>NW_027071914.1:11845778-17536096 GCF_038088225.1 Cyrtonyx montezumae | reverse complement strand
ACCCCCACCCCCACCCCCAACCCCAACCCCTACCCTCCCTACCCCTCACCCCCTACCCCACCCCCACCCCACCCCCACCCCTACCCCCACCCCAAACCCGCACACCCACCCCCTACCCCCACCCCTCACCCCACCCCCACCCCCACCCCCATCACCCACCCCCTCCCACCCCAACCCCACCCCTACCCTACCCCAACCCCACCCCCACCCCCTAACCCTAACCCTAACCCTAACCCTAACCCTAACCCTAACCCTAACCCTAACCCTAACCCTAACCCTAACCCTAACCCTAACCCTAACCCTAACCCTAACCCTAACCCTAACCCTAACCCTAACCCTAACCCTAACCCTAACCCTAACCCTAACCCTAACCCTAACCCTAACCCTAACCCTAACCCTAACCCTAACCCTAACCCTAACCCTAACCCTAACCCTAACCCTAACCCTAACCCTAACCCTAACCCTAACCCTAACCCTAACCCTAACCCTAACCCTAACCCTAACCCTAACCCTAACCCTAACCCTAACCCTAACCCTAACCCTAACCCTAACCCTAACCCTAACCCTAACCCTAACCCTAACCCTAACCCTAACCCTAACCCTAACCCTAACCCTAACCCTAACCCTAACCCTAACCCTAACCCTAACCCTAACCCTAACCCTAACCCTAACCCTAACCCTAACCCTAACCCTAACCCTAACCCTAACCCTAACCCTAACCCTAACCCTAACCCTAACCCTAACCCTAACCCTAACCCTAACCCTAACCCTAACCCTAACCCTAACCCTAACCCTAACCCTAACCCTAACCCTAACCCTAACCCTAACCCTAACCCTAACCCTAACCCTAACCCTAACCCTAACCCTAACCCTAACCCTAACCCTAACCCTAACCCTAACCCTAACCCTAACCCTAACCCTAACCCTAACCCTAACCCTAACCCTAACCCTAACCCTAACCCTAACCCTAACCCTAACCCTAACCCTAACCCTAACCCTAACCCTAACCCTAACCCTAACCCTAACCCTAACCCTAACCCTAACCCTAACCCTAACCCTAACCCTAACCCTAACCCTAACCCTAACCCTAACCCTAACCCTAACCCTAACCCTAACCCTAACCCTAACCCTAACCCTAACCCTAACCCTAACCCTAACCCTAACCCTAACCCTAACCCTAACCCTAACCCTAACCCTAACCCTAACCCTAACCCTAACCCTAACCCTAACCCTAACCCTAACCCTAACCCTAACCCTAACCCTAACCCTAACCCTAACCCTAACCCTAACCCTAACCCTAACCCTAACCCTAACCCTAACCCTAACCCTAACCCTAACCCTAACCCTAACCCTAACCCTAACCCTAACCCTAACCCTAACCCTAACCCTAACCCTAACCCTAACCCTAACCCTAACCCTAACCCTAACCCTAACCCTAACCCTAACCCTAACCCTAACCCTAACCCTAACCCTAACCCTAACCCTAACCCTAACCCTAACCCTAACCCTAACCCTAACCCTAACCCTAACCCTAACCCTAACCCTAACCCTAACCCTAACCCTAACCCTAACCCTAACCCTAACCCTAACCCTAACCCTAACCCTAACCCTAACCCTAACCCTAACCCTAACCCTAACCCTAACCCTAACCCTAACCCTAACCCTAACCCTAACCCTAACCCTAACCCTAACCCTAACCCTAACCCTAACCCTAACCCTAACCCTAACCCTAACCCTAACCCTAACCCTAACCCTAACCCTAACCCTAACCCTAACCCTAACCCTAACCCTAACCCTAACCCTAACCCTAACCCTAACCCTAACCCTAACCCTAACCCTAACCCTAACCCTAACCCTAACCCTAACCCTAACCCTAACCCTAACCCTAACCCTAACCCTAACCCTAACCCTAACCCTAACCCTAACCCTAACCCTAACCCTAACCCTAACCCTAACCCTAACCCTAACCCTAACCCTAACCCTAACCCTAACCCTAACCCTAACCCTAACCCTAACCCTAACCCTAACCCTAACCCTAACCCTAACCCTAACCCTAACCCTAACCCTAACCCTAACCCTAACCCTAACCCTAACCCTAACCCTAACCCTAACCCTAACCCTAACCCTAACCCTAACCCTAACCCTAACCCTAACCCTAACCCTAACCCTAACCCTAACCCTAACCCTAACCCTAACCCTAACCCTAACCCTAACCCTAACCCTAACCCTAACCCTAACCCTAACCCTAACCCTAACCCTAACCCTAACCCTAACCCTAACCCTAACCCTAACCCTAACCCTAACCCTAACCCTAACCCTAACCCTAACCCTAACCCTAACCCTAACCCTAACCCTAACCCTAACCCTAACCCTAACCCTAACCCTAACCCTAACCCTAACCCTAACCCTAACCCTAACCCTAACCCTAACCCTAACCCTAACCCTAACCCTAACCCTAACCCTAACCCTAACCCTAACCCTAACCCTAACCCTAACCCTAACCCTAACCCTAACCCTAACCCTAACCCTAACCCTAACCCTAACCCTAACCCTAACCCTAACCCTAACCCTAACCCTAACCCTAACCCTAACCCTAACCCTAACCCTAACCCTAACCCTAACCCTAACCCTAACCCTAACCCTAACCCTAACCCTAACCCTAACCCTAACCCTAACCCTAACCCTAACCCTAACCCTAACCCTAACCCTAACCCTAACCCTAACCCTAACCCTAACCCTAACCCTAACCCTAACCCTAACCCTAACCCTAACCCTAACCCTAACCCTAACCCTAACCCTAACCCTAACCCTAACCCTAACCCTAACCCTAACCCTAACCCTAACCCTAACCCTAACCCTAACCCTAACCCTAACCCTAACCCTAACCCTAACCCTAACCCTAACCCTAACCCTAACCCTAACCCTAACCCTAACCCTAACCCTAACCCTAACCCTAACCCTAACCCTAACCCTAACCCTAACCCTAACCCTAACCCTAACCCTAACCCTAACCCTAACCCTAACCCTAACCCTAACCCTAACCCTAACCCTAACCCTAACCCTAACCCTAACCCTAACCCTAACCCTAACCCTAACCCTAACCCTAACCCTAACCCTAACCCTAACCCTAACCCTAACCCTAACCCTAACCCTAACCCTAACCCTAACCCTAACCCTAACCCTAACCCTAACCCTAACCCTAACCCTAACCCTAACCCTAACCCTAACCCTAACCCTAACCCTAACCCTAACCCTAACCCTAACCCTAACCCTAACCCTAACCCTAACCCTAACCCTAACCCTAACCCTAACCCTAACCCTAACCCTAACCCTAACCCTAACCCTAACCCTAACCCTAACCCTAACCCTAACCCTAACCCTAACCCTAACCCTAACCCTAACCCTAACCCTAACCCTAACCCTAACCCTAACCCTAACCCTAACCCTAACCCTAACCCTAACCCTAACCCTAACCCTAACCCTAACCCTAACCCTAACCCTAACCCTAACCCTAACCCTAACCCTAACCCTAACCCTAACCCTAACCCTAACCCTAACCCTAACCCTAACCCTAACCCTAACCCTAACCCTAACCCTAACCCTAACCCTAACCCTAACCCTAACCCTAACCCTAACCCTAACCCTAACCCTAACCCTAACCCTAACCCTAACCCTAACCCTAACCCTAACCCTAACCCTAACCCTAACCCTAACCCTAACCCTAACCCTAACCCTAACCCTAACCCTAACCCTAACCCTAACCCTAACCCTAACCCTAACCCTAACCCTAACCCTAACCCTAACCCTAACCCTAACCCGAACCCTAACCCTAACCCTAACCCTAACCCTAACCCTAACCCTAACCCTAACCCTAACCCTAACCCTAACCCTAACCCTAACCCTAACCCTAACCCTAACCCTAACCCTAACCCTAACCCTAACCCTAACCCTAACCCTAACCCTAACCCTAACCCTAACCCTAACCCTAACCCTAACCCTAACCCTAACCCTAACCCTAACCCTAACCCTAACCCTAACCCTAACCCTAACCCTAACCCTAACCCTAACCCTAACCCTAACCCTAACCCTAACCCTAACCCTAACCCTAACCCTAACCCTAACCCTAACCCTAACCCTAACCCTAACCCTAACCCTAACCCTAACCCTAACCCTAACCCTAACCCTAACCCTAACCCTAACCCTAACCCTAACCCTAACCCTAACCCTAACCCTAACCCTAACCCTAACCCTAACCCTAACCCTAACCCTAACCCTAACCCTAACCCTAACCCTAACCCTAACCCTAACCCTAACCCTAACCCTAACCCTAACCCTAACCCTAACCCTAACCCTAACCCTAACCCTAACCCTAACCCTAACCCTAACCCTAACCCTAACCCTAACCCTAACCCTAACCCTAACCCTAACCCTAACCCTAACCCTAACCCTAACCCTAACCCTAACCCTAACCCTAACCCTAACCCTAACCCTAACCCTAACCCTAACCCTAACCCTAACCCTAACCCTAACCCTAACCCTAACCCTAACCCTAACCCTAACCCTAACCCTAACCCTAACCCTAACCCTAACCCTAACCCTAACCCTAACCCTAACCCTAACCCTAACCCTAACCCTAACCCTAACCCTAACCCTAACCCTAACCCTAACCCTAACCCTAACCCTAACCCTAACCCTAACCCTAACCCTAACCCTAACCCTAACCCTAACCCTAACCCTAACCCTAACCCTAACCCTAACCCTAACCCTAACCCTAACCCTAACCCTAACCCTAACCCTAACCCTAACCCTAACCCTAACCCTAACCCTAACCCTAACCCTAACCCTAACCCTAACCCTAACCCTAACCCTAACCCTAACCCTAACCCTAACCCTAACCCTAACCCTAACCCTAACCCTAACCCTAACCCTAACCCTAACCCTAACCCTAACCCTAACCCTAACCCTAACCCTAACCCTAACCCTAACCCTAACCCTAACCCTAACCCTAACCCTAACCCTAACCCTAACCCTAACCCTAACCCTAACCCTAACCCTAACCCTAACCCTAACCCTAACCCTAACCCTAACCCTAACCCTAACCCTAACCCTAACCCTAACCCTAACCCTAACCCTAACCCTAACCCTAACCCTAACCCTAACCCTAACCCTAACCCTAACCCTAACCCTAACCCTAACCCTAACCCTAACCCTAACCCTAACCCTAACCCTAACCCTAACCCTAACCCTAACCCTAACCCTAACCCTAACCCTAACCCTAACCCTAACCCTAACCCTAACCCTAACCCTAACCCTAACCCTAACCCTAACCCTAACCCTAACCCTAACCCTAACCCTAACCCTAACCCTAACCCTAACCCTAACCCTAACCCTAACCCTAACCCTAACCCTAACCCTAACCCTAACCCTAACCCTAACCCTAACCCTAACCCTAACCCTAACCCTAACCCTAACCCTAACCCTAACCCTAACCCTAACCCTAACCCTAACCCTAACCCTAACCCTAACCCTAACCCTAACCCTAACCCTAACCCTAACCCTAACCCTAACCCTAACCCTAACCCTAACCCTAACCCTAACCCTAACCCTAACCCTAACCCTAACCCTAACCCTAACCCTAACCCTAACCCTAACCCTAACCCTAACCCTAACCCTAACCCTAACCCTAACCCTAACCCTAACCCTAACCCTAACCCTAACCCTAACCCTAACCCTAACCCTAACCCTAACCCTAACCCTAACCCTAACCCTAACCCTAACCCTAACCCTAACCCTAACCCTAACCCTAACCCTAACCCTAACCCTAACCCTAACCCTAACCCTAACCCTAACCCTAACCCTAACCCTAACCCTAACCCTAACCCTAACCCTAACCCTAACCCTAACCCTAACCCTAACCCTAACCCTAACCCTAACCCTAACCCTAACCCTAACCCTAACCCTAACCCTAACCCTAACCCTAACCCTAACCCTAACCCTAACCCTAACCCTAACCCTAACCCTAACCCTAACCCTAACCCTAACCCTAACCCTAACCCTAACCCTAACCCTAACCCTAACCCTAACCCTAACCCTAACCCTAACCCTAACCCTAACCCTAACCCTAACCCTAACCCTAACCCTAACCCTAACCCTAACCCTAACCCTAACCCTAACCCTAACCCTAACCCTAACCCTAACCCTAACCCTAACCCTAACCCTAACCCTAACCCTAACCCTAACCCTAACCCTAACCCTAACCCTAACCCTAACCCTAACCCTAACCCTAACCCTAACCCTAACCCTAACCCTAACCCTAACCCTAACCCTAACCCTAACCCTAACCCTAACCCTAACCCTAACCCTAACCCTAACCCTAACCCTAACCCTAACCCTAACCCTAACCCTAACCCTAACCCTAACCCTAACCCTAACCCTAACCCTAACCCTAACCCTAACCCTAACCCTAACCCTAACCCTAACCCTAACCCTAACCCTAACCCTAACCCTAACCCTAACCCTAACCCTAACCCTAACCCTAACCCTAACCCTAACCCTAACCCTAACCCTAACCCTAACCCTAACCCTAACCCTAACCCTAACCCTAACCCTAACCCTAACCCTAACCCTAACCCTAACCCTAACCCTAACCCTAACCCTAACCCTAACCCTAACCCTAACCCTAACCCTAACCCTAACCCTAACCCTAACCCTAACCCTAACCCTAACCCTAACCCTAACCCTAACCCTAACCCTAACCCTAACCCTAACCCTAACCCTAACCCTAACCCTAACCCTAACCCTAACCCTAACCCTAACCCTAACCCTAACCCTAACCCTAACCCTAACCCTAACCCTAACCCTAACCCTAACCCTAACCCTAACCCTAACCCTAACCCTAACCCTAACCCTAACCCTAACCCTAACCCTAACCCTAACCCTAACCCTAACCCTAACCCTAACCCTAACCCTAACCCTAACCCTAACCCTAACCCTAACCCTAACCCTAACCCTAACCCTAACCCTAACCCTAACCCTAACCCTAACCCTAACCCTAACCCTAACCCTAACCCTAACCCTAACCCTAACCCTAACCCTAACCCTAACCCTAACCCTAACCCTAACCCTAACCCTAACCCTAACCCTAACCCTAACCCTAACCCTAACCCTAACCCTAACCCTAACCCTAACCCTAACCCTAACCCTAACCCTAACCCTAACCCTAACCCTAACCCTAACCCTAACCCTAACCCTAACCCTAACCCTAACCCTAACCCTAACCCTAACCCTAACCCTAACCCTAACCCTAACCCTAACCCTAACCCTAACCCTAACCCTAACCCTAACCCTAACCCTAACCCTAACCCTAACCCTAACCCTAACCCTAACCCTAACCCTAACCCTAACCCTAACCCTAACCCTAACCCTAACCCTAACCCTAACCCTAACCCTAACCCTAACCCTAACCCTAACCCTAACCCTAACCCTAACCCTAACCCTAACCCTAACCCTAACCCTAACCCTAACCCTAACCCTAACCCTAACCCTAACCCTAACCCTAACCCTAACCCTAACCCTAACCCTAACCCTAACCCTAACCCTAACCCTAACCCTAACCCTAACCCTAACCCTAACCCTAACCCTAACCCTAACCCTAACCCTAACCCTAACCCTAACCCTAACCCTAACCCTAACCCTAACCCTAACCCTAACCCTAACCCTAACCCTAACCCTAACCCTAACCCTAACCCTAACCCTAACCCTAACCCTAACCCTAACCCTAACCCTAACCCTAACCCTAACCCTAACCCTAACCCTAACCCTAACCCTAACCCTAACCCTAACCCTAACCCTAACCCTAACCCTAACCCTAACCCTAACCCTAACCCTAACCCTAACCCTAACCCTAACCCTAACCCTAACCCTAACCCTAACCCTAACCCTAACCCTAACCCTAACCCTAACCCTAACCCTAACCCTAACCCTAACCCTAACCCTAACCCTAACCCTAACCCTAACCCTAACCCTAACCCTAACCCTAACCCTAACCCTAACCCTAACCCTAACCCTAACCCTAACCCTAACCCTAACCCTAACCCTAACCCTAACCCTAACCCTAACCCTAACCCTAACCCTAACCCTAACCCTAACCCTAACCCTAACCCTAACCCTAACCCTAACCCTAACCCTAACCCTAACCCTAACCCTAACCCTAACCCTAACCCTAACCCTAACCCTAACCCTAACCCTAACCCTAACCCTAACCCTAACCCTAACCCTAACCCTAACCCTAACCCTAACCCTAACCCTAACCCTAACCCTAACCCTAACCCTAACCCTAACCCTAACCCTAACCCTAACCCTAACCCTAACCCTAACCCTAACCCTAACCCTAACCCTAACCCTAACCCTAACCCTAACCCTAACCCTAACCCTAACCCTAACCCTAACCCTAACCCTAACCCTAACCCTAACCCTAACCCTAACCCTAACCCTAACCCTAACCCTAACCCTAACCCTAACCCTAACCCTAACCCTAACCCTAACCCTAACCCTAACCCTAACCCTAACCCTAACCCTAACCCTAACCCTAACCCTAACCCTAACCCTAACCCTAACCCTAACCCTAACCCTAACCCTAACCCTAACCCTAACCCTAACCCTAACCCTAACCCTAACCCTAACCCTAACCCTAACCCTAACCCTAACCCTAACCCTAACCCTAACCCTAACCCTAACCCTAACCCTAACCCTAACCCTAACCCTAACCCTAACCCTAACCCTAACCCTAACCCTAACCCTAACCCTAACCCTAACCCTAACCCTAACCCTAACCCTAACCCTAACCCTAACCCTAACCCTAACCCTAACCCTAACCCTAACCCTAACCCTAACCCTAACCCTAACCCTAACCCTAACCCTAACCCTAACCCTAACCCTAACCCTAACCCTAACCCTAACCCTAACCCTAACCCTAACCCTAACCCTAACCCTAACCCTAACCCTAACCCTAACCCTAACCCTAACCCTAACCCTAACCCTAACCCTAACCCTAACCCTAACCCTAACCCTAACCCTAACCCTAACCCTAACCCTAACCCTAACCCTAACCCTAACCCTAACCCTAACCCTAACCCTAACCCTAACCCTAACCCTAACCCTAACCCTAACCCTAACCCTAACCCTAACCCTAACCCTAACCCTAACCCTAACCCTAACCCTAACCCTAACCCTAACCCTAACCCTAACCCTAACCCTAACCCTAACCCTAACCCTAACCCTAACCCTAACCCTAACCCTAACCCTAACCCTAACCCTAACCCTAACCCTAACCCTAACCCTAACCCTAACCCTAACCCTAACCCTAACCCTAACCCTAACCCTAACCCTAACCCTAACCCTAACCCTAACCCTAACCCTAACCCTAACCCTAACCCTAACCCTAACCCTAACCCTAACCCTAACCCTAACCCTAACCCTAACCCTAACCCTAACCCTAACCCTAACCCTAACCCTAACCCTAACCCTAACCCTAACCCTAACCCTAACCCTAACCCTAACCCTAACCCTAACCCTAACCCTAACCCTAACCCTAACCCTAACCCTAACCCTAACCCTAACCCTAACCCTAACCCTAACCCTAACCCTAACCCTAACCCTAACCCTAACCCTAACCCTAACCCTAACCCTAACCCTAACCCTAACCCTAACCCTAACCCTAACCCTAACCCTAACCCTAACCCTAACCCTAACCCTAACCCTAACCCTAACCCTAACCCTAACCCTAACCCTAACCCTAACCCTAACCCTAACCCTAACCCTAACCCTAACCCTAACCCTAACCCTAACCCTAACCCTAACCCTAACCCTAACCCTAACCCTAACCCTAACCCTAACCCTAACCCTAACCCTAACCCTAACCCTAACCCTAACCCTAACCCTAACCCTAACCCTAACCCTAACCCTAACCCTAACCCTAACCCTAACCCTAACCCTAACCCTAACCCTAACCCTAACCCTAACCCTAACCCTAACCCTAACCCTAACCCTAACCCTAACCCTAACCCTAACCCTAACCCTAACCCTAACCCTAACCCTAACCCTAACCCTAACCCTAACCCTAACCCTAACCCTAACCCTAACCCTAACCCTAACCCTAACCCTAACCCTAACCCTAACCCTAACCCTAACCCTAACCCTAACCCTAACCCTAACCCTAACCCTAACCCTAACCCTAACCCTAACCCTAACCCTAACCCTAACCCTAACCCTAACCCTAACCCTAACCCTAACCCTAACCCTAACCCTAACCCTAACCCTAACCCTAACCCTAACCCTAACCCTAACCCTAACCCTAACCCTAACCCTAACCCTAACCCTAACCCTAACCCTAACCCTAACCCTAACCCTAACCCTAACCCTAACCCTAACCCTAACCCTAACCCTAACCCTAACCCTAACCCTAACCCTAACCCTAACCCTAACCCTAACCCTAACCCTAACCCTAACCCTAACCCTAACCCTAACCCTAACCCTAACCCTAACCCTAACCCTAACCCTAACCCTAACCCTAACCCTAACCCTAACCCTAACCCTAACCCTAACCCTAACCCTAACCCTAACCCTAACCCTAACCCTAACCCTAACCCTAACCCTAACCCTAACCCTAACCCTAACCCTAACCCTAACCCTAACCCTAACCCTAACCCTAACCCTAACCCTAACCCTAACCCTAACCCTAACCCTAACCCTAACCCTAACCCTAACCCTAACCCTAACCCTAACCCTAACCCTAACCCTAACCCTAACCCTAACCCTAACCCTAACCCTAACCCTAACCCTAACCCTAACCCTAACCCTAACCCTAACCCTAACCCTAACCCTAACCCTAACCCTAACCCTAACCCTAACCCTAACCCTAACCCTAACCCTAACCCTAACCCTAACCCTAACCCTAACCCTAACCCTAACCCTAACCCTAACCCTAACCCTAACCCTAACCCTAACCCTAACCCTAACCCTAACCCTAACCCTAACCCTAACCCTAACCCTAACCCTAACCCTAACCCTAACCCTAACCCTAACCCTAACCCTAACCCTAACCCTAACCCTAACCCTAACCCTAACCCTAACCCTAACCCTAACCCTAACCCTAACCCTAACCCTAACCCTAACCCTAACCCTAACCCTAACCCTAACCCTAACCCTAACCCTAACCCTAACCCTAACCCTAACCCTAACCCTAACCCTAACCCTAACCCTAACCCTAACCCTAACCCTAACCCTAACCCTAACCCTAACCCTAACCCTAACCCTAACCCTAACCCTAACCCTAACCCTAACCCTAACCCTAACCCTAACCCTAACCCTAACCCTAACCCTAACCCTAACCCTAACCCTAACCCTAACCCTAACCCTAACCCTAACCCTAACCCTAACCCTAACCCTAACCCTAACCCTAACCCTAACCCTAACCCTAACCCTAACCCTAACCCTAACCCTAACCCTAACCCTAACCCTAACCCTAACCCTAACCCTAACCCTAACCCTAACCCTAACCCTAACCCTAACCCTAACCCTAACCCTAACCCTAACCCTAACCCTAACCCTAACCCTAACCCTAACCCTAACCCTAACCCTAACCCTAACCCTAACCCTAACCCTAACCCTAACCCTAACCCTAACCCTAACCCTAACCCTAACCCTAACCCTAACCCTAACCCTAACCCTAACCCTAACCCTAACCCTAACCCTAACCCTAACCCTAACCCTAACCCTAACCCTAACCCTAACCCTAACCCTAACCCTAACCCTAACCCTAACCCTAACCCTAACCCTAACCCTAACCCTAACCCTAACCCTAACCCTAACCCTAACCCTAACCCTAACCCTAACCCTAACCCTAACCCTAACCCTAACCCTAACCCTAACCCTAACCCTAACCCTAACCCTAACCCTAACCCTAACCCTAACCCTACCGCAACCACCGCAACAACCACCGCTAAGTCCTACCGCAACCACTGCAACAACCACCGCTAAGTCCTACCGCAACCACCGCAACAACCACCGCTAAGTCCTACCGCAACCACCGCAACAACCACCGCTAAGTCCTACCGCAACCACCGCAACAACCACCGCTAAGTCCTACCGCAACCACCGCAACAACCACCGCTAAGTCCTACCGCAACCACCGCAACAACCACCGCTAAGTCCTACCGCAACCACTGCAACAACCACCGCTAAGTCCTACCGCAACCACCGCAACAACCACCGCTAAGTCCTACCGCAACCACCACAACCACCGCTAAGTCCTACCGCAACCACCGCTAAGTCCTACCGCAACCACCGCTAAGTCCTACCGCAACCACCGCTAAGTCCTACCGCAACCACCGCTAAGTCCTACCGCAACCACTGCAACAACCACCGCTAAGTCCTACCGCAACCACTGCAACAACCACCGCTAAGTCCTACCGCAACCACCGCAACCACCGCTAAGTCCTACCGCAACCACTGCAACAACCACCGCTAAGTCCTACCGCAACCACTGCAACAACCACCGCTAAGTCCTACCGCAACCACCACAACCACCGCTAAGTCCTACCGCAACCACCGCTAAGTCCTACCGCAACCACTGCAACAACCACCGCTAAGTCCTACCGCAACCACCACAACCACCGCTAAGTCCTACCGCAACCACTGCAACAACCACCGCTAAGTCCTACCGCAACCACCGCAACAACCACCGCTAAGTCCTACCGCAACCACCGCAACAACCACCGCTAAGTCCTACCGCAACCACCGCAACAACCACCGCTAAGTCCTACCGCAACCACCGCAACCACCGCTAAGTCCTACCGCAACCACCGCAACCACCGCTAAGTCCTACCGCAACCACCGCTAAGTCCTACCGCAACCACTGCAACAACCACCGCTAAGTCCTACCGCAACCACCGCAACAACCACCGCTAAGTCCTACCGCAACCACCACAACCACCGCTAAGTCCTACCGCAACCACCGCTAAGTCCTACCGCAACCACCGCAACCACCGCTAAGTCCTACCGCAACCACCGCAACCACCGCTAAGTCCTACCGCAACCACCGCTAAGTCCTACCGCAACCACTGCAACAACCACCGCTAAGTCCTACCGCAACCACTGCAACAACCACCGCTAAGTCCTACCGCAACCACCACAACCACCGCTAAGTCCTACCGCAACCACCGCTAAGTCCTACCGCAACCACTGCAACAACCACCGCTAAGTCCTACCGCAACCACCACAACCACCGCTAAGTCCTACCGCAACCACTGCAACAACCACCGCTAAGTCCTACCGCAACCACCACAACCACCGCTAAGTCCTACCGCAACCAGCAGCAACCACCGCTAAGTCCTACCGCAACCACTGCAACAACCACCGCTAAGTCCTACCGCAACCACCGCAACAACCACCGCTAAGTCCTACCGCAACCACCGCAACAACCACCGCTAAGTCCTACCGCAACCACCACAACCACCGCTAAGTCCTACCGCAACCACCACAACCACCGCTAAGTCCTACCGCAACCACCGCTAAGTCCTACCGCAACCACCGCTAAGTCCTACCGCAACCACCGCTAAGTCCTACCGCAACCACCGCTAAGTCCTACCGCAACCACTGCAACAACCACCGCTAAGTCCTACCGCAACCACCACAACCACCGCTAAGTCCTACCGCAACCACCGCTAAGTCCTACCGCAACCACTGCAACAACCACCGCTAAGTCCTACCGCAACCACCACAACCACCGCTAAGTCCTACCGCAACCACCGCTAAGTCCTACCGCAACCACCGCTAAGTCCTACCGCAACCACTGCAACAACCACCGCTAAGTCCTACCGCAACCACCACAACCACCGCTAAGTCCTACCGCAACCACCGCTAAGTCCTACCGCAACCACTGCAACAACCACCGCTAAGTCCTACCGCAACCACCACAACCACCGCTAAGTCCTACCGCAACCACCGCTAAGTCCTACCGCAACCACTGCAACAACCACCGCTAAGTCCTACCGCAACCACCACAACCACCGCTAAGTCCTACCGCAACCAGCAGCAACCACCGCTAAGTCCTACCGCAACCACTGCAACAACCACCGCTAAGTCCTACCGCAACCACTGCAACAACCACCGCTAAGTCCTACCGCAACCACCACAACCACCGCTAAGTCCTACCGCAACCACCGCTAAGTCCTACCGCAACCACTGCAACAACCACCGCTAAGTCCTACCGCAACCACCACAACCACCGCTAAGTCCTACCGCAACCAGCAGCAACCACCGCTAAGTCCTACCGCAACCACCACAACCACTGCAACCACCGCTAAGTCCTACCGCAACCACCACAACCACCGCTAAGTCCTACCGCAACCACCACAACCACCGCTAAGTCCTACCGCAACCAGCAGCAACCACCGCTAAGTCCTACCGCAACCACCACAACCACCGCTAAGTCCTACCGCAACCACTTGCAACCACCGCTAAGTCCTACCGCAACCAGCAGCAACCACCGCTAAGTCCTACCGCAACCACCACAACCACCGCTAAGTCCTACCGCAACCACTTGCAACCACCGCTAAGTCCTACCGCAACCACCGCAACCACCGCTAAGTCCTACCGCAACCACCACAACCACCGCTAAGTCCTACCGCAACCACTTGCAACCACCGCTAAGTCCTACCCCAACTAACTAGGCACTAAGTCCAACTAGAGCCTAAATCTAACCACACTAGCCCCACACTTACCTGTCACACCTACCTTGTATGGTGAGATGGTCCTGGTGCAGAAAATGCAACACAACACTCAGTTCTGTGTGACAAATATTGCTTTATTGCATAGTGAGCAATGTTTAGTGCAAGCTGTGATATCACAGAGCAGTACAAACAATGCACATCAACACACAGAGCACACACATGGGCACAATACAAGGCGCAGTTTACAGGTACAGCATACACATCGTCTGCATCAGTACAAGTTACAACCACAGCAAATACAAATACAGAGTGGGTTCCAGACATCATTTTGTCATACAAAGACTCAGAGCGGGTCTGAGAAACAGTTACAGCCACAGCATACACATCATCAGGGCGGGGCCAAAAATTGTACAGAGCATCAGAGCGGGTCCCACACATCATGGTACAGAGCATCAGAGCGGGGCCCACAAATTGTACACAGCATCAGAGCGGGGCCCAGACAGCATCGTCATGGTACACAGCATCAGAGCGGGGCCCAGACATCATGGTACACAGCATCAGAGCGGGGCCCAGACATCATGGTACACAGCATCAGAGCGGGGCCCAGACATGTTTTACAGCCATAGTGTACACAGACAGTCCAAAACTCACTTCATATACATAATCCATATCAGACCGACTAGACAAGGGTCACGAGGCCTCAGTATCATTTGGGTACACAAACACCGCGTTCTGCACGCAATCCACATACCCGATATACAAAAAACCAAACGCTTTCCTTAATTGGGCACATGGAATCAAAGGACCGGGGCCACATCAAAACCAACACGGACCTCAGGGCGTCCGGGACAGAACTCGAGTCTCAGAGTGGCCGCAAACCGGCACGAGTCTCAAAGTGGCCGGGAAGGAGCAAAAGGTCTCCGACCAACGGCCGTGCGTTGGTTACGAGGTTGGGTTAGCCTACTCTACAAGGAAAAACTGAGCAAAGCTAACCCAACCCCGTAAGCAAGGCCTAACTCAATTTGAAATTTAATTTGTCAATTTAGTTCAAGCCAATTACTCAAATTAAACTCAATTTGGAACAGGCAAAAATCATGGCCGGCGCTGAAATCAGCGCTCATCTTGGACTGGCCGCAAACCGGCACGAGTCTCAGAGTGGCCGGGAAGGAGCAAAAGGTCTCCGACCAACGGCCGTGCGTTGGTTACGAGGTTGGGTTAGCCTACTCTACAAGGAAAAACTGAGCAAAGCTAACCCAACCCCGTAAGCAAGGCCTAACTCAATTCAATTTGGGAGAGGCAAAAGCCCCTGCTGCACTGAAATCAGCGCTCATCTTGGACTGGCCGCAAACCGGCACGAGTCTCAATCCAATCGGAAAGGAGTGCAAAAGGACTCTGTGAGATGGGGGTGTTGGTTATGGGGTTGGGTTAGCCTGCTGGACAAGCAAACTCAGAGCAAAGTTAAACCGACCCCATAAGCAATGGCTAAAGTCAATTTGGAAGTGGCAAAAATCAGCATCCGTCTCAGTGTGGCCGCAAACCGGCACGAGTCTCAAAGTGGCCGGGAAGGAGCAAAAGGTCTCCGACCAACGGCCGTGCGTTGGTTACGAGGTTGGGTTAGCCTACTCTACAAGGAAAAACTGAGTAAAGCTAACCCAACCCCGTAAGCAAGGCCTAACTCAATTCAATTTGGGAGAGGCAAAAGCCTCTGCTGCGCTGAAATCAGCGCCCATCTCCAATTGGCCGCAAACCGGCACGAGTCTCAATCCAATGGGAAAAGAGTGCAAAAGGACTCCTTGCAAACTCTGGGTGTTGGTTACGGGTTTGGGTCGGCCTGCTGGACAAGCAAACTCAGAGCAAAGCTAACCCGACCCCGTAAGCGAGGCAAAGTACTGGACACGATGAGCCATGGGATTCTCCAGGACATAAGTACAGGGGGGTGCTGGGACGGGGACACTATTGGCTGTGTAAAGAACAAGTGCCATGGCCACGCCCATAGGGTGGGACTATAACCAGTGTCATGTCCCAAGTGGAATTCAGGCCTGTCCAAAATCTTTATTGATGAACTGGGTGAGGGACACAGTGCACCTGCGCAAGTCTGGAGACGGCGTCGCGGTGGAAGGAAGCGTCGATCAGCCGCCGTAGAGGAGATGTGGACAGACGGACGTGGACGCGTTGGATCGCCGGGCTGAGGACGATGGAACAAAGTACAGTCGGTGTCAGTGCTGCATCCCACACGGTGTGTTTACAACTGCAGGTGACGCTATGGGCCAGAACTGAGCCGTGCTGATGAGACCTTCACCTGTAACAACAAGAGACATCATTTAGAAAGAGACATTGGTAACTCTATAAGCGCAAAGACACAAGTAGAGCTCGCCGTCAGCCCGGCCCTGTAAACGGTGCAAGAGTCAGGTTAGCGTTATTACAAAGAACTTTTAGAGTTGTTGCAGTTTGTTGACTTTGAAGGTCAGAGATGGTCACAGTGCACAACTGAGGTGTACAGTTCTGTCACTATGCCTGTACTGCTGTATGGTTCTTAGGTTACAACTACACATGCACACACACACTCACACTCTACTTCTACGCTACGGTGACCCAGATTGAAATCTGGGGCACAGAGTGATGCAGTACAACACAACAGGATAACCATCTTCTAGAAACGCAGTAATTTACTCATAAATAAACATTGGTGCACAAACGTTGTCCTTACCTCTTATGTCAGCTGGGCAGCAAAGTACCATTCCAGGAGTTGCAGCTTACCGTTTCTCACCGAGTCTGTGAAGAACAATGGATCCCTCCGTGTGGTTTTTGCGGCGCAGTTCTCCGCTCCCACCTGTGGAACGCAACAAAGAGTGAGTGCGCTGTTCAGAAACACGGGGGCTGCACTGTGTGCGCTGCTCGAGACGCCTGGGGCCAAGAGACATGGTGACACAAAGGAGTGTGGTGATCAGATGCAATTGGGAGTGCGGGAATGTCTCTGTGCAATCAGTTATTGGAGGGTTGAGCGTTACCATCACCGTTGGGTTGGATGGTTTTTAATTGGGTTAACAGTAATCAATAGGAAATGGACAGGTAGGGTTAGTATTACAGTTACAGTGTGCATTAATACAATTATCTTTAGAGCTCCCATTAAGCTTGGAGTTCAAATCAACATTAAAACCAAAGCTGCCACCCAACCGAACCCAGTGAAGCAAAGGCAAGCAAGAACCCAGGGCAGGCAAAAGCAAGGTGAAATCCCAAGAAAAAAAGAAAAGGAAATGAGAAGAGGCAGGGCATGCAAAGGCAAGAACATCTCAGGGAAAGACATAGGGAAAAGCAAAGGTGAGGAGAACTGTGCAGGGAATGCCGAGGGGAAAACAGGAGGAAACAGAACAGCACGAGGAGAAGGGCCACAGCAGCACCACGAGAACAGTGCCAGGAGAAGAGCATGGACAGCATCACAGGGAAAGCCAAGGCAAAACAAAGGGCAAAGGCAGCAAAAACAACACAGAGCCAGAGCAACACAAAGAAAAAACAAGGGAACGGCGCAAAAACCCAAGGAGGAGAACGGGAGGGAGGGAACGGCGCAAAAACCCAAGGAGGAGAACGGGAGGGAGGGAACGGCGCAAAAACCCAAGGAGGAGAACGGGAGGGAGGGAACGGCGCAAAAACCCAAGGAGGAGAACGGGAGGGAGGGAACGGCGCAAAAACCCAAGGAGGAGAACGGGAGGGAGGGAACGGCGCAAAAACCCAAGGAGGAGAACGGGAGGGAGGGAACGGCGCAAAAACCCAAGGAGGAGAACGGGAGGGAGGGAACGGCGCAAAAAAGAAAGCACTATGGAGGTCAAGAGTACAGTGCCAAGAGAAGGCCCCGAGCTGGACCAAGAGAATGGCACAATGACAAGGCCCCAGCAAAACTAACGGCAAACACAAGAACACTGCAGGGAAAGCCATGGCAAGGAAGGGGAATGATGCAGGGAATGCATCGAAGGGGCCAAGAGAATGATGCCAAGAGAGAGCCTGGAAATGGGCCAAGAAAACAGCGCATAAAGGCCCAGGCAGAGACAAAAGCAAAGGGTGAGGAAGGGGAACGGCGCAGGGAAAGCAATGGGGGGCAGAGAACGATGCCAAGAGGAGGTCAGGGCAGAACTTAGGGCAAACGCAAGGAGAACACTGCAGGGAAAGGCAAAGGGTAAGGAGAAGAAACAGGGAAAGGTGAGGGGAAAAGCAAAGGGGAAAGGCAAAGAAAATACCACAGGGAAAGCTAAGGGGTAAAGACAAAGAAAACAGCCAGAAGGAAACAGGCAGGCAGCTCTGGGTACCCTACAGCACTGGAACAAGCTCTGGGAGCACTGCACGGCATGATGGGCAATCACCGGTGGGTGTGCGCAGCCCTTACCTGGATGGGGGAACAGTTACCAGTCAACACAGTCCGGTTCCAGAACATTCCAGGAAATGCAGCTTCCCATTCCTCGCCGCTTCCGCGTTCCATCCCCAGGAGTGCTGCAGCTCCCCATGGCCGCCTGCTGGACACAGAACAACAATGAAGGCACTGTCCCACACATACAGGACAACGTCTCTTACACAAACACGCACAGCAGTGCTCCTTTACCAGAGCAACATGGTTGAACCCTGTGCACAATGCTGCTCACCAGGAACAGTGCTGCAGCTGTAACAGAGCACAAGGAGAAGGTTCAGTGCTCAGTTTTATTGCTTGTCCCCTCTGATGACTGCTCATCGCACAACCCTCAGATGCTTTGGTTTGGGATATGGGGACTGGGGAAGCAGTGCCACCCACCCCCCACCGTGAGCAGAGATTAGGTACCAAACTGCCTGGGGAACCGGAGCATCCCAAAGTCTATGGGTCCCGATGAGACGCATCCTGGAGTCCTGAGGAACGAGCTGATGGAGTCGCAGAGCTGCTCTCAATGGTGTTTGAAGTCATAGCAATCAGGTGAAGTCCCTGGTGAGAAGAATAAAGGCAGCATTACACCTCTTTGGAAAACGTAGACACAGGATGACCCCAGGAACCACCGACCCCTCAAACTCACCTCTGTGCTGGGAAAGAGGGTGCAGCGGATCCTCAGAAGCGCTGCTGAGACACGTGGAAGGTCAGGATGCAATATAGGAGAACCTACAAGTCTGCCTGCTGACAGCTCCCAGGAAACTCACCGAGTGCTCCTGTTGGTGCGATCCCCGGGCTCTGCTGCACCTACAGTGGAACAGCTCTGTCCCAGCAGGCGGAACTCTGAGGAATTACCTTCTGTGGGCCGCCTAGTCCCACAGCTGCACAGCCCCCTTCAAAATAGGGCCTGGGAGATGGGAGGGAGAGGGGTGGGGGCAGCAGGGATACAGAGGCTCAGTAGAGTCAGGAAATGCAGGGTCTTGATGCTGACTGCTGTAGGCCGAGGTCTGGCTGCTGGACTCTGGCTGCAGTGCTCCAGGCAATCGGTGTTATTGGAGGATCTAGATATTGTTAAAGAGGGTTAACAGAGATAAGTAGGAAAAAGACAATTAGCATTGGGTTTAGGGTTACACTGCACGTGATTACAATTACCTTTAGACCTCCCATTAAGATTACAGTTCAGGTGATGATTAAAATCAAAGCTGCCTCCAACGCATCCCAGGGAGGCAAAGGTAAGCGGAACACCCAGGCAAGGAAAAGCCAAAGTGAAATCCCAGAGAGAGATGAAGCAAAAGAAAGGCAAGGAGAATGGTGCAGGGAAAGGCAAGGGGAAGAACAAAGGAGAACAGCACAGGGAACGCCCTGGGGATGAAAGGGGAACGGCGCAAGGACTGCACTACGGGGCCAAGAGAGCAGTGCAAAGAAAAGGGCCAGAGCTGGGCCAAGGGAAGGAGAAGAACCAGGGAAAGACACAGCAAAGATGAGGGCAAGGAGAATGGCACGAGGAATGCATTAAAGCCCAGGGCATGGAAGGGGAACAGTGCAAGGAATGCGCTACAGGGACAACAGAGCGACGCCAAATGAAGGCCCAGAGCTGGGACGAGAGAACGGCGCTAAAAAGCCCAGGGAAAGGGCAAAAGACAATGAGGAGAAACAGAGATAGCCCAGGGAACGCGCTATGGGGCAAAGAGAGCGACGCCAAAAGGCCCAGAGCTGGGATGAGAGAATGGCACTAAAATGCCCAGGGAAAAGGCAAAGGACAAGGAGGAGTAGGGAAAGCACAGGGCATGGAAGGGGAACTGTGCAAGGAATGCACTACAGGAACAACAGAGCGACGCCAAAAGGCCCAGAGCTGGGACAGGAGAACGGTGCTAAAATGCCCAGGGAAAGGACAAAAGACAAGGAGAAGAAAAAGGGAAAGCACAGGGAATGGAAGGGGAACAGTGCAAGGAATACACTCAGGGGCCAAGAGAACGATGCCAGGAGAAAGACCGAGCAAAAGTAAGGAGACAGCACAAAGGGAAGAAGAACAAGGCAAAGAAAGACAAGGGAAAGGGCAATGACAACACCCAGGAGGAAAATGAAAAGGACAGGCAGCTTTTGGGTACCCTAAAGCACAGGGAAAAGCTCTGGGAGGACTACATTGTGCCATGCTAGGTGATAGAAAAGCAGCAGTGAGTGTGTGCTGTCCTTACCTGTGTGGGTGACCAGTTACCAGTCAGCAGAGTCCGGTTCTGAGCCATCCCAGGAGATGCAGCTTTGGTTTCCTCACTGCTTTCGTGGAGCACCCCACGTTCCTCAGTGCAGCTCCCCATAGACACCTGTTGGACACAGAACAGCAATAAAGGCACTGCCCCACACGTACAGAGCAGCACCTCTTACACAAACACGCTCCTCTGAGAAAGGAGCACTTGTAACCCCACTTCATCTCTTACCACGGCCAGCAAAAAACCTGCCTGCATACGAGTGATGCACCAACGAGGGGTTCACGGTGTTCCTTTTCCTGCTCTGCAGATCCCAGAATACTTACACCATCAATTAGAGGAGTCCCAGCAAGCCTTAAACACCACTGAGCTGTAAAAAGAGATCAGAACAAAGAAACACATAATGTAATTCATTATGTGATAACGAGTCACAAAATTCCTTTAAACAGTACTCCACCTGAGCTGATGTAGAGCACCATTTACCACAGCTGTGAAACAGGCTGGGATGATGCAGGAGCAAAGTTCAGGACCCCAGGGGGGAGATGAGATGAAAACTGTAAAAAAAGAAACAAAGGCTTAACCAGAAAAAAAAAGAGCTTTAAAAAGAAGCACAAAACAGATTGTGAGAATACTGAACCCCTTTACAGAAAAGGGCATAAGCTCCAGGCATCCCCAGAGCTGCAGTGCTCTATCAGCTGAGCAGTGTTACCCTGGGGCTAATTGAAGCACTCCAGAAGTGAGGCGGCAGTGAAAGAACAGAATAAACAGCAGCTCCTCCATCACCAGTTCAGAGAAAAAGAAATAACCCCAGCACCTCCCTTACAGAAAAAAGGAAGGGCATAGAGAGAACACAGAGAGCAAACACAGCCCCTTTAAACCAGAATCAGAGCCCCAGAACAACAAAAAGCATAAAAAATGACAAAAAGCATAACCCAGAAGCAAAACAGAAAACACTGACCTTATTCCAAGGAACAGCACTCACACAGAAACTCCATAGAGAGCAGCTCCAGGCTGAGATGCTGCCCCTGCGGCTGCCGGCCCTTAAATGAGGGCAGGGGGGGGTGGAGCCAGGGATCTCCTCCTATCCCCTCCCACGGCTCAACTGCTCCCACCTGTGCTCCCAGGGCTGGCCACGCCCCCTCACCAGGTGCTCCATCACAGCTCGGGCTGTGACTGACAGTTCCCATACAGGTGTAAGTAATGGCTGACAGTTCCCATACAGCTGTGAATGAACTAAAATAAACCGAATCTGCCTGTCCAGCGGGGGGGGATGAACAACGGATGAGCTCCCCCATTACTGCCCCAGTGTCCCCACATCCCCCACTGCTCCACGATGTCTCTACAACATCCGCAATGTCTCCCCAACGTCCACAGTGTCCCCGCATCCCCCTGGATCCCCACAGTGTCCCTCTCCATGTCCCCATGCCCCAATGTCACCACACCATCAGCTTACCCACAATGTCCCCTCAACATCTCCCCACTGTCCTCAATGTCACTGTGTCCCCAGTGTCACCCCCAGTGTCCCCAGTGTCCCCACATCCCCCAGAGGCACATCCCCGGTGTCCATCAATTGTGTGGAGGTGGTGGTGACAGTTCTGGTGACAGCAGGGACAGAGGTGGGGACACTGCTGTGCCATGTGGGCCACCCCATGCTGTGTGCCAAAGCCACGGTGAGGTCATGGTGGTACATGAGGGCACAGAGGGGACACGGAAACATGGGGGGACATGGGGCGCACGTGGCAACATAGGAGACAGGGGACACAGCGCTGGACTGTCCCTGAAGATGCTGGTGGAGGTGACACCGAAGGTGACACAGAACCACTCATGGGGCACTGCACTGCAGTTGGGGGTCAGAGTAAGCAGGTGGGACCAGAGGGACATGGGGGGACGGGGGGGATACAGCAGGGATGGGGGCTGGGGAGGGATGGAGGGACAGGGGTACAGCATGGGGATTGGAGGACAGGGGGACAGTGTGGGGTGACAGCAGCAGTGATGTTGGGGTAATGCTGGGGGAGTGACACCAGGGAGTGACAGTGGGGGTGAAATTGGGGTGACACCAGGGAGTGATGCTGAGATGACATTTGGGTGATAAGGAGTGACACTGGGGGGCGATGTTGGGGTGACGCTGTTGGGTGACGCTGTAGTGATGATGCTGGGGTGATGCTGTTGGGATGATGTTGGGGTGACGCTGTTGGGATGATGTTGGGGTGACACTGTAGTGGTAATGCAGTGGTGATGCTTTAGTGATGATGCTGGAGTGGCACTGTTGGAGTGATGTTGGGGTGACGCTGTATTGGTGATGTTTGGGTGACGCTGTAGTGGTGATGTTGGGGTGATGCTGTTGGAGTGACGCTGTTGGGGTGATGTGGAAATGACGCTGTAGTGGTGATGTGGGGGTGACGCTGGGGGTGCAGTGGAAATGCTGTGAGAACTTGGAGCAGAGATGGCGCATGTGGTGGGGGGCGGGGCCAAACCAGGGGAGCTCAGGTGTTTGCAATGCTGCTGATGACAGAAAGGGGAGGGGCTGGGACCACCCCTTCCTCTCCCTCATTTAAAAGCAGGAAGTGGAGGTGAACGGTTCTTCCTGGACCTCTGTACGTACCGGAGATCGTCCAAGGTAGGGTAGTTTTTGCTGATGGTGTTGTTTGATGCGGGGGAGATGCTGTTACTGGTGTTGATGATGGGGGGGGGGATGCTGTTGCTGGCGGTGTTGGTTGGGGAGGAGATGCTGTTGCTGGTGTTGTTGACTGGGGGGGAGATGCTGTTGCTGGTGTTGTTGACTGGGGGGGAGATGCTGTTGCTGGTGTTGTTGATCAGGGGGAGACACTGTTCCTGATGTTGGTTGGGGAGGGGAAATGCTGTTCCTGGTGTTGGTTGAGGAGGGAAGACACTGCTCCTGGTGTTGGTTGGGGGGGAGACGCTGTTCCTGGTGTTGGTTGAGGAGGGGAGACGCTGCTCCTGGTGTTGGTTGAGGGGGGAGGAGACGCTGCTCCTGGTGTTGGTTGAGGGGGGAGGAGACGCTGTTCCTGGTGTTGGTTGTGGTGGGAGGAGACGCTGTTCCTGGTGTTGGTTGTGGTGGGAGGAGACGCTGTTCCTGGTGTTGTCAATGGGGGGAGGAGACGCTGTTCCTGGTGTTGGTTGAGGAGGGAAGACACTGCTCCTGGTGTTGGTTGAGGGGGAGACGCTGTTCCTGGTGTTGGTTGAGGGGGAGACGCTGTTCCTGGTGTTGGTTGAGGGGGGAGGAGACGCTGTTCCTGGTGTTGGTTGAGGGGGGAGGAGACGCTGCTCCTGGTGTTGGTTGAGGGGGGAGGAGACGCTGCTCCTGGTGTTGGTTGAGGGGGGAGGAGACGCTGTTCCTGGTGTTGGTTGAGGGGGGAGGAGACGCTGTTCCTGGTGTTGGTTGAGGGGGGAGGAGACGCTGTTCCTGGTGTTGGTTGAGGGGGGAGGAGACGCTGTTCCTGGTGTTGGTTGAGGGGGGAGGAGACGCTGTTCCTGGTGTTGGTTGAGGGGGGAGGAGACGCTGTTCCTGGTGTTGGTTGAGGGGGGAGGAGATGCTGTTCCTGGTGTTGGTTGGGGGGGGAGATGCTGCTCCTGGTGGTATTTTTGTGGGGGTGGCACTGATGGGTGACACTGACGGATGGTACTGAGGAGATATTGGGGGAGTCATTGGAGAGCGAAGTGTTGCAGTGATGTTGAGGTACCACTGATGTTTAACAGCAAGGTGTGATATGGGGGTGACGCTGCTGCGGACATGCCAGAGTGACACAGTGGCATTGGTGTGATGTTGGGAAGTGACACTGGGTGGGGACTTAAAGGAGGGATACTGGGAACATTTTTGGGGGCACTGTTTTGGGACGATGTGGGGTGTGGATGATGGGGTAATGCTGGGAGTGATGCCGGGCAGGGATGTTGGGGAGTGATGTTGGAGAACCACTGAGAGAGAAATCAGAGAGTAACACTGGGGTGACATTTTGGGGTGACACTGTTGGGGGGGGCTGCGTCGGGGACGCAAACCAAGACTTGTTGTGCGAGCAGGAGTTCCACTTGGGCTCCGTGTCCTGCGCTGGCCACGCAGATGCGGTGCAGCAATGGAACAAACCCTGCAGACCCTGGGGAGAAGCACAGCTGGAGAGAGGCAGCGGTGGGGGAGAGGCACAGTGCCCTTTGGGGCAGGGGACGCCCTGCTGGCACTGCCTGTCCCACCCACCGCTGCCGTGTTCTGCTCTCTCCTTGCCGGCGCTTTGCCGTCTCTCTAGGATCTTAAAGTAATGCTGCACTGTGGGACTGCGATGGGTCACATCAAGAGAGATGCTAGGGGAGATGTGGGGTGATAATGTTGGGAGGGTGACATAGAGCAGTGTCAACGGGGGGTTATGTTGGGGTATCAGTGGGGGCTGAAGTCAAGGAGTGACACTAGGGTGATGCTGGAAGATGATGTTTTTGGGGGGACATTGTTTCCTATCACTTGGGGTGATGTTGAGGTATCACTGGGGGTGAGATCAGGGAGTCAAACTGAGAATAGGCATGGAGGTGGGGGTCGGAGACCAAGAGGTTGGGGGGGAGATGCTGATGGTGTTGGATGGGGGGGAGATGCTGTTGCTGGCAGTGTTGGTTGGGAGAGGAGATGGTGTTGCTGGTGTTGGTTGCGAGGAGGAGACGCTGTTCCTGGTGTTGGTTGAGGGGGGAGGAGATGCTGTTCCTGGTGTTGGTTGTGGGGGGGAGACGCTGTTCCTGGTGTTGGTTAGGGGGGAGACGCTGTTCCTGGTGTTGGTTGTGGGGGGAGGAGACGCTGTTCCTGGTGTTGGTTGTGGGGGGAGGAGACGCTGTTCCTGGTGTTGGTTGTGGGGGGAAGATGCTGTTCCTGGTGTTGGTTAGGGGGGAGACGCTGTTCCTGGTATTGGTGATGAGGGGGAGATGATGTTGCTGGCGGTGTTGGTTGGGAGGGGAGGTGCTGTTGCTGGTGTTGTTGATTGGGGGGAGATGCTGTTGCTGGTATTGTTGATTGGGGGGGAGATGCTGTTCCTGATGTTGACTGGGGGGAGACGCTGTTCCTGGTGGTCGTTGGGGGGAGAGGAGACGCTGTTCCTGGTGTTGGTTGTGGGGGGAAGATGCTGTTGCTGGTGTTGGTTGTGGGGGGAAGATGCTGTTCCTGGTATTGTTGATGAGGGGGAGATGCTGTTGCTGGTGGTGTTGGTTGGGAGGGGAGGTGCTGTTGCTGGTGTTGCTGATTGGGGGGGAGATGGTATTGCTGGTGTTGTTGATTAGGGGGAATATGGTGTTGCTGGTGTTAATTGGAGGGGAGATGCTGTTGCTGGTGTTGTCAATGGGGGGAAGATGCTGTTGCTGGTGTTGTTGTTAGGAGGGGAGATGCTGTTGCTGGTGTTGATCGGGTGGAGACGCTGTTCCTGGTGTTGGTTGACGAGGGGAGACACTGTTCCTGGTGTTGGTTGAGGGGGGAGGAGACGCTGTTCCTGGTGTTGGTTGAGGGGGGAGGAGACGCTGTTCCTGGTGTTGGTTGAGGGGGGAGGAGACGCTGTTCCTGGTGTTGGCTGTGGGGGGAAGATGCTGTTCCTGGTGTTGGTTGGGGGGGAGACGCTGCTCCTGGTGTTGGTTGAGGAGGGGAGACACTGCTCCTGGTGTTGGTTGGGGGACGAGACGCTGTTCCTGGTGTTCGTTGTGGGGGGAGGAGACGCTGTTCCTGGTGTTCGTTGTGGGGGGAGGAGACGCTGTTCCTGGTGTTCGTTGTGGGGGGAGGAGACGCTGTTCCTGGTGTTCGTTGTGGGGGGAGGAGACGCTGTTCCTGGTGTTGGTTGAGGGGGGAGGAGACGCTGCTCCTGGTGTTCGTTGTGGGGGGAGGAGACGCTGTTCCTGGTGTTCGTTGTGGGGGGAGGAGACGCTGTTCCTGGTGTTCGTTTTGGGGGGAGGAGATGCTGTTCCTGGTGTTCGTTGTGTGGGGAGGAGACGCTGTTCCTGGTGTTGGTTTGGGGGGGAGGAGACGCTGTTCCTGGTGTTGGTTGGGGGGGGAGGAGACGCTGTTCCTGGTGTTGGTTGGGGGGGGAGATGCTGCTCCTGGTGGTATTTTTGTGGGGGTGACACTGATGGGTGACACTGATGGATGGTACTGAGGAGATATTGGGGGAGTCATTGGAGAGCGAAGTGTTGCAGTGATGTTGAGGTACCACTGATGTTTAACAGCAAGGTGTGATATGGGGGTGACGCTGCTGCGGACATGCCATAGTGACACAGTGGCATTGGTGTGATGTTGGGAAGTGACACTGGGTGGGGACTTAAAGGAGGGATGCTGGGAACATTTTTGGGGGCACTGTTTTGGGACGATGTGGGGTGTGGATGATGGGGTAATGCTGGGAGTGATGCCGGGCAGGGATGTTGGGGAGTGATGTTGGAGAACCACTGAGAGAGAAATCAGAGAGTAACACTGGGGCGACATTTTGGGGTGACACTGTTGGGGGGGGCTGCGTCGGGGACGCAAACCAAGACTTGTTGTGCGAGCAGGAGTTCCACTTGGGCTCCGTGTCCTGCGCTGGCCACGCAGATGCGGTGCAGCAATGGAACAAACCCTGCAGACCCTGGGGAGAAGCACAGCTGGAGAGAGGCAGCGGTGGGGGAGAGGCACAGTGCCCTTTGGGGCAGGGGACGCCCTGCTGGCACTGCCTGTCCCACCCACCGCTGCCGTGTTCTGCTCTCTCCTTGCCGGCGCTTTGCCGTCTCTCTAGGATCTTAAAGTAATGCTGCATTGTGGGACTGCGATGGGTCACATCAAGAGAGATGCTAGGGGAGATGTGGGGTGATAATGTTGGGAGGGTGACATAGAGCAGTGACAACAGGGGGTTATGTTGGGGTATCAGTGGGGGCTGAAGTCAAGGAGTGACACTAGGGTGATGCTGGAAGATGATGTTTTTGGGGGGACATTGTTTCCTATCACTTGGGGTGATGTTGAGGTATCACTGGGGGTGAGATCAGGGAGTCAAACTGAGAATAGGCATGGAGGTGGGGGTCGGAGACCAAGAGGTTGGGGGGGAGATGCTGATGGTGTTGGATGGGGGGGAGATGCTGTTGCTGGCAGTGTTGGTTGGGAGAGGAGATGGTGTTGCTGGTGTTGGTTGCGAGGAGGAGACGCTGTTCCTGGTGTTGGTTGAGGGGGGAGGAGACGCTGTTCCTGGTGTTGGTTGTGGGGGGGAGACGCTGTTCCTGGTGTTGGTTAGGGGGGAGACGCTGTTTCTTTTGTTGGTTGTGGGGGGAGGAGACGCTGTTCCTGGTGTTGGTTGTGGGGGGAAGATGCTGTTCCTGGTGTTGGTTAGGGGTGAGACGCTGTTCCTGGTATTGGTGATGAGGGGGAGATGCTGTTGCTGGCGGTGTTAATTGGGAGGGGAGGTGCTGTTGCTGGTGTTGCTGATTGGGGGGGAGATGCTGTTCCTGGTGTTGTTGATTAGGGGGAATATGCTGTTGCTGGCGTTAATTGGAGGGGTGATGCTGTTGCTGGTGTTGTCAATGGGGGAGGATGCTGTTGCTGGTGTTGTTGTTGGGAGGGGAGATGCTGTTGCTGGTGTTGTTGTTGGGGAGACGCTGTTCCTGGTGTTGGTTGAGGAGGGGAGACACTGTTCCTGGTGTTGGCTGGGGGGGAAATGCTGTTCCTGGTGTTGGTTGGGGGGGAGATGCTGTTCCTGGTGTTGGTTGGGGGGGAGATGCTGTTCCTGGTGTTGGTTGGGGGGGAGATGCTGTTCCTGGTGTTGGCTGGGGGGGAGATGCTGTTCCTGGTGTTGGTTGCGAGGAGGAGACGCTGTTCCTGGTGTTGGTTGGGGGGGAGATGCTGTTCCTGGTGTTGGTTGAGGGGGGAGGAGACGCTGTTCCTGGTGTTTGTTGGGGGGGAGATGCTGTTCCTGGTATTGGTGATGAGGGGAAGATGCTGTTGCTGACGGTGTTGGTTTGGAAGGGTGGTGTTGTTGCTGGCATTGTTGATTGAGGGGGAGATGCTGTTGCTGGCGTTGTTGATTGGGGGGAGATGCTGTTGCTGGTATTGTTGATTGGGGGGGAGATGCTGTTCCTGATGTTGACTGGGGGGAGACGCTGTTCCTGGTGGTCGTTGGGGGGAGAGGAGACGCTGTTCCTGGTGTTGGTTGTGGGGGGAAGATGCTGTTCCTGGTATTGTTGATGAGGGGGAGATGCTGTTGCTGGTGGTGTTGGTTGGGAGGGGAGGTGCTGTTGCTGGTGTTGCTGATTGGGGGGGAGATGGTATTGCTGGTGTTGTTGATTAGGGGGAATATGGTGTTGCTGGCGTTTATTGGAGGGGAGATGCTGTTGCTGGTGTTGATCGGGGGGAGACGCTGTTCCTGGTGTTGGTTGAGAAGGGGAGACACTGTTCCTGGTGTTGGTTGGGGGGGAGACGCTGTTCCTGGTGTTGGTTGCAAGGAGGAGACGCTGTTCCTGGTGTTGGTTGAGGGGGGAGGAGACGCTGTTCCTGGTGTTGGCTCTTGGGGGAAGATGCTGTTCCTGGTGTTGGTTGGGGGGGAGACGCTGTTCCTGGTGTTGGTTGAGGAGGGGAGACGCTGCTCCTGGTGTTGGTTGGGGGACGAGACGCTGTTTCTGGTGTTGGTTGCGAGGAGGAGACGCTGTTCCTGGTGTTCGTTGTGGGGGGAGGAGACGCTGTTCCTCGTGTTCGTTGTGGGGGGAGGAGACGCTGTTCCTGGTGTTCGTTGTGGGGGGAGGAGACGCTGTTCCTGGTGTTCGTTGTGGGGGGAGGAGACGCTGTTCCTGGTGTTCGTTGTGGGGGGAGGAGACGCTGTTCCTGGTGTTCGTTGTGGGGGGAGGAGACGCTGTTCCTGGTGTTCGTTGTGGGGGGAGGAGACGCTGTTCCTGGTGTTCGTTGTGGGGGGAGGAGACGCTGTTCCTGGTGTTGGTTGGGGGGGGAGATGCTGCTCCTGGTGGTATTTTTGTGGGGGTGGCACTGATGGGTGACACTGAGGGATGGTACTGAGGTATTATTGGGGGAGTCATTGGAGAGCGAAGTGTTGCAGTGATGTTGAGGTACCACTGATGTTTAACAGCAAGGTGTGATATGGGGGTGACGCTGCTGCGGACATGCCAGAGTGACACAGTGGCATTGGTGTGATGTTGGGAAGTGACACTGGGTGGGGACTTAAAGGAGGGATGCTGGGAACATTTTTGGGGGCACTGTTTTGGGACGATGTGGGGTGTGGATGATGGGGTAATGCTGGGAGTGATGCCGGGCAGGGATGTTGGGGAGTGATGTTGGAGAACCACTGAGAGAGAAATCAGAGAGTAACACTGGGGCGACATTTTGGGGTGACACTGTTGGGGGGGCTGCGTCAGGGACGCAAACCAAGACTTGTTGTGCGAGCAGGAGTTCCACTTGGGCTCCGTGTCCTGCGCTGGCCACGCAGATGCGGTGCAGCAATGGAACAAACCCTGCAGACCCTGGGGAGAAGCACAGCTGGAGAGAGGCAGCGGTGGGGGAGAGGCACAGTGCCCTTTGCTGCAGGGGACGCCCTGCTGGCACTGCCTGTCCCACCCCCCGCTGCCGGGTTCTGCTCTCTGCTTTCCGGCACTTTGCCGCCTCCCGGGGGTCATAAAGTGATGGGGCACTGTGGGACTGCTATGGGTCACATTAAGGAGAGATGTGGGGGAGATGTGGGGTGACACTGTTTGGGGGTGACATAGAGCAGTGACAACGGGGGGTTATGTTGGAGTATCAGTGGGGGCTGAAGTCAAGGAGTGACACTGGGATGATGCTGGAAGATGACGTTGTTGGGGGACATTGTTTGCTATCACTGGGGTGATGTTGAAGTATCACTGGGGGTGAGATCAGGGAGTCACACTGAGAGAAGACATGGAGGTGGGGGTGACGGTGGGAGACCAAAGGGTTTGGGGGGGAGATGCAGTTGCTGGTGTTGTTGGTTGGGGGGGAGATGCCGTTGTTGGTTGGGGGGGAGATGCCGTTGCTGGTGGTGTTATTTGGGGGGGGGGGAGAGATGCCGTTGCTGGTGGTGTTATTGGGGGGGGGGAAATTCTGTTGCTGGTGGTGTTATTTGGGGGGGGGGGGAGATGCTGTTGCTGTTGGTGTTATTTGGGGGGGGAGATGCTGTTGCTGGTGGTGTTGTTCAGTGGGAGAGATGCTGTTTCTTTTGTTGGCTGGGGGGGAGACACTGTTGCTGGTGTTGGTTGGGGGGGAGATGCTGTTCCTGGTGTTGTTTGGGGGGATATGCTGTTCCTGGTGTTGGTTGGAGGGGAGATGCTGTTCCTGGTGTTGGTTGGGGGGGAGATGCTGTTCCTGGTGTTGGCTGGGGGGGAGATGCTGTTCCTGGTGTTGGCTGGGGGGGGAGGAGACGCTGTTCCTGGTGTTTGTTGGGGGGGAGATGCTGTTCCTGGTATTGGTGATGAGGGGAAGATGCTGTTGCTGGCGGTGTTGGTTGGGAAGGGAGGTGCTGTTGCTGGCATTGTTGATTGAGGGGGAGCTGCTGTTGCTGGCGGTGTTGGTTGGGAGGGGAGGTGCTGTTGCTGGCATTGTTGATTGAGGGGGAGATGCTGCTGCTGGCGTTGTTGATTGGGGGGAGATGCTGTTGCTGGTATTGTTGATTGGGGGGGAGATGCTGTTCCTGATGTTGACTGGGGGGAGACGCTGTTCCTGGTGGTCGTTGGGGGGAGAGGAGACGATGTTCCTGGTGTTGGTAGTGGGGGGAAGATGCTGTTGCTGGTGTTGGTTGTGGGGGGAAGATGCTGTTCTTGGTATTGTTGATGAGGGGGAGATGCTGTTGCTGGTGGTGTTGGTTGGGAGGGGAGGTGCTGTTGCTGCTGTTGCTGATTGGGGGGGAGATGGTATTGCTGGTGTTGTTGATTAGGGGGAATATGGTGTTGCTGGCGTTAATTGGAGGGGAGATGCTGTTGCTGGTGTTGTCAATGGGGGGAAGATGCTGTTGCTGGTGTTGTTGTTGGGAGGGGAGATGCTGTTGCTGGTGTTGTTGTTGGGGAGACGCTGTTCCTGGTGTTGGTTGAGAAGGGGAGACACTGTTCCTGGTGTTGGTTGGGGGGGAGATGCTGTTCCTGGTGTTGGTTGAGGGGGGAGGAGACGCTGTTCCTGGTGTTGGCTGTGGGGGGAGGAGACGCTGTTCCTGGTGTTGGCTGTTGGGGGAAGATGCTGTTCCTGGTGTTGGTTGGGGGGGAGACGCTGTTCCTGGTGTTGGTTGAGGAGGGGAGACGCTGCTCCTGGTGTTGGTTGGGGGACGAGACGCTGTTTCTGGTGTTGGTTGCGAGGAGGAGACGCTGTTCCTGGTGTTCGTTGTGGGGGGAGGAGACGCTGTTCCTGGTGTTCGTTGTGGGGGGAGGAGACGCTGTTCCTGGTGTTCGTTGTGGGGGGAGGAGACGCTGTTCCTGGTGTTGGTTGGGGGGGGAGACGCTGCTCCTGGTGGTATTTTTGTGGGGGTGGCACTGATGGGTGACACTGACGGATGGTACTGAGGAGATATTGGGGGAGTCATTGGAGAGCGAAGTGTTGCAGTGATGTTGAGGTACCACTGATGTTTAACAGCAAGGTGTGATATGGGGGTGACGCTGCTGCGGACATGCCAGAGTGACACAGTGGCATTGGTGTGATGTTGGGAAGTGACACTGGGTGGGGACTTAAAGGAGGGATGCTGGGAACATTTTTGGGGGCACTGTTTTGGGACGATGTGGGGTGTGGATGATGGGGTAATGCTGGGAGTGATGCCGGGCAGGGATGTTGGGGAGTGATGTTGGAGAACCACTGAGAGAGAAATCAGAGAGTAACACTGGGGCGACATTTTGGGGTGACACTGTTGGGGGGGGCTGCGTCGGGGATGCAAACCAAGACTTGTTGTGCGAGCAGGAGTTCCACTTGGGCTCCGTGTCCTGCGCTGGCCACGCAGATGCGGTGCAGCAATGGAACAAACCCTGCAGACCCTGGGGAGAAGCACAGCTGGAGAGAGGCAGCGGTGGGGGAGAGGCACAGTGCCCTTTGCTGCAGGGGACGCCCTGCTGGCACTGCCTGTCCCACCCCCCGCTGCCGGGTTCTGCTCTCTGCTTTCCGGCACTTTGCCGCCTCCCGGGGGTCATAAAGTGATGGGGCACTGTGGGACTGCTATGGGTCACATTAAGGAGAAATGTGGGGGAGATGTGGGGTGACACTGTTTGGGGGTGACATAGAGCAGTGACAACGGGGGGTTATGTTGGAGTATCAGTGGGGGCTGAAGTCAAGGAGTGACACTGGGATGATGCTGGAAGATGACGTTGGGGGACATTGTTTGCTATCACTGGGGTGATGTTGAAGTATCACTGGGGGTGAGATCAGGGAGTCACACTGAGCGAAGACATGGAGGTGGGGGTGACGGTGGGAGACCAAGGGGTTTGGGGGGGAGATGCAGTTGCTGGTGTTGTTGGTTGGGGGGGAGATGCCGTTGCTGGTGGTGTTATTTGGGGGGGGGGAGAGATGCCGTTGCTGGTGGTGTTATGGGGGGGGGGAAATTCTGTTGCTGGTGGTGTTATTTGGGGGGGGGGGGAGATGCTGTTGCTGTTGGTATTATTTGGGGGGGGAGATGCTGTTGCTGGTGGTGTTGTTCAGGGGGAGAGATGCTGTTTCTTTTGTTGGTTGGGGGGGAGATGCTGTTAATGGTGTTCATTGGGGAGGAGACGCTGTTGCTGGTGTTGGTTGGGGGGGAGATGCTGTTCTTGTTGATTTTAATTGGGGGAGATGCTGTTCCTTGTGTTGGTTGTGGGGGGGAGATGCTGTTCCTGTTTTTTGTTGGGGGGGGGAGTTTCTGTTGTTGGTGTTGGTTGATGGGGGAGATGCTTTTGGTGGTGTTGGTTAAAGGGGGGGCGATGCTGTTCCTAATGTTGGTTGGGGCGATGCTGTTGCTGGCGGTGTTGGTTGGGGGGAAGATGCCATTGCTGGTCTTGTTTGAGGGGAAGGTCGTGTTGGTTGTGGGGGGAGATGCTGTTGCTGGTGGTGTTGGTTAGGGGGGTGATTCTGTTCTTGTTGGTTGGGGGGGAGATGCTCTTTCTGGTGTTGGTTGGGGGGGAAAAAAAAGCGTCGGAATCCTAAACGAGGAGGTGGGAAGTATTGTTGAGCTGACGGTCCTAAAAGGGGCTGCTAGCCGGCACCTGTAAGGACCGCTGCACTGGGAGTATTTTATAGGAATATGTGCGCATGTGAAGTAGCTCTGTTTCCGCGCGCATGCGCTGTGCCGTGCTTTTTTTTTTTTTTTTTTTTCCTGCGCAGTGCCTGCAGTACCGCATTGTCCCCACACGGCGGAAGCACTGAACACCGCCGCGGTACTGCGCGTGCGCGTGGACGGGGCAGGCTCCTGGCGGTCACGTGCGGAGCCTAGCCAATCGGGTGCCGGCGCCCTGCATAGGAGTGGAGGGCTACGAAAATGGCCGTTTCCGGATAGAAATCGCGATCAGCACATAGTCGCCGAAAAAAAGCGGCGGAATCCTAACAGAGAGGCGGGAAATATTGTTGTGCTGACGGTTCGAAAACGGGCTTGTCGCCGACATCTTTGGGGACGCGAGCAGTGGGAGTACTTTATAGGAATCTGTGCGCCCACCCAGTATCGCTGCTTCCGCGCGCATGCGCGGTGCTTTTTTTTAATTTTTTTTTTTCTGGGCAGTGACTGCAGTACCGAATTCTCACCACACGGCGGTAGCACGGAGCACCGCCGCTGTTCTGATCATGCGCAGTATAGCCGTTTCCTCGCGCATGCGCATTGTCTCCGTTAACACTCGCATAAGCCCTTTTTTTTTTTTTCTGGGCAATACCTGCAGTACTGAATTCTAACCGCACGGGGGCAGCACGGATCACTGCATATGTTCTGAGCATACGCAGTATCGCCGTTTTCGCGCGCATGCGCGATGTTTTTTTTCCTGGGTCCTGCCTGCAGTATTGAATTCTCACCGCACGGCGGCAGCACTGAGCACCGCCCCGGTTCTGAGCATGCGCAGTATCGCCGTTTCCGCGCGCATGCGCTGTGCTGTCCTATTCACCAAGCCCCCGCTGCTGCAGTTCCAAGCATCGGCCGCCCGGGGGCAACGCACACCGCGGAAACCGCTTCTCCCTCTCCGTTCACGAGCGCCCGCACCCCACTCCCCCGCGTTCCATCCTCCCCTTCCCGTGGCAGTGGTACAACACCGAGTTACTGGCACGAGAGAAGGGGAAAACAAATTAACATTCATTCGTTAATTAAACCAAGGAAAACTATGTACAGACACTCAGCATTCACTCCATTACAGGGACTGGAGTTTGTGGTATAAGAGTGTAGGTTTGGGACTCGAATTTGGGGTGAAAGAGTGAAGACGTGGGCCAGTAGTTGAGGGTGAAATAAGGAAAATTTAAGGCTGTGTCCTGATGTGCAACATCATTGACTACAATGACATAACTAACAAGCAAATTTAACTACAATGGCACATTAGCAAAAAGCACAGAGCCATATTAATGTTCCCTCAGACTCAATCTTGTTCATATTTTCATGTCTTTGTTTCCAAATGCCTTTCTTGCAGTCTGTTTTAGTTGGTTGGGGTTTTTTGTTTGTTTTCTTAATGCAATAACAGGTAATTTTAGGCCCCAACAAGTCAAATCCTCAGGCAATCGCTGCACAAAGCTGCAGTTTTGAGTTTCTTGCGGACCATTACATTGTTTTAATAAAGATTAATGAAAACTCCAGTTTTCCACCTCAGTTTAATTTACCTGCATAGAAAGAATTGACGCTTCAGAATGGGAAAGCAAACAGCTATCAGAGAGAACAGAACAGCATTCTGCTTCATTACAAAGGATTTCCCAAAGGCAGAGAAGCTTCAAGACATTTTCAAGTATTTCATGGTCCAAATTTTGTTTTATTACCAAGCGGAGCTTTCACATACGTAAGACCTATAATGTATCCAAAAGCCATCTCAACAAGTGTTTCAGTGCAAGCCATGCAGCCCTGCTCATTTAGAACAATCTACTACGAGAACCTTTTTAGTTCTCTATGCCTACTGAAATACATAATACAAATCTGCCTGGACATCAGTAGAACCGACACACTGTACATTGTAGCAGCTGAAGTATCCTAGAGTATCGCATCTAAGGGGAATATCAGCATTTGGTACACAGACCTTTGATCGTGAGTTTGTCTTTCTTTCTAAGAAAAGATTGTCTGACTCAGATCATACCACCAAAACCAAGGCTTAGTTTCCAGGAGAAAGAGTATTACAATGCAAGAAAAAGCTAGAGGGCTCGATGCCCAAGATACTAAAAGCAAGAGGAGAAGCAACAGGATGACCAACTCCAGATGTTGTGTTACATCTCAGCTGACATACATGAATCTAGCAATCCAAAGCACAGTGGGAAATATTTTATATCCACAACAAAGAATAACCTGTAGATAGCTTCACATAGACTTCTCTCCAAACCTACACCCAACGAAGACTATCAAGATGAATTTGCTACCATCAGCTCAGCTGACGGTTCTTTTCAACAGTGTTCGGCTCCTTGCCTTTGGAAGCTGATCTTCTGCAGCAGCAGGAAACTTCTTGTGCAGGGAGTCAGTACCTGGGAGATGAAATGCATTCCAGAATTTGAAGGAAAGGCAAATTAGACTCCCACAAGGATGAACCCAACAGTAACTTCTGCAGGATAATGCTGTGATACACCAGACTTACAGGGCTTTGTCAAATGAACTAACAGTAGACAGGAACTCGCTGTTCTATTTCTCACTGAGGCATCCGAGCGTGTCTTCACCTCTCTGTGACTTCAAGTTCGTCCAGGGGTAGTATCATGTGGCAATTTGCTATTGGAAAGAGATAACTATGAAGCTTAACATATTTGTCAGAGACAGGCAGAATTCCCAGCTTGACACAGAAACGTGCCTACATGCACTCAGCTGCCCAGAGATAATGTAGAGTAAATACCCTGAATGGATAGTACTCACACAATACAATGAAGATGGACAGTATATTTTTGGATGGATTATCCAGATGGTGTAAAGACACCTGATAAATTAGAAAGGGCTCACCTGTCACTGAAGGTTGAGGCTTGCCTGGAACTCCACACGGGAGGGAACTCCCAACAACAGATCTTTCCCCAGTGGTGGTCAGCCCTTAAATCTGGGGGTCTGGGAGAGGTGGAGCCAGACTCAACCCCTTCCAGTCACACAGGTGCATTGCCTTCACAGGTGAACTGGCTGAGTCAGTACTCACCTCAGGTGATCAATCAGTGATTCAGGCCATGATTCAACAGTTCCCATATAGATGGGCATCAACTGCAATTAAAATTCTAGGCACTGGAAGAGCTGACTTCTCACATCCTCCAGTGTCCCTGTGTAATGTGATGGTAGACACAATGATGACAGCACAGCAGCAAGATCCCAGGCTTCAACAAGTGAGAATTCACTCGAACACAGTAGCAGTGGGCACAGAAATAAGGGGAAAAAAGCTGCCTACCTTCAGAGGGCATCAAGTACACAGGAATCTCCAGAAAGATCCTCTTCCCTCCATGGCCAACCCTTAAATGAGGGCTGGGAAGGGGTGGATCCTGGTTCCAGCCCTTCAGTTCACTCTGGCACACTGCAAGCACCCAAGCTCCCCTGGGTTGGCCCTGCCTTCCCACCAGGTGCTCCATCGCTGCTTCAGGCTGTGACTGAGCATTTCCGCTACACCCAGCAATAGCCATCGTGAGAAACGGCACAGCCAACTCAGAACCGTACATCTTTGTGCAGAAAAGCTCTCCAGGCTAAAAAAGCATCATCTGTGACATACAGTAATACCTCAGGTTTCAAATCAGTGAAAATACAAGATGCGCATTTCAATGTTAAGAACTCATTAAGCATGCTGCGTTTTGAGAGCTGGCTTTTACTTTATAGGCCTTTCTTCTTACTTTAAGTTAAAAAACAAAACAACAACAATGGAAAAAGACTGACACAGAATTGATCCTGAGGTACTTTTTCTTCCCACAATCTCTTCTAGCTTAGAAGAGATCTCGTAACTACTTACTGATTCAACAGAAGTTTAAAAAAAAAAAATTCTTCTTCCATCTCTTAATTAGATTTTCTTCCAGTGTCCTAAGCACCACTGCCAGAACACGATCAGAGGATAGGAAACATAAATTCATATGCATATTATCAATGTGTAGACAGCATGTCAAGCAGCAGCCAGTTCAGGATAAAATTAACAGTAACATATCTGAAAAATTTCTAACAACATCTGGAATGCCTGTTACCAAATATATCATGACAGAAGTCAATGTTAAAGAACAAAGTAAGAGTCAGCCTAGAGTAGTCTGCATAGCTGAATTGTAGTTCTCAGAATCTGTAGTACTATTTCTCAGCAGCAAAAGTGAAGCATGAGCAACTACCTACCCACTCTTTGCATCCCTTTACCAACTTCATCCCAATTGATCTTCATAACTATCTTGATGTCATATAGCAGAGACTCGAGGTATACTAGTTTTATTCTTTTGGCAATACTTACTGAGGGTTTTATAGCCTTCTTGTGCACTGTTTGAGGGGACAAATGCTTGAATTTTTATGTCATTTATCTAGCACTGAAGAACAGTAATATCAACAAAAACAACCACTTAAACTCATTTAGGGAGGAGTAAAAAGTCAGATACTGTATTCATTAAACAGCCCCTTACATGGTCTCTGAAATACTGCAGGTGAACTCTGATGACTTCTGGCTTGATACATCTCAGACAATGATTGAATCTATAGGAAAGAAACCCAAAACAGGTCCAATAAAACACTTTTCCACAGAGACTGCTACACAAAATGTCTACAAAAACAAACAAACAAAAAAAAACAGCAGTGAGCCTTTGCTACTTTCAGTACTTGGTCACTGTGTGCTTGTAGGTAATCCAAACAGATTTGATTTGCCTTCCTCTGTTTATAGCCATACCACTAGGACCTAAAACAGAAAGTAAGCACCTACTTTACTTTTCAAATCAAAGAGAAGTAATTACAATTCTAAGCTTCTTCATGCTGTTCTGCTTCCAACTTCTCTTCAGCTAAATAAAACGTAATGGAGACACGCTCATCTTACTAGAGGTATGCATAAGAGATACGCAGTCAAGCATTAACAATTTATTTCACAGTTGCCGTTGCTGCTGGAGAGAAGAGGGCTGTAAAATTATAAACCTTCAGAGCGGACTCTCTACTCCTGATTCTTGGAACAGAAATTGGACAAGGAAATGGACTTTTAATGGAAGAGAGTGCTGTTTTCGCAAATTGGATGTAGTGATTGTGGGGCTTTTTTGTTTGTTCTGTTTGTTGTAGGAAGAGCATGTTCTACCAAGGCAGGAACAAACATCGTTACACAGGTCAAATAAAATGGTAACATAGCACAAAGCGTATATTTCACTTGCAAACAGTTCAGTTACAGCATTGGAGAAAGATTTTTTCATTGCTCTCCTGTAAATGTGCTCAACCTCATGCTGAATAATCACACCATCCGGTACACATCCTCAATTCTCCAAATCCCTGTGAACAAATGAGAAGAGAATGAGACTCTTACTAAGGCATGCTGAAAGCCACTTTGCCCTTCTTCAGTTCATGAGGAATCACAGTGATAATACCACGTGACAGTAAATTACTAACATAAAGACATGACATGCGTCATATTGTCCTGTTTCCAAAACACTGAATGAGATGGTGAAACGACACGTGAAGATTTCTCAGGCATGTTTTTTTCTCAGTAGTTCTGCTTGAGGAGAGTTAATTGCTCATATATCACAAAAAGAAATAACTTATACAGAGATTCTTTGGGAGAAGGAAATGCCTTTCAATAATTTGCAAAATGAGAAGATATCTAATAGTGTGGCAACTCTTTTGTATTGTATTTGTATTATATACTTACCTATATTCATCTTGCATCAGAGAATTGCAGAGTGGTTTAGGTTAGAAGGGACCTCTGAAAGTCATCTGGCCAAATCCATGCTCAAGCAGAAACAGTCTGAGTATTGTGGATAGTGCTGACCTCTACTCATCAGAAACAACAAAGGAGAATGACACAAGGGACAGGAAAGGATGACCAAATACTTGCTGTACTAAAGGGACTCTGCTTCTTCAACCACAAAGAGCACAAAGAAGGGGAAACCAAGTTCTGTAGCTATCACAGAAATTATATTATTCTTGGTCTTCTGCAGTAAGTCTAAATAGTCATCAAATGAAATTATGAAGTAGTGAGTTCAAACACACAAAAGACTCTTCTTGCAACACCTGGATGCACTAATACTCATTTTTCAGCCAAATATGAATGTTGTAACCTTGTCCAACACCAGAAATCATTTCATAAGTTCATAAGTTCATAAGTTCATAAGGTTGGAAAGGACCTATAAGATCATCTAGTCCAACCATCCTCCTATCACTATCTCTACCCAACTACTAAATTAAGTCCTTTAGCACCTCATCTAAACGCTGGATAGTTACACAAAACATACAAAGCTATCTTTGCTCTAGCTCATGAAATTTATTAGCCACAGGTCATAACTGCTGGAAGAATATTCCAGGACTACCTCTGACAACAAGTCAGAGACTGGATTTCTTTTGATCAAGCACAACAGTTTTCTTAGCAAATTTTGACAACATTTGTTCACTTATTAGATATTGTTATAATGCTGACACATTCCAAAAAAAAAAAGATCTTTGCATGTTCATTATATGGCACTGCAGGCCTCTAGCATTGTCACGGTTTAATGATTTTTGGTACTGGTATTCCACGTCATAACATCATGTAGTGCATTTAGAGTTAAAGAGTTAATGCTCCAGCTCCGTGGATCATCGATAGTTCCAGGTATCCCTGTCTCAGAAGAGAAGAACTGCATTCCCCAGAGGACTTTACACTGCTTTGCATTTTTACGTGTTTACGCTCAGGGGGAAAGATAAAAACTGTCTGCGGACACAGGACGCTCTCTTTCCTTTGGGATCCACTCAGTAGTGGGTGCTCGCTGCCATCTGCCTTCAGCGTTAGCGTAAGGCCTTCGGTTTATCGGACACTCTCTCTTGCTCATTTTACTTGATTTATTAGCTGTAATTCCAATTATATTGTATTATATTGTGTTATTTTGCTTTCCAATATCTATTTAGTAAATTAGCTTTCCTCCTCGGATAGTTGCCGCTGTTTTGTTTCTAGGCCCATCTCCCTTTTCCCTTTCCCCCTTCCCCTTTCCTAGGGCGTGGGTCCGTGGGTCCCCCACCCCAATCGTCACGGAACCGGGCCGAACCTGGCTGTAAACCGTTGACAAGCATGTAACAGCCACAGTTGCAATTCTTCAGGTGGCCTGGTTTTGCTTACAAAATGCCCTCGTTCTTTGAAGAACGTCAGAATTGCAGACAGCTTCTGCTATTAAATTCAATGCCTCATAGCTGCTTTCCAGCTAGTCTGAGTACATCTGGAGATTCTTACAACCCTCAAGCTCATTTACACAAAAATAAGAATCACAGCCAAGAGCTTTAATCACTAGAATCAACCTTCATATCAAAATACTGCTGTGTTGTACTTTACATCAGATTTCTGACTATGTATAAAGATATGTCCAGATCTTTGTTAATTAAGGTCTGTTCTAAAACCTACTACAGACATTTTATTCTAGGAAATTTTTAAACAGGACTTACCCATCAAATCTGCCCCTTCATTTCCTAACACTCCAGAGTTCTTTCAGGTACATCAAGGATAAATACAATCAGAACCATTGTCAGAAGCACCAGAACTAAACTCATTCACTACAGAGTGTTTTCCAATTCACAGCTACAACAAAAATTGCTTTAACAGTTGCACTGCACCGATTTTATAATTTCCAGTAGCATTTCCAGAAGACAAGGCTCAAAGCAACAGGCCACACAGCAAACAAGGGTAAGGTAGGTTCATTAAAACTGACAAAGCTGACTTATAGCCACTTATTTCTGAAGGAGAAGTGAATGAAGAAGCAATTTTTCTTCGAACCTTCAGAGGCCAAGCAGTGTAATTAAAAAGCAAAACAACCACTTAACAAAGGACTGTCCACATTTCCCCAAGTGAACAGCAGCTTACGGAAAGGCTCTACGGAAGAAAAGCCTGACTGAACGCGGGCAATGGCCTCTTCAGCACCCCTCGGGTTAAACTGCACCGTACCTATTTCTGACGGATGTATAACAAGCGCCGCAGCCCCTATGAAAGAAACCGCACCAGAACACGGGAACGGGGCAAGGTCAGAGGCCCGCCCTCAGCCGCCGGAGCAGTCCCCCGCGCTAGGCCGCGCTGGGAGCAGGCGTCCCGACGGCCCTGGGCCTGCCACTAGGCCCCGGGCGAAGCAGATGCTGCCCACACCGAATCGCTCATGGCCAATTCAGGGCCCACTGTACTCGAAGAACCCTCCGGAACGCCCCCAGGGTGAGGGCGGAACCAATCCGCCGCGGCGGCAGCTCTCAGGCCAGCACACTCCCGGAAGATCCGCCGCTTAGTCCCGGGAGGATGGGAGCAGGAAGCGCCTTTTTTGGGCCTCGGAAGTACCATAAAAGGTGAGGAGGAAGCGCCAAATATGGTGGTCCCGGTTCCGGCCGCCGCTGGAGCAGCGTTTCCGTTCGGCCTTGGCGACCCTGTGGCTGCGTGACGCGGCTCGGCCCGCTGCTGGCGGCCTTCTCCCGGCAGCGGCGCGGCGGATCGCGGCCCGGCCCGGCCCGATTGCAGCGGCTCGGGTGCCGTTCCGCGAGCAGCTGCGGCGGGTCCCCCCCCTCTACCCCCGAGACAAGCTGGGCTGCTGCCAGCGATGACGCACTTTTTTTTTTTTTCAGTCACTGATGATCGCAGCTGAAGCTAGGCTTTAAATCACAAGCCGGTGAGGTTTGAATCAGCCAGGCGAGTTTTCTGACAGCAAACTGAAAAGGGGGCCTTCGCTACCCCTAGTGCACTTGTTCCCCAGCTCCAGACCATATTTGCTCAGGAGAGGGTAAGTTTCCCAGCCACTGGCAATGCCTGCTGCTTCCCTGGGAACAACCTCCCTGAGGCAGATTTCTGGTGGTGCTGTGGCCTCCTCCTAAGACTTCTTACATTTCCAGTAAAACTAGGGAGCAGACTAATTAAGAATCAGAGATTTTGTCCTCTTCAGACCAAGGTGAACCAAAAAGACTTCACAGAAAAGGCACAGAAACCCTGAAATCTGCTTTCCTGTTACCGGACAAAGGCCACAGAAAAGACCAGGTGCAGAAGACCATGTATTTTCTTTCTGTCATGTGTATGTCAATTCAGAGCAATAATTGCCACAGTTAGACCAAAATCTAAGGACTGTATCCGAGATAAACTAAAGAAGGAAACGAGCTTGTTGCCCTTCTGAGCCAGAGGACTTATTTTGGCAAGCATTAGTGCATGCCATTTCCTACAGAAAGTGCTTGCCATCTAGCATTATGCCAGATACAGGCATCAACTCCTGTATTCGCATCTCAGCTCCTCACAACTCTAGATATCAAGTAGTTTGTAAAGAGCCTACGTGGACTGAACTACGATACTAGAACTTTCCACTAGATCTGCACTGCTACTTCTCACAGCTGCAAATTCCTCTGAATTCTCTCCACACAGAGTTCATGCATACTGAAGTGTATTTTAAGCCATCGAGTAAGATGTATTTTCTTCCTCCCAGCACTAAAACATTTGTACAAAGGCCATCAAGCATGTACACTTGTTAGGCCCTATACAGCATAACAGAAAAAGCTGTGGAAATTCTCATCTCCCTACTTTCCATCTATTAGCCCCCTGTACAGAACTTATTTTCAGCCTGGAATCTATGCCATTACCTTGACAACCCCTTTTCACCACCTGGTAAGGTCTTTGCATAGTTGAGAACCTAACCTTGAAACCTCACCTTCAGTGCTGGGAGAATTATTTTTTCTTTCTGTAATCAGCTTCTGGAGCAGCTAGAAAACACGAATTGTGATTACTTTCAAACACTAGATGATGCAGCCAACTGAAGGATATGTGCTGTATCCACATCTTTGACAGCACTCCTGGACACAAGAGTGACTGATACCTCTTCCTTTCTACATGCAGGTACTTCTCCAGGAAACAAACAGCATCCTAGCAGTCAGGTTTTCTGCAGCAGTTTTCTTATGTGGCAGCTTAAAGGAAAATGTGAAAACTTACGTGATTTTATATTTTTTTATTACTTTTTCTGAAGGACATTGGTACACCAAATATCCCATTGGCAGGAAAGCGCATTCAATGTATTTAGAAGCCAAACAGTCACTTCCATTTTAACAAACACAATTACAAAGTAAAAATAAATCACAAAATAATGAACCGCATGTTCATAACATACAAAAATTGCTGCCTACTCAGTAGGTAACTACAACATTCCAACTCCTGAATATATATATTTAAATTTACATTTTTGTAACAAAAATATACTTTGAGAATTGGGTTTCACTGTTGTTGTTTTAAATTTGTTTCTTGTTTGTTTCTGTGGGATTTTTTGCTTACATTCTGTCCCCCAGGGCATACTAGTGCTTCCTTCCCCACCCATTCCCTTCTTTCTCTTACATTCTTTGTATAACATCCCTTTCGCTTTAAGGCAAGATGCAAAGCATCTATTCACACAAATGCATGACATCAGCAAGGCTTCACAAAAAGGCACCAAGACTTGTAACTTTAAAACAAAACTTCTGCCACATTTGAGTGTCTTATCAGGTGATTTTTACATAACATCACTCTTACATGCTCAAGTACGGTAAGTGCTGTACCCAAACAAGTTTTAAACTCATTACAGCATTGTCACTAAAATAGAATTAACATTTACAAAGTATGGCCCTGCAAACTTCAAATAATACAACATGGATATGCAAAACTTTTTCAACATCAACAGTACCTAAAGGAAAGCAAAACCGTGGCACACGTACAATTTACATCAGCTACGTGCTTAATTAAAGGTCCTTTCCTCCTAATAAAATACTATTGTTTGTTTATGGGGAAAATTATACTGAACTTATATCCACAGTCCATGCAAATTAAGTTATTTGACAGTGGTGGAAAACTTAAACAGCAGTTTTTTCAGGCAGCTGAATTTTAAAGAGAAATTAGATAGCCTTGCAACATACAGTGTTGGGGGAGTGATTAGAGACTCCATGTCTCATGGTACCAATGGAAGAGGTGAATGCTCCTGTTCCAGAAAGTGAGCTTAGCAAATCTCAATTGTCCTTGGAGAAAAGGTTGATGTCATGTCTGAAAGTGCTGAGGTCACCTGTGAGCTGAAATTGTTGGTAACTCCTGGAGATGGGAAGGAAGTGGCCACCTGGGTCTGAAAAGTGGCAGTGCCAGAGGGGTAAGTGGTTGCTATAGACGGGGATGGGAACGTCGTATGTGCAGGAGAGGGATAGGAAGAGGAAGCAGGGGAGGAATAGACTGTGCGCACTGGTGAGGGATAAGTGGTGGCTACGGAGGAAGGGTAGGACGTAGCCACAGAGGATGAGTAGGCAGCAACAGGGGAGGAAGTAGTTGAGACCGAAGCTGCCTTTTCCACTTTCTTGTCTTTCTGCCTAAGGTGGATTTTAGTGTGTCTCTTCCTCTCATCACTTCTGGCAAACTTTCTACCACAAATGTCACATGCAAATGGCTTCTCTCCCGTGTGTGTGCGGATATGCGTGGTCAAGTGGTCACTCCTGCTGAAGTTCCGCATGCAAATGCGGCACTGGAAAGGTTTCTGTCCAGTGTGGATGCGAATGTGACGAGTTAGTTCATCAGACCGTGAAAATCTCCGGTCGCAGGACTCCACTGGACAAGCATAGGGCCGTTCATGAGGAGGTGTCTTGCTGGGACGATTAGGGTATTTTCTCATCCTGCTGGGCTTGATCAGCTGGGACTGATAGTTAGTGTTAAGGGTCTTCAACTCCTGAGAGCCAGTCTGCGTGGCAAATGCCTTGATAGTGGACAGCGGTGTAAGGGAAGGCTGCTGTGCTCTGGTCTCAAGGGCTGAGAAGGGCTTCTGATCAGCTGTGATAAGGTTGAGCTCACTCTGTTGCTGAGGGAACAGGTAATCCGGGATCATTGGCACCTGGAAGTTGGTTTTAGCAGTTGGATAAGCTGGAGGTGGATACTGGATGGGAGCTCCAGAGGGGTTGGGAAAGGACTGGGTCTGTGGTTCAGGGAAAATATCAGAGCTGGAAGTGGGGAAAGTTGGTGCAGCCGAATAAATTGGACTGTTCTCACTGGCTTGGACAGAGCAGCTCAGGGGGGTGCTCTGCGAAGAGGAGGGTGATGATGAAGAGGGTGTAGAGGTGGGAGGTGCGTTAGCCATGCTCACCAGACCACTGACAAGGCTAAAGAGGGGCTCTGGCCATAAGGTGTTGCTACCATTTGGGGCCGGCTCTAGGGAGAAGCGCCCCGTGTAGGTTATTGGTGGTAGCCGTGTTGTTTGGCTGGGATAGCTGGTTTCTGGCATGGTTTTTTCGTTGTTCAGGGACATCTCAGGAAAAGTGTCTGAAAACAAAAGAGAGCCGATTACTTCTAGCAGCCACTGCAGCTCTGGAGCTGCTGCCAGTGCTTCGCGAGCCATCCCCATGCAGTGCAGCCCCAGATCTTTGCTTCTAGTTAATTAATAATTGAGCGCAACATATTGCAGCGCCGCTGGCAGGTCTCCAGCAGCAACGAGCCCTGAGCCGCTGACGCACAACATAGGAGATACCCCCGCGCAGCCGCCGGGTCAGAGGCACCGCTGCGTCTCGGAGCTCCCGTGGGCGCTGCCGCCTCCGCGGTTTACCAGGACTCCCCTGCCCACCCGGGCGAGGCCATCACGCTTACCTGCCGCGAGGTGCTCAAAGTGTTGCTCGCCGGGCTCCCCGGCCGCGCCGAAGCCCGCACTCTCAGGCGCCCCGGGATGCGCGAGAAATTGCTGGCCCCCGCCACTGAGCAGCATCATCTCCTCCAGTTTGGGATAGTGGCCGTCCATGGCAGGAGGAGAGTGTGGAAAGACGCCGAAGGGGTCGGAGATCTGCAGCGAGGGCAGAAGCTGCATCTCTGCCTTGGCCGCAGCCATGAGGGAGCCGGGTTCGGGTGCTGACGGGTGGCGCCGCCGCCGCGGGCCCGTCGGACGGGCCGGCTGCGGCGAGGCGGCCGTTGCTCGCTGCTTGCCCTTGCGCCGCGGCCACCCAGCGCTGCCCGCTGGAAGCGATCGCCTCCCGCCCACCGGACGGCCCGGGGCTCCCCCCCCGCAGCCCGCTGAAAGCGCTCGGCTCCTCGCCCGCCCCGAAGCCGCTTCTATATATCGGATCCCACCAGCCGAAGCCCGCCCCGGCCCTGACGTACATGGCCATATATGGGAAGCAGGAAGCCCTAATATGGAGGCGAGCTGGAGGACCCCGCCTGGCGTCAGCGCCTGGCACCGGGGAAAGCCGGGCGGTGGGGGCCCCACCTGCCCCGGACTGAGAGCCCCGCGCCCGCCGCGGCCCCGACACCCGCCGCGGCCCCCACACCCGCCGCGAGCAGCATCACCTCAGCGCTGGCGGCCCTTAGACGCGCGCAGCGCAGCCCAGCCCCCGCCTGCCCCTGCCTGCCCGCCGGAAGCCCCGGCCGCCCTTTCCATATTAGGAAGTGGCCATATAAGTCTCGGTTCCGGCGGAGACATCCCGCTCCTTATTTGGTGATTCCGGTCCCGGCTAGGCGGGGTCGGGGAGCCCAGGCCCGGGTGCCAGGTTGCCGCCGGGACGTGCGCGCGCCCGCCCCCGGGCTGCGAGAGCGCGCGGCTCCGCCGTCGGGCGGACAATGCGGAGATTTTGGGGTCCGCCCGGGTTGCCCCAGCTCTGCTGTCGGCGGCGGGCTCGCGGCAGGGCTTCTGCCGCCGCCTCGTTCTCGGCTCGCGCCGTTCGCTTCCCCCGCTGCCCGTGGAAGGGACCGCGCGCCTGCAGCCGCGATGCGGAATTCCCGGGTGCTGACAGCACGGCCCGACGGGGGGCTGCCCGCGCTCTGCAAAGGGAACCTCTGGCGCTCCGCAGCTTTGCCGAGACCGAAGGAGCTCTGCGCGCGGCCCTGGGCCGGGGCTCTCTGCGTCGCCCTCACACAACGGAAAGCGGCCACCGCGCGGTTGCAGCACCCGCTGTGTTGGGTGCGATGGGATGCGACACCGCTCGGGACTCCGCTCACACACCCTCAGGGACGCCCCTTAACACGGCCGCAGCTATTCGCCGCCCCGCAGGCGGCCCTCGCAGCGGCTCCGAACGGAACCGTGTCTGTTTAGCAAGGAGCCGAGAGCTGCAGATTCCGGCCCGAGGCCACCCGCACAGCGCGGGGACACAGAAGCGCACTCCGCAGGCCAGCGGGGAGGCTCCCGTGCTATAAATAGGCGGTCGACGCGGGCACCGCTCCGCCCCGCTGCCGGCGCGGGGCTCCCCTGGCGCCGGGCCAAGCAGCACCGGCGACGCAGTGCGGTCGCAGTGCGCACGCGCAGTGTCTCGGCGAGGGTTTCCCCGCAATGCGCGGGGTTTCTGTCGGGCCGCCGTGGGGGACGCGGGGGGGGGGGGGGTGGAGGAGAGGGAGGGAGGGAGGGAGAGGGAGTTTGCCACGGGAGCGTCATGCCGCGGGCCCCGTCGAGGCGCCTGTACAGACGTGCTCCGGCTGGCCCGATCAGGTTGCGTCGGCTCTGCGGCGCTGTGGTGCGCCTGGCTGCGGCGGGGAGCTCGCCGAAACGCCGGCTCGGTGCCGCTCGCGGCTCCGTGCTCTGCTGGAGATTGTTTTGCCGCATAGATGAAGGGGAGCGGCGAGCGCCCCAGGTCCTGGTCACTGCGCGGACTCCTGGCCAGCCGCATCCGCTGGGGCTCGCTCTAGGCACGGCCCGCGTAGAGGCAGGAGCACGCAGCCCCGCCCGCAGCGCTGCGCGGCCGGCAGCAGAGCTGGCGTTTCCCCGCGAAATCCCGGCGCTAAGCGCCTCGGATGCTAAGCATCATCCTGTGCCACGGGAAGGCGGTTGGATGAATCACAGCACCAGGCGCTGCCGCCTTTTGATTTATATTCAAGGTGCGAACGACAACAAGGCTCTGTCTGCTCACTTACAGAAGGTTTACACCTCTCTCGTGTACTGTTTTATCGGAGTTGCTATTTGTAGAGCCGTGTCTTGTCAGCAACGCTGCAGTGCTTCCTACACTTGCGTGTTCCCACCCTTAAAATCGGCTACGGATTGCAGCCGAGCAATGCTTCCAGGAAATACGTGAAAAGCTCCCTCTCATCTTCAGCCTCTTGCTCAATCGCAGTTAATGTGCATTTGTTCTTCGATATTGACCCCTTTAGGGAACTAAATCTCACTGATTTTCAAATGCCATTGCACCAGTCCAGTCCTCTAAAATAAACGTGATTCAGTGATTATCCTTTTCTGACAAATTCAACACTGCTGCACGCTTTGAGAAGTCTTACACATAACGATTGCAGCTCGTCAATGGTTTCTGCTAGCACAGAAGATCGTTCTCATGCCATAGACCTTACCCAGAATAATAATAAAAAAAAAAATTGCTGAGTTTGGAAGGATCATCTACTTCTGACCTCCTCGAAACAGGACCAACTAGAGCAATCTGAACAGGACTTTGTCCAGTTGAATTTTAAATATCTCTAAGGACAGAACCTTCATAACTTCTATGTCCAACCTGCTTAAGCATTCAATCATCTCTACAGGAAAAGGAAAAAAAAAGAAAGGAAAAAAAACCCAAAAACACCACCACCAACAACAAAAACCCACACCTTTTGTTTAAAATGATTTAATTTTTTTTTCCAGTTTCTGTGCATAGCTCGTCACTCAGTACCACCAAGAATTTGGCTCCATCTTTTTTATACCCTCTTGTAGGATATTTGCATGTTGATGTCATCTCCTCTGAACCTTCTCTTGTTCAGACTGAGAAAACTTAACTCAGCCACTCCTCATATAACAGTCCTATAATGTCAGAGGCTGGGGTATCCAGTGGATAAGGAGTTGGTTGATAGGTCATAGCCAAAGAGATGTAGTCAATGGCTCTATTTCCAGGTAGAGATGATGAGTGGTGTCACCCAAGAGATCTGTTTTGGGACCAGTATTCTTTAACATCTTTATCAGTTTTGTAGATGATGGGATTGAGTGCAACCTCAGTAGGTTTGCAGATGACACCAAGCTGAGTGATGCAGTTGATATGGCAGAAGGAAGGGATGCCATTCAGAAGGACCTTGACAAAATCAAGAGGTGAGCCAGCACAAACCTAATGAGGTTCAACAAGTATATTTGTCCAAGTTTTTTGCATTTCTCATACACAATTTTCCAAGTAAGAGGATAATAGTTTTTCATTATCTATCCATTCCTCAAAAGTTTATTTGCCCTTTTCTTTAAAAAATAGATAACGAAATGTTGTAAAGACACCCCCTCCTCCAGTAACAACAACAAAATACAAATCACAACAACAATAACAAAAGCACCACCACAAACAAAACAAAACAAAACAAAACAAAAACCTGAAACCTCACCATGTTAGGAAGCAAGCTACAGCAAAACTAAGCTATGAGTGTCAGTGCTGCTTCTGGCTCAGTATCCATGGAAACCTGATCTCCCATCCTACTGCAGGAATTAACTGAAGATCCCAACCACTTGTTCAGAGAATCACATTGATATCAACTCGCATCAAGGCCCCTGAAATATCTCAACTATTCTTCTAATGACCCAATATAAAGGGAAAAAAATTGTATTTGCTTTTACCAATTTAAACAAAAAAAAAAAGGGCAATCTATCTCTTTAGTTCCTCAAAACTAGGGCACAATACATAAATACTACATTTTGGAAAACATAAGTTTCAAAAGGAGCTGGGCCTAAATGCTGAAAACAGGAATTTTCAAGCATCTAGGAGCTCTCTATGCAAAATTTCACCCCCACTTTGTACAAGCTCTTGTGTTTCACCTATGCCACTAGCTTGTATCAACTCAGGGAAAAAATCTGCCACCCTTTAGTATCAGAACATACCTTCCTCCTCTACACCTGTTGATTCTGTCCTAGGGTATGATGTACAAAGCTTGTACAAAAATGGATCTTTTCTAGGGAATATTGTTTCCAGATATCTCTTTGAAGGTTTCTCATTAATTATACACACGACTACATAGCATTCCCAAGTACTCTACCGTACCTGTGTCCAGGCATCTACTTTTACACTTTCGTTTTGTTTCTATTTCCTGCTTAATTCCCTAATTGCTGTCCCTACTCCCTTTATTTCTTGGTGTCTGCAAATTATCTTACACTTTTCTGTTTAAATACCAATTTTCCCCATTTTCATTAGTCTGATACTTTGTATTTAGCTGCTGCTCCTTTTGAAATAATAACTATATTATGAAGTCAGATCCTACCTGAGGAACTGAATCTCATTAAATGCCAGTTATGTTGAGTTTAGTGTTCTACAGCCATGGGAGGAGCTTAGTTCAGAATCTCTTGGCTTACAGACAAAAATGAGAAAATGGGAATTTGTTGTATTAGCCAATATATATATTCTCCATCCCTACTCTATGCTATTGAAAAAGCATGAAGTAGGATATTGTTTTGGTAGGAGAGGATCCGGAAGGAAAGTCTCTCCCACTGTAAGTGAAGATCTGGTTCCTGACCACCTGAGGACCTTGAACATACAGAAGTATATGGGTCCCAATGAGATGCATCCCAGAGTCCTAAGGAAATTGGCTGATGTAGTTGCCAAGCCACTCTCAAAGATATTTCAAAAAGGCAATCAGGTGAAGTCCCTGATAGCTGGAAAAACATCACACCCATTTTTTAGAAAGGGTAAAAAAGATGACCCCAGGAACTACCGACCTGTCAGTCTCACCTCTGTGACAGGAAAGATCACAGAAGAGATCCACCTGGAAGCTCTGTGTCTACGGTTTACACATAAAACCATAATGCTGTGCTAAGGCACATGGAAGGCAGGGAGGCAATATGGGAGAACCAGCACAGCTTCGCTGAGGGCAAATCCTGCTTGAGCAACCTGGTGGCCTTCTACGATGGTGTCAGGAGCTTTTTTTTCATTGCATTCAGTAACATCTTAAGTACATTGAAAAAAGAATGTTACAGACAATTTAGCTAGCTCTCCATCCATAATTCTCAACAGATTATTGCTCTTGAATGCATATTATTAACTTCTTATTTCTCAAGATCATCCTATGCTGGAGAGTCCAAAAGAAAACACAGCTTTTCTTCAAGGAAAATCTGAAAGCAAAGTGAGTATTAAAAGCAGAAATCAATGCCTAAGCCTGAAGTAAGTTAAAAAGACATAATCTATGAATAGAACAAGTATTACAGATGTGAGAATAGAGGCAGACTTACAGGTTTCACCGAGTCCTGCTTGTAAAGAAGTGTGGCTGTAATACAATTAAAATACACTACAGGCATATCACCAGAAGCAAGAACTTCTCATCACGAGTGAAATAGCCCAAGCCTGTATTGTATGCATGGAGACATTCAAGATCCATCTGGATGTTTATCTTTATGACCTGCTGTAGGGTACGCACTATAGCAGAGGGGTTGAACTCCATCTCTTCCTTCCAAGCCCTGCTATTCTGTATCATTATCTTAATCCTGAGTTCACTTCAACTGTCCTATTACTGAATGCTGAACAAGAACTGTATAGTTAACCTGAGTGAAAGTGGGAGCTCATTGCTGTATTCTGAATATGCCAGAAGGTCTGTGTGACATTTCTATGGAATGCCTCTGTTCTCTTGGGACTTGATGATTCAGTGCAGAGCCGCTTGGAATTTCAACAAAACTTCAGCCCTTATCACTTCTCAAATGGTTTCCTATTTCTAGTCTGTCAAGTTAAACTAAAAATAATTACTTTGTCTTCAATAATAAGGGGAAGATCAAAATTTCACTGCATAATGTGTTCTGTGCAGCTTACTAGACAGTGGAAACTGTGTTGTCAAAGAGCAGCATGAAACATTTCAAGCCAATGTTTGTAGCAAAGTTTACAAATTTTGGTAATACTCAAGCAAAAGCAGTGTGCAGTTAAATCTCCTCAAGGTCAGTTTGATGATATTTGTTCCTTGCTTGTCACAATTTCATGAAAGAGCAGAGATCAAGGAAAAGGCTGTGTTTAAAATAGGGCTAGTAGCTGGCAGAACAGGCAAATGAAAGAACTGGAAGTCTCTTAGAGTATTAAAAATCAGCATAATTTCTTTCTTCAAAACACTGCAGAATTTAGAGATTACCGTGAGTCAGTCACCGCAAAGTAAATGGTATTCAATGAATAAGACCAACTTCAATATGAAACACATCACTGGACCTCTTGAAGTCCAGAAACTGTCACCTACCTGCCTAGATAAATACTAGACTGTACCCAGCACCATCCCCTGGGGAATACTGGTAGTTACAGGCCTCCAACCGGACTCTGCACCCAGTGGTGACAATGCTCTGCCAGTCAGTCAGTTCACAATCCACCAAGTGACTTTTTTAGGGTGGATGTTTTCTTCTACCACAGATGTGTACACCCGTGTGCAATGACTTTGCTCACCCAGTGTACATTCCTGTTAGTTATTTGCTTGGTTGCACCTCTGCTAATTGTTATCAATTAAACTCTCCTTTCTCCACTTCTGATTTTTTGCTCTTTTGCTGCATGGAAATTTACCATAAATCCTAGCATGTAAGACAGCTCACTTTCTGAAAATAATCTGAATTACTTTGCTGGGACTGTAGCTCTTGCTTCACTGCTAGAATGTAGATTTAATTAAGCCTGTAGAAATCAATTAAGGTTACGTCTGATTGGTTTTTTTTGTTCTGTAAGCTGAATACTGGTAGCTTTTGCACGGTTTTACTGTGATAATGGCAGAATCTCCATAGCAACAGCATGTTTGTATTTCTACAGACATCATATTGTGCCTATACACTCTATCTGAAAAAGCATTTCAATAAATATAATCACAGTCATTTAGTTTATGTGCTGAAGGATTTATTCTTATGAAGATAATAAAATTGTAACTAAAAAGCTTTGCTTATTTGCTTCACATTTTCACTGTTCCAGCTTTACTGGAGTTTAGAATAACAGTATTTCTTTTTGATGCTAAGTAATTGGAAGTTTTTACCTCCTTCCCCTGTAATTCACTAACACACAAACATACACAAGAGCTGCCTGGATTGTTTAAACAAACTTTCTGTGAAATAATTCTTTGTTTCTTCTGCAGAATCTCTGATTCTTTTCTTCAAATGTACCACTTTAAGAAGGTTTTCACCCACTAACACCATCCAAGAAAATATTTTCATGAAGTACACACAAGAAAAACAAAACAGATTAGAAAAAAGCAGCCAAATGGTGGAATACACTTACATGAAATATAACAGTTCATACACTGCATATATACATTTTAAGACTGAAATCAGAACATCATGGATACCATTTTACCCTAAATCCTACCACTTGTAACAAGTGGACTAAGAGACTTTAAAATGAATCTACTTTATTTTTTCCTTTTGTAGTCATCTGTAGCAGAAAGCAGACCCGGTTTCACATATCAAATCCAAGACAGAAGCGCAAAGACATTACACGCAAGTCACTTCATTGGTTGTTAACCTCATTTTCATTTTGATCCCCTGTGTGGCTAAATGACATCTATGATCAGGAAACAACTCCAGTAGTTTCTAGATACTTGAATGCAAAATATTCCTCTCTCCAACTGGTAGAAAAGTGCCAGCTTAGGATAAGCTGAATTTCAGCTAAGAAGGATTTAAACTCAAACCAAACACAGAGACTCAGCCAGCGCATTGCTGCAGCTACTAAATTCTTACACAAACAACAGTCCCTCAGCTCAAAAACTAAGTACTACCCAAAACACAAAGAAGATGCCAAGAGAACTCTGCTAACTCAGTGCAACTCTTATCCCACTCATTATAACTGATTGCCCTGACTACCACTTTATTTATTGACTAGAAGGGCTGACAGAGGACCAGCCATTGATGACAACCACAGCAAGTTATTCCTATGGTCCTTTTCTGCCCCCATCCACCCCCCCCGTTAATTTCACATACCTTCTGTGCTTGTTTGTTAGCAACACAGGTTTCTCAGTAAGATGGCTGAGTACTTGCTATCTGTTCTGCAGGACTGCAGTTTTCTCACCAATCTGACACAAATAAGTATTCAAGCTGTGTAGCATTGGCTAAAAATTCATGCTTCTACATATGATATTCACCACTCTTCAACTCTGCATGTATAAATTCTTTCACCCCTCTACCTGCCCAGAAGTTAGTTGAAGCTGAGGGAGGTCTCTCAGCCATGTTTCAGTAATTGTACATGACTCTACCATGATCTGTACCTTCACAATGAAAAAGGCCACATATATACATATAGTTGTATTTTGAATCCAAGTCTTCATTCGACAGTTAGAAAGTATAAAGAACCTAATTATTAAATGGCAACATCAAAATGAGAAAACAAACCAGATTCTTCAGATTTGCCTTGATTTTTTTTACAGCAGAAATAGTAGGGCTTTGTATTAATTTTCATACCTTCATTCAACAATGCAGGGGGAAAGAGAAAAATAAACACAAATGAAGGACAGAGACAAATTAAAACTATTTAGGATAACGCTTTGAGAAACTAACAAAACACTAACCTTTTAAAGAAAAAAAGCATAGGAAGGAGGAACCAGAGGGAGTGGGGGAGAGTAGGGCAAGAGAAAGGAAAAAAAAAAAAAAAAGGAAGTATGCAAGCTCAACAGCAAAAAACAAAAAGGCATAGCTGCAATTATTTGCAAACTTTTTCTAATGACAGATGGAATTTTCAGTTGAAGTTATCCATAGCATTTAATTGACAAAATAGTGTAGAAGTGAAAAGTGAGTAATATCACTTCTAGAACCTTGTTCTCTTCCCCTGAATCAAATAAATTAGTCTCTTTCAAAGCAACATATATGGTGCCATGCCACCATATACTTCTGCTAGAAGCACCACAGAAAAGAGAAAAATCTAAAACATTAGCAATATGAAATACTCAAAATTTAGCCTTTGATGATTCCATTTTGTCTTGTCAGCTATTACAGTCTTCAGCAAACGAATACAGCTTGAACAGATGCAGTACAACAAGCATTCCAAAGACTCATTAATCCCAGCAGAAAGGCTGTATGACCCTTATAACAGGGAGGTGGACTAGACCAGGAAAGCTGCTATTAAAAGTAGAACCAAGTGAATTCAAAATTAGTATCCTCCAGAATGACAGCAAAAACACACCGAGAAACACACAGAGTACAGTTCTCTGGTGAAAAAAGGAAGAAAAACAAGTCCTTTGAAACAGGAGGGAAAAAAATGAGAGTAGAAGAGCAAGATATCAAAGAAATAATACACAATTTTCTTCCTTGCAAGAGTCTGGGTAAGAAAGCAAGTATATCACAAGATCTTGATGCCTCACAGTTTCTATATTTTATAGAATAAATGCAGAATCACCCAATAGCTTGGGTTGGAAGAGACTCAAAGGCTATCTAGTTCTAACCTTCCTGCCATCATTACTTTACAGTAACTGACCAAACTCCACAAAACAAACAAACAAACAAACAAAAAAACCTAAAGAAATAATAATAATAAAATAAAATAAAAAAAAAATCAGAACAACAACCCAGTCATTAAACACCACAATTCCTTAGAGCGTGAGTAAAAAGATTATACTGTCACGAAGCAGCCTTTCCAACATGTGTGTTAATTCCATGCTACCCACTGGTCATCACATGGAGCGAGCAGTACCAGAGAGAGAAGACTGGACTGTCTGAACATATTCAGTTCAGCCTGGCATTTTCCTTTTTTTTTTTTTACACCCACTTTCTGACTTAATGGCCTGAGAGCACCTCAATGACTCCATTCATTAGCTGAAGCAACCCTGTGGCAAATGCAAACCAGTCAGAACAGGTAGATTTTATGAAAGTTAGCTTTCAAATGAAGTTTCAATTCTATTTAATTAAATACATGCCCTATATTTGTGGGTGATAACAGCAATACTGCAATTTACATTCAGTTTTCAGATTCTCCAACATGACCTAGGAAATAAGAGTAAGCTTGAAAAATCCTGCAGCGTGGCTTTGACCAAATTCATATCTAGCACACTTCCCTTTAAAAGTCAGGCAGGAGTGTTGCTAATATGGATATTCTACATTACCTCTTTGCCATCAAAGAGCCATTTGCTCCATACAAGATTTAGTCATGAGAGCCCATTTTTACCTCCTTTAATAATAAATATTTCCTGTAAATATAATTCTTTAAATCATTACTGCTTCATATAATGCTGTAACGCTTCTTGGGGTTTCAAATGCCTCACAGCAGTTGAAACTTGCACTGATCTAAAAGTGCTATGTTGTTTAACTCTGATCTCATGATGGATAAAGTAGAAGAGAAACATACGGAACCTGTTTCACATTTAACAATAGTCTCTGACCCTGTTCTCCTTCCTACAGCAAATTCCTGATACGTCCTTCACCTATCTTCAATCTTAACTTTCTATATATGACATAGCAGATAAGAGAACTCTTCTTTCTCAAAATCACAAAGACTGCACGTAGTTTTACCAGGTGCCTATTAAAATTCCTATATATATTGAGATGGAAATCCCTTATATTAATGCAATCCTATATGGTTAAGAAATAAAGTAATAGTATTTCCTGAAATACTCGTGCTGTTAATTAGCTTGTTGAACTAAAACGAAACATACATACAAGAAACCTTAACCTCTATCAATTCTTCAGACTGCTACATCTCTGTTGCCATGGTCACAAGTTACCATAGAAACCATTAGACTCATCTGTATTTTTAGATCAAAATTCTACTTTCACAAAATATAGAATAAATTGATAGAAACTACTGATTCTTATGCAGAAATACTACAAAAATCAAAGCAGAAATTAGACTGACACTGCTGAGGCACACATACACGAAGAAATTGTTTAACTGCAGAAAAAAAAAAATTGCCGACAGTACCATTTACAGAGCTGCTTCATGAGCTAGAAAATGGTCTGAATGGACAATTAAAAAACCCGAGGACATTTATTATCTAATACTTTTGTACGCATAAGCCTTGCTAGTAAATATTTAAATTAAAAAGCTCAGCAAGCTTTAACAGTTTTTTTTAGATATGAAGCAATGCTGCATGCAGCTATCTCCTATCTCTGCACTAAAGCCTTTTTTGTAGTTGTTGTTTATGCCGATTTTATTTATTTATGCCCTCTCTTTCTAAGTAGGAAGTTCACTCTCAAAACGTTCAACCAGACCCACTCGATCTATTTTCAGGCAGCTTTCTGATCTCTCATTTTCAGTGATTTTATGTCGCACCATGCCCTCTGGTGGACAAACATAAATCCACAACCCTGTGAATTTAATGCTTTTAGATCAGCACTACGCTAATTGGAAACTTAATCACAGAAATGTTATATCAGAAACAAGCATTAACATGTAGTCTTTAATTCGTGCACTTCAAGGAAGGTCCTTCAGTGACCTTATCCTGGCTAGATGCGTCTCAGCTTTTCCATTTACTCTCTGGACTCTCAGTCAAACACTAGCTCAAACACAGCTTGGCATACCTGAATTTAGTGGTGAATTCAGGGTCAAATGCCAAAATAAAAGTTTCACGTATCTGTGACATTCACAATATTTGAGAAATAACATGAACAGGAAGGCTGGGGAAGTGAGGAGTCCGTCAACTCAATGATTTCCCCAAGAGGCAGCACCATGAATACAAAATTAGGTTTGAGGATCTGTGCTGTTTAATTTAAGAAAGACATCAAAAGAATTTCAATTTGCTTTCTCGTTGTTAAGTCACTAAGCATGACTTAAGATTAAAAAAAAAAACAAAAAAAACAACCCAACCCAGTTTCTGTGTAAAAACATTACCTAAGCTGTAAAATCTAGAACTATGGGAAGCAAGTGATGGCACAGGTTGCCCAGCAACAACAAATACATACACGACCACCGATTTCTCCATTTATTAATGGAATCCTGCTACTCCTTGACATTTTATTGTTTGTAAACTAACTTAATTCCCTATTATAAATCCTCATTGCATATTTCTGTCATAGTTCTTCAAGTTAACCTGCTGCAGTTCTCTGTTATATGGTCACACTGCCACTTTCCTGACTTTGTAATTCCCCAACAAAATCTTCTCTTTCTGTAATTCACATCGCCACTGAGATGCAGTAACCAGTAGTAACTCAAGATTGCAATTAAGGCTTGACAGGAGAGCACTCTGGGTGCTGACCTGCATTCTGAGCAGAAGTCTGCCTTACAACACTTCGTGCAGCACTGCCTACACTCTGCTCCTGAAAGCTCGAAAAATCAGATGGAATCTGATTTTTGAAAGTAGTAAGAGTAAATAATGAAAAATATTCTCTTGAATTAATCCTCTCTGATCCCTTTTTGGCAGGGTTCCTCTGATATTCCATACAGTTTTGTTTGGCTTTGACATTTTTCTCTGCTTGCCCTAGGAAGTAATTTTTGAGAATTTACATTCAAGACCACTTGCACTCTAGTAAAAATTGCTCCTTGATATGCACAGTTAGAATTACAGTACAAGTTGGGTGGGATCCCCAGGGATCATCGAGTGTGACTCCTGGCTCCACACAGGACCACCCGACATCACCCCCTCAAAAAAAAAAAAAAAAAAGAAACATTCAAACCCTACGTCTGAGTGTTGCCCAGTATTTCTTGATCTCCAGCAGCTCCGGGCTGCTGCCCAGAGGGAGCCTGATCTGTGCCCAACAACCTCTGCCTCTAGTGCACAACCCTTCCCAAACATCCACCCCGATTCTGCTCTGATAAAGCTCCATGCTGTTTGCTCAGGTCCTGTCCCCTGTCACCAGAGATCAGCACCGCCCCTCCAGTCCACACTAGGAACAGTAGGTTGCCATGAGGCCTCCCCTCATTCTCCTCTCCTTTGGGCTGAGCAAACAAAACTACCTTGTCCTCTCATACATCTTGCCCTCTAGACCCTTACTTTACGGCCCAGGGTACAGTTGGCCATTTGGGCTGCCACATCACAGTGCTGACTCATGTTCAACTTGCCATCAACCAGAACCCTCAGATCCCTTAAGACAGGGAGTGCACATGCAGAAAGTGATAAGCTATGTAAAAAGGTGATATTCAGTAAAATACTGAATCAAGATGGTAAAATATTGTTGAACACCTTAAACACTGTCTATTTGAAGGAATTTATCTTACAGAGGCTATTGTACTAGCTTGACACACAGAAAAACTAGTAATTTGTTAGGGAGTAACCATTCTGTTCTTACAGTCCCTAACATAGTTTCTCTATAGAAAACTAGAACACAGAATTAAGGTGCTACATATTTTATTCTAACTTATCTCTCATGAAATGTCCCAGCTGAGAGGTAGAAATGCTTCAGTACTCATCTATGCATTCCTGATGTCCACTGCCATGAATTTAAATACCACAATTCTGCTACATGGCAAGTCCAAAATCTTCATTACCTCATGCAAATTATAAACAAGCAAGATAAATGACACGAGTAAACGTGCTCCTTATTCTCAATTTCAGAAAATTTCTCAAGGCATTTTAAACACACACACACACGCATGATCTGTGTGCCATGAGGCATTTCCAACAGAGCTTCAAGAGAAATATCTCCCACACCTGACAGTGTAAGCATGCTGTAAATCCATCTCCTGTGTGGTGGAATAACATTTTGTTCAAAGTCTGGATAATAAGCAGAAAACTTATTTTCTCCTAGTGTTACCAAAGCAATGGAAACTATAGGAAGTTTCTTTTTTTTTTTCCTCCTTCATTTGTCTGAATAGGTGGAGAGGAAAAAAAGCAAAAATCAAAGTGTCTTTAAACATGTTGTAATTATCCATTGTTTGAATCCACATAGTATAGACACTTATACATGGTTTATTTTCATAGCCACATGAGGCTTGTCTTCCTTGCCAAGAAAGAAGGCAAATGAGCAGGTTGAATTTTGCTGTAAGATAACTACAATGCATTGACAGTAACTTATGCAGAACCAAGCTGTTATTCATAAGTTCATAAGTTCATAAGGTTGGAAAGGACCTATAAGATCATCTAGTCCAACCATCCTCCTATCACTATCTCTACCCAACTACTAAATTAAATTCGTACAATACTGCTATGAAACACACTCTGGCAGTACTGCCTGCATTTACGTTCGCCATTTAGCAAATCTCTCCTTCCTGACCTGCTGCAAGGACTGTGACTTAATTTCTTATCTTTGATTAGTCAGTATAGCACTGCATTTCAACTGTAGCAACAAAAATCTTAGATACAGTCTCAGAAAGTTGCCCATTATAGGAGATGGCCTATGGGTCATTGAGAATACATTCACTTCTGCATCTTCTCACAAATATTACTTCTTCAGTGTTACAGCTGAGAACTAGAGCAAGAAAACAATGGCTTGCTTGTAATGTGTTTATAGAAAAATTTTAGGAAAAGCAGCAACTAAATCCTGATTTCCAGGAAAACAAAACAAAACAACAACAAGCATGCTAATCACTGTTTCTTTGCATTTCATGTTATTGTGATTCCAGTTTTTCTTTACAAATGGAATACTGACAATTATGACATGGAATTTTTGAGATTTTACAGATAGCTGGTACATGACTGTAGCAAAACCCAGCATTAGTAGGTGCAAAAAACAGGCTTTGTTTGCGCATTCAACTTCCCAGATGAACCCATCCTCTGGAGCTCTCCGCTGGTGTTTCCCCAGTGTAAGATGTCTACTACGAAGTGCTGTGAGTACTTGATACTTATCAAGTACTTTCCACAGACCATAGGTTCATAGGCACATTAGGTTGGAAAGGACCTACAAGATCATCTAGTCCAACCATCCTCCTATCACCATCCCTACCCAACTACTAAATCAAATCCCTTAGCACCTCATCTAAACGCTTCTTGAACAGCGCTAGGGACGGTGCCTCAACCACCTCCCTAGGCAGGCCATTCCAGTGCCTGACCACTCTTTCAGAGAAAAAATGTTTCCTCAGGTCTAATCTAAATCTTCTCTGGCACAACTGAACACTGAGAGAAAAATTCAAACTTTATGGTTCTGGAATGATGAAAGGTTTGAGAATCTAAATGCACATAGGTCAAGACTAGCTTAGAAAAGTGGATGGCTCCTGTAAGACAGAAATCAGAATCTAATCTGTAGGGTGCAGAGCTAAGGTGAGGTCAGAGACTCAGAAAAAAATCATCAGTATTTCCTAGACAAATCTGTACACACAGAGCCCATTTTTCACCCCACCCTATCTCACCAGACAGGTTCTTAGCTGCTATGAAAACTTACTGTCTTCATTTACCATTCAAACTAATTGTTCCCACAAGTTACTCTGCACACTTAAGACCTCTTCTCATTTGATGCTGTTAGGCTTCATAGCAATACCCTAGAAACAACATAAAACTGAGTTGTTTGCAGCATCTCATAGTAGTGCCAAACTCCAAATGAAAGGTGACCTTTTTCCAGTTCATTCTCCTTGGTAACACTAAAGTACATTCCCATACTGCATATGCATGTATGTATATAACAAAACATTAAATTCAAGCACTAATCAAACGTTAAATTCAATAGGCTCCAGATTATATACAACACGGAACTCTTGGGCAACCAGCTCTAGGTAGCCCTGCTTGAGCAGGCCAGTTAGATCACATGACCTTCAGAGACTCCCTTCCAAACTCAACCAGGTTTTCTCCGAGCTCATGCAGCCTCAAGAATGTTTTGCAGGTTCTCCAAGTGTGTTTATAGAGCAACTCAGAGAGCAGCATAGGATGCATCAGCCTGGTGGCAAGTTACACATTCCCAATAGGCATCTAAGAATATCTCTAATGCTGAAAAATTACACAGAGGAAAGTAACTCAGCATCGCCCCAGTAAACAGCAGAGTAATATGTCAATGCAACATCTCCATAAGAAAGAAGGACAATAATTTTTTTCCTTTTTCCAGGTTTCTCTTAGGCAATAACCCATACATTCTAGAATTGCATGCAACTTTGGAAGACAGAAAGGAAAACTCAGCTGAGTTCAATAGCTGCTCTCAGGCTTGCTGTCACTACACAGTAAACACACAAGCTGCCTTGATACAACGCTCTGTGCAGCCAGAGAACTAGCAGCATGTTCCACAACCATCCCAAATTCTTCCTAAGGCACCACATTTCCTGCTGATCAAGATGGCAATGGAGAAATAAAATTTAAAAGTATCAATTTCTGGAAATTCAGGGTTCTCTAGAAATCTCTGTTTCTTTCTGTGTCCAAACACATGAGGAAAGAGGTATAAACACTTACTAAATGCAGAGCGTTCTACTGCTAGATACATACAACCATTTGCTTAATTGCACGATCAAGCTCACAGAAGATACTGAATAGAAACTACATTACAGCATTTCCTGCTGAAAACATCAAACAACAGCTGATAAAAGCATTTAACCAAAACAGCACATTCAGCATTCTCATTAACAAGAGAATTTCTATGCAAGACCATGTCATCCAATGCAAAACTGTATCGAGGAACTCACTAAGGGTGGTGGCAGACCTGTAGAGGCTTGATCAAGAAGAGTGAAATCTAGCAGCCATATTTACACTGGAAGAAGAAAACAGTGTCCACACTAAGACATTCTCTTGTTCTGGTCTAAGTTCTGCTCCCTGTCATCATCAGCTTTGTATATCACACACTCCACATAGCTTGTAACTACTCCAGATTCTCAATTAAAAAAATAAATCATTTAATCTCCCTATATAAGAAGTCAGGACAATTGACCCATACTTAGCCAAAGGCTGTGAGATATCAAGCATCAGTGTTAAGATACTTAGTAAAAAAACTAGTTCAGGAGGACAAAAGCAAATCCAAATGCCAAAATTGAGTTTTCAGAAATTCTTCTTGTGAGTAAAAGCAGAAGTTCCTGCAGATTAACTGAATCTAGAAAGCATTCTGGAAAGTCTCTGTATAAAAACCAAATAATCAGAGATTATCAAAGCACATGCACAAGAAGGCGGAAAGATCAGCGTAAGGACAGACTAACTAATCCTTGGCCTCCAAATTAATCCCTCACAATGATTTAAATAAATAATTTGCCACGGAGATTTTTCCTTGGAAAAGAATAATACAGAAATATGGTTATAGAGGTATTTCAAGTACAGAGAATAATGTCTTGTCTTGCTTCCTAGACTTCCTTGTGCTGAACAATTCCTCACAACATAATCTTCTACATATTCAGTGAGGAGTGGTATTTCTACTGGGAACAGAAAGAATTCTTGCTATGGTACATGCCATTCCAGGTCCTATGAGGCATGTATACAGTGTTTCCTAACAGAAGAAAAAATGAATGCTTTCTACTCCCTCCCCCCACCCCCTGCCTCTCAAACTCAAATCCCAAAGTCAAATCAAAGATTTTCCACCAGATCTTGGGTGAGAACTTGTGCATACTTTAGGACAAATACTTATGACAAGATATAAGTTTTTAACACAATCAGTCAAGGTTTATAATTTTAAAAGCGACAAAGTAAAGTAAAAACAATTTGTTTTCCCCAAATACTAAGTAATTCATAACAATTTGCCATCAAGACAATATGAAATAAAAAAATCAGCCTCAATTTTCAACATTACAAACTTCTGAAGTGCTACTGTTTAGGACAGAAATATTTGTGGAATCTTACTTAGAGTAGGGCTTCTGTACACTGTCAATAACAAAATACTAGGCTCTGTGATTAATCTACTGCAATTTGAGAAGTATACAGCAAGAGACAAGCAAACATGAACAACTGCATCATGAGCTCTCTGTGATGGTGCTTCCCCATTACAGACCTTGACAACAGGAGCACTACTCATCTCGATTAATCTTTTCTCTGCAGTTTAATTCCCACAACATATATTCTACACACAATGTAATTCTGTTAAAAGCACTGCATATTGCTCAGGTCTCAGGACATTGATAAACATGGCTAATGGCCAAAAAAGGAAATTTGTGCAATGGTTGGAGCAGGATAAAGCAAGAGGGCTGATAAAGGAGAATAGTGCACCCTAGTCCCTCCTCCTTCATCCTCTATAAATTGAATCCTGCAATTAGACAAGTCCATATATCAGTTATTTGTCAGTTCCTTTACTATGAGAATAGATTTCCTAAAGCTGAGACACAAGCGCTTCTGGAATTCTCTAGTATGTCTGCAGACTACAGTGAGCCAGATTTTCCCCAGATACCTGCTAGAATAAAAGAATTAGTCTGTAGGAAAGCATCAACATGACATGGAGTTCATGAAATAGCAAAGCAACATTCTCCCTGACTGCTTTTCCCACTACATGGAACTCCTCTCATTCTGATGATTTTACAGGAATCAAAATGGGCAAAATAAAACTCAAGTAGCTTAAAGTAAAAAAAAAAAAAGAAAAAGAAATCACCAAAATCTAATTGATGACTGCCTTTTCTCCTCAACATTTACCTCCTACGGATATCTGTGTCTGCTCCTTCATGCATGCAGACAACAGCATTCTCTTCATAATTAAGCTTACCAGTTTCCTCACTTAAACTTTTAGGGGAAAAAAAAAGCTCATCTTCCAGTACTAAAATCTAGAACCCAGTTTACTCCTCCCACGAGTGAGTCCTTTACATTCACATGCTCTCAGCATACATTAATTAAGTCACTTTCTGGAAGGGGATGGACATGACAGTTGTGGTCCATTCTTAAGAAGGATGAATAGTTCAACACAGCCGCAGAAGGATGGCCAGAGCAAAATAAGACAATTTCAGGTGCCACCCAACCCTGAGGAACTCCACTGTCTAATTATCTTTCCAGCATCTGCACAACAGGTATCTCTAACCCTAGTCAGTTCTCCCCATAAAGATTCTCCCCAGCTAGGCTTTTACAGAGGGAATTTCAAAGCAACAGGTTATGTACAGACACATTAGCGCTTCCTCTAAGAAGGGGACGAAAAGGAGAAAATTCCTGAGGATACGCATCCTCTATTCCACGTTCTGAATCCCAGCTTCCCCCTTGACTTTAGAATGAGCTCTACAAAGCAGTATCTGTTATGTACATTAATCTCAGCTCCCTTCCTTAGGGGAGTTTCCACTCAAAAGTCACAGACAAATCCTGGGACAGAGACAGGTGTTGTAGAGGGGATGTTCCCTTAGGATGACTCTCCAGAAGCAAGAGAACCTGCAGCTTTCTTCTTAGGGCGGGCTTTCACACTTTTTACAGGAAGCTGAGGAGAAACAAAGACGTATATTAATTTACTGCAACACCTAGATGTCTAATAGAAAGAGACAAGGATGCAGAGTGAAAGTAGAACAAAACGTCTACAACACAGTGACCCTATTCATGTCATCTACTGTTTCAAAAAGGCTGTCTAAATATTCAACTTGTTGCTAATCAAATTACTCTGAGCATACCCTTCAAAAACAATAACGAGAGGAAGACATTCTAAAACAGGAAATTGGCAGCAAATTGAAGTTAGCTGTCATGACAAAATTTTAGTCATAGCAACAGTTCTAAGCAGTAGCACTGACATATTCATTGCCATTAATTTTTATGCTTTTTGGCGGCCAATCCAAATAGCCCAAATTGGGGAAAAATCTTGAATTAGTAATTCAAACTGAAGAATAGGTCATGTATGAAAAACAATATGCCTATAAAAGGCTTTACTGAAATTTCTGTAATCACAGGGGACTGCAGAGTCATTACCGCCTTTTCACAACTGTTATGGTTTTATGATTTTTGTTGTATTATTGATATTCCACATCATAACATCATGTGGTGTATTGGGAGTACAAAACAACAACTTTTTGAGTCACTTCAGCAATTCCTCACTTGGAAGCATGGGAACAACTCTTTTCCCTTTTTCCTTCCTATACTATGGAAGAAAGTAGAAGGACCAACATAGAAGTAAACCTTGGAGATTTAAAAAAGAGCCTGGCCTATTTTGAACACTTTAAAAATATCTACTGCCTAAATATGAAAGCAAAGCTAGATCCTGGCTTACAGAGTCAGGCAATAAAAATACAAAAACTAGAGACCAGGACAGCAAGCAAATAGCAAGTTCTCTGATGTAGGACACTAGCAGCAAACTATCCAACAAAGTTTACAAAAACAACTTTTAAACACACAGACGCTGAAGCCAGAGCCTTCTGGCAAAACCCAGGAATCGGTGTCTGTGCTGGAAACAATCTATGCACCTGCTCACCTCAGATTTTGTCATCCTCTTAGGAGCTTTGAGGCTCTGTGTACGCTTTGGCAGTTTGTCTCCTGCATCTTCATCTGATGGGTCTGTTCTAATCTCTGATGGGGTTCCATTAGGTCTCTGTGACACGCTGCTCTCCTCTCCTGAGGAGTAACAGGAAGCTAAGAAATAAGAAAAAGTTTTTTTTTCAAATATTTCTGAAAAATCATGTCCACATGTGATTTTTAGACTTTATGTGCTGACATCTACTCCAAAATGGCCCATCCTAAAGGACCACATGGAAGATAGATGTCAAAATTCCTTAAGAAGGACAATCCAAGAAGTACAGGGATTTATCAGTAGTTGGGAAGAGACAAGGAAAAAGAACACAAATTCTCCCAGATGATTTGCAAACCTGTAGTCCTTTAGAGACCCTGTGCATGAAGTCCAGGGATCCTCTCCTCACCTGCTGGCTTACTACACAAGGCCTTACACAGTGGCCCAGCAGGGATGTTCTGTACCTGAATCTTCAATAGTTTCAAGGAGACTTCCTCTAGAGGGGTGAAGCTGTGACTCATGGCTTTGCAAATGCACAGCATCTTCGTCCCGGATCAGAGTGAGATCCTGCATGCTGAAACTTCGTAACTTCTCAGACAAAACTCCTTGGCCCTAAGAGGACATAAAAATTAAGGTCAAAGACACTTCACCTGCACTTCACCCTAATCATCTCATTCAGAAAAAGGAAGGTGCCACATTCCCTACTGTGATACTCTAAGACAAGCACAAAGAAACCAACATCACCAGAAAGAGAAGGAAAAAAATATGGTCCCAAGCCACACAGGGAAGAAGTTAGAGCAAAATCCATTCCACTATACCTCTACTTCCCATAAATCAAAGGATAAGATTTACTGCAAGACAGACTAGTAGAAAGGTAAAATAGATAACTGGACTGTGTGCTAAGTACTACCACCCCTAGCAGATCCACACAACTAATTGCTGGCATACGAAGCTAAAGTATCAGGGAATTCCAGAATGTCACAGAAGGTTAGACTGAATAGTGCAACCTGTTGCATTACCTTTGCAGCTGCAGTAACTGCTGCATTGGCAGCCAGGTTTAATCCTCTCTTGCCAACTCGCATCATGGTTTCATAGCTTTTGTCACGAGCTTGAGTAATGTACTCATCAATTTCCTAAGGAGACAACATGCACCACAGCATTTATCTACCAACAGAAAACAAACCAACCAACCAACAAATACAAACACTTGATCAGTCTTCCCCATTCATCACCTTTAAAACTCACAGCTCATCAAGGTGCTTTCCTTTCTTTCAGGCTGCCAGCCTAGGCTGTCACAGATCAAATAATTGTATTTTTTCTGCTACTTACAGAAAGCTTGCAAATGCAACTGTAATTCAAAGAATACAATCTCTAAATTGCCACATCTGAAACAAAGCAATTGCTTACAATGAGAATGTGAAAAAACAGCCTGGCTACAGAACATATGGCTACTAACACGATTAAAAGAATATAACGACTAACAGTAGCTACACAGGCTGAAGACACTGGGATAGCTAAACACTTTCTAAGCATTAGGCAAAATACTGGTTACATTATAGTCTTCAGTAGGCAGCAGAATGACATCACTGCCAGAGACAATCATTCTGTGCCTACACGTCAGCACAAGCTTGAATCACGCATTTGAATTTTCATTAAGATTCACATCTGAATCAAAATTCAATCAACTTCCAGACAGGTCAGTATCTTCCAACAAGCGAGTACCTTCTCCTTATTGGATAGCGTTGGGTGCACAAACTTCCTGTAGAGTACACTGGAGCCCTTGGTGTAAGGAGAGAGCAGCCAAATCACAAATGCGATTTTCAACTCGAAATAAAAGGGAAACCTGAGAGAAAGGGGGAAGAGAGGAAAACAAAAAAAAAAAAAGAAAAAAGAGAGAGAAAGATGGAGAACTGGAATCAAGATCATCACAGAGACAGATGTAGATAACTGGTAGACAGTAGCATAGGCAGAAGGAGTAAAGAGGAAGAAAGGACTCAAGCATAAAATAATAATAATTATCAATATAACAGGTCAGAATAGCAGAATCCCCTCTGGAATCCTATGACACACCTTCTTTGAGTTTAGTCTACCATGCATAGCCATGAAAACTCCATAAACAGGGCACCTCTAGCCCTGCAAAAATACCGAATTACGATCTCATAGCTACTCCCACCATTCTTAAGTTCACTCAAAGGCTGTGCTACTATTACAGCAGTGTCACTTTCATTTGTCAGTTTTTAATTTAATTAATTATCTCTACAGCTCTCCAGCTGTTACTAATGCTGGTGACTAAGAACAGCCAGCACCTAAGCCTTTCATCGCTATTTCTCACTCAGTAAAGTCTCTGGGAAGATACAATAGCGGACATTCAAATAAATGAATGCAAAATTTCTCCTCTCCTCTGCTAGTATTAAGAGACCTCTGTTATCAGTGGTTCATTTTTAAGCCAAACCTCTTACACTTTTCAGATCTTTGCTTTCCGAAGTCTCATCCAGAAAGGGGCAAAACAGTGGAGCATATTTGTAAGGCATATGTAGCCACTTCTTATTTAAGAAACATAACTCTGTCTAGACTGTATTCTTTCAGATGCGTGCATGGTACAGACGCTAAAGCAATTAAGAAAATGATGATACTCTGTTGCCACTGTTGAAAGCCTCTGTTTGTGTACTGACACACATGGCACACAATACTGAGGGATAAAAAGCTGCCTTGCTCTACCCCTGGTAGCAGAAGACATTTTCATCATGCAAAACATCTCTCAGAGGAAAGGCATGCATCCAATCTGCTCCTCCATACAACAGGCCTGCAAAGCAAAACGGGTCCTTTCCTTCCACCATTCTTCCCCTCCTTTTTTGTGCCTCTAAGTTCACCACTTCATGTAAGAGCATTACAAAAATACTGCATGTTGTGAATGGATGAAACCCTCTTAAAGACACTGCGTGTCTATCCCAGCTGTCTGGAAGTACAGAATATGAAACAGTTAAGACAGCAGCTTAAACATAGTTTTTACAAACTTGTATACATTATGGGGATTGAAAACTCCTGCACGGGAGAGAAACCTTATTCTTAGCACTACCTTAAAAACCATAAAAACAAGTGAAACCACCACACACTACAAAGGTACTCACCAAGAAAGAACAATGTCTGTGAGAGTTTCAGCAGTGGTGAAAAAGGCAAAAACAATCCAGTACATCATCCACTTCACCTGCAAAAGAGCAATCATTTACACCAGAAAAAATAAAATGTCCTCTCAGTAAAAGTGACTCAGCATTTCCAGACATCAAGCTGAAGTCAGCAGAAAAAAAACAAACACACACATAACCAGCAGAAAAAATGCCAACTGTTACACTCAGTTTAGAAAACAATGTAAGATTAACATACACTAAACACATAAATATGATATAAACAATAACATAAAATACCATTATATATCACATATAGTAATGGAGGGTGGCACTCCTCAGGGGTTTGTATAAGGAATGGAACTATTTAATATTTTTATCAGTGACAATGAAAGTAGCACTGAATGCAGTCTCAGCAAGTTTGAAGAGGACATCAAGCAGTGCAGTGCAGACAACACACTGGAGGAAAGGGCTGCCATCCAGAGTGACCTGTACCAGCCTCAGAGCTGGGACCGTGCAAATGCCACAAAGTTCAACAAGGTCAAGCACAAGGCCCTGCATCTGGGGGCAATCCCAAACACAAATACAGGCTGGGCTGAGAGTGAACAGAGAGCAGCACTGTGGAAGATTTGGGGGTATCGGTGGACAAATATCTGATTATGAGCTGCCAGAGCACACTTGAAGCCCAGAGAGCCAATGTCTGTGTCATACAGTATATGTACACTGGGCTGAGGGAGGTGATGCTCCCCTTCTCCACTCTCATGAGAACCCACCTAGGTACTGCATTCAGCTCCAGGGTCCCCAGCTTAAGAGAAACAAACAACTGGTTTGAGAAGGCTCAAAGAGAGACCACAAGGCTGATCAAGAAGGCTGGAGCACCTCCGCTGGGAAGGTAGGCTGAGAACTAACAGTGTCCTTCCAGTATTTAAAGGGGGCCTACAGGAAAGGTTGCAAAAGGCTCTTTATTGGAGTGCAGGGTAGGACATAAGGTCATGTTTTTAAGCTAAGAGAGGACAGGTTGAGAATAGCTGTCAGGAAGAAGTTCCTTGTGATGAGTGCTGTGAGGCACCAGAACATGTTGCCCAGAGAAGTTGTGGATGCCGCACACTTGAAAGTGTTCAAAGTTGGGTTGGATGGGCCTTAAGGCAGACTGATCTAGTGGCAGGTGTCCTTGCCCATGGCAGGGGGTTGGAACAATTCTATCTTTAAGGTCCCTTCCAACCCAAGCCATTTTATGATTCCATGATCACGTTTGTCCAGAAAGGGCCAAAATAATTTGGTTGATGAAAGACAAAATATCAAGCAGGCTTACTTGGTTACTAGAAAGAGACAAATTATTTACTCACCCCTAAGCTACACTACCCCTAGTTCATGATACACTGCTTCCCTAATATGGACTACAGACTCACTAGAAAGTTTCCAACAACCCTATACAAATATTAAAATACTCTGTACAGTTGAAGATAAAAGGTAAGGGACTCTTAAGGATTAACAGCCAGTTCAAAGATACAAAAAAAAGAATAGAAGAAAGGATAAAAAGAAAAATAGAAAGGATAAAAAATTCATTTTTAGAATGAAAATAATATCAGGAAGAGACAAGTATTGTGGTTACATAAGTTAGCTCATCACACTCAGAAATGGTCACAGTAGAGAGCCTGATAAAACTAAGTTCTGTCTTATTAGACCTTTTTAGTAGTTCATAGGTTCATACGTACATTAGGTTGGAAAGGACCTACAAGATCATCTAGTCCAACCATCCTCCTATCACCATCCCTACTCTCTGAACTACTAAATCAAATCCCTTAGCACCTCATCTAAACGCTTCTTGAACAGCGCTAGGGACGGTGCCTCAACCACCTCCCTAGGCAGGCCATTCCAGTGCCTGACCACTCTTTCAGAGAAAAAATGTTTCCTCAGGTCTAATCTAAATCTTCCCCGGCGCAACTTGTGTCCATTCCCTCTCATCCTGTCATTATTTATCAGGGAGAAGAGGCCCACCCCCTCCTCACCACAACCCGCCTTCAGGAAGTGGTAGAGTGCAATAAGGTCTCCTCTGAGCCTCCTCTTCTCCAGACTAAACAATCCCAGCTCCCTCAGCCGCTCCTCATAAGACTTGTGCTCCAGACCCCTCACCAGTTTTGTTGCCCTTCTCTGAACACGCTCCAGGGCCTCAATGTCCTTCTTGTAGTGAGGGGCCCAAAACTGAACACAGTACTCGAGGTGCAGCCGTACCAGAGCTGAGTACAGGGGGATGATCACCTCCCTGCTCCTGCTGGCTACACTATTTCTGATACAGGGCAGGATGCTGTTGGCCTTCTTGGCCACACTGCCAGCTCATTTTAAGCCGAGCATCAACCAACACCCCCAGGTCCTTTTCCTCTCTACATCCTTCAAGCCATTCTGCCCCAAGCCTATAGCATTGCATGGGGTTATTGTGGCCAAAGTGCAGGACCCGGCACTTGGTCTTATTGAACCTCATCCCATTGAGCTTAGCCCAGCTATTCAGCCTATCCAGATCCCTCTGAAGGGCCTCCCTACCCTCAGGCAGTTTGACACATCCTCCCAACTTGGTGTCATCTGCAAACTTACTGAGGGTACACTCAATTCCCTCGTCTAGGTCATCAATAAAGATATTAAACAAGATGGGCCCCAATACTGACCCTTGGGGGACACCACTCGTTACAGGACGCCAGCTGGACTTAACTCCATTAACCACTACCCTCTGGGCACGGCCCTCCAGCCAGTTCTCCACCCAGAGAAGAATGAACCTGTCCACACCACGGGCTGCCAGTTTCCTCAGGAGAATACTGTGGGAGACTGTGTCGAAGGCCTTGCTGAAGTCCAGGTAGACTACATCAACAGCCTTTCCCTCATCTACCAGTCTGGTCACCCAGTCATAGAAGGAGATGAGGTTGGACAAGCACAACCTGCCCTTTGTGAACCCGTGCTGGCTGGGCCTGATCCCCTGGTTGCCATGCACGTGTTGTGTGATCTTCCCTCAAGATCATCTGCTCCATAACTTTCCCTGATACCAAGGTCAGGCTGACAGGCCTGTAGTTCCCCGGATCTTCCTTACGGCCTTTCCTGTAGATGGGAGTCACATCGGCAAGCCTCCAATCTTGTGGGACCTCTCCAGATAACCAGGAATGCCTCTAGATGGCAGAAAGTGGCTTGGCAATCACCTCTGCCAGCTCCCTCAGCACCCCTGGGTGGTTCCCATCTGGCCCCATGGACTTGTGGCAGTTCAGATGGAGGAGTAGATCTCTGACTGTCTCCGCTTGGATCACAGGGGGTGCATTATGCGCTCCGTCCTGGACTTCCAGGTCAGGGCAAGTACCCTGTGGACAACTGCTCTGTCTATTAAAGACAGACAGAGTAACACAATGCTCAGGAGTACTGAAGCAGAAGTATGAAGAAGAAAAAATTGCTATGTTACTGTTCAAATCTGTGGTACATTTAAATGTATGGTATATTCACATTTTAAATAAGGGACGTGGATCTGGATCTTGCCCTCCATCTCCTCTTGCCACCATTCACCCTAACCCTCTTCAGCCAGAGGAAAAGGAAATATAATTAAATACATGAGAAGGACTGAAGATCTAGCTCAAGATGTCAGTGAAGCGCAGATTATTATCAGGAGCTAGAAAAGCAGAAAGCAGAGAGGGAAGAACATTTTTTATTTTCCTTTTACTTCTAATTCAGTTTACTAACATCATCAAAAAGACAGACTAGTGAAACTAGGCTATATTTGTTTTTTGAAACATTATAAAGGAGTCAGGTCTTTGTTGCTCAACAGATGAATGAACATGTTTCAGCTAACTGCACATACATATTTTCCCCAACTTGCATCGAGGACCTAAATAAAGTTAATAAGTACAAAAGCATGAATGAAATATAGATTTGTTCAAAGCTACACATCACATGTAAAGGAAGAAAACTTCTGAAAAACCATAAGATACTAAAGGCAGTCTGTCAAGGCCAGTTGAGGACACAAACCTTTATCATGGTGGGGTAAGAGTGACTGCACTGTACTCGAATGCTGTTGCTGAACTGCTCTGAGTGTCTTGGTCTGTATGTATCACGGTAGCCTACTTAGGACAATATCACCATACTCTTCAGCACAGATACACCTGTAAGGTCTCCTACCACTGATGTTGGTTCTTAAGCACTATGAGAAAGTACTCGTGTACAGACACAGCTGCCTTTGTAACTGCAGCACAGCATTCAAGTTTTCCACTGACATTTCACATGAGAAGTAGTTTGAATAGACACTGCTATCCCCTTACTTTGTTTAAACAAAACTTCTTTGTCTGGTCTCCGCTTCTGTTGAAAAATACAAAGCCCTCTGAAGATCAACGAATTGGGCAGCTGGAATCCATCACATACAAGTTTAGTTCTGATGCAGTCCTCTTAAGAATGAATAACTTAAGGAAAAGATGAATTTTGGTACTTTAGATTTTCCTGAATCAAAGACCAGGTTACAATCACATAATTAGCTACCATTTTTGTTATAAAAATTTCATGAAACTCTAGTACCGTATTTCATTTTTCTCACGGCCAGATTAAGAAAGCTTTGCTGCAACTAAGGTAACACAAACCTAGCAAAAGAAAATCAGATCAATGCAAGATTTATATTCTGCAAAACACTGCACTTCTGTACCTCAGCAGCCAACCTACCTACAGAAAATAAGCAGGTAAAGAATGTCTACAAATCCAAAAGCTACATGGGGCTATGAACCCCAACCCTAAATTTAGCAAGGTTCAAAGTATTCCTGCCTACTCCTCTAATACTCACTCTTAAAACACTGTTTTGGTTATCATGGTATGCCGGAATATTGACGTTTTTGCTTCTCTGCTGAAGGTAAGAGAGGAAGAATGAAAAAGTAAAAATAAGCTGAGCTAATCGTCTCATAGTGGAGAGCTCTAAAAACAACAATTTCACTTCAGCCACTGCTGCAAAAAAAACAAAACAAAACAAAAAACCATCCACAACCCACATTTACAGCATAAGACCTCCCATTTCGGTGCACATCCTTCCCCAGCAACTTCTCCAAAGGCCGTCGGGGCTGCTCTTCGGGCAGCCGAGCCGAGCCGACAGCTCCCAGCACCAGCGGGCCGAGCTGCGGATTCCCGCGGCAGCCGCCAAGGAAAGCGGAACGCATCGGCCACACGGCGAACCCTTACTCACATATTCCTTCACGTTCTTCGTCTTCACGGCCTTGTAAGAGGAGTAAGCGGGGTACAACGTGCCGAATATTAGCCTGCAAGAAGAACGGACCTCTCAGCACTTGGCGGCTCCCCTGCGTTCCGCGCCGCCGTTGCCCCGGCCCGCCTGCACGCCGGGGAACCCCCGCGGCTCCCGCTCGGCCGCCCCCACCGCCGCGGCGCTGCCCGGAGGAGGCCGCCGCTCCCGGGCCGCGGAAGCCTACGCAGAGTCGTCAGGACGCGGCCGCAGAGCGCGAGACAGCGGCCGCCCCGCGGTCCCCCCCCAGGGACACGGGAGTCCTCCCGGGGCTGGAATCTGCGGCACCGCCGCAGCTCCGCTCCGAGCGACGGCCGCGCCCGACCCGAAAAAGGCCCTGCGCATCCTTCCTCCTGATCTCCGCTACTCACACCACGAGACGGGAGATGATCCAGGAGACCATGGCGGCGCCGGGCAGGGTCGGGCGGCGGCGCGGGGCTCCGCGGCGGCAGGAGGCGGCTCTTAAAGGGCGGGTTCCTGCGGCAAGCACCGTGCAGCCCCGCCCCGGCTCCTTACGGGGGTGGAGCCGAAGGGCCGCATCGCGCCCCGAGCCACCCCGCCCCCGTCCGGGCAGCACGCGGCACTAGGGCGGTTCCCGCACCGGTTCGCTTCGAGCGCGAGAACGCTGCTCCCCCGGGGCCGAAGACTCCTCTCCTCCGGGCGGAGGAGGGTTACAGCAGCGTGGCTGGAAAGAGGACCTAGTGGAAAGACGGCAGGCAAGTAACGCGTACGAGGAAAGAAAATGACAAAGAGGGAGTGATGGATTAAGGTGATAGATACTTTAGGAGGTGGTTATATCCACCACGGACAAAGCAGTCTTCCAGAGTTAAAAGCTACCTCCTGCTCCACAGAGTCCAACACAACAGCCAGACGCTGCTAACAAATAGATTACTTAAATTTAAAAACCTTTCCAAGGCTCCCACTTCACTCTAAACTGGAAGAGAAATCAAGTTAGCTAACACAGGTCAGCGTTATCAAATTCATGGGACGATGGCTGTTCTTCATTGTTTCCAGGATAATACCATGTTGCCTAGTGCTCTTGCTCTTGGAATCACTCTGAGGCCGAGGATTGCTTAGCTATACAAATAAAGCTGTAGAGGAGGGGAGTAAAGACTATCCACCTTTATAGTTAGACATAGCAGCCTACCAGAAAACAGAACAGCAAAGATTATTTTAACACTTCAAGAGAGAGTTCTGTTCAGAGAACCCTCCCTTTCAAACACTGTTAAGAGGTAATTAATGAGCTAGTTTGCACCCCTTAAAAGTAAACTAGAGACAAAGACTGATCAGGCTCAGCACACTGATCTTTGAATCATATTAAGATGATCATTGCATAAACTGTTTTTTAATTAAAAAGAAAAAAGAAACAACAATTTGCTACAAAGCCTAATGTAGTTCTTTACTACCAAAACATAAATAACAAAAAGAATCCAAACAACAAAAATATCAAAAAAATGAAGGCAGGTACTGTGGCAGAATCTCATTACTTGTGGAGTAGTCCTTCTGAAATGGGAACAAACCAAATAAAGACCAAAAACAATGAGTTGCCTGGGAATAATTTTCTCACGGGTGCATGAATCTCAGCATAATGAGCAATGATGAAAAACACAAGACATCAGCAACTTTCCGTTACATTTAAGAGCTGAAAACAAAACTGTCACTACAGACAGTGACAAAGAGCATTTTGTCACAGTCTGCTCATGGATATGAATGGCTACAAAATGATTGCATAAGGGACTGCACAATTTACAATACTGGCAGCACAGCACAAGCGACCTACAAATAGAATAAAAGGAGTATGCTTTCACAAGTCCAAATAACGCGAACGTGCACTTCCCTCACAAGAATAGCTATTTTTATTCCTACCAGTTTCCTATCAGGGAGCAGGCTGACAACAGCTCTGAAGCTTGAATAATGTGTTCACGTTCAGGTGAGTGAGATGCTGATAGAACAGGGAAAATTTGGAGACATGCTGGGTACAATGTATGAAGAGACTGGGAGTGCTAAAGAACTGCGTCATGAGTAAGCAGCAGGAAAAAGAAGAGTGCCTTAGTGTTTTGAATTGTTTAATGCGTCGAGGAACAGTCTGAATATTTGCAGTGTATTATAAATAAATAGCGACATAAACAACAAAATACGAACATCAACATTAGTAATGCAAATAGACTTATGAACACCTTAAGTGGGAGCTCATTGGTAAGTGGCAAACTGAGCTTTAGAACAAGTCCAGGAGAAGCATTTGAAGATAGCAGTGTATAGTTAACACGAAGCTCTATTTCTTTCAGAAGAACAGTAAATTAGTCCATTCACTTACCTTCTCACAAGGAGAAACTGCTGGTACTGAAAGGTTATTTTTGTAACAAAAGCTGTCTGCAAGTCAAATTAAGAAAAAAAAAGAATATGATATTTTGTTAGTAGTATTTTTTTTTAAGTTATTACTTATATTGCATAATGTTGTATAACTGAGATTGTAAGACTTACCTAAGACAGGAAGAAAAATTGCTTTCAAATTCAGGCTATTTTTCTACCAGATATGCTACTGCTTGAGTTAACTTGTGACAAATGTATTCTACAAATGGTTAAAATAGGTGATAATTGGCCACACCATGGTCTAAACAACCAGGCAAAGAAATGAAGTCTTCCCTGAGCAGAGAAACTTGAGTAAAGCTACATTTAGACCAATGCCAGGTAAGATGTGGAGATGCTGCCAAAGAGGTTCAGGCAGAAGCTGTTGTAATTACGAGAAATAGCAACTACTCAGTGCTCAAAAACACAAGAGTAGTTTTGGAAGAAACCTGCAGAATAACTAAGGGTCTCAGTAAGCAATTCCTGAGTAAGCAAAATGTACACAGTTGGTCTCCACATGTTGAGAGAAGGAATCTTAAGAAACTCTGCTACTTAAGAAGAAAAGAAGCTGTGGGCTGATTTCAGGCTCTAAGATGCAATTAGAGAGAACGACCACAAACAGTTCTATGCTTTCCAGATGGACATAGGACGTTACGGAAAATGCTGAGGGTGGCAATAAGAACGTGTGGCTGCTTACCAGTAACCAAAGCCTCTAAGATGCACTGTCCACAGGTGCTTTCATACTGTGCTTCAATCACGTCGTGTATTTCCACATACATTTTCTACCTAAGCAATACTTGTAAGATATGCTAGATGGATGAGCAAGTCACTAGCGTATGTCATACATCTCAACCATTATTTCTTAACTGAAAATGTGAGAAAAGAGAGTTAAGTTCTATACATACATAAGTAATATATTTTAAAAAATATCTGTGCCTGTTAACTTCTTTCATCTTATTTTTATTGCAGGTAAATCCAAATTACTGCTTGACACCTAACTTCTCCACTACAGTTCTGATTCCACATCCTCAGGTTCCAGAAGAGATTACCTAAGAATTTAGTTGAGGATTAGCAAATGGATCACAGCTAATGTTTCAGTTACTTTTTTCATATTTATTCTGCCTTAGAATACAGTTTATAAACAGAGAAATGATAAAGTCTAGTAAAATTAACCTCTGCAGAACGTTCCATTTCTTAATCAATATCGAATGAGAGAGCTGTTGAATTGATAAGAAGCGAGATCTTTAAGGAAAATAAATGATGTCTCCAGTCTAATCTGAGACCGAAAGAGATGTGTGCATCCCATGCAGCATTATGAAGACTCTGTGAAACAGCTGAATAACAGTGTTAACTATGGCCTTGTGCAGCTGAACACAAAACAAACCTTCTGTATTGTGAATGCAATCTAAATTGACTTGGGCAGGTATATAGCTGTAAAAGCCTGAATCCCTGCTTCCATTTGATTGATATCATAGGATTCTGGCTAAAAGACGGGCAGAGCATAAAGCCAATATTAAAAATATGTTGCCTCCCTACTATCTTATGCAGCTCTATTCCATAATAGAAAGTCAGCATTCAGTAGCATACACGTCATGACTGCAGTAAACTAAATCTTAAGACTTGCAACCAAAGTTTTTATTTCTCCTCTGCTCAAAAATTTGTCTCCATTTTTGCTTATGATTCCACATTTCAAAGATGCTACTTCGACAAGACCATAACCAGAAAACCCTGTGATAAAACTACTGTTTGCAAATCTTAAAAACAATTTTACAATCACTTCAGTTTGCAAGTTTTGCTATCTGTATGAAGCAGTTAAGGGAGATCACAATCACTGAATAGCTTAGTTTGGAGAGACCTTAAAAATCATCTTGTTTCAATTCCCCTGTCATAGGCAGACTTGCCAACCACTAGCATCAGGCTGCCCAGGATCCCATCCAACCTGACCTTGAGTATGTCTCCAGAAACAGAGGGCATTCACAACCTCTCTGCAAAACCTGTTCCAGCACCTCACCTCGCTCTCAGTTAAAGATTTATTCCTACTATCTAACCCTCTTTTAGTTAAAAGCCATTCCCCCTTGTCCTTTTCATTCATTCATCATTATCAGACAGTATAAAAAGTTAGTCCATCTCTTGCTTGTAAGCTCCCTTCAAGTACTAGAAGGCTGCAATGAGGTCTCCAAAGAGCCTTCTCCAAACTAAATACTCCCAACTCCCTCAATCTTTCTTCACAGGAGAGGTGCTCCAGCCCTCTGATGATCTCCATGGCCCACCTCTGGGCTCACTTGAAAAGATCTGCATCCTTCCTGTACTGGAGGCCCCAGGCTTGGACACAGTGGGGGCCTCACAAGAGCAAAGCAGAGGGGGACAGTCCAAATCCCAACCCGGTACAAAGATAACAAGAGGCAAGGAGCACTGCACAAAAGATAAGATTTACGACAAAAATAGATCCTCTTCTCAGACTACCTCTGCAAAAAAAAAAAAAATAATAATAATCTGCAGGTAGTCCCAGCATCTGGGACTCCAGACATAAAATATCCAAGCCTTCTAGTCAGACACATGGCAAGACGTTACCAGGTAGTTTACATTACTCAGAGGCAGAAGCCAAGATAACTTAATAGCAGGAATATCAGGTCCAAGTCTGAAAGAAACTGCCCAGGCTGTTACAGTAAATGACTTTTATTTTAAAAAAATGAAATAACCGTGAACATATTAACAGGCCTGCAGGTGGCACTACAGTACAGCTGGATATAAGGTAGATATATTTCCCCATGTACCCAGACAATGAAATTCATTGCATCAATGCTGACATTAGTAAAATCTGAATACAGTTCTATCAAGCAGGAACACTTTATTTAAAATAGTTCTGGACAGTTGACACTTGAAGGTTAACTTTTCCTTTGCTTTTGGAAAGGATAAATGTTTTCAGCTAGCACTGGTACTGGAAAAACTATTGCCTGCAGTTGCCAGTGCAGGTAGAGATGTACAACATCTCCACATGAGAACAGAGTTCAAACTCCTTTTTACTTCTCATTCTGTGGAAGCAGAGGGGAGACAGGAGAAGATGGGTGAGGAATATGGGTAAGGAAGGTGGGTTGTCAATTTCTATTCACTCTCCTTTGGCTGTTTTTGTGCTATTTTAGACTGCTTTCTAAAAATCACTTCTTGATTTTACTGAAAGGAAGACTAAATGTAATACGCCTTTCCTTGAAAATCCAAGAACAGTTGTGGTACTTCAAAAATACTAAAAATATCTACTTTCATGAAATATTAACTGTTTAACTACAAACCTAGTTTTTCACTAAATACACAATTCTCCTGTTTCTGGAGTCTCCTGGGAAAAAAAGTGGGTTCTCCCTTTAGCTCTGCAACTCTACAGTGTATAGGGAAATGGCTGCAAGAAGGGGAGTGCAGAGAATAGCTTTGTCTTTTTCCTTGGCCTGTATCTCACATGGGAAGTTTTCTGCAGTTGGGCTACTGTTACTCACACTCTTTCAGCAGCTCCTAGCTAAGTCTGCAGTAGGATGACCCACCTCCAGCAAATTTCGCTACCTTCAAGGAGACTAACTAGGCATGAGGAAAAACATCCACACTCTTTACACCATTTCTGACCATAATATGTAGGAACACCAAGTGGTTTCCATGTTCTTCCACTTTGCAAAAGGCCACAAGAAAGAGACATGGCACCTTTCATTAGAATCTGGAATTCTACATGTAGAAGTGCAACCTTCCATTAGACCTTCAGTGTTGAGGCAGCGTAGAAAACAGTAGCTGAAGAGTGTATAATACGAACCACACCAGCTCTTAGTGAGAAGCCTCTGCTCCTGCAGAGGCAGACAGGTGCAGTCCCTGTATATACTGTGAGCAAAAGGCTTACTTCACAGGGTGCTTGGACTTAGCAATTCCTATGATCTAGCTAGTTTGGATTCATGAGCTTTCAGTGTGCCAACAGCGTCTTTCACCGCATGGTAGATGATGTTCTTCACCTGTAAATAGAAGGAAAGAAAAAAAAAAATCAACTTCTCCACACTAATAAGGAGTGGTTTCCACGTTCTTTCCATGTTCTTCATGCTCTGGTAGCTGAATTTGTAATTGGTTAGCAAGTACATTAAGTATGCTATTACTGCTTCAGGATATTAACAGCACAAAATTTAAACAGTCACTGCAGAAATATTTCAGAGACTCGCACTGATTCATTTACTGACCTTTTGGTCAGCAACTTATTTACTTAAATCATATGGTTAAACTCTGTCTAAATTAAGAAAATGCAACAAATTGTCCTGCTATTTTTGTATGGAGCCCAGAGATTTTTTTAATTTGTGCATTTTCCAGAAGGTTAGACAAGATCAGAGGTGAAAAATCCACTAGTTCCCACAGCATTCTGCTCCATGTTTCATTATCTAAAGTGATATCTCGTTTCTGACTTTTCAGATTTAAGTTTACTTGAATTTAGTTTCTAGCTACTGAACAGAACAGTTTCATTACTAAATGAGTAGCTTAACTTTGCTGGCTCTACTAATTTCAAAGCACCATCATGTGCAAAACACCACCACTGGTATACCTAAGATCTCACCGTATTTTGTATTATATGTGTGACAGTTTAAGGACTTACGCTAGTTATTCTGCCTCATATATTTATAGAACAAGCACAAAAACAAGTGTATGAAAAATGCATATAATACTATATGAAAAATGAGAAATTAAAAATTACAAAGATGAAAAACAATCCATTTTGAAGTTGGATTCTTCAGAACTAGAGCTGAGTTTTCTGCTTTACTTTAAGAACCCATGCAAAAAACATATAGAAATCTATAGCAAATTTTCACTGAATTCTTTGAGAGAATTAACATGCAAGTTCTGATGTTCATGGGTGAAATTCCTGGGAGAATGGCTGGCTAAATAGCAAGTATTCACTTTTGCAAGAATGGCCTTTTGGCAGATCTTCACCTCCCTTCATTCTACATGCATAATATTATAAAAAAACAAATACACTGACAACATTTGCCAACTATGCAGATAATTAGCTCCTTAGAAGCATACATTCATATAAGGAGACCTTTCTTGATTTTAGTGTTCTCCATGTTTTCAAGGCACTAAGTCCTACAGTGTACCTTTTCTGTTCAGTGAATACTATATTTTGTGCATAATTACTGGCTAAAGACTTGCATTTCTTTAAAATCACAACACATTCCATTTTCTTCTCAGGACTAATTTAAATAAGTAAGTCTTCACTTCCAGAGCAACTTTTAGGCAACACAGAAACAGATACAAGTTTCCCCAGTGAAACAAACACCTCTTCAAAACACAGCACTGCTTTTTTCTTTTCTTAGTAAGGACTTGTTTCCTGCTATGTGACAGTATTTTTCAGGATTCATGCAGTTACAACCTGAAAATGACACATGCACTAGTCCAATAGTGGGAAAGTCAGAAGTTTATTATTAACTTTTGTTTCTATAATACTGTAGACATAGATACACTGATTACTTTTTGAAATATTTACTAAATTAGAGCCTCCAAAGTTGAGTAAACTTGTTTTTGGTTTATTTTATTCCTTCTAAATCATTAGTCACAAGATATTGAACAAACTTGGTGAAACATGGCATATATTTTGTGACGATCATCCTAAATTGGTTACCTGCAATTTATCCTCATGGTTTGTATGAGTATTAGACAGGTGCCTGAACTCTTGTGTCAGACGGAAACAGTGCTTCACATGTTCTGGAGATACAAAATCTTCTGCCACTTTAATGCAACTGTACAAATTATGGACCTGGAGCAAACCATACAGTACAAACATAACAATACAAACCAAAGCAAACAAAAAACACAAAACTGCAAACACATTATGTTCTTCTGCATTGACTTATCAGAAAAATGAACTGTAATCTATTTTTGTTTCATACAGAACTGTACGTCTAACACTGAAAACGGAACAAAATACATAACATCTCAGATGTCCTCTTATCTTCCCTTATATGCTACTATGTACAGTTATTTCCTTAAGTCATTCCCTTCTAATGCCCACACTTTTTCAGAATTCCGTTCCCCAGGCTAAAGCAACACTAATGTTTTCCAACCATTCATCCTAAGTATTTTTTTTTCCTTAATTCTATCACTACCGTAATGTAATTCAGGTATCTGTATTGTTTTTACTAACGTAAGTTCAATTCATACAGTTCCTATAAGAACTGCACACACAGAGAAAGAAGTTTTAAGTCAGCAACGATAACTGCATTATTTGGACGTTCTACTGTGCTTCAAATTCAATTATATTTGTCAGTATGTCCTACAGTTGACATGCTTACCTGATGAGGAGCACCTGCGGGAATGAACACAGCATCTCCTAGGAACTGCACTATTGCCCAACCTTGTACACCGTACTCATCATAGAGTCTCTTACGTAAGGTCTGGTCCAAATACCAACTTTGGTCATGAATAGGGTCATGATCTGGGGGATTTTCTTGGCCTTGTTCTTCTCCAACCTAGGACCAAGACACAAACAGGAAAAAACCATCATGACACAACACTTTTATACTGTTGGCTCACAAAAAGCTCTGCACCAAAAAATACAACACAATCTTAAACTATTTCAAAGGGACGCTACTTGCAACAAGATCACCTAGGTCTTAGTGAGATGTGTGTCGGCATGAAGACGCTAGACTAAGCTAAAAAGCCTAGGGAAAAAAACCCCACTTAATTACCTTCTCAAAGACAGCATTAGAATACCTTCACACTTTATGTCAATAGCAATTTGTAGCATTCGTCTGGTGTAATTAAGCTTATAATTGAATCCTGCAGGCTCAAGCCTTCTTTGTCAGAAACATACCTTCCGGAGAAGTTCCCGTATCTTTTCAGCATCCTTGGCAGCATAGATATGCCACAGTGCTCCAGGTTTTTCCCTTCCTTCATGGATTCGCTGCTTTGTTACATCATCAGCATCACCCTCATCAATTGTTTTCAAAACTTCTGCAAGCGGAACCCAAATTAAAGCAGTATTACTATGAAGCTTCTGATTTCTGGCACACAGGCCAGGAAGTAACCTTTTGAAACAGGAAACTGCAGCAGTTGCAGCATGGTGAATTGTAGAGTACAATAAGTGCCTCAAGCTTTATCTTAACAAAATTCAAAACAGTGTGCTCTCTGACAGCTAATCAGAAGCCTCAGCCAATTAATTCAAACCAAACTAGCTACAATTACTCAAATATTAAGGAGAAAGAGTAACTTTTCTCCTACTTTATCGAGGCAAGCCTACCTAATCTCTAACAAAATTCTGCTGCTTCCACAGCTGGGAACCAATCAAAGATTATTGCACTTTTAAATATGCACTACAGACACATAAAAGAGCCTTGTGTATTTGGGTTATGTCTCTCTGTTATGAGAAACTTAAGCAATAAAATATATAGTTGTTCTCAACAACATAATCGATTTTTAACAGACAGAAAGCAGCTTTCCCAAGCATTACCATCATCATGAGTCCCTTCCCCAATGGGAATTCCAACATACACCATAACATTCACAGCATCAGACACATCTAAATGCAGATTTGTTGTACCAACTCGTCTGTCTTCTGCAGTGATTAAGCCTGCAAGAGAGCATAAAATTAGATCAAATTCTTCTTACTTAAAAATTAACCTTCTTGAAAAATCTTTAATGATTGCAACATTAATGCAGCAATGAAAGCAGGGACCAATGTAATTTTTACATCATACATGGAACTAGTAAAAAATTTCCTGTACAAATAAAAATACTAATTAACAGCAAATAGTATAGTTCATCATAAGAAAAGAAACATTTTAAAAATAAAGCCTGAATTTATAAAGCAACAGTTTTGAATAAATGACCCTCAGAGAAACAATTTATAGTAGAGAACTTTGCATTTATAATACAATGGTAGTATGCATCCTCTGGCACTGTTTTCTTTAGCTTGGAGACAGATACAGGCTTCCAGAAGTTAATTAATTTATCATACTTAGCCACAAAATACTGTGAATTCAATGGATCACATGGAGTCGCTGTCCAATTCATCATTAACAATTCAGATTACAGCCAAGTAAAGAAAAGCACCTACACACTCGAGAACTTATATGTTTATACATTGGATGATCTCACTCCTCAGAAATGGCTATGACTAATGATTAGAAAGAGACTTCAAATGTTTACTGTTTAATTCTATTACTTTCTCATATAAGACATTCTCTCCTCCTCTGATCCTTAAGTAGCACTCTCTACTTTAACATTTCCTCTAACTAGTAACGAAAGAAATTTAGGAGGTTATAAAAACTGTATCAGCAAGTTTTGGAACATGTTCAACTCACTGTGCAGTACTTATCAAAAACATCCACAACTAATTTAGACAGTTTGTAACATTGTAAAATTGTGCTTAAAGAAAGTACAATTGAAATACAAATATGAATAAACAAAAAATGCCAAAAACCAGACAGTTAGTTACTGACCTTAAATAAGAGGCCTTACAACCTCCAGACCAAAAAAATCCTATGTTTTGCTAGATATAGCAGGTCATTGTTTCCTTAAATATTTTCTACTTGTCTAAATCACAACAAATATGCTGGGAAATATATGATCAATATCAATTCCTACATTAAACCTTTTAGATATAAATATATAAAATCGGTGAAAATTTAAGGATCTTACACACACAAAACCCATTTAACAGAACAGGATTTCTTCATGGTTAGCTTCTATAAATGTGTCCTTTTATTTAGGTAACTGATTAACACTAAGTTTCAATTACTGTTTTTTCATCTTGATGCTTGAAAATGCTAAGAACATGAAAGCCTTTACCTCACAACTAAGAGCTTTTCTTCAGTACACATTAAAAAACAAAGCCAAATATTTACAACTGTGACACATTTAATAAACTAAATAAGTGACTCTCATTCACCATGGTCAAAATTGTGTCTTATTCCTAGTTCCACCCTTCATTTTATAAAGCAGCTATAAAGTCAAAAAGATTAAAAAAAATAATAATAACCTCTGAACACAGACTTAGCTAACTTTTTTTTTTCTGTTTGAAAGTAAAAGAAGTATCATACTTTCTGTATTTAGACCAAGATCTCTATCTTTAAGGAGGATCAAATACTGGAAAGTTATATTCCATACTAAGAAATACCACCAACATTCGCTCTGCAAACTCTTATCTACTGGAAAAGAAAACTTGACATTGAAGATAAATTTAACAAAATGAATTGTTGGCAACTAGCAGCACACAAAGAAAGTTAACTGCCACTGATTACTTTGCTTCTTGCTGCAATATTATTTGTGTATTTTTTACTACATCGTAAGCTCCTTGACAGAACCTTCTCTATTCAACTCACATGTAAAATAATACATAAATCAAAACACTGGATGCCTTAGAACACTAAAAAAAATGGCCCATGTTCATTATAATCCCTCATTTATTCTCTTTTTTTAACCCCTTATTTGTAATTACAGTGAGATCATACCGACATACAGAACATTTTTTATAAATTGTGCCTCAATTGCTTTTTCAGAAGTTCAACCAATTGCTTACAATTCAAGTCTAATGTACATCTACTTTTAGACACACACAGTTTCAGCCAGCTCCAAGACAGTACTGTCACAAATAAATAAATAAGACAGGTCAAGCCAAAGCTGAGCCCATTTAGCCACTGGCTTAAGTATTTATTTAACTGTAGCAAATGGTCTCAAAAATATATGAACTTTTCATTGAACTATGTCTCAGTATTATGCTTATTACAGGTATTGAATAATAACTGGAAATTAACTTATACGCACGTTGCTTGTAAACTACAATGCAAAAAATGGCAAAAATGAGACAGAACTAGCATAGGTACAGACTGCAGGACCAACTCAAAAAATACAAGCACGATCTAGGGTAAGTTCTCGGAGCTTTGATAATTATATTCATGGTGTGGCATTAAGAAGTCATTAAAATCTGCAGAACTCTTCTCACATACCATAGGCATTGTACATTTTGGGACCTAAGTCAGGACGGACAAAGTAGCTTGGCAGCCTAGAAGCCAAATTCAATCTGCCATCTCTCTTTGTATATTCAGGAAGAGGAAGATTTTCCATCAAGTCCTCAAACCTAGAGAGCAAAGAGAAAACAAGAGCGTTATTTTCCTCAGTTCTACCACCAACATTTATGTAGTGCCTACACAGCACTCTTATAGGTACTGATGTTAAGATGTACTTACCTTGTAGGCATCATATCTCTAAAGTCCTCCCCTGGAGGCCAGTCCTTTAACTTTAGTACCATTGGCTGACCATCCTCTGACCTGAGCCGCTCTGCAAGAAAAATGAGGATTTACTCATGTTTTATCTTACCTTCTTAAAGCTATATGTGTTTTGTACCAATAGCTCCTACACTACACAGCAAAACCAGTCCTGACTTTTTTTGGACATTTTCAAATATTACTGTAATATGGTCAAATAACAGTTTATCAATTAGACAGGTTATGTCATTGTCTACAGCAAAGCCTCACAGGTCTTGCACAACTGGTAAGTTTTTCTTCAACTCAGGAAAAACAAGCATTTCCAAAACATTCTGCCTTACTACTTTCAACGAAGTCTAAAGAAGTTTTATGTCTCATTTCAAGAGGAGATGGGCTTCCATAAAATTAAAATTCTTGGCTAATTCTCTGAATAAATCCTAACTTCAGTATGAAGTATAAACCACGATACACCATACTCAGAATGATAAATGGCAAACAGTTACTAAAGAGGACAGCCTTCAGCTTCAACAACTGCTGTGCTGGCTCAGATGTTAGAATGACTATGAAAATATCTGGAAGTGTGTACACATAGCGACTCAGAAGACTAAGCATAATAAGTAGAGAGAAACTCTTCTAACAGATTTGACACAACTCTATAGGAAAACATCAAATGAAAAAGAAGACAGACTGCAGCTTGCCACCTCCATATATCTTTCTCCCTGGAAAGTAATATTCTTCAACATTTTCTACCATAGCAATGACTGTCAGCCAAAAAAGCAGCTGGCTTTATCCAGACTGTGGAACCCAGCAGAGCTGTGAGAGCACCAATAGAAAAAAATACATAAAAGAAACTAGGACTTAAAAACCTGTGAACTCCTTCTGCATTATAAATCAACAGGCTACAGAAGACAGCCTGAGTTTGCAATGTAAAATAAAAAAGATGTTACTTAAATTAAAAGGAATGAAGAACTGCAGGTATGTCAAACAGAATGACTGATGTAAACAGAGCAAACACTGACGAGCTAGGCATAGAGAAATTCAAGTGAACTGAAATGCTCAGGGATTTAAATTTAAAGATGTTTCAGAACTTGCTGTATTCAAGATAGTGAACTCCTCAAAGATTTTTTTTTCCAAAGTAGGAGAAGAAACTTATAGGAAGGCTACTCAGAAATGACAGAATGTAAAGCTACTTAGAGGAGAACATAAAGACCGGATAATTTATGGGTCAAAAATCCAGAAAACTGATCAGCAAAGAAAGCCAGGTCTAAGAATGATCCAGACACAATTCAAACTGTCCAAACTCCTCTTAGAACTCACAGATGTTAAAAGTAATCAGCACAAGGTTAAAACTGACTTAAATAAAGTATCATAGAACATAATTCAGGGACCGCCTCAATACTACCTCCAAATTAAGAGGCTGCTCTGTGACCCTTCAATAAGAAAATGACAATCTGGTTAAAAAAAATTTAAAAAAATTAAAAATTTGAGAAAACTGATATTTATTTAATGCAGAGAATTCAGAATCATATAATCCCCAGATAATTTTCATATGATTTTGTGTGTGAAATCTTGGGACAAGTATCAAATAATACTCTAATTTAGAGATGGCACATGGCTGAAAAAAAACCCCAACACTAAATAAATTGTATTTTAAATAAATTTGCAAAATTTATACAATTTTCCAACCTAGAATCTGAATGTTTCTCAAATAAAGAGAGGTAAAGGCATTGTCTAAAAGGAATGCAACAGCTGATTTTGCTGAAAGGGGGTAATTGGAGACAAATCACAAATAACATTTTGAGGTTAACTTGACTCACAAATTCATTATTTTTATGAATGACCATTGCAAAAAAAGTGTTCATGAAGTCTGCCAATTACAGTTATTATAGAAAAAGACCACACAACTATATCCTTCTAGACTGTTTATTTCTGAGTAACAATAGAAACAGTATGAAAATTTACAGTACAAAATACAATCCTGTATACTTGGAACGATACAAATACAAGTCAAAAGCTGGGATTTCTCTGACTAGATATGACTACTGAAGATAATATTGTTTGTTTAAAAATCCATCACCTTATTTGCTATTGGTATCCGATATTCAATCCATTATGTTGTCTAGTAGTTCACCTTTTTTCTTATGTGCCCACAGCAACTTCTTTTCACTTCAGTACAGAAGCCATTTTATAGACAACACTTCCAAAAAACAGCAGCATTGCAATGAACTGTCACAACCCTAAATTTTTGTAAATATAAGAGCATTCTGCTGGAGGTGTGTACAATCTAGAACAGTGCTCCCTGTTTTTCAGAAGCTCTTTAATTTGACCAGCACAATACAAGTCAGATTTATCCCCAAGAATTTTAATTGGTTAACTTCCACATCCACATTTGATAGAAGTGTTTCTCAAAGCAGATCTTGAGTTATCACATGAGGTATGCTATTCATTATTCATATAAAAATATATTTGTACTTCCAAAAGATCTGCTACAGAAGTACTTCATAACATCAGGTTTATTTAGTGCAGTTTCCCTTTAGTTTAACATTAAATGCTGATGCTGGAAGGAGAACAAGGGTAGCCAAATCACTTAGTGTCTTAATAATAACAACAACAGATAATTAATTTCACCCAGGAAAGTTCAAAAAATAGTTTCCCATTAAATGAATCACTTTTTGACACACCAAAATAACATGCCAAAGTTTTCTTCAGTAGCTCAGCTTTCATCTTCACCAACAGAATACTTTCTAGGGTGCGTAACAATTAAGGAGAAATGGCTTCTTTGGATGATACTGATTGTCAGGACTTTTTTTTTTTTTTTTTTTGAGAAAATATCGAAAAACGAGAAGTTGAAGGTAGGAATATAAACTGCTCAGTTAAACTAGAACTAGTCAGCTGTAAGTATTACTTACTAGATATTATTTCAAAGCCATCCCAGAAGTCACGCACTTTCACGTCTGAAATTATGGCACAGTTCCTGCAGTTCACCAAATCTACATCTTGATCTCCAAATTCCAGGCTGAAAGCTTCTGGTTTCCAAAGCTCTGACTTCAACTTCTTATGGACACCAGATACCAGCACGGGCTGAGAATACAAAGACGCATGCTTACTCCATCATAACCAAATTTCTTTACACATGCACCTAAAATTTAAGAGGTGAGACTCCTGGCTACCTTTATACAAAAGACACGATAAATCTATTCTCATTCACTTCTGTTGTTTTGTACATCAAACATATAGCCAGAATCAAAGCAAAATTAAGGCCATGTGCAGTTACCTTATAAGTGATGCTGCATTAGGCAAGTGTACTGGGTTTACGTGTCAAAGTTTTGGTAGCCAGGTGACTACAAAGACCCAGCTCTGTGATATAAGTTCCTGCCTATTTCAATACAGGCCCACCACGGGCCCATTACTGTTGCTGGTACCACTTTTGGGATAACACGTTTAAGAAAGCATAAAAATCACTGCTGCTGAGAGAAGAGTGAGGGGAAAAAAACCAAGAAGGAAACAACCCTGCAGACATCAAGGTCAGTGAAGAAGGATGAGGTCCTCCAGGTGCTGGTTCAGATTCCCATGAAGCACATGAATGGACTAATTGTGATTGTAGGTTGTCTCTCTGCAGCCCACAGACAGCCACACCAGTGCAGATCTCCATACTGTACCTTGTGGAAAAGCTCACAGTGGAGCATGTGGATCAGACCTAAAGAAAGCTGCAGCCCACAGAGAGCCCAGGCAGGGGAAGGCTCCTGGTGGGAAATGCAGCCCCATGGAGAGATCACAAGAGCAGACTTTATGGAAGGATCTGTATATGTGGGGGACACACACTGGAACAGTCTATTTCCTTAAACACTGCACCCCATGGAAAGGACCATGGTGGAGAAGTTTATGAAGATCTGCATTCTGTGGGAGGGACCTCACACTGGAGCATGGGAAAAGTGCGATGAGAAAGGAACAGCACAGAAACGTTATGAACTGACTGCAACTCTAAGTGGAAGAAGGATGGGGTGAGGGCAGAACTGTTTGCACCAATATGGAAGATGAGCAGGTGATTAATGCCTAAGGGTCAGATAAGTTTAGACAGTTTTTCCACCATGTTAGAAACACTACTGGAGAAAGGAAGAAAAGAAGGGAATGAAGGAGTGAAGTTGAGACTGGGAAGTAGAAAGGGTGAATTCAGTTAATGTGTTTCATTTTTGTTTTTTGTTTTTCATCATTCTACTCTAATTGGCAATTAATTAATTTTGCACAGATTGCATCCATTTTTGTCAATAACTGGTAAGTGATCTCCCTCTCTTTATCTTGACCCACAAGCTTCTCCATCTTGCTTTCTCCTCTTTTCCTGTTGTAGAAAGAGGAGAGCAGCTAGGTGGGATTCTAGCAGTCCGACTTCAATCTATCCATAGAACTGTATGTGCCGGTATCCCTCCTTCTTTGAGCAAAAGTAACTACTACTACTACAAATTACATGTATATTAAAACACACATAACATTTTCACATTCCAGTATGTTTTTAACTATTTCTCCCATTTTTATATACAGTTAAGGTTCATCGTTAACTCTTCAATACAAAATAAAGGAATGAAAAAGTGCCTATTTAAAGTGAACAAGGTACACTAGGCAATCCTCCTCAACACTGGCCGAAGACTTGTCAGTTTACAATGACTTGAGCCTCTCAGTACCTTTTAAATTCTGTGATTTCAAGAGAGTTACGACTTGGGGAGAAAACAAACAAACAAAAAAAAAGAAAACCCCTTAGGTTTAGTAACCGCTACCTATGTTCAAATAATAATAATTCACATGTCTATGTAAGCTTGAATCAACTTCAAGCTGTGCCTTATATATCAGCAATTATTTAAAGGTAGATTCCTGTTTTATTTGCACGAATAAAGAACTCAGTACAATTCTGGGGAGAACATCCTAGTATTATCAAAGTTCTAGACAAAGATAATTAGAGAATGTAGAAAGAAGCTATTTTGAAAATATACTGTTTAAAAAAACTCCAGTAACTACCTCTGCTTCACCTGAATTGGTCTGCCAAGGCCTCTAAACAGACAAGTATGAGATATATCCTCTTCAAATTACCCCACACTGCTTGCTTGCCAACCCCATCAGCTAATTTTTTCGTGGATTGATTGACGTCCTTTCCCTCCATTGTTATTCCTAGTTCATAGCTCTCCTAATCAGGGTGGCCAGCCTGCTGGCAAAAATGTTTTATCCCACTTAAATGGATTTTATCTCTTCCAACCAACCATTAATACTCAAAAATGTCCCCATGACAACAAAAGCCCAAAACTCTGTTGCTAAAACCAGATGCATCAACAACAATTGACACATACAGGTTAGTTCATCCCTCTTCAAGATCTCCTGCCTCACTCACAAGACTGAGAAAATGAAATGGTCCCCCCCATGCCTTTGACCACTACTTCCAGAGCCACATAATCACTCCTAGTATTCTCTGTCCAAGTCTCCCCAGCAGAATTGTCTGCACCAATGTGGAAGAGCAGTAGGTGGTAAATATCTGAGGGTGAGATACAACTGGGCATTCTTTCCACCATGTTACAAACACAAGCCTCTGACAAGCAGGAAACTTCCCTAAGATGACAGGAGATAGACCAATCCCAAGGTTAACCACATTATCTGACCTCAACAGAAATTGTAACTTTAAAATAATTGAAAGGCTTTAATCATATTTAAAAAAAAATAAAATAAAATCACGGATGAGAAAAAAATACACTGAAAAAAAAATAAAAATCACAGTACCTTTAACAGGATGGGTAGACACTCCAAGCAGACTTTACACTGACAGATAAGCTATTCTTCAGGCCAGGTAAATACTATCATGTTTTGTTCTCTACTGTATTCACTTGACCACCTGAATGTTAACAGTATCAAAATTGTACTACTCAACCTAGTAGAACCCTCTCAGCTACTAAGCAGAAAATTTCTCATAGAAGAAAGAGAATGTTCTCCCTCTAGTGAATAACACAGCTACGGTTGCAAGATAAACTAAAACAGGACAAAAAAGAAAACAAGTCTACTGTTGTTTTTGTTTTGGTAGGCATTTTGTGATACATTTGCCCTCAGAAAGCAGGAAGAAAACAAATGAAAACCTCTAACATCACCCCAAATTTTAAGTATCTAAAAACAAATGAGAAAGTTTAACACAGAAAGTCAAAAAAGAACAGGTTTATATCAGATAAAAATCATGTAATGGTATCCCTAAACAAGCAATAACCACATACAGGATAGCAAAATGCTCTTGAAGAACAGCTCCAGAAAGAAATAATCCTATAATCTCTTCATAAAATCTGGATTAAGACAAAATTTAACTCAATTATCATTTTTAAGACAAAAATAGTTGAAAAGTGCTGCTTCTCCTGAATGACACTCCAAGAGTGCTTTTTGTTATCCACACGTTAAGGGAAAATAATTTATCAGTTTGGAATGGTACCGTGACTAAGATCTTCATATGGCTCAAATCAAATGTTGGGGAGCACGTATGGGGCCAATGGGCAGTCAAGAATTTTACTAATTAACCTTTTTAACTTCACAGAAGGGGGATGGTGAAAGCAATTTTTCAGAGATAAGATTAACTTTGACTTCATTTTTGAAGGTGCAGCTGGACTGTACCTGGGAATTCTGCTGACAGAGAACTGTGATACAGTAGAGTTTGCTGAACGAATCTCTGCCTGAACAAATTATGTTTACAATGCCACTGCCAAGACAGCAACATCAAGGCCACCTGCTCTCTTTGGTGCTCGAAGAGTTCCAGTAAGCTTGTTGTCTGCATCCCAGCAGGAAACACAAGTGGGTGCAACGTCACTGGAGAGCTCATTAAAAAGCAAGGAATTCAACCCATTTGTTGCTATGCCTTCTGAATGAGAAAATCATGCAAAAAACATTCCTGCCACACTCTAGGAAAAAGCATAAAAGTAAAGGTTTATTAACAGTAAATAAATATGACAGATGGTCAGAGCCTTAGAATCTACAGTGACTTGGAAGGTAACACACACTGCAAGCTACACATCTGACGGAAAAAAATCAGCATTCCCACCTCTAGATTCTCTAAGTCTCAAGATTCATTAAGTATCTCATGGCCACATGCCACAACATGATTAGCTAGTCTCATCTGCATAGAAAGTGATGAGCAAGCCTTCTGCCAAATTCCTCAGGATCCTCCCCGGAATGAGAATATTATTTACTAACAAAGAGGATTAAAAATATTATTAACATTCTGACCAGAAATTTAAGAGCTCTTAGCCCAAGACAGATGACTGACACGTCAGCAGTGTCAAAGACTGAACTGAAATCCTTCAAAAATCAGAAAAGGATAGATGAGATTCAAAAATGATGAGACCTCTGCGCACTCCAAACAGTACTGGAGGACAAGAAAACTGCTACAGTTAAAGGGAAAGCTGTCAACACCAGTTGTAGGCTACACTTCTAGACTGACAAGGGAAGCACAGTGGCCTTAAGAATCTATTAGAGAGCTGTCTATGAGAGTCAGCAACAGGAACCGTAGATCTGTAGCTGGCAGTCCTACACCTCTGCATATTTCATGAGTATGTGATAGTTATGCTGTGTCCAAGGGATGCAAAGAACGTGACATCCCATGGAACATGCTGAAGATAACTGAAAAGTACTCTTCCACTGGCAAGAATAGATCCTGAGCAACAAAGCAGTCTGGTGTGCTCTGCCATCACAGCTCAGTGGCGTGCATGGCTTGTGAACAATCCAAACAAAGGCACAATAGTGCCTAGAATGTTAGTATAACAGCACAGCTGACAACAAGGACTTCTACAGAAGAGATGGCGAGGGACATATCTGCCTAACACCAGCAGTCTTAATTCTGAGCAGTCTATGAAGGTAACAGTAGCAGTAGTAGCTGCAGAACCCAAATGCTAAGAACACATCAAACACCAATGGACATCCGATTCTGATGTATTTATTGGTATGCTTCCTCTGCTGCAGCAGATGCTCATCCGTTTCTTAAGCTTTAGATTTTCAGATTAGGCCAATCTTAATGACTCCAGAGAAGACTAAGAGCACTACAGACTGAGAACTGAAGAGATGGCTATACTGGAAGCAGGTCTAAGGTCCTGTTATCTTGACTGCAGAACTAGTTGATGACCACTATGACAGTTCAACACAGACCTCAACACATGAGATGGCAAGTCCAAAACAATACTTGGGATCATAGAGGTTGCAGGTTCAAGATGAGATATTGCCAACAACACACCCCAAAATTTTAGGAGAAATTACTTTATGGAACCCTGGTGCTCTGGTACTCTTGCACACACTGCAGCTGGAAGGAATGGGCCTTTCTCTGAGGCCAAAAAGCAACAACCATGAGGTAAATGTGAGGATGCAAGCAGGAATCATAATGGATTTGCTAATGGGCTATGGCACAGCAGGTTTAGCACAAATCTCACTATAAGCACATGGCACTTGAGTCAGTATAGCATGGAGTGGACAGGGCCACTGTGTCCCGTTACAGTGCTACAGCTAAAATCTTCGCTCACTGTACACATCCAGGAGCAATTGGGCAAAGTTTGAATGGACACAACAAACAAGGTTGTAAGGTGTGAGATTAACAAAATGAGTAATACCAAATGATATTATAGCAGAGATATTTTACAAATGGTATAGTTAGACAGATTGTTGTGATGGCAAAGAGACAACTGAAAATAAAGGGAAAAAGGCTCACCCATGTCTTACGCTCATGATAGGAAACTCCAAAAAAGAGATCTCCAAAAAGAGATCCTTCCCCAGTGGTGCTGAGCCCTTAAATGGGGTCTATGAGAGGTGGAGACAGACTCCCCTCCTTCCAGTCACACAGGTGAATTGTCCTTACTTGCTCTCTGGTGGCTGACTCAGTGCTTGCCTCAGGCAAGGTGGTTCAGGCAGTGATTCAACAGTTCCCATACAGAGGTACAGGTTAAACTGCCAGAACACTTTCAAGCAATAAGGGTTTAGCCATTAGTTATCACCCACCTGGCCTTGTTTCCAGCACTCCCTGAAGATCTTCCAGTTGTTTTTGTTGCTAGGATCATGAAGGCAAAGGAGTCTACCATCACACAGCCAGGAGTGGGAAGTGTGCGGATCCAGCACATTCAAGCCCATTACCATTTCCTTCACATCTCTTTGTGTGTCAGCTAAATTACTGGCACGTTTTGCAGCATCAGATGTCTTCTTATTTTCCACCACAGAAGCAATGATATGGTCTAAGAAGTTGGGCAGGCTGGCTTTACCTTTGGCCCCCTAGAAGATGTAAAACCAGAGCCAAGTTTAGTCTTGCAACAGCATACACAGTAATGCGTATCTCTCACTCTGCTCTTAGATGTGAGCACTTTGCTACCAAAAAAACCCATGCAAGAGTAATCAAATCAACGCAGAGACAGGCATGTATCCAGTAAAAACAAAAACAAAGATCTTGTTTTATTACAGCAAAACTTAATACAAGCTGCTCTAGCTACCTAGAAAAACGTTACAGGAAAGTCACAATGGAAAACTTCAGCAGATCTAGCCTTTGCTACTTTAACAGTATGGTGTCATGGCTTTATGCTTTTTTGTTATCAGTATTCCACATCATAACATCACGTAGTGCACTGGGAGTTAAAGAGCTAATGCTCCAGTTCTGTGGATCATCAACAGTTCCAGGTGTACCTGTCTCAGAAGAGAATAACAACTACATACCCCAGAAGACTTTGCATTGCTTTGTGTTTTTCCACGTTCCGCTCAGAGGGAAAGATAAAGCTGCTGGCAAGTCATGAAATATGGCTTTTCTCCCTCATGGACCAACCCAGCAGCGAGTGCTCCCTGGCCGTCTTGCCTTCAGCATTAGCGTAAGGCCTTCAGTTTTCGGACACTCTCATTTTATTTATTAGCTTCAATTCCAATTGAATTGTATTATATTGTGTTACTTTGCAGTCTGATATCTTATTTAGTAAATTAGCTTTCTTCCTCAGATTGTTGCTACTGTTTTATTTTTTAGGCCCATCTCCCTACCCTTTCCTTCTTCCCCTTTCCTAGGGTGTGGGCCCATGGGTCCCCCTGCCCCATTAGTCACAGAACCGGGCCGAACCAGCCCATAAACCACTGACAAATAAATTTATTTAGGACATACAACAGAAGGTAAACACTAATTAGATAATTATTCACAAGACAGCTAAATGACAGAATGAAAGATGGAGATAGCTGGGGGAAAAGACTTTTAGTAGCAAATAGCACCCTCTTCCAGGCAAAAAAAAAATAAAAAATTGTCTGTCTAAAACACCACTATTTCTAACTGAAATTATTCATTCAGTAAAAATGTTCTTGGAATTACAGAAAAGTTTAGGTCAGAAAGAAGACCTAGAGATTATCTGGTATAACTGTCTCCTAAAATCAAGTTATCCTGGGCTCTGCCAATCTTGACTGTTTCCAGGGAAGACGACAACATCACTTCTCCGAGACAGCCTACTCCAGTACATAAACGTTAAAAAATAAGGATTTTCTTCTTATATCCAGACAGAATTTCTACTAGAGTAGCTTGTGCCTATCTTTTGCTCCATTACTGTGCATCCTTGGGAAAAGATTATCTCCATGTATTACATAATTACCATTTAGGTATAATAAGATCAATTAGCTCCCCCAAATCTCCTCTTGTCTATCTAGGGCAAATAAAACCAATTCCTTTAACCTTTGTTAAAATATCAAGCTCTTCAACACCTTAACCATCCCTTGCAACTCTCTATTTGAGGCTCTCCAACATTTCAATGTCCTTCTTGAATTGGGGAGTCCAAAACTGGAAAGAGTATTTCAGGTGTGGCCTAACAAGTGCCAAGTGAATCCCTTGGTCTATTAGGTATATGCTTCCTGGTGCAGTCCAGGACACAGTCTGCCTTCGCTGCAAGAATGCAATGCTGACTCATGCTCAGCTTACTGTCCTCCCCAGCTTCTTTTCAGAATGGCTACACTCTTGCTTGATCATATTTACCAGTATGGATTCTGATGGAGGAAGCAACTGTAGAGCAGCAGCTGGCTCTCATTCCATAGCAGTACTGAATGACTGTATCACGCTTAGTACCGCTCTTTGGCTTCCTGCTTCGCTGTTGTCCTCAAAAGTTTTGTCTGGAACATCCCAAAGATTACTTGGAGAGTTTTCTCTCGTGTTCCTGTGTAATCACAGAATGGCCTGGGTTGAAAAGGACCTCAAAGATCATCTAGCTTCAACCCCCCTGCCATGGGCAGGGTCACCAACCACTAGAACAGGCTGCCCAGAGCCACTTCCAGCCTTGCCTTGAATGCCTCTAGGGATGGGGCAGCCACAACATCTCTGGGCAACCTGTTCCAGTGCATCACCACCCTCCAAGTGAAAAACTTCCTCCTAACATCCAACCTAAACCTCCTGTCTTAGTTTAAAACCATCCCCCCTAATCCTATCACTATCAAGCCATGTAAACAGTCGTTCCCGCTACTGTTTATATGCTTCTTTCAAGTACTGGAAGGCCACAGTGAGGTCTCCCCAGAGCCTTCTCTTCTCCATTCTAAAAAAGCCCAGTTCCCTCCATCTTTCTTCATAGGACAGATGTTGCAGACCTCTGATCATTTTAGTGGCCCTCCTCTGGACCCATTCCATGAGTCTTTCCTGTGCTAGGGGTCCCAGGGCTGGATGCAGTACTCCAGATGAGGATTCACAAGAGCTAAGTAGAGGGGGACAATCACCTCCCTTCCTCTGCTGGCCATCCCTTTTTTAATGCAGCCAGAATATACTTGGCCTTCTGGGCTGCAAAGTGCACACTGCTGGCTCACATCCAGCTTCTTGTCCACCATTCATCTTGTGTGAAATGACCTACTGCAGTATATGAAAAGTTAAGGAAATGCACGCCAACAGTCAATGCTCTACATCATCTTCAAAACTGAATTACCACCCTGAACATCCATCTAGATATCCATTTTTCTTAACTGTCGGACCTTTTCTTTCAGAAACTGCTTCTATGATCAGCGTGGTGTTTGCAGGAATGCCAGTAGTAAGAAAGTGACACGGTCACAACAACACGTTAAATGCCTTTTGTTGATATGGATATCACCTTAATTGCACTACTTCTACTGGAAGACCAGAGGTGGTGAAAAAAAAACAAAAAATGACTGTAAAATAGATCTGATTCAAGGTGGTGAGAGAATGCTTACAGCTGCAAGGACATAGATACAAGCTGAGATGGTCATGTCATGCCTTGAAGGAGCAATTTGCTTTAAAACAACTCTCTGATCACAATATCGCAGCTTGTACTCTAGGACTAGAGGGGAAAACAGTATTCTTGGATTCACTTTCCTTCTAGCAGCAAAAGACTTTCTGTAACAGCATTATTTCCCTCTACCATTAGCAAAAAAACCCCATGAATTACTGTTAAGGTTCCATCCACTCAATCAGATGTGGAAAAAAAAACAAAAAACAAAACAAAACAAAAAAAAAACCTGCTGAGACAAGCCTTCCTCTCTATCCACCTAAGCTTTTGGACTAAGCCTTCTCCAGGAAGAACTAAGCCTTGCTGAATCCCACGGGATCTAGCCTTTTCCTGAACTAAGTACTTCTAAGCATTTCAGGTATCATCATGTCTTGTTTTTTAACATTATTTCCTCCAAAGCAGATTAACAAAGTATCCTTATTCAAAAATAAGCATCAAGGAGTAATACTACATCTCTAATACATATACTATCTTAAGTGTCTTTCAAGTATATATAAGGTTTTTAAGGAACTCACAAGATTTTGCCTTTCTGAGGCTATGCTCTTGCAGTGTTTTCAAAAATGCACACTTTAAGTGAGCTTTTGTAGGGATGTGGCTCATCAGTTAAACAATTTAAAGGCTACACTTAACACTCCTTCTTGCTATCTCAGACGGAACAGCTTCTCCACGGCAGTAGCAAACCAAACCACAAACTAATAACTAGCATCAAAATTCTCTACAACTTTGTGGGGTGGTGGACTTGGCCAGATACTGGACTTGTTTCAATATTTGAGAATAAGATACTATAAAACAATTTAAATGGAAACTGTTAGATCATCATGAAATTTTTTCCTAAAACAGACACTGTTGAAGGAATTACAATACTACTTACCGTAGAAGCTGCAGAAAAAACTGGAGGAAAGGGGACTCCTGTGTCTAATGGAACCTGAGGAAGCTTTCCTGGCCCTGTGTGTAGGAGATCTCTGAGGCTGGAACCTTCAGCTTTGTTGCTAGATGTCACTGGGCCCAACAACAGGCTATTGAACAGCTTTGGGGTTAGTGGGGAAACCTTTGTACTGGAGTTGAAGGAATCTAATCCAAAGGGTGAGTGGGATTCTTTATTAAGCACTGACCTCAGCGATCCTGATTCTGTAATAAGAATGACATTGAGGAAAAAAAAAGGCAATGTTCAAATGAACACAAAATTCTCTGAAATTGGCTGCTCTCACATCAAATATGTGACTGACAGAATCCCATTGCAACAGTGAATAATCAACTCAGAGAGAATCACAAAAACATCACGTATTTCAGATACATTTTACCCTTATAATGCTGTTAGTTAAGGTTTTAATCAGCGCAGTAGATTATCTGATCTGAATGTAACGTTCAACAAGCCATAACTTCATAATCTGCATAAAATACTGCCTCGACCTTCTGCATTAATTTTTCAATATAAATTATTTCAAATGTTAACTGCTAAGGCACTGCAAAACTAGTTAGAAACTCAAGAACATTTAACATTGACATACGAAGCAGTTTCTGCTAGTCACATGGAAAAGAATATATTCTGTCAGTTGTGCCATATCTGACAACTGGAAGTTGTATATTGTAAATAAATATTTTCAGATTGGTAAATTATACTGTTTATCTACTGAATTCTAAAAGAAGTTCTAAGTTTCCATTTGACTCTTCCGGTCACTCTAATCTCTCAATACTTGGGAAATGCACTCTTCATGCAGCACACCCAACAACTTTGTTTACTTCAATAATTAATAAATCGATAAACCTACATCTGAAATGAATCACTATCATTTTACATCAAGACATCAGCTAGTTATTAAGTAGAAAATAAATACACTGGCAATTAGATAAACTGGGAGTCACAAGACAGTATTTTTATCTTCAGCTATACCATTATCTTCCTAGTTTTCCATATTCCTAAGCCAGTAAGAAAACAAATAAACAAAGAATTGTTCGGGTTTTTTTTGAAGAAAAATATTTTCTTCATTCAACATGAACTGAAGAAGAACATTTTTTATAGTATGACTAAGCACACTCACAAAGAATTGTAACCAAGCAGCACATTAACTTTTTTTTCCCCCCCCCAACCCCAGAAGGCATGTGCTCTGCTCACCTTTTGTTTCTTCTTTTGCTTTTTGCGTTGCTAAGTCCGCAAGCCAGTGTAAGGCTGATGACGGGGCAGTTTCTGAGCAAAGTGGTCTGTTGGTCTTCATTTCAGCAGTGTTACTGATTGGTAATGTCTCTGTTTTTGCAGGCTCCTCTATCCTACTATCATTTGCTTCAGATTTTGGAACACTGTCCATTTCTATCTGCCCCACTCCTGCTGTTCCTGCTCCAGTGGAAAAGGTGCTCTCATTTCCAGAGACTGACGCACCGGGATTAACAGCTGGAAGCTAAAACAAAAACAAACATCTGCTAAAAGCTGAATAAAAGGAAGAATTCACCTTGAAAACATCTTATTTAATGCACTGAGCTTTGGTTGGTTGGTTATTTCAAGTGAACAACACTTATTTTTTAACATTATTCCTGTGTCCCTTTATGCTTACGTAGCAGCAGAGTACAGAAGCTAGTCCCCTGTGTATATCAAACCTTGTGCTGTAGCCTCATTTTTTATGACTTACTGCTTAGCAAGTTTTTTTTAAACAGAAGTTCAGACTTTTTTTCAGGAAGCTGTGGGTGTTTGGTTTTTTTTGTGTGCGATAGTAATAAAACTACTCTAGCTTCAGCATAATTTTCAAGAATTGTAACAAAATAAGTGCACATACTGCAAGATACTTGCACTAGATTGTTCTAACATATTAATGTCTTTCTACTCAGACTTCTAGTTTAGAACATTAGCCCAAATATCCACTATGTAAACAACGGTTGCAGCACACAGTTCCTGAAAAGTTTCCCAGAAATTTTTTTGCTAACTCAAAACACTTGTAACATATACTGAGAAAATAAAGTCCATGTTTCACAGCAGAAAAGTCTAAATGATTTAACATTTTAACAGATCTTAGAAACATTACATCGAATAAAGTGATTTTGGTCCAAAATAACATACCTGTGATATGCCATTAGTGACAGCTGGTCTCAAAACTGATTTATTCTGTCGATTAATACATGGGCAATTGGCTTTTATACCCCATTTGCCTCGTGCTGCATGAACCATGTCTCCAATGTTGTAAAGGGCTGGAATAACATTTAAATATTCTTAAAATCACACGTAAAGAAATCTAAAAACACAGCCTTGACTATAAAGTTCAATGCCTTCTATCATCTTTTTGAGTTATTATTCATAAATATCTTAAAAACAATGCGTTATAACACGCTGCTTATCTCTGAACAGTGCAGAGAACTGAGCTAATTCTAGCTTTTTTGACCAGTTATGTGAAGTCACTGACTGTTTACTTTCCCATCTCATCCCCCAAAAGAAAACAATCTTTATTGAAAAACAATCAAGAACAGTCTTGAAAAATTTCAGTTAATTGTTAATAAAACAGAAAACAGCTAAACATGAGTAGTCAAAGTTATTACCAGAAAGTATCACTTGTGCTACCGTGCCTTCAACACTTCTGCCTACAGAACATGGAAGCCTCACCTGCATCTAAGCTAGACAAGGCAAAAGCTACATAAACAAACTATTTAATGATTTTTTTTTTCACTTGTTTGCTCAGAAATGGGACAAAATTGCTCCTGTAGCCTTCAAGCATTACCTGTACCAGGAATGATCTGTGTTGGCATAAGATTTTCTGGTTCGTGAGACTGACCCTTTGCACATTTCAGCCATGAGAAGACTTCCTCATCACCAATCTCCTCTGTCTCTGGAATAAAGACACAAATAAATTTGGGTTGGATTTTTTGTAAAACAAATGCATTTTAAGAGGTTGAGAATTGTAACTATAGCAAATTCTTTTCCCACAGTTAATAAAACTACCACATTCATTTTCGCTTTATCTTGTATTATATTATTTTCTATCACCTAAAAATGTTCCCTTCTTGCCTCAATTTTTAGGATCATATTACTGTTCTTATACTGCCTTCCTAAGTTATAGGGTAATTCTAACCTTTCTTGTAACAATCTCTCAAGGCTTTTCAAAACAAATACCTGCAGATCAGTTTGAAAAAAAAAAGAAACGGAGGTTTTCTGTGACTATATCTACTTAATAAAGCTAAAAAGTTACAAATGAGTAGATTGAAAATTAGCCCAAAAAACTTGTATTCCTTCAGATTTTAAACTAGCTTGTATCTATAAACACAGAAGAATTCTTTCAACTATTTCCATTATATCCTTGTTAAGAACATCTTGCTCTTTTCTGGTATATTCCCGCAGTAATTTCATTGGTTGTGTTATGTAAAAATAGGGAAAGCGTAATCTGTTTTTAAAACATGTTACTTTTATAACTAATTCAGTGCTCTCTGGCAACTTACTGTAAGAAGTGAGTACCGTTGTCTGCTTATTACACTTACTAACACAGAATGGAACAAGATAATGTAAGACTGTAGTGCTAAAGTTCCAAACCTATAGACTCCCAGGCTGATACTTACCAACTCTTCTCCAAAACCTTCAGCAACTTCCAAGAAACCATCCCAACTGAAAGCCAGCTACTTCCTAGATTACAGTAGGGGAAAAAAAAAATTCCAGTACTCACCACTACGTGGACGATTCTTCCTCAGCCGGTAACAGTCCAGACAGACCCCAAACCCGCACTTGCGACAAACCCAATGAATATTGAAGAGAGTTGTCTCGCATACATCACACATTTCCCTCACACCACGTACTGCTCGCTTCCACGCCACTTTCTCTATTAACAGAAGGAACATTAGGAATTATTGCTTTAATGTTTTGTATTTCTCCTAGCTATGAGAATATCAAAACACTGATAAACAGTTCTCAGACACATGACTTGAGGGCAGAGTATAGAAACACATGTATGTTTTATATATCCAGAGGCATTTTTTGAGTTGCTAGTCTCTTGATACTACTAATATCACCATTTCTAAGTTGTGAGGCCAACCCCCAGAACGTACACAAAACAGGGAAATTAGGCATTTCAGGGAGTTCTGTAGAAATTGAATTTCAAGTAGCAACTATGAAAGTTACAGGAAAATGAAAAAAAAAAAATCTGCTAATTTTATGAACAAATAACGTGAACTTATAAAGACTGAGTATTTAATTTTATTAATCAGATGAATTGTCAGCTCTTTTTGAACATATCTGGTGAAAAATGGCTCCTGTTGCACACTTCAAAAGTGAAACTGAAAAGTCGAGCAATTCATACCATAGGCTGAATGGGATACATAGAAGAAATTTGTGTCAAACTCACTTTCCCTTGTAGTGGCAACAGCTGTCAACTAGTTGCTCAGCTGTGTCACACCGAGCTGAATGCACATGCTGCTCTCCTTTCATGGAAAACACTGTGCTTTTATGTGATGTCCCTGGACATCACAGGGACAGGAGTATATTAAAAAAAAAAAAGTGATCATTAAGAGGAAGCTGGTCAATGTGATAAAGTGTTCGTTTCCATTTTCTTTAAAAAAAAAGTCAGTTTTCTAATTTGCTTTTCAATAAGCAAATGCAATGATGTCTAGTAAAGTTATCATTAGCTTCCTTACTAGAAATACTACACTGATCCAAAAGACAAATCTCAAATGTTGGTCCAACAACTATACACGCCTTAAATAAAGTAAGTATAGCTGCTTTTCAAGATGAAAATCATTTTTAGCAAGAAATATTACTCAATTATTTCACTGCGTTGTATACACATTACATAGAGAAGACAGACAAAAAACACGCCAAAAGCCCTTCTTACGATGTGGCTCCACCATCATCATTGCTTCCTTTTCTGACATAACAAGCTGGCAAAACTGGTCTCCAACATTGGCAAGGATGTATTTTGAAGTCTCCAGGTCAATACCCTCTGCTGGAGAGGAAGAAGGAATCCACAGACTCATGGCATCAGGGTCACTCTGTTGTGGGTTCAAGAAACCCTCTACTCTTAAAATACCCTTCCGGGTAAATATAAGCCTGCAGAAAACAGGATGGAATAATTGGGAAGCTGCTCAACCACTTTTAATTAACTTACAATGCCATCTATGTCTGAATATAAACACAGAAATGAAAAAAAAAAAACAAAAGGTTTGAGCTACATTATAGTGGTAAAAATATTATGCAAATACAAATAAAGCAGGGAACAAATATACAAAGGCAATGGCAGCAAAACCCTATAGAATGAATGTCTAGGTCTCAATATGCATTGGTGGGAAATTCCACATACAAGAGATTGTGATGGATTTCTACAGTTCTATACTATTAATAGAACAAGATGACAAAAACCAGATTGTTTGGGCTGCTTGTGTTAAAAATACATATATATCTATACACACACACTGATTGTAAAATCATGCATGGTTCGCGCTATTTAAACTCAGTAGAAGGTTATTTCCCAGCTTCTGGGAAACCAGTATTTCAGTTCTGGCTAGTGCTGCTGTTTCAACCATTCACATTACAAGGCATACAAAAATATTTATTGTACCTACTCTTTTTTAACACAGCTCTTCATACAGATGAGCAAACTGTTTTTATCAGTAGCAGTCAACACTCTTAGTCTTCATGTTGTAAAACTTTAATGAAGTTAGGAAGCCTGAATAACTTTGACCATCATTAAAAGTAACTTCTTTGGCAAAAATAATCCAGACTTTAACCTCAATGCATATCAATTTTTTACAAGTTCGGGATGCAGATATAATCCTTATGGGACAGCTGACACATGCCAAAATTTCACTTAATCATTTCAATGCTCAAAAGTGAGCAAAGGTCTTTTTGAAATTATGCCTTGCACTCCCTAGAATAGGCAGATGAAGAGAAACTGACTGGTCAAAGAACTGTAAGGAGCATAAGCGCTAAAAAGAAAAAACACAGGTGACATCCGACTCCTCATATAAATCAATTCTGTACTCAGCTTAGAAAGTCTAGTAAAACCTAGCCTCATGATGACAATATTCTGTCACTTGTTAAGTAAATTAAAATTTTATCCATATTCTGAACTCCTTATGACAGAGCATAAGAACAGTTACTACATATAAACTGCTATCCAATAAAGTGAATTCAACCATCCAAATGTATGCATGGCAGCTCCCATGGTGCCATCCACATAGCTGTACCTTCTAACTGCAGCTCTTCCCTCACCTCTCCAGTTGAGAGTAAGGGAATTCCAGACACGTGATGCAAAGAAACATAGAACAGTCAAAATCTTCATTATTAGACCCAAGCAAATCAAGTAAAACATAATTACTTTGTGCTTGAACCTGGTCCAAGCTCTAAACATTGACTACATATGAAGGAAGGAAGGATTTAGGCACCTCCGGAAATGGAAGAAGCGACATGCCACAGTTGAGTCATCTTGCTCTTGCTCCTTAAATTTGCGGTACCGCTCCAGACGGCACTCCCGGCACTTGTGCAGATGTGGGGCTACATTGATGCAAGAACCATCTTGGAGAAAAGGCTCACCTGACTGCTTCAGCTTCCTCACCTTACTCATATCTTTCAGCACAGATTGGCCAACTGGGTGAGACAGAGCAGAAGTTTAAAAAAAAAAAAAAAGTCAATTCACTGCAACAGTAAAAGGACACTGGCCCCAGTTATATCCGTATGTTTATAATCATGCCATATTAATAATGCCACTCATTTTATCAGAAAAACTTCTATTAGTCTTTCACGCATCACTAAAAACAGTTACTATAGAAATAAAACACTTCTGGAAAATGAAGGGTTACCTGGTTAAATTGGGCTACACAAAGTACTTAACACCATTTATTAACAGGTATTTCAACTTTTCTCAGTCCCAAGGATCAGCTATTCTGAACAACACCCATAGCCCATTCTCATCAATCAGTGACAGTAGGGACTTTCAATTAGGATGCAAACAGACAATAAAATTAACAAATTCACAACAAAAAGATAAATCTGATGTTTCCAGGTCCAGAGACTAACACAATTTTGTCCTGACATATACGTTCTTGAACAATTCTTAAGGAGAACACACTAATTCATATATAAGAAGCACTAAGCTTTAGCCTTCTAAACATCTTGTGTTGGCTACTCACCATAAACAAGCTTTATATCTGTGGCTGTTTCACAGAGTTAATTATACAGAAGAAATCCTAGTATCCCACCCTTTTATGTTTCCAAGTCACCCTGCATTCACCTTTTAGGGGAGCTGTGCGAGGCCGGCCCTTTGGGGCTTGTTTCCCTTTTCCTTTCCCCAACAGCAGTTCAGCATTGCGCTCCGCATTGGGACCTAGTTTCGCCATCAAATGGTCTGGGATCCCCTTCATACAAGCCTTAGCATGCAACTGCTCTTCAGAGTCACTTAAATCTGAGAGGTCACTATTGGTACTCGAGTCTGAGTCCTGTTTAGATGTCAAGCTCCGCTCATCTAGTGAGAATCTTTTCACAGCTTCAAAGGGGGCTTTGTTGTCTTGTGGAAACTCAGCTTGTGAAGAGAAAAATCCAGGTGGATGCCTGCTGAATACATTAGAAAAAGTTTTCAGAAGAGGATTGTCCTGTTGGCCAGGCCCAACAGCTGGTTTTTCTTCTGTTGGGCTGGAGGAAAGTGTGGGCATCTCAATAGGTTGTGTCAGGTTGCTGGTTGGTGAGCTGGAACGGCCGTTCCCTGCAGTGGAAGGACTCTGAACACCAACAGAGGCTGTTGAACCAGGAGTACTGGACATCACCTTTGAGGAATCTGTTGTTATAAACAAGGTTTTCTTCTTTGCTAGAGAGTCTGTAGCTGTGATTGATTCTGGCCAGCCAGAAGCAGTTTTATGACCCACAGATGTAGAGGGAGTAGAAACTCCTGTATGAGATGATGCAAAGCCACTGAAAGGACTAAGTTCCGTTTTCTCAACAAATGCCAGGAAAGGGTTAGAGGGTTCCTCTCTTGATAGTTTTGGGGGCTGTAAAAATAAGTTTTCATGACTATCTGGGGGGCGAGTATTCAACAAGCTTCGTGGAAAAGCTGGAGTAAGAGTGGGCATACATTCCACAGGCAGCTTCCGCTCCACAGAACTGCCAGACTGCAAGTCTGCTGAAAGAACTTTACCTTTGCAGACCCCAGCACCCACACTTTCTGCGCACTGCTTGAATGAGTCCCGACTAGAGGCATCTTCAGATAAGCTTTCTGAAATGACCGTGAAGTAGTTACTGGAAGGTAGGTTTTGGGTCATGCATTGAAAAAACAAGTTCTTAGACAGATCAGAATCTTTCTGAGCCTCTTGTCCAGTACTACAACCAAAAAGAAATCCAGAAGGCTTGCTTTCTGGAGTCACCATTCCATTTGACTGGCTTCTTCCACCTCCAAATGGCAAAGACTGGGAAGCACTTGGGAGAGAGATTCCAAATCCAGAGGAAGCTAAAAGTGAATTTCGAGAATTCTGTAACAAAATTAAAAAGCATTAACCTGCTGAAGGATTCTTACTTGATTGAGCAACACTTTAGATTGTTTAATTATACAACTAGCCACCCATGAAAAATTTGTAGTAGAAATACCACTAGATCTATTTAATGATCCTGTCAGAATAGTTTTTCCTTCCTAAAAGGTATTGAAACTTGAGATACTATTATCAAACAATAATGTAATGTGTCCATTATCAGTGAAGACACATGGAAAAATGAACACTTAGTTCTAAAGCCTGGTAGGTTCTTAAGTTGCAACACAAGACAAAGTGGGCCAATTCACAGAAAAACAAGCAATGTAAGATGAGTTTCTTTTAGCTCCAATATATAAGCTAAGAGCTTTAATTCATATTGCCTTTCAGTCATACACCCTCCTGTGGCAAACTCATCCTTACAACCTTCTGCCATTTCAGTATTTGCCCTCCCCTAAACTCATCCTGATGAGCCTCTCCTACTTAACCAGCACCCTTAAAACAATGAACTTTGCTTAATTAACTTCACAAACTAGGAAAGGCCTCTAGCAGTTACTGAATATACTTGTTATAATATTGTTATAATATTATATAACAATATTATATATATATATATATTGTTATAATACTTGTTATAATATTGCAGATGACTGGAGGCCACACCAGCTGACAGGTACGTATCACAGAATCACAGAACTGTAGGGGATCTCCACAGATCGAGTCAACCCCCCCCGCCAAAGCAGCTCCCTAGACCAGGGTTGCACAGGTAGGCATCCAGGCGGGTCTTGAAAGTCTTCAGAGAAGGAGACTACACCACCTCTCTGAGCAGCTCCAGTGCTCCATCACCTGCACTGTGAAGAAGTTCCCATGCGCATTTGTGCAGAACTTCCCATGCATCAGTTTATGACCATTTCTCCTCGTATCACCACATACTGCTAACAGATGCATAAGAAACAGTGCTTCCCAGAGGACTGCTCAATGTAAAGCACAAACTGCTTAATTTTTTTTAAATATTGACGAATTTTCTTTCTTGCAAGTTTCCATCACTGTTATGACACATACTCATTTGTTCTCTTATCAGTTTATGCTTATTCAGATTTTGTAATTCTCACAGTCCATCCTACTGCAACTGACTGTATTCTAAAATTAACTCATCAGTTCTCATCCTTTTCTTCAAATTTCCACTCTGAAATCTTCACATAGGGAATACTCAGATTAAAGGTGTGTCTCCTCCTTTAAGCGTCAAAATCCTTTTTCAATCCTACAAGGGATAGTAAAAAAGGGGGGATGGGAAGCAAAAAAAATAATAATACGAGAGACACACACTTGACCAACACACGATAAGGGATGTGGTGATGAGAACCAAATCTGGTCAGTCACACTAATTAACGAGGGCAAGCTAATGAGACGATGAGAGGCCTTAGTTTTGTGAGGTTCTCTGACCAATGAACATCAGTTTAGAAAATAAGGAAAAAAGGGAAAGACAGAAAAAATATATCAAGACACAGATTAAACAAAACAAGCAACAAAAAAACAACAAAACATGGGTGCAAAGACAAGAGACAAACTTTCCACTCCCACTAATTGACAGGCCATTAAGAAAGCTGGTACAGGATGGGGGGTTATTAGCACCTATTATACTGCAAAGTCACATTTAGACTGTTCCTTGCTATCAATCTCCATTTGTAGTAACTTTAACTATACATCAATGTACCAACATTAGTTCTTCCAGATACTAGAATTTCAGATTTGTCTTTTTAAAGCCGAACAGGAATCTTCCTTCTCCCATACTCCGTCTCACTTCCCAGAGCAGGGTCAAGTAGAGGATATATACTGAGACAATAATTTGTCTCAACATGAGTTATTTTTGCCAGTCTTCAGAATTATTACATTAAACATTCTAACAATTTTTAAACAGCATCTGAATATGAACACAAGCCAAGCTAATTAAGCAAGCTCAAGGACTAGATCATACTGTGATAAAGTAGATAGTCCAGTCCAAAGCAGTATCACAAGAACTATCACTTCAATAGAAACAACAACCGAACAATCACAGATCAATCAAGCCAAAAAAAAAAAAAAAGAAACCAACTGTGCTAGATTCCCTCCACCAAAGAGAATACCATTTGATATAGTGCTTAGTTTCTGGTCTTGTGCTCTATCTGCAAATTATAAAGACAGAACACTATTATTAATGTAAAACAAGCAATCTGGGGTCAGGGAGAGTAAGGGAAAGATACACTGTATGAGAATTTCTCAGCACAATTAAAGTTTTTCTTTAATAACAATAGTGACAGGAACAATTCTGACCACTCACTCCTGCAGTGAGAATTTGCTCACAACTGATTTTATTTTACTCCTCTGGGCAGAGAACGGGGGTGAGAATGAACAACAGAAGTTTCATTGTTATACAAAAATTATGTAACTTTCCTGACTTTTACCATTTTATTTGTGCTTAATATTTTTAAATGCTTATCTCAAGGTAAACATCTTGCCTTTTCCTCCATTCACTAGCTAATACAAAATTCATGAAAGTAACATTAGGTGATTGCCAGAGGGTTAAACGGGTATCTACTGTATTTGTAACTTCTTTATACAGTAGAAAAGAAGTTTATTTTTTTCTGTCCTTCACACAGAGATGGGGCTTTGTGTTTGCCTTTTTTGTTTGGTCGGTTGCTATTTGTTTATTTTTATTTTAAAAAGGCCTTCCTCTGATTACCTAAATATTTCTTTTATCTCCTTAAAAAACAAAAATAAAAATTAATAGGATTTCCCTTCAATTATTCCCATTGAAAACAAGGATGTATAACTAAAAGATACTTAAGCCACTACCATACCAAGCTATTTACACAAAATGATTCTAAAGATACTCATCTCAATTCTTTGAATTACTTAGTTTTCAACCCTACACAGTGTACGACACCACTGGCTCATTTTTCTTGTATGGAGATATTGTTTCTGTAAGAGAAATGGGGCATCTATAAAAGGTCCTCCAAATGTAGCTTCATATAACTTAAACATTCAACTGAAAGCATATTCTCAAGCAATCTGAAGACAAGAGATTTTAAGTAGGCTACCTTCCATGTGACATGGCCAAATTAAATCACATTATGCAGTGCACGAAATCACTTTAAGGTTGCATTGTGTAAGAAGATGCACTTAAGAGATCAAGGCCGAATAAAGAACAGAGTGCTAAAAAGTTGTCTCTTAAAAGTTCTCTATTAGAAACTATTTTCCTTTGGATCCTTTCTTAGATCAAATGATTGAAAGATCATTGTCTCTGGAAGGGAGAGATTCATTAAAGAAAAAGTAGTTTTCAGTTTCACAGACACACTTAATAATAGAAACAAGTTGTAAAAGATCTGATGCCAAATACTTCCTTCTTGACAGTGGCAAGATCATAGACTACTCACCTCTCCCTGGGTTTGCATTCGGCCTGTTTTCAGCTTCTCCTGTCCGGTAATTGCGGGCAAACTAGTGTCAGAGATTCTCACAGTTGTTGGCGTCAAAGCAGTTGTACTGACTGTAGCTGCAGAAGTCACTGTGCCTTGACCAATCTGTTCCAGTGATTTTCCTGCCTCTTTGCATCCAGATCCAACTAGTAATGCTTGTCCAGCCACAGAGGAAAATGTAGTGAATGGCAGTGATGTATCACCACCAACTGGCTCATCCTGGACTACCAGCGTTCGACCATTCTCTTTGGTATAAGTAGCAAAGCGAATATTACGATTAATTTGAGGAACAAATGAAGGCAACTGTTTGGCCCTTGGATCTAGTCCTGTTTCAGTACTGGAAACTCCCTTCCAAGGACCTCTGCTTGCCTCACCTCCATCACTACTGTTGCCATCCACCTCGCCCCTCTCTTTCGGCTTCTTCATTGCAGGATCACACCCAGAATCTGAAACATTTTTCCTCCTCCGTCCATCTTTTCCCTCAAAACTCTCTCTTTTCTTCTTCCCTTTAGATGACTTAGTTGCTTTAAGGCCCCCTCCCTACAGTAAATAAAACCATACAATCATTAAACAGAACATACAGGTCTCCTTCTAAGAGCATTTGCTTTGTTAGAACGAAGATTACATTAGTCTAAGCCTAGAAACACTTCTTTTAAAAACAAATCGACAGATATGAAGAAGGATACAACGTAAATACAAACATAAGCAGTCTTTTTTTCCCCCCCATGGTTGCTGAGGGTGGTTTTTCATTTTTGCATTAGGATAGGATCTCCAAAATAAGATTGTCAGGTCAGCTATTTTGCTGTACCACATACCATATCATTGCAAATTTTGGAAAACATACAACACGGACACACTCCAACATAATTCTTGCTAATGTAAGGCAGATATTTGTACACTAACTTGTGCAGCAAGTCTAACCCACCATGGTCCTTTTCAAGGGCAAACTTCTAGTCCATTATCCAAAGCCTGTAATTTTTAACTGCAAGATACACCTTATCCTTTAGCCTGGGGTAAAAGCACAGGTCCAAACGTTTTTGTAGCACCTCTCAACTGAAGCAATGAAATGCCACATGCATACCAGCCTGCTCTAGAGAGGACAGATGATACTTTTCTAAAAACGGTCTGTGGAGAAGCATAGGGTGATTCTGTTAAAAGAAGGCTGTGAGCACAGAGACATTCTTTAGAAGAGCATCATCTCTTAAAATGGAACACAATGACACTGGTTACCGAAACCCCTCAAGATCCATGCTGATATTAGTAAAACAGGCCTGAACTAGAAAAAAATATTGTTTAGGAAAAAAAACCAAAAAACAAAAAACCTTTGTCCATCTCTCAAAGCGGTAATTGAAAGAGGAAACATTTATTCACATTACCACATTACACAGCATCAGTGTACAGTTGTTCCCATGTGTCTTTTTTCCCCCCAACACAGTACATATATAAGACCTGAGATATTATAGTACCTCACTTGGAGAAGTATTATCCATCACGACATGAATCAGACGAGGATCCACTGACTTTATTTCACCAGTCTAATTTTTATGCAAATGAATATTAAGGAAGTAGGAGGAAGAAGAGAAGTGGTTAATTTTTAATTCAGAGTACACAGTAACAACATTAAGAGACATTAAACACATGCTCAAATTCTGTAGCAATAACTAAAGGCTTTCAGTTTACCTTCCATCTTGTTGTTCCATCTCTAGTCCAAGGATTTTCAGATTTGATTCCTATAATTGTTTACTTAGATATTTGTTCTACTGAGTATCTCTGGGTGCACTTCATTGCATTAAACACACCCATCTAAATCTGTTTTACTATTGTTCTAGCATTCTGAAAATTCATGCTGTTAGACACAGAAAAGGCTACATCAGTTTATGCTAACAGTTCTCATCAGTCCCTCTGCTAAAGCAGCAATAATTACCCAATATTTCCAGCAGTGCATGGAAGTTTTTATCTGACAACAGATACATAGTAAATTTGCTTCTTTCCTAGCATGCATCTGTTGCAAGCCACAATTTCAATACCTCTCCAAAGTACCGGAACTATTAACTATATACAGTATGGTTTTTTTCCCCATGAATTAGCAATATATACAGTGCTGAAAGTGTAAGATTACTGCAAGTGTGCACAGGACTCACTAGGCACACTCAGTGCATTTGTTCTGCACGTTTATTTTACTGCATATGGAAAAGGCTACAAGAAGAAAAAAAAAAGAAAAGAAAACCCCTGCTACAGTAACTTCACACAGACCTACAGATTTGCTCCTAGTTCCTCCTGAAAAAGAAGCCATTGGAAACAGGCTGCCGGTAAGACTGAACTGCCTGTCAAACCCCAACATGTAACGCAAACCAAAAATTGACTGGAGCAGCCTATGCTAAAGTACATTGGTCAATTCAGTATAGACTAATACAACTTCCATAATACACTTTATTTCAAACCAAATCCCCAGTCTGTCAGACAGAAGCTGAGAAAACCACAGCATAACTGACCCAAGTAAGAAGCTTTCCATAATTACTTCTACAAGTTCTCCCATTTTTTTCAGTAGTCAGCACTTAATACAGATCTCATTTCCAGAAGACTTCATACAGATTCTTATATAAACAGATTGTGCATCATCATTTATTGTGGAAACAGTAAAAAAAAAAACCACAACACAATTCTGCAAATTAAACTTGTAATTACTAATGAAACAAAAACACCTAACCAAATAGCCAAGATCCAGAAGCTCAAGTTTTGATGAAACTGTTATTCTCCATGAGATATTAAGAAATTGTATTTTAGAAAACATAAAGCAGTGCTTCATATTTTTACCTCAGTCACAGACACCTCCATAAGACGTGTTATTGGATCTTGATGGCTCACAACACCACAGAGCCAGCTATTTTCATCTTCTGGTTGGTAAACTTTAACTCTTTGGCCTTGGATACTATAAGGAACTGGAAAAGAAGCACTTCTGAATTTATTTTCAAGAAAAGTTCAGCATCATGCAAGTTAAGAATTATATAATAAAAACAGTTTAGGCCCTAATTATGTGCACAGAAGTGTCAGTTTTCTAGTGGAACGAAACTAAAATTTTAAGTCTTCTGCTGCAAATTCTCCCCAAGCCAAGCACTCTGCTCTTTCAGTAACTCCACTCTACTGTAAAGTCAAAATTCTTTCAGTTTACTAGGAGAATTAAAAAAAGGAAAATAAACCTGCAAAAAACAAGTATGGGATACTTGCTAACTATGCTCTTTTTCTTTTTAATCTACAGGTCAGTAATTACGAGACATCAATCCACTAACTCAGTTTAAATGCATTAAATCCCAGAATAAACAGTACATAGTCCAGATCAGAAACATGTATTTGTAACTGTGAAAAAAATATATCAGTATAGTTGCATAAATATCCAAGGTCTCTAAATCAACCATCTTAGTTCTTTGATATGGGTAATAGACCATCAACAGAAAGGTTTCCTCCCAACCCACTCCCACTCTCCAAAATAGTATGCAACACATTCTTCCTGCACTAAGTCCAGATTAAAAAAAAAAAAAAGTTAAAAGGTTAGTATTAGATAATGAAAATTATCATGATCCACAAGTCTGTATCTGCAGGAAGAAAATCAGAAGTCCAACTGGAACTCCACTTGGCTAGAACAGAAGACAAAAAATGCTTCTATAAATACATTAGCAGCAAAAGGAGGATTAAGGAGAATCTCTAACCTTAATTGTAGGTGAGGGCAAGTGCAGTGACAAAATATGAGGGCAAGGCTGAGGTACTTAATGTCAGTTTTATCTCAGTCTGTATTAGTAAGGCCAATTTTCAGGGTACCCAGCCCATCGAGTAAAATGAGTGTGACAGGGAGCAAGATGAAGGCCCTATGATCCATTCAGAAGTCTACACAGCCAGATGACATTCAACCAAGGATACTGAACAACCCAGCATAAGTGCTCACTAAGCCATTTTAAATAATTAGCTGCCCTACCTAACTGGAAAGGTTCCACTGGCAAGAGGTTAGAGAATGTGAATCCAATCTACTAGAAGGGTAGAAAGGAGGTCCCAGTGATTTACAGGCCTGTCAGTCTGACCTCAGTGCTAGGGGATGTGATGGAGCAGATAATCTTGAATGTCATCACACAGTCCATACAGGACGCTCATGTGCTCCGAAGCAGCTAGCAAAGGTTTATGAACAGCATGTTCTGCCTGACCAACACGATCACCTATGATAAGACAACCTGCTTAGTAGATAAGAGAAAGGCTGTGCATGGGGTTTATCTTGATCTTAGCAAAGTGTTAAGAACTGGTTCCCACTGTATTCTCCTAGAGAAACTAGCTGCCTAAGGTTTGGACAGGAGGATTCGCTGGATGAAGAACTGGCTTAAAGCCAGGCTCAAAGTCACTGTAAATAAGAGTTCAATCCACTGGCACATCCCAGGTCTCGCTATTTGGGCCCATTTTTATTAACACTTTTGTCCATGATCTGGATGAGAGGATTGATTGCACCCTCAATTGCACTCAAAACTCAGTTTGCAGACAATACGAAGTTCAGCGAGACCACTGGTCTGCTTGAAAGTAGGAAGGGTCTGCACAACAGGGAGCTGCAGCGGCTAGACTGATGAGTCAAGTCCAGGCACATGACATTCAATAAGGCTAAGTGCTGGCTCCTGAACTTAAGTCATTAACAACTCTATGCAGCAGTACAAACCAGGAGAAGAGTGGCTGGAAAGCTGTCAAGCGGAAAAGGACTTGAGAGTGCTGGTCAATATCCAGCCGAATGCAAGGCAGCCGTGTGCCTAGGTAGCTACGAAGGCAAAATGCCATCCCAGTCTGCATCAGAAACAGCATGTCTAGCAGGAATAAGGAAGTGACAGACCCTCTGTGATCAGTTTTGGGCCTTTCACTACAATAAGGATATTGAGTTATTCAACCACATGTAGAGAAAAGCAACCAAGATGGTGAAGGGACTAGAAAACAAGAAAAAAGGAAAAGATGAATAATTGGGCTTGTTTAGTTCAGAGGAGGCCGAGAGGAGACCTCATCACTCTTTAACTACCTGAAAGGAGACTTCAGCAAAGAAGGTGTCAGCCTCTTTTCTCAGGTAAGAACTCATAGTGCAGGGGAAAAGGATCTCAAGTAGCATCAGGGGAGGCTTAGACACATTAGGAAGAATTTCTTCATGGAGAAGGTGGCTTCCAAAAGGACAATTCTGAAGTTACTCAGTCACTCATATAATTTATATCAAAACACATTTTATTAAAGCAAAAGGAACCAAGTAAATATCCATTAGATCTCCATTAAGAATTACATTTCCCTTCAAATGTAATACAGAGCCCTACCTCTAAGGGGGCCACCCAACCAACGAATCCAAATTCTGGTTGGAAAAATAATTTTAGCTAGAAGACCCCAGCGTGACAACTAAAACCCATAAACAGAATTAAATCCTAGAATGCAACCCAGAAAAAAGCTAGGGTAGTAATGCTGTGCTGAACAGCCATGGTCACACAGTATTTTAAACTTAAATTATTAATTCATTAAATGTCAAAACGCAAGAATATGAATTTAATGCAACAAAGGAAAATCTACTCTGATCAAAACATCAATGAATTCAGAGTAGCTTAATCTCTAAAGTTCCAGAATTAAAGAACAGAACCATAGAACTGCACCAAAACTTAAACTTGAAACAAAGAAGCTTAAAAAAAAAAACAATCAAGAAAGTTGTAAATACATGGACATAATCAATAGTATTCTGTCCTACTTAACTACATCTTCAGTGATAATATACAGTATTTTCAGTTGTATTTTAGCAACATACTTATTGGCATCTGCCACAAGATAATGCTCGTTTGTTAAAAACTTAAATAGAGAAAACTGATCTTCCAAACCAAGCAGCAACAGTTACTACTATTACCCTCCTTCACAAATTCCAGAATAATCCAACTGTCACACAACAGTCATAGTAGCTCCAAGCAATAAAAACCAGTCATACCTCTACTAAATATCTCCTGAAGTTTCTGGTCACTGAACAATGAATTGACAGATTCTCTTAGCGAAGGCTGTTCCTGCAGAATCTGATTCTGACTCTCTGTTCCCATCTGCCAACAAAAAAACAGTTTTAACATAAAAGTAAAGTTCTATAAGTTAAGAAAATGTTCCATTTTTGAAGGACAGCTCTTTTTGGACTGCTTTCAAAAACAAAAAATAAAAAAAGAAATGAAAAAAAAGTAGGTGTGAAACTTCCATTGCAGTTATCAGTTACACAATGCTTAATGACTAGTTCATCAAGTGAGGAACATAGGCAGAAACTAGGACTTCTATACTGATTTCTATCTGCTTTCTAAGTACCTGGAAAAGCATGAAAAGACGCCCAACGCATGTTAGGGCAGTGAAAGGAGGCAGACAAAAATAAAGAACTGGATCAGTACAAAAATAGTAACAAAAATTGACAAGCACCATGTGAATTTAAATTTTCACTGTATCTGAGGAAATACCTGAAACAATCGTAATCCACTGGCATCAGACAGGAAACGTAAGTGTCTGTCCAGAAGAAACTCAACTGGGACCACAGAGCCCAAACCCAGCTTATCTACTAGAGGAGTAAAAGTCTGTAATGAACAAAAGAAAAACGAAGGTTATAAAAACAACGGAGCACACACATATGCCAACAACAGTTGTCTCCGTCCAAAATTTAAATATACAAAGAAAAAGTTTGATTTCTAAATCTGCACTTAACAGTGCCCTGAGTTTTAGTGAAAATTCTTACTCATTATGTGTAAACCAGTATTTCTTGCAAACATGGCATATTATAATACAAAAAGAAATTGCAGAAAATTGGCTTCACTTCATTAAAACTCAAAGGAGAACTGGAAATGTTTTATTGTATTTGATTTTTCATAGGCAAGTAGTATTTGATGTGTCAGGTTAAAAAGCAACACACCTTTGGTTAACAGCTCAAACTAACCTATATACACAGCTTCCTCTGCAAGTAACATCTATTTCTATGCAACCAGCAGATCTAAAAAAAGCAGAGCAGATCTAAAAAAAGCACAGCAGATCCTCAGTTACAAACCACTGTTTTTTCAACACAGTCACCACCACCACCATTAGCTATACATTTTTTCAAGTGACAAACAAGAGCCTGCACAATGTGCTCATAAAAATCTGTACCAGAGGTGGTGCCCCACTGTCACCACTGCTGAAATGCACCATCCACCCCCCACCATGCTGACATCCACTCTTTGGTCTCTCTAAAAATTCAGCAAGCACCAATTAATGTCAATGGATGATTTTTTTTCTGCATGAAGGAATTCAATTCCACATCTTTCCTTCGTATGCACTTCCATGTCCGACATCATTCTGTCAGGCTGCCTCTCCTGCTGTTATGTCACACAGCAACAAAACTTTTTTATAACTGTATCATGAATTCACTTACATGATTTAACACAAATATATTTATGACATTTTTTGTCTTTTCACTGCTCATCAAGTTTATTCACATTCCATTCTCTTGTTCGTGACACTGACAATGCACATTTATTTTCTCAATGAAAGGAAAGTTCCACCTACAGAAAAAACGCCATTCTGTCTACAGAATCTCTAGTGTAAAGGCTTAGTTTTATTCTGCCTTAAGACAACTGCAGTAGAAAAAACAAAAATAAACCAAAAAAACCCTGAGAGAAAGATGCAGTATCAAACTGTTTGCTTTGATCTCAAGTATTCACTTAAAATACTAAGTTCAGATTCTACCAAGGCAAAAGGTCCTTGATTGGAAAAAAAATCCAATAAGCCCATGCACACGACATAGTATTAAAAAGCAGACAGTAGCATCCCAAGTGGTTCAAAGACTACAGGAAAAGAACAGAAGAAAGGTGAAAAAATAAAAATCAGATGTCATAAAAAAACTTGAGAAGGATTCCTATATATGATTTTTCTTCTTCAAAAGGCACTAAGAGAAGAAAGAAGGACATAAGGAATCCTCTTCACTATATGGTACTCATCAGGATGTTTGCAGAACAGGTATACTGTCAATTCTGGCTAAAACATACCAGCTTTAGTCTCCAGCATCATGGCATCTAAATGCCATGTAAACAGACACGTGGATTACCACTCCATGTAACAGGAGAAAGATCTGCGTGTCATGACAGTTAATGCTGACAACGCTGAAGCAAATTTTATGTAGTTTAGATTAGGAGCATTCAACCTACTGCTAATAGATCAGGCACAGTCCAGAGCCTCCTTCTTTCCCAAGTACTTTCAGGAACGCCTGTTAAAATGATGTAGCCATCTTTACCATACTGAGTTCTACAAAGTCCACTGTAAGACCCAAAGGGTTATTCTTATAATTTTAGAAAAGTATAACACACTCAAAGTTATAAAACGGGGAAAAATAATCATTCATTTATGTACCATATTTCCTTTTTTCATAACAAAAATATTATTTCATTTCTGCAGGCTTTCCATTTCTAGAACAGGATCTAAAAGCAATGATCTTTACAGGTGCACTACAATTCCCTATTACTCTCCTCACAAAAAAAATAAATAAAATAAAAATCCAGCTCTAATCAAGTTTTAGTACCTGCAAAATGGAGCCCCGTATTATATCCACATCTTGTGATTCAGTTGTGCTGATGCAGATCTCTGAAGGATATGAAAACCTTTGGCCAAATACTCACCAGTGCAGGCCACTGTTTTGGTGAGACTCGAGTTCCCTGAAGCAGAACTGGATCATTTCGAGGTGCCCACACCAATGATCCTTCCAGCAACAGCACTATAACTTCTTCAGCATGGACTTTTACCCAGGCATGTTGTTTCCAGTTACAGCCATCGAATTCCACAAAGATCTGATTTAGTTTAAAAGAAAAAAAAAAAAGAAAAAAAAAGAACCAACACCATTTAGCTTTTTTCAGACACTGAGTCGAACAAATGAGATTCCACAATCACTACTGATGAGTAAACACCAACTTCAGACAGAAAAAAAAGTAAATCAGTATTAGTACTCTAACGTAACCCTGAGAACATTGCATCTACATAGCTATCATATTTAAAAACAAATGGAAATCTAATTCATAGCAATTACTAATTGTGGAAGATGATTTATTCCGCAACACACATCACTGGCACCAAATGCTGCATTTCTCCATACAAAACTAAAGATGCAAAATTTGTTTATCACAAAATACAACTAATGATTCACTGCAACCTTCTTTCTTCACACTGGATTTCCTTCTCAGAGGACTTAGAGACTCATAATTGTCATTTACATAGACAGCCTGTATCAGAATGGATAATTTTATAGCTAAGTTCACCAAAATCAGAAAAGTTAGTGTCAGTGAAATCCACACTATAAGTTTTGTGCTACCTTGTACATTATACTAAGCTCTCTGAACCAAATGCAGGTATTTCTGACATGAGATTATCCAGAAATACCTCTCACTAGATTTTTCATGACCTGATAAGTATATACAACAATATAAACTGCACTACAATTCTAAATCATTGTTCTCAGGTATCGTTTATTTTTCCCCCCTATCACAAAGGGTAAACATTAAAGCTATATGCTATTACAGAGCAAGTTGAGTCTCACTTTATTCCATAACAGTAAGGGCTGTTAAACATTAAAACATTCACCCCACAGTCCTTCAGCTACAGAACTTAGCTACTACACATACATAATCAAACAGAAGTCAGGTGAACAGCAGGAAATTCCTAGTAAGTTAAGAAACGCCTTAATCTGGATAGCCAAAATATACTTCAGTGCTAAGTACATACAAGACCAGAGGATAACTGGGCACTAACCAGAAACAGGAAGTTCTCCGCTTTACCAATAATACATGTTAAAAGAGGCATGAGGAGACCACTTAATGTCCTCTTCCCCACCCCTTTCTCCAGAAGCAGAAGCTGCCCAGGGAAAGGGAAAGAATATGAAGTATCTCTCCTGATACAATATTCAACTCTGTTACTGACCAAACGGCCCTTCTGAGAAAGAAGGCTGAGTTTTTCAAGGTATCTTTCCTTAAATTCAAGAAATCCCAGCAATATAGTGAAAATTCAACTAAACACCTTTCCTGTTTCAGGATCTGTACCTTTCTTAATATTATATTCATGCTACAATGGCATTAAAACATGACAAAGGAAGGACTATCATGTTATGATTCTCTTATAAAGATTACATGAAAAAGGTGTTCAAAATGAACTACTGGAATGATGCCAACTTTGGAATAAATCTTTTCACAAGATACTTAAGAACTTGGTTAAAAGAAGGATTTTAATAAGCAACTACATAGAGAGACCACCTCTCTATAGCATACACTCTCAAACTAGCTAGCAAAGATCACGGAAGGCAGACAACATAAATTCAACAACCATTAATTCAAATAAGCATAGCTTGCCACCCAATGCCAAAAAAATGATACGTATTAGCTTAATTTTTAATTTATTGCTTTATACGTAACTCAAGATAATTTATCATAAGACAGATGTGAAATCAGACTACACAAATTCTTTCAGTCTTAAACTACAATCCATCTCACATTTCTAAGAATTATGAAAAATTGACCAAGTAGTTTAGCTGCGAATGTAACTAGTTACTTCCTGGTTTAAAAACAAAAACAAACAAGACTCCACAATCCCAGAAGAAATAGTCTTTGATGAACTTCAGGATGAACATTTTGCATTTCTTTAAGGTGCTCACTAAATATTGTGACAGGTACCGTGATTGCCAACACATACAAAACAGTAGCAATGCTTTCTGTTATTAAACTCTAACAACAGAACTTAAAGTTTGTATTTTTGAAATCTCAGATTCAGAACTGGAGCCAGGAAAAAACTCATGAAGCGATCACATCAAGCGCACCCCTTTTCCCTGCAAAACAGAGAGTACAGTAGGCTGCCAGCGTCAACCTGCCTGGGAGTAGGAAGGCCCTACAGAGGGATCTGGACAGGCTGGATAGCTGGGCTGATGCCAGTAGGATGAAGTTCAACAAGACCGAGTGCTGGGTCCTGCACTTCAGCCACAACAACCCCATGCAGTGCTACAGGCTTGGGTCAGAGCAGCTGCAAGACTGTGTAGAGGAGACAGACCTGGGGATAACAGTTGACACTCAGCTGAATACGAGCCAGCAGTGCACTCGGGGCAAAGGTGGCCAACAGCATCCTGGCTTGTATCAGAAACAGTGCTGCCAGCCGGAATCCACCTACTGGTCTGAACAACATCCATCCAGCCCAGCATTCTACCCTCAACTGCAATAATAGGAGACTAAACGAGACACATCGGATCGCTTAATATATACCTTCATAAACCCTTCCAACTTGTGTGTGTGTCTTGCTGACAGGAAGAACGATCCAGGAACGTGACCATCCTTGCAGAACAGAAGGAAGCAAAGACAAGCAGAGTAGTAGAGAAAGCAATCTGGATACCATACAACTTTCCTAGGTTGCTGTGAACCTTCCCACCACTTCCAGAGTCCCAGTTTCAACTTCTTATTAGCAGACTCATCTTGCAAAATTTATTGCAATCTGAATGCCTCTACAAACTCCTCATTCAGTCTCAAACAAATGACACCAAAATTCTACAGCAGATGTAAACCCCGACACTCTTCCACATATGGGAAGCATATGCACTTTTTCTTCTCTAACTTTCCTATTGCCAAGGAGGCTATCGAGTAACATCTCAAAATTGATAGAGAGCAAACAAACTTAATCCAGCCCTGTACAGCTGCAGCACTGTTACTGAGAAAAAGGATTTACTCCTATAAAATCCCTTACAAATAAGACACTTTAGACTACTACATGCTTTGGTAGTAATACTGCTTTTTCAGTACTGAAATTCTATTATAACAGCTTTCTGAAATGTTTTAAGTTCCATAGTTTTTGCCTATTCTCTAGTTTCCTGCTTTGGAAAGGCGTAGATATATAATTGTTCTCAAAAGTGAGAATGAGATTACAGGCTACTAAGTAAAATCATTTTTACAGGATACCATGAGAAAGCACAGTCTTAGTTCAAAGAGTAGATTAGATACTTTTTCTAGCCTTCTTCAGACCCAGTCCACTACATTACTTTACCTTAGAACAGTAATTCCTGAACTGGTGCCAAGTCCTCACTTCTGGCTGAATGAATTCTAAAAAGATCATATTTTCCTGACAGTACGTCACGACAGAAACAGAAACATTCTGTTAGAAAGGATCTCAGAAGATCATGTAGTCCAACTGCCTGAGCACTCCAGAACTAACCAAAAGTTAAAGGACGTTACTGAGGGCATTATTTAAATGCTTCTTCAACAATGACAGGCGTGGGGACATCAACCACTTCTCTGCGAAGTCTGTCTCAGTGTTTGACTATCTTCATAGAAAAAGGCTTTCACTAATGGCCAGTCTGAACTCTCCCCAAAAAAGCTTCGTGTCATTTCCACACATCTTTTCACTGATTACAAGGAAAGAGACCAGAACCTCCCTCACCACAAACTTGCAAAGGAACAAGGTTGCTCATAAGCCTTTTCTCCAGACTGGACAATTCAAGTGTCCTGCACCGCTCATCCTTCCAACCGATCTATCGATCATCATTGTCAAAGACATGCTCCATTGTACACGGAAAGATCCATTACAACACTAAATATTCCATGTTACAGAACTATGAAAAATTCACACTGCATATTTTAGACAGTTTGTATTCAGTAGTTCTTATACAGATTTGGAGAACACAACGTTCAGAGACAACTGCATCATTAAAACAGTGAGAAGTGGAAAGTTATTCATGAAAGAAACTGGGCCGAGAATAGCAGCATTATGTGAAAGTTATGAATTCAAAAACTCCAAGAAAACAACAAATTATTTCCTACACTATCAAGCAGAGGATTTTTTTCTTTGTTATCTAATAAGTGTCACATGACTACCAAAGAAACAAGGAAGTTACTTTTAGTTGTCCCAGCAACACTCCACCAGTTCATACACCAAAACAAGAGAAAGAACAGGCACAGCAAACATTCTTTATCATAGAATCATAGGGATTGGAAGGGACCTCAAGAGATCATCGAGACCAACCTCGCGCCAAAGCAGGCTTCCTACCCCAGGTCACACAGGTAGGCGTCCAGGCAGGTCTTCAATGTCTCCTGCGAAGGAGATTCCACATCCCCCCTGTGCAGCCTGTGCCAGTGCTCCATCACCCTCACCGTAAAGAAGTTCTTGCACACACTCGTGCAGAACCTCCTGTGCTGCAGTTTCTGTCCATTTCCCCTTGTCCTGTCTCCACACACTGCTGAAAAGAGTCTGGCCTCGCCACTTTGTCCCCCACACCTCAGATATTTATAAACCTGTAACAGGTCACCTCTCAGTCTTCTTTTCTCAAGGCTAAAGAGACCCAGTTCAGACCCAGGCCTCTCTTCATAGGGGAGATCCTCCAGGCCCTTCACCATCTTTGTGGCCCTGCGCTGGACTCTTTCCAAGAGATCCCTGTCTTTTTTGTACTGGGGAGCCCAGAACTGGACACAGTACTCCAGATGAGGCCTCACCAGGGCAGAGCAGTGGGGGAGGATCACCTCCCTTCACCTGCTGGCCACGTTCTTTTTAATGCATCCCAGAATGCCACTGGCCCTCTTAGCCATGAGAGAACATTGCTGGCTCATGGTCAACCTGTCGTCCACCAGGACACCCAGGTCCCTCTCTACAGAGCTCTCCAGCAGGTCATCCCCCAGCCTGTACTGGTGCATGCAATTATTCCTCCCTAGGTGCAAGACTCTACACTTGCTTTTGTTAAATTTCATCTGGTTTCTTACTGCTCAGCTCTCCAGCCTGTCCAGGTCTCTATTATGATTATATCATAATCATATTTGCATTGGATAGGACCATAACATAAGGGTACCAATACAAGTTAAATTCAGTCTGTCACAAGAGGGGCTTTCCAGAACAGGTCATAGCCCCAGTGTTTCCACACTTTGGACAGTCTCAGACATCTCTCCTAATTTATTCCTTAATATGTCCTCTTCTACATATTTATTTACCTCCAGCTTAAATAAACAAAGGAGCAACAATAGTGCATCACCCAATTCTCTGACACGATTGGTAGATGCCAGGCCACAGGGTTTGCCAAAGCATGCCATCACTCACAATGAATACTTGAAGTGGCACACACAAAGAGAAACAGCCAGGGCATCTGTTCAGAGTTCTTTCTAAATCTCCACCCAAGAGTCTCACTGCGCTAAACTAGAGATAAGCAAAACAATGACAAGAAAAGTGTTTGAACACACTACAAGAAATACAAATCGCTGCAGCTGAAAACAGAAACAAAGATCGAAAACCACCAACCACAACACAGAACTACGTATTTAAACGAGAACCCTCACTCAGGCTGACCAAGTACGCTTAACGTCTTCCCAGAAAGCACCACCGAAAAGTTGCACGCACACGCAGCAGCTCTGTATTGCAGCCATCGGGAATCACAACAGCCGAGGTCGCCGGTCCCTCCCCGCCCGACCCCATGCTCCGTCAGCGCGCTCCCGCAGCCCGAGCCCGCCGTTCCCCGGCCCGAGGCGCGTCCCGGCGGGCGCAGGGGCAGCGCGGGCAGAGCTCCGCAGGAATGGCACGAGTGGGCAGCACAGCGCCGCCGCGACCCGGCCAGGGGAAGGGCAGCGCTCCGCGGCTCCGGCCACGGCCCGGCGGGCCTCTCACCCCTGCCCTGCCCTGCCCTGCCCTGCCCGCGCCGCCGGCGGGAGGCCGCAGTACACGCACACACACACACGGCCCGGCCCGGCCCGGCCCGGCCCTCCCGCGCGTCAACGCCACCTCCACCGCCGAGTCCTCACCGCCAGGTCCTGGGGCACCGCTCCGCTCATAGCCCGCACCGTGCCGCTCCGCCAGGCCCGGGACGGCAGCGCAGGCCCAGACTCCGGCCCCGCCGCCTCGCCCTCGCCCGGCCCCGCCGCCAGCAGCAGCAGGAGCCGCTTTCCCACGGGGGAGGCCGCCACGTCCGCCATCCCCGCCGAACAGGAGCCTCCTCCGCCGCCGGCCCGAGCCCACCAAACGCCGCGGCCCCGAGACACCGACGGAGCGCCTGTCCCTCTCCGGGCCTCCAAGCACCGCCCGCCCCGATCCCGGCATGCACCTCGCCAGGACGGTCTTCCCTCCCTCCTTCCTCTACCCCACAATGCCCCGCGCTGGGCGCGCTGTGCTCGCGTCATGCGCTCCGCTGCGGTGAGGAGCAGCGGCGGGCCGGGCCGGGCGCGGCGCTTCTGCGGCGCAGGAGCAGGGAACGGAGCCGTCCGGATACAGCGCTGCAGCGGTCACGGACAGGACCTGGAGCAGTCGTGGAGGCGAGGGCTGATCAGCGGCCAGGTGCCGTAGGAGGAATCATAGAATCAGAGGCCTTCCTGCGGCGGAGCTGCTTATAAATTCCAGGTTCAGTGTCTGAAATAACAAATTAAGGAGTTTTTACCTAAGTTTCGAGGTAAACGGACATTATAAAAGAGATACAGTAACAGCTTTAGAAATGGGGCCTGAGTTGCTTCAGATGGCTCTGAGTTGGCCCCGTATTAATCGCAGTGTCACTGGCGTGGGTCCTTCCCTGTTAGATGATGCAGATTTGAAGTGGCATTGATTAGGGAATGATTATGATACATCATAACCTGTGGAGATGGGATTGGGAAAGCCATTGCACAGATGGAACTCTATTTGGCAAGGGATGTGAAAAATAACCAAGGATTCTGCAGGTACATTGGTCAGAAGAGACTGGCCAAGAAGCGTACCCCTTCTGGCAAATGAGAAGGGTGAACTGGCAACAGACGTGAAGGCAGCTGAGGTACCCAACTGGTATCTGCCTTAGTCTTCACATGCAGCCAGAATTCTTGTGTCTTTCCCATCCCTGAACCTCTAGGTGGGAATTGGGGAAGCAAAATCCTTCCCACTGTAAGAGAAGAACAAGTCTGAGACCATCTTATGATAATAAATGTGTTCAAGTCTATGAGGCCCGATTTCATGCATCCCAGGGACTTGAAGGAACTGATGGATGTGGTTGCCAAGCTGCTTTCCATCATATTTGAAAAGCTGAGGCTGTCAGGTGAAGTCCCTGGTGACTGGAAAAGGAAACATCACTGTTATTTTTAAGGGAAAAAGGAAGATCTGGGCAACTACAGGCTGGTGAGCATCATGCCTGTGGGAAGATCTTGAAAGAGATCCTCCTGGAAGACATGTTGAAGCACAGGAGGGACAAGCAGGTGATTTGAGACAGTCAGCAAGGCTTCACCAAGGGCAGATCATTCCTGACCAATCTGGTGGCCTTCTATGATGTAGTAATGCCATTTGTGAACAAAGAAAAGGGGAACTGATGTCATCTACCTGGACTTGCGCGAGGCCTTTCACATGGTCCTGTGCCATATCTTCATCTCTAAATTGAAGAGATATAAGTTCAAAGGCTGAACTATTCAGTGGATAAGGAATTGGTTGGAAGGTCACAGCCAGTTATAGTCAGCAGCTCTGTGTTTAGCTGTAAGCCAGCGACGAGCAGTGTCCTCCAAGGATCCATCTCAGGACCTCTTTAACATCTTTATCAATGATAGATGAGATTGAGTGTGCCCTCAGCAAGTTTGCGGATGACAGGCTGACTGGTGCAGTTGATAATGACAGGAGGAAAGCATGCCATGCAGGACCTGAACAAGCTCGAAAAGCAGGTCCATGTAAACCCAGTCAGGTTCAACAAAGCCTTGGGTCATGGCAATCCTGGATACACATACAGACTGGGAGAAGAACTCACTGACAGCATCCCAGCTGAGAACTTCAGAGCCCTGGTAGATGAAAAAAACTTAACATGAGCCAGGAGTGTGTGCTTGCAGCCCAGAAGGCCAATAGTACCCTGGGCTGCATCAGGAGAGGGGTGGCAAGAGAGCAAGGGAGGGGATTATTCCTCTACTCTGCCCTGTTGAGGCCCCAAGTCGAGTACTGCGTCCAGGTCTGGGGCCCCCGGCACAGGAAAGATGTGGAGCTTTTGGAGAGGGTCCAGAGGAGGGCCACAAAGATGATCTAAGGGCTGGAGCACCTCTCCTATGACGACAGACTGAAGGAGCTTGGCTTGTTCAGTGTGGAGAAGAGAAGGCTCCAGAGACACCTCCCTGTGTCCTCCCAATACTTAGAGGGAGATTTTAAACAGAAGGCAGACTGACTTCTTACAGAGCCTGATAGCAGTAGGGCAAGGGAAGTAGTTTTAAAATAAAGGAGGGGAGATTTAGATTAGATGTGAGGGGGAAGTTTTTCACTGAGAGAGTAGTGAGATGCTGGAACAGGCTGACCAGAGAGGTTGTGGATGTCTCATCCCTGGACATGTTGAAGACCAAGTTGGATGGGGCCCTGGGCAACCTGATTTAGTGCTTGATCTAGAATTGACAACCCTGCTCATGGCAGGAGGGGTTGGAACTAGATGATCTTTAAGTACTCTTCCAACCCAAGCCATTCTATGATTCTAATATCATGTTTACAGGATGCTGTTGTCATGATTACGTGATAAGTTTCTACTGTCCTCACGTAGAATAGCGCAGTGCCCAAGCCCTAGTCCTTTTCAGTGTGCTTGTACAGCAACTTAGTTGTTCAGAATTCTACATGCTGCTTTACATCTCTCTGCTTGTCTCTTCAAGACACGGTAGCACTAATTGAAACTGGGATGCGGTTTGACATCAGAACAAGGATGTTCTTGAGAAGATAATTTGTTTTCTTCTTTACCATTTTCTCAGTTAACTTGATTGTGAATCATCAGCAGCAGAGACAAGTTGCTTGCTTTCACCTACATGTACTGAAAACGATTGTGCCAAGTTGTTTTCACTAAATGACAGTATTTCATCTTTGTTACTTTCTGGTTACAGGGATACTATTGATTTTAATGGGAAATATGTAGAGTGATGCTCAAATACATTTGTAGATGCCTGTCCTAAAATTGTATTTCTTTATCCCCTTATCTGTACGCCTTATAAATTGTTTGTTGTTAGTCCTGATGTGGGTTGCTGATAAAATAGTAGACAGATTTCAAGACAGATTATTATATTTAGAGACTTTTTTTTTTTTTTGGAAGTTGTGTCTGTCATAGGTATTTTAAAGAACTATGAAGAACTTAGGAATTTCCAAGATAAGAAATGAAATACTTAACTGTTTCAAAGAGGAACTGGTTATTTCTCAGCCTTCTTGAAACACTTATTTAACCTAATGCTTTGAAAGAAAGCCAGCCACACTTTCAATTTGTGAGAGGTCAAATAAGTAAATACTGGGCTACGTCCAAATCTGTCTCTTAACCCCTGAAGATGGCTGCTTCTTCAGTCTGTCACCTCCAGTCTTTGTTGATTGTGAGTTCTCCAGAATCCAAAGGAAGTCATTCACCACTGGGATCTAGGGAATAACTGTGGAAAACCCAACCCATCTAATGTGAGAAAAGCAGGACTGATAGAATTACCTGTACAGGTTTGTTTTTTTACTTTTATGCCCCCAACCCCCTGCAATGTATGCTATATTTCAGGCCACCACTTCCACAGACAGCAGCCACATTCTTTGGAGAAGTTTATTAAAATATATTCAAGAAGTAATCAAACATTATCTAATAAGTCAGGAGAGAACTGAAGTGAGAGAAACATCTGTACAGAGGACAGTGCTGTAAGCTTTTGTTTACATGCTTTATTTCAATGTTTCACAGTTTAGTTATTGTCTACAAAAATATATTTCTGAAACTCTGAGTCCTCTATAAAAAAGCTGGTCAGCAGCAGTGATCCTGACAAACAGAATGTACCTTGGGACAGTATAAGCACCTCCTGTAAGCAGGTTAGTGAAGGTAGGGTACTCCTGCCTCACCCTAGGAAACTTCTGTTCTTTGGGAATAAAGCTCTGCACTAGTTCTGAATGAAGGTATTTTAAGAGAGGAAAAAAAAATCCTTCCACTTCTGTATACTGCACTAAAATTAAAAGGAGGAGCTGTGAGTCAGAGGGTGCTGTTAAAAGGACTTGGCACTCATGGGATGGAGAAGACCACAGGATACTTCAGTGCTGGTCATTTTTTCTATGAGCTGTCTGTTCCAAACAGCCTTTGGTCTGGTGATGGTAAGTTCAGTCTACACACAGATGTACAAATGGCATACAAGCAGGGTAATTCTAGACACACAAAGAGAGCCCTAAACTGAGGTCATCATCAAGGTTCTGTTCAATTTTTACCTCAGCATTTTCTGCTGAGGTGCTCATCAAGACAAATGTTGCCTTCATATCCAATCACTCTGCACAGTGTCAGATAAAGCAGAGGCACTGTCATGTCCCACCCATAAGAGAAGCAAAGGGATGCCCAGAATCACAAATACAATCACCAATGTGTCAGCTTCAACTCCTCAGTACCCATAAAAAAGTATTTCTTACAGCATCAATTAGTTACTCTTACGTTTACTAATCATTAAATAAAAAGTATATATGCGGACTTTAACAGAAAACATCTTCCTTGCATCGTGCTCTAGAGAGGAATGCACTCTGATTCTCTGCGATCTCTTAAGGTCAAAACTAGAAGCACCTTATCTCAAAATAATCTGCAGGCATGAACCTCTGCGCAGAATAGGAATTTTTAACAGCAAATAAGGAAACAGTAGTTATTAACAGACTGCTTCCCTAATGCAGTAATAGACAGATCAGCTCTCAGTCCCTGAATGAAACTCTTTTCCCCCATTTGTCTGTCAGAAGAATAGCTTTCTGAGTTAACAGTTTACAAAATGAAGGTCACCTAAAAATTATAGGAATCAGAAAAGAGCTGCTGGTTTTTAGGTACAGCTCAAATCGAAGTGCTTCTGAGCTCTAAGCTTTCATTCAGAATTCTCCCGAAACTTGCCACTAACACCAGTACCAGTCTGACCTGGTAAACCTGAGCAGCCAAGGAGGTATATGGATTTTAATTAGAATCAGCATCATCCACGAAACACAGAAGCCAAGAACCCTCACTAATACAAATACCTTATTAAAAAAAAAAAAGACACTCAATGCTAAAGAACTACTATCTCACTAATGCTACACAGTTAAAAAGTGTTAAACCTGCAAATAAACCCCTGAAGCTTACATCTTATTTTTCTTTGAGTTTTTTGTTGTTGCTGTATTTGCATGGTTGGAGGAGCAGTGGCAGTGCAGACAGCTGGACACAAGGGAAAGGAATGAATCACTTCATCATATCAACAGTAAGCTAGATAGTAAGCTATATAAACACAGTGTTGGAGAATAACATAAAAACAGGGAAAAGCCTGAAATCTTTGCTAGTCTGAAATCTTTGTTCAACTTCTTGAATTTTGAAGAGCCAAAACAGATGATTTTGTCCACCTGTCAAAGCATGTTTCCAATCTGGTCTCACCTATTCAGCTCCCAGTCACAGACACACAAAAAGAATCAAGCAAGGCATTCAAAACCATACATAGGGTATGCTTCCTGTATAGCACCTGGTGTAACAGAAGATATATAAAGGAACATTTAGAATTAAGGAAAATCCCCTGGGGAATCTTTTTGCTGAAGACTCCACACCCCCTTCAAATAAGTGAATCAATCATTTGGGACATAGAAACAGGAAAAAGCTTCAGAGTAACAATCCTGCCTTGGCTTTGGGTGATTATGTAACTGTGTTCTCTTCTCCTTTGTATGAATAACCCTGTATGAATAGTCTTTCTCTACATGAATAAGCCTTGTGATACTAAAAAAAAAAAAAGATTAATTTTACTCCACCCTCCACTGAAGATACAACATATGCTATCAGAGCTACACTAACTAGACTAAATTTGGTCAAGCCTTAAAAGCTTTCTCCATCAGCAGAGACTAGTGTCACTAGCACTGGTGTTACTTCTAATTGGTGCAGTTATGCCTACAAAATTCTGTAGAACAAAGCTTAGAATTTTAATATAATATACTCTGTGAATAAACAGCGTCATCAGACTGAGGTACGTGTGTGCAAGGAACCAGCAACTGCAGCTGCAAATTATTGCTACTTGCTGACTCCCAGTGCAATTTTTTCCTATTTCTGCATTTTCTTGCCTTCTCTGAGGTACATTCACATAGATGAATTATTCTGAAGCCCTACAAACACAGTGGTCACTAGAACATATTTGATGACTTTTTAAACTCATTTCAAATTATTTACAAGGCTGACCTTGAAACTGTTACTTTTACCTTCAGGCCCAGTACTGCATAGACTAAACTTACGGTCACGAACAAGCTCTGCTTGCACTGTCCGTTCTCATAGAAAACCTTAATTTAAAAAAGCAAGGTAATGAACAGAGCTGAAGTTGCATTTACTGACAGCATAATACAGACAAGTCACAACTCTCCAATTTATTTATCTTTTTCTGGTATTTCCCATGTCTACGCTTTGAGAGGTACAGCCAAAAGGAACTTACACTGCTACAACTGAAAAAAAATGCCCTGAAGTCTGCTGTTATGGATATTGAAGGCCATCCCTGATCAGGCAGCATTACCTCTCCTATATTCAAGTCCACTAGAACAGTTTCCTATCACAGACAACTGAGGCAGACATATAGGGAAAAAAACACTGGCTAAACCAAGTATTTCCAAGGGGAGGCAAGGCCACTGCTGCCCTGCCCCAGAGAAGGAGAAAGATTCACTGAGAGATTATAACTAAAAGGGTTACAAAATAAAGGCAAGAGCTAGTTTGCCAGTAATGAAATGCATTGTCCTGTCCTGCATTAACAGGAAACAGTCTCTGCGGTGTATTAAAGAAAGTCCTAGCAGAAGATACTTTTTTTTTTTCCTGCTACCAGAGAACAGAAGATGCTGCTACTGATCAGCAGGAATCTCTCTGTCTGCATCCAGTTTGCTTGTCTCTCCTGGGGAAGGGGTACGTGGTGCCGAGTGGGAAACAGAAGGGATCCCATGAGCTACAATCCCTTCCACTACTGGTGGTTCTGGTAGCCCAGGGGTGGTTACTCCCACTACTCCTGGAGGAAACCTGAAACCAACAGAAACAGAAATTACATGCTGGTCTAGCAGTTACACAGGGGAAAGGAGCTGTGTGTGCCCTCAGGCAACTGCTGAATACAAATCCCTCTTTTCAGCAGAGCTGCTTCAAAACAGAACACGGAAAGTCTCCAGAGCTCAACAGTAGCAGTTATCACCCATTACCAAATTACATTTGTTCTCAGACAGGCAGGGGCAGTTCTAAGTCACACACTAAGCATTTGTAATACAAGTGCAAAATTCATAACCAGTGGGAAACAGCATGAGGCACAGTATGAAGGCAGCCTGAAGAGCTGTCCTCTCCAACAACAAAGGAACATAATGTACCACCTATCCTTCACTGGGCTCCAATACAGAAAAGAGCTAAACTAGAATAACTGTCAAAATAAGACAAAAATTAGTAAAGACACCTATGAATTGCTAATGAACCCTGTACTTCCATGTGGCCTCCTCGTACTCTCCTACTCCATAATTATATCAGAATATGTGTAGATATCTCAGAGAAAGGAAGAGAATATATTTCCTATTTTACAGACAGGAGAAAAACAGCTGGGAAACAACCTACCCACAGTCAATTGGCAGGTCTGTAACAACCTGAAATATAACCTATTTAACCTAAATCTACTGGACGATGTCTTTTTAAAGTCTACATCTGTGCTACAGGTAAGAACCATGTTTTACTCACACAGCAACAGCAATATACACACCTTCTAAATGTTAAGATCCAGACCTTTTTTCAGGCATCCAGCAGGCTTTCTTATATTAAATTATCTATTGGAAAGGTCTTGCAAGAATTAGGAAAAATTAACCAGTACCCAGCTAGAACTAAGAATGTCCACGAAAACATTAAATCCTAGCATGGTTTCAGAGGTGCTGCTGTACAAAAGCATATCTGCTTGCAGGTACAAGTAGTTCTCAAACACCAACAGTGATGGTTGACCTACTGCAGCACTGTCTGGAAGCAGTAACTTGGAGAACCTATGTATCTCACCTGTATGCTGCAGCTCCGTTGAGTTCTGGGTGGACACTTGCAGGATCAATACCAGACCACTGAGCTGCTAACAGCAAATACTCCTTATTAACACAGTTTCTCAGAGCGTCAGGTATATGACCTGTGGGAGCACCAAGAACGACAAACAAAACCAAGAAACAAATAAAAACAGGAGACAAATAGCAGGGAAACAGGAGACAAACAAGAAAAGTGAAAAGGAAATGCTCAGTATCTTTTCCATCTATTCCCATATGATAATAATGGGCAGGGGAGACTCAACAACATAGGAAACCGATCCTTCCTTTCCACTTCTGTGACCCTGCGGAAATCTCTGGCCACATAAACTGCAATTGCCAAGGCTTACCTTCCCTAAGAGACAATCTACACAACTCCAAAAAAAGGTGTACAAAGTAACTATAAAAGGAATTATTGCAAAAGATTTAGAAAATGTGGAAAGTAAGAGACTAATACTCTTATGCCTTCCCAAGGAAGGAAAGTGCCACTCCAGCATTAGTTTCCAGATTCTCAAAAGGCAAAGAGACAACTAGCAACTTACACTCCAGCTCCAGAAACTATTTACAAGCCTAATTTTTAAAGGACAATTAGCAGTTCCAAATCCATTGTACTTGCAGTGAACTAACAGAAAGACTCCTAATCCAACAGCAGCTGCAGAGCACAGTCTTCCTCATTACCTGTAATAGCTCTGCGGATCTCTTTAGCTGCATCTTCTCTGGATTCAATGGAAGCCTGCTCACTGTACCAGGCAGTGTGTGGGGTGCAGATCACGTTGGGTGCATCTTTTAAGGGCCCCTGAGCAAAGCTGTGGGGGAAAAAAAAGTGGTTTCTCTTCTGAAGTGATAATCCCACCCATCCTCTCAATTATCACTGTAATTTAAATAAAAAAGAATCATCCACTGCATTAATCATAGGATAACACAGGCATGCAGATGCAGTTTTACCTGAAAGGCTCAGACTCGTGTACATCCAGTGCTGTTCCTCTGATTCTCCCCTCTTTCAAGGCTTGTGCTAAGGCTTTCTCATCAACCAGCCCTCCCCGGGCTGTGTTCACTAAAAAGCAGCCCTGGCGCATCTGGAAGAAGAAAAACATTAAGTGGGTCGATAAAGAGACTTTTCAGGAGAGCAAAGTGAATCTTGGGAAGTCTACTGGAAATGAGCAGCAGCCTGCAGTGATTAGATGAGGCCTGGACGAACTAGGAGTGCTCTCACTGCAAAGCTAACCACGGGGGAAATGCCTGCAAGCAATGCTTGAGAAATTTGCTTTTAAAATGAACAAATAAAAACCACAAGACAGCAAGGGCAAAAGTGGAACTCTCAAGTTTTGCACTCCATATTCATCCTACTACTTTAAAAAAGAAAGAGGACATGAATCAAGTACACAGCTATACAAAACTGGACTATTATATCCAGGTATGTCTCGTGAAAGCACTGAAAAGCATTCACAAACTACTGAAGTAGAGCCCGAGACTGGCTTTGCAGTGGGCTTGGGCAGAAAGACTCTGGCAGAGCTGTGTAAAGAAGCTTATAGACCCAGACACACCAAATCTGGTTCTAACCATTACAGCCAGTTATGATTTTTAAAGGTAATTTGAAATTATTTAATCACTTAAAACATTCTTAGTAACAATTCTTAACAAATTACTTGTCAAAAAAATAGTCCTATTTTTCTCTTAATAAGAAATTCTATAAGCACAAAGCACAGGCACCCAGATCCACATGCTCCCAGCCTCCAAAGGCAGCAGGAGGCACACGGTAGAGGCAGCAGGATTCACACGCTCTCAGCCTCTGTGAAAGCAGCAGTTTTTGTTTGCATTCATTTCCACAGTGTTCTGTGGAGGAAATCAAGCTCCTGCTGCACCTGTTTAATAGTGAAGTCATTGATGAGGTGATGGTTATGTTCATTCAGGCTGCAGTGCAATGTGATGCAATCGCTGTGCATTAGTAGATCCTGCAGGGTTCCTACTCGTTGTAAACCCAAGGATCGCTCCACTCCATCCGGCAGATAGGGATCATAGAAAATCACGTTGAAGCCAAAGGACTTGGCTCGCAGAGCCACTGCCTGTCCAACTCGGCCTTCACAAAAGAAAACCCACAATCATCAAGGAAAGGTAAAACAAACTTTAAAGACAAGACACTGGGGTAGACTGGGAGCCTACGCTGGAGTTTACTGCCAAGGCCCAAGGTAATGCAGCCCTGAGCATTCCTAGGATTGCCATAGCAACCCAGAGTAAGCAATTCAGTGTGGATCCCATGTGGCTAATTCTAGTTCTTCCCCATGCAATGGCATAAAAGCAACTCTGTTTTTCAAACCAAGCCTGTACCCTGATTCAGAGGCAGTAAGAACTTGAACGAATTGGAAGCTTCCAGGCAGCTCTGTTACTGATACAGAGTAATATATAGTATACAGGGAAACAGTCACTGAGAAGAGCTGTCTGAATGTTTCAATTCTCCTAACAATATGAATAAGGAAAGAAAATCCCCAAACCCATGACATTCACCCAATTCTTCAAGATGCTCATCATCACTGAATAGGGCACTATCATTTCTTATGAGTCAGTGTGTTTCACAATGAACAGCTGTAGAATTATTATTTTTTTCTCTCCAATCAGTGACTCTTTAGGTTCCCAAAGACATTCAGTTTACTTTTCAGTCTAACAATTCCCATCACTTACCTAGTCCAATGATGCCCAAAGTCTCCCCACGGATACGCACAGCACCTCCAGCCACTTCTCGAATCTGCTCTACGCTGGAGGCTCGGTTCCCCTCCCGCATAGCCTGATGTAGCCAAGTAACACGACGATAGAGGTTCAAGATATGACAGAGGGTGGAGTCAGCAGTCTCCTCAACTGAGGAGGAAGGGATGTTGCAAACTGCAATGCCTACAAAGCCATTGAGTTCATATGAGATTTTTATCATCACAACACTACACCAAAACAAAAAACTCTTTAGGCAGAAGCACTGAAACATAATTCAGTGTTCCAGAACTACTATCAAGAAAAGCAGAACTCATTCTATAGCAACACAGATATGGACCAGCTTTTTAACCCCAAGGGAATAATATCATCCCTTCCTTATATATAGAAAATAATTTGACACCCTAACCAGAAAAAACAAAAACAACAACAAAAAAAAAACACTTGTCAAAACAAGGCAACTTTTCCTCCTCAAAGTCGACTGTCCATCTAAAAATTAGAAAGAAAATTTAGGTAATGGTTGAAAATTCAGCAGTGCTCCACTGGAGATGTTCAACTAACTTCAGATCACACTTTCATCTCTAGCCAACTTGGAAAGCAAAAGCTATGCACAATCCCACATCATTCCTTTTACCTACTGAACACTTTATAACGGTGTTAAAATGCCACACATTTTGTTTGGAGATGAATAGAGCAGACAGGGGAAACCCAACTAACAATTTAATTTCACTAGTTACCAGCTCATTCAACTTCACAGAAGTCACATGCATTCATCTCTTACATAACTAGGCACATATTTGAGTGCTGCAATGGATGGCTACAAGCTCTTCAGAAAGGATAGGCAAGGAAGCAAGGGTGGTGGCACAGCTCTCTATGTTAGACAGTGCCTTGATGTCACTGAGCTTGTGGCTGGGGATGATAAGGTTGAACCCCTATGGGTAAAGATCAGGGGATGGGCTGACCAGGCAGTCATCCTGGTAGGGATCTGTTACAGACCACTGAACCACGACAAAGAGACAGATGAGGTGTTCTAAGAGCAGCTGGCAGAAGCTGCATGACTGCCAGCCCTTGACCTCATGGAGACTTATGGGGGACTTCTTCCCTAACATATGTTGGGACTACAACACAGCACAGAAGAAGCAGTCTGGGAGGTTTCTAGAGTGTATGGAAGATAACTTCTTTCTGCAGCTGTTGAAAGAGCCTACCAGAGGAGCTGCCCTGCTAGACCTGCTGTTCACAAACACAGAAGTATGACGGGAGATATGGAGGTCAGGGGCTGCCTTGGACAGAGTGACCATGAAATGGCAGAGTTCTTAATTCTTGGTGAAGTCAGGAAGGGGGACAGCAAAACTGCCACCATGAACTTCCAGAGGGCAGACTCTGAATTGTTCAGGAGACTAGTGGAGGGGGTCCCCTGGGATTCAGTCTTGGAGAGTAAAGGGTTCCAGGACAGCTGGTTGCTCTTCAAGAAGGTCATGAAGGAACAGGAGCAGGCTGTCCCCCTGAGCCACAAAATGAGCCCGTGGGGTAAAGAGGGAGCTTTTCTTGAGGCTTTGGGAGAAAAAGAGGCTCCATCTACCTACTGTGGAAGAAGGGACAGGCAACTCAGAAGGAGTACAAAGAAATTGTTAAGACGTGCAGAGAGAAAATCAGAAAGGCAAAAACCCAACTTGAACTCAACCTGGCCACAAAGGTAAAAGGGAACAAGAAACTCTTCAAATTTACCAACAGTAAGAGTAGGACCATGGAAAACCTTCATTCTTTTCTGGATGAGGCTGGAAACATGACCATGGAAGATAAGGAAAAAGGCTGAGGCTCTCAATGCCTTCTTAACATCTGTCTTAATAAAAGTCAGACCACTTATCCTCAGGGTACTACACTCTCTGACCTGCAAGTCTCAGCTGGGGAGCAGAACAAACCCCCACAATTCAGGAGGAAATAGTCAGAGCCCTACTACTCCAACTGGACTACCACAAGTCCACGGGGCCAGATGAGATTCACCCAAGAATGTGGAGGGAATTGGAGGAGGTGATAGCCAAACCTCTTTCCACCACTTATCAGCATTCCTGGTTAACTGGTGAGGACCCAGAATGCTGGAGGCTTGCCAACGTGACTCCTATCTACAAGAAGGGTTGTAAAGAGTATCCGAGGAACTACAGGCCTGTCAGCCTGACCTCAGTGCCAGGGAAGGTTACGGAGCAGATTGTCCTAAGGGAGATTGTGCAGCACCTGCAGGACAACCAGGGGAACAGGCCTAGTCAGCACGGGTTCATGAAGGGCAGATCCTGCTTGATCAACCTGATCTCCTTCCATCTGGTCAATGAGGAAAAGGCTGCTGATGTAGTCTACCCAGTCTTCAGCAAAGACTTTGACTCTTGTCTCCCACAGTATTCTCCTGGAAAATCTGGCAGCCCATGGCTTAGACAGGTACAATCTCCGCTGGGTGAGGAACTGGCTGGAGGGCTGGGCCCAGAGAGTGGTGGTGAACTGAGTTAAATCCAGCTGGCGACTGATCACAAATGGTGCTCTTCGGGGGTCAGTGCTGGGGCCTGTCCTCTTCAATATCTTTCCTGATGACCAGGACAAGGGCACTGAGAGCACCCTCAGTTAGCCTGTAAATGACACCAAGTTGGCTGCAAGTGTCAATCTGCTGGGGGTAGGAAGGCCCTACAGAAGAATCTGGACAGCTGGGCTGAAGTTCAACAGGACCAAGAGCCGTGTCCTCCACTTTGGCCACAACAACCCCATGTAGGGCTACAGGCTTGGGACAGAGCAGCTGAAGACTGTGTAGAGAAGACGAACCTGAGAAGTTATCTAGATACTGAATTTAAGTTTCTGAACTCCAGACAACTGCAGAGAATCTGCCTCTGAAGCAGTGAAGTTTGAGATCTAAGAATCTTCCTTTCAGGTCACCTAACAGCTCAGACATTTCCCTGCTTCTTAAATGTGGAGCTCCATGGAAGCTCCCACTGAGCAGCTCCAAATCTTTTTACATAAAGGTTTCAAATGTTCTCACTTGTAAAAACAGAAAAGAAGTACAGAGTTCAACTCCCCGTTCAGTTCTGATCATAACAGAGCCCACGTGACATCATCATACCTAATTCTGCAGCAGATTTGATGTCAACATTGTCATAGCCACTGCCAATACGCACAATGACCCTGAGAGCTTTGAATTTCTCCAGATCCTGACGAGACAGGGTAATGGTATGATACATCAGAGCTCCTACTGCCTCATTCAGTACCTACAACAACAAAAAAATCCAAATCGATCTCTGCTTCCTTACTCATAGAGGCAGAGCTTTATATTACAGTGCTTGCACATTTTTTCTTCCCCACCTTCTCATGGATTTCCTGCGTTGACTGAGCATCACAAAATGCAACTGTAGCAACATCCTTCAGGATGGGCATCTCCACAGTGCAATCTCTTCCATCCAGGAGCGCAACCAGTGGCCGCGATGGCATTGGGCCATTCACTGTAGGAGGCCGTATGCCTATTAAGAAAGTTCACAGGAGTGATTACACAAAAGATAAGAACTCTTGAGCACTCACTTGAAGTCCAAGAAAATCCTCAACAACCAGGAAATGAATCTAGGACAAAAAATAAATAACACTCCTGTGCCATTATTGATTTACTGATTCAATTTCTTTTTCTTTTTTTTTTTTTTTTTTTAAATAAAGCTCGATAAGTAACAAGGTAACAGAAATGATCTACTTGCCAGCACATCACCTTACTCTAGAATCCTGAAACCAGCAACAGTTGGTTCAGGTGCAGCTTACCTTACACCACCTCCCTCCAGCTCAGCATTCCCACGAACCAGCTCTGTTCCCTTAAGAGTCCAGAAGGACCCCTGTGTTAACGGTGTCCCAGACAGACACCCCCCCCCACCGCCCCTTTCCGGGCTCCGAGCCGCCCGCGGCTCAGCGCCAGGCACGTAAACGACGCTGAGGAGAACGGAGTCGCGTACGCAGGAGGACGGCCGGGAAGAGGCCGAAGGGGCCCCGCTGGGGAGAGGAGCGTCGAGGCCCGATCCCCGCCGCACAGAGGCAACTGCGGCACAGGATCGGGCAGCCCACGCGGCGCCGCCTCAGTCGAGGGGCGCCCACCGCCTCACCTTCGCAGATCCGGTCCAGCCGCTGCCGCTTCACTTTGTGCCGGTCCATGGGCCGCGCCGCGCCGCCGCTCAGCGCCGCGGAGGAACGCAGAAGGGCAGGGCCGCGGCCCCGCGCCGCGCGGCCCAGCAGCCGCAGAGGCGTCGCAGACGGAGAACCCCTCGCTTCCGCTTCCGGCCGCCGCCGGCGCGCGACACAACGCCGCGTCCCACAAACCTCTGCGGCGCGGCCGCGAGGGAAATCCCGCGGGGCGAACGGGCGTGCGCAGCTGCGGTGGATCTTCCCGCTCCTGCCCGCCCGGGCTCTGTTTGTGCTCGATCGCGGCCAGCCCTGAGCCGCCCGAGTCCCACGGGAGCGGCGTCCGCCGTCGCGCCGGGAATCAGCGCCCCGCCCGCACGGCCGCCGAGTCCCGACCCTGCCGGCAGTCACCCTCCTCCCGCGGGTAGTGAGGAGCCGCCCCGCTCCGCCCCCCGCACCGGGCGTGACCTGCGCGGCCTCGCGGCGGTGCCCCTTAAGGGGCAGAGGCGTCGCAGTAGAGGGCGGTGTTACTCGTTCCGTTCCGGGGGGAAGGCGGTCGTGGCGGCCCCTTCTGATCTGAAAACGCCGTATCCTTCCAGGAGAAGGTGGCGTGGTTGGGCTGTCCTGTGCTTCTACCCTGGTAGTACCAGAAGGAAGGTCTCAGTGGTTTGCTTCCAGAGCCAGAAAAGGGGTGTGAGCACTTATCTCCGTAAGCGTATGTTATGCACATTTGGAAACTGAGTGGAAACTGAGCTCTGAGCATACCCATTCCACATTCACGTTGTTGTTGAAACAGTTTAAACCAATAAAAAGGACAAAACTGGAGGGGAAAAAAAATAAAAAAGCTGAGGTGGAGAGGTGGTAAGATTAAAATTCATACAGGCACTGACCCAGATGCATGTGGAGGGTCTGCCAGCACGGAGTGCATCTTGACTGTCAGGTAGGCTACAGAGAGAAACAGTCACCACAACCCAAAAACCCTCACACATCACAGCAGTGATGGCCAGCTGCAAGAATGCTGAACAGTGATGCATGCCACATCAGCTGTAACTGTAGACCCTGTGGAAGCCCCTGAAGACCCTATGGAAACATAATTTTTGCTCCACTCAGGGCACTTGGCCAAAGCAAGTCTTCTCAGACCACGCCTGTCCTGCCCATAGTCTTTTAGTCAGTGAACTGTCTCCTGTACAACAAGCAAGATTCTTCCCTCCCTCACAACATCCATGGGACAAAAAGTTCTTGTGCGTAAGGGCCGTCATCCAGGAAGACCCCAGCAAGCTCAAAAGGCAGACCCATGTAAGCCTAATGAAGTTCAATAAAGCCAAGCGCAAGGTGTTGCCCTTGGTCATGGCAATCCTCGATACGCATACAGACTGGGAGAAGAACTCACTGACAGCATCCCAGCTGAGAACTTCAGAGCCCTGGTAGATGAAAAAAACTTAACATGAGCCAGGAGTGTGTGCTTGCAGCCCAGAAGGCCAATAGTACCCTGGGCTGCATCAGGAGAGGGGTGGCAAGAGAGCAAGGGAGGGGATTATTCCTCTACTCTGCCCTGTTGAGGCCCCAAGTCGAGTACTGCATCCAGGTCTGGGGCCCCTGGCACAGGAAAGATGTGGAGCTTTTGGAGAGGGTCCAGAGGAGGGCCACAAAGATGATCTAAGGGCTGGAGCACCTCTCCTATGACGACAGACTGAAGGAGCTTGGCTTGTTCAGTGTGGAGAAGAGAAGGCTCCAGAGTCACCTCCCTGTGTCCTCCCAATACTTAGAGGGAGATTATAAACAGAAGGCAGACTGACTTTTTACACAGCCTGATAGCAATAAGACAAGGTGAAATGGTGGTTAGAAGCATCTCCATCTGCGTCTGCACAGATACATGCAAAAATTAGCTCAGGCAGTATTGGATGAAACATCCTGTATACACATGCGCACTGTGGAGCTACAGTATAGAGCTGCTATAATTGCATGTTGCAGTTAGTAATTACTGGTACTTGTTTTGTTGCAGGGTGTGGCACTAAAGAAGACAGCTTCACTCTTGGAAGATGGTTTCCTATTAATTTATCAGTTCTTATGTAGCAAAATCCATCTGAGGGCAACAGAATCTGAAGATTGTGCTCACTAGGAAAAAAAAAACAACAACACTTTTTATGCACAACCTCTAGAGACAGTAGATAATCGTAGTACTGTTCCTTGCAGTATTTTCCATGCAGCTCCCTTAGGCACCTGTGAGCTGAGGTGACAGATAAGTCTCCCCTTGCCGTGCACCCAGTGAGGCTCAGGGCTTCTGTGCACGTGTGGGGAAGGGACCCACCAGGTGGCAGTCCTGCAGCACTACTGAGGACCATACTCAATATCTGGTGCAGCCAACTGCTACTGCAGCTTATCCCACTCCAAGAGAAAATAAGGACAGCTCATTCCTGAGGGATGGCACAAATGGACACTTCAGAGTGCAGCAGAATATCTAGGGTTTCTGAGCAGCCTTAGGGCTGCATGCTGGGATCTTTTCCCCCCCAGGGTGTTAGCTGGGCTACAGACTCCCATTTGAGGTACAAGTACCCATGTGCACACATTCATCAAGCAGACATGGTTCAATACCCATTTGTTTTACTTCCAGGTATCTTTCCTCCCCAGCCACGTGACCTCCCAGTGAACAGGGCCCTAGGGGTCTAGCTAGAGTATCTTCCATTTTACTACAAAACAGCCAGCTTGTGGTAAAATAGATGCATGAGCATACCTGTGATGGTGCCTCAGCTATTGACAGAGCTTCCTTTCAGTATGGCTTTGTTTAAAAGAATATAAAAACAGAAAAACTATGTTACTACTAAAAAATAAAAGAGGGACAGCTTTACCCCTATGGCTTGCATGCAGAATCGCATCTTAACTTCTTACCTACTAGACAAACAGCCTTAGTGTTAGGGAGCATGTTGTGTATGGAACATACAGTCTCCTTTTACGTTTATGCTGACTGACCTTCACCTCTATGTTTTAAACCTTGTTTAAAGCATCTCTGAATAGTGCATGGTGAGATATCCTCCTAGGCTGCTGACATTATCTTGCTGATAGCTTTTAAGTCAAGTAAATAATTGGATGCTTAAAAAGAATATGAGAGGAGGGAAAATGTAAAGGAGAAGGTTTTTTGAGGGCATAGAAAGAAATTGAAAATCCCAGAAACCTTGTTGCCACGGCCAGAACTGGGAGAGACATCTGGACACAGAAGCTCTGTTTTGGTCCAAAGTCCTGTCATGTGGGAGTGGCTCATACCTAGGTCTTTCCTGGTAGACTCTAAAGTACGTAATGCTGTTGATAAGATGTAGAGTAAACATTAGACCCTGTGCGGCTGCCCTGCCATATTCCCATTCGTTTTACAAGCAAAGAGGAAAAAAGGTGCAGGAGTACTTAAAGCCCTGTTGCAAGTCACAGGAGACTGCCACCTCCAGTGCTGTCTACCACAGTGCTGAAGGCAATGAAGGTGGCAGCAGGGTGTGATCACTGATCTTTCCCACTAGTGTGCCTGGGAGTCCTCTGTCCCATAGCTTGATGCAAATGGAAATCCAATCTATTGGATGGAAGAAGCATGGAAAGCATGGAAAGCAGAAGCAGGTTCCTCCTAAGGAATCAAGGGAAAATAATTTAATACATATTCTGTCACTTGTTTCTTCTCATATCTCTTTAAGTACCTTGCCAACCTACACGAACAGTAAAATATTGTTTTAGATCTCATTACTTTTCTGTTGTGATATTCAGTATAATATGTGCCTCTGAACAATTGCTACCCGTAAGGCACTACAGTATCTTCCTGGTACTGTCTTGCCATAGCCGCATCCATGGTTCACTTGAGACAAAAAGAAAGAAAGCAGCTGCTCTGATAATATGTGGCACGGATATATCAGGATCAGAATGACAGACCAGCATTTGTAGATCTTACAGTGCATCTTTTAGAAACCTTTGAATCAAAATCTAGTGGAGCGCATTATTAAAGCTAATTTTCTATGTTCTTGTCTCTAGAAAAAAAAAGAAAGAAAAAGAAAAAGAAAAAAAGTAGACCAAAAGCAGTATAACAGTGCTCTCAGAAGGAACTCCTTTCCCCTTTTGAAGAATTTCACAGGATACCAGGTCAGTCAGAACCTGCTGATGAGGCTTCCTACCTCCAGCTACAAGAAGCATCATGATCACAAATGCTCATCCTGCTGGAGAACTTTAACCACTGAGACATCTATTGGAAAAGTAGCACTGCAAAGCTGTAAGCAATCCAGGAAATGGGAAGGGGGAAAGGGAAAAGGGAAGAAGGGGGACCGGGACTAAAAACAAAACTAAAAACAAAATGATCTGAGGAGGAAAACTAGTTTACTAAATATTATATTGTGTTATTTTGCTTTCCAATATCTTACAATATAATCAGAATTGAAGCTAATAAATCAAATAAAAATGAGCAAGGGAGAGTGTCCGATAAACCGAAGGCCTTACACTAACGCTGAAGATGAGACAGCAGCGAGCACCCACTGCTGGATTGATCCAAAATGAAAGAGAGTGTCCCGTGACCGCAGACAGTTTTTATCTTTCCCTCTAAGTGCAAAAACGTAAAAATACAAAGCAACACAAAGTCCTCTGGGGAATGTACTTCTTCTCTTCTAAGACAGGTATACCTATAACAATCAATGATCCACAGAGCTGGAGCATTAGCTCTTTAACTCTCAGTGCACTACATGATGTTATGATGTGGAATACCAATACCAAAAATCATAAAACCGTGACATGAGGCTGCTCCTTAGCCAGTCATTCCCTGGTCAGGATGGATTAATGAGTCCAGATTTGCCCTGTTACAGAACTCTGCCTCTCTCAACTTCACAAGTTCTCTGCTAATTCAGTTCTCATGCTTCTCAGGGTCTCTCTGGATTGAAGATCTATTGTTCAGCATACTAATCGCTCCCTCTAAATGATCATTATTATAAATCTGCTAGTTCCTTTTTCTTGTAGGATGACTCTTCTTAAGGGAAATTATTTTAACTGATGATGCGTTATATCTATTGAGATATAACTTTGTATCTGTCTACATCTAAATGTCTCTGATAGTCCTGCTGTGAATGACAATGAGGCTAAAATACAAGAGCAGATTTGAATGTTTTCTTTGTAGGACCTGAAGAGTAAAACTATATCAGCTGTAAGTGGCCAAATATCACAGGTACAGATGCAGAAAACTGTAGGCAACTGCTTTGGCTATCAAGACTCTGAACCATCAACCATGGGCAGCCAGAGCTGTTTATGGAATCAGCGCTCATGCTAGGAAATGGAAGAGGTTTTTGTTTGTTTTTCTGTGAATACAGACATTAACTTCTGCTGGGCTGTTTACCTTGGGTTAATATTTCTGTAGTGTACAGGTGTTAATATGAGCTGTGAGTGTCTGCTGTCTGTCTCCAGTCCAGTAAAAAGCAGAGTATGGCGCTGTAAATATTAGCCCAGGCATAGAAGTGTTTGCACAGCCTTCCTCTGTGCTGCCTCCTGCAGTAGTACTCTGATATGAGTACTCCTCACAGACCATCTGGGGTTCAGCTGTCAGAGCCTCAGCATCTTCTGTGTTGTGAAGTAACATGCACTAGTTTTATCTCAAAAAGCACTGCAGTGATCAAGTCTCACAAAATCCAGAGAAATCATCAGTGTGCTATCATATTCAGAAGATTGGTACTACACAAAATAAGGTACAACTAAGTACTGCAGCACACTGAATAAATATTTCTTTGGTCAGGCTCACTCTCTGTTGGCAGTGGGAGTCCCAAATGCAGAGAAGAAATGGCTAGCACATCACTGAAGCACAACTGCATGTTCTAAGAAGTGCAGTGCTGTGCAGTCATTTCAGATAGAAACTAAGGACTTGTACTCTTGGTTTGTTTGAAACTGCTCCTCAGTAAAGGAGAAAAATGTCCATTGCTGTTGATTTGAACAGATGAGGAATGTGAAATAATATACCCCTGCAGATACCATAGGGAGTCTTCCAGCCACCGAAGAGAGGAACAAGCAATGAGAAAATGGCACCTGTGTGGTAAATGGATTCCTTATTCCACAGATGGTCCTTCCTGCACCTCACACATAGTCTTTGATGAGAATTAGCATAGATGTGTCCAAACCTGCAAGATGAGTTCTTACTTGATAGAGAAAAAAAAACTTGTGCTGTACCTAGCTCTTCATAGGCTGGAAACAAAATGAAGAAGATGAACTGTGATCTTCTCAATGACTTTCAAGAACCATCACAAAGTCCTAACTGGATTTTTCTCAGCTAAAATGTGGAGAAGCATGGAAACTGAGTTGTACAGCTATTGCAATGACCAGACATCAATCAGGGCTCCCCTACTCACCTGAAGCATGCCATCATTGCCATCAGAACCCTCATCCAAGTTCCTGTTGCTACAGGAAGTGCAACCAAAGGCCTTTGTACATGCTCTAGTTCTTACTTCCTGGAAGTTTTTCTATGAACAGTTCAAAAATAATAGGCAAGCAAGCTGTATGTCAGAGTTGCAAATTAATAGTTATAAAGCTCATCAATATTGTTGTCATCAGCCACCCTCATAACTCTGCACATGAAAGCATTTGTCTGCCCTAGGGGGCAAGTGGATCAACCTCATCCATTCCTTTATGGGCCCCAGAATAGATAATACAGAAGCCCTTTTCCTCAAGGTGAAGCACACCAGGCTTTTTTTTATTCTCCTCCTCCAATCTAATACTGAGCCAGGTAGATTAGAGTAGTTGAAACATTCCAATCTTCAGAGTTGCTGTTTGTAGGAAGAAGAAAGCAAATGCAGTATTAGACAAAGACAATAGAGAATGCACTATAAAGAAGTCTTTGGGTTAAGCATGTGTGGCACACACAGCCTCATAGGTAGCATATAGACAAGCACTCAGAGTGGATATTCACTCTAAGATCAATGGCTAGTCGAATATCCCCCTTTACTCCAAAGCATGTTTGAGCTTTGAAGGTGTAAGAAGATGGTGTATATGCCAGCAAGTATCATTATATTGAAGTGAAAAGCTACTAGACATTTCAGGGAAAAGGACTAGCATCCAAAATTCTTGGCTTTTACAGCAAACTGTTATCAGAGATTCATGGGATGACCTTGGGTTAGACATTGCTCTATGTCTCAGTTTAGCAATCTGTTAACAACATAATGATCTGTTAGTAGTAATGTAACAGTAAACTAACTTTATTAACATCTTTTTCTATGGAGTTGCAGGCACGAAGAGTTACGTTTACAGAGTTCATTTTATGCTAATCCAATTTTTCTAATAGCTGCCACCAAAATATTAGGAAAGTCATTTCTGCTTATCAATAAGTCAGCTGGGTCATAGAAAAAAAGCAGCTGAGACACTGTGTGTTCATGTGCATTTGGGAAAAAAAAAATATTTCTATTGGGGTGGGTTGAGATGTCCTCTGCATGAGGTTCGGTGCTAGTATTTTCCATTAGAGGCTGACAGATTGTAATCTGCATTCCAAAGACCAGAGGATACTCCATACTCATGAATGATGAAACTAAAATGAGAAGCAAAGTAAGGCTGTATTCCAGGGGGAAGGTGAGGCGGTGAGGAGAGGAAATACAGCATGTATTAGTTTTGCAGCCTATAGTGTACTAGGGTAGTGAGAGAGTTCCTGTGACTGCTGTAAAAGCAGTTGCTCTCTTTGGCTGATGATTTTCAGTGTAACAATCAAAACCACACAACATCCCTGAGGATGAAATAATGATGAAATGGGCAATGCTAATCTGATGCTCGATCAGCTTGTATGTAGCTGTCCTCTTTGGTCTCAATGCACATCAGGAAGGGCATAATTTACCTCTGAGAATAAAAGCTGAGGAAATGGCTTGCTCCTGGAGTCAGAAATCTAACTTCATCAGACTGGAGCTCAGAAGGGGAATGCAGCTGTTATAGCAACACTGGCTCTGTTTGAAAAGTAACTGAGTGCCTATTTGACCATGACAGATTAATGAATGGTTTCTTTAGCTCTTTTGACAAAACATATCATCATAAATAACATGTATAGAAGTGATACCCTCCAACCAGTTGCTGAGGAGCAAATGGTCCCCAGGCTATGAAGAGTGTGACTGCACTAATGTGACTGCATGACTCTGAACTCAAACAATTCACATGCAAAGTAACTTCCTTCAATTTGAATGAATTTGAGCACATTTGTTCCTCAAGATCCCATACGTAAATAGTTAACAACAGTTATCTAGAGTTTGTTTGAGAGTGTGTAGGTAGCTGAGTGATGGTACAGCCCTATGAATAAAACAGTGCTTATTGCAGTAGGTGTTGACAGGATGTTAGGAATAAATCCATGAGGACAAGAAGTACACAAAGTGACCAATTTCTGCATGCGTTTAACTCCCATACAACCCTGAAACTGTGCACAAGATTAACGCTTTCATTTTGGGCAAGATAAGATATTAACAAAGATCTGAGAAGAATTTACTTCCACAGTCACGTCTGTTTCATTTCAGCACTTGGTCACATCATGTACCTCAGTCCAGCCGAGACCTGCATGAAACCGCAAAGAGCAACATAGATAATAAAATGTGGAACTGAGACTAAATGCTGAGGAAATCAGATCAGTGTTGATCACAGTTTCTGCAGCTCCTTAAGTAGGTCAAAGGCCTGGACCTGGCAGGGATTAAGAGAAACTGATTTGTGAGATATTAAACATTACACTGGAAGATGGTTCCCATAGGTCAGAGATAACCTATAAAATTACAAACAGGAAGAGTGATGAAAGCACTAGTCATGAGAGAGACTGGTAATTACCCAACTCTCTGAGATGTGTAATGAGGTTAAAGTGCTACTCTGTATGTGCACATGGGGAAGAACAAACAAATAACCTTATATGTCATGGGTCCTGGGCAAAAATACATGTGAGCATTCTGAAGTGAAGAAAGGGATGGTCCCGTTACAATGCGTCAGTGCGCTGGCTAGTGAAGTGGCCAGCACTTCATCAGATGTTAAGCAAGAGTTCCTCTACTTGGCCACTCATTAAGGCAACCTGATGGCAGACACCTTTAATATGGAGGGTAAATATTTCCCTTTCCATTTTTATCCACTACAAAGCATAACTTAAAACTGAGTTAATGAATTACTTCAGTGGGATTTAGGTGAGGACTTATATAAGATCAGAAAAAATAGTCTGGAAAGGACCTTTAAGATCTATCCTCTTGTAGCCAGCTAGACTGACCTGCTGGGAGCTGTTCTCAAAGACCCCAAGTACTGATGAGCTCTTCTTTTCTTCCTCTCCCCACAAAAGTTATTTTGTTACAGAAGAAATAGTATTGGTTCTTGACGAATCCACTCTGGAGACGACCAGGAAGCCTGTTATTTTCCACACGCTAACAGAACGTTTATACGTGCCAGAATTTTCCCACAGCTTGACATTAAGATTAATGGTTTATATTAATTCCTTTCTCAAGGTACAAAGACATTTCTCCCATGAGTCACTTTATCTCAGTTCACTGAATTTTCTGGAATCTGTCTTTGCTTAGAAGGAGAAAAACAGTGGAATAGAAACAACAGACAAAGGATCACAGACTGATAATCATCTGAATTACCAACTCTTTACATTCATATCTTTAAAAAGCTGTACCTGCCACTACAATCATGTCCAGCAGAGCTTCCCCTCCTGTGGCTGTTGCCCTCTTCAGCTATCAGCCACAAACTTCCTGAAGCGTCTGTACTCCTGCACTGAGGGATACCCAGGCTGCTATAACCTCACACTGTTTTATAAGTAAGCCTCTTTGCTCATAGTTTTTCTTCAGTCCTCCCGGAAAGACAACTGAAAACAACTCTCTACAAAGTTTGAAAGGCTGCATTCCCTCCACCATTTGCCTTAAGTTCCCCCAGCCCTGAGACTTCAGTAAGCATTTTAAGAATGGTGAGAATGATTTTTCTCTCCTTATACAAGAACTGAGAGCCTCTAGTATTTGTGGACAACTTGTTCACAACCAGAATTCTCTCACAGCACCTCTGTCCAGCAAGCAGAAGGACAAACCTTTCTCAAAACCCAGGAATTGGGAGAGCAGCACTGCACTGGATTGTGAACGCTTAATGTGTTTGCAGTTATTACCCTTTCTGTTGGGCTTTTTGGACAGATGGAGTTGGTCTTTCTACTTGTACAAACAACTGTTCTACCAAAAGTTCACCTTATTTTCATGTATTAATGTATGCGTACATGTTAGCCTGCTGATTTTTTCACATTGGTTAATTTGATCTATGGATCTATTCTATTGGTTAATTTGATCATGGAAACTAAAAAGAAGGATTTGTTCAAAATGAAGCACAGTTGCCTAATTATTGAGTAGGCTCTCAGAGATGTCCTGCTTAACTGGGACACGGTGAAACAGCTTGGTAGAAGCCAAGTCCACAATGGGTAAGACTGTGAAATAAGACTTTTCACAGCAAAGGCAATGGGCAGGAGCCGAAAGCTCACACCATCCCTTCCTTAGACCAAAGAAGCATCAAGGGAATTCATTCCAGAACGAGCCAGCATCCGTCCCCTCCGAGGCCATCTCCTCTGATTGCCGTTCACTTTCTCTTAACAAAGCAGACTGCTGTGAGCGCTCTTCACAAAGCCACGAGCAGCCTCGGCTTTACCCTCAGCGCCAGGACGTACTGCGAACCAATAAGGAAACCAACAAACGGAAGTTTTACGTAACGCCCTTTCAAAGCGCCCTTTTTGAAGCTCTTGCCCTGGCGCACGTCGCCTCACGGCCGCCACCGCGGGCTCCATCCGCACCCCCCAGCGCCCTCGGGGCAGCCGCGCCGCACCCCGCCCCCGGGCACCGCCCCGTGGCAGTGGGGGCGGACCGGGCCGGGCCGCGGGGCGGTGCTCGCCGCGTGCGCCTCGACGGGGCGGCGGCCGCGATGTGATGTGAGCGGCGGCTCCAGCGCCCGGAGCGAGCGGCCGCCGGCGCCGAGCTGCAGCATGTGGCTCGCCCTGCTCCTGGGGCTGCTCCTCTCCCGAGCCGGTAACAGCGCGGGGCGGCGGGCGGGAGGGCTTGGCGAGAAAGCCTCGCGGAGGCGCGTCCCCGTCCCGCTGCCCGCGGGCGTCCCGTCCCATCCCGAGCGGCCGCTGGCGCCCGGCAGAAAATGCGCGCGGGGCGACGCTTCGGTGCTCCCTCCGGGAAGTTGGCTTGTGCGGAGCTGTCCCGAAGCCGCGGAGCTCGGGGTGCGTCCCGGACTCGGGGCTCCCGTCCGCTGCCCGTCCCTCCCGGCAGCGGCTCCGCTCCGAAGGAACTGTATTTCAAAGCAGGAAAGGCGCGCTGCTGCTTTGACCTGTGCCGCGAATTGCGAGTGTCGATGTGACCGAACCGGCTGGATGCTCCGCGGAAGGGAATTGAATTTCCTCGGGGCAGAGCTGGCGGAGGTAAAGGAGGGCGGCTTGCTCCTCACTCGCAGCAGGGAGGGACCGATGTCAGGAGCTGATCCCTGAGCGCGGCATAAAGACAGCATCCTTTTAGGGCAGAAAGACAAGCATCTATTCTAGCTTTTGGAGAAGAAGCGGGATCTGAGATATCTTTGCCGAGAGCTGTTTTTCTTTACCGTCTTCCATGTGCCCTCCCTCCGAATTGCTGCAGGCCGGTATTCTGATGAGGCTCGGTTTGCAAAGACCAATCCAGGCAGCTCCTGCAAAGATGCAGCTGTTTACTTACGCTGCACTCTAGTATTGCCAAATCGCAAGATCTTGAGGGGAGGAATGATTTCTCTCTTGTGTACATCTCTTGTGCAGTCTTCATAGTTGCAGTGGCAAAAAATACAGAAGTTACAAAACTGGTTCAAAGCACCGAACCCTACCTACGAGATGTCAGTTGACATTAAAAAAAAAGCAACTGCTCAGTATCATGACTCCTATAAAGATGAGCTATTGCACTGAGACCTCAGTAGCATTTGTGCATTTCTACAATAGATTTTCCACAATTTTCCATTGCCCAAATACTAGTGCTTGTTTTATATCTATTATTAATCAATAAAAAGTTTCCCTTCAGTCATTGTCCTCTCTTTCAAGTGTGGATGACAAGGGATACTACAATAACAATAATATTAATTATAATTTTGTATGTATATGACAGGGCATGGATTCAAAAGTGAGAATAAATAGGCATTGTATTAACTATCACTTTATTTTTCTAAGGTTTAAATAATCATGGCATGTGAAGGGATTTATTATTTTTTAACCTTTTCATTTTTCATTTAGCTACAGAAGGGACTCAGATACACACACACATTTAATGCTTTCTGCAACCTAGACCAGAGAGCTTTCTAATATTTTACCTGAATATCTGATATTATAATTACTAAGACAATTTTTTTTCTTTTTTTTTTCAATGAAACTTCATGTGCTAGGGCTTAAGACTGCATAGCTATTAAATTCTGCTAATTAAGGAGGATTGCTCTAAATTTTTCTGCTTTGATGCTTCCAGAAGCTTCACCCAAAGCATCTGGTACAGGCCTGTGGTAGAAACACACTCCGTTCACTTTACACTCAGCTCTGTTCTACCCTGTCAATTATGATATCATTGTAAAGTTTTGAAAATATCACTTCAAGCTCTGGTGATTTTTGAGTGGATCTCGTAAGGCTGCTAAGTATGTCCCGTCCTTTCACAAACTGCTGCAGCCACTGTGGGAGATGGCACTTTGGCCTTGTGATGTATGTCAGTTTGCTCAGCTTACAATTCCAAAAACTACTGGAGGTAGCAGAATCATAGAATCATTTAGGTTGGAAAATCGTGACTGGAACTTTGCACTGCTTGCAGCTTTACAGAATGTAATCACATGTAGCGTGTTCATTAATGTTGTTCCAAGATGCAATGTCTAACCAAAACAAACTGTGCTGGTACAGAGTTTCTGGTGAGAGATTCGTCTTTCAGAGAGCTTACCAAGTCATACAGACAGATGAACAACAAAGAAGTTGACAGGAAAACCCTCGGAAAGCCCAGAAATATAAATTAACGGGACAGAGACACCTAAGGCAGCATTACTGGGCTGAAGGAAGAATACGAAGTTTGAGAATCAGACTAGCATGGAATTATATGCCAAATAAATGGATAAAGGCAGCAGAAGTGAAGGGAGTGAGAAAACAAATCAGAAAGTGAAGACAGTGTACCAGATAATAAAAGCTGCACTGAGCTTTTTTATTTTAGTCCTTAGTGAAGACAGACAAATAGTACTACAACACCTGCTGGACAAGAGAATGACAGGTGAGTTCACACATCCAAAAAGCACTGAAGGTAGATGCCAGGCTGAGCACGGTTTTGTCCTGAAAGGAGAAAACATGGTACTAGCCTACATATAAATTCTGTTAGCAGTTCTTATTCCAAGTCTTCACAAGACCAGGTTGTGTGGAGCTTTGAACAACCTGGTCTAGTGCAAAGTATCTCTGCCTATGGCACAGAAGTTGGAACTGGATGACCTGTAGTGTCTCTTCCAGCCCGAATCGTTCCGTGATCCACTGTGCTTGAACTGTAAACGGATTCATATACTAAAATGAAGAAAGGTTACATATCTGAATTCACACATCCATGGAAGTATTACAGCGTATCACCTCTAGTGTTATCTTTATGAGAGAACAGTCCATGCACTTAAAAAAAAAAAGCTGAAAAAAAGTAATTAAGTTTTAAAGATTGTATTGTTACTTTAAAATTATTTAGTGCTTCCATAAGGTGGCGGCAGTGTATATACTTAAAATTAATGCACGTGCTACACAAATACACACACTGAGTTCATAGCTGATAAAAAGTTGAAAGCTGGCAGGCCAAACCTGCGTCCCAGTGTTTGGGGTGCAAATTTTAGGGGTTTGTGAATACACTGTGAACTGATTGCACATCAGCACTTCTAGGTGGAGCTATTTAAGATTAAAGGTATCTTCTATTATGCAAAGAATGCGTATAGTTATTATTAATTATCCAAGCTCAACAAATTATTTGTTTTTATGCACTGCAGATGCCTTTCTCAGTGCATCTCTTAATGACTGGCATATACAAGGGTTGCTCCAAAAGCAATGCCTCCTATTTGATGATGATGGCAGTATGGCAGCAGAGGATGAACGTTCCCACCAATATTGCACTATATTTTGTTGCTGTGTGGCAGATGACAGCAGAGAGGCAGTCTGACCAAACGGCCTCTCGACATGAAGGTACATATAAAGCAAAGGTGTGGAACTGAATTCCTCCATGTAGAACAGACTTCACCCACTGACTTTAATTGATGATTGCTGAACATTTATGGAGACCAAACAGTGAATGTCAGCACAGTAAGGAGTGGGTGGCACATTTCAGCAGTGGTGATAGTGGGACACTTGTGGTGCAGACTTTTATGAGTACAACATATAGGCTCTTGTTCATCACTGATGAAAATGTATAGCTAATGGTGGTCACTGTTGAAAAATAGTGTTTTGTATCTGAGAATTTGTTCTAGCAAATAGTTTGCATCTGTTGTAGTTTCAGTGGAAATAAATAAGTCATTACTTTCAGAGTGACCTATGTACTTAGCAACAAAACAGCTCTGACTTACACAGTGTGATGTTATAGTATTGCTTATTTCACTAAGCTTCTTATTGCCCAGATAGGAGAGCTTCTTCAAAGAAGGCCTCAGCAAAGCCATGGTTTCCTTAGGAACTTACTGCTCTTGGAAAATAGAGAGCCACCTCTGATCCTAGACAAGTTGAAAAGTTGTATTAAAAAGAAAAAGGGAGGAGATGTTATTAAACAAAATCATTTTGGAGATTTATCACTAATCTTTTGTTCTTCTTTCACATGCTAATACTTATTCTTTTGTTTCTAAATGGAGATAGTTCTTGCTCCATACTACTCCAATTTGAAGGACTCTAACCAGTTCTGCCTCTTGAGTTCTTACGGAGGACACCTACAGAACAATGACAAGGTGCCTGTGTGGCATTTAACATGAATGAAATCCTAACAGTCTTCTCCTTTCTTTACCAGGTCACTTTCTGTCTCTGCCACGCAGTGATTGCATAGTAGCAGAACAGCTGTGCCTCTTAGACTCCATCTGCAATGCCACCTACAGGACTCTGGAAAACTGTGACCTTGCTAAGACTCGCTTCCTTGCGCTGGATCATGATAGCAGGGTCAGATGTCTGAATGCAGAGCTATACCTTGGGAACAGCTCTTTACTGAACTGCAAGTGCCATCGGCGCATGAAGAGACAGGAGCATTGCCTGCGCATTTTCTGGACCGTTCACTCCAGCATGACAGATGGTGAGACAATATAAATGTAGAAGGTACTAGTATGGATCAACTCTTCCCCTCCCACCTGAAAGCAAAGGTGAAAGGCCACTTCCCAATTCTGAAGTTACTCCTTTGGTTTCCTGATCATTACTGCTCTATATGATACACACAGAAAACCGATCTGGTCTGAGACTTGCCCCTTAAATACACCAGGGACCCTGACAAACCAAGATAGCAACTCTGAGACAATTACTTAACTGTAGTGCTGTGAAAATCACCTCAAAATGTTTACATCTGTCTGTTACTGAAAATGGTTGTGAGATTATCACATACTGTAATGGCATCCCTGAGCAGCATTTTGCTTCTCTCCAGCTTTATTGGGATGCTTCTAATGGCCTGTCACCAGGAACTACCTGTCCTGTACATCTCATTAGCACCGAGTCTGAAAAAAGCTAACTTCAAAATAGGCCAAATTCCAGCCAGAGGAAATCCAATGACAAAATATTATGCTGTTGCTACACAATAACACTTTTGCATCTCCAGCAGAACCATTCTTAGCATTTAGCTTTCAGCAGGACAGAACATCTCTGAACTCCAGAGTGAAGAAACACGAATAAAAAGCTCATCATAAGTCGTGTCTCTCATTGCATAAAACACCTTGTGTCTTGTCCAGGTTATTTCAATTTGGAAACCTCTCCCTATGAGAATCCAGCAATTGAAGAGCACTGGAAAACAGATTATAATGAACTGGCAGCTCTGGTATCAGGTAATAATTTGTAACAGCTACATGATACAATGCTTGCCTTTCTTACCTTTTCAGGAGCTGAAGATTATTAATAATAATGATTTGAGGTGATTGTCCTTTTAATTAGATGAATGCCTGCTCAGGATACTTGCCTGTGTTTGCACTCTAAATGTAAATACAGTTACAGACCTAGGCCAATGAAACAGGGAGTAACTCACAATAATGTATTCTCTAAATAAAACCGTTCTAACGTTAACTAATAAAATATACGATTTTGTAACTAGCATCACTGTAATGTCATAGTACTAGCACATAGCTGGACTTTGTTCATTTCGATGTTCCCAATTTGACCATCAAGTAAGGGCTACTCCTATTTCTATATTAAGTTTCTTCTGGTGATTTACTTCTTTGTTTACAGATTTATTTTGGCTTTATAGGCTCTCAGTTAGCAGGAGATGCAACAAACCCATGCCTGAAAGCAACACATGTCTGTAATTTGAGCAAGAAGTGTGTTCGGCTGCGCACAGACTATGCTTCAATCTGCACCAGAGGGGCAGGAAGTGAGGACACGTGTGACCGTCGCAAATGCCATCGAGGGCTAAGAAATTTCTTTGAGAAAGTCCCTGAGGATTTCACTAGAAGGATCCTATTCTGTCCATGTCAGGATGAACTTTGTGGAGAACGACGACGGAAAACTATTGTTCCTGACTGTTCCTTTCAGTACAGCACCAAACCCAATTGCCTTTGGCTTCTGGACTCCTGCTTGGAAGACCATATCTGCAAGTAGGTCTAGCAGCAGCAGGCACTAGCTACCAGAGAAGAGTGACACAGACACTGATCGTCTCATTCTCGTTCCTACAGATCCCGACTGGCTGATTTCCAACAAAACTGCCAACCTGCAGATATGTCCCCAGACAGTTGCTTTCAGCACAACCATGCTGCATGCCTGCAGGCTTACATGGGGATGATTGGTAAGTGATACCCACAGGAACATACAGGCTTACCTTCAGGCAACAAACTTGTAACCACATTGTTATACTGTGGGTCCGTCTTGCTTTGCTGTGGGTTATAGTGCTCAGCATGCCAATGAATATACCTTAGCCTAAGTACGCTAGTGCTCCCTCTTGTTTCTGAGCTAAATGCAGCACAAAGAGAGCTCCTTCATGGCATTTATCAGTCTGCTTGGTCCCACCCTCTGCTAGCAAAGCAGCAGCACTAGCTTGGGCTTCTTGCACTCCTGTTTGCATCACCAGCTGATGCAAAGTGCTCTAAATACCTGTCTGCTGAGTCTTTCTTGGTTTGTATGGATTAAGTTATTCCTGCTGATGGAGCTGCAATCACAGCAGAATCCAGCTGTAAGATCATTGTTAAAGCTGACAGTCCCTTGTTGCTTGATGTTTAGACTCATGCTGGATTAACTTTGTATGCACTATCTCCTCAAAGTCAGTCAGAATGACTGTTACACAAGGCACTACCAGCTGTTGAATGGAAGGTTGTCTTTAGTTACGAGGTATTCACTGCCAAATTGCTTTTTTTCAGAGTGGCTCAAAGAAAAAGCTACAAAATGCAGTAATAAATATCTCAGAAGCTGTAATTCTAGACTATATCTTCTATGTTTTCAGTCGTTTTTACTGTTTTCATACCAAACAAATTCAGTGCTCTGAATGGCACACTACAGCTGTGCAGCACTTCTTTGGCAACAAAAAGCATTTGGCCACAGAGTGCTGCCAGCTACATGAGAATTAGGAGAGCCTTTTGCTGCCATGTGCCAGTACTGCTGTTGAATCTCTGCAGATGTTTCACATCGTTCAGTCTAATGTTTTCATGAAGTTTGGTTATCAGTGTGCTTCATCATCAGATTGACTGAGTCAGGGGTAGCAATCTCCACCCTTTCTCACAGAGCAGCATGCACGTATGTTCACCAGATGTGGGTCACCTTGGAGGGGCTCTTGGCCTGTTCTGAGGAACGGAAGGCTTTTGCCTCTAGGGCAGCATTGCCTTTAGGATAAGAGCACTCATCATGATTCTTTCACTTTAAGTAAATCCTGATTCCTGTTTCTGGGGGCTTGGAACAGGCACGCCTATGACACCCAACTACATCAGTAACTCCAGCGTAGAGGTCTCCCTGTGGTGTACCTGTGAAAGCAGTGGCAACCAGAAGGAGAAGTGTGACCAGATACTTGGCATGTTTGAGAGCAACAAATGCCTTGGTAAGCAGTATGTCACGAAACTGGGGAAACAACTGAGCACAGCTAAGTTCAAAACCTGTTGATTTCAAGATCCTATGCTGCACTGCTCTAGCTTACACTTATGAAACTATACACAAACAGCACTCAAAGGGGTTGGAAAAAAAGCAACACCCTGGGGAGATCAGACATGCTGTATCCATAGGTTGTTGAGTTGTCACATCAATGGACCAGGATCATGGTGTTTTGGTTCCCCCTCTTGGTCCTTTCATAGAATCATAGAACTGCTTGGGTTGTAAGGGACCTTAAAGACCATCTAGTTCCAACCACCCTGCCATGGGCTGGGTTGCCAATTGCTAGATCAAGCACTAGATCAGGTTGCCCAGGGCCCCATCCTCAAACATGTCCAGGGATGGGGTATCCACAATCTCTTTGGTCAGCCTGTTCCAGCATTCACACCACTCAGTGAAAAAAACTTCCCCAACATCTAACCTAAATCTTCCCTCCTTTATTTTAAAACTGTTTCCCCTTGTCCTATCACTATCAGGCTGTGTAAAAAGTTGTTTTCCTTCCTGATTATAATCTCCTTTAAATACTGGAAGGCTGTAATGAGGTCTCCCTGGAGCCTTCTCTTCTCCAGACTGAACAAGCCAAGCTTCCTCAGCCTGTCGTGGTAGGAGAGGTGCTTCAGCCTTCTGAACATCCTGTGCTCATCTTTGGCCCTTATTTTGCCAAGATATGTAGCTCCTGACACAGTCCTTGTCAGTAGATTCAGCAGCACAGCAGTTCCACAAATCAGGTTATGTCCAAATATTTCCTTTGTGGAGCTGGGAGGTGGACTCGATGGTCCTTGTGCGTCCCTTCCAACTTGGGGTATTCGACGATGTATGTAATGCTAAGTCTGTATTTTGTTTATCTCCCTAGCCTATAAGCAGATCTTAATAAGATTTAACTATTTTATGATTGTAAGTTTCTAAAGTATATCAAACAGATAAACCACCATTGCTAGATAAAGAAGATTAATATTTAAATCTACCTACTGCTGTACCAAAAAACCTTACACACAGCACTATAGCTTTTGGAGGTTAGGTGTTTACAAATCCATTTTCATTTAGATTTTTTTATACACATCAGAGTAATTAGCTGTCAGTGCAGATGTGTTTAGAGGTGAATTTTGCTTGCCACTTACATTGCCACTTACATCCTTGCCACTTACAGAATAGACAGATGGGAGAGTCCCATAGAGACCCCAAGGTCCTTAAATACAGTGAAAATTGCTTTGCAGTCTGCTCTAAACTTCACAAGTAAACCCACAAAGTAACATGCTATCTACTAAAACAGAATATGTATTTTCTAAATCAAAGTCATACAGGCTGAATGCCTTTCCTATAAAACTAGTCTAGACTTCTATTCAGTAGAATACAAGGTGTGTACAAGAAAAGCACAATAAGACTTGCTTTGCTTCTGTTTGCAGAAAATGCTATTTGGTCTCAAATGTACCAGAAGCTGACAGGTCTGGAAAGACAGAAAGACTTATTTTACTCATCTTCCCTAAGCTTCCAAGGAGACAGTGCAAGCACATCTCTTGCTTCAGAAATGTCCCAGGTATGCATTGTTTTGTTGCCTCCAGTAAGTGTCAGGTCAAGTGGCCTGTAGACAGTAGTTGAAAAACCCTGTATCTGGGAAAGTGTGATTCTGGACATCGAAGTGAGGGATGCCATATGCATGCAAAAATATAGACTGCTTTGAGTCATGATATTCCTTCCCCAGGCAAGTAGAAATTGGAGGCCAGGCTGCCCGGGTGCAGTTTTCCACAGTCTCATATCAGAGTCCAGAGCAGGAGGCCCTACTGCTGTCTGTGTTTGAGCACAAATGGGACTAACTGGGATTCATTCCTCCTTTTCATTTCCTAGGTGGCCGAAGTGAAGACACAGCAAGACACCTCTGAACACAGAAGTTTGCCTATGGCCTCCTCTGTATATTCTGGAGCTGCTGTTTCTTGGCCATCTCTGTCTCTATTTCTTCCCGTGTTGCTGAGCCCACTTTAACTTGGCATAAATGACTTCTTTCCTTCCCATATTAATCTTATCTCATATCCAGACACCTCCCATTACTGATTTACCCTCAAGAAACAAAAGGCCTCTGTAAAAGAGGAAGGAAACAGCCTTAACCTATAACTGCACTCACTGAAAACGACCCCCCCACTTTCCTTCAATCTGTCTGCACTGAGTGATGAAGATCTGGAGCCCACCATTACTTCTGCCACATTTAGCATTTTGAGTAACAGTCAGGCTAATATTCATCCACGGTATTTTAAAACAAAAGTCAGAACTTGAGTGGGGTTAGGTTTCTAACTAGAGGGATGCACATAACACTGCTTCCTACCACCCTACCTATCTGAGCTCTTCTTTAGACATGGAGTACAACATACCATCCCTAAGTGCCGGGTCCTGCACTTGGGCCACAACAACCCCAGGTAACACTACAGTCTTGGGGCAGAGCGGCTGGAAGACTGCCTGGAAGAAATGGAGCTGGGGGTGTTGGTCGATGCTCGGCTAAACACGAGCCATGCCCAGGCAGCCAAGAAGACCAATGGTATCCTGGCTAGTGTAAGAAATAGTGTTGCCAGCAGGAGCAGAGAAATGATAGGCCCTGTATTCAGCACTGGTGAGGCTGTACCTCGGGTACTGTGCTCAGTTTTGGGCCCGTCACTACTAGAAAGACATTGAGGCCCTGGAGCATGTCCAGAGGAGGACAATGAAGCTGGTGAAGGGTCTGGAGCACAGCTTATGAGGAGTGGCTGAGGGAACTGGGATTGTTCAGTCTGGAAAAGAGGAGGCTCAGGGGAGATCTTATCGCTCTCTACAACTACCTGAAAGGGGATTGTGGTGAGGTGAGAGTCAGCCTCTTCTCCTGTATAAGTAGTGATAGGACTAGAGGGAATGGCCTCAAGTTGCACCAGGGGAGGCTCAGGTTGGATATTAGGAAAAATTTCTCCTCTGAAAGCATGGTCAAGCCACTGGAATGGGCTACTCAGGGAAATGGCTGAGTCACCATCCCTGGAGGTGTTCAAGAAAGGTTTAGATGTTGTACTAAGAGACATGGTTTAGTGGGGAAATATTGGAGGTGGGTAGATGGAGGGACTGGATGATCTCGGGGGTCTTTTCCAATGCCGGCAATTCTATGATTAAGACTGGAAGTCTTCACTGCAGGGTTGTTGCAAGTAAAGCTAAGTAAGCATGAGCATAAAATCCCTGTACAACACCGCTTCTCAATTACTTTCAGTTCCCTTATATTTTTTTTTTACAAATTCATTCTTTTAAACATATGAAAAATACCATTGCACTCTGATGACACTATGCTCCAGCCTACATTCGTGCTCCTTTCTGTTTTGCCCCTTGTAACTATACATATCATTCTTTATCATGGATAGCAACAGACTTGCGTTTTGTGGATTAGTAGGGATTCCTGTACTCAATCCTAGTAAATTTACCTAGCCAAGGATGTCCTTGCCAGACCTCAGGCCAAACCTTTTTAGGAATGCCTAGGGAAGTTGATGCTCTGTTCACCACAGATCCCCTGGGTCATTCAGTTGCAAAAGCCTCCAGGAGCCAGAACTAGTTTGTGCCTCTCCACACACTGAAGTTGTCATTTTCCCCTTTCACCTCCTGCCAGTCTCCTCCTCTGCCAAATTTTACTTCGTGATCTGCTTATTCTGAATGTAAACATGCACTGTATAACTGCTGTCATTTTATGCTATATTGGCCTGTTAGAATGTGGTGTTAAGTGAATATTGATTTCTGAGCATAGTTTAATAGTCCACAATCAATTGTGTGCAAGAATTGCCTCATCAGCCAACCCACACTTATCAGGATAGCTAGAAACTCAGCTTAAAGCAGCTTCTCCGTACACACATATAGTGCCTCTTGTTCATCCTATGAAATACAACAGATCTGGACAATATTATGCATAGCTGAGCAATATAACAGTCCTGAATAGATGCAGAATAAGTGGCTATTTCTTTTTACTCTGTTTTATCTATACCCCATGAAGATATCATCTAGGCAATAGGTTTTGGTTCTCAGGCACTATCAGACGCTTCTTACTAGAAAATCTTCTATTGCTGCATGTATCTCAGAGTAGCTGTCCTTCTATGCAGTGGTAATACTGCCATTTCAAATTCCAGCCTTCTCTTATCTTCTTGGGCAGGTAGGGCAGGGAAATGATTGCATGGAATAGATGCTCCTCTGTTGCATAGAGTAGCAACACCGCATCTCCATACAGAAGGAACAAGCATCACATCATCTTGAGAGGAGGCTTAGGGGAGACCTTTAGTTCTCTTCAACTACCTGAAAGGAGCTTATGGTGAGGTGAGGAGTCAGACTTTTCTCCCACATAATTAGTAGTAAGACTAGAGGGAATGGCCTCAAGTTGCACCAGGGGAGGCTCACGTTGGATATTAGGAAAAATTTCTTCTCTGAAAGAGCTGTCAGCCACTGGAATGGGCTGCTCAGGGAGACAGCTGAGTCACCATTCAAGGAAGGTTTTAAATTTAAGCGTTCAAGGAAGGTTTAAATGCTGTGCTAAGAGACATGGTTTAGTGGGGAAATATTGGAGGTGGGTAGACAATAGGACTGGATGATCTCGGGGGGGGGGGTTTCCAACGCTGGTGATTCTATGAGCTTAACTAAGAGGAGTAGGAATGCTGGTATTTCCTGCTATCTACTGAAACATGGCTATGTGATGGAAGAGACAGCATTGTTTCCATGTTTCCTACCTCTCTTTAATGAAAGCAGCCTATGTTATTATAGGACTCCAAGATCTACATTTGGCTGTTCTTCATACGGTGGGGCTGAAACCATAATGCATGTTCAGTCACCTCCAGAGATGACTTGTGAATGACAGGGAAGAAGAAGACGTTCTTTACAATACTCCACAAATCAGTGTGAACTCTTATAAGAAAGATGGAATAGTTTTCCCTGAGCAGCATCCATCTTCTATTCATCTGCATTGTAAGCTCTCCTCTTTCCACACTTTAGTGCTTTAAATCAAGTTGATTTGGGAAAAGCTATTATTTTGTTGTTCATACTCATCACACTGTGGACTTCTAATCCCTTACACCACTAAGGTTATTGATTGCAATTGCAGCCTGGATTGCACAGGAAAAATGCTTTACAGTCTGACAAAATCCTGCTCTAAACAGAACACAGCATTTTCTTCAAATGTCTCTTTTCCATGTTCATATGCACTTTTATATACATGGCTGCCTCTTAGAATTGTTCATCAATAATTAGAAGCAAAATTCACCTCTAAACACATCTGCACTGACAGCTAATTACTCTGATGTGTATAAAAAAAATCTAAATGAAAATGGATTTGTAAACACCTAACCTCCAGATACCAGAGCTGCTCAATGTCACAGCATACATGCATGCACAGCTACTACTAAAAAGTTTAATGTCAGTAACTCCAGTTCTGCCAGCACTGCAGCCCTTTCAAAACAATTCCTACTATCTGTAATGCAAGGCAATGTACAAAAGACAAGAGTAAAACATAAAAACCTCAGCATTTATTCACTTGAAACTGGAATACAACATCCTACAAGCACCTTGCTCTAAATACAAAAATATAATAGAAACTCTGTGTTCTGACAGTCTTAACATTGAGACCTCAGCAAGCATACAAAAGGAAGAAACCTCCTATTTGTTGTAATGTAAATTATTTTTAAGAGTGTAAAATAATACCAAAACTCACTAATAAAATGTATCTTGCAATTTTAGAAGTCTTCTGCCTTCCTGTGCACTTAGTAGAAGCTGCATTGCTTGTGTCCTCCTGATGGAGCCATTATGGGAAAGAAATCTCTTACAAAGTAATGTCAACAACAGCTTATACAGACATCTGTCAGATTTCAGATGTGACACCTAGAAATCTGACATGGCTTTAGACTTCTTAACATGGTCTAACATAGCATTTACAGAGAACATTAACATAGCTCTTCTCAAGCAGCAAGCTCAGTCACTATGAGTCAGTCTTATCTGACAAGTGAGAGAACTGACAGATGTTTCCTGCCAAATGTCACAAGCAAGTTGATGCAAGAAATATTGATGCAAGAAATAAGCCTTGAATTCCAAATCCCTGAACTAGCACAGCCTTACTTCATTAAAATCATTCCCACTTCCCACAGTGAATGCTTATGTTTCAGGAAGGATGAAGTGGCTGAGGTATTCTTTTTAAATGGGGCACAATCTATATCACAGATATGGAAAAAAGCTAAGTTTTACCTCAAACTGTAATGCTTGGCTGCAGAACCCTGTGTACAAACAGGAGAGGGAATGACTTTATATGGCTTGATAGTGATAGGATGAGGGGGGATGGCTTTAAATTAAGACAGGAGGTTTAGATTGGATGTTAGGAGGAAGTTTTTCACTTGGAGGGTGGTGATGCACTGGAACAGGTTGCCCAGAGAGGTTGCAGCTGCCCCATCCCTAGAAGCATTCAAGGCAAGGCTGGAAGTGGCTGTGGGCAGCCTGTTCTAGTGGTTGGTGACCCTGCCCATGGCGGGGGGGGGGGGGGGGGGGGAGAAGCTCTTCGAGGTTCTTTTCAACCCAGGCCATTCTGTGATTACACAGGAACACGAGAGAAAACTCTCCAAGTAATCTTTGGGATGTTCCAGACAAAACTTTTGAGGACAACAGCGAAGCAGGAAGCCAAAGAGCAGTACTAAGCATGATACAGTCATTCAGTACTGCTATGGAATGAGAGCCAGCTGCTGCTCTACAGTTGCTTCTTCCATCAAAATGTGTACTAGTAAATATGATCAGGGGCTAATCACCCCTACCTCAGGGACTTCGTGGCTGAACCTTTTTTCAGATGAGGGAGGGCCGTTTGACCGTGGTTTGTCTCTAATGGAAGCTCTTCTTATGGTTGATTAGCTCTACTCCAGGAAGTGATTTGGTGTTTGGATTTCTTGCAAACCCTGGGGTTAGCAGAGGTCACGGGATACAGCACTTTCTCCAAGTGCCTTCATGAAAATAGCCCCACATACTTTCCATTTACAGCTGATCACCTCCATTATCTGCAAGCTAGGAGGAGATGATCAGCAATTGTTAAGTGCTTGTATCAGACTAATAGCTCACTGCTAATTCCCCCAGTAATGTGAATCTAAATTCCTGGTAAACAAACTCACTGCTTTTCACACACAGGGATGATTGCCAAAAGCCTAATATTGGAGCTCTGGAGCTAAGGCTTTTAGAGCAATCCTGTCCACTGAAAGATGTTTAATGACATTATATTATGTACTAAATAATTAGAAAATGAAGGCCCACTTGGAATCAATGAGTTATTGTCTAATTAAGACGAAAACGGGCTCCACCCGGTTTTAAACAAGCTTATACTAAAATGGTGTACCTGATAAATGGTGCTGATAGCTTGCTCTTTACCTTTGGGCAGAATAAGGCAGCCATTAAGGTAGCAGATGATAACTGTGATTTTTGGCTCATACTTTCTTCTTATTGGTTCCACCTGTTTTCCTGAAAGGCATGACCTTTGGCAGCTGCTCCCTTCTCCCCATCACATGACAGATTTCATTAAGCAGCATTCAAATAACTTATCCTGATACAGATAATCATCTTTGACTTTGTTTTACCAAGTTCATACAACTAGATGTTTGAAGAGCTGAGAGAAATGCTGGAGCCTCTAGAAGGAATTTAAAACAGCAATTGCTAATGAGTTTCAGGAGAACACAAAAAGATTAGTTATCTCTGCACATAGAAAAAAGACAGACAATCTATTGATTATCTGACTGAATTATAATTAATTAGTAAATTAGTCTTCAATTATAGCTCAGCAATGTCTGAGCAAAATAAAAAAAGCAATAAAAGGTTACAGTGTTTTGAACTATTTACCTATTTTTCTTTTACTGCATCTTAGTAGTACAACACTCACGTATATACTCTGTTGCACATATCATCCTCTTGAAGAAAGTACAAGCCCTAACACTTTAGTTTTAAACTGTTGCAGGAGGCTTCAGCTTTTTTCCTCCTGCCACAGTCATCTAGCATTCCCCACTGAGCCACGAGATTTAGATTCACATTAGATACTAAGTTAGAGATGTTAGCATATTCCCTGGCACTATACTTCTTTATCTGTGAAGTGTACTGGGAGGAAACAGAAGTGTTTTCCAACTGCTTCTTGTTCAAAAATGTATCTATTCCTACTCCTAACTTTTTGATATTTGGTCATGGAGAAACATGCATGGCAATGCATACAGAGAGCCAAAATTAAAGTCTGTTGATTTACAATGACATATTCACCTAGAAAAAGGCTGCAGTCTGTTTTGTAATGCTGAAGTTGCTGTTGTGGATAAATTCCCTTGGCATCTACAAGTGACTAATTTAAATCCCACTGAAATAAAAACAGTCATTCAGTTATTGTAAGACATATAAATCGTAGCACCTCAGAAAAACAAGTGTGTGATAAATTATCGGTATGAGGTTCTGATTGTGACTATCTCCCTTATGCCCCCACCTATTAAAAAATCTAACATTCAAAAGTCATAAGCTGAACATAACATTTACACCTATGAAAATGACAGTATGACAAGCCAAGAGGGCTTCACATCTACTTGTGAATTTAGAGTCACCTATCTGAGATTCTTCCCAGGGCTTTTCAAAAAAGGCTATGTACTTACAGCTGATACCCCATGGTTCTTCAAGTCGGTACTTTATTTACATAGGACTTCAGGAAAATGAGTCAAAAGTCCCTGGAACATGAGTCTGAATATGGGTAAATGTTTCCCTGTAGTGGAACATGTAAATATTCCAGATAACACACACAGCATAATTCTATTCTCTTAAATCCTATTAATGCCATAGTCTATATTGTGCTTGCAGATTCATATGTACTCTATGTTAAAGAAATGTTCTAATTAACAGTAAGAAAAGTGCCACTGCACTTTTTCTACTCTCCTCCTTTTCACTCCCCCCTCCCCCCCCCCCCATTCTAGCACTTAAATTACATTCCCTTCCTTCTATGTTTGTCCATTACATACTGACACTACAGGTCATGGAGACCCTCTTCTCGGAGCTGAAATGTCTTTAACCATTTATATAGTTACTTGGTCTGCAGCCTCCCAAACAGCTTTTATCTTTTTTTCTTCTTTTTTTTTTTTTGTAAACTGAAGTCAATTTTGCTAAGTGCTAGCAGCTCTCAGAGCTCATGACAAATCCCCAGGGCTCCATTATGTTTTCAGAGCTATAAAACAATTTTTTTTTTTGTATAAATGTAAGATTAGTTACTAATTCTTCCAGCTTTAAGCTTTTTGGATTTCACTCCCTTAATTTCAAGTCATAAAACACGGTTATTTTATGAAAGTACTTGCAAAGCCTATTAAGAGATTCCTCATCTTCAATCCAATCTTGTACAAAATCTTTATTGCACAAACAGTCTAGGTCCTCAAATATACTACACAACCTATTGCTATTCTACATCCAGCTTGGAGCTCCAGTGTTACCACATCACAAGCACATCCTTAGTGAGCTGAACACTTCATTCTTACTATGCATATTTCAAAACAGACCTGCAAATCACAGTGCAGATGCAAGTTTTATACTTATTTTTAACAAAGAAAGGCCCTGAGGCATAGAGATTATGACTTATGTAGGGACTTGCTAGAATGTTGTCAGTAAAATATCAGCTACATTCATACCATATTCATAGGGACATAGATCCCCTCTTACAGGACTGAAATACTAAAACAAAAAGCTTAAGATCAGCCTCTGTTCTCAAGCATCACCAAGTTAAAGCTTCCATCCAGTAAATCAGGCACAGATCTCATTAGAAATCCTGTTATAATTAATGATAGCACAGCATTACTCAGTTATCTACCTAAGCCTACGTTTCAATTCAGATTTTTGAACATGAATTTTTAAATTCAGAAGCCTTTTTCTTAAGACATGCATTTCTAAGACTTAATCTAACACATTTACAGTTATAGACATTATAGACTTATACATTTCTCAAAAAAAAGTTCTCAATCAGCAATGACACAAACAAGTAAAAATGATCTGCATACTTGGTAATGTAACTTAGTTCTACTTTTAAGAGAATGAATCTTCAATAACCTGACACATTGTAAACGAACAGTGTTTAAGCTCAATCATAACACATTCTGCTGTCACAGAACTTAGCTAATTGGAGAACATGTCCTGCCAAGGGTTACAAAACTGTCTGCAACAAGTTACGGCTGATCTTCAATATTCCTCAGAAATGAACTCCACTTCAGTAAAAGCATCATCAAGTAAAGTGCCTTTAATGTGTCAAGACTTTCTTTGCCTGTCAGATGACTCTCCTAGTAGAAGAAGCAAAGCTTCCTAAAGAAATAGAAAAACCCCTTTGCAAATGAAACACCTTTATTCTAACCCTCTGGTTCTCAGCTCTTGAATAAGGCCAGGTGCTTGAGGGAGGAGGGAAGGAAGAAGAGATCCCTCCCTCCACATATGGATTATGTAGTAAACACTCTGGGAGCAAATATAAACTGAAGTGTGAGTTTGAATCAGTTGCTCTGCGTTGTGCTCATTTTAGGCTTCAGAGTTATTTCTACCCAAATGTTGTCATTCCCAGCAGAGGTTAGGCTTCTAGCTGGGGACTACAACAACTCTCCAGAGGACTGCCTGTTCCTCCCAAGTCCCTCAGACCCCTTGTGCTGGGTACTACTGCAAGCTGGCTTTGGAATTCCATACACTGTTAGTATCAGCCAAACATACACTGCAATTGCTACATCTTCCATAGTGATTTTAGTACATTGTTGTACTTCTTTCCTAAACCAAAAACCCATGTGTGGGAATACAAAAAGTATATTTAGAGCTGCAGCTGTGGAACAGAATAAACAGCACGAGAAAGGAAGGCTGAGAACCAAGGACACTTCCAGAAGAAGAGGAAAACAAGTTCAAGTAAGCTGCATGATGGCAGGCCCTAATTGGAGGAAGAGTGCATGGCTTGGGAAGATTCACAGCCCTGATTGGATCATCGCCTGTATGCACAGTTAAGAACTGTTCTGGGAAGTTATATTGTTGATATGTAAAGGCAGGTGGGAAAGTTACAAGAGAGAAATTGTGAAAGTATATAAGGGATGTTAAAACCTGTAATAAACGATTTGGATCGTCCACATCTGAGTCCATGCCTGAGACACTGCACCCATGTATTGCCAAATACCTACCAATATATTTGTTCAACTTCAGTTAAATGTCATTTACATCTGATGAATGTCTCATGCCCTCATACACAGAAGATTATTCACCTGTCTTAAGGTCTTCATACTCCACCTCCACTTGAATTTTCACCTGGCTTCAAATCAGTAAAAGGGACAAATAATCAAATGAGAAGGATTAGAAGGGCATCTAGTCAGTGAACCAGCCCTGGCCAGACACACCAGCAACATAATCCCTGGGTACATGGGTAGGAATGTTGAGAGCAGAAAGACAAACTTGCTTTACAAGTAATTTAAAAGTAAAGTCATTTCTTAGATGGTATATTTTGCTCAGAATTGCTAATCTGGACAAAATCAAACATAAAAGGAGGACCCATTTTGTAACACAAACAAGTGGACAGCTTCAAGCAGACAGCTCTTGTTCAGCCTAATACAGATGTCAGTTAATTAGAGTAGAAGGTTATATCATTAGTAGACAAATCAATATAAAAGGAATTAAGAGCTCGGACAGCAAGCTCTTCTGCTTTCCAGCACAGCACCCGAGGCTGTATTTAGCTAAAATTCAATACATATTAGCAGACAATCAATGTAGTCTTGTATGAGGATGTCTTCTTGAAATACTTTAATTGGACTTTCTAGTGTTAGCAGTGTTAAAGAAGATGTTGGGAAAGCTTCTACCTTTGTCTAAAGAGGGTTGGCAGCTCACAGTCTGGAGAAGCTGTATATACTTCTATTAAAATCTTACTGCATTTCCAATATGTACTAATAGTACCATTTTCACAGTTATCTTAAGCAAGAGCAACAGAAAAGCATCCTTCCATCTATCCTGTAAAATTCAGCCATGTCCATTCTGCCAATAGCAGATCCACCCTTTTTTGAAATTTCAGTCCTAGGCTTCATTAATCAAGAACCCGTCAGACACACTGGACCAACTGTTTGTACTCTGAATTAGTAACCTCTTCAAAAAACACAAACCAATATTGAAATCAGCAAGTGTAAAATACTCAACTGACAACTCTCATAATTGAGATGACATTTCACATGCCTATACATGTGTATGTAGCACCACGTGCTTTTCATGACAAAAATTTTAAACACTTTCAATTCTATATATTTTCTAGGCAAAACTGCATTACTTCTCACCTAATCAGGAAGCTATTGTTACTGTACTTAATTTGATCTTTGCTGTTCAGGTAGGTAGCACATAGATGTTACATTACAAATTACCTGCTCAGTGGAGGAGATGCTATGAACAGAAGCCAAATGTTTCCTCTGAAAAGTTTTACCTAAACTAAGATAAGATACAAATAAATCTTTAAGATAACAGTATTAAAAGAAGAAGCATATTTACGTTATCCATATAATGCTATAACCAATTAGCAACAACCAGAACTGCAGCTCTCACTGACTTGTGCCGTAGTCTGATATGAGTGTTTATGAACATCTACAAAGTGCTAAACAAAAGTAGTGTCTGTAGGGCAGAAAACAACAGTAACATTGAATGTTCATTATTCCTGTTTAGTCTGGAAAACACAACATCAGGAAACATTAAAGATTTAGAAACACATTATCAGGGATATTACAGAATGCAAATTAGAACAAAAACTAAACTCAAGAGCTATAAGCAGAGATGAGAAATAAACATTCGAAGCAGAAGCGTATAAGAATAGACCTGTCAGAGGCTATTAAACTTCTGATCATCTCAGAAACAATTTCCTTCAGAACAAAGGGAAACCTGAAGATGTCCCTTTCGCTATACTAGGGAAAAACAGTCCAGATGGAATGTCTTCCACTACTGAATTCTGGCATTTTTGGGGAGACAAAGACATGAATGTAGATGTGGGATCCCATCTCCCTTCTGTCCATGACATCACGCACTAGGACAGCTTAGAATACAATGCTTTGTGTCAGTGACTTGAATATCTGATTCAGAGACATTCCATGGGGCAGCCCACCTAAACACTACTGTTTTGACAAAGGAAGTGATCAAGAAACTTGATGTTCTAGAACTAAACAACAAGATGTTTCCATGACCAAATCTTTCCTTCTGTCCAGATTAAAGTTTCTTTGCTTTCCTTTGTGTACCTTGAAAAGCTCAAGTGTCACAATGTAAGTGGATTCTTGGCAGTAGATGTTTGACTTTGGCCACCTTTAGTTTTATGTCTGGGGTTACCATATTAACTGGAAGGAATGACACGCCAAAAGCAGCAGAGATGTTTCATGAATAAAATCCATATTTTCCAGTAAACTGAGTGACGTAGTGTCTGTCAAGGAACTGAAAAGAATGTATGAATTACTTTGTACAGTAAAATAGAAAGAGCTGTTTTCAACTGGACTTTTTGAAGTCAGTGTGCAAAACAGCACTTTCAAATAAGCAAAATGTTCCTAAAGTAAGGATTAGCAGAGAATCATAGAATGTCCAGGGTTGAAAAGGACCTCAAAGATCATGTAGCTTCAAACCCCCTGCCATGGGCAGGGTCGCCAATCACTAGAGCAGGCTGCCCAGAGCCACATCTAGCCTTACCTTGAAGGCCCCCAGGGATGGGGCATCCACAACCTCTCTGGGCAACCTGTTCCAGTGCTCACTGGAGAACACAACCATCAGAGATTTCAGCTGGGGAAAAAAATAAAAAATTACAGCTCAGTCCAGGAAGAAAACTGACATTCACTCACTTCACAGCACCCAACTGGTATGTAAACTTGAAGGACTTCCTTAATTAATCTCCAGTCACCACTGTATTAAAAAATGATGCCTCTGAAAAATGCATGGCAACATCTACAGAATACAAAACACAGCTGCCCAACAGCAGGAATGTGTAGCAGAATAAATCATAAATCTCTGGTTGACAAGCAGCATATTTATCCATGTTATCTTCATTAAAAACAAAACAGTGGAAAAAATATAACAAATCTTTCTAGGGAACAATAACAATACTTTAACAGGCAACATACAATGACACAGTATATTAAGGAAGTGTCACACCTACAAAGAACTGCCTGTCATTCACAAAACACACACTGACACTGCAAATTCTTCAAATAGGCCACCATAACACATTGCTTTTAGGTGTACAGCCTAAAAATCCACTTTGCATAACAAAAATGCTGAAGGTCATATCACTAATCTCTGCCACTTACAAATAGAACTTTCATATTGTGTCCTGGAAAAACATGAAGCCATTTTTTCTCCCCAGTAATAACTAATCTAAGCCACTGAGTACTTTCCGTAATAGAAGAGCTGAATGCTGCATCTTCCATTACCTTCCAGTTTAATTAAATGTTTCTCAAATCTCGTGTTTGCATTCTTGTGACATGTTACCAATGATGATTTCTCCATTCATAAACTGTCTGGATACAGTTCAGTCATCATCATTTATTGTACCTGCCATTCACTGAAAACTCCAGACTATTAAAATCATTTCTCTTTGGGTCTCTCTTTGATTGAGCCTCTTCTTCTCCAGGCTGAAGAGCCCCAGCTCTCTCATCCTGTCCTTGTAGGGGAGGTGCCCCAGCCCTCTGGTCATCTTCATGGCCCTCCTCTGGACTCCACGTCCTTGTGCTGGAGGTTCCAGAACTGGATGCAGTAGTCCACATGGTGGTCTCAACAAGAGCTGAGTAGAGGAGGCAAAACCTCCTCATCCTGCTGGGCACACTTGTCTTGATCCAACCTGGATACAGTTGGCCTCCTGGGCTGCAAGCACACACTACCAGCTCATGCTGAATCTTTCATAAATTGACACTCCCAAATCCTTCTCCTCAAGGCTGCTCTCAAGCCATTCTCCACCCAACTGTTTCTGTGCAGAAGATTGCTCTGAGCCAGGTGCAATCTTGGCCTTACTGAACTTCATGAGGTTGGCATGGATCCACCTCTCAAGCCTGACCAGGTTCTTCTGGATAACATCCAATCCCTCTACTATGCCAGCTGTACCACTGTAGGGTAAATAATCTAAAAGAATAGTATTCACAGAAAATGAGGTGGATGTTATAGTTTGCTTGGCTTATCTGGGTGGTAAATAGACAACCAGTAAATAAAGAGAAGCTCACCTTTTGCAGATGGTCAAGGCTCACCAATAACTCCACAGGGGAGGGATCTCCAAGAAGAGATCCTTCCCTGGTGGTGGGCAGCCCTTAAATGGGATCTGGGAGAGGTGGAGCCAGGCTCCACCCCTTCCAATCACACAGCTATATCACCTTCACCTGTGCCCCCATGGCTGACTCAGTGCTCACCTCAGGTGATCAATCAGTGGTTCAGGCCATGATTCAACAATTCCCATACAACCACTGAGATTGGTGTCATCTGCAAACTTGCTGAAGGTGCACTCAATCCCACAGTCCATGCTGCCTACAAAGATGTTAAATAGCACAGGTCCCAGCACCGACCCCTGAGAATCACCATTCATCACCAAGTGTCATAAAACTCTCAAAACAGTTTACAAGCATGCATTACTGAAATTATTAAGTACCTCAATGGCTTGAACTACCACTTATATGTTAAGTGCTAGAGCTAAAACACCAATTAAACTGAAGGTCCTTAACAGTCTAATATCTGGTTAACTTTAAAAAAAGTACCAGAAATAGACTACATCATAGAAATCACTGTGGTTTCTTTGACTTTTTAATCCACTGTAGTATGACTACCACCAGACAATTTTGAAGTACTAAATTCTGTTTCAGGACAGCATAACTCCCCAGATTAAAGAAAACGATGTCAATTATGTGCAGAACATAGTTAAGTAATATTTAACTTTGTTTTCCTCAGGATGCTTAATATGATACACTCTTACACCAAGGAAATAAATTTTACAGTTTTTATCAGATCCAGTGGCAAGAGAAAGCTCTTTCACAGCAATCCATCAACACAAAAAGTCTACATGTGCTCAACTTTATCTTCCTTCTGAAGAAGTATAACTCAGTTAAAAAGCTAGGAATTCTAGTGTAATTAGCTTTAAAAGTTACAATTGCTGTTTACCTGAATATACTCAGCACTGCCAGAAATTTGTAATTTAAGCAAGCCTTACAAATCATGAAGTTTCAAAAGAAGTGATGAAATTTGAGGAGCAATTTAGTCAACTTTCCTGTGTAGTTATATTTTATCACCATCACACTGGAACTTACTATGTTAAAAAAAATCATTCTAATGATGGGCCTATGAAATAGAAAGACACTACTCTCTTAATGCATATACCAGCCACCCAGCTGGAAAGCAGCTTCGCAAAGGAGGACTTGGAGGTCCTGGTGGACATGAAGGTGAGCCATAAGCCAGCAGTGTTCTCTAGACACAAAGAAGGCAAAGGGGTGGTCTTGGGCTGCATTAGGAGGAGTGTCACTGCAGCTGAAAGGAAGTGATCCTTCCACTCTACAAAGCACTGGTGTGGCCACACCTGGAGCACTGTGCGGACTCTGGACCCCCCTCCAGTGCAAGAGGAGAGAGTTCAGAGAAGGGCCATGAAGATGAAGCGACTGGAGCATCTCAAATATGAGGAAAAGCTGAGAAATGTTGGACTTCTCAGCCTACATAAGATAAAGCACAAGCAAATCTTATGAATGCACATAAATACCTGATGGGAGGGTACAGTGAGGGTGAAGCCAGGCTCTTTACAGTAATGCTCAGTGATGCATGCAAACTGGAATACAGGCTCTGTCTGACCATCAGGAAGCAGTTTTCCACTGTGAGGGTGACTGAACACTGGCACAGGTTGCCCACAGAGGTGATGGAGCTGTGGTCCTGAGTCACTGCTTCTGGGTAACTTTGTCTGAGCAGGTGAGTTGGACCTAGATGCCCTTTAGAGGTACCTTCCAACCTCCTACAGTCAGGAGGAGCTGTGGGTATTAGTCATTTATTTATTTAGAAAGGCCAAAATTACTATTCCAATCTGTATACAATGCCCTAAAACATAATAATGGACTGATGATCACCATGGAACATCCTCTTCCTTTCTCAAATGGAGATCAAATGAACCCAAATGTGAAGAAAAATGGGGGAAAATGTCTGGACATACAAATAAGGATTCGCAGAAAGGATTTTTTTTTTTAAGTTTCCAGGCATTAGAAACCTGCACTGACTTGATCAGTAGCAAAGCCCTGATGCATAAGGAAGCTAATAGTAATCCAAACTGGTATGTTTTCAATTCCTAAATGGAGGAAAAAACACTGCATATCAATAGATTTAATTAGTTCTGATTTAAATTTACACAAATGAAAGGAGTGGGTCTGCTTTCCCACATTCACCCTCCTCACTCCTATGCTGATTACACTGGCACCATGAAAAAATATCAATGGATTTTCCACTCAAGCAGTATTTTCATCACCATCAAGATTTACAGTCATTAGCATCAAAACTAGGATGAACTAACCTTTCCAGTGACACAGGCCTCTGTTGGATGGCTGCACCTTTAGAAACACAGCTGCAGTTATCTCAGTAGCTAGCATGCTACTACTGTCTCATTACTATATATAATACATGTATACGATACATACTGTATCATTCACTGATTCCTACTGCTCACCTGCAAGGTAAAGATGAACACTGAATACATTGTTTATGGTCTCTCTTCTCTTCAGTGGCTTCCAAGATGCCTAGTTGCACACAAAACACAATCTAGTCAAACAAATCAGTTCTTAGCATTCAGCCTAACCATGATTTAGGAAGACTACTTAAAATAGGTGTCTTGAAATCTTGAAAAGAGAGCAAATATATTCTCCATTAAAACAGAAACTGCAGTTTAACAACAATCTCATTGCTTGTGAACAGAATCACTGTGATTCTGCACAGTTCTTTACAGTTTCCTTGTGATATTAGTAGTCTTAATTTGTAAGTATAGTAAGCAAATGGTGCATGCTGAAGTTCTTCAGAGCCCTTGGGCTAGTTATCCATGCATAGCCGATACTAAATTCAAGCTCACCAGAAACAGCAAATAAATAAAATCTCTTCAAAACAGAAAATAAATGGCATAAGTAAACAGATTTCTCAGACGCATAACTGATTCATGCACAGTAAATACTTCTGTTGAAGGACTCTAGGGTCCACAGAAGCACTTTATGTCACTTCATCTCAATTAACCTCCCAAGAAAGCAATTCAGATCCAAGAAAGAGAGAGAAAAAGAAGACAATTACTGACAGCACAGTCTACTCTGACATCATAGTACTGTATTGCTTGAGTCACAGACTGATTTCCTGGAATTCAGTATTGAAGCAGAGAAAAAATATAGATAAAAGAAGAGCCACCTACTTTGAATCAGAGGAGAAATTATTTCAGCTACTGGCTTAACACCAATTAAGTTATTACTGATGAGATTTAAAGCTTATTGAACTGCACCATAACACATTTAGCTTTGAAATGTTCCCTCAACTTAATTTACACATGCTGCAAATGAAGATTACAACAGGCCCATGTAGCAAAAATGCTCAGTCACGGCCTGAAGCAGTGATGGAACAACTGGAGGGAAGGCAGGGGCAACCCAGGGAAGCTCAGGTGCATGCAATGCAGCTGAGTGACCAGAAGGGCTGGAGCCAGGATCCAACCCTTCCCAGACCTCATTTAAAGGTTGGCATTGGAGATAAGGGTATCTTGCTAGTTATCTGAATAGGACCCAGACTTTGAGGCAATTTGCTATGATTTTGGACAAAAGTAAAATGGTTTCCTTGCTCTTTATTTTTGGATAAATATACCAAGATGATGATATCTATATATGAGTTCAAGGGCAGCCTTAGGGGAAAAATATGTATTTTTCTCTAATCTGTATGCACACATCTCATATCCTTTCCACTGACAATGCTATCTAGAAAATCCTCCCATTTTACAGGTGTGGACCACACTTCTGCTCAGACATACAGCTTCATATTTCATTTCAACAAGTTCAGCTTACCAAATGAGCCATATACCTTCCTGGTTATCCTGTCCTCTGGCTATGCTTTCTGACTGCCCAAGGACTTGCTGGCAATTGATGCACCAGTGGCTTATCACACACTGTTGATTCAAATGGTGAACTGCATTTGGCTGTTGAACTTGGTAAACATGTACTTTGAACTGTCTTCTTGAATAACCAATCTCTTTCAACAGCTATAAACAACTATGAGCAGTTGTTTTTAGCCACAGAAGGTGGCTAAAGAAGAGTGGTTAAATCCAGTGTTGTTTAAGGTGAACAAAATTTGAAATTCAGCTTCCTTGAAGAATTGTACGCATGACTCTTCAAAGACAAACTTACTGACTAAACTTGTAATCTCAAAGAATGAAATACAATTGATCCCATCCACTTCTTAAACAAAAAACCAACACACCATGATTAAAGTAACGATCTTATACTGGATTTTCTTCATCTAGTGTCTACTGCCAGCTTAGGATCACAGAATTGTAGAGTTGGAACAGACCTCTAGAGATCACTGAGTCCAGCCCCTCCCACCAAAACAGCTCCCTAGACCAAGTTGCACAGGTAGGCATCTGGGTGAGGCTTGATTGTCTCCAGAGGTAGTTGACAGCCAAGGAAGTTTGCTTGCTTGTCCTTAAAACTTGGCACAGTAATATATATATATTACATATATTTTTTTTTAATTAACGTATTTGTCAGGATTCCTGATGCAAGTTCTCCCTTTCTGTTTATGTACAAGTAATTACCACACAGTTCAGCAGCTTCCTCTATTAGTAGTATGTTAAGCAGCTTCTCATTCTTATATGATACACAGTCTTGTGTTTTCCAAATACATTCACCATTTTGCTCTAGAGTTAAGTTTCACAATTTTAGTATACCAAAAACTGAAACTATGAAGCTACAACGCCCTGAAGTTACATCAACACCCTTAAGAACAAGGGCAGAAAATTTAGCAAGATCAGAGAAGCTCTGATTATGCCATTCTTGTTAGCAGAGCTAGTTCTGCACCTGTATAGTGCCTGATCTCTAATGTGAGTTCTTTATCCAGTTCTTGTACTCCAACAGAATGAGTAGGTTCATTTTTTCCAAACAAATCTATTGTTTCTTTGATTTGCTCACAAATGAGAGGGCTGAATCATAACAGTTATGATTATACATAACTTTGGAACTGGACTACTATTTTAATTGATAATGACTGATGCACAAAAGTCTGCTACAGGCCATCTGATCAGGAAGCCCAAGTGGATGGAGCCCTCTTTAAACAGGTAGGAGTAGCTTCACATTCCCGAAACATGATCCTCGTGGGGGACGTCAGCCACCCTGATATCTGTTGGAGGAACAACTCAGCAGTGAACTGGAAATCAAAGAGGCTCAGCAATGTGTTGATGATAACTTTCTCTTCTGAGTAGTACAAGAACTCGAGAAAAGGTGCTATGCTGGACCTTGTCCTCACCAGAGCTCAGAATGAAAACATATGTTTGGGTCACCTAGTGAAGCTAAGTATGCATCTATTTATTCATGTGATTAGCTGTTTTTTTTTCAAGAGTCTCTGCATATTTGTACTGTTTTTAGCTACAGATTGTACCTATGTGTGGTCTCACACAGCAACTACATGAGGATGAAATTTAAACAGTTTGGTCATGCTATATGAATACACCTCAGATCAAGAAACTTCAGAACACTCCTCAAAATGGTTACAAAAACATGTCAAGTAGCCGCCAAGTGTTTGTTTACTAGCAAAGAAAGAATTTTCCTTGAAAACGTGCTGTTGTTAATACTAAGACCTTCTGAGGTGTACTAATTCTCCCCAGGCAGCAAAGAATGAAAAGCATCCTGGCTGTTCTGTGGGCAGAGTATCTATATACATGTGTATATTATAAACCTTGTAGTTCCAAAGAAGTTACGGTACAGTTTCAATTCAATAGTCAGTTTAAATTGAACTCTTATTTCTGGATGAGAGAACACTAGTGGAAAGAAGTGGGAAGAAACGGTTGTCTCCATCAGATGAAAAGTCTGGGAGGCGTACTTCCAAAGAACAGAAGTTCCACATTCAAGAACTCAATAACTGCACCACAGAGCTGATACAAATTTCTTGGTAAACTTTTACTCCTATTAGACAATCTCCTGTCTTTTGAAAACCATTTACAATTTGTGAGGATTTAATCTTCAGTTTTGGTGTAAATCAAGCATGAATGGTTTCCTTTACATTTTAGGATCACATGGTTTCCAACTTGTAATTTTAACAATGTTCAGACAAACTGTGTGATGAGCAATGGCAGGAGCTGCACCACTGTGCTGCACAGAGAATACAGCCACCATTAGAAGATGAACTTTTACTACTTGAAGTTTCTCAGTGTAAGATTATAAAACAATGATATCTGACTTTTAGAGAAATTCAGAAGCAAAGCTTGAGAGAAGCAAAATAAGGAAGCCAAATTTCAGTAACGAGGAACTATGGGTTTTCTAACTCTGGGTGAGACATCTGCCAACAGCTGAAGTTCCCTGTCCTAGCAAGGCAGTTTGTTGTTTGTAAAGACCAGATACACTGGATTTCACTGAGGTATGGCTGTACTTTCAAAGTTTTTAACTTTGAAAAAATTAATCTTTTTAATGCAACAATGTCTGCACAACACATTGGTATGACAGATACTATGGCACTGATAGGTACTGACTTTCACATCATGTTTCTGTCAGGCACTAGAGCCAGCCTCAGCCAGGTAGCTGTGCAATGACAGTGACTGACTTAGCAAACAAGCTCCAACAGCACTCAGCACAGCTATCTCCTCCAGATATTATCAGTTTCATTCACGGAGTATTTAATCATTCTCCTACTCTAAAAGCCAGTCTTGGGTGTCGTTTAAAGGACGCATCTCTCACGCAACGGAATGACAGAAAGAGTTATGGGCTCTCACCGCGACGCAAGCCTTGAGAAATCGCACTACCGACCTCCCGCGGCCGCCGGTGAGCCGCCTCTGGTCCTCCTATGCTTCAAGAGCGCAAAGCACCACCTTCTGTTCAGCGGTGGGAATCACAAACGTCAGCACCTGGAGCACTGCTGCAGGAGCAGCGCTCGCACAGATCTGCCAGGCTGGGCAAGAGAAAAATCCAACAAGTTTTCTCTTTAAATAACTCACCATGTCACACTTACAAGAGCTGCTGCTCTCCTAGACGTGCAATCGTATAAGCAGCTGCAACATAGCTGCCCAAGTAGCACACATCTATAACCTGACACGAAGGACATTTCACATAAATTTCAGCAAGCAACCAAACCAGTAGCAGTACCTTGTGCTTTTTTCTGGAAAGTTCCATATTTCTTACTGTAGGGCAAATAACCCCCAAGAATAGCACACAAAGAAAATAGTGCAGAAAATGGAATATTTTTTGGTAGGCTTATGTAGATGGCATACAGACAGCTAGCAAAAAGAGAGTGGCTCACCTTTATGATGGTTGAGGCTTACCATTAACTCCATACGGGAGGAATCTCCAAGAAGAGACCCTTCCCTGGTGGTGGTCAGCCCTTAAATGGGGTCTGGGAGAGGTGGAGCCAGGCTCCACCCCTTCCAATCACACAGCTATATCACCTTCACCTGTGCCCCCATGGCTGACTCAGTGCTCACCTCAGGTGATCAATCAGTGGTTCAGGCCGTGATTCAACAGTTCCCATACACTTACAGAGGTCTCAGAAAGCACGTTAAGAATGTTTTCACCATTTCCAGCCAGGAAAACAACACACAATAGGGGGGGAAGCGAAGATAAACTGAATTTGATAAAATTATTTCATAGCCTTCATTGGATTATTTAAAAAAAACTGAGCAGCCTTACCTTAAGTAAATATCTACAAATTTTGGGAATATAGAACAATTTACTCTAACAGCTCATCGCCAAATATGAAGAACATGAGCCACTGCAAGGACAACAAAAATTGTCTTCAGAAAAAAAATCTGAGTAACTTTCATTTTTATTTTGGGGCAGGATTAGGCAAGAGAGAAATGAGCCATAGTCATTTTGTGCGTTGACACCTTTGCCTGGTAGTAAGAATAATAAAAAACTTATTTATCCTCTGGCTATGTGACCTGGCAGAGTACTTTCTGTCAAGGCTACAAATGAACTTATAATATATTTTGGCTAAAATCTAGAGAGCACTAATAGTGTTTTAAGAGGACACTTAATAGTTTTATGTCCTCCTGATACTGCGGCATGCAAACATGTACTGAATGCTTGAGGTGAGGGCACACCAAGCAGAGCAGGACAATCTCTTCTGTGGCCTGGCTGGCAGTGCTGGGCCTGGTGTACATTAAGTCACAATTGGCTCTTTGAACTGACAGGGATGCTGATGACTCAGATTCAACTTGCTGTTGCTAGAATCGTGAAGGGCTGCATTCCAGGCTCCTGTCCTCTGGCCTGTACATTGAGACAGGCCTGCCGTATTTTAGGTGCAAAATGCAGCAGCTGATCCTGTTGATTTTTAATGCAGTTGGTGACTGCCCAGCCCTATTTATCAGGATCTCTCTGCAATGCCTCTTTAGCCTAGAGTGAGTTAACATCTCCTCTTAACGTAGTATCACCTGCAAATTTACATACCATGCACTTGAGTTCTGCTCCCAGATCATTTATATAAAAACACTGAAAACAACTGGCTCTAACATGGAGCCCTGTGGGACCCCACCAGCCCTGGCCATCTTGCAGATGGAACCTGTTTACCAAAACCCTTTGGGCTTGGCCAACTGAGCAGTGATCACACTATGTATTTATCTTTGTCCAGAAGGACATCGTGAGAAATGGCATCAAAAGTGTTACTGGGGAGTCAGTAGCAATGAGGTTATCAGTTGCTGCTAAGCTGGGGAAGACCACACAAAAAGCCTTCTATGATCACTGTAGAGTGAATACCCTGAAAGAACAGTACCCACACAAAATAATGAAGGTGGATGGTATATTTTTGTACGGCTTATCCAGAGGGCATAAAGACAAAGGGTGAATTAGGAAAGGCTCACGCAGCACTGACAGACGAGGCTTGCCTGGAACACCACAGGGGCGGGATCTCCAACAAGAGATCCTCCCCCAATGCTGGCCAGACTTCACATGGCGTCTGCGCGAGGAGCCGCCAGGCTCCACCCCTTCCGGTCACACAGGTGAGTTGCCTTCAGCTGTGCTCCTGCAGCTGACTCCATGCTCGCCTCAGGTGATCGCTCAGTGCTTCAGGCCGTGATTCAGCAGTTCCCATACACGCACCGGCCCTTTCCAAAGCTCCCTGGATGCCCTCGCTGTCTCCGGGCTCCTCCTGCGTACAGACACCGCTGACAGAAAGAGACCAGGGCGGGGCGACGGCGCCCCCGCTCCGGCTGACCAATCAGGCATCAAAGCCTCGGTGCGTCTTCTGTGATTGGGAGCGAGACTTATCGAGTTCGACCAATTACAAGACTGCGTCTACAGAGCGGAGGGGAACTCAGTATGCGAAGCCGTGATTGGCTGTGGGGCGCGCTGGCGGGATGGCGGCCGCGGGAGCGGTGGCGGGGCTGGGAAGCACTGATTTCTCGGACCTGCGGGAGATCAAGAAGCAGCTGCTGAGCGTGGCGGAGCGCAGCCGCGAGCGCGGCTTGCAGCACAGTGGGAAGTGGTGAGCGCCACGGACGGGGAGGGCGGGTACGCCCCGGGGGGGGCTCTGCGCTAACGGCCGTCTCTCTGCGCAGGGCCTCCGAGCTGGCCTTCGCCCTGGAGCCGCTGCTGCTGAGCGAGCTGCCGCCGCCGCCCGCGCTCACGGAGGTGAGGAGGGGGCGAAGGGGCCTGGCCGACTGTCGCGCCGTTAGCGAGCAGCAGCGCGCGGGGTACGCTGAGCCCGTTCTGCGTTCGTCAGTGCGGGAGTGGTTGAGGCGTGCAGGGCTTCCCTCTGTCAGAGCCACGAGCTTCTTTTTAGTCCTCTCCAAACCTGCTAAGAAGTGCACGATGTTCTTAACAGCTGCTGTGCAGGGGACTTTTCTCAGTGCTGATCTCTTTACAGTGCTGTAAGGTTTTTTTTTGTTGTATGTTGTTTCCAGGGAGATGGACAGACTAGAACGCGTTTCCCAGATGAAAGCATTCAATTTCCCATTTTGCCGTGTCCTAAATGAGAAATTTAAAAGTTAAATTTGAAATCATGCTGTGTAATAAATTATTTTATGCCAGTAAAGTTCTGCTCCTTAGGACACAGGAAAAATAGTTGTGTCTCAATCACCACCTCCACAGAAATGCTACAGGACTTATAGGTGTAATACTCCTTAAATTGGTGTAACGTGTTATAAATGCATTTCATGGAATGTTTGAGGTCAGAAGGGGCCTCTGACCTCTAGTCCAGCTCTTCCCTGCTCCAGCAGGACAACTGACAGCAGCTCACTCAGGACCATGTCTGGGTGGTTTTTGAGAATTTCCAGGGGGGGAGACACCAGAAGCTCTCTGGGCAGCCTGTGCCAGTGCTTCATCACCCACGTGGCTTGAAACCACTCCCTGATGTTCACAGGGTCTCCTTTGTTTTAGCGTGTACCTGTTGCCTCTTGTCCTGTTACTGGGTGGCACTTAGCTGAAGGAAAGGTATAAAGCTCTTCTATCTATGTACTTTGATGAGATCCCCCTGCACCACAGACTGAACCAAGCACAACTTTCAGCCTTTCCTCGCATTTGAAGTGCTCTAGTCATTTCATCTTCATGGACCATCATTGAACTCTCTTCAATATATGTGTCATTTCTGTACTGGTGAGCCCAGAAATGGACACAGTATCCCAGATGTGACCTCACCAGTGCTGAGTGGGGGAAGATCACCTACCTTGACCTGCTGGCAGTATTTTACATAGTGCAGCACAGGATACCATTGTCCTTCCTTGTGGCAAGGACACGTAGCTGTCTGGTATATGATTTTGTGTCCACCAGGACTACCAGGTCCTTTTCTGTCAATAAACTGTTCAAGGCATAAATACCAAGTTTGTGTTTAAATGAGCAGGTTAATATTGTTTGATATGAAATTTGATAGTACTTTTCTTACCTAATATCGTTTTACTTGAACAGATAATTCTTGCTTTCTGGCAACTTGCCACAGTTTATCATTTGTAATTGTAATCTTACTGTATATTTCAAATGTTTCTGGCCAGTCAGTACTCATTATATGAGAAGAATTCTAATCATGTGAAGGAGTGGAGAGAGTTTTCTGACAGTACTCAACTCATCTTTAAGTGTGAAGAAAAAACTTGTTTTGTTGCATTTTTGTGTTTTTTTTTTCTTAACTTTCAAGGCAGTTTCATGGATATGCTTATAAGTAAGTGCTTTTCCTACAGAATGTCAGAATTTCTAAGGTATTTAACTCTTCGTTGTTGCAGGAGGATGCCCGTGATCTGGATGCCTATACGTTAGCCAAATCTTACTTTGATCTAAAGGAATATGACAGGGCTGCATATTTTCTACGGGGCTGCAAGAGTCAGAAAGCTTACTTCTTGTATATGTACTCTAGATACCTGGTAAGATGGAAGAAAAAGCTGCCTTTAAGCTCTGAATTCCTTGCCTTTGCTTCTTTTCTGTATGTAGAGTGTGGCATACCTTATATATGCTGTTGTAAAATAATTTTGGTTTTCCTCTGTTCTCCACAGTCAGGGGAAAAGAAGAAGGATGATGAGACAGTGGATAGTTTGGGTAAGGCTCTAGTGTCAAGGAACACAAGATAATATAACGAAATTTCCAGTAACGCATCGTCATTTAAATCACTTTGGTTTTATGGCTCTTTCACTGATGTCTGGATAATATTGGGCTGTAACATAATTTGCTTTCATACTCTCTCAGTTCATTGACTTAATACTGGTTACAGAATTTCTTTTCATATTTATTCAGTTCAATTGGGTCATTGGACTAAGAGATTTTATATTTAAAACAGAAAAATAGCCACGAACTGGGAAGTGTTCTGGCCATGTTGGTGATGATTCTGAATATACCCAGTTAATGTACTGAGGCTCTGGAATGAAAGCTAGCTGTTTTGCTTTCTTCACGTGCAGGACCACTGGAAAAAGGACAGGTGAAAAATGAAGCTCTACGAGAACTTAGAGTTGAGCTCAGTAAGAAGCACAAAGCACAGGAACTGGATGGATTTGGCCTTTATCTGTAAGTGTGTTCCTGTGTTCTTAATGTATTTGTGTACATTTATGTGGACATGCAAAGTTTTATGACTGATTAATTCGCTTTACAGGTATGGTGTTGTGCTGCGGAAGCTGGACCTGGCTAAAGAAGCAATAGATGTATTTGTTGAAGCTACTCATGTCTTACCTTTGCACTGGGGAGCTTGGCTGGAACTTTGCAATTTGATTACAGATAAAGAGATGGTAAAACTTGGGAGATGTCAAGTTGTGATAACAAATTCCAGAGTTTAACCTGATTCAGTTGTCAGAAGATTAGTGTTGCCCACTGCTTTATTCTGTGAGACTCTCAGACAAGACAACCCAAGATTGTAAATTATGTTGTTAAAACCTCTTGTGATGTGAATAAGCTCATGATTTCAGGGTTGGTTTTTTTTGTGTTTGTGCGTGTGTGGTTTGTGGGGTTTTTTTGTTTTTTGTTTTTTGTTTTTTGGGTTTTTTTTGGTGAGGGTGTCATTCTAGTTCTGCAGTTACTAAGCACTTTTTGTGAAATGAGAGTGAATGTATAGAACCATTATTTGCAATATTTTTAGATGACTGGAAGTTTGTGCTTTTTCTGCCAGTTATTATGCAAATTATTTGCAGTGATACAGGTCATCTAGTGAGCAGCAAGCACCATTCAATGAGATAAGCCTTTTATAAGTCTGTTACCTCATTACTTACCAAGGAAAGCATAGTAAGCTTGAATCTATAGCAGGAAGTAGTTGACTTAACAATACCTGATGTTCATACTGTATGTGATTTGGGAGATTACTTCAAATGTGATATGATATGGTTTTGTGGCTTAGACACCTATTAGTAATGGGAGCGTTATCTCCTGTGTTTAGTTTTATCCTGAGAGAATCTAAGATACTCTGATACAATTCTATGATGTGAAATAAAGTGTGCTTCAGGGGGTCACTTCAGAAATGCAAGTCTGATTCAGACTAAAACACTGATGTTGATGTTCTCGTGTCAAATGCAATGTCTCATGTATGAGATGAAGTATCAAAGAAATGAACTTTCATGTAAAAGATTATTTTGTCTTTATGCATGGGATTTATGAGACCACCCCTATAAGCCTGTAATTCTTCAGTCAATTCTGGCTGATGGAAATATTTTGAAAAGTAGAGATGGTGCAGAAGAGAACCTTCCTGATCTTTGAAGAACAGGAAATTCATTTTTTGTGAAATTATTTAGATTATTCTGTTCATGTTGCTTATTACAAAACAGCAACAACAAAAACCCTGATTGTTTAATACTGATGTGCAAACATGGGGAAGAAAAGTCTTTCAAAGGAGTCTTGAATTTTATGTAGAAATTAAGCCAGTAGCTGAAGCAAAAGCCAGGTGCTTTCATATTTGAAAACAATCATTTCTTCAGCAATTGACCAAATGAAAAGTCTTCAGTTCTTTGATTTCAAATCACTGGAATAGATTGGGAGTGACTCAATGGAATTATGTAGTCCATATTGTGACACTTTTTAGAGTAGACATCTTAATGCTTCTTTCATTTTCTAATGTTTTTAATTTATAGACTTTTTTTATCCTTCTCTGTGAAAGAACTTAATATTAACTTTTGGTCCTAATACTATTCTTTCATAGCTGGTGCTACGGCCTAAGAAAGTGCTTACAGGAAAGTCTTCTACCTCAAGACTGTCTACTAGTTGATGGGAGGGAAGATGATGGATTCTTTGCTCCAGGTGGCTCTTAGAATACTACTGATTGACATCTCTTCCTCCCCTTTGGTTCTTGCTAGTTGAAGTTCCTGTCCTTGCCAGATACGTGGATGAAAGAGTTCTTTCTTGCACACATTTATACGGAGCTCCAGCTGATAGAAGAGGCTTTGCAGAAGTATCAGAGCCTCATTGATGCAGGATTTTCCAAAAGCACATATATCATCTCTCAGATTGCAGTTGCCTACCACAATATACGAGGTCAGTGATATTTACTAGTAGGAGTGAGCCTTTTAATGCAAATTTAGCATTTGTAGTTCTTGTTCTCACATCTACTCTTCTTTCTTCAGATATTGACAAAGCTTTATCTATCTTTAATGAGCTAAGGAAACAAGATCCTTACAGAATAGAAAATATGGACACTTTCTCCAACTTGCTGTATGTCAGGGTAAGCACTCTTTCTGTTGTTTTAGCTCTGACAAACAGCATCATAATGGACAGTTAAACACTGGCAAAGCATTGTTATTATCTAGTTTCTCTGAACATCAGCTCTAAGCTCATGTTTGCATCTGTTTCATGGAGTTATGGAGCAGAAATGTGTGCATTGTCCACTGCCTATGCCATCTTTGTCAGAAACAGTAATATGATCCTTTACTCATCACCTTCACTTCTTTGTTTCACCAGAGCATGAAGCCTGAGCTGAGCTACCTGGCTCACAATCTCTGTGAGATAGACAAGTATCGTGTTGAGACCTGCTGTGTAATTGGTAAGAGCCAGCCCTTTTACATGTTCCTATTGTGCTGTCTCCAGGCTGTGGGAAGAAATTTTTGTAATAGTTGTGAAAATGATGAACCAGCAGAGCCATCAAAGATGCTTGGTGAACATGATTTCAGGCAGCCTAAAAAGTAGACCGAATGAGAGTACCCCTTTCCCACATTTCTCTTTGAAAGAGCTGCTGTAATACTGTTAGTGCAGAAAGTAGTTAAGAAAACATTATGAAGGCCCATGTGGCTGATAATTCCCCTTAGTGCTCAAACTCCAACAGAAACAGTTGTATGTCAAGTCTGGGAAATAATTTTTTTCAGATCAGGATGCGAGTTTCAAGGCAGGTGATGGGACCTTAGCTGATAGGTGCAACTGGAAAAGAAATTGGTGAGAACACTGGAGAACATACTGCTACTAGGTCTCTTGAGGTTTGAGGCAGGTCTGCCTGAAATAGATCTTGTTCTTATTATCTACTACCTCTGTAGTGGAAGTGCAAAGTCACAACTTGAACCAGTGATTGAGCACCTGGTGGGAAGGCAGAGCCAACCGAGGGTAGCTCATTGCAAAGCAACTGAGTGACTGGAAGGGCTGGAGCCAGGATCCAACCCTTTCCAGACTTTGTTTAAAGGTTGGCAGTGGAGGCAAGGGTATCATGCTGGAGATCTCCACCCACCTTAGGCCTTCCAAAGGTAAACAAATTTTCTTCCTTTGTTTCTGCATCTACAGCTTCTGTGTTTGGGCTTGTCCTCATTTCCTGCAACCTGGGACTTTGCCGCCCTGCTTTTATTGCTGTACTTTCCATCACGTTATAGCATTAGGTACCTCTTAATTTAGGTTATACCTCTTCCATCTGTTTTTTCTCTCTGCAACTGTTTTCTATTTATTTAAATATTGTGAATTTTTGCTTTAGGAAATTATTATAGCTTACGTAGCCAGCATGAAAAAGCAGCACTGTATTTCCAGAGGGCCTTGAAACTGAATCCTCGTTATCTGGGAGCGTGGACGCTTATGGGACATGAATACATGGAAATGAAGAACACATCTGCAGCTATCCAGGCTTATAGGTATCACTCATGCACTGCACAAAATAGTGTTTGCATGCATTTAGGTTGGATTAGTACTTGGTTTTTGTTGTTGCTGGTTAGTCTTTTTTCTAACTCTACCTTTTTCTGATCCTAACTGCTTTCTGACTGTTGTCTTTTTCTCTTTGACAGACATGCAATAGAGGTGAACAAAAGGGATTACAGAGCCTGGTATGGCTTGGGGCAAACCTATGAAATCCTCAAAATGCCATTTTACTGTCTCTATTATTACCGACGGGCCCACCAGCTCAGGTAGAGTGGGTATCACCAGAGTTGAAGGAGACTGCTAAGACCATTTAATCCTAACTCCTCTCCTGACTTCACAAGAATAGAGAACTCTATCATTGTGTGTTTGCGATGCCCAAGACAGCTTCTGACTACTGCGTCTCTCTCAAGCTGTTCTTTGTAAATAGCTTGTCTAGCAGGGGCTTCCCCTGGTGGGCTCTCTTACCAGCTGATGCCTGCTTGTTAAGGCATTTGCATGCAGGAACTAAACTGGGGTAGGAAGAAGAGCATCAGCACCATTTGGTTTGCAGTTATATATAGATGTTATTGTTCCACACTCTTTTAGTTGTATTAATTAGCTGTTAGCTTATCAAACCAGATGTACAAGAGTGTTGTCCAAATGCTTTTTGAATTCTGTCCGTCTTGGTGGTGTGAGCATTTCCCTGGGGAGCCTGTTCCAATGCCTAGGGTGTATACGTGAAATTTTATGTATGAGAAGATGATGGACACTGCCAGATGTGGATTTTCTCCACCGCCTGTCCCCTGAGAGATCAGCTGACTGTCCATTAAACTATATTTAGGAATTGATTTTTTTTTTTCGTTTTTTTACAGACCCAATGATTCTCGTATGCTGGTTGCTCTAGGAGAATGCTATGAGAAACTCAATCAGCTGGTGGAAGCTAAAAAGGTGAGTGATGTGGACACTAAGTGGAGTTGCTTTAAATGGTGTGGCTTGTGCTATTGGAAACGTATACAGCATATTAGAAGTTTACTGAAACACTTTCTTGCAGTTAAAATGGGAAATTCAACTCTGGTCTAACTAGAATGGCTGAATTGTGTACAGCTGATACATATGTGACCCTTTGCTTTAAAGCCACGTAGTTTTCTGTTTCTGACTTGCTTGCATAAATTGTGAGCTGGAGTAATTTTTCTTGTGTGCTTGACTAACTCTTCTCCCTTGATAGTGCTATTGGAGGGCTTATGCTGTGGGAGATGTGGAGAAAATGGCATTGGTGAAACTAGCAAAGTGAGTATGTATTAGTTCTGAATTGTCAATATTGTGTTAAATGCAACAAAGGCACTTTGATACCAAGTGATAAAATAGTAGATGGAAAACAAGTGCAATTGCTGGTAGAAATATTGTTTCTGGAGCTGTGTAATAATTGTTACTTCTGGAAGATATGCAGTGACTATAACCTCTGATATCCAACGTTAGCTTTAAGTTTCTGTCAGGACAAGTAGAGAAGAAATTGTGGGATAATATACACTACAAGGGACTTGTAATCCTGGGATGATCTGAGTGTTAGCAGCGTTACAGTGAAATTTAAAACAGCCCATGGTGCTAGATGCTGTACAAAATCACAGATTGATTACTTCATCTCCATCTCCATTTCACCCCCCCCTTTTTAGTTCCCTGTTATATGAACGTGACATTTAGCATAGGATGTAATGTGAAATGAGTGTGAGCACTGATATTAGCACCAACTTTTGGTTGGGAAAAAGAAAACGTAAAGGTGGAAAAAAGTGAAGGGGAAGAAAATGTAAAAGTGCTGTATGAAAATGTTCTGGTATACAGGGAGAAAGAGCGAGCTTTGGAGGAGATGGCCAATTAGAGTAGGGTGGAAGAACTCTGTTATAAGCTTTGAATGTGACACAACAGACAAAGGTTCCTGCTTTTGTTGCATCTTCACTGCTTCTAGCAGATGACTAACTTCCTTCCTGATAATGTAGTTGTTCTCAGGCTGGATCATTTCTTTACATGAGAGACAGTAAATAGTGTATGTTTTGCAAATTCTTAATAAAAAAGCGTGGCTCTAGTTCAGGTTGGGCTTAATAGGAGTGTTCTCATAGACCAGGAGCATCTGACAAAGCGATCTTGTTCCATTGGCCATTTCATTTTATTTATTTTCCTAGGCTGCACGAACAGTTGAATGAATCTGAACAGGCTGCTCAGTGCTATATCAAATACATCCAGGATATCTATTCCTGTGGGGTAAGACTATATCTTGGAAACCAGAGGAAAAGTAAACGTGGTGTAGAACTACCTTAGAAAGCACTCAGATTGTTTTTACCCTCTTCGCTGTAGGAGATAGTGGAGCACCTGGAAGTGAGCACTGCCTTCCGTTACCTTGCCCAGTATTACTTCAAGTGTAAGCTCTGGGATGAAGCCTCAGCTTGTGCTCAGAAATGCTGCTCCTTCAATGATGTAAGTAGTTGTATGATTCCTCGTGTCTTACTTGGGGGATCTCTGACTTGTGATTGATTAAAGTCAGGGAACATGGCATAGATAAGAAAAACTAAATCAAGACTTGTTGCTTTGGTGTTTGCCACGTGCAGTCTAAAATTCTTTTAATTAGCACCCTTAAGACTGCTGAAAATCTTGGTGGGAAGGTGGTTAAAAGTTCAGGCTGCCCCATCCTCACGTAGTTTATTGTTGCTCATCTTGTATGTGTAGAAAGTGGGAGAGGATATAAGAGCACTTGAGTTTTATATGCAACTTCATCCTCTGAGATTTTCTGCGGCTTTCAAGTTGGAAATTGTAGATTTTTAATTCCAACTTAGTCGTACCCACCAGCCAAGATTGCAGGGTGTGTGCCCCATTGTTAGCAAAGCTGTCTGGAACTCAAAAGAACTTGTGTTTAGCTTATATGAAGCTTCTCCAATCTTCTTTTAAATTGAATATTTAGATGGTAGTAGTGGTTGATGATACCAGTGTCTGAAATACCTGAGTAACATGCAAATAAAGTGAAAAGAGGGAAGAGTATTTTAAAAGTCTGACATACCTTACTGTTCTTGATTAAATAGTAAAAACCAGAAGATCTGAGGGCATTCTTTAGCGTCTTCCAGAATGATGGCCTTACAGAGTGACAAATTACTAATATTTAGACTGATTATATAGAGAATTTGACACAGAAACCACTCATCCATTACTGTGTGGTTTTTGTTTTTTACAAATTGTTTTCAGACTAGAGAAGAAGGAAAGGCACTGCTGCGGCAAATCTTACAGCTTCGCAACCAAGGAGAGACCTCCTCCACAGAAATTGCTACTCCATTTTTCCTCCCTGCATCATTGTCAGCAAATAGCACTCCCACACGTCGTGTCTCCCCGCTCAATCTATCTTCTGTTACACCATGACCAATGCTGGTACCTGCAACCTGTGCACTGAATGTGGCATTTTGGATGGGGCTTGCAACCACCATGTTCTTTCCAGTGAAATTCCTACGTTCAGTGTTGCCTTCACAGGTAAGCAAGTAAGGTAAAGAGTGACTGGAGCCAACAGCTGAGAACAGGTGTGCCCAAACACGCAGAAGGACAACCTACATGAAAGTGCCTACTCTGATATGTGAGAATGTGCTGTACTTTTCACCAAGTTATTATAGTCAAGAGAGCAGGCATGTTCCAATACACAGATCTACTAACAAAGTTCATGGGAGCAGACTGACTTCCAGCCAGAGTTACAGTGTTTCTCTAGTCTTTCTCTTGAACTTCCCTGGATAACCTACTGCCTGCCTGGCTCCTTAAGAATTTTTGCCTGTTTTGAACTGCAGAGATGTACCACTGAAGCTGTATGAGACACGTGAATATGATTGCCATGTCTTTGTTATAAAGGATTGTAAAGTGCAAGGAATTTCAAACAGCCACAAAGGACAGCTGTTTGTCAGAATCACAGGTAAAATAGCAGATATTTTGATTGAGTAGAAAGGCAGCCAGTGGGATAGCACAATTTCAAAAAAATAAAATTGATTAAGCTACTGTCTTCAGGCTTCTTTATAATGCAGCTTTTATGGGTAATATAGCAAATGACAGTAGAGGTAGGTACAGCTGTGTGGCAGTTGCAGCAGCCTGTCCCATGCTGGGCTTGGTTGTGCTAACTGCCCACCTGGTCTGGTGCATGCCAGGGTGCAACAAGGCCCTGCTGTCCACCCTGGCTGGGAGCCAGCAGGTGGGTGTCTGCATAGGGGCTGCCTTGCAGTGCCCACAGGGGAACCTGGCTCAGCTTCAGGCCCTGGGAAAAGATGCCAGCCTGCAGTGCTGCCCAGGGGTCGCTCTTCCCAGGCAATAGAGGAAAGGCCTTTTCTGAAAGTTTCAGACAGATCTTAAATTCTATGCCTTGGTTATATGTGAATTATGACACATTTTCATGTTGCCTCTATATTACTCTTATTCTTAGTGATCAGTGTCTCAGAAAATTCAGCTGTCTTTTGTTCACTTGTGAGTCCTAAATACAAACAGCTCTTAATGAGTGAGGAGTCAGTGGGTAACCATGTTGTACTCAGGTGTCAGAAGGTTTTATTGATCAAGAGACTGAATAGTAAGCACTGCTGCCATTAAGCTGTCAGTGCAGAGCAAATAACGTGGATGAAGTATCTGAGTTACCACAGAATAAACCTACAGCAGAAGTAGACACTATTACAGAAGATGGTATGGAACAGTATTTGAAGAAAAAGGTGTTTAAGAAAACGTTATGTTCATTACAGGAAACAAACAGAAAAACAAAGAAAAATGACTATATATTCACTTTCGTTCTTTGTCATTAACATAATATGAAGCAGCTTCAAGATTTATCCTTATTTTCTGCTTAGCAGATACTGGGCACGATTCTGTATGTATTCAGTGTACACATGTGAACATATTTCCTCCCACACACCCCCGTTTTTATAACTAATATGTGAAATGCATCAGCTAGTTATGTGTTCCTAAATCTGTTTCGTTGCATGTTGGGTCTTGGTGTTCATTGTCAGCTGAGGTGTAAACCAGGAGCAGTGTAAAATTCAGTCAGGTGATGTATAGGCTCATCAGATGAGGCTGCCTGCCCTGCCTTTCTTTCCCCACTGGAGAAATGGAAGCTCTTAAGAAACATTTGGAAGTTTAGAGCTGTAATCTTGGTTTGCCTTGCTCTGCTGGTATTAGCAGCACATTGTGCTGGGAGGTATGATGCAATTTTCAGCCAGTGCTGGAGTGGAGTGTGTGTCTGTGCTGGGTCTCCCTCCAGGTCCCTGTACCTGTTTCTGGGCTGTGGAGCAGAGGCACCCAGTGACAGTGCAGCCTTGCCTCCCATGCAGTCCACAGGCAGAGGAGGGTTATGTTCTGAAGCTACTTTTAGTTTTAGTCATGGGAGCTCTAAGACTGTAAAGGCATATCGTGTGGTCACAGAGGAGTCAGGCTATGTTGTACGCCTTTATGGTGTTCATACTTGCTTTTCCCTTTCCCATATACTTCAGACTTTGCATTGATCTTGTGCAGTCTCTTTGCTGGTCTTGAAAAGGCTCTTTCCAGAGCTATGCATTCAGTAACAAAGGTACAGAGGATAAAATATGATAGATATATACAGGCAGCAGCTTTTAAGTTTTTTAAAACAGAACTTTGAGCATCGAACCTTCAGTCGCGTAAGGACTATCCTATGGGCAGTTAATACATCATGAAAGCAATCCTGCGAAGTCCATTTATAGCACCTTCCACTTTGGTTCTTAGACCTTGGTGTACGGCAAGTGCTTCTTTGACAGGTTCACTCTTCTCTGGGTGGAGAACTGGCTGGAGGGCCGTGCCCAGAGGGTAGTGGTTAATGGAGTTAAGTCCAGCTGGCGTCCTGTAACGAGTGGTGTCCCCCAAGGGTCAGTTTTGGGGCCCATCTTGTTTAATATCTTTATTGATGACCTAGACGAGGGAATTGAGTGTACCCTCAGTAAGTTTGCAGATGACACAAAGCTGGGAGGATGTGTCAAACTGCCTGAGGGTAGGGAGGCCCTTCAGAGGGATTTGGATAGGCTGAACAGCTGGGCTGAGCTAAATGGGATGAGGTTCAATAAGACCAAGTGCCGGGTCCTGCACTTTGGCCACAATAACCCCATGCAATGCTATAGGCTTGGGGCAGAATGGCTTGAAGAATGTAGAGAGGAAAAGGACCTGGGGGTGTTGGTTGATGCTCGGCTCAACATGAGCCGGCAGTGTGCCCAGGTGGCCAAGAAGGCCAACAGCATCCTGGCCTGTATTAGAAATAGTGTAGCCAGCAGGAGCAGGGAGGTGATCATCCCCCTGTACTCAGCTCTGGTACGGCCGCACCTCGAGTACTGTGTTCAGTTTTGGGCCCCTCACTACAAGAAGGACATTGAGGCCCTGGAGCGTGTTCAGAGAAGGGCAACAAAACTGGTGAGGGGCCTGGAGCACAAGTCTTATGAGGAGCGGCTGAGGGAGCTGGGATTGTTCAGTCTGGAGAAGAGGAGGCTCAGAGGAGACCTTATTGCACTCTACCACTTCCTGAAGGGGGGTTGTGGTGTGGAGGGGTTGGGCCTCTTCTCCCTGATAAATAACGACAGGACGAGAGGGAATGGTCACAAGTTGCGCCGGGGAAGATTTAGATTAGACCTGAGGAAGCATTTCTTTTCTGAAAGAGTGGTCAGGCACTGGAATGGCCTGCCTAGGGAGGTGGTTGAGGCACCATCCCTAGCGCTGTTCAAGGGGCGTTTAGATGAGGTGCTAAAGGACTTAATTTAGTAGTTGGGTAGAGATAGTGATAGGAGGATGGTTGGACTAGATGATCTTATAGGTCCTTTCCAACCTTATGAACTTATGAACTTCTTGTGAGCAAGTTCAGATGCGTGAGGACAGTTCACATGGAGCTGAGCAGGCAAGCCTATTGCATTATTTGCTAAGTGTAACATTATATTGTGTGCATTTAATGCTCATGTGGATCCTCTCGTGCTTTGTTACAAATCCTACAATCCTAATAAAAATCAATCATTTAATCTTTTAGCTGACGTTGAGAAAAATTGAATGCCTCCATTTCAGAGTAGGAGCCAAAGTGGGGGGCGGACCAGGCTGCCGTGAGTTAGGCAGTGCCCATCTCTTTACACTGAGCCCTTTCTTTCTTTTCCATTTCTGAAAGAATCTGTGGTGAAGATTTGAAATGCTGGCACCTAGAGTAAGGCCTATGAGCTGGATGTTAAGGGGAGCTCTGATGGAAGCTGGTGCCCAGGCTTGAGTGCTCCACTCATCGTCACTATAGTTTTCGTTCTGCCACTGAACACCATGCAATGACTTCACAGAGTACAAATCCACTAGTCACTTATCACCCAGTTTTTTGAAATCGTTTCCCTCCATGTTCAAGTTGCTGTGCTTAGCAAAAATCAAAGCACGGTAAACACAGAAAACAAAACGTGTCTACAACTAGAGTCTGCTTTTGCACAACAAACACCTGAGGAGGTTTAGCAGTCGTTTATCTTCTCTGTAAAGCGGTACAAGGAAAACAGTGGGAATTGTGTTTGTAGGCTGGGTGTGCAGAAGAACCCGAGAGCGGGGGGTCCTCCGCGGCCACTGCTTTCGCTGGGGGCTGGCTTACACGCCACACAAGAAGCCGTAGCGCACTGCAGTTTATTCAGATCTAGGGATCGTTCCTCCTGCGTTCCTCCGGGGTTGAATTAGCACGTTCCAGGATGCCTTACCATCGAGGTCCGCGTCCCCGGGCCAGCCCTGAGCCAGCCTCCGCGGCCCGCCCGCTCCTTTCGGAAGGGCTCCCAGCCGGGGAGCTGTCCGCGGACGGAGGGCTCGCGCGCCGATGGCCGCAAAAGCGCTCCCCTGGCCAGCTGGGACCCGCGCGCGGCCGCTCCGCCCTGAGGGGCTCCCTCCGCTGGGGCGGCCCCGGCCGCCGCCCGCACTGATCCCCGTTTCCGCGCTCCGCCGCCGGGTGCGGGGCCGCTCGGGTGCGCCGGGCGCTGCCGCAGTTCCGCTACCGGCCGGCGGCCCCGCGCCCCCTCCGCCGCGGCGTTGCTATGGCTGCAGCCGCGCGGCGCTGCAGCGGCGGTACCATCGGCGGTGGCGGGGCGGCGCCTGCCGCAGACCCCGGCCCGGCAGCGCAGGCCTCCGCCGCGGGGAGGCGGCGGGGCGGGCGCCCGCGCTCAGCGCCGGCGCGCAGGAGGCCGGCAGCGGCTGGGGCTGGGCGCTGAAGCCGCCGCGGCGAAAGGAAGATGGATGCGCCGCAGCCGTCCTTCGCCGTTCAGCATCCTCCCCTGTCCGCGGCACGGTAAGAGGCGGGCGGCTGACCGCTCCCGCGACGGCGGAACAATGACTTCGACGGCTGCGGGGGCTGGGACGAGGGCGGGGAACGGGGAACGGGGCGGCGGCCGTGCGGAGTGCGAGCGATGGCGCTGAGATGGAGACGGAGGAGATGGAGAGGAAGCGGATGGGAGCGATGAGAGAAGAGGCAGGGATGCAGGTGATGGCGATGGCGATGGCGATGGCGGGAGAGGTGTGGCAAGGATGCAGCCGTGCCGGAGCCCGCCTCAGCCTCCCTCCTGCCTGCACCATTGTGCTCCAGGGTTGGTCGCTGACTTCCCTTCCTCGCTGCTAAGCGCAGTGTGCGGGCTGTAAATTGCTGGCTGCAGAGAAGGAATTTTCACCGGGCCGAATTTGATGCGCGGAGAGGCACAGCCGGCAGAGCCTGAGCTGGGCCTCAGTGAGATGGCATCCGGAGGTGGGCGCTGGCGCAGCTGAGCAGGAGCAGCTGTAAAGGAGCTCCCCTGGTTTATTTTTACTTGAGGTCTGTCTTTGCCTATTCAGCTTTCCACAAGGTTTTTCTGTGCGTGTTCTTTTAGAAATGCACCTGTACGTGTCTTGGAGACTCGCAGTTGGTGTGTCTGTGTGAGTGTGTGAATGTGCTCTCCCTTGTATGGAGACCCCACAGGCTTGATCCCTTTGTATGTGCAACACATTTTTTTTAATATTATTATTGTACAGCCATTAGCTGATAAAACATGCCAGTTAGACTGAAACACAATTTATTCTTAAATTGTTGAATTGCTGTCCATCAGTCTCATGATGGCTGCTTAGGACAGGTCTAGATCATGCATCTGGGCTGGTTTATGGTACTGAGTCATTTGTAGACCATTTCTATTTTATTTTCTGAATGTAAATATAAAAAAGATGCTGAGTATGCCCAATAGGTTGGGAATATAGAGATGTGTATATTTAAAAAATGCAATTTTAGCTCTTGTAAAGAAAAAGTCATGTATTGTTAAAACCTTTGCATTCTGATCCTGCCCTATGCATTACAGTAAGGTGACACATTGGAATCTTAGCATCTTTCATCTGTTGGGTCAAATTCTGCACTTGTGCATATACTGAGCCCTGTTTATTAATCTGGGCTTACTGTGCCCAATCTCCTAAGCAGTGTTTGCACATTTCAGGGAATGTTAGGTTTTTTGATTCTGCTCTTAAGTCAGGTTTTGTTTCTATTGAGCTGGCCTGCAACTTCACAACACAAATTTCAGATACAGACTTGCTGTTCTGTAAATGCAAGATTTACTGGCAACTGACCAGGTTCAGATTTGTGCTCGAATAAGGTAAATCTCTGGAGATTCTAATCCATTTTCTGAGGATGGTTATTGTTTTGGTGAAGCTTGAGTGTGGTTAGCTGGTAATTTTTGAAGAGGACGTAAGGTACAGGTGCTCTGCAAGTAGATTTGTAGCAATCAAAATACACCATGGACCAAAGAGATGTGATGAAGTTGATGTGATTGCAATAAGCTCCACCCTTCCTTTTACAGTGAGCAAAATCTCAAGGAGCCTCAGGGAGGATAGGCCAGCAAATATCTGTTGGGATTTCCATTGGATTTACCTGTTTGAGGTGGCTGCCAAGAGCTGTTGCCATAATAATTCTGTGGCCACTGTGCCAATGCGGTGAACTGCTGGGGTTTCCTGGTTGTCAGCAGAGCTCTCACCAGAAAGGATGAGGCTGTCATGAGTGGGTGCTACACCATTCCTGACTTCTGATCTTGTGCTGAAAGTTCCGTTAGTGCTCAGGATGAAGAAACATCACCCTGATCTTGGGTATGAATCTGAGCCATATATTTTTACGCTGTCCACCCTGACCCTAACTTCAATTTGCGTCATTTTGCAAATACTAACATATTGCCTTAGCCTCCCTTCTGATAACCTTTTCCCTGTCATATTTAGTGTTTTTTGACAATTTCTCCTCTTCCACTGGCCATTCCAGTTATTTCTTATTCATAAGAGCCTCTGTGTCCTACTTTACTAGGAAATGAATACAAAGTACAGTTGAAACGTGGTGCTGTGTTAAGGAGAAAGCTGGCTATTGCCATTCATAACGTGTGGTGGGATCTCTGAGGCTTTTTATTATGATACTTAAGTTTCTGAAAAGATGCTGCATGATTTCTGTCATTACAAAGGATAAGTGACCTCGGGGGTATTCAAGTCAGTAAAATACTATGAAACAGAACTGTCAGAATGATGCCCAGAATAATTTTCAGTTTTGCTCTCTATTTGTCCATTTGATACTGTGGTTTAAAAGTTGTATAATAATAGCCCTCTAACTTGTAAAAAAAGAGACAGTAATGGATTCTACTGTCATAAGGCTGGGTTAGATCAGGTGTTGAAATCCAAGTAGTTAGTAAGTTACAACTTTTTTTTTCTTTCTTTTTAAATGAACTTTGGGACTGAACATACTTTCAACTTGTCTTTCTCTACTGAGTAGTGCTTGTTTTGCAGTGTGCTCATTATTTGTGCTTTCTGTTTTCTTTGAGCAGTTGTGAGACAGCACAATAATCCTTATCAGCTACCTGAATTTTGGGTCATTGTGTAGTCTGTCATGCTCCACATCTTTTGTGTTTGGCTAGATTTCTCTGCAGTCCCTGTACATCATGGCAGTGCAATATTTGGGTTACAGGACTGCAAAATAAACAGTTAAAATAATTGTTTTACTGATTTTACAATGGTATGTTTGCAGTGTGCGTCTCTAAAACAACAGCCCGTTCTAGTTCTGTAGGGCAAATAACCCCCAAGAATAGCACTCAAGGAAAATAGTGCAGAAAATGGTATATTTTTGGAAGGCTTACATAGATGGTATACAGACAGCTAGCAAAAAGAGAGTGGCTCACCTTTATGATGGTTGAGGCTTACCATTAACTCCATACGGGAGGAATCTCCAAGAAGAGACCCTTCCCTGGTGGTGGTCAGCCCTTAAATGGGATCTGGGAGAGGTGGAGCCAGGCTCTACCCCTTCCAATCACACAGCTATATCACCTTCACCTGTGCCCCCATGGCTGACTCAGTGCTCACCTCAGGTGACCAATCAGTGGTTCAGGCCGTGATTCAACAGTTCCCATACAAGTTCCCAGGCAGTAACCTTTTCATAGTTCCCATATATGCCTGTATCACTTGAAGATCTATTCTTGACTGGATTATAGCAGTCTTGTTTTTCTGTCTTCAGAGATTGATTCTCTGTTGAACTGTTGAATCACGGCCTGAGCCACTGATGGATCACCTGAGAGGAGCACTGAGTCAGCCACGGGAGCACAGGTGAAGGCAATGCACCTGTGTGAGCTGAAAGGGTGGAGTCGCTCCACCTCTCCCAGACCCCATTTAAGGGCTGACTGCCACCGAGGAAGGAGCTCTTTCTGGAGATTGCTCCCTTAGAGTTTTTCCACTGTGAGCCTGGGATGTAGGTGAGCATTTCAAATTTATTTATTTTTACTGTGTTGATTTTTCTTGTTATGTTTATGACTGTAATATTATTTGGGCTGCTTATTCTGTTAACTATACACAGCTCTTCTGAATTTCTTTTTATCCCATGTGCATAGGTTTGCTAAAGTTCAGTTCCTTTTAAATTGATGCACAGGTATTTTTTAATTATTTGTTTGTGTAATGTATGCAAAATCCTTATAACTCTTATTGTTACTTGTGATTGAAATTAGTTACAATAGTATTCACTTTTTTGTGTATCTGGTGTAGGATTGGCATATTGGGTTAGATACATAGAACTTGGAGTATAGACTATAGTAACAGACACATTCAAATTCTTATTCTGGGCAACGTAAGTGAGATAACAGGACATGGGAAGTTAGAGGGATACGTTTATCAGGTTCTGAAGGGTACTGACAGTGATGCAGAGGGAGAAAAAAAACACAAAATCATAAATGTTTTATTGAATTTCAAGCTTATAATATTCTGTCAGAATGAAGTGATCTGGTCAGATAAGCAGTCATCACAGAGCTCTACATTGTTAGAAGTGAGGAACTAGAACGCAGAGTTTTCTTATTCACTCTGACATATTATATAAATCCCCATTCATCAACTGTAGCAAGAATTCAGCTAAAGATGGCAGAAATTCTTGCAAGTTAAATCTTCCACTTTTGGTAGAAGTAGTATTTAAATATCTGATAGTCTTTATTGGTGAACATGATGTTTTCTTGCTTATATGCATTTTGATTCAATAAAATGTTTTTTGCTGACTTATTAAAATCAGTGGAAAGAGGGCCTGATAATATAAACTCTGGAAATTCCAGTATTTATCTTTCAGGCTCCATATGTTTCTCTTATTGTGTTTGAGTGTGATCCTACTTGCAAAATATCTTTTACAAAACATCTTTTTTAGTAAACTAAGAATGGGCCTAGAGTGACACTTGAAGTGCAGCACCACTGAAATGTCTTTCAGACCACTGTCCTGCAGTGAGCTAGACTGGCTGTTGCAGTTCATCCCATTTCTGACAATTCTGTTCTTAAGTAGTGCATCCAATGCATGTCCGTGTATATTTCACTCTGAATAGTGCTGAATCTGGAAATTGTTTCTTTTTAGAATAGGGAAGAATCTCGTATCTTCTCTGGTGGTGTTCTTGGTAAGCACTGTGTTATGGTAATTTCCAAGAAAGTAATTGTGTGGAAGGGAGACATTTTAGCCACAGTACTAGAATGTTGGTTTAATGTATCTCTGCTTTGCTGCAGGTAAGAATAATGCTTCTGTACCCTTTTGACTGTTTCCATGGTGCTGCCAGCAACATGAACAGAAATTTTTGGTTCATGTTTTAGGGTAAGTGCCAGTAGTAGTTCTAGCAGCCTTGCAGCACCAGATTCATACTGCGTTCCTTGTGTGGAATCTGAGTGATATTTTGAGCTCAGTTCTGGGGGTATTTTAATGTTATTTAAACAGTATAGCAGTGATTTTCAATATGTAGCTATATGTGAATGTTTTTCTGTTAAAATCTGAGTTGTTGAGGATTTTTTCTTCTGAAGAGCTGTTTGTCACCATTTGGTGGAGTAAAATGTGTTAGCTGCCAGCATTTGAAGTTTGTTGTAACTATAACAAGTATGGAATTAGACTTGTATAAAGGCTACGTTTTTACAGTAAGTCTGATTTAAGATTTTGGATCGACCTTGGGGTGCTAATTGTGATTTCATATAAAAATAATGCAGATCATGCTTTTAATCACAGTTTCCAGTAATCATTTTTTCCATTATGTGATGTAACACAGAGAATGGAATGCTGTGGATTTCTTGGCTGTTGGGATAGTCAAGATGCCAGGATGCTTGGTTTGAGAGTCTTGATATGGAAAAAGCTGAGCTGAGGTTAGTCTAACCTGTCCCAGCATCCTTCTCTGGTGGAAAGTAGGCTGAACAGAGATCTGAATCAGCTTGTTAATTGTTTTCTTGGCAAGAGTTGAGATACTGGGACTGGGCCTCAAGAAAAGCAAGGTTAGGCTCAACAGCTTCTGACTTTTCGCACTGTTAGAATCACCTTGCAGTAGAACAAACGTCACCTTTTTCTTAGTGGAGCCAAGTGTGTGACAGCAGGGCTTTAGAAGTGTGTGAGACACAGCTACCAGCTCCTGCCCTCAGAAAGCAGAAAACTAGAGTGTAACTGTAATTGGAGTCTGGTCCTTAGAGTGAGCTCTGATGTGGTGAGAACTTTCTGTTGGCGGGAAAAACAAAGCTTAGTTCTTGTAACTGCGACTTAACACAGAACAAGTCACTTTTATCTTGTGAAGGCAACTCATCTATGTGACAAGACCTCCTTAGCAAAACATGTAAGAGTGAACAAATGACACAGTCCAAGAGTTCCTGTTATTCTCTCCAAAATTTTGGGCACTGAGTTATCTCCAGGAATTTCCTCCTGGGACGGTGTATTTCAGAGAATGGAAACTTGATTCATTGAGTCTTCTATAGGCCATTTATCCCTTGAAGTAGACAGAGGATATGGGTTTATTGCTTATACCAGCATCCTTTTAAAAGCATTTTTTTTTTTGTTTCTGGTAGAGACTTCTAAGTAAGATGAATTTAGCTCTGAGCTACTAGGAGTAATTAAACTTGATTGTGGGTGCAGTGTTCCTAGTTGCTGTTGGAACTGATTAATAGGTCACTGAGCTAATACTTTTTAAGTACGGCTGAATAGTGACTGTCAGCTGTGCTGAATTCTGTGGTGGTTGCTCATGTTTCCATCGGCCTTTCATGCAGAGAGGAGCTGAGGCCTCCTCACCTCAGGAAATTCTCGGAATCTGTTGTTACATAGGTTGCTCTGAAAATAATGCCTCCTGTTTCATTTCATGGAAATGACAACAGGTAAATAGAGCACAATAATGCTTTTCAATAGGGCAAATTCTTAGCTACAAAACACTATTTTTTAACAGTCACTACAATTAACTACATATTATCACCAATGATGAACAGAAGCCTGCATGTCATGCTTGGAGGTGACCTGTTTTACAGCTGCTGTGACGGTGTCGTTACAAGGAAAATGTGGCCTACCCAGTCCCTCTTTCATTGGCCCGGACTGATGGAGATGCCCTTTTATCAGACTGCCCCTCTGCTGCTGTCTGTCACATGGCAACAAAATGTAATGCAATAATGACAGGAGGATTCGATGTCTGTCATACTGCCAACATCTACCTCTGACATTGTAGGCCAACATCACAAGAGAGGAGTCCCTCATACTTTACTTACTTTTCCATAAGCATCAAGTTTTCATACTGTTTATTTTCCTTAGTAGTAACACCACACACCATTGCCTTAGGGGGAGTTTATAGAACTTACAGAAATACAAATAAAACTCTGAACAGCAGCATAGATTCAGTGAGACCACAGAATCAAAACCTAGTGGAGAAGTGGCCTGACCATGACTATTCTGTAGGCAGAATCCTTTGCAAAGTTAGCATGCAGTGATTTCGTTATGAAATGAGTGTTTTGTAAAAATATACATTAGAATCCAAGTTAACAAGTGTTTGCAGCTCCATCAGCCTGTTTGGTTATCCACAAAGGAAGTAAGTCCTTTTGCATTGAAATCTACTGAGGCTTGACCCTTTTCTCCCTCCCCCATCCTACAGGAGTTTTTAATTTTTTTTGAATGCTGAGAAGGGGAAGAGACTTAGAAGTTGCACAGAGGGGATTTGTCTTACAGGATTAATCATGATCTGGTCTAGAATTTAATGTCTTCACTCTCAGCAGAATAAATACAACTTTTAGGGGTAGTGGTTAATAGGCTGATATGAAATTACATGACTATGAATATCTTCATATATTTTTCAAATAATTTTATTTTCTATACTAATGATACTACAATTTTAGGGAGAAATAGGGAAATAATATTACCCAAGAAAATATGGAGATAAAGATTTAGAAAAATAAAAGCCTAATGTTTCTCATTACTTTTGCTTTTAAGAATATTACAATATGTTGTGCTTGTTCTACTGCATTTCAGTAAATGACACCGTTCTTCCATTTGGATTTTTAGTGCATAAAGAAATAAATGCTTACCTTTTGGAATTACGAACACAAAATGCTGACCAAAATAAAAATCCTACTCAGGATATCTTCTGCAAGTATTTAAAAGTACTTTCTATTTCAATGGAGCTATTGCATGTGGGAGAACTGCTCAATTTTTTTAATGTGCTGAAGCATGGAGATGTCTGAATTTGTTACCCTCATGGTAGCTGGGCACACTTTCTAGTCAGTCAAGAATACAGTTCTAACTCCAATGGACACTCAGGCTGCTGAGAAGTCCTAGGAGAAAGATATTTGGCATGAAGTAATTTATGCTGTGTGTTTAAGATATATCAACCATTAAGGGATGCCAGGGAAGCACGAGTGGCTGCTGAGGCTATTTATCTCTTTCTATACAGGCAGATGTTTTTTTAGATATCATATGTCACTTGGATCTCCTGAAGGATGCAGGCTGGTAAAGAGGCCATATATTTTCCTTCTTATCTTTTAAAAGTAAATGTGTAAAGAGAATGTTTGCTGGCAAGTGGAGGCCATCTATGTATTTCACAACTGTGTATGTAGGATTTACAAGATGTTCAGCAGATGTCCTAAGTAACTAATAACAATTTCCTCCATGAAGGGTAGTTTTACATTAATGAAGATTTTAAATCACTAAGAAGGAATACAGATCTTAACACAGGCCTTTACTGTGCTAGAATAATTTATGAGGGATGTGCATAGACTTGAGGTAGAGAAGCCATTTAAACAAACAAAAATCTCTCTGACCTCCTTGCCAAATAGATCCTGCTGCTTTAGCAGATCTCTGTAGTATTGTTCTGTGATGGGAACCTGTGCTGCTACCTTTCCTTGTGCTGGAGTGTTGACAGAGCCCAGCTCTTGCTGATCATCTGTTTCACTCATAAATTGAAAGGTTTGTGCTCTGCCAGAAATGCTGCTTCTACCCACAGGCCTTCGTGGACCAGCCCTTCTGTGCACTAGCTCTGCCGGACTTACAACATGACATCTCTGTTTAGGAAGGACTTATTCTTCTGTTCTTAGTTAAAAAATGCAGGGTTTACTTCAGTAATGGTTTACTGTGATTAATTCAACAAATAATGAAAGCAAAAATCTAGCTCTTCATTAATAATATAAAGGATATGCTGAAAGAATGGCAAAGGACATGAAACTTATACTGATCAGAATTCTGCTCATTAATTATGAGCCCACCTAAGCCAAACAGCTATTAGGAAGTAAGTCACTTTATTAAGTGGAGTAGCCTAAGTTACTAACTGAAACAGTGAGTGGAAAGGATGGAAAGAGAACCTGGAAGTCATGCATCACAATCTCTTCTCTACCCCCAAGATTGCATCATGTTCCAAAACAGCTTCCAGGTTGCATTGTATTACAACAGGATTTCTTAAGTGCTGCTGCAGACAGCCAGTCTCACCACAATGTGATCTGCAATGTATATTCAATACATATTTCCACCCATTTTCCTAGAGTAGTCTGGAGCGGTTCTCAAGGGCCCCAAACCAACTAAGTTAATAAAGGACCCTCATTGCAGTCCCCTTACAGATCTGTGTACTTGGATCCATCAGCATACACTTTTCTGTGAATTAAAAGTGACTTTGTATAACAGTAGGCATAACTCAAGCTAGAAAAGAGTATCAATCTGTGTCAGACTGTGCATTCCAAGATTCTTGGAAGGGATATTCTGGAAGCAGCTTCAAGAAAGAAATTAGTCCACTTGAAGAGGTAAGGTGTGAAACAACTGATAGATCTGACAGTGAGGGTTACGCTATTTGATAGGTATTGTTGCTGGAAGCTCAATCATGTTGAGTTTCTTTCATTTTATAAGTCTGTAAGTGCAGACTCATGCATGGCCAGTGAATGACTGTGTGTGCTTTGTGCATTAAAGCACCTCTGAAGGGACTGATTTGGTCTGGGCATTGATGATCAGGATACATGGTGTTGGCACATCTTTGGCTGACACAAGGAATGCTCCTACAGTGGAGCAGAGATGCTTTCAAAATGTTACGGACATACCAGCTCGTCTGTGTTTTGATGTGCTGTACGTGAAGCTTCCCAGTCTGCACATCTTACTGATGTGCTTGTGTTTAACCTTACTGCATCAGTTTGGCAAGGTTGGAATTTTCTCCAAAATTTAGCTGACAGGAACTGTTGGTGTCTTTTTTGTAAAATGTCAAAGGAGACAAATTCCAGCCTGATAGGGGTATTGCATATAATTTTTATCTCTGCTTCTGCAGAAACTCAGAATGCTAGTGAGAATTTCAGTGCTTTTCTCTTCCTGTGGCAGATTGTAGTTGTGTGAAAGCCTGAGTTTGGGAGGCTTGAAGGGGTGCAAAGGATGGGAAGCGTAAGATGAAGTGATTGCTGATAGAACCATCAGACTAAAATGCCTGTTCCATCATGACCTCAGGCTGTAAGACTTGGGTGAAATGACTCGTCTTCTTCAGTTCTGTAGTCTCAATAGCTTTAGTCTTTGTTGTAAACCAATTTGTCTTCTTTGCATGGTGTACCTTTAAGAGAAATGGGGAAGAGTACATATGGAATCTCTACTGTGTCAGACTTTCATGCAGAAGCCTGGTTGTGCTGGGATCTCCCTTGCAGGTTTTCAGACAAAGGCTGCAGTGTTGGAGAAATGAGCTATCCTGTGTTCTGTAACCATGTGAACTGTCATGCTGCAGTATCCACTGACAAATAATAGTATGACTTATTTCTTGCAGGGCTTCCAAAGCATCTGAGGACAGAACCTTAAGGAATGCCATGCAGTAAGCGCTAAACAAACTAACACTGAAAGGATCAGAAAAAGATGGCAGTCTATATTTGAAATAATTAAACATATGGACACTTGCTGATAAGAAATCATGTCAAAAAAAGGACGTAGCAAGGGCGAAAAGCCTGAGGCACTGATTGTAGCCTTACAGGCTGCCAATGAGGAACTCAGGACCAAGCTAACAGACATTCAAATTGAGTTGCATCAGGAGAAATCTAAGGTGAGTGAGGGTTTGGTTTTAAACTTGTGTCTGCACTGAAGGAAGGAAACATGGAGAAACAGTAATGCAGAGATGCAGCAAAACTCTTATCTTGAGCAACAATCTGATGTCCTGCTCCTTAACTGGAAAAGATTTCATTTTACTGAATTACAGATTTAAGAAGCCTCTGGCCTTCTAGTGGAGCAGTATGCCTTTTGTAGCATCTTTGACTGTGTTCCAATTAGTGATTTTCATCCTATTTTCATGCTATCCACTCAGACTGTTTCTAACTATACTATTAAAAAAAACTTTCCGGTGTCTAGAAGTTGTACAGTGTTGCTGTACTTAAATGACTGCTTATTTCAGCAAGATATATCTTTATTTCGAAGTTGAGTGAGGTGTTCTTAAATGTATAGCATGAAAGTCTGTATGGACCCTTGTAATCCATCTGCAGTACAGTCTAACTCTGTTACATTCATTAAGGTATGTATGCGTTCTTTCAGGCTTGTTCGGGTACCAGTGGTCTTCTGGCATTTCAGTATGATACCTAAACTTGCTTAAAGTCAACTGCATATCACATGTGCAGGTGCACAGAGTTGTGAAAGTGCTCAGGGATCTCTAGTTGCACTTAGGGATATATTAGTTTAAATGTACTGAAGGGTGCTCTGGAACTTTGATTCAAAAACTGTGGACAGAGAACGCATAAGTTGTCTTTAAGGAAGAGCAGTGAAGAACAACCCTAAATAAAGTCAGCTATTCCATCAGTGTAATGACCACTGAAGCACGCTTTTTTTAGGTTGATGTCCAAGAGCTGACTACCTTGAAGTTTCACTTATGAGTAAGAACATCTACAAAAGATGTTTTGTGGATGTTCAGATTTGCACCTTACCTCAGCGGAGATCCTATAGAAACACAGTCATCTAGTTAATTGCCTACAGTAATGAAAGCTGTAGGAATCTGGCTGTTGCCAAGCCTGCTACATTTTCTGAGGAATGTGGCTGAAATTGATAGTTGGGTTAGAAAGTTGTTAGACAAATACACAAGGGAAAACTGAAGTATTTGTCTTCAGTAAAGACAGTGCGTATCTAAGTGAGGACTTCTGGAGCCAGCCCATATTTTGTTGTAGGAGGATGGAGGAGCAACTAGGGTCTGCAGGAGAACCTTATTCTGACATGGCTGTGTGTCTGAGTGAGCTTGTTTTGATAACAGTATCTTGGTAACAGGTGACTTTCATTTTATTTCAACTTAGATTGCTAAGCTTGAAAGAGAGAAGACTCAAGAAACAAAGCGTATCCGTGAAGTGGAGCAGCGCAAGCAGACTGTGCAAATCACAGAGCTAAAAGCCAAACTCCATGAGGAGAAAATGAAGGAGCTGCAGGCTGTGAGGGAGAACCTCATCAAACAGCACGAGCAGGAGATGACACGGATGGTGAAAGTCCGAGACAGTGAAATCCAGCGTCTCAAGTCAGCGTTGTGTGCACTGCGGGATGGTAGCAGCGATAAAGTAAGGACAGCGCTGACTATTGAGGCTCGTGAAGAGGCCAGAAAACAGTTTGACTCTGAGCGCCTTAAGCTTCTGCAGGAAATTACTGAACTTAAGTCTGCCAAAAAGCAGGTAGATGAGGCCTTGAATAATATGATCCAAGCTGACAAGATCAAAGCAGGTGATCTTCGAAGTGAGCACCAGTCCCACCAGGAAGCCATTTCTAAGATCAAATGGGAGAGTGAGAGGGACATTCGCCGCCTGGTTAGTAACTCTTCCCTGCACCAAAACATGTTATGTGTTGTCTTATGCTGTAGCAAGTTTGCCTCCTTTGCTTTCCAGTTTTTTGGTGAGTCATAGAACTCTGCAAAGCACCTCGGTCTGTAGAAGTAACCGAAACCTCTTATTGCCATATCTCAGTGGCAGATAGCTCACAGTGAGTCAGAGCAACCAATGGGTGGGCAGCTAATACCAGAGTAATGGTGATTGATGCACTACATCAAGAATTGACTTGCTGAGATGCTAATGTGTCTGCCATGCAAAATGTTAGAAGAAGAAAATGTTTACATCTGCACTTGGAGTTATTAGTTTCTCTAACACTTACGTTGGTGCCCTAAAAACATTAAGCCATGGCAAGAGGAGTGATAACTTTTGCTTTGATCTTGCCATAGCATTCAGTAAGTACTAGTGAGAATGAGTAAAATGAGGCCTATACCAGTAGTAGTGCAAGTGGCTATGTTTTTGTATAGCTAGGGTCCTGGGCCTGCTTGCAACACTGGAAAACTTGGCATGAAAACTGACAGTTCAGTAAAAGAAACAGTGGTTTAAACGGTGTCAGGAGTGGTGTTTTTGGGTCACACACTCAAGTAGTCTCTCACAATGGGAGGGGAAAAATAATCATATAGTAACAAGTAATAAAAAACACTGAGGTAAGGATACTTTAGAAAGGAGGAAAAAGAAGTTAAAGTAGAAATAGCCTCCCTAGTTTTATTGTCGAGCACAATGTCAATATAGCATGGAATATCGCTTTGGCCAGTTTGGGTCAACTGTCCTGGGTATGTCCCATTCCATTTTGCATATCACATCATGCTCAGTTTTGCTTTGTGTAAAGCTGTCAGAGCTGCTACTGTGATGGTGTGCAGTGTGACTGGCACCTTGGAGCATATTGTTTTGTAGCCTATGTGGTATGCACAGTTCACCTAACAGATTTAATTTGTGAACTCTAGTAAATTATATTAACTATATTCACCAAGGCTGAAGTGCTTTTGCTTTTACACACTAACATTGTTGTTTCTCTTATCAGATGGATGAGATCAAGGCTAAAGATAGGATCATATTTTCCTTGGAGAAAGAATTAGAGACACAGACGGGCTATGTGCAGAAACTACAGCTGCAGAAAGAAGCTCTGGATGAACAGCTTTTCCTGGTGAAGGAGGCAGAGTGTAACATGAGCAGTCCCAAGAGGGAGATCCCAGGAAGGGCTGGAGATGGCTCAGAGCACTGCAGCAGCCCTGTATGCAGGTTTTACAGACTTCTACACAACAGAAACACGCAAATTTCTCTTGCTTAAACATTGTCTTGGCCCCTGGGAAAACATTAAATAGTCAGTATTGCTATGGAAGTATAAATCCCTGAATGTAAGTGGGAAGCCTGCCTTTTCAAAAATATCCAGAAGTATGGGAAGGCCTGCAGAGAGCAGGCTGTGGGGAACCTAGGAGACTCAGGAGTACTTTCTCTTTCTGTCTTGCCGTGTTGTCATATTTCCACTCGCGTACAAATGAGGAATAAGAAGGTAAAGGCAATTAATACTGAAAGGGATGTTTTTACTTTTTCCCCTGACTTAGTGGCCTAGGAAATAGAAGCAGTATATAGGCAAAATCAATTAGAGCTAGCTTTTTTTCTTCCCCCCAGAATAGTAATAAAAAAATGAGCATCAGGATCTCTTATGTTTTAACCATTAAAATGTTTTTAACCTTAATTTTTTCCTAGAGCTAGATGTTTTCTTCCCCCCCCTAAAAAAAACATTTTTACTGAAGTGTTTGTTGTTGTGAAAACAAATATCACAAGCAAGAAATGATACATGTTAAGATGACTGATATGTAGCTTTGGGTTATTCTTTTCCCAGTGCGTATTCTGAAGAGTCAGTAATTGTGTTGTGTTGTTACTGATGAACAGGACTTGCGCAGGAACCAGAAGAGGATAGCAGAGTTGAATGCTACAATCCGGAAACTGGAAGACAGGAACACATTGCTCGTTGATGAACGAAATGAACTGGTATGCAAGTTCTCCACCATCATACAGGGGAGGCCAGGAACTGTAGGGAATACAAGGAGAGGAGTTTCCAAGCATGTGATGAATGTCCATTTTCCATCCATCAGGCTAGTCACCTGGGACACTTAGGGTGGCCTTTCACTCCAGAATTAAACAGAAATCTCAGGAGTTATATCAGGACAAAAATTACAGTGGAAGAGTCTTTTAGGTTCTTGTGTGACTAATTACATTCCCTCTTCAACCTTTACAAGAGTTTAGGAGCATATAACAGTACATGGCAGTATATGGGGAGATGATGCTTGTCATCTATTACTTGAGAGAAGACAAGAGTCAGATATAGATATAAAAAAATCAATTCACTGTTCATTCTGTTTTACTCTTAGGTGGTGGTACTTGTATGTTGAAGTTAGTGCCCTTGCTTTTTGACCACTCCAGAGTTTCTTCTTCCATAATCAAGAATGGGGATGGTGAAATTCAGCTTGATTGTTTCTGTTGTTATTATTTTATTCCTCAGATAGGAGTCCGACTGCACTCCTTTCATGTCAGTGTGGCTGGCTTGGTTCTCCTCAGTGTTAACTTAATACTTACAGAATTATGTTGAGTTTATATTAAAATGTGTTCACGTAACTTTCTTTGATTACGAAAAGCTCTCAAACCTCAAATTTCTGCACTACTGAATAGCTTGTAGCCGTTGCATACAATTCAAGTCTATTTTTGCACAAGAAGAATATTCTTTTTTTAAAAAAAAAGGGGTTCAAAATTCTGTCTTACATAATGTGGCTATAGTGAATACATTTTGTTAAACATGGGCAGGAACTTGCTGGGAATACCATCCACTTTCAGGTACAATCAAACCAGCAATAGCTTTTGTCCTTCTTAGGGTAAGGCAGATAGTTTTGCTAACAATGATGCTGATGGAGGATGTAACCACTTCATATTGGCTCCTCCCTTTCCTGTTAGCAGAAGGGATCTTCAGGCACTTGCTAGCTTGCTTCAAGCAAAATCAGTGGGTAAGATGATATATGCAAATATACTTAACTGTCCCTAGCAGCTACAGGAAAGCTCTCACAGTCCTTTCTACAGCAGAACTGCAAGGGACAGGAAGCTCCCAGTGATGAATGGTAACAGAGGTGGTTCATGCCTTAATTAAGATGATGTGCACCCAGATTATCTACTTCCTTATTCTTCCCTAGAAAAAGAAATGTTGTGTACTAATGCTCAGTTTTACCAGCTGGAGTTAATTTTGTAGAGGAGAAAAACTTGATTAAGACTAGCTGTACCAGTAATGGAACTGTGAAAGACGCTGTTAAGATATCTTTCTGTTTGACAAGTTTGTTGTTTAAATGATGTCTAGTCAACACTTGTTGACTAAAACAAAATTCACTGTGCATATACATAAGTGCCTACATAAATTTGTCTTTTGTTGAGAAAGCTCATGAGTTTCTTGAAGACAGAATGCAGGTCTTAGTTTTCTTCACAATTTTTGCAGCAGCTTTGCAGTTATTTGGTGGTGCATGGTGTTGCTTCATCTCTTTGTATGAGTTTTCCCATAGATAAAACCATCTTTCAGTAAAAATGTGCAGAAGGATGCTTTGAGATTTGCAGATAAAAATAAGCTTATGGAAGCTGTAAGCATTGACAGGATTGCTTTGCCAGTTCCATTAGATCATTTTGCTTGATGTTTTAGTGTGACAGTAGTACAACAGGGAACTTAAAAATACTTCTAAAAAAAGAAAGGAAAATACATCTTTTATTTGGATTACATGCCATTATTAATTGCTATAAATCAATTGTTATCAATTCAGCTGAAGCGTGTCCGAGAAGCTGAAAAACAATGTAAACCTCTCCTGGAAAAGAACAAGTGCCTCACAAAGAGAAATGATGAGCTGATGCAGTCTTTGCAGCGCATGGAAGATAAACTTAAAGCAGTCACTAAAGAAAATATAGAAATGGTTAGTATTGGAGAGAGAAATACACATTACTGCATGATATATTTCTGTTTTGTTGGAAATGTTTGCACAGTGAATGTGTGTACATAACAATGTGTGCAGTGTTATTGCAGTGTTTAGGCTTGTACATAAAAGGCTTACATAACATTGTCTATTATGCTTACATATGCAGCATTTTTAAGTGAATGCATAAAATCATTCTTTAATTTTTGGGGTAATATTAGATTTATGAAACTGAATTTTAAAAAAGTAATATGTATTGAATCATTCTAACTTTATTTTGCATCTGAAAAACAAAAAGCTGATAAGAGCTAGATTTTCAGATAGCCTGATGTTCATCTTTGTGCGTGTTCCTGTGAAAGCTGATGATGGCAAAGTAAAGTTCTGGTCTGCCTCTGAGCAGAATCCACATGCATTGATTTTACTTTGCCATTAATTAAAAAAGAAAGGAATTGCAAGTCTTCAGTTAACATATGCAAACACGCTTAGCAGCCTGCAGGTTTGCATCTGTCAATGGTCTACGAACTGGTTTGGCCCATTTCTGTGACAATTGGTGTGGGGGAGCCATGCCCCAGGGAAGGGGAAAGGGGAGATGGGCCTAGGAACAAAACAGCGGCAATGATCTGAGGAGGAAAGCTAATATACTAAATAAGATATCAGAAAGCAAAATAACACAACATAATACAATATAATTGGAATTGAAGCTAATAAATAAAGTGAGCAAGGGAGAGTGTCCGATAAACCGAAGGCCTTACGCTAACGCTGAAGGCAGACGGCAGTGAGCACCCACTGCTGAGTGGATCCCAAAGGAAAGAAAGCGTCCCGTGACTGCAGACAGTTTTTATCTTTCCCCCTGAGTGTAAACACGTAAAAATGCAAAGCATCACACAGTCCTCTGGGGAATGTAGTTCTCTTCTGAGACAGCTATATCCAGAACTATTGATGATCCATGGAGCTGGAGGATTAACTCTTAAATTCTTAATGCACTACATGATGTTATGATGTGGAATACTAATGCCAAAAATCATAAAACCATGACCATGTCTCTGGCTCACAGTCAAGGCACTCATCTTGAGCAGACTGACAGTTCTGCAGTGGATGCAGCTATCCTGCTGATTCGATGAGATGATCAGATTCACTTTCTGATCTTTGAGAAGGAAGGTTTTAGTGCTACAAGATTAATCAGTTTTAAGACTCTGCAATTCACCTCTGCCCAGGAAACTTAGTGCAGACACCACCACTTAGAATTCTTTTTCCACAGCAGCTGTGGATCACAAATCACAGCCTCTTGGCCTTTCTCACAGCAAGCAGAAGAGACTGGAATGTTGTCATGCATTAGATGTCAGTGAACAGCGCTACTGGTGCATCTGGGCACACATGGCAACTTAGCTCCACTATCTGCTCTTCATAGTGTAGATGCTCAAATTATGCAAGTTAACAGGCTGTGGGTGGCTGGACTAATATTCTTGGTCTGTAAGCATATGTGAGAGAGGAGATGCCCAGAGCAGGCAGGACACAGAGTTCTAGTTAAAATAGTTATGGTGCTCCTTAATGTGATAATCCTCTTCTTTTGGAAGGATATGTGTTTTTCACAGAACGATAATGTCCAATTTCTCACTGTATGTGGTCACTTGTGGGGTATCAGCAAGTGCGTGGGGTCATGGGAACAGATGCTACTGGGATATACCCTGGACATGTAGAGGGTAAATGTATTTGCCATGTGGTGGGTATCTAGATGCATATGACCTTTAAGGGCTGCTGTAGAGGCTAGATTACCACAAAGTAAGTAGAGATTAATCTTTTTTGTTCTGCTTGAAGAACTCAGCCTTACTGTGCTGCTTTGTTGTTAAGTGCTTGGAGGTTATAAAACTTTTGTAACTGGTATTATAAATTATAAAATTACAAGTTACACAAATTTTGTAGCAGAAGCATATTTAATAATGTCCTTACATTCTAGATGAAGAACTATGCTTAATTTATAACTGAAAGTTTATATTTTCTTTTAATTGTTGGCTCTTATTTTATCTGTGTCTTTCTTCTTACCACAGAGAGAAAAAATGACATCACATCCTCCTCTAAAGAAACTAAAATCTCTCAATGACTTGGATCAGGCTAATGAGGAACAAGAAACTGAATTTTTAAAGCTTCAGGTCATAGAACAGCAGAACATAATTGATGAGTTAACAAGGGTACGTCCAGACCACCGGAAAATAAGCAGCAATTCCTGCATGAAGTTAATTACCATTAGTATTTCATATTATAAATAGAAATCTGAGATTTCATATCTTCCTTGTTCTTAACATCTGTGTAGTTTTAGATGTCAGAGTATGTTGCTGTGGGTTATTAACTGCCTTTTTAATGGGGTGTTGCCCCTGCAACTTGGGGGTGCAACACTTGTGTGTGAAGTGAGCTGCAGAAATGAACAGACTACAAACAGTGGAGCTCAGGAACATACACGCATGTTCACAAGGCAGGGCTATGACAAAGTAGCTTATGAGGTAATTAGGCTGCTATTGAAATGTTTTCTTGAGAAGAAACGTGAGGCACACAGTGCAGTGCCCTTCGTGTGCTGGAAAAGAGCATGCTGCTAGACATGGTTCTCTAGTTCTTTTGTCACATCCTTTAATACTGGCAATCCCTTTTTCAGCTTTTCAGCAATCCCTTCTATGCATAATGTTGAGAGGTGGGAGAAAGATACTCCAAAGCAGGCATTTTCTTCTCCTAAGGCATCGTTGCTGGAAGTGATGAAATCAACACTTGCATCTTTTAATAACTGTGAGACAGGCAGCACCACCTTTGCAGTGAGGGCAGTTTGCCTCCCATTCTAAACCCAAACGGGTGCCCTGCAAAAGCCTCCCGGTGATTTTAACAGGAAATCAATCAGTGTCTGTTGCCTGACAGCCTGTCAAGGCAACTGCACGACAGCAGGGGCTTCTTTTCTGCTATTCCCTCTTCCCTTCGAGTGATTTTTCAGCTGATACACAGACAGTTTTTTGGATATGAATCTTTACTTCTATCTGGAATCATATTCCTGCTGGAAGGTATAACAGTCAATGGGAAAGCAGTGATTTCTTTTATCTGTTGGTCTGATCTTCTGGGGCTGCAAGCAATAGAAGGTGGAGGTAAAAATTTTGAGTCCAGTAACTTTTCAATCTCACTTTCCAGGACAGGGAAAAACTCATTCGTCGCAGAAGGAGTAAAAGGAGTTCAAAACCAATTAAGGTAAGAGGAAAAAATATGAATTAAAAAGGATAATATATGCAAAAGTTTATTGTCATTGTCTGGTTTTTTTGCCAGATTCAATTTCTGTGTTTAGGATGTTGTAACTTGTCAGCAGAAGTTAAAAATGTTGCCAAGTACACGTGAATCTAAAATGCTCATTCATCTATTGGCAGCATGCTTAGTTTATGAATAAGTTTTTAAATGCTCATCTCTACTCTGAAAGCCAATCCAGCATGTCAGGCACCTCAGCTTCCATAGGACATGACTCAGTTCTCACTGGGATTGGTGAATTCAGTTACTGGAGAAAGTGAGACGTATAGCCAAACTGTGTAGTGTTAGCAGTATCTTACAGTGTGTGGCAGTTACTGTAGGACTGGGAAGATGCGTGGGATAAAAGTCACCTTAAAGAAAACAACCCTCAAATTATCACAGAACTAGTGTTAAGTATTAATGTAGCACTTACTCATTTTCTTGAGCAGCAATATCAGTGAGAGAAGTGTTGAGATATTCAAAATATCAGCAGTGTCCCTGAGAGAAGGAAGAAGTTCCCCATTCTGCACTGTGGGTGATTCCTTCGTGGTGTTATTTTCTCACCTCAGTCTGCATGTTGGCAGATGTCTTCTGAATGGCTTCTATTACGTTTTCCAAGTTTCAGGCTGAGACAGATCCTCAGTTTAGTAAAATGAATCGGTAGATTCATGTTCTCCACCAGCTCAAGACCTAATCTTCAGTACGGTTCCCCTTGGATTTGGTTGGAGGTGGTAAATGCAGGGGTAGCAGATAGCTCTTTTCTCATATCTTGCCTTTAAAAACAACTGGTAGGGAGGCTTGAAACTAATCTTTCCCCAAATTAGAAACTCATACTGCCCATTTTTAGGCAGATTCAGAAATCATGTTTTTCCTTCTTTAGAGACATGTGATAGATACAGTTTTGGGGTATGATGATGATTCAGTGGACTCTGAAACATCCTCTGTGGCGTCATATAGAACAGACAGAACACCAGCAACTCCAGATGATGATCTGGATGAGGTAAGACCTTACTCTATTTCCATAGGCAGGGTTTTGACTTCCAAAGCAAGTGACCAGGTGCACCATGTTTTTATTGCTGCATATTGAATGGCAAGTTCTTCATTAAATTTGGTATTATTTTCAGGTACCTTATGTCAAAATACTGAGGACCTCTCTTGAAGTCTAGTCCATAGAGTACAGCTATGATTTCATTGTAATCTGAAGAGACGTTTTCCCTCTTGTCTCTCAAGAAAATGAACTTGTCCTGTTTCTTGTAGCTTGAAGACATATAAAAAGACATAAACATTCTATAAATTGTACATTCTTGTTACTACTTGTTACAACAGGATCACCATAAAAGCTGTTTTAAATCAAGATTTGTAAACCAACTGATGTGTTTAACAGGTTACACTTGTGTTCTCTGCTTTGGTGCTGCTGTGCTGTCTAGTGCTTATGTGTGTCCTTTCTCCTTCCTCAGAGTTTAGCTGCGGAAGAATCAGAGCTGCGGTTTCGGCAGCTCACAAAGGAATATCAGGCCCTGCAGAGAGCTTATGCACTACTGCAAGAGCAAACAGGTGGTGTCATAGATGCTGAAAGAGAAGCCAAGGTCAGTATCAGTCTGAGTTAAAGCTTTTCATTACCATTGGAACATCTTGATTTCTTAAAGTGGCACGCAAGGAAATGGAGATAGATGTCTGTTGTGGTTTTGTGGTTTTGATGCTGGCATTCCACATCAGAACGTCACGCAGGCAGTTAAGGAGTTAATGCTGCTGGGGAGCAGCAGAGGGTTGGAGCTCCGCATTGGACACCAGGCCCCTAAGCTCTCAGATTTGGTTTGTCTCTCTCAATTGTTCAATTGTATTAGATTTACTAAAGTTACCGTTCCTTCTCAAATTGTGCTGTTTTTTTGTAGACCCATCTATTTCCTCCATCCCAACTCTGGAGCTCACAGCTCTGCTCGGTCGGCCACGTGGCCACTGACGGTGCAGTTTTTTTTCTCTCTCTCTCCCTTCTCTGTCTCCTTTGTGTCACTGTCATGGATGACACCATGACAGTGTCCGTTTCACTCATTGGCTGAGTATATTTCAAGAGAGTGATGATTGAAGATGGGCACAATTGCTTTGTTTACAAGGGTCTGTTCTGTGGTTGAGCTCCAAACCCCTGCATTTAGGCAATGTCAAAGCAGACAGTTCTGCGTTTTGGCATGGAGTCACAGGAGTTCTCATGTTTTGCCTGGGTGTGAAGAGGTTGGATTTGTACATGTAAGTGGAGGCCTATGCTTTTTTACAAAGGCATAAACTGAACCAATTTCAGGAATACTCATCTGAATGTTTCTAGAAAGATACAAGGGTTACATTCAAATTTGCATGTGATGCAGATTACAATAAGACTTCCAAGGCTAAAAATGTCATCTGTCTAATAAAATGATAGAATAATTCAAGTTGGAAACAAGTTTAGGTGAACTTCAGTCCAGCATCTAGCTCAAAGAAGTGTTAGATGTGAGTAGTACCAGGTTTTTTTATCACTTTCAAGTCAGTTCTTAAAGACCTCTCAGGCAGTTCTGATCACCTTTTTACTAATTGCTTTTATGTAATTTGGGTATTGTCCTTGTAGTAGAAATGGTCAGTCAGGGCCTGAAGTGTTGACTGAGCACGTGTTGGGAAGGGAGGGCCAACCCAGGGGAACTCAGGTGTATGCAGTGTACCTGAAGGGCTGGAGCCAGCATCCACCTCTTCCCAGCCCTCATTTAAGGGGTTGGCATTGGAGTTGAGTGTATCTTGCTGGAGTTCCCTGCCTACTGGAGGCCTTCCAAGGGTAAACAGCTTTTTTCCTTTGTGTCTGCATCCATGGCTGCTACATTTGGGTTTGTCATCATTTGCTACAGCCTAGGACTTTGCCACCCCACTACTATTGCTGTGCTTTCCATTGCATTATACCATTGCACTCCCTGACCTTGTGTTATACTACCCTAATTCAAGACATGGCAATTAGACTTGGTTGGAGAGAGGGGGCTGATCTGCTGCTCTGTCTCCTTATGCCCTCTGTATGAATACGTGAGGTGACACAAAATATTGCAGAGCTAGAATCTCATTTTGTGGAAATTACTCATTTTGTGGAAATAACAGTGTAGATCTGGGCTGCTTTGTGTTTCATTTCTATGTTAGTTTCACTGCTGTTTTTGCTGTTGTTTAATGCTGTGTTTGACTTCAACAGGCTCAAGAGCAGCTCCAAGCTGAAGTCCAGAGATACAAAGCCAAAATAGAAGATCTGGAGAAAACTTTAGCACAAAAAGGGCAGGTAAGGGCCTCTTTATATGTACTATATTATTCCTGTGTTGGATCTTAACTCCGTTTGGAATATACCTAGCAGTTTCATTATAGGCTTCCCTAAGATGTAATGTCTCTGTGTAATAAACAGGCAGGTATAGTGTGTTCAGAAGCCTTGCTAAAGCTTGCTAGACTAATGTGCTGTAATTTTTAATCTGCAATTTTTGTGTACAACTTATACCTGAGTAATGTGGCTTCAGTTTTCAGTAAAAATGCTTCTGTAACAGAACTGCTTCATCCAACAGGACTCCCATTGGGTGGAAGACAAACAGCTTTTCATTAAGAGGAACCAAGAGCTTTTAGACAAGGTACGTTCCTGAGTTTTGAATGTCTGGAGAAGAGGAGGCTCAGGGGAGGTTATCGATATCGCTCTATAACTACCTGAAGGGAGGTGGTGGTGAGGTGGGGGTTGGCCTCTTCTCTCTTGTAAAGTAAATAGTGATAGGACTAGAGGGAATGGCCTCAAGCTGTGCTAGAGGAGATTCAGGTTGGATGTTAGGAAATATTTTTAGTCCGAAAGAATGGTCAGCCTATGCTGCCTGAACTATTACTCAACAGATACTGTTTCGTGTAACAGTCACACAGATCGTGAATTTGTGTTTCTATTAGATAGAGAAACTGGAAGCAGAAAACAACCGTCTGCAACAGGAGCTGCAGGATGCCCGGGACCAGAATGAGCTGCTGGAGTTCCGCAACCTGGAGCTGGAGGTGATGGATGAGCTTCTGACAGTAGAGCTGGTAGCAGATGAAACCAGTGCACTCACACTGGATACCAACTTTAAGTGGACACTAGCATTGTAGAGATATAATAGAGTAACTAATCACTCCAAGTATGTCTGTGGTCTGTGGAAGCATGTGGGCTCTAAGGTCCTGGGAACAGTAAGCTCCATACTTAACTTACTTCAGTCTGAGTTAGATGCGTAGTGAGCAAAGGTAATCTTAGTTGAACATACAAACAGCTGTGTATGTTTTTTCTGCTACTTTGGAGCAGTCTGTCGGCATGCTTTGTTCTTATTGCTGGCCAGAATCTATTCAAATAAATAGAAATTAATTGAATTTAAATGACCTCGTAAAACAAGATTTAAATCCCGTCCTCAGGGCTGCATCAAAGTTGACAGCAAAAATCTCTGCTGACATCCAGTTGTTTGCTTGTGAAGTTTTTTTTTTTTGTGGGACTGAAGACTTGAATTAAATGTTCACAAGATAAAAGTGTATATGAAAGTGAAATTTGGTCTTCTGTGCTTTCCTGACTGACAAGAGGGATGTGAAGTAACATCTTCAATTTATTTTCCTTTGGTCTTTTAAAATGAACCGAGTATTTGTAGGCTTTATGAAAGGAAGGTGCATCAACAGCTACGTTTATCAATTTTCTTGAACTTTCCATGAATAGTAGAACATATGGAATATGAGGATGGGCAAGGATGTACTCTGTGTCCTTGTAGTAGTCTTAAGTAAAATACTTGCTCAAAAAGGGACTGTTAGCAGCAGCGTATAGTTGTTCAATGCTTTACTGAGCAAATCACATTAAATGACACTTACCCAGGTGACAGCCTTCCTGCTGACAGCTTGCAAAGATAAATAATTCATCAAATAATGTGCTGTAAAATGATTGGGTTTTAGGATCCTATGCCACTCTGCATGCTCTTCTTAGCCTTGAGTCCTACCATTTGAATTTACTAGTACTAGTCAAATACTGATGTAATATTTCTTTCTTTTTCTCCTACTGTGAAGAGACTAGGTTTGTGGAGCATGGTATGTAGAGTAGCTGTGGCACGTGTTGAGTTCTCTACATGTCTCATTTATTCTAGTATGTTCTCTGCTGTTTTCTCCATGAATTTCTCAGGAAAGAGAGAGACGGTCCCCACCTTTTAATCTCCAAATTCACCCATTTTCAGACGGTGTGAGTGCTCTACAGATATACTGCATGAAGGAAGGGGTTAAGGTAAGTCAGTTTCATCAGGCAGGACTTCCTGCAGGAGTGGTTAATGGTGTCCATGTAATCGATTACATTACTGGAGTTATTAGCAAAGATTAAATTTTAAGCATTTAAACAGTCTAATGGAACTTGTTTGACAGATGGAATTGGACTTGTAATTTTCACTATGATGATAAAGCCTGGTGCAAAAGCAGTTGAAATTTGTGTGTTGCATTTCCATGGGATAATAGAAAATGTTTTATCTCAATGTTTTTTCATATGTTGGCATTATTTGTCCTTCCTGATAAAAATGTACGTGCTGTGCCTTTATCTTTTTTTGTTTGCAGGATGTCAGTATCCCAGACCTTATAAAGCAATTAGACATCCTAGGTGATAATGGGGTAAGTTCAGTGGAAGATATTTTCTGTTTTCAAGCTACATTTTGTACAGAGGATAAGTGAAATCTGTAATCATGATGATTATTTTCTAATGTATTTGTTAAATTATCTAATATCAGAAGTGTTCCTTTAAAGAATATATCTCTGTAACTTAAGCACTTTGTGCAGTTTGTGTAATTGGAGAACACGTGATGAAGTAGCAGCTTTAACAGCTGGTTTAGCAGTCCAGGAAGAATGTGTGTCCGAAGGCCAGTGACATTTGGAACTGGGCCTGACTGCAGTCAGGAAACTCAGCAAAGCATGTGAATTAGTTTGGCAATATAAACCCACCATGCCTTCATTTCATCTAGGATTTCTCTGAAAGCAGTTTCATAAATAGTCAAGAAATAACAAATGCTCTGTGGCTTTTTAAGTAGGCCTTGCTGCCCACTTTAGTCATCTGTGTAGAAGATGTACCTGTGGTCAATGCTAGATATGCTTTAAGAAAGTGTGTAAGAAATAGAAAAAGAAGGATCATGATTATCTCCACATGTAGTGGCATAAATTAGCCTTAGCTTTTCTTTTTTTTAAGTTAGTGGAAAACTGGCTTAACAAAACTATCACAGAAACAAATGGGTATAACTTTAGATTTCTCCTAAGGTGCAACAGTATGAAAACATACAGTCAGTCCATAGCATGCAAAGAAATAAAGCAATGTTATTTTTATGTTAGCAGACCCTGAATATTTTTATATAGACCTAGAGTATAGCATGGATAATCTGTGTTCACATAGGGAACTAGTACTAATATTTTTTACCCTCTCTTCATAGAATCTAAGAAATGAAGAACAAGTGGCCATAATTCAGGCTTCCACTGTGTTGTCTTTGGCAGAAAAGGTAAAATGTGCACTTGCTTTTCTCAAGTGTCATCTAATGATTCATCTAACGCTGTAAATTTTCAGCTCTGTTGCAAATCAAACTTTCTAGTATAGGAGGCAATTCCTTGGATAAAGAAAACCCTGCTAGCAGTATTTTTATACTACTGTGTATCACCTAGAGATTTTGCAAGGATAGGAATACCTTAATGTAATCACATTCTGCTTTAGCAAGGTGCTTGGGAAAAAATGTCAAACTTACCAGACACAAGCAATGTGGTTAGAATAGCTGGAAATACAGAATAAAATAAAACATTAAAGCCTGTGTACCTGGAAAACACAGCAGGTTACAGCTCTCATTCTCTTGCCTCCAGTGGATTCAGCAGATTGAGGGAGCTGAGGCTGCTCTGCACCAGAAGATGATGGAACTTGAAAGTGATATGGTAGGCAAATGTTCTTTAATAGACTTTTTGGGAATGTCACATTCACTTGGTGTGCCACAAAATAATTAAAAACTGGTCTTTTGGCAAACCATGTATGGAGGCTCTCCCTGATTATCGATGAATCCATAAAGCTACTGGTCAGTTCCATATGCGACAGCAGAATAACAGGAAGAGAAATAGCTGAGGTTTGAGAAGTTTTTATATTAAGATAACTGTTTATTAGAAAATACAAAGACTCATGCTGCTTGGTGATTTTCAGAGATGTTTGCACTCTTTGCCTTATAATATTAACAGTCTAAATTGGTAGTTGTACCACATCTTATTCTATACCAGTAAGTGGAAAACAAATTAATCTTCATGTTTTTACTTCACTATGCTTTTAAACCCGTATAATCCTGAAGGTAAAGTGCTCACATATAAACTAAACTTGCTACAGTACTTCATGCTGTTCTTATTCTAGTTAGTGGAAGTAATTTGAAAAAAAAGCCTAACAGTGTGAGTTGGACCGTCCATGTTCAAGTTGATGAAGCTTAAGGTAGGCTGAGGAGTTAAGAGCAGCATCTTTCTCCGAACAATGCGTTCGTGAAAACACTTAATTCCTGATTAGTTTATTGAACTCTCACACTTATTCCAAAATAAGAGAAACCATAAAAAGAGTTGTTCATGACTACAGAGCTGCTATCTTTAGAAAGCTAACACACAAAACCGTGGCTTCTACTACTGAAGTAATTACTAAACAATATTACTAAAATCAGCAGAAATTATAGATTTAGTTTTATGATAATACATCTCTTCTACATAAAAAGCAAACACAGCTGTTTTTCTTTCCTACTTTTCTAGCTGAGATAGACGAATACTAAGAACTTTGCAGTGTCAGCTGTGAATCAGCATTCTAGTCCTGCCCAAGTCAGATATCTGTAGTTGATTTACTCTAAATGCTTTGGGAAGTTTTATTAACTCATTTTTCTGTCCAAATGATCCTTTGTTATAGGAGCAATTCTGCAAAATAAAAGGTTATTTGGAGGAAGAATTAGACTACAGGAAACAAGCTCTTGATCAGGCATACATGGTATGTACAAAGGGAATACTACAGTATATGTTGGTCAGCACTGTGGCGTGACACAGGCTCCAGTTGGATCAGGAAGGGAGGTTTTTGCTTTCCTCTTCCTATCCTTTTTCTGACATACTACCATGCAATCTGCGCTGCTTCAAATGGGCACATAGGTTTTGTATGTCATAAAAATGCAGAGCACCTGGAGTCCAAAACTCTCCTGTCATCTAAAGGCAGATGTTGTTCATTAATTTCAACTTGTCCAAATGGAGTCAGTGCAACCAACTAGAACTCAGTTCTGGAATCTTAGATGGCCTGTTTTCTATATGCCATAGCAAGATGATAATGTGCTGCAAAGAGGAAGATTCCCTGCTGTAAAACAGTGCTGTACCAAATTCTTATTTATAGATCTGGTAACTGGACATACAAGTTCAGTGCATTTGGTTTGTCAGTTAATGGCAATGCTCACTGACTAGTAGGAATAAGACCAAAGTAGTCTGGCACTGACTTTCAATCTTTCTTCGCTTGTTGGAAAATTTATTTTATTTTTAGCACAGTGGGTAAATTTTAGAATTGAAGTATTCATCTTTTTAATTACAATTATAAAATACATATGAAAGTTGAAAGTTCTATCCAACTCGTGATTATCTCTGTAACTACTTTAAAAAAAAAAACTCACCAAGAGATGTCAATAAAAATGAATGTTAGAATATGGTGAAAATGAGTGCTTTTTTTATTTAAACAGTAAGTCATTTTGTAAGTTCTGCTTGTCACGTTTTTGCACACTTGAGCACAGGGACCATCATGCAGGTGCCTGAATCTGCCACAACTCCCTGTCCTTATTTAAAAAAAAAAGAAAGTTCAGTCTCTAACTGGCTTTTGGTGTTGCATCGACCAGAGGATCCAGGAGCTTGAGGCCACCTTGTACAATGCTTTGCAGCAAGAAACGGTGATAAAGTTTGGAGAACTGCTCACTGAAAAACAGCAGGAAGAGCTACGGACAGCAGTAGAAAAGCTAAGACGCCAGATGCTGAGGAAAAGCAGAGAATATGATTGCCAGATTCTTCAGGAGAGGATGGAGCTGCTCCAGCAGGCTCATCAGGTAAAAGAAAAAAGAGCTAAGCACGTGCAAATCTATGCAAGTGTAAGAATGAACGCTCAGGCCAAATTCAGGCAAGCTTCAGGTCAGGGGCGTGCCTGGCCTTGTCTCCTATGTTGTTTTGTTCTTTGTGTCTTTACTGTGCACATTAGCCCTTGATATTAGCTTGTTGAGTGTTTTTTGGAATATTTTGAGTCTGAAAATTCTAAACCAAAACAGTTTTCATTTATAATTCTGTACAAATCTAACTTTGTAATAAAAATGGCTGTCACTAGATATTTGGCTTGCCTCAAGAGTAACTATATGAATTGCTCTGGTGCATGTTACGTAGAAGAGGTTATCTCTTTCCTGCCACTTCTGGATTTCTGCTGGTTACTGGCCACCTGTCTTAGGCTCTGTGTCTTTTTTCATAGTGTGTAGTTCTGTGTGATCCTTTTTCCCAAGTTTCTGTAGTTTAACTTGTAATACACTTTTTGTAGATGTATCTAACTCTGCTAAATACACATCATGGGTACGAGTCAGGTGTACCTAGTTCACCACAGAATCAGTGTTTTCATAAAGCCATAAACATTTAATATTTCACACCTAATAACATTTTAGTCCTTTTTAAAATATATTGTACTGTGAGAAACATTAATTTTAATTATATTTCTAAAAGTATTATTACAATTGCATGCTTTCCATTTACCATGGGATTAATAAAATCAGTACTATGGAACAGATCCACCACTGACACTAATTTCCATCATTTGAGGATGCAGTAAGATGCATCACTTTGAGTTGTCATATGAGGTGAAATCACTGTTAGGCAGAGGTAGTGCCTAGAGTTGTGGTCCTCCACAAGTTTATACCTGACAGAGAAGTGGATTTGTTAATTTCTGGTCTTTTAGCACTTTTAATGTTAAGTTGCTTTCAGCTGAGCAAAGTTACTGAGTCTAGTTGCTTTCTTTTCTAATTTCCAGAGGATCCGAGATTTAGAAGATAAAACTGACATCCAAAAGAGACAAATTAAGGATCTGGAGGAAAAGGTTGGTTTTGTTTTGCTTCTGAAGCAGGCTTGTTTTGAAAGTAATGACCTCATTCTCTTGATCTATGTGGATTTTTTATACCAAAGTCAGCTGTACGTTTTAATGCTTTTCTACTGTGCCTTCTTTTCAGTTTTTCCTTTTAGTGTATTCTAACTTTAATCTTAGAGTCTCCTTCACAACTAACTGTTCCATTTTAGGAAATAAATGCTGACTGCTTTTATTATGGTGAATGATACTGGGCCAAATGATGAAACCTTTATTTGTCTGTTGAGATGTTGTCCTGGTCTACAAGGGGGTACATCCATTAAGGCAGGGTGATGCTAGTGAGCAGGAAGAACTGAATGAAACTCAGTGAAGGTACAGAGATTGTCTTTAGGGAACTCAGGTTCTAATTCTGTCTTGTTCATTGAAGCATGCCATTGATTATCTAACACGAATGTGGTACCAGAGACTTGCTTCTAAACTGACCTGTCAAGGAATTATGTTTTCACATTGTATATACAAGGAATACACATTTAGAAATATATACAGATCTATGCTGCTTTTTTTTTCTTGTCACATTAAGTAGTCTTAGGTTTTGATAGATTAGGAAGGGTTGTGGAAGAAAGATCACAGTGTGAGCACAGCATAGTCCCACCATTGATGTATTTTCTAGAAGTGGCATACTGATGTAAGAGATCTCCAGTGGGAGCTTTGCCCGTGTAATCAAATTAGTGAATATCAGTGTACATACGGAAGCTGTTGTGTGTGTACAGGATGATGGCTGTAGTGCCAATGAGTGCTTTCAGTTTGTATGTATGTTCTGTAAGTGAAACAAATGAATTCAGTATAGAACAAGGTATAGTTCCAGGTTATTTCCAGCACAAATGGCAGGCACTGTTTTTAACCTACTTTAAAATACTACCCGTGCTAGTTTCAATGTCCAGCTTTGTGTCTTCCATCAACCCAAGATGGCTTACAGTGACAACTATATCTCAGGCTTTTAATATGGTGCTAATTCTAATTTACCACCAAAATTAATGGCATCCGTTTGTTTTCTAATCCTGGAAGGTAATGTGTCTCTTTGAGATCAAAGTGGGGAAACACAGTGTATTCTGAATGTAAAACTGTTTTACTTGTACTTCAGAGAGCACAAAGAACTAATCCTTGTGCTTACAATGCCATGACTTCGTATTTTTATGCGTCTTTTTTCTTCTGCAGTTTCTATTTCTATTCTTGTTCTTCTCTCTTGCCTTTATTCTTTGGCCTTGATGTCAATGTGCCTCTTGGTAAGGTAAGACTACATTATTTTTCACCTCAAAGCTAGTATTTCTTGCCGTGCTGAGAACCAGACCCTTGTGTGTTCCTATATATGTCTGCAGTCAGGGAATCTGGAAAGTCGTTGTCAATTTGTAATAGTTCATTGTGGGGAGTGGTTTAAACACTGCTGGTTTAACAAGTAGGATTGCAGCCAGACCAACACCGTCCAACATGCTTGTCAATGAATTGCCAAAGCTTGCTAGTGATACCATGCCATTTGTAATTGCAAAAACTAAAACCAATGAGAACTTCATAACATCAAACAGTAAAGAGGATAACAGGTAGAATTCAATGTGCCATTGATATCTCTGGTTCTTAGAACTACCAGGATGAATATCACTAGGGTGATCTTTGCAAAATTGCTTGATTTCCACTGGATGCATGTTGACTTTGTTAACCTTGTAAGAGACTTCAAACAGATCTATGATAAAACAACAAAAACCCACAGTACCTCCTTGAAATATACTTGGGGAACAGTTTGATAATGAAAACTCTTTGCTTTGTTAGAGCTTTCCAGTTTGTCTTTTAATAGTCCCTCAACTCTGAGAGCAAACTGGGATACAATTGTGAATGATTCTGGTTTCTTTCTCTGACTGGATTAGCACAGCACTCATTGCTGTACTTTTGAGATTAGGAAGGAGAAGCATTTGAAACAAGGACAGAATGTGTGTGAATGAAACCATATGCAGCAATATTTAGCATCCAGACCAGAATTCTTTAGCTCTTTCTGGGAGTTTACTATCCGCATTTTTTTTTTCTGTGCTTGTGAGCATACATACTCACTTGTGGTCACATAAGGAAGTCTGGTCTTTCACAGTTAGTGAGTTTTACTATGTTTTACGCTGAGGAAGCAAAGAAAAATCAAGCTTTTCCCTGTGTTTCAAATCTGAAACCCAGAATTCTTTTCCATATATAGGAAAGATTTCCTTAAATCAGGAGCAGCCTGCGCTTGACTCACTGCTGAGTTAGGCACAGTCCAAGAGTTGCAGTGAAGCCTCAAACGTATTATCTGCTGTCATACCTGGTGAATTTTAGGCAACTTTGGTACCAGAGTTACTGAAACTGACTTTTTTCATGGGCTGATATGTAACTACTTGCCTGAAGATACCTGTGGGAGCTTCTGCTGACCAGAGGGCTGTACTCTGTAGGGTCCAGTAGACAGGAAACAGAAGCAGTCTGTCCAGTGAGCTGGTAAGGGAAGCAAAGATCCTTTCAGCTTTCTGACTGATAGATTCCATTTATCAGCTGGATAGATGGGCAGAGAACTTATCAATTATCTGATACGGATGTTTTTTCTTCTACTTTTAGAGCACCTGACCACACAGATTTGTCCCTAGAAAGGCAAATGCTTCCAACTCCCCCAGTGAAGAGAACATTGTTTACACCTATTTAAAAAAAATACAAATGAACAACCTGTAGCCAAGACTGCAACCACCTTGTATTTTAAGCCATCACTCAAGATTCATTAATGGACCGTTCCTGTCTAAAGCTATGATATATGCTGCATCTAATGAAATTCTATGTGTTGAAATTACAAAAAGGGAAGAAAATATAAACTATGAACCTTCATCACTAAAGAAAAACTTAATGGGAATCAGCAAGGCTCCACTTCCAGCTGATCAAGTCAGAGTGTGTCTTGGGCATGGAACCAAAGTTACAACAGGAAAACCTATCCCTGCTGTGCAGGGCAGTCAATTAAATGTGACCCTGTCATCCCGCAAACAGATCTTAAATAAGAGGAAAGAGCAGGAGAAGCACTTAGGATGAGAGATGCTGACCATAAACTGTTTGGTTTGAACTGACTTTCTCACTGCAGGGAGATTCTTTCTCTCTCCCTTTGGTTTTCACCTCAGGAACAATGACAGCTGCAATGTGGGGGCAAAAAAAAAAAAGTGTTCTGGCTTTATTGCACTATGGGTGGGATAAGACACCATGTTTTGTAATTAAGATCATTAGGAGGCACCATTCTACATGGCAGAGGAAAGGAAAATTCAGATGTTGAGCATAAGGAATGTTTCTGATAGAGTTGTAGCCTTGTCTCTTCATAGACCCTGCATGAAGAAAAGCCTGTCCTTTGTCAGGTACTTTTCAGACTTCCATACTTGGTTTCACTGAAAGAATAATGTACTGAGGATCTCTGGATTGAACCTACAGTGCAGCTTCTGAGAAAGAAGATGATATGTTCAAGGGGAAAGAAGCAATCTCCAGTGTCCATGTTGTATGATCCACAAAGCATCAGCTTTCAGATATTTTGTTCCAGCTTGGATCCTACTGAGCATAAGGAACCCTTTATAAATGTTTTGGTTTGGCTTGTCAAACTAATTTTGTTAGCTGGCTTCCTGACCAAGAACACATTCACCAAATAGTGGGGAAAGCCGTATGAAAACATCTTTATTAGATATGAGAAGTAGTATCATTAGTCTGTTTAGATTTTTCCATAATTAAGTATGACTAGAAGTCATTTCCATTTAAAATCATTACATATATCTCTCATGAAGAAGTATGGAACCCGGTCCTGGTGTCTCCCTAAGGCACACGGGGCCCTCCCAGCTGCATGTCCCTTTAGTCAGTAAGAAGCAAACCCCAAGGAGAGCTGACACCTGCAACAAACCCTGCCAAGCTTCTGTGTCTGCTGGAAGCAAATCTGCATCCATCTTCCCCTTCCTCATGGTGTGCTGTATGAGCTAGGTATGGCAATGCACTTCTCTGTGTTTCTGTTTTTACCTCCCTGGAAACGGAGTCTTGCCTGTGCAGACTTTGGGTTCCTGTGGCAGAGCTTATTTGAGCTGTCTTCTATAATAGAGCCTTAATTTCAGCTGGGAAAAAAATGGATTTCCATACAGCAATGCAAAAGACAGCCTGTCCATTAGTTAAACCTTCAAAAGAGGGCTCACATGTTCCAAAGTTTACACACACAGGATCTGTGTACCAGAAGTTTTAAAAGTGCTTTACAAAGAGTCTTGCCTTTGCTTGTTTATTTTCACAGATGGAACAACTGAGGCACAGAGCAATGAAGTAACTTGCATAGCAACTCAGCAGGGCAAGAGCTATTCCTCAGCTGTAGCAGGAATTAAGTTCATCTAGTACAGGGGATGCCTGCTCCTCAGAGATACTTTGGAGCCAGAATAGCTTTCACTCATGATTGTCCATAGATCCAACACTGGGCTCTGTTTATCCAGAGACTGAGAACATCCTCATTTCTTGCATGTCTGGAAGTTGTGTTGAGCCCTCAATTAAAGGTTAGCAGCTACTCACAACTTTCTGCTCCTTAAAATTAATTTAAGTTGTGAAATGAACAGAGCTTCTTGAAGTCTTGAAGCAGTCTGTTTTAGTCAAGGGGTTTACTGAATTCTGCACTAGCTATGTGTTTGTTAGCCCCTTATTTATTTTTTAATAGGCTTGTAGGCAGGCAGGTATGATACATGAATGCTGGTACATTGCATGCTTTTATGTTCAAACTTTTTCCCTGTGCAGAAGGATCGATGGGTAAGGTTGTCCCAAACATATCACCTGTGCTTTCACCTGCCAATTCAGTCATGCATCTTTGGAATCAGCCCCTTTGAGAGCCTCCTCCCACACCTGTGACGCACTGGGATCACTCTGCAATTTCTTGTTAACTGCAGAAAGTTTTTTTTCCTGTGTGGTTATTCCCTCTTCCCTTTTCCACTGCTCTTTTTTCCTTGCTGGAGCACAGGTTCATTTCGTACCACTTGGCTGCAGTAGTATGTGGGAGGTAAATGGAAGCTGGAAACTCTTCCGTTGACTTCATAATGCTCAGCTCATCTTCAAGAAGCGTGAGCAGCGCATGTTTTCCAAGGCAGTGCCATAACTTCCATCTCGGCTTTGGTTTAAAAAAATGAGTACTGAAAATGTTTGTTATAGGCAACCAGGGCAGCAGCATAGCACAGGTAACACTGTCTAGTTTTAAAGCATACCTTGCTGATTTTGTGACAGACTTTATTTCAGCCCTCTGAACAGTGCTGTGCACATCTACCACTCATTTCTCTTGCCTGATTTCCCCCCCTTAATCTTTCTTATTACATACGCATGCAGGTGCTGCGTTTCCAAGGGTTTAGGAAGGGGTAGGAGGTGGTAGAGCATCGGCAGATTACTGTGGTGTGACATATAAATGGTTGCAAACTTTAGGTAGTTGGAGTCCCTCCATAGAGCTGAAGAGCTGCTTTATTCTCCTTGCAGCATAACGTGAGCCGTTCCTAAAACATGCTTTTTGATAAAATACAAACTTCCTACTGTCAGCCTGACACAAATGAGTTGGATACGAAATGTTTGGGTACATGTATGGATATGTATCTATATTATATGTATAGGTACATATATATGCACATCTGTCTGCCTGGTCCCTATTGTATATAGGAAATCATTGCTACAGCTTATGAAAGTATATTTCCAATCTAGGTATGGGGATTTCAATCTAGACTTGTTTAGCTATAGGAGCTGGTACTCTCATGGTTCAGTTTTACATCTTATGTGCAACGCCTGTGGTTCTGTTTTTCCTTTTTTTTTTTCTTCTTTTTTCCTCTGCACCATTCTTTGTCCTGAAGCTGTCATCCAAGGCTTTTTGTTTTTCCTGATATCACTGAGGCAAGGTATTGAAAGTGCTCTCAAATGAGTCTCTGCAGCCCCTCAAATCAACCAGCAAACCCACAGCAATTTATTTCAGTTGTTGGGGGCTGTAAACGTAGCCCTGATTCCTCTGGTCTGTCCTGGAGCAGGACTACAGCGCTGCACAGCTTCCAAACTATCACAGCAGTACATGAGGCATGTACATGATGAAAGTCAGCTGAACAAAAATCAAACTTGCCACTTTTACTCCCCTTTCTCCACCAGATCAGGAGAGTTCAAAGGCACTTCTTTGAATTCAAGCACTTCAGACAGGACCTAGTTGGTGAGATGAATTTAGGCAATTGGGTTTGAGAAAGAAAAAGGTCTTTTTGCAGTATTACCAGCCTGGCTTACAGCCCCATTCTCATTGCATTCTCATTGGCATGCCTGGAAACCTATGTGAATTTCTTGGTTTTTTGTTTTAATTCTTTTGGGAAGCAGTCTCCATTTTCCAGCCCCCTGCCCTCACCTCAGTGGGGGAGATCCTCTGAACATCCAAAGCTTTTGGTTTCATGGCAACCCCGTGAGCACTGGATAGGCCAGGATTCTTCTCATCAGGGTGAGGTTCACTGAGCAGCCATACAGTTCCAGTGACTGGAAGTTTTTTGGTTTGTTTTTCCCTGGCCTCTTTCACATCAGCAACTCTCTGTTTTTAGATACAGTTTTTGCTTTTTTTAAAATTCTTTTAATTTTTTGATGTTTACTCCAGAACAGAAGTGTAAATGACTTGGCAGAACGACCCTTTGATAAACACTGGACACGTATCTGTATTATATGTATTAATGTGTAGAAGAGAATCCTTATTGTATGTAAAGTTTTATGAATGGTTATTTTTTAATTTATGTATTTAATATAGGATTCAATGACCTCTGGTGTTTTAGTTTGTATAAAGAAAAAAATAAAACAGCATTTTTTAAAAAATCTCACTTTATGTTCACAGATCTGCTTGGTGTCTGTGGAGTCTGCTTGGAGGTTCCCAAGCTAACCCAAACTGCCCAGAGTGGGGGGGGGGGGGGGGGGGGGGGGTGTCTCCTCCAGCGATAGCCAAACCCACTCGGATGTTTTCCTGTGACTCTTCACCAACTCTTCATCAGTGCTGCTAAGAGCACAAAACGAACGGGGCCGGATCCTTCCGCACCGCTCCGCGCGCGACCCCGCGAGACGCAGCGCGCGCCGCCGGCCGCCAGGGGGCGCTGCCGCCCTCCGCGCCGCTGTCCCACCCGCGCCCCGGGGCCGCGCGGGGCGGCGATGCGCGCTCCGTGTGCACGCGGAGAGCTCCGCCGTTGCGGTGCGGGGTCGGCGCAGCCGGACACAAATAGCGCTGGGAGGCAAGCTCCCATACAGCGCGAACAAACCGTGTGGGAGAAGACCGGGCAATGGCTGAGCGAAGGTTGGAGAAAAAGAAAGGATGCAACGAGAAAGATGGAGATCAAGTTGTCGTTTTGGCAGGCTTCACCTTCCTCAGGTGCCGGTGCTTTCCGTTGCCATACTGGTATACCACATAAGTTTAACTTTTCAGGTCGTGCTCTTTAAAAGGCTTTAGGTTATTTAGAAATAAACCCAAATGGCAAATCCATGCAAGTTCTCAGCTTAAAACGGACCTGAAATGGTCGTACAGACCATAGCGTGACTTCTGTACACGGAAGAGAAGTGTCTGTGCCCGCTGAGCCGCACGGCCGAGCAGCGCCGGGCATTTCGTGCCGCTCTGCTGCGTTGTGGGCTGCAGCAGTGGGCAGCACGGACAGCACTCACAGCTCTAAGTGGAGGTACATCTGTTTGCACCTGGAAGGGTTCTGTCTTCTCTCTGCTGCCCATTTAGAGGGCAGCGGTTTTCAATTGTATGGGAGACTGTCTAAACATACCAGAAAACATAATGGCTGGGAGTGTCTGCACTGTTGAGGGGGGCTGAGCTCCCAAAAGTGGCAGAAAAATGCACTGCAGAGCCCTGTCCGTGCTTGGACAGATGAGCACCCCACAGCCACTCTGAACAAGAGGCTGCTGAGCAAGGACTGCCACGGTGCTTGGCCACGGAGTGACAGCCACAAATAGGGTGCTTTGCACAACAGAGAAAACCCTGCAGAAAACCTTGTAGAAGCCTGAAGCAGGTCTGAGACTACACATATAATTCCAGTGTGCACAACAGATGGAGACTTTAGGGTATGGAGGCACTAATCTGTGGATTACAGAGTCCCTGATTATGGACTGACACTTACCATTTCTGAGTGGAACTACCAGCCCAGGGAAGGATCTCACAAATCAGCATTCAACAACAGAATACGTTAGGGATAACTGAGGAAGGAATCAGATACTGTCACTGTTCCACCACATCAGCCTTTTATACATCTGTGTCTCTGAATGCTGCATGGAGTTCTGTGCCATTATAGATGCTGAAAACAAGGACAGCAGAGCTGGGAAAGGTCCAGAAAAATCTGCAAGCATCATCAAAGGCATGGCCTACAGCTCTACCCAGGTGAGCCCTATGTGACTGATTCCTCCTTGAGAGGGAGGCATAAATCATGCACACGTTTCTCAATATAAGCAGTTCAGCCTGTGAGGACAGATAACAAACTGAGTTCTTCATCATCTCCAACCTTGAATTTCTCATTAATCCTAATACTAATCCCAGTATGGCCCTACCCTTCTGACCCCAAGCCTGGAGCAGATGAAAGCTCGTTATTCCTTTATCCTCTGTTCTTTATTCCAACGCAGTTGGTCATACAGCAAATCCTAAGATCTATATAGATCCCACAAAACTCAAAATATTAACTTGAATGTATTACAGCACTAGCCTGGCTGTATGAAATGGATGCTTGAGATCCAGTAACTCATCTGCTGAAGTGAAAGGCAGCAGTCATGAGCTCTCCCAGAGGGCAGCTGTAGTAGAAATGCTCAGTCATGGTCTGAAGCAGTGATGGAGCACCTGGTGGGAAGGCAGGGCCAGCCCAGGGCAGCTCAGGTGTGTGCAGTGTACCAGAAGGGATGGAGCCAGGATCCACCCCTGCCCAGCACTCATTTAAGGGCTGGCAGTGAGGGTATATTTTGTTGGAGATCTCTGCTTGCCTGTGAATTTTTAAAGGTAAGCAGTTATTTTTTTCCTTTGTTGTCTGTTTGCTGTATTTGGGCTTGTCCTCATTTGCTACAGCCAAAGGCTTTCCACCCACCGTTTTTGCTGTACTTTCCATTGCATTATTCCAGCAGTATTTGTGGTGAGTGTGACCCTGTGCTGCTGACTAACTGAAGGTTACTGCAAGCTGGCTTAAAGCTAGGGCTTTGTAAGTGAATCTCACTCTGTTTCTGTGATGATGTTTTCTCTGTGTAAAGGGTACCTAGAGCTCTTGTGAGAAGTCTAAACTGAAAATATCAAGCAAGTATGCACACTCATTAGATTCTGATCCCCTGAGGACTTGGGGAGGATGAATACTTACAAAATGAGGTGGTGTCCAGAAGGAATCTGGAGATTGAAGAAAACTGCATAGCTTCATCTGGTTTCCTTTAGATGGATAAAGCAGAGTTGCTGAATTACTGCATTCTTGTTTGATGTGTAACGTGAAATCATATTATTAAGCCCCAGACACAGTTGTCTGTTCCCCACACGCAGGGTAGTGTGGGGATGCTCACCACTGCCACAAGCAGCCTGGGCAGGAGAGCAGAGCCTGTGGCACTGAATGTGGGAGCTATGCAGTTAAAGCTCCAGGAGGGGGCGGGTGGGTGGAATGTGGCAGAGAATGCCAGGTGGTGGGGATGGAGTGAGGAAAGCTTTCAGCATGAACTCAAGCAGGATGTAACTGTTCCAGCACTTACCAACAGGTGTATGTTGGAGTATTTCTCAGGATGAGTGTATTAGACAGTCTGCTGTGCAGCTGATGTTTGGGTCGGATAGCAATGAAGAGATGCACACAATGGACACAACTCTCCTTCCTGCAGTCAATCACACAGATGATCTAACTGCTCCAGAACACCTTTAAACCACAGGCATGCAGCCACGAAGGACATCTCTTCCAGAGGAAGTTGCTCTGTGTGGAGGACCTGCAGTGTTTTGCATGAACCACTGTAGTTCTGAAATGATTCAGTTCTGTATCCAGGGTCTCCTCCCAGAGGAGTGGCTGAGGCCGCCCACCATTACTTCTTGGAGGGGAAGGTGCTTCTCTCCATTGCTAAAAGCACAGCAGAAAACACATTCAGTACTGCTGTTAAAGAAGTGACTCCTTGGTTTTTGGTTTCCTATAATAACCCTGATTATGTTCTGTGCATTCAGAGTCTTGAATGGAGAAGCTTCTGGAACATAAAATCTTTTGTTTGTGCATTCTTTGTGTGTTTTCAACCATCCCAGAAGTAATGTTAACCTGACACAAAACATACTTTACAGAACAAGATGATGATTCTGCTTTGCAAAGTCCAGAGGAAATGTAATAAGCTTTGCTTCCTGGGGGCAGACAGGGGAGGTCTGAAAGGTCCCTGACGATCCTTGTCTCCTAGTTCTGCTGTAACTGTCCTCTTGCCAGAAGAGGAAATCTGGTCCTTTCCTCGTATCATGCACAGTGCTCTGCAAGCCTCAAAGGGAAGATGCTGCTGAGTCAGAAACAATTACTGTGACTGTAAGTAAATAAACACCAGTCCCAAGGTACAGAAGATGCACACACTCCTCAGCAGGGCTGAGGCATGTGTTACGTGCTGCTGGGCGAACCCGAGAAAAGCAGTGACTATGGGAGGTGGAGTTCACCTCCCCCTGAGCTAATGTGAGTTCTGGAATGGTGTTCAGAAAGCACTCTCCATGAATCTCTCCTGTGTGCACTCTCAAAACCGTTGGTTTAAGATTTATATGAAGTATTGATTTTATGCTTTCTCTGTAACTTAGAAAATGCAGCTTTAATGGAGATGATGAGAATGCTCTGACCAAGCTCCTAGGAACAACACTATCTACCAAACATAAAAGGACTACAAGCTACAATAATTTGGATTCATTTGTATATGAAATGGTGGCTGGTTTGCCAAGCTTTATTCTTCATGTCTTGGGTAAACCAGCTGGTACAGTTGCATCAGCTTACCTGATATGGGCTGTAAAAGAATATTTTAAGCATTCCAGCTTAGCAAGAAACACAAGTCTCTATTTTTACATTCTCAGCAATGCATGTGGAAACTTTCAGAGTTCACCATGGTACGTGCTGCTTGTGTTTTTATCAATTAGCTTTAGGCATTGAATGAAGGATCTGAATGTTCTGGTGTCGACAGCCTCTTTGTAAATGCAGTGTAGGCACAAGCTGTGTGAGCATCTTGCTCGCTCTTGTTTCACACACTGCAGTCCTCACTTCCATGTCTGAGTATACACATTGGAGACAGCTGGCAGGCAGAAGGAAAAAATAGTGAAGCAGAAAGACCACATGGCATAGGTAGTGTGCCATGTTCTCATCCACGCTTTCCACCTGGAAATCTGCAGTAAGTGGAAACATACAGGAAAAGCATTTTAACTTTTTGGTTTGCGTGCTCAGAAGAATGGTACATTTGACAGTAAAGGATCTGAAATCCTTAAAATATTTTATGTTTTGTGGGATGCAGGGAAGCTATGCTGCAATCAAGGCATTAGCATATCTGGGGTGTGGACTGATTTCAAACTCAGACATTCAAAGTTTATCATGAATGGATGCAACGCTCATATGCTTTCCTAGGGAGATGACCAGAATGCTGCCTTCTACAGTTTTCCAGTTCGAAGCACTTCGCTTTGTTCAGAAAACCCACAACCATTTGTCCACAGTCTACGAGGTGCTCAGATCAAAATGCTGTGATTTGGACCCTGGGCTCCAGGCTCTTAGGTGAGGAAGCATTTGTCAGTTCCTTTCTCTCTCTGCTCTTTATTTTTTGTACTTACCAAATTCACAGAATGGTGATGCTCAGCACACTGGTATTCCACGGTGCACAACTCACTGTTAGACAGGAATGAGCCTGTGGTGTGATGAGTCCGATTCTTTTCACTGTCATCTGCCTTTGGTGTGGTAACACAAGATGTTGGCTTAGAAGTCATGGCAGCAGAGATGAATGAACCAAGATGGAAATGAGGAAAAGCCCCTGCAGACCAAACAAAAGAGGGTGTAAACATATAAAGACAAAACATTAATGTTGGTATAGTGTCTGTGCAACATTTTATTCTTGTAAGGGCACATAATACCCTGCCCCCATCTAAACTATTCTTCCAAAATGGTTAGAGGTTTAGTAGCACAATTTTTATTGCCTCACCCTTTCAGGGAGGAGTTATGCACAGAAGAGAGTGGAATGGAGCATGACCCTCTGCTGTCTACTTTGCACATCTTTCTGCAGAGGAAGGCAGTGTAGAACCAGGCACAGAGACATTGAAGTATCCTGCAGTACCTGTGGCTTCCTCTTCTGGCACAGGGTCCAGAATTTAACTTTGGGTGACATTCAGGGACAGTTTGGTACTTGAAGTCTTTGCTGTTATCACAGAGGAAGAAAAGATCAATGCAACACAAAGTTTTAGCATTTTGGGGTATGCTGTAACTTTTTGGCCCTCAATAATTAGTAAGTTGCTAAAACCCTTTGTGTTTGATGCTGGGAACATGACCCTGCAAACACATCTTGCGTTTTTTAAGGTTTGCTGCTGAGACCTTTAACAGCCCTGTGGAGCAGACCCTTAGCAGCTGTGCTCATCACGTTTCAGCCAGGAAGAATATCTATTTGGATATGATGAGGATTTCCCTGGGAAACAGGAATCCACCACGTGGTCTGAAATTGGCATAACTTGTTCTTCTCCACTCTCTCTGAGTGCACTGTAGGCCTAACACTGAGTGAATGTGCAGGATTTACTCTGGCCTGGGTCTGCCTTTTTCAGATGACTTCTTCCAGGTGCATCCAGTGTAGCTGAGTTTGGGCTGTGGTCTTCTTAAAGGGATGTGGGCTTCATGTGAGTAATTTAAAGTAAGTCTGGGGAACAGCTCATTCCAGGACCATCTGCAAAGAACTGAAGGTCAGGATGTGTCCTAGTGATAAATTCAGGTAATACAGATGAGGTATTTTATCATAAGCTCTGTTTACTTTTGTCTTGGGTATAATTAGCAAGCAATAAAAATGGACGTTATCTGTTTTAATCTAGTTTAATATTCCTCTTGAAGGGACAGCCCACTAGTCCTTAGCAGCTGTAGGATAATTTGGAAATATTTTCAAAGGAAAATTATATAGGACAGTGAAAACAGACTGAGCAAACCTACTCACAAAATGGAGGGGGAGGAGGGGCAGTGACTTGCTGGTCCTGGATCTGCTGAAACATTCCTCTTTTTACTGTCTTGCTTTCTTCTTTATCCACAGGAAAACATATCTGTTTTGCTGCCCAGCAATGCATAGTATCAGCATCAAGAAGACTGCCTTGAATGTTCTTGCCTGCCTCTTCTCTGTCCATGTAGTGACCAAGGGAGTCAGGCATCTTTTTTTTTGCCAGCACTGTGAAAAAAGAGGAAATGTTTATCTTTGTTATAAATCAGAATCAGGCTTGATATGTTTTCAACTGCACTGGTTTTGAACAAATCTCTCCCCACTGAGCTACGCTTCTGTTAATCCAGCTTTACTTTTACTTTTTTACTTTTTTATGTATCTCAGTTTCAGCTGGGACCATGTGTTAAAATAAGGATGTGATAAAACCAACTCTCCTAGCCAAGATGAACACAGCAAGGTGAAACTATCATTATTTTGGATACGTTTAATAGGAAGCAGTACTGAGTAGAAATGGAAGTTTGGATGGGTAAATTTTTGTACAAATGGCATTTGTAAGTGAGTCCCTAAGAGAAATGTCAGTATCTCCTTCCATCTTGGCTCCACCACAAGGAAAACAGACAACTGCCTGATGTGGGTCCAGTCAGCAACTTGTTTTGTAATGGTGGTAGGAGAAGAATGCTGTGGCCATTGGGCCAGATCAGACCTGGTACTTCTCTGCTGCGGATGTCAGGCTGCAAGGACAGCGTGCAGCTGGGTGGCTGCAGTGTCTCCGTGAACTGGGGAGATTTTGGTGTTTTTCTCTAATCTTTGATGCACACAACTTTCAAGGGGACTGTTTTAGCTTGAAAAGATCAGTTTTAGAGATTCTATTTATGTGCACGCTTTTCTCCTGCAGTGACTTCCTTCAACAAAGAGAGATTTCAGCCAGGACTCAGTTTTCATTTTCAGGCCAAAAGGGATAAATCTCCATCTCAGGATTTCTCTCCCCGCCTCTGCCTGCAAACAGATGGAAGTCAAAATTTCAGCCACTAGTACAAGGCTCTCGGTAAGGTTTGGAAAGCAGAAACATTTCTCGAGTTCCTCTGGACTTGTGGTATTCTGACCTCTGTGGCTGTGTCCTTGAGCATCATCTGTCACCTTGGTACAACTCTGTGTAGCTAATCTGCTACAAAAGGACCGGGATCTCTTGCTTTTCATATATCATGCATTTTGCACCACTGAGAGGAAAAATACAAAGATTATAACCCAAGCAGTGGTGAGCAGAGACCATGACAAGGATATAGGAAGTTGTAAAAGCAGAGCAAGCTGGAGCCCTGGCAGGAGGCAAGCATCTGCACGGGAGAGCTGGAGGCAGAGTGGAATTTCCTGCCTCTTGGAAAGCAACATCAGTGATCTGGCCATAGGAACAATTGTTCATATGTTGCAGTTTCAGTGTCTCCTCAGTCTCCCCTATGAGGCTGCTGGGTTTATGAGCCCACTGTGCTGTCTGCAGTGATAGACCAGGCAACGGAATACGTGTGAGGCAACAGCAGTGCTGACGATCCTGGAAACTGAATGCATCGCAAGCTGAGTGGACAACAGTTTTGCCTGTGACTTCACATGAACCTGAATTTAACTTCTGGGAGCCCAGCACCCTGCTCTGAGCATCCAGGACCCCGTCTGTCCCACCAATGCCACTGATGTGCTTATCAGTGCTCATCAGTCATTCATCACTCATCACTGACTTGACACTGTCAAGTCCTGGTCCAGGACCTCTTCCTGCTCCTTACAGGCTGGTTTCTGTCACACTGACACGAGCAGCCTGCTCAGCCTGCCTGCTGCACATGCTCTGTATCACTGGCCTGTCTTTTCTGTTTCTGGTTACGGTTTATCCCAATAAAGTCATGACTCACTGAGGGAAAAGCAGTCTGCGAGTAGTGCTGGAGCCAAGGCTTTGCTCAGCTGTTGCTAATGCCTCACTGGTGGCTAATGCTGAGCCAGCACTGATGCAGGACAGCTGGCAGTGGAATTCTCTCTCTTGCCACAGTGAGCATCATGAAACGAGGTTAGCACAATTTACACATCATGAGATGGTAACATCCCTTCCCTGCCCAGTTAGTTTGATCTGAATCTGTGAAAATCGGCAAGTAGTCAATCCTACAGCAAGCACAAGTTCCAGATCCTGTGAGGCGCTGCTCACACCAGTTTAGGGAAGAGGTTTTTTTTCTCCCGTGTAATGGTAAATGCTCCTTATGGCTGGGTGGACATCCAAGCAGCCTGCCATCTTCTCAGTCACAGCCTGGTTCCTGCGGTATTTACACAGTTAAGGTGCTTATGGACCAGGAGGTGTAGGGCCACGACAGAAAATGTGCACGAGGGCAATCCTGCCTACTTCTCTAGCCTGGCTAAAATACATTCCACTGCTTGCTTTTTAGCAATCACAAGGAACCATATATACACAAACACAGTACCTTTAAATCTGCTGTAATTCTACTCTGTCAACATCTAATTACTGATTATACGCCTGTAATCACTGGCATATAATCACTAATTATCTCTAGATACACCACCTGTTTTTGCTAGAGCATCAGTATGCTCTCTCGAAGCTAGAAGCAAGCTGTGTGCAGGGAGACTGAAGGGGAGACCACTTCAGGTCTGGAACGAATTATTAGGTCAAGTGCAACACCATGGAAACGTGGAAATCTCAGCTTCATCTTAAACTCCTGTCCAGTGACACAAGCAGGCGGAGAGGAGTAGCTGGTGATCCCTGCAGCAGACTGGAAAAAGGGAGGCACAGGAGGCGAAGTGAAGTTTGAAAGTGAATCAGTATTTCATCGGAAGAACTGAAGGCAGAGCTCTTGAGTGAGAGCAGCCAATCCAGTGTTCATGGCTTGAGAGATCCTAGATGGCATCACCCAGTAAGCAGGGAACAAACAGAACTGTTTTAAGAAGATGAGAGATTGAGAGGGAGACAGAACCTGAACTCAGAGGAACTGGGCTGACTGCTCCTGAACTGAATTCTGTACAAGTTTGGCAGAATATTTTTGGCCTCAGACTGTTACAGAATAGGTGTTTTCTTAATTAAATCCATCTTATTCCGGTCCTCCACACCAAGCCAGACAGCTGTTCCAGTGGCTAAAATCTCACCGTTCCCCTAAGTGGGATCCTAGAAATGCCCACTGATCTGTGGCCTATAGAAGATATGTGCGGTTTTAGTTGGTAGTACTTTGAGGTCTGCAGCTGGTTTTGAGCCATCTTGAGGCAAGCTGACTGGCTGGAGCTTAGCACAGAACCTCCTGGATCTCCAGTTGTTCCTCCCCACTCATTCTGGTGGCTCCACCTAGCTACACAAGACTCTACCCAGGGCTTGGTACCAATGACAGTTCTGTACTTCTGAATCTCTTAAAAATCACTGTATCTCTGGTACGTGGTCTGCAACAACTCTGACACTGAATGACTCGATTTGCATCTGATTGTCATCCCTGCAGCACCATGAGACTCCTTGGGCATTAAGAAAGAGGAGGCAGTCTTTCCTCAGAGAAAGAATTAGAGGCCAGATTTCCCAGAGGGAAGATTTCTGAACTCCTGTTTCACAGTTGTTCTTTGTGAATGTTTTGGCTATCAGCTTATTTCAGGACAAAAATCCAACATGCTGAGATTTTTGAATTTCCCATAGACTTTGTTCAGCACTTAACAAATCTGGAAACCAAAAGCATTACTCCAAAATTAAATTACTCCAAAAGATTACAGATCTGTTCTAACGTTAGATAAGTGTTCTCGTGGAGACTCTGAGAACACCCTGAAGTCAATCTGTATGTGCTGTTAGAAAGAATACACTCGAAGAGTAGAACAGAATTTTGCAATAGAAATAAACATTCTGTGAACCCACTTTCCCTTGTGGCTTTGACATGAAATGCTGAATAGGCTTTTGATGGTCAAATGTTTTTTCTTTGGAACTCTTCAGCAGTTTGACTTTGGTAAAATATTTCATTAAAGTTGCCACCCCACTGTACTGCAACTTGACAGATGACATCTGTGCCTACGATGAAATCTTTCCCCAGTACCTGATATAAAGTCTTATTTCCTACCTCATATCTCTCCCACATTAGACAGCCATCCTACCATCTTTGCCAGTCTCCAACAACACAAAGTATGCCCTTCCAGTCTCATCCATTTACTTATCTTGTCCAGTATAGCATATCCAACACAACATATTGCTGACACGGACCATATTGCTTTGTTTAACTACAGGTGGATAGGCAGCACAACTACCAAACCTGATGTGCCCCAGACTGGGCCCAGTCAAACAAAATGGCACGTTCACAGCCTCCCACATAAACTCATATGTCCAGGAACAAAGACATTCCTATGAGTACTGTAAACTCTGTTCTGGAAAAGTGATTTTAAATCAGCTGAACATTAGCTCCCAGCATGTCTCTGGGGCAAAGACAATTATCACCAGTTCTTTGATGTCTAAGCAGACATATCAAATATGAGTACATATGGATGTATTTGACACTGCTGTACTATTGCCATGCTGTCATAAGTTCTAGCTGCCTGCATTTCCATTGGTTGTCAAAAACTGCCATCCCTCCAGATGCAATCACAGCAGGACTAGAAAATGTCTATAGTTTCTTCTCAAGGAAATAGCACAACCTCTGTCGTGTTAAACAGAAGGTTAAATACAATTCGATCACAGTCTGTAAGTGTCAATATGAAGTTGCAGACACTTGATACAGAAGACTTCTGAAGCTCAAGGATGGATGCATACAAGAGGTCTCTTGCTGGAACGTGAAGTTGAGTACATTTAGAGGAGATAGGGGATGCCCATTTTTAACAGCCGGGGTAGAATTCTGTTTTTGGACCTCACACTGCCCATCACGTGCTCCCCAGCACTACAAACAAAACAAGGACAGATGTTTTTCTGAAAGATATGGTTATAGTCAGGATGGAGAGACCCATGATAAGCAAGGATGCCTGAAGGATTACAAAGGACTAGTTGTACCTTCTAATCTATGTCTGTAAGTTTAGAAACTGAAACTTGAAGATGGAAGCATCATCCACTTGTCTTCCCTGATTGATGATGGTAACAGGTTCACCAGCAGCCTATTCTCAACAAGTGTGCCATTTCTTGGATGAATGAGAGAACCCACTCATCTCTTGACCTCTACCTCTAAATCTAAGTAGGACATGCAAACTTTTCTTGTCAAGTTTGGCTCCTTCACTAATCCTTCTGTGCTCATCCTTAGCCTCACTTTTCCTGAGGTGTATGAAATGCAATGCTGGAGGCTGCTCTGACATTGCTGCAAGAATGAATTAGCAAACAAATCCTGTTTATCTGGCAGTCTTCTAAAACAGGACACATGAATAAATAAGGACTGCAGATTAGTATGAAACAAGATAATTAATTCAGCTAATTTCATCAGTTACTTGTCATGCATGTATTAAAGAATGTGGTTTTATCGAACCCAGTAGGAAGCACATGAGATGGAGAGATGGGTGTTATTTTGGACAAGGAAGGAAATGTCTTCACTCAGGACGTGGCTCTCCTTTGTTTGAGCTTGTGTGCATTGGCAGCCGAGGGAGCAAGCTGCCAGCAAAAGTCAACAGCTTGTTTCCTTCCAGTGTCACAACATTCCCTGAGTCAAATGAGCATTGTGCTCTTATCTGCAGAGCCCGAGATACTTCCCCACCGCCAGTGGTACTTTCTTTAAACAGGCTGAGTAACTCCGGAAAAAGAAACAAGAATAAAAATCAAAGCACTAAGTACAGTGAAATTCTGTTATTTAGCTCAGTGACTCTGCTTCACCAGCAGTCTAAAACAAAAGTGAGGGTCACTGACCTCCATCACATTAGCAATACAAGGGAGATAAAGCATGATCTTAACCTGGAGCAGTGGGCAGCTCCCAGTGGCACAGGAATCATTATGTGAGCAAGAAAACACAATATGGGACTTTCCTCACTTCTTTTAAAATCCTGTCTGGTTTTACTACAAACACACTACACATTGTGTAGGGCACCTGGAAACCCGGAACCAGGTGTCTGAATAATTCCCTTTCAAACACTTAGAAGATAACTCTTGCTACGTGGGCAGCCTCATTGAGAAAATGCTGGTGAAAGTTGCATCACATGTCGTGCCTCTCCCTGGCTGCTCAGCAATTGGGCAGTTGTCACTGGAGCCTGATTCCCCTGCCCAGGTGCTAGCAGGAAACCCAGCTGGTGCTCCTGCAGCAGATGAGTAACAACAAAGGAAATCAATAAGGAGGCTGGGTGTAAGACACACCCCAGACAGGGCGATTATGTCCCATCACGTTAACTAATCCTCTTGCAGAAGGGGATTTGCCTAAAGGATGTTTCCAAGAAGGCTGCACCACTCCCCCATTCATAACTAGTATGGTTCACCCTGTGACGTGACTCATTTCCATTTCTGAGTGCTGCTTAACAGAAACGGTTCTTATTCAGCTAGAAATACATGCTGTTCCCTAAATCAGATTATTCTTTTCTTTCAAGATATTGCCACCAATGACCTTATGGAAGACTCAGTCAGACTCCTTGGAATAAAAGGAGAAATGAAGGTGGTCATTAAGCCAGGGAAATGCTCTGTGGGGCTGACCTCTTGGTTCTAGCAGGTCCTGTGGCAGCAGCCAGGGCCATGCGTACAAATGCCTGCTGCCATCTGCACCCTCCTGGGCCCGGGCTGGGAAGGCAGCCTGGCCGTGGAATCCCCTCCTCGGTCTGTATCTCCTGCCTACTTGGCACAGATGAGCAAGGGGAGATCAGGTTTGCCAGCACGATTTGAAGATGCACCAATCATGACTGTTTGCATGAAAAGCACTTTGCCAGCCGACAAATAAACATGTGATTTAAAGAAACCATGCTTAATTACAGAGGACAGACATTTTGTCATTGTGTAATTAAGCTTCAAATCTGATCAGGAGACATACATATGAAGAAATATGCATTCTGCTGAGCTCAAAAGCAAGGCTATCGCATTGGTACTGAACACATGCCTCGGTTTCCATAGTAGTCCTGCACAAATGGTCTTATAACACCTAACGAAAAGATCCTAAAAAGTGCATGGCAGTTTGATCTAAAAAATACTGCTGAAGAAGGCAGAAAAATAAAACCAAGAATTGGCTTTTATACAGTGAATAATTTATGTTAGTGGTTGGATTTTAAGGCCTCCACTTTTTCGAACAGCCTCCATACTTCTTTACCAGCACAAGTAACTTCAGTGCAGTCATTTATGCAGCAAAGCACTAGAGAGAATAAACATAAGAACCAAGATTTAAATAAATATTTCTGTTAAAGTACAATGCTGAAACTTTTGCACATTTGCAGAATCAGACAAAGGCCAGGCCCTGTTCCAAGGAATTTGAATTCTCCATACATACACAGCCGTAAGGAGAGGTCCCTGCCCATATGAGGGCTCCACACTCCTACCCCTGAGCGCAGTGCAGAGTCTCTGGGCAGCCTGTAGCTGAGGAACACACATTTTGCCCCAAGAAAAGGTAATTTCCTCAAGAGCTCTGACTTAGCAGGGATCTGCCTGCTGCCTGGAGCTGCTCTGCTCCCGCTCTGAAAGGAGACAGCAGCAGTTGTGTCATTCCCTGCTCTTAGGGCAGCAGGTGGCCCATTTTCAGCTTGTGCTCAGCAGACCTAACTCGCAGCACAAAGAAAATAAATTCATGCACGTCCTTCTGTTAGCCAGTACCCACAGACTGCCTCTCCCACCATCACCATGTGGTCATTGGTCTCCATGGTGGGGCCAGGCTCCCTGGACATTCTTCCCTGTGAGAGAACCACCAATCCTTGCAGGACTGGCAGATAATGGTACTGCTTTCTTTCATGAAAGTGCTGGAAAACTCCTGACAACATCCCGTAACACAAACGGGGGGTGTGAAAAATTACTCTGAAGGATGTTAGGCCCAGGTATGATGTGCAAATATCTTGCATAACAAAAAATAAGCACTTGGAAAAATAATTTAAAGTCAAAATTCCAGTTTTGCTGCTATGTGATAAATCTGACAGGCTCAGTTAAACACCACTTAGCATATCTAAAGCTCATCCCTGCCTCTCTCTGTTTTTCAGGTCTCCCAAGCATTTTGAAATGAAGTCGCAATGGAAATCTCAAAGCATAACTTAGCCAAAACCTGCAGCTTGGATGGTGGCTGTGTTTGCATGGCGGTTTTTGCAGCAGATATTTCTCGTGTGTATCTGTAAGGTGTGACAGACAGCGTGCTCCTGCAGCGACTGCAGACACGAGTGCAGTGCCATGCTGCCTTGTGCCTATGAGAGCCGGCCTGCGGACAGCACCCACTTATCCGTAAAGCCAAGAGCTCACAAGCACGCCACGCCGGGTAGTCACGCACTCACGCTGAAGCGTATTGCGGGCAACCCCCAGCGAACACTGCCAGCAAAGCCAGCAGCGGGGTGGTCTCTGCGTTTCCACACCGGAGCCCGTTCCGTGGCTGCGCAGGGGCCGGAGATGCGGCCGTGGCCGCACGCATCGCAGACCCGGCCCGGGGACGCGCCCCGTCAGCCCCCTGCCGCAGCTCCGCAGCTCCAGTTCAGCGCCCGCGCCCCTCACTGCTCCGCGGCCCCCACAGCCCCGCTCCCCGCGCCCGTCCCCTCGGGCAGCGGCGCGGCAGCAGCCCCCGAGCCGCCGGCACCCGGCCCGCCCAGTCGAGCGGCCCCCGCGCCTGCCCCTGGGGCCGCCCCGCTCCCGCCCGCTCCCCGCCCCGCTCCGGGGAGCCCCCGCCCCGGCCCCGGCCCCCTTCCCCGGCGGCGCGGCGGGCGGGCATGGCGGCTGGCGGGCGGCGCGGCAGCGAGGAGCTGCCGGTGTACCTGGCGCGACCGGGCACGGCGGCCGTGCCCCGGCAGAAGCGCGGCGGCCTCTTCTGCAGCGTCGAGGGCGCTTTCGAGAGCAAGACCCTGGACTTCGGCGCGCTGCGCGTCGGGCAGCGCCGAGCCCCGCCGCCTGCCGCCCGCCCCGAAGCGGCCCCCGCCGCCGTCCCGGACCCCGACCTCGATTCCGGAGAGGTCCGCGCCGTCGCCGACAAGGAGCGGCTCCAGAACCTGTCCCCCGACGACGACAAGGTAGGGGTCGGCCGGCGGGGGATCCGCGGCAGAGCTCGTCCCGGTGCGCGCTCCTCTCGGCGCCCGGCCGGGGCTCGGCGGGGCGGGTCGGGCCCGGGGGAGCGGCGGAAGGTGCCGCCGTTGTTCTCCGTCGGGGCGGCGGTGACTTGCGGCGGAGTTTGTTATTCGGTTGCTGCTGCGGCTCAGGCTGTGGGTTCGTTCTTGCTTCCTCTGGTTTACCGGGAGGAGGACCCGCAGTTCCTCCTGGTCATCCTCAAAGGAGGGAAAGAAGAGTAAAGAGAGCTGTACTGTCATCTTCCAACGTGCGGAGTTCCTGCCTGCCAGCTGGGAGGTCTGTGCCTTTTTGAAATAGAATCAAAAGATCCACACCCCATTACCAAGAATGGTAAAGCTGAGCGTTAGAGTAACTGAGTCTTTTTATTATGGTTGCTCTTTTTATACCTTTGTGAATGGACCTGGAAGTGCCGCCTCTGAGGGGCAGCATCAGGCGCAACGTTTCTAAACTCATGCTGAACTCATATGAGCAATTAAATACTCTTCTGTCTTAGCAGCACAGATTCTTCAGCCAGAGACTGAGATTACTTGTTGTTTTTTTTGTTTTTTTTTGTCTCTGATTCCGTATACATCAGTGTGAGTTTGGCTGGAGAATTTTTAAGTTAGTAATGTTGAGTAAGTGTGATCATTTGGACTTTCAGCAGTGCTCACGTACACCCGTGGAGCTGGTAAGGCTGTTGGCTGGCCTGCTGCTCAGGGAGTACATTTGGGATAAAGCTTTTTAGTAAATAGTGGCCATAAGGATATTGTTCTTCAGGGGTAAACAGGGCAAATAAATGAAGCCCATTTTTAAAAATGGAAGCAAAAATCACTAAACTCAGCTGCAGGCAGGCAGCTTAGCCTGAGGAAGTGATGAGGTGATCTTGGGGTTCTGCAGAAACATCATCTTGTGTCCAGAGCGCAACCACTGACCAAGTTCCTTTCTGATCTGGAGCACTGAACTCAGCTAGAACATGATGGGTGCAGAAGCAGTGATGTGCAATGACTTGTCCTGTATTGGCATTTGGGAAAAGCATGGAGCTGTCCCCAAGGTCTGCTGTCCTTTGTAAGAACTGGATGCTTTGAGGTTTCTTCATTGTGCTTTCATTTCTTCAGCCTCTGCTTTCAGATTTCTCACTGGCATGCTAGTTGTTCCTGCTCCTGTGGTCTGCTCCTTGTGCAGTCAGGAGCAAACTTAACACTGCTCCTGTCAGTGCCAGCCTTGTCTGTGTGGTTTGATTAGCAGCTGTAGAACTGACCACTGAAATAACATAAAGCTGACGCTTGTTGAAAAAGAAACAGAGATTTGCAGCAGCTTGTCTGCAGGCTTTTCTCCAAGCTTTTTATTAATTAGCTGCATGAATATTTGGAGCAGTCTCATTCCCTTTTATGGCCTTGTCTGGACCTTTCTTCCAGAATTTTCCAGTTGAGATTCCCCTTCAACAGCTCTTCCCAATGATTTCTTTTCCAAGATTTCTTCCTCTGAAGCCTTCCACGTGATTAGCATCAGCAACCAACCCCTTTTTATCTACACTTCTTGCCTGAGAGGGTGGGAAGCTTCACATATAAGTGTCCTTATTACTGCGTGGCCGGAAGGATCATATGACTTTTTCCTACAACTTCCAAGTTCAGGAGTGCCCCAGAGTACAGCAGCCCCGATGGGAAAGGCCCCTGTGGCACACGGCCCCCCCCCAAGGCAGGTTAGCGTGTCTGTGCGGCCACAAAGCGTTTGCTTGTGTTGAACTCTTTGCAGATTCAGAGCACACAAAGACCCCTTTGTTGAGATAAGTTGAACTTCTTTGAATAATTTCAAGATTAAGAAACAGAAAGGTTAAGTGATCTATCCTTGACCAACCAACTATTTGCTGGGAAAGCTGAGAGTGAAGGACTCACTTGTGCAGTGGGCAGCAGATAGAGGTGTATCAGAGAATTTTTCAGTGAACGTATTCTTGGAGGGATAACATACCAACACAGCATCTCTTTTCAAATGGCATTAAAGCACGCTGTTTCTGCAGGGAGACACTGAAATGTGTAACTGCCCTGTGATAACATAAAGCCCATCAGTGTAGTACAGGACCAGGAAGGCGTTTCAGCCTCACTTTACTACGCTGCAAAATCTACTGGGAAGTCAAAAACTGAGCTGTGGCCTCAGGCGCAGTGAAGTCATTCCACTGTAGTACTGCAGAAGCAGCTGGATGCCTGCCTCTGCTTCATCAGTGGGAACCCGAGCTCTGCCAGTTGATGTGGGAGAACAGAACAGCACTGGAGATTCCACATTGGTCTGGAGCATTGTGGGGACCTTATTTTACAAGTGGAACTGAGCTCAGTGCAGGTTTCCATCAGTAATATCCCGTGTGGACTGTATCCTATGTGAAGTTCTATGCAGTTTTTCTCAAGTATTGCCATGCTTTTTCTCTATCTATGTGAATTACATCACGTATTTTACTATGATGAAGTCAGGGAGGGTTTCTCTGGAGCTCACAGAAAGCACGCTCTGAATTCTGTGGTGAGGGCATTCCCTGGGCACTGACGACAGACAAATGCACCCTGCAAGTCTCTGCTGGGCACCTGCATGGGCAGCACGTGGCTGCGAGGCATGGCCTCTCCTCAGTGCCTGGAGCCTAGGGTGGTAAGGAGCAGCCTGTGGCAGTGCTGTGCGTGAGCTGCCCGTCCTGCTGCTCGGCGTGCAGGGCTCTGCAGGATCAGCGTGCAGTGCTCTTCCACCCTTTTGTTGGGTAACATGGGTGGGGAGCACTTGGCTTGTCATGCTTAGTGCAGACTTCTCGTCCCATCCTGCTGCGTGGTTCTGCAATGAAGATGTCATTTCCAAGGCAACTGGCTGTGGGCCCTCGAACTGGGATTACAGCTTCACCACAGACTGAGGCTGAGGCTGCTGCGGGCAGCACGAGGAAGGCTCCAGCTTCTTCCTGGCAGGGCCGGTGCTGGCAGGCCCTGCCCGTGCAGTTGTGTGGCACTGCTCACACTGCTGGTGATAGAGTGATGCAGAGGGCTGCTTCTGGTGCAGAAAGAAGCTTAAACTATCTGTTGTTATTTTTTCTTTTTCTGACACTCGTAACATTTGCTATGACTTCAGCCTGCAGAATTTGTTTCCATTGCCAGTAATTTATAGCAGAGACACCAATCCAAGAGTAATCTTTTCCTTACCAGAAAATTTAGTGGGATCAAGAAATTGCAGTTGTGCACAGCCGTTCAGAACAGTTTTAGGTCTTGCATTTATGCTGAGGATCATAAAGCACTTCTGATGGCATTGATTCTTAACCTCTGTATCACCCCCCCTCGAGACCTCTGAGGAAAGATTTTTGTTTTGGCTCTCCCATTTTTTTATTTTTGTGGTTCTATAAGAATCCAGCTCAGCTCAGCCTGACTGTCCAAGGCTGCCAGGCCTGCGGTGGCATCAGTTGTGTGTGAGACCCATGGCGTCCACCACGATCGCTCTGAATGTGCACTCCTCCCTTCCTCGCTCTGCTCATGCCTGCCCTGCTGTCCCTGGCTTCCTGGGCAAACTTGCCTTGCCATTGCAAATGGCATCAAAGCAAGGAGCTTTTAGAACCATGGAATAGAGTTGTAGAATGGGCTGGAAGGGACTTAAAGATGACCTAGTCCCAACCCGTTGTAGATGGGGTTTGAAGCCCCATTCAAGCTGTCCTTGAACAATTCCAGGAGCGGGGCAGATGACAAGCCCTGTTTCTGGCAGAAGCAGTTAGTGTGAGGTCTAGAAAAGCATCTCACCTGCATGGCCCGCTCTGCAGAAGCGGTCAGTGCGAGTGCAGAGCTGGTCACTGGTGGCCCACTTCAATCCCAAGGAGAACCACCGCGCAGACCACCTAGATCTGTGCTCCTGGTGCTTATCTTCAGGCACAAGTTTCCGTATGCATGCTTCTCCGTTGTTACCTCTGCAGAGAGGTGGGGAATGTTGATTTTTCTGCTGGGCCGTGGTTGCTATGATGACCAGAGGAAACAGGAGGAAGAAACAAAAATCAAACATGCAGCATTCTTCCTGGAGACGAGACAGAGGAGCTGGAAAATACAGCGGTACTTTGGCTGGCTGTGCTGGGCTGGCTCCTGGCTGTGAGCTCAGTCCAGCAGCACGTTCTCATCGCTCTGCTGGGAGCAGCCGAGTGCCATTTCACAGCAAGCAGCTTTGGATCCATCCAGGGGTGGATGTTCCCGTTCGGCTGAGGGGGAACAGGAGTGAGGCTGAGCAGAGCACCCAGACGGGACTTCGATGGTGACCCGCGTCGCCCACCCGGGCCAGCGCCCGATAGGTGCCCGCCGTTGCTGGCTGCATCCCGGCTCCGTGCTGGAGGAAGCGCGTCCCGCGCGGGGCCGCGGTGCGGGGCGGTGCTCTCCGGGCTGCAGCCCACGGGGAGCGGAGCCCCGCGGGGATGGCCCCGCTCTCTGGTGACATCCAGCGGCAGCAGCATCTCAGCTGCTGCGTGCTGCCAACGCCGGGCATCCCTGCAGCCAGGGAGCAGGCAGGGCCAAGAGCAATTCTCCTGTCTGGGATTCACGCGTTTTTCTCCCGCAGATGTGGCTGTATGCTGTATTCTTTGCTGTATGGCTGCTTTTGTTGGGAATGCACTGCTGCAGTCAAGTTTTGGTCACTCGTGTCCTTTTAGGCCATTTACAGGCAGGTTTTTCTGCCATGTGAACTTGTGTATGCAAACCCGGTGCCACCTGCTTGCTCTTGTGCTTCTGTCCTCTTCCTTTTTACCTCGTGTCACTCTGCTCCTGTCTGGATCCCAGCAGCTTGTCCTGTGCGAAGGTGTGGAAGGGAACAAGGGAGCAGCTCTGGCCACTGAGCTCTGGGAGGCTGCAGCTGTTTTAAAGCTGTTATGTTAATGTTTGTGAGATGTCATAAACCTGAAGCATGCGTGCCACCCGGCTGTACTGCCTCGTTCCTGCCATGTTTCTGAAGCGAGGTGCTGCTGATGCTGGTGGTGGCACTGAGCAGGGCAGTGGGGATGGTGCCTTAGCCCACAGCTGCTGGGCCAGCCCCGGGCTGCTGGCTCCTTCCAGCCCTGCCCTCACCTTGAGTGCATCACGGAAGGGAGGGCACTTGCTGAGTCACCCAGCTCATGACTGTGCAAGATCAGGCTGTAATTGAGTTGTAGTTGGCCATAAAGCATCAGTCAGTTTTGTACAGATAGGGATATATTCCATTTGACGTGTTTAATTTCAGCCTCATTTGTTTCTGGCAAAGAGAAGAAATAGTTTGCCCCTCCCTCGATGCCTTCCTTGCTTGCTGCTTGTTCAGGGGTGTGTGGTCCTTCTGCTGTGATTCAGAGTTGAGTCTGTCTCTTGCAGTCTGGAGTCTGTTCATCTCTCAGGGTCCGGCAGCCAAGATGGGGTTGGGGGGGTCCTGGGAGACATTTGTGAAAGCAGTGGCATCCCATTGTGTGAGTGTCAGCACCAGCAGCTACAAGCAGGCTTGCTAATGGGGCAGCAGGGCTCCTGGGGGATTTGCCACTTATTTTCCACAGGGAGTTAGATAAGTAAGTTCATGCACTTGCCGCTTTTGAACACATCAGTTAGGTCCTGCTGTCATTAAATCTTTTTGAAATGTAGTTTTGTCGGTATATGATAGAAATTCAAGGTGCTTTTTTGTTGTTTTCCCTCTGTTCCTGGCCCTGTTGTACTTCAGCTCAGAGGTTCAGAAGTCCTGTGTCCTGAAGTCCTTCCAGTGGGCTGAAGGCAGCTGGCATTAGGGCTGCTCTTAATCACTTCTGTGAAGGGCGTAGCGTAGTTCACAAGCCTCTGGGTGTCCACAGTGTCCTAACAGGGACAGTGCCTTGGTGTGTGCCATGGGCAGGCAGGAGTGGCCGTGTTCTCCTGATGATCAGGAGCATCATCTCTGGTAGGCATGGAGTTGGCTCTTGGGGGTTTTGTGAATGGCACCACTGGTAACCTGGTCTAAAGGAGGAAGAAAAGAACAGTCCTGAAATTACTCCAGCTTCTACTCATCCTTGACAGGACTACAGAGAACTTAATGTCGGTTTGCACAGTGACTGCAGTCATGCAATAATCCAGCTGGGTGCAGCGGCAGTAATACCTGGTGGTTTTAGCATGACAGTTCCTTGGAAACATCAGCTTCTGACCTGGAAATGCAGCTTGACTCAGGCCATAACATCAGTTAATTTATCTCCTTGTTTCCATTGCCAAAGACCCAACGTATATTCCAGCCAAGAGAAAACTAAGCAGAATTGTTCCACTGTGGAAAAAATTGTGTCATGGTCCCCACATGCCTTGTACAGCCTGGGGGCCGTCTCCTGCTGCCTCCTGGCAGGCCTTGCATGTCCAGAGAAAGATGCTGAGTTTTGGATTCTTTCCCATTCATATCTGCTCCTGAGTGGGAGTTCGAAAGGCCACAGAGTTCCATGTTGCCTCTGGGAGATGATGCCAGTGGTGGGAATATTGGGGAAACTAGCACGATGGGGATGGCTAGCGAGTGTTTTCCAGTAACAGAGCCAGTGGGCTCTTTTCCCACTTTTCCCTGGCTGTCAAGTTGAGCATCAGAGTTTGGGAAGGCCGGAACCAGCAACACTGACATGGTCATCAAACAGTGGTGAGTGCTCGTGGCTGGGAGCGGAATGCCCCCATAGAGGTGGCCAGGTGTGTTCAGCGACACCCCAAGGTACTTCAGACCCTGAGAACTTGACTGTTAAGAGAGAAGAAGGGATGGGTTTATGTAAAGAACAAATACGGGAGGAAGGAGATTGTGTGCATGGGGACAGACTGTCTCGACATGCCTGCTGAGCACTGCGATGCCGGAGCCTTGTTTTACTGCATGAGTGGTTATATTCACTGAACCTCAATGCCTGTATGTACGAGCTCCGTTGACCACAGACACGTGGGACTGCTGAACCTATTTTCACCCTTTGCACAAGGGTTGGATCAGCAGCTTCCAGGTCTTTATGGACACGCTTAGAGCCTGGTGGCTGGGCACTGACATGGGCCACGGGCAGATTGAGTCTGTTTTGTTGGCGGTCACTGCAGTAGCGTATGCCTGGTTGCTCTGCTCACTGCTGGTGTTCCTCGCCGTGCTCCTATCACACCCGGTGGTGGTACGTTAACATCTAACTGCTGGCTGCCGCTCGCTGCGGGCGTTCTGGGGGAGGCTACGGGCTGTAAGGATTGTAAGTACCAATGGGCTGTGCTTCGTGTTGGGGACACTTTGAAGCGTGACAGCAACGCCTCTGTCTGCACCTGAAAGAGGCCCTTGAAAAAGATTTCCAGATTTCCGTGTCAGGCGCACGGACCGTGCGGGTGCCCGGCGAGCCCCGCGGTGTGCCCGGCGAGCCCCGCGGTGTGCCCGGCGAGCCCCCGCGGTGTGCCCGGCGAGCGGTGGCGGCGCGGGGGCGCCCCCTGGCGGCGCTGCGGGCGGGGCGGGGCGGGGCGGGGCGGGCTCCCGTCCCCGGTGGCGGCGGGCACGGTGGGCGCGGCGCGGTGCTGCCTTTGTGCGGAGCGGAGCGGCGGGCAGCGCAGCGCCATGTCCTACCAGGGCAAGAAGAACATCCCGCGTATCACGGTGGGGCTGAGCGCGTCGGCGCCGCCGGTGCCGTCGTCCCTTTGTGCGGCCGGGGACGCGGGCGGCGGGAGCGATGTGGGGAAGGGGGTTCCCCGCACCGGGGGCCGGGGAGGCGGTGACGCGGACAAAGAGCCGCCGCCCGCGCAGGTGTCCGCTCCGAGCGTCTGCGGAGCCTCCGCGGCGGACGGTGCCGACGACCTCTCCCCGCGGTGCGGCCCTGGGGCCGCCTCTCGTCGGGTCGCGGCGCCGGGCGGAGCCGTCGCGTTCTCTCCCGTGCGGGGAAGCGGACGCGGGAGGTGCCGGCCGCACCCCGTGGGTATCGCGGCGGGGTCCCGCATCGCCGCCGTGGCGCGAGCGCGGCTCTCTGCGCCGTTTCCCATTGTCCCGGAGCGCAGGTGGGGTGGGCGAGCGGAGAGCCGCCGGGCGGGGCCCGGGCGCTGCGTCCGTGTCCGCGCTGTGCGGGATGCTCGCTGCGCTGCGGTGGGTTCCGAGCCCGTCTCTTCTCTCGCCGCGTCAGGTGCAGCGGGCCCCGTTGGTGGTGCGGCAGAGCAGGGACCACACCTATTAGGAGCGCGGCACGTTTGTGCCACCGCCCAGCGGGGAGAAGGGCGGTTGACATGTTTTCCTTGAAGCTGCGGGGAGTCCAGCTGCGCCGGAGTCACACTGGTGCCTCTGTGCTGATTTCTCTGTAGGTTTTCGCGCTGTGATCCTGCTCGTGCCTTCCTCCGCGGGATGCGGCTGCTTTTCCCCGGCCCTCCCCAGAGGAGGCTGTGTGTGGATTTGTGTCTGGAAAGTGAACGGGTCTTTCATCTTTTGTTGATGGCTTTCTGCTTTGTATTGTCCATTTTTCCTCCTGAGGACAGCTTTGGCTTCTTGAAGAAAAAGGGAAAACAAAGCAGACAAGCTTCATTATTCTTCTTAATGTACAGGAGCAAACAAAGTGCTCCCAAAGAAGCACAACTTCTATAAAGAGAAATTATTTTGTCAGTCCAGGTTCTCATCCCAATAGCTTTAATAAGCAACATTGCCGTCACAAATCCTCGCTTTTCTGTGTCACAGACCGCAGTGACAAAACGCTGCTGTTCCAGGTGGGATTTCCCCCATTCCCTGGGGCTATTTTCCACAAGGAAAGTGCAGTCCAGTTTATGGGAGTAAACGTGGGGCTTGTTCCTGATCCTGTGGAATCCAACAAGGACTTTCTCACTGCAGAAGTGACGAAGCCTCACAAGTTGCTTTATTTCTCTGCTAAATCCTTCCCTTAGCCTACTGAAGCTTGAATTGCCATGGGTGAATGACATCTTTGGACCCAGCACACAGGTAGTTCTCTGCTGTGACTTTCACAGCCTGATGATGGCCCCCTGGCACTCACTTGCCCTGAAATTTGGGTTGAATGCCCATGTGTCCTCAACACACTCTTTGAGGTCCAGGGTAAGCAATGAAGTAACCAGAGGCTGTGTGATCTCTCTTTTAAGAGTGATGTAAGGAAAATCTCAGCTGTGGTGGCTTCTCTAGAAGGAAGTGCTGCAGTTGCTTCATGAAGATTGTGCCTCCCTGGGGCATTGTTTCACTTGTTTGTTCTTCCCCCCCAGGGTTTCCATCCCAGGGTCTGTTACTGCCTGTCAGGACACATAGTGTCTGCTCAGCTGTGCATGTTATAACAGGTTGTATTGTGCCAGTAGGATGGAGGATAGCTCAGGGACCTTTCAAGCATCACAGCTGAAAGGTCTTGGAAGTGCCTTGTGCTGGCCGTAGCTCACCTGTAGGTCTCAAACTGCTGAGCCTGCAGAGCAGTGCCTTTGCTGGGTCTGTCGCCCCAGGAACAAGCAGATTTGGCTTTTTTGCAGGTATTGGAAATCAGAGTGGTTTTCCTTCCTGTCAGATATTGTTTAAACTGTCTTGTGCAATTCTGGAGAGGCACAGGCAATCCCATCCTATTTCTTCTCGTACTTGCTGGTGTTGCTGTCACAGCTGGTGGCTAGTTTCCAACCACGGTAAATTGGTGTGGAATTATTCCCAACCTGAACTAGAAAAGCCTGGTCAAAGTGACACGTGACAGTGTTACAAGCAAGACTGTGGCCATTGAAAGAAGGTTTGAAAGTCTGGGCATGTGTTGGTAGCAGCGTGGATAGAAAAGTGGAGAGTGAAATATTTTGGCTTTCTCAGTGCCTGGTTCATCAGCTCAGGAGCTTTTTTTTTTTACAGTTTACATCACACACAGTGTATCAGAGTCTGGTAGATGTGGTGCTACTGACCAGGTATGTACTGATGCTTGGGCACTGAGCTCAGGGGTCAGCCCAAACTTTCTACGTGCTTATTAGCTCCCCCTCACCCTGATAGAATCAAAATATTTCCTTTCCTTCCATTCACAGTGTTTTCTTACCCTGCAGAATGTGAAGTAGAGTGTCTAAGAGGAGAAATGACTTGCCATAGTTTCACAAAATAACTGCCAATGGAGCTGTTGGTTGATACAAAACATTCTGGTCATTGTGCTTTGGTCACAAAAGCCTTTTCTATCCCAGGTGGTCTGGAGTTCCCTCATCTTCTCATGGTGTGGGCTGTGCTTACCCCTTTCAGCCATCTCATCACAGCCCTCAGGCAGCATCTCTGTGATGTCTCCAGCCTCTTTAGAAATAAAGAGGCTTGCATAGGGCTGGTTGGTATCTCATGTGGGGAGAAAAACCTCAGTTACTGACTGGACAGCTTTGTTCCACACCTGGCCACAGGTCTCGGGGAACAAGGAGTTAGTTCACGGCTCTGCTGACGCTGCGATTCCAGCGCGAGGCTTTTCAGCACTCTCCTGAAGTCCCTTAATAAGGACACGTTCAGCTCCTGATGTCACACCTTTGCAATTAGTGTCTATTCTTTTTCAAGGTAAAGAGCAGTAAAGCCATGCACCTGCTCCTGTGCTACCCTAACTATGCCCTTGTGCTTAGTTAATAAGGTGAGCACTGCTCTTGGCTGGGTCTAGCATCCCTCTGGAAGCAGCTGCCTCCCTCTCCTGCGACACATCACACCAAGAGATTTTAAGAGGCCCCTGATACTCCGGGATCTCAAATGGACAGATAATGCTTAAGAGCATCAGGAGCAGAGTGTGGGCATGAGGAAATGGGTAATGGTTTTGAAAGCTTCTTAGGACTGATCCCACATGCAGGCAGTCAGAGCAGCAGAGTGTCTAGCACCCAGATGGAGCTGCTGAGCAGGGCAGAGGTGCTGGGTGGCGAAGATCCCAGTGGGAGGCACGGTGCTGTGCCCTGGGGCACCTCGCATCCATGCGCTGCTCCCACACGTGGCCCTTGCCAAGAGCTGTGCTCCTGCTCGCCGCCGTGCCAGGCCCTGGCACACGTGGCACCGCGCTGCTGGTGGGTCTGGAGGAGAGGGGCTGCGGCAGTGCCTGTGTGGACAGGGCCTCCCATCTGCTGACTGTGCCCGTGACACGGCCCGACACGGACTGGCAGTGGGATGCGGTGGGTGTGGAGAGGCACGGCCGAGCTCTGGTGGGGGAACAGTGTGCTTATTGTGATCTGGGGCTGCACTGGATGTGTGTGCTGCAGAAGCTGCCTATTAAGTCAGGCTCATTTCCTCGAAACTGTTTCATCCTCTTCCGTTCTGCTTTCCTGGCTTCTTGATGTCAGGGTGCTCCCCTGAATAATGCAGAGCCTGGAGGTGGGGCATCGTTGGGATGTTCCTTATTTTACTGTGTTATATTTTTCCTCCTTGTTAGTGGGTGGATACCAGCACAGCTGCTCTCCTGCAGCGTGCAGGGGTGCTCTGGTGAGCAGGCATGGGGCAGGCCCCACAGCAGGGCCTGACCCGTGAATAAAGGCACTGTTTGTGCTGCAGCTGTAGTGAGTATAGCAATTTTATTTAGCAGCTAACTGAGCACTGAGCAGCCCTTCTTCTCTGCCACAAAGTGACTGCATTTGTGTACGGGTGTATTTTTTGACCTCATATTAGCAGTTTATTCAGAAATTGTCAAGTGCTCCGATCTTCTGCTTCCCATACCACCATGTCCATGTCCCTGTGCTTTTTCTGGTCTGATGAGTAAGAAGAAGCAGTCAGCATCGGTGTGTGCTGATGCTTCTGCACCCTGGCAAGAACGAGCTCCATGGACCAAAGAAGGGTAAATCACTAGCTGCAAAAGCTGTGGGTGTGGCATACCGGAGTCTGGTTGTGGTTTTGGATTTGGGCAGGTTGGCTCTTCCAGCAGGCTAGCTAAAACAAACAAGGGTATGCCGTGGTATATGAGGGAAATGGGAGAAACTGTACATACTTAACTGGAGTATTGTGTTTCTGACCATAGCCCTGATTTGTAGCCTGCAGTTGATTCTGCTGCATGGTAATTGCTGTCTGCCATAAATGCATATCCTTTCCATCCCTAGGAGCCGCAGCTCAGCTATCTTCCCTTGCTGACTGACAGGCTATAAGGATATGTCTGTGGTTCCACTTCACTCTTCTAGTGTTTTCTGAATTTAAAATTGCACTGTTGTTAGTGAGATGACATTTATACAGAAGCAGAAGGGAGGACAAGTGCCCTGTGCCATGGAGGAGGAGAATCAGTGGTCCGTTAGCAGCACTGTCTGTGTCTGAGGTCCGTGGCCCCAGGCCTGGGCATCCCATGCAGTGTGCAGCGTGGGGAGGGGCTGCAGGCTGGCCCCAGACCTGGCGCTCCTGGCTGGCATGCCTGGCTAGGCTGCAGCACAGGCAGATGCAAGTGATGGGTGCTTGCAACCTTGGTGACACCAGGCAAGGTAACAGCTCCACGTGCTGGCAGTGACCTGCTGGTTAGATCCATGCAAACCTCTGCTGGACCTCTGTGTTCCACCCACAGTCAGGAGAGAGGAGAGCTGAGCTGGGTCTGCTGCTCGGAGAGGACCGTGGCCGTGAGGGGTCAGGCCTGGCTCCAGCCCTGGGCTGCAGCGGGCCGTGGGTCCTGGCCCTGTGCTGCTGGTGGCCTTATCTCAGCAGCAGAGCCTGGGGCTGCTGAAGGCTGTCAGTGCTGCCGGGGAGAGCCCGTGGAGGCCGAGCTGCAGCAGCTGAATGCGCCGTGCTGCGTGCTGCCTTCCCCACCCAGTTTCTTTGTCTGCACGGCGCAGTGAGACTGCCTTGCGGTACAGCCTTGCTCTTCTGCCTTGCTCTTCTGCCGCTGTGCACCGCCGGGGTGTGAGGGGGTTCTCTCGCTGGGAATGAGCGTGCAATAGTGATGTTTCCAGAAATCCCTTGGGGGTAACTGGTGCAGAGCGGCAAGCCCAGCTCCCTTTAGAGGAATTAACTGTACAAGCTCCAAAAGATATGGATGGCTATGTGTGAGCTCTGCAGAGGCTGTCAGCAGCTGGGTTTGGGCTTGTACTGTGGTGGTGGCTGGGGGGGCTGGGATTCACACCACAAAATGGGGCTGTAGGCACCTGCAGGAGCAAAGGGGAAAGTAAGGGATGGTTGAAAGCTGGGAAGGATCCTGGATGTGGTTTAAGCAATCAAGAAGTCTGCTTATCCTCTGGAACAGCAAAAGCAGATAATGTCACCTGAATTTGTGGCACCCATGTGTGAGATCAGGGTGTTTTTCCCAGTACCACGTGCAGCCATTGCTCGGACTTGTGCAGAAGGAGGACCCTATATTCCTCAGGATAGGATTTGTTCCGTGCAGCACTGTGTCTGTTCTCTCAGTTGCCTAGATCCAAAAGTGTGAGTGCAGGAAGGGACATAAGAGCATTTCTGGTCCAGGTGCCGTTCAGTCCTTGTGCTTGTTCTGTTTTCCAAGTGTCACGGCAGACAAACTTTCTGAAGCATCTGCTGCTGCAGTGAGTTGTGTGCTGCAGTAAGAGAGCACCCAAGAGAAGCAGTCCATTGGCAGCTGAGGAATGTGTGTTGCCTGCTGCTGACTTCTGCCGTGTTTTCTCTTCACAGAGTGATCGTCTCCTTATTAAAGGAGGGAGAATAGTCAACGATGATCAGTCATTCTACGCTGACATTTACATGGAAGATGGTCTCATAAAGTAAGTATGGGACTTCCACTGTGTATTACTTCTGTTTCTCCTTATATTAGCTTCAGGTTAGGATGGTTACTGGCTTTCTGTGAATGCAGTTTGCATCCTGCTCGCCACCTGGTGAAACCCACTTTGGTTGGAGGCTCAGCTCTCCACCTTTATGAAGCCTAACATGTTTACATAGTGACTGAATTGCAGCTGGACTGGTGACCTTGTGACAACAGTGTCCACTGTACAACAAAGCTGTATCTAACTGCATCAGGAGCAAGGTTTGTCTGTGCCTCCTGTGTCACTAGTGTTAGCATGAATGACCCCACCCAAGATCCCATTTGTTAGCACTGTCAGGGAGTGCTGTGCTGCAGGTCATCTAGCTCCCTGAGATTTTCAGGAGCTGCTGGCAAATCTCTGGGCCCCTCCAGCTTCTTCACTTGTTAGAGAGGGCAGTGATTGGTTGTCTGAGAGCTGCAGCTCAAAACTAGCAAATTTTACCCGATGACGAGCTCCAAGTTGGGTGAACTGAAAGAACCGTGAAAATTTGCAGCAGAGGGATTTGAAAAGCCATTGCCAGCTGTGTGCTAAGAGAAAAATACCGATCTTCAAAAAATCCAGCAGTAGATAAATACTTTTCAGGAAGTGGGACTATATTTTTATGAGGCTGTTTTTAGCTCAGGGAGGAGAGCATTCTTGACTGGTGATCATACCTGAACAGGGATCGGAGTCAGCTCCAGGTCCAGAGGTGGAACAGAAATCCCTTAGCCTCGTCTATGGCTTGGAGGCTGCAGAATTCCATTGCCTTGCAATCGACATGCTCCTGCAAATGAATTTTCTTAAAAATACAGTGAGCAGTTCAAATTCTTTGGTGAGGGATTCATCTTAAAAAATAGTGGAAGGAGCTGCTGATACGTTGCCATGAGGACACTGGAGCAATCTGATCTGTCTACAGATCTTGTGAGATTCTAAGGAAAAAGCCTGTAAAGTGGATATGCTGAATGAAATACAAAAGTGGAATTTGCTCCTCGGTTGCCTCCCCAGTGTGCCAAGGAAATCATAAGTCTTCCAGTAAAACCTGCGTTTCTTTTATCTTGATTTATCAGGGAAGACTGAGGGTGGCTTGATGAAAATAGGATTTCTGAAAGAAGAGATTTGAAGGCTGAGTGCTACATATGGGCAGATAAAGGGATTGAGGGGACAGGGGGCTGAGTGAAGGGAGTCCCCACATTCAGGTGACCTGACCTGCAGAAGAACTGGTGTGTCCGGGGAGGAGAATATCATTTGTCCTCCAGAGGGCTTTCAGTACAAGCAGGTAGAGCTCTGAGTAGATGTATAGTAGAGATTTTAAGGTTGTTGTCAGATGTTTTGGTATACCTGGGGACTTGTGTGTGAGACTGCTGGTGGCATCCTCGGGAAAGAGGGCAGCAGATGAGAAGGAAGGTCCTGGGGAGAGGGCCTGTCCTTTGCCTGCAGGGCTTTTTACTCAGAGCAGCATTACCAGTCCCTGCCGAGCCCTGAGCTGGCCTAGCAGCTGTGGCATTACGGTGGGAAATCATCTTTCTCTGTAAGTAAGCTTCAGACTTTAGCCTTACTTAAGGTGGGCAGAAGGACGGGGGTGAGGGGAGATTAGGGGTGCGGCTTACTGGAGGCAGGGCTGGTGTCAGGGCTTGGGGGGCACTTGTTCCAGCTAAGCAGGTAGGACTGCTGTGCTGGGAATAGTTGCAGGTGTCTGGCTCCTGGTCAGTGGTGCACGGGGTGACCTGGGCAGCTTCTCACCAAACGTTGCAGCGATCTGTTTATCAGACCATGCTCCTGGCCACCCTGAGCCAGTGCCTGCCCCAGGCAGTTGGTGTCACAATAGACACTGTTAAAGGCGGACAGATGGCAGCCCTCCCAGGACTACACAGACAACCTCACAATTGGCTGCTCAGTGAGGTGGTCTCACCTCTGGTTCCTGGGAAGGAGCAGGGCATTGTTGCCAGGCTGGGATTGGCTTGGCTGCATCCCAGGTGTCCTGTTGATCCATTATATGGTGGCTGGTTTTCTTTTGTGTGTGGCTCACCATCTTGATGTGGTCTTATCAGGCAGATTGGAGATAATCTCATTGTCCCTGGAGGGGTCAAGACCATAGAAGCCAATGGGAAGATGGTGATCCCTGGAGGAATTGATGTCCATACTCACCTGCAGATGCCATACAAGGGGATGACAGCAGTGGATGATTTCTTCCAAGGGACAAAAGCTGCCCTGGCTGGTGGGACTACAATGATCAGTGAGTGCAGCAGGCAGGTCCCACGTGTGACAACACCCAGCAGACTTGTGTGCTTTTGAGTGAAGTTAAAGCACTGTTGCATTCTGTTCTGTAACTTTGCATGGGATCTGTTTGATGTTGACTTCCATGACTTCTGAAGATATACTTTTTTTATGCAGGGGGTGTACAGAGGGGGCTGTGTTGATGTTCCTATGTAGGACAGCAAAGATGGACAGAGACGACGACTGATAGGGAAGAATTTTAGGGAAAATTTTGGAGAAAGGAGAAAGATGATCAACGTTGTCATTGTTACCCTCTGGAAGAGGCAGTTGGGAACAAAATGCATCTGATGCTTGGGAAAACAGGGGAGGGGACTGGGAAGGGAAATCCCTGTGGGAACTCAGAAACATGCAGGCTAAGTGGCAGAGACCAGAGAGCCGTCTTGACACCGATGATCTTTTGGAGACTCAGTAGAGGATGCTTGTTGTCCTTGCCAGGCCGGCCCACGTTTCTCCCTGCCTTGCTGGCTTCTCTAATGGAAAAGAGATTGGAACAGAAAGGGCAGCCAAGTGTGCAGCTCTAGCTTTTGCTACCAGTAACTTGTGGTAGGGCAGGTCTGCGTGGAGTAGAGTTCTGGGATCTTTTTATTTGAGAGGTTCCTGAAAATGAATTTTCCTGACCAGGGGGTGAGACATACCTTTGGATATTAAAATGTGAATCCTTTACAGAGCATCAGCTCTACTCTGCTTGAGCGCAGGGTAGCAGTAAACCACAGAGTGTGGCACAGTTCACCTTCTGAGCTGTCTTGGAGAAGCAGAGCAGTGAGAGGCTGAAGTGAGAGGGTCGCTTACCAGGGTGCAGCCCACATATCAGAATAGCTGTGCAGATGTGAGCCAGCTCTGGTTAGCCCCTACCCATGTCCCCAGTCAAGCACTTCTTCGCAGTGCTTTTGGACATGCTGCTATTCTGAGCTGGGGAAGGCATTTGCAATAAAATCCCAATCCAAGTGAAACTCCTCAGTCTTAAGAATTTTCTGTTTTGCTTTCACTCTTGGAATGTTGCCCAGTTGTTTCTTTTCCTGCTTGCTTTTCACAGTTGCCTTTGTTTTAAAGATCCATGACAATGTGCTCATCTTTTCTATGATGTCTGTTAATGCAGACTGTAAAGAGTAGAATGAATTTGTAGGACCTTTAGTGCTGGGAGAGAAAATGTGCACAGGGCCCTTAGCACAGCTTCAGATCTGTGTTCTGCAGTGATCCAACATCTACAGCTGCTGGTGCCCCCAAGAACCTCAAAAAGGATCAAAACAAACACAAAAAAGGAACACTTTTCTGCCTGGTTAAATAAAAATAGGGCAGTGTGATGCTCAGATGACGCTGAGCAGAGAAACAGAGCAACGTCCTGGCATCCTGTGCTGCTCAGAAATAAACAGTGCTAATGAAAAAGGAAAGAGGACTCTGAGATCCTTCTGTGGAAAGCTCCATGAGTGTGCACTGCTTGCAGACCCAGGCTTTACTGCTGTGCAGTGGGCACAGCTATGTGTGCTGCAGGTTTTCATGGGATGCAGGAGATGGGATACGTGGGCATGCAATTAGTGATCCTTCCAGTAAAGAACTGGGCTTCTTGCCTTCTTCCTACCAGTTCTCATTCCCCCTTGGGCCAAAAAGAAATCATGGAGTGGCAGGCTTGAGGTGGTGTGGCAGGCAGTAATAGGTGCATTAGTGTTGCAGTGTGGGAGGAGACTGTGTTAATGAGGTAGAAATGGGGGTGAACAGGAATGAGGACCTGAAGCACTCAGCTCATTTCTCAGCATAAGCCTGTAAAAGCCCTTGGTCCTTTCCCAGAGGCTGTTAAGTAAAAGCTGTGTGCATTTCCCCCCAATAATTGCACTTGAAGGGGACCACAGAAGTCATGGAGATGACGAGGGCTGTCCTGAGCAGCTGGGGAGACATGTCTGGGATGGTGATGTCTTGCAAAGGTATGGTGGGGTGCACATCGGGACATCTGGCCAGAGGAGCCTTTGTTCATGACCTGTTGTCACCCTGCAGTGGACCATGTGGTGCCAGACCCCGAGTCCAGTCTGGTGGAGGCATTCGAGAGGTGGCGGGAGTGGGCGGACGGGAAGGCCTGCTGCGACTACGCACTGCACGTGGACATCCCCCGCTGGAACCAGCGCGTCCGGCAGGAGCTGCATGCCATGGTCCAGGAGAAAGGTTTGCTGCCTCGTTTTCCTTCCATCAACTGGGTGCAGGGGACCTGGTAGAAAGGGGAAGGTGGTGGATGTGCTGTCCCTGCTCCCCTGGCTGCTGAGCGTGACGGGATTCTGCTTGAGCTGGGAGCATTCTGTGGATGAGTGGCAGAGCAGGCAGCCGGAGCAGAGAGCCTCCTGCCACACAGCCCCTGTGCCCTTCCTCCAGGGGTCTGTGCTTCCCGTGTGTCTGGGGAGGGGAATCTGTTGGCTCACTCCCCTTCAATTTCCTCTCTGCTCTTCCCCTAGGAGTCAACTCATTCATGGTTTACATGGCCTACAAGGACTTGTACCAGATGTCAAACACTGAGGTAGGAGCTCTTTTACAGCTTTGGTTGTGTGCATTGGAGTGCTGGCTGGAAAGCCAGCAGCAGTGCTGTGTAGTCATGGCTCTGTGGCCTGAGGTGAGACACTCTGCAGGGACTTGCATGCTGCTCATCCCTGCTGCCTTGAGAAGTGCAGCCCTCGGGCAGCCCCTCACTGCTCGATGGCCAGGCACCCTGTTAGAGGATGGCAGGTAGAGTGGTGGGCTGCGGAGGACAGAGAACACTAGCTGGGAGCAGGCACTGCCTGGTACAGCCACCGAGGCCATGCTCTGTGTGGCCGATGCTGGGTCCTGCCTGACTCTGTTCCTGCACAGCTCTCTGCTGGGGGCACAGTGCAGAAGACTTACAGTCATGTGTAAGCCAGGGTGACATGTCTGTGGTAATTTCTTCTCTCTGTTTCAGCTGTATGAGATATTCAGCTGCCTGGGAGAGCTGGGTGCCATAGCTCAAGTTCATGCTGAAAATGGGGATATAATTGCACAGGTAGGTACTCAGGTGTGCAGGGACTGGAAATCTATCCCCGGCTGATTTTACGTGTCATGTTACAAAAACCCCACTAAAGCCGCATGGGTATCTTTTGCAAGGTGATCTCTTTGCTGCTCAGCAGTGATATCAAATTTACCAAGATTTTCTGCTGTGAAGTATCTGGTGGGAACTGCAGAAAAGATTTTGTGAGATCCTTCAGCATTGTCCTTCAGGGCGCTGATCTGCACTTCAGCATAGAAGAACTGGCTTGTGGTACTTATGTGTTTTGGTCCTGAGAAACAGTAGTAGGTAAAAAATCAATTTCAGAGGAGCACAGCAGATCAGCCAGGAATGAGCACGAGTGTTTTGAAGTGGATGATTCTCTTATTACAGAAAGCATCGTCATCTTCTAGAGATAATAAAAACTCAATTAATTGAAAGGGATATCAGATACTGACAAACTATTCTTTTAAAACAAAACCAGTGAAAATATCTGTGACATCTGAAGAAAGAAAAGCAACACAAAAAACCCACACTGGCCAAAGTTTTGTTAAGCAGGTGGTTTCCTGCAGGATTAGAAAGACGGGCTGACAGATGAGAGAAAGCAGATATCAGCAGCTCTTTTTCTTCCTAAATTCAAAAGGAACTTGGAATGGGCAGAACTTTTCAGGAGAACATCAGGATTTTAAAGGACCACGAGATAACTGGTGAATTTATTATTGCAAAGCTTTTCCAGCTTTGTCAGTGGTGTGAGAGAGGTCTGAACCAAAACATTTCTCGTGTTTTCATACTAGCATCTGTGAGGTTCAGAGAGAGACTCTTTATGTACTTCTGGATGAAAACAAAGCTCGTTTATCTGCCTGTGCTAAATACAGAGTGCAGTGACAGCTCTGTTCAGCCATCAGAAGGGGTCTGCTTGTCTGTGGGGGAAGGTTCAGAACCTGATAACATCTCTTTATCCTTTCTGTGTCCTAGGAACAGGCCAGGATGTTGGAGATGGGAATCACTGGTCCAGAGGGCCATGTGCTGAGCAGACCCGAGGAGGTAAGGCACAGAACAGTGCTCTGAAGAGCTTTTTCTGTGAGCTGTAGTGGGGTGTACTGCGTGTGCAAGTGTAATGCTGTCTGGTTTGGTATCAGCTCAAGAAAGAGTGAGATGCTTTTTTGTGACCAGCGTTTTTCTACCTTGCTAGAGTCTCCTAGCAGGGATGAGGGCTTCTGAGTTGTTCAGAGATGAAATAATCAACAGAAAGTTCTGTACAGTTGTAGCAGCACTTGGGGCAGGTTTGGCAGCATTTATTTTCTATGGGATTCCAGATTGCAAGAGGCCCGAGGAGAACAGAAAGGCAAGTTTTAGTCCCTCTGAAAGGTCACTATTCATGTGTCTGAGCACAGACAGATTCCAGCCTCTTCCTGCCTAATCTCTGCTTACAGTCTAATGTGGGTTTTGAAGTCAGACAGACAAAATGATTGGTGGAAGGAGTGGGAGGGGAGGAAAGGGGGAATTTCCTGGTTACAAGTCATTGTCAGGACACTAATTAGATTATTTCTAATTTTAGCTTACAGGGTATTTTTCTGTTTGGTCTGTTAATCTGAGTGTGTCTAATTTTAGATGGGTTTTCTTGAGACAACTCCTTGCTGAGAGCTGCTTTTTAACTTTCTGTGGCACATGAAAGAAGAAAACAGTAAGAGATCTGGTTCAACTACAGAACTGAGTAGGGGAACACAGTGACAGGTACTTCAGGGTCTGCAGAAATAAAATCAATTGGCTTAAATTAACAGTATAAGTTGACTGTATTGTAACTGGTAGTGACAGATAGAGCCCAGCGTAATGCAGTGCTTACTGTCTTTGAAGTATGAGACGATAAAGAGGAAAGACAACATAAAAGCCAGTAGATCATAGTTCCTCTGTGTATAAATGTACACTTCTTTTTTTTTTTGGCCTTAGACCTGTTGCCACTAGCTGGCAAGCTGACCTGCAGTTACGGGATATTGTGCCAGAATTTGAGAACTGTCCTGTTCCTGTAAGACAGTGCTGCAGTTCTTCTTGTCCAGAGCCAATAAAGCATTATCGAGTGTTTGATCCTGAAATGCCGTTAAAGCATAAGGCAACTGAAAACAGTGCAAGAAAGCTCTAGATGCAGTCTGTACAGCCAAAGCCAGATGTATGACCTTTGAAAAGAAAGTGTTTTTCTTCCAGCACACCTTCAATCTGGGAAAACATTTGGTGGTGTGCAAGTGACGTGCTGCCCTCCCAAAAGCTTGCAGGTGGTTGGCAAGGCACTGGGAGGCTGAGCAGGGTCCAAGGGCCTGCTGTGTCCCGAAAGGACTTCTGTGGACATTAAAGACATGCTCTTCTAGCAGGTAGTGCTGGGGATTTGGTAGTGCAGGATGGTGCTGCTTCAGACTGGATCAGTTTTGGAGGGTATTCAGTGATGGCTCTGTTAGTTCCTGTCCATGTGTTAAAGCCCACTCAAGACCATAAGCATGCTGGCATGTTTTCCGAAGAGTTGTTAAGATGCAGAAGAAAATTCTTTTTGCTGTGCTGATGGATGGTGCTACAGACAGGCTCACAGAAGTGTGTGAGGTGCACTCATATGTACGTCTGAGTGCAGTGGCCTACTACTGGGAGCACTGAGCAGCTGCCAGCTGCAGGCAGCAACAGCACAGTGCCTGCCTTCCCTGGGCCCGGCTGGTTGGTATGTTGTCTTTTTAAGGCTTCTGTTTTCAGCTTTCTCAGGCTGAAGATTGAAGCCAAGCTGCAGAGCTAACACTTAGAGAACGTCTAGGGTTGAGCTCAGGCTGAGCAAGGGCTGATGTCATAGTTCAAAGATAACCCTGTGGTGGAAACAAGCCCTGCTCCAGCAGCTGGCTTTCGGAGCAGCCAGTCTGTGCTGCTGGCAGCCCACCGGGACACAGCACCCCAGGCAGCAGCAGGGCAGTGTCTGATTAAACTGAACACTTGGAGAGGCAGAGATGCGTCTGCCTGTGCTGGCTGGAGCCATGCTACCAGGTGTGGGCAGCTGGCCCTGGGCTCCTCGGGCTGCTGACAGAACTGGAGCCAGGCAGGGGAACAAGCGGCAGCCCAGCTCCACGCTGCAGCCCTGCAGAGTGCTGCTTGGCTCTGGCCTGAAGATTGGGCCCTGGAGCCTGAAGCCTCCCCCAGTTACCAGAGTGAGCACAGCCAGCAGCGAGCCCTCCTCGCCTGCTGTGCTCCTCTGCAGCCTCACTGTTCTCTCTTCCAGCTGGAGGCAGAAGCTGTCTTCCGAGCCATCATCATTGCCAGTCAGACCAACTGCCCTCTCTATGTGACTAAAGTGATGAGCAGAAGTGCTGCGGATCTCATCTCTCAAGCCAGGAAAAAGGGTGAGCAGCTGCTGGTGCTGTGTGTATCCACACTGTTGCCACTGGAGTCTGGGCAGCTGGATTTGGTGTTGCCCTGGCTTGCTGGGCTCAGAACCCTTCCTTGAGCAGCCCAGAGCTATCCCATCTATTAGGGTCTGCACCATCAGGCTCTGCAACTGGAACTGAAGGACTGGGAAGTGCCTTTGATAGTAGAGAAATCTCTGGACATGCTGTGGGCCCAGCAGTCCCTCCTTTCTGCCCTAAAAGGCCACAACAGGTAGACAAGGATCAGACTGCTGTAGTCACCAAACCTGTGTCCTCTCTGCCCCTTTTTCCAGGCAATGTGGTGTTTGGTGAGCCCATCACAGCCAGCCTGGGGACTGATGGAACACACTACTGGAGCAAGAACTGGGCCAAGGCTGCGGCGTTCGTGGTCTCACCCCCACTAAGCCCAGACCCCACAACCCCTGACTACATTAACTCCCTCCTGGCCAGGTGAGCAGCAGCGGCCAGGCAGGCTGTGCCTTGTCTGGTCTTTTCTGCCAGTGACTGCGAGTGGGAGGCAGAGCCTTTGGCCTGCAGCAGCCAAAGAGAAGGCCAAAGAGTATTCAGGTAGCCTTGACATTATTCCAATGTGAACCACTTCAGCCCAGGGATTTAATGAGCTGCCTGATGAAATGGCTGCCCCAGAGCCACAGTGGCTGCCGTGAGAGGCGCTGAAAGCATAGCACCAGTAATGAGAAAAATAGTATGGCAAGCAGTCATGAACTGCTTTAAGTGCTCTGAAGAAGGGAAAGAATTGAGGGCCAGGCAGCACAGAGTTGTCAGTGGCAGCGTTGGCCAAGCTGGAAAAGCCTTGTGACTGTGGGAAGAGCAGAAGGAGAGGCCTGGGATGTGGCTGTGCATGAGGAGGTCTGGGAGCAGAGGTGGCACAGCTGGTGGGGTCCAACCTGCCAAATACCACACTGGCTTTTTGTCCCCAGGTGGACAGTAGAACAGCCTGCAAGGAGCACGAGGCTCTTACGGACAGCTCGTGCATGTCTGGCAAGAATAGTGGATGATTTTTCACCCTAAAGGCAGGGGGTGGGGAAGGGATCTGCTGAACGCAGAGAGCAAACAATAGAAGCACTTCAGCTATTTGAGGTGACCTTTCTCTCAGAGCTATCCTCCATCCCCTCACTGGAAAGGCATGCAGCACAGCCAGGGACTCAGTGCCCACTGCTGGCTGTGCCCACATGTGAGCTGCAAGCCCCACAGCTCTGCTGAGCACTGTGTGTGGTGCTGCTCTGTGCTAGCTGGGCAGGGCTGGCTGGGGGCTGTAAATGGAAACAACCTTTGAGGTAATGTTGGAAACATCTCTGAGATGAGCAAGGGATGCCAGGTCAGAAATAGGTGTGACAGCAGAGGGATAAGCTGGGGTTGTGCCCCAGTGAGGGGCAGTGCTGGGTCTGTGTAGAGTTGCTGTGGCTGGCAGGAGAGGTGCCCACGTATCTGGGGTCTGAATGTGCCACCTTGCCTGGGATTTTACTGTGGGCATTGAGCAGCATGTGTGTCTGCTTGATCTGAACGGATGAGATAGATACAGATCCTAGTGACTGGCAGTGAAATAAGAGCCCAACTCCTGAATTTGATTTTTAATGCTTTGGGACTGTTTCAATACCAAATTTACCACAGACCTCAGAGGAGGGGCAGGAGAACCTCTGAGCTCTGCAGACAGCACAGCTCAGTCCCAAACTCTTTTCCCAGTTGTTTTCTGTGAGGCTTTGGCGGAAGAAGCAGCTGAAGGGCTTCAGCTGGGCTGGGTGGTTTGTTTTTTTCCACCAAGACAAAGCTGGTGGAGATTAGGAAGCGTGTTGTGTCATCAGGCTGGATCTCTGGCGCTGCAGTCAGACATATGGCAGAAATTATCAGAGGAAGATGGAGATTACCAGTGGATTAGGACCGATTCGTGGCCCTGTGCAGAGCAACTGCATCTGTGCCATCAGAGGTTTGGGTACAGGAGCCCAACTCTTGCAGGCCTTTCCCTCCCAGCTGCTGCAGGAGCCTGCCTGGGCCCTGCTCCCTTTCACCTGGCAGTGGCTGTGTCCCCAGCTCCCCTCAGGCCCAGCTGATTTTCAGCTCCTTGTCCTGTCCTCCTGGCAGCAGCTGGTTCTGCCCATTCCTGCCCTTTGCTGTCTCTGCTGAATCAGCAGATGGATCCCATCCTGCCAGCAAACCCCTCCACACAGAGGACCCTGGGCAAGGGCAGGGTGAGCTCATACTGGATGGAGCCGGAGCTGCCAGGACACAGTGGATGGCCTCTGTGGGGACAGTCCTTGGCTGGGCAGGGATCCTTCCTCCTTGCTTGGCATGTTCTCCCAGGCAGACCCAACAAGCTGCCAGAAATTATTGGTCTGTCTCACACTGATATGTTTTGTCCCTCTAGCTTGATGTGAGTCATGGTCTGTTAGGGAAGTACACCTATTGTCTCGGCACAGGCTGCTGTGTTCCCCATGATGTTTCCCCCACTCTGAACTGTGCACTGTGCACAGCGTGCTGGCTGTGCCCCAGGCGGGCAGTGTAGCCACCATTGCCCAGGGGAGTCATCCACTACAGGGGCTGTTGGTGGGGGTCTGCAGGCTGAAGAGTCACAGAAACAGGCGTGCAGAGTAATAGAGAGCTGGGCAGGGACTGCCCACACGCAGAGGACTTCCTAGTCCCTCATGTCTCTGCCACTGTCTGACTATGAAATGGCTCAGCATGCTCTTATTACCACCACACCAGTGGTGACCTGCAGGTGTCGGGAAGTGCCCACTGTACGTTCAGCACTGCACAGAAAGCAATTGGAAAAGACAACTTCACAGCAATCCCAGAGGGGACCAATGGCATCGAGGAACGGATGTCTGTCATCTGGGACAAGGCAGTGGTAAGAGACAGCCTAGCAGGGAGTGGACAAGCTTGAGTGGACCAGCAAAGCTGAGTACCCAGTGGCGTGTCTCCTTTCTGGCTCTATGGGCTGAAACAAGCTGGAGCAGGAGAAGCAGCTGCCACAGGATGAACAGCCGCGACTCATGAATATTGCTCCAGCTTGTGGTCTGTCTAGTGCCAGACCTGGGCTCTTCCTTTTCCCTTCCCCAGAAGAGTGTTTTGTTCTCTTTGTGTCTGAGCAGGCTACAGGAAAGATGGATGAAAACCAGTTTGTGGCAGTGACAAGCACTAATGCTGCAAAAATCTTTAATCTGTACCCACGGAAAGGGAGAATAGCTGTGGGCTCAGACAGTGATCTGGTCATTTGGGATCCTGATGCAGTGAAGATCGTCACAGCAAAAACCCACCAGTCTGTAAGCCCGCTGCTCGTGCCGGGAATGGGTGTGGGAAGTGCTACACAGTGATCTTGCTGCAAGGAGCTTGGTGCTGCCCTGCTGGTGAGATGCAGGGACCAAGTTCCAGCTCTGGGTAATGCAGCTGTGACTGCAGGGTGGGATGCCTTCGAGTCCTGGGCTCTGCTTGCAGCATCTTTTTCACCCAGCCGCCTTGCTCTCCTGCTGTGGCTGCTCTGCACTAGGCTTTTCTCATTTGGATTTCTCAGTTCTGAGTCCAAATTTTTCCCAGTTTTGTCAGCATGCTTTGTTCATCCCATCCTACCTCCCTGTTTCTCACCTGGTTCCTAAGCAGCAGGTGCTGGTTTACATGGGAGCTGGGGTGGGTTCTAGGTGTGATGGACTGGTGAAGAACGGAAGGGCTCTGGGGCAGCCAGGGCCATTACAGGTGTCCTCTCCCTGCCCTGGAGGCTTCAGCAGCGAAGTGTGGGGACTGAGCAGCCCTCAGTGGGCAGACAGTGCTCACGTTTCTCCTGACTGCCACCCTTGGTTGCTGCAGGCAGCTGAATACAACATCTTTGAAGGGATGGAGCTGCGTGGGACCCCACTGGTTGTCATATGCCAAGGAAAGATCATGCTGGAGGATGGCAACCTGCACGTGACCCAGGGGACTGGGCGCTTCCTGCCCTGCAGCCCTTTCCCTGACTATGTCTACAAGCGGATCAAGGCCAGGAGAAAGGTAAGGAGGTGGGGATGCCAGCAGAAGGAGCAGTGAAGCTGTTAACCCAAATTGCCCCTTTCCCAGCTAGCTGATTGTTTACTCTCTGGTGTATCTGGTATCTTGGAAACAGCGCTGCAAACCTGTGTATGCTGAACCTACTGGGAATGGATAAGGGCTTGGCAGAGCTGTGACCTCTGTGCTGGTGGTGTGCTACCACCAGGGCAGGACATTGGCCTCAAGTCAGCAGTGGGTGCTGCTGGTCCAGCTGCTCCCTTGTTGCCTTCCTGCTGCAGCAGGAATCTGAAGGGAACTGCTGAGTTAAAAACTAGGAGACTGGGCAAAAAGGGCCTTTCCCTGTCTGCACAACGTAAACCCACATCAAGGGCTTGCCTGTTGCATAGTCCCTCAGCCCACTTTGGGAGATGAGTGGTGGGGCTGAGACACCTCCATGCTGCAGGGAGGTCTCAGGCGTGCAGGACAGATGAGCGCAGGGCTGGCAGCGTGAGTGGGCTCTGCAGTGGGAGCAGGGGGCCTGGGCTCCGTGCTGCAGGGTGCTGGTGGCACTGGGGGGCTCACGGGAGTCGCAGTGTCACTGTGCCACTCCTGTCCGGTAGCAGATGGCGGAGATGCACGCTGTGCCCCGGGGCATGTATGATGGACCTGTGTTTGACCTGACCGCCACCCCCAAGGGCGGCACTCCTGCGGGGTCCACCCGGGGGTCCCCCACGCGGCAGACACCTCCTGTCAGGAACCTCCACCAGTCAGGGTTCAGCCTGTCAGGTAAGCGTGGCACTGGGTGGGCTGGGTGCCCCAGGGTGGGGGGTGGCCGGGCTGCAGCCATAGTGCAGCACTGGACCCTGCTTGTGCTGTGTGGGACTGCACACGGAGAGACAGCTGCTCCTGGAGTGGCCACTGCTCTCCTTGGGGTCTTGCCTCAGTCAGAGGCAGAGAGGTCACCATCGGTGGCCCAGAGCCTTTCAGCAAGACTCCAGCCTTCCTGGTGGCTGAGTCATGCCGAGAACATCCTCTCAGCATCCCTTTCCCTTGGTGCTTTCTTGCCCTTTCCAGGCACCCAGATTGATGAAGGCATTCGCTCTGCCAGCAAGCGCATTGTCGCACCGCCAGGAGGCCGCTCCAACATAACCTCCCTCAGCTAAACCCCCACACGGAGGGGGGAGCGAGCCCTGTGCAAGCAAAGGAAGAAAAATGGTACATTGATGTTTAAGAAGGAAAAGCAAATAAACCTGTTCTGAAGAATCAGTAAGCCTCAAGCCTTACGTTTCACAAATGCTACTTGCTACCTAGCTTTAAAGATGTTGCTTCATTTTATTTTATGTGTAGCCTTAAAATTCTGCTGTTGTTGTTGTGGGTTGGGTGGGCTGTGTTTTTCCTCTTCCTTTTGTATGCATGCCGCTCAGACAGGTCACTGGTTCAGGTCGTTGTTGGTGTAGAATGCTTGTGGGCAGTGTGGGGGGCAGTGCAGCCCGGCCGGGCAGGGCTCTGCGTGGTTTCACCACGAGGCCCAGGGGAGCACGGATCATCTCTGTAACAGCTGTCACAGCACCTCGTGTAAGGAAATTTACAACTTTGTACACTTTATTAAAAAAGAAAGAAAAAAAAAAGCAGCTGTTCCTCAAACAACTTGTCCTGGCTGGGTTTTTTCCTCTCGGGGCTGCCTGCCTGGCCCCTGGGGGAGCAGGGGCAGGGAGGGGGTGGGCAGGATGTGTGCAGGGCTCCTGCAGCAATTTGGGGCTGTAGAGCTGAAGGAGATGTATGGCCAAAGGCAGTCCATGTGTGCAGCACTGGGGCACCAGTATGGGTACTGGGAACGTGTCACTTCTTGGGCAAATGCAAAAATCTTAACAAAACAGCCTGGAGCAGGTGCTGGGGAAGGCCCGTTCAGTTTGACTGTGCTGTCTCGGGCCACAGCCTCTCATGGCCATCACAGGCTGCATGGTGACATGGGCTGGGTCTTCCCAGCCGGGGCTGCTTTTGAGGCTGTGGGCACCTGTGAGTTAATTGCTTCCCCTCTATCAGGTGGTGGTGTCACTGCCTTCTAAAGCTTGCAAAGCATTCAAAAAAATCATGTTGTTTTTTTACATATTATAAAAAATTGAATGTTGATGTGGGCAGTGCTAAATAAATACTTTGTGTGTGTGTGTGTCCTTAAGTATTTGACCCTGCAGTATTTATTTTTACCTGCCTGTAGCTCAGATGGGACAAGTTGCCTGTGCACAGTCCTTAAAGGGGCCGTGCCAGAAGAGTTGTGCTGGGGTGGGGAAGGCTGCTCATACTTGGAAGTTTTGTGAGCTTCTGCTCTGAAGTAATTAGAGATGGTTTGCTGCTGCCTGTTAGTGATTAGGCTGGGACTGCACTTCAGAGATTGTTGTAGAGATCTTTGGAGAATTTTTAAAGTGTTCTCAAATAACTTGTTCAGGGTTTTTTCAAGGTTAGCCAGTACAACAGCATTGATCTTTGCCCCAGCCAGGAGCAGGGCCAGTTCCCTTGTCTGGGTTTGTGGACCCTGAACCTCTCCTAGGTGGCTGTAGCCCATTGCTTTGTGGTTGACGGATATGGCTGTTGTCACAGCCTGGCTTTACCCAGCTCTCTCAGACCCAGTTTAGGACTGGGCAAAGAAACGATCTACTGCTAATTCTGCTGCAGCTTTGCAGCTCCCCAGGCAAAAGAATCATGCTTTCTGGTTGCTTGTTTTCATGCTAGAAGCATGCAGTAATGCCACTCCCGCCCAGCGTTGCATGCACCCTGTGCTTCAGCTGTGCTGAGAGCCTGACCCAGCAAAAAGAACAAGGCCATGGGCACAGCTGGGAGATGAAGGTGGTGGCACAGCAGTGCAGGTACCCACGGGATTCTGGCCAGCTCTGCAGAGGTAACTGGAGCATGCTGCACAGCAGTGCAGCCCTGACGTGACACATAGAGGGCTTGTAGTCTGGGCTGCATGGATGCATATGGCTGCTGCACGCTGGATGGGAACAGAGGAGCTCTTCTCCCAGCAGCCACCAGCATAGAGGCTTTTGTGCACGTGTATAAACCATACATTTCCCAAAGCTATCCCGCTCTGATCGATGGGAGATGGCTTATACACATCAGTCTACCCAAGGCAGCTGTGAAGACCACTGGGACATCCACTGCACATAATCTGATTCTTCTTCAGTGTCAGAATAGGACCAAATCCGCAGCTCCAGATGGGGTCTGAAAGTCTTCAGCCAGGACAAAAGCAGATTTAAACACCTATTCTGCCTTGCACTGCAAGCAACCTCAGAAGAAGCAGTGTCTTTTGATTGCCTGGGAAGGAGTCTTTCATTTGCTGTCTGTTTTATTTTGATTTTTTTTTTAAATTAATCAGATTTAGCCAGAGGGAGAAGACAGGAAGGACAGGGGATACAAGAACATCTCTGGGCAAATGGGAGGCAGACAGTTCATCACATGTTTATTATATTGTTGAGATTAGGAAAAATGTCAAATCAGGAGGTGAAAGGTCTGGTCTGCAAAAGTATTTAAATAATAGCGTAATTCCCAGCATTACCATTAAAATGATGCTTTGGTCAATCTCACCCTTGGCAAAGCCTGCACCAGGAACACAGCTGTTGCTGCTTAGATCAAATGCAAAAACAGCAGCAGAGAGATGAAAAGTACGCATTCAGATTTACCCCAATGTTGGAAGCCACGACCCTATCAGATTCAGAAATTTGCAGCAGTTTGTGATTGTGAATGGGTTTTTGGGATGGCCTGAAGAAACTCTGGGATACTGCGCATTCCCCATTACTCGGCTGTCATCGTGTCACCTCCCCCTCCATCTGTGTGTCTGCCTGACTCTGTGTCAGGCAGCTCTGGAAGCAGTGAGGAGAGGGGGCATGGGTGGGAACCTTTCTGCCACGGAAGAATTCTGCTGCCAGCTCCAGCCCTCCGGAGGATGGTTGCAGATCTCTGCAAGTCCAGGCCACCGCTGCATGCCAGTGAAGGTGTCACAGGTCGGAGCAGTTTCTTCCACCTGGAGAAATCAGCTCCATGTAGGGATGCACGCAGGAATCCTGGCCCAAAGAGCCCACAGCTGCAGCTCGCACCGTGGCAAGTGCTGGTGGTGGTGATGTGTTCCTGCAGGTGGGGGCCTGGCACACAGCCCTGAGGCTGTGATACCGACTGGCCAACCCCAACAGAAGAGTGCTGAGCAGCTCACCTTTCTCACACAGTCACATTCTTGCTGCCACAAAAGGCAAAGTCATGGGCTGATTCCAATGAATGGTGACAATGTAGGGCAGCCCCAGAGCCTCCTGCTGCCAGGGCTGTGGCTCTCAGAGGTTGTTCTGGCCATCCTTGTGCATGGCTCTGCACCTGGCCAGAGCTCCGTGCTGCTGGATCTCGTCGTGCTGGTGTATCACCCTATGGAAGAACAGGAGGCCGAGCTGCCAGTGGGCCTGGGGATGCCTGCAGGCTGCCCCTTCCCTGCTGCCTGCCCCAGCCCAGCTGCTCCATATGCAGCTCCTTGCTGCTGGGGAAGCTGTGCCCGGAGACCTGGCCACAGCAGGGTGATTATGGACCTGGCATCAGCCCAGCCCCAAACCCACAGGAGCAACGTTGCTGCCCATTCCTGTTCACTGTCCAAAAGCTTTTGCTCCGTGCCAGTGTCTGCTACGCTGCCTTTTTATCAGTACTTACTTTTCTCTGTTGAAAACAATGAAGTCCCTCTGGAGCATCTCGAGGTGCTTTTGAAGATGGCAGGCCTGTCACATTTGAATAGAAAAAGATGAGGGAAAGTTGAATAAATTCACAGTTGACACAAAAAGATTTTGCAAGGGCATTTTCAAGGAGATACAGTAGGTCCAGAGCAACACCAGCACTGCAGCTGGGAGAATGGCATTACAACTCTCCTCACATAGATCTCAGTAGGTATAAGAGCTTCAAATTATATGTTAGGTTTCCACAGGGATTTTTCTATTGCAGAAAAAGCTCGGACTGCAGAAGCATTGAACCACTCACACAGCAAAGCCTTCCAGGCCTCGGGTGTACCCCAAGAGCAGTGCAGGAGTGAGGCAACAGCTCAGGAGCCACACCATGCGATATATTGTGAAAGGCCCACGTGAAAGAAGCTATTCAGGCTCCTGTTGCTCATGTTAACTGCACAGAATTGTACTCCCAAACAGACGAATGGCTCTTGTCTCAACACTGCAATTTATGCCATCGGGATATAAAACAAGTGTACAGCTCCAGTGCCAATGGAGGAGGCCGTGGGCTGGGAGTGCATGAGAAAGCCAAACCCTACGCAGGGTCAAGCCCTGAGAGCCCAGTTCATCTTTAAGTATTGAAGATGTTCAAAATTGCACCTGACCTTCAAATAACTTTATTAAAGAAATGTTCAATAGTGAACAATTAATGGGGATGAAAAACAACAGAACTTTATTAAAGCCAAAGTGCTGCTCATGATCTACACAAGAAATTCTGGCCCTGTATTTCAGAGTAAATGAAATAGAAAGGTTTATGTTAATACAAAACAGAAACGGCCTAACTGGAGATTTAGAAAAGCAACACTGTGCCTTGGTTGATGCACTGTGAGGAGTGACCTGGGTAAGGGATGCAGGGGAAACAAAGCTGGCCAAAAGGAAGAAAGACCGTCTGTTTCAACAGGTTGCTGTGGTATTGCTAAATGACAGTTTGCTTTCATGCAGCGTGAAAGACTTCCTTCACCACATGCATGTTCCTGCCTGTCTTACCTGTGAGGAATTGCTTTGGGTGGTGTCTTTCTCCTTTTTAGCCAAGCGCTTCTTTTTCTTATGAAGAGGTTTGGACTCAAGGATCATCTCTTCAAGTTCAAAGGTTGGGTCGCAGTTCAGTCTTCCTTTCTGGAGGGAAGAGAAAGGTTGCCTTGAGTGAGCAGCTCCAGTCTTGGAGGGGCTGTCATAAACTGGATGGCAACTGGGAACTGAGCTTTGTCAAAAATGAAGTGATTAGAACTGTGCCTGTAGCCAGAATGCCTGCTGTACACAGGGTGGATTTTAGCAGTTCCCTCAGCTAGGGGAACACTGTCAAGGGGCATTTGCACCCTTTGAAAACATGCTTGCTTCCTTTATGCTTACTACTTACATTTAAGCCATTGGTTGCTTCAAAGTGACAGCCTCTGTTAGCAGAGCCCATACAGAATCTTGCAAAACAAGTTTTAAAGGAATACATGTACATCCACCACAGAGAAAACCATGGGTGGAGGGGAAATACCTGCAGTTAAATATTCGTAGTTAAGTTCACCCTTTGTTGCTGGAGCAGCACTGCACAGAACAAGCCCTGGATTATTTTCAAAGAGGGCTATGTTACCTCTGTGCTGCTTTAATTTGATTTAAAAAAATCAGAAACCTGAACCTACTGTATTTGTTCTTTTTCTATGAACAATTGTCGTTAGGGAGAGCCATTTTGGGAAGAAACAGTTTTATAATGGATGGTGATCTCCAGGCTGCTAATGAGCCCTCATCTGCTCACAGTTTTTTTTGCATTAGGAGAGCCAGTCCTGAACAGGCTGCTAAAGGGGTTCACTGCAGGATGGCTCAAAAGCAACAGCATCCTGTATTTCATCTTCCATGCCAACAATGCTCATGGGTGTGTAAGACCAAGTCTGTACCCAGAAATTTTGAGATTATTATAAACAGAGTGGATCACCTTTGGGGCACGTATTCTTTGCAGCCACCACCCATTAATCTTCATTACATTCACCAGAAAGTGAAAATTATGCTCTCGCCTGCCTTTTCCCTGTGCCTGAGGGCACCTGATGTTTCTGTGGAACGTGTGAGAGATTCCCACTCAGGTTTGGTGCAAGGCTGTGGGGCAGTGGGGTCTGGCACATGAAGAACCTTTCAAACTTAACACTGCTTTACCGTAGGAATGAATTCTGGCATTATCCTCTTGTGGAGAACAGCATTCCAGTTTACATCTGATAGGTACGGAAAGTCCTGGATATCTTTCAGCTGAGAAAAACGCTTATCAGGATTTGTCTCAAGCAACTGCAGAGTGAAATGAAAGAGGTTGTAATGAGACTGCTGCACCTGCTCAGACCCTCCTGCAGTCCTGCCCTCCCATCGTGAGCAAATGAAACTGCATGAACTTCATGGCATCAAAGGATTTCAATACTACGAGCGTTTTGGGCAAATATTATTATTGAAAAAAAAATCATAACTCAAAATATTTATGCAAGTTTTTAGTCAAATTTGTGGACATACGTATCAGTACTTCTAAATTACATCACTGCAGAGAGACAAAGTTAATAGGAGAAACCCTGGGAGTGAACACTGTGTCCTTAGGAGAGATCCATTAGCAGCAGCAGCTGCTGCCAACACGAACACCATCACCATTAGCCCAGGAAGCAGTACTGCTAGCTGATCATTACATTAAGGAGCTCTAACATTAAAAGCTGGATGTTTGTCATACAGTACCATCTGAAGGTCACCAGCACTGAGTCTGGGTACAGTTTTCAATGAATCCCCACAGTTTCCTGCAAAGACCACGGGGTGCAGAGGAAGGCTCGGCCGGCTCCAGCTCCGTGTGCTGCTCCCACAGCAGCCCTCACCTTTTTGATCAGCATCACCATTTCCTTGGACCATGCAGCAGGGTACACGACTGCAGCTGTCTTAAATACATGAGCGATTTCATTTGTGGAAGTGTTGGAGCGAATATGATACGGCCTCTGTGAAAAGGGCAACAAGGAAAGCATTTTTTTTCAGCTCCTTCAGAAACCTTTTCAGGGTGAGGCAGCTCCAAACAGCATCTCTTTGCACATTCCCCATCCCTCCACTGAAATCTCTGCCTGTTGAGTCTCGACTTCAGCTGAAACAAACACGTTAACAATGCCAGCCAGGACAGCAATAACAGCGGGATGACAGACGGGAGCCGGCTGTCAGCATCCAGCTTTTGCTTCCTCAGCTTTGCCAGTGTTCCCAACGTTCCCCTAAGATATCTGTTTTCAATTCTTTGCTCCTGTTGGATAAGACAGAAAGGAAAAGGAGCAGTGTCCCAGGAAAGGTGGGGCAGCGTGCTGGGGTCCCCTTAATGTGTGCTGTCTTGGTCGCTCACACTGTTCTTCACGTTTTTGTCAAAAATACTTCTAGGCTTTCTGCAGAGATCGATCGTAGAGTTTCTCTAAGGGTGTTTTGTGTGCCTTTACCAAGCGGAGCCTTTCAGCCTCTCAAGGTTTTCAATCACCTTTACCTTACAGCAATATAATTTAAAAAATGGTATCCAACTTTTTACACAGTGCTTCCAAAACAGTGCTGTGATCCACTGCCCACAAAGCCCCGACCTCACCGAGTCAGCAGCAGAACTCTGACAGGACAGGCACGACTTTTGTTTCAGTGCTAACTGACACTGAGGCTTGCTTTTGCTCAGACCTCTCAGCCTCATAGCAGAGGTAACAAGTCACGTTACAGCCCAACCTTAGGGATTTCCGTCTCGTTCCTCAGATGAATTCCCCGTTCTTTGCATAGCCTGCACCAGCTGAGGAGCCCTTGCACACTAAGGAGCTGCCACAGTGTGTTTTTCTGAATGGCGATGGTTTCTCACAGCTCAGAGCTGTGACCACAAAAGCTGATGAAGATTTGGTTTCTGCTGCCTGCTGTGATAAATCTTAGGGCTTTAAATATGTCTCAGAACTTTCTTCCCCATTATAAGGCACCAGCCCTTCCAACAGCATGCTTAAGGAAAGAGGGACAGAGGCATCAGCACTGTGTGCTCCATACCCGGGCTCTGAGCAGCTCGTAGGCAGTGATTCCCAGTGACCACCAGTCCACAGCAAAGGAATAGCCGATGGGTTTTGTGGAGTTAAACATCTCAGGTGCTGTGAAACACAGAAAAGAGATCATTTGCCTTGTTGCAATCTTGGGTGGAAATCAACAGCACAGAATGCTTGACCCAGTGACCCAGAAAGTGTCCCAGGATACAGATAAAGTGCTGATTCATGGGCTGAAGCAGTGATGGAGCACCTGGTGGGAAGGCAGGGCCAGCCCAGGGAGCTCAGCTGCATGTGATGTACCTGAGTGATGGAAGGGCTGGAGCCAGGACCACCCCTTCCCAGCCCTCATTTAAGGGTTGGCAGTGGAGGCACAGGATGGTGCTGCAGTTCTCTGTATACCTGAGGGGTTCTAAAGGTAAGCAGGTTGTTTTTTTTTCCCTTTGTTTCTCATGTCTATGGCTGCTGCATTTGGTCTTATTCTCACTTGCTGCAGCCTGGGGTTTTGACACCCTGCTCTCATTGCTGTACTTTCCGTCTCCTTATAGTGCCACATGCCCATTTCTCTTTTTCCTTCAGGACAGCACTATGTGGTGGTCTGTTGGCCCCTTACCAAGGGGCGTAGGGACCTACACAAATTGGCACAGGCTTCCTTGCAGGGGTGAAGCACGCAGTGGTCGCTGGTCCTTACCCATGTACGGCTTTGTGCCGGCGATTGTGGTGACCTGCGCTTCTTCAGTCAGCACTGTGGCGATGTTGAAGTCAGTGATGTGCACGTGTCCTGGAAGGCAGAGATGGAAGTGTGAACAGTTTTGCTTTAACTTCACACAAGATAGAGCCTTCCATCAGAAACTCAAAAGTACTCTTCTTAAAATTTCTTGTGCCTGAACTGACGGAAAGCACATAGCTTATAGGCTGCCTATGGCTGTACCTCAGAAGAAGACATAACTTATCTTCTGAGGAACAAAAGCACTGGAGTTCTCAGAGTAGTCAGTGTGTGTTGCTTTGTCTTTATGACTGTGGCTTGTGATGTGTGTGAGCTCAATTCAGTGGTGTTTGCTTTTAGTTAGTATTTCCTGGTGTTTTTAAGCATGGTTTCTGCTGTCACCGCTGCAATATGTGCAACTGCTGCCTGTGAACTGAAAAGGAAATGTAAAGGTGAATGTGATTAGCAGGGATGAGAATGGAAATACCTCCACTTGACTGTGGCTTGTCAGTTACATTCTTTCTTTTTTTTGGCAAGCACTTAATTTATTCCTCCTTATTCACTGACCTCCTATCACCGCTATCACCGAGCAGAGCCTGGAGTATAGCAGTGCAGGTGATCAATAAAGGGCTGCCTTCCCTGAAGCAAATCTCTTTGAACATTAGGGGTTATCCTGACCAAATGCTTCTGATGGAATGCTGGCTCCTTCCTGGCCTCGTGTGTTTTCTCTTAAGGCAATGAACTTGTTCATCTCTGTCAGGGCTGGGCTCGTTATCAAAACCATGGAATGTTATGCTGTTTTGCAGTCTCACCACCCTCCCATAATAATAGGGGTGGCTGAACTGCTGCTGTTTCCTCTGACCACAGAGATCAAATTGAAGTGGCTCCTACTGATGGCGGTGCTGGGACAATATTCACTCAGATGTGAAATTCAGCAGCTGGAAGTTCACTGCTGCTTTATTTTGTGAGTTAAGTAGAATATGACAGCCCTTATGGCTAAAAGTTGGTGCTTTGGCAGTGAATGTATGCGATGCCATAAAATATTTAAGCCAATCCTTACATTTGCACATAAACATCTGTTATGTGAGAGCAGTGACCAAGTTTGCCTGCTGCAATTATATGATCTAGCTGGAAAAAATGAGGAAACAGCAGTACAGTTTGTGATTCCAGCTAAGAAGTCCTGCATCACATCTGTGTTCTTGCATGCAGCTTTCCAACAACAGGCACACAGTGTATAAAGTGCAGGAGCTGTCTCTCCCCACCCTGAATTAGCCGTGGTCAGAGCACAGAATGGATGTGTGCAGGGCAGATGTGCAACCCATGATACCATTGGGTCTGCAATCATTCCTCAGCCACTGAACTTCCAACCCCATATCAGCATCTGGCAAAGGTGAGCACATCCTTTGGCCCCTGGCCATGAATTGTTGTCCAGTGTTTCAGCAACTTCATATTCCATCAGATCCAGCAACAGGCATGTGCTGCTCACAGGACAGCCCTTCTGCCAGTGGCCCTGTTACTTGGGTCAGACCCTTCTTCACTGCGTACTCTGTGTGCTGTTAGTTCCACTGAGACACAAACAGCTCCTTAACAGAGCCATGGTGCTTCCAGGCTCCATTCTGAAGGAAGAAATTCAGAGGTCCTTCTGTGGTCTGTGTGAACTGCTGTTAGGCCACGGGTGAAATGGCAGAGCTCACCCCTTGCATGCTGCAAGATTGGAGCACGTCATTCCTTGTTGCTGTCAGTGCTGTACAACATCAGCCAGGTCCTTGATTCTTCCCTTCCCGCAAAAGAGCTGTGATCAGACCGCTGGGGAGTGCTTGAAAGGAAAGGATGATATAGGATTTTCTTGTCTTGAGATGTCCTGTATGTCCTTGGAGTCCTTTTTTCTCTTGTCTCTCACTGTACTTTGTGGGGAGCTGTTTTGATAAATGTGAATCAGGGACTTATTAAGAATTTGATATTCCAAGCATAAACGTGCCCTTCTCTGAGTGCATCCTCTCAGTGATTCACTTCAAACAAATCACAGGTTTTTAAATGAGCCCACCTGGGGATGTATCAGACAATGGCATGGACAGCAGGAGGAGACTTTGCACATGGGGACATGGCAGAATGTTGCATTGTTGAACTGCAGCTTTACAGGGCAGAGTGCACAGGCTCAGCAGATGCAGCTGCTGGTGGACAGGAGGAGAGCACTGTGTGCTGCTGTGGAACTTTCAGGTTGAACTCCAAGGCCTGTGTTCTCCTCATTGCTCAGCTTCTCCAGTTGCAGCTGGTTTCTGAGCAGCACAGCCAGAGCTGCACTTCGAGCACACACCCTTCCCCAGATCTCCTCATCTGATGGGAAGTGGCACTTCCAAATCACATCTTGGGTTCTGAGAGTGCAGCTCTCCCCTGTGAGTACTGAGCAGAGGACTTCGTGCTCTGCATTAGGCAAAGAATTTTGCTATTAAATCCAGCACTTATTTTACTATGAAATCCCTCTACCTTTCTAGAGTACCTCTGGGCAGGTGACAGAAAAAGGTTCCCCCATACAGCACTCTATATGCACAAGAGGCTGCACCTTTGGATGGAGATGTGGGAGGAAAGCAAACAGAAGTCACAGTCATAAGGACAGTGAAGGCCAGGGCACATTGACAGGGAATAACTCTGAAACCTCTGCAGCATATGCTTATTAAAATACCACAGTGGTTGAGAACAGGCTCAAAAATCATCCCAAATTGCAGTCATGATGGAGGTCTGCAGGTGACCTGAAATAGAAGTCTGTAGGTGACATGCTGTGGAGCAGATGCAGCTGTGGAATTGCACAGTGGCTTCCTCCCTTGCCTTCCTGCTCTGGCAGGATGCTGACCTACATTCCTGTGGTGCCACAGTCACTGCAGTGCTCAGAGTGGCCCTGGGCATCTGGCCCTGCGCGGGCAGTGCTGGGCTGGGCAGTGCTGGGCTGGGCAGTGCCCGCCCGGTGCTTGCTGTGCTGCAGCTCCTCCATAAGCGACAAGCTGGTGCTTTGGAAGCAGAGGTCGTGGGCAAGCTGGGAGCCTGGGCTTGGATGCAGGAAGCCTGGCTATGCCTGAGAACCATGGTGATTCTTCAGGAGTGTCAGTGTTAAAACCTCTGCGATGATTATGCACTTGGATATGCCTCACTCCTTTGCTGGCACTTTCTCTTCAGATGACTTTGTTGGATCTGCTAATGATTGTTTCTCACAACAAGACAGCTATATGGATTGTCAGAAAATATTTAAATACTATTTCTTTTAATGACTTGAGCTAATCAATATCAGAACAGCTCTTTGTTAGGGCAACTCTGCCAGGACAAAAATAAATGTATTTATTGATAGAACAAGACTATAGTTAGGAAAATGTATAGTAATACAGATATAATACATCTAGGCCCAAATCTTCTTCAGAGCTTCCTCACAAAGATAAATGCTCAAGGAAAGCACCTGGAAGATGTTCTGTGCAACTGTAACAAGATCTGTCTATGGGCGTCAGTTACACACAACTGCAACTGTGCTTACATCTGTGTTCAGGTTATTACATCTTGAGTATTTTGTAGTTAACTGCGGAGGCCTTAAAATGGAAACGGAGTCCAAGCAGCACAGAATACATCAGACTGCCAGTACCACCAAATCATTCTGAGGAGCTGACTAAACATCAGTATACCCTCTAGAAAACACCCTGCAGTGTGGGATGCACGGTGCCCTGGGTATATGCAATGCTGCTGCCCTAAAAGCAAAAGCCATCATCCCAAGCGTGGACAGGCAATCCTGCTCCAGATTGCTTGTGGGGTGAAAAAGAAAGCAATGTGAAGTGAGAGAAGCTGTGAGCCCCTAAACCTCAGCTCAGATTTACTATTTCTGTCACTGCTTTTGTACCTATGCATGAACACAGGGTATGTGGCACTTACCGTGCTCATCCAGCAAGATGTTGTCAGGCTTGATGTCCCTAAGAAAAAAGAAACAGCCATTAAGCTGTGGAAGTGGCATGGAACAAGGCTGCAGGAGCTTTCTGAGTACCCAGGCTGTAGTCTGTAGAGGGAATTATGCCTTAGAAAGATCCTTTGCTGGAGTTCTTAGCTCTGATGTTTCTACAGTGTTTGATTTCAGCATAGGAGAACAACTTGTCAAGCAGCAAAAGCAGAAATGGAGGTAGAGAAGTGGCTGCCAGGGCCAGCAGCACCTGCCTACTCCAGCCACATAGTCAAAGCTTCTTTTTACCTTCATCCTCTGTCTCAGTATATTACTCTACTAAAAGCTGCTCCCCTTTTACCCAGTAAAAATCAAATGCTAGACTGAAGTGAACTCGGGGCATCAACTGTTGCTCTCATCTTTACGGTGTCACTGGAGCCATTCAGCTGCAGGTGGAACCACAGAGCAGCGCAGCAAGGAAAGTGTCCTGTGCCTGAATGGGGATGGTTCTGCAGTGAGGGGTGAAAGCTGCAGTTTCAAAAGGTGCAAATTCAGGAAGGCTCTCAAAAAAGGTGTGCTCTGCATTACAGGGATAAAAATTAAAAAATCAGAATGGCGCTCATTTAAAGGCTTGTCAAATTTCTACCTTCAGCTTTTCATATGTAGACCCTACAGAAAGTAGAACAGTTGTTCTGATGCTTTGTTTGGGATTTTATTTATTAATGCTTTCATTTTCTTCAGAAGGATAGAGGTCATTCATGCTGTTCCTTCTCTGCTTTTTTCCTCCAGGCTAGTGAGAAATTAACACAGCAGGGAAATTCATCAGCACTCTGCATCTGATGTATATCAGTTACCAATTGTGGGTACACTAACAAATATCTCACTCTTGTGGTAACAGCGTAAAACACGAGGGGCATCAAAGGTTGGAAAAGAAAAGGAGATGAACAAAATACCCTTCGTACTCTGCAGCACAAGGTGAGAACAAATGTGACATTAAATTATGGAAACGGCCCCATCCAGGAAGGGAGCAATGGAAGAAATAAACTCAACAAAAATCCATTCACCTGCAGAGGTGTTGCGGAGAACCCTGCTTCCAGTCAGTGAAAATATGGCCTGGTTTCTCTGCCTGTTGCTAAGAGGTACGGACTGAGCATGAGTAAATGTCATTTACTTTGATCAGAGGGAACTGCAGGTGCCTGGCTGAGCTCATCCTTCCCAGAGCACTTTAGCGTCTGTGTTCTAGAAACAAACTGGTTCCTGCAGGCTTTGTTCCTGAGCAAAACAACAACAAACCCCTATAGCAGTGCTGTAACAAAATGCCTTCTATTGAAGGGAGGTGTACACCTGATACACCTCTTGAATGCACCTGAATGGCTTTACAAGATATTACCTGCTTTTAATGACCTAATTACACCAGTGCCCATCACCTGCACTCATACTGAGCCGGCAGAGTGTGGAGTGGGGACAGCACAACGATGCCCTTGATGTCCTGGTGCTCCCCAGGCCCAGGGGCACAGTGAGGGGGGAGCAGCTTTGACTTTACAACTGCAAAAGGTAAAGTTTGACTTCACCTGACCATCTGCAATCCAGAGAAGACAGTATATCTAATTACCATGTAGCAGCTTTCTGTCCCCTTTGAACTGCTTCTGCTGGGCTGTAACCACAGAACTACTCTTTCCTAGCCTGAAAAGGTTAACAACCATTTCCCACCTATGTTTGGGGGGAAATAAGCTATTGCTCTGCTGTTTCCACACAAAGTGGTTTGCATCTCTCTGTCTCACTGAGGTACAGTGTTAATTAAACCACTTGTAAGTTTTGCAGCTCATTATACATTTTGTGGAATACTGTGTGTACTGCCAACACACAGTGCTGCTTCAAGTGTGCCTTGCAGATCAGACTCAGCATTTGGTTGCTGTTGCCCAAGGACAGGTCCCCATGTGTGTGCACTCCATACCTTCTCTTGAGCCCGGATGCAACACCAGGGTGCCTGCTCAGCAGTTTCTGGCACCAGCATGCCATTCCCCTATGCCTGCAATGGCTCTGAGCTCTTGCCTCAGCCTGGGAGCGAGACAGCTTCAGCATTCCCCCGCAATCCCATCTGTATTTGCAAAGAACCCTTTGTGAAATCCCAGCAGTTTTGCCCCCAGGCTCCTTCCTGTGTATCTGCAGCTGGAGTGGGCATGGGGCACTGTGTGGCTATGCTGACATCTCCATGCCCAGAATGGGGACCTTCACTTCCCAGTTACCTCTCACCGTTACGAGGTGCAATTTGTTTCCTATACAGACTTTTCCTTAGATCACAAATTGTGCAGCTCTTCCTGCCCACAAGTCATGGAAACGCCACTGATTGCAACGCATTTCTGGTAGAGGAGATTTCCTCCTGGTGCTTCTCTTATACCTGAGTCAGGCTCCATTTGTTTAGACCGAGCCTGCAGCACTAAGATTTGCTCCTGGCTGCCCAGGACAAAGGCGGCTCAGTGTGCACTTCACAATGTTTTATTCATGCTCATCCATTATTAGGTGACTCAGGCAGGTGTGGGGTGGAGCACAGCTCTGTGCCCGCTGTCTCCCCTCCGCATGTGGTGCCCACGGCTGAAGCAGAGCAGGGCACAGGCTGCTTGCCAAGGCCAGGCTATCGTGGGGCAGAAATCTATGCAGGTATTCATACAAACAAAGAAGAACTCATACAAACAATCCAAGAGGGATGAAAAATAAGACTCTGAGAAATTGGCAGCTATAAGGAAGTCTGACTCACACCAAAAGAAGAGCAAAACCTTTTTGGTCCGCTGGGGTTTTCTGCAACTGATGGGGGCCCATGGGAGCGTGGAAGCAACATTTCTGCTTTCACATATCAGGAGTGGCAGGTGCATGTTCTCGTCAGAAGCAAGTGTTCATCAGCCTTGAATAGTGCATTCCTTCTCTTGCTAACCACCAGGATCATGTCAATCCTAAATTCGTGCCACATTTTATTTTTACATCTCACAAGTATGCTCTTTCTGGGATTATAAATGTGATAATTTTCTGCCCTTGTCCTCTTTTACAACCCTTGTGACTCCATCCCTGCTGACACCCCAGTTAGCCAATGCTATGTCAGAAGTCTTGGACCTCTGAGGTCTGTGTCACTTAATACATCAGGAATAGGAAACGAATATATCTGCCATGCAAGGGTACCTGAAATGGTTTTCTCTGAAAGACCTAGTGTGTTACACAAAGGCAAATGTATGTGGGGGATTCTTCTTAGCTCTTAAGGTTCTGCTTGTCCTGTCATATCATGGAGGAAAAAGTTAGTCCCTTTTGCAGCCCATGAACTTCCGCCCACCTATGGGGTCCCAGCTGACCTGTGGATGATGTGTCTGCTTTGGAGGTAGTCGAGGGCCAGCACCAGCTCACAGATGAACAGTTTCACAGTGCCCTCCTGGAATCGCACGTTTTGTTGGAGGTGGTAACGCAGGTCTCCTCCAAGCAGCAAGTCTACAACCATGAACATATCTTCTTCATCTTGGAATGAGTACCTAACATGGCATAAACACAGTCTCAGAGGTTTCTCTAGCTAACAACAAAGACTTAGCAGTGAGGAAAGGAGGAATGCCTTACCAGAGATTAACCAGGAAGGGGTGTTCCAGCCCCTGCATGATCTGCAGCTCCTTAAAGACATTTCTCACTTCATTACGCTCCACACACTTCTGCTTATTCATGTATTTCATGGCGTACATTTTCTTGGTATCATTCTTTTGTACCACACAGACCTAAGTGAGTAAATCAAGTGATCATTTGTCAGTGAGTCGTGTTTTTTTTTCTCTTTGCTCTCATTAAAGTCTCTCTAATTTTCCCCTTTCTCCGTTGTTTCCAGCTACCCCAGTGCTGATGAGCTCACACACTACTTACTTTTCCAAAGCTGCCCTTCCCAATCGCTCTCAGTATCTCAAAGTGGTCGAAGGTGACTGCAAGAAAGAGCAAGCATTCAGATGCAAAGTGGCTGAGCAGCAGTTTGATGAAGTTATGGTATTTTACTTCTCCAGAAGAGAAGGGCTGAAAAAACCTGAGGAGTACTCCAGCATCTTTCCGTTGTTTTGGGAGACACGGGGACTGTTTAAAACTTGGTGTTTACCAGATTTTTCTTTCCAGCCCATCTGCAAAGGCACATTTGAAGGACAGTACCCTGCACGGGGCTCTGTATTGCTCTGGGGCGCGTTTATTTCTCAGCCATAGGAGCTGATATGGCATGAAGCACGTTGAACCCAGACAGGGCTCAGCAGAGGGAGCAGACAGTGGAAATCCAATTTGTTTCAGTCTCACAGCCAGAACACATCACCCCAAGGAAGGTGGTCAGGAAAGTGAGAAGTGTCAGGAATCCCAGTTAGCACAAGCAGCTATTTATGTAAGAAGACGCCAATATTTAATGTCAGATGCACCAGGAATAAGATCTCCAGGAAGGTCTCACACCACTAATTTTGTTTCTTCCTCACATCTCTATAAACTGTGACAGTAAACTCCAGCACAAAGGAGCCCCGATCAGATCTGCCCTGGCTGCCCTTCCCCAACATGTGCAGCACTCAGCATTTTGTTGGGCCTGATAAGCATCACACATTTTCCATGAAGCTCTGAAACAAACTGAGAATTTCACTCAGGAAGAATTTTAACTGTTAATTTTTAAGAATTTAATATAGTTTGATATTTGATTGGTATTCTTATCTGTGGAAGAATAATTTATGTCATCTAAGTTCCCTTCTGTTTGTATTTTATTTGTATTGTCTATGCACTTTATTACTGTACTCATGGGAAAGCCCACACGAAAGGAAATAAGCTCACTCACACAGCAGGAACTATATTTATGGAATGATCTTTTAATGCCATCTCCGCCATTTGGCAGCGCAGCATCACCTGCACGGCTGCTCTCAGAGTGCTCCTCCTGTCCCAGGTGGCCAGGCCAGCTCTGCATGTGGTTCTCCCACCAAGCCTAAAGCAAGGAAGCACATGCATCACCCGGGCTCTCCTGCCATTCCTCATCCTGCTCCTCGGGCTGTGTTCTCTGAACAGACCTTCCTTGCCTGCAGAACAGCAGCTTCTTCCCTGGCAGAGTCCCAGGGGCATCCTGAAAGCCCCCACCCTGAGCGCCATCGTCCTGCACCTGGCTCATGGACCGCTGACAGTCGACCCAAAGCTTTGGGGCTGCTGCACACCCTGACACTGCTGTGCTGAACTGAGGTGCCTGGCAGCTGGCAGTGACTCTTGGCCGTGCTGCCCCCAGGATATTCTACCCAAAGTGGAACTTCGCAGTTCCAGACGCCAGCGGTGCAGAGCTCTTACCTTCTTCGTTCTCATCGAAGGGCAGTGCCTTGCTGGAGGCGTTTGCTCCCATGCTGCCTCCTGCCCAGGCTCAGCTCTGCCGCTCCTCTCCGTGGTTACTCCTGAGCCCGGTGTGTGCGGGGCAGTGCCATCCCAGGGGTCACTGCCAGTGCGCCTGCAGCGCAGTGCTCTGCTGGAGCATCCTAGGGAAGACAGGAGGCAAAAAGCGTCACCGCTGAGCTTTGAGAATCACTTTGCAGCCCATACATTTCTTGCTCAACACTGAGACAAGAGTGAGTATCAGAAAAAAGGGGAACAGTGTAACTTTTCCACCTTGACCGGAGCAGCTGCCCTCTGAGTGAGGCGAAGTACAGAGGGACCAAGAACCTGAGGGCCTGATTATGTTTGCTGCATCATCTAACACACGGTGTTTTGCAGCCCCAGTGAAGTTATGAGCAATTTAGAGATTATAAAGCATGACTAATCCTAGTGAGGTCAGTATACAAAATAAATGGCTTGGCTACATGAAATTGGAAAGGCACTGTGGACCAAGAAGGCCACATGAAGCTTTAAGAACTATACAAGAAAGTGTTCATCTTTTCATTTGAACAGCACAGCTTTTAATTTCCCAGTTCTCTCCCAGACATCCATGTATACTGGAGCACATGGTTCTGTGTAGTTCAGTGACATTCAGGATTGCTTTTACAGTTTTATGTGGGCACAATAGCAGCTTTTGTTTACAAAGCATTTCCATGTGAGGGGTCCTCGTATGCTTGTTGTGTTACAGACATCCCTGTGAAGTACGCAGCATTTATTTCTTCTCGTAAGCACAAAGCCTGTAAAAAACTGAAACGAAGGAGCAGCAATGCAGCACAATCTGGACTTTGTCCAACCCGGAGTACTTTCCAGGACATTCACATTTTCATTAAACATATCAGGGTGCAATGCAGCTTATTCATTTTTTTCTCAGACATACACTCTGGAAACACATTTACTGAGCGGCTTCAATTTTTACCTTACAGTAACACAGTCATACTATTGAAACAAAGGGAGAGATCGTAACAAAAAAATGTTGGAGTAAAGAGAATAATTTGCAGTGTCCAGGGCTCCACACATCAGCTCTCAGCACCTCTCCAGTGAACTTCAGCTTCACCTGTGCTGCTCAGCCAGGAGCTCAGCTCCCACCTCGTGCCCGGGGTCGGTGAGTGCCAAAGCTGGTCTGAAATGTAAAGCTCCCCTACATTCATGGTTGGTGCTGCACTGCTCTGCAGGGATCCAAAATCCATCCCCTGTGCTGCAGCCCTGGGAATCCAGCGGCGGCTCAGCCAGGTGGCTGCATGCAGCAGGATCTGCCCTGCCAAGTCAGGTGGAGAAGTGGAGCACTCCCACGCCCCAGCACTCCCCCCAGGCACAAGGCAGCACTGCTCACAGGGTGCTCTCACTGAGGTGTTTCACAACACTAAACGCTGCCCAGCTGTCCTCTGCTGCAGCTAACACAGCACTCCGTTTGTAGCAAAGAGCAGGGAAGCCCACCGCTCTCCTCCCTCTCCAAAGAGCAGTTTTTAAAGGAGGTGAATTCTTGCCTTCTCCTCTGAAATGTGATCAAACAATAAAACAGAGCAGCAGACATCCACGATAACCCTCAGTGGAACAAACTGCCACCAGTCTGGAACAAAATTACACAAGCACATCCTTCCGAGCTCCAAAACTTACACTTCAGAGAGAAAATACACCTCCAGAGCTAAAAGCCACGGGTCAGTTCTGCACACAGATGTTTCTGCATCAGTGATCTCATCGGGGGCACCAAGGATATCTGCACTGGGAGGTTTCCTTGTACGGGAGTCTGCAGCTTGATTTATTTTTGAAAGTACACTGATCTAAAAGCTTTGGGGAAGAACTGCAGGTATTGGTCTGAACTAAGCTAGTCTTGGTAACAGCTACCAGGGTTTGTACCTTGATAAGAGGTGCAGCACACAGTAATGATTAATCTTTTCCTATTTCACAATGCAAATTCACAAAATGATTAGAATCGTTATCTTCCTTGATGCCTTCACATGAACTTGGTTCTCGTCGGAGCACCCGTGGCTCCGCAGGCAGAGCAGCAGCTCCATCCATCAGACAGCAGCCAGCCCCGTTCGGTCGGAGCTATCGCCGACAGCCAACTCCCGAGCTTCCTCAGGAGAGGACCACGCGTGGGGAACCAGCGGTAATTTCTCTCATCGCCATTCCATTGCCAAAGTGAAGGGATGCTGCTGTTCTGTTGAACACATGGAACTGGACACTAACATTTCAACAGGGTGTTATACTATTTCCTTAGCACTGCCATCTCTGTCTCACAGAAACTAAGCATTATTCAGAACTCTTGCAGAGCTGCAGGGAAGTTTGGAGGAGAGCAGGTATCGCTCAGTGACATCTCTGTTTCCTGCCCTGTTGCAGCCCCTCACCTTGCAGCATGGCCGTGCAAGTTCCCTACTGCAGAAAGTGACCAAGTTAAAGTCTGAAAAAAAACGAAAATATTCCAAGGGGCGCAGATCAACGCAGGGCTGATGCAGACCCGCCAGGAGCCCCCGAGACAAAGCGAAAGAAAGGGCTTACCTGGCGGGAGGGGAGGGAGCGGAGCGGTGCGGGGCGGCAGCGCGGAGCTGCGGGGCGATGCTGCGCTGCGTTGGGTCCCCGCCCCTGGAGGAGCGCGGCCGGGGCGGGGACGGCAGCGCGGGGCCGAGGGCGCAGCGGCTGCGGCTGCGGAGCTGCGCGGGCACTGCGCGTCTTTTGCCCTCTTCCCAGATCAGCAATTTTCGGCTGCGCTGCGTGTGACATTTCCCGTCATCGAGGGAAGGACAGACTCCGCTCAGCGTCCACCGCAGTGGAAGACTTTGGCAGTGCGAGATGCGTTTGCGGACTGTTCCCTTTGTTGCTGGCTGCTCTGGGTTTTATGTCTTCTTTTTAACTCACGCGCTGCCAGGGATTTTTACCTTTTATTAAGAGAAGACCAGGGGCTTCGTCCCTCCCAGGTGTGTGCACTACACCTCAAAGCGAGGAGCTGCCCTCTTGAGAAGGGGTCGGTCCCGCAGGGCGCTGAGTGCCCCAGCCCAGCCCAGAAATTACTCCTGCAGCTCCAAGCGCTTCCCACCTCCCTTGCTTTGCTTGACTCGGTGGGACAGCTCACGGTGTGAAGGTGAGCAGGACCATGTCAGAGACAGCCTGGGTTACTCTGCTCTTGGCACTGCTGAGTCCCAGGGGCACCTCAGTCTGCTCTTCCGAACTCATTCCTTTGTGAAAGATTCCCGTAAAGGGGCAGTGACCACATTTGTCCTTTTGATCCTGCTCTTTAGATACTGACTTCTCTCTCATTCGCAAGATCTTGGCATATGCTTATGGTCCTGGGGCTCCCAGAGGTCAGCAGCTCTTCCTCCAGGGCAGCTAAAAACGTCAGAGTGATTAATCCAAACTGAACTGCCTTCATTTATTACTCGGAGAAGAACCAACGAGCTGAAATACAGACGGGGTTCCCCTGAAACGATCTGAATTTTAGTCACATTGTCTCAAAAATAAGCACAAGGGCTGAAAAAGACGACGGAGGCTGCGTGCACTGCTGCCGCTCCCAGCGGTTCCCGAGCAGTTCTCGGGAAGAAACGGAGCGCTCCTCCGGAGCCGCGGGGCTGCAGCCGGCTGCGGCTCTCCGCTGCCTCCGTCTGTCCTAATGGAGCAGAGGACAACGGCCCCTGCGCCCTGGAAGACCCCGCGGCACAACCTCCGCTCTCCGCTTTTCACACCTCTCCCTTTCCCCTCTCCCTTTCCCCTCTCCCTTCCCCGCCTGCAGCTTTGTGGGCACTGCAGAACGAAGGGCTCCACAAAGACCAGGAGAGCAAAGAACCCAATTGTGTCCTCTGAATTAGAGAAAAAGGACCGAACAGTGTTACTCCTCTGAAGGGTCTTTAAAAGTCACCTGAGACTGGATTTGCTTAAGAAAAATCCTGAGAGGACACTCCTCCTCCAAGGACACAAGTATGACTGCACAAAAACATCGTTGTCTTCCGCAGCTCATGTGAACCAGTGCCAATGTTGCGCATTGGCTTGAGTAAAGGCTTTGGAAAGCTCTAGACAGAGATGGATTAGCTGAACAGTGAGAAGCTCTGTTAGGATTTGGAGGTTTTTTATCACTTATTTGACAGATGTATTTACTCCCTTCATCCCCAACAGTCAAAATGGCCCACACTTGTGGGCTGGACATCCAACTGCTCCCACAGCCGGGATGCCCTTGTTCTGGACAGTTCCAATCACCTAACACAACAGCTTGATCTTTTTCCTTCCCTCTTTAACCCGTTGCTCATCTCCCTTGGTTCATACCAAGGCCACAAATGTATTTCCCAAAAGCTTTGGCAGGCGAAGCTCCTTGCTGAATTTGGAACCTGCACCTGGCCTCAGGAGCAGCCCGGCTCGGCCGCTGGCTGCCAGCACACTGCCCGCTGCAGGAGTCCTTCAAAACACCACCAGGACAACCCGAGGAGCACCTGGCCTGCAGTGCCCGCGCCTGCAGAGCCACCACGGCGTGCTGTGCTTCTTGGCATGCGCTTGTGCATTTGGGATTCGTGCCTGCTAACTCACTTGGTGCTGTGCACGTTCAGGTTGGCGTTCAGATGAGTAAAATATCAAACAGCTGTTATGTAATGAAACAAAGGAAAGCTCAGGGAAAACTGTTGAGTCAGGCACCAGATGTTATGCTCAGCGATCCCTGCGTCCTCTGTCTAGGTCCTGTAATCATGGCCCAGGTAAACTGACCTTGCTCACTGACTGGTGCTGCACTGGAGCAGTCTGGTGCTGGTTTGCTCTGGAGCTTTTGTTCCTCCCCACTGTGCATCCCACACAGGGTAACTGACAGCAGATCTGGGGATGAGTACTGAATAAATACATGAAGTGGAAGGGGGTACAACTTACCCGAACTGCGGGCTCCCGTGACTCCAGCACAGCACAGCAGTCACGTGGCTCCTTCTGAACACGGCTGGGACATCCTTCTCTCACAGCAATCCAAAATATCCAGTAGCCCTACTGAAAAGAAAACTTTCACACACAGTAATACTTCTGCAAGGTTTCTGTGAGGGTTTGATGTGCAGTTCGGAAAAGACACCAACAGCTTTTCAACCCTGCAGTGAGTGGAGTTCCAGGGCTGTCCCGCTAGGGGACACTGCAGCTTATCCCAGAGCAGGTTCTGGGAACCCAGAGTTACCGCGGACGGCATCTCCTGCTCAGAAGACCGCCGGACATCAGCTCATGTACTACTGTAATATTAACTGAAGCTCCATATTCCTTCTATAGTTCCACTCCTGGTGAAGAGTCTGCAAAGCCATGCACATCACGCCACGCTTTGGGTGAATCTGAACTGTCCTCGTCCTTACATCACTGCAGCACAAAGCACTGGGGTCCCTGATGGGGCTCCAGGGCACAGAGCTGGCTGCATTTGCTTTGAAAAGGTCATCGGCGAATCTCAAATGCATTTGGATATATCCAGATCTGAAGGGTGAGAAATGTTCTATGGAGAGTCAATTTCTGCAGAAATGAATGCTTTCTGTACAGCTTTGGGGGAGGGGGGGGGGGGGGGAGTGATTTTTAATAGGTCTCCTCATGGAGCTGGAAAGTCAAAAATTACTCCAACAAATGCTGAACTCGGCCTTACAACCATGAAACCAGACACGCATCAAAACTGGCTCTGTTTTATAATTGTGTGACATATCCATAGGTGGATTGGGAAGTAAAAAGTATTCCTGCTTCCCCCCCTTTCAACTACTGCAAATCATAGCCCCGGACACAGCAGGGAGTGCTCTCAGTCTGCGCACAGCCCTCGGCCCCAGCGGCACCCACACTGCACCAACTTCCCAACGCAGCTCATCCCACTGCTGCGCAGCGCTCATTCGGTTTCAGAATGGGAAATAGTAAAAGTCTTGTGAGCAAGAGGAAAAGAGCAACCACAGGAACTTCATCACCAGTCAGAAGAGGAAACGTTTGCCCATTGCTTTGCTACGCGTAGCGAGTCAGCAATCTTGCTATTGTCACGACCACATAAAGAAAATCCCATGCATAAAAATATTCTCTTTGCAGATGGGTTCATTGCTGTGCTTGCTTCCCAGTCGTTATGATTCACACTTCAAATCACTGAGGAAAAGAAACACTCTCACAGCTGTTGGTTTGTATGAGCTAACTTGCATAAACGTTCTCCTCCTGTCGCTCTGGGACAAGGCTGAGTAAACACGAGCCAGGGCAACGTATTCCTTAGGAAACGTCATCTTCTGGCAAAGCAAAGAACTGCACCAGCTGTGAGCACGCGTTATCTGAGCAGTGCCATTTCTGCCCTCATGGGGAAATCCAATGATGGTGAAACCACAGAGGGCTCTGGCACTGCCTCTGTCAGCAGCGCCGCCGGGAGATCGCAGCGCCGTTACTGCGTGGTACTGAGTGCTGTTCACGTACAAAACCCAACCACCACATAAATAACAATAGTCAGGAATCTCACAGAGACACGGATAGGCCACGGGAGAGTCCAATTAGCTCAGTTACACCTTGGGCCATGTCTCCTCTCCCTTGTCTCGGGTGCTCCTTCCCTTTTGCAGGGAAGTGTGATTTCCTGTGCCACATTCCCCAGCGTGTGACACAGACACGATGGCATCTCGTGCCTTTGCAGATCCATTGTGTTGCTTTCTTCTTGTTTGGGAAGTGCTCTGGGATGAAAGGAGCAGTTGTCCACTGAGGCTGTGGGATTTCTGTGTGATGGTGAAAAGGGAAATGTTGCTGAGCTGTCAATAAGATGAGGAGTAGCGGTAGAAAAAATCCCAATTCCTCTGAGTGTTTTAACAGTACTACTGCAGCAGCAAGGACAGCCGAGAGCTACAGCTTGCTCTGTGCCCCCTAGCAGCCTCTAGTATCCCTTTAAGCAACGCTGGTGCTCTTCTGGTTCCAAGGGAATTTTGATAACACAACACTGCACTGTAATAGGACTCTGTTCTGTTACCAACTGGTCCACAACGACGTCCAGGATCTGTTACCAACTGGTCCACAACGACGTGGGCCATGAGTTGGAAAGAATACCGTGTTAGTGGTAGTAGTAATCATAGTTCTGTTTCTATTTTACTCTGCCTTTAAAGTGATGGAAAGGATTGGGGCCATTAGTATTCTGACGAAGAGAGGCTGTGACAAAGAGTGTGACTGCGGGGCCTCCTGACTGCTCTGTGCTGCTGCCAGTGCTGTGGAGGGGACTGGCTCCAATTGCACCACTCTGAAACAGCCCTGACATGGTACAGAGCACACAGACAGACGGGCGATTCATAGCGTGGGCACAATGTTCCCAGCTCCGCTGTGCTAGCATTGCATGTTGTATGGCACAATGATACCGGGTGAGTTTATTTTCAAGCAGAAACTGCAGGTATTCCTGTCCTGATTTATATTACGTATGTGTGTGTTTGCTTAAAGAAGGGCAAGCTGTAAGCAAAAGTCATGGCATCATCTTTCTGCACGTGCTTCCTTGGCAGGACTGGGGAACCTCATGCAGGATGTGCTGTGGTGCTTCAGCCAAGTGAAAGGAACTCTCGATGTTGGAGTGACAGAAGGTGGGTTTTGTTTTCCCCTTTGTTGGCTGTGATCACAAAGTGCTGCGTGTGCTCCTCGTGCAGGGCTCTGTGTGCTGGTGGGTGAAGCTGCGTTCCTTTTCTCTCCTGCTTTTCTGATGCAGGGACGGTAGAAGACGTGGAGGGGCTGCACAGCTGTAGGGATGGCAGAGAGGCAGAACTCAGGAAAATATTTAACAATGCGTAACATCTCTGACAACAAATTAAAACAAACACAATTACAGTTAAAGCTGAGTTACATTTTTATGAAGGTGGTTTTTGCAAAAAGTGTTTACAAATGTTTAGAGCTTTTACTGTATGATGAGCAAATAATTTCAAATGATCCAGAGGTCTTGCTTGTGGGTTCATGATTAATACAACACAAGGTTTCCTCTCTTTACTTGCTTTCCATTTTTAACGTAGCCAGTTATGAAATGAAGACTGTAAGCCATTATTTTTTAAATCTGGGACTCAGTGCTGAAGGAATGCAGAGATGTGATGACAGGGAGGAGTGGAAATGCTAAGTTACAGCCTGAAGCAGCGATGGAGCACCTGGTGGGAAGGCAGGGCCAGCCAGGGGAGCTCAGCTGCATGCAATGCACCTGAGTGATGGAAGGGCTGGAGCCAGGACCACCCCTTCCCAGTCCTCACTTAAGGGTTGGCAGTTGGGCTAATGGCTTTTGCTGGAGTTTCCTGCCTACCTGAGATCTTCCAAGGGTAAGCTGATTTTTTCCCTTTGTTCCTGTGACTGCTGCATTGAGCATCTATCCTCACTTGCTGTAGATTGGGATGTTGCTGCTGTGCTGTCATTGCTGTGTGTTCCATCACATTATAGCATTGCTTTGGGAGAGGCCCTGCAGTTTTTTTCTTAGTACTCAAGAGGCAGAGAGCAGAAGAGGTGCGTAGGTACGGCCATGTTCAGGGAAACCAGAAATGAAAAGGCAATAGAGTTTTTCTGTCAGGTCTGATCAACGAGTGTGAACGGCCTTGCTGAGAGAGGTCTGTGTGGATATTTTTTTTATAACAATGGAAACTATTCTTATCTACACACAATAAGGGAGAGAGGTGCAGTTTTCACAGGTGTCTGTCCATGTGTATGTCTCAGCTATGAATTCTGTTTCATGAGTTTCCCAGTAGCCCTTAAGCAAGTCACTGCACAGCTATGTGTGCACGGCCCTTATTCCAGAGGCTCACAGTCTTCTGTGATCTGTATCCTTGTTTTAAAACCCAGGCAAACTAATCAGGAGAAAGACAGATAGGCACAGGATGATGAATTAGCTTTTTCAGGTATGCTTGCGTTGGAAGTAGATACAGAGAGGCAGACTGTTAGTTAAGAAATTGCTTTTTGTGAAGTCTTTAAGTGGAACAAACGATGCTTATTGGAGAATGGGAGCATCATGAAGCAGTGTGAGATGGGTGACCTGGAGACAAACTAAAGGTACTCTGATCCTGACACCACAATCCTGACATCCACGCAGTTAGATGGGCATCATCTTTTCCAGGTTTTGTTCTAAAATGTTCTGAGGATGGTAACTGAGAAGCTTTGATCATTAGAGAAATGTGACTGTGGTTTTCACATCTGTAATGTGGTTTAATTATGCATAGTATGCAGATGGCTTCATGTTTCCAGAGCAGTGCGTGGAATGATCTCATCGTGTGAACACATACAGGTAGCTGCCGTTAAGAGTACTTGATAAAATTCTGCCTCCTTATTTCCTGGGTTGTACTTGAGATACACGGGAGTACTTAATCAGCAGCCCTCACTTGTGTGATGCAGACATGGTGCTCATCTCCATGCAGGATGGCTTTGCCTTGCTTGCAGCAACAGCTGCAGTTTCCTTACAAGTCCAGAGAGGGTATTTTGAATGAGGAGATTAATGTGAAATGCAAAGCCTCTCTCCTCAGTGGCGTAGGTGCTCTGCACCTCGCTGGTGTAAGCAGTCATGCTGTCATTGTCTGCCAGCGCAAATCTGACTGCAGAGAGATGGGGAAACTGAGCAGCAAGCTGTGCCCAGGTGGCACAGCAGTGTTGAGTTGGTCCTAAAACAAAAACTCGTCCATAGAGTAATGAAGCATCAGGAGAACGAGTGACATCAGAGCAGCAACCTGCCGTGCGTGTCCTGCCTGCCCTCCTGCTGCCGTTCTCCGCCGTTCTGGGCAGGCGGCTGCAGGGCAGGGGCAGCTCGGGCTGCGCTCAGACGTGAGGGTTTGTGCCTTACGGAGCCGCACCCTGGAGAAGGCTGTGCTGCGTCCTAAGCGCTGCAGGTGTGACTGCATGTCGGGAAGGAGCGGTACGGGTGCTTCTTCAGAGCAGTCTGAAATAGGATGAAATGTGTTTTCGCTGTACGTGCTCCACTTTGCGTTTTGTGAATCTTCAGGTCGCGCGTGTCCCCCACCCGCGGTCTGGCGGCGCGGAGCTGCTCTGACCCCGCAGGCAGCGCGCAACCGACGTTACCTTGGAAATCTCATCCGCGTTTGGCTTCTGCGGCGCAGAGCAGCGGCGTTTGGGAGCCGAGCCGTCCCCGCCGCGTCCCCGGCTGAGTCAGCGCTCCGGCCGCGCCCAGCCAATGCCGCGCTGCTGCCGGGCCGGGCGCTGCGCTCCGCCCGCGGCCGCTCCTCCCGGGGCCGCTCGGCCGGGCCGGCGGCATGGGGACGGGCGGCCCCCGCGGAGAGCCCCTGCCCGCGCCGCGCGGGCTGCGAGGACACCGGAAAAATCCTCGTGGGGCGAGGAGGGCTGGCTTCGCGTCTTCCTTTATTTTTGCTTCCCGTTTGCCTTATTTTGGGGGGTTTGGGGTTTTTTTTCGCCGTAGATGCTTTTCTCGCTCTTTTTTAATGACTGGTTTTGGAAGATGAAATGCTTCTCCCGTTACCTGCCGTACATCTTCAGGCCTGCGCACACCATCCTGTCCTCCAGCTGCCACGCGGAAGGTACCGGCCCGGGGTGGGGGTTATCGCAGGAGAGGGCTCAGAAGCTCCATAGGTGAAGTGGAAAATGATTTCGGTTCTGTAAATGCACGCTCTGAGTCTGCAGTATTTGTGTGAAGTAGAAAGCAGCAAGTCTGGCTTAAGGGAAGACTTTCTATCACTTGCCCTGCGTGGTTTACGGGTCTGTGTGGTTTGTAACTGGAACGTGTACTTTATCTGTGTGTTTCTAAGGGAAGGAAGAAGAAATAATGCTGCCCTGCAGCTTCTGCATCTGCTTGTCTGTGCTCCTCCCTGCACTCAGTGTCCAGGTCTGAGCAGAGCAGCCGTGCAACTATTTGGGATGAATGAGATACTCAGAGCAGAGCTCGGACTTCATGCTTTGCATGTGGGAATGCAGAGCAGGGTCTGCATTTTGCTGGGACCTCGGGGGGAGCTCTCAGACAGGGACTCCTTTCCCATTCTGACTGATAATCCCATGTGGTGTGGCTGCGTGCACGCTGTGTGTGAGCAGTCAGTGGTGTGAATCACACGCAGCTGTTCCCCACTTCCCTGTGTGGAGCTGCTGCACTCTCCCTCGTGCTCCCCAGCCGTAGTCGGTTGTGGTGGATAAATCCATTGGTTGGTAACCTGTGTCCCATTGTACATGTGCTCCCCAAAGCCATGGCACTGAGAAGTAATTAGGAGCCAAACCTCTTGTAAGTTATACGTGGCTAAGGACCAGTGTTGCCAATGTTGCTTTGAGGTCATTCAGGTATGTTTGTGTATAGATCTGATGAGAGCACGGGAAGGACCAGTGATTAAATGTGGTATGTAAGCAGTGTGAGCGAGGGTCATGCAGGGGGTTCTGGAGTGAGAACTGTGGCCATTTGATGGTTCCTCAATGAGGGAAAGTAACCTTCATATCACTCAGCTTTCTGCACGCTCATTTGGTTACTGCAGGGCTGTACACGCAGTGTAACACCAACTCCATCCATGAGCAACGTGAACGTTGAGACAGTTCCTGTAGGGATGGTGTGCTCCTGACAGTTTTTGTGGTGATTGGCTTCAGTCTCTGCCCGTGGCATCATCTAGCTACAGAGAGGTGTGGTGGGCACTACCTTGCCTTGGCTTCTGCTCCTTGGCTGAGAATGCTGTCAGGTTTAAGACATGGAGGGGGGACGGGGCAGCAGGCAATGACTGTCTGGGTTGAACTGTTCTCTCTTGGTTGCTGTTTTAGTTCAAGCAGACAGTATGGAATTTAAAAAAGCAATCACTCTGAAATCTCTTGGGATAATTTTATCTACTTAGAATGACTCAAACTAATTCCACTGTTACTCTGGAATTCTTTCTTTGAAAATCTCTTTGAATGTTTCTTTTGTTTTCATTTTGACTTTGGCCAAAGGCACTGCTCCTTAAGATGTTCTAAATAAGTAATTTTTGGATTGCTCTACTGGAATAAGTTATGCAATGGAGAAACGGACCTTGCTGTTGTAGGGGAGGTCATAGGGGGCTACTGAGAGGAAAAAAATCCTTTCAAGAAGGAATACTGTACTGGTGCATTATCTATTCTCATCCATTGCAGAAAAGGAAACTCATACTGAGCTACTTCTTGTACCAATTATCAGATGTGTGCCATTAACTATGGGTGAAACTGAGATCTGGAGGGTTTAAATGACTGCAGGATTAATTGCTAGCTGAACTGACACGAGGACTGAGGGAAGAGCCTTCCTCCTGCTTCAGTCCTCTGAATGACTGCAGAGGCGGCGGAGCAGACAGAGGATTTCTGGGAGGGGTCTGGCAGGAGTGGGATGCAGCGTTTGTCCCTCTGTGTCGGACTGGCAAAGCTGCACTTGGTGCTCTAGCTTGCTGTAGTGGGGCACATTCACAAACAGAAGGAACTTTTGTGGAGTGAAGCCATGGTGTCTCAGTGATGGGATTCAGGCACTGCCCGGGACTTCCTTGGCAGGTCTTCGAGGCTCTGCTCCACAGCAGATGGTGAGCAGGAGGGCTGAGCCTGTAGGACAGAGAAGGTCCTTCCCTCTGTCAGCCTGGCAGCAGCGTCTGTCTGCACGTCCCCCCTCAGATGTGGCTGTCCTGACAGAGGTCATCCTCTGCACAGCTTTCTAATGCCGTGGGGATTCCGTGGCATTGTTGCCTTTACTGTGAATGTGCAGGATTATGATCATGAATTAGGAGGAGAGGGTTCGTCTGGAGGGAGCTGACATCTTTATGCTGCGTGGCTGATGTGTTGTGGCAGTGTCTTGTTGCTGAGCTCCTGGTGCTCAGTGTCATCCAGGAGCACCGGCCCTCCTCGTGGCAGAGTTCTGTGCAGCGTGTGCTTCCCTGGGTCTGTCAGTGTTGCTGTGCTGAGCCTTAATGGCAGCTCGTGAAGTGCTCAAACAGGCATTTGGGGTGATGTCTGATTCAGCCCTGTTCAGAAATGCGTGGAAACGTGCACTTGTCCCATTGGCCCTAAAAGCATGCCTGAAGCTTGGCTGAATAATGGGAGTTAGACAGAGTTTGAGCCAACGATACCACCTCTGGGACCTGGTTCTGTACTCCTGAGCTGAGTGTGAGGGTGTACTGCTGCAAAACAGCGTTTCTTGATCTGCCACTTAAGTTGCAAAGCAACTACTTGGGCTCACCTTCATCTCATGGTGATGCGTGTACTGACAATTAATCCAAATCGTTTCTGATGTAGAATATGCACTGTGGATTTCTAACATTTTCTATTTGCTGAAAAGGGGTTAAATGGTGGAAGGAATGGTGCCTTCATGGAGCTGTGTGTTCGTTAGTGGTAGGTTTGCTTGGAACTGTGGGTGAGCTGCAGCAGCTGCTACACCTGAGTATGATTGCACAGCAAGGCACTTCAATGTGAACACAAACATGCTGATTTCTTTCAAAAACAAAGGATTTTTAGTGTTTCTGCAGCCTGTTCAGCTCAAGGATATCGACATTGTTTGAATCCTCAGCTAAGTAAGGCTCAGGAAAAAGCCTTTGAATTGCACAAACAATGTTCTTTCCTGCAGACAAGGAAGCGAGCACAAAGACGGGAAGTGCGAGCTCTGAGGTCACGGCTTGCCAAGTGTTACTCATGCATGTGTTTTTCTTCCAGAATTTACACAGAAATGTGTTCTCGTGATTTCTGAGTCCGGTTTTGGAGTGCTGGCTGCTCTACCGAAGTATTATTTTGGATACTTCCGCTGAAGTTGATGTAATAATTACTACCTATCCTTAAAACCTGTGTTAAGGTGCTCTCCGTGTGCTTGGGAGATCTGGACTGTTAAGGTCTGGTCATTTTTTTGTTTCAGAATGGGAATGATGCACTTTCAATCCCGCAGTGCTGTGACTCCAAATGCTGCAGTGCAAACTTACCATTGCTGCTCTCAAATGAAGTTCAGAAGTATGTGATAAGGATTCTGGACTGTTCAGTGACTGTAATCACTGTCAGTGTGAACTTCAGCATTCCTCACGTAGTTTTGCAAAGTGTCAGCGGAGCACAAGTGAGGATGAGACGGAGGTGGGAGTCAGTGCTGTGGTGGGCTCAGAAGGTAAGCTCAGCAGATGCTCTGCACCAGCAGCTCGGTGTTCCCTGGAGATTCACCAGGAGTGTGCGTTACCGCACAGCTCGTGTCTGCATTTACTCGTGCAATGTAGATTGATTGAAGGAATGAGTTAACTAAAAAGCTACCAAGGAGGTACCTTGGGATCAGCAGTAGGCCAAGCACGAAGTCTGGAATTGTTCGTGTGGAGCTCTGGAGCTGGCCACTTTTCTTTCTCATGGAAGGGGAAAGCAACATCTCACTGCACTGCTGATAGATTTGTTTAATTGGAAAGCAGTGGAAGAAGCCCTTCTATATCAGCTGTACCCCAAAATGAGACAGCATATGAAGGGTACAGCTTAGTTTTCTGTGTGGTACAAATAAGCAGCAGCCACTGCTGGTAATGAGGGGTTTGAAATCCTACCGTGCTTCATCTTAGCTGCTGTAGATGCAGATGTTAAGGGAGCAACATTACAAATATAACTCATGTTAGAGGACAACAAGTGGTGTGGGGTGCAGCAGGAGTCATGGGTCACAGCTGCAGAACTGGAAAACAAAGAGTCTGCTGAGCAATTACAAGGCATCATCTGGGTGTGAGTCTCATTACTATTGTCTTCGTGATGTTATCCTCCTGGCTGTGGTTACTGCCCTGCTGGCTGGTATCAGGCCCTTTTATTGAATTAGCACTGGCTTTTTGCTGGGAGATGGTAATGTTAATATTATACCTATTCTGAGCTGTATTCAGTAGGATCATTGGCTGTGTGGATTTTCTGCATTGCTGAGGGGTCTGAGTGTTGGTCTAGGGCTGGAGGAAGGCATGGATAGATCTCAAGATGACATTTGGGAAGGGTTGTTGTCATTTTCCCTGCTTTCTCTTCCTCTGAGCAGAATCTTCGGTCCTCAGTTGTGCCTTAGTGTTAACACCTCAATCAGATTGATTAAAAAGCATTCCCAGGATGAGGGCTTCATTTTGTTGCAGCCCAGAGCAGCTCTGGACGCCATGGTGGGAGGTGTTCAGCAGAGGGCTGTGCTGTGCTGGTGCACGCAGTGTGTTCCTGCTCACTGCCCACCCTGGGGATCCTCCACGGGCTCTGCATGTCTCACTGTCAGATCTGCTCTGATGTTGCTGCTTCAACACATCCCATCTGAGCAGCTCTGGACCTGGGCCTGCTCTGAGACCCCGGCCAGGGACCCCACAAAGTGCTGTGTGCGGAGCTGATGTCTGTGACTGCAGTGTTTGTGGGCAGGGTGGAGGAAAAGGGCTGAGCATGCAGTTGAATAGGTAGATTTAAATGAATAGATGGGGGTAAATATGACACGTTTGAATGTTCCTTTCATGGCCCCTGGACAATGGCTGGCTCCCAGGCAGTGCTCTGCGTGAGCTGCAGCTGTGTGGTGGCACAGGGCAGTGCCTGGCGGGGCTGCAGGGTGAGGGTGGATGCAGACAGCATGCCCTTGTCTGCAGTGTCATCCCCGTGAGGGAGGGGAGGGGGAGTAAATGTCCAAAATGTTAGACATAGCATCAAAATGAAATGTGGTATATGGAAACTATTTCTTCTCCCAGTGAGCTTAAGACTTTGTTTCTTCTGCATCAGGTTCTCTTTATTTGCTTGTCTTTACTCCTGTGGAGTTGAACCGCAGTCCAGCTCTTCTGGATGTGTCAGCAGCAGTTCCTGCTGAGTGCCAGACATGGAAATGAGCTGCAGTGGGAGAGGAGGAAAGCAGCAGGGCCCTGTCTGGGTTCTCGTGTAGGAGAAATAACAAACTCTGCCCACACGGGCGGTGATGGGGGAGCTCTGATAGCAGTGCTGCTCGCGGCTTGGCGTGGTGCCCCGGTCCGGGGCTGCCAGGTTCACTTATCGGTATTCAGGAGTATCGGTGGTAAACACAGATCTGTTTTCTCCACGAGGGATGACTGGTGCACGTGTGCTCTTCTGCTGGTAACTCAGGAACTGAAAATATCTTTCTTTGGCTGTGGTGATTGCATTTGCTTTGCATTATTTTTTCCTCTGGCCATTTTGAGGCCTCTTATGAAAACAAACATTTTCATTATTCATATATATTCTTACAGGTTTTTATTTTGTTCTGTATTACCTTTGGGAGCTTATGAAAGGAGAAGAAGGTTGTTTCAGCTGTCACAGAAACATAGAGCTTTATAGTTGCAATTATAGTCTGTGTGTTTTGCTGCCGTAGGAAGCAGTCAGATCATTTCTGTCTGAAAGGTGATGCTCTCAGAGCACTTTCAGTGGGGAGATGTGCACGAGGCACTGACAGATGTGAGGCTGCCATTAGGAGCTCGGCTTGAAGTCTCTCCTTAATACGTAGAATTTTGTCTTTTAAGGTGCAGAGAGTCAAAGATAAGAGAAAATGCACCTGGGATGATTTCTTTGTGCTTCATTATTTGATCCCACACTCAAGCTTTTGATGTCCCCCAAGGTGGCATAGCACTGATGCCTGGCACTGGGGTATGGGACGGTACTGCAGCAGTGGGGAGTCCTGGGTGTGGGCTGCAGAGCTCCCTCCACTTTGCACTGTGCTGGGAGGCAGCAGCTTGCCCAAACAGGACAGGGCTGGGGGGCAGGGGGCTGAGAGGAGATGGGAGCAGGAGCGTGGCCAACACCCGGGTGGGGAGGGGGTCCTGCTCTGCTGGCTCACGGTTTGTGTCCAGGCACTTGGAAGGGCTGTGACTGCTGCTGCCCTTCCTCAGCTGCCTCCTGCACACTGAGGAGGGACTCACAGTGTGCCAGTGGGGGGCCAGCTGTGCCCTGGGGGTTGTAACAGACCTTGTAGTGTGTTTCTAAATGGTTCCCATTTCTCCTTCCAAGATATGTGATGCTGTGGGACCAGGAGGCTCTGATAACAACAACAAAATAGTCACTGGGGAAAACAAAGCACTGTCTTGTTATCTCACCCCTGGGAGGAGCCCAGGTGCAGCTGTGTGAGGCTGGGATGCTGCCCTGGCTGTGATTGGCACCAGGGTGAGCAATGTTCCGCTGCCACGGTGCTCCTCAGCGCATCCTCCTGGCTGTCCCCGAGGCTCATTCACAATCTCTGTCTCCTGTATGAAGTCCCTGGTTTTACAGCAGCACAGGAACTGCTTGGGGGTGATGTTATAAAGTGCTGCCGAGCATCTGCAGGGAAGCACTCGGATCGGAAGCGTAACGGTGACTTCTTGCTGACTTCAGGTGAGATAGCAGCCTGCATGCAGCTGGTGTAGGAAGCATGGAAGCACAGCAGCTGTCATGTTGTGGATGAGTTCTGGCTGCACTGTCTGCAGGGAAGCTGCCCCTCGGGGCCCTTCTGGCCGGGTAATGCCATGGAGTGGATTGGGTTGAAAAAGGACCTCAAAGATGATCGAGTTTCAACCCCCCCCGCCGTGGGCAGGGTACGAAGCACTAGAGCAGGCAGCCCAGAGCCGTGTGGGGTGGCAGTGTCTGAACCGCGGGGCTGAGCTGTGCTGTGTGAGCACACGGTGTGTCCGTGGTGGTGTAACCCGCGTGGGGGAGCGGCTGCTGCGCGGTTCGGGGTCCGGTGGGGGCTGCGGGACCCCTCCCCTGCGGCGTTCTGTAATCCGTTTCACACAGCGCAGTCATTTGTCTCGTTTGCTGACTTCTTAACAGATGGATTTGTGGGTTTTGTAATTACTATACAAACGGTAATAAGACGTGATATCTTTTATTAATTAACGGTTGTTCAGGTTTGTTTTTCAATGCCATGAGGTAGATTAGATGTAAATACCAGCGCCATACAAATATTAGTTTTACATTTTGAGAACCCATGCAGACGTGGAAGGCTCCTCGTGGTGCCGTTGCTGTTCCTAAGGAATTCTTTGTAGTTATTATCTAGAAGCACAATCTTTTTTTTTTTTTTTGTTTAAAAGTGTTCTCTGTGAATGGGGAGCACAGAGCTGGCCGCTGTCCTAAAGCATTCTCTGTATGTATCCTCCCTGTGTTCTTTCACTGACTTTATATCCTTGTGCAGTGTTGGCATCCTGTCTTTCTTCCTGGAGGAATTGAGTGTAAACAGTTCAAAAACTGCAGACCACATGGGAAGGGAAGCAGCTCACACCGCTGAGGTGCAGCTGTGCTGAGAAGCTGTCGGAGTACCGCAGATAAAGCCAAGACTGAGAGCAGAAACTCCGAAATGGCAGCAGGGCGGCGGAGCAGCACGGCGCGGCTGTCGCTGCTGGGACCGCAGCGCTCAGCAGTGGCACTGGGAGTCAGCCAGGAGTCTGGAAATGTGCATCCACTTTTCCTTTGAGGAGTGCTCTCTCCTAGCCATGCGTGTGGCTGGCCGAGTGCCTGGTGATGTGCAGCGTGTGGGGACACCTATCGGTGTCGGTGTCGCAGTTTCCTCAGCTGTCGCTTTCGTTGGGAGCTCAGGAAGAGGCACAGCACCGGGAGCTGGTCAGTTGTGGGCAGATCATGGCTGAGCTCCAGTGTTAAGTTTCAGACATTCAGTGGTAAGGAATGAAGAGAAAATGATGTGGGAGCAAATGGCAGTGATGTATCTGTGCCCACATCGGTGTTCCCCAGGGGCTGTGGATGGCTGAATTTGCTGACTTTGTCGCTGCTGTTCCCTCTTTGTGGCTCTGAGTTATGGGGGAAGGAGTGCTACCATCTGAATTCAGGAGCACATTCATGTAAGCAATGCTGAGCAGGAAAAGCATAATGTTTCTCAGCCTTTCATTAATTTAATACACAGACATTTCAAATACAATCATGTTTTAAACACTAAGATTATTATTGGAGGGGCTTGGTTGTATAGGAGATCACGGTGAGACACGGATGTGATGTGAGCACCACGTGGCTCTTGCCCTGCCGGCAGGCAGCACTGGATGTGTGGGACTGCTTTCCTTTCAAGTGCACTCCATCATTGGTCCCGTACTCATCCGTGTTTTGGCAGGAAGCTCCAGTGCACAGAATGCCACAGCTGTCATCTCCTGTGACAGCCCGGTCATTCTGGTACAGCAGCGTGGCTTTGCAGTACCAAAGAAGTGGATGAGTCAGAGTATGTTATGATGACTTGTTGTGATTTTTCCCATACCAAAATAGTTTTGTGCTTAAAATACGTTCCATGTGAACTGAAGCATGGGTGAGGCTGGGCTGGCTTTCCAGTGCTCGAATGGGTCTCAAACTTCACTTTGTTGCCTGCAGACTTTGTCTCTTTCTGTCAAGTCAGCAGTGAGGGAAGATCTGGCTCCTCACAGGCAGGAGTGAGGAGTACGTTTGTTATTGCTCTGTGGAGGGTCACTAAAAGTCCACGAACCCCTGTGAATTTCAGAATGATCAGTGAGCAGATATCTGCCCGCAGGCGGCTGCTGCAGGCTCCCTGCATCGTCTGACTTCCAGTATTGCAGCCAACAGTGGTCCTGTTCTGCCTTACCCAGTGCTGAGCTTTCCACAAGGATGGTTGGGCGTCCATCCTTCAAAGACTGCAAAACAAACCAGTCCTGGTCGGAACTGCTGCTCTGCCAGACGTGCACTGTTGTTTTCTTTGGGGAATTAATGCTGTCTGGCTGATTAGGTGGTGTGCTTCCCATGTTATAAGGATGGCTGAGCTATATCCGGGTGTTCTGCTCAATTGTGCTGCTAGATGACATTAGAAGACGAGCAGAATGATTTCTGTAGTAATCCCAGTGCGAAGGTTTACAGTGTTGTGAAACTAGCCGTGCTTGTGTTACAAGACGTGGTAGCCCTGGTTGAATTTATATTGTGATTTCATTACTTTTTGGTGTAGTCAACATTGAAATGAAATGAAGGCAGTGGAGTAATTGCAGTTTAGGATATCTGATTCAAAATGATGTAGGTGTGTTGGTGCCTTGCATTAGCATACGTCCTTTCAAATAAAATCCACCTTTGGAGCAAAATCTTGTGTACTTAATGCTGATTTAATAGAAATAAAAGCTGAGTAGTTATGCTGACAGTGTCTCAGCCCAGGATACGAGGGGAGGTGTCTGAGCACTCCATAGAAGTCCGTTGTCTGACCAATGCAGCTTTTCTCCGCGGTCACTAAGCCCAGTTCCTCCTCCTGTGCTGCTGCTCATCAGGGTCACTGATGTTGGTTATTTGGTTGCTTTCCAGTTTCCTTCACTATTGAAGCGTGTGATTGTCATCTTTGTACCATGGAACTGGTTTTCACCCTCAGCTCCATGACCAAACTTTGAGCAGGGTAGCGATGAGTGATGGAGGAGTAATGCTTTTTGGAGGTGTGTTCACACGGAAATGGGCACCAGCAGCAACTGCTCTGCTCTCAAGCAGAAGCTTACTCCTTAGCATGGACTGTTCTCAAGGAGTTCCAGAGCACCGATGCTATAACAAGTGGCCTTAATCTTCAGACATGGCAAATCCTATTTACAGAGTAATTATTTAAGCTAATTATATCTCTGATGTGAGGAACATGTGACAAAGAGTTCCCACTATATCCTTTAGAGAACGTTGAAGTCTTGGATCCTCAAAAAATAGTCTCATTCCATCTTGGGAGTGTATGTGTTCTGCAGTAATATAGTTCAGAAATAATGCAGAGAGAAATGTGTGTTGTGTGAGATAATCTGTAGGGGAATAGGAGCTGTGGTTTGTGACAAGGCCTCCCTGGAAGTGCTTTGTTTGTGCTGCAGTTTCACTGTTAGGGGATCTGTTGTGTTTTAAGGAGTGGTTGGATAAAAATGTTTTGGCATTTAAAAAGCAGAGCTACACTTGAAATCAAACTCCTCTGTAGAAGAGAGGAGCAGTATTTGATCGCACGGATATGAATCGTCGCAGTTTGTGGCTGCGTGGTTCCCATCGTGCGGTGACTGCCTGGGGAGCACTGACGTGTTTCACTGGCACGGGCAGGGATGGGCACTCATGCTGCAGAGTTCTCTTCGTGATGGGTTTGTCCCTGTTCCTACAGCCTGGGCTGGTGGGAATGGATGGGTGCAGCCAAGCAGAGCCATCGCTGGCAACCTGTGCTGGGCTGTGAGAGCTGCAGGGCTGCTGTGCTGCTCACTGATCACTGCTGGCTTGTGCCCTGTGCAGAACAATGAGCCACACTGCTGTGGAGTAATCAGTGGGTGATCCAGGGCCACTCAGACACAACAATATCATCTCTTTCTAATTTAAGCGTATTCAGTTATTTCTGCCTGATTAGTTGCCTTTGCAATTCATAATACATATATGCGTAAGTAGTATGTATGCATATGGAGTGTGACAGACCTAATGTGTAACTCTACCTGTGCTTTTGGTACATCACTGATAAACACTATCAAACACTTCAATTTTCATAGGGGATAAGGAGGTAAAAAAAGGTTGTGCAGTTGGTTATCTGTCAGAAGACGACCAATTTCTCAGGGAAATGCTGATGCTGAGTGACCCAAGGAAATGGAAAATGGACTGTGAAAGAGCTGAGGAGAAAACCCTAAGGCAGCTCATATATGAGTGTATGGCAGATCAGCTGATGTGCTTGAATGAAAGACAGTTCCCAAAGGAAGAGATGATTGTCCCTCAGTTAGGAAAGATAAAAATGATGGACAAAATGAACAGTATCACCAAAGTACATGCTGAGATAATATAAAGGAAATACCTGATGTCACTTTTTTGTCTGATTTTTAGTGGGGCATGAACCCAGTCTGAACTTTCTATTAATGTCTAAGTGTGATAATTGCTGAAATCTTCAGTTACCACAGCTTTCAGAAGCAGAGAAGGCAAACTGAGACCAGGATCTTTTAGCAGCAAAGATGTTTCCTCTTCCAAATAGTTCTGCTGGCATAAAAGGTGCTGTGATTTAATGATTGCTCTTGATTAAGTGGAAGTTCCTGGCCCCAGCCTTGTGAATATTGAGCTCTGTGCTAATATCACCTTCCCACATGCAATATGCACAGCTACTGTGTGCTTACACGTGCAATTCTGTCAATACAGAAGAAAGTGTGAGTAGTTTTGCACTGAAAAAAGTGTTGCAATAGCTCAGTTGTAGCTATTGTTAAATGTATAAAGGGAGAAGGACCTCGTTCCCTATGGAAGGTGGCTATTGTTATAATGGGCACTACTGCAGTGGTGGTGTATCCTCTGGAGCAGCTCTGTTGTATTTATCTGTTGTCTCAAAGTGTCATTTGAGATGGAGAGCATAGGCATGCACTGCATGACATCAGAGAGAGAATCTTTCAAACGGGTCATGGTCTCTGAAAGTGATAAGAGAGGCAGTGTTTAAGATGTTCAAGTTCCACAGAGTGCATTTATCTGCAGTAGTGGGCACAAAGCAGCCTTCCAGGAAGCATTGACCAAATGGTGCATTGGGCCCATGAGTGAAGTTTTGGGTAGGTGAAAATACAGGTTGGAGAAGCACTGACAATGGGCATTGGATGAGGCTGCCTCAAAAAAGGATAAAAGTAGAAATACACTGGGCCAGAGGATGCTCTTCTCAGACGCTGACATAAAATAGTAGGATAAGAGTAAAAAGGAAGAAAGGCCTGTTAAAAGTCTCAGAAACCGGGCAGTGTAATTCAAGGAGAGAAAACACCAAGAGCTGGTAATCTCTGAGCCAGGGCCAGATGTGACAGTGCTCATTACTGCTGTGCTGCTGACCAGGGAGTACCAGCAGGAGCACGTGGCGGGGCTGGAAGCAAAGCAGATCGGTCCATCATGCTCCCTTTGGGACACAGGAGTCTCTGCCTGCTTTGCATTCAATGAACTGTTTCTTTCCTTGCCTGAGGTCCTGACCCCGAGTCCCTCATGGAGGGAGACTTGCTGCTTGTCCTTTCCATTCAGCTTGCCTGCACAGATTACATTGTCTCGGTTAAGTCATGCTAAATTAAGGTTCACAGTTGTCTTTTTTTGGTGCACTGCATGAGAAACACGAGGACATGGTTTTGAAGCACCGCACGGGGATCCGTGGGGAGCTTCACAATGCCCCTAACAGTGCTGGGACTCGTGTTCTCCTGTGACTGCAGGGGTGTCCTGTGCTGGGTGTGCAGATGGAGAGGGAAGAGTCCTCACGAGGTGCTCACCTGGAGCACGTTTACCTGCACCATGCGTCCTTCCATGAGCTGGGTTGGAATGGGTTTTTGGTGGGCAGTACCTTTCCCAGGTCTTCCCAAGCTCTGCGGGCTGCAAACAACCTGTGGCATGAGCCAAGGTAATAGAGATGGGTCGTCAAGGTTCAAAAGGAATGCTACTTAATATATTAAACAGTTTTTAAAAGATGAAGGTATGTTTCTAACACGTCAGGAATTAGGAAAATAGATGTAGTACTCACGGATGTGGAGGTAGAAGTAAATGTGATGAAGTTTTTCATGCATGCTTCATGCTGGGAATGAAATCAGAGGTTTTACTCAGACATTAATGCACTGCACCGGTCCTGCAGAGACTGCACAGAGCTGTTCTAACTGCAGCAAAAATCAGTGGAGTAAAGGGGTCCTGGCTCTTCAGGAGATGTCAGAGTATGTAACATGGAGACACCTGGGTGTCTGGGAAACAGTGACAGCTCCAAGCTGACCTTTGGTGAATTTAATCTGCAAATGGGTTTCTGCTTCAGGCAGCGGATGCTTTTAGATGCTGTGAAGGCTCATTCCTGGGTTTTAAAAAGCTGAGAATAAATGGATTTCATGATGCAGCTCCTATGCGCATTGCATAACAAGCAGGTGGCTTGCAGATGTATTTCAATGACACTGGATTGGGAAACTTTGCAGGACTTGTGAGTTCACAATAAGAATTTGTGCACAACAAGGAGAATAATTTTTCTAGTCAATAAAGGAGAAAGGAGCTGGCACAAGTTAAAGGGGAAATACAGAGAAAGCAGAACCTGCTGGAGAGAAAGGGAAGGAGGTTGCTGCTTTGTGTTTGCTTCAGAAGCAATATCCATAAGCATCGGTGGCACTGACAGAGCTGGGTGATGCCTTCCCTGAGACCTGACAGCTGAGGCCTGAAGGGAGGAAGTGAACATTTGGTTATTAAAAATGCTTCCATTTTTCTTGAGTTGAAATTGATCAAGTTAGATTGTTCCTGTGTCTTTCAAGGAGTACAAGTATACCTGCAAGCAAACATACATCAAAGATATAGATACACACAGGTATCTGATGATCTCTGTGTGTTTTTAATCTTTCTTTTCCTTCTTTTACTGTGGGGAGGTTAAGTACCGTTAGCTCCTCTTTGTAGGCAGGAAGTGGATGTGGATAGGAGTACAAGAGCACGGGTGTGGGTTGTCCTGCCCAGGGTCAGCAGTGGCTCTTGGTCCTGTTAAGTGCTGCAGTTTTACAACGCCTTCTGTCAGCCTCCACGTGTCAGAACTCGGGGGGGAACAGCTGAGGACCTGCGGGGCTTCACAAGGTCGGGACATCCGCTCTCGCAGCAGGACCCGGGTGGGACCCAGGCTGTGCTCCTGTGCCTGTGTCCCTTTGGTGGCAGTCGGTCGAAGGAAAACTGCGGGTCGGTTGTGGCTGTGGTGTGGGACGCAGAGTTGTGTCCGCCCCCTCGCGCTGGTTCCCAGGGCGCGCATCACGGCCGTGCTGGGGATGTCTTGTGTGCCACCAGCGCGTTCAGGTGCCGCAAGTAGCAGAGGCGGAGTCAGAGGAACTCACCTCCGTGTATTTCCCCGTGTCTGACAGCTGCTCAGTCATTGCCAAGGCTTGTTCCCTTCAGAATCCAAACGTGTTTCCATTTGGGGATCGCTGAGCGCTATATCCCGAGTACAGCCTGTCCTTTTGGCAGTGTCCCCTGGAAAGCAGGCCCCCAGTTTTCCGACCGTTCCTGTCCGCGTGGTGTCACGGGACCCCGAGGCGCGTTGTCCCCCGCAGCCATAACCGCCCCGCGGGAGCAGCCCTGGGGCACCGCCCATCCATCGCTGCTCGGGATCCTCTGTACGTGCTGCGGTTCCTCCGCGCTCAGCTCGCCATCGCACCGCGGCTCGGGATGCGTGCTCCCAGCGCTCCTTCAGCCGAGAGCTCCACCGGCGCAGGAGCATCGCGGGGCCGCTCCGCCCGCCCGAGCTGCGCCGTACCCGACGGGGCGGGCGGAGCGGGGCCCGCCCTGCAGCGCGGCCGCGCCGGGCCGAGCCGTGCGGTGCCGTATGGGAGGAGCCAGCGGCTCCGCCGCCCCTTCGCCCCCCCCACCCCACGCCGCCGCATTTCGCGGCCGGCTGCCGCGGAGCAGGGCGCGGGGGGGATGATGGATCCGCGGCTGCGGCTGCTGACGCCCCGCTCCCGCCAGCCCGCCGTCAATGGAGGAGGACGTTGAGACCCGCAAGATCAACAGCAGTTTCCTGCGAGACCACAGCTATGCGACGGAAGGTGAGCTCCCCGGGGGCGGTGGCGGCGGCAGGTGGGGGCCGTCCCCCGGCAGCATCCCCTCCGCCCTCTCGCTTCCCCTCGCGCCGCCGGCATCTCTCTGTCCGCCCTCCTCCCCCGGAGCGCGGTTCGGGCCGCTCGGGGCCGGGCAGCAGCAGGGGGCAGCGGGGCGGGGGTGCGGGCCGTGCCCCGCAGAGCAGCGCGGGCTGCGGTTTCCCCGCTCCGGTGACTCAGCAGCGTCGGACCCGGTGGGTTTCCACCTCCGTCGCGGTGCCCGCCCGCTGCGGTCGCAGTCCTCTCCGGCGCTGCGGATGAGGTCTGACATCTTGGATGTTCGAGAGCCTCTCGGGCGCGAGCGGAGCCGTCCCTCGGCGGTCCCGCTGTAGCCCCCGCAGTTGTGTACGAGAGATCTCGGAACCGCAGCGGCCGCTCTGTGCGCGCCGCAGCGCTCGCGGTCCCGGCCCTTCATCGCCGCGCTCCGGAGCTGCCGACGTCGCTGTGGTTCCCGGGGAGGGCGGTGGGTACCCCGTAGCACGGGGCCGAGGGGACGGGGCAGTGCCAGGAGCTCTTCGAGCCGGGATTGCGAGCCGCTCCCTGCGGCTTCCCGTCCGCGGCTGTACGCGTATCAGCGGTGCGCGTCCGTGCCTCGGGGAGCTGCGTGTCACGGCCGTGCGGCTCGTCCCGCTGCCGGAGCGAGCAGAGCTCTTGTGGGGCTGCTGTGCAGCGGAGGAGTTCCTCGCTGCGACGAAGTGCCCGCGTTGCTGCTGCCCTGCAGGGGTGAGCGTTCCTGGAGACGGCTGTGCTACGTGGGAAGGTGTGGGGTGCAAGGTGGGCACAGGGCCAGAGAGGCTCCATTATCTCATGACTGTCCTGGTGCTTCCCCAAGCAGCCTCTGACTGTACCTGCTCGTGTAGGGTTAGGAAGTTTAAATAGGAGTGTAATTGCTGTTACAGGAATTAAATAGCTGTCTCAGGGCTATTTTTCCTACAAGCCTTTGCAAGAAGAAACATGTTTTCTGACTCGTGTGTGACAGAGGTGAGGAGATGCCAAAGCTGTTAGACATCAGCGGTGTCATAGCCCTGGCTCAGCCTTGGGCCCTGGCTGCTGGTGTGCCGGGACATGGATTTCCTGTAATGGTTCCAGGTGAGAGGAGGTGGTGATGCCACGTTCAGTTCAGGGATGGAGCACTGAGCTGCGAGGTGCCCACCTGTGGTGCTGCAGCCTGCCCGGAGTGCGGGCAGCCAGGGCACAGCCAGGAGCTCATCAGCACTGGCACGGCCCTCCTGTTTTCTGCCTCTGCAGGAAGATGCAGTTGCTGGAAGGCAGAACCCAGTGCCCCATCCCTTCAGCAGTTACTGGTTCTCCCATCAGAAGTGACACTTTACAGGAAACTTTGCAGACAGACTCTGCACCGGAGCGCCTGGCCGGGCTGATGTGCTGCTTGGTTAACAGCCGAACCCTGCTCTCCTTACTGGTGCAGTCTTGTAGGGCTCTGCAGAAAGCTACAGCATAGGACCTGACTGAGGGAATGCTGTGACTCCAGGACGTCACTTGAGGAGGGTTTATCTCTAGAAAGATGGCACCTCAATGTAGTAACTACAAACTTTGGATACCTGAAGAGCCACATGAGAAGGCTCTGTGCAAGCTGGCACTGCTTGTGCGGAGCTGAAATGCAGGTGCTCAGAGCTGACAAGGACTGGAGGCAGTGGGGTGATGCTGCAGCGCCGCTGACTCCTGGCACCGTGTCCCACTGCTGGTCCCGAGTGCCTGGAGCCATGGGGCAGGGTTGTGGTGCTGGGCTGGCTCTGCCAACACGGGTGAGGACATCTCTGTGCTTGTTGGATGTGGCAAGGCAGAGCTTCCAGTGGGGCAGTGCACGCAGGGCAGGGAGCCCCGTGCTTCCTCCTGGCGGGCTGCCTTTGTCGTGGTCTGCGGAAGGAAGAGCTCGCCATGAGTGCGGCGGGCAGCACATACAGATGGAGTGGGGCTGCCCTGCTGTGACCCTGCTGGCAGGGATGAAGGGCTGAGCTGCCTGCAGTGAGGTCAGCGGGTGGCTCTGGGGGGGCTGGGGATTTTCCAGCCTGCTGTTGCAGTGATGAGATCTGGGCTGTCTGATAATCCACGGTAAATTTCTCAAAGTTGGACACTGAGATTTGCAGAACAGCGTAGGAGATAGAGCTAGAAAACTGCATCTGTCCTCTCCACAGAGATGTTCATAGGAGCCCCGTGCTCTGATTCTGCCTGCAGTTGTTCTGTCCAAGAAAGCTGTGTGCTCTGAGGAGGTTTTTTGGTGTGGTGTAAAAGGAAACAATTACAGAAGAAAACATTCCATTTTTCTCTGTGCGTGAAAGCAGCATAATCCTAAAATAGTCTGTTTGATAACCTGCCTTCTGTTAAGCCCTCCCAGAGCCTGCTTGGGGGATGAGGACTTGCTTTGGAAATGGAGGTGTCTGTGGTGTGTCAACTGAGGAGGTAAATAGACTTATGTAATGTGGTTTAGTGAGGTGTCACTTAAATAGGTCTGGTATTATTATGCAAATACGGGGTGAGGATGGTATTTCAAAAGCACAGCTTTTGTGCTTGTGTGGCGTCCAGAAGTATTGCTAATGAAGGAGATGCACCTGTTGTGCTAATTCAGCTTTGCTGCCAGGTAACATCGAGCTGCAGATGTGGGGCACACCCCCTAGGGGTCTGGCCCAGGGTCCTCCCCAGGGCTGTGCTGGGTTTGGTGGCCCAGGTCCTTGCACTGTGTCCCCAGAGTGGGTGCTGTGTGTGAGGAACACCTGGTGGCTTTATTCTGTTGCAGAAATCCATCTTGATTCTCACTTTTGATGAGCTCCCAGTCAAAAATAGGACAAATAAAGAGTAACTGAATATAAACCAACTATTTGTATAGCTTCTGCTTTCATGCTAGAGATGCTGAAGGGCTCCCCTCACCCCGTCCCCAAAGCTGGGCAGTTCCCAGCAGCCCAGCCAGGTGCCCTTCCTTCCCAAATGTCTGTTCCCTTGCTCCAGTGGAGAGTTCTCCTGTCCATGCTGCAGACATGGGAGAGCTGTGGGAGGAGTGGTCTGCAGCATGTGCTGTGGGGTGTGTGCTTTGGCTGTGCACACTGCAGTCAGTGCCCCAGTACAGGGAATGGGGCAGTGGTTGGTGTGTCCTTGGTGTGCTCGCTTTCCAGCAGAGCTCTGTGGGAAGCTGTGCAGACCTGGCCGTGCTGCTGGCCTCACCTGGCTCCTGTCCTTGGTCCACTGGTGCTGTCCCAGTCCCACAGTGCGAGCTGCCCTGGGCTGGCCGTGTCCCCAGCAGTGTCCCTTTCTGCCAGTGTGTCCATTTGCTAAGAGCTCTGTGTGGCAGTGGTGGTGGCTTTTTTTTTCCATCTACGTATAGTCCTCTTAGATGCAGGAAGTGAGGTGCTTCCCCCGTGCCTGGCTCAGGGTGAGCTACCAGGTATTTTTGTTGTCACAAATGATGTTAATTGCTGTTTGGAGATCATCTGGATTGAGATTTGATTAATCCAGGAACCTTCTTGAAGTAGTTGTTTTATCGCATAAGTACTTTGATTACACAACTCTATCCTTTGTGATTTTATTTATACACAGACATTATGGGCCTCCCCGACCTCTCCCCGTGCTGTGGTCCGGTTGTTCCGTGGGCTGTGGCCGTTCCTCCTGCCTAATCCTGGGATCACCGCAGGGGGATGAGTCTAACTTGGCTGTTCCTGGTGTTCCACGTCAAAGCTGACTTGGGATGCTCTAATCTGCAGATTAACGAGAGAATAGATTTGCTTGGGGACTCTGTAATCCTGGATTACTGGGAGTGCTGGGAGCAGTAATGCTGTGACTCGGGCGCGCTGCTGATGGGGCGGCTGTGGTGATGCTCACAGCCCGGCTCTGTCCTGCAGCCGTGCTGGGGCCGTGGTCTCCCTGGACTGTGCTGGGACAGAGGCATGAGAGCTGTGGTGGAGAAACCACTGAAACCTCCCGGAGCAGCAGTTACCTACAGGGGAACACAGCTGGGAAGCTCCTGCTTGTGGGTCGTTAGATCCCTGTGAACGTGTCTGCAAGAAGAAACCCGGCAAGGTCATGAAAGCTGATGGTCAGCTGCTGCCTGGCTTCAGGCCTGGGCTGGATGAGGCGTTCCCGTCCCAGGGGAGCTGAGGGAAGAGATCCTTTGAGAGCCAAAGTCCACTGCGGGAGGTGCTGGAGGTGGGCTGCCATGGGCTGTGTGTGGAGGTGAGGCGGTGGAGCAGCAGCGCTGAGTGCTGTTGACGTGGCAGGATGCTGATCAAGCAGGTTAAAAATAGCAGCTGCTCGCTCCTCCCCAGCTCGGCTGCGTGGCTGCGACCGGGAGCTGGAAGTGCTTATGCCGATGTGCTGAGCAGGCACAAAGCCCAGCTGCAGCCACGGGGCTGGGTACCGCGGGGAGGGCGGGACCGCGATGGGATTGGGGTGTCGGGGGAGCCTGGAGCTGCAGGCTGAGCACCCAGCACCTGCCTGCTTCCCCAGCGCCCCTGCAGAGCTCGGCTGCACATCCCATGCTCCTCCTGCACTCCTCCCGGTCCCCCAGAGCTGAGCCTTCAGGTGCCGGCAGCATCCCGGCCCCACAGTGAGAGCGGGGCCGGGAGCAGAGCACGGCTGCTCGAGCGCTCTGTGCGGGGCCGAGGGGACGAGGTCGGGGTGCAGGCAGGAGCGGGGTGCGCGTGGCCGGAGGCTGGAGCAGCGGCCCCTGCAGCGCGGTGCTCGGGCAGCGGTGGGCTCGGATGGCCGCGGCTGCCTGCAGTGCCAGCTCGGTGGTGTGGGGGCTGTGGGAGCTGGGAGGTGGCTGTGTGACTTCTGTGCCTTTTCTGTTTTGTCGCTTTTCAGTCTTTTACTGCTTCAGGCTGCTGTGTTTAAACAAACTCACTGCAGCTTCAGCTTGCTTTGTTCTGGGGTCAGCTTGCGAAGGCTGTTGTAGTGCTTTGAGGTGCTGTACCTTGAGAAGACGGCAGGCAGGTTAGGTGCGTTTTACTGCAACCTCTGGGAGGTTAAAGGGATCACTGGAGTTTGGGCCTCAGGGCTGTAGGAGAGAGCCATTTCCAGGCAGAATTTCTGTGCAGCCTTCTTGTTTCTTTTTAAAGCTGTTCGTTCTCTGGTGTGTGCACGACAGTCGGCGGTGTGTGCTGTACATCTCTCCTAAAGCCATGCGAAAGCAGATCCTTTGAATGGAAAGGTATTGAAAATAGAAACCAGAAACCAAAATAGACAGCTAATCCCCATCTTATCCGTCCCGTGGTTCAGCTCAGAGAGCGCTCACTGAACATCACCATCTCCGCTGCCCGCGGACGCAAACAGACTGCTGTGGTTTTCCTGCTCTGGGATCAGTCCGTGTCCACATTCTCTGAATAACAGTAAAACGTTAATGGAGGTGAGGACCGTTTTGTCCCTCGTGGCTGTTTTGCCACTGGAATAACAACTTTAAATGTTAAGATTTATAGATGTCAAGCCTGCTCAGCAAAAACTGAATCGTGTTCCGTAGCGCACGTTACCATTTACTGCTGCTGTATTATCTGCAGCCAGAGCGGCGTAACCTGTGGCAGCATCCTCACGGGGATGGGATGTGGGTCTGTCATTTCATGTTGGCTGCCTGGGGAGATCTGCAGCTCTTTTAGTGAAGAGGACTGGGGTGTGAGCTGCACTGATGCTCCCCAGGAACCGTGGAAGCAGAGGAGCACTGTGTGTCCGAACGAGTGCTTGGCTGTGAGCTCAGTGATTTCTGCTGTGTGCGTTGGTTCCTGAGCACGGTATTTGCCAAAGTCTCGCAGGCTTTGGAGGGGTATTGTTTTTTCTTTTTAAGTTTAATCTCATCAGTTTTATACTCAATTTAGGAGTCCTCGCTGACGTGTCTGTTAATAACAAGTGTACTCCAGCTGTTATTCAGTGGGTGCCCTGAGGGCAGCCTGCAGTGCTGAGCTGTGTTGGGTGGCTGCGGGCGCTGCTGAGCCCGGAGCGGAGCAGCTCTGCGTCCCCGGCAGCGATCCTGCCCGTGTGTGGCTGTGCCATTGCTGCTGAAATGAGCACGGATCCCCGGGTTTGTCATTAGGCATTTCCTTGTGTTCCCTTTGTTGGGTGTAGTGAGTAAAGGAAAAGTAATCTGACTGATGCAAAGCTGCCTGACAAACACGAGCACTAGTCTGAACGTCAGCACCTGCTATTGACAGTTGATTCCTGTGTGGCCTTGCAGTGGTCAGCAGCTGATGAGCAGCGTTAGCAAGCATGACGGATTGCTTCAGTTGCAGGCTTAGTAAATATGACTGGGTGAGAAGGGGAGAGAGGTCAGCAGAGTGCAGAGGAGCTGCCCTCCACCTCGCTGTGCCTGCAGTGAGTGCTGGTGGATGTGTCGTCGCAGAGCTCGGGGAGCCAGGAGCAGAGCGGTGCCCGAGGGGAACTATCACGTGTTAAACACCTGACTGCTGCCATTAAACTTGCTCAGGTATACGGTGCAGAGCAGTATTTGTGTTCTGGTGTTCATGTGCAGCTCCTGGAAAAACCCACAGTCTGTCACTAGGTGCGGTGCTGCAGGAGCGTGGCAGCCCTGTAGGGCCTGGCTCTCGCAGGAAACGCCCTAAGAGCTGCAGTGTGCAGGTGTGGGTCGTTCATCCGCGTGGAACGGGGCCTTGCATGGCTGCCAGGTGCGGTGTCCTTAGCATTGGGTGCTTGGTGTATCAGTGAGGTGGGTGAGGGGCCCCGGCCGCTGACGTGCTGCTGGGCTCTGCCTCCAGGCACTGTGCGTGGCCGTACTGAGACCTGTGGGGCCGGTCCTCGCCACCACCCTGCTCGCTGGGCACTTCGGAGGTGTACGGAGGGGTGCTGCAGTGGAGTGCCCTGTTGGCTGTTGCTCTGTTCCAAGGATTGTAAAGCATGGTAGAGAAACGAGCAGCCCAGCTGCCTCTGCAGCCATGGGTGCCCGTTCCCGGAGCCCTCATGAACAGCTCAGAGAATTGCTCGTTAGCCTTTTCATTTTAAGGGAAGCTCTTTGTTGTAAAACACTGTGATGATTCCTGGGAGTGATACCTGGGCTGCAGAAGTCAGGTGAGCTGCTGGGATGCTGGGGTGAGAGCTTTGCACTGAGCAATAAGGCATGTTTTGTTCCTCCTGAGGAAGTGAAATGGCTCTTGTGGCAGTGGTTGGGCTTTGTTCTACGCAGAGAATGGGATAATGCAGGGGGAGGGAGTGCTGGTCATCCAACCACCTGCAGCAGGAGCTGCTTTCATGGGCTGCTAATTCACATGAGATCTAAAGGGAGCTGAACATCTCACACTTCAAATGTGAGTTATCTGAGCACATTCAGGTAGATAAGTGTGAAACGAAGCCTTTTGAAATCAGACACATCAGGCAGTCCCCCGCTGGCTGCAGGTAGCAGAAGCCTGCTGTCTGAGTGGAGCACACGGCGGCTGTGGGAGGGAGGGTGCTTGCAGCTGCCCTGCAGGTGAGCCCTGGGCAGTGCTGGGGGGCTGCTCTGAGCACCTGCTGGGTGCTGGGGCGGAGTGGGCAGAGCAGGAGGAGGTTTCTGAGGGCCCTCCTCAGAGGTCCCTAGTTGAAGCTGGCCTGGATTGAGGCTGACAGACAGTTAATTGTACAACAGCATTGGCAGTGTTGCTTTGTAATTGGTTCCCCACTGCATAATTCTGGCTAGCAGGAATGGTGTGCTGGGTGTCTGCCTCTGGTTGTGCGGATCAGCTCAGGGGTAATGTGAGTACTGCAGGTTCCAGTGTTCCCGTGGTTTGTTTGCTCTCATGAGGAGTGCTGCAAAATCCAGCAGCAGGGCATTACTGCTGTAGTGCAGCAACAAGTTGTTAAACGTTTCTCAGACGTGGAGGTAACAAAGAAATGTTCCTTCTGTGTAGAAATGCAGGCAGAGGCCAACAGCCGCGGCGTGACCCGCCCGAGCTGCTGCCTGCCATGCCCTGCAGCTGCCCGAGGATGGGGCTGTCCGCTTCCCTGGGTCACAGCTCTGCCCCTCTCACAGCCTGGGCTGAGCTGGGCCCACCCGTGTGCCCGGAGCATCGGTGCTCGTTCACATCCATCAGGGCGCTTCCAGGGCGGGTGCTGCTTTTGGCAGATGGTGGTGGTGCTGCTTTGGAGCTGGAGGGAAGCCTGCTGCCTTGCCTCGGCTTTCCGCGGCTATAGGAGGAGACAGTGAGGTCTGCTTCTGTTTGGACGTTTGTTCTAATGTAAGAACTTTCTAATTAGAACCTTTATGAGTTAATGATGTGGTGCTTTGTCCGCTCCCTGCTGCAAGGCGGAGCTGGGGGAGCGGCTCAGCCTTTTTTTGGCTCTCTGTCACCCTGGTGCATTATCTCCATCTGGCTGCCTCCTCCCCCCTCGTGTCCCTCCGCTGGAACTGAGTGTGTACCAGGGACTATTAATAGCTGAGTCCTGCAAGTCTGCTCCTGCAGATGCAGTTCTGAGCTCCTGAATCCTAAAACTCATTACAGAGGAAGCAGTAGGCTGTGTGGTAGTTAATGCAATTAGGCTTCTAAGTTGGGTTCTGAGGGCCGAGTGCTGCCCTGGATTTCTGCATGAAGCTGCTGTGGGGTCCCGGTGTGCAGACCCCCCCGGCGCATCCCCCGCCGCTCATCGGCTGCCGTCGGGACCTGGCCGTGGTGCTGGCAGCTGCGCTGTCTGTCCGATAGCAAGGAGGGTCCGGATCCCACACCCTCGGCTTCCCAGTCCCGCTGTCCCGTGGGTTTGCATGGCACCGGGATGGGAGAAGTTCTGGGCTGCACTGGTCCATGCTGCCCAAGGCCGTTAGTTGCTGAGGGTTTGAGGACAAGAAGTCCAAACAGTCGGAATTAACTGGAGTGCAGGTTGCCCTCTTCTGTATGGGAAGCAGAAGCCATATCTCCCTTTCTAACAGGGATATGTTACGTGCAGGAGGAGGCAGAAAGACCGAAGGAGACACGGGCGTTCCTGAGACCCTCCTGTCTCAAGGGATGGGGAATTTGGAGCCCTCACAGCTGGAAGTGGTTGTTAATACCTCACATACCCACACACTGAGTTTGCAATTACCATGCACGAGCATTCCGCTGCCATGCTTGGCTAGGGGAAAGAATCCACTGAAACGTTCAGGTGGGCAGGTGGGGTGTGCCTGCTGTGTTAATGGTGTCAGTGCTGCCTGTAAGTTCAGCCCAGCTGGGGTGAGGTGTGTGCAGTTGTGGTGGTGTGTCCTCCGGTGGCTGCAAACGTGGCACATTCATGGCTGAAGATTTTGAGTTCATTTTTTGCTCTGCTCAGAGTCTCAGGAACTCCAGTTAATTTTATTCCCCAAATTGTGTTTCGCTCCCGCTTCCATAACCGTGTAAATCTGTTGCTGAAGTTAAAGAACCATGACATTATTCTATACATCATTCATAGATCCTTTGCTGGAATTTCACACTTCCTTAAGCTGCTCAGGAGCCTGCAGGGTGTCCTCATCCTGCCGCACGAAGCAGATCCTGCCCTGGCAGCAGGGTGGGGGAGGTGGGCAGCATCTCTTTGCACAGCTTTCTGCACGCTTTGAGCCCTTCTTCCATCAGTTCTCTCTCCTTTCACCTTTTTGTCTGCCTTTGCTAATTTTAGTCTCTTTTTCCTTTTATTGTAATCCCTGTTTCTTTCTCCTCATCCTCAGCACCAACCCTCATCCTTGCTCCTCTTCTGCCCCCAAACCTGCACGTTCTGCTCCCATCCCCTTGCTGGGCAGTGCGCGGTGCCGTGGGGCTGCAGAGTGGTGTGGGTGAGATGGGGCACTCTGCACTGAGCTGGATCTGGGCAGACAAACTGCCAGAAAGGACTCCAAGCCGCGCTCAGGGCTGGTGCGTTCTGCTTGCCAAGGACCCACGCAGCCCAGGAAACCAGCAGGGATTCGGAGTTCTGTTCTTACAGACTCTGTGCCGTTACCCAAGAGGAGCTGTGCTTCCCGGCTGCCTGGTGCTCAGCGCTCAGCGCAGGAGGTGCGGCTGGAGCCCGTGATCCTCTCCCAGAGGAGTGCTGCAGCCTTCTCTGCTTCATGACTTCTGTGTTTTCCGGGCACTAATACAACGAGTTTGATGGATACGCAGCTGTTCCTTAACTGGCTGTAAATGTTCATCATGGATCCAGGCAGGGGACGTGGCCTGGTTCAGAGCAGCACCGCAGAGCGGAATCCTGACGTGCTGCAGCACTCGGTTCTCTCGGTTCCTCCCTGCTTTGCGGAGCTCTTGTGGCACCAGACCTCTTTCTTTCTTTGCAGTCTGTTTCTGACAATGTGCAAAGTTACTGACGAGGTGATGAAATCTGGTGGACGAGGGTTTGCCAGAAAGTGGCATCTTTTTTCCTCCTCATAAAGCAAAGAAACCTCCGCCCTTTCAGCTCCGGGCACCGCTGCAGTGCTGCGGCCGCCGCATGGAGCGGTGCGGGCGGTGCTGGGCAGGACAGGGACACACTGCAGTGCTGTCCTTGCTAGCTCTGCTTCATCAGCTGCAGGATACTGCTCACCAAACCCTTCCCTTTTGTCTGCTTTGGATAAACGTGTAGCAGTTGTATCCCCTGCAAAGGGAGTGATTGTCAGCTGTTTTAAAGCCTGCCTCGCGATGCACTTGTTTTGCATTTCCCGTGTTTCCAGGAGCTTTGTTTTGTGCCAGTGGTGCAGGTGAGGGTCACTGAGATCTGAAGTGACAGTGATGTGGAGGACACTCTGACCACAATGCAGAGCCTGGTGGAGCCACTGTCACCCAGTGATGGGCTGCCCCTGCAGAGTCAGCCTGACACAACAGGAATGTGGTCAGACTCATTGAGTGAGTAGAGTCTCCCAATGGATAATGATAATAGCTCATCTGGATTAAGCTTATGGGAATGGTTTGTTGGGAAGAATCCTCTTTTGACCAAGTGCTTGGAAGTACGTACTCCATGAAGTTAATGTCATGTTCAGGGATGGGCTGTGCTTCCCCTGTGCTGTGTATCTGCGTGGCAGTGTGCAGGAAGGCAGCTCCCTGCACACACTGCGCTCAGTTGTCTCCAGGGTGAGAATGCAGTGGTACTTGGTTGGACCTGGAGCTGGGTTTTGTTGTGCTGTTGGCCTTCCCACCCCCACATGGCACTGCTCTGTTCAGTCTGCTTAACTTCAGGGTTCTCTCCCTCCTGAGATTCATGCTAGTACAGCTACTAACCAGTAGTGAAAAATGATAAAGTGGTCAGAAGCATCCAGGCTTTTCTTTGTCCCATCTCCCTCTCAAAAATGGGGAAAACAGTACTGATGTTTTTCTCAGGTGTTGGTTTATGGCTTAGTGGGGTTTCCAAGCAGTTCACTGTGTGCGTTTCTTTTACTTTCCAAAAGCCATTGATTTTTGCAGCGCTGCAATTAGAAAACAAGAAGCCTATAAAATGGTGTTATTTCTGCATTTTGAAATGGAGTTCAGTCTCCTGCTGCCTTTTTATTGGTCTCCCCCTCTCCAGCCCTTCTGAATGTTGCTTGAGTCAGCATGTTGTAATTTTCCTGTGGAGATCCAGGGCTTGCTGGTGTGGCTGAAACCCCAATGGCTTTGCTACAGTTTCACCATTCTTTGGCATTACATTCACTGTAATGGAAAACACGCTCCTTAGCAGTTTGCACTGCAGCTGTATTGACTGAGAGCACTTGGCTAATCACTTCCTGTAATTAAATTCTTCACGAGGAGTAAAGTTAATCTTCTCAGAACATGTAAAACCCGACCTGCAGCCTGAACCGGCAGAAGCACGGTGGTTTATGGGCACCTTTGTCCAAGCATGAAGTCTCCCTTCCTGAACCAGAAGCAATTAGTATAATTAAATACTCCTGTTCCTGAGCTGAGGATGTATAATAATAAACCGTAACCGATGCAGCAGATTTCCTCCAAAGATCTGGTAGATGTTCAAGGACAGAAGGGACAGAAGGGCACTGCTGTCTCTGTGGGTGTAGCATCAGCTGCTCCATCTCCTTTAAATCCATTTTGTGCCGATGTTCTCTCAACGCTGTGGTGCTCTCTAGGTTTAGTAGAGGGAAATGAGGGAGACTTTCCCCTGCTCTTGCTGTTTGCATAAATACGTTAATAAGCTAATTGACCAAATCCTCGCTGATGGGCTGTGGCATTAAGCTTGCTGGGGGTGGCTGACTGTGGCCGTATGCTTTGGTCCCGAGGTTTCTCTGGGTTTTTAGAAGGGGTTCTGGAAGTGCCTGTTGGCATCATCTTGAAACGTTGCCATTCCCAGCACAAACATTATTACCCTCACTGTAGCTTTGCTTGTACTCACAAGTTCAGCTTCAAAGTACTGCATTCGCAGTTGTGATTATTGATGTGCAGCAAAACAGAAGAACAGAAAGTGCCATCCAGGTGCTGGAGTGTTTATTCCGATGGAGAAACTCAAGAGTTCTTCCACAGTCATAACATTTCTTGTACCCCTATTAAAAGTCAGAGTGAAAATAACCTTTCAGGCAGCCACTAGCATTTGCCCTTCGTGGAAGTTGGACCGGTCAAAATCCAGTGCTCACAGCTCTGTTACCTGGATGCTGACAGGTTGCCATCAGCTGTTTGGTTTTGGACAATTAAGATGTATTTGTCGCATCCACTTTTGGTTACTGTGACTTTCACATGCCAGGTATCACTCAGCATCTCAGTTCAGCGATGTTTCAGCTGTGAGCGATGTCAGGGAGCTTTAGGATATGACGAGGATATCGTTTCCTTCCCCCAATTTATTCACAGTGCAGCACTGGAAAAATACTTCTTACATTTAGAGACTCTCTGCTGAAGCAGTCAGCTTTTGCCTTGCGATCTGCCCAGCTGGCTGCTGGTCCCCTGGGGCTCTGCGTGCTCCTTAGCAGTGGGGCTGCTGTGGGGCTGAGGGCTGTGCCCTGCGGTGCTGGATGGGCCGTGTGGTGCTGAGCTGTGGGGCAGTGGAGAGGTCACCCTACTGTCTTTGCAGCAAATACTGTTGCATTTAGAAAGATGAAATGTGCAAAAGCAGTGCCAGCAGTTAGAGTGCTGGGAGTGTCCTGAAAGTGGGGCTGCACCAAGCCTGCTCTGCTCGTGGAGTTTGGTTTCCTGGCTGTCAGGTTCCCCTGCTGTGGGTTTCCTGCTGGCTGGCTCTGCCCCAACTTGCGGCCCATCCTGGAGAGCCATGGGGACGTTTTTCGTGGCCCACATCCCTCCAGTCACAGTTCAGACACCAGTGATGGGTGCCAGGGCGACGTCAGCCGTCATGGTAGGCAGGGCCTGAATCAATCTGTGTACGTGGATCATTGAGCATCCTTGTAAAACAAATGGCTGTGGTCAGTCATGTAAAGAAACATCTCCCAGGCCTCATGGTATTATTCAAATCCTAAATCCTCTCACAGTTTCCTGAACAGAACATCTGCTACAATTTGGAGGGATTACAGCCTGGAACGGTTATTGGGAATGTTGCTGACACAGAGTGAGGAGGAAAAGGAGCGATGCATTTGGGTACTTCCCCACGAGGGCACATCTCTGCCTTTGCTTGGCCCTTGCCAGCTCGCAGCCCCCCCACGCCGCGTGCTCGGCTGGGTGCAGCTCCCTGGTGAGCGTGGCCTGGTGGTGGCCTTGGGCCGCGTGTGCTGTGGTGGCCCTGGTGTTTCCCTTCCCATCCAATTGCAGCAGCCTTGGGTACAGGTGGACCTTTTGTTTCCTGCCCGTCTCCCACGTGGAGCTCCCGGGGAAGCTCTGGCAGTGCTGTGGGAGTGACCTTCCAGCCTGGGGGAAGCATCTCCCATCCCGTGGCCAGGGCTGTGTGGGTGCTCCCAGCCGGAGAGATGGGGCTGTGGGGTGAGGGTGGGGGTGCAGGACGATGCTGCAGCAGCAGCACGGTGAACTCCAGCTTTCCAAAGTGAAACAGGGAAGCTCCCAACAAGTCAGGTTTTCTGTCTTCCTGTGATTACGGCAGCAATGCTCACAGGGACTGGTGGGCGAAAGAAAACTCATTAATTACTGTGGCAATTAAGCAGTGTTGGTCAGCACTCAGCTCGCAGTGCAGAGCTGTGGCTGCAGCTTCCAGGACCACGAGAGCTACAGTGTGTGCAGGAGCAGAGCTGGGACAGAGCGTGCACCTGGAGCTGGCGGGAGCTTTCTGATGGCAAATGGTTTTTCATTTGAAAAGATTGGACGAAAATGTTGTCATGAAAAAAATTAGCTCCTCCTTCCCACGGTTACAGTCTGGGAAATGATTCCAAGTGCTTTTTTGCTGCTGCAGAAAATCGGAGCTGTGCATTGGAGTAAGCAGAGCCAGCGACACAGGCTGTTCACTTGGCACAGCCCGTCACGCTCATTGCCTCACTGAGTGGCAGAGCACAGACTCTTTGTGGTGGAAAGGTGTGGATTCACTGTGTCATTTTCACCTGCATTTATCTCTCTACGCTAAGTGCTCCTGAGCAGCTCAGCGCCCCGTGCTGATGTGCTGGCTCTGCAGGTGTGTGCTGCGTGTCGTGGGGCGGCCCTAGGTCCGGTCAGTTCCCTCGTGCCCGTGGTCTGGAGGCGATGGCTGCTGCTTTTGTGCCACGATTAAAATAAAATGCAAAGTGTGGCAGCCCCAGTTTACAGCTCGTGCTTTGAGAAAGTGGCTGTTATGTCTCGCCAGCCCTCAGCACGTTCCCTTGTTAAATTATGCATATGCTAATGAAGTGTGAAAATCAGCCAAATAACAACTCTGTGTAATAGCTTAATGTCCCCAGAGCGGTGTGGGGGTTTTTTATTATTAATTTTTGATTTGTGACCCTTTCTGAGCCGCGGTTCTGCGCAGCGTTCTTCCGACAGCTGAGGGTAATTTGCATTCCCAGTTTCCTCTCGTGAAGCCCGGTGCACGCACGCAGTCCCCAGCACAGTTTGCATTTGCTGTTCTGGATTTGGTAATCCCCGGGTTTCCATTACATCGGGCTGAGGTTTCTCAGCACAGTTTGTACCGTCCACAGCACTGTGTGGGGCTGTGCAGCGTGGGGTCCCACTGCCGGGGACGGCTGTTTGGGGGCATGGAGGACATCATCCATCAGTGTACAGCCCCCAGCACCAAACAGAGCTCCCGGCAGAGATCCTTAATTCCCTGTCAGGATCAACTGAATTAAATCCCATCTGACTGAGAGAGGGCTTTCATTGGGTCTCATGATTGTCCATACTTCCATTTGGAAGCTTCTTACATCCTGGAGTTAGTTCCCTAATAATGAGAGGTTTGCTCGTCTGCTTGTTGCTGCTGAAGACAGATTAGAATGAAAGCTGAGCAGAAGTTTCCTTCCAGGAGAATAAAGTCCATGGAGTGGTGATGAATTGACAATGGAAAGCAGAGGGGATGGGGAGTGAAGGTGGTGGCTGGAGGGTGGCAGCGGTGGTGCCCAGGGCTGTCCCACGGGGTGGGTGGGCAGAGGGCTCTGTTCTGCCTCTGGTCTGCACCCTTCCCACGCAGCCCACGTGTCCCACGGCGCTCCAGTACGGAGCGGGGTGCTCTGCTGAGCCCCCTGAGCTGCTCCTCCAGCTCTTACGCTGTAGCTGTTGGCGTGCTCAGCTCACACAGGCAGAAGTGCCAAGTTCTGAGGATGGATTCATTTATGGTTATAACCTCCATCTTCAGCTGCTTCACAAATGACTTTGAAGCAATTCATTTTAGAGACTCAGAACGTTGCTTTATGAACTTAATGCCAAGATGAGAAAAGTTTAATCAAGATGCTCCATGGAAAATGTCCTGAAGCGATCTCCTTCAGGGCACAGCACTGGAAGCAGAGCAGGCAGAAGTGGAGCTCGTGGGCTCCAGCCTGAGTGCTGGGGGCTGTGCTGTGTAGGGTTGCTGTGCTTCCCTGGCTGTGCCCCGAGGGACGCTGCTGGGCCCTGGGGCAGTTTGGCAGAGAGAAACCCCTCCTTAGTGCCTCCAGCTCAGTACCGCTCCAGATGTTGGACTGAGCCATCTTTAGCTGATTTAATCCTAATCCAGGCAACGAATGCCAGCGACTGTCTGCGTGTGGCTTCAGTGTGTTTACTTTCTCCTAAGTGCAGAGGTGGGATATCGGGTGTGTTCTTTGCAGAGCTCTGTGCTCCATGGCTCCCCACGCTGTTGCTGTGGGGCGGAGGGATGCTGGCGTGGCTCGGCCGCCCCGTGCTGGTGTTTGCCTCCCATCAGACACACTCTGTGCTGGGCTGCTCCGTGGTGCTCTCTGTATTCACCCTGAACACTTGTTCCTCGTGCATCAAACAAGTAATGGTAGAGCAGAAAGTGGCGTCAGCGCAAAAGGTGATGAATTTCAGCCGTGAGCTGAAAACAGCTGTGATGATGAGAGGACAGCTCGCAGCCTGCAGATGTTACTCACTTAGCTGACACTCAGGGACTTCTAATTATGGTTTTTAAAATAATCAAAGGGTTTTGCTGGTAAGGGGACAGATGGATGAGCAGGATGACCAGAGGCGGCTCAGCACTGCTCCCTTTGCTGCTGTAGCACTGTGGCAGTGCTGTGTGTGTGGGGTTCCCCAGTCCTGCAGGGCACTGTCTGGAGAATGCAGGCACGATGATTAGAGCTGCTTGCTGCTATCATCAGCACCATGTTTCCTTGTAGAAAAGCAATCTCTGTGTCCTGCTGAGGGCAGAGGTCTTTCCTGTTCCACGAGGCAGGCACTGGTAGCACCTCGGAGTGTGTGTTTGGTGTGCCAGCCTTCAGACTTCAGCGCTGCGCTGTCCCTGAGCTATGGGCTGTCAACCACAGGTGCTGGGTGGACCCGGGGCAGCCCAGGTGGGCAACTGAGAGCCCCGACCCCACGGTGCCATGGAGGAGTGGAAGTGGCTCTTGGAAGTCCTTGGAGCTCTTAAAGGTGTTCACGTGAGAAGGACAGAGGACCTGGTCAATGCTCGGGTGCTTTCTGTGTCTGATTTGTGTTCAGGTCACCCTTTTGCAGACAGACGTAGTTTTTCTGTTACCCTGTGATGGGTTCTTGGCCAGCATTCCCAGTCTCCCAGTGAGGCGGGGTCTGGAGGGGCACAGCCCGGAGGGGCTCACAGCGATGGCACTGAGCCCTGGGAGCTGTGTGCTGGGGGCTGGGGCTCAGTGCTCCCCTGGCACCCGCTCCTTCTGAGCTGTGGGTGCAGGCAGTTACAGTGCATTGAGCCTTGTGAGGACGGTGGGAGAGAGGTAAATGTGTGTTCTTTCATGTAGGCGCTTTGAAATAGGCCCTGTGGTGGGGGAAGCTGCAGAGCTGCCAGATGGAAGTGTCTTCAGTCTGAGTCGGCAGCACTAAATTATTCTGTGCTGTAACAAGGGCAGAGAAATTTTGAGTGTGATGGTATTTTTAGCTTTTAAATCTAGGAGATTTATTCCATTTTGGGAAAGATGGGCAGCTGCTGCTGGCTCGGCAGCATTGCACCATGCTGTTGGGAAGAGGTGCCCAGCTGAGCACAGCACCCTGCCTGCCCTCTACAGCCAGCACTGCTGTCCTGCAGAGCAGACCGAGGGCTCCACGCACTGTGCTTCACTTCGTTGCTGTGTAGTGATGTTTTGGGGCATTGTTCTGATGATATGAGGTTCTTACTGGGCTTAATGCAGTGGAATTGATTTCTATTTGCCAGACTATCATTCCCCTCAGTGGGGAAAAATCAATGCAGATCAATCACGTGTGATTTTGCATGCCATTAGAACCATATTTAACCTTTGCTGTCCCGCTCCCTCCCGTGCCCTCACCGTGTGGGACCGCAGTTTGCAGGAGGACAGATCCCCCAGCCCCATCTCAGTGACCCACAGCCGAACTTTGCAGCACTCAGGTGGGATGGAGGAGCACATCCCCGTGTGCCCACCATGTGGCCTTGCTGTAGTGTTCCCACAGTGTTCCTTGCCTTAGCCAAGAGACCTCAGTGCCCTTTTTCTTTGGTTTCTTCTTGGTGTTTTTCACAGGCAGGGAAGAAAGCTGCAAAGGAATTATAGTGGGGATTCAGGTCCTGGGAAGAGCCCTTCTCCCTGCAGCTCTCAGGCTGTGCTGGAGCCAGGACGCGTCCTGCTCCCCCTCACTGCCCTCAGCTGCACACAGCACTGCTGTGTCGCGTGGGAGCCTTTCCCAGATGCCAGCACTGGGAGAGGTGAATGGGATCTGTGCATCCTCAAAGCCCATGAACCGACCACGACTGTGCCAGTTTCCATATGCAGTTGTAACGCGTGGGTCACAGGGGCTCTGCTCCCAGAAACATTCCCCCTTGTCAGCCCGTTGCACTCTGGAGGAAGGCAGTGCTGGCTGTGTGTGCTTGGGGCTGGGTGCTGTTTGCTGTGAGCGGGTCGGTTTGTTTTCTTTTGTAAATACAAACTTGTAAAACAGAAAGAAGGATGGTGCCCCTGTTGAAAAGCTGTGTGTTGTCCAAGCCTGTGTACTGCTGTTATTGCAGCTCTCATTCAGAACTCCAGATCTGTACTTAAAGCTCTGATGTGCGGTCTCAGATACAGTTTGAGAGGTCCCTGAGCAGCGCTCCCAGCTCTGACCTCTGGTGGTGCTCAGTGGGACGTGGGCTGGGCACATCTGTCCCCCATGGTGAGGAGGACCCAGGGCTGCTGTTGGCTGCCGTGCACTGCCTGGGGCTGAGCGGTGGTGACAGCAGCAGGACACAGGGACAGGAGGGATCTGCAGCACCTGCGTGGGGCGGAGGAGCTGTGTGAGGTGTGGGGAGCTGCAGGGACAGCGTGCATGGGGACGTGGAGATGTCAGCTCCGGGTGTTGGTGGGAGGGGAAGGGAAGGGAAGGCTGCTGCGGCTCTGGGTGCCTGGGGCAGCCCCTGGGTTTGTCGTCCACGTTTAACAGCTGCTCATTGTCCCTTTGCTGGGGATGTGCTGTCCTCCTGCAGCAGGACAGGGAAGGGGCACCGTGCTGTTCAGCAGCACGTGTGTGTACCGGGCTGCGTGTATTATAAATTCTCTATTTTTCTGATAAAACCGCATCACTACGGTGAAAATGAAATCCAGCCCTCGATATTTTTAGCATGAAAGCGTGAAGGAACATTAATGCTCACAGAAGGGAGAGCTGCGGGCTGGTGCTGCTCGGAGGGGACGGTCTCCATGGAAACAGTTTTCTTTAAATTCTCCACGTTGGGGCACTGAGCGTGTAGGAGGCGGCGGAGGAAATGGGAGCGCAAAAAGCGTTTTTCCCTATTGTCACAGAACTACTATAGGAACCTTAGGGGAAGTGAACTTATTGATCATTTCAGTGCCCGTACGCAGGAGTTTCAATCCGCAGTAGCAGGAGTGCTCTGAGCACGGGGGTGGGAGCGCTGCTGGGGCCGCAGCTTTGATGGGAGACTCTTCCAGGAGGACGCAGTGCTGCTCCGTGGCCGTGCTGTCACCTCTGTCCGTTGTCTGCTGTGGGTTTGGTTGTGCCGCAGCCCATCAGCAGCACGGTGAGCCCACGGATGTGCTGAGCACTGCAGTGGCTGTGGGGCTGCCGAGCGCAGTGGGGGCACGGGGGGGACTGTGGACTGTGCCACCTGCACGGGCTCTCGCTCCCACCCTTCGCTTTTCTTTCCATAACCCCATGAGGAGGGAGACAAGCAGGGAAGCATCCCATGCCGCATTGATCAGTTGCAAAACGGGACTGATGTTTAAGCAGTGGTTCATCTCCAGTCAAGCATGAAACAACAGGTGCATCTGAAGGAGCTCAGGGTCCGTCCCATAGCTGGAAACCAAACAAGATGGAAATTCCCAGCAGGTGCTGTAGTGCTCAGCAGAGCAGTGTGCCTGGCTGTGCACCACGATGGCCCTTCCGCTTCGCTTTGCAGCGCTTCTGTTAACGTCAGGAGCAGATGGTTAAAACCTCCTGACAGACCCTGCTGCCCGCAGAGGGCTCTGTGCAGAGGACGCAGTGCTGCTCCCGCGCAGCGCCTCAGCCCCTGCTGCACCCCCAGTCCTGTTGGGTCACTGCTGGTCCCCGGGGTTTGTCTCTGCAGTGCCATCTCCGTCTGTGGGGAAATGGGCTCCTGAGGCTGCTCACAGACACCAAACTTTGTCGGTCAGTTCAACTTTGGAGTGTGTTTGCATGTCATTACACATGTATTTAATGCTGTAGAAACGGGGTAATGTGGGGAGGGGGAGCGCGTGGTGGCAGCAGCAGCACAGAGTTCATTGCTCACCTGCCTGCTGCCATCCAGGTCCTCGTGGCCTGGCAGATGCCCACACGCATCTCCAGGCTGAATGGATCCAGGTGTGTGAGCACCCGAAGTTTTCACTCTCTCTGCTGAGTTTATGGAGGTCCCGGTGGCTGCGGTTGCCCTGGAGCTGCATCAGGCAGCTGAGGGCTGTGGTCACAGCTGGAGCAATGTGCAGAGGGGATCCACCATCCCTGGGGCAACAGAGGAGGGGCAGAGCCACCACTGCTCACTGGTTCCATCGAGGAAAGCACATTGAAAGGGCTGCAGGGCGTAAAGGCAGGAGGAGCTTCGCTTCCATCCTGGCAGAAATAGTGACTGTGTGTCACTAATGGCCATGGCAGGGTCTGCTCTGGAGGGCAGAGGGTGCGTGGGGTGTGGGTGGTTCGGCTGTGCTGGGCACACTGCACCTGCACGTGGGGTCTGTGCTTCTGCAGGCACGCGAATTACAGCTGTGGCTGCACAGCCCCGTGAGTATGGGAAGTGAGAGGGAGCAGAGACAGATTCTGCCAGCCCCCACTGCAGGAATGGGCTGGTGCTGCAATAACTAAGTGCCTTTCATTGCAAAATCAATCTTACACCAAGCACTGGGGCTCAGGGACTGCATCCATCCTTCCCTTTCCCTGCTCTGTTGCCGCGTGCCGCGCTCGGAGGCAGCTGGTGACACCAGCCGGGCAGGAATTGTCACGGAATTAACCTCTGACATTCCTTTAAAAATAGCCCCAATAAATCCAATAATAAATCCAATCATTAGCAGCTCCTGCTTTGCCTCAAGGGTGAACACCGCAGATTAAAGTCTTTGCGTGGCACACATCTGCCCTGTGATGGTGGCAGTGCCCACGGGGAGGGGCAGCGGGGCTGTGGGGCCGGGAGCTCCCAGCAGCAGAGCTCCAAAATAGTGCAGCTGTCACTGTACAAAGGAAAAGCTGAGATGTATGGAAATGTCACAGGGGAGAGAGAGCACTGACAGTGTGCGCTGCCTGAGCTGCGTGGGAACGGTGTGTTTGGACTCCTGTGGAAGCCACTCTGCAGTTACTTAAATCGTCTTTGTCTTCTTCCTTCCAGCTGACATTATCTCTACGGTAGAATTCAACCACACTGGAGAATTGCTGGCAACAGGGGACAAGGGGGGTCGGGTTGTCATATTTCAGCGTGAGCAGGAGGTGAGTGCAAAGTGCCATTTTATCCTTATAAAGCAGTGTCCTGATGCTTCCTAATCTGTGCCTGTCGCTCTTAACCTCAGTTCTCTCCTAGCAGACTGAGAATTGGAAAGTGACAATTAGTGATGTGAGACCATGTTCCACTATAAAACGCCCTGAAACGCTGCGTTGCATTCCCACACACCTCCCCCCATAGGCAGTGCAGGCACAGCTGGCTGCCACCCCCCCTTGGCTGCACTGTCCCACCCCAGAGCCCCCCCAGGGTCCAGGGGGGGACCCTGCGTGGGGCACGGCCACCAGTGATGCTGTGGGGCACTGATGGGTCATATTTCTCCCAGAGTTAAAACGTGTGCAGTATTTCTGATCAGTACGAGGTTACATGCAGACACTCTGTTGGCCTTTCTGTTATTATTCTATTTATAGTTCTCTTGTTCACTGTTCTCCCACTTTTCCTGAACTCCCGGCTCCCTGACCCCACCTGGGACGTGTCCCATCCACCTCCTGTTTGACACAGCCCCGTGCTCCAGGGGATGGTGTGGCTGTCAGCTCATGGGGAAGCGACGTGCAGCACAGAGCCCGTGGAGTTCCCCCAGCACAGATCCCAGTGCTGCACAGCTCTGTGTGATGTGGAGAAACGCAGCCCAGGGTTGAGCGGGCGCTGTGCATCGCTGAGTGCTGCCGTTCTCAGACGCTGTCTCCTTTCCCAGCAGCACAGTTCCCACTCTCGGTGCTCCCTGGATGGGCTCTCCCTGTGCCACACAGTGCTGCTCGCAGTGCTGTTGGTGTCTCAGGGCTCTGCTGTGGCCTGGTCCTGTTCCCTGGGCTGTGCAGGCTCAGTGCAGGACTCAGCTCTGCGCTGGGTCAGGTGTACAGCGAACCTGAGGGCAGAGGAGTCAGTGGGAAACGTTCTCTCTGTGTCTTACGTTCCCCTCCATCCCCCTCCTGCAGAGCAAGAACCAGCCCCACCGCAGGGGTGAGTACAATGTGTACAGCACGTTCCAGAGCCACGAGCCAGAGTTCGATTACCTGAAGAGTCTGGAGATCGAGGAGAAGATCAATAAGATCCGATGGCTCCCGCAGCAGAACGCTGCCTACTTCCTGCTCTCCACCAACGGTGCGTGCAGCCCTGGGCAGGGGGTGCTCCTCTGCATTTTGTTCTGATGACTCTGGTTGCTTTGTTTCGTTTGGGTGAAGGTTGTGATGTTGTTTTACTGTTTCAAACCCCCGGCTGCTGTGTTTCAGCGTGCAGCTGCACTCTGCTCAGCAGTTCTGCGTTACGCTCAGGTAAACATCAGGAGGATCCAGGAATATTCCTTGGGATGAATGGGGCCTTGAGATGGATGTGACTTAATTGTTTCAGGGGACAAGGAGGGCTCTAATTATCTCCGTAACCAACTTACTTTGTGTTACAGAATTGGCTCTATTGATCATTGTAATAAAATTCCAAGATTTACCAAACTCATCTGGGGGAGAACCACTGAAATGCAACGAAGATTAATTATAGAGCATGATGTTCTGCTAATTGAGTTTTTAAATACTTTTTTGATTAACCGGGATATTACCTGTGTGTTCGGGACGGTGTTTCGTATTGTAGTGAGTTATCAGAACGCTCCTTTGTAACCGAGTCCCACGTTGCGTTGCTCTCCGTTCTCACGGCTCCGCTCTCTCGCAGATAAAACTGTGAAGCTGTGGAAGGTCAGTGAGCGTGACAAGAGACCAGAGGGGTACAACCTGAAGGATGAGGACGGCCGCCTGCGAGACCCCTCCATGATCACCTCGCTGCGGGTGAGCGGTGGGCGCTGGCGGGGGGTGTCCCAGGGCAGTGCTGGCTGTGCTGGGGGGCTCTGGGGGGGCTCTGAGGGACGTGCAGCCATTGCTGTGCACGAGGGACGTGTGTGTGTGGGCAGTGGGAGCTGTTTTTGCACGAGGTGTCTGGTAAAAGGCAAAGAGAAAAATGAAGACGTAATTTTTTTGAAACGAATAATGAGTGGCACTGCCCCTTTCCAGAGAACAGGAAGTAATATGAATTTATTAGCGGTTTATTTTATTTGACAGCCTTTCCGTGTACTCGATGTGGTTTGTTACACCGAATTACCCTTTAATAATGGGTGTATGTAATACCAGGCACTACCCTGCAGAAGTGCTCAGTGACTGAAGGGCTGCAGCCACGAGTTGTGTGTTGGTGCGGGAGATGGCAGGGAGCAGCTGTGGCCCCACTCCTGCACTGCTCCCATCCCTGGAGCTGATGTAAGCAGTGTGCTGGGAGCCAGGCTGGGAGCAGGCAGGTGTTGGATCCTTTGAGGCTGCACGTCACCCCATGCCCTGTCTGGAGATGGGCAGTGCTGCTGAGGCCGTGGGTCTGACTGGGATGTGGTCAGGCTGCACAGCAGTGCTGAGCGAAGCCGTCCTCTGGAGCCTTTGATGTATTTATTTTTGCATCCAGAGCAGCCCAGTGTGACATCTGAGCCCACGCCCCGCACAAAACCATCATGTTTCTGACGGTCTGAGTGACAGCCCACATCCCACAGTGTCTGAGCACGAGAGCCCCTGTCCCCAGATGGCTGAGCAGAGTCCTTCGGCTGCAAACGATGCATCATTGAGTGTGTCAGGCTGGATTAGGAAGCAGGCGCATCACGTTCAGCTCGGGTTCAGCTCGGGCTCCGGGCTGGCGGATCCTGTGTTCCTGTGTCACTTGATCTGGCTGTGGTGCTCCCGTCCCCACCTCTGCAGCCATGGGAAACCTCTTCGGGCAGCACACAGAAAACGTGTGCTGTGATGGAGTGGCTCAAGGGCACAGGTCCTGGCAGGGGGAGCGTGGGCTGACACCGTCCTGGTGCTCGCAGCTGCCTTAGTAGTGCTGTGTCTGAAGCTATTACGAACGCCACTCTGCATGTGCTGCTTTTATGCCTCTCTCCATTCCCTGATGTTTACTCGAATTATGCTTCTTAGTCCAAATGCAAACGTGTGACACTGCTTCCTATTTCCTCCATCTGTCCCTGCCCCGTGCTTCCCCTGCCCCATCTCCCTCCCCTCTTATTTCCATCATTCACTGTGGGCCAAATCCAGAAAATCCGAGAGGAGAAGCAGTGCTGACTCAGCTCTTGCCCCGCACTGCTGTTAGCAGGGCCGGGTTCTCAGGTCTCCGCAGTGACAAAGCAGAAGAGGTTCTGTTGTTTGGCCAAAGAAGGCAGTGCTGCTGCGGAGCTCCTGGCGTGCTGCGCCCGCGCTGCTGACGCTGCTCCCCGCAGGTGCCCGTGCTGCGGCCCATGGACCTGATGGTGGAGGCCACGCCACGCAGGGTGTTCGCCAACGCGCACACGTACCACATCAACTCCATATCCGTCAACAGCGACTACGAGACCTACATGTCAGCTGATGACCTGCGGATAAACCTCTGGAACTTCGAGATCACCAATCAGAGCTTCAGTATCCTTCGGTGTGTGCTCCCGGGGGTGTCCCCTCTGCTGCCGGGAGCTGTGTTAACAGCCACGGGGGCAGGGCTGTGCTCACAGGAACAGCTCAGCCCTTCCCAACCCAGGAAAGAGGGAGATCCAAGGTAAAGGTTCGACCCATGGTGACTTTCTTTGCCTGAGAGTGTTAATTACTGGTCCTGCTCGTTACCCGTCCATTACTGCTGGTTACCCCGGGTGCTATGAGGTCCGTGCAGCAGATGTGAAGTGCTGCCCCAGGGCTCAGTGCACTGCAGTACCATGGTGCAGTTGTGGCTGTGCTCGTGGGCTGAGCCGTGGCAGGGCCGGGCACCTCCCCGCCCTGTGGGACCCCCACGGCCACCACGTGGAGTTCTGCCTGCAGGGTGGGGGGGATGGGAGGCGATGCAGCAGACAGATGCCCTGGGGGAGATGAGGAGAGGAACTCTTAGCAGCACAGCGGGGTGACAGGCTGCCAGTCACAGGCACAGCGCTGAGATCCTGGCTGTCACCCTCGTAACTTCTGCCTCAGAAATAATAACGGCGGGATGCTAATCACCGGTGATATTTATATCGTGTTTCCTACTGACGAGCCCCCGGGGCACGTGGCAGGTCGGGCAGCTGGAGAGCAGCAGCCACAGGCGTGAGGCTGGAGGGGGCTCAGAGTGCCCATGTCCGAGCAGTGCTGGGAGGATGTGGGCGAAACTGCAGGGCTTTGGGGCCCAAGGCGCCATTTCCGTGCGGAGGGCAGCGGGCTCCTTCACTCAGCCCCAGATATCGTGGACATCAAGCCGGCCAACATGGAGGAGCTGACGGAGGTGATCACGGCCGCCGAGTTCCACCCGCACCACTGCAACACCTTTGTGTACAGCAGCAGCAAGGGCACCATCCGGCTGTGTGACATGCGCACCGCCGCGCTCTGCGACCGCCACGCCAAGTGTGGGTACACGGGGGGACGTGCTGGGGGGATCGTGGCTGAGGGTCGGGCTGGGCACTGCCTGATGCGTGATGGAGAGCTGAAAGCATCAGTTATCCCAGAGGTGGGGGGGTCTCTTTCTCTGGAGATGCTCAGGGCCCACCTGGACGCCTGCCTGCGCAGCCTGGGCTGGGAGCTGCTTTGCAGGGGTTGGACTCAGTGATCTCTGGAGGTCCCCTACAGTTCTCTGATTCTCTGAATCCCAAATCCCGAGCAGAGCACGTGTTCCTGCACTTCATAGCCCTCTTGCAGTCCTACAGTGACAGCTCTCAGCTGAGGCTGAGTGCAGTGATGGAGCAGAGATCCCTTTCCCTGTGCTGTGCTGGCAGCCCCACACGGCCGCTCCCTTGGTTCGGTGCTGCGTGTCCGTCAGTCCTCAGTGAGCACCGTGAACACGGGTTCAGTTTGACCCCTCCCTTGACATTTTCTTATTGATTTCCCTCGAAGCAGCATCCTGAGTCAATCACGGCTCAGCAGATGTGTAAGTGGAAACTGAGACGGCTCATCAGAGTTCAGAATGAAAAAGCAGCATCAGCTTTGGGGGCAAATTCTCTGGCGGGGCGTTTAATAACTGTCAGTGTTTAATAAACATGCAGCAGGTAGCACCACACATCCCTGTTATGTTTGTTGAGACAGATGCACTTTGCAGCTTAGGGGCAGCTTTTATTTTTGTGTTGTTCTGACCAAATTCTGTAGTCCTGTTCCACGTGGGGCTGCTGGCAGGGGCACTGTGAGCTGCAGCCCTGCAGCTGGAAGGGAAGGCAGGGCCAGCCCACGGAGCTCAGGTGTGTGCTGTTACCTGAGTGATGGAAGGGCTGGAGCCAGGATCCGCCCCTTCCCAGTCCTCGATTAGGGGGTTGGCGGTGGAGGTGAGGGCATCTTGCTGGAGATCCCTGCCTTCCTGAAGCCTTCCAAGGGTAAGCAGCTTTTTTCCTTCGTGTCAGTGTCCGTGGCTGCTGCACTGGGGCTTGTGGTCACCCGCTGCAGCCTGGGATTTTGCCACTCTGCTCTTACTGCTGTTTCCCATCGCGGTACAGCGGTCAGCCCTGGGTACAGGCACACCTTGCTGCACAGCTGCTGGCGTCCTCCTGCTGGCAGCATGTTCTCTTTGTTTTTCTCACCAAAGCCCTTTATTCAAGACAAAGGGCACATAAATAGAGCGTAGGGATCTGTTCTCACATTAGGAACTCCCTGCTCCAGGGAAGCTCATCCTGTGCAGGGCTGAGCATCTGCAGTGCGGAGCGCTCGCTGTCAGCTGGGGTGTGGAGAGTGGTGGCAGTGCCTCCAGGAACAAATCAGCTCCTTCCTCAGCCCCGTGGCAGCTAACGATGTCCTGCTGCACGCAGTAATAAGCCTGGCAAGACCTGGAGCTAAAAATTAACAAGCTGATTGTGCAGAATCTCTGGAGGATGACAGACCTCGTCTGCCACCCTGGGCTCATTTGGCAAATGAGGAAACGATCCTCTTTGCCTCTGCAGCACTCCCCATCTCTGTTTTAAGGCAGAACTTGGTGGCCTGCAGCGTGAGGGCAGTCTGAGCCTGGGGTGGTGGCTGTGGGTACAGGGAGTCTGGGTGCCTGGCAGTGCTCATAAGGTTGTGGCAGTGTCAGTGGTGGGACGAAAGCCACCGTGTCATGGCTGGAAATGGGTTTCTTTCCTGTACAGTGAAGGAGGAGAAGCCTCTCCTTGTTCCCCAGTGGTGCTCTGCAGTGCTGAGCTGGTGAGGGGTCTGTAGGGATGGAAGGAGGAGCTCTGAGCAACGCTCTCTTCGTTGGTGTGGATCTGCTGTTTTCTTTAAGGCTGCGCCTGCACAGCTGACGTTAGTTGGAAATTGAATTTGTAAATGTATTTAATTTGGGCCTTCAGACAATACAGACTGTGATTTATTCAAAGGCATCGGATTAAATCTGTGGGTTGCAGTAGCTATAAAATATTTACATTGACTTTCAGTTACACTCCACATCGATTTCTGGAGAGAAAAGGTGCGTATGAGGCTCCAAATCTTCTGTCCTTCTCTTGTGCTGCTGGGAGATGGGTCTCTGATCACCCTTCCTGCTTATTGCACTCATTAAAAACAAAGGAGCCTCAGTGGTAGAATGGTCCAGAACCAACTGGTGCTCTCTCTTACGCCGTGCCCAGCACCGGGAGTGCTGGCAGTGTGTGCCTGGTGCTGGTGGCTGAGCTCAGGGATCGGGGCCTCCCGTGTCCCCGCTGTGCAGTGCTGCTCTGCACCCCTGGGTGCCCTCTGTGTGGGGTGGGGCAGTGGGTCCCGTGGGGCTGCTGATGCTGAGCCTGTCCTTCCTCTCCTGCAGTTTTTGAGGAGCCTGAGGACCCCAGTAACCGCTCCTTCTTTTCTGAGATCATCTCCTCCATCTCCGACGTCAAATTCAGCCACAGTGGGAGGTACATCATGACCCGGGACTACCTCACTGTCAAAGTGTGGGACCTGAACATGGAGAACCGACCCATCGAGACATACCAGGTGAGCGTGGGGCTGCGTGGGGCGGGAGGATGGGGGCGGGCGTGGGGCTGCGTGGGTCCTGGTGTGAGTGTCCCCTGCCTGATGCTGTCACCCCTGCTGCCAGGTCCATGACTACCTGCGGAGCAAGCTGTGCTCGCTCTATGAGAACGACTGCATCTTCGACAAGTTCGAGTGCGTGTGGAACGGCTCCGACAGGTGAGCGGGGGCTGCGGGGTGGGGGCTGTGTGCTGCAGGGGTCTCTGTGCCTGGGGGACGCAGTGTGGCTCTGCTCAGTGCAGCCTGGCTGCGGCTGCGGGGCCGTCGGCCTCACCGGAGCACGGCGCTGTTTCTCTGACACAGCTGGGCGTGCTCAGTCTTTGCCATGAGGAGCGATACCGGTGTGAGTGTTGATCCCAGAGGAAATCCTGTTCCCTATGGCCTCGACCGGGGTTGGAACGTGGTGGTCCTGGGGGTCACTCCACGGTCCTGGGGCTCTGAGCACACGCAGTGCTGCGTGCCGGGCTGAGCTCGGGGTGGGGCTGCATCTGCTGATCCCCCTTCGTGTCCTCGCAGCGTCATCATGACCGGATCCTACAACAACTTCTTCCGCATGTTCGACCGCAGCACCAAGCGCGACGTGACGCTCGAGGCCTCGCGGGAGAGCAGCAAACCCCGCGCCGTCCTCAAACCGCGCAGGGTCTGCGTGGGAGGCAAGCGGAGGAAGGACGAGATCAGCGTGGACAGTCTGGACTTCAGCAAGAAGATCTTGCACACAGCGTGGCACCCTGCAGAGAACATCATTGCGGTGGCAGCAACAAATAACCTGTATATATTCCAGGACAAGGTTAACTAGGAGGACCCGTTATCCCTTAGGAGTCTCTCATGTACTGAGTACTAGTAAACACGAATTCCAAATGTTTCTTTTCCTTTTTTTCTCCCTCTCCCTTTTTCTCTGCGCGCTGCTCTGTGCGTGGGGCAGTGTGCAGAGCAGCGCTGAACGCCGCTCCCATCCACGGAGCTCAGCCCCGGGTGCCACGTCCACGGAGCCGTGTGGGGTGGGGGCTGCTGCTGCCCCCCGGCACCGTGCGGGCCGAGCAGATGTGTGCGTGCACTGAGGGGTGGGGGGCGGGTTCTGCCATCGCAGCCATCGGTTCTGGTTCTCTACAGCTTTGTCCTGGAGATGTTCCACCTCTTCCTCCGGAGCCTGGGCCCTCAGCTCTGTCCTCAGCTCTGTTTGCCCCCCCCACCGCTGAGCGGAGCCGTGCGGGGCTGCTCAGCCCTCCCCCCGCGGCGCCGTCCCAGGGCCGGGCAGTGCACACTGTGCCTTTCTGGGTTTATGGAACACCTTCAGCAGTGATGCTCCCCCACAAACCAAACTGAACCTTTTTGTTGTGTTGCTCCTGCACCTCCTGTTTCGCTGTGGCCCTTTTCGGTGCTCTCCTTAATTTATTTATTTATTCCTTTTTCTAAAAGAAGTTGCTATTTATGCCATAATAAAAGAGACTCCAACCCCATACTGCTCTGAGCAGTGCTTCCCTTGGGGCTGTCCGTGGGCCTGGGTGATAATACTGACTGTAACTAAACTTCCTCTGTGCAGGGCTGCCCCTCTCCTGCTGTTAACATTGCTCAGACCCTTTTTTTTCACTCGAGCAAATGTTCAAATAAAATAATTTTTCTATCTGAAACCATCCTGCAAAAGAAAGCGATGAGTAAATCAAGTCATCTGCATCACCCTCCCCCTCCCCACAGCCCCTCTGCTCCCTCACCCCAATGAGGGACAGACCACCACAGCCCAGAGGAGCGCGGGGACGGGCAGCTGCCATCCCAAAGGAGTGGGGCTGTGCACTGCCCCCCACCTTCTCTGCAGCTGGTGGCTTTTTTTTAATGAACTAGTTAAAAGAAAAAAAAATGCTGAGAGAAAAGTAAGTTTTTTTAAATGTCCTTTTTGTGTTCTTGTACAGAAAGCTGCACTCTGGTACCAGAAGTAAAGTTGTTCCAACCGTGTCTGTGTGGAGCTGCTGCTTGTTGTGCTTGCGGGCAGGAGCAGTGCTGTGTTGTGTGCCTGCAGAGGGGGCACTGCCCTGGGATGGGGGGGGGTGGATAGGACCCGGGCAGCCCCAGCCCCACTGCACACGGAGCAGGGAATGACCCCCTGCTGTCTGGGAGGTGCTGGCACCTCCCCCCCTGTGCGAGGTGACAGCGGGGCGGGGGGGCTGCAGCATTCCCCCGGCCCCTCTGTGGGGTGCAGGCACTGCTCAGGGAGCTCCTGTTCCCAGAGTGGCAGTGATGAGTTCGACACCACTCAGGCAGTGGGGAAGCAGTCACTGCTCTGGGAAGAGGCAGTTGCTTTTTCTGCATTTGAGATCTCTGCTGCTGCTGGAATCAGCTTCACAGCCACACCAAAGGCAGACAGACCTACCCTGCACCCCAGCACCCCCCGGGCAGAGCTCATTACGGGCAGCGCGCTGCACTGAGCTGCTTCCTCTGCAGCCCATGTGCTAGCTCTCTGCTGCTGCTGGTGATGAATTTAAGCAGAGGCACCTAATTAGAAGCTGTGCAGCATGGATGATGCTGCCAAAGAAATGTTATACAGTCACTCATTTTCCTTCATATTGATAGCATGAACTCAGTCCACCACTTGTCAGCACCGAAGACCCCCAGCACGTGTGCAGGCACAGGAGGGAGCGCCCCGACCCACCCCCCCAGCTCCGAGTTCAGCCACACACTGAAGAGCTGAGCTGCAGAGCCTGGTGTTTGGCACCGAATTGCACAGATGCTGATCTGAATGTTTATGAAATTTAATTTGATGCTGTACAGTATCACAGAGTTTGGCAAAACACAGCCAACATTTTAGGCAATAGGACTTCAGTTCTTTGCTCTGCTCGCGAGTTCACAACTCCAACAAAACCCAACAAGAACTGGTGTTAGGCCTGTACAATCCATATAAAAAAGGGGTCGGTTTATTGTAGTTCAAATACATAAACTGAACAATCCCAACATTTCAAAATTAAACCTTAGAAACACAAGTTTAACATTCAAAACAGGAGTATAGTTTACAAGAACTGCCCAGAGGGAGAATCCACAGTCTAATCCAGAAGTATGCAAAGATCACTTATCGTAAATAAAAACGTTTATACAACCGTCCTGCTGTGGGGGTGGGCACTGCCACCTCTCCAACCCGAGCAGAAATCACGGGGCAGATCTTCTCCTGGGCAGAGCAACCTGATTTTGTTTCTAATCCATGGACAGGGTAAGGAACAAAGCAGACCTGCGAGCAGATTTAATTTGGTCTCTGTAGTGCTAATTCTCCTTTTTCACTTTTAACTCTGGATCCAATTGGTTGAGCTTCACAGAGAAGGGCCAAACCAAGCACAGCACCGGCGCCTGTTCCCACCACACAGCCCAGGGCCACGAGCAGCGCCAGCTGGCACTGCACCTCAGCAGCACGGGCAGACAGCCCAGGGCCACGCTCACATCTCAGCCCCGTGCACAGCTCCAGGAGCTGCACAGCACTGCTCTTCCAGCAGCACCGCTCCAGGCCACGGCCCCGACAGTCTGCTCAGCTGGACCCCACCCGTCCTGCCCTACAGAAACTCATAAATAACTTTTCCATGCTCTTTTTTCTTCCTTTTTTTTTTTTTATATACACTTCTTATTTTTATACAGAGACCATTTTATGTTCACAAATACTGCTTTTTCCTCTGTTCCTAAGATGGTTTTGCAATATATTCACGGTAATGTATATGTATAAACCTGACAGATGGCTCATGCAAGCTTTTTGATTTAACAGATACTCTTGCCTTAAGTGTACTCATCTCTATTTCGTTGTCCTTCTCGTGGGCTCCGAGGCCGTGGGGGGGGGGAGGGGGGCCGCGGCGGTCCAGGTCGTCCACGTAGGACACGATGAGTTTGCGCCGCTCCTCGGGCACGCAGTCGAGCACCAGGTAGCGCTTGTCGTTCTGCAGTATCTTCTCGACATCTTTCAGGTGCTGGTCTGACTCCTGGATCAGCTTTTTGGATCTGAAAGCAAGCACAGGGAATGTCTGCGCGGCGCTGGGGCTCATCCTGCCCCTCCCCCACGGCTGGGGGCACCCGGGGGGCAGCGGGGACCTGGGCAGCACTTCCTGGTCACAATTAATCACATCAGCACCACTCAAAGCACGGGAACTGAAGCTTTTGTTGCCCTTGTGCTAAATTAATGAAGCACCACGGAGGACTGGTGCCTGGCTGCCCCGGCCTTGCACAGCACTGCACGAACTACACAAATGCTGAAGAGCCACGGGGACAAAACTCAGGAGTTGTAGGTTAGGCATCCAACCCAGGCAGACAATGGGGGTGTGGATGCTGCAGCCTCAGTTGCTTTATTTCACGGCTTTACTGGCAAACTGCGTGCAGTGCCTCAGCTCACAGCACTGGGACTTGCTCATCAGCAGCACCACCTGAAAGCAGAGCTCCAGCCCACGTGGGGATGAGCAGAGTGGCACGGACTGACAGCAGTGAGGGACGGCCCGCCACGAAGTGGGGCACCCAATGCTGATCTGAAGCAAAACACAGCCTGACATCTGCACTGTCAAACAAAGGGAATCCTCTGTCTGCTACAGATTTTTTTTGACAGATGAAAAAAATTGAAGAATTAACCGAGACAAAGGTATTCTAGGGAAAGAAAGAGCAGTCTGTTGCCATTTACACTCACACACATCAACAGTGGCACTCTGCTACACACCTGTACGTTATAAACTTGGTCTCCTTCAGTAGTGTCCGGAAGTCAGCTTTGGCAGTAATGTATTTGTCTCTAATGTACTCCTCAAACTCCCTTTGTTTTTTCTGAAAGGAAACAGATGAACTCAGGACACTGGATGCAGATGAAGTACTTCATGCAGTTCAGCACACTGAATATAAATGTTACACGTTCAATTTTGCACTTTATAATTAAAGGACGTTAATGTTCACATCAAGCAGGCACCATTTCAGCAGTCCCTGACTTTCCCTCACCACTGAAGGATAACAGCAGCACTGCAAACCTCTTACCCGGTCACTTGAAGAAAATTTAATGCACCTTGGATCTTCTTTAATGATTTTTTTAACTTCTTTCCACGTCGACGTTAAAGTTATCTTTCAAAAGAAGCAAAAATAGTTAAAACTGCAAGAAAATTATGTTCTGTGAATGTGGAATGTCAGTATCACCACATCTCAAAGTAAATATCTCCTAAGTACAGTAAGAATACTGTTGTGGTATCTCAGTGTCGGGTTTTTATCATTTATATTACTGTACTTGGATTTCCTACTGGATGATCTCACACGTTTACCTTCCTCACAATCACGTACAGCCTAAGGTCTTTTTCTAGAACCTATAGAATCTGTGGATATATGCTGTAAAAATTACCTATAGGAAACCTGCTTCAAAATAACCTCTGCCATTTTGCTGCATCACAGGAAGCTCTGCCTGGTGTCCTAAGGGCTTTTAACAAAGCCTTTCAAGCACTGCAGGGTTAAAGGAAGCTGACTGAAGGCTGTGCACAGATTAAAAAGATCAAGACTCACTAGAACCCCACAGCACACTGAGGTGACAGGTTCCCTGCACGTGGCACAGAAGCTGAGATTAACAAGCATGATTTAAAGCAGAACGCTGGGACAGACAAAAGAACATTCAGTACCAAGATAAACACACTGGGTATTGGAAAGAGCAAGATGCCACATAGAAAAGAATGTCAAGTAACTCAATATTGAAGAAATGTAACATCCTGCAGGAGATAAAAAAAAATCACTGATTAGAAGTTGAAGTGCAAATGAACTGTGTGTTAAACTGGAACAGAACTCAGGATTAACGAGTAAGGAAATGTAACGTTTACATTTTTCTTACAGCAAAAACAGAGTGGTGAAGCAAACAGCCCAGGACATAAAGCCACAGAAAAATCAACTCGGGACAGAAAACTGAAAAACCTAACTCACTCCCCGTGGCCGTGCCACGATGTGCAGCTGCAGCACACGCAGCCCTTACCGCTGAAGTTTCATCCAGGAGTTGCCTGAAGTGTTCCCTCTTTTTTTTGGTAAGTGCTTCGATGTGTTCATTAAAGAGCTTTTCTTTCTCCTCCCTTTCCAGCAAGGAGCCAGACTCCCAGCGGTGGTCCTTGCGCAGGGTCCTCCTGGTATCAGACCACGACACATCTGAAGAACGCACCTGGGAACAGCAGCATTACTTCTGTGAGCGTTTTTTCCCGTGGTTCACTGATCATTGCTATGCAATACTCAGCTTTTTTTCTTTCCCTTCTTTCAAACTAAGGTTCAAATTAAAAATAAAAGCTGTTTAGAAAAAACTAAGAGACAACAGCGCTCTCTCTCCTATAAGCACTGAACAAGCAGCAGCTGAGGGAAGTACAATGCATTAGTTCAAACGCAGGAGAAACACTGAGCTGGAAGAGCATTCTCTCGTAAAGAAGACTGAACTGATTCTATTTCTACATAAACTTGATGACAAACACCCAAGTGCATTTCATATAGCACATCAGCGAGAGAAGAACGCACTGCCAAGCCCCTGGAGGAGAGAAGCTGCCCGCGCCTTACCATGTCAGACAGCAGTGCTTTGAAGTTCTGTATGGCCTCCTCCCGTTTGTGCTGCTCACGTTCCCTATCGATCTCCTTGGTTTGCTCTGAACGAGCTTTCTGCACTTCTCTTTCTCGCTCACGCAAACTTGCTTCAATGCGAGCTTGTCTTTCCAGCTCCTTCTCCTTTTCAGAATCTAAATTCTGGAAGGTAAGAGTTTAAGTTTTTCCTCAATAAAAACAACGTGAACACCTTTCATGCTTTGATTAGGCAGGTAAGCACATTAAAGGATTATCCAACCAAAGGTATCTTGGGCCAAAACACCTCAAAGTGATGTAAGATTCGAAAGACTACAAAATTTTGCTTCAAGAACTACTGAAGCACTGCAGGGGCTACGTGGGAAAAGAAGTCTGCCTGCAACACAGACTTGTCATCACAGAACAACTGCTCTCAGGAGTGTGTTCCTCGTGTACAGCAACAAACATGCTGGAAGCAGCATGACTATCTTTAGCCAGGTTTTATCTACTCCCTCATTCACCTCCTGGAAGAGAAAGGTAGGAACACTGCATTGAGAGAAAGAAGCCAGCAAAGGAACTGCGTATGAGCCACCTATAATCCCCAAAGTGACATGAACATCACAGAACAACACCCCATTCTGGTTCGGAGTGATCAGTGTGACGTCTGCATGTTCTGAGGTCTTATGGCCCAGGACCTTATAGAAGTCTCTGCTTTTTCTGTTCTGCTGAACAAATTCATCTGCGTATGCACGTGTGCAGACATACACACACCATGGAGACCTGCAGCAGCAGTACCATGGACAGCACTTCAAAGATTTACACTGTCACTGCAGAGTACTGCTACAGAACACCACAGTACAGAATCCTCCAGTAGGGAAATAAAGCACAAACCAGTCTGTCTCGCAGTCAGTTCATACATGTCCCTGGCAATGCAGCCAGCAGGACATGCAAAGGTACACTTTGAATGCCACACACATACCTTAGCTATTTTTTCAATGTACTGTTTGAAAAGGTCTTCCCTCTGTGAAGAGCTATCCACTGCTTTGTAACGAGGGTCAGTCTCTACTTTGTCCTTCACTTTGCTCCAGCGAGACTGACTGTCCAGGTGGTGGTTTGCCAGTAGTTCAAAGAAGTCCATTTTGATCTATTTACAGACAATAACAGAAAGACAGTACTTGAGAAAGAGACTTCCGTATGAAGTTTGCTCTTATGAAAAAAGTAATGAACTTACCTCCATTAGAGGGAAGCACACTAACATTACACACCATTATAATTTAGAGCAATCATTAAAACTGTCAAAACTGTGAATTTAGACCCAATGCATGTAAAATTCACTTGCTCTTTGGGAAAATTTTACTAAAGCAAACCTATCAGGAGATCTGCTAAATCTAAGGTGGACTATATTCATTAAAGAATGATTCTCCAGTACAGACTTTATGTCTTCAATTTAAGCTTAGTTTCTGAGCCTTCACATATCAAAATAACAAGCTGTTGATTCTACACTGAAGCATCTTTCTATCAGTGTCACAGATGCTATGCAGTTTCAGACAGGGCTCTGAACTTGGATTTGTCTTCCAAGTGCATAAACTGAGGTAATCACTTGGATCTGCTGGTAAGTAGCAGTACTGTAAGATGGATCTAACCAATAAAGAACTAAGCACATACAGTAATTAAGTGAGCTACAGTAAAAGATGGATATGCAAATCAGAAAAACTTTGTTTACGTTTTTGATTTTTGTTGACATTTTCAATTTTAAATGGGATGTCAACACCATCCAAAACGACAGCACTATGAGCTGCTGGCACTCATCAGTCCTGCTGGAGCTTTGTTCTGCTTTTTTGTTGTTTTTGCTTTTTATTATTGTTGCTTGTTTGTTTAAATCTTAAGACAAAAGCGAGCAACTAATTTTCACCCAAACTCCCAGAATCAGCAGTCGTGAGAGCATCTCCTGTGCCTCACTGCACCTCTGCTTTCTGGGGCGGGTGACTGCCATCACTGCTGATGCACTTCCAAGTTCTTTTTATGTCCAGCACTTTATGCCTAAGATGTCTGCTCTGGCATTTAAGACCCCATGTCTGAGAACAGAAACAAGGGACCTGTTAGCCTCGCTCCCTGAACAACCTGGAGCCAGTGGATGACAGACTGGACACACAAGGTTGGGCACGCTGCCTTCGTAGCATCCAATCCCTCTCTGCCTATGGAACAAAGTCTTTGTCCTTGGCACATCACTAAAAAGATTAGTTCAGAAGGACCAGCCATCAATTTGTGCTAGTTATCACCTCTCCTCATGCATTTGAAAATCACCAAAAGCACTGGAGCTCTGGAACACTGAGGTTTGCTAAGGAGGAGAGCACACTCCATCCAGGGACCCGTGAGCCTGATGTGTTTGGTTACAGCAGCAGGAACGAAACAAAGCTCAGAACAACATTCTGCAGGCTGATCCAGTGAGAACTTCAACTCGCATTAATACATCAACACGACAGGATTTATAGACTTTTTTTCTTTGCTATGTCAGAAAGGTTCAGATAGCAGAGATTAGAGAACAACTGGTTAGAGCCAGCGTAGTTACTCTGCATCTATAGCACTATCATTTTGCTTAATTAGCTGCACAAAATGCTAAGCAAACAATTAATTCATTTTAAGATAAAGAATGTTGTTTCAAAACACCTTTAAACATGCATGCAGTATAAAAATATGAAGCTTTCTAAGCCGTGACATTAGAGATATCTGTCAAAAATCAAACGGTGCCCAGATCATACTACAGAAGTCTGTAAAGTAAGGGTCTCTCAGAGCTTAACAGGCAGCTCCCTGCACAAATAATGTGTGATGGATACATCCCACGGAAAAAGGTGATAAAAGCCTGAAACACTGCACTGTGGGAAGAACTTCCCCAGCAGCTGCAATACAAACCCAAAGCCTGACAAACTGCACTGTGCAGGGACAGCACCCCACGGCCCCCCACCCCCACCGATGCTCCATTAAGTAATGGCTGCAGAAGAAAGGGAGTATAGAGCCAATTCCCTCCTAAGAGGCATGACTGTCCTTTTGGACCTATCATTCTCCTAAAGTGCGTGTGTAACTTCAGCCAGAACTCTCTCATCTGCAACATCTAAAGCACAGGGACTGCAATTTGCTTTTTAATTAAAACCTCAAAACATCTCACCAAAGAACAGCCTTTAGGATCGCAGCTCTTTGATTCCAAGTCTGGTGTTTGTATACGTGTAACACAGTCCCAGACTTGACAAACAGCACAGAGGGGAACTGTTGCAAGGCCCTGTGCAGGAGAGGCACTGCCCAGCTCTGCAGGACCCCAGCAGCACACAGCCCTGCAGCAGTACCCCTGTGCCCAGCACGGCAGCACCGGCTCACTGCTCCCCGGTGTCCTCCAGCCCCAGCCCACAGCTCTCGCTCCTCTCTGTCACCAACAGGCACCCCCACCCTTCTCACCGAGCTGCACCTGAGAACCCCACCACCCACAGTGGCCAAAGAGCCACAGCTCTCCTAGAAATGGAATGGTGGACAACTTCAAACCCTTACGTTAAAGATTTCTGTCAAGTGGATCCTCCTTAAATAGAGATTTTGGACGTTTAAAACAGACTGAGAAAGCTTCAAGTTCAATGCTTTAAATTTTCTTTTGTTTTAAGCACTTTCAGAATCAAAGGAAAATAAGATTGAAACTATTTCAGGTGTATTTAGAGGTCAATTTTTTTGGCAGTTAACACATTGCAGGTACAACTCTCATCACTTCACAAGGAAAAAAACTAAAAAAATGTAAAGTACCGGAACTGCGGGAGGCTAAAGTCACCACACAGAGATACCAATTCTTTCCTCACTAGGGAATCCCATAATATTTGCGTGTCAGTGATTGACAGCTGTCAGACTGAACTGATTGACAGGCCGCACAGCACATAACTGTAAAGTCTATCCACTTGTTATAAAACAGAATACATAAAATGGTTACAAAAGGCTTTTGGAGAAAACAAAAACATTATTTCAAAAGCAAACAAACACAGTCTCTCTTCTTTTAACTTTTTAACTTAAGAACAATCATGCAACAATAAAACATTTTACTTTTTTAAGGCTTTTAACTTCACTAAGCTGCAAGAGCGCTTTCAAGTTCCACTTTCATAACTGAAATGCAGTACTCTAGTTTTGAAAGACATCAATTCTCCTCTAAAAGCACAATCATTCATTGAAAACATCAGCAATAAGTCAGCATTTGGGGGAAAAAAGGATCAGAGTGCCTGGATTAAGAAAAAAAAATATGCAGGACTTACTCTACAAGTAAATTGTCTGCAAACCTAATGCACTGCTCAGCTTTTTTCTCTTCTGCAAGTACTCTAAGTGAAACACACATTAACTTTATGCTACACAATAAACACTGCAGACTTCAAAATGTCAAAAATGATTAGGCCTTAGAGGCTCAGTTCTCCACTCACACAGCACACAGGGACATTGCAGTAAGGCTGCACACTTTGGCTCCACGGTGAACTGCTTTCCTAGAGCTGAGAGCACAGCAAGAGACGTGTGCCCAGCAGGGAGAGGGAGGTGGTCCTGCCCTCTGCTCTGCCCTCGTGAGACCACACCTGGAGCATTACGTCCAGTTGTGGAGCCCCCAGCACAAGGACATGGAGTCCAGAGGAGGGCCATGAAGATGACCAGAGGGCTGGGGCACCTCCCCTACAAGGACAGGATGAGAGAGCTGGGGCTCTTCAGCCTGGAGAAGAAGAGGCTCTGAGGAGACCTTATAGTGGCCTTCCAGTACCTGAAGGGGACCTACAGGAAAGCTGGGTGGGACTTTTTATAAGGGCAGGTAGTGATAGGATGAGGAGAAATGGCTTTAAAGTGGAAGAGGGGAGATTTAGACTAGAAATTCTTTCCTATGAGGGTGGTGAGACACTGGAACAGGTTGCCCAGGGAGGTTTGTGGATGCCCCCTCCCTGGAAGCATTCAAGACCAGGCCGGATGGGGCTTTGTGCAGCCTGGCCTAGAGGGAGGTGCCCCTGCCTACAGCAGCAGGTTGGAACTAGATGATCTTAAGTGTCCCTTCCAACCCAAAGCACTCTATGATTCTACACAAGCCTGCTCTCGACTATTGACACTACTGTCAGGTGACATTTGGAATTAATTAATCTTTAATAGCTGACCTTTAATTCTAATAAGCAGCAGTTTATACATAAGATATATTTACTGAAAGATTAAAAGTCACTGAAGTGCTAGCTTTAAGTGGAAAGAAAACATGGAAGCTGTTTGAAATTTACATGGAGCAGCCAACAGAGAATTCTGAGACCTTACTGCCTTCACTAGGAGAACAGAGAGGGAACGCTCGGCGCTGGGTCTCGCAGCCAAGAGGGACAGGGATCGTGTTCCCTTCAGTGCCTCAGGGCAGTATCTTAAAGTGTTCTTATAAACTCAATTTCATAAATATGAGTTCTGCACACTCTAAGAGTCAGTATACCTGCAAACTTAAAAGCAGTTAGTTTAGAAAGAGCAAAGAGACATCTGTGAAATGCTTACACTGTAAAACCTCTACAGGAAGGGAAGGAGAGTCCCACACAAGGCACGCTGCAAACCAAGCACTAGCTCTGTCCCATCACACTCAGGCTCACACCACTCTCACCACTGAGCTAAAAAAAATTCACCTTACCTTCTCACCCCTGGTCTTCGAATCTTCTTTTTCCTTCTTTCTTGCCGCTGTGATAAACTCATTAAACAAGGCCTCTCGATCTTTCATCTTTTCAATTGCCTTGAATCTCGAGTCTTTAGCATGCTTGGCTGCAAATTCACTAAAAGTAGTTCTGCAACAAAATGGCAAGTGAACTAATGTGGCAGAGCTGTCTTTGCTGGGAAGCAGGTTCAGCAGAGAAATTTTTCTTCTGCTGCTACACATGCCAGAGCACAATGAAATGAAAGAATAAAAGAAAAGCCACCCTATGTTCTCACTATAGACGCTCGATCAATGAATTACAGAAAGGAGTCCAGCGGAGGCACGCACATGTCAGACACTTGAAAGGTGCTGGTCTGTTGCTGATTTGGTTTAATACAGCTACCTGCAGAACGTGCAGGTGGTAGTTGTAGGAAAAGAGATTACAACACAACCAAGAAGAAGAAATGAAAACTCAGCTGACTATAAGTTGTCTTTTTCTGTGGTTAAGCAGTTCAGCCACCAGTCTGTCCAGGTATTTCACAGCTGTGAAATTAAAAACTTTGCATGCATTCACTTGCAGCCAAACCATGCTAAGAGTTTACCAAAGAAATCATTTCACTGTGTTAGTCACGACATAACACTGGCTACTGAAATCCTCCCCTACAGTGAACCCTGTATAGCCTTATCTTAAAACACATGGAGTTGGAAACACACCAAACACTATGGGCAGTTGCTTCAGCACTGGGCTTTCAAACCATTATCCCCATAGCATTGACCTGACAGTTCTCTCACCTCCAGGGCCAGATTCCAATCTGTGCAGTAGATATAGTACTGCCACTTACCTCAAAAAAAACCACTATTCTGCTTTTTCCAAGCTCTGATGCAAATCTGGCCCCAAGAATACGTGAGACACTTATAATCATACGAATGTTTTCATCACAGCATGGAAATAATTAGACTTGGAAAATCCAGCCTACTGTTGCTGTAGGGTAAATTGAAACAAGAAGAGAATTTGGTAGCTTGTTCAAAAAGATTAGAAAATGAATGTACAGCTATATTGAAGAACAAGAGCTGCTTAAGCGGAACACAAACTCTTGAGCATGTTGGACTGAGATGGATGATTAAAAGTAGTCTGACGCTCACAGAGGTACAGCAATATCTTTAGACAAACACTGAAACCAGAAGACAAAGGATAAGATTAAACAACACAGTCCTTCAATTGGAATTCTCTTTCCCACCCCAGTCCATTATTAGGTAAGAATCAGTCCCAATGACACACTGTCGATATCTTGGAAGCTGAGAACACTAAAGCCAACAAGAACCTTTGATGTTAGTCTGTGAACGCTGCACTGAACTCACTGATCCATTTTTTCTTAAAATATCCTCGTGACTCCACTCGTCCTAGACTACCAAAACTCCTGCCCTCGTTAAATGAGCAGGCTGCTGCTTTAAATTAGAGCTGTTACTCAGATCTGAATTCATTAAGAACTATAAAGCACTGGGTTCCACCGATTTCCAACGCCGATCACTACAAAAATTAAACTGAAGCAAACCAAACAAGCAGTTATTTTACTGTAAAAGAATGCCAAGTAAGCCAAGTAATGCCAAGAGATGCTGAAAGAGAACGCTCACCTGTTGACACAAGCACCTATTTCACAAACTCTAAGTGAGAAAGCTGTGAAACAAACATCTCTAGCAACATAATCTTGAACGTTAGTACCTTTACTGTTATCATTTCACTGTTACCACTGCATGCTGGCCTGGGTGAGAAGGGTGAGTAACAATTTTCATATTAAAGCAATCAAAACATTCTGTCATATTTTTACAAACATACATTAACCAGAAAAATGTCCCTTCCAAATCCCAAGCTGATGAATCTTCCCTAAAACTTCTCAGGGACTACAAACATTCTCAGGAAACAGGGTTATTAAAGAACGATGGTGGATCTTGAAACCTCTCTCACATTCCAGAGAAAATAGTGGGAATTTCTTCAAAATGACTACAAATGCATAAAACATGACAAAGTTCTATTATTTTATAGACTGAGTGCCAGTAGGCAAAAGAAAATTTTAATACCTGATTTTTCTCTTCTTTGACCATTTTGAAAGAGGTTAATGAAGTTTATCCACCTAACACCACCCAAAATACTTTGCTCTTACAGTGCTTACGCACACGAACGACAAAGAAGTTCCTACCTTGGATTAATCTTTGATTCCTCCATCATTTTCTTGAAATCCTCCTTGGCCTGCATTATTTTGTTTTTCTTCTCCTTGCGCTCTTCTTCTGCTCGAGTTTTCACATACTGATCAAATACCTACAGAAATACCATCAAACATCAAAACCTGCAGCCACGTAAGCTCTAGGCGAGGAGGGAGAAAAATCCCTTCTCTTTCCTTTTCCTTTTTTCCCTTTTCTCCCACCACAGAAGCAGCACAGACAAGGTAGAAAGAAAGGTTACACAAATGTTTTGTGTTTGAATATGCAAATTACTCCAATATTCTGAACTCCAACATTGTGAACGTGATTTGAGAACAGTGAAGAGCTTCGTGCAGGTTAATGTTACCCTTCTACTGGGCCACGTTTGAACACACTGACACTTCCTGTATTTTTGAGTCTTCTATTTCCTTACATCCATTCAAAGCTTCTTGAGTGAGAATATGCTTAAGAAGGAAAGTGTTCTGCTTTTCTTCATTTCTTTTTTTCAACTACCTTAATCATGACCCCAGTAGTTTGACAAGCTACTGAAGATTCTGAGCATTTCATTCAGGTTTTGGACAATTTCTGTATGCATACAACTTCTACTGTGCTAAAATACTGCATTTTGAAACAGCAGCAGAACTATCAACTAACTTCTTTTTGGCTTTCTCAATTTCAAGACAAATCTAAACGTAGCAAAAATCCCCTGCAACACTGATTACTCAGGAAGGCCTACATGAAAAAAACACTGAGTGAGGATTTAAATAACACCCACTGCAAGGAAGGAAAGTGTATTTGATTTCTTTACCTGTTTTCTTTCTTTAGGGTTGAGAAGTAAATAACGAGGATCAAAAACTATCTTGTGCAGTTCCTTCTCCCACGTTGAAAAAGCAGAAACCTTAAATTCAAAATAAAGTCAGACCTTAACTTATGGCTAATTTCCCCTGAATATACAGAGCTCATACAGTTCTGCTTAAAAGCTACAGGATGTGGAAAGGCATAGACAAACTCATGGTGAAGTTTTCACCACTAACAGATGATGAGCTGTGGGGGGCTGCCACAGCGAATTCCAACACTAATTGGCTCTGAAAACTTTAAATAGTAACACACACTTAATTACTCATTAAAGTAACTACTGCTGTGTGACGTTAAAAGAAAACCAAGAAGAAAGCCTTGAGATTTTACATTGTCAGAATGTGTACAGAGCAGGCAGTGGATATAAGCATTACGATTTTTAAACAGCAGTTCTGCTACAAGAGATTCCAATTTAAACAGTCTCAACTTAATCTTAGAAAAGCTTTATTAAAATTATCCCATATAATTTAGTTGTTGAAACTAAATAAAGGTAACTGGCAGCTGGAACCACTTCACACAGTTAACATCCAAAAAAATTGAATTTATACTCTAATGGTCTAATTCACCTATCAGAACTGATTAGTATAAAGGAAACCTCCAATGTAGTTAACTCAAAGTAAAATTCCCATTTAAGATTGACCACTTTTCTACTTAATTTTACTACATACTGAAACTTACTGCTCTTTCCATGTAAGAACACCTCCCAGAACATGAAGTGTCCATTTTTTAATCTATTTTCACTGGCATCTTCCAATTTTATGCTTTCTAAGTTTGATTTTTTTTTATTTTCTTCTCTTCCCTTCCCACTCACCTCCATCTTGAAACTGTTTAATTTCACCTATTTAGAAATCAAAATGTTGCTGATTTTAACATTCATTGAAATACAGGCTCTTGCACCACACACAACCAAGAACTGGAGGAATGATAAGATTGTTTTCCTTGCATACAGTGCTGCAGGTCTGGAATTAGCTCAGAATTAAGATCTCTGTCTGAATCTTCACTCACTCACTCACGCACGCACACACGCTTATTTTTCTCTAACCCCTCTTTCTAGAAGCATGTCCTTGAATTGTTTCATCCGAGCCTCCAGAGGGACGATGGCTCTCTCTCGAGCAGCTTTAATTTCAGCTTCCATAGCAGCCTCCTTTTCTGAATCAATGTCTTTGTTATCATCTTTCCTGGAAAAAAAAAAAACACTCAGTGTGTCTTGTGAAGTAGTAAGTCAGCCCTGCAGGTCAGAGGTTGAATGATACCAGGTCACAATAGATATGACAGACTAATTCAGCAGAATAGGCTTCCAAGTCACGACCATTCTTTGATACTTGGATAGGAATGCTTTCATACTGAAAGAGTTCAAGCAACCAAGGTATTCTCAACAACTTCAGTGCCAACAAATGAGTCCAAGAACTTAATACACTCTGGTTGTGTTCAATGGCCTCACCAGATATGCAATAGATTTTAGGCTAGCTGTACTAATTCTCTCATCTCCTGCTCAGACCATGAGGCTCTGTGAAAAAGACTACAGGAGTTAGTTTAAATTGAGAATACCTTACAGAAAACGTTGTAACAGAGGTGATAAATTTATCCATCAAAACATTCCTGGAAAGAAAAGCACTGTTTGTTGGTTTATATTTATTATGGGCAAAAGTGCTTAGCCCCAAACACAAACTCACAAACTATGGACATCTTTATGATCACCCTTAAGAGTACACAGTAACAAACAAAACTGTGAAACTGTTGTTAAAACAGCATGTAGAAGAAGTAACTCACACAAAACAGATGAGAAAAGGTAAATAAAACATCTGAACTACTGTAACAGAGTAAAAACAAATCCCACAAAAATAACTGCTATGAAAACTCAGACTGTTGGACTTTGTGCAGATATTCATAAGCAAAATAAACAACCAAAACCAAACTTACTTGCGCTTTTTAATTTTAATTGGCTCATCCTCATTTGCTTCTTCTGTAGCTTCATGCTCTTCTCTAACTGTAAGAGATTTCAATACTATTTCAGACTTTCATCTTTGGTAATTCTGCAACTCACATATGAAGACTTGAACAAAATCAAAGGTTGGACAACGTGCAGTACTCCATTCTGACAAAGGAAGACGTGGTCTTAGGTGCTTTCAGAAAAATACCATCAGAATGTACTGGTGGGACTAATGGACTTACAGCAAGATTCAGATTTAAAACGACAAACACTGACCTTGTATTCCCAGGAAAGAACTCAGACTAAGCAGCTTAATAAAGCACACCTGGATTTCCAGTTATGTACTTAATATGCTCTCCTCCAACTACCAAGCCCACTGTCATCCTAGGATCATTTACTAGAACTCATACCAGAAAGATGTCTCAACTGAGCGGCCTCTTGAGAGCTCTTTGTTCTTGGCAGCTGTTTTCAAACTGTACTCCAGCTGATGTTCTTGTATTCCCATCTTCTTTCTTGAAGAAATTCCAAAGCTATATGCAATTTGTGATACCTGCCTACATTTCTCTCACTTACTTAGACGTTACTAATTTTGGAAACAAACACAGAATAAATGATAGATTATATTCAAACTTTTAAAGGAAGGAGAGGAGAATGCTCTTACTAAGTTTTTTCCCTTCTTCCATTCCTTTTTTGTGAGGAGGTTCTTGAATAATTTTGTCTACATCAGCTCTTCCGATAAGGTCATCTGGTCTGTCCCACATAGAAAGACGAGTGGTGGGGTTATAGAAGAAAACACGCTCATCACCGGTCCACACCACACACCTAGAAATTAAACAGAAATTGCAATGTCTTGTTTCATCATGTTCGTATTGCCATATGAATATCTACTCCACACTAAAAAAATAGGACTGCTTCGGTCAGCTGCTGCACCTATTCCTTCCTGAAAGTGTAAGGGCAGAAGCAATAAACAATTCTGGGGGGCCAAAATTTCATGCCAGATCAGGAGGCATCAGTAACAGATGAAGGGGGATGGGCTATGGAATCTGCACTAGCAATGCACCTCACAGGTTAATGTGAGACACAAACACTATGCTACAAAGACTACTGCCTGAAGGAACCCAATGTTATGTGATTCAGAAGTGTATCATGAAAGGATCTTCATGCACTACTGCCTGTTCCACATATTCAGCAACATTCCTTGTGATGTTTCAGTCCTCCAGCTGCAGGCTGTACAGAAATAGCAGTACCTACCATGGGGTTCCTGGAATAGGGGTGGTTGCAACCGGCTTGGCTTTCTGAGCTGCTTTTTCTTCTTCAGTCATTTCTTCCTCTTTTGGCTCCTCAAGATAAAAACAAACAAACAACAACAAAATCAAGTTACAGGATGCAGGCAACTACTTGTTTATTATAGGGGAATATGCTTGTTTTAAACAAGCAATTGTATTTTGAAACAATGCTATCTGCAGCTCACAATTCCACTTCAACCACACTTCAAACAAAGGCACTGGAATTTCATCATAGGCTGAAAGTGCTGCTCCAAAAACTCAAATCCAGAAAACCTCCATGTGTTCATGTCACTGAACTTCAGTGAAACCTTACTTAACTACTTTTCTAGACCTGCATAAATCCTTGACACAGTTCATCGAGGACTAAAATTCAGGGGCAAAGAAACATGTATTTATTCTTAAAATTCATTTATCTGAAACAAAGATATGGAGTATGAAGCAGTCAGAAGTCTGCAATGACCTTTGTAACAGAAATAAACAAACTAGCTCCTACCTCAGAAGTAAATAGGACATGGGGGTGGTAAAAACAGTAATTGAATTATGCAGCTTTGCTAAGAAATGTACATATAAGTTCACAGCAATCAATATAAAAACATATATTTCATTTATTTTCATTCAAACATCTTCACATCTTCAAAACCTATGCTCTTCCAGCATGACAAAATGCCTTTTAAGAAAGAAAAGTTGATTTTTTTTACTGTAATATAAGCACTGAACATCTCCTGCTTTCCTAAACACACAGCTTATAGCACATGGAAAAAGTGCAAGTTGTGTTTCAAAGTAGTAAAGAAACAAAGAAACAGCTATTGAAAGATTTTAAAGGAAAAGTTTTGTTTTTGTGACCATGTTAAGATGAGCCAATGATGATTATGTCTGTGCAATCAAATTAACTTTTTTTTTTCCTGTGGTCATATTAATTTTGTAACTTAACTATCATTTTTTTTTTTAAAGTTGGGTCAAAACGAAAGTCTTTCAAAATCACCCCAGAAATTCAAGAACTCAGATTACTAACCATGTCTCCTGTCAATATGCCTGGTCTAGAGATGCATCCACCCCTGCAGGATGTAGGAACTAAAATGGCGATATTATTTGGTTGCAAGGTCTTTTACCTCCTTTATAAGTTCTTTTATAGGTTCCTCTTTTGGCTCTTCTTCCTCTGTCTCCATTGGTAAAGGCTCCTCCGTAGGCTCTTTAATTGTCTCTTTAATCTTCTCTTCCATTTTTTCTGCATAAAGTTGAAATTTTCCTTAATATCATTAACAAGTATAGAAATGAATGTGTTTTTTCCAGTAAGACTGTCCAAGCACAACAGCAAAAGCACAACGTATTTTTAATATATTTCCGCCACATTCCACCACATAAAGATGGGATTATCTCCCGTAGCAAAATCTATTTGGGACTAAAAAAGGAAATACAGTAAGACAGTCTATTACAAAGCCAGCTGAACATACCCACACTTCAGACCAAGTGCTGAGTTCTGCATTCTGGTTACAAAAACCCCATGCAACATTACAGGCTTGGGGCTGACTGGCTCAAAAGCTGCACAGAGGAAAAGGATCTGGGGTTGTTAGCTGACAGCCAGTCAGAACATGAGCCAACAGTGTGCCCAGGTGGCCAAGAAGACCAATGGTATCCTGGCTTGTATCAGACAGTGTGCCAGCAGGAGCAGGACGGTGACTGTTTCTCTGTACTCAGCACTGTTGAGGCTGCACCTCGAGTACTGTGCTCAGTGTTGGGCCCCTCACTACTAGGAAGACAACGAGGCCCTGCAGTGTGTCCAGAGAAGGGCAAGGGAGCTGTGAGGGGTTGGGAGCACGGTCCTATGGAGAGTGGCTGAGGAAACTGTGATGGTTCAACCTGGAGAAGAGGATGTGCAGAGGAGATCTCATTGCTCTCTACGACTCCCTGAAAGGAAGTTGTGGTGAGGTGGGGGTCTGCCTCTGCTCCCAGCTAACAGCAAAAGGAGAGCTGATGGCCTCCAATTGTGCCAGCACAGATTCAGGTTGGATATCAAGAAAATCTTCTCCTCAGAAAGAATGGTGAGGTACTGGAACAGGATGCCAGGGAAGTAGTGGAGTCACCATCACTGCAGGTGTTCAAGAAAAGGGTAGATGTTGCACTGAGTGACTTGGTGTAGTGTGGTCACAGGCATGGGCTGACGGTTAGACCAGATGATCTCAGTGGTCTTCCCAACCTCAGTGACTCCATGAACAGAAATAGCTAAAACACCAATCAAAATATCAACCTTCAAATACTAAAACAAGACTCTCAGAACTTTAGTTCTACATTTCATACAGGCGCAGACACAAAGTGGATGAGAACAAATGCAAGTCACAGAACACAGAACCTGAACACAACTCCGGAATTAGAGGACAGCAGGTGATTTCCCTTTCTCTCCACATTTCCAAGCTGTTCACAAAAACTGCCTTTCACAATCTGAACTTCAGAATTTTAACAACCTTCGTTCATTTTTCTGGTTTATAATCTTTAAAATAAATGATTTTTTCCCCCATTTTCTACCTTGCTTCAATTGAGATCTTCTCAAACTTGCAAGTCTGTACAGTACTTAGATTCTACAGGAGTGGATTGGAAACTGTCACTTTCAGACTCACAAGCAACTTAAATGGATCCTTACAATCAAAACCACGCTTAAGACAGATCGGGGATCAGAAAAATTCCCGCCCACGTTCGAACATAACCATCACAACTCAAAGCAATTTTGCCTCTCTTCTGTAGTTACATTAAAACTAAGAAGTACCTTTTTCTTTCAGTTCTTGGGGCTTTTCCCACGTTGACTCCAAAGTCCTGTTGTTGTAATAGTACGTCTTTCCATCGGCTGTTTTGTACTCTGTCCACTCAGAGACCGCTGTTGCCCCGGCCAGCGTGGCGGGTGAGGCAGCAATGGCGACCTGAGGATGGATCATCGGGACGATGGGAGGAGCCATGCCAGGCAACACACCTACAGACAGGGCAAGCAGACACAGCGAACGGGAGAGAAAAGAAAAGGAAACAAACCAGTAAGTGACAACGAGATGCCGAGGCTCCCAAACCTAACACGTTACTGACTGACTTCATAAGTAATCACCCCACACCAAAAAAGGTTATTTTTTGCACGGAACTGGAAAGCAGTGCATTGTTACTGAGTCTCCTTCCTACGTATTAACGAACAGTAATGCCCATATTACCTGGAAAGTTACATAAATGCTATTACTTTTAATCAACATTCAATTCTGCACAGCACGAGGACTGCTGGGCTTCAGACATTTGCTTTCATACGTCAAAACGAAGCGTATTTTTAAAGCAAGATTGTATTATGTTCTCTGCAGCGATTTGAACTGCAGAATGGTTCTGTCATGTCAGGATATTCCTAAAGGCATTGCAAAAAAAACCAATGCTGGCCTGCCTGTGAGCCACAGGGCACAGCGTGGAGCAGAACTTTGGTAAGCCTTAAATCCTGATGCAAAAGTTGGCATCAGTTCAGAGCCTTGGATAAAAAGCAAAAAGAGTGAAACTCCTTCAGAGCTCGTGACAGTACTGTTCAGTAGCAAAGACTGGAAAAAACATCTTATTCACATCCTAAAGCAAAGTGACAAGCAAATGTGCAAAATAAAACAGCCAAAATGCTACGTTATCATTTATCTGCTCAAACAAAATGGAAACACTGACCATATTCTGAGTGACAACTGCTAGAAAAGCAAATTGGATACGACTAGCACAGTGAGATTGTAACTTCGAACTTGTAATGTCTCCATGAGAGAGATTCTTTTTAAAGCAGGGAGAAGGTACATATTACACGCAGCCATAAACTCATCTCAGTAAATGGCTTTTCTTAAATGCACAGTTTGAAAAATGCAAGTTTTATACTAAGACACACATACACACACACCAACACGCGAGCACAACCATGTCACTGCACACGTGGAGGGGGGAAACAAAAATCCACACACGGGAAACTACTAACTAGGAGGTATGGGCATGAAAAGGGTCACAGTTATCACAGAACTCAATGGTTACAGAACACTGCACTGGATTTGACATAAAAATGAGCTAATGCTAACAGTTAATTGGGAAAGCTATTTCCTGGCCAAACACGATATTTGCATTTATACTGGTTTTGAAAATAAAGTGTATATCTATATATAAATATATTCAGTCAACTGGGGAAGCAAATAAATAAATAAAATAGAAACCACAACATTCACTACCATGCCAACTTACAGACAAAACGAACTAAGATGGGTTTGAAAATTACCGGTCTTGGTGGTAGCGACTGTCTTTACATACGGGCAGCTGACTATTTGCATCATTGCTACACCTGTAAAACGGATAAGCAAGCATGTTGGAAAGCTGCCATGGTACGTCAGCTACCACTGGGAGCCTGGGTGCTAAGGTTTCCTGCCACAATTTGGGATGCCATGTTCTGCAGGCAATAAGAGCCTCCCGGCAAGAAAACAAACTTTTTTTGCTCCAATATTTTATGCCAGATCCAATTTAAAATTGATGTTAAGCTGCAGCAGCAGCTTCTGCCTCCATTAAACCATCTGTTTAGCAATTACTGGGACGCTGCTCAGAGAAAAATAGATATGTATCTGAACCACGACTCAGGGGTTTAAGTTCATTCAGGAGGGAGTACGGCCCCGCACGCAGGGGCAGTCCCACCGAAGCAGATCCCACTAACGGACACGTTCTCCGTGGACAGCATTTGCTCAGGCACAGCCATGCGAGCAGCAGCGGCCAAGTGAAGCTATCAGTGCTGTCTGCAGTCTGCTGCTGTGCTCGGAAAGTGGAGGGAAGGGCAGCAGGAAGCCAGCCCAGCAGGCACAGCACAGAGCTGTGGGGTGAGAGCCACACTCAGCACGGAGCAGCTGAGGAGATGCAGGGTGGGGAAGGCAGGGGGTGGCAGAAAGGGGCACAGTAATAAGAGCAACGAAGCTGCAGAGGTACACAGCACTGTGCTACGGCGGAGCCAGCAAACGTGGTCTCCACCTTTCATTTCCTAGAAAGCAGCAAGCAGAAGATGCTCTAAAAACAGCAGCAGCACACACTGCTCTGCTCTCCAGCTCCCTAAGAAATGGCATAGCCACAAAGGGGAAGCATCTGATACTCCTCAATTAGTGGATAATTCAGTAGGAATTTAAACAGGGAGAAGGAGAGTGCACTTCCCAAACCCTTCGTTTTTGGGTATGGAAAGAAACTGCAGAAGTTCACTCTTCGTTACTGCAGTTTTGACACTTAGAAATGGAAATGCTTCAGAAACTTCCTTCCCCTAACCTGCATCAGCTCCCCCATGTGAACCTGGAAACCTCCAGTACAAAGTGAAATTAAACCCCTGCGTTTATAACAAATATAACTTCTATTTTTCTTCATCAGAGATCTAGTAGCAAAAGCATACTAGAAATACTGCCAATTCATTCCAAAAATGTTTGTGAGTAGAATTGCAACGCTCTTTTACTAATTAACTTCAATGAAAGAATCCAGAACAAGTTTTATAAAGAAGTATGAATTGAGACACAAAAACATTGACTCAAACAGCACTGAATGAAGTGTTTGTCCCAATTTAGGAGGAATTGTGCTACGTACTTCAAAATGAAAGAGCAAATTCGTTTTGTTACAGAAGTTCCAGCATGTCTTACACGGGGTCAGTACAAACAGTGCCATCTGCAGGACCACAGACCCTGCGGCGCAGGTCAGACTGAGCAACACCCCAACTGTTCCTCTGCCAGCTCCAACGGACAGCTAACTTGTAACACACGAATTAAGAGAAAGCAGACTTACTTTTTAAGATCTGAGATTACGAGATATCACTAATCAGCTCTTCCATTGCTCTGTCTTACTACTGCATAACAGAGAGTAACTTTGAAATCACGTGGCAATGGCATTCATCTGCTCTATACCTGCAACAATCCAGCTAACTTTATACAAGGTGCTGAAAGTCCCAAGTACCTGTACATTACAAATTTGTGAGCTTTTTGGAATTCACCTCGGAGTCACCTCAACCTCTTTTCACTTCCTTTTTCCTGTAAAGTAGTTTAAGGATTTCCTTTTCTTCGATGGTGGTTATAAACTATTACAATCGAGCTAGAGCTGGCTGAAAGGATTAAATCAACTTTTTATTTTGTAATCAGGCAAACGAGCAACTCAGACTCATTAGTGGGAACACGCTCTTTGCTGCTGGGCATCCTCCCACGTGGAATGGGTTCATCTCACCAAAGGCATAGCACCAGGAAAGCTCTGGAGGAATCATGTTTTCAAACATGAGTTTAAGGAGAAAACCGCTGCTCCTCCTCTGTCTTTCCTCCTGTACTGCAGTACTCCAGAAATCCTCTGACAAGCCAAAAAAAACCAAACCAACCACACAGCCCTGTGCATCCAGCTCCACTGGCACTGATCTCTATTTCAACCACCCCAGCGTTAGCAGAGTTCACAATTAAGTAGCTGACCGTATCCCCCTACCATGCACAATCCCTTCACGCTCTGCTGATCCCTTGCTGACAATGTCAAGAACTGCTGCTAAGAGCAGCGGGCTGAGCACTTCTAAAGGCCACTTCTGTTCTCCAAACCTCACAGTACACTGACATCAACTGTATCCTTTATCCATTTTTCACTCAGCCTTGGATATTATGTTCAGAATAATATTTTTGCCTATCCTAAAACAATGAGTGCTACACTGTGACTGCCTTTTCAAGCATGGCACAAGATGAAAACAGCCTTACCTCACTGTTTGACAAAAAATACTGTTTTAAAAGGAGCAACTACATGCTGGTCCTCCCTTCTGGTCTCACAAACAAATCCTTTTTGTTCCATGTATTTCTGACTAGTTAGCAAAACTAAAACCCAATTTAGCTGCCTTGATATTTCTTTTGATAAAAGAAGGTGTGGGAATTGTCCTAGAGTATTGCTTTTCATCCAATCCATTCACTGGGAGGGTAAGAGCACCCTTCCTTTGTACCGCATCCGCACAATGAAGGGACAGGAGAAAGAAGTCACCTTGCTCTATCTGCACAAAAGCACAAGGAGATGGCTCAGAGTCCTTCCCTCTAATTCACAGAATCACAGAATTACAGCTCCCTCGTTAAAAGCTAACTCGTATAAAGCATAACCACAACCTAACATTTTTCCTTGCAACAGAAAATCATCACTGTATATTCATGCTATTGCACATCAGGAAACAACAACAAAAAAGGGTAATTACTTTGGAACTAGAAAAGGAGCTCAACACAAACTGAATGAAGTAATTAAGGACCAGTTAGGACCCATTCAGAGATTACAGCCAGCCAGCCAAGACCAAAATTTTGCCAACCCAAAATATTTCCTCCAATATCTGACTAAATATTTGACTGAAACCTGATAAATATGATTTACCTAGACACCAGAGAGCAACCACCTACGACTTCTTCACAGGACACATTAAATCTGAATCTAACATCTTGAATGCCTTCATTTAAATTGTCCCCAGTTTAATCCTCCACATTTTGCTCCAATTTTCAGCATCAGACTTGAGAGTTGCAAAATAAGAGAGCTAGAAACACCTGACATCATTCAAGGGCAATGTACCTGAATGGTAACTTTTCCTGCTCACAAAATATTTTCAACTTTTTTTTTTTTTTTTTGGGGGGGGGTGGCAGAATGGGGAGGGAGGGCTGTACCTAACCAATATTTAAGCACAAGACTCCAGGTCTAAATCAAGCATCCATATTCTCAGTCACTTACAGGTTCTGTCCAGAATCTCACTATTTTAAACAGGACAATGAGAAGGACAAGTGTCATAGGACAAGAACTGCACTAAACACTTCCTGCTATTTCCAATATTCTAAAACCACAAAAGTTTGCATGTTTAAATGTTCCTATCTTCTGATACGGATATCAAAGAATTAGACTCAAAAATTTAATGTTCACCGTTAATTAAAAAGTCTGTCTGCTGTCCCTGAATTCTTTCAGAAATACTCTAAGTGGAGAGGATTCAGGCAAGTTCCATACACAGTGGACACATGAGAGCAAACAAATTGACAACATGGACATGTAGCGGACAAGACAATTACAGTTTGCCAATTTACCTGGAAGTGGAATAGGCATGCCAGGAAGGGGGACACGAAATGGAGGTACCATTAATGGTGGAAAAGCAGGAATTGCTGCAGTTGGTTGAGGTACTGCATGAGGAACTGCAGGAGGCAATGTCTGTGGGACTGGCTGGGGTACAGTCTGCACAGGTGTAGCAGAAGGAGCAGAGGTTGAAACACTGACTGATGGTGTGGCAACTGAAACACCCGAACTTGGGGTCTGGTCTTGTGTAGTAGGTGCTGATAAAAAACAAACAAACAAAAAAAAAAAAAAAAGAAAAAAAAAAAAAAGAAAGAACACCTTGTATCTCAGATACTACAATATATTCTCTGCAAACATACTGGCTCTCTGTTTCCCAGCATGCTACAGTAGGTATGCTTAGAATCAACAGGAAGACACTCTTGGACAGAAAACAGCTTTTGCCTTCTCTGTAACACTAAGTATTTTCAGATTTTGCTTTGTATCATTCATTACTCCTAACAAGTCTGTACAGTGGTGGCAAAAGCACAGCAAAGGAGAAACAGAGCTCATTCAGTACATACATTAAATTCTACTCTGCATCCCTGTTCAGAAGAACAGAAAGGGAACAGAAAGTTACAGAAAGTTTCAAATGGAAAAAGTTTATTCTTATATTGAATTAAGGAACATTCTGTTTTAGTGAGCAATAACCAGCACGTGCATGACAACAGTCCATCTACAACTACAATTACGATTTTGTGATCCAAGAATGGAAAAACGTCAATTAAAGAATGTGTAATTAAGCACGGAAAAGGAAAGTACTTTTTGTTTAGAAGCTGCAAGAACTTTATTGGTTTTCAGTGCCTCCCAGTGGAAAAATACAATAGTGGCATTCAATTCAGCAATCCCTGTAGCATGCCTGGCATCAGCATGTAACCAGGATCGGTGCTACGTGACAAAGCACAGGCAAAACGGGAAGTAGAGACCTGATGGGTCAGAGCCATTGATCAGCCCTGAAATTCATATTCTGAGGTTTGGCAGAGTAGAGGAGGAACTTGAAAAATGTGTTAATTAAAAAAACCAGAAATGCCAATCATAAGCACATGATATACGGGCACACTGGATGCCTTCTTTAACCAGAAAGCAGAAGCACTCCCAATAGGGTATCAGTATCAAGGTACTTGGGTAAAGATTTTTGGTCTGTTGTAATTAAGTGCTTCAGAATGAGAGTTCTTCACCTAAAATTTAGGGAAACAGAGCCAGGAGCAAGCTTGTGATTTAAGGCCGACACCAAATCAGTACCAGATGAGGACGGAGCTTACCAGAAGCCCCAGTCCTTCACAGACCAAGCCTGAGAGTTGTAAAATAATTTCAACTGGTAAAATTTTATCACCTAGGCACAGACACCAACAGTAGCAGTTCCTGAAAGCAAAGACAAAGTTTAGCAGGTAGAACAGGCAGAAGTAGAACAGACTCTTAGCATTTAGCATCAAGAAATTTTGCTTCAGAGAAGGTGCATGAAGAGTGATGTCAAAACTAGGAGCAGTTCTCAGACACCTAATGCTCACCTGCTGCCTGCAAAATGGCTGCAGCCTCAGGTGATGGCACCAGACCTACTGCAACAAAGCAGCTGATCACTGTATCTCTCATACTAAAGCTCTGAAAAGTTTTGAGCAATGCAAATTTTTTGTTCCTTCAATGACCTCCTTCCAGGACTAACAAAGCACACTTTGTGGGTTGCCCAAACCTGACTTCCCTCTGAACAAAGATACAAGGCATTTGGGTTAAACTGCAAATTAAGCTGACTTGTCTCTCCTGCTACAGCATAAAGGTCAAATATTTCAAAGGGACGCATCTGTGCGCTACAATTGCTCAGCAATTGCTCATCTTCTGTGGACACTTTGCCTGGCCCACTGTACAAGTTTCTGCCAGCACAGCTACAACAATAAGAGCTATCAAGGGCCTCCAGAGCAGCAGAGATGCTGTGCTTTCAGTACCCTGCACACAGGCATAGCACTGACCAAAGCGTTTGTTAATTAGCATGCCTTGCTTTGTCCACACATGCTGACTTTACTCAGTTGTTTGCTGGTGACAGACTCATGCAGATAGATTTAGAGTACATAAAATACACATCTGTGTTGATGTTCTGCTCTAGAGGCATCTGTTAGCATATAAATGCCAAAGTACACCATAAACTATCGTTTGATGCAGTTGCTACGTATAAGCATTCACTATGTCCATACTGCATAAATCAGGACCCCTATTCTCCTGGGGTTTCTCACTAAGAAAATCCTTAAAAGCAAAGACTTTGATCATGTAATCAGCAGTAATCTTCAGACTCTTATTCAAAGGTAATCTGTGGATAATAATGGGGCTAAGGACTTTCTTTTTCCGTTTTTGTTCAACTCCAGCAAATGGGAACTTATGAGGCTTAGCCAGAAAGCTACTAGTGATAAAAATAAGACATCAGAAGGAGCTCTGTTCTGCAGTCAACCGATTCTACGTGGCCCAGAAAGAGCATGAAAGATTTCCTCTGAAAGCAACGAATGCAATCTTAGAAACAGAGGAAACTGTACAATTGTAATTCCTATCTCAATTTTTTTTTTTGGGGGGGGGAGACACATATTTTTAAAAACAATTTTGGTTTAACTACTGTCAAAAGGAAATGGATACATAATCGTTTTGATTTGATGTGATAACAGCAGGGGAAAAAAAACCATACGAAGACCTAAAGAAAAAGGGTTGCACACTGACCTAGAGATTGATCTACCAGAGCACAGCATTACTTTAACTCTTCCAAATCAGAAAGAAAAAGTAAATAAATAGAAATAAACATGCATGCAATACTCTTATGGATTAAAAACTGTACTCTGAACACACCCCACCTGACATGGGAATTGCTCCCTGCTGGATACTAAGCTTTCACTGCAGCACTTCCCCAGAGCAGCTCCCCAACATGGCAAAGCTGAGAAACCCTCAGGTACTCACTGGAATTTGTCTGTGAAACCGAGGTGGCCGTGGTCGTGGTGGAGGTTGTGGAGGACTGAGTGCTCGAGGAGGTGGACGGAGACGCGGCCGCGGCACTGCTGGTTGTGGGAGTGGAGGCACCGACCTGGGCCTGGGCCGCCAGCATCGGGGTCAGCTCCGACTGCTGGATGACCTTCACCCCGTCCGGCTTGGTCCACGCTGACTCGCGCGTACGCGCGTTGTAGAAATAGACCTACGAGTTAAGGATGTCACAATCAAACAGGTGCTCACCTGACAGGGGAAGACGTATCACTGTTTTAGCTACTCCTGCTCTAATTAAGTAATTTTAATAAGACAATGAACAGAAGTATATAGGGCTTTACCATGAAACCTTTTCTTAAAAAAGTAGAGTCCCCACGTGAAGGACTGCACACTGCAACGTCTTGACAACAGCAGCAAACACCCATTACTCTGTTGCCTCTGGTAACCATCCTACCTTGCCATCTGGAGTTTTGTTCTCCACCCATATCTCTTCAGCTGGGGGCATCGCTGGTGTCCCAGGGGCAGTGACGGGTGGCATTCCCGGAGGGAACATCATTCCGGGAGGCGGTGGCATGCTGCCCATGGGAGGAGGCATAAATGGTGGTCTCTGAAGGCATACAACAGCAATAATGTAATACCATTTTCAAATTGGGCTTGCCAATATTAAAGCACCAACATTCATTATAGCTGTGCTAACGTTAACTGCCCATCCCCAGAGCTTTAGCAACCAGCAGCAGCTCAGAGAACTCCCCGACAAAGCACCACCTATGGAGGAACAGCACAGGGAAGAAACACTCCACACCTGAGACATTAACGCAAATGCAAAGCAGCAGAGAAGAGTGGCAGGAAAAGGAGCGGGGTGAGAGAAAACTACTCTCTGAAAAAGGAGAAAAAATGCCCCTGCAAAAGAGAAAGAATGGTAGAACTGTTTCTGAGTAACGGCCCCTCAGACACCTCACCACTGCACAGTTACAGTCTCAGTCATCCAGCTAACGTTAATTTAAAGAAAACCATCAAATTTATCTTCATTATCACACGATCAGAAGAAATCCAGAACTGTCCTGAACATCTGCTGGTACACGTAAAACTGAATGCCTGGTTTTCTAATTAAAGGTACATTTATCTCACTGGTTTATTTGGACTGTTCTGAAACTTCCCATATGTAACAAGTATAGCAAATGCTTCCCTGCGAGAAAGGGCAGTCAACAAAACCCATCAACTTCTTTAATTCACTCTGCATTCACCTACAACTGCCCCAACTATCCACATAACTCTGGTTTTAATTGAACTTATGATCCACAACAGTTTCTCCTCAAAAAAGCAGTACCAAGAGAGTTCACTGCAAAAAGCTTCTAGCTGTGCCCTCATAACTAGCAAGCTGCATGGCGAAATGCATCCATGCAGCAGGATGAAAGCTCTGCTGAAATCTGCAGGAAATCCCATGTAACAGAACTGGGTGGCTCAGGGGGATGTGCCATGCAAGCCAACACCAAGCTGTACCCACACTCTGGGAATGAGTCCGACCTGTGGTAGCTTTCAGTGTGCCATGCCCTTGGTTTCTGCATACATTTGGCTTCTTTGGGAAGCTTTCCTGAGATAAGATCTCTGCTGCAGGAGATGTATTTTAAACTGCTTTTTAAATTCATGTACCAACTCTTGATTTTTTGTTCAGAACCATTATAAAGGAAGTCAAAAGGCCATGGACAGAATAACAAGAAAGCCAGTAAGGTAACTTTCTTTCTTGAAGACTTCTCTACAGCTCCTCCATCTGGCCGTTAGAGGATCTTTCTCTTTACTACCCTGCAATCTGTAAGAAATCCAGTAGCCTACTTTTAGCGCGCAGTTGCTCTTTCCTGAAGAAAAAAGGAGTTGAGTTGTCCCAGGGCAGCACTAGGAACAGAGGAGAGGATCCCAGCGTGCAGTCAGGGGACACAGAAAACAGCTCAGCTGCACACTAAGCACTGCATCACCCTTAGAGTTGTGTGCAAAGCAGAGCATGGTGTTGACAAGGTACGAAGAAACGCAGACAAGTTTGGAGCATGAATTTCACGCATGGCAACGAGCTGCAGATACACTTAATGCACAGTATGACTGAACAGCCACAACGTAACAGCTGAGTGCCACAGCACATGCACAGTATAAATCAAATATACAAAACAATGAGACGTCAGGGCTCTGGGCTTCAAATTAACTGGCTGATTCTTGAAATGGTGCAGGCACCAGGAAGCAGGTCCCGTGCATCCTTCCTAGGTCCACTGCACAATTCAGCACCTTCACTTTCTTCAGAGCTCTCTAGTCAGTGAAGGGTGCGTGAATGCTAACACCATAACAGTGGGAAAACAGGATCACAAAGCACCAAGAGAAAGGTGTGTGTGTGGAAATAGTCTTAAATAAATTTAAGCTGAATATGAACTCATCCAAGACCAAGAACAAGGTCCTGGTACCAGATGAAGGGAAAAGACAGCTTTCCACTAGACTGGGGGCTGCTGACATCAAGAGAGTTACTGTTTCCATCTTCAACTCCACGGGTCTTTTCAACTGAGAACTGAAAGAAACAGCTACTTCACCCCTCCAAGTTCTAACACCATGCATTATGCCCAAGGAAATAAAATCTACTATGGAAAACACATTTTTTCTAAAGATCTCAAACTCGAGATGACGACAGCACGCGAGACGAGGCTGCAGGGTCATGCTGGTTTATTTCATGTGAGGTCCACATTAAGCCCTTGCTCCCGTACTGGTGGCTTCTTTGCTTCCCTTCCTGCTGCTCCACCATCTGTATAAAGCTATATGCAAAGCCATACACGAACCACTCTGCACTGGGAGTGATGTGGAAAGAAGCTTCCATTGTTCAGCTGCCAAAGACACAGGCAAAGCAAGACCAAAAATAGCATAAAATAAGCCCTGTTACCATGTTTTCTCTCCCTGCTCTTTCAAATATATTTCACAGAATGGTACTGTTCACTATTCCATTATAAAGAGTGGATTTAAACCATTACTTAAAACACCACACAGTATTATTCACTGCCTACAGCCCCACATGGTAACACAGCGCTCCAATACCCCTGTATTACAACAAAACTTTTCTTATTCACAAGTATGTTGTGCCTTCAAACTGCCCAAATATCTGCAAAGTAAGCAGAAGCACTTAAACTTACATCATCATAAAACGCAAGCAGAGATGCACCTGACTGGAGCCCAGAAGGCTCCCAATATGCTCAGACTAATCCTGTAGATGCAAGGAACGCTCAAAGTTAAAAAAAATCACAACAAAAAGCACACCAAGCACCAAACGTACTGAGATAAAGAATGTGCTCCCTCAGACAAAGGAGAACACAGACTCGTGTCAGTACGAGGGATATGTGCCTCTGACTCAGTCAAACCCTGAGCATACTCTCAGGTTTTCCAGATGTTTTTCAGTCCACTGACAATTTCTGGTGTATCACTAATGACATAACCTTCTGAATTCAGCACAGAAACAAAACATACTCAATCACTGATTACAGATCTGCTTATCAGTCACTACTATCTGACCAGTCCCTTGGCAATCAGAACTAACAGCAAACTTCCATAGCGATTGCCTTTATGGCTCATGCCAGAACTCGGGCAGAATTCAACCCACTGTACCTTCTGCCAGTCTGTGCTCATTCACCACTGCTCAGTAAGCAGTCACAGCGTACCAGATCATCCCAAAATGCCGATACACACCTCAAGGGTCTGTTTTTCCAAGTGCAGAGGGCTTTGTACAGCTAACTGCTGCATTCCGCGTGGCCACAAGGCCCGAAAGTACAGTTGGGTTTTGGTTAATGGTGGCAGTGAACTCACCCTGGCCACATACACCGTTACGTAGAATTGCTGTAAGAAGTGGTTCTTCATACTGCCACACGTCAGCATGAGTTCTGTAACAGCTCACAGCAACCACATGCCATCCCAGCAGCTTTCCTCACCCACCTCAACGCTCTCCTTTCCCAATCCCACACACAGACAGGCAGCACCCTACCTGCCACACCCGCAGACAGGACAGCCCGCGCTTACCTGCAGGTGTGGGGGTCCCATCGGTGGGGGGATCCCTCCTGGGGGTGGCATTGGAGGCATGTTGGGGTCGAAGGGAGGGCGCCCGAAGGGGGGGCGCGGCGGGGGCGGGGGGCCCCGCATCATCCCAAAGGGCGGCGGTGGGCGCATCAGTGGAGGGGGTCCGCGCATCACTGCGTTCGGGGGCGGCGCGGGGCCACGGAACCTCAGCGCCTGCTGCTGGGCCATCCTGCGGGGACACGGGACACTCAGATCGCTATCGTTCACTGCTGAACTGCACGAAAATCAAAGCTGGTTAAGAAAAAATAAATAATAAAAGAGGAAAACCTCCAACAAAACACAGCCGGGTGAGGAAATATGCCAAGATGTCATTAAATGAAAACCCGTACGCAACTGCTTCAGTAGGTTCTTCCCTTCGCAAACTCAAAGGACGTGAGTTATTAACTCCGCACAGAGAGAAACAACCGCCCTCGAGCTGGAACCGCCCCGGCCCCACAGCGCTCCGCAAGGCGCGGCTCCGGGGCACAAACCGCGCGCACGTGCGGGGAACGCGGCTCCGCCGCTCCGAGAGCGCAATTCCGCCCCGCGCCGCTTCCGCACGAGGGGAGCAGAGGGCACCAACAGAGGAGCGGCACTGCCCCGCGGCCCAACCCCTGCCCCGGAAGGAGCAGCCGCGTCCCGCCCCGCACCGGCGCTCCCTGCCCGCCCACGGAGGCCCGGCCCGGCCCGGCGGTCTCGCGCGGCGCGGACAAAGGCGGAGGAGGGGGCGGTAAAGGAGCGAAGCCCGCGGCCCAGCCTCCCTCATCCGCCGCAGGCCGCGCCGGGCAGCGCCGCGCTTAGGCCGCAGGAGGCCGGTCGTGGCCGCGGCGCACAGCCGGAGCGCCGCGCCGCGCGGTACCTGAGCTCGCCGCTGAACCGCTCAGCCGCCGCCGCGGCCGCCTCCCCCTCGCCGCCTCCAGCCCCCGCGCCGCCGCCGCCGCCCCGTTCCGCCATCGCCACCTCGCAGCGCCGCCGAGCCGCTGCCGCCACGGCCAGGCCCCGCCGTACCCCATTGGCCACCGCCCACGCCCGTCAGCGCTCGCGGGGGCGGGACCGCCCCGCGATTGGCCGCAGCGCCCGCCGACTTTGAATGGAAGAAGCCAGACGCACCGGGATTGGCTGCCGGGGGCCGTCCCGCGCCGCTTGCGACCCAGTCACGTGAGGCGTGACCCAGAGAGAAGACGGGAAGTGACGTCACATTGTCCGGAACAGGCCGTAGGGGAAAAAAAAAAAAAAAAAGGAAACCGCGTCCAATCAGCGAGCAGAGCGCCTGGAGACGCGCACCAATCGGATCGCAGGGGCGGCTGCGCACTCCCAATCACAAAGGGCGCGCCCCGTTACGTCACGGCTCGTCGGCAGCCAATAGCGGGACGCGAGCGCCGCGGCCGCCGCGCCGGAAACCAGCGGCGCCCAATGAGCATGCGCGGGCCGCCCCGCCCCGCCCCCCCCGCTCCGCCGGGGTTCGCTTTGTCGCGGGTGGGCGGTGCCGCTCCGCCCGCTGCCGGCGCGGGGCGCGCGTGGGCTCCGTGCGGGGCCGTGACCCGCGTTGGTCCCGGCGCTGTGCGGCACGGCGCTTGGCCCCATCTGAGGCGGCTGTGGATGCGCGTACAGACGGGAGCTGCTGCGGGAGATGGGAGCTCAGCGTGTGCCGTTGGTCGTACAGCGCGTTCCACAGCACTCCGTGCTCCCACTGCCCAACTGCGCACTTCCACAGAGAGGAGCACCTGACAGCCATAGGACCGCCGAGGTTGGAGAAGAGCTACGAGGTCGTTCCGTCCAACCGCCCGCCTGCCACCAACGGTTCTCGTTAAACCGTGCCCTCGGCGCAGCGTCCCTTAACCACCTCCGTCCCGGTGACTCCGCCGCCTCCCTGGGCGGCCCGTCCTGCACCGAGCGCTCGGTGCCCTGCACGGCCACGTCGCGTCTCCGCAGGGAGCTCAGCAGCTCCTCCCGTCCCGACCGGCTGCGATTCTGAAACCCCGTTCTTCCCATTTCTTCCTTCATGTCACAATAAAACAAAATAAAAGCCCTTATCTTGAAGTAATAAGAAAAATTGACATTACTAAGGGACTTTCTGATGGGGCTGTGCTGAAGAGGCTGCTGGATGCTTTGTTTTTGCGGCTGAGTTTCTTTCTTCGTGAGTTTTGCTTAAAGTCGCCGCAGCCGTGACAGCAGCTGGGGCTGGGGGGCTGAGGTTGGGGGCTGGGGCTGCCCACCCTCCCGGGGCTGCCCACCCTCCCCGCTGCCTTCACCCGGAGCAGCCGCAGGACGGAGCTGGAGCTGCGCTGCGGTGGGGGGGGGGAGGAGGGGTGCGCGTCCCCACCCCATGCCCCAGCAGAAAAGCAGAAATGCTGCGAGTGCTCAGTGCTTTCTGACGGCGGGAGATTAAAACCATTTTTGGACACGATTGCTCAGATCCTCCCCAAACAGCGGGGCTGTCTGTCTGCCACTAGCGTCTTTCATCCTCTTTTTCATCTGCTTGTTTCAGGATTGTCTCAATAATTCATTAATTTCGGGCAGGCAGAGAGCAGTGTCTGCGGGTCCCTCTCCTGGCGGTCAGCGGAGCTGCCCCGGCTCCACGCGGAGCCCCTCAGCACAGCCCCTCCCTCACTGCCAGGTTTGTTTTCTCAGAAAAACATCCGTCAGTAATTCTGAGACTGCAGCTGTTTCAAGAGCAATTAATTGTGAGATGCAGCGTGCAAGTCACCGCGATGAACTGGTGTCAGGCGGCTGTGGCTTTTGGAAATGGCACCGTTCACTGCGTGTTAAATACCTGCGATTAAATTTACCCAGATTTTAGTCGAATCCAGATTCTTATGCCACAAGTTGCTGTTCAAGGGACAGTAACTGACCAGCTGAGAGGACTCTGGGAGCTCAGACACAAAACGGGACCAGCAGGGTCAGGCTGCTCATGTCATCCAGCACCAGACTAGCTCCAGTGACTCCAGACCTACAGGGCTGTAAGCAGAGACGTGACAGTGCAAATGTGATGTCTCCAAGGCAGGCGGGGTGTTCAGAGAGCTTCTGTAAAACCCGCAGGCAGGGCTGTGACAGCAGCCTGGTGCTCCTCCCCGCTGCTTCTCGCTGCTGCTGTGGTGCTGCAGCCATGGCCCTGCTGCTGGGGCGGCTCAGCAGCGGTGGGCTCTGCTCCGAGCATCGTGGCACAGAGCTGCTGCTGTGTGGCCATGGGGAAGGGAGCACTTTCGTGTGGAGGTTTTTAAACGTTCCACCTTTCCAGGTGTTCATGTTGCTGTAATGTTCAAAGGAGTATTTTTTAAGTGGTCCTACATCGCTGTCAGACATTTGGGAAGGATGCTTGGTGTTCCATGTTGTGGGCACTCCCTCTCAAATCTGCCCAAATTCCCAAGTTCCTTAGGTTATGTCAGATGGCCTTTTTGTCCCCACTCACAGCGATGTGTCATACACTGACCCCAGCCCTGTGCCAGGCAGCACTGCACCCCCACGTGCTGCCCCAGCCCCACCACATCCAGCAGCTCCACCACAGGCTCGGAGGTGCTGACATGCTGTCATTCTTTTCCTGTTTTTTCTTTTTTCAGATTTGAGGTTGAAGTATGATGCTGAATTAAAAATCTTGCCCTGGGCTGTCTGCAGGGCCTGCAGGCTACTGCAGTGCCAGCATCTGCCAAGGAGACCCAGGGATGCTGTGTTGGAGGGCCAAAGCCCTGGGCTGGCACGGGGCGGCAGCGGGGGGTCCCATCTGGAGGGGGCAGGCAGCACTTCTGGCATCCCCGTACCTGATGTCCCCATTCCCAGTGTCCCTATTCCCTGCCCTCCCCCACCCCTCGTGCTGCACAGTAGAGCCGTGGGCTCGGTGTGGGCAGGGTCTGACAGGGTATGCCCCACGCCGTCTGGCACAGACCCCCCCGGCTGCCATAGCAAACAATGCAGCGAACAGGAGCACCGAGCATCTGTGCTGGGCATCCTCTAACAATGCTCGTTCCTGGCACCACAGCTCCAGCACTGCAGCCTGGGGGGCTCAGGAGGCGGATGTGGGGCTGACACCCACTGACTGCCAACCCCCGCCCCACGGGCAGCACGTGGCCCTCGCGCCCCTCCGGCCGCGGTGAGCACTGTGTGTGTGGCTGTGCTGGGGGCTGTGGTGGTGGGGAAGGCACTCGTGGGGGGTGGCACTCATGGGGATGGCTCTGGGTGCTGTTAAACTTTAACGAGGCACATCCCCACATCGACTGCCACGTGGCACAGTGCACGCGGTCCCTGGGCGCTGGGCTCCTTGTTCTGGCCTCATTCTTTCCCTATGGTTCTGTGACGAAAATCCGGATTCCCCTCAGCACAAGGTGCTGAGGTGCTTCCATAAAGGATCAGAAATCCAGCTGCATCAGCTGCTTTGCAGTTAGAAAATACTCATTCTGTCCTTCCCCCTTGGCAATGCAGCACTCATCCCTCTGTTCCCAGCGCAGTGCCCCTCCCCCTGCACCCCACACCCACCCCACGTGAGCCTGCACCCCCTGCTCACGCTGCTCTGGGCCATTCCTGGTGCTGCTGAGGGGAAGGGTCCGTGGTGCTCAGCTGTGGTGGGGCTGCAGAGATGGGACGGGTTGGAGGGTGGCCATGGGCAGTGTGAGCAGAGGGTCCTCAAACCTGAGCTTGTTTGGAGGTCATGGAGCGAACACAGCCAACAAAGCTGGGCTGGTTTTACTGCTGCTGGGCACAGCATGGCTCTGCTCTGCAGCACCTTCACAGGGTGCCAGGCCCTGCGAATGCTCCCAAAGCCGTGGGGGCCCCTGAGCAGCACCCGCCCATTGCAGCAGCATGGGATGGGGCAGGGGGTGCAGTGTGCTGGGGACACTGAACTCCGTGGGAGTCCAGGGAATGTCCCCTGCTTGAAGAGCAGCCACGTTTCTGACACTAATGGAAAAAGACCATTAAAAAGCTTTATGATATTCTGTTCTCCTACTTCTAGTCCCTCTCTCCCTTCATTGCTGCTGGCATTTTATGAATTATTGATGTGCCGAGGTGCTCTGCTCCCCGGTCCCTGCACCAGTGCTCACAGTGCCTGAGCTGCTCCTTCCCCACGGTCGCTCCGTGGGCCCGGGCTGCTCACCACAGCCACCAGCATTCGGTGCCCATCGGGTGCCCGGCGGCACAGCACGAGGCCCCAGGCCACGGGTTCCCCAGGGCAGGGCTGAGCGCAGAGCCCCGCGGGCAGCAGGAGGCACGGAGGAGCAGGCACGGGCAGGGGGGCTGCCCGGCCCAGAAGCACACAGGGGCAGTCCTGGGAAGCAGGAACGCAGCCAGGACATGTACCGGAGCCGGTGCAGAGCTCCCTGGGCAGTGCCCTGGACTCTGAGCTGCTCTTGGCCGCCAGGTAGTGCCATACGTTGGAGGCATGAGCTGTTCTGCCTGTGCTTCAGCTCAGCAGAGGAGTCCTGGGTAATGGCATCGGTGCTCATTCCCAGGACGTGGGCTCTCACGGCCAATTGCCTCAGGTTTCAGCGGCGGGGGATAATGGGTTTTCCATGTTGCTGTGTGTGCACGTGGCACCTGGCCCATCGGACACGTGCCCGCTCGCAGGTACCGGGCCGTCCTGCATCCCCGGTCAGCCCGGCTGAGGCTGCGGGGACCCCCACGAGGGAGCAGTGGGAGTGCAGGTGGACAAATGGGGCCTGGGGAGAGCCCGGCCACCCCACGGCACAGGGAGCGAGCAGTCCTCCTCCTCCAGCGACAGACAGGAGCTGGGATGTTTCCTTGGAGGTACACTCTCACAGCACTACTTACACTCCATAAAGGAGAACTGTTTTTTTTTTTCCAGAGGCAGAAAGCTGTGCTCAGGACGTGATGTGGTACCATTTGTAGACTGATTTGTTCTGGCATTTGGGGAAAGAAACAAACGGATCCAGAAACAACTGAGATATCAAACATTAAATACCACCCTCGTCTCGGGTCCCCGCACGCCGTGCTCTGGCTGCAGGGCTGTGGGACGGCTGCTCACACAGCTCCAGCTCCACGCTGCACCCCTGGGGCAGCTCCATCCATGGGGGCTCTGACAATTCATCCAGCCCTGTTCCTGTTTCTTCCTTGGGTTTGTCTTCCAGCCCCGATGTCCTTTCATGTGTTTTGCCGTGTGAATTCGGGGGTCTTTGGGCAGGTTGTGAGCAGCACGGTCCCACAGGTGGCTCTGGAAGAGGATTTCAAACACCGGAGATGAAGGGGACGTTCCCTGCATGCCATAAACGCTGCAGCTTTGTGCACGGCTCTGCTTGCTGCGTGTTTGAAGAGCTCAAACAGCCACAATTCACTCTGCTTATCTTCTCTTTTCAGTGCAAGCACTGTGGACAGGCAGGCTCAACGCACAGCGCTCGGTGCAGCGCACTGCCCCTTCTCACGCACTGCAGGTGCGGCACAGCCCTGCTCCTGGCTCCCTCCCCCTTCCAGCTGCACGGACACGGCTGCTGCGGGGGCACAGTCTGCACTGCATGGGCACGGGTCCACCCCACACTACAGTGCCTGGTGCCCTGCCGGTGCTCTCAGCACCCGGGGCCACCACCACACTAAGGGGGCCGTGCAGCCTGCAGGGTGCGTGCACTGGGCTCACCTGCTTACACCTCCCGCAGCCCCCACGTGTGCGATGTGCTCCAGCACAGCTCAGAGCTCCTGTATCTATTGTTACGTTTACGGCCCAGAAACGTTCAATGAGTCCTCACCAAAGCTCTGCCAGAAAGCGCAGAGGATCAGCAGAGATGAGTGCTCTCCTGAGCAGTGCTCCACTTTGGCCCCGCAGAGGGCAGGACCCCCAGCCCCCCGGCCCCACGCACCCAGCGCTGCCCCACACGATGGAGGTGCAGCACTTCCTTCCATGCACAGCAGGTTGTTTCCAGCGGGCTGAGGGCGTTCAGCACACGCAGCACCACTCCAGAACAGCTGATCTACGTTTATAGAACGCTATTGCATTTTCAATTCTCTTTGGATTTTAAAACAAATATTTCATCTACGCCTTGTGTCACCATATGAAATTCTGTTGAAAACACCATGGCACAAAGCTCCATATATATAGTTCTGAATTTGCTTTAAGAAACAATGTCTAATTCACGTCTTGATGATGGAAGAAATTTGTTTCTAACATTTCCAGGCAGACTGCAAAACATAACCACTGTCATTAAGGACAAATTTGCTTAATTGCTTTAAAACACGCTTCTGAAGATAACTGGCACAGCTGCACCACCGGAGCGACTCCTCCTGCTCCTATGGGTGCCAAGCAGTGCTCTGCCCGGAGCCAGCACGTTCCCACAGAGCTCTGCTGAATGCCCACCTGGAGCCGATGGTACCCAGCATCTGCAGAGCGACGGAGGGGACACGAGGAGCGGGGTGGGATGCTCTTCTGGGGCTGGGGGAAATGGCAACCCACGTGCACCGGAGGTGGGATGGAGGCCCTTGGGGTACCCGCAGGGTCCCACACCCCACGCCACCATCCTGCCTCCTCCCCTCCTGCCCGCAGCTCTGTGTGTCTGGGGGCTTTCCCCCCCCGCCTCTCCCTGGGATATCAGCTGTGCTTCTATTGATTTCCGCCCCACATTTGTTTTCGCTATTCATTATTAATGGGATCGTTTTTCTATCCTTCGTGCATGAAGGCAAATTTTGTGTAAAAATCAATTGAGTGAGCACTGCCAATGGCTTGTTTGGTTTTCTTTGCTTTCATCTCTGGTGTGCAGTCCCCCAGAGACACAGAGCAGGATATTAAGGAACAAGCATGGGATGGAGAAAAAAAATAATAAATCAAGCGTTAGTGGTTTGTGAAGCGCACGAAGGGATTTGCTCCCGGTCTTTGTCTCACACTGTGCCCATCTCCCCTTCAGTCACATTTCACTTTCTGCCTCCCAGTGCTGTGGAAGGGGCTGTCCTTCCTCCAGGGCTGCACGCTCCTCTTCCTGGGGGAGGGCCTGGCCATACTGCACTGCGGGTGCCCAGGGCAGCGCTAAAATCCCACCACTGCGGAGCGGCCACCAGTAGAGCTCTGTCCTCAGCTCCAGCCCGAGCCCCGTGGGAGCGAGGGAGAGCAGCAGGAGGGCTGCGGGCTCTGCAGGGAGTGCTGCCACCGACGCTCCCTCTGGGCACCAGTTCCCCGTCTTCCTTCCCTGCATTGCCCCTGGCATCACTTCCCAGCTCCAGGGCACTGCCCCTCACACCGAGCAGAGGACACACGCTGTTTTCCTGTGCTCCTCGGCACCAAATGTTAACGCAGCACGTGCTGACCTCCGACGTGAGATCCCAAACGAAGCTCTCAGGTCATGTGCATCGCATCGCAGCGCAACACATGTGGAGTAAAAAGAAGCACGGAGCCGGCAGAGAATGAAACCGAGCAGAGCACCGCGTGGGCCCTGGGCCGTGAGCAGCTCTGCCTCCACGCAGAGGAACCGGGAGCAGAGATGGATCAGGTGCTCGGGTCGCACTGACAGCACGCGGGTGGGAGGGGAGCGTGCAGAGCTCTGGTTTCCGAAACAGTAACTGTAGATTTCAGGGTCTAAAGTTCACTTAGGACTTATATTACGTCTTTAAGCCGTTTTCTGGACCTGTCCCGAAAGGACAAACGTAAAACCGTCACATAACAGAGACAAAAGCAGACTGGTCACGAATTAAAGCGGCAGGGACACCTTTGGCACCACAAGAACAGCACGATCCCCATCTCCCTTCGGCAGTGAGCGGGCAGGAGGACGCGGCACAAAGCGCTGAGCAGAGCCCGGGCGGGGCGAGCTGAACGCAGCTGAGCGAGGTTAACACGAACTGCAAATGATAACGGACCCACGCGAGGAGCGCTTCACACGTGTAGATATTCCTCGTTAATGCTGGGACACGAACGGCGCGAGGCTGCCACGTCCTCCTGCGGGAGCGATGACCGCGTTTAGCCCGGGTACTCCTCTTCCGTGGGTCACGGGCTCCTCGGGACCCAGATACTCCTCTTCCGTGGGTCACGGGCTCCTCGGGCCCCGGATCCTTCTGCTGAAAATGTCTTCGAGTTCGGTGTATCACAAACAGTATTTCCGCTTTAAAAGAAAGGCGGCGTCGGCTCCACGCTCCGTCGGCAGCCCCGGCTGCGGGGCCGACCCCACCGGGTCCTCGAGCCTGGGACCCGGCGGGGACGACGACACATCGCAGCCCCCGAGCGAGCAGCGGGCACAGCCCCGGCTCCTCCCGGCTCGGAGGTCTCTTCCCGGACAGGGCAGGGCAGGCCGGAGCCTTCGGTCAGGAACGGGGAGGGAGAGGGGGATGCCCCTACCTGCTTTTATGGCGGAGCGCCCGTTGGAGCCCCCAGCCCCGCGCTGCCGCAACGAGGATCCGCCGAAGTGCGGGTGGGCAGAGGGGAAGCTGCCGCCTGCATCGCCTCCTGCCCTTCTTATACAGCGGGAGGCGATTAATATTGCATCACCCTTATTTTAAATTTTCAGAACCCGCAATATAATGTAATGGCATAAGGGCATGTATTATTAAAGGACATTTGATTGGGGGAAAATCATTGGGGCCGATTGGAAAAACGCGGCGAGAGGAGCGCGCGGATTCCCGAGAGCCGCGGTCAGAGGCGGAACCGTCGGGTCCGCTCCTCTCGGGGCGGCGGGCGCGACCCGGCTCGGGCTTCGATGGCTGTCACTCATGAAATGCCACAGCGAAATATTCAGAAGAGCCTCACGCTTCGGCCATTAATTTTTAATCGTTAAGGTGCTTCTGGGAATCGTAAATAAAAGCCTTTTCCCCTTTTAAACAGCATTACAAATGAGCCCGCGGTGGGTTTGTTTGGGAGACGTTTTTGTTCCACTCCAACCGGAGGGGCCGCGGTCGTCGCCCGTCCGCCCCGGGTACGGCGCCGTGGGCACAGCGGGACCCGACGGGGCGAAGCTCCGTCCCCGTGCCCGGGGGAAACGCCCCGGAGAACGATTTTCGTTGATTTCGCGCTCGCAAATATTTTCCTCGGTCCTCCCAGCGCCGCCGGCTCAGAACGAGAGAGGGAGCCAGAAACGACACGTTCCCTTCGGGTTGAAAAATAAAGCCTTTATTCCAGAGTCGAGGTGGGGAGCGGCGCTCCGTCCGGAGCGCGACGGGACGGGTCGGGTCGGGTCGGGTCGGGACGGGCGGGGCGCGCACACGGCCCCCGAGCTCCCGGAGCTGCGCCCGGGGCCGCCCCGCGGACGGCTCTGCCCGCGCGACACAGTCCGGGAAACGTCGGGGACCCCGCGCCCGGCAAGGCGGCCCGGGGGGTGCGGGCGGCCCGCCCCGTCCCGGGGCTGCGGTGGGGCCGCGCCGGGGTCTCGTCCCGCGCCGCCCCGCCCCGCCCCGTCCCTCCGAGCCCCGGGTGCAGCCGCGCCGTCGGTGGGTGCGGGTCCCGCCCGTCGGGGGGGGTGGGGGTCCCGCCCGGCCGGGCCGCCGTCAGTGCACCGCGGAGTACTTCATGCGCTTCTGCTTCTGGCGCTGGTTGCAGAACCAGACGCGCACCACGTTCTTCTTGAGGTCGAGCTTCTCGGCGATGGCCGCGATCTTCTCGGACGAGGGCCGCGGCTGCAGCGCGAAGTACGCCTCGAGCGAGCGCTTCTCGGGCGCGGCGATGGACGTGCGCTTGCGTTTGCGCTCCGCGCCCGCGAACAGCTCGGGTTTGGCGGCGCGGTCGCGGTGCGCGGCCTCGGCCTCCTCCAGCCAGGCCTGCAGCACGGGCCGCAGCGCCGTCATGTTGTTGTGCGACAGCGTCAGCGACTCGAAGCGGCAGATGGTGCTCTGGCTGAGCGAGCCCACGCCCGGGATCTTCAGGTTGGCCAGGGCCGCCCCCACGTCGGCCTGGGTCACCCCCAGCTTGATGCGGCGCTGCTTGAAGCGCTCCGCGAACGCCTCCAGCTCGCGCGGGTCGGACTCCACGTCGGGCAGGCAGGGCGCGGCGGGCGGCGGCGGCGCGGGCCCCCCCGGCGGACCCACGCCCACGGGCAGGTGCCCCACGGCGCCCAGCGGGTGCGGCGGCAGCGGCGCGGGCACGGCCGGGGGCTCGGCCAGGGCCAGCGCGGGGGAGAGGTGCTCCAGCAGCTCCGCGTCCAACGCGGGGTGCGGCGGCGGCGCGGGCAGCGCGGGGTGCGGCAGCGCGGCGGGGGCGGCCGGGCCGCAGGGCACGCTGCTCATGGCGTGGTAGGTCGCGTCCGGCTTGAAGGGATGGCTCTTGGCGTGGGAGACGATGTCGACGGCCGCCAGAGCCTCGGCGCGGGCCAGCAGGCTCTCATCAAAGCTTCCAAATATATTGCCCTGGAGCTGCGAGCAAGAATGCGCATAGTGCAGTCAGTGGGGAATACTGTCATCTCCGGATTAAAAACCTCGCCGAGCACAGAGATTCCTCCTCAAAGCTCAGGTCATAAAAATTAATATGAAGGCAGCGGCTTTGCTCGAAGAGACATGCGGATCAGAGACGGGAGAGGGGAGCGGGATGGGGGAGCGCGGAGACGCGCGATTGTTCTGCTGACATGAAAAAAACATTAAGCGAGCGCCTGTCAAAAACCGTGCCTTAAAGCGGTAATTACGCTCCAGCTACATACCTGCGGGGCCGGGAGGCAAACCCTGCGCATCGCCTCCGCGCCGGCGTGCAGCCCGGAGTACTTGGGCTCCTGCAGGGCGGCGTGCATGGGGAAGGGCTGCTTGGCGTTCATGGCCATCATCTTCGCGCACCTCGCAGGTAGGCAGCCCCGGACATCGATTCAGGGTTGTCTCTGGCTCGCCGCTGTCAAAGTGAGCGATTGGCACTGACGGAGCTTCCCCCCGCCGCGCCCCCCCCCCCCCCCCCCCCCCCCCCGCTCCCTCACTCATCTTACACCGCCGCCTGGAGCGGGCCCCGCGCACGCGTGTTGCGGGCGGGAGCGTGGGGCCCCGCACCGGCTCGGGACGCGCCGTCGGGGCGGCTCAGGGGCGGCGGGATCGGGGTCGGCCCCGGCCGGGAGCGGAGGTTACCGCTCTGCCGGCCCCGAGCTCCCCGCATTGGCAGCCCGGCGACTGCCGTCGGGGGAGGGGGCTGCGGCCGAGGGTCAGCGCTCAGACCGTGCGGGACCTTCCCAGGGCGAGGGGAGGGCCGGGGACGTCGTCCCGTGTGTGACACGAGGCCGTGCAGACCCCGCTCGGGGCGCTCCCGGCTGCGGCCGTCCGAGCTCAGCCCGCGCTGCTGCGTCGCTCGCTCCGCACAGACGAACCGCGCAGGCCGCGGTACTTCAGAGGTGAAACCCTTTCTCTGCTCCCGTGCGGATAACGCGAGCCCCGCAGCGCTGCCATAACGCAGCTGCGCGAACCCGAGCGGCACTCGGCTCCTCCCCGACCCCACGGACCCCACCGGACCCACCGCCCCGTCCCGGTACGGCTCCGCTGAGAGCGCTGCGTGGCGGCCGCGGTACCGCGGGGGGGGGGGGGGGGAACCCACGGGGTTTCAGCGTCACGCGTGTACTCGGAGCCGTGCACGAGGTTTCCGTGCGGACGCACCGGAGGCCGCGAGCATCTGCTCGGTAGGACGCACGGCTCCGTCGTCCCGACACGGTCCCGAGGTGGGCATGACTGCGCCCGAGCGCTGGGTTTTTATTATGGATTTCTCGTCACGTTCCCACGGCCCCCGGCGTTGCCACACTTCGGTGGTCCGCGGATTTAAGTGATCCGCACGTGGGAAATGCGCGGCTCTGAGGGACAATTCGGATCAGCGCGCAGCTGATTCCCGGAGCTCCACTCCTTTGGATGGCGTTCACTGCGGGGCCGGGCTCGGGCTCAGCGACGGGCAGCGATCCGCTTCATCACGCGGTTCACATTCACAGAGGCCCACAGCCGTTGGCCACGCGTGTTCCGAGACGCCGTCCTTCCCCGTGCGGGGTCACGGGCCGAGCGAGGGGACGGGACCGCAACAGATGCGGCCCAGAAAGAGCTCAGCGCTGCGTGCGGGGCGGTGCGGGGCGGTGCGGGGCGGTGCGGGGCGGTGCGGGGCGGCACAGCTCTTCCTCCCTGGGAGCGGAGCCGTCGTGTTGTCGCGAAGCTCCGTGCTCTGATTTACGATAAAACATTTAAAGGAAATCATTTATATTTCAAAGGGCCTAAACAGCTGCATGAAAGTTTTATCCAAAGCGGCACCATATTTATGGGCGGTCCTCCTTCGCTGGAGGTAATTAATAGAGGGATGAATTTCAGACCTTCCCTTTGTTTTATTCCTAACCCTCCGTTCATTCAGCGCCGCGTGGAGCCGCGGCAGCGCCGGTTCCCCGGAGCCCAATTCGCCCCCGAGGGACCGCACCGCGGTGACGGCTCCTCCCATCCCTCGGGTCGGGAGCTGCGCAGCCCTCGGGGCTTCCCTGCTCCCACGCGGGACGGAGGACGTGGCCCAGGCTGCAGCCGGGTGTCATAACGTGTGGACAGAGCTCGGCTCAAGGCTGCGCCGCAGCCCAGCACGGCCCAGCACGGCCCAGCATTGTGCCCCGGCCCAGCCCGAGCCCTTCTGGTACCCACACCGTGTGCTGGCTTTCCCTTCCCTCCCGAAGGCCGCTGTTCTGAAAGGAGCTGCATGGGGTGATCTAGCTGCTGCTTAGCTCCCTTTAATTAAAGCTGTAAAATATTGATGCTCCTGGCCCTGTCTACTGACGTTACACCTTACAAACAGAGGAGAGGAGTCCAAGGGATAAACAATAACAAGTTAAAAGAGCCCAGATGGTTTGCCATCAGAAACTATCTGCGGACTCAAAGGTGTCACTGCAATAGATTTCAGAGATCATTCATCTGCTGGTAAATAATTAATGGTATTTCTGGAAGAAGAACACCACCGAGCCCATACCCTGATGAAACATCACCACTGACTCATTGAAAATCCGGAGGTAACCGTCAGATTGCAGGCGTGCCCTGAGCCCGGCGCTGCTCTTTGTCACCGCCTGAAGGTCGTTACCCACTTTCCCGCAGCATCAAAACATTCTGCTCTCCTTTGCAGTTTAATTCAGAGCCGTCACTGTCAGCGTGTCAGTGGGCTCTCGGGTCCTTTATGTCATTTAGTTCCAAGAATTTACAGTAAACGCTTCCATGGCAGACGGGGAAACCTTGGGATGAGAGCCGTGCTGCGAAGGCGTGCTGCCCCCACTGTGCGCCGTGCCCGAGGTGCGTGGGGCCGCCCTCACTGTCCCCGTGGGTTTCTCCCCAGCCGTGGTTTCGCCGTCCCGAGGCGCAGTGCGGCGCTGCTTCGCGCGTGGAGGGCACTGACCCACGGCCGTCGTCCTTTGTCCCTCTGCACACACAGCTCCCGCCCTCTGCTGCGGACCCCCACCCCCCGGCGCTGCCCGGGCACTGCACCGCGCTCTTCCTCAAAAGGAGCAACGCCTTTTCGCTTTCCCTTTCGGGCGGGGGGGCTCTGCTGGGGCGCGGCCCTTCCTCGCGCTGCCCGCGGCCGCGGCGCGCGTGGGTGCGGCCGTGTCGGGTTCACGGAGCGCTCCTCCCGCCCCAAACGGCGCCGCGTGCGCCGCGATACGGCCGTTCCTCCACAATCTGATCGAGGGAATAGCTACGGTTACCCAGACGGTCAATTATTCATCAGCTAAACGGCCCAGCATCAATTACCTGGCTTGATTCTCTTATTCATTAAGGAGATTGAAGAGCCCGACTTAACAAAGCCGAAAGAAAGTTGCTAAGCTACGGGAGCTGCCGGATCCGTGCGGGGGACGCGGTGCCCGACCTCACGGGGACGCAGTGGGGCCGGGGCTGTGTGGGCATGGGGTCACGGGGTCACCGGGTCCCAGCCCAGAGGGGAGGGCCGTGGGATCCAGGGGGGCTGCGGTGTGCCGAGCAGGAGGAGCTGGGGTCGAGGGGCTGTGTGCGACCTGACCTCCTGAGCGCTGTCTGTGGAGGAGAGTGGAGGGAACGAGGGCCCAGCACCTCGCTGAGACCACGGGGTTGGTACCAAACGGGGCCTTCTGCGGAGCACTGCAGTCTGGGTCGTGGTGGGGGACGTCCCGGCCGTGGGCTGAGCCGCCACCCCACGCTGCACGGTGGGACGGCCACACTGCAGCACCACGGTGCCGTTCTGCCATCTCACCCAGAGCTGACACAAACACACACCTGTAATAAAGACATTCATCGGTGGCTCTGTTTTATGTTTAAGAGCTCATTCATTCCCCTTTGAGACCACGAGGTGAGGTTTTATTACAGGAGGGAACCACGCCCTCGTGTTTGCTGGAACGGGGGGTGTTCAGATGGTGACCCCCGGGAGGCGCTGCCCACGGAGCTGCTGAAAAGAGGAGCAGGGAAGCGACGTGATGTGCTCACTGCTTCCAGTTCTGCAAGAAGGGCTCCCTCACCTCCTGTAATTAAACAAATCCAAGTGTTTTGCCTTTTTCCTTTCCTAGCTATATGCAGGGGGGCTCCCAGAGTGGTGTCTGGGAGCTTTGGTTCCTGAATGCAAACACAGACGGTCCCAGGAACACTGTGGGCATTTGCAGGGATCCACTGCGGATAAAAAATAAAACGTCCTCAGCGTGAGGACATGGGGTCATGAAAAGATTGAAGGAGCAAAAGCATTGGCACGTGTGTCTGGTGGGAGGGGAGCTGGGCTGACACCCCCTCCTCCAACCGCAGCGTTTGGGAAATGGGTGCAGCCCCATCCATGAGTTCTGGGGGAGGTTTGAGGGCTGCACAGCGATTCGTGCTCCAGGAGCTCCTCCTTGGACTCCTCTGTGATGTGCAGCAGTTACGGGGCAAGTTTCGTGTGTCTTCCCCTGAAATTGAAGCTGTAACAAAGCAGAGCCTGGTGCGGGTCAAAAATAAAACCGATCTACTTCCAACGGAGACGAGATGAGCGACAGAAGGGTATTTTCCAAGGAGGGAGGAGGGCGGAGTACTCATCTGTCAGGCATCCCTTTCCTGCTATATTTGCTCCTAACTCTAGAAATACATCCAAATGTGGTCTAACAAGACTCTGTTCCACAAGAAATTAATGAGGAACAAACATGAATTATTCATGTCCTGAAACAGGAGGTCTGCTAATGTTCCCGCTAATCAACAAGTGGTGCAGCTGCATCTCCGCAGGGCCGTCCCGGGGAGGATGGAGGCAGAGCTCTGCGTGGCTCTGCTCGCACCCGAGGTGCCCGCGTGGCACCCACGGTTCCGCCAACGGAAGGGCCCCTCCGGGCATCGCTGCGGAGCTGCTCCCAGGGCACGCCCCGCCACGCAGGGGAAGCTGAGGAGTGAGACGAGGAAACGGACCGCAAAAGGAGCCCGAGGGGTCGGGCTGTGCGGCCCCGAGCCGGGAACGGCCACCGCAGCGGCGGCCGTCGGTCCGCCCCGGGAACGCCCGCGGGGCGGCGGTGCGGAGGGAGCGCTCACGGACGGGGGGTGGGAGCTGTGGGGGGGGGGGGGGTTCCTGCAGCGCCGTTATTTGGGTGAGCGCGAGGACGTGCGCCCACCCAAATGTGCTGCCAACCGCCCAACGGGACGCACTGAGAAACCGCGAGCTCCATTTGGAAAAGAATAAAATAAACTGAAGCACAATTTGACAGTGGGGTTCTTTCAGAAAAGAGATCGAGATACGTAACAGAATAAAAAACGTATTTCCTTCGAAGAGACAAAGGTTACGCCGCCAAAAATTACCCCAGTCCCTTCCCTCGGCCCAAATCCCGTGGCCCGAAGCTGTGCAGCCGCTGCGAGGGTTTGCTGCTGAACGACGGCGGAGCCGCAGCCGCTCCAGCGCCGCAGCGGAGCCGAACTCCCCGCGCGGTTCAGCGGATGCCATCACCTCCGCAGGAGGAGCACAGGAGGAGCACAGCGGTTTGAGACACACGGGACACAACAGGAGGCGAATTGGAGCCGCCGGCAGAGGAAGCAGCTCCGCGTCCCCAGCACTGCCCTCGGCACATTTCGGTCACCACCCACAAGCCAGTGAGAGCGAAGATACATTTTTCCACTTCATTAATTATCCATGGTAATTAACATAGAGATTGGAAAACTTCAATACCTCCTCGGGGAAAAAAATCAAAATATTGGGCATGTTGGAAAGCTTTGCAGTCCCCACTGCGCTGGGTTTAAAACGCTGCGAGCTGTGCGACCCTAATCGGGCCCCGCGCACCCTCAGTGCCAATGGGGTAACGCACACCGGTGGGGTTTTGTCACTTATCCGTGCCACCGCGTCTCTGACGCGGTTCAAAGCTCCACTGCAGCCACTGCACCTTAAAGCCACCCCAGGGAGCAGGTCGGGCTGCTCCGTGTCACCGCTCCAGGGGACGGAGCCCTTCCTCCCCTCCAGGACCCCCCACCTCCCCACAGGAGCTGCTCACCACCCCAACACCGATAGCGGAGCCCCTCCAGCTCCGGCAGTTTCCCATCACGAGCGCTGTGGGAATCGCTGCGGACCCATCCCGGCCGCGCAGGGCGCAGTGGGGCCCCGCTGGGGGGGGGGGTTGGCTGAGCCCCCCCGGGCTGCGGATCGCGGGGAGCTCAGCGCTGCGGGAGGGGCCGCTCTGCCCCGCAGACCCTTGAAATTATTCAGCCCTGCGCTGCTTTCACATTCCTTTTACGTTAATGCTCCCTGAAATCTTCATTAAAATTTGAAATTAAAATGTAACGATCGGAGGGGGGTGGGGAGGGCTCCTGTCACCTAACATTAAACTCACGGCTCCCGCATTTACATGTGCTGGATTTTTAATTAATGAGGTCACGCTGCCGGCCGCTCACACCGGCGCGCCCGTCCCGCCGCAGTGCTGCGCTTTCAGCAGCTCCGCTTCTCAGCCGCCGTGACATCTCTTTGCTCTTCGCTGCTTTCTCAGCTGTCAGAGCCCACTTGTGATCGGCGGAGTAAATCTTGACTCGCTGAGCTCCCTTATGCCGAGGGGCAGAGCCCCTCCAGGACGCCCGACGGCCGAGGAGCGTTTCCAGAGCGGCAAAAAGCTGATGGTTAAGAGCCGTTACAGAAAGCCCTGAGGAGTTCCCGGAGCACCTCGGGGCTTTGCGGCGCAAATCCCCCCCCCCCAACAAGCCCACAGTGCTTTATTCTCGGGGGAGGGTGACCCCAGGAGCCCCCCCACCCCCCCACAGCCCCGCGGTGCCGCTGCGGCCGCGCAGTGTCACGGAACCGCCGCGATCCACGCGGCAGCGCTGGGTCTCGGGGGAGCGCTGCAGCAGCTGCCGGGCACCGCTCCTCGCACGCTCCGGAGGGCTCCGGGTCCTCCCAGGGCCCGCAGGAGCCCGGAGACCGCGGGGGAACCGTCGGGGCCGCGCAGCGGGACGTCCTCCAGCGCGGCCCCGGGCGGGAGCTGCGTCCTCCTGAGCAGCGCACGGCCGAGGTCACGCACCGCGCTCTGCAGCCGTGCGGGGGGGGGAGCGCAGCCCATGGAGGCTCCCGGCACCGTTTGTGCAGCGCTGCTCACGGCTGTGGCCGCTTCGGGCCCGAGTCGGACTCATCTTTCATAAAACGGCATCGGGAGTTGGGGATTCACCTCTTTGAGAGGTCCTCCTCACTTTTCTTTGACCTACAGATAACCCAAAGTCACATTAAAAAGGAAAAGCAAAGAGTGGATGAAGTTGTTCGACACATCTTTAGGCACCAGAGACCGCGCGGAGGTACATCATATCGAGATGACTCCAAATAACTTTCACATGAATTACTATAGTGCCTGGAATGTATAATTCATCGAAGTTTAAATAAATCAGAGCAGAGGAGCTCCGCGCTGCCGGCGGACGCCGCGTTCACCTCAGGAGCACTCTGCGGCAACGAACCGCCCGCCCCGCCCCGCCCCGCCCCGCCCCGCCCCGTTACGGCCCCGCCCCGCCCCGCCCCGTTACGGCCCCGCCCCGCCCCGCCCCGCCCCGCCCCGCCCCGCGAGAAGAAGGAGCTTTGTCACAAAGGTGACTCCCATTGTAGAGAGACGAAGTGAGCGCAGCCCTCCACCGTCGGCTCTTCGACGGCTGCAGCGATCCCACGGCCGCCGATCGCCGCCGGGTGCGTCGATCCGCCCGGGAGCGGCACCGGGAACGCACAGCAGCGCTGTGTGAAGCATCGCAGCTCCGGGGAAAGCACATCCAGGGTCCCAAGGGCAGAGCAGCGCGGTGTGCGCCGCGGGCAGCGAGCGCAATGAGCGCACAAGGCGCTGCCGTCGGGCACGGCCGTCCAGGCAGAAAGGACGCGGCCGCACTGCGGGAGCACCGCCGGGACCACGCGGACCGCAAAGCGCATCGAGACCCCCAGAGGGGGAAGGCCGAGGAAGCCGGGTGGGGTCAGGGCAGGCCGAGCCCCGAGGGCGGATCCGCGGAGCGCCCACAACGCCCTAAAGGCAGCGATGGGACGAGGGGCCGAAGTGGGACTCGGGACGTTCTGCACCAGTGCTGAAGGACTCCGCGGTGTCCTGATGAGAGACCCCAGCACCGTGCGGCTGTGTGGGCCGTGCTGGGGGGGTGACCTCGTGCTGTCCCTCCCGACCCCGCGGTGCTGTGGTTCTGAAGCCCCTCCCTCAGCCCCACGCGGCCGCACAGCACAGGGAATGAGCCCCGCGATAAAGTCAGCGCAAAGCCCCACGCACAGCTCCGGGAAAGAAGTGAAGACGCTCTCTTTGTGACCATGGGGGTGTGGCTGCTTTTCGGGATGGTTCTGCTGCCCACTTTATTTCAGTTACTTTTCCTGTCCTTTTCTCCACTGCGAACCATTCCCATAGCAGATCTTTATTGCAAAAAAGTCAACATGCATCTTAGAAATTGAGGTTGTAATCAATAAAACAAACATTACATATATGAATTTAGATGTATAAACAGTTAGAAATCCAACAGTATCTCCTATTCCACTATTACACAAGTTCACAAGTTTGTAAAAACTATGGTACAGGGTCACTATACACCACGGGAACTCATTCCTTTTCACACGGTTCTGCAGTGGGGGAGAAGTGGGGCAGTGCCCAGAGCCGGGGCTGTGCCCCCCCAGGGGTGCGGCGTCCCCCCCCCCCCCACGCAGCCCACGGCGCGGCCTCGTGCCCCACACACACCGCGTGGGGGCGGAACGCGGTTCAACGGCGTCACGGCACCGCCAGCGAACAGCACGGGACAGCTCCGCGCGGGGCGGGGCACGCGGGGACAGCTCCCGCACCGCTCACTGCCTCGAGGCGGCCCACGCGGCTCACCCGCGAGAGCAGCGCTCAGAAACGGCCCTGGGGACGTCACCGAGCAGCTGTGGCAGCGCCGAGGGACAACGACCGAAAGAAATGAGACAGAGCCCTCCCGAACCTCTGCGCCCCCACCCCCGGAGCTCCACCCACAGCAGAAACCCCACGAGAAGGAATCCCACCCCCGTGGGACGAAGGCCGTGCTGCACCACGCACGGCTCCAACCATTCACCGAAATCGTCGTCCCCCAGATACAAAAATACAACACTTCTCATGGAAATCTATACGCTGGTAGTTTTAGTACACAAAAAAAAGCAAAATATTTACAAAATTATACAGTTTAAGAAAAAGACTCTGTACAAAAAAATATATAAATCCTTTGTTCCCTCTGCGACGTCTGAGCGCCAGGACTCCCGGGCACACACACACGGGGCACAGCACGCAGCACGCAGCACGCAGCGGCACCGACGATGGGTTCCCTCATCTCTTTCGTACGCAGTTTCGCCTCAACATTATCGAGAATGTCCGAATTCTGTGCAGAGGTTTTAACGCCGAGAGGAAGAACTCCAAGGCAGAAATCCCTTCAGCTGGAGAGGAGAGGGCCGACGAGCACAGCACAGAGGGAACGCCGTCAGGAGCAGCGACGCAGAGCGCTCTGTCAGGCAGCGGGGACTTGCTGGCAGAGGCTCTGGTGAACTAAAAAGAGGAGAGCATTTCTCACCGACATTCAGTTCATTTTGTACAGGAAGGTACATCAAAATGTACTGAGAGAGCACTGCACAAACACACGGCGGGGAAACGCCCGCTGGGGACGCGTGGCCCTGAGCCGCGGCGGCCGCGCAGCACTCAGGAGATGCGGCTCCCACCTCTGCACTGCTGTGCTCAGCTCTGCCACCGTACAGCAGCTGTGGGTCCTGCGTGGGTCAGCAATGGGGCAGCACGGAGCAACGGAGCTCATCTTAAAGGTGCCTGAACAGAGCGGCACTCAGAGCAGCAGCGCTGCCGGGGCAGCACCCACCCCGCCAGCGGCAGGCACGGGCCCCAGCGCCCCGCGGGCGGCCTGAACGCACGCAGAAGGGTTTGTAAGGGCTGCTGGGCAGCTGCCGGCTCGCTTCTGTTGGGGAACTATGCAGCTCGACATACCCAAGCTCACAGACACGGAAAGGCAGCGGACGAGCAGCCCAGCTCAAACTGGAGCCCCACACCGAGCGGCAGGAGGCGACCGGTGAGAAAACATTTACGTGTGTGCCAGTGCTGATGGTGCAGTGGGATGTGAGGAACCAGAGTGCCCTCAGGGCCACAGTCACTCCCTGCAGAATGACTTCTTCCATCCCCTCACAAACTGCGTGGCCTCCAGACATCCTCCAATATGTGCCTGATGAGTTCAGCCACAAGCCATCTCTACAGTGATTGCATATGAAATAAAATGCTACCTTTTTTTGATTAGTAAATGAGGCATTTCTTTCTTTCATAACATTTAATGGAAGTTTGTGTCTTTCCCCCAAGCCTAGAATATTGCTAAATGAAACCTGTAACATCTTTTCAATTGTAAGCTAACAAATCAACCACGTTATAAAAAACCCAAAACAAGGTAATAGAGGGAGACACAAAAAGAGGACAAGAAAATACCAATAATATTTGTTTTCTTTCTCTCTTTTTTTTTTTTCATCCTTCTTAAATAGAAAAGAATCACCATCCCGGTGAGCTCGATAACTCTATAAAAAGTCACTGGGCCTTTGGCTAGCTCGGCATCACAGCTCCACATCTGAAATGTTTTTATAACAAACTTTGCTCACTTTAAATCTTGTGGTTTGAAAAGAAAGTAAAGCTTTTTTGGCTCATCAACTTTCTTAAATAAACGTCTAAAAGATATAGCTTGAACTATATTCCTAAGACTATACATTTCCAACATCAAGTTTCATCTTCTCCAAGAGCGGGATTCATCCTCATCTTCATCCTCATCATCATCATCTTCGTGCAAAAACAAATCTGAGGTTTCAGTCTCCTAGATGAAGAAGAAACACTGTTTGAAACCAACGTTCGAGGACCTTGGCATACAATGCAGCATCAGCTGCACTGCACATTTCCACAGTGCCTCCACTGCACACCAGCAATCGTGTGGCACGAGCTTTAAGGAACAATGGTGAACCCCTGCACCAAGAAAGGGAAAACAGCCAAACCTGAAAGGAAGCAGGAATACACAACCACCCACGGCTGCTAACTGAGGCAGAAAGCCTTCAAGTGTTCATAACTGCAGTCTAAGAATGTAAGTGACCGATCCCTCAGTGGAGGATTAACAGCAAGAAAAAAAGATGAGCAGCCTCCTCACAGGGAGGTTTATCTCAGCAGTTGGAACGTGCAAGTTTTCAGTGCTGTTTTTCTTTTCTTTCTTTTTTTTTTCCTATGGAAATCATACTGGACTGATCAAAAACATTTCATCTTATTGACATTTATTCTGTACAAGGAAAACTGTATTCTAAAGGAGCTCCTGCACCACAGGAGTCATCGCTTCACACATTTTCCTACCTCTTCCTTAGATTCCTCCTCCTCCACTTCTGTTGACACAGAGGGTACCTTAGGTTTGTACCACGAGATCTGCAGCCTTCGGTCCTTAAACTTGGATCCCTGGTTAGCAGCCTATGTTGTATTTTAAATGAACATGTTTTTAAGAAGAAAATCAAGAATTTTTCAGATCACCAATAATGAGCTAAACCCAGAGAACAGTAATCACTGCAGATCTGCATCTGAATATCTCACACATATTCACCCCCTTCAGCCTTCGAGAGCGATTTCACTTAAGCCTGAATCTTTAAACAACACTCACCAACCATCAATCTGAAACGATTAACGGAGCTCTACATCGACTGTGACACTGAATCCACATCAGCAGAAAAGCCACGTTGATCAATTAAACATGAAGCATTTCCCCCTTCAGCAAAACTACATGCAGAAGCAACAAATATTTGCACTGTCTAGCTCAAAGCAGCAGGAGCAACGCCTGCTGCAGTCCCAGGACAGGAGGGCAGACACAAGCAGTCAAACATTCTGGAACCAGGGAAAAGAATCCATTATTTCACTTACGTTCTCAGCTTCAGAGCGAGATTTAAAAGTTAGAACAACACTTAGTGGGGAATCTTCTTCCTGGAGATCCTCAATATCCCCAAATTTCTGTAAGAAGAAAAACAGATTAGGAACACAGCAGCATTCTCCTCGAGACGTGATCATCACGTGCTACAACTGAACTGTTCTGCACCGCAGCAGCACCAAGGCCTTGTTAGCTTTTGGACAGACCTGAGAGACAAATCTCAGCTGCACTGAACAGCAACACTGCAGCACTTGTGCCTGTTCACTCAGACAAAAGCTCAGACTTACTAACATTCCAATAAATGGAGCTTAATTTTGCAAGAGAAAAGGAAAAAAAATATATAGATGAAGTAAATTCAAATAATTCACTGTTTCACTTATCTTTTCTGCCCTTCAATACTACACTACCACAGTCTTGCTAAGTTTGTCCTTCAGAGCTCACTTATTTGCAACAGAAGAGACAGGAATCCAGCACTGCTACACATCCCTGAATATGTCCTGCAAATACAGAACACAATTTTCCCGGGGCCAGGCAGAAAGTCATCCAGGATGGCTACATTAGCATAAGGTTTTATTTTTACAAATTATTTTCTGTGTAAAAATGATCATTTGAATGTCCACAGCTCTGATAGGTTAAAACAAAAAGCAATCACTGCAAAAAGCAAGAAGTAACAAAAAATTAAACAACAAAAAAGCAAACAACCCAAATCCTAACAAATGCATACAAAAGGAGTTGTGGAGGCAGCACGAGCAGCCCACAGTCATCCCAGGTGGCCCTGAAGAGCAGAGGAGAGCTTCACTAGCTTTGCAAAGGAGAACACGTCCTTCTGGGCAGCGTAACTGAGGGAAATGCCACACGTGTTTTTCCTTCCGCACAGCTGAGCTAACTGCCAAGTTACTTGCTGTTTCCAAATAAGTTTAACTGTTAGGAAGATTAAAAAGCAAACAGTGCTTGGCTTCTCCTATTAAGATGATGCACCAGGCAGCTAATGCAAAGCAGCTATAAAAGACATTACATTTACACTCTTGAGAACTCTCGGAACTGTTTATTCATAGCCTGTTCTCTGACTTCAGGATGTCTGTCTGCACTACAGAAGTAAAGACTTTATTCATCTTCAAGACCTTGGGAAATGACCAGTTGCTTACTGAGTTCTGAGCTTGCCTCTCTTTGCAAGCAGGCACTCAGGGTGTCAGATATCCACTTCACTGAGATTGACAGTGCAGCCCTAACTGTCATCTTCAGTTTCTCTTTTTAATGTGACCTAATACTTACAGAGAAGTGCTGCAACAATTCATCTTTTTCCTCTTCAATGAATCCTCCAACTGTTAGTGCTTTGGGACGATGGTCTACCACCATATGATTTAACATGCCCCTTCCTCTCCCACCACGACCCCGTCCCCGTCCTCTCCCTTGGGCTGGTACTGTCTTTCCTCTGCCAGAAGGCAAAATGCCCAAACGGGCAGCCTGTCAGGAAAGAGAAAAAGGCACATTTAGTGTGAAGGTTTGAAAGCCTTTAAAACTTGTACATATCAAATACATTAAAAGCACAGATCCTGATGCACTTACCTCTACTTGTAACTGGTTAAGCTTTTTCCGCAGTTCAGTTGTGTCTTCCCCAGAAGAGAGTCTTTTATGGAAGTCTAGTTCTGCATCCAGAAGTTCCTTTTGTGCCTTAAGAGAAAACGGTACAGAAAGAGAAAATGGAAGTGGAAGCAGAACACAGATGTACACTTTTAACGTTTTATTCCACTTCCTTAGCAATAAATTTATGTAACTGATATAAACATCAATACACAACAGCCATGCTTCCCTCTAAATTCAGCTCATATGCTTTTGCTTGCCTCCATGACCCACCCCCAACCTCATTTTTGGAAGGACCCAGAATTCTATGCTTTAGAATTGGAACCAGCTTCATTGAGGTGTAAGTAACTAGGTCACCCAAGTTGCTCAGAGCCATAGCTTGCTTCCCCACAGTCACCAAATTCAAAACAGTGCTGGGAAGGATACCCACTGAACATGGCTGTGTTTTTAGGACACATCATTAGAAAAAAGTTACAGAAGACAGATGAGCAAGTGTCTTGAACAATAAATACCTCTGTCTTGGACTTTAACTTTGACGGCGTAGAGGTTGCAGATGAAGTTTTTAACTCATCCTTTAATTGAGATATTTTTCCTGTTAGTTCTTTTAATGTCTTCATTATTTCTGCTCTCTCTTCTGGTTTCATGGCCTTATTTTTCTCCAGCTTGGATATCAGCATCTATATGTTAATAAAAGAGCATCGATATAAGTTCCAGCAATTACAAAGTTGAGCAGACAGACACCTACAAAACCAGAGTGCAGTAATGGAAGACAGTCCAAGCTCACCTTCTGGCATTCTATTTGTTTTTCCAACATCTCCTGCTTCTTTTTCCTCATGTCTTGTTGGAGTTTCATTGCCTCCTAAGAAAAAAAACTCTTCTAATCAGAGAAAGTAGTGTAGCGTTATATGTACCCACATGTCACATTTTCTTCTTCAAGATACAGAAGTGAGGGCCCTGATAAAACTACTGCAAACCATATACGTATTCAATACATCTGCACTGGAAAACAACAATGAAATCCTGCCAACTGACTTCTGAGAAGCACTCTCCTAACTCTTTTCCTCCCCCAAACACCCCCCTGAAGAAACATATCCTATGCTGTCATTTCAGTTCCTCATATTTGCAGATTAAAATTGGAGAAATGGCACCAGAACTCCAATCCCTCAAAAAAACAAAAGCCAAACAAACAAAAAAACCCTCGATGCACATTATCAAGATAGTTTCATAATGATGCAGCTTACACTGAATATGTGCAGAAAGCCATGTCGTAACGTTTGAGGTTTAAATTGTCTACCAATTCCTTCTTTGTCAAGTACTGTTAATCAACCACTGCATAGCAAAGTACCTGCTTTTTCTTAAGAGCTTCTTGCACATCATGGGGTTTGGGTCCTGCACCAGGCTTCATAGCCGTCTTTAAGTTTGAAGAACTATAAACCATTTTTGAGTGGCTTGTGGAAGTAGGAAATGTCTGAAACAGTAAAAAGGAATACACAAAAATATGCAGAAGATTAAAATAAGTCATTTTAAATAAATATATTCTGTGAAACAAATGTACACTTCCAGAATTATGAAATGAGAGACACACAGCAATGCAATCAACACATGCAAAAAGACATCAGCCTAACAATCAATGTACTTGGAAGATATCAGCAGAAATGATTATTAAAACACTTTCTGCAAAAGATTATTTCTTTTGATCTTCATCCCCAAACTCCCTCTCTATCCTGATATCCACTAGGAGCACTGCCAGTGCTGCTCTGTATCAGGACTACATCCAGCTCGGCAGCACAACCTAACGTGGCACTGTCTGATCAAACAAAGAAATAAGGCAGCAACTGTCACTTACATGCTTCCTTTCTTACAAGAAATAACTTCTTTGTGTCCAAGAACACGTGCTGCCTTATGACATCAGTGCTAATTAAACTGTACCAGCTTGAACTCTTTGCAGAAGTACTCTAAGTTTCTAGTACCACCAAAATCACTGGGAAAAGCAACTAGATTAGTCAGCAGAAAGCTGACAGCACATAGAAGCTGTCAAATTTGTTTAGAATGAAGCAGTATCAAAAATATTTTATGCTACTTAAAATGGTGATGCTATTTCTGAAATCATCCTCCCTAGTTTACATAAAGCAGCTAATGAAAACTGGAAGCAGTAATCGCGTGTCACAGAACGTTAGTGATAAAGGGAACAACCATCTGACAACTTCAGTTCTGGTCCATTTCCTAGTTCCACCCTCTGAGCTAACAGATCACAGCTGTAAGTGAAAGCAGGAAGCTGCTCAGTTCTCAAACACACCTGAGAGTCCTCCACTGCAGCCCCAGCCTGACTTAAATCAGGCTGACCTCCACCCGCTGCGCCAAGCCGGCGCTTCACCGGGACTTTATTAAGGACATAGGCACCGGATGCCAGCGGTTTATTCATTGCCTACGTATCAGAAGATACAGAAAACAAGAGATTATATATGCAGCATTTTAAAAGCAGCTGTCACTCAGGAGCACTGATAGGCTGTGGGCCTCTGAAGGCTGTCTATGAAAGTGCAGTACCTTTGACATGGTGCTGTGCATTGTTACAGCGGGAGCTGGGGTCAGAGCTTGCTGCTGAAGGTGAAGCTGGTGATGCAGAGACTGTGAGGGTGACTGCTGCTGCTGCTGCAGCAATGGGGGCTGCTGTTCACTTTCTCTGTGCCAGTGCACCCTTATAAAACGATTGTTTAAAACTGCCTCTGTGCTGGAAATCGCCTTCCGAGCCTCATCATTAGTCAAGTACTGAATGAGAGCAGCTTCAGGATCGTTCTGGAAAGCAACCTAAAAGAGGAGTTCATGAGAACACATTTCTCAAGGAAGAAAATACACCAACCAGTAGGAAATCAAGCTACAAGGAATGCACAATACCAAGTGGAATATGTAACGAAACTAACAGCTCAAAATAAAGGAAGAATACTCCATGTAATTAAAATCAATACATTTTGCAAACGCTATGCATAACTGCAGCTGAGACTATATGCAGTACAATGAAAATCAAGTAAATAATTAAAAAGTTCTCCATCAAATATCACATATTCAAAGTACTGCAAACTGTTAATGGGATACAACTGAGGAGACCCTGGCGCTGACTCCAAAGCTCTTTATTCTGATCTCCTGAAGTAAAAACGTTGTCCAAGGATGCACTGTGCAAATGTTCACCATATTCCCAAAGAAACCTTATCCAACAGTCATGGAAATGTGTTTTTCTCTAAAAATTAATCATCACAGGAACGAAAACATACCTAGTACAGTATGATCAAGGGAGCATGATTTTTAGAATGCTTTATCAAGGTTTGGAAAGAACAGAGGTATCTTTTGAGCTAAGGCATAAAACTGCCAAGTCAAAAAGCACAGGGGCTAACCAGGTACCTGTCATTATTCAGACCTCTAACTGAGGATGAAGGAAGTCACTGTTTTATGTGAAAATCAAACAGTACTCAAACTAGGTATCTACCTGTGTTTGTCTACATAGTGCTTTTCCAAGGGACACCACTGAACTGGAGCTACTTCCAGGATGCAAAGCTGGAGCACCCTGGCCAAAATCCTACGAAGTAACGCAGGACTTCCACACCAAACAGAGCCTCACAGAATGCTGGGGTTGGACAAATCTCCAAGAACACTCAGTCCAACCATGCACTGTCAGCAGCATCACCCCACAAAGCCACGTCCCCAGTAAACATCCAAACGTTTGTTAACACCTCCAGGCACGGTGACTCCACCTCCTCCCTGGGCAGCCTGTTCCAGCACCTGACTGCTCTCTTAAAAGAAATTTTCCCAAGCATCCAACCTGAATCTAGAAGATCTTTCTTCTAAAATTATAAGCAAGCTGCACAAAAACCTGAGGTGTTTTAGATACTGTTAAATCTGCAAGCATTTCCAACTTAACAAGAGCTCACAGAGGCACGATGGGCCAAGAAAAGGCTCTTCTGAAGTTGCTGACAATTTGATTACGCACTCCTCCTCTAAGATTTCTCAGGAAAGAAGTTCAGCTGCAGCATTCAAGAAGGCTCCAAGGGAAAATACCCACACATATATATATATAAATGAGTTTAATTTTTTACCTGAATGTTTACAATAGTTCCAAATTTGCTGAAGTGCTCATTGAGCTGTGTAATATTGTTCAGTTCCGGTGGGATTTTTCGAACTTCTAATTTTGTGTTGGTGTACTGATTCTTTTTCAAAAATCCTGGCTTATTCTGGTTGTTATTGGCTTGCCTGGAGGAAACAAGACAGTCATTCAGAGAGACGTGCATATGCCTAAGTAAGGTAGCAATTGTTAATGCCTATTTAATTTTTTCTAGAGATTAGAAACAATCACCTCCCCAGTTTTCAGTCTCTAATTATATCAACACAGATTTTCTGACTCACCCAACTCATATTACAAGGGGTAATGAATTACTGGCTTTACACCTTTGACAGCAACACAGTGAGTTAGCCAATGGCAATTGTTAATTCTTACTTTCCAAGCCATGGTTTCTTCAATGGTGGACATTCCAAACTACTTGGAGACCTTTTTCTGCTGTCTGGCTCAAGCACAACTCTAGTTACATTGCTGCTATTATTTGTAATGGGAATGGGAGGTTCAGTCTGGATGATAATATTGGCAGCTGAAGAAAAGAAAAAAGCCCTGTTATTTACCACACATCAATGAAAACATGGAAAAAGCTTTCATTTAAACAGCAAAATAGGACTGAGTTTAAAAACATAAAATAAAAAAAAAAAGGAAGGCTTTAAGTCATTCAGCTCTGCTTACCAAGTTATTTCAGAGATCACTCACCAGCCTAACTAATCTATTTGAGAAATACAAGCATTTAGTCTGGCCAGCAGAGAGGGGATTTTTGACCTTCAAGATCAGTATAAGCTTGAAGAAATGAAGTTCTGCCTTCATCTCACACATACTGACACCTCTGGTTCTGCAGCCACCCCAAAAAGAGACTGCATTCTGAGACCTCAGATTACAAGGGTTGAATTAAATAACCAGCTTTCCCTGAATCAACCCTTGAGAGTGAAAGGTAACCAAGAACTCACTGCTCTCACTGTGCTATCCCCCTGCCACCACCCCGTACAGTTTTCAGTAAGAGCAAACTGTCAATTACCCAGTTAGGGCACGAAATTACATTGTCAGAGATGTTTGATTTAAAGCTGGAAACAACTTACAAAGCTGAAGCACTAGATCACAACCCTTTTACACCCTTTTGAGAATTATGCTATTGGCTTATGCCAAATACTCAACTCCTAAAGAGAACTGTGAGACATAAATCAATTTTTCATTGTTTTTATAAGTGCCAGAGCTCTGCTGATTACATGATGAGAAAGAAGTCTGGGCATTTTCAGGCATACAGCTTCATTCTTACTTTAGAGGATGATTTTAGGGGAAATCTTCCACACACTTCACAAAGGCAACAAAACCAGTGGCCTGAAGAACCACCACCAAAATCTACAATTCCTTACAGACAGAACAGGTTCCTACACAGAACCAGCAATAGGAGCCAACCATGATTTTATGAAATTTGTTAAGATGAAAAAAGCAACAATGATTTCTGCAATAATACTTAATAATATTCTTCACAGGGTGAATCCCTGGAAGGAAATTCTGGAAAAAAAAATAACCAAACTTTTCTTATGTGATAAGTAAGAAACATTGAAATGTAAGAGCAAATACTGAAACATAACAACTTTTCTTGTAGAGATCGTGAGAAGAAAGCAGAAGGGAAAATGAAAACTATGGTAAAAAAACAAAAATTTCTTTCAAGACCTTTAACTTGTACAAAATCTCTTTTATGGGAGAGAACACATCAGCATTAGCAGACTACACCCACATTCATCCCGTTTATGATTCAGAACTACTTAAATGTAGACTGGGATTTCCATGAGCTAGGAGGATTAGAAAGGTATCTGCAACAATCATTTTAAATACACCATCAAGCTAAAAAGAAGTCAGACCATCAAGTACAATATATGAAATGCCACAATGGTTCCCCTCACCACGATCACTGGAACAGCCAAGGCTCTCAAACATGCCCTTGGCAAACCAAATCTGGCTTCAAACTCCTGTTTAAAGCCAACTTCCTGCACCATTAGATGCACCCAACACCCAAGAAGTACCTAAAGATGAATAAAAAAACACCCACCCAACCTATAATGTTAGTAAAAAAAACCAAAACCAACAAAAAACGACCCTTCTAACATCCCCAAGCAAGTGGTTGTTTCTAATCAATACAGATGGTTTAATGTTAAGATTAGCATTAAGAATTAAAAAATAAAAAAAAAGTAAAAAAAAAAAGTAGAGATGTCCGAAAATTGCTCTGAAATACTAGATCAGTGTGAAACAAACACTGCTTTTAGCCTGGAAAATGGAAAAATAAGTGTTGATGTTCTTGGACAAAACCAGAAACCCTTCCTACCTCTTGGATTTGTATCCATCTCCCCAGATGTTAAGCCAATCAGATTTGGACGCTGTGTTTGTGCTCTCGTAAAGAACTGTCGATACTGAGATCTACCAGCACTGGTAATACTAGGAGCTTCAGGGTTATAGCCATCTGGCTCATATGTATCTATAAAAAAAAGGAGAGAAATGTAAGAATTTTTCAAATGAGCTTAAGACTCACGGTCAATTTTCCTTTAAGGAAATGCATGGATGTCCAAGAGTTAGAAGGTGGTTTTGTATGAAGAGAGAAGAGAGGTCATACAAAGTATACAGTTATAAAAGCCCTTACTAAACTTTACACTCAGGTATATTGGGAATATTCTCCTTTTTTAATGATTGTTACTGCTGTCAAAAGTGCTTAAGTCTCTGTAACTGAGTCTCGATGACAAACTGCCTGCAAAAGAGCTGTGGTACCTGTATCAGAACCTTCACCAAGTCTGACACTGTTTTGAAGGGAATAACAAAAGATTTACTTTGAATATTTATTCTTATATCTTGTCCTAAGATGCAAAGAGATTTTCAGTCTTTCCTACCCAACAGGTTATTTTACTTCCGAAATAGATTTTTGAAGAAGAATGTAGTTAAATGATTCCAAAGCAAGCTGAGAAATCATGCAATTTGTCCAATACTTACCTACTAAACTCTCTCAGGTCATATAAGAGTGAGATGAGCAACCTACCTCTAGTGACGCGCCCACAATGCTAATTACAAGGGATAACTGTGAGAAGGCAAGATGACAAAACTGACTCACATTTTCCATCTAGTCCATTGTACATTAAGGATGATGCATTTTTCAAATAATAAAAAAGGAAAACCTACACAAGAGCTTGAATGAATGAAACCCATCAAAAACCTCCACAGAAACAGAGTAGGTCCTGGAACAGAAATGGATGCCAATACAGAGGGATTCAGAGGACCCCAAATACACTAGATGCCCTTATTCTAAGATGAACATGAAGACTGTAGTCTAAAGAAGATGCCTCAGAACTTCAGCACTGATGTTTTATCATGCAGTGCTGACTCTGCAGTCAGCACAGCTTCAGACACCACCAAGAACTTGCATTAAACTTGTGTGAGCTGAACCACAAGTTCCTCCTCCAAGATTCTTCAATGCAATTGGCAAGAGGGCAATCAGTTGTAAGTGTAAGAACAGGATTTGAGAGTCAACTTGTACAGAAACTTTGGAGAAGAGAGTTATGTAGTGTAACTGAAGTCACTGATGCCTCTTTAGTTTAAACAGATAGAAATGGCCCTCAGAACAAACACTGAAGCTGAAAGAATCAAACAGGAATGTGGTCTGACAGCATTTGGAGACAACTGAACAGAGACCCTGATGAGATACCTGAATGACACTTCAAGTCACTCAAGTCTCTGAAAATGACTCTTGACTGGCTCAAGAAAGTACAGAACTCACAAAGGAAATGACACAGACCAAAACTGAAGCACTTCTCATATAAAACATCAAAGTGTTACTATTCTTTTTCTTGACTGCATTTAAATCAAACAACTTAGGGTGCTCTAGTTATTTTGTTATTCCTTTCATAAAACGCACATTGAAACAAATCTGTGCTGTGTAAAGATGATGTCATATCCACTGAATGTCACTTTTTTTTCTTTCAGTTAGAAAGCTAGAATGACATCAATTCTGGAAAGAAAAGGAGGTAGAAATAAAGTACTAACAGATGTGAAAAATTTGACACAATTCTGATAAACAGCAAAGGGAATAAAATCTCTCACACAGCAGACAGAACCGGGCAGAGATGAAGACCAAGCTAACCAGTAGTTACAGACTAGCAGATGCATCTTTTCCACACTGATGTTCTACTGAACAGCTTGAAAATGAAGGGATCCTTTTCTTATGCTACAGTTTTATTGCTTGGAAAAAAAGCATGAACCAAAAAAAAGCTCCCTACAAACAGCTTTTCCTTGGGCAGTGACAGTACACTACTGCTGTATCACCAGCAGCAGGACGAGGTGCAGACCACACAGAGCCACCACTCTTTTTAGGTTTGTGTTTAATGGAAGAAGACAGAGGCCATAATTTCTAATCCCACAAACTGAAGAAATTTAACATTTCAATGCCAAGCAGATTTAAAAGACATAAAAAAAATGGCTTACGTTCTGATACTGTGTACAGCAGGTTCTGGGGTAGTGGAGGAGGCAGCCTTGCTCCCACAGGTGCCAGACTGGGCACTGCACTTGTCCCAGGCTGCTCACGGTTATTTATCAGACTGGACTGAGTTAAAGGTGGTCCTACAATGACATCACAGAATAGATCACTAACACTCACAGATAAAACATGCAAACAATTCTGTGCAGTTAATTTATTACTTTTAAACAATCATGACTCTACCACATCAGAAGTAAATTTAAATCAGATGAGAAGGGACTCAGATACATTACTCTGATTCCTTCAACCTTTCCCTGTATCCAAGAACAACTCGAGCTGTAAGCTTAAGGGTTATATATATATATATATATATATATACATAATTTTCTTCCCCAGAGCTTTATTACTGTTAGAACTTCATTAGCTAAAGCAGCTCCACCCTCAGCCTTGCCATGGAGAATCAAGGCTTGCTCAGAACAAGACATCACACCAACAACGTTCAAACCATTTACATTACAGAGTTTCATTACAGTTACATTACATTACAGTTTTTTTACAAGCTGAGTTTCCAAAATTATTTTGGCAATCTTTCAGTGAGTACACGGCTAAAAGAGAAACTGCAACTCACTGCTTCAACTACAGGTACCTTCCTCTCAGCCAGAGCCACAGCTTTAACTTTGTAAGGGCAGAGTTACAAAGAAAAGTGTTTTAACTTACTTGGTACAGGAAGCACAACAGGAGGTGGTGCCTGCGGATGAGCTTGTGGAACTGGTATCCTCAGACTGCGAGCTGGGCCCGGTATGGGAGGCAGAAGCATACCAGGAGGGGGTGGAAGTCCCGGAGGTGGTGGAGGAAAAGGGATCATGCTTGGCAAGGAAACTTCATCTACTACTAAAGGATCATTTCCATGATCAAACTGACAAAGATCACCAAGCACACAAAATCCTCGCTCTGCAAAACAGAAACATTAATGATCTTTTCAGGAAAAAAAAAAAAAAAGTCAACAATATCATCCCCATTTTAGCTGGAATTTTGTACTAATGAGGACATGCAATTACTGATTTAGCATTACCATATGAAATTTCAGAACAACTCATAGCAATCTCCCATAACAGCATACAAACATACATTATGAACTGTAAAAGCTGTGGAAAAATAAAGATGCATCATCTGTTTTATATTAAACATGTGCAGTGAACCCTTTTTCAGAACTGCTAGTTGCTGAATTATTTGCCAAGGCGTAAACAGAATTGTGATCAACATCTGTATATCAACAACTACCAAATTAAAAGTAAACTGCTTCCAGCATGATCTACTCTTTCTCCAGTAAAATACAGGTCATACATACATTCATTTTTATGTACAAACAAGATACTCTAAAAGCTTCTACATTTTTATTTCAATACTTGGAAAAAAAGGAAATTGCAGTACAATTAAAACTAGGTAGAAATTCGGGGTCTAGCAAACAGCTTACCATCATAATCTTGACACCTTCTCTTAGGTGGAGGATTTCTGCCAAATGAACTGGGATTGCTGTGATTGTTATAAAAATTTGACCAACTCTCTGTTGTGTTTTCAAGATGGTGTGCAGGTGCAATTACAGTAACAGCACTGGGAATAGATTGTGCAGAAGAATACTGTTCAGTAGAGTTACTGGCAGGTGCAGAAACTGGATTGTATGTGCCTTCAACATCATTTCGTTCACTCTTGAATTTTGATCTCTCACGGTGCTCTGGTTAAAAAACAAAATGACATCAAAACAATTCAGGCAAGCCTTCATGATATATCAGGGTTCTGTATATCAGAATCCTGAAAGAAAAAAATAAAAACCCTACACAATAATATAGACACTTGCTTAAATATTCAGTATTCTGTCTGTTAGTTTGTTCCTGAAGGAGATTCATCTTACCAACAACAACTAAATGTAATGCAGGCAGCTTTTCAATATCAGAAATCTAAATGCTTTCTTTACCAAATGAACATTCTTTCCTTTACTCCTTATACTTCCTCTGATTACAGCTTTCTCTTTTAAAGTAGAAAGGGAGAATAAACGCACCAAACCTCCACCCATCAGTAATTAAGGTGGTTGCAAAATACACTGGTAATCTGTGCCTCCTATTTTTCCCAAAAGTTCTCAATTAGCCCTAAAGGAACAATGGATTGTGTGGTAACCACCTTCAATACGAAAAGACCTCTAAGAATACACAGTAACAAAGTAAAAGGATTTACACTACTTCGCAAAAAATAGTACAGCTTTGAATCAAAAAATCAGCAGTTTTGTTAGCATATAGAGCACTTAAATATCAGCTACTGATATCCACTGGTATACACCTGTGGATAAGTTAAGAGGTTAGCAAAGAAGAAAACAATCCCCTTAATTATTCTACTCTGATGAACAACATCTTAATGATTCCAGGAACACAAAGTTCTCGAAATTTCCTCAAATTGCTCAAGGACATCTGCAGCCTGATAGACTATACAGTGTGTAGGAGTCCCCCCACATCACTGACATCAGATGTCCTCCTAAAGCAGCACCTTGAGTACTCACCAACACTTCTGTTTGCATCATGGTCTTTGCTCCTACCCCTGCTGCGGCTACGACTTCGACTCAGCCCTCTGCTTTTACTACGACTCTTACTCCTGCCTCGCCGCCAGCTGGACTTGTCTCTGTACAAGTCACTCCTGTCGTAGTATCTGTCATAGTCCCTCCATTTTCCATCATCTCTCCTTTTCTCTCTGGTTCTAGAAACACATACAGGTAGACTGCATTTATGAAAAGAGAAACTAATTCATTCACAGAAACCAACAAAGGGAGGACTAAAAAGTTAGAAAGGTGAGAAAGTTATAGATCAAGAGAACAGAACAAGTTTTAAAAATGACTGTAAATCTGTGTCTGCCTTTGTGGAGGAGATAGGGGAAGTGCAGTAGGAACATCACCTCCACCAACGATGATCTTCATTTATATAACAAAGGAAAGAATGGAACAGACAGCATTCCTAGGTATCAACATGGGAAAACCATGGTCTTTTTTTTTTTCCAAGGAGACCAAAATCTAGTGCAGGGCTCTCACATGCTATCAGCACAGAAATACACTGCAGGCAGAGGAAAGTGGGAAGTAACAACCTAGCTGAGAGGTTCAAACCCTCAGTTAAAGACTGCTAGCAAATACAGATGTCAGCACTTTAGTTCAACTACTAGCCTTTGTTCACTGGAATCTGCACGGCTTCTCTGAGGACTAGAATGCTTCTTCTTCCTGCTATCCCGCTCTTCTTCAACTGATTCTTGAAAATTCTGTTTAACAGACACCTACAAAATAAGGGTGAACATTATTTCAATAATGGTTCATTTCAACCTTCAACAAGGTTCATTTATAAAAGAGAACAACAGCTTTTGCTCTTAGCACTTCCTGACATAAGTGTCCATGGAAGGGAAAGAACCAGAATACTACATCTGCTTTGACTTTATTTGAATCTTTCCCATAGCAAAGGAAACACGCCTGTAGCCTGAAATATCTTGCAAATTATGTAAGAGAATATACAAATAAAGAACATTTACTTCCGTAGCAATTTTGCCCAACCTTCACTCAAAGGTGACACATTAGGAGTCTATAAAAACACACAGACAAGAGCTCTTCCCTTGGAAAACCACCAACATAGGAAAAAGTACCAAACAGAAGTGAGGATGATTTGAAATTGAGAGGAGTTTAGATATGTACAAAAATACTACTTTGCTTTCTCAAAAACTTGAATGCTTTCTGTTTTGTCAATAAAGGTTAAAAAAACATGATAAAAGCAAGAACTGCTGGCAAATGAACGCTGTGTTCAGTAATTAATCCTCAATAGAGAATTTAATTGATTTTAAGTATTACAGAACACATTTAAAATAATTTCCAGAACATTTCCTGTTCCATTTTTTTTTATATCGTGTAAGGAAAAGAATGTTTTCCCCTCTTCCTCAGTTCTGAAATCCTTGCAGATCATTGTTAGCTCACGTTCCCAGGGACATCTGAATAGGATTTCTGAATACTATTAACCTAGATCAAAGGCTTTTAAAATATTCTTGCCTGAATTACCTTCCACTTTCCTTCAGATACACAGAGACAGTAAAGATTGCTAGTTCCAACACAACAAAGTGAATTTTGCTCATAACTGTTACAGGACGTTACGTTCAAAATTAGAGGTGGGCAGAAAAGAATATAGTTACCTCCTCCTTGATGACTTCTTTCTCCTGACCTGCAGGCTTTGCTTCTACTTTCGTGGGTTCATGAGAAGGAAGGTAACTCTTTGTGTACAGACTTTCAAAAAGTTTATCTACAAAACCTGAAGTTTCTGAGGACAGAGAAAACAACAAAAATATTATTACATACCCACTTAAGTCCACTGTTTGGAATGGATTTACCAGAAAAATCCTTGGAAACAAAAATCCCCTTGATAGACTGCTTACAGCAGTATCTTAGATTAATGATTAATAGTTCAAGAAAATGGAATTATATTTGTGGAATCTTACCTTGTCTTTTTAGACACACAAAAAAATTAATCAAATGCATCACAGACAGAAACACACTTTTCCTTCAATCTCATTTACAACTCTGAGACACTCTAAGAGGCAAAAGTGATTGGAAATTAAGATCAGGGAAAAGAGGCTATGTTTATCATAACAAATAAAAGTAGTGTTGATTTTAAAACCTTGAATTTGAACCAAGTTGCCCTGAGAAGCTCACCAGCAGCTCAACATGGGTCAGGTTTTCAGAAGTCATAAAACATCTGACACAGAAACTTCCAGCAGCGTGACAGGCATTTTAAAACAAACTCAAGTGTTAGCTTTTATGTGAGGGGAGCTCCTCCACTCATCATGAACAAGACCAGGCTACAAAAAAATGATCCTGAGCTAAAAACAAAAAACCCCAAACCAAATGAGATTCACAGTACCTTTTTGCAAAAAGACGTCCAGCTGATCAGCACAGAAAGCTTTCAGCTCCTTCTCTGGTTTGTCTTTCTTAACTAATGCCACAACATAGTTGGCTAAGGCTGATGGGTCTGCGTCACATCTACAGAGAGAAAGAACTGTTCTTGATTCTGCAGAACACCACAAGCACTGTACATTGGACACTCACTGTGTAGCACTGTAAGAAGGGCCACCAAAGAAAACCCAGTACACATTGCTGACACAGGTGCACTGGGATGACTGAACTAGCATTTCCTTCCCTCTCAATTACAGTGAAATACTTTAATTGTTTTGTGACCACCCCTGCTCCACCACAGCTGACAGCCCTCCCAGTCTTTTTGAGGCTGCTCCTGAATAATATCTTTTAGTCTTTTTATGAAGATCCAATTCTAGGGCAACTGGACACATGTTTCTTAACTTTCTCTAAGCATTGCAACCACCACCAAGAACAATCACACAAGAATTGCAGGGCAACGAGAAGAAAAGTCACTGCATAGCTGTCTTAAAGTACTAAAGCTGTTTTAAAATATTACAGCAGTGTTAATGTGACACAATATACATCCCAGAAAAATATATTCCAAAAGCAAGTATTAAATATGCACGCAGATACATTCTGTACAGCTTAAGTTACTGTGCCTAACATATGGAGGTTTTCCTTCCCCAAGGATTTCCATGCCCAGAAATTTCACATTAATCCTTTAATTCTGGTAAAGTGCAAAAAAAGGGTGGAATTATTAACACAGATACATTAAGCTCCTTACCTAAGCCCTTATCTAGCCTCGTGAAGGCCAAAGATAAGCAACTTTGTGCAGGGATACTCTGCCACTAATCTTTAAATTGGATACTGCTCTAGGTCCCACTATTCAGCTCAAAATGAGTAAGTACTAACTCCTCATTTTGTTTCTCCTTAAGAAGATGCAGATGTAAACTGTCAGAGAGGAGGCAGCACTGCAAAGCACTGCAAAGCATTTTGATGATTCAATGTGTTTTTTAAATCTTTAAATCTCAACACACCTTTAAAAAAAACAACAACATCAACTACGGAAACACAAAGGCAGAGTACAAAGTGTGCAGACTCCAGAATAATCTCAGATGAAAAACCTCATCATGATAAATGCACAAATTCATGTAGTCAACAGATGGTTAAAGAAAAAACTTCTCAATGAGCTGTCAAACAAGCAGTTCTCCACATCAGCTTTCCTGTTTCCAGGACCCAAATAAAACGATGTAAAATGCAGCAATTAACCACAAAGAAACCACAACTTTACAGATTTTACAGTTCTTACGCACACAACGAGAAAAAGAAATGAACCACACTTAATGTATCCTGCCACAGCAACCAGGTGGAACCAACTGTAAGTGCTACATTTTAACTCAAGGACACGGTCCACTGCTTTGTGACCCTTCCGCTCCTCCCAGGCACTCACACTGAGCTGAGAGCAGTGGGAGCAGAGCCCAAGGAATTGTTCAGAGGAATCTGACCAAGCATCAGGGAAACTCCAACAGAAGCAGAGAAGTAGCCAAGGAAGGCACCTGCCATGGGATACGCTGCTCAGAAGATATGCACCAGCACTCATGTAAATAACACACAAGGGCAGGGGGCACAGCAGGATGTGCTTTGCTTTGGTTGCTTTAAGACAAAGCCTTCCAGAGATTCACTTTCAGGGCTTCCTGTAGCAAGGTACACGTGTCTGCAAGCGCAGAACCACTGAGATGTGTTTCACGTTTCTTGTTGCCCACACTTGCAACACGTCAGGCTGAGTTTTGGATGTGCGTATTCTGACCGCTGGTAATCACATAAACGCCACAGTGCAATAGGACAGGCGTGACAGGCCGCTCAATCCCGAACCACTTGCACGAGCTGCTAACACGCTGCGCCCAGGCAGCAGTGAGCTAAGGCCGATCTGCACCAGCATCCCTCGCTCCCGCACGGCCCGCGCGCCCCGCAGCCCGCCGGGCCCCGATCTCACAGCGCGCGGAGGGCCGGGCCCGTCCTCGGGGCGCTCCCCAGAGCACAGGCGGAGATCGGCGGCTCCGGGCTGCGCTCGCCCCCCGGCGGGGCGGGGCGGGGCACGGCGGGGCAGGGCAGGGCAGGGCAGGCCCCACGCCCCCGCCTCCTCCAGTCCCACAGACGGCCCGGCCTGGCCGCGCCCTCCCCTCACGGATATCCCCAGGCACGAGGACGCAGCAACCGCCCCGGCCCCGCCACGCCGCTCCGGCCCGGCCCGCGCTCACATCGGCTCCAGCAGCTTGGCCAGCCAGGACTTGAGCGCGTCCACGTTGTCGATGAGCATGGTGCCGCCGCTCCGCCGGCCCTACGGCTCTGCCCGCATCGCAGCCGGCCCGCGGCGGTTGCTGCCCGGTCCCCTCCCCCTGCTGAGGCCTACTACCGGAAGTGCCGCCCGCCGCAGCGCGGCCTGCTGGGTGCAGTGGGGGCGGGACCCGGCCGCCACACGCCAATCAGACGGCGGCGCCGCCGCGTGATCAACCAATGGCAACCGCCGAGTGTCCGTCCCGAAGGTCAGCGGGGCACCGGAGGGCGGGGCCAGGCGCGCACGTGAACCGCGGGGCGACGCGTGTGGGGGAGCTCTTAAAGGGGCCGCGCGCCGCCGTGCGGCGGGATGTAAAATGGGGCGGGGCGAGGCTGGGCTGGCCGGAGCCGGCGTTATTTTCGGTCACGTTCCCGTGAGGCGCTTTCACGTGAGGAGCTGCGGCTCCGCTCCCGGCCCGCGCATCCCGCTCGGAGCACGGCACGCAGCTCCCGGCAGGGGGCCGCTCCCCGGCCCCTCCAGTGGTACGGCCCGAGCCGGCCCCGCCGCCGCACGCTGCTCCCGTCAGGCACGGCGGCAACATGGCGGTGAGTGGGGCGGCGGTCCGCCCGGCCGCGCCTCGCGGTCCCCTCGGCTCCGGGCGCTGTGCGGGGCCGCTCCCGCCGGGCGGTGCTGGGGAGCGGGGACCCGCGGAGCGCGGGAGGCGGCGCCGTTGGGCGGCGGTGCTCCGCGTGACGCCGCGATGCGGTTTGAAGCGCGTCCCCGTGGGGCGCGGAGCCGGGCTCGGGTCGCCTTTCGCGTTCGTTCGCGACCGGTGAGGGTCGGTGGGGGGCTTTGCCGCGGGGAACGTCAGGAAAGCCGCCGCTGCCGGCAGCGGTGACGCTGCGCCGAGCGCTGACCCCGCGCCGTCCGCTTCCGGAGGAGCAGTCGCGGTTGCGGTCCGCAGTGCGGAGCGGCCGAGGGGTGCGGTGCCGCGGTGCGTGCGTGTGCCGCGTCCTTCGTGCCCACCTCTGTTCCTTGGACAGGAACGCAAAGGGACGGCGAAAGTCGATTTCCTGAAGAAAATTGAGAAGGAGATTCAGCAGAAGTGGGACGATGAGCGAGTCTTCGAGGTCGACGCTGCGGACAGGCAGAACCAGAAGAGGTGGGGTTATATTTTCTTGCGTGTTTATTTTTAATTTTTTGATTTATTTATTTTTTCTCATTGTTTTCCATTAACATCAAGGGGGAAATGTGTCTTTCTGTGTGTCAGTACTGCTCTCTGATCAGGTGAAGGTATCTGTGCACTAAATTGGCATGAAATAGCAGTGAACATTTGCTGTTCAGGTCCCAGCAGGGATCAAAAAAGCTGTCCCCTGTTCCTTGTTGGTCTCAGTACTCTGTGAGGTTTTGAACACGGGGTTTGTTTTAGGGACCTCTGCTTTCTGAAGTGTGTTTTCAGTGTTATAAAGAGAGAGGTTAAGGAGTGACTCCCCCCATGTGGAAGCACAGCTCCTTTGTTTTTGAGCTGAGGTCATTCTGAAGGCATGTACTCGCTCTGCTTCACCAAGAAGCTTCAGTCCTGAATCGGGCTGACCTGTTTTACTTGGCACAGACATTGCTGGAGGCTGGCTGAGTTCCCTGCTTTTATTTCTGCCTGAACGACCCTGAGAAACCTGTTTAAGAGGAAGATGTTGAGAGTGGTTTGGAGTTGAATCCCTCCCATATCAATAGAATTGGTGAGGTTTACAGTGTGGAAAGACTTGTGAAGCAGCACTAGTAGTTTGAGTGGGCATCACAGCAAAAAAACAGCGACCTTGGCAGCATGAGTTATTCCTTATCTTGGTTTAGTTTGACTTTCCTATGTAATAAGTAAAGCGTTCTGACAGATGGCACCTTCTTAAGCTGAAATACTTTGCGAGCAAAGATGTGACTTAGCTTTTGTTTTTGTGTGCTTATAAATCAGTGGTAGCATCTGAAGGTACTGCAAGCTGTGGGTTAGAGATAGAGTGCAAAGCTGAGTGCAGTAATTGCAAATGCCCTAATGAGCTAGAAATGATTTTAGGTGTTGTGGAAGGTCAGTAATCCGTGCTCAAAATGCTGTGCAACAGCATTATGGTTGGTTATTATCAGTGGTTATGTGCAGCGTTTCAGTGGAAAAACCTGAACTCAGGCAATGGGAGAGAAAATGAATGTCTTCTCCAAGCCTTTGCAGCAGTTCATTTACAGAATCAGCACTAGAACTTCCTGCATCTGGGAGGGTGTTACATCTAATGCAAAGCTTCTCTGTGATGTCAGTGCTATGGAGCTGCAGAGGTGTTGTATGAGACAACAGAACCTGTTGGCAGTGGTTTAAAATCAGACCAATCAGATAAAAAGTATTTTTGTTGCTGTGTGCTGATAATGCCTGAACGTATAGCAATTACTGTGTTTATGCTTTTCTTGATGCTCACTTTAAAAACTGATTATGTTGGATGTTTTAATTCTTTGAATTTCTTCTCAGTAAAGGGAAGTACTTTGTTACGTTTCCTTACCCCTACATGAATGGCCGACTTCACCTGGGACACACATTTTCTTTATCCAAATGTGAGGTAAAAGTTTTCCCTTGCTTATACTAGAAATACTGCTTTTAAAGCAGCTGACACTACTTTGTAGCTAACAGAATGCCTTGGTATGTAATTTATGTGCTTGATGATCATGTCTTCAAACTTTTGTATTTTTCCCATTTTTTTTTTAATAGAAATATTACTGTTTGGAGGAGGAAAGGGTTGCATATAACTTGTGTAACTGTAGGGAACTGAACTAAGGAGTCTCCTCTGTTCTTTCAGAAACAGATCTTTTAGGAGACGTTGCTTATTGCTTGTCTAGCTGCTGACTGCCACAAGCTTCACAGAGAACCTTATTGCCATCTCTGTTTGTAAATACAGTGCTTTGTTTCCTGTGCTAATGGATGGGATTCCACAAAATCCATCTGTTCTTTGCATTTCTCTGTAGTCTAAAGCAGCCACCTGGAAAAGGTTGGCAGGTTTGTCTTTACGTGGCCAGGCAGTGCAGGTCTGGTAGCAGGATGCATTTGCACCTTTGTTTCCTTCAGCACCTCTGTGGGCACTGCCTTTCCATAGCTTAATGGGAATTGCGTTTGGCTTTTGGGAAGGCTGCTGATTTAACTCTTTGCCATTCTCTTTTCATTTTTCTATTTTATGTAGTTTGCAATTGGGTATCAGAGGCTGAAGGGGAAGAACTGTTTGTTCCCGTTTGGTCTGCACTGCACTGGGATGCCCATAAAGGTAGGACTTGCTGAGAATGCTTTCTGTTCTTAAAAGAAGGTGGAGCATTGCTTGTAGTTGGTGCAGAACATCACGGTCATTTATTCAAAGCTTTATCAAGACAGTGTGATTTGAAACCTGGCTTTGTAATAAAGATGTGTGCTTTACTTGAACTAAGCAGTATAACTTTCAAGAAAATGAAATGCTTCCAAATTCAGTTTGAGTTTTTTATATGCAAGTAAATCCTCACTGTGAACATCTTCCTCCTGGAAGTTGACACAGTGTCCAGGAAAAGTTTGTGTTGTAGTGGAAAGCAGTAAAACTCAGTCCTTGGTAATGGCTTCAGACATAGATACTGACAGACTACCAACAACTCTGTGTAGGCCTGTGCAGATAAGCTCAAAAGAGAAATGGAGCTGTATGGCTGCCCACCTGAATTTCCTGATGAGGAGGAAGAGGAGGAAGAAAACTCTGCTAGAAAAGATGAAGAAATTATCATCAAAGACAAAGCAAAAGGGAAAAAGGTAAGGTTGATTAGACAAGGATTGGTAGCTATGCTCTCAAAGCTTCCAGTCATGTAGTACAGCCTGTTTCCCCTCCTTCATGCTCCCCAGAGGGGAATGTGATACAAATACTCAGACTGTTTTTCCAAGGTAGCTCGGTACTTCTAATGTTGACTCGAGGAAAAATGCATCAATGCATTGTTCCAGAGATACTTTCTATTATGTGAAGACTTTTCGAAGAGCTGGTGCACTGTTGTGATCTAGAATGTTCACATTAACCCCTCCAGAGGCAGAGGTTAATGGGGGGGGGAAGAGTACAGGTATTGTCAATGTGAGAACGTGTACTATTTCTTATTACAATTGTCCTGTCAGAGTAAAGCTGCTGCCAAGACTGGTTCTTCCAAGTACCAGTGGGGAATCATGAAGTCTTTGGGTCTGTCTGATGAAGAAGTGGTCAGTTTCTCTGAAGCTGAGCACTGGCTGGACTACTTCCCTCCCCTTGCTGTCCAGGATCTGAAAAGTATGGGATTAAAGGTAACTGTTAGAAATATAAGAGTCAGTTCTGAAAGCGTCTGTATTTGTATTGATATTACACTTATGAGGACTGTTCTGTTCCTTTGGGACTCGAAGTCATCTGCACAATAATGACACTATTCTGGAAGTGTTTCTAGTATTTATGGAATTATTAATTTCATCTTTTAACAGTCTTGTGTGATCATTAAGTATTTTCTTGCCTATAGAGCATGAGCTGTGTGTCTATCTCTACTTGAGATGAGAATTGAGGGAAGAAATCAGGGCGTTCTTTTCCTGTTCCCATGTAAAGTTACTGTTCTATAATCAATACTGACAGCAGTTTTAGGAAGAGCAATGATGTGATGCTGTGTAAAGATACTTGTCCTACTGACAATAAACTTATTGAGAAGGGAAACGGTAATGCTGGAATTTATCTTTGGTGATTGGTTAAAACTACTACAGAACCTAAAATGTGCATTCATCAGGCAAGGCCTGGAGTCTCACATGTCAGCTCTGAACGGCTGCGTGCAGACTGCTTAATTGAAGCATGCACCCTCACCGTGCTTTGTACTTCTTTTTATTTTACAATTAGTTTAACTGTTTTGTGGTTCCTTAAATGTATTTACTGTATGTGCTTAGAGACTCCTCTGCATTTCCAGGTGGATTGGAGGCGTTCTTTCATTACCACGGATGTTAATCCTTACTATGATTCCTTTGTACGATGGCAATTCCTAACATTAAAAGAAAGAAATAAGATTAAGTTTGGGAAACGGTAAGACTACTCTGAATTCCTTGTAAATGTGGATAAACTGAGCTTTACAAAGTGTGTGACATTGCCAGGCTGTGTTTATAACTCAAACTGGAGGGCTTTTATTTCAAATACCCTATAGACATGAGAAGGTGGAGTGCTTATTGTGTTAGTGGAGTTTGTGAGATGGTCTGCTCGTGTTTTAGCCTTACCACAGCTGTCAGCTCAAGGTTAAATCAGCATTGGCAGCTCATGCAATAACTTGTCATTGGCATCAGAGGATAGAGAGTTCAGCAAAGTTTGAAGATGCACTTTGGGGTTCTCCTTTTGATAAAGGTAACTTTTCTTTATCTATAGATTATGAACATACACTTTTTTCTTTTAGGTACACAATTTATTCTCCAAAAGATGGGCAGCCTTGCATGGATCATGACAGGCAAACAGGGGAGGTAGTGTTTTCAGTTGTTTTCATGTGTTGCTTGTGGTTCTTAACTACCGAATGGAGAAAATGTATCTTGGAGCAGAATGTATTTCACATATCACACTACTGCTCTCAATTGTTGGTACATGTGAAAACTGAGTGAACTCCACTACTGAGAATACTTATCTTGAACTGCAGGTAATATTTTCTGCTGTGGCTGTTCTGAGCATTTGGCAGTTTGTGCCATCAGCATCACTACAGCATATCTATCTGTTGAAACAAACAAACAAAGCTTTTATTATGTTGCTGAGAGCTGCTTTCATGAGAATTTTTGGACGGAGGTATAAATTGATCCTCTCTTCAGTCTGCATTCTATTAAGCAGCCATTTGTTTCAGTAGAGTTACGATTTACTTTAAAGAAAGTGTTGTTGCCTTAAATAGCATTTAGGTTAGGTTACTACACAATAGTTTATTTTCCTTACTGCTCGAGTCAACTTCATATATTGATTGCTGCATTGTTTATGTGAACTGCAGGGTGTTGGACCTCAAGAATACACTCTAATAAAAATGAAGGTGTTAGATCCTTATCCAGCAAAGTTAAGGTAGGTCTTGAATTCATAATGGCAAGTAAGATCCTTCTTATGGCCAAAAGTGAACGTTAAGTTGGTCTGGTTTGCTTAATGGGGGATTTAATTTCACCCTGTTACTGTCACTTCACCAACTTGGTTTCTGCTTTGAGCTGCTGTATTTATTGAGCTGTGTGGAACAGATTTGAGTTAAAGCAAACAGACGTGGACAAGTGAGAAGCAAGTGCTGCACTGAATTTAATGAGCTACTTAGGAAATGTAGTGTGTAGTTCAAATTGGCTTAAGAGCATGTGTAGTGTTACCCTGAATGCTTTTATTTTGGTGACTTACAAAACACTTTCCCCCACCAGTGGCCTGAGAGGAAAGAATATCTTCTTGGTGGCTGCTACGCTCCGACCAGAGACCATGTTTGGGCAGACCAACTGCTGGGTTCGCCCTGATATGAAGTACATCGGCTTTGAAACTGCGAGTGGGGATATCTTTATCTGTACCCAGAGAGCTGCCAGGAACATGTCCTACCAGGGCTTTACAAAAGACAATGGAGTTGTACCTGTTGTCAAGGAACTGATGGGAGAAGTAAGCATCTTGCAGCTTGCTGGCCAAGCCGTTTTCTTTCTGTGAAGTTTGTACTTATAAAGGTGGGGGTAGAATTCTACTCAGAAAGAAAATGGGAATCTACTTTTGGTAGACGAGTCCAATAAGTTTAAATGAGTATCAGAAAGAAGAGCTTACTCAGGCTGAAGGGGTGCTCTTTTTTCTAATTATATTCCTCTGCTCCACACAGGAAATTCTTGGTGCTGCACTTTCTGCACCTCTCACCAGCTACAAAGTTGTGTATGCTCTTCCCATGCTCACAATCAAGGAGGATAAAGGTAGTGCTGCAGCAGCAGCTTCTTGTCAGAGTCTGCTTGGTACCTGCTGTGCATTCAGTGTGTTGACTGATGGTTTATCTGTTGTCTTCTTGTTGAGGAACGGGAGTGGTAACAAGTGTCCCCTCTGACTCTCCAGATGACATTGCAGCCCTGAGAGATCTGAAAAAAAAACAGGTCAATCTCTTTTCTCAATCACTTGTTTATATTTCCTTTCCAAAGCGTGCAGGGACAAAAATGGATACTCAGTGGGTAAAACAAAACTCCCTTTAATTGGAGTTTTGCCATCTCTAACTTCTGATCACTGTAGTTAAATGAAATTAAAACTATCTGAACTCAGTCAGGTTTTTCTTCCTTCTTCAAGAAGGGTTTTGAATGGGAATTGTCTCCTTTGTCTTAATGTGCAGAAGGGGAGTGCCTGTGAAATAAGAATAAATTTCTGTTGAAATGAATTTGAGATGTAAACTCCATTAAATTCAAGTGGCTCTTGGGTAGCTGTTGCTATTCCAGCTTCAAAAGTGCATCAGTGTCTAAGCAGCTGTCACTGGCTGCTGAGTTTTTGTTCCACTATTTTCAATGATAATATGTTTTTAGATATGTTTCAGGTTACTCTATCACAACCTGTACTTAAACAGAGATTCAAGTCAGATGTGAGAAGTAGTGAGCAGACAGAGCAGCAGTTCTGTCTGTTTTATAGCAAGGTATTGTGCATGCAAAAGACCTTGTGAGTGCATGAAAACCTTCTAAGGTAATTTTTTTTCTTCCATTTGTGTTGTGGTTCTTTTCCCCTTAACTTTCACAGGCTCTGAGAGGGAAGTATGGTATCAAAGATGAAATGGTCCTGCCCTTTGAACCGGTGAGTACAGCCACACGGGCACACCTGCAGTACACGTCCTGGCTTTGTGCTCACTGATGAGAAGTGTGCTAGAATGGTGCATCTCCTCCAGAATTTTTGTCTGAAGTTCTCCTCAGCTGGGAAGTTTAGAGTAATATTTCCATGTTTTCTTACAGTTTTCATATGTAGTCTATTAGGTTGCAGTCACGATTTTTTTTTCTGTGCTACAGCAGATATAGAAAAGTATTATTTTTTGTGGTAATTACTATTCCACATGGCTGAATCAGTTTTCAATGGAAGGCATGGGTTACTGATAAGGGCAACACAGAACACTGGGATAGCATTGCTTCCACAGGCCAGCTTCAGTGCTGGCACAGGGTGGTACTGGCACAATGTGAGGAGGTAAAAGTGGGATATTACCTGTGGGAGAGCAGATGTGGGGGTCTCACAGGAGACCATCAGCAATTCTTGACCTAACCAGTGCAGTTGCACCAAAGCTTTGTAAATGCCTGTGAAAATCAGTTAAAGATAGTTGCTGTAAGTGTGCACAGAGGAGCATGATGCAGTAGAAGTTGGCCATTGCCCTGGTACCTACTGCCCTCACTAGGGCTGTTCAGTACTGTTTTTTGTCATGTAACATTATGTCATGAGTGAAAATTGCCTTTTTTCCCCCCTTTGTCACTTCTTGTTCAGACTCCACTGTCAGCTGCAAACCAAGACAGAAGTGCTGTCTCAAATCCAGTGCATCTCTTCTCTTGAAATGAAATCTGGGAGACAAATTCTTGTGTAGATTTTATTACATTGAGGTGATTTGAAATAAATACCTGACACTGTTCTGTTGATTCTCAGGTGCCCATCATTGAAGTTCCAGGTTATGGCAACCTTTGTGCTCCGTTTGTCTGTGATGAGCTCAAAATCCAGAGCCAGAATGACAGAGAGAAACTTGCTGAGGCCAAGGAGAGAGTGTACCTGAAAGCATTTTATGAGGGAGTAAGTAATTAAAGGTGATTTTGATTAGGAGGAAAAAAAATCCAGGGCAGGTGGAATGGAGGGAGGAGAATGGAGAAGCGTATGACTTCAAATTGGAGCTCATAATTTAGTTTTCTTGCAAATGATCACATTCTGAGGAACTGGTCAATGTTGTTGCAGGTGTTGATTTGGAAACTGATATAAAAAGACAGCAAAAAAAAGTTGCTATGTTTATGTGATGGCTTACTGTGACCTACTCCTCAGGTCTTTTCTCGTAAGCTGGCAATAATGAGTTTCTGCCTAGCCTTGTGGCATTGCCTGTGTGGATGCTGACAAGCATGGGGTTTCTTTTTAGATGAAGAAGATTGTCTATTGGGAAAAAAAAGAAATCAACCAGCCATAAGTAAAGCACATGAAACAAAGCAAACCACCCCAACAATCGAACAAAAATCTCTGAAAACAAAAGCTTGCTTCCTATTCTGCTTGCTGGAGATAACAAAGAAATAGCTATTATTGCTGGTTCTAAAACCTACTGCATCTCTTTCTTGTTCATTCACTTTAACTCTTCTGACTCATCCCTTACAGGTAATGTTGGTGGATGGATTCAAGGGACAAAAAGTTCAAGATGTCAAGAAACATATAAAGATGATGATGGTGGATAATGTATGTAGCAGTGGGCATACCTATGTGGGATGGGTAGCTAAAGCAGGGACTTCATTTTTCTCTGCTTTATCTCACAACTTTGTTTGGGAAGTATGTTGGTCTGATTATCATCTTTGATATACTTGTAAAGATATGGAAAATGTATCTGAAATGCAAGTCTTCTTAAGTAAAAGTAAAGGATATCAGTTATATGCAGACAACTCTGTTCTGGGGTTCAGGCAGAGAAGGAAGAGTGGTAACTGAAAAGTGAGCATGTCATCTCCAGTAAGACTTTCCTGATGAGGATAGCAAGTGGGAAAGGCATCCCTTAGTCAATATTTGCCTATTATTGCAGTATTGCAGATTAAAGTATAGCACTTTGTACTGCTTTGTGCTGTATCAGAATGTATGGGCTGTGAAGGTAGAACTCCAGTTCTGTTTTTCTTTGCTTTCCCCCACCTAATTTTTTTTCCTGCTCGCCGTGATTTGTGTGTGATGTATTTCAGGTTCTGCTAAGAGTAACTCTATGAAAAAACAAACAAACAGTAATTGATAGGGAGATGGTTTTTTTTTTTTTGCTTCTGCACTCCGATTCATCTTACATGGAGGTGGTGCTCACAGAGTTACGTGAACTGACACATCTGAGAGGTACATAGTCAAATATCTACGTTCTCTTGAAGGAAATGCTGAGGTAGAGAGGCAGTGTGGTAGCAAAGGCATGCAAGAACTGCTGTAAAACAGACTGGAATTAAGATGATTTACTTTTTAGTGAAATGTGAGAATTTGTAAGACTTTGTAAAGTGCTTAGATCTTAACTTGATTGCCCTTTGAGCTGTGTAACGTCTCTTCTCATAGGATGAAGCCATGGTTTATATGGAACCTGAGAAACAAGTGATGTCAAGGTCCGCTGACGAATGCGTTGTGGCCCTTTGTGACCAGTGGTAAGTGAAGTACAGCTGTAATTACAAGCCCCTGTCAAGTTATATCCAAGTTATAGTATTGTTTTTTTAATTGTAAAAAAAAGACAAACCTAAAACTTGTTCTGACCACAGGTATTTAGATTATGGTGAAGTGGACTGGAAGAAGCAGGCATCAGAGTGCTTGAAACAACTGGAGACGTAAGTTATAAACACAGGTATAAAGGGCAGTGGTTGTTTGGTGTTCTGAGAGTGCTTAGAGGGGCAGTTATCAATAGCTTATTTCTTTCAGGTTTTGTGAAGAGACTAGGAGAAATTTTGAAGCTACTTTAGGTTGGCTACAAGAACATGCATGCTCCAGGACATATGGCTTAGGTAGGCAAAGCACTCCTTTTCTCACTTGGTGCTTCATAAGCATGGTATTCATTACATCATTTGAAAGGCTGAAGTGCTGCCTAGAATCCAGAATGGTACAGTGAAGTGTAGAGCAGATTTAACCAACCTAAATCCAGACCCAATATCCTGGAGAAGACACACTGTGTCCTGTGAACTCATGTTGTCTAGCTTTGTTTGGGGGGGAGTGGGGGGGCAGTTATTTTGGAAGGGATCTCAGCAGAAGAAACTGATGACTGTTTCTTTGGCATTCTCCTTAAATGATGACTAGTTTTCAGCATGTGTAGGCAGTGGAGTGTGAAAGCAGGTGCAGCTTGATGTGGGTCAGCTCTTCTAACTGAATTATAAACCACGGCAAATAATTGCGAGGTAAAATTTGACAGTCAAGTTAAAAATCTGGCTGCCAAAACACTAGCTGTTTGCTCTCGGATAAGATTTTCAAATGCACATATGAGTGTGTAAGCATGAGTACTTGCGAAGAGGGATTGAAAGGGAGCAATTCCATTTGAAGTCATAAGCTGCTAATGTATGCTTGAGTGTCATGCTTGTCAGCCCTGATACTGATACCTGGCTTCTGCCTCTTCCAGGTACCCGCTTGCCTTGGGATGAGCAGTGGCTGATTGAGTCTCTCTCAGACTCCACTATCTACATGGCCTATTACACAGTTGCTCATCTGTTACAGGGAGGTAACCTGAGAGGCCAGGGAGAATCTCCTCTAGGTATCAGGTAAGATAATGAAACACTAGTCTGCCTGTCTAATTCTGTGTGCTTCTCTTCAGAGTTATTCCTGGCAAAGGCTTACCAGGCAGGCTGATGCTTTGCTTTTGTGTTTTAAAAGCATCATTGTCAGAACTTTTAGCTAAGTTAAAGCAATGGTGTAGAAGAAAAATAATGTAGAACTGTCTCTAGAGAGAAGGGGGGGAATGTCCTTGAAAGCAGAACTGCACATGAAGTAAATCACTTTTTTTAGTACTTGTCTGACTTGTCTTGAAATGGTCCTCCCCAGGTGTTTGAGTGATTTATTTCAGTGGCTGCTGAAGTGTCTCAGTTCTTGCTGAGAGTCTGCTTTACAGCTATGAAGAATTTTATGGTTCAGTGTGCATAGTGCACCAGATCAGCACTCAAATTTTGTTACTGCGTTAAAAGTTGGTAACTCTTGGAAGCTTAGAGCCCTCTCTTATCCATAGCTCCTATGTGGAAACTTTCAAAGTTAAGAGTGACAAAGCATTTGTGCTGAAATAGCCCTTAGAACTGATCTGTGACCTTTTAGATTGGATGACTGAACTTCCAGTGATAGATATCAGGGAAGTGATAGAACACAACTGGTCTGGAATTTAAAACAGAAGCCACAAAAGAACTCCAACCCACTGACGTTCTTGCCTTGAATCTTATGCTCTAACTTTGGGAGATACTTTCTGGAGTAGTTTACACGTTGTGGAATTGCAACGTGCCTTTTTTGTTGCTATAACTAATCTGGAAAGCATTTCCAAAGTACTGTGATTACAAATAGAAGTAATTCTGAAAGGTTCTCATCTGTGTTCGGACCTTACTAATTACAGGGAGCTTACCAACATTCTAGTCATGCCTGGAAACAAACTTTGAAGTGATTATCCTTAGCACTAAATTACAGATTTAATATGATTAAGTACATAAAATTACAGTGTGCTATTGCATGAGTGGATAACATCTTTCTTGTTACTATTAGCAAATACTTTTTGCTGAGGCTCTTTGGGTAGGGTAAGTAAGGGCTTCATGGCACATCAGTTGTCATTCAGATAGACAACCTTAGCACCAAGCACAGAAGTGAGGTCACAGCACATGCTGCAATTTAAAGCACAGAACGCAATGAAATAATTGAAATTATTTGGTTTGCAGTATGTGCCAAGTAGCATCTGGTGGACTCCCCTGAAGTTGTACAAAGCCAGGCATTGAACTGCAGAATGAAAGGTATTTTTAGTGCAGGCTCAACAGTGTTTTCATTTGAACTTGCAGAGCACATCAAATGAGCAAAGAAGTTTGGGATTACATCTTCTTCAAGGCAGCTCCATTTCCTAAAACAGAGATTCCAAAGGAAAAGCTGGACAAGCTAAAGGAGGAGTTTGAGTTTTGGTATCCTGTGGATCTCAGAGTATCTGGCAAAGATCTTGTTCCAAATCACCTGTCATACTACCTCTATAATCACGTGGCAATGTGGTCGGATCAGAGGTGAGTTTGGAAATGGGGCAAAGCAGATGTGTAGGAGACAGAGCTGCTGACCCTGCACTGCATGGTGCTGTGATGTGGAACACTGATAACAAAAATCATAAAACCACAACAGAATCCTAGCAAGATGTAGTTCCTCTGCATGAGAACACATTATTTATATTTTCTTGAATATCTATTTAAAAGTCACATAAAACACTACATAGGAGAAGCTGTTTCCTGATGTTAATTAATAGTTAAATCTGCTTCCTCCATTGGCAGATGTAGACTTGTCCAAAAGAAAATGGGATAGCTCTACCCAGTGCTGTTGGGCAATGCTAATGGCTGGCTTTTAAATTATATATACCTGAATAGAGGGAGGTGGTGGAGTTGATGAAATACAAGCATGGATACAAGGCTCCTTGCTTTGAATTTCAGCAGTGTTGAGCCCTAGCCCTTATATTGTAGTTCTCTTTGTTCTTGAAGACATGCCTTGATTTCTAAATTGATTTTTAAGGCACTTCTCAGATATTTTCTTGAAGATTCTCCTGAAGGTGTTCATCCCAAACTGGCACATAAAACATTAGGTCCTTTTCTAAAAGAGAAAATGTATTTACATTATAATATGCTTTGTATCTTTTCTTCAAACAGAGAAAAATGGCCAGTAGCTGTCAGAGCAAATGGACATCTCCTTCTCAACTCTGAAAAGGTACAGTGAGGGTTTGTGTGTGAATTACATATGGTTGTCAAAATAGGTGCTTGCCAGCCAGACTCAGAAAGTTCTATAGGAAGATAAAAGGAGGAAATAAGAGTGAGGGAACAGGAATTCTCACTGACTGCCAGGTTTTCATTCAACGGAGGTAATTGGGGGAACAGAAATTGCAGTTCCTCCAATGCTGCTTAACATTCTTCTGTTAGCTCTTGTATTACTTGGTTGGTTCAGTGAAGATTTCAGTGAATTTCTGCTACGTTTTAGGATAATGAAGATGTAACAAAACAACAACATCATTCTGCATTTTTGCTTTAAGGACTGGAGACAGTATAAGGAGAGAGAAGTTTGTGTGAATAGTTTGCTAATGCATATGAGTTCTGAGATTGAATTTGGTTGAGTGTAGAAGTGCCTGAGCCTAGGGATTTGGCCTTGGAGATTCTCTAATGTGAAACAAAAGAAGCCACCATGATCTGTGTTGAAAAATTAATGCAGGATAAGCTGAAAATGCTAATTTTGAAGTAGTGTTTAATTTTCAGTAATTGAATATGAATAATTTCTGGAACTGAGTTTTGGTAGCAGTTCCATTTTCCCAAAACTTAACAAGTTCTGGGGTGGACCCCCCACAATCCAGCAAGCAGCTGCAGTTTCCATCAGTTTGTAGTGTGTGGTACCTTAGCAGTTACACAGCTTGCCCATGTTACAAACTGAGCTCAGTGTTCTGGAGGGGATCTGTACTTGTGAAGTTCAGTCTGTTTTTGCAGTGTGACCTGGTTCTGTTTTACCAAAGTTTCTTTGCTCTAACTGATGAGAAAATCCCTGCTTAGTGTTTTCCCCAAACTCTTTTTCTGTCTTCTTGCCTGTCCAGCAGCAGAGTGCATATGAGAAAACCAAGGTTCTTCTGTTTCTTTCAGATGTCCAAATCTACAGGCAACTTCCTTACCCTATCCCAAGCTTTGGACAAGTTTTCTGCGGATGGTATGTTCTGACCTGTTTCTGTTATTTCAGTGGTGCCAGAACGACTAGAATTCCTGTCTTGCTCTCAGGGGGGCTGTGGGTATGTTGGGGTGTTGCATTGCAATAAGCCTACCAGCTGGTTCTGTTGGAAAAGCTGACCTGTGTTTAGGAAACTGGGGTGTGCATTAATGGCACTCCTGTTTAAGTCATGACCTTCTCCCGGGCTGAAGTCTCCTGGAAGGTGCTTGTTTCACATGTTCATATTTGGAGATCAAAGCATCAGACAAATGCTGCCGGTACACTGAGTGTGTTCCTGCATGCTGTGCTCCCTCTTGCCTCCTCCTGGTGGCTGTTGTCTTTTTTTCCTTTCAAACTGTGACCTTTCAAACTAGGCTTGGTCCTTGCTGTCCATCTGATTTGCTTCCTAAGAAGCATTCCACTCCTTGGGCGAAGTGCATCCTTTGAGACATCTCTCTAGTTGGCCAGGCAATTTGTAACTTCATTCTGCATTTCCATTAACATGGATTTAGAAGTTAGTTGTCCCTTGCCTCCTGCATCCATATCTGCCAGCTAATTGCATACCAGCCCTGGTAGCTAATGCAGTTTCTCTCAGGAATGCGTTTAGCCTTGGCTGATGCTGGGGACACTGTCGAGGATGCCAACTTTGTGGAAGCCATGGCTGATGCTGGGATTCTTCGTCTCTACACATGGGTGGAGTGGGTAAAGGAGATGATTGCAAACAGAGACAGTTTAAGAAGTGGTCCTGCCAACACCTTCAATGACAGAGTCTTTGCCAGGTACTGTACAGAGGCTAATAATGCAGCATGGTACAAGCTGGTTTTCTATGCAAGATTGTCTTTGTAGTTATTTCATGGAATTCATTAACTTATATTAAAAAGCTTTTTATTCACTTCCAGAAGAACCAATGTGATAGTGTTGTACTGGTGGTATTTGTAGTGCTGCTTTACACAGTGCTCCTGTGAAGTGGAGTGGACTGTGCAGTGTTGATGTTTTCACTTTCCTCCCCAGTGAAATGAATGCGGGCATAAGGAAGACAGACCAGAATTATGAGAAGATGCTATTTAAGGAAGCTTTGAAAACTGGCTTCTTTGAATTTCAGGTGGGAGCCCTTGTTAGCTATAGAGGATTAACACTTGACATTTATTGCTTTGTGCACATTTCTTTTGATCCTCACATCTCTGATGCTTAACCAGACAGCTGAATTGGAATGGAATTAAATCAGGAAACAAGACCAATTAGATAGACTTAATCTGAAATTATTAAGGTCATTTTGCAGAGACCCAGGGGAATTTACCTGTGATGTTCCAAGTGTACACTACTGAGAAAGCATTTCCTGTCCCTAGGTCCTCTTTAGTAAGGAGCTCTATATACATAACAAAGATAAACACAGAATTTTCTGGAAATAGTGCTTTTTGATATGTTCCATAAACTGTAACTCTGGAGTGGCAGCAGAAGCACTGCACTTAATGAATTACAGACACTCTTCTTGTGGTTTCTTTACGATATTTGGGAATAGGGTTAAATAATCAGAGTTGTATGCATAATGGTAGATCACGTTCATTATTCTTCTTCATACTTTTTAGTATCTATGAAGGTAATTCAGAGTCTTTTGTATCTGTTCTAATTAACATTTCTAATAAGGTACTTTTTTTAATGTGAAGTCATCAGCTGACATATTCCCAGTCAGATATATGAGGAAAATACACTACTTTTAATAATCCATTTTTGAGTTCTCAGCTTCTTACATTCTGGAGGCATGTTAGAGCCAGCAGCTGGGTGCTCTTCCTTTCGAGGGCTTCTCCATGGCAGTTAGTGTGTTAATGGTGTGACATTGGCTTTCTTCCAGGCAGCAAAAGATAAATACCGTGAGCTGGCGATAGAGGGAATGCACAGAGAGCTGGTGTTTCAGTTTATTGAGGTTCAGACTCTGCTCTTGGCTCCTATCTGTCCCCACCTCTGTGAGCACATCTGGTCACTGCTGGGAAAGGTACTAACGTACGTTTCTGTTTTGTCATTTGCTTCAGATCTGAGGTTTCATTGATTTTTAGGCTGGTGTCACAGTTGTGGACTTCATTTGTTTGCAAGTAGAAGAAACATCTGTCCTGTAATATTAGTGTATGGATTGCCATATGGGATACTGTGTGTGACAGCAGGCATGTTGAGTTTGCTTGTATCTTCAAGGTTACTGTAATATGTAATGATATGGGTAACTTTAATGGAAGTCACTTCTATCTTCTCACAAAGAGGTGATCTGAAATTAATCTGATAACCAAATATTTCCCCATCTATGCATGGAGCAGATTTGGTTTTTTTGTGTCGTCAGGTAATTTGGGGAAATGAATGTTGTGCTTGCAAGTGAAACTATGCATCATGTGACAGGTGTGCTTGTATATGTAACACAAATAAGTGCATGCTGGCTGTATTCTTACTCCTTTACAGCTGAGTAATGGATGAGTGCTCATTGAGGTTCAAACTGCCTAAAATTCTGTTTACAGTTGAGTTGTAATGGACTGGAAGACCACCAGATGCATGCACTGAGATAAAAGTATGTTGTAACTTCTTCCTTTCTTAAAAGCCTGACTCCATCATGAAAGCCTCCTGGCCAGTAGCTGGTCCTGTGGACGAGGTCTTAATTGGCTCTTCTCAGTACCTCATGGAAGCAGCTCATGACCTCCGACTCCGTCTCAAGAGCTACATGGCACCTGTGAAAGGAAAGGTGAAGTGCTCTGGTCGTCTCTTGGGTGTGCACTCTTGATAATTCTGCACCACCTCAGAACTCCTGATGTTGTGTATTTTTCCCTTTGTTTCTGCAGAAAGGTGCTAAGGAGCCTTCCCAGAAGCCTTCTCACTGCACCATCTACGTGGCCAGGAGCTACCCGCCGTGGCAGCACACCACCTTGTCGGTTCTGCGCAAGCACTATCAGGTGGTGTTCTCCTGGGGGTTTGGGGGCTGCTTCTCTGCTTTTCGTGCACTGTTTAATCTGTAAAGAAGCTTGTGAGCTGTATCTTGTTACTGAATTACTGAAATGTGAAGTGATGCACTGAATGGGAGTACTGGCAAATATGAGTGGTGAATGTAAAATCCAGACAGTGGAGGAAACTAGCATTAAAAGTCTGCTCAAGGGTGGACTTAAATGTAGATTTAAAATTCATTTCAGTCAATAACTTAGGTACACTAATCTGTTGTTACAGACAGGAGTAAAGACTAGCAGGAGATGTCAGTGGGTTTTGGCAAATTTTACTTTTTGAATGTTTTTTAAGGATAGGAAAATGAAAGTGTAGAATCAATGATGGTGACAGTCCTTGATGGTATTTTGGTAAAGCATCAAGGATATATGATACTAACAGGCAAGTATTCCGGTTTGTTTCTTTGTTTGCTTTCCTGATCCCTATGTTTAATGGATATTCATCAATATTTAGGCCACTGGAGGTCAACTGCCAGACAATAAAGTAATTGCCAGTGAGCTTAATGCCTTGCCAGAGCTGAAGAAGTACATGAAGAAGGTTATGCCTTTTGTTGCCATGATTAAGGTAAGTGTCAGAGGGACAGCTCTCATGCTGATGTTATCCTGACCCTGCATGAAGTATCACCAGCCAGTTGAGGGACTTGGTCCTTCTGCTCTGTTCTGCACTGGTGAGACCACACCTGTGATACTGTGCCCAGTTTTGGGTCTCCCAGTACAAGGAAGACATAGACTACTCTCCCAGTAGCTCTAAAACATCTCTTCAGAGGAAAAGAGCACAAAGCAGCTGCTATGAAGCTTCTTGCTAAGAGAATTTTCAAAAGAGGTAGTATTTTATTATGCCAGCTTGTTTGCAACAGATCAGCTGAACTTTGTCATACAAGCAGATCAGTTCTGAATTGTACCTTTTTTATTATTATTATTTCTTTAGTCTGGCAATCGTTAAAGATCCCATTGCATGCAGGGAATGGGTTGGCACGCTGAGACTTACCCAAATCATCCCTGTGCTTTGAAAGAAGAGCAGTAAGCAATTGCATATAAATACGTACGAGCTCAGGTTCCCCAGACTGGTATGTTGTTCTCTGAAACAGATTATTCAGCAGTTCCAGGGTCTAAGAAGCATTTCTGCTTGTGCTTCCTATTTGTCAGAAGATAAGGCTTTGTGATTTACCAGGGGAAAGCAATTCATTGTTAGTGCAGGGGGATCTTGCATGTTAAACTGATGAGGGAACCATGGCTGTGCTGAATGTGATGAAGCAGAGCTTCAGAGGAGACAGCTGACAGGGCACGTGGAAGCAGGAGACTTATTAAATTCCAAAAAGGAAGTTCTGCTTTACTTCAGTAAAAAAAGTAAAGAAGTGGCTGTTATATTGCTTTTAATACTTTAACGATTGTTACTGTTGCTGTTGCTTTTCTATACTAATTAGTTTACCTTTATGTTAACATATAAAGTGGTTATTTCCCTGCAGAGAACTGTTTTATGACTGTTGTGGACGTGTTCAGCTGCTGTATGCTTGTTCTTTATTCTAAACTAGGTCACAAGACTGAGTTTCATGCTGTGAAACAGCACTGAAGTGCTGACTTATTGGGAGAATTCTCAACTTGTGCATTAAGTGGAGATTACAAGTGACAGAATATAAAACACCTTTTGAATTCTGTATTAAAGATGTGTTATAATTGCTTTTACTCCTCCCATCAGTGTCTCCAGCTCCCTGCAGAAGATACCCTGTTACAGGAGAGTTATTGCCTCTGTGCTAGCATGTTATGCCAGCAGAGAGCTTGCATATTTTAAAGCCTGGTCTTTTCATGACTAATACAGTTGGACTGCAATTTTAAAGCATCATATTGCTGTATTAGATGGTTTTAATGCCTTTTTTCTTCTGGCAGGAAAACCTGGAGAAGAATGGTTCACGTGTTCTTGATCTGGAACTGGAATTTGATGAACGGGCAGTGCTCATGGAGAATATTGTCTATCTGACAAATTCCTTGGAGGTTAGTATGAGCAGGCCAAGTACATTACTTGGTTCTTACTGGGGGAGCTGGAGGACCAGCCTTTCCAGTGCCACTTCTGAAGAGACATTTTTCTCTGACCGAACCGTTCAACTGAAGGAATTAGGGCAAGTTTACAGGCATCACTGGTACGAGTGAGCACAGCTCTTAGCCTCAAATCCTCAGACTCTTATAATGGCACTTGTGAGCTGTAGCAGATTATTTACCCTCTTCAAGGAGCAGAATCTGCTCAGGGCTTTTAAAACTGTTTTGACGTAGAATGGCAGTCTAGAGCAAGCTATGCCAGCTTAGTATGATCATCAGAATATATACATGAGGGCACAGCTTGGGCAGCTTTGTGAGAAGCGTCTGTAACTCCTGAAACAAGCTTTCAGAAATACTACAGAACGTCACTGTTTTGAGTTGAGTACACTTTTATTTCATATTGCACATTTTATTTGTCCTACATCAGAGCAAAGTCGAGAGCAAGCAGTACCTGCTTTAAAAATAGCTGTGAATTTGCTACCAGCGCTGAACTCTGGAAGGAGATGTCCTGCTGCACAGTGGATCTTTCATGCAGGAGAGATGAATTGAACTGCTTTTTTACACAAAGTTTAAAGGTGTTGTCGTGTTCAGAACCTTGGCATGTTTCTGGGTGAGCTGGGAGCTGGCTGGCAATCAGCTCTGCTATGGAAGACTATGAAAGACAGCTGTGGGGTAGTCAAGTTTAATCCATGTTTAATGTGAGTGTGTGGTTGCTGCAAATGAGCCATGTCGTTTGTTGACCTAGATTAGAAGGAGTTACCTGTATAGAAGGTGATCTGGCAAGCCAGGGGAAACCATCCCTCCCAGCTGTGCTGATCTCAGACTTGGAGAATGTGTCAGTGTTCTTCCCTCCTCCTCCTTCTTCATTCCCTACTCCTTATTTTAGAAGGCACGATGAGAAACTGCAGCTTGTTGAGCAGCAGACACTGAGAATGTTGGTGTGAACTTGAATTGCATGGAGATCTGGTAACTCCTCTTGTTCCCTCTAAAATGATCAAGCTTCTCTTGATTCCCTCCCTTCTCCCTGCCCACCTTTCCTGCAGCTGGATCACATTGAAGTGAAGTTTGCTTCTGAAGCAGAAGATAAAATAAGAGAAGAGTGCTGTCCTGGAAAACCGTTCTCTGTATTCAGAACAGAGGTAAACAACAGCAGAACTAAAATATTCAGATACTGGAGGTCTGAAAACTTGAGTACAAACAAAGCCTCAAATATGGCATTTGAAAGCTTACTTGGAGATGTAAATGTGCTTTGCCTACTGCCCTTCAGATAAGGTAGATTGTTCCAGCTAAAACACAGGCTGAAGAGTGGAGAGCTGGGAGCTCCTGGTCTTGCTGCTCTGAATTTCACTCTGTTACTTACAGCTTCTGCTGGTGCTGTACTTGCTGTGGGGCATTATAAGCTTCCGTGAGAAACTTTCACTTGCTGAATTATGTAGTTTTTTTGAATGCTTTCAGAGTTCTCCTGTTAGCTTACAATGGGTTAATAAATTGCATTCGTTTGCATAAGAATCAAATACTTAAAGCATTCTTCCAGCTCAGTCCTGGAGTTCTGACAGTACCAGTGATAATGCAGAGGTCAGTGAAACTACCACAGCAGTAACATACACGAGTGTTTCTAGCTCTAATACTTCTCAACAGTAAAAGTCACGGATTGTTTTTCCACAAAAGTGTCCTAATGCTGCATATGCAGCATCTGTGTTGTGAAGGTCTGTGTGTGTCCTGCTGCTGGCCTTCCGTGCTGCCCGGGACACGTGGTGGTGGGTGGCTGGTTTTAGCTGCTCGTTTCCTGAGGCTTGGATCACAGACATGGGTTCCCCTTTCATCTTTTATTAACTCTTACAGCCCGGCGTGTCGGTATTTTTGGTGAACCCTCAACCATCAAATGGGCACTTCTCTACAAAGATTGAGATTAGGCAAGGAGATAATAGGGAGGCTGTGATCAGGCGCTTAATGAAGATGGACAGAGGCATCAAAGGTAAGTGCTGTGCTGACATGCAGCTGCCCGTGCTGGTCAGGTTCACGTTTCCACGTGAGGTGGGTGCAGAGAGCTGCTGTGCCCGTGCCACAGTGTGAGTACAGTACAGGTGCAGCCACGGCTCAGAGGGATGTTTCCATGCAGAAAGAAACAGCTTTCCTAGGGGAACAGCCGCTGTGTTTCTGTTGAGGAGTGCAGAAAATAAGAGTGGAGAAAATCTGAATCAGTGTAGAACTGAGATGTGGAAATGTTAACGGAAAATTGGGCTTAATCCAAGAGCTTCTGACAGCAGAGAAATCTTTCCTTGTTTTTGTGCAGCTTGTGTTTATAATAATGTTTATTTGTCAAACAAAGAGCTACTGATGGATGGTGGTGCACAGGGAGGTGGATGTGATAGCGTGTAGCACAATGCATGCAGAGGGGAACGTCCTCTATACAGAGATGTGTGTGCATATCTAGTGCCCTGCTGCAAGGTGGGGATTTTGAAACGGTTGGAAGGGACTCTTTCCAGCTCTGCATCTCTTCCAGAAGGTGTCACTGTTCTGCTGGAGCACAGGAGAGAAAGGCTGTGTTACTGGAAGTCCTGGGCTTCACAGCGGGCTTTTTCTGCTCTGCTTAGCAGTGTTCTGTTGGTGTGAATATTGGAAGGGAATTGTATTACACAAAAGTTCTCACCTGCCTCTTTCCCCCAATCTCTGAAATTGGTTCCTCAAAACGAAGGCACTGCTCATTGCTCACAGCTGACACGAGAACAGAGACAGCTGTGGTGCTTGGAGCAAGGGCTTGGGACTTGGAGATTAAAAAAGGACAGAGGTGCAGTATGTGCTGCACTGGATGTGTGAAGTGTTGCTTTGATGAATTCTTTCTGCCCTGCAGCTTGTGTGTGATCCCGTGTCCTCATCAGCTGCCTGTCTTATTGCAGATCTCTCTAAAGTGAAGCTGATGAGGTTTGATGATCCCGTGCTCGGCCCTCGCCGTGTTCCAGTCCTTGGCAAAGAGGAAGCAGAGAAAACTGCAATTCCTGAGCAAGCCATCTTCCACATCGACCTGGCTGGGAAGCGTGTCTGCGTCACAGAGAGCGGCCTGACCAGGGACGTTGGTGACACCATTGTTTATCTGGTTCATTAATTATCTGGTTCGTTAAACTCCCTGTGTGCAGTTGCTCCCTGGCAGTGAGAGAGTTCATAGAGTGACTTTGGAAGCATTCGTAACAAAGATGTGAAATCGTCCTTCAAAAAAAAAAAAAAAAGCCCACAAAAAACACTTTGCGTGTGGATTTATCCTCGCTCTTTAAAATATGGATATAATGAAATTTTCCTCTGTCCCTTTGGGTTTTTTGAAAATAAACAGTTTTCCCAAACATGAATGTGGCAGATCTTCCTTTCCCACTGGGTCTGTGTGCTCAGAAGCATTCCAGTGCGTCAGGGTTTGCACTCCTCTCTCCCAGCCAGACTGAGCTCCAGGCAGAGAAGTTGGTTGTAAATCTCCTCCAGTATAGAGTGAAAAGTCACTTGCAAACTTTGGTACTTTGCTTTTTCAATGACACGAGTGACTAAACACCATGAGGGCATTTCTGCATGGACTGTCAGGTCAGAAGCAGCTCAGTAGTGGCAAACTTTGAGGTAAAAGTTAAGTGTGAAAACTTCCATGCTGCTTAGGATGTAAAGTAAGGGCTAAAACCTGACTTTTCTTTTTCTCGTGAAGCTGTTCATAACCCTTCCCTTTGAAGTAGGTTTAGGTATTCTCTTATGGGTCCCTATGTTGTGTCTTTTGGAGTGGAGGGCAGCACTGCTCCCCGTGATGTCAGTGCTGTGAGATGGGTGCTGCTCTGCTCCCCTCCCTGCAGGGCCTGGCAGCTCTTCCTGCCTCGAAGCCACGCCTGGTGTTAGGAGCTGGTCCTTGGTAACTGTGTTATTATAGAAGTCCATATAGAACCCATTAGGGTGATGGGATGGCTGCTCACCGTTGCACACCACGCTGCAGTACTGTGTTTCTGATGCTCTGTGTGGGGATGGTGTTGCTTTCCCCAGGTCTGCTATGTGAGAGGAATGGGGTCAGTGTGTGCCTGTGGTGTGTGCGAGGCTCCAGCTCCTCACCCACAATGTGGCTGCCCTACAGCGTGGGACTGCACACCTGTCCTGCACATAGCACGCTCCCAGGGCACCTGTGCTGTGCTGTGCCTGTGCTGCAGCTCTGTTCTGCCTGGTGCTGTGCAGTGGCAGTGCTGGGCCCACCTGCAGGCTGCGGAGTGACAGTGCTGTAAGTAGATGCTTGTACACTGCATGTTTTCAAACCTTTGTTTCTCGGTTGCAGAAATAGAAAACAAATATTTGAGGGCGAATACAAACCAGAAAACGAATATCTTTTTGTTTATTGAGTTTTCTTCTCCTTTAAGAGTACGTGAAATTGAAAAAGCCTTTTTAAAAAAATGAACTTTGCATCGTGGAAAAAATACTGAGCATTGCTGAATTTGTACGGTGTCTCCCAACCATGGAGCAAATGTCAGTGCTCTGTGTGCTCCTCCTGCCCGTCGCTGAATAAGGAAAGATGCTGCATGTGTGTTTGTGGGCATACCCTGTCGAGCAGTCCCTGCTGTGCTCTCCTTTATAGGAACAAGGCTGCAACATTTCCCTGCGGTGTTCACTGTGCTCAGTGCAGGAAGACATCAGAATTCATGGCCTGGGGACCCTGGGAAGTTACTGTCCATTGATCCTCGGTGTCCTCTGGAGGTGTTCAGCTCAGGGCTTTGATGAAGAGGGTCCTTTGTCCTTTCAACTGTCACCCCCCCATGGCTGAGCTGGGGGGGGTCCAGAGTCTGCAGTGCAGCTGTGCTGAGCGCTGCCTGCACTGAACTGTGGCCTCTTAAACATGGAAGTACTGAGACTTGGGGCGACTGGGAAGGGAGGAGGAAAGAGGAAAGGAAAGGGAAAAGGGAAACCTAAAGTTTCTATAGTTACGGTTACATCAGTTATATGTATTTTGAACAGATGAACCTCAGGAGCCATTCAGCAATGAGTAAACCCTCTGAAGTACTGATAGGTGTACACGTGGACTTGCCTGTTCTGGGCTGCTCTAGGGATGGGTTTTGTCTTTCTGGGTGCTGCCTGGTGGCTTAAGGAAAACTAAGCAGGACCAGGTTGGGAAATAAAAGACTTGGAAGTACATTTGAGGGCCTTGGGGCACTGCTGCTGCAGCCCTGGCTCAGCTCCCAGGGTCCTGCAGGGGGTTCTCCTTCAGCCTGGGGATGGGAGGATGGTCCACCCATGTGAGCCATCTTCCTGTGGTGCTCCTCAGTGGGGTGTGCAGCCCAGGTGAGCACTGAGCTGTGTTCACCTGTGCATGGCTGTGCCACTGATCAGAGCTGCTGCTTTATGTGGTGGCCTGTTCTCCATTGTATGACCATGGCATCAAAGCACCGAAATATCCTTTGAGAGAAACTGGGAGCTGCCCCAGAATAGCATCCTGCTCTTACCCTCTGTGCCTTTCCCCGTTGCTGCCCACAGCAGTGGCAGTGCCTCTCCTTTCCCTGCTCTCTGGTTGCCACCACACAGTGGGGTGGGGCTGGGGGAGCTCTGTGGTGCTTTGTGTGAGGTCTCTGCTGCAGGATGGGCTGCACAGCTTTGCAGGGCCCTGTGCAGTGCTGCTTTGTCTTGGAGGACGGGGATGGTGCTCTGCAGCAGTGATGCTGTGAGCAGGGGATGGCGGGAGCACTGTGTGCTGTCACAGTCACGGACAATCCCGGGCATAATGTGGTTCTGTTCCTCTCTGGGTGTGTCTGGGATGGGGCTGTTCATGGCTGTAGAGCTGTTGAGGTTTCTGGTTTATTTTTAAGGGGATGAGAGGAACCTTTGGCAAAGCACTGCTGTTTCCTCTGGGCTGTGCAGTGCTGCTGAGGGCATGGCTGGGAGCTGTCCCATTCACTGCCTGCTCTGCCCCTTGGAGCTGGGAAAAAAAAGCACGTTTTCAGTTTGTTGGGATTTGATGCAGGAGCTCAAACAGTGCAGTGGGTGAAGAACTCAGAGCTGCTGCTTGTGCTGCTGGAAATCCCTTCCTGCTCCTCGAAGAGAAAGGGTCCCCCAGAGCTGAAGTGCAGGGCTGTGTGCTCGTGGACACTGCCATCAGCCCCGCAGTTTGCTGGGGCTGCACGAGGGCTGTGCTGTTCTGCAGCACCAGCAGGGCTGATTCCACGTGAGTGGTATGTCATTAATGGCTGTGATTGCACAGCAGTCTGGGATCGATGTTCGCTGTGGCTCGGGTGGAGATTGGTGGTGTTAACAGCAGTAACGAGCATGTGGGACAGAGCCCTGTCCGGTGGGAAGGTGGCATTTACTGCTTGGACCCCCACGGGCGCTCCCAAAACCCCGAGGAGATCACAGCACGTGGCTCTGTACCCCCTGTGCACATCCTCCCCTCTCCCTCCATCCCCGGTTCCCTGTACGGAGCAGCTGCTGTGTCACTGCACTCCCAGCCCAGTGTGGCTCCTGGGGGGGTCCCTGAGCCCCACACTGCCCCCCAGGATGAGGAGATGTGTGTGGGGCCGCGGGCACTACCGTCAGTTGGCGGAGACGCTGCTGTAGCTCTTCCTGACGGGGAAGGTCAGCGGGGCCGACAGCTCCAGCGACGCCGCCCGCGGGTGCAGCGCAGTGCGTGGGTGCAGGGGGCTGATGCTCAGGCGTGGGGAGGGCGGCTCGGGGGTCCCCTCGGGCAGTGGGGGCTCGGCCGTGGGCTTGGTGCTGCTGCGGGGCAGGCGTGGGGAGGGCTGCGGGCCGTGCCGCTTGGGGGGCGGACTGTGGTTCTGGAACCGCACCGTCTTCACCTGCTGTAAAGAGAGCAGCACGTCACCGTGAGCCCCAAGCACTGCCCTGCCAGCCACGGGCCTCCTGTGTGCCGGGGGGGGAAGAGCTGTCCTCGGGGCGAGGGCCTGACGCCCAGCTCTGGGGTTTGCTCTTTCAGTAGTTGAGGGTATTAGGAGAAATTACTTCTCTGAAAGAGCAGGCAGCTGTGGGAATGAGCTGCCCGGGGTGTGGGGCAGCCACTGCCCGTGGTGGGGTTGGAACTTGATGGCCCTCGGGGTCCCTTCCACCCCGAGCCATTCTGTGGTCTGTGGGCACAGCGGGGATGGGTTGGGGTTGGACTTGGAGATCTTGGAGATCTTTTCCAGCCTTAACGGTTCTGTGATTTATGGGGACCTCAGTGGGGTTTGTGCCTGACCTGAGACTTCAGAAAGCCTCAGAGTTTGATCCCAGCCGCTGACCCCATGAACACGGGGTCACTCTGAAGGACACCCTGCAGCACTTTGCCTTTCTGAAGGGCTCAGTTCCAATGGTCAGCAGCACCCACATCTGAGGTTTGAGGCAGGCTCCCAGCCCAGCGGCCGTGCTCCGGCCCTACCTTATCGCTGCTGTTGCGGGAGGTGTCCGGCTTCACCAGGATGGATGGCGGGGCCGACGCAGGCGGCCGCGGCGCTGCCTCGCCCTTCGCCGTAGGGTCCGCGGTGTCCAGGATCACCGAGCTGCAGACAGATGGGGTCCTGCTTTCCCCTCCTCTGACCACGAGTGCTGGTGGGGCTTCGTGGGTGAAGCCGGGCCTCGCGCCCACCTCGGCGGCGCTGCTGTGCGGTGGGCTGCCGGTGTGCGGGTACGGCTGCAGCCCGGCCGTGGGCACGCGGTGCAGGGAGCTGGCAGCCTGCAGCCCTGCCTGCCCCGGCCTCTGCAGGGACCCATCTGGGGGTGAGAACAGGGGAGGAGGGTTAGCGGGGTCCCAGCGGAAAGGCGTGGGGCAGCAGCGTGCAGTGGGGATGGGCAGCCCTGCAGGATGAGCTCCTGGCTTTGCCTGACCCCCCTGTCCTGCGCTGAGCCCCCCCGAGGCAGCACACTGCAGACCTGGCGCTTCCCATCCTCTGCCATCGTGTTTTTGGCCACGCACACCACTAAGTGTGACCCTTGCACCCGAGCCCTTCCCTGGTCCCCCCGGTGGCTGCTCCATCTGGCAGCTCCATCCAGGCTGCAGGGCTGGGAGTCTCACACGTTATTTCCTTGACAGTTCCTCACTGTTTGCAAGATGGATTTTTTTAAAAGAGCCACCACAGGTGCGTGGGCTCCTCTACAGTAAATCAGCTTTTAAGGTAAACCCAACGTTGAGTGTAAAGCCTCTGCTGGAGCCCCTTGCAAATGAGCCCCGGGCAGCATCACTGCCCACCTGCCCCAGCCTGGCAGGGCACGTGCTGCACAGCCACGGTCAGAAGTCAGTCCCGGAGCAGCACACCTCTCCAGCTGCAGCCTGCTCCTGTCTGTGCACCTTGGATGTTCCCAAGCTGTCGGACTTGGCTCCTGAAATAGAACGCTTCCATTCTCTTGCTCATCTTTCCGTGTGCTTACTGCTAATTTTACTCTATTCTCTTTGGGTATTCTCTTTGGGTTTTCAGAATAGGAGAAGTATTCAGGATATGAGCTCACCAGAACTCCTACGGCAGCGCTGCTGGGTTGTACCCTTTTGTTCTCAGTTTCTTTCTTAATTCCTGAAAATACCTTAATTTAACCTTCTGTAACTGCCTCCGTGCACGGAGCTCCCAGGGCACCCCGTGACAATTCCCACACCTCTCTCTGGAGCACCACAGCCGAGGCAGAGCCCGGTGCTGTTAGCACAGCCGGGGCTCCTCGCTCCCCGGGCACACAGTGATGCTCAGCACCGTTCCCGCTCCCTTTGCCCGATGCTGGCAGCCCCTCGTGGTCCCTGCAGCCATCCCCGGCTCAGCTGTGCTGCCGCAGCCCCCCATCCCCCCCCCCGCACTCACTCCTCCTGGTGCAGCCGCGGCCGCGCCGCAGCGATGTGTGCCCCACGGGCAGTGCCGCTCTCCACGCGCGGCTCTGGCGTTGGCCGCTCTCCGGAGCGCTGCCCTGCGAGGACAGCGAGGCGGCCGACAGCGTCCACGAGGCGTAGAGCGTGGGCAGCTTCGGGTCGGGCACGCTGTGCTTCCTGCGGGCAGAGCAGCGCGTGTCAGCGCGTGGGGGGGGCGTGTCAGCGCGTGGGGGGGGCGTGGCAGGGCGTGGGGGAGGCGTGGCAGCGCGTGGGGGGGGGGCTCAGCGCGGTGCAGCCCTCCGGCCCTGCGCTCTCTGCGGGGCTTTGGAGGGAACTGCAGAGTTCGCTGTCACGGTGGGCGTGGGGTCCGCGTGGGCACGTCCCCGCAGGGCTGAGCGGTGGGCGCTGCTTCTCCAAATAGCGGAGTGGGAATCCAGGGGAGGTTTCCTGGTGGGTCCCCACATTCTCTTTGCAGACACTGTTCTGAGCTGGTTGGCCAGGACTGTGCCCCTCTCCGGTGCATCTCAGGGAAACTGAGGGCGTGGGCCATTTTTTATTGCCTGTATCTGTTAATGATTGCTCTTTCTAACGCATTTGCTCAGTTACATCCACGGCTTCCAGCATCTCAGTGCCTGCTCTAGAGACAGTGATGCCACTGCGGGAGCAAGAAGACAGCATCCTGCAGGTCCCCACCCCTCTCTGCTGTCCTCGTGCCCAGTGGCTGCGGCACTGCCTGGGGTGCAGGGCCGTGCCCTAAGGTCCTCCTGCAGCCCTGCACTGCTCCTGGGGTGCTGCTGTTACTGCAGAGAGAACTCGCAGGGAAGATCCTGCCTGCAGCGTTCAGCTGGGGGATATGGATAAAAGAAGGGCCGCCTGGGCTGAAGAAGAGTACATCTTGTCACAGCATCTGTCCCTGAAGCGGTAGGCAACCAGCCAAGGGCAAGGGGAATGCTGCTGTGCCACCCTTCCATGCAGGTGCCCATTGGCAAGAGGGATGGAGGACTAACGAGCACATGGCAAAGCACCACGAGGAGTGCAGATGTGTGCTCTGCCCGGGCGGGGCGGTCAGAATCTGTCTCAAACCTTTCCAGTACTGTACCTAAGTTCTTCCATACTCCTACAGCAGCCTCTGCCCCAGCAGTCCCTGCAGCTCCTGCTCAGAGCAGCTGACACCAGTCCCAGGCACACAGCCCTACACCCCAGTGCCCTTCCTGCAGGTGGGACCCCAGGGAGCTGCTGGGACGGGGGTGGGGGCGGGGGGTGTGGAGTGGTGCACGGTTTGCCTTACGCACGTGTTGGCTGAGAGGTGATGCTGCAGGTGGGGGAGAGTGACGATGGCCGCCGAGTGCCTGAGTGATCCCGGGGCAGGATAGTAGGATGCACTGACCTAGGGGGAGGAAGGAGACAGACAGCAGTATGTTAATGCGAACAGGGGCTTATTTTAGCCCCCAGAGGAGCCATTGAAATCATCCGTGCTTCCAAAAAGACAAAGAACCTCAGTGAGCTGCAGAGGGATGCAGCAAACAAGGCACAGGGTCGTTCAGTGAGCACAGGCTCCTCTGGGGAGGATGGACCCCGTCCTTGCACTTGAAAGCAAATCTTTCAAATTGCAGAAGCAAAACAGTAGAGACAGTGAAACGTTACAGGCTGACACCGCCCCACCCCAATGTACCCCAGCACAGCGATGTGCCCGGGAGCAGTGCCCGGGAGCACAGCCCTTCCCGAGCATCCTCCTGTCACAGCTCCACGCCGCTCCCGGGGCGGTGGAACTGCTGCCTCTTCTGACACCTTTCCATGCTCCCACCGCCCCAGCTCCGTGGCTGTGCCCACCCCAGGCAGCCCAGAGCCCACACAGCACACGGACCCCGAGCATCTCCTGGAGAAAAATGGCTGCTCAGAAGGAAGGAAACCTGAGCGGTTCCAAGGCAGCACCTCAGCACATCTGTGCTGCTGCTTTTGCTGTTGACAATCGCTCACACTGAGACACTTTTGGTGAAATTATATTGGGGTCATGAGGCACGGTACCATTTCAATTGAATTATGGTTCTATTGTAGGGCTTCATTTCCTCCCACATAAAAGAGGGCCTAATATCCAGGGCTCTTTGCAGGCTAATGCGAAGCACAAAATGCCTGCTGGGTTTTATTGCACGGACACCGAGCACCGGGGCTGCCTTATTGCTTTATAAAACGTTGGAACAGCCTTCAGCGTGAAAGATGCCACATAAATCTAAACAAAACCTTTCTGCTCCCATTTCCGATGATCTGTGAAGATCCTGTATTGAGATCTTCAGGCAGAGCATGAAGCAGTAACGAGGCTCTTTTCCCCTGCAGCCAGCAGGGGATGCACTGCCAGGGTCAGCCCGGACCCCCAGCAGCTCGGCACAGCCGGGGGGGCTGCAGGTGGGGGCTGCCCGGGGAATGCCCTGCATGGCAGGAAGCAGAGAGCTGCAGCAGCAGTGGATTCAGGATAGGGCAGTGACCCCGATTCCCATGAGGCCTGACACTGCTGCTCCTGCAGATGCTCTCGTGCTGTTGCGTTTGCCCTTCGTGCTGAAGCCTGCCCTGCGGGGACAGCCCAGCGGGTGGGTGCTCCCAAAAGCAGGGGCTGCAGTCGGGCTTTGATGCTGGGGCTCAGGATGATGGGACGGCCCCCGGGCCCCCTGGTATCCCACTGCCCCAACAGTGCCATTCAGAGCAGTGCCCAGGGCCACGTCCAGGAGGTCTGGAGATGTCCGAGGATTGGACTCCAGTCCCTGTCTTTCTAAGGGACTCTAAGAACGGTCTTTTCCTGTTCAAAAGTGTCCCCAGCAGCCCGCTGAGCTGCCATCCTCGGGCGCTGCCAGTGCCACACCGTCACACACACACTCTGAGTGCCCACCCCACGCCGCCCCACAGCAGCCTCACCTGGGCGGGGGTCCCGCGGGGGGGATCCTGCTCGCTGCCCGCAGCGGCCACGCTGGGGTTGCTGGAGCTGATGAGCACCGGGGAGCTGATGCGCAGCGCGGGGCGCTCAGCGGGAGCGTGCACCATGCGGTTCAGCGTGTTGAGGGCGGTGGTGATGGAGAAGGGCCGCAGGCTCTTGCGCCGCGTGTCGGGCACCTTGTGCAGCTCCCGGCCCTGCGCCCGGGGGGAGGCCACGCTCAGCGGGGTGCAGCGGAGCGGGGTGGGCCAGGAGCCCCTGCTGCTCTGCAGGAGCTGCCGCGCTGTCGTGTTCGGCTGCAAGAGACAGAGGGGAGGTCTGGGGGCCGCTGCGGGTCCTCCTCCGTCGGCAGCGCGGCCGCGGGCAGCACACAGCAGCTCCACCGGGGTCTGTGGGACCCAGGGCTCGAGCGCTTCCCTGGTGTCCTTCCAGCGACCGGTCCTGAGCGCCCAATGACCGGCGCAGAGCTGGCAGCCAAATTGAAACTGGTTCAAAGAACACGTTGCTCAGAGCCCGGCGCTGCCATCGAGGAGCCCCCACTGCCTGCAGCTGCACGGCCTCCGCGGCACTGCTCATGGGAAGAGCCCGGCCCGGAGCTCACCGAGCCAGGTTCAAGCTGTGTGTCTTGGAAAGTGCTGATCACTACAGCATTAACACGAAGGGCATGTGGTGACAGTGTTTTTCACCAGGATGACTGCCAGGGGAATTCATCACGATTTACTGCTGACATGAACAAATTGCAAAACTTGGAGATTCTCACCCACTCAAGTGAGGCAATGCGGCCGGCTGGGGATGAATGGGAGCTGGCGTGGGGCAGGGAGCTGCTGCTCAGCGCTGTCACTCTGCAGCACGGACTGATTCTGCATTTCCTTCCTCCTCACTTCTTACAGCAAGGCTTAAGAAGAGTCATGTGTGTACATGTACACATACAGGGTGGGCACAGCGTCATTTCTCTGTGTAATTAAGCTGCAGCCCGAGCCCAGCTTCTCTGCCTACTCTAAGAGCAGCGTGCTCAGTAAAGGGCACAGATGGGAGCATCGAAGCTGGGAAAGCCCCGTGCGTCCCACAGCAGAGCCACCACTGCCTCCTCCGTGGTTAATTCCCAGCTCCTCGGTGGCACTGTGTGGCCCTGGCTGGCTCATTTCTGTTAACGTCAGGCTTAAATGAGTTAAAATGATTTAATTAAATGAAAAGATGTTTTACCAAATCTATTAGAGTTCAAACAAGACGTTCTACCACTGTCCTTTTATAAAACAGCCACAAAGAGGTGCTTGCTGTAATTATGGTGATTAGGAGCGTTAATTCTGTTTCTAGGAATTCTTGTTGGTGCCACACTCCCACTCTCCCGCTGCACCACAGGAGCACAGTTTGTGTCTGGAGCAGTGCTGTGAGGGCTCTGCCCCCCCCCCCCTGCACTGCAGGGCTGTGCTGGGGCCGTACCCACCTCCACAAACAGCACGGGGAAGATGCCCACTTTGTCTCCCAGCTTGCCCTCGGCCCAGTTGCCGTCCACCCTGCTGATGACGGTGATGATGTCGCCCTGTAAGGCAGAGCTCTGTTAGCAGGCGGCTCGCCCCACGTTTCACAACGCTGCAGCTCAGTGCTGCTCCCCTGCCAAGCCCTCTGCTCCTTCTGCTCCGAAAGGCAAGTCCTTATTCAGCACAGTGCTCGAGCATGGCTTTAGTTTAAAGGCATGGATGAGCAGGGTCATGGGCACGAGCCTGGGGAAGGGGGTGTGGGACACAGAGGCACTGTTTGCAGGCTTCCACCACGTGGAAATGTTTCTGCAATCCCCATGCCCAGAACGAATAACAAAAATGGCATTTTAGCCCCAAACGAAGCAAAAGCCCGACGTGAGTGGTGGGGCAGACGGTGTCAGGCTGCCACAACCCTCAGACCAATACTTCAGGAGCTGAGATTGCCCGATGCTATTGCAGTGCATGTGTGTAGAATGATGGCAGGGGTGGGCGGCAGGCGGGGCTGGGGAGTGGGGGTTGGGGCAGCTGTTCCCAGCACGGGGCTGCTGCACTGCAGGGCTGGTGCACCCCACATCCAGCCCTGGCCTGTCACAGCCCGGACTGCCCCGAGCCTCCTTCAGCTGCCGGAGTGCAGGGAGCATCTGTGCTGTGCTGGGGACGGATGGTGGCTTCTGCAGGGACGCTGCTGCCTCCAGGCACTGCTCTCTGCTGTGCTCTGCACTGCCTCACCTCCTCCTGACGGCACAGGGACAGCTGACTGCCGCGAGCTGCAGTTGCACTGAAAACCATATCCTGCAGCCGAGAGCAAACACAGGCTCTGCAGCCTTTGGGGAATGAAAGGAAATAGAGGAAAAGTTCAGGTTGTGCCTCCACAGCTGCCTCAATGTGTTGAGGCTGCGTAAGAGAAATGCTCTCAGACCTGGAAGCACTTCTCACTGATACGTCAGTGGGCTCTTTTCAGGCTCTCCTGTGTTCTGAAGGGAGAGCAAACATCCACCGGCAGCTGCTGCTCATCAGCTCCAGCAGCCGAACCCGGGCCTGGGATGGCTGCTCAGGGTCGCACTGCGCTCTCGTTCTGGCAGCATCCGCTCACCCCCCCGGGGGAAGCAGGGTCTAGTCGCTGCTGTCCCTGTCTGGTGGGGCTTGGAAACCTTCCTGGCTTTCAGCAGAGAGCTGCTACGCTGCTGCGGGGCAGCAGGACGCAATCCGAAGCAGAGAACCGGCCCAGCCCGTACTGCCCATCCCTGCCCGCGCAGGGCGGTGTTACCTTGTGGAATGACAGGCAGTCGTTGTTCTCGCTCTTATCCCTGCTCCTCAGCTCGAAGTTGTACAGAGCTCTGCAGAGGGGCGGCGGCAGGGGCGGCTGCTTGAGGACCTGCACGGAGCTGGCGGGCACCGCTCCGCTGACGCCGTTCAGCTCTCCCAGGTACCAGCTCTCGTCCAGCTGCCGGAGCAGCACGATGACGTCCCCCTTGTTGAACCTCAGCTCCCCGGGGTTGTGCCCCCGGTGGGAGAACAGAGCCCTGGCTCTCGGCACCTGCGGGATGGACAGCACAGAGCTCAGCCGGGCAGCGGTGCTCAGCACGCACAGGGATAGGGATGAAGCACGCGCTGCCACCAACCCCCCCCATCCCTTCTTGGTGTCTTTTTCTAATGAAAACAAGCTCCAAAATACTTCTTCTAAACGTGTATCCGGATGAAAAGGAGGCTGAACTTGTCTGAGAATATTAAGAAACAATTAATGCCTTAAAGCAGTGTTCCCATGGGATCCTACTGCTGCTCTGAGTTCCCTTCTCATGAAATCTGTCTGGGAATGAGGTTATTTCTGATCCGGGGTGGCTGGAGCTGCCCACAGTGCACATCGGGGGAAGGGCTGTGGCTTTATTTGGGTCTTTAAATTGGGGTTACGGGAACAGAAGCTCCTTGATGTTATTGTTGCATTGGTATGACATGAGGAAGAGGAGATGTGGCAGAACCAGCAGAGGAGAGGGACCTTTAGCACTCTGACTCTCATCGAAATAAGCTCATTTAAAATAACAGCCTTCCTGGCCCTTACCCACTCCAGAAAACTCGATTTTCCACAGCAGGCAGCAGACCACCACGCTGAGTGCAGGCGGGCCCGCCCCGGCCGTGCTGCAGTGATGGGGAGGGCCGGCAGCAGGAGCTGCTGTCCTGCTCCTGGTGCCCCTTCCCCGCTGTTCTGTGCTCTGCTGAGCAATCCGAGATGCACCTCTGCAAATGAGCAAGCTGGAGGTGTGCTTGTAGTGCTCGTGGAGGACCGATGCAGATACCTTGAGCACTGTGCTGTGTCCCACAGAAGCACATCCTACCCGAGCACAGCGACCTGCAGTTGTGCTCTGTGATGTGGGCATTGTTGTGAAGCACAAAGCACAGAGTGAAGTGGCTCAGCAGGGGCTGTGCTGTGCCCACACAGGAGCTATCAGCTGCTGCACGATGGCAGCACTCAGAGCTGGGGAACCGCTGTCCTCCTGGCATCGGTCACACAGCTCTGCTGCTTCAGCACAGACCGCGTTCGGACGCTGGATTTCCAGCAGGAGAGCTCCATCTGACATCACACCACTCCCCAGACCCGTCCCTGGAGCAGCTGCCCAGCCTGAACCCTGCGAGGGCAACGAGGGGAGGAGGGAACACAGCACTGGTTTGTTTGGAGCACCCAAAGGGCCTCAGGAAGTGATTGGGGTCTGGGGGAGAGAAATGCTTTCAAATGCTGAGGAGAAAGGAACCAGGAGGAGAAAAACTGTATGTACTGCATCTTCCTCAAAGCATTTGGAACAGGAAGCAATTAGTTTAATGTTTCGTTCTAATTGACTCATCTTGTCTGTTAATTTGCAGTAATAGTAAACACATGCACTTGGCTTAGTAACACCAAAAAAAAAAAAGGGAAATCATAAAACCCAAATCCAGGAGAGCTTCACTGTGCTGTCCCTGCTTGGTGACTGGGCTGCAAACACAGTGCCCGAGGAAACCCACCACAAATGCATCACAGCACACGGCCACGTGCAGGACACAGTGCCACGGGCACGCAGCGTGTGTCAGGAGCACCCCAAGAAAAGGATGGGCACACTGTGGAAGTGGGCACGTAGAGCAGGAACAGGAGGACGGAGAGGATGAGAGTGGCTGCACAGCAAAGTAAGGCTGCGCATAAAAGGCTCCAAGAACGAGTTATGGAGATGTACTGAAAAGGATAGAAACTGAAATGAAATGCAAACCTATTACTAGCGGGAAAAGTTGAACGGGTGATGGGTGCTGAGAAGTCTGGAATGTTCTCTCTTCAGCAAGAATCATCATATCTACAGAATTCGTTTTAGTCCAACAGAAATTGTTTAATTATTTCTGGCATTTGGTATCAGCTGCTCCAGGCAGCCATCCAACACGTCCCATGTGCATGCGTGTGTAAGGGAGCGGCTCAAAGCATCTCCTCATAGCTGGGAGAAAGTGCACCGTGGTTATCTCCAATGGGCTCGTTATCACCTCGCTGTCCCGGCGGGGGAATGTGAGCACGTGGTCACAGCACTGAGATACTGAAAGTGCAGAGAGGGTCACAGGGGAAAGCAGCACCGGGAGCTGCTGCGGGGGACGGCATCCAGACATGGATATCCCCATAGCACCCAGCGGCCTCGTGGGAGGAGCAGCTTATTTCTAGGACAGTGCTAATCTCTGCCAAGAAGGGAAGAAATCCAGACCCGGGCATCTTCCAGCTCCGCTGCTCTCCGCTGCTAGCTCGGCCTTCCTCCCGGGGCGGAGCTCCGCGTTCCCCCCGACGGGGCGGGATCCCCGCCTGCCTGCTTTGTGGCAGCGCGTTGTTCGGGGCTCCTCGGGATCCAGCCGGGTGAAAGGAGACATTTGAATGTAAATTAATTGCCGCTGCAATTCTGTTTTTCTGCTTTTAGGCAGAGGAGATAACTCCCGCTTTGTCGCGCAGAACAAGGCCGTCCGAAGCAAGCCTGCCGCTTCCGTCTCCTTCGGGTAATTACGTCTGAGGGCTCAGACGGAGGCATTTCCGCGTCCCCCCCCCAGGTGTGCTCCCACCTGCCAGGTGCCAGCAGCCGCTCCCAGCGCCGGGACCGTGTTCCCGTGGGGCGTGGGGGCTGCGGGCACAAACTCGGGGCCGCAGCCAGGCGTGGGAGCACGGCCCGCAGCTGAGGGCTGAGAAAATGCAGGGCGAGCCTGGGTGCGAGGAGAGGGCACGGAGCATCCCGCACAGCGCGGGGGGCGGCGGCGTGGGGAGAGCACTCGTGTCCTGCAGGTCCACGGCCCTCGGCATCTCGCCTCTTCTCAGCTCTGCCCGCTGCTGACCTGGCTCGCGCTGCAGGAACGGGAAACGGAGACAGCGACGTCAGGAGGTGTAGGGCAGCCCCTATGAGGGCTCTGCAGCCGTCTGTGACTCAGTGCCGCCGCTCCCGGCCCTGGGGCTCTGCGGAGCTTTGCGGCAGCTGTGGTGGAGCACATGGCCATATTAGGCTTCACCGGGCCCGTGTGAAGCCACGAGAGAGGTTCGAGATGAGCAGAGCCGGCGCCAAGCCACAGCAACGCAGGCGTGACACCTGCGCTTGGCCGTGTCCCAGAGCTGCGTGCTCCTCGCTGCAGGCAGCGTGGCAGTGACGTGGGGCTGAGGGCCGAACCGGGGCCGGATCAGGGTCCCCACACCCGGAGTGGGGCCGGGGCTCTGCTGCACCGCCGGGCTCTGTGCACGGCTGCCCTGTGTGGCTGCTGTCAGGTGGCAGTGCCTGTGCTGCAGTCAGCACGCTGGGATGTGGTGTCACAGCTTCGGGCCGCACGGAAAACAAATGTGTCAGCCCTCCGTGCCCCGTCAGGACGCGCTGCTTCGGGGCCACGTGGGGCTGCCATGGCTGCCTGCCCCAGCGCTGCTCCTTCCACTGCACCACGCGTGTGCCCTGCGGTGCCAGAAGGGGATCTGTGCTGGGGGGCAGTGCCAGAGCTGCAGAGGGGCAGAGGCAGTGGCTCACGATGTCTCCGTGCTGTGTCCTTGCCTCTGATAAACCTGCCAGGTTTTTTGGTTTTGCTCTGCCCTGGCAAGGTTTCGCCTTCGCACTGTTTCAGAGGAGTGCTCACGTAAGGACGGTGCATCTCTCCGTTCCTCCGGGACCTCTGCCCAGCAGATGTTTTGGTGGTAAGTTTATGGCCACCGTGCAATCCGTGATGAGCTGCCCTTGGCTGACCTGTGGGTCGGGACTGGCACCGCCCCTGCCCATGTGCCACGCTCGCTCTTGCCCAGGCCTGGATGCTGGATGAAGGAGCTGCTCTCCTCCTTCTGCATTCTGCTTCCAAAAGGATCCTGACTGCCTCTGGAGCCAAGGTATGCATGATCCCAGCAGATGTGGTTTCCCAGCAGGTGAGGCTTGCTCTCCCTTCCCTGCAAAATCATTCGGATATTCTGTGTTCCTGGTTGTCCTGGACACAAAGGAAACCATTGATTTCTGACAGAGAGATATCTGTCCCTCAGAAATAGCACCCAAGCTGTGTCCTACCTCCTGGCAATGGTAGAAGAGGGGCCTTACCCAGGCCAGGAATAGAAAGCTGGGCTCAGTCACCCACTGACGGGTCCTAAGGGAAGAGTTTTCTTAAAATCCATCACCATTCAGTTGTACAGTGCCTTGCACAGCGCAGCCCTGAGCCTAAGTGGACTCTGAGTACCTGAAGATTAGTAACAGCAGAGGAAATTGCTGCACTGAAGGGCAAGCAGTGCAGATTCCCACATGAGGAGGGCAGAGGAGAGGTAAAGCAGAGTGAGAGCGGGCCCAGCCTGAAGCATGGCTGCCCCTGCTGCGAGCCGTGCTCCTCTTGGCCGCCGCTGAGCTTCGCCTGGCAGAGCAGTGTGAGCTGTCCCCGTGCCAGGGAGCACCACGGACTCCATCCAGGAGCAGAGCTGCACGTGCCCCAGTGCGGCCGGGCAGCGGTGGGCAGCAGAGGTGGGGAGCTCAGACTTTCAGCCTCCTCGCTGACCGCGGCACTTAGAGGTGAACGCGCTACCCTGCAGAAATCCTGCTGTTCTATTCCTGACTTGCCATCTGAGTCTGACTCATTGCCTTGGTAACAAATTAAAACACTTTCATGTATTTGCAGCTCAGCACCTCATTTTGTGGAACCTGGGAAACTGGCTCCTGCTGCCGGCCCCAGTGCCCTGCACGGAGCGGCCCCGGAGTGCCAGCCCTGCTGTGCTGCCTGCGCTGCCGCTCCGTGCCACCTCGGAGCCGTGTGGGCTCTGCATGGGGCACCCAGCAGCCTGCCTGCCCCTGGCTCCAAGCTGCTGTTCTGCCTGCAGGGTCTGCCCAGGACGGGAGGACGCCCTGGTGCCACGCTGTGTAAGTCCAGCTCTGCTTCACGGCCACAACTGAGAGCAGTGCTATTGACTGCAGCTCTCACGTCGCTGGGTGATCGATACTGATGTGGCTGACCTCCACCATAGACACAAGAAGCTGAAACCACACATGGAGGAGGAAAAAACTTCGCAATGGTGAACGCGTGTGGGGCGAAGACCAACACTCGAATCACCCTGACTGGGGCAACGGAGGTGAACTGTGGCAGATCTCTCCTCCCAGGGCATCACCAGACCCCACGCACAGCACACAGCAGCACCGTGCAGGTGGGAATGGCCTGGGCCAGGCTGGCCCTGCGTGGAGCTGGGCTTCCCCCCGCAGCTCTGAGCCCGGGCCTGGCACAACAGCACAGTGGCCAGCTCTCCTCTTCCAGGGCGCTGAACAGTGAATGGGTCAGGGATGTGTTCACCCCTCCTGGGTGCAGCCACGAGCGTGGTACCGAGTGAGGTTTCACAAAGATCCAGCGATCCAAATCCTGTCTGTCAAATTCAGAAAGGAGCTGGAGATGTTTCTGGAGGAGCAGAAAATACCGAGCGCGGGCACTATATATAGTGCCCATGTGAAGGTGGCACCGTTGCAGCGCGGTGTATTTTTATCCCCGCGGAGCTGTTATCTGCCCGTCTCCCACGGCGTGCGGGAGGAGCGGCCGCAGCGCGGCTCCTGCGGGGGGCGGCTGAGGGGGATGCGGTGCGGAGTGCTCTCCCTGCCAGCTGTGGGGCTCACTGCCCTCCCCCTGCAGCCTGCCTGGGCCCCACACGTCACAGCCCTGCTGCCCACAGCGCCGGGCGGGTGAAGGGATGTTTGACGGAATCGCATCCTGCACGCGGCTGGGGGCGGCTCCGAGGAGTTCAAAGGACTCAGTGTAAATAATTTGCGCGTTCACCTCCTAGCAAATGCTTTCATTCCCGAGTTCCAGACGGTTTATTACGTGGGGATCCTGAAAATCCAAAGTCTTGTCCTCAGCACAGACGGTGAAGTCCTGGGGCCCGGGCAGACGTCCCTGGGCAGCGCCTCGCAGCACGGCCACGTGCACCCAGCCGGGCTGTGCACGGAGGCACTGCGAGAGGGCTCCGATGGGCGACGAGGGGAGAGCTTGGGATGGGCTGCAGTGCAACTCCCGGCTCCTTGCAGCTCCTTGCAGCTCCTTGCAGGTCCTTGCAGCTCCTTGCAGGTCCTTGCAGCTCCTTGCAGCTCCTTGCAGCTCCTTGCAGCTCCTGGCTGCAGCCTGCTGCTGCTGGTGCACGCGGAGAGGTGCGGATCTTTGGTTTGCTTGCCACGAGGGGATTTATTTGATGCTTTTTTCATGCATGCTTATGTGGATGAAGAGCAACAAGCTGGCAAGAAAGCATCTCTGGGAGGCGAAACTTCATTCGAACTTGTGATTTCTCAGCTCCGCAGAGTAAAGGAAGTTTATTTATAGATGGTCTTTTTTGTAAAGCAAAACGCGTCCTGTATCCTGCTGCTGATGGTGTACCAGGCTGCAGCACAGCACGGTGTGTGCTAATTTTATTTGCTCTGTAGCATGAGGTGGTGCACAGTCCCAGTGGTGATCAGCAGTCGGGGGGGGGGGGGGAGGGGTGTTTCTGTGGAGACCCCACCACCTCCCAGTGCAGGGAGTGCTGCACCAGGGATCAGGGAGAGTGGGATGCAGAGAGCTGTTCCCTGGGCTCCCAAAATAGAGCAAGCATTTGGGGGTGGCTGTCTCACGGGAGCACAGCATCAGCCCCACAGCAATCCCAGTGCTCCCTGAGCAACTGCTGAATGGCTGTGGCCAATCCAGAAAGTTCCCTTTAGGGCCACACGACCCCAGCAGGGACGGGATGGGACAGGGACATGCTGTGCTGCCCGTGGGGTGGTGGGGACAGCCACGCTCCTGGGGACTGAGTGCAGTCCGGGGTGCTCAGGAGCTGCCTGCGTGGGGTGGCTGCCTGCACTGCTCATCACTGAGTGCTTTTGCCCCTCCTTTGGGATTTTGGTAATGGGGTCACTCCAGGAGTGTTAGCAAAGCCTTGAGGACGCTGAGGGAGGAAAAGTAAATCAGCTCAGTTCAAACTTTTCCACAGAAGAGGTCTAAAAATAATCGTAAGCTCAGATTTCTGTTTTGGGAGAACTGTGCTTGTTAAACAATGTTGATAATAATAATAGTAATAGTAGTAGTAAGTGCAGTATTACAGACTTCTGCTGCCTTAGCCAGGCCTGTGGAGAGGTGCTGACTCCGGGCTGAGCACAGGGTCCTCAGTGCACTGTGCTGTCACTGTTTGGTGGCCCTGGTGGTGGCAGCTGGCACAGGGTCACACCGTGGCCCTACAGCCCCGTGGGCACTGCCCCCACTGCGTGCCACCCGGAGCCATGAGCTGCCAGCAGGGAGCTGCCACTGAGCAACACCGGCTGTCCTGAGCACCAGAATGACAAAGGGCTGAGGGAGGAAAGGTGCAACCTGTGTGCTGCACACCCTGCAGAGAGCTGCCCTCCGACTGAGGCGTGTGCTCCTGTGTGCTTCGGGGCTGTGCTGTTTCCCTGCAGGAAGCCCCAGGAGCTCCAGATGTTGGCTTGGAGCGGGGACGACCCCCTGGTGGCACCGGGGCCCCCGGCCACACACCATCCCCTGCCACACAGTGCTCCACAGCTGGACAGCAGCACGGCAGTGACAGATCTGCTGCAGGTCTGCCGTGTCTGCAGGGCTGAGCAGTGCCCCAAGTTTATCAGAGGGGTGGCACAGAGTAGTGCAGGTGGAAGAAAAGGACAATCAGAAATACAACCCCAAACTCAGGCAGAGGCAGGCCCCCTTCGTAGGTCTCATGCCACATCCTAATTATTGCAGAAAAGCTTTCGTACTGTTAGAGATGATGAGGAACAGCTTACAGCTTTAAAATTAGCCAAGGAAAGCATCCCTGGATAAAAGGAGAGCTCAGTATTTTTCATCACCAAATCTTTTGCTAAGGACACAGATGTCCCTGTGCTCTTCCTCCTTAATTCTAGGGACACTGAGGTGCCTTTCTCCACCCCCAGTAGTTACAGCCGCGCGCCGACCGATCTGATGGCTATCAGACCCAGTGAACCGCCTGGAAGTTACAGCATCAGAAACGCCCCCTGAAGGTCAGGAGGGACCTGAAAGCTGCAGAGAAAAGCAGCAAAGTTTGCGTTAAGGGGAAGGCAAACTGGTTTTGTGTGAGCCCGGGACTCAGCGCAGCTACTGCTGCGATGAGCTCCAAATAGAGAAATATCCCGAGGAAACAGCAGCGAGATTTGCAAACGAGAGAACGGTCCCTCTTCCTCCGAACGCCAGCGCGGCAGTGCTGGCACGGGAGTGGGGCACTCGCGGCGCACACGGAGCCCCGTGCTCGCGCAGTACGGGCGCTGCTTACCCCGTCCGCGGTGCTCCTGGGGGCGGCGGGCGGGCGCTGCTGGGTGGGCTGCGGACCCCGCGGGGCCCTACGGACGCAGGCGGGGGAGGACAGGAGCCCGGAGCGCTGCACGGAGCCAAAGCGGGGCGCGTTCTGCCCGAAGCGGACGCCATCCAGCAGGCGGATGAGCAGCAGGTTGGCCGGCAGCTGCTCGATGCCGCAGAGGACGAGCGTCCTGCACTCGGGGCACCGCAGCTCCTTCTGGGACTTGAGGATCCTTTGCAGACAGGGCTTGCAGAACGTGTGCTGGCATGGCAGCACCTTGGCCGTGGCGTCAAGCTTTTCGAAGCACACCGGGCACTCCAGCAGGTCGAGCAGGGCCAGGTCGTCCATGGTGAGCACCGAGCCGCCGTCACGGCTGCGCTGGAGACGTCCGCATGGCAGAGGCAGAGGCGCCGGGCAGAGGCAGGCACCCTGCGCGGAGGGGAGGAGGAATCAGAGCAGAGCTCGGCTGCTGGAGCCTGCACCGCATCCCACCTACATGGCAAGGCAGTGCCTCACGAGCCCATTTGCAAATGCCTACTTTGCACTCCCATCCAAGCTGCGGTGAGTCACTGCTGATTCAGGAGCGAGGGGGCCGTGCCCAGCAGCCCCGCGTGGCACCGCGCAGCGGGCAGGGCGGGCACCGTCCCTGCTGCACCCCACGAAGCTCCGGCCCTGCTCTGCTCTGCGGGCACCTGGCGGCACGGCACGGCACGGCACGGCACGGCACGGCACGGCACGGCACGGCACGGCGCGGCAGCCCGATAAGATCAACCTGAGCTGTTTACTCCCGGCTCCGGGAGCAGCCCCTCGCACACCCATGCACCGCCTCGCTCCTGAGATCAGTCCTAATTAAGCTCTCTGCCTACCGGTTTTGACAGCAGCTCTATAAAAGCCCTCCGAACACAGCTCCGGTCCCGTTTTACCTTGCAGGGCCGCGGGGAGCTCTGTGCCGACGTTCCCACCCGCCAGGCTGCCTCGGCTCCCGCAGCCCAGCGCGATTATTCCTCCCACAGCACGAAGTCACTCAACCCGTTCGGCTCCTTCGGGCTGCGATGGTTGCACTCTGGGCTCAAGTCACAGCTTGTGGGAGAGCAGCAGCTCCAGCGTGCTGCCCCGGTGAGAGCGGTGCCGCCCGTCCGAAACCTCCCCTGGAGATGGTGTGTGAGCACAGAGGTTTGGGGCTGCGAGCTTCCCACCGCTGGGGCTCCTCCTGCCTCGGTCTCGGGATGCCCATGGCCGTGAACACCCTCACACACAGCCAGGCCAGGGCTGGGCAGGATGGAGCTGCCAGGCTCGGAGCTGCGGATGCTTGTGCAAAGCTGGAGCACTGCTGGGGATGGCAGCACCCAGCCCTGAGCTGCCTGAGCAGCGTGGCTCCGTGTCCCACCATGAGTCCCAGCGGTGGCTGCAGCGGCCTCAGCTGTGCCCACGTCCTCACTGCACAGTGGTGGGCTGGCACACCCAGGAGGGTGCTGCAGCACCGTGACACTCACACACCCCTCCGCAGCACGGGGCCACCTCCACCTGCACCGCCACAGCACGGCTTTCACGGGGGGTGACACGGGTGGGAGGGTGCAGCCCTGTGAGATTTATTTTGCGGTCCGATTCCTGGCCCCAAAGGGGAGCACTGCAGCTGCCAGGCTTTGGCCCAGGGGGGCTTGCTGTGCAGGCAGGAGCTCCGTGTGCGGCAGTGATGGCTGTGATCTCAGCTGTGCATTTGCAACCCGTGAGTTAGAGGACAGGACTGTAGATGAAAAGGATTTCTTTGTGTGTGTGCTTTTCCACAGGACGTACTGCACTGCTCTGAGCAGGGCTGCGCTCACGAGTGCTCAGCTCATACCCTGCATGTGCTCCTGTCAGTACCTTTTCCCCACGGTGATTCCGTCGGAGCAGTTCCTTTTGAAAGGTGTCCATGTGGATAAATTAAAACACTGACAGCCATCTTCAGGACAACACACAGAAACTATTACTTCACTCCGTTTCACCTCAGGTCTCCATTTGCTTTGGTATTTCTTTGTAGTCAGCCATACGTTGGCTCGTGCTTGGCTGACAGCTCACACTCCGTAATGAACGATGTTGAAAACAACATCCTGCGTTGGACTGCTGCTCTGAAGTGCAGCGTGTGGCATGAGCCACACTGAGGACGGTTTTACAAGTTATTTTTTTTAACATTTTCTTCTCTATTTCTGCTCTGTGCTTCACACACGTGGTGTATTTTCATCTGACTGCAAATGAAAGAGAATTACAGAGCTCCGCAGTTGGGATGTGGAGGGGGTGAGGCTGAGCCGTGACCTCGTGCTCTCAGAGGCACTGCTTTCAGGTGCAAGTTGTTCACAGGTCCTTCAGAATTTGTTTGAACTTTTCCTAAGTCCTGGTTTGAACTCGCTGCGGTCAATGGGAGGGATGGAAAGCTCTCATGAGAGGGTTACACACACCTCACACCACACACTGCTCCTGCATTTCCATGAAAACCTGTGGGTGCTGCACAGGAGGGTGACTCAGTGCTGCCCTGCATCCTGGCTGGCCCGACACATCCCAGATACATCTCAGCTGCATCTCAGCCATATCCTGGCCAGTTGCTCCCAGCCATGCTCTCATTGGGTTCGATCTGTGCTGGGTCTCAAGTTCAGGGCAGGAGCCAGGTGCTGGGTTCAGGTGCTGGGTGCAGGTGCTGGGTGCAGGTGCTGGGTGCAGGTGCTGGGTGCTGGAGCCAACTCCAGTGTCTGGGAGCTCTCCGAGAGCTGCTTTTCTTTCTCCTGAGCAAAACAAGTCTGTTGGAAGCAGGTGGTACGTGCTATCTCCTGAGAGTGCTGCCATGTGCTACAGCTTGGGGCAGCCCTTTCTTTGCCATGGCAGTGCCTGCACAGCTCCCTGTGTGCTGTGCACCACGAGCTCTTTGGCAGGGGCAGCAGTTCTCCTGCCCAGGAGTTCCCAGCTGCCCTGCCTGGCGCAGAGAGGCTCTGGTCCTGATTGCAGTCACAATATAAAAAAGCGATGATTCCAACACAGCATCATGCGACTCCTTAAATCTTCAGAGTGCTCTTCAGATACTAATTCAGCTGTGGGATGCCCCTCAGGCTGTGTGTCACCCCCACTTTGCATGGAGGAGCTCAAGGATGGGGCCACTCAGCAGAGCAGTGCCCGATCTGGGACTGGGCCGTGCAGCCTTCCTGCTTCTCAGTGCTCACACTGTCCCGCAGAGCTCTATCATCTTCCTCTTCCTTGCAGTGAGCTCATAACCGGGGTTAAAGCACAAAGGCAGAGCCGGGAAGCTTCTGGTCCTTCCCTTTCATTTAAGAAGTCTGCGCTTGATGCCGATGCTGTAATTAGCTCCGGGCTGGATGCGGCCAGGAGCTGCTCCTCTGTGGCTCCACTGCTCTGAACCTGTGCGGCCGCACGGAGCTCCGGCGCTGGCAGGGAGCCACGCAGTGCTGGGAACCACAAGTGACATCCAGAGGACAGGGCTGAGGGGCTGTGTGTGCCCGACCGCAGAGCTGCAGCCCCAGCACATCCCCACAGTCCCCCATCAGCACCGAGTGGGGCTCTGTCCGGCCAGGTCAGCCCCTGTGGAGGAGGGAGGTATGGAAACAGCATTTCCTTCCATCAGCTCTGAATGTCACATATTGTGGCACTGCTGACCATTTTGAGTTCCTGTGGCTGTGGGTCACTAACACACAGGAGCCCAGGTCGGCTCCAGGCTGGGCTCAGTGGGGCAGTGGCAGTGTGTGGCAGGGCACAGGCTGCAGAGCTCTGTGGGGTTTATAAAAAGCTGCTGTCACCGTATACATCGCGGGTGGGTGTCACATGCCTCCTCCTCCAGGAAACGAGGGACCCTTCGTGCTGTTTTTAGATCCTGGAGGGCAGGGAGAGGGGGTGCCACTTGCAAGCAGCTGCAAATTATAGCTCTCACACTAACAGCTTGTCCTCCTGCCACCCACGGCCCAGGCACAGCGAGCAGCTCCGTGCCTGCGGGGGACGCGAGGGGCCCCCCGCCCCAGCCCCACTCAGGGACGAGGTAACCACGACGGCCGCGTTCCCACGAGCTGGATGGGGAACGTGGAGCCAGGCGTGGGGACAGAGCCAGCACGGTGATGGCTTTGTGCCCGGAGGGGCTGGAGTTGCTCCCAGGGAAGGAGGGGGGTGTGGGGCACCAGGAGCCCCGTCCCTGCAGCTCCGTGTCTGTGCAGCTCTGCCTCGCCCTGCCCCGGGCACTGCTGCTGGTACCCACGGTGCAGCAATGGGACACAGAGCAGCAGGGCTGAGCACCCCTCCTGCCACCTTCCCGAGAAGGGCTGAGCCTGCAGGGGGTGATTTTCATTTTCTGAGATGGGAAGAAACGAACGCTTTCAAGCAGCAGTGGGCCCGAGCACCAGCCCTGTGGGCCTTTGAATGCTGCTCTGAGTGCTTCTCAGCTGCTGTTCGCACAGGGCTGACTGCAGACAACGCCAGGACTCAGTTACTTCATTAAACACAGCTGCCAAGAGCAGCGCTACTGCTGTCCCTCGGTGCTGCCAGGTGCTCCCGGTTCTGCGTGCTCGGTGTGGATCCGTTGCAGCTGTGCAGGGATGCTGCCGCGTGTGTGTGCCGTGCTGCCCCTTTACTCGGGGCTGCTGTGGCTGGAGCTGGGCTTGGCTTTCGGACAGGGGGATGTGGGGGGTGGGAGCAGAGCGGGGCGGATCCCAGCAGCCGTTCCTGGAGCCGCCCCACCTCCGCTGCACGTCTGACTCTGAGCAGGTGATGGAAAACCAGAGCTGTGCTTTCCGGCTGCAGCCACCGTGTCCGTGGAGGTGCTCGTGGGGAAGTGCTGCTTTGCTCTGCGCTGCTGTTTTGCTGTTTGCTGCGTTTCTCTGAGCTCTGTCTTCGCCGCGCAGCTCCCGGCAGCTGGAGGGCTCTGCTGCCCCGGCCCTGGGAACTGCCCTCTTTGAAGCGCTCTTTCCTGGTTTTTGTTGCTTTGTGACTTTAGGATTTTTGTGGATGCTCAGGGCTCTTCCCTCACCCGTGCTGTTCCCGTGGCCAAGGCCGTCAGCAGGAGCAGCAGGGCTGTGTCTCCCCCTCCCCATGAGCTCCCAGCAGAGCAGGGCAGCTCTGTGTGGCTCCCCTGGAAGCGTGGGGTCTTGTGGAGCATTAATGAGCAAGGGAGCGTGGAGCTGTGCCTCTGAAATGCTTTGTGGCTCACCACTGACATGTTCTTCTGCTAATGTAACTCTGGTCCTGCCCTTTCTGCCACCTTTCCTCAGAATCACTGAAATGCTGTAACTTTCTTCAGCACAAGTACACGTGGCACAGTGCTTAGCGGAGAGAGGAGAGGTGAGATAGGGCTCAATAGGGTTCTCTAAGTGAACTGCATGCTCCCATTTGCTGCAGTGGAGCTTGGCTCCTGCTTCACCACGTGGGCAGAGATGCAGAAGGTGTAGAGTGGATCCATGTGGACTCACGAAGCATTAATGGTCCCAGTGCGGGAGCCCTAGAACAGAGCATGGGACGGATGGCTGCAGTGTGTGCCCACTCCCCGTGCTGATCTGATCTCACGTGATGCTGGAAGGTCCCCACAGATGGAGGTGCTGCACATGGGCAGCAGCCACTGTTGTTGCTGTGGCTGGAGCTGCAGTGTGCTCCCAGCTGCTACGCGCTGCACGTGGTGGCAGACTCCTGCTGTTCCACTGTTCCTTGAGAGGTCCCAGTCAGCAAGCACCATGCCTGTCCTGTCTAGGGGTGCTTCTACATCTCCGTGGCACGTTGGGTGCTTGCAGGCTTCTCCCCACACAGTTCAGGTATGGGGATGGGCTGCCCCTGCTGCGAGGAGCCTGTGGAGCAGCACAGGGAGGACAGCTTCCTCCTCTTGCTCACAGGCAGTTATGGTTAATGTGGTGTGCTGATGTTTCCTCATTTACCACCATTTTTACTGTGGTAATGCCACTATCCTCCCCCCTGTTGGGTCTCACAACCTTCCTCTTTGTGTCCAGGAGTGTCTGAGTGCTGGAGAGATGTTTTTACACAAAAATGAACCTTTTCTTGTGCCAGCAGCAGGGAGGCCCACTTGTGGCCCCATCTTTCCCTCCTCCTTTCACTTCCCTCTCCTGCACACGGAGCCCTTTCCAGCTCCATTAGACACTGGCTGCAGCTGTCTTCCTGCCTGCTGCTCCCAGCGATGCAGGAGTGGTTTGGGCAGTGGGGCACAGCCCGGTGTGTGTGCATCCCTGCTGCTGCCAGTGCCTTGGTCAGGAGGAGCAGCGCAGTGCTCGCTCCAAGGAAGCGAAAACGAGCAGAGTGCAACAAAACATTTCTCAGCAAGATGTGCAGGTGGAAACATGTCTTCAAAGAGCTGCAGAGCAGTTCACCGCTGCTTCTCGATCTGTCCTCCTTTGTACACATCCTGTGTTGTTGCAATAGACCTAAGGCAACATGCTACACTCCTTAGGGTAAGGCTGTCTGCCTTTGTTCTGCAAAGCTGCAGTACGTTCCCAACAGCCTTCGGTGCTTCCTGCTGTGCAGAGGGGGTGCAGGGTGGCTGCGTGCTGGGAGGACACACTGCTACAGCCAGCAGACAAAAGGCTGAAGGGGTGATGATGGATAACCGGGTGATAATGCAGGTCGTGCACAGGATCGCTGCTGTGCTCTCAGGACGGAGCCCAGCACGGTGCTGTGAGCAGGGCTTGGCTCAGCCCGCACTGTGCTGGTGGCTGCAGGGCTCCTGGGAGGGATGCCATGGGAATGCTGGGCCCACCGAGGGTCTGCAGCACTGTGACTGCATGCAGGAGCTGCTCTGCTCCGCTGCTGATGCGGCCGTGGCAGCGGTGGTCTCATCGCTGCTTTCAGCTTTGTTTCCTGTTTGATTTTTCTCTTAATCAAAAGGAAATGAACTCCAATTAAGGTATCTTATGAAGTGTGTTTCATGGCAATTGAGACCGCCTCTGTGCCTTTGGACAGTGGAGCTGTGGATGCTGTGTGGTGTGGGACCACAGGGAAAGGGGTGGATGGGGCTCCAGGTGCGCGCAGTGAGCACAGCCTGATGAGTGCAGGTCAGTGCTCCTGCAGTGTGAGCTCCTCCTGTTGGGATGGGGTGGGTGGTGGCACAGGCACTGTACGGTGCTTGAGAATGCAGAGGTGTGCCCGGCTGCACTCCCACGGGCACGCTGCTGCACGTCCACGGCACAGTGCACAGCATGACTGGGGGGGGATGGGGGCCCCTTCTGGGACCTCCTGGTGCTGCATGGCCAACTCCTAATAGACATAACGTTCTCAGTACATCCATTTATTAAGCGATGAAGCTCTGGAGGTGAGTGATAAGCATTAGCCTCGGCAGGATATAGGCAGGATGCTCCACTCAGGTTCCAGTCAACACAACTGCCTTCAGCAGCAGAAATGCACTCAAATGCTGAAACTTGAAAGGGAGAGCTTCACCTGCTGGGTGTGCGTGGTGTAAACAGCTGCCAGGGCATCTCTGGGAGCTGCCAGCAATTGCTCCATTTTGTACCAAACACAGCCCTCCTTTCCCTGCAAAAGGAAAGGTGAGCCCTGCTGGGAGGGGCGTGTGGGGCTGGGGGAGGTCTGGGGACTGCAGCCCCCTCTCCAGGCTCCTGCCCCATCCATGCCCCCTGGATGGAGCTCCATTGGAGAGCGGGGCCGGTGCCCAAAGACTGCAGGAGCTGCCAATAGAGGCTGAAAGCAAAAGAGGACGAAATCTTAATTGGATCTGCACTGCCCTGCAGAGAAACGCGTTTGGATTAAAATGAAACGGAGCTCTGTGCTCTCAGGGCTGCGGAGCCGGAGTGGAAGAGGAATTATTCCCAATTCCCATTTGTGACAGAGGAGAGCTTTTCCTGTGAGCTCGTCTTTGGGAATGCTGATCTTGTCAGAGGTGGTGGTGAGCTGTGTGAGGGTGCTGCGGCCCCAAAGCGCGGGCAGCCCCCTGGGCGCCGTGACCCCGCTCGCTCCGTCTCAGTTCTGCAGCTCAGACCCCATCTCTGCAGAACTCACCGCGTATTTCTGTCTCTTCTCCTGGCGATCTATCAATATTTAACACGGCAGTGTCGGTTGTGCTGTAAGACGAGAGGAGCTGCGAGAATCCTGAATTATTCATGGCGCGGGGGGGTCGGGGAGCGCTCTCTGCTCCGAGCTCCAGGTCCCGCAGCGCTGCCCCGCAGCCATGGATGAGCCCCAGCGCAAACCCGAGGGGCGGCCCCGCAAAGTGCGGTTCCGGATCTCGTCGGCGTGCAGCGGCCGCGTGCTGAAGCAGGTCTACGAGGACGGGCAGGCGCTGGAGCCGCCGGCCGTGGAGCAGTCCCGGCGGCTGCGGCACAGCTTTGAGCCGGGGGTGATGCCCGAGGGCCCCGCGCTGCCACTGCCGCGGGGCAGCGGCTGCGGGGAGGATGCGCGCGGCCCCGGCTGCCCCCCCGCTGGCAGCGGGCTCTATGGGGTGAGTTGAGCTGTGCCGGCCTCAGCCCTGGCGCTGTTGGGGTGGGTGCTGGGGGGTGACGTGGCCCCAGGGACCGCGCGTGGGGGTTTCCTTCGGGTGTAACCCACTTTGTGAGCAGTGTTTCAAATGCGTGCCCATAAATCTTCGGCCTCGTCCCATCAGTGCTGTGGGGTTTTGCTGGCAAGCGAGCAGCACGTGCTCTCTGCTTCACCCTCGGTCCTCACCAGACTGATTTGCATCTGCCTGTTTTGTAGAATAAGATGAAACATTTCCACGTATACCAATATCACTCTAATGCATCCTGAGCATTCTGATGCAAGGTGGATATTATCTCAATTAGCTACATTTCAAGTATTAGAGCTGCATGACTTGTGCTGGCAGAAAGGCTGTGCCCGTGACATAGTGTCTTGGAGCAATCCCCCTGGTAATTACTGGTGCTAAATCAAGCCTCAGATCTGCATGTAGGAGCCCTGGCTTGCTGATACTTGGATTGTACCATGCTTATACCCTGGGCATCTGGTTTAACAGAAAATATTAAACCACTGTGAATCTCTTCTGCCCAAGACAGAGCACTGATGTGATCCTATCTATGCCATTAATTGGTTCTGCATTGCTGGGTAATTCTCATCTCCATTTCCCAGCCTCCCTCATTGTACGTACTCGGAGTAACCATGCTGTCCAGCACTGGCTCTGCTTTGTGTCCCTGCACTCAGTCATGGGGACACCACAGCTGTGCAGACGTGGGCGCTCCATGCTCACTGCTGTGGGAGGATGGGTGCTCAGAGCAGGTATGGGCAGCAGTGCCCAGCTGCCAGCACGGACAAAAGGTGCTCTTAGGAGAGCATCGCCTCTTGACATGGATACTTAGAGCGAAATATGAAGAGTATGGAAAGCCATAGGATGTGGTAACTGCCACGTGATACCTGGGAAAGGTGAGGGAAAGAATGGCCAGGAAAGCAAAATGATGCTTTCAGATATCTGTGCCCGGACCAAGGTTGGTTTTAAAACTGTTAGAAAAGAACACCAATGCAAGTGTCCCATGGGTGGCTGCTCAGGATGGCTCGGAGCACAGCCTAGTATTGGATAACGAGATTGTTCTACCCCATCTGACCACTTGGTCAGCATTAGCAAACTACAAAGAGAAGTTTTCATTTAAATCTGGAACCCCCACCGAATGCTGCCTCATAGGTAACCATCATCTGAGCTACTTCCACGCAGAGCTGTGGACAGTCCCCCCCCTCCCCCTGAACTACTCAGCCTTCAAAGAACTGGTCCTCAGTCCCCTGTGCAGAGGCTTTTTGGCATGTGCCAGCTGTGCCGCCCTGAGCGCTGCACATTTCTCAGTTCTTCTGAGTTGAAATGAGAATTTCCACCCCAGGAAGCTTTCCCCCCCAAAAAACGTGTCTGCAGAGTTTGTTATACAGGTGGGATGCTGATAAGATCCCCTCACAGGCCTCCCCAGTTGTCGACTTTGGTAAGATCATCATCTACACCAACAACCTGAAAATCATCCGCGCGCCAATGGACCAGAGAGAGCTCATGAGAAGGATCATCCAGACAGAGGGAGTGAGCGACTGGGCCGTTGTGTACCGGGAGAGGAGAGAAAGAACTGGTGCTGGACATAGAAAGGATGTGGAAAAGACGGTCGTCTGCAACCAGTACATGCAGGTGAGAGAAAACTGGAGGCACTTCTGTTTCCTGCTTCTGGTCAAACCGCTCTGTGTTCCCATCCGAGCCCCATCTGTGTCAGTATCTGTGGCTTCAGCTGCAGTTGGGTGAGGAGCATTGCTTTGTTCCTCTCTGGCACTCTGGGGATCGCTGTCCTGCTTCCAGTGCCCTCGTGCCTCCCGCTGGGCTTTCCTTTGGAGATCACTGACGTTCAGCAGTGTGGCTGAGCTCCGTCCTCCGTCACTGAGAGCAGCCTGTGTTTCTGCAGCCCGGTGAGGCCGAACACAGCTGCCATGTGGCTGAGACTTCTCCAGGCTAAAATTTTAATGTCAGCTGAAACGAGATTGTGTCTTCCACTTATTTTCTCACGGGTTAGTCTTTGTTGGTCAGAACCCCGATTAATCTGACCGCAGTTTGATCCCACAAAACAAATGCTGTCGTGCAGGTAAATACAAAGCACTGCAGCTTTGCCAGCCTGAAACCGCCCTGCTGTGGGCAATGCAGTGCCCGGGATGCTCTGCTCAGGGTTTGCTCCCAAGGAGACCCTGCAGCAGCTGAAAGCAGCCCAGGACGCCGAGTTACAGGGTTGTTTGTGATCTTTCTGTTGCAGGAAGGAGATGCTGAGCGCACGTGCTCCCAGTGTAAAGGATCGGGCTCTGCTCCTTGCTCGCTGTGCCACGGCAGTAAGTTTTCGATGCTGGCAAACAGATTCAAGGAGTCCTACAGGGCTCTGCGGTGCCCGGCCTGCAACGAGAGCGGCGTGCAGCCGTGCCCGGTGTGCGCTGCGTGACACCGCCGCGCCGCACCCACGGCCGTCGGGAACTTCGTGCTGCTTCACCTCGAGCAGCTCTGGGAACTTTGTAAAGCTGGGAGGAGCACGTTACGTGCGTTCACTGTACGTACGAACACGGCACCTCTGCTGCCCCTTGTTCCTCTTGTCTGTTGCCCATGCTTCTCAATCAGCCCCCTGTTCTGCAAACACACTTCGTGCAGCCCCACGGGGTGAACACGGCCACGGGGCACGGCCTGTGCTGGGTGCTCAGACCCTGTGGAGGTCCCTGGCACCTGGAGCTCAGTGTGGGTCAGTGCCTGCAGCTGTGGGGGCAGCAGCAGTGGGCACAGCCCGGGCTGCAGCACGGAGCCAGAGCCGTGCTCCTCTGGGCTTCAGGTTGCTGAACATTTTAACTTTTGTCTTTTGTCATTACCTCTGAGCTCGCAGTGTCACAAGCTTTTCCTGAAGATTTTGCTGTTTCTTACATCTGTTTTCATGGACACAATGATTCTTTCTTTATGGGGTTTCTTATGGGGGGAAACTGGAATCTTTTCCCAAATCCGGAGCTTGAGAAGTGTACAGTAATTTATTATTACAACTAGCAATTAATAAGTTTTTAGCCTACTTACGAGGAAGTGCTGAACTGAAATTCCCCTCTCTGCTGCTCAGCACTTTTCTGGATCAGGCTGGCAGCGAGCAGGACTCCAGTTGCCCAATATTAATCCCATGATGTAATCTGCAGAAGGTAAACTCTAATTAGTTAAGGTGGAGCAATGATGCTGCGTTCTTTGCAGGCTGCCTCTGGTGGTGCAGAATGCAGGGGATTCGGGAGGTGGAAGCAAACAGGGGGAGATGTGTTTGTGGTTTTTTTTCCCCTCAAAGCCTTAAATCATTGTGCTGCATATTCATGATAGTGCATTCACTTGCTGTTCCGTGGGGCTGTGATGAGCTCAGTGCTGCCCACCCGTGCTGTGCTGAGGCTGCAGGCGCAGCCGGGGCGGCTCGCTGCCAAGTTTCTGTTTGGTGGTGGCAGGCTGTTTGGTTTCTCCAGGCTGCTTAAATGGTTGGAGGCAGTGCCCTCGAAGCCCTTGGACTTCCACTTGTCTACCGCCGGATTTTTTCGGTGGTACGAAGCACACAGAAATACAGCTGATACTTGGCTTGCTTCATTTATCACGCTGGGATCTGCAGTGTGAATAAGCACAGCCCTTGGGGTATTACTGAGGGCAGAGGAGTCCGTGTGGGTCAGAGAGCGACGGCTGCAGTCTCCCCCACAGCGGCCCTGTGCCATCCCTGGCGGGCGGTTCAAAGCTCCGGGCTGAGAACAAAGCAACCGAGCGAAGCTGTTCCCTGATACTCAACGTTTACAGCAGAGCTGATGCCAGCACACGGTGTAAGGTCACTGCCTCCTCCTCCTCCTCCCCCATTGCTCCTCGGCCGCCGCCCCACGGCCGGGGCTGTGGGTGGCAGATGAAGGCAGCGATGTGGGGCTGCTGGGTCAGACAGACCCGATCTCCTCAACAAATGCTCTCCTATTTTGCAGGGGGTGCTTGATCTTTCCTGCAGCAGTGCCATGCAGTGCTGCAAGCACACTGGGGCCCCACACGTGATGGTGACACGTGGGGCGATGGTGCACCTCAGGTACCCATGCCCTCCTGGAGCAGCATGGGTGAGCTGTGGCCTTTCTCACCTTGCCCCTGCTGCAGCTGGGTGCTGTGACTGTGGGGTGAGCAGCGGAGCTCTGTTCTGTTTGGTCTGGCCATGTGTGTTCAATCATTAAAGGTGAACTGTGGTGCTGCACAGGGTGTTTCCTTGGCACAAACCCCAACAGTGTGTGGTGTTTCCATCAGGATGAGATGTTTAATCTGGTGCTGACCTGGGGCTCAGTTTGTCAGTCGCTGCGAGGTGAGCGTGCTGGGCACGCAGAGCTGCCCCTCCTGCAGGTGGTCTCAGTGGGTCCCCTTCGGTCACTGCACGTGAGACGATGGCTGATGAGATACTGACATCTCTAACGGATGTGGTGGCATGAGTGTGTGTGCTCGTTTCCACTGACCACCCCTTCTCGGTGTCTGATGGCTCCTTACGAACGGAGCTGAGTCCCCGTGGCAGTGCTGTGGCCTCTAACGAGAACAGAAATGTCCTCCGTGTGGAAATGTCACGTAGGAAGAAGCCGAATTTCCTCGTGGGCTGAAGTGCAGAACGCTGGTACCCGTGCTTAGGCTGCAGTCCTTCTATTAATCGCCTGTTTCTCTTAATCGCCTACAGCTGTTCTTTCATTACCCTCGAGGAGGGCTACGGCACGGATGCCTTTAAGGTTTTGCTTCTGTCTTTTCAAAAAAGAAGCCAAACTCGCCGTCGTGCTGCGGGAGTGCCGGGCCGTCCCCGCCCGGCTTACACTGCCACGCGATGGCTGCGCGTGGATGTGCTCCGGCACAGGACCAGAAACCTCCGAGCGGAGCTGGGGAGGGGACGGCCCACGGAGGTCACCGGGGGAGCGGGGCTGCTTTATTCCACCGCGCAACGGATGAGCCGGCATAGAAATGCAAATAGAAATGGCACTCAGTGTTACGTTTCTACGGACTGAGGAAGGGCGGTTGGAGGTGAGCAGTGAGGCTGATTATGACAGCCCGAGGCGCAGAGCAGGGAGGTTAAAATAATCCTCATTTCTGCGTGCCAGCGAAGTGCACCACTTGCTTTTAGCCGGGATCTCTGTCTGACTGAAGGGAGGATTGCCATAGTTACTACAAACCCCGCAGTGAAGGCCGACCCCGGTGCTCCTGCTCCCGTTCCTTCTGCCGGGGCTGTGCAGGTGGGGCCGTGGGGCACGGGGGCTGCTCCCAGAGGGGGGGTCCCGGTCCTGGGGGAGGGCTGTGCCCACCTCCTGCTGCCCGCGCCGCGGCTGCTGGGATGCTGCCTTAGAGCCCCGTTTCCCCTCAGCTGCCGCATCTGTGGCACAGCGATAAAGTGAAGGACCTCGGAAAGGTTCCGTCGATTTCACAGCGTCCTTCACTTCCCCGCAGCCGAGAAGGAAAGAAAGAGTCGGGATGTTTATGAGTTTAACCACTATTCGCAAGGCTTCGAAGCTGCCGCTTTGATTTATTTGGGCTCCGTTTGATTTTGCTGTAACGCCAGCCCTCTGCTGCTTCGAAATATTTCGTTTTTATACAAATCATTACGTGTAACCTGCAGTGATTTCGGCCTGCTGCTGCCGGGAGGGGCCGGCTATTTCCCCCACGTAACTTCTGAGAAACATCGCCGCGGTTGAAAACCGCCGCCTCTGAGGAAGGGTTCCCTTAGGGGAGGCACGAGGGGTCTTAATTCCCTGGATTCAGCATAATGAGTAATGGAATCAATTCTGTTTGTTGTTTCTGGTGGAAAACAATCGATGCATTTGCAGGAGGACTGAATGAGAGCAGGAATTACTAATTTTAATTGTCTGTTTTTGCAAGTGGAGGATGGGATGCTCCAGTTCCGGTGGGCAGTGGGATGCGGCGGAGCCGGGCTGTGCTTGGAGGGGGCACAGGGTGGTCCGGGCGTGGGGCTCAGTCCTGGGCACAGAGTGCCACGGAGTCCGGGGAGGACTGGAGGTGTCCATGAGCTGCGGAGATGTGGCAGTGGGGCGCACGGTGAGTGGGCGCGGTGGGGGCGGGTTGGGGTCGGGTTTGGTGATCGCAGAGGTCCTTTCCAACCGTAGCGGTTCTGCGATTGCGTTGCGCTCTGCACCCACGGTTTGGGCTCTGCCGTCTTCGAGAAACACTCCCGACCACCATCTGCAGTACAAAGACGCGCGGTGCCGACGGCGCTGCGGTTCTCTGCCCGCGATTCGCTTGGGGACCTCTGGCAGTGACGCGGGGCCGCTCCGGAGCGGGTGGGCCGAGCATCCCGCAGCGGGGACCCCCGCCCCGCCCCGCCCCGCCCCGCACATCGGCGGCGCTCAGCGCGGCGCTGCCCGCCCGCGGCCGCCAGGGGGCAGTGTTCGGCTGCTGCGGCCGCCGCCAGCGCCGCGCCCGGGCGGGGGGGGCGGAGCGGAGCGGCCTTCGGCTGCGGGCCGTACTAAGGAGCGTGCGGACCGGCACTGCTCGGCTGCCCGGCACCGCAGCTTAAGGGCTACGAGCGGCAGGAGCCGCCTTTGTGCGTTCCCGAGCTGGGGCGGGCCTGGGTCATAGCAGCGGCTGCAGCCGGGCTGTACTGGGCTGTGCCGGGCTGTACCGGGCTGCAGCCGGGCTGTGCCGGGCATTACTGGGCTGTACCGGGCTGCAGCCGGGCTGTGCCGGGCTGTACTGGGCTGTGCCGGGCTGTACTGGGCTGTGCCGGGCTGTACCGGGCTGCAGCCGGGCTGTGCCGGGCATTACTGGGCTGTACGGTGCTGTGCCGGGCTGTACCGGGCTGCAGCCGGGCTGTGCCGGGCATTACTGGGCTGTGCCGGGCTGTACTGGGCTGTGCCGGGCATTACTGGGCTGTGCCGGGCTGTACTGGGCTGTGCCGGGCTGTACCGGGCTGCAGCCGGGCTGTGCCGGGCATTACTGGGCTGTACGGTGCTGTGCCGGGCTGTACCGGGCTGCAGCCGGGCTGTGCCGGGCATTACTGGGCTGTGCCGGGCTGTACTGGGCTGTGCCGGGCATTACTGGGCTGTGCCGGGCTGTACTGGGCTGTGCCGGGCTGTACCGGGCTCCCGGCTTCTGCTCCGCTGGCGGACGTGTCACGATCATTTATTTGTCTGTGCTGCGCAGGAAATTGAGTCTATATTTAAACGTAAATACTTGGGCAATAGAGCCCGCTATTTAGCGGGAGATGGATGTCAGTGGCTCTTTGTCTCACGCCGTTGGGCATCGCGGAGCCGTGCGGCTGCTGCCGCTCAGAGCTCGGGGATTGCTCTGCTCTGCCACGGCCGAGCCGCGCAGCGCGGCACTCAGCAGCGGGAGAGCCGTGCGTGGAGCAGCCCACGCTCAGCCCGACCCGAAGTGCGGGACCCAAAGTTCTGTGCTGGCATTTCAGAGCTCCCGGAAAGGCCCTTCGTCATTGCGTTACCCAAACGGATTTGGTCTTAAAATGCAACTCCTCCTTTTCTACAGCTTTGTAATTATTGAACACCGATCGTTATTTGGTGTTCAGTGCTTCTTCAGTCCGTGTCTTTATTGTTGTAGACACTGCAGTAACTTTTAGCTGTCGTTGTTGATGTGAGTGCTGAGTGCTTCCTGCAGTGGGAGCCAGGTCCTTGCAGCCCCATCTCGGTTCCAGGGCTGTGGGAAACCCACACACCAACGAGTGCTGCTCCTGCCGCAGTCCCCCGTTCCTGCACAGCAAGAAGTAATGTTTGCTCTGTGCATTTCTATGCCAGTCCCCTGGGTAAGCATGTCATGGCTGTAGAAACAGTGGAAAAGAAAACAGGTAAGCTGCCTGATCTTTTTTTACAAAGCTAATTAACACTTCTCATGATCCTCAGTGTTAATTAATTAATACTTGAATTGCAATAGAAGCCGGGCAGTGCACACAGACCTGGGATTCCTGCGTGCTGGTTGTTGTATAAGTGAGACCAACAGGACCAAACCCACCCCCAAAAGCACATATATTTCCCCAGAAATAATTCTCTTCTTCCACATACTGGGCCAGTGGTCAGTTTACTTGCAGTGAAGTCAGGGCTCGACTCCTTTTAGTTCCAACCACCTGTGGATGCTCCTTGTCATATGTTTGGTGATGTCTTTTGTCTTAGAGCTCGGGCTTAGCAGGGCCCTTAATTCCAGGGCTGTGCTCTCTTGGTAAGCAAGTTAGTGAGCGTGCTCTGAGATTACAGAGAGCAGAGCATCAGAGCTGCCGTGGCAGTTCTACTGCAGGCAGCAAAGCACTCGTCCTGGAGAATACTTTGCTGTTCTCCACTCTGTGAAGATGCTTCGTATTACTGATGTGATGTGTGAGTTCTGAGAGCCCCACAGACCCAGCCCGGTGCCATTCGAGAACATGCTTTTATCCCTGCTGAGCCCTTACCCCGGGCTGCCTGCCAGCTGCCCTCGTGTTCTGCACCGTCCCGAGGTTTCTGTTCTTCATCTGGCTCATTAAATATTAAAAGACAAAGTGCTCCTAACAGCCGGCCATTTTTTGGAGGTACAAAATAACTGTAATTTGTTTCCTAGTAGATAGTTTTGTCCTTGTCGTTGGTCCAGCTCAATACAGAAACGAAATGTGTAATAAATGAGATGGGGCAGTGCTGTAAATCCAGTGTGTTTGCCCACAGAATGGGCTTGAGAACGTGAGCTGGGCCGTGGTGGTGATGAGCACGAGCCTCAGTCCGTGCTGCAGCCCGGCTGCTGTCACACAGAGCAGTACTCCTTACCCTTCAAACCATAAAATCTGCTCATTTTCCAGCTCTCCTGCTTGCATGTTTGCTGTGCTTGCAAAGTCTTCCAGCAGCTGTTTTTATTAAAAAAAAAAAAAAGTAACCTCTACTTCTTTAACTCTTCTCATATACTTTTATCATCAGCACGGTATCATCACATGGCTATGGAAACTCAGTGCCTCACATGGACACTGTACGTGTCCCTGAATGAGAGCTCTCTTTTCAAGGAGAGCTGGGAAAGCCCGAACTGCTGAGGGCCTGAGTGCCTGCTGTGCCTGGGAAGTGCTGTCCGTGGCCTTTTGAATGCTGGGAGTGAAACCCATTTGCTTTGCTTTGTCTTGACCGCGTGTGAAGCAGTGCTGCTGGCTGTCCCGTGGCTTTCTGCTGGTGCCTTCAGGCTCTGGGTTAGGTTCTCTGGACAGAGCACAAGTAATGGCTGCAAATTAATCTTCCGTGTGCTGCTGTTCAGCCATAGAAGTCTGCCCTGCTGCTCCTGCTCAGCAGGCACAGCCCACAGCCCGGGCGTCCGCTTTGCTCTCATCCACCAGCAGATGCTCGGCCAGCAGTTACAGATCACCAGCTTCCTCCTGCTTGCCAGCCACTGCCAGGGAGTGCTCGCACTCCTGAACGGTCTTCTTCCTCTGGTGTTGGGCGTGCTGTGCCACAGAGATGTAAGCTGCCATGGGACTTTGCCTGGGAGAAAGACATCAGTGTTTGTGCAGAGTGGAGCCCAGAAATGTCTTTATGCAGATTTCTGACAGGGTCAGAGTGGAATTCTAATTCCTGCAGCAGTGAAATAAGCAGGTACGTGATACATGTGACTGTCTTTAAAAACCATCCAGCTGATGTCAGCCCCCTTAGTTCTTACTGTGCTGCGGTGTCTGCTGTGATTATCATTACTTCTGCCTTGTGCCGTTCCCGGGGGAGCGTGGCACAGCTGTCCGGCAAGGAGCTGCTGCAAGCTGTGAGGATGTTTAATGCATCATCTTCTGACAAAGTTCAGCCCTGTAGTGGGACTTGGCCATTTGAGGACGAGCTTCTCTTGGGTTCTGAGCCATTCTGTTTTGGAGGATTGCTGGGACCCCCCTGGGCAGTGCTCCCTCCAGGCAGGTGGACGTCTCCTCCCACCAGCACAGCATTGCAGCGCTGGGTGCTGGTGCTGCGGGTGCAGAGGTGTGCCCACAGCTTCCTTCTGGCTGCCCCGCTCTGGAAAGGTGCTGTCCCTGGTGTGTGCCTTGCTGCTTCCCCCAGGCCGTGCAGCTGGAGCAGGGATGTGAGGCGCAGACTGGAAGTGGGCTGGCTTCAGCTGCATGGATGCCTGCAGTGGGGTTAGCATCTGAATAGAGGCAGGAACTATGCAAAAGGCAAAATATCAACATCCTAGCGCTGGAGAGAAATAAGAGAACTCGCAATGAGGACACTCCGGTGATCTGATTAGTGTGGAAATTGTACACTGTGCCCCTGAAGAGAGAACAGTGCTATGAAAGAGATGAGAACCGGAGTACAGAGGGACCCCCCTGTGCATGGAGCTGCTTTGTTTCCCTCCCACGAAGCGCTGCCGGGCGGATTTCAGCGGCAGCTCCATGGAGCTCTTCAGGGCACTGAGAGTTTGAGGAGAGCAGAGCAGCACATGCATTGCGCGGTGCCACGGTGCTCTGCGCGCTGCCTGAGCTGATGCCGTGCCCTGTGTCAGTAAGCAGGGCACAGCTGAAGCGTGCAGGGCGAGCAGAACACGAGTGGCACGGGTTATTAATCCTGGTGAGCTGGGGAGAACCTGGGCCGAGGAAGATACTGCTCTCCTGTCACAGCTTTGGGTGATTTCATTTTTCTCCCTTTTGTTTGGGAGCAGTGCAGTGGTTGCTGTCCCGGTGCTCCTGCAGCAGCAGCTGGGGAGCTGGGTGCCACTTCTCCTTTGGTTTTAGGCTTTTGAAACCCTCCTTGATGCTACCTGAACAATATTGCTTGACTTTTTATATGAAAGGCACTTTAATTAAGCTCCCATCACAAAAACAATTAGACCAAATTTGCCGCACTTAACGAGTCAATAATTCAGCGGTGGGGTCTCATTAATAGACTTCTCCCTGTGACGGTGTCGTGAGGATGCAGCGCTGCCAGCTGTGTGCTCCAGAAATCCATCAGAGATCAATACCTTCCTTGAGCCGCCCTTTTTTTCTCCTAGAACAGCAAAACAGCAAAATTAATACGTAATGCCAACCAGCACAGCCAGGTTTGGTGCCGGGCATTCGCTGCTCACATCCATCCTGCGGCTGCAGAGACCTCGAGGCTGTGGCTCTCTAAAGGAGAGTTTACAGTTCAGATTTCCCGAGTAGAGAGAGAAATAAATTGCTGCCGCATTCCTGTTTTGTGGGATAAACTTCTTGCAGAAAGGCAGGGCATCAGTTCCGGGGCAGTTTGCTCCTTGTTGTGTGTTGGAAGCTGTTGCCCATTAAAAGAAGAAGTGAGGAAGGTAGGTTCGTTTATTCCATGAATTTCTTCCTAGAATTGCATTGTAAATGGTTTCAAACCGCTTCGTTGTCCGAACTTGGTGATTTAAGTGGATCCCTTCCATCTTTCGATTGCTGAAACAATATGTGACCTTTTCTTTTGTCCGCAGAGAACAAGAGGAACAGAAGTGGGTTTAGTTCTGTTATGGTAATAGCTTTGTTCCGAGTACATTTTACAGCACGGTACGTATGCCTGTATCACTGTCTGTAATTTATTCTCATTCCTGATTTCCCCTAGGCATCAGAGTGGTTTTTCTTTCTAATGTCTCACTGCACGAGCTAATGCTGCAGTAACAATTGGCGGTTTTATAGCACCTTTGCACTGAAACAGTCACAAATAGACAGCGTGGATTTACATCACGTTACCCATCGTAGATGTTTCTGGCAGTGTGATGTACGTCAGAGGCCGCAGAACCTCTCCCGTAGCGGCTCTGCCTCTCAGCAGTGGTTATGAAGGCGGATGGGGCACACAGAGGGACGTGTGGTGCTGGGGAGTCCTGGTCTGGGACATTTGTGTACTGGGGAGATTGGGGGCTCAGGCCGTGGCAAAGCTGCAAACATTTGCAGCTGCTGTTGGAATGAGAGAGAGAAGTCACTGTGTCGGTGTGTGGATGAGGGGGTTTTGCCTCCCCCTCAACTTTTATCGTGTTTGTGATGAACAGAGGTGTCCATCTGTGCCTGTTTCATGCAGCAGTTCTGCAGTTGGGTCCATGAAACTCACGTGTGCAGAGCTATAGCAAACCCACACTTCTATTTATCTTCTTTTCCATTCTCTAATAGAGAAGTATGCCAGGTGTACTTGGAAGCCCACAGTGCAGGTGCGACTATTATTTGTGGAGACCAAGTGGGTAACACTTGTACAGGTTTTCTCATTTACTTATACTTCTATTTTAATGTGTCCTTCACAGCATCCTGTCTTCTCTCCCATTGCATCAAGAGCCGTGCCCCAAGGACTGAGGATGGAAATGGAGCTCAAACCACAGCACGACCTCTCATTCATCCGCTTGTTCTTGAGAACTGTAAAAACAAAACAAACCAACAGGAAAAGAAAGCAACAGTAGACATCTCTGCCAGTGTCAGCAGTGGCAGTGAGCAGCAGATCCTGCCTGGCAGGCTGAAGGCAGCACACAGCACGCAGATGAGGAAACTGCAGCGCGGCGTTGGTCGGTGCACGTTGGAAATCTGTTAACAGTTCTGGCTTGTGTTAAGCACTCCAAATGTCAAAGCAGTGTTAAGGCTGAGCGGTAACGGAGCCTTTCTGGCGATACGTTTTTATTGTGGAGATATGTGGTTTATCCATTGCCCCTGAAATGTTGCAGCATTTCAGTCGTTTTCGCTTCTTGATTTCCTTTTTAGATTCCTTTCCCTCAACTTAAATGTCTATGGAGTGGAAAGTAAAGAAAGGCTGTAATGTAGTGTTTGCTAAATGGAGCCGAGCTGCAATAGCAGCGTTTAACTGGAGAAGGTTTTGTCACGGTTCTGGAGCAGTGGAAGCTGCTGGTGCTCGCTGCAGAGCTGTGCCGGTGCCTCGCAGCCCCTCTGCTCCTGTGCTGCGGGTGGGAACGGCACTCTGCTCTCAGTGTCCTTCTCCTGCATGTCACTTATGTCAGGAATGTCTGAGATAATATTTAGCAGACGGGATCTCTGGTGAAGGAACGTTTAATTTGTGATTGCAGTGGCGGGCGTCCTGCCCACAGCAGCACATCTATGGGAACACCATCACAGCTTTCATACTTTTTCCCACAGACTTACCCTGTTTTCCCACTGGCTGGGTATTCCATGTTCACAACCTTACCAGATTTACATTTGCTAATTACATTCTGACACTTGTTAATTCGTATTCTACCTTGTGCCAGCAAAGGTTTACATGTGGAAGTTACGTTCTGATTCTTACTCTGTCTTGCTGCCAGCCAGTCACCACCCCAGGATGTCTCAGAGCTCTCTGTACTGTATTTACACGGTGATTCTCTCCAACGCCTCTCCCTTCTGTCCAAGGGACATCTATTTTGTTAAACAAATAGCTCGGGGGATGCCTGGACTGGCAAGTTCCAACTTGCACTCACTTCCTTGGGCACATCACGCAACAAAATATTACACACACATTCATACTGGCTAAACATAAACTGTTACTAGCTATACCTGTATATTGCTCATCAATTTACAGTCTTTATTTCTAATTTCTGTGATGCTGGATGACCACAGAGCACCATGAACTACATTCTTGTCTTGTTCTTCTGCAGAAACAGCATTCTATTCCCACACTTAACCTCTCATTTAAAGCTTACAGGGTCTGTGAAGGTGTGCGGTACCTTACGGGCATCGTGTGTGCTCTGCCCCATCCGCTGTGACTCCAGCTCCTGGCACCTGCTCTGGGTGTGAATGCAGCTTTTCGGCAGCTCTGTGCCGAGGAAGATGGAGCTGATGATGGAGCTGATGAGCTTCTCTGTGCTCCATCAGCACCCGGCACAGCGTGAGCTCTGCGGGCACTCGGGGCAGGGCAGCTCCCAGGCAGCGAGGGGCAGCCCCTCTGGGACGGAGCAGCGAGCCACGGCTGTCAGACAGCAGCTTTTAAGGGCCGTAAGAGGCAGGCAATGTTCTGCATTTCGAGTGCATCACTGCGCTCTAAGTAGTGCAAATTTAGCTCCTTGAAGCCTCATCTCCTGGGGCTGAGATTTAAGTGTCTGAACTTTAGTTGAAAGGAATATATTGATTAGGCTTTGATTTAGTCATTGCTTGCTGGAAAGATGCTGGATAATGACTTGTATCTGCCCGTTCGGATTTTTATTCATCGAATGGATTCCCTGCTCCTTCCCTTTTTCTTCCTCAGTGCTTTTCTGCCTAAAGTCTGCAGTGCTTAGAGGAGAAAGGAAAGAAAAAGCAGTTGTCACACTGCGAACATAATTGATTCAATAAACAACGTTGTTAAATCCCCCGGGGCAAACCTCAGAATCCTCCCTCACGTCAATTAGTGCTTTATTCTGCTAAGTGTGGCACGTCTGCTTGAGACGGATGTGCCCCGGCAGTTGGCTCATTGTCTTCGGCCGAGAGAAGCCCCGAAAGATGAACTGGTTGCTGCAGATAGAAAATACCTTGTTCATTTGTTATGAACACGTGAAAGGAAGCTTTCCTGACCTATCTGTTAAAGTTAATTGCCTTTTTTCTTTTTTCTTTTTTTTCTCTTGATGGCTCCAGCTGAGAAATTCTTTTTCTTTCGCTGCAGCAGAAAACATCCTGGGCTCAGCCTCAGCTGCAGCAAACCTGCAGGCCTGCTTGTGTCTGCAGGCTGTGAGCAGACCGGAGTGGCAGGGCTGGCAGATGGGCACAGTTCAGCGTGCAGAGCAGAGCTGTGTTTCAGGTTTTCTTCTCTACAGAGTCAGTGTTTTGGCTTTTTTTTGCTTTGTCACCAAATACAAAGATGTTTCTTTGACACTACGGAAGCTTGGACTTGAAACCAAATCAAAATACGAGCAGCTGGGCTGTGGAACAGCACGTCTAGCTTGGCACCAGTAACAGCAGAGCCTGCCCCAGTTGGGGTGGCTGCTCTGTGGGAAGCAGTTCAGTCATTGCTGGGTGGGAAGCACCTGGGGCTCAACTGCTCTGCACCCCAACAAACCAACACCCAAATGCTGCTTTATTAACAGTTTATTGTTTTACAGTTCCTCTTCTCTTCACAGATCCTCTCTGACAAGAAATGTTCACCCTTATGGTTCTCTGGTGGTGTATATGACTTTGTTCTCTGTTTGCTTTCCTGCACTACGTTACTACTGATGCAGAGAACTTCAATCATCGCAGACCTGACCGCTCACAGAGAATACAGCCATGGGATTTCTGTTCTGAGGGCATCAGGGTGCAGGGAGAAGTGGTTTGGTCCCAGCAAAGCAGCGGTAGAACTGGAACACGGTGTGTGACCCCGCTGAGTGCCCTGGCTTCACACTGCCTTGGAACAGTGCGGAAGCTGGATTGAAAAACGCTTATTTTCTTTGGGGTTTTACTGTGCACTTTGGGGCTCCTCTTTCTAATGTGTGAAATACTTAAGTTGTGTGCAAAGCTGCCATTTATTTGTGCTTTTTTTTCAGGGTTTCACATAACATAGAGGCTTCTTCAGGAGCAGTGTTGCTGACCACACTCCGTATGAGCTATTGTAAATGCAGCATCCGTCTACAGGTGAGGAAAATGGCTCAGAATCTGTGACAGGTACTGCACTCTGTGCTTTCTGCAGTTGTAAAATCACACGGCCTTTTGTCCATTGAGAATGGCACATAATTTTTGCAGAATTTTCAAGAAAGGTAACCATGTTCTACCCTGCTAAGCTGAATAACATCCCCGAGCTTCTCAGCAGTGTGTTAAGATAACTTCTGCATCTTTCGTCCTCTCCTCTCACTGAGTACATCACGGTGTGGCACTCTTAGGAAAATAGGACGTTGTTTCTGTCTGAAGATTTCCTGCTGGAAAATGGTGCCTTCAGAGTTTGTCCGTGGAGGAGAGGTGTGCTCAGCTCTGTAAGCAGTTCAGAACCAGAGCAAATGGCTATCGATTACCTCCTCATACATGTTCTTCTAAAGCCTATGTTCTCTGCAGGAGAAAAAATGTCCACGTTGTTTCCTGGGATCAGTGTATCTCCACTGCCATCGGAATTCCGTTATCTGCTCTTCGCTGGTACCTTTACTGGGGAGAGAGGATTCAATGATGTGTGAGGAGGGGGAAAAAGGGGACACCGCGGACTGGAGCGGTGATGGTGAAAATCGCAGAGAAACAAAGGTGAGGTTGGAAATGGATCTTGTTGTGAGTTGGTGCTGCCGTCTCTGGAGAGCCCGCGCTCCACCAGGGAACGCAGAGCACCAACACAGACAGCGGTCGCTGCAGTGAGGAGCTGTGTCTGCTCCTGGGACAAGCACGGCCCGAGCACTGCTCACTGCTGTGACAGGGACTTCATGCACCAAAACAAAGCCCGACTGCAGCAGAGGACGGGGCTGCTCCTTCCTGCTCCACTCAGCATCGCTCATTACCTCAGCCCTGATGGCGGTGGTGGAGGTGTTTGGTTACCACGCTCCCATCAGTGGAATTATACCCAACTGCAAAGACACGCCTCCGTGCAAGTTTCACATTACAAGCCTCTGGACTCTTCCAGGAAGCATTTCTGTCCTGCTGTGTCTGAGCGGAGGAAGACGGCTGCGGGGGGACCGCAAGGTGCAGAAGTGCCCACCCGAGAGCATCCCTTTGCATTTCCTCCTTCTGTGACACGTGCGACAGTAGAGTGTTATTTCAGACGTTGCATGTGGAGTTCAGAGAGCACAGTCCCGCTCCGCTGTTTCTGGAGCTGGCTGCATGGTGCACTGTGCTGGGGATGGGCTCCGTGCTGCGGGCCGACCCCACGAGCCCACAGAGGAACAGAAGTGCCCGGTGTCCTGCGTGGTGTGTTCCAGCTGACTGCTGTGAGCTTGGAGCCTGAGCTGAACACTAAATATTTATGAAATGTAATGGCCAAGACTACATACATTCATTAACATATTGATTCTTCTTGAGTTACTGCTTTGAACGCCTGGGGAAAGTACCAAATGACTTCTATCCCAACTGCTGCGTGCGATTTTAGGATTAATGGCTTTATTCCTGCACTGCTCTGGCTTTTGGGATGAGGACAGTAAGCAGTCGTGTCCTCGTCCGCCCTGGAAGCAGGAGTTGTACGTGGCCAACACTGGCACAAAAGGCTGCGGTCCCTTCCAGGGGTTCCCACCCGATCTCTGGAAGATAAATGCTGTGTGCTGAGCAGCAGTTGGACTTCAGTGCTTCATTCACAGAGCGTTACACAGACACTGCTGTGTCCGTGCAGTTCCTCACGTGCTGTCTGCTGCCTTCTGGGTTTTGTTCTGAGCCTGCAGTCCTCAGGGAGCGTTAACTCCGCAGCTGTAACGAGGTATTTCCACAGTGCTGTGCTCATTAGCACCTTCCTTGTCAGGTGTGTCCCACTGAGCAGGGACGGGGCTCAGGACCCTGCAGCCCACCTGGGAAGGCGACAGGCTGCCTAACAGCGACTGGAAGAAGCATGGAAAGAAATACAGAGAAGTTTTGCCTCAATCCTTGGCAGCTGCTTCTGCCTCCTGGCGCAGCCGGGGCTCCGTGTCCTGCTCTGTTGGCTGCAGCCGCATGCAGGAGCCATGCACTGCTCTGCTGGCTGAGGCCCGGGGAGCTGAGTGCTGCTCACAGCCTGTGTGCTTCCCAGCCCTTCCGTGCTGTGACATACGCACAGCTCTGTGTATCCAGAACGATGACACATTTTGTGACGTGGGGAAATAGAGAACAGTTGGCGGAGGAAAATAATTTTGCTAGGAACAGGTTTCTGCTCTAGATATTTAATTGCAACACTGCCAGTGTCAGAGTTTGATCGGTAGCTTTGGTTTGCTTTTAGAAACAAAGCCCACGGTGTGTTCCAGCTGCCAGCCCTGCTGCTGTGCGTGGGGTTAGGGCTGCCTGTGCAACCTGGTCCAGGGAGCTGCTTTGGCAGTGGGGTCGGACTCGATGGGTCCCTCCCAACCCTTACCGTTCTGTGATTCTGCTGCCCAGCGCGGTCTGCTTCTGAAAAGCAACTTTTGACCTCACTGTGGGATGGCCCATGGGTGCAGCCCCCCTCCTGCACAGCTCAGGGCTTGTATGGTCCCTACAGCACCGTCTCTGCTCCCCCAGCAGCCGCTCTCCTCCACCCCCAGGAGCTGGCAGCCCTGAGGACGCTGTTAGTTCAACTGTGCAGCTCTGAACCTGCTGCTTTACAACTGCTTGTTCCCAGTTATCGAGCGTGTATTATTTTCTGCTGTTTATTTCTTGCTTTGTAAATTCTGTTTCATGTTTTTCTCACTAATGATAGCAACATTCCCGTAGGAGTGGCATGATTTAGAGCACTTAGCTGCTTTGCTGCCCGCCGGCTGCCTTGCTGGGAGCAGCCAAGGGCCTCGGGGAGCTGTGTGTGCCATTCCCTCGGCAGCAGGGAGAGCTGGGCCTGGGGGATGGGAGCCCAGCACCAGGAGGGGCTGTGGGGAGCACCCAGAGCCCACTGCGGAGCACTGACACCCACTGGGGAGCACTCGGTGCCCATAGGGGTGTGTTCAGCACCTGGCACATCCCCACCAAAGTCACTGTGCTGAACTGCACCAGAGCTTGCTTTGTTTTTCCCAGTGAACGAGTGCTTGCTTTCCTGCAGCCCAGAGGACCTGGCTTGGCTGGGAGCCGAGAGCAGCAGACGCAGGCAAGCAGCACACAGACGAGAGACCAATTAAGCACAGACCACTCCAAATCCATCTAGTGCCATTACGCTGTATTTTGCATTAGCTGAAGAAACAAAGTGCCCAGATAAACATGGGCTCTGCAGTCTGGCACTGATCTTTTGTACTCTTGAGTGAGCAAGTTTTAGAAGCGCTGACTGCACAGTGGATAGCATTTTCCTTCCAGAAAAAACAAAACTCCCTTCAGTTATGTTTCAGTATTTAGAAGGAGATAATGAATATGGAGCACTCGGTCCTCGTGGAGAACAAACGATGGCATTTGCTCCCAGGGTCGGTTCGGAGCACCCTGTGCAGAGGGGCACTGCGCTGCGAGGAGGACCCGGCTCTGAGTGCCACCTTGAAAACACATTTGCTGCTGCCTTGTAAACAAAACGCGCTGCGAACGTTTCTGATGTTTGGAACTGAAGCTCAGCGGCATCTCTTGGTGGGAGAGGACAGAGAATGTCCTGGTTGCTGTTACCTGCCAGCTGCCAGGAGTACAGGGCATGAATGGTCCCAGTGCTGGGTGCTGGCTCTGCCCTGTGCGGGAATTGCAGCTCCCCCTTGGAGGTGCAGTCCCTCCATGTTGAGGGGGCTGTCCCAGAAGGCATGGCTCCTTGCTCCTGCCCACGTCACCCACTTTTTACTGACTTTTGCTTTGGTTCTCATTCGTTTTAATCATCAGAGAACCTTCATCCAAAGCTGGCAGGGCCCCCTTTGTCAATCCTCTTTAACCAAGTGTGAAGCAGCATTGTGGTGCCAGGGCTCAGTGTGCTTTTCCCACTCACCCCGCTCGGAAGGCCTTGCAGTGCCATTAATCTGCCTTGATTGGCTCATTCTCATTATCAGCCCCGAATTATTTGCAGAGGTAAATGACAAGTCTTTATTTTCTCATAGCTTCATCTTTTCACAAAAAGCACCCAACAAAGCTGCTAATGGAAAAGCTTTTAACCTTCCGTGGCCGTGGGCGCTCTGTGCCCGTTCACATTGCCATGGGACACACGGAGCTGTGAGTGCCACAGAGAGCTCCCACTGAGGGCAGGGCCACGTCTGCTGGGCAGCCCACGGCACAGCCGTGTCCCCGTGTGTCAGTCCTGGCTGGAGGAGCGGGATGCACTTACAGCATAAGGCTCAACGATCCCCGTTTCATTCTGGCAATTTGTCCTGCAACGATGGCACAGATGGGGGGGGAATATTAGGAAAATTAGATCAAGCTGTGATGTAACGCCGTGAGATGGCTCAGTTCGATTACGGTGTAGCCTTACAAAAACAGGACGCCGGACACAACGTACTTTTTAGAAGAGGTTTTTTTTTTTTTAGTGCTGCTATTCCTTTCTAAACTCTGAACAGACACTTCCTGACCCACTGCTGCGCGGTGCTGGGCTCCTGGCGGTGCTGCAGCTGCCGGCGCCCACGGGAGCCGTCCACGGTCTGCCGGGCATCTCCCGTGGGTCAGCGACAGCCGCGGGACCCCCCCAGCCCCGGTGCCTTTCTGAGCACTTGGGAAGAAAGATGCAACTCTTGTAAAGAAGATAAAAAGCTCCTGCGAATGTTTATGCACGGAAAATGGATCTAACTGCGATGAATCGCATTGTAAAGAACAATGTGAGCGCGGCAGCTCCCAGCCCTGGGGCAGAGCTGTGCCGTGCACAGCGGGGGGAGGCGATACCACGCGGGTGTGGGGCAGGGGAGCGGTGATGGGGCTGTGATGGCAGCACCTGGGGCACTGCCGGGGATCCCATTTATTGGATCCCATCAGCGCTAACGCGCTGTGGGTGTTGCTGCTTTTCCCAGCACTGGTTTGGTCTCAGTGCCTGCAGCCCCTGTCTGCCCCCAGCCATGGCCTCAGGTAGGAGGGGATGGGGGGGGGAGGTGAGTGGGTGCGTGGTGGCTGTGCCCCGTGTGTCCCACGCAGCTGCGTGTGCTCAGCCTGGTGTGGGTTGTGCAGGAGGTGCTGCTGTGGAGTTACTCCAGGCTGATGCAAGCCGAAGTTTTCTATCAGCTTATTGTTGGCAAATTCCTTTCCTTTTCTTCCCGTGTTCAGCTTTTCTCCTCTTTACGACTCAGGAAGGATGCTGTAAATGCGATGGACTGGGCATCATTGTATGAGGGCTGTGGAGGTTCTGAGCTGCTGTGCTACCAAGAAAACAAAGTGCTGGAGTAAATCTCATTAACGAGTAACTGCAGTGGGCACTGTTGTGAGAGCACAGCTCTGCTGTCGGCTGCACAGCACAGATCAGTGAGGGCACTGCGCGGCCCTCGGGTCCTCCTTTACCGGGAGAAAATCCAAAGCAAGAGATGGCATAATTAATAATGACGGTGTGAGGAGAGCTCGGATAACCAGAGGGGCTCTCCCCGTGTGTCAGCTGAGGCTGAGCCTCCGGGAGAGGGAACCGCAGTTGTGTTTGAGTGCACAGCAACAAATCGCCATCAAATGCTGTCTGCACGAGTCTGGATCACCAATATTTCCTCGTGTTTCCCTTTGTCCCATCGAGTTTGGTTATGGTTGTAGTGCACGAAATGCCGGCAGCTCCTGGGCTGTGATGACAGCAGTGGGGCCGTGGCCCCGGTGGGGCACTGTGGGGCTGGGGGTGCCCGGAGCCTTTTCAGGCTCTGAGATGACCCTGGGTCCGCACAGCCCGTCCTTCCCCCCCCCCCCGCTGATCTCCTCCCTGCAGGGATGTGCGGTACCTGGAGGCTCCGTGCACAGTGACCTACTTACAGCACTATGTGAAGCACCGGGAACGCGGCCAGAGTGCCACAGAGGGACTGCTCTCCCGACGCTGTGCCACTGCTGCAGTGCAGAGGAGTGGGGTGCAGTGCTGGAGGGGAGGGCCTGGGGTGAGCTGAGGAGCTGTTGGTCCTTTATAGAGTGCAGGAGCGCATGAAAAAAGCATCGCCTTCTCTGTAAGATCTGCTCGATGTGGTGCTGGGGGAGGAATGACGTTTGCAAACAGGATTGCTGTGTTATGGCAGTGGTGGAGCTGGGGGGGGCAGGAGCTGTGGGTATCCCCGTTTCTCGTGATGCTGGGGAGGCACAAAAACTGTTTCCTTTGCTTTGCTATGGAAATCTGTTGGAGCAACTGCTGCAGGGGTTGGGATCTCCCCGTCAGTTTTGGTGGGAGAGAAGGGGAGAGGTGCTGATACCAATGTGGCTCTTCCAGCTCAGAGACCCGAGGGCACCCGTGCCTCTGCTGCCCCCCATCCTGCAGAGCCCTGCACGGCCCTGCCCTGCCTGCTGCTCCTCTGCTGTTGTCACCCACTTGAAGCGGTGTGCAGGGCTTAGGTCAGCTCTCACCCCATTTTGTTCTGAGCAGTCTTGCTAGTTTCCTTTAGAAGGGAGGCAGGAGTTGTACCAAACACCACAATTAATCCGAGCTGTTTTCTGCAGCCATCTTCAGTGCTGCTGGAACACAAATGAGCGGGGGGTGAGGGCTGCGGTGCTGTGGCTCCAATTAAAGCTCCTTCTGCTCAGGCTCATGGCTGCAGGTAGCTCACAGCGAGTGCTCACACGCTGCAGTGTGATGGGAGGACAGGAGGTCAGCGTGCACCTGAAATATGCCCACTATTAGCTGCACTTCTTGGTGTTTCTGTGAGGCATAATTTAAAAACAATTTTTTTTTCTGAATTGCACCATCTGGAGGAAGAAAAAAAAATCAATACCGTATTTCCATGAGGACTGGTGGCTCCCACTGCCCTGCCGCGCGTGCTGCTCCTTGCTGTGCGTGGCTGTGCCCCGTGCTGCAGCAGGAGCAGTCAGGGAGTGCATGTCCTGCAGCCACACAGCCTGCTCATGGTGTGCAGCACACAGCCACGTCAGCATCCTCCCAGCTCGAGGGGCTGAAGGGAAAACCTGATTTACCTCTGTCTTTATTTACAGGTTTACATTTTTTTTTATGCTGTAGAGAGCGTGCCAGTAATTGCAGCCGACAAAGGCAGCAGTGGAGTTATACGTGTGCTAGTGCTGAAGCTGAGAACAAACAACCATAAATCCAACCCGTGGTTGTAGTGGTGCAGCTCTGTGGTTCTGGCTCCTGCTGGCTGCACGTCCCGGGCTGGCCCTGCAGCATCCCTGGTGGCACAGACCCGGGGGCTGGGGGTCCCCGCAGTGCTCTGTGCAGTGCCCACTGCCTCTCCTTGCCGTGGGCTCTCCAGGAGCTCTCTGTCGTTGCTGAGCCACTGGTGGTGAGAGCTGCCCGTGCTGTGCTCCCTGCGGTGGCTGCGGGCCGATTTCCATCGGGTGTGTTGGTACTGAGCCCTGTGCCATTACTGGGGGAGAGCAGAACTCGGTTGCTGAATCTGAGTGAAGTTCTGCACATCCGTGATCAATCACTATGTCATCTTTCTCTGCTGAATTTGCTTTTTATTAAAAATAATAACAAACTTAGAGATGGAGCATTAATACAGCAATGCCTTGTTTTGACACTCTTGACAGTGTTTAATGAAATGTTGTCAATGGTTATTTAAGAGCTCTGAATGCAGGGATGTTTTCCAGCAGAACACAGGTCTGGTGCAAACTTTCTGCGTGTGTTTGCAATTAGCAGTGCTGGCACAGAGGCACAGATCGTCTTTTTGTGCTCGGGCATATGGAAGTGGTGCTGCTGAGCGTGAGGAAAGAGCTGAGCAAAAGAGGAAGAGCTCATTTCTTTCAGAGATGAACCAAAGTGAAACGCTGATGTTTTATGCCCGTTCAGTGAACACAAAGCTCTGTTTGGAACAGAGCAACACAACTTAGTGCAAGTCTGAGTGCTTTGTGACCTACCCTGTGCCTTGGCAGCTCCGGGGCAGCTTGTGCACGGATTGGTGTTGGCACTGCAGGGCACGGGGCACCAGCCCCAGCCTATGCCATGGGGTGGGCAGTATGGATCTTCATTTCTGATTTTGTAACCCTTCCTGTTCTGTGCTGGTCCTTGTGCTCGTGGGGGCTGCAGGTGCTGTGGGCTGGGACGTGAGGGCTGAGCGGGTGGTGAGGCTGGAGTCCTGGCCGTGGGTACTGTGCCTGGTGTGGGGACGTGGCCATGGTGTGGGGGTCACAGGGGCTGAGAGCTGCGTTGCTGCATGTTCACTAATCTGCTCTTGGACTTCTGTCAGTGCTGCACGAACTGATGTTCAACTGGGAATGATGGCAGCCTTCGAGAATCTGTGTTTCTGAGGAGTGATGCCAGTTGTTTGGATGGAGGAAATCAGGAGGGTACCTCTTGGATTCAATTAGGCAGCCTGCACATTAATGTTTTTCCCAGGAGAAGTTGGGCTCATTTCCTCCTTGGATGCCAACTCTTTTTCTTTCTGTCACTGGTTTGGATGTGCGTTTATCTGTGCCTTCAGAGCCTGCAGCAGGTATAGGCATCCTTCTCCCACCCTGAACAGGAGCCAGGGCAGGCTGGGCTCTGCAGGCAGTGCAGTGCTGAGCAGGGAGCAGTGTGGTGATGGCACTGAGCTGCTCACATTGTTTAAACAGGCAATGAAAGTTTACCTTAGATTCAGGAAAAGCCTTGGAAGTATTACTTATCTGAGTTTCCTTAAATTGCTTCTGATGTGTACATACAACTTCCTCGTGTACGGAGCTGCCTGCTCTGCAGCTATCAGCCGATCATCCCATCGTGGGCCCAGCCCCCACTTTACAGGGCTGTTCTCCAGCTCTGCTGGCTGCTGCCACGTGCTGCTCAGTTTCAGGAGGGTGGTTCAGCCTGGCTGGGTGAGCAGAGGTGCCTATGGGCTGAGCCCCGAGTTTAGGGGATTTTCAAACGAATGTAGCAGCATGGAAATTTGAAGAGTGTATTTTAGAGCTTTAGTAATTGTAATGGGGTTGGGCTTGGCAGATTTAATGTGCCCCAGTGATGGGGAATGTAAAGATTTGTGATGCTTTGTGTGCTGGTGCAGTGGCTGCACCTTCCACGGGCAGCGGTGTCCTGCCACGGTGTGATCAGCACAGCCGAGTTTCTCTGGTGGGGATGCAATAAAACACCTCTAATTATGAACACAATTAGTTCTGCTGATGTTCATGGTACATTGTACGCTCCATTGAATGCTCCATGAATATTTATGCCGTTGTCCACAGATCAGAGTTGTAAAACGACTTGTATTGCACTGTGCTGCTCTGTCTCCCTGCTGCCTGTTGCTCCTCTGAGCATCTGGGAAGTACCCTTATGACCTGAGGAGCTGCAGGTCCTGTTCTTTCATTTTGATTGAATTTGGATTTGCAGATATACAGAGGTTATTTTCAGCTGTTCTGAAATACCAGGATAGCACTCTGCCTTCAAACACAGCAGTTGGATGAAGGTATAGCCCTAACCCTAAGCTATGAGGTAGGCATGTTTTCTGCTCCCTCCCCACAGGGACCCATCGCTGTGAGGCTGGGGGTAGGGAAGCCCTTCCTGGGGACCATCCGTGTTCAACAGGGATGGGAGTATTAATGTGGAAAATGTGGTGGTGTGACGTATGCACCTCATACAGGTTCAAAAAAAAAAAAAAAAGAAAAAGAAAAAGCAAGCCCAGCCAGCTGTGTGCCTGCTCCCCCCCAGCTGCAGGGCCTCCCTGGGGTGCAGTTCTCCTCCCTGGTGCAACTAGCTCCTCGCTGCTGGCCATTCACTGTCTGTCTCCCCTGTAAGGTCTGAGATGGGAAATTAACCAAGTTCAGCACGGGTCTCGGAGTGCTTTGCCATACATAATCACGCTTCGGAGATGTAGCAGGAGCCCTGTGAATACCAAATGTCAATTACTGGAGGGAAGGTAAAGCCCTGGCAAATCTGAGGCCCTGTGTCAAAAAACCTTTGGCTGTCATGTGTCAGCTTGCTATTGTTTCTGAGTGTCTGAGCATTTATCTTTGAGTGGGCGAATTTGGCGTGGGGGGTCAGGACTTAAAAGCTTAGAAAGACAAATGAGTGGTTGAGGTTTATTGGTATGGCTGAGACAGTTGAAATCACACCCAAGATGTAAATGCCCGCTTGACTTCATGGAGCAGAACCCTTGGTTGCTTTAAAAGAAAACTCAATGCAAACTGCATCCAAGTGCTTCCACTTGATGGAGGTGGTTTCCTTGTTGATGCAGTCCTGCTGCACGGCGATGAGTGTGTGGGTCTGGGCGGTGCAGAGTTGCCCTGTGCTCACCCCGTGTGCAGGGACAGCAGCCTGAAGTGCTCTGGGGAGAAATCAGAGCTGCAGCAGAAATTGGTGCTCCCAGGGCATCAGAACAGGGTGCAGTGAAAGCTCAGTGGTGCCAAAAGGGGTCTGAGTCCCTGCAAACCACAACTGGCCGAGCACAGCACCTCCATGGGCCCCAAGCAGAACCATGGAGATGTTCCTTTTTGCACTGTTGTCTTTATGTGGCTATGGGTGATTAATTGCATCACATTCCAGCTCATGCAAAATGTGATTTGAGCAAATGTCCTCGCTGTGATCTGGTAATTTAAGTTGTCCTGTCTGCAGGAGTTTGGTTCTGGGTGTTTTAACGTTAAGTGGTGTTGTCTGGGTGAGGTGTGACTGAGGCAGCCTATAGCTGGGTAGAGCTGTTGGTTGTAGTTTTAACTCCCCCACCATTGGTGCTGTTGCTGTGTGCACCAGCAGCAGATCATTCCTGGGGAGCGCTGCTGCTTTGCATTCCTGTCTGCTGAAGACCTTTCCTTTCCCTTTGTGATGCACATCTCACTCCTGCTCCTGCGATGTTTGTTTAACTTCAGCTGTCTCTGGTTACATAACGCCTCACTCTGCCTGCAGTTTTCAAGGTCAGATTTGGGTTTTGCTTGAACAAACAGCCAGTGCCCACACGGGGAATAGAGAGCTGCAGACAGAATGTGTTCCCAATGTAATGCGGATACCTCCGAAGTCTGGCTGCTAGAAGGGGCTATTGCAGCTGTCTCACATGCTTTGGGAGGATTGCTTTAGAGCTGGAAAATAGGTTAAAATCTTAATTCCAAGATGTATGTAGTTGAGTTTTCTCCTTTGGCCATCGTTTCATCAACTCAGTGTCTTCATGGGCAGGGTAATTCCTTTCCTTTAAATACAAGGAAGTAGTGAAACCTGCGCTGTAGGTAACTTGCCCTGTCACCACTTCATTAAGAACCCAGGTGGGTCTGGTTTTGTGAATACCCATTCATCTTCTGCGGGTTCTACCTGAAGCTGTGAGCCTGGGCACGTGCTCACCTGTCCCTGTTTCCTCGCTCGTGGCTGCAGTGCTTGCAGCTGCTGAGGCACTGAGGGGTTCGGGCAGAGAGCAGTTCTGGTGCTCGTACTTCCCCATGCTCACCTCGTGGTCCTGACCCTCCTGGCCTCCTGCAGCTGATCTTCCTAAAAGTAAGGGTAAAGCTGAAGAAGACAGTTACTCAGAACCATTTTTAGGTGCTTTCCAGTGATCAGAGGTACAAAACGGGCAGTTTTGATTATTGGCTTAGAAATTGCAGCAGAGTGCAATATTGGCTTGGGCATGGTGGGCTTTCAGGTTGGGCTTGAGGCTGGCTGCAAAAATAAGTGTGGCTGCACCCCTAGAAATAGCACACTGAAGCAATCCATGGGCTGCAAGCAGTGCTGCAGCAGGACCTGCTGGGGCTCTGTGGGGAGTGCTGGTGGAGCTCTCATCCTGCAGAGCTCTGATTGTGGCACACTGAGCCTTTGCCAGGCTCTGGGGAGGAGGTATTCATGTAGGTCATAATGGGCGGCATGTGTTTCAAAGGTGTCTGGGAGTTCATCTGTCTGACAACATCACTTAGTTTTTCTGGCTGAGCAGCTGCTCGGCCAGCTTGCTGGGAGCTGATTGACTGCCTAGCTGGAGGGGAGAAGCGATTAGACTCTCCCACCCATCAGCCCTAAAGGGAGAGTGTGATAGATGGGACTTAACTTATTTCCAATAGTGAAATCTTGATTTCTCTGCGCGGGGCGCTTGCAAAACATCGTTCCTTGCTGGTCTCCTCATCAGTAGAGCTGCTTTTGGCTGCCAGGAGCAGCAGGGCTCAACCCTGAAGTGACCCCACAAGAGCTGAGCTTGGGGGCAGGACTAGGCCCTCATCTCCTTGTAAGGAGAACACCGTGTGTTTGAAACCTCTGAACTGCAAGCAGCTTGGAAACCTGACAAAATACATTGCTGCCACCTCTACTCTCTGACAGATAATTTTGTTCTGTTATACCTGACTGCGTGGCTGTAAATACTTCATACAGCACGGATTAATGTTGTGAGTGTGCTGCCAGTCTCAGAGAAACAGAAAGAAGAGCTGCAATAATAGAACATAATGCAATGTAGGGATGAAATTTAACATAGACAAACTGCAGCTGATTGAGTTCGTACTCTCTCAGGTGAAAATTTGCAAACCACTCTTAATTGAAGAAACAGAGCAGATGAGCTCCAGCTTTTGTACGTAACTCCCTGTTTCTGGGGCTCCTGTTTGCCCCAGGAGGGGACTGCTGGCTCTGTGCAGTGGCTCATGTGTGCTCATGTGAATGCAGACTTTGGGAAAGCCTCCAGCGTGGATACGAAAGGTTGAAGATGAGCAACAAATAATAGCAAACAGTGGGCTCTGAGACGTTCTGCTGAGATGCTGTACTGTTCTCAGTGCTGTGCAGCTGACAGTTTTCTGTTTTCAATATCTTAAAGTGGAGCCATAGAATTTCAATCACCTTCCATCTTATGGAGAGCCAAATTCCTTCAGAATAACTCAGAGGAATTGAGTGAACCGTACTTTTCATGTTTCCCAAATGAGCCGTGCTACAGCATGGAAATTAGGATGGAGTGGGAAATAGAGGGCTGTGCTACCTCTGTTCTTCTGAGATGAAGGTCAAAGACACCCTCGTTCTTCTCACCACTTCTCCTCCCAGAGGGGATGTAAATAAGATCACAGCCTAGTGCAATTAATTGTGACTAAACCTGATTTCTGTTGCCTCTTAGCAGGGTTGAGAGCAGGTTCTTCTGGTTGCATTAGGTGCTGTATTTGGTAGTGTTCTCTTCTTGCTATATTTTGGACCTTGAACTGATTTATATGAGAGATAGCAAGACTGAAAGAACTTGTGCTTGACCTCTGTATTATTTGCATGTTTCTATCCCATTATTGCAAGTTCTGCAACATGGAAAAAAAAACATTAGGTGGCTGGGCTGGAGAAACCCTCGCTGCCATGGTGTGCAGACCTGTCCCTGAGCAGCCCGCCTTTGATCCCTGGTGCTGGATGGTGAAGTTGGAGATAGCCCTGATGATCTGTCATCTTCCTGTATGTGGAAGCTTCTTCTATTCTTTTCTGTGGGACACGGGTCGAGCATCCTTAGGTTAAACAGAGCTCTTAAATTTGGGTACGTGCTACTAAAGATCAAACACGGCTTTTGCTGCATGTGTCAAACAGAAAGCAGTGCCCTGCCTTGTACTGAGGGCAAGAGGTGAGGCCTTGGCTTTGTGTGACAAATTACATGCATGTCTTTTTCTGAAGCCTCTGTCTCGTGCTGCTCTCTTATCTGAAACCTTTCCTTTGCTCGTGGTACTGCTTTGCTTGCCTTGGTCACAAAGCAGAGAGATCATTATTTCCTCACGTGTAACGCTTCATTCTATTTTTGTCTGAAATGGCATGAATGAATCTCCCAGACAATGGCATGAAGTTCTGCCTCCTCCTGCCACTAACAGCCCTCCAGCTGAGGTCAAAACCCTGCCGGGTTGCTGTATGTTTGGTCAATGTTTTGTCATCTTTCAGTTCTCAGATACTTAAATACTGTGTTAAACAGTGTTGCACAGGGTTAGTAGTTACAGTGGGAAGCAATGAAAACCAGTTGCAGAAGCTGGGTAGTGGAGGTTGCTTCCTCAATAAACCGGGCTGAAGTTTTCATATGATTTGTCATTATTTGAATGAGTTTCCCACCACCACCCAGCGTGTATGAGGTCTTCTGGCCTCACTGCCTCATGGTCTCACTTGCCTAAAATAAGGAGATTTGGAGCATTTAGGCAACCTAAAGCCTATGTAGATACGGTATGTTGACATTTAAGCTTTCCCCTGATTGCCACGAAGACATCACATTGAATGCATCCATTGTAAGCAAGGAGAGGGTTAAGCTGCTGAGCACAGTGAAACCTTTAAGCTGTGTTCATAAAGCAAAGGAAGGATTTCTAAGTAATATACTGCTTGAACTCATTTTAGCCCTCAGCCTTTCTTAGGGCAGAACCCATCAGCTGTGCTAAGAAGTGTAGGTACTGCCCATAGCCGGAGGGTTTCAGCCTTCCCCCAGGAGGAGTTTGGCTAACGAGGTGGTTAGCTGTGCATATAGACTTGTCTGTCAAGCAGTCAGTGCTCTGCAGAACCCTCACATAAAGAACAAATAAAGGGGAAAAAAGGCGGATGGAGCGTGCAGTTTCCTGCATCCATAAAGCACCATTTCTGCTCTCAGTGGATCACTCTGTTTCGCGTCAGGGCTCCTCTGGAAGGAGCTGTTGGTGTTGCTGTGGTCTGACCTGCTGAGTGCAGTGCTGTACCAGCTGCATTATTTCTGTGCCTCCTCTGTTATGTAAGAATCATTTTGAGTTTAATTTAAGCAAAGTCTTGTTTATGTGTTATACATAAGTAGAGGATTGTGGTCGGCAAACGGTCGCAGTGCTTGTCAGCTTTGAGTTATTCGTAGCAGTGCTTTATGACTTTTCTAAACCAAAGACGTTTCGACTCTTAAGCATAGCAGCTTATAGAATATACAGTGAAATCAGCTGCAATGAATTAAATGACAGAAGGCTCTTGAACTTGCTTATGCTAAAAGTTGAAGACAGTCCAAGTAAGGATTTTGAAAGCACACGCTTGTTTAACAGGAAACATTGCAAGAGACTTTATGAAGTGACATTAAATCTACATTAATTTCTATGTGTGGATGTTTAATCAGCTTCCAAAATCCTTAATTTGAGCCAAAGATCTGAGTGCAGAGCACGCAGCTGATGGCACAGTTTTCCTGTAAGCATGGTGCTGCAGAGCGAGGCCCCTTGGAGCCAGCAGCACTGTGCTGCTTCGTGCTGCACTGCTTCCCCGTGGCACATGTGGTGTTCCCTTCTCTCTGTTCCCAGGAGGGACTGAAATCGGGAACTGCTTTGTCAGGATAGCATTTGGCTTCTATTATTATCTTTGAAGGGTTTGGTCAGTTAAATGGCAATGTGTTCAAACCGCAAAGTCCCTACCCATATTCATGCTTCTACCCCCAGTTTTGAGTCTGTTTTCAATATTGTTTTGACAGATTGAGAATAAAAATCTAAGAGTTGAAGTCTTCAGATCTGAAATCTCCCGGCAGCCAGTGATCCTGTCAGAAAAGGGAACGAGTGAGTCACAGGAAAAGCCCCAGGGGCATCTCTCTGCACAGCCCAATTCCTCTTCATCTCCAAGCAGCCGTGTGCCACGGCACAGCAGCCGGGGTCGGGCACCCGTGGGCAAGCTGAGCTGCACCAGTTCACCTCCTGCACTGCCCCTCAGGGCTCCAGGACACGGAGGTTTGTCTGCTCGGGGCAGGCGGACCATTGGGGAGCAGTGTGTGCTGTGGGGATGTCCCACCTCAGGATCCCCAACCACACGTTGGCCACAGTGTGATCCTCCTGTCTGTGCTGGAAGCTCCTTCTGTTCCACTGGTGCCTGTCAGGATGTGTGCCCAGGGCAGCAGTGTGCTCCCAGGGAGCTGCTGTAACTGTCCCTCTTCCTACCTGCCAAAAATCCTTCTGAACGTGTCTGGCCTGAGCACTCTAGGAAAGCAGAACAATTTTAAAGAGAATGGAAAATATCTCCAGCATCGCTTGTGGTACAGAACAGCCTTTCCTTAAGCCAGAGTTTAGAGATGCTGGGAGCACCAAGCGTTACTGAGGGCACTGACGTGCCCTGTTTCCTTGCTGTCAGACCGCGTGGGTTCGGGATGCAGTCACCCCTGCTGGTTCACCAAATAACAGAGCTCTGCGGCTCTGTCAAACAGTGCGGCCGTCGGTGTAGTGCTTGGAGGGCATTTGCAGTTTCAGCCTTGATTGGACCACATAGATGCTGCGGGGTAAGAGCGTTCCTGGGAAGTGATCTGTGTGTGATGCGAAGCACAGAATAGAAACGCAACAACCGTGTTGGGAACCTCGCTCAAAGTAAAATCAGCTGAACGTGAGCCCTCTCCTCTGTTGGGTGCATAACTGAGTGGGCACAGAATGCAGCCTGTGCTGGCTGGAAAGCGTGAGGCTTGCGTATGCAAAGCTGTGTAAGTGGGACGTGGTTTGTTAGACTGGAAGGCCCATGGGTGTGCGTTTGGTTTCTCTTTAGTGTGTTTCTACCTGTACAGAATTTGCACACTTTGATCAAACAGCCACGAGAAGGTGCCCTGGAGTACTCCTGTGGGTGTCTGGTGCTGGCATGGATCTGTACAAGTGGAGGGATGAACCCTGCAGGGAAACGTCCCCATCTCTGCTGCTTTGATGTATTGGCAGTGTGAAATCGTCAATTGCACAACGCTTTTTCGGTCCCTGTAGCACTATGTTACCAAACCTCTTAATAATGGCATTAGCAAACTAGAATTGAATTTCTCTTCATTGGTTTGAGCTAAGTTTGTGACAGCTGATTTATGCCTGATTCACTCTTGTTCACCACTTTGCAGACCCCTGATAAATCAAACTCTTTGAAAGCATTGAGATGTGTGTGATTTGCATCTATTTCATGAGAAGTGGGAGGAATTCAGTTCCTCATAGGATGGCAGCACTTCCCAAGAGATCAAGTTCTGTGTGTCTTGCAGAAATTCACCATCCTTAGCACTGATCTCTGCCTTCCTCCCAGATCTGGCCACGTGAGAAGCCCTGGAGCACCAAACCCACGTCTGTGGGTCAGCATGCTGCAGGGCTGGGGCACTGCACAGGGCTGTGAGGTTTGGGTAGGTATGGCTGCATGAAGGAGGAGTCCTCTAGAAAAGCTGGGTGCTATTCGTTTATAAGTTGTTCTTGGTTCTAGTTATCAAGTGCTGTTTTACAGTGCTTAAGTATCAGAAAAGGATCGTGTGCACTGATATCTAAACATAAAGCAAAGAGCTTCTGCTGCTGGTAAACGTGTCAGCCAGGAGCACACAACAGCCCAGCTTACTATTGCATGTCCTGTAGCTTCTGATATGGCTTTTTCTTCCCTGCTCATCTACCGTGCTGAGGCCTGTGGGGTTGTAAAGTAATTCTGAGTTCAGCCATTTACATTTCTCTTAGCTTGAATACTCTTTTCTGCACTTATAACTTTGCAGATGCCATGAGGTATCGCTGCACACGGGCAGCTCTCACTAAGGAGCCCATTGTGTTGGTATTTCCTTGATTGCACCATCCTCCCAATCCTCTCTGTGCCACTTGTTAAAAGGAAAAAAGCCCTCGGCATGTCAACGCAGCTGGATTGGCCTCTTGCCTTTGATGTGGAAAGTGCTCAGAGTGCTCTGAAGGAGAAGCTGCGGCAGAAAGGTTAAAAAAAAAAATGTCACTCCTTGTTTCCATGTAATTCCGGGGTGGATTTCCTGCTCAGGTGTGCAGGGATGCAGCCGTGAGAGCTGCAGGAGCTGTGCAGTCGTGTGGAGCAGTGAGCTGCTTGGTTGTGCCTTCCCATGTGGGTAAGAGCACTCCTCCACCACGACCCACAGTGCTGTGGGGAGGCAGGGCACCCCTCGTGTCATCACCCCTCGTGTCTCCGCAGAGCTCTGTGAGCACTGGGTGCCCCCACGTGTTCCCCTTTGCTCCGGGAGCTGCATTAGCACCGCCGTGCTCTGGTTTGGGAAACAGCAGTGAGAGAGTGCAGGGCTGAAGTGGGTGAAGGAGGGTTCGAAGGGACCTGTGGGAGGATGCAGGGTCTGTTGGGGTGTGAGTGGGGTACGTGGGCAAGGCCCCAGGGCGAGCTGTGGGAGCTGGCACTGTGTGCTGCGCTGAGTTGGGAGCTCCTTGGAGCTGTACTGCAGAGCTGTGTGATGGAGCTGGCTCTTACAGCACTTTCTGTTCTTCCTTTCGATTGCTTTCTGCATAACGGGCACATCCTTTAATCTTCTTTTATGTTATATCAGCGTGTGCCATAACAATATTTCTGTAACTCTTAACTTCAGAGAGACTAATTGCCTTACTGCATTCCTTTCAGCGAGCCTTTTGACATCTACCTCTCAAATTCTTTTTCCTCTGCTCCTTTTCCTATGACACAATGCAGCACTGTGGCCATCTGCGTACTGACCAGAGCTGTGTGCTCCCAGCAGTGTGGGATAAGTTTGGTGATGCTCTGGTGTGACTGCAACTGTGCTGTGGGTTCTGTAAGAAATGGCCTTTACAAAACGTTTTCTTGATCAGGAGCTTCAAAAGGCTTTTAAATTGAGATTGCAACAAAGACCTTCATGTTTGTTATCCTATGAGGTTAAAAAAAAAGAAAGATGAATTGTAGTGTTCTTAGGTCATTATTCGGTACTCTGCTCACTGAGGAAGGAGGTTCAGTCTTCATCCTCTCTGAGACTGAAGCCAAAGGCTTTTTTTGCAATAGAAACACAGTCAGAATGGCACGGCAGTGAATTTTAATAAAGCCCATGCACACATTTGCATACAGTAAATATCTGCTACCCACTTCATGTATTACGTTTTCTGCTGAGCCCGTATTAAAAATGTAGAAATGTAAGGTCTGATGCTCATGGCAAAAAGCATCTTAAGATCAATGTCAAGTTTTTTTTGGATTGTAGCTGGTGAAACCTGAGTGTGGTTGGAAACTTTTACAGTGTGAATTCCAATTTCTTGGTTTGTGTGTACGGAGTTCATCTGCAGCCGGAGCAGTTCTGGAGTGGTTAGAGGTCGGGTGGTCGCTGCAGTGATGCAGGGCACTGTGTGCAGGCGGTGGTCCCGCTCCTGGTGTTGTTTCCCTGAGCTCAGCTGGAGCACAGATTTCCCTCGCTCTTGAGCCTTTCTGGAAATTGTTTTGTTTAGTGGAATATGCACAGATGTACAAAGACTCAAATGTTAGAAGTGAATTGGATGGATCTAAAAGAAGTATTAAGGAAACCTCTTTTTCCTGAACCAAATGCATCCTACGGAGCGTGAGGGTGGGATGAGCAGCAGAGGGGATGGTTCACAGCAGCCCCCCGTCCTCAGGGCCCGGCAGGGTCGCTGCTCAGCTGAATGGGAGCACCGTGTGTCTGCTGCAGCTCTCTGGGTGCCGTTCCTGTGGCTGTTGAGTAAGCAAGCTCTCAGGAGGAACAGCTGGGGGGGTTCCTTACCATGCAGATGTGTTTTTTGCCCCGGCATGTGTGCTAGCCCCCACCTCCAGCTCTCCTGTTGTACTCAGATGGGAAAAAGCACACATGATTTTGGGTTTTCCGCCAGGTGCACTCAGTTCCAGTTTCTCCACACCTGATAACAGATGGAGAATGCCCATTTGCATTTATTTCCCAGACCGTGGCCTCAGCGCTTCCAAGATTTTATCCCATATGACTTTTTCTGACCTTGTGGAAATTGCTGTGATGGAAGATGCTTCAGCAATTTTCAGTCTTATTTCTTTTCTAGTGATGCCTATCAGCTCTCTTAACAGCATAATGAATGAGTGCACAGGTGCCTTTCTGCTCAGTTGGAGGGGAGCTGTACTTTGGTCAATGAGACAGACGACGGAGATGAAAGGTGAACTGAAGTTTACCTTTTTTTTGCCCGTGTCTAGCAGAATGTGACTAAATGTTAAAGCTGTGCTGCTAATTCTGTGGTGTTTACCAAAAGAAGATTTTCTGAGGAGTGGTTGTTATGGAAACAGCAGCCCTCTGTCCTTCCAAATGGAAAAAGGTTTATTTTAAGGGAGCTAAAATCCCTTAAATATTCAGTGAGTACAGGAAGGTGAGATCATGACATTCCTGGTGCGTGTCCTCTACGAAGCTCCAGAAACTTTAGTGGAGTGAGGAAATCGTGCTATGAAGTGAGGAGGAAAGGCCTGGGAGCCTGTTTTTAATGTGGGAAGGTGAAGGGGGGCTCCTAAAGGATAGAAGAGGGCACTCATTGAGCAGAGGAGGCTGCTCAAGGAGGGACAGATCCTGCCCCTCTCACAGCAGCTGCCTGATGTACAGGCATTCAGTTCTGGAGGAGCCCAGGGGAAATGAAACAGGCCCCAAATAACCAAACACCAACAGACCCCCAATCCCACGCTTTCTGTGGGTCTTTGCTCTCAGCAGGGTGCAGGCGTTTGAGGATGGCCTTCATGACTTGCAGTAGGATCAGGATCTATTTATGGGGCTCTGTGGGCCGAGTCACTGCACGTCATTGGAATCTGAACTGTGTCCTTGCGGTGTTTCCTGCTCTGTGGAGTAATGCAGCCCTGATCTCTGCATGACAGAAATGTCAGATTCAGTGCAGCACATCTCCGCATACTGGAGGTTCCTGTTGACAAATTAAAGTACTTTGATTTGCTGAACAATGACATATGTTAAAAAAAAAATAAAAATAATCTGTAATTAATTGCGAAATAATGTGTCCAAAGCTGCAGTGCATAGCAGGAAAATTGTGCCCTGAGGTACATAATGAAAATCACACATCAGCTTTACCATATTCCAGTTGCTTTTGTGCCTGCTTTCCAGAAACACTGACAGCTCAAGTACAGAATAAATGATCGTTATTTTTTCCTTTGAAAATGAATTTTCAATGAATCTCAAATTAGAATGTTCATTTCTGTAATGGTTTCCAGCTACAGAACATGTTCAGGTACGTACAGTTTCCGATACTGTCATGGCAGTCTCTTTCCACACCAGCTGCTTTCAGGTTGCAGCTCTGACGTGGCACAGTTTGAGCTCTACAATGAAGTATAAATACTGCACTCCATTCTGTGCTGAGCTGCACAGGGCTGCAGGGAATGGCTGCGAGCACTGCCAGGGGTGGTGTGGGCAGCGGGAGGAGGAGGCGAAGCAGCAGCGGGCAGCACAGGGCTTGGAGCTGTGCCCTCTCTGTGGGGCTGTCACCAAACCTGGGCAGTGAAGGTGGGAAAACACCTCCTCAGAGGAAAGGAGCTAAGGGCAGCTGCTTAAACACAGACCAGCGTTGTTTTTCTTGGGCTCCATATAGCGATGATGTTTCCATAACTGCGCAGAAAGCGCTTCGTGGATGGGTGGACTGACACACTGCCAATCAGGACAGTCTATTTTACTCCTTTTTCTACAGAGTTTTCATTAATATCGAAATTATATGTCAACTCTAATATTTTCCTATGCTAGCATATTGATTACAATTAAGTAAGACACTGCTTGCAAACTCTCATCTGAATTTAACTCGCAGTATTTCATTGTATGCCGGAAATAGTTCATTAGGCTTGCAGATCAAACAGGAGCTAACATGGGCAATGGGAAATCAATGCAGTTTTAATTAATCTTTTGTTATTTGAGGAGGGGAACGTGATGCTTAATGAGGAAAAAATGAAATTAACCCCCTTCCAAAGTCCTAACAAAACAGGGCTTTGGGTAAAACGTCTGAACAGCGCAGGCGCAGAGGGAGAACAAACTGTGGCATGGCAGCACCCAGGTTTCCACGTCAGGAACACGTGAGCTCCCCGCAGGAATAAACACCGGTCACTGCAGCAAATGGGGAACCGTGTGGAGCCACTGTGCCAAGCAGGGCTGTGCATTGTTTGCTGTTTCTTCTGTTTGAGTGAAAACTGGGGGTTTGCAGAAGTCATTCGTGGTGCTCCATGTCACTTATCCTCTGCTTTCGCTGTTCCTTTGCGAAGAGTGGCTGCCACCTTTCGTGCTCAATCTCGCAGGCTGTCTGGGGAAGGAGCAAATTTAGTTCTACTTGAGATACACTGCATTCTTTAACCTTGGGAGGTTTTATAATGCAGTGGTATTTTCCTTGTAGCCCTCAGTAAAGAGAACACTGTGCATTGCTAAGGATCTGTTCTCTACTTTCAGCTGCTGTTAACCAACACCGTGTGTTTTCAGGCTGTGTTCCTTCACACCCCAGCACCAGGATCAGCCCTATGTGCAGGACGCTCCCCAGGGCTCCTGCGTTGCATGGTGGGCTGCTGGGGCTGGCCATTGGGTGCCAGGTACTGGGTGCCAGGTCCTGGCCATGGACTGCTGGGCTGGTGGTGATTTGTGGCAGTACTGGTGTGCCATAGAGGTGTCTTCAAGGTGCATCTGGAGTGATGTGACAGCCTGGTCTGCATCCAAACGCATCCATCCAGGAGGGAGCTGCGTGCTGTGTTTGTGAGTTGCAAGGGAGGAAAATATTGTTCTTTGAGCTTCTTGTGAATTTCACTGAAGATTAGGGAAGTGAATTGCCAAGTAGACTGTAAGCAACGCACAGATGGTGAAGTTAGGCTTTTTCAAAGATGTGTATGACACTGAAAGCGTAATGAGCCTGGGCAGGGACAGGCCCCAGGGTGCCCACAGCCGCTCGTGGGCTGGCAAGGGCATGGCCTGGCTCAGCACTGGGTGGGATGCTGCTCATTTGAAGTGCTCACACGCATGACCCTGTGTCTTGGGAGTGCTCCCATGGGGAAAGGGACTGTGGGGAGCTTGTTGTCTCCTGCTGGCTGTGGAGAAGACCTGGAGTGTGAGGTGGCTACAGAGGGATGCAGGTAGAGCCTCTTCCAGCCAGCTCTGAGATTCACAGCTCATTCTGTGCTGAAAGCCTGGCTTTACCTTATCGAGTCTGGGTATTTATCCCCTTTTATGCTTGACCGGTGAGTTAGGGGGGAGAGGAAGTCACAATTAGATGATTGCTGTGAGATGCTCTGCCTCAAAGAGGTGGCAGATTGCATTTGGACTCTGCAGGCGGTGCTCAGGGACTGCTGCCTTGAGCCGTGTTTAGGCTGAGGCTGTGTGATGTCTCCTGCAAGCTCAGTGTGGGTTTGGAGGCTTCTGGTCATCGTATTGGCTTTGGGGAAGGAATTTGCCATCACAGGCAATCCCAGAAGTTCTCCTGTTGCTGGCAAGCCCTGAAACAGCAAGAGACCCATTTCCACACTCAGTTATGTTCTTTTAATAGTGCCTCGGATCTACCTCTCTGGTTATCTGAGCTCTACCTCCCCCTCCCAGGACCTGCCCCTCTCTTCTGGCAGCATCACCCTCCAGTCTGCCTCTGCCGTGTTTTGTTAATGGTTTTGAGCCCTTTTCATAATGGAGTAGGCAATCATACTCAGAGGTCAACCTGTGAACTTTTCCCAGTGCTCGTGAGAAATGCAGAGCTGCTTTGGAGATCTCCCGAGTGAATGACAATTACACCCAGATCGTGATCTCTGAACCTTGCTGCCTCTAATGAGCGTTTCTGGGGAATTGTGCCCTTAACGAAACAGCACTTTCCAAAGGGAAGTGATCCTGAACACATCAATGGATGTGTGTGGGAGCCCTCAAGGAGAGTGTCTGAGCCAAGTGCTAAAATACCCGAGCTCTTTTTTTCTCTCTGCATCTGAAGTGCCAGTGCAGACCTCTAAAGCACCTACACTCGCATTTGTTGCATTTTGTATAGGTGAACTGCATGCTTAAGTGCCACATTTATAAAATCTTTATAATGCTATTTTCTGCAGTATTTAAAATATATGAAATCTCTTGAGTCCCTGAAGGAACACTAATGATGCACAGTGAAACGTTTATGTAAGATGTGTCTCAGGCTGAAAGTTTTGGGTCAAGAAGAGGAGCTTTGCGTTGAATTAAGTAGGGGAATGTATTGCCTGGATGTTACTGCCTATTTTCTCTCCTGTGTTCTTGAGAGATGACTTGCTCTGCAAAGATAATGGGCCTGGCTGCTGCTGGGGCTGCTTCTGCAGAGCGGGTTCATCTTCACAGGCGGTCAGTGCTGAAAAGCAAATTCCACCTCTGGACGGATCCTGCAGCACACTGTGACCATTTCACAGTCCATTTCTTGAAGTCCATTTCAGAAGCTTGAGAGCAAATGTTTTTTGGTTTTACATTTTGATTTATTGTACAGAAAGCACCTCTCAGTCCTCCCAGTTTGACATCCTGCCCCACCTTCAAAGAGAGAACGATCCTTGAGGAGAATCTCTTCATCAGCAGAAAATACTTAAAAAATAAAGTAAACCAAACTCCTGCAGAGCAGCAGAACCAAACTAAACTTTAATTGCTGCTACCCATATCTGCTCCAAAGTGTGTTAACTTCTGAGGTGCATGGGGTGGAGATGGTTCTCGCTATTGGTGCTGGCCAAGTATAAAAATCGTTTTATTCCATACGTCTACACAATAATTTTGGTATTTTATATATATGGCCAGAAGTCATCCCAGTCCAGTTGTCTTTATGTATATTTAAGTATGAAATGAAGTCATCAAGAAGTGGTTCAGCACTTCCAATTAATTTTAATGGGGTGCTAGTTTCAACCTCATTGTCTCAGAGCCTGGGAATTGAAAAGTGGTTGTGCTTCTTAATAAACCCTTACAAATCTTTTTCAAAGTGATGCACGTGATTTATCAGACTTGGGCTGAAGAAGAGCTCACTGTATCAATTTATCCTGACAGCATGCGTCTCTGATGTTTAATTTCATTAATACAGGAACATTTGCACAGAGCATTCGGAGTTGTGTGGGGCTGCTACCGTGGCAGAAAGTTAATAGTCTTGAAATAAATGATTGCTTCAGGGCAACTGAGAAGAGTGACAGGGGAGGAGGAGGGTGCTGGAATTGTAAGAAGCTGTCTTTCAGTTGGCTGCTTGGCGTACAGTGAGGAAGCTGTGCTGGGGATGCGGTGCAGCTTTGTGTGGGGGTGACCAGATACTGTAGACTTCCTCTGTGCATACCCTAAAAACAGTAGTGAGGATAAGTCTGACTTGGTTGAATTTTGTTGTTTAATTCTGATATTCTTTTCCTCTTCTGTTTAGTTTATCTTCTCTCTTCTTTCTCTGTTCTGTCTATGAAGCAGATGGGAGCTTGGCTAGCCCTGCTCGTGTCCCAGCATCGGAGGGTGGCTGCCCACGCCTTGCTGCACGAGGCTCAGTCAGGGCACACCTCGCTGGGGCTCCGAAGCGATGCCCTGAGCGGCATGGCAGCAGGCAGGAGGTGTGCACGGTGTCAGAGCCAGAGCAGACAGCCCACACTGCTGCAGCTGGGGCATGGGGAGCAGGGGCATGGAGGGGAGTGCTGCTGGCAGCTGCTCTGCCTGCACCGAGGCTCTCCTCAGTACCAGTCTGACTGATAACTGCACACAGCAGCTCTGAGCCATTCTGAGTCTGAGATGGATTCTCCCTTCAACATACAGAGAAAACATTGAGCAGTACATCTGCTCCTGAAACGTGTCCATTTCTGACCCCCCTGGGGCAGGAGTCCTGGTGGGAAGGATGAAAGCAGCGTGGAAATGGATCTGGGGTAGGAAAAGACAATAAACATTGTGATGGATAAAACGATAGCCTGATCTTGGGATCCACAAAGGCAAGGGATCAGTGTCACAGGGGAGAGCTGTTCTGCCCATTGAGAAGAAAGATTTGGAACTGGTTATGTTGTTTTAGCACCAGAGTGTATGGTAAGGGTGCTTTTAATACAAGCATCTGACCCAGCCCTGTTTAGTCTGAGATCTGCCAGGAACTCTGCATGAGATCTGTTGGCTTCAGGCTGACGATCAGTGTAAGCAAGGTCTGTACTTAGTAAAGATGTTTATCATGCAAGTTAATGGAAATGAAGGCTTTCCATGTACCCATTAAATTGAAGTCTGCGGATGGGTACGTGTGTGCAGTGAGCTCCAGGAGTTAAGCACGCCTGCCCTTCGGTGCAAGCACGCTTCCTCCCCACGGCGGTTTGGGTTTGGATCTGGTTTTTGCTGTGATGATGCAGCACTGGGCTTTCCAGCATCTGTTTTCTGGTGATGTTGTGATTGCCATCTCGCTTTGCTTCCCACAAGGCTCGTTCCCGTGTCCCTGTGATCCTCTCAGCTCCTGCCATGGGTGTGCTGCACAGCTGCTCCAGCCACCACTGGGCAGACTCTGTGAGGTGCAGCAGACAAAGGCGCTGTGATAAGGGACTGTGATAAGACACTGTCATAAGGTGCCGTGGGCCCAGCAGTGAGCTGTGCTGAGCTGTGCTGCAGCTGGGGGCTGTCAGGACAGCAGCGCTCCACAGCTTTCCCGTTACTGGATTAAATTTCCAGGTATGCTCAGAGCTATTTTTCCATTATATCTGTCTTATTTTGTGTCAAAAAGTGGATGGAGTCGGGGAAGGGAGTTTGGATAAACTCAGTGCACAGGGCATATTTATAATCTGGGCTGGGGAACTGATCCTGTCCAGCACGTGCTTTGCCTTGGGCAGTCCGGAATATTTGATTAGTTTGTAGGGATTTATGCCTCCCCAAATGAATGCCTTGTGCTGGGAAGGCGTTGTCCAAGCACCGTGCTCGTACCACCTCTGTGCTCCAGCAGAAATGTATGAAAAAATGAAGTTCAGGATGAAAAATAAAAGAGAGAACAGCAGTAAGCTCTGATCAGAAAAGAAAGATATCTATTTTAATTCTATCATTCCGTGGTAATAAAAATATGTCCAAAATAACCGCCCCAAATGGAACTTTGGCTGTGACTCAGAGAACCAGAGGGAACTCTGAAACACTGTGAGGGCTTGGGCTATTTTATTGATTTTTATGGGAATAGATTTGGAAGAAAGCATTCTTTTTGGTGAAATTTGATAAATGACGCTGAACAAAACCAACAACTTTAAGCAGAATTGGGTGAAGAGTTGTAAAAATCTTTACTGCCTCCTCTGCAGCTGCAGGTGGCATTGGCACTGCTGTGCATCTGTGTGCAGGGAGGGCAGCAAAGGAGGCTGGGCAGCACACGGCAGCATCAGGAGCACTGGTTGTGTAAGCAGGGATTGTAGCAGCGGGCAGGCAACGCGCTGCGTGCTCTGGGTTTGGGGGTGATATTGTCCATGGAAAAAGGACAAGGGAAAAAAAACCAAACTTGTGGAAAATGAACACTTTGGGCTTTGAGGTGGTCCTTCTTAGGAAAAGTTTTGTCTGCAGAGAGCGGACAGTGCTGGCACAGCTGCTCAGGGAGCAGGGGAGGTCAGGATGCAGCACTGAGGGACGTGGTCAGTACACGTGGTGGCTGTGGATCTGAGAGGTCTCTTCCAACCCTGAATAATTCTGCAATTCTGTTTTGTGCTGCTCTTTTTGTACCCCCACGACCCCTCTGCCCTCCATCTCCCTCCTTCCCTTTGGTTTTGTTTCCTTTCCTCAGTTTTGTGGTGATAGCTGTGCTGGGCCCCAGCACGCTCATAAATCTGAGTCTGCGGATAGGGTACGTCTCTGAAAACAATTTTAGTAAGCAGAACAAAGTCCATTTAGTCTTCATTACATACATTGCACTTCCTGAAGAGACTGTGGCTGGATTTACTGTGTAGTTTAGTGAATTAACTTACATGTTCTTTCCACATACCTGAGCCTGGGGAATCTGAACTCATCCCACAGAAAACAGACTGAAAATCAATCAGCTTAGATAGATGTAAAGAGCTCACTGGGGAAATGCAGTCAGGCAACTCCATCCTGAACTACTTATGGTATGACAACAGCAGCCTGCATTTCCACTAATTCAGTTGTCTCCAGGGCATTCAGTGTAAAGCGGGTCCAGGAAGCACATTGTTAGTGCACACAGAGCTGCTGCAGGAGGCACAGCCACCACTAACTGTGCTGTGCCCCCTTTGATGCACTGGTGTCCACCCGTGCGTGCTGACTGACAAAAACCCTGAGCGTGGCTGCTGGTGCATTGCAGGAATACAGGAATACTCATCAGTTCTCCGACCTAAATTGTCTCTTCTTGCGTGGTTCCTGAGTCAAGGAGCTTTTGCTTAATAGAAAAAATATGGGTATGGTGTAGGGGGGGAGTAGCAGCTCCAGTTGTCTCCATCACTAACCTGCAGAAGGGGTGAATTCCAGCAGTGAGTTATGTAGCATGTGTGCTCACTCCTTTGCTCCACTCTCAGAAACTGTAAACGTGGTTTCTGTGCCTGACACGAGATACTTTGCTACCTTTTCTGCTCCCCATTCCTGAGCAGAGCCCTGCTTTTGTCCCCCTTTCTGCTGGCTGAACGCATTGCTCACAGCTGAAGGGGTTTCTGTGCCTCCCTCTGCCTTTTTGTCCCTACCAGCAGAGCTTGCTGACCCGAGGTTATGTGGAGTGTGTGATGTGTAACAGGGAAGTTACTCTGCTGTGAAACTGGGAATCAGCACACAGCCTCGGTCCGCTGAGTGCAGTTCTGAGGATGCAGGTTTTCCCATTTCCCCTTCTTCCATCTCTCATCACCACCTTGCTATGAAAAAGGAGAGAACTGATATGAAAACCGCCCTGCAGCTGGGTTTATTCATCAGGACTTTGGTTTATGATTCTGAGTGGCTGCGTCCTTCCAGTTTGACCCAGGATTTAAACATCCGTGGGTTAACTACAGAAGCGAACAGTGCAGCTACGAGAGCTGGTTCTGCTCAGACGTGCCAGACAGAGGTCCTGGGAGAGCCATCAAGTTTCCCTTTATTTCTAGCATTCATAAAACAGGCTTGTTTGCGAAATAACCCAGAGGAGCAGAGTTAACATTTATTTGGGTTGACTGATGCCTTGAAGCCCTGTGGTGAAACTGTGAGCGTGAAAAGCTGCGGTTAGAGGTGGGATGCTGGTCTGCAGGGCCGGGGCCTGGGATGGCTCTGTGGGGCTGCTCTGGGGGCAGTGGGGGCTGTGTGCAGGGTGCTGGCAGAGGAGACAAACCAGTGAGGCACTGGAGGCCGGCAGGGAGAGCAGAGCAGAGCCGAGCAACCTGATGGGCTGTGGCCAAGGCCAAACTTAGATGTGAAGGCAGCTGCTGCAAGCTGCATGGCGTGGAAGGACGTGCAGGAATTGCCTGTGGAGTTGTCCTGAGCTTCCAGCAATATCACAAGAAGAGCAGTTCGATGCTGTGATTGCCATCTCCCCACACAGCTCCCAGCAGGGGCTCCGAGGGCATCCACCAACATGTGGCTGTGCAGGACCTGGGGTCGGTGCGTTTGTGCTCCTCCTGGGGCAGCTCTTGCTGCACACGAGCTGCACGTGTGAGCGGGGCCGTGCACCTGGCAGCTCCTGCAGCTTTCCCAGCGCCTTCACTGCATTTTAGCAGAGCTGTGGTGCCAGAGTGTTGCTGGGTATGTTTTTAGGAGGGAAATTAAGAGTGGGCAGGAGGGCTGCCAGCCCATGTGCCAGCAGGTGGAGGGGCAGGAGAAGGGATCCATCTTCCTGCTGCTGCAAGGCATCAAGGCTCTGTGAGAAGGGCTGTCCTTTTCTGGTGGTTTGCCCACCAGGTTCCTTCGATATTGATTCCTCAGTTATCAGAGAGAAAAACAAACCAGGCAAACCAAACAACCACCAAACCCATACTGAGGCTGAGGGAGCCCTCCCTGCCATGTACCGGGTAGCTCTCCTGCCCCGAGCCCACCCCAAACCGACCCACGTTTCTCTCTAAGGATGAGAGATGTTGGTGACCTGTGATAACCCACCTGCTGATGTGACTGTGTGCTCCAGGGAAACTGCTTTCTTTCATTCCTTGCTCCTCCCAAAATTACCCTTGAGTTAGAGAGGAGAATGGTGTCGATACTCTGGAGGTGCAATGGCAGCAGAAGCAAAGAGGGTTGATGTTGTTTGTTTGTTTTTCTTTTTCTCTGTTAATATGTGGCTGTTTGTGCTTTCTCTCTGCTGCTGGCTGCGCCTTCAGGAGGGTGAAAGGTTTAAGTTGATCCCATTAATATATGTAGAAGTAAACCTTGTCTGTGCTGGGTGCTGAGTGATAAGGGAGAAAATATTACGGCAGGCTGCTAGATTGCTAGGTAATATGGACATGGATCTTTGGGAAATAATGTGGAAAAACAGTTCTTCACTTTCATCTCCTGCACGTAACGGGAATGTTTTCTGTTTCCTCCTCCTTCAGTGTGGCCATTCCTGAGCTCCACTGCGGCGAGCACACGGGTCATCATTGCAATTAGAAGTCAGCCAGGGTGGGGCTGGGAGGATTCACAGACACTGGGGGCCAATGGCAGTGTATGGAAAACAAGATTTATATAAATATATATTTGTTGGTTTATATAAATATATATTTGCTGTGCAGAGGAATCGTTTTTAATAGAGTCTTAGTTTTTCCTATTCGGTTTGGTTTTGTTTTGCTTACATTTTTCTATTTTTTTTTTTTGCAAATCTACCATGAAATACAGAGGAAAGATGCTTTGGGGTGAGGCAGTGTGAAGGTGTCTCGTTGCAGACTTCAAACAAACTCTGCCCTGAGTAAATCCATATCAAATTCATGTAAAATTGAGTTGGCTAGCACGCTTTTGATGTTCCCGAATTACTGCACAAAAACATTCAGCAGAGATTATCTATTAAGATTTTTAGTTCAGTCAAGCATTCGTTTAACCAGACAAAAATACTTCACCCTGGGGGAGCACTAACTCCCAGCTCTCACCCCCCTGGTGCAGAATGGATCGATCGCTGCCGTTCCTGGCTGTGATGTCTGATGATGTCCAGCAGCCCCAGGCTGCTCCTGCACGGCAGTGTGCCCGAGCCCCCAGCCTGCAGCGTGGGGATGTGTGCAGTCACTGGGTCCATTTCTGCTCTCCAGCACTCAGGTGTGGAGGGGCTGCACTGGCACAGGACTTTGTCCCATGGCAGAATGAAGGCACTGCCAGGTACTTGTGTTCTGACTGCTTTTTCTTATTTCACTGATGTAAAGAGTGACAGAGTGGGCTTGGCTTAGAAGGGAGAGTTGATGCTTTGCTATTTCTAACAGTTTGTGATTAACTTTGTTTACTATGAGCACGTGTGGTAGGATCTCACTGATGTTCCTCCACCACAGGGGACAGCTCGGAGGCCACTTCAGACCTGAGATGACTCTTTGAAGGTGAACTGGTGCCCATAAACAAAAGCCTGAGCTCCTGCGCTGTGGGTGGGCACCGGTGGGGACTGTGCCTGTGTCAAATTGTCACAGCCTGGGGAGAGGGAAGGAGCTTTCTCCTCTGTGTAAGGAGAAGTGTCATTCAACACTACTTCAAGCTGGTTGGCTGAATTTTGTTTATTCTTGGAAAAGAACAACCCCCAAACCAAACTGTATGAAACTGAGAGGGTTTCAACCCTGTGGGATGGTGGGGGGCTGCAAAGGACAGCAGCAGGGAACAGTCACACAGCATTGCTAACCGCGCCGAGCATGGCACAGTGCTGTGGGTACAGCTGTAGTGAGGGGAAGCAGCAGGGCTGGGAGCACAGAGCCTGTGAGCCCATGGAGCATTGCATACATCACTGGGCTGTGCTGCTGGGTGCACTCCTGGGAGCACTGCACACCTCTGGCTGCTGCCAGCAGTGGCGTGGAGCCTCGAGGGGCTGCAGCTGCAGGAAAAGATGTTGGGGGCTGTGCATCGTGGGAAGCTGGCAGGATTTCACATTGCCAGACCTGCAGAGCAGTTGGGCAGCTCAGGCTGTGTGTGATGGTGCTGGCTGGGGCTCTGCCCCCAGCTGACCCACGGGGCCCTGTGACTGAGGCCCCAGGGGTGCAGGAGATGCTCTGGGAGCTGGGGACTTGCTGGACCCCGGCTCCTGCTATGCTCTGTGACATTTGTTTCCATCTGCCTGTGCTGCTCTTGCTCTGTTACATGGTGCCTTGCCTCGGAGCTTGAATTATTGCCTACATGCATGGGTAGAGCCTTTGGAAAACAACTGAGCATGTAATTAAGAGAGTCAGTGTGTTTTATGGGGATAGTGACGAAAGGAAACAGCTTTAGTAATTGTGAGTGCCTGTCAGAAGAGATTTGCGGCAGAGGGAGGTCAGTGGGAAGAGAGCTCCTACTGCAGAGAGTGGGCTTTTCCTCGAGTGGTGTAGCTGCTCATCATTTATCAGCCTTCCATCTGAATTCACCAGGCTCGTTGCAGATGCCATGTGTATGCATTGGCCGGGTGCTCTCCGGGCATGCACAGCCTGCATTGCAACCTGAGCTGAAAATTCCCCTGTACCCAAACCCTGCGGACCTTTCTTGGATAAGAGAGTGTCAGTGGGTCATGCATGGCCTGGAGTGCTGGTGTCAGCTCCCTTCTGTAAGAGCAACCTGCCATCTCTCAGAGGCCTGGCTGCTTCGAGGCAGGACGAGCAAGGGAGGATTTTGCTGATACCCGGATTGTTGCAGTCTGCAGATACATTAATGTGTCACTTGATTGGAAGTATCTCGTTTTCCAGTAAGTTATTAGTCGCTTAAGTGAAGTTGCTCGTGTCAGTTTTCCCTTTCATTAAATATTCATATTTACTAATGGAAATTGTCTTGACAAATTGGTCAAACTGAGCAACTTAGGAATTCATGCCGTAGACTAAAAAAAGTTGTCTGGAACTCCCAGTGAGCCGAAGCAATGCTTGAAATCATTAACACCTCATTGATTTTATAATTAAAAATCCGTAGAGTAAATAGAGCATCCTTTAAATGTGGTGTAGCTGTTTATCTCGATGCTCGGTATTAATATTCATTTTTTTTTTCCTGAGAATGTCCATGACGTTTTGAAGACTCCTTCTGCAGTGCTCTCCCAGGCACCAATGCTTCCCACAGAAGGAAGTGGCCTCTCAAAGCCACTGAGCCCCGACAGAGTTAACACTGCCTGAGGCTGCAGCAAATGGTATTCGTGAATGGGACTCTGCCTCCTCTAAGCAGGCTTACGAGGCCGAAGGCTCATGATGGAGCCAGATGGGGATAATCTTCGAGAACGGAGTCAACACGTGGAGACCAGTTCAGCCCGTTAACCAGTAAGTAATGCGTGGCTGCTGGAGAGTCTGCAGGAAGGAGGAAAGCTCTTTTAAAAATCCTTAACTTATTTTGGCAGTAACCGTGCTGGTACTTAAAAACAAAACACGTGGAAGGGAACAGTCATCCTTCCATAAGGAATTTCATGGTGTGCCTGGAAGCAGCTCCAGCTGGGTCAGCAGCTGCAATGCACCTTTAGAGCTGAGCCCACGGCCCCTTATGGGGCCGTGGGCTCAGCTCTAAAGGTGCATTGCAGCTGTGTGCTGTGCAGCTGGGAGGGCTCTGTCTTCACCCCCCCCCCCCCTCTCTGCATTCCAGTGGTGAGCTCTCGAGGCAGCACTGAAGCCCTGCATGTGGAAAGCAATAAAAGCAGCCCTTGGGAGGAGCATTGACCTTAGAGCCCAGGAGCTGTTGGATGATGTTGCACACAAAAGCCTGGCTGCAGCTGCTCTAACAGGATGGCGTGCGTCTCCAGTCCATCTGATGGAAAACATCCCATTTTTTTTTTTTTTAGCATCCCTAACCACCTCAGCTTTATGCAGATTTCTGACAAACGGCGGAGCAGTGCTTTTCTTCTCTGCTCACGGAAGATCTCTTTGCCTCTAATCGCTGCCGAGCCAAGCGTGCAGTTTTGTGAAGGAGGTGCGGACTTCATGGTGTGCCTGTGAGCTGCTGGCTGTGTGCAGCACAACCCGCTGCCCCCGCCCCACATCCCTGGGGGGGCAGCTGCAGCCCCTGCCCCACACGCAGGTGCTGACCGACGTGAGCCATGAGCTCGTGCCCTGTGTGGCATTTCACAGTTGGAGCACTCTGCTGCTCGGGAGGTTTGGTGGCTGTGGTGTGAGCAGATCCACGTCCGCAGCTGAACAGTTGTCCGTGAGAATGGCGTTTCCACCGGGCAGGAGTTCTTTCTTTAAGGAGTTCTCATTTGATGCCGTACGATGTACAACCGGAGGGCAAAGCATTTAGCAGCGAGATGGATGATGATTGTTTTAAATGAGTTCACCATTATTTGATGAAGCGGAAAACAAGAGATGTTCTTCTGGCACATGGTCTTTTCTGTGTTGTTTTTCTTACCTCCGTGAGTTATGCTTTCTGTCAAACCCTTCCAAACACGTGTGCTGCTGCACTGCCTGCTCACTCCTGTGCCCAAGGGCTGAGCTCCCCGGGCCCAGCTCAGCACTGAGGACACTGAGCTGTAGGGAGAGAGGAGACGTTCCCCCTGGAAAAAGGGGGTTGGACACATACAACCATGGCCATCCAGTTCTGTTCATGGGTAATTGAAACAGGAGAAGGAGTTAAAATTAATCGAGTAAATGTTTCACTTAATAATTTATGTAAGATCTAATTGGCTCCGTAATGCCTGCTAATGTGCTGTAAAGACTCACGGGATAACACGGTAGGAGTGGGAAGGTGGTTGGGTGGCAACTGAAGTCTCTCTTGTTGCTGTGCTCTTCACCAATTTTTGCCCATCTGCCTTGCTTTGGCTAACAGTATTGGTGACCTTTTGTTGAATAGATCTTCATCACATTTGAGGTATGTTCTAACGTTTCCATTTGGATGTGAAGTGTTTTTGTTCCTTGGTTACGTGATTAATGCTTATATATTACAGGCATAGGATGTATATAATATATATATACATATATATACTGCCTCGCATGTACAGTGCAGGGGGAGCACAGCGAGGCTGCAGGGGGCCCTCAGCAGCACACGCAGCTCCCTGCTGCTGAGAACAATCCTGGAAATGAGGACGTCTGATAGACGAGTGCCACGCAAAGCAGAGCTCCAGACTGCACTGCACATGAGAGCAGAGGCTCATTTCTGCAGTCATTAACATCCGAGGTCCTTATGTCTGAAAGGGGCAAGTACCTGCAGAGCTGTGAGGAGTGCAGTGTGGATAACAGAACCAACACAAAGGGTCGCAGCCAGAGCCACGGGGCTGCGATGGGGCTGCTCTGAGATGTGTGCTCAGGGGCAGGGATCTGTGCGAGGCCATCAGGCACAGCGTGCCTGCAGGAACTTGAGCATACGTGGTTGGATGAAAAACTTGAATCTCATGAGGGAAAGAAAACTTCTGCAAATATTCACTTTATTTTAAAAGTAATGTTTTCAGCTGTTTTTCCCGAACCTTGTCTGCAGTGCATCTCCCAGAGGAAGAGCAGTGGCTCAGCACCTGCATTAAGGGGTAGGAGTGTGCACTGATGGAGATGGAGCTCTGCAGCCTAACACAGGAGCAGCTGCAGTGGGAGCTGTCCTTCCTACGGCTGCTGAGCCGGAGCTGGACCTGGGTGCTTGCTTTATCAGCTGCAGGTAAGCAGCCAGTGTGGAAATAAGGATCTGCAGCATGGGATAAAAACAAAAATATAGGGAGGCTTCTTCTCAGACAAAAATCATCAGAGATAACAACCAACCAACTGTTGTGTGTATGCTGAGGGAACAGCCAAAGCTGGTATGTTACTGCAGAGAAGCACTTAAAATACCGTAAGGAGTTTCTGTTTCATCTCCTCTGATGACTGGAGGGCCTGCTCTGTCTGTCTGTGTTGGGGAGGATCTAATGGAGGTTCACAGCTTTGGTGAGATGTTGGTTCAGGCTGTCCAGTGTGCATGGGAACATTCCCAGGGTAAAGATACCAAAATTAAGCACAATGTTAAGCTGTCATTTCTGATACCTTCTAACAGGATTCATTAGGATTTAATCCTTTCGATCAAACTGGAACTTTAAGATCCCACAAGACTCAGCATGGTCCTACTGAGCACATTCAGCATCCTATTTCTACACATCATGCATATTCCCATGATTTGTCTTTGTTTCTCCCTGTCTGTGTTTTGTGGATCTTTGGAGAAAGTACTTTGCTAAGCTTAGTTTAACTAGAACAATTCCTATTAAATGAAATTTGTTCTGGATAGAAATGTGTCAGAGAAGGTATTTATTGCAGCGATTCTTATTTCAGGGTCTGTTAGCCACCAGAAATGTGTACATTCTCTTCAGGATATTTACCCAGGGATTCTCAACTTGGCTGGCTTTTTCTTTCCTTTCAAAAGGAAGAAAAATTTCTTGGGAAGAGACTGTATAATGACTGAAGAGGTTCCTCACCGTGGAGGAGACTGTGGCCGAAAGCTGCTGAGGTTGAAGTAGATGGTGCCCTGAATCTGGGTGTTCAGACCAGGTTAGGACGCTAACTGTCTTTCTGTCTGTCTTCTCTGTATCTTAGGGTGACCTAGGTTGCCTAAATTAGGCATCAGCTCCCCCATGCTGGCCCTATAGAGACAGGAGTGGTATTAGTCTCCTATTTTAAGAAATAAAGGGTGAAATACTGAACCTGTTGATGCCAAATTTATCCATTCCTATTGCTCAACAGAAGGAGTTGAAGTGGTAAAGGCATCGGTAGATTAAGGAGACGCAAAGATGCGAGGTTTTTACCTAAAAACTGAAAGCCTGAAAACCCTGCTGCTGGAGGCTTTGTTCCCTCTTTCATGAAGTCCCTCTCTGGCTGCTGTGTGAGGTGGTGGCTGCAGGCAGCAATGAGGCTTCCAAGTAAATTGCTCTGAGATTCATCCGTTTACAACGTGATTTTGGACAGTGTCCCAAGAAGCATCAGTTTTTATTGCTTTGCCTTGAGCCTGAGCTTGTGTGTAAGTTCTTTTATAAGGTTTTGCCTCGTAAAGGAAGATGAGTTGGAGGTCAGTGTTGCTGTGGCCGTGGTTTGTAGGTGCAGACCAGACAGTTCACGTCTTGGTCTGGTCCCATCAGAGTGAACTCAAATCCAGAAGCTTCATGGGGACTTCCCACGGCACCCAGACTCATACTCTGGCTCACAGTAAACTTTTTATGAAATAACATGTTATTTCTCCTCCAGCAGATGTGCTGTCTTGCTCTGAGCTCCATCACTCTGTGAAGCAGAAGTGGCATTGCCCTGCCCTGTGCAGAGCAGCCCTGCGTGGGGCAGCCCCACATCACCTCCCAGCAACCAAAACCATGCCATGGACAGCATCAGGCACAAACTGTGTGTGCAGAATGAAAGGTTTCACATTCGTCGCTGTCATTCAATTGTGAGATGCCTGATGAATGAACCACTGTATAAGCATTGAGGGGAATGGCAAACTCCCTTATGTGGATGAATAAGGAAATAATTGGAGCAGGGAGGTAGAGAAATTTGAGTCCAAAGAGCCTATTAATGCCAAGATAAAGTGAGCAACTCCCTGAGATCGATCCAAACTCAGAAAAAAAAACTACTGAGGTACACTGCTCATGCAGGCCCTGGGTTTCCTAGGAGATGAAAGGCAGTTCAGATATGGCTAAGGACTGGGATCTCACTGCTCAGCCGGAATAACTTCCTCTGCCAGTCCCCAGATGCTCCAGGCTTTTCCTTGGCTGCACAATAATGAACACACACCCAACCAGAAAAGCAGATAGTGCTAGTCGTGCCTGGCCACGCTCTGGAGGTGGCTCGCTGCTCCGGAGCCAGCTCTGACCGCGCTGTGATTATCTGGCAGCGCCCGTTATGCTGCACTGATTGTGTCTCCCTGGTGACTAGAAGAGCTGATCTGCTTCAGCAGTGACTTGATCAACACTTAAATCTTAAAAATAATAATAATAATAAAAAAAGAATACAGGATATGGGATAGTAAACTTCTCCCTAGATTAAGCTACTAAATGTCAGAGCTCGGCTTCATCTGGAGTAAATGGAGGTGAAAACTATGAAATTTCTTACGTGCTATCTGCTTTAAACACAGCCAGCTCTTGCTGTTACCCAAAGCTAATGACCCTGGGCAGCCTGAGTGCTCGGAGTGTGTTGGTGTGGTACTGAATCCAGCTGGATGTCACTCTGGAAGGTGTCCTGCTCAGCATCACGTGGCATGACCCGGGATTTAGGCAGCTCTTGTGCATCACTGCCTGAAATAGAGGTATGAAGTAGAAATAATCTGTTTAGCCTTAAAATGTTGGCTATTGTCACTGGAGTCTGGCCTGACATTAATGCTTTTAGTGTCAAAAGAGTGACAGGATGCTGTACCCAGCTTTGCTGAATCTTCCTGTAGCATGTTCCTGTCCCTGCCCTGGCACAGTGCTGTGTGCTCACACTTGCGCATAGCCAGTATTCCTGCAGTGCATTGAAGTGTTCATCTTTTTGAAACCACAGAAAGCCAGAAGTTAAATCCACATCCCCATGCTGCTTTGTGTGTGACTCACGGGCCCTAACTGAGGGTTGTCTCTTTCACACAGTGGTGTGCTCCCTGGGACCAGAGCAGACACTCGGTTTGAGAGTTGTGTGTAACTGTTGGCTGATTTCATGTGATTTAGAGATTTCCTTTAGCTCTGTTATTAGCTTTTATGAGTCTTAATTGAGTAGTTTACTTGCAGTATGCAGTCCTTGATGTGCCAGAATATATCCTTAAGTGTGCATATGTACCGAGCAAAATGGTGTTTTTACGTCTTTTAAAAGTGGAAGCGATGAGCTGGGGAATAGGTCCCAGCTCTGGCTGCAGATATTTGATGGATCAATACAGATTTAATGGTTATTCTCCTCTGTATTCTGTATCTGCTGCATTGATGCAACAGGTATTCTACATTCTGTATGATTCGCAGACATGATTTTAGTACTGTATTTCCTGCACTGGATTCACCTTGCTTTTGTTTTCTATTATCTCTTTCCCTCCAATTTTTTCTTTCCCAACAGTAGTTACGTTTAAGGCAGTGACAAACAGAATTGTCAGGACACTGATGGTAGCTGCTTGAATCTCAGCTGTGTCTGTTGACAAACAGCACTGATATTGGGCTCAGCTGTTTTTATGCTCTCACTGCAGCAGGGCTTTGTGGTTTCCCTGCCCAGGGCTGCTGGCTCTGCTGCCACATCCTGGTGGCACCTCGGTGGCTCCTGGTTGCAGCCAGCCCCGGGGTCCTGGGAGCTGCCCCCGTGCAGAGCTGGCAGCGTATGTACAATTTACATATGGACAGCCTTTGCAAATTAAGCAGCACCATTCATCATAACGCATCATCTAAATTTGTTGCAGAAATGCTCCTAGCCACGGGGGATTTGCGTTATGTCGTGGAGAGTGGCACATCTCTCAATGCCTATAGTAACGGCTGTCTGCTCCCTGAGCTTAAAGATCATTATCCAGCACTCTCTCATTCAGCATAACTTTTATGTCTAGCAAATTAAATTCCTGAGCAAAATAATTACATGTAAAGGCTGCTGGGCTATTATTCACAAGGGGCCAATTTTCTCGCCATTTGTTGGCATTTGAAACGTCAAATTTATGGCACTGTAATATATACAACATATAGTTCAAAAGTAGAACGTGAAAGGCTCCAATCAAGTCTGCCGATGTGAATTTTGAGGACAGCTGGACATCAGAGAGGGAAAATAGATTGTCCACTTTAAGCCAAATGGATGCTTTATTCTGGTGGCTGTTCCTCGCCCCGAGTGTCGCTGAGCTCCTGGTGCAGTGTGAGGCAGTGCTCTGCTCTGCCTGGCAGTGCCTCCTGGTACCATCCTGCTGCTCCGCGTGCCCGTGGGGCTGGAAGAGAGGCTGGGAACGTTTCGTTGCTGGTGTCTAATGAATTGTTTTACTTTACCTTCAGTTTTGTGTTCACCGCATAGCATAAGGAGCACGATTTGAGCTGTATGAAGAGCGGTAATGCCATGGTTTGGAGGACCTCAATTCTCCCTCTTACAGTGTGAAGTTTTGTGAGTACACAGTCAGCTTTCCAGTATCACTGCTTTTTGAACCATTTTCGGGAACAATCAATGGCTTTAACTGATTTACTCTGTTGTTGCCATTGTACTGTATGCCCAGAAAAGACTGATATCTGTCTCATAATGATTTTGGTGTAACCATTCCCTATGCTACCGAAAGTAATGCTTGATGAGGAGCAGAACTTGTCAGTGTTAGCATAGCTCTGGATAACTTGATACAGGATGTACTTTACTCGTACACATTGGCATTACACACAGTGATGGTGAGGGCCTCCAGTAAATGAAGATCCAAGAGCTGCATGTGCTCGTGTGCATGGAGCATCTCACTCGATGCCATCTCCCCATAAAGGCTTTATCCCACACCCACACATTCCTGCTTATTCTCACCGTGCTCTTGGAAAAACAATCAGTATAAAACCCCATTGCCTCCTCCTAAGATGAATGACTAATGAGTTGTAATTGCTTCCCAACCCTACAGGAAGCTAACTTCACGAGGAGTTAAGGATTATCTAGCTCTACATCCCTGGGAGGTTATTATTCTAGGAAATTAATTTAATTAGATTAGACCTATTAGAAATTTAGTGAGAGCACTGAAGATTGGCAGGGCAGGGGCAGAGCAATGCGCTTTGTAAAAAATTGTAAAGGCTGCAGTAAAAGGGGTAATTTTGCATTACCAAAATTACTTCCATCTTCTTCGAGGCTTTATTGTTCTGAAAATAACACTCTGTGAACCTTAGGGCAAACAGCTCCGTCCTCCTCCGTGCACGAGGGGGTCTCAGCACGCAGTGCCCTCGGTGGGTTTCCCCTGTTGTATCCAGCCTGTCTCGTCTGCCTCTTCTCTGTACAAATCCTGACTGAATTTAGATGGCTGTGGTGGAGTAAAGCAATTTGCTGCCGTGTTGGATGGCAGGAGCAGCACTATTCCCCCAGGGTGTGCTTACAGTGTCTCGGTGGTGACAGAGCAGTGTTACAGGTGGTTGTTAGACCCGCTCCGGCCTCAGCTCTCTGGGACAGAGCTGCCCTGGTCTGTTGCAAGCCTTCCCCATCCTGTGCAGGGTGCAGCTCCTGCCAGAGCCGCTGCGTGGGGGATGCTGTCCTGGAGCAGCACTGCCCCTGTCTGCTGGCTGCGAAACAAGAACTGTTTTCTGCTTGTGGATGGGAAAGTGATTGTGCTGCACAGCACGGCTGAGCGTGCTGCTGCTGCAGTGCTGGCTGGCCACGGCTGTGCCATCGTGGCAGACCCCTGCCTGTCCCCAGCTGGGGTGTACCCAGGGTGGGGGGCACGTCCTGGGCAGGGCACTGCAGCTGTGAGCAGTCCTGGGTGCCTGGCGGGATGTTTGGCCACGCTGATAGGGAGCGCAGTGCATCTGCTCCTCTGCGAGGAGTGTTGGGAAAATAGGGAAAAATATTATTCGTAATTATTCTTAAAGCATATGTATCTGTGACATAACGTATGTTCCCGAGGAAAAACGCTCAACAAAATACCAAGAAATGCTGCTGCTTGGGAATTGTGTGCTGTCTCTGAGCAGCAAATCCACTCTGTGATGGGGGGGATGTGCTGCCCGTGGGAGCCCCGGCACAGAGAGCACCCAGCACGTCGTGCTGTGCACACAGCTCGTGCCATGAGCACTGTGAGCACTGCAGGGAGCAGCCTGTGCCAAGGAAATAGGAGGCTGGGGTGGTTGTGTTTCTGCCAGATTAATGCAGCACGCTCAGGACAAGGTTATCTCAGCAAGTGGGAGATAGGTCCTGGAATGGATTTTCGTATTTAAAGCTTTAAAGCACAGGTGCTGTGTGGCTTGCAGTCTGTTTTGCGAATCCTTATCATCCGGCAGCTCTTGTTTGTGAAATGGAGCACAAAATGAAAGCCACGAGGAATGGTGATGGGGACACTGCCTGGGGCTGTGCTCTGCCCACTGCTGCCCTGGGAGCACAGATGTGCTTCCAACAAGCCTCCGAACTGGGACTGCTGTGCACTGGTTGGTTTGCTGGGTCGGCCTTCCAGGAGCTCTGCCCGCTGGGCTCCTGCTCTGTGTGAGGTGTGTGCAAGCATTTTGCTTCTTGGGATCCCCAAGGTTATTGCGTGTCTCACGTTTAAATTGTTGGTGAGAGCGCTGTGTTTGCCTCAACTTGTTTAAGAGAGAAGATGGAAAATCCGTCAGCTCTCACATGGTAGGTGCTCCCCCAGAGATCACCTTTGGGGTAAGCACTGAGATGTGGTGGGAAGGATGGGTCAGGGCTGGCTGTGTGTGTCTGCTTGCTGCCCCACGTCCTGGATCTGAGCCCAGCAGCTGTCCTGCAGCTGCACTCTCCACTTCAAGTCATTGCAACACTGCCCGTGGGACTTTCTGAATAAGGGGACTGATAAGTACAGCTCGTGGATGTGTTGAAAAGAGTGCATTTAGCAGGGGAGGGAAGAGGCTCCTGCGGTTCAGAAAGCTGCCTACTGCATTAGAAGCAGAAAAGTGAGGCCGGGTTTCAGAGGCATTGAGAGCTGTAAATAGAATACGAGATGTGATCAGTCTCCCTCCGCTCTGGCTGATGGCACTCTCAGGAGCAGTGGACAGTGCCCGGTGGGGGCAGGAGAGCCCTGGGCACCACAGCTGGGCCCTGCTGTGCTGCAGCAGCAGTGACAGAGCTGGCGTGGAAGTGCAAGGTAAGCACTTATTGTAGGTCAACCATATGCAGCATTTCTCTATAGATGGGCCCTTTTTCAGGGCAGGAGGGATTTCTGATTCTGTCAATAAGGATTACGCTTGTTTATTGTTAACCAAAACCACTTTCTGTTTATGGAGCGTCTTCGAGTTTCCATGGGGCATGTACAAATTTGCTGGAAGTAGAACAGTGTGGCTTTTCACAGAGAGCAATTACGATGCATTTTTTTGCAAATTCAATTACGGAACTGTAAAAGCTCGGGGGGAAGGCTGTGTGGTATGCGAGATCCTTGGCGCGCTCTCTTTTGCTTTAATCTCTCCAAGCTGGTGAGTCTGTGGAGAGCTTAATTAAAGTCAGTGCAAGCAGTTCTGAAACACGGGCCCATGGAGTGCTGGAGCTGCAGCTCAGGCTGGCCCGGGAGCCACTCTCCTCACCATGTGCTTTCCTCTGCTTCCCGTGCCCGATCCTGAGAGATGACAACGGAACCAAAGCATGAATTAATTCCTGGATGGCCTCTGGCAGAGCAGGAGCTGTGCCAGGCAGCGGGGCTGGGCACAGGGTGTGATGTGTGGGGCTGAGCCTGCCCTGTGGCTGTGTGAGAAGGCTGCATCCATCAGAATCCATTCTCAGTGCCCGTGGGCAGCTGACTGCAGCCAGCCCCACTCCTACAGGAGCCCCTGGCTTTGGGAGCTGCTGTGCAAGCTCTGCCTCACCGTGCTCTGTGTGCCCGGATCGCTGCTCTGAGGCCTCAAGCACAGCAAGTGCTGCAAGAGTGGGATCTGACCTCAGGAGAGTGATTAATAAGAGAGGAGGAGGCAGACAGCTCTGCGACAGGGCAGGGAGCCAGAGATGGTAGTGTGCAGAGGGCGGCAGCTTGTGTTCTCGAGTTTGCTGTCTCTCAGTCACAGAAAGGATTAGAAGTGCAGTGTGATAGCAGAGTGAGCAGTGAGGCTTCTTCATCAGCAGCACAGTTTGCAAAAAGCACCTCAGACACAAAAGCAGAGGCACGTTTCCCCTCCCAGTACTGCTTTTCTGCTCCTGTGGCAGCACCAGCCACTAAATTATCCTGCTCCCTCCTGTTACTGGTTATTGAGTGTTTGGATAAGATGGAATCAAATTATATGCATGTTCAAAGAGGGAAGATAAAACCAGGCTGCAGCATATTTTATGGCTTTTATGAAATTTTGATGTATGTTGTTGGAGTAGATGGGAAGCCACCACCACAGCTTGAGGGCAGAGCTCCTCTTTGAGAACCTTACTGCTGAATTAATGCGAGTAAATAGTAGACAGCAAGGATGTGCAGATGAGATTGGAAAAATAAACGTTTTATTTTTATGCTTGGACTGCCAAGGAAGGGAGACCCCTGAGCACAAAGCTCTGATTCTGGTGCAGCTCTGAGGTTTTACCTTTAGTATGTGCAGCTCAAGTTCAGACAGTTTCTCATCGACAACAAGAAGGCAGAGAAACGGGGAGAGCAGGACCGGGCAGCAAAGCAAAGCAGCTCAGCCGTGTGGCATCTGGGTGTGCGTGCGGGTTTTTAAGCGCAAGCTTCAAATGTGCTCTTCGTAGAACACGATGCTCCTGCGGGACTGACACCGCCGTAATTCTGTTGTCAGCTGTCAGCTGTAATTATTTGGTCCGTCCGTCTGCCCGGAGATCTCTCGGTGCACCAGGTTGGAATGGAGGAGCACTCTTGCACTTTCAGGCAGTTATTTATGACCTAGGCCACTCTGAACTCCAGTTCTCCTCGTGTTGCTCAGCCCGGACAGCAGGAGGCCAGGCCAGGGCTGCCAGCCCTGCTCTGGGGCAGCCGTACCCGCAGGGCTGGGTGCAGCTCTGGGTGCAGCTGTCCTGGCTTGGTGTGCAGATGCTGCACCGAACACGTACCCACAGCTGCATGCTGAAAGCTTCCGAGTGAATGAGTCTGATTTCTTTTATGGATTCAGCATTAATCCGACGGTATTATTTACATATCTGTGTGATGTGACATGGCTTTGAGCCTAGCGTGGCTCCTTTCATTAAAGCCTACAATTACCTCCAGATAACCTTCTTTATTCTCTCCTTTTCTTCATGACTTTGACATTCTTGTCTGACGTGTTTCAAGCTTCACTTGGGTTTTGAGGAAGCAAATCTTTGTGCCTCTGTGTAATGATTGCATCGTGTTAGTATTCCACGTACATGCAGCAGTTTGCAGCTGTATCGTTAAAGGCAGTGCCGAGTGAAAACTGTTTGACTCGTGGCAGCTTTGCAGGCATTTTGTTCCTCAGAGCTGGTCTGCCATCCTTAACAGCTCCATGCGAGGAATGCTCTCCTCAGGTCGTGGTCTGCAGCATCTCCCTGTGTTGTGGCAGGCAGCTGCGGGCATGCCCCTGGGCCTGGGGATGCTGGGACCTTTACGCCTGCAAACGCCAGCTCCCAGCACTGCTTCCTAAGTACTCTCTTGTAGTAACTCAATCTCCAGCACATCACGGAGAATATTTTTTGTGCCTAATAAGATACGTATGTCCAATGTTCAGTGTTTGTGAGTACTATCCTACTTTAACCCACTTTGGGCACCACGAGGAATGAAGTTGTATTATTTTGCCTTTCCACTGGAAATTGCCTGGACACCAACCTACGAATGAGCAGCATTAACATATGTGCTGTGAGTACTTGTCTTGTCATTATACCTGCACTTATCCTATGCAGCGTGTGCACGTTCAGTCGTGTGGTTGTTCGGACACAGTGCTGTGATGGGCGCGTGCAGATTTGTTAAGCTGCTATGGGATCATTGCAGGAAAACAACTGGAATGGTTGAGAACGTACTCAAGCTCCTGGAAAGCAGCAAGAGCTGCAAATGCGTGGCAGTCTGAAGGCAGAAGAAGAGCACACGTGCTTTCTCTTGCACAGACATGTCCGTGAGCCACCTGATCAGCTCTGCAAGAATCGTGAAGATAAATATCTCCTGGTTGCAGTTTCTAAGCTAACAGTCCAGCTGTGTGCATCACCTCCATCCCGTGAGGACAATTGTGGCCGCTTCCATGCGAGGTTAGTGGGAATTGCTGGGGATTATGCAACTCTTGTCGTGGTTTTAATGAATAGATTGCAGAGAAGGCTGTTATTAATTAAGCTGCAATATGGCGTGGTCAGCAGCAGTGAGGAGATGCTAACTGGAGCTGAAGGACCCATCTGTGGAACTCTTTCAGAACCACAGCTCAGTTGTCACCGTGCAGCAGAGGGAATCTCTGGCAGCGATTCAGAGCGTTCCTGTGCCAGAAAGGTGCCTTTGGAAGACAGAAATAAATGGGAAGCATGGCAATGCATTGTGATGCTTGCCACAGGTAGGTAGCACGGGGACAAGGCACAGCCCTGTGTATCAGTCTTGAGTGTGAATAGATGAAAGGATTCAAGCATATGGTAAGCTATTCTCCCTGTGAATAGCAGCTTCTAATTTGCTCGACACATCTCTAATAACCTTGGCAGCCTCTTTCTTCATAATTAACATCTTCATTCAGCTGCTTGGTAAGGTGCAGTGTGTTTGGGCTCAGAACAGCTCAGTGGTGGAGTCAGCCCGGGGTGAGGGCAGTGTGCCCGAGGGGCTGCAGCGCATGGGGTGCAGCTGTTTGCTGACTGATGCAAAACAGAGCTAACAGAGCTCTGCTTCTGTCCGGGTGAATGTGGGCTGTGCCTTTGGTGTACGTGTGTCATTGCCTGGCTAGATCTTAGGTCCTTGTGGCATAGCTTACAAAACTGCACCATTTCACCGCTTCCATGTCCCTACCACAGAATGCAATATCTGGGCTGTTATTGCTGGATCCTGTGAGGAGTGGGAGCAGAGCTCTGGCACTGGGTCCCTTGTCCCTGTTACACTCACAGGCACCACCCTGTGCCACAGGCTTCTGGAGAACGTTGAACCTCAGCATTTCCTCTTCCTTTACCAGGAAACAAGATCCAAGAGGTGAATGCCACTGGAGCATGATGTAGCACATGGTCCAAACCTGGCTGACCCCATCCCCACCCGGCCTGGAGCAGAATGCCAGGCTGTGCAGTGCAGCCCCTCTGTGCCCTGCCTGCTGGGTGCTGCCTCCTGGAGCCATCCCTACACAGCGGTGGTTTTCTTCCCACGGCTGCTGTCTGTGTGACCTAGTTATTGGCTCTCAGGAAAGCCACAGGAGAACCAAGCAGGTATCTGTTTGAGTAAGGAATGCTGATTACTATTTTAAGCCCTTTATCATGTGGAAGCATTCTGAGCTCAGGCACACTCCTCATCAACAGCAGTGAGATAACTAGAAAGGCTTCTCCCCCTGCCCTGCAGTTTGACAGTGCTGGAGTTTCAGGCAATTAAAATCACTTCCACGTCTCTGGCGTACCTGTTAGTCTCTGTATTTGCATGCCAACATGATTCAGACTTGAAATAGCAAATTATCTTATTTGGAGGAGGTGTTTTCTAGGTTCTTTTACTTAATTGCTGCAAGGTGAATATTTCAAGCAGATTAATTTAACTAAATGACACTTGAGTGATTATATTGCTTTGGGACAGAGGTGAGGAAAACCCCTGTGCCAGAGACTGATGCAAATAAAGCACTGTTGGTTTTTTTTTCCCTGCCCTTTCAAGGGAAGCCACAGCCGTTCCTGCAGTGGGTGAGCAGAGTGCTGGGGCACTGTGCCCCAAGCATCCGCCATCTGGGACAAGCAGCTCCGGCACTGCGCTGTGTGAGGCTCAGGTGGGTGCAGTGGGGACAGGTTCTTCTCTGGGACTTCAGTGTGTGTGTAAAACACGGGTAATGCTTGGAGTCTTGACTAAATGAGGTGTGATGTTATCTGCAGGCCCACATAGCACTCAGTTACATGCTTTGGAGCGAACTGCCAGCTGCAGGTGCAGGGATCATTCATTTTTCGTTCTTCCCCACCCCATATTTTGGGTGAAATCTCCTGAGATTCCGCAGCTGGTAGCAGTAGGATCAGCTCACGTTTGGTATTTCCTAGCTGGCTTTGAAAGCTGCGTGACGAACATCCAAACCAGTGAAAGCAATGGGCTCAGCTGCACAAAACTCATTTCCTGTTGCAACTTCATTCAGATACATTAGTCCTGTGACTTCCTAATGAAAACAGATGTTGGCTGGTGTCAACGTGAATGGACGATTCTGGTAACTGGAGTGGCTATTTTTAGCTATATTAACCCAGCTCAGCCTGACGTCACATTGCATCAATCTCATTGCACAGGAAGGATCTGTGCTGGTTGGTCATTGCATCACCATCTCCCTGCTCCACGTTGGGCACAGCACAAGGCCACCAAAACGTGGGCTGAGGAACCTGCCCTGCAGAACCAACAGAAATGCCACTGGTGTTTGTTTAACATCTTGAGATGTCTGCTGGGGATTTCGTTTGGTTCTCTCAGTGGTCGCTCTTTTATCATTATCATCACTTTTATTGTGTGAAGTTACACTCTGCCCCGAGCACTTAAGTGAGGAGAAGCACAATGCAAACCAGAGAGACCCAGAGCTCTGCTCAGCGTTGCTCAGAGTGCTGGGAATGAGCACAGTGCCCACTCCTGAGCTCTGCACGTCGTGTTTTTGCTGATTCCCTTTTCTGAAGTGTAGAGTTTATCAACTGACACCTGCTTCGGCATGAAGTGTGTCGCTAAAACAATTAGCGTGCACAATTAAATCGCTATTTATACCAACTTTTCCAGGAAGAAGTTTTATTTCAGCTCCTCATTATTTTAAAGCAATTTGCAGAAAGAAGTATCGTTGGGAAACGCAGGCGGTGGCATTTCGGGTGAGCAAAGCGCGCCGTTAAGCAAATTAGAAATGAGTGTGAATTTCTTTCCTTTGACCTCATTTGCTGCGGATCAAGTTTGATCCCGGTGGTGAAAATGAGGTCCAGCTGTTAAAATATTGAGCTCTTCCCATGCAACCAAGCTGAACAAAAAAGTAGGAGGAAAGAAAACCCCAAAGAGATGAGAAAATACCTTCTGTTAAAGCATTAGAAGTCCCACCCCATGAAATCAGTCTGTACAGCTGAAGGCAGCTGTGTTGGCCCGGTGTCTGTCAGACCCTATCAGGAGTGCGAGGTGACATCATGAAGTCTCCAGATATACTTCCATGTCATTGGGCTGATTTGTGTCATTGATAAATTGCATGTTTGTAAAATCAATGCTCTTCGCCGCGTGTGCTCTGCTCTGCGGTGTCATAGTTCTCTGCTGGAGACGGCAGCGATTCGTAAGAGCTATCACTCCATGAGATCTTACTGCCACTTCATTAAACAGCCCTCGTTTTCCAGCAGACGTGGTGTAAAAGATTAATGAGTTGCATGAAGAGGTATAAGGTGAATTCTCTTTAATTTTGCTTAATGACATCTGATATATATATTTTTTAAACAGGAGACAAAAGGGAAAATTAAATCCTGGTGAGAAACAGAACCACTTTCCTTCCTGAGGCTGTGCTGAGCTCTGGCTCCGAGCGCTCTCTGGTGCCCTGAAGCACCAGGCGAGCTGTGTCCCTGCATGGTGTGGTGCTGGTGTGGTGTACTGAATAATTGAGATGGACCTTTTGGTCCTTCTGATGCTGCACAGAAGTGCTGCAGTAGTGTTATTTGTCAGGGCTGAGTAGTGACCTTGCAGGTGAGGAACAGCGACCTGCTGCGGTCAGTAGCTGCAGGTAGAACTGCTCTGGCAAAGATGAGATGAAAAGAACATCTTAATGAATATTAATGTGTCGTAACTTACAACAAGGAGTTGTTCACAGGTTTAAAGGTGGTTTACAGCTCAGCACACACGGCTGGGAACGTGGGTCAGCAGAGCTCGGGGCTGACTGCATCCCGGGGCGGCTCCCCACTCCTCCTGGAGATGCACTGTTCCCCCACAGCCCACACTCAGCACAGTGTGCAGTGCTGCACGCTGAGCTCCGGGCCCTCCCTGGCAGTGCTGCTCATCAGCGCATTTCTGCTTCTGCTGTGATGTCAGAAGTGACTGCAGCCGTGGGTGCACTGACATCGGTGTGGGTATTAATGTCAGCACAGTGTGTGCCTGACGCGTGCAGTGGGGCATCCTCCCCTCCTGTGGTTCCTCGTGGCCTCCAGTGAGGAAGATCAGCCTTCCTAGCTGCCTGGGCCGAGGAACAGTAATATGACATGCGGATCAGACCTGCTTCTTCTGATCATGTATTCTTTTACACAAAAGCTGTTTATTGACATAAATTTGTTGGCAGCTCATTTTGCATTTTCCATGCTTGAGGTCTCAAAATGAGCTGACTTTGAGAGGAACGTCCATCAGTTCTAATTCAGTTTCATATGCAAAGTGCAGTGGTTTTCCTGATGTCTGACTCATTCATTTATATATATATATAAAGTCAAAACAAAAACAAAAAAACCAAAAAACAATCCCATAAAATGGAGGTAAGGAGCAAAGCTTTCTTTCTAAAAGAAAGAACTGACTGCACAGTCCTGTGAGGCGTTGGCTGCGCGTAGCACTGAGCTGTGTCAGTCCTGTCTATTGGGTAACAATGCTCTGCAGCTCTGTGCTCTATTCTGGCTGATTCTCAACACACCAGTGACTGATGGAGGATTTTAATAGCCTTTCTCGAGTTGTACCAAGTAGTTAAGAGCACATCTGCTGAGGGATAAATCATCCCTTTGAACAGCCCGGATGAATAGCCTTGGTCCTGTACTGTCATCTAACTCAGGTTTTCAGATTTCTCTTTGTGATTCCAAAAAAGGAGGGGAACAGAATGAGAATCTCAGGGATGTGACGTTGCATAAATAAACGTATTTATGGCTGTACCCTTCCATCTGTCTGTCTGTCAAATCCTGCGGCCTTCCTCTGGAGCAGCATAACTCCTGTCAGCACTTCCCATGCCAACACTTTAAATCTTCAGCTGTGCCATTGTGGGTGAGAGCTGGGGGCGGCAGGGAGGAGGAAGTCGGTCTCCTTCCCTTCCCCTTCCCCCATGGAAGGTGGGGGAAGATATTAAGTAGCACTGACTTAAAATGCATCCTCTTGACCTTTGCAACACCTACAGACAAACTCACACCAGTTACTCGTCCTGTAGGGTGCAAAGAGGGGAGGGATGCTTTGCTGCTGCTTTCTGGAGCTGAAGTGTTGAAGACACAAATCCATACAATGCAGGAGCATCGCATGGGAAACACTGCCTTCAGGAGAGCTGTAATGGTAGGTTAAATTCTCGTTCTAAGAGTGATAGTTGAATGAAGTACAACGTAATTATGGATTACAGGTATTAAGTGGCAGAGCAGAGCGATCACAGCTGTCTCAGCCTACATCTCCTGTCATCCCCACGGGGCTCCACTCCTCCTGCCAGTTCTGGGAAGATGGAGATGGTTCAAAGAGCAGCCGAAATGATTGCAGCCAGGATAGGATTTATGAGGAAAGATTGGAGAATTAAATATGTATGGGCTGGCTAAACGATGACTTAAGGGGAAGCATAACTTTTTATGAGAGTCTGAAGGTTACAAATATCAAGGATTGAAAGAACCGTTCTGCACGGCACGGGCAGAATTGCTGGGAGTAATGGGATGATGCTGAGGAAAGGTAAATTTTCAGATGTCAGTGATATAATTTGTTCACGTGTATGTAAAGAAAACAAAAATAAACAAAAGAAAACCCCAAGCAGCACAAAAGCTGTGAAATGGCAGGAGTGTCTTCAGTCTTTCTGTCACCAGAGTCTTCCTATGGAGTCACCGCACTCCTCGCAGCAGTGCAGGCAGCCCAGCACTCTGCTGTCAGGGGAAACTCAGTCCTCAGTGCTCTCGAGGCACAGATAGAAGTCAGTTCCCAGGGTGGCAAGTGGGAGCTTTGAGTGTAAGTAAAAGTGGTTGATGCTGAGTGGAAAATGGGCAGGGCTGAGGAACTGTCCTTGGATTGGAGTTACAGACCACGGCATCTCTCTGGGCTGCGGACTGGATGGGTTGGATTGATGGGGAAGGATGCCAGATTCACTATGGTTAAGTTTGTTTGCTGAAGTCAATGGGATGTTTCCATTGAATTCCAGGGGTTTGGGATGAAGCCTGCTCTGAGAACATCCCATAAAAAAGCCAGGAACTGTTAGCAATTATTTTCTTTTTCCTTCCTTAAATCACCTTTCTGTCCATCAAGGAGCTGTGCTGCAATTTTCCCATGGACCTTCCTCACGTCTCCAGCCATGGGTGGTGCAGAGACCACCTGCCAGGGATGCTGCCCAGAGGTGCCCTGGTGGCCGTGGAGGAGCATCCCTGCACTGCTGTGCCCAGGGAGCACCCCAGCACTGGGAGAAAAGGGGTGGGGGGCAGAGAATATTTGCTCTGATTCCTTTGCACAGCCAATTCTTGACGTAGTGCCGTTGTCTGTAGAGAAATGGATCTCCAGGAGGTGGCCCTGTGTCAGCAGATGACTTTGGTTCTGGTGTTCCAGGGGCCATTTTTCCTGAAGTGCTGTTGTGATGGATGGGGAACGTTTACACGCCCGGTGTGAGCTGCTCAGATCCAAAGCTGCTCTGGAAACGGTCTGCCTGACAGCCCCTGCACTGGCAGAGGAGCTATTTGAATGTGCAGCCTGTGCGGGAGGTGAACCGGCTGCCCTGCGTGATGGCAAGCGGAAGCTGATGGATTCTGCTCGGGCCACCAGGTGACCTTTCTGCTTTCCATTCTAATTACTTTCCTGTCAGATGTTCAATTAGAGTGACGGGGTCCCAAATTCCCCAAGATCTCTGTTTTGTCTTAGAAGATTAAAGGGTGGCAACTATTTTCAATATGATTATCGTCATTATCTCTGGGAGATTTTATACTTCAGAAGTCAAAGTCATAATAGCCTGGCTCACTGCAATTATTTGCAAATTGCCTTAATGTATTTTCCAGAAGCTCTTTCTGCACTTTGTAATTTATTTATTTGCTAAGCCAATAGCACATTAAAACACTAAAATGTCTCTGAACCTATATGGAGCCTGTCTGATGGTAACTGGCACGGACTCAGCCAGCATCCCCTTCACCACCAGCAGCCTGAGGCACATTTAGTTCGAGTGGCTCCTGTGGGGTTCTCTTGCCCTCCATGGTGAAACACCTCGAGCAGTTACTCCTCTTTTTCCCCTTTTTTTTCCTCTTTTTGGTCTTGTGCCTTGGTGTGTGGAGTGGGAGCAGCAGTGCTCTGGGAACCTCCAGTGCAGCTCTGCTGAGTGCAGGTGGCAGGGCCGGAGAGCTGCCCGCCGTGGTGGGCACCAGAGCTCAATGTGCATTCAATACCCCAGCTGCCTCTGTGCTCTTCCTTCCTATTTCTGATGGGGAGCAGGGAGAAAAGAGACAGTGTGTGCTGTGTATGCAACGGAAACTAACACAAATAGCTTCTAAAATACGCTTGGCTAATTGTTCAGGAGTAATTTACAGACCAAGAGTTACACTGCAGTAATTGTGAATAATGACTAAACCACAAAAAAAAGGTAGATGGCTTGCAGACATTTTGTGAACAGAAAATGAGGCTAAACTCATTGAATAAATTAATTGCTATGGATTATTCCCTCGGCTTTAATCTGCCGCCTGCTGAAAGAAATCTGTGCAAGCAGAAGAGCCAGTCCATAGCTCTCATTTTGAAATGTGGCTGCTTTGCTCTGAATAGAGAGAAAAGAGGCCTGAAAGGCTTTTTGCTGCATCGTAATAATGTATCATGCTTGTAACACAATTTTCACCTTCAAAGTTTTACCTGCCCTTTGGGATGGGGCAGTTTTATAATCCCATTTTATTAGCAAGAAGCAGATGGAGAGCCTGCAGGGAGGAGAGGCGATTTCTCCCAAGGCCACACGTTGTCTCTTTGGCAGGATTGGAGCTGGAGCTCGGGATTTCGCAGTCCCTGGCTGATGCTTATGAAATTCTTCTGTTTGAAGGCTTCTCTTTCCTGCACAAACACATACTGGGAGGCGAGCAAAACAGCCCTAAGCTGATCTGGGGCTGTGCCAATGAAAATTCAGAGAAAAGAAGAAATGAGAAGACAAGTCCTCCAGTCCTCCATTTTAGAAGATCAATCCTGGTAAAGAGGAATTATATATTAAAACCCAGACAGATCCTCTCAGATTTACTATCTCAGAGGACAGCAGTGAAAGCAAAGTGTTTTTCTGTGAGGATTATGATTACCTGACAGGACCTTATCGTTACCAGGAGAAATGACCCTGGTTTAGGAATGATCTGTTCGCTTACACGTAGCTGTTGCTTTTTAATAGTGCAGTCTTTTCTGGCTGCTATGAATATTAATAAAAATAAAACTAAGGTCCATGTCTTTACCTGGATGAAATCCACGATTTAAAGCATACTTTGAAGAGCCTTTAAATCCATCCCTGGCTTTTATAAGCTGCTGGTGGCGATTTATGTGGACGTTAGACCAGAGGTCCTTCCAGGCCCTGTGCACGAGCTGTCTGTAATGTGTCAGCTCCAGGCAGCCTTCCCCCCAGCTCGGTTTGGTGTGGCTGGGTGCCTTAATGGGTGTCCTTGAGCTGGAAGAGCCTTGTGAGAGCCCGGCAGCTCAGGACAAGCCCTTTGCTATTAAAGGGGCTCAGAGTGGTGTCACTGTGCTCAGATTTATGCCCTGTGCAGGTCATCCCTTTGAGGAAGCTTTTGCATTGCTCCTCGTGCTGGGGCTGACGTCCCCTGGTTGCTGTTATTTATAGCTGGGCACTGTGCCCCTGCCTGCTCACACAGCGGTGGGAACCAGGTCTGTGTGTCCTCTCCCTGAGCTCTGGTCCGACGGGATGCAGCAGGCAGTGTGCTGCAGGGCTGGGCTGGGTTAGGGCTGGAGAGTTTGCCAAGCAGAATGCATGTACCCCATCTGGCTCCACTGCATCTGCTCGGTTTATCAAAACAGATTCTTCCTCTCCCTTTGACAAAGACTAAAGAAGCAGAAGAAAAACCCAACACAACACGAGCAGTGATGCAGCTAAGAGGCTCTGCCTGTTGCAGGAAGCGTCCAAGGGCTGCAGCCCTCGACCACAGGTTTGTTGCAGTCCTCTCTGTCAGCAGCCCCTCCAGAGAAGCCACTCTCCCTTTGTATTTCTGCTGCTGGAACAAAGAGTTTCCAAATTTTGGCCTTGATTTTGAGCTAGCTTGAGCTGCTGCTGTGGGCTTGTTCTGCACATCCCCCTGAGCACCCCTCCAATCCCACTCTTTGCAAAGTGTCTTTCCTCCCAGGGCTGCTATTCCCAGAGCTGCTCACCCGAGCACCCCCAGCCCTCTGCTGCGTGTCTGCTCGGGGATTGGTCCCTGCTGATTTCTCACCACGAAAGCCTCTTGGTTTCCTTCTGCTGCTTCAAACACTCATTGAGAGTCAAACTTTCAGCGCGAAATGACGCCAACAGAAAGAAACCAAAGTACATGTCTTTTCCTGACGTGCCTGGAGCTGTAAAGTGATTTGTATACAAATGAAAATCAAGATTAATCCAAATCTCCTTCTGCACGTTCAGGAGGGTGAAACCTCCAGCAGCAGTGGCAGAAGTGCACTGCACTGAGTTCTGCAGAACAATGTCACTCTGATTTTTTTTTTTTACAATGCAGTTCACTCTCGGTTACGTTTTCTCTTCTAATTTATTTGCATGAAAAAGATGGCATGGCATAAATCATCCTGTGTAGGTGGATGGGTTATTTGCATTTCAGAGGTTGTTTTTAACTTTGTATTAGAAAGGAATTTGCCATTGAGAAGCTTTGGGAGGTGTTAACTTTTCGTGGCTGCTGATTCTCAGGAGGTGGTGAACGATGCCTTGCTGCCCGGGACAGACCTCCCCGAGTCTGTGTCTTTCTTAAAAGACAGCAACAACGGCAACAACAAAACGAGAAACCAAACTACTGACCTGCAGGAAAGTGGGGCCTGGGGTGTGTGACAGCTGGGGGTGGCACCGGGACCTGGCAGCATCCCATGGTGGGGTTGGTGCTGCTCCTCATGGTGGGCCTGGGGCTCTGGAAGGCCTTAGTGAGGCTGTGCGTGGCTGTTTCCCACTGAAGAAGAGTGATGAGAAGCTGCACCTTAGATTCAATGCAGTGTGGAGCGCACTGGGACCAAACCAGCGGAGTCAAATGTATTTTATTAGTGATGAGCTGAGGCTGTGTGTGAAGGAGCCCTTTAGGCATCTGGCACGTTAACTGCGTTGTGTTCCCCCTCAGGAAGGGAGTACTCAGAGGGACCAGGCTGACAACTGAGCTGATTAGCTCAGCATGGCAGTGCTGAGAGTGGCACGGACAAAAGGTCGGTGGTGGACTGGGGATGGAAGGGGCTGGGGAGGAGCAGCCCCCGCCTGCGAGCAGGACGGTGCTCACAGCTCCTTAAAGATATGGGGAAATTGATCGCCGCTTCATTATCCTCCTTGCTGATTCATCTGGCCATCAGCCTTCCAGCAGTTTCTTACTGCTGCTCTCAGCTTACTCTCTATTAGAATGGATCTGTGGTCAAGTGGTCCTTAATGATACACAAACATCCTAATACCTTGTAAATTGAATCCCGGAGCTGGCTGGGACTGCCTCTAAGTGCCTGGCATGGGAAAGCACTTCCTGAGTCTGTCAGCATAACCACTTCAGCGTGGGGAGAGATGTAATGTGACCGTTATTGTTCTCCCTCCTTACAGAGAGCTGCTCCTCTCCGGTTTCCTTCTTGAAATGGCTTCCTCAGCACGAGAGGCAGTGCACACAGCTTTCACCAGGTGGGACTCCGACCTGCTTCTGCTTGAATAATGAGTCCTGTGTCCGCTGTTTTATCTACAGCTCCTTTTCTGTCAGTGTGGGCAATGGCCCTCCAGGTCCTGCAGGAACATTTACTGCATCACTGCAGTATCTGTGCTCATGTCCTGCATACAGGCAGGTGGAGAACGATTCGGGGCATCCTACAAATGAGCACCCATATCTGTTCTGTCATATCCTTATCATTTATTGGTTACCTTAGGATATCTGTAGAGATGCAGGTGTTATTTCCCTATTTTTCCAACTTTTTGTTTTGGTAGAATTAGTATTCACTGTGTTGATGTCCTTTCTGTTGCCTGGGGCTGCAGCACTTTGTTCTTTGATCTCATCAGATCTTGCAAGCTGAGCAGGCTGGGGGTTGCCCAGTGCTTGGGTGAGAGGGCTATAGGAATTCTGTGATGCTGAGAGGAATTGTTTGGGACTGAAGGCGGCACTTTGTGCTTGGAGTCCACGCTGAACAAGTACCCTGGTGTGGGGGTGAGGAGCACCGCAGGCTCCGGCTGCAGAGGAGCTGCAAAACACATCCTATGAACCTGGGAGTGAGCACCTCATCCAAAATCAAATGTATGTAATCAGTCCTGCATTCAGCATCTTCAGAGGATGGATTGTCACTTTTCACTCTCTCCTGTAACCTCATCAGCTGTCCCTTCCCACGGCAGTGCAGTGCTCAGCACTGGGTCTGCAGCTGCTGCTGGGGTGAGCTGGGGGCTCATGGGAGGTGCTCTCTGTGCTGGGAGAGTTCCCTGCTTCAATGTGGAAAACAATGGTGAAAACCTGGCTGTCAATTTCAAGGCACTGTGGGACTGTGATTGCAGTGCTCTCCAACTGCTCTCATTTGCCATTAGTGAGTGACCCCTTAATCACATTGAGAAGTAATCTCTCACACGGGTAATCCTATTGACACCAGTTGGGCTGGAGCTGCATCATTATAATTTAGCAAATAACTGCTCAGTTGTTTAGAATATAAATGCTTCTAATTTATGTAGGAATAGAAGGCATTTCCATCTCATTCATTAAAGCAAACATGATGTGAATTGTCACTTACTTCACACATGCAGGAGAAGGCAGTTTTAAAGCAGCATAATGCAATAAATAGAACGCATCTTTTTCTAGCAGTGGTAATGCGAGTTTCCCAGCTAATGTCTCCTGTGTTTTTCCGTTGCCTAAAGGGTAAACTTGGGCTGAATTGAACGCTGGCTTCTTTCCAGGTAAGTCACCATCAGCGGCAAAGACCATTTGTTAGGAGTGCTGTTGTTTTTTAGCTGCTGGTGGGTGGCTCCATCCTGCAGAGCTGCCTGTGCTTACAGAGCTGGTGTGAGCTGGGGGAAAGGGGAAGTTCTGCCGGAGACTTGCTGATACCATGCTTGGGTCGTTCACAGAGTGTAATAACAGCTGTTAAAACCCATTGTATTTTCTGCAGGCTGAGGTATGACTCTGCTTGTTTGGAAGCCCCTGAAGCCCACGGTCCTGCTGAATTCAAGCTTGGAACGTGGCTCCCCATCCCTGGACAGCCCTGCAGCTCCACCATGGCACATCACCTGCACGTTTTCCCAAGCAGGGATGCAGTGCTCAGCTTTTTTTGTCTCATCCCCCTTTCTTCTTATTCGTAAGCAAATAGCAAGAGCATTCCTAAATGGAAAAGAGAAGCTTCAGGGAAGGAATTGTCTCTTATTCAGTACATTCTTCCACACTTGGGATATTGATGCACTTTTTGGTAAATCCCCTTTTTTTAGGAAAAAAATTGGTGTTCCAGCTGCTATTCGTGTGCAGTCTCCTAAGCAGCGAGGGGAAATGGCTTGAAAAGAAATCTCTGGAGTAACACAGGGAGAAAAACAAACTGATAACTCCTGACAGATTGATGGCTCCTTCCTTCATCTAAATCTTTATAGATTAGCATGTCTCCTCTTTCACGGATATGTTTGTTTGCACTATATCATCTAACCTAATCTGTACGGGAAGTAAATTTATCCCAGAGCAGTGGGGCATTTGTACTGCTTGCTTGTCACCAAGAATAATGGAGAGGATAGGTAAGATAATTTCAACCATATTAAGGGCTGATAGTGACTGTGGGTATTTTGATAATGGGATGCCAGGAGTGAATAAGCTGAAATTCTTTTGTTACGCATTTTGCTGAAAATAGACCTTTTGTCATAGTCCTCTTCCTGTGTTTCTTCTGCTCCACTGCTGAGTGGGGGCAGGAGGGCTGCTCGAGGGCAGGTGACACCGAGGGCCTGTGGGGCACCCCAGGTTGAGCTGACCCGGGGGGAGCGGTGGGGTGTGGGACCTCCAGGCAGGGCCGGGTTGGAGCCAGCCCCGGTTGCTGGCTCTTCCAGAGCCCCCTCTTGTAAGGGAAGAGAGCGCTGAGCAAGGGAGGATGTCGCTGCACACACCAGCAGCAGGGACGAGGCAGTGTTCCCAGTCACGAGGGTGACAATCAGCCAGGGATTTATTTCCCTTTTTTTTTCCCCTAGTGTTTTGCAGATGAAGCAGATGATCTCCAGAAGCTGTCTCCTGTCTTTGCTCACTGACCAGCCCTTCTGCAGGTGAGACGACATTGTTATCTGCTGTTTGGTATTCAGCTGTGAAAGGAGCCCTCCTGCAGTGCTGCTGCTCTGCCAGGTGTCCCCGTTTTCTCTGCATCTGATTCTCCCTTTTTCAGAAACTCTTCGTTACTGCCTTTGCTACCTTTCATCTACTGATTTCACAATTGTCAGAAGTGATTCGAATTCCGATCCTGCCCTCAGAAGTATTTGCAACCCTTCCAGCTCACAGTCATCACAAATCGTATCCGTGTCGTCTCTGCTGCAGCATCTAAGCCCACTTCAGCCGTCCTTCAGCCTCGCAGGGACACTCAGAACACTTTGGTGATTCTCAGTGTACTCGTACCCACTTTACGTTAGTTTGATTTAGACTTTTCTTGTTGAGCTTGACTTGTGAGCCCGCCCTGGGGAATTGCACATGGCACCTTGCTCAGGCATTGTGCCGTGCCCCATATTCCCTCAGCAATGAGCTCGTTTCCCCCTCTGGCACATTCCCTCCCCAACGTGGCCTCCTCTTCCCTGCCCAAATCCACCTGAGGTTTGACTTCTTTTATTATTTATTTCTTCTTGAGAAATGTATGGGCTCAAATTGTCTGCGCCTCCTGGGCCGTTGCCTAACGTTGGAGGTGATGACAACTTGACTGATGAATAATAGATTTCAGTATCTTTGCAGCTGACAAAGGGAGCTGTGATTTCAAAGTGTGTCTCTTAAGGACAGGAGTAGCAGTTGTCCCTCTCTGGGCCTTTGTGTTTAATGAGCTCTGATGTCTTTCCATTATTGAGAACCTTTTCCATCGTAATATACGACAGAAAACAGAGGTTAAAAACCACTCTTTGAACCCCAGAATAAAACTTTGCCTTTCCTCCGATGGCAGTTTTTGGTGGAGTATGGAAAGTATTGGAAAATGAAAGTGCTCCCTTGAAGACACTCCAAATCTGCCACATCCCAGGCAGCAAAGTCCTTTGGGGTCCTCCGAGTGACCAGAGTGGGAGTTCAAGCAAACTTACTACCACTAAAATAGCCCAGATCAATACTTTGATTCATCCTAGGGAATGGAAAGTGTGACTTAAAATGCTACTTTGGCTTCTGATATACTTTTTACAGTATAAGAACTGATGAAGCATTTAATGGGAGAAAAGAGAAAAAACAACGAATCAGGGAATGTTCCCCAGGCTGCCGAGCACACGCGGTGTGATAAAATGCCATTATTAATCTCAGCTGGGGGCAAATGATGGATTCACAGTAGAAAGAACAAAAGCCCATGCAAACAAACCACAACCACTTGCAAAAACGTCTCGAACATAAAAGCAGAAATTAGGGATGGCACATGAAGCTTTGTGGCTAATGGTCCCGAATATGGCCAAGCGTTCAGCAAAGTTCGGAATGCAATTGCTTCTCCTCTTTCTCCTCCCTCGGGCAGCTCTCAGCCAGGTGTGATGTTCCCCTTGCCCAGCGAGTTTGCTGCACCTCTGCACAGTCCCCAGTCCTTCCCTTCCATCCCGCTTCATTCACTGCATGGGATGGGGGTAACAGAGGTCCCCAACCCCGCAGCCATGGTTCCCCCACCACTGGGAGCTGTGGAACTGTGCCTGGTGAAACTCTACACAGTGCTCATGATGCTGGAGAGCAGCAGCTTGGGAAGAGCATCCAGAAGAGGTGCTTCTGTGGTGCAGAGGTCAGTTTAGGCTGGCTATATATAATTAATTTAATCTTACATCTATTTAGAGCATAAATAATGAAGCAGCTCTTAATGGCCCTTCGTCCAGGCATGAGTCAAGGTGTATCAGCACATGGGCTGGAAGGAGCAGCTCCCCTCGTTGCATCGACCCCTTGCAGGGCAGGAAGCAGTCACCCCTGTTACTGGCAACTGCTCACTGCCCTGAAGTTAACTTCCCCCCAGTTTAACATTTGCCAGTGTTTTAGAAGCAGCCTCCTCCTCTTCAGAAGGAGCACCTAATTTCTGCATCGCTTTTAACTTTAATAAGAGAGAGTGCTGCAAAGAGCAAAGTTGGGGATGGAAGTTACACTTCCACTGACTAGGGGATGAACTGCTGCAAAGAGAAACCTCTGGGAGCTGAGGGCAGCTGCAATGCTGTGCAGTGCTGTGCTGTGCTGCCTGCAGCCTTCTGGCTGGAGCTCTGAGCTGCTGCTAGGAGGGTGCTGGGTAAGCTCTTCCTTCATTCTCCTTCAGTTATTGCCTTATATTTCTGATCTGAATTTCACATTCTGTCTTCTGGGAACTGTGATACTTTTCTGCTCTGGAATGATGCAATTACAACGATGTGTGTGCTGCTACTGCTGCTCTCCTGCACTGAGTGCCACATTTCCTAATTCCTGAGATGATATGGGGAGGTTTAGCACAATTGCATCTATTAAAACCAACCACTGCTATGATGGCAAAGCTCTTCACAATACCTCACATCTGTAATTTGCACATGAATCCCAACCAGTTTCCTGAGCTCTCGGATGGGAACAAAATGGAGATCACTCATTCAGCAAAGCCTGGTCCCACCCACAGTGTGCCCCTCACCGTGCCCACCCCATCTCACCTCGGGCTGCGATCCCTGAGGGATGTTATTTCACAGCAGGAAATTCTGTGCTCTGAACAGCCAGAATCCCACATCTGTGTACTGTTAAGCAAACACAGTCGTGTTCTGATGGTCAGATTCAGAGTTGATCTAGGCTGTCTGGAGAGGGAGTTGAGTTGTGTGAGTCGGTGCAGCTGCTCCTGCTGTTCCTCTGTCCTGTTTTCCTTGCACGCACACTGCCTTCCCTGTAATGAATGGCCCTGTGCCCACCATCGCTTCGTTGCAGCATCAGGAAAAAACAGATAGATGTTGCCATTTACCTGGGTAAGATAAATAGTGATTGGGTGGTGGGTTTCTTGTCTGAAGATGGATTGAGCAATAGAAGCCATTCGCCCTTGCACTTCTCTTTTCAGATGGCTGAGAAGCAATTTCAAGCAATGGAAGTTGGGGCCCAGTAGCGTTCATCACGTCGGCTCTAGGAGGGAAATTAGTCACAGTGGAAGTAAATAATGGAGAAGGTGCAGAAGGCAGAGCGAGGCAGCGTTTTTCTCCTCCTTCTGATTGCTACATTGCAGAAGGCATTGCCATGGAGAAGTGCAATTTGCAGAGTGGCTCTTTCCACTGTGAAAAGATGGCCCTGGTGCTGGGCAGATCACCATCTGGGAAGTCCTCCTGGTTTCACAGCCAGGCTGCTCCTGGCTTTATAAACAAATCTTTCAGCAGCTTTCAGGGCTTTCCCACTGCTCTGCCCAAGGGGGTTGCAGCTCCTCCTGGGTTCTGGGCAGTGCAGAAATGCTGAAGAAATGTGGAAGCGGTGGCACATTCAGACTGCAGCACAGCGTGGCTGAGAGTTTGGAACTCTATTTCTGATCCCATTTTTCAGGTTGGAGGGATGGAAGTGCACTATGTTGGTATTCAAAGTCTGGGGACTTCTCCGAGTCCGCTCATTGTAAACTTAAAATTCATTCCTTAACCCAACGTGTGGCTCCTGCTGAGGTCCACTGCCCCTCCACCCAACACCGTGTCTGAAATTTCCTCTGTCCTTTTGAGGTAAGAGTGAACGACTCTTAACGTTTGAGTTGTTCTTCCGCGTGTACTCTGCCCATACCGATGGAAGGAATGTTCTCTGCATACCATACGTGTCAGCACAGGTTTCATAGGGTGAAAGAGCAGAACAACACAGAAGTGTTGGGGGTTTCAGCTGGAGGACACTGCACCCCATACAGAGTGCTGCAGGTGCAGCTCCCAGCTGTGGCCTCATCAGGGATGCACTGTACAGTGATTTCTGGTCTGTGCTCCCACCCGAATGGAGGCTCGTGACCACTGTGCCATGCTTCCCTTTCAGCTTAAGACCACAGGAAAATCACTTGTGCAGCTCCTTCCCCTCCATATTCATTCATCTCTTCCATATGGTATCTGTGCCGTGGTGCCATGTGCTGTGCAGCTCAGCCGTGCTGGGAGCTGCCAACGTTACAGTCAAGTTTTGCAGTGAGCGAGGAGCTGCTTCGTATCACACTGCGAGAAATGAGCACAGGCTCGAGAGTGTTGGTTCTGTATTCCCATTCCTCGCATCTCCTTGGGATCTCAGGAAGGTTTTTGATCGTATTGCACTGGAAGTATGAGCTTTTTCTTTGAGTGCCATCTGGGGTTACTTTTCTATGGATAGCCAATAGCGTGTTTTGTGAGGTCACAGGAGCACGTTTCTGTAAATGGACTTTTTTCATTCCTTCCACTACTGAGTCTGAATGTAGGAGCTGTGTGGCAGTGGCAGGGGTGGGATGGTGATGTCTGGCTCAGATCTGACTTCTTGGTTTTCCTGTTGTTTTTCGGGAAGTCGGTCTAAGTAACGTACAGGTGTTTTGGTCTGTGGCTGGTGGCTGACCCTGGTGATGCCGAAGGGCTCAGACCCACAGTTAATGAAGACCCAGACATGGGTCGATGAAGCTCTGCTGTCCCCTCTGATAAACAGATCCCTGAGAGTGCAGCACGCTCCTCCTGCTGAGATAGAAAGTGTTTGTGATGGAAAGCACTTGTGACCCTGAGACATGACAGTTTGGGAGGTTTCTTAGTTAATGAGATTTTTCTGAGCTAACAGCCTGCCTGCTGAGCAGCCTGACCCAGCCCACCCCTGCACACGTCAGTGGCAGTATCCCTGCTGGGAAGGGACGTGGGGCACAGGGCTCTGATCTGCGTGGGGCAGCACTGCCTCCGCTGCCAGGTGTGTGTGGTCCTCATCCAGGTGTGAAGGGTATGGGGAGCAGCTCCTCACCAACAGCTGCCTACATACAGGAATCTGTCTGAGTGGACCTTGGGGGTGAATCGTTGGGCTCATGCTTCAGAGTCGCTGCAGTAACTAAAACTGTACCTTTGCAGCGCTGACACTAAACCTATGGAAATAACTCACTTCAGAGCTGACTGCTTCTCGGCTACAGGACAAGCCCAGCTGCAGCTGGCACCTCTGGGTCAGGGCAGCAGCACCCAAAGGTTTCTGTGCCAAGGCAGTGCTGGTTGCAGCAGGTGGAGCCCCCATCTGTGGGATGTGTCTGGGTCTGGGCCGTGACGGTGATGGGGGTGTGGATCCCAGCTCCGGATCCTGGTGCTGGCTGGGGGCTTGCAGGGGGAGCATTGCCAGCACTGTGCTGATTTGTGCCTCTCACCACTGCCAACAAAACCACTTCCCCACATCATGCTGCGCTGGGATCCCAGCTCAGTGCTCACAGCCAGAATCCCACTGCGGAGAGGGGACTGTCTGACGCCAGAACGCGATTGGCAGCGCCGAGGCGGTGGCTTTCCAAACCAGAAGGTTTCTGATGCTGCCATGTGGGAGCTCAGCTCTCCCACAGCCCTCACTCTGCTGTCTGCTCCTCTGGAGTGCTCGGGTGGCTCTGGAGGCTGAGCCCGTGAGAGGGATTGCACTCACAGATCAGATGTCACAGCACAGGCAGGATGATGCTCTGCAAAACACAGAGAAGCAGAGGCAGAAGATGTAGGGGGAAAAGAAAGACATCTGAATTTGTTACTAGGAGGAGTGAAATAAACATGGGAACGTTTCCCAGGAGCAGAGCTTGTTATGGTATATCTGTAAAACGGCAGAGGGTTGCATGTATGGTATTTGCAGAAACATGTCACTCTCAGCCATGAGCTGCGGTGCTGCCGCTCCGTTCCAGATGGATGGAGCACACCGGAGAAATTTGCCCCACTCCGGCACAGTGCTGAGCATTTCCAACGTGTCATGGTAAAGGGAAAAGGTCATTGCAGCCACAGTGTTTAAGTAATTTAATAAAGGCAATGTTGAGAACATTAAGTTGGGAAAGGTTGAATTTGATGAACTGTGGCAAGTTTGCTACCCTTGGTACTGAGGTGTTGTTGCAGGTATCTGTTGGTAAGACACTTGAAGGCTGTTTGCACGTTAACACAAGGCACGTTTCTGTCTTTTCACAGCAATAATTTGGGCAGTGATTTGGATTCAAAACTGAATACACTGAGTGCAGACAGACACTGAAGCACAGGGCTCGGGCAGTTGGCACAGACCAGTGAGTCCAGGCTCTGCTTTCATATGGATCCCTGGGACCTCTCATCGGGAGAAGCCCACCCTCCTGGAGGAGCATCTTCTCAGCATGTGCACTGAGAAAGGCCTGCCTCTAAGCTGGTGCTTCCGTATGGCTTTTCACACAGAGCTTTCACACACTTCATATAAAAATGTCTTACGTTGTTCTGATCGCACTTCCAGAAAGATTCCTCAGCAGATCTGCTAACTGCTTCTGCAGCGGCTGCATTTTCCCTTTTATATGTGGTTGAATGCATGTCCTTTTCTTTTGCTTTAAATCATGTTAGTGATCTGTTTTCCTCTCCATTGGACACTCCTGCAGTGTTTCACAGCTGGGCACTGCCATACACAGGGCACATCTGATAAAACGTGTTTCCTGTACCATGCATCACTCCTGATTTATTTAGCAGCTCGCAGCTGCTGTGGTGGTCAAAGTACACTGACTCCTTTCTTTGAGGCACAAACGCAGCACATTTGCTCGGTTTGATCTGCTTGGATCCCTCTGTGCCTGGTTCTGCTGGGAGCAGCCCCGGGACCACAGCTGAACTGGGATGTGATGGCCCCGATGTGCCTGCACAGCCCCAGAACTGAGCCAGGGGGCAGTGCCCCCCTGGACACACTCCGGGTCTCTAATCAGACAGACATTGTGCATGCAGGAGTTACCAGGAAGCGTATCCTGGGGCATATGATGCCAAAGGAGAAACGTGCTCTGTGTCATACCTTCGTGGCTACACTCTGTGATTCTGTGAAGCAGAGCTGTGCTGCAAAGACACAGAGCATGACCAGTCCATGCTATGAGATGTCACTGATCCCTCCTCTTCCCTTGGCCATGCTCAGACTTCCTGCAGGATTTGGATTCCTTCTTTTAAATCATACTTTAAAATTCAAAATAATTATTGTGACTTCGGGGGGACGTTGTGAAGTGTGATTCATTCGTACTTCCAAAGAATTTTTGCATCTTCAGAGAGCTTTTGTTATTCAACTTTATTGCATAAGCAACCCAGAAAATGATACCCAATAATACCCCCCAAAACAACAACAGCAACAACAGAAAGAAACAGTACAAACAAGTTGTAGGTGTTTTACCTGGTGATATTTTCCTTTCTCAAATCTTAATTCAGAAGCAGTGGTGTCTTGGTGCCTGCAGGGCGTGGATCTCCAGCGTCTGCAGCTGTGCACACAGGAGTACCAGCACACCCCATCCCCCAGGCTGGGAAAAATGAACAGGAATTGGGCATTTAAAAATACCTGTGGGCAGCCTGGGGCTCAGGTCACGCTTCAGGCAACGTGGAGTAGCAGCTATTAGAGCAGCACAGAGTCCTCGGGCAGTTGTGTCTCAAGGACGAGTGCTGGGCTTCCAGAGAGCAGCACATCTTTGCAGGTCGGCTGCACCGAGCTGTTGTCCTCGTCTGGAAGGCCTTGCCACGGCAATAACAAGAGTGCTAATGCAGTATATGCTTCAGATATCCTTTCGAGTTAGAAACTGGCACGTGAGCGATGTGTTTAAGTAGGTTAATAGAAAAGCCCGTGGCTTTTTGAAGGTGCTTCTTTTAAGTCTCCTCCATGAAACCGATCTGTTGTTCTCCTTTAAGGACTGCGGACAAAGTGGAGTAACAAAGAAGCTTTGGCAGGGAACGCTTTCTCCTCTCCTCGGATAAATACCTGGAAATCGGGCACTGCAGGCTGCTGTGCGTGGGAGCTCAGGAGATGCAGTGCAGAGCACACACAACCCAGCAGGACTTCAGGGAGGCACAAAGTGAGAGGTAAGGCAGCACAGCCTCACTGGGGACACACCCATCACTTCATCCCAGGACAGTGCAAAGGTATTAGACAAAGAATATGACCCGGGAGAGAGATAGGACTCAACCCAGATTTCTTTACATATCCTTTTACTTTGAGTGCCAGTGCTACAATCCCGGCAACGCAGAGATGCAACATGACTGCACTCACCTTGAGGAACAAAGGTAATCCGATCCCTAGATGGAAGTAATTGTTATATTGAAAAGTGACATTTGGGTGACATTTTCAAGATAGCAGAAGAATAGTAATTAAGACATTTTTATGGAGAAGCTCTGCTTAACTGCCCATTTCCACGTGCCTTTCAGAAGTGCAGATGTGTCACCACCCTCTGACAGAGGCTTGGCAGAGCTGGGAAGGGCACTGGGTAATGCCTTCAGCCTCTGAGTCTGAAGTCTCAGCATAGCAAAACTCTGCATAGTTCAGTGTGAGTCCCCAACAAACTTCTGTGGTATCTGGCAAGGAATTGTAGGGCGCACCCCAGGCTGTGGTGCAGCATCTTGACCAGCACAGCGTGCACTGAGGACTTCACAGCTGATTACATACTGCCAAACTCAGTTTGTATTGAACAGTGCTTGCCTCTAACTCATTAATGGAGACTTAATGAGAGAAATTTACAGGAGATGACATTGGAATGAAAGCTGTAGCTAAGGATCTCCCGAGCTTGGCCTTCTGCAGACACCATTATGCTCTCTGATGAACAATTTCTGGACGTGTCTATCAGTTGCTGGTAATGCAGACTGAAAGTGATTTCTCTGCATCAAGACCGAGGAGGTTAAGGCTTCAGTGAGTTAGCATGCACTCTTGTCCATAGGGTTACACATCTAGGCTAAAGACTATGAGATTCGACAACTTTTATTGCCTTTGACATCCACTGTTGGTCTGTCACTTCTCAGGAATAAGGAACGTGCTCTAACTATCAAAACTATTCTGTTCTGAAACACTTTCCATTTTCCAAAGAACTTGAACTCCCACTGAAATGAGGTAAAATTGAATTGTATTAACGCCAAGGAGCTGAAATCAAAAGAAGGTCGTTTATTGTTAATAAATGTTAAGGCAAAACTTGAAAGCCCGATATCCGAGGAGAGACATGGTTTGCTGCAAAGGGAGAGGTGACCCCTGGGCAGCGTGTGTGTTCGGGAACGCTGAGTGCAGTGCTCTGTACGGCACATGCAGGCTGCCCGTGCTGAGCTGAGCCCACGCCAGGACGGCTGCGACACGGTGCGATTCCTCGTGCAGGAATTGGGGTGAGCCGTCCTCACTGCTGCACCGTGGGGTGCCCACACTGCTCACCCACCCCACCACACTGCCAGCACAGCACAGCACAGCCTGCCTGGTCGCTGCACAGTGTGGTCTCTTCAGCCTTCCCCCTGAATTACAGCTCTGTATGAAATGTGAAGTCCCGAATGTACTCATTGCCACCAGTGGTCCCAGTTCCCCCTGAGCTGCTGCTGCAATTCGCAGATTGCTGAAGTTCTTCCGCATCAGAGAACAAAACTGGGGAACTTTCTGATCAGAAACAGAATTTCTGTCGCTGCCAATGAGAGGAACGTACTTCAAACTGGAGGGCGTGTATCTTTCTGAAGGAAAAAAGAAAAGAAAAAGCAAACAACCCCCAACAGTGGGAGAAGAGTGAGAGACATTCTGCACTTGTTTCTGGGAAACAAAGCACCCCGTTTGTGCCCGGACTGACCGCACATAGCGTGGCTGTGCTGCAGGCTCTGCAGTGCACAGATGTGCCTTTCCTGGCAGAAATCGATGCAGCTGCAGGATGCCTCCGGTGCTGCTGCTGCCCATGGCTTCCTTGATTAAACTCTGCTAAAGCCTAATTACCTGGAATGCCTCGCTATTTCCTTGGCAACGTTCACGCGGCTCTCAGAGCAGGAAGCATTTTATCGGGGCATTGGAGCCACGCACAGTACATGCTGCACAGAGGGAATTGTTGTCCCCAGGGCCAGAAGACGTCTGTGCACCGTGCAGCACTGCTAGCCAGCAGGAAAGCAGCCCCTGTTGTCCTGGCACCAGCCCCAATGGCAGATATGCCCCACGTGGGGGCAGGAGCTCCTCGCAGGGGTCTCAGGGCAGGGGGGGAGGGGGGTCTGGTGTCCCTCCCCACCTGGTGCTGCAGCTCTACTGCTGGCAGTGACAAAACCCATGTCTGCGTGACATTATCTGTTGGCAATCCGTGGCTCGGGCCTTCTCCAAACAGGGAACAGAAGGAGAGCTGTCACGTTAACATTCAGCTGACTCCAACCTCCTCCTTTTCTCTTCTTTTGAAGCCTGTGTATGAAGTCTGCCTCTCCTTCCCTGCACTGCCGGACGGAGCTGCAGCTCAGCACTGTGAGCAGAGTGAGCAGTGTGACATCCCCTCTGCAGATGGGCTGTCACAGTGCAGCACAGGACAGCAGTGAGGGCTCTGGGGAGGTGTTCTGATCCTGTGACCGAACCAGCTCTTGTTCTGAAAGATGCTGTGTCTGCAAAGTAGGCCCAGGCTGCCCCATGCCAACAGCCGCTCCTCTGCCCCTTCCTCCCTTCTGGTGCTCCGTACAATCAGAGCTTGGGGCACATTTCTGTTAGGACAGGGTAATGCTTTGTGAGTGGGTACTGCAGAGCAGAGCCCACAGAGGGTGAGCAGCTGGGAGCAGCCACCTGTGTGCTCCCGTCTGCCATCCCACACCATCTCACACCGGGCTCAGGGCAGCCCAGGGGCTCCATGTGCCCCTCCTCACTTCATGCCAGCCTCTGCAGAGGGAGCTTCCCCACGGGAGCTGATGGAGGATATGGCAGACAAACTGAAAGAGGTTACGACAGGTCTGTAACTGCCAGGAAGAAAGAATGTCCCTTTGCAGCCGTATGTTACTGTAAAAGATGTGCGGGCATTTCTTTACTGCTGAGGCCCCTTCCTTTCCTGCAGCCCCTTGCTAAGAGCTTCCCAAGCCCTGGTGCCCACAGGGGAGGGACCGTGTGCCAGAACCTCTGCTCACTTGGTGGTGCTGGAGGAAGAAATCACAGTGCTCAGTTTGACCTCGCAATTGTTCACATGGCCAATAATGATGGCAGTGATAAACAGCATCTAATGAAACACAGCCTTCCTAAAGACTAGGCGTTTAGAGTCTGCTGCTGTAGATGATGAAAACACTAATGATAGCTCATGAAGTTCGAGGCCAACTTGAGTTACACCTCTTTCTCTTTGATCACACAAGCAATCGCCCACAGACAATTCAGCCAGTGCACATTTATTACTGAACAAGGACACAGCCTCCCCAGGCCACGTTCAGCATCCTGTAGCTGTTGGAGCTCTCCAGCCCTGCCCTGCCTGGGCTCCTTACAGCCAGAGCAAACAGCAGGAACAGCACTGGGAAGTTCTTTGCATCCCAACCAGTTGCCCGTGCAGTTGCACAGCCAGGTTTGTCCTTTGCTAGTCATGTTTGCAAACATTTCCCAGGGCTTTTGTTAAAATCTGTTTTTCATACAAGTGTTTTGGAAGTAGTTTTCTGTGTACAAGGAGCTCTATTTGTATATGAATGCTGGAGATTTACACAAATGAGGCTGTCTCTAATCCATTTGTTACAAAACACACTATAAAAACAGCAAAGAGAGGATACCACATGGCTTCTACTATGGACACTCCTCATCTCTGGATGCAGCTGTGCTGGGGATGAAGGCTCTGCCCATTCCCAGCTGCTGCTCATCACCTCACTGTGCCACAGATCCAGGTGTGACTGCTTTCTCATCACCTTCATCAAGAACAAACCTGATAAGCAGAGACCTGCCCTTTCTGGGAGTTTGAAGCCCTCTAGCCTGTTGTCCGATCCCTGGACTGTTGGGTGCCCAAGCAGCTCTGTGGGAAGATGTGAGTGACTGCAACGGAGAGGAGCAGGTAGGATTGCACTGGGGATGGTTTCCTCCTGAGACTGCTTGGCTATCAGTATAGCAGAAAGCTTGTGGTATGATAAAGTGGTGCTCAAGGGTCCAAAACAATCACAGAGACCATCAGTGGTCTACTGATGAGCTTCTTAGCAGCCTATAACGAAAGTGTGTGTGAGGAGCTGCCCTGCCCTGCCCGTGCTCTGGTTGCTGTGCTGCTTTGGCAGCAGTGTTCCTGCTGTCCCTGAGAGCTGTGCTGCTGATGGGCTCCTTTCCCTTCATCTCCATGGGCAATGTTAACACTCACGTTGTGTCTCTGGGTTAGGAAGGAGTGTTCTGCAGCTCCCATGTGTGGGCAGGGCTGGGTTAGTGCTGCTGTGCTGAGAGCAAAGCTGCGTGTTAGCTCGTACAGAACTGGTGCCTGTGAGATGTTTGTGCTGTCTGCACCTATTTGTGGAGCAAGGATCACTGGAGTGCAGCTCAGCTGGGGGGGCTGTAAAGGTGGTGTTTCCCATGAGCAGTGGCAGGTGCCTCTGTGCTAAAAGGTCTCTGCAGAGTGTGGGAGTGCCAAGGCACTACTGCTCACACTCAGACTAGGGCAGCTGCTGGGGTTTCCCTCTGCTAAGAGAGGTGTGGGGGGCCCTTGTGAGGTACCCAGCTCAGGTGCTGCACCCCACGCAGCAGGCAGAACATTCATTGCTGTCACACTGCTGGTTCCCCTTTCCTCTCAAACTCAGCTTTCTTTTCCTCCTGCTCTTAAACAAGTGACTCCTAGTTGGCCAGGAGGAGACGTACAATGCGTGTGGTCAGCAGCCTGACCGTGCTCTCCCCACTGCAGCCTTCCTGAACTCGATGGGGTATTCTGGGTTTTTTTATGGCTTTCTTCCCAGCGTATTTCTCAGCCCTCTTCTCCTGGGTGAGGGTTACCCCCTCGCTCCTCTATTCCCTGTTCCTCTCTTCGTAAGCACAGTAGATGAGAACAAGCTGTCTGTTGTTCTCTTTGTAAACGTCGGAGTGCTGAAGGGAGCCCACAGATAACAGATTGAAAAAGCAATAATTGGGAGAGAAGAGGGAGAGAAATATCAGGAATGTAAACAAGTCACTGCTGTGACAGTGAGCACCCCAAGTAAGTGTATTAGGCAGATAGAAATCCTCAGCTTTAATGAAATAGTTGCTGGAGATTTTCTAGTGCTTTTAGAATATAAACCCAATAAATATCAGAAGTTGCCCTTGGCTACAGAGCTTTAGGGCAGGTTTCCCCCTTCCAGTGTCGCTTGTTTGGCACTGAGCTTGATCTGGACCCTTCATTCAGCACATGGCAAACTCCCCTAATCCTTGCTTAGAGCTCAGTAAAGAGCACACTTCAGTATTTATGTTTCTGGGGATTACCTGCTGTAGCAGATGTGCTTTCTTTGCTGCTCTTTGCTCATTATAGATGGCCAGAGCAGATTACAGCCACAAGACCTTCCATGGCTCTAATTCCTATGTCCTTTTCCTTATCACTGTTTAACTTTCATACAGTTTGAGTAAAAAAACTTTGAAGTAGAACAAAGTGGAGTTTTAAAGCTCCCTATGCAGGAGGAAAAGCTCTAGGGAGAAGCAGCAGCAGCACAGGAATTTTAAATAGAAGTGCTAATTTTCTGATGTCAGCCCCCACATGGTGCTGCCCAACCCGGGTGGGTGCCCCTCGGAGCTGCCCTCCCCCCCGGAGCTTTGTGCAGAGCTGTGCCTTGCAGCATGTTACTCTGCTCCACCAATGATGCTGAGCAGCCCCAGGGCCTCAGAAGGATGAGTGCTTCTGGGAGGCTAAGTGCACACAGACTGAAGAGCAGAGGGTACCAGACCTGCTCTGTAATTAGTGCTGATTGGGGCTGTCACGTGGAAAAGTTCAGCCGTTCTGGAACAGAGAAGTTCTAACGTAAGAACTGGATTTCTAGAGCTTTGTCATTGGATCTAGTTGTCAAAGCAGTGGATGACCTAACAAATGGCCTGAGATGCTGTAAGTGGTAGCTAGCAGAGCTTAGTAAATAAACGGAGGTGATGATTTAGGTGGCAGCCAGGTGTTGTGCAGCTCTGGCAGGGTACAAAAATAATGGTTTGTGTCAGAGTGTGGCTGGAAGAGCTGCTTCTAAATTGCACCATTTATTCGTGGGAGTGAACAGGACGAGTCGGGACTATTGTAGGTCGTCCATGTCTTGTTCTCTGCTAGCAAATAGAGATGGATTTCTGGGCGTTGGGGGAAGCTTGCCTATGCTGTCAGCACAAAACCTATGAAAGCTTTTTTCTAAAGCAGTATCTCAGGAATATGCTTCCCCTGTTTCAAATACTGTCCCCGTAAACTTGTTAGTCTAGAAAGGATCCATATTCTGCATTCAAGATTTGGAAAGATGTGACACTTTCATATGTGGTGGGAGGACCCAGCACCACTCTTCCCTTGGTATTTATAAAGCTCTGCCTGTGCTTCTGAACTCAGCATATGGGTATGCACAGTAACTGTTCTGGGAAACAAAAAGAGCTGTTTCTTTAACCCCTCTTCTTGCTGGCCAAGTGCAGCATTTGTGTTCTTGGATCTTTGGCCAGAAAATGTTTGGAGAGGGGAAGGGCGGCATCTTCTTCAGAGGTTGAAGACTGCTGTCTGTGCCACTTGCACTGGGCATATTTCTGGTGACATTCCAAAGGTGCACATGGCCCTTTCAGAAGGGTGAAAGCAGCAGTCCTGCAAAATGTGCCCCAGATCTGGATATAGCTTTGCAAAGCCAATGCTCTCTTCAGGTGGCAAGCAGAAGCATTGCTTCGAGCAGGGAAGAGAGGAGTTAGTAGCTCAAGAATATGTTTTTCTCATTAATTTTGCAGGAGCACTAATGTTAGAGGGTCATCCTCTGGAAGATAGGCTGAGGAATCCCAAACCTGCAATGTGAACATCAAGGGACTGTATTGGGTGGGAATAAACACATCAGATACAGCTGTTAGCATGAAATATGTATGAATGTGGTACAGAGGATGTATGGCAAGGTGCAAACTGCTGATGTCTCAGAGCTTCCAAACTTCCTGGCCAAGCTGAAGTGAAATGTCTGCTGCAAGATGCAGGCATTCTATCCAAATATCACTCCAGAGAGGAGAATTACCATCTCCTCCATTTAAGCTAAATGCTCAGAACTCATCAACTAAAAATGTTCTGCTCCTTCCACTCCTCCTGCACAGTGCCCTGCTCACCCTGCTCTGCACAGCTTTGAGCCAGTTCCCATCTGTATGACTGAGCTGGTGATGGGGTGCAGCAGTGCACACCCGTGAGCTGAGCTCTCTGTCACGGTGGGGCTGGCTGGGAAGCAGCTCTGCAGGATGGGCCTGGGCTTCCTGGTGGTCACTGCAATTAAGGTGAGCCAGCAATGTGATACTGCTGCAGAAGGAGAACAGTCAGCAGCATCCTGAGCTGTGTTAGCAAGAGCAGTGCAGGCTGGGTGAGAGGGGTGAGCCTCTGTCAGGGCACAAGGAAATTATTTGTGTGGAGTGGGCTGCCTGGGGGGGCTGTGGGGCCTTGAGGAGATGCCCTCAAGGCAAGTGGCCAGAGGCTGAGCTGGTGTGGCTTTAGCAGGAGGTGGGCCAGGTATTTGCAGCGGTCCTTGTCAGCCTCAGCTGCTCTAATGGCTGTGAGCTGGTCAATGATCATCCAAGCAAAGGAAGGAGAATGTGTGGCCTGATGCCCTCCACACTGAGATCAGTGACTTGGCACGAATTGCTGGTGGCGGTGTGCGTGCTGTGATTCCACACAAAACTGCTGAGAAACGTATGGAAAGGGAAAGGAAATGTTGCTGTCCCACCTCTGGTTGATCATTCTGCTGTGTCTCATAGGGTGCTCACACAGCTGGTAAAAAGGAGCCAAGAGATCCTTCCAAACAAGGACCGAGCTGCTGAGTGTCCTCTGTAAAGCACTGCTGAACTGATGGGTGTTGGGTGCAGTGGTTCTCAGAAGAGCTGGAAAGTTCTGCTGGGGAGGCTGGGAGTGGTAACAACCCTGAGATGCTGTTCTCATTTTGTTTACAATATAAACGATACTTGAATTAATATTCATGCTGAAATAAAATCTGGGGGGAGCCTGGTTAGTGCCACAGTATGTAAAGAATACAAGGAAGAAAATGGATTGCTTTTTCTCTTTGTGGCGTAAGAGAAAGTGGGAGCTTATTTCCTTGCCTCCCAAAAAACAAAATGAGTATTATGCATTTATATTTGGTTCTGCCTTTGTCCAAGGACGTTAATTATCCTCGAGCAGCACCATTGGGTGACAGAGCAGTGAGTTACGTGTGGCGCTCCAGGACAGTGAAGGCATCTTAATGGATCCTGTTAAAGGGAAAGTAGTCTGCACAGTGATCAAAAACTCTGGTTAGGCTGTGTGAGTGATGTACCTGCTACCAGAGCATCATCAGCCATTTACCATACGGGAGTAATGGAGTACGGGCTGTGTAATGTTGGAGTGCATTCAGATAATCCATTTACTCAGACATACGCTGTCCTGGTGGATATACACTGTACTGTCTGGGGATGCTTTGTGCTATGGAATAATGACATCGACTTTATTTTCACATTCGACATATTCCTCTCAGTTTTCCTCCTGATTTGGCAGTATTGCAATGGGAAGTGATCTTTCTTCAGCAGCGTTTTGAGTGACACTGTGCAACTTCCCAGCAGTGCTCAAACTGTGGACACCTTGCACTTCTGAGCTGCGCTGATGAGCACTTCCCATCCTTTTGTCTGTGTGAAAATGAGGAACACACACAAATTAATTAGGATTGAGCTCTGTACTGAGCAAGCATAGCTTTGAGCAGCTTTGCATTATTTTGCATTTGTTATCGTTGAAGCAATAACAGTTAGCAAGAGATGCATTGTACAGTGATCAGTACAAATGGAGAAAGGGCCGTCCTCCCAGTTGTCAGTAAGCACCACAAAGTACTCCTCACGAGGTCATTTTTGCTATTAGAACTTTGCAGTGGAACCTGAATTTTGCAGATAGGCATTTGCTCATTGTAATATTTTTGCTTAGACTTTGATACTGGTGCTCCACCAGTTGCTGCAGTGGACATGGTTGTTTACCCTAACAGACAGTGTCCTGGTTATGGACAGCTCGTGTGGGGATCCGGATCCTCTTCTTCAAGCACATTAAGCTCCACTCTAACACTCACTTTCCCGTGCTGAGTTACTGCCTCAGAGCATCCTGCTTTCTTTCCTCCACTTGGGAGCCAATTAACCCCCCCTCCCCCAGGGAAAGACAAATAAACACTGCAGTGTAGCTGAGCCCACTCCAACAGCAGCCAGAACTGTTAGTAGCTTTAAATCAGATTTAAACGGGGGGGGAAAAGAAAAATTAAATCAGTGATGTGACCACGTGAGACATCTGCTGTCCCCTTCTGCTGAGGAAGCGAGCGTACGGCCGGAGGTGCTTCTGTGCTAATGGGTCCTTGGCTGTGGGCACAGCTGAGCTCAGTGTGGTTTCTGCTCTGTGAGCAGTGCCTCCGGGCTCTGTGGGTGCACTGAGCGGGCTCAGCCAAAAGCCACGTGTGCCATTCATTCCAGCTCACAAACCCAGCACTGAGCGAGACGGTGCTGTGGTAAACGCAGTGAAACTGAATGGCTGCTGGGGCTCCCAATAGCGACCACAAGCAGCGAGCTGTTGTGACTGCCAGGGCTCTATAAAGAGCTGCTGTGCTGCGAAGCCTGGTGCCACAGAAGTCAGTTACCCAATGGCTTTTTTTTGGCCCTCGCAGCAGGTGGATGCGTGGCTGCAGGAGCACTGTGCCGATGCCATCTGTGTGAATAATGGCTAGTGCCTCAGTGAGCAGCAAGTCGCTCGGTTATGTGAACTTGAAAGGCTCGGCACACTTCTGGGACCCCCTGGAGCTGCAGTGGCACGGGGCTGGGCTGGGAGCTGGCTGTGGGCAGCTGGAGCAGGGCCACGGGGCGGTGCTGTTGGCAGATTGCTGTGTTCAGCTGCCAAACAAAACCGTGCCATAAGGGCAGCACACGCTTCCCTGAGATCCGAACACCTCTCTGGCAGCTCGGCACTCGGTCGCTGTGTGGCTGTGGCAGAGCTATCACTGCCAGCAGATGGGCGGTGGGTGCGGGGGCAGCTGCTTTGATGTCGGGCTGCGGCTCTGTGCGGTGGCAGTGCTCAGAGGGGATGTCTGGGAAGGTCGGTGCCTGCTTTCCCAGAAAGGTAATTGATGTAGGATGACCGTTTCTACTTTTCTCACTTAAAATATTGCTAGTGGTCACAGATCGTGTAAGTATGGTACCAGCAAACCTTCCTGACCCACACCAGGGGCAGCTCACGTTAGCTGCATGGTGAGGTTCCAAAGATCTGCTCTGAAATTTGCTTGATGTCCTTCTTATGGGATTTCCAGTTCTAGGAGTGGTCCCCCTCTTTGATGTTAGAATTTGGGTAAGAGGAAAAAAAATACAACAGGAGGTTTGGCAGGAAAGCAAAACAAACCAAATAAATGACCAATCCTGGCAGCGATGCTTGGTTTGTTCACAGTCAGTGGTTTTTTTCTTCCCCCACTTTATTTCCTTAGAAATATGACTATTTTTTTTCCTCTGGTTTTGTGAAATCAATTTGCAATTGAGATGTGTTTTTGAGATCCCAGCAGTGCCGGGACTGGCATCGCTGCTCTAACGGAGCACCATATGCTTCCTTCTGTTTGTTTGCCACCTCCCAAATGCTCCCAGATCATCTCACTGGTGAGTGCATGACAGAGTACCGGGAAGATGTTGGCACACAGTGCTGCCGTTCCTACAGAGGGGGGAAAAAGTGATAAATGCTAAGGAGTTGTTTTGGGAACCCAGCTGGCAGCTGTAATAGCTGTTAATGTTCTTCATCTTACGAGCGAGAATTTCAGGAGAGGCAGGTAAACTTCTTCATTAAATTTGCATTCAAAAGAAAGGTAACAAACAACAGCAGCAAAAAACCAAACAGTACTGCACCTCCTTCAACCAACTCCAAACCAAACCCACTGCACAGACTTTCAGGGCACCTCTTATCAGAGATACAAAGGAAATGCAGTGGGGATTTCAGAAGCACCTGGAAATTAGGTGCCTCATTTCCCACAGTCAGGAGTCAGTCCTAGATCCTGCTCTCTTTAGAAGTGGATACCTTTTGTCATGCGGGTAACGATACAAAGTCGAGAGAATAGACATTATTCTGCTGTTCTGGGAGAAAAAGATAAAAACAAAACAGCAAAAATAACCACATCTGAGAAGTGTTTTAATAAGAAGAGCTCTCACTCAGCAAACCAGCCCGCAGTTGCTGCACACATCTTCTGTGTTTCTGGGGGCTCTCTCAGATGTTGGGGTGGTGTAAGAGCTGCTGCGTTATCAGCTTTGGTGTAAGGTGGGCAGACCCTGCCAGTGCTGGGGGAAGGCTTCTCGCTGCTGCTGCTGATCTGTTACGTCCTGCAGGGCGGGTGCAGCACGTGCTGTTCAGTGCTGGTGGGCAGCAGCTTCAGCCTGTTGCTTCACTTCCACTGGTTGATCTGCTAATTATCAGAGCTTCACCTTGCCCTTCTCTTCCCTCTGCTCAGCTCCTCCACATCAGTATAATTCTCTGCTCACGAGGATGCTCTGTGCCTGCCACCAGCAGGGTTCTTACGTTGGTACCATGTGGGCGATCTGTTCCAAGCCACCGCCGGTCAATCTGGAAGGCATTTTGGTTTCAGAGACATCATCTGCACGATTTAAAATCTTCATTTTTGCAAATGGTTTTGTTGTAAATTTTTAGGGGCTGAGATGTGCAGCACTGTCCGAGTGCCACTCTCAGACATGTCACTGCTCCGGAAAGCTGAAGTTGTTCTCTTTTCTCGTGCACCCCCAGGACGGTTCCTGCAGGCCCTGCTCCGTGGGCTGTGTGCTCCCCCATGGCCGTGCAGTGGTGGTGGTGAGTGTGGAATCCAGGCTGAGCAGTGGGGCTGTGCTGACATTTCCCGACAGGTTGTTCCCTCCGAGTTAACAGTGTTTTTCTTTCATGCTGCTGTTTACCATTAAATAAAATGGATGGTTTCCCCTTGCAACACTGCTGTCATTTCACTTGCTGAGTTGTTCAAACCAGCTCAGTGCGCTCAGATCTTTCCTCGGGCGACTTCATTTTCTGTTCTTTTTAACCTCTTTCCTTGAATACCATGATGATGTTTGTGCTCTCTGAATGCGGTGGTGGAGAGAGACAAACGAGCCCGGCGATCCCAGCTCAGGTGATGACTGTGACCCTCCTGGGCTCTTTGTCCTGTGCTGTGCAGCTGCAGGACGAGCCCTCCTCTGCAGCATTCCTGGGACACGCAGCCTCTGTTTGCACAACTGCCTGGCTTTCAGATAGAGTCACATATGTATATGTATGAAGTATTTAATGTGCATAAATCTGTGAGTGCGTATGAGCACCTATACCCGTGGAAGGAAGCACGATGCTTTGCTCTGTAGCAAATGGAAGGATCCGTTATTGCTGGAACAGAGCATGTTATGACCACTTGGACCTGGCAACACCTTCATTATCTCTTCTTTGTTGCAAAGAGTAGCCAGGAGGCAGGCTGTAATCAGAGCAGGTGGAGCAGGGAGCCCAGAGCTGCCGAGGGACTGTGCCGTGCTGCACTGTGTGCATGCCTGGTGCTGCTGTGAGTTCTACCCCAGCACAGCACACTCAGGAGAAACACACACTGCAACCCCACGCTTGGAACAGGGTGGTGATGTCTTGTGCACAGCTCTCAATCCTTCCATAATCCAGGATGTGTTCACCCATGAAAATGCACAGGGGAGGGACAAGAGCTCTTCCTGCTGACCTTCAACTTTTGCAGAGCTTTTTCTTTTCATCTACACGTACAGGGCAGTGATGCTGAGGGCAGCTGAGTGCAACGAGAGGAGTGATGTGCTCCCTCTAATGGGATCCCTTCCCCACAGGTGCAATGGGGTAAATGCCCACTGCAGAGCTCAGCAGTGCAGGTCCCATTTGGTGCAGCTGTTTCCCATTCTGGCTCAGTCCTCCTGCTCTGCTGCCCTGTGGCTCTGAGCTGAGGTGCAGAGAGCTTTGCGATCAGCAAGCTGTGTCCTCAGTTACATCTGTATGGCATAGCTGTACAGGTACATAGATGCACAGAGAGTTCCTCTTTTGATTTATGCCACGTAAGGCCTTGTGCAGCACTTCTGCCAGGGTGGTTCAGGATGTGACAAATGGCTGTGCTGCAGGAGCAGGGAGCACCGCCGTGCCTGGCTGCTGGGATGGGAGAGAGCTGGTTTTAATGGTGGGATGCATTTGCATTGTTATGGTGCCTTTTTCACTCCCACTTTCTTATTATTTTTTAATTTATTTGCCACCAGGCTGCTTTCTGGGCCTAATTAAATGCTCTGCTAACCCAGAGCCAGGTTTCGATTCACAGAGTTCAATCTGGTCCTCTTCCACTCCTGGCAGCAGACCCTTTTGCTCTAACAATGTCTTCCCAGCAGGACCACGAGGTGCTCTCCAGATGAGCTGTTTGTTGCCACCAGGGATTCGTTTCCTCTCACTCTGCCATTTTTCACCTGTGCTGTCTTTCTGCTAGAACTTGGGCTTGCAAATTCCAGTTCCTTTCAACAGCTTTTTCCCTCGTAATAAACACAGCTCCTGCAGTCCAGCGGTGTATCAGCTGTTGTGCCTTTCTGCACCCCTGGATTTTTAAGGATGTTTTTAGGTTATTCTGTTCCCTGTTCTGATCATCACTGTCACTGTCCCTCCAGTGCCCGCATTTCTTACAGGTTCTGATGCTCCCTAATTAACACCCGTTGCATTCACAAAGAGCAATCGCTTTCCACCCAGTTCACTTTGCTCCCAAATGGATGTTGATATCTTAGCACGCTCGGTACTTCAGTAAAGAAACTGAGAAAGTAATGGGGCTAAAATAACCGCTGGTTAAAATACAGTGCCACGAAGGACAAAGGGCTGCGTTTGTTCCCAGCACAGCAGTGCCGCGGCCTCAGCCCCGGGTGGCTGCGGGGCAGCAGAGCAGTGCTGGGCGTGCAGGGAGCTGCTGCTAATTGCAGCCCTGCAGGGGTGGAAGCGGATGGTGAGCACTGAGATTGGGCAGAATGAGGACCCAGCCGTGCAATTTCGGTCCTTCTGGCTTTGACTTGCTTACGGCTGCTGCAAATTCCTACTTAAAACCCCACCTTTCTGCTAAAGATTGAACCTTTATTTCCCAAGGAGAGCTTGCCTGGTGGAGCTGATACTAATGCCAGCAGGACACAGAACTGTTTTACACACTGCAATGTTTTTTCCTGCTTAGAACTGAAAGCACTGCTGAGCACATCCCTTCATTACAATCTTTACTTCAACACAGGATTGCTTTTTTCCCCGGGGGTTTGTTTTGTTGAGTGCCCTCAGTTTCACTAATGAATGAAGTGCTCCTCCGTGGTCGCTGCACTCATTTTGGGATGCCGTTGGGACACGAGGTGACACAGAGTGCAGACCCCATTCCCCCCACCCCCCCCAGCCTCGCCCTGGGACTGCGGCTGTTGGTCCTCCTGCTGCTGCCCGAGGGCACTGTGAATCGAGTTGCTCCCTGCCCGAACTAGGGCACTCAGGAACATAAGACGAGGGAGAAATAGTCCCTGAAGGTGGAACCAGAGGCTGTGAATGTAGGTCAGGGTGCAGTCTCATCCTGCCCTGCTCTGTGCCCGCTGTCAGCACCGCTCCCCACCCAAGCCCAACCCCTTCCCATCGTCCCTCCTTCCCTTTCACGCCGGTTCCCTTCTGCTTGTGTTGCTGCTGGCATAGCCCTATCGTGAGCACCAGGTGAGGTCTGGAGGTGGCTGCTCTTCATCTGCCCTGCTCCCTAAATCGACCCGGTGCCCTGTCTCAGCAGTGTCTTGCAAGCTGCAGTACGTGCAGCTTCTTTCCTCCTATTTGATAAAGAGAATATAATCAGCAACCCAGTGGTGATCTCACATTGCCAAGCCAGAAGCTGTTAAACTGGGGCTGAACACTGAATTGTTTTAAATATGTGGTGCCTCGGGTGTTTGCAGGAATTGGCTCCTTGGTGAGGGCTGCACTGATAACAGCACTCCGCGTAGTTCTGAGCCCGTGCTCACCCACAGTCATTTCCTCTTCCCCTGCCCCCTCCCAGCCCTTCGCTGCCCCCCACCTGCAAACGCACACCCCTGTGCTGGCCTGGCTCCCCAGCTGCCATCCTGCTCAGCACCAGGTGATTTCTTCCAAGAAGAGACAAATCAGTGGTTTCTTTGTTCCTGTGGATATTTTTCTACTTAAGGAAGCAAATACCATAGTGATTTTTGACCTTTCTGCTTCACCAAAGGGGAAATGAAATGTTGTGTTGCTGCAAGCCATGGGCATCAAGCAGCAGAAGCAAGAATGCTCTCTGTAAAATGACTTCTAAGATTCTTCAGTTGGGCAGAACGATCGTGTTTCCATTCTGGGGCTCAAGACTGCCCTAAATCTGCTCAGCACAGCATGCAGATGCTGCCCCACCACCACCAGTCCAACCCCTCGAAGCCGTTCTGCAGTGGGTGTTTGGCAGCTGCTGCTTCGGCTGGAGCTGACCTTTTCTGACTGCTGAGGCACTGCCAAGCAGCACAACTCTGAGGTTGAGTTTCTGTTCCACTGCTGCTGACGGGGTCTGAAAAATGAAGTGGGTAACTGCCCTGGTACCAGGTGCAGACTGCCTGTTGTCCACATAGGGGTGACAGCCCGTAGCAGAAACGCTCAGAAACGGCCTGAAGCAGTGATGGAGCACCTGGAGGGAAGGCAGGGCCAGCCCAGAGGAGCTCAGCTGCATGTGATGTACCTGAGTGATGGAAGGGCTGCAGCCAGGACCACCCCTTCCCAGCCCTCATTTAAGAGTTGGCAGTGGAGGTGAGGGCATCTTGGTGGTGGTCCCTGCCTACCTGAAGCCTTCTAAGGGTAAGCAGATATTTTTCTTTTGTGTTTGCTTCGTCAAGTGAATCCTCACCAGCTGCAGCCTGGGGCTTTGCTACTGTGCTCCGTTTGTTGTGTTTTTTGTTGCGTGGCAGCATTGCACAGCTGCAGAGTGCTCCTGTCCTTGGGACCCTCCTGTTGTGCAGTCTGGGAAGTACAGCATGAAAGCTGCTTTTAGAGTGTGACTATGGCAGTAAAAGTGAAAGATGTTGAGAGTGAGCGAAGCAGACATCAGGCACTGCACTGTGAACTGCAAACATGTCTGAGGAAAGAATTATGTTTCTTTAGCTGTTGTGCACTTATACTTCAATTCAGGAGTTTATAATGACTGTTTTGACTATTCCATTTCTATTAATGTGCTTTTACTCTATGTTCTGGTGATACCACAAGAACGCTTTATCTTATGAAAATTGGATGGTTTTATCCTGCGCTGCTGATGGGAGTGAATCCTCCTCTGAATCCCCGTGTGCTGCTCTGTGGGCTCTGCTCTGTGGGGGTGTGGGTCTGTGTCTGGCTGATGGGTGAAGGAGTAACGGTACTGATGGGTGCATCTTGTGGTAGTCCAGCAGGACCCAGCAGCTCTCCCTTTCCCTTCTCATTGGGACCACTGCTTAAGAATCAGACTGCCTGTGTGTGGCTTTGGTACAGAACACCACTGCCTTCTCTGGGAGCTCTGTATTTCCTCCCCCCCCCCCCTTTTTTTTTTTTTCCAGATTTTTTGAGTGTCCTCACTTTCTTCCACCAAAGCCTTGTTTAGAAATCAGTGCTACGAGGCTCTCAAATGGCAGCCACAGAGGGAGGGGATGAGGAGTGGAGCTGCTCCTCCCGAGGTGATGCTGGGGCTTGGGGCCCTGCACACTGCCCACAGCACCCCACCCAGTGCTTGTTTTTGTGTCCTGTGCTTCAGTGTGTGTGTGTCTTTCTGTCATTGCGCTATGCTGCCTCTAAGAAGGGCTTTGCGTTTCTTTTTGTGCCCCAGTGTGGTGTGTGCCTGTGGCCGTGTCCGTTGCTGGTTTAGAGATAATCTGATGGGATGTGACAAAGCAAGGGCGATGAAATAGCTTCAGCACGTGGCCAGCTCTGTTTAACGGTGGTTGATGAAGAAAGCGTACAGCAAAGCTTGCTTCCCCAGTGGGTTCTGTGAGCAGCAGTTTGTCAGGTTGCATTTCTCAGTGCCATGTCACATTAACGACTGGTGCTGAGCTGCAGTGATGCAGCACCACCTCGGAGCTTTGGGGGAGCACTGCGAGCTGCTCCCATCACAGCTCGGGGTGGGAGTACTGGGGTGGGTGGATGTCTGTGGGGCTCTGAGTTCACACACAGCCCCTGAGCTCCTGCATGTGGTGCAGCCCCAGCGTGCAGCTGATGGCACCCGACCCCACAGCAGTGCCACCAGGTGCTGTGCTGCAGTGGGTTGAGCAGAGCAGCTCAGCGGGGGCAGCACCGCTGGCTTTGTCCACTAGTAGTTCTGTGATATTAGTTCAGTGTTTCCAAATGTCTGTGAGCTATGGAGTTCCTTCCTGGGCCTCGTTAGCTTTTTTTGCAATGGCACGTGGTGCATTATTTGCTGGTAAGCATGCTACGAATAATTAAATCGAAACTGCAGCTGTCAAAAGGAGAGAACAGAGAGATGATGTTTTGTCTTTGCTTTCTTCAGCTGAGGGTGCTGATGTGTACGTCCATCCTTCCTCTGTTCTGTGTGTGGAAGGATCTCTAACAAACACCACTGGAGTGCTGGGGCTGTGGGGTCAGGCTGTGCTCTGTGGCCTCTCCATTGCTGCAGCACTGCGTGCTCTGTGCAAAACCATTAGTGTGAGAAGTGTGCTCCCATCCAACATCCCAGCCATTCTTTGGCATGCAATCATTCACCATAAATGCGCATGAAGATGGAATTCAATTAATCAGCCTGCACAATAAGCCTGTCTCTTGCTATTTTTCCCCAATACATTTTTCTTTGAATAAAAATGTAATTGTCGGTGCAAAATATCAGACCAGAGCCACATAACAAATAGCTATGGATTTGTAATTAAACCCAATAAAGCCTAAGATTAAATACAAAAAACAGAGAGCTAAAATCCAATTAAAACTTATTATGAGAAACACAATGCCAGTTCTTCCCAGGCGGATCACGCTGTACCCTGGTTTGTAACAGCACACAGTTACTGGGTTTGATAATGAGCCCCAAGGTGCAACTTGAGGGGGGGATGGGGACAGAGCCCTTGTGCCCGTTAGTGCCTGCTGGCAGGCACTGCCTGCTGCTGGGGGTGCCTTGGTCTGGAGAAGCGAGCTGCGTGCAGGGCCAGCTCCGTGCCTGGCTCCAGTCCCTTGTGAGAGTTACTCTGAAGCAGTAGTGGTGTATGGATATAAATGGTTTTGCTTTGCTTTGTTGTCAGCCCAAAAGCTTTTGAGGCGTGGAAATAAGCGTAGGAAGTTAATGGAGATGGAAAACAAGTGGACTTTGAGCTTAAAGTGGGGAAAAATATTGGATTGCTCTTCCCAGATTTCTCATTGTTACAAAATAACTGTAATTATTCACCCTCTTTTCTTTCTTCCTCTTTCTTTCTTTTTTGCTATCGAGTTCTTCCATTGTGAAACATGCAATTCTCCTAAATAGCAGAGAGAATCAAATCAGCCCAGCTTCTCATTCTGTTCTGACCCTCATCTCTTTTTAGAATTTGATTGTAGGCGTGACTCCCTCGTGCCTTTTTTGTGTCTTTGCAGCACTGATGTCCTATTGAGTAATGTCCGACTGCTTTGTTTGTGCCTTCATTTATTTTAGCTGATGGTGCTGGCTCTGCTTGGCCCTTCAGGCCTGGAGCAGCAGGATGGGGCAGGGCTGCATGGGATGCAGAACCATCCCTCCGCACCCCCAAGCTGTGCCCTGTGTCACTTCCACGCCCATTTTGTGTCTCTTCCATCTATCAACTTCCACGGTAACCCAAGTTCTCACCCCCAAGGAGTTCACCTTCCCAAACCTCCGAAGTGAAGGCAAAAAATACCATCTTCAAGAAAGAAGCAGCTTGATTCTGGGCTCTGTGATAAAGCAAGGAAAGCCTGAGCAGCTGGGCTGCTGGAGGCCGGAGCTTTCCTTTTCCCCACGTGAGGAGACCTGCTCCTGTCCCAGCAGGTGGCAGTTGGTGTAGGAAGGGGCTCAGAGCGGCCCTTTGCTGCAGCTTGGTGCCTCTGTGGGACTCCATGGCTGAGCATCTGAACATACACCTCAAATCTGACTCTGTTTTCACATTCCAAATTACTGAAATCACGCTGTCATGTTTCTGTTTATTTGTTTGTCTGTGTCGTATGTTTACACACAAGGAAGTCTGTTAGCAAACAGTGTGACATTTAAAGCCACCCTCCACATCTGAGGCTGAAAAGCACTCTGTTTTCTTTGTCAGGCGCTTACAGACACGAGTTCTGCATTGCTGCAGGAGAGCAGGATGAACTGCTGCCTGTATCAGCCTCCTGCCAGGGGAGAGTGTCCTCGGAGAGCAAAAGCAGTGGGAGAGGATGGCCGTTCTGCTCTTAAAGTGGGATTAAAACAAGAGATGGGTGGTGGCAGGGGCCTCACCTGGCTGGGAGATGCAGTGCTTCGTGGGGACTCTGTCTTGCTGGGTGCTGGTGATTTCCACAGTGAACTCTGGATGGGAAGCAGATATCTAATATTTAATTGTATGTAATATTTTTACTCCTGCCTTTAAGGAAACTATCCATAAAAACCTTTTATTTCCAGAATGTTTTATGCAAACAGAGCCAGCTGCTGTTGCCTGTTCCTCTGCCTTCAGTGCAGGCCACCATACAACTTAAACACAAGTAACATCAGAATGTTGTTCATCACATATGGGATGTTGCAGTCAGAAAGATAAATAGTGGACTGGGAACTGGGGAAGGGCAGAGGGGCAACGGGAGCCTGGGCAGGCCTGTTTTTGAGGTGCGATGCTGTCAGGGTTGGGGCTGTAGTTAAGCTTCCTCAGCCACGTTATAGCATCTTTAAGATTTAGATCTGTACTGTCATAGTTCTGGTGGATATATATTTATGTATTTGTGCAAACACGGTGTTGGAAGTGTTCGGGCTGCAAACTCGAGCAATGAAACGCGTGGTGCTGCCACTGCTGCCCGCGCTGCCGGCACAAGGCTGGGGTCCTCCGGCTGTTTGCAGAGGGACAGGAACGCCCCTTGCTCAGCAGGAGCACAAGGGGCAGGTTTTCCTCTCTGAAATCCCCCAGCTAAAGCCCCTTGGAGGACTTGGTCTTCTCACTGTTCGGCGGTGCTCGTTGTCACTGCGTGTCCTTTTCCCCTCCCGATTCCTCCAGGTATTAACAAAGCAGCGATTTCTTCATTAAATTGCCTGGCGTTGTTATTCAGAATTTTTTTTTTCAATTATTATGAGGGCGAGTTGGATTTTGAGCTGTTCCTTACTGACAGCTTGCTTAGAAACAGCATCTAAACGGCACAGAAAGCAGAGATGCTGCCAGAAACCATTTCCAGGGAATCAATTTTATGTCTCCATGTGGCTTCCCGCTGGCCCTGGAAGGCTGAAATCAGGAGCAGGCGTTAAATCCGCGGGGCAGCCGTGCTGGGAGCAGCTCCATCGGAGCCACACACCTCTGCCACCAGCTGAGCAGGACCTGATCGGTGCTGGGAGAAAGGAGAGCTCCTGCTGCAGCCAGGGCAGCACGGGGAGCAGGCAGGCAGCGTGTGCGTGGAGGCAGCCTCACCCGCAGGAGGTCCCGTTTCTGTACTCAGAGGACAATCCTGTACTGACTTTTTTTGGCTCATTTTTCTTGCAGTAGATTGCGTTGGAGATTGAAGCTCCCTCCGTTCCCCCTGGCAGAGCTGCCCGAGGAGGGGCTGTGCCAGGGCACAGAACACAGTTTGCTCTCTTTGGTTGCCTAAGCTTTGCTGTCTGTTTATTTCTCTGTTTTTCTTTAATTACTCTATTAGTACAATATTTTAAGTGTATTAACCAAAACAATGTCAAAGGATTTTTACTGTGGTATGTGTGCCAACAATAATCACTGCTAACTCTTAAACAATTGTGATAAAACAAGTGTCTTGCTGCTAATGATACCTCGTTTGTATTAAAGATGCTTTAGTAGCAAGAGTTCCTACAATTATTCCAACTAACGCTTAACGACTATGTCGGATTTTGAAATCAAAGGACATGCATGGAAAATTACAAGCTACTCCGCCACGCTCAGCAGCACACAATCACTCCAGAAGCCCGGGAGCACTGCTGGCTTTGAAGATCATTGTGGAAGATTAGCTACCTGTAGTGGCAATTAGCAGTGTGAATTACAGAGCCACGGTCTGAATCCTCTGACGGCGGGCAGCAGCTGCAGCAGGAGCCCCGGCCCAGCTCCACGCGGGTCCTTTCCCCGCGTGCTGAGGGCTCCGCTCTGGGGCCGCGGTGTTGCTCGGGTGCGGTCGCCCCGGAGCATCCCGCAGCAGTTCCCCGTGCTGTGCCCGCGTGGTGCGGGTCTGAGCGCTGCCGGAGGGGAAGCGTGGGGTTGGGGCGAAGGTGTTTGTGTCGCTGCTTTCTGTAGGAAGGGCAGCTGGGAAAGCACGCCTGAATTTGGAAGGATTTCGGATAGGGATGTTCAGTGCTGCCCCTCGCTCCTTTTCAGTGCGAAGCCGAAAGGGGCTGCAGCTCCGAGGTAGGACTTGGGCCGTGGTTTTGAAATGGTTTTAGGAGTAATTCTGAATGACTCAATGTTTAAAACCAAACCCCACCAAAGCAACAGCGGCAGCAGTACAGTGATTAACTGAGCTGACCGACTGCAGCCGCCCGGGTTGGGAGCACCCGGGGAGGGCAGGAGCTGGTGCCTCTGCTCCCAGAGATGCAAAGGGCCCCCAGGGCTGGGGTGGAGGGCTCCCTGGGCTCTGCCTTGTTCAGGCTGCTGGGCTGTGTAAGGGTTTGTTGTTTGGGGTTTGCTTCTTTTTAACGTTGATGTTTCTATCTTAAACGTTTGCTCGGGTAGTGGAACAAAGCTGCGTCTTGCTCGGGTTACGAGCAGTGTGCTTTTATCGGGCCCTTCCCGGCTCCATTAGTGAGCGTCCTGGGGAGGCTGTTCCAGCTCAGGGCGTCCCTGAGCCCCCGGTGCTGCATCGAGCTCTGGAAACGAGCAGATGAGGCCATGATTCATGGCTGCTGTCCTAAATGCATTGAAAAGTAATTAGTGGTGATGGCTAATTGGGATGCCTTTCAGCAAAGGGCATCAGGAATCTTCTTGAGCTGCGCTGCCCAGGGCAGCAGGGCCCTTGCTAACTCATTTCTCCTCCCAGTTAGCCCTCTGTTTGTTGCTGGTTGTAGACTGCAAGTGGGTAAGGAAAAGTGGTCTGGGAAACATATAGATAGTACTTTGAATGTGGCATGTGCTTCCATAAAATTACCTAAAAGGAAAATATTACTTTTGAAATCTGACACAGTCACATTAAGCATGGCAATGCTTTCAAGCCAATTAAAATGCTGCTGGTTTTCCTCTAGAAAACAGGTAGGGATTCAAATGGATGCAAAAGCGTTAATGTAGCTCCAGATTTCCGGAGTAGGAAAACTCCCTCAGCCCTCAGGTCCTGATCCTGTGGCCGTGCAGTGAGGGCTGTGCTGCTGGGGGAGCAGGAGCTGTGGACCAGAGCTCACGCAGCCTCAGTTCCTCCCTTACACCAAACAGACAGCGCAGAGTGAGATGCATTCATTCGTTTGTGCTGTAGAATTTATCACTGAAGCATGGCGAAGGAACAGCCACTAACAAGTAGACTTCAAGGCAGAAATTAGAGCATATGCAAACACAGATGCTGCTGCGGGAGAGATTTCTGAATGTTGCTTTCTAAAGTAAATGGAAATGCATACAGCACCTGCAGCCTGGCGGAGCCTAACGAGCTGTGACGGCCATCAGCTGGACCACGAGCAACTTTCTCCAGCAGTGATTAACGAGTGGAATGCAAATACCATGTGGAACGGGTTGGAGAAAGCTGGGAATATGTTTTTTGGTGGCTTTCTTTATTTCTCCCTGTTTGAAAAGCATATTGGGGTGGAGAGCAGTGCTGGGCTCAGGCTGTGAAGCTGATGCTCAGTGCAGTCCCAGTGTGTGAGGCTGTAGGTGTGGGGTTGGGCACGGCCCCCAGGGGAGGCTGTGTGGGGTGCCCCACTCCTGTTTGCTCTGAGCGTGGCACTGAGGGCACTCTGTGTGCATTGGGTGCCTTCTTGTGAGGCCTTGTGCTGGGAGGGGGGAGGAGAGGGTGGTTTTTAAGCACTGATTGGAGAATGAGGAACATTCAGCTCCTACATATCAGTTTGCCATGTTCCTCTTCAATGCAGTCACTTAAATAGAGGGGTTCTGAGCTTTCTCTGTGACAAACTGTTCAAACTGAGCAGAACTGCCTTGTCTCCTTAGAAATCCTGCTCGAGGAGCGGTGGTTTCTAGAGGTCCCTTCCAACCCCGATGGTTCAGTGATTCTGTGGGGCTGCTGTGCTTGAAGCACATCTGCAAAGTGGGGTGAGCAGCTGTGGTGCTTCGAGTCCTAATGTTAGTGCAACATGTGAATGTGGAACTTGATGTGGAGGGGAAGAACTTCTTAAGTCCGAGTTTTTTCTTGAATGTGTTTGTTTCCACATCGGATGTACCCATCAAGTCGGGCAGTAATGTCAGCTGTTTGATATAAGGTGGATTTTGATGGTATTCCTCTAGTAAATTATACATACAGATAACAGCGGGCAATGCAGGCTTGGTGTGAGGGAAGAGGTGGTGCACGGCCGTGTCCGTTTTGTGTCAGAGCCTTTAACTGAACTGTGCCATCAGCTTCTGACATTTGCTGTGGCTGAAACACCAGGTCTTATGAAACATTCTTTAATGGCATTATATCCGTTTTTCGTCTTTGTGACATTAATTGTCAAAAATGGGAGCTAAAAATAAGAGATGAATGTTATTGAGCTGAGTTTACAGGGAGCAGTTAAAATGCAAACACGATTCTGTGATGGCGGAGCAGCTGGTGTTAGCAAACAGGACTCTTCTCCAACGCATTTATTCTCCCTTTCAAGGACGTGTGTGCGCCACCAACAGAAACGATGCTCTTTCCGGCATTTTTCTCTGCTTAATTGAGCATTGCCTTCGCACTTGCTGCTCGCACGAAGTGTTAAATCCAATCCTCTGAGCCTGAACATCTTTTGTAGGCATGGAGGTCATTAATTTTAATTAGACGGAACTTTTTTACACTTGCTGGAAAGGGAGAATTAGTCTCAACAAGTTTCACTAAATAAGCAGCGTACTGAAGTGTTCAGCGCATCTCCAAGCGGAGCTGAAATCACCTCATGGAACAGCCCTCAGAGGTTGGAGTTTCCCAGATGTGGGGTGTGGACGGACTTCAGTTAGAACGATGCTGCTGGGGCTCAGGGGGTGAGCGCAGTGGAGGCTGCGTGTGTCGGGGCAGCGGTGAGGAGCCACGTGTGGCACTGCTGTGCTAAGGTGGGCTCCCCATCCCTGCAGTTCTTCACCTTTTCGGTCGCTCCCGCCTGGTGCAGCCCGTGTGTCTGAGCAGTGGTGGCTGTGAAAATCACAGCGTTGAGACACCTGATGTGGGATGAGCCCACGGAGGCTGTTCTTCCAGGAGTGTCAGCGTCTCAGCTGCCAGCTGTCCTCTCACCGGTAGGAGAGCTGTGCTGAGTGTTTCCTTTTTGCTTCTTGTTTGGCTGTTCGGCACATCTGATCTAATTAATGTTCTGAACTACGCGCAGAATGTTTCCAAATGGGAATTCCTAAGCATCCTTTGTGTGAGAAGGTCTGTCAGCACAGTACTCGGGAGGTGGTCACTCCTCCCACTCAGTGTGAAGATGTTTATCAAGTGTTTTGCCAAAACTAAAAAAAAAAAGCAACGCAGCCTTACTGTGAGTATATTGGCCTCTGCACTTCAGCCTCCTTTGCTTTGAGTGGTGGCTGTTGCATAGTGAGCACTCTGATATTGCCTTCAGATGAAGCAAGCTCGTGCAGCTTAAACAACTCAGTGTCATCCTGGAGTTTTGTAGTAACAGTGCTGCTGCTCCAGGAAAATGAATGCCCCTCCGCTGCTGTGCAGTGAGAGCCGCTGGGGCCCACAGCTGTAATACAGCAGTAAGCCTGCTCCCTCCTCCAGCAGTTTCTGAAGCATTGAGCTCGTGGCCAGCATGGGCGGCCTTGTACCAGCAGTGTGATGTGTGTGCCTTGGCAGTTGCTGCTGTCATTTGTCTCCAAAGAACAATTTCTGTAGCACATTTTCTCCCCTTCTCCCTCGCCCCCATCACTGATGTCACCAGGGCTGGCCGTCTCCCAGCCGTGCTTTTATAACGCTGCCATCAGCAGAGGGCTGAGCATGGTAACTGTGCAGAGGTGTGAAGAGCACTGCCCAGTGCGGGGTTGGCGTGCACGTGGTGCTCAGGTGTAACAGGCACTGTGTGCCTCCCTCTTTGCCCGTCTGGGCCGTGGGGCTCTTTGTCAGCAGTGCTCTCCTGGTAGGTAGCAGTCGATGTGCTGTGGGCTTGCCTGCACAAGCGGGCTGTAATTTACCAGGGACGCTTCAGTGCCTCTCAAAGTGGCATCTCACTTAGTCAGAACAAATGGGAAAGAGAGTGAGCCAGAGGTCTGCGGCAGTATGTCAAAGTATTTTATAGAGCCAAAGAAAACTATAAACCCGATCCGAAGAGCCCTGACAGCCAGGAGAAATGGACAACCACAAGCAGCTTTTTCTGTCCGTGATTCAGTGTAGTGCCTCCAAGAACACATTCTTTCTGGAACTGAAATGGCTGCCATAAGGCACAGTTGTGTTTTCAGCCAGGACAGCAAAGAATTTTCCTTCTGCAAGTTCACCTGGCTGTGTTTGGCTTGTTCCTGCAGAGGCACAACACAAGTGCACGAGGTAGTGCCTGCTTTGGCTGGCGTTCAGCAGAACCCTTGGGATGCTTTTCACTGTGTGCAGCACTGTAAGTCGTGCTAAGGGAAAACAGTTTTACAGAGGCATCACTGAAAGGGTTAGAAAGCTGAAGGTAAACAAAATTAGACTTTCCTTTTTCGAGTGTTACAGCTTGTGTGTAGGAAAGCAGCCTACACGTGGGCTCTGCCTGGGAAGGAGCAAGGTGTCCTTCTGGGGTGGGCTTCCTGGGGCCGCCTCTGCCAGGAGCTGATGTGGTGGGCAGAGCTGGGGCTTGGGAGGGAGCAGCTCCATCAGAATGCGTGGGGGTGACAAAGGAAAAGTGTAGAGAGAGACAGTTTGGCTCCAGTTTGCAATGTGTCATGCTGGTGAGAGGGGAGGAGCCATCCATGTTTTAATTTGGAAATAATTATGTCATTGATCTGCCTGAAAGTCTTAGTGTTCAGACAGGAAAACCTGAGAGCAGAATCTAGGTGCAGCCTTACCAGTGTTGCTTGAAGAGAGATTGCAGATTTTTGGCCTCTTAAAAGTGCATCTAAATTTGGGCAGATTCATTCTGGGTATGACTCTATTAACTCACAAGTGTTATTATCAGCAGCACCAAAATGCCAGCAAGCTGTGCGCTGCATCAGAGCCAGGGACGTACAAATGATTAAGGAGCTTGAAGAACTTAGGAGGAAAGATTAAAAGAACAAAATGTTTCGTTTGGATAAACAGCAACTGAGAGTGGCTGTGATAATCAGCTACTCCTGCGTGAAGGGGGCGAGTGCCAAGAACTTCCATTTAAAATGGATTCAGCCGCAAGTAACAGGAAAAAAATATATGGCACGGATGAAAGGTTTCTTTTTCTTATGCTTAGAGCTGTTAGACTGGAGATGTGTTTCCAGTGTTTGTCTCTGGCAAGATCACCCCTTTGGGTACCAAAGTGCAGTTTCTTCTCCTTAGCTTTCATGTATGGCTAGAAGAGGTGCTGGTCTCTGAGGACCCTGTGTACCATTGGCGTCAGTGGGGATGAGGGTGCTGATGGGGGAAAAGCGTGGTGGCTACTTGGAGCTGACTACCCAGGCAGATGACAATGTGTGTGTGGGTATTTATGTACCCGAGGCTGAAATTCAGGCACTGCCATTCTTCATTATCTTCCTGGTTGTTTTTCATGCCATTCTGAGATTGCCTTTGCATAAGCCTCAACCTGAGATTTTTGCTTTGGCAAGCATGTCAAAACCATCTACAACCTCGTGTCGACCCATTGCTCAAAGTCCTGGATCCAAACTAAGTCGGGGTGACGTTCTTGCTGAGCACAGCACACGTCCCCTCTTCTTTGCAGCCATAGGAAAAAACAGAGTGTGCCCTATGGCAACAGCAGGGCAGCTTGGGGACACCTGAGAAATGCAGACCGGGTGTTCCAAAAACCGGCCTGGGTCAGGGAGGCTGCCTTGGGGTAAAGGAGTGCTATAAGAAACAGAATCTTCAGTGGAGAGGGGCACAAACTGTGGGGTACCAGAGCCTGTAGAGGAGCTTTTTGCCTTTAGTTTCAAGAGCTGAGCAGGTGTGTGCAGACAGCCACATTCATGGGGTACGTGGCTCCCCACTACAGCAGCAGCCGTGCTCCTGCAGCAGAGCTCGAGAGGGAGCAGGGATGCTCAGTTAAGTGCTTGGAAGTGCACACGGAGCTGCACCTGGCAATCTCTGATCTATGTTTATTTATGAAGTCTGTAATCAGCAGCAAAACTCATGTTTGTTTCCCTAATTGTATTGTGTAAGTGGAAGGAGATGTCTTAATTGCCTTCTTCCATTCGTCAGGGTCTTGCCTTAATTATTGCTTCCTCTTAATGTGCTTCAAAGCTGTAGTTAGAGGTGGATTTGGAGTCAGACAGCTCGGAGTGTGCGAAGGGGTCAGTCTGAAGTTTTACTAAAATAAATGAATAACAAATTTGTAGGTGAGTGCCCCCTCACTTAAGAATTGCAAAGGAGCCGTCCTGGGGGAATCCTGTAGGATGTGTTGGTGATGAACTCGGAGGCTTTCAACCGAAGCTTGTGCTTTGAGATAGATATCTGCAGAAGTGCTTTCCTTTCTCTTTCTGCAAGTCACGTTCTGCATGAATCTACCTCTCCTTCCCCTGAAACGGATCAGCCTGGGCCTCACAGAAGGGTTGGTGCAGGTTGGGTTCCTGTTTTAATTCTCTTTTATCATCTCCTGCTGTTGTAACTGACAGCGGTACCAACAATGGTGTTGTGATGACTTCGTCAAGGAATGCTCCATGAGCTATTTGCAGTGCTGCCTGTGGACAGCTGCTGAGCAGAGCGTAGCTCCAAGAAGCAGAACTGGCTGTTTTGTTGTCTAACAGTAACGCACGAAGCTCTCACCTTGAAACACGATTGTGATATTCATAGGAAGGGGTGACTCACTGAAAATCGCCGTGCTGGACCAAAGCACCAACTGACCATTTGGTGCTGAGCTGATGTACAGCACCCACTGCAAACTGCTGGTGCGCGGGGCAGGGGCACGCACGGCCGAGAATGGCATCAGTGCTCTGGTGCTATTAACTGTGGGAGGAGGGGAGAAATGCCTGCAATGCTCGTTGTGCTGATCAGTCTGACTTCATGCTGTACCCCATGGAATCCACAGGAGATATATCCTACGTGCCCGAGAAATCCTCTAGGTTGGGTGGAAATGTGTTACTGGACCAGACAGGAAGTAAGGGTGTGATGCAGTCAGGGTGTGAGCTGCTGGGCTGTCCTGCAGGCAGTGCCTGCTCTGGCGGAGGGGTGTGCTGCTGTTCTCAATAGCGCCTGGTGCTGCTGCAGAGGGGGTAGCAGCACTTTGTTTGTCTCTGTATGGCAACAAAGCACTTCAATTCCAGCAACCAAGGAGGTAATGCTGTTTGACAAATAAGCTCTTATTGCTTGGTATTTGCTCAAAGTGCTCCTGAAAGAGGTCCTGGGCAGGCTGCTGGCTGAGAGTCTGTTGATTATGGCTTTGGAGCAAGGTGTGGGAGGGAGAACTCATACAAGTTCATACCTCTAAAGGAAATCTCTTGTAAACACCTTTGTTCACCTCTGCCTGATCTGTCCCACGGACATAATTTCAGTGTCAATTACTTCAGCCACAAGGCATGTCAGGAGTATTCTGGGATCTCCAAATAGGTGGCAAATCACCAGAGGCAGGGAAATGATGTAAGGCTTTACCACTGGTGAGGTACCAGTGGCCCCACGGGACACCCCCACCACCAATCAAACCCTGGAGGATGTGTGTGAGGCTGGGCTGTGGGGTGTGGCAGTGCAGGGGCTGTGATGCAGAGCAGTGCTGTGCCTGCTCAGCGTCTCCAACTCGGGCTGTGCAGGGTCGTGTTGCTGTGGATGCTGCAGTGCTGCAGGGACCGTCAGCCTGACCGGTGTCTGTCTCATTTCCTGCATCCCAAGCATTCTGCTGGCCTGCCAGCCTCTCTGCACTGGGAACCAGATGAACCAATGCTGCGAACTTGTTTTGGCCATCTGGCTGCCAACTGGTGCTTGGGGAAATGGGTGTGCTCACTGGGAACCCTGAATGCTACTTTCAGCAGTGCTGGTGGCAAGGGTTCCTTCCACAAAACGGTGAGTTCCCAACTTGAGCACAGTTCCTTATCACAGGCAGGATAAGTTTCCCAGCTTGTTTCCATAAATAGGGATTGCATGTGTACACAGATGGAAGTGTTGGAGCTGGCACATAGCTTGGCTAGAAGTCAGCTTTTATTTAGGGTAAGATAATCTTACAATGGTTTCAGTGTACCCTTTGAAACAAAAATGTAACTGTAAGGAAGCAGGTTTACAAACAATGCAAGCTTTTGCTCGTAGTCCTGGTTACCCCAGCAGCACTGTATGCACCAGCAACCACTGATCCTTTGTTCCTTTGCACAGTTTGTGCAAAGAAGGGACAGACATACGTGACATCTTCTCCAGAAATCGTTAGGAAATCTGCCCAGTGCTGCTCATCACTCTGATTTTTCTCAACCAGTAATAACTGAAAACTTGCTCTACTGAAGCTATCACAAGCTACCAAGGAAGATGATGATTTGAGTGTTCATTCAGAGGTGAGACATGTTTACCTGTGGCTTAGTGTTGCATTAAGTGCAAGGGTCAAAAATGAGAGGGGTATTCCCCCATCTCATTCTGGAGGTGTTTGCATAGGGCGAGCTCTGATGTGGCTCACTGCCTGGGTGGGGATTTGGGCTGAGCAGCACGTGGGAAGCTCCTCCTCAACACAGCCCACCGTGCCACCGTGCAGGATGTTGGCCTCCACAGTCAGGGAGCTTAAGTGAATAAATCCTCAGACCTGGAGGGATAAGTGTTTTCTGTAATGCCACGAGCAGTCTGTGGCAGGAGCTTGTGCTGCAGCTTGAGTTGGGTCTTGGAACAGTGCTGCCACGAATAGGGTTTCATGTGTGCTGTGAAATTCTGGAACCTATCACGCTGTTGTTTGACATGCAAAGTGCAGTGCTGTCTTTTTATTAGCAGTGCTGCGTGTCTGACATATCTCCCTGCTAGTGCTATGGATAGACATCTCAGAAGCAAATTGTAATCGAAATTCTGAGCGGGATGAGATGAGAATTAGCTGCCTGTTGAGTGCTTCCCTGTTTATCTCCAAATGTCAGCACTCTGCACTCCAAGTTTTGATAGGAAGGCCTCTGCTGTTCTGGGCTGGAGAATTAGCAAACAAGGGAATTAGGGTGTGAGGAGAGAGCTAATTGACTCGGCTGCAGTGACAGTGGCTCTGATGAGCCAGGATGAGTGTGTGTGGGGGGTGCAGTGGGGGTGGCTCACGCTGCTTTGCAGAGGAGCCCTTTGGCACAGCCTTTGTATCACCAAACACCTGGGACAGAGGTGCTGTTCTGTTCTGCCCTCTCTGTGGAGCACTCCCTTCTCCTTCCACCCTCCTCTCTCCTTTCCTGCCAATATTTCCAGCATTTCCATCTTGGTGGCAAATATAGGAAGACCAAATAGGAATTCCTGTAAGAGCACATCAGCAACCCGTGCACAACGATGAGAATATAACAGCACAATTTGGTTCTGTAATGAGATGAGAGCTGCGCCGTTCTGCAGTGAGCAGGAAGGGGTCACCACCACTTCATCATTCCTCACTCGGCACTTTGTTCCCACTGCGCACACTGAGCAGAACTCTGTCCTTGCTTCCCAGAGCCCACAGTGGAAGTGAAGAAAGATCAGGCCTTCCTCCCACACGTGGCTCTGTAAGGCAATTATAAAGCTATAAATACACTTTTTAGAAAGCAGCAGCCTATGAAATCTGTATCAAACAGTTCTGCTACCAGAACAGCTCTTGGTAGCCTTTCAGTTTCAGTTCATTGGAATGTTAAATGGCAGGGAAGGGAGGGGGAGACATTGGGATTTCAGATACTATTTGTTCCATTATTCATCTCTTTCATTCCATATGAGTCATCCTGAGATGGAAACTCTTTTCAGGAGTATGCAGTGTGAGATGCACAGTGCATGCAGAAAGGGGCTGCTGGGGGCTGCAGGGCTGCTGGGGACTGCTGCTCTGGGGAGGGGCGTGGGGTTATTCCCCTCTGTGTTCGAGTGTAAGTATGGTTCAGAGAAAAAGGTGATAAGTTGCAGGTTAAATGCATACTCGTATAACATCTTGAATAATGGTGTGAATTATTACAAAGCCCTCTTGTGTGAATGAGTCGTAAAGGAAAGTGGTGATGTGCAGTGGTCCTTGTGTGTGTTGAGGACTGTCAGTGCAGCAAAGCTGGGAGGGATGGAGAATGAAGGGAGAGTTTGGGAAGAAGTGATTTTTTTTTTTTTCCCAAGGGAAAAAGACTTTGCTAAAATTAGGGAGAGTGAAATAAATATTTGGGATTAAAAGCTGTGTTTGGTAGTGTTTGTAGCAGGAATTCCTTGCCCAGGGTGTGTGCTGTGGGGGGAGGGAGGAAGATTGCAAGCAGTGAGTTAATACGGTGCTCTCTTCCTCTCTTCTCTCCTTGTAATTAAGGAGAAATCCTGTCCGGAGTGAGTAGGAGGGCTTTTTGCATGGCTGCTTGAAGTTGTAAAACCAAATGAACCTTTGCAGCTCTGGAGGCTTTAGGTGTGTTCCTGCCAGCGGCATCGGCGGGGCTCTGCTCACACGAGGTGGTGCTGGTGGACCTCTGTGTGCCCGTGCACTGCTGCCTGCATGCCTCCATCCTGCCTCCGTCCTGCCTCCGTCCTGCCTCCCGGGGCCGGGGTGGGACCCTGGCTGCGTTCTGCATCGCCTTCCTCAGCGCTCATCGTCTCCGGGCTCGAGGAATGGGGTTTGCTGCGGCTCTGTGGGGACTGACCTCCTCCTGAACTACACATCTGCTGTACAATGCAGACTGATAAGGAATTAATTCTCACTCTGTGCAGGCAGTGTGGCAGGGAACAATGGGAGCGGCGGCATCCCGTGTACCGGCAGTTATCAGCTCCGCCGCGCTCTCCGGTTCAGATCCTGTTTTTCCCTGGCAGCAGCATGAAAGGGTGGGAGGAAAGAATAAACCCAGTGCTAATCTCCTCCCCCCACTCGCCTTTGGATACGTGTTTCAGGAATGATTTGTTTCTGTACAAATCCTGTTTTTTACACCTTTTTATTAAACAAAGCCTCCAAATAAATTTTAGCTGCTTTCCTGCCTGCCTAATCCCCGTGTTTTTGCACAGATAAATCTTGTATAATTAGCTGTAGCTCTGCAAGCCTCCGTGCCTGATGAGAATGCAATGAGACACTCCATGGCACAGTGATGGGCTGCAGGTCAGCATCCTGCACGGGGCTGCTCCCAACCTGTGCAGCTCCATGGGCTCTGACCCCTCCTTAGGGGGCACAAAGCACGGGTCAAGCAGATGGGATTTGGCAACGATTGGGATGTCGTGCTCCTTCTTAGTAGAAATGCACCCAAGCCTTGCTCCCCCTCCTCACCACTTCAGCCTGTGAATGCTAAAATAAAGTCGTACAGAATGAGCACAGGGACTTGGCATGGTGCAGGGAAGCTTCCCTTCGGGGCTTTGTGCTGGGTAAGGACTTGTGTTGTTTCTAGCAATGGTGTGTGCTGTTTTTCAGGTCTGTCAGAGAATATTCCTGTTAGCTAGCAGGCTGAGGGGGGCTCCCCAGCTGCGGGGATGACTGAACTAATGGTATTAACAGCAGTAACACTGACATGGTTATTTCTTCAAGGCTGAACTCGGTGCTGAGTTACGTTGCGTCGCAGAGCAGGGTGCCGAGTTAACCTGTTTCAGCTCACAGCTCTGCCCCGTGTTGTGTCTCTGAGATTCAGCTCATCGGCCGAAGGGCAGAATCACACGGTGGATGAGCAGAGCATTATCCAACAGGACGTGTGGGCTTTTTACTTTCTAGCAAGTTGCATGCTGCTGCTAGAGCAGTTTGAAATGAGTCCCCTTTGTGGTTCAGGCTCAGTGTGGTTTCTTCAACCTCTCCCATCAGCACAGCTGTGTCAGCTGCCATCCAGCAGCTCTTCCTGAAGTGCTCACTGGCACTGAAATACTGATTTCTCTTTCTGGATTCTGCTGTGACCACACAACCCTCCTTCAAAGCCAGAGCACATGCAGCTGTGTGTAGAGAAAGCACGAGAAGAGAGAAATCAGCAGAAATGTTTTTAAACTTTAGAGCTGCCCTCATCCAAACACACATCAAAGCTTTCAGGCATCGAACTGACCTGCTCCGGAGTTTGGGAGAACATTTCCGCTTCAAACTATGCAGGTTTAATAGCTTTCAAGGAAACTTTTCTTCTGTGTCATAATATATTTTCTTCTATGTCATATATATATATATAAAGCACAAAAGAAAAGGAGGAGCTGAGATGTGAATGTGGGTCTGTGCTGTGTTTGGGTGAGCAGGACGGACTGTGTCAAGTGTGTTGTCCATGTGCTTGTGCACCGTGACCTCCTCGTGTGCTGACCTTCAGGGTGTGATGGGAGCTCAGCATTATCAAAGTGCGTACAATGTTTTTATTCCCTTTCCTCACAAGAAGGTTTAAAAGCGCTGTAGGTGGGATGTGACACGCTGCTGCTTTTCTTTGACCTTGACTGGGTCTGTAATGAAGGGTCTGAGCAGTGAGCTCAGTGCAGTGTGCCCTGGGCTCAGGGTGGGGCATTGTAGGAGCTGTTGTGGTGATCACATCCAGGCCTGCTTGTGAGATGGCAGCTTGTAAATACAGCCTAGGAGGATTTGGGGTTTTTTGTGTAAAACGAGTGTAAGCAGGTGGTTGCATATCTGGAGGTACTTAAGGAAGGATTTTGGTGTTAATGCTCAGAGGAAATGCCCACTGTTTCCTCACTGACAGCATCCTTTCTGGCTCTTCAGCCACCATGTCCTTTAAGCAATCCCGGAACAGCGGAGCGGAGTAGGGGTTGCTGGAGCTTCAAAACGAAGCTGAACGAAACCTGAATGCATTCCAGCAATAATTGGCTTCTGTACACAGAGATAAGCTGCCAAAATAACAAGGCTGGTTTGAAAGGCTTGCTGGTCTCCTGCGAGAGCTGCTGGTCTGATCCTTACTGGACGAAGGAGTGACGGAGCTCCATCTGAGTAATGCTGCTGACAGCACGCAGCAGAGCACCGTCCCCGTCCCCTTTGGGGCATAGGGAAGCACGTTGGTGTGGGCTTCTGGAAGGCACAGAACCTGTTGCTTTGAAATTACTCTCTAGTGCCTTTCCCAGGAAGATGTGGTATTTGTGCAGTCGCCACAGTGGGACTTTGTTGGTTTTCCAAACAGGAAGGAAAAATCACGCTGGTGCGCTCTGTCACCTTCGTGTTGTGAGGCTGTGTGTGCCAGAGCTGCCGTGTCACTGGGGAAAGTACAATGAGCAGGAGGAGCTGGGAGCTGCTGGTGGCTCCTGGGGAAGCCAGAGGGGTGCAAGGTGAGGAAGGAGGGCTGGGAGCTGAAGGGAGGTCCTGGTACATGCAAGAACCTGGTTTGAGCATCTGGGGTAGCTCAACAATGACAAAATGACAGAAAAAAAAAAGAGAAACAGCAACAAAAACAGATAAAGCTGCCATAGGAGCTGTAAAGACAGACCGTGATATCTTGGTAATCATTTTTCTCCCTTAGATCAGGCCCTGAATTCCCAAGGATCCTCGTTTGCACTGTGCCTGCAGTGTAGGCATCCCCCAGCACGGGGCAGGAGCACAGCCCCCCCCGGTGCCAGATGTCCGAGGTGTGGGCTGCCACCTCCCCTGCGTGGTTAGAGGACACAGCCCAGAGCCGTGCGAACGTTTTAAGGAACGTGCAGTGTAATGCAGAGGATGGGGGAGAATTGGTGGTTTGCTTTTTTAATACAGAAACCCGTGCTTAAAACTGAGGTGAAAACAGTCAGCGATGCGCGGAGCAGAAATAAAAAGCCTTTGTTTTGCTCCCCCTCATTCGTACATCTGCTGGTGGTAATTGAATACATCGTTCCCAGGAGGAAAGCAGCAGCTCACCTGCTGCAGTCTGTGCTTTAATTGGTGTGAACAGGGAGTGCCACGAGCAGGCGGCGCAGTCGGGGCGCTGGAAATGATTTCTTTTGGCAGCAATAAATGAATGAAGGATTGCAAATAGGTGGTGGTTAAAATGGGCGCAATCCTGCGGTCAGACTGCAAATGTCAAACCACGTTTACATTGGACAGCAGCGAAGTGCTGATGGATATCGATGTCTGTGCCCAGAAAGGTGCAGGGCAGTTCATAATCCGTGCAGCTGCGATTTCCCCCTCCTCCTCCTTCACTCACAGAAGTGCTGAGCTCAGCTTCACCACGCCAGCTCTGTGCTGCTTGAATATGGTTCCAGTTCGGAGCAGGATGCCCCGGTACCCTCAGCTCACCTGGGTCTGCTCTTCCAGTACAGGTCCTTGCTGCGTGGCAGAGCACAATGAGCCCAAAGCTGTTGGTGTTCCTGTATGGACTCGGGGTTTCTGTGGGAGTGGGGGCAGCCCGGGCTGGCTTGCAGGAGAGCAGAGCAGGGGCAGTGCTCCATCTCTGCGTTGTGTGCAAAGTGTTGGCACAGAAACCAGCAGCACATCAGCAAGCAGTGCTGGAGGGGGGTGTACCACTGACAGTACTGCAGCAGGCTTCTGGTGCCGAGATCGAGCATCAGCAAAGACAAGTGGCTTCACAAAGCTGGAACTGTGCTCAGACTGTTTGAGCATTGTTCACAGCTTTGTCGCATGTGAGGCTCCGTGGGGTGGTGGTGGCAGCGACCTGGTGCTGCCCCACTGTGCTGCCATCGCTGCAGGGCCCACTCCAGCACTCTGTGCTGTGTTTCAGGGCTGCAAGGTGCGTGGGTTGCTCTGCCGCAGCCCCTCAATATTCGTTGTGATGGTTATGCTAATAGCCACTTTTAGAAATCACAGGAATCACGAGATTGCAATAAGAAGGCCGTTACAAAACTTGCAGACATGCAGATTTCCCACCCCGAAGTGTCACTGTGGTGGATTGCAGCCGTGGAGCTGTGATTATGTTGACATAACAGAAGATGAATCTAATCCTGCAGTTCCCGAGGCAGGGGGTGTGCTGAGGAATGCATGCAGCTCGCTTTGCACAACTCTTATTACTTTAATCAGTTTTTATTTGGTGTGTTTGTACGGGGGTAATTGGGCCTTCAGGAGAGCTTCGACCCCACAGGCAGTGGGAATTTCAGAAATATTTGCGATCTGTGAATTACTGGAACTGAAAAAGGGGTTTTTGTTCTACGTGACACCGTGCAGGGATTCCTATTTTAGTTAAATGTAAAGGCAGCATGAAAGCCCGTCCAGCAGCTTGGGTCTGGAGCATTATCCTCACTACACAGATTTATAACTTCCTCAGCGTTTAGATCTTTTCTTGCAGATGTGCTTCAACGGTTTGCAGTGGCATAATCAATGAAAGAGATGAATTAAGTGCAGAAAAACGTAGCATTGATTTTGTGATAGACCTTGTTCTTCCAGCAGGTTGTGTCTGCTGGTGGGCAGAGCAGGTCGGGAACTTGGCAGCCCCTGCTTTCATTGGGGTGAGCTGCACAGCAGCAGCAGGGAGGTGCTGGGGCCCCGGGGGGCACAGGATGCACTTAGCTCTGTGTGCTGCCTCCGTGGGGCACATTCCATCCAGGATATATCAAAATACTGCTTCTGGCATGAGTTTTGTATTCCCACTTAGTGGGAGATAAATATGATTTTGAACTGAGTTGGTACAAAAATGAATCTCCGAGTGTTAAAGTTTTGCTTTAAGGAGGTGTTGTGAGCTATGGCTTATTGGCTTGTTTACGGTGTGAGTCTGTGCGCTGAAGGCAAGAGGAGCAGAAGCAGAGCTGATTTCAGACTGACAGATTTAGACTGGGTGTGACTGAAGGTTATTCGCACTCAGGACAGTGAGGTGCTGGCACAGACTGCCCAGAGAAGCAGTGGTGCCCATCCCTGCAGACAGCCCAGCTCAGGCTGGGGGGCTCTGAGCTCCAGTGGAGCTGTGTGTGTCCCTGCTCGTGGTGGGGAGTGGGATCTGATGGCCTCTGGAGGGCCCTTCCAACCCCAACCGCTCTGAGAGCGAGTTGAACCCGAGCTGCCCCAGGAAGGTGCAACCTGCTCAGGGCCACCAGGTCACTTCCCACTGTGTGGGAGGTGGTGATCACTGCACGTTATGACAGTGAGCGGTGGGGGCTGCTGCTTTTTACTGGTTTAAAAGATGGATACCCCAAGAGGATAGCGTTGCTTCCACCAGCTGGGGTGCCATGCTCAGCCACAGGGTGGGCATCACACGCTGCCAGCACTGGTGAGTGAGTGGGGCTGCAGGAGATGAAATCTCGCTTTGATGGCGTTGGGGGGCAGGAGCTTTGATGTCAGCCAGTCCATCTGAACGTGCCCTCAATCTTTCTGTACAGAGTTAGGGGATATTTTCTGGTCCTCTTTGATCCTGCATAATGCTTAGTCAAATATTAAGTGGACTGTTAACGAGGGAATAGCATAACAAGAAGTTTAATCTTCTTTGTCAAATCACTTCTGGAGAGAGCCAAATATTTGTGGACCTTATGGTTCCTGCATATTTTATAATAAAGTCATATTTTATGTATCTATCCCTCATCTCTAACAGAACCCATTGCAGGGGGAGCACAGATGATTAGTTCTTAATACAGCTCAGATCTCAGGGATGATTGCACAAACCAAGGGTATCTCTGCCTCATTTCCCTCCCCAGACAGCAATTATTTGATCAAACCCTGTGTGGCACGGCCCTGCTCCAGCACACAGCTGTTCTCCGGGAGCAGAGCCCTGCAGGTCACCCCTTCTCACTTCTGGGTCTGCAGAGCTGGGTGACCCAGGGCAGGCACAGCCAGGTCGGGCTGCTGACCCCTCTAGGATGTCCTTGCAGAGTTTAAATCACAGGAAGGAAGACAACGTGAAGGTGCTGGATTTGTGATGGAGTGTGCTTGCTTTTCACTATTTCTGCATGGTATGGTCTCTGGGGAAGACAAAGATGGAGCTGTGCTGTGTTTGGAGGGAGAGGGACAGGACACAGGGGGCTGGGAAGCACTGTGCTGTGTGCTCGGGGTATTGATGAAGACAGAAGAGAGGGGATGGCTTTTCGAGGCAGGGAATGCAGTGAATGCCGTTAGTCACTTATGCTAGTTCTTAGATGCTGAAGTGGTAATGAAAAGTGGATAACTCCCAAACAGTATCTTGTCTTCTCAGCCCTCCCCATGCACTTCTGCTCTCAGCACCACAGAGCAGCCCTTGGTATGAGATGTACAGAGCATGACTCGTCTGTTAGCACTTCTCAGCACAGGAGATGCTGCTGTGATTAAAGTGCCAAATGATTCCCGTTCCCATTACAATGAAATGTGACCACTGCTCTCCATGAATGGGACGTTTTTGTCACCTCTTCCCTCTCTTCTCTAATAGCAATATCTATCTGCTCTGTGCTGGGTAATGTGGATGTCGAGTCATATTTCAGTTCCAGTGAGATGACTTCTGCTTGACAGATCTCATTATGTCATAGATCATCCAATTGAAAATGTACATAGGCTTGCATTAAAAGCCTTTATGCTGAAGGCTTCCACTCCATCTGGTGTGGGGTAGGCAAACTCCTTACATCTCTCTCTCTTTCTGCTTTTTTTTTTTTTAATTAATATAATCTCATACCAGAAAATTGCAGAAACATAACAAAATCCAATCAAATTAATCATGGTTGTCAAAGACTGCAATTGAAAACCATAACCTGGACTTCACAGAGCAGATGAGTTGCAGTTGGCCTCAGAGCAGTGTCCCAGGGGTTTCAGACCTCTAAAGCCAATATTCTTTCTCCTTGTGGAGTTTCATTACCCTGGAAGTGGTCCTACCCTGCTTTTAAACTTGCATTGTAACCAAGTGGTGGCACAGCCCTGGACACAGTGAGCAGACACTGAATGATGACTTCTAACAGATTCACACAGTGCAATTCCTTCCCAGGCAGTGCCTGGAGGGGACTTTCTGCAGCAGAGGCAATCCATGCCCAGAGAGCGACCCGTGTACCTTTGTCCTTGTGAAACTGGAGCATATGGGAACGATGGGCGCCTAATTAGAGCCTCGCAGGGAAATTTCCATTATGTGCCCCAGCTATCTGAGCACGGTGATCCAACAAATGCCTGCTGCTCCTTCTGACACTGCCCACCTGAAATGACCTCGGGATCAGAAGCTGAGCTCTCCTTGCGTGTTTGGTATTGTTTCTGCCTCCCCCATGCCAAGGCTGGCCTTCTCTTTGCACATCCTTTCCAGCTGGATTCTGTCCTCTCATGTTATGATTTGCTTTGTCACAGAGGTGGTCATTTTCATTTAAAAACTGCTGTATCTGTAGGGTCAGCTCTGCCAGTCACCGAGGAATGTCTGCTCTGCTCAGAAATCACACCCGCACTGTGTGCCCAGTGGAAAGAGCTGAAGGAAACCCCCTGCAGGGCTGCCCTGGTCTGAACAGGGAGTCTGAACTCAGCTGTGTTTCCTGAGCAGTGTTGTGTGGGACAAAATGTCCTGAAAAATCCTTATCCTAAGTGTGTGATCCACACCCTAATCCAGTGTGCTTGTTATTGTAAGAACGCATTGGATGGGCTTCCCTTACCTGCTTGCAATGCCCTTTTTTAATGCCCCAGCTGTGCCCGTCTCCCACTGAGGCAGAGCAGAAGCAGAGTAGTGAGGATGTCAGCTGGAAAGGGCCCATGAATGCGTGTCACTGGGTGTAAGGGCTTCAGCACATCTGCAGCACAGCTGGAAAGGCCTGATCACGGTGCTGCTGATGGGCGGCTGCTCCCCAGTTACTGCCACACTGCAGTCATCTCTGTTTCCTTTGAAGCAGTCATGTATTTGTCTTTCTAGGGAGCAGTAGAGCTGCTTAACTATTCCATTACTGCTCAGATAACATTAAAGGGATGGACCTGGGTAGATGCCTTGTTCCTTTGGACATCTGTGCACTAATGAGATGTTCTGCTTTGGCAGTTTTGGTTAAGTTCCTGTTCTGTGCTTGGCTTTACAGACCAGGAGAAACCTTCTCGTGGTGTAGATGTACAGCGGTGTAAGTGCTTATCAGTGGTGTCCTCTGGCTTCTCTGTTTTGTTGCTGTGGAACACACTTCAGTAAAAGCCAAAACCAAACCCATTTTGACTGAAGCTCTGTGCCATACTTCAGTGATCCCCTTTCTTCTTTCTTCAAGACTTCTTTCTGAGCTCCTGAATAGCTCCTCACATTTTTTCACTAACACAGACTTTATTCTTTGCTTCCTTTGTTAATTATTGCGTGACAGGACTGAAACACAGTCACGGAGGAATTGGGGCAGGAGGGATTTGTTGTGTTCTGTGGTTTACCTGTTGTTTGCAGAAAGCAGACTGCCACCTGCAGCAACATCAGGCCTTATAAACACTGCGCTAGCGAGAGCAAGGAAAGAAATTGCATTTGTGCCAGTGGTGGGAAGAAAATGCTTAATTTTCCCATTAGTCTATCAGGTTAGCTCATACAAACAACATGATTAAATTTTTCTGCATGTGTTGTGCTGTATAAATAATAAGGATAATTAAAAATCCACACAAAGGCCGAGGATAATAAAATTGTGTTGGAGAAGAGCTGGGAGGATAGAAATGTTGAAGCAAAGAATGGAGTGAATCCATCAGTGTGAGGACCTGAGATTGGGAAATGAGTGTGGACTGAAGGAGCGCCCAGCAGCGTTGGTGCCTGGGAGAGAGAGCCTGGAACGTGCTGGACTCCTCAGATGAATCAGCTTTCCCCTCAGTTGGGTTTGCTCTGCAGTGTTTGAGGGCACTTCATTTGCAAAACATTCACAACAGGTGAATGCTGAGGTTGCTTTTGCTGCAATTCCTTGTTACGGCGTCCCAGATCCACACACAGAGGGGAGCACACTGTGGGATTGCTTGTACTGATTTTCAATTAGGGAAGACAAATCTCGCCGTGTGAGTGTTTAGATAAAAAGTAGAATAAGCAGCGCAATGAATTCTGAGTGTGCTTGATCAGGGGGGGAAGACAGAAAGATGATTTGGTTTGCTTGCAGGAGGCTGACAGAGCAATTGGAATTTCTGCCCAGTTGTACGTGAGGATGCTGTTCCCTGAGGTTGGAGGGTTAGCAGGTCTGGGGCTGCCCAGCCTGGGCCCTCCTCGAGGGGACCACTCTCACAGAAATGAAAGACTGGAAAAGCAGATGTAAAGATCAGTGTGCAACTCAGAGCTTTTCTGAGCTGCTGCTGCTCTCATTAGCCTGCAGTAAATGTGGGAACTCGATTCGCTGCCTGCATGGGAGATCGGAAGGCAGTTTGTGGTTGACTCTCCTGCACTGACTAAAATTTGCGTTGCTCTTAAGGCTTTCCATAAAACGTCAAAATCCTGAGCTTCCCAGGTGGTGCCAGCAATGGGCACACATCCCTCTGCAGTGACTGATGGCTGCTGATCCGCCCGCAGACCCTGAGCATCCCATCTGCTCAGGGCTGTGAGCAGGGAGCTGCGTGCTCTGTGTCCCACGGCACTGTGCTCCCGAGGGCTGTGCTCTGCACTCCCCGGGCTCTGCTGGAGCTGCTGTCTGCAGGCACAGGCTGGGAACGGGCTGGGAGTGCACAGGAGGAAGCGATTCAGAGGCTGTGCTGAGTGGCAGAGGCGGCAGTGCCTTGGCACGAGTGGGTGAGCAGCTGGTGGGTGGGCTCAGCAGAGCAGCCCCAATGTTGGGCTCAAAGATAATGGTGGTGGGTGGCACAGGGGTGGGTTTGCACCTCTGATGGCCCCGACGTGCAGAGCCAACCCTGGCTCTGAGCTCCTGTCTGGAAGAAGTGCTGTTAAATGAAAAGAAAAGGAGGAGTGTATGAAATTATGGAAATGCAGCATGGAAGCATTATGGAAATTGGTGGATATTTGCAGTAATATCATTTACTTAATGTCATGTTGTTCTGATAATAGCTCTATTTCCATTATGGGAGAAAAAAAAAAGCACTAAAAAAATCCTCAAAGAAAACCCTCAAAAAAATAATGACTTGATGCTGATTTATCCTTATCTATTCCCGTGAGACCGGCTAGACTGTCAGGAAGCTTAACGTGCAAATCTACATGGATATGATTTCAGGGCATGAGGGACCATGAGGAATCCGTGAGAGCCATTTGAACTGCAGTGACACCATCTGTGTCTGCTCAGTGCTTTTGCCTGTGGAATAGGAATAAGGCAGTGGAACAGGAACGGGGCTGTCCCTGGAATGCAGGCTGCAGAGCATCTCCTGGGCTGCACCAAGGGCAGCTGTGACTTCACACCTTTACTACCCATCCAGCTACCCTTTACTCACCCATCCAACGCCCATGGGTGAGCAGGGAGGGAAGGGCTCCCTATGTGCACAGCCCCAGCTGCCCTGTGCCCGTGCTGTGCACTCTGCACCCTCAGTCTGGTAATCATGCAGAGTAATCCATCTCTCCCAGGGTCCATCTGCCTCTCCCCCCCCTCAGGACAGTGCCACTGAAGCTCAAAGCAGAGGGACACCACAGGCTGCTTTGCTGCACGTGCTGCTGTCCAATTTCTGGGTCTGTGCCCTTTTTGTCACAGTTTTGGTAGCTTAGCAAATCTCCACAACCAGCCCGTGTGCACCGTGAAATTATGAATGATCATCTTTAGAAGAGGTTTGTTAGGAAGATTAGTGAGGTGGTGTTTTCTCTCTCTCGATGCTCTGGTATGGGGGCACCAGGAATCCTCTGGGCTGCGTTCAGTGGTGACGGTCCTCTCCGGGGTCCCAGCATCACTTCATTGTGATCAGCTAAATCTGCTCAGACCTTGGAGCTGTTATTTGTCAGCGTAATTAACCTTAAAGGAATTCTTCAAAATAGGCTCTGGTTTTCCCCAAGAAATACAGGGATATCAGCAGTGGTAACGTCAAACTAAAGGAGTTCAAGGTGAGTTTTAAGAGGAGCACACAGCATGCCTCCTGCAGCCTGCCCTGAGGTCCCTGTTCCTTGTGCCCCCCTCCTGATAGCTGCCAGCTTCATTAGGGCTGAATTAGTGCGGTGGCACAGTTCTGTGGTGTGTTAAATGCTGTGGCACAGTGAGGAGAGGAGGGTTGGGCTGAGCTGCAGGGCTGTGCCGGGAGGGCCCCCGCACGCTGATTGCGATTTCAGACAGTTCTCGTTAACGCTGTGCTATTAATTACTCTAATGATGCATTCATTTAGGTTGAGAATGTGATACTAGTAAAGTTTAATTAAAAAAATCAATAACTCATTACCACATTACCCCTACACCTCCGTGTGCCGCCAGATTAATCTCCCGTGTTGGAGCAGCGGTCTCCGCAGCTCCGCGTCGATTCTCCTCTTCGTTAGGAGTGATTTGTGGGAGGATAATTGCAAAAGGAGCGGTTTGGTCACCGCCTTCGTTAGGCAGCAGCAATGGGTCGGGCGTCGGATCGATGCTCCTGGTCAGGGCAGGGCTGGTAGGTACTCCTGGGTAGAGTTTATCTTTTCTGTATTTGTTCACAGAGAAAACACAACAAGCGGTGTCTGTGTGCTGCATGGGATTCTGTTTTCTTGTAGTATGCGGGAAGGAATAAGGCACAGAGCTATTAATTAGTGGCCGTGGTCCTGGCACAGAGCCCAGCAGCATCACCAGCTGTGCTGCCAGCGCTGGGGGCTTGGTGGCTGCTGCTGGACCTGGGGCTGCATCACAGAGCAGAGCAGCACTGAGGGCGCAGCCCCTCCCAGCGCGGCCGGGGGCTGAGCGCTGGTGTGAGCGTGCACTGTGTGTGTGTGCGTGTGCAGGGTGTGAGCGTGCACTGTGTGTGTGTGCGTGTGCAGGGTGTGAGCGTGCACTGTGTGTGTGTGCGTGTGCAGGGTGTGAGCGTGCACATGCCGTGAGAGCAGAGCGCTGTTTGGTGCTCCTCAGTGGGACAGATGGGGGAAGGAGCAGCGGCGATCCACGGAAACCCATCCCAACGTTTCAGTGAGAACTGAGCTGAGGAAGGAACACCTCTGAAATCACGTTTGCTCATTGATGGATAAAGGCTTCCGTTGCTGCTCCCATGCAGCAGCCAGTGTGGACTTCAGTTAAATTATCCCTCCTGGATATCATGGCACAGTTCTCAGACAGCGGCCACAACGTGTGTGCAGCATGGGGACCTCGGTGGGCACGGCTGTGGGGTCCCCCATGCTCCTGCAGGGCTGTCCCTGCTCCGCAGCAGCACTGTGCCCAAGGGCTGAGCTTCGGCTTCAGCTGCTGCTCCAGGAGGAGCGGTGCAGCTCTGCACAGCACAGAGCAGCAGCTTCTCACGTGCTGCTCCAAGGAGCACTGCTGACAGGGCTCCTCGCACTGAGGGCTGTGGGGCACGGGGCTGTGAAGAAAAAAGACTGCTTCCTGCTTTGTGAGTTCTTCCTCCTCAGAGCCCGCACTGCTGGCTGCAAGCTGCTGCCAAAGCTGGTGATGGATTTTTTCATTAATTTTTATTTCCATCTGTAGCAGCACGGAGCAGCTGCAGGCCTGCACACCCGGCCCCGTGCTGCTCTCTGGGAGCTGAGGACACCTCAGGCCGTGCTTCGCCTCAATCAGGAAATGTAAAACCATATTATCTTAACCACTGTGTCACACTCTTTTAGATTTAAGGAAGAAGTACGTGCCATACTTTGCAACAATTGCAGTTGAGTCCTCATCTCAGTCCCCAGGGTTCCTGCAGGAGGACCCACGGTGCCCCATTCCAGCTCCAAACCCCACGCCCTTCCTGGAGCCTCAGCCGTATTAGCGGTGCTGACAGCGATTCCTTATTAATAATTATGCTTAGGCAACGTGCACCGCTTTTCATTTTCATTGTGCTATACATACATTAACCAATAAATCTCTACAGTGTCCCAGTGAGAGTGGTAAGTGCTGTTATTTTTGTTTTATGGACAACAAAATGAGATACAGAGAGGTTAATAGCAAGTCTAATTGGACAATAATTACCCACTTACCACACTGGAGATTAAGAAATAATCCTCCCATTGTCATCACATCAGCAGAACAAGGAGAGAGCAGTGCTCCCATCCGTCCTGTCCCACTGCTCAGCTGAACAGCCCATGTGCAATGAAAGCAGAGGGAGCACGAGAGCAGACAAACTTCTGCTGAATGCTTCCTCCCCACCACCGAGTCCCTCCAGGACAGGAGGCAGTTGTGCAGTTTCCTCTGAAATGTATTATGAAGTGGTTTAAGTGAGGCCAGCCCCGTCTGTGAGATGTGTGTTTTGGAGAAGAAATGGAAAGGAGGTCCTGCAGCACTGCAGGGCCCGCTCTCACGCTGCTGTGCTCAATGCCCTTTGCTCCTCTCACGCTCACGAGAGCAAAGCCCAGCACCGCTCTGGGGGTGGTGGTGTGATGTCAGCACTGGCATTCCTCATAGAAGCACAGGTTGAGTGGGGAGAGCACTGCCTGCTCGCTGCTGGGAAAAGCCCCGTTCTGAGCCTGGTTTACCCCCTGGGACACTCTGGGCAGTGAGCTCCCCATGGGTGTCAGTGTGAGCAGCGGTGCCCTGGGCTCCAAAGCCCACGCTTGGCATCGTGAACACAGATGGCACTTTGGCCAGGCCTGCTCCGTGGATGGCAGTGCTCACAGCTGGCTGCAGCCCGTCCCCTTCGGTTTTTGTGCTTTGCTGCTCTGTACGCTGAAGCAGAAACCGCATCTCTGTAGTTTTAGTGGGTATGAAGTAGGAAGTGCTGAGGGAAAGCCCACGGTCACTCGTTAGTGCTGATCCATGAGCTGATGGCTGCAGAGGGGATGCAGCTGCTGGGCTGTGCTTCCCGAGGGCATTCCCTGCGGAGCTGACTGCTCCTCAGCCGCCCGTCTCCTTCCTATTGCTGTCTGCTGGACGTGCACGGATCCTGGCTTCTCCGTTCAACTGATTCACGGTTCATTTACTGCGTGCTTCCGTATGTCTGTGTATATATGTGCAGTGAGTGTGAGTGTGCCACCGAGACGCCGGTGTTCAACCCATACACAGCGCTTCGTACAGCGTGGTTCACTATCTGGGATCTGAAAAATGAAGTGGAATATAAACTGAATTAAAGTGTCCCGTTTGTTCTGAGCCCTCAGGCTGAGGAAAGCAGAGCAAAGCAGTATAGTGAGAACAAGCACTTCTACACAAATACAAAAGCACACCGACCCGGTGGTTAGTTTCCAAGGGAAACACTGTGCTAATTCACTTCTCAACGTCTAAGTTTTCTTCTACCAAGTAAATAGATCTATTACACAAGTGACAGTCGCTATATTAATTTAATGTTTTGAGTATTAGTTCCCACGTGACCTATTTCAAAACAAATTTTTTCTCTTCCAAATCTGCATTTCAAAAGGTGTTTTGTTACGCAGCAGAACTCAAATTTCAGTGTTGTAAAGAGGTGGAGTCCGGAAGGTGGATCGGAGATGCTGCGCGTCGTGCTGGGTTCGCGTCTGATGTTGGCTCTGTCCTGCTTCTGGTTGTTAAAGCAAAATGGCAATTTGGAAGACAGTCTGCGTGGGCTGACATCATGGATTGGCGTTTTCCTGTAGGAAACGAGAACGCCAGTTTGAATTTGGGTTTCTGTGGGTGTGCGCAGCTCTGCTGAGCGCTGCCTCTCTTCTGGGAACCTTCCCCTCGAGGTGACCTGCGGGATGAACGTTGTTATATCTATCTCAGAGACTTCTGTATAATTTCTGTTTCTTTGAGACACAACGAGAACTGTGAGCTACTGGTGGTGGGTGGATGTTAGGATGGTGATCTTGTAGGTCTTTTCCAGCCTCAGTGGTTCTGTGATTCCAAGCTCACTCTTTGCCCATCCTCCAGAGGCATTCTTGCAGCATTCACCACAATGCGGTGTTTCCACCCAAAGAAAGGAAGCGAGGCTCTCACCTAATTGATTTTAATAGACAAAGGTAGAACAGCTGTGCCTGGATCATCCACTGTGCAGCTCCTGATAGCATTACAGGCCTTGCAGTGCCTCGCGTGGGGCTTCCCCTTGGTCGTGTTCTTCCAGGCGCAATAATGTGGTTGGTGGAGTTCAGGTCCTAATCCGGACCCGTGGCTGTGTGCAGCTCAGCAGAGCGCTGGTGTGGTGTGTGTGGAGCTGCAGGAGCTGGCCCTGCAGTGCTGAGGTGGCTGCAGCAGCTCTCCCCGTTGTGTTGGCACATCGTGAGCAGTGCTGCTTAACGGAGAACAGAACTTGTGAAGTTCAAGAGAGACGGAACGGCCTTTTCCCGGCGGTTATCAAAAATCTATATTGGGCGATGTAAAATCCTCTTTGTCCAGAGGTGAATGGCGTGGCACTAATGTAACTTTTGATTAAACTTTCTACAGGAGATAAATAAATCTACAAAAAAATCTATTATTTGCAATTAGGCTCTATAAAGCTGCTCGATACGTACACAGGTCGGGAGCTTGGGCAGGTCGGCCTTTCAGTGCATCTCAGTTTGATGGGAGAGCACCTCCTGATATAAAATGATGACAAAAATAGATTTGCTGTCAAGGATGGAGTGCTCTTTTCTCAATGCACTCCAAAGATTTCCAAAAGGATTCTGCTCTTTAAATGCGTGCTGCAGAACGTCAGCGAAGCTCCCTGAAAGTCAATATCCCTTGCCAATGAGTAAAATATTAATACTGATGACCTGCCCTGCTCCTCGTTTAGCTATCGATCCCCCTGGCTTTGTTTTCCTGCTGGGTGCTCCACATCAGAGGGGGGGGGTTATTTTTGTTGTTTTTTTGTATGTGCGTGGGTCAGTGCTGTGCTCCCGCCCCCTGTGTGGCCCTTCCCATCCCCAGGAGAGAATTAAAGTGCTCTGAGTTGGTTGTTTGGATCAATGTGTTCAGCCTGGTGCTGGAAGGACGAGGGCACCTGATTCTTACTTACACCGACGGTGCCCAGAGTGGGAAAAGGGTATTTTTAGATTATAGATTTTAATTAAGACTCAAAATAGCCTCTCAATTATATAACTAAATTGGATGGAAAATTCAGTCCTGCATACGTCTGAATTGCTTGTTTCAGTGATTTGGGTGATTAAAAGTTGAATTGGAGATGGGAGATACTAGTTACAGGGTATTTTAAGTCCTATTTAGTGCTTCTGTGGGTAAAAAAATACAAGTGGCTGTCACAGGAGTGAACAGACAAGGAATTACCTGCAGCCCTTCCTCCTGAGGGCATTGCAATGCCCAGCACATTTTATTTCATAACATAGCTCAGTATTCAGTGTTTCTAAATTACCATCAGTGCAACTGCATAGCAGAGTGCACACAGAGCATTGTGTGCCATCTCCTCCTGGAAGACAGCTGAATCTGGGGGGGCACACCTGTCCCCGCCCCATCAGCCAGTATCCTTCCTCCTCCTCTCTCCTGGGGGTGCATCTGGATGCTCCTCAGGACAAGAAAGCCAAATGCCACAAGGGAAAGCTGGGAAAGCATTGTTTTCTTTCAGACCAACACCATTTACCCCACATTTCTCAAATAACTCACGTGTTAGGTTTCTGTTCGTCCTCGTTTCTCCTGAAGAAGGACAAGCTGCCATCCAGCACTATCTGCTCTGGTGCAGGGAGCATTATCTTGCTCTGCAACCTGTTCTGTGTTTCACAGAGCAGATACATTAGAGAGGGGTGCTGACTCTCTGCTATTTACATGTGTACCAGCTTTGTTTCCCCCACATGTGCTGTCTCGAGCCCTGGAGGAGGCTGCAGGTGACAGCAGAGGAAATGTAGGACTGCAGTTGGTGCCTTTCCCCATGCTTTGCTTACCTGCACTGGTTTTCTGTTCCCATGAGGCTCACGAAAACCTTGCACGGATGGTTTAATTTTTTGTAGCACATTAGGAATCAAAACTTCTGCTCCAGTTCTGCTTTGCTGGAGCATTATTGGTCTTTTGCCCACATTAAGCAGATCACAGCTTTTCCATTCTGCGCAGGGATAATAAAAACCAAATCAGTGCTGAAGCTTCGTTAGCCACGACCCCGGGCACACCTCCCTGGCACCACGCAGCAGCACGGTGCTCCCAGAGCTCTGACCTGAGCCCAGAGAGTTCTGCTCAGCACAGGACCTCTTTCCCAACCCTTTCAGGAACCTCTGCTCAGAAAGCCCTTTCCAGGCACACCTCCGGTGCTCTCTGTCTCAGCTGTGGTTCCTGTGGCTGTGACAGCAGTGCTCATCTTTTGGGATGCTACGTGTGTGTGAGTGGAAGCAATGCTGAGTGTAACGCAGCTGATAAGGGTTCCTTGTGGGCTTTACTGCTTGGGATTTGGCTGGCAGTTACCGGGCTGAGAAAAAAAGCATTTCAGGAAAAGAGAAAAGGGAGAGAAGAAAAAAGCCAAACTGTGAATATGTGGAAGGGATCATCGTTTTCCAGACACACAGGGCATTGATCAATGTGTCACCTCACAGCCAGACCAGTACCTTGGGATTGTGCGGCTTCCCCAAGCTTGCATGACACACAGAACTCATCCTTTGGAGTCTGCAGTTTGTGGGTGCAGGAGGCTTGAGAACCAGAGTCCGGCAGACGTGTGCCTGAAGCAGATTTGAGATCAAAAGAGGGAAGGGAGTCCGCTTCATCAGAGTAACCATCATTAATTTTTATGACTCAGGGGATGGAATCCCCAAATGTTCCAAACCCCAATGGTTGCTGCAGCTCCAGGACACGGCTCTGGGCACGGGTTGGGCATCCCTACGTCATCTCCCATTTTCAGAGGTGCTCTGCAGGATGCAGGGGTCTGGCAGCAGCCTGGGGCAGGGGAGGGTGCGTAGTCCTCTGCGCATTTGGTGGTAGGGGTGGGCTGTGCATTCACTAAACACTTGGGTTCAATTCTGCTCTGCTCTCTGTAATCATTAACAGTGGTTTCTAATCACAGTGACATCCGCTGATGGATGATAATTGTCCCCCAGAATTTAAATGGATACTGACTGATATCTTCAGTTCAATCCTTATTAAAACATCACGGACTTCTGGTTTTCAATACACATTTTCAGACATGAGATTTGTTGCTGTATGCATTACAGTCAAGCCCTAATGTGCCCAATGTTGGACAAAATATATTGGAAAACACATTTCAAGCTATCGCCTGGACTCTCACCTAATACATCTTACCTGTAATAATTGCTTTCCCTTAATAGATTGGGTCTATTATCATTGGGATAATATCATTGCTAAATTTTAGGAGAGAAAATTGGAAGCAGAGAACAGGCTTTTTTCCACCCTTGTACTTTGGTGTGCATCAAATCCTGTTTTTATAACTTATTAATGACGAATTGATCTCAGGAGATATTAGCTCTGTATTTACAGAGTGTTTAGACGTGCCAGGGGCTGTTTTAAATGCACCAGCTTGGCGCTGATTTAGGTACACAGCTGTTCTCACAGCACAGTATTCGGACCCAGTGCTGTCCTTACCCACACCCGCAGTGCACAGCGATGTGAGCAGAGCAGCACGGGGTGGCAGGATGCTCATGGGCCCTCGGGGGGGGGGGGGGGGTCGAGGCCCTGCTCTGGGTCCCCAGAGTGGGGGTCTCTCAGTGCTGTGCCCCAGGAGCAGAGCAAGGGCAGGGCAGGGGCACCACACTCTGCGTGGCGTGGAGCTGCAGCTGCCTGCTGTCCTTCACCGTGTGCTTGCAGCTCTGTTGTGCCCTTGCTTTGTGCTTTGGAGGCGCGAGCTGTAATGGGAGGTAATGTTCAGTGGTCTTTGAACCAAAGGACTGCGTAGTAATGATGGCAAATTGGTGTCTGGCACGGTGAATTGCACGGCGTGGAGATGTGACTGAATCACAGCTCGGGGTGGGAGCCCAGTGCGTCCGCTGCGGCAGCAGGAACAGCTCAGTTTAGGCCAATACCTAGTTTTGTAGGGGAATTATTTGGCTTTCCACTTCTCGTTACATCAGCTAAACCCCCTGGATCCCACCCCCAGCCATTCCCTCACAGGGATGGTTTATGTATATGCTGTTCCTCACATTTCTTTTTGTTCGGCGTTTCTCCTGGCAGAGCTGTGAGCAGTGCTCGGAGCTGCTGGTGTGCCTGCATGCCTCCTGGGTCCGGGCTGCGCGCTTCCAGCAGCTGGAATGCTTTATTCAGGAGACCATGGCCGTGTGAAGCCCACGATGAGTGGTTTGCTGTCCTTGCACCCCACAGCAGCCATCCAGCTGCCCGGGGAAGCAGAACTGAGGCCAAAAGCGGGGCTGGAAATGCCTCCAAACTGATATCTCATCAAAGATCGTGGCAATATCACAAAGAAAATATCAGAGGCTCAAGAAGGATTTTCCTAGCCACTCTGTTGCAGAAGCCTTTACCACCCCCTGCAGAGGTAATCAAGACTAATGGGAACATTAGTGCAGCAGAAGGCTGCACATCAAAGAGCCCCCGGAGCACTTCACACCCAGCAGCAGAGCGGTGCTGGCGCGGCTCTCTGAGCCACCCTCCTGTCGCAGAAATGAGTAAAAGGGTCATAAACAGCAGAGACAAAATTTTTGCCTTGTGACTGCAAATAAGCACCCAACAGAGCTGTTAAAAGTTGCTTGCTGAAGAGAAAAATACGATTCTTCCCATTTTATGGGCCATGTTCAGATAGCTCTTACTCCTGTGCCATAAATCCGAGTCTCACAGAGATCCCATGGAAGAGCCGTCCCGGCCCCGCAGAGCGGTGCTCCCATTGCCACACATCCAGCACAGCACGCCGGGCTCCCACCTGCGTGTGGGGGATAAATGCTGTGGGGTCCTCTCCTGGAGGGCCTGGTTCTCACGTAAAGGCCTGCTTGGGTCCCTCTGTACCTTCTTAAGCTGAATGTAATGAAAGGCAACGCCAGCGGCTCCCACAGCCGTATGATGGGGTTAAAGCTGCAGCTCCAGAGGTGGCCTGGGGAGCACCTGCTGCCCCTGGAGCAGCACTGAGCTGCAGCTGCAGGCAGGCAAAGTGTTCTGCAGCGTTCACCGCCATGTCCCCAGGTGTCAGCAGCAGATTTGTACCTCTGGTCTGCAAGAGTTCGGGGATGTCTTCAGTGCATCGTGTGCAGCGCTGCGTGGTGCGCCGTGGTCCCTGCTTGGTGCTGGATGGGACGAAGTACCCACTGCTGCTGGGTGATGTGGAGAGCTGAGCGGGTGGTTGATGAGCTGATGAGGTGGTTCGAGGTGTTCTGGGGTTGTTCCTCACTGTGTTTAGAGCAAAGGAAGAGCTGGCAGCACCTCAGTCACTCAGACATCGCTCTCTGGGTATTTTTCTTGATTTGGTTTTTGCTCCCCAGGCCCTTATGGGCACTTCTGGGGCAGTAGAGCCTCAGAGTGCTCGGGAACCCTCAGAAAGCTCTGTGCTGCACTGGGCTCAGCACGTTCCTGTCCCCGGGTTCAGCACAGACCTGTGTCTGGATGCTGACTGCCCTGCTCTGCACTGTGTCCCTGCCGGCGGTGCTAACTGCAGCAATCTGCTCTTACCACGACTGCTGATCCTCTGCCATGTTCGTAGGGTGCAGAGCCACTGTTGCAGTAATGGTAATGGGTGCAGTGCCCGCTGGCTGTGCCCTGCAGCTCAGCACTGTTCTGTTTGCTGCGAGCCCGAGCGCTTGGGCTTGAATCATATGTGAAAACAGGCAGCTAAAAATAAACGTGGCGTGATTCCTGGAAGCAGCACTTGGCTGTGGGTGGGAGAGATGGGGGACGTTTCTGAGATGTCACCTTTTTTCTCACTCAAGAAAAATTCAAATTCAAACAAATTTACTGAAACTCCGTGCATGGCTTTGCAGCGGGAGCACCTCGCTGAGGTGTTGGTGTACTGTGAGGCATTCGGGTTTGTTCTTGGAATGCTTTAAAGCCACGAATGTGCAGCAGCTTCTGACACGTGAGGTCACTTCACAGCAGAAACCGTTTATCCATAGTGTCCCAGGTATGAGCAGCTTGTCACTGCCCAGCCTGCACAGCTCAGAATCTGTCTGACCAGGTTGGGTGTGACCCCCAGTGCCCTGCAGGGTGACGGACAGCCATGACTCCTGGGGCTGTGTCCCCGTGTGTCCCCCCTGGCTCTGAGCTCTGCAGGAGCTCTCTATGCACAGCACTGATCGATGCACATTGCCTCCCCGGGGCTGCAGCCCGTTGGCACGCCAGTTCCATGCTGTGAGTGCTGGAGCCCTGCTGTGGGCTGCAGCTGAAGGCTGATGGCTGAGATCAGGTGGTGAGCACTGGTTGGTGCTCCAGCCCTGCTGTGTGCCTGCAGGTGATGGATGGGCAAAGCCAGAGCAGCGGACGTCGTTTCCTTCCCCTTCTTTCTGCTCTCCTACGTGAGGAGCAGGCTGCGGTGTGAGCTGCAGAGCTGAGAGGATCACTTGGCACAGGGAATCTCCAAATACAATGCCTCATGCTAAACAAAAACCCTGATAAAAGAACAGTACAGACTGTTACTCATAATTAGGCCTATCGTGAACTATGGAGGCTAACATCCAAAACAGCAATTTAGCTCCGGGACACTGAGCATCACAACAGGGGCAGTGCAAAGGCAGAACCGTGGCTGCCTGGTGCTGGGTTTGGCACGCACCGTTGCTCTGCCCCTGCAGAGCTCTGCCCGTGGGCATTCCCCTCCTCCTGGAGCTGGAAGTGCTGAGGAGGTGGGAGCAGTGCACCCCTTCACTGGGGTGGCACCTCGGGGCCGCTGGGAGCACAGCCGTGCTGGGGAGCAGCCCGTGCTGCAGGGCTCGGGATCGCCCACCCGCACAGCTCTCCCACCACCCCGCTGCAGCCTGGCACTACCAGAGAGAGCTGTGTAAATCAGTGCTCCTGTGCAATTGCTCCTGTAGGAATGATCCCTTGGAGGTTGGACGAGGTTGGTTTCTCTGCCTCTTTTAACATTTTCTCTTCTTGCAAACGGAAAGCGTTGTTCCAGTCAGCTCTGCTCGCTTGTTGAGGTGAGCGCTCCCACGCTGGGAGGTGCAGCTGTGAAGCAGTGGGGGCTGTGGGGCAGTGAGTGGACGCGGCCGTGTGCGGACAGAGGGGTTCTGCTCCCCACGTGAGGAGGGCACACAGCTCTGCAGCTCGGATCCTGGCACATTTGTCTCCGAGGAGCTGATCCTCTCTACCAGCTGTCTCAGGGAAGCAATAGCCATAGGGGATGTACAATGCACCATGGTGTACTCAATTCAACAGCTCTGAGCAGATTTGATAGGGATCTGATTTAGTAGTTTTCTTAGGGATTTGATTAAGATTTTCTTAGGGATTTGATTTAGTAGTTGGGTAGGGATAGTGATAGGAGGATGGTTGGACTAGATGATCTTGTAGGTCCTTTCCACCCTTATGAACCTATGAACCTATGAGCACCAGATAGGATCTCGCAGAGGGCCGTCCCAGTGCCTCATGAGTAACCTGGTGGAGAAAGCACGGCCGTGCATCTCATGTGTTTTTAGGGTAAAGGGGCTGTTATGTGAAGATGAAGCATTCTGGAGCACTGACACAGTGAGTGCCACTTGCTGCTGGCAGCAACCTGTTCCATCTGTTATCTATTCCTGATAACGGAGGGGGACGTTCCCATGAGTGCGTGCTGTCAGTGCTGTCCCGGGGCCGGGAGGTGGCTCAGGGTCACTGTGTCCTGCACAGTGCTGCTCATTGCTCCGCTCCCTTCTGTGTGGAGCTGCTGCAGAGGGGCCGACCCCGTTCTGTGGGTCCGGCAGCATCAGGATGAGCGTTCCTCCACTCACAGCACTCAGGAACAGGAGAGGGAAAAGGTCCAACTGTTGTGATATCTCGCAGTCACATTACGATGAGATCATTGTGCTAACGCAGAGGAAGTATTTTCCATGGCCACACGTAGTTCTGGAGGATATTCTGAAAGCTGTCACATCCCAGTTCCTCTGTTTGTCGCGGCTCAGGCTCGGGCTCCTGCTATTCCCGTCCCTCCACTCCATTAATTCCTCCTCCTTGTGGCAGTGCTGAGCTCTTATCTCCCACACCGGCTCAGCGCATCCATTTGTGCTCAACCCGCCTCACGCCTGAGCCCATGTAAAAGCCTCAGCACTCAGGGGCTTGCTGCAAGGTTTTCCATTTCCTTTTCTTATTTACTGTAGAAAATTGCTGATGGAAGGAAAAAAAAAAAGGAGTAGATCCTCTTTTGTTGGCAGAAAATGCACCAGAAACCAAACGTGGCTTCAGGGCGCAGCAGAGCTCTGTTGGGTGCAGCACGGGGTGGCACCGAGGGGCTGCGGGCGCTGAGGTGTTGGTGCCACGGAGCGGTGCGGGCGCCCGAACGGAGGCACTGAGTCCCCCGCGCCTCAGGGAGCAGATATGAGAGTGCCCCGAGCTGATTTGATGGGAAGTGCTGTGGGATGCTGTCAGCTCTCGGATCTCTCCTCCCCCACCCCCCCAGATTCTCACTCCTGATCTGCGTCACTGCACCCGGGGACCCCGTCTGTCCTGGCAGGGGGAGGTCTGCACCCCTGGAGCTCAGCGCTGGGCAGATGGCAGTGGGTGTCAGGTGGGCACAGCTGAGTGCACTGCCCTTGGCCCCATAGGGTCATTCTTCGTCCATACGGAGCTGTGACCCCAACGGCTGCTGAGTGTGGGTGCTCTGACGGGAACAGAGCAGCGTCTCCTGGGGTGCAGGAGGAGCACTGAATCCTATACTGACACTGCACAATATTCAGTATCTGTGCATTTTCCTCTGTGTAGGAAGGCACTTTCTGCAAGGCAACGTGCTGAACAATGCTGAATAATTCAAGTGGCTGCAGGTACTGCAGATACAGGCACACATGCTTCAGCCCCGGGCTCCCCTGGAGCCCTCCCCTGCTTTACCTTCAGCCCCAGATGAGGTCACCTTTGCTCTCACCCCATTGTGCCAACTCAAGGTGTAGCCCTTGCAGTCCTACAGAAGAGCATGAATCCAAACACAGGAGGTATGTTGTGAGCTGCTCCCTGGCCATGTCCCCAGGCAGGGAGACTCTGCCTTACCAGGACTCCTGCAGTTCTGGTAAGAGGAACAAGTGCTGGATCCATGTGTGTAAGCTGGGTCTGCCCGTGCTACACAGACTGCTGCCCATGACCTGGGTCTCCCATGCTTGCTATGTGCACATTCAAGGCATTGCTGGTGGGATTGCACACAGCTCACTCCCCACTTTGTGCACCTCATGTGTCCGGAGGCACGTCCTGGAGTGTGGGCAGCGTCCTGGAGCTGCCTGGGGAGCAGTGTTCCCCAAAGTGCTCTGCTCAACCCCCCCCAGGTGCTCACTGTCCCACCCGTGGGTGCCGGTGGGGCAGCAGCAGGTTGAGCACAGCCAGCAGCAGTGCCCATGGGAGTGCAGGAACAGGAGAGTAATGGGAGGTGAACACTGCTGCGTGTAATGGCTTTTCACATGAATTCACACCAAACTTCGCAAGGAATGATGAATAACTTTATGGATAGGTAGCAATAAACCATGTGCTCATTTCATAAGGAGCAGCAGAGCCAGGTGAGCCTCAGTTCAGCAGCTCCCTCACTGCAAGGCCAACGAGCCATGTGTTTAATTGCTTTTTCTCCTCTCGGCAGACTCAGAAAGCAGAAGGAGGTGAGTCTGTCCCCAGGCAGACTCAGCACTGTGATGGCAGCTGCAGGCCCCGCTGCCCACCCGTGGTTTGTAGCACTTCACTTATGGGAGAAACCTGGGGAAGCAGAAACCTTTTTTTTGTGCCTTTTCTACAAAACATTTCTTTGGGGGGAGGCAGCATACAGCTTTGATTTAATACTGCCATTCAGCTTTGTCAAACTGCAGAGTGGTGTCTCAGTGGGACAAAGTCATCGAGGAGAAATAATTTAAAATAGCACGTTTTTTGTTGTTGTTGTTTTTAATATAAAAATAATCTCAACTCCACCTCTTGGTTTCTCTTGAACACAGGAGGAGCGTGGTGCCAGTAGGGTCTGTATGGAGCCGGGTTGGAGGAGGATCTGACACGGAGGAGGAAACCGATTCCGAGGACGTGTTCGTGCACTCAGTGAGTACAACTGGAAAGCTGAAACACGGACAGCGTGGCTGGTGATTCTCGACCCTTTAAATTCCTCTTCACAGGAAAGGCCCACGGGTGGGGAGAGGGAACCGCCACCACGGGAGGGTCAGGGGAGCAAAGAAAGGAGTGAATGGAGCTCAGCTGGCACCGGGGTGAGCTCGGACCCATCACGCCTCGGGGCGGCTCCCAGCCCGCTCCTGGCTTTGCTCTCACGGGTGATCTCCTGTCGCTGAGCAGCACTGCGTGGAGCTGCAGTCCCGGCCCCACTCACTCTGCTCCTCGGCGTGGTTCTCTCCCATGGCTGCAAAGAGGTTCCTCCCCACATCAGCCAACGCAGAGCTGCGTGGAGCTGGGCAGCGCCCGCGGGGAGGAGGCAGGGGACACTTCCCTGCGTGGGGAGAACGATTCCAGTCCTTTCTCGGGCAATTTTTTAAGTATTAGCAACCATGGTAACTGAATAGAAATGTAACCCCTGCGCTGTGCATTCAGCTTGACACAATTATCTCTGCAGAACAGCCACGTTAAAAATAAACACAGCTTGCACCAGCATCCCCAGCCGCTGCACGGGGCCCTGCTGGGAGAGCATGGCATGCTGCAGCCAGCACGGTGAGTTTGGGAAGGAAAAAGGGGCTTGGGTACTTCATTTTGTCACCAAACATACCAGCATGTAATATTCAGAGCTGTTTGGATTTGACAGTTTGCCTCACATTGATATACTCTGTACAGGAGACAGCAGAAGGCGGGGGAATGGTTACCAAGGGTTTGGAATCAGCAGTTCTTGGTTTGTGCGTTTCAAAGTGCACTCGCACTCGGGTGGGCATGCAGCACACGCCTGATGGGCTTTTCTCATCTGTAAACTCATGGTGAATCCTTCCCCTGTCTTCAGCAGGTGGACAAGACTGAACAAAGCCATGTGAAATGCTTCTCACCAACAAACCCCAGTGCCAAACATTTCAGAACACAACGTAACACTGAAATCTCTGCTGAGGGGTCCTGGGCTCACTGGAGCCCCATCCCCAGGGGACACCCGGACTCACCCTCATGCTCCTCCAGCTCTGGGTTGCAGCCACTGTGAAACTGTTGAATGAAGGCACGTGGAAATGAGCGAGTCTGGGCACGAGGAAGAAGGAGAAGAGTTTTTTCCTTTGCCTTTTCAGTACACGCTGAGGAAATGGAGTGGACGGCACAGATCGCAGCGCTTCACCGCTACAGATATTTGCAAGAGCCATTTCTGCAAATGTCTCCTGTTCCATATATAGATCCATAGAGTCTGTGCTTCTAATGGACTGACAAATGTACCATAACCCCGGATGGCTGCTGCTTCATTGCTTGGCTATACAGATAAGAGGAATGCTTCCTTTTGATTGAGATCTTAAATCAATTGTTCCCTTACCCAGCGTCTCGTGGCTATTATCCGAGGAGAAGATAAAATTCAGGTGGTAAATTGTTAATATTGTAAGAAGAATGTCTGTTGTGTCCTGCTTAAAGTTCCCTGTCTGGATGAAATACACCCTCCTATAATATTTAAGACTGCACGTGATCCCTCAGCGTGCATGCTGGCTCTCTGGCCCTCTGCTGCCTGCACCGGGGCCGTGGGGCCCTTAAAACACTGCCTGGGATCATCCATCACCTCCTCAGGTTCTGGGAGTGGAGGAACCGATGCTGCCCCTTCGTTGGCTCTTCTATGACGTCTCCATATCCGTGTTACACATACCAGGTTCCCTCTGAGGCAGAGGGCATACACAGTCTCACCTTTGTTTCCAAAATGAGCAATGGCTGTATTCCTTCATCTGCCCCTCTCAGGGCAGATGGGGTCACCACATCTCGTTCTGATTTGTTACCGAACTCTCACCCATGTCACCAAGAGGTGCTGCTCTGTGGTGTCCTGTCAGGACTCTGCCACACCGAATGAACTCAGCCCGTCTCGGGGTCGCTCTCATTGATGAACTGCTATGGGCTGCCCACGTCATTTCCCGTCCTTGGGCAGATGTGAGCCTTTTGCTGAAGAGTAAAACAATCTGAGCATTCCAATCTGTGCTCCGCCGCAGGAAGGCCATGTCCTGACCCGTTCCCCAGCTGCACAGAGCTGCGGTGTCACAGCTCACACCACTCCTGCACGGCCCCACCGGGCTCTGCAGCACAGAGAGCTGGGCCGACCCGGGGCTGTGGGGCTGCTCCCTTGGGGGGTAACCCCGGGGGTGCCCCATTCCTGTGCCCTCCCCCACAGTCTCTTCCTTTCAGTACAGCACTGCAGAGCTCGTTCGTGTTGCCCCTCTGTGCCTCTCCTGCATGGGGCACATGCAGCACGCCGTTCTCAGCCCGGGACAACTCACCAACATTAAACACGATCTATCTATTTATTTATTTATTTTTCCCTTCAAAGACACTTTGGGGATTTTAAATGATCTTTCTGACAGTTAACAGCAGCCACGCGCTGTGCAGCTCCACTGCAGTCCGTGCAAGTACTCATCTGCAGCAGGTGGCTCCCGCCTCCATCGCGCTCCTGATTCCTTTCCCAGCGATGGGAGTCAGTGGCAGCGGATCTGAGCTGCAGAGAGATGTGCACACAGCTGATGAGGGGTAAATGGCCCTTCAGAGCACGCTGCTCTCACGGGTTTCCACTCTCCTCCGCCTTTTTACGTGCGCTGCTGAATGCTGTAGGCGTTATCTCGCTCACCTCGAGTGCCTGAGCTCCCCCATCCCTCTCCGACGCGCTTTCAACATTCTGCAATGTCAGATGTTGCTTCCAGCTGTAAGAGAAATTATCTTTTATTCTTCTTCAAAGGGAAAGCAATTCAGAGCATTTCCATGTGCAGCAGCAGCCCGGCCCCACGAGGCGCTGCTTCTCCTGCGCGGTCGCGCTCCGTCGGGGCAGCGGTCACTGCCGCCTTCTCTCGCATGGTTGCATCACGCCTTGATTATTCATTCCAATCTGTCTTTCAGATCAGCTTCCAGAGACACTCCAGATCAAATTTTCTTCGTTATCTTTATAGAATGGGATGAGTAAGTGGCACATCTGTTCACAAAGTGGTTTATTATCTGTTCTGATGGGGTGTGGGATGAATAGCGCTGTGGCTTAAATTACGGAGCAGACAAACGCACCCGGGTTCGTGCACAGTCTGAGATGCAGAACTCGAGCAATCTGACTCCATACTAGAGAGGCAATCATTAACTAACGATCCAGGCCAATTTATCACGAGGACAAGCTTAATGAAGGGACAAGAGGAGACAGAGCACCAACGCACGTGTGGAATGCACTAATGAAGACCCACACATTGTGCAGCCGGTTCTCATTCCATCACTGTAGAGGAAAACGATAAATATTTTACAAACTCCCCATCCCAGCCCCACAGAGCCAAATTGCACCCATAAATCTATTTATCCAGAAGTTATTCTCTAATTTCTTACAGCTGTGCAAGGGACAACACCGATCGTTTGCCTCTCAGACACAGAGGTGGTGCTCCCACTTTGCACCCAGACATCCCCACGAGGACGCCTGGTGCAGGGGGTGCAGGCAGGGGCAGCGGGCACTGCTGGGCACTGCTGGGCACCACAGGCACGGGGAAATGAGGCAGCAGGAGCCTGGGATCCTCACGTCTTTGTGACAGGGAAGGGAAACGTCAGAAGATTGTGCATAGAACTCAGGCCCTGGTAAGATGGAGGGCTGCATTTCCAGATCCAAGTGACAAATCACTCGAGCTGCAGGAGCTGTCACAGCATACAAGGTTGCCAGGAACAATCAATGAAATTATAGCCCTGTGCTACATGGTTGTTTATCTGCTATTATGGAAATAAGGTACCATCAAAACTGTTGAAAAAACTTGAAGATTACAGTAGGCACAATTTTGGGAGATGACAGCAACGTTTTATCATGTTATTCTGACAGACCCCGTTAAAAAAAATTCCCTGACTTGTGCTGTTGTTGCCTGCATCTAGCTGGGAGGATAAGAGCAGTGCTGTTTGTCAGCTGCCCTGCAGGAGCAGACCTGGTGCTCTGCACGGGGTCTCAGAGCAGCACTGCAGTGATGTCAGCACAGCCGGGCCATGGGTGAGCTGAGGCACCGCACAGCCCCACGTGCAGGTATCACACAGCAGCTTCCAGCAGCTCAGGACAGCACACCATCACACCAGGAACGCAGACCTCTCCTCACCACCCCAGCCTGGAGCTGCACCTCATGGGGACACCCCAGGAGCAGTGGTTGAGGTCTCCCAGTGCGGGTGTGGGGCTCCACTGAACATGATTCTGTTTACTAACGACACCAACATGCAGATACTGACATCATCATAGCTTCATAGGTTCATAAGGTTGGAAAGGACCTACAAGATCATCTAGTCCAACCATCCTCCTATCACTATCCCTACCCAAGTACTAAATCAAATCCCTTAGCACCTCATCTAAACGCTTCTTGAACAGCGCAGACAATTTGCCCCCAGTCTGTATCCTCTCCATACCACTACCTACAGTTTTTTGAGATGTTTTATTATCTGTACCAGATTTTGTGAGTCAGAAAGTCTTTGCTCTGCCTTTTGTGGGGAGGTATGATTTACGCCTGGGTTGCTGGTGTAGGAATTTTAAATATTAAAAATGTTCAGCCTAGATTAGCCATCACTCCTTCGGGGAACACTGAACACTTCTGTCCGGTTCTGAGCACAGCATCAACCAGCTCTGTCCTTGATGAGCCCTAAGGAAAGGAACGTTTACCAATCTCTGTGAGAATGGTCTAAAAAATATCTGTGAATGACACTTTACGAGAGGGCCCACGTGGGCTGAAGACATCAGAAGGTTGGTGTCTTCCACCTACGTAACACAGAAGGAACACTACCGTGACAAACTCACCTCTGCCTGCCTCTCCTTCCAGCTGCTTCCCGCTGCCTGCACACGCAGAGGTCTTAGGAGAGTTCTGTGGCTGTTTTGAAGAGAAGCCTTCCTGCATTTGTCCATCTGTGGTCACTGCAGGACGAGCCGGGCAGCTCTCCTCTCACCAGCTTACCAAGGAGAACGACTGTCCTTAATTAATCAGATAACATCAATGGCCAAGACGCTCTGCATTTGTGTGAGCAGCTCTTGATCAGAGACAATCAGATGATGTCCGTGATGATTAGACACAGCCGGTGCCCCCTTCCTTCCAAGGGAAGGTCGTTGCTTCCACCACACACATCTCCCCACTTCCAAAGGCTCACACACCCACGTGGGATGGGTTTGGAGCAGCCACTGCTCTGTGTCCACGCCACATCCCAGCCCCGGGGCACCCGCTCCCATTTCCCCGGCCGTGGTCCCACATCCCAGGGGAGCAGGGCTGGCATGCACTGCTCCTGCAGCACAGCACAGCACAGCACAGCACAGCAGTGCAGGAGCTGTGTGCCCAGGGCCATGAGCTGACACCGCACGCTTGGCTCTAATAGTAAAATCAGGGGGACTATTAAAGTAGATTATGCACTAATAATTATGCAAATATTCCTTCAGTGAAACTATAAAAATCTCATGAAGATTTAGCACCTGGCTATTATATGGAGAGAAATATGTGGAAATGAAAATGAAGATCATTAACTTTAAGGAGTTAGGGGAATTTTTCTGCTATCATTTAAACACACGGCTCCTGATGCCTTTGAAGGTTTAACCTGGAGGACATTATCCGCTATAGCACTGCTGAAACGCAGCTGCGGGACGACAAAGGGCTCTGCCCGGAGGAGGGACGGCAGCAGAGCAGAGCCCACCCCCTCAGGAGGAGAACCGCAGCGTTCCAGTACTTACAGAGAGCTGAACGTTGGTGTCCCAGACCAACGCAGGCACGGCTCCCAGACAGCACTCGGGTGGAGCAGCAAGACCCACAGAGCAGCCCTGGGCCCCACAAAACCCAGAGCTGCACCGCACCCTGGCAGATGTGAGGGAATGTAATAGGAGCCACCTGAAGGAGCAAATCAATGAACTGATTGCAGCTGGGTTCAGCAGCCAGGTCCTGCCGTAACATTTAGCACTCCATTAACTCTGAAAGCACAGGAACCTCGGGAAGGCTGGGTACCAACTGGAGGGTGAAGCTCAGAGGGGGACGGCTGTCCTGATGGAAGAAATCAAAGCTAAACCTTTATTTTGTTATGCATAAACACCAGTGTGGCTGTGTTGGGGTGGGATGCATGCCGTGCTGCTCGCTGTTTGGCCCTGGCATGGTACCAGCCCAGCTGCAGCTTCCCCAGTGCCCACAGCTGAGCACAGTGTGCAGGTGGAGCTCTCTCAGTGCTCCCCGTGGGGTGGGGGCAGTGGGGGGGGGGGAAGCAGTGCCGCTTCCTTAGCAAACTGTGGGGGCATTGGGGCTGTGCTTGGGAGCCCAGGCAGCTGCAGCCTGGCACGGTGCTGGGCGCTGCTGATGGAGAGGAAGTAATGCTGTTTACCAGCTTTATTCACTCTTTAAGAAATAGAAAATGCACAGGCAGTTCCTGAGGCAGGAACAGAGACCAGAAGTAATGCCCCACATGCTCACTGAGCTGCACTCCTTCCTGAATATTTAAGCTTTCTGGCCCAGTGAGCGCAGCGCAGTGCAGAGCTCTGGGCAGCAGTGACCCCCCCTCCCCCCCGCAGTGCCCGGAGCTGCCTGGCTCTGAGTTTGGGGTGGGAGATGCCCGTCCCAGCCGCACCGCCGGGCACTGAGCTGCCAGCAGTGCCTGCAGGGGCTGCGTGGAGTCACAGGACTGCAGCGATGCGTCCACACGCCTGGGTTGCGTCTGAGGGACTGCTGTTCAGAATCATGGAGTCATTAACACATTAACATCAAGTCCCACAGCCAACCCCTTCCCACCACGGCTCCGAGGGAACCATTACTCCCAGTCTCGGGGCTGCAGCTGTGCCGCGTGCGGTGCCACTGCTTTGTGTCGGCATCTCGGTGTGCCATGAACCCACCGCCCTCCACTCCCCACCCCCCCAGCAGCCTGACCCCAGCACAGCCTTCCCCCTATGGGGTCAAGGCCCAGCTCTCCCTCCCCTCGGTTGGAGGGCTCTCTCCCTGTGTCCCAGGCCTGGGCCGGGGCACACACAGCACCCAACGCCTCTTTGTCTTTGGTCGGTTTTTATTTACCAATAAAACGATACTACAAAACATGGGAAACATCCGCTTGAAATACAGACTGCAGTCACGCTGCCAGCCTTTAACCTGCTGTATTTACAGATCTCTCTGCCCCCTCAGAGGAGCTTCAGCCTCTTCATCCCCCTCCTCCTCCTCTGGCACTGCTGAGCTCAGTGCTCTGTGCTGGGGCGCAGCAGTAACTCAGCCCCACTGCTCCAGCCCTGGGGCAGAACGGCCGTGGGTCCGTCGGCACAGGAAGGAGACACACGTGTGTGTATACGTTATATATAAGTGCTTTTCATTATACAGTGGTAAGGCAGATTAGCATTATTTTCTGACACCGGCTGCTATCAAAGGACACCACTCCTACCCCCCATGCACTTTGTGCAGCGTGTATGGGAGGTAATTAAGCCCGCGGTAATGATCACACAGGTACTGCAATCCGAACGGCCTCCGCTCCTTTGCACCGCCCCACGGGAGGTCCCACCCTGCACCCCCAGCCCTGCAGGGCTCCGTGCTGCTGCCCGGGGGAGGTGCGATCGGGAGCCCCAGCCCCTTCTGTGTGCCGGCAGGGCCGGGGCAGAGCTGCCTCTGAGTTGGGCTTTCCTCGGTGCCGCTGGACCGTCCTCACCCCGGCTGCCAGCGAAGGGTGAGCTTTTTATTTCTTTGCACGTGAAAAGAAATGAAGACAATCACGTATTCCAGAACGGTTCCACTTCTCCTAAGAATTATTATCAGGGAGCTGGAGCCCTGCTAATTGGTTTTGTTCTGCAGCACCGAGCTGGCTCCTCGTGCACACAGCCCCGCAGCCCCGGGCCCTGCGCTGCAGCCGAGGAAGCTGAGGGCAGCACCCGGGTCCGGACAGACCTCCTCGGAGATGAGCACTGCTCCAGGCAGCAGTGCAGGCAGTGCAGGACTGTGGGAGGTGCAGCAGTGTGGGAGGCAGTGGTGCAGGAGGAGCTGTCACAAAGGGCTCTGCTGAGGAAAAGCCAAAGTATCGAAGACTACAAATAATTTAACCCTCCCCCCCTCCCAGGACACGCAGCCACGCAGGTGCTCAGCTGCTGCTCTTCTGCTCTCCCACCCCAGCATTGCTGACTCCATTGGAGTCGTGGTGGTGCAGAGAAGTGACCCTGAGAAACCATGCAGGGAGGGGACAAACAGGAGCCCACATCCTGCGGCTGCCCCCCTCCGCTGTGCCCCCCTCCCCAGCAGCTGCCCCGGCCTGGAATGTGACAGAGCCTTCCCCCGGTGGGACGTCCTGCAAAGCACGGGAGAGCGGCGGTGGTGCTCCTGGGGACACTCCATCGGGTGAACCCAATGCAGTGACAGCCGCTCCAGGTGAGGCGCAGCTGTGGCAGTGCTCCCACCCCTGCTCAGGGTGGGGGATGAAGGCTGCAGCCCCCCGCTGCTCAGCTTCTTGTGGGCACAAGTGAGAAAATGACCAGAAACCTCCAGGGAGAGCCATCCCCGCTCTGCAGGGCCGCGGTGCACACGGAGCGATGCGGAACCGCAGCGGGCGAGGAGGTGTGGAGGCACCCACACACCCACTCCTGCGTGTGCATGCAGCAGTGAAGGACAGCAGCTCACTGTCCCACGGGACACGTGCACCCACAGCTGCCGAGCTCACCAGCAGCACGTCACTAACAGCCAGCCCTGCAGGACCTGCACCGCTGCTCTGGGCCCTAAGGCAGAGCTCTGCTCTCTGCCGTGGCACTGACCCCCCCCAGCACCTCCCCGTGCCCACGCTCTGGGTGTTACCCACCCCAGGGAAATACAGCAGGCTAAAAGCTACTTCCTCGTTGCTGTTGGTTTTTTTACATAGCACAGTAGAAACAGTAAGGGTGTAATATTGGTCGGAGTCACAGCAGCGTATTCTTATTCACAGACTGCAGAATATGGCCAAGAGCTGCACCGGTGGGGACTGACGACACGGAGATGCATGCATCGTGTGAGACCACAACCAAGGATGGCGATACTGCGTTAAGCACACTCACGGCTGAGCTCCTTCCAGTCCTTCCTTTACGTTTGTCGTTAAAACTTATTATTATTATTATTATTATTTTTACTTAGTTTTTTTTTCTTTTCTTCCACGATTAAGCACAAAATAACCTGTAAACAAGTTGACATTACACTTATGTACACGTGAACCACGCCGCAGAGTAGAAGAGGTAATTCGGTGGGTGCCACTCAACTGATGCTGATGTGCCACACGTGGGGCCGGGGGGGCACCGCCCGCAGCCCCACCCCCACCCACAGCCCCGAGTGCTGCTCCCCGTGCCCGGACACTGCCCTAGAATAAAAGCATTCTCACAAAGGGACCGGCAGCTACGTGACATCGATGCCAAGAAAAATAAAGAATGTCTTTTTGTAATAGAAAGAATTTAAAAGTGCTTTTTTTTGTTGTTGTTTTGTTTTTGTCCTGTTGTTCTTCTACTATTAATCTACAAAACCCCGCGGGGGCATAATCTATCCATAGGACTGGACAAGTAGTTTGTACCATGGTACACATGGGGCTGACACGTCAGGGACTCAGAACACCGCATGCAGCGCTGTGGGGTGGGGAGAGGGAGGGGGTCCCTCCTGGGCTGGGGGGCACGGGGGGGTCACTGCCAGCACCGGGCAGCCCGGCGCTGCCCACAGCTTTGCAAATAAGGGAACAGACCGACTGCCAGGTTAGAGCTGACACCCCACAGCCCGTCCACCAGCATGCTCTGAAGCATCTCTGTGCTGCATAGAGGGGAAAAATAGAAGGGAAAATATTATTTGGTCCACATAGGTCCATGTGCACCCCCAGCAACACCCTCCTGCTGACACCCGCTCTGCTCACGCAGCCCTTACGATCCTCCCTGCTCCCCGAGGTGGGAACAGAGCCCCGCGGGCACAGAGGAACCCCCCACTGAAACCGGCCGAGGATCAGCAGAGATAACCTGTGCTCTCTGACATCATCTCCCACAGCGGTCTCCAATTCAGGAGCTCTGGAGCCCGGGAGATGCTAAGTAAGTCTGAGCCAAGCTGCCCGTCCCAGCCAGCCCTATACCCGCACGGCCGCTCCTCCTGCGCTGACAACGAGCAGCTCCTCTGAGCAGCCCGGGGCTCGTTCCCGCACTGGCAGCAGTGCCGCCCGCACCCAGGGATGCTCCGTGCGGTTCATTTCCAGCTCTGGAACACACACAGCCGGCACAGCACTGCTGCCGACCCACAGAGCCGTCCCCTGCCAGCCACAGCGTCCAGCACATCTCACCCGGCCGATCATCCCCAGCATCTGCTGCCGCACGTGGTGGGAGCCTGCTGTGCCTGCCCTGCCACCAGCACGGGCTGAGGGCACAGCGGGGAGAGCACCAGAACCGCGGGGAGCACCTCGACAGAGCCCCGACCCCATCTGCAGGGAAACGCATTCACGGTGCGGTGCTTCAGGAAAGGGAAAGAGGGGGAGGGGGGTGGGGGAGGGTCTGCTGCGGCCCTCAGAGTCTGCAAAGAGCCGAGCATCCACAGCTGCTAACAGTGCTCTTCCTGAGAAAGTGCAGTGATCAGGAGGGAGCCAGACAATCAGCCAGCAATATATACTGAGATATATACACGGAGATGTATATACACACATATATATACGTGCACAGCCACAGCCAGGTGCTGAAGGCAACGCCGTCCCGGCACAGAGCACAGCAGAGCCCCGTGTGCCCTTAAGGTACTCTGCTCGTGTAAGACTCAGAGTTGACAAAGAAAAACATTTGTCATTGTGCTTCCACAACTGGAAAAATATCGTTACCCTACGACTATAAATGTTAAGGTGAGATAGGCAAATTAGGCAGTACTATAGAGATGGGTTGGGTTTCTTTTTGTGACCTAACACATAATTACTATCGGGAATTATTTCCGCCCGCAGTGGGTACCGTCCCACCTATAGGTGGTACTTCCGCAGCAGTTCCGACTGCCAGGGATGCTTCCTTTCTGGAAACCTGTCTGGGATTTTGATCTTGAGGAAATCCTGGATGCACTTCTCCAGCTCCTCCTCGATGGACAGCTTCTCCTTCACCGCCTTCTTCTTGCCGGCGGTGGACTCGCGGGAGCCCGAGGTGAGCGTCCGCAGCAGGTCGCTCTTGCGCCGGCTCTCGGAGTGCTGCAGCAGCAGCACGGGGCCCTTCTTGGCCGGGCGGTCCAGGGTCTGGATGTTGGGCTGCCGCGTGACGGGGCCGCAGATGACGGTCTCCTGCGGGGAGCTGCCCTCCGACTGGCTGTCACAGCTGGACGTCGACAGCTCGTTGCAGGACGTGCCGCTCTCACCCTCCTTCTCGCCTTTGCCGTCCTTGCAGCAGCAGTCGCAGTGGGACGAGGCCCAGCGGGACGGCTCACCTGGAGGGAGAGAGCGCGGTTACAGCCTGCACGCAGCTCCCTGAGCCCACGCTTCCCCTGCAGCACAATCCTTGGGAGCACTGGTGCCGCCGTTCCCACGGCCGCCCGCTGCCGTGCGGGGCACGCTGGGCCCCCAGCAGCCGCTGTCCTGGCAGAGGTGTGCACCCTGCACTGATGTGACTGCACACTTCGGTAATTACCGCCTGCCTGCTCAGTGATGCTGGGATAAAAGGGGCTCGTTAATCCCAGCCTGGCTCTGCTGCCTCTCTCCCTGATCTCAGAACGTTTCTCTCCTACTGCCTTAGCTATAATTATCATTAGAAGGTTCTGAAGCAGCAGCAAAGCCTCTGATGTGTAACTGACACAAGCTCCTGCCGCATGCTTCTCCTCTCCCTCTTAGAGCAAACACCGCAAGCTGGGAATGGGAAACCTGAGCTGTGGCATGCAGTAACCCCACGGGCAGGGAGCACTCACGGTATGGATGAGCACGAGGCCAAGAGACCGCAAGCAATGAAAATCTGTGGGGTTTTGGGTGACTTTGGTTGTTAGAAATAGTGCCCAGAGCCCAACTCCAGCACTGCACAGCCCATGGCAGACACAGCACTGGCATTCTGCAACCTGAGTGTGGGGATGTGGCCCCACGCTGCTCCTCCTGCCCCCATCCCCCAGCACAGACAGCTGCTCCAGGAGCAGAGCTTCACAGGAACACTGCTGTGTGCCTAACACCGCCCTGCAGCGCACATGGGGCATCTGCTGCCCACCTGGACGGGCTCTGAGAAAAACTATTTGCAGCAGCCCACCAGAGCATCAGCTATTCGCATGTGAGTGCCAGCAGTCCCAAATGAGCCCACAGCAGCACAGTGTGAACACACGTGGCCCCAGCTGGGCACCCCCTGGGTGGGTCCATTGGCACTGCTCCTGGAGCCACGGCCTTCCAAAACCAGATGGTGACTTCAGTGACATTCGCACTGGGAAAGCACTCAGCTCTTCACCAGCTCCTTTCATTTTGACATCTATCTTATTAGTTTTAACACCACATTACGTACAGTCAATTTTCTTCTTAGTTTCAGCTCTATACATCTCACAACGTTGTGATATTTCAGAATGAAGCTGCTACAAATTATGAAGATCAGCAAGCTCAGCCACCAGCCCACCCCCACCACGCCACTTCCCAAAGCAGAACTTCAGTGGGTGGCAGTGGGGCAGCCTGGTGCCCCATGTCCCTCTCCTGCCCTCCCAGCCCTGGGGCTGAGGTGCTGAAAGCCACCACACGTTATGTAAAATGTGCCCGGGCAGCCCAGGCCCACAGGCAGGTGATGGTGGCCCAGAGACAGTATGATGTAAATCACTTGTCCACACAGGCACAGCACCTCAAATGGGTTTTGAATCCATGCATGAATTAAAGGCGTTGTGATTGATGAGAGACCGAGGTCTAATTGGTGCTTTAATAAATACATTCTGAGTCGGTAATCTAGCCAGATCTATCAGCAGAAAATACTGCTGTCCAAATAAAATTACCAAGGTAAAGCTCAGGGACAACGACAAATGCCATGCAGCATTGGCTCCAGGAGCAGCGCTGGCAGCAGGACGGGTGTGCAGCAGGTTAATGTGCATTCCGGATCAAGGACTCTGAATGTGCTCATCTTGTGCAGGCAGCACCGTCCGAGCTGTCCCCTCTCCTCCACAACCTGCTCACTGCCTGACTCAGCACAGAGCTCTGAGCTGCTCTCCACAGACCCCTAGCTCCTTCCCGATCCATTTTAATGGCTTTAAAGTTCTACTTTAATGTGCTTTTACTGTGCACGTTTTCTGATCAGGTGTAAAAGCAGCAGTGTTTGCTGAGGTGCCTGCGTGGGGACCAACCATGTGCAGGAGGATGCTGCCCCTGCCAGTACACACATCAACCTGCCAGCATGCTGCCACTTATCAGTGCTCCATGATCGCAGAACCATTCTGGTTGGAACAAACCCCTCAGATCCGCAGCCAAACCCACCCCCAGTGCCACATCCCCACATTCAGGACTGCCTCCAGGATGGTGACCCCCATCCCTGGGAGCTGTGCCGGTGCTGACCGCTCTTTTGGAGGAGAAACTGCCCCAATATTCAACCTGAACCTAAAACACTCTGTGCTCAAAATGCAGTCCCTTTCCTTTCCAAATGCTGCAATTGGAAACAAAATCTGGCCATTAGGACTGTGGCATTTATCTTCCTCCAAGGAAATCACAGAGAAATGAAAGAATGATGCAAAAGTTTCCTTCTACCAATAGCATTCACTCTTCCTGCCCCCACTCAGACATCTCCAGCTTAAGTTGGGCACATGGGGAGTCAGCAGCTGCCACTACATCTCATCACGCCCAGCCCTGCCCCGTATCTTTGTTACTGCTGTTTTAACATCTTAATACAATCTTGTTGCTTTAGATTTATGCTTGAAAGTGACAGTGGAATACAGGAGCAGGGGCTGCTGTGCCCCGGGGCACAGAGGCAGAGCCCCAGGAGGACACAGAGCCCGGGGTCAGCACCCAGCAACGCAGTGCAGCTGGATCGTGGATTGAATCCAGTGTGCTCCTGATATCTATTAAGAAAGGAGTTAAATCACCCATTAATTAAAATGGAGGTAAAGCCAATCTAGGCTAACTAATCAGAAAGAGCATCGCCCTCAGTGCCCTAATTTTCGGATTTCCCACATGAGCATTGCTCCAGACTCCCCAGTGCATAATGCAAACGTTCAGAGCCGCAGGGCACCGCGGCCACGCTGCGGCAGCAGCCGGCACCGAGCCGTGCAAAGCACACACACACATCAGCACGCACACTTGCACACACACAGCTGGAAACCCACTCCCAGGTTTACTTCGTTCTGCCCTTCACAGTTTACATTTGAACCCGAGCCCCTTCTAAAACCTGTTTAATTAGCAAAGACGAAGCACGCGGGCGCCCTGCTTCTGGAAAGCTCACACTGCGAGCTGCCCACAGATGGTTAAGATAACACAGGAGCCACAGTCTCTGAATGCCTAAAAATTAGGACTCATAACAGATAAATCCTCTGGAGACACAAAGGCATCATATCAATCTATGTTGTTCCAATTAATTGCAATCAATTGCTAATTGAGAGCTATTTTAAGAGTCGTCATTACTCTGAACGTAATGTGGAATAATCTGTGTGGCCCCCTCCACCTCCTGCAGGAGCCATCGGTGCAGGGAACTCAGAGCAGAAGCAGAGGAGCCTGGGCAGCAACAGCCAATCGTGCTGATGTTGCTGAACAAATACATTTGCCTCCAATTTGTGTTCCCAGATGGCACCAGCATCTCCAAGGACACCCAACGGTAACGGCGGCACGGTGCTAAAGGCAGGAGTGGAAGGGGAGCCTGTTTTTTATTACAGTCTGGGAAAGGGTTATTCAAAGACACATTACAGATTCTAAAGAGAAATTAGAAGTGGTTTTGCTTTTGCAGACAGAAAAAAAACCCAACAAAATAAACCTATACTTGGATGACATGTTGGCAATGGCTCCACTTGGACAGGGCCCAGCAACCACCAGGTCCCGGAAGGACACAGCAGGAGTGGCACGGCTCTGGGCCAGGGGTGTGCTCAGCCGTGTGCTATGAACCACTGGAATCATAGAATCATATCATAGGATCATGAAATGGTCAGGTTGAAAGGAGCCTTACAGCCCTCCCAGTCCCCCTCTGCCCTGGGCTGGCTGCCCCCTCCCAGCTCAGGCTGCACTGGGTCCCATCCATGACCTCAGGCACCTCCAAATCCAGGCAACAGTGCCAGGGCCTCACCACCTTCTGAATAAAGAATTTCCTTCTAGCATCTGACTAAATCTCCCTTCTTCTAGTTCAAAGCCATTTCCACCCCCCCCCCCCCCCCCATTGCTATGTACATGTGTGAAGAATGGTGCTCTCACTTGCTTACAGGCTGCCTCTAGGCACTGGAACATCCGAATGCAAAGACAAAACAAAGCCCGCAGCATTCTTTGCAAGGCCGTGTATCTTGGCAGCAAGGATGTGTCCCCAAATTGCTTTTCTGGTCACCAGAAATCAGTGCAGCAAGAGGAAGCTGACTGCAGAGCTGCCAGCAGGGTCTGCAGGGCGCTCCCACCCGTGGAGTGCTCAGCATCACAGACAGCTCCACGTGGTACAGCTCAGCAGGTGCTAATACATAACTCACGTTCTTCGCTGTTGCACTGCATTTCCAGCAGCACTGAACCGAGCCTCATTTTGCATAAATGGCATCCTCAGAGCACTGCATGGCCCTGGCACAGCAGCCACTGATAACCAGCAGCTGCCATGGCCCCACGGCCCCCCAACTCAGCCCCAGCAACACCAGGGCCACGTGGCAATCAGGAGGCATCCTGGCAGGACCGCTGCTCATTAATTACCTGCAACTCAGCTCTGAGAACTGCACTGAACGAGTTGGGGAGCAGAGCCCTCAGCACCCAGAGCTGATAGTGCACTTCAGGAGGATGGGAGCACCCTGTCCAGAGGGGCACACGCTCAGATTTTATGAGCTACTTAAGACACTCTCTCTGGAAGCTTTTATTTTTTTCCCCCGTCTGAACCTCATAAAACAGCCTTCTGCTCTGTAGAGATAAATGTGGTTTATGTGAGAGAAGCGTTCCCAGCCACAGTGGGTTTTACCTTAAACCCCGTATCTCGCAGTTTAATCTTGCTGTGGGTTAGCTTGGTTTATTTACTATCCTATAAGTGGAGAATTGAACTTTAGGAAATGAATGGCGTGGTTTATCCATTTTAGCATCTAGAGCAAAGCACTTTTGCATTAAATGAGTGTATGCAGGGGGAGACCCTCCAGACACAGCCCAGAGCAGCGCAGCACTTTGCTCGCAGCATTCCCAGCAGCAGCACCAGGCTGATGCAGGCACACACCCAGCACACCATCACGGGCACTCCTCAGGGCAGCACAGTGCTGAGCAGGTCACCGTGCCCCATGGCACAGCAGAACCCCGCTTCCATACACAGCCCCCGCTCTGCATTTGTAGGAGACAATGGGGTTATTTTTTTTCTTTTTCTGCAGAAAAAGCCAGATTATTAGAAATTTTCTTCCATGTGTTTCTAGCAGAGGATGAAAAAGCTCTTTAGGGATTGTTTAGTGGAGCCTATTGAACTCTATAGGGTTTCTAGTGTCATTCACAGACAGCCTGCTGATATCTGCATTATTAGATCCCATATAACTTCTTCATAAGAAAGTAGAAAATCTCAGCAATTATAAGCCCAGCACCTCTGCAGATGAAAAATGCTCTTACAAGAAATCTCAGAGCATTACAAATGTATTCAAAATAATAACATCAGAAGGATTTCACTACAAGCTATAACAGGGAAAGCATCAAACACAGAAAATGGGACTAAGTGTCCTCTGACCTACAGGAAACGTTGGACACGGAGCTCTCATTTCCATCATAGTCTGATCCTACCCCTGTAGAAATAATGCGAGCAGTGCTACTGACTGAAGGGGCCTCAGGGGAGCACAGCAGCTCAGCCGTGCAATGACAACAGGACCGATGCAATGAAAGGTGCTACAAAGAAAGAAGAAAATGGAATGCTCACCCATCCCCCAGCATTGCGGCTCACAGGAAATCTCCCACAAAGGAGGGATCCCCAACAAGACAACCTTCCTCAGGGGCACTCAGCCCTTAAATGAGGTCTAAGAGGGGTGGAGGCTCCACCCCTTTTGGTCACACAGGTGAACTGCCTTCACCTGTGCTCCCAGGGCTGACCGGTCCTTTCTGCAGGTGCTCAGGCAGTGGGTCAGGCTGTGACTCAGCAGTCATATGCACGGTGTGCACGCACACTGCTTCTGAAGGCATCACTGTGCTTCTCAGCTGCCCAGAAGCCAGCAGGGCTCATTGTGAGACAGGCTGAGTCTGGAAAAAACCACAGCATCGTCTGGCAGTGCAGCAGGGATGGCCTGGCCTTGGCTCTGCAGCAGCACTGTGCCTCCAGGCTCTGCTCAGAGACTCAAAGGGTCACAGAATGGATTGGGTTGGAAGGGACCTCAAAGATCATCTAGTTCCACCTCCCACGTCTTTTGCTGCAGCCCAGGACACGGCTGGCTGTGTGCAGGCACGGGAAGGCAGCAGAAGGAACGGAGTGCTGCCAGCCAGGAGCTCACACACACGCTCTGCCTTCTCACAGCTTTCTCACTGCATCCAAGAGCCATAAAATAAGCACCAAAGTAATTTACTTCTGCTTCAAGGCCCCTTTATAGCGTCAAAGTGATTGATGGGGCCCCGGTGCACATGACCGACAGCCCCTTAATATTTAACAGCGGTAAAAAACAGTGCACAAACGATGTGTTACGGGGTTTTGACCTACAAACACATTAAGGTAACTCTGCATACATTGCAACTGCTCAAATATTAATCATTGAACAATTTAAGCCGTGAATTTATTTGTTTAAAAAAATACTTCAGCAGATATATTCGTCCACTGTAGTACAAATCCATATTTATGATATGGTTATTGGTCTAACGTATGTTTTCTGAAATCCCCATTTCAGGATGTTTACAGTAAGAGTCAAACGCGGCTCTGGGAACGCGCCCATCTCTTTGGAGCCCACTCCTCCACCTCCACGCCATGCTGGGTGCTGCTGTCACCCAGCAGGGGAAGCTCTGCTCCCCCCACCCCACACAAGCACCACACCCTCCCTGGCAGCCCCATACCCAGAGCTGTCCCCAGCACAGGGAACCCAGCAGAACTGCTCCCCGCACCCCACGGCACCGCGGGGCTCACGGCAGCATTTAGTTTGTTCCATTTTATTTCTTCATTATGAGCCTGCTGGCGGCACTGGGGTGTTCACCTGGAGCAAGTTTTCTTCCAGGTTGAATATTGCTGCTAATACCACCCCAAAGACTGCTTGGGAGACAGCTGGAGGTCCGACCAGGGGTTGGAGCAAAGCACCTGGGGAGCATTCCCAGCCTGAGCCTGCATTGCTCAGACATCAAAATCAGGAGCAACCTGCAGCAACAGCCCACAGCAGCTCTGGGAGCGCTGGCGTGGGAAACTGGGATTTGGGGAAGTGTGAGTGGTCCCTGAGCTCCCCCCATCACAGCAATGAGGGCAGTGTGCTGGTAAGAAAATACAAACTTGATTTTAAACCCCCTGGGAAATTCTGCTAAGCGATTTACCACGCAACTGATGAAACTGATGAAACTGCAATTTAACTTCAGAGCCCTACACAGCCGTAAGGGAGGGGGTCTGCCCTTCTGCTCTGCGCTGGGAGGCATCACCTGGAGCACTGCATCCAGATGTGGAGTTCTCAGCACAGGAGGGACATGGACCTGTAGGACTGTGTCCAGAGCAGGGCCACAGAAACTTTCCAGGGATGGAACACCTCTGCTGTAGGACAGGATGAGAGCTGGGGCTGTGCAGGCGGAGAGGAGAAGGCTCCAGGGAGAGCTGAGGGGGCCTTTCAGTACCTAAAGGTGCTGTGAGGAGGAAGGGGACAGACTCTTCAGTGGGGTCTGTGTGATAGGACGAGAGAAAATGGTTTAAAACTATAACGGGAGATTTAGATTGGATGTGACCAAAACGTTTTTTATAAGGGTGGTGTTATGGGCACACTGCTGAAGAACAATTTCCAGCACCATTGAAGAGATTTGTGATTAAACCAGACAGAGGATAGCTGAAAATAGCTAAGGTGAAGCTGTGTGCAGCCAAGCTCTCTGGCAGGCGTGTTTTATTCCAGCCAACCAGCAGCGATGGCAGGAATTCAAGCTTTGCAGGTGCCCAGATAGGAGCTCAAATCCCCTCCTAAGCCTCCATGCAATCACAGCACACAAATTGTGCCCCTTCCGCATCGCTCAGACTTTGGAAGGATTCGCGCTTTTCCTATTTCAGGCATGTTCTGAAAGACACAAACAGCTGTTGTGTGTAAGGAGTGACAGAGAATGACATTCGGATCCTCGAGAGTCATACGTACTCTACAGTCCTCACCTCTGTGGTTACTGTGTTGTTTCAATGGCTCTTTTCTTGATTAAGAAGAATCAGAGCAACAATGACACATCACTACTTTCTAAGGATCTCTACAATTACACATTTTAATTAATATTCTTGTTCATTTCAGAAAAACTTTGGTTTTAAAGCTGCTATTTCATGCAACCAAATTACATCCGTACCACAGAGCTTCCCTGCTGTAGCTTGGGTCAGAACACCAGTGCCAAAGAGCACCATCCAGGGATGACAGTTTTCCACAGCAATACTTTGGATTGAGGCCATGCACGGAGAGATCCACCCTTCCCAGCCCTCCTGCAGCAGGCTGCCCCGCTCCCACCCAGCTCTGCCCTGCCAGGGCTCCGGCCATGCCCTGCTCTCTGGTCTCACCCGCGTGGAGGAGAACTGCACCGAGTGCTCCGCACAGCAGTGCAGAGCAGCAGCAGGGCCTCCCCATAAGCAGAAACAGGCTGGTGCTGAGTCCCCTCGCAGGGGGTAATGCGCTGAGGAGTGGGGCAAGAGGGGAGCGGTATGTTTGAAATAGGGGAACATTCCCGTGGGCAGTGTGAAATGCTTTCAGCTCTGCAGTGATTTTTTGTGACCCCTCCCTCTGGGAAGACTTACAGCCTCCTCTCTGCTCCTTGCTCCACCAACAGAATTGACCTGCTACCAAATTCTGACCTAATAGTCCTCGGCTTGGATTTGGGATCTGTCAGGCAGGAAAGCAGGAGCCCCACACGCATACCTCAGCCACCCAAGATTCACCAAGACATGGTGCTGAGGGAGCAGGCAGCCCGGGGCTGTGGCAGATGCTGATGGCAGAGGCAGTGCCCACAGGTCCCCGTGGTGCAGAGCAGTGCAGTGCCACAGCCCGACCCCGGCAGTGCCGGGTGCTGCCACGCTCCACAGTGCTGAGAGCCATTACTTAATTGCTTTGATCTGTGCTCTTGTGAGATCCGTGTGCAATAATTATATCCTTGCTTTAAAAAGAGCGGAGGGGGAGAAAAAGTGTTATTTTGATGTTTTAGTGTTTGTCTCTCAGCAGCATGTGCTTGAAGGGAACTACAGCGATTTATCTTCCCCGATGCCTGCTCTCTACATCTGAAAAAAAAATAAAAAGTGGGAAGAACTGCTATGCATTTGCATCTCAATTTTAGCTCAAGCAACGTGACAAGGATTCAGCTAAACTCACTGCCACAGTTTGCAAGGAGAGCAGATGAACTAAACAAAACCTCCAGGGCTGCCGATGGAAAAAGCCCTGAAAGCAGGAGCTGCTCCTTACAGTGCAGCAAGCCCAGCACGGGGATGGGACCCCAAGCACCCGGAGCCCATCCGGGACCCAAAGGCACTGCACCCACTGCTCCTGGGCTGAGTGTGGTCTCCGCAGGGATGCAGAACCCCGGGCTTTGTTCCACACTGCTCTTTCAAAGTTTCATCTGAAATGGAGAAAAAATTCCTTTTCAATTCGTGCAAGTTATAAATATTGGCTGTTCGCAGGTTTCAGGGGAAAGCATTACCCAGCACAGATCACAAAACCCACTACAACAGCACTATTTATGGCTTCAGACACCTATTTGCATTTTACAGAGAATATATGCCGTGTCCGGGCCTGGGGCCCCAGCACAGGGAGGACACAGAGCGGTGGCAGTGGGTCCAGGGGGGGCACAGAGGTGCTCAGAAGCTGCAGCACCGCTGCTGTGGAGGAAGGCTGAGCCCCAGGGCCGGGCTGTATTTACAGATTTCACTGCAAACATCTCACATTCAGAACTACTTCATTTTCAGTTGCTGTACCAATAAATGCTTCATACAAAACCTGGTTTTCCCCAGTGCATCTCAGGACAGATGTTTCTGCAGAGCGAGATGGGCCGAGCAGCAGCAGCAGCTTGGGGCTGCTCCTGTCAGAGTGCCCAGCGGCCTCCGCTGTCTGAGGCACGGGGGGAAGAAAAGCTGCAGGCACTATTTCATGAAATATCTCAGGAGTACACTGAGCTCCAGTGAACAAGAAGCTTCCCTCCAGCAACAGATTGCTTTCTAATTCACAGAATGCAAATGCAGATGCTGTTCTTGGCTCTCAACCAAATTACGGCACGACGTGTTTGTTTCTAAAGTAGCAGCCTTTAATACAGTAATGATAAAAGGGAACACAGCACCCCACATCCACCTGTGTGTGCATGGCTCTGTCACTCCTGCATGGTGCCACCAAGATCCCAGACACGAGGGAAAAGCCAAAGCTGCAGAGATCTTGGGCTGCCCACCTGCAAAGGGCGGACTGGGAGGAAACGTAACAAGCCCTGTTGGGGTTACCATGTTGGTAATGAGTTACCCCCCATGAACACTGCCTTGCCTCTGTCCTGCACCACCTCCACTGCTCTCAACTCCAGAACTCCATCATTGCTGGAAGTGTGGAGCACTGCTGCACCTGGAGCTGTCCTGGTCCATCCCCATCACTGTCCCATGCCCTGGATTAACAGTACCCACGGCTGTGGGGCCACAGCCATGGCCACATTTGCATGGGCACTGAGCACCCCCTGCTCCTCCTCCACCCTGCACAGAACCCCCTGCCTTTGGCTGTAGGCTTTCAGTACACACTTTTCAAAGGGTAGAGCTATTCACATGCTCCTACATTTCTGGCTGTTTTAGAGTACCAGGTGTTAATTGCAAGGGTCACCCCAATTAAGCTGCACATAATACTTCCCCCATGACACACGGGTTTCTCCCCCAGGGTCAGCCCACAGCTCTCCATCAGCACAGCCCTCCCCTGTACAGGTGCCCCGAGGTGCTGGGATTACCAAGTCCCTATCACCGCCCACAAATTACATCTTATCAAAGAAGCACTGAAGTACACAATGCAGTTACTCAAAGAACGCCGTAGTGCTGCCAGAGACGGCGTTCTACACATGCCACCGAATTTACAGTTTAAGACTAAGTACAGTCAATGAGCACCATGCGATACACCCTCTCCCTTTGTTTTTCTCTTCCTTCCTCCCCCTTCCCAGCCCTGACTCATACTGACTGCAGCAGGTCCCAATGGGGGTGAGGGATGCCCAGCAGCCCTGCCTGGGGGTCAGCTCACAGCTCCCAGAGGCAGAAACCCACTGCACGGCCCCGGGCTGAAGGAGAAGCCCCCTGCAGCAGATCCCTGCAGCAGGTTGCACTGGAAAGTGTTCAGGTGGGCTTGAATCTCTGTGGAGGAGACTCCTCACCCCTCCTGCAGCTTATGCCAGGGCTGTGCCACCCTCGCTGCACAGAAGCTCTTCCCCACGTTCAGATGGGATTCCCTGGGTTCCAGTTTGTGCCCTCCCTTGTCCTTGCTGGGCACCACCAAGAGCCTGGCCCCATCCTGTTGATCCCCTCCCTTAAGATGTTTGTGCACACTGATCAGATCTCCTCTCAGCTTTCTCTCCCTCAGGCAAACAGCTCTGGGCTCTCAGCCTGTCCCCATCAGGAGCTGCTCCAGGCCCCTCCATCTCTGCAGTTCCCATCTGCCTGCAGGTATGAGCCCTGCACTGGGCTCAGTGCTGCAGATGTGGCCTCCCCATGGCAGAGCAGAGGGGAGGAGACCCTCCCTTGTCCAGTTGCCATGCTCCTCGTGGTGCACCCTGAGGTACCACCAGCCTTCTCAGCCACCAGTGCTCATGCTCCACATCAACGTGGTCTCCTGGAGCTGTGAGGTCCATCCCATAACCACTCTCCTCAGTCCAGATGAAGCACAACCCTGGCTGGAAACATGACCACAGCCCTCACATCTGTCTGAGGGCTGCCTGCAGTGTCATAGCTGGGCTTTTATCTGCCTGCCTTCATTAATACAGATACGGTAAGTGCATTTGCCTTGAAAGGCTGTTGTGTTGATGGGTACTGTCTGAACCCTAAACATTTCTACTAATAAAAATATCAGCTCAAAAATCAATTAAGTCCCATGTAACCAAGCTCTCGGCAGAGATGAACTGGTTTATTTCTGCTGAAGTCAATTAAGTTAAACTAATTTACACAGCTGCTAATGCCATCCGGATTTCTGAACAGTAATAAATAGTCTGTTCTCTCCTTTATTTAAACAAAAATGCATTTCCTGTTTAAATAGCAGAAGACCTTTCTGCATTAGTTGCAGAGATTTCTGCTCACATCAGATGTTGCCTTATTCATTTATTTTTAAACCAATAAGCTGAAACTGTTCTCTGAATTCTTCCCCTTCTGTAATACCAACCAGACCTGATACAGCCTTAACAAAACCAAAGTCAAAAAGGCGAAGTGTTCTCCTTCGGTCTCTGACTGCTTGCAGGATGCAGGGAGCATCGCTGGGGGAGACCAGCACCCACTGTTAGTCACACCTAACAAACCCCCCTGCATGTTAAGGCCCTGTGAGTCCTACCACACCAGGTGTCACGTCTGTTTTACCAGCCTGAATTACAAACTCTGGCAATGTGACTTATGAGGACAAACGCTGAGTGCTGCGCCGCGTCTGCCTTCCCCAGCAGACAGGGTTCATTTAGAGCAGCAGAGCCCAGGCAGAGGTGTCAGTGCACTCACGGCCCTCACGTGCCCCTCAGGTTTCAGTATTTTATAGAAATGAAAGCTACGCCTCATCATGACTTAATTATGGGAACTGAAATTCATAAAATCCCCAAGGGAGAGTGTATAAATACAACAAGAAACTTCTGACGAAAATATAGCAGGATAGAGTATGCCCTGAGTAGAACATTTAAGGTCTGCTTAACAGACACATCCAGGTTAATTAAATCACAATTATTAAGAGCTTCTTTTTTAATAGTTTCCTGTTTGTTAGAGAACACAGTGCCAAGCATGCTCCCATGGTGTTACACAGTCAATAACAATACATTTTTAGTCTTTGCAACCTTGGGCAATTGAGAAGAGAAAACATCAAGTATTTCCAGCTTGCATTCTTCAGAAGCTGAGATGCTGCTCTTGGCTTGAAATTAAAAGAGTGTGAGCACATCACCAGCTCAGGGTGAGCCCAAAGCAGCTCCCCGAACTCCCACACTTCCCCATCAGAATCAGAACCACAGAACCACGAAGGTTGGAGGAGACCCCTCAGACCCCCAGCCCCAGCCCAGCCCACCGTGCCCACTGCCCACATCCCGCACTGCCACATCCCCACGGCTCTGGAGCACCTTCAGGATGGTGATGCCCCACTCCTGGGGCAGCTGTGCTGGTGCTGACCGCTCTTTGGAGAAGAAATTGTTCCCAGCATCCAACCTGAACCTCCACTGCTGCAACATGAGGCCGTCACCTGTCAGCTCACCTGAGCAGTGACTCCCATGAACGAGGCCAGGCTGCTCCAAACAGAGTAATAAATTGGCTTTTTGTTTCAGTTAGCAAAATCAGAATGAATCTAGTTGTGGGAAAGAATAATTAGGCATTCACCGTGAAATCTGAAGGGGGATGGAGATGAGGATTTTATTACATTCATCACAGCCATAACATTATCTCCACGCGGGCGATGGGAGCTTTAAACTGAGTTTAAACTCTTTGGTGGGCTGCAGAGCAAGTTAGTAATGCTCTTAAGATGAGGTGCTGTTTATCATTTGTGATCTTTAAACTGTTATCGTAATATGAAGCAATTATCAACACGCAGAACCAGAGTAATTAGCACACGATATCAAGTAGAACAGGGTCAATGAATGAAAATAAATGATAATCAAAGAACCATAGGATGCTTTGGGTTGGAAGGGACCTTGCAGCCCCCAGTCCATCCACTGCCGTGTGCTGGTTGCCCCCCACCACTGAGCACCAATGCTGCTCTGCACAAGCACTGTCAGTGCCGACCTGGCAGCCCATTCCCCGTCCTTGATTGTGGTCAGGGGTTGAAGGCATTGGATAACACGAGTGAAGGACAGAGCTGAAGGGCTGAACAGCGTGAGTGCAGAAAATAAGGATGCAATTTGAGACCTTATCACAAGTCTGCTGAGGTCCTCAAAAGCTTTTTAAGCTGAAGGTCTACTGCGATGCCCGTGGCCTTTCTAGAATAACAGCTTACTGGCATCGATTGCTTTTTTAGATCCATTTGTCCTGAACACTTGCTAGGGCTATAAATGCAAATCAGAGCAGCAATAAATGGAAGGCAGCTCCCCGGCTGCTATCAGGGGACACGGTCACCTCCACCACACTGAGCCCAGCAGGAATGCACTGCGCCCGGCACTGGGGGGCAATGCAAGAGAGCGAGGGGTCCCTATAGCCACCAAGCACGTGGAGCTGCCCACCAGCATGTTCTCAGGGTGCTCAGCAAGTGACCTGGATATGGGGCGTGTGTGTGTGTGTGCCCATGCAGAGCTTCAGGTGATGCCCATGGGCAGGAGGCAGCGCGTTAACAAGAGGCATGTGGAGATGCCACCTCCACTAATGCTCTGTGCAGCTCTCAGAGCATGACCTGCTTTGTCTTTGCCTTTCATTTGTCCCTTCATCCACCAACACCTCTTTAACACATGACCGGTGCTGATGACTCACAGCACAGCTTCCAGCTCCAGAACTTTCCCTTCCTAAGAAGACTGCCCTGCTCCGTCCCAGGGAGCTCAGCCCTCTGGGGATGTGGAGCAGCTCCACCTTCTCTCATTGCACCACCATGCACTTCACCGCTATCACCAACACGGTGTCTGTATGAGCAGCTCCATGTAAGCAAATTTCCCCCCCCAGAACTGCAGGACGCACCCCTCTGGCTATGTGGGACACCCCGGGCGGGGGCACCCTCTGGTTTTGGCACCTGCAAGTGTGAATCTGCATGGGAAACAATCTCAGCAGCCTGGGTGAGCCCTGGGAACATCCTGCCAGCCTGCAGCAGCTCTGCCTTGGGTGACACCAGCCAAGCTACCTGCTGATTCTGCCTGTCGTTACTCATAGGAAGCAACAAACAGAATGGTAGGCTTTAAGGCAACTCACTGGGGACTCGTTAAAAATTGTGTGTGTGTGTGGGGATCTTTCCTATTTAACCAGTGCAAGTAAAAGGAAAGTGAAGCTTTTGCATCTTTAGCATTCAGAAGCCAGCACCCAAAGCAGGGGATGTTCTTCATGCAGCAAAGAAACTGACACAGAATGAAAAAAGACATCGGCAAGCAAAGGAGGAGATCACACACTGCACTGCATGGCCAAGGAGAGGGGAAGGAGAAGGAAAGGAAAGCGAGAATTGCAAAAAAGATTAATGATTCGGTTTGTTTTCTTTTACAAAGGGGAAAAAAAAAAGTGAATTTTAGGCAGGAACGTTTCTGGCTCAGTGCAGTGAAGGCTCTCAGCCACGTGCTGGAGGTCCCTCAGTGCAGGGACAGAACACATGGATCTCAGCAGGGAGAGAGCAAGGTTAAGCAACGGAGTCGGTGCAGAGCATGTGTCTGTGACACAGACACGGGCACCCAGCAGGGCAGGCACTGCTACATCTCTTTCTTCTGAATGAGAAAGCACCAACTTAGCAACGAAATCCGTGGATAAACGGCTCAAAAATAATGTCATTTTCCACCACGATCTGCGCTGTGTGCTGCAGCTCACACGTGTTAGTCGAGGGAATGCTGCTTCCACGATTTTCCAGGCTCTGTAAGCTCATAATGAAGAGCACAAACGGGGGATTTGTGCCGTTGGGAAGCACAGAGCTCGGTGTCACATAAGGGCCGTGGAGCAGCATGGCAGCAGGAGGAGGGCTCTCTTTGGACACTGGTTTCCCTTTCCCCGAGGCACCCACACACTGGCACACACAGCTCCTTTTCTGCCACAATTCACAGTATGATTTGCAGTTTTCCCCAACACAAAAGGATTTCCAGTAAAGGCAGAGATGAGCAGCACAAGAATACAGGAGCTGCAAAGCTTCTCCTCCTTTTTCAGCTCCTGAAGGACACTGGTGGCAGCACGGCCTTCGTGCATCACTCACAATTACTGGGGTGTGACATTATTTCCATGCCACACAAACTGTGTGGAGGAAAGGAGAGCGACCAGGTCCATCTCCAGTGAGGGATTCAATTTTCCTGGTAAGACCCTCTGTCCAACATCGCCTTTCTGGCTTTTAATAACCATAGTTTGGAGATGAAAAAACACTTTTTTTCCCTTAAAATTGCAATTCGCTGATGATCCATTCAGCAGCTACACAGCTTGGTTTTGCTCCTCGTCATCAAGAAGCATTTGACTGATAGAGCTGAGTTTAAAAGCCCTGATTAGAGCATTAAATTACAGAAAAAATGCAGAGAGAAGCAGAGCTTTTCCCCTAAGTTGGTGAACCACTGTTTGTGGGGTATTCAGCAGGAGAGAAGAGGATCCCCTTTTGGGGGGGACCGAGCAGGGAGGCGTTTCCAAGTGCACTACACATCAGCTATTAACGTACACACGTGGCAGCGTGAGGTGGGAGTGGGCTGCAGGGACCTTCTCCCTTCTGCCTGCCCAGACCTGAATGACACTGGTGATGATTCCACATCTTTGTGCACCAACCCAGCTCTGCCCCATGGCCTGCGCCTGCCACCCTGCCCTGCTGCAGCACCCCAGCACAGCCCTGGGAAGCGGTGACAAACTCGGGGTGGTGGAGGTGGTGGAAAAGCACCTTTTGTCCCCTCACATCTTCCTGCAGGAACTGAATGAGTGCAGCGGAGCAAGAGAAAAAAGACCTCATTCAGTTTTAAAGACAATTAAAGCCTGTTGTTCCTAATGGATCATCATGCTTTAAAGTCAAACCAGCTCAGACACGTGCAGCTGAGCTCATCCCATAGCACCAGCAGCTTTTAGAGCTGGTCTCAGAGCGCTCCCATCAAACCCCATCAAATCATTACCATCAGTTTGGCTGAGGACGGAGTTTTAACCTTACACTGCATAATTTGGGGGAAAATTCAGAAATCCACATGCAGCCCATTTCTTATTCAGTGACTTCATGTGTTCTGCTGCCTCTTACTCCTGGCTGTACCCCAGGGGTATCCGTGGGCAGGATCGGGTGCTGTGCCCCTGCTCCCCATGGGGTTTGTGGATGACCTCAGGGCCCAAACCAGGCACGCAGAGGGAGGTCCCAATGCCCACGGGGTCCCCACCAGAGGCTCCATCCAGGCTCTGCCGTGCTCTGCTACAAACCCACACCACATGTCTGTACCAGATGGGTCCTTGCAGGGACAGGGGTGCTGCACGTTATCGGGGATGCACCCAATCCCTCCCTGCTCCAAGAACACTGAACTGCTCCATCCAAAGCTCCTCTGCGTGCTGCTGGGGTGGCCCTGGCTTTGCAGAGATGTGCAGTGGAGTCCCATTTTAATTTCAGCCCCTGGATCACACACTTGTTTGGATTTTAATATGGAGTCTACGTTTCAGTGATTTGCATTTAAATGTGTTGTCAGAGAACTTCCAGAAATCTTTAATAAGAAGAGCGATTTGCATTTTAATGTGCACTTAAAGAATTTCAAGAAATCTTTTCATGTGAATTGTGTTATCTGAGCAACGCTTCTATTTGAGGGGCGTAAGAGCTGCTGGTTTGCAAAGTAAAAGTCAAACAAAACCATTTTTGGAGATAGCCCAGATTTGCTGGGCTCTGCTTGAGCACTCCTCACTGAACACCGTGCTCCCAGGGGAGAGGTGGGCTGCTGCAGGGGGGATGCTGAGCCCAGCACAACGCATTGCACCTCCTTGCCCCATCAGCTCTGCAGCCCCAAAGCTCCCCGAGGGGACTGTGACCCACGGCTGCCCAGGGGCTGGGGGGCAGCACAGGGGTTCATGGCCCCAGTGGCCATTTCAATCACATTGATCATCACGAGCAGCACGGCATCAGAAGTCAGGGGAAGACTCTGCACTTCTGACTCCCAGCTTGGTCTCATACACACTGTTACATAGGAATGAGCCCCTGGTGTGCAAACAAGTTTTTCCTTCTACTTGCAATAGCTTCTGTGGCTTGGATTTTCTTACACTCTGTATGTGGCTACAGATTACATCTAAAGAAAGTTAAGTTTCTATTGCTACCAAGGCCATAGCAGCTGCATTCAGTAGAAGAAACTAGGCTCATAACTAGCAACAGGCAGAAGAACAGAAAGCCCATCACAGGATTCAAACTAGCTCTTTTTAGGCGTGTTTCTAGGTTATGAGAACACGTGAAGTAGATCACCCCCAAAACACACTTACAAACACTTAAAGCTCTGAAGAAACCCGGAGTCCAACCACAGCTCCAACCCCACGCCAATAGGTGGCCCAGACCTCTGCAAACCACAGCAGCACCAAACAGAAACTGAGCCACCACAATAAAGAGCTGAGAGCAAACCCATAATGAGCAAGAGGTGGAGGGCCTCGAGGAGCATGGTGTGACTGGAAGCTGCCCTCCTGAGATACCTGCAGCTCCGACAACGCCCGTGAGCACAGCATCCTCGTACTGCTGCCAAACAAACACAAAGCTGAGGCATTCATCAAAAATGAATGACTTGAGGAAAGCAGGGCACTATTTTTAGAAGGCACAGTGCTGCCTGACAGCACTGCCATCAGTTCGCATCGCTTCACGCAGACCTGCGCAGCTGGGACTGTCCCCGGGGGATGTGGGCACACACGGGCACCGCTGCCACCAGCGTGAGCTCCCTCTGAGCTCAGGGCCCATCCAGATTCCTCAGGGCCACCACCACTGCTGCGTTCTCACAGCCTGAGCTGTGCTAAAAATCTGAGCACTCCTGACCTGGGCACGTATGCATCTATATGCCACTTGCAAACAAGCATGGTTTCCCAGCAGAGCTTGCAACCCGCAGCATTGCAAACCTGCAGGTAGTTTAGAAGTTAAAACGCCTTAAATTAGCTAGGTGGGGATATATGCAAGGAGGCAGCACATCTTGTGAGAAGCAACCAAATATTTTGGAGCTTAAATAACCCAACACATAACCTGTAGGTAAGTAAGGGTGTTCGTTCGTTTGCTCTCTGTAGGGTCACCCACTGCTTCCAGGGAGCAAAGCCATCAGTGACCCTAAATGCAGCTGCCTTCTGCTTCCCCAGCCAGCTGTTTGTTCACCTGAGAACAGAGCATCAATAAAAATGAACAATTAAAGCAGCTTTTGATCAGATTAAGCTTTGTTTCTTAAGATCCTGTCGTATTCTTCACTGCAACAGACATAAACACAGTACTGTCTATGCATGGGCATTGCTAACTCTTGTCATTTGTCTGAGTAGTTCACGTTAGCTGATGTGAATCCTCATCCACCTGTCTGGAGACACGGCTGTGATGGGTTTGGAGGACTGGGGATGTTTTTAAGAACAAGTGGCTGCCTGGGGACATGTGGGCAAGTCCCTGACCCATAGGAGGGAGCAGTTCTGTGTGAGCCATATGCAGGTGGACGTGCACAAAGCTGCTCAGCACGGCTGTGAGCCATGTACCTCCAAACAGCTCCTGGCAAGCTGTGTCGAGGTGGGTTTTTCAAAGCAGATGTGTCTTTCAGAAGTGCCTGTGTCACCACACACTGAGTTAGCACAGGACATGATGGAGCTGTGATGACGGGCAGAACCATGGAGGAACCCTTTGACGAGCACACAAGTGTCTCCCAGTTTGCTTTTTCAGATAGGAGTAAAGGAAAAGGCTTTGGATTAGAAATGCAGTGTCTATAAAGGTCTGTAGCCTGAAGGCTGCTTCTTCACAGCCCTGGGGGTAGCACAGAGGCATCCCCAGATCCCTGCAGGGGAAGGGAGGAGGCAGAAGGGAAGGGAGGGGAAGGGAGCACCAACCCTGCCTGCACAACCCCTGCACTGCCCTGCCTACACGCACAGTGCCTGCATCCACACTGCCTGCACCATCCTGTATTCATGTGCTGGTGAATGTAGAGCTGTGGGATTCACAGCCCAGGGCTGATGCCGTGCTCCAGCAATGAGCACTGCTGACATGAACAATTGGAAGTGCAAACGATCAGATCCCAGCGACCTTACGCAAAGCAGTTTTAAAGGAAATGTGATTTTTCCCAAAGAAAACATTCTTTAAGGTTTAACTTAATCTGTTCTCCTCAGTTACTTCATCCCTTGGGAATAAGCACATTAAAACAACGACAGTCTGTACAAGCAAGAAAAGGCATTACCATGCCATTATCAATACAAACCAATTTAGAACGCTTCCCGTATTTAGGGAAGAGTTACAGCATGATTGCAAACAAAACCTCTGATCATTTTCTTAAACAACACTTAATCTGTTCTATAGCCGTGGCTCTGTAACGCTGCGAACAAAAATTACAGTATGTAACTGAAGTTGTCACCACAACTGAGTAAATGCATTCCAGCTAATATTTCACATATATCCAAAGCCAGGACACACAGCTTTCCAGAGCCTCGGCCACCAGCTCTCCCAGGCTGCTCCATGCAGCTCTGCCCTGACCCTGGAGCTCCTGCTCTGGGCTGGGATGGATGTGCAGGGGAGAGGGGGGCTCCTGAACGTGCACAAAGTGCAAGGCATTATCAGCACAGAGCTCTTTCATCCCCTCACTCAGAAGCAGTGACACAGCTCTGATATTTCTGCCCCTGGGGGGAAGGCAGGCGGATGGGGGACGTGTGGTGGCCCAACTCTGCTGCTGATCCTCCCCATTCTGGCAACAATAGCACAGGAAAATTACACTGGTTGCAGCGAGGAAGCATCCGTGCAGGTGCAGTAAAGTCAGCTGCTCCACATACAGTCCTGTAATGGCTTTTCATGAAATATTCATTACTCATCCCACCCCCATCAGAACGTGAGCACCACAAAGCTGCAGAGCAGGAGCAGCTCCGTGATGTTACAGTTCTGCACTCCAGGAGATCCTGAGAGCCCTGTGTGCATCGCGTGGCTGCCCTATGGGGTGGGATGGGATGCGTCCTGGGGAGGCCCTCACCACCCCTGGGCAGCACTGTCCTCTGCAGCTGCAGCCCCTCGGGGTGGGAGCAGCATCTGAGGGCTGCGGGTCTGACGGGCGCTGGGTATTGCTGTCTGCATGCAATGCACTGAGTAATGACAGCAGGTATGAGGGAGGAATAAATGAAGCTGATCATGCCTCCACCTGCAGCTGTTGGCTTTGCCCTCCTGCAATATGTTTTCATCATCTTTCGTGGAAACCTTCTCTGAGCTGTTATTGCCAGGATGTAAACGTGAAGTGCATCAAGGACAGATAATAGATGGAGATTTATTTTTGCTGATCCCATTGCTTGACCACTGGCAGAGCTCAGACACGTACTCCCAGGTTAGCAGTGAGCTGGGTAATGCCTTCTCAGCCCAGGGATGGGAATATTGTACCAATGATCCCCAGAAGGAAAGAAGATGAAGAACAATGAGCTGGAGGTGGGGAAAAAAGGTTGACATCAGCCCATGTCTCCTGAGGACATACGGGGAACGAGAAGACCCAGAGCATCAGAGCCCCTGCTCTGTTCCTTATCACCACCCAGTGCTGGTGGGGCCAGATGGAAGCATGGTAACATATGTGGGTGCAGCGTGGGGCAGGGGCAGTCAGCAGCAGCACCAAGCAGACCCCACTGAGCAGCCACAGAGAACCACAGGCACCGGCAGGACAAAGATCAGCACGTGCATGAGTCCTTCCCCTGAGCACCAGCCAGAGAGCAGCACGGGAAATGCATGCGGGTGCTCTGCAGGACCTGCACTGCCCCAGGCAGCAGTGGGGTGTGGAGCTGCCCCTTCCCCCAGCTCTGCTCTGTGCCCCAGGGGCAGCTGGGGGGGAGGCAGGCACACAGAGGGGCTGTGGGCAGTGGGGGCTGCTTTCAGTTTAAGAGGAAAAGAGATTTTGAGAACATGGGTACATGTGCACGCACACACACAGAAAAAGAAGCGACGAGGAGAGCAATAATAACAATCCAAAAGTAATTTGTTCTTAACCTGTTCAAAATAAAAATAGCTGGTGTACAAGTTCACTACGTGGACCATCTGCATCTCATAAGCATAAGTTAAAATCCTGACACCATCTGTTCAACTGGAATTTTAATACTGTACCAACATGCCAAATCACAGTTACGTGAGCGAGGACGGCAGTCTCCTCACTCACCCACAGCTCCCTGCCATGCCTAAATGAGGCGAGGAGCTGAAAGCAGCCCCTGGGAGCACAGAGCAGCAGCCAGCACAGGGGAATGGGCAGAGCTGGTGGGGGGCCCAGCCATGCCAGGTAGGACATCTGGGTCTGAGGGGCACGCAGAACACACTCCCTGGATTCTCACAGCATGTCCAAGAGTCACAGAGAATCCTTCATCCAGCTGCCGTGCCCTTTGTGATGCACGCCCATGTTCTCAGTGCCAGAAGCACACTGTCACCCTCCAAAGCTCGCTACTCCAACATAGCCCTCCCCAAAGAGAGATCCTCCACTGTGCATGGCTCTAGGCAGCTGGGGCTGTGTTGGGGCTGCTCGCTGCAGCATGCAGTGGGGGCTGCTGGGGGTGCAGCACCTCAAGCTCAGTGCTGGAGCAAGGAGCAGGTGCTGAGATCCCAGTGCAGGGCCAGTGGTCAGCGCTGGGAATTCAGGTAGAGTTTGAATTCGATGGCAAAAATAAGTTTTGTGAAGTGTCTAAAAAAACACTACCTTGATAAATGAGCCCAGTGAGATTTACGCCATCTTTTAACTAATTAGTACCAGAGAGGCTGCTGAAAGCTTTCACGTAATTTTTATTGGTCCTAGTGGGAAAAAATCCATTGCAAAATGGAAATGAATGCAGCATCCATCAAGCCTTCTTCCACTTTCGGGTTGGTTGGTTTTTTTTTTTTTTGCTTAGCAATACTGTGTAGTTACAGAGCATATAACATATTCTCTATGTCCTAGGATCAATTTCTTCAAGAAAGAAAAATAAAAACGTGTTCCTCTTGCATTGCAGGAGGGAAAATGAATGGAAGTGGCACAGGAGAGGGGAGGATGGCAGAACACTGCCGAGTGAGTAAATCTCCAAAACACAGCACACGTTTGTTTCCCAATCAATGGAGCTACGTAAGCATGTGCATGAAATTTAATTAAGTTCCGTACCTCAAAGAAATCTATGTGCAATAGCTCCCTGCAATCATTTATTTACTGCCTGCCACGCAGCTTTCAGTGTTCATCCAGAAAATGCCTGGTTTCCCACGTGCCATTAGCGGGCGGCGGGGAGGAGGCAGCGTCCCACGCACCTGGGGGAGGCTCCCACCCGCACACAGACAAGCTGCTTTGGATTCAGGCACGCTCCAGGCAGCTGCACTTCGTGCTGAAGCCACCAGCAGAAGCTGTCTCTGTTCAGACGCCTGCAGCACTGCTCCCTGCCCATGCAGTGCCCCCACCCCGTGCTGCTCAGAGTGGCACACGGTGGAGCAGCCGCTCCACGAAGCCGATGACTTCTTATTTCCTTTCGTTGTTATCTTTCTGTTTTTGAACTGCCATGTTTTCATGCAGCCGTTTTTCCCAAAGGAGAAGATGTTTAGATCCAGGATTTGGTTTCAGGCCCCACAGGGGCTTTGAACTGTCAGCTCAGATTGGGTTTCCACAACCTCATCTCTTTGTAGGACGCAAATCTGTAGCACTGCATCGGTTCAGCTCATCTCATCTGTAACAGCCAGCCCAAACCAAGAGATATCTCAGCAGCACGGGCTGCCTTGTGGAAGAGAGACAAGTGGAAGAACAGCATCCAGCTCCGCCAGCAGACGCGGGTGCAATGGGGGCCACGGCTCCTGCCTGTTTGCATCCAGGCTCAGTCAGATCCTGGGTCTGCTCCTGCTGATAGCAAATACACGAGCACACCTCCGTGTGCTGCAGGGAATCTGTTTGGGCATGGCAGCCGGAGCAGCAGCGTGCAAGGCACCATGGAGGGAGGTGAGAGCAGGGCCTGACGCTCCCCAGGAACGTCCTGCTGCAAGCCTGCCTGTCTCCATGGGCTGAGAACTGCCAAACTGGACATGAAAGCACCCATTATCCATACAGGTGCTACATTTAATTTAGCTGACAACCACATTTTTTACCACATTTTCATGTGAGTATGCAAAGAGTGCATTTGTAAAAGCTGCCTTCTCCTGGCTTGAGCTCAGCCTCTGCAATCCTTCTGTTCCTATATGGAAGAAAATGCTCTTTCCCACACTACTGATGCAAACCTTGAGCTGAAAAAAAAAACAAAAAAACAGTACGATTTTCTTTGTAGGAGCACAAGTAAACAGGTTTTCAGGCTCTCTGATGGCATGTTTTTGCTCAGTAAAGTTTTACTCTGAGTTTTTGGCCTTGACAATATTCAAAGTGCAATATTCAGTCAAAATCAGCATGTTCCTCTGGGTTCTATTTCAGCCTGATTTAATTCTGGTGCAAAAATACATTCTGATTCATTTTGATAGAAATGCAATGTGAAGTTCTTAAAATAAGGCTCCTCCAAAAGAGAGAAGGGACTTTTCTGGCTGCTGGGCTGCCAGGCCCCGGCCAAAGGCATGCAAAGAGCAGGGCACTGCTGCTCTCCTCCTGAGTGATCCCGGCCTGCAAACACAACCCAAATCTCCCACATGTGATCACGTTTGAAATGAAACAGTGGGGGCTGTCGCACTGTTCCCAGTGCTCTCCAGGGCGGCAGGATCCCACCCCCAAACCGCTCTGACTGAGCACGGCAGTGGTTCTCAGGGAGGGTTATGAAGCAAGACAGACACCGATTTCTCCACTCTATTTTGGGTAAGGGAATATTTTAGCTGCCTTAGCAGCTAATCAATGAGCTCCTACAAATTGCTAATCACTTTGTTAGTAGACTCAGAAGAAGTGCTAACAAATTTTTATCAGCAATAATTTAGAGACTTCCAAAGCCCATCCAGTTCTCACAGCTGCACAGCGCTCACACCAGCGCTCCCTTAAGGACAGAAGGGAGGTCAGTGCAAAGTGGTCAACGGGAACATGTTCCAATCAAGCAATTTGTATTTATGGCTATTTCAACAATGCTCATAACCAGCCATTGGAATGTAAGAAGTGTTATCACAGACCCAGACTTCTCACTTAAAAAGACATGTAATTAGAAAACTAATACAAGACACTAATTTAGAAAACAGCCTGTGTGGTGCTCTGACGTCCTTCCTCCTGCTTCATCTGCCCAGCTCCTGCCAGCAAAGGTAAAACCAAGGAGCACTCACTCCAAAAGAGAAGGTCTTACAAAGCCCTCAGCGAGGGCCATTAGCTCTGAAATAAATCCAGCCTCCCACACCGGACCAGTAAAATGAGATGTTACCTCCCGTACCAAGCCTGGATGTTTCATGAGTCACCAGATGTGAATCTGTATGGACTTGCGAAGCATTGCAGGTGTTCAGCACTTCTCACATCACCCAAATAATCAGCTCAGTTACACCACCAGGCTTAAAGCTCCGCATCCATTGCTCCTTAAGATTCACCCTAACCCGGTATACCTATACGTGTGCAATGACTGCTAACGTTAACATTAGCTTGAATGCCATGCATGTCTCATTTGATTCCAGCATTAGCCCGAGAATGCCTTCTGAAAAGAGCAGGGCAAAACCGCTCAAGCAAGATTCTTCAGAATGGCCAACTCATTTGCCACTCCATTTTGGAGACAACTGAAGCAATTCCACCAAGTCTCACTCGCTTAGGTCTATTTTCTTCCTTTAAAGAAAAAAATCATTCTGAGTAAGATTCATAAAAGATTCATAAAAGATTCCTCTTACTCTTTTCAAAGATGTAATTTATATTTTGTTTCCTGTCTCCATATTTACTGTATGTAAGCCTTGAACTTGAAAAGCCGGAAAAAAAAAGGAGAAGAAACTGAGAAAATGTGGTTATAAATTTAAACAAATCCAGGATGACTTGAAAAAAAACCCCAACCTGCTGCAAGGAAGTGTCTGTCTGTATATACAATATGTTGCTGATATTCACTGAATGGCAATATCTGCGTTCTGTTTTCATATTTACACTGCTTGCTCTTTCTGATTTTGTTTTTCCCGAGTTTTAAAAAGATTTGAACCCATCAGGCAGAGTAGGGCTGCAGACTGCAGCCAGAAAACATCCAGCTCGAGCTGGCCAGCTGCAGGGCACAGTGCAGGGCCAGCTGTCCTACACAGCTGCTCTGCCCCATTACCCCTCTGCAGCCCTCCTCTGCCTGCAGAGCAGCAGCAGGACAGACCTCACAGGGCTCTGCCCACTGCAGCAGGGCAGGCAGCTGTGGCCATCCAACCCTGTGTGAATATCCCCATTTGCTACTCTACCTGTCCAGCAGTGAGCCAGCACAGCTCTCCAGGTGGTTTGAAAAGACAGGAAAACCACAAGCATCGGCATCTTAACCGGTCCGAAGCGCGGCCACAGCACGGGCTCCTTACACAACCTCAGCAATTCACCGCGTGCAAGAGTCTGCGGGAGTGTGGGACAGATGGGGCAGTGTCCTGGGCACAAAACCTGCCAGGCTGCAAAGCAGGATTGCATCAGGGATGTGCACCACTGAGATGTCCCTTAGGGCAGCAAGATAACAGATCTATATATCCATGCCAAACATTTCTAACGAACTTCCAGATCGATGAGGGTCGTACCAAAGTGACGGAATAATTCTAATCAGACTGACAACCTCTGCAGGCCACAACGAAGCGGGAAAGCATCATCCAACCCTGAACTACGACCAAAAAAGCTGACAGCAAGGTTCCTGTACACCCACGAACACGCTAACGAACTCAGCACCCTGCTCTGCACCCCCGCCACGCGCCGGCCAGCATCCTTGAGAGGGTTCAGAGTTTGGATCAGCAAGGTGGACCAGATTCACTGATGATGACAGTAATTACCTGGAAGCCAACAGCTTCTGTCAACAGGAAAGGAAGACTGTATTATTCATTGGATTAGATTTTATTTTGTTATCCTTTGTGTCATTTTTTTCCCTTTACCAATTTAAAAAGAGGGAGAACGAATTACTAGAACATAAAATGGTTCCGTTTAAAGATGTAGGAGAACAGGAGATACTCATCTTCCACATCCAACCATTTGACAGCAGAGCTGTGGGTGTCCCTGTACAAGAGGATTCAGTCTTGTTAGTCAAGTTTCTACCACGCAGTTCATTTATGAGTCAGCCACATGCACATCAGCGTGCGATCTCTCAGCTCTGTTCACATGTACAACAGGGCTGGCTGCGGGCATCCCGGCTCACCGTTCCTCCTGCCCAGCCCCACCCAACGGGACTTGTTTGTTTGTCCCAGCAAAATCCAAAACCTACTTCAGAAACCTCTCAGCCTCCTACCACCAAATGACAACCACACGCAGCCGGCATCTCCTTGAAACAGAAAGGCAAGAAGGCCAAAATGCACCCTGTGCTGGAGGCAGTGCACGACCTTCAGGAGCAAGAGCCTTGTCGAGTAATATTTCCTTTTCAGAGCTCCGCTGCCAGGAATACCTCACAGTTTCCCTGCATCATTTGCAGGTGCTCGAGCTGCTCTGAAAGATGTGAAGTGGCCGGCACAAGGCAAGGCATAGGAAAGCAGGCCGGGCGCTCGGTTTTTCTCACACTTGCTCAGACTTGGAAAATGGCCCCGGGAAGGGTAGGGACAGCCATCTGTCTCAATCTCTGCGTTCTTTTCTGTAGTGAACTTGAAGGAGGTTTTCTCAACCCGTCTCCACCTGCTTGTTGCAGAGAAATATTTGTGATAAACTGACGGCTTGACGTTCCTAACAAATCCTCCCTCCCTACGCCCTGGTGTAGCTGTCAGTACCTCCATCTTTTCCCTAGTTCTTTCCCTCCAGATTGCGTGTGAATTTTCTATCTTTTTCCTCCATCTGTACTTCTATATTTGCTCCCTCTTGCCTAGCAGCTCTCCTCTCCACCTCCTTGCTCCAGATGAGCAGAGGGCAGCCGGCTCCTCGCAGTGTGCCCCGCAGCCACCAGAGAGCAGGGGCAGGGGCTGTTGTGACATGCCAGCGTTCAAGTCTTCCCTCTGTACCAAGAGCTGCTCTGAGAGCCTGTCATAATCTCAGCCACCGAAACGCACAGAGAAGGAAGGGATGTGACATCAGGATTCTGGGGGATAACAGCAGTGCACGGTGCGGCTGTGCCGCAGTTTCTCCCCACCCCGTCCCACTGCCATGACGCACTGCAGACACATGCACATACCCAGTCGTGCTGTTGACCTGCTGCCTGAAGCCAAAGCCTCCTCCACTCCCAACCTGTTGTTTTGCACTCCGGCACTCACAGCGTGCCTGTGCAGGACTGTCACCAGCAGTCCTGGCAACATTTTGTGCTGGGATCCAAGCAAGAAGGGCTGCTGTGTAGGTTATGGGAGGCGGTGAGAAAGAGCCTGCCTCTGCCTCTGTCACGGATAGGGCCAGGCTGAGCCAGCCCATATGCCTTAACGCCACCAGCCCCCAGCTTTCACCAGTTGTGCCAGTGTGTGACTTTGATTCATCCCATTGTAAAGGTTGAAAACATTTTAAAATGCAAATCCACGCACAGGCGCTCATCCTCGTCAAAAATGAATGTTTGGAGATGGGGCTTCACTTCAAGATCACTGAAAAAACAGTACAGAAAAATAATAACAATGTTCAGTTGAGTAACTCAACTTTAAATATTGACTTTTTAAAATGCATGTGCTGAACTCCACCTGTGAGCAGGTACACAGGCCGTGGCTCTGGCCTACCCACTGCAAAGCTGCCATGTTTCTAAGAGCTGCTTAATTATGGGCCTAATGGACCTGCACTGCCTGCCTCCAAATCCTCCTTTGCCTTGGCCTACTTGAAACTGGAGTGATGCCCAGCTGCACTCCCAGGACTGCACTGTCATCCTGTGTGCAGGCTTTGCAGCCCATCTCACCACCCACTCAGCAAAACAGCTTCAGGTTTGCTGCTCTGGATGCTTCCTGTACGCCCTGTATTTCGGGAAGACCTCCTCCATAGAGAACATGAATCTCCCATTAGCCTTTGTAGCATCTAAACTTGAACAAGGGGAGAAAATGTCATACAATATTAATTGTCCAATCTTGTTAATAGCACACACTGTGCCCATGTGAATAGCTGCACAATTTACATCCCCATCAGCCCATCTGCTTTACTTTCAAAAGGATTTGTACATGAAGAATGGCCTTTATCTTCATGCCAACCACAGAAATGTACTTCCTGAGGAGTTATTCGGAGCACACAATGTATTTGGTGCATCAAAACATTGCTGCCCCTTTCTATTCCTTCTCCTTTGGAAACAATCATCCTTTCCCAGCTCCAGATTCCCTCAGTTGAGCATTTCACAGGAGCTGCCAAGCTGCTCTGCAAAAACCACCTTTGCACCCCTCTATCCAGTTGTACTGGCCACCTCCCATGCTTAGGACCACTAACCTGATCACAACAGCTTGATGGATTAATCCTTACACAGACACAGTTGGCAGCTTCTAATTAAATAATTATGACTAAACAGCTGCAGAGAAGTTGTAACGTTCCACTAGAAAGCCAGATGTCAGTTTTATTGGTCCTCAAAGTTTAAAATGATACTGCTCTGCAAGATTTGGAAAGAGACTTCTGCTGCTGCAGGTGAGCGCTGCACTGGAGGGCCCTGTAGCCAGCAGCAGCTCTGAAGCATAACGCAGACATAATGCACCACCACGAAGCATAACGCAGACATCTGGGTCGCGATATAAAAGAATCACAGTCCTCGCTTTGCCTAGGGAAGGATCCTTCAAAAAACCCATCTTTGAAACAGCTCAAGTGTCAAAAATCCACAAAATCGGTATGAGCCAAATGCACAACTTACTGAACTGGAAAAGCCTTTCCAGGAACTTTAATTACATTGGGAGCTCTCTGTATCGGTGAGAGAAGATTTTGTGATGCTTGTTGGAATTTCACTGTCCAAAATCTGTAAGGTTCCTCTCATCTCATCCTCTCTATCTCAGCACCCTAACCACAGTGATGTGGAAGCAACGAGCATCCCTGGAAGGTAAAAATTTGGGTAAGATGAAAGTTACTAGCCTGTGTTCGGTAATTGGTGGCAAACCTCCTTTCATCCTCTCTTCAGTTAGCAAAACATCGGGCATATAAAAACTTGTACTTTTCTGATTTTATATTCAAATAAATTCATTTTGATTCATTGATTTAACTACATGAATTGTTTTCCTCTAACTTGCACGAGACGAACACGAGAAGCCCAAGAACAGAAATCCTCCATCCTTGTTAGCACATAAGCAGCTCTAAGGCCTTTGGACCTTCTGATGAGAAATCTAGCTAGAAAACTAATTCTAAGTAAATCTATGCATGTCAAAAATACAGATGGCTTTTCAGAACGTTAACTTAAGCATCATTACATAAGCAGATTAGGGCTGCCTGTTGAGCTGAGACATGAGTAGATGGCGCTGAATCCAGTATTACACACATGCCATTCAATTCCTGATGCATCATCTTTCATCTAAAACTTTTGTCAGCTCTCCACGTTACCAAGCCTGCCAACTGTAAGCATTGCACACAGCACAGTAGGTCTGCAGGATAAGCGATTTTATCCCTCTTTAAATCCCTTTGTCCAAAGCAGCAGCTGGCTAAAGCCCATTTGTACAAATGACCAATGAAATGTGCCATTCTTCACCCTCTTGAGATGAAAATGGAGGAGAACATCCTTGCATATTTAAGCATAGCAGTTGAGGAATGATTTTCTGATATAGAAATACAGAATCAAAATCATCCTCATGTTTCCATTGGTAACAGTGCCTCTACCTGAATATCAACTTAGAAAGTTAATGAGCCTGCTAGAGCTATCAGCTAAAATTACCACAACTCTATGTGATCCGATGTGATTGCAGTAAGCAGGGCAGATACTTCTCATTACGAGGACTGTTTTTCATAGGCGTGTTGCATAACAGGGCACAGCAACTCGCCTCTCTCTGCTCCAAGCCCTCATTTCAGAGCACATCAGTTGGCTCTAAGAAGGCTCCCTGTTGAAAAGCAGCCAGGGGGACAGGATTTTGTTTTCCCTTCCCTGCATGTAAGCGTGTCAGGCTTGCTGACAGATGGTTTGGCTGACTATGCTTGACTATTATCAATCAGCTATTACCTTTGTAAAACGAATCCAGTTTGAAGGTTTTCTGTAATTAAATCTGCAGCGTGTTTGCATGGCTTACATCGCATCCTGCTCGCACTCAGGAAGTGTGCAAGGCCGTCAGATAGCTGATTTACACAGCCAGAGACAGCAGCATCCTCCAGGCACAGGGATGGGGTGCTTTTGGCAGTCTGTGCTGCCACCTAGCCAAGACCAAGCCACTGAGTTCAGCCTGGCCTTATGGTTTGAAAGCTTAAACTGAAGCATATCACCTCAGATCAAAATAGAGCTTCAATCTGCAGCAGATACAAATAAATCTGCACTTCTCATGCTTCGCTAACTGAAGTCAGCAGAAGAGTCAGGCTTCACACAGGCAGCTATGTTTCCCTCAGAAATGTCTCGTACTTACGGTAGAAGACGTATTCAGTGTAGCTGGACCAGACCTTGTCATCAGTGTACTGATTGACAAAGGACGCCGTCACAGAGGAGTTGCAGGCCACCATGTGGAATCCACACTCTGATAACATGTCGAAAGCCCTCTCCAGATGCTTGAACTTGAGATAAAACCTGGAGGTGTATCTTTCTGGAGCTCTGTCTGGGTCTCTGCTTTCATTCAAACTTTCGCCAAAGACCTCTTTGACCAGAGCGATCCTTCCACAAACCAAAATCCTCGGGACCCTCCTGAATTTGGCATCTGCTTGGCTCTCCCTGCCAATAGTGCATGACCCCCGGTACCCAATGGTAATGAATCCCCACTTTCGATCTGATGGTATGAGAGATGAGGGGGGGCATATTCTCGTGTCACTGCCCTGGGAGACCTCTTCGTAGTCACTGTGGCAGTAATCATCGGGGCTTTGCTTGCTGTCATCAGGAGTCAGGAGTTTGACCAAGTCCGGGAGCTGGAAGTACTCAGCCTCCCTCTTGAGCCTTCCCTTTTCTGGGAAGTGGTCAGGTAGAACAACTTGCTTGTCCCTGAGATAGTCCAGAATATAGCGGAAAAGGAAACCATCTCTGTCAATGAAGAACCTTCCCTTGGAGTCCTTGGCCAGATCATTGGCTGTGTCTCTTTTTGGGGTGAACATTTTCCACAGCAGGGAGTGAGGGGTGCCAACCAAGGTGGAGTGGCGAGTGAAGTAAACCTGTCCACCCACGTTTAGCTCCACAACCTCTGGGAAGGGTTGCAGCCCAGACCCCTGCTCTCGAGCAGGGAGGTAAGTCCTGCAGTTGCCACTTAGAGCCATTGTACTTTAAGAAAGGAAACAGCAGTGCAAAGCAGGAGGATGGTCAATCACATCAAAGTCTACAGTAAGGCTCCCGATATTAAGGAGAAACGGGGGAAGGGGAAGTGAGGAAAGAAAGAAACCCAAAAGGTTTGTCTAAAAAATATCTGAATTGTCCATAAGTAACAGTGTGATAGAAGTGTCTTATATCCTAAGCCATGGGGGCTGAAGAGAAATCCCTTCATGAAACGCAATCACATCATTAGATCTTCCAACAAAGCCATCACAATCAAGGTCAAGCCCAGCCTACGATAATTCACTGGTCTGCTAAAAGGGAAAACAAAATAAGATTTAAATTAACCTCTTAAGCGTGCCAGCAATTGCAATAGAGAAAAACAACTTGTTTTAGAAAGCCGATAGCTTTCCTGAGAAATAATCTATTTTTTCCAAGTTCTACACTTCTCTCTCAGAAATACTAGTCAATGGAAGGGCAGTTTAAGGAATACACATAGCTTATCTTCAAACGGACATCTAGTTTAAACATGCAGATGAGGCAATGAGAACATCAGCTCTTACCTTGGTTACAAATAATGCATAGCTCTTGTAAAGGAAAGCAAAAATTCAAGACACTCAGAACACACATACAGGCACATAGAGTCCAGATAGTATCAGATCCGATCCCAGCAAGGGACAGCAAAGGCAAGAAAAGTGCTCTTAACGACATTCATGTAGATCTCAAGAGTTAAACCGAGTCACAAAAAAAGTTAACCACGGCAGGTGACGAGAAACCAATACACACAGCACAGAGGGGGAGGGAAAAAATAATAATAAAAAACCACAAAAATCCCAAATAAATCCGATCGGGTTCCTTGAGAGCGGGGCCACGGGAGAGCGGGCAGCGCGGCGGGGCACAGTGCCTCGGATGACTTGCAGAAAGCCCGCAGCCCGCGCTAAGGGTCGGCGGCTTCCAGCGGGTCCCGCGGCCGCCTCCGCCCGGGCAGCGCGGAACGCGGCGCTCCCATGTCCCCGCCGGGCCCGGGGCCGCCCGCCGCGCTCCGCCCCGCTGTGCCGCGCCGCTCCCGCGCTCAGCTGCTCGGCTCGGCTCCGCTCGGCTCGGCTCCGCTCAGCGGCGCGGGGACGGGAGCGCGGAGGGCGATGCCGATTGCATCATCCTAAAGGAGTCGGGCCGGGACCGGGCCGGCTCCGGAGACGGCGCCGGCGGCACGAGCGGCGGCAGCACCGCGGACAGCGCCGGGGCCGCGCTCCGCCGCTCCGGTCGCCCGCCCTCGGGGCGCCGCCGCCGCAGCCCTGCGCGCCCGACTTCGGGTAAAGTTCCTCCCGCTCCGCTTCTCTCGGCGGCTCCGGGCGGCAGCGCCCGGCCCCTGCCCGCCCGCCGACACGTGCCTGTCCGCGGCTCCGCGCAGGCGAGGCGGTGATTTCACCCAGCGACGCAGGCGGGCAGGGTGGGAGCAGCCGGTGGGTGGGCGCTCCCGGCACGCTCGCCCGCGGCTCTCCGGTAGGAGCGCGGTTTTATCGCGCTGCTCGCACTCCTCATCTCCTCGGCGGCGACCCAGAAAGGGCAGAAGCCAGCAACGAGGAGCTGTGCAATTACCGCGGGGACGGGAGGGGGGAGGTGGGGCCGCCGCGCTCACTTCGTTTGCCGACCCGTGATGGGGACAGGGGCAGGACGGGGGCAGGGCAGGGGGCAGGACGAGGGGAAGGACGAGGGGAAGGACGGGGGGGGGAGGACGGGGGCAGGGGCTCCCGCCGCGCCCCGCTCTCCTTGCGGCCGTGGCCGTGCAGGCACCGCCACCTCGCGTCCGGCCCCGGCCGCGCTCACGGCTCTTCGCAGCTGCTGTTACCCGGCGAACGCTGCGGGAAAAGCGAGGTGAAAAATGCCGGGCAAGCGGGCATTCGGGCGCTGCTCAGCGTGAGCTGCTTGTCTCGGGTTAAATAAACACCGCATGCAACGTAAGACGAAATGAAGTCACCGGGCTGCTCAGCTGGCTCACAAAATCGGCACCACAACGTGCAGTCACCAGTGATTTCACACACAGTTACGCAGTAATATCAGAAAAGTTCGGCGCTGTATTCTGGCAGACATCAGATCTCGTTAAACTGGGACACTCAGAATGATGAACATATGACAAATAGCCTTTCATTCAAACACCAAAGAAAACCCCAAGGGGAAGTACGAGAGTGAAAGCTTCGTGCGAGGAAGTTAGCATGCTGCTCGTTTCTGCTGCCTGCACTGAAGCTGCAGATACCTCGGGAGGAATGAAGGAAGGGAGGGACAGAGGAAGACACTAACTCACCAAGTACAGTTCTGTAGGCTGATGGAGAAAACCACTGACTCGTGTACTTACAGTTTCTCAACCTCGAGCCTGAGAGTTAAATAGGATACCAGAGCAGCTGCGATGCTCCTGAGCCAAGGTTCTGCCTCTTACTTCTGGACCTGGTTTCTATTTTGCAGAACAGCAGAATATGGGACTGCTACAGGGGCTGCACACCGTGTCTCAGAAAATGACCAAGTATTGTGCATCCTCACTTGCTGTTCCCATGGACCGGCTGAAGAAGAACTTGTCGAGCACACCATAAACTTTAGAATGAGGATTTAAAAGGGTTGGTGTGAGGACATGTTAACTCAGATGGCTTCAGCACACGTTTAAGTCTAGCACAGACAAAGCAATCAGGCTTTAACATCTGCATGACCAGGTTGATGAAATGGTAGCCTTCCTTTTTAAACTCATTCACGCTGCCTCGGTTGAAAGTAAGGAGTATTGTATCACCTTTTTCAAATACTTTAGTTATTAATGTTAGTTAATATGCTTTAATAATATTTCAGTCAATTTTCACGAAGCCAGTGCTGTCCTATTGGCAAAGCTTGGGGAATCAATTCAGTGTGCCCAGTAAACAACTGATCTTGTCCAAACAAGCACCAAAGCTGTTTGTGATCACACGGCGTGATTAAGGTCCGTGCCACCCAGGCAGGCTGACAGGACTCCCTGGGCAGGGGAGCAAGGCAGGCCTGACGTGTGGGCACAGGCAGCAGCGTGGGGATGAGCCTGAGAGAAAGCTGTGATTCCTGACAAGGTTCTGTGAAGTATTCTGACATCAATACCGTGTGATTAGTGAATGCAGACGCATTTAAACCGAGTCTTTTTGAAAAATTATAATCAGGGTTGTCCTTTGAAAAGAACAAAAACCTTAGAATTTTAATCACAACAGCTTTAGAAAAGCGTCTGCACTGTTCAAATCATAAATGAAAGGAATTCAACTCCTACCCTTATTTCTTTACACAGGATGCTCCAATCATTTTACTGTAATACAATTTCCTTTGATGCACTGATTTCAATTGTAGAAGCATCACGCGATGCTTCCTTGCTAAACACAAGCCAGTGGCCAAACCCATCGGAACACTGCCCGAGACAAGAGAAACCTGAAAATCTGGGCCAAATACAACAGTGACCTAGATGTAAAATACGTGTCAGCACCACACTAAGGACCTTAGCTATTCAGCTGTGAAACTAAAGCAGCTCATCTCAAGTGCAGTTACAGTCCTCTGATGGAAAAGAAAAGCGGCGTCTATCAAACGGAAGAGGATGGAGCTTGTCCCACTTTCAACAGATGCCCACGTAACCTTCAATTTAGCAAGGGGAAAATTCAGCCCGAGCTTAGAGAGTATGTTCCAAAGGTCACATCAGAGCTACGCTGAAACCTGACACGCTAGTGACGTGACATCATTCACAGCTCCGAGGCCACTCCTTATGACAAAGTGCTATGTTAGCACTCAGGCTTTCACAGAACCATGGGACTACTGACTTCATCAGATGGTGGGTGCTAAGATAGGGTAGGTGCTTTAAAGAAGCAGCAGTGAATGCTAGGAAGGGTGTATTTAGGGTATTTAGTCTATAGTAGCGATGGTACATACACATCTCACCTTACATCTCACAGTACAAAAACACAGGCTATAAATACCAACCCAGGCACCCACGCATAGCGAGAAATGCAGAAGCTGTTCATCAGCATTTAGCTGCACCACACTGAACTTGGAGGCACTCAGACATACAGCAGTAATTTCTAGTGGAAACTGAAGGAGTTATTCTGAGAAGAGAGAAATATTTGAGTTGGATTTGGGACAGAAGATTTCAGCTGAAAAGCCACATGGGAACTTTCATCGCTCTGAGGGATTTTCAGACACAATAGATTAAAAAAAAAGTAAAACAGTACTTTCAGTTCCAGACTGATGCTCTGATTTGGAAATCACTTCTTGTTGCCACCCCAGGAGCCGTCAGCCACATACTCTGTAACCTCCAGTGCTCCTCAGCAGCCTTCTACCTAAATACCAAGCCAAAGCAACAGTCCACCAGGACAAGGCTCGATTAAACTGCAGAAAAGAGTACATCTGCTGAGGAGTGCGGCATGACAAAGAGAAGCAGAAATGCCTGTCCCCAGTGGGTGCTTTGGGCCCAGCTCTGGCTCACTGTCAGAGCACTGTAAAGGGACACCGGTTCCAATGAGAACCACCACCAGACCCTGCAGGCAGCTACAGATGGCATATGCTATAGATCCATAGCTATAGATGGCATAGCTATGGATGGCAACCACGTGTAGCAGAAACGCTAAGCCAGGGTCTGAAGCAGTGACTGAGCACCTGGTGGGAAGGCAGAGCCAACCCAGGAGAGTTCAGCTGTATGCAATGCACCTAAATGACCTGAAGGACTGGAGCCAGGATCCACCCCTTCCCAGACCTCATTTAAGGGCTGGCAGTGGAGGTGAGAGCATCTCACTGGCGATCCCTGTGTATCTGAGGCTTTCTAAAGGTAAGCAGCTTCTTTCCCTCATTTTCTGCATCCATGGCTGCTGTATTTGGACTTGTTCCCATTTACTGTAGCCAAAGACTTTGTCACTCTGCTATTGTGGTACTTTCCATCCCCTAGTAGCATTACACTACACCCTGGTAGGAACTCTGCTGTAGTAGAGATCTTTAACCTAGATGTTTCATGAAAGATTTCTGGTACTTCTAGAGCAGAGCAGTCTTAACATCCCTCAGGAAGCTCTATAAACTGAGTTCCCTAGAACTGAGTTAGGCAAAAAGGAGAACAACAGTGAGATAAACTAATGTGTTATCCACTGGTCCAGTAGTGCAAATTACATATGGTGCAGATTTCATTTGCTGAAATTCAACAGTATGTGTGGAGTCCTAACAGATCTTTCACTTTGGAGAAAAAGCATGAAGCAACGTTAAATGACAGTCTCCCCCAGAAAAGGATCTGCTCACAAAATTGTGAGTGCCATGAATTAGAGTTTATCACAAAGTACATGGTAAAACATTGTACAGCTTTGCCCACAATCTTTTAATTATAGCTCATGTGCATAATGTATTTTCATTAACAAAAAAGAAAAGGAAGAACAGCTTTCATGGCTGCTTAGCAGATAAGCATGGGCAGGCTTAAGCAAGTGTAAGCAAGGCAGAGGATTCAAATAGAAAAACTGTGACAATTTTTTTTCCTACCATCAGATACGGAGTGTGGGGACAGCTTCAGCAGGGAAAACAATCTGCACCTTTTGTAAGACAAGTGCAAAGCAGACTCACTGTACAAGGTGCTATATTTTTGAAGGTGGAGTCTTGCCAAATCTATTGGTTAATCTTCATGAATAGTGGATCATCTCTGATTGGCTTTTAGGCAAAAATTTGTGAACTGTGAGGCGTGTACTGGCAGAAACCGATGCATCTCCTTAACTGTTTGGAAGCTTCCTTTCCATGCAGTATCTCACAAAATCATTTCTATTTTGCTTCATAAGAAGAAGGGTACTCTCATATGCGTAGCTCCAGAAAGAATATGTTGGTGGTAAAGGTGTGTGAAGGACCAACTTCCACCTGTTTTCATTAGCACCACCCAGCATGACGTGCCTTCTAAGTCATGCAAGAAGGAAACAGTTATGTAGCTGCAATGCCTTGCCTTGTCATGGACCCTCAGGCCTGTACCAGACTATGCACTGCTACAGATGAGGGTGAATTGGTCCTGCAAAGCTGAAGCTGACAATTAATACCATAAAGAAATGTTGAGAAGCTCAGTGCAAACTGAGAGAGATAATTAATGAAAGCTCAAACCTAAGCTGAGAGCAAATTCTAATAATCTAAGCAAATCCAAATAGATTTCTAGCCAAAGAACATTTCACCAGCAAATCACAATTAAACAGCCCACTGCCTGGGATTTGGGTCTCATTTCACTGTCTAGTGAACTGCAACAAAGTCACACGGTTCAGCAAAGTGGCACTAAGCCATCAACATCAGATGTAGCCTGCACACTCTATGGGTTATCCATGAAAGCCTGGATTTCTCAGACTTCAAATACTAATTTACCTAAAGTATAAATTTGCAGGAAGCAGCTTATTACCACAGTCACTGATCTCTGCATTATCTGAGACTATAATTCCCCCGTCATTATTTCATTCAGCTTTACAACCATCCATGTTTTCTGTGAGGCTGTTTTCAGGAGATACTGTATACACTGCACCACAAGCTACTTTTTGCAGAGGCTTATAACAGGACTGTAATTTAAATACAGTAATCACACTAGAAGAAGATTACATCCAAGAGTTTGTAACAAAAGAACTGCAATTGTGTCCTAAGTCATGATGAATTTTAAAAAAGAAAATAAAATGGTAAGTAAAAAAAAAAGGGAAGAAAAACATGTACTTCAAGACAGAGAGTCACATTTGCAGAAGCATGTGTACCCAAGTGGCAAGCATTCAGTTCCAAGAGGCATGTAAGAAGTTCAGCTGCATCAGGAATGGGGTTGCAGCTGTTTATTTGTGCACAACTAACACATTTCTAAACCTCACTGCTGTGTACCTGTTCAGCAACAACATTAAAGTGGCAATTATGATTCATTTCATTCTGAAGTTTCACCTGAACTACCTCAGTTGGGCTTCTCCCTGATTCTATGACAAAGCCCACCTGAGTCAACAATGCATCTTTACATTGTCTTGCACTCTGCACCAGTACCGTAGGGAGTTAATAAAAACAAACTCCCATTAAGTCAGCCTACAACCTTTTCTCCTGGCCACGCATGAAAAAAAGGAGCAAAATGATTAAACTAGATGAATAAATGGAATGACTGGTGAAGATGAGGCTGTGAAGGAAGGGAGCAGCTTCACATTAGTCTCTTCTTTAGTTAGACTTTCCAGTCCCTCCAATCACAGCAACTTCTCTCTTCTATTTGTCATGTAACAGCACCTGCAGACCTCAATGACAATTCCATCTCCACCCTGGGCTGTCTCAGTCATTTTTGTTTTTTCTCTCCATTCCATGTGGACCCTAGCTCCTGCAGGTAATTTTAAAGGTGAAGGCTGACAGCTGGTCTTTAGTAAAGACAAGGAGGTCCATGGCTCTAGCCAACATTTCATCTGGCCACAGCAAAATATTCATTTTATTTAACTGAACACCAGCAATTACTTCCTTTTCTCTCAGTAGCATCATCACCAACACAGTCCCTTTCACACAAAACTCTCCCATTTGTGTAGTGAACAGCACATTCCATTCCAATTAGGAGATGCAGCAAGATCCCAGGTCAGGATACTGAACATGGAGACAAAACCACTCCATGTAATTAAACTCTGGCCTTAGGGACAAACACGTAAATAAAATCACAAAGTAAAACATAAGCAATAAAACCAAAAGCGCCGCCTTTAACCGACAAGGGCTGAGGTGAGCCCCAGCCCAGTGCTGCCCCGTTCCTGGGGCAGCCACCCATCACACCCACCACCTGCCCGCACCGCTCGCTCAGCTGTGGTCCAAGGGCCACGTGCACACGCAGCAGGGAGCAGAGGGCCGTGCAGCACGCCCTACCACCACACCACGTGCAATCTGCACGGCCCTGCTCCATCTCTGCACTGGCTGAAGCGGAGATGAGGGTTTGTCTGGGCACCGCTCATCCCTGCTCCCGCCCCATGGGTGCACGGCCCAAAGCGCCCGCTGGGATTCTCATGGATTAACACAAGTAAAGGATTTATGAGCACGATTAAAATTAAGGTTACATTTCAGTGGTGGCTGCACCACGCGTGAACATGGCAGCACATGACAATTATTCGGTGCAAGCGCGCAGCAGCTGTGCTCCTCAACTCTTACAGGGAGACTTGAAACTGTGGGGACCGCCCCGCGGGGACCAGCGCGGGAACACCCACAGCGCCGGGCGCCATCTTCCGGCGCCCCGCGCCTCGTTCCCGTAGCAACGCGATACTGCGCGTGCGCGGGAGGAGCGACGGCGCCACGCAGGCAGAGGGCGGGGCCGCGGACTGCGCATGCTCAGTGGGGGCGCTGTAGCCCTTCATGTACGCATGCGTGAGGGCGCTGCCCCCGGAAGTGCTCTCGCGGCGCGTTGACACGTCGCAGCGCTGTGGGGGTGCGGGCCGTGCTCGGTGCGCGGGGGGTGCGGCGCGGCGGCACCGCTGTGAGAAGTCGCTCCTGCCCGACCGCAGCGGGACACGGCTCCTGAGGCAGCGGGACACGGCTCCTGAGGCCGCGGGAGCGCCCCGAGGGCCGCTGCCCGTGAGGAGATCCGCGGGTCCTCCGGGCTGAGCGCCCCGCAGGCGGCGGCGATGTCCGGCTTCGACAGCTTCAACACGGAGTTCTTCCAGACCAGCTACAGCATCGACGAGCAGGCGCAGCCCTACGAGTACGGCGGCGGGAGGCCCTACAGCAGGTAGCCGGGGTGCGGGTCCTTCCTTGTGCTCATCTGTTCGTATGCTTTCCCCCTCCTTAGTAAATGTGAAGCAGAAGCTGAGAAGCTGCTTTTCCCCGTATTGCTTCCCGTTGGTGAACATCATAAAGCGTTTAACTTCCATGTGGTAATGCCTTCCTCTGTGTCCTAACCCTGGCTGGTGCTTGTGACGCAGCAGCGGAGGGAAACAGGGCTTTGAAACTTCTCACTTTACTTTTTTCTTGAATCCCCTTTAAATATAGAGGGAGACAAGAGTGATAGAGTGAGCTACTTAGTTCTGTAACTGAGTTTGTGAACACACGTTCTAAATAGTTAATGCTGGCATCAAATGAGATGTCAGTAGTGATGAAGGTACAGTTGAATTGCTTTCTGACAGTTTTCCTACTCTTATGTGTTAGAATGCTGCAGTAGTCATGGTTGATGGTGCAGGCCTATGATTTGAAAGCAGAAAGCAATGCTGGCATGTACAGCAATAGTAATTTGTTTAGCTGCTAGCAGCATGACTTCTTCAGCCCATCAGTACTGTTTATAAAAGCTTCAATAGAAGAATGCACTTTAGTGCCCAGCAGGCCTGGATCTGAGGAGGGATTGTTGAAGGTAACTAAAACAAGAAGACAGGCAGGACTGATTGCCTACTGCATGTGAGCTTTGACTTTTCTATGGAGGCATTTAAAATAAATTTCTTTATCTATCCATGATCTGATGTAATTCTTTATAGGCAGTATGGAGGCTACGAGTACTCTCAGCAAAGTGGATTTGTCCCTCCCGAGATGATGCAGCAGCAGCCTTACACAGGGCAGATTTACCAGCCGACACAGACATATTCTCCAACTTCAGCACAGTCATTCTATGGAAGCAATTTTGAGGATGAGCCTCCTCTATTAGAAGGTATAACTTGTGATTTACAGCCAAAATGCAAAACTCCTTCCACTTGGCCCCCAGTTTGAGTGATTTGTGTAGTAGGGTGTTGATTCTCTGCTTCTGAAAGTATGCAACTGAGTTGATATTCTCATTATCTTTCTGTATTTAACTGTATTTTAGTATACAGAAAGCATGATCTTACATGAATTCCTGGACAGAGTTTTAGGATTATGCTTTATTTATAAATAATAAGCTGTTCTGTGGAAGGTGGGATAGATTAAATAGCCTGGCTGTGATAAAATACTCATTTTTTCGGTGGTAAATTTAAAAAAAATACTTAAAAATGTCCACTTTTTGTGGAAACAAATTGATGCTGTTAGGTTCAGTTGATTCTGTGGTTAGAACTGAAACTTTTCATTGCCGAAGGCAAGTGGTAAACATTGCAGGAATTCCTGTACGGAGTACAGACTTTGCCAAATGCCAGAATGGATGTATAGTGAGTGTCTGGATGGACGCTTTGAGTTTTCGACTCATGCCTCATTGTTAATTGCCAAATAACTGAAGAAGTTCTTTCAGTTGCTGATTTAGAGTTGTCAGTTGTGTTTTTCTTCCACACATCTGGGTTTATGTGTGTTATTCACGCAGTGCATTATGTAGATGCTTCTCAGGGCCCAAGGTGGGCATATGATTACTGCATTCATAACCAGGTTTTCATGTGCAACTGTGGTGGAATTGTGTGGATGGGGACTTGAAATCATTTCCAGCTGCAAGGAGCTGTAAAACACGTGTCATTAGGCATCAGTGTTAAAAGAGATGACTGTGTATGAGTGGATTCAATGATAGGATGGCTGCTGTGTGAAAGCAAAGCCCACTGAAGGGGAGCTAAGCGTAGAGAAGCTACTTGGATTTAGAAATGTTTGAGCCACCAGTCACTGCAAACTTGGGGAATATTTGAGAAATGTGCATATTTTGTTTGGATGTTTTTGTATGTATGTATGTGCTTTAGGCCACTTACAAGGGCAGCAGTGTTTGGGGTTAACTGTACTTTGGTCTGACACAGAACCCCACTCCTGTGCTCTTATCTGGTTCTTTAGAAGCCAGCTTAGCACTTCAGAGTGTTTGAGACCTGGAATTTGTTGAAGCAATGTGGTCAGCACCTTGAGGAGAGGTGGAATTACTTCATTCTCTGGTTCCTGTAGGATAATTCCTAGAGAAGAATTTAAAGTGGAGAGGCAGGGAAAACTGACAGCGGAGCAGACAGGGCAAGAGGAGAATTGGGAGGAAATGATATATGCATAATTCTTTTCATGTAACTTGTAGAGTTGGGGATCAATTTTGACCACATCTGGCAGAAGACACTAACGGTTCTGCACCCATTAAAAGTAGCAGATGGCAGCATCATGAATGAGACTGACTTGGCTGGACCAATGGTCTTCTGTCTAGCTTTTGGAGCCACGTTGTTGCTGGTAAGATACTAAATGCCTCCTGTTACTATTTATGCTTCAACACACCTGGAGCCAAATTACATGTTGTCTGTTTTGGAAGTGACTCCTTAGCCTGGAAGGTACAAAAACGCATCCTGAGGGAGAGTTTCTAACTCCATGGATGAGGAGATGGGCCTTGGTACAATAACTCGTTGGCGTTAATAATTATCCTTTTTCTTTTGCAGAGTTTAAATGAGGGTTTTAGAGCTTGCTTTCCCTTTGTGTTTGCTTCAGTGCAGTGCATCTTTGTGTACATGCTTTGTTTTTGAGTAATATGGATTGTTTTGGTCACAAGAACAGATGTGGCTCATGTTTTCAGATTTTACTTGTAGCTTTTAAGAGATTGAGCTGCTGTACTTTCAGAACCATGCACTGCATTTTGAAGCTTCTGGTGTTTACTGCTTCAGGTGTCTCTGCTTCGTTTCACCTTGTCTTTTGTATGATACTTTGTTGTTTCTTCACTGTTCCTCCAGGTGTGAGGAAGCTCATGCAGTGTGATTTCGGCAGTGCTAGTACAGCTGAGCCAGTCTTAAAACACTTTTAAAGTAAATCTGTGTCCAAATGGTTTATACTTCATAATATGTCATCATCTGATGAAGTCTTTTTTTTTAATTGAACTTCATTGAAATTAGAATGTGCTTTAATGACTCAGAAGTGTCAGTTATTAAATGAATGAGTTATTAAATCAGCAGACAGACTTCCTTGTCATAGGAAGCATCAGTATTTTTAATGAGTTTTCTTCTTTAAATGTCTTTGGGCGCTGCATTTATTTTTTTCTGGAATGGCACTTTGCTGTTTTGCAGGGCTTTGGTACTGAGGGAGTGTAAGCCTACTTCCAGATGTAACTTTTATTTATGGCAACTGGGGCAGCAGAGTTAATAGATGTATTTGTAATAGAGTTTTGAATGTACTCTTAGTGAGGAATGATCTCTTTCTCCTGTGGTGTTTGGAGCCCTGTCGGTGTTATTTTTATTATTTTATTTGCATTTTAAGTAAAAATACTGAGTAAGAATGAAAGTGTAGTGAGGGAAAGCAGGTGCAGGCTAGGAAAAAGAAAGGATTAAAGCAGGTTTCATAGCACTTCGAGGGAAGGCAGAGCTGTGCTACAAATACCTGTGGTGTGGAAGTTAGTGGGAGGCAGGTGTAGGAGCTGTGCACCAGAGGAGCACCTGGAGGGCTGCAATTGTGGCATTTTGATCATGTCATATTGTCGGAGAATCAAATGCTGATGTGGGGTGCACGTGCTACAAAATAACATGCTTCCAAGTTAAGCAAAGTTCTGACTTGGATTTTTTTTTAATCTGTATGACTTAAATCTGCTCTTTGTATACAGTACTTGGCAGCTCAGTTTCAGCTGTTCAAGGAACTTTTATAGGAGAGTTCAGTTGGAAGGGAACTGTGAAGATCACCAAAAGTTAAAGCACGTTTGGGAGGGTGTTTTTCAAACCTCTTGAACACTGACCAGCATGAGACAGCATTTAGACAGCACTTCCTCCTCTAGGAAGCCCATCCAGTGTTTGATCACCCTCAGCATGAGGCAGTGTGTCCCAGCACTGAGCCTGCTTTGGCACAGCTTTGGACTGATCCCACATGTCTGAGCAGGGGCTGAAGGCTGTCGTCTGCCCCAGTGCTTTCCCCCCACAAGAAGTTCCAGAGAGGGATGAGTTCACTGCTTATTTGTGATTTATGTTGTCCACAACTCTGTGGAGTCTATTGCAAATTCCAACTGGATTTGTAAAGTTCCAAACTTCTTCAGTCTTCACTTCTGCAAAGTTGGTTATCACAAAATTTTCGAGGCATAGTAACAAATTGGTTGCTGAAAACTCATAGGCTTTTGCAGTCCAGACAATACCAATTTGATTAAAATCTATTTATTGAAGTATGTAATCTTAGGAAAAGCATGCTTCTTGGGTGCCTGGGGCACATACTTGTGCTGGAATTTAGGTTATGGGAAGATACTGTATGTTGGATTTGAGTATGGTTATCAGGACTGGAGGGACAATGGGGAAAATGAGGATGCTCTAGAAATGTCCAGTTTTCTTTCTTCTTTTGTTTTCTTGTGAGGAACATCACCTCTCCTGATAATTAACATGCACTGCTCTGCTTGACTTTCAGGCTGGTAAAATTCAGTTTGGCTACGTGTATGGAATAAGTGCAATTGGATGCTTAGGGATGTTTTGTCTCCTGAATCTGATGAGCATGACGGGTGTCTCGTTTGGCTGTGTTGCCAGTGTCCTTGGATACTGCCTTCTTCCTATGATCCTGCTCTCCACTTTTGCCATTGTGTTTTCATTGCAGTAAGTACATAAACAGTAACTTGATGGTAGACTCCTCTCCTGTGAGATAAAGGTGGCTAGTAACTGAAATCCTGATATTCAGTGATGAAGGTAATTTGGATGTGACAGAAATCTGTAGTAAGTGTAAAATTACAAATATTGATGCTCTTCAGGCAGAAGCAGTGTTCCCACCCTTCTTTTTTTCTGAGTCAGTCAGCAGCTGTTAAATGCACAGAATCAAACAACAGCATTGTTTTCAGTCAGCTTTGAATCTGGTAAATCTTAGTACCTGCCATGTCTAGGAGCTAGTTGTGAGTTAAGATGCAAAATGGAATTTTTCAGGCTGAAGGAAATCAGTGTGACTTCTTTTAAAGCAAGAGAGAGACATGAATTCTAAGGGCTTTAGCTTTTAAGAGGTGTTGGATCCAGTTACAGTTCCTGTAAGTGTATGCACAAGTCATAAATGAGTTCTGGTTTTATTTTTATCTTTACAGGGGAGTGATGGGAATTATACTCACGGCTGGGATCATTGGCTGGTGCAGCTTTTCTGCTTCCAAAATCTTTATTTCTGCCTTAGCAATGGAAGGACAGCAACTTCTAGTAGCATACCCCTGCGCTTTATTGTATGGGGTCTTTGCTCTCATTTCTGTGTTCTGAATAGACTCCAATTCGTTGGACTCCAGCGGGCCAAACTGAAGCTATCAACTTGGGAGATCTCATTGGACCAGAAGCAGCTGCAAACACCTGTACAGTGGTGACATCACAAACTTAGACAGGTTTTAAATCATCGGGAAAATGGAAGCAAATGTCTTGTGTTCACTTTTTTAGAACTTTGAATACCGTTCTCAATTGACCTGAGGTGTCTATAGCTTTAATAAGTGTTCATGCTTATCAAATTAATGTAATTTTTTTTCCCATTCCTATATCTTCAGAAAAGTAACTTTATGTTGTTTATGCAAGATGGGTGGGGTTAGTTCAGGTCTTTTTTTTTTGGGGGGGGGTGAAGGAGAGGGGAGGGAGAAGGGTTACAGACTGTAAGATTTTTCTTAGCAGAAGTTGACAAAGCCACGGACGGTGTGGATTTGGCATTCTCTTTGAATAAACCTGCAGTAACAAAGAACCTGTTTCTCTGCCCTCTTCCCAGGTGCACAGAACGTACACAATGACTTCCTGTATTCTAACAAATACACTCTTTAAGTTCAGTAGTCTCATTTACGTGTTCATTTGATGTGATAGTATTTCAGGATGTCAGGAACTGAAAAAACGAATTAGAAAACAGATGCTTTAAAATCAGAGGTTTCTGTAATTGTCACACTTGAAATATGAGTACGTCTGGATGTCTAAGTAGCTATATGTTAACCTGAATTTCTGAAGACTTCAGCCAGAGGCTTTTTTCCTAATGGTGCACAAATGAGCAGTGGAGAGTAATCTCCTGCAGCCCTTCCAAGAAAAACACCATTTTGAAAATGCTTGTCAGTATTGTTGTTACTGTAAAAGTAATTTAAGGCACACTGATTAAATTTTCCTTAGATTTTGAAAATGGTGTTTGCTTCTTCCAATCTTTATTTTTGAGTGAACTTCAGTTACTGAAATATAAACCTTCATATGGCAGCAAAATCCTATTTAAAGTTATGTTTGATCAGTGGGTTTGGTACTTGTTTCAGCCAGAAATGTTTAACTGTACTTGAGAAATGTGAGACTTTTTGCAAGCAACTGTTACCACAAACTAGATCACAGATGTGAGAAGTGGAAGAGCAACGGTGCTTGGTCTGTATGCAAGCTCTTGCTCATTGTCAGAGTAAGCCAGAAAAGGATGCAGGCACTTCCACTCCTCACAGGGAGGGGATGTGGTCATCACTTCCCTCCCCCCCCCCCACCCAGAAATGGGAACACTCTAATGAAGTATTACTATTTTGTTGGCAATTTAATCCAAGGGATTTTACTTCATGGTATTTATGGTGGGTGTTTGTCTCATGTTCATCTGCTGGGACTGTGGAGGGATCTGTCTGAAGGTCTCTGGGGCTGAACCAGAAGTGTTCTGTTGGCACCTGCGAAGCCTCAGTGTGCAAATGGGCCTTACTTTGAAGGCAAGCTTGGTGGAAAGCTGCCATTGCTTACATTGTGAGCCTTCATCTTAGTGAGATGAGAGTGAATTCTTTGCTCTTTCTTCAATTCTTCATGCTCTCCTAAAAATGCCTTCCTGGTGCTGCTGGAAGTTACTGACCAGATCCTCTGTTATCATCCAGAGCCATTTTATCCTGTGTTACTGGGAGTTGTGGGACACACTGCATGAGTGTACAACCATTAAGAACCAGTTAGTGATGCACAGTGCTGCTATGGTAATGAATTTTAAAACTCGTGCATAAGAGGGGAAAAAAAAGCCTTAACTTTTCTTTGGGTAGGAATTCAAGAGGCCAGATGATTTTCTGTTCTGATACCTTATTACTAGTCACCATCCTACATCAGACTGTTGCATTTGTTTGGTGAAGTGCTGTAGTCAGTGCTCTCTGGTTGTTCTTGCAGTGAGCGGGCCCTGGTGCACAGAGTTCTTCCTGCTTCCAACCAGGAGCATTACCTGCTGGTGGAGCATGCTGTCCTGTACTGCTAAAGTAACTTACAGTGATTGTCTTTACAAGTGAGACCTAATTAACATAGGATGTTTTTAGTAAGTACAGAAGCTCACAGACTTTCCTGTGCATTCCAGGTTCTAATTCTCAAACACTGCTGTGTTATTTTTGTTGACTGAATAAGTTTACTTTATGGGTACAGTTCATTTCTTAAGGCTTGCATTGATTTTGTAGATAATATATTTGTGCTCTGACAGAAAAATGTATTAAAAACAGTTTAACAAGAAGTACTCCTAGAAGCTAAGTGCACAGTGGAAAATGTCAAAACACATTTGTTTCAGTGCCATGCAACTGCTGAGTTTGGAAAGCACAGTGCTCTGCTGCAGTGCTGGGGTTCACCTCAGGTGTCCCTCAGTGATGTGGAGAACTTGGCCCTGATTTGCACGCGGCTGGGAGCAGTGTCAAGCATTGATTCATAGCTTCATAAAAACACCTGACCTGGTGGTCTTCAATATCCCAGCTCTGTGATAAATCAGTTAATGTGGTTCTGTTGACCCCGTTTATTGCCTATCCACAATCAATTCTATTGATTTTTTTTTTCTCTACTCTGATTTAGTCCTGGATCTTGTTTCTGTGTCAGTTGTCTTTCAGTGTCAGACTGTTTCCTGCCAGCACATGGTGTGACTGTCAGCGTGCTGTAATTCTTCATTCCTGCTTCCTTGTGGAAGTGCCTTTTTTACTTTACCTGTCTGTGGAACCTGAACACTCTCCCACTGCCTAATGTTGGAGATCTCACCTAGTTCTGGATCCACTATTAACTTTCTCTGCTTCATCCTGCATTCTCCTGGCACTTGTTATTCAGCTTTAAGAATTCAAATACAGATGCTGGTAGCTCCTTTTAAAAATCATTTTCATCATCTGCACCCACTCTATTGCACAGGTTACAGCTTCTGTAAGAAATGAAGGCATGGGATAACTGGGGCTTGCTGTTTCCAGCAGCTCCACTGGGTGGGCCTGCAGCCTCTCTGCTGTGAGCAGCATACCTGGTGTGCTGCTAGGCAGGGCTTGTGGCTGGCACAGCTCAGCATCAGGAGGCCACTCCCCTCTTTTCCTTCTTCGTTTTCCCCACCACTGGCACCTGCATCCCCAGGCAGTTGTGCAGCTGATGTGTGCTTGGCTTTCTGCTGCTTGTTACAAGCAGGGCCACTGATTCAGCCCTGGCCCATGAAATTGGAGGTGCTGTGTCTGCAGGGCAGCCCTCATGGCAATGGGAAAAGTTTGCTGCCTCCCATTCTTTGTAGAAGTCTTTGTTTTCTCTCTTCAGTGCAAAAGCAGGAATAGTTTTTCACTTCCCAACTGCTGGGAGGTACTGGTGGGCTCATGGTGCAGATCACATTGTGTTGTAGTGCTGTCTTTTCTCCGTGTAACTTGATTCATCCTCTCACCAATAGGCTTTTTTATTTAAATAGCACCCCTCCAGAATGAAAACGACTGATGTGTGTGATCTGTGGGATTCAGAGTTTGTAAAGATTTTTTTATTAGTTTAGGCACCCCAAACCCTAATACCTCAAGATGTGAGGACCTCCTGCAAGGCAGGGAAGCATCCTTTGAGGGATAATGTAAAGGGATGTGTGGTTGTCCAGGTCTGGCTACGTTTGGCCATCTTCATCCCAGTGAAGCACAGTGAGGTTGTTCTTTGGGGGTGAATTCCCAGCCCAGTGCTCTGGGACACAGTTTGGAAGTGGAAGAAGTTTTGTAATGGGAAGTTCTGTCAGCTGTATTTGCCAGCGTTGTGCTTTCCTGATGAAAGCCAGCAGGCCATTAGCCAGGCAGCAGTTTGTGCTGGGGAGAACTGCAGGCACTGTGCTCTTAAGGTGCTTTTTTGTTGTCTCCTATTATTTGCTTTATTGGAGGAAGTGCTGTTATTAAAAATGCACTACGTCTCGTTCCTCATCAGGAATGGTGACGTGGAAGACCATCCAAGATTGGGCAGCAGTCCTGGAATGGCCCTCTTCCAAAAACTGCTGTAGTTTGGTGTCTTTGGGAAGGAGGGTGTTGCTCCACTTCTTTATGTGCTGAATTCCACCACAGCATTCTTGGGATTACAATGCTCTTACCATATATACGGCTATTACGTTTTTCCCAAGAGTTTTGCTCCTCTGCTGCTGGTGTAGGAAAACATAATCCTCTTGGATACCTGTGTTACTGCTGACTCAGCAGAGCTGGCTGCTCCATCACGGAGCTTGTATCTGCTTTCATGCAGAAGTTGGGGCTGACAGTAGGAAGCTCTTAGTGCTGCTGGGAGCACACACCAGCAAAGACTTCAGCAGCAATTTGAATTCGAAGTCAAAGCTTTCTTGTGGGCTCACTGAGCCGAGGTCTGCCAAGTGGTCTGGTTTATTTGGAGGGCCATGGACCTGCTCTGTGAGCTGCTGACCTGCTGCCCTTCCTGGGGTCCCTCTGCGGGGCCGTGCAGTGCGGAGATGTGACACTGCCGCCTCCAACACCTCATCAGTGCTCTGCTATCTTTGTGAGTAGAAAATGGGCTGTGATGTCAGCCTTGTTTCTTCCTACTCCTTCCTTCCTTTAATGCACTTTGCTATTACTCCTCTCCCCACAATAGACATGAATGACAGCTCATTCGCTTCCTCCTGGCAGCAGCCTCTTACATAATGGTGAACTCATTCTAATTTCCCGTGTCATTCTTCTCCTCCTTGAAATAACTGTGGCTGTCCCCTGCAATCCCCAAACCCCTTCTGCAGAAATGCTGCTGAGCCCGTGGTTTCCCACCTTGTTTGTATGCACTGATGTTTATTCTTTGAAACAGGGCTGTGTACTTTAATGAATTACCCCATAACGATTCCAATCCTGTCTCCTGTTTGTGTAGATCAATTTGAACTCTACTTCTCCCTCTGAAGCACTCACAGTGCCTTCTGCTTTCTGACCTCCCTGAAGCCTCAGCACCCAAAGGGACACGAACATGAGCAGTGGGGGCTGCTCCGCCACCCGCTCCTTCACCTCTATATTACACATGTGATAAATGGACATAAAATGTTGTGTTCAGCATTGGTAGCTTTTGTTCTGAACTCTCCCCTTTGCCTCTGCCTTGACTGCTCTTTCTTCACTGTCTCTGAATACAGAGACACACTGGACAGAGTTTCACCACTGGATATTTTGGGTCTTCTTCCATAAGCCAACATAGCCGTGGGTTCGGAGCTTTGGCTGTTGCAACGTGTGAGAAGAGGGTTCTTGTTTTGCTTTCTGTGCTGAAGGAATATTTTCTTGATGCTCTGCAAATGGGGTCACAGATTTTAGCAGCCAGCCTTCAGTTAAGCAAATCTGGGAGTTAATGGGCCTGAGTTCGTTAATCAGTTCTAAAAGCAGTTTGCTAATTGTGGAGCTGACACTTGGAGCGGGTGGGGAAATAGTGCAGCTCAGCACTATGGGGCAAACAGAATCTGCTGGTGTGGCTCAGAGCATGAACCCTCCATGTAAGCACCGTGCATCTCCCTAAATTATAATAATTATATATTATCCCTATATTATAATAATTAAGTGGTGTAATTGTGTTTTATTTGATTAAGGGGCCCCAACAATTTCATTGCTCTTAAGAGCTGAAGAAGGGGAAAGGATGTACGACTATAATGTGATGTGGGAAAATGGTGCCCTGAGTGCGGGTTTCAGCCGCAGTGACTCAGTACCAAGAACATCTCCTTGATTACCCACAATTGGCTCTTGCGTTATCTCTGCCCATCCTGCGCTCCCCTGGGATTCTCCCACTCGCAGTCCTTTCATCCCAGCCTGATGTGCCGTCCTGGAGCGGCGTGGCTGAGGATTCACTGCCGTACGTCAGTTCATCCAACTTCAGGCTCTTCCAGATCAAAAGCATTTGTTCATTCAGATGTTTACAAATTGAGATGACAGTTCCGAAGCAAGAGGCTCGTTCATTTTATTCGCTTGGTTGCAGTTTTGATAACGTTATCAGCGTTAGGTGTTGAGGCTGGTTTAACTGAGCAGGCCTCTTTCTCCTTCTGCTCCTTAACCTCTGCCTCTTTCATTGTCGTACCCAGCTGAGCTCCGTGTGGAGGGAACGAGGTCATGCTTTCTGCAGTAACTTCCATCACTTCACTAAGACCTGTTGCAAATATGCAGTGATTCATTTTGGAGAACTGCAAGAGGCAGTAATCCACACAAGGTCCCAGTGCTCCAGGGTGAGGCAAAGAGCAGGTCTTCATATATTTAACAAACGATCATGGGAAGCACAGAGAGAGGGGGAGAGGAAAAATACATTCCCTGGCAGTCAGTTGTTTGAATGTGAGCATCAGGAACTCTGTTCAGTTGGGATTATTTTCTTGGCTTTTCCCCATGTTATGTAAATCCTCGTGGTATGCACGGCCTGCAGAGCCCCACTGCTGCCCAGCAATGCCAGCCCTGCTGCTGTGTGCAGTGCCAGCCCTGGGGCCGTGGGCTGAGGCTCAGGAGATTATCCCATTTCAAGTAGCATGTAAACATTCAAACTAGACGGTTTCAAGTCATGTGTTCAAAAACAAAGATTTTCTTATTTGTTATTAAAATGTCCTAGCAGTACTGTACAGTACATGTGAAAATATGCACTGTGTTAGTACAAAGAATGCAGTAGTTCTGCAGCACGATGCCTTGTTCTTACCCTGGAGCCCAGCTCTGGTGAGAAAACCAATTTTTCTGACCCAGTGACTCTCACCAGCTGAAATCAGAGTTTTATGTGCTGGGAATCCTGGAAGGCTTTAAATACTCAAGGTACAAATCGGCATTTTAAGTCCTATGGTGCACCTCCTCACCAACACAGAGCTGTGCCCCTCTGAGCATGACCTGGGCTACTTCAGCCACAGCATGGAGCCGTGCTGCCCTGCTGGAGGGAGGGAAGCATCCCCAGAGAGCCACAGATTGCCCTTGAACCACGAGCACAGGGAGCACAACATCGCAGAACTCGCGTTACAGAAATACAACGGGAGTTCTTGTCTTTCTTCCGCAGCCTCCGAGTTAAATTGCTTCATTAATTCGAAGGGAGTTTTCTCCTGCTTCCTTCTGGTTGCACAGCGGGCATTTCTGAAGAGCTGCTCCTGGTCCGTGCTGTGAGTAGCCCTGAAGTGTTCTGTTCGCATTCAGCCCCCACCTCCGCGCGTTTGTTTGCCTGTTTTCGCCCTGGGCTGCTCAGCAGATGATGAATAATCACAGAGGCCATTTCTTGTTCCTTCATTATTTCTGAAAGCAAACATAGGTGGAATTCAAGACCCTGGAGAAAAGACAGCTGAACTATATTTTGAAATAGTGAAGCACCGGCGGCAGCCAGACAGCGCCCATTAAAACATCACTGCAGCTCTGAAACATCTCTCCAGTTTACACAGTAATTCAGCTGGGAGTATGTTTGAGGGGAGGTTTTTCCATGGAAACCTGAAGTGCAATCCCCCAAACAACTCACTTCACTCCGATGTATTCGGTCTCAGTGTTTAGATACCACCCAGCTGTGTTAGGCTGTTGCTATGGTCCTGCTCTCCGTTCCAGGGCCTTTGATTAATGCACCAACTGCAGAAGGAGCGGGGGAGCTGCAGTGTGGAAATGCCATGGGGAGGGCAGCAGTGGTGCACAGGGAGCCCTGTCCTGGCTGCCCACATCTCCCTTGCAGATCCCCCCGCCCCAGCACAGCCAGCAGTGCTGATGGCTCAGTGTGGGCACCCACACCAATGTCCGAAGCAACAAGTGGATGTCCTGACCCGGCGCAGGCCCTGCAGCCTCTCTCTGCTCCCATCAGCTTCCTCCGTTCCAGCCGGGAGATGGGCAGGGCTGCAGCCTCTGATGGGTGCATGTTGACAGCAGTGTTGGCTTTCACAGAGTAACCCGTGGATGCATGCAGCGCGTGGTGGAGCTCGGAGAGCCAGCAGGACTTCAGGGACTCATGCTATCCCTCTGCTCTGCTCAGTTTTTCTCCCTACAAAATACCTTTTCCATCTTTACCAGTCTCAGCCAACCCGGTGTGTAAGGAATGCGGTGAATTACTGTCACCTCTGTGTCACAGAGGGGGAAACTGAGGCACGGAGGAGGCTCAGGCAGAGGCTCCCTGAGCCCACCAGGCAGAGCTGAGCCCACGTCCCCATGGCAGCACTGCTGCTCCGCTGGGAACACAGAGCCAGAACAAAAGCACATCGCTATCTCCCGCTGTTAATCAACGCTGTTATCAGCCACAGAACTGCATCGTTTTTTGAGCCAGTAAAATATTTAACTGATATATTTATGTACCTGTGGTTTCTCAATACTTCTCGGGCTGCATTTTAACTCATCTTCTGCGGGATCTGCCTGAACAGGAACAGATATCTGCAACGCAAACCTACGAGTACACCACGCAGGGCCTTACAGGTATTGGGAAGAAACGAGCCCTGCGGGCACTTCTCTCTCAGAGCAACGGCCGCCCCGAGCAGAGCCCTCCGACCGCAGCCGGAGCCCGTGCCCGTGGGCGCGGTGCCGCGCGTGGGGCCGTGACACGGACACGGGGGACCGGACCCGCAGGTGCACAGTGCCTGAAGGGCAGAGCTCCGTTCGCCCCACGCTGCGTTTCTCCCAGAGGCAGCGCAGCCCCGAACGTGTTCCAGAACGTTCCAGTCGTCCCCCCAGACTCCCCTGGCTCCGCTCTTTGGCCAAAGAGCCCCGCACGTTTAAAACACGCGATTCGCGTCCGTGTCCCCGCTCCCCGCGTGGGCTGCAGCCCCGAGGCGCGGCCGTTCCTCCCGCGGCCACCAGGGGGCGCTCCGCGCGCGGCTCTGCACGGGGCGCAATGAGCGCGGCCCCGCGGACGCCCGGGGCCGTGGGACGGAGCGCGCTCCCGCGGCTCTGCGCCCGTGTGCGGTTACGGCGCCCGTTGCGCGCGGCTGAAGTTTTGGAAGAGCTCCGCTGTTCTTCCAGCGAAGAAAGCAGATCGCGTCTGTTCGCAATGCCTGGAGAATGAGGGTCAGCGGCGCCCCCGGGGTTCAGCCCAGCGCTGCCCGGGCACCCCCCGACAGACCTTAACGAGCGCACGGAACGAGAACTAAAGAGGGATGCGGAGGAGGATGGGATTTGGGCCCAGTGCCTCCGTGCAGAGGCAGTGTCCGGGAGCGGGGCGATGCTGAGCTGCCCCCGTGGCCTCTGCCACCGCCGTGTCCTGTCCCACTCACGCCTCGCTGTGCTGAGTAACCACATTCCACACATCCTGCAAGGAAATCCCGCTTCGTTCGGTGGGAAACAGAAGCCAGTGGAGGCAGAATGCCTGCTCCCCACAGCACTGCCTTATCAGCTTCTCTTAACTGAGTTTCTCCATCTTCTTTGTAAAGGAGTAACGCTCCTTCGTTGCCTCTGGCTGTAATTAATATGCCATATGTCAGGTCCAAGAGACACATAAAAACAGACTGAAAGCAGAGCGTTAGCTCTCGAGCAGAGCAAATAACTTTAGGATGGCATTTTCTATATCAAAACTCTTTTCAGTGCTGCAATTAAAGGCAATGAGCTGCCCGAGGCCTCAGGAGCCAAAGCAGGAGAGCAGCAAAGAGAGCAGCCAGCGTGGGGACAGCAGGGACTGCCGCTGCTGGGAGGCACCCTGCCCTGCAGCAGCCACGGAGCTGCTCAGTGAGCTAGGCTGTTAATTAGCTGATGGCTGCAGGTTGTGCCCCTCTGCACAGGTGAAATCCATCTGCACAGGTGAGCCTTATTTGCACAGGACTGCCCCTCCCCAGCTGTGCCTATCAGCACGGCCAGGCCAGGGAGCTGCTTCCTTCTGTGGTGTGCTGCAGAGATCAGGGTGCAGGTAAGCCCTGCTATGGAGGGGTGGGAGCTGCTGGGTGGGGGGGAAGGGACTGCATGCCCAGGAGGGGCTCCTGGGGGAGCTGGGGCTGCATGGTGGTTGTTGCCCTCAGGACTGGGGCTGCTGGGTGCTGAGCAAACCCAGCAGGGTGGGGGGAGCTGGTCCTTTTCTGCACCTGCGTGTATGTCCTGAAGTGGTGGAAGCCGGAGCTGAGTGGGGTGCTCGTGGCTGTCGTTCTGGTGGCCCTGTGCCGTGGGTCCCTTCCTGCTCTGCTGCACTGATGGCAGCCAGCTCTGCTGTGCGCTGAGGAGTGGGCTCACTTTAGTTTGTAGTAAAATGCTTTCTGTTGTTATGGCAACTGAAACACTTAAATAAGCTAAAGAGCAAGAGGTGATGTACATCAAAATGACCATGCTATTTTGATTAGGAGCTGGTTTTTATTTTTTTTTTTCCTTTTTTTTTTTTTTTCTTTTTTCCTCCCTAAGAGCCTTCTATGCAAGGAATTCTGAACTTCAGGCTTTCCTTCTCCCTGGAGCTTGCCAGCCCTGAGCAGTTGAGCACCTCAGGCACTGCTGCGGGGGATGTGTGGTGCTCCTTCCCCTCGCAGCAGCTCAGCCAGGGCACAGCTCTGCCCTGGGGTGTAGGGGATGGGGGCTGAGCTGTGGGGTCCTGCTCAGGGGTTGAACTGAATTCATTAAGTGCATTTGGAGGAAGAGCAATTGGGGTTTTGTCTCTGGGATCTCGGTCTTCAAGCAAATGCCCATAATTGAGCTTTGTGGTAACGGCCAGGAGAGCAGCAATAGCTGCTGTAGGGCTGTGCCTGCAAGCATCAAAGGTGGCACGGCTTCTGGGCGGGGGACTGTATGGGGGAATAGTGGAAAATGATTGAGCTGCTCCTTAAAATCCTATACTGGCTTTATGAGCCCGTGACTTCATAGTGATCTCCATCCCTCTGTGTTGCTCTGTGCTGTGGTGTCCGGAGTTGGCAGTGTTCACAATTTCCTGGTAACTGAGTTTGGGCGCTTTCACTTCTCTGCTTTTCCACCACTTCTGTGTAGCAAAAGGTGATGTAACTGAGTGCATTGTTTTGTCTTGTCGGTGGTAACACACCCCTGCTCTGAGGGGCTCTCCAAAGGTGGTATTCTGCCCTGGTCGGCCTCAGGGCTCTGTGTTAGCAGAAAGAGCCCGCAGGAGCTCTCCCCTTACCAGCAGGTGCTGCGATCAAACCGGAATTAGAGCAGTGAGCTGAAGTCATCCTTGGAATGGCCGCAGAGATGAGGTGTGCTGTGTCGGAGCCTGGCTGCAATTGCAATCCTTCTGTTAATCATCATTCATCAGTACTGGGCGCTCAGTGCTGCAGAGCAGCTCACCCCCATCTGTAGTTCTGGGGTGCCAAGCATGGGGCACTGCCCACGTCCCCCCAGTGTGCTCCTGAGTCCGCCTGCCCCACTGCTGGGGATAAACCTCCACGGGAGGAGGTGCCCCTTGGTTTGGAGGAGAGCTGTGAGCACAGTGTGTGCGAGGGGTGGGTTTAACCAATGGTAATGTGAAAGGAAACGCGTGCCACGGGGTGAGGGTGTCCCCAAAGCATCTCGAGGTGAAGCCGTGAGTGTGTGGCTGCTGCTGGTGCCCTCTGTTCCAGCACCAGCTGACTGCCTGAGCTGCGCTGATTCTCTTTGTACGTATGGACACACAAGTTGGGCACATGTGTTTACTGTGCACTGTGGGGTTTTTTTTAGGTGCTATAAATTTAATACCTCTTCCAAATATTTGAGAGCTCCTCTGACCTTTTAACCAAAACACTGAATCTAAACTGTATGCAATCCATACATACAGTGCTTGTTGTTGGAAGCTAACATTTATTCGTAGTCATTGCTGTTTATATAGCAAGAGGATGGAAAATGGCAAACGTGGAGGCAAGGGGCTGCTCTGTGAGCACTGGGATCTGGGCAGCCCCGGCTGGCAGTGGGGCACAGCACTCGGGCTGTTCCACCCTGAGCATCCCCCTGTCCCACAGAGCCCCTCCCCTCCTGCTTGGGCATTTTATTTATCTTTGTTATTTATTTCCCATCCCACTTGATTCTCTTCATCCCGCATCTCTTTGCAGTGCTGCTGACGCCTGAGCTCAGGGCTCTGTGTGGGTTGAGGGCAGCACCTGGCCTCGTGGGGCTGCTTCTTGCTGGGAGCCCAGCCCCAGGGCTCTGAGGCCTGGAGGGATCCCTCCTGGTGCTCTCATCCTGCCAGCAGCCCGAGGAATGGCTCTTCTTCCTGAGGACAGATGCCAGGGCCTTACCTCTGCTCGCTGGCACATGCACTGGGGGCCTGGGTGGCCTGAAAGCAATGCTCTGCCTTTCCCACTCTATCCACCAAGGCTGCACAAAGGGTTGTTGCTACACAAGTGTTGGCAGCTCCTCTTCCACGCGAGGAGTCTGTGCCCAGGGGGACCTTGTCATCTTCACTGGACAGCAGCTAGGTTTGTGGGGTGCCTGGGAAGGCAGCCAGTGTCACTGTATCTGACTTTATCTTGGCTATCCTACTTTTATCCTAATAGATTTTCTCTCCAAAAGCACCATAAGTGCCAGCCCAGAGCTAATAGGAGTGCCTGGTGCTGTCCTGAAGCAGTGATGCTTGGTGCACCATGAAGAGGTTAACGGCACAGTGCTGAGCAGCAACAGCCGAAGGAATGGCTCAGAGCCACGTGTTTAAGTCAGAGTGACACTTTAATGCTGCATTGCAATGTTTGTGTTTTATGCTGAACCAAGAGGCTGCTTGAACTATTGCCCTCTTTACTCTATCAGTCTTTTCTATGAGGAGCGTTTGCTCTCTGGATCAAGACTTGTGTCTCCATGTGCTGACCTCTATCCTCGAGAGCCCTTGCTTGATGCTGATACACAGCAACACGTGGAGAGCCACTCAGACCTACACTGGAGGTCTGGTGAAAATGCAGTGTTATGTTTAGGACTATTTTAAAAGCTGGCAGCGTGATGAGTGCGCTGTCATTATTTGGTTAATTAAATGTTATTGGAAGTGCTGGGGCTCTGCAGGTGGTGCTGAAGGTGCAGTGTAACTGAGCACAGAGGTGAACTGTTGAAGCTTGGGAAGGTGTATGAGCTGATTGCTGTTCTGGTGCCTGTGTTAATTGCAGTAATTACCCCGTGCCCACGGAGGTGGGCAGGGCGGCTGCCGGCACGCTTTGTGCAGCTGCACTGCTGGGCTCTGTGCATCTCTGCATTTCAGCACCCACTGAAATATGTTTGTAGCTCCAACTTTTGTCTCCAACTCGTGTGCTGTCCTCGCTGCTCTCAGTCTCACGTTGGGGGCTTTTGCAAAACGTGTCACATAAATAACGTTATTAAACATACCCGGAGTGAGAGGAGCAGACTCAAAGGGCGCCCACAGCGGTCTGCCAGGAAATGAGGGAAATGGCCTCGGGCTCGTGCTGATGGACCTGGCTGTACCAGGACAGGGAGGGGCTTTGCACATCAAACCTCGGTGGCTGCAGGGCTCCCTGCGAGAGGGAATGGGGAATTAAGGTCACGGCCGCACCGCACAGGAAGGTGCCCGAGTGGGCAATTCGATTGCAGTGGGCAGAAAAGTGAATCATCGCCTGTGGAAACACAATTACCTGCTCTGCTGACAACGGCTTAAACTTGTTTGTCACCTTTCTGTCCCAGAGAAATACATCCAGAGACAACGTCACCCCTGACTGCACCGCAGAGCAGCGCTAATCCGCGGCCTGCGTGGGGCTGCAGGGTTCTGGGGGGAGGAGGGCACAAATCCCAGCAGCCGTGTAGAGCCCCGTGATGTGATGCCTGCAGCCCGACCGAGGGAGCCCGGAGGGTTGGGGCAGGCTGGGTGCCCTGCCGTGGGCCGGGAGGGGCAGCAGTGTCTGCCTCAGTCCCGAGGGTGAGAGCTGTGCTGGGTGGGAATGAGCAGTGCAGTCCTGCTGTGCTCAGCTCACAGCCAGGCTGCGTTGGCCCTGCTGCTGCTCCTGGTGGGTGCAGAGAGGCTCAATTTGTTATGTGAGAAGTTCTCACCTCCCACTGCTTGGGGGAGGAAATTTGGACATTATTGCACGTATGCTCAGGATGGGCAGAGGGGAATAACGCCATCATCTTTTAAAGCCTGGGGGAAAACGCAGAGGAGCAGCGTGCAGCTAACGCCGCTGGGGTGGACACACGATAGGAGTCGTTATGTTTCTAATTACCAAAGTGGCATTCACTTGTGCATGGCGATGTCTGGAAAATTTTTAAGACCACTTTTTCCATTGGAAAGTATTCATTTATGGAACAAAAATGGTTCATAAAAAGGGTACGCTCCTTCCAAGTGCTCCAGCTCAGGACCTCAGAAAGGGGCTTCTTTCAGACCGACCCTCTGAGCAGAGCAGCATTCTGTGTGGGACCTTCAGCTGGCGTTCATGCAGAAGGAGTTAACTGAAGCTGAAGTGAAACCTTTGAAACATTTCTGCGGGGTGGTTTTGGTGAGCTGCCCCCAGACCCAATGCCATCGCATCCATGGTGCTGTGGGGCCGTTCCCCCTCCTACAAACGCCGTTTTGGAGGTGCTGCTGGGAGCCCTGTGGGCACCTCCGTGTTAAGCTCTGCTCAGGAGTACCCGTGTTCATCTTGTAATGTCAGTGAATCACGTTCTGCTTTTCCCCCTCAGAAATGAATGAAATGATATCTGATTGGGAACACTTAACAGGCATTAAATTAGACATTTAAAAAAACAAAACCAAAAAGGAGGAGTCCGGCCATCTCCATAGACAGCTGCAGGAGGAGAAAGCTCCACTTCTGCCAACTGGGAGGAGGTTCCTTGAGCCCAGCTCTACCCGGAGCTGCTGGAGCGGTGCTTGGACGGCTGCGGCCGTTCCGACTGCGCCGTGTTTTCCTTGGCCATCTGCTTGGCTGCGCCTCTGCTGCCTTCTGGACAAGGTCCTGATTTTTATTTTTTTTTCCCTGAGGTTAATGGAAATTTGCATGGCCTCAGTCCTTGGATTTGCCCTTCTTTTCTGTTGCAGGATTGTGCTGTTTTTTTTATTATTTTTTAAACAGTTTTCCTTAATTGTTGTACTTCTGCAGTCTGGTGTTCCTCAGCGTAAGTTCCTGTATTCTGCAGGCCTGACATAGCAGAGAATGGGTCAGTAAGTGCAAGACTTTGGAAACTCGCTGCTTTTTTGTTCATAACCCCTCCCCTCAGCGCTCCTAATCCTCCTCACGCCCCTCCTGTGTAAGTGGGGTCCATGTGCTGAGAGAAGTGAGCAGAGTTTGTGTGCTGGAATGCAAACGTTCCCTGAGTGCTGCAGCAGCTCACAGATTGCAGATAACGCAGCTCTTTCTGTCCGGGTGATATTACAGATCTGCTGCACCCCGCTTTGCAGATAAAGAGCTGGGTTATTTGTAATAAGTTATGCAACTCACCCTCGTCTCTGGCTTTTGCTCCATGGGGGTGAAATATCAAAAATCTGTAAAGAACTCTGCGTGCAAACAAAGTCGCTCTGCAGAAGCAGTAGAGCTCTCAGGTGGGCATGGACCTGCAGTGTGGGCCCAGAACATCCCACGGATCAGAGCTGCCCCGAGCCAGGAGCGGTGGGTCGGGTAGGAGGTGGCTCACTCAGAGCATCCTTCTTGCATCCTGGGCATCTCACTGCAGCTGAGGGGAAAGAAGTGGTCTGGCTCTGGAAATGAGCTCGTCTGTGCTGCTGCACACATCTGCAGCTCCGTGGGCCCTGGAGGTAATGACCTGGCAGGAGCTGAAGCTTTTCTGGCCAGGCTGTGAGGACAGCCAATGTGGGGACAGGGGAGCAGCAGAGCTGCTGCTGTCAGCAGGGCTTTCTGCCTGGGGCCATACAGGGGAGCAGCAGAGGAGTGTTGGGGCTCAGAGCGGTGCTTTGCCCACGCGCAGCTCTCCAGCGTTCATCCTCATCACCTCTGAGGTCACTCTGTTGCACACAGTTAAGGCTGTTGTGTGCAACATGATGGGAGCCTTAAAAGAGTGCAATCCTTGCAACAGTGCCCGTGTCTGAGTACCCAACTCACCCCGCAGGAGCTTTACAGCCCTTCCCCATGGCAGTACTGCAGCTGCCTGGGCAGGGAGCTGTGGGATGTGGGTACAGCAGCAAGTCAGGCGCAGCCAGAGGGAGACGAGCTGAGCTCCTCATTAACATATTGTTATAAAGCTGATAACAACCAGAGCCTGAGTTCTGCTGCGCATCATTGTGGAGAGGTGTTGGAGGTACCTGGTATTCCTTAAAAACGTGCTCAAAGTACTGCAACAGTACATTGGGCTTTGTGAGTTCTGTTGGTAAGACTACAAAAGGGCCTTGGGGATGAGAGGTCCAACGTAACAACGGCACGTCCTTAGGATCCCGTTGGCTGACTTAGAGAAATGCCATTGTGCACCACATAGACCTGATCTGACAGTAAAATGCACAGCCCCTCCTCGGCTCATCTCCCTTTCCCTTCCCCAAAGCAGGGAGCACCTTTGGCTGCAGTTTGCTCTGGTGGGAAGGCACTGCCAGGTGAACAGCTCTGCCTCTGGCGGCCGTGCCGTCCTGTGGAGCTGCTCTGCCATGGCACACGCGTTGCTGACGCGCCCTTGGAGAGGCAGCAGTGGATTGTTTGGGTTCTGCAGTGCTCAAGATGTTCTTCCAGAACAATATGGGCTTTGTGCGGCAGATGAGGTTTTCTCATTGGGAATTTAGCACAGAATGACCGAACACCTTCTGCAGCCTTGGAAAGAGCTGGAGCTGTATGGCAGCAGCTGAACAAAAGGAGAAATTCCACGCAACAGAAACGAGATCTGGGAGCAAAGTGAATGCAGCCAAGCTATAGAAATAGATCACAGGCTGCCTCAAGTCTACACCAGCAGTAATGAAAGCTTTGGTCCTCGTCCACAGGCACATTAAGAATCTGAGATGGCAGGGCTTGCTGAAACAAACACAAACCATTTGTTGGTGTTGGCAAACTCCACGTCCTTCAGGAACAGGGATTTCTTCAGCCACGAGTGCACGGCTTCCAGGCTGAGCGCAGCGCTGGGGAGATGTGGTAGCTCCGACCCCTCGAGAAGAGCAGACAGATTTCCAAAATAAAACAAACAGCAATGCCCCTTCCAGCCCCGGGCATGGGGAGCAACGCGGGCTGCCAGGGCCCTGCTGCGCCTGCACTGCAGCTGCTGCCAGAGGCCCGGGAGGAATGTGCTCTAAATGGAGCAATGAAGCACTTTCCCTTCAAGATCTGAGTCACATCTTTACCTCGTGCTTCTCTCGCCTGACTTCCCGGTGCTGTCCCGGAGTGACAAAGCTCCGTTGGCCTCTGCTCAAAGTGAGCTGGAACCGCAGCGCGAGCACCGCTCCAAAGCTGAGCAGCAGGGACGGCTGGGAGGTCCGACGGCCGGGCACCGCGTTACCAGGGCTGCGGTTTTCTCCCCCTTCACTACCGCTGTGTGCTGATGTGTGGGCTGGGGTGAGGTCTGCGGGGTCAAAGTGTGGCCCTGTCCCCATAGCACTGACACCCAGAGCTGCCCCAGCTCTGCAGCCCCCATGGTGGTACTGTTGGTGTGGGTTGGGCTCCTGGTCCTGCTCTCCTATGCAGTCCTACTCAAAACCAAACCAGAATCGGGGCAGCACTGCCCTGGTGCATCACTCTGCCCTGATGCAGGCAGCTGGACGTTGGCCCCTGGCAGCTGCTTTCCAAACCTGCAGAGTCGGTCTCTGGTATGCAGTGACATCTGATCAGATAATACACCAATATCCAACTCACAGTAATTGGCTTGGGCAGTGGTGTGCTGCTGGAGCTGAGCTGCCAGCTGTCTCAGCAGGCTGCACGAGAGGGCCAGCCTTCCTTCTGCTCTTCCTACTTCATGCTCGTAGCAACTGCTATGGGCCATTGCTTCAGCCTGTCAGACTTCGCCCATGCTGAGCTCTGCCTCTGGTTTGCCTCTTTTTTTCCCTGTTCTACCATTCCAGAAACGTGTCACCTTTGTTCCATTGCTGCGTGCTGCTCCTGAGCTGCCCTGTGCCACAGCATCATGCACAGAGCCAGGAGCAGGAGTTGGGTTCCCATCCTCGAGGCTCATCACTGAAGAGCATGACCTCATGGTAAATGCATGCTTTCTATCTAAGGTGATGTGTACTCTCTCTGCTTCCTCTTCCCTCTATCCCCAGTTTAGGGGTTTTATCTGTGTGGTTATCTCCTGTGCTCTGCGATGTGCCAGGAGGAAGTGAGCCCACCTGGAGGTCAGCACACCTGAGCAGCTGCACAGACGTGCTGCAGCGAGCTGTTGGAGCACTGGCTGCTGCCTCACTTAAATGAATGCAGGGCGGACAGGAGTACATTTTGTGCGTGTAGCGTCTGCTCATGATTCAATATTTCAGCTCAACATATTCACCTGAATGTTCACAGTCCCTGAGCTGGCTGGATCCCCCGAGCTCAGCTCATCGTTTACGTTCTGCCAACTGCTCTGCTCTTCTCTGTGCTGCTGCTTGCAACAGTGTGCTGCACATCTTTAACGTCTGCCCGGGTTCAGGTGGAGACCTCTGCTGATGGAGGTTTGTGTTGTGTCACCTTTTATAGAGACTGCATCCATCCTCCTTCAGGTTATGTGGGGGATCAAGGCAGATGTGGTTGGACACGGGGGCAGGCCTGCTGGTGGAGGAGGAAGGGCAGGGCAGAGAGGTGCTGCAGGGGGTGCAGGGCCAGGGCAAAGAGATTGAGGTTAGCTTTAAGTCACAGCAGGACAGCTGGCTCCAGGCATCTTCCTGCGCAGGAACAGAAAACTACTCTGGGGTGTCCTCGGGTGAAGGCTGCACCTATAGGAGCGCAGAACCCAGGTGTCTGCCACTGCAGTGCCTGCACAGCTTTCTCTGAGTGCACTGTTTGAATGGCAGGAGTCCATTCTCTGCTCTGCCTGGCAAAACCCGGCCCAAGCAGCCAGGATGCTCTGAGGTTGCCAACGCACCTGGAAGCCCCGCAGCCACGTGAGGCACCGCGCTGGATCCGTCGCTGCCCACACCTGGCACGGTGGGACGTGGCGTGGGGCTGGGAGCGTACAGCATCGGGGCTGACACGCAGCGGGGTGAGCCCCTCCCTTCGGGAGGGATTCATCGGGGAACAGATGGCGTTAAGATGCTGCTGAATCTCAATGTCACCTTCGTTAATCCTCTGTGAAGTCTTGAGGTTTCTCCGAAAGCGGCGGCCGCCAGCTCCGCCTGCTGTGCAGGCAGCCCCGGGTTGGCAGCGGTCCGTCCGACAGAGCCAGGAGTGCTGCGGGGCTGCGCAGCACTGAGCATCGGCTGGAGGGTGTTGGGATTAAAGGGAGCTGCAGTCCTTCAGAAAGCAGGAAGGTAGCTCAGGCTGGAAATTCAGAAACAGGCATCGCAAAGGAGACCCCACAACACAGCGGATCTGCAGCGGTGTTAGTTGGCTGCGAGGCTGCACAGGGATCCAACAGTCTGGGGGAGAACAGCCACCAGCTGCACAACGCACTGCAGCCAGGGATCACCCCACTGTGCCACAGAGAGCTGCTGGGGGGGCACGGGCTCCCATGGGTGGCTCTGCAGAGCACTGTGCCCTGAGCAGCAGCCCCAGTGCTCCACCACCGAGCGACCTCAGCCTCGCATGCACTGCCCGTAGAGCAGCCCTCCACAAACTCCTGGTGACTGCATATCTGCCTGCAGTTAATCTGTGAAAGCAGCTAATTAGGAAATGCTGCTTTTGCTCCTGTAGCCGCTGCAGTAGGCTGGGAACTGTTTGTTGCCCAGAGCAGTGGGCAGAGCGGCTGCTGTGAGCTTGGCAGGTCTGCCACAGATGTGATGGTTTAATGGAAGACAAATGGGTTGTCTGGTGCTTTTGTCCCCACCGAGCAGCACCCCAGCACTGCTCAGTGCTCCGTGTTCCCATGGGCTGTGCCACCCCCTCCTGCTGCCCACAGCCCGTGCAGGAGCCTGCTGCACAGCAAAGCCATCGTCAGCGTGATGGCATTTGTTGCTGCCATCATTGCATTACTCTCAATGTACACTGTACAACTAAAGGTAACCTGGAACGTGAGGTATCCACAGGTGAATGAGTTCAGCTTTCTCCTGTGGGAGCAGCATGGGTTTTAGTGGGATGCGTGCAGGCCAAGGGGGAGGAAAGAGGAACAGCTTCATCTCCAGGACACCCACCTCTGCTGTTCAGTTGTACATCAGGTACTGCGCTCCTCCTGCCCAGAGCATCCTACAGGACACACCTCAGCTCTTGGCTGAGGAACAGGTGCTTCTGTACATGTGCTGAGGCTTTCCTAGAATTTTAAAAACAAAAGTGAGGAGCTGTCAAAATAATAACGCTAGCATTTGAAATCACGTGCTCAGTGCCTGAATAGGAGCTGATTTCCATTGGTGCTGTTGACTCCTATCATCCCAGCTGGATTTCAGGCCCTCCCGGGCATTGACATTACACGAGATAACACCATGTTCCTTCTGATGTATCCCTTCTTCAGTTAATAGCTAAGAAAATCAGCGTGGTCTAAAGATTTTTTTAATTCTGTGACTTTAAAGCTCCTTATCTTTCCAATAGCTCCATCCCAGTAATTGCTACAGAAAATTTTACTACAGTCAATACAGTGCAGCTTTGCAGCATTGCAGCACTGGAATTGCCTTTCTGTGCCCACCTGCCCTAGCAGTAGTGCTGCTTGTGAGTCCACACCAGCACCAACTGTGGCTGAACTTGTGCCCCCGCCTGGTCTGCGTCTCAGCACACACAGGGCTGGGAGCGTTGGCTGTTCTGTGTTAGTGAGAGCCCTGTCAGACACTTATGTTCATTCTCCGTGATTAATCTTGGACACACACTGTAATAATGTGTATAAAATATTGTATATATGTGATGTATGTGGACAGAGGGGAAGGTGGACATGACGAAATGGCAGTGCTGCAATGGTCTGTGAAGTCTTAGGACATAAGAAAATAATAAAAATTGAGACAAAGCAGAGGGAGGATATGATTTCAGATGTATTGGCCCACTACCAAACAAATGACATGGAGCTGTGTGGAGCACGGAGATCCAGCCTGTAAAACATGAGAATGTACTGCAGAGAGCTTGCCTTCCCTCCCAGCTGTGCAGCAGCCTCGTGGCCCTGGGCAGTTTGCTCCCAGCCATTGCCTCCACCTCGGACACTCTCTTGCAAACGTGGTTTCTTGCAGCATACACTGGGGCTTTCACCTCACTGCTGAGGAATTTGTGCCTCTGAAATGGATGGAGAATTCACGCTGCACTGTGGGCCTCTATGACCTACAGAGACACTACTGAGTCTGCATGCTGTCCATAACCATTAAGTGTAATAAACCTAATTTACAGTCGGGGACAGGACATAAAACAATTATCAGGGCTTTCACTGAAGGTTTAATGCTTACAGTAAAACCTGTTTGCACTAATGCTTCCACTCGCAAGAGGATTTCACACTCCTTTGCAGTTTGTTGTGTGCAGGGCACAGGGGGAGCATCTCGTGCCGTGTGGATGCCAAGTGTCAGCGTTGTGCTCCTGCCCAGCTTCCTCAGCTCTGGTCTTCCTGCTCAGGAGCGGCTGGGAATCGCTCCATTGAGGAGGGCCTGCTGCCCTGGGATGAGGCTGATGGCATCCTCTCTGCTCTTATGGCACCAGGGATGGCTGTGCTGGGCTGTGGCTGCTTAATGGGAGAGGGCTGCAGTGAATCTCTAACAGTAGCGCTGCTGTCCTGAAAATAACCCATACAGCAACATGACAGAGGAAATAAAACAGTAAGAAAATAAGTGTTTGTAGGGGAAAAGTCCATTCCTGCTAGGCTTGTTATAAGCTGAGCACTGTGGTAAGAAATGCTTTTTGGCTCTTTACATGGTGTTAGGCACCAGACTCTTTTGTATGCAGAGAGCCCAGCCAACAAGATTTCATTATGCTGGCCGTGCTGCAGGAGAGCCCCACTGCAGCCCATGGCCCTGCTGTGTGCTCTGGGACAGGCAGCCAGTGTGCACCATGCCCGTGGCAACTCAGTGTGCTGCAGGCATGTTGCTATGCTGCAAGCTCACGGCCAGCTTTGCTCCATGATGTAGTAGAGTGGTATTAATATGTCCAAAACTGATGATGTGAAATACTGAATGGGAGACAGGCTTCAAAAAGCTTCAGTCATGGGAATGGTTTCCTTCCTCCCATGTAAGAAAAGCAGACCTCAGCTGCTGGGGGTGCCACTTGTCCCCCAGCTCAGATCAGTGCTCCAACGCTGCATCTGCCCCTGGTTCCCCACTGCGGGGTTGGCTGGGGCTGTACCCCAAGGCCCTTCCGTTGGACCACTGCTGACTTATGACAGATAATGTCCTCACAGTGAGCACTGTGGCATGCTGATCACACTGTGGGCACGAAGGGCTGAGTGTGCACACCGTCCAGCAGTGCTCAGAACATGAGCTTAGTGCAACAGCTCGTGGGCAGCCGTGGTCATCAATAGTGTGCTGCGAGCCTTAATCAACTTAATTGTGTCTCATTTTAGTTTCCCTTGCTGCTTACCTTGTGTTGCTTCCTGCCTTAGGATCCCAAACCTCATCTGTTAGCATTCCTGCAGGCGCAGTGTCACGCTCCAATATAAAGGAGGGAGACGAAGGTTCTTAGATTATGTATATACCCAGCGTGAGATTAAGAAGCAACGGTTCAGATGTTTGTCCGACCAGTTTATTACCACTATAAACCAGGGAGAAGGGGAAGGCGGACACTGTTAGGGTGATGGGGAAGGGAAGGCGAGCGATAGGAAAGATAGGAAGGAAGCAAGGGCTTGTACAAAGCAGGGATAGTCACCAGCCAGGATCCCAGGGGCGGTCCGGTTGCAAGCGGCTCCGACGGTCCGAAGCAGAAGAGCAGGGGCGGCAGAAGCGGGGAGAACAGCAGCAGCGACGGGCAGCCCTGAGCAGCAAGCAGTCGTCCGTAGAAGCAGCACCGGGTCAGCACAGGAGGAGGGGTGCGGGGTCAGCACGGGAGAAGCGGCGAGGGGTCAACCCCCGGAGGGGCAGCAGCGAACAGTGATCAGCTCGTGAGGTCTCTCCAAAGAGAAGGCCTCTCCAGGAAGCAGCAGGTAGTGATCAGCTCGGGAGGTCTCTCCTAAGAGAAAGCTTCTCCAAGAGAAAGCCACTCCAGAGAAAACCCTCCAACTTCGTGGCTGCAGGACCCCTCTATTTATCTCCCAGATTTCTCCAGTCTACGTGACGAACCCCTCGAACCTCTCCTGCTTGGGCATCAGGCGGGTATCGCCTAAGATGGTTATCTCCCCCTGGAGATGAGTTCCATAAACGAGTGTTCTCCGGTCATTGAGCTGCAGCGTCAGGGGAGTATCACCTGAGATGGTTATCTTCCCTTGGAGGGGAGTTCCACAAAAGAGTGTTCAATGGCCACTGAGCTGCAGCTTAGGCCGCCCCAGGACATGCCCATCAGCTTGTCCCTGAGACAAAGGATTTCACAACCCTTTCCCAGGACTAACTTGGACATGTTCGGACATGTTCATCAGCAACCTTTGAGGCAATGGTAAAAGATATTAGTCTCTTACACCACCCCGTGACTCAAAGGTTGCTTAAAAATTGGGCACTGGTGATCCATGATGGTGAGAAAAAGATAGGAAGCAGAAGGGTAAAGGAGGGAGGGGTGTAGGGAATCAAAATGTTCATATAATTGTTACACACGTTTTTTTAGTCTTGGTTACAATTGTTGCCCTGATATGTCTCACTTCTCCATCAGCAGAGGAGGAAGTAAAGTACATAGAAGATACTACACGTTGTATTAGTTGAATAAAACATGGTATCATACAAGGAACAAACATAAGAGTTGCAATAGCACACAATATATAGAATAAAATACGTTTTACCCATGGTCCACCTGGGAGCCAGGAGAAGAGGTCAAGGTCTGGGCTTTTCCAAGTTTGGACAGGAACATGTGCTATTTTTCATATACCTTGAGCAATTTGTTTGCATCAATCTTTAGACAAAAAGTAGAATCATTTAATTTGCCACAGACACCCCCTTCTTCAGCTAGCAGGTAGTCCAGAACAATGCAATGCTGGAGTACTTCTGCCCGCGTCTGTGAGGCTTGATCTGCAAGGAGATCAAGGGCATAACATTGGGTGGATTACTCCAACATAACATACCCCAGTCCAGTTTACAGGTAGTCGTTTATATGCATAATGAAAACAAATCAAATAATGTCCCTTCAGTGCTAGTCGTGAGCTTCCTAACATTCACCCTTCACCCCCCTGCTCACTTGAGAGGTGAAGGTTTCCTGATGACTCTGGTAGTTCTTCTGGTGCTGGAGAGGCAACTAGGACCTAGGGTTTTGCTTTCCTCAGATCTAGTTGGCCATCCAGTCACCAGCATTTCGAGCCTATCTGTTGCCAGTCCATCCATCAAATTTCGTGGAATGCCCTTTTTCCAGCCCAGAGTCCAAAGACCATTACGTTTATGATCAATGTTTCGCCTACCTGTTCTTAGTGAGCATGAAAGCTTTCCAGTTCCATTAAGCTTTGGGCTAGGTGGCCTGAGGACAAGTCTGGCTGCTGCAAGCCTTACTCCTCTTGGTTCAGATTTACTGGAGGAAGAAACCACCGGCCCATATTTTCTTCCATAGTTAATTAACTCTTGGGCAACCTCCCCCCATGTCCATACTTTGCATCCTGACTGCAGATGATTAGAGGTTGCAGTTCCTTCTAACATTGCCTGGGTTCTTTCTCCCTGAGGCATAGCCTGTATCTTTCCTTGCAACTGTATGCCTATGGGTTTCAGCGATTCTGGAAGCCCCCTGATTAGAGGGGTCATTCTCTCAGGATCAACAGGCAACATCATGGGAGATTCATGGTGTGGCTGCAGCTTCCTGTCATACATCATTTGGAGACAGGCAGCCTTCTGAACATTCTCTACTAGTTGATCAACAGTTCCAGTAATGGCAAGGGGGTCTCCCCTTTCTAGGGGATTAAGACCACCTGCCCAATAGGCAGCTCTCTGTGTAAGGGACCAGGGAGCACGATTGTTACCAGTAGTTAAAAATACTCCTGGTCCCCAATAGCCTTCAGCCTCCTTTTCAGTTAAAAGTATCTGATCTCCACCTGTGAGGCTGACCCTCCATACGTACTCTGTTTCTGATTCTTTAGGAGAGCGGCCAAAATCTCTTTTCAATTTTGCTAGCTCAGTAGTAGAGAAAGGGATTTCTTTAACGTTCATTTGAGGATCTAAATCCTCGCTATTATCGTATGAATACTCAGTTTTTATTAAAGGACGCAACTGAGCTGGGGAGGCTTCTAACTTGTCTACACTTGCCATTATACCTTGCAGTTCCTCCCTTGGATATGTTTTTTCTTGAGATGCACTAGCACCACTGGCATCCTTACTCGTTAACACTTCCCTTAAAGCTATTTGCAACAGATCAGAATTATGTTTTTCTCTTTCTACTTGCTCTTCTAGGTTTACAATTTGATTTTGCAGAGCTTTTATCAATTCCTGACTTACTTTAACTGATTCATGCAATGCTTGTAAAGCTTGGCTCTCTGCTTTAAGCTGCTGGTCGCGGAATTCTACAGCTGCAACCAGAGCAGAGCCCAATACCGCACAAATAAATACCTTCCCTTTTCCAACTTGGGTACGAGCATTCTTTTGCAGAACACTAATACGGTCAGAGACGCTCTGCACGTTATACCAGTTCTGCCGTGCCCAGTCTACCCCTGTTAACGAGGGTTTAGCACCATGCTTTTCCAAAAGTTCAAATAATACACCTTCACAACTCATTGTGGCACTGTCACACATTTTCTCAATACCCACAAAAGGTCTACACCGAGGGAGAGAGGAGGTATTCAAAAGCACAACTAACACCTCACCCCCACCCAGGGAGGCACAACACACCTATTAAGCAAGGGTAAATACAGTTCCAATCACTCCACCCTTTTGCAGAGAGGAGCACACAAAAAGACAAAAGCTAAAAACAACACTTTCTAAGGTAAACAAACTTCTTGGAGAGGTACACAGTTCCCCACTACCCAAGAGGCGCACACGAAAAAGCTTTAGTTATCAAACACCAAATGCAGAGAGGTCTTCCCGAGGAAGCATGCACGTATTTCAAAAGTCCTCGAGAGGTATACACATAAACAGCAAAGTTTCAGAATTTGGAGCGGTCTTCCTGGAGAGGTGCCCACATCTAAGTTGTCAAAAATATCGCTCCTTGCATCTCCAGGAGGTACACACAGAAAAACATTCAAATTTCACAGTTAAGTTATCAAATTCAGAATTCAGAGTGATCTTCTTGGAGAGGTACACACATTTAAATGAAAAAATATCACTGCTCACAACTCCAAGAGGCACACACAGAAAAAGGTTCAAATTATACCTGGAAGGACAACACTCTCACGAAGGGTATCCTGCCGACTACGCCATTAAAAATGTCACGCTCCAATATAAAGGAGGGAGACGAAGGTTCATTTGATTATGTATATACCCAGCGTGAGATTAAGAAGCAACGGTTCAGATGTTTGTCCGACCAGTTTATTACCACTATAAACCAGGGAGAAGGGGAAGGCGGACACTGTTAGGGTGATGGGGAAGGGAAGGCGAGCGATAGGAAAGATAGGAAGGAAGCAAGGGCTTGTACAAAGCAGGGATAGTCACCAGCCAGGATCCCAGGGGCGGTCCGGTTGCAAGCGGCTCCGACGGTCCGAAGCAGAAGAGCAGGGGCGGCAGAAGCGGGGAGAACAGCAGCAGCGACGGGCAGCCCTGAGCAGCAAGCAGCTGTCCGTAGAAGCAGCACCGGGTCAGCACAGGAGGAGGGGTGCGGGGTCAGCACGGGAGAAGCGGCGAGGGGTCAACCCCCGGAGGGGCAGCAGCGAACAGTGATCAGCTCGTGAGGTCTCTCCAAAGAGAAGGCCTCTCCAGGAAGCAGCAGGCAGTGATCAGCTCGGGAGGTCTCTCCTAAGAGAAAGCTTCTCCAAGAGAAAGCCACTCCAGAGAAAACCCTCCAACTTCGTGGCTGCAGGACCCCTCTATTTATCTCCCAGATTTCTCCAGTCTACGTGACGAACCCCTCGAACCTCTCCTGCTTGGGCATCAGGCGGGTATCGCCTAAGATGGTTATCTCCCCCTGGAGATGAGTTCCATAAACGAGTGTTCTCCGGTCATTGAGCTGCAGCGTCAGGGGAGTATCACCTGAGATGGTTATCTTCCCTTGGAGGGGAGTTCCACAAAAGAGTGTTCAATGGCCACTGAGCTGCAGCTTAGGCCGCCCCAGGACATGCCCATCAGCTTGTCCCTGAGACAAAGGATTTCACAACCCTTTCCCAGGACTAACTTGGACATGTTCATCAGCAACCTTTGAGGCAATGGTAAAAGATATTAGTCTCTTACACGCAGTCAGGCTGGCAGTGCAGGCAGGGGAGCAGTGGGGGGTTCCCAGCATTCTTCTTCCACTCATTCTGAGCATTCACGTCGGGCTCATGTGCTGAACCAGGCTGGTAATTCCACCTAGGCCTCTGGATTTATTTCCACATGGCAAAGACTGTCATTCACTCCCCAGTTCTGTTCAGAGTATTTCTTAACATCTGGGAAGGTCTTTAGCTGCAAATACCTGATTTCTTATTCAACATTCAGATTTCCAAATGGAATAAACGATCTATTTACATGCATCATAGGCCATCTGGTTCCATATGAGAATTCAACAGAGAAGCTATTAATTGTCGTACATGTTTATTCATCATTCCCAATTCACAATTCTTATAAATAATTAAATCAGAGGATCTTTTGCAAATAAACAAGCCAAATGATTATTTTGAAGCTCCAACTTCCATACCTAAAAGAAAATAAAATTAATAACTCATGTAAATATCCAAGAAAAGGAAAATATTCAATGACACGAATACGCAGAGCACTATAATTTCCTGCAGCTAGCTGAGTCCCTCCATCTTGCATTGAAAAACAATTGGCAATTACAATTGCCAACACAATGCAGAAGGCAAAGGAAAGGCAGAACCTTTGGTTCTAAGGTGCTAAGGTAACTGATGTGAGAGCAGCAAGTCAAGGCAGTTCATCTGATCTTTGTTGTTTCCGTAGTTCTCCCCCCACAGCACCAAGGACGTCCATATATCAGACCATAGAGAGCATAACAGTATAGAATGAGATATTTCAACCCATTTTCAGCTTCCAAGCAGAGCCTGGCCCCTGCACACAGGCTGCCTCTCCCCACGGCCTTTTCTCAGCCAGGACCCAGCAGTAGCTCTCTCTCTGCTCCACGAATGAAGGGGAAGCTTCTTCCTTTCACCCAAAGCTGCCCGTTGAACAGCTTTCCATCACCATGCTCCAAGCTATGAGCAATTTACATCAGGGCTGCGAGGTTTATGTTCCTCGTGTCCCTCCCCAGTAATGCTGGTAGGAAGGCTGCCAGGCTTCCTGCACTGCCCGAGTGAAACCCACACTTGATGATGATGTCCTCTGCTGCTCACACCGGTGAGCACCGTTCATGAACCACCCTTGGATGCAGCCTAAGGCACTCATCTCTGTTACCAGGTGTACAAACAGGAATGAGTACAGTCACAACCCACACATGTGAGCTCTGTGGATCTGTCAGCAGCAGGAGAGCTCTCTTCCTTTGGACTGCACCAGCATACCACTGTGGCACCACTTGTGGTATAAACACAGCCCTCCGCTGGCCTCCTTCCCTGCTGCTGTTGGTTGGGTGTTGGTGTAGTGCTGAGCTGAGGCTGTGGATGCTCCTGAGGAAGAAAATGAGCTCCTGGCTCCAGAACTGCAACTGTCCGGGGTTAATTCCAGCTGTGGGGAAGTAAAAAGCGATTGTCAGGAAGAAGAGGAAGGATGGCATGCTGCTCTGTGCCCTGTGCTGAAAACACCTCTCCACTCTGTCCTCACGGATCACTCAGATCAGTTGCATGTGGTAATTATTTGTACGTTTTCACTGAATGTAGCTGACGAGAGAAAGCAAAGGATGCTTCTTCGGGAGGATAGTTGGATGTGGGAGGGGTCCGTGTCCTTCTGGAGCCAGGAGATGTGCCCTGGGCATTGCAGCACTGGGGGAAGCCTGCAGCAGGTCCTGCACAGAGGTGTGAGTGACTCTTAAGGACCAGCACATGCACAGGGGCTGTTATTCACTCAGAAGTTTGCTGCATCCGACTCAGCCCCTGAGTGACAAGAATAAACTGCCTTGCAATTGTTCGTCCCTTTTTTAATGAACTCGTAGCCTCGTTTGTATGCTAAATGAGGAATCAATATGATCAGACCACAAAAAACACATATTCTGTATAGATCGGGCTCGAAGATATTAGCAACTGAAGTGTTACCATACATTTTGCCACCATCTATAGAGGTAATGGAAAATATTGATTTCAAATACCACTGCTAAATACGAGAGTGTATGTTATAACTTATTTGTGGAATTTCGTCTCCACTTTCTGAAACTTTGTGAGGATTCCTGGACAACTTCTCCGTAGTGTTTTCTCTTCTGGGCCTGGTTATGTAGAAGCACCTTAACCCCACGAAGGATTTCTGTGTGCCTGTGGCAGAGAGATGGGCAATGTGATTGGGATGGGGAGAGAGCAGAGCTGGGAGTGACAGCAATCAGAACAGTCACTGCGTGGTATATACTGATGAAAATGTCTGTTCTGCTTCACCGTGCCCAAGTGCTGTCTGACATCATATCCCAACAACATGAGCTACGGATCAGTGGATGTTTACATAACATAGCATGTCTGTTTACACAGCGTAGGCATGGCTTTCACTTTGTTCCCACTGGTGCCAAAACACACGTGGGCTCCACTGCTGTCCCAAACCCCAGGCTAAAAGCTCAACCTGGAGCAGCACCGGAGGCGGTAGTGGGAGTTCTGTGTGTGACGTATGACACTTCAGAAGTGTGGAGCCAGCAGGAAGCGGCCAGGAGCAGCTCTGCCAAACCGTCAGCAGGGACTAAATGCTCCGTGCAGTCACACCATCATTGCTGAAATTCTGCTCCTGAGAGGATGAAGGCACTGAGGAGGTGATGAACTCCGCAGTGTCCAGCGTCCCATTTCCTTTCAAAGAGTTTTTGTATTTCATTCCTTTGAATGAAATACATTATCTGTATATCTTTCTTCCCATCAAGAAGTGTCAGATTCTCCCAGGGCACAAAGCTGTGCAGTCAGACCTGCACACATATGCAGAACCTGTTACACCTCAGGGAAACATCATTGGCTCTTGTGCTCCAGTTCTCAACATCTGTGAGCATCTGGAAACCACAGTGAGAAATGGAGCCCTCCCTGGGGCAGCAGCAGGGGTTCCCTTCAGGTGAAATGATGGACACCCTAGATTTAGGGCAAATTGTGCCTTACGTGAATGCAAACCTTGCCCCTAAATGCCTCAGATTTTCTTTATTCCTTTGTCTTCCACAGCCTTGATGAAGGACGGAGTGAAAAAAGCGGTGCTGTTGGGTCCTGAGCAGCCCCCGCCCGTAGGAGGTGCAGTAAGGCTGGCTGGGGCCAGGAGCATCCTGAATATTCAGACTGTTTTCTGCAGCTCACGGGGACGTGTACATGGGATGCTCTCACAAAGCACATGTGCAAATGGAGAGCCCGTGTGGAAGAAATTCCTGCAGCAGTTTCAGTGTTTTTTCAGCTGTTTTCAGCTTTTTTTCTCTCTGTTTGCCATCTGTATGCGGTGGCAGCTGCATTCAACTGGGACTCCAGTTTGGGTTTTACTATCGATTCCCCTTTTCAGGGCTAAATGAAAGAGCCTCATGTATTATGGAATGTGAACGTGCCCTGTAGGAGAGCTGGGCAAGTCCTCGGTCTGTGCAAACGCTGTCGCTGAGAGATAAAATTTCCTGTGGTGAGAGTAGAGCAGAGCTTATGTAAACTGAAAGCCCTGAAACATGAGATTGTGTATAAAATGTCTGCTTATACATTTGTGGTGACTGCTACAGTTTAATAGAAAGTCCTTAGGAAAGGGAAGAGAAACAGTCACTTCTGGAGTGCTGTTAGCTCACAGCCACTGCAACAACCCGAGTGCTGAGGCTCAGAGCAGCGTGATGAAAGTAATGCAATGAAACATGGGAGAGCGAGGGGGGACTGCAGATGTGAGAGAGCTGGGTGGTGCTGGGTGGGATCACGCTTCAGTTTAACCAAGGAGATGCTGTGAGCAGCTGGCCCCACCTCGGAGGGGCATCACTGGGCTCTCGCGGTGCTTTAGGCACAGCATGGTAGGATCACAGCACCAGGAAGGCTGGAAAAGGACTCCCCAACCCCCAGACCACCATGCCCACAGACCATGTCCACTGGTGTTGCATCTCCACCATTCTGAACACCCCCAGGGACGGTGATCCCCCACCTCCCTGGGCAGCCTGTGCCGGTGCCTGAAGTGTTTCCCAGTACACAGCTGACCCTCCCCTGGCACAATGTGAGGCCATCGCCTCTGCTCCCATCCCCAGAGCAGCCCCTGCACCTGCAATAGGCATCAGAGTGGTACCCCCCTCTGGTGTCTGCTGGGGGGCGGGGGGATGGGCTGTGATGTGACTCCTGAGCTGTCTGAGTTGGTGTTATTATCTGTCGCGTTCAGGCTGACTCATTCCAGGATTATGTGGGCTTCTCATTCGTCGTGTTTCTATAGGAAAGTACTTTCTGCATAGGCTTGGAGTATGAAACTGAAAATATTCTGATTGTAAACTGTCTAAGACAATAGGAAGTGCACTGTGAAGGTGCTGTCTGTGCTACACTAATTCCACAACTGCAGAGGCCGCAGTGTGTGCTCCTGCTGCCATGCGAGTGCTTTGGTAACTGCCAAAATTGAGGTTCTCACCATGGACGAGTCTGCTGCCTGCCTTCTATTCACACGTGTGCTTTAGCTGGTTGGCCATCAGCCTTTTGCTGCATTACTGCAGGATGAAGAGCTTTTCCTTGTGCAATGGCTGCAGCTTCCCCCCGGCGCTGGTCGAACTGCGCCCGCCTTCCCCTGAGAGCAGAAGTGCTGTCCCCACGGGGCAGGGTCCCCTCCCGCAGCTCCCACCAACCCGCTGCAGGCTCTGGTGAGTGCTTTTCCTTCCTGCTAGCTCCTGGCAGTGCGAGGAGCTTTGCAGCACAAATATTTATGGATGAGGCAGCGTTTGGACTGGGGAGTGAGGAGCGCAGGTCAGCTGCACTGCTTATCTCTTGGAGACAATGGATATGGAGCGCATGGGATAACATCTTCCAGCTCTGATTCCACGGGACACACTCGATTAAAATGTAGCCCAAAGAAGGCAGAGGCTCCTTCACAGCTCCCAGCAGAGACACACAGCTTGGCACTGCTTTGCAGTCTCTTGGCAACACATCCAAGCCTGCAGAGAGCGGCTGTGAAAGCACAGCTACAAAACCCATCGGGCGGCGCCACACAGCACGGGGCAGCACGGGGGGGTCCCGGCCCCACCACCCCACACCCGCGAGCAGAGAGCACCGACCCTCTGGGAACCACATGTAGTTGTTCCCTGAGCACATAGAGAGCTCCTCCTGAGCTCTGCTGGACCTGCCCGCCCACATTGGGATTAACTTGTAGGAAAACAATGAAAGTAATGTCCCGGCCACTGGATGCCCTAAGAATTCTATAGGAGGCCTTGCAATGCTGCATTCATGCCAAATGAGTTCATTCTGATTAATATTATTGAAACAAATGTCACGGGAGTGAATAATGGCTCGGTCATTATTTTAAAGTGTTGCTTCTGGATCTATAAGAGCCAATGATTTAGTTCTGGGGAAGTCATTCTGCGTTTCACCTCTGAAACCTGGGCAGGATTCAAACTTTTCTGAGAAAAAACAGCCATGAAGGGAACGTGGGGAGCAGTGTGTGTGTTCTCTGACGGCGGATGGAGCACGTGGTGCTCCCGTGGCCGCTGTGCTCCGTGGGGAGCATCCTCTGCACGGAGCATTTCTGTGCTGGGTGACTGCAGAGCCACTGCTGCTGGCTTGGGTCGGTTTGGATCAGGCCAGGATTTTCTCTTTTTCGCTCTTCCTCTCTGAAGGACAGTTTGGCTTCACCCCGTGAATTCAGGATGAGGTCATTCCGAGGTCCATATGTCCAAATGTTATTTTTTGCTCTGCGTTGTTTGCAACTGATATTTTTGTGTAAATAATGTACAAGCGAGAAGAGCCGGACTGAGAGCGTGCTCATTTGGATGGAGCACACACATCCGTGGAACGGAGCGATGCTCTGTGTGCTGAACAGCCCATGCTGGATGCCACGAAGCTGTAGGGGTCACGGCCACGGCCCCCAGAACCCCATGTCCCCAGGACCCATGGGTGGCACAGGGGTTCCCGTGTCCTGGCAGCACAGCCCTCGCTGTCCCCATGCCCGGCCTGGCTGCTCTCACTGCTCTGAGATTGCTCTGTATTTAGCATAAAATATTAATGTTTGAAAATGGCTTTAAAGATGAGGAACCGATTGTCATTTCAGACTTTTCACAGTGCTCGGGAGCCTTGGAGGAGGGAGAAGGAAACGCTGGGAGGGGGCACGCAGCAGGGCACTGTCACTGAGCTGCGTGCTGCTGCGGAGGGCTAGGTAAATGTTAAGCATTCCTATTATCCTTCATTGATTGATATAGCTTTTTTTTGTGGCATTTGCAGGCATCAGCTCACCTTCACCTTCAATCCAAAGAACATGTTCTGCTCGTTCAAAACAATTGGAACTTAGTCAGAACAGTAGAAATCAGACTTCCGCTGGGTAGATCTGAAATTGATATTGACATGAGCGGCCCCGCTTTGTGCTCTTAGGTTCTATGTTCAAATTGCTGTCTTTCCGTTATTCACCTCTTACATTGATTTTCCCAACACTTAAGCACAGCAGTCTACTTATCTTCACCAAAAAAATTAGAAGCTAAGAACGATCATTTTAATTTACATTATTGATGTTTTCCAACGCAGCGGTTTTTACCTATGCAAATCTTTGTAGCAGTTTGTGAAGCCTTAGGAGACGTTCTTTAGAAACTTGATTAAAGTCTCAGCTGGAATAAAATATTTAGCCAAAGATGTTCCCATACTCTCCAATTACTCCGTAATGAATCATCTCTGTTAACCTACTCGGAAGCATCCAGTTTCACTCAAAACCTTCTTGTAAGTGTTCCCTTTTGGCTTAGCATGACACATGTAAATTCATCTTGGGTTTGATAATCCGGTTGTAAAATGAGAATAATCCTTCTGTGCCCGTTGCAGGGGTGAAGGAAGGGGCTATGGGCTCTGTACCAGCCCTCCTCACCCACCCCAGCACCCCTCCCTGCTGCCTTCCCTGCTCTGGCTTCCTGGGCTGTCTGTGGATCTGTACCCTTGCTGGGAAGTGAGGGTATTGCCACTGGGTTTGGGGTCACTGCATCTGGGGCAGAGCAGGGCGGGGCGACATTGTCCTTAGGAGATGCCACAGAGGTCCAGAACATGAAGAAAGCAATCAATATTTGATTTTGAGTATTGCCAAAAGAATGCAGTAAGGTTTAAGGGCATGTCTTGCTGGGGAGGTAAAACCACTGAAGGTGGAAAAAATGTAATAAGGGATAAAATTTATGCAATTTATTTCATTAATTTTAAGGCACTGCATTTGCCCGGTCACAAAACTATTTTAGCTGTGGTGACGTAAGGTCTATAGGATGAGATGACACTGGGAGGAGAGGTGCGGATCTGCAGAGTGTGCATTTCCCACTCCAGCAGTGGGGCAGCAGCATTAACCCCCACAGCTCCCAGTGGGGAGGGCTACAGGGTGTGTGTGCTATGGATGGGGCAGTGCACGGGGCCGCACTGAGCTGCCTGCACATCGCTGCAGTGTCCTTGTAGTGCCAAATGACTTTGAGATGAAAGGGCAGACGGAATTTGATGTAAACCAATGTGAAGTCAATGTGAAAAGGGAAAGAAATCCCACCTGACCTGCCCAGATACACTGGTGGTGCTTAGGGCAACCAGTTCCCTCGAGGAACCTGGGCTGCAGCCAATAATAACATCACCTCAGAGCTCAGAGGTGCTTTCAAAATGTGCAGTGTTGGAAAATTAAGAAAGGAAAAGAGCACAGAGAACATGGCCACGCATCTGAGTCCCAAACAATCCTGTATTAAGAAACACTGGATGCAGACCAGGTATGGAGGAGACTGTGGGAGCAAAGAGTGTGGAATTTCTCTTGTTATTGTTTCTGGGATCATGTGAATAGAGGATGGCTTGTCAGCCTGAATGGATGGTGGAGAACACGAGCGGTGTGCACAACCCTGGATGTCGTGGAGACAGCTGGGAGGACACAAACGTGCTGCAGCTCCCAGCAGCAGGACAGGCAGCTGTCAGTGACACCCAGCAGTGTTCAGATGGACACAGACCTAAGGGAGAGCTTCCAGAGCACGTGCTGTGGCTGTGGGGCTCCTTCCCTGAGGATGCTGGGGACGCTGAAGGCTGACACGGTCTCCAAAGGGATCTGGGGCACCCAGGGCTACAAACCCAAGAGCAGGGCAATACTGGTGACGGAATCTGGAGCTCCTGTGAGCTCTGCTCTGGGAGGAGCAGGACTTCAGACCCAGGTGGGACGTGACCTGGGCTGTGCTGTCAGCCTGGGACTGGAGCTCAGTGCAGTGCTGAGCCAACACATGCTGTGTGCTTTGTTAGCGCCTTAAACCTCCTAATTCCTGAGTAGGTGTTTAATTTATTTTCCTCTTGAATTTTTTTTTTTTAGCTTTAAGAGGCATGAGTCATTCCGTTCCATTTACCAAAGGGCTCTGCTCCTGGATATTGTTTCTGTGGATATTTGCAGCAGCTGCCTGCTGTGAGTGGGATGCTGCTGCTGCTGCTGCGTTACGGGCAAGATGCTGGGAAGGGAAGCTGAGAAAACTGAGTAATTTCTGGGTTGTAAGCCACTGAAAGAAGTCCCACATGTTGATGAGAGAGATAGTGTGATGAGAGAGATAGTGTGTGCACCAGCAGCACAAGAACAAGAGCTTTAAGTAAATGAGGTTGGAGATGGAGCGATATGTTGTAAACGGGTGCAGCAGCAGTGGCAGTTGCCAGAACTCAGCTGCTGTTTCTTTCCTCACAGTTTCTCGACTGTGCAGAAATATTAAACATAACTAAAGGATGTGGCAACCCCTCTTTGCTTATCTCCCTGTTCTGAGTGTTTTCTCTTCATGCTACACAAGGGAAGGCTCATGTGTGTGCACTGGGACAGCTGTGTGCGTGCCATGCCCCTCTGCGGCACTGCAAACAATAGGGGAAAAAGGATAGGAAACAAAGAGTCATGTTCTGATATGTCGCCAGAACTAGAGGTTGATCATTTCATCTTCTGCCGAACACTATGCAAAACCCCCTCTCGTATCCACATGCAAACCATACAGCTCGTGGCACAGAGGTTGGGGAGGCTGCAGAGATAAACTGAGTGCAGTAATTAAATTCGATGGCTGGGATTCAAACCCGGGTCAGACATTTCTCAGATTTAGTATGGCCGTATCTCCAGTTATGTCTGTAATACACGCAGCTGTCATCAACAGCTCTGCTCGCAGGAACATACAGAAGTTGCAATAAGGCACTTATGCACCTTTGAGCAAAGCAATAGATATTTCCTGAAGATGTTTTTGTTGCTGTTGTTGGAGCAGCGGATCCCTCGATGCAGCGTGCTGTGCTGGAGCGGAGCTGCCACCCTCGCAGTGCCCGCGTGGGTCCGTGGGTCCTCCGTGTGCGCGGGGCTGCTTGTGCTCCCGAGCGGTCACCTAAGCAACAGGTTTCACATCCGGAATTCACGTGGAGCAGCTCTTGTTGCACAGAATGGAGCAGTGCGTGAGCCGGGTCTGGAAACAGCCGCGGTCCAAAGCGCCGTCCTTTTGGCACAGAGGAACCCCACTGCGGGGCTGCCTCGGTTGAGCCCCCGCTGAGCTCCGTCCCTGCGTGCTCTGCCGGGATCAGAGCGCTGGGAGGGCCGGCAGAGATGTTCCAGGCACAGCCTCCCTTCTCCCGTCGAGCAGGACATAAAGCATGCTGCTGCGGCGGCGCCTGCCCGCCCCGACGTGGAGATCTTTACGATTTCTGGTCACGCAAAGAGCTGCATCATTACAGGAAGGATTCGCAGGAATGCGGCTCTGCTGGGGGACTCACACAGGCAGGGATCCTCCCCGTGAGCTGCTTCACGTTATCGGGAGTGTTTATGGATGGAGATAAATCTCTCCTGACCGGCGTGACCCTTCGGCAAGCAGGAGCAGGTCCCACTGAGCCTGGGCCCAGCTTCTTTTCATATTTCTGAAAACTGTGGGGCATCGCTCCCTCCTCACGAGCATGACTGAGTACATAGGGGATTTATTCTTGCCCTCTCGCAGCCCCAAGCTCACAGGGTCTGACTTCTCGCTGTCTGCAGACCCCCATCTATCTCCCTGCACACCAACGCTGCTCCCACCTTCACCTGGCAATGAATGGGCGCTGACTGATGCTGGGAGACCTCTGCAGCTCTGACAGCACATCACGACACGGTGCTGTGTCCCCCAGGAGGGCTGTGGCAGTTGGGGAGGGTCACTGTGCTGCACTTCCCCACTGCAGTGCCGCAGGATGGGAGCTGTGTGCTGCTGGCTGCAGAGCAACGTGGGCAGGAGCCCTCTGCCAAGCCCCGCTGCTCAGACCTCCCCTCCTACAGCCTTTATGTTCCCAGAAAAGCCAGTAAATATCCTCGTGCTTGATCTTTACCAAACTATAGTCAAGGACGGATGTCAAGTGCTTTGCTGCTTGCGGACACATTCACACAGCTCTCATTTTGTTATCGCAGGGCTCTTAATAAAGTCTAATAAGTTCAAGCTTTTTTGGGAAGGTTTCCATGGCCCTGCTGCCAGCCATAATCACAGCACTGGAAATTCATGAGCTCAGTCAGTGCTGCGATCACATTGCTGGAGGAGCTGCCCGGAAGGCTGCAGCCACACGGCCCCGCGGTGCTCCTGCTCCCCTCCTCGCACCACCAGCAGCAGCACAGAGGCTGTGGCTGTGGGTCAGACTGCACACACAGCTGTGCTGGCAGCTTTGCAGCAGCTCTGGGGCCCGCAGTGTGGATGCTTGGGTTTGCTGCTGGAGCCTTCTAGATGAGCAGGCCTTCTGGATGCTGCGCTCCTCCGGTGGCGTAGGATGGTGAGGTGGGTTTGTTTACTCGTAATGCAAACATGCCCCTGGAAAAAAAGGGTTTGCTGTGGGGTTTCTTGTCTGTAAGCTCTTCTTTTTTTTTTCTAAAGGGTGACTTGATCCATACATTTCTGTTCCCTGTTGCTGATATATTTTCAGCTTTCCCATTTGGGCATCGGGTTTCCTGAAAAAAAAATAATCAAAAAAAAATGGGTGAGGTGAAAATGCTGAGCCCCTCAGAAAGTGCTCACATTTAGCAAAGATGCACAGCTGTGCAAACATGAGGCCTCACATGGAACAAGTGGACTGAAACCCACCCGGCCCCATTGCTTTCCCTCAGCACGTTCACCTCAAGCAGAGGGAGGGCTGCGCTTCCGAGGTCATTTTTCAGGGCAGTGCAAAACCCAGGGGGCAGTTTAAGACCACCTCGTGCTACTGCCAACCACGGCTGCCAGCGCTTCTGCCACGCTGAGTGTCGGACCTGGTGCGAGAGGGCTATTGCAGGGGATCGTTGCCCCAGCCAGGGTGGACACAGCAATCATTCCCTGTAACTGAAGGAAGGTGTTCTTACAGTGAGGAGGGAGGACCCTGAACCGGGAGATGAGATTTTGCCCAGGGATGTGGGGGGTGATCACCGCTGGCTCCTTGCAGCCTGCTGGTGCATTGCTCTGTGTCCGTGCTCTGCTCTGCACCCTTGCTCAAGCCTTTCTCTCCTGTTCTGTTGACCATTCTACTTTTGATTGTGAATTTAGCATGGTGCTTTGTTATGAATTTAGCTCATTATTGAATTGTTTGAGCATGGCTTAGCCCCGAGTGAACTTGTGGTAATAATGTAAGGTTAGAGCCAAGAGAAACAGAAATTCTCAGCATGTCAGCAGGGAGAGAGCACTCACCTTGCTGTGTTGTAAGGAGAAAAAAAGCAATGTCTGGGCACACTCAGCCCTATCCAGCATCTGCGTGGTGCTTTCCCTAGGGCACAGCAGCAGTGCAGCGTAGCACAGACCATGAGCTGGTGAGGTATTTTGTTATCTCTGTGACATACATCTCTCAAAAATGGATACGAGCATGGTAAGGCAGCACAGTAGAAAGAAAAACATTGCAGGTGTTTTTCATTAAAAAGCATCTGCTTATTGAGATGTGTGCTGTTAGAAAGATATTTTGAAACATTAATTAACCAGTCCTGTAAAATGGAGTGCTGTCATTAAACACATGAAAACCCTTGTTCCATTCCACCACCCGTGTCCACGCTAACAGGAAACACACACACAAGGTATTCTGTTTTGCTCACTTGATAGCACCTTTGCTCTTTCACAGTGGGGTGTTTGGTACCGGAATGGGTCTGACAGAGCTCGTGGAAAACCCCAGCCTAAGATCGGCCTTTTTTCCTCTTTTTTTCCTAGCACAGGGCTCCCTGGGAGCACAGGGTGCTGGAAATAGCTCCGCTATCTTTAGCTCCCCTTCACAGTTCCCTGAAGAGATCTCCTGAGTCAGAAAGGTCAGCAGATGCCAGCCCCAAAGCCAGAGGTGTTCTGAGAGGAATGGGATAGAAAATCATCTGCCTCGGATAACATAGTGAACTCTATTAAACGTAGATGAGTTTTAAATAAACTCCTGCAGAAGCCCATTAGTTCAGTGCATTAAGTTTTATAAGAGCTCCTCGCAGCTGGAGGAGGCTGCACAGTGCTGCTGGTTGCAGGGTGGGGGCTGCCAGCCCTGAGCCAACAGCTGCAGCGCATTGCAGTGCACATGGCCCAGCCCACCTCAGCTTACAGGGAGAGACACAGCCCCAAAATCACAATGACAGAAAATCCACCCCTGCTTGAGTGCCCTGCAAAGAGGGAGCGAGGTGTGCCATGCTCTGCTGCCAGCAGCGACGCTGGGCAGAGCCGTGACTCCCCGAGCGTACCTGCCCTTTGGATCTGATTTTAATCCCATGTATTTCTATCAGTTTTAATAAGCAGATTTATATTGGACACCAAATGTTAAAATTACCTCAACTTGAAGCGCCTGCCTATGAAATGAGTCGGAATAGATTCTCCATGGAAGTTACTGCAGCGCCAATAAGGATTAATTAAAACTCAAATGTTCTTCATTGTATGTTAATTGAGGGATTGTTATTCAGTCAGCCTTCTTGATTTTGCTCTGTGTTAAATAATCATGGAAGTATTTCACCTAGTCTCACTGTTTGCTTAACCAATTAATTAAGGAAGGGGATATTCTGCATTTATTAATATTTTAATTGGAGAATCGTATTCCCGGTGGCCCAAGCATCTACATACGTTCAGTTTGTGTGTTTATCTTTCTTGTCTTTTAAATGACCAATGTTCCTGATTGTACACTGCAGACTTAAAAACAGATTTGAAGTACTCTGCACAATTGAATGTCGTTAGTGCTGGGAAGCGGAGCTGGGCTCCATCCCAGCTGTGCTCGGGTAGATCTGAAGTTATTCCCCTGCCACGATGATGGTTACTGCTGCCCGGGGACAAGAGCTACATGCTGTTTAACGATTTAACTGTTACCAGTTCAAAGAAGTATCTTAAATGGTTCCTGATGTATAGAAATCCACTTTGTAGCCACGCAGGGTTGAGCAGGTGCCTCAAGGCTTAAACCTCCTGCAGGGGCTCTCCCTTAGTGGTGGTGCTTTGTGCATGCTGCTTTGCTAATGCTATGGTGTATGGGAGCTGCTGAATCACGGCCTGAACCACTGATGGATCACCTGATGCGAGCACTGAGTCAGCCATGGGAGCACAGGTGAAGGCAATGCACCTGTGTGACTGGAAGGGGTGGAGGCTGGCTCCACTCCTCCCAGACCCCATTTAAGGGCTGACCACCACCAGGGAAGGATCTCTTCTTAGAGAATGCTCCTTTGGAGTTTCCTATTCCATAGTCCTCAGATATGGGTGAGCGGTTTTTTTCCCTTTATTTTGATTGTCTCTCTTCAATCGTGATAATCTGCCTAACTCTGCCATCTGTGAAATATCTTGGCTATAATACCATTTGGTATTGTTCACTGTGTTAATCTCACATCTTACATATGGGAATTGAGGTTTGCTTTGTGTTGTCTTCTGGAGGAGAGGAAATGGGAAAGACCACAGCTCCTAGAATGGGGGAAAAGAGAAGTGCTGGAGTGGGCTCGTGGCCAGAGCAAGCCCTCTGGGTGTGGGGTCTGAAGACACTGAGTTTCTGAAATGTGATGACTCCTAATTTCTGAATTCTGACTGCTGTGGGCAGGATGTCTACGAATGCTTTGTCTCACTCTCCTCCATTGGCTTTGACACAGTGTCAAGGAGGAACTGCCACATCTGGAAGGAGCTGCAGACAACTTTGGCCTGGTATCTTCACTGCTATGGTTTCCTCTGCTGGGGGCGGGGAAGCGTGCAGGTGGGGGCAACAGCTTTGGGGTGGTGGCTATCTGGCAGTGATCTGTGTGTAAGAGGGCTGGAGTGCTTCGCTCCCATCAGCACAGTGCTCTTTGCTGTGGGATCAAGTGGAGCCATGGCTGCAGTGGATGTGTTCTGCTCTCTGCTTCACGTTGGGCGCTGCTCAGAGCAGAGGTTGGTCTGAACAGGGGTCTGGTCAGTGGTTGTGCTCATGTGGAGGCACAGCACAGCTGTGCTTGCAGCTTTTACACTTCATTTTTACACCTACACATAGGGAAGAAAAAAAGAAAAATGAGTGGAGTGGCACCTTTTTGAGTTTTATCTCCTCTTTGAACATAAGAGCAAAATAATAGACATTTGTGACTCTGAAGTGAAAGCAAAGCACTTCTCTATTTTTCTCCTGCATGCTTTCCTTCCCCACGCTCTGCCGTGGCCATGCAGGCAGCACGCCCTGGCAACCTCTGCTCCTCCAGATGCCCTCCCAGGGCTTCTTCTTTTTTTTCCTCCCTTCCTCTCAATTTAAAGCTTCTCTAAATTAATACAGATTATTTTTAAAGTCTGTGCTCTGACCACAGTCTCTGATTTAGCAGTGCCAGTGGTATCTAGTTGTGTTTAAAGCTGTGAACTAGCAGCCTGCAGCCAGTGGAGCACTTGGGCGCATGCATAAATCCTGATGGATTTAATGGGTTGTGACCATTTGGTTGGAGTCAGGTCACTGCGCTAAATGCAGGCAGACTGATGAGCAGATGCTGGCATGCTGCCATCAGCTCACCTGAGTCTGTAGCATCCAAATTTCACACCTCATCTTCCCTGAGACTTCAGTGCATCCTCTTCATGTTGCCATCTCAGCTTCGCTTTTGTACTGCATCATCTTTGTCACTCTTGATTTATAATCTTGGTGCCCAACTGTTCTTTTATTTATATTTGGTTAAAAAAAAAAAAAAGCAAATTAACCTCATGATGATGAATTAAAACACTTCTTTGAAGGCAGAAAGACATGGGGGATACAAACGGGTGCAGAAGTCCCATTGCTGGGGCAGGAACACACCCTGCAGCCCTGAGAAGTCTGGGGCTGCTTCTTGCTCAGCCTCTCCTCCTTCCTGCTGTTACCTGCTGTGCCATTCCCTGTTCCATTCTACTTGTTCTTCTGGCGCAAACAGAGTGTTTGTTCTTAAAACCAAACACGGGAGGCTGCACTGCCTGTGCTCTCACCAGTAGTGCTTGTGGACCCCTTACAGACATGAGGAAAAACTGCTGAGCCACGAGAGGAAAAAGTCACTCCATTGACATGAAGCATTTCTTACTTCTGGGAGCTTGATTTAAATTTAGGCTTGTATTTGTGGGAAGGGAAACTTGCACACTGTTCCTGTAAAGGAGTCAGAAAAGACGTGGGTGATAGGAGCCTGACTGGAGGAAAATGCCGGATCAGGACAGATCCTTGGATGAATGTTCTCTGTTCTATTGTCCACGGCCCCGTGGGAGTCATAAAGGCCTGTACTGAGATTGGATGACACTGAACACTGGCAAATCACCAGAACTGAAGATTAGGGTGAATCATAATTGGTGCTCTTATGAGAAAAGTAAAATAATAATAAAAAAGAATCCCATTATATACATCTACCACTGCCCATCCATCCAAATTGCCTCGGAGAAGTCCGCTATTAACCTATCTCTTTTGGGTAATTGCTTTCCCCATAAGAGCCCTTTCCCATAGAAGTACTGTCAAAACAAGGGCAAGTTTTGGTCCATCAACCTTGACAATGTCCTCTGACATTATTAGCTGAATTCATCAGCCATTAATGACTGCAAGATGTATGGGATATGCTCTGGTTAGCACTTGGACAGACTCTTTCTAGCTCTATTTATGCATTTAGTCTGAATGGAGTTATTAAAGGTCGTGACTTCATTTCCAAAGTATCAGGTGAAAATACTTTCCAATTTAGAAAATAGAGGAGACCGCTTGCAGTGAAATGAAACACCATCTTTAGTAGTTTCTTTCATTTGAAGAGGTATTTATTAAAAGTTTGACTTTCATTAACTAAATCCAGGTGGGGCCCGGCGGGATGAATGATGGCACACAGTGCTCAAAGGAGCTCTGTTGTCTCCAGTAATGAATTTGGGGACTTTGGGTTTTCTGAGATCAGCAGCAGGATTTCTTGTCCTTCTTGGCGCTGGGTGACATGAAAGCCTGCGATGTAATCGCTACCACGTGCAGAGGGCTTTTACTATAACACTCCCATTTTCATTTTATAACCTGAGATTTAGCTGCAGAGCACGAGCGAGCCAGTCAGTGCTGGAAAATGTCTCTGTTCTCACGTTCCTTTAGCAGAACCTATGCTGAAAACCTTTTGTCTGAATATGTTACTGTGAAGGTGCTTTTGATATGGACGTGGCACTGGAGGTTATAGATACCACTACATTAAAAGTGTTCCACTTCTTTTCCCAGCAGGGATTCTGGAGCAGCCATCTGTGCCGCTGATTTCTGCCAGGAGATCCGGATTCACTTTTTCATGTCCTACAACAATTTGTGCCCTCTCAAACTGCACCGTGGCCCCCAGGGCTCCCTCATTGCCAGCTGGGAAATCTGGAAAAGTGTGCTGTGTTGTTTCACACCGTTTCTTCAGGGAAAATTGAGACTCCCAAGCAGCATTTGAATGAACTCTGAAGCGTCTCTGCTGTTCGGGGGGTGGTGAAGCGTGGTGCAGCTTGGGTCACCAGGTCCTCCATCCACGGGCAAGCTGTGACCCCAGAAACCTTATGCTTCATTTGGGAAGAGCTGCTTTGGGAATGACCAGGCCTGGTGGGCAGGATGTGTGTGTGTTGCACCAGATCAGAATAAGGAAATGCTTTTACCAACAAACAGGTATGTGTACCGCGAGTGTAATGCCAGGAATATGTCGAGGCCCTTTGTGAGATTTTTATCTCACAGTTTGTGGCTCTGTGCACCTCCATTCTGCTGGAGCTGTGTATTTAGTACTCCAAACAGTGCGATAAAACCCAGCTGCAATCAATCAGATCCTCCTGCTGTGGTTCACACTCGCTGTTCCCCAGGAGGAGTCTTTATGGCTGCAGGAGCTGAGAATTAATTTGAGAGGATGGCTGCAGCCTCAGAACGCGTCTGGGCACAGTGCACGTGACCATGTCAAATGAAAAGCATTTCCTCCAAGGTTCAGTCTGCAGATGTTACAAATGTTGTAAGGGTTGGTAAATAGGAATTAATTAACATTGCTGGTAAGAGATCGTTCTGTGGGGGTGAGCGGAAGGGTCGCGCCATGCTGCCGGGGCACAGTGCGTGTGCTTGGCCCAGTGAGCTCCCCCACCTCCCCGGGCACTGTGGCCAAGCTGTCCCCACGCAGACCACAGCCCACTCTCACTGCACGGTTTTGGACAGCGGTGGCCCTTTGAGCCACGGTCATGTTCTCCGTTCAGAATGGAAATCGGAGCTCGCAGCTGATCGCTGTCCGACAGCTGATGAGGAGCAGAGGAAGGAGTCAGCCTCCACGCAGCCGTGCTAACCCGAATCGGACGGTGGTACTCAGTGGGGTTTTGTAATGAATCGTACAGGGCTTTCTCTTCTCATCGGGTGGTGGAAAAGTGGCATAACTGTGTGCAGTGGGAGCAGCCAGGGCTGCTGGCAGCCCCACCCACCCCCCGAGCAGGATGCACTGCCCCCCACGCCTGGCAGTGCCCGCTGCTGCTCAGTGTCACTCCATGGGCTGCTCCTGGAGCTGCATCTCTGAAGACAGTGTGACTGCTTTGATTTTCCTGGAGCAATCTGGCTCGGGCATCCTTGTATTGCCTGTCACACAGCTATCTAAACCACCGGTCAAGTTGGTAAAAAACAATAACAATAATAATAATCTTTAAAGGCCTTGGAAAGGTGCCCTGCTATTGATGTCTTACAGTGACAAAGCCGAGCTCTCTATTAAGAAAGTTTGATTTAAAGTCCAGAGATGGCCCCTAATGTTTACCAGGAAATAACCAGGTGGGCTCCCTGCCATCAGTGGGAAGACAGAGGTCATGATTATGTGCAGTGGTTTTTAAAAGTAATTTTTAAATGAATAATTTAAAGCAATCCTTCCTATTTTTGCATTTCAGGCGACAAGCAAGCAGCAATGCCTGATGCAAAACAAACCAAGAAGAAAATCTGGGAAGGCTCAGGAGCAAAGGTAGGGTGGTTTGTTTGTTTTTCACTACAAAGAAGAAAAGTTTGGACTGAGAATGCTATTTTGAGATCTTCTGCTTTCAGTGAGAGTTTGGGGAGTAATTAACAGAAATGCAGGCGAGGCACTGATCCATCCAATGCTCAGAGGTCAAAGCCCTCCATCAGATTAAGGGGTTGTGAGATCTTGAGAAGGTTGGTGAAGGTCATTTCAAAGTTGTAGTGTCCAGATTTTATCTTAGTGACTGCCAAAGTGAAAGAGATGGATGCTTGGCCTTCTGAAGCACTCTGACCCACACAGCACAGAATGTAACTGCTATCAGGTATTTACCTTGTCCTGAAAACAAGCAGTTCTGAGGAGGTTGGAAGCAGAGGGCGGTTTGTACCTATCACAAAGCTGGAAGTGTACGACAGGTTCCCACAGAGAGGGGATGAGTGGGGCTGGGGCTGCACAGCCCTGCTCTGCCCTGCAGGGCACAGGGACCCACAGGTGGAGCGGTGCAGGGCCTGTGTGACTCGCAGGAGCTCACTTCTCCTTGCTGATGGATTATGCTTTAATACCTTCTTTCAGAGATGGCCAGGAATAGTTGCTAATTAAAGTAAATAGGTGGATGAAAGATGTGCTGAAAAATATCTGTCCGCTTGCCAAAGGGATGTGTAAGATGATGGCAAGTGTGAGAAGGCACCTTGCTTGGAGTGTCCCAGCCTGGTGTGGTGTTCCTCGTGTGTTTGCGTTAGCTGCTTTGTGCTGGCTTGGAAGGAGATGTGCCATGAAGAAGTTTTGTGAAGGCACCGTGCTCCACGGTCGCCCAACAGACTGACATTAAAAACGTGTGGGTGCCTTTCAGTGCTCCGAGGGGTGCCCTGCACCCCCCGCACTGTGCCTCCATCTGTGCCCCCCCGGCAGCGCTCAGCGCCACGGGCTGAGCTCATCCTGGACATCATCCAAGGGCACCACGCTGCTGGGGCAGCCCAGAGCCACAACTCGCTGGGGGCCCTCCTGCATTTCCACCTTTGCAAAGAGTCTGCACCAGCTCTGTAAATGTGTCGGCTTTGCCTGAACAAGTCAAAAAGAAAAATCTTCCAAGAATGAGAACAAACCTCCGGAGCAGGAGGAGGCGGCTGCACGGAGCTGAGCCCGATGAAATCATCTGTGCTGAGTTCACCCCACGGTCACGGGGACACAGGGACTGATGGCTGTGTCCCAGCAGTGCCCGCAGCCCAAATCAGGGCTGAGCCCCTCACCCAGTGCTGAGCAGCACTGCAGGGCCGTGCTGGAGCTGGGCTGTGAGCAGGGCCGGGGGCATCCTGTGGGTCCTATGGCATGCTGAACTTGCTGGTTGCCGTGCTCTTAATGAGTAATGCGTCTCCTAATTTCCAGTGATCTGATGTGCACGTGGAAGCAGAGAGGCTTCAGAATGCAAATGTGTGCTGCACGTTACCCATCAGGGATCGTTTGCTCTCTGGGCAGCAAACCGCTCGCGTGCACTTAAGGAGAAAAGTGATATATGGGTGGGAGGAGGCAGGCGAAGTTTGAGTGGAAGTCGCAGGAAGCTGAGCATTAGCCTGTCTGAATCTGTGTCAGAGTGGGAGTCTGAATTTATAACATCCCCGTGAGCACTGCTTAGCACTTAAATTTAGGATTTTCTCTGTGGGCGATGCTGAAGATGAACGCATGCAGTACTCATGCTATGGCCCTGCGCACGACCCAGGTGAGGTGTGTGTTGGCAGCACTGCCAGCCCTCCTGCCCCCATCCCAGCTCAGAGCTGCTGTGCATGTGGGGTGGGGGGGCTGTGCAGGCAGAGGGGCTGTGATGTGTGACATGGCACCATCAGGCGCTGCGGATTTTGCTCTCATGGTTCTTTATCTCTGCTGGGAATACATAGCTAGAAGCACACGTGGCAAAGCTGCCTACTACCCACAGCTGCCCGTGTGTGTCACCCATGGGAGTCCATAATGCTGCAGTTATGAGAGCATCCATGCCAGAAGACCCTTACTCTGTGATGTGCTTTCATTGCAGAGTCACAACAATAACTTCCAAGGCAGTATCTTGTTGGGCTACCCATCTGCTGTTGCTGTCTAATTTAAGAAGTCTCAGACTTCGATTTGTTTCTGATTTTAATTAGCTAATGATGCTGCTTAACTTGTAATCTGGGCATCTGAGAAGAAAACAGCAAGAGCTGTAATTGGCTGAGTGCAGTTCATCACTGCTGTTCTTGGGAGGGGGTGTGTTATTGGCCATGCATCACCTAACGTGGTTCACGTGGTCATTAATTACTTCACTCACCAGATAAGCGAACGCTTGTTAAGCAATTAGGCTCCAGATCCATGAGGAAGGACACGCACAGGGGTTTGTTCACTTTCTTTTTGACACGTGCTCTGGAAGTTTGAAATGTGCATCTGAACATGTGGTCTCAAGGTGCTCGTAGCAGTGCGAGGCAGGTGCTGGGGTGTGGGGGCATGGAGGTGGGGGGCAGAGAGCAAATCAGAGCTGGAGTGTGTCCCTGTGCTGTCATCCAGCACTAGGCAAGACAGGGAAGTGGCTGTGAGACCCAATGTTGCTGCATTCTCTCATCAGTTCTCCCCTCAGCTTTCTTCTGGCAAGCTCTACTCTGGGATTTGCAGGGGAGACCTCAAAGAATGCATTACAAAAAGCCTTTTTTTCTTTTCCAAGGCTGAGAAATGTGATGCTTTGTTAAAATGAAATCACAGATCACTGAAAGAGTTGGATGCCTCTGGAGAGCTGCTTGGCCAGAGCAGATGTGATGCTGCTGGGGTGTGAACATGGGTGGGTGTGTGCAGGAGGTTCACCCCTGTCCCCCCACACTGCCCACCCCACACTTGAGCTGGGAGGGGGAGATGAGAAGGGGCAAATGGAGCGTTTGGGCCTGGGGGTGACAGGGCAGGTGCTCAGCACTTACATAAACAGAACTGCGAAAAAAAGCATCTGCTCTGCATACTTCTCCAACCAGAAAGTGCTAATGCACACATTCAGCAACAGCAAGAGTAGGGGTGCTCCCTCAGCAGCGAAGGGAATTCATTGCATGCACTCACGTGGGCTCAGCTGGACCGTTTTGTACTTGGTTGTTTTCATATCAACAACAGAGAGGATTGCACTGTTGTTTCTGTGTCAGTAATTGCTGCTGTGTAATGGATATTGACACTGGAAGTCAGTAGATGTGAATAATTGACTTCAACACAGCTAGTTTTCATGCTTTTCTTAAAGAAAAAGAAAAGGGAAAATGAAACACTGCTGCCTTTCAGAATGGCTGTCTTCAGGAATGCTGTGCTGGGTGAGTGGGCCATGCAGCTGTTTGCTTTGCTGTGGATGGATGGGTTCACAGGACTCTAGCTCCTAAATTTATCAGGGAAATGCATGCAAACTGCCAGACCACTTGTGTTCCTCCTCGTCGTTTAGCCTTCTTTCACAGGGATTGGAGGTTACTGAGCTTCCTGATTCCTTTGCCATTTTAATGTTCCATAGAAGATGTCACGCATATGCACTTCTTGTGCTGAAGAATCCATAGTTGTTGATGTATAATCTTTGTGATGCAATGTGTGAAGTGTGAGGAGCAGAGCAGTGATGCTGTGCACACCTGAGCCGGGCACTGAGCTCACTGCTCTCCTGTTGTGCCTTCTGTTACACAAATGGATGTGTACCAACACTTGAGAGATCAGTGTACTTTCACTCACACTCGTGCAGATCTACTGATGGGAGGGCGGTCGTGATTCCAGGAGTGACAGGAGTTTGGGTCCACAGAAAAACATTGGTCTCTTCTGTTCCCAATTTGGTTTAATGCCAAAAGTAAAATAGAGAATGGAAAAGACCCCTGGAGACTTAAAGAAGAAATGCAGAAGTGTTTGGTTCATGGAAGGCAACTTAGGAAAGATGTTTTGTGATGAGCAGTGCATGGGTAAGGTGAGCTGATCAGGAGTGGGAACAGGCTGCAGAAGGTGTTGCAGCAACGAGAGACGTGCAGAGGAATGATCACTGAGGCCTCTAAATAAGCAGAAGGGCACTGAGCTCCTGCAGCAAGAAGTCCTGGCTCTGCCCAGAGCTGCCACAGGAGGGACAGTCTCTGCCCTTCCTCTGCTGTTCAGGTAGAGAACCTGGAGGAACCTTTTTGGTTTAGATCTCATTAGTATGGTTACCCAACTAAGAATCTTCAATGGCAAGATGTTGTGTGGTGTGAGTGAGGCAGGCTGGTACCAGGGAGCACAGCGTGCCAGCAGCTCGGTGCTCTGCACTGACTGCTATTGGCCATCTCTGTGCCAGGGCTGAGCGTGTCCTGGTGACTTCCAGCACTTTCTGCTCCATTAACACGGTCTGACCCACATCACGTTATGTGAGGAGGTGTCCAGGGGGTGTCTCTACTTTTCCTTTTTCCTCATACAAAGAAACCTAGTCCTCATGCAGCTTTTGCTTCAACCGAAGCCTATTTCTCCTTAGTGAGGGTTTCATTTCTGCTGCTGGGACATGTAAAGCAGTGAATCTGCATGGGGTTAATGCCTCAGCGCACTAAAAAAAGCAGAGGCTGGCAAGGAGGAGTGGGAGAAAGTAGATCAAGAGAGAGTGCTTTGTTCCAGTTCAGGGCTTAAGCTATGAGACGCTGTTATTGGAGGCTGAAAGAATTCTGTTAAAGGGATGGGATCTCATTTTGCTTCAGTTCGAGATTTAATTTCTCCTTGGCCGAGCTAATGACGTGGGAAGACCCTCTCCACAAACATTCCCATGTGCAGGCACTCCTCTGCTGCCTCCTGCACTTCTCAGACAGCAGTGAGAGCAAATCCATACTGCGAAGTGGAAACTTTCCTGAAACTCTGAGGATCCTCAGCACAGTAAATCACAAAAATCACTTCGTTACTGTGGGCATCATTAACAACCAATCGCTTATGCCCTTTGCAGATAGATAGTAGAATTTAATCGGTTGAAATATTAATTAATTCCGTCCTCCTCTCAGGAGCGGAGCAGCTCTGGATCTGCACTGGGGCGTGGGAGTTAAGTCTGGCTTCTCTTCTGCCTGCAGTCTGCACTGTTCGTCTCCAGTTCGATCTCCTACAGCGCTCTGTTCTCTTTGTGGAGACGCACCACAAGATTTGATGGGGAGAGGTTTTTGATTTCTAGGAAAGGTGTGAAGAGAATTCGGGGACTCTCCAGGACATCAGGAGCTGTAATGGGAGAGGCTGGTGCTGCCCAGACTGGTCCAGAAGTGTGCGGGAGGAGGGGGTGCGGGGGGGCTGCAGCTGCTGCAGGGGGACACAGGAACAGCACAGGCAGTGCTCGGTCCCTGAGAGAGGAAGGAACGTGGCTCAGACAGCACGGGGCTCTGGCGTCTGTACTTCACCAAAGCTGTCTCAAGAGCCGTGTTCTTGCTTGCTTCTCTTTGCTGGGGATGGGAGCAGCTCGGGCTTGGCAGGGCAGGGGCCTTGTCAACTTCTCATTTTCATACACTTCAGTACTTTGCAGTCTTGGCAGAAGCAACGTGCTGAAGGGGTTCTGCTCTTCGGTTTCCAATTCTTATATTTCTAATGGTGATTAAACAAGAAAATCTCCTACAAGCCTCTTCTTGTTGGATTCTTCAGGCCTATTTTGAGGCTTTAAACAGGTCTGGATAAGCTCACGTGCTTAATCTGCTGGAAAGGAGGGGACGGGGCGACAGGCAGGGCATGACAACAGCTCGCCGCGTGTTGGGCAGTGCTCCTGTCCTCTGCAGACAGCTGCCAGCAGGGCCTGGGCACCAGCACTGCGCAGCCATCCCCGCACGGCTGTGCCCCAGGATGCAGTCAGCTCGCGTCTTCTGCCTCTAATACTTGAGCAGGATCAACATTATTGAGGCTAATTAGGATTCAGTGAGAACGGATTGTTCATTAGAGAGAGGAAAAAATGTTCTGTGGAGCTCTGGGTTTGGTAGAACTATTTCACGTAATTAAGCAATACCACATCTTGGCATTTTATCCCTCTTGTTATCGTTGAACTTTGTTAATAAGTTTTTAATTGCAAATTATCTCTATGACACAAACTACGCTGTGTTTACTGATCACAAAAATACCACGATAACCATCCTGGGTGCCAAGTCCTTCAGAAATAGGAGCTGCCGAGTTCTCTCTGTTGCGCCATTTGGCATTAAGATATCTTCAGGTTACTGCAAATACAGCGTCCCTCATCTGGGGTGCTGCGATTGCTGGACAAAACTCTGGGAGTAGGGAAAGAAGGGCTCCATAACTGAAAAAAGCTCATTCAACCCTGTTGCACAGCACGGGTTTGTCCACGCCTCCCTGACAGTTTGCTTCGTGTTCTGCACTGTGAATATCCATTCGCATTCAGGTGTGTTGTTTCTGTTGAAGTGACTGAAAATGACTCAAGCAAGCAAATGTTTTTGCTGGGAGAATAGGATAAAGTTTTCAGAACGTCTCGGTGGGATCTGCATTTGTTTCTGAGAGGGTTTATCTTTTAGTTTGGTTTTGGTTTTTTGTTGTTTGTTGGGTTTTTTTACATGTGCAAAAGAAAACTCTTTAAATCAGAATTACAGAATTGTAGGGGTTGGAAGGGACCTCTAAAGATCCTCGAGTCCAACCCCCACTGACTTAAATCAAGGCTTTCTAAGTATTCAGATATCAGTGACCAGACTGAAAGCAATCAAAGGTTTCAGGTCGAACAAAATACTTAACTCTAACTCAGCAGCTGCCAGCAATGCCTGCTGTGCAGCAGGGTTGGAGCTCAGCAAGCAGGAAGGCACAGCTTCCAAAGAGATGCGGTGTGCTGAGCCCCTGCTGCCTGACCCCTGGAATGAGTGCAGCACCGTTCTGAAACGAGCCGGGTGTTTAATTGAGATAGCTCATTAGCCGTGAGCATCAGCTGCTGGCACGTGTCTGGCCCGTTGCGTGGAGATGTGCTGGGGATCCTCAGGCCCGCGGGGCTGACGGCAGCACCATCTGCAAGACCTGAATTGGTGTCGTGCTCTGTTGACTTCTTTGTGAGATCTCAAGCAAACATTTATCCCTCGTGGTGAAGTGATGGCAGCTGTAAAGCATTAGGAGCCGTTCCTCGGAGCGCCCACGGAGCAGTGAGCAGAGGCTCACCCCATCACAGCCCTGCAGCCCCCACTGGGTGAGGTGCTCTCATTTCACAGCTCACCTTCAAAGAGAACAGTCGGTCCAACTTTAGCTGAACTTCATGCATCCAGGTCTGAGTCAGCTGTGCCCTGCGTGTGCCTCGTAGCATGGGACATGCACTCCAGGTACACCCTTCACTGCTGCAGGGTGAATTACTGTCCCCTGAAATCACTTCCAAACAGCCCAAAGCTTCGGAATGCGCTTCTGGGTCTCTTCCTTTATCTGAAGACGCCTTTCAGAAAGTGGTCTCTTAATTCAGGTAAACAGAGATACACAGAGCAATGACTGCTGGGTTTTGCCACTTCTCCGTAGCTTACATTCCCTGTGGTGACCTCAGGGTTTGTTTGCTTCGCTCCTGAGCAGAAGGGAGGCAAGGTTTCCCATGGCCAGATGTTGTTATCTCTCCACTCCAGCCCTCTCTAGGGGCAAGGACATGGTTTTATCCTCCAAAGGACAAATTCATACCAGAGCAACCTCTGCTGCTCACTTCTTTCATGTTAGCTGAACAGAAGTGAGCTTTGTGTGCAAGGTACGAGTACTACTGGCACTCAGGGTTTTGTTTCAGCCACAACTCTTTGTTTTTATCAGTAGAACTCATTAAAGTATTGGGCCCTGTGAAGGGACCCTGTACCAGGTGTGCGTGCACTGCGCTGTTTGCGTTGCAGAGCGCAGAGGAATGAAGACCAATTTCCTACTGCTTTTTTTCCAACAACTCAGAAGCTCTTTTATGCTGCCACTCCACTGCAGTGGAAACAGCTGTTTTCATTTGGTCTTCATCACATGCTTCTCTACGTGTTTCCATTTCGCAGATGCTAAATTACATGTGCTGGAAATGAATGTTAGTGCTGCCCCTGAGGAAGGCTGAGGTTGGCCATGTGCACACTACTGCTGCAGTGCCAGTGGCACTGGGGTGGCTGCTCAGAGCTGCTGCTGAGGCTACAGCCAGGGGAAGGCCCCTCGAGGCCCCAACGTCTTCACCTCACACTTAATTTCCTTTGTGTCACTGCAGGAATGGGCTTCCCCGGTCCAGGCTGTAAACATCCCTTTATAAATACGGTTTGCAAAAGCTGTCTGATATGAGCATTCCCCAGTTCGTTACAGAGTGGTGTTATGAAATACTGAACACCAAGGGCAAGAAAACGAATACAGATAGAATCCCATCTCAATATCTATAAGTTCCCACGCTGGAATTAGGCACGGTGGGTTAATTATTTTATCTTCCATGACATGCAGCATGTGAGGGAGAGCTGCGTAGAGGCAGACAGAGCTCCACATTTAATGTTCCTAGAAGGTCAAATGACTGAAAGTGACAAACACAGCGTTCGAGCTCCTTTTTAACTGGATGCAATTAATTAGACCAGAAGTGAAAACAGTTGCTGAAGTACTAAAGAAGCAGCACACCCTGCAAGTCATTATCATGTGCCCAGAATAAATCCCTGTAGCGGTGTCAGTCTAATAGTTGTCAACAGTGTAACTGAAGCATTAGTCACCGACTGCTCAGCAAATTGCATGTTTGGAACAGGAGCAGCAACCGGCCGTAATTTATCCTAAAGGACATCCCTTATTTCCTCCGTTATGTGGAGAGGTGAAGGAAAGCTAAGTGAATAAAACGGTGAAAGCCTTCACAGCACTGAGAAATGGGAGTGTTCATATGAAATGGTTCTGTGCATAACTCAGCGTGAAGACCTTCTAATCTTGTAACAGAGATTAACCCAAAATCTAAAAAGATATATAAATCCAAATGTTTTCTCGAGCCAGCATTTCACACCCAGACAACCAACAGTGTGCTCTCTGCGGACGTTTCTTCTTGCATTGGCAACTCAAATAGAGAGATGGTGAGAAGGAAACAACTCCTCCGATGCGCATCTCTGCGGAAGGAAGAGCAAAGCCTGCCTTTCCCAGAGTGAACGGAAGCATTTATTTTGTGTGCATCAGTACAGACAGCAGTTATTGTTGGCACACGGCTTGCTGTAGTTCGTACACAACTCTCATAGCTGCCCCTGCTAGATTGTCAGCTGCAAGGCAGCACACAAACAGAGCAGACGTGGTAACGTAAACCTTGGGAACGGTGTTTCCAAGAATAAAATTCTTGAAAGAGTTTTTGTAGTCAGTGATCACAGGGGCTTTTTGTTAGAGCAGTGAGGTTGTTAAACCTTTGCAGTCACCTGCATCCAGCACGGCGTGCTGTCACCAGGCTCAGCAGAGCTCAGTGGCTAAAACAGCATCTCCTGCTGAGATGGAAATGTCACTGCCAACAGAAGTGCGGTCCTCCTCCAGTTAGGGCAGCACTCAGCTCGTTAACCAGGCTGTGGTGGGAGTGGTGTCCCCTCACTGAGTCCCAGGGGCACGGACCTTGTTATAAGGCCCTTATAACACAGAGGGGCTGTGGCTTCACAGGGCAGCTCGGGAGTTAGGACTCGGTGGAAATGAGGTGCAGATGTAGCACCTATGCTCAGTGACTTAGTAATCTCTGCAGAAGTGCTGGAGGAATTCGTGCATTTCAGTCGGACCTGAGTGCACTCCATCAGAGTGGAGTTTCTGGGCTCAGAAAATGACTCCTGTTCCCATGGCTGCAGACGCTCATCGTCCCACTGAGGGGGGGGAGGTTCCTGAACAGAGCAATGAGTGGAGTGATGTCTGCATGGTGTAAATGAGGAGGCCGTGTGACACAGTGCTGTACGCAGCATTATCAGCCTTCTTCCTTTTGCTGAATTGCTTCTCTGCTCATTTATCACCTCCTACTTTCACACCAAACTCATGCCATTTGCCTTTTCTTCAGATATGCATTTTGCACCGTGAAAAATGTCAGCACACGAACACATATCTCAGTGCAGCTCGGGACTTTAACTCCCACCCTCAGACAGGAGGGACGGGAGAAGGGAAGGGAAGCAGCAGTGCACCCTGTGGCTCATGTAAGATTGCATACCTCTGCTGGAGCTGAGTTTCTTCCTGCACTGATAGCTCAGAGATGTCTCTGCAGAAGCCAATGAAACTCATCCTCGTAAAAATGGAAGCAGTCTGAGTTATAAATGGCACTCACTGCCAGTGCAACAAAACCCACGGGGAGCAGAGCTCTTATCACCAGCATTCAGGTGAAGGGGCTGAGGAGCAGGGAGCAGAGATGGGGTCCTCTATCCCAAAGCAGAACTGACCTGTGAAGTTTCCATAAATCATAACCTGTGTCCCCCAAACCCCGCCAGCTTTACCTCCAGACCCTGCCTGCCTGCTCCCTGCCCTGCCTGGGCCACATGGGTGGGTCCCCATCCTGCTGGGTGCTGCCCAAGGCCAGCAGTGTGTGTCACTCCCACACCGTGGAGCCAGCACGGAGTTCCCAGGCCTTGGTTTGAGGTCCTCCTCCTTTGTAGACATTGCATAGAGAAGGAACGTTTTGGCCGTGTGTTGGGTGGTGTTTGTAAAGCACCGGGGACAGTTCTGGCCATGCTGCCTCGCTCCAGCCTGCCAGGCACTGAAGAAATGCGTTTATGCTGCACACAACATTTGATGCAAGCACTTCGTTTTGAACTTTTGGAGTATTACATGTGACAGGTTGTAAACCTGAAACAGAGCAGAGAGCTTGTGTGAGGAGCCTGCTGGTGGGAGCACGGGATGCAGCCGGGTCCGGGCTCAGGGAAGCACTCGAGTCCAAAGCACTGCACTCTGTACTGGAGTGGGATTTCCTTGGGGAAGAAAAGAAAAAGACTGCATTTCCCAGACTGTGTGAGGGTGAAAGGCATGCTCTGCTGCTGAGAGAGCTGTCTTATCTAAGAAGTATTTAGTTTTAAGAAGAAATCCTTCTGCAGCTGCGCTTCAGTGATTCCCCCCCATGTGAGTGGGAGCAATTCAGGGCTCGCAGTCCATCCCCTCACAAATAATTACGAACCGAAGGTGAGGGGCCAACTGCAGGATGGCTGCAGCTGTAGGTGCAGTCTGTCCATCCGAGCAGCTCAGAGCTGCTGTGCCGCTCTGAGCACACTGTGGCTGGGGGCAGAGGGGCAGGCTACCCCACCGTGACCCCCCAGCCCCGTCTGCGATGCTCCCCTCCACCACCCTCCCCCATCCCTGGCTGAGCCCTAGTGGCTGCATCCCTGAACTATCAGTGCTTTCCGTGGAAGTCCTCTCGGTACTTCTCACCTTTTCTCTCTGTTTCTCCACCGAAGCGGTGGTCGCTGCTTTCTGCCGCGGGAGGTGTAGAGTCAGCCGGTATTTCTCACCTTATGGTGCTGCTTTGTGCTCTGTGACTGCCGCTGAAGGCGCCGCGTTTCACCCCGGCTGCTGCACACGGACTCCAGAAAGGGCACAGATGCAGCTATAGTAGAGCACAAAGTCACCAAGAGGAAATCCAAGAGAGCCCACGGAGCTGCTCCCACCTGGTGCAGTGATAATAATCATAACAAAATTCACAGATCAGCATTTGACCATTTCCCAGCAGTGAAACGGGTGCAGGACCAGGCAGCACCGAGCTGTGCTTCTCAGCAGAGCAGAACACGCGGCGTGACGGCACGCTCGCTCCGGCAACATTTGTTGTTCACAAGGTCTGGTTAATACGGAGCTGTTAATTGTCTGACCATTAAATTACTTGGCTTCTACTTAGGCCCCACTAGGGACTAATTTTAAATTCAATTAGTGCAGAATTTGAAGGACTACGTCGAGGGATTGTAGCAGGTTCCAGAGCCACGTGGCCGCGCCTGGTGAGATGCAGTCAGGGAAGGGAAGGTTTCCATCTCCACTTCAAATGTTTAAATCAGTAGGAACTCCAGAAGAGAACTGAAATTCCCTTTGGATACGTACACACAAATGAGATTCCTTTATTGTAACACTATGATTTCTAGTTTATTTCAGATGGACTCTCGGTTAGGCAGGATTTGAATGAAGCCATGAAAAGCTGAGGAGGGGGAGGGCTGCAGGCACACCGCTGCTCCCACGGGTGCTGCAGAGCTGGGGTCAGCCCGGGTCCCCCTCCCCACCCCGTGTTGGCCCAGCAGCTCTGGCTGCATTCTGCACTCGGCTGCTCCCTTCTCTTTGGATGCCCACGTCCATCCTGCTGGTGCTCCTGAGTAGTTATCCATCATAGAACTCTCCTTTTAAAAGTAAAAGTTTATGTATATATATATAAAATGGCATAATAACTGCAATTACATTTCAAACTTTGTAGAGGATGCCAGCTTTATTTTCCTTCCTTTCTCTGGCACAAATCCACTCAGAAGCAGCACTTGCCAACTCGTCTTAATTTTGGATAATTACTTTTTTGCAGTTTCTAATTTGCTAATCTATAGTAATTCTCTCCTGATTTTTGAAAGGCTGAAAGGGGAGCAAGGAAAGCTGATTTGTGATCAGAGTCCTCCCTTCTATAATTAACTACATCTGAAAAACCATAATTGATGCTTATATAGCTTCCCAATCGCATCTCTTGAACTGGAACGCGCAGCATTGTATACTGTGCTTTCTGCTCTGCAGAGATTGATTTGCAAGCCGCTACCAATCTGTTGCTAAGCACTCGGTGACGGCACACAGCGAAGTCCTCAAGGACAATACAGAACAGCCAGAATGTTTTTCTCAGTATCAAACCCTTTTTCCCCGACTCCTGAAATATTGCATCAGTTGCTCCCTAATCAAAGCATAAAAAATGTTGCCAAGGCAATGCCACACGGAGAGCACAGGCCGCAGCGACAGACCTGTGCTGGGAACCACGGACGTCAGGGCTTTCATGCCAGGCAGTGGAGGGGCAGCATGCTGTGGTGTCACCGTGCCTTCACTTTGAGCTCAGATGATTTTTTTTCCACTTCTTTAAACAAGATCTGAACAATTGTAGGACGAAGGCTTGGTTCTCCAAACCCTCGGAGCCGGCTCTGCTGAGCAGAGGGACGGCAGCTGGCAGTGCAGTCCGTGTTGCAGTGAGAGGTGGCACTGGGAAACATCATCCGGAGGGGCAGTGCAGTGCAGGGCTGCCATCTCTGCCAGCAGCACAGGGAGCAGACAGGAGCAGGGCGGGCATCGCTGCCGTGCAGCCCCATGTCCTGAGAGGGTTTGCAGAACCGCAGCACGGATCCCAGCCTGGATACCAGGCAGCACTGTGCTGTGCTGTGCATCTCAGGCACAGGAGTGCCCCCACATCCCCAGGAAAAATAAAAAAGAGGGAAGAAAAGGCAAAGAAGCACAACAAAGCCACTGTGCATTTATTTACTTGAAGATGCAAACTGCAGAGCAATTTTTAAAACATCTTCAACGATTGTTTCAGAAAAGGAACTGAATACTGAGCTCTGCCTGCTTGGTGTGCGTGCTTTATTTGTAATAGGACTTTAATAAAAAGGCAGAGAAGAATGCCAGCTGAGCTGGCACATCTGACATTTTGATAACCTCGTCAATAATGCGGTTATTTTATTGGCTTTAAGCAGCTGCAGAACTTTTCCTTTTTGTTTAGCTGTCTGTTCATTCTATTCCTGTCTCGTTGATAACAGTAAGAGGATGATGAGTAACAGTGGCAAATCAATAGAGAAGCATGTTCCTTCTGCCTGGCCATGAACCCAGCTCTCCAAATCACACCTGAGAGCCTCAGGCTTTTCATTTGATCGTAGATATGCAGGAAAAAATCCTCCAACTACAGAACGTTTTGTTGTTGGTTCAGAATTTTACAAAGTTTTCCTTCCCAGGTTTTCTGTCTTTCAAAGTAAGTTTAATGACGTTAAAAGAAAGCTCAGGATTGATTTTGGGTGAGGGGTGAGCTCTGTTACGGGCGCTGAGGGATGGTGACTGCTGTGTGGAATGGCACTGTGCTCTGCTCTGCGGGGTGAGGCTGTGCTCCCCTGGAAGTGCCAACGTCAGGATGCGCTCTGGAAGCTGGGGCAGGCAGAGAGGGACAGAGCTGTGTGAAACCTGAAGGAAAGCCTTTAAGCAGAGTGCAGCAATAGTGGTTTGTAGTTGGTGACTGAGCAGGACAGGGTAGACACGCACCAGTGCTGACTTCCCTCCCTGGGGAGCAGAGCAGATGGGCACAGCTCCGCTGACACGGAGCGGGGTGCTGCCTTCCTGCAGCATGCTGAGCCTGCAGGGAAGTTATTATGGCTGCAAATGTCAACGTGTAAACAGAGTTTAAGGAAATAAACAGCACTCTTGGCATCTCTTCATTTCAATCAGGATTGGTCAGGGCCGGGGACACAGCTTTGCACAAAACTCAGGTTTCTCTGTGCCTGGAGGGCTGGAGATAAGGTGGGGTCTGACTGCAGAAACAGAGTGCATGTGCTGCCCATGTGTCCAGCTGCTCTTGGTGCAAGCCTGGCTGGCCCAGAGCAGCACTCAGTGACAGGATGTTGTGTGTCAGTGCTTCCCGAGAGCATGTGGTCTGTGACCCAGGGAGGTGATGGGGATGGGATTCTCCATCGCTGCAGCGCGGTCCCGAGGAGGAGCCGGTACCAACACGGCACGCAGAGGCTCTGGGTCACACCACGGCTTCTGAGGTCCCCGGGCCTAAAGCAGCATTTAGAAACCTGGAGGCAACACCAAGGCAAACAAGAGAAATAATGCAAGGCCTGGCAGCCTTTAACAAGCAGTTCAGGGAGGGGAGCACAGACCCACCAACGGCTGGCAGCTGAAGCTGGCAAAATAAATGAAATTAAACAGATTCTTAGTTGTTGCTTTAGAAAAGGTGTGAAGTGCCATTGGACCAGTTCCCTGCTGGGAAAGGTAGCCAGCAGCCAGGCAGGCTGCGCGGGGCGACGACAATGAAGGGAAGTCTTGCTGGATCCTGGGCCAGTTCTGTGTGCCTGGTGTTTGCCTTCAGCCCGGTGTGTCCGTGGGATGGAGACGTGCTTCTGGGGCAGCCCCAGCCTGGGAGCAGCGCCTGAGGAGCCCTCCCACTCATCCGGCATTTCTTACCATTTAAGGGACTAAGCTTCCTAATGCACCAGCTGGAAACTGATTGATTTTTGAGAGAAGAAGATAATCAGAATGCATCTCCCAAAGAAAATAGTCTTTCAGCTTATCCTTGGAAGGTTTTTTTTTTTTACTGGTTCTATGTAATTAGAAAATGAGAGTAATAACAAAAGGCTCTTTGTACATAAGTAGGCATCCTTGGCTTCAAAACCACATTTGAATAAGACTAAGAAGAGACTAAACAAGCAGAAAAACATGTGCCTTGCGTTGAACAAGACTGGGACGTACTCAATGGGAGAGAGAAATCAGCTGCTCCATCCTCCAAATGCTGGACCCATAGAAGTTTAACAATCTGAAAAGAGTTTTCTGTTCTCTGACCTATGAAACTTGAGCTCTGCTGTTCTAATTTTACCAATTCACTCATATTTCCTCCTCCTGTAATGCTAGGATATTCGTTTTGCCCCTTTCTGTTTCACTGAGCATTCATTCTGAGCATTTTTCTGCTGTTATTCAATACTTGCTGCTCAGCCCGCGGCAGTGATGCTCGTAGGTGAAAAAGCCCACGTTGTGGTGCCAGCAGAGGAAGCACGAGCCAAACTGCTTGTGTTAATATTTGCATTTGCGAGTACAAAACTGACTTTTCTCCAGCACTAGGCCCATTCTCATAGCAAAAGAACCCAAGACAAATGTTTGCTGGTTTTAGAGGGAAGGATGCGGAAATAGTCATGGAAAACATCTCTTACTCTGTGTTGTTTTCAAAACATATAGAGAACTTGGAAATGTCAGCTATCTGCCTAGCAGCTAGGAAAGGTCATGCTATGGTCCCATCCCCTGGAACATTTTCCTACTGCTGTCTCATCCGTGTTCAGGCTTCAGGCAGCAGCAGCCCAGCTCTGCAGCTGCCGGTGGGTGGGATGCTGAGTGCTGGAGGAGGGTGGGATATTTCATGCTGTCCAGGTCAGGCCCTTTGTTTCAACCTCCATATGTGATATGAGCTTTTGTGCTTTTGCTGCCCATCTTGCCTTTGTAAGTGGCCCTTGGTTCAGACATTACCTTTTATTTTATTTTCTGAGTTCCCAAACTCAGAGCTCCTTCGAGGGATGGCATGGGGCTCACTTTTTCCCTTCAGCTCTTCCCCCGGGAAGGAAGTCTGTTTCATACTGCATCAGAATTGATCTCTCTTCCCTTAGGGAAGGTTTCTGGCCAGCTGGATGCTGTGCTGAGCATGCACAAGTGCACAGAAGGATGTCCTTACAAGCACGGTGCTACGTGGAAAGTGGGACCCAGAAGAAAGCTGGGGAGATCACAGGGACTCTACCACAAAACCACCCCCTCCCCCTGTTACCGCTCAAATGGTGACCGATTTGGGGCAAGCAGAGTCATTCTTTTGGTGCACCGAATGACCTTTGGGATGCAGTAGATGCAAATAGAGCAGCTGGAAGGCAGCTGGGAGCAGCGTGCTGCAGCTCGGGGGTAACCCGGCGCTGCATCTCCCTCCTCCTGGGGCTGGAAGTGGATGCGTGCCTGCTTTGCTTCCACTCTGGTCCCCGCGCACCTCTGCTCCCGGTTGGGTTAGCTGCCCGCAGGCAGCTCCAGCGGTGCCGTCAGCACTCTTTTCTCGACCAGACGACGATGCTCAAGAGGAGCGCTGACTTTCTCATGTCAGCCCGGGCCGGGCCGGCAGGTGGCACTCGGGGACGCGCAGCGGGCACGGCCCCGGGACACAGCCCCGGAGCGGGCACGGTTTGCAGCGATAGGAAACGCTCCGCGAGGAATGTGGCCGCAAAACGGCGTTGCGGTGGGAAAGCACAGAACCACAGAACGGCTCAGGATGCAGCGGCCCCCCCGCCCCACTCGGCCCGGCTGCTCCCCGCAGCCCGCCCGTGGTCTGAGCAGCTCAGGGATGGGGCACCCGTGTCAAAGCACGTCTCCAAACAGGGACCCGGGCAGACGCTGCCCCATCCGTGTGTCCCCGCAGGCGGCAGCATCATTTGCCTCAAGTGTTTCTCACTGGGGCTGGGAGCACAGTAATTAGTGCGCAAGTTATTGCACATTGATGAAGTAACATAAAATGTAATCAATCTGGCAAGCGTTTCTTTTGTTGCTGTCGCACTCTGTCACAATGAGAGGAGACGCGGGGTGAGGAAGTGCTGTGAGCTGCATGGATTTAGCAATTAGTGTCATGTTCGTCTTGAAGTTTGCAATTTTTACTCATTAACCTGAAAATGTGCTTGCAGTTTCTTCCTCCTAGGCTACTTCTAAAGTAGCAGAGCATTTTCGATTCATTTCAAGGTGTCTGGGAACAACTGTCTCCAGCAAGGCACTGAGCAGGAGGGGTCAGGCTGGGAATCACGGAGCAGTGCTTCAGTCACTGCATCCATCACCTGTTTAACTCCTTGATTTAAATACTATTTATCTGTTTTACTTCAGCTGCTTGAAGAATTGGACTAAATCACCCTATTAAAAGAAAAACCTTCTCCTGTCTCTGCACTGCCTAATTGTACTTGGTAAATAAATAATGCGGCCCCAGTTGTGATCTCATTGGCTGTAGCTATACCCTGGCTCGCTTCCACTGACTGTAAGGAAATTGATTTCTGTTTTACAGTGCTCTGCACAGCCCACTATGCTCTGCACCATCTGCGTGCACTTGCTTGCACCCTGCCATGCTAACACGGACTCATTTTAGGACTGAGATGAGCGGATCAGACGGAAGCAGCAGTGAATCCCCGTGTTGGGAACGGCCGTGGGTGTGCAGCCAGGCCTGCAGTGCCCCAGCACACGGCTGTCCCGTGCCCCTCTCCCCCAGCACAGGGCAGAGCTCACTGACTTCACACTGCTGAGTCTGGAGATCTGTTGTAAAGTTCCTTTGCTCTTTCACAGCCCTTTTCTTTGGGCCGAGTTATAAACCCATTGACCAACAGCAACTCGGAACTCCAGAATGTGAAATTCTTTCTTTCCTGTGCTACTTTTGCCTCTCTGGACTCTCCCGTATCTCACATGAGCACTGGCAGCAGTCATGCCATTCCTTTGGGGTTTTTGCAGAACAGATCCATATTTTTTTCCTAATGGACCAGTTTCTTACAAGTGCAATCTTCTTTTTTTTTGTGTGCAGGCCCCTTTTAATACAACCGAGCTCTCTACTCAGGAAAGCAGATCTGATGAAACATCCCATTTCAGTGAGGGCAATTTAGGCTAGACATCAGGAAAACCTAGCTAACGATTAAAATAGCGAGGCACTGCTGTGGGCTGCCAGGAGAGCTTAAGGAAACTCCATCATGGGAAGTCTTTAAGAAGAAGTTTGGCAGGTATGATCAGGAATGACTTAACGATAATTGATCCTGACTTGGAGTGGGAGGAGGGGCTGAACCAGTTCTTTTTTTTTTTCTTTTTTGGTTCGTATGATTTACAAGCATTAAAAAAGAAAAGAAAAAGTTGGATTTAAATGGTTCACTGTTACCAAACGTTCTCTCCCCTCTTTCTAAAGGAATTTTTTCACTAAATTTCAACTGAATGTGCAAATAGTTGAGCACACTTTGTAATGTATATCCCACGTCGAGGCCTGAGCCCTGGAGGACGTGGCTCCACCTCCTGACACGCTGCCTCTCCCTGCACCGCTCACAGTGACTCTGTGCTGCCATTTCTCCACCAGTGCCAAAGTGGGGGCAATGACACTGAGAGCAGCGCCAGGGCTGAGCCAGGCCTCGCATCTCCACGGAGAAGAATTGGGAGTTTTAAGCAAATATTATTCAACTGAATTTGGAGGAAGAGCTGAGCATTCAGAAAATGAGTCACCGTGCGGGCGAGGAGCGTGCGCTGCCTGGAGATGTTGTCTGGAGGGCTGTTCTGTTGAATCCAGGAGCGAACTGACTAACAGCAAAACTGATGCAGAATGCTGATGGTGTCTTTGACCTTTAAAACCTTTATAACATTTGTAATTTGCTCCCTTTCTCATTTAAAAAAGCAGCATTAGTCATTCTTTACGTTTGCTTGTGTATACTCAGTAAGATATATAGGCAGCTTTTAGTGATCGGAATCGGTGTTTTAGTGCCATCTATTGCGGTGCGGTGCATCCTGACGGTGCTGTGGAACATGCAGGCTGCTTCCTGCAACTCTTGCAGGAGTGATGGGCAGCAGAGAGACAGCCGTCCTGAAATAACTCCTTTCACACCACAATTCGCACGCACAGCACTTTAAATATTCAGAATAATCAATGTGAAATCAGAGCAAATACTGTGCTTTACCTTCAACATATTTATCTTTCCCTTTTCTGATATTTTATTTGGGCTCTTTCGAGTTTGAATATCACTGTTCAAAACCAAGGTTGGTTTACCCTCGGCAGCAGAGACAAACGGAAGAGTCAGTGCTTGACTCAGGGTGAGGAGGGCTCGGTGTGTGCGTGGAAGTGGGGAAGTCTGGACACGGTTTGTTTGAAAGGGATTTTGATGCCATGGGAAAGAGTTTGTCCATGGTGGATGGAGGGCGGCCGTTGGGTGGCACCAGGAGGTCCTGCTCTGAGGAGGTGTGCAAGCCTAGAGTGATAGCTGGTGACATCTGCAATGCTAATAGCAGATAGACACCAGTTACTATTTCCTGATAGAAATGGGCCAAAGCTTGAGTTACCTTCCAAATCCCCATAACTTTGCAGGTTGGAATTAAAATAGAATATTTATGCAAACCACACAACTGATTTTGGCTTTAGGATGTGAAGAGCTTGCCTGATGAGCCTTTGCCAAATAAAACCACCTTGGGTTTTATTTCATGGCAGCTTTTCCAGGAGAGGATACTTTTCAGAAAATGAAATCCGTTGACCTTGGCCAGGCCAAGCAATGAGGGAGGGGTGCGTAAAGGTTACAGCCACGTAACTTTCTAAATCAAGTCCTGTGGAAGTTCAGAGAATCCAGCGTAGCTCTTTCTTTGACCTTCATGGACTTTCAGCCAAGATCACATGAGAGCTGCAGAGCTGCTTTCCCACCCCGGAGCAGTCTCACCCCTCTGAAAGTCTGCAGAGCCCCCGGGCAGTCAGCAGTGCTTTACAAGCAGTACCATGTTCTCATTTTTTCATAGTGATTGCTGTCTTTGGTCAGTAATTGCCATCCCTCTGTTGTCATGGGGAGGAGGAGGACCCACACCAAGCATGCTCAGTGCTTACAGGATCAGATTTCAAAAAAAAAACCAACCCAACTTGCTTTCCATCACACGGCTGTATTCAGGCACCTATTTTCTGCATGCCATTAACAACATAGGTTGCACACAGAGGGTCTGTGCAGAGCAGGGCTGAGCTCGCTGCTTGCCCTGCGAGCATCTGCCTCCCTGTGCAGGCAGTGGGCTTTCAAACAGGAGGATTGGGCATGCTGCCCACTCACCCTTCACTGTGGCTTGCTTGCTGAAAATGCCTTTCGAAGACGCCAGAGATGAATGGCTGTGTCTTCTGACTGTTTGCTTTTGACCTGGAAATGCAAGCAGAAGCTGCAGCCGGGCCACCGAGGTGGCATTCAGCTCCTTGCTGGGGGGCCACGCATTACAGCTTTGTCAGAATTTTGCTTCAACTCATCTTTCCAGTTGCAAAAGCTTTAAACATTTTTTTTAAAAAAAGTGTTATCACCCATTATTTTTCCTTAAATTCCTCTCAAGAGGATTCTCAATCTCCCGCTCACCCCAGAGGAAGGAGCAGGGGCAGCCCAGGGCTGCGGCCCCTGAGAGGGGTGCCCGGATCCAGCATCACAGAGCAGCAATGGGTGCACGGATGGGGTGAAAGAAATGAGGAGACCAGATGGAAGGTTGGCTGAAACCACTTCTTCTGGTTCAAACTGTGGTGTATTTCTCGGTCCTGGTATTTCACTGCTGCATATTTCTCCCCGACCTTCATCCTGCTCTGTGTGAGTGACACCTCAGCCAGCAGCCGTGGCAGCCGTGTGGTCACTGAAAGCTGTAGCTTTGGGTGAGGAACGGGCAGTGGGAAGAGCTTTCTGTTCTCATACGCATTATAGAAGTGCTGAGGATGGGGATGAGACCCCGGGGACCATGGGCTGGCTTAGGGTGGATGGGTCTGGGACCACGCTGCTCAGGGGCTTGCCTGCAGTCAGCCCTTCCATGCAGATCCACGAGCCAGCTCTTTGAGACAGCCATGGCATATCTTCTCAGGCTGAAGACGCCTCTGCAAAGGGAAGTTTTTAATCATCAACCTGTCTGGAAATAGTTACTGTCCCCTGCAACCGTAAATATATTCTGTGAATGACTAAATTTTCTATATGCTGGAGTTACCTGCAAATTTCTGCCACGCGTAGCGAATGTGTGACTTTCTGTCCACAAGCCTCATGTCATGGCTTAGCAAAATCATGCCCTAACTTTCCCTCCGTGCAGAGGGACACAGTGACCTGCTCCCCAGCCAGGTGCTCACAGGGGACTGAAGGAAAGCCCCTGAAAAGCACTGAGCCACTTAATTCTTCCTCACCTGCTAGGGACCAAGCTCCACAGCTCAGCAGCATCCCACTGAAGCTCACTTCTGCAGGGCTTGGCTTGGCTGGAAGCTTCATGAGTGTGAGTGAGGTTTGGGTTCGTGATCATACCCAAAATTGGAGATGTTTTGCCAGGGTTTTGCTATGAAAAGTGCTCTCGGCTCCATTGACTGGCTGTACTGCCTCTGCAGCATCAATTCTATCCCTGGCTGACACCTTTGATTTTGGAAGTTGTCTCCATTTTCCAGAGAAAAGTATGTACATTAGCTATTTTTGGATAGCGTATATTTAATCTCCTGCAAGAAAGGGAGCAATTCACTTGTTCCCTATTTCCAGAGCCATTACATTTCTCTTAGTGACAGCTCCGAGGAACAGAAATCCTTAACTTGTTTAATGTCTTCATTTGGATGATCGAAAGACATCTAACCAAAAATCTACTTCTGTAGCACCGTGCGGAAAAGAGCACGCGGCGCTTTCTGGGTAGAGGTGGTTCTCTTCCGTCGTGGATGAGAGGCAGTGCTAAAAAGAAACCGGGTTTTGAATGGTCCTTGTCAACCGAAGCCAACTGAAAATACTGCTGTCTGTTCATCATTTTCTCTGGTCATTCTTTAATTTTGTGTTTAGCTGAGGACAAACTGTGGACTTTGCACCATGTAAAGTGTACTTAGGCTCTGTGCTCAAGTGAAAAATGAGTTGTCATCCATGCCAGCATCGGAGTGCTCAGGGAGAAATCTGGGACAGTTGCATGGGCTGCCAACGGAAATAACTTATGGAAGATCTGACTGCATTTAATTGAAAACACATAAAGCAGAGGCATATTGTGAGCTTCTTGTGATGGAAAAGTGACAGAAAATGAAGCGGTGACTTCAGAGGGGCTGCAGCACACAGCCAGGGGCTTCTCGAGCCCGCCTGCAGGATTGCTCCCTCCACGTGTGCTGGGAGAGCTGGCCTGCTCTGAGTTGTGGAGATGCTCTCTGTTGCTAGGAGCTGCAGGGGCCTCTCCCTCAAATCAGAAAATGCAAACCTTCCTGGGGTGCTCCCAGATCAGCAAGAGTCCTGAAGTGTTTGCAGATTTGCTCTAATAAGTAAAAATACCGAGGCACAACAGTGGCTGCCCTTGAAATGCAGGTTGGGTTTGTGGTGTTGGTTGATGCAGTGTATGCAGTCACAGCAGCTCACTGTAGGGACTGCCCTGTGGATGTGCAGGTGGGCCCTGGCCCTGGTCTTGGTCCTGGACCCAGGAGTGAGCAGCTCTCATGGACTGGGGTGAGTGCAGGCGGCTGCAGAGTGGGAGAATGCTGTGAGGTGGAAGCAGCAGCAGTCAAGATCTGGATTTGGGGCCAAGGTAAATAAGAAGCTGAGACAAGGTAAAGAACATAAGGTCATGCCACTGGGGCAGCATAAAAACACAGGCTCTGTTGCACATTGGTACTGATGAAGCAGCTCTAACGAGGAGACTGACAGCAGAGGCACAGGCTGATGCTGTTTGGTCTGGTACAAATTAAACCATTTGCTCATCTATAGTACACGTTCGTACACGTAGAAGAAAGGCTGCAGTGTTTAGTCAACAGTTTTTTGTTGATTTTTTTTTGGTTGAAGCCAGCTATTTCACAGACTGGCTGAAAAGCCACCGGCCGTTCTCAGGAGCTCCTGGGTGTGCTCTGAGCAGAGCAGGGCCCACCAGCACCTCAGCATCGGTCCGGCAGCGATGCTCCTGGGTCCTCTGCGAGGTGGGGATGTGGGGCTGTGAGGGAGCACGGCAGCCCCTGCTGCTTCTGCCATCCCAATGCCCTCCGTGGATCTTAACCATGGTCTGGGCACCGAACTCCATGGATGGACTTGAGGAAAGGTAAACACAGCAGCTGCACTTGGGAATTATCACAGAGAAAGCAGAGTGTGGGTTTTGTTAATTTGCGACTCCTTCTCTTTGTCTCTCACACATCGATGCGCACAGCGGTGCGGTTCTCCAGGCTTCTCACTCTGAACCAACCTGAGCAAATAAAAACACCAAAACGATGGGAAACCAACACTTGTTGGTCTGGTCTCCAGCATCCCATCTGTGCAGCATGCATCTAAAGCTTGTGCAATAAGGCCAGCACATCTGTAATTAGAAACAGCCACCAGTGGGAAATCGCGCTGCACGTTCTCTATGGTTACCCACAACACAAGAGCTGTAACACGAAAGCTTCGGGCCAGAGGAACAGCTCATTGCCTCCACATCACAGGGAATACGAGGCTGGTTTTTAGGACCAGTGGTGGTGTTTTAGGACCAGGACCTACACACAGTGCCCTGCCGGCCTACGGGCTCGGTCTCTTAAGCTGTGCTTCCAAAACATCTCCCCCCAGTGTTAGGTCAGGGCATGGATGGCCCCGAGCAGCTCAGAGGGCTCACACCCCCACTCAGCCCTGGGCTGTGGCAGCAGATCCCACTCTGAGGTTTGTGTCACAGAACAGTGATGTGAGGCAGAAAAATTCTTTCATGACAGCGAATGATCTTGGAATTCAGAGGAACGAGAAACGCGAGGGTTTGAATCTTCTAGATCCTTTCAAAATTTACAACTTCCATGAACAATTTGTGTCAAAACTGCTCTAAAACCACTCCTAAAGGGGCAGCGCATCTGGGGCTGGGGTGCCGACCTCCCCTGGCTGTGGGGAGAGCTCCGCTGTGCAGGGTTTGGTCACCTGGCTTTCACTGATGCTCAGTGCTGCGGTCCCTGAGTGGTGCTCCTGGGCTGCAGTGGATCTGCAGCTGAGGCACATATAATCTGTGCAGAAAGCAAGAAACGTGGCCTCCGTTTGTCTCCTCTTTCAGTGCTTAGAGACAATTATTTCTAGAAATGCAAATTAATTTTCCAGACTAGACCTCACCACAGTCAAAAAGTGAAATGGCTTCATATAGAAACGCTACAAGAAGGGCCACTAGCACGAGCTGCCTGGGGCTGCAGGGCTGGAAGATGAAGATAGTGCTGCTCTTCATTCCCGTTCATTGGCCGTTCACAGGAGGTATTTATCCCAGGAAACAAAACCAATCAGTTACTGCAGCCCCGCTTGTAGATGCTCAGGGAAGTGCTAGAACTGGCACAGAAAGGTCAACTAAACATTTTCCGTCCTCTAACTTTATTTGATTAAAAATGAACAGATACTAATTAGTGATATTAAATTAGCCATATCAATCTTGAGCGAGTCTGATGGAGAATACTGAAGTCTATTTGAAAGACTTTCCGACTAGAGTGAGGAACCATTTATTTTCCTTACAAAATAAAGGCACTCCTGAGGTTTTCCTCCTGCGTTTGTTGGAGCAGTCACTGATTGCAAAGCTCTGGTGGCACTGCTGTATTTAGGTGTTGTTTTGCCAAGAGCCTGAGCTGCCATTTGTGGGCAGTGCTCAGAACCAGTGATCCCAGTCGCCTCCCATGCCTTAGGCTGGGTGAGCTGGTTCAGGGGCAGCGCTGGGTTTAGCAGTGAGGAGGAGAGCAGAGATGTTGGTAGGTGGGAAATTATTTTCTCTTTCAGCAACGTCACGGAGTTATCTCTGGATCTGTCCATGTCCACGGCAGGAGGACACCGAATGTCCGATTTTGCGAAGCCCTTGAGCGTGCTTCGTGGTGGCCAAGGCGTCTGAAGTCAGCGGAGCCTCAGGAAGGCCAGCCCTGCAGGGTGGGGGTGTCTGCTGGCGGACCACCCAGGCTCACGCATGGAAAGTTGTTGGGCCAGGTCTGCATTACGGACTTTTTCCAGTGCAGCCATGTTGGGCGCAGGGATGGTGGCCTGCGATCGCTCCCCAGCAGAGCCGTGCAAGCAGAGCGAGCGTTCTGAAAATATGGGAGAGGAAAATTACTTTTATTTTCATTGGAATCCTATAAGTGTCTTTGACAATCGTTGCCATAATATTGTTTATACAAGCAGAGGTACCGTGTATGAAGTATGGAAATATTGCCATGTTATAAACATAAGAGCTAGGTTAAACCTGAGATCCTCTTGAGTGTCTATGGGATGCTGCCATTCTACTGACATATGGTAATGTTTTCTCCCAGCGATCTCCCGCAGAAGTAGTCCTAGGCCAACTCGTCATACATACAATATATAGCAGAGTTTATAAAGTTATTAGAACAGAAATGTTTTCGGAGATCCCATTTCACTGTACAGTATGTGTCTTCAGCAAAAGAAATCTGTAAACAGAGATGATAGCTGCATACAGAACTCCTTTTAATATTTACTCTGACAGTCCTGATGGTGGATTTCAGCCAGAATGTTTGTGCAGCTTCATGCCTGGAGGTTTCTACTTCAGATTTACAGCTGAATGTTTTCCTGTGTGATGGATGATTATTTCAAACTGCTGTGCTCTTCGGTCTTCAAAATGCCATAAAGACAGTTCTTGTTGCAAGCTGCAACTCAGAGCTAAGCCCAGATCCTGCGTGCACTTCATGTCAGCGTTTCTATGGGATGGAGGCAGCTCCATGCAGAGTAACAGAAGGACAGGATCAGGTCCTGCAGGGTTCAGTAGAACTGTGATAAATAATATCGATGTACATCTACTAAACAATTATTTTAGCTGAAGTAAACAATCTGAGGCACCACCAGAATCCTTATGGCAATTCAAAATCTTCCGCATTAAGTTTGCTTTCTGCAAAAGCCGTCTGCACATCCAGCACGGGGTGAAAGCCGAATGGCAGAGCTTCGTACGGCTCCACATGGCCATCAGCCCACCCCAAATTACTACATTCATTAAATATTTATTCCAAATATAAACCTTCCCTCGTCCAATCTGCAGTAAACATGACACACAGTGCTGGTGCACCTGGATGGCTCAGACTGCTTCAGCGACTGATCATGAGTTTATACTGAACTTAGAATTCCACAGTGGTTCCCTTTGTTTGCTTGTTTGTATTCCATCTGGGTCTAAAGACAGAAGGCAATTAAATAATGAGATTAACACAAATTCTGGTGCGTTCTTACTGGATAACTGGTTGCCAGTACATGTCATTATCATTACAACTTGGCTGCAGGCGTAGGTATCCATGCACAGTGCAGGCATAGCTTTAATGGATTTGGTTTCAGAATCTTTTAGGATAGCGTTCCCAGAACCCACTCTTCTCAGTTTCCCCTCATTTCTCCAGCAAGGCTTTGCAGCTCAGGGAGCCCTTACCCACCCAGCTGTGGGTGCCAATGAAAGTGACACATCAGTGACAGGAAAAACACTGCATGACCCCATTCCCAGTGCTATGGGGGATGGCCCTCACAGCAGACGTGCCACGACCCGGCCTATGCACCACGTGCAGCGGTGAAAGATGTGATATCAGACACACACAGCCCTGAAGCAAAATCCTCACAGGCTGCAACGTCACTGAGCACCTCCATCTGCTCTACGCTGAGCTTCTGCCTCCATCTCTCTGGAGAGGATCCGTGCTCCTGCGTGCGAGGAGCAGAGCGGGCGGGCACTCGTGCACATTTGTGGGTCGGATGGAGGCAGGTGGTGGTGGTACTCAGTCCTGCTGAGCTCTGTGGTGCTGTGCTGAGGACTCAGGAAAGGTGTTGGGAAGTGTGGCTGCAGGGGTTCCTTCCTTGGCATCGTTGAATGCAATTCTGTGTTAAGTAAATATCTGCATCCATTTCATTCCAACCTCTGTAACCAAACCGTAATGAACTAAATAAGGCTCTGCCCAAGAACATATATTTTGGTTTGGTTCCTAATTTTAAGGTTTAGATAAAACTGAAAAGATTTGGTTTTATCATCATTCTTCATTCCCAGCTGGCATCTAACTTGCATGAATGAAAGCAGGCTGGCTGCTCTCCCATAGCTCATTTATCTAGGCCAAGCTGAAACATCTGATTATTATTACGTGGCCTTATTGACAGACTGGTTCAAGGTTCCCAGGGCAGGATTGGAAGAGACAGTTTTAATATCCCCTTCAACAGCGTTTTCCAGGAACAGAGGTGTTTATTTAGACACGAGCGCAGCTCTCTATGGTTCTCCATGGGTCCCAGCACTGTCCCTGCTGAGCCGGGACACGGGTGGGCTCCGTGGCAGTGTGTGCTGCCCACGGCTGCAGTGCTGTGCCCGCTGTGCCGTGGAGCCCCGTGGTTGGCACAGCGCGGTCGGACCGGCGCGGCCAGGACTCGACGTGCACGTCCTGCATGTGTTTGCAAGTTATGGAAAGAATGAATGCTCTGGAGTTATCCTGGGAATGCCACACTGTCCACTCTGCTTCTTATCGTGCCAGCGCTGGCTCCTGGAGCGGGCTAGTTTTTGGCAGGGATTCCCTGGCTCTCCTGCAGGATGAGGTGCAGACGCAGGACGTTCTCTGACCCCGTGCCCACCCCTGCTCTCCGTACCCTGTCCTCGGGACTGGGGCCGAGTGCCGGCGCTGGGAGCCGGGCTGCTGCTCGCTGCCTGCGGTACGAAACACGTCTCATGGTCTGCAGGGCTTTGAGCTAGAAACGTCTCAGCTTATGGCTTTCTGGTTTTCATAAGTCTGAGGTTTTCTGCTCTGGGACTATTGTCGTCTCGATTTACTTCCTGGGTTTGAGCAGTCTGAACTTGCACACCCATCCTTAGGTTTGTGCCTGTCGGTGCAGCGCTTCACCAAATCTGCTTCCATACTTTTCCTTCTGCGCAGGACGACAGAAGATTCCTGTGCCAGAGTAAATGCAAGGATGCAAAACCCTCTTGAGCTGGTTTGCTCTGCTTCAACTTACCATTCTCTTTTATGCCATCATACTTTTTATATTCTTTTCCCTAGTTCCCTACAAATTTCGTCCGAATTTCCCCTAATTTCGCCCGAAACGAACTGGCGTTGTGTTTCCCAGCCTTTTAACCACTATTAGAGTGGATTTACTAAGTGGTTGCTAAAAAAGACTTTCAAGCTTCGTAAACACAATCATGTATTAAGAGAATAAAGGAGGCAGCATGCTGTGCTTCACAGGCTTGTTTCTTACTACCAATTAATGGCTTTGAATGAAGCTGTAATTGAGCAGTGACTAATACTGGAGATGAAGATTGTCTTATCTCTATTATTTAGACCTTGTTCATCACTTTTACAACAATACTGAGTAATAAAAATAATAACACCATATTGTAACTTCTCCAAAGAATCAAATTTGTTTATCGAAATCACAGTACGAGCCCATAAGGGCTCTTAGAAAAACAGAATGCCTTGGGAGACTCAGGATTCAAACCAGCAAGAAGAAAAGTAGGGGAGGTCTCTGAAACACCACCGCAGGCCCCAGCACATGGAGCAGGAGAGGCACTGGGAGGGATGGGCAGAGCACAACCCTGAGAGAGGTGGGAATCAGTGCTGAAACCTGAGTCCAGGTCAACTGTTCCAGCAGAATCGTGCACTGTTGGTCCCATTTTGCAGATGGGACCAAAACCCAGAGGGCTGGTGGCTGCTCTGGGGTGCTGGGCGGTCCCTGTGCAGCCAGCTCCCCGATGGCTGTTCCCCATCAACATCCTCCCACCCCAGTCCTTCTTTAGTGAGACCAGGGGGTTCCTCAGTGTCTGCAAATCTGTCTGTTGTTTATAAATACATGATGTACTTAGAAAAGTGCTGTTCAATTTACCAATAATGCCGTATTTATTTTTCCCAATTGTATCTAGTCACTAAGTCATAATTCTGCATCCTATTGGCTGACTGAAATGGTTTCTCAGGAAACTGGCAATTAAGGAGTGGGGAAAATGTCTGTGAGTCACAGATACTTACAAACAACAGGGATTGATTGTGCTGCAGCAGGATCCAGCCGAGCCCCTGCCCAGTCCCCATGCTGTGCTGTGCCATGCTCCACACTGCACTGGAGCATCGGAGCACCGCTCCACCCCAAGGCAACTGCTGCCCCACTGGGCCCATTCTGGGGTTAATCGATGGCATTATGGTTCATCCCCAGCCCCGCTTCCCTCGTGAGGGGATCATCATCAATGCCATCACGCCCTGCTTCGTCCTGTGCTGCTGCAGAGCCCATGTGCTTTTCCCTCTGCAGCTGCAGGCAGGCGAGCCGGATGGTGCCCACAGTTCTGCACATTTGGGGAAGGAAAGCAAAGGGCACTTGGGGTCCCCGGGCCATTACACCATTCCTGGTCCCCTCTGCCCCGATTCTCCGGCCCAGCTGCATGCTGCTGAGGGATGAGCAAACACGCAGGCCTCCCTAAATAGCCCCAAGTGACCAACCAAACCAAAAGAAGTATGAACGCAATAAATGTGGGCTCTGCTAGCAGCGTGCTGGGGGCATCACCCACGGTGGCCTGGACCCACTGTGCTGCAATAGGGCAGACTGTGTGTGGCAGGGAACCTGCAGCTGCCCTTAGCAGCCCTGCTGCTATTCGAGGTGCATCTGTCAGGAAAGGGATGCAGTTCAGAAATAATTCATCGAATGTCATATGGGGAGTTGATGATGGAGCTAGAAATAGATCTCCATATTGGCAGCACCTTGTGATGCGCTGCGTTGCATGGTGCTGCAGGCACAGGCCTGGTCTCTCTGCTCATCTCCTATCCACGGTTTCACAGAAACTTTCAGAGATATCAGAAATCTCTTGCTTCTTTATCTGCCTTTCAGCTCTACTTACGGCTTAATTTCTATTAGCCGTGCCATTATCTGTTCCTTGAGTTCTGACATAGATTACTCTGAAATACAAAAATCTTATTTCATATTAAAGCTAATCTACAATTTTGATTTAATAAATTGGACCACGCTCAAGGAAATTGGAGTGAAATATCAGCTTGTTAAGTTCCAAATCACCAGCCCCCTGATAGGTATCATACGGCAATTTCTGGTGAATAAATTATCAGAAAGTTTTATACGCTGTGTCTAATCACAACTTCTATCAGATAGAAATTACCACCTATTTCCCAAAGGATGGATTCTTTTATTATTCCTCTATACAACTGTGAAATTAATTATGCCGTTTAGGGTGGGAGTTTATGAAAAAGACACAGAGGGTGGTTCTTTGGGAATTATCTCACTAATGTTACCTCAACCATCTAAATAAACACAAGAGATTCATTTTAGAGGGAGGTACAGTCATCAAATGCTTTGATTCTGCATATCAACTCTCTCCCACTTCAAAGTCTCATCTTTACTATTTAGCACCAGCTCTCATCTTCACCATTTTTTTAAATGCCCTCTTCTGTTCAGCACTTTTGAGACATTTTCCTAAGTGGGTTGTTTTTTCCACCGGCCCTCGTTGAGCTGCATCATTATTCTGCATCTTAACGGCACTCTAATCTTCCCCCTAATTACATGTAATGAGTATTTTGGAGTTGACAGAAGTACATCAAGACCTAATAATAAAGAAAATGACTAGATCTAGTCTTCCAATTACGTTCTATTAGCTCAGATGGTTGGCATCTACTAGATATAAAAATAGGCATTATTAAAATCCGCCTCTCTTCCCTTGGTATTTCATCCCCTACCTCACACTGTGTTTCCACAGACACATCAGCAACAGACTTCTCTTCCTGAGCCCAAGATGTACGGAGTCAGGACAGAGTCAGAATGGAGCATTTAGCACCAAGTCCCCTCTGTGTTGGAGATGAGGCCAACGGGAACTGGTTGCTGGGAGTGGGTTTCAGCACTCCGCTGTGAAATCCCGTGTGGATCTCATGCGCTTATGATATGGAAAGGTGCTACAAATGATGTTCCCCTGCATGTGGGAGAAGCGAGGGTATTCAGTATTACTCAGGAGAAGTATCTTTCTTTCTTATTGCTCCTGGGAAAGAAGCAAATCTGCCATCACAACTGGAAAGATTCTGGGTGGTTATTGATTCGTTCTGAAATCGGAGTCCTGAAAGGGCACAGAGCCCCGTGCCAACACTGCTGCCCGAGCTTTCCCAGGGTCAGGAGCTCAGGCTGATATATCTCTGAATTTGGAAGCTAAATGCAAAAACGTGTGGTAGTTAATGTAACCTGTAGGGAAGTGCTGTCCTCAGCCTTTCCCTGGTCTTTTTCTTCTGTCGTAGTCCTCTGTAGAACTGTTGAAAAAGTACCTCCTAGCTGAAGGAGGATAAGTACAGAAGGTTTACATGTTTGATCATGTCCGTAAGTCACTATCTTTGTATCTTCAAGAACGTTGCATGGGCTCATCTGTGTAGCCAGAAGTGCAGCGTGGTGCTCCCCTCCTCAGACCAGGAACTGTTTGGAACTGATTCATTAAAGTCAGAATCAACCATCAAATGCAAGTCAAGGAGTAGCTTCACTACTCGAGAGAGACTTTCTGAAAAACATTAAGATGTGAATGTTCCGACCCAGCCCTATTTACTGCTTTCTCTGTTCCCAGGAAGTTCTCGGACTCGGAGCCGAGCCCACCCTGTTTTCAGCTCTTTGCTTTCTCTTCCCCATCCCACAAGTGAGGGCCATGTGCTTTGCTTCCCATCCCTCCAGAGTACCACCTCAAACCAGTGAGACGCATCCCAGAACCTTTGGATAGCCAGGAAAGTCATTTGCCATAGACAATGCTGAAAGAACATGTCGGATTAGAGGCGCTCCCTGGTGAAGTGCCATTGGGAAGCAGAAGTGTGATCAGACTGAGAGATGGCCCATTAGCTGCTTGAGTGGTGGAAATGAAACTTGTTAACAGTGCTGCTGTTCCTCGCAGAAAAACGGCCCCAGTGAGGTTCAATCCAGCTGATCTATCCTAAAGGCAATTACAGGATGCAAATATTTATAAACCACCGTTTACTTTATGCCCATGGACACGCTGAAGCCCATCTCCGTGTTCCCACTGCAGCTCAGCCCACTCACCCCGGTTTGCATTTGGTGTATCCCACATGTGGAGCTGTCCTGAGGGATCCCCCATGGGGACACAGAGGGCTCAGCCTGGTGTGTGGGACCAGTGCCGTACCCACGCACGGAGTGCTTACCTAAAGCTTCTGTAGGAACAGATGTCCCATGACAGGCGCAAAAATAATCTTTTGGTCTTTTTAACGACTGTCACAACCCCATTTTCCTCCCCCAAAAACAGAACTGTCGTCTCCAAAAGTGCCTCGGGGAAAACAGCCAGACTGGCAGGAGGGAAAGGGCCGGGGCACTGCCGTCAGCCTGAAGCTGAGCACTCCAGACACGGCGTGATTTATCCGCCCTGTCTGAAATAATGGCTTCGGCAGAAGAAAAGCCCCTATTGAAATTGCTGCTGTCACTTCTGCTTCCTGTTTATAGCGCTGGATTCGGTTACACAGATGTCAGCAGTGCCATCACTGTGCTGACAGGTAGGGGAAAATATAAGAACATGAGCTCTCAAATCACATTTTGGTGCCAATATCTTCCTTAGCAATAAGAGAAAGGAGAAAAACAATTTCAGAAAAACTGCAGCGTGTAACCACAGCCGCTGCTGAAGCAGAACAATTATTGTTGCTATAAAGGAATGTGTGATGCATCATCTGCTCCTTAACCACTCCTGGGGGAGAAGGAAGGGTTATCAGGGGACTCGAGGGGAGCAGATATCTAACCCCGATCTTTAATAAAGGAGCTGGAGAGAAGTCAGGAAATTATACACTTGTAGGGCTGATCTCAGTGGTAAATACAAGTCTACAGAAATTAATAAAGGATGAGGTCACACAACAGCTGGAGGAGTTCGAGCTGATTTAAAAAAAATATTCCAGATGGCTTTTGGAGTCTATTCTTCACAGGAGTGAAATCTCACCTGACAGATCTATAGGACTGCTCTCCTCAGCTGAGAGAGGAAATGAGGCCAGATGAGCAGCGATAGCACCTGGTCATAACAGCAAATGAGTGTCCCCGGAGCCACGCACTGAGGGCTCGGTCTCATTGGGGGACGGCTCAGAGCGGTGCCACGAGAGCTGGGCCAACCCAGACACCACTGCAGGTGCTGCTCATGGAAAAGAGGCATCTGTGGCAGCTCTGGGGCTGTGTGCCCCATTCCTCTCGCAGCCTGCACACAGCTATGGGGACATGGCACAGCCACGGGGACACGGCACAGGCAGGACTGTCCCGGCACTGGGGCTCATCCCTCTGCGCACACCGGAGGTTCATGCAGGGCCAGGGATCTGGGAATAACTGTGTATATGTTCCTGAAGAATGTCTGGCTTGCTTTCAGTGAGTGCTACAGCAAAACTGCCCGTTGTACTCGGAGCATTTCACAGACTGTCCTGCATAGCTGACTCCTTACCCAACACGCGCTTGTGTTTGAGGTTGGAGCCAGCCAGTATATACTAGCTAGCATAAGGGTTAGATTTGGGACTAAGCCATTGTCCCACATTACGGTCTGTGTGGACTGGATCCAGAGGGTAGGAAGTATAGAAAAATGCAGTTTGAGCTGAGCTCTGTCCATGCTCTGCTCAGGTTTTTGTGGGACCAGTTGAGGGCTGGTGAAGGTGCTTGCTTTGGAGGCTGCTGGTCAGCCCAGAGTCAGCACCTCCATGCGCCAGGAGGTGGCACAAGGCTGGAGTGGTGTTTGGGGCAGTAACTAATGTATACGTAGCATGGGGACCAGTGGGGTGTGGGGGGGACTCTCTGGGTTCCAGGCTGTGGTGGGACTGATAGGGAGGTCTGGGAGGGTGTGAGCATCCTGGCTTGGGATGGGATGGCATGGCATGGCCATGATGTAGGGCAGGCTGGGCTGGGCTGGGTAGGTTCATATACCCTGCTGTTACTGAGCTGAGGATGAGTCAGGGCTGAAGTTCCTGGGCCCTTGAGGGGCACAACACTGAATATTCCAAAACAAAACCCCTTAAAATCGCAGGTTGTTTCTGAAAACTGAGGGGATAGAAATTGTGCAAGTAAAAGAAGGAGGCTTGTAAAAACGGTTTCATTTCCAACTGTACACTATGAGACATTCAACAAGAGCTATCCCAGTATTTCCAGAAACCAGATCTACACCGGGGTACAAAGCACATTTGAGAAGACTACTTATGATAGAGATGTGAATGAGAATACTGACAATGCATCCAGCTGAAAAACATCTGTCAGCAGCACGCATCCCTGCTTTGTAGCTTGCTCCTTGCCCACATTTAGTCTCGGGGTGGCCAACTTAGGACATTTTTATCATGAATTCCATAAATTCCATTAGCTCAGCATCCAAGATTCATAACATAGAAGTTGCTTTTGGTTTTAAGACAATATGTTGTTTTTACATCAGCCTTTAAATTGCAGGAGAATACTCCTGACTGGAAATGCACCAGAACAGAAATTTCAGAGCCCTTTGCAGCTGGGTGGTCTGTCCACGCGACACCGCTCAGCCCTGCAGGCTTTGCCTTCCTGTAGCTTGTACATTTTCCACGGAGAACTTCTGGTGAACTAGCACTAAGCTTGTGTGAGCAAGCTCTGTCGATGTGAATGAGATTTTACAAGCCATGCATTCCCTCAGAGCGGTTTCCTGAGCTTTCCTAGTTGAAGGACCATCCAATGGGGAGAGAAATGTGGGTCACCCTCCACCTCTTTGTCATTTGGCTGTGGATGCAGTGTAATCAGCAAAGTAAGTCTTCAGCATTCAGTGAACAAAATATTATTGTTCTGAATAATCAGGACAGTACTGCTGTAATTATGAAGGCTGTAATTAGTCACTGAGAAGGGCTGGAGAGTGGCACCTGGCGCCACGTGGGTGCAGCATTGGCAGGCATCTGCCAACTCGCAGATCTACTTTGAAAAGGAAAGTCTTATTTTTCAGGCTAATGTCTGATGTCTTATAAGCAGTTCTGTGCTACTGAGGTTTTGAGAAAGGACTTCATTTTTCTAGTTTTGCTCAGCTTTTGGGCTCTTCCCCATTGATTGGGTTTGGCTGTGCAGTCTGGTCTAACTTTTCCACACAACATAACCGAGCTGTGCATCCTTTGATACATTCGCTAATTTCTCATTTGTTGGAGTTTTCGAACACAGCTTCCTGAATTCTGGCACCCACGTGCTCACTGGGACATTCCCTGCCCAAGAGCATCTCCTCCCCAGGAACATCTCCTCCCCAAGAGCATCCCTTCCTGGAGAGCATCTCTTCCTGAGCATCCCTTCCTGAGCATCCCCTGCCCGAGAGCATCCCCTCCGCTCCCTGCATGCGGCCTCTGAGGGCAGCAGGAATTTCATGCTGATAAGGGTTGTTGAAACTAGATAAGGATGAGAGGAAAGGGAAGTACTTGTGAATAGGCTCCGCATACTCTATCTTGGTGTCCTCCTGTGCTTCCTGACCTGCCCTGACCCCGCTCGGCTGTTGGGATGGAGGCAGCAGGCGGCCCCGCTGCGGTGGCTGCAGCCGTGGGATCTCAGGCGCTCACACGTATGGAAATGAGCGTTTTGCGTCCCATCACAAATGGGCTGTTTGCAGATACTCCGTAAAACATTACCTTTTGTAACAGAGACTGCACCTCGAGGCTCAATTAGTTCATTAAGCACAGGGAAAGAGAAGCGCAGCGCTGGTACAACAACTTCAGAGGTTTATACAAAGAAACTCAGCCAAGGTTTTAATCGTTCCGCGAGGCAGCCGGCTGTGGCTGTGGGTGTCCGTGGGCGCTCACGCTGCGCTCCCTCCAGCTCATGTCAGATGTCAGAGTCGGCACACACAGCCAGCCGTGCGTCCCTTCACTCCCATCTGAGGGTGTCTCCTCCAGCCGGATTTCCTTAGGGTCGTTTGCTACTTCTGTCGCTTGCTGAGGCACCGGAGGAACCTTTTCTTTCTCTCCGAGATAAACAGTGGAAGAAGAAATATGAAACAGCCATTGATCATCCGGTGACATCAGCCGTCAGCAGTGGGTCACCTTGGCTTACGGAGTGTCCTTCTTACACCTGCAGCCAGAACGAATCCGGGCTGTAAAAGCAGTGCCCAGAAAGTCTGCTGTGGAAATGTTAAAAATAAACAGGAAAAATAAGAGGAGGTTGAGCACAAAGGACTTCGTTCCATCTCCTGTGGCTGCAAATGCATTTCTTTCTCCATCATTCTCCAGAATATTGAATAAGTCAGGAATTATTACAGAAATGTCCCTGTCATTCTGAATAATACATGAACAAAATTAGTGCCTCTTCATTCAGATTGAAGCAATTATTTCATGTCTCCTTGCACGAGGCCGTGTGCTGCCTTACGGGACGGGGAAATAACAGCTGGGACCGATTGGAGCTATGGTTGACTTGGTTCACAAAGTTTATTTATTTGTTTGTGTGTGTGCGGGGGGGGGGAGCTTGTTTAAATTTAGTCTGCAAAATATTTAAAGGGAAAAGGTCCCTGTGAAGGCACTGTGTGCTGCTCCCTGTACGCTGTGCTGGCTCCATTAACCCTTGCACTGCCCGGCTCCCTGCCGGCGTTGGCTGCCCTCTGTGCACGGTGCCACCTGCCCTGCACATCCCAGTGGGCTGCACTGCCCAAACAAAGCCCCTTCTTCCCCTGCAGAGCTCTGGCAGCTCCACACGATGCTCCGTGTGCAGCTGGGGGCTGCTGGGCTCTGAGCAGAGCGCATCGCTGCCGTGCTGGGGGCTGATCCTCACGTCCGGGAATGAACCTCTGAGCTTTGAAAGAAAGAAAGTGATACTTGGCTGCATTCAAGGGTGTTCAGGGAACTAACGCTCACAGGATGCTTCTGAAATGCTGTAGGCTCCTCGCTGTACTGAGTACTGTGAGTATTAATGATAAAGGCCGTTCTGAGCTGCGCTCACACTCATTTCAGGACGCAGTGGGTTTGGGCGGGGGGTTTCTGCCCTACTTTTGTATGTTTTATTATGTGGCACGATGCTGCTGGAAACCTGCAGCTCAGATTGCTGGAGAGAGCTCTGTCTGCAAGTTGCAATGAGTAAACACAGAGCAGTCAGCACAAAATATCGACGCTTTTTAATATTCATTCATGTATTAAAAAGTCAGAACAGCGATTGAGATGAATGCTAAAAACTTCAATTAAAACCAAAACAGCAGTGCTGCCTTTCAGTTGCCTTAGCAGCAGAGAAAATGCAGGTAAACATCCTCCTTTCTGAAAAGTGACCCTGTTCCCCAGAAGTCCCACAGCCCCCCGTCCTGACATGGATGTGTCACTCTGCTGGAGCGAACCACAGAGCGATGCCGGTGCAAAGCCCTCTGCAGTCCGTTTGAGTCTTTCTGCTGCTCTTGCTGGACTCCAGACCAGGAGGAAGAGGAGTATCTCATTTCTTTGAAAGAAAATCAGTCATCTCCTCCTGACACGCTCCCCATGAGCTCTCAGCCCCTGGCAGGTGCTGTTCCACACACAGGAGCCCCTGCACCCCTCCTGCAGGGCACAGCCCTGGGAACAGTCCCTCGCCTGCAAAGCCAAGGATTTAAAACCCCGCTGTGTTGCAATGGGCCAATGGAATCCGAGTACAGTTAATCCTCCTTACACAAAACACATTGAGTCCAATTGTGACTCCATTAATATTAATAGCATACTTCCACATGAGGAGTACCACCAAGCATCGGGTGCTGCTTTGATCCGCGTTGCTGGGGGCTGCTCCCAGCCCACCGGCTGCGGGTCCCCATGTCCCACTGGGGTGAGGATGCTGACAGCACGGATGTGGGGCTGTGGGCGGCATTCAGGGGACAGGGGTGGCACTCACTGCGTGTGCTCTGTGCCAGGGACACTGGGTGCCTCTGGGCGTGAACATCCCCCATTGCTGTGCTCTGGTGCCCGTTGTGGAGGAGAATTAGGAGCCACTACTGCATGTGCTGGGCTCCTTTTGCATGGAGCTGAAGCAGAGTGCACGGGCTGTGGGGAAGGTGGATGCTACTGCTGAGCTGTGGGTGCCCAGTCCTGGCAGACAGCCCCAGCGGGTCCCAGTGCCCACAGCACAGCCCCAGTGGTGCTTCACTGGGCACACAGCAGACATGAGCCCCTGCCCCTCGTGCTGAGCCTCACTGTTACAAACCATTACTGAGAGTTTTTATGAAAACCCACTCTAACTTGACTGTTCATAAATAAGTGAGAAGACTACTTATGATAGAGATGTGAATGAGAATACTGACAATGCATCCAGCTGAAAAACATCTGTCAGCAGCACGCATCCCTGCCACTGCCATCCCTGACACTTCCCTCTCTGCCTTTGCATGGCATGCATGCTTTTAAGTAGTCCAACTTTATATAAAGGCTCACTGTTGTAAAAAATAACTTTCATTGGTTCCTTTCCCAAATACATTAATTGCAACCTCAATGAGAGCGTACGATGTTTGCATTTCCACTTACAGCAGTGTGTTGCAGGAGTGAGTGCTGGAATGGCAGCAGTGTGCTCCGTGGACCTCGGTAGTGTAGTCTTAATTTCACCCAGCAACTGTAATAATGAGTCTTTGAGATTGGGTTATATGTTAGTGGATAAGAAAACGATTTGCTCCTTTTCCTTTCGAGCCATGGAGAAATGTGCTCTGCCTTTGCTTTCTTCCCTTTCTTGTCAGCTGTGTTCACTATAGACTCACGTTTTCTAAAAGAGATCTCCAGATGTCGGGTCTGTATTAGAATAAAATGTGAAGGGTACAGGTGCCCGTTAGCATCTCTGTTCCATTCCCTGTGTTGTCAGAGATCCAGAGGGAGCACTGCGAGGAGCACCCTGCCCCGCTTCCTGCATGCCCCATCCCAGCCACAGTGATACTGAGTGGTGTCAGCAGAGCCCCATGGCTGCCCCACTCGCCCTGCTGTCCGTGCTGGGGTGGGGCAAGCAGAACACAGCCGTTACCTGCTGCTCCGACCCATCCACGCACAGTGATGCACAGCGGATGGGAGCTCGGCAGCGCAGCATTGGCCCCTGAGCAGAGCAGGTTGGTATGAGCACAGCGGGGCGGGCAGCTCAGCCCCGGGGTGCTCCTTTCCCCTGAAATCAGAGTGCTGAGATGTGATTTGGGGGGAAGCGGTGCTTAGTGGACGGGCTTAGGAATGGATTGCGTGGGCAAAAGTTTGCATCCCTTTTTCGGTAAGCACCACAGCAGCCCCGTTCAGCTCTCTGCCGAAGGACAGCTCTCCAAGGACGCACCGTGACCCCACACCGGCCCTCCCAGCCCCGGGGGACGCACTGCAGCCCACACCAAGGGCTGCCCGCTCAGCACAGCACACGGCACCGGAGGAAGAGCAGATGGAACAAAAGGCCCCTGCAGTTATCTGAGTGTCTGGCTGGGGAGTGTGGGGAAGGTTGTTTTTATTGCTATTTGACTATACTAAATAGTTATATTTGCAGAATATCACATCTCTTGGGGCTTTTCTAACACTGCAGTTTGGATGTGCTGCGCTCACGCCTAACTAGCTGTCTGCGCGCCAGGGACATTTTTTTTCCCCTTTATAAATGACAATATTTTGATTTCACACCATAGTTATATCAATATTCCGTTCTCCTGAGGTCCCCTTAACGTGATGACAATTGCGATATCAGTTCAGGCTGCTAATCCCAGGGCTCCAATATTTTAGCATCCCCAGTCCCATCAGGATCGTAGTCTTCCAAGAATATATTGTTGCATTTATCTTCGTATGCACCCTGCAAATAAAGCTGATGAGCATCGAGCCGGAGTCACACTCTCAAACTGCCTTCAAACGCTCTGGGTGTGCATTGCATCCCTTCCCACGCAGCAGTGTGCAGGGAGGTGAGGAGCACGTGCTGCAGGCGTCCTGCTGCTCCAGGGCGGTGGCAGAGCCAGCACCACCTCCTTTCCTCCGTTTCTGTGGTTTTAATGGAGGTTAAAGGTAAATTCTGGTTATTAATACACGTGTTGCCTATAGGAAAATATCGCCCCCTGTAACAGTATTTGAAGAAGCTCCACCTCCATGGCAGACCTGTGAGCAGTCCAAGCCCCTGTGAGGGAGATACACCTGTAAGGTGCAGGTGAAGGAAATCAGGGAGAGATTGTAGGCCTGAAAGGTCAGCTGATGGCAGCTGAGTACCAGGCTTGGATAAAAATGGAAAGAATAGGGGCAGGGAGAGGACCCTGGGAAGAGCTCATGGCAGGAGGATGCAGGGAGGAACCTGAGGACCTGGAGGGGGTGGAGCAGCTGGTTGGGACTGAGAGGGTAAGTTGTTTGTGTGCCCAACAGTGGCAAGCCCAGCTCCTTGGCCCAGGAACTCTGTGTAAGCTTATTGGAGCTTTCCATACAGTGTTAGGAAGGTGATCCATGTATAGTGAGTGAACGTTGAGGTTATAAGCTTGTTCTGTACTAGGCTGCTTGGGGAACATCCAAAGCCTCAGAGCTCTGCAAGCCCAGGGTGCAGGGCTGAGTGGGCAGCACCTCTCTGCTGCTCCCCCCTGAGCATCACAAGGCCAGGCCTGTGCTGCAGGAGGGGAGAGCTGCAGGAGAGCCTTGGTTAAGGGCCTCCTACTTCTGATGGAGCTGCTGCATGCTGCCTAGCTCCAACTTCTCTGCATACATGTGTGGAAGAATCACGGGTGTTTTGGCTTGGTGCTTGTATGGGAAATAATAAATCATGTCCTGAACCTCTGACTGAGCACTGAGTCAGTTGTGGGAGCAAAGGTGAAGGCAATTCACCTGCACAATCACCAGAATTGGTGGTGTCTGATTCCACCTCTCCTAGACCTCATTTAAGGGCTGAGCACCACTGGGGAAGGCTGTCTCTTTAGACGTGGCTCCTGTGGAGCTTCCTGTCATGAGCCTGGGACGCAGGTAAGCATTTTCTCTTTATTTCGATTGTCTCTTTTCCATCACAATAATCTAACTATACCATCTATAAAATATCTTGGCTATAATACCATTTGGTGTTATTCATTCTGTTAACCTTGCATCTTACAGTGCTTTCTTGGCTTGATGGCTGTGAAGTTGAACTTTCATAGAGAATATGAAGGCTTTCTTCAAAGGGTTTATCTCCTGAAAGGATTGTTTCCAAATCAGTTTCATTTCTTGGCCAACTCATTCCTCATCCAGCCACGCTGAGCCCTAACCACGTTATCAAAGTACTGTATTCCCGCGGATTGAGTCGGGCTGGCTGGGACACAAGAATGTCATTTTCTGGAAAACTTCATGACTTTGAAATTTGCTTTCAAAGTGCATTGGACACAACAGAGCGCTTTAGGGAGAGGGGGGGAAATAAATGAGAAGTGTGACTCGTGGATGTGCGTGCACATCCCAGCTAACGGTGCCAGAAACATGCCTGCAGCAAGGAGCTCAGTGCCCTGCTGGGTGTGCGGGGGCACAGCCCTGGAGTGGTGGCTGCTGCATCCTCTGTGCATCACATGGGTGCTCTCTCTTTTAAAACCTGCTAACTTCAGTCACAGATGCAACAATGTAGGGCAAGCTTTTAAAATAGACATATGTATGTATATATATGTTTTTGAGAAATCCTAAAAGAGGAAGCAGCTGAGCTATTTTACGGCTGGGGGTTGGAAGTAAAATCCTTATGGAAGGGAGGAGTCAGCTCAGCTGTGCGAAGTGCATTCCTGCTGCTCAGATAACATCGTTTTCCTATTCTGGTGAGCAGATGAAGCAGCCAGTGGAACTGGGGCAGCAGCTTTGGTAACGGGGCAGCTGTTACAGGCCATCACCCCGAGTGGCCTCTGGGGCTCTTGGGGGGCCTGGGCCGGGTCTGTGCCCAACCCCAGCACCCTGCCCTGGGGCTGCCACCCCATTGCAGTGGCTCGGTGCTGCTGCCTGGCTCTGCTGCTGTTGCTCAATGCTTTTTGCTTCACTGCATTGCAAGAAACAATTGCACAAGTTCATGACCCGCTGGATTAACTCATTCACTTGCTGCTAGTGTGCCTGAGCTGTTGAAGGGTTCATTTCTGCTGCTTTATTCAAGCCTCAACTGAGAGCAATAGGAAATGACATGCTGTATGAGAAGAATTTTGGACAATAAAGTGTGTTTATTCCCCGATGGCTGGTTCTAACTGTTAGAAATGATAGAAGGTTATTGGCTGGCCTCAAGTTTCTAACGTGAAAAAATATATATGCTGTACTCATTTTCCATATTGAGAAAATATGTTTTGTGAGTAGGATCTTCCAAATCTATTTGTGAAAAAGTGCATTTTGAGCCTTGTTCAGACAGCAGCGATGATGTTCACCAGTTGGGCGGAGCTTTTTCCTGGCTCTGCAGGAATCCCTTGGTTATTTCTTACTTCTTCTCCTGTGTGTGGATCTCTGAGCTGAGATTCCATGCGCAGACACTGCGGTGCCCCCTGCGCTGGGGTTGGTGCCCTCTGCCTCCCAAGCTCTGCATCATGAAGCGCTCTGCCCTCGTTCTGCCCTCAGCATTATGGGTGTTTTCTCACTGTAAGGCAGCAGTTTAATTTCAGAGCAAGTGAAATCCATGTGATAAGAGCAGCTCAGAGCCCCCACAGTTGTGGGGCACTCAGGGGCTGCTGAGCCCGGGGCCACACGGGGTCCCCCCCCCGTTCCCCTGTCCGAGGGAAACACCCATTGGAATATTTCGGGATGTTCTTTAAGTTAATCTCCGGGCTTCTAGAAGAACACAAAGATTTCTTTAGGCCCTTCCAACAATAGTGGGTATGGAATTCTGTACCCGCTATTGTTCTGCAGCCTTGTCCCTCTCAGCTAATTAGTGCGGGCTTTTCTAAATGATGCATTTAGTATTGAATTATGTATTTTTAAAAGTCTGTATGGTTGTCGTAACTGGAAATATGTGCTGGCCTGACTTGTAATTCCCTCCGCAGCCTCCCTGGAGTCAGGCGGTGCATGCAGAAGGACGAAGTCAATAAAACTGTACTGTAAGTCACTGGAGATCTAAAGGGTTTCTTTGGTTGGTTTTTTAATGAGTAACAATCCCTGGCAGCCAGAAATAACTTTGCAAAATTCAAAGGCCTAATTAAGAAAATCATTTAAGACCATCCTGAGATTGAAGGAGCTGTGGGGCTCTCCCTGCCCGGAGCCAGGAGTGGGTGGTGCTGGCAGGGGGGGCAGTGGGGTGATGGGGGCTCTCTGTGAAAGCGGAGGGGGAATGTGGGGCGGTGCTGCGTGGTTGGGTGAAGGCAGGAGGTGCACGTGCTGCTTCCCAGCGCTGGGCTGTGTGCAGTGCTGCTCTGCTGGCACTGATGCTGTGCCTCTTTGGCAAACTTTGTCTCTGAAATGGGAAAATGACCAAAATGGAAATGGCAAATGATTGGAGCCAGGCTGAATTAGGGAAATCCATGGGTCAGTTTGCAGTTGTTTCCTGTTGTGATGAGAGCTTCCTGTTCAAATATTTTAGTGCCCTTGATCATCTTGCAGCATTGCAATGGTTCTGCAGGCCAGCAGCCAGGCCCCGCATTTGGGTCTGCAAGCAGAGGATGCTGCAAGAGGAGCTACTGCAGCAAGCTGTTAGCATGCATGGCTCAGCATGACAGGCAGCCTGTGGGTGCTGTGAAGAGGGGTGTAAGTAAATGGGAGTGGTGATTATTTTTTTTTATGGTTCTGATTGCTTCCTGGGGGTGGGAGGTGTCCCCAGAGGGCCTTCCCTGCTGCTCGCTCTGTACTGAATGAGTGAGTAATCTGTTTTGGACCCCTTACATCTTGAGGGCTCTCATCTCAGCCTTCACAGAGACAGCTCTGTGGGAGAGAGGGATGTTTGAGCTCAAATCCTGGGGTGGTTATTTACAAAGTCAAAAAGCAAATGCATCTCTAGAATGGTGTGCGCTGCTCAGTTTGCTTTGAGAGCCACCCGTGGCACGGCTGCAGGCAGCCAGCGGAGCTGGAGCTGCTCTGGAGGTGGGCTCCCACGGGAAGCTGTGGTGGGACATCTCGGAGCACGGTGTGAAGTGCTCCTCCTGTCCTGCTGGCTTCCTTGTGAGCAGCATGGGGTGCTGCTCAGCATGTTGGCGTTAGGATGGTGTTGCATCTTGCACCTAGCCTAAAACTAGATATTTCTGGATTAATTTGGAAGAACGTGTTTTGGTTTCTGTCTAATTGAAACAATAATGGTGTTAAATGGATCCACGGTGAACAGTTTCTCTCAGTGTTGCTCTTGTTTCTTTGGTGATAATCATGTTGATAGAGCTGAAGCTTATTCAATCTCACAAAGCAAATGAATGATTCACGGGCTCTGCCTCTACGCTGCAACTCTATTTATATGATACAAGAATAGTATAAAAATACCATGACTTGTTAATCATACATCTGTATTCATTTTGATGCGAGGCAATCGTTTCTCTCTGCTCACTTCCACGTGATGACTTCATAAAGTGCCAGAGATGAATTACCCAGAGGAAAGGCAGAACTGTGGTTCTGGTGCTCAGCAGCACAGCCAGGCTGCCCTCACCTGCACAGCTCTGCTCTGGTGTGCTGGGACACCTCCACCTCCTGCTGCTGCTCTGCTGTGGGGACCTGGCATCCAACAATCTCCTTTGCAATAGGAAGGCTTGTGAATTAAGTTTCATTTAAGTATGTATACTTTTTCAATGATGAAAATTGTGAATGATGATCTAAGGGCAGCCAGGAGTGGTGTCCCCAGCCTAACCCTGGGGATGTGCTTGATTTCTCTCCCTGGTGTATGACCGTGCTGAGCAGCAGTCTGCGATGCGGTGCTGCAGCCCTCGGTACATGGCAGTGCTGCTGCTGTGACCCCACTGCTGGCTGGGAAGTCGCTCCTGATTCAGCCCTCATCTTCCTACACTCCTTTTGTTTTGGGTAACCTGTCCTGCAGAATCCCACATACAGTTTTCATGCCTGGCTTAGCAGGCAGGTGAGGTCTTTGAAGTATTTTGGACAGAGTTTGGTCTGGAGAAGCCACACAGCTCGAGCTGCAGAATATCCCCAGCGACAGTGCTGCTTTGGTGATGCTCTCAGGTGTCGATGCTTCCACCTCTGAAACAGCCACAACAGCTCCCAGTGCCTGAGAAGCTGTGTTTACTGTCTCCATCTCACAGCGGAGTTGCTCCCAGGCTGGCAGTGTCCCGCAGCACAGCCCTGGAGTGCTGCAGGGCTCCTGCCCATCCTGCAACGAGCCGCCTCTCCGCGCTGGTGTGTGTGTTCCTTCTGAAGAGATGAAAAGAGCACTTTCTTCAGAAGTTTCTTATGAAATGCAGAATTTTGCTGAGCAGAGGCATCATTCCTTTACCTGGCTTCACCTTTCATCTCACATCTGAACGTGCTTGTTCTACAAATTGCTTTAACTTCTGTAGAGTTTCATGAATGCAGTCTTCCCTTGGGTTTTGGCTTTGGGAAGGTGGACTGTCATTTTCTGCTTGAAGCAAACACAAAACTCGATGGTTTGCAGGCTCTGTTTTGGCTTGGGCTCCTGTGCAGGCTGACTGTCTGCTGAGGGAAGCGGGTTGTTGGGGCAGAGCAGCACATGAGGAGCCCTGAGCTGGGCAGGCAGCATCCCAGCTGTGCCTGCAAGCAGTGCCCCGTGGCAAAGCTGTGCGCAGCAGTTCACAGCAGGGCAGTAAGCTCTGCTCAGCAGCTCACAGTGCTTCTCAAACAGATTTGTAACGTCACTGAGGTGAGCAGCAAAGCTGAGTGCAGGCTGCTGTCATAATGAGCTTTGTTCGGTGGAAGTTCATTCTGTTGTTGACCCTCCAGCTCTCTGTGCTCTGAAACTATTTAATTGTATCACAGTTCAGTATGCGCCATGGAAAGATGCTTCAGCTGCACCCATCTCATGGGGCCGTTGCCATTTTCATTTCTTGGGGAAGGCCTTTGCAGGGCAGGAGCTGTGCCCCACACCAGTCACCCCTGCACAGGGACTGCTGGCAGCTCCTGGTTTGTCAGGGCAGCATTTCTGTCATCGTAGCTCCTCAAAGGAGAAGCAAAGCCTGAGCTCTACATCAAATGTCAGGAAGTTATCAGGTATCCCCTCCATGGAGTTTGTTAAGGTGCTAATGTAAGTGATCTGTTCTCTGCTTTTTCAAGTCTGTATCTCTAAACCCTTGGAACACATACTGATAAGTATTAGATGTATCAGCATAGGTACGTATGCATACATGCATCTGGTTTCCCTCTGTTTTTTCTTTATTTTTTTTAAATCTTTTAGCCAGGCAAAAGCCCTTACAAATATCCTGGAACTGCCCTGTGTTTGGGAGAGGACAGGACTCCCTCCAAAGGAAAAATGTTCTTCTGTTTCTGCAAAAGCAGCAGGCTGGGTTGGCTTTTCAAACATCACAAAGCTCCTCTCTCTGCGAGCTGTACACGTTCTGTCCCTGAAAGGTTTTAGTGCAACGGTGACCTTAGAGGGCTCTTGAAGAGAGCCCTTTCTGCCTGAATTGTATCCTGACATGTAACGAAGAGGTTGCCATGGCAAGTGTGCGTTTTTGATGGAATCAGAAAACAAGCAAATAAACCACGTGCGTCTCTGATCCGTGAATGACTGCAGCTCAGGGCAGCAGCGGCCGCTCTTCACCAATGCATGACGAAAGCCTTTCATTCCCTTTCTTTAATGTCCTAGACTATGGAGTTTCAGGGGCCTTTGAGTGCTGCTTTGCTCCCTTGATTTCACAGATGGAGGAATGTTTCACTACCGTGCAGAAAAACCCAACCACTGCCACCAAAAGCTTTCCTTGTAACCTCCCCATGTGCACGTAAGCATTAGCACCGGCAGACCCTTCCTGTTACAGTGCTTCTATTCATGGGAGGTGTGGGGAAATCCACATTGTATATGGAAACAGCCTGAGAGCACCTTATGTTTGGCACTATTATCTGATTATATACACATAAATCTGCTTATACAATTCTTCTGGAACAGTGCTGAATTGTTTACCAGCAGTCTGCACTCTCCTGAGACCTTGCAGACCTACTTTTAAAGCTGGGTTAACTCTCTGTGCTTGAAGCTGTGGACTATCTTCATTTCTTAACAGATGACTGTTAAAGCAAGGAAAGCCTTAAAAAGTAAAACTGGGCAAGGGAATATTCTTTTGGTGTGGACTCTGAGGGGACCAGCCCCAGAGAGGGGGACGTGCAGTGCCCTGACCTTCAGCGCTGCTGTGTAACCCCAGGTTCTGTAGCTCCATACCAATGGCTGTTGCCCTTTCTAACCCCAGTGCTCTGCTATCTCTCTTTCCCGAGGTTTGCTGCCCTTGCTGGAGCTGCAGCACTCCCCCTGGGGTGGGGACCCCTGCTCCCCTCCCCACAGCCCCCTGCGTGCTGCCAGGCATGCACTGCTGCTGCTCTCCCCCTGAGTAGTTCACACATTTTCCCAAAGGTCATCGAGGCAATTAGCTTAGTAGTTCCGGGTGTCATTCAGCAACTATTTAAACTCTCCTAAATGAATTGACTGTAGTCCAAGCGTTCCTTCCCTGTGACATCAGCATGCTTTACTGGGCTACCTCCCCTTGCTGCTCAGTGCACGTTCCCGGAGCGCTGCGATGCTGTGTGCCCACACCTTGCTGCTGCTGCTTGCTGCCTGGCCCCTGTGTGGGTGCCACTCCCTGGGTGCTGGGTGCCTTCTGCAGGGGATGTGGGGGTGGGATGGGGGTCAAAGGGCAAAGGGAAGCAGCCCCGAGGTCAGCGGGAGGTGGTTAGCCTCATTAAGGAGTTCATTAGGAAGGGAAGGGCGTGCGGTGCAGCTGCTGCATGGATTCACCGTTCGAAGGCGAAGGCGACGCAGGCAGCAGGATTATTAAAAGCACTCTTATCAGGTTAGTGGAGATTGTTTCTGGAAACTGAGAACTTGCTGTGTAATGGGAGCTGCGGGTTTTCCTGGAATTCTGGATGTTGTACAAAAACAGTTCTTTTCAGACCCAGCAGACAAGCGAAGTAAAATAGGTTTTTCAAGTGGAAAACTGCCAATTATTCCAGATTGTTGTGATAGTTCAGTGATTCACGCAAGGCTTCAGCAGACAGGTAGTGAGAACCTCTCTTTTCAGCACATTCTGGGTTACGGAGCACGCTGTGGGTTGGTGCTGCAGCTGGGAAGGAGCGTCCTGCAGCCTCAGGGACACTGTGCTCCAGGAGTGCTCCGGCCCCGCACAGAGATGGGCTCTGTCTGACATCCCTTGTGCTCCGAGGGTGTACGTCAGGCAGTGAAACTCCTGTTCCTTTTTCTGCTGAACCCCCATTGATTTGTGATGCGTGGGTGAGCTGGAAGCCCCACACGTCCCAGCACCGTGCCCGGCCCTCCCGGACCCCAGCAGTGAAAGCTTCCCAGGTGTGTGAGATCAGGAGTTGTGCCGGTCCTGTGGGCCCTTTAGGAAGAGCTTAAGGGTTGGGACCACCAAGGGATGCTCCCTGCCACGGGACCCTCTTCCCTTTGGAGAGCTGCTCAGCCCTACAAGCGCTACTGCTCACCCACCTGAAGCACACGGACCCCAGAAGTGCCCTACGTGAGGTTTCTAAAGCAGAACTGTAACAGGAATACAGAAATCTGACAGCACCAGGGGACGAAGATGTCCATTGACCCGAGAGTTCAGGCTGGTAGGCATGATTTATGAATGCAAAACATAAAAGAGCATATTTAATTAGTCTATGATTACATATTAATTACCTTTCTGTGGCATGTACGCCCAGGAGGAATAAATGGTCTCATAGCAGAATGAGTCTATTTCCTTTAAGGAAATGAAACTGCAAAGAGGCAGATGCGTGCCGGGGAAGCCGAGGCAGAGCTTGCTCTACTTAGAGGTCCTGAAGCACAGCTTTGCAAAAAGTGACCCAGTGCATGCATCAACTTTTTTTTCTCAGTCTCTGTGAGTTGAGATTAAAACTAGAGTGGAAAATTAATCTGGTGACATAGCAGCAAGAGGAAGAACGGGAAACATTTTCACCTCCAGTGAATTAGCACTGAAGTCAGCGGGTTCTTCTTTGAGAACTGCTCATGTTTTTCACCCCATTGCTTACTAGTGATGCTCTTTTCTTCGCAGTCAGGCTTCTCGATGTGTAGGTAATGTCTAAGTCACACCTGGCTGCCCGTGCTTCCTGACAAACAGCAGAAACAAGGCAGGCTGTTGTTACGTACGCGGCCGCGCTGCCTCCCCAGGTGGAGCGCCCTGCTGGCGGTCAGGGCCGGATCCGGAGCTGCTGGGTTTTGCAGTGCTCAGTGCTCGTTGTATACATTGCACATTATCCCTTGAGCACGTGTGCTGTCCCGAGGGCTATTTTTGGTGGTTTTATAAACACTCACTCCCGTGGACAGCCAACCCCCTGCGTGAGCCAGCCCTGGGTGGGGTGGCAGCTCAGGGTCTGCTCTCCCGTCCTGCTCCTGGCTGGGCTGGATCCATGGATGGGTGATGGCAGCAAAACCCCAACATGTTGGAGAGGGGACCCCTGTGCTTATAGCAGAGGTGGTCAATAAAAAAAAAACTGCATTCGTTTATTTAACTGTATTTGAACTGCTCACTAAGATAGCACCATCAGATGCAAGTGATAGAATGTACATGTGACATCGATTTTGTCATAAACGCCAAAGAATTCTGTGCAGTTTATAGAAACCATGACAGATCTTTACAACAAATGCATTCTTCCCATCCTTTTTTTTCCCGACTTTTCAATGTTGGCAGTTTAAGGAATCTGAAAATTGAATCCATCCATCTGGCACTGGGAAAACAAACAACATATTTGTCTCTGTATTCTCTCTTCACTCCAGTGCTTACAGATCCTAAATGCAACTGAGCACATCCAGAACTGCAGGGAAAGAGAGGGTTAAGTCATTTCTATCTCAACTCATTAGCTTGGCTGTGTTACATAATCTGAATTATTTAGCAAAATGCAGAAGTTCTGCAGTCTGGAGCATTCAGAAAATCACAGAGTATGGGAAACTACGCCGTTGGTAAAATAATGCAAAGTAGTTTGAAAAGGCAGGGGTCGATCTCATGCAAGTCTGCCTCCTGGGACATGAGGTCACCAGGGCCATGCGGGGCTTGCAGGATCCCGCTGTGCCACAGGTACCTGCAGGCATCACGAGAGGCTCCTGCAGAAGAGGACGGGCAGCGGTCCTGCCCCAGTATTTAAGCCTCAGTAGGTTCCTGGTGCTCACCGTGGACTTTGTAGGCGTTCTGTGATCACGCTGCCGTTCCCTGAACTTCAGCAGAGCCCATTCTGGTTCCTTCACTACTTGGTGGGCCCATAAAGATGTCTCCCAGTCGCTTTTTTTCTTGTTTTGGATGAGGGAGGAGTGCCAGCAGATATGTGATGGTGACTCAGCGGTGCGCCCGGCTTGTCTCCCTGCCAGTTGTGCCTATAGGAAAATGCAACAATCAACAAATTCCTCTTCTTCTACATGCAGATTGAAATGGTTTCAGAAATTCAATTATCTCTGGGCCCCCATTTTGAAACCAGGCGCCAGCTGTCAGTTCCCACATTCCCCCAGGGCTCTGTGCTCTCTGCTCTGTGTGTTTTTGTTGTTTGCATTTGGTTTCTTAATTTTTTTTTCTCTTTACTGAAGTTACAACAGAGTTGCAGCAGGAAAGCTGGGGCTGTGAGTGGGACCCGGAGCCACATGGTGTGCAAAACACAGCCATTAACCATGCCTGTGTCCCTGGCATGTATTTTCTTCCCTTTCCTTTGCCTCTCTCGTGGCAGTGGGCTTGCTTGTCCTGTAAGCTACACAAGGCACAGGTCCTCGCGCGCCAGTTAGAAGATTCAGCATCCTCTCATCTGACACTGAAAGATGGCTGTGGCGTTGCTTCCCTCTGGAGAAGGGCCTTCATCCTTCCACAGAAGCAAGAAGCATCGTTCGACTACTGATTAAATTTTGAGGAAAGTAGTGGGAAATGGAGGCTGTCAATTTTTATATCTGTGTTTAGAACAACTGGGAATCGATCACTCTTCACCTTGGTAAATGAGGGAAGGCTGGAAGGTATTAATCTTAACCAGAAAACCCACAAGCATGCTAGCCAAATTATTTTCATTGAGCGCCCTTCCCTCTGTCTCTAACCTTGGTCACACAATCAAGAATGAAATTCATTATCTGTTTCATTCACATCTGTTACTAATTTTCGAAGCCCCCTTTACATCTGATTGGAACTCCTCATCCAAACCGACGCTGAACTCAAGGTTAAAATGCATCAGGTTAGCTCAGTGATTCACATCGTATTTTTATTTTCTCTCCCTAATTGAATTTGTACATTGATGTGTGTTACCCTCCTCCTGACCGGTTATTATTAACTGTTTATAAAATGCCAAGGGTATGCAACGCGCTGCGAAGGCACCGAACACAGATTGCTTCTCTGGTTACCCTGACCCATAACTGCTGTCCGTGCCCGGGCAGTTTGACCCGGGGACACTCCGTCTCCTCCTCACCACTCACTGCCACCACGTTGCTTCTATATGACTAATTGGGAATGTTATCTGAGATCAGCTCTTCCAGGCCGTGCGCTACGAGTGCCATGAATTTTGAGGGGCCGCCCCCCATGACCAGTGGCAGTACACATCAGTGATACGGTGACGTTATCCCATCATCTCAGCAGCATCCCCGCGACTTTCCATCGCCCAGCGGTGGCCAGGGCGGTAACAGCAGATGTGTGAGAGCACGCTGGGCTCCAGTCCACAGCGCTGAGGTTTCCTGTTTTCTTTTTCAGTTATTTAGAAAGGTCTCAGCAGAAGTAGCCCCCAGCCCTTCGGGGAGATGCCTTCAGCAGCCCAGCACCCCGCGAGCAGCCTGCTCCTCCCATCTGGAGCACAGCGGGTCCCGTGCCACGCAGCCAGGCGCGGTGAGGACAGAAATAGCGCTGGGTTTCACTTTCGTTCTGGGTGGCAGCAGGAATGCGTGCACCCAAATCCAGCAGTGCTGTGTGAAGGGAAGCAGGGCAGCAGCAGGGAGCTGCAGGGCAGGGCTGTCTACCCCTCCTCTTCGAAGGTGATTGAAAGTTGTCCTTAAATTAGTTTTTATTAAGATATTTCTCTCGTTCCTACCTTCTGTGGATCACAAAGCTCTTCACAGCCATGACTGCAGTGTGAGAGCAGCCCTGCGAGGCACTGCAGAGCTGAGTGCACATCCTCCCCACTGCAGCTGGGTCCACCCAGCACGTTCCTCCAGCGCTCCACTCTGCATCGAAGCCGTGATCCCACTGGGGCCCTTCCTGAGCTGTGTGCATAGGAAGGGAGGGGGGGTACATTTCTCCCTCTTTCCCCATGCAGTCGCTCGGTGCTGCCCTCCTGCAGGGGTTGGCAGGGCTGTTTGGTGCAGGCCATCCCGCAGCCTGCAGGGCTGCACAGCTGCAGGAAGAGCCGCGGCTCCTCCTACACACACACACATGCACCATCTGCAGCTAATAATAGCGTGCTGCGAGGGCCAGCTCTGTTTAGGTTGAAGGAAACAGTTTGAAGGTTACGCCATACTTTGATCCTCCTGTCCTGCAGTCTTCTGGAGGCGCTCATGTGGAAGCGTGTTCGGTTGCATCCATTCTGATTTTGGTTTGGTTTTATCCTCCTCTCTGCTGGTACTTGCTCTCTGGCTTGTTTTCACTCTGCATTGCGAGAAGGCGTCCCATCCCAGCCCTGGGCAGAGCTGTAGGGCTGTGGGCCTTCCCTCTCCCAGAACAGCATTTGGAGTGGCCTGGTGATTTCCTGGAGTTACTCAGGCTGCCCCCAGGAATTCCACCCAGCAGCACTGGGCCTATCATTTGAATTTGCTTCTTTTAATAAAAGGTCAGCTTTGCTCCTCTTTCTTCTTCTCGCTACTTCAGAACAGCGTTCACGTCAGAGGAAATAAGCTATCAAGGGAAAATGGGAAGATCCTCTGAAGGGTCAAAAAGCAGTTAAAATATAGAAGCAAAGGTAGGCAGAAATAGTGCATCTCAAAGCCAGAGGAGGTGATTACTGGAGTCCACAGAGATCTGTGCAGGAGCTGTGCCATTCAAGATATCCACAAACTGGAAAACGGGAGGAGAGGGCAGGAGGTGACATGATAGATTATTCAAAGCTGCGAAAACAATCTCTAACTGAGAAGAGCTGCAGGAGTGTCTCACTGCGATGAGTGACTGGGAGGTAAGAATACCAGGCAGTCAGTCATAAGGAATAAACAAAAGGAAATGCCAAATGCGGGAGGAAAGGTTTGTATGGGTGCAATGAGAAGCTGTAAATGGGGCACTGCTGCCCAGGGAAAGAGGAGTAACGGGAGACACGTAACTGTGTGGAGGCAATCTCCCTGCTGCTGGAAACTGGCATGTTGGGAAATGGGAGGGGATGGGGAGGGAGCAAACCTGAGAGCATCCCTGAGCTCCCGCATCTCCAGTGTTGTGCGTGCTAGTGGCTGCCCAGCTCAACCGGGGCATGTTAAAGCTGAGGAAGGTATAGAAAAGGTCAAGAATTGTAATTAAAGCAAGAGAACAGCTGCTGGGAGTCTGGAAAGAAGGGATCCTCTGTGAGTAAAGCGGCGGCAGTGGGAGGAGACAGAGAACTAAGATCTGTCACCAGGACAGACAGCAATTATCTGCTCTTTCTATTGGTAGAAAGTCATTAGCCCTAAACTGTGCTTGGAAGAAACAAAGGGAAGTGTTTGTCTCACCGGCGTGTCATTAAGCTGTGGAACTTAGAGCTGCGATGCACGCTGCATACCAAAGTATCTGCAGTTTAAAAGAGAGACCTTGAAGAAGGGGCAGTGCCTCGGAGGGGCTGCTAATGCTCTGCTGGGCGCTGCTGGGCTCTGCTGGGCGCTGCTGGGCTCTGCTGGGTGCTGCTGGGCGCTGCTGGGCTCTGCTGGGTGCTGCTGGGCGCTGCTGGGCTCTGCTGGGCGCTGCTGGGCGCTGCTGGGCTCTGCTGGGTGCTGCTGGGCTCTGCTGGGCGCTGCTGGGCGCTGCTGGGCACTGCTGGGCTCTGCTGGGTGCTGCTGGGCTCTGCTGGGCGCTGCTGGGCGCTGCTGGGCACTGCTGGGCTCTGCTGGGCTCTGCTGGGTGCTGCTGGGCGCTGCTGGGCTCTGCTGGGTGCTGCTGGGTGCTGCTGGGCTCTGCTGGGCGCTGCTGGGCGCTGCTGGGCGCTGCTGGGTGCTGCTGGGCTCTGCTGGGTGCTGCTGGGCGCTGCTGTGGCTCTATTGGGCACTTTGATGATCCACTTTGGTGGAGCATGGAGCACAACCCGGACCCGATCTGCAGCGAGCAGAGCTGTGACACTGCGAGCCAAAGTGTGCACGGCCCTGCCAGCATCACCTGCTGGGATGGGGGCTGCTGCCGAGTGGAGAGAGGCTGAGGCAATCTCATTTCAAAGACTGCGTATGAAACTCTTTGAGCTCTGAGTTGCCTGCTCGGTCTCCTGCAGGGCTGCGGGGGCACGGTGCTGCTGGCAGCGCTGAAACCCTCCTGCAGCCAAACTCACACCCGTTGTGTGCACTGCTCTGTGGGCTTCGCACTACCGCAGCGTTCGGGGTGACCCTTCAGCTATTGTACTTCTGAGCATGGGACGGTTTGATTTTGTTTTTGTTTCTGGCGCTGCAGTTTTGGCACCGACCGCTGCGATGCCAGAGCAATGACAAGTGCGGTCTCACCCAGAAAATAGCTTTGGTTGTTTTACAGATCTCTTCATTAGCATCACAGAAGAAAACTGTTTAAAACCGAGGTCCACTGAAAGTTCTACTTGTGCAAATGCCATAACAATAAAACAGGGAACGATGAGTGTGAGGACAATCGCCTTTTAATGTTAATATCAAGGCTGCGCATCACAGTCGTCCACAGCAACTTTTTGTTTCGAGGAATAACATCGTACCTTCACGTGCACCTCTTGGTGGGTCCGCCGTGGTCCCCCCACGCAGGGCAGTGGATGGGAGCAGTGGCAGCAGGACCTGCCCGCCCCGCTCCTCCGGCACGGTGCCAGGAGTCGGATTTGCGTTTCCAGCTGAAGGAGGGGTTGTACCTCTTGCGACGTTTTCAGATGTTTTAAAAGGAATCTGATCTTTCACGGAGCAGCGGTAGCACTTCTCCTTTGCTTGTGTCTTTCCTTACATATTTTACTCATGAGTCTGAGCTTAAGACTTGTACAGCCTCGAATCCTGAACTCCTTTACATTAATAAACCCACTTGTCTATAATTCTGCTCTACTGCTGACAAGCCCTAAATTTATAGCACGATTTGTAGTTACTAACATGGGAAGGCGTGACTTGCTTTAAAACAAAACGAGTATAGCCCACTGCGTTCTGCACTCCTGAATGCATCCGCTGCGCCAGAACTAGGCAGTAACGTGCTCGGATACTCACTCGGCGTGTTGCTGCCATGGCTGCTGTGGGATTGTAAGTTAATGTGCCCCTTTGTTGTGCCGGCACTACTAAGGCGTTCCAGTCTCCAATAGGAGCAAATAAAAGAAAACTCAAATCCTATTATTTTACCGTTTGCCCGAGGCTAACTCTTCTCACACAGCGATTCATGGACCTCTCACAGCACTGCTGAGCAAGGTCAGGCCTTCCTCCCGCAGCCACGTCTGCCTCTCTGGGGCATTCCTACCTGCACAAGCTGCCACTAAGCCACGCAGACCCCCCAGCAGCCCCCCCGAGCTCCCACGCTGCTTTCAGCACTGCCCCAGGTGCTGCATGCATGCAGCCCTGCAGAGCGTGCTCCCGGGCAGCACAAGGCACTGGTCCTGTCCCTGCACTCCCTGCCCCCGTGGCAATGAATGTGCTGTGTGGGACTGTGAGCACGCAGGGAGATGTGATGTGGGGTACCCAGACTGCTCTGTGCCACGCAGACCCCCAGCTGTGCCCACTGCACAAAGCACCCGTGCTCACAGGCCGTGAATCTCAGTCACTCCCTGCTGATTTTTACTGGGCATTGTGCTGCAGGAAAAAAATATTGGTGGAAATTAGATGTACTTCTTTTCTTGCAGGCATCCTGTAATTAGCTGAAGTTCTCTTTTCCTCATTGAGAGGTCCTGATGCATAAAACAAAAGTTTCCTCTTCCTCGCATGTTGTTGCCAGATGTCTCGGCACAACTTAAAAACAACACAGTTATTTGTGTGTGCTTACACGTGACTTCACCCCTTCTGCCCGTCACAAAGCGCTCCTCCTCCTCAATTAACCCAATTACTTCTCCCCCAGTTTCTGTGGTGCGTTTCCTCTGTCCGTTGGCTGCAGCGTTACAGTGGGTCCGCGTCCCAGCGCTCAGAAAGGCACAGGGGGGCCAGAACCTTCGTAGATTAATTCCCACTCACTGTCAAGATTTCGTTTTTACACAAAACAGCTGCAGGATATCCATGGATGGGGGGATTCAGAACATGGGTTGTCCTTACAGCTCCCATAACCCCCAGGGCCTGAGTGCTGCTGGGGGAACCAGCACGAGCCGATAGCAGACCGTGCCAGGAGCGGATTTATCCCTGCACGGGGCTTTATCAGCTGGATGCAGCCTTTGGCTCTCTGCATTGCGCAGTGCTGAGAGCTCGGAGGTGTGCTTCATTAGGGCTTTTCCTACTAATTCCACTTAGTTGCAGCTGCACATGACAGTTTACTCTGTGCTCTTGTCTCTTTCCAATGATGACTTTGGATTTTGTTGTGCTCAGGCAGAGCCTGAGAAAAACCAACAGACTTCACCTTCCCTGGCTGAGGTTCCCAGACAAACCGCTCATAGCACCACTTGCACTCAGCAGCTCACACACAGCCTTTAACAGTTCACTCCTCTTTAATAGCAGGTTACATGCTCCCAGCCTGACCCTCTCTGCAGCTCATGTCTGCATGCCCTGAGAAGCACAGCCCAGCTGGGAGCTGTGGGTGCCCAGGGGCAGAGCACGGCAGGGCTCAGAGGCCAACCTGCTCTCTGCTGCCCTGGGGAGGAGGCAGGGAGAGCATCGGGGTCCTGGCGAGGCAGAGCTGCACACGTGGAAAGGAAGGATCGCAAACGAAACAGCAGAAGGGCTAAAACAGAGGTTCATACAGAAGTGAAAGACCCAATGGGAAATCAAAGTATAAAACATTGCAGTGCAGCAGACTGGAATGTAGAACTAGCGTGGGGAATAAAGATGGGAAAAAGCACATTGAAAGGAGAAAAAATACAATGAGTTATCAACGTGCAAAGGATGAAGGCTGGCATGGCACAGACCCTCTGTGCCTCAGCCTGCGACCTACTAACATTAATAGCAAATGCATACTTTGATTGAGTTTGGGCCCAGGAGTCCATTCAGACAGAGAAATTTGCAGTCACACGGGTTCTGCTCACTGCCTCCTCGCATGGGATCGTGCTCCTGTGCCGGGGAAGCTGCAGCTCAGGGACGTGGTACCTCCACTGCCCCAGCAGGGCACTGCCGGCACGCTGCTGCCACTGGCTCAGTGACTTTGATGTACCTTCAAGAGTTTAAAATGACTTACAAGGTGAGAGGACACAAAACCGACCTCCAAGTGAGACAACCAAGATCTCCAGGGATTTGCGTTTGTGCAGAGCATTGAGTCCCGGGCACATCACCGTCCTTTTGTAGAGACAACAGATTGCAAAGGGAGGGAAAGGACTTCCTCCAGAACCGTGGTTTACGTGAGCTGCCCGTGACCCACAGACACAGAGGAGAATTTCACAGGAGGAGATGATGCCAACTGTCCATTTGGCCCTTCCAAGCAAGCTTGAGCAGTTATGATTCACTGTTTGTGGACTTTTCAGAGTAAGTATTACAAAAGCACGAGTTCTTTATTTTGCATGACCATCCTCCAGTTCCTAGCTCCTCTGCAGATCTGTATTGAGTAAGGTTTGATTTTGTTAGTGTGCCTTCAGGTGCTGCCGTGCCCCAGGTATGACCAAATCCTTTCCACTCTGCAGTGCTGAGGTACACAGCTCCTGCTCTCCAGCAGCTGGCTTTTAAAAAAACCCTTACCTTATCTTTTTATTGATTGCTTCAGAGATCAAAGACATCATTTGTGTCCATTTCAGTGCTTTAACTGAAGATCTGGTGGATTGGTCACTTAACCTGCAGACTGCTCTGTGCTGCCAGTGCAAAGCAGGTCCAACCGATTGAACCTGATCTCCATGAATTGCCAGCATCATTTCAGACACTATTTTCTTGAAGGCTGCACAGAAAGTTGCTGCTATTGTATATCACGAGCACATCGTTCCGTCTGGAAACACTTCAATCATTTATTTTCTAGCCTGCTTCTGGCACTAAAAATGATGTAGTGCAGGTCCTCAGTGGCCTATATACATTTGCCAGCCGGGACCCACGTGTTAGCTCTGTTCTTATTGGGCTTGTCAGCAGTTTGTAACTGAAGACATTTCTCCGTGTGTTAAACTTGCTCATGCGTTGTTAAGTCGTTCCCTTGGGTTTAGAGTGGGTCAGCCTTTACCCCGTGACTCCAGACCACATTTTCACCTACATGCGTGGTGTGGTTCGCATTACACAAGCTCGCTTCGGTCACATGCAGCATCATCCGCTTGCCCTGGGGGTCCCTGCCCAGCCCAGCCCTGGACACTCGGGTGCTGCATGCAGCCGACACGGTCAGCACTCCGCCGGTTTGTCCCTGGCACCTGGCTTGGAATGCTGCGCGGATCTGAAGCTCCTTCCCAGTTCCAGCACATTGCTCCATCTCCTCCGCAAGAATCCTAACTGCGCTTTTAGCGATTTAATAGTGCTCTCCAGCTGGATGTATATTTTAATGTCTACGTTTAATGTTTGCTAAGGTTGAGAGTCATTATCTTTGTGATACTGCTATGCTGTGGTGTAGGAATGAGTCGTTTCCTTCTTAACTCTCTGATCTGACAGTGGTACCGCTGCTGTCCCACGGTGCTCCGCTGAGCTGGGTGCTCCCAGTGGAGCTCTGCTTGCTCCAAGACTCTTCCACCAGCACACACGGATTAACAGCCAACATTTTTATTGTCAGCAGTGTACTTCCCCACACTCGAATTTCTTCGCTCTGTTCTCCAAGTATCTTTTTTCTTTACATACAGTGTTATTACTTACAAACCTAGTAGATGCTCCGAGGCAGACAAAATGAATCTCCTGTGTTTGAGCTCGTTGGTTAAGTATCTGCTCATTTGTAAAACAGCAACAGTATTTGTACAATGACTGCTGTGTGGCAGAATTCATATATTTAGAAGAAGAGGAGTAGTGGAGCTAAGGAGGATGGATCTCATCGAGCTCCACCATCACGGAATGCGTTTTCCAGTTGTTATTTACAAGTTATCATTTTTCTACCGGAAAACATTTCCACACTGCATTTCTTTTTACAGTGTAGGAGTGCTGCAGGGAGGAAGGCAGCAGGAGGTAGGCCCAGCTCTCACAGGACAGCGAGCTGTGGGCATAGCAGGCTGCAGCACTGCTGCTGGTGTCACTGCCGCGCGGCTCCGCGGGCGCTGCTCTGCTTCCCGTCCAGCAGCACTCAGAGCTAACGGGAGTGCGAGTCGGTACTGCTCTCTTCCTGACTTTACGGACTGGAGGCAGAAAACATCCGAGGATTTCATCTGCTCAGTTCAGTGAGTGGTATTTAAAAGGGAGCAGATTTAAAAGTCAGGCCTCTAGTGAGGAGCAGCAGCTTGGAGATGATGAGCAAACCCAGCTCTGCGTTGGGCATGACTGCAGCCGTGCCGTGAGCCTTACCAACAACGACCTTGTCACAAGCGCTGCTGTGCTTAGCAACAAGCCAAAAACGTCCTCTGTGAGACTCAGAATGCAGATCAATCCAGCCTGACCACGGCTCGTTCCTGCAAACACAACCCTGCGGCCTCCCCACGCACCTCCCCACGCACAGCCCTGCGTGCTCTTCGCTCGCTGTTGGCCACTGCTGTGTGACATCACTGTGTGATGCTGGAAGATAAACGCAGTGGGGCAATACAGAATCATGTCCCCTTGGAGAAGAGATGATATCGGGATATAAATTAGAGAAGGAATGTCCCACTCTTTAGTTTGCAAAACCAGCTTTAACCAAGCATCCGAGCGTGTTTATAAACAGAGGACTCATCTAAATATCTTAGAAATAACCAGCAATGGTACACGTGTTCCTGAGATGGCATGAAGTTCAGGCTGGCGCTGGCACACTGCAGAGCTCCAGCTGTCCTGCACTGGGTGACGTCCTGGTGCAGCCCCAGGGCTGAGCTGAGCAGGTGCCCCAGGGAGGAAGACACCAAATGGAAGAGTTTCTACGGTAGAACATTCACAGAGCAGCACTGGAGTAAATTTTCTAGGTATAGCCCCAGAAGTATGCCAGGATTTTCTGCTCTGGGAGATGTTCTGTTTTGTTTTTCATACCAAGCTCCCCTGCAACATTCCTGCAGCTGATAGCAAAGATCTCGTGGCCTTTGTGACTGCAGCCTTGCGAAGCAGCTCGCTCTGCTTCTCTCATATGGGAGGCAGTGTTTCCTGCTAGCTGTAATTCATTGCATGAGATGACAGTTTTAAGTGCCATTTTAAATGTCCCTTTCAAATCTCCATGAGATTAAGGGGAGTTGCAGAGGAATATCTAGATTTCTAGAACCACTTGCTGTACATACAGTGTAGGTGAGCACAAGGGCTGACACGGGACGCATTTATTTTGTGTATGTGAACGTAAAGCAGTACATTCCAGAAGTCAGTGTTGTTCATTATTATTATTACTTTAATACAACTAATAAGGGCAGATTTCTGATGCTTTCAAAATGGTGCTTTTCTTGTCCTTTTCTTCCCCTTCCCGATAGAAGAATACCCAAATCTGGATATAAACAACTGCAAAGAAAGAAAACCAATTTCAGTGATGCGATCAGTACCGTGTGAAGCGACCTATCAGGTACCACAACTGCTTCCAGATGCTGCCTGCTCATCAACAGCGGCAGCACAGGCACTACCCGCTCATCATCTCCAGCTTCATTAATTGCCCCAGACTGGAACAACTGGTACCTTTGGCCTTTGACACTCACTGCTCCTCTTCCCCCATCACCAATATTTGTCAGCTCCAGGGAACTCCCAGGGCCCGGGAGCGGCACTCTGCTCCCTCCACCTCTCCGAGGCACAGCTTTGTTTTGCCGTTCCAGTAGGTTATGGTTTTGACCCCCGGACTGTCCCCCCGGCGATCGCTCTGCCCTCTCCTTGCCCCCGCCGTTAGCGGTGACGGCGGCGAGCAGAGCGCACCGCAGGGCCACAGCTCCCGCAGTGCCGCGTTACCTGAGCCTCAGCCCCGCTCGGCTCCCCCCCGTTATTCCTTTTATTCCGACCCACCCAGCGAAGCGGCACCGCGAGGCTGAGCCGCACGTCCCAATGACAGCGTTTGCGCCGCAGCCGGACGAGCTCTCGCCCCGTTCCCGGTCCCCTCTTTCCCTCAACTCCCCCGTGGGCTTTCCAGTTTCCGCGCACTTCGGCTCCGGCCCTTCACCCCCCCCACGCCTCCAGCGACCCCGCGGATCGGCACGTAAAGCCGCGAGCTCCTTCCCGGCGACTTCTCGCCCGCCCCCTCGCACGCCCCCCGCGGGCTCCCACCCACCGCCCGGATGGGGCGGACGTGAGCGGAGGGGCAGCGCCCGGAGCCGCGACCCGAGGAGCGGGGACGGGAGCGGGGCGGGGCGGCATCGGGCCGAGCCCGGGCGGCGGCGGAGGGCCCCTCGGAGCCCGGGCGGAGGCTGCAGTTGCCCGGCGCAGCCAACAGGTCGCACCGTTCCCCCTCGCTTGAGCCCGGCGGGCGCTGCCCCGCGGAGCCGAGCGGAGCCGCGCGGGGCCGGAGCGGAGCGGGCGCTGCAGCCGCCCCTATAAGTGCCGCCGGCTCCACTCCCTCTCCACGTCGGGGAGGCGGGCGGCAGGGAGGGGGCGGGGAGGCGGCCGCCGCCGTCCTCCATTTTGTGGCTGGGGCACAGCACCGCCGAGCGCGGCGCGGCCGAGGGGAGGGCGGCGGGAGGGGGCGGGCGGCGCGGAGCGGAGCGGGGCAAAGTCTGCGGAGGCAATTAGCGCTAATTAGCGAGGGGGCGCCGCGGGCAGCGGAGGGAGGGGCGGGGATTTGGGCCGGGGCTCGGGCCGGTGGGAGGAGGAAGGGGGGGGAGGGGGGGTGGCGGCGACGGACGCGCTCCGCTCCAGGAGGGGCGGCTGCTGACTTCCTCCGCCCGCCCCGCTCCGCTCAGCCCCGCTCAGCCCCGCTCAGCCCGCTGCCCCCCGCCGCTGCCCCCGGCCGCCATGGCGGTGGGCGGCTGAAGGACCCAGCGCCCCCCCCTGGACGAGGTAAGGGCCTCGGGGTGGGGGGGGGGGTCCGAGAACGGGGACGGGGGGGGACGTCGTGGGGCCGGGAACTTCCTTGGGAAGTGGCGGGGGGGCGCCCCGTAGGAATGCCCCGAGCGCCGGGGGGGAGGAGGGGGTGGGGTGGGGGTGCGGACCGGTCGGGCCGCCCGACGGGACGGGGTTGGGGGCGGCCCCGGGGTTTGGCTGCCGCCCGCAGCACGGGTGGTCGCGGGGAGCCGAGCGCAGGGGGAGCGCGGCGCCCCGCAGCCGTGGGCCGCTGTTATTTTGCAGAAGTGGGTGTGCCAGGAGACGGCTCAACAGGTCCCGACACATTGCTCGGGAAGCCGCGCCGCGCGGACGGCGATTCGCCGCTCTTCGCTCCGTCCGTGGGTCCGCGCGGGTCGCTCCGGCCGCGTGTCCGCTGCTGCCGGGGACGTGGTCGGACGGAGCGGTTCGGGCTCCTTCCCCTCGCGTGAGCGCGGCGGAGCCGAAGCGGATGGGATGTGCGCGGGTCCGCGCTTCGCTGTTTCGGTTCTTGCCGTGTTTTCTCCTCGGAGCCGTCGCGCGGCGTTTTCACGATCCCCGAATTTCGGGGGCTGCCCCGCGGGGTGCGTTCGGGCGTCGGGGCGGGGGGGGGGGGGTTGGGGGATTTTAGTCGGGGAAACGGGGCTGAGGGATTCTCCGTTCGCGAGACGATCCCGAAGCGTTGCCTGCCCCGGGCTCGGCGCTCGGCCGGGCCGCCCGTAGGCTGCCGGCTGCGGCCCTCTGCCCGCCCCGTGCGGGGCCGGGAGCTGCGCCGTGTGCCCCGGGGCTGCGGGGGAAAGGCGGCGGGGGAAGTTCGCATAAGAATTTGCAGTTTTTCTCTAAATATTTACGCTCTGCGCTGGAAGTAAATAGGGTAAATGCGAACAGATGAAGCTGAGATTTACGGTCGGCGCTGGGTGGCTTTGGAGGACAGCCGCGAGCTTTTAAAGCGTTTGAAGCTCATAAAAACGCTACTTCGCTTCGAGTTGGGCTTTGTTTGGAAACGTGGGGCTTATTTACGGAATCACGGTGACTTAATTCTAGGACTCTCGCGTTGTGTTTCAGGCTGAGCTTAGCCGTGGTGCGGCTCCCGGGCAGCGGCTGTGCTTTAGGGCCGGCTGGCACTGAGCGGAGCTGGGAGGTCTCTGTCGGAGGCGGTGAATGAGGCACTTTCACGGTTCGCAGCTCCTCTGCTTGCTGGCGTGGCTGGCGGAGCTGGGGAGTGCTCACAGAGCGCCTGACGTGGTGCTCTGCGCTCCGTACGGCTTCAGCAAAGCTTGAGAATAATAATAATAATTCTTATCACTCGTCTGTTAATACGTACGTGTGTCAGTGGGTTTGGGGTAAACGTGGCGTGGCAGTTCGTCGCTCGGTTCGCTGCGCTTCTGTTCCCGGGTCGCCAGACCAGGCTGATGATTTCTCCTGCTCTCGTCCTGTCGTTAAGTACCCTTGATGTGCTAACTTTGATGTCTTGTGATCTTTTTATAGCCAATGTTAAAATAATGGATTCCAAAGAATTGCTTAAGTCGTCAGATCAAGACGAAACCAGGAAAAATGCGCTCATCAGTACCAAAGGAGGGATCGTGATGGACTTCCATCCGCCCTTCAGGGGTGGAGCCTCCGCTCAAGCCCCTGTATCTGCAGCTCCTCTCCCCGTGTCTTCTCAGTCAGACTCTGCTCAGCAACCCGCTCTGGCTGACTTCTCAAAAGGATTGGTAAACAATGTGCCTCCGCCGGACCTGTCCAAGGCAGTGTCGCTCTCCATGGGACTGTATATGGGCGAAACAGATGCGAAAGTGATGGGAAACGACCTTGGATTTTCACAGCAGGGCCAAACTGGCATCTCTTCTGGAGAAACGGACTTCAGGCTGCTGGAGGAAAGCATTGCAAGCTTGAACAAGTCCTCGAGCCTGGCAGAGGACACGAAGGGAGCAGTGTCGTCCGAGGTGCCGCTGGAGCCGGACTTTGCGGGCATGGCTGGCCGCGGGCCCCTGGAGCAGGGGGCTTCGGTCCAAAGCCAGGGCGGCTCCAACGGCGGCAGCCTGAAGCTGTTCTCTGAAGACCAAAGCACCCTGGATATCCTCCAGGATTTAGAGCTGCCGTCGGTATCGCCTGGCAAAGAGCCGAACGGGAGTCCGTGGCGGCTCGACCCGTTGCTCGATGACGGAGGCTTGCTGTCCCCCATCTCCGCTGACGACACCTTCCTCCTGGAAGGAAACCTGGGGGAGGACTGCAAGCCCCCCATTCTGTCTGACACTAAACCTAAAATTAATGAGCGTGGTGACCTTTTACCCAGTTCCAAAATGCCAATGCCTCAAGTGAAAACAGAAAAGGAAGACTTCATTGAACTCTGTACTCCTGGCATAAAGCAAGAAAACATGGGCCCAATTTACTGTCAGGCAAACTTCTCTGGGTCTAATCTGCTGGGTTCGAAAGTGTCCGCCATCTCCATCCACGGTGTCAGTACCTCTGGGGGACAGATGTATCACTATGATTTAAATACTGCATCGCTCTCTCAGCAGCAGGATCAGAAACCAATTTTTAATATCATTCCATCTCTTCCTGCCGGTTCAGAAAATTGGAATAGGTGCCAGGGATCAGGGGACGAGGCTTTGGCTCCCTTGGGAACGCTCAACCTTTCTGGCAGACCTGCTTTCTCTAATGGCTATTCAAGGTAATCCTTTTACTTCTCTTCCTTACGGTAGCGCACGCCGCTTTGCTTTCTGCTCCGGGTCGGTCGTGGCTCTGCTGGTTGTGCTGCTGGGCACAGCTGCGGTGCGGAAGGGAAGGAAGGAGCAGGGAGGCAGACGGGCTGGGAAAGAAGTTTAAAATGCATCCCGGAGTGAAATGGAGTCCTCTGCGGAAGGACCCACGCGCAGGGGGAAGCCGCTGTGTGTCCAGAAGCCGCTTCGTTCAGGGGTCAGAGGATCCGTTGCTGCAGCGTGAGTTTTTTGGTTGTTTTTCCCCCCTGGTGTTACTGAAATTGGGCACAAAAATAACTTGGTTGCTGGGTAAATTTCTAGAATTGCATTGAAGCTGAACCGGAGCTCTAGCTTCGCTTGGTGTTGCGTTTGCCTTACATGGACAAGAGGACCCTGAGTAGGAAGCGCTCAGCAGTTCGTTTATTAGCCGCGTTTGGAGAGATAAGAGTGTTTGCAGAGATTTACCCGTACCTGGTTTAGCCGGAGCTGCAGCGGGGCGGCTTGCAGGCGGTGCTGGGAGGAGGTGCACCGGGGCTCTGTGCTGTGCTTTGTGCCAGCAGCACGGCGGTGCAGCTCTCAGCGGGTGCTGTGTCTGCTCAGAGGACTGCTCTGGCTGCTGTGCCCGCTGTGTTTTCCTTGGCTGTGCTGTGCTCGGCGTGTTGCACTCACCTGGGGAGGAGGGTTAGGCCACGGCTCTTCGGGTCTGAATGCAGAGAGGCGGTGGCTGCAGGTTCGGTGCGTGTCTGCGTGAGCTCTGCTTTCCCACGGGTCAGTGGGATGGAGGAGAGCTCCTGGTTCCTTGGGCAGGCTGCTGTAATCTGCTTCGGCCTCAGCTTCAGTGGTAGCTTTCGGTTCTTGCAGTGGAGGTGTGTGTTCCTCTAGTGACACATCTAAAGCCAGCTGCAGCGTGAGGAAGCCAGGAAGGGGAATCGGGCTTGGGGGAGAAGGTCCATTTTGATGGATGAATATTGGATGTGCCTTATCGTTTATTTGACAGAGCAGAAATCCTTCGTAGTGACCTTTTGCATAACCAGTCCAACTTCCACGTTGCTCTTCTTTTGTTTTATAGGTTTTTGCATGGGGTTGATTTTTTTTTTCTCACATTATATATATGTGTGTGTGTGTGTATATATGTATATGACGGTTGTTATAAAATCTGCATCCTAGCAAGAGCTGTTCCTGGGTTTGGGAGATGCATTTCAGAGCGTATCCCACATGAATAATGGCAGCATCACTTTTGAGACTTTCTGTGAAGTTGGCGTGCTGTTTTTCTTGTGCAGAACTGTTTGGTTGGACCCAAGCGTGCCTGTGGCTGAGTGCTGCACACATACGTTGGTAGCGCTTCGGGCAGTGGCACAAACAGCATTTTTGTGTGCTTCATTCCTGATATTGCTGTGATGAAAAGCCCTCCCGAGCTCCTAATGTGTGCAGCACAGATCTGATCCCGCAGTGCCTGGTGCTGTCCTGGTGCTTTTGGAGCAGTCCAGGGCAGCTGATGGGCTCTGGGGCCAGTGTGGGTCTTATTGTTTTCTTCTGCCTTCATTGAGATAATGAGGCTTATCTTAATATACATATTTAAAAAGAAAAAGGGGGTTGCTGCTGGTTTTGCTTAAAATGTTTGTTGGATTTCCTGTGTTTGCGGAAGCTGTTATTTATTTATTTTTAACTATATTAAAGCTACAGGTCCAGCTCCAGGCCCAGCATTGCTCACTTTGCTTCTGCACTTTCTTTCCTTACAATAGAGGCAACTTCTTCGTTTTACCACAGCCGTGGGGTGCTGATGAATCCCGGGGGCTGGGATGGGAATTCATTCTTCCTCAGCTTTGTCCCATTCGATCAGGGTGACCGGGTCCCTTTCAGTGGATGTTTTGTAGGTGTGTTTGTTAGCACCCAGAAGATTTCAGAGCAATGGCACTTTTACTGTTTGATCCAGAAACAAAGGAGGATGCACCTCGGGAGGCTCCTGTGGGCGGTTGGGGTTCGGTTTGTTGCTTTCTTTGAGGTACTGATTCTGAGAGATGAAGGCTGGGATCGCTGGGCTTCACTTTCCAATAGGAAATGTTTCCAACTGCTGCTGGTCGTCCTTCAGTATTCAAAATGTGACTGATGTGCTGAGTGCATGGGAGGAGCAGCCGGGGCTGCGCTCAGGTGTGCACGCAGTGCCGCTTGCACTGTTTGAATGGGGAGCATGCAGTGTTTGTAGACAAGCAGCCTTAAACTTCTCATGCCATTTTCAATTTCCTAATGGTAGCAAAGCACGCCGTCTCAAATGAGATGCATGATAATCAGGGCTGAGAAAGCTAATCAGTTACCCTCTGAACGGTGGAAAGCGTTCCGAAGTGAATGCAGCTCGAGCAGGATGCAGACACAGGGCACTGCACGCAGCTGGCAGCGTGGGGCAGCCCCGGCACTGGGGGGGCTCCCGGAGGAGTGCTCGGGGTCTGGGAGTGGGGCAGGGCGCACTGCGAGGCTTTGCCAGGCGCAGTGCTGAGGAACTGGGGCTCTTGGTGGTGCGTGTGTCCAACCTGATACCGACGGTGATGCGCTGCACGAAGTGAAGTGGGTCGAGTTCCAGGGGAAGGGCTCCAGCGCCGTGCGCTCGCTGCTCTGTGGAGCAGTGGGTTTGATGCGTTTTCCACTCGCTGTCTCGCTGCCCTGACTTCCTGGAGATGTGGCTCGTCGGGGTAGCGGAGGACGGCGAGAAGCGCTGCAGCAGCGCAGAGTTCTCTGTATTTTTTTTCTCAGCCTACAGCCAGAATGTACAGCAAGTGGGCCCCCTTGGCAGCAGCACGGCTTCTAGTGTTACATCTGAAATCATTCCTAGCGCTCCAGCTTGTGGGGATAGGGATCAGGAAGGTTTGAGGAAGGGCAAGAGCTGCGAGCAGCGGCGGAGCAGAACCTGAACGGGAAGTTCTGCCGCCGGCTGCAGCCCGAGGTGCTGCTCCAGGGACAGCCGTGCTGGGCCCAGAGGTTGTCCCAGGAGGAAGGGGAAAGCGGTGGGTGGCTGCTGGAGGTGTGCAGGGCAGGGGTCTGCCGGCTGCACTGCACTGTCCCAGCGTGGCCCCCAGCCAGGGGGGGCTTGTCAGGCTTGGCACGGCACGGGGCTGCAGTGCCTGGCTCAGCTGTGTCACGCGTGGCACTCTGTGAGCGTCTCTGGCCACTCACTTCTGACATACAGAGCAGAGCTGTTGCGTGGGGCAGTTCGATAGTCTCTTGTCGTGACTTGTCTGCTTCAGGTCGCCCTGAGCTTGGCATTCGAGTTCTGGAGACCCGCAACAGAAGAGCTGATCTGTATGTTTATTTTCGGCAGGAGGGGCAGAAGAGGAACGTCCTGCAGCAGGCACCAAAGGGTGCTGTGGAAGTTGAGGCAGCAAGGTAGATAGCAGACCAGTTCGGATGAAGTCTCCTTTTCCCCACTGAAGTGATCCATCCTGCTGGTTGGAAGCTGAGCAGGTTTTTGCCAACCCAAACTGTAACGGCCCTGCTTCTGAGCCTAGTTGTAGCTTACAGAGAGAAAAGTGGATTTGTGCTGTTATTGCATATGTATTTTTTTTTATCCACTGTAACAGGAGCGAAATCCCACTGCGTGCCCCGCTGACAGTAACAGAGAAGCTGCCTTTCTGTGGCCGTGCTGCTGGGCTGCTGCGGCTCAGTGGGGCGCTGGTGGCCGTATCCCTCTGCTCTGGATGCCCGGAGATGTTGGGTGTAAACCTTCCAGCCATGCTTCTGGGTGGGTTTTTCCTCGTTGCTGTGCAGAGCTCAATGAAGAGATCATCTCTTAATTCCATTAGCCTATTGTATGCTAGTCATAAAAAAAAAAGCTGTTACATTTTTCTTTTGTAGTCTGTGGCTTCGGGGTCTATTCAGAATGCTTCTTGCAGGTCATGAAAGATGCAGCACTGCCTGGTCCACCCAAAATATGGTTGGCAGTGGTTTCCTTGGGGTTCCTTGTTATTCCTCCCCGTGTCAGTGTGAGCAGACCAGGCCAAGCAAATGAGCTTATGTTTCCTGGTGGCAACTTCCCTCCTCACAAACCCGTGCTCACGGAGCTTTTGTTACGTATGGGTTGTGCCAAGGCTTGCTGTGTCATTGCTGCTGAGGAACATAACATATCCATGAAATCCCATCTTCAACCCGAAAGCTTTGTAGAGCTATAGCTGCAGTGACCTCAGTGTTACCAAAATATCCGTTTGTGTGTAGTCTCTGGCATACAGAAGTGAACTCCAGAATGTATGAAAATAATCAGCGTGCATCTGTTTCTGTGATTCTGAGAACAGTTACACGTTGAGCAAGGTAGTTGCTAGGAGGAGTGCTTGACTGTGTGGTATTTGTGGAGCAGATCCTGAGGGTTTGTTGGATAAGCTCTCTGGTTTCATAGTCTTCGTCTCCCAGACACCATCACTATATGCCAATTTAATCCTACGATTTGCTGAAGTATTAATGCATTGCATCATGACTTTCACAGGCTACGTGTTGTTCTCGTGACAGGTTTTCTGACTGGTTCGCTGTAGTGTGAAATCCATTTAGGATACAGCAATTGCTTAAGTAACCGAGACGCTCACGGGCCGGGAGTAAATCTTGTTCTGAGAGCTGGGCCCTGGAACTAACGGGGGGGCAGTGTCAGCTGGGAGCCCCATCCCATGGGGCAGCATCAGTGGGGTGAGGGCACGGGGTGTGGACAGAGCCGAGCTCCTGCAGTTAGGGAGGGGAGTAATTCTTCATGCTAAGGCAGCATGTCAGGTTGGGAGCATGAGTTAGTGCAGTTACTCTCTCCTGGAGGGTTTCCTTCTTACCTCATCTTTGCCATGGAGAAGGAAGCTGTCGAGTTCTGGATGTGCTTCCCGTGCCCTTAGCTGATGCAGGCGATGCTGACTCTGCTGAGGAGCTCTCTGCCCGAGGTCTCATGCTGCTCAGCTCTGCACTGTGCTGCCTGACGGAGCCGTGGGGGCTGGCTGGGCACGGGGCACTGCTGCAGCCAGGCTGGATGTGTTTCTTCACTGCTCTTACATGAGAGAATTGAGTTTGGATTCCAGGACACGGTGATACTTCTCCAGGACACCGTGTAGGGTGCAGTGTTAATGGTTCCCGAAATCAATAATGGCTCCGACTGTGTGTGTGTTTCTGGAGGAAGTGCTGTTCTGCAAATCCATCGTGACATCTCGCAGAGTACGTTTATATTCCAGCCAACTGTGTTCTTAATATAGGCTGTATCAATTTGTTATAATTAAAAGTCTCAGTTCCGCCTGTACCTATGGATCCTCGCTCCATGTTAAGTTCTTCCTGGAAAGTAATAATCCTGAGGCACTTTGAAGATTAATGTCCAGCGAGCTGCCGCCGTTTTTTGTGCAGATGCAGCGTAATGTGTGAGCTCTGCTTTGTGCTCTGAGCTCTCAGCTCTCCTGGATTCGTAAAGGCAGAGCTGTGTCTGGGAAAGCAGCTCTGCAGTAACAGTATCCCCCCCAACTGAGCTCAGTTGTGCTGTAATCTTGTGAGGGAACTAAGTTCTGCTGTGGATATTTACAGCGGTGCGTTCTTTGTGCCATTGGTGATGATGTGCACCACCACAGTGTGTCAGGAGCCAGCTGGGCGTGGGGATCGCCTCTGCCTCGTGGTCACGCAGGGTTTAACGTGGAGCTTCGCAGCAGGGCGCGATTGGCCCTGCTCTGCTGTATTCAGATCTCACGTTTCTGGTTGCTTTCATTTTCATAACGAGCTCGAAGTGAGTGCTTCTCAGGGCTCTGGTTTTCTGTTAAAGAAAGTAAGTGGGGTCACAGGAGTCCACCCGATAAAATAGTGCCTGTGAAAGCTGGGCAGCCCCGTGCTGCCAGGTGGGAGCTAACCCGTGTCACTGCCACCTGTAGCTTATTCCAGCAAGTAAACAGAGGCGGTGACCGGCCGGCTTCCTGGCCTGCTTTGTTTGTTTGTTCCTGCTTCTTTTTCTCTGGAGGATCTGAGATCTGCTGCTTCGCTTATCGTAAGAGAGCTTGGAAATTCCTGCAGTCGTGCATGGAGGTGCTCTGGTGGTGGCCTCCTGCCTGCTGGGGGCTTTGCTGTTGTCTCGTAGGAAACCGGTGGGGATGTGAGGGAGCAAGAGTTGTTTTTGTGCCCGTGCATCCCTCTGGGTACCTGCTGGCGTGCTCCTGCTTGCAGGGAGTCTTGCTGGAGGCACTGCAGTCCGACCACCTCCATCTTGCAGCATGCTGGCTCAGGGTGTGCGGCCATTCCCAGCACCTGCTGCGTTGCAGACCAACCCGGCACGGGGCCTGCCTGCTGCTGCCCCTCCTTGGTGCTCGAGCTGCAGCCCTGCAGTGCTGGCATGCCCTTCAGCTCCCTTAGCTGCTTGGGGCCGTGCCTCGGTGTGCCATCACTTGGGAGCACAGGCTTGTCCTGCTGTGGCTCTTCTGCCTAGTCCCACCAGTCCCTGCAGTGGCTCTTCTGCGCCGCTCCTCTCATTCATGGGTTTGGTGTCTGTGATGGAAAAGAGCAGCGGATGCCGTTTACTCCTGTTGTTCCTCAAAGACCTGTCCTGACACAGCCGGGTTTGTGCGCGCTCACGCACAGTGCCGTGATAACACGGGCTGGTGTGGCACAAATCGCTGCAGCGGAGGAACTGCTGCCAGAGCGGTGCAGGCACCAACTCCTTCACGGAGCGCATCTCCGTCGCGGTAAGTCACGCTCGCTGTTTGCTGTGCCACGTTCCCGTTGGTGTGCTGTGCTGCCGTGGCCCTCGGCTCCCGTGCTGCCCTGCTGGGCACCCACTCCCATGGGTGGGGTGTGGGGCACCGCTGGCACGGGTGGGAGCTCCACTTTCTGGGACCTCTGGGTGCGTGAATTGTTGACAGCGCGTTTTGCAGCAACGTCTGCTCCGTGGGTGCGGTGAATATCGGTGTACCCGTGTAGTTTTTTTTTCCCTTTTCTTTGTTTTTCATCATAGATTTGCTAGCTTTCTGAGGAAATGAACTGCTAAAGCCACAGGCTCCATCTGCTTAACAAATCGGAGCTGGAAACACGCGAGTGCTCGTGGAGCTGTGCATTTGCCATGAATTTAAAGCTGTATCTGTAATTGCACAGCGCGTAGTTGGGTGCCCCGGCTGCACGCTGCCTGCTCCTCTTGCAGCTGCCAGGTGCTTTGGTTTGCTTTGCCTGCTGAGTTTCTCCCAGTCTTCTGTCAGGTATGAATTTCTCCAAAATGAATTGTGTCATCCCAGACTGAAAACATCTCTGCGTTTTTGGATCTCTTTAAGACATGAAGCAGATGAGAATAAAAGACAAACTGTTTGAAGAAAGCAGTCTTAACTGAGGCATTGAAAAATGCTTTTGAAAAGTAAAGACCCTGAGATTGGTATCCACATTTTTAGATGCTGGAGATAAGTGAAGGAACGTGGAACTTCAGGGAGGTAATAAGTATTTAGTGAAATAATAGCAAACTGTATATGAAATAACTAATTCAGATTCTTCCTGATTGATGGAATTCCTTACAGATTGGTGGTCTTATTTATTATTATTTTTTAAATGCAAGTGGGAAAAGCTTTACGATGAAGTCAGCAGAGCAGGGAGCTGGGTGAGCTCTCCCAGTTCTGAAAGGTGGATGGGGGGTGGTGCAGCAAGGACCCCTGCCATGGGTCATGCTGTGCAAGGGGAGGTCTGCGTGGCCTTTTCAAGTTACCGGAATTGCATTGCTTACTTCCTTGTATTTATGAATGCTGTTGATGGGGTTTTGTGGTTTGGTCTTTCTCTGTCTGGAGCCATAAAGAAATCAGCAGCTTTTGGGTGTGCTTATGCCAGGGACGTGTGGAGGGGTAAATCTGAAGGGAAAGAATCAAAACCTTCAGGGGAGGATGCGTGTTAATGATGCGTGAGAAGGACGTGGGGACCATCTGACCCACCCGCTGTGTTACCCTGACTTACTGGTAAGCACAGAGCATAAGGATGCGTCAGGAAGGTTCAGGACCCCGGCTCTCTCCTGCTGGAGGGTTCCCAGCTTCGTGGTGTTGCTTCCCGTAGTGGAAGAGCAGACAATTGCGTGTGTCCGTGGCATTGATTTCCCCCCTTCAGCTGATAGATACTTTCTGTCTATCTCAGATCCTTCTGCAGTTGTGACGTTCACTGTGTTTCAAACGTCCTGCAAAAACAAAAATGAAAATATTTGGCCATTGCACAGCACTCTGCAGGAGCAGTTATCGTGGTTGTAACTGAATAATTGCACTTGTGATTGTGGAACACCACTTGCACAAACTTTAAACCCGCACGCTCTCCCAAGCTCCTTGCAGAAGAGTTGCCCCCTCCTCGTGTCCCTGGTGGTGCTGCCCTAGTGCCTCCTTTCTTGCTGCCTCCCATCTTTAAGCACAGCAAAACAATCGGGTTTCTGTTTTTAACACTCACGCTCCCAGTGAAGCTCTCAGAGCTGAAGCTGTGGTCGGCAGCAGCAGAAGTTGCTCTGAACTGATGGCATCTCCATGGCTCTCCAGCCCTCAGCCATTCTGTCTGCATCTGTACTGCAGTTGGTGCAGAAACCCTCTGTAACCTCCTGGAAGGAGAGGGTCCTTCACCTCTGTAACTGAGCGGACTTCATGCTGTTTTTGTCAGGTTTGCTGGGAGCTGTTTCTGGGCCCTGTGTCAGTTTTGTTTCATTGAGCAGCTCTGGTTGGTTTCGTACATGAGCGATGATGGCATTGAAGGGTCGCACCATTTCTTAGTTAGTTATTTTGATGGCAGAGCGAGCAGCTGCCCTGTTCTTGTTCAGCTCGGATTAGGCCTTGTGAGTGTGGTAGCTGACGCTGGAGAGAGGGGATGAAGAGCAGATCCAAATGGAGGGAAGCTTTGCAGAAGTGGAAGGCCGCACGCTGTACTGATGTGAAGATTAATGAAGCGAGCTCGCTTGCCTCCTTGCTCAGATTTCCAGATAAACACAGTTTAAAATGCAAATTTCTAAAAAAATGGCCGCGTGTCTTTTTGTTTTTAAAGCGATTCACCTTGTAAATGGCATAAACCCTTTTTGGGAGACAAGGACTGCCCCGATCAGCGGGCGCTCGCTGGGTGCTGTCACAGACCTGAGCATCTTTGGACAGTTTGGTTTCACACCAGGCTTTTGTAGAGCTCGTTTGGCCCCATGGATTTCAGTGGGAACTCGTTATTTTTTTCCAGTGTGAGTTCTGCTCTATTGTTAAGTCCTTTGATGTTGATTTCTATATACTTTAATGAATCTTGCCCTTCCTGAGCACATATTTCTACTGTGTCCTGCACATCTGCCATTTTCTGGACTGACAAGGAAGTTATTCTGACACTTCAATTTAGTAAAACCAATCTAACAAGTTCTGTAATGAATTAGCTTTCCATACTTGGAGCAGACAAGCCTTCAAATGAAACACCAGCTTATTTGTACCTTAAGTACGTGGTTTAATAAAGATGAAGTTCAGTGCTAGAACTTCTAAGATACGAACATACAATCCTTCATGCTCGTGGTTCCTGACCTCCAGTAGCTAAGAATGTGGTAGGTTTTTTTTTTGTTTTGTTTTTTTAAGTGAGCAGTTAATGTTAGGATGCTTGGGAGATTACCTTCTCAGTCATGAGATATCTAACAACTGTAACGAGAGCAACTGGTTTGTCAGGTGAGCTCGGGCCTATTTTATCACTTTAAAGATTCTTTTAACGTGTTAAAGGTTGGAACATCTGATATCTTACTGAAGAGCAACCACAGGGCTGGAATATTGCCAGCAGCACACTTGTTTGTGTGAGTTATTTTGTTCCAGCCCTCGGAGCAAACCGATACGGTTAAGTTGCACAGCACGCTGCTGGGGAGGGAGGGAGGGAGGAAGTGAGCGACGCTTCTATTTCGGGCTGACCCCCTCTGTAAACTGAGGAAGGGCTGTAAAGGAAACGCAGCCTTCAGCTCTTCGAATCTTTCCAAGGATTCTGGAGCGTTACTGACTGTGACTTCCCGTGTGCTTCGAGCCCCGGCCGTCCTGAAACCGCCGTCCTAAGAACGGGGTGAAAGAAGCCCGCACCTAACAAGGGAAGCCCTAAAGCTCGGCGGGAATGCGTGGCAGGCTGCTCTGCCACCTGCCATCAGGACGTTTGTCTGCAGCGTCCTATTTCGGCCGTCAGAGGTGTTGGTTTTGCAGGCTGTCCCTGCTAGAGACCCGAGGGAGACGCATACGCTTTTAGGTCTGTTCTGTGAGAACAAACTTGAGTTGCTTTTTTGGATCAGGGCGTCGCTTTCTAGGTTCTCTATGAAGGAAGGGAAATAAGTTCAAAGCTTTTTGTTCGCTTGTGTTTTTTGTCCTCAAAGCGGGGTGTAATGGTTCTGCTTTTAGGAAAGTCACGTAACTCCTTATCTGTGCTAGAAGACAGAGTGGCTTTGAAGAAGGCACCCGAAGCAGAGCTGCTGCTTGCGCAGTGCTGCTGTCATGGTGGGATAAGTTTCGCGTGTTCAGTTTTCTTCTGTATTTAGAGATCTGCAGAGCACTAAAAACCGTGAGAGATCCAAAGGTGACCAGGCCCACGTGGGTGCTTGTGACTTTGGCACGTCCCTCCTCAGCAGCGTAGGTTAGCAGCAGCTGGCTGGTGGCAGTGGGTAGTGTTTTCTAGGCAGGGTTTAAAATCGCAGCAGTGTTTTAGCAACAATGATTTGCCATCATATTGTGAGAAACTGTCACTAATTCGTGTATGGAGTTGCAGAGCTGACAGGCTGTCCCACAGCACGGGAGGGTCCGCAGGCACAGGGACTGGTTTGTGTTTCCAGGTGTGTTTCTGGCTGTGACGTGCTGCCCTCGGTGGCACAGAGTGTGTTCAGAGCAGCTCGTGTGGCGGTGTGCGATGCCGGAGGGGAAGCGCTGCATTGGAGCCGGGGCAGATGTGTGGTTGTGGAGGCGTGATGCTGGGCATGGCTGATGGAGAGCCTGCTGGGGCAGGGGTAGAGAGGGAACCGTGTGTAAACGAGACAGTTGTGTTAAAGAACAGTTCTCCCCAAATCCAAAGTAGTAATGGCAGCATGCCTCAAACAGCTCGGAGAGCCACCGGCAGCACTGCACAGTGCGATGCTCGGCGAGGTGACGGGGGGAGTAGCTCCATGTCACTGAGCAGATCAAAACCAGAAAGAAGTCTGTGTTTCAGGACAGGCAGAAGCTTGCCCAGACATGGTGAGCAAAAATCCCGGAGAACACAGAAGGTGAAATGTACAGAAGGAAAATGAGAGGAATTAAGGAGGGGGGGGAGGAAAAAAAAGATCTTGAAGAGCGGTGCTCAGAGCGGTGGTGAGCCATGGCCTGGCTGCAGGGAGAGGAATGGGGCAGTGAGGCCAGCCTGCACCCGGCACCGTGGGGGAGGTGATGCTGATCCTGCAAGGGAAGTGCTGCCTCCTGCAGCGCTGCAGGCTCAGGCTGTCATTGAGTGTGGGGTCAGGGGAAATCCAGGATCGCTCTAATGGGTTTGTGGGTTTTTTTCTCCCTTTGAAGTCTTTAACATGTGTTCTTGCCAAGGGCTATTTGAAAAGAAAAAGAGAAATGTTGTCATGGAACTGAAAGACTGGTCCTTTTATAGGTTTCAGAACTGGTTGAAGAGTAGGAAGCAAAAGGCCTTTGCAGTGGCTTCCCAGGGTGGGAAATTGACTGTCCTCTTCCCTGAGGGTCAGCAAGGGTTGGGACCTCCAGAGGGAGTGCAGCTGTGCTGCACCTGGAAGCTCTCCTATGGCACAGTGAGCCCAGAAAAGTGGGTGGGGGTTCGAGCAAGAAGGGGCAGCATGGGGAAATCACCCGTCATTGCGTGTTGAGAATAAAGGTCATAATTTGGAGCTGGCAGCTGTCGTCAGGGAGTGGGCTCTGCAGTGTCACCGCTGGCGTCGAGCAGTCATCAGCTCAGTGTGCAACAGCAGCCAGAAAAGTAAATACCGTTGTGTTATCAGAAAGGATAACGAGAATTCCTCGTACTGCTCGGTACGGCCTCGGTGCACCGCTGCTCTGCCAACCCATCCTCACGTGGGGGCAAGTTGGGATTTGCTGCCAGAGCTCTTCTGTTTGTCAGATGTTTGCCTTAAGAGCCCCTGAAAGTCAACAGCTAAGCAGACAGAATGGAGGGAAAACTGAAATCTGCTCAGGTGTGTGCTCAGGAGGGGCTCGCTTTGAGAAACAGTGATTGTCCGTGTCATGCTGGTGCAGTGACACAGGTACAAGTTGCACTCGCCTTCCCTGTGGTCCGAGGAGCTGTGCATCTGTCTGAAGTCACCTCGGGGCACACTGAGGGTCCTTAGCTCCTGCGTCATCTCAGGAGCTTGCTTCAGTCTAAACCATTGGGGATGATGCAATGATGAGATCCCACTGAGAGAGAGAGAAACCAGATTTTAGGAGTTAAAATAGTATCTGAATCCCGCAAGTTGGATATGGGGGGTGGTTCCGTGTCTCACGTGGCTGATCCATTACTGAGACGTGTGAACAAATTAACCATTGCTGATGAGAATAATAACTCTAAAAGAAACTTAAACTATAAGAACAAGCACAGTCTAAGAATAAGATTTAATAATAATAATCAGTAGTCATATTTTCAGTCCAGATTAATTTCACCTCATCTCAAGAGCCAAACAAGGTGCTAATTTTACAAGTGTGGCCTCGCTGAGCACTCAGCAGTCAGTACTGTGTTAACTCCAAGTAGCACAGGCCCCCTTCTCTGCCTGCTGCCTGGGCTGAGAAACTGAATTTCAGGTAATTATATTCCTAAATCTGAGACCTCAGCACACCTACATTTCAGTGAGGTTAACTGAACTCTGAATAGAAGCTGTACACAAGTAGATACGATGGAGTCAGCTGCTGTTATTTCAGCTCCTCTGTGTGTTTTGCACGCGGTGCTGTTCTGAGCATTGTGGAGCAGTTGCAGCTCGAAGCATTTTTCTGCAGCAGCAGTGCATGCAGAAATACAGGACAGGGCCAAAGGTCCGTGGTGTTTAATCTGGGCTGTGATGGCTTGAGCGAGGCCAAGAGCCGGAGATAAGCAGGGCGGCCTTTTCAAGGAGAGAATGATAAGTGTTTCCCTGTATTGTTTATTCTTGCCATTTTAATCACAAGTCGTGCACCATCTGGCATTTTTCCTTCGGCTCTGCTGACAGGCTTGCGGTTGTGAGAATCTCTTTTCTGAGGAGAGCCCTCACTGAGCTGGGAAGCGAATGCATCGCGGAGGTACGGAAGCAGAGAAAGCCCATGTGAGCATTTTCCAGTGTCTCATTAATGTGTTGAGCCACGGGCTGAGGCATCGGTACCTTTCAGGGTTTAGAAGTGCAACTTGGAGTGCTTTAAATACTTCAGTGCAGGAGAAAGCCAGAGGTGTGGTGCTGCCCGCGGCTCTCCGCACTCCTGGGGCTGCAGCGGGCGGCCCCGGCTGCACGTGGGTTGCATTGGGCACTGGGCCCTAACCCTAACCATAACCTGCTGTGTGTGTGGGCAGAGGGGAGCAGCCCTGGGGTGGCACTGCAGGGCCTGGGGGGGCGGCACACAGCTCTGCCTGCCCCCGCTGCTGTGTGTGCTCATGCTGAGCTCTGTGCCGAAGGCCCCGCAGCCTCTACCGATGTGAAAGCACCTCACCTTTACAGTTTGCATTCTTCAGCACTGCTTGATTTATTACCAGGATAGCAGTCTCCGGAGAATGCTGTAAGTCAGAAATAACGGCATTCGTTCCTTTCAGAAAGACCTTTTGGACTGTTGTGTTTTCTTTTTTTTTTTTTTCTAATAAAGCTGACAGCTGTAAAATGTAATTGTAGAAATATTGTAGGGAATTTCATCTACACAAACAAGGCCTAGAAAAGACCAAAGAAAGCGCCAGGGAATCTGAACTTGTTCATGGAGATGAGACGTGGGCTGGGTTTGTGCTGCAGTGTCAGTGTGGGCCGTTCATGAGGGAAAGCACCAGAATATTCGGAAATCATTTCCTCAAAGCGTTCCCTTTTGAAATCAGCTTCTACATTTCAGTCTGGAATAACAGTGTGGAAGGAAGGGTTTCACACGCATGTTTAAGAGAGAGGTTATTCCACACCTTGGAGTAAAATGTGCGTTTTCCTTCTCATTTATTTGAGGGAAACGAGGAAGGCTCCTGTAAGCAATCCTCCTGCTTCAAAAACCCACTGTTTTCACTTCCCAAAAATGCAGAATTACTGAATCTCTTCCCCTCTACCCCTCTGGGGCCTGGAGCAGGCACTGCCCAGTGCTCAGCCCCGTCCCCCCAGGAAGGAAAGCCAAGCCCAGGAGCTGCCCCGAGTGCAGCTGTGATTACAAGACAGCATTACTTGGATGGAGGTAGTCTTTTTTAAACAGATGCACGTTATGCAGATCACAAAAGAGATAAAATTAAGTTGGAAACGGAGCTCCACAGGAAAAAAAAAAAGTAAATCAACCACAGTAATATCCATGTTGCTGTTTCCACTGTATTGCCAAGACTCCGTGTTCTCCCTTTGACCTCAAATTAAAGGCCAAGAATAGAGATTACATCTAAGACCGATGTTTAAAAAACAATTACTGTAAAATTCCTTGTAAAAGCAGATTTGCTTCAACATCCAAACAATCAGCATTCTGTAGTGTGTGTACAAAAGGAGGCGAAGAGGTGCCATCAAATAACTCGTGTGTGCGTTGGTGCCAGGCTGGAGGGCTCACGGATGGTGCACGCACTGTGTAGTGCCTTTGAGGAAGTTCTTCCTTGCTCGAAGAGCCACAGCCTCAGTCTGCGAGCTGGAGTTTCCCCCTTGAAAGTGTTTTGCTTAGGAATATGTGAGCGTGCTTGGAGCGTGGGGGGAAGGAGACGTGGGAGAAAAGCAGCAAGCTTCCTGGCAGATTTCTAGCGTAATTACACAGGGAAAAAGATCGGTTACAGGCATTCACTGTTTAATTATTCTCCCACTTACAGTGTAGATGTGTTTAACTGATGATTACATAAATAAGATCACTTAAATATTGGAAGACAGCTCGCCACGCAAGTGCAGAGCGCCCGGCTGCTCCGACCGGCCGTGTCCCAGCACCCACACTGCTCTGTGTACCCCTTCGAGTGCCGTTCCCCTCCGACATGGCTTTGAACACACCAGTATCGCCGTTGTGGAGGGCAGTTCTTGATGTGGGATGTGCTGCCAGCTTCAGGAAGCCGAAGGGCAGCAGCCCCAGCGCGGTGCACACCGTGTGCCCGGAGCAGTGCTGGGAGCTGGGCAGCACCGACTGCTGCGGGGATGGAGAGGAGCTGTGTGTGAAGCTCCGGAGCACGTGGGCTCCCAGCTGAGCCCCTGCTTGGCCCCCTCTGCTGTGCTGTTGCTTAGAGGCTTCTGAGAAAGGGTGGAAATCTTCCTTCCAAAATGTGCTAGTCCTAATTTCTGATTAGCTCCACTGTCTTTTCCTAATTTTAATATTTAGGCCAAGAAAGCTGTTTAATTGGAGGAAAGAAAAGGTCGTTGGATTTTTTTTTTTAAGAGAAGTTTTTTTTATATTTGAAAGGAAAGGAAATGAGCATGTAAAAAGGCATTCTTCCGAGCCTGAATGCGATCACAAGTTGCAGGCCGGCTGGGGGCCAGCTGGCGTCCAGCCCACGTACAGTGCCTTGTTTACTTGTTGTCTGACCAGCTACAGTGCGAGGAGTGGACCCACGGAGCCGGAGGGAGCCGGGTTTGCTGCTGGGAGAGGCACAGCAAAGCAGCCATCAAAATATTCATCGCTGAGAGCCGAAAGTGGCATTGCTCTGTAAATGCTAGGTATCGAGCCCTGCCCTTTGCAGGGGTTACAGTAATTGACTGCTGTTGTTGTGGATGTAACTCAGTATGGAGGTGGGAAGGGAGCTGGGTACAGTGGCTGGTGTGGCCAGGTGTGCTTCGGGGCAAGGGATGTGAGCAGGGCACGGCCTGGGGGCTCCTGCATGCTTATCCTCTCTATTTTTGTCTTTCTAATGTGAGATTTCAATTCCTCAGATGTCTCTGGAGCTAGGTCTGCTCTCTGAATAAAGCAGAGTAGCTTTCAAGCACATAAGAACTTCCCTGCGCCACGTTCTGAGTAGCTCATTGTACTGTGGTCCCCTTGGTTCGTTTGTAATGTCAAGGATAAATTGAAGTGTGGCAGTTGATGTGTGAGGGAGGATGTGCAAATGCACACCCACGTGGGAATATGCCAGTGTTAACAACGAGTTACAGAAGCCGTGTGCAGGAGGACCTCACTGCCACCAGCGCACGGCCCCCAGCTCATCATGCCATCACGTGCTGCGTTCTCTTCGTTTAAAACGCTGAGAATTATGCACAGGAGAAAAGAGTTAAGTGTGGAATCAATGTTCAGGCTGCTTCGATTGGCAAACTTTCTTGTTTTATCAGTCTGACCTTTGTTTACTGTTCCTCGGATGAAACATGCAAGTAAGAGGCGTAACAAATGCTGGACTTGGTCGTCACTTCAAAGACGATGTAGTCCAACAGATTGGAGCACGTGCTAGAAATAATGCAAGCCTTTGATGGTACGGTTATTTATTCCTCTTTAAGAATAGTTCTGCAGTCATCAGATGTCATCAGAGGTTGCTGAGAATCTGAGTGAAGGGAGAGCAGTGCTCCGGAGCTCTGGGAGGGACGCTCCGGCGCTGGGACTTCGGATGCGCACCCATCCCCAGGCGGGCAGAGGTCAGCGGCTTTCCCAAATCCTAAACATGTTTGGGCTCAATTTGTCCACAAAGCTCAGAAAAGCTTGGAAAGGGTTGGCAAGTTTTTGTGTGAGAAAGAAGCTTATGTGTTGCTGAAGTTTGCTGGACTGTTTGATCATGGCCTCCCAAAGATGCAGTACCAAGCGGGGCTGTTTTGGTACCATATGCTTATATGAAGTGAGAATTTAATATTGAATTTAGTATTGCAGATGAAAGAAAATCACTGCTGTGAAATTATTATTTGAAGAAAATAAGACTTCCTGAATGCTGTCATCTCTTCTTCGTTAAACCCAGAGTCGGAGTGTTTGTGTTTCAGTTCCAGACTTGGCTTAAGCCAGAGCTGAACACGGACAGCTGATGCTGAGTGGCAGTAAGAGGTGCAGCAGCTGCGATGGTTGGAGGTCTCAGTTGTGATTTTCAGACACAGACACAGTGTTTTGCAATTCGGGTGTTCTCTTTTGGTTTCTTCTCCCTTTTAAACTTTAGCTGTGAATAAGGAAAGGAGTTTGATGTTGGCTGTAGGGAGTATGCTCTTGATCGCAGCACAAGGGTCTCCATCCATCTCCTTTCATTAAGCCTGGAGAAGGGCACCAACGCGTGCAGTTTGAAGGGCACGGCCTTCTGAGAGCAGGAAACGTTTGTGTGGCCGTGGACTTCTGCTTAGGTGTGCTCAACTGTCTAAAGCCATAGCAGTAAGTTGTTGGGAATAGAAAGCTCGTTCCTCTGTGTATAGCGACCTGCGTTTTTGTGGGATCTGTACCATGGGACTTTGAGTGACAGAGCTCCGGAGCTGTGCAGCCTGGGCTGGGGAGCTGCTTTGGCAGGGGGGTTGGACTTGATGATCTCTGCAGGCCCTTTCCAACCCCAACAGTTCTGTGATTGGTATTTTGCTTTCCCACTGGGAAAATTTGGAATGATTTCCCAAAAGATCGTTGGCATCTGCAGCCTTTCAAACCTGAGGGAATCCATGGTGGCTGTGGGAGCTGTGCTGGAGCTGTGTCACTGGGGCTGTGCAGCACCTCCATGAGCGAGCGGGGTAAACAGCCCCTTGATGGCATTCACAGGTGGGGTTTGGACTGGGAGGAGCTGCCAGTGCTGCTCAGGAAGAGAGAATATACAAAGAGGCTGAGATGAACAATGCGGCCAGGAAACTGCGTGAGGTCCACCAGGGAAGGAATACGGCTTCCTTCAGCTGAAGGGGAGGGGGAGGAAGAGCGCATCAGAGCACGGGTAAAATAATGTGGGCAATCCAAGGGGGAGGTGGAAGGAGAGGCATAAAAGGATCGTCGTCCCCCTCCAAAAAAAAAAGAAGAAGAAGAAGAATGCTTATGAAGTCCAGGAGCATGCAACGGGAGGGACGTGGTGAAATGTGGTGAGACATCTCGATAGCACGAGTGAGAGATGGGTGCCAAGTGGAAATAGCAGCAGATAATGACCTAGTGGGTATGCATCCTATAGCAGAAATTTTATCTGTAATTGCTTAACTGTGTTGACAAAAGTGGCTATAGCGCTGCCAGATAGTCCAATGAAGTTGACTTAGAAGTGTGATGGAAATGGCATGCAGTAGCTGTGCACGTCCCACAGGTCTGCAGTAGTGCTCGTTGCTTTTCCTTATGAAGACTCAGGAAAGTTTAAGTGCTGACTTTGTCTCAATAAGCAAATGTAGTGCAAGCTTTTCTTCCTATTCCTACGCTAGGAAGAGTGCTTTTGGATATGTTCTGTGCACCAAAGGGACTTGGGAAGATCCCTTTCAGACATGTTTGCTTGCTTTGAAGCTCGCGTGTGTGCTCACAGGTCTGGAGATGAAGGGTAAATTGGGCCAAAGGCTGAGCCTGAGATGTGCAAGTGAACCTTCCAGCAACGCTCACAGCAGCTCTCTGCCCTGCAGCAGCTTCCTAAGTCACAACCATTTTTCAGTTCATTCCTTCTCTTTCCTACAAGAGTTACTGTTCTCTATCACAGTGTAAGGGAATCTTCCCCCTTTAAACTGAAGTCAGCACACGCTGGGCTCACCCTGCGCAGCTCTCGGCACTGCGTTGGCACTGCTCCACTCTTCTGTCATCTCACCACTGTCCTCATCTGTCCATAAGGTCTCCAAACCTTCAGAAGCATTCCAGCGAAGTGAGAGATGCTGTTATGGGTTCTAGTTTGTTTTTCACACTCTTGGAAGTTATGAGAGCTGATGCCCTGCAGCAAGGCCAGCTCTGTTTGGCCGGCGGGCGGTGTGCGGCCCCGCATCCCCTGGCAGGGATGGGCTGAAGTCCTTCCTGCTGCTGAAGCTGAGGCCCATTCTGAAAGCAGCCCAATATAGTGTGCATTCATGTAGAGAAGGGTCAGAACACACGGAGCACGTGGCTGCCATCTGAGGCTGGAGTGGAGGAAACAGTCAAGAGGAAAGACCAAAAATAATTGCAGTACAATTTACAGTATTGGGTGCACTGCATCTGTATGGCACATTTGTTTCTGATCACAACCGTGTGAAACCCACTGATGCTTTTCCAGTGTGAGCTGTAATGGTTGTTGTATCTGTTAGAAATGTCGTGCTCATTCCACTCACTGGTTTTTACTTTTAGTCGATGTTCCTTTTCTCAAAGGAAAATGTCTGCCTCTCCTTCCCATCTTTATATTAACACAGCCAGGGCCGTACCTCAGAATATGCTGGGTAATTCTGAAGCCAGTGTTGTGCAGTACAGATGGCTTTTATATACCTAAAGGTTTCTGTAATTGTTGGATGAATGGGGGTTTTTAGGCTGCCTCTGCTAAACGCAGAAGTCACTTAAGGACACCGTGTTTCTTCCTTAAGAATCGTGTTTGAGCTGTGCCTTGGCTCCCTTTTTAGACCTTTTTTTTTTTCCTTTTTTTTTTTTTTTCTTTTCCTTTTTTCCCCTTGGTTTCACTGGTGGTTTGTGAGCTTCTGGACTCCTGTTCAAAGTTTAAAGAACAATAACTAGTCAAATGTAAAATAATGTCAATTGGACAACCTATGACTCAACAGTCGACCAAGTCATCCTGGCTCCGCATCAAATGGACAGAGGCCAAAACCTAAAACTGGCACACGTCCCCGTCCCTCTTCTTCATATATTTTCACTGAAGCAGAGCCCAGAGTGTAACACATCGGTTAAAGCTCCATAATGAAGCAGTCCGCATGTAAATGCATTATTTTTGTTGATAAAAAAGCCTGAAAGCCCGTGCCAGGAGTGAAGGCGTGTTGTGCAGCGCTTCATGCAGACTGACAGGGAAATGTATTTAGTGCCCTGAAGGATTGACCATCTTGACGTTCTTTCAGTATTAATTCCACTTCTAAATAGCTTCTTTAAGTTCTTTAGAAAGAAGTAATGAAGAAAAATTCCTTTCTGCGTCGTTTGCCCTGTTTCCTTCTGGAAAGTTCAGGGCTTTCTCTAATGCATTTGTGCTCGCTGTGTTTTCTTTCAGCGGAGCAGTTTCACGGTGCAGTTGGAAGTGTGAGCGGAGTAGGGCTGCATGTGGGCACTGATGGGAACTGGTGCCGGTCACCCGTGGAGGCTCTGCTGGCACCACAAGAGCCTTGGATATCTTTTTTTTCTAAATAGCATAAATGAACTTTCTAACGGTCAGTCTGAATTTATTTATAGCTTTATGAATCAATTTGATGCTATGCAAGTATTAACCTTCAGCTTTTAAAATATCTGCTCTGTGACTCCTGCGTTTAGTCGAGGCTCTTACTGCCTTTCTTGCAGCACATTAATACTTTTCCATGTACGTTACAGTCAGCTTTCCAGATGTCTTGCCTTTTTTCCTAGCAACATCGTTTTGGCAGCTTCTGACCATGGCCCTGTGATTGACCGAAGCGCTCGCATTAGGAATGCTGGAGCGACATATAATAGAGCTGACACTGAGGTTGTTAATGGAGCCAGTCCTGTGCATGATTTCAGTTCAGTTCCTCAGGTGTGGCATTAGTAAGGGTAGTTTCTGAGTGCAGTGTGTTTGTACGCCCACAGAGATGGGCTTTTCTATGTCGTTCTTGAGAGCAGAGTTTGTAGATGGATCCACAGTCGTCTGCAAAAGTAGGAGCAGATCAAGAGGATATTTTGTTATCCGTCAGAGTGTGAAGAATTAGGATGGCCTTTTATGAACTGATCCCGTGACTTCAGGTAAAGCTCTTATCCAGGTGTAACACAGTACTGGCGTCTGCCTTAATTCTTCACTGCCTCTTTATTGAAGGAAGTAATGAAGAAGCAATGAAAGCGATAATAATAAAAGAAGAACTATGAAAACCTTTGTAAAATGTGTATGAATGGATGGATCCTCCCTTGAAGGAAAGGCCTTCCGGCAGCTCTGCTGGAGCACTCTAGTAAATGTAGAAGTTTAGAGCATATAATTCAATTATCGAGTTCTGGCCATAAATACTTGAAGTCTGCAGTACATTTGAAATCCCGTGAGCTCGAGCTGAGGTTGCAGCTGCAACATCAATTACCATTTATCCATTCCAAGAAAGCTTTGCCTGTGCCCTTGAAACCTTTACATTCTGGAGAGCATCCAGAAAAAAAAAAGGAAAAAAAAAAAAAAGTGTCGTCACTCACTTGCATTAGCGTTTCGTTCTCACTCCTGTGTGAGCTCTAAAATGGGAGCAGACGCCATTTTGGGGCGAGGAGAGGCGGTGGTGGAGGGGCACAGTGCGGTGCTCCACCATGGATCAGAGCGAGCGCGCCGGGCGACGACGCGGGGATGGGCCGTGCTGTGTGTGTCACTGCTGTGTGTGTGTGTCACTGCTGTGTGTGTGTGTCACTGCTGTGTGTGTCACTGCTGTGTGTGTCACTGCTGTGTGTGTGTGTCACTGCTGTGTGTGTCACTGCTGTGTGTGTCACTGCTGTGTGTGTCACTGCTGTGTGTGTCACTGCTGTGTTTCCTTGGGCTGTGTTGGGAATGTGAGCAGAGGATGGTGCTGGTGGTGTGCTGGCGGTACCTGCCTGTGCTCTCTGGGTTGATTTTTATTGACTGGGGATAATCTATGAGAATTGGAGCAGCGGTGCTTGGAACTGCTGCCTTGGCGGGACGCTGTGGCACACGAGCTCCTGAGAAGCTTTCTCTTGACGATGTACGTTTGTCATTGAGGCACTACTAGATACAGATAATTCATACATCTGGTTCCCCAGAGTGATGGATTTCCTGCCCGAGCGGTGCTGGGGTGTGTGTCGCTTCTCAGGAGCTGTGGCTGTGCTGGGAGGGCAGCCCTGGTGTGTCAGTCCTAGGTGAGCGTGTGCACGTGCCCGTAGAGCTGGCAGAAGGGGCCCTTGCTATGTTTTCCTTTCTGATAAATCATTTCTTCGTGTACTTGCTGCAGACAGACTCCAGGTTTGCACTGTGCTCTCTGCGGTGGCCGCAGGGTCGGAGTGTGGGGCTGCAGACCTGCTCAGTGAGGTTTGGTAAAAACACACTGCTTTGAAAACAAAGTCTTTCCTGGTGGTTGTGTGTCAGGTCGGTGTGAGCTGAAGCTGGTTTTTTTGTCCTTAACTCGATCTGGATACCTCATTTAATGCCCTCATTGTGATGTATGAGAGTTGTTAGAAACATGCAAAAACATGGGAAGTATTTGAGGCAATTTTACACAAAGCAATGAATCACGCAGCCCGTTTTAGTTATTAAAGAGTACCTATGTAAACGTGTTCTGTGTGTGTCCTGTAGGTGTATGTCGTTGTGTGTGTGGAGGTGACTGTGAGCTTTTGCTGCCTTAGATCTGCCTGTGTCCCAGTTTATTTGGGAGGTTGTACTCCCAGTACTGTGCTGCAAGTTAGCTATGGGTTGCATCCTAATGTAGACCCGGTGGTGTGATGGTTCCCAGCACTTCAGTTCTGGAAGAACTCGATGCTCTGCAGGGAGCTCCCACATCCCACCCTGAAGCACATTAGGACGTGGCTGAGCCGCGCAGGCAGCACACCGAGCAGAGCCTGGCTTCCTGCTTATCGGCAGGTGATAAGGCATTTATCCAAGTGAGTGATAAAGGAAATGGTGTTAATCATCTTGGCTTTCAAGGGGACTATAAAACAGCAATATAGTGGATGCTTTTATTCACAGACTTTAGGTAAATACTGTAATCTGTAGCAGACTTTTTCTGTTTATTATGGCATCGTTGGCAACGTGCAGTACTTCTCCCAAAGCAGATCCGTTGCCTTCTTTAGATACAAGACAGGAAAGAAAGCTTAAGGATAGGCAGGTTCTGTGTAAGCGTTTTTGGGAGGGTGGCTTTTCATGTGTACACACTCAGGTAGTCCATAGGAATGTTTGAATCAACATCCCAAGCTGCCTTTGACTTAGAGGTAAATTGCAGTGTACTTAATATCCGTGGATGGTATTTGAGCTCTCTGCATACCCCGCGGTTAGCAGATGGAGCAAAGAATGCGTGTCTGTGCAGAGCCTGCAGGCAGCCTGCAAGGAAATCTTTGGTTTCTACCAATTCGTACCAATTTTCAGTCTCTAAACTTAAGCAAGGGCGTTACAGGAGACAGAAGGGCCCGTTGTGCACTGCGGTGCTCGGGGGGGCTGCGGTGTGGGCTCGGTCCTTGCTTTCCACACGGCCTTTCCCTGGGCAGGGGAATCGCCGCAGCCCAACAGTTCTGTGGGGTTTCTGCAGCTCTGCGTGTGCGGGGTCCATCGTGCAAGCGCCGTATGATCTGATACTGAGCTGTAGCAATGAGGAAATGGAAATCTGTAGCAGTGGTGTTTTTGTAAGGAACGTGTTAAAGGGGGAAAACCCAGCCCTCAGTAAAATGCATTTTTGAAATTATTTTATGTCAGCAAATATGTTCTTAATATTGTGATTGGCCGGCGGTGTCAGCTGCATCACTGGACATTTCTTTTGCCTGCTCTGGAAGATGGCTTTCCTGCCATCAACATTAATTACAGTTCTCTGCTTAATAACGAAATCAGCAGTTCAGAGGATGGGATCATTTGCTGTACGCAGCCGTGTGTTTACATTGTTCTCATTGCTGGGAGATAAGGAGGAGGCCCAGATGGTGGTGACATGGGAAGTGGTTCCTTTCCTGCTGCTTCGGCCGTGCTGCTTTCAGGGAGAAGGACTTCGCTGTTAAGATGCGTTATTTGAACGCTAAGTTGACTTTTTCTGGAGGGCTCAGAGCTGCACTGAGTATGATTTTGTGATCTGATTTACTCTGTAGGGAACACAACTCAACGCGTGAGGTATTGGGGCAGGAGCAAGAACCAAACGAGTGGTCTCATTTACTCTGCTTCGGGGTTAGGTACCTTCAGTCGATCCCTCAGCTGTTTTCTCCCACTGCTGATGTTTCATCCATGTCTCTCCTCAGAGCTGGTGCTTGGATGAGAGTAAAACGTTCTCGGCACTTTCAGGGGCTGGCTGCAGGTGTTCTGGTTTTGCAGTTTGTGATGGCAGCGCGGAGCAGCTCACTTGTGTGTGCATCTGAGGGAGCCCGCTACGAGGCGTTGCCTCCGAACTTCTGTGCGGGCTGTTTGAAAAGGTGGAAATTGCGGAGCTGAGAGCTGCCCCGCAGCCCTCCAGGCGCTCCCGCTGACCCCGCTCCCTTTGGGGCACTGTGGCTGTTGATGCAGTGCAGGAAGGCGGTGTGTTTTTAAAACACCAGTGTCACGTTAGCGTGTTTACCACGTGCCGGAGCATGCGTGTTCTGCCATGCATCAGAAGGCAGAGGTGGGGAGAAAGCAAGTGCTGTCACGGCTGCCAGGAGAGCACCAGCTCCGCCGCCGCTTTCTGCCCCGACTTATCTCTGACTGCAGCCCTGCAGCTTCGTGCTCACCCGTATCTGACAGCCCAGCACTGACAGCCCGGCCCAGGAGACGGCTCTCGTCGGCCTTCCTGACTCGCAGCTCTGCTCTCCCACCTGGCACCGCGGGCTCTGCTGCTCCGGGCTGGGATAGGGGTGTGCAGGGGGAGGTCCCCGTGGAATACAAACATCACACCGCCATAAACTTCACCACACCCATCTTCACTGAAGTTTGAACCTTGAGCCGGGTTTGAAAGTCTCTGGTAAATGATTAACAAAGGAACGGACTTAGATAAACAGCGTGGTTTGTGCAGACCTGGTGACTGGAGCCGCGTCTTCTTCAAGTCTTCCCATTTCCCTCCATGTGTTTCCTCGATGAGAAATTATAAACAAATGTATCTGTGCAAATAAAACTTGTTTAGGTATGAATAACTTCTGGAAGTGTATGGGAGTGGACCTCAGTCCCCTCTCTTTGTTAACGCATTGCCTCCAAAAATAGAAGAGAGCTAGCTTTATGAACTTGGAACCAGTGCGTTTCAAAGGGCTTTCTCTCCCGTCCGGACATGTTGCGTTTTCTTCCTTTTAGGTAAGAACCAAGTTTATGAGGATTTTGTTGAGTCCTGAGACACTTCTGCAAATAACCAAAGGAAAACAACAACCATTATATTATTTGCAGTGTGAATCCTCATTTCTTGAGGAGGAAGGCCCAACCTCTGGGGAAGCGGTTTTTTGTCCTCTGCTGCTCCGTCCTGGGACTCTGTGTGAAAGGTTTCTGCTGGTCGCCAGACAAGGGGGCTGCGGGCACGGGGCTGTCCCACGCAGTCGGTGCTCCCTTTGGCTGTGGATCAGATCTGTGGGGCTCCTGGGTGAGGTTGTTCCTGGGGATCACTCCTGTTGCCGCACCCGGGGCAAGGAGGGACTGTCTGTGTTTGGCACTTCTCCCCTCTGTTAGTAAATAATTGCCCTTATCTGATAGAGCCAAGCTTGAAAAGATAGGCCACAAGCGTTTTGGTTAGCTTGTTGGCTGCTGCTCTGTTAATGGATATGACTGCTTGTTTTCAGTTCTGTTTGGTTCTGTGTGGTACCTCTCTATCTGCTGTCTCTATCGTGAATTAATTTCTGTGATACTTGTATGGAAGATGAGCCCAATTAAACATTAAAGGTGACTGACAGCATTCAGCAGAGTGCGTTTGGCACTGCCATCATTTCAGTGACCATTCACGAAAGATTCCTTGAAAGTGTCTGTGTCATAAGCTCATGAGAGCTCCATTTTTTGTACCTGTGTTAGCTGTATTCAGAGCCGTACGTAGAGATGCTTCCCTCGTCTCTCGTTTTTAAATGTCGTAATGATCTGCAGCTCTCAGGTGGTGCCTTATGGACGCTGTGAGCTCTCTGCTCACGCTTCCGTGCTCAAACTGGGATTTGTAGCGTAAGAGAAGGTGCCACTGGGCCTGAGCCTTTAATTACATAACCGCAGACCATTTCATTGTAGACTGCAAGGTGTGAACTGTACCCAGCTAATGCGGAGCGAGCACTGTGGCACTGATCGCTGCTAGTTGTTTGCTGTGATGGATGGCAGCCCCAGGCTGTGCTTGTCTGTGCGGGGCTGGGTCGGCTGCCAGGCACTGACCTCTCGTGATGGAGCACGCCGTGCTCCGGCTGTGCGTTACGAGGGCAGGGAGCGACCAGCAGCTGCTTGTGAGCAGCTTGGGGCTGTCCTCATCGAGAGCCATCTCATGCAGCTTAGTGATAAGGAGCAGAAATAGATTCGAGCCCTCTGCTTCCTTACCCGTGAGGTTGCTTCTCTTGCTAAACTGTCACCACTCCTGCAAACCATCTCCTGCAGGGAGATGGGCCCTAGCAAGCGGCAGCCTCCGTCGTTACGTGACACATTCCTGGAGCGCTTCGATGCTGAGAAGGGCAGGAACACTTCGTAGAAATGAGTGTGAGTGTGTAATTAAAGACGTGTGTTTGTAAGGACATCGGATGAACATAACCGGGGTGAATTCCATCCTGCCATTACTTGGGTGTTGTGTGCTTGATTGTGCAACCTAAATATTTTATGATATTTTTCCGCTCCTTGAGAGAAGACAAATTAATTAGAAAACAGAAAAGCCATCCTATGGATCATAAACAGGGTTGTAATGTTTTGATGAGTGCCTCTTCAGTTGACAGATTAGCTGCTGGTGTGACAGTAGTTGCGGGGCTGTGTGGTGTCCTAGCAGTAGTTCTTTGGTTAAGAACCAGCCCTTTGTCAGTGGACTCGGTGTTTGCATAGGAGTACTGCATCCTCAAATTAAGTGCTGTTATTTTCCTGAACTGCTGGGGTGAAAGGATCGTTTATTGCTATGAATGTGTGACTTAATTTGCAGTTTCTTGCACAGAAGTGTCCCAGTACTAAACCCAATGCTGGCAGTGGGGGGAAGCTCTTGCAGGACTTAATGTAGACTGCAAGGAATGAGGCCATCATAAAGGCGGTGTGGAATGAGACGAGAGTGTGCTGTACGAGTTGATTTTATAGGCTAGGATCTCTGCACAGGAAACTTGGCTTCAGAGATGGGTAAGGGAAATAATCTTGACGTAGTCCAGTGGGCAGTAAAGCAATCCTTACAGCTTCACTTACGTGTTACAGAAATGGCTGGTTAACATTTCTGAGTGTGGTGAACGGTCTGCATGGAGCTGCGAGTCTTTGAGGATGAAGGCAGCCCTTCTCATGGCTACGTTATATTTACCACTATGCCACAGATCTTAATTTGTATTTTCACACCTTTTTTCCCAGCCCTGGAATGAGATCAGATGTGAGCTCTTCTCCATCCACAACCTCAGCGACAGCGGGACCACCTCCCAAGCTGTGCCTCGTGTGCTCTGACGAGGCCTCTGGGTGTCATTACGGTGTTCTTACTTGTGGCAGCTGCAAAGTGTTCTTCAAAAGAGCTGTGGAAGGTAAGACGTGCTCTGATGAGTGTGTGGCTTAAAAGTGTAAGATCCAATTCCAGCTCAGAACGGCCGTCTGGTCCCGCTGGAGCTCGAATCCTCCCGGGAAACCCCAGCCCTGGTATCGCTGTTCTTTTTGTGGTAAATAACATTGATAATGGTGTGATTATCTGAAGCATAGATTCCATTTGCGTGTATAAAATGCTCCCATTCACTCAGGGTGAAAGGGTGCCTTGTTATCTCAGCTTTTTGTTTCCTCCATTTTCTTTCACTGTCGTTTTTGTTTGTTTGTCCTGTTTACATACAGACGTGTCAGTGTGTGTGGGGTTGTTGGTTGTAGGTTTTGCTCTGGTTGGTTTGTGTACGATGGTGTGTGTGTTGGTCAGTAGCTATTCTGCAAGACTGGGAGGGTTTTACCGTGTTTCCTGTCAGCAGCGTTGCTTACGTTACGTATGTGTGTCGTGTGTGGTAATTCAGAGATGGGTGTGTGGGTTGGAAGCACGGGGAGAAAGCGGCGGTGATGGAGTATGGGATGGAGTCCATAGCGGTGCAGCGGAGCGCCGCTCTGCCCGTGGGGCTGTGCCTGTGTGCCCACATCGCTGCAGCATCAGCACCGGGGGCAGGAGGAGCTCAGAGTGCATCGTGTGCCACACAAAGGGCAGCAGTGGTTCCTGTGCTGCTGTTACACAGCGCAGGAAGTCCCTCGCGCAGCGCTTCCCGTCTTGTGCCTCTTGCGGGCAGTCCTTACTGGGCACGGTGGAGTGAGTCACGCTGTCACTTTTTGCTAATGTTTCTGCAAGCTGGATTTCACTTGAGAAGAGGGAAGGCTGTGTTTGACAATGGTACGTCGCTGTTCTGTCCTTAGAAGAAGGGCTTTCCCTGTGCTGCCGACTCACCCAAAGCAATAGGAAATGTAATGACGCAATGGGAAACGGCGTGAAGCGGAGAGCCTCGCTCAGAGGGACCCGGGGATGTTCACAGGCAGTGCTGCTGGGCTCCGTGGGGAAGGATGTTGCTGTGTCCGTGGCACGCTGAAGCAGTTTCTCAAGTACCATGAGAACTAGCTCCAGTACAGCGCGCTGAGCTGTCCTTGGCTCCCGGCTTGTCCTGCCTGAGCTGTGCTCCCATCTGCAGCCAGGCTCCTTGTCGGGATCAACAATCATCTTGGAGTGTGGTATGGTATAGTCATCCTACACACAATAAGGGTGCTGGACGTGCCCCAGAAGCAGCGTTATGTGACAGCTGAGTGTGTCATAGCCACAGTTCTGCCCGTTCCAAAGCATTAACAGGTGAGGAAGGTGTTGATACACAAAGAAATCGGTCCGGCGATTTCTGCCCATCGGTGACACGACTTTGCCACATCTTGTACCACCGCGTTGGTGTTGGATGTGCAGAGCAGGACTGGAGCTGTGAAGCTGCAGCACGCTCCTCATGTTTACCTGCGCTTTCATTTCTGTGTTGTTCCACAGATCATCCCAACCATAATCCTTAAAAATTAGTTACTACAGATGTTTTCAGGAGCTCTTAAAGGATCCGTGAGTTTTAATATTCACCTGAAGGGACAAAAAATTTGGTTTTAACTCTTTCAGGAGCTTTTCTTATTAGGGATGTATGTAGAAAGAGTCTGTAGAAAGAATTGCTTTCATTAATATCTGCCAAGCATCTGTTAGCATTGAGATCCAGCAAACTGCACGTTTGTCCCTGAGCTGTGAGCCTGGAAGCACTTCTTTTGCACCTTTGTCCACAGTCACATACACTGCGATGGAACTGGTTACAGGAACTGGAAGTATCAGTGTCTAGGACACCAATATGGAAATGTATTTCATTCAGCAGACAGTAGAGCCAGAGGAAAAGAGGAAGGATGAAGGTGGGTCAACTGTTCTGTATTTATACCCGCTCTCACACGAAGGTCTTTTCTTTGGGAATCCAGGATTGCAAAAGCTATCCTGTTCTAGTTCTCGTTTTCACGGTGCCTCAGAGCCTTTCTGGTTGGCTTTCTGCAGCCCCAGCCCCCGCACCTCCCTCCTGTTACCACCTCTCCTGCCAGCCCACGCCTTCCTCCCTCCTCCCACCTCCACTTCCATCTTGCTTCACTTCCTCACGCCTTCCCCCTGTGTTAGATCCCTTCCAACACCCCTGCCTCCTGTAGTGCTGCAGATTGTGCTTGTTCCCCAGCCCTTTCCACTCCCAATCTGTTCCATGGAATCCTTCATTCCTCTGATGACTGCAACCCAGCAGGGCCCAGGCTATGCTTGTGCTGGGGGTGGTGGGGTGCTGAGCAGCAGCCTTGTCTGGATGCCCTGCAAGATGCTTACACCTGCGCTGAATTCTCTTGGCAGCATCTCGGTTTGCTCACTACCAGCTTTCAGCAGCATGTTGTTGAAGTATCTTTGGTTTTAAGCAGCAGAGGTAACTGAAATGCGTCCGTTTGGCTGGCTGGCGTGTCTGCTGGGCAGCGCTCCGACTGTGGGAAGCAGGAGGTGGAAAGAGCTTCACCAAATGCTCATGTGACAGAAGAGCTTTTCTATACTGTTAAATGGAGAAATAATGTAGTTTCCATCTGGAAAAAAAAAGAAAGAAAAAAGGCGATAACGGCTCAGTAGTAGATACGAGAAACCCAAATACTTGCACGGACATGGAGATTTAAGGGAGGCTTAGGAAGGAAGATCTATACCTGAAGGTTCTGGATTTACCGTGTGAAATCGTGACCTCTGCTGAACATCTCTGAGATCTGAAGCTGCAGTTCTACTGCAAAGTTCCCGAGTTCTGCTTCGCTGATTGCAAATGCTCAGCAGTCCGTGGTTCGCGCGTGTGCGTGGCCGTGACGCCGCGTCAGCCACGGCTCGTGTCCGCCTCCAGGCAGAGCACTAACGCGGCACTGGGCTCAGTGAGCCTTCCTCCTCTTGCTTATGTGCAAAGGGCAGTGAGCTTCATTCAGAAGACGTTCGGGGATTCCTTGGGGGATCCAAACACCTGGAATGCTTCGCAGGAGGTTGATGAAGGCCATGGGGACGGGCTCTGCGTACCTGTAATTCTCACAGTTGATTTCAAACTGTTCCTCAATCGCGTTTCTGTCTTCAAGAAGACCCAGAGGCTTTGTTGTTATTAACGGAGTATTTGGGAGATGCATGTGTTCCTCTCACTGTTGTCTGTTGGGATGCTGACATGCTGTGAGAGCCCGGGCTGTAGCTTTGTCCCACCAACACCTCTGGTTCGTGATCCCTGTCTGGGGGAGGACATACCTTAACAATATCTTTATCAATAGGAAGCTGTCGTTACATGATTGTTCACATAACTCAATTCACATCCCCTTCTCCTGCAAAGAGAAGGGCAAACAGCAAAGAAATAACCAATTTTAATAGATGTACTCCAGGTCACCACATTTCTGGGGTCAATTACTTCCTGACTGAGGGTCCGTGTGGATGTTAGGGAGCTTGGCTGCCCACTTCTGAATGAAGCAGGAGGGTTCTCGGCTTCTGGAGCAGTGACATCTATTTCTATATGTCGGGAGAGACGTTGAAATGTGTACTTTCCAAATGTGTTTGTGAATGCTATTTATATCTCATGTGAAATCATTCAGGGGGATTGTAAACATGCCGTGGAGGCTTCGAGCTTTCTCCTAGCTTGAAGAAATGTAAGAGAAAGAGTTGTAAAAATAGAACTTGCTGAACATTAACAAACAGAAAATAGGATTTCTCTCTGAGCGCGTTGGATCGGTGTGTGAGCGCTGGGAGAGCGTTGGTCTGCAGCTGCTGGGAGTCACCTGGATCCGTGCTGGCATAAATGGCGTGCGGGGACATCGTGGAGCCCCTGCTTCCTTAGTGCTGCAGGAGCAGGGTGTGACTCCATGTGCTCGTAAGCCCGGTGGTCACTGTGTGTGTTTTTGTGAATGCAGGGCAGCACAACTATCTCTGCGCTGGAAGGAACGATTGCATTATTGACAAAATTCGGAGGAAGAACTGCCCGGCGTGCCGCTACCGGAAATGCCTCCAGGCGGGCATGAACCTCGAAGGTAACTCCGTGTTCCCATCCCCTTTTATTTGAGTCCAGTGAAGTTTCTGCTGTTCGGGAAGCTGAAAGAGCAGCATTTCAGTGTGGTGTAAGCACTGTGTTTCCTGGTGCGTAGCAGCATTTTAATGAAAGTAAGACTTTCCCTGCTGACATTTCTCCCGTGCTTCCCTATCCCCGCTCCTTGCTTTATCTCCTGTATGTGCAGCAGAAGTGAGTCATGCACGCGAAACAGGGTTATTTTTTCTTCCTGTCAGCACGTAGATCTTGTTGCTTTTTCGGTGAATCTGAGACAGCAGAACTCTAGCAGAGGTCTTGTAGGGAAGTGCCATGCCTGCCTATTCTTACTTGGGAAAGTGACCTGATGCTGGAAACCACAAACGGGAGGGAATGCCCAGGCGTGTGTCTAAAATTGGAGCAGACCTTGCATCTTCAAGCTGAAGAAAAGGGAATTATTTCTATCCACGCTGCGGATTCTTGTTCTTAAATGTCTGTTAGGGTCTAGAAAAAATAATATGCTAAAGAAACATAAATGTGCCAGTTGTTATTTGTCCCCTGCTCTGTTGTGGAGGGCTAAAAAGAAGTGGAAGACCACAGCAGCTTGAGATTTAGCAACGGCTCTAAAAAGGCGTAAAACCCTTTTAGTGGTGTCAGCTGCCTTTCGTGTTTGATATTTTTCCTTGAGCCGTAGAGTTTAGTGTGGTATTTACTACCAGATCCTGGTGATCACTTGTGTCGTCAAAGTTGACAGATAAAATAAAAATGTCAAAAATGGATATTAATGTCAACTTTTTTTTATTTCAGTAAAAATGTCCTTCAGTAAAATGCAGGTGGTGAATTGTGTTGGAGATGGATAGTGCTCATGTTGGAGCCCACGTTAGCACATCCTTTCCTGCTGCTCTTCTGCCCCTCCCCACGATGAATGCCCTGTGTTTCTGCCCTGCTGGTGTCTGCTGCTCATCCTCCTGAGCAAAGGCAGAGAGCCCAGCAGCAGAAATGCTTTCCCCCACGCTGTGCTTACACGGAAATCCCATCCTTGGGAGGGGACACAGTGGTTTGTGTACGTATGTGTGCACGTATCCTGACAGCCACAGTCAGCACAGCGCGTCCTGGCACAGCACTGCAGCTCAGGATGCTGTTGGTTGGCGTGCAGTGGGGGCAGGGGCAGCGGGGGGGTCCCTGGGGTCCCAGCAGTGGGTATTCAGCTGGATCTGAACAGAGGATGAATTGGTGGTGCAAAAGGATGGGCAGAAAAGCAGCCTGGAGGGCAGCATGAAGCACATAGCAGTGCGGAGGTGACATGGTTCCTTGTACACCAAAGCCAAGCTGCTTAATCATTTTCTGCTCTCATTTGCCTCGTCAGTCATACATCTGACACTTCTTATCCCCCTTTTCTGGAACATTTTTCGTGCTGTGTGTTTTTTTGAGTTGGGGGCATTGGGAAAATGCACAGCTATCAAGATTCAGGTACCAGAGATTTCTTCAGGAGAGTAATGTTACTCTGTGTTACAGCCTTTATTTCATTGAATTCTCACTTCCTACTTCCGTCACTAATTGATCCTGGCCATTATTTGGCACCCTTTTTCTTTCTGACGCAATTCAAAAATCAATTTATCCTTAGGTTTTATGCCCACAATAAGTCATCGCAAAATCCTTTCTGGCTTTTCATATTGCATTTTGTAGTTAAACTCTTGGCAATTCATGTTATTTTCTGTCTTCTTCATATTGAAGCATTTTCAAGGTTTTTGAAGGATCTCTTCCTGTTTCTAATAATATTAATTGCCCTGCTCTGCCACGGCAGTGGCTTTTGCCTTTCTAGATCCTGCTCTCAGGAGCAGTGTGCACACTCTGCTCCTCTTACGGCAGTGTTTCATCTTCTGTGCAGTGGTGGGAACATTCCACGTAGTGTTGTGAGGTGGTGTTTCCATAAAGGTCTCGATATTCACATTCTGTGTACCGCTGAACTTTTGCCTCCAGAGCATTTTTTCTGCCCCCGTGGTGTCACTGGTTCTTGTGGGGGTTGTGCCCGTGGGTTCCTCCTCAGTGTTTGTTCGGGGGCTGTTGAGGTGCTGTGGGGTCTGACACGTGGCAGGCAGGCTGGCATCACCCAGCTCAACTGCACAACCCTCCCATGGCAGAGCCCTGCTCCTGCACAGGGTGTGGCGTTGCCCTGTCCTGGTTCAGAGGTCCCTCTGTGAGCTGGAGTCGTGTCCCCATTGCAGAGCTGGCACCCTGCATGCTGGCTGTCCCAGAGGAAAGGGCCTTCTGTGAGGTGGGACAGGCCTCATTCACCGCCTCTGTAACATCCCACAGCAGCCTCCATCTTTCCAGCTGCATTGGGACTTTTAAACCTGGCCGAGGGCAGCTTGGGAATCCCTTAATGCGTGGCTGCAGTGGGAGCTGCTGGTGTGACTGGTGGGCAGTGCTGGTGGGCAGCAGGGACCAGCATGGCCACGCCGTCCCACGCTGCAGCCCCTCTGTTCTCTTCCAGCTGAGGTTCTTGGATGCTCTCGCTCATTTCCGCGCCAAGTTTATCTGTAGGGTTTTATCTTTTGCATTTTGCCTTAAGGAGCTGGTTTTTAATTTGTGGTGTTTTTATGTTTGAAAGTATCAACCTTCCTTTTTTGTGAGTTACAACAATATATCTAAGTCAGGTTTAGTAGTGTAGCTTAATAAAATTCTTGCACAATACTTTATCTTATCAGATATTTCTTTGATTGTAATTTTACCAGACTTTCTGGCCTGGAAGTATTCCATCCTGGGTGTCTGCATTAACCTGTAGGCATACGCACGTAAATTTATGTTCGTTTAAAAAAGCAGTTCGTTTGCTTTTGAGAACAAGGGCGATGGCAAATGTGTGTGTGTTTAAATACATAAAAGTAATGGTAATAGCAACAGGAAGAAGCTCTTCGCTCCAAAGAAATGAGTATTGCTGTCCTGCCACGAAAATCCCAGCGGATGCGGACAGTGTGAAAGCTTTTGCAAAGAAGTCCGTGGAGAATTGGTTATCCTTACAGTTAGGATTCTGAAGATTCTCCTGTAGCCAAAGGGAGAAGTGGGGTTGGGATTGGTATCCTGTATTCTGTTCACCTGCAGAGTTAGCAGACTTCTGGCTGTTAGAGACACCGACTAGCTGAGCAGAAGCCTGATAAATGTGCAGCCACTCTTTGCAGTGTTTTTCTGTGTTTATCTGTGAAGTTGCAGAACAGAAATCCATCAATTAATTGATAGAAAGGAAAATAATTGGATTTGATTCCAGTCTCAGCCGAATAGTCCGTTTGGTTCAGCCTCCAGGAGAGGCCAGGTAGGGGATCCCATTGTTGACAGCTGTAGCTGTTTGTAGTTTATGGTTAACATCTCTCTGTGACGTTTTATTTATGTGCCACGTGAACGTAATGGTTTAATTACACAGCGGTGATTTATATGCGAGGAAGCTGGCAGGAGAAAAATCCCCTCCCGCCCAGCATTTCAGAAAAATGTTTTCCCTGGCCCGAGACACTGAGTCACTTCTTACCCATTAAATACATTTTTTTCCTTCCTTCCGTGTGCTTTCCGTACCATCTACCACGGAAACGGCAGCGCCCACTCCCACACATCTTTTCCAAACAGGAGCTGATCCTCCCTGAACTTCTGCATGGAGAGGTTAGGATCAGGCCTTGTCTTTGTCCTCCTCACAGACCTTATAGGGAATCTGGGGCCATAAACGTAAACGTGACCTCGATTAGAATGGGAAATGAACTAATTGAAAGGAAGCGTGAAAAGAAAATCCTTGAGAAGTTCCAGTTGCCGGATCTACAAATACGGGAAAAAGAAAGCGGTGGTTCTGCTCTCCCACCCCGTGCTGGTGTGCTGGGGTGCGGTTACTGTCCGTTACCTAACCCCAGTTCATCCATCTTCCCTAGCCCGCAAAACGAAGAAGAAGATAAAAGGAATCCAGCCGACCACTGCCACGGGCGCGAGGGACTCTGCGGAAGCTGCTGGAAACAAGAGCGTCGTGCCCGCGTCGCTGCCGCAGCTCACCCCCACGCTGGTGTCACTGCTGGAGGTGATCGAGCCCGAGGTTCTGTACTCGGGCTACGACAGCACGCTGCCCGACTCGAGCTGGCGCATCCTGTCAACCCTCAACATGTTAGGAGGACGGCAAGTGGTCGCTGCGGTCAAGTGGGCAAAGGCAATACCAGGTAACGCACGCAGACCTTAATTACAAAGTGCAGGCTTTTGGGGGGCTTGAATGTCTGTCTTGGTATTTGATGTCCTTCAGAGCCCTCGTAGATGAAGAGGACTCTTCGCTTTTATAGACCAGTGCTGTCGTGCTGACTTAGCTGGGTCTGGAGCTGTTGTCCCACCCATCAGCATGTCCGTAGTTTGGAAATAGGCATTTGAGCGTTCCAGAGAGGAACTCGAGGTGTTCTTTTCCTCTCGAGCATTGTAGCTGCACAATAACCGACTGTCACCTGGGAAATCTGGAGGTGTTCTTGCTGTTTGGGCTCCTGCCTGAAGACGCTTAGCAGTTGCCTTACGGAAGAGAAGCAGTGTAAAATGACAGCTTTGGCCGTAATGTGGCATCCCATAGTATGTCTGTGGGTGAGGTCGGGGCCCCAGAAAGATGAAGGTCTATTTCTGTTTGAGAGAATGAAATGTTTTTCTCCCCCTCTCATCCAGTCAATGCCATTACCTGCTTCCAAAAACAAACTATCAGCAGTGCTTCCACAGTGCTTTTGTTGCCCCAGACTGCAGTAACCCATCACAGCTCTGCCAAAACAAACCGTGTCTCAGAGTGAGGTTTATGGTCACGGACTGTTTTACATAATGTTCCCCCTCCTTCGCAACAGAGGCCAAATTGAGAGTGGGAAAGAAAGACCAAACTCAAACTGTCGTGTCCAGCAGAGGGGTGATACTTGTTTGTCTGCTGAGGCTCAGGAGTGGGGAGGAAGGGGAGCTGCTGGGCTGTGCTCTGCAGCACAGTGCACGATGGTTCTGGGTCCGGCCTGCAGGCTGCCCTCATCCTGGGTACAATCCAGGCACCATTTGTATGAGACCGTTCTGTGCTTGCAGTCTCTTCTGAACAGTTCCCCTAGACGAAGCCTTCAGGTTAAAACATGCCTTCTTCATGAACATAGCAAGCTTTTCTTTAATAACTTTATTAGTAGGGACTTACTGTTATCATATTTTTACACTTTTATTACTAAGACGGTTCTTTGTGAGCGTATTTAATTTGTATATACTTCTGAGTGTCCCCCATCCCGCAGACGGTCGCCCAGCACTGCTCAGCTGCTGCGTCCCTGAGCTGAGGTTTCCAAGCAGCCTTTTCCTCAGGAGTGTTTGAACAAAACCTCTGAGATTTGACCCAGTTAGAAATAAGTTCGAAATAATGTGGTTGTATTTTTGAAGCAGTAAACAGTGGTTACTGCAGACTCCAAAGCCCAAAGCCTGCTTTGAAGCTCTTCGGACCCAGCGAGTTTTGCTATTTAATAATCTCCTGAATGCTATCTATTTAAGCATCTTCAGGAAGCAGTGCTGTAATGAGCTCTTTAGATGCCAAATGCCTAATGAAATTAAATAAAATCAACTTGAATTCAGATTTTAATAATGATTCACTGTGACACAATGTTTTCTTGTTAATTGTAGGCATGATCCGATAGAAACTAACATTGCAAATGAAAGCTGCCTACGTTCTAAGCCTGTTTGAGGGACCAATTTTCAGATTTTACACATTTCCTCATTATCTTAATTGGCTGTATTCAGTCTACATATTCTTACAAGATTAGCTACCATCATTAACAGTTTCTAATGTGATGCATGTTTTGTACGTTCGGTGTACAGTTCTTGAATAAGAACAAAATTTGAAGTGAAATCCTTTATTGTCTCGTGGACTGCTCACAAGCATGATGGAAAATGCTGTTAATTGCAGAAGATTACCAAATGAGTGGTATTGAACGTTAGATATTTTTGTCTTGTGGTCTGTCTTTGACCATCCTTTGCACGTAGTCACACGCACGCGTTCTGGTGTATGTTTTTCTTGAAGCATTACCCCTGTGCACCCGTAGTACACTCAGAGCACACCTGCCTGGTGCTGCCGTGGATCGTGGAGTCACTGAGGTTGGCAGTGACCTCTGGGCTCACCCGGACACACTGTCCTCCTGCCACCAGGGTTTGCCCACTAGACCATGTCCCTCAGTGCAGCACCTGAACCTCTCATGAGCACCAGGGAAGCCTCGATCCAGAAAGTAGCTCACAGCTGCTGCAGGAGGCCAGCCCTTCTGTGGGTGTGCATTTCTGTAGGTGTGGGGTGCTGAGAACTCATTCTGTATGTGTATAGGTCCATCTCATTTACAATGTAAGATTGAAGAGTTACTGTCTGCTAACCCCTGTGGCCTGCCTCCCCCTGAGCTGTGCTGAGTGCTCTGTTCAGACCTCTCCCGCTTCAGTCGCAGTCCTCTCTCCCAGGAGCTGTAATCTGAGTCCTGCGGTTGCAGAGCTTGATTTCCACATGTGCAAATATTTGAATGTAACCTTGGTAGTTGGAAAATGGTGTTTGCACCCCGACTTCCACGTAAGAAAACCCTCTTTTTTGTTCTGATTTGTTTCCTTCTACCAAGAATGCAATCTAAATTTCAGAAACGCTTGACTGGATCAGCTAACAGCAGTCGTTGCTGTGGGTACTGTCATCACATTTACAGAAATGAGTACCAAATTCACTTTAAAAAGCAGTAATCTGCACTGCTGGTACAGAGGTTGTGCTGACGATGTGAGATCTGTTCCAGTTAGTTGTGTTTCGGGGTTGCTTTTTTTGGAGGTTTTTTTTTTTTTTGCTGTGCCTCATCGTTTTTATTTCTGTGTTAAGGTTTCAGAAACTTACATCTGGATGACCAAATGACCCTTCTGCAGTACTCCTGGATGTTCCTCATGGCTTTTGCTTTAGGATGGAGATCATACAAACAATCAAACGGAAATCTCTTGTGCTTTGCACCAGACCTGATCATTAACGAGTAAGTAAGGCTGCATCACTGTCAAGTTTTACCCCGGAGGTGCCAGGCCCCCTCGGGCTGCCCACGTTCTGCTCGGGAGGGATGGTCACCAGGCAGCAGACGTGCAGGGATTGCAGATCCCATTGTTGTTCACAGCCCTTTTTTTCTCCTGGTGGATCGCTCAGTTTTCACGTAGGTTGAGAGGAAGAGCAATCTTTTTGATGCTGAGTGCGTTTGTTTACAGAAGGTTTTGTGGGAGGTGCTCGTGCTGAAATGTCCCATGCTGTGACCATTCATTACATCCGTCTCACCAGGGCCGAGGAAGCTGAACCTAGAAGTGATTGTGGGAAGAGGGAGAAGCTTAGCAAACTGCACCGTGCCGTGTGTTTGTTGTATAAAAGCAACCTTATCAGTTCCGCTCAATTCTCGATCGGTTAAGTGTTTATATCTGAGCGTGATTAAAATCTGGCTAAAAGGATTGCAACTGGAAAAACTTACGTGTTGTATTTTTGTTGTTGAACTTTGTTATCAGTTTTCAAGAGAAAAATGGATTTGCTTCAGTATCTGCATGCCCTTGTTACACTGAGCAGTATCTTCCTTGCGCTTTTCCAAGCGGTGTTGTATGCTGTCCGCTGTGGGGAACTGAAGGAGGGAACTCTGGCTGAGGAGGAGGTGGGAGCGAGTTTGGCTCGAGCTGCAGGGTTGGAAGTGGTTGGTGCAGATGTGTGCTGCAGTGCAGTGTGTCCCAGTGCTGCTCCACCAGTGTGGCTGCTGGTCGGTCAGGCTGTGCCTCTCTGGGGAGCCCAGGCCGTCCGTAGGCCTGTCCTGTTGGGATGCAGTGTAAGAAGTGATGTGAGTGACAAGTTCAGATTCATGTCCTGGTTCCCATCTGCAGGCAGCGCTGTCCCTCGGGCACGTTGTGAGACAGTGCTCATATTTCCGTTCCTACTGCCCTGCACTCCCTGTTCCTCCCCAGCCTTTTCTCTGTTTAAAAGAAAAAAAGAAGGAACAGTGGTGGTTGCCTCTTTATGGGATCAGCCCCTTTTGTTTCGTAATGGTTTTTTTGTTTCCATTTATTTGCTTGAATATTCTTCCATGTAAATACATATCCAGGCCTTTATAAGCTGTAATAATTTCTTTATAGTAGGTTGTTTTTTGTTTTTTTTCCTAGCGAGGAGGTTGTGAAAGAAAAGTGGGGAACAGATGTGTGCCCATCTGTATTCTACTTCTGATTAAAGTTATCAGAATATGTCTGAAATAAAGTAGCTTCCACATGGTGGAGTTAATTGAAGTAACTAGCATCACTAATAAACGTGCTAGCATCTCATTTGCTACAAGTCAGAGATCTCCTGTGGATTTATCAATGGGCCAAAACAGCAGAGCTTCACAGTGAAGTATGTGCCAGTACTTTTAAAAAGCAAAGGTAATCCTCTCCTACTCACTGTTAATTCTCCCACGTACTCTGGTGAGCAGCTCCTGTGCACGGACTGTTCATTAAGATGGCATTTGTTTTCAATAACATTTGTTGACTGAGAGAACTGCAGTTCCTGCTGGCTTCTCCTCCGGCGTGCTTCAGGTTCCCCATAAAACTCTCCAGTCATAACTTTTTATGTACTATTCAGCAATAAAGCACAGCCACCTCTGAGTTAGCCGTGGCAGCTCCTGAATGATGCATAAAGGAGCACGGTGCCTGTGGCCATGCAGAAGGGCTGTGCCAGCTGGGATGCTGCAGCAGCGGGCAGGGCAGGAGGGACGTCCTGCGTGCCAAGGGAATGAAGCACACACCAGGCCTGGCCACGCTCTGCATGACCCCGGATGCAAAGGGTAGTGCTGTGGTACGTGGTATTCCCAGAAAGGCACTGGAATTTATTTGGTACTTGTTCCTGGGATGCACTGCGTTGGGTTTTCACCCAACCACTGCTTCGCTGCTCCCCAAGCTCAGGGTCTTAATTAAGGTAGCGTTTATTATTATGTTACAGTAAATTTTCATATATTTAGCCTACTTCGTGTGCACGTACGTGTACAGCATACGTACATAGAGGGAACTTCGGTGCAGGTTGCAGAGAAGCTCTGAACATCACAGGCCTGGAGGCGTCCGCTCACGGCCGCCGTTGGTGTCACAGCGCACGCGGAGTTCCGCGAGGAGCGCGGCTGTGCTCGTCACTGCGCCCGTGGCAGAAGTTGTGTCTGGGGATTTGGGCTGTGTTTGCATGCACAGCATCGTAGCTGTTCGCTGCTCTCAGATCTGAGGTCATCTCTGTCCGTACGGAGCTGAGTGCCGCTCCGCGCTGGCACGACTGGGACACGAAGCGAGAAACCGTTCACTGCAGTTTTATAAGCAATGTTTTATCAGTTCTCTTACTCCCAGAATTCTTTTGAACGCCCTTCTGTAAGCAGTTCTGGGGAGCCCGTGCTGTCTGATTTTCAGGCAGCATCTTGTTTACTGGTTCTCTCTGGCCCTGGCTGAGCCGGGTGACTCAGCAGAGCTGGAAGTTGTGCGTTTATCCACACATCACACTCGTGTGCACGTGTGCATTAAGTGCACCTTACACAGCCTGTCGTTTGTCTTACGTTTGAGCCTTGTGCCCGACTTGCACGCTCCTTTCTGTTTACCAAAGCAGAGGAAGATTAGATACTGCAGAACAGAAATGTGCTTCGAGTCAGGGTAGACTCACAGTCACTAACACAGAATCTCTGCGGGGATGATAGCGGCCATCCGTCAGTGCGTAAATCTCAGCTCCCGTGCAGGGCAGCAGTTGCTAAAGCGTCGCACTCTGCCTGGAGGGCTGCCCGTCCTGCTCCATCACTGCTGTGCAGCAGTGCTCAGACCTTCCTCCCCTGCCTGCCCGGGGCCGGTCCCCACTGGGGCTTCACACCAAGGCCCCACACTCAGTCGGGTTCTGCTCCTCCCTCCTGTGCTCACTGTGTGCCTGCAGGCAGTGAGGGGCAGAGCTGGGTCCCCTGCCCAGCCCTCCTCCCCGCTGCCCCAGCACAGACACGCATCTGTGGCTCAGCCCGGGGCAGATGGGCTGTGCCACGCTCTCAGTTTTCAGGGGCCGCCGTTGGCACAGCTTTTGGTCTCAGCAAAACTCTGCACGGAGATAGGACAGATTCCCAGAGTCGAGGTGACGCCTGCATCTACAGCAGATGGAAACAAATGGCAGGCTGACCCATTTCATAACATTTATTTTAACCTTCTGCCCAGAAATGGTCATACTTCTACACCAAGAAAACTGCTGAGCGCTGCCTGCAGGCCGTGTTTGAGTGACCCAATTGGATGGATGTGAAATGCCCTTTGACACAACCCATGGGACTCAGCAGAAGTCCTTCCAGACATCCCAGCAGTGCACAGCAGCAGTGCTGTGCCGGGTGTGCTCAGCAGCGCCGCGTGGTGCAGCGTCCTGGGTGGGCACGGGGCTCCACGGGTGGGCACGTGCTGTTCCTGCGGTGCAGTGCTGCTGTTGGGTGCTGTGCAGCTGCCCCACGGCAGCGAGCAGCCCTCGGAGTGGGGCAGCATTTGCATTTGGAAACGCTGGGTTTTCAAGATGAGCTTTACTTGGATTTTCGAAGGTGTAAGTAGCGTGTTATTCCTCGCTCTTTCAAAACCGACTGAATTCCTTTTGTTCTTGGGGTTTTTTTGCACCTCGAGGAAGGTGCGTGTGTTTTGTATTGACCGAGGGTTCCCTGTGCTGCTTCCCAGCATGTCTGTGAGGTAATGTGACGTTTCTGTTGCATGCGTCAGCTCCTGCTGGACTGGAAAAGGAGAACTGAAAAATGCTAGCAGCTCTGGAGGAAACAGAGCCATTTCATAACTAAGTCCCACGCTTAACTTACACTGGGATGCAGTTTTGTTTCTTTCTTCTGATTGTGATATTGAATAGAAGATGTCTTGGAGAAGGTAACGCTGTGTTTGAATATGTCACTTTCTCCTGGTGCTGCAGTTCGGGGCCACTGCTTACACGTGGTGACCAAGGCACTCATCCAGAAGGTGAAAACTGAAGGTTCTTCTGCTGTAAGCCAAGCTCTGGCCTGGCATGTGCCCCACAAACCCTGAGGGAAGGATGGAGAAACTTAGGCTTGGCTCTTTACGGTGCTGTTTAACTGATTGTTTTATTTATTTCTCAGGCAGAGAATGAATCTACCCTGTATGTATGAACAATGCAAACACATGCTGATGGTTGCCCGAGAGCTGTCGCGGCTTCAAGTCTCATATGAAGAGTATCTCTGCATGAAAACGTTGCTTCTCCTCTCTACAAGTAAGTGAACAGTTAAATACGAGGGTGAACCATGTGAGCTTGCCCTGGCAGTGCTATGAGACGCGTGCAGTGTAGTGCTGTGTTCGGGGTGTGATGGCAAGCAGCAGTCACAGTGCTCTGCTTGCCACCTGAGCACGCAGGGTTACGAGGAGGTCTGCTCTCAGCAGATAGGACGCTCATCCTGAAGTCGTGCAGGCCGCGTGCACAACTTTGCAGCTCCAGCAGAGGCCTAAGCCACAAACTGGCTGAGAGGTTGGCGCCCATAGGAGCGGCCAAAGCTCTGACTTCATGCCCAGAAAAATGTTCTTTAAACATTGCTGAGCGAGTTCTGATCTACTGAAGCTATTTCCTCCCCAGAAAAGTGACTGAGCTCTCCTAGAAGTTATTTGAACGTTGTTAAATAAAACTACGGCTTTCTGCATTTGCATCTTGAAAGTCTATAGGGGATTTATGATGGTGTTGTAAGGTCGATGTGTATGATGTACTGCACAGTGGCTTTATATGTCTTTCAGTAAGATGAGCTGTAGTTGGAGCAAGTCAGAACTTAAGTCCTGTTGTCTGTACTGCACGGGCACTCAAAGGATAGCACCAAAATAGTCCTTCTCTGGCCTGTGCAGAACGATGCTAATAGGAAACACTGCTCAAATAATTCTGCAGTGTGACTTTTACTCTGCATTCTTATTCCTTTCTACCTAATAGTTTTTTCCCTCTTCACGCACTGTGGTGTTGTAACGCCCTGACAAACGTCAGTGCTAACCCTGGCTCAGTGCAGTGCACACTGAGAGCAGCTGGGGCTCCGCGCACGCGGGGAGGTGCAAGCGGTGGGCAGGGTCAGTGCCGGAGCAGAGTGTGCTGTGTGTGCAGGGCTTCCTCGCAGCCTTTGCTGCTTCTGTGCCACTGCTTTTGCTTTAATGAGGCAACAGGGGTGGGAGCGTGGCTCGGAAGGAAAGCAGTGTAAGGACAGAGGTGCTCTTGCACGGGGACCGTCACCGCCCCAGCTCTGCGCTGCTGTGTTTTGTAAAGGCTGCAAACTCTGCTCAAATTGGAGATGCAAAGCTGAAGCCTCTCCCCAAAATTCCTGAAGTGCTTTGGACGTAAGGGAGGCCAACTTTCCTACAGGAATTGGGAATTTCCTGACAGGAATTTCCATGTCAGGAGTGGGAAGGAGACTGCTTCAGTAGAACTGAGCCCATTGACAAGCAGTTATGGCAGGCGCTGGCATGGAGCAGCAGCAGGAGTCTTTGTTGTCCTTGTGCTGGAAGACAATATCCTCTCACATCCCTTTAGGAGCCCGCGTGCTGTGGAAGTGGTGGTACGCTGTGGCACTTCTGAGAAATGAAGGGCTGAAATGTGCATGGGTTTTTAATCCCTGACTTCGCCACTGTAATTTCTGGTTCCTGCATTCCCGTGTGTCTTTTCTAAGAGAAGAGGAATAAGAGGGGTGAAGCACCAGCCCTGGGGCTGCAGCACACGCACTGCACACTGCTGTTGCTCACAGACCTGGCACACGTGTGGCACAACTGCCATCTCCTGCGTGGGCTGGGCAGGCTGCGGCACTGGGGGTCCTCCTCGGAGGGGCTGTGTTACAGGGACCTCCTCCCACCCCGTCCTCCTCATTTCCTTCCAGTCCACTCTGCCTGTACTTTCCTCCCTCTGTAGCTCTTGTCATCCACTTCAGCGCGGGGACCAAAGGCTGCACCTCGTGGGGAGGGCCGTGTGTGTCCTTGTGCCCGGTGCACCCACGCTTGGCCACGGGCAGGGCTGTCCTGCCAGCAGCGCTGCTGCCAGCCCTGGGCCCTCCATCCTCATCCCTCCTTGTTCCTGCATTGCCTGTGGTTGTGCTGCTTCGCCAGCAGCCCTGTGCTGTCTGTTGAACAAGTTGTCTGTCTCAGCTTCCTCTCTTCTTCCTTCTCTCTCAGCTCTCATTTCATTTTGTTAGAAAAAATGAGTCCTTTTGGTCATTTTTGTGTAACTAACATAAGATGGCTCAACTGATAACACAGTTGGTAGATGTATGACCTAGCTGTGTGTCAATGTTCCAGTTCCTAAGGAGGGCCTGAAGAGCCAGTCTTTGTTCGAAGAAATTCGCATGACATACATAAAAGAGCTGGGAAAGGCCATCGTGAAAAGAGAAGGGAACTCGAGCCAGAACTGGCAGCGGTTCTATCAACTGACAAAGCTGTTGGACTCTATGCACGATGTAAGTTATGAGGGGCACGTTCCCAGTGAGCAGCAGGGACGTGGTGCACAGCTCTGCCCCGAGCTCTGCTTCAGGGGGATGCTGTGGGAGGGGGGTACGGATGGCACCGGTGTGTAAGGAAGGAGCAGGTGAACGGGGCGGGCCTGCTGCTCTCGGAGCACCTTTCCAATGGGCTCCGTGGCAATTAGTTCATTTATTAATGTGTATCTTGGACTCTGGTTTTTAAAAATGGTGTTGCTTTAGAACTGGGGAACGGTGAAATTGTGACTCCAGAATAGTCGGGGAGATGCACAGTTAAAAAGCAGCGCCCATTCAGAGCAGAGCGTCAGCGTGTGAAGCTCCGGGCCCTGCAGGCTGCTCTCCCCGAGCACGTGGAGCTGCCGGTCCACGGCCCAGCAGGACAGGGCAAGGGGAATTTCAAGGCCTCATTCGGACGATGTGTGTTTCTCTTCTTGACTGGCTGTGTCTTCCGTGTTCCCCGCGTGGTTGCGTGGCCACGTTTATGTGAGGGTGGCACAGATGGGGCTGACGGGTGAGGCTGAGCTGCGGGAGCATCACTGCTGTGTGCAGTGCGTGGCAGCAGCTGGAGGGGCACGGGGGGGCAGGGAGCAGTGCTCTGTGTGCAGCAGTGTGGAAGTGACTGTGTGCTTTGTCGCTTGTAGGTGGTTGAAAATCTTCTGAGCTTTTGCTTCCAGACGTTTTTGGATAAATCCATGAGTATTGAGTTCCCAGAAATGTTGGCAGAAATCATCAGCAACCAGATACCAAAATACTCAAATGGAAACATAAAGAAGCTCTTATTTCATCAGAAGTGACTGCCTTAATACAAAAGGGTTGCCTTAAGAAAACGTCAAATGATAGCTTTTTTTCTTTTTTTTTTCCTTCATTTTTTTCTTTTTGTAAAGACAGAACCTACCAGACTCGTTAAGTTTGTCCTTGCAGCGGTGTTTCTTTTGTACTTATGCACTACATGTGGTTTACAGAGGGCCAAGATTTAGGCTGTAGAAGCAGCGGATTTCTCACATCTGAGACGTGGATGGGGAGAAGGGAAAGGAGAATAAACGTTGCTTACCAGAAGTCATATTTCTCCCCCTGCGCAACATCAGCGGATGCATCAAAACCACCGGTGAGGAGATCTGAGGCCGTAACGAACATTCTGCTCATCAATTTCTGCAGTGGGCTGGAGACTCTTTGTTTTTTTGTTTTTTAATAACGCGTTTTGGATTTTCTTTTCCTTTTCCTTTTTTTTTTGTTGTTTTTTTCCAAGTTAAGGTAGCGTTTTGGTTTCTGCATGTAACCTGAAGAAAGTTTACAAGTGTATATCAGAAAAGGGAAGTTGTGCCTTTTATAGCTATTACTGTCTGGTTTTAGCAGTTTCCTTTCACTTTATATACCATGAACGAGGCTTGTTCATTTTTTCTTACATAGTTTTTTTGTAATACTTCAAGATGCCTATTGTACAGCTGGTTTTTTAAGGCGGGGCAGCTCGTAGCTTTCCTAAATGACCTCTAGACGTTAATCCTTGAGTATATTCGTGTGGAAATGGGCTGGGTTTTCTCACCTAATAGCTTTCAGCCATCGAGGCGACCGTAGAATTTGGCATTTTTCTAAGGGCCAGGGGTGGGTGGGAGAACGCTCTCAAACGTCATTTCAGTAGATGCGGATGAAACAAACACTTTTGGTATATGTACAGAAGCGTTGGATATGCAGATTCATAGAAAATTAACACAGTCCTAACTGGATGTAAACGAGCAGGTTATTTTATATATTAAAAACAAAAAAAAAAACAAAGCCTGATTTTTGCATATAATGCAACAGCCATAACTACGAGAGTCACGGGCTGCGCTGACGCCAAGAAGATCAGTCCTGGCTGCCCATCAGGAAACCTTCAGGAAAATATGCATAGCTTAAGAAAAGTTTACTTCTGTGTGGAGAAACTCGCGTTCTCCGTACACCGAAACCCATCGTCGTGCAGGTGTCCGTGGGGAGGCGTCCTCGCGTCCGAGGCAGACGCGTCGCTGCGCCCAGTGGTGCGGTGGCGTTGTGGTTGTGCCGCTGTGGCTCTGGAGGTGCTCTCGCGGTGCAGCAGTGTGCTCTGACTCAGTCCCTCTGCCCGAGCGCTTCGTCCCCGTCCCGGGAGCGGAGAGCTCCGCTGCCGGCTTCGCGCTCTCCGAGTTGTGCGTCCAGCGTTGTCTGTGTGCGGCTGCACCCCTCCCTGTCGAGTGACTAGCGTGCCATAAACCTGCCGCAGGTCTCGTGAACTTCTCCTCGTTGCCATGGATAGCTGTATTTTAAGACGTCGAGAAGCTGCAGTAGCCTTTTCTGCCTGCACCTTAACGATTTTCTGTATCTCGAAACGTATTTACCGAGCCACTCTAGAATTGGATTTGTACCGGAGGCGGCCCAATGGTTTGTGTGACAGCGGCGAGAAAAATCATCCGGGAAGATACAAAACCTAATATATTTTTGTATTTAGTTGTAGTTTCGAATATGTATAATCGGTATATTTGCTGATCTGAGAAAAGAAGGGAAGGGCTACTGCAGCTTTAAAAGCAATTTATTAATAAGTGTAAAATAGCTTGTATAGTGTATAATAAGGATGATTTTTAGATGACAGATTGCTTTATCATGATACGTGTAATTATATTTTTTGTAGGGGTCACGGATATGCTGAGTGGTCGAGCCGTGCCAGCTGTGCTTTGTCTGGAGGTAGTGCTGAAGGCGCTGGCGTTCAGCATCCAAAGACGCGCTCTGTTAGGAAGCAAAGCAGAACTCCCGCGTTCGGTGGCTGCTCTTAGGGCCGAGTTCGCGTTTCTCCGGTCACTGTGTCAGAGCGCGAGTCGGGCCTCGTGCGGGCGCTCCGCCGGCCCCCCTGCGGGCTGCCCCCGTGGGAGGGCAGCTGGAGACATCGGGCAATAAAACGCCTCCAGGTGCCGGCAGTGCGGAGCCACGGGGTGATGCTGCTCGCCCCGCACCACCGCCCTTCTGTGGTTCCGCAGGAGTTCGTTTCCGAGCGAGATGGGAAACTCAGTTTTCACCCTTTCTTAAATCTTTTTTGAATGTTAGACCTATTACAGGGAGCAGATGCTATAGTCAGGACCTTGGAGTAAAATATCATCTTTAATGAAGAAAAGAAACAGTCGCTCTCTGCTCTCGGAACGATCCGTACAGAACGCGGACGTTTGGTGGCAGTGACGAAGCGCAGTGGGCCGCGCTCAGCCCGTGCCGTTGCTCCGTGGCAGCTCCGTGTGCCCTTCTGCGGGCCCTTCCTCCCATTCGCCTCTTTTGGTTCCTTTTCCTTCTTTATTTTTTTTCCCCTTTGCTTTTTTCCTTTCTTCCTTTTCATTTTTTTTCATCCCCACCCCCAGCGGAGAATTAACTGCAGCGAATGTGAACAAGTCGTCGCCGCGAGGGGAGCGGCGAGGTGGGAGAGGAGGGGCCGTGCCCCCCGCCCCGCGTGCCCGCCGTAGGCTCCCTTTGGTTCAGGGCAGTGAGGAGGAAGGGCCGCGGTGCTGCTGGGAGGTGAGCATCACGGTTACGAGGGCGTAGCGCTTCCGTGAGCGGTGAGGAGGACGCGCGGGGTGCGTCGCAGTCCTGGCAGCGCTGGGCAGTATCTGCACTCGGGGTGAAGCAGGAGAACGGCGGCTGGTGTCCCTTCAGTGCCTTATCACAGTGCGCGGGGCGATCGGGGCGGCCTTACAGAGGGCAGCGGGGGTCCGGGGGGGGGGGGGGTCCGGTGCCGCGCTGGGCTTCGTCGCCCCGTTGGCAGACGGGTCGGGAATAGGAGCAAGTGCCTGGAGTCCTGCCCCGTGGCTGCGGACGCGGGTTGGGCGTCGCGGCACGGCTCAGCCCGGCACCGGGCGCGCCCCGCGGGCGTCACTTAGGAACCAAAAGTTGGGGGGCAGAGGAGGGCCGCCCCGCACGGCGAAGGGCGTCGGCTTCTGGCGAAGGCTGAGTGCGAAACACCCCCACCTCCCCCCACCGTCACCGCGCGTCAGTACTCTATTTTGTATATTAAACGAAAGTTATATAACGGGGACAGATCCTATATCGTACCGGCGTATGGCATTATTACAAAAATCATTATTTTTATCACAGTAATTTTAAACAGCATTAAAAAAAAATTAAAAATTAAAAAAAAAAAAATGAAAGCAGTGACTCCTGTTTAAAAATGAAAGTTGTAGTTTTTTATTCATGCTGAATAATTCTGTAGTAACAAGTCTGTAGTTTTCACCGACTCAGTGAAATGTTGGGCTGTAAAAGCTTGTGTGGAATTGTTGAGCATTTATTTTTTCATTTAAATTTGCTGTTCTGGTAATACAAAGCCACACATGTGTACAGAAGTTGCAGTAAATGTGAGCCATTTACAGCAATGCCGAGTAATGGACAGAAACCATACAATAAAATTCTGCTTTTTTTCATTAAATGGCCCCGAAGTGCTTTTGTGTGCCCACGGAGCAGTGCTGCTGGGGGGTCGGCGTGCCGTGGGGTGCACGCGGGGTGTATGGCAGAGCCCATCGCTGCTGCAGCTCCGTCCCGGGGCAGAGGGTTTCTGATGTCTGTGTTTGGAGGGACGTTTTAATTGGAAGTCGTGACTTGCGTTCTCCAGTCATTGCCGCTGCAGCTCTGACTCCCAGCTTCTTTTTAGGGGGTGGGGAGATCTGCCCCGGGTGTGGAATAATCCCAAGGCTGTATGGGGTGGGGGCTGTGCCCCAGTGGGGCTGTGGGGTGTGGGGCTGTCAGCACGGAGGAGCTGTGGGTGTGCTGCTCCCAGTGAACAGCGGCGTAAGATCGGCCGTGTCATCAAATCGGCTTTGATTGCGGCACGAAGTGCCAGCTCCCCAGCAGGGAGCGGTCGATGGGGATCGTTCGCCATCAGAGCAAAGAGTTTCAGAAATGTGGCTTTGGTCCTTGCCGTGCTCGGCGGCTGTGGGCCGGGGCTGGATGCGACACGAGAGCAACAGCGACGGCATCCCTTCGTGTGACAGTGCCGAAAAGCCCCTTGAAGGGCACACATCGGACCCCAGCACGGAACTGCCGCTCCCTGCGCTGCCTGCCAGAGCGCAGCGGTCACCGGACGGCCCCGTGTGCCACCGCCGTCCCCTCTGTGGCACCGCAGCGTTCCCCACCCGGACACGTCAGCACTCTGCTCCCGTGGGCGCCCGTCTCCATCTTCCAGGACACCCACACGGAGCCCATCGTGAGCGCGGGGTCTGTGACGGCTTCGCTTCGTTTGCTTCACGCTGACGCGATCGGACGGCGCAACAGATGCCGTGAAATGCCGCTTCTGCAGCGCTGGGTGTCCCGGCCCCCCCTCCAGAACGCATCTCAGAGCAAAGCCGGGACCGAGTGGGGGTGTCCGGGAGCGGGGCTACGTGGCTCGGCAGGAGCAGGAACCCCGAGCCGGGGTGCAGAGCTTCCCGGGTACCCGGGAAGGAGCTCCGTGCCAGCGCATCCCGCGGAGGTCCGCGCTCCTTCCGATGCGCCGTCGGCTGTGGCACAGCTCCAGATCGTAATTAAGGATATTCCCTGAGGTCACCGCAGGGAGCTTTAAGTTTAAAAAATAACAAGTAAGTGGAATCCTTCTAATTATAGGCTCTGTTGGTTCGAGATTAAACCGCATGAATAGGGCGAGGGGAAACTGCTGATGCAGCGTTTAACGCGGCCGCTAATTGCATCGCTAATGCGACGGGGCAGTGCTTCCTGCGGGAGGGGACTGGCACTGCTGAAGTGCTCATTGTGCCCGGGGAGGCACCAGGGGGAGCGGGGGGGGGGGGGGGATGGAGCTGCCACGGCCCCAGGGCAGTCCCCAATCCTGGTGCGGGGCCGGGCTGAGCTCTGCACCAACACAGCTTTGCCCACACGGCCCTCACGTGGTGTACAGGTAGAGCCATCGATGTATGTGCACTCAGACACCTTCGTATGTATCACCAAACGGAGATGCATACACTGGCTTGCTCTGCTTATGTGTGTATAACACAATACCAGAGGAGCATCTGTATGCCCTTAAGCCCCACCTGCACAGCCCATCCCCTCCACCAACACACAGCAGTGGTGAACTGGCAGGAGCAGGGCGTGCCAAGGGCACCGGGAGCTCCGAAAGGATCGTGCTGGTCCCAGAAGCCATTCAGCATTATCTGCCAAAATAATATTCATGTACAGTGTGACAAACATCTGTCCCTCGCCAGGAGTTCGATTGTTTTGCCATTATTCCTTACGTACGGCCGAATGCTACGAGTGGGGCTTTTCCCATCCCATGGCCAGCAGGTGCTCTTTGTGCAGCTGCACTGGGGTGGGAGGAGGTCTGCTCTGTGGGGCTGTGTGGGGCTGTGTGGGGCAGAATGCAGAACCTGCAGGCAGAGCTGCAGACCCTCCATGAGCAACGTGTGCTCTGAGCACTGCATGGGGCTGAGCCCTGCTGGCTGCTCCTGTACCCCACAGCTCTTCCCCTTTTTGCGTCACTGAGTTTTAGAGCACAGGTGCTATTTTCTGGACATCTTTGTCTGAGGTTTAGGAGCAGAACCGCCTTCATTAGGAAGGAGTTTTCATAATGGGTGATAGCAGGTGCTGCCTGGTGAGCTGCCAGCAGCTGTGCTGCATTACTGCTGCTTCGTGGTGTCTGCGGGTCCCAGCCCACAGAACAGAGCTCAAACACCTGGCTTTTTAGAAAAAAAAAAAGAAATATTTCTAACCTTTATTTCCCAAAAGCTAAAAAAATGAATTGGCCCTAATGCACAAACTGTAATTGCTCTGAGGTCTCTGGCTCATTAGAACAATTAAAATACTGTTCACTTTCCAAGCAGAAGCTGTCCCTTCAGAAGAGGTGACGCTCCTTAAACCAACCCCACACAGGGGTTACCATACAGCTCCACCAGACCCCCCCCAGCCCAACCCCCACCTCCAGCACTGACATCGCAGCTGTGGAAGAGTTCAGCTGTGCCATGGCAGGGGGGAACCGAGGGGGTCACCACCCCAGAGGGGTCACCACCCCAGAGGGGTCACCACCCCAGTGGGCACACAGCACTGGTTTCTGAGCGCTGGGAAACATGAACCCATAGCAGAGGTGCCCCCGGGCTGCCCTGCAATGGGGTCAGGGGTGGTGGGACAGTGCGGGGTGGAGATACAGCACAGGGCCCTCCCACAGAGGAAAGCAGCTCCTGTGCTGGTGGGGAAATCAGGCTCCCAGTCCTGAGCAGGAGCCCGGCTCTGCTGTGTGTGTGTGTGTGTGTGTGTGTGTGTGTGTGTGTGTGTGTGTGTGTGCGTGCGGACACATTCGCAGACACCGCATGCACAACCCATCCCAGGCAGCCCCGCCGGGATATTTCTGGTCTGTGGATGTTATTACCGAGTGCTATTCCAGGCCTGCTGTGATTCACTGTGAGCTGCTCCGCGGAGCACCGGAATCACGAGATTTGTGCTATTTCCATCATTTCTGCGGGCACCGCAGCGAGATGCAGGAGCTCCCAGAGCCAGGCAGTGCAGAGCTCGCTCCCAGTGGGCTTTGCACAGAGCACACTCTGCCTTTGCTCATCCAACAGTGAAATGGGGATTGCAGCGTGTGTCACCGCTGTGTCCGTGTGCCCTCAGCTCCCGCAGTGTCCTGCAGGGCTGTGCCCCTCCTGCTGAGAGCAGTGGGGCTGGGGTTGAGCCAAGGCAGTGGGGAATCCTGCACCGAGGGGCTGGAGCTGCCCCGAGCTCACTGAACCCACTGCAGCCCCTCGGGGTGCCCACTGTGCCCCACTGCTGCCCGGAGCTGCGGGAGCTGTGCTCTGCAAAGGATGGCGTGGAACAAAGGGCAGCGATGATGCTCGTGCTGAGGTGACCCCTTCCCCATAGACACAAAGGGAAGGTCCAGGGACAGCTGGGACTTGCACGAAGTCTCCTTGAGGTTTGGGTTTGTGCTGTGAAGGTTCTCAAATAAATCAGAGGAACTCCTCTGGCGTCAGCAGCCATCAGCTGGCTGTGCTGGGAGCCCCGAATGAGCATCTCGCTCCCATCCTCACTGCCTCTTCCAGGCTGTCAGCAGAAGTGAAACTAAAATCAGAGCCATCATTCTTCTAAGGAAAATTCCAATGCTTCAATACCATTTACAAAATAAAAGTGTCGGGCAGCGCCTGAAATAAATGTAACGAAACTTCTCTATCAGCATCAGAGCTCAACCCCTTCTGCAGCAGGCGGACACAGTGTGGGACACAGCCCTGCAGCACTGTGACATCTGCAGCACTGCCACTGCTGCCCAGCACAACTGCTCTGTGCAGCACCACACCATGCAGCACCACACCATGCAGCTCACAGCCCTGCAGCTCACAGCCCTGCAGCACACAGCCCTGCAGCACACAGCCCTGCTCCATGCAGCCCTGCAGCTCACAGCCCTGCAGCACACAGCCCTGCAGCTCACAGCCCTGCAGCACACAGCCCTGCAGCTCACAGCCCTGCAGCACACAGCCCTGCTCCATGCAGCCCTGCAGCACACAGCCCTGCAGCTCACAGCCCTGCAGCTCACAGCCCTGCAGCACACAGCCCTGCAGCTCACAGCCCTGCAGCACACAGCCCTGCAGCTCACAGCCCTGCAGCTCACAGCCCTGCAGCTCACAGCCCTGCAGCACACAGCCCTGCAGCTCACAGCCCTGCAGCTCACAGCCCTGCAGCTCACAGCCCTGCAGCACACAGCCCTGCAGCTCACAGCCCTGCAGCACACAGCCCTGCAGCTCACAGCCCTGCAGCACACAGCCCTGCTCCATGCAGCCCTGCAGCACACAGCCCTGCAGCTCACAGCCCTGCAGCACACAGCCCTGCAGCACACAGCCCTGCTCCATGCAGCCCTGCAGCACACAGCCCTGCAGCTCACAGCCCTGCAGCTCACAGTCCTGCAGCACACAGCCCTGCAGCTCACAGCCCTGCAGCTCACAGCCCTGCAGCACACAGCCCTGCAGCTCACAGCCCTGCAGCACACAGCCCTGCAGCACACAGCCCTGCTCCATGCAGCCCTGCAGCACACAGCCCTGCAGCTCACAGCCCTGCAGCTCACAGCCCTGCAGCACACAGCCCTGCAGCTCACAGCCCTGCAGCTCACAGCCCTGCAACACACAGCCCTGCAGCTCACAGCCCTGCAGCTCACAGCCCTGCAGCACACAGCCCTGCAGCTCACAGCCCTGCAGCACACAGCCCTGCAGCTCACAGCCCTGCAGCACACAGCCCTGCAGCACACAGCCCTGCAGCTCACAGCCCTGCAGCTCACAGCCCTGCAACACACAGCCCTGCAGCTCACAGCCCTGCAGCACACAGCCCTGCAGCACACAGCCCTGCAGCTCACAGCCCTGCAGCTCACAGCCCTGCAGCACGCTGTGGAAGCACTGGGGATGCAGCCCCCACCTCCCCGCGTGTGCTGCAGCACAGAGCAGAGCACCGTGAGCTGCTGTAATTAGCTGTAATGGTCTGGGCTGCAATTCAGGCCCCCGAGCTCAGCAGAAGTCATCTCGAGACAAGACAATTACCAGGAGGATGTTTTGTCTGACTGCTGAGACAGATGAGAATCTGAAAAATTCATGGCCAGGCCCTGAAATTGTTGCTCTCCTGGACTAACAGCGGCTCGAAATCCTCAGGCCAGGCAGCCCACCCCCAGCCCCCCCCACGGGCTGCAGCACAGCGCGGGGCAGAGCCAGCTGCTCCCACAGCACAGGAGGAGCTGCAGTGCTGCTGCAAACCCCACGGCACCGCTGGCAAAGCCCCATCCCCAGCACAGCAGCACAGCTCTGCCTGGAGCATCCTCGGTGCGTGCCACTCCTGCAGGCCAGCCCGAAACCTCAGGAAATCACATGAATTAGCAAAGGGAGCTTTCTCAGCGACGTGCACAGCTCAAAATTAAGAGCTGTGGTTCCTGGGTGTGTTTTTTAGATCAGCAGCTTCGCTCCTTCCCAGAAGCTCTGGCCAGCCTGGCTTTTTCCTTCATCTTATCTGTTCTCTTACTCCGATCCACAGCCTCGCACCATTTAACCCCATCTGGGGCCCAGATGTGCTCACTCCGTCCTCATCCACACCGGGGGATGGGGGGGGGCACCACTGGCACTGCTCGGATGGGCAGGGATGGGGATGGGGATGGGGATGGGGATGGGGATGGGGATGGGGATGGGGACAGGGAGCAGGGCTGCTGCCCCGGGGTCTGGCAGGGAGGGCAGCAGCAGCACAGCCTTGGAAACCAGTTGAAAAAAGAGCGACTTTTCCTCTTCTTTCTCCTTTTTTCCTGAAGACAAACGTCCAGGAAGTTTAGTTACTGTGAATGAACTTTAAAGAGGTCTGAAATTTCAGCTTCCCCTATTTCTGAGTGACACGGGGAGGCCGAGGCCCGGGGCTGTTGGTGGATGTGAGAATGTTTGCACCGTTGCCTTTTTTCCATCCCCGGTTTCAAATGTCCTTCGCTCCTCTCCTTACAGGTCTTCTAAAAATACCAAATCATATAGATCCTTCCCCCATTATATTTTAAGAGACTCTATTTATACATTAATTCTTTCAAAAATAAAAAGTGACACATACATACAGCAATCCAGTCACTCAGAGGCTTTAAAATTATTACAAAAAGACAGAAAGACCCCACCCCACCGCGTGCACGCTGCGCTCTGCCCACGGGTTGGGTTTTCCTTCACCATTTCTTAGCAGGAAACAGAAGTCCCAGCGGGTGCCCGCAGCTCCAGCTCTGCAGGGCCCCTCTCCCACCCTCCTCCTGCAAACGGAGCCAGCGGGAGAGGTGCAGGGTGCAGGGTGCAGAGCATGCTGATCGCTGTCTGGAGGCTGCAGGGCACTGTGCAGGCGTTCCCCCGGAGCTGCAGGCCGCCGCTGTCCCTGTGGTGGTGGGGGCTCCGGGCTGGGGACGTGGCACTGTGTCTGCACACCGTGTCCGGGCCATGGGAGCCCCCTCTGCCCCACACTGCTCACAGGGCCCAGTGCTCCCAGCACGCGAGGCAGCGCTGCCATGGATACCATGGGACGCTCAGCAGTCCGTGCGGTTATAGGAACTCCACGTAGTTCTCGGGGATGAGCCCTGTCTTCCCGTTGAGAGTCCCCTCCAGCCAGCCGGGCTCCTGCGACGGGTGCACTTGAGGAGAGAAGGAAGGGAAGCGTGTAACCACGGGGCTCGCTGCGTCCTCCAGCTCCGGGCCAAACCCTTCTGACACTCAGCTCCCACAGCCTGAGATGCCCCAGAAGTGCAGTGGTGATCCCGTGGCAGCCCCTCGCCCTGCTTTCTGCCCAGCACAGCACCCAGGCTCCTCCACACCTCTCCTCTCCTCCAGCCCCACTCAGTGAGCACAGCAATTTTCTGTTGACGGATCACAGACCCTCAGGAAAGGAGGAACTGCTCAAAGGCCAAACATCTCCGCGCTCTGGCAGTCTGCACCAGCACAGCACAGCCCACCACGGCTGGAGATGCTGCTGAGGGTGATCACAAATAAAAATCTCCACCCTACATTTGCTGATATTGTGTTTACAGAATCCCTTCACCCTAAGATGTTTCTAGGGTGCTCCTTCCAGCTCACTTTCCCTGTGCAGCGTGCAGCCCGGCTGCTCCGTGATGGGAACACGCTGTGGACTTTTTCCCTTCAATAATCCATTGATTTTTATCTAGCTGACACAATGCATTTAATTCCAACCTGCTCCCCTGCTTGCTGCTCCGATTCCCATGGGCTCTCAGAGGGGAGCCCACGTTTATTTGCAGGCTATCTGTGGTGCTGCTTAGGAAAAGCATTTTCATTCACCTGTATTAGTTCTCTTCCCCTCTCTGCTATGCTCTCATGCAGCAGGGCAGGGCTGTGCGCGTGGGAGCAGCTTCTCAAATGACAGTGCTCAGCACATAAAAGCCAAGAGCCACTTGGAAAACAGTAAGAAGTCTTTTCTTTACACTGGGGTTATATCTAAAACAGAACTGCCTAATTCCACGGGGCACAGCCTCTTCCCTTGATGCAGGAAACAGAAAGTATGCGCTCATTAACATCGTCTCCAAAAAGTGTGACTGCTCAGGGGTCGCCTCCTCCAGCTCTGCGTCCTGGGGGGACGGCCCACCTCACTTCTCCAGCTCCTGCACAACACAGTATGGCAGCTGCACGGGCTGCTGCTGCTGCCTGGAAGCTCACCTCCCCGTCCCTGAAGTGATCCAAGAACGGCTCCAACCACCCACCGGTTTTTGTCTTGGATTTAAATTATGGGTCTGTGGGAGGGATGCAGTGGGGTCACAAAGCCTGCACACCGCCCCAGCTCTGCCCACAGCCCCTGACCCACTGGGGAGGAGAGGGAGAGGAGGAGGGGCACCCCTCCCGCCCACCCCCACCTCACATCTCCCCAAGGAAAAGTCATTTCCACACTACAACAGGACTGAGCCTATGGATGATCAGCTCTTTTCAGCACGGGTATAAAACATAAGGCAAGGCACATCTGGGATTGAATGGCAGGTTCAAGCGTTGCTGCTTTTCTCTCTTCATGGGATTTCTAGTGGTGGAAATGGGATAGTCATTAGGCGTGGGACTGAAAGGAAACCTGGGAATTTACAGTCCAACTCTTCCCTGGGTCGCAGGAGGAAAACCAGTGATTCACAGTGCCCAGACAAACAATGGCCAACTGGTGTTCTCTGCAGCTGTGTTCACGTTCCCTCTGACACCGGCCCTGCAGTTCCTCCCGTGCACATGAATACATGAAACAAGAGATGCTGCCAGAGAGCAGGAGCCCCTGGCTGCCAGGCCGGGCAGTGCCACAGCTCTGGGGGGGGGTCACGCTGCTCGGTGGGGCAGTGCCACAGCTGCAGCCCCCAGGGCCCAGCCCGGCAGTGCCAGCATTCACTCACCGTTGTCGAACACAGTGCCCGCTGTGAAGGAGAGCTCTGAGTCGTGCTCTGCTTTGCAGGCGTACAGAGCTCGGGCTTTCCGCAGCGGAGAGCTGCAAAAAGAAAGCATTGACTGGCATAAAAATTAGCACCTGGGGAAGGGTGTCTCAAACCCGACGAACAGCTAAGGAAATCCACGAGGGATTTGCTGCACTTCTTTAAAGGCTGTACCTGAGGATGAAAAAGGTTTAGTGACCATCAGTGTGCCCACACTGTGCACGATGGAATCGGAGGGCGCTCCGGGCACAGTGCAGTGCCTTTCCCAGCCCCACAGCCACAGCACAGCACTGCAGTGCTGCCATCACCCCCAGGGCATCTCCATTCCCTCCGAGGGCTCCAGGGGCTTTTTCCAGGGGTGAGAAGTGACTCTGAATGCTCCCAGTGTGAGCCCAGGGCGATCGGCATGAGCTCACCTTACAGCAGAAGCGGTCGGTGCGCACTCACACGGAAACCACAAACCAGGAAAGCTGTGAATGGTTTTGGTTTTGCTGTCAGCACGGCCGCAGGGCTGAGATTTTTCCTATCTGAATTCCAGCTGTATGACACGAGCAGCAGCAAAACGCTTTGCAGCACGGCACGGGCAGACCAGCAGCTCAGCACAGGGTCCCTGGCCACCTGGAGGCCTCTCCTCCCGTCTCACACAGAGACAGAGGACATTTTCTGGCTCACTACCTTAAGTTATTCACATCTCCACACCTCTGCAGCCCCAGTGCTGCCCCCACGCAGTGCAGGAACTCGGGGCCCACTGACAGCTGCTGTTGGATTACTGCCTGCAAGCATGGCACAGCACCAGCAGGGCACCCCCAGGAGCTTCACCCACGTGCTCCGGTGCAGACTCGGGGATGATGAGCCCTGAGGAGGTCTGCTCGGATGGCATTACACCGCTGTCAGCCTTTGCACATGTGTACTGGGACACAAATAACCCTGCCAACAGCAGACACCGTGCAGGCAGCACACACAGCTGCAGGAGGGGGAACGCTCAGCCCGTGCCCACCATGAGCAGACAGCTCTGGCACTGGGCTGGGCCAACTTGCTCCAGTGATGCCCACACTCCTGAGACATGGGCTAAAGGCAGACCAACCCCTGTGCTGCAGCACGCCCTTCACCCTCCCCACATTCCAGCTCAGAGAAGGGAAACAGACAGAAAAATCCAGTATCGCTCCTGGTAGCTGCTGGATAGCACTACGTTGCTTACCTGCTGTAGAGGTGAGTGCAGCAAGCTCCAGGTGAGGAAATGGCTGAAAACCCAGAGAACTCAGCACCAGTGGGACCTGCAGGCCCCGAATGCCCCAGCCCGAGCCCCAGGGCTGCAGCAGAGGTGCCCAGGAGGTGCCCACAGCTCTGCTGGGACAGGAGATGTCTGAAAGCTCCTCTCTTGCTGAATGCAGATAGCTGCACTGGGAGTTTTGAGCAGGATGCAAAGGAGGAGGGGAAGTGAAGTGGGGCAAACCAAGTAAATTAAACAGAAAATAGGAAAAGCAACAGAAAGCCAAGCAAATTGTGCAACAGACCTGATGGGGGATGAGTCGCTGGACGTAGAGGAGGTGGGCATAGGACTTGATGGCGCAGAGAACATGGGCCAGGACGGTGAGAGGGGTGACGTTGGGCTTGGATTCTGAGGGCTGCAAGACATAACCAGATACCTTATCAACGTGCAACCACAGAAACAAACAGCAACTGAGAGACAGGCAGACGACATCCAACGATAGCTGGTGCCTTGGGAATAGTCCGAGCATGAGACACAGCCACGAAATGAAGTGCCGAGACCTTGGGAAACATTTCAAGGCCAGATCTGCATTCCTCCAGACAACAAGAGCAGGATCTTCCAGTTAACCCTTGCTCCATCGCCCCGCTCCCTCCACCCCACGGCCACAGCTGCTGGGCTGCGTGCTGCTGCTGGCCTCCAGCACCTTACCTGCTGTGCCATGGCTCCTCCAGAGAGCTGGCTGCACTCGTGCCACCAGCAGGCTGCTCCCTGGGCCACGCTGCACAGTGCCCGAGCACTGCTGCCCATCTGCGCATCCCAGAGGGTCCCTGGTGTGGAAGCCCAGGGGCTGTGCTGCTGCACCACGTGCTGCAGCCCCACGGGTGCCCACACCAGCACCAGAACTGAGATGAGGTGCAGGGAACCTCTTTTCTCCCACCACAAACAGGAGTGGAACAGCAGCAGGGCTCATGATGCAGCAGCCGATGCTCCAGCACTCCTGCAGCACTCCTTAAATCTCAGTGCTGTAAAGGTTTAATTGATGTTTGCTCATGTTCTACATTGAGAAACTCTCTTCCCCTCACCCAAACTGCTCTGGACTATCAGCTCGTTTCCTCACTTTTCCTGTAAGTGACTGCTGTCATCTGAAGACAAACTGTGTCACTGAGCTAGGAAACACACAGAAGTGAGAAGTGTTTCCTGCAAAACTGTCACACTGAGGTCATTCTCAGGTTCTCTGAAAATTAATTACTGCACTAAAACACCATTTTGTGTCTGTTTCCTCTTCTACTATCTCCGGGATTATCAGCTCATCTGTATTCTCAGTCTAACTCAGCCTGTAAGCTCTGTAAAACACCAGAAAATCCGCTCAACGCTGAAAATGCCCCACAAATAAACCCAAGTTCAGCAAATGCATTGTTAATTCTGTGGCCCCTCTGTGTCACAGGGCTGGATTCAAGCAGCCCACGCCCACAGGAGCTCCTCACCCTCTGCCAGCACGTGAAACCTCTGCAAATGAGTGGTGGGTTCAGCCGTGACCCATCTGTCACTGAGAGATCACACAGCCACCAACCACAGCAGCAACATCAGCAGGAGCCCAGCACTGCCCACCTCGTTATGTTAACACCGAGGAGTGTACCACAAAATCTCAGTGCTGCATTTCAAACCTCAGCCTCTGCCACTGAAGAGGAACAACCAACCATCCCCAGAACCCAGGAGGGTCTCCGGGAAACATTTATGACTCATCTTGAATCGATGATCCCCGTGGGTCCCTTCCAGCTCCGGATATTCTACAGTCCTATGAATTTTGCATGTGATGGGAGCTCTCTTCCCTTCGGTTCAGCTCAGGACTGAAGCAGCACACCCTGCACGCCGCAGCCCGTGCCCTGGGACATCCCCACAGCACCCCAACCCCGGGCACCCCAAGGCCAGACCCTGCCAGGGTCTGTCCCCACCACTCACAACTGAGAGGATAACGCCGTGGATTTGGGCCAGTTTCGAGGGAGAAAGTGCCCATGCCATAAATAATCCCAGCAGCCAGAGGACACGAAAGAAGGTTAAATTTTTGGCCTCAATTCCCCCGAAGTCCATATCTGCTTAAGGCTGAGCTCCTGGCACCTCTCCTCCCTGCAGAAGCTGCGTCGCTGAGTCCAACAGACACTCGTGATTTCCCCACGTCATCTCGGGCAATACCTTCATTTCTGCAGAGCATTACATGGGCACAGGGCTGAACCACAGCACCGCAGCACAACTGCCACCAGGCGTGGTGACACCGGGCACGCTCACAGGCAGACCGTGCCATTCACCTCTTCACTACGACATTCAAAAGCAATCCTGTACTTTGCTATCCACACCATAATATGAGCATTTAACAGCACTGGCCAGCCTCTAACAGACCTGAGACACACTCGTACTTACCACTGCACAAATCTATTCCCAACCTCAGTCAGAAGGAGGTGCTGTGCAGGGCACCCGGCGATCCCCAGCTTACCCCTCGAAGCATCACTTCTTGCTGCTGCTTTCCTCCCCAGCAGGTGCAGCCATCCAGCAAAGCGTGACGATGTTCTACCTTCCCTCAACTCAAGAAGTTATACAGCACATAGGGCACGTACGTTTGTTTTATTTTATCTGCACACAAGCATGCTTCTGCCCTCTAATGGAGACAGCAGGTTAGATTCATTTGGAGACACGGAGAGAGCACTCCTGTGGGTGCTGGGACCTGGAAGCCCTCGAGCGTGGCTGGTGCTGCACGAGGAGCTGTGGTTTGGAAACCAAAGGCTGCTGGTTATGATACCTGCATGCAGCACCTGCTGGCTGCACACGGCTGAGCTACTGCTGCGAGCTGCCAGGACAGCACATCTGGAGCACAGCTGGCGGGCAGGTTTCACTCATCTCCCCACAGCCGCTCCCCATTCGTGCAGGCTCCTCCATCCCGGTGATCCCACTGAGCTCTTCTCAGAGGTGCCCCCTATCTGCCCCACGCAGGGGTTTCCCATGGCCTCCAGTCCCTGCTGCAGAGAGGTTCCTCCCCACTGAATGCCTGTGGGTGACCCAGTGTCCAAAACGTGGCCGGGCTGCTCCCTGACAGCAAGCCCTGGGTGGCATGCCCACCCCACAGCACAGCCAGCACCGACCCCGCCAGGACACCCAGCTGCACGAGGCACCAGGATGAGAAAGTCCCCTTCTTGAGATGGGATTAGTGTAAAAGGATGCAGTGCTCGGGACCTGTAGGTCAGCTTCAGCACTGTCACCCCAACAGCTCCACCTGCTGCAGTGACCGAGGGGCACAGAACTGCTGCTGGGATGCTGCACTACAGGAAACCTCACAGCATCAGCCGGGCTCTGCAGGCAGCTATCTGTTACGAAGCTATCCAAAACCTGGGAATGGGATTTTGGTATCTTTGGATGGCGAAGAAAACTCTCCCTGTGCCCACCAAAACACGAGACACATTCACTAGGAACAACACGCAGATCTGTGAGCATGAAGACCCTCCTGCCTCCATCAGGTTACTCCCAGGAGAGATGAACCCTGTGCTGTGAGCAGTTCCCCGCTGGGCAGATGCACCCTGAGGGCTCAGCCCCTCCCAGGGAAACCCCAGGGTTGGGTCCCAGAGATCCCGCTCACGTGCCACCCCACCGAGCCACACCGTGGCACGGGTCCAGTCAGGTCTTGCTGGAGAAGTGAGCGCACTCGAGTGATCAGAGCACCGAGGCCTCTGTATTTTGGAACATGTTTTTTGGAGGACTCCATTTCCTTTCTCGTTCTCATGGGAATAGCAGAGGTGGTGATGGGCTTTTTGGAAATGCTGTTGTCTGCAGAAAGCAAATGTCATCTGGACCTGCTTTTTCCCTTCTTCTTACTCTTGAAGGCTGTGCGAGGGGCTCTTCCTGTTGGGTGCAGAGTGGGAAACAAAACAGAAAAAAAAAAAGCTAAGAACCAAAAATACCAGCAGCAGCAAACAAGGAAGGGGCTGAACTTCACATCTTCGAACCAGCTCTGCCCAAAGAGGGAACTCTGTCAGTCAGCAGCACAGAACAGGCCGGGGCTTCGCCTTTCCTCTGCATCAGCCGTGTCCCCGGGCAGCATGGGGCAGCACGCAGTGGGACAGGATGGGGTGGGACGTCCCAGGAGCTGTGCTCGAGCAGCCCTGCTGCCATCCCTGTCCTTCCAGGCACTGCTCCACTTTCCTGTCGCTGGATCTGAAGCCCTCCTCGCTCCTTCCTCTCACACCCCCTTCCTTCCCTGCTCTGCTGCCCACCTGGACCTGGCATCAGTAGAGCTGAGCAGTTGTTGGCATCAGGGCTCCCAGACAGCTTTGGCTGCTTTGTCCTTTTGGGTGAGAGGACACTCATTCTGCTGAAAAATGTTTACAACTTGTTTATTTCAGTGGCACTCGGGGCTATTTCTGGCACAGAACATCCAGCATCTATGAATGGGCACCATCTACTGATGAGCTAAAGCCCTTTGGTGAAATCACCTCAATAAACACACTGCTTCCATCTGACATTATCGATACTTGACTGCACTCAAACAAAAGAAGCACCACCCGCCCCTTTCCCTTCTCTTCTACTCCTCTATAACAAAGCTGCTGAACGTAAGGCTCTTCTCAAAGCTGAACGGAAAGAAGCATCACTGAATGCCAGGGCTCTCCAACTTGCTAACAGAGGCCAGGGTTGCAGCTCAGGGATGGATGCAGCTCTGCTATGTGAAATGGGAGTCAGCCTTGGGCAGAGGAGCTGATGAAGTTCATGCAATCCCAGCAACGCCCGGCATGCAGGGCTGGATGGGCACGAGCAAGCAGTCCCTGGGCTGCAGCTGCACTGATGTTAGTGATGGCACCAAGCACGGCCCTATACATTACCAAAATCCCACAGGCTTCCAGACCGGCAGCGTTCTTCCTCCGTTTGGCACTTCAAATGCAAGAAAAATGATGCAAAATCTCTTCCCCATATTATTCTCGCAGGAGTTATCTTGCTGCAACTATCACTCAGGTGGAAAATAATGACACGCTCAGGGAAATAAGCAGCCAAATACAGGGCAGTCAACATGGCTTGACCAAGCAGGTCCAAAGGAGCACAGCTTCTTCACGAATGTCCAGCTATCAGCTCCTTTTCTGGGGAAGCACAGCTGATGTCAGCTTCACGGCAGCAACATGGAGTGACCCTCTCTGCAGCCGTCCACATCGCCTTGTCCTGTCACTGCTGCTTGGCCTGCTTCCTGTGCAGAGGGTGCTTGATGTGCCTTCGCCATTTCATGAACCATCCAGAAGCTTTTCCAGCTGAATGAGAAGAGAGCGTGGGGAGACTCCTGCCTCAGGGAGGAGAGCTGGTGGTTCCTGTTGTCCCGCTTCATGGACGCTGCCATTTCCAACTAGAGCCGGGTTATGCCGGATGCTTTGAAGCGAGGCAGAGGTGGTTTGGTGCAGCCTCCTGGCACAAAGCTTAGAGGCTGGTGTTAATGATGAGGAAATGCTGAGTGATTAAGCAAAGAGTCAGAGATGGGAGTGCTGGCAGTGCGAGGCAAGGAATCCCCGCGGGAAGGAGCCGTCCACGCACGGGGATGCAGGCGACGGGAGCGCGGAGCCCTCTCAGCACAGAACACCCCACGAGCACGGCCCCTTCACAACAAACCTCAGCACACTGCCAGCAAGTCACCGACCCACTGCTGGGGGCACCGGGAATGGGGCTGCAGGGAGCAGGGCCCCATGGCACCCAGCCCACCCAGCCCACCCAGCCCACCCCAGGCTGCCCATCCACACGTGTGTATGTACACATGCAGGTTCTGCTCTGCTAACAGCTGCCCCCCCCGCTCAGATGGTTCTGAGCACACTGAAAACCAACCCGGCACACTCGACGTTGAATCAAGTGCATTCCACCCTTATTCAAGCTCTAAATTATTAATAGAAGAGTTGTAATGTGCCAGTAGGCAGTCGAGCAGCAGCCTGGGAGGGAGTGTTGGTAAATCAGGAGCCAGCATCGCAGTCACATCTTTTCCACCGCGCCACTGCTTCTAATTCATGAGGCAATTCCGCCAGCCTGGATGCATTAGTCACCAACAAATGGGATTCACAATTAAGGAGAACTTGACAGCACTCCAGAAATCTCTCCTTTTTCTCTGCCATTCAATCCACCACCATCCTACGTTCCCCAGAAAGGAAAACTCTCCCGTCTGCTTCCCAGCAACCGCAGGGGGCTCCTGCAGAGCGGACACCGGAGCCCCAGACCCACATGGTGTGCCACAGGACCCAGTGCTCGAGTCGGACACAGCCAGGGGCCCTCACCTCCCGGCTGTGGAATTGCTGGGGAGGAATTGCAGCCCCTGAGGGCCCAGGAGGAGTCCCAAGGAAGCGCTGCCATCCTGCAGGCAGCCCAGCACCGCTGCAGCATCAGCCCTACCAACAGCCCCACCGAAAATACGATACGGAATAATAACTGACAGTGATCCAACGGGATCATTTTTATCAAAGGAGAGTTAGGGTTTTATCTGTTCTTTCCTTCTTTACTTGAAAAATCCACACTTGGCAGCTCGAAGCAGCCGGCACTGCTCTGCAGCACCGCAGCACTGCACGCCTCCTCACTGCTGCCCGGGCACGGATGCGGCCCCTTCTCCCCTCCCATTAACCAAATACAGGCGATGTTAACACGCACAGTTCTCAGTATCACAGAAGTGCTTAGGCTGCAAGGGACCTTGAAGACCACTCAGCCCCACCCCTGCTGCAGGCTGCGTGCCCCCCAGCTCAGGCCACCCCGAGCCCCCTCCATCCTGTCCTAGGGCAGCCCCGGGGATGAGGGATGCACTCGTGCCGTGGTCGGGGCACTCACTTCTTGGCTGGCTATCTCTGCACCTCCACCCATAACGCTCCCTGCACTCTCCCAGGTTTCGCTGTGGTCCCTGAGCCATCCCCAGCGGGACCACGATGGGCTGAGCCCCCACAGCACCTTCCCCTTCGCTGCCACCTCCTTTTGTGTTTTTCCAAACACAGCAAAGCCGAAGCGGTGCTGCTCCCTCCTGGGGTTCCCTTCTCATGCCCCCCAGCCCTGGGACACGGAGGGCAGCACCCGGGGCAGGCAGTGACGTGGCACAGGGCCCAGTAATTGGCCATGGTTCTTATGCTGCTGATAATTTCCCAGCTTAGCACGGCCCTGTCAACAGTGTCTGCACAGCGGCTCGAGCGCGGCCAGAATGCAGCTGGACGGAAAGCAGGTGAGAGCGGATTAATCGTGGGCAGGATCCCTTACCCAGGCAGAAAGGGCTGCGGAGATCAGGTTACCTCCGTTTCATGGCAAAGTGCTGGCCTTACAGCTCCAGCTCGTTCACGAAGTTAATTAGGCACCCGGATCTTCTTTCAGAGGAGAAAGAACGTCTTTATGAGCGGTGGCCCCGCGCTCCCCCAGCCCCTCCGAGGAAAGAGCTGCTTTCTGCAGGGCAGGCAGAGCCTGGCAGCACTCCTGGGCACAGCACCCAGCCCCCCGCAGCAGCACCCCGCACTCTGCCAGGAAGAGCCTGGGCTGCATCCTTGGCTCTGAATGAAATCCGCCCGCAGAAAGAGGAACCCAAGAACGCATTCAGCTGGGTTTTCTAAATATTTCGTTTCCAGTGACATTTATAGGTGGCAGAAAGCTCATTTAGCACTGCTCTGCTTTCGGCAGTCTCAAGAGAAGAGCTGGCTCGGGGCACTTCTGGGAGGCTCTGCCCAGAGCTCGCGGGCTGTGCTGCGGGGCCGGGGAGCAGGGCAGTGCTGCAGGAGATGCACAGTGCAGCCCACAGCCCCGTGCTGCTCTGCCAGCCGCCCCAGGGGACGCTTTGATTCCCGCATCCCTTTCCCCACAGTGGCCTGAATGTCTTTTCAAATACCGCTTTATTTGAAAGTGAAATCCCCACTAGCTGACATTTGTCTGAGGCAGTTTCTTTGAAGGAAACACAGCCATGCAGCTATCTCCACAGTAATTATAGGAACTGAGAAAGCAATGGAAGTGCAGCGATGGATCTTCTTCCCCGGGCTTTCAAGAAAGTTGTCTTTTAAGCATTCGTGATGCTGAAGAAAGGCACTTTTTTTAGATCTCTCGGAGGGAGCCGTACAGTTCTAATCTAATTCAGCACCCTTAGATGTTCCCAGGGCAAGTCACATAAACACAGCAGTGCAGTTCAAAAGCAGAAACTTCTGAGAAGTCTCCCGGGAAGCAGTGCTGCAGGAGCTGCAGGGAGCAGGAGAGGGCTGGAGCCTGCAGGGACAGTCCCACCGTCCCACCGTCCGGCTGTGACCCCATGCTGGGGCAGAAGCAGCCCCAGGAGGATGCTGAGCTTAATGGCTCTGCTGCAGGCTGGAAGCAGCCACACACCCCATTCCTGCTGAGGAAAGGAGGACAGATTTCTGCACGCACTGGTAAAAAGGACACGGCAGAATTGTCTCTGTTTTAACGGATGAGCGCATAGAAAATACGTTGATGAATGGCTGCTCGTTCACATGGGGCTAGCTACAAAACTGGACACTTTATGAGAATATTTGGCCTAATTTTCAAGTTCAACCTATGGAAAGTTTCTAGACCAGGAGCCAACCAAAAAGTCAAAGAGCTCAAGGTTTGAGAAGCGGTTATGCCAAACTTCTGGGCAAGTGGAAAGCCCACAGGGCAGAAAAGCAGACCAAGCCCCCACCCCAGGCTGTCCCCCACTCCCCAGAGCACAGAGCCAGCACCCCAAATATTGCTCCTCAATGAAAGTTTGTCATTTCCCTCTGCTCTTCCCAAAGAAGATCGCTGCTCCTGTGGCTTAAAAACACCCATTCTCATGTGCCTTAAAATATTTAAAGCATAAAACACTTATTATTTAAGCACAGCATACGACAGAATGATGAGATTTATGCATACCAATAAATCTAAATGGCTGTGTGTGTGTGTGTGCAGTTTCAAAGCACACCCCCTCCAGCAGCTTCGCCTGCAGCACATCTCCCTGCAGTCCCTGAGCATGCTGCTCGTGCTATTGAAGCACTGTAAGGATGTCTGCCGGACCCCCAGGTCCCCCACTTCAGTGGGGCTGTGTGACTGCAGGCAGAACTCCCAAGTTAACGCTGCTCCGCTAAAACAAACACAGACACCCTTCTGACAGACTGAACCCAAAGAAGTAAATAAGTCATGAGATACTTGGAAAATGATGTCATCTGGAATAAGCCAAGCGACAGACTGGGAATTTTAGGGCCTGTTCTCAAGTGTGAAAACCAAGAGAAGATGTGTGGTTTCTGCTTTGAAGCAGTAGAGATCCCCCTTCCCTGCACAGACCCTGCTGTGCACGGGCCTCAGCACCATCCTGCTCCTCGCTGCCCCTAGCAGAAGCACAAGTCAGCCAGACAATGTCTGCTGAGTGCGCCATTCGGGTAGCAACCATCACCACCCACTTTGTAAAGGTGTGAAAAGCGTGGCAGCGACTCAGGAGCATCTCACAGGCAGTTTCCCTGCAGCCCAATGACCCCTGCAAAGCCCCTCGGGACTGGGAGCTGCAGGAACATTTTCCCACCTGGAAACCAACACGTGGGAGTAGCTGCCATTCCAGCCCTTGTGGATAGATCTGGGGCGTGAAGATTTAGGGATGGAGACCCCAGCCCCAGGCAGAGGGCAGGACTGCTGGTTTCTGCAATTCAGCATCCCTGTACACCCAGCTAGACACACGTCAGGCTGCCCTACAGAGCACTGCCCTACAGGAGGCTGCTGGGGTGGCCCCAGGCACTGCTGGCAGCCACACTCCAGCATGAGAACAGAAAACAACAGTGAAAACAACAGTGCCCTGGCTCACAGCTCTCTGCAGTGAATAGAATAAAAGCTGCAAAGAGTTTCTGGGCATTCACAGCCTGCAAGTGCCCCCCTGCCACGCTCTCTGTGAGTCCTTCTGGGGGGTCCTTTCACAAATAAAGGAGGTTTCTTCCCACTGCCAACTTCACACGGCACCCACAAACCCAGCTTCTCTCCCTGGGAGCTGCCCTTCACACCTGGCTCAGCTCACTGGTTCCTACCCTGCTTTGATTAACGAAGCACTGTGCACTACTGACAACTCCACAAAAGTGAACACAAAACCATCAAAACGAACACCAGAGCAATTTATTTTTGCTGCAGAAATCTGCCTTCTGAGAGAGAAGAGCTGCTGAATAAGGCTGTGTCATGTTTACAGAGTTATTTTTTAGAGTGGAAAAAGTGACTTCAATTCTGCAAGGAAGCAGCAGCGTTTAAAGGTCTACCCACTGCTCATGTGTTTTTGTTTATGAGTGTTACAACTGATAATTGCTGAAGCTGTTTGCGTTTTTATTCCCAAAACTATTTGCCATTCAGTGATGGGACCCTGATTACTTGCTAGACATGGCTTTGGGGTCCCCGAGGACCCCAGAGCAGAGCATGGCCATGAGGCAGTGCCAGCCTGGGATGGAGAACGTGCACTGGGACGTCCAGTGAAAATTTATTCTGGTCCTGTAAATCAAAAGCACATGGGAATAACCTCTCTTCCTCACACTAATTGGGCTATTTTTTTCATGACCACTAGACCTTAGGTCTGCTCCTCGTTTCTTTCCATATCCATGGAGGGAAAGAAATAGCCATACTTGGTCAATAAGAAAATAAAATAGAATGCAAACAGACACTCGTGACGATGAAACCCAAGTTTCCCAAAGCTATGATTACCCTAAAGCTGGAGTCCCCAGGGCAAGGAAGGTACTGGATCACTCAGCCACCCCAGTGGGACAGCCACCTCAGGGGGACAGGCAGCATTTCATGGCCAGCCCAGCACCCATCCCGTGCTCCAGGAGGTGCCACAAAGCACTGCAGGCACCAGGGCCATAGCACAGCTTTAACCTCAGCATTTCTGTCCACGCATGGCTGTGCTCCAGCCTGGGGATGCCTTCCCACGTCCTGCAGGGCAGGTGCCTCCTTGGGATTTTAGAAAAACAAAGCTAGCCCAGAGCTGTGTGCCTGGTATTTTTGGAGACAGCCACCCACACAGCCGACGCTCCGGTCCCACCTCACAGAAAAATGTGCATTTTTGCGCCTGCTCTGTGCAGGTAAAGCCTCCTGCCCCACCTCGTGCTTCACCCCTCTCCCACCGTGGTGGTTCCTGTTCATCAGGCTCTGTGGCTTCTCCGGACCCCCGCAGGGCAACCCCAGCTCTGCCCCCACCCTCACTCCCCAGCAGCTGCAACCACCGCTTCCCACCACCCCCGGTCCCAAAGTCTGGGGTGAGCGTGGCAGCTTCCGCCCCTGCCCCCAACCAAGGGGCTCCTGTGGGGGCTCTCATGATTCCCAGTTATTTCCAAGTACCTCGGGGGCCTCGTGCTGGGCTCTGCAGCCCTCAGCACTGCGCCAGGAGGGACACCCAGCGTGGACAAGGTGCGTGAGGACAGCCTGCCCCTGCTCCCTGCCCAGCGCCCGCCTGGCATGCCTGGAGCTGCGGTGTCCCCTCGAAAGGACAGCTCCACTACCTGCTCTAAAATTAGCCCTGGGATTGAATTGCCCTGTCACCACTCAGAGAGATGCAGAGCCATGTGCTGCCTGCAGAGCTCCAGCGAGGGCACCAGGCACAGCATGGCATGGCACAGCCCACCGCTGCACCCACACCCTCCGGATGTCCCCGGAGCCCCCTGTGATGCTCAGGGCTGAGGGTAGAGCAGCTCTGCACGACCCTCCCAGGGCTGCCAGGCCCCATGAGTGCTGGCCGGGTCCCCAGGCACGCTGCCACGCAGGCGGCCCAGAAACGGGAGCTTTTGTCTCTGAGAACACTGCTCAATAACACACGGAGGGTTTTTAACTTCGGAAATCAACTATCCCTGAGAGTGCGATAGAAAAATCTAAGAAGTAACAGTTTGGAAATTTCCATGTGACTGAGAACCAGCCCAGAAGTACTGTTGGGCTGCACTTCATTTTATCAGAAGCAGTGGAACATTTTTCGCTGGCAGCGAAACATTCAAAAGGGTGGGAGGTGATAAAATGAATGCTCGGAGCTACCATTGGGAAACAGCACTGCTAAGACACAGCCAAGGACTCCAGGAAGGGAGAAGCATTCCCCTCCCATAGCACAGTGCCCGGAGAGGGCAGGCAGCAAATTCTGGGTGCTCCTCTCCCCTGCAGCCACCCTGTGCTGGTGGTGCAAAGCTCTCCTGAAGGGGAAGGCAGGAGCCCCCCAGGCATTGCTTGCACGCTCGTAGTGGTAAGAGCTCGGGCTGAGGACTTTGTGAAGCTGCGGTGCAAAAATCCCGCCGGTCTGGTTACATGGAGCAAATCACCCGGCCCCACCTCACCTCCAGAACAGTCACGCATCGAAAGAAATTGCCAGCAGAGGAGAAACTGAAACCCTTGCTACTCCCTCCAGAGTATGCTGTGAGCATCAGCCCCTCTTGCTTTTATGAACTCCAGCACCCAGCAGCAGCATCACCCAGCAGCAGCTGCAGACCCGGGCACTGAACTCACTATACATGCAAGCAGAGGCTGCTGACCCAGCCTGCAGCACCCAGCCCTGCTCAGCTGAACGCACCCGGAGCATGGCCGGGTTCCTGCAGGCAGATGGGGTCTGTGGGCAGCACGGGGTACAGACAAGGCTGGAAAAGGCACCAAGCAGGGTGTGGGCTGTTAGCCCAGCCTGCCCAGCTGAGAAGCAGCTCCTGTAGTCATCTGCAGGGACCGACCCAACAGCTCCACAGGAGCACAGCTCCATGCCACCACAGCGAGGTGCTCGTTTGGATGACTTTAATTATCACACTCTTAAATCACCGTGATCACACTCTCTACTTTGAAAACGTCCCCTATTGCAGCTGAAGGATCCATCTGTGGTAGAAACACGGGCTTTTCTGGCTGTTGTTCTGCCACGTTCTGTAAAGCTTTCTGCACACCAACGGTAAAGAAAACCAGAGACCATCTCAAAAGCAAGAGCTGCCCGTGCTGGGGTGGCAGCACGCAGCCGCAGTGACAGCTCCTGGAGGGAGCAGCCCTGCTGACTCACAGCACAGCTCCCGCCCCGAGCGCTTCTTCCATAAAAATAAATCCTGCCCTAATAAATCAGCACATTCCCATAGTAAAACTCTGATTGGTGGCTGGGAAGGAAGAGCCTTCGTCCCACAGCTGAACTATTTCCCTCCCAGTTCGTGATGGAGGACCAGGACTGAGGAACAAACCCCAGCTGCAGGGCTGGTGGCACGCAGGCTGTCCCGGCCGCTCGTTGGCATCCCTGTATTGTAATCCTTCACCTCTGAACCACAGAATTATTCAGGTTAGAAAAGACCTTCGTTCCCTCAGCCATTCCCCACAGCATGTGCACTCCAGACCTCTCATACTCCTCTGGGCACAAGTGACTTTACTCCAACAAGCCCCCCACTGAGCTCAGCAGTTACAGCTGTAACTCACATAACCAAAAACATATGAGAAGTGGACAAACCGGGGTCACTGTGTCACCACGTGGGCCAGTAGCCCACGATGGGGCAAGCAGTGGCACCAAACCCATCCACCAGCAGCAATGAGAACAGGGGACGTGCAGCCCTGGCTGGCTGGGGCAGGGGAGGTGGGAAGGAGGTGGTGGCGATGGGTGACAGCCCCACGGCCCCACACCAGGCAGGACAGCCATGGCCAGGGGCACCAGCAGCAGCACCAAGCCACTTCTGTGGGGACCCAGGAGAAAGCAGCTGAACCCAAGTGTTTGCCACGGGCTCCTGAGGCCCTGGCGGCCACAGGTCAGGGTGGGAAGGGGCCATGCTGCAGGCTGCATGGGGACATGGGGTGGGAAGGCCACCCCACACCGACCCACACGGACATGGGGAGTCAGCCTTGGCTCGAGGGAGCGTGGCTGCAAGGCTCAGAGCACATCTTCATGTGCACAGGAGAGGCTCTGTGGGAAAATGCAGCGGCCCAGCAGGGCTGCAGCAGGAAGGAAATTCCCCGTGGCAGAGCGGTCCGTGGTGCGAGGCTGTGTCAATCCAGGGGACTGCACAAACAACTCTGCGTCCCCCGGGAGCCGCTGCTAAGCTCGCTGCATTTTCCCTTGAACTTTCCAGATGAAGGAAGCAATAGCAGAAGCAGTGGCACAGATTTGGCTGGAGATCAACGATACCGACCACAGCCATAGGATTGAAGTCAGAAGAACAGTCCTTTGTGTTTGCTGGAGTTACCTCCAGATGGGCTGAGCAGTCCCAACAGCCATGTGGGGCTCTGCCTGGGAAACACCCAGAGCAGGAGGGCTGAGCTGGATGGCAGCACCAACCCACACCACCAAGCCCAGCGCTCCTGCGAGCCAGGCGTGCACGGTGCCCATTAAAAATTGAAGCATTAAATTGTATTCCCCAACAAACTGCTGGGATTCGGAGCGAGAAACAGCCCTGATTAAAGATTAAGGACAGTGAGCCTATGAAACACTAATTACCACCGTACTTACAGCGAATTTGGCCTGTTGGGTTTAATTACTTCTAGTTCGAGATCACTTGAGTTCAGGTTGGACTGGGGCACGCTGCTGGAGTTGAGGAAGCTGTTTACATTTGAAGAGATGACGGATTCCAGGCTGGAGTTGATGATGCTGTTCCTGTTTTCCTCTGGAAAACACCAAAAAAACAGGAGCTGTCAGACACTGCAGAGCAGCCATCACTCAGGAAGGGGAGCACAGTGCTGCAGCAGCTCCTGCTCATCACCTCTGCCCTAATGCAAATCAAGCAGCATCCCACCCGACCTCCGAAGACAGGCACTGTGTTCCCAGACATGTTTTCTATGTATTATGCATTAAAGTATGAGAAGTAACAGCTACTCTTTTCTCTTTTAAAGATGCAACTGCATTTGAAATGAGTAACATTTTTATCAAGAAAACATTTTTTCTCGAGGTATCATAGTGTGACAGCAGCCATTATCCATCTCTTCTGGCCAGGTCTATAATCACAGTACGGCACTGCTGAAAACACAGCGAGGAGAAGGGTGCAGGGCTTCCCCTGCTGCACAGCTCAGCTGCCCAGAGCACACAGCATTGCATCCTGAACGGGCCCCAGCAGAACTGCCAGCACCACCCAGGACCTCTGATTGCTGCTCGTTTCCCTTCACCCTGCTCTGCCAAGAGCTGTCCTCCTTGTTTCTATAACTTCAGCACTGAGGTGTGAAAATATTACACGTCCCAAACCTACCTCCCCAGCATGGGTTCCCTCCTCAGCTCTGACCACGTGGACCCTTCCCTTGGCTGTGCTTCCAGCCCACTTCTCTCAAGCAAGAAGACCTGTTGGCTGTCTGAGCTTCCTGTAGGGTAACAGTTCTTTTCTATCCCCCCAGGCTGCCCTGTTTGTCCATCCTGTTTAGTTCGGTTTAGTGACAAAGAGTGGGAGTGCAGAGGACGGAGCATGGAAGGAGGACACCCTTCTGCCTCCCAGTTCTGCTGATGTGGCATTAGAACTTCGTGACGAAAGATAATCCAGCAGAAGATGAAGCAAGGGAAGAAGAGCAGAGCGCTGAACTCTCCAAATGATGACTGGAAGACAGAGCAGCCAGCAGATGAAATAAGGGAGAAATTAACCTGTCAAAGGGCCTGCAGCCCCCAAAAGGTCGATCCAAAGCATGCCCCAATCTCTGCCCCCAGCAGCACAGGTTTCAGAGCACTGCACGGCCTGGCAGCGCCCTGCAGCCTATTCAGATGCCACATTCAGTTGTTTCCAAACATTTTCTGCCTGAGGCTAAAGTTTGAAAATAAGCTCTGTAAGCCTAACAAATCAGTGTCAATTGTCTGTGTAATCTCAGACGCAGCTACCAGCCAACATTGAATTAAAGTCCCTATCAGCCAAGAAACTGGAAGTGTTTCATCTACAGAGCACAGGAGATGAACAGCAGAACTGGAAACCATCCCTTTATTTTATTTCCTCGGTTTTAAAAGGCTGATACCACCTACAGCTTAAGCAAAGGATTCTTCACTGTGGAATTTAACTCAGCCTCAGAGCTACGGGAGCAGAACAGCAAACTCCTGCAGCACATTTCTGCTCTGTTGCATGTGGGACAGTTGTGTGCAGAGTGAGATGGGAGGGGACACGGACTCCTTCACCAACCTATCTGGAGCACCAAATTGAGACAGAAATTGAAAGTTTTAAACTACCACAGCACCTACTCCACAGAAAAATACAGCACCTCCTGGCCGGGTTTGTTGCATCTCTAAAAGGAAAAGTGCCTGTGGGCATCCAGCAAGAAATGAGAATTGACTTTGGACACCTCCCGGGCTCTGCCCCGTGGGGATGGGGCAGCGACTCTGCACCAAGCCGTGCTGCAGCTCAGCAGTGCCCCATCCCCTTACAGGATGCACCTCTCACCACCACCAGCACAGCTCTGCTCCGTGGTGGGGGACGATGGTGTGCAGGGGAGGGCGAGCGGGGGCACTTACGCTTCTCGTTGGGCTGCGCAGTGTGGAACAGAGTGAGCGGCCGCTCACTGCACGACGGAGGCTTCGACTCCGTGCTCTTCTTGCGGGACAGCAGCAGCTGTGAGTTCGATGGCAGCGTCTCTGGCACAGTGTTAAATATCTGTTAAAGGCAACGAACAGATCTCTTTAGCATCACCTGCCTGAGCACAGCGTCCTACCACCACTCCAAGGAGCAGCATCAACGGAGGTCACACATGCAATACCATAATATTTTGGGCACAAGTTCCTAAATTCCACGTTCCCTTTGTGTTTGCACTCCTCAACTCTTCGACAAATGCGCATGGTTCAAAATGTGAAAACCCCTGATAGCGTGGGCAGGCTGCTCCTTGTGAAGGACCTGCAGTGTCCACACAGGTGATGGTGGGAGGGCGCCCTGGGCAAGAACCCCAGCGGGCACCCAGGGACCCAGACACGGCAGGGCACAGAGGCAGGGTGACACCAAGCCATCTCTCCACCCCCTCGGTGGCACACAGTGCCCACACTACATGAGAACACTCACGATAGAGGAAAATCGAGAGCTAGCTCCTGTTCCAAAAGCACCAGTGCTTATTTTGAAGATCCAAAGAGGAAGGAGTCGAAAGACCCAGAGCCATGTAAGGAACGGTTCCTGCTAGGGCTGGTCTTGCAGTATCACACCCCTAGAAGGCCTTCCAGTCTCCCCAGCAGCACAGGGAGCTCTGCTCTTCTCCATTTCAACGCTTCTTCAGTTTGTTTCGCTTTTCACTTTAAGAAAAATAACTGAGACACGCTCCACACTGTGCAAACCTGTGTTATAACTCTCCCATCCCAGAGTCCAATTAACAGAGAGAGTGAGACAGTTTAATCATCGGCGTGGGGGAGGAGCAGCCAGGCTCCATAAATTACACGCTCAGCCCCCGTGCTCGCTGTGCAGCTGCAGGCTCCTGGAGCAACCTGGTGGAATTCAGCCAAACCTATGAGATGCTGTGCAAGGAGCTGCCCCCAGCCTGGGCTGGAAGCTCCAACAGGAGGTGGTGCAAAGCTTTACACCGCGAGCAATTAAAAGCACTGCCAACAGCATCGCTGCTACAAAGCTTTGCTAATTGTAGAAAATAAAGACCAGGTGCTGAGGGCTTTCACCTCACTGTTAATACAGTGACTGAGGCAGTGCTGGGGGCTGGTAATGCCCGGCAGAACCCGGCCCGGTGCTCAGCTCTCATCTGTCCCTGGGCTGAAGGGAACACCCACAGCACAGAACAGCGATCTCGTCATCCCTCAGCACTTCATACAATGGCCTTTTCCAGAGCCTTGTTGAAGTAACAGCTTTGCAAAATGAAACGAATGGACAGCCACAATTTTCCAAAAATCAAGTGCCAACTGACGCAGTATTATTTCAACACTGCTTTTGGTGAGATTTTCATTTTTTAAGTCAATTAACTGTGTTAACAATTAATTTATTGTAAGTGTTAAATAGCACTCCCCTCCCACAGAGCCTGTCGGGCTGTGCTGGAGGCCGTGGAGCACAGAGCAAGCTGTAACTCAGCACCCAGTGCAGCAGGGTTACAGCAGATGCCCGCTGCCTTCCCCGTGGCTCCAGCCCTGGAGCCCACAGCTCTCTGCTGGCAGCTGCTCGGCCCCAGCAATGCCATCACTGTGCTTTTTTTTTATTATTTTTGCTTTTTGTTGTTGTTGTTACACAGTGACAACAGCAATTTCAACGGGAGAGGCGTCCCACTTACCTGAGGGAAACAGAATGCAATACCAGACAGTCACTGATTGCCAGGAACCATTCAAATCAATTACATTTTCCCTGCGAATGCACTTAATCATAAACAGTGGCTGTGAGTCACCAGTGTAAAACAATATAAAGCAGCACAGAGGGCTCACACACTGCTAATCACCTACAGCAGCTCCTGCGGGGAAACTTCAGTGAGTTCCAATCAATTCCAATTAAGGAATACACCGAAACTAAACAGTCCTAAAGAGGGAGCGAACCAGCACCAGGACTGAATTTAAAGGAGCTCTCCCTCCCAGCAGCTGCCTCCTGCCTCCCTCCTTCTTGGGATCATTTCCTGAGAACCCTGGGGAAATGGGGATGTGGGTCCAACGGCTCTGTGCACACAGCAGCACTGTGCCATGCAGTACCCGTGCCTCTGTGCAGGCGGTGCAGTGCAAGCAGCTCCTCTCCATCCCTCACCATCAGCACCCACTGCGTGAGAGCAGCCTGGCTGCACGCACAGCACGCAGCCCCATCACTGCCTTCCCTTCTGCTGGGGCCATAAATTACTCTAAGGAAGGGTAGCCATGGAAGCACTCAGGAGCCCCGCAGCACCAGGTGTCATTTTGCTGCTGAGCAGCACCGCAGCCCACAAAGACAACCGCTGCAGAAATCCCTCATGGATCCCCCAGGTGCCATCTGATGGAGGAGGCTCAGCTCGGGCACAAGCAGCAGCCTGAGGCCCTGCTGCTGCCAGGAGCCAGGACAGGAAGGTGGCCACGGGGCTCAGCGAGGGACATCGTGGATGGACAGACAGACGGAAGGACAGACAGACGGGCGGACAGCCACCAACAGCCCCACGAGGCTGATGGCAGCACAGGGCAGGGGCTCAGCCACAGGCCCACGGCCGCTGCTCGCACGCCCCTCTGCAGCAGCCTGTGATTAAGCAATCAGTGTGACTGCACCCCACGCAGAGGAGAGAAAATAGCTCCTCCATGCTAAATGAATACCATGGTGTTTATCTGCCTGTGGAGGCAATTTCTCCAAGAACAGGCAACCCAGCCCCATCTATCCGTGTCAGACATGCAGCAGCAGCGGGTGGATGAGCTCCAGGGCTGACAGCTGCACTGCATGCACGTGGGACTCAGCCTTGCAGCTTACACGTGGAACTGCGGGGGCTAACAGTCACTGCAGAGAGCCCCGAGCAGCACACAGCACTGAGCACCACATCCTCCATCTCCCTGGCCCAGGCTGCTTTCATATCATGAGCATCCAGCAGCACTGCTTGGGGAAGTGCAGCAACACATCGCCTTCGGGCAGTGGCCTTGGAGGATGCTGTGCCTCACCACCATCCCAGGCATGCACAGGTACTCTGTGAGCAATGCTTGTGCTTGGTGTCTGCAAACAGAAGTCCCAGGTGGGAGTGGCAGGGCCACCTAGCAGCATTCCCTTCACTCCCATTGGGCACAGTACAGCCTATCCCACTTTTTAAGCCAAATGCACAAAGGAGTATTCCCTTCTCAACCAAAATCAGGCAAACCAAAGGTCAGCAGAAGACAACTGTTTGAATTTAGAACAAAACGTATTTTTCAGTGTTGCCATGTGCAGAATTACACGGCCTCCCATGGCAGCCATTTGAGATCCTTCTGTTATCACCCTGGAGGTGACCAGCATCCCAGGGGAGGGACAGGAGTTCCCCCACTGCAGCAGAGGTACTGCAGTGCCCGGCTGCACCAGCAGAGCCAGCAGCAGGTGGGAGCATCCCTGCAACAGACAGACACAACTGTGCTGTGTCGCAGCGGATCAGCACAGCAGAGGAAGTCAGTGCTTGGATAAACACAGATGGAGTCAGGAAAGCAGGATCGGAGCCGGGCTCTTCGTGGCTGCTGGCCACCGACAGCAAGGAGCGCCCTGGGGAAGTGCAGCTTGCAAAGTGACAGATCTGGTGCAGGAAACAAACTGCATTAAAAGAAGCAAGTAAAGGCATTACCTTCTCATGGTTTTCTATTAAAATTTCAATCACAATGTTCTGAAATTTGATGTCCATAATGGCAGCAACTGTTTCCTCCTGGGGTCGAAGCAGCGTTGGCCCAAATACCACACCCAGATTAGCAACAGTCATCAGGTTCTGCTTGTGGTTATCTGCAACTCTGCAAAAGAAAACCAACAGAAGTAGGTGATGGGAACAACCAGGATGGATCCCCGTCCCAGCCTGGCACCAGGCTTACGAGTCTGTTTGCTTTCCTGACGCTCCTGGAGAGCCCCCTAAAGCCTCAGCCATGTGGAAAAGTACAGCCTTAACTGCTGCGTTACTGCAGGCATCGCAGCTCAGGATTTGGCTAATCCCATCAAACCCCAACTTCCCTGGCCACTGAGGCTCATGTTGCAAACCACTCCCAGGAAAACATCTTGAATCATTAATGCTTGAAACCCTTCTGAAAACAAATTGTTGGACCTCTGACACACGCTGCTCTCCAGCTGAACGACTGACCTCATATGTTCCAAAATCCAATCCCTTCTCACCCATTTTTTTTTTGCCTTCACCACGGGTCAGCCCCGCTGGGCGAGGAAACCTCCCAGCCACGGACACACGGACACTGCAGCCGTGCTCCCAGACAGGGCACGTGGCGACACGTCACGCGGTGACACGCGAGTCACAGGAGGTGACAAGGAGGACGTGCAGCAGGAGCCCACGGTCCCATCACCACACGTCTCTGCGGTCTGATCCTGCCCTCTTCAACCAGGCAGCTCGGTGACTTCACCGTGCCGGCACAAAACCGTGCCCTACGTTTTTAGAGCAGTGCTTTTTCCCTGTGGTCTCTCTCCCGTTTTCCCTGGAGAAGTACACTCAGCACACGGCAGCACGGGACTGTCCGTGCTGTGAGATACTGCCGGGAGCTTTTACAGAACTAAGGCCGCTGTGCTCATTTGTGTGCACACTGCTTATTTCAGCACAGCGTCAACTCAAAATAAAATAAGCTTTCTATCCTTCCCCATCCAAGCCTTACTTGACTCAGCAAAGAACTCTCCATCCCTCATCCTGCACAGGGCTTCCTGGGCGGCAACAGCAGCAGCAGACCTTGGGATGCTCGGGGCTGCCCAGCTCCTGCCCCACACAGCCTAAGCCCTACACTCAGTGCAGGCAGGAGCCTGCCCCACAGCACGTCCCAGCCCCACAGAGCACGCAAGGTGGGTCACCTCCACCAGCACACTGAGAATGCCCAGGGCTTGGGTTCCAACCCAAAGGTGCAGAAATCCCTCTTGCCCATCACCTCAGTGCTGTCAGGATGCCCTGGATGTTTTCTCAGGTGTTCCCCCCTGCCTGCAGACCATGGCCCCACAGCCAGGCCCCCGAAGCCCTCTCCTCCTCCCACTCCTCCCTAACAGCCATTTACAAATGCCACTGGAATTTTCACCTTGCAGCACAGTCTGTATTTCAGATGTGCACTCGCATGCTCCTGTTTGGGTTTGGAAAGACTGAGACCGTTGTGAGCAGTACCAATAAAATAATAACCTAACGATCTTCTGCGGTTACTAAAACAATGTGCACTTATTAAAAAAACAACCAAATTGATCTAAGTCTTACAAAATTAGGTCCCTTCATTTCTCATTACCATTATCACGCAATACATCGCTCTAATAAATTGCCCTGTCATTGACTTATTACCGCCAGGCAGCCGTACCCCGTCCCGCTAATTATTACGGACTGCAGCGTTAATGGGTTCCCAGCGAGGACAGGCCCTGCTCTGCTGTGCCCTGCTGCTTTTGGCTCTGCAGAGGGCAAACGTTTTGTCACCACGCAGCTCTCGGTCCCTGCTGGAACAAACAGCGGCACCGCCGCGCTGCACCGCGGGTACTTTTCCACCGGCAGCCTTGATAATGGTTACCAAAGCTATGCTACAAAACATGATTCACCTTTCACATCCTTCGCATTCCACATCCATTATCCACGCGATGATTTACTACAAATTATACCTCTTCATCTGCCTTTGTACCAGCAAATAACGCCCTCGTTTCTAAAGATGGGGTGTTCTCATCCCAAAGCGTCCCTAATGCCGGTGCTTTTCACGGACGCCTTCTGCAGACATGGCTCGTTCTGGAGCTGCCCTCCAGAAGGTTTCCAAGTATTTGCTGCATTTTCCTTTTAACCTGCTGCCTCTTCCTGGCCCTCGGCGCACTCTGAAATCAATTGCACTGGCAGTAATTCAGCCGCGTCCCTTCTCAGGGCTGCGCCCACCCACACTCCGCAGCCTCCTGCGGCACAGCCAGGAGCCGGGAGCCCAGCACAGCCCCGGGCAGCAGCAGCTGCTCCCAGCTGAGCCCAGGCTGCCCATGGGCTGTCCTGCCCTCGCAGCACAGCATCGCAGGGCTGATGGGAGCGCTGCTGCAGCCCTGCAGCACGGCTGCCCTGCGGCCACGCAGCCACTCGCTTTGCATTCGCTCAGAAAAACAAAGGAGAAGGGGAGCAGAGCAAATCCACGTTGGATGCTAAATTAGATCGTGCCTGGGTTGCTTAGATACTGTATAATCACCGGCATGACCAAACATAATTTAATACAGAGAAATCAGTAGTCAGGTCTCAGTGCAGGGGAAGCACACGGGAACGGTAAATATTTCTTTTCTGCACAGGCTTGAAATCAGCATCAGGTAACAAACACTGCATCGAGGCATGGCGAGCTGCAGGAAACCCCAGCCCAGCACTCCTCGTTTCACAGATGGCAACAAACCCAGCCTGCTCCATAGCTTCTATCCACCTGTATGGACACCCAATTACAGGACCCACTTCCCCCTCCACTGACCCACAGAGAAGCCCCAGCAGCACCCAGCCCACACCGCAGCAGCGCCCAGTGTGCGCACACAGAACAGCAAAAAACGAAGTTCTCCTTAGGGCCGGCCTAACAAACCTCGTAGGGTAGAACACAACCCCACACCTTACTGCTACAGGTCAAAGCAGCACCAGCAAACCCGCCAGCCAACACCAAAACCTGACCAGAGGGCAGCAGCCCTACCAGAACTGCTGCGGCAGTTCGCTGCATACTGAACACGGAGATAAACTACGGAGAGCACAGAGGCACTGCTGCAGCCAGCAGCACCGGGTTGGCTCCGGGGGGGCTCTGAGGGCACCCAGGGTCCCCTCACCTCCCCCAGTCCCATCCCTGCAATTTGGGTCACACACGCTCCCGGACAGAGAGCGGGCAGCTGCTCGAGCACACAATTGGAGGTATTTATGGGATGAAACCTAATGAGTTCTGGGAAATGTTCCTGTATGCATTCAAGTCGGCCCTGCACATTATGGAGCTTAATTGGGCTGCAGTTGATGAGTGTGTAGGTGGGAGCGGGGGGAGCGGCCGGGTTCAGCCCAGCACGGTGGGGGGGGGGGTGGGCAGCAGTGGGCAGAGGGGGCAGACATTGCCCTGAGAGCAGGGAAGGGGACGGAGAGGGAGCTGGGAGGGGGCAAAGAAAGGCAGCACGGCTGGGAGAAGGGCACGGAGGATACCCAGGACTGGGGGCTGCTGTGCAGAGCCATGGCAGGATGCCCAGCACGCAGCAGGGATGCAGCGGCTGCTTAGGGGCAGCACCTCCAAGTTACTCTAAGGATATTTGCTTTGCACTCAGCAGCAGCTCTTCCAGAGCACACGTGCAGGGCACGGCCACGGGCTGTGGTGCAGCCAGGGCAGCTCCAGCTTCCAGAGGGCACAGACACAGGAAGGACACACCTGCAAACTGCACAGCCCTCCTTCACCCTGCCATGCCGACAGAGGCCTGGATACGGCCCCTGTGAGCCACACGTGGCCCAGCTCTACGAGCTGCTGGGACGGGATGCAGGCAGCAGGTCCGGAAGGAGGAAGGACTGCCAGGGAAGCACAAAACCTCCCGGCCCAGGCAAGGAGAAACACTAAAAGCAGTTGACAAAGTGCTCGGCTGCAATGCCCCGAAGCGCAGCGGTGCCCAGCGAGCAGCCCCACGGCTCTCAGGTTTCCCCGCTGCTCGCTGGGAGCCGGCCCGCTGCAACAAGGCTCCCTTCTTCTCGTGGGTGGATCTGGCCACAGCTGGAGGCTTGGGTTCGCTCCCAGGGCAATAAAAGAGCTTGTATCACACCAAGCAGATGCACAGGCCAAATGCTAACCCCGGTATCGGTAAGGCTCATCAGCGTGAATACCATGCACGCTCAGACTTGCAAGTAAAGCACGCGTGGTGCTGCAGCACAGGCTTTGCAAAGCAAAGCTCTGCTTCTTCAGGCAGCACCTCTGGCTTTGGTCGAGCACGCCCCGATCCCAACGCTTCGCTCCTTCCCTGATCCTGAGTGTGAGCGCAGCGCTCATTTAGAGCTTCAGCCCATTATGCCTAATTACATCTTTGCTCTTATGACAGTAACAGCAGTCACTCTTCCCATTAGGGACAGCCCTGCAGTGCTGGCTGTGTCTGTGCAGCAGTGCCGGTGTCCCCGTGCCCTGGCACTGCCACCTCCATGGGTACACAAGGCTGCTGTTTGGAGAAGAGCAGAAATCACCAGCACTTTCACACTGCAGCAAGAGAACCAGCACAGCCTGCTGCTACAGCACCAAAGACAATGGATAGGCTTTAGAAATATATTCAACCTGTTTCTGTACAGTTTCCATTTCGCTGTGATAACCAATTTCAAAGAACCCAGATAGCTACACAGCACCCCACAGCACCCCCACAGAGCTGCCAGCTCCCAGAGCCACATCCTGCCAGCCCCAGGCCCTGCTGGCACGAGCCCTGCTTCGAGGCAAGCCACCAAGCATCAGATGCAGAGAGAGAGGACCCCCGTGTGCTCTGGGGACACAGGACCCGAACCTGCTCGGAGACGTTGCAGCCCCTGATGTGTGCTCCTCAGAGCTCAGAGCAGAGGTTCTTCCAAAGCACGGGGCCTGCTGGGTGAAGCAACACGGAAGGGAAGCCACTAGCAAATGCAAACAGCTAATCTCTTGGCAATCTAGTTTTAGGAGGTGAAGAGTTCATCTGCAGAAGTGGAACAAAACCCTTTGCTCAACTCACACGTTATGGGAAGCCAAGTACAAGAAACACAGAGAACACCTACAGGATTATTAACTTCTTAATTCTGAGAATTTCCCATTAACAATGAAACCAGCGAGGGGCCAGCACAGCAGGAGGGGCAGCTCATGCCACCACCACAGGCACATCTCTGGTGCAGGAAGGCTCTGGTGGTGGGGAGGACCTCCCTCACCCTGAGCATAGGGCAGAGAGCATCCCGGCAGGCAGGGGACGTGTTCCCAGCACGAGGCAGCTCAGTGCACACGATGTCAGGGAGCCGGGGATGGACGTATAGCAACAGCGGAGAAACGGGTCCTGGCCATACGAAGACAGATGCAAGATCTTACGAGACAATGCCTGTGGTTGCTGGAGAGGTTTGCACATCCGCTGACCTTGCTTAAGTGCTTCCTCTTCCTCTGCATGACCCAAGCACACGAATGGTTTCTGCAGGAGGCAGGGAAAGCACAGAGGGACACTCCTCCATGGCTGTGCTGCACAGACTGCATCTGCTTGTTACTGACAGCCATGCACCCTCTCCCAGCAGCCAGCTTTGCACAGGACAAACCCATTCCCACGCTGGCACGCGGGTGAGTGCCGTGCACGGGCAGCCCTGCTCTCCTGGCCCAGCAGCCTCACGCTGTCAGGTTCAGCTCGCTCCAGGGCTGACCTTAGTGGGAGTCGAGCAGCAAATGAACGCAGACCTCAGCCTTTGGCTCTGCAGCCACATTCCATTCACGATCTGCAGCTCACGCTTGCCACATTTCCACGGCACGTCTGCTGCCTTCAGTGCCCGCGCTACACCGGGGCCAGCACCCAGCATTTCTGGAGCTCCCCCCCAACACCCACCTCGTTCAGAACACTAAACACCCAACAAACCACACCGAAGGGAACTGCATCTCCAGGAGCCTAACACAAAAACGAAGAGAACAAGGGAAACTAAGCCACTGCGGTACAAACATGCAGATCTCATTAATGCTTCAGATGCGTGTGAGCCCGGGAGCCCCGCGCCAGCACAGCCCCGCCGGAGGCACTGCGAGGGGAGCAGGGCCCTCCGCAGCCTTTGTCTTCCCATGCAGCTACAGGTGGTTCCAGTTAGCTGCTCTAATTCCATTAGCCATGCAGCACGGTCGCACTACGATTTCAGACTAATCTGCTGAGCCATCTCCCACCGCCGCCCGTCCCCAGCGCTGCAAACCCGCAGCCCCACGCAGCCCCGCAGCCTGCCTGCCCTGCACGGCCCTTTGCAGGCAGCTCCAGCACCGCCGGGGTGGGTTGGGATATCCCCCCCCAGCCCCCCAACTCAGGGACAAAATATAAACAGACAACTGGCCATACTCGCTCATCGTGTCAGGGCACTAAGGCAAAAGGGATTCTTATTGATCTTCGTGGGCTTGGCTGCAGTTAGGAAGAGGGCAATTTGAAATAGTCGCTTAAAGCTGTGTTTTCAAAGCCAGGGAAGAGGAACACAACCCATCACCCCACAGCACAAAGGAAGCAGCGGAGCACAGCTCCAGCCCCAGCCCTGCAGGGATACCCCCAACCCCACAGGGACACCCCCGACCCCACAGGGACACCCCCAACCCCACAGGGCCCCGCAGCCCCCTGGCTCCCAGTGCCTGCCCCCTCCAAATGAAAAGACTTTTTTCTGTCGTCCAGATGGAATTTCCCACGTTTCAGCCCGTGCCCGCTGCTTTGGCTCCTGTACCTCTTTCATCAGCTCCTGGCACTCTTGCCAGCTATTTATTATTTTTTTTGCTGCGACTCTTTTTTTTTTTTTTTTTTAAATCATGATCAGTCTAAATGTTCTTCCTTCCTTCCTCTGTGTGCTGGCTCACACCAGCAAGCACCGGCACAGCCGCCCAGGGAGTGCTGGAGTCACTGCCCCTGGAGTGCCCATGAGCTGTGGAGATGTGGCACTTGGGGACACACTCAGTGGGCACGGTGGGCTGGGTTGGGGATCTGAGGTCTTTTTCCAAGCTGTGACTCTACCACAGGGGGCATACGGGCAGCGTACACACCTTCACCTCGCTCATCGCAGCACGAAAATGGCAGAAAAACAGAAGCGGGGTGGTACAAGGAAAGCACGTGAGGTCCATCCCTACTGCACAGGCTGGACACAAACCTTCCAGCCCTTCCCACCAAGCGCTGCCACCCAGCGAGCGCCCGGACCCACGGATCAGCGCTTCGGTGCCATCACATCCCAGAGTTGCCCGTGCAGAAGCTGAGTGCTGGTGGGGCTGGTGGAGCATGGGCACCACTCCCAAAGCGAGGAAGAGCGGCAAGGGAGGAACGCTGCTTCGACTTTCCATGCAAGGTCAAGAGATCTCGCTCGCTGTTTTCTTTTGGCAGCCACATCAGGCCAAGAACATACAAGAGAAGCGTATCTTAAAGGCCTCAGAGGCTAGTGGAAATTTCCAGAATGTCCTGGACAAGAATGACTTACTGGAAGTAATACATAAATCAAGCAAATGAATAGTTACCAGACAGCAACATAAACAGCTGCCACGGGGATGAAATCAGACCTGCCGTGCCAAGAGGCGTCAGCCGCATCGCCTGCTGCACCTTCAGGGGAAGACAGGGAAAACAACCGCAGGAAAAGAGCAGGAAGCGGCCGAGCAGTGCTACGCTGCATCCCCGTGCTGTGCTGCACCGTGCTGTGCTGCACCGTGCATCCCAGTGCTGCACCGTGCACCCCAGCACCATGCATCCCAGCACCGTGCATCCCAGTGCTGCACTGTGCATCCCAGCACCGTGCATCTCAGTGCTGCATTGTGCATCCCAGCACCCACCCCAGCACCGTGCACCCCAGCACCGTGCATCCCAGTGCTGCACCGTGCACCCCAGCACCGTGCGAGGCCACCGCGGCCGGCTCAGCTCTGGGCAGCCACGCCAGGCCCCAGGCTGCAGTTCTGAGCCCAGCAGACTTTTTCTCCACTCCTTCACCAGCAACACTCGGGTGGGCAGAGCCCCCTCCTCCTGTTACTGCTGGATCTGCGATGGGAACCATCAGCACTGACACGCGGGAAACGCGCTGGGCGGGAGATGGCAATCAGTGCCACGTCGGTAAAACACGTAAACTACAAAACACCACCACAGCAAAAACAGAGGGAACTAGTCACTGCTGGCCGGGCCACAGCTGTGAATGATTAAAGATAATTAATTTTGCTAAACACACGTACATACATTTCCACTGCAGGCCCGGTAATTGCTTTGACCTTTTGCAAGGAGAGGCGTGTGTGCCCCGGGCAGAGGCAGCCGTGCAATGCAGAGAGCAGCAGTGCAAGGTGGGCACAGTGCAGGACGGTCACCCACACTGCAGCAAGCACGAGCTCAGGTGCCAAAAAAATGCAGAAAAATACACTCAGACGCATGTCATTGGTAAAGCAGCATTTGGAAGCAGAGCACAGATGCTCCTGGTGCATCCTTAGAAGTCTCCCGGACACATGGTTGGGTTCTTCAGCACAGATCCTCCAAGGAAAACGCCAGTACAAACTGGTCTCCATCTTTCAGGATGGATAAAACACAGCTGGGTCTATCACCAAGGTCCTGGCAGTGCGAGCACGTCCCAGGAAGGAAAATCAAAGGTTTCACCTATTCATGGGTCAAAGATTAACCTCATAATAGCAAGTTTCCCCGGACATGGTGTCAGCAGAGGAAGGAGGCAATTCACAGCACGAGGCACTGCTGGAGGAGCACTGACCAGAGGCAGCACAGAGGTGCAAAGGTGATAAGGGCCCAACTCTGCCACCTCACCAATGCTTATCCTGGCTCAGATTTCATTTGTGTAATCATTGCTATTTCTGAATGCACGAGCTGTGTGAGCAGGGCTCTCCCACCACTACGAGCAGCACCAAACAAGCAGCCTGGTTTCCCTTTTCAGAAAGCAACAGCAAACACACAAACCAAACACGCAGGAGACGCGACCCCACGCGGGACAGACCACCTCTCCTCTGTGACCAACACTGAGTGCATTCACTTTTCAGTGCAAGAGACTTCCACAGTAACACTGTGAGAAATATTTGTTAGCTCATCTGATAAAAATGCAAATCTTGATTATTCATATGTTACTTTAAAAAAAAAAAGAAAAGAGGAAGGAGATGAGGCAATTCCCCCCGAGGGCTGCAGCCGGGGCAGCGGGGCCCTGCCCGCCCTGCTCTCACACCACTGCTGCCTGTCCCCCACACCAGGCTCAACCTAGAGCACCCAACCCCCCGTGCCTTGCAGGGCACCCATCCTTCTGCCCTCTGCCTCCCTGTAACCATGTGCTGCAGATGTGAAGCTTCACCCACACCTCAGACCGCCCACAAGCCCACTGGCCCGGCTGTGTGCTCAGCCCCAGTGGGATGCCATGGGGCAGGACTGAGGCCGGTGCCAGCCCTGCTCCCCTGGTTGCAGCTGGATGCAGGGGGTCCAGGCTGCTCCACCTGCAGGACATCCTACTGCTACCCCATCCAACAGCCCCTCCCCCACCACACGCACCCCAGGAGCACCCCGAGCCCGGTGTGGGTGCGCAGCCCCAGTGCTGCTGGAACAGCACGGGCTCTTATCCCCACAGCTTCCTGCCTTTCTCCAAGATCGTTTTATTCCCATTGAACAACCACTACAAGCAGTTTCTCTTCTTAATATAGCAAGCACCACTACACTCATTGTTTGTTTGTGTTTTGTTTTAGTTCCTTCCCCACTAGAACAGCTTGAAGCCCATTGTGCTACCTGCCTTCCCATCTCCACATCTCACACTCACACACCACCAGGTTTTCCTTTAAATGAAAAGCACTTGAGCAGCTATGCAACTCCCTGCACATATTTGGCTGATGGGAGTACCTGGAACTGCCTTTCCTTTGGCTGCAGCCTGTAAATGCAGGTTTTGAAAGCGAGATCTAAGCCAGCCCTTTGGTTTTTAACAGCCATGGAACAGACACAAACACATGCCATCAGAAAGCATCTGGAGTCGTTTTTGAGCACTTTTTGAGCACTGTTCATTCTTTTTTTCCTCTGAAATAGATAACTTCGTGTTTTCCCAGATCTTCATCCGAAAGGCTCTGCCTGGTAACAGCCCCGGGGTGGCAGGTCCTGCCCAGCCCCGTGCTCACCCAGCCGGGCTTCAGGCTGCCACAAACACCTGGTGATGCTTTCACTTCCCAAGCACTAATCAAAGGTTTCCACGGTAACCAGCAGGAGCAGGAAGATGGGAAATTACAGGTCAGCTCTACCGTTGAAGGCAAAAAATTTATCCAGTTCCTTTGCCCTTGAAAAGTTTCAAGGTGACCCAGAAGTACTGATGAACTGAGTCGCTTTAAGGCAGAAAATATGCCCCAGAATGGCCTGCTATTGTCACAAAGGAGTACCCATCAGTCCTTCAGTCCCAGGCTCCATTTGATCCCCAGCAAGGATCTTAACCTGGCTCTGCCTGCAGCCACGGCGGGATGGCCCACCTCCTGTGCTCCCATCTCACTCACACACAGGTTCCCACTTGGTCGTCAACCAGATATGACTCAACACCACACACACAAGGAAACTTTTTTACCACTGTCAACTTTCAGAGGAAGTGGAAAACGGAGAGAAAAACATATCAGTCATATACGTACTTTGCCAAGTGGTTCATGAGCAACTGCAGCATCTGTCTGTTTTTCTCCGGGAGCCGGTGAACGAGGCTGTGGATCTCTGACACCCTGGATTCCTGATTCTCCAGTTCTGCGTTGGAAATAAAAGATGATTCATCTCTGCATCAGTGGGTTTACTGTAGAAAAGGGCACGTGGGCCCAAACAGCAACCCAGACAGACATCCCAGGGACCCGAAGCTCTCAGCCCCTACACCTCCAAGGTACGCACTGTGGATATTTCTCCACAGCAGCTTTTATCTGCTCCTATCAGTTTGAAAAAGCAAGAAACCAACGGGCTGAAACACCAGGCTGAGAGCAGATGGCAGCCACACAAAAGGTCACCTGCCATCAGGAAACGCGTCGGCCGTTCCTCTGACTTCAGCAACGGGAAGCACCGGCACGCTCCATCCAACGTGCCTCCAGGCACAGCAAGTGTGCTCAGCACAGTGCCTGGGAAGGTGGCAGCCTGCGCTCTCAAGGGGCTGCAGATGTCCCCAGAGCCCGAGCAGGAGCTGTCCGAGCTGTCCCCTGCCTCGACCCCTTCCCAGGAGGCCACTGCTGAGCTGACCATCAATGGGAGCCCTCCTCACCCACCGCCCCACAGCGCGCAGCTGAGCGACGGCCGCCCGCTCCCATGGAAAGCACACTGCTGGGGCAGACAAAGGGAAGGAGCTCAGATGCTGAAACTGCAACTGATGAAATCAGAAGAGTGTAGGTGCTGTTTGAACAACAGCCTCGCTTCTTTTGGTGGTTGACAGTCAGAAAAAGAAATAACTGCACCACCAGCTGCTGCCATCGGACAGCTCTCCTCTAACCCCGACCACGTGTTTGTGTTTAGCCAGAAAGTCCCACATGATGCCCTGCCCCTCGTATCTCAATCTTTATTCTACTCTTCCAGGATTTAAGAACAAGGGATCAGTGGGAGAGCAGCAGGGCAGAGGTCACGCTCAGCTGCTTGCAAGTCCTGTTCCCTTTCTGGCTCGACGCCGTAAACATCAACAAACTCACTTGCTGCTTTGATGAAGCTCCTTTGAAACTGGTACATCATGAGCGGCCCCGGAAGCATTCTGGAAGATAAAAAGGTAGCACACACAGCACAGTGAGCAACACGGCCCACAGAACTGCAGAAATAAAGCCTCACCATTACTGTAAATTCAGCTCTGTTTTTCAAGAGCAGAACTAAGCAGTAACTCTGATTCCTCTCATCAGAAGGCATAAGATCTGTTCAAGTACCTTCAGTTCACTTTTCCTCCCTTTTTTGTACCATACTAAATTCATTTTTAATTCTGGCGTTCTTCAGCACCGCAGTAAAACAAAGTTTTTGTACATCAGTGAGTCTGTGATTTCCCAGTAAGTTTAAAAATAATTTAAAAAGAGAAACGAGCCCAGTTGTAAAACTTTAACAGTCACTGTTCCCATTACACTTCCCATTCTCCCTCCCACTTCCACGTCCCTTCAGTGGGACACCTTGGTGCTGCTGACATTCCTTGTTGTCTTGCTTGTTCAAGCTCTGGCACAAAGGTTGCCAGTCATACAGAATTATGCAGTGTTTTGTGCTTTTCTAGGCTGAGATCCACCAAGCTAATTATACTCATCGCTCTAATTGGATTTAGCTTCTCTCTTGCTCTCTGTGTCTCAAAACAAAACCAACCCGACACCCAGAAGGACAACAGAGAGCAAAAACCTGCAGTCATGACAGGTAGAAGCATGTCGTTGGGAATGAAATACCGACTGCTGCCAAGGAACTAACATTTCTGGAAGATAACACACGTGATAACGGCATCGGCTTTCATACGGAAATTATTACTTACACAAAGCTTAGCACCCAGTTCTGAGAAGGCACCGTAACAACTGCCACAGCCCTTAGAGGAGCTCTGTGCTCACCTCCTCCACGCGCTCCTCAGGCAGAAGCCTGCACTGAAAGGCTCAGGGTAGGGCACGCAAGAATGAGCCATTACACTCATACGATATACGCACTTGTCAGAGAGCTGAGCATGTTCCCCCCACCCTACTCACACATGCTGAAGGGTCAGGGAAGAAAAACGGATTCTCTAGGGGCGGTTTCTTCTTTTTTTATAAATGCTTTTGTTAAATATCCACAACAACAGGCAGTAATGCCCCAGACCATCATGATCTGGTCCTGAGGCTGCACGACACACAAGCCTCGCTCCCCTTACCTCAGGTACGTTTTCAGGGCGCTGGTGATGGTCTTTATTTCCCATTCTGCACAGATCTCAGTTTCTGTTTCAGAGGCAGCTTTTGGATCTAAGAAAAAAATAAAAATCAGTAAACAAGAAAATCCAAGCGAAGACAATCCCAGCTCGTACCACTCAGCAGCAGCAGCGCACAGCCAGCTGCATGGATGCTCATCGCGTCCCATTCTCATAGCTCTTCCAAACCCCAGAGACCACAAGCTGCTCCCCAGCAGGCGCTTCTCAGGGAAGCTGACTTCATCACCAGAGATGGGACACACTCATTTGCATGGGACAAAAAAGAAAATCAGAACAGAAAAGAAAAGCATCAGTCGCAAACAGCGAGCCTGGCAGCTGGGCTTCGAGTGTGGCACTAAACAGGGCGTGGGGGACCACGGTGGTCGATGACAGCGGTGATGGCAGTGAGCAGACACAGCTCAGAAGAAGACAACCACAGATCCCTGCAGGACTCAGCAGAAAAATCACAGCCCCAACAGAGGAACTCCCGAGCTCGTCCGCGCGCCCCGAGCAGGAAGCTGGACGTGTTTGCACCAAGTTCCAGCATCACATCAACAAGGCACCATTTCTACTGATGTCTCTCACAGCACTTCAGTGCTTTGACAATGAAAGAGCCCTTAGGAAAGCAGCACCCGCTCCCTGCCCTGGTGCAGCACTGGGCACACACCAGGACCTGCACCGGCTGTGCCCAGCTATAACAAAGTGGGTCACACTGCTCCTGAATCTCAGCTGACAATTAGAAACCACCACCACGCTGGCATGGAGCAGCCTGGCCACGTGCATCTCACACCAACACTGAAAGGCTCAGAGTACTGAAAGCAAAGAGCACAACCCTGCAGGGTGCAGCGAGGGGCGCGCTGGGCACCGCTGGGCAGGAGGCAGCACAAGGACACAGCCAAAACCAAAATGACACCTTAATGGCAAGGCCTTCACTGCAGCTGAACCAACAACTCCCGAGCAGACGTCCTTTCAAAAGATCATCCAGGAGCTGTTAAATACGGCTCATGAAGCAGCAGGTGACACTGCACAGCCGGTCACACGCCAGGGCCCCGCGCGGATAAGCAGCACTCCCCGACATTCAGGTTTATGAGCCTGCACACAGCGGGTTCCAGGTGCAGCATCCATCCTGCAGGTGAATGCTGGGTGCAGCTCACGGGAGCTCCTGGCTCCCAGGGACAAATGTTTGTGTGAACCAGCAGAAATGTGAAACAGTGCCCGCCGAAGTGCCCAGCACAGCTTCAACCACGACGTGCCTACAGCTGTCAGTACGGCTGTGACGGCTCTTACGCACAGAAAGGCTGCGGGGAAAGAGAAAAATAACTTCCCTCGGCCCTTCAATCCAGCAGAGGCTGAAGGAAGGGTACTGCTCACACCCGACACCGCAGCATCACTTCCCACTTGTGTTTGGCAGGAGCTTGTTCTGCACCGTTATCAGTGCCACCCAGGACATTTGTCCTGCTCTCCATGGGCTGCAGAACAAAGGGATTCATCACTTAAAGCCTCATGTGTGGGTACATGAAGAAAGGAAAGGAAAGGGTCTAAGCCAAATAGAAAACAGAATGTGTTGTCCATTTTTTTTCCCATTTTTCTATGGTGTCTTTGCAGTCCAGGTGATGGTCTGGGTGCCATGGGAAGGGCTGAACCCCCAGCTCACCACAGCCACCCCAGTGCCCTCCTGCTGCCCAGAATGCCCTGCCCAGACCCCGTTCTCCTGAATTTCTCCATCTATTTTCTGGGGATGGAGAAAGCTGCTGCCATAAGACAGATGGTTTCAATTCTGCACCAATTTCTGCATGCGAGAGGAACTGCGCAGAGCACGAGCTCATCACCCAGCCATAATTCTCACCCACCCTGGGGCGGCTAGAGAGACTTCCAGAACAGTCATGGGACATAGGGTGACAGCAGCTATGACCTGCAGGAAGCCTGCCAGCCCAAGCACTCAGCTCAGAGCAGATCTGCCCGCTGGCACCAGCACCTTCCATCAGTGCTGCGACTGATAAAGCTTCACTGGCTGGGGTTTGTCCTCGTTTTGGCAGAATGGGGAAGGCTGAAGACAGACAGCTGACCCTCCCACAGCCGAGCTGTCCCCACAAGCCCTGGAGGCACACTCACTGCCCGCTCCCCCCGGAGCAAGGCCTGGGGCTCTGCCCAAGCCCGGCTGTGCCGGCCCTGACCCCGGAGCACAGTGCACTGAAGCAGGCAGAGCCCTCCAGCAGTGCTGCTTACGGCAGCCACCACACACTGAAACTCAATCTTTTTGCCATTTAAACTGCGTGTGAATCACTGACACTGCCCACATTCATTTCTAAATATAAGGGGAACCTGGAGTTGCAAGCAAAATTTGGCTTCGCTTTTCACGAGGGTTGGATGCAAACAAACTTCTGCGCCGAGCAGTGCTGCTACCTGCAGGACACCCAACAAGAGGGACACGAGGGGCTTTGTTTGACAACTGACACGTTTCAGTTCAGCACTTCCCTAGCAGATGGACCAAACGTCAGCTCCACACACGGATGGTTTAGCTGCTGGTGACCAGGAGAAAGGTGGGGAGAGCTGGGTCTGCACAGAGTCTGGTGCTGGGGCCCCCGATGGGGGGGATGCTGCCAACACACAGCAGGCAGTCCCTGAGTGTGCACCCACCTCTCCTCGGCCTCTCAGTGCTGACAGCTAATGAAGACACGCCACGACAAAGAGAAAACACTGACTGTGTATCACCACATTATGAGACACAAGGTCAACAGCTGAGTGGCTTCGGTCACTGAGAAGATAATGGATGCTGGACGGGGTCCAAAATGCTGAACCCTCCCAGCTCCGAAGAGCTCTTAAAACAAGCAAGTTTTGCCATCTGTCACAGCCCCAGAGCCCCTGATCAGAACTGATACAACTGTGAGGCTGCAGCCAATGCGGTGGAGCTCATCCGTGGGAGAGCAGAGCAGGTTCAGTCCCCTTGCAGCTCTCGAGACAATCCACACTGCTATGGAAGACACGGGCAGAGGACCTGGCAGCTCAGAGCTGCCACGCCGCACGGCACCCCGGCCCTGGCCTATTTTTGTCAGTGGGCAGCAATGCTCTTTAACTGATGCTCTAACGTAATGGTGCCAAATGTGTGCACCATGAGACAGAGCTGGCTTATCTGCGTGGCCAGCAGGACGTACTCACATGCTCCAGAGCCTATGCCAAACTTCTACTAATAAAAGAAAAAGAGGCACTCACTAGCTCTTGTGACCGCAGCGAACTTTCCAAATGCCAGAGCATAAGTGATGCAGACGTGTCCCCTTGCGTCAGGACAGAGCCAGGGGCTGTGATTTAGAGCCTTAACCTTCTGGTTCCCAACAGTCTCTCTGGACTTAACCAATTTTGAGGAGGTTAGTGCTGACACCTGCAACAGCCACCAGGGGCTTTGCTCAGAGAGCACTTCAGTGGTGGGAAAAGAAGGAGGAATGGGGAAAAAAAGAAGGAAAGACAGTTTAAGTGGAATGCAGTGGACTAAAACTTTCTGCAAGGACAAATGCATAGAGAAAGTAGCGCTGACATTCAGTAAAGGAAGGACATAGAAACAAGGAAAAGATAGTAAGCAAATAAAAAGAGAAAGACCACAAATCTCACTCATTTGTATGCAAAAGTACCAAATGCATTCCTAAAGCCTGGAAATGACAAATTATGAGGTGTGCATTTCCACATTACTGCACCAGAGACGAGGAGAGGGAACGACGTGCGCTTCTTTTAGAGGCAAGCATAAGCACCGGGTGGTGGTCAACACAGAAGTTGAGCTGTGAGTCAGGCTACAAATCCTACAATGCAGACCCACAAGTGTAACCCAACCAATGGCTCAGTTGGTCACAGGGGGATGGAAAACCACCACAGCACCCAGGAACCACCCCAGAACAGCCAGCACAGCCCCAGAGCCACCCACCAGGAACGCCCAGCCACTGCAGCCACGAGCCCTGCCTGACCCTCCACGTTTCAGCGCCCAGCAGAGGCCCATGCTTACACCAGGTCACCACGATAAGGCACTCGAGGAAGGCTCTGCCACTTCTCCCCTGCATCAGCTCGGGGGTGAGGAGAGGTTGCTGGGCTGCAGCTCAGTCACTGCACGCCAGGGCCATGCTGTCAACACCAGGCTCTGCTGCGGTGCGACCTGACAGCTCCTCTGCTCCTGAGCACCCAGCACTGTGGGACCCGATGCCCCAGGCATGAGGAAATGCATGCTTGGAAGGTCTGAGCAAGACCGTGTTAAAACAGGCACAGGAAGGTCCAAGGGGGAAGTCAGAGCCACAGGCAGCATGCAGCACGCAAAAAAATAATTGAAAAGTATCCTGGGAACGCTGTGGGAGCTATGAGATTAAAAACCAAAGCTTCCAGCTCTTTCTTTTAAGATTTTAGTTTGCATTTTGGAAGGCTGCGAAAATCCGTAGCGCACGTGAGTAGGACATCAGTGACCACGAGAGAAAACTTGTTAGAGCAACGTTCTCCACCAGTCCTACCTCTGCAATCTGCCCGCAGTGCCCCGGGACCTCGCAGCCTCTGACAGCACGTGGTCCTAAGGGCACAGTCACCACGATCAGGTACCAGACAGGAGCCTTCGTTCCTGCTTTACGACCCTTCGAAGCAGGGCAGCCTACCTGCCCTTCACAAAACATGACATACTTACCCATCAATATACTCAACAGCTTTTGAACTCTGGAGTTTACTCCAACGATTCTGTAGAGCCCTTGCTCATTGATCCCTGGAAAAAATAAGAGTGTATTAGGAGAACATCACAAAAGCTACTAACATTTACTTCATTTCTATCAGTCCTCTAATAGCAATAAATACTCTCACTGAGTACATACAAAATTAAGACAGTAAAAACTGGTTTTGATTTCAGGGCCTGATTACGTGTTCATGTATTGATTAAAAGTAATGACCCCAATTAGCTCAAGAATCAAAGATCCGAGGCCACCCCACTGCACAGTGCTAGCAGCGAGGGAGCACGGCTGCACCACAAAGGATCTGCACTCAACATATAACAGAAAGGCAATTTCAGAAAAGTTTTACTGTGCTGAGATCGAGGCTTAGGCTTGAGCCTCTTCCTCGTGGAGGACTGAAATGCACCATCTGTTTGTCAGGCACAGGAGAGGAAATGCTTTTTGCTGCCACTGCACAGGGCACGCTGCAGCACAGCCTGCAGCTCCAGCTGCACCTCCCAGCTCAGCCCCATCCCTGATCCCACGTAAGCACTGCCACCCCAGGCACACAGCACTGCGTGTGTCAGCACAGTACGAGTGTGAGCACATCGCAGCGGTTCTCTGACACGGGACTCAGAGGGTTAACAAATCACTTCTGTTCACGAAAAGAGCAGGTAAGCAATTGCTGTGCTATGAACAGATGCAACGCCTTCCCCCAAAGCAGACCATCTGGTGAAGCTCTACCTCTTGTTTCAACAGCGTGTATGCATCTCTTGATGATGCTGAAGCCGATATTATCCAACTGTGCAGCTGAAAGGGAAGAGAAGGGACAAGTGATAAACAGCCGGCAGAGCGACGGCTCCCGCCGCTCATCCGCAGCCATGGCCAGCACTCAGCACTGCTGCGCCCTGCTCAGATGGGGGGAGGAAGGGAAGGAAGATAAAGGAGGTGCTCACAGAGGAGACTCGGGAGCACAGCGTGGTACCAGGTGCAGCGTGGACAGCACGCAGCCCTCGGGCATCACTGCGGCCTCCACAGCGCGGCTGTGCCAGATTCACGGCGACAGCTGGTCAAACATGAACCTAGGTGAGATATCCCAACGGGACCTTGGTCTGTGAAGTTGACACCAGGTTGTTTGTGAAAACTGTATATTTTTGACACAATAAATCCTTGCAAACTGCACAGAACAGCCTCCTTGATCCGAGTGCCAGTAATTCCTATAAATCCTTTTGGTGCCCACCCAGCTAACCAAGCCCCTGACACTGCTGCAGACGTGGGGCTGCACACGCACCCAGGAGTGACCCAGATGAAGACATCCAGCATCCCCACTACATTCTCCAGCCAGGATTTGCACAGTGCACCCAGGGCCATCTTATGCAAGGACTGCACAACGCCGGTGACTTCTCATCCTGAGAGGGAGAGCTCTGGAGGGAGGGAAGCCACAGCGTGATCTTATCAGCCGAGGGCTTCATGACTTAAGTCACACTGGGAGGGACAACTCCATGCCTTGTCTACAGGCCGGCAGGAGCAGAGGAGAGCCCGGTGTCCTCACAGTAAGGCACACACAATTGTATTCCTTTCCTTCTCCCTGCTCAAGTCGTTTATTTAAACACAGATTTGCTGTTGGTTCATGACAAGCTGCCAGTCCAACGGCTGCCTATGCCTCGCGTGGGGCCAGCCCTTGCTAATCACTCTTTTTGAGTTCCCTGCCAGTATTGTTGCTTGCATGATGAATGGCACAAAAACCCAAAACAGTAAAACAGGTCTATTATATTTTTCTGGGCAAGCACACCGGTGCACTGAGCCAACGTAAGCACACAGGCTGGAGGATGCCCGTGCTGCAGGATGTACAAACATCCCAAAGCTCCCGGGTGCTTTGCTCAGCACCCAGGGGCTCTCAGCACAGCCCCCAGCTGCCCTGCAGGCACAGACACCACAAAGGCAACACAGCACTGATCAGAGGTGCCCACAAAACACGAGCACTCGGGTGCTTGAGGAGCAAGAAACCATAGCATGGAAACCCTTCTGTACAGACAGACCGAGCTCAGCAGGACACCTAGCAGTAACTCAGTCCTGACCTACTGGTATCCCTGTACAGTGCTGTCCAGTCAGCACAGCTCACCATTCCAGGCTCACACGCTCCAAGTGCCGGCTGTTCCCGCAGTGCAGCTGTTTCCCTCAGCCCCCAGGATGCCTGAGGTTGAGCACAAGCAGTGGTCCCCTCCCCTGCATGCCCCACCACAGGGCCCAGCAAGGGCTGAGCCCACACCTCGAAGCACTGCTCGGCCATAGCAGAGGGGAGAAATAGGAGCAGACTTTCCGGATGGAAACGACTGAGCATAATCCTCCCAAGTAGACGAATAAGCTCTTCAACTCGTTGCTGAGCCCTGGATCAGGAAAGGTCGGGGATTTATTTGCAGTAGTTATATCCAGAAATAATATCTGATTAAATATCCAAAGTGCCTTTATTCATCCTTAAATTTAACTTTTAATGAGCACCATAAAAGCTTGGTTTCCCCTCTCACAGAAGCAGCCTCCCTTTATCTCATTCATTTACCCAATGATTCAGGACTGCACCAGCACAGATCAAAGTCAGATTTGTTCCCACTGCAGCCCTGACCCCCACGCTGGCTGCCCTCACTCCGGCAGCACAACAGCGGGCAGCTTTGGGCTTGGGCTGTCTGATGGTGCCTGCAGGCCAGGAGTGCTGGGGGAGGAAGGAGCTCAGAGCAGCCTGCATTCTGGGGCCACACAGCAATGCTGTCTGAGCGTGGCACAGGAACTGCAGGACATGTGGTGTCAGCAGCTTTGGCAGTCCCAGGTTGTTCTGCTTTGGTCCCATCCACACCCTCGCTCTTCTCCGAGCGCTGGCAGCAGGGCAAGCGTAAGCCCTAACAAAAACCCTTCAAACCCAATGAGAACCATTGCTGGAGGGGACAGGACCCCGCAGCTCCTGTTCAGCCCAAGTAAACCACTGCAGAACTGCCTGCTGCCAACAGCTGTGGTCAGGGAACCAGCCCTCTATGAGCCGGAGCTGGCAGGGCTGTACTCTGCCTGCACACCCAGCCGTGCTGCAGGGACAAACCTACACCCTTCCTCCCGTGATTCCCCTGTCCCTAGAGGCCCCCACTCCCCAGGGGACAGACATAAAACACAGCGCCCAGCCCAAGATGCACATCACAGGCTCCTCATTCCACAGCAGCATTTCAAAGCACAACTGAGATGCAGTATTCATGCTGTCATCCAGCAGACAACTATCTAAAATCAGCAGAAGTGATGCATATCATTTGTACAGCTGATGTTGCACACAGTAACACTTATCTGACCTTCCCAGTGCTACTGGGCTGGTCTCATCCTGTCCTATTTTTGCCTACCAGATTATTTCTATTTAATCCATTAATTCTTCTACTTCATGCTGATATGGTATTTCAGAGCATCAGCAAAGGGGCAAGACGACAGTCAGCCCTGCTCAGCCACATGTAACTTTGGCTCCAGATGTGTGCACATCAGCCAAGGCAACGCAAGGCCAAAGCAAGCTCTCCTGCACTCCCCGCAGCACAATTCTGAGCTGTGCAACAAAGTGCCATGATGATGGCGATCATTATGAACTTTTTCAAATACCACTGTGGTTTTAAAAGCCACAGAAGAGAAAGAAATCAAGAAGTGGAGACCAGAGAGAAATGAGTTCTCAGTTTTAGCTGTCTCAAAGCACCAGAGCTGCCAAGCTGTGGGGAACAAGGACCACCAGGAAGGGCTGTGCTTCCAATGGGGTCCCGAATAGATGGAGAATCGAGTGGATGCAAAACGGAGTGAATGCAGTGGGGAGATGAAGGGGACAGACTCTTCAGCAGGGTCTGCTGGGGTAGGAAAAGGGAAAATGATTTCAAACCAAAAGAGGGGAGATCAAGATTGGACATAAGGAAAATATTTTTTACAATAAGGGTGGTAGTGCACTGGCACGAGTTGTCCAGAGAGGTGATGGATGTCCCTTCAAGACATTTAAGGTCAGGATGGACCAGGCCCTGAGCACCTGATGGAGCTGTAATGTCATTGCAGGGGAGTTGGACTAAATGACTTTCAAAGGTCCCTTCCAACTCAAAAGATTCTACGATTATTTCCACAGAGCAGAGCAAGTCCCTTTCATTTGTGAAGCAGCACATCTCTATTCACTCAGCTCTAGCAGCACACTGATACCCACTCAGCCCCCAGCACTCTGCACTGCTTCCTCCCAGCTCCCAAAGAAGATTAAGATAAATCACCCTGCAGGCTGATGGCCATCTGGCCACACAGCAGGATGTAAAATCCAAAAGCTCTGTAAAATTAGATAGTGGCCAAAAAGCAGACCTCACTACAGTACTCTAAGTCTCTTTCAGACCAGCATAAGTAAGAGCAGGAAGCAGAGTTATATAGGTTTTCGGGGTCAGGAATTGCATCCGGACTCCATTCAATCATTACCACTCATTTCGAGTCCTTTTAGGAAGCTCCTGTAACAAGGGCTCTGTGGCACAGAGCCAGCCTCCGAATCAATCTGAAGTGGGGCTGGTGAGGCCAGCAGCTCGCTGCAGACGTGGCTCTAATGAGTGCTAAAGCACAGTCAGGTGTCAGAGCACAGCAGCAGTCACAGGCGTGTGTGAAACCATTGCCATCGGGCTGTGCAGGAGCAGCCCCAACCCCGGGCTCCAAGACACTAAAAAGCCGTGCAGTGCTTGGGTCTCCAGAGCAGAGAAGTGGGGCTGTTCTCATTTTTCAGATGGACAGACACCACAGACGAGGTTCTGAAAGATGTGCAGCTTTGCCTCAGCCTCCTGGGCTGACTAAACCCCAGTTCTGGTCTGAAGAGCAGCAGGGAGAAACTTGGCACGTGGTCTCTGTCAGAGCCTCCCTAGCCCTTGCCAAATGCTGAACGGCTTCAGAGCACGGCACGGCAGCGGCGTGGGCCACATCACCCACCAGCTCTGTACACACCACCTCCCAGAGCTGCCGGGGGATGGAGCTGCCTGCAGCCAGGACCAACGGGTGAAATGCTCCAAGTCCCCAGCACACCCCAGGTACCACCTCGGGCAGAAGCAGCCCAGCGTGGAGATCCCCAGGCAGCCCTTTCCCAAGGAAACCTTAGGTAAGCATTCAGGAGCCTCTACAACACGGCACCTGCTGCAAGCCTGGCAGCTGCAATCCTGGATCAGACAACACAAATGACCTTGGGGAAGCCACGAACACATCTGACTCGTGTTCTTCCCATCGCTGGAAGCGCTGCTCTGCAGGACAGCAGCACAAGTAAGCAGCCCCACAAGGACTGCTGGCTGACAGCACGTAAGACAGGAAGGCCACGGCCTGACAAGCACTTCTTTCAGAAGCAGGGATTGCTTCACTGCTCCTCCCTCCCCACCCCCATCCCAAATGTTTCCCTGCTTTTGCATCACCCCTCCACAAAGTTTAGAAAATGGTTATTTAACACAGCTCCTCGAGCCAAACCAGCACATACTGTCCTGGCACAGCCAGGGGTCGTGTGTAGGAACACACAGAGCAGTGACAATTAGTGGCCAGATTAGGACAGAATTGAGCAAGTCCTGTTCTCTGTCCCTAGAAACTTCATTTTCATTCTCTGTAAAAAGGAGAAAACGCTGAACTGTACTACACAGACTTCACATTCAGTGAGGGCATCCTCTGTGCCGCCCCAGGGGAGTGAAGCCTAGTGATTAACCCTCAGAGGATCACTTGGGTCACACAAATCCAAAAAGACAACGTGGGAGACCAACACGCAAGGGAGGAGCCACACCACAGAGAGCAGAAGTGAGGAAGTGACTGTTTCATGCAAGGGCTGAAAATGGGAGTGAGGAAAATGACCTGCAAATTATACCTATTACAGTGAGAAAAATGCTTCTGCTCAAGACAAAAATGCCATGATTGAGGCAGCATGAAAACAAACTCTACTAACCAGCAGTGTGGGTCAGGCTCTCACGTGACCAATGACTCTGGGGGAAGGAGGTGAGCACTGCAGTTATGGCAATTCAGACCTACTTGGAAGCGGCTTAATTAAGAGTTTTGAAACAAAGGATCTGAGAGCCAGGACCAGGTGCAAGAACTCCTCTAGGAAGAGAAACGAGTGCTGTCTTGACTCAGGTCTTTGATTGCCCAAAGTAAAAAAATTGCTGTAAAAACAGCCTAGTTTTTTATTGGATTGTCTGTGTTTGTTTTTAAGGGGCTGCTGTTGACAATTCCAATTAGGTAAGAGCTGCACAGCCTTTACATTTGTTTTCCCCTTGGAAAAAGCAAGTTCATCCTCCAGGTTCTGGTTCTGCCAGGCAAGCTGCTGCTGACTGCAGGATGCCACCCGCACCCCCGCTGCAGCAGATGGAGGAGCCCGCTCGTTTCTCAGGTGCTTTGCTTAAAGAAATATACATAGGTATATCTAGATATATATACTTACTGCCTTCGCTTTGATTGTCCTTGTTCGAGTTGTAGACCTGGAAAACACAAGAGGAAAGTCTCATGAAGAAGCTGGCTGCAGCTGGGAAGTGGCCTGGCCTCAGGGTCCCCCCAGAGCAGTACGGAGCTCAGGACAGCATCCAGAGCACGACAACCAGAACACTTCAAAAAGAACCGTGGACAAACAGGACAGGCTAGGTGGGAATGAAAACTTCTCGGGCTTTAAAACACAACAGAGGTGGGCATTCTTCTGAACACGACCTCAGAGCGACGCCGGCGATTCCCCTTGCATTTTATGGGCACTACAGGAGCACGCAGCGGCGCGGGCTGGGCAGGCAGCAGGGAGCCGTCCCCACTCAGTGTGCCTAAAAGTGAGTACATGAGTCATGCAAAGAGGAAAGGAAACGTCATGAATTCACAGAGGAGATGAACTGCAGCAGGATGAGCCACCCTCAGTCAGCACTGTGATGGCATCCCACGTCCAGACCCTGCCCCTCGTCCTCCTGACCTGAGCACAATTGCAGCCAGGCTAGTTCAGATAAAAGCAGTGCCTTAATGGGTACAAGCAAAAGGGGGAAAATGACAGTGGAAGGCATTAATCACAGTTTAAACATGCTTTAATAGCCCAACATAATGAAAACAGCGGCGGTGAGGAGGTCAGCCTTCAAACAGGTTGTGCTCCTCTACCTCATCAGATGAAGATAGTTAATTAAAAACAAGTCCTTCACCAACCCAGAGCCCAAACAGAAACGCACACTGTGCTCCGTCAGCATCACAAGCCGGAGCTGAGTGTGGCTGCATCCATTAAAACAGGAAGATCCATTAAAACAGCCATGTGTAGGCTGCTGAACAAAGCCAACGGCGTGCACACCCTTCCTCTTGCAGGGAACAAAGCTGGGAGCCCCCTTCCAAGGGACTGGTGCTCTGATTTAATCACATGCCGTGTCCAGAAATAGCAGGTGGGGAAGGAAAGTTTCCAGCAGCACTGTTGATAGCAACGCACGACGCAGCAACGAGCACTGCATCTGGGGGAGCAGGGCAGCAGCACGGCCCCGAGCTGCCGCTGGGCACACAGCAGCTCCCAACACCCCCCAGTTAGGGCTCACAGTTAATGACTAATGTTAACCCCAAGGATTTGGAGATCCACGAGTGAGGTCCTCCAGGTGTATCCCGGGGTCTCCTGCAGCTCCAAACCCAACCCTTCCTGCAGCATTTCCCAAGGAACACCTTCCCCACCTGCCTCCCAGGGGATGAGTCCGTGCCGTGCAAAGCAAACTAGAGTTTTTGTTTGCAGAAGAAAGGTCATCATCCCACATCTGGAAACCGGGGGATGATTCAGCAGCAAAAACAGCCAGAGTCAGCAAGCGAGTTTTCCTCCAGGAACAGCATTTGTATCAAGAAAATGAAATAAGTGAAAAGAGGGAAGGAAGCACACAGCAGGCCTTCCACCCGCAGGGCTGCCTTGTAGCCGAGGCGTGAGGTCAGCTCTCCCTAAACATGTATTCCTCTCCAGCTTCGGTCTCACCACTACAGACCTGCTGAAGGGAGCAGGGACTCGGGCTGAGATGAATCTGACCCCTGGTGGGGTCACAGGGCACGGGACCTTCCTCAGGACACCACTCACACTGCAAGCCCCTTGCTGCGGCTCACCCAGGAGCTCAGGCACACAGCTGAGCACTACACAGAACAAAAGGGCAAGTCAGGCACACAGCTCCACTGGCAGGCTGCTGTATCTACCCCAAAGGTCCTGGGCACCTGCACCCTGCTGTGCCTGGGGCTGTGGTCCCAGCCCAGCCACCTCCTGTCCTTGGGATCCCAAGCAGTTGTGCTGTCTGCTGTCCTGCATGCGCTGCTCAGCTCCCATGGACCGCTCCTGCAGCTCCAAAGGACGGTGCACAGCACCGAGGCTCAAGAGGGAAGTGTGTCTGCCTGCATATTTCTTCTTCCAGTTTGGTTAATGAAACCACAAAGAGGTTATTAATCATCAGAGACTGTTCTTTACAGAAAGGGAAAGGACAGACAAGGAAACACAACACGCTCATGCCATTAATTGCAAAGTATTGCACGCACTATAAAGGAAATTTCATCCAGAGGTCAACCATGCAGCCATAAAACAAGGAGATGCTGTCATCCTACGCCCATCTCACTCAGGACAAACCTTTTATCCACGTCAGTGGAATGCATTCACACCATTCTACATCATGGTTTTAACCAAGCCCCGAGTCCATAATATCCTCTCCTTTTCCAAAGCAAACATTACTTTGTAGAAGAAACCCACGTGCTGTATCACCTAAAGCCTTCTGAAGAGAGAGACTCTGGGGATTAGAGTTTCCAAGGGGTGGCCAGCATGGCTCAGAGCATTGGCATGGCAAAGTTCGTTCAGCCCCACTTGGTTCCTCCACTCCGTGCTCCCGAAACAGCCTCGGTCACACACACGGGGCCCACGGCACAGCAATGCATCTCAAGATCCAGCCTCACATCAGCTCCCCCGCAAAACGGTGCTGAATTCCAAAGAGGTTCTTGCTATTCACCATGCCCCAGTCCGCATCGACTGCTGGCACAAACCGAGTGAAAGCTGTTCAGACAGGAGCACACATTCCACCCGCACCATCCCCTATAACTCCACCACACACCTTGCAGCTGTAGCTAATAAAAAAATAGCTAATCTTCAGATTTCCTTTATCAAAAATCCTCTCAGACCCACTGCTCGCAGCCTAACGTTCTTCGCAGTCCCCACTCGCCGCCTGACGCCAGCAGATCAACGAGAATCTAATTCACCAGTTTATCCAACCTGTTCCTATGTATAAATGGCACAAAGGAGCAAGCACAGAGCCAACAGCTCACAACTGCCTGCCTGCAGGCTGCTTGGGGCAAAGCTGGATTGTGGGCAAAGAAAGGGAAAAAAGAAGTACGTCGGGGTTTGGAAGGGGAACTAAGGAAAGAAGGTGTTGAGTAATTTTATGTTTATTTCCTCATTTCAGGTTTCACTCTGATTTGGCCATGAAGGCTACAAACCTCCACCATAAATTAGCTGTGTTTTCACATGGCAATTGCATGTTGGTACACAGCCTTGTAGAAAGCAACCGCATTCCACATACAGAAAAGGGTTTTACTTAAAAATCAGAATAACCCAAACCAAACCATAACCCTTGGAGCCTGCACAGCGTTCAGCACAGCTCCTGAAATCTGTCGGGTTCAGTACAAGATTTTGCCACAAAGGCTGAAAACTAGAGGAACAAACTGCCCAGCCCCTCCGAGGTGGGAGGCAGCAGCGATTTGCTTTCCCCAGCAGCAACATCAGCAGTCCTGCTCTGCCCTCACCGACACGGGGATCTCCATTTGAGAAGGGAGCCATCATTCCATGGTCCAATTCCACCTGGACCACGTCCTGGCAGGAAGGTCGCTCGGCACAGCCCTTTTGTTACTGCTAGGACCTGCTCCTCCTCCCAGGCTTTGCATTCAGACTGAGAGGTACTTCCCCGGCCTCCCTGGAGGAGCGGTGTTTGTAAGGCCATGAGCAATAGAAGGAAGCGCTGCAACATTATGCAATTTCCTTGTGATTCATATTCAGAAATTCTCAAAACAACCGTGAACGAGTTTTTCAACTTTCAGCTCAGAAGACGAAGGAGCCAAAAATTTAAAAATAGAAATCATCACATTCCCACATTGGTTGTCCAACTGGCTTGCCAGCCACTCAAGGGCGAGTTGCGAAGCCGTGGACAAGAAAAACACACACATTTTTGGAACTTATTAATAAATTAAAGGAGAAATCAGGGTCAGAAACAGCATACCAGCTGGAGCCCACCCCTCAAGTTTACTCAGAGACCTGGGTCAATGCACACAGCCCGGGTGCCAGGTAGCACAGCAGGGACTGCGTGCTGGGACTCCTGCCTGGCCCTCTGTCCACCTGCTCCATGGTCCTGCATGAGACAGAGGGCACAGAGCTGCCTGGAGGAGTCTTTTCTCTTTCTGTCTTCACATGAACTCCAGCAAAGCCTCAATCGTTTCACTGCAGTCCAGATCCTAACGTCCTCATCCTCTCCAGAGTGTAACAGAAACTGAAGGCCAACAGCATCAACCATAGACAACTTATTCCCAATCCCACACAGTGAGTCAGAAGCCTGAAAAGCAGTGACCATGGAAGAAAAGGCTCATGAACATCCCTGGACAAAAAAAAGGCCTCCAGGATGATGCTGAGCAGTGCCCAGGAGAAGACCAGAGAAGGCAAACTCCTGCATTCATTCACAGCATGCAAAAAAAGCCCTCTGATGAACCATAGCAAACACACTGTAAATGACAAACAGGTTTTCAAGACATTGAGTAAATCAAAGTGATTTCAAGAGAGTAAAGTCTCCCTGAATTATTTAGGACACATTCAGCATCGAAGGGATTACTTTTGTTTTTACTGCTTTTATTGCCAATTACTCCATTACTTTGCAGCAACTTGAGAGAAAAAGAAAGTGATAAAACTGCATCTTCAAGCTTAATTTGAGTATAATTGGATGGTACATTCTTCCTGATTGCAAACTGCAGGAGCTATCTACTCACATCCTGGAACTGCTGTTGGATTGAAGTACTTCCATGAACTTCTGAGCAAGGTGGACCTGTGGGTTTCCCACCTCAGCCAGCACTGTGATGGCACTGTGATCAGGTGCAGCACCACATCATCCCCACCAGGCAGGGATTACTCAGCCAGACTCAGGCTCCCACGGCACTGCTCGGTGCCATCGCTGCGTCCCCTCCAACGAGCGTGGGATTGCCCAGAGCTGCGTCCTGGCACCCCAGCTCCCTTGTGAGACAGTTCAGGCATGGCTGGGGAAGGGAAGGCACCTTGAACCCTGACCTCTACTGCTGCAGGGAAGGGGGAAAATGGAAGAAAAACAGAGAGAAAAAAGAAGGATCAGCACAGGCCCATGCCATGCCAGGCAGGATCCTCAGCACCTGACGCCCGAGCACTTGGCACTGCTGCAGAGGAGCTGCTCTGCTGGGACTCAGCCCAGCAGAAGGATGCCAGCAAAGCACAGAGCAGGAAGGCTCACGTACAAAGAAGCATATTTCCTTGTTAAAAGCAGGACACCTGGCAACCTTGATGAAGTCAGCCCTTGTTTCTGGCTCTGCCTTATCAACCCTGTTCTATTTTTGTCCAAGAGCCAGGTTTTCGTACTACAAGCAGGATTTTCAGAGCTAGACTACACTGTGTTGTGGCTAGAAATAACCTTCCTTGCTCTCTGAGCCAGAACGACATAGATAGGAGTAAGATCTCTCCCAGCCCACATCACTGCAGGGCTCCCTGCAGGGGGAAGGGAGGAAAAAACACGCCTGGCCTCCAAAGCGAAAGACTTGGCAGGGCAGCAGAAACCTGCTGTGAAGTGCTGCTTTATGTCATTCGGATGAGGGCTGTTCGCATGGAAGAGGGTGGCCTAGGGTCCCTGGCAGCTCCTTCCTTCCTTCCTTCCCTCCCAACCTACTGTTCAGTGCCGAACTGATGCGTTGCAGGCGCAGCTATGGCCCCACCTCGCACCCTCTGCCTCTCCCCCTCCCTCCTCCCAACACATTTCAGCTCAGAACTTGCACCGACGCCTGTGTTCGGTTATGAGCAAGAAAAGGTCTATTAAAGAGGGGCATCTCGGGGGCTGAATCCTGTAAATGGGTCTTGCTCTTCTGCGTCTCTGCACTGAACTAAATGATGGCTCTAATTAAAAACAAGCCCACGTTTTATTACAAGTGCAGGCATTCCCAGGAGCCTCCGAAGCTGAAGCGGAGCGGGCTGCCCGCCAGCCAGCTGCACTGCTGAGCTCAGCTCGCTTACATAACCGCCGCCTTTGTCACCTAAGGAAAGAACTACCTGGGCAGCAGAAGGAAAAACCTCCCGGGTCACACTGTCAGCCCGCCCTGTCCTAATGTTAAAAGGAAACCGAGCTGCAGGCAGCTGGGAAATTTACAAACAAGACGAGGGTAGGTGGGAGCAATGGGCACAAAGCATGGCAGACACACAGCAGTCTCCAGAACAATGAAACTAAAGGTCAACTGGTTTAGAAAAAATACATTTTTGGAATATCTGAGGCGCTTATTGCCTCACAGAGCAGCATTTCTAAGTGAGAGCAGCAGAGCAGATATATTCGGACGGCTCAAGAGTCCGACTGGAAGTGAGAACGTCTCCCGGCTTAACAGCTTCCCATCAATCTTCTGGGATGCTTGAGCAGCAGTGCACACCTCGAGCAGCTCCGTGCTGGAGCCCGGCCAGCATCGCTCCCTCTCGCTCTTCCTCCTCCCAACATCCACCATGAGCAAGGAGTCTGTTTTTCTACCCCGTGCAGCTGCTGCCTCCCCTGCAGGACAGCAAACCCAAACCCGGGGCAGCACGGGACCGAAGCCAGGAGAGCAAAAATAGGATGATCAAACTGTTTAGAGCTTTGAAGGGCGGGCTTTCTTCTAAGGCTGCAGCTAGGAGTAGGAGAAAGCCCAGGTCAGAGACTGTGGCGTGACAGATCACTATTAAAAAGTGCAAGGACCAATAAAAACAGGCAATAAAGAAAGTGGTTAGTTTTATAACTGATTGCACAACAAACTGACTACTTTGGTTTTTAATTTAGAGTAGCAGAAATACTCAGATAATCCATTAAAACTGGCAGAGAATTCTATCAGCACGGCGCTGTTCCCTTGGTTTCTAGATGATTCCTGAATCTGCTGCTCAAATATTCCAGAACGGTGGTGACAGGAGAGAGAAAAGCAAGGAGAACATGATCTCTTTGGTGTTTCATCCACGGTGCTCTGTGCCTCTCCGCACAGGCTGCCAGCAACCAGACAGATGCAGCCTAAGGGTGGGCAGCTGGGCTCAAATCAAAGCAGGAACAAAATCACTCAATGCAGTCACCCCGCAACCAATTTCAAAAGCTGCTTCCCCCACCTGAGCTCAGACTTAGAACAAGTTACTGCATGTCAGGGGATCTGTCCTGTTCACACACACACCGCACGTGTCGCCAGCAGGCAGCAACCCAAGTTCGATCAGCCCTCTCTCCCCAGGGACTCAGCAAACTCCACTGCCCCTCAGCACCACGCTCACCTCCTGGCCTGAATCAGAATGAAAGGAAACCACTTCGTGCTGCAGCAGCCCACGGGTGCACCACAAAAAGTGGATGCTGCACGGCATCCTGTGGCCTACGCTCCAGTCCCAGCCCTCTGCCATCAGCTTCAGCAGTGCCAGCAGCAAGACAAGGACACAGCGTACCAGCAGCAGCCAATGCCTCCCTGGCTGAGCCAGCACCTTTCCCTGCTCCTCAGGGGAGATCGGACCCCACTCATATCAGAGGACGGCTCCGCCACTGTCCGAGCAAAGCCCAGCATCTGTAGCAGTTAGTGCAGCACAGACCACAGCGAAAGCTGCCACGCCAGAGCTGCCTACCACAAAGAATGCGTTAAAGAAACAGTGAGCCATCACCCCGAAGACATGACAAACACCAACCAAAGCCAGCGGAGTGCTCCTGGATTTCCTGGAAATCTCCTGGATTTTGTGGGAAGAAGTCACAAACTTAACAAATGTGGATGGGGGAAAGAGTGGGTTTTGGTTTGAAAAGCAGTCCAGAGTGCTCTTATCTCTTTTCAAGATGATCTAGAACGTTTTGCACCGTTGTTTTTTTCTCTTTATGACACAATCTGCTTTTAGAGGAAGGGACAAAATCCCGACACCTCGAGGCTGCAGCCATCCTGACTCAGTAAGCTACCAAGCAGCAAAGCAGCACTGGCTGGAGCCGTACCTGAAAGCAACAAGTCAAGCCTTAGAAGCTCACTGGCTTAAGCACTTTAGAAACAAAAGCTTATATTCCTAATGCGAGGTTATTGCTCATAAGCCTAAAAGTAGTTAAAGGGAGAAAAAAGCAGCTGTGGTAAAAGCACTAATGATATAAAAACTAACGCACAACCTGACAGTATCACCGAGCTTGAACACTCAGGCTGATTCTCTGAGGACCCTCTTCTACCATCCTGTCCCCAAGAAAGGACAAAGGATGAAAAACAAGCAAGCTTTCTTGCCAAAAGTCCCAAATGGTGGGAGGCAGAAAAGCCAGGCAGGCACCGTGCCGGGCCGGGCTCTGCCCACCTCACCCAGCCGAGGTGCTGCTGCCAGGGGCACTGCAGGAGCTCCCAGGCAGTGACAGCACACGGCTGAGACAGCAGGGCTGGTTCAGGGAAAGTTCACTAGGTTGTCTGGGTCGGGAGCCGATTAGAGGCAAAGAGAAAAAGCAAACAATAGAAACTTAGAGGCTGGGAGGGGGCAGAGCGGGGAAGGATGTTCTGTTCAGCACAGAACAGAGAGATGGAGTGACTGCACCGAGCCAGGTCATGGAAAGCAGAACAGAAAGAAAGAATCTGCCATAAGCAAACAAAGCCAGGCAGGACGAAGGACACAAAAAACCCCCGAGGTAAAACACACACACATCACCACGTTTCTGTGGAAGGCCCACAGGAACACACGTCTGTGTCAGAGCAGCACAGAAAAGACTGCAAGGAAAAAAGCTGAGCAGACAAACAGGGAGCAAACGCTTGGGAGCACCAGAGGGTAAATGTGATGATGGCTCCGAACGCCTTGCCCATGAGCAGAGAGAAAACAGCCAAGGACCACCACCAGAAGCTCGGGACCACCTCAGTGATGCTCAGGATGAAGGTTTTCATACCATCTCCAGAAATGCGGTCCCCTCAGTCACTGGGGTGCAGTGTGCAGCCAGCGTGCTCAGACGAAAGCACCACTGCTGCTTCTCCACGACCCGAGCACTGCCCATGGGCTGCAGCAGCTGCAAACAATGCATCCTCAGCAGAGGGAGCAGGAGGCTTTGTGAGCTTTGCTGGAAACACTTCGACACGGAGCTAATGAGCCCAGTACAAAAAGTAACACAGAAGAGGCAGTGACCTCCGAGGAGATGGAGATGAAAAGAATTAGTGATAAAGCAGTTTGCAGCTTCCGGCTGGTTACGAGGGGACACAAGAGGGGTGGCAACCCGTGCCCTCCGTACCCCCCCATCCCAACCCGCGGCCCCGGGGGCTGCAACAGGAGTCCTTCAAGTTAATTTATTTTCGGATTGAGCCAAAATGACAGGAATGCTGAGATTGAAAGTACTGGATTGAGTTCAAAAGACATCGCTTCCACTGGGAAATTAATCTCTCACCATTTTGTATAATTAGACGAAGAAAATGAAAAACAATTTCAGTGAGAATTCCCAGAAGCGATACGGGAGGTGGGGGCGGAGGAGAGGTGCAGTGCGTTGGGCACAAACGCGCTGGGGTTCACTACAAAAACACTTTGCGACGTCTCCAGAGCAGCACCAGCAAACGAGCCCTGCTGCACCGAGCTGCTGCAAGGCAGGGAGCATGGCCGAGGGGCTGCGACGGGCCAGGAGCTTCTGGAGCCCCCAGCCCACCTCCCTCAGCCTACGCAGACACCCCAAGGCGTGGACAACCGCAGTGGGGTGGGACGCAGCTGCAGAGCTGCCTCACTACCCGGCACCAGTCGCTTCACCACGGTTGCTCCCATTCAACCAAACCAACCACTGCCATGGGTCAGGGTCCCAGCCCCACATGGTGGGCCCAGCACACCGCCACAGGCCCCATCACGGCCCGCAGGCAGCCCAGGACCAGGTCCCTGCGGACTGTGAGATGGTGGCCATGGTCACCATGGCAACGCCAGGCCTGCAGGCGCTGGAGGGCTCTGTAGGGCCAGAGGGGAAAGGCCCCAGTGCCTGGGGGAGCAAGCCACGAGCAGCTCTGCAGGCTCCCAAGGGCTGCGCCCACCCACACGTGGTTTACTGCAATTAAACACCGCCCGCTCCCAAAATTACCACTTGTTTCAGGGACAGCAACAGAGGAAGGACGGAGCGACACAAGAGGGAAGCGGTTTTCATTTTAGGCTGCATCAAGTATTGGAGGAAAAACTGGGAAGTGATGACTGTCCCCACCCCGTGCAGCCCGCAGTGCCCTGCCCGGATGTCAGGGCAGCTGGCCCCGGGATCCCAAACTGCCCTCACACCACAAGGGCACAAGTGCAACGAGCGGGCTGGTCTCAGCTTGCCATCTAGTGGAGTGCAGCCGCACGGCGTCCCCAACACCGGCCCCGCTCCATTTTGTGCAGCGCCCACGTCCACAGCACTGAGGGACGCGATAGTGGGGAGAGCCCGGTGGGACTGAGCCCCTGAGCATCGGGCAAGGTGCACTGCTGCCCAGACACGGCCTTTCTGGGGTGCCCCCACCGCCAGCGGGAGGAGGAGCTCCTGTAGGCTGCTGCATAAGGGAAACGGGCTCTCCATGAGCACAGCCATGTCTCTGCTCGCCCTGCACAGAGCACGAGCTCACAGCACCCTAAGAAGCCAGACAGTGTCCAGTCCCACGAGACAAGGCTCCGGGTGCTCGTGTGGGTGCACAGCTCAGACATGCAGGCTTCACGAGCACCTTATTTCATTGGGCTAATGAGCTACAGGCACAGCATAAACTCCATACTGCAATGACCTTTGGTATCCAGGGAAGGCCCGAGAGACTTTAAGTGTCTCTATTAAGAGCATTTTGTGGCTCTTGCCATCTAGTCTTTCATTAACCCAGAAGTAATCACTTCTGAACATCACAGGTTCCCAGCACTGACAAACGGCATTGAGGCTCCAGCCAGACCCAGCTCCTGGTTGGGAACACAAGCGAGGTGTCCCAGCAGCCAGCAGAAAACCCAGCACCACAGCTGTCACTGCCCTGTCCCCCACGGTCCGACGGCTTCGTGCCGCCTGATGGCCTTGCAGCCCAGCATCCTCGCACAGAGCAGAAGATGCTGATGAACCTGGGTGTGTGGAGAGCCAAGAGGGGGTTTCAGGTCCCCAGAGAGGTGATGTTCTGCAATAGCATTCCAGAATGGGAGCAGAAACCTTATTTGTTTCTGGGGGATAGAGCCCCGTGGCACAAGGACTATGCCAGGTGAGGGACAAGAGGAGCAGGGCCCTTCCAGAGCAACCAGTCCCACTGCCAGGTCACCCCAGGACAAAACCTGTCAGCCTCATCAACCAGCCTTCAGCCTCCCAAAGCCTGCCAGACATTTGTACTTTGTTCCCACCTTTGCAAATCTGCAAAGAACTGAAGAGAAGGAAAGGGGAACAGAGAAGGAAAGGAGAAAGCAGTGCTGGTGTGCCTCCACTGCACTCCTCACCTCCTCACAAGAACAAAAGGCCCAAGTGGGAATGAATTGCTCATCCCTGGTGCCCTTGGGTTTACAGAGCAAACAAAGCCAACTATATGAAATGCTCACTGTATTTTTACAGACTTGCATTGCCTCAAAGAACAAAAAAGAAAAGCAAAACAAAACAAATCGAGCAAAGGGCAGTGTAATGCAAGTGCCAGAACAGTGCTGCTCAGCTCCCATCCAAACCTTATTCCCTCTGACAGGATCATGGGATGTCGCATTTGCCATTGAACACTAACTTCACCATCACAAATTAAGGCTACGGACAACATATTAACACAGCTCAATCGAGACATGATTCAACACGTTTCGTAGCCTTAATCCTCTGCTATGTTTGTCTGCCTGAAGAAATGTTTTTGTGACCCAAAAGCTTCCAAAACCAGTACCCCCCTTCCACCAGCACCGATGTGAGAATGATTTCTAAGATTAGCAACCTGCTTGCGAGGTAACAGCAGGAACCGCTGACACCGTCATCTCTTTTGGCTGGCACGCTCAGTGCACTTGGCAAGCAAAGCCATAACCTCACCGAAACGCTTATCTTGTTCAGTTCTTTGACAGAAAGCAAACAGCCTAATTTGCGTCTCTCTTAATCCTACAGCCTACCACAGCCACCACTACGAGCCAGCACAGCTCCGCTCCTGACTCAGTCCCCAGTCAGCTTCCAGAAGCACTCCAGCCTCCACCATACGCACCGACAAACTGCACCACCACAGGGAAGAAAACAGGAAACTCATCCTGAGCATCTTAACAAACACGAACGCAATTGCTCTCTTACACAGTTAACATTTTCTCCCACTTCCAGCCTCAGTAACACAGAAGAAAACCCAAAGTCAGCACGGGGGGTTTACCTGACTTAACAGCAAGTGGTAAGAGCTAACAGACTGATGATAGCTACCTGGAGATGGCTTCGACTGCGACATACAGAATAAATCTTCCCAAGTTGTGACAAATGTCTCAGCTAACGTAGCCCACACCCTATGTTTAGATCTTACTACAATGTAAGGCAACATTTGGTTTTAGTTTTTTTAATTACAATTAAGAAACAAATTCCACTGCACTTTAATCTCCCCTTAGCCTGAATTGCACACGGAATTCCCATCCCCACCGTGTCAATCTTTCCCACACTCGGTATTCAAATCAAAGGAAAACCAGACATTCTTTCCAGGGGGGCTTGGTTACAAAATTATAGTCAAAGCAGAGAATGAATACTTCTAAGGTTCCAAACATTAAATCCTGGTCTCTCCCTCAAGGAAATCTCTGCAGTGTAGGTAACATCCCACACCCTTCCGTTGCAAGGCAAGAATTCAGGATTCAAACAAAACAGATCAAGAAATCCACTTGACAGATCGAGGAGGATAACCGAGGACAAGGAGCTATCCTGTCTGTCAGCACACACAGAAAAATGCTTCTTGGACCCATTTCCATCCAGGCTTCGTTCCCATGGCTCCCACACCACTCCTGCAAGGCCAGGTCTAACACCCCTAGCACTTAAGTGCCAGGAGGTATTGCATCAGTGAGTAGCAACAATCCCTGACGTGCTGGATGAGCAAGCTACCCAAAGCTGATGGGCATGATAGGGAAGAACAGAAATCCACAGGCGGCAGCATGAAGACCTGTGGGTTTTCTGAATGAGTTCATGTAATCAGATTCTGGAACAGGCTAATCCAGGCAGAGCTGCATCTGCTACCTCTCAGAGCCTTTCGCATGTGTAGCACTTCTTGAACACTCAAAATCTTTGGCCATACTTCTGCAACCCTATCCTACCAGACTGGCTCCACTATTGTGGCAAATCCCAATAACATCTGCAGGTCAAAATGAAACTGGACGGTTTTCCTGCAGCTCCAGTTGCAGCTGACTGGGTTTCGTGTCCCATCAACTACACCTCTCAGTGGAGGTGAGGCACAGGGAAGTAGCTGAGCAGGCTGAAGGAGAACAAGGCTTGATTCAGATCATGAGCAAGAACACACATTTAATTAGCGAAGAAACAGAAAATAGTATCCTGCATACGGGTGCCACACAGACCCAGCATAGGAGTTAATTTCAGAGGGAGCAAGACAGCCTGCACGCTGGAGATGGTGAGTTAATGTACCCTGCACAGGAGGGCCCTCCAACCACAGCTGCCCCAGGACAGAGCCACTCGTGTCAAGAACCAAAGATGGAGGAGCAGGCCAAGTAAAGCTGATGACAGAAGAAGACAGCAGGTTGTCCTGGGCAGGCAAAGCACACTCAGCATCTTTTCTGCCCTCTGTGCTTGCATCTCCCACAGTTCCTCCCCTGGAAATGGTATGTGCTCAGGTGTAAAACGTGCATTTTTGTGACTCAAGGGAGTGGCAGAAAGGTGTGATCACCATCAGTGGTAGGTCCAAGCTACACAGCACGTGCCCTGTTAGGGAGCAGGCTTCGCTTGCCTTGGAAAAGGGATTTATTCAGCATAGCGAGGACCTGGGAGCAGCCCTCACGTGCAAGGCACCACGAAGACAGAGCATGGCAGGACAGCAAATGAGAGGTGCACACTGGAACTGGAGATGTTCAGACTGGGTATAGGAGAAACTCTCCTACTGAGGGTGGCCAAGCAGCAGAGCAGGCTGTAAGTCTGCTTCCTCAGGTGCTTTCAGTAATCTGCTTGGAGCAGAAGGCTGGACCAGGAATCTCCCAAAGTCCCATCACACCCAAACTGCCAAGTGCATCCCTGATTCCAGGCTGAAGCCCAGCTGTGATCCCAAATGAAACGCTTCACTGGAGATACAGCACAGCACCTCAGACACAGCCATCCAGGTGTCTGAATCACTGCAGGTGTTTCAAAAGCAAGCTGCCTGACTACACCCAGCATGTGCCTGCCAGCACTCACCGATCAGCCCTGTGCGTACCCACGTGGGCTTAATGAATGCTTCTTTCTGACAAACAAGGACCTTACCACGGATTGCAGGGGGAGGGCTCTGCTCAAACCAGCACCAGCCTGAGGCCACAGGGCTGTGCTGGACTGGGCCACCCGATCCCCACACGGACCCAACTCCAGCTGCCAGATCCTGGCTCCAGCCCAGAAGCAGACACCTACTCCAAAAACACAAACGGTCGGTCCTTGCAGGCAGCTGGAGCCGTGACAAGTTTATTTTCACATCCTACATGCTCCTGACCGTGCCAAGGCAGAGGCCCACACTGCGCTGCACCTGGCACCCATGGGCTGCTCTATGGCAGCAGCACTGCCACTGCTGAATGAGACAACTCTGTGCCACCAACACACACACAGCCCACTGAGTGCGCACCCTGGGCAGCCCAGTCAGAGCTGAGCAAAGCTCAGAGAACTCGGCTTTAAAGTCTGCATACACACTCAAAATAAATTAAAGAAAAACAGTATTCTGAAAAACCTCCACAACCCCTCCCAGCAGTAAGGCAGCCTGAGCAGCTTTGGCACAGAAGCGAGCGCAGAGACGAGGAGAATACCACTGAGAACTGGGAACAGGCTCCACTCCTCCACTCACACTAGATCTGCAGCTCTCTCTAAGGCCCAGAAACGGTTGCCAGACGAGCTGCAGGACTCAGAAAGCCCTGGAAATCTACAGCGTATTTTCTTCTACCGCTCTTTTTGCCATGTTTTCCTTTCAGCACAGCAGCGTGTTTGTGCTGGCCAAGCCTACCCTCCTCCCCTCCACCGCACCTTCCAGCGATTCCAGCACAGGAGATACAGTATTACTTCAACTATTTAACCAAAGGATTAAACTATTCTCTTGGCAGGGGCGTGCTCTGCCCCACGCTCCAGCTCCCGCGCTGACTGGCAGGCACTGCGTGGCTGCCTGCCCCGTGCCCAGCGACCTGCCCTGGGTTGCAAAGAGCTCTCCACACTCTTCTCCAATGTTTTTCTGCTCACCGGCTCCCGGCCATCCATTGCCTCCATCCAAAGCCTTCGGTCCTCCTCCGAAAGCGCCTGCATGGTGATCACGCCGGGCCTGCGAAGAGAAAGGGAACGCCATAAACTGCAGGTTGGAAAGCAAGGAGGACACACATTAAACTCACATGTAAGATAGGGAAGATGACCTTCCTCGTGAAGCCCCAGCAAGACGTGGCTGATGCCAGCCTAACTGCGCTGGGGAAGTCCCTACAGGTCCTAGCCAGGACCGAAAAGGAGCAGCAAGCATCTCCAATAACCAGCAGGCATCTGCAGTGGTTTTACAGCATGACAGGCACTCTGTGACGCTGCACCCCTGACAGTTCACCTGCCTTTGGGCTAAACTCGGCCACGTAATGGACAAGGAAGGCAGCTGAGCAGGCAGGACACCCCACGTCCCAGCACCCCACGTCCCACCAACCCAAGCCCCAGCTCACAGAGGGACCTTCTGCTGCATGAGGGATTTCAACACTTTTGTCCCCAAAACGCTCATGTCAGCGTGGCCTTGCTGTGCCCCTGACCCCGCCGCTGTCCCGGCTGCCCCTGCCTTCACCGCACAACAGCCCCCGAGCTACACGCTAAAACCAACTCTGTGATTGCTTATTTACTTTAATGAGAAGGGGAAAGAACAGGCCCAAGTGCCTGCATGCAAAGCAGGGGGGCCTGGGAACAAAACCAGCCTGGCGCTCGCCTCAGGGCCAGCACCACCTCCACCACTTCCAAGCAACCTTGCTCTGCCCTTCCCACACCAGCAGCCAACGCTGCATTATCTTGCTCTGTCACCAAGGTCGTGACAGTGAGTGCAGTGGAGTGCTCACCAGCTCCCAGCACACCTCGGCACCCGGGGACCCAGCAGGGGCTCAGAGACACAGCTGAGGTGGCAAACCCAATGGGTCTGCTCTTCTGTTCGGTCTCTCCATTTCGTTCCAGGCTATTTTCAGATGCATTAGCACAGTGCAGCTGCTATTTCTGCAGGAGGAGAGCGGGCAGAAGCCCTGGCAACAGGGAAGACACAGGCATGGATCCAGCATGAGCAGTGGTGGTTGTCAGAGCTGTCTGCAGCAATGCTTAAGGGGTTTTAGGGGTCACCCTCGAAAGTACTGCTGCAGAGAGCACAAAATGCTGCAGCCCCCAATCCAGCAAAACACAGCTGCCCCAGCCCTGCAGCAGGAAGCACATGGGGCTGAGGCAGAGAGCCACAGGAGCTGCTGCTTTGGGACCACTACATGCAAAACCCCATTGGCCTGGGGACGAGGGATGACTTCTAACTTGCACCTTCTGAAAGCGAACCAGCGGAGAGAGAGCTGCTGCATCACTGCACAAAGCGCATCAGTACTTGGTAGGAGCTGACCCTCTGTCAGAGAGGACAGTGCGAACAGGGATGCTCAGCGTGGTGGTTTTGGCCTGTTCCTATTACTCTGTGGTACTCATGGGCAAGGAACAAAGAAATAACCCTCTCACCAGCCAACCCCAGGGTTCCCCTGTGGCACGCGCAAGGCAGCTCAGCACAGGTTCACAGCAGCGTGTTCAGGCTTGCAAGAAGCCCAGGTCCAAGTAAATCAGACATAATGTATTTGATCTCCACTAATCCCATTGGTGAGTCAGTCAATACACACCAGCTTAGTGGTTTGGAAGTTTACTCATTTCGAAGGGAAGAGGAAACCACTTAACCATCACCCATTTGAGAGAGAAAACGCTCAACATGAAGCACCAAATCCTGTCAGCACAGGGATCAGAGCTCAGTGCTGTGCAGGCAACGCGGGCTGGGGGTGCCAGGGGCAGCAGGAGGGGGTGGAGAGGTTGGTGATGGGCTGGGGGCAGCTCCTGCCCCCGGAGCATGGGGAGGGGGTGGGCAGCTCAGCCCAAGCCCAGGTCAGCTGCTGGGCGAGCTCCAGAAATCCAGGGAGGGCAAAGGAAATACAGAGATCTGTCTCCAGCAAGACATTAACACCAAGACATTGGAACTGTTCCCTTGAGTAAACTTGATGCCGGCCCCTAGGAGAAGTGACAAAGGCTCAGAAAGACAATGCGGGTATCTCCTGCGCCAGGTTCCCCCACACACAGGACAGAAGTGATAACGTGAAAATGTTTGTTCTGCCTTTGAGCGATAACAACTCTCTGGGCTTCACTTCAAAGCCAAACTTACCAGCGCAGGGAGGGGCTGTGAACCTGAATTAAAAATCCATTTACATTGCAAACAGCTCTGCATTTCCTCCCACAGTGCTCATTTGCCAGAGCATCCATTGCACCACTTTCCCGAGCAGAACCATCTTCCTGGCTGTGATGCATTCGAAACGCACCCCACACATTATCCCTCATGCATTATTTATTGGGACCGTGCCCACGGGGTGCCACAGGACGGCCGGGCCAGCATCCCACCACCCCCAGCAGCACACAGCCATCCTCAGCCCCACGCTCAGGGCTTTCCCCAAAGACCAACCGCTGCCAGAAGTGCCTGCTAGATTGTGGATATCTCAGCTATCCAGGGCAGAACCTGAGACAGGGAAGGGCCTCCTCTGGCATCCCCTCCCAGAAGATAAACACGACGTACCGTCTCTGTTCCCACAGCTCACGCAGCACAGCCCCCGCCGGGCCCTGCTGTGCCACACGCAGCACAGCATCCCCTGTGTGGCACCACTCACCCCAGCAGTAAGAGTGGAAGCATCAGCACGGACTCTGTGGCCATAAGATACCAAGCCTGCCCACCCATTTCCCCCAGCACCAAAAGCCTTCGGCCGCCTCCTGCGGTGGGGAAACGTAGTGATTGGAAGGAAAGCTTCTGGAGTGAAAAGATGTGGGAGCAGGAGACAGCAGAACACGGCGAACGCTTTGCAAGAAAGTATGATTTCGATATGCTACAATCTAAAAACTATTTTTTCCATACGAGACCACACAGGAAATTTGAATTTTCTCAATATCTCTGCTTTTGTGAAAAACAGCCTGGGCTTAAAGAGCTATGACTAAGTGTGCAGAGAAAATGAGAAAGTCCCCTCGCTGCTTCTCCTTCCAGAAAAACAAACAAATAATGAAAGCAATAGAAATAGATAAGAACTTTCAACTCCTGCTACAGCTTATCACATCGAGACAATCTAAACTGCCGAACGAGAGAGCCTGAGGATGGATTAATAACAGGGCTGAGCACGGCACGGGGCCACAAACCTCCAGCCCCACAACACAGAGCACTGCAGGAGGCGTGGAAGGGGATGAGGAAGGCAGGGAATCAGGGGACGTCCAGTCCCGGTCCGACTGATCGTTACAAGGAGAGCTGTCCCCCCGCTGCTGCAGACACGCTCTGCTCGTGGCCATGCTGGGGCTGCACAGCTCTGGGAGCTCCCTACAAACTGCTCCGACTGAAAGGCCACGGGAAATGTGACACCAGCCAGGGAACACACACGGCTGCACGGCAGGGAAAGCAGCCTGCCCCACACCAACCAACCCCACTGCTCCGGGCACAGCGGGACCCTGCAGCCACCACACCGCCAGCAGAGTTCCCCCATCAGTCACTAAGGGACCAAAACCCCACACACTGAACACCTCCTATTCCCATAAGTGGCAATTGGTGTTAGGAGCACTTCGCTTCTGGCCCAGAGCAATGACCTAGATTGTCCTACATTTCAAAGCCTTTGTCATCAGCCAAACGAGATACTCCTCCTCCCGAGGCTCATTTGGTAAGACATTGCCTGTCATCCCTGCTTACCTTGTTTATAAAACTGACTTAATGCACAGGGACTCCAAATTAGTTCAGTATGAAAAAAGAGCATTATCAGCAAACCACACCACCCATCGCAGGAAGGAGTGTTTCAACACAACGCAGGAACCCCATTCAGGGGTCTGCTTTGGTATAACAGCATTATAGTGCCTTCTGAACTAAGGGCTGCAGCACCTCAAACTGCCCCAGAACTATTGGCAAAGGCAGAGCTGGGAAGCTCTGAGTCCCTCCTGCAAACGCCTTCAACACTGGGAATTCTGGACTCCCTGAATAGGAAAAGGAAGCAATGCTGGAACAGCAGAGCAGGCTCGAGACGTTCAGTTCAGGGGTGCTGAATCACCTTGGAGGAGAAAATAACCACATCCTCCCCAACGCACAACAGCTTCTCTGGGCATTACTTAAAGCATCCCCCAGCACACAGCACAGCAGCGAGCACAGCTCTGCACTGCTGAGCTCAACCGAAGGAAGGACAGCCAAGGCTGCCACCTCCAGGCTGCAGAGCCCCATGGAGCCGCGGCCTGCTCACCCTACAGCACCTTCCCAAACCGGGGCTCAACCGAGTTTGAAAAGCTGCTCAAAATTCACAGCTGCGGGAGATATAAATACATAAGTGAAACATGAAATGCACTCGGGTGCGTGTGGCCGTGTGCTGGACCCAGCACACTGCTCAGCCCCACACACAGGTGTGGTGCGGCCTCCAGCAGCACGCAGCAGGGCCATCCTGACCCACAGCTTTGCCCCACATTGGCACAGGGCCACGGCTCGGCCAGCCACAACAAAGCAGGCGTAAGCTGCTCTGCACCCAGCCGGCTTAGCATCAATTAAACACGCCCCAGGGAGAGTCTGGGCAGGGCGTGGACCCACGAGGTCCCCATGGAGCACCAGTTTGAAGGTGCATACAGAAAAGAAAGAGGGAAAACCGCTAACAGTCAAAACATGGCACATATGTGACACAGAGAAGCACCCTGGGGATCTGCTGGCCTTAATCACGTCCAGACTTCCTGCGTGGGGCTGAAGAACAAGTCATCAAGTTTCTGACTTCTTCATTAGCAGAGACAACAAAACAACACAAAAGGCCCAAATGCCAAAACCAAAACCCAACCAACCCGAGACAAAAGATCCCGTGGCACAAAGTGTGCTGCAAAACACAGCAGGGATGGTGCTGCAGCACCCTCAGTCGGAGCCACACCATCACCGTGGGCTGCAGCCTCAGCCCGTGCCCAGGGCCTGGTGCCGGGGTGACCCCCACCAGCACCAAGCACACCCCCACCTGACAGAACGCACTGCTGTTACTGGGGAGAGTCACAACAAACTGACACGACAAACACGCAGAGCTGCCTGCCTGCTGGGGAAAAGCAGGCTGACACCTTGTGCTCGCTGCTCTCCGGCAGGGAGTGGGGGACGTGGATGTGAAATGAGCAATTCCTCAGGTTTCCCCGCCTTGCCACTCCCCTGCCATTATTTACATTTAGCAGGCATATTTCTGGAGCAGCTCTTGATCCCGTGCCCAGCAGGCTGCAGACATCAAGGGAAGGTTCGGCTGGCTCTGAAAGCACTACAGAAGAAATCCATTGTGGTGGCTGGCTTCTCCTCCTCCCGGGTTTATTTTGATTTTCACATTTTAAATAAAAAAAAAAAAACAAACACTTCCCCTCAGGGCACAGGAGAAAAATGTCAGCGTCAGCAGAAATCCTGCAGCTTTCTGGAGGAAGGCAGAGACACAGAGAGCGAGCAGGGCCATCCCAGCTCCGTCCCCTCCTCAGTCCCCCCAGCACGGAGGGCCGGGCAGAGATTGATGAAACGGACGGACACCCAGGGTACACAGCCAGCACCACCAACACCTTGGGTTTTGCTGAGCTTGAGTTTTATGGAGGAGACCTCCTGTGTGTTCAGAGCATGGCCAGCAAAGGGCTTCTTGTGAAGCACGGAAATCTCGTGCAGTGAGGAAGGCACGAGGCAGTGAGCGACAGACACTGCTCAGCTCAGGAAGCACTTCGTAACTCCAGGAAAAAAAGATGCTAAAGAGAGTGCCCAGAGGTGCAGGCTTGTCTTCCATCATCGACATGGACAGCAGAGCAGCACGAGGCCGCGTGCAGCACAACAGCTGAAGTTATTTCAGCACATCACCCATGCAGGAAAGAGGCAGCCCATCCCTGCCACAGAGCACACGGGGTCTTTTCACACCTGTGACCGTTTACCTTACATGTCCAGAGTCAGCAAAAACGCCACAAGGCCATCAGGTTTTTGAGAGACTTAAGTAAAACGCGAGGAATGCCAGGAGGAGCAAGTCCCTGGGCCTAACCTGGGGCCCAACGAGGAGGCAGACACCAAAGCTGCCTGAGAAGCACTCGGGGAAGGCAGCTGCCCCAGCACTCACCGATCCACGGCCTCCACATCGAAGCAGAACCTCTTCTCAATGGAGTCGGTTTTCCGCCGTGTGCAAGATTTCAGGATAACAGCTTCATCTTCTCCCTGAGAAGAGAGAAAATCAAAGATAAGGCAGAGAACAAAGCACCCACACGTGCCTGCCCCCAGGCCCCAACCCAGAGGGGATGTCTGGCAACATCAGCCACTCATCGCCTGCTGGAAATGCATTGCTATGTATCCAAAACGGTTAGGATGGTTTCTTATTTGCAGCTTTCTGAGCGCACACCATTGCATTTACGCCCTGAGGATCACACACGCCACGTTCCAGGCAGGGAGTGCCGGACCACAATTTTTGGGCAAAGCTTTATTTTCCATTGCTGAACAACACATCATAGCCCTGGCTGTCGATTTTCACTCCAGCACTGGCTGCATATTTGGCAGCATCCTGCTAGCAAAAACTCTTAACAGGAGCAAGCATGCCTTAAAATGTTTATTATTTGTCAAAGCAATGACAAAAGCATTCCCCCATCCAGGCATCTGCGCCCAAGCTGTACTGCATTTCCCCATGACAAGCTGCAGTCGGGCAGGATCTGCACACTGCTGTCCTCTGCTGGAGGAAAGCCCTGCTCAGACACTGCCAGCACAGAAAACTCTCCTGCAGTTTTTAAAATCCCCCGATGACTCAATAGAAGACAAATTCTGAGCGAGTTCCTGGAGACCGCCACTGTTCTGCGCTCTCCGTGCTGTTCCAGCTGACACCCTGGCTGACCACCCTGTTCCCTGACATCATCATTTTCCTGGAAACCTATTTAGGGCCACAGCAGGGACCCGGGAAGTCAGATCTGAATGGTCTCTGCAGGGCTGCTCCTAGGGGGGCTGCCTGCACTCTGCAGCTCACCAGCCTGGCTCAACGCTTCCCCGTGTCCAGGGTCTGCTCTGCTTTGGAGCCACCATTCGTTGCCAGCTGCAGACCCAGCAGCGCTCGAGAATCCAAGAGCAGGCAGAGCCCTGTGAGCCCCTCTCTTCATGCTGCACCAGTCAGCTCTAACAGGCTGCAGGACACCCAGCATGCAGACAGGATGCTCAGCACGCTGCCTGTCCTGCATGCTCAGGGCAACATGAGCAGGACCAACATGCAGCTGCACTGAAGTTTGTAAAGCTTTCTCCTTTCACAAATGGAAATAAATAAAGGACAGATCTAAAAGAAGAGGAAAAAAGGTCAGTGTTTAAGTAGAGGCAGCTGCTGTAAACTTGTCTTTACAAAGCTTTACAGAGCTGGAGCATGAAACAGAGCTGTGTTTGAGGGGCTCCAACCATTCAGGAAACCAGCACCGCTGCCAGGGCAGCTGACAGCTTCCAAACATCTGCTGAAGGTGTTTGTCTTTCAAACAAGGTGCAGAGCTCATCGCCCATGGGGCACTCCCTCAGCCTGGAGTGAAGGTGAGCCACTCGCTGGTGTCAGTGCCACTCTGCTGAGCCTGGCTCAGCCGAGCACGAGCAGCCTGCAGCTCTGCCCGGGCCCCGCAGTGACACTCACCCCTTTTCCTCCAGATTTCTGATCAAATGGCACCATCGTTATCCGCTTGGATTCCCGCTGGTACGTGCAGTAATGCTTCACCCAGGAGGTCCCAAAGTGACCTGCAATGCAAATGCAGCTCTCATCCCCAGAACCAGTAGAGTTTCAATGCACACCCATCATTGAGCTGTAAGCTTAGCCATCATTTAACATTACACATTTCTCAACCCACGATTCCTGTTGTAATTCACAGGTGGCATTAAACATTGCTCTCCTTTTCGTTCAGGGGAAGGAGGAAGCAGGCTCCTGCCAGGCACTGGCACTGATCCTGCCCCGTTCACATCACCACAACCCCCACAGGGCCAACTCCCCTCCCACATTTTGCATTCTGCCAAATTCATCTTTGTGTCCCATATACCAACAGTGTCCCCTGGTGCCCACGCACCACACTGCCCTGACCACCTACGTTTCTCCTGGACATAAAGATATCCCTCCATGGTATAAGGACTGATGTTTTTGTGCTCGTGAGGATTCTCCTTCATCTTCTTCATCAGCGATTCAACTTCTGACCTCGTTCCTTCAAAGCGATTCCTTGTCTGCAAATCGAAACAGGAACACACCCTGCAGCACCCACAGGAAGGCCAAGGCTGGAAGTCTGGGGCACTGCACACGAGAACTGCCACTCACACCGTGTGCGTGGCATGGTGTTAATTATAACAAAGAATTTGCTTTCAATTACACTGTCAAGCCCTCTGCTTGATGGCACACACACACTCCCACACAAAGCCTGTGTGAGTTGTCTCTGTTGGACTGGCACAGGGCACGGCAGCACACACACTTACATTCTGGATGCTGATGGTCAGCTCTGTCTTGAAGTCGCTGAAGTCCTTTGCAAGCTCATAGCCGTGGTGGTAGAAGGTGAAAAGCCCCTGCAGAAAGGCCAGCAGCTGCATTGGGGCAAAACGAATTGAGACTGTCAGGGTGGCTCCCTCTTCCAGCCCACTTTGTCCACCTGCATCAACCAACCCCAGCGATCCCACCAATACCCAAATCCTCCCCCTCTGAAACTGTGCCCCTCTGCACCACTCCACTGCTCACTGCATGGGGAGCTGAGACGTGTCACCACGCCAGGCAGCCACAGCCCAACCACACTGCTCTGGACTTGGAGTTATTCTGCACTCAGAAGCAACAACTCCTTGCAAACAGCAGAGGAGATGTTGAACCTACCCTGAATTTTTCACGGGTAATGACAGGACAAGGGGGAATGGTTTTAAACTAAAGGAAGGGAGATTCAGATTAGATATAAGGGGGAAGTTCTTTACAGAAAGAGCACAGGCTGCCCAGAGAAGCCGTGGATGCCCCGACCCTGCAGGTGTCTGAGGCCAGGTTGGATGGGGCCCTGGGCAACCTGATCTAGTAATTGACCTAGTGGCTGGCAGCCCTGCCTGGGGCAGGGGGGTTGGAACTTGAAGATCCTTGTGGCCCCACACAACCCAAGTTATTCTTTCTTTCATTCTATGATTCCTAGAGAAGCTGTAGAGGACCTAGGACTGAGCAAAAGGCACTCCTAGAAAACTCATTTGTTTCCTTTTACTGTCAATCCTCACTCTGTTTCCCCAGTGAAAGCTAAAGTTTTCTCCAGCTTCTATTTTGTTTCCCACTTGAGCCCATTTCCCCTTGCTGCTGCCAGCAGGCCCCACAGCCCAGACCATCACCATAGAGATGCCCACAAAATGTACAAACACTTTGTGCACGTGGGGCTGAGCCTCATACCAGGAGCTTCCTCAAAGCACATCTCCTGCCTCCAGAGCTGCCATGCAGGTAACAGATGCAGGGACACCCCGTGCCCCAGCCTGGCTCCCCATCAGCCCTCAGACACTAACACACCCCTCAGGAATGCAGTTCTGTGGGATGAAAAGGGCTGGGTGTTCACTCACAGGCTCCACGAACTCAAACATCTTCCTCTCCTGGACCTCCTGCACCTTGAAGACATACTCCAGGGAGACCTCGTAGAAATGCTGCCGAACCAGGTCCACCTGGCTGTCTGCCTGTGGGCACCAAGAGATGAAAGAGGAGACGTGGTCAGTCGGGAGCACCCAGCCCATGGCACGAGGACAGCAGGGGCTGACAGGATGCTAACTCAGCTTCAGACACCAGGCCGGGGCTGGACAGATGGCACAGTGATTAAATAGAAACCTGATTCACATGAACAGGCTCTTTTCTTCAGCTGAAAGAAGTGTTTTTGATGATTCACGTTCACACCTCCTTGACAGCTGGGTAGAAGAGCACGAATTAAAAGTGAGAGAAATGAGAAGTTGCCACATAGCTGACAAAGAAAGGCAATTCTGCACCTTCTGGAAAGCAGTGCACTGCGAGGCTGCCACACATCCCACCATGCCACCAGCGAGGGCTGCTCCTGTGCTGGGCCAGGGGACTTGAACCAGGTGCCCAAGGTGCAGGGGCTGAAGTATTCGGCTAACTGAACACTAAATATGATGCAATGGAAGAACTCTGCCAGGAGTTAAATGGCAGATTAGACTCAGAGTGTTATTCAAATAGTCAGCAGCCAAATCAGCAGAGAATTCCCATGGTTTCCTTCTCTTCTTGCTTTGCTGAAGCAGTCACACATGTGGCCATCATCACCCTCCAGATGTGGACAGCAGGAAGAGATTAGGAAACATAAAACACCCAACTGTTCTGACACAAACCCTCCTCTTGGGTCGTCAGGGTGCCTAAGAGAGCTTCAGGCTGCTAATAAATGCCTGGGTTTGGTTTTCCTAAAGCGTCACCATCTCATCAGCAACGTTCCTGTGCACATCTGCTATCTCTCAGGGGAAAAAGATCGTGACTCCTGAACCCAGGAGCAGCAGAGCAGTCAGCTCCAGCAGAAGTCAAAGCGTGGGGTGGGAAATGCCAGCAGATGGCACCAGCAGCCAGCTCTGCTAAACACACCGGCAGCACACACAGCACACACAGCCAGCATCCTGCACGACACAGTGCAGCAACACATCACAGGGAGCTGCTCTGGGCTCCTGTGCTGCTCCCACGCCCTGGGCAGGGCATGACATCACAGCTCTGCAAGTCACTGCTACAGGCACAAGTGGTTCTCCAGGAAGAAATCCTTGCACTCCCAGTCTCAGCTTTCTCCAGTCTCCTGCTGCAGAATTTTAAACATGAACCAGAACACGGGTTTAAAAAAGGTTACTTAAGAGCCATGAGAGTGGAGCTCTGCATCTGCTGGGACGAAGGGGTGCAGCCATGAACAAGGTGCCCACAGACCCAGAAGAGCCCTGCCAGGACAGCCAGGCACAGCCCAGATGCAGACTGCTCTCCAGCCCTTATTTGGTGGGACATAACTGTGCCACAGCCATACCAATCTGATCTCTTGAGACAGAGTCTGCACGTTGGGTCACCAACACCTGCACTGCCCCAGCACAGACAGCACTGTGCTCACTGGCCCTCAGAGGCACGCCAGCACTCTGCCCAAGAGCACAGGGCCCGGCCCAGCCCCGGGCAGCTCAGGAATTCCAGACGTGGAAGAAGCGACTGCAGACACACAGTACTCATCCAGTAAGAGCATTTGGCACGACAGCAAACTACATCCCAAGTAACAGGCTCTTAAAGCAGTTTAGGAGCACTAAGCCTGATCACTTCCCACAAAGCTCAAAGCCAGTGCAGCCACTTCCACAGAAGGGAAATAAAGATACATGGGAATGTTATGGCACACGAGAAGCCTGCAGCAGAACCAGTTCCCAACTGCTACACTCTTTAATTACAAGCTCTCTAACCCTTCTGATTGCTATCCATTTTGGGATCTCTCTCACTTACTCGCCAAAACAGTTCTGTCCCCTTTGATTAAAGGAAGAGGGGAAAGCCTGCTGCTCGCAGCCAGCACGGAAGAAAAGTAGCTTATAGCTGAGAAAACCAATGCTAGAAGATGCAGGAAAATACTCAAAAAGCTCCACACAGTTCCTGCTGGGCACTGAGAACTCGAGGCTGCTCTCACCTCCTGCAGCTGGGACTCCTTCTTCTTGGAAGACAAATTTAAGTGCTTCTCTAGGACACCACAGTACTTCTCAGTCTCCTTGTCGTATTTCTTTTTGGCATCCTGCAGAACAGAACAGTGTGAGGTTGCATCCCAAGGACACTGGGACCCCCATGGGAGCAGAGGCAGCAGCCCCCAGCCCAGCATTCAGCTTCCTGCACTTAACCCTCTGCTGGGAGAAGCCCACGCGTGGCCACGCAGCTGGCTTTATTTAAAGTCTGTTCTAAAAACTGATAGCAGCCCTAAAGACACACCCAGAGCAGGCACGCCTTGAGCAGCCCAAGTCGGACAGCGATGGGAGCAGCGGTGGGAGCAGCTCCCTCATCTGCTTCTCATTACCCCACCGTGCACAGCTCCAAGGCACTGCCACCCCACACAGCAATGGGCAGCGATGGGAGGCCAGCACTGGCAGCTGCACAGGGAACCAGCAGCAGCACCCACCCCACAGCCCTGTGTGGGGCAGGACAGCAGTCCTTTGTGATGGGCAGAGCTCTCAGCACGCTGTGACTCCAAACACACCAGCAGCAGGGCACGGAGGGGACAGCTGGGTAAAACTCCTGGGCTAAAAGCAGTGCTGTGCAGAGCTGTGCTCCCAGGCTGCCCAGCCAGAGGACATCCAACCACTGCCTCAAAATCCACGAGTCCCTGCCCCTGACAGAGCCCAGATACCAACAGCTGGTGCTCCTGCAGGATCCCCCTGGAGGTTCTCCTCCTCCAGCTGCACAAACCAAACCAGAGCAGCCTTGGGACAGCACACACCAGTGCTATGCAAACAGCCCAGCTCGCTGGCACGTGCTCCTTGCTGGCAGCAGCAGGTTGTTTCACCAGCAGAGCTGCGGGCAGTGCTTGGAATTCCAGAACAAAGGCAGGAAAGAGAGGCGGGCAGGGACAGGCTGTGCCACAGCAGCCTGGGACACACGGGTGTGTTCTGGGCTCGCCCTGCCAGAGGCTGCCCACAGCTCCGATGCACTGCGGCTGTGTGAGCGCGGGATGAAAGGTTTCAGGGGACTGAGAATTCGGAGACTGAGGATTCACCTCGCAAAATTAATTCTGGTTTGGAGGAAGAAGAACGGTGACTGTTGGCCAACAGCTCACGTCAGCGCATCTTTACTCATTTGAGGGTGAACCAGGGAACACCAGGGCACCTTATGGAAGCCGGATCATCCCCGCCTCCCTCCCACACCCAGAGCCCATCCCTGTGGCACACCAGGTCCCCAGCCAGCACCGGGCAGCTCTGAGCTCTGCCCTGAGCCACACGGAGACTCGCAGACCCGACAGCGATGCGAGGCCAAAGCCACCCACCTTAGCAGCACCGATCTGCTCCTTGCGGAACTTCTCCAGCGGTGTGATCAGCACCTCGCTGGCATTCTCAATCTGTTGGACACAGACAGAGTCACCCTGGGGTCCCCCAGCACTGCACACTCAGGTGCTTTGTGTCCCACTCGGAGCCGAGAGCTGTGCTGCTGAGCACCCCTGTGTGCTCGGGCCCTGCAGGCACACCAGCACTGGGGCTGTTGTAGCAGGGACCCCTCCCTGCAAACTGCCACCACTGCCCATCAGAGCCCACATGCTTCACCCTCCTCCAGCTGCACGTCAGGTTATGGGGCAGCAGGGAGCTGAGTGCTGCTAACAGAGCTGCTCCCCATCCCCCATCCCCCCGCTCCCACGGCCGTACCATGCGCATCCGCTCATCCTCCAGGTTCCGCAGCACCGTGGCAAACTCCTGCAGGGATTTGGCTGCAAGGGACACACCGACAGTTTCAGAATTTAACAGCATTTTCTCTTTTAGTTCTGAACATCCAAGTAGCCATAGCAACACATTTCTAGCACTTGCCACCGCCCAGGCTGGCTCCTGCTACCCAGCAGCTCCTGTGGGCACCGAGGGGCCTGCCCCACTGCCTGGGCAGTGACACTCAAATGCACCGTGCACTTGAGCTGCAGCTTCACTTGGATGAGAAAGCTATTTTGGCTGAAAGACCAGGCGCAAATCAGCAAGGAAATTGGGATTAAAGCTCATTTGCTCTGCTGGCTCCAGGCTACATACACGCACAGTAAACTCTAAAAGTCCAGCCCAAGCAGAACAGGGTAACACTGAGCAAAGCAGGTGAAGCTGTTCCCTGGCACCGGAGACGCTGGGCGCAGCCCTCACAGAGCATCACCCCCTGCAGGCATGCACACAGGCTGTGCTCCCCTCCTGCACACCACAGCCTCAGCAGTGCCATGACTACATCCCCAGATCCTTGCAGGGAATGGCTGCGGTGAAGCCCTGGGTCCCACAGTGCCCCTGCACGGCCCTGCTCAGGGCTGGCAGCACGAGCGCGGCCCCACCGACCCGCCAGCTCTCACCTATGCAGATCTCATCGTCCGTCTCTGCGTCGCCGATGCAGCGGAACTTAAACTCATTGAGGGAATCTGCAAACTTGCGCTTGGCCGACGACAGATCTGCGAGAGGGGAAACACAGACGTCAGCAAAACCCAGCACAGGGCCCCCCACCCCTGGGGGGTTACAGCCAAGGGCCCTCTGCGCCAAGGCAGGCAGCAGAGGTGAGGGTCCCGAAGAGCAAACCCCGCTGCAGCTGTTCCCACACCTGGGCAGGGCTCTGTTTACGGGCACTAATGCAGAGGTGGATTGTTTTACAAGTCACAGACTCTCTCCAAGAGCCGAATCCTATTAAGTTATTACTTGTGATGACCTGAGCGGATCCAGGATCGGCTTTTTGAACCGGCCCCATAACCCTGCACACGCGTCCCCAGGAACCGCCGAGCTCTCGGCCTGACAGGAACCTGCTCTGGAGCAGGGCAGGGACCCCGGCCACGCTGAATCCCCCGTGCATTTCATCCCGTGTCCTCAACATGCAGTGAGCTTTTCCCTTTCCGGGCGCAGGATGAAAACGTGCACGCACACAAACGCCGCTCCCCCCAGGCACCGAACGCCCGATAACTGCGGAAGAATTCAAGTGCTCTGCTTCCATGGTGGGATGAGGGAGCTGAAAGCTTTCTCCAGGAGCTGAAGCTGCTCTCCCAGCACCCATTTCTATCCCCAGGGCTAATCCTGCCCGCACCACAGCCCGGGAGCAAAGCTGCACCCAGCACAACACGCTCCTAAGGCATCAGGACCACAAGGAACGGGCAGCAGGGCTCAGCGGTTGGGGGGTACCCCAGGAGTTACTGGGGGCACTAGGTTTGCCCCCAGCCCTACGGATCAGATGCTGACACTGCAGCGTTGGAGGGCAGCGTTGGCACAGCCCCATTGTGCTGTGGGGACAGTTCCTGCCCCAGAGCAGCAGAGCCCCCAGCACAGCACCCAGCACTGCCCCAGGGCAGCTCTGAGGCTTCAGCCTGGAGCAGCACAGCCTCCTGCTCCTCTGCTATGGGAAGGAGGAGGATGTTAAGAGGAGATGACGCTGGTGACTCAAGGAGCCATTTCCTCTGTTGGCTCCACGCTGACCCCGGCCACACTTGGGCTGCAGACAGCTCCACTGCGGCCAGGCAGGGGCAGCCCAAACCCGACACGTTTTTGCACTGCTCTGCAGCACTTATAAATAGGCATGGGAGAGGCCAAGAGAGGAGATAACCCCCAGTGCTGCAGTGATAAAGGAAAGTCACTCCCAGAGCACGCTGCGTCGGCTCAGGATTGTTCTCTCCTAGGCACAAGAGCAAACAAAATCCTGCAAAAAGCAAAGAGGAACTTCTGCCCTCCCTCATGTGTGAGCACAATCCCGCAGCTCCCCACGCACATGAGTCAAACGTGGGCTGTGCCCGTCCTGCCCCCAAGCTCCCCACCTGGCTTCCCCAGCTGACCAAAGCAAGAGCTAAAGCCACCACAAGGGCAGAAAAACCCCACAGCCCGAGCAGTGCCGGGGGTGGTCCTGCCATCATGTCACAGCCATCCCCCATCAGCTCAGAGAGCAGCGTGGGGGCCGAGCACCCACACAGACACCCCTGGCAGCCCAGCCCAGCATCACCAAACCCGAGCTGTGCCCATGAGCTCCCCACATGACATGCAGTGCGTGGCCCCACTGCTGCTCAGTGCTTGAACCTTCCTTGTGCCCACAAACACCCCGTGCAGCGTGGCACAGGGCACTCAGCTGCTCCTCATATCAGCATTTCTCAGCTGGCAAAACGTGGCTACTTTAAAGACCCCGGGAGCAAGGCAGGCACCCAACACGAGTCCTTGCATCAGAGATGTGCTAGGCTCCCATGCTGTGCTTCCTGGGTGCCACCGATCAAAGCAATAAATCCAGCACCACGGCAGGACTCCCCTCTCCTCGAAGCATTACTCCAGGCACAGCAGAAGCAATCAGAAAGCAAGTGCAATGCACACCTGAGAACAAGGGCAGCTGTGAACAGCCAAGGCACTGCACATCATTGGAGCTCACCCCAACCCCTCTGCACCACCTCATGCAGGGCATGCACCTGGGTGCCAATACGAAACAACAGCTGAACCACAGTCACCAGAGTTCTCCATCCATCTGCCCCCCCCCCGCCCTGCGCAGGGACAGATCCTGCCCCACACTCTCCCTCATCGTTCCTCTCCCCCCTCCATCCCCACCCCGGGTGTTTGGAGGCAGCAGGGCTACTCCTTAGCAAAGCCAACTTGACAGGAAGCAGGCACAGGCACTGCTGCCGGAGGTCCAGCTGCGTAACTATGGCAACAAGCAATCCAAATAAAATGCCCTTTAAAAAGTGATGTATTGGCTTGTTACTGCAATATAGGGTTACCAGCTAAAACGTTTACGGGAACAGCTACAGTAGCGCTCCCCTTCCTGAGAACTCTGCCCTTCCTGGAAGAGGGTTATGGTCTCACACAGGGTGCCAGAATGGGAGAAAGCTGCAGGCAGCTGCGGGTGGGTGACGAGGAAGGATCCGGCAGTGACCCCACCTCGCAGTGCAGGAGGCAGGACAGCGAGCAGGCTGGCAGGGCTGCAGCAGCCCCATCCCCCTGGCAGGCCATGGCACCCTTCGAGGTATAGCTGCCAAGGGCAGGTCATGAACAGCTGAGTTCATCTCAGCACACACAACTCCTTCTAAAGCTCGCAGAGGCCAAGAGCAGAGCGGGCAGCAGCCCTCCAGCCTGGGGGTCCCCTGCGCTGCCCCCAGTGCCAGCTCCTCTTCCCCCACCATCCCTCTGGGAAGCAGCTTCTGCCACCACGTGGGGACTGGAGTGTCCATTTCCTAAATACAAAGCCCCTCCCCAAGACGTTTGGAAATACTGCAGAAGGGATTTTATAAAACGCAGACACTGTGATTTCACAACCCCATCCACACGCACCCCCCAGAGCAAGGAAAGCTCCCATCCCAGCCCTGTGCCACACAGAGGCAGTGCTCCTGCAGGAGCTGGGCTCCAAGCGGGACACAGTGCTCTGCCACAAAGGGGCAGAAGCACGGGGCTGCGATGGGGCTGGGATGGGGCTGGGATGGGGCTGGGATGGGGCTGGGACGCACACAGCACAGCAGGTTCAGCACTCACCCTGCCCCAGACGCTGTGCTCACTCACAGCGGTGTTGCTACACTTCCTCTGCAGAAAATTGCTTAATAATCTATATTTAATTCTCACTTGGACAACAGGAACCGCACCGCCTGCCCCTTCCTTCCCCGCCGCAGGGAGCAGCCGGCTCAGCAGGATGGGGCCAGGCAGCCCCAGCACAGCCACCCCAGCCGCCCTGCCCCACCTGCCCCTGCCACGAGGAACGCTGCTCACCCCAACACAAGCATCCCCATCCGGCTACAGCAACCACAGAACCACGAAGGTTGGGAAAGACCTCAGATCCAGAAGCCCAACCCCAGCACAGCACCCACAGACCACGTCCCCCAGTGCCACATCCCCACAGCTCAGGAGCAGTTCATCCCCGCTCCCAGTGCAGCCTGTGCTGACCACTCTCAGAGGAATAAACTGTTCCTAGTATCCAACCTGACATTTTTCCTAACAAGCAACACCCACGTGCAGCCTGTCGCTTGGTTTCACAGTGCTCACTGACAGCTACAAAGACCGGGAACCACCCGTTACTCCCTTGCTGACATGTTTCCACCAGAGTCAAAAAAGAAAGCTGCATCTGTTTTCCAATCTATCTGCCAATTCCCACTGAACAATCACGGGGCACAAGTCCCGTGCCGACACAAGTCCCCCTCCAAAAGCCATGGGTTCAGATACTGCAGGTACCACACCAGCTCACCCCCCTGCACGAAGCCCCCCCGCAGCCCCCAGCACGCACAGCCCTTCCCCCTGCCCAGGGCCGTGCTCAGGACCACATGAGCAGAGCAGCCTCAGGAGAGCCCACGAGGGATGTCTTGGAACATCTCAGCAGCAATCGTCCTGGCACAGAGACCAAACACACCCACGGAAAACAATCCCACTTCAAAGCTGGACCCGGTCCCCACTGCATCCGGGACCCCAACGCAGGAGCCCTACGTGGCAGAGCACTGTGGGTTCACAGCTCCGTGCTCACAGCAGTGCGGCCACGGCCCCGGGGCCCACGCCGGGCTGGGACCCCACACAGCTGTCATCGCAATTAGCCATGACTCATTTAATAAACAACCCGTCCGCCGGGCGGCTGCGGTTAATCAGTGATTTAGCATGGGACTCCAGCTGCTGGCAGGTCCTGCCTTCGGCTCACCGCTGACCGAAATTAAAAACCACAGGGAGAAGAGGGGTCAGCCTGCTCGGGAAGGGAAGGTGCGTGTGCCACGGGCAGAGCCCCGCGGGTACCAGCAGTGCTGCCCTGAGCCAAGGGAGTGCAGCCAAGCCCCTCACAGCCGCTGCCAGGAGAAGCAGCACCGTGCTAGGAGCTCACAAGCATCCTCTCGGTGACAGCTTTCTGCATTTCACTTCCTTTAACAAAAGAAACCAACAAAACAGAGCACCCTCCCACGGAAGACCTGGCAGCAGACAGCGGGGTGAACTTGGAACGACAACCGCTGCACGCACAGGCAGCGCAGAGACCAGGCTTCAATTCACACCCACTGCTATCGGCTGTAGTGCAAGTTATCCAAGCACACAACGTCCCCAAAGCACCACTGCCACCGTCCCCTGCTGCCCCTCCTGTGAGCACAGCTGAAGGCGGATGCAGCAGCCGAGCCCCGGCCCACACCACGAGCCACACGTGAGCAGAAACCCTTCCCCAGGAGAACTGCCACCCAGCTGAGACCTCACAACCCTGCGCTGCCCTTTCTGCTCCTCCATCCACCAGGGAAACCCCTGGAAGTCCCCCCCACAGTGCCACAGGGAAGGAAAACCCCAAACTGAGTGCCCAATGCAGCTGTGTCTGCTGAAGGGGCAGAGGGGCCAGCACCCACCTTGGTGAATGTGAGCACAACCAGCCAGGCGTTCTGCCCACGGCAGCACAGATTTCAGCCCGAGCACTGCTCCCAGCACGCTGCACTGCTCTCCAGCCCATCACCGCATGCCTCGCTTCACACGCTCAGAGCGGATTCATACGGCAAAATGTTTGCCAGGGGGACAGAGAATCCACTGTGGGATGAATGGGACTATTGACCGGGCTCAAATAGCAGATCAGATTTGAGTAACACACTGAAGACATGAATTATTCTCATGGTATTTTAAGAGATAAAAGCTCTGCGCTTGACAAAGCACGAAGTCAGACGCTGTAGGCCTGCAGGGTGGCACAGCAAGAACCACTGCCCCATCCCCAGCAACGCAGCACCTGCCCACATCATCCCTCACCACATCACCGATGGCACCGCCAGCTTGGGGAGCACTGCCAGCCCTGGGGGTGTGCGCCGTGCTCTCCGAGATGAACAGCACTGGAGATGTGAGAAGCGCAGCCAGGAGGAGAGCGGCCACCTGGAAACACGGCCAGGAAGACGGAGGAGCTTTTGGAGTGCTGGGGACCGCAGCCTCAGCACAGGCAGCCCCTGCTTGCGGAGGACAAGGTGAGGCCAGGCCTGGGATGCTGCTGTACAAAACTCATCTAGAACAGACCCAGAGAGAGAAGAGTGCACAGAACGTCAGAGCCGTCGAGTCACCAACTCCATGCCCTACTTTTTGTGCACAGAAACCCAGCGAACACCGGGCCCCAGCCCCCACGGTGGGACAGCAGGGGCCGGAGCTGGGTTTAGCAGCCCCAGGAGAGGTCACCTACATCCACCCTCACTGACCTACATTAACAGCAGGGAGAACTGCAAATCGCACGGCACGCGGGGACAGCATTAACACGGCGCAGGGCAGCACCGTGCCCCACACGTACGGGTGACCTGAACAAAGCACGCCGCCACCAACGAAACCCAAAGAGCTGCAGTGCCCGCGGCCCCCAGGCACTGCACGGAGCTCGGCCTCAGGAGCCCGAGAGCGGCTCTGCTCACACGTACGTGAGGCACCGCTTCCTTCCATTCACGTTGGACTTGCTGCTCTCCCATTCCCATCTGAGCTGAGGAAACGGATCATTGATAAGAACCTTCTTCCTCCTGCCCCGTGCGTCTGCCTGCTTCCTGAATTCCAACCATCCCCACCACCCGTGCGCTGCCGAGCTCGCCGGCCTCCAAGCGCAGCGCTCGCTGCAGCTCGCATCCTTCCTGCTCAGCTCTTCTCACCATCTCCCCGTGCACATCCCATTACAGCAAACCCACAGCAGCACCTCTGCTGACAGATCTCAGCTCCTCTGCCGAGGAGCAGCAGGGTGCACGGCCAGCCCTGCAGGGACCCCAGCACACCAGGGACTGCAGACACACGAGATCACTCCAGGGCCTCCATTTAACCCTCGCTTAGAAATCCTCAGCAATCACACTGCTAAAACGGACCTTAGTGCTGGCTTTGTGCCTCGCCGGGGACCTGTCTGGAAGCCACCCCCAGTGCTGGGACACCCCCTGGTAGAAGGTGGGTGGGCGGGGGGAGGGCCCCACAGCCCTGCTTCATGGCACCATCCCACTGCTCCCACCACACACACCCAGACTGGGATCCCAATGCCACCTGAAACACGGGGACCCATAGGGTGCCCCCAGCTCCTCGTGCCCGCCCAGTGAACACAGTGGGAGAAAAAAAAAAACAGAACAAATCTCTCTGCTTCCTCTCCCAGCTACCATGTCTGGCACTTCTCCCCACGTTTATTTTTGTTCACATCCTGGTGGTGTTTTATGGCAGCCCTCCCCCCCAGCCCCTTCCTAACCTGTAATCTCACCAGTAAGTGCTGGCATCTGGCAGCAGGCGTGCTGCGGGGCTGGGCCCGGGCACACGTTGGAGCAGATGAAGGGATCAGAACGAACCCGCTGAGCAGGAGGGATATGGCAGAAAGCAAACCTGCTGACAGCTCAAGTGCCTGGAGAACCCAGGGAAGCGGCAACGAAATGGGAAAGCACTGCCCCAGTGGGTGCTTCCAGAGGCAACTACACACTGAGCGCTGCCAGAAATGCTGGGGCACATCACTAACGGGTCCAGAGCAGCGACAGGGCTGGGAAAAGGCATCTGAGAACAGCACTGCTGCACGGAGAGCAACACGGCAAGCAGGGAGTCAGCTCTCACGTCATTCCTGCCTGCTATTTGCGAGCCTGGAGCCATGAAACACATTCCAGGCTCCTGCGGAGCAGCGAGGATCCGAGAGTCGCATCCCCCTGCCTGCGGACACGGTGACCCCAAGCCCTCCCCATCCACATCCCCACGCTGTGCTGTGAGCACACCCAGCTCTGCCACTGTTCATTCCTCCCCTGAGCCCCTCCTGTTTCTCTCTTCTAAAAACCTGGAAGAATAACTTACAAAAACAGCGCAGGTTACTTGACCCTCATTGATGCAATAATTCATTGACTGGAGCCTGGAATCACATTTCATTAAAATAAAATGCTCTGTCTGAGACAGTTAATCAATTCACAGGACACTAATCCCGAAGAAATTTGCTCCTGACCACGTTAATAACCATTAGGAGCACAGACAGCTGAGCAGGGCGGACCAAGCACGGCACAGGAGGCATCTCTGCTCCCAGGGACAGCCCCTCGTCACAGCCCCCGACCAGACACCATGTGCAGGAGCAGATTGCCCCAGGCAGCAGCCACGCATTTGGATTAGTTCGTTATTAAATCTAATTTGTTAATAGCAGGCCCGGCAGGAAGCCTGCTTGACTTCTCAGGAGGCAGGTGCCGAAGCATCGGGGTGCCTTTAGAGCAAGGGGTCGGAGCAACAGAGCTGCCCCCAATCCCAGCTCAGGCAGCCAGCAGCAGGGAGCTCTCACTGCTGGGGCGGGGGCTGCGTCCCAGCAGAGTGTGGGGTCAGCAGCCCCACAGCGGCCTCCCCTTCCTCCCAGGGAGCTCACGGAAATCCTTTCGCCTCCGGTGCTTCTTCACCAAAGAGCAGGAACAAAACCCCACCGTGTGCTCACGGAAACGTCCCTGACGAGTGAGTCAACTGTTCCTGCTCCACAGAAAAAAAAACCTAACAAAACGCAGAGTACCATCAGAGCCTGCAGCAAAATGGGCAGCCCAGGACATGGCTCCAGGACACGGCTCCAGGACAGGAGCCCAGGTCCCACGGCACAGAGGTGAGCAGGACACACGGTGACACAGCCACCGGCACAGCAGCTCCGTGCTGGGGAGGCAGCACACAGCACAGTGCTGTGGCACACCACCTGCAGCCAGCCCAAGCACAAACCAGAGCCCTTCAGCCCCAAATGCTGCAGGCACCGGGAAGAGCCACGCTGTGCCCACGGCTGCTGCACGCACGGGGCGATGCCAGCGCCGTCCCAGAGGGACAGCAGGGTGACAGCACGCAGCAGCTCTGCTGTGCAATGTGTGATTTTTTCTACAGCATCACTAAGCAACCGGTATCCGATGAGGGCACCGTTCCGGACAGACAGCAGTTCCACTACAGAAAGGCAGCAAAGGGAAACCATTATTACTTTGTAGTACTGAAAACACACACCCAGCTCACCCCACGGTCACCTGCTTCACACGCCCCCCCCTTGAGGCCCCGCAGTGGGGTTGGAGCTGCCAGCAGGGATCGATCCCACACACAGCACAGCAGCCCCACACCAGCAGCTGTGTGGCTGTGCCACTGGTGGCAGCAGTGCCTGCAGCCGCCCCGCCACGGTGAGCACGCGGAGCCCTGCAAGCAGCACCGAAGCTCCCACCCCTGGAAAAAAGTTTGTATTTCCCAGCAGTTTTACCAGCTATTTATCGCCTGCCTGTAGATAAACAGTGTGCATCCTTTCAAAAGAGATTCCTCTCCGCTGCAGCCCGGAACAAAGGAAGCATTTTTGTCTTTAGGACAAACACGGAGCTGCCAGGGCAGCTCGGCACGTCCCCACCGCCAGCAGATCCGCAGCAGACAGGGACGGCGTGGCCACCAAACAACGGCTGAGGCCACCACCGCCTCCTCGGGAGCTCCTGCTGCAAGAAAACACCGCCCCTCGGGCACAACGAAACGCGAGGAGATGAAAATTAGCAAAGCAACCACAGCAAAGGGCGTGCGTGTGAGCTGAGCCAGCCCTGCCATGTGCCCAACCGGCAGCGAGCACAGAGGGAGCGGCATCTGTGCCCTTCCTGAGCTCTGCCGTGCCGCAGCACATGTGCACCACAGCTCTGCCACCATCCCATGCACAGGAACCATATGGTTCGGGGGCTTGTGTGCTTTGCATAAACCCCGGTGAGAAATGAGCTTGGCATTAACGCAGACAGCAGCATCCCAGAGCTGCAGTCCCTGCCCTGCAGAGCCCACGCGCAGCGCTGCGAGGAGCACTGACCAGCTCACAGGAAACACTCCGCTCCTGTGTGTGCCCTGGGACCATCGGGGCTGCAAAGACACACAGAGTCTGCTGCGGGCACCACGCAGGGCCACAGAGCTACGGCACAGAGCAATTAACGCAGACAGGTAGAAGTGCCTTCACAGGGGGACAACGGTGCCAGGAGAACGGGGAAAAACAGGCAGAGCAGCCACGCTGCCAGCTCCTCACACGCTCGGAGGGAAGGGGGGATGATGATTCACGCGGAGCAGCAGTGAGGCGAACGAGCTGTGCGGAGCTCAGAACAAACTCCCCCCGCTTTCTCTCCACTCCCCACCCACAGTGGGTCACGCTAAATCTATTCATCACGCTGCGCACGGAACCAGCTCGTTTGGTTGTGCTTCAAACCAACACATCAAGGAGGAAAAAAATAAAAGAGAAGCAGAAATGTAAGCAGTGATGAATACCTGGCACGGCACGGCCTCCTGCGGGGCAAGCTGCTGGCAACACCAAAGGGAAGCAGGAGGGCTGCCCCAAGGGCTGGGAAGGAGAAGCACAGCTCAGGCCCTGGCACTCTGTCTCTGCTGCACCTCGAGGGCTGTACTGAGGGTCCGCTGCTGGCTCGGGATGGGATGGGCAGCACTGCGGTGTGGTGTGAACCAGAAACGGGGCTGGCAGGGCAGCAGCTCTGCACTGAGCCCAGCCTGGGGCTGGGGAGGGGCACCCCAGGAATTCAGGCTGCCCGTGCAGGAGCAGAGGGGCACACGGTCACCTTCACGCCGCTCCGCTCACCCCTGTGCTGCAGCCTGGCAGCACGTCCCCAGCCAGGGGACAAGCCCTGATGGCAGCAGGTGACAGGCTGCCCCAGGAGCTGGCATCACACCAGCCTTATCTCACCACACCGGGCAATGTGGCACAGGGAAGAGCTGCGTGCCAGAGCCCCAGCACCGCCATGGAAACAGCATTTCCTTGCACGTATTTACACGTCAGTAGCAGCTGCCGCCCCCAGCCCAGCCCACCTCCCCTGGCACGCAGGTAGTGCCGTGCTCGGAGCTGTGGGAGCACAAACCAACTGCAGCACTGCATCCACAGCCCTGCAGAACTGCCTCTGAGCACAGGGCATGCCGTGCTGAGGGCACCTGGTGCTGCAGGAATGACCACACGTCACACCCCATGCCCTCCTCCAGGATCCAGCCACGTGCAGCTTGCGTTTTCCTCCCCAAAATACAATGAGCTCCTCCCTGAGCAGGGACAGCAGCTCACCCCCCCCACATCACCACACCGCTGCATCGTGATGCACGGGTTCAGAGCTCCACATGAGCACAAGCTGTGCCAGTGAGCTGCGTCCTTGTGCGATTTAAAAACGGAGTTCACAAATTCAATCTCTGCAGTCTGTCCAGTCCCTGCTGCAAAGCCCGAGCGAAGCACTACCTCTGGGACAGCACAGAGTGCCACTGCATGGCAGGACCAGGGCACAGGGAGGACCGGGGTCCCTGCAGGGGACACTGCTCCTGGACCACGACATGTGGGTGAGCTAACACAGCACCTGGCAGGAGGAAAGCTGTGTCTGAGTGCTCCTTCTCAGCATCAGTCAGCGGCTGCGGCCTTTCTGCTGCCCGAGTGCTTTTTGGAAAGTGGCTGTGACACACAGCCGGTGCCCAGCCCTGCAGAGCTGACAGCAGCTCCTCCAAAACTCACAGCAGAGACCTCAGCAGCAGCGAGCACCTCCGGGGCAGGGGGGAGGAAGAGGAGGAGCCTTCAAGTTGTGCTGAAAGTGAAGTAAAGTATTATTAGTTGTACTACAGCTCACTTGAATAAAATTCAAGACAAGCTGCTAGGTATGCAGCTACACAGGTCATGCAAAGGAGGCAAAGGCGCTCCGGCCCTGAGCTGCCACCACCACAGGCTGCTGCCACAGAGCACTCCCACAGCTCTGAGAGAGGATGGGGAGGTGGAAAATCCACCCTGACACGGCTGAGCCCCGAGGCTGGGGCTGGCTGCAAAGCTGCACCTTCGCTGCAGGAATGAAGCAGAAAAATCAGAAGCAACTCGTCTGGGAAAAAAAAAAAACACCAAAGTCCCACATTTCCCAGCTCAGTTTGGTGCAGGATGCCCTCCCAGCCACGAGTGGGGTGCTCTGATGTTGGCAGTCCACGCAGGGAGATGGAACAGCACTCATCTTCTGCCTCCCACGGGGCTGCTGAAGGCTGAGGAGCTGGACCTGATGCACGGCTCTCCACGTGTGCCTGTGTCATCAATAAAGAGAACACAACCCGCTGGGGATGCCCTGCTGCTCAGAGCATCACCTGGGGCTGACACACAGGACATCCCCCAGGCTGCAGAAGTACAAACCCCAGCAGAGCAGGAATCCGTGGCACTGCCAGAGAAAGATCCAGATAAGGCAGTCAGACTTCAGAAGCACGAGATAACACCACCTGCTGCAATTACAGCACTAAAATAGGAACTGGGTGAATAATGAAGCTGGAGCACCAGAAGGACTCGTAGGATAAAAGCAGCCACGCAGCACAGAGCTTTCATGCTAAGCTCCAGTCCCACTGGGAACACTGGGCAGGACAGAGCCAGGTTCTCCCCAGCTGAGGGGGCCAAGCAGGGCCCGGGGTACCCCATGTGCCCACACCTGGGCTGGCAGTGCTGCACCCCCAGCAGAGCTGCCAGGGCACAGCCGGCCCTGACCCAACCCAACCCCAGCACCAACCCCGTGGGGGTTCATCTTCAGTTTCCAGAAGCACAGTGCTCCTTTTGCTTCAAAGCCAAGTCCACAAGAGGTGAAGCTGTCCCTGGTCATGAATGCATCCCCAGCCATTACTGCTTCCACCTGCAAAACTAAGGGCCCATGCTGGAAGGGGCAGGGCTGAAGCCATCCCTCTCAGCCTCCCCTGCCCCCAGCCCTGAGGTTGGCACAGCTTCCTCACAAGGGGCAAAGGGAAGAAACCCATCAGAGCAGGGGTTTGGGTCTGCTCACCCCACGTTCAGCACAGGGCCTTCTGCTCAGGCAGTGCCCTCACCCAGGTAAATGCCTCCTGCGTGACTTGGAGCTGGGTTCACAAAACACGTTTCCTTATTCCCGGAATAAGCCCTGTTTATATCAGATGGGGATTAATTGCTCGGTTTAAACAATGGCAGAAAGTTTCGCTTTTGCTTCCACTTTAGCAGCTGCAGGCACAGCTCAGCAGCCACGCAGCACACTGCACAGCACCGAGCACCCAACAGAGGCTCCTGGCTGCTGCAAATCAGAACCACAGCCATGCAGCTCTGGATGACACTGCACACAACAGATGGGCAAAGCTCTTCCTGAAATTGAGAGGGGAAATCACGTTTTGCTTGTTGTGCTGCGTGGCAGCAGTGGAGGAGTGCCAGGTGCACACACTCAGGGATGAGCACGGGGCACAAGCTTTGCACCAAACTCACATGTGGTAAGAAAACAGAACCGGGCAGAAGCAGAGAGCAGCACGAGAAAGGGCACCACGGAGCCACGCACAGCCCAGCCAGGACCTGGGGGCACAGAGCCCTGCAGCAGGGCCAGCCCTGCTCCCCCTGTCCTGGCCTACACTCCACGAGGACAGAGCTGGCACCTCCATCCCACCACCAAGCACTCATGTCTGCACAGCCGGGCAGGACCAGCCAGCTGCCTTCAAATTACTGCCTGCGAGAGGGAGGAGCAGACAGAAGGAGGCAGCTGGGCACAGGGCTGCCACCCCCACCCACAGCCCCACTGTGCCGGGAGGGGACAGCCCCTGTCGGCATGGGACAGGCACACAGCTCCCGGCATGGAGAACAGGAGGACAAGTTCGGTGCACAGTGCTCTGAGTGCATTACTCACGTCTCACTTCAGGTCTCTGCGTCTGCAAAACTTTCTGAATAATTGATGGCTGGTGCACGAGGGACGTGCTGCACTGAAAACCAGGTCACCACCGTGCTGGCACACAAAAGGGAGACAATGGCAGCGGGGCAGATCCTCCCCGAGAAGAGCAGAGTTTATCTGTGCTCACACAGACACGCACACGCCCAGAGGCGCTCGGACATCACAGGGCACTTCGCAAGAGCAGTCCTAAAAGCAAACCTCATTTCAGCCTTTGAGGTTGTCACTGACGGTACTGAAGTCACAAAACCCTGCACATCAGCACCACCTCTGCCCTCACGCAGAGCACGGCACGGCAACCACAACGCAGCTCTGCAAAACCCACGGGAAGGCAGCGGGGCCGACGCTGCACCCACAGCCGGAGCAGGGGCTGCCCCCAGAGCCCACCTCGAGACAAAGAGGATGTGAAACGTTCAACAGAAAACGCAAGAGGAAGGAAAACACGAGCGTACGTTGCCAAGACTTCAAGCAATTTCGGTTCCGTGCCGCCGCCCCGAGCTGGGGGCCCCGGGTACGCACCCACGTCCCACACCCCGCGGGGACGGAGGTGGGAGCAGCACCGGGCGGCAGTGCCGGCGCTGGAGCATCCCGTGCTGCCGCAGCACTGTGCCACGCACCCCTACCCAGCGCAGCGGGACCACCTCCAGACTCGGACAACCACGGAGCACCGCAGCCGCCCCGCAGTACCCCCGGACCCGCAGCCTCGTTGGGTCCCACGCGTTCATTTATCCCTAAAACGCGTCTGCAGCGCAGAACACCGCCGCTCGTTCCGGATCGACGCGAACGCCGCATCCCAACCCCGCATCCCATCCCCGCAAACCACGCGCGTCCCGGCGGCAAATGGGTCCCGGACCGCCGCCGGGGAACGACCCGATGACCTCCGCGTCCCAGCGCGGGTGCGGGGCCGGGGATGGCGGGGTCGCCGCGACACGGTGCGGGAACGGCGTGGGAGCGCGGGACTGCCCCGCAACAGCAGCGGACGGCGCGGGGCCGCGTGGGATGCGGGAGCCGGGGCGGCGCGGGGGAGGCGGGAGAGGCCCGGCCCGGCCGCCCCCAGCCCCGCACTTACTCTTGAGGGCGGCGATGAGCGACTTCCCGTCCTTGATGAGCTCCTTGATGAACTTGTTGGTCTTCTCCAGCTCGGCCTCGTGCGAGCGGAGCCGCTCCCGGAACTGCGGGCTGTCCAGGCAGCACTCGCTGAACTCCAGCGCCGGGAGCCCCATGCTGCGCTCCGCCGCACCGCGACCCAAACAACAACAGAATTCCCCTCCCAGGGAACCGCCGCCGCGGGGCGCGCCCCAGAGCGGGCCGGGCCGGGCCGGGCCGAGCCGTGCGGGAGCGCCGAGGGCGCCGCTGCCGCCGCTCTGGGGCCGCCGCCCGGGCACGGCTCCCGCCGGGCGCGGCGCCGCCTCCCCCGCTCGCTGCCGGCCCGCGCCGCCGCGCCGCGCCCCCGCCAGGCCACGCCCCCGCCGCGCTCGTAGCCAATGGGGGACCCCGCGGCGCCGCGCCACGCCGCCCGCGTCTCGGCGCGCCCCTGCGGCCGTGGCCCCGCCCCCTCCGCCCGCAGAGCCAATGAGGGGCGGCGTGGAGCGCGGCGCGGGTGGTCTCGCGGGGTTGCGCGCGGTCCACGTGTGTCACTCCGTGTGCGCCCGCGGCCGCGTTAATTGGAGCCGTCCTGTGGCGGGGGCGCGACCCAGGCCTCTGCAGCCTCGTCCTCACAGCGTGGTGTGTCCTGCCGGGGGGACGCGGGGGGCTCGCGGGCGCCCCTGCACCCCAAGCTCCTAGGGTGAATCTCGGGCACGGGGCGCCTCCCTCTGCCCGCAGGTTGGGGGTCGGCAGCCGAGAGGCAGCGACTGCCCCTCCGCAGCGATGGGGACGCGCGCGGTGTGGGCCCCGGAGGTGTGAGAACGCGCATTCTGATGGCAGTGCCACCACCGCAGTGCCCGCTCCTGCGCGTCGGGAGCGCGATCTTCTCAGCCGCCGCAGCCGGGCTGGGGCTGAGTCACCGCCTCCCGGCGCAGTCTGCAGGCACAGCTTTTTGCATGCGGTCTCCTAATTGCAGAAGGGATGTAATACTAATTACATGCTTATCTTGCTGGCAGGATATAAGGTTTAATTAGCTGTCATTTATGCCATATGCCCTGTAAAAGCAATAGATGTTATTATTTGGATTATGCTCCTTTTTTTTTTCTACGTTGTACAAACCACAGCAGTGCATATTTTGGATTTCTCCTTCCACATCCCCATTGTTCCTAGGAATAAAGTGTTCCAGCACTCACAGCTGATGCAGAAGAACCTGTACCTGGATTTATAGGACACTGCCTTAGAGGATCAGAATATCTGGGGCTGGAAACTAAATCTCTTTTGCCACCGTTCCAGAGCCATAGAAGGCAATGATGCTCAGACTGTCATTTTGTGGACAGGACAGATTTGAAGCGTTGCAAAGCTCTGTCACATGAAATATCACACACACCAGAGCACTCGAACAGGGGCCCCGTGCAGGCAGTGATTAATGCATCGGATTGTGCTGCGCTCCCTTTTTCCTGCTTACGCTGCGTTCATCGGCGTATTCGAGCTCTGCATGCAGGAGCAGAGCAGGGCAGCACGCAGGGGGAAGTGGCCATGGATGTGTCCCAGCCAACTTTCACTCGGATTGTGCATCCAAACTGTAAAAGGACACCACCAAAGGAAAAACAATAAAACTTCCACATCCTCCTGCCTGCGGGTAAGGGCTTGTGTCCCTCCTCATATTTGCTTGCTTCAACTTTTATTTTCTTTAAGCATCTTGGCTGCTTTACACTGAAGCAGGTCAGTCGGTTGGGCACGTGGGACTGGCTGGGCTGCCACTGAGACCCAGGGACATCCCTGGTTGGTCCCCACCACCCGTCACCTGCAGCATCTGCTCGGTGCCAGCACGCACCAATCCACAGAACTGTGCCCTGTGCTCTGGCCACATTCTGCCGTGGTCCCTGGCTCTCCTGTCCTGCAGCAAATTGGCCCAGGGAGGAATGTCAGCAGAAAGTTAATCCAGCGTTAAAAATAATAATAATAAAAAGTAGTTTTCTCCTGAGTTAGGCTTGCTCTGAGATCAAATAACGGCTGCGTGGATGCAAAGCTGTGGGCACAGCCATCACTGCCACGTCAGCTGCAAAACTGTCAGCCCCAGTGCTGCACCCAGCCCTCCCCACACCAGCTCCAGTTCTGGGGGGCACACACTCCGCCAGATTGGATATTTCCATCTGAAAATTTACCTTTTTGGTTTTGTTGCAGCAGTTCTCAGGTGGCTCAGCTCCCTGACCTGGCTGAGCACACTGCGTCCCCATACCTCCCTGCCCCCTTCCCCACAGCAGCAAGGATCAGGGCTCAGCATCATAGGTACTGGGGAACAGGGATCTGCCACCAACCAGGTCTGACAGCAGCAGGGCCAGGCACACAGAGATGTTTCTGTAAAGCTGCAATGGGTATTTGGACCATCAGAGCCCAAGAGCTGTGGAAGAGGGTTCCCAGAATTGCCCTCAAGCAGCAATGTTCAAGGTCCAATTATTACACAACTTGGTATCACAAGCCAGTATTACGTGAGTGCTTTATCTTTCCTGCTGCCATGGAGTTGTTATTGCACAAGGCACAGATGAAGCACTGTATATGACAGAAAATAATAAAGAAGAGTTCCAGATAATATATTAACCATCATAAGGGATCTGCATGAATTCCTTGCTGTAAACCAAAGGGCATAGATGGACCCACTGCACTGATAGCCTTGGAGGGAGCAGATCCTGGACCTCACATCTGTTGTGAGCACAGCTCCAGAGCAGCACCAGGAGTTCCCCTTCCTTGGTGCACACTGCTGCACTCTGCGTGGCTGCAGCACAGCCTCAGCACAGCCAGTGGTGCTCCCTGCACTGAGCACTCCGTTTGACATGGAACAAACAGGGGAATGTACCTTTCCTTACTGAGCTGAACCTGCAGCAGTTGCACCCACGTCTTTCCTCCACCACCACTTCTTTTTCTGGTCTGGATGCCTTCTCGCAGCCCCTGCTCTGGCCTCCAGGCACACCTGCAGGGCAGCAGGACAGCTCCAAGGAGGGTCCCAGTTCTAACAGCAGCAGCACAGGTGAGGCTCTGCAGAGTGATCTGAACTCCCCACATCGTGCAGGACCGGGGACGTGCTCCCAGCTGCAGGGCTCAGCCTCCCAGCGTGGCCCAGCTCACTTCCAGTTGATTAAAAGAAAACACGTTTAAATTTTTTTGTTCATTGCCACTTGCATTCCCAAGCCCTCCTGGCTCTCACGGACATGGATCTGTTCACTGGTTTATTCTGAGCCTCGGGAGGAGGCTCTGAACCAGGGGGAGGTGCTTTGAGTCAGCCCGAGTCCTGCTCCTGGCACCCACCTGCCCCAGCCCACCCCTGGCAGGTGTCACAGCACAAAGCAGAGCCTGCTCCCAGCACAGCGGGGCTGTCCTGGTGCATGCAGCCATCTCACATTGCCTTGCCTTGGTTCCTCGTTCAAGAGAAAAGAAAGCCCTCTGTGCTCTGGGTAAGTTCTGGGTGCCTTGTGCACCCCCGGCCCCGCAGCTCTGCTAACCAGGACAGCAGCAGCCTCGTGCAGGGGGCACTCCCCACTCTGGAGAACTGGATCAAACATCAGCAAAGTGTTGTTTACCTTCTCCTTCCCTGATATCAGTGCAAGTTCAGTCCCTCCAGCATCCAGACTCCAACAGAAGCACGATGCTGAGGATCAGTGCTCAATCTGCGACGCTCAGAGCTCGTCACCCAACAGCACAGTGCTGTGACTCGGGCCGTGGTGACCCCTGTGCAGCACCATTCACACTGCAGCGTTAGTGGCACTGTGCAGGCACGTAGGGACAAACAAAGCCATGCATTATTTTCCGCTGTCTGCAGCGCAGTGGGGACTGTGCTACACGTCACAGGGACAGGGGCTGCGTGCGCGAGGAGCCTGGAGATGGCTTTGTTCCGAATCACAGAGATGAGGGGAAGGAGTTACAGGGTCAGGGAGCTGCGTGCCCAGAGGCGCTCAGTGGGAGCACTGCGCAGGAGGAGACATCCCTGCTTACACACAGAGCTCTGTGCACACAGCCAGCTCCCAGGCCAAGGCAGGGCTGTACGCTCTGCTGCTGCTCCAGGCTACATCCCACCCAGAGGGGGTGGGAGGGCTTCATCCCACAGAGTCCCAGCCAAGGAAAGGGAACGGGCTGAACACGCTCTCTGAGCTCTCCGGGAAGCTCTGGGAGCTATCAGGTGCATCTGGGGCTGCAGAAAGGCACCAGCCAGGCTGCCTGAGCTACAGCTACACACACAGAGAGGACAGATCAGAAATAAGTTTCCAATTAAATGGAAAAGTGCAATTAGTCATGCCCCCATAAATGACTGCAGCACAGGAAGCAGGAATGGCAAAGCAATGAGCAAACCAAGGGCTAGGAAATCTTCAAAGATGTTCACAGAAGGAGTATTTAAATAACAGAGTTAATTATAGACGTGACAAAGTTCCTTTGTCAGGAAAGGCCAAACAGTCTGTCTGTTCTTATTCTTGTTTCTTCAGGAAAGAAGAAATCTCATCGAAGGATGGGCCAAGTGGCTGCCACTTGCTTCCTCTGCAAGCACAAAGCATCAGCATACAGCCCCGGTCTGCACGGCGAGCAGGAAGGCCCCAGCACACACAGGGTGCTCAGCACAGCCCCAGAGCAGAGCTGGGCTCAGCTGCAGTCCCCCAACTCCCCCCATGGGCCCCAGCCCTGCAGCTGCTCCCTGCCACGGGGTGGGACCCTGATGGGCAGCACCTGGTGCCTCCAGCTCCCCCAGCCCCTCCCTCGTCCCACGCTCAGCTTTCTCCCCACTGCCCTTTGCTGGCTCTCATCTTCTGCACAGAGCAGAGAACAGATCTGGCAGTATCAGAGCTGGGAGTAAACCGGGTGTGGGGCAGCAGGCTCAAGTCCCAGTGCAGGAGGAGCCATGGGCTCACTTTCTCTGCACATGCAGTGACGGGGTGCAATGGCAGTGGAGGCACCCAGTGAGCAACCAGCACAGAGCGGGGGGGGGGGGGGTCCTGCAGGGACCCCCAGGGGTGCACAACCCCAACAGCTGGAGCAAAGTTCTGTAATCACGAGAAGGCTCCAAGGATGGGAATGTTTGTTTTGGTGGTATTTTTCCCCCCAAGATTTGAAGAACCACTGGAAAAAAAAGTCACGGACCACAGTGACATCGCTCTGCAGCCGTTGCCAGGAATCAGAAGCAGCAGTTCCCAAACCAAACACTGCTTTCCTTTCCAGGGCATTGCCAGAGATGCGTGCAACCTGCAGGATGGATGGCAGCACTGCTCTCCGTGCAGATAGGAATTTCTTCCAGGCTCTGCTCGGCTCTGAGCTCGGTGCTGCTGCTGCTCCTGGATGCAGGACCAAGGCTTTCCTCTCCCTTGGGACACAGCGACCGCCCCTCACACCCTGTTCTGGTGCTCTGGTGCCAGATCTCCATGGTGTCCATCTCTACCACCATTGGCCCGAGTGGAAATCATTTTAATTTTCACAATGACACCGAGGCTATTTCATTTCTTGGATAAAAATCTCTCCAAAGCGTGGTCCAAATCCCCACTGAACACCTTGGCCATGCCCAGGAGCCTGGACAGAGCCACTCTCTCCGTGGGCTGCGGGGCAATGGGGACAGCACCTGGTTCTGACCCCTCCCTGCAGAGCCCTCCTCTGTGGGGCCCGGGATGGTGGGAGAGGCCGAGAGGAGTCCAAACCGAGAGGAAAAGAGAAGCTGCAGTGGGGGCAGGCAATCAAAAACCAGAATGAGAGCCAGGAAATGGGTTTGCATTTTGTTTTCTGGAGCTAATGAGCTTAAGGAGGAGCTGCTCTGCGGGGCAGCATGCCAGCCCTGTGTTCCTCCAGAAGGCAGCAAAGCTTTGCCATAAGGGATGTCATGTCCTGCTGGAGGGGGGGCTGCTTCTGGGCACTTCCTCCCTGCAGCCCTGGGAGCACATTCTGCCCGCAGCCCGGAGTGGTCGTAGTGAGCACAGTGAGCAGCAGATTGCATCAGGTGGGTCGAGGCAAGGGGGAAAATCAGCAAAACCCCATACCTGCCCTGTGTGCTTCGGTGTGCCACGGAGCTCTGCATGGAGACACCAGGGCCGATGGTGCCACTGTCCAGATGTGCAGTGTAAAGACATGCAGGGGCTGCAGTACAGATGTGCAGGTGCCCAGATGTGCACTCCTTGGGGGACGTGCAGCTGCCTGCAATGTGGGAGCAGGAGGACCAGCTGCAGGCTGTGTTTTCTGCAGCACCAGCCCCGTACGACTTGCATTCTTTCCCATTGTCTTCATTTTTCTGTAATGACTTTCTGTGCTCGTCAGCTGCCATGAGTTTTCCCTGTGACTTTACGCAAGAAAAATGGAGACAAAAAGTTATCGTTAAAAAGAACAAACCCGAAGATATTAAAAACGATTTTGAAATTGAATTCATCCCTCAATAATTGCATCGGCAGGAAGGCCGGTGGCAAATTGAATAAGGAATATTTCCTAATTGCACTTCCCCGTGCGGGGCCGTGGGCCTGGGATGTGGGCACAGAGCCATCCCACCCTGCAGAGCAGTGCAGGACACAGAGCCCGGGCTGACACAGCCCTTCCTGCACACACCCACTGCACCAACACTTTCCCCCTCCTGGCACCAAATGCTGCCATTCTCCGGACGTGCATTGCTTAAAAAATCATTTGGTGCCACAAAAACCTGTGCTTGAGTCTTTTTTTTTTTTCTTTTAAGCACTTCTGGAAGCAGGCAGCTTCCTCATCCATCTTGTATTTCCTGCTGTGGCACTGCAACTTCCCTGCACCGAGCAGGACCTGCTCCCCCACGGGGCAGAGGGGGCAGAGGGGGCAGAGGGGGCAGGGCTGGGGCACGGGGCTGGGGCACGGGGCAGGGGCACGCTGCGGTGCTCGGGGTTAACTGTGGGATGCCATCATAGGGACAGACAGAGATTTCTTTGTGCCAGCTCGGGGTGCCCCTGCTCCAGGAGTACGGCTGGAGCCGGCGTTGCTTTGTGCTGCAGCCCAGGCTGACGCTGTGTGCCCACGGCTGAGCTGACAGGGACAAAGTGTGGAATTCCTGGCGATCTGGGGCAGGGAGGTGTCTCTGGGGCAGGCACTGAGTCCCGCTTTTATTCTCCTCCTGAGGTTCAGCGCAGAGGATCCCACACTGCAGTGAGTAGGGCTAACTCCTGGACTGCCCCAGCCCTTACATCTGTGGGACCACCAGCACAGCTCCGTGGGGTCCAGGACCCACAGCCCCACTGACGCTGCCACCTGCAGCCAAAGGAGGAAGGAGAAATGTTTCTGTGCGTAACTGGGACTTTTCCCCATCCCTTCAGCCACCACTGCCATAACTGACACCACTTGGAACAAAAAGTGCTTTCCCAAGAGGTAAGAAAGTCACACTGTCTTCGCTTCCAGCTACAAAAACCATGGCAACCACACAACAATCAGAGGAAAGAGGAAAGCGATGATAATGAGCAGATCCCAACTTTACCTTGGGTGCTCTGAGTCAACAACGGCAGCCGTGGAAAACTACAGCAGTGGGAACCATGAACTGCACCTCATCCCTGTGCGTGGGAGCCCAGAGCCGGGCTGCTGGGCCATGCTGGGGTGGGCTGTGCTCCCTGCAGCAGCCAGCAGCACGGCTGGGGCACCCAGAACACTGCAAATGGGGCAGGGGGCTCTGAGCAATGATGGCCCCTCGGCCTGGTGCTGCCCAGGGAGCTGGGAACTGGAAGGACATGGCACCCAGCAGTGGGGAACTGGGAAGAATGGGCTCTGTCCGACTAACCTGATCTGTAATTAAGTCAGTGCTCCATAACAGCAGCACTTTTAAGGGAACAGGGCTTGTGTTGTGTATCTGGTTGGTAACAGATGCAACATGGCACACGTTAAATGAATCAGAAAATGCCCGATGCCTCAGAAATGCAATTACAGCAGCAGATTCCTCCTACGGTTGCTCGAGAGTCCTCTGGGATTCAGCTCTTGACTCTGTCCTAGTACCGAGAGCAAGGAAACAGCATTCGCTGTAAAACATCAGGTCATCCCTCGGGAAACAAAGGCCGGAGTCATTCTTCAGGAGGGAGCGCTCCGTCCCGGGAAACGGCGACTGCAAAGTGATCCTGGAAATAAGTCAGCACCGAGAGCAGCGTGCAAGGGCACAGCAGAGCCGAACAGAACAGCTCTGCTCCGGACAGCGGGCGGTGCTGGCAGAAATCGGGGAGAACGAGAGCGTCCTAATGAGAAACAGCCTTCCTGTTCGTCTTCAGTTCCTCCCTAATTATCTCAGCCACAACCTGAAAGCAAAAAGGTCCGACTGCACCTGCGGGGGGGAGGGGGGGGCTGCAGGAGCCGGCCTGCCCGGTGTGCGGGGACGTGCCCAGCGCCGGCCGTCGTGCACGGCCGTCGTGCTCCTGGTGACGGTGGAGCAGCGGCTCCTGGAGCCCCCAGCTGCCCCCCCCCAGCAGCACCAGCCGTGCCCCCACTCCCCGCCGCAGCCCCGCACCGCCGCGACCCCCCGGCGCCCTCTGGCGGCTCCGCTGCCTCCAGTCCCCCCCCCCCAATCCTCCCCTCCTCCGCCGCAGCTCCGGGATGCGCTGCCGGCGCTCAGATTGGAGCACCCCCGGGGAGGACGGACGGGCGAGCAGACGGGCGGATGGACAGAGAGACGAACAGACAGGTGGACAGTGGGATGGAGAGACAGACAGACTGGCAGATGGATGGACGCGCTCCCAGCTGCATCCCAAAGCAGCCCACGGGCTCAGTGTGCTCCTCCCTGCAGCACAGCTCAAGGCCACTCCGCAGGGACAGTTGCCCTTCCTGCACAGCTCACCTGCGTGACAGCAAACAGCTCTGCCTGCATCCCTCTGCCCTTTATTCCTTGCCCCCAAGAGCTCCCTCCTTTGCCGTCTTCTCCATCCATTAATAGCAGCTTTGGGCTCTACGCTGTGATTACAAGCAGCCTCGTTTTCGGGCAGAGCAGAAGAGAAGCTCTCCCCCTGGTGTTGTTCATGCGGTACAGTTTCATGGTCCCCCCAAAAAAGAGAGCAGCACAGTGCCAGAGCGGACTCCTTTGTACCAAAATGATTAATGGGAAGCAGAAGAAAAAAAAATCCATGTGCTAACTGGAGGTTGCCAAATAGCCTGAAAAAAAAAAAAAGGGAGTTTTTCAGACCTCCATTTTTCACTTATCTCACGTGCTCCTGAGATGACCCATCCTCTGCAAACCGAGGCACACCTCCAGCTGAAGGTTCCCACGTAGGGAACCCCACAGCCTCCGCCTGGCCCTGCCCCTGGCCGTGCCCCCCTCCTCCAGGCACAGTGGGATGCCCACTGCTCGTATGAGGGGGATGAGGAGCAGCATGCAGGGTTGGGCCTGGCATTGGTTTATGTCAAGGCTGCTGCAAGCTGCCAGCTTTTTTTTCACCTTATCTCCTGTCAGCTGCCTGGCAGGCTGCAACTGTGGGGAAAATGGGAAGAAAAAGGTCTAACAGCACTGGGGAGTTCTGGTGATGTGCTGAGTCCCAGCCTGAGCACACAGGGATGGGCAGGGAGGCTGTGGGATGGGGCCATTGGGCACCGCACACCCACCACAGCCTCTTAGCCATCATCCCCTGGGAGGTCTGGGGACAGAAAAGGCTTTGTAGCAAGAGAAGGGAAGGGGACCAAGCACAGGACCTGTACCAGCAGCAGGGCTGTGCCCACTGCCCAGGCAGCAGGCAGAGGCCCCGCGTGCACTGGGCACAGGGTGGGAGGCTGGATTCAATCCTTGTCTTTCACCTGGGCTGGAGGCCAGCCCCAAAATAGCAGTCCAAAAACAAGATCACATGAGAGGGAAAAAATAGCAAGGCGAAGGATTATCCATACTGCTTTGTCTTATGTGGGCACAGTGCAGCGGCCCCAGTGACAGCGGGGCTGTCCCAGCCCCACACATGCCGCCCGAGGCTGGACTTCACCTGGAAACCATCACCACCCCATGATGGTGCTGATCTGAGGACACCACTTCTCCTTGGAGCCCTTCCTGCACGCTGCTGTGAGTGCTGTGAGAGTGGGTGTGCGAGCACGGCTGCGGGCGGGGGGGTGAGGGGCACGGTGACCCCCCGACCCCGCTGTGAGCATGGGGCACGGCCCCTGCGGGCACTCGGCCTCACCATGGGCATTGCAGCCTCTCCCCAAATGGTCTGCAATGGGCTTTTGTGGTTCCCACGCTCCCAGGCGGGCTCGGCTGGGTGTGCACAACCAGGGGGAAGGGTCAGGGGTTCGTTCTCCTCCCTCTGGACTCAGACTGAGGACGCGGACGGAGGCAGGAGACATTTCTGTGCTCAGCGATGCCGCTGCAAGGTGAGCAACGAGCGCCGGCCCGGAGCCGGGGCATCTCGGGGGGGCTGCTTTGACAGCCGTGCTGCAGAAAGCTCTGCCCCTGCTGCTCGCTCCTGATCTGGGAGCACAGCGGCAGCGCAGACAGCGGCTCCGCCGTTAACGATTCACGGTACCTCTAAACCACGCCAAGAAACGCGCGTTATTTACGGCTCTCACGCAGCACAACCGCGGGGGCAGCGGAGCGAGGGCTCGAAGGAGCAGCACTGCCGGGGCCGTGCCCGGGCCGGGGGGGGGGAGCGGGGGCCGGGACCGCAGCGGGGCTCTGCCGGTGCCCCCCTCCCGCCGCCAACCGCGCTGTGTTTGTGCCGAACCGCTCGGCTCGGATCCGGATGGGCTGCCCGGCGTGAACCGAGCCCGGCTCCGACAGCGGCGGGGGAACGCTGAGCTCTGTGCGCGCTCCTTTACCCGCAGCAGCCACGCGCAGTGCCCGCACCGGGCGCGCTTCCCTCGGGCCCACCCTTATCTCGCCATTGGAAAGCCTGGAAAGCCCCGATCCGCTTTGACCACGGGAGGATGGCAGCAAACAGCAGCCGCCTGCCCGCCCGCTGGGTGCCGGGTGCCCGCTGGGTGCCCGCTGGGCTCAGCCCCGGGGCGGAGCGGCAGTGCCCGCTGAGCCCGACACGGCCGTGCGGGCCGTCCCCTCCCACCGCAGCGTCTCTCCAATAGGCTCGGCCGCTTTTTTTTTTTCTTTTCTTTTTTTTTTTCCCCTCTATGTTTTTTCTCCGTCTCCCCTTCGCTCTGACACCGGCCAAAAGCTCAGCCCGGCGGCGGCAGCTCCTCCGCGGGACCGTGCGGGCGGTACGTTACCCGGGATGCTGCGTGCGGCCCCGGGCGGGGATGTGGCTGCTGCGGGCGGGGCGGCGGGCAGCGAGCATCCCCATCTCCGTCCCCATCTCTGTCCCCATCTCCGTCCCCATCCCACCGGGCAGCACCCAGGAGCATCCCCCGAAGCCCAGGACGCGGTGCGGAGGGGCTGGGAGGGGCCCGGGTACCCACATGCTGTCAGTGTGCCCCTAGCTGGGGTTCCCCACCTGATGCTCACACCCCCCCCCCCCCCCCCCCCGTGGGATGTGGGGACCAGAGCAGTGCCTGAGGGGGCTCCACGAACGCACACGTGGGACGGGATGGGGGGAAGAAGGGACAGGTTGCTCCTGCAGGGATGTTAGGATTTCGGATGTGCTATTTCCTCACCTGTCTGGGCCAAAGCCCCCAAACCTTGCAGGTGTCATTGAGCTGCTGCCACTGGGAGGGCGGAGGGGTTGAAACCAATGTGAGTTTCACTGCAATTTCAAAATGGCTGCGAATTAACTGGAAGCTCCGGCCAGAAACTCGGATCTGAATTTGAATCCAAATCTTTAAAACGTTCTATTTTGCAAGACATACGAGGGCCATCCCAAATTGGAAATTTGGTTGAGCACTGTGGTGGCTAAGAAAACAGTAAAAAAAAAAAAAAAAAGTACAAATTATTATTAATAATGATTTCCTTAATAGAAACGTCCCAGGGCCCACCCTGGGCAGACCCCCCAGACCCATCACCCCCTGTGCCGATGGTGGGGGGGTGATGGGTGGGGATGGCAGTGGGACCAGGCCCCTGGTGGCCCAGGCTGTGCACACACAGGCACGGGTCTGGACCTCCGTTCCCCGTTGCAGCTCTCGGCTTGGCAGTGATAGCAGGACAATGCCTGAGTGTTCTCCCTGCAAATCGGGGTCAGTGCAGCTCCCTCCAGCCACTGCTCGCTGTGTGGAGCCACTCGGGTCGGGGCTGACCACAGTTTGGGTCCGGGGAGGCCTCAGGCAGCTCCAGCCCTTTGGATAACCTCCCCTTCCAGCTCCACCCCACCCTGGGGAGAGCCTCCCCCTCCCAAGCTCCCCAAATGACTCTGGCCTTCCTCCCACTCCCAAGACCTCGATCTTCCTCCCACCCCAGCAGCTCATCACGCAGCTGGCCACAACGGCACCTTCAGTGTTATTTCCCCAGCAGTGATGCAGCTCTGGTGTTGGTGCTCAGCTCTCCCCACGCTTTATCTGAATTTTCCTCTGTGCCAAATGGCATGAGCAAGCTAAAATGCTCACAGACATAGCGGGGAGCAGCAAGGGGGGAGCACGGAGGAGGTTGACCTCACCCCACGCACCTCAGCAGGGCGATCAGCGATCAGATATTCTTTGTGTTGGGCTCCTCTGGTCTGGCACGGGCAGCAGTGACAGCTCACAGCAGCAGTGCAGAGGCAAGGCTGAGTGCCAGGGCCATAGGGAGAGCAGTCCCTGCAGGCTCATCTCAGTCTGTCTCCTCTTGTTTCTTCGTACTTCTGATGATGCATTCACAGAGCAGACCAAAATCTGATCCTCTTAAATATTTGCTTTTTCTTCTGATGCCAAGTCAGACATTAGAAAATAATAATAATAATAATAAATAAAAGGGCTTAGTCATTTAGAAGGGCCCTTTTCTTCCCTCAGCAAGAAGTGTGGGGGTTTTCCTCCTGGAAGAGCTGTGACACAGGCCGTGGCTCACCTGGAGCAGTTGTTTCTCTGTGCAGCCCCAGCGCTGCTGCTGATGCAGTGCTGCATTTTCTGCTGCCACGCACACACTGTGTGCACTATCACAAGGAAAGATCCAGAAGCAGTTCTGCTGGCTTCCTGCAGGAAGCATTCCCTTTTCAGCCCTGTTTCCAGCAGCTCCTGGGGGCTGTGTGAGGCCCTTAGTGCTGTGGTTGGGTAACCAAATGGCAAACGCTTCCATCCATTTCTCAAGAAGTCCATAGCTGCATGACAGTACGTGGGAGGAGGCAGGAAAAAGGATTTTCAAGAGATACTGCAATCCTCAGCCACAAACAGGCACATTTCTGCAGGAAATAAGGCGAGCTTTAAGGGATTCATTAGAGAAAATTGCAACTTCTCAATGAATTCATCACCAACTTTTCCTTCCGTGGGGTAACAGCTGCTGGTGGGTGCTCACGTCAGCCCCAACCCCGGGCTGTGCCCTGCAGGACCTGTGCTCCTCGGGCCGCTCCCATGTGCCCGATGCCACCTCCTGCTGCAAAAATAGATGGTCCCTGGGCACAGACCAACCCGAAAGATGGTCCTTAGCCACAGGTCGGACAGCCACCGGTCTGCAGCTCGAGCAGAGCGGGGCAAACCTTGGTGAGGTTTGACAAGCAGGATGCCAGCAGTGCCCAAGCACTCTGACAGAGCCACAGGGCTGGAAGCACAGGGATTTCCTTCCAGCCGCAGATCCCAGCTGCTTCTCAGGGACACGCTGCACCCAAAGTGCACTGAGGACTGATGTGGCCCGGAGCACTGAGGGAATGGACAAAGAAACGCCGGCCTGGCAGCGGGTACAGGGCACGCCAGCACTCACGTTGTGTCCTGCAGCACCTGCCAGGGAGCATGGGGAGGATGGGCACAGCTGGCACTGCCCTCTGGCACAGCACAGGGGCTGCTAACACCGCTGCTCAGGGCTGGGGCAGCTTTAGAAATCCCACATTCACTTCGTGCAACTGCATGGTCCTGCGCCGGAGGCCTGGCTGCCTCTGCTCTTTAAGCCACTCACAATAGAAATCTGTTTGCAGAAGAATTTGCTGAAAACCAGTTCAGCAAGAGAAAGAGGCACTACTGCTTTGTCACATTATCTCTGCCCCAGTGTCTGGCAGGGCCTGAATGGATGCGATAATCCTCCCTCCCCCTCCTCTCATTAAACAAGAGCAGCCTGACTCAGTATTGCTCACTAAGAGCAGTTAGCACTTTTCACCCTGCGTCCAACATCGGTGTCTCTCTGTTAATGCTGCTGGGGCAGATGCCAGCAGATGCTGCAGCCCAGCAGAGCAGTGCCCTGGTGCAGGATGGCGGGGTGGCTGGGGCACAGTCTGCAGGGTGCAGAGAGCTCTGGACACGCAGTAGCACCAGGCCCTTCTCTTTCCTAAACCTTGTATAACAAAGATGGTTTGTTTTCCCAGCTGCTCAAAGAGGCAGGAAAAGGCTGATACTCATCTGAGCCTTCAGACCTGCGTGTGCAGCACAGCTCCCCTCCCTTGTTTCTATTCTCCCAAACTCCCCAAGCCTGAGCCCTCCCCAGAATGAGACAGAGGCACCTAGAGGGGAATGAAACCACCCTGAGAAACTGCACCCACCAGAGCAGTGCCTGCAAGGCCAGAGATAAGGTGAGGGCAGAGCAGAGGGGATTAAAGTCGCCTGTTACAGACACGCGGTGGCACATGGGTCACGGGAGAAAGCAGCAGAACACAGAAACCCATCCCACAGAGGGAGAGAGCCCGACAGCAGCAAGCCCTTCCCATCCACGCAGCTCTGCTGCAGAACACATGCAGAAGGAGCCACAGAAATGCTCTGAACCGCTCCTCCCAGGATGTCCCTCACCTTCCCATTAGCTCTGCCCTTCCCCAAGCCCCCAGAGGTGCTGCTAGCAGGTGGCTGCAGGTCAACCCAACCACGAAACGTCAATTTTCTGCCTGTGGTTTTGTAACCAAAATTCACAGCAGCGCTGGGAAGGCTGGGGATCAGAAAAGGGGCAGAGAAGGGATTCTGTCCCCAGGCCTGCTGCAGAGCGGGGTGCCCACTGACCTGCATGGTGACAACCCCAACCCTTTGGTCCCCTCAGACTCACTCTGATGTGGTGTTGCCCTCCCTACGGTTTGCCCACAGCAGTCTAGACACAGGGCCGGGCGTGACTCACAGCCCTCTTGTGCTCAGAGCATTTGTTCCCACTTCTTAATTTAGAGCCGCGCTCCGAGAGGAGAAATCTGGGCGTCAGCCTTAACCTTGGGACATTTCTTCCCACGCCTCTGGCGTTAGCAGTCTGCAGGTCCCACCTCTGGGTGAGTCCCTCCTTTCTGCTCGGACTTCTGTTTCCACGCCAGGTGTGCGGTGCTCCCGCAGTGACCCCAGTGCCTGCAGCACCCCGAAACCCACAGCATCCCCAGCATCCCCAGGCTCAGCCGCCTCCTGTGCTGGGGGCGTGCATAGGGCAGCAGCCCCCGGCCCGGCATTTCCCTCCTCGCTCCCGGCCCCGCTCTCTGTGCGGACAGGAGGGGGAGATCTTCACCGCCGCATCTCAGCCGGAGCGGCTCCGCGGAGCTCCGCGCGGCTGTTCGGTTGCAGACGAGCGCTCCGATGGGCGCGTTCTCCATCGGGACTTCCATCTCTCTTTGTATTGAAGTTCTGAGCGGAGCTGACTTGGGCAGAGGGGCACGGTGGGGTCAGTGCTGTGGGTGGTGGCTGTCACGCTGAGGAGCTGCGGCCGTGGGGCAGGTTTGGGCGGTTGGGGGCTGGCGTCGTTCGGAGGAGCCCCTCCAGGTGTCCGAAGCTTTGTGGATATGGGATGCTTGTGTCCCGGGCTAGACAGGTTTCATGCTGCTTTCGGCTTTTTTGGCTCAGTGCACCGGGTTTGAAGACCTGGGATGTCCCCACCTTCTGCCACCACCGTGCTAGGTCTCCGGGGCCCCGTGGTGTCCCCTCACCCCGCGCAGGTGCCCCACGGCCGGGTCCCCTCCAGCTCACAGCCGTCCCCACGCCTTCCGGCCCTGCCAGGCTGCAAATAGCCGGCGTGGGTGGCACCTGGGGCAGTGCCCCACGACGCACTGGCTTCCATCAGACGTTTGTCACTGCAGCTGTCTGTCCTGCGCTGCGTTGGTGGCGGCGGCCGCTGATCGCAGGGATGAGACGGGGCAGGCAGGCTGTCAGAAACCGCCGGCTTCCTCCGCGCTGTGCCCTGGGGCAGGGCTGTTTTCCTTGGAGCCGCGGTCATCGGCAGCCTCACTGATGTCTCGTGGGGACAAATTAGTGCCCAGCTCTTGCAGACACAGGTGCCTCTGCCAAGGGCTGGCACGTCCCACGTGTCAGCTGTGCTCCCCTGGCTGGAAATGGGGCGGCACATGGACCCAGGGACCCTCTGGGCTATTCCAAACTGAGAGCCCCCAACATTTTGCCCCAAAACCATGCGCCATAGGACCATTCAGGTTGGAAAAGACCTCTGAGATCATCTGAGTCCAACCTCTGACCCACCCCCACCATGCCCGTATCTTGCTCCACAGCAGCAGGAGATAGATGGAGGTGCCTGCTCACCAGCTGAACACAGGGATTCATTATCCCCCATTAATTATCTGCTTAGATTTTCTCGCAGAACCTCTCACCCACATCTGTAAAGGTTCAGCTCTGAACTTTCTTTCCTCCAACAGAGCAGAAGGATCTTTCCTTGGGAACACTCCTTGCGTGTTCTCATGCACTGTGGTTTCACACAGTACGGCACTTCTCCAGCTCTCAAGTCATGCAGATAAGAAAATTATTATTTACTGGAGGATTTTCCCAGTAATAGCAATTATTATCTCAAGTGATTGTTGCACTATTAAGTCACTGAGCAACAGTGTGCACAGCAAAACACAGCCCAAGCTGTTTACTCAGGCACCCATAGCTACTAGATGCTACAGTTAAAGATGCTGAACTAAGAGCAGAAGTCTTCCAGGCAGTTTTTCTCAGAACCTAACTTGACAAGCCATATTACCATCATAGATGAGTTTAAAATGAGGATAATTAACTCCCCTTGCATTTTTATGGTAGTAAATCACTGCTGAGCTTATGGTGAGCCCAGAAAGCAACTGATTTTCCTTGGAACTGCACAGACTGAGGCTTGATTTCTGAGTGATGATGTGTCTACTGACGGTTAACCACGGGTATGGATGTGAGGTTTCACTTGGCCTGGAGATGAAACCTTGAGTTCCAGCATCCTCTGCTTTTCTAGAGAAGGACACAGCAAAAGTCTGAACCCAAACTCAAATCCTCATTTTGAAGCCAGAGCCAACCATTGGTTGAGCTGGGCCAGTCTCCACAGGGGCAGCTGAAGGAAGCATTCCATCTGACAACACAGGCAAATTCCTGCTTTTTGCTCCTCCATTGAGACACACGCCTCATTAGCAGCAGCACGATGACATTCCAGCCTCCTTTGGGTGATGAGAGCTTGGCACAGCTGGCAGCAGGGTGGTGGAGAGGGCACCAACAAGGTCCTCACCTGGAATCTGAGGCGTTGCTCGGGGTGGGGCCCGCAGCATACAACAGGAGAGCCAGATCATCCCCTTGGCACGAGGGCACAGCATAGTGCAAGATCTGGGGGTGAGAACCTGTCACCTGGTGTCGGGCAAATGGCTTTTCTGGGCAGAGCTGGGATGCGAGAGTGAGCTGCAGAAGGGCTGGAGGAAAGCACCCGTAGCAGAGCAGCAGAAGGAAGCTGTGAGCAGCCTGCCCGGGGCCAGGCAGGGCTGGCACTGCCGTCTGTCTGTGGGTGTGTGGGGCCGGAGCCAGCAGCCGTGGGGCAGCCACACCTGAGCCCAGACGGCCTCAGCGCTGCCAGCTCTGCGGTCTGACATTTCGCAGGGACAGCGGCAGTGGGAGCGGTGACGTTTGTGAGCTGGGCAGCATCAGCCAGCCTCACCTCCAGCCCCGCAGGGCTGCAGCAGCCCTCCCTCCTGCACTGCTGTCCCGCTCTGCGGCAGCCCTGCACGCCTCCTGCTGCTGCTCTGAGCTCCGGGAAGCAGAGCACACACAGACCCACGGCAGGGAGAGGGGTGCAGAGCCAGCTTCAGAACACTGAGCACCAACATTCTCAAGTGACACCACAGCTCAACTACCAGGACCTGCCAGGAGAGGGGTCCCTTCCTCCCTCACCGCCCCCACCCACAGTGGAGCACTCCATCCTACTTTATACTTGCCTCCTTTGATGCTCAGTGCAAAGCTTCTCTCTCCTTGCCCTTCACTGCAGAAACAGCAGCCTTGTGCTTCCCTGTCCAACGTATTCTTTCCACACAATAGATCCCACACATCTGGCGTGCACTGGGATTAACAGTTAAATCCCACACATGAGACAATGGGATCTGCATCTACAGCCAGCCCTGCTCACAGACTCATCCGTGTTCCTGGTCCGAGCCCAGGCAGGTTGCAGAGAGCAAGACCCTCCTGGCACTGCTCCTGCTCCCAGGCTGGGCCAGCTCCAGGAGCTGCAGCTGTAATTAAGTTAATCACCAGATTGCAGAAGGGTGTGGGTGGGGAGGTAGGAGAGGCTAGCAGGCAATTAGAGAGCAGATCATCACTTTGTTTTCCTGTTTCCCCATGGATGCCACTGCCTTGCTGAGATGATGTACAGCGTCCCAGCCTGGAGAAGCACAGAAATTGCATGTGGCTTGAGCAGAGCACCTGGCTACAGGCAGACCTTTACCCCAAGCCATGCACGTGTTACCCAAGGGCTCCTCTCTCCTGAAGGAAGTAGGGAGAGGATCATAGAATCACAAAACCATGAAGGTTGGAAAACACCCCTAGGACCAAAGTTCAACCACCACCCATCCCCACTGTGCTGCAGATCCCAGGGCCACCCCTGCACAAGGAAACCTCTGCTGAGCTGATCCTGCCTGTATCGCTCATGGCCTTTTATTCTGGGGTGAGGAAATCCATCCCTCACAATTAATTCCTAATGCTTACAATGAACAAAATCTCCATTTTATCCAGTTCTCTCTCTGCAGCTCTGGCAGTTCTGAGATCCTCCTAGCATTTCCCCGAATCTGTACCCATCAGCCCAGGTGCTGAGGGAACCACCAGGGCAGTGTATGGGGGAAAACCAGAGCCAAAGCTCCTCTAGCATATTGTACCTGCTGGAACCATTCTCGCATGTCCTACCTGAACCTCCGGAGAAGAGACTGCATCATTCCTGCTGGGCATCAGGCCCACGGGGGGCAGTGCAGCCTGCTGGCACCCCGGGATAAATGTGATTCCCTCTTTAATGGAGAAAACAACACTTCCCAAAGCAAAACCAACTGCAGCATCCCACTGAACTCACGAGGGCCTAACTCAGGAGACACTGATCGTATTAACTGGAGGCTGAGAAAACCCCAGCAAATCCTGATTAGCTGACTTCTATTTGAGGCATTCTCTGCAATGACCATCTGAGCATCTGAAAGACAATTGCCATTAACCAACACCTCCAAGCTTGCTCTGAAGGGATGCTTAACAGGGCTTCTCCAGAACGTTTCTTCCCAGTGCTATAGAAAGGATAGCACCCAAAGCCAAGAACAAATTTAATGCATTTAAGTCACTCTGAGCCATAATAAGAGAGATTTCTGGTTTCCTGCAGACAGCAGCCAGGTGCTGTACAAGTACAGCAGCAGTGCTCCATGGCCAGGGCACTGCAGGGCCAACCCCAGCAGCACTGAGGCTGAAGAGCTCAGACACATGCGGTGCTCCATGGGGCTTCTCATCCAACGAACAGAACAGCGACCTACGGAGAGCAGATCCATTCAGAGAGGTCAAAAAGGGTCTAAAGGGAAAGAAGTGGGGAGAGCTGGACAGGAAAGCACCGCATATGCAGCACAGCAGCGGACAAGTTTGGGAGCCCAGCCATTCTGTTGGGCTTCTACCCCCCAAAATAAGGCCCTTGCTGTTAACTTAGGTTCAGTTTCTCTCTCGCACTCTCATTTTTTTTTTCTTTAATTCCCATAAAAACCTAATGTTTTCTTGCCAAAAGTATAATAGTAGGGCCAGGAGCTGTAGTGTGTGTGGAGTACCGACTGCACAGTCATAAAAGTCTGAGAACAGCAGCACTATTTAGCAAGGAGAGACAATAGGAGTGGAAAATTGTGTTCATTCAGCTTTTCTTCTGGAGTCAAAGGCAGCTGGCAAGCACTGAGCACCTCCTAAAAATAGCAAAAAAAAACCTTAAAGGAAATACGTGAAGGTGAAGGAAACGTTTCCAGCAGAGCTGTTCTGTTAAAGCTACCCATAGATGTTCTTGGCTGTGCAGACCTACAAGCAAAGAAGGAATGCACCCTGGTCTGCAGCTCACCCACATCAGCTGTGCTGCTGGGACCCCATGCGGAGCCCACGGCTGTGGGGTGGGCTCCTCTGCTGTCCCCATCACTCTGAGAAGGGTTGAAGGAAAGTAATTTCCAGTACATTGCACAACACTGCTGGCCTTGATTAATGCTCAGCGAAGCTCTAAGGCCTGCCTAGCACGTTGGGTGACGGGCAGGCTGCTGCCCACAGAGAGCCTGGTAGCTGGTGCTGAGCTGACCTGCTGGGACCAAGCTATGAAACAGTGGAGGTGGCTGTAAAACTTGGGTTGGGTCCCTTGGAGAAAGGTTAACGCTTTCAGCTCAAAATGTGTCTGGAGCAGGTTCAGGGCTGCGGGCAGTATGGGGGGAGCTGGCTGCGAGCCCATCTCAGGGCGAGATAGGCACCAGCTGGGGAAACTCATCTCTGATGCAGTGCTGCTCACTGGACACTCTTCCAGCCAAGCTGACATATGAAACACAACGAGACTGATTCTGCAGAGAAGGCAGCGGGGAAAAGTTTAAAGCAGCACCTGGCCAGGACCTGCCTTTGATCCTGCAGCACTCAGAGCAACCTCAGCCATGGGACCCCAAAGGGATGTACCTGAAAGAAAGGGATGAAGCCTGGGAACTGAGCAGAGGGGCTGGGCATGTTTTCAACAGCAGTGAAGTCTGATTTCCAAGATTTCAGTCCTTAGTGACCAAAACTTTCGAACAAAAGTTGGCACTTGCATGTATTTTTATCTTCTTTACTCTTTGGGGATCCACTTGGAGGAGTAGTTTCCCTTCCTGACAGACGCATTTGCAAAGCTAAATGCTTACGGGCAAATGTTTGGAGGTTATACAAAGATTCTGAGAGCCAGAGCTCTAACCCAAAGAGCATTGCCTATGAGAGGCAGCGTTCTCATGGTGGTTTAAGTGCAGTCTCTGGGCTCTTGGCTTTCTGTGACAGCTGGGATGCAAGGCTGCACAACTATGGCACCATCTAGATTCAGAGTTCCCTTTTTCCACACACAGTTGATCACCATGTGGGTACATCTCCCCTTCAAGGCCCAAGCAGTGGATGTCTCCCCCGCCCTCATCTCCCAGAATACCAAAATTGTGTTCTGATCCTCAGCGTGTGCATGCCTGGGCCAGGTGGAGGCCACGGCACGAAGCAGTGCTTGCTCTGTAGCGTGCTGCCCGTGTTGCAATTCTAGTCACAGCCAGCACGGGAAGGTGGCATAGCAGTGAGAGCCATTAACCCGGGGCTGCTGCCTCCTGTGGCTTCCAATCCGACACTGGGTGCTTTCCAAACGCGTTTTCCACCGTATAATTTTAGCGTGTGCGTCAATAGAAAGCAGAAAAGAAAACAGAATTCACTGCGATACAATTAGAGGGACTGCATCCTGCCGACCCCATTCCTCCCACTGCACGGAGCATCACTTCACCTGCCCCATCCCTCCCTGCCCCTATATGACAGCAGCGCGGGCAGCTCACCGCCCTGCTCACACCTCCCATCTCCTACAGCTGAGCCATGGCTGAGGGGGAGATAACCACCTTCGCTGCGCTGACCGAGCGCTTCGGCCTGCCGCCGGGCAACTACAAGAAGCCCAAACTCCTGTACTGCAGCAACGGGGGCCACTTCCTAAGGATCCTGCCCGATGGCAAGGTGGACGGGACGCGGGACCGGAGTGACCAGCACAGTAAGGACCGGCCGCGCTGCTTGGCTCTCCTGCTTGGCTGCATGCCCAGGAAGCAGCCTGGCCTGGGCGTGCAGGCAGCAGTGCAGCTGGGAGGGGTGCTAACGGCAGGGGATGCATGTGAGGGGTTCATTGCAGCACGCAGGCAAGCTGGCAGCTGGAAGATCAGGCAGGAGCTGCAGCCCTGCACACACCTGCAGCTGTCACAAGTGATTCGATGGCATCTCTGTCCCTGGGTCGGGCAGCAGTGGCATGGCACACGCAGTGCTCTTGGGCAGCACAGCTGTGCTCATCACACATGAATCGGGGGCTGGAGCTTGGTGTGCTGGATGTGTTGTGTCTGTGTGCTCTGCATGCAGCATCCTCCCGTCTTCAGTAGCTTCCCTTTGCCCTATGTGGCTAATTAAGTTCCTGCAGGATGCCGAAGTCCAAAGGAGGCAAGAACAAGGCTGGCCTGCAGCCTGCAGCTGCACCTTGCCCCAGCAGCTCTCCTGGCTGAGCCCCTCCCCAGCAGCCACCTGCACTAAGTGCAGAGCAGCTGTGCGAGGGATGATGCAGTGGCACAAAGGGCTCTGTCTGGGAGCTTTAAGCTCTGGGGGCCACTGCACTTGCAAAGTGCTCAAGAGGATTTGGGAAATGGGAGCCCAAGGAAGTAGGGCTGGATTCTGCCCTGCTCAGCTGGCAGTGCTCAGCAGCACAGCCTTTTATTCCATATATCGAGTGCTTACTGGAATGTAATTGGGATCTGCAGTTATCCAGATCTCATATCTGGTTAGGAAGGAGCACTGGGAGGGGCCCAATTGGCCTTACAAATTCTAGGAAAAGCACTTCTTTTTTTTTCCCCTTTAAAACCACAAACGCCCACACTGCTTTCTCTCTGAGCTTAACCTTTCCTCATGCCTCCATGAGCAGCAGTGTTCTGAGTATAAACACCATTCCCTGCTCCTTGCAGCATCCCAGCAGCCCCGAGTCCCCCTCCCCAGGCTCTCCAGCCCACCCCTAACCCCACCACTCTGAGCCCTGCAGCCAGGGGCTTGTGCTGGGAACCCCTGCCAGCCAGGAACCCCCTGCAAACGATCCTGTAAACGTGGATATCTGACTGGACAAATATTTACAGAGCAAACCCGGCACAGGGCAGTGTGCCAGTGGGAGCTGCCCCTCTGGGCACGAAGCACTGCACTCCAGGGTCCTGCCCATGTACAGACACTGGCACCACTGCTCTGTGCCTGTGGTGCTCCAGGGAATTCCTTCCTTTTATCTGACATCACCTTGTCAAGTGCAAGGCACAGAATGAAGGAGGATATCTAAGGGGAAATCAAGAAGTCACTCATCCGAGGCCCCTGCACCCAGCACTAAGTGCATTTCTGGTCCTCTGCTGCAGTGCTCAGCATCCCAAACCTTCAGCACGAAGTGAAAAAAAACATTACGTGAGCATTTCAGACTCTTGAGGAGGAAACAAGCTCAAGCTCCTTTCCAAAAACAGCCTTATTTTACAGGGAAGAGGTAACAATACTCTGCGTCCCACTAAGGATTAAGTACATTAAAATAGAAGGAAGGAGCTGGAGCTAAAGCACCCACTTGTGCTTCACTCCTTGGGCACCACGCGCTGGAGAGCCATCCCTCAGGGCTGCTCCATGGGCTGGAAGCTAACAGGACATGGCTCAGGGGCGTCTGTAGGATGGCTGCGTTGTTATTCAGGGTGAGGAGCAGTGCCTTCCCTCTGTCTACTGCACTTCTGCATCTCACAGGACCCAGCTCCTCAGGGCGCAGACCCTCCCTGGCTGCAAGGCACAGTGCCCTGCAGCGCCGGTACCCGAGCTCTGTCCGTCCTGAAATACTTCTCCGAATGTCACTCCTTAACTGTCCCGTCAAAAGCACGTGGGAAATTTGCAGATTAGAGTCGGAATTTAAACCCTAATCTCCCGTGTCCCATTTCAGCGTCTTAACTAAAAGGCTGCCCTTCCCTTGATGTAAAAAAAGACAAAAATTGGTCTTTGGTTCCCCAAATGTGGCTGTGGGGTTTCTCTGAAGGGGAGGGTTCGAGGAGATGTTTTTATTACACTCTGTGCTGCTTCTCGTAAGCTCTTTATAATTCAGACCAAAAACACCCTGCTTGCCTTCCTAGCACCTGAGCCACTCTCTCTCTACTTTCCCTTTTTCCCTTTTCCTTTTCGCATTATTGTTGTTTTCTTTTTCCTTCCAGTCCAGCTCCAGCTCAGTGCGGAAGATGTGGGCGAGGTCTATATAAAGAGCACAGCGTCGGGGCAGTACCTGGCCATGGACACCAGCGGGCTCCTGTACGGCTCGGTAAGCTGCAGCAGCAATCTCACACTGCTGAGCAGTGCCAACCCAACCCTCTGCGGGGGGCTGGGGCTGCCAGGGGGCTGCAGGAGTGGAGGGAAGTCCCCGAGTGGAGATCTCTCATGTTTCCCTGCTGTATCCCCAGCTCTCCTGTCACACACAGAAGCAGTGAAAGCAGCAGTGTAGGAGGGATGGCACGAGGAGGATTGTGTATTAGAGAAATTTCTCCTCAAAGGAGCAGTCAGGCATGGACACAGGCTGCTTAGGGAGCAGGGAGTCACCATCTCCAGGGCTGTTCCAGAACGTGGGGACGTAGCATGGGGGACAGGGTCAGTGGGCATGGTGGGGTGGGCTGGGACTGAGGATCTGAGAGGTCTTTTCCAAACTTAATGGTTCTGTGATTCTACGATCTGGTGCCCAGGAGCTGCAGGACAGAGAGTCATCAAAAATAACCCAGGTCTTGGAGACCCATTTATAGCAAAGTGCTCATCCCACAACCCTGTTGGTAGGCTTCTCAGCCTCACCAAGGAGCTGCTTTGCCCCCCGTGCTGCTGGGACTGCAGAGTGGGTCAGGAGTGAGGCAGGAGCGATGCCAAGGCCCGTAGTGCACTGTGCAGTGGGCACAAGGAGCGGGCAGGAGCCCCCGAGCTGCATCCTGCCCCACGGCACCGCTCTCACCACCCCCCCACGGCTCTCTTCCAGCAGCTACCGGGCGAGGAGTGCCTGTTCCTCGAGAGGCTCGAGGAGAACCATTACAACACGTACGTCTCCAAAAAGCACGCAGACAAGAACTGGTTCGTTGGGCTGAAGAAGAACGGGAACAGCAAGCTGGGGCCGCGGACTCACTACGGGCAGAAGGCGATCCTCTTCCTCCCGCTGCCGGTGTCGGCCGACTGAGCCCCACGCCACAGCTCACAGCCACCCCCACCCCGGCGCCGGCCGCCTGCCCCCGCTGCCCCTTGCTGGTTGTCCAACAAGAAGCCAAGCGTTAGTGCCCCGAGCTGTAGGTAAAGGCTTGAAGCAAACCAGAGCTGAGCTGCTCAGCCCTGCACGACCCATCGCGGCGGTGACGAGGAGGACGGCCGTGCACTGGGATGTGTGGCTTCCAGCCCGGCTGCTGCTGGATCCCAGCACCCCCAGCACTCCGTGTTACCCCATTTATCCATCCAAGTACATCGCTGCCAACACGCCTTCGAGCTACTTCAAACTGTGCTGCCGTTCGTGTTACCAAGTGAGCAGAAAGCTTGCAGATAACTTCACCAAAGTAAGCCAAGCTAAGGCCAGCCAGGAGCTCTGAGTCCTCAGCACCTTAGAATATTGCTGCACCTCACGCTAATATCTGCCACGTTATTTGCATTTATTTATTAAGTAAATCTCTCTCTGCCACAATTTGTAAGTGCACGCAGGCACCAGATCCCCTGACACCGTCCTGGAGGGGACGAGGCAGAGCTGGAGCAGAACAGCAGCAGCAGAGAGCTGTGGCTCGTGAGGCTGAGGGACGTGGTGAGCTTCCTCCTGGGTGACGGCCGGGATGGGGACACGGAGCCAGAGCTGCGCTGCTCCTGAGCACCCCTTCCAGCACTTCCCTCCCTACAGCCCCTCCAGCTCAGCCTGGCTTTCCCTATTGGACAGCAAAGGGAAAAAGGCATTTAGGTCCATAGAGTAATGTCACATCGGTAAACATTCCATTGCTGAAATTACAGTTCTAGGTCAGTGGTGAAAAGCGCTCCTCTTCGGATTGAAAAAGATGGGTGATTGCATTTATTTTACCTTTATTTTTGTATAATAAATCCTTGGAAACCGCAGACGTGTGTGTTTGGTGGGAGCACTGCACTGCTCTGCAGCTCCCTGGGCTCCCCGTGGTGGGACACAGCATCAGGTGTGTCCTGTGCGAGCTCACTGTGTGCACAGAGCTCGGGGGACTGCAGACCACTTCCAGTTCTCACTTAACAGCCAGAAGGGCTGGGGGCAGGGCTGGGCTCACTGCTGGCATGGCACATGGGGCCCTGCACGGGATGTGGGGCAGGAACACCTGGTGTAGGGCTGGGCCCTGCAATCTCTGCTCTCACTGCACCTATGGACTTATAACTGCTTAATGGCAGTGCATAGGAGTTCAGAAGTCTGACATTTCAGCTGGTACTTAGCAGCACTGAGCAGGGCTGAGTGCCAAAATCCCAGCACCGGGGCAGCAGGAGGGCAGGGACAGGAGGAGGACACGGCCACCCGTCCTGAGCACAGCTCTGTGCCAAACTGGGAAGTGCTGCGGGTGATGTTGGCAGTGGCACACACAGAGCTGTGAGCTGGGCCAGGGCAGAGCAATGTGGACAGCAAGCGGCACCAGTAGCTCGCCTAAATATTGTGAGAAACCTCCCCGGGAAACTCCGTGCTGTCACTTAAGTGAGAAAGGAGAGAGTGCACACACAGGAGATCCGGGTTGCTAATTAAACTGGAAAGTTGGAAAGCGTAACCGCGGTTGAGCTGCACTGCCTCCCAACACCTCATTAACCGCGGAGCATTCCTCTCATTAGACTTCTGCACTCAGAAATTACCACCTCTGATCCACACTTGACACCCAACTGGGGGAAAATGTCAACACTTTGTCTGAAAAATAATCCCCCAGGAGCCGCAGTGATGGCTGCAGACGGATGAGCGAGCGGGGATGGTGGTACCCAGAGAAACCACACTCTGCCCAGAGAGCTTTGTCCTCAGGGTGAGAGGTGAGCGGAAAAATAAGACCTACTGAAATTATTATGCTCTCAAAGATCTTCCCCAGGAGGTGCGTGGCTGTGGGGTCCCCATGGAGGGGCTCTGTGTTCAGCTCAGGGCTCGACCCCACGGGATGTCCGTCCGGCCCTGAGGAGCAGAGCATCAAAGCTCACAGCCACCACCGAACGAGGAGTGCTGCTTTTTTGCTCTCCGTGGGTTACACGGGAATGAAAAGTAAAGGCTGGGACGGGCTGCCCGCACTCCCCGAGCCAGCGGGTCGCTTTAGCTGGGCAGACGGCACGGGTCGGCTCCGTCCCTCGGGAACCCCTCTTCCAGCAGTGGGTTTATCAGAGCAAACCCCCCCTCCGCAGCGCACCCCCCCTCTGCCCGCGGCCGGGGCTCCCCCGCCGTGTCGTCCCGCCGGCCGCCAGCAGGGGGCAGTGCTGAGGCGCCGTGAGCCCGGGGGGCGGCGGGGGGTCCCGGGTCCGGACCGGGAGAGGAAAGGTCCAGCAGACCCTCTGCCCCAGAGCACGGCCGTGGTCTCCCTGTGGCCCTGCACAGGCCGGGCTGTTTGTAACACACACAGTGGATTGTTCCGTGGGCTCCGGGTGACCGCCAACCTCAGCTCCCCACTCAGGTCCCGGTGTGGAGGAGCCACGCTCACCTCCCACACCCCTCCCAGGGCCCCAGGCAGCTGCAGCTCAGCTCGGTTACCTGCTCCTCGGCCCTTCCTGGCTCTCAGGCTTTTCCCTTCTCAGCTAACTTGGTGCTGCAGGAAACTCTGCTTCCCACATTAAGCAGATTGCCTGCACCAGCGCAGACAAATACATTTATCATGCTGAATTCCTGAGCCATTACACTGCGGAGTTTCCGGGATATGAATCCTCTGTCTCTCATATCCTCCCCGGCCCCGTTTCCGGAGTGGGGCCGCTGTGCATTCATCACCCGCAGCGCAGAGCATCCCTCAACCCCACTCAGAGCCTGGCTGCGCACTCAGGGCATGAGCTGCAGCTGTGGGAATGCTTGGGACGAGCCCAAACCACTCCCCACCACCCCAAAGCCACAGGTTCACTGCAGAATGCCTCTTCTCCGTTTTTCCAAACCCAATTTCCTCCCTTTGGATAAAGGGAGCTGGGAAGGAGCGTGGGCACCTGCATCCAGATGTAAGAGCCAACTGCTCCAACCGACCTCCCCAGCACGGGGAGCTGCAGGGCCCACAGCCGAGCAGCAGGCGGGGGCTGCTTCTGGGGCAGCGGTCTCTCAGGACTGTGCAGCCCCCCATCCCCACGTGCTCCCATGTTGCATTTCAGATGCACCCGCAGCCTCTCGCAGTGCCAGCAGTGGGCTTCTCCTCTGGGCTGCCCTGCCTAAAGCATCCGAAGCTCATTTGTCTTGCAGCTGAAGTGCGTTTTTTTTTTTTCCTTCTGAGACGTGAACAACTTCTGTGGATCCATCTGGATGTTATTAGGAAAATGTTCTGGGTGCACGGAGGCTGCTGGCAGCTCCTCGCTCGCCTCCTCTGTCCCGGGCATATGAGGCAGGGAGTGATGCACGCGAGGGGCTGGGGCTGTGGGTGAGGGTGGTGGCACGCGAAGGGCAGCAGCCAGGTGGTGTGGGTGGGTGCTGAGCCCCCAGGACATGCCCAGCACTGTGGGGCCACGCAGGGACTGACCTCAGTAACAAATGTGCAGATGAGATGGGGAGCACAGGGTGGGGACCCCACGCTGCCCAGCCCTTGTGCTCCCCAGGCTGCTCCTCCCTGGGGCCATCCAGGCATGCCAACCCCCCAGCACAGCCAGCACCTTCCTCCCCTGCCCACCTGGGGACAGGGGGACATGGAACAAATTGCAAGGACTCCTCACTGCTGACTAAATGCACACTGCTGCTCCTCAGCAGCCCCCTCCCTCTTGCTACCCCCTCTCTGCACTCCTTTAGCTCAGCCCTTTCCCCTTCTGAGCAGTGATTTGCAGCAGCCCCAGCCTGCTTGTACAACAGCACGATTCCCTCGGGCCTCAGCTGACAGCTTCCACGGCTTTGGGTATGTTTTTATTTAGCCATTAGTGCTACATCCTGAATGTGGCTATAAAGCACATTTATCCTTTATGACTTAACTTGGTGCCAAATCCTCCTCGGCGATGGCTTGTGCTGGGGAGCGCCCGTGCTGTGTTTGCTGCAGGCTTTGCTGTGCTGTGCCTGCGCTGACAGCTGGCGCCGAGCTGGGGACAAAGAGAGGGTGGGAGGGACAAAGAGGGGGGTGGGAGGGACAGAGGGGACCAGGGTGGGTTCTTGGCACCGCCGTGCCCTGGGCACAGCAGCGTCACTGCGGGCACAGTGCTGCTGGAGCAAAGTGCATGGCTGGACACGGTGCCCGGTCCTGATCACCACGTGATGCCCGAGCAGGATCCAGCCCTTCTGAATGGCGACTGCAATTTCCAGTTGGTCACATGTATTGAAGTCACACCTTGAATGTGGGATAAGGAAAGGAGGAAAGAATTGCCAAGGCACGGCCGTGCAGTGATAATGGTGTGAGCTCCTCGTGCTGCTGGGCGCTTGTTTTTCAGAGGACATGACCTCAAGCTCAGGCCCAAAGCCTCCAAGAGCACTCCCAAAGCAAAGCCAGCTGCAATGCAGTGGCACCTGAGTGCAGGCATTGCTCGCCCAGGCAGACCTGTCCTCGTGCACCAGTTCAGGTTTCCTCATCCAGGTCCCTCTGAGTACCTGGCAGTGTGGTGGGAGCAAGAGGGCAGCCCAGAGGCAGCCCACAGTGCTGGGTGTCCTTACTGAGAACAAAGCTCTCCTGAAGTGCTCCCCAGGGTCAGCCCTGACCCAGCAGCACACAGGAGCATTACTCAGATGTCATTTACCCCATTTGGAAACTTCTTTTGCCTCTCCAGTGCCATATCCCTGTGCCCAGCAGCCCCAGGCAAAGCTGGCTTTTCACTACAGGTCCAACAAAAATGCCCATGGGGGGGCAGATGCAAGGCTGCAGTGGGACAAATCTGCAACAGCTATCAGATGGACTAAGAAAAAATAAAAGAGGCAACCCCTTGCTTCCTGCCCACGCTTCAGTTGTCCCACATGATCATGTTCTATACAGGATGTATAAGTACATCAAAATGCAACTTTCTAGGCTTTTCCATCCTGCTGGGGCAAACCCCACACATGTGGGATGGCACAGTGTCTGATCTCAGCCCCCACTGCTGTAATTGTGCTCAGCCCTCCGCCAGCTCTGCAGCAGTTCTATGGGGCTTTGGGGTTGGGGTTTCCTTTTTCAGTTGTTTTGTTGGATGATATATTTTTTAGTTAAACCGTCCCTCTTAACACTTGCAATCTTCAATCTTTTCAAAAACTCAGAAATCCAAACAAAGTTCTGCTCTGATGAAGGTGAGAGGATCAGAGGGGACATCCCAGGTGGATGCTGGAGCATGCACACAGAGCTGTGACGCCTGTCCTGTGCCATGGGGTGCATGGCTCCTCTCACCTTCCCCTTAGTACCACACGTTTTGAGGCAGAGCACTTACCCAGCCCAGGCAGAGGACTTTTCTACCCACTGGCTGCTGTGCCCATGTTCTGCAGCACAGCAGTGGGACACGTGGGAGAAGTAGGCAGCAGCACAGGCAGAACTCTGGGGAAAAGCCACAGCCCTGGACTGGCACAGCCATGGGATGGACACAGATGCCGTAAAACAGAGAAGTTCCCTGTCCTGCTCAGGAGGAGGAAGGATAAAACACTGCTCCGAAATACTCCCACCTTGCAGAGGTACCTTCAGGACCATGTTACTGCCAGCTGGGTTCATTTTTTCCTCTCCTCCCCACCAGCCCTGGGTTAAACCTAAGCACAGGAGTGCTTCCCATAAGCAGCCGACTTCGTGGAAGCTCGGTGACTCCGCAGCACGGTCATTTCCCAGAAGGACCCACGTGGCTGTGTGTCCCTGCCTGTCACTGTGTGGTCACGGCAGAGCGATGCACGCAGCCCCCATTACCCTTCCCACTGCCCAGGGCAGTGCCAGGATGCTCAGTCCAGGGCTGGAGCACGGCCACCACCATCCCCTGCCGGGGGATGGAGAACGAGGAAAAAAAAATCCCTTTGAAATCAGTTTTAAGTAAACAAAAAATTGATCTCACAGGCTCCAGTAACCACAAGCACAAATTTGGGTTTGGCTGGGCTCTGTGTTTTGCTTGGGTTCTTCTGCATCACATACAAAGCCTATTTTTGGATGATTCGCTCGAGCAGCTCTGCAGAGCCCAGGGCCAGCACGCACTGCATGGTTACCTGGGAACCACTGCTGTCCCCATGGCCACTGCCCGGAGTGCTGGGAGCCCACGCTGGCCTGAGGCAGAACCCCTTCTGCCCAGGGCTGCCAGCACTGCAGGCAAACAGTGTCAGGAGCTGGGATGGTATGCCCACGAAACGAAAGGTGGGGAAAGGTAAGAGCATGCCATTTCTGGGAGAAAAACAAGAACAGTAATTTTATGCGTACCCTTATAAAATCAACGAGATAATAATATAAAATAAAATTCCAGCAAAAGGCAAGGGATTTACTCAGCAGATGGAGCAAGTCTGGGGTAGCGCTGGGAAAGGTGTTGTGTGTAGGGGCAGCGGAGATGCAACGGGAACCTCTTGGAGGCAGGAGGAAAGGGGAAGGCCAGCTGGATGCTGGCTTGCAGCCACTCACCTCTACAAATCACGCAACTGGAATAAAACAAAGCCAAGCAACACTCACTCGCTCGGTAATTGCCCCCAGAGCACATCTTCAGCAGGCACAGAGCATGGGGAGAAGGGCAGCGGGGGCTGCCGGGGGCTGCATGGTGCTCAGGGCAGCCCGAGGAATGGGAGGGCACGGCCTAAATTTCAGCAGAACAAGGGAAAAGGGAGAACAGAGGAAAGGAAGCTGATGAAATGTGATGTCGTGTTGTCTCCCTGATGCACGCCCGTCAACCGCACAGCCCAGCAAATGGCTCAGGATAAAAGGAAGGGAAAAGCAGCATTAGGCGTCCGTCCGCGCTGCTCTCCGGGGAGGCCGTTCCCAGGAAAGGTAGCAGACGATGGCTTTACAAGGCGAGGGAGCGAGGAAACTGCAGCAGAGGAAAGAGAGCAGACAAATTGCTAAATGAAAAGGCCAATGAGCTCTGTGAGCAAACAGGCGCTGCTCCGGGGGCAGAGGCACAGCCCGGGGCTGCGCTGCGCTGGGGCTGTTTGCACAGCAGCATCCAAAGTCAGCTCCACACAGCGCTTCCACGTTCGGTGCTGCAAACCTCCCCCCACAATCCCTCCCGGGCCATATAGGCTGTGGCTCTCAGGTGGGAATCACAACAGCAGAAAAACACACGAGGAGCTATCGGTTGGAGCACAGCCATCCCCGTTTCCACTCCGAGCAGCTCCGGAGGTGATCTGCAGCCTTCAGAGCCACGAGCGGCCAACAGAGCAGCAGCTCCAAGTCGTGGCACTTCACACTCCCTGTGCTTTTATCGGTGTTTCTCTGCACAATTCACGGGAGATAGCGGCGTGCCAGTATCACTCCTGATCTCCGTGGCAGCTGAGGCGTAGCTGAGAGTGAGACGTTATGGTCTTACCACTCTGGAGGCCTGTAGGGGAAGGAGGTGTGGGGTGGACTGCCCTCCCTCGGAAGAATTCACTGCTGTGGGCACAGTGGGGAGAAAAGCAGAGTGCCAGAGATTCTGGGATGCCCTAAGGCTGATGGCAGTGCTGCCTTTGTGCAGACCCCTCCCTCCATAATGCCTCTGCCTCAGGGGAAGGACGAAAGGAAGGAGGGGACACCGCGGGGAAAGTTTCGACTCTTACCACATTTTGCCAATATTTCTCACTACATTTATGAGAGCCTTCTTCATATTTCATTGAGAATGCTATACAAATCCTGGATGAAAAGGAAAACAAATGGTGCCTGTAGTATGGAAAGCAGGCCAATACCCACTCCTTTGAGTTCTTATTCCTAGGCTTTCAGAGCCAACCGAGTGAGCCACAGTTATCCAGCACAGCAAAGCTGCACGTGGGCCTCCATGTGAATGTGTTCATCTATACCAGATACCTGCTGGCCCCAGCAGTCCTTATATCCAGCAAAGGAGAGCATCACAGCAGCTTACACTGCTCGCCGGGCTTGCAGGCATCACTGCTTCTTTCTTGGGAATAAGAAGGATGAAGAAGCTACAGGAACAAAATTGTTCAGTTGTTTTTGGGTTTGACCTTCATTATCCAACAGGGAACAGTGAGCTGCATAGCGTGCACATTGCAGAAGATGAGTTATTTGAACAGAGGGTACCAGTGCCTTGACAGCACCATGTCAGTGACAGCACACAGGGATGTGCCAGACATGGGGCCAGGCACAGAGGCTGCATCAAAGCCCCGGGCAGCTCTGATATGCACTTCCAGAGCTCCGGGCAGAGCACTGAGTTGTTACGGCCATTCAGACAGCTGCAGATTATTTGTTCATTCATTCATTTTGCATGGGCAAAAATCCCAAATCAACCCGGAAAGAAAACCCACCCTGGGACACCAGCCCAATCTGTGGGTGTCAAGATTCGCTGCTGTGGGAGCAGAAAGGCACTCTGTGCAGCCACACACCTCATAAAGAGAGGACAGGAAATTTCATGGGAGCAAAGACAATGGCCTAATTTTTTCCTGCCAATGTCAAAACAATGCTCTCGAAGAGCCAGAAGCCATGGTCTGTGAGAACTAAATTGGTGGTCCCCATCCGGTTGCTCTGGAATAACAGCCCTGTCACCACATGGCACAGAGCAGCAGTGTCAGCGCGGTCCCACGAGCCACCAAAGGCTGTACAAGGAGAAGTGGGAGTGGGGCTCCTGTCCCTGCCATTCCCGGGCAGGGCATGGATGAGGAAGGGATGGGGCAGGGATGCCCCACTCCAGGGAAACCACAGCAATGGTCAGAAACACGAGTTTTTGGAAATGAAGCATTACCTCTAGGAACCGCAGTGCTGAGCTAGTTGTATCTCACGTGGAAAGGAGCTGATTAAAGCAGAACGTTTGTTACTGCTTGATAATTGCAGCTCAAATCCTTGGATATCCTGCTGCCGGCGGTGGGGACCAGGAGCCCTGGCAGAACCATGGCCCTGGGAGGTGACAGACCTCAATACCGACGTGTTGGGTCACCAGAGGAGCAGGGAAGTCAGCAAAAATAAAAACTTATCTTGTTCCCACCCTGTCTGGCGTGAAAGAAGTTACAGACACGGGGCAAGTTTTCCTCAAAAGGTCACACATTAAGTGGAATCAGTTTAAGGACAGAAAGTTCAGAAATGATAATTAAAAAAACCTCCACACAGCCAACTCTAAAGCATCCCATCACTGCTGGTGTGAAGCCCCTCCTGCACTGACCAAAGCAAAGTGGATTTCATGTTATTCTGCTCCCTGTGCCCACCAGGGCCATGCAGTGCCACGCAGGGTTGTGTAAACAAATGGTTAAATGACAGAATCACAGAATGTAGGGGTTAGAAGGGACCTCCAGAGATCATCGAGTCCAACCCCCTGCCAGAGCAGCTCCCCAGCCCAGCTTGCACACGTAGGTCTTGAACGTCCCCAGAGAAGGAGACCCCACCACCTCTGTGCAGCTCCAGTGCTCCACCACTGTGAAGAAGGATCACAGAATCACACAGCCATCCATCTACGTGAGCAAAGAGAAGCAAAGGCTTCACTGATTTTATTATTTTTTTTATTCCTATGCAAGTAATGATTTAGGAAATGTCCATTATCATCAACACTTTCATCACAGTCTCAAGTCTGTAATCCCACAAAAGAAGCCTGAGCCGCACAGGTCTAGAAACCTCCACCCCTACCAGGTTGTTGAAGCTGAAGTTCTTTAAGTATTCCTCTCCATCGGGGACATTAAGAGCAATAAGAGGAGCTGCAATTGTGGCTTTTTAGAAAGCGCTCTCAGCAGCATGTTCTAGAAAGGCCACTTGAAAGGTCACACTGCTGAGGCCTTGGCGAGGTGGTACCAAGTGAGCACATTTCAGCTGGCATCTGGTTTAGGCTATATTCTCATCTGTACAAATTGAAAAATTCTTGGAAGAACTCCACAGCCTACTAAAAAATGTTCTTCTTGAAAACAAGTTATGAGTTAATGATAATTCCACTCGGGGCAGGAAGGAAGGGCTTAGGCTGGTCGGCCCCGGGTGCCTGGGGAGGACACTAACCACAGCCCTGCTCGTGTCCAGCCCTGCGGAATGGGATGAGTGCCCCATGCCAGGAGATAGATGGATTAACCATACCCCACAGAAGCGAACTGCTTTTATAAGCACTCTGTAATTCTGAATATGTGAAAACTTTCTGACTAGAGTTCAAATCCAGCTTTTCCTCTAATACGTCCCTAGAAGGAACTTCAAATATTAAATCCTGAGAAATGTAGACGAAACCACGTAAAAGCTGCAGACATCCTAAATATGCACAATGGGATCCCTTATGCCGAAGACACAGTGAAACATTCATAGCCATTACAGTAAAACCCGAATTCTGGCTTGTTCCTGCACTTAGCTACGACCGGATTACAATTCTGGTTAGAGCATCCATCTGCCTAAAAATAAACATTCATAATGACCTTAATGAGCTACGGAGAGATCCTGTGTTCAAGTCCCTTCATGGGAAAAAAGCATGTCACCCTTTGGAAGGACCTGCTGCAGCTCCCACGTGAAGAACAGCCTGTGGTGCTGGAAATAACCAACACGGAGCTGTGAACGTACAGAGGCAGAGGACAGAATCATAGAGTGGCCTGGGTTGGAAGGCATCGTCCAGACCCAACCCAGGAAGGGCCCTCTCAACACCCCCACTGCAGGCTGCCTGCCCCCCCAGGACACATCCACAGCCTCAAACACCTCCAGGGATGGGGCAGCACAACTCTGGGCAGCAGAGGCAGAGCCTCATTGCCCTCCGTGCACGGATGGAAGATGGCTCACGCGAGTCACCGCGGGTGGGGGCAGCAAGAGCACTCTGTAGCTCTGAAGCGGTCCCACCAGGTGCCACCAGCAAACCAGGCCCCGGGAACAGCCCTCCCTGGAGAAGGGTGGGAGCAGCGAGGTGTGCGTGTCCTGCTGCCCCACGGCCAGCAGCGTGGGGCCCGGGGCTGCCATGGGAGGAAAGCCCCGCGCTCATAAATGTTTCACTGCACTTCTGAAAAACAGACGGCCACTTTTTAGCAGTCTATGAAACAATATTGTAAACAGTTCAACTATTCTCCCCTCTGGTGCTGGGAGATGAGAGAACAATGCGCATTCAGGGACAGAGCCCTCAGCCTTGGCTGCTCGCTAATCGCCGGCACAGCCACAACGCGACCCACTGCTCCACGAAGGGACACTGGGGCTGGGTGGACAGACACGGCTGAAGGGGATGGTGGGGAGAGGGGGTCCGGGGCGAGCAATGAGCTGCAGCTGACATCGGAGCCGGGGAGCACGCGGCACTGGGTGCACTGAAAAACAAAACTGCAATAAAACGGGCAGATGGTCCCGAAGGAAGGGGGGAGGGGGCGCAGAAAGGAGGAAACGAGATATTAAAAAATGTAAATGAGAGGGAAATTATAAAAAGCATAAAGCTCCTGTCCCTCGGGGAACAGCTGTGTATGCTAATCCCTCCTGGGCTGCTCCTTTTGGATCTCCCTTCCTTCCTTCCTCCGTCCCTCTCTAATAGCTCCCTTGTTCCTGCTGGACAAAACTGGCCCTTTGTGGCTGCTCTCAGAACAACATTAAAAACAGGAATAGGGAAATTGTAAACAGGAGGCTTTTGGCCTACAGGCCAAGGCACACACCGGCCTCTGAGGTCTACTTCATGCTAAGCAAAGAAACAGATCTTTGTTGCTGAAGGGATTAGGGCTGCGGGATTTCTGAGGCACGGCGGAGGCATTCAGCTGGCCTGAAGTAGGGCCTTTGTAAAGAGATACCTCCATTATAGATCCGCGAGCGGAAATCGTTCGTGCTCTTTATACAATCTGGGTAATGCGATATTGTTGGGCTGCTGAAGGGCTCTGGTGAAGCAGGGCCCTATCTACTCAATGGCAAATTCTTCAGCAGCTAAATGGATGGTGGTATCATTACCTTTACCAGTGGGGGGAGAGGGCAGCAATCTGTCTTTAACCCTTAGGTGCTTCACAAGAGCAACCATGGCAAGCTAGGAGTCCACTCAGACTGCATTATCACTATTCCAGACAAGTACCCACCACCCAAGGGAGTTTAATCTCAAATTGCACATGAAACAGCTATGCATGCCATGGAACATTCGTTGCCCGTATTCCTTCCCAGACCACCTCTGCTCTGTGCCCCACACACGGTGCACAGTCCCCACTTGGACAACCTGCTGAGCCCTCCACCAACCCCAGCAACCACACCGCTGCCAGGGCTGAGCCGTGGCAAGCCCGCCTGCTGGGCTGGGCTCTGGGGACCTGGGGAGGATTTCTTTGTTTTGTTGTAGAAAAGATTAACTAACTCCTTTCTGATGAACAATAGCCTACAGTCTGGTTGGCACTAAGGTGATTAACAGCTACATGCAGCCCACGCCACCAACCTCCAAGTATTATGGGTCTTTCCATGGTTAACTTTAATTAAACTATCCAGCTGAGCATAGGAGCCATGGGAACGGCACACACAGCACGCTGCAGCACCAGCAGCCTGGAAACCTCTCCTGGAAAGTGGCAGCACCGAGCCACCAAGCTGTCTCCATCGGTACAAACGTTGCATCTCTATGGCTGAGCACCTCCAGAGGTGGATTTTCACACTTTTGTTAGTAGTTGCTAATAATAGCTCTTTTTCTTTTTTCCGAAAAAGAAAACTACGAACATCTGCAAACAGAAAAGTAAGTCTGCTCCAGAAAAAGAGCAGAAGTTGTGACATTTAGATTGGTTGCAACGCTGAGATGGGAAAACAGATCTGAAATCCTTGCTGCTGGGGCGGGCTGAGCTGCAGTCCTCAGGCTGGGGGCTGTTCTCCATCCGAGCACTGAGAGCAGCCCCACACTGCAGGAACGGCTGTCCCCATTCTGGGCCGCTGCAGCCTTACAAAGCCCCGAGGTGGCCATGTTTGAATGGAGCTCATTACAACCCATTAAGACAAAGCTTGTGGGGCCGGCAGCAGCGCATCACCAGCCACGGCCTTCCAGCAGTGCTCATCAGCTTCATTCGGGGAGCTCAAAAATGTGGTGTCCTGCATTCTGAAGCAACATCTGGCCTGATAGTAATAAGAAAAAATGAGCATGCAGTCAGTGTTTTATTTCAGGCGCTGCCTACCTCTCAACCTTCCACCTTTTTGGCTCTAATTTCCAACTTTCTTCCCAGGAAAATGTTTGTAAAAATAATTTGCTATAATTAGAAAAACACTTCATTGAAAATTCACTACTGGAACCCTGTCCTGCAGCTCAGTGCTATGAAGGCTCCGCAGCCTGGGACAGGTTACGGGTCAGCCGACAACCACTGCGATGCTGAAGCTTGTTTCAGAAGAATTATTTTGGACTTCTGGCTCCTGGAATCCAATGCACGTGTGACGTTTGTTACATCAATGAAAGCATCCTTGATTCCAGCTCCTGTGCCTGGTGGGGAGCCCAAATCCCAGCAAGAAGGGCAACCACAGAAACTGGCTGTAAGAGTTCAGCAGTGCTGTGCAGTGTATGCTCAGGCAGTGCTGCTGTGGCTGCTTGAAGCCCCCGGGCACCACTCTGTGGGTCCATGCTGCTCACTGGTGCTGCAGGGAGATCAGTGAGACCAAGTACCTGAGGATGACACGACCAAGAGTGCTGGGTGCTCACAAAGCACCGCATCCTTAATACAGCCTTACCCAGGGACAGAATGACTTCAGCTCACACCACTCCTTAATGTTTAGAATGGTACTGCTGGCTCTGTTGTCAAAAAGGGAGTTGGTAATGAAAGCAACCCAGCAGCAAAAGCCTCCGAGCTGGGACTTGCAGCTTCTAACCTCCCTCCAGCTCTGGGACCTCTCGAACACAGCAGAGCAGGCTGGGGTTTGAGCGATGGCGACGCTCCGACCAATTACGGAGTAATTAGAAGACCAGTGTGGGCTCCACAGAGATAGCGTTGCATATGGACTTTAATTATGATACCACAGTCTTGCCAGAAAAACACAAAAGAGGATCTCAGGCGGCTCGGAGGATGCATATGGCTTGTGTAGGTGGAGAAAGCTAAGAGACTGTTACTTTGGGTAGGAAGTGGATTTTCTCTCTCCTATAATCTTGTTAAATTACCCTGTTTTTAAAGCAATGATTTATATCTCTCTCTTCAAACCCAGAGGGGAAAAAAAAACAAACCCTCTCTAAACAGCAAGTATGTGACAAGCAATACATTTTCACTTTCATTTATCCTCATACTGCAAAGTTCACTCAGCAAACCCAAAGTGTTAAAGGAAAATGCTGGGGAGGACTGGTTAGAGAGAAAACCTTGGCTGAAATGAGATGGAAAACAGATTTCCTGGTTTAGGTAAGTATCAGAAAATAATACATAATGTGGGACGTCTGAAAAAGGAAGTAGGAAAATATTCAGGAATTTGCATAACCATTTGCAGTCTGAGCAGAGCAGACAAAAACAGCGTCGGGAGCAGCGAGCACACGGAGCAGCTGTGATGGAGCGGGGCAGCACCGTGTGCCCATCCCCACTCTGCCCCAGCACCAACCACAGCAGCTCCATCACTGCAGCCCGTGAGCTCCGCTGACAAACAGCAATAAACTGCGTTTCTGTTCCACGTGCACATGAATATCTGAGTGAGGTGTCCCAGATTCTCCCTGGCGCTGCAGAGTTTTGCCTTGCAGGGAGTTCCCCCTCCCTCCGACACCAGTTTTGCAGCTGGGTAGGTCCTAGCAGCTTCCAAGGGGAACCATTTCTTAGCAACACTCACAAAAACAAAATGGAATGAAAAAACACATAAACCTGAGGGGGAGGCAGCCAGCAGCCCACCTGCAGCAGGTGGAGGGCAGGCACCGAGATTTAAACCGACAGCCATCAGCTTTGAGCTTGAAAAGAGCACCCTCACCCTCTTCGTGGAGCACCCAAAGTCTCCTGTGCTTTTAAAAGCAGAGAGAAAGAAGCAGGAAAATGGTGAGACCAAGAGCCTAATAAACATTAACAAGCATATAGCTCCCTCGTTTTGGTTTCCTCCCAGGCTGTGTAAGCACTGCACAGTCCCTAGATGACACGTGAGGTGTCCACACAGACAGTCTGCTTCACCTCTCCTCCAGCCTACAGAGACCCACCAACTCTTCTCATGAGGAGAAGCCCCTTTCCCCTAACAGAGATGGAGCTCTCCCAAGCATGGAGTAAATGGTGAGGTCCTGCAGTAAGAGGCAGGAAGAGAGCAAGATGCTTTTCCAGGGAGAAAAAAACAAGAGGAAAGAGCTGTCAGTAGGGATGACCCCATTGCCAAGAAGGCTTCCAAGGATGGCAAATCAGCTCCTGGTCTGCGAGCTGCAGGCTGTCAGAGACGGGCAGCTCCAACCTGCGGAGATGAGGCAGATCGGAGTAGTGATTCAGCTCTGACCCCGGCCCTCCCAGATGGTGCAGAGCAGCATCCTCCCCTTGGCCTGGAGGCAGGAGCTCATGTAGGAGCACACAGCTGTGGGTACTGTGGATGTGGGAGCTCTGCAGGCACTGCTGCTCAGTGCTGACACCACTGCCGGGAGCATTCCTGATTTCGGCACTGAAAGTGTTACACAGAACACGCCATAAAGTTCCTCTGAGGCTTTAATTTCTCTCCCCCCGATCTTCCTTTGATTTTTATTCCCTCCTTTCCTCTTGTCCTTTGAACTTTTAAAAAGGCACTTTGAAGACATGTCATAAAGCGGTTTCTTATTCACGATCTCCTCTTTGATGCTCACGCTCCTCGGTATGAACTGCAGCCCTGCAGGATGTGGGACCAGAGGAGCTGAAAGCCGACACTGAGGAGACAGGGCAGGAAAGTAAAAGCATGGATGCAGTCTGTCAGTAACCCACCCGAGCCAGGAGCACAGCACAGCACACAGCAGCCATACCCCAACCCCGTGGGGCTGCAGGACCGTGCAGGGCACAGCAGCACTTGGGGCCATAGGAGCTCCAATGGAGAAAAGACCTGATCCAGAAGAGCAGGCGGGAGGTTGCTGCCTGCTGAGCAGCTCACCCACAGCTCCTGCCCCTGCCTCTAACCTGGGGTCTTTATTTTGGCCTCTCCCCAAGTAAAAATGCAACACAGCCCGATTAGTTTGGATTGGTCAAATGCAACTGTGCAGCCAAAATTAGTCATGCTGCAAGGACTGTGCTTCAGCAGAGCACACAACAGCTCTGAGCAGGACATGCAGATCTTGGGAAGTAACTGCTAGGTACAAGATGGACTGTGGTATTAACTCCATGCACTGGATCTTCTGTTTCGGTTCTGCATCACCTGCATTTAAACAACACTGGTGATCTCTTCCATAGCTCCATTTTGAAATTTGGGAGGAGGAGATGTCCCAAAAGCAGGGCTCAAAGCTTGGGATAAAACCTTTATCCAAGTCTTAACAGGGCTTACATCCATAATGGATAGGGCAAGGCAAAATGGCAGCCCCAAATCCAAGAACTAGTTGGGAAAAAACTACAGATGAGCCAATGCAGACAAAGAAAAAGACATCACAGGTTTACTTCTTATGCACTCTAACCCCTGAATTCCTTCCCTGCTGGAAGTCCCAGCAGCAGGCAGACAGCAAGGCTGCCAGCTGAAGGAAGATGACACAGAGCACACTGCCCAGCCAGCTCCTACAACTCAGGAGCACCACTTTGCTCCAATCCCACTTTCCATCCTAAAGCATCTTCCCCTCATGAACAGCTCAGCACTGAAGCCCAGCTTAGTTGACATTTTTTTCCCCTCCTGAGTTTTTCTCTGAATTAAAACCGGACATTGCTGCAGCAAAACTCTTTTTGCAGAGCTGGCCTCCATGGCACAAAGCCTCTGATTGGAGCCTCTCAACTTTACTTAACCTCTGCGCAGAGAATTGCATTCACTCATCGCAAGGGGACCTCTCAGCACCAGGGGAGCAGATGTTCGGGCAGGAGCTGCACCACACTGAGCCCGTGGTGTTCACCGGGGGGGTCCGGGGGTGGTTTGGGTTTTGTTCTTTTTCAAAGCTGCTTATGTCAGAGTAACTCCTTCCACGGGGCAAAGTCACCCTGAAAGCTGCCTGATGGGCTTTGCAAACATTGTTTTTTGGGCATGCTTTTCCTTTTTACCTGCAAGACAGATCTAGCATGGCTGTGCGTGCGTTTTCACTTATGTTATTACAGCCGAGCGTCTGTTCCTGGGTCTGAATGCAGATGCATCTGGAACAGGAAACTAATGTGCTTCCAAACCTCAAACTTTTCACTTTAAACTCGAGATAAAGAGGAAACTTTGTTTTAAAGACAGATGTCCCATAACAAAGGACAAATATATTTCCAGAGAGACCAAGCCACAGTGCTCCCGAGAAACCAGTACCTCAGAAAACAGCAAAACGTGAATTGCTGCAAGGACTGCAGCGTGTGCGTACTGAGCCACCCCTGCTTAACACCCCGACAGATGCTTCTCACACGCAGCACAAAACCACAGCGTTACCAGGAGGTAAAGGCCTCGGATAACGTTCGCACACTGCTCTGACACAGAAAATCCCAAATTCCCCTCTATGGCTGCAAAGTCTGACAAAGGCATAATGGAAATCAGCTTCCTCCTGACAAAAATGTCGCCCTGGCACAGCGACAAGTCCGCAGAAACTTTCCGGCCTGCCCTCCAAGAGCAGCTCTGCCGTTTCCATTAAGCGCCTGAAAGCGCAGGAGGCATCCGGAGCAGAAGTGCACTCCCAGCGAGAGCAGGCACGGCTCAGGGCTTGGAGGGCGCCGAGGACGTCCCACGTCGTTCCCCAGCAGCAGCAGGGATCTGCCCCGGCACATTGGCAGTCTCAGGGCTTCCTGCAGAGAGGAGCCCACACGCGGCCATTCCAGAGCATCTGTTTGGAGCTCCCTAGGGAGCATCCGTCAGAGGAGACTCCAAACAGAGGTGGGCTGGAAATCCCTGTAGCATCTGCAGCAAGTTTGGGAAAGCTCAAATCCAGATCGGAGCTCTGCAACAAGAGAGCAGGCCCCAAGGGCCAGGAGCACACCTCCCCAGGCAGGCAGGGGCAGCAGGAGCAAGCACCATGCTCCGTGCAACACCCCAGGAGCACACGGAGCCAGAGCTCCCAACGCTGCCCAGCCCCACACCGCTGCCAGCTGCCACCAACAGCCACACATCAGCCCCAGCCCCGGGGATGGAGCATGCACTCCTGCGCATGCATCACACCGAGCGTCTCTCCTCTCCACCCTGATCACACGGATGTGGAAGTTGCACTGCTGCCTGTGCAGGGAAGTTATGTGAGAAGAGTAATTAAAGCACTTTTGGCGGTGTTTTAATGAAGCTGTGCAGCTGGAAGCAGGCGAGGAGCCAACACCACGTGACCGCACAGCGCTCCTTGGACTCCTTTCAGGAATCTCCTCTAAAGGATCCAGTTGTCCCACATGAGATTTTTTCCCCCCCAGACTGAACTATCAATGTCAGCTACCAGTTTTCATGGAGTGAAGGGCAGCAACGCACGCTGGGAAGCGGTTGTGCATCAACCACCCTGTTATAAATATGCTGCAGATGCAGCTATACACAGTATTTTATTCCACCATTTATCTTCGTGCGAGCAGAAAGGCTGCGAGCTACGTGTGCCTGCTGCAGAGAGCACTCCTAACTGAGGTTATTGCATTCTTGACTTAAGCCCATTTTTCTGGTTTCCATGCAAACACCAATGAATTTTAAATGGGAGCATTCAGCCAGGGCCTTCCCATTCAGATAAAGGCAGCACCTCTCTGCACGAGGGTTACACCCGCGCATGGCAGAGCGATGAGCCCAGCGGGCTTCCTCTGCCTCCCACACAGGGCATCCCCCCCCTCCCACTGCAAGCTCACAGCCCGGGTACCCCCATCGGCCACGGGACGGCTTCTGAACGCAGGACTATGAACGCCTGCACCTCTACGCACACACACGTACAGGTGTGTGCCCACAACCAAAGACAACAGGAACGTAAATAGGGTTTACGCCTAATTATGGAAAGTACTTTGGCAGGAGGCGACCGGAGGCACAAAGAGCTACTATTTGGGTTCCCCAGGCTGCTGCCTCTGTTCGGCACACAGTCGACAATATTTAGACAGAGCGGGCCAGTTCCTTCCTCGCAAGGTAGCTTCCTGCTCCTGGCAGCCCTCGAGCGGGCTATAAAATGACCTTATACTTAAGGACAGCATCAAATTAAATAAGCCAAGGGAAAACGCGCCCACTCGCTCCGCCGGCGGCTCTGCTGTTGTTTCATGGCGTCCCGGGGAGAAAAGGGAGGAAAACAGGAGCGTGCAAAATAACAGCTGGTATTAATCCCACGAGACTTTCGGTTGGGCTCTGCCTCCCAATCTGCTGCCCCTGTTCCAGCCCGTGTGGCACATCACATCTGAGCATCTGGCTCTGCAGCCGAATAGAGAGCTTTTCATTGACGCTCAGATGCACGCGCAGCCATTCAAAAGCCTTATGTTAATGTTTTACAGTGCTCCCACCTGAATAAATTCAATTTGAGTGCCACTTTTCCATTTGTGGATCATGAAACGTTGGGAGGTCTGGATGCCACAGTCAGGTACCGAAAGGTAACGTATTACACGCTGCGTGGGTCTGCCAAACACAGCAACCATCATGGGATCATTGAGGCTGGAAAAGACCTTAAAGGCCCCCAGCCCAAACCCCAGCCCACCACACCGTGCTCACTGTCTCCCAGCACTACATCTCCACATACTGGAACCCCTCCTGGGATGGGGAGCCCCCCACCTCACCGGGCAGCCTGTGCCAATGCATCACTGCTCTTTGGAGAATAAATTATTCCTAGTACTTCAGCTTGGCCCTACCCTGGTGCAACCGGGGGCAATCACCTCTCATCCTACTGCTAATTATGACTACAAAGCTCTACAGGACTCCCAGCCCCACAGCCCCCCAAGCCCGAGCAGGGAGCAGCACTGGACCCATAGCCATAGGCAGATGGGCAGCAGTGGGCTCTGCTCACGGGGCACTGTGAGAGTGGCCTGGAAAGCTGAGACACCACGGTGCCAAGAAGCGTGACATGGCTCGGTGGAAAAAAAAATCACTAATACAACATTTTTCCTAATCCACCCACCTTCCTGCTCCCCTCTGGAGCAGGACAACTGCATTACAGCAAGGGTTTGTCAAGCCAGGGCTGGAGCTGTGCAGGGAAGGGAGAATTCCCAACGCTCATCAGCACGGATCCAGCTCCCATTGGAGCACAGTGGGACGTGGCCAGCATGCTGCCAGGCCTCTGCCACCTCTCTGCAGGTGTCTTTTGGTGCTGATAAATTTCAAACACATTTGTAAAGGCAAAGGGACCAGCACAAACAAGGAGACATTACAAAAGGAAGGAAAAATGAATGCTCACGCATCTCTGAGGACCTAGGCACTCCAAAGGAGGGATCTCCAACAAGAGAGCCTTCCTCAGTGCCACTCAGCCCTTAAATGAGGTCTAAGAGGGGCAGAGGCTCCACCCCTTTGGGTTGCACAGGTGACTTGCCTTCACTTGTGCTCCCAGGGCTGACCCAGTGTTTCCTTCAGGTGCTCAATCAGTGGTTCAGACTGTGACTCAGCAGTCCCCATACAGCATTATAAGCTAAGCAAAAGCCATAAATATGAATTTGGTAAGAGTAAGGACCATCAAAAATGCAGTTGGTCCCTCAGCTCTCCTATTCCCCTCAGTTAAATGTCAAGTATGTCCATCCTCAGCAGTGATGGCTATAATCACAGTGATTGCTGCAGTGCCTCAGAGCGTGGAAGGCTCCGGGCCCAGAGCACAAAGCACTCCGTGTGCACCTAACAGATCTGCAGCTCTGTCTGCAGTGTGACCTGTGCAGCATGAAACACATCAGCAAGTTCAGCATCTTCATAAAGGATTTGCCAGGCTTAAAATCCTGGTCACAAGGATCCTCAGATCCAAAGGTGTTGGTGTAAACTCGCTTCTTCCCATTCAGCATACCTCAGGTTTGCTGCCTTGCTCCACACCTCTTTGGCAAAACAAAGTGGGGCTGAGTTTATTCCACTCCTGCAAGGCACCTCTGGAAACCAAACACTCCTGGCCGGGGAAGCAGCAGCACAGGGCTCCTTCCTGCACAACCCAACCCCTCACAGTAATGCAGGGACAGAAGCACTAGGTGGCAAAAAAGGCCAACAGGTCCTCGCTAGTCACACTCAGAGAATGAGCATTAAGGCATCCCTGAATCTCCGGGTTGTTGGGCACCAGCTGCAGTGGGTGCCAGCAGAGACCCACAGCACCATGGGGTTCTGCTCCCACTGAAAGAACTGAACCAAGAGCTCACAAATATCGAAAGCAGAGGGAGAGAAAGGGGTTAAACCCCCTAAGTGTAACTGACAGGTATGCATTGCTGCGCATCGCTTCCTTCCTGGTGATTGCAGTATAATAAAGCATCAAAACAAATAGTAATCCCCCACAATGGCTACAATGGGTCCGTATTCCAGATGAGAAACATCTGCAGCAGCAGGTCAGCACTTCTTCTCTTTTCCTGGGCAATTACTCGGACAGTGCTAAGCTCTCATAGGTAAAATTATTCTCCCAGCGTCTTCTATCACTTCATAAATCAGATCAGCATTTTTGAAAGGATCAACAAAGCCCTGTGGATAAATGAGAGCAGAAGATCCCTCCGATGTTCAGGTGCTGCCTGCATGCCACTCCTGGCTGCATTCACTCAAAAGGAGAGGGAAGAAAATCCCTCAAACTCTGTAACATTTTAAAACATGAGCACAGTCTTTCCCATCCCAAAAGGAATAGGAGAAGGGTGGGATTAGACCAGGGCATAACTGTCAGATTAATTACCAGAGAATTAACAAGGACTATCCCATTAATTTTGGAACCACTACTGCCAATTATGAAGGCATTGTGTTTGCCATACACATTGATTAGAAAAGCTGTTTATTTGAACTAATAAGCAGAAAATGAGCTGAAATTGTCTTTTCTTTATTTTTAATATGATAAATGGAATCAGCTATGAGTACATCTGTTCTGTGCCTCTTCCCACAATATATTCTGCCTGAAAAACATTCCCCGCTGTACCAACATCTCAAATGAATGGTTATCCCCAAAGCATCACCTACAAAGCACGCAGCGGTGCAGGCTTAAATTCTCATTCTGTGTTTGGTCCAGCATCCGAAGCAAGCCACGATGCACAGAGAGGAGTAAGCAGGCCACCACCGAGCAGCCAAGGATGGGAGCTGAGCCCAGCCTCGCATGCACCCCTTGGCACAGTGGCATGGCCCAGGCAGGTGGGCTCGTGCTGTTCAGGCCCTGCAGGCTGGGCTGCCAGTGGTCCATGGACCTCCACCCCCCCGAGGGCTGTGTCACTGCAACACCACAGCTCAGGGAGGAGCCAGTGGGCCAGATTCAGTGCTTTATTTTAACCACAGAACTATTTTTTCCTCTCCTTTTAATATTTTAGTTTTTCAAAGAATTTTGTTATTGAGCAGCTTTAACTCTCAGAGCTTCCTCCCAGCAGGAGATGCCCCGGGACATTTTGGGCAGCAATCTGCATACAAACCACTTCTGGTTTGCAAAAAAAAAATGTCCAAAAGGTAGGAAAAAAAAGAAAAATCCAAATGAGAGGTCATGCACCCACCTGTGCCACGCAGCAGCTCCAGCCCAGCAGTGCTGCCCCATCCCTCCGGGCACTCCTGCAATGCTCAGCCCCAGCAGCTGCAAGCAGAGGGGGAGAAGCACCAGCAGATAACCAGTGCCCTCTTTTAGCTGCGGGCAACTCATTTGCTTTTCTGAGGAGGGATTCTTGACTTCATTTGGTGGGGGTTTTTAGAGCAGCCACGGTAAAGTTTCTGCATAAAGGAAAAGCAAACAGCTGAAGGGTCCACCCCAGGCTTTGATCCTCCCTGCAGAGAGCAAACCATGAAGTGTTTGTTAAAATCCTAATCCGATTTAAAGCTGCTTTTGACAGTGTCAGGGAAGGAAGTGGCCGCTGCCGGTGCCCCACGGGCCGGGGCTGCTTCAGCCACGCCGCACTGCCCACGAAAAGCAGCAGCCCCCCACGCAGCCCGGGATAAAATCCCCATCAGAGACAGCTCGTCCAAATGGGCCCGGAATGGGGCTCTCACTTTGGGTGCCCTTTTTCTCCCTGTAGCACAGATCCCCTTCCCAGCAGAGGCAGTGCCCCAGGCTCCGTCCAGCTAACAGCTCAGGACTGTCAGAGCTCTGCGCAGCCCTCTGGTCCCAAAGCTCTCACCTGCAGAATTCACGGGAGCCAGAAGGCTGCATGTAAATCTATTTCTACTGTATTTTTAAATCATTTCAAAGGGAATCAGCATCAAGTAACCCACGTAGAACCGGTACAGCTATACGCTGATATTCTGAGTGAATCACTCATTATTAGGGCACAACAAAACTCTGATCCTCTGCCAGCCGGCCCCCCCACGTCCCTCCCTGATGCAGCTGCAAGAGATAGCACTGACATCACATTCTGGTTGCAAGGATGTTCCACATCAGTTGATGAAGGAGAAGCCACGGGCCCAATCTCCCCCCCCATGCCTGCCCCTTGCTGAACCATAGAAGCACAGAATCATGAAAGCTCAAAAAGATCTCTCAGATTCCCAGCACCAGCACCATCCCACCCCACGATGTCCACTGACCACATCCCCCAGTGCCACACCTCCACGGTTCTGAAACACCTCCCAGGACAGTGACTCCCCACTCCCTGGGCAGCTGTGCCAGTGCTGAACACCCTTTGGAGAAGTGGTGTTTCCTAACATCCAACCCAAACATCCCCTGGTGCAACTTAGAGCCATTATCACTGGTACTCTTGCTGTTACCTGGGAGAAGAGGCTGACCTTCACCATGCTACAGTAATCGAAACGTACAACAAAAAGAGCCCAAAGGGCAGCCCCCACTGCAGCCCCCACTGCAGGGCAGCCCTGGCTGCACGGCGTTCCAGGGGGAGAACACAGGAACTTGAGAGATTTAAGCTCTTGACATCTGGATTCTGTCATCAGGATAAAACAAAGCTGGGATCCAACCTTCTTTGGTCAAGCACGGATCAGAAGATGAACTTGCACATTTCCGCTTGGCGGGTCATTATTTTCAATACCTACAATCCCCCAAGTGATTCTCAGGAGCACAGACCGTGATACGAAAACCAAGGCCCAGCACACCAGGATCAGGAACACGCTGCTAACGGGGAGGATTTCGGAAGAGCTCCCTTGGCTGGAGCCGATAAGCAGAGGTTTTGCCTTGGAACTGCTCCTAAATCCCAGCTCCAGGAAAGCTTAAGAGAATCAATGTGGTCATTCACACAGCGAGAGCAGTCTGAGTGCTTCGGGACACAGGTGTCAGCACTGGGGAGAAGCATGGCTCTTTGGGGAAAAATGCTCCTCCGTGTGCCAGCGTGCACTTAGCCACAGCTGCTGCTCTCCTGTTACTGGATCCCAGCATCAAATGTGGTCTGAAGAGATGTTTCAGCCCGACAATTAATGACTTCATATTTTTCAGAACATTTCGGGAGGCGTTAGGAAAGACAACACGAGGAACTCCCCATCTATTCCAAGAGCAACTTTTAAAGAGCAAAATGACCTTTACTTCAGTAGAATGTGCTTATGTAGCAGGAATGGGACGTTTTTTTTAAATGATCCCTTTTCAAACAATTAAAATTCACACCCACACCATATGCAAGTACGCAAGTCAAAAGTCTCTGCTTTACATCACACGCAGCACTTTTAAATGACATCTCCTTTTTCCAGGGTGGAAAATCACAGTCAGCATTTGTATATAAATATTATTACACAGCTTGAATGTACAAGCCAGGAAACAGAGTGCTGCATGACAACGTGCTAAAAATTCCTCGCTGCATTTTTTTTTTTCTGTGGAGAAACCAGCAGCGTTTGTACAGTAATCCCACTGTCACACGTGGTGTCCTGCTCACAGCGACAGAACCAACACCCCATCCTAAAGGTGAACTGCGATGGTGCGTGGGAAACCCTCTCCTCCTCCTGTGCTGGTGATGCACGGGCCCCTCCCAAAATCCCAGAGCACACCAACACACGTGGTAAAGCCCTGGCAATTAGCTGTGACTGCACACACACCTCTAAGCAGTCACAGGGCTGTTTAATTAGGAGTCTTGTCGCGTTTCCCCAAGAGGCTGTGTTCTCATGCGATCTCTTCGAAGGAATCCATCTTAATAACAAAAGTAGGTTGTATCAGACTTCCAGCTGCCACAACCTTCTCTCATAGCCTACGAGTGACTGACGGGGCCGAGCCAGGACTTGGCTTTGGGTTGGGCTAAGAGGAAGCACAGGATCCGTTGACCATGCGATAATTAGTGCCTGTCCACCATGTGGCATCAAAACCATTTCTTCTGGGAGATTCTACCTTGCTATTCAAAGACACAGAAGGCTAACAATCCTGGGCCTCTGCATCAACGGCCAACAAAGGGCATAATATCAAACTGAAGTCTCCAACTTTCCATTCTTTGAATCCTAGTCCTTCCACATCAAGTGGTGAACTCTACTAATCCACTGAACACCAAGAATTCAGAGATAACTCAGTAGCCTTGAAAGTAGGCTTAGTTTCTAGGCTGAAAAGCAGAGGTTTTAGACTGAACTGAAACAAATCCCACAGCTCCTGTAACCCAGGGCCAACAAGACCTTACCTTGTGTATCAGTTTTTCTTCTTTCCCATTCCTCGAACATTTTCCATTTGCCACACAGATATGAAAAGCTCTTACGCTGCCCTGTGCACCAAAGCTCTTATTGTGAGATATGCACCAGGACTTTGGCAGACTTTTCTTCCAAGGAGCTTCACCCTCACATCCCGTTACTCTTGAAATCTGGCCCAACTCGGCTCACAAGTTAAGTCTTTGTGCATCCTCACTGGGTTTTTCCATCAAGACGATGGACTGACTTTCTCCTTAACTTGCTCCCTCCACTCCCAAGGACACCTAAACCCATCAAAGTGTCTCACAACAGATGTGTGTCAGCTCAGCCCAGTGAGGCTTGCACACCTCTGCAGCACCACAGTGCAAGCAAGAGCTGAAGATGGGGCAGGAAAGGGAGCTTTGTGCCAACCCCTTATATCCTACTCACAGAACAGAAAGCTAAGGAGGAATGGAAACAAAAGGATGCTGCAGCTGAGATGAATCCATTGCATTCATTAGCCAGTGGGACCTAAATGAGCTGCAGCAGTGCAGAGCTGCAGCAGAAGACAGATCTGAGATGCAGGGAAATGTTTGTACATTTGTACAGAATGCTTTGGCAATGAGCTCAGGTTGGATATTAGAAAACATTTCTTCTCCAAAGAGTGGCCAGCACTGGCACAGCTGCCCAGGGAGTGCGGAGTCACTGTCCTGGAGGGTGCTCCAGAACGTGGGGATGTGGCACTGGGGGACATGGCCAGTGTGCGTGGTGGGGTGTGCTGGAGATCTGAGAGGTCTTTTCCAAACTGAGTGATTCTACGGTTCTATGAACAGAAACAAATCTCTCAGGGACAGCCACCAAGAAGGCCACCCAAGGCTGCCCAGGAAGCAGAGCTGCTCAGAATGGCTGCAGAAAACAGTGGCACACAGGGATGTGGGAGATGCACAGCTCAGCAAGCCACGGCTGCAGCATCCGGCTGCTCACCTCTTCGCATCGACAGCCCCAACCTTCTCCTTTCTGCACATCCTCCTCCAAACCTTAATATCAATATTGCATTCAAAGAGTCAGCAGTTTTCTTTGGCAAGGACAAAGCTGACCACTTCCTACCTCCAAACAGTCCCAGCTTGCAGCACAGCTCCACGAGCACTCCGTCCACGTTTCTCAGAGCACACAGGAGCTCCTGAGCCCCGCTCCTTCCCGTGTCCACCACAGATCAATGCACTACTGCCTGGCATCTGCTCCTCAAGGTCAGGAAAATAGGGCATGCAAAAGTGAGCTAATATACATTTCCAATGCTTATCTGCCTTTGTTTGTCAGCGAGGAGGACTGATTTCTGCATGTAGGAAATGCATCGCCTGACACCCACTGCCCACACCGCCCGTCCTTGGGCTCCAGCATCGGCAGCATCACCGCCTCACAGGGAGAAGAAAACCCTGAGAAAAAGAACACAGAGGTGTCCAAAAAATCTCATCAGCAGCAAAGCATGAAGGAAAAGCTTTCTGAGATCTGTTAAAGGCAAATCATTAAACATTTACTTTTCTTCCTGTTGTTAAGTTTCTGCGTAACTGCATCACCCCGGTACCGGGCAGAGCCGGGGGCATCCACAGCATTAGGGCTGCTGGCTAAAAAGGGGAAAAAAATAAACGTCAATCCTGCAAAAGGTAAAAGGTGAAGCCCACAAAGAAAAGTGGATTTTAAGCATTAAACAAATCCTTTGAAATGGTGTTCTTCTCCAGTCCGTAAGTTTTTAATGGTTATAAGCTGGGTACTTTCAAATCCAGGATAGGAAGAAATTAGTCAGGAGAATATTTAAGTGTTAGAATATGATAATTACATACAAGGATGTGACTCTGTAGTGCCCAGCAGTACTTCACAGCGGGAAGGGTGAGCTCCATCCACTCCCATTGCAGTGTCCAGTGTGGGTCAGGCAGTGACGGAGCAGTGCTGGGGGCACAGAGCTGCCCCATGGCACAGCTGCTTCAGGAGCTGCACGCCTCAGCTGCTTCCCTCTGCAATGAGGGCAGCTTTGTAATCTCACCTGGAATTAAATCAGGGTTGTAAATCATTAACAGCAGCTGACGTTTTCATCCTTTTCCTATTCTAGTATGGGCTAGGAATTGATTGCATGGGGATATAAACGGGGGCCACATCAAATTGTGCTCATGTCCTGGAAGGAGCTGTGGTTAAGATGTGCAGTTAATCGTCACTGACCCTATGGACACAGCAAAGAGCTGCAATAGGGAATGTTTTTACTATACAGTGCATTTTAAACCTTAACCACAGAAACAACAGAACCGGACAGCAGAAACACTTACTCACGTTGTAGCCAAAAGGCTGTAGCATTTATCCCTCCAAACCATCACTGTCATTGACCTTATTCCTGTCAAAATAAAGGTGAACTTGCTGTCTGGTTTTGATCCCTTTGCTGTAATACATGTGCTAAAACCAGATGATACTGAAAGGCTTGCTTTGCTGCTCGTTAACGGCATCATTTCTAATTGGAGCCTTGCAGGGAAGGTCGTGCACAGCAGTTGAAGACAGAGGGGCAGCTTTCTGCTCCAAGTGGGTCTGAGCATCAGTGCAGGGTGCAGGCAGGAGGCAGCAAGCTGCCCGGGTACCCTGCTAAGCAGGGGCACACCTCAGGGACCGGTGCTGGAGAGCTAGAACAATCCCAGTACTGGATTTTCCGGACTCACACGGCCCTCCTGTAGCACTACAAACACCAACAGGCTCTACAGCACTGCTCGGTAGTTGCGGTGGCTTTTAATGCCAGTATTTTTCCACAGCACTGCTTTGTTTGTCAGGTAACACAATTTCCCCTGTATGAAAATTCATTTTCTTAGTCACAAGTAAACAGGTTTTGGAGAAAGATACGCCAGCAGGTAACAGGCTGAGAGCTGCACTTGTTCCCTGGCACACTCACACATCCCAGCTCCCCCAGGGCCATGCCCCGCTCAGCTCAGCCCTCACAGTGCACTGCCACAGCTCCCGGGCACACAGGGACAATGGGAACAGCAATGCTTCCACCACTCTCAACATAGGTTTGCATTTGTTCGTTTTGTTGCTAAAAATGCTCCAGTCACGTGGGAACGCCTGGGAATGCAGCCCAGGAATTTTGTTTGTAAGCAGAACTGTATTTCTGGAGATTATTGACCTGAACTGTAAATAAATATTCTGAAAAACATTAGAAAGGTTCACAATTTACGGTCCTCGAGATCTATTCAATCCCAAACAGTTGGTGGGGTTCCCCACAGGCCCTCATCCATCTGCCTGCAGGGAAACAGCCTCAGCCCCCTGCACTGCTACTGAGCAGATCCAGCACTGTGTCCAGAGCCCACGATGGGAAAATCCATATCTAAGGTTTCCAGAGTCTCTGCCTGATAACTCACTGTTGCTCTGCCAGTTGGACAGCGGCAAAAATCACAGCAGCTTCAGCAGAGAATTCTGTTTGCTCATTACTGCCAGCCCTTAACTTCCTCTCCACCTCTATCCTTGCACACTACAGCTATGCACAGTCACGAATCTAAAAACCTTTATTCCAGTAAGGCACCAACTTCTGCATTTGCATTTACCTCAATGGAATTTTTCATCTCAGTGAATTGCAAATGCCTCTGCTCCGCTGAGGTCAGATCTAGAGAAAGGCAGCACACAGCATCACCCAGGCTGCAGTCCTCCAAGAAAGGAAACGAATCAGCAAACACTGCCAAACTGACAGCGTTTTGAAAAGCAAATGCAAAGACAGTGTGCTCAGCTGGAATCGAGGATGCCAGGCAAGTCAGATATAACTGAAAAAACTAAGGAACTGTAATACCTGATCCTGCAGAAAACATGCATACATCAGGCTTGCAACCCAATAATCCCAGTGCTGTAACTGGGAAGTGTATTGCAGCACTGGCAGCTAACTGCACGTGTCCGGAGGCGTAGGAGTCCTGTTGCTTGAATACTGAGCAGTTACATGTTTGGGGGCTTACAGGTAACACAACAGTTCTGTTCAGCTCCATGGAGACCCCGTAACTCTCATTTTATGTTTTATGAATTTTTATCCTATTTGCTGAGCTCATGGTTTAGTTAATGGCACGGGTTCAGTTACTACAGTCATTCACGAGCACTAAATTATTCATGTAGAACCAGGTCAATAGATATTAAAAGCTGAAGCGAATGACAAAACAGAAGTCAGTGGTGAACTACTGCAGAAAGCAAAGCTCTGGTGTAACACTTCCATCCCAAAGACCTCACAGGCTGGGAACCACCTGAAAGCACCACCAAGGGGACACACTTCGGCCAACGCTTCCCACCGGGGACATCGCAGGAGTTCAGGACTGAAGGGCTGATGGCCCCAGGCTGGGACATCCTTGTTTGTCACGAGTCCACGCCATGCAGCAGCAGTTACTTTCATTCCTTGTGCTAGAGCTCAAAAGTAAAACCCAGTGCCTCCACAACCAGGTGAGGCCACAGAGCAAAACTGCCAAGGAAGGAAGGAAGTGGAGCACAGTCAGTGTTAATTATGCAAAACAAGATGTGACTTCAAGGATGTGAGTAATGTCTGGGTCCAGACAACAGGTGCCTGATAGGGCGGGAGGAAGCACGGAGCTTTCATCTGCACCGCAGCAGCAACAGCAGAGATAGCACCTCGTGTCACCAAGATAATGACATTCAGTCACCTCCAGGGCAGGCTACAAAGCCTGTGGAGGAGTTGGGGCAGAGGAGACACTGCTGCCTCATATCGGTGAGCCAGGCTTTGAGTAGCAGCTGAACACAGCGGTGTTTCAAAGCAAGATAGAGTCCAGCACCCCTCCTTCCTATTGTATTTCTGTGGGAATGGGTCTTGCACTGCCCCTCACCCACAGCAATACACGCCCTGCTCCAACCATCCCCTCCTGGGTCATACAGGGGAGCCCATGGAAGCAGTAACTCCTGGGGGAGCAGAGGGCTCAGTCCACCCCTGCTCCCATTTCCCACACAGACACAGCCCCATGCCAGCAGTGCCCAGCCCTCGCAGCCCTCCACCTCAGCACACACTCTTCTGCCATCTGCACCCATGGCCCCGGCGGGGTCACACACTGTTGTCAGTGCAGCAGTCACCATTTTGCTGATACAGTTATCATTCCCATTTAGCTCCAGGTATCACAGACCAGGCCTGTAACTGCCGTCAGCAATGCGATAGAGGAGTGCTCTCACAGTAACCATCACACATATTATCTGACACAATGCATCAGTAAACATATCCCAGTTTTTCTTACTCTGCTTCCTAAAATCCTCGCAGGATCAAACCCACCAGAAACACGTGGTGCTGCTCCGGATGGATTTTGCAGCAGTGCACTTCTGTGCTTGGGAAATACCATCTCTGTGGATTAAAAGACAAAAAACACACTCACCAGCTGCTAGGAGCCACTTCTAAGAGTCAGGTGATAAAAAACTGCAACTCCCTTTTCTCATTATAGTAGGAAATCTACTTTAATCAACAACTTCCATTCTTATAATCTACACAGAAATGGTTAAGTAAATAATGAGAAGGGGAAAGTTCTCCTTGTGCTACCAACAGATGGCAAAACCATGCATTAGGGCACCCTCTGCTCTCAGGAGAGGCCAGATTTAAAACCTCCTTTGGAACGGTTTGAATCCAATTCCATAAGCAAATTAAAAAGTAAAAGTCTCAGTTTGGATGAGGAATTAACTCCTTCTGCACACAGGAGCGCAGCTGGCGTGCGACCTTCCCATAAGGCAGCTCCTCCGAGGTTAGCAGGAGGAGCACAGCCCCAAACACAGGGTACTGGAGGTGGTGGGAGCACACTGAGGCAGGCTGCGATGTGTAAAGGCATCACAAGGATACAGCTCAACTGCTGGGGCTTCAATCGAGAGCACGCAGTGCACGTGGGCTCTGCCTATGCCCACTCTGCAATTACAGCACTGCCTGCTTTGCTGCTACGCCGTGGTTTGCAGTTGGCTCTGGCACAGTTAGGGCCTCAGAGGGGAATGATTACTGCAACTGAGAACTTCCCTCACGTTCATTGTACTTATCACTCTGCAACAGAGAAGTCAGCACTCATAAATAAAAGCTTTTAGTTCTGGGATGCTTGACTCACGTTGCTACAGCATCACTGCACATTTGCAGAGCTCAAATCAAGGCCTGATGTTCATCCACACAGACACAAGTGCTGAAAAACGCAGTGAGAAATCAGGGCAGATCTGTTGCTGAGGCATTAGAGCCTCTCATCTCTGAGCTGGCTTCATGCAGCAAAACGCTATTTCTGAGGGTCCTCCCCCACCCCCACTAAGCTTCTTAAAACTCTGTTTCCTTCTATTGCCCAATTACTTGCTAATTTTCAAAACCAGGCAGAAATTCCTGACCTTCAAAAAAGCATATTGTAAAGCCTACCAGTAACAGAGTGGCATTATGAACAACCATATTCTGCTTGCTCTTAAGAGAAAGCATCTGTCTTGTGTATTTAAAGTCAGCAATGTTTTGAGCAAGGCTCAGATAAGCTGCTCTTTAGAGATTCTCTTTCTTCTGTCCTTTCCTCGTCAAATTGCATCTGCCCACGACCCGAAGCCTCTGCTCCCACTCAGAACTGCCTCCGTCCTTAGAGACAAACATGTACGCAACCAAACGATTGGTCTTTGAGCACATGCTTCCATAGGGGGAACCCTTCCCAGGAGGCGGATCTGCAGCAGGGCAGGGCTCACGCCGGCAGTGGCAGAACGCACACCTTCCCTCGCTGTTGAGCAAGCTATCAAACGTGTCATAAATACATCAGGAAAACGAGAAAGGGGTTGGTTTGTATGCTGCATTTTACACTTCTCGTATATTAAAAATACATCATCATTCTTTGTGCGCTTCCCCTGTAAAGCAACGTGCCTGAGGGATCCTGGGGGAGCAACCCTCAGCCCGGGGCCACTCTGCACCAGCTGAGCACTGAAGGAGGTTCTCCATTTGCTGAATAGGACCTGAAGCAGAGCGCACGCAGCGAGGGCCAGGTTTGCAGGGGAGCCCCACACCTACCAGCAGACAGCTATTGTTTGCTGAAGATCGTTAGGAAACCTGCCCTGGGGGCTGCCTTACACCGTACCCAGCGGGGCTGACAGCAAGCTCCCCACGGAAACAGCCGCAAAACCGAGCGGCACCGTAACGCCTCGCCTCCATCGGGCGGGACCTCATCTCGGTGGCTTGAGCTGCACGGCCCTGCCCTTCATCTTCTCAAAGGAGAAGAGCCATCAAACAAATCCACACGCCACATATGTAACGCAAACGCGGCCGCAGCTTTTCCTTGCTTTTTTAACACCGACGTTGCCAGCACGACACGCGAGCTGCTACGCGTGAGCAGAACGAGGTGCGTGCCCGGTGCCAACCGCAGCGAGCCCGCATCCCGAGCGGGACGGCTGTGCCGGGCCCGGCCGGCTGCTGCTCCGCGCCCACGGGCACGGGGGGGGGCTGGGGCCACCGCTGCCCACCCCCCCTCTAAGCCGCCGTTACCTTCGGGCCGGGCAGGGGGCGCGGTACGTGCGCGGCGGTCACCGCCTGCCCTCCATTCACAACAACAGGGGAAAAAAAGCCCAGCGGGGGAGGGGGACACGCACACAGCGAAGCGAGAGCCGGATCCGTCCTCCGCGGCTCGGAGCCAGACCCGCTCCAGCCCCCCATTCATAAAAGGGAGCCGAGCATGCGCAGTGGCGCCTCGGTGCCCACCCATTCATAGAGTAGGGAGGCTGCGCCTGCGCAGTGGGGGCCGCTGCCCTCCCATTCATAAAATAGCCATTTTCCCAGGCAGCGGCTTTGCAGCACCGCGGCGGAGCGGGGGCAGCGGAGCCGCTGTCAGAGCCGCGCTCACAGCCCCGGTCCCGGTCCCGGTCCCGGTGGGCTCCGCTCGCGGCGCAGAGATGCTCCTGGCCGGGCTCCCTCGGGTAAGTGCGGGCTCTGCGCTCGGGGGAAACGTTACGTGGATTTAAACTGGGAAAAATCAAGCCTGCTCCCCGAGGGAAAATCTCGCACTCCTTCTGGATGGATTTGTCCGTCCCTTTAGAGATCGCTGATCGCGAGCGTATTCTGCACCGTGACTTTTCTAACAGCAATTATCTATAATTATAGACAGTAGAGAGCTGCCTGGTGCTCCCCGATCCGGAGGAGACTTTACATTCTGAAGAAAGCTCCCGTTTCCTGCAGAATTTACCTTTCTGTTCCCGTAATTCTTATTTATGTCTCTCTCCTACGTTCTCCCAACATCTGCATTCAGGGGATGGCTGTGGCAGGCAGCGTTGGCCCTGCTTGCGGCAGGGTGATTTGCAGGGCTTTGCTGCCACAGCAAGACTTCTCTCCCTGGTGATGGGGTGTCCTCTTCTTTCTCCTCAGAAAAAGGGTCATAAATGTGTGGTTGCTTGGGCTGATAAATAAGAACTGGGTATTTCTTGCTTAGGAAGATGAATGCTGCTTTTACATATTTCCTCTTTTCCAAAGCCCTCCGTCTTGTTAGTGTCATGGAGTTCTGAGCTATCTCCATGACAGGACACTCCAGAGATCAGGCACTGGTGTGTCATGTCTCTCCTGTGTGACCTTTGATCTTCAGCATTTTATTTCACAGAAATATCTTTTTTGTTGTTGTTTGGGTTTTTGGGGTTTTTTTTTGGCCTTAGTGCCTCATTCCACCATCATTCTGTTCCCTGTTTTGCTGCACACTTGGCTATTTCAGTGTTAAATCTGGATGGATTCTGTATTTTAAAGGCTAAATAAGCAATAAAAATGTGTATACGGAATCATTTCATAAAGGTAAATGGAATATGTTATAGATGGAGGGGAAATGAGTCCAGGCTGCCCTTCTCTACCAACTGCGTAGCAGAGATAAGCCTGGATTTTATTTTCTGGTACCAGTCCCGGCATCACAGGAGAAAGGCAAGCCTAGAGACGACATGTTCTGAAAATTCATTATCAGAAGGGGAAGGGAAAAAACAGACGGGGCATATAAAAGGCACAAAGGTCTTGAAGGAAAGCGGGACTGGAAATGCAGACCTTGGAAATGACAGTGCAAATGAATGTCAGCATTAATCAGCAGAAGGAAAAAACGTCACGCTTTTTCCTCGAGTGACCAAGAGATGGGTCTTGTTTCTGGATTTATATCTTTTATGGATTCAACTTGTGCTTGAAAGGGTGTAGGAAAGAAAGGCAGAGAAATGGAAAGACATCACTGATTAATCCAGAGCAGAAAAGGCATGTTCTAGATTCTTTAAAACTTCTCCAGCTGCTGCCATTCTTCCAAACCACGCAGAGGGTGCAGGATGTCAAAAAAAATCAGCTTAGGAATTGTTGTTTAATTAGGTAAAGAGAAACGCAGCTTTCCCAATATCGAGGCTTCCCCCCTCTCTATTTTGCGTTGAAGAATAAAGTTACAATCTGTGCACTGAATCACAATGATCTTGATGACTAGCTTCCCCCTTCTCCATATAAAAATGAATGATAGCAGGAGGAGGAGTTGTTCTCAGTTATTGGAACCCCACTGGGGATGTCTCATTGATAAATGTGCCATTTTCCATGGGCTACTGTGTTTCTGTTGCTAGAAAGGACTCTATATTGGTATTGTAAAATTAAATGGGCTATTTCTGAGTGCTGCAGTCCTTTTGAAATTCTGTGTGAGGTATGTGCATGGGAGAAATTGTTTGCTCTGCTCCTAAACCAGCAAAACAAAAGCTGTTTTTATGGAATCATGACTAATTCCTGGATCACGCTGGGAAATGCTACATCTCCAAAAGCAGTCTCCCCCCCGACCACCTCCCAAATAAAACTGTAATCTCCCTTCAGTGAGACGGAATTCACCACCTTCGCAACGCCACGGCAGTAATTAATTCACAGCTCTGATGGTTTTCAAAATACTGACCATAAAAGCCTGCCATTCATTAATCACGTTGCTGTGCCATTTTCCAGATTCAGCCCTATCCTTAAACTTGCCTTTTTATAGGCAAGCAGTTGCACAAGTGTTGCTTGTTTATTCTTTTTCAATACAACACAACGTAATTCCATCGGATAATAAAATCCTTATAAAACAGTCATCATTTAGTACCATTAGCTTAATAGATCACATCTGAGCTCAGTTTTCTGGCCTTAAAATAAATGTTCTTATCCAATAAAGGGCCTTTACTGAGAAATTTGAGTCCCTGGAGATCTGCATGTTCACGGGCCAAAATGTGCTTTATTCACTCACACCATAGGAACAGACTCGAGCTGGACAGAGACAGCTTCTTGGAAGTCTGCAGCTCTCATTTCCCAGCTCCTGAATCTCCCAGCTCTGGCAAGAGTGTCGTGTCTCCTTTTAAAAATGGCAGATTTCCCCAATGAGCTTTCTAATTTTTTTTTCCTTCATACTTGTAGAGAAAATTCTAGCTGTGCTCAGGTAGATGAGGCTGCTAAGCAGGGAAAGAAGAATCAATACCAATACTGCATTAATGTTAATACGCACCTCATGGAAAAGAGCTTTTTTTTTAATCTGATTGTAAAGAATTCACCACTTAACTCAAAATACAGGCAGAATAACTCAGTCTTAATGAACTCCAACATCACATATTGCTCTGAATCACACGTTTACAACGTGCTTGCTGAGGGGCCTCCTCCAGCTTTAAGCGTAGCCGTCCCTCATTAAAAGCTTTTATTGAACCCTTTCACTTCGGGCAGCAGCAGCACATCCTCCATCACTGCAGAGCTCCGGGCAAGAGGTGTCCTTAATGCCACCCAAAGGCCAAGCCACAGCTATTCTCTTGCAGCTCCCTGTGCTGGGGCTCAGGCTGCAGGTCCCTCTGCCCTGTGCTCCAGGAGGAAGCACACAGCACGGCTGCTCTGCCATCACCAGGGCCGGGCTCTGCCCGCTCTGCACTGTGCTGTGCCCTGCAGGTCTCCCCTCTGTGAGTTCTGCTCTGTGGTGAGGACAGCTCTGGGCCCAGGTCCCCCGGCTCTGCCCACATCACAACCCTTGTGCTCTGTCTGTGCCCACACCCTCAGCCAGGAGCTGCCCATGGCATTGCTGGTGGATGCAAAAAAGCACGGTGGCTGTAGCTGTGTTGAACCCTTTCTGGATAAGGTTTTCTAGACTATTCAACCAAACCACAATGAAAAAGAGAATACAGGCACAATCATTCTAAAAGCAGCGATGAATTAAAGGAAGGACCATTTGCACAGGTTGCCATCAGTTCTGAACAGTGTCAGCTTGGAATATATATGGCCTCCCTTGACAGCAAGCTGCTCGAGTATGTTGTTTTCAATTATGACAGTTTCTTCGTATTCAGATGCATCTATAAAGATATTGTGGTTGCGGGTTTTTTTGATTCTCTTCCTTTTGAGACATTTCTGTCTCAAAATATCATATACCCCATTAGAGAAAAGAAAACAAGCAAATTTCCACAGTGCATTTACTGCCACTGCCGCTACAGATATTTTAATCTCCATTAGATGACTGTCACTGTTCTCTGAGAGAATGGAATTCAGCATGCATGCGGATAACAGCAGGTCTAATGACAATAGGCAGGAGAAGGTGCAGCCCAGCCACTGGGCAACAAGATGCCAGCACCTCTGTGCCATCACTGAGCCACAGCAATGCTCCAGGGCCCTGACAAAGCCCCTGGGAGGCTCTCCCCAACATCAACCGGGATTTGCCCTTTAATTTCTTTGCAGTCGTTTCCCCATCCCTTCTTCACCAAAGCCTGTGATGCTTCACAGTTTGGAAAAATCTTGGAAAATAGCAATGAAGTTCTTACAGAAAACTCAAGTTTGGTTTACTTCACTGGAAACTTCTTCAGCTTATGGTAAGAAAGAAGAGGACTCTTCTGAACCTGTTATTCTTCTCCCCACCCCACGCTGTTATGGCAAGGCACCTTGGGGGCAACAGCACAGACCCCATGGGCCCAGCAGCTCCAGCCCTCTAGGACAGGTCTGGACTCAGCAGAGGGGCACCAGCAGAAATCTTGCTTAGGAAGAAGTCAAGGGACCCCTGATCTTCTGCTCTTTATAAGCTGATGGCTACGGTACTCCTGAGCTCATTACAGACCCCAAGCAGCCCCTCTGGGCTCTTCTTTTCTATTGCATTTAGGACTGAGCCCAGGTGTGAGCACATCAGCACTGCATGCTGAAGCTCTCCCGTCCTGCAGCAGTGGCTGAGGCAGAGCTGTGTGCCCTGCACGGGGCCGGCCAACTCACAGAGCACATTTTCCTCTTTCCCTGCTGACTTCAGGGGATGGGGCACTGAGGGGATTTCACACACACTAGTGCTTCCCAGAGCCCAACCTGACAGCACTGCTTCCACACAGGACCTGATTCCAGACACCAGAAGTCCTTTATTCTCATTATTTGTTACCATTTATCTATAAAGTTGTTAAACTTCATAGTGTCTAATATGGCCATATGAGAAACATTAACTAATAGGTAATTGAGACAGTTATGGACAGGATGCACATCTGCGCTCCTTAAATACGTACCTCAGGATCCTTTTGTTTTTCAGTAACTGGAAGACAAGTTATCCCACACCACTTTGAAAATAAAAATACCAAGAACCTCATTACTTTCAATTGCAGAAATGGCTCTGAATGCATTAATGGGAATGAGCTTTCCTGTGGGTTATTATGGCTTTCTCACAGAGTTGCCCACAAGGATGTCGCTTTCCATAACATTATGTAGGCAAGTCCAAAATCCCATTAAAACACAAGAACACTTCTGTTTCAACTTCATTTGACAAAAGAAAGAATCTTACGAAACTTCTGAGTCTGAAAACCACCACCAAAAGACATCAAAAACACCCGTTGGTTTCCTACTGCTCGAGGATTTGTAATCATTTTGTGTAACGGGCATTTTAAACGGGCAGTGCCCAAACGGAGAGACAAAACGAGGAGCACAGCACATTTACAGAGCTGGCTCTCTGAATCCAACATAGATCCTCTGGAAGGGAATATATTTTGACTTCAGAATGGTATGTGGAGAGCAGCCCTGCAGCTCCCGGATGGCACAGGGGGAGAGATTTTCTCTACATGGGACTGTGTTGACGTTTGTGCTTTGAAAAGAGCTTCGTTGTTTTACCTAGCTCTGAAGAATGAATAAATCCCAGCATAAGAACATATGCATGAATTTTCCTTCCTGTTGCCTACTAACAGAAAATTGCCCGTGCAATTGCATCCAGTGAATTTGTGCCCACGTTAATGTTATAATATGTTTGCAATTACTGATGATCAAAGGTTAACCAGTTTTGTTTACAAGCATTGTGTATGGCATTTTTTCCTCAGAATTAAAATGCTATTTCCAGTCAGACTGAATTAGAGCAATGTATTACAAAGGCACTACAGCAAGTTTCATAGCTTTTATGAAGTTATAGTGCTTAAGTATCTTGAATCTCCTACTCTACTGGATCATTTCTTCTATTTTTTTTCTTTTTTTTTCTTTTTTGCTGTCCTCAATCTACAATTTTCTCTAAATGCAACATCTCATTACACAAAATCCGTTCAACCCAAGCAATTAATTCAGTATCTCTGAACGTTACCTAACAGACACTGCCAGAAGGAGCTGTGCTCCCACTGCCAGCAGCACAGACCACAGGGCCCAGCTGGCAGCTCGGAGCGGGTGGGCTCAGGTCTTTGAGCCTGGTACCCCACCAGCTCTTGTCCTTTGTCCAGTTCAGCCAGGTCACTCTAAGTACCACATGGGAGGGGTGGGGGGAAATGCAGTGCAGCAGGAGCTGCAGGTTTAGGAACCAGTGCGTGCAGTAGTGCCATCCTTGCTGGAGAGTGCCTGTGCACAGGATGCTCCTGGCAGGGAACAGGGAAGGGCACAGTGTCCCCCTCCTGCAGCAGGAACAAGTGAATGTCATACTCCTGCTTCCCCAGGAGCTACCTGGTACCCCCCTGCGTCCCTGCAGGCTGGCTGCCTTTCACAGGCAGACCCGCCTGATTGTTCCAGCCATCCTGAAACCGTTACAGAATGGTCGCAGCCCCGTTTTCCCCCGGGGGGAAGACGGTAACCAAAAAAGGCCACATGCTGATGCCTTCAGGGTGTCCCAGGCCAGGATGCGAGTGTACCCAGGCAGGCACACCTCAGCCTGCAAGAATTCATGGGAGCAGTCTGACTCTCAACTTGCTCCTTGTACAACACGAGCTCTTAACCAGAGAGCTTCCAGGGATGCCTCTTCTGTGTGAGGGAAGGGCCCATCTCCTACAGGACAGCCACAGCAGCCTGGTACCCCTTGCAGTGCTGCATATTTCTCCAAGTTCAGCCTGTTCCTGCTGGCAGTAGGACTGTCTGATGCCCGCCACCAAGTCCAAAATCTTTCTTTTGGGATGCTGGAAGCAGCTCAAGGAAAGACGTAGCTTAAGGGATGTGCCAGTGGAAGCACACAAAAACTGAAACAAGCTCACCATAAACTGTCATCGTTCCCATAGGCAGACCCCATAGACAGCCCCAACACCCAGCTCAGCACCAGAGATGTGTGACCTGGATCTGTCACCAGCGATCTCACTGCACTGCTGAGACCTCTGGCAACAAGGCCGCGGCAGCAGCGTAGTCATAGTCCTTGGAAAATCCCATAAATATCAGCGATGTGCCTTGGTGACATGTAGCTCGTGAAGTGAGAGCAGCTAACTGCAGAACACTGTGCTCGTGGTGGGGACTGGGCAGAGGGGACGGGCTGCGAGGGACCCTGGCACCAAACTGGTGGGTGTGAAAGCTGAGCTGCTGTAACACAGACATAGTCTGGAGCAGGGGTCGGGTAATTAGGAGGGCTGGATCTCATTTGGATCCAGAGTCTTTATCTGAGGGGATTCTGAGCCCAAATACCTGTGGGCTCTGCCCCTGCAAGCATTTTTTTTTCCCTCAGGTCAATTTGAAGCAGTATTATAATGACAAAAATAAAAGATGATGAATCATTTTCAGCGTTAAATATCCTAGAGTGGGGTACTCCGTGCAGGGTTCATCTCCTTCCTGTGATAATTAACTCTGAATTCCTGATTAGCATTATCTTTTGAAGTCTTCCTGCACGTGGCTGTCTCTGAGCACACTGCTGGTTTGGGGAGTGACATGCTCACTGCCTGTGGCTGCCCGTTAATGTGATGATGTAACTCCACACAAACACCATGGGCAGCACTGGGCCACTGCTGGCCACACAGCTCCAAAGCTGCTAGAAACCAACCAGTTTGATTGCTGCATCAGTGGCACAGCACTGTTAGCACCGTGGGGCAGAGCTGCTGTCGGGGGGGTCAGCCTCAGGTTGGACCGCACGGCCGGAGGAGCAGGACAGGCTGTGCTGCTGCTGCACCTCCAAGTAAATGATCTACGGATCCAGTCTGAACTTACTGCAGGTGGAGCAAACTCCAGAGACCACAGCAAGCAGGGCCACAGGCAGCAGGAGCACAGAGCTGCACACGAGGGGTTATCCCCAAGTTACAGGGAGCTGAGGAGGGCAGCACTGCTAGGGCAGGAAGGACAGAGCTGCACACCACATCCTTCCATCACCTCCCGTCTGCCAGCAGCACAGCTGCCTCTCTTCAGAGGAAAGAAACAGCTGTGAAAGCGTGGCCTTCCTGCAAGCACGGTGCCCGGGGACAGAGCACACCGTCTCGCTGAGCTCAGGCTCACGCTGAGTGTTTTTCATGTGACACGGAGTTCTGATGCCCAGAAGCTCTTTTCCCCCTCCACGTTCCCCACAGTTGCCGGAAGCACCGCTTATTTTTACTTTTGAAATGCAGTAATTAGGAAATAGATGCTTTAAAAAGCTCTCCTCGCCAGAGCTTCAAAGAATAACGAAATGAATCTGGCGGAACAACTGAGACCCGGCAGAGAATTCTCACCAGCGAGGAGGAGGAGCAGCACCAGGGCTGCATGACAATAACCGCCGCTGCTGGCAGAGCGAGCCCTCCAAGCACTCCGTCCCCTCGTGCTGTGCCACGCACTGCCCGCACTCCAGGGCTCCCCCCGCAGGAGCCCACCTCCCATCGATCGCTGCACTGATGGCTTCGGAGCCTCTCCCACGCCAGGAGATCCGTCAGCACTGTTTGCAGAGATAGCAGCAGACTCTAGTAACATTTTTCCCCTCTCTCCTTCCAAAAACGCACAGCTGCACATGCTCCGATGGTCGCAGTTGTTTTACATTCGGGGGGGGGGGATATACTATAACAGAAACACGTATCCATTGCCCCTCAGTCTGTGCTTCTCATGCACGGTGCTGCCTGCAGCAGCCGGACCCGGCTCCTCCTCACGCGTGGTCCATACAGACTGCCATCACACTGAGGCATTTCACTCTGTTGGCAAAGGATAATTGATTTGCCTGAACACAAACAACTGGAAATGCCTTTGGCAGTTCCCTGTTTCCTTTTTCTTGATAGCAGAGCCTTCCCCCTCCTGCAACTCGCTCTGACTCTTTACTCACCACTTCTTTAAACCGATCTCCAACATTATATTATTTATGAATAGAGGTCACCCAGCGAGGAAATGGCACATCTACTAGAAAACAATGTGCACTTTCTAAATTTGAACCGAGTCGTTTCCGCTCTTTGATTTAAGTTTAGTTACTTCCTGTGGTTTCTTGTCCTACGCCGCCGTTGAATCTTTGGATCTCCTCCAGGATAAATTGCACTCTTTCAATGAAATTAGAAACTAGCAACAGAGGGCTCAGCTAGCAGAGCTGGTAAACAGTGCTTAAGCGGAATATTAGCGTGCTCGGTGTTTTGAAGAAGAGCCCAGGACCTGCGGGAGGTGACGCAGCACAGCCCCACCTGGCTGGGTGCTCCCCAGCCCCCCACCCCAATCTCATGCTGTTGCACAACCCCAGAGCTGCTGAGCAAGAGCTTCCTCCTCCCGCAGGAGGGATGAAAGCAGCCTTAAACCAGCAGCTCCCGGTGGGGATGGATGCTTCCTGAGGCTGAGCCACCCTCCCACAGCAGATACAGAGCCTGAGTTACGCGGGCAAGCATTACAACCCATGCTCCAACGAGGTTTTGTGCATGTGAGCCATTCTCTTGCATCATTTGATAGGGGTCATTTTCAGCTGAGAGAAATGCACAGACCCAGATAAATCATACTGGGCAGCGTGCCTGCAAAAAACGTGTGAATATGCACCAGTAACCCTGAGGTCCCACCAGAAAAAATGGGAAACAAGTATTGGAGAGCACACAGTGATGGTGCCCTACCGGGGCTGTTGTCACTTACAGCCAAGGGTAAAGAGAGGGAAATAATAGCCAAGAAAGCGATGCATTTTACGCCTGGGCAAGCACTATGACTCCCTTTGCCATGACTTACAGGCTTTCTAAGAGCTTTTGCATGACAACGAGCCACTGCATTGAGCCCTGCTTGGGCTGGGGTTGCAGGATAACTCGATAACGACACGCTCTTTCTCTCTCCCATCTCTTTTCTATCTCTTCTCCTCCCCCCAGGACACCTAAGAGCATATTTCTCACCAGCGCTCAGGCTGCTTTATCAATGGAGGCCCGGATTCCCCACAACATCACCGTCGTCCCCAACTCTGTGATGGTCCAGCCCCTGCTGGACAGCCGGATCCCCTACGGGAGGCTGCAGCACCCGCTCACCATCCTGCCCATCGACCAGATGAAGACGACCCACATAGAGAACGACTACACCGACAACCCCACTGCTCCCCCCCCCGCAGCCCCCAAGCGGCCCCGGGGTCCCCACGAAGCGGCCCCGAGCCACGCTCAGCGCTGCGAGCAGGACGTCACCCACCCCTGGATCTCATTCAACGGGCGCCCCAGCTCCATCAGCAGCAGCAGCAGCACCTCGTCCGACCAAAGGCTCTTGGACCACATGGCCCCGGCACCCGTGGCAGAGCAGTCCTCACCCAGGGCAGTGCGCATCCAGCCCAAAGCGATCCACTGCAAACCCCTGGACCTGAAGGAACCCGTGTCTCAGGAACTGGACAAGCACTTTCTGCTGTGTGAAGCCTGTGGGAAATGCAAGTGCAAGGAGTGTGCACTGCCCCGGACTCTGCCGTCGTGCTGGGTGTGCAACCAGGCGTGCCTCTGCTCGGCGCAGAGCCTGGTCAACTACTCCACCTGCATGTGTCTGGTCAAGGGCGTCTTCTACCACTGCACCAACGAGGACGATGAAGGCACGTGCGCCGACCACCCCTGCTCCTGCTCCCAGTCCAACTGCTGTGCCCGATGGGCCTTCATGAGCGCCGTGTCCCTGGTGCTGCCCTGCCTGCTCTGCTACCTGCCCGCCACCGGCTGCGTCAAGCTGTCCCAGTGCTGCTACGACCGCCTGCGCCGGCCCGGCTGCAGGTGCAAGAACACAAACAGTGTCATGTGCAAGGCGCTGCCCGAGAGCAAAGCCAGCAGGGCTGAGAAGCCCTTTTGATAGTTTGGGAAGGCAGGAGGGGGGAGGATGCTCCCCACGGGGGTGGAGTTGGGTTTTTTCGTAACCTGTGGTCTGAGGATAGCACGAACCTTTCACCTTCGGAGAAAGCAGAAGCAACTATTTCTACAAACTGAAGCACTTCGGGTCATTCAGGGTTTTGGAACTGATCAGCATTTAAGTTCGTAGGGCCAAAGGAGGAATCTCAATCACTCAGAGCAGAGCCTGCAAACCCACATACAAGGCGATACACACTGCCACGCACAGCTGCTCACCCCGAGGACCCGCAGCCGCTCACTCACCGGTGCACCAGCACACGCAGTTCCCACCGCCGCTCGCAGAACGCTGCCCTGGGCTCACATCCATCGTGGGGTTCCTGTTTTTCTCCCTCCTAAGCCAGATTCGCTCCCTGCCACAGGTGCTGGCAGTGCTCCCGCCCCTCTCTGCCCACCTGCTCCTGTTGTCAGGGCCACCTGTGTGCAGTGAGCCCTTCCCTCAAGCTTTCTGCCTTCCTCAGAGGGTCTGAACCAGAAGCAGACACACAGCACAGTGCTGTGGGGGTCTCAGCACGGAGGCACAGTGCTCTGTTGGGTGCCCACATTGCTTTGGGGACTTCAGCAGGACAGGGGACGTGTCCGAGCTGGGTCCCAGTGTGTAGCACCAGGTTTCATCCCACCGAGTGCTGATTTTACACCAGCAGCACTCACCTGCCCCAGAAGGTTCAAATCCCATTTCCCTGCCATGTGCTCACTCCCAGGTGCTGGAGCAAAAGCAGTGTTAACCCAGTCCATGAAGTTCAGATAATCTGTATTTGTATCTTTAAAACTCTCAGACCACAAAGGTGGAAGAGTGGGATGCCCATAGGTGTACCCATATAGGACTGTCACCCGGTACCTCCTCTCCTGGGACAGCTCTTTGCTCTTTAGGTATCTTTTTTTTCTTCATCCTGGGGCCAAATGGCACTCGTGTGCATCACATCCCATTCCCCCATTTCTATTGCTGCTGTTCAGCTTTTGCATCCTCTGTACAAAAGCGGGGAACGCTTGTAAAGATTCTTTTAGCACGAACAAACGCTAGGGAAAGCCAGGAAGGGACCAGAGCACCTGTAAAGGATTTGTCTGTGGTGCTCAGTGAGAGGAGTGCTCGCACTGGGGGGCTGTGCTCCTCTGGGGGGCAGTGACCCCATTGCTCTGACAGCTGCCAGGTGCTAACTAAGCACCTTTACCCGAGCACGCCCCGCTGTCCTGAGCGGGTAGGTACTAGCTGCATGCTGACAACAGATCGAGTCTATCTTTTCTCTTTATTTTTTTAATTAGAGGAAATTTCCTCGGTAAATGCACAGCAGTGACAGTGAAATGTCATTCCTAATTAGCAAAGCAATAGGCAGAGCTCGGGCAGTGTTTCCAGGAGTGCCATTTGCTCAGCTGCACCGCAGTGGCTGCGCAGGGGTTGGCAGGAGCGTGCTGATGGGAGGTGTGGTGTCTTTTGTGTCAGGAGCCCATTTACCTTGGATGACTTGGGTATGGTTACGTTTAATTGTGGATATTTAGTGAGTGGTGAATTAAAAGGAAAGTTTTTATATTTATAATATTTGCTAGCTTGTATATGATAGATTGTAGGACCAGGGGCACATCTGATACCAGATGCCAATTCCTACAGTTTATCCTTGTGTTGAGCATATGGGGACACCAGAAAGAAGGAAGCAGGTGGGGCTGTATGAATTATCTTGCACAAATGAGAGGGGAAAAGGTAAAAGGCAAACCAGCCCCTGACTAGCTGAACTGTTGGTTGAATGTATAAAGTATATGTATTTAATAATAGAAATAATTTCCCTCAGATACAATCAGGCCTGAAAATGCAGCAGGAGGGGCAGCTGCTATGGGAGCATATGCAGTAGCCAAATGGCCTCTACCTACACGTCTCCCCTTTTTGACCCTCTGTTCTTGGCTGTTCCTGAGGGGTCTGTACTGAAAATCTGCAATAGCAAATCCCATCGGTAGCTGCATGGTTCCTGCCAGCAAATGCAACATGGAGTGGTCACCACTGTGCCAACCCCGTGCCGTGCACGTGCCCGCCCCGTTCCCCAGCGCGACGAGGCTTCCGCTCCTGCCTTCATTGTACATAGTTGTAAACTATTTCTCTGTTGGTTTCTTTTAATCTATAAAGCCCGCTGTGATGTAAGCCCACCACTTGCTGGAAGACTGTAACGTGTTCGTGGATGTGTTAGAGCAGTGGTCGATGTAGCAGTGCTCCCTCCCCCTGAGGACCCCTCCAGCTCCGCAGCTCGGGGCAGCTCGGGCTCGGAGGCAATGAGGTCCTGGTTCCCCCACCCCAATGCCTCCGTTCCCCTTTTCCTCTGACGGTACTTGGGTCTCGTGCCACCCCCAGGCCCTGCAGGCACAGACACGGGCTGCGCTGCCTCTCGCAGAGCATCACCCCAAATCCCTGCGTGGGGAACGCTGCCCGGTGCCGTGCGACCCACGGGGAAGAGCTGCAGCCATCAGTGCTCACAGCCCCCGGTGCCAGGAGCCACCAGGTCCCCCCACCCCTCCCATCCCCGTGCTGAGTGAGGCCCCCCCAGCCCCCGTCACACGTGCACCCTGAGAAGTCACCACAGAAGGTTTTTTTTTTTCTTTGTATAGAATATTTATTTTGAAGCTCTATTTTAATAGTATTTATTTTAGAAAGTCTACTATTGTTAAGAGTTCTTCTGTTTGTGAAGAAAAAACAAGTACTGATGAATGTACTGATCTAGAAATTATATATATATATATAAATATATATTGTTAAATATATCGGTGGCTGTTGTGGTTTGTCTATATAAAAAGTCCTGAAGAATGTTTGTAGCAATTATCCTAAAATACGGGTGGACAGCAGCCCCCAGTGTCAGCCCGGGTGCTCAGCCCCACACCCATCCATCGCAGTGCCCGAGCAGAGCAGCTCCCAGCTCTGCCCCTCGCAGGAGCAGTTCTCTCCTTCCCTCCCAGCACACGCTGGGAAGCTTGGGTTGCAGTCAACTGCAACTTCCACAAAGCTGAAGGTCAGCCCTTCACTTGAATGTTTGGCTGGAGATTAAAAGCCAGCTTAGCAGTACCGATCCCACAAAGCCCCCCCAGCTCTTCAGCCCCATTCCTCGCTGCTGTGTCCTCACTTCCAGGCTGTGCACAACTGCAGTGGGATGGGGACAGGCTCAGGGGAAAGCTCAGAGAGCTCAGCACTGCCGCTGCCCCCATCCAACACCAGTAAAACAGCATGTGCCTGGCCTCAGGCAGGTGCCAGCTTCCCAGTGCCTGTGGCTGCAGGATGGGAGCAGTGGATGTGCTGCTCCATGGATCCCTGGCACCTTGTCTTGCACGGCCTCGGCCATGCTCAGCCCAGAGACGTGCTGAGGCTGCCAGAGCATAACCACCAAAATGCAGCAGTTGTGACCAAGCTAAGAGCCATTGGCTTTCTTTCCCTAACTGGTCCAGTGCTAGAAGTGCTGATCCGTATGTACAGCACGAGAGAAATGTCACAGCACGCAGGAAAGGACAGCGGTGCAGCCTACCTATCCCCATCAGCACAGAGACGGGGGCTGCTGCAAGGAAATCCCAAATGTCTGCATGAAGCTTCTGCGCCCCATCACCTTCCAGAACAGCCCAGATCTTTCCATCCCATCTGCAGGGAGCCCCAGGCAGACGGCCTCCCCCCACCAACGCTGGGACGCAGACATTTCTTCGGGTAGAGACCCAACGTGGAGCGAAGTTCCAGCAGAACGGGCTCCAGCTCCGTGCAGCACGTTGCCCAGTGCCAGCTCACCGAACCCGGCCCGTGCCCTGTCCCCAGCAGCGTGCCAGGCTGCTAAAAATAAGGGCCCACTCTGTTTGTACCCGTTCCTGTGTTTATTTGCGCGAGCTCTGCAGCTCAGCTGTGACTCACAGCCAGAAGCGCTGCGGTCCGTGTCCTCCCCAGCAGCACTGCACCCGGCCCAAAGCACCACTGAAAAATAACAACAGAGACAACTGCTGCGCTGCACAGGTCCTCACACCGGTGCCAAAAAGTCTGCAGTGGGGAAAAGATGCTGAGTTTACGTTGTTTTTATTTAAAGCAGACTTAGCCAGGATGTATAAATTTAAACTCGAGCTTGGCAGCGCCGCCTGATGTCTTGCACATAAAGCTTTACAAATATCAGCTCGGTGCTCACGTCTCTCTGCTGGAGGCACACCAGCACAGCCTTGTTGATCTGACAGGAGATGTTAAAGTAATAACTTCTCAGTCAAAATCATCCCCTTTCCTCACATTAAGGTTGCTGCTGTTTTCAGTAACTGACTGCTGAAGGGATCCGGGGCTGAGGACAACGGGCCGTGCAGCTCCAGCAGCAGCCCCAGCTCCTGTAGTTTGGGCCACGAAGGGAATTCCTGATGAACCAAAGCACCCAAACCCCACTCGGCGATGCCCTGCCTCGGAGGGGATGGGCTGAAACTCATGGATTGCGATAAAAAGCTGATTCTGAAATTTCCTGTAAAAAAATATTGCTTGGATGCATATTTAATAAACGCTTCGAGATTTTTCCAAGGGTTAAACGAAACCTGCTGACATGTGACAGCTTGGGATGCCTCCAGAGGGGGAGGGCGGGACAGGGGAGCATCCAGCATCCCTCCACTGTGGGGATTTTTGTTCCTTTGCACTTACACGAGGACCGTGTCACTGTGAGCACACACACCAGCAGGTGCACAAACGAGAGAGGGACTGTTGGGAGCAGTTCCCCTTAATGAGCACCTCCACTCTGCTCAGTGGAAGTGAGACAGCAGCGGAAGGTTTGGTTGGTCTGCCCTTACCATGAAACAAAACCCAGCTGTGTCAAGGCAGGATTCAGACCTCGGTGGATGTCACACACGGCCGAGGTTCAGCCCTCTGCGAGCAGCAAACAAATGGTCGGGATGGAGATAGATTGATTTTGTGTTTGCTTTTGCTTCCTGATGCCAGCAGCACCGGAGCAGCAGCAGCCGTGCTGCAAGCAGAGCCCAGGGACCCCTGGGGAACAAAGGGTGACTGCTCGGGTCAGGACATGGTGCAAAGAGGAGGACCTGGAGGGTCTGTGCTTTGGTTGGTGCACATAAACAACCAACCAGCAGTCCAAGGAACTGCAGGCACACCTATCTGTGGCAGCCTTCCCCTCAAATGTGTTCTGTGAAGGGCACGAAGCCGGGGACATCACACCACCACGAGGAGCCCCCACCGCACACACCGCCTTCCGATGGGAACTTATGCATGAATAAATCTTTATATAAACGAATAAATCATAAAATCGGGTCCTGCTCACTCTAGGTATGTTTGTGATTATGTTACAGTGTTATGTAACTGGATTTTCCTAATCAGAAACATTACATTCTTGGAACATGAAACCGGGACGCTCTGCACCGCATCCCCGTGCACTGGTTACAGCACCGGTGTGAGCCAGATCCCAGTGCTCCTCTCCATGGAGGCAATGGCCAGCTCCTTCTTGCCTCACATGGATGTTTTGTCTCCACTCCAGGAAGAGCCCAGATGCACTTCTGAATGGCTGAAGCCTGGGGAAGGACTCATACCCATCCCAGTGGGCATTGGTAGCTTTTCCATGCAGATACTCGACAACATCCTTTAACTTCTGGTTAGTCCTGGGACGGTCAGGCAGTTGGAGTAGCTGGTTTTTGGAAGAGCCTTCCAACCCAATTCTTCTATTCCACCCTATTCCATTCCATCCCATTCCATCCTACTCCCCTGGGAGCCATGGACAGACCCCAGCTTGGGAGCAGAGGTACTCCCCTTGGAGAGGCACCAACATGAGCAGTACATCTACGTGCCCACTTGTTGAGAGGGCTTTGACCGTGTGGCTTCTGGGAGTGCATGAGTTGGGGATGTGAAATATGGACAGAGAGCGCTCATCAGATGGGTTGGGGAGAGCCCATGGTGCTGGGAAGTGATGGGCTTTTCTTTTGTCTCCAAAAAAGTAAGGGAAAAATGCATGCGAGGACTCCAGAGTGGCAGCAGTATATCTTAGCAGCCCCTTGGCCAGCTCCTTTCAAGGGTTAGCCCTACGCTGTAAACTGCAAAGGAAACCCAGAATGACAAACAATTGTAGGAACCTGAAAAACCAAGTTCCTCTGGATTTCATGGGAAGTGTGGTTTTAAATATTCCGACCTGTCTGTCTGAGGGGAAGTGGGCAATAAATAGCAGCCCGGTTGTTATCAAGAGGATGTGAGCTATTTATAAAAAATTCTTGGGCTTTTTGAACTCTGTTTAAAGAGGCAATATCCTTCACTTGGGTAATTGGGGGACTAAAATGCTAAAGCAAACAAGATTACTCAACCACCTTGGGAAAGTTTAGTGCTTGCCTGTGTGTTTCCAAAATTTCCAGTTATTTAAACAGCTGCTCCATTATTGTCCCCACATCCAGAGAAGAGCATGAAAAGCTCTTTCAGATCGCCCCTCACTCAGAGATGCAACTGTGTGCCGCTCCTCCACGCACCCAACCGGCAACCCAAGCAAGGAGCTGAGAGCTGTGCTGCTTCGTTAAATAATATCTCACTGAAATGAAATGAAAGGGGCTCCTCTGGGCCTTACAGCACATTGGCTCCCCAGGGCTGAAAGCCTCCAACTCAGCGCAGGGATGGCTGCGGGGATGAGGAAGAGCAGCCGCTGTCCTCCTCCTCCTCCTCCTCCTCATGCTGCTGCCCCAAGTCAGGATGCAGCCCTGAATGCACCCCATTGATGGCCCTTTTTGCTTTTCTGAGCACGGCCGTAAGGCACACAGCACTGCTCCTGTGTGGGAACCACACACAAAGTGCCCCGACAAAATGATGGCATCGTCTAAAATACACAAACACGCTCAAAAGAAGGAAAACCATGAAATTAAGGATAACAAACAACAAAGAGAAGCTCGTACACAAAATCCGTTGGTGTTTGTGAGTCACTAAGGCCTTCCTGTCCCGTCTCAGAGATTGTGGGAATGCACTGCAGCCCATCATCTCCCTGCAAACCGAGGTGCTATTTCCCTCCCAGTGTGGGGCCAGGGGCAGCCCCTGCACAAACCAACCATTTTTTTTTCCTTTTCTTTTTTTTTGTCCTTCAAAAGAAGGAAGTCAAATCTGAGGAGCAAAGGCTGCAGAGTGTGTGAGCAGGGAGCACACCTCGGCGACGGGATCGCACTGTGTTCCTGCACAGCATCCAGCACAGGGGGCTCAGCCATGAATGAATGGGAAATGCCAGGAGAAGCTGAAGTGCTCTGGACGCGAGGACTCTGTAGAAGCTCATTCTTTGCTGTTAACAAATAAGGTCCCCCCTTTCCCCTTCCTTTCTCCCTTCAGCAAATGAGGATTTTCTTTCTCAAACGTCTTTTTCTTTAACCTCTCTGTGCTGGGTGCTGGGGAGCTGAGCACCACACCCCATCTCCGCACAGATCCACGCTGCTCACCCTCCTGGCAGAGCTGCCATCCCCCCAGGCTGAGTGGGATGTGCAGGACAGGCACTGCCTGGAGTGCCATCACATCACAGTGTCACTGGATACCACAGTGCTCAGGCTGAAGGAGAGCGGTGTGCGTGTGCTCCCAGGCACCTCTGTGCAGCAGTGCTCCTGCACAGCCTGCCTGGGGGGGGAGGAAATGGCCCCCAGACACATCGCAGCCCCATCCCTGCTCTGTTTCCTGCTCCCAGCCCCGCTCAGCTCTGGCCCAGCTTGCCAAAAAATAAAAGACAACAACAGCCCTCTATTGCAACTCGTGTTTTAAACCAGGATCCCTCTTCTCTCCCTCCTGCAATGTATCAGATGTCTACCTGAGGGACTTGTTGGCTTTTCGGTACCGGTGACCCCCACGGATATTGAGAACAGGCAGTAAAGGCTCCGAAGTGTGACCTATACCCCAGGGCCACATTAACATCTCTGTGTGGAAATGGGAACAGTTCTAGAAGCTGATAGCACACTGAGAACGCCCGACTCCAGCTCTTCGTTGTGCCAAGCAGCTGTGAGAAAGCAATACCAGCAGAAAGGGAAGAATGTTTCCCTGTTTTCCTAGGCTCTGTGCCACCATGCCAGCCTGGCAGGACAGGGCTCCCTACAACACCACAGCGGGTGCAGGATGCAGCATCGTGCTGCTGGCAGAGTGGGGTCGGCTCCCACAGCACCCAGCCCACGTCTGATCCCACAGCACCCAGCCCACGTCTGATCCCACAGCACCCACCCCACGTCTGATCCCACAGCACCCAGCCCACGTCTGATCCCACAGCACCCAGCCCACGTCTGACCCCACAGCACCCACCCCACGTCTGATCCCACAGCACCCACCCCACGTCTGATCCCACAGCACCCAGCCCACGTCTGATCCCACAGCACCCAGCCCACGTCTGATCCCACAGCACCCACCTCACATCTGATCCCACAGCACCCAGCCCACGTCTGATCCCACAGCACCCACCCCACGTCTGATCCCACAGCACCCAGCCCAGCAGCTGCGCGGAACCACTTCCTCAGCCCCATAACAATGCATGAAGGAATTTCCACAAATCCCAAGGCTGCCCCGACTTCCACTTCTAAACTTGGAGAAAGAAATACCAGGACATTCCTTTGTTGTTCCAGCTCACTGGCTGTTTGATCTGTTGGTTTTGTTGTTTCTTTTTTTTCTCTCCAACTGAGTCAATTAAAGAATCCCAATTTCCCCTGGAAAAAAGCATAAAGTGGTGACAAACAATGTGCTTGCTTCTTTGATTTTTAACTAATTGCTTCCAAGTTGGACCCAAATCTGCTGCCCTGTGCTGGCTGGTGTGGTTTAATGCTTAAGCTGCAATTTGGGCAGAGAGCAGAAAGTGATAGGTACACTTACACCATATTCCTTCATTGCAGGAAAGGAGCACAGCAGTGCTGCACCTCCCTGGCAGCGGCTGCTTGGGTCAGGTAAACAGCAACCCTAAAACAAAAGGTAACACAAGAGCAGCCCCACCACAGCCCAACAGCAAAGCCAGTAGCATGGTAATCCCCTCCAGGGGCAGGAAACAACCATTCTTCTGCCAGGAAAAGGAGAGATGGGAACCTTGAGCATGGGGAGGAGCAGCTGGGTTCTTGTTACTCAGGGTAATTCATGTCATGGCTATCGAGGGGCAAAGGGGAACCACCAGCAGCCATGGCCAGGAAGACCTCATTATTTTGTCTGTCAAAGAGCCCTGGGTGTCTGGATGGAAGAGACCTCCAACCCTTTTCCTGCAGAGACACCAACCTGCTGATTTCCTCCCCTAGTTCCAGTGGAAGCTGTAATTGAGGGGTGGTGCTGTCACCACCTCCAGGTCCCGTCTGCACCATCCCAGGCAAAGTTCTGCCATGAGGCTTTGGAAGCCCAGGAGCAGACTTGGTGGCACTTGCACAGCCTGATTGGAGATGTGAGCCCTGCACGACCCCTGCCAGCCCTGCAGCACTGCTCCAGTGCAGGCAATGAGCAACAGTCCTCAGCTCCTGAGCACGGCTTGAGATACAGTGCAGCCCCAAAGCACTGCTGGGTGTTGTCCACAAAGTCCTCTTCTCGAGGCATGACAGACCTGCAGCTTCGACTTCTGCTTTCTTCTTTCATTTTGTTTGGTGGTATCTTATCATTCAAGAGCTCATTAGGCAGGAATTCCTCGCGCTGTTTATTTTCCATTTGTCCATATGTTCCCCGCAAACTCAGCTCCGTTTCTGTTTTAAGTTTATACTTAGAAGCAGTAATTGGAAGGGATGAACAAAGGCACGAGGGAAGGCAACGCAAGCACAACCAAACTCAGCAGATGTTTCGGATTCCCACGCGTCCCCGAGAAGCAGGAGCTGTCCTGCTCTGATCACACCGTCACAGAGCAGAGCTGCAGCTGCCCGGACGTGGTTGGCCCCTCGGTTCCACCGAGGCACTGATCCACTCACCACGTGCCACACAAACTGTGCACAGAGAAAAACCCAGAGACGTGACCGTGCAGCACTGCTGCTGCCCAGGCAGCCCCACGCTGACGTGGGTCCTCTCTGTCTTCTTCCCATTTCAGTGCAAGATGGTTTCTTTCCTTTTCCTGTGTCAATTCGAAATCAATTTTGGCTTGACTGAAATAAAAGAGTATTAATCTGAAATGGGCTTACACCAGTTAAATGAAAATGGTGCATGTTTGCTTGCAGATAAGGCCTTATTTTTCAACATGGCTATTGCAAAACACTGCTGATAACATTGGGACACTCTATAGAATGGAAAGAAAGAAAAAAAGACAGGAACAGCAGTGACTGTGCAGAGTGCAAACAGCAGACGGGGGCCATTGGTCAGCAGTTCTCCCCCCGTTCATGTATAGCCATGAAAATAGGCCATAAAATTAATGAGAGGAGTGACTGCAACTGCAGCACACAGCAGCGACTCGTGCCTGCTCCATGGTCTTCATTTCTGATCGGAAATAGTGATTTTCTGCCGGACCAGATTAAAATCTCTCTTACTGCCAAAGGCAGAGCCCGCAGTCCCCTGGGAGCACCCAGCACAGGGGGAGCCAGCCAAGCTCTGCACGACCCAGTGCAGCCTGGGCAATGCACCACGGCACATGGGGGATGCAGAGGGGGACAAGAAGTCCCCTCCTGTGGGGGCTCCAAGGGCTCAGGGCCATTCAGACAACAGCCCCGCAGGCTCAGCAACCGGCTGGATACATGGCATTAATTAGGGGGAGAACACTTAAGGCAGACTAAATACTGGAATTCACAAACTAAAGCACGGCTCACATCATAATCGGAAGGGGAACTTCCCAATTTGATTGCAGAAAGCAATTTACTTCAATTAGCAGGGATGTAAACAGAGCCCTTGCTTAACCGAAGCAGTGCCTCTCCAAAAAGCTGCTCCTGATGGCAGCTCTCCGTGGCATCTGCAGAGACATCAGTTGGGTTTTGTGAGAGGGATGGGAGCTGTGCCCAGCAGGAGGGCACCCGCACGGACCCTTGGTGGTATGTGAGCCATTCCTCAGGGTGCTGGGGTGGGGAGGGGATGGGCAGAGCTGTCCCTGCCCCAAACTGTCCCCTGCCCTGCTGCTGCACTGAGTGTGTGCGGGGCCATTTGCAGCAGCTTCAGGAAACGTGGGCCCATAAAGTACTTCCTCCTCCTCCCTGCTTCCAGCTGGGGATGTTCGGGGTAATGGTTCTGCATGGACTGGTGAAAGCCCTCCTAGAAAACTGGCACAGAGATGAGGCTGAAGGAGGCAGATGTTGCCCTGCTTGCTGCCTCCCTGTCCCCCACCTGCACTCCTTGATTTGCTCTGGATGGTTCGGAGCCACTTGGCATCCATCAAGCTGCAGATTTGGTGCCTGAGATGGACACTGCCTGAGGGCCAAGAGCAGGGCTGGGTGCAGGGGGTGTGGTGCACACAGGAGACCCCCACTCCGAGCAGAAGCTGGAGCTCAGTGCAGCATTACAACACGAGCTGCCTTCTGTGCAAGGCATGCAAGGGCTGGCAGAGAGGAAGCAGCAGCAAAGAGCCCTGATCACTAAATACAAGCCATAGGCAGAAGCGACTGGAAGTGACCCAGCCAGGCTGGGCAGAGCCACCAGCAGGGAGGGACAGCTCCGTGTGCCACTCTGCACATCCCGGGGGGGGGGGGGGGGGGGAAGATGCTGCACTGGCCCCCAGCTGCCTGCACATCTGCAACCCCTTTCCTTTTTTCTCTTTTCTTTCCCCCCATCACAGACCACTTTAAAGGCCCCAATGAGGCCCTAATTAGGAGCGCAGCCACAGCAGCGACCTGGCAGGGCAGTGACCCCCGGCCATGGGCAGGAAGCTCAGCCGTGGGTGGGCCGGGGCGAGCCCCGCACGGCCCCAAAATCCACTGCTCATGTGCAGTGTCTCCCTCCAACCCCACCACAGCCTCAACTCCTCCATCCACACCGAGGAAGCTGGAACTGTGCTGAGCACCCATGCCCTGCCCTGCACCGATACTGCTCCGGCACACGGTGCCCATCCACGCTGCCCCACGTGTCCCTGGCTCCGTGTCAGCCCGTGCCCTGCTGTAGCTCAGCAGCACCTCGTGCCCCAGCCCCGCTCGGTGTCAGCCCAGCACAGCTCTGCATGTGTTTATGAGCAGCACTGCCCGCGGCCGCCCCGCTCCCTTATCACCGCCGCGACCTTTGCTTGTTGCAGATTAGTGGCTGGAGCCAGTTGGATTTGTTTGATTTCTGTTGATGGTTATTAGGCAAAGGAAGTGCCAGAAGGGATTTTGACCTCGAGTTTAAACCTATTCCAATTAGAGCCACTGAGCCTTTAATTACTGCACTCCAATCACTTTGGTTAAAGCAACAACACAAACAAACACAAACTGGGCTGGAGATGGGCTTCCTTCCCACCGGCCCTCGGCTCGGCTGCAGCCCCTTCCCCACCAAGGGAATGCCAAGGGGTGAAGAGCCCTTTGGAAGCATTGGTTTCTTACTCAGTATTGAGCAATTCAGTTCAACCCCTCCCCAAAAAAGTCAGCCCAGAGCTCCCCGGTCCTTGGCCTGCAGCTGCAGCAGGAGCAGCTGCTCCACGATGGGCAGCAGCAGCCTCACAACGGCCCTGCAGACACTCTGCACTCGAGGAGTTTATAAAAGCTCTCCTTAATCCAACTGCTACCAGTTGGGGTTTTACTGTATGTATTTTTTGCAACACATTTGTTTGTGTTTCCTCCCAGTTAAACCTACACCACGTTTTAAAAGTGACAGAACGAAAACAGCAGTAGATCCTCCAAAAACTTCATCCATTAAGGCTGGAAAAGAGCCCCACAGCATTCACCGACCACATCCCCCAGGGCCACATCCCCCCCGCTCTGAATGCCCCCCAGGACGGTGACCCCCCCACCTCCCCATCCCAGTGCCCTCCAGCACAACTCATTGCTGCTGAAGAAGCCACCAACCATGATTCAGTCATCAGCTTCGCGTGGCTGAAACACCACGGCCGTTTTCTTGTGAGGAAGGACGCGCAGGAGCCGCTCCGAAACGCAGCCCTGCCGCTCACAAATGACAGCAGAAGAAAAAAGTCATAGAAATGATTCTGGAATTTGGGCCAAACGGAGCAGTCTGTAACGCTGCCAAGCTGTTCTGCATAACACGTGCTGATGGAAGAGGGCCACAGCCACGGCCAGGCCCGGCAGCTCCGGCACCGCTGCACTCCTCCGCAGGCAGAGCAAGCTGTGCAGGACCACTGCCAGCAGTGGGCAGGGGAGGGGGGCAGCCCAGCCCAGCAGCCCAAGCCTGGACATGCAAAGGAGCAGAGATGTCACGATTTTCCCAATGGAAATGTCAGGGCAAGACCAAGAGAGCGTTTTAAGCGCGGGACACGGGGCTCAAATGATTCTGAGTTGAGGGGGCTGTGCGTTTGGCTGCCACGGGGCAGGAGGGACAAAGATGTGGGGTCACAGCACGCAGCAGCCGGGCTGTCAGAGCCGAGGCAGCCCTATGTCAGCCCGTGCTGAATGCTTTTCAAACCCCGCCACCCACCTCCTCCCACAGGGCATCCCCTCCCTGCCCACGGCTGCAAATGTATGTGCAGAACAGCTGAGCTCGAGGTGCCTGCAGCTCCAGGCCACCAAATGAAGGGAAACAGGAATGCCAAATATTCCAGTTCTCCGAATGCACAAGACCAAATAAGGCCCATATGCCAAGAGAGTAAACAGAAGGCTGATCTACCAAGTTTGGGCAAATGCGATGCAGAGTGGCTCAGCGCTCCGGATTTTGTCCCGCAGGATGAACTCAGTAATTCCCTCTGCGTGCACTTGTTTAGAAAGGAAGCCACCATTAACCCCCATCTATCTTCATCCACCCCACAGCCTGGCTGTGCGAGTGTGTCTGCAAAGCTGAGCCCTGAAACAGAACTACAACAAGCAGCTTACGTGAGACTGAGAAAAACCCACTGCTGCCACAGCCCACGGAGCCCCCATCCCCTGAACTGCCAGAGCCTGACGCTGGGAAGTGTCCTGGGCATGGAAAAGCTGGATGTAAAAAGGAGGAAAGGGATCCTGGAGTGGGGCAGGAGTCACACCTGCATCACAGCCTCCGTGCAGCCACCACCACATTCCTGCAGAAAGCCTGCAATGGGAACCAAGGAGCAGATGCAGTCGAGCACTGAAACTAAATTAAACACTGATCTACAGCAAACATTGCTACAGAAGTGACATTTATTAATGTTCTGCTATATTTACAGTTTTAACATAGTAAAACTCCGAAGTGGATTCCCACTCTGCAGAAAGCACGAAAGTGGACATTAAATCTACATGGATAATGCATCAGGGTCTCTGCAACACAGATTATGAATGCAAGAATCACAGGGATGTTCAGAATCGTCTCAAAAGTCCCAAGCCAAAGGAAAAAAAAAAAAGGCCTTTATTTAGCAAGATATTTTTATACAAAGTCACGACGTGACCTTTCATCTTTACACTACCAACGTGTACTGTGAGAATTCCTATTTAGTCCAAAAGTAGGTAGTAGGAAAGAAGAGGACGACACCGAGAATACCATAGGCTAGTAAAAAAATTAATACTTGTGCCACCTTCAAAATAACACTCTCTCCCAATGACCCCTCACCACCCCGTGCTGCAGAGCCCGACTCTCCCCCTCAGCGCTGCCATCAGCTTTGGGATCTCCCCCCGGGCACTCAGCGTCACCACACTGCACACGACGCAGAGCCCCGACCCGCCCGGATGCAGAACGAAACAAAGCAAGCCTGTCCCCTGCTGGCTACGGGGCACCATGCTACCCAAATGACTACAGATGCTAGATAAGGCTTCATTAGCACATCACAGACTCGACTGCAATAGCTCTTGCAAACATTAGCCACTAACGATGTAAGGGTTACAGAATTCCGCATTAATTAGTTATTAAAATTTTACACCTAGAAACAAATAGAAAGAAATGCCTCTCCTTTTTTTTTTTTTTTTTTCAACAGTACTTTATTTCTTTTAAAGCAGGTGATTATTTTTTCTTCTGTTTCAGTCTTGATTCATTTCCTGCAGGTGTCCTGTAACTTCTTGAGGGAGAATTCACTCGCGCAGGAAGACATTTGCCAGAAAACATCTGCTGGAGAAGGACATTGAATATTGAACCTGTAGTTAGATTGCTATTTTGGATAACAGAAGGATGTAGCTCACAAAGAGTGCAGGATATCGAGGCTTATAAGGGATCTCAGTACACAGCACCATGACTCTACAATGAGAATGACGGCTCACAATGCCCCGTGCATCGTGCCCTACAGCACAAAGCCAAACTTGGGAACCACCAGACAATGAAAACCCCAATCTTCTGTGGTTTCCTTTATAAGAAGTGTGGGTTAAAGATCTCCAGTGAAAGTGTTCAAGTTGTAATTTTCAGAAGGTGAGGCCCATTCACCTCAATATATCCAGAAGAGTGCTCTGTGGGAGCTCTCAGGTGTCCACAGAGAAATAAATAAACAAAAACACCACTCCTCCATCCTTCCAAGCAAGGAGTTAAGAAAGGGCTCCAAAATCCTTATTTCAAATTCCTGATCACAGAAACACAGAATAAAAAAAAAAACACAGGAGAGGTCTCTGAAACAAAAAGCCACATGGTTCCTGTAGTAAATGAAGAAGTAAAATAAAAAATATTCCATGAGAACAAACTACAGCTGACACAGCTGATGCTGAAATGCTGGCACTGCCTGAGCACACGACCAAGGGAAGTGATCCTTCTGTGACTCAGCAGGAATTTCAGAGGATATTACAAATGCTGGAGGTCAGCAGAGAAGTCCACTGCAAACCAGCAGCTTTGTTAAGCAGAACAGGAACACAAATAAACCGGCTGACCAACTATTTTTACACACTATCATCACTAGACAAAGCTGTAAAGCACTGCACAATGCTTGCTCCACGTGGCACGTTCCTGCTGCAGAACAGAAATTAAGCAGTCTTAAGCAATTTACAGCTTCTAATAAAAGGAAAGTGCACTTGGAAAATGAAGCCTTGGTTTCAAATTCTGAACAATGTAATGACCCCAGTTTAAAGCTGGGGTTTGTTTGGCCTCTTTATACCACTGTCCCAGCTGCAACTGCTTCAACCCTGTCTTGGGGAAATGCAATGTATTACAGTATTTCTAAAGGGAGCATCATGTTGCACCCACCATCTGGGAAGCAACCTACTCCAGCATTTCCTTCCCCTCAGGGAGGGACAGTTAATGCAAGGCCATTACCTGCTGTTGAGCAGGAAATTATGCTATAAGGGTTCAACTACTTAAACCTTTCTTTAAAGCCCCATTAGGAAGGGAGTAAAACGTTCAGCCTTGCAGAAAAGGCTTTCATGCATTCAGGCTTTTGGAAATCACTCAGGTAGGACAGTGTGCTCAGGTATGCAGGAGTGATATTCAAAGAGAAGTGATGTGCAAGAATTGAATTTCTTCATGAACTTGGCAGAAAACACCAAGAGCAGACAAAACTCAGACAAGTTGTTCTTCTTGGTACACAAGGCAGGCTGGCACTGTTTTCTAACCACATTTTGTGACCTTTGCTCATGTTTAGAACACTCCATGTGTTTCGGGCACGTTATTCATTCAGAAAGACATGCCCGTCAAACTGTGCACGGCACGCGGACAGAGATTGTGTTCATGCAATTCAAAGCTAATTAATTCAAGATTCTTCAACAGAAAAAGTCAGGAAGAAATGTCAAATATTCCTCTGCTCCCCACCAAGACAGCATGGATGCTGTCCCTCTGTAGAAGCAGGAGCTGTGTGGGATACCAACAAATAACTGTTCTCTGCTGCCTTGCATTCTGAAAAAACCGATGCAAAGTCACTGCATCAAGTTAAAAACGAAACAAGAAATTCACGAAAGCAGAAAGTTTACCTTTAGTAAATAAAGAGAACTCTGGTCCTGGGGAGAGTGGAAAAAGTATCAGGCATCTTCCTGACCTTTGCGTAATTAATAAATCCTCTGAGAAACAGCAGAAAACCTAGATGGAAGAAACACAGTTGTGAAGTTAATAAAGGTTTTGCTTCTGCAATTAGAGAAGGAGCAGAGCAAGACACAGCTAATAGTACAGAGCCACCTGAGGTGCTGGGATGCACAACAGCTGTCTGAACACAAGAACTTTCTTGTATCAGTGATGCCTCATCTTCCAATACTGTGCAGTCTCAAAATCAAAACTTTCCTTAGCCCAACACAAAACCTTTCACTCAAAATTAGGACTGGTGTTTAGATTAGATCTAGTCACTTCCAGTGGAGGAAAAAAAAAATAAGGAAAGATCAGAACTCACTCTTCCATTTAAGATGTAACAGATACAACATCAGTTACCATAAATGCAAACATTTTTTCTCTATTTTTTTCCTTCTGATTGACAAATGGAACATTACTAACCCAGAATTACAACAAAAAGACAGTGCTTATGTGCACCTCTAACACCCAGAATGCACGCAGAAAGAGCCATTTGAGGGTTACATTTCAGTTTTACATCTACACATACATATTTTAGTAGCCAGCATGCTGTGCTTACAAAAGCCCTTACTGCACTTTACAGAGTTCTGAATGTGCACACCTTCCTCCCTCCAGAACAAAACACTTACCTAGAACAAGGAACACCCACCAAAGCCAATACTGACCATCAAAGTAACCAGGAAAGTAGGTGGAGAACTGGGAAAAAAAGAGAAAAAAAACAACAAAACACAAGTTAGAGCACATGACAGTGTCTGTACTTAAATATATTTTCAAGCTGCCTGCATATCCAGTCTCTACTAAGGAAAATAAAGCAGAAAACTATGCTTCTCGTCACCTGCTGCCTGTGCCACATGCGTGTCACACCAGAGGGCACCAGCGAGCTGCTCCAGCCATGGCTGTGCCACTGCCCCCTCCTCCAGCAATAAAACAAACCTCACACATCCTCATTTCCAAATCCCCGTTTCTCTCTTCTCATTGGTTATGCTCACAGTAATCTCACCCATCCTCACAGACAACATTACATTTTCAAAGTAACACCTAAGGAACATCATACAAGTGAGACATCACCAAACTGACTGTAGGGCTTGCTTTGTCTGGATAATTATTTTATGCAGAACAAACCATGGTTACTGCTCAGCACACAAATGCATTCTGATCCAACAGAGTGGTGCTGCCTGAGAGATGTCCTTGAGTGTGCAATTTTTTAAATCTCCCTTATTATAATAATAATCCCATCATACGAACACATAAACAGGGCAGAATGACAACGAAGCTCTGTCCTCAGTGAGCATGAAGCTCAAAATCCAATTCAGCATAAAAAAAAAGCTAAATTTGCCACAAATAACATTTGTATAAGTAAAACAAAAATGAGCCAGGAAAAGAAAAACAGTACCAGTTTTTCTGCACTGCGCTTACCCTGACAATAAGGATCCACTTGATAAGAGACAAACCAAATCCAGAAATAGCCCCATACCGTCCTGCAGCTGAAGTAGTCAGACAGAAAGACAAGAAAAATCCAATCCAGTTGAAGAGGAATGCCACTAAGAAAGGAAGAAAAAAGCTAGATCAAGTCCTCTTTATATTCCAAGAAGGGAAAAGAAAAAGGCATAAAAACCTTAAAATTGGCACACACTGGGTTTTGGTTGTTTTTTGGGGTTTTTTTTTGGTGCCTTGTAAACCTAAGTGTGAAAATAACTCTGGCTATTTCAGGTTGCTGAGTTACAAAAGTTGGTTGCACCATGTACTTACTGAAGAAAGTTAGCATGAAAATGCCATCGTTTCCTATCCTCAGCTGGTCGCTGTCGTCATAGTCATCCCGTGTCACAAAGTCCTCCTCCTGCAAACCCAAGGCAAAGATAACAAGTGCTTTTAAGTCAGCCCAGTCCACAGAGCAAACCCACACCTGCACCTGCTGCTTCAGGACAGGGTCAGCAAAGCACACAGCCCTCAGGAAGCAGCGTGCAATACAGGGATACAAAATTACACTCAAAGAAAGCTCCTTTATGGGGAAACATCCCTAAATCTCAGAAGGCTACAAACTACAAGCAGAGAAAAATCCCAATTAAATCCTTAGCAGCATTTTTTATTTCTTTATCTTAAGATGGGCACATTCTTGTTCTCACTAAAATAATTCCCCTACTCATCAGAAAAATGGCACTTTTCATCTGAACAAGTAATTTGGCTTCCATAAAGAAGTATAAGGAACCATGGGCATTTAATGGTATTAGGGGTGGGGGACCAGGCTGAGAGGTTGTGTTGGCAAAAGGAATTTAAAATGAAAACAAATGTATTCCGACAGAGGGAATGGTTTTCTCATCCTTGAATCAGCTACACTGTCCTCTGGAAAAAGTCAAGTAAGCAGCAGGAGTATTGAGAGTAGATACATGAGATGGCTGAATAGTTAATTCTAAATCTCTTAAAAACAAAAAACAAAAAACAGTACACAGAGATGCAGTACACTGCCTCTGTCAGCTTGCCAAACTCATCTGGATAGCATTACTTCATAGCTGCCCAGAGGAACATTTAAAACCTCACACCTCAGAACTCTTGGGAGCGTATAATACCACTGCCCTAAAGGCTGAAAAACAAAAGGCAGGACACTTGATGAGCAGGACTTAAAAGAGAAACCCTGCACAGGAGATGTGAAGGACATTCTGGCAGCCAAGTGTACTCACTCTTCCAGGAACCAAGGGAATTGTGGCTTCAGCCTTGGTTCTCTCTGCCTCGTCGTAGCTAGGCAGTGTTGTGGCCACGTTGTAAGATGGAGGCTTTGGAAATCCTGACTCATCCTTGTAGTCAAAATAAGCTGCAAAGCAGAAGTTATATAGCAGGTAACCTGTCTGCTCCTCAGGAACTCCACATCGAGAACAAGAAACAGGATCCTTCCAGGCCTCCTGAAATGCTCAGCTCCTGTCTCCTCCCCACCCTTTTAGCCCCCTGCCATCCCAGAATAAAAAGTGAAAAACAAAAGAACAGCTTATCATACGAAGTAATACGCAGAGCACCACTTCAACAAGCCTGGCTCTGCTTATTCTTAAAGCAATGACACACACATCTCTCCTTCAATAAAACAGAAGCAGTCTCTTTTATGAAACCCAAGCAGTCTGAGAGAGACAAAAGAAGAATCACTGTGAGCCTCAGTCTGCTGACCAGCAGCTTTCCCAGAGAAAGACTCCTCACAGCTTCCTGATGCAGGCAATGGACTGGGACAAAAATCAAACCACATTTCTGAGCTCCCATCTCTTAGGAACACCAGGGAATCAGAACTAATAGGGCATCCTCACAATGAGCATGCTGAGGCAGGATACTTAGCAGTCAGCTTTAGAGACACAAACTCCAACTTGTAGCCAAAGCTGGCTGGCTGTGTGAGATACTGACTCGCATTTGACTCACACATCTTCTTTAAAGCTGACTATGGAAGTTCTGGAGGGGGAAAAATGAAAAGGTTTACCTAAGCCAAAGCACCAATCATTAAATAAAAAACCAACCACCCTGTTTTGCTCAAAGCTATTAGTGAGTTACACGACAGTATGATGATTCAGAAGGAGGATGAGCTCATGACCAAGTTCTTAGTTACTGAAAACTGCAGAAATCATGAATTCTTTAATCCCTTTTAAGCAACAAGTCCTTTTTGGAAGGAGTACGGTATCATTCAAATGCCAAATAATGAGAGGGAACCACAAGGCCTCACAGCACTTCGATTTTAACTGCCTTCAATCTACTCAGAACACTGCAATGTAACCGAACAGCACTTTATAGGATGACATCAGAAGAACGCAGCCAAAATGCACCTTCTAAACCACAAGAAACAATAGCATCTCTGGATCAATTCTCATCTTTTGTCGCCTTGGTGAGGATAACGCAATGCCATCTGTCAGTACGGAGAATAATTAAGGAGGTAAGGAAGAACAGCAGAGCAAACCCAGCTCTCCCCTTTCTGCTGCACCTACCTGTATTCTCTGCAGAAATGCTGCTGTAGGGTGGAGGGGCATCACTGACCACTGGAGCAGCCTCACCTGGCTCCTCTTCGTTCTGCAGCTGAACAGACAACACAAGAGAGGTTAACCAGGTGCCCCACGATCTGTGGGACTGCCCCATAGTTTTACCCACACGTGGCAGTCTCTTCTGGAAGAAGGCAGCTCTGTGGCACATTCGAGCAGTTGCTGGCTTTGTTCCGAAGTGCTCCCACATGATTTAAAAGCACATTAAAATGATTTCATACCGTCACACACCTGGACTTCAACCTAGTGCAACACACACCTCAGCAGTACCTCTCCATTTCCCTGGCACTTCCCAAGGATCCTCAGCTCACACTGTTTAAGAGCTGCAATTGCATCTTTTTTAGCTGAGGAAACAGCAGGAGATCTCAACAAAAGATTGCACTGCTGCCTCTGGTTTTGCAGCAGACCCGTGACATGTAAATTCGATTCTTGCCATTCCCCCTCACCTCCTCACACCGTATGACTTAAGAGAAGATAGTGTGTTCTGTGCAGCGTGCCTCCCACAGCTCGGGATGGACACCCCTGCAGCTCATCAGTGGTACAGCATCCCCCCATGAAGCAGGTACCCCACCTCCAGCTTTGATCAGAGAAGCTGACAAAGGAGAACCAGGCAGGTTCAAAGCAGAACACACCAGAACAGCTGCTACCTAATTTATTTTCTTGTTCCACTTCTCATCATCTCATCAGCAAAGAAATTAACTTTCCAAGCAGAAAGACAATTCATTTCACAAAAGCATGTTGGGACTGAGCCTTCACGGGGGGATGCCACGCTCCTCTGTAACCAGTGCTAAGCAACAGCACTCCTGCAGCTCCTCCTGGAGCATCTTCATCCATCCCTCCCTCTCACTGGTGCTAATGCACTCAAAGCCATTTGCTTTCTTCTCTTTGGAGAGACACTTCTGGCATCTTCTGAAGTTGGCACTCCAGTCCTTGCCAAGCATTTAATGCTCAGAGAGTTGGCAGTTCCGTTTTGCTTGTACAGCTCACCAGGAAAACAAAAAAACAGCTCACGTGTGTAAGGGAAGGCTTTGCACCTTCTATTTTTCCCATCAGATAGCTAATATCAAGGCTCAGACTACACCCACATCCTCAGGGAACAGTCAAAGCCCAAACCTTTTTAGTTAGGTGCAATTCATTGGATGCCTCCATCCCAACAACTGTGACATTCCAGTCCAACGAGCTGAAGAACATCCACTGCTTTCCCAGCCACCAAGTGGACAGCTGCACGCCTTGGCTGTCACACACTCACCTGCACATGCAACAGTTAACCAAGGGTCCAAGGGCCACCTCCCCACTGACTGCTGTGTCACCGCTCCCTAGGCCAAACAAGTCAGGAAGGTTTTGAACACGGCTGCTGTGGAAGGAGTTCAGCCCAGTAACAGTTAAATGGCTCGGGTGAGCCAGAGACAGGAAAGGCAGCTCCAGGGCTCAGCCAGGGGGAAATGCCAGTAGCACTGCCACCAGGGCTGGGATCCCCTCGCTACCCAGGCTGCACGCTCCCTCCTGTCCCTGCCCACCCAGGGGAGCAGGGCAGGGCTGAGTCCCAGGGGTCACACCAGTTGGTTCAGTCTCTCTCAGCTCTGTAATCTATGAATTTTCAGAAACTGTTCCACTATGCCCATTTTCAGTTTATCCATGAAAATCCAATACCTCCAAGCACGTTGCTCTCCTGCCTACACAGGTCCTGGTTGCTTAAAGGAGGAATGGCTGTGACGCTGGAGCTGCCCCGCAGGGATGAAAGCCCTAATGCTGCTGACCCTGCCTACCGGCACAGCCAGCAGCAAAGCACACATGGGACACTTCTGCAGGAGCTGAAACAAAGCAGACACAGACATCTGTACAGCATTTGTTCTTATAATTCTCACCACATTCTTTTCGATTAATAAAAAGCAATGTATATTCTAAGAATTATGTCACGTGGAAGAAGGCAAGCTGAATTTACTGCTGACTCCAAAGCACTACAATTCAAGTAACGACATAAAATATGTAGCTACTTTGTAAAATTGAGCTAGAGGCTCTGTAAGGTATGCAGTTATAGGAAACAGATTTCTCTTTTAATGGACAAGGTACACAAATGCCTTCCAGCCTTTTTAGTGATTCCAGGCATCTAAAATTCAACTAAGTGCTTATTAGCCAAACAGTGAGGGTTCATGTGACAGGAAGAATGAATCATCAGGTCTCACGTGGCACAACACAGCTCCCTTGCATTTTCCACCCAGGCCGAGGCAGGCACAGCACAGGGTGCTGCAGGGAACCTCCTCTGCACTGCTGTCTGAAGTCTTCAGATCCCAGAGGATCTGACTAAAGCTGGGTCTGACCACAGCCTGTTTTGCTGAGGCTGCCGGGTAGGCTTTCTTTGATTCTCGGAGAGCTGCTTTTAAAGCACCAATCTCCTATCTGCCGCATTAAAAGCAGGCAGTATTTACAGCAACGTATGCACTTACTCAAACAAGAGCTCGGCTGAGATTAATTTTTCCTCTGATGACTCAATGCCAGGAAGTTGTCTGATGGGACAGAGACATTTACTTCCCGACCAACAGCAGCCATTGGCAGTGCAGCTCCCAGCAGAGCACTGCTGCTGTGCCACTGTGCCAGGGCAGGCACACCACGTGCAGGAGCACACAGCACAGAGGCACTCGGCTTCTCAACCTATACAACGTTTTTAAATGTTTCCGTGCCATTATTTTCAATAGTCACATCCGTTTGTTCCCTCCTCCCAACTTGGTGCACTCAGCACCAGAACAGTGGAATAACCTTTGCAAACCAATACAAGCAATGTTAAATGCTAACTAGATCATCTTTAAGGGCCCTTCCAATCTAAGACACAAAAAAAGAACCCCAAACCTATGTCATTACTAAATTAGGGATTCAGCAAGTCAGCCTTCTCATCCCATTGCAACACCCCTGACTTTTCTGCTTTTGTATCTTCAGCCTTCAGGATGCAAATGAAAGCTTCTGCCCAGTCCAAAGATGCTTCTTCTTACTGAGCTACACCTCCCCTGATGCTGATTTGAAATCCTGACTTCTGCCCAATCCCGTTGTAGATTCCTCCACTTGATATCAGCGTAGTAATCAGCAGGAGCAACGATAAGCTATTATCCAAGTCAGCCCACACACATCAACCCTTGGCAGCCTCCTCCCTGATGAGCAGCTAACTGTTCTCTCCCCTCAGCTCTCGCAGTTCACGGAGCTGCAGGGGCAGCACGGAGCTCCTCCTCACACCTTACCACGAGGACAGAAGGCCCTTCCCTTACACTGCATATTTGGGCTGTGCAGCCATGCCCTGTGCCAAGCTGCATGGATTGAACACTGCTCAGCACAGCTGCTGCCCTCCAAAACCCCATCTCTGCAGCCACACAGTGCTGCTCCTCACCCACTCACCAGAGAAGCTGCGAAGCACACTCGCACTCCCCCACCTCTGCTCACCCAGGGCACTGTGCTGCTTTGCCCAGGCCACCAACAAGCACATCAGCCAGAGCACACCCCTGCTGGGACCATCCTTACATCGTGTGTTGGTGCACAAGAAGAGGGTTTCCATCTCAGGGAGCTGGAAGCACATTCACACACCTAACAAAGCACAAAGCCTTGCTGCAATATTTAGGAGCACATTAACGTTTCTTCTAGGCACTAGCACATCATAGAAGGAATTCAGCCCAAGACTCCAACACAGTCCTGACACCCGAGCTAACATTTGAAACAGACATCTGCCTGCAAAGCTGCATTCTGTCACTGCACGAGCTTTGCATGATACTGGACTGTCACTGCAGCGGTCTTTCCCAAGCCCTTTCACCTTTAGGGAACGAATTTATTTTAATTCTACAATTACATTTTCACACAGAATCACCAAACTTCCCACACCCACCTGAGAGGTACGGCTGCCTGCAGAAGCTGCTGCTGCAGAACAAAGCAGCGTGCACCTACCAAGAGCCAGCTGGGATGAGAGCTGCACTGCACGGCTGCACCCCAAATCCTGGCTCTCACCAGGTGCAGAGGAACACAGAGGTGCAAGAAAGCACTGTGGCTTATATCTATCAGCCCTTTCTGTTCCTACGTCAAAGGGCACCTCAGTTCTACTCATCTGAATGCACAAAGAAGATGAAAACAACCTGCTCGTTTTTCTTTTGTTTCCTTACCGTTCTTATCAATTGCAGGTATCTTCAGGCTGCACATCTGCAAGCAACCAGCAGCTCACCAAGGAAATGAATAGCCACTGATATCACTAATTCTATCTGCTACTGTTACAAGATACGGGACATTCTGCACACCCACTGCGACTGAAAAACTAAATACAAGCTCAATGTAAGCACAAAGAGGCAACTGAGGTCTCCTTCCCTATTTCACCTCAGCCTCCCCAGGCAGAACACAAGCACTGCAGCCCCCCACGGATTCCAAACGCACACTCCTATCTTAGGCAGCACATTTCTTCTGGAGTTTCACCAAAGAAAACCAAACAAATGGAAAATCCTTTCTTCTTTACATTTCCCATAGACACCTTCCATTACAAAACGGTTCATGACCCATGTAAGCCTTCAACAAGTGGAACTGGAAGAAACACCACTTAAAAAGGAATATGTATTATTTAACACACCCACCATTTTCTAGGTGGGTTTACATTACTCATATACATCACATATATCTTCAAATGCCTCCAGTAAAAAGCAGTTAACACAGTGTAAATAAACCTATTAAAAGCAGAGGTATCTTTTCCAGAACAGAGGCTACTTCCACTTCTAAGCACAAAACACAGCTTTGCCACTGAACTCACAGTGCGTGGGATACACTCTAGAGGCTTCAAGCCACCTAAACCCAGCAACATCCCAGCACAGCCCTCCCAAAGGCATGCCCAAGCTACAACAGCACCAGCCCCAGTCCTTGTGGGATATGGTGCTGCTATGGCAGACACTGCGTGCTGCAGCCTGCCCGGCTCCCCAGCACCTCCATCCCACCTCTCACAGCCTGCACCGAGGGACAGAACCAGCTGTCGTGCTGCTGCCCAGCTCCACACCCCTCCCCAATACAGCAGGGCACACATCCTTCCCTGGGTTTTGCCATAGCTTTGTCTGCATTTCCTCAATGTGTTTGGCCAGACCTCCACAGCATTCAGAAGCAAAATCGCAGGCTATTTTTTGTTAGATTACCTAATGCCTGAATAAAGCACGAGGGCTGAACGTTACAGAGAACTGGCTTCAGAAAATAAATCACGTGTCATAAGCACCCCTTTAACATCACACATACCCGAGGAACAGACAGGTGGCAGAACAGGCTGCTGGGGGATGCACAGCAATGCACCCACACAGGCCTACAAGGAAGAAACACGCGGGTTTTGAACTCAGCTGCTCATTTATTTCTGTTCTCGGTGCTCAGAGTTCCTTTTTCTGTCTCCTGAAAACACACACATTCAGGGGACCCCACCTCTCTCACTGCTCCCACACACACAGGTCCATGCACAAAACCTCCACAGGGACTGTGTTGAACTGCCAAGCAGACAGGGCAGCACATTCAGCTGCAGAGGAGCAGCCCAAGTACGGGTCAACCACCACTAACACACCACCCCCTCCCAAAAATCAAAGTTCCCACGATTTGTAATTTTCAGTTCTCCTTCACTGCTTCGTAGTCCAGTAGCTTAGAAGATTAAACGAGCTTAACAGTCCCTTCCACACACTGCCTATACTCTGAGATCCCACATTCAGCTCCAGCCTTCAGGCTGTCAATCCTTCACAAATACTCCACTGGCACAAATGACATTTCTCAGCTGGACATTTGTACTCAGTGAGATTCAATATCCAATAACCCTGACACGTTCACGTTGGAGAGGTTCCCCCACCTTCTCATCTCCCCTCCATCTAAACATCAGCTCTGCATCTCTGGTTTCACAGCACGCAGGGCTTTTCCAAGGTAACACAAGCATGAGGAACCAATAACGTGCTTCACAACAACATGAATATCAGAGTTCTGACAGAGGGCATGGGGGGAAAGAAAGCAACTTTCAAGCAGCCCGACAAAGTAATTCCATCTGTATGTTTCTCATTCTGCACTCAATTACAGCCGCCGCTCCCCGAGCCCTTGTCTGTAGCAGAATAAATCCTCTGAGGCACAGACTGCCTTCCTAATCTCTGCTGTACCACGCACAGTTGTGCTCTACAGTAATAACAGCGCCTGTTCCATGTGTGCCCCATGTGTGAGCAAGACCTGGTGAAATGACAGCTTTCCATGTTTCTCTTTAAGGGAATCAGCAGTGTTCTTATCAGTTGGGTCTGGAGTGTCACCGAGAACAAGGCAGGAGCATCCTTCAGTGTGTGCTGTCACATATCTTCGTGAGCTCAAGACGACAGGACACAAAACACACTTATAAGGAGGGCTGTCAGGGCTGACCCGTAAGCCATTAGCAAAGAGGCCTGGTTATCTGTACCCAACGTGGCTGAGCACAGCAGCAAAGAAAGAGATCTGTCTTCACGCATGAATACATTTGTGTTCCACAGGAAAAAAAGAAAATAAACGTCAAGTTTTAGTTAACTTTTACAAATCCAGCGTGTCAAACGTCCAGCTGCAAGGAGGAGCCCAGCGCTCTGTCCTAAGCTGCACCCGGCATTCCGAGGAGAGCTCACAGCCACCGAACTGCCACCGCACCAAAGCCGCAGCCCAGCGGGCTCTCCCAGCAGCACGGGCAGCAGACAGCGGTCCGCAGCTCGGGGGGATTTCTCTCCCCTCCTGTAAAAGCACTCAGGTCTCCGCTGGGCTCGCACGGCCCGCAGCTTCCCGGGGACTGCGATGGATTCCCGTCCTTCGGGAGCAGGGGAGGAAGAGCGAGCGCAGCCGGGAGCTCAGAGCACACACACACACACACAACCCGGCCCAGGGGGGATCTCAACCCGATCCAGAGCGCCCCGCACCGAGCAGACCAAACCAAATTAACGCTCGTTTCGCGACAACGCAAAACGAGTTTCTCTGCCGGGAAAAATCCGCGCGGAGTCCGCCGACCCAGGGCACAAGGACAGCATCCCGGCACAAGGACAGCATCCCGGCACAAGGACAGCATCCCGGCACAAGGTCACCGGGGAGGGGCGGGGCTCCGCCAGCAGCCCGGCCGTGCCCGCGCCTCGCCTCGATCCGACCCGCCGCGCCCCGCAGCCTCCATGGCCCGGCCCTGCCCGGCCCGGCCCGGCCCCGCGGCCTCCGTGCGGACCCCCCCACCCCCCCTCCCAGAGCGCCGTTGCGCAGCCGCTCCCGCGCGGCCTAAGGAGCCCCCGCGGCCCTCACCTGCTGGTAGCGGCCGCTGCTGGGCTCGGCGGCCGCCATGGCGCTGAGCAGAGCGGGCGGGCTCGGCGCTGCCCGGCCGCGTCCCGACGGGCGCTGCTGGAGGCGGAGGCCGCGCAGTCGGGGCCTCTTCGCTGCGGATCCGCTCCCGCCCTCCGCCCGTCACGCGCGGTCGCGCCCTCCTCCCGCCCCGCCCCGCCCCGCGCCGCCGGCAGCCGCAGGGCCCGGGACGGGCGGGCGGAGGGAGCGCGGGGCCCCGCCGGGTGGGATGCGGCCTGGAAAGTCATGGGACCCCCGCGCTGGAGATGGGGGCCGCCTTCGTAGCCCGCCGGCACCGGGCCGCTGCTGCCCTGCGCCTGCTCGCAGCATCGCGGAGCGTCGTGAGTGGGAAGGGACCGTGAGGATCGGAGAGTGGACCCCGTGGCTCCGCGCAGGGCCGCCCAAAGCCGAGCCCCTGCGGCTGACCTGAGCTCCGCAGGCCTGTGCCCTGTCCCAGGGCTGTACCATCCTCTCTGTTAACCCACAGAATCACAGAGTCGTAGGGGTTGGAAGGGACCTCAAGAGATCATCGAGTCCAACCCCCCTGCCAAAGCAGGTTCCCTACACCAGGTCGCACAGGTAGGGTCCACCCGCATCGGTTCTCAATACAGTGCCACCCCAGATGCTCCCAGCACAGACACGCGTGGCACTGCAGCCAAAGCAAACCCGCAGTGCTGGCCAGCTGCTCAGGAGGTGCCCCGAAATCCCGAATATCCACATCAAGCAGATGCTGCTGCAGACCCAAAGCCTCCTCCCAGAGTGAGCACTTCTCAGAAATCACGCTGGGTTATACACTTGTTTATTCTGAAATGTTTTGCATTTAATGTTACGTGGGTTGAGGGATTTTCCAGCTTGTATAACCCTCATTCCGTGCTTGTGCACTTCATCTGCAGTTGGACTTGTGCTAAACCACCCTCATCAGTCCCTAAGGCTGATAAGACTTAAATATATCTGCTTTAGGATGAGGAGGGCTGAATCAGCCCTGCTGGGACTCAGAGCTTCAAATTCAGAGTAAGAGTTTAAATCTGAGGACACAGTCCTGAACTGCAAACTCAGTCATAAATGCGTGGTTACAGGCCTGTGCTCAGCACCATGCTCCAGCTGGGATTTGTTTGTATTCCTTGCTGGAGATAGTTCACTGAAGGCCTAAAAAGATGGATAAACATCACTGTTCTCCTGTGAAGGGACAGGCAGGAATGGTGAAGGATTTTAGCCAAGAACAACCTCCAAAAGAGACTCCTGAGGAATGCTGTAGGCACAAGCAGAATGCAAGTTTCTTGCAAGAAAAATACTTTCGAAGGAGTTGGGCTGAGAGCTGAAGGCGCTGTCACACTGTTGGTTTCCCCTTTCCACAAGATGCAGTCTGCACTGAGAATCCCCTCTGCTGTAAGAAGCTGTCCTGATGACGCGTGCGGATTTGCTGTTGAGGTAGGATTATATCCCTAAGTATAGCTACAGCCACAGGGGTAATTAGCTGCACACTGATTGACTTGGACATCTGAAAGACTAAAACCAGACACAACCTGTGCATACCCTCAGAAAAGATGCTGGACTGTATCCCAAAGAGACGGCGAAGGCGTTTGTGCTGCAGTCATTAGCTGGAGGCCTAATGAGGCCAACCAGCCTGAGCAAGCCTGACACGGGGAGCTAATGGCAACTTCTTCCAGCTTCTTGCTGTGTACTTGTTCTATTTTACGAGGGAGAGCAGCTAAGATGATGCTGTGGTTACAGTGCATGACTGGTTCTGCTTTCATTTCCCGCGTGGTTTTAGGCAAATCACTTTCATGCCTCTGCATTTTCTACATCTTCCTCCAGTACAAAATGTCTTTTCTCCCAAGAGATGCTCTGAAGCTTTTCAGTGACTTCCGTGTGGGATAAGCTGTGAAAGTACTTGAAAGTGATTGAAGCTGTTGGAGGGCTGCAGTGTGCTGAGTCTCCTGAAACCCTTACGCTCTGCAAGCATTACTTTAATTAATTTTAGTTAATGACCAAACAACAGAGAGGGCACTTTTAATCTACACTTCGTAACAAACATTGAACTCTAAAAACTAAATGATAATGCTTAAGGGAGCGGGGCAGGAAGGGGCTTTTAAAGGACACGTTTAAACAAGGAATAGGCAGGACATTTAAACTAGCTCTTCCTGCTGATCTTAGAGCAAGAAATGATTCACCTATGAAAAAATCAAATCAAATGTTTGCATGAGCTAATGGGTCAAGCAGCACCTCTGAATCTCTCCACTTTAATAGCTTAATCATCTGCAAGCAGGCTGCAACTGGCAGGCTGAGAAAAAATGATGGCCAAGTGTGTGCTCACTGGTTCACTGGGATTTGGGCACTGGTGGGAGGAGCTGGGCAGTGAGCAGGGCTGGTGGGAAACAGCAGCTCCCTGCAGGTCCATCCACCCTGGGGTCCAGTTTCCCCTTTCCTCATAAGCAGGAGAAGGCAGGTGGGATGTGCAGGAGCAGGAAATGCTGGCAGATGGTGTGCATTTAAGAGATGCTTTAATTATGGGAATTGGAGAGAGGGCCCTTTATGCACATAAATTTTTAATTGTTGCTTTTTTTAGACGAAAAAAAAATGCAGTGCTCAAAAGCATCTCCTGGTAGCAAAAGCTCTAGTTGCTGTGAACTGCTGACTCTTAATTATTTCAAGGCAGAGAAAAAGAAAATGCTGTGCTTGTCAGAACCCCCTGGTTTAGCTTCAGCTCCTTCTGCAGGGAAGTGTCTGTTTCCTTCCATCTGCTGCTTTTGCTGGGGAGGAAAATGAACTTGTTCAGACACCGGGAAGTTCTTCAACATTTCAACAGCTAGCTGAGAATGCAGAAACGGCAACATGCATAAGTAATCATACCCCAAAATATCCCGCATCGCACTCACACGTACATCGCAGCCCCGGAGCCGTCCCCCAGCAGCAGCAGGCTGCTCCCAGCACACGGACCCGCGGGACGTGGGCAGGACGGGGCAGCTGTGGCAGCAGATGCCCGTGCCTGTTTCTCTCGCACCGTTGCAGTTTTTTCCTCCCATTTATTTCGTCTCTGTGGCCTTAAACTATGCCTGAGCTCAACCGCAGCCATCCGAGGCCCCTCACACCCAAACACAAAGCAAGCCAGCAGCTCAGCACTCACACGAGGCCGCCAGCAGCGCTCAGCCTCGCCAGGACATTCAAAGGATTAAAATAAGGAGCTGCGCCAAAAAGCAATAGCCGGCTGCGCTCCCACGAAGAAATTCATTAACGCCTGCAGAACCGGGGCCTCTCTCCACCACGACCACGGCCACGGCCACGGCCTCCACCGCAGGATCCGACCCCATCCCCACCTCCGTGCGGGGTCAGCCCGGCCCGGAGCTCCCCGCCCACCGCGGGGCGGAGCGGAGCGGCGCTGCAATGGCGGCGTAGGGGGATCGCCGCGCCCGGCACCGCCATGAAGCTCATCATCCAGGAGACGTACGCGCAGGCGAGCGAGTGGGCCGCCAAGTACATCCGAAACCGCATCGTCCACTTCGCGCCCGGCCCCGGCCGCTTCTTCACGCTGGGGCTGCCCACGGGTGGGCGGCGGAGGGGCCGGGCGGGCTGAGGCGGGCGGGAACGGCGGGGGTCAGCCGGGCTGAGGCGGGCGGGAACGGCGGGGGTCAGCCGGGCTGAGGCGGGCGGGAATTGCGGGGATCAGCCGGGCTGAGGCGGGCGGGAATTGCGGGGGTCAGCCGGGCTGAGGCGGGCGGGAATTGCGGGGATCAGCCGGGCTGAAGCGGGCGGGAATTGCGGGGATCAGCCGGGCTGAGGCGGGTGGGTCCGCCCGCGTGGGGCTGAGCGTTCCGCGTGTCCGCAGGCAGCACGCCCCTGGGCTGCTACAGAAAGCTGGTGGAGTACTACAGAAATGGAGACCTCTCCTTCAAGTACGTGAAGACCTTCAACATGGATGAGTACGTGGGTGAGTGGCTTTGGGAGCAGCCTCCCTGCAGCCCGGCTGTGTGTGTGTGTGTGTGTGTGTTTGGGGTGCAGAGCTCTGTGCTGTGTTCTGTGGGCTCGGAACAACGAGGGTTGGATGAAACTTGTGTTGCTAAAGGGACACAGTGGGCACTGCAGGTAAACCTGGGTAAGAAATGGTGCCAGTGCTCCTTAACCCACACTGCAGACCCTGCTGTGTTTTACCCGAGCTCTGCTGCTGGCCAGCCCAGGATCAGCGTTATCGCTGTCAGCAGAGATAACGGGTGCTATCAGCTGCACCTTTGCACATGGATGATGGAGCCATCACTGCAGGCCGTCCCTGAGCAGCACCGCTGTGCCCTCTGTCCCCAGCAGCGGGTCTGTGTGTGTCTGTGTGTGTGTGTGTGTGTGTGTGCTCTCAAAGCTGCGATGGAACGGCCTCGGCGCAAGAATGGCCCGAGAAGGAAGCCAAGAGCTCCAAAGGTGAAAAACTTGCAGGCTAATTATTTGCTAATGGTAACTTTGTGCTGACCGAGAAGTCTTTCTGTGACCTGCAATCAAGCAGTGTTGGGAAATAGGCAGTTATGTGGGTTTATAGTGTTCAAGGGGAAAACTGAATGCAATAGATTATTTCTGAGACTTCTACACTGTTTTTAAGTGGTTTTTTGCTAATGCCAACTGGGAAGGGGGCTGAAAAGGCAGTAGGAGATGAGGCACAGTGCATGCCTGCTCTTCTGGGACATCCACTGAGTGTTAATACAAGGGTGTGACAATTAATTTTGTTATTTGAGGAAGCGAAACAACTTCTTAAAGTTGAAGAAGTCCCATAGGACAGATGGAGAAAACAGCTCTGTTGCCAGAGCCACTGCAAGCCTATGTAAGTGCTGTGCATTCCAGGTGGTGGTGTGGCTGTCCCAGCCCTGTGCATGCTCTGTTAACAGGGCTCCCGAGGGACCATCCGGAAAGCTACCACTCCTTCATGTGGAATAACTTCTTCAAGCACATTGATATCTCGGCAGAAAACGTCCACATTTTGGATGGGAACGCAGCTGACCTGCAGGCAGAGTGTGATGCGTTTGAGGATAAAATCAAAGCAGCTGGAGGAATTGAACTCTTTGTTGGAGGTGAAAACCTGAAGGACTGGCAGTCTCTAAGTACTGTCTTTCCTTTGTCTGTCTTATTTATTGTCTGGAGATGACAAATAGGTCCAGGGGATGTGCACTGAAGGGCACCCGTGCACTCTGAGTGCTCACGTGTGCTGGCAGCCTTGTTGTCTGACATTTCATTCCCCAGTTTAAATATTTGAATTCAGGAAGCAAATTGCTCAGGAGGTGGTTAGCTGGAGAGCCAGGCAGGGCTTGAATTTCATCAAATACAAAATGTAGTTCAATAATTGGGATAACAGGAAGCTGCTTGGAAAAGCCTGCTCCTGTTGGCTGTTTCTACCAGTTTACCTTGAGATTCTGTATCCCAGCACAACTGGGAAAGAGTCTCTGTTGACCTCAGAAGGAGCTTTTGGTATCATTTTTAACAGAAGCAAATTTGAGCTTCAACAGAGAAATTGGGAGCATATTTCTCAGATCTGTGTCTGTTCCTGGGAGCATTGAATGTCCCTTTAACAGGAGTGCTGGTGGCTCTGCTTCCTGCAAAATCCATTTCAGCCAGTGACCTGCTTCTCAAACTCTCTGTCACAGGTATTGGCCCCGATGGTCACATCGCCTTCAATGAGCCTGGATCGAGTTTGGTGTCCAGGACACGAGTGAAGACCTTGGCTATGGACACGATCCTGGCTAATGCCAGGTTTTTTGATGGTGATCTCTCCAAAGTCCCCACGATGGCTTTGACAGTTGGAGTAGGCACTGTCATGGATGCCAGAGAGGTTAGGAAAGCAGCAGTAGCTGTAGGGCAGGGCTTTGTGAAATAGCTAAGGGTCATCCTGCCTTGGAGCAGTTACGCACCCTGCTGGTGTAGGCCAGCCCATGCTTTCCCTGCTGCAGACAGCTGAACACAATCTTCCTTTCTTGCATCCTGTACCACTACAGAAAGGCTCTTGATCTGTTTTCCAGGGTTTTTTTTTGCTCTGCTAACCCTAACGTCTGTGACCCTGCAGTACAGTTGTGATTGCAGGAAGCTAGAAAGGCTTCTGGAGAATGGCTTCAGTTAAGGAGCTCACCTGGTGAAATAGCTGCAAGAATCCCTGGCTGACTCAACCTTATACCAAAACATGAAAGCCAGGCAGGATAGCTTTTAACTGCGCTTACACCTCGATTTATACCTGCTAAGTCTCTGTATAGGTGCCTCACGGGAGCTCCAAGTCACTAAAGTGATCCTCCAGGCTATGATTTAATTGACAAATAAAATATAGCTAAAGCAAACAGGATTGAATGAAGTACCTCTGGAGGATGGCAGACCTTACTCCCCATTAGGGACTGGGGCAGCTTTCTATTAGCTCTCTCTCAACAAGTCTAGAGTCTGACTGCTGTCGTCTTGTCTTGGAGTCCAGGTGATGATTCTCATCACGGGAGCCCACAAAGCCTTTGCTTTGTACAAAGCCATCGAGGAAGGTGTCAACCACATGTGGACAGTGTCTGCTTTCCAGCAGCACCCCCAGACCGTGTTTGTGTGTGATGAGGATGCTACGCTGGAACTGAAAGTTAAGACAGTGAAGTACTTTAAAGGTGAGTGTTTGACCAGGGCAGGCAGCTGATGGTCTTGGTTTTTCAGTGGCACAAGCCATGATTTTTGTTAAATGTTTGTTTAGTCAACTCCCAAAAGAGAGAATATCCTTTCAAGACATGCTGAGCACTGAGGCTGTCAGGCTTACCTCTGTGGTTATGGGAGCAAAGCACAGATTTGACTCCTATCTAATTTCTTTAGCATTCAGTGAATGAAAATTTTGCCTTATTATACCTCCTGAAGTCGTCTTTTTACCTGCACCATCAGGTTTAATGCTGGTCCATAACAAGCTCGTGGAACCCCTGTACAGCATGAAGGAGACAGAAGCAGAAAGAAGCCAGCCTAAGAAGCCTTACAGTGATTAATCTCTCTGTTTAGAGTAATGCTGAGCCATCATCTTATGTTGAAAACCAGCTGCAAAAAAAGGGAATTGCTGCAGAAATGTGTCTCGTCTTTGTTCTTAAATTAGCAAGCACCTGCTTTCACTAACCAAACGAGGATGTGATCCAATGCTCTGTGTGCCACAAATTTCTGAAGGTAAAACCTGTAGAGAATTAATTGTTTAAGCAAAAAGCAATTGTAATTGTATGGACTGAAGGCACTGAGACGAATGTGAAGATGTGAAAGCACAATGGGTGATCACTTTGGAATGTATTGTTTGCAATTCTGCCAAACACATCTGTGTGTCGCTGCCCCTCTAGAAAATACTCCTGAGTTATACTCGCTTAAAATGGGAATGCTTCTTGTTCAGCCCAGAGAAGGGAAAGAATCAGCACAGCTGAGCAGCAGCCTGCTTCATAGCCATGAGTAAGCCATGGAGAAACAGAAACCAAGTGCTGCGTGGCATGCACAGGAAGCAGATAAGAACTATGGGGCACGGGCTGGAACAAGACATTCACATTAGATGTGGTGGAAGTTTCCCTGTGAGGACAGTCCAGGCAGAGGAACCATTACACAGAGCTGTGCAGTCTGTCTCCATCCCGTGGAGCTTTTCAGGCTGGAACTGGATCTGCAGCCCCAGCTGAACCCGGGCTGGGGGCAGATGTTGGATGTGGGGATGTGTCAGCAGAGGGATGCCTCGAGCAGCAGTTCCCAGTGCAGTGCCATTAATGCAGGTGAATGGTTGGCTCATGCATTTCTGTCATTCTTTTGTTGTTGCCACAACTGTAAAAGAAGCCTTAATGTTCAGTTATAACTGTATATGCACCGGTGCTGACCTACAGCAGGGTAGCTTTCTTCAGATCAAGTATAAATTGCTTCTGTTTGTGCTCCTCGATGCTCTATCACTGATGTTGGGGCAGAGCCTGGAGCAGTGGGTTCTCTCTCTCCATTTCCTGTGTCAGATAATCCTCAAAGGAAACATTCTGTTCCCTGAGCTCAGTGTGTGCTTCATCACAGAAGCCCCATAGAGGTGGGCGTGGTGAGTACAGGATCAATGCAAGACAAACTGGGAAGTGTGTGTCATCTTCATCCAGTTCTGTGAGCTGTTCATTTGGGACTTTCTACAGTAAAAGCATTATTTTTTTCTATCAGCTTGGACTGTATGTGTGCTTGGTTTCTCTGTGCTCGTGAAACATGAGCAGTTCATTGAATGGGAGCTGTGATGCCATATTAGAGCGGCAGCTATGAAAGATTTAGAGTCGAAGAAAGGTGTGTTATTCTGAACAAGGCTTTCTGTCACCCAGAACCAAGCACTGAGAGCAGGGTGGGCCAAGCAGCTGCTATGGCTCTGTGCCTTAAGGGCCCCCTCCTCGCCCAGCAGGCACTGCACACAGCTGGGCTGCCAGGCAGCAGCCAGCTCAGTTGGTGTGGGGGAAAACGTGGGCATTTCTAAAGGAAAAGAGGAGGTCTCAGCTCTACACAAACCATAAATGTCTGCAGCTCGTTGCGTGTCCACACAAACAGGGGGAGTGAGGAGGGAGTGTTTTGTGAGAGGAAAACAATGAGCTATCACGGAGAAGCAGCTGATGTGTTAGAGTTGCTTGTCTTGCCCTGTTCCACGCCCTGCAGGAAGGAAGACGCCCCACGCACCGACCTCGCGTGGAAGTTCTGAACTGCTGTTACTCAACAGACCGTGGGAGGGCGCAGTGAGAGCAGCAGAGCTGTGCCACACCGACCTCTGCTTAGATGTGTGTGCCACAATGAAGACAGACAGGGAGACAACTGCAGTTACTGTCTTAAAGTGAGTTTAGTGCATGTGAAAGGTACAGGAAACACAAGTAAATCATACACAATGTAAACTTTCTCTACACACCATCCCATAGCCTAAACCAAGGCAGGAGATCCACCCTTACTATTTTAATCAATGCCAATTCCAACAGTCTTCTCCCTTCTGTGAAAGGAACTAAATCAACACTCATTTTGGCCACATTAATTAAATAAAATTTATTGGCTACCATTCGAAACTGAGTTTCCAAGCTCCTGAGCTATCCATCCAGACCCTGCCATTTGTTTTAAAGAGAATCTGAATTCCCAAATAAGTTTTTAGATCACTCTGTAAGAAGAAAATAAAAATCAGTGTTTCTCTCCAGCAATTCCTTTCACATTCCCAAAACAGCTTACTGAACTTCTAGGGGAAATGTGTTTTGAAATGTTTCAAGGGCAGGAGCAACAGAAATAATGCATCTAGCCCAGAAGCAAGCCCATCCATTAATGAAATTCCTTACAAGATTCTGTCAACAAGTTAATCATCTGCTAAGAAAGAAACGTGAATTTTTTAAGATGCTAAAAATCATCACTAATTCAGACTGTGTACCCACAGAACGTGTTCCAGTACCTGCTATTACTCCCATCCTCTCCCTGGCCACGCTCAGCTCTCAGCAAGGCACACAGCAGCTCCACTCAGCCAGCACGTCACTGCCAACTCCAGGAAGCAGCTGGACATCCTCTGCCAACGCCTTCAGTAACAGCACAGGCACTACAGCCACTAAGTGCAGGGATCATCGAGTTCACTGCCACTGTCAGCAGAGCAGTGAGCTGCTCCAAAGGAAACAGGCAGGAAATGCAGGAGAAGCAATGGGCTCTGCTCCTGAATACGGAGGGAATTCCTGTGCTGCTTCAGAACGCTTTCCCTTTCCAAGCAGTGTAACTGCAGCTCCAGAACGAGCACTGCATCTGCAATAAAACTGCCCCAAACATCACAGTGGGAACTAGCTGACATCCCTGCAAGGAAACACCCCTCAGGAGGACACTCCAAAAACATCCCCACGATGCAGGAGCTGTGCAGGCACCTCTTGGCACACACACTCCTATCTGCTGAACCCCTGGTGTCACAGTTCTCTTCATTGGTGGCTATTACTATGAGGACTTTCAAGAGGTGTCGTAGCCACAGGGAGGGTAAAATGGTCTCCTTTGGTTCTGGCAACAGAAAGGTTGTGCAAGAATCCTGCAGTGCAAGGTAGAATCGTTCCTCTATCACATCAGAGCATTGAAAATCAAACATTTGACACACACACAAAAAAAGGAAAGCATCTGTCTCTGGTTTCTTCAGCATTTGCTGCTAGAGAAAGATACTAGTCTTCATCTTCCCAGAGCTCACCATCAATATGCATAGCTTGAAACAATCTGCAAGACAGCCAAAATTTTACATCAGAATAGAAAATGAAGGAAACCAAAACTGGGCTCTGCAATTGTTCTCAGCAGTGTAAGACATGCTGCAGTTGTCAAGGTCGGTTAAAAGGAGCCACTGTGCACCTGTACAGCACTCACAGCTTCCACACGTGAAAATAATCACCCAAACCTGTTAGAAATTACCCAGTGCTGCAATCCCCAGCTGGACTCTGACAGTACCCCAGCAGCAGCCCGAGCTGCCTGCTCCAAACAGCTGACAGTCACCTGACAACACAGCTGGGCTAACAACTACAGCAGAATGGGGGGAACAGAATGAAAGAAAAGGGGTTTTTCTTGTGAAACGGTGTGCCTTTGTCAAGAGGGGTAGAAGTTAAGCTCCAAGAAGAACGGTGGGAGATGTGGGAAGAAAAACGAGAGGAAAATGGGGTAGGAAGTGAAAAAATGTTGTTAGGAGAGGAAGAAGTGGTGAAAAACAAGGTTCAAGAGCAAGAGAAAATCCTGTCAGCCACATCTGTGGACAAAAGCAGAGTAAGCCGTGGAGTTCTGAAGGAAATGCTGCTACTCTGAAATACCAACCTGAGCACCTCAAGAACCCAACAGCAAAGTGCTGCAGCAGCAGACGTACACGCAATACGTACCGATCAAAGCACGGGGAGGATGGGTCATTGAAGTGCCTGTATGGGTTCACCCTTGACAGGGAAGCCATACAAAGCCAGCAGAAGTACTGCATGCAGCCAGTGCACGTCATCTTGTTACAGCCATCTAGCTTCTGGCAGGGAAAAGAAGAGAAACAACGAGGTATTACCACCTCAGGCCTCAAAAACACAGCACCTAGGGATTCATTCTGCCCCAACTCTAGCACAGCTCTGACGTTTTTCCACCAGTCAGAAGGAGGAGCCAGAACCACAGAGCTGTGACTCAGTTCTGTTACTAACACTACTGGGGATTACAATTCTTCTGAAGCTACTTATTTACCAGCTGCACTCTGAAAAGCTCCAAGACACGTGGGAAGGGATTCGGATGGATGTGGAGTCAAGCTGGATCTTCTCAGTACTGGAGTCTGAACACTATCCACTGCTGCATTTACTCACATCCCTGAGCTATAACCTCTATACTGCAGACTGAGCACGGAGATCTCTGGTTGCTGGAAGTTCAGTGGTGAACTCGGACAGGAGGAGCTGATCTCTGAGCTGATGTGAATGCACAGTGGTTCAGCCCCTCCCACCACGCTCACCTCTATAGGAGTACTGCAGCAAGGGCAAGCCTTGGAGTTCTTTTCCAGCCACTCCTTGCTCTCCATCTCCTCCAGGGCTTTCTGAATCACTCGTTTGCCATAGCGCTGTTCCAAAAATCTCTTGGTTGTCTCATCTGCTTCTAAATATTCATTACGCAAATCCATCAATTTCTCTGCAGAGGAAAACAAAGAAACAGCTTTTGCACCGCGTTACATAACGTTCAGCCAGCAGCATACAGCGTTCTCACAGGAAACCAACACCATTCATGGAAAAGGAAAGCCTGAGAACCCGTAAGAAAATGACAAAATAATGAGCAAATAACACCTGTGCACCTCACTGAAGAGGTTCGCAGTACCTGATCAGGCCAGAGGACACAGTGAAGCGAGAGCAAATTAAAACGGAAATCGAACTGAAAAACGGGAGGTTTTTTTCTGAACAGAAGTTGAGTGCAACCTCATCACGTCACTGCAGGGCCAGGCAGCCCGCGGGGCACACACTGAACGCTTCTGACTCTCAGTCCTTTTCACACAGCTCTTGCTGAATCGCTTCTGAACCCGTTCCTGACACGCGACGACCCACCTGATGTTATTTTGCACGGTGAGACCCCGTGGTATGTCATCTTACACAGGGTGCAAAAGGCGTAGTTGCAGCAGGAGCAGATGGCCATGGTGCAGCCTGGCTCCTGCATGACGGGGGTCTGGCAGCCCGGCCGAGGGCAGTACACCACGTCTGCCATCAGGTCCAGGGTGGACTGCAGGAGCAGGCGGTCATAGCGTGCGAACAGCTGCTCTCCAACCAGCTCCTTCACCTAACAGACACCAAGGGAACACGATCTGCATGAGAGCTACGACAAGAAGTGGAAGTAGGTGAAAAAGCACAGCTGGCACGAATTCACCCTGCATCCTCCAGCAGAGGTCACAGAATCACTCCTAGGAACGCTGCTCTAATAACAGCTAAATAATCCAAAGAACAAACACGCAGCATCAGACATACTGCGACGTTCATTCCCACCTCTGACCAAAGCCAGTGGGCACAATATGCACTCGTGACCCACTGTTAACCTGGGCACAGCTGTGGCCCAGAGCGTGAGGAGGAACCCTCCGTGGCTGCATTCACCACGCTGGCTGCTGGGGGCAGTCTGCCCACACAGCACAGGATGAGCACAGCCCCGAGCGCCGCGGACCGCGCGGTTCCGTTACCTGGCCGGGAGTAGCAACAGAAGAACACTTCGGTTCTGGACAGTTGAGGCAGTGGACCTGACCATCCCTGATCTGTATCTCAAAGTAGTCCTTCAGGCACGCTTTGCAGTACACGTGGCTGCACTCGGTGAAGTACATACATTCCCTGCCCAGCTTCTCACAGAAGCAAATATTGCACAAGTACATCTTACTGTTAAAGCACTTCCTTCTCTGAGCCTGATCGAAGTCCACGATCTCCCGGATCAGGCTGGACAAAGATTCCATGTCCTGTACAGCTCTTTCATCAATTTCTCCTTCAGCTGCAGCGCAGCCCACTGCACCACTGCTCTCCTGTCCATCCTGAGGGGCCGGAGCCGTCCTGCCCTGGGCACTCCCCTGCTGGCACACTTTCAGCTCGTAGGGGGAGGAAATATTCAGGTAACTCAGTGTTTCCTCCTTCAGAAACTGCATCCAGGCAAACAGGACCACACAGCCACGGTTCTCTTCCCACAGGTTGTCTAAATGCTTGCAAAGAGCACTGAGCTGGGAAAGAAAAACAACAGCAGCTCTCAGTGAGTGCTGACGACTCGGGACAGTTCTCCCCCCCTCCACAATTCTCCTCTATTGCAAATCTCAAATTCTGGAACTTTTAGGTAAAAGACATAAAAGTAATGCTCAGGGACACAACCTTCTAACCCCAGAAGGGTACCCAAGTCAGAACAGGCAGAAACAGAAGAGCCAACTGAAAGAGGGAGGTCACCATACGCCTTCATTCCCACTTCCTCTACAACATCAGTGTCCCCCGGAGCACTGTCAGTCGCACACTCACTCACATAAAGCTCTGCCGAAAAACATCAGAACGAACGTGCAAACCTGTGCTGGGGAGAGCCATTTGCTGCTGAGAGTGAACGTGGGCGGGGACGTGGATGGGTAGTCCAGCGGGAGCTCAAAATTCAGCACAAGTGGAGGCAGAAAGCAAACGCTGTATTCAAAGCCACCGCTCTGGAGACGCTCTGAGGAACTGCCTGAGCCAAAGCCCACAGACACAGCGTGAGAAACAGCGCGAGGGGGAACCACGCGCCAGCACACGGCGTCTCTCTTTCCCTATGATAAAGTTTCTCATTCCAGAATCATTTATTCATCCCTAAAGAACGGTGCAGAGAAATGTCCCGAGGTCGTATGGGGTTAATGGTACACACACTGAGAGCAGGGAACACACACCCTGAGGGGAAAGGATAACTGCACCTCGTACTCCAAAGAAATACCACTGCTGAGCTCTGATTCTGAAGCTGCACACGAAGGGATGAGTGCCCACCCTGCCACCATCCCCAGCGATCCCACACACACCAGGTTTGAGCACAGCTCCATCAGGGAAACGTTCCCACAGGGCAAGGGAGCAGCTGAGCACGGCCCAGAAAATCACTCTGCAAACCCGAAGAAAACAACAAAAGCCGCCTGAACTCACCGCTCACAAAGACTTTGAAGTTCTGGGGCAGCTCCAACACAATCCGCGTTTCTCCTCCTTGTGCTGACTCAGCTCTCTTAAACTCATCTTCGTCGTAGATGCTGGCCAGCGCCAGCAGCTCGTCCTCCCGCGCTTCTCCGTCTTCTGAAGACATTTAAATGCTCCGTGGGGTTAGCAGCGCTCTACAGGATAACCGAGTTAATGCCTGCTACCCACACATCTCGCTCGGGGCTCCCGTCCTATGCTGCTACACAAACCGAAGTAGCAGAGGAAGCTCAGAACAGAATTCAGCTCTTTTTATGAGCTGAAAAAAAACCCCACGGTGATCGTGGAGGAGCTACAAAGCAAACGGAGCGCGGGAGTGGGTGAGGACGGCAGCGGGACACAGCGGAGGGGAGAGCGACAGGGGGACATCGCACAGCGGCCGAGAGGGAAAACAGAGCAGAAAGGAGAAAAATGAATGAGCGATGGAATCTCCCGAGCGGCGCCCGGAAAGGAAACGTCAGTGAGGAAAAGAGCTCAGTGAGAAAGTTCAGCTCGCGGCCGCGTTGGGCCGAGCGGAGCTCCGCTGCCGGCGCTGAACCGGGCAGTGCCGCAGCTCACGGCGCGCAGGGCCACGCAACGCCCGCACGGAGCTCCGCCACGCGCCGCCCCGGGGGACGGACACGAACGGAGCACGAAGCCGCCCCGGCAACCCGCGGCCAGGGCCGGGCTCGGAGGGCCGCAGCGACGGCGCCGGGCGGGGCCGAGGCCGCAGCCCCCGCAGGAGTCCCCACCCCGCGGCCGTCCCGCTTTACCTCAGCCGCGCGGCGGCCGCACGGCCCCGGCGACGCGGAACGGAGCGCTGCCGGCACCGCGACGGACGGGACCCGCGAACCGGGAACGAGCGGCGGAGGGCGGAGGCCCCGGCCCGGCCCGGCCCCGCACGGCGCAGAGCGCCCGGCCCCGCCCGCCGCGCCCCTCCCCCCTGCAGCGCCCCCCGGCGGCCGGGAGGAACGCGGCTCCCTCCGGCGCAGAGCCGCGCCGCCCCACGAACACGCGGAGCGAATCCGCGGCGCCCACAGCTGCACCGGGCTCAGAGCGACGCCCACGGCGCAGCCCCTCCCGCAGCCACGAACCCATCCCCGCCGCCACCGAGACCGCGGCACCGCCCCCCCCGCCAACAACGGCTTCAGAAAGTCAGGACGTCATCCGCTACAATCCAGTGCATTTATTTCTTCCAACAGCCGAACTGTGTTCCAACTTTGGATTTAACACATACAAATTAATGTTCGTAAGTTTAATGACAATCAGTACTAGAAGCGAATTACTGCATAAAACTCATAGAAAAATGCTCTGTTCCTGAAAAAGAAGAAAAACAAGCACTCCAAACGAAGGCCTCGTGGCAGCAAGCACAGCCCCCCGGAGTCAGCAAGGCAGCAGCTGGAGCCGGGCTGAGCCGGGAGCTCACGGCAGTGGGGCAGGAGTGGACGGTCACTATTCTACAGCTCAGGGAAATGAGTTGGGAGACCCACCAAGCAGTAATGTTCTGATCACACTAACCTACTGCTCTGCGTAGCTGGTGAGTGGCTGATTTACCAAGACAAACCTGGAGGCGTGTTAGCACAGACCCAGGGCAGACTAAGGAAAGCAGACCAGGATGCTGCAGGCCCTGCGAGCAGCCCCCTCCCCTTCCTGCCTCGCTGCCCTCCCACCAGTGGCTCCTCCCTACGAGCACTGCTGTGGCGCACAGGAGAATGTAACAGTATGGAAAATTGAACTTGAGCTTCTGCAGTCTCCCTTCTTAAAAGAAGAGCGACTCAGCGTGAACATGCTTTAACACAGACAGCTCACGGCTGCTTCCACAGGTCCAGCAGCAAGAGCAGAAGCCTCTAGCTACAATCACTATGGTGGGAGCCAGCAGACACTACCTAAGCATCCTGACCTCAGGCACTGACCAAACCTCTCCAAAGATTACTAAGAGTGCTGTGGGATTCACTTGCTTCAATCTGTATTCAGAACATACAAAGTTGACAACTTAAAGCTTTATTGTCGGTTGCAGTCATATAAACAAGGGGTGACATTTAGTCAATGTCCATCTCAGGGAGCTTCTTCTCCGCGGGGGTGGGCTCAGCACCCTGCCCCCCCCCGCTGCCCTCCCCCTGCCCGTCCACTGGTCCATTGGGTTCAGTTGGTTTCTGCTCCTCCTTCGGGAGTTCAACTTTGGGTTTTGGTTTTGTGACTATGGGATTGCAAATACTTGTCAACTCCTACAAGACAGGAACGAAGGACTGTTAGGAATGTCTGTCAGCAATTGCATTCAGTAACCTGCTGCCCAACTCTGATGCTGACTGGGCATCCAAAGCAGATGCTCCCCAGCACAGCCAACAGGTTAACAGCAAGCACACAGCTGCATCAAGGAACAAGACTTGTGGAAATAGTGAGCTGCTTAGGAAGACTTACTTTAGTTTTAGCTTGGATTTCTTTAGCTTTTATAACTGGGTCCAAAGTAAGACTTCTCTTGTTCTGAAGATTCAGTTTGTTATTCATCCATTCCATTGCTTCATTTGCACTTTTCTCCACTTTTGCTACATCTGCTTCATCCAGGTGGTCGTACTGCTCATCCTGGAACAGACAGTGGTAGCTGTGAAGCATTTACTCCGAGCATCCAAACTGCATGCACTCTGAACTGCTACAGCACAGTGAGCTTGCCACAAACACTGAACAGATGCTGCTCTGATCAGCAGGGCCGTTAGCCCAGCCACCCCCAGCTCTGATCAGACAGCACTCAGGCTGCACTGCTGCTGGTGTGCTCCCCTCCGTAAGGACGAATGAGAAATTAGTCTTCATTAAGTCAATCTTCATGCCAAAAACTCACTGCCAAAAACACAGGAGGTGCTGAGAATGCAGCAGCCAGCCAGGACACAGTGCAACCTTCTGCACAGCTAAGATCCAAAACAGGCTTACACCGCTCCTGTACACCTGCCAGAAATTAAGTGTGGAAATACCTTTGCTTTGAACGCGTGAACAGTTTTCATGTACTGCTGGATTTGCTTCCCTAAGTCCTCAAATGCTTTTGGCCTCTCCTCTGATTCCTGACATCTCACCTGAATAGGTTGACCCAGGGCCTGAGAAAGTAAACATCAACACTGAGCATCAGACAGTACTGCAAGACTGGGCAGAGCACATCGCATTTCCAAAGCCCCTGCAACTTCTCCCTTTGCTTACAGGAAGGGCAGTTCCTCCTTTGTGTTGCTGCAGACCTTTTGGAAGCCTGCTCCTTACATCATTAGGAAATTAATTTGTTTGCTGTAAGCATCAATCTCCAGATTAGCAGTCCAAAGCTAGCTAGCTCCCCACCCCAATGGAGCTCTCTGGATTCACTGAGTTCTGAATGAAATGTAAGAGCCACTTACCTTCAGCTCTGTTAGTTTATCGATGTAAACTTGTTTGGGTTGGTCTTCCCCATCCTCATAAAGCCAATTTTCTGTGTCTTCCAGCTTCAGCGTGAAGCTATTCCGATCCTGAAGCAATCCATACACAACAGGTGAAGTGACCCTGCAGTAACCCTACTAATGACACTGAAGGGCTGTTTGGAGTCTCCCTGGAGTTACATTTTTAGAATGCAAAGAACTTCTAAAAAAATGATTTTTACTCTTAAACCACCCCTAAAAACGGACATAGCTGAAGCAGGTTAGGATGCCTTCAAATGATTGTCAAGTGCTCCTTGTTTCCATCTAAAAACAGATCAGGCAATAACTTCAACTGCTGCAAACGTTCTGGAAAAGACCCATCCAATGCAGTACCACCGCTCACACCTGGCCCACAGTCTGGTCACCAGAACGGACTTCCAGTTTCAATTCAAATCTGAAAGCTTGCACGTGTGGTCCAGGCAAGCACACTGTGATACAGCCCAAGATACCACTGCTCATCACAACACCTTGTGGGGATACTTACATCTTCACTCACGAACTTCTCGTAAACGCCGCACAGTTTGTCTCTCATATCATACACATATTCCTCCACAGCATTCTTGGCATCATTCCTCTCCTTCTCTAGCTTATCCTGCATGATCATTTTACCCTGTGAACAAGTTGACATCAGTTGGCTAAAAAGCTAATGTATCAGAAGAGTTGTTAACTAAACGTTCAGTCTGACTCCGGATTTTGAAATGCTGTGGATAACTTTGTCTTAAAGTACACAATGAGAAGGAATTTGTTTGCTGCTGGCACACCCAGCACAGCACAGCCTCAGCTGGCAGACACCCAGCAGCAGCGAGCAGCCTGCAGCTCAGTCACTCAGCCAGCTCCCCTACAAAACCTGTCTCTGTTATGAGTAATACATTTTGGCTCCATGGGCCACCACTGCTCACCAGAAGAGCCATTAATCTTTCCTCGCCCACCATCAACTCTTAACCACAGCCAATGAACAGCAAGGTTCCCCTGAGATTCGAGACTTTTTAAGCTCAGACAAGCATGGGCTTACCTCATTCTCAATGAATAAGTTCAGCATATCCTTCCCTATCTGCCACACCAACTGGTTCTCAATGGGAAGGTCCACTGTTGTAGTCTTTACTTTGGCCTTCTTGGCTTGAGGTGGCTGATCCACTTTCTTGTCCTTGGAGTCACCTTGGGAAGTCTGTGTTGAAGGAATACATCCAAAGTTAAAAAAACAGCATCAGCAGTTCAAATTAAGCACTGAAGTCATAACAGAAAAAGAGCTGAGTACATCCACTTCTGACACTGACATGCACCTACAGCTCTTACACTACGGAGTCAAACAGTGCAGCTGTTACCTTCACTGGACACACCAGCTACACTCATGGGAACCACGTCCCCATGCTCCTACAGGCCCTTCTGGTTTCTAAGTTACTAAAATCTAAATGACTTCTCCCATGAACTCTCATGTTATCAGTACTAGGTCACCTGACACCTCCAATAATCAGTGCTATTTAAAACATCACTCACAATACACAAATATTTCACATACAAATTTAGCTTCCAGAGCCAGTGGATGATATGCTCAGACTCTGTATTCTTCTGAATCTTCTAGAAGAATCCTATCAGGAAACCAACTTCCACTTTACCTCCATTTCTTCAGACTCTCCCTTATTCTCAGCTTGGACCTGCTGCTGCTCCTCAGTCTTTTGCTGCTCCTCCTGGTCTACTTGCATCTTCTGAAATTAATGGAAAGATCCCATTTAGCAGCTTAAACAACACTTCAATTCTTACCTTGATCACTCTACTTGCACCCAGTGTTCTTTGGGTAAAAGAAAAGAGAATGAAAAACTTAGTAAAGCCTTGAGGGATCAATTATATACCTCTAGCCTTTGCTCAGCCAATTAACAGCTCACTCCTAGAATGATTAACCATCTCTCACCTGTACCTCAGTTCTGGTTTCAATGCATCTGTCACAGTCGTGACACATTTGAATTAGTATTTAATTGCTAAACACACCCAAATCTTTTCCACATCCCAGAACCTTTCCAGAGTTTGGCCAAACGGGCTTCATAAAAAGGCCTCGAAGCAGCCAACAGCAAAGTCCATTACCTCCTCCTCCTTTGCATGCTGATCCGTTTCCATGGGCTCTTCATTCTCATCAGATTTATGGACCTCCACTAAAGATGCACTTGAAACACTGAAGATACCATGGATGTTTACTCTGACTTTGACTTTCACTTTTGAACTGGATCCATCTGTTTGAGGAGTGACCTTCTGAACCAAGAAGTGAGCTAAATGATTGCAAAAAGAAAAACAATCACTGAATGTAAAGTAAATCCTGACTACTGCTGGCAACAGATCACTGCAACATACTCATTAAACTCTACTCAAGCCAAGCAGTCTGACTTATATTCTAGCATTACTGACTTAATGCTGTTAAGAATCAGGTATGGTATGCTACAAAAGTGCAGTAATTTGCAGTGTTTGGATCAGTGTAATCAGAAGTCAGGAAGGATGTGCAAGATGAATCACACTTGAAACCACAGAAAAGCCTTACACACCAATGGCAGGATCTGGGTATGGCAGCTCCTTGGGACAGCTGTAGTATGCCTCAAGAGTGAATGGCTCCTTTCTGTAGAACGTGAGGACCTTAGAAAATGGAGCAGCATGGTTCTTGGGAAACACCTCACAGTCACTGTGAAAGAAAACAGGGCTGACTGAGCACGCAGGATGACCCTTCTGATATTGTTAGAATCAAACGTTTCCAGATACTCTTTATATCTTAAGGAAAACCTTGTTTTAAGTATAAAAAGTATTTCTGTGAAGAGCAACAGTGGTGTGGGGAGCATTAAACCCGGCCTTCTTTTCTGTCAGCAGTTTGAAACTAGCAAAATGCTTGGGAGTTGTCAGATGGGCACTGTTCTAAAAATACCACATCCTCTCATTGTTATCTTAATTTTCAGCTGTACTTAATCACTAGAAAACTGAACTTTCTTACCTTAACCCTTCTTCTGCTGGTGAATTCCATCGCAAAGAAATAGGGTATGGTATCAAGTCTGTGATAGAAAACTCTCTCACTTTGAACGCCGGCGATAAAATAGCACACTGAAAGAGCAAAGATGTTCTACTATGAAAACTCAGGCTTCACGTGGACAATAATTTCATGCAGCAAGTGGCTACTTAAGCTACATGTACTCTAGGTTAATGAGACTAATACTGATGGCCTCCAGAACTGCACAGTAAGCACCACAAGTGCACGTGTACCCTCTTCTCAGGAAGCTGTCACATCTGTACACTCTGAAAATGGAAATGCACGAGTTTCACCTTAGAACAATCACATTTAGTTTGTTGCATTTCCACTACTGAGTTGTTTTTCTAGTGCCAGTGTAAGAAAATCAGACACTGAAGTTTTAGTGTGCCATTACCAGTTGTTTGTGTTTGTTTCAAAGCACACTATAACCCAATCCCTTTTAAAGGGATTCCACTCCAACAGCTGGCTTGCACTGCTGATGAACAGATGAGCATCTGCTAAGCACATGAAGAGGAAAATAAAGTGATCAGAGCAAAACTAAGGTGCAAAAGGAAGCACCAGTAACTCAGTACTTACTACTGCTTAGATTTGGGCTGGTTCCAGCTCAGGACAGATTCTGTTTACCGGCAGTGCTGTGAAGCTTTTGTTTAACTCAGTTCCCCAAAAGAAGTGAAAGTGATCATGTGACACCCATCACACTCCCAGGTTCCAGCCCCAGCAGAAGCAAAGCGCACGTTTCACTTCAAGCTGTACTGAGCTGGCTTAGACAAACAGCACAAAGAACCACTCCCAGCCACCATTCTCGTTCTTCCAACCACCTTCCTGGTGCTTATTTCATTCCATTCATACACATGAAGTATTTTTCATGCTATCTATGCCTTCAGCTCAAGTACTTATGATTTCAATTAAAAAATAGCACTTTTACCTGCAGTGCACATCCTCGTGCAACAGCCTCATCTGCATTCAAAGTCGTACTGACTTCTTTGCCAAAAAATTTACTAATCTTCTCCTTAACAGCAGGGATTCTTGTTGTGCCACCAACTATTTCTACGGCATAAATATCCTCCTTCTTTAACTCTAGAAAGGAGTCAGACAACTTTTATTGATTAAACTGGTTTTTTAAGGGAATACACTGACATTGTAAACTGAGTTATACTGAACCAACTACTGATTTAAGCAGTAAGGGTTTCCAATCTTAGCTTGTGTGAAATAATTTCAGAACACTTTGACTGCTCAGCCAGAACACACTAGTTGTGCCTGTCAGCCCACCCAAGTTCCAGCAGCAGCCAAAGGAAGTGTGTAGTAGGAACACCATCCTTCTGCATGGAGAATACAGAACACACACACTTACTGGCTTGCTCCAGCACACTGCGAAGGGGGGCTTCTACTCTTGCAAGAAGTCCATCACACATCTCCAAAAACTTACTCCTGTTGAAAGACACCATAAATAAAATGACACCATAAGGAAGCTCCCATCACAATACAAGAGGTTACACAAAGGGAAAGGACCCAACTTCCAAATGCTGCATGCAGTACATGCTTCCCCTCAGCCACAACTCTCCACTGAGCACAATTACACTGCAGTTCAGGATAATCATCTAGGGATGCTTGCAAACCTTGCAGCCCTTGCCCTTAACTCAAGGCCACTGAGCAGTCCCTACAGACCATTCTGAGCAGCACTGCAGCATATGCTCCCTCCAGTCCTGGTACTTCATAAAAGTGAAGGAGTACACTCCTCAGCTTTCCCTTACAAAAGCACATACATTACCTGTTCATTGTTCCAGAAACATCTATGTCATTCATGAAACATTCAATGTTCATTGGGAGATCAGAGGCATTAGCACTCATCAGTTTTTTCAGTTTTTCACATTCCTGATAGAGCCTCAGCAATGCACGGATCTTTGACTTTATGTCTAGTTTATATTTCTTCCCAAATTCTTCACAGAAGTATTCAACTAACATTTCATCAAATTTCCTGCCTCCAAGTGTTGTGTCAAAAGCTGTAGCAAGAACCTTTAAGAAAAAAAGCTCTTTTAGTAAGAGTACAATGAAACTTGCTTCAAATCAGGTGTAATGCCAATGCATTTGTATCTGAAGTACATCATCAAAAGACAACTTTGAGAAGCTCCACAATTACTTCAACTCTTTGGAAATGATATTCTCTTGAATTGTAGAGCAGATATATGCTCCAAGAAAAACATATCCACTGTGTGACATGCCAGGAAGCAGCCTCAGGCACCTAGCCCTTCTGCAATAAAGCAGCAGCTTCTGCAGTTAAGATGAGCTGGTAAGGCAGGAGCTGTTCAGCCCCTGTACCATAAGCAGACCACAACAATTTCTAGACACTGCTTGGCCACTGTTAGTATGAACACACCACAGATGATTATTCATGCTTACACCACACTAAAAATAAAGCAAGAAAATAATGTAACTCTTGCAAATCTGAGCTAATTTTTGATGAAGTAATTACTTCATGAAAGCCTGGAGCCCATCCACTTCTGCTGATTCTACTCTTCAAACGCTGAGTTTCATGCCTTTCCAGATTAGGGTCAGTTACTGCTCTGTTTTTTAGCTGCCTTGCTCTCCATCACTGTTCACACTCAAGCATGTCTTCAATACTTTTATAATTTCAGAGAACCTAAGCTAGGGTAAGTTTCCTCATAAGAAGAAACAGAACTACAAGAAAACCAATGTTTTTGTAAGTCCTGCATCTCTGTGCTGTACATTTCTGTATTTCTCCAGAAAAGGGAAAACCACCAGAGCTGCAGAAATACAAGCTGTAGAAGCCTAATTAAGAAGTATTAGCATATGCTGCAAAACAGCAGTGCTTGTGCTTTGGCAGCTTGCACTGAAGTACACCAAGTTGCTTAGCTTCAGCTGCAACTTCTAGTTGTTAATGGCAATCACTCTTATACATGAACACCCCAGCGACTTAACGTTTGAACCTGCATCCCTCCAGGAATTTGTTTAAATACCACACCTCATCACTGGGCTGCATTTTTGAAAGCAGCATCTGCTCAAATCGATTTCTGAACACAATCCAAGCCTTTTTTCCCTTTGCCAAATTCCCCAGTTAACACTGGTTTCCTTCCTCTTTGTATCGTTCAAAAAAGCCCTCCATCCCTGTCCTACTTTAAACTCGTGATTTTGAACTTCAAGTGCAGCTTCACACAAGCATCTTTTTATACTTCTAAAGACAGGCAAGCTAGACTGCCACAGCTGGTGTATGTGCCAGTGAATGCTGCTACTGGTACCCCAAAGAGATGCACAGATTGCTTACTTTCAGTTTTCCTTTATTGAATGCGCAAATGGAAACTTGATATGCAGAATGCCCCATATCCACAAAAACCACGTTCCGTGGCTTCTCCTCCAGGGCAGGCAGGTCTTGCTTATAGATTCCATATGCAAGGGCAACTGTACAGAAGTGAGAATCAGTGTAATTAGGGCATTCAGTTTCCCAGTTCCTTTCTCAACCATTAACTGGTGCAGCAATAGACAGCATTAGCATGTCATCGTATTTTTCAAGCTACAGAAGTTTCTCATTAAATACCAATGCAAAAACAACAAGGAAGAACATCAAACAGTTCTTAGCCCCTCCCTGAAGAGATCATGTGCATTAAACAGATGAAACAGAAACATCCTTACACCACTGACATAAAAAATGGGCTTAGGAAACCTAACAGCCAGCTGTAATTCCAGAAGTATGGATCACTGACAAATTACTTGTTTTGTTAGATAAAAGGACTTCTAAGGGATTCAAGAAGGTAAGGCATCACCTGCAGTTGACTCATTTATCAGTCTCAGGCAGTTGAGACCAGCAATTTGTGTAGCATCCATCACAGATCTCCTCTCTGCATCTGTGTAGAAGCAGGGAACCTGCAAGATCAGATGAACGCCGTCTGAAACAGTCATCCACCCATCAGACAGAAGGGCAGAGAGACAGCACACAGCACAGCTGTACCCCTTCATGGAGATCCCTCCAGTTCGACATTCACTTCAGATGCAACAGACAAAATACAAAGCACTGTGCCCTCACAGACTGCTCATTTTACTAGCAGAGAAACAGAATGAGAAAGATGTATCAAGTATTTTTCTACTGGACAAAAAAGTGAAGAAACTTTGTCATTAGTGAGGTAAGTCTAACTTCAGGATATAAGATCCAGTCTTAAGTAGAGACAGATCTGACTATTCAGGTGTAATAAGCACCACAGTGATACTACCAACAACCATTTCATTCATGATACAGTGTCCAAGAAAAGCCCATCACATACTCACAGAAACCACACAGTCGACTACAGGCTTCTTAAGAGCATTCTCAGCAGTCTCTTTTAATTTGGTAAGGAGCATTCCAGTCATCTGCTCAATAGTAAAGTTTCTTTCTTCTTCCATATACATAACCTTAAATAAAAAGTGTAGGTACAGTACAGTAAGAGCCACATACAAAGAACACACACAGGAAGCTGCCTTTACTGTCAGTGTGCTCCAAAAGTAATGCAGTTCTGTGCCACCCTCTGATAGCCTGACTGATGCACAGCAAGTCAGAAGCACCACAAATACTGGAATACACATTTGAGAACTCAAGCACACGAAGCTGCTCTGCACAGTTCCTTACATTTTGGTTGCTAGACAATGCACAGGACTCCTTCCTTCCTACTGCTTCAGAAAAGTAAATCTGCTAAAACCTGTCAGGCACCATTTAACAGGATTATTTTTATCACTCCTCCTGACGTGCCACACTCACACTCCACACTCTAAAAGAGTTAAAGAAGTGCACTGGTCAAGGAGGTGCCTTCCAAAAGTCACCAAGGAAATAACAGCACTGGTAAAATAGTTTGCATGGGACTGAGTTTGCAAGGAAGAATAACGTGGAACTGCAAAACCAGTTTCACAGAGCAGCTGAAAAGACCATGGGCACTATCAGCCTTCATTTTAACATTCTCCAGTCACAAAAATAAGAACAGAAACTTCAGCAAGCAGATTCAAAATAAAGAGATAAAAGGAAACCATTATCACTTTCCTCTTCTGGCACTTTTTCAAATACTCCAGGCTTACCTTGATGCCAGTTGAGCCTGTTGGCAGCTGGACAAGTTCATAGGCAAGGCTTGTTTTTTCAGCTTGAACAAAGGGATCTGAGAATGCACGACCATGAAATCTTTTAAAACTTTGTACTGTATTCTTTGCATTTGAAATAACCTAGAGGAAAAGAAATCTTTAATACAATTTGTCAGAGGAACAACTGAAATTCAAACAAAGACCATATAGCTTTATTCTTGTGCTTCTCTTGCTGCAAATTAGTCACTCTTATCTTAGTAGAGCCAGGGCAGAAACCAGAATGCAATTTCCCTCCGATCTCTCAGGCAACCTACATGAGTTGGAGACTCAATACAAAATGTATGCCTGCAAACTGAGCCACAGTCAGCATCAAATTCTCATAGTGTATGCATGGACCAAAAGTGTCCTCTTCCATTTACCTGTTACCTACCACCCCTCCTTTTAGACTGTGATGCAGCCAGCAAGTTAGCAAGTGTAACAGAAGTACAGTCAGGTATACTTCACATTAGGCCCCTCACGTGCACGTGACATTCAACATAGGGATATGTTTTGTCATGAAGCTTTAAAAATTCAGCAGGGCTCCCAGAGTGATACTGCCAACTTGATGTAACTGACCAAAGGCAGACACTTATTAAAAGGCAAGAATGCAAACAGAGAAATGAAAAAACATAGCCTGTTTTTACCCAGTACAAGAGTAATGCAATAGAAAGTGCAGCAACGACAGCAGGGCAGCAAAGATCCAGGCTGCAGCAAGTGAGGATTTGCTCAAATGCAACAGCCACGGGCACAAATAAAGGAAAGAAGCTGCTTACCTTTGGGAGGCCGCAGGTAGGCAGGGATCTCGAGTGAGATGCCCTCACCCCCACTGCCAACACTTAAATGAGGGCTGGGAAGGGGTGGATCCTGGCTCCAGCCCTTCCAGTTCCTCAGGTGCACTGCACACACCTGAGCTCCCCTGGGCTGGCCCTGCCTTCCCACCAGGTGCTCAGGCAGCATTTCCACTACAAGTAATCCTGTTTAATCCTTTCACTTAGATTAGAGCAAGACAGAGGAAAAAAGCATGGTATCCAATCAGGCAGACAAGCACTGCACCATTCATTTACTGTGATTTTCAGCCAGGTGCATTTCCTGAGTAACATGGTTTTGATCTTCTGTAAGTTTAACCACAGGACATACCTCACCTCTACTGGATCTGTATCAACGGATCTCTTTAAGCTAAGCAGACAACTCCAGAAAAACACCTGCATTTAGATCTAGTACAGTTCTTCTGATCTTGAATAGCTGTGTCCAAACACTTTTGTATCCTAGATACTGAAACTTCACACATCTCTAGGTACTTTAGGCTAAGAAAAACCAAGCGTTCAAATAGTCACCTCCTGTAGGGCTTCAGAAAGAATCACGTTCTACTCGTGCTTCACAGCAACAAGAGACAACACAGCAGGACCCAAGTGTCATGGAGCAGGACGAAAGTCAGCTAAAACCTCTTCTTGGTCTTCTCAGCATATCTGCCTACCTACACCAACAAACTAAGAAGCACATGCAAGAAGGCCTAAGACATTTAAATTGTAATTCAACTATGAGATGTTAATTAGCTGTACATATTCACACTCAGGTTTTCCCCTTTCTACCAGAGGAAGGCACTAGAATCACCTCATGAAAAGCTGCCCAGTGCACACAGGAAGACAGGCACAGGCGAGGCACAGCACTGCTGCTTCTCTTTAGAGCTTACAACTGCTATTTAAGACAACCATGTCCTCGACTTCCTTGTGATGAAATGTTTTCTTTTTTTCCATTTTATGTACAACCTTTAGATTCCCATCCAAGATCACAACACAGCATTACAGGCTGAACAACTGAATGAAGCTCAGCTGTTTGGTACAGGCAGACCCTTAAGTTCAGAGACATTTTATGCTTCACCAATAAAAATACACTGTGCTCATCTGATTGTTGGCTACTGGAAGTGCCATCACCCAAACCGTACCTGGCTTTTAGCTGCAGCACCAATGGAGCGGTTCTTGGGTCCGAAGGCAATGCACGACCTGGAACGAGAAGGACCTGTGAGACAGCAGAACTGCATTACACATCAGCAGCCACAGTGGTGGAGTTTTCTGGTCGAGATGTTGATAACATTGCACTGCAGACATTTAACATTTGGCCCATTAGGAAAGTTGGTCACCCATTCTAAGGTACATATCACTCTGGTTCTGATCTCAAGAGGGACACAGGCATTGAGTGTCCCACAAACACTCCTCACTGGACAGCACTAAAACCAACAGATACAGAACCTGAAATAGCAGAAATAGCAGTAACTGGGTACACATTCATCCCAGCAACTAGCAGTGCCCCTAAGCCAGCCAAAGAAACCGACAGCTAATAGTACAGGAAGCATCCAACTGCTCAGAAGCAGCACAGGGTAATACTTAACAAACTGCTCCTACATATCCGTAGGAAATGCTAATTAAGATTACCATTTTAAAATGAAATTCTTCAACAGCACAAACTAAAACAACCAGAGAGAATGACTGCTACTGATGGGTTTCAGCTGCACTCAATATATAAGCACAGATTATCTAAGGAAAGCTTATCCAAGCCTCATGCAGAGCTCAAAGATATAAAAAAAATGAATAAATGCTCCTTTTGGAGGAAATCCCCAGTCCTACTGAGCTGCCACATTCAGTGAACTGTACGGGCTCTAAAATTAAGAGAAACTCCTTCCCACCATGCCCTGCAGTCCCAGCCCCTCATACTGGGGAAGTTACTGAGGAAAAGCTGCCACCAGTCAAGCAGGTCATTCCCATTAACAAGACATTAACACCATGACTGAGCTGATCTCTGCGTGCTGTTGTACAGCAGGTATACCACAGGGCTGCCCCACAAAACTAAACCAGCTCAGCCCAAGGTTTAGAACTGGTCCTCTGAGCAGGAAGGATGCACAAAAGTGAAACAAAGTGAATGCTGCAACCAAATTAACACTCCAGGAATAAGTCTTCGGAAACAATTATTAATCAATTAGTTAAAGAGTGGGTCACTCTAGTGCCATGCAAACCTTAAGGCCTATGCTGAGCAGGCAGGAGCTGCAGAGCTCACAGCCAGAAGCATAATGGCATACAGCACAGAGATGGTTATTCATTCACTCCACTCCCCAGAAGGAAATGAAGGCACGGACATGGATTTGTGTTTTTCTCCTGCAAGAAAAAAATATCCTGCTACTAAATACACACGCCATCAGCTGGCACTCACCACACACCACTGATTTATTTAGACCTCTTTAGATCTGTCAGTTAAACCCCAAGGCAGAAACCTGGCTCAAGAAAAGGATACAGCACAACAGCTACATATAAAGATTTCTCCATTATAAAACTGGGAATAAGAACTTCAGCACAAACATCCTTCTCATCCATGCTTGCCACCTGCGTGGCATTGGGCACAGGAGCAGGGCAGCCCTGCTGCTCTCTGCCCCACACGGGGCACTGTGGGGCCATCACAGCTGCAGCAGGGAGGGGGGACTGCTGCCAGCCTCTCTCCCCAGTCAGCCCAAAGGAACCAGGGTGAGCTTATTAAATACTAATTATGCTGGTAATTACACGCAGTTCAGTGAAAGTTGAATAACAAACCGTGGCATTTTAAACAGAAATCACAGTGAAAGTCAGGTCTAACAAAGCAACTCCAGTAGAGCTCTGCCCTTCCTTACACCCGAGGTGGTCCCTGCAGGCACAGCCCCCCACCCACCCCCACCTCACCCACTTCCCTGGAGGACATCCACAGTCTGACAGCGCGTTTCCTCCCCACTGAAACCCAGCACTAGCTTCCTCAGATCACTTACAACTATTTCATGTAATTCAAGCACCCTCATCCCCGTGTGGAGCAGGAAACAGTCTTAATCCTCCCCCATTCCGTTTATTTCTAGCTCTCTCTCTACTTGGGTCCACCACACTCAGTCATTCTGCACCAACTTTGTACACACAAGTTCAAAATCCACAGGATTCAGTGAGAACATCACCTGTGCCACTGAACTACAAGCACAACGTGCTCACTAGGATCTGTTTTATTAACACTCAGCTGCAATTAACTGCTCATGCTAATCTGTCCCAAAGCTCATTGCAGAACACCACCTAATCCTGACCACAAATCACTTCCTGAGGAAAGGTCCTGGGAGCTCACGGAGGAGACACTGAGCTCTGACACTGAACCAGGCCTCTGTTTACAAGTTGGGCATCTGAAGCCATTAAGGACATTTGGATACAGACAGCACGCTCTCAGAACTGTTTTCCACGTCCCTCAGTACCGTGTGCATGCCTCCAGGATAGTACTGGAGGAGTAAGTCCTGTTAAAAACTGTCACTTTCAATATGTGAATTTTTCCAACTGCACACTTTTGACTTTTCATGAAAGATATGTTGTGGGGCAACATTTTGAATCGCTCATCTCCCTCCAATGAGTGAAACCTCTGATCTTATCTCAAACATATCTAAGCAGCACCTTGACAGCCTGAAGACGATTCGCAGCTCCCTGAAGGCTGCTCTCAAAAGCTTTATGCAAAACACTGCTTCAGTCCATCTGCACTCATAAACCATATTACTGAAAGTCTGAGAGCAGCCCTTCTCGGGCACATATGGATAATGAGAAGCACTACTCCCTTTTTACTCGCTGTTCACAGACAGTAAGAGGCAAACAGAGCCGAGGCACTTCATGAAACACAAGGTCATTCTACGCTCCTCATTTCCCTAAGGAGATACGAGGGTAAGAAAACCGAGACAAGGCAATTCGCTCAGCAGGAAAGCCATTTATCTCAGCACGCTTAAAACAAAGCTGCAGCACAGCGGGAGCCGCAAAAGCATCGGTAAGAGCGCTTTCCAGAGGGCTCCCCCGGGTTCGACGCACTGTAAATCCCACTTCACCTTTACAACTCACTCGTTGCCTCTTGCTCTTTCCTCGGGCTAAAAGAGGCCCCCTATGCTCACAGCGGGTTTAAGAGCCAGCGCAGAGCAGCACGCGGCGGGGCACGGCTCGGGCCGCAGCTGCTCCCCCCGTGCCGCGAGCCGGGCAGCGGGCAGCCCGACGTGCCCGGTTATTAATGTACAAAGCACAGCCGAAGGAGCACCGATAGCGGCGGCGAAGCGACGCCGCGTTCCCGCCCGCTCCGCCCCGGCCCGCAGCCCCGGGCCCACTCACGGCGTGCAGCGGTCGCTGTATTCGTTGGCGACGGTCTCGATGCCGCCGGCTCGGGCCACGGCCACGTAGCAGCTCTGGAAGCCCAGGTCGATGCCCACCACCGACATGGCGCAGCCGGGCGGGGGGGCTGAGCCGGACGGAGGGCTGAGGAGCGGCGCGGCCCGGCCCGTTTAAATGCGCGGCGGCGCTGTGGGAGAGGGGGGAGGCGGAGCCCGGCACTTCTCGAAGGATCCCGTCGGGCCGCAGCGCCGCGCCGAGCGGGACGCCGAGGGACGCGCTGTCCTCGCGAGACCTCCGCCGGGCGCGCGGAGAGCCGCGCTGCCGCGCAGGCGCAGAAGAGCATCGAGGGAGGGGCGTGGCCTCGGGTGCCCCGCCCCCCGCGCTGCGGTGCGCGCAGAGGAGCGCGCGGGCCCGGGATGGGCGGCGGTGTCAGTGCTGGGACGGGCGGTCTCGGTTCGGTTTGAGTCAATTCGCGATGGCACCTGAGTTCACTGCCAGGCTTTTCTTACCTGTCAGGCTCTCCCACGTCCCTTGGTGACTGCAGGAAGTGGAAGTGCGCTATGTGCTCCTTCACAGAAAGTTGTATTCCTTACTGTAAAGACACAATAAAGTCTGAACGCGGCAGCACTGCGGAGGCCTTATGGTCCATTTGGTTCTGAGGCTTTTGGTGTGAACGTAAAGGCCATCTGATTTAACCTTTCTTCCCCGCAGGTTAAACCTGTGATCGTTATGATACACCTGATTATAACGGACTTTGAGGAGGAACAATGCACCATGGGAAGGAAAAAACAGTTTAAAGAAATCAAGGTTCGTGTGAAAGGAGCCGAGCACCCAAACACCTGAAGTTGTTCTCTTCCGCTGTCAAGATACTGTAATTTTCCATTGCTCTGGTTGAACAACCACACTGGTGATTCTGCCTTTCCCAACTATACCCACACCTCTTTCACCCTTTCTTAACAACCTCAAGTGCTGAAATATCAGTAACGTTTCATAGGCATCTGTAGTCACAGTAGCACCTCTGAATCTGACAGTTTCTACAACAACAGTGGTGGTAGCAGGGCTGCTGCCTGCTGCTCCTCCCTAGGCCTCCTCTGCAACACGAAACACAGAAAAACAGCACCTCTAAAACACACGGGCACGTGCAGCATTTGCCACTAAGGCACATCCTTCTGTGGGAGCTCTCAGATACAACAAGACCTCTGCAGTTCAAGCACAGCTGGGCAGAGTGATGCAGTTTTGTATTTCTCAATTACAGATACAAAGAGGTTAGCTTCACACTTTCACTACTTGGGAATGTGGTTAAAGTACAGTTTGTTTCCACCAATCCTACAAATAAAATGTGGCACCTGATTGCTTGATATCCGGCGGGAATAGCACGACAGCAGACCTCCATAAACATGTAGAATTTTAGTGTAAGTGTGACCATCTTCAGATGCTATGCTACAGATTGATATAGCTGCATCGTGTTTGCCTGGGAAGCGTTTGGCCAGCAAGCACCTTGTGAGTATGCAGGAGAATCCCTTTTAGGGCGGGGAATCACAGAGCACCAAAGGTCCCACAGTGTCAGAGCTGCGAGCTGCTGGGTGGCATCCCTGCAGGGCCATGATGCAGCAAGGGCTGCCCTACGTAACAGGACTGGGGAGAAAGGTGCAGGCGAGCAGTCGGTCAGGAAGATGGATGGGCTTCTCACTCCAGAAAGAAAAGCCAACATTGCTGTGCAGTGTGGCAGTGGGTCTGACACCTGGTGAGATGGCATGGAGGAGGAAAGCTGCAGAGGACCACGATGGGACAACAGCTGAGGTGACAGAGAGGGAAGAGGGTAGGGGAGAAAGTGGCACGGAGTGGCTGATTCACCCTGACACAGACACAGCTCGGAGGTTTCATGAGTGTTGTGAAACTTAATGTTTGGGAATGTTTTAAATTCTGAGCTAGAACGTGCGTGCAATGCAGGCATGCAGTGTGTCAAAAACAGGATGTTTCCAAATTCCCAATCTTTTATTTATATCGCTGCTCCTCATTTTAATGATACAGAAAACACATGGTGGAGAAACTCAATATTTAAACCAGGAAGGACTCCTGCCCCAAAGACTCGGCTCTGAGTGCCTGCAATTCCTTGCGGCACGCTCAGTGACACCACTTTGGCAGCCGTGGGTGGGCTGGGAATTGCATCATTGTGCTAATGACAGAATAATAATGAAGTGTTTCACCTCAGACGTCCTTGAGCTTCTGGGGAAGGACCAACGAATAAAACAAGCCTGCTGCTCTGCGCGGAGAATATCGCAACACATACTCGAGGCACAATGAAGAACCAGAATATCGTTGAGTTTCCTCTTTTATTTTTCACTTTCATTTTCAAAACAAGCAAAGCTGCCAGCACGGGGGCTGGGGCAATGACAGGCTGCGGCACTGAGGGACACACTCCTCGATGCGCTGAGCAGCTCCGGCTGCAGCTGACCCTGCGGGGCCGTGCTCCTGGGATGCTGCCAGCAGCGAGCAGCTGGAGCAGCTGCCTGGGGGTGCAAGGGGTGGGGGAGCTCCGCAGCCCCAGACAGGGTGTTCTGGGGGGAAATGCACATACCGAGTCAAAATCTGAGCTGTCCTTATGCTGGGGTCTGAAGTTGAATAGATTCTGTGGCCCTCCCCACTCTCCTTTATTTTCTGAGTGTTTTCCTTCTTTAAAAAAGTAGAGACTTCCAATATAAGGAATGTGAGAATACTGTAAAAAGCACTGCTAAGAATTAAGCAGTATTTGATCACGGCTGAAAGACACAGCTTACACTGAACTCACACAGTATGTGTTCTTTAGAAAGGCTTTATCATTTCTTACCCAGTGAACACTGTTTTGAGGTAGGTAAGCAGCTGCAAGATGGAAGAGCAAAGCAGGGCTTGGGATAACTCACCTCTCTGGATTCTACCTACTCTTTTTCAGCACTTTTGAGCAATAAGCATGATTTAAATCAAGGAGAGCTGAAAGGAGAATAAACCAAAAAGGGCTGCTAAAGGTGCTGATTCCTCTAAAATAGATGTTAGTTATTCTAAGAAGAAAACATCTCAGAAACTCTTAAGACTTTTGAAGATAATGTTAACAGAACAGCACAAACATTAAAGTGCCATAGCCAGGTGATGCACTTTCTCTTGGGAACTTCACAGATAAACCCTTGGCTGGCAGATTAAACACCCTCCTTTTTCTTACTATCTGTGTGCTAAGCAGAAGAGCTTACAAACTGCCGATCCGGCGCTGCAGTGTCCGAGTGGAAATCCAGTGTTTTCAGACTTTGTTTACAGTGGCATATTTTGCAATTCATTAACAAAAGCTGATCAGGAAAATGCATATGGGCTTAAAATAAGCTCTAGCTGGTATCTGTCACAGGCTATTCTTTGGCCTGCTGTAAATAGTCACTGCATGTCATCTAACGTATGGTTCATAGTGCTATTCTGGGACACTCAGATCCAAATGGGCTTTGCGATCTGCTGAGCTGAGGGTGGCCGGGGTATCGTGTTGCTGTGAACTCGAATGTGAATCATACCACAAGTAATGCAGTTCTCAGAAAACCCCAGCTCTCCATCCCATGAAAAGTTCCTCTGGGACCATTTTCCCCAGTGCAGCTATCTAAAGAATTTGCAGTGAAACTGATGTTGGAAAGATAATTTTCCCTCTTACAAGGATTTCCATGGTTTTCCTTCAAGCTTAACAGATAATTAGATTTCATGTGTTTACTAATTAAGCTATTGCAGGTATTGAAGTATCAGAGCTGAATAACTGCCCACCAAACCAAACCAAACCTCAAGTGATCAACTGAAGGTGTCCTTAAGAAGTGTAACAGAAGCAAATAGGATAAAGAACAATAAATGGATAGAAATAATAATGGAAAGTGGTGGGCATTACAGCAGCAACCACCACATAAGTCTAAAGAATACACAAGTCTTCTCTGAGGCAATTCCTTGCTCCCTGCTGTTGCCTGTTACTCATAGCACAGCTGTATAATGAAGGCTAGGTCAGAGCTTTACGTGTTTAACACTGGAGGTGCGTACATCAGGGCAGCCTGTGTTACAGTGCTGCAGATGGGCACTGCCTACAACAAGAGGCAATGCAATTGCTGCCCATCGGTATAGTGGGGGTGGGAGATTACTAATCCAAAGAGCAGCTCACAGTTACAAACAGATAAACTGATCACTGGCAAATTTAACTCAGAAATGATGGGGATCTTGGATTAATTGGAGCAGTCGAGCTTTGGGAAACCTTCTACAGAGAGGTGAGAGGAAGAAAACCACTTCAAAGATGACACATATAAAAGTGTAGATGGGATTCTGTGCAGTGATTCCCCGACAAGTGGAATCCCTGAGCACACAAAACCTGACAGTGTGCGGGTGGGCTCTGCCTCTGTGTCTTCCTCCATGGGTCCTGTGCTTGGCCTGCCCACAGAGCCACGGCTCGGCCCCACGGGCTCCCCACTGACAGATGAAGGACAGTGGTGGGCACAAGCTCAGCCCTCTGTTCCTCCATGAAGACCTCCAACTATCTGAGCTGAAAGTTCCCTAATTCACGTCTTGCCTAGGCACCAGCCCTGCCCTCCTTGCCACCCTGGCTCCCTCGCACACTACGGCTTGCTGGCGGAGCTCCCAGGAACGAAAAACGTCTGAATTCGCTGTATATCAAACACATTCCAGTGATAGATTTAATGATGTAAGCTTCCACTAACTGCCCAGATTACGTCCCTGCTACGTCGACATGCTTCATGCTCTGCTGGGAGACATTTTGGATCTGTTGACACACAAAGATACATCATGTCCACTGAAATGTGAGCTGAGGATCTAAAAATACAGTACTGTGCTATAGGCTGGAGCAGCCCTGCTGCTCAGGCTCACAGAGGTGCGGTGAGGTCAAGACTTCCCCATAGCAATACTGCACCAGCCCTGATGCCACAGGGAAAGGGGTGAGCCCCAAGTCCCACACAGAATGGACTGGGAGCATTAAAGATATAAAAAAGAGTACTGAAAATGGCAAGTGCCCAATATCCACTGCGTTATCAAATTTTCTAAATGGGAATACTGGCTTTTTTCTGCTTTAAGTATTTGATCTGTAGCTCGCCAGTACTTCCTCCTGTTGATATCTGAAGCTAAGCTCATAAATTAAGTTCATTTAAGAGCACTGTAAAAATAAAGCCAATGTTTATGCTCCTTTCAATGGGAACTGTGGCTGGACCTCCATCTAGATGACAGGTCTTAGGGGCACATTACTCCTTCCGAGGTAATTTTACAATAGCTGACCCAGTGAAGACTAACTGGATTTGAAGCTCCAGAAGCTTCCCTCATACGAATGGTACATACTGGGTCCAGCTGAAGCACTGTCTTTTTCCTTTCAGCTTTCTGTACCCCCTCAAACTGTCTATGCAGGGGCTACCAGAGGAGTCTGATGCAGTGTGAGATTGCAGTGTTAACACAGAGACAGTTGTGTTTTTAGTTACCTGTGTAAATTCAGAGTACCTGCAAAAATTTCACTAAACCACACATATACCCACACTAGCATTAATTCCTACAGCATACTGTAGGAACATTGATTTTGCTATACCTCCCACCACTCATTAAGGAGTTGAAACAGACACTTCTTGTGACTGATAAAGGACAACATGCTCTTTATAATGGAAATATATCACAATGTGCTCAGCAATTTATCCTGCAAGGAAAATATACAGAAGAGATAATAAGGGAACCATTTTTCTTGGGAAATTATAAGACAAGGAAACACAACTGAGATATTTTGAATTTGATTTGCTGTTTTATGCATAGGAAGGGATTGCTATATTTCTGCCTCACGAGCAATTTGTCTGAACTATCACGACAGACAGGGTGCTGCCTGGAGTTCCCCAACCTGACATCCTACAAAATGCTGTGAGTGAGTCCAGTTCACTGAAATCCATCAGACAGGACAAGAGGAAACTATCAATTAAATTTAGATTATTTTAGCTATTTAGAAATATAAAAGAACTGGTTTGTATAATGAAAACTATCAACAGAGTTTCACTTGAGCTTGTTCCTTCTGCAAAGAAACAACAAAAACTGGCGAATGCTAGTATGTATCTTCATTGACTACATCGTGTAAGCTCCAATTTTCCAAAATTACAACTGAAGAGTGACAAGAAATGGTGTGGTTCAAATCTGAGTTCTGTGTCAGAATTTTTCTCTGATGCTGAAAATGCTCACAGTCCATTATATAAGATTTTGGTAACCAGTGTTGCTATTATTAATAATGATAATTATAATATCTTCTATGCCCAATTCCAGTTGTGTTTAATATGCAATTTTTTTCCAGTGAGCTATACATGATGACTGTTTTCTCTTTGCATATATTCTGCAAGAGAGCTTGGGATGAATGGGTAAAATCCACATTTTAGCAAATGCCAAGTGATGCCATCTCCAGTGCTCCTTATTTTTCATTATTATTGCTCAGTATTAGCAGTATTGGCCACTTAATTGCTAATAGTCATTTGGGAAGTGTGATTAGAGCTTTGTGTAAGTGGTACAAGTGTCAGCAGTCTTGGCAGTGGAGGTTTAACCATTGATTCACAGACTCAGCCCTTCCTAAGAGAGCTCCAATTCTTCTGATTTCACATGTGAACCTTTAACAGATGATGCACGGACACTGAAGAGTGCTGGGGTGAAATCTTGCTAGGAGTTATCTCCACTGTCATGAAAAAGTAGGTGGGTGTCCACACCACAGAAGCTTCAGCACCTTCCCCAGCTTTTTGTCCTGTGTTGCTGCATATCTCCTCCCTTTCCTATATAGAGAGGGGCACATTTTGGAAAGTAATTTCTCTGGTGAACGATACTGCGACTTTAAATAGCAACCCAGTGTGCACAGGCAGAATTTATGGTCACAGTCAGTTCATTGAGCAGCAGGGAACTGACCCATTTGCCAGGGAGCCGAGTGTCACGCAATGACTCTGCACATTTGGCCTGGAGGGAGCTGGCTGTCCGTGGGTGCTGTGGTGGGTTCCCTCTTGGTGACAGGAATGACCCTGAAGCAGTGCTCCAAGGAGATTTCAGGCTCTGAAAGTCACAAGAGCACTTCCAAACTCCTACAATTGAAGGATTTTTAGTGGATTGCTTTAGTAAGTAAAAGTAATCCACTATTCCTGTGTAAGGAAAAGCCCATACGCTCCTTGAGTATTCTGGTACATGTCACAAACTTTGCTGTACTGACAACCTTTGGGAACTGTAGTTCTGCTGCAATAACACTAGGAGAGATTCATAGTGCAGCGCCAGGAGCACGCAGTGTTGTTAAGCAGAGAACAGGTAGTGTAATCAGTGTGTAATGTACTTCAAGATCTTAAGTGGTGCTGAAATAAAAAAGGATCAGGAATTTAGTATAAAGCATAAGTATAAACAGATCACTCTTAAAACAGGAAATGCTTGTATCTGATTTCCTCTATTAAAAGTGAGGTGCCAGGCATCAAGGTTCCAGTACTGAGGCCAAACTGTGCCACATTGATAATGTACCAGACACAATACCAAAAACCTACTACAAACCTACTAAGGATCTGTAGCAGTTCATGCAATGTGAAGGTATAGTGGAACACCCACTTACTGCCCACTGGCTGTCCCTGTGATGGGGCACTTCAGAGTGAATACTGAAAGCAGCTGGATAGAAAGAGCTCCCAGCAGCAGTAATCCCTGGCCAGCATTAAAGAGTGTATTTTCTTGAGGATTTTTGTAACGAGATTTCAGATATTTTAAATCAGAATCACAGAATCACAGATCTGTGAGGGTTGGAAGCGGCCTGCAGAGATCATTGTGTCCGACCCCCTGCACAGCAGCTCCCAGCCCAGCTTGCACAGCTCGGCATCCAGGCAACGTCTCCAGAGAAGGAGATCCACCACCTCTCAGTGCAGCCCCTGTCAGTGCTCCGTCACTGCACTGTGCAGGAGTTCCCATGCACATCGGTGCAGAACTTCCTATGCTTCATTTTGTGGCCATTTCCCCTCGTCCTATCACCACACACTGCTGAGAAGAGTCCAGCATTGTCCCTTTGCCTCCTGCTCCTTAGATAGTTATAGACGTGGATCAGATCCCCTCTGAGTCTCCTTTTCCCCAGGCTGAACAGCCCCAGCTCTCTCAGCCTTTCCTCATAAGGGAGGTGTTCCACGCCCTTTATAATCTCTGTAGCCCTCCGATGCACACTTCCCAGGAGATCCCTGTCTGCCATGAGATAATGATGGCTTTTGATAGAGCGAACAGATGAAGCCGCACTGCTTCCCAGCACTCAGCACAGGAGCTCTGTGCTCACGGCAGCAGAGCCGCCCATGGGGCTGCCCGTCACAGCTCCGGCCGCTGCTGATCTTTTTCTGTCCCTCAACCTTTCCTGCGCCAGATCATGCGAGGGACAAAAATACAAGGAGCTGCTGGCATCGCTGCGGGCCTTCGGGGCCCGGGCATTGTGACGTGAACGTCACGTTGACATTCACGTCAACGCGCAAAGCCGAAGCTCCGCGCCTCCCGCCCGCGGCTGCCATAGCAACGGTGGAGCAGACGAGCCGAGGCGAACGGGGCAGCGCGCCTCCCTCCCGCAGAGCGCCCCCTGTGCCGCGGGAGGACTTCCTGCCCTTAGCGGCCGCTCTTCCTCCTCCCCCACCGGGAGGTGTCCCGGCATGCAGTGCGCCAAGCCTCACTTCCCGGTCGCGAAGATGGCGACTCCCATGCACCGCCTCATCGCTCGGAGACAGGCGTGAGTCCGGGGACCGAGCCGGGGGAGGGCCCGAGCGAGCGGGAGGAGAGCGGCTGAGGCCTGGTAGACCCGGCCAGAGAGCGGTCGGGCGCCGCTCCGCCGTGCGAGGCACGGGCTGTGAGCGGGGCGGCCCGGGCTGGAGCTGCTGCGTTAACGGCACTGAGCTGCTGCGTTAACGGCACTGAGCTGCTGCGTTAACGGCACTGAGCTGCTGCGTTAACGGCACTGAGCTGCTGCGTTAACGGCACTGAGCTGCTGCGTTAACGGCACTGAGCTGCTGCGTTAACGGCACTGAGCTGCTGCGTTAACGGCACTGAGCTGCTGCGTTAACGGCACTGAGCTGCTGCGTTAACGGCACTGAGCTGCTGCGTTAGCGGCATCGGAAACGACAGGAAAGTGGAAATTAAAAGCACTCCTGCAATACTTGCTCTTTTAAGTTGTTAAAATCAATGAATGATTTCTTACGCTTCTGAAGTCTTTGTGTGCTTGATAAGCACATACCAGTTTGTATATCTGCCAGACTTTGTTTTCAGGCTGTGGTCGTTTGTCTGTGTTAAATGATTACTTTAATCTCATGCTTTTCATTAACACTAAAATATGCTATTTAAAGGTCTGTAGCTGCTGAGCTCTTTTGATTTATTTCCTGGTAGTTAGTTGCTTTTAGAGCTTGATCTTATTTTAGCTTGTATAGGATTATCTTCCCTAGTCACAGGAGCATTATTAAAGCCCTGGAAATATGGAGTTGTGTTACTCTTGCTTTGAACTTCTCTTCCTGTGAAGACAGGTCTGGGCTGGTTTGTGACACCAAAAAAAAGAGCACATGTTTTTCTATGTTAAGCAGAGAGGGTTTCTTTGTTCTGCTTATGCACAACTCTGGTGGCAGAACCAGAAGACCCAAGCAAGACAATGCAAACTGTTCTGCAGGCCTTGTTTTAGGTGTCCTGGCCTTGGAAAATGAGTAATTTGGTGTTGAAAACATGATAAAAGGTGGAAATAAGTTACAGCAGTTCTCATAAAGTTCACTGCAGACTTCAGTGGCTTTAAAAGTAATTTGTGATGTGATCTTGAGGTACCTGAGTGCTGAGTGTCCTTATTTGCAAAGTAGGAGAGTATCTGTGAGAAGATACAAAAGGAGCTGTTCCTTTGTTGTTGTTTTGGTTGTTTTTTTTTTTGTAATAAAACAACTTCAGAATTGTGGAGTAAATGCTAAAATCTGAGTACAAAAGGTTTTCTTGGTTTTCTGCTAAAAGCAATCAAATAATTTTTTCTCTAAAAACCAAAGTGCAGCTGTAAAATGCTCACTTTTACAGTTCTGGAGTTTGGTTGATGCACCCTGATCAAAGTGAACAAGAATCTGCTCGTTCGTATGATAAAGCTTCCACCAGGCTTTCACAGACCTTAGGAAAATTCAGATAAGGTACAGCTGGGAGCAGCACTGTTTTCTTGCTCAGATTGTAGGTGCTTTGAGTGAATTTGGAAATGTTTGGCAGTTGGGTGATAAATACTGGGGTGTAAAACAGAAGAGTGCAAGCTAAACTTCCAGAAGTGTGTACAAACAAAAAAAGACATTCAGGTACAATTGATCAGTGTCTTGACAGCCAATGCTGTAGCTCAACATCTGCTACTTTAACCAGAAGAAGGCTCAAGCTGAAGCTCTGGAGGAAAAGCATTGTTCTTCCATAGTAGTTGGCATGTTTGTCAAACATGCTACTGCAATTATCAAAGTTCGATGTGTAACTGATGTTACTGTTCTTGGTGTGATTCAAGTTGTATCAGTTAAAGCACCCGTGGCCATCAGTCTGCTCTAACCATAATGATGTATATTGTTAAGACTTTGTATGCTGAAGAAAATCAGTATGTTTCCAGTAGGTAGGACAGACAGACATGGGACTGGTCACTTAAGCAATTCTGCATTTTTGTAGGGAGGCAAACAAGCAGCACGTGAGATGTCAAAAATGTTTAGAGTTTGGACATTGGACGTATGAATGTACAGGGAAGAGAAAATACCTGCACAGGCCTTCGAGGACAGCTCAACTAGCAAAAATTCTGAAAGAAAAAGAAAAGCAGCTATTGCTGCAACAAAGGTAAGACTGGCAGAGTGGGAATGTTCAGCTTATTGATGAGCAGGTAATTGGGGGGAGAGGGAAAAGGTATATCATTTTCTGTTGTTTCTTCTGGACTCTGTGATACTTGTTCAGTACTTAAACCATTGTGTATGCCGGGTGCTGTATGTCACTCAGATTCCACAAATGAGTCTGAAACAAAAAATAAAGTTTGCTGAGCTGAATTTAAAATGGTTGGAGACTTTTTGTAGTGGAATGCTGATTCCCAAGAAGCTCAGTTTCAAGTGTTCATGTACTAGCCAAAGCAGGTTTGTGTGGAGCTAAATATGTTTAGAAGCTGTTCTTTAAGTTCTGCTTTGTTCTGTTGTTAGTCTGTCCTTAAAATCTGGGTGCAACTTACAGGTGGCAAAGGTCCACTGTTAAGTACATAATGGTTCAGACTGATAAGTGTTAGGCTACTGGGTGTTCTCAGCTCTGTTCCTTACAGCATTAAGACCTCTCACTAAGTTGTGTATTGATCCTGAGAACCTGAAAACACACCTCCTGTCACTGCCACTTGGAGCTCAGTGTTTTGGCCATAGGTCATCAGTGCTACCAGGATGTGAGTTACAGAAGAGCTCTGTTATCGTGCTAGGAAGAGAATAGGTGGTGACCTCTGTCAGAGTGATCTGACTTGACCTCGTTAGCTGTTTCAGCTGAGACAGGAATGTAAATAGGAGTGCTGAAATAGTGACTTAAGTGGGAGTTATCTTGTGTTAAGAGTACTATAAAACATTTGGTTTTGAAACAAGTTCTGATCCAGTGAGTAACTGTGAGGCAATTCTAATCCTCTCATAGTGTAGATAAGCACTCCTAGAGCTTAAGTGCTTAGGATCTAAAACTTGCTTCCTTTCCGTGCGGTTTAGAGAACTGCTGCTGCTTTGAACCAAAACCAGAATGCTGCAGTTTGATTTATGGTTCTGTGCACGCAGAGTGTGGTGCCTTGGGGAACACAACCAAGTGTAGCAGAGCTCTCGGTTCTGTAGTTTCATGGGGAAGTAAACTCCTGAATTCATGAGTGTGTTGAAACACTGGAGGGAGGCACAGAGCTGTGCTACAGCAGCCTGGGTCAGTCACAGGCCTTCCTGAAGGGGCTCAGAGTGTGACTACTCAGTGGCTCTGGTATCAGGTTGCCTGTGGTAAGGTTATGTGGCCTTAATAATGGAAACGTTAATAACTCGCAGAATTACAGGAGAGATTCAAGCTTGGTTCAGGGTTTGAAGATTAATGAATTATCCTCTCACCTACAGGATTTTGTGAGGGTGTGGAAAACTCTATGTAATAATTGTGATATTTTCATAACAGTTGTATGAAAATACAAACTTGTAAAACCTCATTTGGCCAGCATGCACGTGGCACTGACTTTTACTGAAATACTGTAGCTTATGCTTAATGTTTCCTGTTCCCACCCTTTTCTGGAGTCTTTCTCAACACATACTGCTTTCTGATTTCTACGTGTGAAGTGTTTGCAGCTTTTCCAACTTACATGCTTTCTGCTGTTTCTGTGCATTTAAGATGGCTTTCAATAATAATTTCAGCTGAGGAAAAGGTATCCTGCTCCATGAAAGAACATACAAGCTCCTCCTGCATCTGTGGTGTGTGAAGTACTTTGTAAATACATGATGAGGAATGACAATAATCAGTGTTCATTCCACGCTCAGTTACTGTGCTGAATTCTGACAGATATTGTGAGAAGGATGAACTAGTGAACTTAAATATTTAAAAAATTAAAAATAAAAGACATCCAAAATTGACAGCTGGTAAAAAAAAAATCTCTCAAGACAGTTTGTTAAAAGAAACTTTGTTCTGTGGTATTTACTGCTAAAATCTTCCACGAGTGTATGAATACCTGGCAATATGAGATATGTGATGAAAGCTACAGACTAACTTCATCTTCTAGTCCTTTGTTTCAGTCAATTCTGTTACTGTGAAATGTGGGTGAGCAGGACTTCTGTGTATCCTTATCCCCTCTACTTTTCCTATCCCAAGATGTTTTCTGTGTAATACAAAGAAAAAAGTAATGGAGAATAAAGCATGCTTACCACAAAGAAGTAGAGATGAATTGCTTTTTTTTTCTTTTTTTTTTTCCCTGGGTTTGTGGATATTTCTTCTTCTGGTTTGAATAATGACTGAACATTCATACTGACTGAGCTTTGGGCAGCACAACTGCCAGTGGGATACCAGTTTATTGATATTCAGTAGTGCAGTGGAGCTGAGTTCAGTATTTACTTTTCCTATGCATTAACCAAAGGCATTGTTTTTCCTCCTCTAATTAGCTCTGGAGAAAGTACTGCAGAAAGGAAGACCAAGAAAAAAAGGTACGTGGGTAATGATGACAAGATGTGCAGCTGTTTCAGTGTGTGATCTTGCACCTGGATGTTGCTGCAGGCAATTTGGAAGGGGCGTAGGGAGAAACTGAAAGTCAAAATTGCAAATGTGGATCTGACACTGTTGCTTTCAGCCTCTTATGGACACTCGTACAGCAGATATTTGGGAGAATTTCTACTCTTCCCTATCTCAAAACTCTTGAATTTTGTCTTCTGTTTTTTTGCTGTTTTTTCTGTACTGATTTTTCTCTCTTTCTGTGACCTTGCTTTAATAACAATCTTGCTTTGCCTCAAAGTTCATCAAGTAGTTAAATGTGCAAGAATAGCATACTGTTTCTAGTATGTACTTGTTCCATCTATCCACCTTGCTCTTCTTTTTGTTTGCATGCCCTTCTCTTAACAGCTGTTTTTCTGAAGCTTTGTTTAGAGAATGAAATAAGTATAGTAATAATAAATCTGGCACCTAAATAGTCTGTTCCCACCCCACATCCCATTCCTCTTCACTCCTAGAAAAGAAATAATAATTTGATTCAAAAATTCTTCAGACTTCCTTCATCCTGTAAACTTGTGATGCTGGCTTGGAAATCCACCTCAGTCTCTTAGAAAACCCTTTCAGGAGCATCTTGAACCCCAGGAGTAGTGCTCCTGCTGATCATGTTCCAAGCTTTACACATGGGGCATGTGTGTACATGAATCACCTTGTTATCTCCTTGCATTTATTAGGCTGTCCTCTGTCTCTAAGTGTGACCTTCTAAAAACAGTACCAGAAGGTTTTTGAGACAAAGCCTTTTGCTTTGTGTGTCAGTTGTCCAATGAGCCATGGCAGTTTTGTAAAGCGTGCCTTTATATGAAGCTGTTGTTACATCTGGCTTTATTGGAGTACTTGATCAGTGCCTTAGTTCTGCTATCAGGATTACTGAAGGGCTCTTTATCAGCAGTGTCCGTTTATTGTTGGAATGACCTGGGAATGGTCAGGTTGTAAATCTGATTTCTAAACAATGGAGCTCAGATTTCTTCCTTCCTCAGCTTTCTCCTGTGCTGCAGTCTTCTCCTTGGCATACTGTATTTCAGAGGGTTTGAGCTCTGAGCTGCTGACAGATTAAAAAATGAGCAGAAGAATTAGTGGTAGGAGGTTATTTGGCTGTTTGTTTTTTCCCCTAAAACTTCAATACTCTTTGAATTGTTATGCTGTTTTTATGCAGTGTGGAATCCAGCAATTTAAATTCCTTCAAAGATAATGTGGGATTTTTGGCTCTTTATTACAACCCTGGAAAAATTAAATGCAGAAAATTCAGCAAAGCATGAATTTGAATGACTGTTGAATATCCAGGTTCCAGACTTCAAAAAAAAAAAAAAGGGGCAAAGTTTTGGGTTCTGGAGGAGAGCAATAACCTTTTACACAGTGTGTTTGTTTTGATATCAACAGTAACAAGTAAGCTACAGGCTGAACCAGAAAAACAGGAACAGGCAAAACTGCAGCTGTACAACGCTGTGACCTTAGGAGGCACAGAGCTGGCTTCCGTGTGTATGTTGGCTTCAGTGCTCCTGCATGGCACACTCCATTTGTTAATTGAAAAGCCCCCTTTATGGAGGGCTTTTTTTTCTGAATCAGTACAACCCTACTTGCCTAAGGGGTAAAATGTGTCCTGGTTCATTTGTTTCTTCAGGCCATGCAGCACGTGAACTTCCAGGTAATTGTGCCCAGCGTTGTAGATTTGATTCATGTAGCATGTTAAAATCACTAGAAGTTGTTAGATGATTTAAATGGACTTAGAAAGGATACAGTCTCAGAAGAATGATAGCATACATTACAAAATGCAGCAGCTGTTCCATGATTTGTGGAATCTCACAAGTTTACTAGCACTTGGGAGCTTGTTTTGAGGAAAACAAATGCTTATCTGCTGGAGAGAAGTTGTGCTTTTCCAGTGGCGTACCCACAAATCTGGAATCTACCAATCAGCATCTAGGATGTCACAGTGCTAATTAGGACAAGATAAAATAGGTGAATTTTACTTGATCCCACAACCATCTTCTTTCTGTAACTGTCAGCAGGTGACACATTGCATCATCTGCAAACAAGTATCTGCTTGCTGCTTTTCCCTTACATGTAGCTATTGCTTTCCTCTAAGTGGAAGTATTAAGTGTTACATCTGATGTTTCTATGAGTAGGTTTCAGAGTATGACCTGAATAGTGAAGGTCCAGGAACTGCTTCTGTGAGTTCTTCAGTGAAAGATGATGGGGGCAGGGCAGAGATTGAAGTGACTGTTTGGGGCATCCTTTGTCAGATTCTTGCCCCTATCAATGGGTTTGAAATTCAGTGAAGTTGTTTAGATAGAAACAGTTTGCCCAGAAGATCCCAAAAGCCAGTTTAAAATAGTTCCTTTTTTTTCCCCTCATATCACAATCAGTTTTTCATCAGCAAAAAGTCTGTATTTAGCCAGACCTTACAGATTCTTTGATAAAAGCCATTATATCTGCACAGAGGGAGGTAGATAGCTGATGGCAGACATATTACGTATTACAAACTTCAGTGGTTCATTTGTATTACGTTGAATACCTTGATCTTGAGAACAGCTGCCTTGCTGTAAGGGCTAGAAACGAAGGGAGAAAAAATGAATTTGCAGAGTGTGCAGAAATTGACTTTTCCAGTGTTCATAATGTCTTTATCCTGGACTGTTTCCACACCTCTCCTACCCTGAAAACATAAGCGCTGTGTAATTGCAGAAAGTTTGGCTCCTTTTGCCAGGAGTAATCTAAGAACAGTTTCCATTGAGTACAGTTCTGACATCTGTGAAATCTTTGATGGAACTTCCACTGGCACTTACATTGCTGAAATTCCACTTGTTCTTACAGTTCTAGGCATCCAGTCTTTGTTAATTGCTGCCTGAAGCTTTAGCAGTGCAGCACATTCATGCTTTTTCTGCAACTTACTTCTTGTTTTGAGGTAGGACAGTGAAGGTGCTAGTGGTTCCTGTGAGCCTTGCCAACTTTCACACTTTTTTTCTCCCGTAGTCCTGCATTCGCTTTGATATTGTATGGGACAACTTACTTCACATGCATGGAGTCATTCGTTTTGGCTCAAAAAGCCAAAACTTATTCTTTCAGAATAAAAACGGGAATTGGAAGCTGGGAGGATGAGGGAGGGATGAGTCTTAAATAGTCAGGCCTGGAAATGTTCAGATCAATGAATTGATCGTTGGGTTACAACAGTATAAAGAGCACTCTGTAGGGAACTGTTCTCATCTGTGTATTTGTTTTCTTTCAGATCTAAAAGTGTGACAAGTTCCAGCAGCAGTAGCAGTGACAGTTCAGCTAGTGATTCCTCATCTGACAGTGATGATTCTTCTACCTCCTCTTCTTCTGATGATAGTGACAGTGATGAGAGCTCCTCTACTTCCTCATCTTCTCCATCCTCGAGTAGTACTTCCTCATCTTCGGAGTTTGAATCAGATTCCAGTTCCTCCAGCAGTAGCAGTAGCAGCACAGACAGTAGTTCTGATGATGAGCCACCAAAGAAAAAGAAGAAGAAATAATGTGTTTCAGTGAAGAACTGTCCTTGGGTGAATTACAACATTCTTCAAAGAGGTTTTGAGCACGCGGTTGTCAAACAGTTTAACTGTTCAACATTTCTACTGCTAAAACTTTCTAAATGTTCTGTGTAGTTCATGGGACATGAAAGATACTAAATGGCACGAGAAAATTACTGAAAGAGTATTTTTGAGGAGGTTTATCATTTTATGGGGAATCTTACTTTTTTAGTTTAAGAGTCTATTGTCAGATTTCTTTATATGAGCTAAAGCCCAGTAACCTGGATGTTTACATGCTGGAAAGCAAAATCTTTTTATTGTAGACCATGCTGTGCATCATATACTACTGCTCTGTTTGTGGCAACTTCGCCTACATTTAGAAAATCCTCTATCTATTGGAAGCAGAAGTTTCACACTGCTGCCTGTAGTGCACTGTCCCTGCTGAAATGGGTGCACAGTGCTGCACACAGAGGACCTTCCATCTCACAGTTAACAAATAGATGCTGCTGAGCATTTTTTCTGGCAGCTTTTCCCGACGCTTCCAGGTTGAGTCTTACTTGCAACATAACTTTCAATGCTGTCCATTTGTAATGATGAATATACTATTGTACTGCACAGAGGCTTTGCCTGTTCCCACAGTTCATGTAGTTGTAGTACTTTTCTGAGATGTGTCTCTTGCAGCAGTGACTGTGCAAAAAGAGGAGCAGTGCACAGTGGAAGGATTGACTGATGCTGCTTAGGAGTTTCATCTTTGTGCCTTTTTTTTGTAAATCAAATGTATCCTATTGAAAGAAGGGCTTGAATAGGTGCATTTCAGAACAATTAACTTTCGATATAGAATAGAGTCAGTAGAAGTGGTAATAACAAACAAAAATGGCACTGTTTTTAGGAGAGAGGAAGGCTATTTTCACTGAACGTGCAGTGAGAAGTGTTGTCTTTAAATGGAATTCCCAAAGGAGAGCATTTTCCTTTTGATATTTCTGCAAAAAAAAACTTTGTGTAATGCAAGACTGCCACTCTGTCGTGGGGCACGTGGTGACTGCCACTGCAGTCTGCAGTATGATCAGTCCATTATTTATAAGTGTGTACATGGCAGTGAAATCTGGACTGGGAGAAGCAAGTTAATGCAAAAAAGAAAACCAAAACAACCAAAATCTGAGTATACTGCAGAACAGTTACTGCTGGGAACAGATGGAAACTTCTGTGTTCTGTTGGTGGGTTTGAGCAGTTGGCATTCCTGTTCTAATTGGTGGTTTTGTCTCCTGGAGTCCTTACTGTTGCAGTTCCCTTTTTTTTGGGAGGGGATATCACACGTGGAAGAATTCTTCAGTATCCTGGTTTAGGTAAAATATAGTAACTAAACTATTTTTTATATTTTTATGGAAAATGTAGTCTGTAGTATTACTTTTGAATAAACTGTGCTTATATTTAAATGTTTGAAAATATACACGTTGTGTGTTTTAGTCTGTAATCATTACTGTGTTTTACAGAGTGCTGCGGACTTGTAAATAAAAGTACCAGAAAATTGTTTGAAGTCCTCTTGAGTAAATGTACTATTTAATGGGAAACGTTAATAAATTATTAAACAGTGTTTTCTAAGTTCACACTCAATAGCAGTCAGAAAGAAAGTGATATAGCAGAAAAGTGTGGAAGAGGTGGTGATGGGGGGGGGGCGTTTGGAAAGTTAGATTCTTAGAGATGACCCTAATCCCAGCCCTGTAACAGCTTTGGCAAAGTGTGTGAGGACTGGAGCAGAGAGTTAGGGAGCTCTCAGCCCTGACTTCCTCTGTAGGGGCACAGCAGGAACAGGGGATGGCTGCAAGGGGGATCTGATGCCAATTTGGATGGAGACCATGTGCAGAGAGTAAAGGCTTTGGTTTTGAGTGGTGTGTGTGGGGGGCTGAGCAGCAGTAGCAGCTGTGTGGGTGTGAAGGAGGACTGCAATGAGGAACAGCAGTTACTTAAGACGGAGAGGACAAGGGATTGAGTCTGAATTATCTTTGCTGCCCTATTAAGATGCATTGCATGTTTGTTTCTGTAACCTGTAATGCCCATAGTATTTTATGTAGGTGGTTCATCAGAAGTGTATTGGTACTCCTCATTAACTCGTCTTTGCCAAGAAAGGAAAGTTGATGATTTCCAAACAATTTGCTAAGTTCCAGAGCAAGTCACTGAGTTCAGGGGGTTGGTCTCTTTGTACTTCTATTTACAGTGTCTGCAGCCAGACAAACTGGGTCCATTCACAAGGGCAGAAGGAACGCTTGTGTATGCTAGGTTCTGTGAGCAGGAGGTACAATAAGGAAGCCTTAACTTCATTTCTAGTCTGCTGTTGGGCTATGAGTGGGGAGACTGGGATGTCTGACTGCTTTAACCGCATATCCAATACTGCCTGCAGTCAATGCAGTCCCAGAGCAGCCGTAAAGCTATCTACTCTCACACTGGGGATTTGCTTTTGAGTACAGCATTTTATTTTTGTGAATTGCCCTCGGCGTTTGTGTCTTTTACAGGTTAAAGCCCACCAGCATATGAAAAGTCTTACCAGTTCAGCTTTCGGCACGCTGCATCACGGTCCCTCGTCATAAGATGCTTCAATTCCAATTTTTTTTTTGGACAGGTATTTCCTTAATCGCTGTCTTTCAGAGCTCTAGGTTAAGTACAAAAGGTGTTAATTAAAAGCAAACGAAGCAACCCCTCCCCTCTTCAAAATTATCTACCAAGCACGTATATTTACATGAGAGCTGTGTAGCCTGGAAAAGGTTCAATTTAATCCTTCAAATTTCAAGCAAAGCTGCCATTGCTAATTGAAGTGAAGTGATTGATGCAGTCTGGTAGAAAAACAGCCTCAGGAAATGGCATTGCATTTCAAGGAAAAACACTGCTGAGTGACAGGAGAGCAAAAGAAGGGGGGGGGGGGGACAACCTGGTACTCCAGTGTAAAGCTATCAAGTAGATTTGCTTTGCACAAAAATCATTCAGCATACCTGAGCCTCATGGATCTAATCTGTTTAACCCAGTTCCATTTATCCAAGATGTGTCTGTAAGCAGACACTGAGCTATGAGTTGTGTCAGGCAGATCTTCACAGCCTTACTTCGTTCAAGATGTGTATAAAAAATAAAGAGTGTGTGGGGGGAGGTGTTAGGAGTAATACAAAACATAACGCAGAATACAAGCTTGGCTTCTGAGAAGTGATACACCAAAAATGTCTCTGTCAGAACGTAATTGTAAAGGCATTACTGAGACGTGACAGGAATAAAGTACTTTGATTACTTCCTGTTCCTGTCCTTACAGTACAGCATTACTTTCTCAGAGGAGCAGCCTGTGCCCTCCCCGGCTCCATGAAGCCGGGAAGCTGTCTGCACTTTGAGACAGGGCAGAGTTCATCCTCGTGTGATCATATCTTTCCATTTCAGAACTGACTTCACATTTAACCAGTAAAAATGGTTCATCTATTTCAGATGGTGCCAGGCTCAAACCTATTGTACGACTTCACGGTGGCTCTGCAGGACAGATCCCTGCAGCCTAAGTGTCAGAGGCTCTTTTTAAAGGAAGGTTTAAGTGCAGTGCTGGAGTTTGAATTACATTTGTGTGAGAAATATCTTGGAAGAAATCTATTTTTTAATATGAACACTAAGTGGAACTGTGTTCTACTGCATTTCAGAGCTGGATTGTGGAAGGTTTGATGTGTTTGTTCGTGTTTTAAATGGGAACTTCTATACAGTGTACTTATTACACCTCCTTTGGAAATACCTTTTTTTTTAATGCCGGTGTAACGGACCGTCCACGTGGAAGAGCCCTTCCCCGGGTGAGTGCCCACCGCGAGGTGTGTGGCTGCGCTCCCCCGTCAGATGACCCGAGCTCGGTCCCCGCACGTCCCGGAGCGCTGAGCGCGGCCTGGGCGGGGCGCCCCGCTCCGCCTTACAGTTCGTTCTCGGGCTGACACACACCCTTAGCGCTCCAGCGGTAACGGCGCGACGCGACGCGCCCCCGAGCGGTGACGTGAGGACGGCCCGGGGCGGTGCTGAGGGCGGGCCCGGGATGACGTGCGAGTGAAACGAAGCCCAGAACCGGGACTTCGGGCCCGCTCTCGGGGTGCGGCGCGACTGACGCGTGACGTCACGTGGCGCGACGTGACGTGAAACGTCGTGACGTAACGCTGCCCGGCGTGGTCACGTGTGCGCGGAGATTCCCTCCTCCCCCCCCCCAACCGTCGGCGGGTCACGTGAGCGGCGCGGGGCTGCGGTGGCGCGGGGGCTGCTGGGAAGCGCGAGTGCCCGGCTGCGGGAGGAGCCGCGGCCCGGCAGGACGGGCGCAGGGCGGGCGGCAGCCGGAGCCGGGCCCAGGGCCGCCCAGGCCGACGTCGCCGGCCCACCCCAACCTCGTCTCGCCGCCAGCCCGGCCCCGGCCCCGCGATGGAGCGGCGGGAGCCCTGGGGAGCCGCCGTCGCCGCCTCCCGCCTGTGAGCCGCTCCTCCCGCCCCGGGCCTCGTCCCGCGCCGGCGGCCGGGCCTGCCCCTCGTCCTCCGCTCCCTCGGGGCTCCTCGCACCCCTCCTCCTTCTCCTTCTCCTTTTCCTCCTCCTCCTTCTTCCCGCCCGGCGGGCCGGTGGCAGCAGCCAGGAAATGGTCCGGGCCTAGCGGAGCGGCGAACGGAGGTGAGACGCGGCCGGGGGTGGGGACGCGCCGGGCCGGGCCGGGCCGGGCAGCGCCTCCCGCAGGAGCCCGGAGCCCCGGCGGGGCGGGCCGGGATCCCGGCAGCGGCCCAGCGCCCCGGGCGGCCCCTGCTCGGCGCTGCCCTCCTCCCGGCCCCGCCGCCTCCATCTGTGTACGCCGCGGGCGGCCCCGAGCCCCCGGCACGGGGCGAGCGGGCACCGCGGGGCCGCGGCGATGACCCCCGGCCCTTCGGAGAGCGAAACCCCGTGGGCCGTCGCTAAAATGTCTGCTCGGGATGCTGCTGGGCGCTCACGGGGCCGGCGCAGCCTCCTCTCCGGGCCGCGGGGTTTAATCCTTTTTCTGATTCGACGTCGGGGCTTTGTTCCTTCCCCTTCGCTCTCTGTTTTCCGCACCCGAGCGGCTCTGGGGAAGGGGCAGCGCCGGGGGATTCTGCGCTGCTGTGGTTATGGGAGATCGTTTGGCATAGGGACTGCCGTCGGTCAGAAGGGGGCTGCAGGTTGTTGGTGTGCCGGTGCATCCTCCTGGTACAGCTGTTACGTAAAGCATCACCCGCGATGAGGATCGCATTATGCTCTGTATTCGGGAGAGCTGTCACCTAACATTCCTCCTGAACCTGGGTTGATGAGGTGGTTTCTTTTCAGTCAACAGAGCGATGGGTGCTGTGCTGTCGAGCTCAGTGCTTTCAGATGCTGACTGTTCTGTTCACTCCTTGAAATGGAAATGTGGCAAACTTTTAACTTCCTTTCACCTGAATGCGTGCAGCCATGCCTCAAACATGGCCTGGAATGCTGATACCCCAGCGAGACAGTTCCACTTGTGGGCCCCTTTTGTGGCCCATCTCCAGGGCCCGGTGTGCTCTTATGTGATCATTTCCTTACGAAGGTGCTGACGGAGCTGAGTGTTCCCACTGATGTCAGTCAGCCCTCCCACTTGCCTCCTGCGAGCAGAGCAGGCACTTACTCAGCACTGACACTCTTGGAAATTAACTTGTTCTCCTGAAGTATCTGCCTTTATTTCACTGCACTGCCGACTCTCTTCTCGTTACTGAACTTCCTCAGAAGTACTTCTTCAGTTCCTTATGTTTCTTTAAAACTTCTGAACACTTCTCCGAGAAGGAGTGCTGTGCAGCCTGGGGTGTTATTGTGAAACAGGGTCCAGTCAAGTGATGGAAGGAGTGGCATCCAATATCTCCTAATGAGGAACCATTAACATCACAGCACTGCTGTTGTGTCCCAGCCTCAGCGAGGTGCCTTAGTCACAGCAGGGCTGTGTGTGGGTATGGTACCTGAGTTGTACAACGACTTGTGGTGATGGGCATGGAATTCTTATTGGGCATGGTGAATATTTTGGCTTCCTTAATGTATCAATATTATCTTTTATGATTTCCCAACTGCGCTGTATTTGTTTTATAGCTTTGTGCAAGAGCAAGTCCTCCTCTGCTGAACGCTGTTCTTAGTCATGAAGGAGCATGGTAAAGTTCAGCTCGAGCTTCAGAACTGGATTAAGTTCCTTGATATTTTCTTTAAGCATCTTCCTGGTTCTCAGTTACTGCTTTTCTCAAACATTGTGAGAGGGAAACAGAGTTCCTGGGGTAGGTTTTCTTCAACAGTTTTGCTCAGAAATCCACACAGCAGCCAAAAAAACAAGATCATGTTTGTGTGTTTTGCACTCTTCCCAGTTACAATGATGTGAACTTGATAAAACTTCTGAGATATTTCTTGATTGTCTTTTTGGTGATATGGGATGTGTTTTTCCATGGTTATTACCAAACTATTTAATGAAAGGATGCCACATATTTTTTTTTATCACAAACTCCACAGAGTTTGCATTGTTCAGGTTTTGTAAATAAATACTTTCAGTGTAAGTTTGTCCTGACCTCACAGTTGGTAGATAATAAGTTGGCGAGCACACTTCAGTTCCTCCCTCCTTTCCTAGCTCCCAGCTGCTCCCAAGGCTGTTCTGCTGCACTTGGTTTTCCATGGCAGATGTGACAGAGGACCAAAGTTAGTGTGTTACTTGGTGAGGGAACGGGTTCTGTGTGTGTGTTGAAGCAGGCAGACTGTGGTCGGGTGCTGGATGGGGAGGCTGCCTCCTCTGTGCATGATACTTTCTGTGCTGTGAGAGTGGCCATAACTGCTCATCACTGCTTCAGCACCTCTCTTCTTTTCCCTGCTGCTCATTCTCTTGTTTGGAGAGTTTGCTGTAGTTGTTACTATTCTTTTTCCTTGCTCTAGATGACCTGAAGTCTGTGTTGCTGAGGGCAGAAACAGCAGCAAGTGATATCCACATCTGAGACTGATCTCTGAGAGGTGAAATGAGTGGCTGTCCTGCAGGCAGGTCTTCCCTTGGTGGGAAGAGCACTAGGATCTTTCAAGTGACCACATTAATGGGCAGTAATGTATTTGCAGAGCTGGGAGAAAGTTGGTGACACGGCGTCGTGTCTGAGGGTGTCAGAGGAGATTTGAGATTTGAGTGGCTGTGAGGTTTATGCTCTGCTGCTGTCAGCTGTGTAAGTTTGTTTGTGTAATGTTGCACGTGCATGGTTTGCTCTATGGGCAGACTGCTCTGCTGTTACTGTGAGCTCACAGTTACCTTCTGAGTGGCTGAGGAGTAACAACACCTGAGTGCTGCCCTCCAGGTCATGTGTTTCAGTGTCTCTCTTGGAGTTTGTGTCACAGAAAAGCTGATGGTGCCATCATCTCTTAAAGCAGAAAATCTCCAGACTGAGGAGCATGAGGAGTCTGAAAAGGGGTCAGGGAACTTTAAGAGTTTGTGCTTCAGTAGAATAGTGTTAGTAGACGTACGTAAGACATATTGCTAGCTGTGTTAAAATAAGAAAGTAAGAAATGGAATTGATGGAACTGCAAAAGCAAAGGTGAAAGAATGTATAGCAATTACTCTTGTCTTGCAGGGTTGTTCCTTTTCTGCAGTTACTCAGGGCTGACAGGATGACTTTCACCTTGTGAAATGTTAGGGGCTGCGTCGCAGCTCAGGAAATATAACTGCAGAGGCTCCGGCTCCTTCCTGCCATAAAGCTTTTCTCCTGAGTTTAGTCAGCCAATATTTTTCGAGCAGTACTGTTCTTAGGCTTCATGGTGGGTTTTTTTCAGCTATGTTAATCCAGATGGAGTTTCTCTTTTTATGGTTACTCAGTAACTAGAGGTACATATTCCTGTTGGGGGTTTGCTTGGGGGAGGGCAGTGTGTGACCCCACAGAGGTGCCTTGCTCAGTGCTCGCTTCCTCCCCTGGTGTCATGCCAGCTTCGTACGTGCAGTCCCGAATCCCATTTTCCCATGTAGCTGCAGTATTGTTTGCGTCATGCTCTCGTGTCTCTCTGGTGCCTGCCATCTCCCCGGGCTCTCCAGTTCTTACTGCTTTCCAAGTTTCTTTCTCCAGCTTTGTTTCAGACCTCCTTTTTCCCTAATGTAGTGAGCTGTATTTTCTTCCCAAGTGCATTAGCTTGTAGTTCTTCAAGTTGTCGTGTCTCTTGTTCTTACTTGATTTAATTATTCCTGCTGACGAATGTAAAACCCAGTATATTAATAGCACCAGGTACCAACAAGAGAAAAAAAAAAAACACAGGTGTGATTGTATTGTACAAACACAGAATAAAAGAAGTTCTTGCCCTGAAGTCTTGAAATAATTTTCTTCTGTTAACAGCTCATTACTAACGTTTGCCTGCACTGCATTCTGCTGAGGTGTGGAACCAGCCCCAACCCTGCTCACTGAACTGCTCACAAACCCCACTTATTGATCTCTCTTTATTGAGTTCATTTTTATTTGTGATTCCTGATATTAAACAATTATTGTTAGCTCAGACATGTTAGTTGTCCATGTTTTAAAACTAAACGAATCAACAGTATACTTTTACTGATGCTGTAATCCTGCAGTGATCGTGTTCTTCAGTACAGACTTTTATTCCTGATCTCTCACTGCTGATAGATGTACTCCTCTGCAACCCTGAGCTGTGTCCTGCTCTGTATTTCCTTACAATTAGAGGGCAGGATGGGGGCTAGCAGCCTGCCAGCTGGCACAGTGCTGCAGCTCTCTTAAAGCTGGTGGCGTGGTTATTTTCATGTCAAAGACCGATGCTTCCCTCCTTATCTGCAGTTTCTGAAAGTGGCTTTAAGATGTGTGTCCTTTAGGCTGCACTTCAAACTGCCCTGAGTTGCTGAGTTTGGTGGCTTTTTAGTGGAGGAGCAGAAGGGAATTGTGTGTGCTTCTTCAGAGCTCTCCAGAGTGAATTTCTTGTGGCCAGGAGATGTCGGAGCATGTGAGTTAAAGCTCAGTGGATTCCAAACACGGTGCTTTTACAGCTTTTACTGTGTGTGGTGTTAAAGCGTACCCCACAGTTTGTAGTCTCCATTAGGTGATTGTGTTGGATTGTACGTTGCTTGGCATTGTTGGGCGTGCAGGTGGTGGTGGGCACTGCTGACCTTCCCTCCAGGTGATGCTGTGTTTAACTCCATTAAAGCACCAGGTGCTGTTCTTGCAGTGCACCCTCTTCAGGCAGTCAGGTGGTTGTTGGGGCAGAGCTGGGCTTTTCCTAACTTGCTGCAAGGCAGCAGTGGAGACTTGAGTGTGCGTTTCTCAGTGGCTAAGTGGCTTCTTTTCTTTGCTGTGCACTGTAATGGGTGGAATAGCTGTAGCTGGGTGGTTGTTTTTTTTTTTTTATAACTATGAGCTGTACAAATGGTGCTGTCTTATACCTGCCACAGTTAGGACCTTGCCAACAGTGATGTCAGAGCCTTCTGTCTCCCACCCTCACTGCTTCCACCCTGACCTGCCTGGGCTTCTCCACCCGGGCCCCGTCCAGCACCCCATGGCAGCCTCAGCCTCAGCTGCCTGGCTGTGCCTCACATTTCCAGGCTCTCCTGAAGACCCAGAGTGGGTCTTTGGCAGTGTTGGCATGGGGATTGCGTGCAGTTCAGCATGTGCTGCTTTTCTGATTCCTGTCTGAATGAGCTTTTTGAAACAAACCTTTACAATTCTTAAGAAAAATTGAAGATCTATGTAATGATTAGAACTAGAATGCAGTGTTTCTAACCAATGACTGGTTATGAAGTGCTCTTCAGGCAGGAGGAGTTGTTTAAACTTGTCCTTAGCTCAGGCTCTGAGATTTCAGTGATGTGGAATGGGAAGTGCTCCCTGCTTGGTCCTTTCCTTAAGCAGCTTTGCTTCTCAAACGTGCTGAGGTTTTGTGCTGCTCAGCGCCAACATCTCAGCACGGTGCTGCAGGTCCAGAGAAATCTTCCCAAGAACTGAACTGTGACCAGACTGCAGTGTGAATTATAGGACCATGGATGAGGAGGATGGAGGAGCTGTTGTGCCGCTCTCCCTGCCTGCAGCAGCGGGGTGGCAAGCACCTACCCAGGGGCACACGCTCCCAGATAAGCACGCAGCCGCCCCGGAGCCATGTAAGGCAATGTGAGCATAACTGGTCCTCCAGCAGCAGCAATCTGGAGACGAGCTCTGGCAGCGCTGTGCACTGCAGCTGACATTTACAGTGGGTGCTGCCCCGTTGCTGTAGGGCTGCGTGGATCTGTCGGATGCAGAGTGCCCTTTCCCTGGTGTTAGCGAGGTCCTGCTGCGGGCGGCCTTCTTGAAATGGCTGTTGCAGATGGCCAATGTAAATATGAGATATTTTAATGTAAATTATGCTTCAGGATAGTAAATAGATACTTCCATGTGTGTTACTAGCTATTCTGATGTTACTGGAAAAGCTCAACAGTTGATAAAAACTGTGTACTTCTGTGTACTCACGTATATAGCCTTGTTTCTGCATTTAATTCAGTCTCCAGAAGACGTTAAGGAGATTTTGTTGATGGAAGTGTTTAACTGGTTTTAATCAAACTTTGATGTGCACAAATCATTAAAGCAAGTTGGATGAGGAGATAAGAGTCCACAGTTCCCTTTATGTAGTTTGGCTGCACGGCAACAAACAGAAGATTTTTCCTGTATGGGAGGGCAGAATCAGATCCAGAAAACCACATCAAAATGATTTTGTGTAATGTTATGTCTTTGTGGGCAGAGGAATATAAACCATAGCTTTCTGACAAAGTCTGAAGATCTCATGGAGCAGTTTTCCCTTGCTATTAGCATAAACATTTCCTTATTCAAAGATAATTAAAAAATGGCTTGGGCAAAGTCCAGCTGTGAAAAATGGAGCCTTTATGTTGAAAAATTTGGAAAAAATGAGTATGGAAAAATGGTTTAAGGGACTCTGAAAGGAGGAATGCTTGGTAAAGTCAGCGTAGCAGGTGGGGCTGTGCTTTGACGTGAGGGAAAACAGTAACTTCAGTGGAAGCTGCAGTGACTGGGAAATGCTTGATTTTGTACAGATACGTTTATTTTATTCCCATATCTTGGGGCCTTTGGGCATAAAGATTGGACGAGATGAGGTACGACGGGCATAATGTTTGTACTGTCCTACATCTCTTTGATGCACTGGGTGGTCCTGTGTGGCAGAGAGCTTACTGAGAGCTCTGTTTGTTTGCAGCAGGTGTTGTGTGTATGTTTGAGTGTGTGGGTGCCTGCTGATGTCGGCTGCTTTGTTTTGTTCTCTGCTTGCTGCTTTTTTGGGCTCACTAGTCCAGGGAAGTTGGTCTCGATGATCTCTGGAGGTCCCCTCCAGTTCTGTGTTTCTGTGGCACTGAGCCTTGCAGTGCAGTGGTGGCTGATGTGCTGGTGATGGGCTGTTGGTGAGAGGTGTGGGGTGGCTGCTCCTGTTTGCCATCGCTCCCACGTGCCCGGTTCTGGAAGTTTTGGAGTTGCTACGTTTCGATTTTGTTCTTAGGATGCAGATAGGATGGGTTGGCAGTGTGAGAACGCTGATCCACACTGGTGAAAGTGATAGTGCAGGTAGCCTGGAGGAGATGGAGTGAAAGGTTTTTCCCTGGATTACTTCTGCTGGAATATCTGCACCAATTATATTTAGTGAGGAAGAAACAGAAGTGAGGAGTTTGTTCTGTGACACATTCATAGCCAATAATTAACAGAAACGCTTTTTACTAGGAGAGGAGTTCAGCTTGTTAATTGCTAATAAGCTCCTACAGAAAGTCTTTCCTTTCTTCCTTTTTCTCTAATTTCAGCTTCCTCCAATAGTTTTTGTGATTGTAAGAAAACAGTCTCATGTTGTCTTACAGCCACACGAAGCAGGATCTGCACCGAAGTGACACATAGCATCCCTGGCATCATTTCCTGCAGCTGATCAGCCCAGGGCTGAGCCCTCAGCAGCACATGTTCCTTCAGGGCGTCTGCTGATGGCTCACTGACACACACAGAAACTAAAGACGGGCAAAGATGAGCACGTTTTAATCTTGGTTGAGAGAACTGCAGCGTTTGAATCTCACTGGTTGGTGTTATGGGGTAATTTCTTGCTAAGTACAGACACAGAGACCACGATCTGTTTTAACCCTGTGTGCACCTCACCCACTGTGGGTGGGTTTGTACCACGCTGCCATGGCTGCAGGGCTCTGGTCTAACCCGGCCTGTTGCTTTAAGGGTTTCGAAATTCTGCTGAGTTCTGGCAGGAGTTTTGCAAGGTCGCTTGTCTTTGTCCTTAATTTCGTACTGGAAGTTGGTTTAACACTTTTTCTAGTGGCAAGGTTCATTCGGTCTTGCTGATTTTAATTTATGTGTGTCGTTAGGGCTGTACGTTCTGCAGTTTTGTCTGTCGAGCTGTTAGAAATACATTCAGAGTGGCAGCCCAGAAACAGCGTGCACAACTCCAGTGCTGGTTTATCACGTGAAGAAGTTAATTTTACATCTGAAGAGGCCAAAAGCAGTATGTGTGTTCTGTGGGATATGCTGTTACCCTCTGAAGAAGCCCCTCAGGACAGGGGCCTGCGGCTGCTGACTGAGGGTAAGCGGGGGCTGCATTGGTCCTCAACAGCACTGCCTCTCTCTGCCAGAAGATATTACTGCCACAGTAATACAGTGCACATTGTGGCTGCTGTGTCAGGGCCCTGCTCATATGGGTGGTAAAAAGAACTGTGGAAGAAATACGAAATAAAACCAGGAAACACTCCAGAGGGAGCACAGTGCCAGTGGTGGGCAGCAAAGGGGGCCTGGGGACACGAGCTGGGAGGGCAGCACAGCCAGCTCTGCAGGAGAGACGTGCTCTCCTTAACAGGCTCAGTTTCTGCTTGTGAGCTGCTTCCCCAGGCACTCATGTGCGTGAAGATATGTCAAATAAAAGTGGTGTTTAGAAAGTGAGCTCTGCTTGCAGGAGCCCGGAGAAGGGGCAGAGATGCTGCTGCTGTTGTGTGGAGCAGGGCGTGCTGCTGGGAGCAGCTACACGGGAGCTCGGTGCTTAGTGCCTCAGTTGAATTTATTGTCTCAAAACCACGTTTGTTTCAGTGTGTTCTGCAGCAGAATTCTTGGTTCTGATAGGGAGATAAATGTATTGTGAGATAGCGCACAGGCAATCTTTCAGTGGGACTGGAGGGAATGGCAGTTAAACCTGAGTGATGTAAGTGATAGTGTTTTCTCTCCTGCTTCTTCTGTAGTTCTGCTATGCAGGAGGAGGATACGAACCTTGTCACGAGTGTGATGTTCCCCTTTCACCCTGGTACTCTCTTCATTTGGATGGCACTTTGTTAAAACATTACATATTGCTTCAAATCATACACAGAACGTATTTGTCAGAGGATTTCTGCAGAGATCCTGTCTTAATCCTGATGCTGTAGAGTTCATAATACTCAAATGTAATGAGACTTTATAGGACAGTAAATTTATGTGAGGAAATCAGAACTCTAATAGCCAGATTAATGCTGAGTTTCTGAATAACTGTTGCTTAATAAAATTTGAACACCAATTGTCTTTGTTTCAAAGTTTAAACAGAAGAACATGTAGGCACAGGATTTCTGCTATTAAGTTTCTGCCCAATTAAACTGTAGAATATTGTTGGGAAACTATTACAATATGCTTGGTTAGCTTGTGTGGACATGAAGAAATTGCTCGTAGAAGTTTTGTGTTTGCAATGCTCCATTTTCGCGTCATGCGAATTGTGGGATCTGCTCGTGATGGAACACTGCAAGGATGAGGAGAATGAAATTTGAATGAACGTTTGAATGAAAGATCAAATTGGGTTGGAGTTTGCTGAACTGAGATTTGTGTGAGAAACAAAACTGTGTTCTCAGCAGAGGGCAAAACTCTGCTGCGATGGATCCTCACAGCAGTGCTTGCTTGCTTGTTATCTTTTGAATGTAAGACACCAGAACTGGGTTTCATTGCTTGGTTAAGAGAGCGTTTTATCCCTGAAAGTTGTTTTGTTATAGCAAGATGAAGCAAAGAAATGAAAACACTAAAGGAAGCGAAGTTAAAATTCTGCTTCGCTTTACAGCAGAAACTTTGCTCGGCTTACAAGAGTTTGCTGAAGCCACTTTATCCTGTCTGCCTGGGAGACCCGGCTCCGAACTGTGACAGATGCAGGAAAGGACAGTTTGTGCAGATGATGGCTTTGCTGTATCACAGCGTTCAATCTCGGGCAGGCTCTTTGCCTTTGGGAATAATGTCCCTGTTGCTGAGCCATTCCTCGCCGGGGTCTGTGCCCTCCATGCGTGTGGTCGCTTGGTGTGGGGGGGACGGTTGGCAGCTGAATGACCCCTTCCTCTGCTGTTTGCATTCTCCGGAAGAGAAGGGGAGAGCAGGGCATTGTGCTGTCACTTGCTGGATTTCCCTCTTTCTGTACCCTTTTCTGTTGTGACAGGACAAAAAGGAGGGACTGACGCTGGTGGCCCACGAGCATCTCTACTGCCTGGGAAGAAAAGAAAGCTGGGAGAGCCGGGCAGCTGCTGCCTCATCCTGTCCATAAAAGGAATAGAAAAAAAGAAAGCCAAGCAAAACCAATCACTTCAAATCTGCATTTTTTTTTCCCCTCTCTCAAGAGGAGATAGGGCACGTTTCTAACAGCGCTCTGGGCGCTGGCTGACAGCCTTGTGCAAGGGTCTGGCAGGTGCTGTGCAGTCCCTTCTTGGGTGCCTTGCTGAGCTGAGAATGAGCTGCAATCATTGCTTGGTCCTTGACAGTGACACCAAATAAAAGTGACTCCTGGGTAAGGTTAATCCAGGGGAAGGAGTGGTAGTGGGCCCACGTTTTCATTGCCCAGCAGTACTGTTGCACACAGCAGAGAAGTTTTAAAGGAGTGGTTTGAGATCTTTTAACCCTTCAGTAAATTCTTGGATGTAAACGTTTTGAGGCCATTTTAGTATACGTTGTAGTGAGCAGCTTAAGCTTTCTTTTTGAATGAGCTCTGCTGCTGAAATTAGAAGTTTCCTTTTATTTGATTCTAAAATTTGGTTGCTGGGTGCTTACCTTAATCATAATATTATCTTAGCATCTGTGTGCTGGATCTTGGGTGTGATGATCCATCTCTCACCTGTAATAAAACACGTTATGCTCACAGAGCCTTTTCAGTTCTAAAGGGTCCCAAGTCCTCTTCTTGTGGTCAGTGCTGAGTTACAAATGATCATGATAGTTCTTCTGTCCATCACTGAAGTGTGGTACTTTCTCAAATAGAATGTGCTAGCTATTTGATACTTGGGTAATCCAATACAGTGTTATGGACTGGAGGGAGGAATCTGGCAGCCAGAACTAAGGAGCAGGATGTAATTACCTGCATCTTCACTTGGCTGGGACACTGGAATTAACGAGCTGCTCTTATAAAACTACTGACAAGTTTTCCTTAGCTAAGAGTGGTGAAGGATTTGTGTTCTCTGTCTGAGAAGCTGTGGCAAGTCCAGGCATATAGTGCTTTCTTGGGGATTTCTGCAGTTTCAGAGCTGATCAGGAAGGAGTAGTGCCCTGTAGCAAAGTGCTCACTCTTCCCTCCCTGGTAGTTCTCATCAAACATTAACCTAACCTAAGGCAATTTTTTTTCTTCTTTTTTTTTTTTAAAGCTCTGCCACCCTTACTATATGTACAAAGGTGTTGAGTTCTTACAGCACTTTATCATCTTGGAAGTATGGGACAGTTAAATATTAGAAACATTTGCATTTAGATAAATGGTGAAAATCTGGTTTGCATTTGTTTTATATTACCATTACAGTTGTCTTTTAAGTTTTTTTTACCAGTAACACAGTAAACTAATGACAAAACTTTGGAAGAAGGGATATTGCTATTAGAAATGGGATTGTGGTTTATAAACAAACATTGAAATCTTCATTCTCATCAAAATATCCAAGTGAGGTCATGGTGCAGGCACAGTGGTGCCCTCACTGTGTGCCTACCACGAATGCATAGATACTGAGCTCCGACTTCAGAACACTTCTGGCCTAGCCAGCCTTTCCTCCTGTTGAGCAGATAACATTTGCAGTTGGAGCCATCCCAAACTAAATACCCCTCCCTTGTGGCAGAATACCAGTGCTGTATTAACTAGAGCTGATGGAAAACTTCAGCCACTGTGTTGAAAAGTGTGAGGGAGAGAAATAAAACGGAACCCTGCATTCCTGTGAAAGCTTTTCTTATTTTCTTACTGTTTCTTAACACATGAACATCATTTCAATTCTCTGTCACTTCTTATTTTAGTGTTACAGAGCTCTGTGAAGGCCGCTCGGGTGGTTGTCGTGCTTCTGTATTTGCCAGATTGTGGTTATCCTTTAAGTTCACCTGGAGTCTGTGCTGCTCTGTGCAGGGCTGCAGCACTTTTGTAGGAAATGGTTTGTGGCTTTTCTCAGCAGTTCTCTTTTTCGTTACCGTAGTGTAGAAAGCTGTAAGTTGAGACTGTGTTCCCGTTTGTCTGGTAAGTATTACATTGTCAGTGATGACTTCCGAGTGCTCCTCTGGTTTGTGTGTCACTGTTCTCTATTTGTGTTGTTTATTGTTTTTTTTATTAAACTTCTTCATTTTCTTACTACTCCTATGAGTACATTCATCGTGAGCGGACAGAGTTGCATTTGGGGATTGTCTGTGTGGTGTTAGGGACTGGTGTAATAACGATGCTGTACTGGGTGTGTGAGCAGGGAGGATGGACAATTCCTGACGTATTAACTGTCATTCATGGTACAAGCTCAAAAATACCGAGCATCAGTTCCAGGTATCTCTGGGAGGGAGCTGGACACGGCACTGCAGCTGTTTCTGGCATTTTTTAAGTGCTTTGTGACACATCATTCCTTGTTATAAACAGGATTTCCAGCTTGGTTTCTTTGAAGAGCCGTGGTGGGAGCTGCGTGCCACAGAAGCACTACACATCGTGTGTTTGTTCCCTGTTCTCTCTGAACACCCTTTATCATTCGTGGCCAGATGTTGTCAAACAGAACTGGTGTTCAGCACGGCCCATTAGCCGGTATGGGATACGTGAGCTGTTTGATTTCTGTTGCTTATGCAACCGATTCAGACAAATGGGGAAAGAAGCCCTTGATACAGATGAGGATGTCTCAGAGGAAGTCTTGGTGCTGTAAACACGCTTTGATCGTCCGCTGAACAGCCGTGGGTTTGAGGCTCTTGTGTGCTGTGTGGGGAGGGTTCCCAGTGGGTGCTGCCCTGAGCAGCACTGAGGGATGGGGCAATGCTGCTGCTGGCACAGTGTGAGTGAACTCATGCGGGATCGGCTTGTGGTGCCCGAGGTGGTTTGGAGGGATGAGAGGGCAGGCTGGTGGTCCTGCACCTTACCCAGCACTTGGCTGGGGCACTCTGCTCTGTAACAGCACTGCTGGTGAAACTCCAGCAATGTGTGGGTGGCTTTCTTTTTTTTTTATCTCTATTTTTTTTCACCTGAACTGGGAATGTGCTCCAGAATTCCCATATGCGGGCTTGGTCCTGACAGCCCAGAACTGCAGCAGTGGGAAGGGCGGTGGGCAGCGCTGCAGTTCTGTGATGCTGCTTGGAACGTCCGAGGTAGGAGCTGCTTGAGCAAGCCATTGCCAAGTGAGCTGGGATGAGCAGCAGCACCAAAATGGCTTGATAAGAAATGAAAAGGGCATTTCTCCTATGAATTCCTTTGAATCACGCTCTGCTCAGTATGTTTAGATCAGCAGTTAACAGTGTGTAAAGAATAAACATAAACGAGTTTGGTATCAGACAGTTCTGTGAATTTCCTGCTTGAAGTGCTTTCTTTCTTTGTTTTCAAATTGAGCTGGAGAAGAGAGGCACAGAATCTGGATAAGCTCAGGTTCATGCTGAGATTGCATTCTGAGAGCACTGTGCAGCGTGGCTACCTGCGTGCAAAAATAATGACTTATGCATGTAGAGTTAGACTTTGAAAAAGGAAGTACTGTGCTGTGCTTGAGGCTTGTTTTCTAATTTCTTTTAATTTTTGCACTTTTCTTTCCCCAGATGTGGAAATTAAGGTGACTTTGGTCCTTGCAGCGAGGCATTAGTTTTGCCTCCCTTAGCCTGGCTCTGCTCCTGCTAGGAGTTCTCACATTCGCTCAGGCCTCCCAGGAAGAGGGGAAGGGAAATTATAGCAGGATCCTGTTTATAGCAGCAGGTACAAACCAACAAGTTCTTGTCTTCTGCTTCCAGGCCTGGCGTGCAGGGAGGGAGGAGCAGAGAGCTGCGGTCCCCTTGCCGAGGGTGGGCTGGGGAGGCCGAGGTTTGGCAGCTGTTATCCCCCTCCAGGAGAAGCCTGAGCCCTGGGGTGGGTGTGGGCTGGCTGCAGCTCTGGGCAGTGCTACCAGGGCCCCACTGCCCTCGATGACAGCAGTATATTTTTGGATAGCGGACTGTGAAAGGTAGGCATAATTACATGTGTTCTGAAGAGTCACTTTTGCAGTTCCTTTAGGCTGAAGTTAATTGCTAGCAGTATTGATTTACTAGGCATGCCACAGTCGTTTGCTTTTCAGGGTACCACTGCTGCTTATTTTTCCTGAACAAAGGCAGAGTTGTCTTTGGTTGTTTCATGGCTGTGTAGGAGATAGATGTGGCTGAAACTGAATACAGAACTAGAGCCCACCGAATCAACGTGTGCTGAATTCATTTATTTACATATTTAATACTGGTGTGATTTTAATAGCTCAGTACAAACTGTAGGTACTTAAAATATCTCTGTGCAGAGATCTAGAAGAGTAGATCAAGAAGTCTAATTTGGATCACATTCAAATCACCGTTTCCCCTCCCTTCCTTCCTCCATAACAAAGTAAACCCACTCCAGCACCCATACAGTCCGACTGAGTGCTCATGAAGCTATTACCACTTGCTGTGTGCTACAGAAGGGACGAGTGCTAAGGGCACTTCACCGATGTAATATTTTGGATGATTAATTTTGCATTGAGCTGGCAGATAGTCATGTTAGCTCTGATTTTGCTCCAGTTGTGATCTCTACCCAGTCCCTGCTTTAATGTTTCAGTTGTGTGACAGTGTTATTATAAAAGCTGAGTGTCTTTCCTCAGCCCAAAGAGTTACAACAGACACTGATACAGATTTGAGAGCTGATGCTTGTCCCTGTAAGAACTAGTGAGAATCCTTGTTTTAAAATTTAACTCTCTACTTGTAAAATCAAGAGGTAGATGTGAAACTCTTAATTATGGTCTTCTGAAGGATAGCTAGCTGCATATGATTCACAATCTTAGTGCTTTTATGTGAATGAGCTGATGGAGGGTAGGAGAGGATGCTCCCATTCCCTGCCTGACGTTTTGCCCTTGAAAGCAAAAGGGCACAGATCCTAACAGTTGGCTTTAGGAGGTCACTGTCTATAATTAAGTGTGACATTTATTTCTGTTTAAATCCTGAATATACAACAAATCTGAAGGAGAGGAAAAAGCTGTTTGTACCTCCAGCTTTCAAAGCAGCTTTGCATTTTGTACAACTGTTGAAATTACGTTGTTAGTTTGGCCGTGTAGCAGCGCACAGGGCGCTCTCAGAGTTGCACGAGTTCAGCTGATTTTAGCACAATTGGAGAAGTGATTTTCAGACACACATTAGAAGTTAGCACGTTCCTAGGCTTGGTATCAGCGTCAGGTTGGATTATGCTGATGCTTTTACCTTGTTTACAGTGCAGATATTTCAGGGAAGCACAACAAACTCACACCCTAAAGCATCGAGTATTTAAACTTACACTGGGGATTTCTTCTAGTTTTGATGTCCCTGTGGATTTTATTTATAGTCAGAGTAGTAGAGAAAATGAAGCCAAGTGAGTAAGAAATGGCAGTGAAAGGCTGAAATGATGATACTGAGGTGAAAGGAACGAATAATGTATTTTAAAAAGCTGAGTGGTAGGTGGAAGTTGTGCCGGAATGGCAGAGCTGGTTTTGTAGAGCTTTTGGCTGAGCTCTGTAGTAGGCTTAGGATGCTGTAGTTTTTCATAATCAGGCAGCTGTCTGAAAACATGGCATAATGACTTTCTGAGCAGACACCTTTTTCGTTTTACACTTCAATTGGAAGAGTATTTATGTTCTGGAAGCACCTACCATACTTTTTGTAGATCAAGAAGGCACTTCTATAAATCTCTTGATGCAAATTGTAGTATGGCACATGTGAAAGAAGTTAGAGACCTAATTTATCCCTCATTTTGTTTACTCCTGTAAGTCCTGATGCTCTATGAAGCTCAAAGGAAATCATTTCTGACTTTTTTTTCAAATTGTGTATTGCTACAGTTTGGCACATTGCATCCCAAGGAAGATTTGCAATATGTGAGATTTGTTTTTCAATCTGCATTTTTGCAGTATGGGAATGTTGTAAAGCAGTGTGTGCTGTCTGTTGGGCTGAGAAAGGGGCAGTCCTTCAGATTTCCTGTAACCCAGGCAAACCATCAGCTCTGAGCAGTGGTGCCAGCTAAGCACTGGGTCCAACTTCCAGTTATTTGCCTGAGGACTCTGTGATTTATTTATTTAACTGCATAAACTGTCCCTGCTAGAAACAGAAACTAATGTGTTTTTAAGATGCACAAACTACTTTTCAGTTTTGAGGAGCTGCAGTCAGCGAGGGCTTCTTACCTGGGGTCTCTTAGCAAAACAGGCACAGGGGTAACTGTGTGCTTCCATCCCTCCTCTTTCCTTCTGTGACCTGGAAATTGTTGGTTGTTTTTTGCAGCAACATGAACCGTGAAGACCGAAATGTGCTGCGTATGAAAGAAAGGGAAAGGCGAAACCAAGAAATCCAGCAGGGTGAAGAAGCCTTTCCACCCAACTCTCCTCTCTTTGCTGAACCATACAAAGTTGTGAGTTTGTCATTTTTACCATTTTTTTAATTATTTTTTGTAGCAGTATTTGTATAGAAATGTGTATTTTAAATTTATTTTCATCCAGAATCTTTTTAGGTCCCAGTTGTCACCCTAACCAGCGTTTCAGCAAGTGTTGAAACTGAGGATGGGCAGTTACTAACCAGCTGCACAGGCAGATGTGTACTGATGCTTATGAAGCAGGGACTGTTTTGCAGGAAGTGAGAAAAGGGAGAATGAGACAATATAGCTTATTTAAAAAAAGAAAACCTTTATTCTGCTTCTGCTGCAGCAGTCGTTTAAGTGGTGCCAGTTAAGGTTTTCATTACATAGCTCAAAACTCGCTTTGAAAACAGAACCATTCCCTTGTCACAGCCATTGTGGCTGAAGACCTTTCTCCTGCAGGTAGAAAGTTGTAAGAGGACTGATTCCCATCCTCCCTTCACTTTGCTGTGCCTGGTAACTAAATCCCACAAGTACGAAGCTAACTAAAGCTGGTTACACTGGGATACAGTGAGCCTGATTTGGAGCACGAGAAAGAAACACAAAAAAACCCAACTGGTTTTTCAGGAAAGAACTCCTATAACTGTGTCAGCAGCAAGAGTTATTCCAGGATAAATGCCAATTAAAAATTACATAACTGAGTGGAGAGGTTAAGCTGATACTATTTTACTGTTAAGTAAAACTTTATATGATCAATATATTATAGACTTTAAAGTGATGGCGTGTACAGTTCTTAAAATCTAGCGTGCAGCTCATCAGTTGAAGCACTGGTTAGTGTTGTTTCAGCTATTCTTGATTAACTTTAAGTGGTGCTACCACTTAAAACCCCTGTTGAAGCTGGGCTGAAGGCCTAGAATTTGGCTGCAGATTAAATAAATCCACTTTATTTGCCCAGAATAAGAATTAGAAGTAAGAAAATAACCAAACTGGGTTTGTAAAGTGCTCTAATTTTTTTTTCTTTTTAAGTCAGTTGTAATTCTCTGCATATGCCACTCAAGGAAAAGAGAAAGTTTTGAGGGAGAAAAGGGTGGACACAGGGAGGGAAAGAATTTCATTACTGTGATTTGTTGGGGAGAATTAGGTCACTGTGACTATTTGTCTGTAGGGGTTTTAATACAGAGATCTTCAGATCATTAAATTAATATTTCTCACTTGTGTGGCTATTTGCTTTTGCCCATTTCCTTTACCATCTAAAACATGGGACTAAAAACTCTGACCATATAGATTTTTAACAGCCACTTCATTTTTTAGGGAATAAGTATGAATTGGGCACCAGTAAAAACAATTTAAGTTAGTTTGGCTTTCTTTCTGTAAGCTGTCAAAATAAGACTGAAGTATTTCAAAGTGAAGTACTTTGAAATACTTTTCACAAAAGTTTCTTTTCCTTACTTCTATGCCTGTAGGGGTTTAGTTGTTATTTTCTATGGACAGATGTATTCTCAGTGTCTGCTCAGGCAGTGGTAATTTGGGGTGGATCTCTGTATAGGAGATTTTATTCGATGTGCAATCAGGAGACCAATTTAAAGGGACATACATACAGAAGAACATATGCCAAGTGATGCTTTATTTGTTAATGGCAGTTCTTTCATTCAGGCCTTGGTAGTCTTCAGTAAATAGATATGGCTGATGCTTTAGCTTTGCTTCCTTTCTCCCACATCAGTAATATACCCTACTTTAAGTAATGCTTTTCTTTGAGTTCTGAGTCCTGGATTTTTTTTGTATCTTCCCAGACTGAAGGATACATCTTCAGAGATACTGTGTAGACTGTATGAAATAAAATGAGAAAATGGTAGCTGGGCAGAGTTGCATTTAGTGTTAAACTTGATCAAAGATTTTAATAGAGTTGTTAGTTACTTCTTTGTTAGAAGCAGGCAGTCAAATGTTTACTGCTTTTTAAGTTAGTTGGCTTTTCAACATTAAAGAATTCTACATGAAAAGGAGAGAATAAGGATTAATTAAATAAATTAAAGATCAAAAACAGACTTTGAAAACAAATATCTTCCAATTTTCAGACAGTCAAATAGAGAAATAAGTCAGGCTGTTGACGGTGAGTTTCCTTCATCAGGGGAAGTTGGACAAGTTGTCTGCTGTCTTTCTGAGCCGGTGTTCGTGTGCACTGGTGCTGTTTTTATGTTATTGAAAGGTTTTAGAACATGGGATTCAATGATGGGAGAACCCCTGTCCCTCCCAGTGGCTCTGGTATTATGGGTAACTGTGGGCAGTCAGTTCATACCAGGAGCAACAGCTTCTTCCGTGAACTGGGTGGGAAAGATGGAAAATGCCAACGTGATTTCTCAGTAATTAGAGATCAGCATAAGAAAAGGATGAGTGCAGCTGAAACACGTCTTTTCTGCATGCCACAGGGGGTGAAATTACTGCTTAAAGAACAAAACTTGGGAATCAGAAACACTAGCAAAAAGAGTGGGATCTTAGCCTTGAAATTTAGATGAGCTGCAGTAGTTGTCAATTAACTGAAATTGAAGTTGTGACTTTTAAAGCTGTGTTTTGCATTTGACTTTTTTTTCTTTTTTTGAATGATTTTCACAGACCAGCAAAGAGGACAAATTATCCAGTCGTATCCAGAGCATGCTTGGTAATTATGATGAAATGGATGATCTTATAGGAGATAGATCGCTACCAAAGCTTGTTGGAATCCCCAAACCTACTGTACCATCAACAGCAGATGAAAAATCAAACCAAAGTTTCTTTGGTGATCAGAGACACAATACTAGTTCGCATCAGAGTAGCAAATGGACTCCTGTAGGACCAGCACCTAGCACTTCCTCACAATCTCAGAAACGGTCCTCGGGTTTACAGAGCAGCCACAGCAGTCAGCGTGGCAGTGGCAATAACACTAGCAGTGGTGGCCAGAGGCACGACCGTGACTCGTACAGTAGCAGCAGCAGTCGCAAAAAAAGCCAGCATGGATCAGAACACTCCAAATCCCGTTCTTCCAGCCCTGGGAAACCACCTGCTGTTTCTTCATTAAGCTCCAGCCATTCGAGGTCTCATGGAAGTGATCATCACAGCAAAGAACATCAGCGCTCAAAATCTCCCCGGGATCCGGATGCCAACTGGGACTCTCCTTCACGCGTACCCTCATTTTCAAGTGGACAGCACTCTAATCAGTCTTTTCCACCTTCCCTGATGTCCAAGTCCAGTTCAATGTTACAGAAACCCACTGCTTATGTCAGGCCGATGGATGGACAGGAATCCATGGAACCAAAGTTATCCTCTGAACACTACAGTAGTCAGACTCACAGCAGCGGTGTGAATGAGCTGAAGCCTAGCAGCAAGGCACATCTAACCAAGCTGAAAATACCTTCTCAACCACTCGATGTAAGTTGCTGTCTATTTACTGGGTTCTTGAATGTAAATCCCTTTGGGCTGGGGTTTTCCAGCTTCTTTAGAATCTCAGCCTACAGAACTAAAGCTTAGTTTATGGTAAATTTTATTATTTGTTACATAAAGCATCTTAAACTTTCGCAGTGAAGACCTTTATTTTCACTGGGAAATGCACGAATGCTTCTTCCATACAGATTTTTATTAAACCAAAGCCTAGGAGATGTACTGAGAAAGGCTAACCTAATCCAGACAGACAAGTTTTCCTAGAGTACTTTAAATTACTGTCAGAAGTTCATAAAATAATAGGATACTCACAAGTGTTCTGAATACCTGTATGTGTGTATTGTCTCTTCTGGGAGCTGTGTTGTCTCAGACAAATCCCATCTGCCTATCTCAGATTTTCATTTGAAGAACGTAGTAATTTATAGATAGTAATATAGTAATTTATAGCTTTGCCTAAGCAAAATAAGCTAACCCCAAAGCATGCCAAATTGAAAAAGGTTCAGACCTCTCATCAGGTATGCTGATGAGCACAGACATTGACTATAGGTGACATACAAGGAGAGTGCCTTACTTAATAATAAAATGTCATTGCATCTTGTGCTGTTTGAATGGTATCTAGGAAAAAAAACCCACATTTGTTCCTGGAATTTCGGTAAAGAGCAAAATAAGATCCAGGAAGCAGGTAAGGAAAGTTGAAAAATCATTTCCATATCCTGAAGGACTTGGTGCTAACGTTGATGCAGTAAAACATACAGTAACTTTGCTTCCTTTCTGCTTGCAGTGTCGAGGATGCAAAAGATTATTTATTGAATTTCATAATTATTGTTTCTGGTTTCATGCTGTAATCTATGTTTTACTTCATAATGCAGTTTGCCATTACTGCATATTCATGGTCAGCCATTTGAGTTCAGATATTATACAGTCACTTCTTCCCGGGAATGATTGAAGGATATGATTTTTTTTTTTACATCTCTCCAGAAGTTGTTAATATCCCTGACTGCTTAACGTCACACAAACTGTCAAGTGAAAAGTAAGAGATTCTTGTGTCAGTTTTATAGATCTGATGTATTTGCTTTTCATAACTGGATGTGATTCATCCTGTAAAAATTTGTCTATCTGATATTAAAATTAATGTTGCTGAAAAGAATTAACAAGATCTGTTTGTATCTCTATAGAGTCTAGATGAATCATGATAAGGACCGAAGTTTATTTTTAACTGCTTCATACCCCTGGGATTTCCTAAAGTCTTTAGGAGGCATTAATCTTGAGTTTTGATTTCTAGGCATCAGCATCTGGTGATGTGAGCTGCGTGGATGAAATTCTGAAAGTAAGTTCTCTGTGCTTTTGTTCATAAGTTATTTGTTGAATACACAAACGTTACTAAGGAGGTGGAAGTTACTCTGCAGTGGATTAGTACCTTTCAAATTGGCTTGACTGCAAGTCATTACAGGAGGACTCCTCAATTAATCCTCTAAAGCAGGTAGACTGGAAAACACTGGAAGCAGAACTGTGCGTGCTGTACTCATCTCCTGGATATCCTCATTGACTTGCTTTTCTTCTGTCCCAGCCCTCTGCTAATCTACCCAGAATTAACCATTTCTTCCACCAAAGTAGAGTCCTCATATTCCAGTATCAATTTAGGTTATGATATTTATTTTTTCACTCAGCAGCAGACCCTTCTTTTCTACCTCTGTTGCTTTCTCAATTATTTTTGCCCCTCGTGTGCCCCTGTTCTTATGTCTGCTGTTGCAAAGGCATCATTGGATGCCCCATGAGCATTTGCATAACTTACTTGCTCTGTTCTTCAGTACTCCACGGTTATTGGAGATGCTCTGGGTGAACACAAGACATTTTCTTTCTGGCTTCAGCATTTGATTTTCACTTCAAACTTTCTATGCTTCCCTTTTCCAGGTTTCTTCTTTTTACCCTTTATTTCTCATATACTCTTCACAGCCTGAAGTGATCAGACTTCAGTTTCTGTTCAGGCAAACCAATTTCATTGATTTGTGCCTTTCTTCTTGTTGTGTTGCTATGTCTTAACTATCTGTTTTCATGGATAGAATATTTTTTTTGGTGCAAAATCTTCATTGTACGTTTGGGAAATTAAGATTATAATATAAAGCTTAGCCAAGAATGAAAAATGAACTGAAAATTGAGAGTTACCATTTGAATCAGGATTGTAACTTGAAGTCTTTGTGCTTTTGCTTTGCCAGTAGCTTTTCTTTTTTATTCTGGTTACAGGAGATGACCCATTCTTGGCCTCCTCCACTGACTGCTATTCATACACCATGCAAAACTGAACCATCAAAATTTCCTTTTCCAACAAAGGTCAGTGTTGTAGTCAAATACTGAGCGCTGTTAAAAGAGTAGCTCCTGTTAAAGGTCAAGGTTTTGGAATGCTTTTAAATTGAATTCTGGATAGTTCTGTGTTTGTTTCAGTGCCTTGCATCTCTCAAAACTCCTTTAGGGTAATTGTGGAGCTTTAAAATGCTGTAGAGCCTTTTTGTCTGTTAGGGGAATACTTTGCACCACTGTGTGCAGAAGCAAGCGTTGTTTGCATCTATCTGGCAAGCAGTGGTAAATACTAAGAAATGTAAATGTACTTTTCTGCTTAAACTGAACTTTCCTCATAATTTTGAAGTCCCTTAATAGTTTTATTAAATCTTATATTTTCGATTACCATGCAAAACAAACAAAAAGCAGTTTTAAAATCAGACGCTTTGCTAAACAAATTTTGTAATTACTTGCCCTGAAAGATGCCTTCTTAGCATCCCATGTGCTCAGTAACTGCTGAATGTTTAAGCTGTTGATTTGAAGGAGGCTGCTTTTTGCTGCTGCTGGCAGTATGGGTGTATTTCCAGGAGATGTGCTTGAGCTGACACCTCTGAGGAAGGGGTTCTCCTTCTCCTCCTGCTGCTCTCAGCTGCTTGCTCCCCCACCAGGACTGGATCTTGCACCCTCAGCAGCAGTGTTTTCAGTCAGACTGGCATCTGTGATTGTTTGCCTTGAAATGCAGCTCTGTGATCTGAAGTGCTGATGAGTGTGCAGGGGAGATAGTTGTGGGTAGCGACTTTAGCAAGTACAGTTTGGTTTGAGGTAGCTGAGTAATATATGAAATCATGTTTTGCTTCCTGTATCTACTGATTACCAGTAGTTGATTTAACTTGAGAATATAATTCTACTCAAGACTCAACATATCTCCAAAACGGGTTGCCTAATTTGGCATGATGCCTGATTGCAGAAGTTACAGTGGTCATCTTTTAAAAGTTGCCTTCCTAATCATGAAGTCTCCACTTCTCCTGACCAGATTGCTGTTCTAAAGCACTACTGAACTGCTTTCGGTTTCCTCTTGGATCCAAGTTATTCCCCACACCATTCAGTGAAGTACTATAAGAGGAACTACATAAGATTACACAGCCTTGTTGATGTCTGAACACAAAAGGGAGGCTGTTTTTTTCTTTCTGTCCACCTGAATTGTGTTTCTTCACGAAGTTTGCAAAAAAATTCCATTTATGGCTGCCCTGAATCTTTCGACTTTTTTGCCAGCTTTTTTGTTTTGTGGCTGCACATCTTTGCCATGGAACTTTGTCAAATTCTCTATTTCCAAAGTCTGTAATTTCCTCTGCCTCCTCTGCTCTGTCATTCTTGGCAGCAGGATTTCTTGGGATTCCAGCAAGTTAGTGAGCCGTAGGCTTGCACAGCCCAGGCCCAGACAGAATTCAGGGAGCAGAATGAAGCAGTGGTTTACTTTAATCAAGCTGTACTGTTCTAGAAAATCTCATTCTCTTTAATATTCTCTTCGATCACGAGTTCTGTGCTGCAGTGTTTCACAGCATTTCTCTTGTGTGCAGAAGCCTGGCATGTTTTGCCTGCATGCAGAATATGAGGCTCATGTTGGTGGATGGGTCGATTTTACGTGTAAGACTGTTGGCATAGCATCATTCTCCTTATGTGCAGCAAGTGGTTTGCAGGGACCCAAGATCCCGACTGGGGCCTGTCTGCATTGCTATAAATACATCCTATAATTACCAGGAAGACTTTGAATCAGAAGATAAGACTGCATGAAAATAGGTCGTGAAAAGTTTTACGGATGCTGTGAAACACAGTTAAGATTCCTGACTCTTGATAAAAATGTTATCCAACGACCTAACACTGTATGATTTTAGCCTATGTAAGTCTTTTTAAAGGCATGGGCTCACAGTCAAAAACTCCAGAGCAGGAGGGCTGGCGTGTTTGTAAAATGTATTCAGAACTCCAGCTGTTTCTTAGAGGGTGGGAGCTTCCCTTCTTAAAGCAAGGAGCGTGACATCACTGACAGCTTTTGCAGCTGCATGCCTGAGCAGTGACCTGCAGGCATCCCTGAAGAGGTGGATTGTGTCTCCAGGTTCGCTCACTCCGTGCCCTGTGCTGAAGTAATTGTGAAGGTGGTGATCAGTTGTGTCAATCCCTTGTAATCCAGAAACTTTCTTGAGAGAAATAAAAACGAGATCTGACCTGAGCTCTCAGACATTAAGTGCAGATGGGTCCTATTCACCACAACCTGGACTGCAGCCAAACCAAAAACGTACAAATAAGAATTACGTACCTAACTACCATTGTAATCAGCTACGAAATGTTTTTCTCACCCCCATTTTGTGTCAGAGTACAAGCAAGGATTTGGTTACCTGTTTCTTCTTTCTGAAGAAATCGCGCTTGAAAAAATGTTTGTTTCTTTATTCATCTCTGAGTTTCTGAAAGACATACGTATTCCAAGGCAAAATAAATGGCACATTGAAACCTAACACCTCACTGAAGTGCACTTCACTGGAATGCTGCCTTAGAGATAGGAAGCTGGCTGACGTGAGCACTGAGGCAGGCGCTTTCTGCAGAATTCTTGGTATGTATTTTGGTGAGAACAGTGCCAGTTGCTCATCCCGTGCTCAGCACAGTGCAGTTGTTCTGTATATGTGGTATTTTGATTACTGTAGGGTTTGGGTTTGTTTTTTTTTTTATAGGTTTTATCAGTCTTGTCTGCTTGTCTAAGTTGACAGGAAAAAGGAAACTGAGGAATCACGCACTCACTGAATCCATGTGAAAGATAAAAAACCAGTTTTTATTCTGAAGGGAGTGTAGCTTTTGCTTTCTGTTGAAGTCAGAAGACTTTTCTCCAGCTTGATCTTGACTTTGCAGTTTAAGCATACGTTAACTTTATTGTCTCTTCATTCAGTTAGTAAAGATGAGGGGCATTTGAAACATCTTAAAATTGAAGTTGTCTGACAAGTGTTGGTTTTGAGAAAATTGATTCGCTCATTCCGTATACTGCTGACGATGTACTCATGCAAGGAATCGTTTTCACTGCTGCCACTTTTGAAGTCAAAGCGTTAGGGAAGTTAGACGTAGGGTAAGTATGCCTTGCTCTGTAGAGCTTGTGTGTGTTTATGGAGTTACATGTGGAAACAGCATATCCAGCTGCATCACAGCACTGAGCTGGCTGGAGGAGTGCTGCACAGCTCTGCCCCAACCCCTGCATCCCTGTCATGGAGCACATCTGTCAGTTTGGTGAACTCAAATGTTCTCAGTTTTGATGCATAAGGTCAGCGTTTGTCCTCGTTTTGAAAGGAGGTCAGGAAGGTCCTATTTTAGAATAGCACACTAGCTTAGAAGTAGGTTTTCAGTAACTCAATACCCTCTGCGTATTTGTTTATGAAAATAATATTTTAACGTTACAAGTGTTTGAGGAGGCAGGATTGGGTTCTCTGGAGCAGGAATATCAAAGATCATGGCAGTGCTAGAATTGGGAAGGCTTTATTTTTCCAGGCTATGTTTGTAGACAGCAAATCTGTTATTATATCACCATCCATTGGCTTTTGTACAGCCAGGTTGCCCAGTTACATGAAGATTTGGCTGTGATCGGACAGAGGGGTGAAGGTGAGAAGGGGAAATGATCCAGTTGCATTTCCCCAGGACTTTGTGCAGAGCCACAGTGGGAAGGGAGTGCAGCAGTCGGACAGGGCCACTCAGATTTCAAGTTTCATTCTCTCACCTATTCTTTTGTCCCTGGGATTTTTTTTCATGACAACATTACAGGATCACTCCTTGTCCACTGAGATTCTGTATGTGTCTGAAAAAGATAAACACAGAGAAAAGTTTTTGAAGGGAAATGTGTCAAAATGACCGCCAAGCTTTTCCCTTTATGGAGAAAAGGAAGAGAAGGGTGCCAAGCAGCTCCTCTCTCTGCTAAACATGCATGAAGATATGGTTTGCAGAAGTTACATAGAGATTCTGGAGTTTCAGACACTGTGTATGACAACTACAAGTGGCCCTTCTTCAAAAGCAAGCAGGGGCAGATGAGCTAAGGATGAGGAATCTGAGGTACTCTTCCCATGTGCTTGCTGCTCCATCCTGGCTGCTTGAGCCCAGATAAAGGCTCTGTTTCTGGTTGGCTGATGCTGCTGGGTTTTGATTTTAGTGTGTTGGTTCTTCTTTGGGAGTGGGTGTTGGTTCTGTTTTGTTGTGCTGTGAGTTTTTTGTAAAGGATAGATGCCATCCTTTAAAGTCAGAACAATAGCCTGATTTATGGCATTATTTTTGATATGTTAAAATTCCCTTTGAAAAAAAAACCAAACTCCTGTGATCTTCTGTTCCCTTAGGAGTCTCAACAGTCCAGTTTTGGCACTGGAGAACAGAGTAAGTATATTAAACTTCCTTTCATATGTGCAGTGTTTTTGTTATGATTGAGTATTCTTAGTACCCCTTTAGAAGTCAGGCTTTTGGAGAATGAGACTCTCTAGATTGGTAATGGAATGGATTGTATGTGAGGATTGTCTGTACTTTCTCAAGACCTACAAAACACACACTTGATTTAATTTGTGGCTTCTTGTTGAGAACCAGAAAGTTAATAACTATTGTGCAACTCAGTCGTATCTTTTAGAAAAGGAAAAAAAAAATTTTTTTTTAATTCTTGAAAACAGGTATTCTCAGTTGATCTGATTGAAAATAGCTGAGTGTGAAAACAAAACACCTGCAGGGAAAGCCCCTGGGCACACTGGGAAGCAACGGAGTGTTCATATCTTAATAGAAAAAGCACACTGTGTTTTCTCCTTTTTCTTGTCCACTTTCACTTTGTGGAAATAAAATCAAAACTGGTCAAGAACCCAAATAGTAATCGGGTTACTAATGTCCTTGAGTGTATGGGCCCAAAATGTATTTCCAAATTTTAGACAAATGCACCTTTTATTCCTATTTGACTGCATCTTTATTTTGAGTATTACTGAAATGAAGCATTTAATTGGGTTACAAATCTGGCAAAACTGAATTAGATTTGTGCTGTTACCTTCCAAAAGTCTTACCAGTCTCTGTCAAAGTGATTAAGCAGATTAAACAGTAAAAGCAGAATGGTTTATTCTTAGGTATTCACAAGCAGCTTAATCTGAACACCTAATAGAGTGGGGAATTAAGGAAACAAATTAAAACCTAATTCCATGATGCCAGCCAATAGACTTAAATGCTGGAAACAACTGATCTTTAGGTATGTAAACAGAGAGGTGGGGTAGATAAAAGCACAGAACCAGTATTCAGCTACTGCTTCAGTTTTCTGAGTAACTTCTTATAGCCTCAAATCTTGTTTCTGTTGTACAATGCTTATTACTAGAACTAAAGAACAGGGAAGGAAAAAAAAAGACAAATCTGAAAAGCAGATTATATCAGTATGTATTCTGACTGTAGGATTTAGTTTGGGTTAGCTTTTTTGATTTAAAGACTTTTCATACACTAAAAAGCTGGGTAGAAATGCTGAAATAGATTAAAAAAAACCAACTTGGTAGGGTGATCTATGTCCTGTACCCTGTGTGTAGAAGGTAATGATTACTTTTCATAGTATGGTTTTGGTTCAGAGAGACCTTAGATCCCATCCAGTTCCAAGTCTCCCACCAGACAGGCTGCCCAGGCCCCATCCAGCCTGGCCTCAGGCTCCTCCAGGGATGGGGCACCAGTGCCAGGTCTCACCACACTCTGAGTAAAGAATTTCTTCCTAATATCTAATCTAAATCTATCCTCTCTTACTTTAGGATTGTCACTTCTATCCTACCTTGATAGCAGATCAGTTTTTCACACCGTTGGAAACAAATTGAGCGTGTGTTTGGTTTAGGCAGCAATGATTTAATAAAAGCCTTCTCGATTTTTCTGATTGAAGTAGTTGCTTCTCCTGGTGTTCTGTCTCTGCTCTGCTCACTTGGTCTATCTGTAGGAGACTGCGCCTGCTCCTCCTTTCTCCTGTTCCCTCAGCTGTTCTCGAGTTTGTTCAGCTAAGCCTATTTACTTCTGGCCACTTCAGAGTGACTGTTCTGCTTGTCTGAGTTTAAAAGTGTACAACTTTTTTTTTTCCTTCTAGAACGATATAATCCTTCATCAAAAACATCCAATGGCCATCAATCCAAATCGTAAGTAGCTGTTGAGAAAACATTTATCAAATAGCAGTCAAGTTTTAAAAGATTTGGGAAATAACTGTTTCCTTATTAGAATGTGTCAGTTCTTGCACACTCTTTGTCATGCTTACATTTAAGTGACAGGGAAAAAAAACTGTTTTCAATCCATTTTCAGGGGCAGTAGGGCAAATCTGGCATGTTGGTGTGAGTAACACATGCACTGTGCCTTCCTTCCATTCCACTGCTTTCTTGTCAGCTATAGGAGTTGCTGAGCAGGAGTTTGGCCTTACAAATTGGTTTGTGAAGATATCAGCATATGAGAATGGGCAGGATGGGACAGGATTTACCAAACATGTGCACTGCTAAGCTGTCAGCTGGAAGCAGCTTGTTGTAGCTGCACAAATAGGATGAGAAACTGTTCTGTCATTAGAGGAGATGGTAAACTAAGTTTGGATCCAGTTAAATTTGTACTACTCGTTCTCTTAAGTGACTGACAGACATTTTTATTAGTTGTGTATACAGACCTACCATTATGCTTCATTAATCATACAACAGAAAGAAAAAATAAAAGGCAGCAGGAAGATTCTAACTGCACTCTGCCTTATTTGTACTGAAAATTGATTGTCTGCTGTTTAAATTCATTTTCCAAACAAAAATGTCCATACCACCTGGTGGTATGTTTATTGAAAGTGACTGCACGTTCTGGAAACCTGGTGTTCTGAGTTAATGCTTGCTGCGCTGCGGTTGCAAAATGAAGTCTAGTTTTTCTGCTAGTCTGTGTACACTTTTTGGTTTTAATAAGATTAAAACACGTGATCTGTGAGAAGGAAGCAACAAAGCCACACTCTTCGATCATTTTCTGTTTATTTATTTATTGTAGACTTAGTGTCAGTTTCCTGAAAACATGAGGTTTCAGGTGTTTACAAACAGCCACTGCAGTAAGTGGCAGCAATAGGACTTCATAGGTTTGGCTTTGCTTTTGTTACAGTGCTTTTGTTGCAGTGTAATTGTCTGTGAAAGCTGTGCTGGTTCCAGAGCAGGAGGATGCAGGAGGGTGTGGGAAACTGGAGTTAGCACTGAGCAGTAGTTGAAGTGAGTGCATGGGAACAGGGAGGAAAAGATGTTTACTGTGTCAATAGAATTTCTGATACAGCAATCGTGCTCTGTTCAAAAAGCATTACAGAATGAGATAAATGCATCTTTTGATAAGGGTAGCTGTGGAAAATAGATTGGGAGCTAGATTCTCGAGGTTGGTGTTCCTTTTCAGATTGTAAGTAGAACAGCTATCCTGTGAAGTTCAGAAGTCTTAGACTCCTAATCCTTTCTTATCTTCTTTCTCCAGATGCGAATCGAACCAGACAGAGTAAGATGTTTTATTTTTGTAATCGAAGGTGTTTTTAAATAAGCACAAATAGCCCACAGTGTTTTCATTGTGTTCCTCTACTTTCAGTATCCTCAAATAGTGTGTGTACATATGACTAGCATAAATAAGAGTACTTATACTTTTGAAGAGTAATAGAAAATGTATGACGTAGAACAGTTGGGCTTTTGCACGAGGCAGGAAGCAGTCACTAGTCTTACATTTCTTCATTCTGTGTAACACAGTATTCTTGGCCGTTGTGTATCAGAGGTTGTCAATGTAGCTCCTCCTGCCTTAGTAAAATGTGTCAGAATTCCTTTCTAAATTTAACAGAATGAACAAAGGAATCAAAGTGCTACAGTCTGTAGTTTTCTTTGAAGAATGACTTAATTTGCCGTTCTTAAACGTTAAATGTTTTAAATGGTAACTTGTGGATTTCACCCACACGCTTACTCTGTAGTATAAACAATAACTGGTTGGAATATAGAAGAATGCTTTGAATGTAATTAAAGTACATGGAAAAACTTGTCTCACTTTCTCCCTTTTGCTTACTTAGCATGTTGAAAGATGACTTAAAACTTAGCAGTAGTGAAGACAGCGATGGAGAGCAGGTATGTTCATGAGGTTCAGATAAGTATGCTAAGAGTATTGACAGTTACTTCACTAGTGTTCAGTACTCCAACAGCAAACTGAACAGCTTAAGGAAGATTTACAGTTGAGATTTAAAAAAACAGCAAGTTTTCACCCAAACTTCATATATTCTAAAATGCAAATCTGGGAGAAATCATCTGTTTTGTGAGAACAGTGCGTTTGTACCTAGAGCTGATTTCAAATGGGCTTTCTTTGAGTGCAGAATGGAAACAGAGTCTCCTTCAAGAGCACACACGATGAGCTGCTGTTCAGAGAGAGATCTCCTTGTGTTGAGCTGTGCTGGCTAAAGAGTGCATGGCATGTGTAGTTCCATGCAGCATGTTTGGGATAGGAGCTGCTGTGTGTGTCTCTTACTCCCAGGTTGTATCTGTAACTATGAGTCTAGCAGCTCCTTTATTTTCAGCATCTCCTTTTTCCTCTTCAGTGATATTAATTTTGTGCAGCTCCTGCCAGGAACAGCATTCAGCATGCTGGGTTAAACATACCTGTTTGAGTACCAGCAGCACTCCACACTTTTTTTCTTTTTTTGCTGTTTTCAATTCTGCTGTTTGGTGTTTGTTCACATGAAGATATTGCATTTAGTTGGTTAACTGTAAGGACAGGGCATTTCTGGGAAAATTTTGTACCATCTGGTTCAACAACACGGTATGGGGGAACAGAGAAAATAGGGAAGCTCAGAACTATTGTCAGAACATAGAGGATTCTTTGTGTTAAAAACTTGGATGAAAGATTTGTTTTTCTTTCTGTACAAGGAAAAGGCAGGCAAACTTAAATTTTTGTTTTTCTGAGTCAGAACGTTCTTTGGGCTAAATGTTTTGAGTTTTTAAGACTTTAAATCAACCCTTTGCAACGTAATTGCATATATGCAACTCTAAAATAACTTCTAGAAGCTTCATGCTCCTCTTCTTAATTGCAGGATTGTGATAAGACAGTGCCAAGGAGCACACCTGGAAGGTAAGCATTCCTCTTGGGTTGCAGCACTGAAAGCAGAGTCGTGGTGTTTGGTCCAGTCTGCACTCCTGGCTTGATCTCGTTTCTAAAATCTGTTTGTCTCTGATTAGAACAAAAGGTGTTCTAAGTTAATGAGTTTAATCAGTGGCTAAATAACACATTGTGCAAATTACACTAACCACGTTGTGAAGTGGGGAGGGAAACGAGGTGAACAGCGCTCAGTTGCCTGGAACTTTTTAGCGAATGTTAGTTAAAATGTTAGATTTTATTCTTCCTAATGGAAGAACTTGCAGGATGCCTTTGTGCACTGGATAATATTTATTTTTCTTCGCTTTTGTTTCAGTAGTTCTGAACCTTCACAGCATAACAGTGAAGGAGCAGATAATTCAAGGGATGACTCGAGCAGCCATAGTGGGTCTGAAAGCAGTTCAGGATCTGACTCTGAAAGTGAAAGCAGTTCCAGTGACAGTGAAGCTAATGAACCATCACAGAGTGCATCCCCTGAGGTAGGATTTGTCACGCGTTTGGGCCTGTCTCCATGGGTTTGGCATTAATGTTGATTTTCAAAAGCAGAAAAAACGAATGTCTTCTCAGACGGTCTCTTTGACAGTTTGACTTGACCTGACAAGTATGGAATTGTTTCCACGTTAGTGCAGTATTCTTCTGCTGAAGCACCTGTAATTGGTTATGATAACAGTGTCTTCTGTCAGCACACGTTTGTTATTTGACTTTGAGGTGATTTTTACCATCTCTTATCTGTTGGAGTGCAGAAGTAAGGTATGGTAACTGTAGCTTAAAAGCCAATAGCTTTTAGTCTGGAGAGCCATGGCAGCAAATATTGCCTGTGGGTTGCAGCTCCTCTGGTTGAAGGGAAAAAGGAGGACTGCAATTTGTAATTATATGCATCTTTCATTAGTTATTGACCTCAGATGTTCGGGTGCACCTCTTGGTTTGGCTTGCAGTGCAGTACAGCTGTGGAAAAGATGGAAGACACGTGAAACACCTTATCTAACAGGGCTTCTTTAAAATCTGTTTTTAGCCAGAGCCACCGCCAACGAACAAGTGGCAACTGGATAACTGGTTGAATAAAGTTAATTCACATAAAGTGTCACCAGCTTCTTCTGTGGACAGCAATATCCCATCCTCACAAGGCTACAAAAAAGAGGGACGGGATCAGGGAACTGGAAGTGGGTACACTGATCAGAGTGGGTCCAAAGACTCAATTTCTTCAACACCAGGGCGAGATTCCAAACCCACCCAAAAGGGCTCAGAGAGCAGTCGTGGCAGGCAGAAATCACCTGCCCAGAGTGACAGCTCAACACAGAGGAGGACTGTGGGTAAGAAGCAGCCCAAGAAAGCAGAAAAGACATCTGTTGAAGAGCCTAGAGGAGGTCTTAAAATAGAAAGTGAAACCCCAGTAGACATGGCAACAAACATACCTTCGAACAGGCACAAGGCAGCCACAAAAGGTTCCAGAAAACCTAATATAAAGAAAGAGCCCAAATCTTCCCCTCGGCCTACAACAGAGAAAAAGAAATATAAGGCTTCAAGCAAATCTGCCCAGAAATCCAGGGAATTCATAGAAACAGATACCTCATCCTCTGATTCAGATGAAAATGAAAGCCTGCCTCCTTCATCACAAACACCCAAATACTCTGAGAGCAATAGGACTCCTGTTAAATCTTCCATGGAGGAGGATGACAGCTTTTTTCGGCAAAGAATGTTCTCTCCTATGGAAGAGAAAGAGCTACTTTCACCACTCAGTGATCCTGATGAAAGGTACCCACTTATTGTGAAGATTGACCTGAGCCTCTTATCAAGAATACCAGGGAAGCCTTACAAGGATCCTGATGCGCCCAAAGTGGAAAAGAAAAGTGTGCCAGAGAAGCATGCAAGGGAATCCCAGAAGCAGCCTTCTGACAAAAGTTCTACGAAAGGCAAAAGGAAACATAAGCAGGTAATAATGTTGTAAATAAAGCTGTGCCTGTTATCGTAGCCTTTCAGTGTCTCACTACAGGGTTTAAGCATATGGCCCAGTAAGCTGTGTCATACCTCACAGTAGCGGCTCAGTAATTTAGGAGGTGGCTTTGTCTACCTATTCTGTGTAGAATTAATTGATCTACAATTATATAAGTGCCATTATAATAGGGAATATTGGAGTTTTCTTTGGAGTGAGGTGTGAAAGGCAGATGGTTGTACCTTTAGGTGTGTTAGTGCTGTAGCTTGAGTTCCTGGAGGTAGCACAGATGGTATACCCTCAAAACCCTTCGAGTTTAGGATTAGGTTTATATAAAAATCTGGTCTTCAACATCTCTTACAGACTTCAAGACTTTTATAGTTTCTGGCATTCGTCAGACGCCTGTGTTTGGCTCCCCAGCATAAGATCTGATTTCATACTAAAGCCTTTGGCAGATTTTTCTGGTATTTCATAGTGATATGTTTGTTATAAAATGAACAACTTGAGACAGACACTTTTAAAGTATTTGATACAAGCTAGATGCTTCAGAGGATGTTTCTGTGGCGTGTTCTGTATGCTGCAAGATGTCCACTGAATTAAAACTGTTAAATATGAAAAATTATTGCCTCAGTGAAGTTGTGAATGTAGACATTTATCTGGATGTTTCTTGTTTGCTGTACTCAGAATGAGGATGAAAACAGAGCCAGTGAAAGCAAGAAAACGAAACTGGAAGAAAAAGCTCCATCAGGACACAAGACTTCTAGCAGTAGGGAGTGAGTATCTTGCCTGTCCTCTCTGCACTGAAGGCTCAGGGTGATCAAGGAGAAGACTGATGCCCATCTCCACCTCTCCCTTACCTTCCTTCCCTCCCTCCACAACAAAATGTCTCCTTATAATTAATCAGTGGGTAACGTTTCATGGCTTCTTATTCTTCATTCTGATTTGGTTCAAAGTTTTCACTAGTTATTGCTGGAAATTCTATACTATTTCAGATCAAACAACTGACAGCTGGCATACTTACGTCATGGGAAGAAAAGTTCTCTGCAGTGAATATTTGTTAAATTACTGATGTGTGAGAAGCCACAGCTTCTGGCTGCAGATGCTGGAAGTCTTTCTGAGTTGGACACTTTCTTTGGAAAGTGTGTTAGGCAATGCAGAAAAATTGGATGCTTGTCTGTCTTGTTCTTTTTTCTTTCATTCCTATTATTTCTTTGGTATCTAGTGTGATAATCCAAAAGACACTCAGTTAAATGCAACAGTTTTTAAAAAGCTGTGTATAAATAGCTATTTCATATGCTGTTCTCTGTGAAAAAGGAAGCCAGAATTAGCAACTGGAGTCCTCAGCAGCCAAGGTAAGGCTGTACCACAGAAGAGGCTGATGGCTTCTAGAGAACAGTTATCTGGGCCATCTCTTTTCTGAGCTGTTAGGCTGACTCGTCTTCAATAGACAGGCTGGCGCTAACACTGGCATTAATTTCTGACATTACAAGTGGTTAGGGTGTTTTTAAGAACTGTTGAGGGATGTGGTTTTATGGTTAGAACTTGTCTTCTGCATTTTCAGGTCAGAACAGATAAAGTGGTGAAAACTAGTTCAGTCAGGCTTCATAACGTCTAGTTACTGTGGTGATTATTCTGTTCCTCTGAATCTGGCTTGCTGCATTTAACATTAAAAATCTTGATAGATTTTTTGGGGGGAGAGGGTTGAGGTGAGGAGGGGTGTGGGTCTGATTTAAAAAAAAAAAAAAAGTGATGCTGGATTTTTATTTATTCCTATTTTGAAGAATACATTCAGTTTTGATTTTTCTTTATTTTGTTCAGGTCTTTAAAACCAAGTGCTGTTAAAGAGAAGGATTTACTGCCATCTCCTGCTGCCCCAGTCCTTCAGAAGGATTCCAAACAGGAGCACGGGTCCCGGAAGAGGACAGTCAGTCAGTCATCATCCTTGAAGTCCAGCAGCAATGTTAATAAGGACAGCAGCAGTGGCAGTAAAAGCAGCTCATCTTCTAAACAGAAGAAGATGGAGGGGAAGGGTTCTAGCAGTACTAAAGAAACAAAGGTAAAGGGCTTGTTCTGTGAATGCCTTGAACTTATTTCTTGGCTTTGCAGTTTGATGTGCACTAAATAACTTGCAGTTGAAGTTGAAATGTAATTAGCTTTAGATTTGCCTTGTTTCGTACCATGGTGCTTGAGACTCTAAATTGGAAAATAACTTGGGAGAGATTGTCAAACACTAATGTTTATTCCTACCAAATATTTATGTTAATTACTGAAGTGAGTTTAGTCATCCTTTGATGACAGATGTTGCTTATTTGCTGTTTAATTTGTTAAGGAGAAATATCGCTTCAAATCTGTTAACCCAGAATGAAACAATGAGGTTACTCTTACGTTGCTGGAGCAGGTACAGATCCTGCCTTCGTTTTAAGGAGAGTACAGTGCTGGGCTGCGAAGCTATGGCTCTCGTTTTTCATCCTAGATCTCTAGAAAGGTTCTTCTGATTCCTGCTCAGGAAGGTACAGAGCTCTCCGTGTTTAGAGTAAAGAAAACATTGTTGAAAAGATGATGCAGAAAACATTTTTTAAGAGACTTAGATTAAGAACCTGTTTATTTGGTGGGTTTCAAAAATATTGGAAGATGATGATACTGTAAGGTCATGAAATGTAATGTGCTTTTTCAGTGTGCTTTAACTCCCAATGCACCACACGATGTTATGATGTGGAATATCAATAATACAACAAAAATCATTAAACCGTAACACATCAGGATATAAACATTCATTACTGGACAGAAATTAACTTGTGAGGACATCTGGGTACCTGTGTAGTGCAATTTCTGTTGTATAGCCAGATCTGAGTGTAATGTTTAAGTTGGAAGGATTTCAGCTTTATCTTTGGGATTTCAAAGCTGAAGATGTGCTCTAAAATGTTCAGGAAGGATAATTGATTTGGGAAGGAGTAAAGCAGCAAATTGCCATTAGCAGTGGCAGAAAGTAACTTAGTCATCAGGGTGGAGTTCATGCAGTATTTAAACTGGGAGTCCTGCTGGATTAATTTACATGCCATTACTATGAGATTCTAGAAACCTGGGAAGGTTGTATGCATCAGCATCTGCAAAAGACACTTCCAGGAGGCCTTCACGTTGCAGATTTACATCAGACTGCTGCTCTGGGGTTTACTTACTCATCCAGCATGGAACTGTCCCTGAACCAGCTGAGATCTTTATTGAAGTTTTTCTTTTCATACTTCAGATGTGCTTACTCATGCCTTTCTTAAAGTAGTGTGTTCTTCCTGCATTTCCCTGTGTGCTTTGGTAGTGTTTCTGTGTTACACTGGTAGATAGTGTATTGCTGTGTAAACCTAGTGCCTTGCAACCCTGAGATCCTTCTGATTATCAAGGATCTGATAAAGGCAGGTTATGACATACTTTAAGTAGTTGGCCTTTGGTCATGAGCTGAAAGCACACTGAAGCTGGGAAGATGCTTTATGCTGTTGAGCTAGTAAAAACAGATTCGCTTAGGATTCACAGGATGTTTTATTGACCCATCTTTAGCCTGAACTGTCACATTGAGCCATGTAAAATTAAGGGGAGCAAGGACAGTGTGTTGTGAGGACAGCTGTTATTTCTCCTTGCAGGCAGTGTTTCTGAAATACAAATCTTTTCAAGCCAGAGATGTTTGGTGGAGTTTATAATTGAGTGGTATGAGAAGTCATAAATATATATATTGCCTCATTGTTCAGAGTGGAAAATGAGACTTAGCAATGTGGGAGATTTCCTAGTGTAGTAGGGCTCAGCTTGATTATAGCCTTTGTGTCTTCCCCCTGCCAGCATGAGATGAAAGCCTCAGGGAAGCTGTGTTATTGTATGGTGAATGGCAGCTAAGGCAGCTACAAAACCGACCTTACTGCTTATAGAGTGTGAAGTCATGGAAAAAAAAATTATAGAGTAAATGCCTCTTTGTCTAGAATAAATAAATAAATGAAAATTCTTGATATTTATGATCAGGAAACAATTTTCCTTTCAGGAAAAGATTCTGAACAGTTCGTCAAACTGCCCTCCTGTTTCTGCTCCATCTACAGAGAGCTCAAAATCAAGAAGAGCAAAACTTGTTTTTGATGACAGGTAAGAAAAGTAGAGGGTGTCTTTCCCTTTGTGGGGATGCTAATCTTGGAGAACAGCAAGCTCTCTGTGGAGAAGGGTTGTCCTATTTGCTTCACAAAGGATGCTAAAAATACTAGTTTATGCTCTGGAGATCTACGTATTATTCCTGCAGCAAAGTGCTTCTCTGCCTGCTCCATGCAGCATTTACTTGGCAGACAGTGCACTCCTTGAGAAGGAACTCTGGCCTGACGTGTACATTCCTGCAGAACATGGAAGGACCAAACAGTAGACTTAAATAGTCCAGGGTTGTCCCGTTTTCAAATGTTGATGGGTGCATTGCACCCTTTCAGAGTATCACTGCTGGCTGTCTGCCTGTTCTTTTCATGACAGAGCCTGCTTCACAGTGAGTGGTTGTTTTAGGTAGCAGAGAGGAACCTTGCATTCTGAAACTGCAAGAATGGGATTGTGATACAGTAACTCTGTCACTGTAACTTGAGTTAGAGGGTGAAGAAGTGAAAGCTGTAACATTAACAAACTTACAACATAAAAGGCAGTGCAGTGCAGGTGGTCTGAGTCCATAAATGTGTCTTCTATTGTAGGACTTACTCAGCTGATCATTATTTACAGGAAGCAAAGAAGTTAAAGCATAACGCAGATGCATTGGTAAGTAAATCTGCAATGTTTATCCAATGTTTGCATGTTATGCTGGGGTTTGTTTACTGCTCTTGCTATGTTGCTGCCTGTCTGTAGTAGAACTTTCTGGTATTTCCTCTCAATGTTTTCCTTATTTTTTTTTCCCCCATCTTCTCAGTCTGACAGGTTCGAGAAGGCTGTGTACTACCTAGATGCAGTAGTGTCGTTCATTGAGTGTGGGAATGCATTGGAGAAAAATGCTCAGGAATCCAAGTCCCCGTTCCCTATGTATTCAGAAACTGTGGAATTAATCAAGTAAGCATTGTAGAGCACATACCTAACTCAGATGGTTAGGGAGGATGTCTGGAACTCAGAGCTTCTACATTCTACTGACATTTTGCTGCTGACTTTTGAAGTCCCTTACTCTTAGTGTGTTCTTGAAAGTTGAGGTCCTTTATTCCAAGGTTCTTGGTGTCTCAACAATTTGGATCACATGCAGAGCAAAACTCTTCCAATAATTATCTAGCCACTTTCTGTGTAGGATCTGAGGAAGGGACCTGAAACAGTGAAGGAGTTTAGATTTTCATAAGGACTCTGCTGACTGACAGGTGATAGTGTAATATTTTATTTTGCTGTTTACTTGATTGTTTTCTTGTTGATAATTTGTTTGTAGGTACACTATGAAACTGAAGAATTACTTGGCACCGGATGCTACGGCTGCAGATAAAAGGCTAGCAGTGCTTTGGTATGTGTGTCCTGAACTTTAGATTATGCACTGATTAATTGAAAATGCTTTCTTCATGAAATGCCACCCTGCACCGAGTTTTCAGGTGTTTTGAACCAAACAGGAGTTTTCCACTTGACTGTACAGAGTGCTGGATGCTGTAGATCTGGCTACTGTACACTGGGACGTGGGGCACATTGACAGCAGCAGATGAATCTTTGAACTATTAAGGAAATTACTGACTTTTGTCAGCTCTGGCTTCCATAACATTATGTCAGTTAGTGCTTTTATTTTAGAATGTGATGTCATTGATTGGTTGTCTGTAGCATGCAATGAAGTTGTTAATGTGGCTAGAAATGATAGAGGTGTCTTTGTGAATTTCAGTATCCTTAATGTTTTGATAAAATTACTGTTGATGAACTGAGCTCTCCATTTTCTCTCTCAGTAAATTATAGTGTTCAAAAATAACAGATTACTGTTGAATTGTCTGTGTAGTCAGCTGTGACCTAAATGCTTCAGGAAACGTGGAGATTGCATTAACAAGCAAACTGTTGTCTGGTTTGGCTTTAATTTTTGTAAAATAACACAGCCAACACACACTGCTTACTCATTTGAATGAATTTACGATTCTGATTTGAAGCTTTCTTGGAAAGAAACTTCTCTCTTGAATTTGAGAGGAGTAACAGCAGGAAGGATTGGGGTCCTTGCTGCACGTTCAGCTGGTGGGACAGCCCCGTTGGGAACTGTCATTTGTCTCCTGGTTTAATTAAGTGGCTGCAGCAAGTAGCAGAACAGAGCTGACTATGTCAGGTGGAAAAGAAAGGAGTATCTATGGCAGAATGCAGCAGACTCAGTACATCCCAACGTGAGGAAAAAAAAATTGAGTGCCTTCTTAAGGAAGTAAATTGGTGTTGTTAGCTGAGCTCAGAGCCAGAGCTGACCTGCAGCAGCAAAGTCAGTGCAAACTGTAGTTTCAGCTTAAGGCAAAGAACTGTTCTTTACTGTTGTGAGAAGTTAAAGGTGGTGAGAGACTGGCTTTTTAGGGTTGAGAGAGAAAGCTTTTAAAAGCACAGCTACTTGATTTTTGAATTTCAGTGTGTTGTGATGAACTTGACTTTAACTGGAAATGTTTTGCTGTTCTGTCTTTGGTTAGTCTTCGGTGCCAATCTCTGCTATACCTAAGGCTTTTCAAACTGAAGAAGGAAAGTGCATTGAAATATTCTAAAACTCTGACTGAACATCTGAAGGTAATTGAATATATATTTTCTTCAAATATTAAAAAAAAAAACTAATTGAATTGAACCTCTGCATCATTTAAAATTCCTCTGTCCAGAATTCAGACTGCTCATGTGAACTGCCTGTATGCCCTAATTTAGGACTGGACCTTAAGAGTATATTCAAGCTGCTTAAAGCTGAGAGGATCCAGGGTGGTTATAATGTCATCTACCTGCTGGTCCCACTGTGATAGCTTCTGGTTAATATTTTGGTGCAGCTTTTGTTTTTAGTAAATTTAGGTGGCTTCAAAGGGAATTTAAAAATACTTGTTGATGATGTAACAAAGCTAAAATTCACTGCTTCTTCACTGATTGGAGTCGTTGTCATCAGTGAAATGGATATTTTCCCAATTTTGAAAATACTTTGTTATTATTTGGGATTTGGTTTATTGCTTAAAAGAACGTGAGTTCTCATGGTTTTTCAGAAATGAGCAGTTAAACGACCAAGTGAAATATGATTAGCTGAGCTATAAACATAAATTTATTTCTCTCCAACAGAATTCCTACAATAATTCTCAAGCACCGTCACCTGGTATGGGAAGGTAGGTAGTGAAAGTTTACCTGTATTTCTACATTTGTAGCTCCCTTTTCCAAACAGACTGTGGGTCTGAGGTGCTCAAAGAGCAGCTTCTCACTTTTTTGAGCATTGGTTCTTTCTGAACAAATTGCTAATTGTTCTAAGGTCTAGGTTTTGATTCAGTTGTTCAGGTCAGTATTCTGATTTTAGGAGATTGCTGTACAGAAGTATTCTCAGGCAGTTCCCTGTTGGGAGGAATGAACAAAAAGAAAACCTCAGTGTGTCCTTAACACACGGGTCACTTGTGTCAGTGGTTTGTTGTTTTGTATAATGCTTTCTCCCTCAAAACAATAGTGTTATTGTAGCCCAGATGGCTGTGAGTTCTTTCACAATTGGCTCTTCCATAGTATAGCAATTTGTTTCTAGGATTGAAGTATAACAGCAGAATTTTTATTGGTTACTCTATAAAAATAATTTAAAAAATACGGAATTTGAGGAGGGCATTTCAGATTTTTGTCATGTTACTTGCAAATGTAACATAATGGTGGTATAATAACCTTGTTTATTTTTTTCATTATTACTGCGTAAGGTTCAGTTCATTTAAACATCAGCTTTAATTGAAAGGTGCATATTGATTTTGGTTCTGAGGCTAAAATACAGGAGCTTGGAGGATCCTCAGAGACCTTCAGGAGCTCACTTGTTGCAGGCCAAATCCTGACTTCGTGGTGTGTGAAGTGGGAGGAGGAGTCCTTTAGCATCCCATGTTGTGAGCTGTAGGAAGAGAGCTTTGCATGATGCACCCGACACACCTGTGTGTGCGTTTTACAATGTCATGTTTTTCTCTGGATAAGCAGCAAGCCTGTTGGTATGCCATCTCCAGTCTCTCCAAAGCTGTCTCCAGGGAATTCAGGAAATTACTCTTCTGGGGCAGCCAACCCTTCAGGGAGCGGGTCTTCGGTGACGATCCCCCAGAGGATCCATCAGATGGCAGCCAGCTATGTCCAAGTGACATCCAACTTCCTCTATGCCACTGAAATCTGGGACCAAGCTGAGCAGCTGTCTAAAGAACAGAAAGGTAAGGGTAGGCAAGGCAGGCTATAAGCTCAGACGTGCACGTTGTGCTGAGTTCTAACAGGTTTTCAATTTCGGAGTTACAGTTAACAATGCACAGGATACTTAATTGGGTCCTCTGCAAAAGAAAGATGGAAAGAAATTCCTTCAATGACAGTGATGTCCTAGCCTGGCTGTCTTGGTTGTCAGGTGGTGCTGGAGATGTAACATTTCCTGCCTGCTATGCTTAATACAAATAAATAAATCCTGCATTTCCCGTAAGTCGTTCTCTGCAGGAAGCAGAACTTGGTGCATTTCCTTTTCTGAAATCCTGAAGTGAATATGCTCATGTGAGGGAGAAGGCCAAGACAGTTAAACCATAGTGTAATTGTGCTTAGCAACCAGTCTTCTGCAGCATAGTGAGGAAGTGGACTAGAAAGGACTTCTTTCTTTTTATTCTGCCACGGTTCAGCCTTGTTTCGTTTCTTCTGTCTTGATCCTAAGGATTTTTGCTGAGGAGATGTTTCTTAGGGAGCGCAGTATTTCCCATACAGCAGCCAGCACAAAAGGTTGTGCCTGATTTGTGTTTCTGTTGTTCTAGAGTTCTTTGCTGAACTGGATAAAGCTATGGGCCCTCTGGTTTTTAATTCAAGCATCATGACAGACCTAGTGCGTTACACCCGGCAGGGACTACACTGGTTGCGCCTGGATGCCAAGTGATACTTGGAACTGAAGGAATGGAAAACAGAACACATTTTTCTCGCTGCCTCTGATTTATCTCCACAACACTGTGTCATGTCAATAAGGAAGACTGCCATAACACATTGCTTAGTTGACACTAAGAGCAAGGAATGCTTTCACATGTCTCCCATCCTGATTTGTGTTTTGTGTTTTAACCCAAAATTACCTTGTTAGTGGACTCCTTCAGTGTTCCCTTTCTAAGTTATTTAAATATTTTTAAATTTGCGACGTATAAAGGTGTAGCTTTGCTAATCTATCCTGGATAGATTAGGCCATTGGAATTCCTGTCATAATACATGGGTAGTTGGTTTAAATCCTATTTATTTTAATTTTTTAATTTTAATTTTGAAAGGCCCAATTTGGGGCAGTTTTTAGCCGTTTCTTCCCTAAATTTACCCTCTCAAGAACTTAGGAAAAATTAAACATAGACACTTTATTTAATACTTTGTGAGCTTTGTTACTCTGTAATGTCTTGTGGTGGTAGAACCTGTAAAGGAATTAGGATTGATAGGTTCTAACGTGTAGAAACACCATACTTTTCATGCCTAATGCCTATGAATCAACTAATAAATGACAGCTAGAGTTTTATTATTGCAGAATTTGTACTAAATAGAAAAATTCCAGATATTCTTCTACGTATTAAAATACTTCATTTAAATGAATTTTAAAGAAATTTATATGGAAAAATATTTAGCTGGATCTGACTTGGGTTGCTTTCAAGGCAGTTTCAAAATGTTGATGAACACTATAACAGATGGCCAAACATTGCAGTCATTTGCTTTTGATGTAATATCAGAGTAATGGTGTAGGAATGAACTTCGGTCTGGTAGGTGCGATGTGCATAGGAAAGGTTTCTGAAATGGACAATCTTGTGCTTTTTGATATCTCTTCATTTAAAACACGTTTTGTTTCCTTGCTTGTCGTTTTTTTGACACTTGCAAAATCAGCAGTTTCGTGGTTAGAAAAATCAGCAGTAGTTTAATTCCTACCAGAACTGCCATTTGAGTCTTTGTCGTTGACTGGAAAATCAGGAATCTTCAGTAGAGATGGAGGTCCATTTTTTTCCTTTTAGGGTCTGGTGGTTAAGGACACTACAGCATGACAGTGCAACAGCCATTGTGGGGTGGGGAGCACACCTGCTATTACAGGGAAGTCCTTTAATCGTTTTGATGCAGAATGGATTTAAAACTTGTATTTACCCCATATTAATGAAGGTCCCATTCGTGTTTGATGCGTTCAAAGGAGCAGAATATTCACTGGAGAGGAAGCGAGTTGGTGCAACAGAAAGAGTTTGTGGGGTTGCAACCGACTGCTCTCAAAACGTGTAAACCAAAGTACCTTTCCACGTGAGGTGCTTGTCTGAGTCAAAGGTTTAAAATGCTACTGCTTTCAGTATTGCTTAGTGCCCCTAACATGTCTGGTGTGCCTTATGCCTTACTTTTAGATGAAGATTTTATGAACTGTTTACAAGATGTTTTACAGCAGGACCAGGTATACTGTATGCAGTGGTCTTCTGCAGTACTTGGGTAAAATTCCATTTCCTTTGTAAAAGTACCAGTGTCTGTCACGCGAACCGACTTCTCATCGCAGTGGTCTCCTTTTAGAGAGTCAAGCTCTGAATACTTCGGAGTGTGATTGTGGAATGCTGCCTGGTTTTGTCTCCCACTTAACCCTTAATTCTGTACCAGACACGAACGCGCACGTTCAGGAAAAATATTGCACTAAAGTTTTGTGTAGTCGTGGTGAAGTGCCAAAATCATGGCAACCTCGAGCGAAGGAATAGAATTCTACACTCCTTAGTACTGCAGTATGTCCTATGGGCTTTAAGAGTTTAGAAGTTTTGCAAGTGAGTAACCTGCTAAAGAGTGGCTGCACATTCGTAGAGCTTCCTTTGCGTTCCAGCGTGTTTTGTACTTCCAGAAGAGCTTTGCTGCATTGGAAGCGACGCGTGGTTGGCAGACCTGTGGCTTTCCCCGTTGCAGCTGAGTCACTGCTCAGCTCTGTTGGTTGGAGCATCCTTTCCATTGAATCACTGTGCAAGATGGCGTTTCTTTTCGTGTTTGCTGTTAGAGACAGAACTCCGTGCCCTCAGGCTCTGCATCCTGCTTGATGTGGGACACTGTCAACTAATTTTTCCTTTAATACTCTAAAGTGCCTAGCACACTTTTGACGCTATGTAAGAAATACCTTTGTAGAAGTTGTGTTCACAGTTGATCTTTTTGCAGAGCTGCTGCTTTCGGCTTGCTCTTTGTGCACAGTGACCACGACTGTAAGCAGGAATGGTCTCATCTCTGGGAATGTGGTTTGTTGTTTTTTTTTGTTTCCTTAGAGTCCCACAAATACCTTTTGGTGTCACACGCAGCTGTCTCTTAAAAGCACCGTATCGCTCGTCCCCGGGACGGTGGGTCTTAAATCGTCTTCACTTAACTGGAAGACTTTGTTCATTGTGTCAAAATGTGGACCTGAAGTGGTTGAGAGTGGCCCACCTGAACAGAGTCTGTCACAGGGAAGTGTTCCCTGGAGTGCTGTCCCAGTTTTCTGTCCGTATGGGAGACACGCAGTGCTTCCGTTACGTGAAGGGAAATGCCTTACTCATCTGTGGCTATTTCAATCAGAGAAACCTGAATTTCACGCTTCCAAAAGCATATCTGACTTGGGATTTGCCATTGTTTCAAAGACAGAAGTTGTGTGCTTTGTCAGATTTCGTAGCTGTAAGAAAAAAGAAATTGCAGATATTAACACCCTTCCATCCCGACACCACACTGCAGCAGAAGGGATAGCTCTGTCCTTCCCCGACCTCTGTGCAGCAGCAGGGATGCACAGGCAGCAGCACCAAGGCACGTGGTGCTGGGGCTGCCGAGGGAATCCCTGACTCCCTCAACGATTCCCATGACAGCTGAACCTTAAACACATATCAGCGCTGTGATTTTAATCCCCTTACTGAACACGGTCCCAGTTGGTGACTCTTAAAAATGGTTTAATCAGACTAGGCTTGCTCAGATATCACTATGATTTGGATTTGCTGTGAGACTTGCAGGTTCCTAGATGATGAGGTGCAACCGTTTATATTTATAAACAAATCTTCAGGACACCGGAGTAAAACAGCCTGATAGTTTTATTTTGGTTTGAAACTATTAGCCATAAAGTAGAGCGTGTGGATGGCTCTTCTTGGCTTTTGATGGCAGTATGCAATTTATATTGTATGTGTCTTTTAATATATATGTATATATATATGAAATCAGTCTGTCCAAAGTATATGTTATACTTGTTTTTAGATTATGGTGCAACTGACTATATTGATATATTATTTATTGAGTGCTGAGTCACCATCTTACTGGTGATAAATCTTGCATATTATACAGGAGTGCAATGTATATTCCTTTAGATTGCTGAGGCTTGATTGCTGTGATAACAAAACCAACAAAACAAAGCCCTGAAATGTATTTATGAATGGTCCCAACATACGGAGAGTCAGTACTTCATGGAAACGATGCTGTGCTTGCCTGGGGCAAGCAAAAGAAAGCTGTAGGCAGTTAATTATGTAGTTTTCCAAAATGGGAAACTATTGGAAAGAGAGACTACCTTTGCTGTATTTAATGTTTCACTTACCTAACAGGTATTTACTGTCACTGCAGCATTTATGTTAAGGGCCTGAGCAAGTCAAGTTTGAATTACCCACTGGGGAGTAAGCAACTTCCAAATTTATAGACTTCTGACACATATTATGGTCAGGGTTTAAATTGCTCCATCTCATGAAGCAGTGTTATGGAAACCCCTCTGTTAATGCTGGATGTCTCTAAGTGTGAAGACTAGCCAAAGCTTTTGGTGGGCAATGAATACAGAGCTGTTCCAGGAGGCACATTTCCCAAGTGTGAAAGTTACCCAGACGCCATCCATCAGGGAATCGTGATGTGTGTCTAACCCCGTTACTTCTCAAGGAATTGGTTTTGGATGCCATTTGAAAGCAGCAGAGTTGGGGCGGGGGGAGGGAGGGGTTAGTGATGTGCTGAGCACGTTGTGCTCTCAGTACGAGCTCTGGTCTTTGCTAGATCAGCCGTCCACAGCATTAGTTCTTTGCTCTCTGCCAATCTCAGCTGAGTTGCAACTGAGTACGCTATTACTGAGCAATTTGGAGTGCTGTTACAGCATTAGTTTGTATAGGCTGTCTTGATGTAAATGTTCTGATTTCATCTGGAAACGGATCTGTTCCTGTCATACCTGTCGGTGTTTGCTGTTGGAGCTGATGCAGGCAAACTGGAATGCGGTGTTCCCTGACTCTGGTTTTGATGTGCAGCCCTCGAGGTGAGCGTTGGTGGCTGCACAGTACTTCTGCAGCAGTTCTTTTCAGCTGCATCGACGTTACGCATCTGAAAACTCAACTCTAAGGACCAGGCATGACTTTTGCAAGCACAGTTCTGACGTTTGTATCTGGTCCCCCTTTTAAATTGTTTGAAGAAATTTTGTATATGGAGGATAAAGTGCTTATATATTTATTAAAAATCCTTTATCTTAATTGAAATTATTATTTGATGAAGAAGGGTTTTTTTGGGGGAGGGTTTGTGGGTGAGGGGAGGTCACTTTTCACCTGTCGCTTATAAGTGAAGCCCTTACAGATCACACAGGAAGGTACTGCTGGTAACTGATGGGATGTCTCTGTTCCACGCTTCGTACATGCTGAGTCCATGTGTTACGTTCTGTTTCTATCAGAAAATTTAGGCATCTGTCTTCAACCAAAACCTGAAAACAACACACCAACTGTGATTTTATTTGTTGCAATACGTTTGAAATTTCCAAGGGTACTTTGGGGCTCAAAATTAGGATTTCTAAGTCAGTATGTGCATTTCACGTAATAAAGCTGTTAATGGTGAGCAAAGTATTATATACTAACTAGATTTTTTTCCACATCTGTATAGTATATTCTATGTATTTTGTGGTATTGAGATTATAGAAAGTTTAGTGTCTGAAACATGCGTTTAATGTGTATTTTTAAACAAATTTATGGCAATTAAAATATTTGGAGAAAAGGGTATCACATTTCAATTTGTAAAGATCTTTTTAACTACTGTGTCATTAAAATGCTTTGTACAATGCAAAACTGTAACTGGAGAAACTAAGTTTAATAAATATCAAATAGATTTTCTGTATTAAACTTCACAGTGGTCGTGGCTGTTGAATGGGCTGCCTGCTCCCTGCTGCTGTGTTTTTAAGCTGAGCTCTCTTTTTTTTCATCCCAGCTCAGTCTGTATAACGAGGGAGGACACACTCAGTATGTGTGTGCTGCACACCTGTTGGTATCTGTCGGTCAGAAGTCGCAGTCTCTTTCTCTGCTCCTCCAGTTAAAGCATATCTTGGTCAAAATCTGATTTTGAAAAAAGGTATTTTGAATTAATAGGATACTTCAGGCACCGAGGTCAGCTCGGGACGTAGGCAATTTTGATTAGAAATAATTTCAAAGTAAATACTTCTTCCAGTTATCACCAGATAAATTTAGTATATTGGATCTGCTAGCACTATTATTATCAGTTTGTTTGCTCTCTCTTCTAGCAACTTTATTTGCAGTACGGATAAGAGTTGAGCTATTGAGACTGAAATGAGACAGAAGCGTGATCAGCTTTATGCAGTTGCCAGGTTGAAGGATAAATGTCTAAAGTCCACTGTGAAATAAGCACTTCTGCCTGAGATGCCTGATGTGCTCTCACCATACGCTGTGGTCACAGGATGCAAGGAAGAACCCAGGTAGTTTGCTGAAAATAAACTTTTAATACACACCTTAAAAATATATATATATATATATGAACAATTACAAAAGAACAAAACAAACGTGAGATGCAGAGTCCTTTTATTGAGCTTGGCCAGTCATCCTCAGTGCGTGCTGCAGAGGTACAGCCGTGGTGAGCAAATGCTCTCCATCCCTTTGAAGTCCTTTCACCAGTTCTTATGACAGAGAAGCTGAATGCACTGTTTTGCTGATTTGCTGTCATAGCTTCTGCGTGGTCAATAAATATGTCCGAAGTAGAGCTGAGCCATGGTAGCAGTAACAGTGGTGGGTGTTCATGGCAGGTCACTCGGAGGCTGTTCTAAGGAAGCAGCGGTTCTTCCTGGAGAACAAAACAACATCAGGCACTGGTGGCCGTGTAGGGCTTACACAGGTCTGTCTGCCCCTAGCAGTGCTCATCTCACTCAGCTGTCAGCGCTGCTGCTGTTGATCTCACTAAGTCGATTCAGTCTGACTTTATTCATTTCGTGTTCTTTGCTTTGCATGGTAACTCCAAAGTACATGTTACCCAGGTCTCAGTAGTCAGGCAGTGCTGTACAAATTGTACTTGAGAGATGCCTTTCTGTCTGTTTACCTTCCTGTAGCTGCTGTTACAATCCATCCATGTTAGCAGAACCAAAGGAAGCGTTTGAAATGCTTGCAGAAGAGGAGCCTGACTGCCCTTTCCTGTAGCGTTTGCGTGCAGATGCTGCATGTGTTCTACTTTCCTTCCATTTGCTTTCTACCAGGAGTACAGTAGGTGCTGCACAAAATCAGTTTCCAGTCACTAAGTAACTTTAATGTCACTTTTTGTATGCATTTGGGCAACTCGCTCATAGCTGGGGTGCGTGGGAACTGAGGAATGTTTGCTTTAATATTGTAGCTCTTGAAACCGTGAGCTTAAGTAGCTGCTTTTAATTAATATATGATTTAAAGGGAATGGTACTGGCTTTAAGAAGGATCGTTTTTTAAGGCCTCTTAAATCATCACCTAAATTCAGTCTAGAATTCTGAGTTCTTCTATGACTTTTGGGGGGTGTATTGCAATGGCTAAGGCTTGTCATCAAGGGCACTTGGACTCTGTTCTGTTTGTACTGCTAACAAAAGAGGTCTGAATCTATTGCTCCATCCTAATTCCTGGCATCTTTTTTTTTTATGCACAGAATTAATTCCATATCTTCTTTGAGTAAGAAGGATCTTGCTCTACGTAACACACTATGGATGATCTCTGAGCCCTGGCACTGGTCAGGGTTAGTTACCTGCATAGCATTGTGATGCACTCGCTGTTATCCCTGCACGAGGCTCCCACAGGTCTCAGTGACACTCCTCTCCAGAAAGGTGTCATCCGCTTCTGTCTCAGGTGAGGCTGTGCTTGGTGCAGGGAAGCACAGTGCACCTGGAACAGAGTTGCAGCCAGCTGTCAGGAGCATGCAGCAGCAGCAGGCAATGGGTCATTCTGATGCTCAGGTCAAACATCTTAAACATATTAAGCGAAGGACTTTAAATCTTTCCTGTTTTCAGACTTTCTTATTTGCATCCAAGTCCTAGAGAAATAGTTATTAAAAATCAGCATTTTAGTTACTTTGGGAGGGAAGGCTCTTTCCACAAAGTGGTGCTTCAGAGGTGCCTTGTCAGTACTTGCTCAATCACTTTTCAGGGTAACCAATCCTCACTAGGCAGTTACTCTGCTTCCTTGGGATGCTGAACCTGATAAAAGAGCTCTACCCATGCTGCTGGCTCCTGCCAGTCGCTCTCGTTCCCACACCTCCTCGCTGCCTGATGTTTGAACTAGCACTTTAAATAGTTGTCTCTGCTTACCTGACTGAGCAGCAGTGAGAACAATAAAAGGAATGCCATCGTTTTTAAAAAGTGCATCTTCAGAGTGTGAGCTGCCACTTCAGCTGTCGGCGCAGCCGTGGGTGAAGGTTGCAAGAGCCCGAGTAGAACTTCCCAAGCTGCAGCCAGATTTTTATAGACTTCATTCTCTTATCATTGCATCAGCTGTCAGTCATTACAGGAACAAAGTTCATTTACGAACGAGAGGGAATTACAAAGTTAGCATCTACTGCAGTGATCTGGTTCAAGGCCTATCTAGCTAGCTAATAATTTACTCTCCTTCCACTTGTACTTTGTCTGGTCAACTTACCAGATTTGCCAACTGTTCCTTCTTTAAAGTCTATCTAGCATGTTACCAGAACTCCGTTGTGTGCTTGCAAGTAGAAGTGTGGGTGGCCAACAGTATCATGAAGATCAAAAAGCCATAACCTTATTTGACCCTTCTTTGACTTCTGTGACATTCACAGTATGCACAGCTCTGAGTTTGCCAGCTGGGAGGGAAATGCTGTTCTCCTGGGATTACCTGGAGCAGAGAACCAGACTTTTGATTCCGCTTCTCATTCTTGGTGTGTGAAAGAATCACAAGCAAGTCATTTAACCTTTCTTTCCACAAAGTGGTGCTTCAGAATCAGATGGGATACTTTCTGTGTGGGGTTTGGAGTTGTTCAACTACTGCTAAATAAATCATAGATGCGTTTTTTCAAGGATCCAAATGTCCAGTTAATCTCTAGATAGCTGATCACAACAGTAGGAGAAATGCTTGCAAGGATTTTGTGGAGGTGAGTGGCTTTATGTAGCCAGACTGCTTCCTTGAGGTGAATGCTCTCTGCTGCAGTGTCTCTGTACCTCACAGTGTAACTCGTGATTAATCTTCAAAAAGGTGCCAGTAAAACTCCCACAGATGTGGACAGGCAGACTGTAATTAAGGGGAATCTTGAGCTTTTCTGTGGTGGTATGAGATTGCCAACAGCCTACAGAAAATGACATTCAGAAGGGTCTACACATTGCCTCTGATTTTTCCAAAATATCGAAGTTGAGACATGCTTTTCCCACTTGTCTCCCACTGAGACAAGTAGGAGTAGTGTGCTTCTAAGATTACCACTCTGCAAATGTGCCTTGTCAGTATTTGCTGCTTTTTGGCTGTGACATTTTATGCATCCAGCTTCCATGCCTGTCCAAGCATGCTGTATCTGCCAAGGAAAAGATTTTTTTAACTGCAGAGTAACAATGCCAACGTAGCTGTGTCAAGTTCTGCATGTAGATTTTGAAGCAGTCTGTTTTAAGGGTTATTTCAGGCAGGTGGGTACTGCATAAAATAATCATGTTTTAGCTACATGGTTTAGCTAATCCAAATATGGATGCAGTAGGCTACAGTTTTCTGTGATTGCTTAATGTGGAGGCATAAGTGCCAGCGTGGAAGGCAAGTTACATAGATTAAGATAATGCCTGCTATGTTGTCAGGTTCCAGCCTACAGATGATTACTGTGAAGCCCGAATTTCACTGGGATTGAATAGAAACCCTTTGCAGCATATTGCCTCCAACCCACTACTGGAAGATTTGTTCCTTTCCTGGGGTTCCTCTTACTTTTCCCTCTTCCCCTTAATCTGTCTTGCTTCCCTGTGAGGAGGAATCAAAACTGGTCTTCATTTCGCATTCTTGGGTCTCACACAATCTCTGCAGATCAAACAGCTGAGCTTCAATGTTGGCTGGCTTTCTTTTCAATTGTTTCTTCCACTGAATCCTTTCTTTACGTACACGTGTTTTAATTTCTCCTTTCTCAGCCAGGCACTGTAGAACAGAGACAGGAAAAAAAGAGCCATGGTTTGTCTTGACTTCACCTGTGGAGCACAGGTTTGAAATGGCATCTCAACTCTGAGGGCGGTGCCTTCATTCTTTCAGCTTTTTTAGGTAGCTAAAACTAGTAATTTGTGATGATAAATCAAAATGTTTGTGTATCCTGGGTCCTTTATAGTGTCTTTGTAGTTGCAATCCCTTTTAGGCTGCAATATGTTTAGTCTGTGCGAGAAAAAAAAAGTGATTGTTTCCATGTGTGCAAATTCGGCACAGTCCAGGTGTGCACTGCTAGCCAGCAGACAGCCATCACAACGATGCTGGTTTCAACAGCTGAAAAAGAAAAACCTTCAACGATGCTGTGTCGCTCCTTCTAACATTTAGTGAAGGGACATCCAAAATCAATCAGATGAAATTTTCAACTCCGTTGCTGAGATTGTGCAACGCTGCTCAGCTGAACTCCCACGGACCACCTGGCAGGTGGGAGCCATCGCTGCAGCAGCGTGCCAAAGCGCCACGGCTGCATCTCTCTCCCTGCTGCACGGGCTGGGACTGCAGGCAGCTCCAGGGATGGGAACAGCTCAGCAGGATTGCAGCAGGCACCACCACCAGTGGGAGCAGAGAAGGGAGCAGCTCCAGCCCACCTGCTGACCCTGCAGCACAAAGGTGAAAAGCTGGGGCCTGGCAGCAGTGCTGCTGCTCGAGGCTCATGGGCTGTAGGTAAACTCAGCAGTGGCAGCTGAACGTGCCACCTGTTTACAGTAGTCTAGCAGCTGGTCAGGACATAGTTCAGCTGTCTGTGAATGGGGGCAGAGACCTCATCAGGGAGGCTGGGCTCTGTTCTGAGCTGCTCACACTCAATGAACTGCTGAGAGGCATTGAAAAAGAAGAACTGACTCAAGCTCCCACTGCACGAAGTTTACGTGTCCTGTTATTCAGGCTGCAGATCAACTGCTGTCGCTCTCTAAAGGTAATAGGACCCACGTAAGAGCTCTGAGCAAAGTGTGCCTGTGGACACCTTTGCCAGCTCTCAGAATGGAGTACCCAGTTCATTGCTCCCTCGCTTAAGTAGAAGCCAGGATTGAACTCAGAGTTCAACATTATTTTAGCAGAACTCACAGCTCTGAGTAGCTTGCTTTACTCGTTTCTGCCAACCTCAAATTGTCCTTGGAGTACAGAACAAGGAAGCCTTCAGCTATAAAATCTGCATCCCCCTGAGCTTGCTGAAGTGAGAGACTGAGCATCTTTGTCTTCCAGACAGCTCAGCCCTTAACCCATAAAGAACCTATCACAGGAAAACGTCACACTGCAGATTAGATAAACTTCCATTAACAGCTGCAGGAATAGCACGACAGGGAGATAAATGTGTTACTTTGCTTATGCTTCAATTTGAGACAGTCAGCTCAACACTAAGAAGAATAAAAGATAAAGGAATGAGCCAAATGTTCTGGACTTTGGAGAGCAAAGCGTGTCGTGCATTTAAAGCCCCGGGGCACCTTTTGTAGTCATGTGTTTGAAAATAAAAGGTAGTAACAGAGTTCCTGAAATCATCTTTGGGTGTTAAAATAATCCTTTTACTTCCTTATAGGTCCCTAGAAACTGCTTCTAATTCAGCCAACTACCACTAACCAAACATCAGAATTGCAGTTTATCATCTGATTATTGTTAATAAATATGATAACCTGGTAATTGTATAGAGGGTCAAAGCTCATCTTCAGTTCTGAACCATCAATCAGGTTAGGCAATTTTTGTCAGTAGCATATCAGACTGTTTGCTCTTCACAGGTACTGAGGCTAGAAATGCACTCCAATTCAAGCAAAAAGTGGCTACTGAGGGAAGGATAAAGGGATCACAGAGCTCACCTCAGTGCTGTTATTTCTCATCACCTGCAGTGGAGCAAGGGCTGTCTTCAACTAACTACACTGAGAAATACTTCCAAAAAGTAGGAGTCAGAGAGTCTGGAAATGTAAAACAAAGCAATTTGAGCAGAGAGGATTTCAGTTATCGCTCTGTATGGAATTCACCCGATAGATAACACAGTGCAATCCACCTGAAACATTTCAAGACACACTTCATAGAAGGACGTGGGACAAAGTTGAAGTTTATTAGGCATTATCATATATTATCTCTCTGTCACATGAGCGAGCGTAGCAGCGAGCCGTGGGTAATGCAGAGCAGTAACATCTCAGTGATGCAGTCACTGGTCGTTCTCGTAGTCAGCAGGGTTCTTCCTCTTCAGCCTCTCAAACTCTTGCATGCCCCAGGAGTAGAGGAGGTAGGCGCCCAGAAAGGCTGCAAAGGAAAAGGGGCAGTGACACAGGGGAAGGCACGGAGCAGCCCGAGCCACCCGCTGCGTTTCTGACACAACAAAGCCACGCCACGGCAGCCCGCTGTGAACCCCTCCACGCCACGGCAGCCCGCTCTGACCCCGCTCCTCCTCCCCCGGCCCCGCGGCCTACTCACGGGGCGTAACCTTGAAGACCTGCGACCTGAACCGCCGCCACACGTTGGGCAGCGCGTCGGAGAAGACGTTGGGGATGGCTCGCTGCTCGAAGGGCGACAGGCTGTACGTGATGATGTGGCGCACCCGAGCCAGGTTCCCGAAGTGGATCCCCATGGCGGCGCCGTGTCACCTTGCCTAGGCTACCGCGCGACCCCGGAAGTGGATCTCAGAAGCCGCTTCCGCTTCCGGGACGCGCGGTCGCCGCTAGTTGCCATGGTTACTGTGGGTCTCTCTCTCTCTCTCTCCCCCCCCCCCCCCCCCCCAGTCCCTGCAGGGAAGGGAGGGAGAGAGGAGAGCGAGCACGTCCGGAGCCGATAAGGAGTGGAAAGCGCCTCAGCCCCGGGAGCGGGATGCTGAGGGCGGTTATGGTGCGCCCACATCGGAGATCCGCGATGTTATAATTACTGCAGAGCAAAGGATGCGAGATCGCACCGCGGGGGATGTGCCCTTAACCCACTGCAGCTGTGTTACAGCCGCTCCCTGTACGGCTCCCACAGCTCGGACGCTGCTCCTTGAATTGGCTTTTTCACACTCGCGCTGAAGACCCAATCACTTTATGTTACGCCTCCGTGTTTATTTTTGCTGCACGGAGCGCGGACCTCTCCAACCCCCACGAAAATGCTGTGAGAAAAAGGCACCTGAGGATGCAGCAGAATGTACCGCTGTCGAAAGACCCACAGAGACCATCTCAAAGGAGAGTACTTGAAATAAACAAACGTTTGGCAGAGCCGAACTCCCAGGGCTTGAAACGGCTCAGTGGGAGTGATGCCGATGGGGCAAGGAGCCCTTCTCTAAGCCAATCGAATGCAGCGCTGACGCGGGGTAGGAGTTTGTTGGCCATGGAGCTGTTCTGCCTTGAGCTCTTGGTAACACAGACCCTCACTCGGAGCCAAAGTAAGCACTATTTTTAGTGCAGCAGCCCCAGGTTAACGCAATCCCTGGATCGGGGCAGCACACCAGCGCGATGGCAGCCACACAGCCCCCTGGGACTCTGTCCTTTCCCCACCAGGCTGCATGCCCACGCCAAGCCCGACAGAACTATGAGGTCAGGATCTAGTGTAAGAGGCTGGGAGAGAAAGGAGGAGTTCATGCAACAATATATTTGCGAATTGTTTTCACAGCTATTCGTAGCAATTCAGAAAAACACAAAACAGCACTGCATTCTTCTATTAAACAAAAAAAACAAAAAAAACAAAGCCCTACCAAAGCAGTCCTTTGTGTGGGCTCAAGCTCCCTTAGACAAGCTCCTTATGCCTGAGACATGCAACATTCCTCAAAACAGAAAAACACAGGGGAACTGGAAACTTAGAAAGGAAAAAGAATGAAACACAGAGGATGTTACTTTAACATTAGGCTTCCCTCTTTCCCTAGAAGCTCAGCAGAAGGTCATTACAAAGGATTTCTTTATGTGGAGGAAGTCTAGCAGACACTGAATTTAAGTGGTATACGTGATAGGCATTCATTTTATTTATTATTAAATCTTAACAAAACAGCTTAAAATTGGCATCCGGCAGTTGAAACCACTTCCATTCAAATGCAATATCGTTGCAATAAAAAGATATTTACATTTCATTTCACATCCTAGGCAGGCTGAGTGGCTACAAAAACAGTGCTAGTATGTAAACACCCATTAACTCCGTGCTCAACCCTATTCAGTCTGAAAGAGCCGACAGAATTCCACAAATGCTCCAAATATTTTGCCAGTGCAGAACACCCAAGCTAAGTGTAAAACATGAGGGTACACCCCCTACCGACAAGTGCACTTGGTCGCTATCATGTCCTCGTATTCCTTGTAGACGATGGAGCCGTCGGGCTCTATGGTCAGGACGCTCAGAGGGCTGTATTCTGCAGGAACACAGGAGGGCCTGGGAACAGAGGAGTCCAATTTCTCATATATTATGTTCTGCACCATTGTATGTACAGGAGAGCCGTACCGGTGCCCGACCACCCTCGGACAGTCACCCTTGCAGTACTGAGGGCTGTATCTATGCGGTGCTATTATCCATTTGTCCCACTTTAATTGGCTAAAGCTTAAACGGAAGCTGTGAAGCTCACACTCGTTTTGAGGAAACAGAAACTGTTGGAAATATTCACTCAAATTCTGAGGCGGAGTTGCTGGAGCTTCTTTCAGGTTCTCTTCTCTCCGGTGTCGAGATGCCCTCTTACCCTGTGTGTTCTGGCTTCCTTTGCCATCCATCACATCAGCAAACGGACCGTTCCTCTGCTTGGGCCGCACCGGGCTCTTCCTTCTGTGCCTAAGTGAGTTCCACCTGTGATAAGCTTGCTCGCTGGTATCGTTCAGGTAAAGAAGAAGAGAAGGGGGGACCAGAGCCAAATTAATGGGATGATCCTGTTCAGTGTTTTGTTGTGGATTACCCATCAGACAAGTGAAGTTCACAGCCATATGAATATTCCTCCTGTTAGCAGCAATTAGAGGCTGCAGAAAAGAAGTCACATCGATCTCAACCCACTTGCGCTTTCTAACTTCGAAGTGCAGGCTAAAAGCTACAGAGTGTGAAACACTGGGACATACTTGGCTAGAAAAACCATGCTCCTTAACAGACAAATGGCACGTGCACGTAAAAGAAGGAGTGGGAGCTGATGTGTCAAATGAGTAGAGCAAGACAGACTTGAGCAAGTGCTCGAGAGCAGTAACACGATCCAGGTTGAAGAGCAAATCCACCGAGTGAAGGTCTCCTGAGAAGGGAAGCAAAGATCTCATACAGTTAATGCATCTTCATTTGCCACCAATATATATATACTGTGGTCAGGCAGCTAATCGGAATTGTCAAGCAGAAACCAATTTAGACACCCATAGATATTTTTTATTATATGGAATGTCTGTTCAGGTCAGAAACAAAGAAACCAACAAAACCAAGGGCTGAGCTTTTTAGAGGCATCAAAGCACAGTTAAAGAGCAGCACTCCAGGCCAGCAGTCATCCTGTCAGCACTGCTGTGGGGAACAAGGAACTTGTTTGCTCAGTTTACTTTTCTTTTCTGTTTTCTTATGAAACATAAGGACAGCTTCCAAGCTATTCTGGATGCATATTTCTGTCTCATTTGTCCCTACTGCAGGATATGCTGTTCTCATCACTTCCCATGATGTCATTTGTATTTACTGCACTTCCCATCTGATTTTGGGATGGGTGCAGCCGTGTGCTGGCCCTCCTTCAGCCATGGGGCTCCATGCTCAGTGCACTGCTGCTCACCACTGCCTCTTTTTCTCCGAGCATGACATGCTCCTATCACACAAGCACACAAAGCGACCTTCAAACTCACAGAAACCAAAGGATTAAAAATCAGATGAGGGCTCTATGGGTCCTAATTCGCTTAGGATATGATTTATGTTCATTATTATTATTATTTTTTCTGAACTCAGGGACCTTAACAGCAGCCTCACAACCTTACTGCAGGAAGCTGGTTCGGATTCAGACTGCTGCTTTAACTGCTGCTGTATTTAAGACACATCGCTGTGAGATTAAGGCTCAGAACCGGACCGGCTCGCAGCATCCCGACCCCCGCCCCACACCTACCTCTGCTCAGATCCCTGCGGCGGTGCTGGCACTCAGAACACGGCGTGAAAAGCCGAACCGTGTTATAGAGGTGGCTCTTGTGGGCCTTGGGGACCCCGTCCTTGGTGGCGTACATCTTATACAGCCTCTTCATGTACCTCAGGGCTCGGGAGTCCGGCTGCAGCCTGGGGGCCCCGCTCTCCCAGCTCCGGCGTCCCTGGTCAGACAGCACCTTGAGCAGAGGAGGCAGGAGGGCATAGCGGCGGCTCGCCCCGTCCGGCAGCCGCAGCAGCGGGTGGAGCTCGCTGACCTCGGGAGCCACCAGAAGCCCGGACAGCTCGGCGGCTGCTGAGCGACCCCTGGAGCGGGGGGAGCACTGGATGCTAGAAGAAAGCCAGTGAATGCAGCAATAGAAACAAACGCAGATCCTCCAGGTACCCTCCATGCTCGTCAGGGCTGCAGCCTAACCGCACCTCCCCTAAAACATTCAAGAAAAAAAGAGCCCCTGAGCGCGAGCCCTTATATGTGTTTCAGCTGTGGCTTTGGGAGGGAGGTTTCCTTGTGATTAGAAACCAAAGGGAAAGACCCGCAGCTGGCTGCGGAGCACACGTGTCCGCGTGCAGCCGGGCCGAGGCTCTGCACGTGGGAGCATCTCCCAAACAAACCCTCCTCCTCTGGTTCAACTTCTCCACGTGGTGAACTGCACCGAGTGGGTGTTCGTGTGTGAGCCTCCAGAGGGAGCCGGGGGACGGAGCGATGCTGCCGGTCCGGTCCCAACCCGGGGACATGGTTATGTGCGGGGGTTCCGGGCTCTGTGTGCTGCAAAGGAAAGTTCAGCAGCAGCGCCGGTTATCCGTGCTCGATATATTCAACTCGCTAAATATTATTGCTTCTGAAGTGCTCCTGAAGACTCCACTGGGGTGGTCCTGAGTGCTGCAGGAGCGTTCAGGAACTCATGTTACAGGATGTAAGTAAAGGGATGGATTTCTGTTGTTTTTAATAAGGGAAGTGTGTGAGAATGTGTTTTCATGTCAGTTGTTTTTCATTAGAGCTATGGGTGAGCATAATAAGGTGTTGCCTGTAATCTGTCTTTAACATCTTAAGGCTTCTAAGTAAGGAATCCTTGTTCAGAGAGTCACAGAATTGTAGGGGTTGGAAGTGCTTGATTAACAGAAATGTCAGACTGGAGTTCTTTCATTTGGAGTGGAAGGTTAATCCAGATAACCATCTCTAACGTGAAACAACACCACCTTTTTTCTTAGTTCTCTTCAAGCTGTTTTGTCTGCAGTGAGAGGGGGATGCTCTCACATCTAAGGCTGTCTGTGTAACTGTGTAACTCTGCTTTGGATGTGCTGGTCGGTGCTTTTCTTCATATTAAAAATACATCTTCAGTGACACGTGATGAGCTGACCTGCTGCTCCCTCGGGCGTGAAAACGAGTCCCTCTCTGTCTTAGTGTCAGACAAATGTGGCCATGGTTTCTGTTGTTCCACGACTACTTAAGTTGCACTCCAGCATCTTTTCCCTTCCTTGGGAAACACCAAACACCTCATTTGCGCTATCACAAATAGCAACCTTTAAGTGTCTATAAAGCAGAGAGGGTGACGTGGTGGCCTTGCCCTGTGCTGAGAGAATGACATCTGTTTGTTTCCACAAGAGAGCAAAAGCATTAATTGCAGGTACAGCTGTTACACCCCGACAAAGAAAGTGCTTCACTTGGGCTTGCTGCTGATTCAGAGCACTCTGAGATACAAGAAGCAGCAGGTGCCCTTTGTTAAGGAGGAGGACAGGCAGTGGCTTTGCTGTAGTGTTGGGGTGTTGCTCTCAGTGTGGCTTTGCTGTAATGTGGTGCTCTTTAGGGAAAAAACCCATGTGGTTACAGTGTCCTGGTTGGTTCTTAACAACAATCCCAAGTACTCTTAACATAGAGACAGGACTGCAGAAGTCATTCCCTCCTTCTATTTTTTCTTTAGAAAGGGGAAGGATAAAAACCCAAGTAACACCTGGAAAGCCAGGAGATAGGGTCTTACACTTGATGTTCTTCCTCCTGCCTTTGTGTGCTGGTACATCCTTAGAACAGCTCTGTTGGAAGGGACCCTCAGCATCACCAGAAAGCATCATCCTGCTGCTGTCACCTGGCCTGGGGCAGCACACAGGGCGGGTAAATGACAGCATCCACAGGTGATGTTTTTCAGAGGTTTTATTATTATCGTTTCTAAATGGAATAGTGATTTCAGCCATCCCAGCAGCTTGCTGCTCCCCAGGGTGGGGTTGTGGCTGTGAGGTAGGAAATGGGGAATTGTTGTCTGTTTTGTTGGGGTTGTTTGTTCTGTGTTGGCTGTGATACGTGTCCTTGTGTGACTCTCTCCTGCAATGAGACCTACAGCTAAATCAGGTTGGTCAGAGCCCCACCCAGCTTCACCTTGAATGGCAGGACAGTGCACCCACCACCTCTCTGAGCAACCAATTTCAGTGCTTTCCTGCCTTTTTCATGAAACCTTTTTCTTTCTATCCATCCCAAATCATCTCTGTTCTGGTTTGGAGCCATACCCCTTGTACTATCACCACAGACCCCGCTAAAGAGTCTGTCTCCTTTTTCAGAGTCACCCATGAGACACTGAAAGGCTGCTGCCAGATTTCCCCGGGGCCTTCTCTTCCCCAGCTCCAGCTGTCTTGTTGGATCGTTGTTGTGGCCCTCCTCTAGATGTACTCCATCAGGTCTGCATCTCTCCTGTACCGAGGACTGCCCATCGGGATGCAGTACTGCAGGTGATGCCTCACCAGCACAGGAGGGCAGGATCTCCTCCCCCCACCTGCTGGCCACGCTGCTTCTGATGCGGCCCGGGACACGGTTGGCTTTCTGAGCAGGGAGGGCACATCGCTAGCTCGTGTCCGGCTTCACCATCCACCAGTACCCCCAGGTCCTTTTTCGGCAGTGCTGTGCTCTGCCCTTTAGCCCCAGCAGCTCCGGCTCCGCGCTGTGACCCCACCTCCGCGCGTCCCCGGGGCCGGGCCGCGCGCGGGCGCGCGCACCGCTGCGGGAGCGAGGAGCTCCCATCTGGGAGTAATTCGCCCTGGAGGAGGTGAAGAGGCTGATGGAAGTAGGTGGGTTTGGGAGGGCCGGAGGGGGGGGGACCGCTCGTGCTGCGGGCCGGGGAGCCCTTACGGTGCTTGGGAAAGTGACGGAGCACTCGGGAAGCGCTGCCCGCCTTGCTGCTGGGAGCCGATGTCCTGCCCGGAGCGCTCCCAGCTGGAAAGGGGCTCTCGGAAATCCTTCCCGGGGGACGTTGCTCTCCTCTGTCCGACTATAAAGGTACGCTGTCCTGTCGTCCGCTAAAACCAGAAACGGTCTAAAGGACGATTTTTCTCTCGTCCGATGTTATCCCCGCGGCAAAAGAAAAATAAAAAACCTTTCGTAGATCAGAATGAGCGGCGTTACGCGGCTGTGCTGTGCCGCTGTCAGCAGGAGGCGGTCCCAGCCCTGCGGTCCCGGCCCGAGCTGCTCAATCCCGCAGCCCCGTGCTCCAGTCCGGAGCGCTGCTTTGTCAGACGTGCTCAGGTGCTGTGTTGAAATGCCTCTTAAGCGGTGTCTGCTTCGCTGCGAAAGTCCACGCAGTTAAAACTTGACAACAGAAATCCCGGGTGGAGAACTCGGGGAGAGGTGCGGCTGCGGGGGAGAGGGGTTTGCAGGGCAGGGGGAGATCCCAGGAGGCTTTCAGCCGTCTGTGCGGTGTGAGCAAATGCAAATTATTGACTTGTGAATTTGCCTGGGAGCTTTCACGCGCTCCGATGCCGTCTCGTTTGGTGCTCAGGTGCGAGTTCGGGTCCTTCGGGCACCGGCAGCACCGACACGCGTGGGCCGGGACGTGGGAGCGTGCTGCCCGGCACGGCTCGGTCAGCTCCTCAGGGCGCTTTGGAGTTGAACTCACTTGTTGCCTTGTCCTGACCTTGCTGCAGTTCGTTTCAACTGATAATCTGCACTCCGGTTGCTTGCCTGGTCTGCGTTTTTGGGACAACGTGAGCAAAACAAATCCCGCGTTCCTAACAGCAATTTTAGGGGATGAAATGCTGTCTTCCCTATTTTCAGTAGTTCTGAGTTGTCACTGAACAGCTGCATTTCCCATGCTTTGGAGAAGGGAAGTAATTTTTGTTTTGCATGGATTTGCATTAGGGATGCGCCTTCTGTTCTTCGCTCTGAACATCTTCCCAAGTCTGGCCAGTTAATCATCTCCCCCAAAAATGTGCTTGCTTTGATTTTCATACCTTAAATGTCTGGAGATTGTCCTTATCCTACTGGAATCTCCTGGAGCCTGGCTGGGCTGACTCTGGGCTCATCCCAAGGGATAAACCACTGGGCTGCCTCCAACCCATGCCTTCAGGTGCACAGCAAGACTGCCACGGTCGCTGCGGGGTCCTGACGGGAGCTGGGGGCTGACACATCAGCTGTGCCTGGGGCCAAGGAGGAGCCGGGTGGGTGGGAAGGGGCTGGGAGGGGTGGGGTGGCCACAGAAGGAGTAGGAGTCCTGTGAATGTTCCTTAAACATAATGATAGGTGTGCATGATTTTCATACAGACAGCTAAAAGCAATGAGGAGGGGAAAAAAGAGCCAACTGCGGTTAGTTCCTTTTTGTTTGTGATGTTTTCCTAACCTCAGTTATTAAAATCAAGTTTTAATTTCTTGAGAAGTTATTTGTGTAGGGAAGTCTGTGTTAGAAGAGTCGTTGGTGCCAAGTCTCAGACGCTGTGCCCAGTCCTTAAAAAACACGTTCCAGATTCCATCACCTTCATCTTCATCCTCTGACCTCATGACGTCAGCTTGCCATTTCTGCTGGCATGCAGCAGCTCTGGAGATGCACCTGAACTTAATCTGGAACTTAATATTACTTCTGCACATTTTCAAAAGCAAACGAATGTGTTTAAACATTCCCTGACCTGACCAGGAGTGTTTCCGGCTGACCTGGAGGATCCTTTGCTATCAGGAGAGCTCTGATTCTGTGGCTCAGAGAGGTTGAGTTTTGGCACTGGGTGCTGCAGGGTGCTGAGGTGTCAGAATGAGCTGTGCTGGGGGTGAAGGTGGTCGCACTGAGCGATTGGTTGCTTGATCACAGATATGATTTGATTGTTCTGACCTAAAGACCCACAATTACACATTCACTGGGAACAAATCCCGTAACATGAGCTGGTGTAAACTCCCAGCAGAGGTGTCTGTGGCTGTAAGTGTGGCTTCACAGTGCACAGCCTTTGGCAGCAGCATGAACATCTCAGGTAACTGCTGGCATCAGTGCTTGCTTCCCCCTGGTGCACAGCTGCTTCCTTCTGCTCCGTGCTGCAGCTGGAGGTCCTGTGTGCTGCAACTGCCTGTCCTGGCAGGAGAGCAGCCCCATGGCAGTGTGGGCAGAGGAAGCCTCCCCGAGAGCTTTGGCTGTGTGAAACTGGGGGCTGGGAGAATGCTGGGGCATTGGTCTTTGATCCAGGGCACATCTGCACAAATTGGAGCAGCAGTAGTGCCTCTGTATTGCCTTCAGTCTATAACCTGATGACAAAAAGTTCACTACGCCTTAGGAAATGCTGGAGAGCTACTGGCTGTGTTTGTTGTGATTAACTCCTGTAGGAATTAATGGGTGATGGTAAAAGGCACCGAGTGTGCATTTATAGTAACAGATCCACAGCCCCCTGCCCTGCTCACTGCTCCGAGCTCTCAGCAGTGCAGCAGCCAGGGCCAGGGTTGATGAGGACTTTCAGGGAAATCATCTTCTCTGTTTGGCTGCTGCTGTTGGGATGGTTTGGGTTGGTAAAGCCTGGGATTGCTGTGTTTCCTTCCAATCTCTGCCACCATTGACCTAGTTTTTTGAGGCTGGTAACTCTGAGCAGCCATCTGTAACCCAGCTGATGCCCAGTAATGAAAATAACGTCGAGAGGGAACAGACTGCTGGGTGGGTTGTGGCTTTATGGGTAGAATTTGATGTTTTGTTTGCACTGCTCCCCCTCTGGGTTCTGCTTTCTGACCTGTGCTGCAAGGTGGGGTGTGCACAGGCTCACAGTGGCCTTGTTGCTTCGGTGGTGTTGGTGCTGCATGGTTCATGCTACAAGAGTAGCAGAGCACGAGGTGCTGGTAAGCTGAGCTGCCATGGCCTTCTTTGCTGGCTGCTGCTGCTTTGTGCATTTTAACCAGAAATACAGGTCAGTGTCTTCAGGAGAGGGCTCAGCCCAGCAGTGGGAGCCTGAGGCAGGAGCTCTACGGAGTGGTATTTAGAGGTGAGGTTTGGCCCCAAATTTGGATTACTGCTTTTCTGCTTCTAAGCACTTGTGTGCTGTGCCTGTGGCGGGGCAGCAGTCAGGAGGTGTGCTGGTGGCTGCTGCTGAGCTCTATGCCCTGAATGTTGTGAGATCAGATGCATCTCAGAGAGCAGAGGCTGTAGCAGTCGTGGGGCTCCCAGGGATCTTCACTTCCAGTTCAGAAATCCACCGCGTGTGTCACTGTTTCCGACAGCGAGGGAGGATTTAGAAATGCACTGTAAATGTTCAGGGACCCGAGGACAAACAATACGAACCTCAGCTCATTTGTATTTACAAAACCTTTTAATGTTCTCTACTCCTGTCCCTGTTTGTTGTTACTGCCGTGGATGTTTGTGGATAACAAACCTAAGGGTGCTTTCTCTTGGTGTGGTGCCAGTTACTCCCCGCTGCTGATGGAGGAGCAGCTGCTGTGTGTGTGGCTGCATGGCACAGGAGGGAGCACTCTGTTTTGTTTCTCATGCACTGCAGTGTTCTTAATTGCCAAGAGCTGTGAGCCCTCTCTTTTGGGCTCTCCCCACTGCTGTGTTATCGCATTGAGGTCAATGTTGGGACACAGCCAAGGGCGTTCAGCCCAACCTGCAGCACTTGGTGCAGAAGCTGGGAAAAGGGTTAATTGTTAATGCTTGTATAGTGTGGATTTACCGAGGTGTCTGGGGACCCTGGAGGAGCAGCAGTGCCCTGCTGGCTCTGCCTGGGGTTCTGCCCTCCTGGTTCAAGCAGGCCACTGCAGCGCCCACCTCCAGGCGGCCCCTGCTGGGAGATGCATGCCATCACCACCGTGTGCTGTGTCTGCAGCTTAACAGCTTCTTTACAGGGCACCTGGTCTGTAATTTCAGAGGCGAATTAGGAGGAATGTGATTTGTGGTTTGGAATAACTAGCGAATGTGATTATTGTATGCGTAATACCACTTAATACTCTAAAGTTACCAGTAAGAGTTGTGCTGGTTTAGGAGCTGGGGCTGCGGGTCCCTCACTTCTTAATGGATTTATCCCCCCCAGCAGTGTGGGAAGAATAGCATTACTTGTGGCCAGCCTGCACACAAGGACACCTGCCAACAAGTTTCACTGAGGGATGCTTGAATTTCATAGAATTCAGTGCCTGTGAAAATTTTTCCCCGAGCAATCAGGAGAGGGAACGTGGGCTCTCCTGTATCTGGAAAAGGTTTAGCTGTCCTCCCAACCTTGGTGCTTTCTGAGGGCTTAGCAATTCTCCTTCTGATATAAGTGACAAACCCAGGAGCTGAACCAAACTCTCCGAAGCTGACAGGTTAGCTGCCAAACCTTGCTGTCCTCCTGGTGCCTGGCAGAGGCAGGGATCAGTGCCTGTGAGGCACAGAGTGATAAAACGATGACTTCAGTTTTCTGCATGTTCTCTTTTCCATGCACATCGGAACCTGTTACACGTGTAGGGCTGAGCTCAATGTGTTGGGAGTGCTGTCACCACTCAGACATCACTGGTACAGCTGCACAGAGCTGAGGTGTGACGGAGGGGACCACATCCAGCGCAGCGCTGGGACGCAGGAGAGGACTACTCTGCTCTCTGGCTTTCCTCCAGGTGAGCATTGCACAGCAGGTATCCCCCACGTCTCAGACCCTTGGAAGCCATCCCCTCACCTCCTGCTTCTGTCTTCTGTCCCTCGGATACTGAGTCACTGCTTTCAGAAAGCATCATTAAAAGCAGTGACTGAACAGGAGCTAGTTACTAAGTAACTTGCTGGGAGCCGCTCTCTGTTCTCAGTCACCATCAGCAGATCTGCAGCTCTGGTTCTCTGCCTGAGCCCAGGGCAGGGGGCTGAGCCTGGATCCTGAGCTTGGTCCTGCTCGGGGGCACTGAGCTGCTTCTCAACACCCAGAACTGAACGTAGCCACTGTTTGGGTTTATTTTATTTTATTTTTGCTAGAAATCTGAAGAATTTCCCTGTTTTCCCTTGGGAGACCATACATGAGAGCAAATGGGAGAGCTGTTGCCCATGTGACACTGCCCGGTTGGCAGCTTAGTTTGAGGAAAAAAATAGCGGCGTAAAATCGGCTTATTTTTTAAGCTCAGCTGGAAGCGAGTCGGAATTCATCTCACCGGATGAGGACGTTGTAAAATGCAATATCAGGCTCCAGCAAATAGATTTGAAGGCAGGAAGGGAATTTATTGCAGGAGTTTGAATTGATTCACTCGCACAAAACAGATGAAAGCCTCGGTCTGTAGGAAGGCTGGTGGTGGTGGCTCGGCGTCACCTCGTGGCTCCTGAGCCGGGCTGTGCTCCCAGGGAGGGCCCAGGGCACCTGCCTGGCATGGCACAGGGCAGCACGGTGCTGGTGCAGGGCCGGGGTGGGCAGCTCTTGGCCTGCTGTGGCCTCGGCAGCGGCTGCGTGGAATGTTTCGATCCCTCCCACGTGGGAACCGCGGCCCAAAGGCTCGGGCAGAAAAGGGCTGTCGTTAATAATTGACTGGTGAGATAATGAAATAGCTGCGCCTGCTGTTTGCTTTCCTTTTCTTTTCCGCTGTGACTGTAACGCTCTGCGCGATGGGACGTAAGAAACCAAAGGGCGGTTTCCACAGGTGAAGCTGTGGGGCCGTGAGTGGGCACAGCCACAGAGCCCACGATGCGCGTGGAGCCGCACATCGCCCCAAGGGACTGTGGCACGTGGCAGTCCGGGTAAGTGAGTGCAGGGCTGCCTTGCCAGCTGCACTCATTAACTGCTCCTTAATTGGTGGATGAGAGCTTGTGTTTGGGGAGGGAGAAGGGTTCTGTGAAAGCTGTTGGCTGGGGCACGCTGAGCTCTGGCTGTGTGTGGGGAGGGTGACTGGGGGCACGCCACGTACCCAGAGCTTGTGGGATATGGCCGGAGGAAGAAGGGCAATGCTGGAAAATGGAGTGTTGGTGTTGTGCTTTGTCTGGGTCCTTTTTACCAAGGACTAACTCCGTTCTCAGTCGCTTCTAGAGCTTCTGCTGCCAAAGTCCATCTGCTCCCATCCCAAGGAATCTTTTCTGCAGCAGTCAGCAGCAAAGCAGAGGAAGGAGCAGGAAGTGTCCTGGAAAACATTAAAACACATTTTGCAATGTTTAACCCGGGTTTGGAGCAGCCTTAGGGATGCGTGATGATGTGAGGCCTCCCACTTGCCAGGGCTTATCCTACACATGTCTGAGTGAGTGAGGTGAAGCTTTCCTCAGCTAAACGTGGTATGGAACAAGACTGCATTCATAGGAGTAAAACCTCTCAGCTTAAGGGAAAGGTTGTGGGCAGTCTGATACAGCAGCTCTGGAGCAGTCAGCCCAGCACGAGCATGGGAGTGCTGCTCAGCCCTGGCAAAATCTGTTTCTTTGCTGAATAAATAAAGTCTGTCCTTGTGTGAGATAGAGGAGGGAGTAATACAACAAAAATCATAAAACCATAACAGAGGTGGGGCAGCTTTACCTGGAAAATAGTTACCACAGTACGAGCACGCTTGGTGATCCGCAGCCACGGGCAGTGCTCAGGTGGTGGGGCCACTGCTGAGATGTGAGCTGCAGGCACTAGGTTTGGGAACTTGGGAAGTTTCTACATGACTCGTACTGCCTTTGTTCTCAGAATGAATTCTGTTTGTGCTTTCCTCAATCCTTTCTCTCCATCGTTCCTTGTCAGTTTTGTAGCATGTCTGAGAGCTGGTTGCAGTGGCACACAAGTGTTTAATTTCTGCCCTTGATCCCAAGGAACTTGCAACCCATCATTTGCAGCTCTGGTAGCACAGGTGGCACTGGGCAATCAACAAGGTAAAAGCATCTTCCAGGACGCTCTTAGTGCTGCCCTACGTGCATACGCTCATCTTGCAGCTTACCCTGTCTGGAAATCAAATCACTTCTTCATTGCTGCCTGTTAAATTACGTGGGAACTGCTTATCCACAAAGTGAAAGTCCTCTGAATGCAGTCTGATGCATTCAGATTTGTTGTCCCTCTCTTTGTCAAGTAGGGGTGGAAAATGTAGTTCTCTGGCCTTAATTGTCTTCAGAGTTATTGGGAGGGTATGTGTGCAAAGGGAATGAGAGCTTTGCATTTGGTTTGAATTCTCTTATGTTTTCTTGGATGTTATAGATGATCTGGTCCATGCACATGTGTAAAAATCAACAGAATTGTTAGATTGTTTTCTCTTTGAAATTCTGAGGTTGTTAGAGTTTCTGGTTGTTAAATGCTGTTGAATGTTTTGCCTTCTGTTCTTGGATGATACGTTTTAGGGAAGAAATGTGCTAGATCGAGCTACAAAAGAGAGGGAGGAAAATTGTGGTGAAGGAACAAGGGTTGGAATGGGAAAGTCTGGAAAGTCACACGTGTTTTGGGGATGAAGCAGCGATTTCTGACAAAAGCAGATTTTGAGAAGCACTTTCAGAGTTAGAAAGGAAAGTGAGAATTAGGAAGAAGTGTTTGGTGTTCAGTAGATAAGGGATGATGGAAGCCAGGATACATTTTTGAGACTGAATGAGGGAAATCAGTGACTTGAGGACAATGGAGAAGTATGTGGCGGGTGACTGCTCCGATTAGAAGGTCAGACTCAGTTGGGTGCTCAGAAAAGGTCTCTCACAGGGCTGTGAAGAATTGCCAAACCTGATCTTCCTCATTAAGTCATTGGTCAGAGATCAGGACGGGGCGCTTGGGCCCAAAAATGTTTGATTTGGGCTGCAGTCTTCTGTCAGCAGAATGGTTGTATGATTCAAGTGGTAAATGCTCCTGTCCAGAGCGTTGGCCCTGGGGAAGGGCATGCTAGCCCAGTGCTGCCCTAACAACCCGAGCAGAGAGTTATCAAAATGTGTGTTATTTTCATCCCCTTCTGAATGACCTGTGATGCTTCTTGTGGCTCCAGAAAAACACCAAACACCATGTGTTTGTATCTGTGTCTTTAACATGAAATGCTCACGTTCCTCAAACAGTGGTGATGTTTATTTCTGTGCACTTGAAGCATCAGCCTCATCCAAGTCCCATTTTGGCTGTGTCTCAGTAACACCCAATGCTTTAACTTTCTTTGGCTCTCAGTAGCAGGGAAGGTTCCCGACTGGGTGTCCATAAAGCAGCCTTGTCCTCTCACTTGGGTATACGATCTCCTCAGCAACCATCAGGCAGCAATGTGCAATAGTCCTGGAATGGCACTAGGTGGGGAATCTGGTATTTCAGAATGCTCCTCTTAGCAGGTGTGTTTTCCAGTAGCCTGCTGAGAACAAAGCAGGTGTTGCCTTCATGCGTTGCTCTCCTGCAAGGCAAGTTTGAAACCTAAAGTTGAAAGTTCTATATTGTAAAGTAGAGGGGGAAAATGAAAGGCAATGCATTGATTTAGAAAAAGAAAAGAAAGCTGAGAGAGAGAGCGGCTTGCAGAGCTGCCAGCACAAGGATGGTCGTGCTTTCCTGGCTGTGCTGTCCTCCTTCCCTCACCCTTCTGACAATCGTGTGAAAGTGGTGGAAAATGAAGACTGCAGACATCTGTCTGGAATTTCTGGATATGACACAGTCTGGACAAAGGAACAGCTCCCACTGAGACGTGACGTGTCTGGAAACAAGAGCCACAGTCAGTGGGAACGTGTGGGTCCTCCCCATGGTGTGTGCGTGGGTTTCTGTGCAGGAAGTCCTGGATGGAGCTGTGGGAGCCCGCAGGGAGCTGCTGCACAGTGCTGCCATGCAGTGTCTGCCTGTGGGAGCTAGGGCTCAGTGCACTGCTTCCCAGCACGGCTCCAGGCACTGGGGGGCCAGGCTGCTGCTGGCTGGAGGGGTCTAGGGTGATAGGCTGGGAGCCATTAAATCTGGAGGTCTGAGGAGCAGATGGATCAGGTGCTGCAGAGTGTGCAAGTGATTGGAATCTGAAGAATTTTGGCTAATATTTACATGAAGTGTTTACCCTTTGATAAGAAGCAGGTCATTCACAGACATGTACATGACATAACGCTGGGAGCTTGCTCACACTGTTTGCCTTGTTCTTCGGAGAATAGTTGCATGTTGTAGTCTGATACAGATTAATCTGTATCAAAAGCTGTGGGCTTTTTTTTTCCTTTTTTTCCACGTACCCATTTGTTCAATAGGGACAGTTTTACAGAACTAGGTCTGTGAAGCTTTACGCAGCCCAGCCTCTTTGCAGCATGTCACATTTTTCTCCAGAATCCTTTGGAGAGTAAATCTTCTTTGGTTTCCCAAAATGTGGTACAGGTAAAACTCCTCATCTGCTAACAGCAATCGGTCGGTCCCAAATGAAGGTTTGAGCTCTGCTTGAATTTATTAAGTTGTCATTCCTCTTTCTCTGATGGAAAGATTGCCTTGGTAGACCTCAGCAGAATTGAACACGTGAGCAAGCTGCATTCAGTGCTGTGGTCTGCTCCTCAGGGCTCGCTGAGATTAATGGAGATTTGATAAAGAAAATACTTCTGCCTCAGATGCAGAGGGGTGGCCCTGTGTTTGGGCGAGTACTGTATGTACCTGCAAGTGAGTTATAGGTTAATTAGCAGCGCCTGATGTGATCTAAATGAGGTCAAACAAGAACAGGCTGTAACTAGAAGAAAACTTGCCCTTAAAGGAACAGTAAGTTGCTAACTGACTGCAGCAGGTTGCTGACTTCTCTGCGCAGAACCCACGTGCCAGAGACATGAGGCTCTCACCTCTTCACTTGGTTGCAAGGACCTTGGGGTTGTGCAACACTCAATGCCTTCCCCTGGTGTGCCTGGGGTCCTGCCAGCAGCCTGCGAGCACCACAGCCATCAGCAGGACCCTGGCCTTGCAGCATGCTCTGGGGCTGCCTCAGGTAGGTGTCTGAAGGAGGAATCTCAGTGTACAACACTTGCGTTGAGCTGAGCGAACCGGCAGCGTGGACAGCAGCAACACGATCTTGCAGGCATAGCTGTGCCAGCACTGCTCTTTTTGCCTGCTACTGTCGTGGTAGAAACTTGGAAGAAATCCATTATCACAGCACAGAGAGCGCCCGTCCTGGAGCCTGCAGCACGTCTGCATTGTGTTCTGCTTTGGCCGCCTGCCTGCTGCCCACAGTGGGCTCCTTGCTGTCCCTGCTGTGATCCTGTTGCTCATTTTCATGCTTTTGTTCACTGTATTTCTTTATCAAATGTACAGAGCAAAGGCTGCGTGTTTTGTGTTTGCAAACCCCTTTGCATAGGGGGCTGTGCTCTGCGTGCGGTTTTGTGGGTGGAGCCGAAGTAAATAGAAGTGGACAGAAGCGAAGTAAGCTGAAATCAGCCATGGCAGGAGTGGGACCAGAGGGCACTCGAGTGGAGAAAAAAATCCTCTTGCTCATCTGGCACTTTGGTGCCAGGAGGAAAGGCTTTGGGAGGGAGTGGGAGAGAGAGCAGCTGAGGAGGGAATGCCCCGTGATGTCCTGTGAGCTGCTATGTCCTCCTGCAGATAGTGGGTCAGTGGTTGCTGCAGCTTTTTCCAGCTCAGATGGTCTTACTTTCACCTTCCAAGGGACTGAGGTTATGTATTTCCTGTTATGGTGTCATTAAAAACTTGAGACATAAATTCATTTCGTTGCTGAATTCACTGTAAATGACAAACAGAGGTAATCTGAATTAATAGGGAAGGAAGAGGTCTTGGGAAACGCTAGCATAGGAAACCACAAGAGCTCTGTCATTGATGTACATAAAACCAAAGCACAACTGTTATTTAAATTCTGTGTATAGCTGTGGAAAGTGAGCGCCAAATTCGCGTTGTAAATCAGGATAGCACCGCTAAGTTCAATGGAAGCATGCCAGCGTGTCCCAGACAAAGGCCTGGCTCCGTCTGGTAATAGCAGCAGGGAAGTGAGAGCTGCCCGGAGAAGTTCCTCTGGAACACAGTTGTGATTGAAAAAGGAAGATCAGAATGGGATCTGCGTTCTGGTTCTCTCCCACTGGACTTCATCCTGGGTGCACTGGAGCTCAGGGCCGAGGACGGTGCTGCTCCCGCAGGTGATGTCGGTAACCGTGGTGTAACGGCACAGCTCTGGCTGTTTTGTGCCAGCACTGTCCCTCTCTCATGATATCTGCTTTTCTCATGGCTTCAGGAAATCAAAGGCGTTTGCTTCACCAGATTCCTAAGGTTTTTATTCCTTGTATGTTGTGATGAAATGTATGGGGAATTTCAGCTGCGGGTGTTGATGTTTATTGTGCGACCCCTTTATTCGAGGAGAGACAAAGAAGTTTTGCAGCTGTATGTTATGTGTTCTCTAAGGTGAGGGAGAGAGGCCCTCTCCCAGTGTCCTCGGGTCAATTTCTTACTGAAACTTCTGAAAGAATGCAGCAGGAATTCCAACTTTGTGTTATGTTCTTTTCATTTCTCAGGAACTCATTAATTCATTTACTGCGCCCCACAAGTCCAAGTTCCCTTTACAGATTAACTGGTGCATTTTGGCTCCCATCCATCTCTTCCTTTGGTGGAAGATGAATGATACCACAGCTGTCTTTGAAACGGAGCAGGAATGTGCTGTTCTGATTAAACAGCAGCATCGTCCCTGGGATCTGTGTGTCCACCAGCTCTGTGAGGGCCCCTGCACGAGTGTGCTGTTGGGAAGGGGGGGTTGGAAATCTGAGCACAACCTCTGTGATGAAAACAGATGTGAAGTACTCCAGCAGGATCTGGAAACGGTTTGCCTTTCTCCAGGAGGTGGGTCGCTATGGAGGAGCTCCTTTCTGAAAGCTGTCAGGGCTGTTGGTTCGTTTGCTTTCTTTTAATGACAAATTGATCTTCAGATGACCCGTCAGGCTCATCAGGTTGGGTTCCCATTGGGACTGGCACTGCCTGTGTGTGCATCAGAGGGCTGTGAAGCTGCAGGAGAAGCAGGGAGGGGTCACACACAGCATGGCCACCTCCTGCAGTCTTCTGGTGGCCCCTCATGTGGCTGCCTCTGGAGATCCCATTTCTTAGAATAAACCCGTGTGCATTGTGTAAGACTCAGAGTAAATGTCAAGTGCTGCTAATGAACATGAGCTGCTTTCTCAACTCCACAAGAGAGCTGTGTTTGCTGCATGTGAACTTTACACCGGTGCTTTTTCTGGTGCCTCTGGAATGTTGGCAGGGCAGTTGCTAACACGAGGAATAGAAGTATTTGTGTGTTGAGGCCATGGTTTGTTACTGACTGCAGGACCCCTCATCACTGCCCCACTGGTCTCCTCAGGGCACTTTCTTTTCACCAGGATAGGTTTTTTTAAGCACAGATCGACGTGGCGTGGAGGCTCACTTACACAACACACCATTTTCATCCTGCTCATCAAATAAATACTGTTTGGTTCTCTCTCCCCTGAGAAACAACAGAAGGCTTAGAGGAGTGGGGCTTCAAGGGAGGGCTGATAGGGCTGATTGTAATCATGATTTCTTCCCATTTGATAATTCTTCTGGGCTCATCTCTGCGCTACTCACTCAGTGCTGCTGTTCATTTGTTTGGTATGAGATCTGAAAAGAAATAGAGGCACTGGCAGGGTCAGTATGTTGTAGTTGCAGCAATGTGTTTGCTGTTCACAGGGGGCTGCTGCCATCCAGCAGAGAGCTGGGCACCGACCCATGGCTGTGAGCATTTCCCAAAGCACAGCTCTGTGGCCCTTGGGCGCTTTGCACAGCCTGGTATGTGCTGTGTTCAGTACCTCCAGGAGCATCTGAGCTGTAATTTCAACCTCTCAGATTTATTTTTAGGCAGATTCAGAATCTAGCTTGATTTTGGCCCTCGGTATTTTGCAGTCTTAATGAGAGGATGCCTACTTGTTGTATGCAGTTTTACATTTAGTGAAGACCTGGAGAACTCTTGTTATTTAAAGCTTAATTGCTGCCTTTGTGATAGAGGAATCGATGGTTCCAAGATCCCTGTAACTACCCTAGCTATGGAGCTTCTCTGAATATGGTTTTATAGTTCTCATCTTCAGCAGGCATGTGATGCTCCCTGCCTGCTCTCCCTGAGTGCCCCCAGCATCCTGCCACCAGATCTCTTTCAACTTTTTTGTTTTCCTCTCCACATTAGGATCCTCTAAATACTATTGGAATGCATCTGCAGTGCAAAATGGGCTTTTCCAACAACTTGGTCGTGGAGATGTAATCAGATGGTTTCCTGGAAAGGCATCACCATGGCTGTGTCTGAGAACAAGACGGAGAGATGGCCTCGCAGGCACAGCAGCGGAATGGGAGCGCTGGTGGAGCCCATGGCTGCTCCTGACAGCAGCCATCTCTCCCCAGTGCCATCCCTTGGCAGCACAGACCACATCCTGCACCTCCCTGGGAGAGCAGACTCTGCATACAGCTCTTTCTCAGGGGGTTCAAATGTTCCAGAGTATCACACCCCATCGTGTTATGAAGCAGAGTGCTGTTCAGCTCCGGAGCAGGTACCATACATGGACTCGGAGTATGTGAGGGGCATTTATAACCTCAGTGCAGCAAGCTCTGCTCTCAGATGCCTGCAGGAGTGCCGGGCAGCAGCCCCGAGCATCCCTGGTGCCTCTCACAGCCCTGCTCTCACTGAGAGCAGCAGTGGCACTCCTTCCCATGGGATGCTGGACCAGGGACTGCCATCTCCAGCTGCACCTCCGCCCTCTCCTCCCGTGCGACTGGACAGCTACAGAGTGGCCAGACACCTGGAAAGCACCAAGGGGAGGGGGAGGCAGAACTCAGGAGGTCTCAGTGAGTGTGGTGCACGGTCAGCTCCTTGTGTGGACAGCTGGATGGAGGGGGAATCACACGGCCAAACCGGGGCTGGAAGCAGCGAGCCAGCTATGGCGGCAGCTAGGAGAAGGGCTCTGGAAAACAAGGGTCCATTTTCTGGTTCCACAGATGGAGTATCTGTATCAAAACTTCAGGGGTTAAGGGCAGAAGAAAATGGAGAGTGGAATCCGTCCCAAAAACCTGTGAGGAGAAGTAATCCCCACGTTTACAGCAGGCCTTCTTCCTTCATTTTTCAAGAATATTTGAAGACTGACTCCGTGGATGACGTCCCTAAAATTCTGTCTGCTTATGGTTCGGCTCGCACGCACGCTTCTGAAGGGGTGAAGCCCAGGCCCTGCCCAGCTGCATGCAGCAGCCCTGGTGCTGCTGGTGATGCACGAGGGGATGAGCAGTGCCCCTGCAGTGAGCACCAGGCAGTGCTCAGAGACACAGAGCTGCGAAGAGCGGTGCCGGAGCGCGGCCGACAGAAGGGATCCCCACTCCATGCTGAGCTGCCTCCGGGTGTGGGTCAGGATGTGTTTGAGGCCATTGGTGACTTGAAGTGTACGGAGAATGCTCTCCTAATTAAAAATGCATCCAGGAAGGCTAACAGTTGTACAGATAAAAATGGGTGCTGTGACTACAAAGGAGAGATCGGGAGTGCTGTTAGGGAGCTGCTCCTGAATCCACAAGCCAAAATGCAGAAATTGCCACTGTCGTGCAGCTGTCATCGTGTAGAACTGGAGCAGCCTCGCTCGGAGAGGTTGGATCGTGGCAATAAGCAATGCTGTGATAGTACTGAGCAAATGGCTTTTCTCAGACCGAAGGAAGATTCCTCATTGCAACCTTTAAATGAAGGTTGTGCCAATAGCAGCAGCCCTGGCCTTAACATGCATCTGGAGCGAGAGCAACCTCCTGTTCCTCACCAGAAATGTCAGCCTGAACTTCAGCAAGAGTTCTTGAGACAGCCACCAGATGATCCTGCTGGTGAGCAAATAAACAGGCAGACAACTCCAATGCTTTACTACCTGTCTGGGGGAAGGGCTGACCACACCCCACATCACAGCACACTCATCCCGTGTCCAGAGGGCACAAGGAGCTCTCCAAAGGGGTTTGCAACAAGCAGCCACAATGCCCCAGCACGGAGCACAGAGATGCAGAGGGAAAGCAGTCAGCCCCGAAAGGCTGAGCACCGCCAGCTCTGTGCTGACAGGGATGCCCTGAACGAGGATGAAGATGTCACTCTAGGGAGTCCTGCTTCATCCATGGATGAGGGCTCTAAGAGTGACTACAGAGAGAAACTTAAAGTGGCTCAGAAAAAGGTTCTGAGAGAAACTTCCTTCAAAAGAAAGGACTTGCAGATGAGTCTGCCTGTTAGGCTGAGACAGAAGCCCTCCAAAAGGCCCTCCATTGAACACCTCAGATCTTTCTCATTATCCAGTGGACACGAGGATGCCAAACCTGCTCCTTGTCCTGCTTCTCACGTAGAATCCTTGGGAGGTTTCAGTAGAGATGCAGAAATTAACAGACCGCAAGCAGGTCGAATTGGGGGAAGGAAAAGGGCGACAAAAGAGGAAAAGAAACTCTGTTACTCTGAACCCGAGAAACTCAATCAGCTGTCAGACAAGGAAGTCCTGGGGAGTGGAGGCAGCGATGAGAGCGCCGAGCAGGATACAGCAGCAGCCAGGAGGAGGACTCCAGAGAGCAGAGGGAGGGCACTTTCCAGCTCCAGTATCTCCAGGACGGAGCTGAAGCAAATCCAGCACACTGCACTGATTGAGTACATGGAAAGGAAGATCAGCCAGAGGCCGGGTAGCACTCAGCACACCCTGCTGCATAAACCAGCCCTGCAGACGAGGTCTTCGCATCCTAAATGGCCTCCTGGCAGGAATTCCATCTCCAGTGAGAGCAGAAAGATGCCAAGCACCGAGGCTCTCTTCTCTGAAGAAGAAGCACCAGATGTTTTCCCTCCTTCTTCACCTCTTCCCCCACTGAACACAGATGGTGGATGCAGGATGGTGCCAGTAAAGCCCAGCCTGCATCCTGCTGCACCAAATTGCAGCTGCAGCCCCGAGCGTGTGTCCGTGCAGAACCTCCCCACTGCCCAGGGGTGGGGAGCAGAGTGCACTTCCATGCAGGTGAGCAGTGCTGGGATGGTGGGGGGTGACCTTCTGCCATGGAGGGAGCAGTGGGAGGGAGCAGGGGCTGGAAGAAGCTGGGCTGAAGGTGTGTTTGCTTAATCTGTAGGAAATGCTGCGCTGCTGTATGGAAGCAAAGCCTGCACCCTGCTTTTGCAGTAGTAATTGGGGGGTGGGGAATGAAGAGAGGTGCTGATAATTTTAACGTATTATGTATTTATAGTTAACAGTAACGATGTTATTCTGAAAAATATTTTATAAGGAAGTATTGCAGGCAAAGTGCCCTTCAATGCAAGGAGCTGCAACGTAAGTGAGTAAAGGTAGAAACTTTTTGTAACAGAAGCATGCTTGATCTGGGCAGACACCTGCACAAATGGTGCACAGCTATTAAAAAGGGGTGGAAGAAAAGCTCCCACCCAAAGCTAACCCTTTGGGAAATTCCCAAGGCAACTGGGAACCGAGTGAAGGACCCATCCATTGCTAATGCAGCTGCCTGTCCTGTGTGCTGCTGTCGTTTCCAGGCTGCAGACAGATGTGCCAGCTGTGTGGTGTCACCAGCCCGACCTTGTGGAAGTGACCTCGGCAGCCCCAGGTAAGGCTGTGGGAGCAGCAGTGTGGGGCACGCGGCTGTCTTCTGCTGGGGGGGGACACACAGAACCCCAACCTGAGCTTATGGGGCAGAGGAGAGCTCTCCCAGAAGCACAAAGCCTCCCAGAGCCCCTCTGGCCTCACCCCTGTGCTGTGTCAGGATGTCCCAGATAGAGCCCAACTTCCAGGGATGCGTTTCTCTGTTCTCTGCTCCTGAAGTGTAGCAGTGCCTGTGTTCAAGCAGTGGCAGCTTAGTGCTGGGCACAGCAGCCTGCTTCCATCTTCCTTTCTCTGTATCCTTTGTTGGCTCCACGGGAATATTTGTGCACTACACTTCATTTTTCAATTTTGGGGCGATCTTTAACGTCGTTTCTACCGAGCAGAGAAGTGAGAGTGCTGTGCACCTCTGAGAGCGCAGCTCCCTCGTGTGACCGCTGACACTGCTGCAGCTGCACTGAGCTCAGCGGGTGTGTGTGTGTGTGTGTGTGCGTGTGTGCACCGGGGCTTTGGGGCTCCGCTTTCTCAAATGAAAAAGAGATACCGTGCTGTTCATAAATAACTAGCTAGAAAGATGGAGTGTTAAGTCTCGGTATCCGTTTTGCTTGCTAAGGGAGCATCGGGGCAGAAAAGAACCTGAGCTTTGTCACAACACAGAAATGTCAGCACAGTGCTATTCACACCCACGGGTGGGACACACTGGTGGTTCTCACGGGTGGCAGTGGGTGTGTATGTGTGAACACCAATGGCTGCACAGCTATAGGATCACCTTGTGTTCACTCTATGCTCACAGATATGGTCCTACGTGTACCTATCCCTACTTGTATCTTCCTGAACATAGTCACTTATGGTGGCCTTTCCCTTCAGAGTTACCTGTAGCTGCTTTAACAGTAAGCCAAAATATCTACTAGAGAGGAAATGTCTCCAATTAAGGGAATGTCTGGCTTTATCTTTACAGTTCCCATGATCCCAGGAAAGATGGATGCCTGAACCATGAACATCAACACAGCATAGCTGGAAGCCTTCAGTGTCAGGACAATGTGGAGCTAGCTCCCAGCACCTCTATCCCCAGCCCAAGGAACAGAAGCAGGGAAGATGCTCAAGTGGAAAAGAAAAGCAGAAGCGGATCTCAGACTGGCGGTGCTTTAATGAGGAGCCCAGAGCTGCAGCCGAAGGCAAACGGTGCCGTGGCTGCTCAGGGGAATGCAGAGTGCTGCCTTGTGCTGCCAGCTCAGCCTCAGCAAGGACATGGAGGTACAGCCCCAGGTCAGGGTGTAAGAGAAGCAGCCACACACAGCAGCCAAGATGGTGCTGTGCAGGAGGGAGAGATGGACCTGGCCCAAAGGAGGCTGTGCTCTCCTGAGGACCGGCGTTACGAAGAGCTCGCGATGGATCTCATTGCCAAAGACAGTTCTCTGGTTGGTGTCCTCATGCCTTATCCTGTTAGAAAAACTGCTCTGGATTTGATGGAGGGTCTTTTCCCTGTTAACTTTTCCATGCTGGAAATGTACAGAAGGAAGGCAGATGCGCGACGCGCACGGGAGAATGAGTAAGTAGACAAAGCCAATTAACTACTATCATAGGGAATGACAGCATATAAATGTTACACGTACACCTGCACTGAGAGGATGTGTTTTTCTAATGTTTGTTTCATTAGCAAAAGATTATAGTTTTCTGGTTTACATGTCCAAAAATATCTGAGGCCAAGGTGTGTAAGAAAAGAAAGCTGGAGGGGGGCACACCGTGACAGCTGTGTGCAGACAGATGTGCTGTGTGCGTGGGAAGTAAGGAGGCACTGGTGGATGGGCATCTGAGGTATGATGAATTTAGCCCCTTCTGCCTGGGGGATTTTGGTGCTGCTCAGCTGAGCTGTGTGGTTCCTACGTGTTGACAGCTTTTGCAGATCAGAGCGTTTCTCTGTTTCATCCGCCCAGAGCACGGTGCCTGTGCAGGTGGGAGATGGGCACCTCCTGTCCCTGCACAGCCCTGGTGGCCAAACTGCTGCACTGAGTGCATGGCAGCAGTGTGCTGAGCTGCACGTGCTGGAGCAGCGTGAGAGCTGAAAGGGACTGACAGTCCTCATCTGCAAAACAGCACTTTAGCCTTTGAAATACTACGAAATCCATGCTGTGAGATGAGAGAAAAATGATTCTGAAGTAGGGAAACATAAAAACGAGAACACAGCATTCGTGTTCGGCACTGTGTTTGTCACGGGTGTTTATTTTCTGTTCAAACAGCAGGAAAAGCAGTGGAGATGTGACAGAAGAATGTTCTGGATCTGAACTCACCACCAAGCAAAGGAGTGAAGATCCCACTGGGAAGAGAAACCTCGACCTGGGTGGGAGTGGAGGTGACACAAAGGACCCAGATGACATTACGTGTAAGAAGGTAGATGACCATCAAATGAACTGCTGTCACCACGACACAAAGTTATTCACATCACATCTGTAATTGTGGATGCTTTCATTCATGGCTTTTACCCTGGGAATTCAGTTTGGCAGATAACTTTGAGTCAGTCTTTTTTTTTCCAGTAGCTAAAGTTCTAGGAAGGGGCAAAGTGATCACAAACGGTGGTGTTTAAATTCTGACTTCATTCTGATCTCTCCTTCCTCGTGCTAACCTTCAGCAGGCAGTGTGTGCCTGTGTGTGCTGCATGCCCACAGGCCTCTTGGGGTTGTTTGCTTCCCTGCTCCTGCACGGCAGCTGACTCATGAGCTGACATTCAAGTGTGGTCTCTGTGTCTGAAAAATTCATTACAACTGGCAGCCTAAATAATAAATGTTTTTAACGTGGAGAGAACTGGCAGCATTTTACACTAGCAGCCTATTAATTTCCATACGAGCAAGGGAATAAAGATGGGCATAGCTGGATGCCAGTTCTACTGATAAAAATATGGTATCTTGGAAGGGTAACAGACAGCTTTGAGGAATTTTGTATTTTTTCCTCCTGTAGAAACTTGGCTGTGCTCCATCTCAGGTAATTACAATCTGCCCTCTTGAAATTCCTCCTGCTATGGGCGTAGGGATATTTTCTGCTACCTGCTGTTGATCTGCTGCTGCTCTTTGTGGTGCCACTGGCCAATTTCCAAACAAGCTGATGCCGTTCTTATCCCTCTCCGATCTCGGAGCCTTTTTCCATACCAACACTTTGGTATTTGAGAGCCTCCTGCAGCTGCTCTGCCACCGGGCACTTGGGCTCAATTGAATCACCTGCACAACTGCCTTTCTCTGTGAAGTGAAATGCCAGTCTGCTCTTGTGCAGCAAGGTAACAGAGCTGGGGCTTTGTGCTCATGTGTCCGAGCACAACTGTGATGAACGTGTGGAAATCTTCATGGTAGTTCACTGCTGACTCTGGTTGGAAACTCTCTGAGTTATGTACCAGTTGAGGTAATGACCGATTGTTTGCTTTTCAGAGTCTGAGAATTCAGTATACCTTGGATAATCTTCTTCTTTCCCAGAGCTTGAAACTATTTTAAGTCTTAAGTCTGGTGGTGATGACACGAGAGGAACGGCACAGCTCCTCTTTGGCAATCCATTTCTTCTGTGCTTCTTTTTTTCCCCCTTTGCAGCTGGAGCTCATCTGCAGCCTCCGGGCCAAAGTGCGGGCACTGGGGGAGGACAGGGAGCTCGTCCTCGCCGAGGCCAAGGAGTGTGCAGAGCGTGGTGAGGAGCTGGAGGCCGCCGTGTGCGCCGTCTGCCAGCCCAACGAGGCTGAGCGCTACGTCATGTTCATTGGTGACCTGGAGAAGGTGGTGAGCCTGCTGCTCTGCTTGTCCAGCCGCCTCGCCCGCGTCCAGAACGCCATGAGGAGGATGGATGGCAGCACGGATGCTGAGGAGAAGGTGAGTGATGAGAGCACTGAGTACTCCGTTAGTTCTGTCCGTGTCTGTCGCAGTGGGGCTGTGCTTGCCTTGCTTCCCACCAGCCCTGAAGTCGGGGCTGAGCAGTGCCTGGGGGGGCTGAGCTGTGGGGGCCATCCAGCCCACGGTGCTCCCTGGGCTCAGGTCGCAGCCTGTGCATCGGGGTGGGTTTCTTCCCACTGGTAATGGCAGTGTGATAATTGCTGCCTTGTCTCAATTAATGAGCTTGTCTTACAGAGAGCAGGAGGAGGAAGTGGTCAGACTTTCAGATAAAGTTCCCCTTAGTTTGACTTGACCAGCAGGTTCTAATGGAAGACTGGGAGTTGTCTCATGCTACCAGGAAATCTTAGCAAATCTAAAATACGCAATTCTTTCTAGAGAAGACAAGCAGAGTTTAGCATAGGGACAATGATTTCCTGCTGTCCTTACTGCTTTTATGACATGCATTTATCAAAACAACACCTGCGGCCGTTATTTCTTATCAGGGAACAAGAAAGCACAGCATTACTGCTGGGGTTCCCTGGAGCTGTGCTGCTGCTGACCCTTACTGTGTGCTCCTCTAGAGGTTTGCCACTCTTTAGATGTAGATATGGAGAAGCAGGATCTACCTGCTCTAAAATGAGCATCACGTTAACGTGAGTAATTCTGGGCAGCATTTCACACCAAACAGCCTTAGTAGCACTGAAGAAACACCAGCCATGAAACTCATCTGTACTCTTCATACCAAATGCTTTAAAATCATTCATTTGAGACTTATTTGAGAGTGAAGTATTCTACAAAGACTTGATTAAGTGCTGACATTTTCACAAGTATCAGCACGAGATCCCAGCTGCTGTGCTTAGGACGCAGCTGCTGACAGTTGCTCTGTGCTGTACTTTACAGACATAGCCCTGAAACTGGGATTTGCCAGCAGTCCCTCCCTGTGCCAATCATTACAGCTGAAGGAAAACTGGTTAAAATGTGAAGGGTATTAAAAGGCCATAGAAGGGCCGAGGTGTGATGCTTGTGGATCTGATGAGCAGTTACTGCTTGCATCACAGTTACTTTCTTGCCTATGCATTTTAAGTCTCAGTGTATTTTGCATATGATGTTGACACTCTGACCACATGCAACTCGGAAAATACAAAGATGTGTGGCTTAAAGAGCTTCTAATTGAAAGTATATGGATGCAGAATACTCTAAAATGATGAGAATATGAAGTACATTGAGTTTTGTCCTGAGGGCTGTATGAAAGGAGGGAGCCTGGGAGGGATTTACTGGGTGTCTTTACCTTACAAGCCACAAGAATGAGTAATTTAATCTATGAAAAAACGCATGTGGAACACAAAGCCCACAGGAGGAAACAATTAAACTAAATTGACCGTGGCTTCCAAATGAAGATCTGCACTCCGCCAGGAGTTACGAGGTTTCACAGTGTGCTGCTTTGTGTTTTCATCCTATTAGCAATCCCTGACTGAACGGCACAGGCTCTTGTCTAGACAACGGGAAGATGCAAAGGACCTGAAAGAAAACCTAGATCGTAGGGAGCGGGTGGTGTCTGGTATCCTTGCCAAATACCTGAGCGACCAGCAGCTCCAGGCCTACAGGCACTTTGTGCAGCTGAAGACCTCTTTGCTGATTGAACAGAAGGACCTCGAAGAGCAGATCAAATTTTTCGAGGAACAATTAGAAAATCTTGAGAGGAGCATCCCTCTCTAATGCTCAACAACGGACCGTCCATTTTTGTGTGTGATAATTTGTGATATTTTCCTGGGAATCCATTCGTGCTCACTGCACTGGGCTCAGTTTGGTGGGCTCTTGCAGTCCTGTTAGTGCCACAGTATTGACGAGTGCTTAGATGCTCTAGGCACGTGCTGGATGTGCTTTTCAGACAAGCCAGGCGACAAAATCCTGCGCTGTGTAGCAGACTGCACTTTGGAAATGGCTGCTGGGGTGTCCTGCTCCCATTAATTCGGCGTGTATTTCTCCTTGTGATCTGTCCATCTGTTTCCAGATTGACATAATCTCAATAAAAGAACGGTGTAAATATTTTCCTTTTGTGGGTGGGTTGAGTGTTCAAAGTGAAAAATGACGTGGGTGTTTGAACGTGGGGATTGAACAAAGCCGTAGGGATCGCTGTGGATCGTCTCAGTGAAGCTCTCGTGCTCGTTTCTGCTGTTTACCTGCATATATGACAGGATAAAAACACACTGCAATGGGAGGCGCTGCACACCTCCTGGCTGGCTGTGGTCCAGGCAGGCTGTTCAGTGTGGGTGCTGATGGATACTTTCACCATAACCTCTGAACTCACTGCTGCGTGCTGTGCTTGTGAAGTCCTCACGGTGCTTCTGAAGCGTTTATTTTTCACACAGTGCTTTCTGGGACTGCTTTTAAGTAGTTTTCAGTCATCAGCGTGCACAAGAAGTTCTGAACGGGGACAGAAAGCTCTGCTGTGGGAAAAGGTACATGGAAAAAGTGGAGGAAATAATTCCATTTTGTGAGCCTTTATATAAATCCCTTGGCAAAAGTCTTCCAAAGTGATACTGTGTGCTGAGCCAAACCTGTGGTGTCGCTGTATTTATGATAGGGGCGATGTTTTTCTGAAGTATTCAATGACAGAAATATTCAGGCTGAGCTGCGTGCCTAGATGGTGAGTAAGTTGGCTGCAAATCCAACTGGGGATTATGCCCCTGGCAAAACAGATTTTCATTGTTCCGCGGTGCTGGGTATTACTGGGAACTCTTTTACTGTCGTGCATGTGCTGACTGCCCTCCTGCTGCCCGTGGCCATGGACCTACCTGGCCCTCTGTCCAGGGCTGTACACATCCTCTGGGCTTGCACGAGCTTTAGATAACTCATAACCACCCGGAATGGGGCATCGACCTGAGTTTGAGCTAATGGTTTTATTTTTAGATCAGATCGTATTTTTCACTTCAGTTTACCCACTGGGCAACGTGAATGAGCTCAAGGAGTGACTCTGTCCTGAAGGAGGACCGTGGGCTGTGCTCCATACAAGCAGAGCTCGCTGCTGCTGATGTGCCAGCCCTCCAGCAGCAGAAGGAGGGCACCCAGAGTGCTTCCACGTGCTGCTGCTGCCCACCGGCTCACTCAGGAGCAGAGCAGCATGCTGGACTCCGGGGATGCCAGCTGCCCTGTCTGCAGAATAAATGAGCACAGCATTAGGTGCCTTCCAGGCTCCCACAAGCAAGCATTTGTTCTGTGGCTGAGGGACCTCAGTCTGCATATTCGTGCAGGGCTATCTGTGGCCCTGCTCATGTTTCTGTGGAAACAGAATGGTGTGGTGTGCCCTGAAGGGGCAAGGGTTCACTTCACAGGTCTGTTCTGTGATGTGTACTGAGGTGTGCAGGTGGATGTGGGTATAGCAGAGTCGTTCTGTGGCTGTTAGCATTTAGTTCCATTGATCTGAACAAAACAGGCTGTGCTTAATGTTGAATCCATGGCTTTGCTGGGCACTGCTCTCCAGCACTCAGTGAACACAGCTCTTCACTGCACGGCTGCTTTACCCCTGTTTAGCTCATTACTGCTGTAAAATCTGCAGCCTCTCCTAGGAGACCGATCAGAAACATGTGGCTCCTTTGCTAGTTGAGGAAAAGGAACTGGCTGGAAATAAACTGAAGCTAATGCTTGCCTGGAAGGGAAAGGATGGGACTACACAGCCCAGTTCCTCTTCTGTGTCCTCTGTGTCATGCAGATGTTTGTCTGGATATCAGGTGGATCTTGATTGTGGTGCTGATCATTTGTAATTGGTTTGTTAGCTGGCTGAGCCCGAGGCAGTGCACAGCTCTGGGCTGTGTCACAGGCAGCATTCCTGGAATGTCTGCATTCGGAGGTGGTGGCCTTTAAAATCAGTCCGAGGTACCAATACAAATAAGGATTTCACCTGACCCCAGGTTAAGAGCTTCAGGGTGCACCTGAGCGCATAGGAGCAGCCCTCTGTGTGCTTGGGGTAACAGTGGGACCGTGCTGGCTCACGGCCTCCTCCATTCCCTGTGATGTGTGGTGCTTTGATCAGGCCATGCCATTGCATCTCGTTTTTGCAGTGTAGAGTGGCACTGAGGAGCTGGGCATGAGATCCCTCTTAGGAGGCCTGTGCTGCTAACTCTTAGCTGCTGGAGGAGCATGGCATCAGGCTGCCGGCCTCAGCAGCTGAGCTCAGGTCTCCAGGTTTCTCTTTCGTTCCTTCCCTCTCTGTAACAGATGCTCAGATGGTCACGGACTATTCCAGCAGCGGTTCAGAGCCAACCTGAGTGAGGCCATGGAAGCACTGATGCTCTCATCTCCTCCCAGCTGCTGCTCAGAGCCCTGGAGAGCTGCACAGGGCTGCTGAGCCTCAGCACGCAGAAAGCCAGAGCTGCATGTGTGCCTTAGGGGGACAGGAGGAGCCCAGCAGCTCCCTGCTTCTGGGGGCTCCAGGGCAGCAAAGCCTCATGTTGCAGCTCGCAGCCCAGTGCATATCAGCAGCCCAGGCTGGAGGTAACCTGACCACTCCCCGGGAGAGGACAGTAGACAGAGACCTGCGGGAGCATCTGTATGAATTAGTTATGGCTAAATCCAGGTGAATGTGAAATAACAGTGCCCAGGGGAAGGAAGGGGGGTGAAACATACAAAACAGGAGAGCCTCCATCTTCTCCTTGAGGGTGCAGGCTGTTAATGGGGCTTGGGAATTGTATCCTAAGTCACCATTTGGTCATCCATGCACAGGAGGTGTGGTGGAAGAAACTGCAGTAGCTTATGTTCTGCTCAGCAAAAGCGAGTGGGCCTGATTTCAGGATAAGAAGACAACTTGTGTTGCCTAGAGCCAGAGAGATGAGCAAATATTGCAGGTGTGGGTGAGAGCAAGTGGCCAGAGGAAGAACACGCATTCTGCCCATGTGACAGCGCCTTGGCAGCAGCCACAGGGATTTCAGAAGTAGTGGCTCACTTAGGATTTGATTTAACGCCCACTGCAATGTGTGGGAGTCACTGCTGGAGCAGGAGCTGCTGCTTCAGCTTCTCAGGCACTAAATTGAAAGCATTTTTTAATTTTATTTATTTATTTTAGCCTGGGCTGTGTTTTCTTCTTGGGGGTGTTGTGCTGTGGCACTTGTGCCTGCGGAGCTAATTAAGGAAGGGAGGGGTGCTGAGGTTAATGCAAATGTACTCTGCAAAAGATGTACTCGGTGCTGGTGAGAGCTGCGTTGAATAAATAGAAGGATGTTCTCTCTGCATGGCAACCATCTGAATAAAATCTTAAAAATAAGTTCAGAGCAGCATTGCAAAGCTCATCTCCTGCACCCTGAGGGAGCCCACGGGTACATTACAGAGTCATCAGGCAGTGGGAACTGTGTAACCTCTGGGCTTAACAAAGTGCACTCAAGAAGCAGCTCATGGATTTCTCTGTTAAACAGCCAGAGGCATTAAAGGTTTTATGAAATTCTAAAATGCCACATGAGCTGAGTCATCTCACAGATACCTCCAGGGAGAGAAAACATGGGCTGAGCTGGTAGTCTTCTTCTGGAGAATAAAAGACACTTCTGAAGATGTGGGTGAGCAGCCAGGTGTCTGCAATGGGCCTTCATCCCATCGTGCAAGAACATCCCACGGCACCTGGAGAAGAATCCCCACGTGGAGCGATCCCTTATGGCATCCCCAGCCCCACAGCAGCTCCTGCACCGCGAGGTAAGTGCTGCCTGGTGTCAGGCATGAACTGGAGGTAGGGCTGAGCAGTTCCTCGAAGGAACTGCTGTAACTGCTGTGGTAGCTGCCCCAGGGACCAGGAGTGAGCAGCTGCCAGCACTGCAAGCAGCCCTCAGCTGTGGCTGGATCCTGGGCTGCACACACATCACCACTGCTCAGCCCTGGCAGCTCCTGAGGGCTTTCCTCAGCTGTGCCTCAGGCAGGGAAGGTGAGAAGGGAGGTGGGAAAAGGGAAGCATCGCTTTGGCTGCAGCTCTTCCCACTGGGGATGAAAAGCAGTCCCTGGCTGTGACATGCTGTTTTCCTGGTGGTACACAAATACAGAGACTGCAGTCAGTGACAAGTTGAGCTCAGCACGAGGGCAAGAGGTGCTTAATGGTTTGCCTTGTAGATTAGGGAAATAAATCTTGGAACCAGAATGAAAAATGAATGTTGCTCATTACGGTGCAGAGCTTTTATCTTTGTCCTCAGTGTCCCCTCCATGAACAAACAACGCATTGTCTGTGCCCATCCTGCATGCAGGCCAAGCCCGTGCCAGTGACCTCTTCACAAATTCACAGTGCCTCACGTTAGTACCAATCATTGGAAAGAGCAAGAATGGCCACGCTGCCATTTTGCTCAGACTGATGTGTAAATCAGAATGCATCCAAGGAATGTAGGGCACAGTGGAAGGGTCAGAGCAGAAGGAAAGCACGATGGCAGCTCGGTGGGGGACAGTCCCCTGGACTCTGCTCCCTGTGGTTTGTTTGGCAGTTCCTGCTGGGTCTGCAGTGACTGAGCTGCTCTTCTGTTGGACCTCAGTCTTGCGAGGGGACCTTGTAAGTTCTCCTTGGCAGGATGGGGCTGGCTTTGGGCACACCAGGTGACTCTATTCAAGACTCATGAGAACTGAGACAGCTCCCACTGCCTCCAGCTGAGAGCAGCTGCCATACCTCTGCCACACCATGAGCCCTTGCCTGACACAGAGCCAGAGCCTGGGGAAAAGAGGGGGGGTTGCTTCCACCCTTTGTTGCAATGGCAAAGGAGGCTGCCCACGGTTAAGCTTCACAGCTGCCATTCACTCATGCAAAAGTCCTACTGCCTTCAGCTGGACTTGGGCTTGAAACAGCAGGATGCAAGGAGGATCTCTTCAGCACCAGCCTTACTCTGCCATGAAAGTACTCCCATGATTTGGTGAGAAATCTGTACCACGTTCCCTCCCCTGTGTAAACAGCACCATACAAAACCAAGACTCAGAGAAGCTGAAGGACTGGTTTTACTGCAAAGCGAACGGACGTCTATATTTGTCAGACTCCAGCAGCACGTCCTCAGTACTTCCGAGGATCTGTTTGCACCTGAAGGCCCACAGCACTGGGTGCACTCATCACAGCCTGCCCAAACACCATCTCCGCCCCATCTGTCAGCGAGGAGCGAGCTGTGTCACAGCACAGAGGTGCTGGCAGCTCCCAGCCCCACGAGCTCTGTGTCACAACCACTGCAGGGCACACTGCAGTGCCAAGGCTTCAGTACTGCTCCAGCTACCTGCAGCACCTCCCAGCAAGGAGAGCTGCAGGGCTTCCTGGGTGGCACATGCTGCAGTGAAGTCAGTTCTCTCAGCTGTGACTTCTTGGTTTTGCTTTGAAGCATGCTCCCTGCTTGCCCTGTCACAGCCAAGCTGAGCAGGTGTAAGCAGAAAATGCTCCATCCTGTGCCTGCTGCAGGTTGCACTTACTGCAAAGAAATGCTAAACATTCAGTGGTGTGACATGAGGAGGTATATTCAGGTGTGCAGTCACAACCAGTGGACAAACTTCCAAAGCAGACCGAGTCAAACTGGAGTCAGTTGTCAGCTGCCACAGAGCACTGTCCCCATGCAGCCCCAGCAGTAACACAAATGCACACACGTGCCCCTGTGGTTTCAAAAGCTACGGCAAAAGAAGTGTTTAATGTCACTAGAAGATTAAGATGGAGTGACAGATATTTTCTTGCAGCCCCAAGGGCCCATGCTGCAGCACACATCAAGGCTTCAAATGGCCACACAGGTCAGAGGTCACACCAACAGACACAGAGCAAATAGGATCATTATTATTGTTTTTACCCCAACTCCAGTTGTCGAAGTCACAAGGTGCTCAATCATTAATATTCTCTTAACGAGTTAATTAGTCCAACACAGAAGCAGAGCAACAAGAAATGAATCCCTGTCTGTGAGAGCAGCACTGCACGTCGGGGTGGGGGCATGAAGGAGCAGCGTCACCTGGAGTGCAGTCCTACAGCAAACACTGAGCCAGCTGCAGATGCGGAGGAAGCACTTGGCTTAATTCAAGGCTGAAAGACACATTCCTGAAGTCGCTGGCTTGGAAAGAAAGGCAAGGCATGCAAACAAGTGCTGCAGGGAAACCAGAACACCTGACTGGGGCCGAGAGCAGAGCACACTCAGAGCTGCTGCCACCTCCATCACCTCTGAGCACACAGCTCTGCGGTTGTGTTGGGAGCACAGAAGTGGGCTGGCTCAGCAGGCAGCTGCTGCTCGCAGCTCTGCCTCTTCGTTTCAAGGCAGCTTCAAATGAGTCATTTAAAAAACGATCATCTCACTGCAAACCCAACTCCAAGCAGCACGCCAGCTGCAAGCAGCACTCACAGCTCTACAGAAGGAACAGTTATGTCTGTAATGCAGGAGTAAAGTGAGTTTTAGATCAGTAACTCACGCTGTTGAGATACACGCTGCATTCAGAGGCTGTGCACACCAGCTCAGAAACCCCACACGATCCGATCCCTACTTTTTCACTTCACCTTTTCCTTTTTTACAAATACATACCATCAGATATCAAAAATACGTTCATTCAGATGAAACAACTGAACTGCAGCCAAACGTTCACAGGACGGACACATGGTCAGTACCACCTGGTCAAAGTCCTTTGGGAAGGGAACACAATGAGAAACGCAATCCCAGCTTCCAACTGAGGTAGACACATCATGGAGACAGAGTAATAGGCATTGGGTTTTACTTTGGGGGGTTATTTTTTTCCTTTTTGCTTTTTCCCCTTGCCAAAGAAAATGCTTTAGGCAACGATTGAGACGTGTCAGTGTTTCTGATAGTAAGAAAGTCTGTGTTGAAAAAATTAAACGCACACTTTTAAAATAGAAATAATCCTCTTCTGTTACCAAAGCAAACGGAATCATCAGAGAAAACTATGCATCTTTCTCCTAACAATTTCAGCCTGCTGTAGAACAAGCCACGTTAAAGCAGCCAGCTACCAGCGTGCTGTGCACAGTGTAAAACATTGAATCAAGCAGCTCTTGAACGCACAACAAGAAGCTGTACCTGAAGCATTCAGCCTGTGTGCACACAGAGAGGTTGTTCCAACCTTCAGCTCTGAATATAACGTTTGTGGCCTTCACCCCTGTGCCGGTACCTCCTGGTACTGTGCCCCTGCTGGGGCACTCCCCCTCCTCAGGCTTCCAAGAGCTGGGCTTCATGCAGCGACCTGCGGAGCCAGACCCCATCACCCATTCAGTTCAACTTCCAAAACGAAAGACACGGGGAGAAGAAATCCAATTTGCTTCTGCAAGAGAAAACCGAGCTCCCCAGACATGCTAATGAACAGTTCTGACCCCGGGAGGGCAGAGCCTAATGGCCAAAGAACAGCTCAGACACCGGCCTGCGTCTCACAACAGCCTCCTCGCGCTCCTCCTCCTCCACCACCTCGGAGAGCGAGCAGTACGAAGGGAATCCTCCTCTGGTTTTCGGCTTCCTCCTGGGGCCCGTGGTGGCAGCCAGCAGCTTGTTCAAGGACGAAGGCTTCCTCAGACCTTTGGTGAGATCACAGAAAGCCATGTCATCGGATATGACCCCCAGGAAAGTGCTGGTGGAGCTCAGGATGGAAGCAGCGATCTTGGTGCTCTTCTTGATGGGCAGCGTGGGTCCGGCGGAGTGTTGGAGCGTGGGGTCCCCCAGTAAGCGCCGGACCGCCACGGGGGTCCCGTCCTTCAAGTACTGGTGCGGCTTCTTCCCGCTGTAGTCCCTCAGGTCGATCCTGGCGTGGTAGCTGCGGACCAGCACGGAGATGACGGCGTCCCGGCCGTGCATGGCGGCGAGGTGCAGCGCCGTGTAGCCGCCGTGCGACCTGGCGTCCACGTCGATGTGGGCCCCTTCCTTCTCCGCCACCTCAATGACGTTCCTCACCATGTCGGAGTTGCCGCTCTTGGCGGCCCAGTGCAGGGCGGTGAAGCCCGAGATGAAGTCCCTGCGGGTGGCCAGGCTGGCGTCGCCCAGCAGCAGCCCGTGGAGCTGCTGGGACCACTGCCCCTCGGCCGCCATCAGCAGCCAGCGGTGCTCAGCCTCCTCCAGCGGCACCTCCGCCGACTCCTCGCCGGCCCGGTGGTTCTTGGGGATCCGGGGCAAGCTGGGCGAGCGGCACCCGCCGTCCTCCTCGCCGGGTGAGGGCGACGCGGCGGTCGTTATTTCTTCGGGCGGCTCCGGGGACGAAGCAGCGCCGTGGGCAGCCCGGTCCGGCACGCAGCGCACCGGCAGCATGCAGGGCTTGGGGAGCGGCTCCCTCCGGGCACCGCCGCCCCCCGCGGGCAGCGGCACCCCGCCGCCTCCAGCCTGGAAGAGCCCGCGGAGCTCGGCCACGGCCCGAGGCGACGGCAGCTCCTCGGGGGGCGGCGGGGACGGCCGCTCCTCGGGCGGGGATCCGGCACCTCCATCCTCGCCGCGCTCCGGGGCCGGCCCGGCCCGCAGGTGCCTCCGCAGCACCACGAACTTGGTGCCCTGCCGCTCCTTCACCACGGCCACGGCGTTCACCGCCTGCTTGAAGCGCTCCCGCCGCTCCGCCCGCTCCGCCGCGTCCCCGCCGGCCTCCAGCAGCGGGCGGAAGGCGCCCAGCAGCTCGGCGTTGCTCACCCACCCGCCGCGCTCCCGCAGGAAGCCCAGCACGGCGGCGGGGCTGAGGGCGAGCTCCTCCATCCCGCAGCCACAGGTGGGGCCGCCCGAACCCCCCCTCCCCGAGGCGGAGCTGCCGGGACCCGCGGGCACCGCGCACCTGCGGCCGCTCCCGCGGACGTGACGGATCCGCTCCGCCGCCGCCGTCGAAGGGAGCGGAGCGGGGCGGCCGCGCCTCTCTCCTTCCTCCTCCCCGCGGGGCGGTGCCGCGCTGCGGGCGCTCCCTGGGCAGGTGCGGGGCGGGTGACGGTCGGGATCTCTCCGCCGCTCTCCTCTCCCCTTTTCCCCCCCCCTCCGCTATGCGGGCACGTCGGGGCGGGCTGCCGGGCTCCCGGAGCCGATTTTTGTTTGCTGGAGTATTGAACCGTAGAGTTCCTGGAGCCGTGTGGCTCCAGCGGGGAGAAGGAAGGAGCTTCGGCTGCTCGGGGAAGGGGTCTGTGCCCCCAACCCCCCCGTTGTGTGCCCCCGGGCCGTGATAGGACGTCACATCCCCGTGTGCTCCGCTGTTCGTTGCGTCCCGGCCTGGCTAACGGAGGAGTGGCACTCAGGTCTCGCACCAAACGCTCCATCGGCTGATCCCCCTTCCAGCTCTGGATAGCGGTGCTTTGGGCTCGGCGTTGCCTTTTGGTGCAGCTCCGGGCAGCGGTCCGGGCTCTGCTCCCCAAAGGATGTGCCTGAGCTGCAGCTCAGTGGGAGAGAAAGGGTGGGTGCACGGCTCTGCGCTCTGAAATCCATTCTGTAGTGTGTGCTCCTATGTGTATGCTGTGTGTTTATCTTCTGGCATCATAGTACCTACTACAACACGTGTATCCTGTAACTGGCGAAACCTATTTGTGTGCATCTGAGAGAGGAGAGGTGCTCTTTTTTCATGCAGAGAGCTGTCTGCCTGTGCTGCCATATCAATTACTTCTGCTGTAGCACTTCTCTTATTGTAATTATTGTTCTCAGCTCTACAGAAGAAAGAAGCCTCAGAGAAATGCCTTTCCCCAGGAGGAGGAGGACTGGGACCTGCTGCAGGGACCACGCTCACCTGCAAACTCGTTTTTTCCTTGGCTGAGTGTTGCAGTGGAGATCACTGAATTGATTCCTGAATGACTGAACAGTTTGTCTAGGAAAAAAGTGAGAGAGAGAACACAAAGCGAGCAGAGTCAGTGCAGCACAAAGGCAGATAAAAGTGGGTGTCTGCATGAGGATGGATGAGAAAAACAGAAAACAGGGTTTTGTTTTCACTGTCCTACAACTCGACTGAAGTGGAATATCAGCCTGTGCCCACATCCCCGTTTTGAAGGCAGCTCAAGGTGCAGCAGTCTCCACGCAGCACTCCTTCCTGCCCCTCCACTCCGGGTGGTGGTGGAAGGCGTTGCTCACTCCTTCCTTCCCTTGGCAGCCTTTCCCCTCCGCGCTCCATCTTTGTGCAGATCTCTGAAAAGCTATTTTATCTCGTGCTAACGAGCTGGCACCGAGCCAGCTCTTCAAAACCGTTTTGCTGCTTGAGCGTTCTCCCAGATAGCAGCGTGCAGCCTTCATGCTGCTCGCAGCCATTCCGCGTTTCTGCGGGCGTCACGCACCTCTTACTGCTGCCTTTAGACGTGGCTCTCACAGTAACCTCCCTCTCTGCTGAGGGAGCTGCTTGTGCGTGGTGTTTTCAGCATATTAGCAATGCTTTCCAGCTCTTGGTATCCCTGCAGGTCTGCCTTGCCCACTGTAGGGAGCTAATAACAAGCAAGCATCCAAAAATGAATTGCTATGCCTTGATTTCAATGTTCATTTCTCTTCCTTACTGGAATCCATGGCAGGCGTAAGAGAATCTCAGCAGTCCCTGATGTTGGCATTGTAAAACCTTCAGCTATGCACTGGGATTATTGTTCATACCTCAGAGGAGGGGAGAAACAGTTCAGAAGAACAGGGTATTTTTATAAAGCACTCCCTTAAATCACGAATGCTGGCTGAGAGGTGGCTCCCACTGCTGGAACTGACTCCAGTGCAGCAGGGCATGTCCTGGGGCCCACAGCCGTAAGAGGACCGCGCATCTCCAGCAGTGTTCCTGGGGGTGTTTGCACGAGGTGCTGCGTGCCCCCCCCCTGCACCCAGGTGTCCTCTGAGGGCCAGGGGTGCTGTCAGATCCCTCTGCTTCATCCCCAGCCAAGCTCCCACTGCTGGCTGTACCATCACATCCTGGGGGTCCCTGAGGAGGGCTGTTACTGACTGTTCCCCATGGCAGGAGCTGGCATTTCACATGGCCACAAAGTGGGAAGCACGTCCCCGGAAGGATGCTGAAGAGGAAAAGGATGTTGAGCAGTGCTCCTCATGCTGTGCTAAGTGAGAGCTGGCTGCTCTCCTCTAAGGGCTATGTTTCAGGGAGCTCTTTCCCCACGTGTTCTCCAGTGGCACATCCAACCACCTGTCCCCTTCGTTCTTTGTGAGCTGCGGGGTTGTGTGCTGTCACAGCCAGCGGCTTTCAGTTGGTCCTGGACTTTCTGCAATGGAGAACAAGCTGGGAAATATCCCATGTCAATTCCAGGGCGCAGCACTGCGTGTGTCCTCTTTGCCAATGTTTCCCTTCATCTTCTGATGCCTTTGCATTGCTCACCTTCCAGGCAGAGTGCTGTGCACAAGGGGAGCAGATCCCAGCGAGCTCCACCTGGTTTACTCAGTGCTGGGCGTACTCAGGTCACACCGTGCAGGCAGAAGTTTTGCTGTTTGAATGAGTGCTATTAATATAGATAACAAACGAGCCCAGAGCATTATGGGCGTTGCTTTTCCATCAGCAGGGATTTCCAGCCTTTAAAGCCACAAGAAGATCTGCTTCTTTTTTTTTGTGCCACCCAAAACCTATAAAGCAAATATTTAGTGTGAGGCTATTTACGGAGCTCCGTGGGCTGCTGTTAAGAGATTTCAAGCCACCTGTTACACGTCTTGATATTTCCTGGCTGGGACAGAAACAATCTACAGAGCCCCCCAGTTCATTTAATTTACTGCTACTTTTTTAAACACCAGTACTGCTGCTCCTGTGCCATAGGCCCTGAGAGCTGCCTTCCGATTTGAGCTGAGCAGCGTTGTCTTTCCTGCAAACGAATGTCACCAACTTTGAAACTATGGCATCGCAGTGTAATAAGTTGCATAGAGAGGCTGAGTGCTCTGCCACCCCCTAAGGTGAGGAAGGTAATGGCCTCGTGGCCAAAATTATTCACAGCACCTGTATGGGAGCTGTTGGATCACTCTGAACCACTGATAACCTGAGAGGAGCACTGAGTCAGCTGCAGGAGCACAGTGAAGGCAATGCACCTGTGTGACCGGAAGGGATGGAGTCTGGCTCCACCTCTCCCAGACCCCATTTAAGGGCTGACCACCACTGGGAAAGGAGTTCTTTCTGGAGATCCCTCCCTTTAGAGTTTTACCACTGTGAGCCTGGGACACGGGTGAGCATTTCATTTATTTTTGGTTGTTCCTTTCTGCTGTGATAATCTTTCTAGTTATACATCCTCACTACAATGCTACTTTGATCTGTTTGTTCTGTTAACTATGCATCTGTTTACACACCGCACAGACCCAGGAAGTAAACTGGGAGACAAAGACCCATGTCACAGCAAAAAAACGTCTGCTGGCCTTTCAGATCTCTTTCCCACCAGGAAGGGGAAGTGCTATGGGGGAAGCGAAGGAGGAAGGATTGGAGGTGTGCTGGGGCTGCTGTGGTTGGATGGGGCTCTGCTGTTTGCAGGAAGGTGAGGTTTGGGGTGCAGGCTGCTAACTGCATCTCCAGGGTAAATGACTTCCCCCGAAGTGAAGCAGAATGACAACGCTCACCCTTTTTCAGTTTCACTGTTGATATTTTGATGTGAAACAAAGAGCGTGCATTGTGAGGGGAAATAGCTCCTCCTTTGTTCCGTGAAGAAACGCAATAACCTTCAATGGGTAAACAAGTGAGCGAAAGTCTGGGAAGGGGTGGGGGCTGTTTGCAGATAAAAGGCTTTTTCTGACAAAAGAGCAAGGTTCAGCTGCAACTCCAGGATCTCAGCCATGATGCAGCTATCCACCTCTCGGAGTCTGTGCTTATGAAACACTGCTTGTTCCACGCGCGTGGTGGGACAGCCTGCCCCATCATCCCTTTTTTCAGGTGGTGCCCCTAAACTTGGTGGGCTTCTGTCTGAAGCAATGCAGACCTGCACTGTCGTTCTGGCGGCGTGATGCAAACCTGGCACGAGGTGCAGCGTGGGAGTGCTGCCCTTCAGAGCGAGGAAGCAGGAAAACTCGGAGTCTGTTTCCAGCCATCCCACCTGCGTTGCTGTGACCGCTTGGCAAGTGGACCACAGCTCCCAGCGACTCTACTTGCAGCTCAGGAAGATGGAGCTTCTGCAGGAAAGCCTTCTAGGTCCCACGTGTCAGTGCAACCAGCAGAAGCTGAATGAGGTTCTAGATGTTACGCTGCTAAAAATGAACTGAAACTGTTTGATTTCTAGCACTCCCCAGGAGGAAGTACTGCATGAAATAAACAGCTAGCAAGAAAAGGCTTCCTCTGGCCTGTGTTGCAGAATGTGAAGGGGTTTTGTTTGTCTGCGCCTCCTGGATCGGAGGACCGAGGCTTTTCTGCAGCCCTGACAGATGCAGCAGTCTGGGAAGCTGAGCTGCCACGGCTCGCTGCTGCAGCCGTGCTTCTCTCCCATTCCGTGGCCGAGGTCACGGTGTGAAGAAGAGCACCATCTGCTGATCTCCCCGCTGCCGGAGCTGTGCTGCTGCCGTGCCAACCTCGGGCACTGAGGGGCATCTCCTGTCCGCGGTGCTGGGGATGCGTGTGCTCGGTCCAGTCTGACCTATGTACGCGAAGGAGGCACAAATATTCCTCCAAACGTTAGGATCCCTGCAGGAGCATCCAGCTCCGCTGCAACAGAAATTAATTTCCTGAGTCATTAGGAACGATTTGCATAACAACAGATGTCTTAGCAGTCAAAAGAGCCTCCAAATCCAATTCTCTCCTCTGGAAAGTGTCCTTTTGTTCCTGAAGCTTTAGATTTACTATTATTATTTTGAATAGCGAGGTGTTTAGAAATGACAGAAGTGGGCCTCGATGCCGCGGATCTCTGCACCTGACCTGAGGCTCAGGGATAGCAGCAGCTGCTGGGGAATCAGCCGGTGTGAGTGCTGCATGGCTGGGGAGGAGGGCACTCAGTGAATGGCACTCAATGCACCTGGCATAATGGGATTTAAGCACGTGTCAAGTGAGAGCGTCATGCTGTCCTAAATCAGGACTGTGATGATTGCTTGTAATATAAAATAAAGAGTAGTTTTTAAACATCCATGCCTGTCTACCTTTGCTTCCTTGTAATGTACAGAGAAGGCTTAAAGACTACTTTGTGTCTCTACGTAGGCAGTCCTATTTGCATCTGAATACCCGAAATACCAGATTTTGGTGATTTTATTTCTTATGTATGCAGGGAGAACCCCAGAACCTTTGGGAACTGGGCAAAGAAACAAGATCACAAAGTGCCTGTCCTGGACCAGCATCTCCATTGCCAGGGCTGAGCGAGCAGGGCAGCGTTGCTATCCTTGGCAGCTGCACCACAAGGCAGCACAAACCAAGGGATGTGATTGTGACTGCAAGGTATATATATATATTTTGTGTCATTTTTGGAGTCCAGAGAAAATAAATGAATGGATGGTGGTCAGCAATGCTCTCTTTAGAGAAATGCAATGCTTCAGTGACCTATCTTCAGCACGGACCAGCAGAATTAATTCAGTTGTAGGTACTTCAGTCACAAAGGACAGAAGAGCTCTTCCAAACCGCACTAGCCTGATTGCATTTCAGAAAGCAGACCACTTGGATAACAGCTCCTCAGAAAATGCCTTGAAATTGCTTCAATGGCAAATACAACTGCTTCCTAAGCTGCAGTCCTCTGAGCACGGGCACCTGATGACCTCTGCCTCCTCCGTTTGTTAATCAATGCCTAATTTTCATGTCCTGTTTTATTCCTCCTGGGCAAACACGATTACCTTCTGGGATGAGCAGTGCTGCGTGGTTTAGGTGGTGCCCAGGAGATTTGGGGTGAGCTGGGAAGATGCTGGGGGGTAACACCTGATCTTGCATGCCTGCTGTAATACAGCAACCACATGCCCACTGGGACAGCATGGTCTCATTACTTTGTACTGTGGTGGGAGCAAGAGACCTTTGGAAAGATCTTGAATAGCTGGTAAGGGAGAAGGTGGAAGTTAATAAGGAGTGCAAGTCAGAGAGTATTATGATGAAGTGTTTAAGTTCTGCTTTAGTTTGGTTGCTTGAGGTTTGGTTGCCTTTGAATACTTCCGTCCTGCTTTAGAGCACTCTGGGGGCTGTGCTTTTGTGGATGATGAATATTAAGGAAATGAGATGCTGACTGTCTTCCCTTTGCCTCTTCTTACCAAAAGGTTGAAATGTGGCAAACCTTTTTAAAAGGCAAAGCAAGGTTGTTCATTACCTCTTAATAACCGGGGCAGTGCCTGGAGCTTTATAACTGCATCGTAATTAAGTGACAACTGTATTTGAGGTCTTTCTTTGTGCAGGATGCTGGAGCTCAAGCTGCCGTGGTGTAGGAGCACCTGAGTTGATAACAATGAGTCCTGCAGACAGAACCACCCCAGGTAAGCTCTGCTTTCTGTTCCCTGGGAGGTGGCTGCATGCCTTCACCCCCCTGCTTCTTCCTGTGCTGCAGAGCACGCCTTCCTCTTCCTCCCAGGGGTTTGCTCTGGCTGCTTGTTCCTCCCCTCTCCTGAGCAGCACCGGTTAGGGCTGAGATTGTCAAAGAATGCTTAGAAAAGAGATCTGAGTGTGTATTCAAAGGTACTGCAGAGATTCCTGCCGTGCTCTCAGGAAATGCACGGGAACCACTGCCTTTTTGTTCAGACAGCAGCTTTTCACTGTACGTAGCAAGTTGTAAACAGACCTGGCCTGCTTGGGAAACTCAGCGTGCCCCTCAGCAGTGGTTTTTGCACTCTTTGCCCAGGCTCATCTTCCATTTGAAGGCGCGCACTGCTCCAGGAGAGGATGAGGAGGAAAAGAAAGAGGACACCGGGGCTAAACTGATGGAAAGAGCAGGGAACGCTGAAGGCGAGGCCAGGCCAGCTGCAGGACAGGGGTGCAGGCCGGTGCGGTGACCAGCATCTCCTCCCGGTACGTACGCTGCAGCAGAGGGCACCACAAAGCAAGGAAAGCTGCTCTAACAGCAGGCGGAGTGCCGCGGCGCCGGGACGGGGCGGGCCGCACGCTGGAGGGAAGCACTCCCCAGCTTCGGCACGCTGCCTCGCACCCACCCCGCAGAGCAAACCCGTCTCGGTCGCTTGGGTGGGCGTCCGCCGTCACTGCAGCGCGGGAGCCCGGCGGTACGCCACGTCGGGCAGGGACGGGGGGCGGGGGGGCATCGCTGCGGGGACGGCGCTCCCCACGGAGCGCACCGCGGGGCACCCCCGGCCCTGAGCGCAGCGGCCGCCCCCGGGAGGGGACCGTGACGGTGCGGCCGCCGCTCCCGCCCCTCCCCGCCCCTCGGCCGGTGCCGGCGGAGGGGAGTTTCCAGGAAGTGGCCATATTGGATCCATTCAGCCGCAGCCACTCCGGGCGGGCAGAGCCCCGCGCCGCGCTCAGCTCCGGCCATGGCCGCCACCGACCTGGAGCGCTTCTCGGTGAGGAACGGGGCGGACCGGGACGGAGGGGGCGGCCCCGGGGTGCCGGCGTTGTGTAACGGCGGTGGGACGCGGGCTGTGCGGGGCTCTGCTGGCTGCGGGAGGGCTGTCCGAGCTCCGCAGCCCGGCGGTGCCTCTCGGAGCGCTTAAAAACCTCTTTACCGCGTGAAATAGCGGAGCTCCGAAGCGAGCACTGCCGGGCGTGATGCTGCTAAATCGCTGTGAGCAGCGCTGCCCGGGCACGGCCGCGGCCCTGCCGCCCTCCCCTCCGTGGCTGCTCCTTGCCAGCAGCCTCCAGCTGCTCCGTTCCTCCATGCCCCGAAGTTTCCAGCTCGGGAGTGTTATTTGCAGGAGTGAAGCCGAGCCGAAATCCGCCCCGAGTGCAGCGCGCTGCGGGCTCCATCCTAAGCTCCGTGCGGGGAGGGGTTGGGGCTGCGTTGGTTCGGTGTATGTCGGCTTCCCCTCGGTGTCACGGAGCCCCGAGTGCTGGGAGCGAACGATTTGGTGCGGGTACTCCGGCGCTGAGTGTGCTCACATCGCTGCGCCGTGGCTTTATTTTTTTATTTCCTTAAATAAGAGTTCCCAAATGCGCTTGGCTCCCTCTGGAGCACCGGAGTGAGATGGCTGAGCTCCAGCGTGCATTCAGTGCCCGGCTCCATTAGGAGAAAATCTGCTGACTTGGTACTGGAGCAGGGGTGGGCTGGGGGGGACCTGCAGCCCTCGGCTGCTGTTTGCCTCTGGGCTGTGGCAGCAGCAGGCTGGGTGAGCAGCATCTCCTCTGGGTGTGATGGAGGGCTGCCCTGCCCGCTCTGCACCCCTCCATCCGCACTGGGTATTCTGGCTCTGCTGCTGCTCCCCGGGCAGAAGTGTGGGCATCTCTGGATGGAGGAGTTCTGGGTTGTCAGTGGCTGCCTGGGCTTTCTGGGTGTTGCTCTGTGGCACTGTGCCTCAGCTTCCTGAGCGTAATTTTGAATGGGAATAGTTTGCTGCTGCCAAGAAGAAGGGGTGATGTTTATTTTCACCAGCTGTTCGTATCTGTGGTGGGAAATAACGTTGAAAAGACCTCTGGAGGAGGTTTGGATATACATTAACTCCCTCTTTTCGAGTTGGTGAAGCTGACGTTGACCTCCTGGAATGCAGTGACCCTTAGGTTTGGATAAGGTGTTCTGAAAAGTCCCCTTGTACAGTCCTCCTGAGTGCCTCTGTCTCCAGCACAATGCAGTTCCCTTGAAGTGCTGCTGCTGGAAATGCCCAACAAAAGCAAATGAAAGGAAGCTGGCCTCTGAGGCAGCAGGATCACACAGCCGTGCTCAAGTCAGCCTTTGTTTTTGTCAATGTTGTGCTTGTGAGATGTTGGCTGGGCTGCCCTGGGAGTGTGCCACGCCACTGCTGTGCTGGGCACCTGGCTGTGCTGTACAGTACTGCTGCAGCAGGGAGAAAGCTGAGAAGTGGGGATGGGGTCTCAGCCACGCTGCGATTCACTAGCAGCCCACTTTGAACAGAAGGAAATGACTTTCTATAATCTGGGCTCTGTGTATGGGAGTTTGGGTCAGCTGTGAAATGCTTCATCTTCAGAGCTTCCCCGTTCAGGACGGTGCTCACTGCCACGTGTGGTGGTGTTGGAGCAGATGCTGGCAGTGTTAGTGAGGGTATGGTGAGCAGAAGCCAGAATGTGCTTGAAATGCAGCAGGGAGATCCAGAAGCTACGGAGGAAGCTGGCGAAGCTGGAAGGAGAAGTGAGGGAAGAGCAACTGAAAATGTGTGGGAGAGTAAATGGGATGAGATGTGAGACCCAGGCTGGTAGACTGCTTTGCTTTAGCAACCACCAAATGTGTCACTTTTTCTCTTTTCAATCAAAACCCTTCAGCCTCCTGAAACTCTCTTCTTGGCCTGAATTACACGTCTCGTGGAGGTGCAGAGGCTGTTCCTTGGGCTTGAGGCTGAGCTGCGTGTGTGTGAGGAAGGGTAGGTGCACTCAGCCTTAACTTTGGGCTGAGGATAGGGATTGAGCACTGCAAGTTGTGGAAGTGTCACAGCTTTGTGTGGCTGTGTGTGCAGAAGGGCTCCGTGGACATAGGTGCTCAGTGAGGAGAGCATGGATGTGTGTGCACGGTGAGTGTGAGCTGTGCCACGGGACGGTGTTCTTCACGTGGCCCTGAGTTGTTCCTTCACGTTAGCAGCAGGTGGATGGGCTCTCGTTGGTAACCTTACTACAAGTGAATGCTTCCCAGAAGACCTTGTCAGGAAAACCACTGCTTTACACAGGGAGCCTCTGTGCTGTGCGTGTTCCTGCCGTAGCTGCCTGGGTTGTGGTAAACTTCACGCATTGCTGCTGCTGTTTTCTGTAACCTGTTGTCTTCCCTTACTGCCTGCGTGGCTGAAACATCCTCCTCTGTGTGAGGGTCGGCATTATATACCTTTGCCCATGGAAGGAGTGTGCTGAGGACTGCCCTGTGCACCATGGCTGTGGTGGAGCAGTTGCCAGCAGTCATATGACAGCTGTTCCTAACCATAGGCATACAAGCAAACGAGATCGATGTTTCCATGGCTCAGTTATGATGGAAATTGGGGTTTGCTTGTACTCGGCCATCCCTCCCTTCCCCTCATCTGTTTTAATTTTTGCCCAACCAGAGCCACTGTTTGGCAGTTGCAGGGTTAAACTTCCTGGGTTGTGCTTTGTGGGTGCGTGGGCTGGTTTTTTTTTTTTTATTATTATTATTTTTTTTAGCATTATGATGAGTTCTCACTTGGAAGAACTCATTCAGGTGGTCCCCCATGCAGTGCTGAACAGAAGCGACAGATTTTTCTGCGAGCTGCTAACGCTGTGCCCCAGGAAGCAGCGCAGCACGAGCAGCCCTTCCTCTGTGCCCTGGCAGCCCTTGTGCTGCTCTGGGAAGGAGGTGGGAAGTGCTGTTCCACGGGAGCAGGCAGATGGGGAGCTGCCTCTCCTCTCCTGCCATCCCTCCCGGGGAGGATCGCCTGTGCTGGAGCAGGAAGCCAGCTCTGACTGTTTCAACCTCAGGACCGATGAATTCGACCGCAGTCCACTGCAGTAAAACACTTATTTTGAACGTCTGTGCTGGGAACAAGTATTGCCCAGAAAGAGATTTGTGTGTTTTCCTTCCCCGCTGCGGTGCTGTTGGTGAATCCAGAGCATCTCTTCCTCTTGCAAAAGAGATGCAACATGTCGTTCTGCGTGGGAGCTCCGGAGCTGCTCTTACCCGCTCGTAATCGCAGTGAGCGCCGAGGCGGTGGGTGGAAGGACGTGAGCTGGCAAATGCTGGAGCCCAGTGTGCCCTCTGCGTCGGCAAAACAAATGAGGCCTGAAGAATACCCCTTTCAGGAGGCCGAATCGTTGTCAGTGATGTGGTGGCAGCTGTCAGCCCATCCCCAGCACTGCTGGAAGGCCAACAGCCCCGTAAATGCTGTCTTCTGTAGGAGAATGCCAGCGCTGTCCCCAGCTGCAGTGAGAGATGCAGCCCCATCTCCGGGTGCCCCCGCCGTCCCTGCCACGCGGTGCCCTCAGATGTCTGCAGGAGCAGCTCGTCTCCCTCCTCCTCCTCGTTGCTCCTCTGGCTCGGAGCTTGGGAGGGGAAGAAATGCTGCAATGCTGAGTCGGCCTCTCCTGGGTTGTGCAAGGAGGGGGAGGCAGTGGGAGGGGTGCAGGTGGGGGTGTGTATTGGGAACACGTCCTGGGCACGTTGGGGCTGTGGGCAGGAGGGGTGCCCTGCTTGTTTTGGATTAAGTTGCAGTCTTTAGAAGTAATGTTGCCCCGTCCTGTGCGTAGTTTCCATGGGGGGGCTGTGTGCATGCACGCACTGCCTGTCCCTCACCTCCACCATGTATTCCTCCACATGAGCTCTGGGTTTATACCTGAAGCTTGGCACTCAGATATTCGAGTACTGCAGGTGCCAGAGGCAGTGGATGGGTGGGAGAGCTCCGTTCAGCTCCCAGGGTGGATGAAGTGAGAATGCCAAAGTCTGGGCCTTCTCCTTGGTCCTCCCAGAGCTTCCCCTCTGGCGTGGGACCCCTGCATGCAGAGGTGGAGCCAGGCTGGGGGTCAGCGCTCTGAAATGGTGTGGCATCATCCGGGGAGCTGTGGCAGGGGAAGCCACGTGCTTCATCCCCCGTCATCACCTCCGGCCTGCGGGCAGACCGTGGGCTCAGGAACCACTGTGTTTAGATGTCCAGATTCCTCTGTGAAGCCAAAAAGCGTCTGTCTCCCACACACAACGAAATTCCAGAGATGTCAAACAGCTGGAGAGAGGTTCCCATGGAGCACCCTGCCTCGGGGCCAGAAGTGGAAAGCTCTTGCTCTCTCTGCTCCGTGCGGTTTCCAAAGCAGATGGTGGCAGGGAGCAGCGGGGCCGGAGCCCGCGCCGTGTTTCTGCTGAGCTCTCTGGGCTGCTCCATCCTCCTGGCTGCAGCTCGAGGTGCTGTGCTGAGTCTGTGCAACCTCTGCATTACGTGTGCAGGGAAACACGTGGGGAATGTCTGCGGAGCTCTCCCCAGGCAGCTGTTCCTGCTGTAACTGTGGGCAGGATGCATCCCTCGGCTTCCTCGTGGCCCGGAGCGCCGCAGGCCGCGATCTGCCTGCCCTCAGTGGGCTGCACGGGCATGCCTGGAGCTGGGGGCTGGTGCAGAGCGTGTTCCCAGGGCTCACGCTGGAAATCAAACCATTGGGACTGCTGCACTCCGCTCCTGGGAGAGGAGCAGTGCTGTGCTAAGCAGCGTGCGTTGCTGCAGGCACAGAGCTGCTCGGGTCAGAGGGGCATCTCTGGTCCTTTGCCTGTGCCTTGCTCGCAGCGAGCTGCTGCAGGACTTGGATCCTAATCCTTTTTGAAGCTGTCGTTCAGCTCTGTCATGGTAAGAGCATTGCCCAAGGAAGGGCTGCCAGGGCTGGGCCTCCCAGGAGCTCTCTCCTTCCCCATCTTTTGTGGCCCCTTTTGGTGTACAGGTTTGTGCCATGGTTTCAGCGACCCCGAAGAGTCCTTTCAGCGCATCTTTTGCTATGCACACTTTTCAGGTGGAGGTTTTCTTTTATTTTTCCATTGTTGAGGCTTCCAATTAAAGATATTCCGTGCTAATAGGCTCTGACACCTTCTGGAGGCGTGTGTTAATGGGGTATCTAGCAGTCAGCTCGTTATGGTGATGACTTGTTCAGCTCCTGGAGCTGATAGCTGTATTTGTGTAACTTCTCTTCCAGGCAGTGCCACAAAGAGCCCTGTCCAGGGGCAGGGAGGGGTGTTTGTGGACATGCTATAGGATGGCTGCATGAGGCACCAGGAAAAAAGGATGCAGCGATGCCCAGAACTCTTGGGTTCCCACTGGAATATCTCTGATCCCTCGTCTAACAATATAAAGAATCATCGTTTTTGTTGTAATTGGGCAATACGTTCTGGAAACGTATGTGGGAATTCGATGTGTTTATTTTAAGTGGTAACTAAAACAAATAGTCTTGGTGGCCCATATCCAGCATGGCTGGGTAATTACATGGTGGGGATCCAGATCCTTCTTCCCTTGGTAGCACATCTCCTAAACAGCCCCGACCCCTTCCCGTGCTGCTCCTTATGGGTGGGCTCTGTTTCTTGGCGTTGTCCCATATCTGTTTGCATTTGCCCAGGTAGGACCTGGAAGGATGACCAGGAGGAGGATGGGCTCAGATGGGTGAGAGGGAGCTGGGGGTGTGTGTGCTGCTCGGGGTGAGCTTGGGAAAGTCCCAGACTCGATAAGGGGGTGAGCTCAGCCTTCTGCCAGACTTGGTTGATCGAGCAGTTCCATTACAGTAAAAGTCTGAGCACATTGTGGGTAAATAACCTTGGGAAGGAGCAGACCAGGGGAGGCTGGTGTACTCTTGTTTGTCTGGTGTGGGGTAAACAGAGCGAAGGGAAAGCTGTGTTTGTGTTCTGGACTCTGCTTTCTTGGTTTTGAATAGCTCTTGGGGATGGAATTCTCGGGCTGCTGAAAAAGCTGAACTTTCTCATCCTTTAAGGTCATTTTGGAGGAAATGTCTCTCATTTTTGGTCCCGCAGTCGTCACTGCTGTAACCAACTTTCCTCGTTCTCCAGGCAGTGTTCATGTTTGCAAAACGTTGTGTACATAATGCCCGGCAGATCCTGTTTTGCTTCGTTGTAAACTCCTGTCCAAGACTGATGTGATAGGGACAAAACACGTGTTTAATCCTTTCTTCGTTGAGACGGACCTCACAATTAATTAGTAAGACTTCACAACAGTCTTAGGGAAACGGTTAAATAAGAGTTAATGACAAGGAAATGTGTGGAATTTTGTTTTTAGAAGGAAAAGCTCGGAGGGAAGTTTGAGCCAGAAGCAGTTTGTTTGCAGAGAATTAAAATTGATGTTGCATTCACAGGTTGGGGATGTGTCATCCTGGTGTGTGTCGTGTAAGGAAGATGAGAAGCTCTGGAAGTCAGCACAGGCTGATGTTTTAGGCTGTGCCAACTCATTTGGTTCTGTAAGAGATGTGTGGGATTCTTATTTTACCTCTCAGAGGAAGGAAGGCTGTGAGGCTGTGCTGCAGCTCAGCTGTTGGCCATGGTGAGCAGGTGGTTACCTGCCCGAAGCGGTGCTCCTGCTTCCCTGGGAGCTGCTGGGATGCAGGGCTTGCTGTGAAGCCCTGCTGTACTTTGCTGTTGTACTTTGTTGGTGGGTATTTCTCTTTGTTTTGCTTTTGAAAGATGCAGAGCGTGGCTGCTGCCCATGCCCTCAGTGCTCTTGGGTTTTTTGAATCTCTCTTAAGAGTGGGACCAAAAGCGTTCAAGAAAAGCATCACTTCAGGCAATGTAACCTTCAGGCCTGGAGGGGAGAAGCTCAGCTCTGGTGTCTTCTGTCTCGGTGATGCTGAGCAGCTTTCATTTCTGTTTGTCACATCTTGGTGCTGGTTCTCCTGCAAAGTTTTGCCTGCCTGGAGCACAGCTGGGAGGAGTGTGAATAAAGGCTGGAGTGTCTGGGAAAATTCTTGGCATTCTTTGCAGTGTGGTTTAAAGGGCTCTGGCAACTGTTGGCTTTTTTTTATATATATTCCAGTGTGAGGTTTTCACCGGGGGAGACTGCAGCATGGGCTGGGAGCATGCAGCAGCTGGGGGTGTCCGGCTGCAATGCCTCGTCCAGGGAGGGATGGGATGGCTCAGGTGTGGTCCAGCGTGCAGTGTGATGGAAAAGAGCTGGAAGCTGGGGCCACCGTGGTTGTCCCAGCCATTGCTGGAGTGCTGGGCATCACAGTGCTGCAGTCGGTGGCTCCTAGGTCTGCCGTGCCACAGCAAGGAGAACACTTCTGTCTTCCCTGCAAAGACACGGCTCACGCTGTCTGAGCTGCATCCTGTTTGACCAGCAGAATGGATCGGTGAGAGGCAGCAGAGAAAGTGAAGCAGACAGCTGTTCTAAGAGAAGTGGTAAATCGGCATCAAGCCCGCATTTGAAGTTCTCTCTCTGTTTTTCTTTCCCCGTCCCTCCTCAGCTTCTTACAAAGTGGTAAGGATCTGGAATTTTAAGCACATGCTTAAGATTAACTGGGAATGTTCAGGCTTGAGTATGTGCTTGCACTCAGCAAATCTGCTTGAGATTAGGTGGCGTTTCTATGCAAGGGCTTCAGCTGAAGCGATGTTGAGGTCTCCCAGGATCGGCCCCAGCTGGAGGTGTGCTTCCTTCCATCCCCAGTGCTGCTGGAGACCTGCCTGAGCCCTCTGCCCACACCCAGCAGTGCCAGCATCCTTGAGCTTGGCAAAAGGACCATTTTCTTCCTGAAAATTTGGGTTTGTTCTGCCCGAGTCTGTGCTGGCTGCTGGTCCCTTGCAGATGTCAAGTGGCTTTTGTTGGGAGTGTCCACAGGATGGGGGGGGGAGCTTCAGAAAACCTGATTTGTCATCACATTCAGCACTGATCCAGAAACTGGGCCACGTCCCAGGGTGTGCCTGCTGGGACAGAGCAGCTGAATTTGGCATCTGCCATTGTTTGCCCACAAGTCTGGAGGCAAGGTGCTTTAAGTGCTCCGTGACTCAGTTTCCTTGTGAAATGGGGGTAGAGCAGCAGTGTGTCTGAGCAGGACCTGAGCGAGGTGTGTCTGGGGGAGGCCCCTCAGCATCACCCATCTGGCTGTGCTGTGTGGTGCTGCTGGGGCCCGGAGTGCTCAGATGCTGGCGTGGCAGCTTGTGGGGCTGACCCCACATGGCTTTGATAAGCAGCCACATCTCGCTCAGTCCTCCTTGGCTGGGCTGTAACTGAGGCTCCCTGCGTCACAGCTGGATAATTTCCTGCTTCCATGCATTTCCACTGAGGAAATGAGGGAATAGCATTTCATAAACCCCATTGGTATTTGTATGAATCCCTCCCTGTTGTGGGCTAGGAAGCAAGAAGCTGAAGGCATTGTGCTGTCCCTGGCTGTGCTGGGTGCAGGGTGGGCTCCTGCAGCACCGACCCCCGCATCCCTGCTCCTCCTCTCCCTGATCTGAGTCATTCCCATCGGGGAGCTGCAATCTGTCTGCAAGCACTGCTTTCTCTTTGCATTTTGATTTGATTGTAAATTGCAGGGGATAGGATCTGCGCGCGCTCAGTGCTATGCAGAGTGCCTGGTGCTCTGCTCCGTTACTGTGGGGTCAGTGCAGTATTTGGTGTTATTTAAGTTCCAGATGTCAACCTGGGTGGAGGAGGTGATGAACAAGTGCTCCCAGAAGTGGGAGCTGAGGCACTATGGAAATGTCCCCCCCTGCAATGGCTGTGGCTCTGCTTGCAGCCCAGTGAGCTGCTCTCTGGCTGCCCCTGGGCTGGAGCTCATGGCTTGGGTGGCAGCTTATGTTGCTTACAAAGAGAAGAAGGGCCTTTCCTGCTTCACCTTGGAAGATGTCAGCTATTCATCATGGTTAGCTGGGCCTTGGAAAGGGGGAAGGGTGCTGCCAGTGCAGGAAAGTTCTATGTTACCTCATCTATCGCCGCCTAAAGCCAGGATTCATCACTCAGATCACGGTTTGGCTGAGAAGCAGCAGTGTGATATTTTTTTTTGGTGTGTTTTCACTCTTGGTTTTCCTGAGCAGTTCTCACATTGCCCATACACTGCTGTGTCTGCTGCAGCAAGGCACTCAGAGCTGTCTCAAGCAGAGAACACGAGCGCTGTGTCACCAGCGAGCATTTCATGTCGAGATCGATCGAAGAACGATGCTATTCTTTTTCTTCATTTTATTTTTTCAAACAAATGGTGTCAGAATGGTCTTCTATACCCCACTCTCAGTCAGCTCATACTGCTCCCAGCATGGCAGCAAGGAGGATGAGGGCAGCGTGTGGGAGGCTGAGCTCGCTGGTGACATCCCTGTGGGTTGCACAGGCTGAAGCCACTTCTCCTGGGAGTGCCTGCTCGACCATGTAATGATGCAAATTGAAACTGATGCTAATTGGGAGGTGAGGCAAGAAGAGACTGGAAGCAGTAAAGCCATGATCAGGCTTTTTCTATTTTTAAAGGGCTGTAGGCGCGTTGGTTGTCGCTGTAGCTTGTACTCCCTTCTCCTCATTTTCCTTAATTCCTGTTTCTTCTAGGAAGAACCTAATTGATGTATGGGTACTGTAGTGACTCCTTATGAGGACCCAGATTTAGTATCAGAGAATTCAGTCTCTGTGATCGTGTTTCTCCACTGCCTTTTCTGTCTGCCTTGTAATAAGGGGGCAGATGACTTTATCTTCCAAGGAAGTGGTTTGTGGCCAGCTGCCCTGTTCCTGCTGTGGGACTGAGCTGTGGAAGGGCTTAGGAAGCCAATGTGGGTTTGAAATTCTGTTTTCAGTTCCCTGGTGCAGCTGCAGGAGTGGCCCAGTGTGCTGTCATGCATCCTGAGCTTGTCCCCCACCTCCAGCAGGGCCAGGAGTGCCTGGTGCCATATAGCAGGCTCCAAGTGCTGGGATTTGAGGTTTGCTTTTGGTTGGCAAAGTGCAGCCACTGCCTGTCTGTCCAACGGCAGCAGTGGGTCCTGTGACATTGTTGGCCCAGAGCTGGAGATCGATTTCCTCTGGAATGGCTGCTGTTCCCATCATGGAAGTGCCCCCAGGTGCTGTTTGTGTGATGGGCGCAGGACGGAGCATCTATGGCAGGCTTAACAAGTTCCAAGGCCTTTGGGTTTCAGAATTGTCCTGTTCTGCTCTGACCTTCTGCTGACTCCTTGGTTTCCCACCGAATCCCAGGTTCAAAATACAGCTCATCCCCTCGTCTCAGTGTTTCAAGCCCTACCTGCCTGTTAGCTCAAGACACAGGAGATCTTCAAAGAGTGCGTTTGTTTACAGGCTCCGCATAGAACCCCAGGAGCTGCCCATTATGGGATGCTGCTGAAGCAGTGTCAGGGCTGTGGGGGTCCTGCACGGTGGCAATCCACGCTCAGAGCCATCATTGAGCCCTTAAGAGCTGTGGTGCAAAACAACATGTGGGCCTCAGGGATGCTCGGCTTCCTCTTGGCAGCCCTGGAGGGGGTCTCCCACCCAGTAAGCAGCAGTGCAGTGGTCTTTCCAGGCTGTGAATGGACCTGGGTCTCACTGGGAGCACTGCAGGAGCAGAGGTAGCAGCAGCGGGTGCTGCTCTCCGCAGGTGAGTGCACCAAGTGCTGCAAAGGAGTGGGACTTCACAGATTGCTTGCATTCCTAAGGCTGTCAGGCTCCTGCAATTGATAGATTGGAGGGGAAGAATAAAGGGAAGAGAACCTTTATTTATTATTATCACGGCTGTTTTCCCCTGCTCTACTGACTACACTGTGGCGGTTGTTGCCTCACCAAGAGCAGAACTGTGGGTGCTGGGATGGGGCTGAGCACACTGTGCACAGAGCTGATGGTTTCTGTGCTTTGGTATCGGCGGCAGTTTGGACCCCGTCCAGGTTATTATCACGGCTTACAGCAGTAAAAGCAAACTGTGCACTTCAAGGTCACGGACAAAAATACTTCCCCGAAGTTTGGCTCGTTGGCGTAGGGATGTTGGGAGTTGATGAGCAGTTTGGGGTAAAAGTATTTTAGTCCCGTAACCAACTGCTGACCGGGGGAGGGGACAGCCCTGCACGGATGCACGCTTCTCTCCGGCCAAAGCATGACTGAGTTCTCAATGTCTCCTCGCCTCGCTGGAGCCTATTTTAAACCCGAGCAGTGGTGCTGCCTGTTGCCTGGAAACCTCCTCCGAGCCTGATCGTAGCCACCAGCAGCTCCATTTATTTCCTTTCCAAAGCCCCATCCCAGGCTTCTGCTTTGTGCTTTTTGTTTGCTTGGTTTGTTTATTATCTAAACCCAAAAGGAACAGAACTCGGTGACTTTGTGGGAACGTTTTCTTTTGTTTTTTGGCTCGTCAGCACATTGTGGTGGTGGCCCTTGGTGTTTGGCACTGCGTGGGGAGGGAGGGTGAGACCCCAAGGGACCCCCAGCTCTACCATGGCTGGGTCTGGGGGCTCCTATGCTGCACTGGGACCATCTCTTTGAGAGGAAAGAAGCATCTTGGAGCCCTTTCCCAGCACGTCTGCCCTTGGTTCCTTCAGCTGTCTTGCTAAGCGTGGCCTGGAGTCCGTCCTGCTGGCTCACTTGTGGCCAGCACCCCTCCTGCAGGGCTGTTGCTCGAAGCTTTGGTGTCACTGCACGCTGACAGATGAATGGAGGGGAGCACAACCTGGAGGTTTCTGCGTCTTCGGAGCCCTTTTTAATTCACTTAGCGTCTGCCTGAACGATTGCCCAGCTTGGGGCCTTAATTGGTGCAGCCTGTCCCACGGGAGGGATTGAAATGATCGCTGTTTCCGCTCGGTTAGTGAGCACCATTGATCCCGGTGGGATGAAATGGCACTGATGGCAGAGCCTGGCTGCAGTGCTGCCCAGGGAGCAGCGAGCTGGGGCAAAGCAGCAGGCAGCAGGGAGTTGGAAGGCAAAGTGCAGCTGCTGCTTCAGCTGTTTGCAAGCAGTCCTTGTGATATAAGTGATTTATTTAACACAACGGAGAATGTTCTTTTGTTCTCCCAAGGCAGTGCTGAAGGAGATGCAGTCCTCATGGTTTATTGTGAGCTGTGTTGCAGACCAGAGAGATGCACGAGGCTCATTGGGTCAGTGCTTGAGTTCATTCAGAGCCTTTCCAGCCTCTCCTCAGGGCGCTCTGCAGCCTCGTGGTGCTGGGATGTTAAGGCTGAGGTGCAGGGAATGGATGCTTCTTCCATCCCCATCCTTCACTGAGTGCTGATGACTGAGAACAGACCTATATACCAAAGAAACTGAGAGTGGATGAGTCATGCCCTGCTGCACGTATCTTTGCATCTTTAGGGAAGAAGAGCTTTAGAGGCTGCAGATCGTGGCACGGTCTCTGAGTTCAGGCACTGTTATTTAGTTGGGCAGAAGGTTGGCATCGTGATCAAATATTTCTGCATATCCGAAACTCTCCCGTTTGCTGTTAGGAACAGAAGCACCTTCTGTTTGCTCCTCTCTTCTGGACCTGCTCTGCCTTTCTGCACAGCAGGTGCACAACCTGGCCCCAGGACCCCCACTGCATCACCCGGGCTGGGTTTGCTCCACGGCCCCCGTGGTGACCAGCACACTGCAGTGATGCTGAAAGCAGGACTGGTTTAGTTCTGCAGTGCTTTGCACCTGGGCCATCTCTGGCTTTGCTGTGGAGGAGTCTTGGACTCTGCCAGTTGATCCGTGGACGTTTATTGCCTTTGTTTCAAAGCAGAGCTTCCTGTACAGGTGATGGGCTCCGTCCGGGGGAGGGAGGAGACAGAAGAAGGAACGCTGTGTGTATGGGGGAGGCAGGAATGGGAACTGCAGAGAAACAGTGGAAACTGCGTGGTCACAGATGGTAAAGCGAGAGGGTTCCTCATCCTGACCAGGCTGGAAGCATGAGCAAACAAAACCACACTGCTCATGGCATAGCTAGGGAAGCAGATCGAGTACATGGGGAGAGCACAGAGCTTGTCTGCCTCGATTCAGTGCTGGAGGACGTAAGGAAATAAAATGAAGGAGGAGGAGGAAAAATGAGGGATAAAATGCACATAATGGGTTTTCCTTCGTTAACCTCTCCCAGCTGCATATAGTTGGAGTTCACATTAGTGTTTTCCTTGCTTTGTAGCCTGTAGCTCAGCTCTCTCTGAGGCAGTTCCCCATTAGGACTGATGTTTGTCTGTCTTTTTAATGTGGCTGTCAGAGGGTTTGGTTAGAGGCACACCAAACCCAAGGTACCATGGCAGCACTGAGCATTGGCTCTGCAGTGCCTCAGGAGGCAGCTGCTTCTCTGACCTACTGCTTCTCTGCAGCTCTGCTCATCTGTCTGTTTCTCTCTCCCAGAATGAAGAGAAGAGGAACCTTTCCCTTGGGGGCCATGTGGGCTTTGACAGTCTCCCGGATCAGCTGGTCAGCAAGTCTGTCACACAGGGCTTCAGCTTCAACATCCTCTGTGTGGGTGAGCACAGTCCTGCAAACAGATGGGGGCAAATAGGAGCAGTGGGGCTGGGACTGTTCCCTATGAGTCCTGCTGGGACACAGCCTCAGCTGTGACTTTGGGCATGTCAGAGACACTTAGCTTTGAAAGAACAGCAGCAACCCACCTCCTGCAGAAAGAAAACCCACAGCAGTGTTCCATTCCCACCTGCAAGGCAACACCCATACTCCCCATCCTCCTGCTCCTTCCCCATTCCCCGTCCCCAAAAGCTTTGGCTTTTGTGTTGCAGATGCTTATGCAGCATTTTTGGTATTGCTTTCACTGTGTTTTCTCCTAAACCTTGATCTTGTCTCCTCTTGGCTGGTCTGGCATAAAGAGTCATGGAACAACAGAGCAGCCTTGAAGGAAACAGAAATTAGAAGGAGAAACTCCAGTAATCAGAAGTCATATGAGGTGAAAGTAGCTGAGTAGCAGACACCATCTCTGGGCTGGGTTGCAACATCGTGTGTGTCTGGAGCTCTTCAGACAGTTGTAGCCCTGCTCAAGTTATCTGTAGTGTGCACTCTCATACCTGTGTTATTTCCTCAAATTCACCTGGCGCTGTTTGCTGCACAGGTGTCACCAGGCAGGGATGTGCTGTCTGTGACAAGTCTGTGCAGGATGGCACTGTGCTGGACGGCCTGTGTGTACCAGGGCAGATCTCAGTGCTCGAGTGGAGCTTTCTTTGTGCTCAGAATGAAGAAGACTTCCACCTGCTGCTCCCTGATGTGTTTCATTATCCAGCTGCCCTCCAAAAAAGGCTGTTTTTTTCTGCCTGGGACTTAGAAGCTGTGTGATAAAATCAGTATGCACGCATGCCTCTGCTTTTTGGTTTGAGTGTGCAGCCTGCTCTTCCCCCAGTGCCCCAGTCCACATTGTCTCTAAACTTTTCCATCTGACAGGGCCCAGATTTCCCCTGGTAGAAGTGAGCAGGTGGTGGGGACAGCCCCAGCACTGCCAGCTGAAGGCAGAGGGGAGAGCTGCAGAGCTGGTTCTGGTGTAGTTGCTGCACGGACAGAGGAGGGAAAGGGTTACAGCAGAATGGGCTTCAGTCCTTTGACACGCTAACTGTACACGTGGGACCTCAGGACAAGGGGTGTGGAAGAGGGACAGGCTGCTGTAAGGCTCCCAGGCCAAAGTTCAGCTGCACAGTGAAATCATGAAACTTATCCTGATTTTTTTTCTGCTGTGGAAGGAGGTTTTCAGTCTGACAGCAAGTGCTGCTAGCAGTTCAGAGCTGTTGTCTTTTTCTCTGTGCCAAAGTAGCCACGGTGATTCCTTCCTGACTGGGGCTGTGTGTCTCTAAATGGGACAGGTCTCAAGAGACTCCAATGGCAAGACCGAGCAAGGAGACACAGTAGTTAAATAGCCACTTAGGGTTGGAAATCTCCCAGGAAGGGGTGAGAGGAAACCTTGTTGTCACACTTGCCTCTCCCTTCTGTGGTATGCCAGCACCCATTGCTGTGCAGTGAGTGCACTGAGTGCCCTGGGGCCATCCCGTGTTTGGGACTGACAATGCCTGAGCCAGATCCTACTTGCCAATGGGATGGAGTAAAACTCAGCTGTTCCTATTTGAATACTCAAGAACACTGTACAGCTTCTCTGCTGCAGGTCTTAAGAAAAATCAGCGTTGATTAAGGGGGGAAGAATGTGTTCTGCAGCTTGTTGTATGTCCCCTGCTGGGGAGATGGGAGCTGCATGCTAGCTTTGCCTGCAGCCTGGGAAGCCTTCAAGGACGCGTTGTGACAATTATGTCTGGCCACAAACAATTTGTAGTAACCTTTCACATGATAATTTAGTTCTGCTCTGTAATTAATATTCTTTGAAGTGATGAATTCATGCTGCAGTGAACTGACGACTTCTCGTTCCTAGGTGAGACTGGCATTGGGAAATCCACGCTCATGAATACGCTTTTCAATACCACATTTGAGACTGAAGAAGCCAGCCACTACGAGAGCGCGGTTCGCTTGCGGCCACGGACCTACGACCTTCAGGAGAGCAACGTCCACCTGAAACTGACCATTGTGGATGCCGTTGGATTTGGGGATCAGATCAATAAAGATGAAAGGCAGGTCTCGTGCCATCTGCTCGGCGTTTCTGGGCTCCTCTCTGATGATTTGGCACACGTTGTCTGTAATCCTGTTTGTGGTGTTGCGGGGGTGATGCCTGCATCTCTGTTAACACAGAGGCTCCCTGCAGTGCCTCTGGTTTTGAGGGCTGGATGCAGGGGGAGCTGTGTGAGGAGCCAAAGAGAGATGGGAGAGGTCACACAAGGTCTTTCCCAAGGAATGCGAGCAGTGAACAAGCTGTCCTCAGCATGGGGTTGGGAATTAGCTGCTCTGGCCATGGTTGGTGTCTCTGGGCCTGTCTCCTTTAATTACTCGGACGTCTTGTTCAAGCCCTAGGTGAAGGCTTTCTGGGACTCCAAGGTCTCTCCTTGTCATCTGGCATGGCTACAGCCAGATGGCTCAGCCCTGCGATCTCTGCAGGGTGAGATCTGTGGAGGTGGTTGTCTTTCTGAGCTCCACTGTCATTAGGTTTTGCAGCACAGCCTCAGGAGGTTCCAGCAACCTTTGGGTTATAAGGTCTGCGCGTAGAGGCCACGCTTTTCCCGTTGCAAGGGTGAATTACTTCAGTCTTAATCAGCATCACGATATGCCTAGGAGAACTCCTTAAGTCTTCAAACCGTTTAATTGTGACCGCCAGCATTTGGGTTGCTAATGGCATGGTTTTAGTTACAGGCCCATCGTTGAGTACATTGATACGCAGTTTGAAAATTATTTGCAAGAAGAGCTGAAAATCCGCCGTTCTCTGTACAACTATCACGACACGAGGATCCACGTCTGCCTGTACTTCATCACTCCAACTGGGCACTCCCTCAAGTCCTTGGACCTGGTGACAATGAAGAAACTGGACAGCAAGGTAAAAGGTTGGAGGCTGTGGTGTCCCTTTCTGGAAGGGGTGATCCTTGTGCTAATACTGTCATGAGGAAGGCTCTGTTCCTTCTGTGTACGAGTGCTGGACTCTCCTGCATGTTAGCTGAGTGCTTCTTAGGACTTTGATAGAACTTAATCTGCCCTGATGGTTGATGAGGTCTTGTGCTGTTTTCCTGAAAAACAAGAGGTGACAAAGCCACAGGTTGTGAGGAGTCTGGAGTGTTCATCACTTTAATGATCTTATCCAGATTTGTTCATTTCTATGATGGCCGTCAACTACATCTGTCAGCTCTTCCTTAAGAGTGCAGGTGAGGATCCATTCGAGATCCCACAGTTCAGTGGCAGTTCAGTGCCCAGCAGGGAGAAGGGCTGAGCACAACGAGTAGGGAACTTCCCAGGAGAGGGACAGCTGCAAAGGAGACCAGGGCTGAAGGGAAGCACTGTCTGTGCCTGATGCTGTGCGTGAGCTGCACTGCTGGCGGTGCCAGGCGGTGTGCAGAGGAGTTCATGGTGTCTTATGGAAGTGTAAATACGATGAGAACCTCTCCAGATCAGAGGAAACCCAGAAGGGGGTCACGAGAGGGTCCAGCTGGGGGCTGTTTGTTTGCACATGAGTTATCGCTGCCTTAGGGGGCACAGTGGGTTACTTAACCAGCCAACCAGTGGTATTCTTACAGCTCAAAGGAATTTTCTGACACGCTTCTGATGGTTCTTGCTGGCTTCTAGGGGGCTGCAGGGATGCTTCAAAGGTCACTAGTGACAGCAGCATCTCTTCCTATCTCTGCAAGAATTTCCTGCCTTCAAGAGCAGTCATTTAGCAGCGAGGTGGATCCTCTCAGATGGCAGATGCTAAACCACTTACACAGAGGGCAGATGAGGCAACTGGGACCCTGCAGTAACTGGGGTTGCCCTGAATTGTACGTAGGGAACATGCTCTTCTCTGGCTGTTGTCCACGTGCAGTGCTATTGGACTTTCCTGGTGGGCAGAGCTCCCCCAGGCAGAGTCCCTGCTGCTCTCCCTCACTGCCTGGGGCAGCTGCCCTACTTTTCCTTGGCCCTGCTCCAGGGTAGGCACTGGCTTCCCATTGCAGGGGCCTGTTGGTAACCATGGGGGCTGCTGCACTGACTTCATCAAGAATCTGAAAACTTTCCCTTAATAAACTCTGTCTCTTGGTGCGGTGCCAGCGTGACATGTTCCCAGAAATATGTTCGGAAGAAAGCTGTTGCACAATTCCCCTTGGTGCTGGTAGTCCCACAAAGTTTTTCTCTGCCTTTGGTCCTGCATTCTCTCCTTTTCACATCTCCATGTGGCTGCTTTTAATGTGGTCCTTGAGTAGTACCAAAATAAATCCTTTGTGCTTGTGCAGAGATGGGAACTTTGTGCACGCAAACTTTTTATATTCCTAAACTTCCACTTTAAATGGTCATATGTGAAGTCATGTTATCCCTTTGCTCTCATCTCCCTTCTTACCACAGTGAGAACTTGTTGGATTTCATGGCGTGTCAGCCTCGCACAAGTGCACACAAGATAAGAATAAGCAAATTGAGGCCATTGGTCTTTTGTGCATGTCAGGGCTGTGTGTTGCATTAATCCATCAGTGTCATCCCGGGGCTTTGAGATGCATTCCAGGCATTCCCTAAAACTCTGACAGTGCCGTGCCCCTTGCCAGTGCACCTGAACTATTTGCTCTTAGAGGCCAGCACATGTGCAGGGTGGAGCTGGGTGTAAGCAAACCCCAGACAGCTTTGTTTCTGCTCCAGAGCAGTAACAGCAGTGCTTACTGTGTTGGAGCAGAGAGGAGAGGCACGCTGACTCACATTGCAGTGGTGTGAACAGCTTGAACCTGCTTTCTTGGGGAGCTTTGCATGGCTGTGGCCTTTGTTTTACAGTGGAAGAGTGGGGCACACAGAGGCAAAATGTACTGCAGAGGCACTGCTTTGCAACGTGCTCTGCTGGCTCACCTTCTGAGATCGGTTTAACAGGGATTGCACAGGGCCCTGCTTCAGTTACACCTTTGCTCTAGCACATGGGTGGCATGGCAGCGGGTGTTGGGCAGGCTGCTGAATCTGTCACCATTTTAGTACCGTATCTTGCTTCGGGCGTACAAAATCCCTTCTGGGCAGAGCTGTTCTGTGAACAGAATCTTTCATTGTACTGTAATACAATATTCGATTGGCTGAGCTCATGGCCAGCTGTTGTCTGAGGTATTTAATTACGTCCAGAGAGCTGGAAGCATCTTCAGCAGTGGTTTGAGGTAGATGGAGTGCAGCTTGCTGGTTGCTTCATAGGGAGCAGGTACAGCCTGGCAGGGGTTGGCTTCCCTATGTATTTTTTGCACAGCCCTACCCTGAAAGGCGATGGCATAACACTGTGTTGCCCTGGGTGTCCCTCAGCTGCCTGTTTGCTGTCCCTGCATGGTTTCCATCTGTGTATGTTGTTATGAGCTATGGCTAATTGCCCTTTGTGAGCTGACATGTCCTGGGTGGGTCACCAACCAGCAACAGTGCTCCAGGCCAGTTTGTGCCTCTGCTGCTTGGTTTCCAAGGCAGGATTTGGCTCTTGGCTTGGCTGGGACTTGCATTTGGGAACGTTTTGGAGATGGGGGGAAAAACCCAGTTGAATTTTGTATTTCACAGGGTAAAAATGCGTATCGTCTTACTATATTAGGGAAAAAGTATTTGCTGTCAACGTTCTTATTTGGGTACATTCTTGTAAGTTTTATTTTTGGAGATGAGGAATGACTGTGGTCAGAGAGACGTGAGAAGGAGGTGATCTGAGCGTGTGAGGTCACTGTCTCATCTGAAACACGCTTCCTCTAGCCGTAGATTCCAGCTGCAGCAAAGATTGCACACCTGTCTGATTCAGCTAGCTGACGTTCCAATAATCAACTTACTGATTTTTATACCAGATTTTTAAGTAGAGGATGGTATCCTTCTACCATAAGATACAAGGATGTTGCTCTGGGGTTTTGGCGATCCAGCTTGTGGATTCCCAAGGCATGCATGAAATCAAAAGCCAGTGACTTTATGCTTACATATAAAATTAATGAACTCATGAGGGAAGAATAGGGAAGGAGAGGAGCACTCCAATGCCCTGGAGGTCTCAGTGGCCCTGGGAAGGTGGAGTGGAGCTCTTAGGAGGTGATGTAGTCAGTGTGGCTGTAGTCCTGGTTGGATCCCTTCTTACTGAAGGGCAGCTGCACATATTTGTGCCTGGTGTTGGGAGAAGATGGAGTGATCCAAGACAAATCTAGCTGAAAAAATCAGGGCCTTCTGAGATTCTTTTGCTATTAATTAATTGCTGGCATTTGCTTTGGTGTTGGCTATTGATTACCGGAGATGCAGCAACTTGCAGAGCCCTTTTGGGTTTTGAACTCGGTGATGGACTTCCCTTTTTGGAGCTTGGTTAGAAGGGACTCGATCCGTCCTTGGGTTGCACCTTCTCAGAGTTGTGCCTGCTGCTGGGAAGGACACGTGGTGCAGGGCTGAGCTGCTGCCTGGTGGAAGGAGAGGAGGAATGGGTTAGGCCAGCTGAGAACAGACCAAAATTGGCCGTGGTGCTTGTTGGTCAGTGTGCTGGGCTGGAAACACTGCAGAGCACAGAGCTCTGCATGCTGCCGTGTCTTTCTGCTCCTGCATGGGAGCTGGTGAGCCCTGAGCTGACCCTACTGCGGGATGTAGGCCCCCATCCTCCTCCCTGGGTCAGTGAGGCACCAGCTGTGGGCATGGCCCCTTTACCTTTGTAATGAGGACATCTTCCTGCTGAGGAGCAGAGTGAGGCCAGCAGACCTCGTTCTGTGTGCTTTTCAGGTCTCTGGTAAATGAGGCCAGAGCAGAAGCTGGGGAGAAGGAAGGATTTCATCTTCTCGGTGCCCTGTTCCCAGGCAGGTATCTGAACTATTAAGATAGCTGCTGACTCCAGGGCATCCTGAAACTGCCCAAAGAAGAATGCAGACCTCCTCCTGCCAGCTGCAGGCGCGATGTGGGCAGGAAATAGTTTGGGGGCAGCCAGCAAATTAAGGAGATTTTCTTTTGGAACAAGTAGATGCATTTAAATGTAGTGTGTGCTAAACCACAGCAGGGAGGAAGGATGTAAGGAAGAGCACTAAGCTCCAGAGAGAACTCAAGCTGGAAGGCAAGGCAGTTTATTTTAGTGGGCACTCCCTGGAGACCGGATGGCTGCGGTGGATTTGCTCGGCAGGGCAAAGAGCTGCAGGGTTTAAATGGCAAATCTGGCTTTCTTCTCGTTTTGTTTCTCTCCATTCTTGAGTTGTACTGTGCTGAGCCTGGCTACTGTTCAGGCAGGCTGGTAGTGTTGTTTAGGCAGGGCTTGCAGTACTGTGTGTGGCTCTTCAGTGTGCAGCAGTGCTCTGATGGAGGTTTTATGAGTGCTTCTGCCCCGCTGCCGCCGCTGGAAAGCATCTGAGGAGTTCTTGCTCTTTCTGCTTAAGCTCAGGAAGGTTTCACATCCTCTTGCTGCTGCGTTTCATCCTTGCACTTGTCTTCTAAAGCAGCTGTTCAGCACAGCCAGAACTGACAGGGTGATGGCTGCAGATGTGACAGCGATAATGGCTCTGTCTCCGCTGAAGCGTGTAACAAAATGCATAGCTCTGATCTGCTCCTTGGGTGCGTTTATTGCTGTTTGTCTTCAGTTTGTCTGCAAGGCGTGTAGGCAAATGAGTTGTGGAGAACTCTTCCCTCTAGTGTTCAGCACTGCTGCAGCTCACAGGCACAGCCTCAGCAGCTGTGTGCTCACCTCTGCTTTGTTCCTTCTGCTTCAGGTGAACATTATCCCGATCATTGCCAAAGCAGACACCATCTCCAAGAGTGAGTTGCACAAGTTTAAGATAAAGATCATGAGCGAGCTGGTCAGCAATGGTGTGCAGATCTACCAGTTCCCCACAGACGACGAAGCAGTGGCTGAGATCAACTCTGTGATGAATGTGAGTAATGCTGCCAGTTGCAGGGCTTCCAGAAGTTGTGGCAAATTGAATTGCTGAGCAAAAACACGTCTGAAAGGCGAGCGGGATCATCCAGATGTGAAATCTATTTCAGAGTCAAGCCGTGGAGCTGACAGATGCCTGAGGCTGTTGCATGCAGAATTAATTAAAATGTGGCTCTTATTTAATCTCTGCAGGCTCTCTGGAGGCACTCAGCTCAGCTCTGGAATGGGATTTATTGGATTTTTGAAAAATACCTCCTTCAAAATTCATTTTATCAGTTTTTAGGCTACTTATCATTTGAGGAGGGAGAAACACTGAATAAGAAGTTGACAGTTAAGGGCTCCATTAGCCTCCTGCTTAAGGACACTGAGCAGAGAGAGCCCAGTTTAAGGAAGAAAAGCTGTTAGACTCTGTTTTGTCTTTTTTTTTTTTTTTTTTAATTCAAAGATCAAATTCAGATGTGGTGGAGGAATATGGAAAAACGATTTCAAGTTTTGGAATTTGGCTTTTCTCCCAGTTCAGAGTTTACCTTTTGGAATAGGGACAGCTGACGTGTTTTATTTAGAAAGCAAACAAACATGAAAACATGAGGGGAGGGGTGAGAGTGCTGCCATGGGTGTACTGCAGAGCAGCGTGCCTGGCCCTGGCTCCCTGCAGGGCTGCTGGTGTTGCCTTGAGGACGGTGCCCTGTTCCTTGCAGCCCTTGGTGCTTTGCAGCCTCAGAGAGCACGTGTTGCATCGTGCACGTGGCACTGCAGTTGTGTGTGGGCACTGGAAGGGACAAGGCCTGTGTGTGGATGTCTTTGCTTTGTGCAAGGCAGGGAGCACCCTGCTCTTGGCACACAGAGGGACGGCAGCTGCGGGAGCAACCTGACAAGCAGGGAGAGGCAGATCAGCAGTGATCGTGGTGTTCCCATAATATTTCCTCATTATGTTCAGTCCCACATGCATTGCTGGTAAGCTGCTCTGCTGTGCTATGGCCAGAGAGGAAACGGCTCTGAGTGTTGGAGGTGGAGGGCTGCAGAGGAAAGGTTTTTTGGGTGGGTCCTGGGTTGGGATGAAGGGGACCTGGAGGTCAGGTTGACCTCTGTGAGCTTGGCCCATGGACCAAGCCCGAGAGTCACTAAGGCTGGAAGAGACCTCTCAGATCTCCAACCCCAGCCCACCCTACCATGCCCTCTGACCACGTTCCCCCGTGCCACACTCCCATGGTTGTGGAACACCTCCAGGGACAGCGTTCCCCTCCCACACTCCGTGGGCATCCTGTGCCACTGCTGTCTGCTCTTCTGAGCAGAAACTGTTCCCAGTGTCCAACCTGAACTTTCCCGTGTACAGCTTGGGGCCATCCCCTCACATCCTATTGCTATTATTCAGGAGCAGAGGCCAACCCCCCTCGCTACCACCTCCTTTCAGAAGCTGTAGGGATGAGGTGTCCCCTAAACCCCCTCTTCTCCAGACTGAACCACTCCGGTTCCCAAAGCTGCTCCCGTAGGATGTGTGCTCCAGACCTCTCACAGCTCCATGGCCCTGAGTCTGTCTCATCGCTTCTGTTTCAGGCTCATCTGCCCTTTGCTGTGGTTGGCAGCACAGAGGAGGTGAAGGTGGGAAACAAGCTGGTGAGAGCTCGGCAGTACCCATGGGGAGTGGTGCAAGGTAAGCTGCTGCCATCTGCGTGGGCACGTGCATGCACCCTGCAGCTCTGCCCTTCCCAGTGTGTGCAGGAAGGTGTGCTGTGCAGTGTGGATTTGTCCCATGCAGCCTTGTGTGGGTTGGCCAATCTTGCTTTCGAATTCCCATTATTACCAGAATCTGAAATAGGTTGTCTGGGCAATGCTGGGACTCACACCCACTCTGGCGTGGTCAAAATGAATTTCAGTATCCAAAAAGCTTGGTTTCCCATCCCATGTGGGATGGTAGCTAGAGGTCTATGGGAGGGGACTCTCTGGAGTTGGGCTGAAAACGCATTTATGCTCTTACCTCTCATGGACATTTTGCTGACTTCTCACTTGGCTTCAATCAGTTGAGAATGAAAGTCACTGTGACTTTGTGAAACTGCGAGAAATGCTGATCCGAGTCAACATGGAGGATCTCCGGGAGCAGACCCACACCCGCCACTATGAGCTGTACCGGAGGTGCAAACTGGAGGAGATGGGCTTCAAGGACACCGACCCAGACAGCCAGCCCTTCAGGTGAGGGCCCTCACTTCTACCATCTGATTCGAGAGATAGTTGGGCACCTGCACCCCAAGGAAAAGGAGAGGTTTGTGGGTGATATCTGCCATGCTGGGCTGGGAAATACAAGCCCTGCGTTTGAACTTGTGGCTGATTTTGATGTTGTTCTTTTCCCTGTCTCTTGGTCCTTAACGAGGCAGACAGGCATGCCTTTCCCCCATCCCTAACTCACTGCTGTCCAAAAAGTCTGGATTCCGTTTGCTTTCTTACCCAGCCTACAAGAAACGTACGAGACCAAAAGAAAAGAATTCTTGGGTGAGCTCCAGAAGAAAGAGGAAGAGATGAGACAAATGTTTGTTAACAAAGTCAAGGAGACGGAGGCAGAGCTGAAGGAGAAGGAGAGAGAGGTGAGTGTGCCAAAAACCTCTGAGAGGAGCCCAAAATACAGTCAGCCGCAGGATCTGGTCTCGGCAGCACACAGATCCTGGAAGGCACGAGCAGATCTTTAGCAGACATTGCCAGCCAAAGCAGCACACAAACACACCCCTTCCCCTGCTTTCGGGGGGGGGCATGGTAATGTTTTCAGAACAGCATCACTGGTTTAGGTGCTTCAGAAACAGAAGCCTTGCTTCCCTGTGCAGTGTGTAGGGGACAAAGCTGCTGCTTGCCCTTTCCAAGGAGTGAGGAATGTGGGATCCCTCTGTTCCCTCAGTCCTTGAACTGAGAGATTCAGGGATGGGGGGAGGAGTGTAGGGACGTGGGGTTATGGGGCTGGTGGTCAGAGTGCTGTCTCCTGCAGCTGCATGAGAAGTTTGAGCACCTGAAGAGGATACACCAGGAAGAGAAAAGGAAGGTGGAGGAGAAGAGGAGAGAGCTGGAGGAAGAGATGAACGCCTTCAACCGGCGGAAAGTAGCGGTGGAAACCTTGCAGTCCCAATCCTTGCAGGCTACCTCACAGCAGCCACTGAAGAAGGACAAAGACAGGAAAAAGTAAGTGACCAAACTCGAGTGTCCCCTCTGCTGCTGGGAGGGGGCAAGTTCTCAGATGGTGTTGTTTTGCCAGTTACTGAGATGCAGATAAGGAAAAAAGAAGTGGTTTGGAACCTGAATTTTACCCTTCAGGCATTGTGTAAAGCGTAGGAGAGCGGGGGCCTCCTGTGCCATGCGGTGCCCCAGGGAAGCCCTGCTGGCTGCAGGTGGGCTCCTGTCTTCTGGACTGTTCTCTAAAGGCCTGGAGCCCTGCAGGGTCTGCTTTGGCCCTGCAGTACCCAGCACACAGAGCTGTGGGAGCACCTTGCTGCTGGATGCAGGAAGGGAGCTGGAAATTGCCACTCTGTCCCCCCAGCACAGCTGTGATGTCCTGGCAGAGCGGTGCCCCATCCTGCACCCACTGTGCTCTGTGGGTTTTAGGTCCTCTTTTTGTGGAGTGCTGTTTATTTTTAGAGGTAGAGCTGTGAAAAGTGAAACAAAGCAGTTTAGAAGGAAGAAGCACGGGGAAATCATTGGGGCTCCATGTGAAGCAGGGCTCCAGGACGGGGTTCTGCTTGTGCTGAAGCGCTGAGAAAGCCCTTTTCCCCTAAAGGCAGAATTCTTATCTTAGCTTCAGGTTAATTGACACTGCTGAAGCCAGCAGGAGAAGGGGTGTGCATGTAATGCTCTCTCAGCTGCCTGATTGTGAGGACAGAGCAAGAAGGGGGCAATCAGGTCCGTTTAAAACAACAACAAAAGAGTGTTTAAGAATAAAAATGGGGTAGTGTTGGTCTGGCCCCCATCCACACCGGTTCCCAAGGAGTGCTGTGCAGGAACCACATGAGGTAAGCTGACGTGCAGGGCTCAGTCCCTCCAGCACTTACTGACAGTTTGCTGTTGGAGCTGTGTGTGGTCCCATCAGAGCAGTGCAGTCACAGCCTGGTCATGGTGAGAGGAAGGAGATGGCCTGGCAGCAGTGCTGGGCTCGGTGCTGTCATTCTGATGGAGGTGCAGTGCTGGCAGCACGGCAGTTTGTTTCTTCCTAGGAAGGTAACAGCGTGTGTTATGTCACTTATGTGCTCAGAATGTAAATGTGTTGGTGTTAAAACCCAAAGCACTCTCTTCTCCAGACCTGTCAGCGTGCTTTGCATGCACCCGACCTCACACGCAGCACCAGAAGCAGTTTGCAGAACGCTCTGCTGGAAGCAGGGTCACGTTCAGTGACTTCTGATAGGACCAAGGGGATGAGTGCAGGACCAGATCCGACCGATGGCCGCGAGTGCACGGCGGAAACCTGGCAGCTTCCTGCCTGAGACAGAAATAGGCTTCCTGCTGCACGCTGCTCTGCTCCCGGCGTGCCCCTGCAACGGGGCTGCCAGGAACGAGGATGTGTGTCTGTCCTTGGGGGGGTCACGGCTCCAGGACAGCACTGTTAGAGGGGATAAAGCTAAGAAGTTCAGGGGAGGAAGTGGTTTGGGATAGGAGGTGTACTGTTAGTGAGTCCAGCAGAATAACGACATTCATAGAATGGTTGGGTTGGAAGGGACCCCAGTCTTTTTTTAGGACAGCTGGTTGAGCCTCTTGTCCTCTGGTGCTTTAAGGCAGGGCGTGAGTAGCTTTGATACGTGAGAAATGGAGGTGGGAGAACTGCGGGTGGGGAGAGGAAAGGAACATGTTTGTGCTGAGTTTCCTCTGTGCACGCAGTGCCCGACAGATGGTGCTTTGTGGTGTGTTGTTCGTGGCAGCCTTTGCTGTTCTGTGATGCCAGAGTGCTGGTTGGCCTTCCCTCTCTTTTTCTTTCTTTGTTAATCATTTCACTACATTTTGCTTTTGCTTAATTTTCCTGATTTTAATTCATGCTTTTTTTTTTTTATGTTTTGTTTCTTTCAGTTAATCACACACAGACTTGCAGGCCAAGAGTGGACTTGGTGCTTTCATGTGTTAAGTTGCTTGAGTTCCCCACCCCGTGACCCTTCTCATAACATTGTGTGAGTGGACCAAAGCGAAAGAGACCACGAGCATCTTCGGTGGTTGCCGTGTCACGACTTGCTGTGATCTGTACTCGGTTACCTGTCGGTGTGAGGACACAACCTTACTGTGTAAATGCTTCTAAATGACATCAACTCGTCCCCAAAGCGAGGTGTCCTGTCCTGAGCCCTGGGCAGCTGTGTCAGTGAGCACAGCTGTTCACCTGAGCTCTCCTTCCCCAGCAGCTGAGTGCTCGCTCCCTACATTAGATTGGATTGTCACTGGTGATGGGGACGGCTTGAACTGTTTCCTCACTGTTTCTCACATCTGAGCACATTCAGAGGGGGAGAAGTGGTGTGAAGGATGCTGAAACATTTATTTTTCTAACAAAATCCTTGATTTGAATAATGTTAGAACAGGGGCGAAGCACAGAGCTCAGAACCTCTGCCCTGGGAACGTTGGTCCGAGTAACCCCTGTTCCCGTGATTATATATTTTAATCCTGAATTTCTCTATAAACATATTCTTCATCATTTATAATATATATATAGAGAGAGAGAGAAAGAGAGAGTGGTGAGTAAAGCTCATGGGACAACGTTTTGAATTTTCTTTACCGCTGAAGTAGTGTTTGTGTATGGAAGGGTTTTCCATCCATGATGGTTGCGTCCTGCAGGAGCTGCAGCACTTTGTGCTGAGTGCCGTATGTCACTGTGCTCTAAAGCTACTGGAGCAGTCATCTTTACCCTGAGGTTGTTCAAAAAACACAGATAGCCATAAGCACAGCAGCCCCAGTGCTGCTCCCCTGCACAGCAGAGCTCGGAGGGCGGTCAGGATCAGTGCAGCTGTGCTCCATCGCAGTGCTCTGTGACAGGCAGGGCACAGCTGCACAGGGGCACACGGCCGTGTTCTCATGGAAAAAGGGTTGGACCCAATTGTGTCAGCCAGCAGATGGAGCAGCTATAGTGTCAGCCCCACACGGCGTCCTTGGAGCTCCAGCAAACACTGGCTGAGCATTAGGTGGGGGTGCGTGCATTTCTGTTAAAGCATTCATGTTCAAGGATTTCTCTTGTTGTTATTTTTTCTTCAAGCCGTGGCTCAGAGGTGCAGGTCCGCCTGAAGGGGGCACGATGCTGGATGAGGTTCTTTGCATATCCCATTGAAGCAGCTCTTTCTTTTTTCCTAAATACGTGCTCAGGTTTGAGACTGTTTTGGTATGGACATTGTCCATCCCTCTGGGTGTACTGCCAGGCCTGGAAGAACCTCACACAGTGCCCTGGTCCCTCCGGAATGGACCACGTGCAGAGATGTGTGCAGGCTGCACTGCGCTGGCAGCTGAGCACAGGGCTGTGCCTCTGAGATGTGTTCTGAAGAGTAACTGTCATATTAAGAGAGTTGATGTGTTTTTTCGAAGGGAACATACGAAGACCACAACCCATTGTTACGTACAGGAGGACAGCTCCAGCTCCCGATCAACTCAGGTCGGTCACGTAGCAAATCAGGGCCACGATTTTATTATTGCTGATGAGAGAAGCTTGGTGTGCTAGTTGCCTGCGTGAGCAGGGCTGTGCTGGAGCTGTTCTGCTTCTCAGGGCCGATGCTGGAGCAGAGCTCTGACCACGCTATGCAAACCTTGCCATGACTTTTCCTGTCAATGTTTTTTTTCCTGTTCTCGTGCTGCAGCCAGTAAGATCTATGCAAATGATTTCTCTCTGCCCTGGCTCGACAGAGATCAATCCCTTTTTCCCGGCGTAGGAGTTAGTTAGGGAAATGAGGGTAGCAATTGAAGAGCAGCATCCCACCAAGCCGTGGCACTGTGCAGAAATCCCAGCTTTCCGTGGGGAAGACATTCAGAATGTATACCCTGATGTTACTGTGACAGACATCCCTTTCCTTGCAGCTGTCTGCTGACCTCAGGTCCATCTGCTCTCTGGGGCAGTCACCATCAGAGTCTCACAGGAGAACTCAGTTTTCACTCTCTCGCCTTTGGTTTTCCCTTTTTGGCTGAGACAAGATTTAAACACGTGGCATAGAGAGTAGCTCCATGTCTTATTTTTATTTAACAAGCTGTGCATGCACTGCGATGCTGATCTCAGCACGGCCCAAAGCTTCCCCTCCTGCAGGCAGAGCACGTGGCAGGACTGCCCTCCAGAGCTGGAGCCACTCGGTTACACTTCTTTCAGCTGCCTCCTGCATCTTGTTGGCATTAATGGGGAAAAAAACCATCCATTGTGGTTTAAAAAGTTGACCACCATCCATGCTGTGTGCTCCCTAAGCCAGAAGGTGTCTGGAGGGCTCTGAGCTCTGCAGGCCCTGCAGTGCAGGAGGGCTGAGCTCGGAGCAGGGAGGGGATGCAGTGCTCCCCGAGTGCTGCACCCGTTTGCTTTGTCATTCTGAGCGTCTTTTGCTTTTGTTCTCGGTTTGTTTGGACTTTCAGTTCTTTCCGCTCACTTTGTAATTTTTTTTTTCTTTTCTTTTATTAAATCTCACATGTATTTTGAGTTTCTTTTTGTGGTGTCGTTCATTTAGCAGTGCGTTTCCCGTGCTCTGTGGTGGATCTCTGTGAGATGGTGCTGTGTAAGGATGGAAGGTGTTCTCAGCTCTTCTGTACATTGGGAACACACAGAAATGCCGTGAGCCAACTTCTACACCACACACCATCCGTAATCCAAGGGGAAATCCTAAGGTGTGGGGTCCAAACGCTTTCCCTCCCTGAGCCAAAGCTGTCTTTAAGTTCTCCTCTGTGGGATTTGTGTATCTGCCATTAGTTTTGGGGATAATGATGCCCGAGGAGTTGATCAGAGGACAGCGTGCACAGAGGGCAGTGATGGTATCTGGGTGGTACCTCCCCTGAACACAACGGGAACAGGATGGGCCTTCTCAAGAGGGACACATCATTGTCTTCAGCCTATGGCCAGGAGAAGTGCACAGCTTCAGCTTGGGGTTCTCTTTTTGGGGATGGCAGTTGCAGCCCTGTTTGGTGTCAGTTCTGTGTGGCGTTGCTGCCTGAGGAGCTCAGCTGGGACAACTGTGTGTCTCTGTGTCTCTCTGGGTTTTATTTGCTGCTGGGCTGAGGCCAGTGCTGCAGTGAGGGCACCAACCATGCAGCTTGGCTGATACAGTGCTTCTCAGGCAGTGTTTCTGATGGAGGCTCCATCTGACAGCGTGCATCACACTTGTACTTGGACCTGTCTACACTTCATGCCATGATCTGAAACTTAAACATGGTTCTCTTTTGTTCTTTCTGTAGCTTTTTTAGTCTTCCCAGTGCGTGCTCCATAACAACAGGAAGATATGTTAATTAGAAGATTTATTAAGGCCAAAACATCTCACGCAGAAGAAATTAATTGGTGCTTTCACCTTTAAGCTTGCAATATGTTGCACAGAAGAGATTGTGTAGCAAGGACTAAGATGCATTGATTGATTGATTGGGAAAAGTTTGCTTGATCAGGTCTCTTGATATTGAAATCCAAGGTATTTGCCAAAAGATAACCCACTAATGATGGCTGATGCGTGGCTTACACTGAAACCAAACACTAATCTCTGGGTGAGGGCCTGGCCGAAGCACTTAACACTGTGACCAAACTTCCCAGGGGAGAGGAACAAAGTTGGGTTAGCAGAGAAGCTCTCAGCTTCTGTGTGAGCTGCTGCTGCAGTGGGCTTTCATTTGTTCCTCTCCTCACCTGGTTTGGGATGTCACCTGAGCGCCTCTGACCGACCTTAATGCTATGGCTGGAGTCTAACATTTCTTAGCAATAATCACTAACTTCTCTGTATCTTTGTTCTGTAGACTTACAGGCATTGTAACCCAAACCCCTGACTCCCAGTTTGAGCATTCTGGGGCTGTGCCCCCCATGCCCTGCGGTGTCAGCCCCTCCCAGTGCTCCCCGCTGTGGGTGCTCTGCTCCTGCCATGGGGCTGGGGGCTCTGGGTGAGCATGGAGCCTTCTTAAAGGACAGCTCATTGTGAGCTCCTAACGAAGGGGAAGCAGTTCAGAGCTGGAGCGTGGGCTAGCTGTGACTTCTGTGTTTATGACATGCTGATTTCCCTTTTTACACAAACGCTTGTTGAAGCAAACAAAAAAGCGCCGTGCTTGTGCCCCAGTCTGACTTCACACAGGATGAGGGGGGCCCCAGTTCACCTTCATCTTAAAACAAACCTGTAAGTGAATCTCAGGAATGACCTGCTTGTACCGAGCTTGGGCTTAATAAAAACAGAGCTGACTTGTTTAACGAACATCTGTTAAACACATTTTGTACACTGCTTACATTCACTGGAAGAGCACCGTGCTGTGTCCCCACGTTCAGCCCTCACCACTGCCCCTTCTCCATCCCAGCTGGGCTGCAGAGCTGCCTGAAACCCAGCCCTATGTAGGCCTGAAGACAGCTCCCAGCCCTCACCACCACCACACGCCAGGTGAGGGCTGCTGGCACTGCCTCTGCTGTGATGGGAGCCTGGCAGTACTCTGAGCTGGCTTTGTCACTGCCTACGTTTGCTGGGACAGGCTGGTGTACAGGTTCTGGCTGTCGTGGGCAGGATTGAGCTCCTGTCCTCAGCACGCCCTGTGCATGGCACTCACCTCCAGCTGCCCTTGCAGCAGCTGCAGATTTGGAGGTAGGAGTGCTTTCCTGCTGGCTGCGTCCAGCTTTGGGTCCGTGCCCTGTGCTGTGCAGGAGGAAAACTGGAGCAGTGTGTGACTGCCGGGCTGAGCTGTGCAGTGAAACACTGAGCTGATGGCAGTGACCACAGCTTGGTCACAAATGAGATTAACGTTGTGTGCCTTGCTAAGGAAGGAGGGGGAGCTGTAGAGACCTGCCAGGACTTAAAGCATCACTTGACTTAAGTGTACTTTTCTGCGTTCTTAAGGAATCGAACCGTAAGTACTGGTTAAACTGGATTTAAAATGGTACAGCTAATTAGCAAAATACACACCGTACTCACAGCCCCACAGAGGCTGCTGAGGACATCTCTCTGCTGTGTTCTTTTCTCTTGATCAACTCTGCCACCATAGGAGTTGTTTGTCATCTGAGGCACTGTGGTGCTGCTGCTCCAAAGTAAAGCAGCTTTATTCCTAGATGCAGCTGTTCTGGCTCGACTCGCTGTGACGTGGCTCCTTCCATGGTGTTTTATGAAGGAGAGATGTGGCAGCAGTTGGGGATGACTCTGAATGCATCACTGTTACTGATTTAATGTTTGGTTCGTGTTTATGTTTTGGTTCTGATTCTGAATGTGAGTGTTCGTGGGCAGCACTGGTATTCATCAGGAAACCATGTTGTAATGGGTCCCATTGCAACTGCAGCTCGTTCCTGAAGTTTGTAGTTTCTTTAAGGCAGTCAGCAGCACAAAGGTAAGAGGCATGGGGAGTTACCAAGCAGTGCTTTCAACCTGCTGAGGCCAAACCACGAGTGTAAGGTCCTTTACTGCAACTCAGCACTGGCAGAGGAGTGCAGAAAGTATCTGTGCTACCACAGAGAAGCAGTGCACACAGACTGAAACTGTTTTATTGGAAGTAAACCACAAAAGACAACTTGCCTCCTTCCAGAGTCAGGCATTTCAGTCACAGCTGGTGATAGAAAAGGAAGGTGGCACAGTGCGGGGAGGGAAGAGCCCTACCACGAAAAGTAAACCTTCCCCACGGTCCTTAGGTAGGTTTAATAAGTAATGCATCATGAGAATGGCACTGCCCAGCCCTGGGACACCTTGTGAACTGTGTCTGGGCTGCATGGGGGAGCAGAGCCCTCCTGTGCGTGGTGCAGGGCCGTGCTCCCCCTGCAGCACAGCACTCTGCCAGCAGTACCCCACTACCTGTGCCTTGCCTCGTGGGACCTCCTTTGCTTCTGGCACTGATTTAAGTGCCATCTGCTCACAGATGATTTTTACTAAGTCTCCAGTACTAAATATTTAGTGCTGGAACACTTAATGCTCTGCTTTCTTTGCAGTTTGAAAGGAAAAGTTGACTTTCTCCCTGCACACGTACAAAGTTTATTCTTTTCCTGGTGCTAGCTCTGTCAAAATTTCAACATAAACCTTTGGAAAGCTTTATCTGTTAACAGAGCTGCTCAGGACATCACTCCCACAACGCTCACACTTCAGGAATTCCTCTCCTACAAGGTAAGATGAGGAGCAAGGGAAAGAAACTTTGTTCCCCCACTCAAGAGTGCAGCTGTCAAGAAGCATAAGGATTTCCTTGCTCCTATCTTATCCCTGTTCCCCATTTATTTATCTGGCATCATTAAGTAAGACAGCTGCTCAGCATTTAGCCTGTGCTGCTCTATATGAAGACCTTTCCTGTTCTGTGCAGGACTTGCAGGTATGGTATTGCTATTCGTACAGTACTGTCTGGATTGCACTTTCAAACAAGTGCAATAATCATCTGAAAATGCTGGCTCTGTCATTTAAAACAAACAGCAAAAAAACCCAACACCAACTAAATCCCACGTATTTTAAAAGAATGCCTAAGGCTGGTTTTAAAAGTGCAACAGAGGCTTAAACTGGCCTATGAAATTTGCAAAACTGCTTTGTCCTGGAGCTCAACAGCTAACAAAAACTGTCATCGCAGTGGTGAGAAATAGCTGAAGGCATTTTGCATTGCCCAGTCTGTGAAGGCAGAGGAAACACCACCCTGAATGGCCCAGACTGGTCAGTGAGGGCCTAAAGCAGTGCTGAGTGCAGACAAGAACTGATTTCCCACAGCCTGTAGGAACCTCAGGTGGGTCTTACCAGAATGGAGCCCAAAGCTCAGATCCACAGTAAGGCCTTAACAAAAGCTAGATGGTTTGGCTCATGGCCTTTTCACTATTAGGTCAAAACTCTGGTCCCATCTGAGGACTAATCTTACAGACTCAGCACTGGGAGTTCCTCCTTCCTCGAAAGCAGCTCTTCTTTCACACTACTGTGGAAAAAGTCAGGTTAGTTCTAATAAAAGAACACTTAATTGTGGTCTTTGTGGAAAAAAAAAAATAAAGAAAAGCTGAGACATTTGGTGCCCTGTGGCACAGCTCTTAGCCTTATGCCAAGCTGATCCCTGAGTTGTAGGATTGTGACTGAGGCTCTCCTCTTCACAGTTTTTGTATTTACATGGTGTTAAAAGTGGAACAAACTACTTAGAAAAGACAAAACATAGGAAAATAATACCGTTTTGTCACTGTCCTCTGAAAAACACAGCAGCACTCTTGCTCTGTTGTGTTCATCGTCTTGTTTGCTAGGACCTACCAGTACTGAAATACTGCTTCCAAGCCAGGATGGTCCCCACTAATCCCTTACAGGTGGCTGTAGGGGAGGACATGGGGAGCTACCTCCTCCAGACCTCAGCTGAGGGCACAAGCCACCCATGTGCCCCCTTCCACCATCTGCTCCCCTATCCTCACTGTACAGGTATCTGAATCCATCATAGTACTCATCTGTCTCCATGGTGCCATCAGGAATTTGGGCTGTAGCAGACATGACAGCTGCTGGCTGGCTTACAGGGACCTGCAGCCTCACTTGATGAGAGATCTTCAATTCAGAAGAGTAATGGTAGGGTAACTTTGCCTCAGTGTCACCCTGGATGGCTTGACTGATGGGACAAAAAATATAGATGGCATTGGATGGCTGCAAGTGCATTAGCTCTTGATCCACAAGCTCTTTGCAGTGCATGAATTCAGTGCCAGTAACCTGTAAAGAAAATAAGATTATTTTTTTTTTTTTGTAAATTAATAACAAATTATTCTCTCATCTGGGTTCTGTTCCAGTAACTGTGTAATTAGGGGGAGGTTAGGGACAGGCTATACTGGATACCTCAGCTGATGTATAGCAGCGTTGGCCCTGATGCAAAATGTTTAATCAGGAGCTCCTGAACCACTACACTAAAGGTAGGCAAGCATTCCCTCTCTTTTTAGGAGGCTGCAACAGCCAGGAGAGACAGCAGACAGCTAGGTTATGCCAAACAAACTCAAGACAATGAGCTGATGGTAAGCTGCCAACCCGGGACATTTGCCTTCTATGTATACTCCCTTAAGAAAAAGGTGTGTAATGAAACTGGAGAAAAGTTTTAATAAAGCAGAACTTGCCTCTTGTATGCATAACTGAAAGTGAAATTGATTATACTTAAAGTAACTGCTCTTAGAAGTCCTCAGTCTTCAGTGGGAGGAATCTCCTTGGTCAGGAGGCATGGAGCTGAGCTATTTGTGGCCAAGCTCTTTTGGAAGCCTCTAAAAATTAGTCAAAATTAGCACTTAACAAAGGTAGAACATGGACACAGCTTCTCAGAAATGTCTGAAGTGCAAGGTGGGTTGCAAATACACGTGTGCTTTGTTAATTCGTCCATGTCCTGGCCTCAAGATCTGTGACTAAAGGCCATTTTGATTCCTACCTGTGCTTTTTTTAGCAGATCAGTAATAACAGGAAACCAATCAGGAGTCTGCCTCTCCAGCTCTAAGGTGATGATCACCAAAGCCAATGTGGAGCCCTTAAACTGCACTAGTTGGTGGCAGGCCATACAGTGCTGTAGCTGTTTGGTCAAGAATGCAACGTGGAGGGAAGGATTCGTCTGAGGCAGCCCGCTTAGCAGATGGGGCCAGTTGGACATCACCATGGCATGGAACTGGAGAGAAGAAAATATATAAATATATATATATATATATTAGAAAAAAAAAAAAAAAGCAGAGGTCAGTGAACTTTGTATGTTTTCATATGTTCCCAACCAGACATATAGACTTAATTTCATCTCATATCAGGAGGCCTAGAGGCTGTCCCCCCTGCCCTTCTTTTTTTTTTGTGTTTTGTGTTTGTACTTGCCAGCCACCAAACTGTTTTTTGAACTTATAATGAATGTAAAGGTCTGTGTTTCCTAACAGTTTCTGGGGTTTCCACGGTATCCAGATTGCTACGTAGGAGATTCAGTTCAGACCAGCACATATGAAGAGAGTAAAACCAGTAATAATGATTGTACTGTGAGTTTACTGAGGAAACAAGAAGAAAGGCAGTTTTTACAATCAGCAGCCTAAGACGGCTTAATATTTGCACATAACCTTATGAAAGGGTTCCAGGATGTTTGTATCATATGATTTTTGCCTTATTAGCACATGATCGTTTATCGAAGACAAAGTTTAACTGTTTCTATTGAGTATTCAGTAACTGCAATGTGAACTAAGTGCCAGATTGGGGTCTAGTTGCATTAAACCAGGGTGAAGTATCAGTGGGATGAAAAGGAAAGCAGTTTAAGAAACCTGTATATGAAATGTAGCAAAACTGACAGCTTTCTATGTACAGTATTAATAGAATGGAAATAGTTAGAAATATTTTTGCAGTGTGTATTTAAAAAAATAAAAATGGCGTATAGTTGTGCACTATGAGAATCTTTTTAACGTCCATTTTAGTTGTCCTTTAAAGATGGAGCACATTTTTTGAGCAAAATGAAAGGTTTTAAATAGCAGTAAATAAAAGATTACAGAATCACCATAGCATTCTTCAGCAGACTTGCAGACAGCTAAGAGCTGGTGGTATACAAAGCATCTTGGGAAGATGTGTGCACATCTGTGTTTTCTAGTCTTATTTGATAAGAAGTTGTTTCTATAAACAAAAGACAAATTGCAAAACGTAGTGCTTACAATGTTTAAGAAATCCATTGGTGTTGCTGTGTACAGATCCCAGTGAAGCTTATCTAGTATAATTCTTTCCATTCTCAAGATCTCAGCTGGAGAGCGTTTACAGCCACTCTGCACTGCAAGCATCTTCACCGATGGTATTACCTGTTAAAAGGAAAAAAAAGGAATCATAATAAAGAAGCCAACTTCTTACACAGTGCTGCGTGTGTTTCTCTGTACTGTGAATGGATCTAAAAGCCTTGCACTCATCCCAAAGCTCAAAGCAGGATGCTCATTCAGGAGACCACCTGCTCCCGTACTGAACACAGACAGGCCATGCTCCTCATGGGGCAGCTGGCAGTGAAACAGCCCCACAGCACTGCTGTGAGCCACCTGAATGCTGCACTGTGAGGCATGTTCCCTGCTACCTCATTAGCTCTGCTCCCCTGACGAGCTAGGAGAAGGTTTCCAATTTTACAGAGACTTCTGTGGTTGTCTCGTTTCCTGTGGTCACTGACTCAGCTTCTCCTTTTTAGCTGAGGGGAAAAGAATAACCTCAGTGTGATACATCATAAGAAGGTCTAAGAAGAGCATTTCTCTACAGGAGCAGTTCTCTAAGAGAAAGTCATGCCTGACTGCAACTCCTGAGTTTTCTGTTCCTTTTTAAGACAGAATGAAGAAGAGAAATAGAATCTGAAATGCTTTTCAAGGTTTATTTGGCTCATGTCTGTAAACGTCTCAAGAAGCCTGCACCATGAGAGATTTCAGCTATGTGCACTGGATAATTATCCCTCATAATCTCACACTTACATGGGTACTTGCTGGTTTTACATGCTCACCTTGAGGTGCCAACCTGAGTCATTTCCTCACTGCGTTCAGTAACTGGTTTCAAATTCAAGTAAACTCAGATCTATTTCAAATTTCCTCTGAAGAATCTCTGCTCTGTCTTGCCTACCATATCCTCCCAGGACCCATCACAAGAGAATTACAGCTCTTTGATGTTGTGCACACAAAGGTGTGGATTCTGATGAGGAGAGGTTTAAGTGCAAGAGGGGAATACGTTCATTACCATTCTGTGACCTTTATGGATGAAGGACCAACTCTTACACCCGCTGAAGAAACAGGACTGAAAAATGTTACAGCCACCCCTTAGGGCAGGGAAAATAAATGTACACCTCCTCATTACACCCATGTTGATGAAAGACCTGGAAATGCAAACAACTTGAAAAGAACGCGTGAATTTAGCATATTTAAAATGATGAGCACACAGACCTCATCTTCTTCGCTGGTTTTTGCTGCGAGGACAAGGCAGGAAACTGCTATGCACTGAAGGTATTTTAATCGGGCCTGAAGGGAGAAGACAACACTGAGTAAAGAAGATAACATCTTGGGGGAAATAACTGTTATTCTACTACACATGCACAACGTTCACATTTTCTTCTAAGTTGCATCTGCTTTGTAATTAGTTCAGCTGCAGCAAGATCTGAAGACAGAAACAGCAAGGAAATCTGAAGTGAAACAAATCCTCTTCTTGGTCTATTTTTTATTCACATATCTCCCTGCCACAGTATCTACAATGTAGTCTTCTTCCTCTTCTTGACTGAGATAGTATTATGCTTTTGCCAAATTAAGAGCTTCAATGCTCAGAACTTCATTGTTGTTTCAATGTCAGAAGAAGTTGGCCTCACAGTTTTGTTAAAAGTAGTGGTTTCAAGACTACAATACTTCATGTGATAATGCAAATGTTTTCTGTTCAGCAGAGGCAGCCAGAGGACGAAGAACTCTATCACAGCTTTTGAACCCCAAGTCACACGACTTGAATCAGCAAAACCTCAGCAAATGCCCAAGTTCATAGGTATGCCTTCCCCACTGAAGACCCTGGCTGCTCCCTAAATCTGCTGCCAAACATAGCACCTGCTTTGTGTGTAACCTGATTAGATGCTCTACACCTTCAATCAGTAATCTAACCAGACAGGAAGCTGAAAGAGATTCTCTACCTTCACTGATGCCAGCAACCGGTTGAGGATGCTGATAGATAAAGCAAATGTTTCAGGGTGAAACTGGAACTGAGAGCTCATTTCTGCAATCCACAGAATCGTTTTCTCATAACATGACAGAGAGATATCTGTACCCTGAGGAGAAGAAGTGAGAAAAAAGTACACTTAGCACTTTGGTGATTTCGTTAACATATCTCCAAAGAGAAATTCCAATTATTCTAAGTGCTCTAATTAACATTTCAGATGTCTTCAGGCTTTGAAATGACAACACTGCTGTTGTCTGTGTCTACAGAGAGGGAAAGGGCAAATTGCTGGAGCAGTTTAAAGCACTCATCCACATTGCCCAGCTCTTGCCTGCTCCATTAACTTCCTCAAACTACCCCAGTCAAAACAAAATGCAAAGCAGCTCTGAATGCATTTTACACGGGGGTATAAACGGGATGTCAAATGAAACAAATACTGACCCTCCTCCCCCATCCATTCCTTAAGATTAATCCATGCAGGATGACTTCTGCATTCAGGTGGGTCAGATGGTAGGACCTGCACTGCATGTCTGCAGGGAGATGCCTTAGGCACTTCCAGAGAGGACAGGGGAGAATACCTTCAGGGTAAGGTTCTGGAAAACAGGCACTTTCCAAATCCTAGCCTCTCTGACTAAGGCATTTTCCAGGAAGCAGTCAAGTCTTGAGCTTTCTGGAGGTCCAGGGCACTTCATAGCAACTCCTTGAGCCAGTTTCCCAGGCGGGAGGTGCTGCCAAAACCAAGAGAAGAATTATAAAGCAATATACCAGTTCCTTGTGCTGGGTATGGTTTTTTCTCATCGCACCTTTCCAATGCTGAGAACTAAATCAGGAGCAGCCACACAGCTGGTTTGTTTGCTGTTGGGCAGAAGCAATCCCTACATCCATTTTCCCAGGGAAAGCTGATGATGGAAGAAAATATATCAGAGCTACATGGCTTAATTCAGGGTTTTCACCCATGTTGTGCAAAGGCTGCTTATCGTGGGTTGGGAGCACACAGCACTGTTTGCCCCATTTCATACATTCAGTTGTCCCTTCGAAGAGCCATTAAGTTGCAGCTCATTATCATTATCATTCAAGTTTCCAGCAAATAGAGGTCTGCAAAGAAGGAAAAAGCTCCAAGGTTATTATTCTTAAGATTGAACTCCCAGCGAACAGTTTCTCTTAATTTAATCTTTCTGTTGCCATTGAAGACACACAACAGCAACGCTCTCTGGGCAATGGATGTATACATGAAATAAAGGCATGTGAATACTCCCACCTGAAGGGCAGTGAGAACACCTTAGCCTGAAAAGGGGTATTTCAAAACTGACATTAACAGCAGAAAAGAAAACAAAAGATGTTAGATCTAGAACTCCTGCTTTAAAGAACCTATAGAGCGGTGGACGAGGGCTCACACCGTCAGCTGTGAAGTGCCATCCACCGCCCCAAACCGAGTGAATCCGCCCCTAAAGCCGCAGCTCAGCGATGTGTGCGCTCCAGGCGCACCCGAACCATTTCAGCCGAGGGAAAACGTCTAAGACTTATGCACGCAGCTTCTCTTTATTTATTTATTTATTTATTTATTTTTGTGGTCGGAGGGGGGAAACAGTTCATTCAAGGCTGCCCTACAGCTTAACCGCGACCGTCCCAAAGAACGACCCCGAGCCCCGGGGCTGCTCCTGACTCCCCGGCCCGGCAGGAGCCCTCCGCCCGCTCCACCGTCCTTACCCGCCCGGCTGGGCCGCGCCACGAGTGGGCTCCGGGGACGGCCGGGCATGGGGCCGAGCGCAGCAGCAGCTCCGCGGGACTCCGCCGGGCGGGGCCGCACCGCCCTCAGCCTCCGCGGCTGCGCACAACCGGGCCCGGCCCCGGCGCTGTGGAGCCCGCGGTTACGGCTCCGATCCACTCGGGACGCGGTTCGGCTGAGGGGGTCCGAACGGGGGTTCTGCCGCGACGGCTCCAGCACAGCCCCCACGTCACGCGTGCCCCTTCCGGGCATCGTCGGCGAGCGCCTTCCATGCCCCGTCCCGCCCCGCGGTTCCCATGGCAACGCGGCCTTCTCCCTCCCACCTCCCCCTCTCCTCCTCCGCCATTGGCTGCGACCTGACCCCGTGGCCTCGAGAGGCGGGCCGGGCCCCTCCTTTCCCCGCCGGCTATTGGCTGTGCGGCCTCCGCAGCGCGCGGTGATTGGCCGCGGCCCGGGGCGGCTGGGGGCGGGCGCAGGCGCGGTGCTGTTATTGTTCCGTTGTGCGGCCCCGCCGCTGCTGTGTGTGGCGGCGCTCCGTGTCCGCGCGGCTCCGCCATGCCGGTGAGTGACGCCGGGCCGCGGGTTTGTGGGAGGGCTCGGGGTGGGATGGCGGCTGGGGAGGCCGCGGCCCGTGGGGATCTGTGTGGCGGCGCGGGCCCGGCCCGGGGCCTGAGGATGGCGGCGCGGTGCCGCCTCACTGCGGCATCTGTTCCGTCCTTGGCGGGGAGGGGGGAGGTGCTGTGGGATCCGTCTCCTGCGGTGGGCGCTGCTGAGGGCTTTGGGGGTGGTCTGGTGGTGAGGAGCCCGGGGTGCGGTGTGTTCCTCGCTGGCGTCCGAGGTGTGCGTTTAGGAACAGCTGAGCGCTCGTCCGTAGCATCAGTGAGTGGGGCGGTGCCTCGGGATGCGCTGCGTCCGGCGGCTTGGGCAGCTCCTCCGTCAGGAGAAGCGTTGCAAGCACTGACAGTCAGCTTAGTATCAAAATCCGCGTCTGTAACTGAGGGAGAAAGGCTTTACAAGGTCGTGTGAGCCAACCCTTGAGTTTTCAAAGCATTTAACGTTCAGCAAACGCTTGTCTGAATTCCCTTCAGCCAATGCTCAGCGCTAGATGCTGATGTCATCTGTGAGGTTTGAGGCTGTTTCCTTGTGCTGTCTGTTCGGACGACGAGCTCCATGGATTTAAGAGTGGCACAAACACTTCTGCTCCCAGCAAGCCGTTTGTGGGCACAGAGTTGTTTGCTGAAGAATTTCATGGTTGAATGGAATTCTCAGGCTTTACTCAGTTGGTTTCCACATTTGCAAAGAGAAGATTGCTTTGACTGAATAAGTGCCTGGTATTCCCTCAGCTTTAATTATAAACTAGTTCTGGTCTAAGCGTGGCTTTTGAGATCCTGCTGAGAAGTATGCAGTTACAGTGTGTGTGCTGAAGCATGCAGGTTTGTTACAGTAATGCTGCAGCCTGGGAGAGCTTTGCCTTTTCATAATTGCAGATCAACAAGCCTGAGAAGCCGGACAGGCCGGAGAGCTGTGATAATGTCAAGGTGGTGGTTCGCTGCCGGCCCCTTAACGAACGAGAGAAAGCCACGGGGTACAAAATGGCAGTCAGCGTGGATGAGATGAGAGGAACCATCACAGTCCACAAAACAGACTCGTCCAATGAGCCTCCCAAGACATTCACATTTGACACTGTTTTTGGACCAGACAGTAAACAGCTGGATGTCTATAACCTGACTGCAAGGCCCATTATTGATTCTGTCCTGGAAGGCTACAATGGTAAATTCCTGATTTATTTCAATTAGCCCATCTGTGTTCCTTGTGTTGTTGGTGTCCCTGATGATCTAACAGGGAGTTTCCCCTTAGGAGGGCTACACCTCCCTATTGTTTCTGTTCTGGCCTCTGACATACAGCGACCAGAAGGTGTCCCAATGGCTGTATGTGCTGAGATTGCTAACAGTGGGAGATAGTAGTGAGCAGGTCTTGGCTGAGGTTGGTGAGCTCTCTGTTTTCATTCTGTCTTCTTTTTGCAAAAGATATACACTTTATTTCATTATCAGAATTCTCAGTGACTCTTCACTATACAGTTTCAGTAACCAAGCAGCTGCCATGGTCCTGCAATATCTAGGTATGCATATTCTTCTCGTGCATATAAGTGCTGCATTTTTGTCTCTAAAACTTGCTGTTACAAACTAAGATGCCTAGTGACACACATCAGCCCTGCCTGGCAGATGATCGGTGCTTCCTGCAATTGGAAGCATGTGTCTGTGGTTTGTGTGTTTGTTATGCATGTAAATACAGTGTGTGAAAGAGAGGATACCCCAGTAAGGTAACAAATTACTGCTTTCCGTAACTGCTTTTCATCTCTGCTATAAACAACAGATCAAGAAGATCTTGAAGGTTTGCAAAATACCTAATAAGCTTTTGTGCTAACACACCCATCTTCAGCTGATTAAAATTCATTTTTCTCCCTACAGTAATGCCAGTGACTTGAGAAAGAAAACAAAAGCTTAATTTGAGTTGAGCTTAATTTGTGCTGGGACAGAATTAATTAACCTGTGTGTTTCTGGAATGTCTGAGCTGAGATCTCAGTAAGCTTTCAGTGGCTTCCTTGGGGGATGGTTATCTAGTCCAAACTGTGGCTGCTGTTGCAGGTTCAGGACACTTGCACTGTGGCCTGTGTTGTAGGAGCCTCATGTTTCTGCTGTGGCTTAAAGTGCTAGCAGTAGTTGGTTTCGTGGTTGATATATGATATTCCTCTAATTGACAATGCTGTTAATTACTCTGATGTTAATTATTTGTGTGTGAGCCCTAAGTGTACTGGTACTCAATTCTTTATACAGCTAGAACAAGCCAACTTTTTCTTAAATATTGTGCAGGCTGAACACTTTTGCTATGGTTGCCCAGCATTTCTGTTTCTCTTAGCATTGAGCAGTACATACTGGAGAGGGTAAAAAGTTTCAGGTTCAGAAAAATGCATTTAGTGCTGTCAGGCTTAAGGATTGGTGAGGTACGATTACAGTTATGGCAACTTCACGGCACTCATTAGTATGTTCTTATTCTTCAGGAACCATTTTTGCATATGGGCAGACTGGAACAGGCAAAACTTTTACCATGGAAGGAGTCAGAGCAGTTCCTGAGCTTAGAGGCATCATTCCAAATTCCTTTGCCCATATATTTGGTCACATTGCCAAAGCAGAGGGGGACACGAGGTAAACAGTTTCCCTTTACTGCTCCTATCTTTTCTTTTTTTGTAGAAGCCTGACCTCAGCAGTGGCTTAAGCCATTCTCGATGGGATGGCAGGAATGTATTTATATATGGATGCTTTTTCTTTGCATTTTGTGTCTCCTGGACTTTAACAAATATCTTAAGAGAGCTTCCCAACTGTTTGCCTTCAGGTTTTTAGTTCGTGTGTCTTACCTGGAAATCTACAACGAAGAAGTGCGGGACCTGCTAGGAAAAGACCAGTCTCAGAGGTTAGAGGTGAGCCTGCTGTTCTGAATCTGATGCTTGCTCCAAGTTCTTGAGTGATATTAGTTTAAAGAAGGGAACTGGGAGTTTGGGCTCCTCAGCATGAGCGCTGTTTCCTTTAAGATACAATAGCAGCTGGATATCACCACTGATTTGAGTCTTTCTAATTTGTTCTGTTGTACAGTGGAATACTGACTTTCTGCTGAGTCAGTTTCATCCATGCAGTTCTACCATAAAGGCCTCTTGGCAATCTTTCTAGGAGTTAGCACCTGAAATTTGAGAACTGTTTCTCACTAGGTAAGACCAGTGAGGTATTATTCTGCATGAGTCTTGATTCCCTAGCTATTCTTTCAGAGTGCTGCAGTGTTTTCTGTGCAAACTAGAATCTGGAGGAGTAAATCACTGTACTAATACAGCACCACTGAGATTTGCTGTCTGGGCTCTAAGGATCCTCTCTCTAAACCGTTTCTCTCTTAGGTTAAAGAGAGACCTGACGTGGGAGTTTATATCAAAGACCTTTCAGCTTATGTCGTAAACAATGCAGATGACATGGACAGAATCATGACTCTGGGCCACAAGAACCGTACGTAGCCTCGCAGTGGGCAGAGCAGACACAGTGAGGGTCTGATTTTTGAGACTTCTGTGAGAGATCTTGCTTCTAGACCTTGTGCCTGTAGAGCTCAGATTGTTCAACTGAGCAGAGCAAAGCAAGTGTCCCCTCCCAGATGTCTTTTGTGCAGGGACAAGTAAAGAAGGCTGTGCCTCAGTCAGCCAGTGGGGGGGAAACAATGAAGGCAGCATTTTCAGGGCTACTAGTGTGTGTATGTTTATTTCCCTCTTCTGCTCTAATCTGGATGAGCAAAAACTAGAGGGTGGTTGTTGAGGCTTTCTGGAAGACATAGCTCATAAAAGGATTGCTATGGTCTTGTGAATAAGAACAGCTGTTTTCAGGGATTGGCTGTGAAAGTGTTAAGCTAGTGGCTTTCTTTTTTGTAGCTTTTAAAAAGAAACAAATGGGAACTACTGCTACTCTTGGGATGGCACCTTGTGGTCATCTCGGAGCTAATGAAGGCAGCATTACTTCTAGTCTAGACTGGAGATGTGCTGCAGCTTCAGTGTCCAGCACGGTTTGCTGAGTCTGAGCATCTCTCCCATCTTCTGAAGAAATGGGTCACATGTAGAGTTGGGAATTAATCTCCTTTGGGAGCATGAAGAATGTTACAGGAGTGTGATTCATTAATCTTTTTTCTTGATTAAAAGGTTCTGTTGGTGCCACAAACATGAACGAGCACAGCTCTCGTTCGCACGCCATCTTTACTATCACCATTGAGTGCAGTGAGAAGGGAGTTGATGGAAACATGCACGTGCGCATGGGCAAACTGCACCTTGTGGATCTTGCTGTAAGTAGAACCAGCAGCATTTGCCATCAAACGTGGTGAGCACAGCTCCTCAGTTAGCACTGTTAAAGGCTTCGAAGCCCAGACTTCTGTCTGACAGTTGACTTCCTTGAAGTGTTTGCTCAAGGCTTAAATCAGATGTGTACCAGAAAGAGCCTCTAGTGTAAGTGACCTTGTACTGGTAGATGGGCTCTCTTCCTGTGAGGTAATCACTAATTATATAGACTGCACCAGAAAGAGCACACTGGATATCAGAACTGGGTCTTTGCAAAGTTTTTGCTTTTCTCTGCTGTAAGCACCTTAGGGGATTGTGACTGTACAGTTCCTCACTTGTGCAAGTTCCAACCCTCTGTTGCTCGCTTTGAACCAGTGCAATTGTGCTGGTAAAAAGGCTTTGTAGCCCAGATTTTACACTGGAGTGCTTTTTCTTGGAGAAGAGGCAGGGAAGGGGGCACTCAAAGCCCCAGATGCCTGTGTGTTGTCTGTTAATTTATTTACATGAGGTGTTTTTAGGTTGTGCTGTGAAACTTTCTGTAAAATAATTGCAGTGTTGCTTTATTCCCTTGACCTCTGGGTAGAAAAGACAGGAGCTGAGGTGCCTTGTAACTACTGACTTGTTTCTCATAATATTTTCATTCACAGGGATAAAACTGTCATCTTCTCAGTTATTTCCAATAATTCAGAGTTCTCTGGCACTGAAAGCTTCAGTTGAGTCCTGTGTCTTGTCTTGTTAATGGTGTCTAAAGTACATAGCTAGGTCCTCTAATAGTGAATGGGGTGAATAGTAACTTGACCATTAGAAATACTTTAGGTGTAGCTGTGCTCTTTGGAGGGAGAGATCACATAGCAAGTTTTGCTGTAATTCCTTTTGCTTCCTGTTTCCTTTCCAGGGTTCTGAAAGACAAGCAAAAACTGGAGCAACGGGGCAGCGACTGAAAGAAGCTACGAAGATCAACCTCTCTCTTTCTACACTGGGGAATGTCATCTCAGCACTGGTGGATGGCAAAAGCACTCACGTGCCCTACCGTAACTCCAAGCTTACACGGCTCCTTCAAGATTCACTGGGGGGCAACTCCAAAACCATGATGGTAAGCTCAGAGGTGCTTTCATAAGTTCCAGCTGTTGATCCTTGTTCTTGTAGGGATAGCACTCTGTCATGAGGAGAGCCTGCCATTTACCTGTTCTCAGAGCATTGCAGTTCAGAAAACCTTTTGCATGCTTTTGCTGTCTCTTCTCTGCATAGACAAGGATCTAAATGAGGTGTAAATGCACACGTGTAAGATCAAATAAAAACTGTGCTTAAGTAGACAGAAGCAACTGTGATGCAAAAGCCTGGGAAAGGGTGGCAGTATGATGTTGGAGCTGGGGTTGGGTCCCTGTGACATCACTCGTCCTGGACTCTGATTCTTTACCCTCCATTAACTTGTTCTTCCATGCGTTAGTGTGCAAACATTGGTCCAGCAGACTACAATTACGATGAGACTATCAGCACTCTCAGATATGCAAACCGAGCCAAGAACATAAAGAACAAGGCCAGGATCAATGAAGACCCCAAGGATGCTTTGCTCCGGCAGTTCCAGAAAGAAATTGAAGAACTTAAGAAAAAACTGGAAGAAGGTGAGATTCCCCTTCCACCTAGCATTTCTCAGACTAATGTTCATTCTGTTTGTGTGAGCGGTCTTCTCTATTTGAGAATGTCACAGGAATTCAGTAGCTGATTGCAACTCATTGCTCTGGCCTTGATGACCCAGCCGGGCACTCCCAGCGCAGGGGCCTGGCTTTGCCCACTAGGTGGCACTTGGCACTAGCACGAGGTGGTGGATTCTGGGCTGAATTTAGCATGCTGAGAACCTGAGGGGTCTGGGTGTGATTGGATATGCTGTAGGGATTTGACATGCGTGATAACAAAAACTGAATGTTTTCTTTGCTTGAGGAGAGGTGTATTTTAGGACTAAAATGAAATGAATTTGCGTGGGTAGGACTGAGCCTGACTAAGTAGTGCATGGAAGAAACAAGAAGCTTCTTTAAGCTTTGGAATGTTATGGGCTTGTGACAATGATTGGTCCACCAGTATTCAAGGATTTTTCCAGAAGGATTTGTGAATTTCTTCTAAGGAAACTTAATGTAGCATTACAAGGGTACAGGGACACTTACCTTAGTGTTACACGCACTGACTTGGCAGTGTTATATGGCTTATAATAATGTTCCTTAATTTTCCAAAGCTATTGCAGACTATCTCCTCAAAAGGTTATTGACTTCTGCAGCTACTTACAAGCTGCTATCAGTCACTCCCGACTTCAAATAAATGCTGCTGTCACAGTAACAAGCTGATGTTACTGGAAGGCTCTGATGAAGGAAAGTGCATCAGAAAGCTTAATTTTCTTTCTAGGAGAAGAGATATCTGGCTCTGAGACAAGTTCTTCTGAAGAAGAAGATGAAGAGGATGATGGGGAGATTGGAGAAGATGGGGAGAAGCGGAAGAAACGGAGGGGTAAGGCAGCAGGGCATCCTGTCAGTGCCACCCCAGCAGCTAGTGTGAGGGACTATAGAGCCAGTTGGGGAGAAGTGGAGTTGTAGGGCTGCCCTGCTGCCGCTGCAATTATCATGCCTCTCCTAGAAACATAGCTGCTTGGTGCTGACTCTCTAGATGGACAGCTCAATCCTATGTGGTATCTGCTTCCACTTGGGTAGCTGTGCTTGTGGTAACATCTCCTTCTGTGGTGGTTCCCTGGTTGCCGCAAGGTGGCTGCGTATGGCTCGTGACTCATGTTGTGGAACTTCCCCTGCTCACTGAGATGGGAGGAGGAAGACACCAAAAATCAGTGGTAGGCAGTATTCTTTTGTGGCCATGTTCTTATGGCTAGAGGGGGATTTTGGCTGTGGTATAGGATATAGAGGATTCATCTGTCCTGTGGATGTTCAGTTACTGGCTTCACTCTGGTCTTATTTTATGCTGATAGAGGAAAAACTTGACCTTTGGGGTGTCTGTGAGCTAGCTGAAAAGCTGAATGAGAGCTACACATCCCTTGTTTGGGAGTACTCTGGAAATCCCATGGTGAAGTCTATTTATCCTGCCCTGTGATGAGCTAGCAGTGTAATGTCTAAGCCCCAGAGATGCTGCTGAGTCTAGAGCTGCAGGTCATGGTGTACCATGGAGACCTGTGGCTTGCAGAGGGTCTGCTGTGACTGAAACTTTTGTTAATTCATGGGGAGTAGGGAAATCAAGCCCAGTGCTGTGCTTCAGCTTCCAGTTCGTCTTGAAAATGCTGACATTCAAACTGCCTTCCTGTCCTGAAGCACTCACATCTGTTTAAACAGCCTTCTTCCATTAAGTAGCTTCCCCTTCATTCTGATGTCTGTCCAAGCAGAATCATAAACGACACCTTTCAAGCCTTGTGTTGGTTGTAGTACACCTTTTTACTTCATTATTTTTCCTGTGCTTTCTAGAAGCAGGAAGATTGACTGTTGTATCCATCAAGGAACAGTTTCTGCCCAAATTCACTACAAGAGAAAGCAGTATTTCAAATATTGCCTGAAAAGAATAGAGGGGAAGTAGCTGTCACTTAACCAGAGCAGCTTGTTTGGAAGTTAAGTTCCCTAAGTAAGGTTGTGCTCAGCAGGACTTGCACAGTAACTGTCCCTGTGTAAGCTGATTCTCTCTTCTAGACTGAAAAGTGTACATTGCCATGTACATAACCCTGGAAGGGACTCCTGGTCACTGAATCTTCTGTTACTGTAGATATCCACAGCCACCTTCACTGTGATCTTTTTCTGTGCTATTGCTTGAAATGGAAGCAGCATTGGCATGGGATTGTAAGCTGTAGGCTTGTTAAGATGGGTTTTAACTGAACTGTCTCTCTGAGCATGCCATTCTGTGCTGGGAAGTGGTGGCTTTGCAAGCTGAGTCTGGGAGGGATTCTAGCAAATGCTTCCTAATGAGAACTTTGTGCCTTTTAAAACAATTTTGCTGGCTCTTCTGGGTTTCTTTTTCTTAGAACTAACCTCCCATCTGCATGTTTCTTCCTCTCTGGGTTTTTCTGTGGGACTCATTTCTGTTTTCCAGGCAGTAGCAGCAGCAGTAGTTCAGACTCCACATGCTCTGTCATAGAGAAACCTCTGGATAAGTCCTTCACTAGTGAGTGGGAGCTCTTAAGTCCTTTAAGCTTTGGCCTTTCCATGACCTGTGCGTTTCATTTTGCAATGCTGCACTCTTCCCTGCTATGTCTGTTGGAAGATAAACCTGAACTTACAACTTGGCTCAAGCATGCCTTTCCTTTGCTGCTTTCACGCTTGAAATGGTGGTTGGATGTGCACGTTGTTAGCAAGACGTGAGAATGGAGAGCAGTTGAGTAGGCTCTTTTGATAGACTTAAAGACATTTGGGAAACGTTAGGTTGAAAGCTTGCAACTTCTGTGCTTTAAATAATCCCTCTAAAATGTCAGAAAAAAGTCTGAGCAGCTTTCTTGTCAGAAGGTGCTGTGTTATACTGGATGTTGCCTTCCTAAAACTGAGTTTGGCTAGAACGAATGAACAATCAGTAGTTAAACTACACTAGTTTTACACTTGCAAGGAAGACTTCTTAATGCTTTGGTATTATTTTGGCAGACCTTCAAAACAAACCAAGATCAAGGCAGTGGTTGCTCTTTTTTCTTCCAGCTGCCTCATGACATTAAGTTTTGGGTCACCACAGGAGGGCATAGTTGAGAAGAGCAAGGGGTCTTGATTTCTAGCAGTGAGGAAGGTTTGGTCTGCTCCTGATCAGAGAAAGGGATCTGTTTCTTAGGGAGACCTACAATCATCTACTTTTAATGAAACAAGAGTAATCAAATTTTAGAGCTTGACTTGTTAAGAGCTTTACCAGTCATTGTGGTTGTACTGTATAGATGCAATCCACACTTCTGTGTGTGGAGAATCTTATTACATAGTTATACCTAAATAAATATTAATAATTGTGTTAGGATAAAGCATCAGCTCAGGGGAAGGGTGGTCACAGCTAAGAAAGCTCACAGCCTTAGCATGACCTATGGCTAATGATGATACACTTGGAAACCTGCTTGCTTCAAATTTGCTCTTTCCAAGCTTGCTCAAAACCTGAGTATTTCTCTTTGTATGAGGACAGTTAATAGCAAACTACTGATGTGGCTGTGGGTGGATCAGTCCATCTCCTGCAAGTCTGAAGATGGCTCCGTTGCAGAAGTTGTGCTGAGCTTTTGTGATGCATCTGTGTGGTTTGGGATATTGACTGTCCTCATGCATAGCCCTTTTGCATGTGGTGTCTTTCATTATTTTTTCCCTGTCCTGCTTTTTTTTACTGCATTTGCTTAAATAACCCAAACTGGCTCTATACCTCTATGGAAGCATCAGTTACTGCGAATTAACCTACTAATACCTTATGTGCTGTTGTCATTATCTTGGAAAAATAATTGGCTTGGAAACTTGGTTAAAACTTAAGTCTTTTGTGTGCTAAGATTTTTCAGGTAATTTAAGAGAATTGGCTGCATTCAGGAAGGGGGAAAGACCCTGGGTCTCTTAATTAAGAAGAAATGTACAGTCTGTTTCTTAGGGCATGATCTTTGCGGCAGGCTCCTAATGTTGCACTTAAGTTCTGCATTGGATGGGCAGAAGAATGCAGGAGTGAGTTGAAACTCTCCTGGACATGCAAAGGATGTTACAGAAACAGTCTCTACTTCAACACAAAATTGTGCTTCATAAATATTCACTCTAGTGGACTTTCACTTCTTAGTGATGATTATTCGGTTTTCTGCTCTAGAAAAGCGCATGTGGAAATCAATGCTTGTTCTGATGCTGATAAACTTTGTTCCAAATATCAAGCAGTAATATATTTTATTTCCTCCTCTTTATGCATATGCTGCCTCTCTGCGATGTGCTTTCTGCTTCCTCTTAATGCAAGATCAAGCAGGTTGGTGTGATTTTTGATTTTTCACTAGTAGATTTTTTTCAGCTCCTCAAAACAAGCTCTGCAATTGTATTAAAGGGTCCTCCAGCTCAGTATAGTTCATTCTTCTCCAAGACTGAGACTACACAGGGCTGTGTTAGTAACATGTAAGAAGCCTTTATCTGGTTCACCTCTTTATATCTCTGCATAGCACTTCCGGAAATAAAGCTTTGAGTTTGGGTTACCTAAAAGCTAACTAGTGAGGAATTTGCAGATCTGGAAACAAATATATTAAGTATCTAGGTCCTAAATTGAGTAGATGGAAACCAAGGTACTTTCTGTTGCAGTGCTGAAGTCCTTATGGTGCTCTTGTGTGTGTGCATGCTTACAGGTGCCAGTGTATCTTTCCCTCTGCTTGAGGTTATGAATGAGTATAAACAAAGGTGAATGCCATGAAGGCTGGAGGGAAAGAAGCCTTGTAGTGAGCAACAACATTTTCAATCACTTTGACCATATCCATTACATCACTGTGAAAGTCTCTTAATTCTGGATAGCTTCTATTAGTTTCTGGGCATCTGGATTCTGTGGGTAATTCTCACACCCAGAGAAGAACAAAATAAAGTGAAGGATTCATTCATTTGTAATGAGTAAAGGGGACAGTAAAACTTGTGGGAGACTTGTGGATTTGGGGAGATCAGTATAGGCTGGGTTCTCATCTTCTGTTTTCCTTCAGTTGGTCTAATCTACATAATTAAAGTATCCAGGTTTCCAACTCAGGCTTCTCTTTAGGCATTGTTCCTTTTCCATGAGTATTCATGAACTGTTTGGGCTTTTATGCTCTAGTACTTAGTTCTGTAGTATTCATTCATTGTAAGAATTTGTAAGGCAAATAAGCAGCATTGAAATGGGATTTCTGAAGACTGAGGTGTGCTCAGCTTGGGATCCATGAGTTCTGACATTGATAACTGCACTTTAAACACTGAATAAAGTTTGAACTTGAGGGGAAAATGTGCTGTGATATGAAGGCTGTATTATTTTTGTGAAATATTTTTCCTCACTCTTTGAAAGGCAAAAAGAAAGTTTCCCCTGATAAGATGGTAGAGATGCAAGCAAAGATTGAAGAGGAGAGAAAAGCTCTTGAAACTAAGCTTGATATGGAAGAAGAAGAAAGAAATAAAGCCAGAGCTGAACTGGAGAAGAGAGAGAAAGATTTGCTTAAAGCTCAGTGAGTGCCCTGCTCTGAGTAGTTTTTGTGGTGTTGTGGGTTTTTCCTCCCTTAATCTACAAGTCAGATACCAATATGTGAAGATGCATGGTGAGATGCTAGTCAAACTTTGTGTAAGCTGAACATCAGCTCTTGCTGTTATCAGAGTGAAAGAGGAGTTTCCTCTGTGCTTGCAGATCAGAGCAGGTAGTGGAAGCAAACTTTATTCTTCTACCACTCCTCTCTCAGCTGTGTCTGGTTGAGATGGCCTAGAAAATTAAACAAATCCTCTGAACTCTGGGAGCCAGCGAAGAGCAGCAGCAATGGGCAGTAGCTGTATAGCAAAGTGAGTTTCTTACAGCCCATACCCATGCTGTGAGCATGCTACTGTGTGTAGGTGTTCTTCATGCTAGAACTGAGAAGCTGCTGAGATCACACTGGCTTATACAGGTAGGACAGTCTCTCCCTCAACGGAGACTGCTCAGCAGCTGCTGCCATTCGTCCTGGCTTATCTCTCAGCTGCACTGTCTGGACCTTGTTTCTCTTGCTTCTGTTCCATTACAACCTATTGCAGTCTGTCTGAATCCCAGCATCACTGTGCTGGGCCCCTGGGGAGGGAGGGGGCACCCTGGGCAGCCTGGTAACACCACTGGCACCTGGCAGCCCCTGACAGAGGGAAACTGCAGCAGGAGAGACTTGTTTGCTGAGTTGGTTTTGTTTGCATGAAAGTGATGGGAGCTGAAGTTAAGGAAATCCCTGTGCTCACTTGCACTGCCTCACCCCTACTTTAAACCCTTGGCAGCTAGGCAAGTTTTTCAAGCCCTATGAATGCTGTCTGGGCTGTAAAAACTGAGCTGGACCTGGCTGCCTTGTGAGCACCCTAAGACAGGAAGTTCCCTACTTTACCTGTCTCTCTAGACAGGAGCACCAGTCCCTGCTGGAGAAACTGTCTGCGTTGGAGAAGAAGGTGATTGTAGGAGGAGTGGACTTGCTGGCAAAAGCAGAAGAACAAGAGAAGCTTCTAGAAGAATCAAATATGGAGCTGGAAGAGCGAAGGAGAAGAGCAGAGCAGCTTCGCAAAGAGCTCGAGGAGAAAGAGGTGGGTTATACTCCCAGCTACCTGAAAGTGGTGGGGCACTTTTACTTGTCTCATCCTCTTTGTGTGGATGAAATATAACTCCTACTCAGAAGCACAGTAGGAATCAAACTTTTTAGAGGCACATGTAACCAGTGCTCACCTGCAGGGCTGTGTACTCACCGTGGGTGTCAGCCAGCCTGGCTAAGCCAGGTATCTGTGCCCTTGGTGAATGCTTTGTTTTGTCCAAGTAGCTTCCCTTTCTGTTCATACTGATGCAAGTATTTTCTTTGACTATGTTAATGTGTGGATGTCTGTTAAATGCTGTGTACAGCAAGAACGTTTGGACATTGAGGAGAAGTATACCAGCCTCCAGGAGGAAGCACAGGGGAAAACAAAGAAACTGAAGAAAGTTTGGACCATGCTTATGGCTGCAAAATCAGAGGTCAGTGTTCTGAAGTTGGCAGTCTGGTCTCCTGTTTTGCAGCTGCCCAAATGCCCACTGACTCCTAGCTCGCTGCCCTTTGTGCATGTTGCTCTTATTCTGTCTCAGTCACTCTCAATCAGTGTCACTTGGCTGGTATTAGGCTCCCTGATTCATGAAAAGCATATTTTGTCTTTGTGATATGAGAATTTTCTTGGCATCTTGCCACAGATATGAGTTGTTTCTGCATTTTGGTGCAGAGCTTGGACTCACAGAAGGCCAATTTCATCTTTTCTGAGACCAGGAGCTTTATTAATACTGTCTTCAGCTGAGATAGGATGCTTTGGAGGGTTTATTCCTGAGATAAATATTTTTTAGTACTCCTAACTAGAGTTTGCTTTCATTTACCAAAAACATACGAGCAGAAGAAAAGTCTAAGTTATTGCCTTCTTCATTCTGACCTCTCATATGCTCTGTCTGCAGATGGCAGATCTGCAACAAGAGCATCAGAGAGAGATTGAAGGTTTACTGGAGAATATTCGGCAGCTGAGCAGGGAACTTCGCCTTCAGATGCTGATCATAGACAACTTCATTCCTCAGGACTACCAGGTACAGATGAAGAGCTGAAGCCTCTGATGTAGTTGTGTGCAGGTAGCCCTCCAGCATTACTTAGCCCACCAACAAACAGGATGAGTTGGCTTCCTGGTGCACTGACAGGCAGCTGATTGACACTAGTCTGCTGAGTTGCAGCATATGTGGAATGTTCTTACTGCTGTTCTGATTGCATTGACATAATGGTAAATCTGTGCTTTAGTGGGCACTTTGTGCTCAGCTGGGGCGTGAGATTTTCTGTAATCTTCAGGTTATAAGATAGGTAGCCATACCACATTCAAAGCCCTAATTTATCTAAAAGTACCTTGGAGTGGTCAAGGCTGTACTTAAGCAACTTGTCGAGGCTTTTGGGGGTGCATGTTTTGGGAAGCATGTCTGGAGTTAGAGCTGCACAACCTGCACAATAACTTTAACTTCTTTCTAGGAGATGATTGAGAACTATGTTCATTGGAATGAAGACATTGGAGAGTGGCAGCTGGTAAGCTAGCTTTCATACAAGCTAATGTTAGCATAAGCTTCTGAGGAGTTTAACTGAGCCCAGAAATAAGTTGGTAAAGCATGTGCATGGTAAAACTGACTGTGTTTCACTAATGGACTTTTTTTTTTCTTTTTAAGAAATGTGTTGCATATACAGGAAACAACATGAGGAAACAGACTCCTGTCCTGGACAAGAAAGAAAAAGATGTGAGTAACTCTTAATAAACTTGTATTGAACTCTGTAGGTCTGAGCTCTGCTTTCTGTGTCTACCACTTTGTATTCATGGGAAAACTGTCCAACTTCAGTTTTCTTGGTAGAAGTCTGTAGTGTTACAAAAGAACAGCTGATCTATGTACTAAATAGTTCTGGTGCTTTGTTGTTTTCCTTTAGCCCTTTGAAGTGGACCTTTCCCATGTTTACTTAGCCTACACTGAAGAAAGCTTGAGGCAATCTCTGATGAAGCTTGAGAGGCCGAGGACTTCAAAGGGAAGATCCAGGCCCAAGACTGGTAGAAGGTGAAGAGCTTTGGAGTATCTATATGTAATGGGGAGTTTTCCCAGGGGAAGGCTTAAGCTTGTGCCTGCAAACTTGAGACAAATGTTTGAAGACTTATGGCTAGGACATAATGCTAAAATTCTGCATGATAGAAGGGTTACTGATGTCAAGTGTGGTAGAACCAGGCTGAAATCTTTCACTGTGGTAAAATGTTGTCCAGAAAGTCTTATCTGTGGGGAATTTTGATTTCCTGACTTCATGTTCCCCTCTTCTGGCTGCTTGTTTTTGTTTCACTGATTGCTGGCTCAGTTGAACAAGTGTGACAGCAGTGTGACAGCACATATACTTTCATTACTGGGAAGTAATGTGTGCTGGGGAAGATTTCAGCGTGGGATGCTTTGTGATAATGTGTATAGTTTTGACCTGAAAAGTGGCTGGTCCCTGTCTTTCCTGGACCCTTTAATGATGTGTGTGGCATTATTTTTTTTTCTTTTCCTTTCTGCTCTCCAAACAGAAAACGTTCTGCAAAGCCAGGCGCTGTCATTGACTCTCTGCTGCAGTAGGTGTGACGTGTTCAGAATTGCCCTAAGAGTCAGTGAGTGTGAAAGGTTTGGCCAGGATATGGAATTTGAGATGACACAGTTTGAAGTGGCTGTGAAATCCATGCCTTGCTGGTATGGAGCTTTAATTAAAAGAATATATGTATTTTTCCTTAGTTGCCTGTATACTGTATGTTATATTAACATAATATTAAACTGGTACATTTCATGGTTGTGAAATTCCATGTGTTAAACAATGTGTTGTGCAGGGAACTGTTGTTGGTAATCCTTCTTGAAATGTATAGAAACCAAGGATTCTAGGTGTGTTCAAGTACTAGATGTGATAGCTCTAAATGGTTGATGGAATCCTAAAACCTAATGCTGGCAAATCCGTGTCCTGCTTTGCACATAGCTGGCAGCTTTCACTGTTGTCTTCTGTTGCACTGATCTGTTTGAATGTAGCTGCTGCAAACCTTTGAGTTAAGAGCATCAAGCCCTTTTATTTAAGCATTTTGCTGTAGTTATTAAGCTCATCATCTTGTGTCATGCACAACTCTCTTCATTTGCAGTCTTGATGTGCTAAAAGTAGTTGGGTGGAGGAGAACTTGGAACTACACACCTCTGAGGTTTGTGGGAGGGGACCATGCTCTGAGTGCAACACCAGTAGTCTAAGTAATGCTTTGATTTTTGTCTATTTGTGTGATCTGCTGGCAACATGGAGAGTGATGTCTGCACAGATGAGAGAACTTTTTTCCTCCTCTTAAGGCTGTGTGGGGCTGCATTGCTTTGGCTCCTTTTTATGCTTCTGAGCTGGAAGTTGTTTTAATTGATGTGAATTGCTTTGTTGTAATCTTGACAGCACAGATTGTTTGAGGGGAAGGCTTTAATACTAGAAGGACTGAACACTATGGCTCAGTTTGTCTCACTCCTGGCCACAGCTGAGGATGAATCTCTCCTGTGTTAGAGTAGGCATGAATTACCCAGTTTTCCCAGTACAGTAACATCCCCTGAAATAGCTGATGCTGTTTGTGTCTGTGTGCTTCATGGCTGTGCTTTGAGGGGAAAGTAATCTGGTCTCTGCTGATAACCATTTGTGGTGGCTGCTCTTTTTCTTTGATATTTGTGCTGCTAATACTTAACACCACAATACTGGGCTGTGTGCTGTATTAACTCCTGGAGTGCAGCAGTTGCAGGCATCTTAGTACTTCCCATATCAGTGTGGTGTTAATTAGGTATGGCTTATCATATAACCTTAGTGTTACAAAAAAGCTGTGATTAATAACTCAAGATGCTGAATAGTGAGGCTGATGTAAGGAGCAGGACATCTCCTTGAGTTGATTGCACCTGATAGTGGCCTTGTCTGCAGTTACCAGAACACTCCTGTGAGGTGCTAACTGCTGTTAAAGCAGATGGCAGGAGTGGGTGTACTTTGAGTGTGACAGCTCCAGATGTGGCAGTTAAAATTGGTCTTGCAGGGGCATATTTTGCTCTGGTGATGGGTTCAGTGCATTTCAGAATGAGTTTTGTGCTTTTTCTGAATTGTTCCTCAGGCTCGTGACCTGGGAGGAGGCATAGCCCTCTTCTTGGGGGGAAAGAGGTGAGGAGACCTGGCTTGGTCACCCAAATTCCTACAAGCTGCACGTACAGACACTGGCAGTTTTTCCTAATCCAGCATTTGGAAAGAGGTAAAGATTTTTGTCTGATCTAAACTGGTCAGATTTCTTCCTGAAGAACTGAATTTATTTCAAACGTGCTTCAGCTTAAGATATCGTGTTGCATTTGTCAGCTAAGATGGACTGAAGATGTCTCCAATGCCACTTTGTCTTCTAAGCAGGCAGGGATGTTCTGGTCTGAGCAGACAGATGCATAGCTTGGGTCTGTTCCTCAGAACCAGGACAAACTATTTCCTCTTGTTTCACGTCCTGCTGTGCTTTGTTCTGTCAAGTGATCTGTTTTCAAGAATGTTTCTCCTGAGCTGTACTCCCAAAGGCCACTGAGTTCTTCACCCAGCAAAGCATTGGTAGGTGAAAGCTGGGGCTGCATTTACAGCATTTAAAATCTGTCTACAAAGCTGTGTACTTGGGTTGTATGCCTGTTATTTCTGCTGGAAACAGTAGAGCTCTGCATATTGAAAAGATCCTCGAGGCAGGGAAAAGCTTCAAATAAATAATTGCACGGCTTTGTAATTAGATGAGAGAAATTGGTTGTGATTTCCTGTTAGGGGGGATTGTTTTGGAGAACGAATTTTCTGTTCTTGCCAGAGGAGTTTGCTTTGATGTAGAACACAACCTTCTTCATGATGCTCTGTCAGCTTGGCTTACCTTTTTCACTGTGCTGTTTTGCTGAAGTTTTGGAAACTTCCTCTCAAAGCAGAGCCCTGCTTGCAGGTTTGCTGTGTAGGTCCTCTGCAGCTCTGGACAGTCTTGCAGGTGTCAGACATCCCTGTACTGAGCCTTAAAGAGGAAGGGCTTGAGTTTGTGTGGGTTTTTGATGGCTCAGTCAGTGCAGCCATCTTCATCCCAGGCCAGTGCATGCCACGTAGCTGTAGCACATACACAGTGTGTATTATTTTTGGCATCTCTTCACCAGAAGCTTCCCCTCATTCCAGCAAATCGTGCAGAGTTTCTCTGGCTGTATGTCGTTTAATGCTGTGCAAATGAATCATTTCAGAATTAAGTTGTTATGGAACCTTTCTGCAGGTTCAAGGGAAGTGAAAATGGTCCTCAGTGCCTTTCAGTAACTAACTCAGTCTGCACACCCAGCTCTCACCTTTCTCAGCAGTTCTGCTCAGCCAGTTCTGTACATAAGGAAAAACTGCTAATGTTCGTATAACTTCTCTGCATATTTATTGGTTTTCCAACTGTTTATGTTAATGTTCTTTGTTTTATGGTTTAATTTTATTCCCTATGCTGTACATATCAGTATTGTGTCCCTGCAGCATGTTCATACTGTGAAATAAAATCATTGATTCCTAGGTCTACCTCTCTGCCCACTTTTTCAAATAACTTTATCCATGTAGACTTTGTAAATCCATTGAGAGGCAGAAATGATGTCAGGAGGTGATGTAATGGAGCCCTTCCTGAGCAGCCTGAGGTGGGCTTGGGGTGCTGGGGGGTGTCCTGCTCCTCCCATGGGAGCTGCAGGCAGGGCAGCACGAGAGCAGCTTCAGCAAGGCTGCAGGAAAGGTCAGAACTGGGAGCTGTGCCCCATAAACTGCCCCCACTGTGCTGGGAGTAGGGGGGGTCTGAGCTGGAGCACTGCCCTGCCCTGCAGCCCTGCCCTGTGTGTGCACCCTGGGGTGCTGCTGAACTTCTCTCACTGTTCTCCTTCAGCTGCATCACGGTCCTGTTGCACTTTGGGTGGTGTGAAGTTGTTACCTGCAGTAATGGGAAATGCTCAGCTCTGTTTCCTTTGCGTTGTGTTTCTTCTGGAAGCTGGCTCAGCCCTCTCCTGCAGCAGGTAACAGGCTTCCTGTGGTCTGCTAACGCTGCAGCTTCCCTGAGTATTCTGACTCAGCTGATGCACAAACCAAACCCTTCAGTCCTGGGACTTTCCAAAGCACTCTCCTACGTGATGCCAAAGTTGCAAACTGATTGATAGTAACAGTCCCATAGGTATTTAGGTGTCTGGGGAGCACCTGACTGCTGCCACAGCTTGGAGCTGTCCCTTCCTTGCAGTGCTTTTGCTATGTTTGTTCTCTATTCTTTCAGCTCTAACCTCTGTACTCCTGGGGCAGAGCATAAAGTGAGAGGGGAATCCTCTGTGTACACTCAGCTCCTGACTGGCTCAACCCCCCTACTCCTTAACGGCCCTTCCCTCTTGCTTTCCAGCTTCAGCACACACTGCTGAGCTTATGCCATGTTCTTCTATGAAGTGTGGGCACTGCTTGTGCTCTGCCTTCTCCTGAGCTATTTCTGAGCACGAACTCAACTCCTTGCAGGGCCACTTTCATCGGAGCCCTCCCCTTGTGCCACTGTAGTCCTGACTCTGCTCACTGTTCACCACCAGCAGCAAACCCCCTCCCATCTCTTTTTAGGCTCTGGTTAGGAACTGTCACACGGAGTCAGCAAATTTATTCAAAAAAATATATATTAAAGAATCTTTATAAATAATCTTTAGAAACACAGTGTCAATATAATAATTAAAAAGAAGACAAATTCTCTTTCATTAGTTGTTGGAGCAATCTGTGCAGGTCCTCTAGGAACTTGGTCATTGAAGTGGTGTGTCCTGCTGCCACGGGACACGGTGCCTGCAATGGAAGTGTGATGTCAAGGTGTCTGCCCTGGTTTTCCTGCCTGGGTTTGGCAGCTGGAGAGGAGAACTGAGCAGTGCGTGAGTGCTGAGCAATGTGCCCAGAGCACGAGTCTTTGAGAAATGGAGTTGGTGGAGAGCAGCAGAACCCGGGTGTGCAGCAGGGCAGCACCTCTGTGCGGGGTGGGGACAGAGCCTTACCTTGAGGGAGGTGCTGTTGGCATTCACCAGCTGACACATGTTGAGGAAGAGGCCCTGCAGGTCCTTGTGGCAGTGCTGGCTCTCCCGAACCACCATGGAGGCTTTGCATAAGAGCTCACTTCCCTTGTTTGTCTGCAAGAAGATGCACGTGGCTGTTTAAGAGCCCGCTTGGTGCAGTTTATGGGTTAAAACAGCACAAATAATGCATTTCTACTCCAAGGGGCTCAGGGTGCACGCTGGCCCATCCCCTCTGTCCCCAGGTGTGCCTGGCTCGGCTCAGCTCAGCCAGGACAGCTCCGGGCTGGGGCTCATTGCTGCTGCAGCTCTGCAAATCCTCAGCACGGATGAGGGGAGTAGAAAAGCACCCTCAGTGCTGAGGAAATCACTCGGTTCCTTTCCCAGTAGATCGCTGCCCGCATCTGGAAGTAGGGTGGGTACATTGGAGCTGACCCTGCTCTCGTTTCTTCAGCTTTCTCCCCAAATGCCTCCAGGGAGCAGCTGTCCCGGGGCTGCAGCTGCTGGCTGCTCTCCTGCATCCTGCTCCCTTCTCCTCCTGCCCGGGGCTGCAGCTCTGCTCCCTGCTCTGTGCCTGCGGGCTGGGGGGGGCAGCAGCTTTCTGTGAAAACAGGAACTCTGGGGCCGGGCGCTCGACTTAGGCAGCAATTCTGAGAGCAGAAAGAGGCTTTATTATCTGCCATTGAATCTTCTGCTAGCTGAAGAGCCTTCCTCCGGATAAGGGGCTAAAGAGGGATAGCTCTCCTAACGGCACCTGAACCGCAGCGTGATCGGGGTGCGTGGGTGTCCGAGAGTGACACGGGGCTCCAAGGCAAAGGAAGAAGTTCCTCTCTTCCTTTCCGAAAACCCCACACAAACAAGCCCCGTGCTGCTGCAGCACATGCTCGGTGCTGCTCTCCCTGTGGCCCATGGGGCAGAACCCAGGGGGGATGGTGCCCCAGCGCCGTGGAACTGGAGTGCGCCCACATCGGGCTCCGTCCTCCCTCTCCCAGCCCTCGAGCTGGCTTTCCCCTTACCTCACTGCCTGCGAAGATATCCGTCACGTTCAGCTTGACACAGGAAGCCTTTAGAGAAACAGAAGAGAGGAGCAATTTAGGGAGATCGATGCCACTGTGAACGGCACCATGCAGGCGGACACGCGGACACATCTCAGTGCAGCTCGGCCCCCCTGGCCCAGTGCTGCTCTCCCACCTCTTTCTGCATGTTCTTTGCTATCTGGATGCCCTCCTTCAGCAGCAGTGAGGGCCGTGAGGGCAGCGTGCTCGCAGCCCCGGGGCCGCCCAGCAGCACCAGCAGCAGCAGCAGGATGGGCAGCGAGGAGCTCATGGCCTCTGGGATGCACCTGTCTGTGCTTTTCTGGGCGAAACATCTCAATTTATTGCTTTAAAAATTGCTGAAACGGAGGGAAAAACTGATTTTTTTTTCCCTTATCTGCACTTTCCAAAGTTGCTCACATCCATTTAGGAGAACAGGTCTTTTTGGTAAAAGTCAAGGTTTTCTTCTGATCTCGCATTACGTTTCAACGTAGGAAATTTCCACCGTTCAGATAACGGTGGTAGGAGGCAGATGGTGCAAAAAGAAAAGCCCGCGCAGCTTTTTGCTTCGCCGTTTCTCCGTATCCCAGGACTTTCTCTCCCTGCGAGGTTTGGGCACTGCACCGAGGACCACAGATGCGACCGCGCGCAGATAACGGAGCGTCGCTGCTTTTTTTTCCCTTCGTGTCCTCCGAGCTCCCACCGCTCGCCTCTCCCGTCATTTGAATATCTCCATATCATGCAAAGCACCGCCGATCCGCGTGCGGGTTGGTCTAGCTTGTTATCTCCACCTGCACGAGGAGAAACAGAAAGCACTGGGTCAGCGCGGGGCACTCCTGACCTGGGGGAGGAGGTGGAGCTGAGGGTCATCGAGTCACAGCGTGCCTTGGGTTGGAAGGGACCTCTGAAGGCCACCTGGGCCCACTCCCTGCAGTGAGCAGAGGCACAGCTCGGTGCTCAGACCCCCCCAGCCTGACCTGTGCTGTCTGACCCGTGCCCACCCCCCGCCGTCTCTCCGTGCAGCCTGTGCCAGTGCCTCTCCACCTTCAGCATAAGCAACTCCTTCCTTACACCCAGTCTAACTCTCCCTTCTTTTAGTCTGAAACCGTTCCCCCTCGTCCTATCCCAACCGTCTCTGCTCAGGAGCCTGTCCCCTCCTTTCCCACGGCCCCTTTGGGTCCTGACAGGCCACAGTGAGCTCTCCCCAGAGCCATCTCTTCCCCAGGCTGCACACACCCAGCTCTCTCAGGGGCCCCGTGACACCCACTGGGACGTGGGGACACGTGGCTCTGCCCTGATGGCACTGAGCTGGGGATGCCACGTCCCTCCCTGGCACAGCCCTGGGAGGTGACAGCACCGGTGTTGGTGGCATCACCGCAGGAAATAATGCTGAGAAATTAGCTGAGCTGGGAAACTTTGGAGTTTTGTAATAACTAATAGGTATTTTTCTAACTCAAATAGCAACTCCCCATCAGATGCTTGATAAGAGTCTGCGAGCGCTCCATTAAATTAGGAGTAACCAGACTAAAAGTTTGCTTGTCTAATTATGCCCTGGCTGAAAGCTCTGCCCGGGATCAGTTCCCTGCGGCCCCGATGGGCACACACAGAGCAGCTTCACACGGGGGGAAGGGGATGGGGTGGCACGGGGTGGGCATCCCCAGGCTGGCAGTGGCAGGCACGGTGTTATCTGCAGCGCTCACGGTGGAAAGCTCTGAAACTGGAGTTGATTAAAAGAAAACGCCAAATTAACAGAAAAACATAACCTTTGAGCTACTCGGGGTGAATCACTGTGGAAAATGGCATCAAGAGCAGTGGGCAAGGCACAGAGCAGGCCAGGTTCCTGAGCCCCTTCCCAAAGGTGGGATACAGCGGTGATGCTGGTGCTGCCCACGGTCATAGTGCAGTCTGATTGTGCCCTGCGGGACTGGGGGTCCTGGAGCCCAGTTGTGCTCCCAGGGAGCTCCCTAAGTCAGGCCCCACTGCTGCAGGACTTGGCTGCAGCCCTTCCCCATCCCACCCACCTGCCCTGCCCTCAGTGCTCTGGGGATCTGCCCCTTAGTAGCTGTAGGTGCATGACTGTGTTAATTGATGGCCAATTTGCACACCCCTATGTGTTGGTGCTCCTCCCTCCTCCTGCGCTGCTCTCATCCTGCAGGGATGGACCTGCTGCCATTCCTGTGGCTGGAAGCATCCCACACCTCGGGGGCAGCGGTGCCCAGGAGTGCCAGCACCCGCGTCCCCGTGGCCACGCAGGGTGGCATGGCCACCAGCTCCAAATCACGGAACTGGAGAAGTTGGGGAGGACCCGGAGGTCACCTCTCAGGTGTCAGTATCTCCAGAGAAGGAGAGTTCCCCCTCCCTCTGGGCTCTGCTCCGGGGCTCTGCCACCCTCACAGCATGGAAGTCCTTCCACATGTTATAGATGGATCTCTCTGGGCTCCAGTTTGTTCCCACTGCCCCTTGTTGTGTTGCTGGGTACCACCAAACCTGGCCCCATCCTCCTGAGCTCTGCCCTTCAGATACTGATCAGTGCTGGCCACATCCCCTCTTGGCTCTCTCTCCCCGAGGTGAGCAGCCCTGGAGCTCTCAGCCTGACCCCACCAGGAGCTGCTCCGGGCCCCCATCCCTGCAGCCCTCCTCAGGGCTCTCCCCAACCGTTCCCCATCTACCAGCAGCTGGGGAGCCCCGTGCAGTGTGCAGTGCTCCAGATGTGGCCCCCACAGGGTAGAAAGGAGATGGGAGGAGACCTTCAGACCCTCCCTCGCCTGCTGACCGTCCACTTGGTGATGCACCCCAGGGCCCCATTGGCCTTCTTGGCCACCAGGGCACACCTCTGGCTCATGGTCAACTGTTGGTCAACCATTCATCAGATGTTTGTTAACCTTTGATCAACCAGGACACCGTTGCCCTTCTTGGCCATGAGGGCACACCGCTGGCTCCTTGTTGGCCACCAGGACGCTCGGATCCTTCTCCACAGAGCTTGGCTTTCCCCTTTAACCTTTGACCCAAAGGAAGGGCTGTGGTTTATCCAAAACCAACCCCAGGGCTGCAGCGGACCCCCACTGCACATGTGCATCCATGATTGGACCCAAGCATCCCCAGCCCTGTGCTGACAGCACCCAGAGGGCAGCATGAGGCGGTGGGGCAGCGGCATAGAGTGAGATCCTGTGTCAGTGCTTTATTGAGCAACGTCCCTACAACATCAGTGCAAAGTCAAAAACGAACAGAATACTGACTTCCAAATACGGGATGATTTGAATATATTAACTCTGACATCATACAAATATTTTAAATACAGAGAAGGCGAATAAGTTATCCATCAGCATACATTCATCTGTTGTGGAAAGGCAATTAATCAGGCGCTAACGGCTCCCTGGGGATGAGGTAGCAGTATTTTAAATATGACTGTATTCCCCAGCACTACTATCATATAAGTTAAAAACAAAACATCTGAACGCTGCCTTTTCCCTTTTGTTGGGGCCTAAAGCACACATAAGCTGCTTCCCCCAGCCAGGACTTCTCGAATCCTCAGATTGTGCAGTATAAAAATAAGTTATTTAAATAAAACATAATAAATAATCTCTAGAAGTACGACGCCCATGAGCACCCACTGGATCCAGTTACCCTGCAGACTCTCCTAACCTTGCTATTAATAACTTAAAAGCGCACAGACGGTACAAAAGGCACCGAAAGTTGAAGCTCAGTGCCGGCCGTGCTCCTCCCGTGAGCACTGCAGCGGGGCCTCCGTGCAGCACGGTGCTTCAGCCCAGATCTTGATCTCGTTAGGATGAGAAGCCTCCCCTCATTAGAGGAACAGGAAGCAGATAATTTGGTTTTGGTTTTGTTTGTCTCTGCGTTGGGAGGTGAACGAGTTAAAGCGCTGTGTTGGTGGCTGCTTCGGGAATACCCAGCGCTGGGGACTGGGGACACGTGTCCCCGGTGTTCCCCTGCACATGGGACCCACTGCAGTGCCCAGCTGTGGGACAGAGAGCTTGGCCTCAGCCAGAGAGGTGCTGGGATGGGATGGGATGGGATGGGATGGGATGGGATGGGATGGGATGGGATGGGATGGGATGGGATGGGGAGGAAGGTGGGGATGGAGATGGAGATGATGGAGATGGGGTTGGGGACATTTCCCTTTGCCACAGGGGACAGCCAGGGCTGGGGTGCTCCCAGGCATTTAGGACTGAGTTGGGTTTGGGTTCAGAGCTGGGGAAGTGCATGCTGTGGAGAGCTCAGAACTGCAGAGCCAATCTGAGGAGCTGCCAGCTCGGGGGCCGCAGGGTGGAGGCAGTGGGGCCGGGCTTCAGTTTGCAGCTGTGGCTGAGATCCGTCGGTACAGAGCCTGGGTGAAGTTCCCCAGTGCCGGCAAGAAGTTCCGCAGGTAGATCTCATTGTCAGTGCTCAGCGAGCAGCTCTGGGGGAGGAGAAATGTAAACGTGAGTATGCAGCAGGGCTCAGCAGTTTGTAGTCAACGGAGCAGCAAAAGAAAGTGGTCTCATTGCATCTGCACCCCGGAGCTCACGGCCATGGGGAGAGGTAAGGAGTTGTCCTGGGGTGGGGGGGATGGGGACAAACACCCAGCTACACTCCTGCAAGCAGAGAAATGTGGAGGTGTGGCACCTGAGGACATGGGCGTGGTGAAGTCGGGCTGGGGTTGGACTTAATGATCATTTCTAACCCTAACGATTCTATGATTCATTCAGCATCTTCCCCCCCTCGTGGTGAACCATCCCGCAGTGTGGGTGGGGCTGCAGCCCCAGGGACGGCACCCGGAGACGGCTGCAGGGCTGCAGCGCTCAGGGCTGAGGATGCTGAAGCGGCAGGGGATGAAGGCACCGCCCTGCCCCGTGCTTACCTCCTTGCGGTGCAGGCTCTGCAGGTTGGTGATGAGGGGCTCGTAGTCCTTCTTGCAGTGGGTCACCTTGGCCAGCACCCTGGCAGCCTGGCACAGCAGCTCGTACTCTGACAGCTGTGAACACGAACGCAAATATCAGCACCACAGCTTCACTCCATGCTGCCCACCCGAGTGCCCGGGGCCACTGGGAGCTCTCCCAGGATACCCTAAACCCTCGGCTGCACTCTGCTATGCAAGCAGCAGTGGCACCCATGGGTGCTGGCCAACAGCCTGGCCCATTTGGTTGTAGGGCAGGGAGCTGCACCCAGCTGGGTGTGCTCACACCACTCGCACCCTGTGAGTACCAAACTGAGCTCCGTGTTCTGTGCACGGTGTCGGCAAGCACTCTGGTTATGGTTGTATCAATTAAAGACATCTTTTCCGCGTATCTCTATTTTTTTCTTTTACCTTCCGATCCGTGAAAACCACCTGTGCCACTCTGGTGTCATTGCAAGGGACCTGGGGAGGTGACACAAGCAAGAGCTGTCGTTAGCAGACTGCACCCCGTCGATGGCACCACCCACAGCCAGCAGCAGCAGCAGTGAGCGAGGAGCAGCTGTCAGAGCCCTGCCACCCACTGCCTGGGGACACGGTGCTCCCATCTCACTGCGTGGGGACATGGCATCAATGGGCCCTAGGTGCTGCCATTGTCACCAGGAGTGGGAAACGCAGCCCTGCTGCCACGTCCCTGCCACCAGCTGCCTACAGCCGCCCCGAGCAGCTCTCCCCGTGGGCTGCAGCATTCTGTGGCACTGAACACATCAGCTGCCCAGGCCCAGCTGAGCAGCGAGGAGAAGAGCTGCACCCTCCAGATGTCACCCCACGGGTGACATCAGACAGGGCCAGGGCCAACTGCTGGGAGCTCTCACTAAGCAGTGCCAAGGAATGGCCACAGGTGAGGAAAAGCCACGAGCTGTCTGCTCCTTACCTGCGCTCCTCTGCTGAACTGCTGGATGCTGTGGGTGATGTCTGACAGCTTCAGCGGGGACAAGGTTGTCAACAGCGATCTGGAGGCAACGAGCTCTGCCAGACAGAGGAGAGCAAGGGCAGCCTTCAGCGTGCGGCACATCCTGGCTCTGCCACCTGGCTCTCTCTCAGGGCTTCAGTGCTTCACTGCTGGCAGGACGTGATTTTATAGCCCGACCCGGCAGCATCATCCCATCCGATACCAAATATAGGTTCTTCCTGTGCTGCTCAGTGGGCAGCAGGGCCCTGCTCCCCAAAGAAGGGATTATGTAATGGTGACAGCAAAAGACTTTTTGCCCTTAACTGACTTTATCTTCTATTCCCCTACGGTGCAGATTTTAATCACCTTATTGATAGATTTGGAGATACCGAAATGGGAAGTGTAGAATTTCTGCTCGGCGCCGCGTGCTGTGCGTGGAACGCCATCAACGTGAGCGACATCCAAACGCCGCGGGGAGGAACAGGGCTGAGCAGTGGGCTCACGTCCCAGAGCTCTCCTCTTGTTCAGAGAAAAGACAAATAGTAGCACAGGAGGACCCACTGTGGATATGTGCAACTGGACACGCTGGCGGGCTCTCCCACCATGGGATTTGAGACAACCCCCGTGTGTGGTCCCTTGATTCTGGTGCTTTCCCCCCACACCACGCGCTAGGGAACTGGGCAGTGAAGGCCACTGCTTCTGTGGGCACCCCAACTGCTGGCACAGGGACCTTACTGCCACGTGTGTCCTCAAAGGTGACCCCAAGGATGAGTCCACCATCTCTGGTGGCAACAGGCACCACAGGATCACCGCAGTGCCTCGGAGATGGGGATGGTGGACGGCTGCAGATGGAGAGGGGCAGATGAACCAGGGCCGGGAAGAATTCACAGTGCTTGGCCATACAGGCAGCAGAACCCTGAGCTGAAGTAGCCCAAATCAGATTTGAAAGGAAAGAAAACCTCAAGGCTTTTATCAAGATGTTAAACATCTGCAAAGAAACAAAAAATTGCACTTGCATGTAAAGGAAGAGGCAGCGGAGGGAGTTTTGTGGCGTGTGGGTGTTGGGGTTTCAGCGAGGTCTGGCTCAGCTCTGCACCACGAACCCCGTCCTGCAGGGACAGCTCTGCAGTGCCCGGGGGGCCACGCTCTTGTGTCAAACATTTCCCTTTTCACAAGGTTGTGTTCATTGCTTCTTTGATGCTCACTACAGTCGAGGCACTGCGTGGTCCATCCCGGTGCTGAGCTCTCAAATGATTCCCGTCCCATTGCAGTGCCTTTCTCCTATATTGGACAGCCAGACACTGCAGTGACAGAGCAGGGCTGGAGTGCTCTGTCACTGTGAGAGCTTCAATCGCTGCTGTCCTGGCAGCAAACAGGAGGAGGACATCGTTCCCAGCCATTGAATTTCCCACAAAACAGGGAGCTGGGGCACAGCCACTGAGAGCACGGAGCTGGGGTGCATGCAGAGCTGTCTGTCTGTCTGTCTGTCCCAAACCCATTTCCTGCAGGAGAAGCTCTCAGCTCCCTTGAGCAGGTCCTCTGTGCAACACTAGGGCAGGAGCCAGCGTCCCAGCGGATGGGGTGGGCTGTCGGGGTCCGGGTGCCTCGTGGATATGGTGTCATGGGGCATGGATGCCCCTGCACCCACGAACCTGCGTGGGGAGCGTGTGTCACCCCACCCCAGGGCAGATAAAATCATTCCTTCAAATATTGATACGGTAATGTGAACTTGATGATGGGAAAGGCTGACGTACCAATTGGGCTCGTGTGGGTGGAGAATGATAGCTCGAAAGTGGAGTCTGGTTCTGAGAAATGGGACAGAGCTGGGGGTTGGTCCTGGGCTGGGGTGGGGGGGGTTGAGAAGGGAGCTCAGAGCTCTGGGAGTGGTGGTCCAACAGCAAAAGAGCATTCATGGAGCATCCTCAGCTGTGCTAGGCATTAACACGCAGCGATCACACAGTGCTAAAGGAAGTGTCTGTCTGGGCAGCACCCGGCGCTGGCAGTGCTCCCTCTGCCCGTCCCCAGGGCTGCAAACAGAGCAGGACCAGCTGAGCTGCATCTACTCATCAAGAGGGCTGTGCCCTGGGAGTGAACACATCCCAGCTGCCAGGGAGCTGCTGCCACCAGGGCAGTGTGGAAATGAGCCCAGGGCCAAGCAGGCCTTGGAAAACACGATCCTGAAATGGAAAGCATGCAAAATGCTGCTGCTGCCATTTGTTTCTAACTCAACAAGGTTGACTTAGGTTGAGCTGGATGGTGCTTATGCCTTCTCTTGCCCCATGAAGTGGAGAGGTGGGCAGTGACCACCACCTCTGGGTGGCACAATCGGACCTTTCACCATGGTGTCTCTGGATGGTGACAGCGGAGGCCAGCAGTGTGTCTGCATGCCCAATGTGACCCTCAGGGCAGCCCAAGCTTGACGCCTCGTGTCCTGCTTCTTTCTCCTTTGCAGCAGTGAAGCTGGGGCTGGAGGCCCACAGCATCCTGTGCAGAACTAGAGCACCTGAATGGCCGGACTGGGCAGTGCTGAGGGCACAGAGCGGTGCTGGTGGCAATGGATGGGCTCAAGGACCCAAAGGAAGGAGTTAGGCACTGCCAGAGGGTTAGCCTGATCCTTGGGAGAGAATCCTCCACTTGCTCCTGACTCTGGCAGTGTGATTTCAAGTGGGCTGTGTCCTTATGGTCAGAGCAACAGCCTCGTGCCATCTGCCCCAGTGCTGTGGGTGCTGGCCCAGGCTCAGGACGCAGCCAAACACATCCCTGGGTCACATCAGTGCTGGGATTGACTGGGTGCAGGAGATGATGTGAGGTTTCAGGAACCCTGTCCCGCCTGTGATATCGAGACCTCGATTTTGGACAGCATCTGTCACCATCATTTCACTTCCAGTGATGTTTCAAAGAAATCCCCGGAGCAGCCACAGCATTTCTCTGAGGCCATTTGCTCCTTAATTTTAGAAAATGGTGGAGAATTTGAATACAACATTTTATAACATGAAAAAAAAAAAGCCAAAAAAAAAAAAGCCAAAAGAAAAAAACCCAACCCAACCCGAATGTGGGTCACCGTATAACATGGAGCATCAGCACACGCCGTATCTCTTCCATCAGTGGCTGAGTTTATAAATGGAGGATTTCAGGCCGAGTGCTGGGGGAGGCTGCAGCTGCCCCACAGCTGGAAGGGATGGAGTGCTGCAGGCATCCAGCACAAACCAAGGATGGGTTTTGGAGCAGGATGCAGCCAGAGGAAGGAGACTTTGCAACATCCCAAAGGTGTAATCTTGCAGTGAGCAGAGTCAAGAAGTGCTGCCTCCTGGCAGGCTGCCGACGTGGTTAGTAAACAAACCGTCATACTGAAATAGATGAGAAGTGATATTTGCAGTGACATTTAGCTGCTAACAAAGCTATATGGTGACATTAAATTATTAAACTTTTGAGAGCATCATCTGTTTTCATGGGGTTGGTTTGTGGCATTTATTTGTAGACAACCACGTCTGTTTCGTGTTCTGGATCTTCAGGAGCATGAAATGCACCAAGCACTTTGAGTTTCCCCCAACACACAACTGCTGCACTGGTGCTGAAGGAAGTGTGGGGACTCTGGGGCGTCAGTTTTCCACTGCTAACATAAACTCCAACAGAACTAAGGCTGTTCAGGCTGGGATGGCTTTGAGGCCGTTTTTTTCCTGGTGAATGTGCTACCTTGGCATCTGAGTGCTGGTAACCAGAACTAAGCTCTGCTGGAGACACGTGACGCAGTACAGAGGCGGTGGTGGGGATGGGTGAGGTGATCCCAGCGGCCTTTCCCAGCCTCAATGACTCCATGATTCTGAGTACTCTCATTGGGTGCTGCATGACAGAGACCTCAATCCAGGGCTGATTCCCAGCCCCGAAAGCAAGCCCATGGTTATGGGAGCAGAACTCCCCCTTCCCCCAAACCACTACTGCTGCCCGGCAAGGCTCTGCACCCTTGTGCAGGCCGAGCTGCCAGCACCTGCCTGTGCCGACAGCGTGGGCATCCCGTGCTCCCGGAGCAGGGCTGCGTGCTGCCACGGCACAGCAGCTGCGCTGCTCTCGGATCCCATGGCTCTCCTAATCACTGTCAGCTCTCAGACAGCAGGTCAGATTATCAGATTCTTTCTACTTTTCCCCTTGGTGGCTCTGCCAGCGCGGGGCAGCGGGGCAGGAAGCGGTGCAGCAGGGATGCCCTCGCGGCGGGGCCGACTGCTTCCCCTTTCAGACGGAAGGTGTGAAAAGCATCACTGTGTTTTTTCGTCACTTTGAGCACTGACACCTCATATCAGAGCGGTTGGTTTCGGTTCACACCCCGTTTTCTGGATATATATATATACATATTTTTCTAAGTCCTGACCAAGCGTTTCATCTCTGAAACGCACCGTGTGCGTGCCGCCTGCAGCCGAGGATCAGAGCAGGGCTGGTGTAAGCACAAATGTGCACAGGGAAGGTTTGCAAACTGTGTCTGTAAGTTAGGGACCCAAGTGAAAAAAAAAACCAACACAGAGCACACCAAGGCAGGGGAATGCTTCTGAAGATAATTCTTCGTGAGCTGGGATGTATGCGTCATGCTAAGACGAGCAGGTAGAACAGGAAAATTTGTAAATTCAAAGTCATTGGGTTCTGTTGATTGTATCTTCAAGAAAATTCCCCTTCAGGAAGTAATGCTAGAGTCAGTGAAGCTTCTCAGTTAAAACTGCAAACGCAATGTATGTTAGCAGCATTTTCCTCTGCCTTCTTTCTTCCCCCACCCCAAGTTTGGTGTTATTGCCTTTCCAGGGGATTGCTGAGGGTGTAATTGATAGGAAGTCCCATTCATTTTTTATCTCCGAGTGGTTTCTGGAGCTCGGGGCACCTCGGCTCTTTGAACTCATATTTTCAGAAAATTCGTGTGGAAATAATCCTTAGCTCGAGTGCTCAGTTTCTGGCACTACTCTTTAGGGCAGCAGCTGCCCAGGCCGCTCAGCTCCACTCCCAGCAGTATGGAGATGTACAGGCAGATGCTGTGAGCTTTCGTGTACCGATTTCAGTACAGGTGTCACCCAGATAGTTCAGCAGATGATGCGAGTGCTGTCCCTTCTGTACCATGAGAGGCTCTGCGGGGACGTGAGCATCACAGCATCACAGCACAGCCCCCAGGGCCGGCGGGGCCGAGCACACCCATCCCTGCAGCGATGCCCTGGGGCAGCGAAGTGCCTCTGTCCGTGGTGCTTAACCCGCCCCTCCGCTTTTGGATAACGGGACAAAGGCGGCCCTGCCTCTAGGAGCAGGATGGAGGCGGCGTGCAACATCTCCAGGCTCATTCCTGCACTTTCCTAAGCACAACATGCTGCTGCAATTAGTTTACTCTCTGGCAGTGGTTTATAGATTCTTCCCTCTGAAACAGTGGTCATATAGGGTCAGTTAAGGCTCAGGCAACATTTGGCATCTGCGAGGAATTAAAGAACTCTAATTCCAGCCTTTGGTAGTGGACTTACCCACAATTCGATCTGGAAAAGATGCCCTCTTACTTGGTTACAGACATCACAACCCTCAGGGCACACGGCTTCAGGGACAGAAAGGTCTACAGCTGAGGGATCTCACTGAAAAGCTCTGTACTTAAGGTCAGGCCCAGCTGGCTCTTTGGCTGCGATGTTTGAGTGGTAGGTCCCCTTTGGCCATCAGGTGCTGCTGTACCAAGGGAGAGAGACTGAGAAGAGTCCTGAGCCATGCAGGAGAAGCTCAGTATTCCTGTGGGTTAACTCTCCAAGACACTGCTGCTCTCCTTTTCAGAGAACTCGGTTTTATCTTACGGAGTATCTGAACGTGACCAACTCATCTAGATTTTGACATAATTCCTCTAAGCTTCATCATCTTCAGCTAAATGACAGAAACTGGCATTCAGCCCACAGTAAACAAAGAGAACACGGTTTAAATACGCTCCCGTCACCCATTCACTCATCTTGTCAGAAGGGACTTTCCTTCATTCTCAAGGAAGGTACTACACTTTGTGAAGGGGACCTTGCAGGAGCAGCAGCAGCTGTCCTCTCTGAACGCTGCGCTCCCTGCAGAGCAGGCAGGTCACAATGAATGAACCTTGGCTACAGATGCAAATCCATCTTGAACTTGACCGAAGGTGATGGAGAGCAAGCTCTACTGCCTTGACAAAGCCAGAGCTGCTACGAAGACTCTGCATCCTGATCAGGTCCAGGATGTACACAAAGAAAACCACCACTTTATCTTGACTTTTAAAGCATAAAATTTATTTACAAGTTAGCTACCTGGCAGTCATCTACATCCTACCAAATAACGGTGATACTTAAACCCAGGAGGAGAAACACACACCAAGTTTAAAAGCACAACAGCCTCAGATTCCAGCTAAGATCTTCATGGTCCTGCATGATACCAAGACACTGTATTTAAACAGCTGAGCTCTATGAAGCCGATCTATAGTACGCATTTACTCAAAAGGTTAACGAACGTATGAGCCCAGCGAGCTGACGCTGCACTTCATGATCTCGGAGCACTGATCAATGTTCTTCTTGATCCTGTAGAAGGTTTCCACGTACTCAGAACGGCCCAGAAGCTCCACAAAATCTTCATCGTGAGTTATCACCAGGAGCTGGAAGTTTCGCTGTCGTGAGCGGCTTTTGATGATCCTACAAAGAGACGTCACTCAGCGCACACAGATCACACTCCAATTTAGAGAACGTCCTAAAACACCCAGCTATTGCTTGGCATTCCTTTATTTCCCAACTAACATAGATCAGCACTTCTTTTCACCCCCTTTAAAACCAAGCAATACATAAAAGCATCTCAACCCCCTTAAGTTACACCATTTTTCCTCTTCCGAGTAAAGAAAAGGGAATTTTCTACTACTGCTTTTGCATGCTGAAGGCAAAGATATTTCAGCTTAAAATACAATTTACTTCTGCTGACCGATACTAAAAGTTGACAAGCACCCAAGCTTCACAAGAAGAGATGACTTACTCCACGAGGGCATGTGCAAGAGATTCTATGTTCTCTCGATCGAGATTGGTGGTAGGCTCATCCAGTGCCAATATGCCACAATTGAGGCAGAATGTTTCTGCCAGAGCGAGACGAATGATAAGAGAAGCAAGCACCTAAGGAACAAAGAGACATCAGGGTTCATAGAGAAACTGTGTGTAACGTTTTTAATGCCAGGACAAACTGTGATGAAAGTCCACCAAAGAACGTGGTGCTGGCTCGCTACATTAGGATGACTAATTAGCTTCTGAAAACTACATCAGAACTCAAAGCTTGAAGTGGAAGATCCATTCTACAAAGTACTACATTGGAAAACAGGAGAGAAGTGAGATAACCAAAGTCCTGGAGATGCTGGAATGAAGGACTCCAGGCCAAGGATGCTCCAGCACTGCCCTCAGCACTGCCTCTTGTCTCTGCTGAAGCCCTGTCCTAACAGTGTAAGGGAGGTGGAAATCTGCATGCGCATCACTCAGCTTGAACTACTGACCTCATGACTCCTTACTAGAACTGAAGATGGTACTGTTCAACAGCTTGCATATTAGGGCTCTATTATCAGACTGCATCATGTTTTTATTAGCTCCCGTGAAATACTGAAAATCACAGAATGCCTGATGGAAACAGCACTAGCAAAATACTTTCCAAAGATCACGACTGCTGTCATCACTGCTCACGATCAAAGAAAAGTTCTCAGAATATAAGCTAAGACACTGTGAACAAGTTTCACTCTCGTTTACATAACACTTCAGCATAACTGCTTTAGGAGACGGTGCGTTTTTTGCCTACTGTGATGTTCTGTAAGAAGTCTTGGATTCCTTCTGACATGAGTACAGTTTTCACAACAAATACACTTCCATGCACAGGTCAGAATCTGACAGCACTGCTCACATCCACGCAGCAACACCATCACATCTCTTCACAGAGTACCTCTTCAAGATGTTACTGCTGTATGCACCATCAAATACCACACACTGCTTTGCTGCATTGTCTATTAGTGTTAATTACTATCTGGTCAGGGAGAAGTGAGGAGACAGAAGAGCTGGCTGCCAGGGAAGCTGGCAGCTGACACAATACCTTCTGCCCAGCACTACATCTTCCTCGCATATCCAGTGCTGTATCACCCTTTATCATCACTACTCTGTAATTGTAACTTCTCCTTTTATCAGATGCTGAAACGTTCTCGTCTGCATCAGAACGGATTTCTATATATTCAATATCTGAAAAGAGAAACAGTTTTTCCATGATTAAAAATGCCACAGCATTAAATGGCTCAAATTCAATCGAACTGAGGGATGTGGCGTACAGAAGCTATAAAAAAAATCTACTTACAACTCCCACCCATAGATCAAACTTTGAAATTAATTTCTTTTTAATTGAAGAAATAAAACAGGGCAGCTCCCCAGACTCAAAGAAACCTCAACTTTGGAGAAGATGGAAAGGGCAAAATTACTTCTATGAATCCCAGAGTTAACCACAGAACATGTAACAAAAAGGAGACACAGTGGTAACCAACAGACACTGCCTTCAGAATGGAACCATTTTCACATCCTGGACTTCCAATACCACGAAGTGACAATGTCTGCTATGCAGTGCTGAGTATAAAGCTGGAATATATGGCTGAAGCTACAACACCACACACCTTGTCCTCTGTAGGTACTCCGCCAAAGGTCACGAATTATTTTGTTGATTTCTTGCATCTTCATGCTATGGAATGTCATTATTGCTCTAAAGAAGAACATAAACCCACAGATTTTCATATAAGCAACTGCAAACTGCTACAGACAACAGGACAAGGTAAGAGCTCCCTTTCTGTTCTCTAAATACTTTCAGTAAGAATATATTAACTCACTGATTCTGAACACAGAAATGTACAATTAATTGCCTAAATGGATGTCATGACTAGAGCTACCTTTCTCTTCAACAACAAGAGTAGCATAGGATATAATTTATAACTTTATTTCCCTAATTAATATATCAAGTCTTCTGCCCAGTAATAGCTGACTCCTCAGGAAAGCCTTCAAGAAAGGACATGATGCAACTTTTCCAACTCAGCTTTTCAAACACACAGTGCTTAAAAAAAAAAAATCTTGCTTGCTTGCTTGATGCAAAGTTTCTTTCAGAAAAAAAACATATCTGTATTCAAAAGTAATTCTGAAATTGACTTTTTACACATACTTTTCCCACTTCCCCTCTTACAGGAATTACTTCTACCTGTTCTGAGGAATACCGAAGTCTCAACTCTGAAAGGATTAGTTAAGTCTGAAGAGAGAAAAAGTATGTTCTGCTATTTACTTGATTAAATCCAAGAATGCATTCTTCATCAACATCTATCAGAAGGCTCTAAATATTAAATCAATAAAGATCAATAGATAGCACAGAACACCACACGAATGTCATTTTTTCCCAGCCTCGTATACAGCTTTCCATCTCTGGCCATTAGAGTTAACATTTTGTCTCACTGATTTTTCAGACGATTACCAATAAGTGATGCTTATCTATTTTTCTTGAAATTACAAGACTGCTTTCCTGTTTTGCCTTAAATAGAAACAATAGATGATTTGATACCATAAAAAAAGATTCTGAATTCTAAAAGGGAAATTCTTGGATTGCATTTCCATTTAAGCTGAAAGGAATTATAAACGCTCTGAACAACTTGCATCTTCACACGATCAACTTCAGATTGGCTTACGTTCAAATATTAATTACATCTGTTTTATCATTAACACTGATTAAAACAGAGCTCCTCTAGACCCCAGTGTTTGACAGCCTTCCTTGAGACCTGTCTTCCTGAACTGCAACTTTCATGAATGCATTTAGTTTATCTTCCAACCACACCAGAGAAGTTCGTGTTCCAAGACTTCATTCTGTGTGGCCAGAAAATGCTCTACCTTGTATCTCAAACCACTGCTTGGAACTGTCACAATCATTTCCTTTCCCCCTTCTCTACGCACTGCAAGACTTAAAAAGCCTTTATCAACCTTTCTCAGTCACTTCTTTTCAACACGGAAACTTTTCTCTCTTTCTCTCTCTTTCTTTCAGGGGGGCTGCATATTTTATTTTGTATTTGTTTACAGTGTCAGAGATGCTCTTTTTGGTCAGTCAGTCCAAGAGGATGAAACAAGCTTCCAGAGGAAGCAGGAACAATCACAAAGTTTATGCTTTCCATCCAATGTAAGATGTGTTTCTTTTGATCTTGCCCTCTCTGATACAAGTACAAAACCATCCACACTGGAAAAGGGTAAAAAACAAAACCAAACCTCACCTCTGAACTGCAATATTCTTTAATGCAAACACAATTGTTTACCTGTGAAGAAAACTGTGGGGAACAAGAAAACCACATGGCAGATCTTATTTATGGTATGGTATGCCCAGAATCAGCAATGCTGGCAGATACTCTCACAAAAGCTTTCTACAAATGACTTCAGGTGGGAAAAGAAGCAAGAAACAGAGACAGAGGAACAGCCTGAAGCATCACTGGCTCTTCCACCACTTTTCACACGAAGCTGAACATGTCTACTGTCTGGAAATCCTCTAACCACCAGAAGCAGCAGAGCAAAAGATAATTTCACACCAGGATTTCAGAACAGAAGGGGTCACGTGATGGGTTCATTTCCCTATTGTCTCTCTCAGCTTGAACTGTATTGCAAATATGAGTCCTACCATTGTACAAGCAGTACTCAGAAAGGGTCCTACAGAGAACTAATAAACCTATAAGGATCAGTTCAGTACTTAGATCTACGTTAAGCTCCAGTTAACACCATCAGTGCACTTTTGAACATTATATACGTTACAGAGATCCTGTATTCTAGCAATCCTGTGCAGTCTGTAGCACCTTTTTCATTCATTTACTTTGCTTTTAGGAATCAGTTTTCTCTGGAAGGCAAAAAAAGAAAGGCTACTGCAATTGGTTACTCAGGATAAATACAAAAACAATGGAAGTAACATATGGATGTACAAGCTTTATACTTAATTACACACCTCAAAGAGTGCAACAATTTACTCTAGAAGTCACCTTAGGAAGTCTGATATTGCAAGATGCCTTTGCATCAAAGCTATCAGTGGTAATGAAGACTATACAAAAGATAAGAATTAACCTCTCACGTATACTTACTTATCAAGAGCCTTGTAATAAATGTCCAGATCTTTGTTCACCAGCTCTGTTGTTCTCATAACAATCATCATCTCCCTGTGCTTTTCCTCTGCATCCTTGAACTGTGACTCTCGAAGTTCCTTTTTAAACCTAATGATCTCTTCCTCAAACCCACGCTGTCGGCCGAGTGCAACGTGATGGTTTCTTTTCAGAGCCTCTATTTTCTCCTCTAAATGTTTTTGTTCACTGTCAAAGCACAATTGATCAACAAATTTTTTTGTATGTGCTGCCTCACAATATTTTAATCAAGGTTCTGTTAGACAGCAGCTCACTCTTTTGTGCACATGCAGTTCAGAACAGTTAAAATTACAGTATCAATGCCACCAGAACTAAGACATAGTTAAAATAAAAATGTATTTAAGTTCTCTAAGAATGTATTTAACTCACTATTCTGAATAGGAGAAGCAAATTATCACGCCCAAAGCACAAAGCTTTACAATTGATTTAAATGCAGGAATTACATGGGGATACTGAGAAAACAAATACAATGAACAGTTGGGTACTTTAGCACTTGGGTAAGCTCAGCAGTTTGCACATAAGGAGCTGGATGGAGATAATCCCTTCTCAAAAACGTTTATTATCTGAACAGCTGCTATTAAACTACAGAAATAAATAAAGGCTTTCCTGCTGAGACCTACCTGAGAAGACTGAACATGAACTATTCTCATCCAGAGACATGATGCTTTTTAAATGGACTAAACAGTGGAAACTGTTAAAACAAATGGCTTAGATTGGAACAGGTTACACGTGTATTTGTAGCTACAACTATGTAATTTCACTAAGTCATCTATGTTATGTTGTCATGCATGAGTCTGAAGGATGAAGCAGTCCACGTGAATGGGGAGAAAGGCACACAGTAAGAACACAGGGAGCACTAAAACAGCAAATGCTGCATGCAGATATTTAATGAATTCTTATACAAAACGTGCTGCTCAGTTCTGAAGATGCTTACTTTTTCAGCTGTGGGACTTTCATTTCTCCCATCTCCCTCACAAGCTGTTTTATATTGTCTTCAACTTCTTTTAGCTCTTCATTCCGCTTCCTCAAAGTAAGGTTGTCCTCCAGCCACCTCTCCTGTATCTGTTTCCACAGAAGGTAACAAGTTCTGTGATAGGTTCATAGGTACATTAGGTTGGAAAGGACCTACAAGATCATCTAGTCCAACCATCCACCTATCACCATCTCTACCCACTAAACTACTAAATCATGTGATGTTTCAGTATATCAATTCTCAGTTACAAAGCATGAGGGCTGCACAACTCTGCAGCATGCTTTGAACATAAAACAGTCGACAACACTGAAAAGTACCACAGCACAAGCTTACTTTGTTTTAGAAATAGGGCATACAGAAATCAGCATGATTATTTCATAATTCAATCTGAAACAATACATAGAATATTTATCAGAGGTGACCCTGAGTGATCCTGAGCATGAATGTTAATGGTACAAGTGGGAAAATCACACAGGGTGAGATTTAACAAAGTCCTCTAATTCAATTGTACAGGCAGGATGGTGAGATGGGGTGGGGAATACATGGTTCTGATACAGAACACAAGCAGAGCTGGAAACATATACACAATAATTTAAAGCACATGACAAAATCTGGAGTGACAAACTATTCCTGATACCTGCATTGCAGCAGCCCTCCTTTAACTGCTTTTGAAAATGCTGGCTATACCACAACAGTCTTAGCTCCCTCAGACATACCACAAAATGATGGAGACTCCTTTTGTGTATATAAATCACAAGACTTTTTTAAGCTTAACACCCCATACAGCAGCAGCTTTGACCAATAAACCACTAAGTACATCAGCAGGAGACAAACTGTGCACCAGCAGACTTAAATCACTTCAACAACTCAATGACTCCACTGTAAAACAATGCACCTACTTTTTGAGTGTCAATATCCTGGCGAATAGTTTCCATCTCTTTGCTAATCTTCTCCTTCTGTTTCTCACAGGCAACTAACTGAGAGTTCACTTCATCAAGTTCACACTCCTTTTGCTAAAGGAATTAAAAAAACCAACACATTATTTACATATAAAAATGCTTTTAAAAGCAGCTTTTTAATGATTGATTGTTCTTTAGATTACCTTCTTATATTCTTCCTTTCCTTGTCGAACATAGATTTCAATTTCTTTCGTGTACTTATTTATATCTTTAGCTTTCTCTTTTATGCCATTCATCTGCAAGGAAAACATTTCAAATGAATTGCAGACTCATGCCCAAGACCTGGTATGACTTACATCAAAGATAACTTTTGAAACCCAGATGCTTTTTATTACTGCTTTACAAAAGAAATGATAAATACCCATTTGTGTCTTTTAGACTTGTTAGACAAGAGAAGCACCTGCCCCAAGAAAGAACAAGGACAGGTCACAGCCACTCTTGCCATTCCTCCTGGATCCACTCATTAGTGACCTGTGGCACTGAAAGCCCTCAGTACTGCCAATGTCCCCAGAAGCTTTTTTGATAAGAACACCAAAGATTAACTTACAACTGAGTTAATCTCCCAACTTGGTTTATGCTCCTTTCCTTCCCTTAAAGATCCACAAAACGAAAGCATCAGCTGTAGCCACCACTGTTTCCTAAAAGCCAACTTGTTACCAAGGCTTTGCATGCTCCAAACCAGTGTGTAATCCTATCTCCCAACCACGTCAAATGCAAACAAACCTTCTCTTGTATGTCTTTATTGCTTGCAGTCCTTTTGTTAATCAGATCCTCCTTGTCTTGCTGCAGTTTTTCTAAAGTTGCATCCAAAGGAAACACCTGCTCTTTTGCTTCCTGAAAAGCAGTTGAAGAAAGTCCTTTTTATTTACACATTCTGTCAGCAACCAACAATTTTCCAGGAGCTAACACTCGAGAACACGACTTAGTTGCTGGGATTACAGATGCCAAACATCCCAGGATTCTTTTTTTTCCAGGACAACAAAGCTAAGGCTTTATAATTATTTCCTACCTTGATTTCTCTGTGTAAGGACTGAACCTCAGTGGTTAACTCCACTGTTTGCTCCTCCAGTTGCTGACGACGCTGCACACTGCTGGAAATCTGAAGTTTCTCTGCTCTGAGTTCATTCACTGCACTCTTCAGCTCCTGAATTTGATTTTGCTGGTCTTGCTTGATTTTTTGATTTAACTCAATTTTACTAGTAACTGCAGGCAAAACCGCAGACAGTGAAATGCAGATATGTTATTACCAACGTTTAATGCCTTCCTTACATAAGAAATCCAACTCCAAATTAAGCTAGTATGCCTCCCTCAAAAAAAACCAAAACCATCAGAACATGGTTATTTCAGGATATGAAAAGGAAACTAAAATTTCTACCTCAGTGACAGCAAGTTAGAATATTGTTCTTAATATAAAAATGCAGTATCAGTCTTGGATGACCTACCTGTATCCCACAGGTGTTTCTTCTCTTGTTTCTCTTGACTTACTTGTAGAACACTTCTATTTAAATCAACCCCCAGCAACTTAGCCTCCTGCTGAGCAATTTTTCTTTCAACATCCCTAATATCAGTCTGAAAGTAAGATAAGAAGTGCTGCTATTACTACATTAGTGTTTAACAACAGGGTTTGGTTTTGTTTTTTCCTTTTCTTTAATCTTTGGCACACAGAAACAACCTTGCAGCTTGAGGCATATACTCCCCAGCTGGAGCAACATCACATCATTAGCACAAGGTTCTGTTAGCACACAGGCTGCTGGAAGATGGCATTCTTATTTGTGAGAGGAAATCAGTATGGGCAGACTTCCAATGGACCCAGGATACCTCGTAGAAGTTACACATACAGCCTCTCTGCAATGACACAACTGTTTAACTAGTTTTCTTAGTATCAAGAACAGCTATGCTACCTGTTTGAAAAGTATTAACACCTCAATTTTCTTTTTTTGTGGTATTGTTGAATAACTACTTAAATACTTGGCAGCAAACAAGTGTCACTTTACGTGTTGAAAGGAATTACAAAAGCATACCTGATACCTTTCCATTAGAGTTATGTCTTGTAAACATGCATTAGCACCTTCCTTTTCAGACAGAACTGTTTGCAGAAGTGTTTCCTGTTCTTCTATCTCACCCTTCAGGCGTGCAAATTCCCTGTTTACAGCCTGCAGCCTGTTCCTCAAGTCTGGTATGTCCCTTTCTTGGAGTTCCACTACAGTTTGCCTTAAATAAAATACAAATCCAGCATTGTAAGTTCAAAATATTCAAGATCACAAAATCTACCACATGAATTTAGCCCAAATGGTATCCCCTAAGGCAGGTGAGATTTAAACACAAAACCAACCAACCAAACCACTCTCTTCTGGCTTTGAAGTACAGTAAGTGCTAAAAAAAGGTCTACAATCCACTGCACACGAGTGCCCTCTTGTGAAGGAAAGGTCTACTCACTAACACAATGGTCTGCAAATATCTTGAAATCAGAGCCTCTTCTCCATTAGCACCAAACTTACTTTTACTCTAAGTTACTCCACTTCTACTCTAAATCCTGATCTTGTGACAAGGAAACCCCAAGACTCTCTCTCTCAAAAAAAAAAAAAGATTTTATAAATGGTGATTAAAGTATATTTGGTGCCTGTTCTATGAATGCAATTTCCATTTCAGCATTTTTAAGAAACGTATTTAAGGTGTTGTGCTGTGAAAACATTTTAGAAGCAACAACAAAAAAAACCCTGTACATTTTAAATTGCAATGATAAAGAACAAGGAAGATAACTGCTCCTGTGTAGTGTAAAAGATTTGTAGAAAGCAAAGTATACAACCACTTCTTTTGTCTCACTTCCACGAGAAACTCCAAAGTACAAGAAATACCAAAATTACATGGTAGTTTAATATTTAAGTCCAAGTGAGCAGAGAAGAAATGCTGGAAAAATATTTCTCACTGAAACAAATTACCTAGCTCAAAAATAAAGCATCCCAGATGTCAACATAAATTTTCAATAATCAAGAAACAAGAATTCAAAAGAAAACAGCTTGCAACAACATTTGTGAAGTACTTTACCTAACTGGTTTAAGACCCATCATCTCATCACGTTTTTTCTCTCTTCTTTTAAGCTCAGACTCTGTGGACTTCAGTTTGTCTGGAGCAAGGCGCAACTTTGACTGCAGATCACTGATGACATCCTGCAGTGCAGCCTCTGTTTCAAAACCTCTTTGGCAAACTGGACAACACGGCTGGTTCTCCTCTGTCAGCTGTGTAATGAACTGTGAATAAACTGCAGTGGCTCCAGCAAGCACAGCTGGTTTAAAAAGAAACAGAAGGTGTTGAATATACAGTGCATAATAGGTCCAAATTAGATATGTATGAACCACAAGTGAAATAAAATTATGACTTATAGATCACTGAGATAGGAAACTAAAATGGCCCTAAGCAATCTGGTCTGAATTCAGAGCTGTCCCTGCTTTTAGCACAGTGCCCTACATCACCTCTCCTGAGGTTTTCTCAACTCAAATTTCTCTGTTTTCATTAAACCACAGCCATCCCTCAACAATTATCAGTGAAAATGCTGCCATACTTCCTTCTGGAAATGCTCTCTCTCAGAGAGCAGTAGGTCCTACAGACCAAACCCAGGCACCCTGCTAACCCCATGCTTGTCTTCACACCTGCCAGATTCAAGTGCTCCAACACTTCCTTAGTTCTGTAAAGGTCTTCATTTACACACACACACTACATCACAGCAGATATGTAACTCGCTACACATGAACAAACTGGAAGAGTTAAACCAACTGACCTTGATTAAATCCGAAACAGAAGAACTAGTAAAGATACAGAAATTTTGTTAAAAGTAGCAAGATTCAGTAATAACCTCCCTTAAGTCTGTTTTGTCCTGCAAATACAAAACCTCCTACACTATGGACTGTCTCAGTATCTCTGGCTTCTACTTACAACGAGCAAAAATGCAGAGCTACACAGATAAGCTTACCTCTCTGCTTTGAACTTTTTTCTATTTCATCTTGCAGTTTGTTCAGGTTACTGTCAAAATCCTGGCTTCCACAAACATCAAAAAGTTTTGCTTCGTAGCTGGACAACTGCTCTTCTTTTTTCCTCAGTTCAGCACTGATGTAATTTTTCTGCTGTTCTGCTGATGCCAGCTGTTTGCTAAAACATCAATGCACAAACTCTTACATTACAGAAAAACAAGAAATTCAAGCTGTAGTAGCAAGTAAGAACAAAAGTATGGAAGTTCATCTGAGACCAGTATTACAGAGTTGTTCATCAGTTGTTCTATAGTGGGTTTTTTTTTTCCAGAAATCTCCAGCACAAACTTTCAATTAAACTAAACAGAGCATAAAACGTTGCACTTTAATTACTTCTTGTTTTCTAAACTCTTAGTGATGAGAAATTTGTTTCAAACACCAAATTCATACAAAAAACTTTCTAGAGTAATATCAGTTTTTCCTTCTGTGCTGTAATTACTGCTTACAAGATATTACTGAACAGCTTAAGCAGAAAAATGTTGGCACCTTTATGTTCATGTTCCACACTTCTGAATTATGGACTGTACCTAGACTACAACTCCTGCCACTTTGGCACTCTGGAAATGTAATCTCTATCACTGCAGTGTGCTGATGTCGCCTGCTCCTTCTGTCAAATTCTTTTATATATTCAAATGAAATCAGGAAGATGCAATCATGCATGGATCAATGGTTAATAAATATTCTGCAGCTCATAAGGAAGCCAGAGGGCTTCATTCATTCATACATTCATTCATTCAGACAGGGTAGTATAAATAATTAAAAGATGTATTAGAATATTGTGCTATCTTTTAGTGCTGCCTTTGACATACTGATGTCACGATTTTATTAACCAACACAAACCATACTGGCTACACATTATACACATTTTGCCAGCTTCTTCCCTTCACTTGGAGAACATCTCAACAACAAGTATGTTAATTACATTAAACTTTCCAACACTGAAATTCATAATCACATAAATACATCAGGAGACATAACCAATTAAATCAATACCCACTTTAGCAGGGCATGTCTATTCCTTGTCTCATTAATCTCAGTGCTTTTACCATGAAGCCAGTCTTCAAGTTGTTTTTTATTTGGAAAATATCCCAGCAGTAGTGTCAGTTCTTCAGAATGTCTTGATTTTACTTTTCTGATCTGCTCCTCTTTGTCTGCCTTGAGAAATAAGGCATTTTAAATTAATGTTTTCATAGGTTCAAGTTTATGCCACACAAGTATTCATAGAGGAAATGGCATGCATGAAGTCACACATGAGCTTTACATACAACATCATGATAAATATCTGAAAAAAGACAATTCCTGGAGGAACTGCATCAATGTCATATGCCACTTCCCCTTCTTATGAAACAATAGAAAAATTACTTTGTCTTTCTTCAGCATCTCCATCTGGGTAATCGTTGTGGTATGTAGATTCAACTGCTCCATCTCTTGATCCAGCTTCCGAAGAACTTTGTCCAGGTTGATTTTCTCACTTTGCAGAGTTTGCACTTCCTGTTCAAGAGTTTCTATGCTGCTGTTCCTCTCTGCTTTCTCAAGTTCATGTTCCTAAATCAAAAAAAGAAAAAAAAAAAAGCCCAGAAAAATTATATAATTACAGTAGGCAATAGATCATAACTAAAAGGAAGCAGAGGGAAATTCTTCAGACCTTCCCAGCAGAAATACCATTTTGCTGTACAGGACTTGCATAGAACACATGCAGAATGATAAAGTCTGTGATGCCTTCATAGGAAACATGAAGCAAGGCTCTGAAATGCAGTACATTACAGTGCTTCACAGAACAAAATGCTTATAACCAACTTGATTGTGAAAAGAGCTAGTTACCTGGAAAAAAAGCATCTAACACTGCACTTCATCTTAAATTACTGGCCCAGAAAAATGAGAAAATCTTCTGATATCCACATAATCCAGCAATACCACAGCCATGGTTACTAAAAGATTCATAACTGACAGAGCAGAAGCAAAATACTCTAAGTATGCATTTCTATTTCAAAGCTGTATAAACGTTTCAATGACAATAACTTACTGTCTTTGTGATCTCCTGATCCAACTCCACTATTCTGTCAGAAGAGCCCTCCAACTGCCGCAGTTCATATTTCACATTCTTCAGTTCAGCCTGCCTCTTATTCTGGATGTCTGATTTCAGGTCGATGGTTCTCTCTAATCCAGTTTTCCTATCTCTTATTTCATCTATCTGTTTTTGTTTCATTGCTTCTTTTTGAGCGAATTCTCTCTGAAAGTGAGAGGTGGTACATTCGTTACCCTCTTCGAATGAAGAACACAGCATTAAAAACTGCTTCTTCACACAAGTGTGCAAACATTCAGTTACAATGCAAGACATGGAAATATTCAGCCACTGAAGCATTTTAACAAGCAACGTTTTTACATTAGATAATGCAAATGCAAAAGAGTAAAGTTTTGTGAGAGCAACTTCATGTTGAAGATGACTTCGCAACAAATTTGCTTGTTTTCTTACCAACTGCCCACTCTAATTCTTCCTCATTTGCTTGAGATGGCTGCTGAGAAGAAAAAATTATCTGCCAAGCTGCCTGCTCATTAGCTTTGGTAATTCAGATAACTCTCAGTCCCAAAACTAACTTTGTGGAAAGATTCATACATCTCATAATAAAAAATAAGGACAAAAAAATGGCTCCAGTTTCCCCCTCTCCCTCAGCATTCCTACTTCCAGCACCATAAAGACACATACAGACTAATAACACACTAATAACTAATATGGAATAACAACATAATGAAATCCTTACCATTAACTGATTTGCAGCTTCTGTATCACTCTTCTGTCTCTCATTCAGTAACTCATGAAACACAGCAATCTGTCTGTCATTAAAAGGTGCCTGCTCAAAACCATCTAACTCCAGCTGTGCTGACAAAGACTGAATTAACGAATCCCTCGCTTTGATGTGCTCTTGGTGACGATCTGCTTGCAGCTGCAGACGACCTTCACAAGAAAACTTCACGTGAGTAGAGCCCTCTGACTGCCCCCACGTGAGCCAGTAAGAGCACTTCAGGTTCAGCATCTTGGTTGGAATAGATGTATGCAATCGTAACTGGTTAGCAGCCAACTCAGACAGCGGAAACAAATGTGCTGAGAATCACCAAACTGACACTGCTTCACACCACCAGAAATCACCTGTGTTGAGTGCTTCTGTAAGATGGTCCATTTAAGAACAAATGTACTACAGACTGTAACTATAACTCAAAACAAATGCACATCAAAAATTTCCAAGGAAGGAGATGTGGTTATCTGTGAGATTCCCACACCACATTGTACAGCTGACCCAGAACTAACACGCGTTTTGAGGCTTTTGTCCCACTCAAATACCTTCAATTCTTATCAATTCCATTTCAGATCCCAGTGATGTTAAAAATAAATACAAGCTCATAGACCAACGTACCTCGTTCAATAAGCAGTTCTGACTTCTCACTGTTGAACCTCTGGCATTCTTTTGAGGCTCTATCTAATTCCCGCTTACAGTCTGATAACCTCTTCTCCTTTTCCTTCACTGTTCTCTGGTGGTTCTGGTACCTGTCCCTGAGCTGATCATCTGTTCCTTGGAAAACCTGCACTCCAAACGAAATAGAGTTAAAAAGCCAACTGAGTTTATAAATTTATATCCAACGCTGTGATGCTCAAAAAAACAAAGGGCAGGTTTTAAAGTAACAGAATCCAAGGATTATCAAGCGAGCTGCTTGAGCTATGGAAGTGCCCTTAACCAGCACACAGTGCATAATAAAATCTATGACTTCTAGCTCATTTGGTAGCAAAAGGCAGACTGATTTTTATGGCAGAAAGCACGGCAGCATGGAACGTAAAGGCTACCTTTTCCATTTTCTGTTGCAGATCTTGATTATCCTTTTCCATCTGCCTCCTCCTGCTCTCCAGGGCTTTCACTTCATTGTCTAGAGACATTACTTTCATGAGATTCTTCTCAACTGCTGCCAGAGAACACTGCAAAGGAAAGAAGGCTGCAAGTAAGATATCTCATTGGTTTATGAATCCCATAATTATTATGTTCTATGCAATACAGTACTCTGAAGAACAAAACCTTCAGTTTTACAAAATATTTTGAAACAAAAGAAGTCGATTTTCATTTAGTTTTCGTTCACAACAGTTTTAAGGGCAACAGCTAAATTTCAAACAGAGATATTCTAAATTGAGATAGAAAAAAAAACCACCCCAGTGCTCCCACAACAATTTCACTGATTGTTCTCAAGCCTCCAATGTCTGCATACAGATTAGAGCAGCATCTGGCAGGTTTGTTGCTTAATTCTGCTGCAGAACAGAGGGTTAGTTAGCAACACAGACGTGTTTTAATCAGGACATCCCTCCAGCTTTGAAATTTTCCACTTTTGTGCTGAAAATCTTCATGTCAGTAACACACAAACTACCTTCAAAGGATCAAGTTGACTCTCAATAGATTTTATGTTCTCCTTAGAAGCAGACAGCTGAGCTTCTCTGTTGGCAAGATTGTCCTGGATTTCCTGTGCTTTTTCTTTATTCTGTTTTAGGTACTTCAGTTCTGTCTGGCACTCTTTCACTTTCAAGCCTTGTTTCAGCCTCACTTGACGGAGAGTTTCCAGTGCTTTAATATACCTTAAAAAGCAATTAATAAAATAAATCACACAACTGCCAGGTCCTACTGATAATACAGCAACCACTACTGATGGAGGGAACTACCCCTCAGTAGAGTAAAGAGAAAAACCTTGTTGCTGAGAAGATCTCATCAAATTTTTGCTTCAGGGCCTTCCCTTCACTTAATGGCCAGTTGGATTCCTCTTGGTGGCAGAAAATGACATTGTTAAGCACTGATTTGGAAACACCAAGGGCACTGATCATCTCTCGATCAATTTCTGCACACTTGGAACTGAGGCTGACCTTCTCACCATGCCTATGTAGCACAGAAAGAAGACTCACAAAGTCATTAGCAATTCTTTTTAAGCTTTTTTTTTTTAATTAAAAAAAAAACCACACAAAACAACATCAGCAACAGTACAAGCATTTCCCATGGTACAGGTTATTAAAGTAAATAATTACCAGCGAAATCATTGGCACTTTACAGTAAATGCTTTTAGTCAACTGCTACACATTACAAAGCCATGCAGAACCACCAGAGGGAGCAAAACCAGCTCTGAATAAAGGCAGATGAATATGCTTCTTAAACAGTGGGGACTGGAGTTAAACACCAACTGACTGTGCTCTGAAACTGAAAGTGCTGCTAAAGGAAGTACAGCTTACATATTTCACACAATGCTACTTTCAATCTGTGCTATTAGTAATACGACTTTCAAATAAATACGAGCCAAGAGATGTTAGTAGCTCTTAAAATAATGGCTTTCCAGACCTTCCATCTAAGAGCACAGACAGCAACTTCAGAGAACACATCACAAAGCTTTCATCTCATACATAAAAACATACAAACCTCAAACTGAATTTCACACTGAAGTCAGTACAAAAAACTTACTTTGTTCGAGTAATGACTCCTTCAAGGGTTTTAAATTCTGTTTTCTTGCTTTTCTGGGTACAAACCATGGATCGTTGGACAGCTACGAGCTCTCCATTAACATCTCGAAACTGTAACCGAATCTGAGCTCTAACATCTGTTTCATTGGCAACCTTAGGTACAAACAACAAAAAAGTGAGTAAGGGAAGTTCTTCACAGCAGAGTACAAGCCCTTCCAGTCTCCTCTAGTTGTGTTTTTCCCAAAATAATATGGTCAGCTCATGTCTGCCAAATTCAGAGTATCCCTACTTTCACCACAAGCCTGAGTGCAGTTGGGGATTTCACTACATACTAGATCTAGTCACTGAGGCTTTTACCTTTGGATCATGAACAAATGAATTTCCTTTGGTACCAGGAGGGAAATCTCCAGTGGATATGTATTTAAGGCACTCAATGATGGTCTAAGAAAACAGAAACAAGCACATAATTAGAATGACAATTTAGAATAAGCAAGATGGACTACAGTCAAAATGCAGCCCAAGTACTTACAAATAAAAGCTAGACAGGAGGGGAGAGAGAAATAAGGCGTGATGCTTTACTTTGCCATATCATGAGAACACGGTATTGCAGAAGCAGTTCTGTGGGCACAGTGGGGATGGGTCGATGGTTGGAGCAGGCGATCTTAGTGATCTTTTCCAACCCTAAAGATGCCACGATTCTGATCAGCACCACGAGCAATTTCCTATGCAAAGCAGCACGCCAAGCCCAGGGCTGGAAGCACAGCTCTTACCGTTTTTCCCGCTCCATTTGGTCCCACCAAAATAGTCAGGGGACTAAAGAAGGTGATGATTTGTTTGTCTTTGTCCTCCACACCGAAACTCCTCACCCCGAGGATGCTCATCTTCTCAATCTTCGCCATCGCGGCAGGAACTCCCCCTGCCCCAAAGCCCGAAGTGCAAGCACCTGTCTGCCCGCTTTACACCTGCAAAACAAAGCCGTGTGACACAAAACCCAACGGCAGCCCCAAAAATCACACAGCACGAGCACACAAACGCGGTCTCGGTTACACATCCGTCGCTGGTCGCTCCTCTCGACGCGGGCCCCGCTTCTCACAGCACGCGAGCACGGAGCGCTCAGGGCCGGGCCCGGCGGCGCCTCAGCGCGGGAAGAGCCGGCCGAGAAGCGGCGTTTCCACAGAGAGGCAGCGTCCATCTCTCGGCCCCACGGCCGAACCATCCCCCCCCCACCCGCGATCACACCGCGCTCACCTCCGCTCCCCGCGCCGTCCCGGCAGCCACCGCGGCCGCCCTCGCTCCGCCCCGGCCGTGCTCCACAGCGCCCCATGGCGGCCACGCGCGGCGTTCCCGCGGCTGCGCTTCGCCCCCACGCCCGTCCCCGCGTGTCCCCTCCGTTCCCCACGACCACTCTTCCCCGTGGCTCCACTGCGCTCTCGCCCCTCTTCCCTTTGTCCCCTCTGTGATATCCATAATGCCGAGGGGCTCCCGGTGGCACTCCGCTGTTTCATGGCCATGTGACAAAGCCAGTAATGCTTCAGAAAGAGTTACAACCTGAAAGCGATTGGAGAAGAATCTCTCTAGGGATTTTATAGGGTTCCCAGCCCTCAGACACAGCCCGGTGCTCCCCAACACAAAATGGCAGCTCAGTCCAATGCCGACCCTCCCCGTGCTCGACCCATCTCCAGCATCACCCAGCGGGCTGAACCGCTAATTGCTGTAATTAAGAGAGCCAAGGGACAGTGCCTATGCCCTCAGCGGTCCAGCGCGGTGCTTCAAGCTCAGGCCGGGCAGAGGAAAACCACATTTCCATCTCTGGGTTTGATTGCCGCTCCCTGCCCATTATGAGCTGTTGAATCAAAACCAGCAAGAGAGAAACACCAAAAGGATGGCACGGCATCACCAGCTCCGAGGCGGCCACCTGGAGCCCTGCGGCCGTGCCTGACCTATCAGTAATGGAGCCTGCCAGAGAGCATTTCCAGTGAGGGCATGAACACTGCGGGCTGTGGGTGAGCGGTGGTTCACCATGACGCCGGCTGATGCATCCCTCTCACAGCGACCATGAGAGCCAGGAAATGGTTTGCAAGTCTGAGGCGCGGTACAACCTGGTAATTCACCGTGCTTCATAGGAAATCTAGATCACCAACTGCAAAAATCCCTCCTCGACCTCTCCGTGAAGGAAAAGGGTGAAGTGTGGTTACCTGTTTCATTGTAGGATTACCCCCATTTAAGTTTATTACTACTTCAGATCTCCATAAAAGCGCCAATAGGTAAAGAAAGTCTAAACTGAGTGGGGCGAGATGTTTTTGAAGCTGATGTCTTGACTGGGTTGAAAGGAGCACTGGGCATGCACACAGGTGCTGCTGGATGGAACCTGCCAGGACCTTCTTGCCCGGGGCACTGCTTGCAGGCAGCAGCCCTCATGCTTCAGCTTTCTCTTTTGGAAGTGGATTCTAGATCATCGTGACCGTTCTGATTCATGGAACACGAAACCCAGGCAGATGTCCTCTCATTAAGTGGAAAAGTTGTAATTATGGGGATGTCATACTTTTTTCCACACGTTGTGCCCTTAGTTGGAAACAGAGTTGTTTCTAAAGTAACTATATCACCGCTGATACCAATCCTGCTCAGAATTTTCTGGAAATCTGTCACGTAGCTGCCATGCACAAAGATGGGTTTTGTCAAGTTAATAAAACGTGGAAGTAAATGGCAGCAGCTTCTTTACACTGAGTGAAGAAAATCTTCTGCTGTTCCACGGAGAGCTGAAGGGCAGCTGAGCAAAAGCAACATGGTGATTCCCGGTGACTGGTCCTGGCAATATGTGTAATCTGAAAAGAAATCCAAAGAAAAACTCATTTTCCTAATTGAGTTACACCAAAATTAGGAAAACATTTGGAACTGACCCTTACATCTGAAGGGGACCGCAAAATAAAGTAGTTGGAGTTCCATGCAGTTATCTGCTGCGAAGCATACCTGTTTTATTTGCATTTAGCCACAGTTTTAAGCCTATTTTTTATATTTTCTTTTTTAAGAAAAAAGAGAAAAAAATGGAAACAGGCAATGCCTGTGGCTAGGGTATAGGCTGTATAGTAGTTGGCTGTGTAGCGTGAGTGGTTCTCGAAAGCAACATCAGTTATTACAAAGCTGGCTCAGAAAGAGTACGACTTGAAGCAAACTGGAAGACAATGGGTAACATGCATGGCAGTGTTGGATATTGTGACAGAAACTGCACTACAAGAGCTGTCGTTTCTACTGGTGTCCACAGGGATGGGGAAGTAGAGGTTCAGATCACTTTAAAATGTGTAATCTATTTCTTACATGGAAAGGGAAATGGAAGGTAACCACTTCCCTACACAACTACTTCTGGTTAGCCCCTCAACCACTATCTGAGGATTTCTCTGCATACCCATGAAAATATGAACTCTTCATAGTGTTGATTTTCTGACATCAGTCATCTTGGGATAGTTTTTAAAACAATTCCAGCATTCCAGCCCACCCTGGAAAAGAATCTGAGCAGAAACCTCTCACAATTTTATATTACCAAATTGAGATGTTAATAATGATCACCTGCACAAAGTGCATAAAAAAATCATCTAATAGAGCATCCTATAGGTAATACAACGTGTCAAAAGCTGTGTATCAGTGGATCAGAAGACATGGTTTTTAAGCCCAGCCAGTGCCACAGAGCACTGCTTTGATCAGAAGTTAATCACGGACACTGTGATTGCAGAGGGGTTGGAAAGGAATACTGGAGTTTGGAGGCAGAGTTGGGGGCTGTAGATTCAAAGTGGTTGTGGTTGAGTAGAAAGCTCTCTCTCAGAGCCCAAGTTTATTGCCTTCTAGGGCCCACAGACCCTGCCCCTTAGTACTGATCTCCCTCATCCTTTGCAAGAAGCAGTTCCTCCTCTTTGCTCAATAGCTCCTCTTTCTTTGTCTGCCAGCTGGAAAACGGTCCAACTAGAGCACAGAAAGCCAGAGGGCTGCCTCTTCCTCCCTTCTCTGCAGCTTTCTTTCTTTCTGTCTCCAGGGCTGACTGCAGGTGAACCAGGCTAGCTGCCAGGCTGGGGAATTTAATTGGCTACACTTCAGCTGTCTCTGAATTTGATGAATAACTTTGCTCTGCTTACTGCACAAAGGGAAACAAAGCAGCAGATCTTGCCATCCTATCAAGTTCATGGCTAGATAACAGATGCGAACTTTGGGAACAGCCCTTTGTACTCAATCTCAACATTATCTGCAATTAAAATGAACAGCAAATTAATGATGAGGAAGTCAGCCTGGGCCTCGTATGATCTGGCAGCCAGAAGGTGGTTTTGTGGCTAACAATTCGGACTTCATCTATGGTTGCGATCTGGTGACTATCCTGGTTTTCCTGATTGTGAAAAAGGTTCACAAATGTGAACTGACCACTACAGATCTTGAGAAGAGGTCAGCATTCCCTTCACTGTTACGTTACTGGCACAACAGTCTCAAGGTACACTGCCAAATCCAGCAACAGAAGTCACATCTGTGGGGATGCAGGAGAGCATACGCTCCTTTGCACGTTCCTGTTCCAAGATAGTGATTATAAGAAAGGGAAGCAGTGAAAACCAATGTTAGCTTTGTCTGTACCATTTACATGTATGGCATAAACATGTTTCTTTCCAAACCTGATTTAGAGCCAGCTTTCAGTAGTCTAAACTGTGTTTTGAGTATAATTTAATTCACCATTTTATAGAGGCTGAGGGAGATGGATGTTATCATCTCCCGATTTGAAAACAGCTCAGATCCAAGCCAGGCCTGGAGGAGTGCCACAGCTGCCAGCAGCTCCCACTCTCCCCCAGTGCTGCCAAATCATTTTGGTTCATCCTCATTTCTTTGCAGTCAGCTCCATCGCTGCAGATGCTGTTCTTCACTCACTGCACTGTCCAGTATTTTAGAAGTATTTTTCCTTCTACTGCTCATCCATCACTGACAATCTTTTAACCACTGTGATGTCTTCATTTACCTGGTCTGTGTTCTTTCCGTGTGCTGCAAGTTCTGTTTCACTCTGCTCTACAGGGCACCTACTGGCATACTGATGATGTTTGTGCTCAGCTGGAAAGTGGAACGTTGCACGTGGATCTTAGGTGCTTTTTGCTTCAGTTAGGTGAATGGCATCTTGCTGGGAGTCTCTTATCCTACGTTGCCTTCGTACATTTTTTCCACTCCACTCCCACGTACCTCCTGTAATGTCACTGCTCTCTCTTCACATTCTTCCATGAGACTCATAGATACCATGATATAAACAACTGCCATGGTTCTATCCTTGGATGGTGAACAAAAGTCTACTGTTATTACAGGTCTTGTGCATCTTGTCCCTCTGCAGGTCATACCCAAGCACTGTGTCGCTTCAGGCTGTGATCAATTGGGAGCAACATTTTTTCAGTATTTCAAAATCATCTGGAATATTGTTGATGGTACTGCAATTGAGATGCTGGTGACAGTGAGTAAGGATTAGATTACTGCCAATATAGCAACCAAACAAGCCCTTCTTAGACACAGCAAAACGTAGACCCTATTAGAACATGGTATAGTAGACATTCATTTTCTACCTCTAATTGTACTTTTCTTGTTGAATTTTGGGACAAGAATATGTGTTTTAAGATCCAAAATAGTGTACAAAGTTTAAATAATTTGAGTGGTACTTTCAAAAAGACAAATAGATTTGTGAATAAAATCAGGTACCACTAAATTCTTTGACATGCACAAGGTCTCCTTTGCCTGTGACTCTCAGGCTGATGGCTATGGAAAACCAGATGACTCTTCTCACATTTTCAGTGATTACTTTGATTTTGCTGGAAAGTTGTAACCTTTTCATGAGTGATTCTTACCTTCTCACCAACACTTGCCAGCCATATGAAACTGGTTTTTAGCCATTTGTTCACATATAAAGTTTTTCCACTACCACAGTAGGACATCTCCAGTTCAAGCAAGGTTTTTACTTGATGCCATGCCTGCTAATGGGTACCCTTATTTCTACCAAGCTTTTGTTATTTGGCTGTTGGTAGTTAAACCCATTCTTTTTTCCACTTATATATCACATGCTAAATTCTGCAGAACAGCAATGGGGACAGAGGAAGGCTCGAGAAGTCAAATTTGTCGAGTTGTTTTAGGGTCTGTGCATGTCTATTTGCTATCATTTTTTATTAAACCTAGAACTGCATTTATTTTAGAAAATCCCATTGAACAGAGGAGGTCATATTGTTGAGTGGAATGTAAGAACCACTGAGGTTTCCAGATCTTCATCTATCTGATTAGAGGATGCAAAAATAAGAATAAAACCACATAAATGTATGTGTTATACAGGGAATACTCCCATTTCCTGTGATGAGCTTTTGATATAGTGTAAGAAAATGGCATCTCTTATCTACAAAGGTATTTTCCCCTTACTTGATGTCAGAGGGAAGGAAACCCCCAACCTGTCCCCACAGAGGCATCCCACAATGCCTGCAATAATTTTCACAGTGTTCTTGTGCCTTTTCTTATACAAGAAAATTTTCCTTTCAATTTAGTATTCAAGGTGTTCTTGGGTATATATAGGCAGCATATGGCATTAGAAAGGCTTAAATCAAACGTAGCTTTCCTGGAAGCGAAAATGCTGTTTCTCTACTTTTTCTTCTTGAGTTGCTGCTTCCCTGTCTGTATGAGCAGCGCAATAGAAGAATTCCAAGAAAACTTCAAGGCATTAGTGGACCTGGCAAACAAGGAGGTGGGTCATTCTCTTTTCCTCTTGATTTTCTACAGTTGTTTGTTTTTGATGGGGGTATGAAATCGCGTATGGACTCCAGCAGCTCCACTTTGCATCTCCTCCAAGCGTTTTATTTGCCAAAGCTGAGATGCTGAAGGTGCCACGTGTCAGCCTCCCCTCTGAAGCTGGCACTGCTATTGTTTCCCCGAAGGAAGTTCAGAAATAGAAAACCTGATGAAGGAGATAGGTAGACAGAGATGTGTAACGAGATGGCGGTCTCTTAGAAATACCTTCTAACACTACTCTCTCTGCTTTTGTTTTTTGTTTTTTAACTGTAGCTTTTTCTTCAAGTACCTGCGGGGAGATTTCAGGTAAGACCTTTCGAGATTCCCTTTTACTGCTGCTGCATTTGGAAAACAGTGATGGTCTGTAGCTGATCTGGAGAAAGAGACCACTGAGAAAGAGCTCATCTCCCTGAACTGGAATAAGTGTGCTAGTGGTGATTTCATGAACAGCTCAGTGAAGTTCCTCATAGACAAAAAGGCTTCTGAGCCTCAGCTGTAGTTCTACTAAAGTCAATCTCATGAGTGCTCTGAAAGAACTGAGCACTGAGACTGCTCTCAGCACTGATGCCTGACCCTGGAGTGGGACCTGCTGTCAGAAGGCACTGCTGACACCACAATGCTGCAAGGATCTTACCTCCGGGCAGACAGAAGAGCCAGGCACTGCAGAGCACCATGGAGTTCATCTCTGAAGGAAGCAATCTGCAGGCACCAGTTGTCTCACCCAGCCCTCCACGCTGACCGGTGGCTTCAGCCCGTGGCCTGCACATTGCTCAGGCTCTGGAAATGACAAGAGCCTCGTGAAGAATGACCGAGAGCAGGAGGTCTGCTGTCAGCAGGTCTTATTTGCAGGGGAAAACTGCTTAGAGCTGGCAATTTTAAAAAAGACCAAGAGCAGCACTTGACAGACAGACAGACGAGGTCATGCTTCTGTCCTGCTCAGAGGTGGCTCTGAGAGGCAATTAGCAGATCTTATCTCCTTGGGCTACTTGCTCTGATCTCGCTAAAATAACAACCCTAACAGCCTCTATTCCTGTTTACCACGCTGGCTGCTGTGTTGGTTTGTATTTCCTTTATAATGATCTGTTTTGATCGCTTGTTTCTTCCTCTAGATTTTTTACCTTCCCATCCCTGAAAGCACAGGAAAGCATCCCCTTCCTACACTCATAGCAAAATAGAGAAGGAAACTGATATTTCTATGTCTGAACACCGTTAATTATTGAACTTAGGGAGATGAACTGGAACTCATTTGACACAACGTAATTTTGCCATTATTTGGTTATTTTTTTAGTGTACCTGTGTTCACCATCACCTGAATAGAACCATGACACAACTGAATACAAAAAGCTTCCTGGAGAATGCCCAGATGAGAAGGCACATTTCTCTGATGGGGAGAAACGTGCACCACATAATAGCAGCTTTCCATCGAGGACATCCAGTAAGTGTCTCGTGTATTACTGACACTGATTACATAGGTAAAAATCAGAAATTACTGTGTCAGGACTGCTCATTTGTTTTCAATCCGTGCAAAATTACCCACTCTGAACACCTTGGCCTGATAAAGTGGCTAAATTTTGACCCTGTCACTGAAATACTCTTAATTTTCACTGTGCTGTATTGCAGCTGCCATTCAGAAATGGTTGTGTAAAACTGCTCCCATGAAGGTCACGGGGTCGGGATGCATTGTACAGCTTTCCAAAAAACACATCAGCCTTACGTAAATCCTGGGCTTGTCACTGGCCAGAAGATAAACAAGAAGGGGCCCTAAGCCATACTGCAGTAAGCAAAGTAAATCAGGAGGAAATATTCCTGGTTTTCACTAGTCTTCGGTCAGTTCATTCATTAATTCTTACAGCTAAACTCTGCCTCAACAACGACCGATAGTCACCACCACTGTCCTCTTTTCATCCTTATTCACTGCGTTATCGCGATTACCTGTTACTGCTATCATTCTAGGAAGCTGAGGGAAGTCGATCCTGCAAAACAAAAGAGAAGCTCCTGCGGAGTGCCCTGGAGCACTACAAAAGGTTTTTTCAGCGGCTGCATGAGAGCTGCCAGGCACCAACACTATAGTGGGGTCTGCAGGACACGGCTCGGCTGCTGCAGAGCACCGCGGGGAGACGGCACGACAGGAGAGTGAATGCTTTACATCAGGATGATCAGATATTTATAACTGAATTTCTTACTGAGGCTATTAATGTATTTATTTAATTTTAATTTATAGAGAGCTTTTATATTTGTACGGAGTCCAAGTGTTCAAAATTATGATGAATCAAGTAAGAACTTCAAACGGTTCAACTGTGTTTTTATGGGCTATAATGATTAGAATAAAATCACGAAAGAAACTATGTGAGTGAAATTATTTTTCCTGAATAAAAACCTGACTTTCTTTTTTTTTTTTTTGAATCTGTTGTGTGAGAAGAGCAGAGAATTTGGGCAGAAAACACCTCGCAGCTTCTCCTCTGGTACTGCAGGGGCTGGGGATGGCTGAGCTGAGATCCTGCTCGATGCCCAATGCAGAGCTCTTAAACCCTGTCACATTTAACAGAATGACTGCCACTATTATGGATTCGCAGTGCACCACCCAATTCATCTAGTCATGTTCAAATGGGCTCTCTATGCTCATTAATGAATAGTGCTAATTATTAAAGCAGCAGACTGCTGATTCTTTTGGCTTGCCACTGATGAATACACTTTCTGCAATGTATGTGAGGTCAACCAGGATGATGAACAACACGGCTAACTGCAGTTGCATTGAATCATGGAACTACTCTAGGGATTTCTAAGTTTCCTGAGAATCTGGGGTAACTGAGGTCGTGACTCTTACCCTGTAGGTGACCCCATGGGGGCGGTGAGAGGCTCAGCCCAGTGACAGATCCCGGAACGCTGCAGTGTCCTCCCAGCTTGTCTGCAGTGTTACCTTCTCCCTTCAACCATTGTTTTAACCATTTTCTTAGGTCCACATGGAGCTCGAGTGCCCCTAGTCAAACACACCTCTGTTTTGTAAAGTTTATCAGAAAGGTGAAAAACTGTTGGCTCAGAACAATAGAATAGTTTATCAGTTCCGATAGTATCATCCATCCCCGTCCCTGCAGGATGCTTACAGGGTTTGGCCATGGGACCCCCACCCTGTTCCACTTTCCATATTGTTTTTTCTCAGTACACATTCCAGCATCACAGGTGTTTGCTGACAGCTAAGGTCCCAGGTCATCTTGCTCAGGGAGCTCTCCTGGAACAAAACCATACCACTCTGGAGGTTTACCTTCTCTCGGGAGGTGGGCTTTTCTGTCACCTCTGGTAAACGTTTAGAAGCGTACAGTGGTTCCCAAATGAAATGCAATGGGTTTCTGCATGTGTGTGAAATCACATCTGTCTTTTGAGGCATGAAGTAGCAAGAGTAGCTGCCCAGCGTATTCATTAGTAAGTTTTAAGTCAAAGCTGTTTGACATAGGTACATCTTTGGGAAGCTGTGAAGCTCATCGCTATAATAAAACATGAATAATGAACTGAGCAAAATTATGGTTTTGTGCTGGGAAGGTTCGGGTTGGTTATCAGAACTTTCCTCTGCAAACAGTGTGCACAGGCACAGCTGCCCAGGGAGTGGAGAGCCACCAACCTGGAGATGCTCCAGAGCCATGGGGATGTGGCACCGGGGGATATGGGCAGTGAGCACAGTGGGGTGGGCTGGGATCTCAGAGATCTTTTCCAACCTGAATGGTTCTGAGATCGTAAGTTCAAGAAACCCTTGTGCACATGGTAACAGATACACAATAAGTGACACATAAAAAATCAGAAGGGTGGCTGGGAGCTTCATAGGGTGACTTCATAGGTCCTGAGAGCACAGCAAGGGAATTCCCACTGCAGACATTGTTATTGCTAGTGTGAAGGTGGCTAATGCGTTGGATGGATGAATTATAAACCTTAGCAGAGCTAATAAACACAAAACCAGAGGAAATTTACAACGCACTGACCAGTCCCACAAGTCACTTGTCTGCTTTGTTAGTCATCCTGACAGATGTAGCAGCTGCAGGAGAGCCAAACACCTACCTCTGAAGCAGCTTGACACATGAAGGTGCCTCCCTCATCACAGCTCAGTGACTCAGCACACAGACAGTGACTCAGCTCCTGAGGAGGTGACTGCAACAGGAGATGCAACAGCTGGGAAGCCTGATCCATGGAGAGGTCATCAAGCACTCAAGCACAGCTTTCATGTGCAATTATAATGATGCAAGTCCGCTACGACTGAGTCGAGGATGGAGAGCTCCATTTTTTCCCCACATATTATATAATTTGTTCTAGTTTTCTGCATAAAACCATAAAATATGGGTGAAGCAAGCACAACATTTGTAGAAATCATTTGCAGAAATTCTCACTGGAGGTGGGGACATGGAGCCAGGCTGCTCCTGCAGAGCGTGATTTATGGTGTGGGAACTGAAACCCAGCACGCTACTTCGATGATAAAAATCAGAAAACAGAGAACAAAGGACCAGATTCGAATGGTCTGAGTTGTTTAAGCTGTAAGAATTATAATCATGGATTTCCGGACTCCCACTAAATTCATTTGTTGGCAGAACAAGCTGAAGGATGCTAGAAACAAGAAGAGATGTTAAAGCTGCAGGGGGAAATGTGGAAAGCCAAAGGATCCATCTTGCTGCTGCTCCTCTGCAAGGTCACTTCAGGGAGCCGTGGGGCTGTGGTTTGAATCATTTCTTAACTCTTCTGCTGCCCACATTTCCTGTGACACCAGAGAGTTCTCTGCTTTGAGCTATGTCTGACAGCAGTTGTGCTACAGTGTGCAGCCAATGTCATCAGCTTTGGCAGGGATCTGAGCAGCAGCCGCCACCTCTGTCATCTTCCATCCCCTGCATCCCTCTTTGTTTACACTTCTTGCTTATCCCTGGTGCTGTGCAGCTCTCCCCCCAGCCCAGGGACCCTGCTTTCTCTCACAAGAGACAATAACGAGCCACAAATAAGCAAGTCAGGGTCATCTGGCCAAGGCTTTCTCTTTTCTTCCAGAGCAATGTCTGTGTCACCACCCCATGGACTGGCAAAAACTGACTCTCCTTGCTATGCACCTCTTTGCGTAGAAAACTTAAGAAACATTTCTTCTTGGTAGGCCTCTTCTCCCTGATAAGTAATGACAGGACGAGAGGGAATGGCCACAAGTTGCGCCAGGGAAGATTTAGATTAGACCTCAGGAAGCATTTCTTTTCTGAAAGAGTGGTCAGGCACTGGAATGGCCTGCCTAGGGAGGTGGTTGAGGCACCATCCCTAGCGCTGTTCAAGAAGCGTTTAGATGAGGTGCTTAAGGACTTAATTTAGTAGTTGGGTAGAGATAGTGATAGGAGGATGGTTGGACTAGATGATCTTATAGGTCCTTTCCAACCTTATGAACTTATGAACTTATGAACTCTAACAGAGCAGTCAGGCAGTGGCACAAGCTGCCCAGGGAGTGGGGTGTCACTGTCCCTGGAGGTGCTTCATGACATGGAGATGTGGCACCGGGGATGTGGGCATGGTGGGGTGGGACTTGGGGATCTGAGAGGTCTTTTCTAACTTTATTAATTCTAAGTCTAAAAAGGGAAAGTGAAATCCTTCGTTAGTCCATTTGATTCCACCCTTCATTCCTTTGCAATGCATTGGGCCAAACAGCGCCAGGTGTACAGCATCTCTGCAGGGCACCCATAACACACTGCACCCCCAATCCCTGTCCCAGGTCCCCTCCCTGGCAGAGCTGGAGCTGTTCTCCTTGAAAGCTGCTTGGACGCTGTGCAGGGCATTTCCAGAAAGCTACCACTCCCACAGAATGCTACAAATTTAGATCCTTTTCTTAAGAAGGATATATCTCATGTTGTTTGGGCCTATAGCTGTTTTTACAAAGTTTTCAGCTCAGCTGGGACTGACTTCTGAGCCAGTGGCAGGGTGCTGACCCAGGGCACAGAGAAAATGCATTGCCATAGCACTCACTGAGGAAGTGTGCTGATAAAATGCAGTTTCCATGCATGGGGTTGTATTAGTCAAAAGATGCCCTGTTATGAATATGGATTTCAAAACAAAGATAAGATCTCTGAAGCCCTGTGATCACCTCACACATCTTGCTTGCCCTTCCTGAGAAGGCGGGGAGGGACCCAGCACGGTTTCTTTCAAATGCCATCACGCTGCCCTAGGGCTCCCCATAACCTCCCACGTCCCACGTCCCATTATCCAACAGAACACCCCCAGTGCTATCTCACTGCACATCCCTCCCAGGGGCTGCCCCAAGCCATCAACCTGGGGGACAAGGAGGGGACACCCCAGGGTAATTGATTATTTATTCACTATCATAGTCCTGATCAATTCAAATTCAAACAGAGTCACTTTAGACCAATCCAGAAGTTTGCATTTGAGTGTTATGTCTTTTTCTCCTGTCTACAAAGCTTCTGCAGAACTATTTTCTATGCTTATTCTTATTCCTACCCATTTTGTTAGTGTTTATGGTGCCTTCCCTCTGCCCACACTCACAGATGAGGCTCCAGGGCTGCAGAGAACAAAGGTTTACAGCGTTGAGGTGCTTACAGTTTGTTGCTTACATAGCCCTATTCTTAGAGCCCTTCATCTCCTTAACCACCCATTCACAAGCAAAAAGCCATCAGAGTGAGCTCGAGGAAGCTGAGTCTGGAAGCTGACACTGCCATTCATGTGAGGACACCAAGGCAGCTTTGGGAGAAAAACCAGCTCTAGGACTGCTGGGTGTTATCTCAGAGGGAGGAGGATAAAAGAAAACTGCACTGCAAAGTCTTACAGTATTGGAGAATTTAACAAGAACATGTGTTGATCATGAAAAAGTGAAGAAAAAATCACGTTCCTCTGGGAGCTAGCCTTGACACAACATCCTTAAAGTTGAAAGAGACCTTTAAAGGCCATCTAGTTCAACCCTCCTGTAAAAAACAGGGATGTGCACAGCTAGATCAGGTTGCCCAGGGCCTTATCCAGCCTCACCTTGAAAGTCTCCAGGAATAGGACATCCACCACATCTCTGGGCAACCTCTTCCAGTGCCTCACTACCATCACTGTAAAAGATCTTTTCCTTATACCCAAACTAATTCTGTCTATCCTCTTTGAGCTTGAAGCCATTTCCCATGGTCCTATCACCACAGACCCTGCTAAAGAGCCTGTCCCCTTCTTTCCTGTCACTCCCCTTTTCATACTGACAGGCCACTTTGCAGCCTTCTCTTCTCCAGGATGCACAGCCCCAACTCTCAGCCTGACCTCATAGGAGAGGCGTTCCAACCCCTGCATCATTTTGTGTGGCCCTCCTCTGGAGATGCTCCACCAGGTTTATGTCTCTGCTGCCACCATGAGCCCCACAAGCAGCAGCAGAGCTGGCAGGCCTTATGGCCCTGAGCCCAATGCCACAGCAGTTATGAGTAATTGCCACGATATCTCAATACCTTGAATTGGGGAAGTCAACAGTCAGCCGTGGCTGTGTGGTAACTCTCAGACTAAGCAGTGAGCTGATTGCTGCCAACACTGCTGTACCCATTTTGTCATCTCTATCAACAGATTGCGTTCTGCACTGCACGTTGATCTGCAGAACGTGAGTGCAGGGGCATCGCTGCCCACAGCCAGCACTGCCAGTCCTTCCCAGGCTGAATAGTGAATCACAGAGATAGAAACACTGAGCCCTTGCACCATCCTGCTGTGCTTCTAGTAACAGCAAGAAGAGTTTGTGGCCTCTCCTTGAATTTAGGATCCCAGATCACTTCTGCAGAATAGCATCACTACCTCAGGGCATTGCATGAACCGTGTGATTTCTCATCCCACTTGCAAATCTTGTAATTTTTTTACAATCAAGATGGTAATTACTAGTGCCCAAGAATTACAGATGCTTTCTGGAAAACAGAAGGTGATGCTAAACAGAGAGAGACATAATGGGGCCCTGAGGTTCACCACCGCTTCCTCTGAGCAGACAGCGTACGTGGGACAGAACAAGGACTTCTCCCCCAGGGAACGAGGTTGCTGGCCTTGTCAGTTGGCCACAGTGGTCTCAGGCAAATAAATGCAATATTTTCAAGCCAACAAACACTTGGATGTAACCCAGGCAGACCAAGTGCATCCCTGTCCCTGCTGCCACCCAGGTGCTGGGCTTCCAGCCTAGGCTCAGCCCGGCCCACCAAGGTCTGACCATCGGTGTAGAGCTCCTAGTACTCACCCAAAACAACCATCCCTGCTCATAAAAAACACGGAATCACTAAAACTTCTGAGACCAGCCCCAACCCATGCCCACCATGCCCTCAAGTGCCACATCTGCACATTTCTTGTTCCACGCACCATCACCACCTGCTGATGCAAGCTACTTAATTCTGAAGGAATATCTGCATTTTGATAAAACGTTATCAGAAGTATTACACAAGCATGGTTTCCTTTCCAGACAACAGTCCTCACATTCTCCGTAGTTATTTTTGCTCTGAGACGTTGTCTTTCACATCTCCTATCAGATGATCGCAAGCAGTTATCAAGCTCCAATTTCTAAAGAAGCGTAGTGAGGATAAAAGCGGGCTGGTCACGCACTGGGTCATCCCGTGCATTGCTGATTCTAGTAGAAAGAGGCCACATCCTTGTCTCCTTACTACCTACTTATATGGAAATACTGACATGGTGAGGAGTATGCCCAAAAATTAATCACAGAATTTCCAGAAAGTCTCAACAAATGGCCTTTTTTTTTTTTTTTCTAACATCAGCCCAAACTATTTATTTCCCCGTCAAAGGGCCACGCAATGGTAGAGGGCGGCTCCAGAAGCACCACAGGTTCTGTGAGAGCATCAGGACCATGAGGACCCATCTGTACCTTTTGCTTCTCACTGTGGCTGCCTCTGCCCCTGTCCCGCAGAGTGATCTGGCCGAGTTACAGACGCTGTTAATGAGAATCTATCTGTCAGTGGACACACTGGTAAATCTCATTTTCCCTTTTCTATTTGACAGTTTGATAAGCTGGTATATTGAATCATTCTCTGAATATTTAGCTTTTACTAAAAGCCAAACAATCATTGTATGCAATCTCTTATTTTTGTCAGTGTTAATGATGATGATCTTTGAAAGGCTTAATCAATGTGTATTTTTTTTTCAGAATCTGAGGATTGAAACTCCAGTTTCTGTAGATGTAAGTGAAACTTTATCTTAAAAGTCAACTTTCTCATAACTGAAGCCATTGAAAATTGAGATGGAATTCTCTCCTAAAATACTCCACCTGTATATAAGAACAAAGAGTTTGAAAATTAAGCTACTATATGTCATTAAATGTTGTAAATGAGTTATCACAAATAATCGAGTTTGAGTCAAACAAAAACCTGTGGTGATACCGAAGTAGCCAAGGACAGTATTACAGTAATTATTCTCATTCTGTGGTTTGTAAAAACTTCTGCAGAACACACACACACTGATTTAACTCTTGAAATGAAGGTCGCTAGGAAGGGATGAAGAATGAACTCACTCACATCTCCCACCTGCCCTCCTCGCTGCCTGCATGAGCGCTCTGCTCGTGTCAAACCGCTTTTAGAAACGTCTCTTTATGCTTTTGCTGTCAGTGCAGTGATGGCAGAGCTGTATTACTGCAGAGCTGCACATCAGAGCATCACATCTGAACGCTGCTCCCTCTGCCCTGAGAGCGAGTCACTCACTGATGAGCACAGCAAAAGAGCTCTGTCTTAACAGGGGACCAAATTCCACTTCATGGTTTTTTTGGCTCCTTTTGCATCTCCAGAAGTTCCTCCTGTTCCTCAGAAGCTCACAAAGGTCCACGTTCCCTCCCTGGTAAGTTTCCCTGCAAGCTGACACCGCTAAAGATCTTGATTCTACAGCTGGAAACACGGTTTGAATGGGAAATCACATTCCAGGAGGGAGCAACTCAGGTCGTATCACAGCCAGATGTGTACTTGGGACAATATAACCTATGGAACTGACCTACTGTGAGAGCGGAATAATTCACATTCCTGATGTCGGCTAGCTACAGAACTCATTTTTCATTTATTTTTACTGGCAAACTCAACCCATTACCTTGTGATGGAGCTGGGAGCTTTGCTTCTGATTTACTTCTCCCTGTTCTGCCACGCGACCGAAGCGTGCAGCTTCCTCAACGAGAGTGCAAAGAAACAGTCCTCACAGCCACGGAGCATCCAATGCAAGACTGCACCTTGGAGGGTTGGTTTCCTCCACCCACCGCTGATTTTTGCTTCGTTTTCCTCACCTTCTCACTTCTCTCCGTTTCTGCTTCTGACGGCAGCATCTCCTCCTCCTTTCCTCGCCTGCACGTCTCATTGATGTCTTCCAAAACCCCGCACTGGACAGTACATCCATCGCCTCTCCACGCTCCGCTCGTGCCCCAGCACCTCCCTGGCTGCAGGATCAGCTCCCAGGGGCAGGCAGCTCTGCAGCACAGCACTGCACGGCCACGCTCGCTGCCCTCCAGGCACACAGATACGGTGGAGTTAAAGCTGGGAGAGCTTTGGGCTCATTTCTCCTCTTTCCCTCATGTTCCAAAGTCGCAGCTCCTCGGGCCAACAGCATACAAACAGAAAGCAGAATTCAGCCAGAATTATCAGCTGGGTGAGCAGATGTAAGAGCTCAAACTGCTCTCCAGGCTGCAGCAGAAGAGCAGGGGCTGTGCTCGGAGCTCATTCTGCACCTCATCCAGGCACTGCGAAACAAAAGCCATCCTCGAGCAAAGAGAACTGAGCATCAGTTCGGCACACTCGCAGAAGTCATTTGCAAACAAGAGTCTGAAGTCTTGAATCCCACATGTTTGTCACCCAGCCAGCTGGATGCCAATCAGAATCTCTTTTATTTTTTTAAAGCAAACTAATTGTTTGTAGCTACGAATTCCTGCTTCTCAGTTGTGGTTATTTCTTCCCTCTTAGGATGAAAACTGTACCAAAACACTGTTTGAAGGAATGGAACTGTTGAAAAATAATCCCAAGATGAAGAGATTTGATGCTTTTTTCCAGAGATTTGACAGACTGAGGCCATCTCTCACTGCAAACCCGGAAAGAGAGGTAGGGCTCCATTTCTTCTCTATCAGAGGTCTGTAAAAGACAGTTCATAACTGTTCCCTTATGGCTACAGAAAGGGGGATTAGCTTTTGGGGTGGATTTGTTCAGTACACGGAGGAAATCTCGGCATTATTATTATCCTGACCCCACACTTCTCATGTTCTAACCTCTAAAGTGAGGGTTCATTGCCACAACTGGCATATTTAAGGCTAAGGTAAACGCTGTCGTTTGCAAAATGATCTGAAGGTGACAAAACAGCAGTTAAATACGAAGTAACCTCATTTCCTTTGGTAACTTTTCAGGGAGAATGCGACACAGAAAGAAAGAACGCAAAGAAGTTCATAGAAAAACTGATAACGTTCATCCGAAAATTATCATCAAGAAATGCAAAAGCGTAATTGCAGCTCCTGAGGCTCACCGTAAGCTCAAGCAGCCAAACATGTTCATTTTCTGTGTGCTCCCTCTTTGTTACCTCTCCCATTCAGCAGTACTGTACCAGCTCACGCTCGCAGCGGAGTCTCAAAGTATCAGTGGCAAAAAGTCATTTGTATTTGCAGACGGACATGTAGATGAAGCAAAGAGTGCAGGGTGTGACAGAAATACTCAGCTAATTGGCAAACCCTTCTGGTTCCACATGCAAAGCTCACGCTGACTTCAGAACAGCCACGGCAGGGGTACAGATGGATGCTCATGCTCCACCACTGCTGTGCCATGAGCACTGTGCCATGCACCGGGATGTGGGATGGGTGTGCTTCCTTTGCCTTTCTCTAAGATCAGCCCCCCCCCAGTTTCAGGAGGGGGCAGCACAAATTCTTAGCACTGGTGCCATATATTTTCAGGTTTAAGGTCAAATTTCTGCTGGAAATATTTGCTGGTATCACATAACCTCAGCAGGACAGAGTCCAGGATGGGCATTACTCTTGATAGCACATTTAAGAGAGCAAGAACCCAGGTTTAGACCAATACACAACTGATGTTGCTAGAATAGTGAACTTTCCTCAGGGAATGGGTATTGGCTGGACCAGGAAAATCTCAGTGCTATAATAGCCTGTAATAAAGAGGATTAATCAGTATAATTGTACCAGCAAAACTTCCCTAGTTCAGAATCAGCTTTGCCACTGCTATGAAGGCAGATGAGGGTGAACCACAAAAGTCACCTTCACGTAACATTCCTCCTACACGAGCATGGCTATACACACACCTCCCTCCCTCCCCGGGAAGCAGCCCCATCACAATCAGAGCATCCCATAAGCACTGAGAAACGCAGCCCAGTGTTCTCCTTTACCCACAGCTTCTGTAGATCAGTGTCGATTGGGCTACTGAGGATTTAAATGATCCAGGCCTTGGTACTTATCCTAACCCCAACCCAACCTCCTCGAGATGCCACGTGTTTTGTAAAGCTGGCAGTGATGACAGGAACGCTTCGATCTCTCTGAGGTTACTTGTACGGTGTCCATTAAGTTATATCACAGTTTTTAGATGTATGTATTTTGGAGAAAATATTTATTTTGTGGGTTTTTTTTGCTACTTTTCATAAAGTGAACAAATGTGCCTGTCGTTTGTGGTGGTTGGTTGTTTTTTGTGGTTTTTTTTCCTCTCCCTTCTATTTTCTCCCTCCCCACCCCACAAACACACACACAAATTCCCTCTGAGCTATTTCTACACTCCAGCAAACCTAACGAGCATCAAGACAAGCAGACGCAGCAGTTAACGGGGACGCGGCACTGCGGGACACGGCTCAGTGCGCACTGGGGGGGGGGGGGTGAGAGTTGGACTCTACGACCTCAAAGGTCTTTCCCAGCCTTAGCGATTCCCCATTACCCAAACCGGGACCGGGGCAGCGGAGCCGGGACCCCGCCAGTGACGATGGATGGCGGCTGTGACCCCCCCGCGAGCAGTAGGTGGCAGCAGCGACAAGGGACAGCGGGTGGCCCCGAGCACGGCAGCCCCAGGGCTGCGGGCCGAAGCTGATGAACGCGTTCTTATCATTTTCAGTATTATTTTAACTCTCACTGTATCGTTGAGTCAGTGAGGTTGGAAAAGAGCTCTCAGATCCCCAAGCCCAACCCCAGTGACCTCGGACCGCTGACCGTGTCCCCCCAGTGTGACATCTCCAAACTTCACGGACACCTCAGGGATGGTGACTCCTCCGCTCCCTGGGCCACTGCTGGCAGCTCTTCCAAAGGAGTTGCTCCTAATGTCCAACCCGAACCTCCCCGAGCACAGCTTGAGGCCATCATCATCTTGCCCTTGTTGTGTTCAGAGCTCTCAGCACTCCTGGTGCCACGCCAGCACAGAACAGGCACTGCTCATCCACACCTCCACGCAGCCCCCTCTCCCCCCCCCCCAGTATTCCTCATCCCACTGGTGCTGCACCAGGAGCACGGGCTGCCAGCCCAAAACACAGCAACGTGCCTAGGAAACACGTGTGTTTTGGCATAACAGCTATGAGCCCACTGGTGTTATCTCAACAAAACAAGAGCTCAGCATACACACGTTGACACTTACTGCCAAAATCCTGGGTCAGATGGCACCGAGAGCAGAGTGTGCACTTTGGAAGGGCTCGAGAGCTGAAAAAAGGGCCTCAGCAGTCTCCTGCTTCATGAAGACACAGAAAACACCACGAGAAGACAACCAGGAATAGATGAGCACTGAAAGGAGGAGCGAGATGGCTGGAAAAGAGCTGCCTATGACAAAGAAGTTAAACCACCCTCCACCAGTTCAACCAGCCCAGGAGGGTGAACTCAGGACCACCACAAAGAAGAGTTTTCCATTCAAAACAGCCCCCAGCTTCACCCAGGAAGCAGACTGCTGCCCCAACACATCCCCCCGCTCCTCTGCCTCCTCTCTACCCACCTGCATTGCATGTAAGTGGCTCCAGCTGTGTTTTAAATACCCACTTCTAAAAAACCTCCAAACCAATAACAACTTCTAACACACACACACACCCCAAAACAATATGTAAATGTTATTTTATGTATTAAAAGATGAATTAAAGTAATTATTATATTCTAATAGGCCCTGGTAACCACATATTACTCATTTGTAGATAGGAATTGTCTAGTTCTTCATGTTATTATTATTACCATGATTGTTTTCTCCTGAAAATGAGGCAGCTGTCTATGAAATCACAATTTTAAAAGCCCCATGTGCCTGGAGGGGTGGATGGAGGTCCCTCTCAGACCTTTCCAGGACAGCCAGGGCTCACAGCTAATGAGGTGCAGTTTCACTGTGTGCTTTCTCCCCACCAAACACCCAGACAAACCCTTGCCAAGTGAAGCTGAGATGCAAAATCTTCCAAGCCAGGACAACGGAGCAGTCAGAGTAGAAACCCGTGGGTGGTGGCTGCTCATGGGCAGGCAGAAGCATCCCAGCACCGGGCTGGGCCCAGCTCTGACTCAGCAGCACCTGGGCTGCATTTTCTGCATGACATCAGCCTGGGAATGTTGGTCTCACCTTCCCGGCACATCCCCGTTTATGTCTCTGACGCACTCATCCGTGGTTCTGCCTGAAAGTCAGACCACGGCTCGTGCCTGGGGCACCATTTACCAGCCGATGTTAACCCCGTGGCACTGCGTGCCCGTGATGTGGCTTAGGGGTGAAATCTGGAGCCGGGCAGCCCGCAGAGCTGTGCCCGCTGCCCAGGGGACCTGCTGGCCCAGCAGGAGGAGGGCTGCACGCGGGGCAGGGGCTGCCAGCACTGCTCCCGTGACTCGCACTGCCCAGCACTTGTCCACGGAGCTTCTCACCAGCCTGCTTTGAGATACTTTGAATGGGTGAGACACCCCCCTAGTGTCAGCATGCAGCCAAGCGATTCAGGATGTAACAGCACATCCTGCCGCATCTGAGCGCAAACCTCAGCCCCGGTGGGGGGGGACCCTGCTCTGCTGGACCCACGCGTTTTTCACTGCGAAATAACGGCAGAGCTGTGCAAGGCAACTGGTGTGCGCAAGATAATGAACAACTACCGTACGCGGAGTGTTTGTGGATGATAACGACAGAATCTGTTCGTCGTCCGCGCATCCACGGGCAGAATCGTGCACGGGTGGTGGGTTGGGGGGTTTTTGTTGTTTCTGTGGGGTGCTGCTCCGGAGGTGGCGGCACTACGCCTCGGGGGCTCCACACATCCCTCTCGCTGCCCCGGGGCTTTTCCCAACACGCGTGGGTTTTCCCTGCGGGGGCAGCGCAGTCCCGGCCGCTCCCGGTCCCTGACTCACGCGTGGGATTCCCCCCTGCCCGGCAAAGCCGCGCTTTGTAGCGCCCCCACGCGGCCGCGCGAGGTACCGCCGATTCCCGGAAGCGCTCAGAGCCGCTCCCACGGGGAACCGAAACCCGGCGTGGGGCGGCGGTGGGGCGGGGAGGGACGGTCCCTTCCCCCCCCCACCCCTCACCCCCGGCTCCTCGGGGTGCGGGACGGAGGGTTGTTTCTTCGCCAAAATAAATAAATAAATGAATTAGGAAATAACGGTAACACAATAGAATTAAGAAAATAATACCGTTGCCTTTTTTTTTTTTGGGGGGGGGGAGGGTGGGGGGGGGACACGCGCGGTGGAAAGCCCCCGCTGGGATGCATATACCACCCAGGCTGTGACCGCCGGCGTTTCTCTGGGGATGACACACACACACCCTGAGCGCCCCGAAGGGTGGCTTCTTCATTCCTGCCCCCATCCGTCCGCGGCTCTGTGCTGAGATCACGCATGCGGCCGCGAGCAGGTCTGGGATGTCACCCAGCGAGGGGTGACTCAGGTGGCAAACACGCACTCAGTTCTTTGTCCTCTGCTGCCCCCGAGAGAGGTGGGGATGACCCCGTGCTGCCCTCGGACTTTGGCCACGGAAGGGGAGTTGGTGGTTGGTATCCATTGCTGATGGACTAATTGTTATTACAGATGTGTATGGACATATAGATAGGTAGGTACAGATATAGGAGGGCTGCTCCAAAAGTCACCTTTCCTATTCTGTTCTGTTGGCCACAGGGCATCTCTGCTGGGGCAGATCTGTGAGAGCACAGCGTGCAGGCTCTTGTTCATCTCAGGTGAAAGTGCACAGCTAACGGTGGTGGCTATGCTGAAAAAATAGCATTTTGTAGCTGAGAATTTGCTCTACCAAACAGTGCCATTGTGCTCTTTCTGTTGGTCGTAGTTTCCACGGAAATACATAGGAGGCATTACTTTCAGAGCAACCTACGTAGCTATGTCCTTCTCAGAAGAAATCACACCTGCACGACAGCAGAAGGTGACACTGACTGAGCATGGGATGGATGCTTCCTGCATGGTGCCCCCCCAGGGGTCCATCCAGTTTCTGCCTGGGGGTGCCCCTGGTTCCCTGTGGGGAGGGGCGTGAGGGTGAGCAATGCTGCTGAGCCACCCAGCTGAGCCCTGCAGGGTTTGGTGGGACTCTGAGCTCATCCTTGCCCTTTCTGGCACCCAACTGGAGATGGGCTGGCTCAGCACAGCGGGGCACGAGCAGCAGGCCTGGGCTGAGCCCTGCTGCAGGCTCTGAGAGCTCCAGGGATGACTCTGGTCTGTAAGAGCCACGAGAACTGCATCGTTATCAAGTAAGGCTGCGGGTCTCTCCTTTGGACTGCAACTGGACAGAAAACTCTGCATCAAAGTTAACAGCCAAAAAATCATAAAAGGAAACAAACTCAGATGTCTGAACAGCTGTTGCTAGACACATTTTATTCTCAGTCTTCACTGTCACTGCCCCCTGAGGTTCCCAGGGGATGGTGCCCCTCAGCAGCCTGGCATTCATGCTGGGGCTGCCATTCTGCAGGAGCTTCCTCCTCTGGAGCTGAACACAGAGCACGGCCCCAGCTCATCCCAGCCTTCACTCCTCTGCCCCGTGACTCACACTGTGCCAACAGGGTGAGCCCTACAAGGCAACGGCACGAGTTTCCTCTCTGGCAGCCCCTTTGCAGTGGGAGGGGATGGAGGTTTGGAAACAAACTGATAGCCCTTCCTTCTCTCTCCCGGCTCAGAGCAGAGGGTGAAATGCTTACATGTTTTTGCTCTGCACCTTCCGCTTTGCGCTGATCCCTTCTGCAGAGCTGCAGGATGGGATGTGGGGTGCTCAGGGCACGGGGTGGCAGTGGGGGGTGGCAGCCAGGAGCCCCCTCACCTGGGCACATGAACCAGCCCACGGAGTACAGCTCCCATGTTCTGCTGCTGCCAGCCCTGCTTGCGCTGATGCCCTGCAAGGAGGGGCCCCAGGTGCCCACTGCCCCATACCCACCCCTGGGCAGGGAGCTCTGGGCAGCTGCAGCTTTGGCCTTCATTAGGGAAATGCACTGCAACTGCAGCACTTGGGATCCACTCCACTGCAAACTGAGCTTTGCTCTGCAAACATTCTGTGGAAGAGCTGCGTCCTCCCACGAGGTTCAGAGAAAAGCAGGGACAGGGGAAATTCAGGAGGCAGGAATGAAACTCCAAATTTCCTTTATCCCCACCAACCCGAGCACTGAATCTTGCGTTGGTTTGCTCTGAAAATTGCCAGGACCATCAATGAGGACTGGACTGATTTCTTGTCCTGAGATAGAGGTTTTGGATTCCTGGAAACTGTAGGCAGCCCATCCCAGGATGTATTTATTGCAGCCCGAGGATCAGAGCGCCTGCGAGTATTACCTCATGTATCTGGGCACAGTGTCAACATTTTTCACATCTTGCCCTGCATGTGCTTCAGCCAGACTTCCTTTTTGTAAGAGAGACATTTATAAGAAATGGAATGAGTGCAGCAAGCGCTGTATACCCGAGGATGCAGGGTCAGGAGGAGCTGTTTTTTTGTTGTGTTTTTTCTGGTGTTTGCCTTTGCAGCCAGGGCTGAGCATGCACCCTGCAGCCTGCTCTGCATTAACCCCTTACCAGCCAGAGTGGCTCAGAGTCACTGCAGTGCCCCAGGAGCGGTGGTCAGGTGCTCATTGTGGGGACCCTGGGCTTCCTAGGGGCTGGGGTGGGCTCTGCAGCCATTCCACATGCCCAAGTGAGCCAGTGCAAAGTGGAATCCTTGTTTCTGAGTTTAACAGAGAAAGGGAGGAAGGCGAGCAGAGAAGAGGATGAGAAAGGATACGGATGAGAGGAGAGTTTGCAGAGTGAGGGCACCAGCAGGGCTGGGGAGGGAATGAAACCTGGCACTGGTGGTGAAAAGGAACAACCATTGTGCTTGGCCTGGAGGGGCTGCTGGTGGGCACAGGGGGTGACGATGCAGCACTGGAAGGAAGCAGGTGGCATGGTGGGGAAGCAGATAAGGGCTGGCTCTCACCATGCTCCCACTCTTCCCCACCTTGAAGCCATTATGCATCCTGTCTGCTCCATCCTGCAGTTGTGCTCCCCCAGCACCCCAGTAGAGCTGTGATATCCAGGTATATATAGGGATGGGACCCTCTCCTCACCCCATTTTTTGGCAGCCCCAAGCCCTGTGATCCTGTCAGCCCCAACTTGCTACCCAGCTCAAGGCTGTCAGGGGGATGTTGTGGTTGGAGCACGGGTCCAGGTGCAAGGGGCTGAGGGTGGGCTCCCTGACACAGCTCCCACCAGCAGTCACCTCCTCACAGGTTTTCTGGCAGCGAATTCTAGCAGCATTTAAGTACAACATTCCTGGCAATTTGGAATCAGATGAATATCAATATATGCATTTCCCACAGCTCAATTTCTTGAATTTCCTCTTTGAGATTTAAAAGCCAAGGATTCAACCCTCAGTGCTGCCCTGTGCCCAGCTGCTCCCTGCACTGCACTGGGCAGGAGTGGCACAGGGAAGGTATCAGTGCCAGCAGTGCCTGAGCTGCTCCTCATCCACTCTTACCCTAGGATGAAGGCGACTCTGGATTAAGAAGTGACTTATTCTGCTACGTTTGCATTGGGTTGAAATGGTTTTCTCCTTTTTTCGCCTCAAAAAGCAATCTTGGCCATTCAGAACCAGGCAGGTATGCATGGGGTCAAAACTTGGAGGGTCTCATCTCTGCACTGAGCAAGGAGGGAAAACACTCCAGCTGTGCAGGAGGAAAGTGAAGATGCTCTTCTTCCCCCGCCAGTCCCCATGCAGCCCCAGCTCTGCCCTGGTGAACTGCTGAGAATGGCCCAATTCACTGCATGCAGCCCAGCGCCATCCTGCACGTTTTGTTTCACAGAGCACTGGAGTGAAACCATCTCAGAGTGCCTTATACAGCAGCTTAACTGACCCCAGGGGAAGAGATGGGGAACAAAATGCTGCATCTGCACCACTCAGCCAAATCCACAATCCTCTGCTTCTGTGGTCCCCCATTCAATTCCACTCAGGTGGTGATTTTTGGTGTCATACAGAGCTCCCTGAGAGCTCCTGGTTTCAGGACATCACCGACTGAGACCGAGACCGACTGGATAACATGTACCACTCGTGGAACACCCCCTGGGGGTTCGGTATGGTTTTAAGTAAAAATGTCATGGAAAAACGTCCTCTGAATTAGGGAAACAAATCCAGACTTGGGGTCACCCTGCGCTGGGTAAGTGTGATGAAATACTTCTGGTGATCTCTTTCCCTATGTCTCACTTGACTGTTAAGACAGTCAGCAAATCGCGGGGCAATATGGGGAAGAAGGGCAGTGGGGGTTGCAGGGCAGGGGCTGCAATCAGACCGAGCCCGGGGGAGACCCTACACCACAGAGCATCGGGCACTGCGAGTGGTGGCAGCTCCGTGCAGGTGACAGCTGATGACAGCCAGGTGACAGCTGGGTGGAGCAAAACACTTTTTTGGCCTGTTGTGTGCCTGCCTTCCCTTGTTTGTGTCTTGTACAAGCACACCCCACCTCCATGAGCATCCCTTCCTGCTCCAGGCCGGGCACTGTGAGCAGCTGAGCTCTGTTGGTGCAGTGGCACGGATGGGTTCTGCAGCCTCAGTGTGCTGAGAGCCTGACAGCCTCGCTATGGGAGGAGAGCTTGTTAGTTCCTTGTTTCTGCTGAGAGATAAGAAAGCAGCAAACAAGTAGGTGGCATCCCACCTGGGAAAGGTGCTCTCCCAACAACTGGCTGTGCAGACAGGGCATAACCCAGATAGAAAGGTCAATGGGCTTTCACTGGGAGCAATCTGCACACGTTTATACCTTCAGAAAGAAGTGGAGATGCAGGGTTAGCACTGGCAACCTGCTCAGTGTGTTTCTATGCTGGGTATACTTATTAGATCCCTTGTTGGTGCCAGTTGCTGCCAGTGATAAGCACTAAAAATAGATGTAGTGGCACTGTAGTGCAGAAGTCATAGATGAATCAAGTTGCAGCTCAAAATTTGGTCACTGAAGTACCTATGATGCATTTACTGCATACAATCATCATTCCATTGGCCCAGGAAGCTCAGGAGCATTCAGATATGGAGCCAGCTGAGAGCTGAGCAACAAACCAGGGAAGGCTGAAGCTTTAAAGGGCCACAGCATGACCTGCCTTGTCAGTATCTGTGTCATGTAAAATATACTGTGACTTTTTTATTGTGATGGCATTTGCCTTGGAACCTCAGATACCTTCTGACATCTTTTTTTTTCAGGCTCCTTTTGCTGCCCTTCAGCACTCCCGAGCTGCTCGTGCTGCCCCACCTCTGCCCTGCACCTCTCTGCCTCCTCCTGTGTTTGATTTAGCTGATGCCTTCTATCTTTATTGACACTGAAAGCTCACCAGCAGCACTGCCTCACTCTGCACGAAGGCAAAAACTGATTAGAAGGTACTGCCAAGACAGAGGAAAAATGAGTTGCCAAAAAACATGGGGCACTTTCAGAGATGGGAGTTCTGCACTGAATCCAAATTTGGGCTTTTTTTTTTTTTTAATTTAAACTTCTTGTTGAAAACAAACAAACATAAAAGTTGCCATGGAGGTGGAGTGCAGCAGTGTGACACTGCTCAGGCTGCTTCTTCCCATTGCACGATTTCATCCCTGCCCTGAAAGCATTCCTACATGTCCAGCCCACCTGTTTCATGGTTCTGTTGTTCTGTTGTTATCTTTTAATTAAATAATAATAATAATAATAATAAACAAAGAGAGAAAATGGTGAGGAGAGGAGAGGAGAGGAGAGGAGAGGAGAGGAGAGGAGAGGAGAGGAGAGGAGAGGAGAGGAGAGGAGAGGAGAGGAGAGGAGAGGAGAGGAGAGGAGAGGAGAGGAGAGGAGAGGAGAGGAGAGGAGAGGAGAGGAGAGGAGAGGAGAGGAGAGGAGAGGAGAGGAGAGGAGAGGAGCTTTGTTACTTATACACATTAATTGTATATTTTATATGCATCCCAAAACAATTCTGCCTCACCCAACTTGACCCAGGCAAGCCAGAAGATGGGACAGCCCTTTAAATTCTCCAGTATTCCGCTCACTGAAGGTAGTGGGTAGAACCACAACTCACTGTCATCCCAAGGTATTTCAAAGCAGCCCAGCACCTCACAACCCTGGCTGGGGAAGGTGTGAGAAAAAAGCATTCCCAGGCTTTGCAGAATGCATCCATTGCCCCAACCTTTGGCCATTTATCCAGAAGACAGATGATTAGAAACATACAGAGTCGCTGTAATGTATTGCACAATGCGTGGCATTATGGTGATGGGAAATCAGACCATCTGTGAGTGTCCAGCACCTACAGCCAAGCAATTGCAGCTCAGCTGGGGGCTGCGTGAGAGCAGCACTGTGGGAGGGCTCCAGTACCACCAGCACTGGGCTGAGCAGCCCCAGCTCAGTGCTTGAGGTGTGCAAGCAACAGGACTGCCCAGAGGGAAGGTGGGCTGTGGGCTGCTCCCAGACTTGGCTGCACTGTGCCATGCTCAGGGATCTTCTGGGCACCACCTGCCCGTGTCCATCAGTCTCACATTTACTGGGGAGGAGTGCAGCTCTGCACATGTGCATTGCTGGAAGCTGGCAGCAGGCACGGAAACACAAACACAGGAACATCGCTTATCATTTTCATTTCTTTTATTTCCTTTTCTATCCACCTTCCTGCCAACCCATGGATCCCACTCCTTCACATCCTCCAAGTCCCTTTCTGGGAACTGCTGGCACAGAATACACGAGGATGCAGTGTGGACCCTCTGTGCAGCTGTCAGCAGGGCAGTGCCTGCTGACATGGTCCTGCGGGCACTGTGTGCAGCAGGGGCAGTGTCTGACCCTCCCAGCACATTCCCTACAGGCAGCTGAGCGCTGGCCAATTCCCACTGCACTAAAAATAGCCCCATTCTGATCTTTATTTTTTTCCACTTCCTTTCCTCCTTTACTTGTGCTGCGCTGGATTGTTGGGTCCGCTGGCGTGCATTTTGGGATCGCTACGCTCCCTCCGCGGGGTCAGAGGTCCCGTGCTGCAGCTCACCTGCCCCCTGCCAGGGGTCAGAGGTGAAAACACAGGACGGGGGAGGGGGGGGTGCGACAAACACTGCGCGTTTGTGGGCTGAGTTCCTTCCGTCGTGCACGCGCAACCTTCGGAGCCGCAGGACGTGCAGAGCTGTACCATCGCCGTGCCATCGCCGTGCCGTGCCGCGCTGCGTCGTGCCGTGCCATCGCCGTGCCGTGCCGTGCCGTGCCATCGCCGTGCCATCGCCGTGCCGTGCCGTGCCGTGCCGTGCCGTGCCGCGCCGTGCCGTGCCGTGCCATCGCCGTGCCGTGCCATCGCCGTGCCGTGCCGTGCCGTGCCGTGCCATCGCCGTGCCGTGCCGTGCCGTGCCGTGCCGTGCCGTGCCGTGCCGTGCCGGGCGGGGGCGGTGCTCCCCCCGCTCCTCTGGTGCTACAACAGCCTGATTTCCCCGAAATGATGCCGGACGCAGCAGCCAATCAGCGACGCGACCGTCCCCCAGCGGCGGCGCTGATTGGTGGAGCCGCCCCCGAGCCCGGGCGGCGGGGAATCCCGGCCGCCGCCGCCGCGTTATACCCGAGGGCGCGACCCACGGGCGGCAGAGGTGGTTCGGCGGCCGTCGGGCACGGACGGCTCATCTCATCTTGTCTCATCTTATCGCAGCTCAGTACAGCGCAGGATCTCACGGCAAGGTGCGTCCCAACGCGGTGGGTCCCGGCGCTCACCGCCCCCCAGCTTTGGCTACATGCGTTCCCACGGGGACGCGGCTCTGCTCGGTCCGGCTCGCCAAACAGGGCCACCGCCATCCTGAGCTATGCTGAAGCGCTTTTGGGGTGTCCCAGGTCCCGCTGCACCCGTCGTGCTGCAGTCTTCAAGGGGTACTGGGCATCCTCCGGGGGCTGCGGCTCCGCGCCCACCGCACGGACGGGACGGGACGGGACGGGACGGGACGGGACGGGGCGTACTCCGCTCCGTAAGGGGTCGGCGAAGTCCGGGCGAGGCTGCGGCTTTTGGGCTCAGCCGGAGCCAGCGCTGGGCTCCGGGCTGCATCCTGCAGGGCCGCTCACGGTCCGGCTCGGCTCGGCACCGCCTACCCCTCTCTCTCGGATCCGAGAACTTTGGGGCCGTTGTCGCGTTGCTTGGGAAAGCCGCAGCCCCATTGTTCGGGAGCGGCTGTCCGCGGGCAGCGCAAACAGGAAGCTCCGAGCGGGGCAGAGCGGAGCAGGGTTGGGGGGGGGATGGGATGCGGGGAGCTACGGCGGACTCTCCGTTCCCCTCGGCGTGGGGCCGAGGTTCCTCGCCCCTTGCAGCGAGCGGCCGTGCAGAGAGGTACCCGGTGGTCGCACAGAGGGGCGGCACGGGGGTGCCCGCTGCCCACTTTCCCTCCCCCCCTCCCCCGGAGCAGGACCCTTTACGGACCCTTTACGGAGCGGGACCCAGCGCAGAAGGCGCTGAAATGGAGCAAAAGGCTCAAAACGCGGCTCTGGCCGTCGGGGGCATCGGGTGGGAGTGAGCGGGGAGAGGGTGGGGGCACTGCGGGGTGGTTGTTGGGGTAGGAGAGCTGAGGTTTCAGCTGACCCCGTGGATCCCACGCAGGAAGCATGCCCGTCTCGAGGATGCGCATGAGGCCCTGGTTGGAAATGCAGATCAATTCCAATCAAATACCGGGATTGATCTGGATCAACAAGGTGAGCCATCTTCTTGATTATTAGTAATTCTTTTTACTATTATTACTATGTTATTGTTATTATTACTATTATTATTACCATATCATCCACCGTGCTTGTTCTTAGTTGGCACTAAACATAAATCAAAAAAGGAGAGAAGAAAATGGGGAGGCTTTTTTAATTTTTTCTTATTTTTAAAGAAAACTTTATTTTCAGGAAAGGTGGCTCTGGTTGGTACCGAATGCACTGTTTCAATGTTTTTCGTGATAACTTCCCCAGGAGGGAAAAGAAAAAGTAAATGCAGTTTGAAGTTGACTGAGAACCAAGAAAAGCCAGCTCTTGGTGCCTCCTGGAGCCAGGCCACCTCCTGTCCCAGCTCGGTAGCTACTCCTACACTTCCCCCCTGGGATGGAGATCTTTGTTCTCTGGCCTAAAATTAACTCTCAGTTCATCTCAGGTTGGTGCTGGAAAGCATCCCCTCGCTGTCCCACAGGAGTGGGATCACCAGGCTTATTGAGTCAGATCGCTGACTCTGCAGCTTCCCTCTCATCCCGAGGTGTTATTTGAGCTGGGACACGTTTTTGGTAGGATTCATGCAGGATCTTACCTGTAACTGTATCCAAGTGTACATGGGAAACGTACTGTAGTTCAGGATACAACTGGGGCAGCTGAGGTGCAAAATTGTTGCAACGGTTTTGGGGCCCAACTGAGACTGTTCCTGCTGTACCACTGCTCGTAGCTCTCCCAAACCCAACAAATGAACAGCAGTTGTTAAATGAAGATGAGAGGAGAGGGTTTCAAAGTTTCTGAGCTGCTGCTGAGGGAATTCTGTGATGATGAAAGGCATCGTTACAAACTGGTGCGTGATGCTTTGATGGTTTGTTTTTTTTTTTTGACTGGGATTTCTGTTGGCTTAATTTCAGGATAAGATGATATTCCAGATCCCATGGAAGCACGCAGCTAAGCACGGCTGGGACATGGAGAAGGATGCCTGCCTGTTCCGGAGCTGGGCCATCCATACAGGTGTGTGCTGCCTTTAGTCCCAGCAGTCACGTGAATGTTTCCAGCGTCAGCATTTCTGTCTTGCCTTACACCTCAGGTGTTATAGGTCAGAGGAAACAGAGAAAGAACTTTTCTGGGGTGAAGAACTACCACTGCAATGAAAACACTCAACATTCGTCCTGTCTCTTATTAACAGGAAGATATAAAGTAGGTGAGAAGGACCCCGACCCGAAAACCTGGAAGGCAAACTTCCGCTGTGCCATGAATTCGCTGCCTGACATCGAAGAAGTGAAGGATAAAAGCATCAACAAAGGCTCCAGTGCTGTCCGAGTGTACAGGATGCTCCCACCCCTGACAAAGGACCAGAAGAAGGGTAAGCCCTCAGCCTGAGCACTGCTTAGATTTCCCACTGCTTAGGCAACACCCCACAGACCTACAGGCAGCTCCAGGGCTGCTGGGCTTGTTGCCATTGGTGATGGTTTACACAAACAGCCCATTTTGTCCCAAATCATATGAAGGTGCCTGGGGTTATGCCCTGGGGTCGGCCGTGCTGCAGTGGTGGAGGTGTGCTCACCTTTGTCTTATTTCCATTTAACAGAAAGGAAGTCAAAGTCTTCAAGAGAAGCAAGAAACAAGAGCAAGAGAAAGGTATGCATCTGCAGAGGCAGCTGAAGGAACCGGAGGTTTTTTTTTCTGGTGGTTTTCAAGCTTAATTTCTTTCGTATGGGAACCTGTGAGTTCTCAGACAACCTATCATGCTTTGTTCTTATTTTTGCAGTTGTATGAGGATACGAGGACGGAGGAGTCAGCAGATCAGCTAACCAGCACACCTCTGCCCGATGACCACAGCAGCTACACCGCTCACGACTACACGGGGCAGGAAGTGGAGGTGGAGAACACGTCTATCACCTTAGGTGAGAGCTTCAGCTCCGAGCAGAGAGAAAAGAGCTGCTGGTGCTAAAGCCACAGTAGTGTCACTAAGACACAGAGCTGAGGGCTGTGCAAGGGGGTGGGGAGGTCTCTGCTGAGTGCCAAGTCCTGTTTTGGGACCTGCTCTGATCACCCCTCCTGGTGCATCCCCCAGACCTCTCGTCCTGTGAGGTGAGCGGCTCCCTGACCGACTGGAGGATGCCAATGGAAATTGCCATGGCTGACAGCACCAACGACCTCTACCAGCTCCAGGTGTCCCCTCTGGGGTCGTCCTCGGAAGGTTGGTGTTGCTTCCTTCCCACACCCTGCTTTCTCAGCTCTGTCCTGGTGCTATGGCAGGATGGAGGTGTGCAAAGGTGTGCCACGGTGTCAGGGGAAGCAGGAGCTGTTCTGTAGAAAAAGCAGCTTCTGTCAGATGGATTTGGGTTTCTAGAGCTGCCACGTGGCCAAGGCAGGGAAGGAAAGAGCTGGCTTGGGCTGTGAGAGTTTGAGCCATGAAGCTGCTTCTGGACCTCAAGCTGTGAGCACATCCTGCAAAGGACTCTGCACCTGCAGAGAAGTGCTCCCATCTGAGCAGGGGCTGTGGGTGGGAAACCTAAACGTGCTGGTGGTGTGAGACAGGGACGTGAAGTGATGGTGAGGAAGCAGGGTTATGGTGACTGGCTTGTGAGAGAAACTGACTTCTGGGTCTCTCTTTTTTTTTTTTTTTTCCTGTGATCACAAAACTATTGCGGATGAAGATGAGGATGAAATGAAATCAAACCTTATAAAGGTAAAAACAGCCCTTCTTTTTGATTGAAGTTGTCCTAAGTTGCTGTTTGCACCAAGGAAGGAAGAGCAGTAGCTTCCTAACCCATAGATAAGCCCGAACGAGCTGAACACATACTTCCTGTAATCCAAAACCCTGATTAAAGGAGGAAGCCTGAAAAATGAAATACAAAAAGAAGGTGATTCTGCAGGCATCAGCTTGTGGTGCTGTACATAGAAGTTGGTGAAAGCTATTGATTATTGCTAGAAGCAAAGTTTTCTGTGTTAGAGCCCACAAGGCCTTCTGTTTCTCTAAAAAGACTCACTTGATTTGCCCATCCCTCCCCCTTGTGTTTGCTTTTTGATCTCTTTCCAGACACGGGGTGCCTATCCCACTGATAAGGAGATGGGGTTCCTCCCCTCCCACCCTCCCTGCTTTGCATTAACTTCCATTTAGCGAGGAGTAAAATGTGTTATGTAACACTTAGCATTATCTAAGCGAAACCTTTCCTCTGCTTGCCACCACGAGCTCTTAGAGGTAGATGAGAATTCCCTCAGTGCATGAGGACCCTTATCTCCCCTACTCCGTCACTCTCAGGCTTTTTACCATCCCCTTTCTGCCTTGCAGCTGCTTGAACCCACCCAGGACTGGCACACCACCAGCGTTGAGGGGAAGGGCTTCTTCACCAACGAGCCTGGCACGCAGACCATGTGCAGCACGTTCAGCTACAAGGAGCAGGACAGCGAGATCGACACGTCTTCAGGTACAGAGCCTACACCCCAGGGTGGGAGGTGCAGGAGAGGGCTTTCATCACTCCTTGGTCTGAGAGGGAGAAACGGGAATCTCAGGACACAGGAAACTGTGAATGCCTCTCAGTAACCTGGAACTAGGAAGGAATTTGTTGAGATAAAAAGAGCCTGCAGTAAAAGTGTAACATAGATCTGTGCATCGGTTTTCCCAGCAATGTAACAAGATTTTCTACCGGTAATAGCTTTAACTGGAGAGCTTAATTAGGGAGCGTTTGGAGTGTTGCAGCAAAATGTGAATCAAAGGTGTTTGCTCACCTCCAAGGGTGGTTTCCTTTGCTGATACGTTGCCATCCGTTGGTGCTCATTTCTGTGTCCCTCTGTGCAGGAGAGCTGGAGTTCCGCATGCTGGACCAGAAGAACAGCCTGGACTTCTCCTGGCTGGACACCGTCAGACCCATGCAGGCCATCTCCTGCAGCTTTTAAACCCTTGGCTTCCCAGCCCATGAACTGCCTCTCCATAGAGACTCTTTGAGACTCAAAGGCAATGGCAGAAGTCGCTTGTTACTGACTGGAAGAGGAAACAAGCTGTTCTATTCCGTTTCACTTTTAGGCCTGAAAAAGCAAGAAAATCTCCACGAGAAGCCCATCTCACACACGGGGCTCAAGCCCATCTCACACACGGGGCTCGAGGCCGTGCTCCTGAGGTGGTGCTCGTGCTGTGGGGTGGAGGTCCCCATGTCCCCAATGCTCAGCACTTTACTCCCAGGGCGCTCGGAGGCAGTGTGTGATGGGTCTCTGTTGGTTGCTGCTCACTTGTGCAACGCTGCTGACGTGATGAGCTGAACGACTGTCATTACACTTAGTCAGAGAAATTGCACTAATTGGCCCTCTCTCTCCTTCCATTGATTCCAGCACATAGTTCAAGTTCAGATCTTTTAACGCATGTAAATAGTTCTGACCAATAAAATGTGAAAACTCAGTTTAGGCTTTGCTTCCATTTAGCACACATAGCCAGGTCCACTCGTTGGCTGTTACCTGCTCTAGGCACGCCACGTCCATCCCCACTGAGCAGTTAAGGAGCTGCTGCATGATATCATTTTGCACTGACGAGGGCTGAACTTTTATTTATGCGATGCCTTTCAGCTTTGTTCTAGAAGTCCTCCTGCCTGCAGGAGCTCCTGCTGCTCTGCACCCAGCGAGCTGCAGCCACCCCAGGCAGGGGCACACAAAAGCAGGATGGAGGAGGTTCTAGTCCATGCCTAACGCATAGAAAACAAATCACTTAAGACATCATAGACTTATTTTCTTGTACATTTTATTTTTGTATATAAAGTGGTGTATATTTGTTGTAATAAAAATGTTTTATATATGACATGTTTACTTTTCCTCATTGGAGGGCTCTGAGAGGATGCATTCCAGACTCCTTGAATACACATTGCTGCAGAGAGACAGCAATGGGGGTTCTTCCCCGGGGACTCTTAAGAGCATGTTTCCCTCCTCATCCCAGTGCAGCTGATGGGAGGAGCCCAGCATGGCCCAGGTGCACACGTGGGGTCAGCCTGCCCCTGCTGTCATCAGACACACAAGCCAGCATTGCCTGCCAGCTGGCAGCTTCCATGCTAGGAGCAGTGGTGGGGAAGCTCAAGCTAAGTTAGCATTGCCCAAAATGAAAACACAGGAAGGAAAGGGGAAAGAGAGCTTACTTTTTCACTGTGCACTTTGTTCGCTTGCTAGAATTTCAGGCTTGAATGTCAGAGCATCACCTAGGCTGGCTGATGAAGTGTGCTGGCATGGGAATCTGCTGCTGAGTGGAAAGCCCCACAGCAAGCAGTGCAGCCCTGCTCCCATATCGAGGAGGGGGCTGTGGGGGGCACAGCCTCGTGAGAAACAGGAGCTGGAGAGCTGCTAGGGATGCACAGGGCCAGCACTGCCTCTGGACTGAGGGCAGTGGTAGGACAGGCCACTGGAAACCATGAAGTACCACCAACATCCCTACCCACCACCCTACCTACAGGGCAGCACGCATCCCTTACTGTCTTGGGGTCACCCAGCATGAAATCGGGCTGCTCTTGCTGCCTTTAACTTAAGTCCTGCTGGCTGCAGCTCCCACCGAAGCTCTCTACCAGCAACCTTCAGCACACAGCCCTGCTCACACCCGAAGGGAAGAAAGCACCAAAAAAACCCCCACATCTGGACACCTGGCAGATGCCCAAGGGAAGCAGCGGGGGTCGGGCTGATTTCCCAGTCAGTTCACCCAGCCTGGGAAGCGTGTAGCAAACAACTGACTGCTTCAGTTTGTTTAGATCTTGTTTCAGAACTGTGCAACAATGACCTTTGGGGATAAGTCTGAGCAAGCAGGAGAGCAGGCAGACTGAGGGGAATGTCAGGCGCCCGTAGAGGAAAACCCAACCCAGGCTGCTGGCACGAGGCACACGTTTCTGACCGCCTTTGTCACAGGCTCTGGTGCTCCCAGGGTCCCATACGGGCAGCAGATGTGGGGCTCACAGGGGATTTGGGGACCACAGGAAGCTGGTGGTGGCAATTCTCAGAGCCAGCGCCTACAGGCTGAGAAATCACCCCCAGGATCATGGGATCAGACTGGAAAAGACCTCTCAAATCCCCATCAGGCCCTGTGCCCCAGCTCCCTGTGCCATGCAGCACCACGGTGGTTTGGATTGTAAGCCCCTTTCTTACACCCAGAGATCAAAACCATTCCATGCTCATCAACGCATCCGGAGTAAAGAGGGTTTACTCAGGAGCCACTGTGACACTGTTACACTGCGGGGAGGGAGAAGGGAAACCCTGCGACGCAGACAGCACCTGAAATAACGCGCAGATCCATCTGCACATTGATGCACTACAGGTTTTTCTCTGACACAAGAGAACAGTGCCCATTACAGCACAGATTAGAGGGCCGACCAAGATTTGAGGCCAGAAGGAGCAGAGCCATCCCCTCCCCCCAGAGCCACACACACGCAGTGCCTCTTATAGGGCCGTAGAATTGCACATTAGCTACTGGCAGCTTCTTGCCAGCTATGTGCTTCTGGCTGAGCAAAGCCCCACGGCAAGGCAGAATTTATCAGTATGGCCACTTCACTGGGTCACAAGCTGCCAAGTTTAAGTTGTTTGCTTCGGGCTCTCTGGGAGGAGAAGAACACAGAGGAGTGCCCAGAGCAGGAGCACGGTGATGTGAGGAAGCGGAGCTGCTGCCATCCAGGGCAGTGAGATGTGCAGAAGGGACACTCCAGGTGCAAGCTAAGGACCAGTGCAGGCTGCCTGTACCTGGAGGACCATAATCTCCCGAAGGTAATCCTGCACAGAGCATTCTATTGGAATCATTTCAAACCCCTGACACGTTTGGGAGGTGAGCAGAGGTGACACTTGCAGACTGCCGCCCGCTTGCACCGTGCCCAAGTCAGCCCCGTTGGCAGCAAAGATGCAAACGTAAAGCTGCCTTTAAAGCAGAAACAAAACTCATCTTCATTTTGGAGCTTTAAGATGTCAACAGGACCAAACCTACTGAAAATAAAACCAGTCACAGAACAGTCCCACAGCAGCAGCTCCCACAGGTTTACTGCTGCACCATCCAGAGGGCAGAACATCCCAGCTGCTGCCAGCTGACCTTCAGTGCTGCAGGAGCAATGATTCTATGCGCCTGTTCATTGCAGCATTCCCCCTACCCCACTGAAAACCCCTCTCCTACAAAAGGAGATGCTTTTCACAGACATGCCCAAATGCATCATTAAAATGCCCTTCCACAATTAAGGCACTCTGCTCAGCACCTTTCTGAGCTCTCAGCCCCCATCAGCAGTGCTCTGAGCAGTGTGGGGCTGTGCTGTGCCCAGAAACCTTTTGCTCTCAGCGTCCAGAGCAGAAGCACTGCAGTGAGCTTTGCCCCACAAGCAGCACAGCCCGCAATTACTGCCCCAGCTTTGTTTGCCATACTGATCAGGTCTGATAATTAGACACATTTCCAGTTAATCACGTGGTTTCTTATATCACTCCTATAAAGGGCAGTCATACTTCAGACCAAAGGTATTACCTGCAGCTAATAGTAAATGCTTGTTAGTATTACAAAGTCAAACGGCTGCTAATCTAGCAACCAGGCGTGCTGCTCTGCAAACACCATTCCTCTGTGTCTGCACTGGACCACTGTCCCCTGTTGGTTCCCAAGTTTCCCCCACGTGTACACACAGCACAAAGCCCCATGCTGCCAGCAGGGCACAAACGGAGCAGCTCATTGCTGAGCATCTCCCAGCTGATGCCAGCAAATGCCCTCTGCTGCCCCACAGGGCACAGGACTGGGAAAGGGGTCTGTCCCACTGCACAGGGTGGGGCTGACCTCTCCTTGGCTGAAATCCCTACAGAAAAGTCAGCATCAGAGCACGGAGTAGAGAAAGTCTTCCCTTGGAAAGGAGAAAACATCTACAAACCTGAAGCCCCCATCCCGCACCATGCACCAAAGACTTTCTCCATGCTCTGAGCACAGAGGTATTAGTCCTGTTGCTGGTGGGTGCATTAGTTCACGAGCTGGGTGTGAACAGAGGTGTGAAGCCATGGCGTTATGGATTCTGAACTACTAGGTAAGGGCAATTATACGCTCATTCCACTAATTGCCCTGCTCAGCAAGGTGGAAAACAGTGCCACGTCATGGAAAGAAGGCAGGAGGATGAGTAAGCAGCAAGCACTGCAGCGTGGGGATGGGTAGCAGCATGGCCAGGCAGAGGGCACACAGAGGCCACTGCTCTCCTTACCCTGCACCTGCCATGAGCTGCGGCACCAGGATCCACACTACGTGGCTGTTAACCTTCCCTTCTGTGGGATGGCCGGGCTCAATGCAGTCAGGAGCAAGCACAGGGATGTGCATGGATGGAGTGAGCATCAGCTTGTCAGGAGATTTCCAGGAATAGGGGGAAATTCTGCAGCAAGGAAACAAACAGGCTTCCCCCCCTGCCAGGGCTGCAGGATGCTCTCAGGGACCACTCGACGCAGCTATAGGCTCCAGCTGCACAGAAGGAACACCCAAGGGCTGTGCTGACAGCTGCACACAGCAGTGCTCTGCTACAGCAGGAGGGCAGGTGAAGCAACAGCCCTATTTCAGTGTAGGAAATTTCACACCTCGGGTACAGCTCTTGCCTACTGCTCTCTGTTTCACAGTACAAAACCACGGTGCTGCGTGCAGCTGCTCCACCCAACACTGCAGCAAGTGGAGATGTGGCACTGCTGCTGGGGAACCACCCCCAGAACAGAGCCCGGGGCATTTCACAGAGCTCAGCCACTGGAAGGGGGATGTCTGCCTGCTCTGAGCAGGTGGGGCAGTGGTTAAAGGTAGTGGAGGTTAAAGGAGTGGTTGGGCAGGTCCCTGCCAGGAGCAGAATGGCAGTCTTCTCTGGGCAACTGAAAGCATTGCTCCCTGCAGATCAGCGGTGGATCAGCAGTGGCAGCACAGGGAGTGAAGTGCTGGCCCTGGTTCAAAGTGAGCCCAGCACGTTACACACAGCAGCTAGGAGCAAGCTGAGCTGTTAGGTAACAAGACCCGGGCTAACCACAGGCACGACACAGAACATGCCCAGGTCTCATACCTACACTGCAAGGATGTTTCACGGGGTTTGTTCAGTGATGAGCTGAATGCTGAAGAGGTCTTCCAGCCATCTTCAGAAAGAGGAAATGAACGGGGGAGCCAAGTCCGGGCAGGTACTGCTTTGTTTTCTCCACCTTTGTTGCCAAAGGACGCAGAGAGCAGCACGTGGACTCCACCAGCTTCCTATCTACTAACACATAGCATTCATCACACTCACAGCAGCAGACAACAACAGCACCTGAGCCACAGCAAAGCCCTGCAGACACTGCCTACGAAGCACTGCCTGAGCTGTGGGGCTGCAGCAGCTGCACGAGGACCACACTGCTCCCCACTGCAGTGCACTCATCACACCGAGCTGTCTGCTCTGCAGGACAGGGAGATGAGAGCAAGCAGCAGCAAAGGGAAAAGATAAAACAAAAAGCAACAAACCCACAGTGAGGAGTAGGTATGTTCTGGGACCTGTTTTTAAGTTGCATCTTGTGACTGAGCAGATGTCAGCTCTGTGGTGGCCTTAATTAAAGCTCTATTACTGAAAGTGTCCTTTCAAAGCTGTTGGTTTTAGGGAAGATACCATTAATTTTTCCTTTGATTATAAGAGGCTGGGGCCTTTCACAGCAGACTCCCTCCACTGGAAGGGCTCTGGAGGACTGCTGTGACCCCACCCGAGGCAGGGAGCAGGATGCAGCCCCAGGGCAGTAAGCTGGTGCCCTGCAAATACATCACACTGTAGTTTGCAGTCAGACCCAAATCAAGGATTTCCCATATTTCAGAGGAGCAAGCCCAGCGCTCAGGAGGAGGTTCTTGTTGCTTTCCATGAATGAGAGCACTTGCACACGTGCCCTGCTTGCAGGGGGATGCTGCTGCAGGAAATAGCTGCATGCCTGCCCACATCTCCTCCCCTGCCTTTGAGCATGAAGAATCCCAGAGCTTCACCCAGAACACACACATCTCCCCAACTCAATGCACACTCAAAAGAGTGATTTTAAGGGTAATTATGGATAAAAAAAATCCAGTCAGAGTTGGTGTGAGCAGCACATCCTCTGCCTGCACAAGAAGAAGCCCTGGTCACAGCATGGCCTGCATAAGGACAGGAATGAAGATGCCCCAGGTGAGGACAAGGGGGAAGGTGCCCACCTTCCCCTGCTTGGTTCTGCTTTGAGGCACTGGACTTGCAGGACATGATTGGGGGGTAAGGGGATGGCTGCTGCCTTCTTGCTGAGGGCTTTGCTCTGGCTCTACAGAGCCACAGCTCACAGCACCAGGAGCTATCTCCATGGCCCAGTTTTGCAACGAGCAAACCTCAGGCACAAGGTGCCCGGGAAACAGGAACCTGGAGAGCGAGGGTTGCAGGAAAATGATCTCACTATGGTACCAAACACCCAAAGAAACAACAGGGTCTGGGGGTGTGACCCACTGCACGTGCCCAGGGGCACAGCACTGCTCTAGAAAACAAACTCTATCAGCAGAGAAATAGAAGCAAAGGGTAATGTTACCCTCGATAACAGCTTGCTGCCTCCTGCACCTCTGCTGAGAAAACCACTGTTTCCTGAACCGAGGTGTCAGGCATGAAATATTTCACATACTGGGGCAACCGTCACCATCTGCTGAGCGACAAACAGAATTTAAGCCTTTCCTGGTATTCGGTGCATAAATCAGGGCGCGTCCTTTGTGGCTGTTTGTGATTCCGGCGCTGACAACAGCTCACAGTGCTCAGGGGAGGTGGCAGTGGAAACGCTCACACAGCCAACGTCCCCATGGCCCAAACCACACTCCATCAGAGCACACCTTGCTGGTACTGCCAGCACTGCCCGAGGACACCAGGCCACGCTGAGGATCCAAGCTGACCCATCTCCTTCCCTTCTTCCACTCTGCATCCCCACCACCATCACCCGACCTCCATCACTCACCTCCCCATCGCTCAGACAGATCAATCCTCGGAGAAGAATTGTTTTTTGCCATTACCTTGCAGGCATTCCTTCATCATCCCACCACCAGCAAACACAGAGGAGAGATCACCAACCTTCAAACAGCTCCGCTCTGTTCCCCCAGCACAGAGCAAATAACCACAGCTGAGGCAGCTCTTTGCTCTCCCCTGGTTTGGCACTGATTTACCACCTGTCTCCCATCCCTGTTACCAACAGCTGGCTGATTTCTTGTTAAGATTGCTGGTGCTTCAGTCAGGTGGCAGCTCCTCCTGCTCCCCCGGACTCACAGCCCTGCCAGCACAGCTCTCACGTTCTGCACACACACTGCAGCTCCCAGCCAGTGCTCTCCACGCTCCTTCAGCAGCAGAGCTGAGTCACTACCAGGCTGCATGTGGCTTTTCTGCCAAATGGTTTCATGTTAAAGCCTTAAATCTGCTGAGGCAAGGCAAGTCACCAAGAGCAAAGCTCCCAGAACCTCTACCCACATTTGGGTTTCATTAGTGCTGCAGCCATGCACACAAAGTGGCTTTCATTTCTCAAGAATCCTCCTCATTAGAACAATCTAGACGCAGAAAGCCGAAGTACAAAAGTCCTTCTGCCTCTGTGCAGTGTGGGAAGTGCTTCAAAGTGCATGTTATTTCTAGAATAACCACACCATTCCTCACTTGTTGATGAAGAAAACAGGAGGTGAGGATGGTGAGCAGAGCTGGAAGGTGTGCAGCACCTCTGAACTTCTTGGCCTCCACACCACTGGTCTTTGTACGTGAATAAGGGAATAACAGGGAGCAGGAGCTTCATTTTGCCCTGTGCCTGGGGCAGGCGTAGCTCAGGGCTGGTCCCCGTCCTTTTTGGGCACCCACCAGAGCTGCTCAGTGCCTTTATTAGTGCTGAGCAGTGGCAGACCTCAGCACCACTGTGCGGCAGCAACCAGAGCCAAACCCCGAGTCTGTTTGTTGGAGGGGAAGGGATTAAGGCCAAGAATGATGGCAGTTTGAACAAGAACGTGCAAACTTCTTTGCTATGTTTCTGAACCAGGCACCAGAACAACAGCATCGTTGCAGCCCAAGCCCTGGAGCACAGCTGTGCTCATCTCTCAAGCTGTGTCCCAGTCCAACCCCAGTGCAGTGGTGGATCCTCACCACTGGGACCACTCTCTGCTTCCTCAGCCACTTCCACCCTCGGGAACCTGTGCCGTTGGTTTGGCCTGATTGCAAATCATAATCCACTGATGGCAGCAGAGCAGAGCTGGCTGAGCCCCGTGGTGCACAGGAACACATCAGAGCGGCTCCACTTCCTATTTCCTTTTCCGCAGGACTGAAAATAATCACTGCAAAGGTCGCAGGGTCTGGGACAGCGGCAGCAAGACGGCCACAGAGCAGTGATGCTGAGAGCCGGCGTTGCTCAGCCACTGCGACCCTCTGAGCATTTTGTGGCTCAGATTTTGCAGGGTGTCTGAGATACATGCTGGTGTTTGTTGCAGTTTTCTTTCGGATGAAGGGTCAGAGGGAGAGCACGGGGTCTGATGGGAGGGGAGCAGGCAGAGGGCTCCAGCTGGGAGGGGACAGGGACTGCTTCCATGGCCGGGCTCTGCTGGTACCAGTGTGAGCGTCTTACTCTATCTTGTGTCGCTAGCAGGCAGAGAAAAAGGAACTATTTTGTAGAAACGCCCATTTAAAGACAAAATACAATAGGAATACTGAAGATCTGTTTTCAAATAGTGAAATTAGGTCATGGCCCAAGGCTCAGAAACCCTTAGCAAGCAGCCAGTGAACGGGGCCCAATGCCAATGCAAGTCAATGGTAGGAAATGGGAACTGAAGCAATATCTGCTGATGGGAAAAGAGAAGTGGTTGCGATGTTTCTCAGAGGGTTTCACCTCCGTGCACTTCCCTTCATGCACAATACTCCTTATACCAAGTGGGAAAGAGAGTGACTGGAGTCAGAGGGCATGGATGGGACAAGGAAATGCGTTGTGCTGTGATTGATTGAGGTGGCACCTCACATGTAAGGGATCGTCTTCCTTCACGCACAGAGGTGTGATAGGGAAAGCAACCCACCTGCTGGCGGAGCCCACCTGTTCCCTACCCAGGGGAGGAAAAACAGAAAACCCAAGGATCTGTTCCTCGTGCTGAGTTTTAGGAGTTTTGATGGATGAGTGTGGAGCTCTGTGGTAGCAAAACATCCGTGCAGCAGGCTGGCAGTGGGCACCCCCATGTGTGTCAGGCTCGGACCTCCTGGACTGCCTCCCTGAAACCACGCTGTGCTGTGGGTTTGCTTCAGAGCAGCCAGGTTGAGTGCAGGGCAGTGTTTGTATACCCGCCTTCTTGTATTTACACACAAATCAAGCACACAAGAGCACCCCAGCACCGCAGCCACCCACCTGCAGCGAGCACGCAGGCACCACCAGGGCTGTACCCAGGGCAACCCTGAGCTTGTGCTAACTGCTACGACAACCAGAGCCTCCAAATCACTCACATTGCCCCACCGCCGCACCGAGGCTGCCGTGCCTCCACGAGGACGAAGCCAAACGTCACGCTTTGAGGAGGAATGGAGCCATTTATACCCCCCAAACTCAGTGCTCCGCAGCGCCCGCTCCCACCCCATCGAATGCAGAAGCGGCGGAGCGGCCGCGTGCTGCAGCCCCATCCCAAACCCCTCTGCAGGACGGGGCCTTCCCCCACAGATCACTGCTCTCAGTCATACAGAAACAGCGTCTGCGGAGCGCGGTGGCCGACCTGGTGCTCACCCCGAGCTGCCTGGGAAACGCCGACCACAAACGCGCTCTGAACGCATCCAAAGCCACAAGCGTTCTGCTTTCTTCCTTTTCTTTTTTAGCTCGCGAGCTGTGACACTTCATAGAGGCCCTGGTCATGTTGCAGAGAAGAATTGAAAATTCCCGAGGCGCGCTCTGTGCGGTGTGAAATGTCATCTCCTCCCGGTGTGTCTCTCGAAAACTGCCCTTCCCTGCACTCTGGTTCGATGTTTGGGTGGAAGGACGGTGACAAACACGAACAAATCTGCTGCATGAACAGAGGAGAAAAGGATCCTGCGAAGGAGACCTCTCCAAAGACCATTTATTTGCACCAAAACCTCTTTTTTTTTTCAAAGCCATTTAACACTTTGAACTGAATTTTCAGTGCAGCAGCGGATGTTGCTTACCAAATTCCTCCTAACTCTTCTCTGTCCTGCATTGCATTTTGAGATGAGAAATCTGACCTTACGAGGGGTTGGGCAGCTAACTGAGGTCCCAGCACCTTGCTGGGGGCGAGCCTGGCCTCTAAAGCCCCATGGTAAGCGAGGCAGCAGCTGCTCCTGTTCCTAGATGTGTCCTGCTCCTGATGTCCCCATCCCCCAGCTGACAGCAGGTCCCAGGGATGTGACTCGAGCTCCATCCCACGGAGCAGAGCTCCCCCCTGCTCAGCCCGGCAGCACAACGGTCACTGAGGCTGTCGGCACTGCAGTGCAATCCAAAACCAAATTCTAACACAACGAGTGGTTCCACAAAGGGCAAAAATCCTTCTGCAGAGAAGCACTGGTCTGGGATGAGTTAGTCCACCACGGGTTTGGTTCTGTGTTGGGTGGAGGAAGCACTTGCTTGGCTGAGTTTGGAGGCTGACATCCAGCCCAAGTTGCCCAAGGCTCCATCCAACCTGGCCCGCTTCGGCTGTGATGATCCAGGCTCAGGAGATGACCCACACCTGCCAGCATCCCCAGTGCCCTCACATATCTCAGCCAGACACGGAGCAATCCAGCAGTCTGCAGTTACCAGCCGCCTCCAGGGCCGCTGTCCCCAAGGGTCCTTCGGTCACTGTGGATGTGGAGCAGTCAAGGGACCCCAGAATCAACCGCTGCACCCCCATGATGAGGGGTGTTCTGGTTGGACATTACCCAGTGCATCTCCAGCCCAGTGCTGTAAGGGAAAGGACAGCATTAACACACCGATAAGAGGAGATGGCAGCAGGGCTGCAGGCATCATCCTGGCAAAATAAAGGGCTTTGTGTACAATACTCCCACGTAAACAGAAGATCAAAACTAAAGTATTTGTTGAGTGGGTTGAAAAAATATATATCTGAGAGGCGGTTGCTGGAGTGAGGTGAGGTGCTGAACCTCTGCAGCTGCTCGTGCCCACCCAGGCTGCGTGGGGCCATGGAGCAGGCATGTAACGGGACAGTTCCTGACCCACCCCCAGGAGGCAAACCAGGAGGCAATAAGCTCCCCTTATGTAACACAGCTAATACAAACCAGCTGAGTCACGGAAAGGATGTCCAAATTTCCTGCGAATATTTCATGAGCTATTTTCTTTTTTCTTTCTTTCTTTCTTTCTTTTTTCCCCTGGTTTGTGCAGATATCCCTGAGCCCCTCTGGACACAGCTGGGAACTGCGGGCCGGCCGCTGGCCCCACACTGCACTGTGCCTCGGGACACCCCCTGCACAGCTCTGCTGTCTGCAGTGCTGCATGAGCACCTCGGGGCCATGCCCCATCCCTTCCTCCAATCCCATCCTTCTCAGTGCTAAGCTCAGCGTTTTTGCTCTTCTTAGGTCAGCCAAAAGGCACTGCTGCTCCTGGCACAGTGCCTATCGGCCTGGCCCAGCTGTGGGGCAGGGAGGGCTGCAGGGCTCCCAGCCCCAACCCCTCCACAGCTAAAGGAGTGAGGGTCTGGCCGTGTCCCCCACCATCCCGAGCAAAAATCTCTCAGGAACCCTCCCAGCATTGGAGCTCGTTGCCTTTTTTCCTCCATTTTCACACCAGAATTCAACCAGCACTGCTGTGCTCAGCCCGTGGGCTCTGAGCTGCTTCCCTGCTTGGCAGTGATGGGGGCGGCACCGGGGCTGACATGAGCACCCAGCATCACCCTACAGAGCGCAGGAGGTGTAAATTTGGGTCCCCCACCCACAGCACATGAGGTCCATTGGTAGAGAGCAGCCAAGCGTGGGTACTGCAGGTCGCAAACTCCAGCATGTAATGTACAACAGGGGATTTACCACTTCAATTTTCCTTCCTGCATTAATAAAGCTTTAAGAGCTGGTGCCCCTGCCCTGCAGCGCTCAGGATAAAGGGCTGTTATGGGTTTTTCTTCCCTTTTGCAGTTACAGCTTTGATTCTTGAACTTTTGCAATCTTTTTTTGCCATGCAAATGTGACTGCACAGTGCTTCCTGCTGCCACGTCAGGTGTGTGCAACGAGCTCTCAGCACGACACAGCCCCTTAAGCCCCAAAATGCCCTCAGAACCCCAAAGGCAGCGTGGGGCAGCATCAGTGACACTGCAGGCAGCGAGCAAAGAACAAAGCCTGCAGGCTCACACCGTACCACTGCTGTTCTGCAGAATACCTTGCTGGTATTCTGGGCCACCCCAGGGGCCTCCTGCCCCTCGAGCCGAGCAGCTCCTGCTGCCCTCGTGGTGGATCAGCAGTGGGGCAGCAGTTGGTGGCATGGTGATCCCCACTATGGGGCTGGACGTGGGGATCTCAGAGCTCTTTTCCAACCCTAATGATTCTACGGCGGACAACAGCCAGCAGCACAACCCCAAAACCAAAGCACTTGTGGGATTCGCTGCACAGTGACAATTAAAGCAAACACCCCCACGGACGTTTTTTGATCCACCTATTGTGTTTCTTTTTCACAGAAAACCGAGATTTGACAGCACAGTTTGCTTTCAGACCTTATTTGCTTTCCGAGAAGGTTACCTCTGCTCCCATTTCCAGCAGGCTCACTCAGTGCTCTAGCAGCCCTCTGCAGAACAATATTTTTGCTCAAGACAAGGCAGATGGGCACATGCTTGGACCTCGGCTTGGGATCGTTCACCTTTACCCAAAGCAGCCCCAGGCAGCCCCCCCTCAGCCAGTTTCCTCCCAGTGCCCTGGTTTACGGGAAGCTATCTGCTCTCCATTGCAGCAGTGCAAGGTCCACGCAGGGTTGGCATTTCACTGCAGGAGCTGTGAGGTGGCTGCTGCAGCACAGCATGCTCTGGGGAAGAGCAGTGCCAAGGGAAGAGCAGTGCCAAGGGGGAAGCAGACACACTCCCAAATGCCTCTTCAGAGCAAAGATGCCAGCACTACAAGCCTTGGCAGACAGAAAGAACCACATGGTGGGCACGGTGGGGTGGGCTGGGCCTGGGGATCTGAGAGGTCTTTTCCAGCTTTAATGATTCCATGATTTCTTTCTTTCTTTCTTTTCTTTTTTTTCTTTTTTTTTCTTCCCCCCCCCATGTTTCTATGCAGAAAGAACAGAGTCAAGGAGATTTGCTGAATGCAACCGATGAAACTACCCCCCCAAGCCCCCCCCCCACAGGCTGCTTTCTGTGCCAGGAAATGTGTGTACATTTGGTTCTAAACAGAGCGCAGGCAAGATAAATTACCAGGGAAGGATGTGCTTCAACAAATGAATACTGTGTTATTTTTTTTTTTTAAACTGTCTGGGTCAGATTTATGTCTGTCAGCGAGAGGACAGTGCTCTCCGAAGCCAAACAAAAGCAGAGCCAGTGGTGTGCTGCTGGCAGCCAAGGTCACAACGCTGGGACAGCAAGCTGCTGGGGCACGCCACAGCATGGAGATGTGCTGCAGGACGTGGGCAGTTCCCCTCTGTGCAAGGAAAACCCATAGAGCTTGCTGGTGACAGCAGAGGACTTGCTGCAGCTGCCATATGTCACTGCTCCTTTGCACCCCCTTGGCAGTCAGCAGCCGTCCTCCAGCACTGCAGCCATCAGCACAGCACTGGGACACCGGGGCTTTGGGACGTCCCCACAGATCCTCTCTGCTCTGGAGTGCAGGGCTGTGCTTCCACTGCACAAAGGACAAGCAGGAAAAAAGCTGCAGGGCATCCCACACAGCCAACGTTGCACAGCTACTAAGTTACACCGCAAGGAAATATCCCATCAGCTCTGTGCAAATGGGCTGAGTTCCCTTTCCAGAGCCCCCACCCAAAGGCACCAGCGCTGCACAGCATGGGATGCTTCTATCTGCACTGAGTACGTGATGGAAATCAAAGCCCTTTGAGAGGCTGACAAGGCTCTAGGTGCAGAGGGACCTCCCACACTCGTTATCGTGGCCTCATCACACACTGTGCACCATTAAGTGCAGTCCTTGCTCTGCAAGGAGCTGTGACTGCTGCACGTGAAGCATCAGCTATTTTGTGCAGAGCTGTTTATTTCAGAAGAAGAAAAGCCATGCACACACTGGGACGGGCACTGCCATGTTTACCGACCTCCCCAAGGGGGCTTCTGTCTGCACCTTGTGTTTAGAGAAATGAGGAAAACCCCTCAGCATGCAGAAATGTGTGCTGCAGCAGCACTGCCTGTGGCTCACGCCTCCCTCTCTTGCTTCTCGTGGGTCTGAACTCCAATCCTTCTCCCTATCTAATCTCAGCCCTGCTGCATTATCTCAACACAATGCTTTGCTGCTCTTCCCACAGTGGGGAGCAGCAGTGGGGTGGCTGCGGGGCACCAACAGGGCTGCACCTTGGCTGCCTGCACCAGGGAGGGATCCCACAGGAGAACTTTGATCCATGGAAATAATGTACATGAAAGCAAAGTGTCCAGCCCAGTTCCTTGACATAGTTTGCAGTTATGGAATCACACAGCTGTGGGGGTTGGAAGGGATCTCTGGAGAGCACAGGACAGCATGCAGATGGGTTTTGAATATCTCCGGAGGAGATTCCACCACCTCTCTGTGCAGCTTGTGCCAGGGCTCTGCCACCCTCACAGCACAGAAGCTCTTCCTCACGTTCTCATGCAACTTCCCACGTTGCAGTCTGTGCCTGGTGCCCCTTGTCCTGTCACTGGGCACCATCAAAAAGAGCCCAGACCTGTCCTCCTGATGCCCTTCAGATACTGATCAGTGCTGACCACATCCCCTCTTGGTTCCCTCTCAGCCTGACCCCAACGGGAGCTGCTCCAGGCCCTCATCTCTGTTGATCAACCAGGACCCCCAGGTCCTTCTCCACAGAGCTCCTTTCCAGCAGCTCAGCCCTCAATCTGCACTGATGCAGTTCATCCCCCTCAGGTACAGGGCTCTACACCCGCAGACCCTTGCCAGATTCCTCTCCACCCGACTCTCCAGCCACCCCTCTTTCTCAAGGGGCATAAAAACAGCTCAGCTCCATCAGCCATCTCCAGCATTGCCAACCTGCTGCATCACACACCAGCAAAGAAAGGAGTTAATCCAAAACATAGCACGCTGAAAAAATGAATAGAAATGCACCTGCAACAAAGAAAAGCTCCTGTGCATGCACTAAGGGCAGGCAAAGCACGAGAAGGGCAGTTATTAAGCACTGAGGTGGTGCTGCAGGGCTGGGCACTGATCCTGCAGCCCCGGGGCCATCCCAAAGGCCATGTCCCCATCACACAGAGCACTGCACAGTGCAGCAGTCCCCGTGCAACCTCACGCTGCCAGCAGCATCAATGGGCACAGCGTGACCTCCCCCGGCACGGCCGTGTGGGAGACACGTTGGCTTTATTGCCCTCTGGAGATCATTAACTCCATACCCAGAATTTCCAGGAGCTAAGTGAGGTTGGGTAAAAATCAGCTTTCTCCAAAGGAGAACTGAATTCACTTTTCAGACTTCTCACGTGTGCGCTCGCAAGTGGGACTGCGTGGCGGCCCCGCAGCCAGCTCCAAGCAAACCGAGCTCCCCCTGTGCTGGGCGTCAGGAGAAGGAGCACTTGGTATCCTTACCCAGGGACATCCCAGATCAGGATGCTCCAGGGATGCTGCCAACTCAGCAAGAGACCCAAAGTCGGGCAGAAGCGGGACCCTGCACATGCCATGGCCGTGCTGAAAAACATCCCACATCCTCCAGGAAGGAACGATGCGTTTTTGGGGGATGTGAAGGTTTCAGTATTTCGCTGATCCCGTGGGCAGGTGATTTAGGTGGCCAGGATACAACTCTCCTTTCTAACAGATGTAAGGGTAAGAGAGAAAAAAGCACAGACTCAGAGCCACCGCCACTTGGCACACATCAGAGGCAGAAGGGGCAGAGGCCGATGCTGACAGCCCAGTGCTGGTGGCATCCAGGTGGGATGGCACTTCTCACTCATTTATGAGTGATATTTTATGAGAATTATGATGATTTATGAGGACTGCACTGAAGAGGAACCTTTTCCCGTAGGTGGGTGGCAGAACCAGTTCTGCAGACACTCCTCACGCTCACTTGTTGATGGAAAGCGAGGTATTTATAGTGAATGGGAGAGTTCAGGCTAAGTCACTGATTAATTACTTGAGCAGCAGCTGAACACCATTTTCATTGTGTAAGCAGCACACAGCCTCGTTAAGTTGGGTTTCATTAATTGTCTCACCTGCAGAACCACCTCCTCCTGCACCTGCAGCACAGCAGTGGGGGGGCAGCTCTGCGTCGCTGCCACAGTGTGTCCTGCTTCCAGGGATCCCTGTCCAGGCTCACCAGGAGTAATTGTGGACATAATTAGGTAAAACAATTACAAAGGCAGTCATTTCTCTATTGTGCCTCCTAGCAGCTATACGGAAAAGACTTAAAAAAATAATAATAATACATGCACACGCATATAGAGTTGATTTTTTAAGCTCTTGCAGCTGAGTGCAGCAGGATGGGGCTGTGCTTGGCAGGCATCCCCAGCTGCTAGGGAGTGATAAGTGCAGCTCCTTCCCCCCAGCACCTCTAGATGAGACAGGAAAGGGTGGGACTGTGTGAGCCCCGGGTGTGTGTGACAAACAGGAGGTTGAGCTGCGGTGCTGCAGCGATGCTGAAGGAGCACTGAAGGAAACAAAGCTCCACAGAGCTCCCTGGCACGATGCTGGGTGGCACAGACCCCAAAGCAGCTGTGGTTCTCGTGCTTCTGTGTCTTTCTCTCCAGCCATGCTGCAGCCTAGGCACAAGCTCTGTGCACCATAGAGCTGAACTCATCCTCCAGCCCCGAGCCCTGTAAACGCGGTGGTTTTTGTGCAGGAACACCGGGAGATGTAGCACAGCCTGAAGCTGCAGTTGGTGCTGAGTTTGGCTTCCTGCAGGGCTGGCAGCGGGAGGTGTGGGCCCTGGGGGAAGGCACGGCACCCTGCAAGCAGTCAAAGCAAAGCTCTGCCCACGGCTGTGCTCCGAGGATGCCTTGAGCTGCCGGAGCACCCTCCAGCTGCCACTCAGCCTCTGCACCACTGAGAACGCGCGCTGCCCGAAAACAACGTAGCTGCAGCTCCCCTGCCCCTGCACGGGCATTTTCCACCCGCAAACATCTCGGAATAGGGCGAGACGAGCTCCGTGCGTGCACTAACGCTGCTCTGCTCGCGAGGAAGCCCCTTTCCACCCGGGGGAGGAAGGAGAGCGAGCAGCAGCACGCAGCCCTCGAGCATCGCAGCGCGGCCCCGCTGGGTACCACCGCCCTCTGCAGTCCCCGGGGGAGCGCGCAGCTCCGCCGCCTCGTCGGCCCCCGCCCCCATCCGGACGGGCTGCTTCAGTCCCCGTTTGCGGTCAGTGAAGGCTGAACCGATTTTGTAACCCATTCATCCGAGGGGAGGGAGCGGGGTGATGCTCCGGGCGATGGGAGGCGATGCTGCCGCAGCACCGAGGCCCGGACGTGCCGGTAGTGCTGCAGACAGACGAGCATCGCTGCTTTGAAAGCTTTTCTTAGCGCAGCAAGCCGGTCGGTGTTACCTACAGAATGACACGATTTCCCGTTGGATGCTATAAGCGGAAGCTCGGAGTTTGCTTTCAGGTTTGCGTTATCGCAAACGCTTGGAGCGCTCGTTCTGGTGCAGCATGAATCACGAGCAGAGCAGACCGCGCTGTGGCTTTGTAAAGCACCAAGCAGGAGATGTGCTAAGGGCTCTGGCAGCTGGAAGAGCTTCTGACTCAGCTCGGAGAGCGAGGGAGATCCGGCGCTGCATCCCCAGCCCTGAGCTCTGACGATGCAGAGAAATCGCCGCTGGGAGAGCCGTGCAGGCGCGACCCTGGGGGTGAGCCCTGGGAGCTCCCATAGCCGTGCTTTGGCTGCCACCTGCTCTTGGCACCGCTCGATTTCCAGAACCCGATAAGCTGAGCCAAACTCATCCAACTTTCAGTTTTGTGAAAGCTGGTGCGGTTTTCCCAGCGATTAATTCGCAGCCTTATCTCCAGAGCTCCCACGGGCTCAAGGAGCAGCGCTTTGATCCACGCAAGGGCCACGAGATCTCAGCTGCAAACCCACGCGTCGAGGCCGCCAGCTCGGCTCTGAGCACCACGATCCCCACGGTCACGCCATCACAAGGCACCATGAGCACGTCTCCACTGCACTGCACCATCTTCCCCGCGTGGGACGAGCAGTGCTCGCTGCTGCTTGGTCCCTCAGCCCTACAGCCGGCATTCCCCAACTGCTCTGAACACAAAGCGGACCATTCCGTCAGCTCCTCATAGGCATTCATCACCAGGACGCTCATTGTGGAGCTCCAGAGCTCGCTTCACCGCCTTCACTGTGTGCTTAGAGCATCTGGAGAGCACCTCCTGCTCTGCCACCACCGGAGCCGCAATTCACGCTCGATGTGATGTAGAACAGAGGGAAAAATAAAAGTTTTGGTTCATTATAATCTGCCCGAATCAGTTTACATTCTGGGACTTTACAAATCTGCCTTCCCAAATGCTGTTTCCTTGCTGTGCCAGGGAAGCCCACCAGCACAACGTCTGTCTGAGAGGCAGCGCTGCCTCTCTTACTGCTGGGGTCCAAAAGTAACGAGGGAGCAACCGGCACTGGGGGTGGGAAAAAACACAGCTCCAATAACTCAAGTTATCGGTGGGGAAAAGGGGAAAAAAAGGGGGGAAAGGGGAAAAAAGGGGAAAAAGGAGTCCTTCAGCACGGTTACGTGGGGTACCCGAGTGTAGGCGGGACGGACCCGATCCCAAATATGCCGTTATTTCCCCCAAATCCGCACCTGCCCACGGCAGCAGCGCCGGGCGGACCGCGAACCACAGCGACTGCGGTCCCGTCCGACCCCCGCCCCGCTCCCCCATCCCCTCTTCCAGCTTACCTGCTCCCCGCTACGGGCTGCGTGTGCCGCCTGCCCCGGGCCCCACTGCGGGGACATCGCCCGCTCTTTCCCTTTCGCTTTCCCTTTCCCCGCGGAGGAGGAGCGGCCCCGGCCCCACCCGCGCAGGGGCTGCGGGGGGAAAGCTCGGCCCCCGACCCACGAGGAGCGGGGGGGAGCCCGACGGCACCGCGCCCGTCCGGGCGCTCATCCCTATAACCCCCAGCGGCTCGGAGCTGTCGGCAGGGGAGGGTCCAGGGCTGCGGCAGATGAGGATGAACGGGGACTGCACAGCCCGGCTGATGGGAACCCAGGGGCGGATAGGATGCGCACAACGTCCCCCAACTCTGAAGGATCCAATAAGCAAACGGCATCGGGCCGTTTAACGATGAAAGCGCACAAACGTGGGACAGAAAGGTGACCCACTGAGCTAGGATTCAAGCGGCTGGAAGCTACTCAACTAAGGGAAGGAGGGGGGTACTTGGTCAAGGCACAGCTCACCTCTAACGTTTTCAAAGGGCTCCAGAATCGAGATCCATGTCCTAGAGGGAGCTGCAGGAAATGAGCTGTCACCTAAGAACAGTTTCACACCCTGCTGCTTTGTCTCCAGTGCCCACCGGAGGAGTACAAGCAGCAGCTCATCCCGCAGCCAAGCAGTGAGGTCCAGGTGCTCCGTTATCCCACCTCACTGCTACAGGAAACCTGTGGTTGGGAGGGAATAAAACAGGAGAGGAGTGGCTCAGGGTTTGCGGAGCTCGGTACAGACCCAGAGGAGCTACAGCCAGCAGTGAACCACGAAGCTGTAAGGACACACCTGCCCCCGGGGCTTAGCACTCGTGGTGATGTGCTGGCCTGGTGATCCCACGGGCCTTTTCCAACCTCGGTGATTCGATGATAAGTTTCTCGGCATTGAGTCTACAGGCTGACAAACAACAAAGCAGCTCTGTTACACAAATAGCACATTACAGGAGGATGCAACCAAGTACGAGAATACTTCATTTTAATGAGAATTCCAGGCATGATTTTATTCAGAATTTTACAAACAAGCATCTTTCCTATTAAAAAAATAAAAAAGGGAAAAAAAAAACCCAACAAACCAACCAGGGGGTGAGAATCAATTTAGTACAGAGTATTTACATTCTCAGAATGAATTTCCATGTCTCTATATACAAGGCTGTGGCCATTAGCAGCAGGTTGGAGCACCCAAAGGCACGGGTATGGTCACGCTGTGCTGCCTAAGCTGATCCTGTGCTCTAAGAAAGGCTTTACACCTGAAGGGTCTATTCTACAAATACTGAAGCACAAATCTAATCAGAGACGGTCCCAACCACTTCCTCAGGTGCTCCATGTGCCCCCAAGGAGCTGACAGAGGAACCCCTGTGGGTGAGGCCGTGAGAGGCTGTAAACAGAGGTGGGGACAGCTCAGGTTCAGATCAGCACTACGTATCATCACCTCTCAGAACTTCCACAACATACCTAAGTGCATAGAGAAAGATTGATGCTGAAGTGATGCTCCTCCTCGGGCTGACTGTCAGCAGCTGTCCCGAGCTGCCTGCTCCTGAACGCCAACACGTTACACCATGTTCTTGTGAGGGTTACATCAGAGTCAGACCAGAAGATCCTGGCAAACTTCAGCACTGCTGAGCATTGCTCTGAAGAAGCTGTGCTACTTTCTGAGTACTAATGCTAAGTGCTAATCTACTTTCTGAGCTAATGATACTCCCCACTTGCAAGCAAAGAAAGCAAAGTCACAGGGCTGTGCATCTCTCTCAGGGAGGTGAAAGAGCTGGGAATGAAGGGAGCCCAGTCCCCAAACCAAGGCCTCAGTGATGTCTCCTCACTGGAGATCCCACAGCGTGCAGCAGGTAACCTTCCCTGAGCTGAAATCCTTACAGGTGTAATGCAGTTCAAGGGCCTCCAGCATTTCCCAGGTGACACCTGAATGCCCAGCTCTGAATAACCCTGACTGCACCTGTGGTTTTACCACAGCCCCTCTCTCATAGGCAAATTCTGCCCCTTACAAAGCATCACTCTTCACTTGGAGGATAACAGGAGTGCTCTGAGCAGAACAAGGCCTTCCACAAGGGGCAGCAGCACAGACCCCGCATTCATTAGCCACGTTCAGTCTGTAAGTACTAAAATCCACTGTCTGTTACAGAAGGGACACTGGTTATCTCTCTGGGGCTCCATACTGGGGTTCAGCTTAGGACCATGCATCCCTCACCCACTGCATGCTATGACACGTTTCACCGCCTGGCTCCTGAAATCAGGTCCCAGTTCTGCTTCACCTCCCTGCAACATGCCTGCACAAATAAAACCACCATATGCTCTCTGCAAGTAAGGCACTGCATGACAAGGCTGCAGTCAGCAAGCAGCATTCAAAAGGGACAGTGCAGCACAGTGGTGCTCCAGAGGCACCACAGCCTGTGGGGAGCAGGAGATCTGACCTGCTGCCAGCACTGATGTCAGCCTTACAGCTGGGTCAGTCCCTCCATCCACTCCCCCGGATCAAACTCCCTGCCTGGTGATGCTATTAAAACATCCCCCGGGGTTCTGACTTCACACCACAACAAGTTCCCTGCTGCAGAGCAAAGCTCGAGGATCAGGGCAGGAGAGGAAAGTAAACAATGTAATACAGGACACTGTATTAAATAGATTGCTTCTGACTCGCTTGATTTTAAGATTACTGAGGAAAGAAATGAAATCTTGTGACACAGAGATTGCCATTGTAGCAGGATTAGTCACGATCAGGAAATTCCCCAATTTGATTGCACTAAAAAGCCAAAACAAGCACACAATAAACATTTGAATACTCAAGAACAAAGGCCTTGCTGTCGAGGCACAAGGAGGTGCATTACCTGTGTGCAACAGCAGATTAAAGATAACAGCTACAGGAGACACCCAGTGGGCTTCAGCAGGAATTTCCACCACAGACCACGCTTTGGTCACGCACATACCTTACATTTTGGGACACTTTCTGAAACAGTTTACAGAACAGATTCATGGGACAGGGCTGTTTACATTGGCAAATTCATGACAAGGGAGCTGCAGCTAAGTGCTTTGCCTCAAATTCCTGTGGTGAGGTTTCTTCTGCAGCACAAAAAAAGCTGCTCCAGATGCCCCGGTTCCTATCAGCCTAACAGAGGCATGGCACGTGAAGCAAAATGCCTGTGCTGACTCTTAGAGCATATTCTTACAATTGCAATGAATATTCTGGAAAAGGGGGGAGAACCTGACCAAACTGGCAGACAGAGTCATGGATTTGGGGCCTGCCTGCTTCCATGCACTGTCCTGACCTCTGCATGCTCACTCTGAGGCCATTACATGACGCACAGTGAAGCTTGCAGAATTCAGATTCTCAACTTATGGTCCATTTTCAAACCCCCCATTTGAAAATGAGGGCCCCACGGGATCATGTCTAACAGAAATGACATGAACCTGCTAAAGTTTTGGGATTTTTGTCCCCAGAGGAGTTGACAATGACACCAGCGAGTTTCCCTGTATCCCTCTCGGCCTGCAACCACCACTGATCTCCTTGCTGCATGCTGCAGTCAGAGCACTGAGCACGTAGGTGAGAGGATGCAGGGAAAGCAGTGACCCTACAGCCTGGTTATCAAGGACAGGGTACAGAGCACTGGTTAAGAAAAGCCTCAGACCAGCTGATGCTGCACGCTGGCACAGAGCAGCACGATGCCTCCGCAGCCCTGAACACAGCAATCTGAGTGCTGCTCATTTGGCCTCCACAAGACAGGACAACACACGAACAAGAGCCAAGGGATGAATGCCTTCACCACACTACAGTGCAAGTTCAGAAGGGCACCAACGAGACCACGTGTATGCACACATCTAAATAAGCACAGGCAATGCCAAGGGTGCAGCTCTGACCCCAGGACGGTCTCCCAGCAGATTTGTGATGCGATTTCTTTAAAAACAATCTGAACACAATTCACATTAACAGTTCCCAGGAGTGAAGTGAAACGACAGAGCTCGCAGATCGTACAGTTGGCACCCGAGAATCAAGAACCAGTGTCAGAAATACACTGTAAATGTTGATCTCAGGAACTGACACCACGAGGTCAACGCAGTGGCACGGATTACTGACAGTGTGTGCATGTGTGTGTGCAGAAAGGGCAGAACCAAGACAGGACAATCACTTCTGCCATCCACATTGCACAGACACCCAAACAGTTCAGAAAGAAAACGTCCAACGCTCCTCACAAGGGAAGAAGCTCATGCTGCCACCACCCTCTTCACACACAGATGAAACCTTCTGCATTGCTTAAAATAAATACGGCCTCGCAGTGGGCCACGTTCCAGTGTCAGGTGTAAACTATGCCATCAGAAAGTTGTAGCTGAAATCCAGCACTGGGTTCCAGAGGGCTTCGTCAGCAAAACCTCAATGCTGTGTTCTGTGCAAATCCATCCTCACAGTCTATGCTGAATCAGAACATACCAAGTTAGAATTCATTCTCAAAGGTCTTTCTTTGCATCTTTCTGAACCTGCTAACAAACTCAGCACGTGCAAAATCACTTGAGTAAGATCACAGAGGCACGTTTGCATAACCTTCACTAGAATAAATAAGTTTCCTGTCCAAAGACAGAAGTCAAGAAATCAGAAGTAATTAGCAGCTTTTTCTAGGTTTTTCAATTCTTGATGGGCCTTAGCTCTGAAGGAGACTCACAGTGGAGCCCAGCTGCTCCACCAGCCCTCAAACTCACTTTCAAGTATTGCTCAGCTCAATTGTACACTTACTGCCAGAGGTCTCATCAGACACTGCTCCATGGCATGAACACGTTAAAACATCTGGCTGAAAGATCAGTGAAGGCTACACAGTATTTATGGTCGTATAAAAAGAGAATATAAGGAACACAGTGTTTAAATTAATAAATAAGGTTAAAATTGCAGGAAAAAAAGTGTTGCCACTAGCCCTTTCTAGAATGAGCATCAGGAGAAAATCCGTTTAACTTTCAGTCCACAGGGAAGCAGGCAGTGTCATTAAAAAGCTGTGCTCTTAAAAATCTCTGGATTTTCTTCTTCATCCTTTGAATTCCTTTTGGCACTAGATGCAGGCCTGTATTCTAGTCTGGAAAAAAAGCAAACAAACAATAAAAGAGCAATCAGAGAAAGAAGGCTGATATCCTGAACTCTGCTTGACATTACAGACTAATGCTCTGCTGACTTCAGATGGACAGCTTCTTTTCTAACAGTGCTTAACATATCACCTTTGCAAGGCCAAACTCTCAATGCTTTTTTAAGGTCAGCAGAAATCAGTTGGAAGAATTCAGCAGTACTTGCACCACATTAAGAATGGAGAAAGGTAAATTTATTTGTGACAGTTTGGTATTGCAGAATCACTTAAAACACACAGAATAAAAATGAAGGCCATTTAACTAAAAATAAAAATCCCCCTTTCAACCAGAATTGTTACCTCACCATTGTGGGTTGAACACATTTTTGTCAGTGTACCAATTAATAAATTCATAAAATGTCACTATACCTTTAAAAGCAAACATACAAAGCAAAGTCTGTCCTTCCTATCTCTCTCCTGCCAGTATCCCTTCACTGCAACACTCCAGCTGTCTCACGTCTCAGTGATCCCAACAAGATCTGCAATTGCACACACAAATCCAGCTCCTCATATTTACTCCCCACGCTGCATGCACCACGTCCAGGCACCTCAGAGAGGCACCCCAGCAGGCTGATGTCACAGAAAATGCCTTCCCCCACCCTCTGCCTTTCCCCCAAACAGCACCCTGTAGCTATTTCCTTGCTTAGGTGCAAATGCTGGGGGTGGTGCTGCCTAAAACCCTTCTTTTGCTGATTTTACATTCCCTTTCTTCCACATCAGCCCTGCCCACCAGTCCCTCATAGGGCTGCTGCTAGCTGTCCCTCCCCTAGTTTAAGCTCTCCTTATCAGGTCAGCCCCCCCACCAGCAAAGATGCCTTCGCCCCTCTAGTGCAGAGGATTCCACCTCACTCCAGAACTATGTCCCACAGACAATTCTTTGCAACTCTTTAATCACTGTTATAATTCTTATAATTCCTTTAAAAATACAGCCAACTTTTGACCAGCAGCTTCTGTGGTACGCAGGTATATTGCCCCTTACCTGTGCTGTGACCTCACCAGCCTCTACAGAACTAGCCTTTCCTGCTGCCAGTAGGCTTTAGAGCAAATCAAGTACTTTAGCAAGGCTCTATAAATGGGGACGTATGCAGAGGCACGCACGTAAATTGAGAGAGGAAACAGATGTATAAAAATCAGAAGGCAATACTTACCCTTTCACCAGCAGCATCTGATCAATTGTGTCAGGAAGAGGCATACCATAGCTCTCTGGCAGAAACAGAGTCAGAATTCCTGAGAGCACAGTCAGGCTCCCCATCAGGATGTAAGGCAGGAATCTATCATAGGCACCTGGCAGAATGCAACAGAAGCTAGCACCACTTCCCAGTCACAGACATTTGTAGTCAAGTACAGCTCTTGGTTAAAACAAAAAACCCCACACAGCCCAGCACCCAAAGCAGCTGGTGTCCCCTGTCCTGCACCGTGCTGCAATGGATCCTAGACCCACAGTGCAGACACAAGCACTGCAGTGCTGGGAACACCCACAATGTCTGTGCAGATGAGACTGTTCAAGAATGAGGGCAAGTGAGCAGAACTGATTTTGTTTCAGTTCATTTCAGTTGCTCTTTGCAACTAGGTCTTGCACTGAGATACAGTTCTGCCCTAAGCCTTGCAGGCAGCACTGGAGCAGTGCTTTCCAGCCACCAGCATCCCCCCCCAGCACATTCACTTACCAAGATAAGCAAAATAAGGTGAGAGGATGCTGCCAAGCCTAGAGGCCATGGAACTTGCTCCAACTCCCATGTTTCTCACTACTGTTGGGTAGAGCTCAGCTGTGTAAACATAAACCATTGAAAAAGCAGAGGTGATCCCAAACTTTCCTAACATCACCAGGAGAATTGATAGGGCACGAATATCTGAAATCAAAACACAAGAAGAACTTCAGTATAACTCTCAGCAGTTCATGATAGCTGGTAAATTTCTTGTGACCGTGTAACTTTTGTCTAATTAACTGCATTATCTGGTCCACACACGTATGGATAACTTCTTTCTTTTAAACTAAGACTTTTAACGTTGTCTCCTTCCTCTTGAGCAGGTTGAAAAATGAGTACAACACATCAGTAACTTCCAAAGTTCTCTCAAGATTTCAGGGAGCTGATCCTGGTTATTGCAAACAATGCCACACATTCCTTTTTAATAAACTGAGCAAAGTTAAGCATTTGAATGAGTTATTTCTGTCTTGCTACTCTGGTTTCTCCTTACCATTCCTAGCTACCTGTCAATTCTACAACGCTGAGCTGGCTTTTTAACCATGACAGTTGGATGGGAAAAATCAAAACAGATCATATCAGTTTCCAACTAACTCTGGGAAAAAAAATAAAACAACAAAACTGATTCATCCATTACCTATGTGAAACAAACTCATTCTGATTTATTTACTCTTTTATTTGTAAAGTGCTAAGCAACAAGACTACTCCACCATCATATTTGACCTCCTCATCAGATAGAGCCTATAACCCTCAATCTAACCACCCTGAAGATGTATACTGTTTGATATCCAATAAACAGTAACTTTCCCTCCTCAGATTTGTCAAACATTATTTTAACTATGAATTTTAACACAGTGCAAACATCTTTGCTTATCAAAAATGCTTCCACGTTAACTTTCAAAGAGACAGCCACTGTCAGTCTTTTAAGAAGCAAGTTCTGCAGCCTTCTGGTAACCTCCACTTAGGTCCTTGGAGTTCACCAGAGCACCCTGGCACAGATCTACGCTAAGGCAAAACTGGAGTATGGTATTGATCCAAACAGATCACAAAACCAAAGGCCCATCTTTAAAAACGCATCTGAACTGGTATATTTTGTGAGCTCCCAGTGCTGGAGCACTGAGAACTAAGGAAGAAAGGCAAAAACAGGAAACATATGTTCATATTTAGTCCCTTTCAGGATACTTTTTCTCCACATCAGCCCGATGCATGGCACTGGATTTCACCTATCGTGTGTGTGTGTGTGAGATCGACTAAGGATTCCATACCTGAAGGCACCAGCTGAATGAAGAGAAGCACACAGCCTCCCAAGAACAATGCAGCAGCCATTGAATACCGCCGGGGGAAACTTCGAAGCAGCAGCCAGGAGATAAAGTAGGCTGGAACTTCAATCACTGCTGAGAGGAAGCAGTTCACATAGACGTCTCCATGCAAGTTGGGTGTGTCCAGAGAAAGTCCAAAATAGCCAACGGAGATTATCATCCTAAAAGAAGAAACACCCCGTCACACTGCTCTTCAGAATGTTCTGGTCCTTACCCTCCCTGCTGAATGAACTCAGACCAAAGGAGTATGGCATCCTGGTAGATCCAAACAACCTCAGATTTTCTCTGCCATGCCCGAAGTTGGCAGGATACCATTCAAGTTGTATTTACATGGCTCTGTGCCTGGGTTAACAGGACAGAGTTAAGATGGCACTGTTCCCAGACACTAAACGGTGCCATTGCCAGGGGAAGCACACAAGTGTCTTTGGAGATAAAAATCGACACTGTTTCAGAGATACTGGGAAAAGGAGTTTATGCTTAATGAGCAAGCAGCATGTGGTAAATAAGGATACTGCCTCAGGATGTGTCCAGGTGCAAGTCTGGCACAGAGCACCCAGCACTTCCCTTCCCATTGCATTTATGTTACAGCAGAACCTAAAGCAAACTCATTACATGGCATTAAGTGTATCACTGAGCAAAATAGTTTTCTTTTCTTCTCACTTCACATGGGAACAACCTTCATGGTTCAACTGCTTAAAATACACTGCCTAGGATAACAGAGGGTAATCCCCTGCTGATGTGTATGATGTACCAGTAAAAGCTATTATCTTCAAAAGCAGTTCCTATGTGGTGTTTTCCATGGTGCTGCACAACACAGGGCTTTTAGGAGTTACTTTTATATTAAACAAACTGACAAACCTATTTGTTCTTGCTGGATCTCACTTCTAGTAGCAGTTTGCTTTAGCTTATTGCACCAATTACACCCTCTGTAGAGAATTTCAATTTACAACTCAGAATATACCATGGGTATATATATGAAATGTTGCTGTGAATCAGCATAGGATACTTCGTATTTTGGGAAGATTTAAAAACAGATCAAGCAACTGACAAACAAGGTAAAAACAGTTTAAAACTAGCCCAAAGCCACTCAATACTTTCCTGCAGGATCTCTAAGAGCACTTAAGATATGCAGCTGACAGTCCACAATGTTGACTCTTTTTTTTTCTCATTGCAAAACTCTATGTGGTAAGAAGCCCTTCAGCATACGTACCAAAGAACCTACATAAACAGAGTGATATCACTTCAGGCCATTGCTTCTTGAGCTGGCCAGTTTTGCCCATGCCTCTTTAGAATATTTCAGTGTTCAAAGGGCAGCTCCTTATTGTTTTACTGCTCCTACATATCCCAAACCACACTCCTGCTTACCACAGAAGCACGGACATAATTGTGATAGTTAGGATATTTCGTGTTCTCATTAGATCCAAAATGGTGTATGTCTGTTGGCTCTGGGAACTCAAATCTTGCAGCTGAAAACAAGCAAACAAAAAGCATCAGCATCCCACAGGTGGAACAGTTGTGAAGATGAGCCCACTGCCTTGACTGACACACCAGTATTCTGAGAACACCTGGGACCATTCTGGTACACTGCAAAGCTGGAACAGGTGCCTTGCTTCTAACCAAACGTGTATACAGGTGCAAGAGACAAGCATCTGTAAGAATAGTTGCTCCTTCTTAAAGTCACTTCACATTTGAGCTGAAATCAGTAAGCACTTTCCTTAGGCTCCATAAAAGCAGCTGCTTATTTTAACTTTTACCCTTGACTTACAAAGCAATAGCTTTAATTTGCAAACTTAAAGACTGAATTCCAATGCAGTGCACTCACCACTTTACACATTTCTGAACTCTTTCTGCCTGGCCTACCTTAACATCCTCCACTCTGTATTTGTTAACTTACAACACTTTTTCCCCCAACACATCAGACCAGTTCAGTGGAAGAAGTTGGATGCATTTCAGCACACCAGTGAAGAGATAGAAGCGATTATTTGTTAAACTTAGTTCCCCATCAGCCTCTCCACCTCAGCTAGGTGACACACTGCAGGTTAGCTGTTGGAGAGTGATACGGAGCTCTCAAGTCTTGTCCCTCAACTTAAGACGTCTATTTTCTCCTCCATATCTTGCAAGTATGAAGTTTATATAACCTCTGCAGCCAGGCAAACATTATTTCTGAGCAATATTTTGTTCTGGGAGAGAAACCAGCATTCTATTGCTCACACACTCCAAAATTCAGTGCATTTGCCTTTGTAAATCACAATTTTCTCTTAAAGGCAAAACATTTCTTTACATTTGATAGCTTTCACACTCTGCCTGAACTTAAGCCTCCCCCAGCACAAGCTGCAGCAGCTTCTCAGCTCACAGCCCCTTCTCTTAAATCACATGATCTTTCCTCTGGGTTTTCCAGTTCTGCCACTCTTTGCTGCCAAGAAACCAACAAACAGGAAACAAGAAAAGAAAAAAAGAAAACCCAAACAAACCACAAAACAAAACCAGGAACAATGCAAAATTTATATAACCGATGAAAAAAAGGGCCCCACCTTCTAGCAGCTGCATAAGCAGATAAATACAGTCCCCTATCAGGACAGGACAGAGCAAGAAGCTGTGACCAGGGCAGGGAAGGCAATCAAACCTGTCACCCAAACCTGTTTATTCCCCTCACATCAGACAGTTCATCCAACCAGGCCCTACTGACACCCCACGGACCATTTGTGATCAGTCACCTGCTGGCTCCAAACTGGTTTCCAAATCCAAACTGGTTTTGTAATCCCTGATACTAAATACTTCGGAGGAATACTCTTTGGGCAGCAGCCCTGGGAGCTCCTCCATTCCAGCAGCACGACGCCTCAGGGCCAGCACGGTTCTGAGAATCCTGCTGCAGCATGAACATGTTTCCCAAAACCTCAGTGGGAAGATGCCAGCCTTCTTCAGAAAGCAGACAAAAGAAGAGGATAAACAGACTGCTGATGAAGAAGGGTTTTGCACAAATTCTTTTGTCACAGCACAACTCATTAAAAAAAAATAATTAAAAAAATGGCTGGGAGTTCTGCATTTAAGCAATCACCTGATAATCTAGTTCCCTTTTGTTTGAGTGGTAAAGTGTTTCTGGAAGTTGATGTGCTATGATTTAAACTCTGTGATCAGAAATAAGCTCTCCAGTCTGCTCCAGTCCCCCTCTGTCCAGTGCTCCCTGGGGAAATGCCCGTGTTCTGCTGCTTCAATAATCCAGCCCCACTCAGAGATGGGGAACAGATCAGTATTTCTTTCAAAGAACAGAAGATGGAGACATTCCAGGGATGATGACCTTAACCAAATGTTGGAGCCAGAGCTCATTTTCTGTTTTCTTGCTGGCACTGGGTGAGTCTTCATGCTTAAAGCAAGAGAAGGGAAAAGAAAACAAGAACGAAACAAGGGTCCTTCCAATGAAAGGCCAGTGCAAAAGCCATCATTAGAAGGTCTGTGTTTTTCAGGCATTCTCAGTCTGTTCCAGCAAGATCCAAGGATGTCTACCCTACCATCCAGAATTTAGCCTAGATAAGTAGGTTTGTCTGCACCTTGGCTATCTGCAAGCCAAATGAAGCCTTTTCAACCTCAATAGCAACACATTTGAGTTTAATGGCTAGACATTTGGCTCAGACAGCCAGAAATGAGAGGTTTTGTAAATCAAGTGAATATTCAAAGACAGGAACCATCCATTTTCTTCTCAACAACTAGACAATGTCTTGCGTCTGTGGGAATACAGCTGAGCAACTGTGCCCAGATAGACTCTACAGATGTGCCTAGACATGTGCCCATTCCACTGGATTACACAAACAGTTTGTCTATGTGAGAATAAATGAATGTGGAACTCAATCTACAGCATAAGGGCACCAACAGCTCAAAGATACCTGAAGGAAACAAGAACAATTCCGAAGAAAAGGATGGGAAAGAAAAAAAAAAAAGATACAGCTAACTACTCCAGCTCAGGAAGGCTCAAGTTCTGTTCTCCTCTACATGGAGTAGAAATTGAACTTAAAGAACATTATTTCCAGTGCCACCAGCTAGGATTAGTTTTCTATTAGAGCAGGCAAGCATAAAATCTGTTCAGAACATTAATAATATCTGATTCTGCGTAGTCCAAGAAGATCAGAAGGTGGAAGAAAAACCAAGGAGTAAGAGACCAGGAAACTCTGAATTCCTTAGGTGCTAAGGCATACACTCCTCGGTGCAAAGTGGCCAGGTCTCAGATGTCTGGAAGACCCAAAGAAGTGAATCAAAGAATTGAATTAGACTGAATCTACAGACTTGCTAAAAGTAGGCCTTATAGCCTGAGCAAACAGGTAACTTTAGGAAGAAACACAGGGACCACAGAAATGCATGGACCATCGAAGATAAGAAGAATGACACAATGGTGGGTAGGGCTGATGTTTACAGCACAATGGAGGGTCCAGAGAAGATAAGTGGAGCTGCTGTTTGCAGCTCAGTGGGGGAGTGAAGATAAGGAGGCAGATCTGCTGTTGCAATATAATGCAATCCTCTTAATGGTTGGAAATTTACTCTTAGCTTTAATCCCATGACCACTGGAGATGTCAATCACTTCAGTTGCTTTTGGAATTTCTGTCCATGTCCTCGGAATGTGATGAATATTTGTGTTATGCCTTTAGCTGTTTCTCTCTCCGGTGTGCATGTCTGGTGGAACAATCTCCATACACACAGCGCTGTAATAAAGGGAATACCTGCTTGACATAACTCATTGGCATGTCAAGTTATTTCATTGGATGTCTCAGCTTCAGATGCCATTTGACAGCTGCCTGGGCTAAGGAGATCCACAGCATTCAGAGTCACTGGGATAAACAAAACTTCACTGTAATTTGCTGGCTTCATCTGGGATGATTCAGATCACAAAGCAATAGGCAAACCAAATTAATAACACTCCCTTCCAAAAATGTGGTTTAAATAGAAAATAAGGCTGCTAAATACATATAAAAAAATGATATTTTCATTGGAATGTTGCATGGGATTGGAACAGCAAGGTCTTTCCAAATCCTAACACGAACAGTGAAATGGTATTTCACTTTAAAGCTTTTCAGGCAAAGGATGAACTTCTAACCACTTCAGAAGAACACGATACAGTGTGGGCAAAACTGGAAATTAATGGCTCTCCATAGATACTAACAGGTCCAGCAAACAACATTCATAAGTGACTCCTACCTCACTAGGGTCAAAGATTACATCTGGGGCCGGAACACCATTCATTTTTGCAGCCTTTCGGATGATGTCTTCTGCTTCTTCAAATCGTCCCTGAGAGATCAACCATCGTGGAGATTCTGGAATGATCCTGTAAGAAAGATTCAGAATTCAGCCAGGATTTCCAAAGCATGTGTTGCTGCAGACAAAAACACGTGTTGTTCCAGGCACAAAGTGCTTAAAGCTCGACACACCTTGCAGAATTTAAAGCCAAGAATAAATAAATGAATACATCAGATTTACAAGAGCTGACTCGTAGGCTGAAGGACAGACTAAAACACACTCACGTACTTCAAAAAGTACAAAACAGCTGAGGAATGATTCAGGGGGAAAAAAGAAGAGTGACAAAAACATGCAAAGTATGGGAAAAATGGTTTAATTAAAGAAATTCAGAAAGGTGAATGCACAAAGCAGCATTCTGTACACGAAGAGGCACTGGCTTAACGATTAAGGCACATAAAATCACAGCTCGGCTGCGTGTGACTGTTTACAGAAAGTGAAATCTGCGTGGGTCTCGCTGCTTCATTTCGAAAAGCCAGATGCAAAGACAAGTTTGTGTAAGTGAAGAAACACCACCACCACGTGGGCGACTTGATCCCTGCAAGTCCCATCACTGAAAAGCACTATTTCATAAGCTATGGCAGGAAACACTGAGGTCGCACAGGCGTGCAAGTAGTGCCCTACAGCTACAGTTCATCAGCTCTGTGTCATCATGCCACCTCCCAAAATAACTGCTGTTTCATTCTGTCTTCATTTCAGGCCTCACCTAACACCTAGCAGGTACTATCTGGTGCAGAAGGATGAAGGGTGGGTTTTTTTCTTAGTTTTTCTTTTTCTCCCCCTCTCCCCCTCCTCCCTTTCCCATGTACGATCACTTCATTTTCAAGAACCCTCAAGGAAAATGAAGACTAACCTTTTCAGACAGGGATGACTGACAGAGCTGCAGACTTGTGGCTAAAGGACTGGGAATGGCAAAGGACACAGCAGCCACTCTTCTCCTGTCCACTCCCAAGTTCCAGTGCTAAAGCCTGGCTGACATCTGGAGCTTAAAAACTCATTGATGAGATCTTCTAACAACTAAAGTCTTCTAATTTCATTATACTCACCACCAGAGCGGGATGAAGAGCAGCCCAGGTAAAGTAAGTGCCAGCAGCAGCATCCTCCAGTCTCTGATGAAATAGGCAAACAGTGGCAGCACCATGTAGCCAAATGCATAGAAGATGCAGACACCCAGTGTGCAGTACAGCAGCCGAATGGATTTGCCAAGGATTTCTGTGCCTGTTCAAAACAAGAGTGAAGATTAGTATCCAAGCATAACAGCAACCAAAGAGTTTACACAAATACCTTTAGGAATCAGCGTTGATATACTCTACACGGGGCAGTAGGGAACACAGCACTGCAATATCGGAGGCACCACAGATCTGCTTCGTGTGATGACCCTGCATCAACCCAGTAATTATAAGTATGAAAGGAAAACAATCAGATCACATAGTATTTCTGTAGCTAGAAGTTCGCCAACTCTTCTGTTCTTCTATGATTTTATGATCTGCTGTACCTAAAGAGCTACAAACCTTCAGATATACCAGGGCTGAACTTCAGCTTGATCTCCATAGGGTCTTCTGCAGCTTATGGAGAGACGAGCTTCTTTAAAGGGTAATTCAGAGATGCCTAAATTAGGCCCTGACCTGTTAAACCTTCTGGAATTTTCTCTATTAGTTGAAACACTTGAATCCTCTGGTGTACAAGAGGATGTTTTAAAGGGACAACACTATATTTTTTTCTTTTACAAGTTTGTACATCAAATACACAGCTAGGGCCCACAGGGGACAAGACAAATCCTTTCTTTTTTTTTTTTTGGGGGTGGGGGGAGGAGGTTGTAGTATGGCAAGCCATTGAATTAATTCAGACTGCACTCCTATCAACTGTAAACTTCCAAAGAGAGTGTAAGTCATCCATGTGCTGCAAGGACCAACTCTAAACAGCAATCCTTGTCAAAACAAACCAGCCCTAAGCAGGGAAGCACACAGCACAACAGACAGCATCCTGTGCTCAGCAGGACGTCCATACCAAGAACAAATGCTGCCACGTAGTTTGAGATCTGTCCCATGCCGACCAGCAAAAAGAACACCGAAAACATCTCCCAGTTGGTAGAGAAGACCTGAATGAAGCTGAAGATGGTCTGCATTGCCAGAGTTGTGAACAGCACATTCTTCCTGCCAAGTCTTCCATGGATTAGATGAAAAGAAAGAACAGAGTGAATTAAATCTTCAGAAAGAAATTGCTCATATGTATACTTAGGGAGATATAAGACATCTGCAGGAAGCAAAGAGAAAAGCAGATGCACAACTACTCTAAATACTTTAAGAGATCCACTGGACATGAGAAAATTATATTCCAAGGACCACAAGTCAAGTCACCCTTAGGTATGTGCTGAGGCACCACTTATTCCTTTCTAACAGAACGAGCAGGGAAACAACTCACTGTCAGCAACATTATTTAAAATGTAAAAGCAATAACAGATGCTCCACCTCCAGAAAGCAAACAGTTCACTACACAGATCAGCATATAAAAAAAACATAACTAGGAAAACGTTTCTAAGAAGTGTCTCTTTCTTGCACTTTTTGGCATAAATACAATTTACTGCAGAAACAATTACTCTGAAAAAATAAACTGGTAAATACAACAGCTACCAATAATGCCTGTGACATCCTGGTCCAAGCTAAGACATTTGCTCTATATGCTTTGTGTACATACAGATTGGACAGTCACAGTATTGGGACGTGCTAGTGGTCACAGAAAGACACTCGTACCAAGCTTCACATGCAAGACCAGCTTGCAAAACACATCAAAGACCTGGTGCAGATACTTTACTTGTCTGAGAGCTGTCCTGATATGAAAGATCCAAGCAGCACGCCCACAAAAAACAGGGAGGTACTCATGGGCCCCTTCCAATCGTTGTCACACACCAGATTCCACTGGAAGGAGAAAGAACATGGAAGGCTTTAAATCAGCAGCATTCCCCCTCCCTCCTCCTAAGCATCTTGACTGAACCCAAGGGAAACATGCCCTCTGGACAGAAAGCTTCCACAACAGAAATGAATAACCACCTTAAGACACAGATGTAGCTTGACAAAAATAACAGCAACTGATGCTGCTCAGCAGAGGCCAAACGTCACCAGCTCCAATCCCACTTCAGATCACCCATCTGAGGCCACACCACCACCTTGGGTGTAGATCCCTGTGCTTTTCTTTGCACAGTGGCTGACATGGTTCTCCCCCTACATATATGCAAGTAAAGATCACTCCCAATTTCATCATACTCAATTCATCTTGCTTTTAATAGCTCTGCAACCCTTCAGCAGCTGTATTCCTGCTGGGTTTGCAAGGCATCAGTACAAACCTCAAACCTTCTCCTCCAGCATACACTGAACCTTTCCATTAAAAACTCACATTTCTAATTTAAGAGAAATTGAACAACGTAGAGAGAAATCTCTCCTCTTTTATTACACTTTAATATGGTTTTGAGAGAAACTGGAGACTTCACTGCTCATCGGGGACCTCACTGCAAAGCATGGGTCTGCGCCAGGGACCTGCAGAGCCCAGCTCTCCAAGGAAGCATCAGGCACAGTGTTCAGAACACAAACTGAAGCACTCACCAAGCAAAACATGGCTTACAAAATGAAAATAAGAATTGGCAAAAACAGGAAGATAAAAAAAAAGACACCTATTAAATGAAGACTGCAACAGTTTGCACCCCTTACTCACTTTGGTTTGATTTTTCAGAAAGAGCATTCATGTTATTTTGTCATCTCTGCCAACAGCTGTTGTTGAAAGAGTCTTAATTTTGTTCTTGTTTATTGAGGATTAAAAAAAAAAGTGTGTAAATACCAGGAAGTACCAGAAGAAAGGGGAGAGCAGGGCCACCTCTCGCCCCTCCCTCGCTGCTGGGCCCTGCCTGTAGCTGCCACTCCTCAGGTCCTGCTTGCTCCATGGGGTGCTGAGCACTTGAGGGGAATTTGGAGGCCACCAACACTTCTGTGACAAGGCCAGGTCCTGCTCAGTGCTGTCCTCCAGACAGCTCACAGGTGTGGATGTGATGATCCTTCTGACCACGATATTTTATGACTATTAAAATAATGCAGATTAAAAGCTGCCATTTAACTGTGCCTATGATTAAACCTGTATTTATCCGACAACACTTGTAGACTGAAGAATGTTTGAGCAGCTCTCCCATGACCGCTCATACAGCCTATGCCAGCCAAGAAGCTCTGGCAAAGCTTACCTAGTGCCTTGGACACACACAGTGAACAGTCACCACCAAATTCATAACAACCAGAAGCTTCTGTGGTTATTGTATGTCTCCCCATGATGGTTTTTATCGGGGAATCAACCACCACTCCCAGTAGAAATCCTGCACTGATTCAGACTCACCTACTGCATGAATCCTTTCCACCAACCACTGGAACCAGACACGAAGCTCAGGTTCACCAGCATGGTCACTGAGCCCTTGCTGTCCAGCTGATCACTGTGCTCATCAATTGGCTGTTTGTGGTTATTAAATGTGTTATACTGTCATGGCAAGTAAAAGCATACTGGTTTCAGATGCTGCTCTGATTACCATCTTGTTTTTCTGTCCACTCTACTTACACAATTACAGCAGCTGTTACGATGAACCAAGCACTTGTTCATCAAGAGGACTTCAGTGTAGAGTTTCCAAGGGACAACTACCCAGGTTGTGCAACACCACTTATTTATAGCAAAAAACTCCACGCGTACAACCATCAGAACAGACAGATTTTCAGGTCTGTTACCTCTCACCCCAGTCAGTAAATGAATGAAGTCCTCAGCTTTTTAATGAGTCACCAGACAGGTCGACACTGTCCACGTTGATGGTGCCATCAGTCCTCCAGAAGCACTCTGCAGCCGTACCCTTCCCTGAACCGTACGCTGCCCAAGAAAAGGTTGCTGAAGCATCACAGTTGGAAGGCCAGAGAGCATCCCAGGAGCAGTTACTGATTGATTCCTGCTGCTCAGACACAGCACGCTGTGACCCAGTGCTCCAAAATCATGTGCTATTTTCATTTCCTGGTATCCCTTGAGTAAGCAAAGCCTTTGCCCCAGTGGCTCAGATAAGGCTCACCTCAGCAAGGTGCTGTGGCTCTGAACTTTAAGAACACATTTCAGCCTTATTCCAAGAGCAGCCACTGACCCAGCAAAGTGTCAGCTCCACGCTGCTACCCAATGGCTCACGCCATGGTGCAGAGCTTCCTCACAATATTATTTTAACTTTGGAAAAGGATATCCTCTGTTGCAGTTTAAGCTTATCTTTTTATACAAACAGCATGCAGTACTTTGGCTGGGCTGTAAATGCTTCCTGCAGAGCTCATCAGCTCAGGGTGATGTCTTCACAAGCAGCCTCACACTGGCTCTTCAAAAATCCTAACTCTCTTTTACATTGCACAGCTGAACAGCTCTGCGATATGTACACACCATGAAAACCACTGCATTTTTAAAGCATTTCAGTACAGTTGCTATTCACATTCAGTTATGAGCTCAAAATGAGACTATTAATACTTAATTTTGCACCTACAAATCGCTTAAAGCCTCAGTTATTACTTATCTATGACACACTTGTAGCTGTGGCAGCCCCTGAGATGGAGAAACTGTTGACATCGACCCGAGCCAGAAAAATCCACAGTAATCGCCCTGCAGTAACAAAGAGGATGTGCTGTTTGTAATGGACAAGGAATAATGGAAGTCTGGGTGTGACTTCCTGCATAGGAGGAGACCACATGGATGTGAACAACGGGGCAAGCAGAGCTGAACCTGGCTCACCTGGCTTTGATTCGGGCCTCCACTGCTGGCTCCCCTACCAGGGAAGCTTGTGGAAATTAAGACATCTGTCATAAGCCTGCTCTTTCAAAACAACACAGCCCTCATCACCAACAAAAAGAGAACACTGAACCTTTAGTCACACAGTGTGCTGCAGGGCCTGTTTGTGTCACTGCAGGCATCACCACTGCCTGGTGGTCTGGCATCGCTTATTCTCAAGGGTCTGCCAGCATGGCATGACTTGAATCTCTGGTGTAATGGAAAACTCAGGGCTGTCATACGTGCATGGAAACTTTCCCTCTCTGTGTGTTCATAAAGGATCCAGAGCCTCAGCAGCACGCCAGGCTTCAGGATGCTGCAGTAACTCCACGATGAGCATCCTTCCTCTGCAAAACCAGCCGGTGACACACGTTAAAACTGCAACAGGCATAAAACGTGCAGCTCTGGACCACAAAAGGATGCCTGCACTGAGCTGATTTCAACACACCTGTAAAACCAAAGATGAATGCATACACAAAACTCTTCGTCTATTTAAGCATCAGTATATAAGAAATACTCCCATTCTTGAGTACGTAAGTATTGTCCCAAAGTAAAACCTTTTCATCATCCAACCTATCTTCGTGATGCGATTCTTCTAGATTACTGATGCTCGAAGTCACTGCTCAGTTCAATCCAGGCTTTCACAGACAGCACTGGAAGAGGAAGTTGGCCTTTCCCCTTAATTACCCCAGATAATATCTCTTCCAGCACTGCACACAGACTCTTATGACTGCATTCTTTTTATTGTGGAACTTGGGGAGGAATGGTTACTTGGACTAAAGAAAAGCTTTTCTTATGCCTCATGATACAGCATATCCAAAAGTAAAGGATGAAAAAGGATCCCAGTCCAGAGGAACTGGTTAAATACTGCAGGCTGGCTAACCACGCTGTGTGTGTCTCTGCTGGAAAAAAGGAAGGCTCCAGCAAATGAAAGAGAACTGAATGCGTTCAAGTCTTCTCTGCTAAGCAGGAACAGAACTGAGGGCTTTCTCTGGAGTCAGGAGGGATTTGTGCAAAAACCTTCCTTTAAAAACGCCCCATCCCCCCTCCCCGTGTCAGCTCCAGAAATCTGGGACAAAGGTCCTCATGATTATTCAACAAGTTCAGGATATGCAACCAAACACAGCATTAGTCAATCATGAAAGCCACAACACCAGGCCAGCAAATTAAACGAGTTGAACTGAGAAAACCTGCAAGTACGTGAAAGGCCACAGCCGTTGCAAAACTGGCTCTGAAGCATAATATTAAAGGGGAAAAAAAATACTGCCTCGGTGCACAGTCTGGGCAGCCAAACACTACCTCCCCCAGACACAAAACTACTGCCAAACCACGCAGAGCAGTCTAGCAGAATGTCAGCAGCTCCTGCACTAAGGGCATCTCTCCCACACTCTCTTCCCTGCTCTGATCCTTCACCTGAGGAGGATTTATTTATTCTTTGATCATTCAGTGCTCAGAGCAGCGTGCAGGCACTGCAGGCTTGAACATCCATCTGTTTGGCAGGGAGAAAACCTTGCTACAGCTCTGCCAAGATTGCTCCCATGTACAAACAGGAAAGTGGACAGTACAAATGGTTAACAAGCCTTCTGAAAGGACCTATCTGTGGTTTGAAATCTGAGTATTTCCTTGTGTCTTAAGGCAGCCAGTGCCTGTGGGTCTGCACAGCTTGCATCTGACACAAGGACAACCAACACAGCCTCTGCCTGGGGGCTCTGCTGCCAGGACACAGCCGAGCTGAGTGGGGACAGCAGGTGTTGGGCTGGTATGCAGCAAATTTGGGGTCCTCTGCGGCACAGCACGGAATGGGGCTTCCCTGCTGCACCCACATGATGAATTTCTATAATAAAGTAAAGGTGGCAGAAAACAAACAAATTCATTTGATGTACGAGTTCAAAGAGACATCCTTGAACCACCACCAATAAAGCCAGCCAAGCCCGTTGTTCCTGGGCCGACCCTTGCTCCCCGTCCTCCTGCAGACACCGGGTGACACCAATTCAGCAGTTACTGCACACAAGCCGAGACAACTGCAGCCGGGGACCGCTTTTGCAAATGGAAGCAAACAGAAGAGATTAGCTTAGATCACACACCAAACACAGCACGGCAGATTTAAAAGCAGGAGTGCCCTCAGGACCGCTGAGAACGGCCCGAGACGGCACCGCCCGCACTCCCCGGGCAACACAGCGCGGACGGCGCGGGACGGCTCCCGCAGGAGGACGGCTGCGGTCGGCACCGCGCTGAAACCCACCACACGAGCCCGACCACCGCTCCACCTCACCTCGCTGACGATGGTGGAGCGGTACACGTCGCGGCTGTACTCCCAGCCGTCCAGGCACGGCTCCTGCTCCAGCTCCTCCAGCCGCACGTCGGAGCCGGGCCGCAGCCCCAACGCCGAGAGGTTGGCGAGCACGTCCAGGCGGTAGCGGTGGCAGCGGCTCGGCTCCGCGTGTCCGCCGCGCGGCTCCAGCGGGATGCTGGCGTTCCGCCACTCGTCGCTCAGGTTGGCTCCGGGCGGCACGGCGCAGCGGTGCTCGGGGACACCGGCCAGGAAGACGATGGACAGACCGTTGAAGCCGTTGGGGACGATGCTGGCGCTGAGTAGGAAGAAAACGACGCGCTGGAAGCGGCCCCACTCGCCCAGGAAGGCGGTCACCTCCTCGTAGTCCCGCATGGCGCGGCCGCCGCTACCGACGGGCGGGAAGCGGCCGTGCCCGAGCAGCCCAGCCGCCGGCCGAGCGCTTTGCCATGGGCCGGGCCACAGCCGGCGGGGGAGAGGCCGAGGGGTGGGGTTAGGAGGCGGAGGGACCCCAGGTAGGGCCGGGCGCTGCTGCTCAGCCCGGCCCGGCCCGGCCCGGCTCCCGGCGCGCGGTTCCCGGCATGCCCCGCGCCCGGCACGGAGGCGCGGCGGGGGCTCGGCCGGAGCGGGCCGAGCGAGGAGGGGCCGCGGTTGTGGTGCCCGCTGCTGAGTGCGCGTTTTGAGTCACAGATATCCTCAGCTGTGTGATAACAAATCCATACAGCCGCATGTGCTGAATGGTGCCCCGCTTAACGGAACAAGGGGAGAAAATGCGATGGAAAAAGGGCTCGGCAGACGATAAGGATGGGGAGGTCCCACCTGCTGTTGTGGGCAAAACAGACTCAGGGTGGGAAAGAATGAATATAATTTATTGCCTACTGCTATCCGAGGAGATCACTGAGAATTAAAAGCGAAATATAGACATCTCTTGCAGCTGCAGGGATGCAGAGTGATACGGAGTTCCTTCTGAGCGCGAAGAACTTTGCTATGAGGATGGCAGAGCCGTGGCACGAGCGGTCCGGAGGGGTGGGAGAGTCTCCTCTGGGTGTACCCAAACATGCCTGGATGTTTTCCTGTGCAACTGCAGCAGGGAACGTGTTTCAGCAGGGAGTTGGGACTGGATGATGTCCAGAAGTCCATTCCAACCCCTGCAGTTCCATGATTCTGGCTCCTGCTCAGCCTAATGCTGGCCAGGGCCTCGGGGCTGTGCTGGCAAGGGATGAAGGAGGAGCCCCTGGGGCACTGGAGGTGGCAGGCAATGGAGGGAAGCCTTGAGCCTCTGGGCAGTGGGCCTGCTTCTTTCCAGGAAGCCAAAGTGATGCCATAGTCGAGGCCAGGTTCATAGTGCAAAACCAAACTGTCACCATAGCCGAGGCCAGGTCTAAGGTGCAAGGCCCAAATGTTGCCACAGTCAAAGCCAGGTGCGTGGTGCAAAGCTGAAATGTTGCCATGGCCAATGTGTGATGATGGTGCAAGGCCAAATTCTTGTCATGGTCAGTGCCTGATGATGGTGCGTGGCTGAAATGCTGCTATGATTGAGTCCAGGTTGCTCACGGGGAGCTGGGAAGAGCAGCATGCTTCTTGGGTGGCAGAGTTTATTTTAGGCTTTTATTTTCATAACACACGCCACGTTCATTTTTAATTATTTCTTTAAACATCTTTGCACGAAGTGTTAAATTTAGGAGACTTTATTCTTCAACTACAATCCACACAGAAAATAGGTTAAACAATGCTAGTGTATGTTTTATTCCAGTCAAGACAGGAGTTACGAGGTGACAATGACTACAGTTATATATGTGCTTGAAGATATCCAATAAGCCACTGTCAGGTCTTACCAACAATAAGAGGTTATACAGAGAGACCTGGGTAAATGTGACAGAGGAGAGTTGAGGCACGGTGCGATCAGTGGGAGCCATCGAGTTGTGCTTCCCTCCCATCTTCAGGTCAGAGCTGCCCATGCACCTCCCAGCTGAGATGAGCACACAGGTCCCACTGAACCCCATCGAGCACCTGACACTGAAAACTCTGAAGACTGCAGTGAAAGGCTTCGGTTGCTCACCAGAAATGCATTTATTTTCTGCCAACAGCTACTAAGCCGATTCTTCAGCGTCACAATTAAAAACATAGTAGCTTGCTGGAAACTGGCACTCCTGCCCTTCGGATTCATCCCTGCCTGATTTGCTCTTTGAGTTTCTCCAGAAATCTCTGTTCTATCCTGGGAAGGATACGGTCAGAGGACAGAAACCCTCCTCGCCAATGCTCCATCAGCTGAAGCAATCTCATTTTCTCATTCTGACTGTGCTCAGGCACACTGAGTCCTCATGACAACATCACATTCTTGTCAACAGTGCATTTCACTCTTGCAGGTTTTGTTTTCTTTTTTAATCTGCCATTAAAAATACCAGAACATGACACTAGCTTTAGGTCTAGGGTAAAATGAGACCAGTTAAAACAAGGTATTTAAAAACCCACAATCCTCTTCCGTATCAAAAAATGAAATCTAGTTTTAAGATACAACAAAGTTCGAGAATATAAAAATATTTACCTTTCAGAAATGCCTAAGCCTACAACCACATAAAATAAGTATGAACTTAATATAAAAATCCTCATAAAAATACAGGCTGTCTATGCTCAACCAAGTCCTCCAACCTGCCCTACACCAATAGAAAGGTTTTGTTCAGAAATCTAAATAGTTATTTGATAGAGGAACCTTGCAATGAGCAAAATAGAGAATTAAATACTGCAGGCATGAAAGAAATTCCAGTTTGAAAAGAGATGAGAACGTGGGGGCCATCAGCCTTATGGCACATTACATCTGTGGCAAAAAGCATGACTGCAGAAAGTTAATATTAAGGGAAGTAATATTTCCACATCCCAAATTGCAGCTTGAGATGATTGCACAAGTTCCTTGCATTTAAATGTTATAAACCTTAATTGTTGTGCTTGAACTTACAGGGAGATCCTCACTGCTGTGCCAAATGCCAGCACAAGATGAATTGCTGCAAACTCTCACATTAACAGATGAGACCGTGTGCTTTTGTTGGCCCTGAGAATGTGAATCACCACTTTTTATAGAAGGTAAAAATCAGCCCACCCAGCCCGAGGGACTTCACGTGGACAAGAAGTCCACACACAACCAATAAATAGAAAAGTAAAAGGCATTGAACTTTTTTTTCTCCCCCAACTATGCAGCATTCATAAAACAGTAGTAGCATGAATCTAAGCTCTGCTACATTTATCTTTTCCTCTCATCTAGCTTTGCTGAAGTTTTAAAAATGCACATACCACCTGTAGGACCTGAAAATAAAATGCTGGCTTTGTTGGCATTTTTTTTTTTGCTTTGGAAAAAATAAAAAATAAAAAGTATGGTCCCAAATTAGCCCTTTTCAGTTCTTGATAGCTACACATGAAAGTCTCCCACACAGAACGTCAGATTTTTGCAAGTATTGAATGACCTTTACATTTGTAAATGGTACAAAGGTTTTAGCAGAGGCTTTCAAAACGGAGGTGTTTTCTCTGAAGGTGTAGCACAATGTAGTGTATATTCAAAGGAGAAATGAAATGCTTTGGAAAAGAACCACAGAAAGATATAGAAGTTGCTTATGTCAGTAGACCACAAGAAGCCCAAAAGCTAAAACTGCAGAGCATGTTTGAACAGGATCACTTATTTGCTAAAGCCTGTTTCTTTTGAAAGGGAACATGGCCCTCAGAAGGAGATCAGCAGGCTGTAATCCTGGCTCAGTCCTTAACCCCAACACTTGGTAAGCCCAGTGGCTTCAGAAGGCTCAGAATTCATGAAGCATCAGCTTTTTTTCCCATCAGAAGTGGATGCCAGGTCCTGGGAAACAAGCAACAAGCCACTCCAACGCCTTGTTTGGAAGACTCTTTCAGCGAAGCCTGCATATGCTTTTTGCTACAACTAAACTTGGAGATCACTTAGTTATCAGGCTTTGGTTATGGAGTTCAGATGAGACTGGGATCTTCCCTTTAGGGATGTGTGAAGTGTTCAAAGGGACACCCAGCTCCCCTTCCTCCACTCAGCACGCACAGTGAGAGAAAACCACCACCATCACCACTGGCACCTTCTTTTTCTCTTAGCAGCTTTCACTGAGTACAAGGCTGAGTGCAGTCACTGCTGTGTTATTACTCAAGTCATGTTTAGCACATACAGACCTCTGTTTCTCGACAGGGACTGGATCTGCTGACACACTCCAGGAATCAGAACACTGAATTACAAACTAAGAGCCCTATGGGAGCAGACAACATCCATTCAGAAAATAGGTACGTGGGTACAGGAGCACAAGGGACAAAAACTGCAGTGCTGCAGCATTGGCTGTTGGGTTTTGTTCGTTTTCCTGTGGCAGAAAATGCATTTTGAGGTCTTGCTCTTCCAGCCCCTCTGAGAATGCACGTCCTTCTTCACAACGGTGTTATAAGAGTTTCAGGACTCTCCTTTGAATTCCTAATGCTGGTGGTTTGCTGCCCATTTCTGAAACTGAAAGCAAGTAAAAGACTGAGAAGGCAGAGAACATTTTACAGAGTGAGAGCAGACACTGACCCCTCCTAACAGCACTGCTAAAATAACCATGTTACACTACTAATATGAACACTGGAAATAAAAGCAGGTCTTCTCTACAGCATGCCCTTCTGGATGGAAGGAACAGTGCAGGAAACAACATTTCAAATATAACTCAGTGCTTGTAATTCAGTTACTTCATTCGTGCAAGAAGCCTGCAAAGGGAATCTGGACATCAACTGCAGAGTTAAAGTGATGTCAGATATATGAGAAGTCCATAGCTGGGAAAAAAGAGCAGTGTGCTCTTACCAGGGAACCTGGCCTGAGGAATCTGCTTACCCTGAAAGTACAATGGCAGCTCCTTTACCAACCAGGCATCAGCTACGGGCAATTCCACGGGTGGTTGTTTTTTGTTTGGTTGGTTTTGCCCTGTAAGGGCAAATTCTGCTCACTCTCTCTCACAAAGCTGACTAGTGTCTATGCAGTTGCACTTTAGCTAATTCAGTTTCCTCCTGCACTAATTTCCCACACACTGTAGTGGCTAGCAAGCACTTTTTCCACTGTGTCAGCACTATGATGTATGATACAGATTTCAGAGGGCATATTTTCTTAGGGCACCCAAAACAGCACCTGGAGGGGGTCAGCTTCTGTTTCTGAGTGCACACCTTCAAGCACATCGGTGCCCAGGTTCAGAGCTGTCTGTAGGATCAACAACAACAGATCTAAAGGGCACTCTGAAAGCTCTGATGTTTTGCAGTGGATTTAATGAAACATCTGCTCACTGGAAAAAGAGACTACATACAAAGAAGTCCTGAATTCTTGTGAAGACTGGGATGAACGAAGGCCGACTTACCATTTCACCTTCAGCATCTGTTCAAAGCTCTCAGGCAGGGTATTGCCATAGCTCTCAGGCAGAAACAGGGTGAGGATCCCTATCAACACAGTCAGGCTTCCCATGATGATATACGGTAGGTATCTGTCGTAGGCACCTGGCAGAACACAGGACAGCAGAACATCAATTACAGGGCCACCTTCAATGAAACCACGAAGTTTACGTTTCAGATATCACTGGAATGCAGAATTGACTTGGAATAATGCAGCGAGTAGGCCAAATTGAGACCAATGGGCCATTAGTGGGGGGAATGCTTACATTATTCCAGCTGGAAGTGGAGGAAGCATCACTGCAGGGAGTGGCTCTGACATCAGTCAGTGCTCAGATCCTGATTTAGGACATGGAAGCAGCGGCCCCTGCCATCAGCCTGCTGCCAGTGCACCAGGGTTGAGACACAGCAGGACTTCCACCACAGTATCACAGAACTTAAGAGGTCTTTCAGTAAAGGGGTTAGCTAGGGATTAAAGCGAGGCAGACCAAGTACCAAACTGGACTTGACAGCTTTATTTTGTAGCTGGGATGTAGCAGCGTGCTTTCTAATGTGAGAAATAAACTAGGATTAAAATGAAGGCCTCTGGGTATTTCACATCCAGAGCCAAAGTTTGTGATTTGATCTCTGTGCTCATGAGCTGGACAAACTGCAAGGGCCTGACTGAGCTGTAGCAGATTTCTGGAGCTCACCAGTTTATCCTAAAACCTCCCAACATTTAGAAAACTATTCTGATGACTGCAACGAGAGTTTTTAAAGACAGCCTATGGGAACCCATGAGAAAGTATAGCAATAAAAGCTTAATCCTGTCTACATTTGTTACTGCTACTTCAGCTGCAACGCAGACTGAAGACCAGAAGCTCAGGTAACATTTCTGGGCAGCGATGCAACTCAAGGCAAGAGTGCAAGATATCTCACCCAGGTAAACAAAGTAGGGAGCAATGATGCTGCCCAGCCTGGAAGCTGTGGACGTAGCTCCGACTGCCATGTTTCTGACCAGCGTTGGGTACAGCTCCACATCGTAGACATAAAGCATTGAAAACGCAGCTGTGATGCCAAATTTTCCAAGCATCACCAGGCAAACAGAGAGGACATTGAGATCTGGAGGAGAAAGATAAAAATCAAGAGGAATAAACAACACTCTTTGCTCGTGGCTTGCACTTGTTTTACCCTCTGTGGACCCTATTGCTGTTTGTTTGTTTGATGTTTCTTTTCCTTTAAGAGTTTTTGTTCTATTTTGCTCCTAATCCTGCAGCCTCTCAGTCCCACTTGGCCACACACTCTGTGCTGAGCACACTGCAGAGGGCACAGGTTATTGTGTACTTCTGTTTTTGCTTTTCAGACGGTGAAAAGGCATTTTGGAAATGAAACAGAATTCCAGTAACGAAGCACAGGTGTAAATCCATCCCTATTTTGCAAAACTCTGTGGAGATTTCCACACAGCGAAGTCTGTGAGGCTCTTGGGATGGTTTCAGCCTCTCTGCACAGCCAAATAAATCACACTACACTTTTGGCTGGTTCCCCTGGCCTATGAAAAGCTCGGAAATCTGACACAATATCTGAGAGCAGTGTGTGACTCAGCATATGTGTACACACTAAACCAAAAAATACCACAACTAACAGTCATCAGCATAAATTGGACCTGAGATCCCAAATTTGGTCCCAGTTTCCAGTAGTTTCACAGAACTGCTAGAAGCATTAAATGTAGTGATGCTTAATTGCTGTATTGGATCTCCTACCTGTAGGAACCAGCTTAATGAAGAGGATGACACCTCCCCCCAAAAACAAGGTGCTGGATATGGAGTAGCGGCGGGGCAGGGAGCGCAGGAGCAGCCAGGCGATGACGTACGCTGGGACTTCGATGACCGCCGAGAGGAAGCAGTTGATGTAGGCATCACCGTGCAAGTTTGGAGTGTTGAGGGAAATGCCAAAGTAACCAACGGAAGTGAAAAACCTGAGAAAAGCAATAACACCAAATGATTCCCGAAGCACCGTGCCCTGAACACCTCCGGCGTTGCCTCAGAGGTTGCTACAAAAATCGGATGTCGCAAAGCGTCACCACGGACATCGTGGCTCAGCCATCCCAGTGGCAGCCCCAACTTTCTAACTCTGCTGTTCCTTCCAGTGACCACACACTCACAGCAGCTTGCAGACCTCGATTACTCTGTCCTTCCTCCGCAGAAGGCACGAGGCTTTGTGGAAGCCACTCACAAAGGCTTTTCCCTGCAGTGGGCTCATGAACAGCACAATGACACAAGACTAGGAAGCCTCCTGTGCCAACACTGTTGGGCTCTCCCACCCTCAGCAGTCTGCACACATCTGACTTTGATCTTCACAACAAAGCTGGACCGTCAGGTTTCAGACCTACCCCCCTGTAGCATACCAACCGTGCAGGCCAGGTACCTCCTGTTAGGAAATAGATACAGAAAGGGGCCACAGTTTGCCTGTAATGCACTACTCGGTCCTCACTCCTTGTGGTTGCCCAGGCAGGGACCAGGACCTCACAGACAGGAACAACACAAGCACTGGCCTTGGTTTTGGTGCTCTTTATACTACTGAGATGCTGCCTCTGCTTTGAGTCGTTTCTCTTCAATGAGAGGCTACAGAGATGGGACCTTCTTAAAAAAGATTACATACACGGGCTGTTACAAAGAGTTTCCTAGCTGTTTTACACTGAGTTGAGGCTACACCTCCACACTTATGTGCTAATGCAGCACAGGTGCAGGGGCCATCGAGGGCCATGTGTGGGCAGGCTCCAAGGCTGAAACTCATTATCTAAACCTGCGACACGTGCCCTCAAATCAGAGACTGTTCTATTGCCTGGGTACTTTAGGAATACACATTTCCTTACCACAAAAGTAATGACATAATAGTAATAGTTGCAATGTTTCGGGTTCGAAATAGGTCCAGAAGGATAGCCTTCTGCTGCTGCTGAGGCTTCGAATCCTGCATCTGAAGGAAAAAGGAGAACAAAACCAAAAAAATTCCCACACACCTCAGAGCACAACAACCTTTGCATACCAATAGCCTGGGCAGTAGGAAGTTAACACTGCACTGGGATAAGGGGTGAGCCCAAGTCCTTAATGGAGCTGGTCTCTGCACCAGCAGCACTCCGTGGTGGCTTTTGAGTTTTTGGGTAAAGAAAGAAAAAAGGGCAGCACTTGGGATAGCTGCACTGTGCACACAGATTAGCTGATCAGAAAGGCTCATTAATGCTTCCTCAAGGATCTAACAGCACAGTCCTTCCAGGAGCAACCTCACGAGTGAAGGCGTTTCTCTGTGCACGCGCACTCAGCTCTCTTCTGCTCATCTTCCAAAAGGATGGGAGACAAATGCACACCACCACCCAGTCCAGCTGCCTGCTGCCAGCAGGGGATGGAGACTGACACTGGGTCTCAGTGCAGAGGCAGGGGTGAGCCATCCAGCACCCTGCTGGGACACGGAGCAGCCCAAGCAGGGGTCAGTGCCAGCAGCCAGGTTTCCTCCCAGCCCCAGAGCAAAGGTGAACCGCCCTGACCCTCCTATGGGGCTCCAAAGATTTTCCTTTCCTAGGAAGGGGTGATGGTTTCTGAGGAGCATCTTCACAGTAGCGTTAGAACAGTACTTCAGTGGGAGGCTCCAAGTGCAGGCAGCATCTTCAGGCTGCTGTGGACGGGCTCTTGGGATGTGAGGTTCCCACAAAGTGAGTACAGCTGAGCTATCCCCAAAATGCACAGTGATGAGCTGCACTCAGAGCCTGAAAGGTCACATCCAGAATGAAGGACAACTGAGAAGTGAGGATAATGCTTCCATGGTGCACACAGCTCCCCACAGATGGAACATGCACCTCAATTTACAGCACCACAGATGTTTGGAAAAGAGCTCTTCAGCAGCTCAGCCAAAATCGAAGCACAACAAATCGGTGCTGCCACCCAGAGGGGCAGTGTGCAGCTTTTCGCTCCGAGTATCACCAGGGATGTGTGATGTTTTGCTCTTGCTGTACCAGGAGATGTCAGGAGACACAATGCAGGTGCTCGTGAGATGCAGAGATTCAGACCCAGCACAGAGCCACGGTCACCATCAGCTTGGCCTGGGTTCTTTCTGAGTCTTCAGGAGCTCCAAAGTGGGACAAAGCTCCTGTAGGGAGGCAGGCACGAAACCCAGCTGTGTCACAGCTGTGAGCAGTCCCTTGGCTTTCTCCTTTTAATCAATAAACATTAAATACAATAAAAAAAAAAAAAAAAAAGAACAACAGGCCTGCAGAAGAGCTTAATGCGATTCAGTGCTTTCACTCTAGTCACATGCTTTAAGTGCAGCTCCAGCACTCTCTGCTCTGTGCAGCTGGAGCATCCCCTGGGCTGCGCCAACCCTGCATACGTGGACCTGGACTTAGTGCTCAGGCACAGCCCAGTGAAGGGCCATAGTTAAAATGCAAACAGCTGACACTGCCCCAAGCTGGAATGGGGTCAAACTTGTCCTCCTCAGGCCTCCTCGGTGCCCCCAGGGTGAAGCAAGCTGGCTCACCCTTGCTGTGAAAACCACAACCAACTTCTGCTGAAAAACAGTTTTACTGTAACATGCAAACCAAGAAGTGAGCCCTGTGGCTGCTCATCTCACATCTGCTGCCCCAAAACTTACCTGAGGCCAGCAGCCCTGCCTGGGTGCTGCAGCTGGAAGCCAGCTCTGCTCTGCCAGCTTACAACAAGCCAAAAGTGACAGGATGCATGACACGTACCTCCGCCGTGTCAAAAAGCACGGCTGGGGCCGGGGTGTTGTTTATTTTTGCAGCCTTTCGGATAATGACTTCTGCTTCTTTATATCTTCCCTGGGAGATCAGCCACCGAGGGGACTCAGGAATGATCCTGCAATGAGGTTCAGAACAAACGACTCAACGCTTTTCACCGAAGGGAGGAGTTATTAAAACCACATGGGTGCTCTGTATGAGCGATGCTCTCATTTACAGTCAGCAGAGAAGCACACAGACAATGCAACCCATCCCACCGGGACCAGGGGAGGACTCGGGCACGTGGGACGTGCGTGTCCTCGTGCTGAAGCAGAAGAGTGGGCACTTCTCCCCGGGGGCTGCTTTCATTCACTGCTGTCCCCCTGCAAGCTGCAGTCACTGCACAGGCAGCACGGTTGAGCAAAATTACTCTCAGGAAACTGCATAGAGTGTGGGAATGCTTTGAACGTGCAGAGGGTGCATTTAAAAGCTCTGTGTCGTAGGAATGCTATGTGCAAAGCCTCACAGCTGCACCACAAATCTGATGCAGGATCAGGTCTCACCTTTCCTTAAGGAAACCCTCTGACCTTTCCACCCCAAGCCGTTCCATGATTCTATAATCCCTTCACCAAGCTCCCCAAGGGGCTAACCCGTGTCCTGGCTTTGGGTGCCACGTGATTTCCACCACCACCACATTTGCACCCATGGCAACCTTCTGCATGCTTTGATGGAGATTCCCACCAAATTGCAAAGCAGGACTCTGAAGCTATCCATGCCTTAGGGACATACTTCGCATGCCTCACAGTGCCAATCCCATAGCAGTGTGGAAGGCTTGCATACGAAACCAAGCACCCCATCAAGCAGCGCTTTGGGACAGAGCGAAATGCAACTGTGGTGCAACTCCGAGATATTTCAAGTTAAATGAGTGCAGTAACCCTCAGAAGTGGACCACATGGCACAGGGTGAGAAAAAGTCCAAGAGAAGAGGAGGAGGTGCCCAGGACACCCTGCACTCACCACCAGAGCGGGACGCAGAGCAGCCCCGGGAGGGTGAGCGCCAGCAGCAGCATCCGCCAATCTCTGATGAAGTAAGCAAACAGGGGCAGCAACATGTAGCCAATTGCAAAAAATATGCAAACTCCTAACGTAGAGAATATAATACGAACTGATTTGCCAAGAATTTCTGTTCCTGTTTAAAACAAGGGAGGTTGGATTAGCATTTTAACTCTTTCTTCTCGATCGTGACTATATACTTTACTGCATTTACAAAGAGATAAGCTGAACAGTGTTAGGAAGTAACAGTTCATCTTATTTGACACTTGAGTGGACACTGCCAGGGAATAACAGCGTGGTTCCTGTGTTACTGCCATCAGTGCTCGCTGATCTAACCAAGGGCTCAGAGCCCCGCGGATCACAAAGCCCTCCTCTACTGCAAATTAACAGAGAAACAGCTGGCAGTGCCTTTTAATGAAGTCTTCCTGTTAACATCTCCCAGAGTTTAAATGAGTTGGGAACAGAAATAAAGGCAGTCACGTGGAAATGAAACGTGAAGGCACTGTGCTTTGCTCCAGGCAGATGGGAACTATGCAGCCCCAGCAGCAGCCAGAGATGCACATGAAAGTGAATGGACTGAGCAGAGAGCACCCAAATTGCCTTTGTTAATCTCATATGTAAAATACAGAGTTCCACAGCCCTGGGCAGGCTGCGGGAGCTAATGCTGGGGGGCTCAGCCCCCTTCCCAGAGCTTTCTCCCCTTGGGTTTGGGGTTTCCCAGCTGGTAGGTTCCCAACCCCCCCCACCTCCCCCCATCTCCATGCCAGTGGGGCCTCCCGCAGCACAATTGGTTTGGGGTTAACAATTCACTTGTAAATTGGTCTGTGGGTGGGGACCTGCGCTGCTTTATCTCCGGGAACAGAAGGCTGCAGCACATTGTGGCTGCAGGGTATGGAATGCAAGGACGGGGCCTCCTGATAGCACTCCTGTCCTGCAGTCAGCATCACCGCTGTGCCAGCAGATGGCAAGAGCTGTGTGCCACAGCCTGGGGCCAGTGCAACCCCTAGCAATGAAAACTGGGGGTGTTGCAAACCTTCCCAAGAGGTGCCCAAGGCCATGGATGGCTCCTGGGCAGTCGGAGCTGGTGGGTAGGGTTGGGGGGAGGGCTGTAAGGTCCCTTCCAACACAACCATTCTGTGATTCTATGATAAACGTTATGTGAAAATAGAGTTTGTAGCGCTACCAAGCCAATATGAGCTGACAAACTTCCAGCTGCAATTCTCTTCCCCCCCTCCTCTGCCCTCATTCTCCTCACCAGGAAATAGCAGCACGCCTTCACAAACTGGCCTTGTTTTACAGCCTGACACCTGAACACGGACATTTTGAACACAGCCTTACAGCTCTGCTGCTCAGCACTGAGGTGTGCGGACCCCTCTGTTACAGGGGCTGGGCAGGGAGGAGCCCAAAATGCTGCCACTGTCAGCCCTGCTCCTGCTGATAGCAGCCCTGAGCCTCCCTCCAACTCTTCCCCTAATCGGGGTGGTTGTGTTGACGTTTGCCTCACCCACCTTTTTCTCTAAGCCTGCAGAAAGTACAGGCTCTAACTAAATACCTGAAGAGATTCCTTAGGGCATTCAGGAATTAAAAAAAAAAAAAACCCTTACTGGCCTAAATTAGGAACTGTACCAACAAGGATTTAGCACAGTCTCTAATTAAGTGCAGATTGAAAAGAAAAAAAAAATAGTACATTAAGCAAGCACTTAATCTAATGCAGATCAATTCCTACCCAGTATGAAGGCCACCACGTAGTTGGAGATCTGTCCCATGCCCACGATGAGGAAGAGCACTGTGAACATCTCCCAGCTGGTGGAGAAGATCTGCAGGAAGCTGAAGCCAGTCTGCACAGCCATTGTCAAGAAGAGGATGCTCTTCCTGCCGAACCTGGGGAAGGGCAAAGACGTGGTTGGAAAAACAGGATCTAGCTGTGGTGCAGGGCTACACAGAAACATGCAGGGGAGCATCCAACCTCAGGTGACACAGCTTAGCTGAAGGTCGGTCATGAATTTGGTTTATTTCCATGAGAACTGAAAGATGCAAAATTTCCAAATAAGAAAATAATTTAAGAGCAGAAACTTCAGGGATCCATTAGACAAGGACTAGGGGGACCAGACCATGGCATGTAAGTGAGAAACACACTAAATTGCAAGCAATGCAGATCAAAGGTAGGAAATGATGGAGCTCAGGATGATGCTGAGATAACTGCACAATGCCAGTTGTATTTTTTTTGTATTTTTTATGCCTACATACATGGATGGCATCATGTCTCTGCTGTTCATTTACAGACTGTCCTCTTAGTTTCCTCTGGGATACACTGACATCATTTCCAACAAACCTTTCCATCCAACCAACCATCCCATCTAACAAATACACAGAGCTTCTGTTCAAACAGTGGAAGAGATCAGCGTGTGACAATGAATGAGATCTTCTCAGCCACCAGAAAGCAATGGACAAAGCAGCAGTGTGGGGAGACAGCAAACACCACCCCATCAACCTGCAAAGCTGCTGCTGAGATCGGCTGTTAGCATCCAGGTGCACCCAAGTTCCAGCAATCTTAGGCAAAAACATACTGAACTTCTTTAGAAGCTAAAGCAGATTTTGACTGAAATGTGGAGAACTGGGGGTTAAGCTCCCTTATGGGCCCTACAGCCCCCAGCTGGGGCCGTTCCTGGACTGTGCCCTGCTCTGAGCAGTGCTGGTGGGTGGCATTACCTGTCTGAGAGCTGCCCCGAGATGAAGGAGCCAATGAGGACGCCCACGAAGAACAGGGAGGTGGTCAGTGGCACTTTCCAGTCGTCATCACACACCAGGTTCCACTGCAAGAGAAGGGCCCACAGCTCAGCCTCTGCCCCACAAGCAGAGGAACCTTTGCTTCCTGGGAATGCACCCATTTCCATATAATTTGGATGAATTTCCCCATCCCCAGTGCTGGGACACTGAGGTCCCTGCTGTCCGTGCCCATGAGGATACCCACCTGCATCCAGATCTGTGTCATAGAACCATGGATTTATTATGCTTGGAAAAGACCTCTAAGATCACCAAGTCCACCCCCAGCCCATCCCCACCGTGCCCTCTAACCACGTCCTGGGTTCGACAGAATATATGCAACAGCATGAACAGAACAATTTTCTCACACAGATGGTTTTGCACGTTCCCTTTCCCCCCCACCCCATAGCCTGCAGGTGCTCATCGCTCACTCTCACAGCTGGGAGGAAGTTTGGGACAGGAGCCAGCATGGAAACTTCCACCCAGCACCCACACAGAGCTTAAAAAATCCCACAAGTGTGCCATGAGTGCAGCAGGGCTCACTGATATCCCAGCCAGCAGCCCCGGTCAGGGCACACCTATGGGGTAAAGGAGAACTTCAAACGGGTCCGGAGCAGATTAGACAAATGTACCATGAAGGTAGGCTGATCAGCCCCAAATCAAAGTACAGCATAATTACAGTAATTAGCAGGGACATTGCCTCTGCCAGGACTTGTCCATCGGAGCAGAACCAGGGTGTGTGCCTCAAACCCTTCAAGCTGATTAGTACCCAGATGAAAGCATCTTGTCTGCTGGAAGAGAGGGGTGGGTAGGCACCAGCCAGGTCTGGGTACTCATCTGTGATTATCTTAATTGTACTTGATAAGATGGAGGGGAAGGGTAGGCCAGCAGGGCTCTGACACTTGCAGGGATCATAGAATCCTGGAATATCCTGAGCTGGAAGGGACCCATAGAGATCATGGGCTCCAACTCCTGAAATGTAGGAGTAGGGATGCTGCTCTTGGGAAGTGTACACTGGGATCTGTGGCACTTGTCAAAGGGAGTGGAGATTTCTGTAAACCTGGTAGAAATCAAGCCCTGTATAAAAAAAACAAACAGGTAAAACAAAACAAAACAAAGTAAAACTCAGCTTCGGGAAACAAGACATTAAAAGTAGGAGATTCTTCAGAAAAGAAAGTGAAATAAAGGCAAAAGAATGACAGCAGGAGGGCTGCCCCTGTGTGCTGTGAGATTGGGCTCCCTGGGTCTCTACCCTGGGCCTCCGTGCTGAGTCCTCCTGTGATCTCCAAGCACCAAAATTTCCAAGAGTTCCTGCAGGATGTTCCTAGAGAAGCCAAGGACATGAAACAAGGGAGAAGGTTTCCAAGTTGCCATGTCCTGACTTGCCTGACTTTGTGCAATCAGCAAATAGCACGGTGCCAGAATGTGCAGCTGACACACAGCATTACTCAGGACATGAAAACATGACACCCAACAAATAAATGGGGTTGGGGCAGCCGTCCCCAGTGACCCTGACCCACTCTGGCTGCAAGCTTGCATTGGATGACAGGGTGCTGCTTTGGGGGCACCAGGAGGCTTCCCAACAGCCCTGCTGGGGGAACCTCACCCCATGGGCTGGAAATGAAGCCCCATGATTAACATTTGTCACTATTTAATCATAGAAACACTCAGTTTGGAAAAGACCTCTCAGATCCCCAAGCCAACCCATCCCACCATGTCCACTGACCAGTTCCCCCAGTGGCACATCCCACATCTCTGAACACCCCCAGGGACAGTGACTCCCCCACTCCCTGGGCAGGCTGTGCTGATGCCTGACAGCTCTTTCAGAGAGGAAGATAACAATTTTTCCCTAATATCCAGCCTGAACCTGCCCTGGTGCAACACGGGGGCATCAACTCTTGTCCTAAAAGGCCAGCATCCCAGTGCCCACTTCTGCACTGCTGGGTGTGAGCTGAGGAGGGGTCAGTGCTTCCAAAATGCCCACACCAAGCTGAAGGCACTGCACTGATCCCATGTCCCCCTGGTGCCTAACATCTCCCAGCAGCTGTCCCATGGCACACTCACTACACAGACAGCAGGGATTAACAATGGGGTCAAAGCCCCTAACATCTGCAGGACAGGGTATGCAGCAGCTGGTGGTGGGCTGGGATTTCTTTCTAAAGGAACTCCCCACATTTGACAACCAGAAAACACACAAACACAACCAAACCCATGGCCCCAGCACAGCTGGGGCTGCTGAGTGGATGGGGTGCCTGCACCCAGCAACCCATAGCTGCCACCCACAGCCATGGTGTCCAAACGGCCTCTGCTGGATTAATCATCCATTAACCAGCAAATAAGTAATACTGTAATGTCCCTGGTCAAGTGCACTGCAGAGCAAAGTTCAGGTAAGCTTCCAAGCTTTTACCACCAGAAATAAGAGCTGGTCATGATCACACCCACATTATCACACTGTCGTGCCAGCCCCGTTATTTCCTTTTACCCCACTGCTCTGAATACATTCACTTCTCTGTCCTCTCTGTTTTCAGACTAACCCCTATGACTGAGCCTGGGATGCTCTGCCCCCAGGGATTTGCACACTGCCAGACAGCCCCAGCACGGAGCTGGCATCCCCCAGCCTGCTCCTTTCCAGCAGCAGTAACAGGATTTGATGCAACTCAGTGAATCGAACACAGCCTCCAGCATTTCATCCTGTGCCATCCAGTTCTGTTCCTCCACTGGGGATGGCTTTGCAGGGAGCCAGCCTCGTGGTGTGCCCAGGCTTGGCTTTGTGAACACGGACAAAACTACTGGGCACAAAACCCAGCATCACAAGTTTAACCAAACTGCTGCTCCTTTTCACGGTTTCATCACTGCTTGCTCTCCTCGTTTCAAAACTGAACCCAAAATCTTTCCCACATGTTCACGCTGTTCTGAACGCAACAAGAATCCTTCTCCATCTGACCTACAGATGGGAACCCAGCACTTGGTTTCCACTGAAACTGAGCGTGCTCTGGCCCCTCGGGTGGGCCCCAGGTCCCCATGGCAAACCCCACAGTGAGCACTGGGGACTGAGCACACCAGGGGCTGCCGTCCCCTCCCCATGTCCTGCTACCACTTTCCCCTCCCACACACATCATTGCCCCCACGCCTCTGTGTGCTCCTGGTACGACCTTTCCCCACCATGCAGTGGCTTTTGGTGGCAGATGGCCCTGCTGAGTCATCTGGGCTGCAGCCGTTGCCAACCACTGCTGCCCACACCCCGAGCACGTGCCATGGGCTGCACAAGTGGGATGTGACCCTGTGGCACCAGCAGGGTTAATGCTGGCACCACTGAGAGCGACCAGGGCAGGATCCAGATCTCCACAGCTGTGAAGAAATACAGCCCGAGCCCAAGACTGCAACAGCCTCAGTCTGTGTGGGATGCTCTGTCCCCTCCCCGGCAGCTTGGAGCCATTCTGGCTGGGGACACTGTGTGTCACTGCCCGTCCTGGGGCACGTGGGGGCACTGGCTGCCAAACGCCAGTGTGGGCTGAGCCCGTTATTGCCTCTGATACAACACCAACGAGCACAGCAGTCCCGCAGCTTCTGGGGCATCGCCCTGTGCTCTGTCACAGCTCATCACCAGCAGAGGCAGAGAGCCCATACAAACCAAAACCCCAGAAGTGCTCCTGTGACTGTCACTGCCCACGTCCCCATGTCCCTGCACAGATGATGCCATTGTGCAGGATTAAAATCGAGTCGGGCAGCGCGGCCACAGGCTCACAGCTCAGAGCCACCTCCCCACCGGGTCAGCGCCCACGGGGCTCCCAGCCACCAAAGCCCCACGCTCCGTGTCCCTTGGCAGAGGTGGCATCCTCGTGCCAGGAAATGAATCAATGGGAATTTGCCAGGACGAGCAGCGTGCCAGCTCGGAGAAAGCAGCAGGAGGAAACAGAAGGAAGAAATCATCATGCTTCTATTTTCAGCCTCCCAACACAGAAAATCCCTCTCCTAACAAACCGAGCCGGCGCTCGAGCTGAAAACACGCAGCGATAACACGGACCGCCGCAGAGCTCCGGCTCACCTCCCCCAGAGCATCACCTCTGCCCTTCCCTCGGGCATCCAACACATTCCCACAGGAATTCGCCCTTCGGGACCCGGTGTGGGGGGGACCGCTCCCTCTGTGCCCCCCACCCCGGGGGCAACGCCGCCCCTCCGGGGGCGCGCACCGCTCCACCTCACCTCGCTGACGATGGTGGAGCGGTACACGTCGCGGCTGTACTCCCAGCCGTCCAGGCACGGCTCCTGCTCCAGCTCCTCCAGCCGCACGTCGGAGCCGGGCCGCAGCCCCAGCGCCGAGAGGTTGGCGAGCACGTCCAGGCGGTAGCGGTGGCAGCGGCTCGGCTCCGCGTGTCCGCCGCGCGGCTCCAGCGGGATGCTGGCGTTCCGCCACTCGTCGCTCAGGTTGGCTCCGGGCGGCACGGCGCAGCGGTGCTCGGGGATACCGGCCAGAAACACGGCCGACATCCCGTTGAAGCCGTTGGGGACGATGCTGGCGCTGAGTAGGAAGAAAACGACGCGCTGGAAGCGGCCCCACTCGCCCAGGAAGGCGGTCACCTCCTCGTAGTCCCGCATGGCGATGCGTGGATTTCCGCGCCTCTGCGCGCCCCATGCGGAGCGGCTCCGCCCCGGTCCGGCCCCGTGGGGCGGTGCGTCCCGCTGCGGGGATCCGCTCCACCGCCTTCCGAAGCGCTGCGGGAGCCCCGAGCAGTGCCCCGGGGCCGGGAGCGGCCGCACCGTAACGCCCCGAGCGCGGTGCGGAGCTTCGGGAGCGGCGATGCGGGGCGGGCAGAGTTCAGCGCAGGAATAAGCAGGTCGCTCTGAAAGTATTGCCGCCTATTTATTCGCGCGGTCCACCTTTCCCTGTTTGGTCTCAGAAACATTCAGCGAGCGTCGATGAATTTCAGCGCGTGGGAAGAATCGGCCCCTTACTGCCGTATCGCCAACATCCACCTCCGATGTTGGGAAGCGACGTAATTAAAGAACGGGAGGCATTACTTTCGGAGCAGGCTCCCCCCCCCCGTGGCCAGCTGGGGGATGACGGAGGCAGATCCGGCGGAGCCGTGGGCAGCGCAGGGCTGGAGGCAGCGGGACCTTGGCCTGGAGCATCCTCATCCCCGCTGAGATGCGGGAGGAGCAGCTCGGTGGGCAGAGCCCTCCTATGCAGCCGCGGTGGGAAAACAGCCGCCGTCAGCCGCAGCTTCGGGCGCTGCATGTGCTCACAGCCCCCGGGAGCTGTCATCCCCTGCAGCACGATGTTCATCTCCCAGCGGTGCTCCCAAAACGCGACACACGAGGTCAGCAGTGTCTGCTCGGAGGGTTCCTGCAGCAGCTCCGGCCCGGGGAGAGCAGCGCTCTGCTCCAGTTCCTATCTGCTGCTGCACAGCACGCGATGCTGCAGCAGGACCTGCAGATAGCTGCGAGGCCGTGCAGGAAATCTGAGCAACGCTGTCATCATCTCCTGAAATAACTCACGGGGCTCTCGGAAACACGGCAGCGTTTGAAATGCGCTCAGCACTCGAAGTGTTTCACAACGCTGCTCTGTGCCTTCCCTGGGTGACACATAAGCATCCATGCACTGTGCCGGGCAGCTCTGAGAGCCCTGGTTGGGGGCGGTCCTCTTATCGCTGCTGGGGGAAAAGCAGGGCTGTGATGTAGGCAGGGGGAAGGCAGCAGGAGGATGCAGCTCCTGGCTGCAGTGCTCTCCCACGGAGCGTGGGCTGCTTGCTGCTCCACGAGTTTCTGGGGGGCTGGGAGCTGCTGCAAGGGGGCAAGAGGGTGGCACAGAAAGTGCTGCAGCAAGCAGCAAGCCCCCCAGCTGGGCATGGCCTGCATCCTGAGAACAACGTGCAGGGTAACGCAGCTCGGTGAGGTGGCATCACAGAAGCAGTGACAACCAGAGGTGGAGGCACCAAAATCAGCAGTGCCTGGGCAGGAGAAGCAGATGGCAGCATTGATCTGGGCCAGGCAGAGAGACCAACCCCCCCCCCTCTCCCCCCCCCCCCGCCGATTAAATCCGGATTAAATCCGCTCCTCCCTTGGCCGGGTTGCTGTCCCCCGCAGTGCGATGCTGTTGTAACCCATGAGCCACACACCCCACCCTCAGTGCTTCAAATTCTCACAGCAAATCTTTTCCCCTGATCCTGTCCGAGCCGGGCGGTATTCTGCTTTCCATCACTAGGTGGTGCGGGAGGGGCACCGCGAGGAGCGGAGCCGCGTTCAGCTCCACGCGAGACGCCCGCCCCACGCACCGTGCCCCCTTCGGTCCTCACTTCCCCCCCGCCGCCGACCTCCCACGCGTGCTCGGGACCGAAGAGCCGGGGATTTTCCCTATAATAATAGAAGCAAGGAGATGTTCCCGTTCAGAACCCCAAGAGCCTGAAGCGCTCCTGAGCACCGCACGGCTCCAGCACCGCCCGGAGCAGCTCTGTCTGTTTTACGGTGCGTGTAGGGAAGATCCGTTTCCTAAGACATTACAATAACCTCTGACACCCGAGAGAGCGAGGAGGGAACGCGTTTTCCAGCACCTCTTCAGCGGAGCATCCCCTCCTCCAGCTCCGGCACTTCCACCCCAGCGCAAATGGAACAGCTGAGGTTTTTTTGTTCCGGTCCCTGGGGCGACGAGGGCGAAGTTAAACAACTCCAAACAAAAGCAGCAGAACAAAAAAGGGGGGAGGGGGGGGAAGGGGGGGGGTGCGGCGGTGGAAACCGCGCCGGCTAAGTAGGAAACTTCGCTGATGATACATGGAAAAAGTTCAACAATTAGAACTTCAACCAGTTTGGCTCCCGCCCCACCTCGCCGGGTTAATAAATGGCACCCTTCGTCCCCTTTGATCTCTGCAGGAGGTGTTTCCAGAGCGAGGAGGAGCCCAGGGAGTGCCCAACCCAGGACATGGGGTGCTGGGGGTACAGTGCTGATGTGGGGGGGGGTGAGGAGATGAGCTGGGGGCACAGTGCTGCTGGGCACAGCCCTACCTGTGGTCTGCACACGCGTTCTGGGGAGGACAGGAAAGCAGGGGCTGCAGGAGTCATAAACACATTCGTTGTTTGAATTTGTGCACTGATGAGACAAGGGTTACGTGCCCAGGCTGCAGAAGGGGGCTGGGAGATTCTGTACCACGCACAGGTCTGCAGAAGCTTTGGCTTTTTGTTTAAATCCTTAAGACACATTCAACCAACCATTTCCATACACGATTACTTTCCGAATAAAACCTTTTTGATGAACTATCTGCGGGGGCACTCCCACCACCTCCCACGTTCCCCCATCCTGAACTGAGCAGTGATGGTGCTGTGGAAATCCAGCGACATAAGCGATCAGCCCTCTGTTATCTGCTTGCAAAAGCCAGCAGACCTCTCTCACCCTCCTGGCATTCACCTGGACGTGGAACAGCCCTGCTGAGCCCTTAATTCCCTAATTACACACGCGTGCAGGAAGCACTAAATGTGCTCATGAGATTTAATCCGTAACCGTTAGACATTCTTGTTCTGTTTCTTGGAAATGACAGCACTCTTTCCCCAACTCCTGGCAACAACAGAACATTTTGGGAACGTCCCTTCCCACGGCTGCTCTCCCTCCTGCCCACACCAAGCCCCGGGCGGGTGGATCTGTCCCAGCACCAAAGGGGCTGACTCCCAAACAAAGAACAAAAAGCAAAGGCAGCACCCCCAGCGAACCTGGGACACGAATGGATGCACAACAGAGAGGCACAGCTCTCACGTTTCCTTAGGGCTCGCAGGGCAGCAATGAACGGATTTGGGGTAAGAAAACCCTCTCTGTGCCACTTTATGTCTCAGGTTTGCATTTAGAGCACGACACGGCAGCAGCACGGCTGGGGACACCCTCGATGGGATCACGTGCAAGAAACCTGAGGGACAGATCGAGGGGAAAGCAATTATGGTGAGGCAGAAAACCAACAAGACTGTTTTATTTCGTATTTCATACAAACCATGTCATCCTGCAAACGTTTTACAGCGTTAAATAGAGGGAGCAGGTGGGGCTGGTGAGGTCAGGCCCTGCAGCAGCCCCGGGCAGCTTTGTCACAGCGCTTTGCTGCGAGGTGGCTCCGTCTTTCTGCTCCTCAGGAGGATCCAAGGTGTTGATGCCACGTAGGAATGAGCATCACCAGAGAACGGTGTGAGAAACATCGCTTCCGAATTAAGGAAAGGTGAAGGGGAAGCCTGGGGCTGCTCTGCCCGCAGCATTGCTTCTGCACTTTGAGCTCGTGGATTTTTACCCTGTGCTGTGGGGTGAGGAGCTGCTCCGGGGAGCACAGCTCCTGCAGTGATGTGGGAGAGCCCTACCAGGCTGTCAGACCCCAGGCTGGGTAAAGCGTGACCTTCCAAACAGAGCAGTAAAGGAAACAGAAGTGTGAGCAGTGCTCACAGTGAAAGCACAGAATGAACACAGCATTTCCCACCCCAGAAGCACTGCTGCCAGCACGGGAACAAGCGAGGTTAACAAGGGAAGTCAGAGCAAATGCTGCTGCTGATTGCAAACTAATGAGCTCCAAGCAGAGGCCCACAAACAAGAGGTGATAACACTTCATACCTGATTAGCCTTAGTCTCCTAATCATTTACAGCTGTCCCAAGTATTCCCATTCAGCTGGCCCAACCTATTGAGCAAGGCTATGCAGATCCAAGCCAACCCGGGCTCAGCTGGCTGATAACACTGCCACGCATTCCCTGTACTTCAACAACAAAAAATGCAGATGGCAGAAGGAGCAGGGACGGACATCCCGGTGTCAGCTCCCTACAGCCACGTGGCAGTGCCCCATCTCCAACCCTGTCTGTGGAAGGGAGCAGACATTTCTCTAACCCCAGCATCCCACTTCTGGTTTTCTGGCCCCCAGAGGTGGTGTTTTCCCCCTACTCCTGTTTCCAGGGCTGTTCCTGCACCAAGGGCTGTCACAGCACTGCTGGATCTCACAGACCCCAGAGGTTGGACAGTGTCCCCCCAGCAGTGCCTGCCCCATGGGGTCATCGCCTGGAAGCTCATCACAGCACGGTCCTGCTGCCCCTTATGTGGGGACACAGTAATGCAGAGGAAATGCACTTTGCTTTTACAGAAGGAACCTTCTTATTTATAAAGCACGGAAAGCAGAAAGGTGTTTCCAGACAGCCCTGGTGGTGCCAACCACGCAGCTTCCATCACTGTGGTGGCATCTGGCAGCGGGGTGTCTGAACTGCACCTCTCTCTTCCAGTCATGAATGTGGAAAACATTTCTCCAACCTAACAGCATCCCAAGAGCCTCAATGATCTCCCCTTTAAGTAAAGCCCACAGAAAGCCCTGCCACAAATCACATCTGCTCGCTTGGGCCTGGGGGCCAAGCAGCTCCCGCGTCCCCTCTTGATCTCAAGGGCAGTTTTGCAACCCCCTCCCCAGCTGGCAGGTCAGGGCAGGGGGCAGCAGCAGCCTGGGGGAGGTCTGCAAAAAACCCAGCAAAAGGTCAAAGCAAGGACAGAAGCAGAGCATCTCGTGGTGGGGAGCAAAGGAGACTGGGGTGCAGGAGGGCAGCTGGGCAGGCTCCCACTGCCTCAGCATCCTTTCGATATGCTACTGGGCAGCCAGGATAGAGCAACCGATTGGGGAAGGCAGGAGCAAGCCTTGCTGGGTGCTTGGTGTGCAAAGGCACAGAGTGGTCACCAGTGGGTGGGAGACTGAAGCTGTGATACAGGAGTCAGCTCTTTGTAGGTAAAGTGCCTTATTTTTTTTTGAGCTTTCCTTCCTTTCTTCCTTTTTTTTTTTTTTTAGATGATAGTTGGGGGAGGGAAGGAATACTGGTTTTACAGGAAAAAAAACCAAACAACTAGGGAATGAATCAATACGTATGCAGATCCTGGATAAGGTTAAGGCACAGACTAATAACCCAGCGCAGCAACCCCCCCCCCCAAAAAAAAAAAAGTGTCAAAGAGAAGGGAAAAACCTGTTCATATGCTTTCAACACCATCCCCTGGAGATCCCAAGTGTAAACGGATTTATCTACAGAAAGGCATTTTAGTTGGGCTGCAGTAATCGGGGTTGATTACAGCCACTCTGCGAAGCCAGCGGCGTGCGTGCGGGTGGGCGAGCGCCGTCTGAGCCCCTCCTCCTCTACACCAGTTCAACTTTAGCGTTCGGATAAACAGCCACCACGTCATAGCCCTCGGGGGGCTTAACCCTCTCCTTGGCGTGTGTCTCGCAGTACAGCTGCTCCTCGATGAAGAAATAGCCCCTCTGCTTCAGGTTGAGGCCGCAGTCGTCGCACATGAAGCACTCGGGGTGGTAGAGCTTGTCGCGGGCTTTGACGATGGTTCCCCTGGGGATGGGGACAGAGTGGGGTCAGTGGGGATGCAGCCAGCAGAAAGGGCCCCACCCTGGATTCTCCCCGTGCTGTGCTAGGAGCTGCAGAGCTGCAGGCATGTGCAGGAAAACTGCGACTTGTCAGCCTGCCTTCAGCAGAATGCAAACTGCAGCACAACGAGGAAAAACGCCAGCGTTCTGCGAAATGTGACTCAGCGTCCGTCTGCCCGAGAGCCATTCCTCAACGTAGGAACAAAAATAACCCACACATCTCATCTGCTCGACCCTGACTGTGCTCCTCCCTCACTGAGGCAGCCACGGAGTGCCAGAGCCCTGATGCTAGAACTGCTCAGTGCACCATCCGCACTTTGCATCAAGATTCCCTTAAAAGGGGCAGTCCCCACTGTCCTCCCCAACTCCAGCTTCAGACACCAACCCCCCCACCAAAAAAACCCCACAACTCAACAGCAAAAAGGGACTCAAGGAGTCTGCCACAGCTTCTAACTCTGCCCCTGGCTGCAGCTGCACTTACACGATCCCATTGCCACATCTCGTGCACTCGGGGAGCATCTGCAGTCCGGACATGGCAGCGCCGAGCTTCGGTCCGGGAGGTTTGATGCTCCGGGGGTTGCTCAATCTGTCAAGTTTTTCACCTGCCAAGAGTTTCAGACAAACACAGATTGAGGACTCACTCTCTTCTTTATTTCTGTTGTTGTGAAGGAGCCGGAGGAGTTATTTTTCCCCTCCTGCCACAACTCGCTGGTAAGGAAGCGAAGAGCCAACACACAGTGAGACCAGCGACCTGCAAAGCCACACGTCTGGGTGTGCAGGTGGGCACAGACAGCACGGACCCTCTGCTCTGCTCATCCTAGCAGCCCCTCCATCCCCACTGGGACAGCACCAACTCAATGTGCAGATGGATTCAGTCATTATTTAGGCCATGCCATCTGGTGAAGCAAGAAAAAGAGAAACGGTAAAAATCTCTGGAAGGAAAGTTCTTCCCCACCAATATTTTGGGTGGTTTGTGTCACCCCTGAGCACTCGGGTTATCTGCTGTTTGTTTAAAATAGAGGAGGGGGGGGGAAGTAAATTTCAGAACAAAACAGGCCCTTTGGAGAGGAATACAGCACGATGGACCCCTTCCTCAACCCCCAGGCACAGCCTTGGTGCCATCACTTTGTGTCTCAGCCCCTGGCTGGAGAGCCCCAGCACAGCAGATCCAAGGCACAGCAGCCTGGCACCAAGTACTGTGTTTCTATGATGTGTTTAGGCTTAAGGAAAAGGGAATGGGCTGGAAGAGGTAAAACAACCCCAGAGCAGCACTGCTGCGGATCTGAACTTTGCTCTGGCATTGCAGAGCTCTGTGCCAGGAGGGATGCTCGTCACTCAGGCACCTGTAACTGCAGGTCCCTTACACAACCATGGGGCTGCTGGTGGGCATACAGCCCCCGTGCATCGGAGGGAAAAAAAAACACTGCTGGCAGAGCACCAAGAGGTGACTTCACACCTCTTTCGCACCTTCTGCGGCGATTTCACCACAGAAAAAACACCCAAAGCTTCAATTTTGTTCCATTTCCCCACACAAGAATGAGAGGAAGAGGAGTAGAGTTATGAGCTGGGATTCTCCCAGTTGCTTCCGATTTGCTTCCTCCTGGCGAGGAGAGGGGGAGAGGTGCCTGCTGAGCTCTGCTCCCCCCTGCCCCCCTGGGCCACCACGTTCACAGCTGCTCCTGCTGCATGCTTTGCAGGTGGTGGTGACATCCCCAACACCCAGAAGTCACCCGCAGCCGTGCTCCTTGTGAAGCACGACGCTGCATCTCCCCGGTCAAAGCACATCCTTCTCTCCTTTCAAACTGAAGCCCGACTTCCTACGACTCCTGCAGCTTCATAATGAGATTTGCAGCAGTTGGTATTTTCCCATAAAACCTAAGTTCCTGGATTCACATGATTAGAGTAAGAGGCTCTTGGAAGGAAACGAGAAGAAGCTTTTAGCCCCAGTGATTGCAAAGAGAAGCCTGAAAGCTTGAACATGAAAGCCTCAAACGACTTAAGGTTGAAAGGCAAATAAAAAGAAGCTGAAATGTATCTTCTGGGGATCTTATTTTTTAACGCACAGAGCTGGCAATGACCCGAGTTAACGAAGCAGACAGGAAGCTGGGATTGAGCCGAGAGTGGGCCAGAAGCTCCTGATCTCTATTCCTGCCCAGGACCATCCACATCCTTATGTAAATGACATTTATTGAAAAAAGCATTTGATCCTCCGTCGGTGATCGTACTCAACTGCTTTCAACCCCTATGTTGTGTCAGCCACGACACATTGGTACCAGCAATCTCAGGAACACAGCTGCCACGAAGACAGATGCTCTCTGCAAATCTGCAGACCACTGTGCACTACCACAGTGGTAGCTGAGCTGCAGGCAGTGTGCAGCAGAGCAGCAGGAGCAGCCCAGCCTGACAGCATGCAGAAACACCCTGCAGCTCCTGCCTGGGCCCTTCACTGCCCCCAGCACCTGAACCTCAGAAGGGAAAAGGAAAGTGGTGAAGCCAGCAACTGCATCCTGGTGGGTGCAGGGCCATGAAGGGGGACACAGAGGGGCAGAAGGGAGGTGACAGCCACGATGCTATTGGCAAACCTCGTACCGTTCTCCCCAGCCTCCAGCATGCCCTGCAGGTAGCGGAAGGACCCCGACTGCTTGGGCTCCGAGGCAGGCCTCTCGTAATCCTGGAGCATCTTGTAGACATCTGACTCCACATCAATCCCGTTTCTGTTCCGTGGGAGGGACTTTAAGGGGTCGGTGCTATGTGAAAAACAAAGACATACTCAGATGAGATATACACAGCAATCGTCAGCTCATCAGGGATGTACCTGGATGGAATCCAGTTTCGCACAGATGCAGCAGAACACCTCTCTTCCCTGTAATCTAGGCCTGAAGGCATGCCCATCCCAACACAGTGCTCTTCCAACTGGGATCAGCTTGTTTCCTGTTTGTTCCCTGTTGTGCAAGGCAGCCAGGGCAGGATCAGCTACCAGATGCCTTCAGGAGAGAGGGCAGCTGCTCACCAACACAGCTCACTTCTCTACTGCACGTGGAATTTATTGGGAGGTGGAGAGGGGAAGAAAAAGGATAAAACAATGCATTTAATTAATTACGTAGGGCTAAGGGAATCCACCCACCCCACAACAGCCTGCAGGGACAGGTCCTTGGTGGCAGGCATGGAAGGGACTGCTGTCCCCACCACAGTCCCTCTGGGTCAGTGCTGTTTGGTGGCTCTGAGTTAGCACGTCCACGTGGGGTATGACAAACAAAGAGCAACGTAAAGCACTAGGGCAGGACGGCTGGGAAGCATCCCTTCAAGAAAAGGATGCTTTGTGTACATGTGTAAGCGTCCTGCTGAGTAGAGATGAGCTCAAGTGTTCTTGTGCTTTGCTGGCGCCTGAGAGTGTACAAAAGCTCTGCGAGAAGAGGCTTTTTCCTTCCTGAGAGCCAAGCACACCAAGGTTGGCACAACCCCCATAAAACAGCGCTGCACCCGGCCCCAAACACAGCCCACTTCACACAGACACTCAGAAAACCCACACACTGTTAATCACAACAGGGTGTGACATGGAGCCATCCAGCCTGAGCACATGCACTTCTGCCCCAGGTCTGCTCAAACACCAGCAGAGCCCAGCTCCAGCCTCGTGGCTCATAAATAACATCAGGTTTTGTTACTGGGATTTTTATGTGTGGTGCTCCCCTTGCTCTCTGTATTTATTACAGACATTACTGTCATGCAGAATGTTTTGCCAGGCTGGGGAGCATAAATCACCACCAGCACAAGGTGTGTGAAAGCACAGCAGCCTGCAGCCCAGCTTGCCTCTGCCTCAGCTCGACCCACCCAGGCTGCTCTTGGTGACATAAAAGCTTTTTCTTCCCTTTATTTATTAGGTTATTTGTTTGGTGTCCTCCCAGACACCTGCACTGAGCACACTGTACGCTTATAAACATCGCATTTCACTGGGTTTTGTTTTCTCTGAGCAATCCCAGTGCCCATTTCAAGGGTTGGCTGCTGAGCTCGTGGAGGTTAAAACCCACTGATCCTGTCTGAATGTGTGCCCTGAAGAACCAGGATTGCAACGTATGCAGTACTCCCTGGCACCAGCTCCAGGCTGGGGGGTACACTGTTGGCAACAGAGGGGTCTTACATGGACCTGGAATAGCAGAGTGCTTGGCCAGCTCAGAGATATGATCAAAATGGTCCTTGTATTCACACAAGGGTTCTGAGGCTCCTGCAAACCCACACCAGTGCTGCTCAGAACCTGGCATCTGCCAAGCCCTGCTTTCCCTCCCACCTCCGCATGATGAATGATGCAGGAACCAAACCCAGCACCCCCAGTGCTGCGAGGAGCTCCGGGAGCACCACTCCAGTCCTCAGCAGGACGCAAGCAGAGAGCTGTCAGTGTCTGCACCGCGGGCAAGAGCTTGCAGCAGGAAACCAAAGTCCCTTTGCAGGCCAACACCCCACGCATCATACCTTTGGGAAGGAGCAATGTGCAGCCCACTGAGCTGCAGGGGCAAGGCTGCATCAGCACTGCTGGCGTGCGTCCGGGTGGGCTGGGTGTGCTGCAGGCTCAGTGCTGTCCTGCTGTCCACCGGGCTCCCACCTGCAGCGTGGGGCATCGGCCACTTGCCCGCTGCAGGGCCGTTGTCCTGCAAGGTGAGAAAAAGCAGAAAAATAGCAGGAGGTTTATCACCCTTGATGTGAATGCAACACTGCCACGCGAAACCGCAGCAGCTGTGCTTTGTGTACACTGCAGGAGTTAGAGGTTTGCACCAGGAGAAGGAAAACAGCCTGAAATTAGATCTTGCTGAAGCTACGCAGCCTTTCCTGGTCTCTAATTGCAAACCTGCCTGTTTCTCCAGACCTGGCCGTGGCTGAGCGTCCTCCATTTACTCTCCTGTGCAAATGCATTTGTTATTTGTGCAGAAGAAGGGCTGTGAGGCTGCTCCAGTCCCCGTGGCTGCTCCTGCAGCACTCAATGCCTTCCTGCTGCTTCCCCCAGCAAAGCACTGCTCCGCAGACACGCGGCGTGACCCGAAGCTGAGGTCTTGGGTTTTTCCTCTTCAATTCCCACACTTTTGCCTACTTGCAGCTATTTCCATCCACACGAGTCAGAAACATGCCCGTGGTGAGGAAAGAAACAGGCGCTTCTGCAGGCAGCCATGCTCTCTTTAATATGTTTCCACTGATCCCAGGGTAGATGTGCAGCGCTGCTGCCCAGCTCCACGAGAGCACTGCCCACATCTGCAGCATGGCAACGTGCAGGCAAAGCCAAGCACAGAGGAAATTACCTGCAAACAACCAGCAAAGCACACGGCACGGGCTGTAACACAAAGCTTACTTCTGACTAAAACCATCCAGTGCACGCTAATGGAAAACAAATGTCTGTCATTGGTGCAGAGGAGAAAATACCGGCACTTCCAAGCGTAGTAAAAATGAACAGTGAACTGAAATAAAAACCAGATCCTGCCAGAAAAACATTTTGCAAATCCAATCCTTCAGCCCTCCTCAGGCAAAACCCCATTGATGAAAACAGGGCTTCTGTAAGAGCTGTGGGACGGGGCCCTCACCTTTCCCTGTGCCCCCAGGTGTGTGACTGCAGCCCCACGTGCCAGCACCATGCAGCACGCGTGCGCACGTGGGAAAACAGTTTTCAATCTGACTGCTCCAAATTAGGTATCAAAAAGGGAATTCCTCCACCAGAAATGACATTTTTAACTGTTCCCTAATTCCTGCTTTAAAAAGTAACACTGCAACCAGGCTGCAGGTTTCCAGTTCCTTGATTTCCATCACTATTTGGAGGGAAAGAAAGAAATATGCTTTCAACTGTGATATGGGGAGGAAAACATGGATTGGAAGGGATTCCCAAACCCCTCATCAGGCCCATCAGGGAGAGGGACCCCTGCTGACCTCCCCCCCAGCTCTGTGCAGATTTGATGAGCCAAACTGGCATGGGGGTGCAGCTGAAGGGAAACACACAGAAAGCATTTTCTATTTCTATTTCTCTATGCGCACACAGGGCTTTGTCTTCATTCTTTCTCTTTGTTTCTCTGCTGCAATCTTTCCTCTTGCATGAAAAACCATTCCCTGGATCCAGTTCAGTCTCCCTTTTTCCATCACAAAGGCTGGTTCAGTTTTCCCATGAGACCAGCACAAGGCTTTACATCATGCACAGCGCTCGTGCCTTCGTTCTCAGAAACCTAGAACCAGATGGATTTCTTTCCAGTTCTCAAAATTCAAGATCACAAAATTTCTTCCCCCTTTGGGACCTAATTTGCTTCTCTCGGCTGGCTTTTTTTTCCTGCTTTTTATGGCCTCTCTTAAATTAAGTAGGGTTTGCAATCCCGTTCAGAGAGCTGGCCTGCTCAGCTTCACCGAGGAGAGCTCCTGCAGCCTGCAGAGCAGAGACGTGCAAGCTGCTTTCTCACGCTTGCCTTTGAGGAGCATCCATCACCAAGTGGGGCTGAGCTGACACACAGCATCTGGGGCTCCTGGAGCTCAGGTTGAGTGGCTCAGAGCTTCACAGCTCCTGCCAAACGCTGCTTAGTCAATTAACAGGCAGCTCCACCCAAACCCCTGCATTGGGTTTGTGTTGGAAACGGGAACAGACCTTCCACTTCCCTAATGAAAGCCGTTTCTTTTGCACAAATTGCTGGCACAAAGGCATGTTCTCAGCCCTGACAGTGGACAGTGACCTGTCCATCCATGCATGGTGGCAGCAGGAAGGCTTTCCCCTCACGCAGGTGATGCTCAGCTCCAGCAGCTCCCTGCAGCAGCACAGGGACCACATGTGAGAAAGACAATATGTACACAAATATTCTGTGGCTTCACTATTTCCAGGCAGACTCTGGGTACAGAGCAGGCTCTGCTTTGCTGGCTCATGAAAGCTGTGCTGCAGACTCCACTAGTGCAGCTGAATTGGGACTTCCACCCCCAGGCTTTAAGTCAAATCCACAACGGCAAGAGAAGATTCAGAAATTAAACACTTCTGTCAAGCTAATCCCAGCTAGAATACGTGTTCCCATAACTAGAAAAAACGTGCAGCCAACCAGGAATTTTGGAAGGGTTTAGAGAATTTGTCTCAGTCTCTCTCCCTCTTTGGAAGAGTTTATATCATGTTTTGTAACCAACTTTTTTAGGGTCAACAAAAAGCATACGTCAAGGCAGCTGAAACAGCACGCTCAGCAGGAATAACACCGAGATCCAGAACTGGAAGACTTTAAATGACAGATTTAAAGCCAAGCCCTTCCCTTGGTGAGCAGAGCTGCCTCCACCGTGCTGTGCAGCACTGCAGCAGGCACTGCCCGCAGCCCTCAGGCATTCACTGCACCAGTGCTGCTTCTGACGTTGGGTGAACTTGCATTTCCGTCCCGATAAAGGCTTCAGGCACAGCACTGCAGAACAAAAGATGCAATAACGTTGTGGCCCAAAGCGTTTAAAGTGCTTTCAGCTAGACTCTCAAAAGCGCAGGAGCACAGACCGAAGGATGAACCTCACCTTACAGGGCCTAAAACCAAAACATCAATGTGAGAGGCACCTCGAGGGACTGGGGCACATCCAGGGCTTACAGCCACGGGACAGCACCAACCATGCCTTGCTCTGTACAATGTTTATTTTCCTAAGGCAAAGTGTGTGTGTGTGTGTGGGGGGGGATGGTTCTGGTGCCCTTATAAACACCCGGCAGCAGACCTAAACAGAGCTGAAGGTCACCGACAGCTCAGCTCAACTGACAGCAGCTCCCTGATGTACTTCAGACTTGCTGCCTTCCTAAAAGCAGGACAGCAGCAGCGTGCTGCCAAAACGCTGAGTTAGCACAGGCACATCACTCACAGAGCACTGCTCAGCACCGGGGTCACCTCGCACAGGTCCCACTGTGTCACTCACATCCCTTCTGCAGCCACAGCTGTGGAGCCAGCTGCTCCCTGAGCTGCCATCGCTGAGCTCAGATGTGCCCCAGGGACACAGACAGCATTCGTCTGCCCTGACCTCTGCTCTACACAGCTAAATGATGGGTACCGTGGGGGAGAAGAGGGCAGAAGTCTCTCTCTGCAGAGCCAGGGTCAGGTTTGTACTGAATTAGGTGCAGAGCTGCAGCTGTGCCCAAAGGTGGTCCAGTGCTGGGGAAAGCCAGCTGCAACCACGGGGATGGTGACACTGCATGGGTGTGCAGTAGCTCACCCCCCAGGACTGAAATTCAGCTGCTGCACAGAACTGCAACACAGACATCACTTCTGCTCTACCCCCAGCTTTCCAATAGCAAGCACAGCACTTTGTATCTGATAAAGTGGTTCAGAAGTCCTGGAAATCTTATTAGCACACCAAGGAGGCACAGAGCGGACAGCACTGCACTCATCTTAATGCAAAGAACAGATGAATGCTATGGCATGCCCCAGGAATGGATCGAGCCTCCTGTTTTGGCCCGTGCCACGCAGCCACTTCTCTCCACGTGGTCCAAGTCATCCCTGTGCGAGCAGTGGGGCAGGAGGGGGCTGCTGGGACATGAGGGCATGGACCCCCCCATGGCACGAACACTTTAATAGCTCCCCTACAGAGATCTGCCACGCTGCTGGCATGGCTGTGTGCTGCTCTGCAAACCAGTGGGGGTCAGCCTCACTGAGCACAGCCGAGCTCAGCTCAGAAGATCGACAGATAAGGACACAGTTTGCTGAAGCTGGATGAACGGAGAATGTGAGTTATTTCATGGGATGGACCTCAGCTATGCTGCCAAGTCTCTACTTCAGTGCAAACCTCAGCTCCCCCCGCCCTGCAGACACCAGCCCAACAGCAAAGCCCTCTGTCTGACCACCCAGGACACATCCCACATCCCTCACAGCTCGGGATGCCGAGGGCAGCACTCTGCAATGACAGCCCCCTCCACGAGGACTCAGTTCTGCCTATTTCTGTACCACGTTCTGAAATCTCTGCTGAACCTCTGCAAGCTATGAGAAAAAACACTGCCATAAAGCACCCACTGCATTTCTTAAAGCTATTGCAGCATGGAGCAGAGCTGAGGAGAGCCCCACCATCTGACACCGGCGTCAGTCTGCAAACACAAAACCTCTCTGTACAGCAGCCTTGATTTGTGCATGAGGAGGAATTACACCAACACCCAAACGAACCCCATCCTCCTCCCTGTGCAGGAGTGGGGGATCAGAAGCAAAAGCAGCAGAGAGGAACAGTGGAACATTTCCTCCCAGCACCAAACAAAGTGGGATTACAGCAGCCCCAACAGCAGCCATGTGATGGGTAATTGCACGGATGGGGAAGTTCCTAAATCATCCACAAGTGATGGCTGGGGATTTCTTAACGTCCAGAATTGTTCAGAGGGGTGGGAGGCACCGAGCCCTTTCTGAAGGAGTGCTCTCAGGAGACAAGCCACTCCGGGATGTAAGATGAGGCATTATTATTATTAATAATTATAATAAAATTTAAAAAGTGCTTTTGGGATAAGTTAGGAAAATATTCCAGCTCTGTGCTTACACATGTTCTGCAGCAGTAGCACACAGCACTCATCTGACCAAGGGATGATCTCTGCCCATGAGCAAAGCACCATGGAGCTGCATGGCTAATGGTGGGGGGGCACAGGGTCCCCACCCCCAGGAGCAAGCACTGCTCTGGAAGCACACAGAGCCCCTCAGCACTTTGTCCCCAAGGGGACCCAGCTCCCCCACGGCCTCTTAGAAACCCACAGCAACGGAAAAAGTTACCCAAGAACGGCAAGAATGATCAAAATGTGTTTCCATTTATCTGGCCTGCTGCAGCACAGAGGGCATGTTTTTAATATCAGCGGTGCGAGGGTGTGTTTGAGCAGCAGACAGAGGAGGGCTTTGTAGGGGCAGAGCTGCTTCGTTAACACTGCCATGGGGAAGCAGGACAGGTGGGGACTGCTCCTCCTGGCTCCAAAATGCTTCCAGGCAAAGCCCTGGGGGCACAGCCCTCCTGTGGAGAAGTCCGAGGGCATTCATTTGCTTTCAAACCACTCAAACCACAGAACAAACCCCACAGGCACACAGCGACTTGCTGGGCAACCCCTTCACCTGGTAAATCAGAACCCCAAACTTCAGTGGTGTGTGAACCCAACACATTCAAAGCACTCTGCCCCTCGGCGTGAGCCTCCTAAAACCATTCCAAGCATAACCCCAAACCTACTGCAAACGATTGCAATTTGAGAGCAGAATTCCAGGGGAAATTATTTACTTTCTAACCCTGCATCTTTGTTCAGATGCTAAGACACACACCTTAAGGTCTCACACTGAAACCAAGCTATTACTTGACACCAAGCCTCTTATTGCCTGCAATCTAGTGAGTGCCGTCGCAGCAGGGATGGATCTGATGTCACATAGGGCCAAAAGCCCACACTCCCATTGGACCATGGCAAGCTCTGCCATGCTCCCAGAGCTTGGCCATCCCCGGCACTCAACAACCCACGGGACTCCTGTGACAATGCCAAGCTCATAATTCCTGCAGAAAAGAGATCCCCAGCATGCAGAGGCCCTGACTCAAGAGACCGTTTGGTGAGAAGAAATGGGAAATGAGCTGCTGCCCACCAGGCTGCACGGAGCCCCTGGGATGAGCATGCCATTGAAGGCAGCAAGAATAGCAGTGCACTCTCTGAACCCTCTCCATCACGTTCCCAGGCCTTTCCTGGTGCCCTGCCACAGATGTGTTTAGGTTAGCCACTGATTGCTCCAGATTTAGACATTGTTTGTGTAGGTTTGGAGTCAAGGAAATCCCTCCCTACCCCCTTCATGACACTTTGTGTTAACTGTCTAATTTTTTAAAAAGATCCATATGTAGCACATATTAATAGTAGGAATCAAACCCAATCTGCATTAAATGTCAGAAATGTTGTATCTGGCAGTGCAACCACTGCACATTTGTTCTTTATTTAACATTATTCATAGGGTTTTTGGGCACATCAAAGTCTATTAAGAAGGCCTGTCAGAAAAGAGATTGCTGTAATGGATTAATGAAGCACGCACGGCCAGAACTCAACGCCAAGGCTCCAGCTGGTCCCCGTGCTGCAGGGGGGACGAGCAGGGTCCCTTCCACAGGGACACGGCCACCACTCCGCAGCTCAAGCAAACACCTTCATCCCCATCTGCTGCCCCTTCTCACCTCGCACAAAAGCAATGTTTTGGCAGATCAGCTGCAACGGCCACTGCATCAACGGCTGTGAATGCGGTGATCTCGGTGGCCACGTGGAGGATCCATCCCCCCCACAGTGAGCTCATCGTTGGGTAACTTCCAGTGCTGTCAGGGCAAGGCAAATGCTACCCCCCACAGCATCACACCACGTTAGCTGCTTCGTTATTCACCCTGGAGCCCACTCAGGATGCTTGGTTGCTAGAGTGAGCAGCAGAGCCAAGCCAGCAGCATCTGCTCCCAGGGTATTTGCGAGCACTGGAGGAGGGCTCCTACAGAACAGCCTCCAACACAAACCACCTTCGGACAGAGAGGAACCATACGAGTGGTATTCAAGAAGTCATCATCAACACGAGAACATGGCTATGGCCACACAGCACGCTCAGCTAGGTGGGATGCCAAGCAGGAACAGCAAAGCAGCCTTCCTTTGCCTCTTAAGGAGAACCAGAGTCACCTGTGAATTTGCTAAGGAGCTGTTGGGCAGGAGATGGGTGCAGGACGAGGTCAGTTCAGCCCATCACCTCCCAGCTGCTGCTGCAGGCAGCTGTGCCATCACCTTGCAGACGCAGGACCAGGATGCACAGGGTGCACAGAAAGATCGAGGGAGAGAGACGAGGATAGGGGGAGAACAGCTGAAAGACAGAAAAGGAGGAGAAAGGAGTGAGACAGGAAGAGAGGAGACCACCAGGCAAACCCCAAAACACTACCCCTTAAGCAGATCACCACCATCACAGGGTTAGGAGGACACGGTGAACTTAGGGAAGAGAAGAGGGAGGCAGGTACAGCAGGAAGCAGTTTGGGAGGGCATCACAAGCTGGGGACCACAAGCTCCATCCCTGAACCCCAGCCTTGTTGCTCCGGGCAGGCACCAGCTACTCTCTTGTCCTGGTTTCTGCCCCATCCCCACACTGCCATTTCAGCCCACAGACCCAGCAGGACACTTTCCCAGACCCAGCACACCCAGGACAGTCGTCCTGCTGCTCCCCTACCTGTGGTTCAGGCTCGATATTGATGCGGTAAGCTTGTGCCTTCCCATCCTCCAGAATGGGTGGTGTCCAGCTCCTCCCTTCAGTTCTGTAACAGGAAATCAGGTAAATTCAGCTTAGACTTAAAATTTGAGACAAAGAGACTTCCAAAAATAGAGACAGACCCAAGAACACATACGTACAACGTGGCAGAAACCGTACACCAGAACACAGCAGGGACAACAGCTGCTTCCCAGTGACAAAGCACACACAGCCCTGCATGAGCCATCTTGTCCCTTTCAGCACAATCTCCATGGAAAGCCCTGAAATGCAGTTTTCATCGACCTGCATCCCTCCAGCACTGCCACACCAGGCAGCACACAGCTTGGCAGCCTGCATCATTCAGGAACCAAATGTGGAGCAGATAACTTTGGTTCCATGAAGACACCACCATACAATGCCCATATACTGTTGTCTGAACAGACAAAGCCTGCTCTGCTGCTTCCCATCCTTGCTGGGGATGAGGAGTGAGATGAGGAGCCCAGTACACAACACAGATTGCTGTGCTTAACCTCACTGCCTGTGTGCACACCACTTAATGCGAGCTCTCTTGCTCCTGCAGGCACCAACCGCTCTCTGCAGCCCAGTGCCCTTCCTTGGACTCCGACCCCGAGTTCAGTTTGGGTTTAATTATCTGCAGGGTCCAAGTGTGGAAAAAGAAGGTGCATAACTTTAACCCACGAATCTGTGATGAGGAGTGCTGGCAGAGAACCCTGAAGCTCAGCCTCACCATCACTGCTTTTTCAACAGGAATGAGCTTGCTCTTTTTTCCCAGTTAGATGTCTTGTTCTGATATGCTCTCTCTACTACAATTACTTGATTTTAAGCTCAGTCCTTTCTGCCTAAATTGGTCTCCCAGACTGCTGTTTGCTGGGACAGAGGAAGCCGACCTTCCTGGGAATGGCAGCGATCCCAGCGATCACCATCATGTGCTGCTGCATGTATTGCTTCCACACTCAGAATCAGAATTCCACATTCAGAATCTCATCTGGAGGCCCAGAACAATGAGAGCTCCTAATTGCATTGGCAGAGACCTCATTACAGTTTCCGTGCTCTCCCCCCACGCTCTGCATCAGCCCAACACTGGCTCGCTCCGCTGCCGAGGAGCGGGCGGTTCTGACTCTCCTGTTTGCACAGCTCTGCAGCCCGCATGCCAAACACGGTTTATATACAAAAAACAATCCCCAAAGACTTTGATTTGCCAGTAAATAAGAAGTGTGATCCACAGAGCTGTTCTGCTTCCAGGAGATAGGAGCGATAAGCAGCAGCACATCCGCTCTGCACCAGCACTGCCAGGATGGGGCCCCCACCCAATGCCCACCCAACTCGGAGTGCAGCTAAAAGCACACTTCCCAAAGCTGTGGGTCTGCATGCTCAGTGACAGAGGTGGTCAGAGTGCAGGCACCCAGGTAGAAACCTGGCCATAGCTGGTGCTCTTAATGATGAAAACTCCAAAGCTTTGGCATCACTCCTCTGGAGCAACCAGAAGCTTCCCACGTACACAAGACACAGCCTCCAGCAATGGCCGGAACAACCCCAGACTGACCTCAGCAGCAGCTTCCAGTTGAGCTGCTTTGAAATTAAATCGATATGGCACAACTCTGGTTCTATCCGACATCTTCAAAGACTTCCTGACAAGCAGAAGGGACTGGGGGAGCAGCCAGCCCTACCCAAGAGAGATCAATGTCTACCGAAGCGTTGGCAGCATTCCTGCTCAGAGATTTCCCCTTCCCCAGGGGAACTGGAGTGAACCCAAAGCAGCATTCCTAGCACCGGGGAGTCCCACTGGGGGCTATGGGGTCAGCAGGGCCACCCCGAGGCACTCACCCTATGCTGCCAACAGCACGGCACTGCACTTGGGCACAGCAAAAGCTGATCACGCTCTGCAACACAATGGCTGAGAGCTCAGACACCTCACTCACGTGTCCCAAGTTGTTTAATTTACAGCTCAAAGATGGGAAAAGCGTTTTCAGATGCGTTGCAGGGGATTAAAGGCAGCTACGTGGAAATCATTACTCCGCATTAACAACGCTCTGCTCTGTTTTGATGGCTGCTAGGACAATCCTAAGGAAAATAACTCAGCTGGGGCCTTCAACACGGGGCTGCGTGGGAAACAGACTCATTAACAAGGCAAACCTAAAAAAAAAAAGAAATAAAGCAAGCTGCAGACACCTCTCATCCCACAGTCTGTTTCCTAAAAGACACCGGGTCATTTTCAAATAATTACTCAAAAAATATTACCGAAATGTTTTTGCACCTGGTAACAATCCCGACTCCTGCTCTCAGTACTGACAGAGCTGCTCCCACACTGCAAGAACCCCCACGTCCCATCAGTGCTCCTTCTGCAGCCCCTTCCACGCTCACGTGCAGTTCTCAGTGGTACAGCCCAGGATGTGCCACCCCCCTCCATGGCTGCATCACTATGATCCACCTCAGTCTGCTCAGTCCCTCCGTGCAGCAGCAGCTTCAGGTTCTGCCCATCTCTCACCGTTAAGGTCTCAGCTGCAGAGGTGACTCCTGCTGCCTGCACGGCCATTGCCCTGCTAGGAGGGAATGCTCACAATGCTGAAGCTCACCGTGGGGCTGCAGGGTGCAGGATCAGCCCCTGCCACACCAGCAGCTCACGGCTGTGGGGCTGCTGCTGCCTTCTCTCCCCCGGCTCCAGCTGCTCCCCTGAGCCAGGCTCTGCAATGCTGCTGGTTTTCCCCTCCGTTTGTCCTCGCACGGCTCCGGAGGGGAAGCTGTGATTCAGTTTTCCAGTTGTTCTCAAGTTTCCAGGAGGGGCACATCACGCACTGGAACACTTCCACCTGCCAGCAGCGTGGCTCAGGCTGACAGAGCATCCAAAAATACGTGTGCAGAGACAGAGGGACTCCAGAAAGTCAGCAATGTACGGGGCCAGGCAGACTCCATTGCTGGGCTTCCTCCCCCAGGGAGTCATCTTCCAGAGAATCCCCATCCTGAGAGGATCGGGACTGAGCAGACCCCATGCTGCAGCCTCACACGGGTTTCAGCAAAGCACAGCTCCAAAAGAGCTCTGTGGCTGCTTTCACTCGAAGCATAACCTCATCTGAAGAAGTCTTCCCTAACAACCGCAGCTGCACCAGAACCACAAGAGATGCTGATGTTTGAAGGAACAGGCGAGGCTTTCTTTAGAAGCAGTAAGAAAGCTACACAGCACTATGTGAAGGAGTCAAGCTGCACTGCTGTGCCAGTTAGCTCAGGGCCAGAGCACACAGCATGCACCAACCCGAGGGCTGACAGCCCTCCAGGAGGAGGAGGAGATGGGTGATGAGGAAAAAAAAATAAATAACTTCAATAAGCACCCCTGAGAATCCAGATGCAACTTTTCAGCTTGCACTTACTCTGTTTTCACAGCTTCTCACTGCTGCTCAGAGGAGACACTGAGCGCCCCAGCACACAGCCACGCTGCTCCCAGCACTGCTTCCCATCACGGTGCCACGAAATTGCAAGCTTGCCTTCGGTCAGAAGCACTCTGGCTTCTTCCAGACTGAATGCAGAGGCAGCCCCTGCCATGCTGCCAGGCAAGAGAGCCAAACCCACTGTAAGGTCTCTAATGACAGACTGTGCTAAGGAAGAGGCCTATGTCCATTTGCAGCTCATCCACACCATCACACCTCACTGGTGCCAGTCCCTATCACAACAGAAAACCCATTTCAGTTGTTCCCTGCCAAGCACAGGGAGCAAACACGGTCTGCACTGCATGGGGAAGCTTTACACCCCAGTGGTTCATCCTGCACACAAACCACCACTCATTCTGGCTCTTTATTTGCTCATCCATCCGCATGGCTGAGAGCCTTTACCAGGTGAGCCCGAGAAATGATAACCCACATCTCTCACTGCATTCAAATGGCTCCATGCACCCAGTGCACCCAGTGCCCAGGTGGGTCTGGTTGCTGCCAGGACACCCAGGTCTGTATGCCTGCCTCACTGGAAGGCCAACAATCCTTCCTGGCTTTTCCCATACAGTTTTCACCCGCTCTGACCTTTCTCCTGCCCCTGTTTTACAGCCACAAAGTTTGGGCAGCGATGCAGCCCGCAGCTTACAGATTAAAAAAAAAAAAGGTTATAAAATCGGATGATTTCACTCCTGCACTTGAGTCACATCTGGCAGAGCCCCGTTCCAGGCACGATGGAGTTTCCAGCTCCAGCATGCACGTCGTGGAGCAATGGGAGCTTTGCTGGGCACGAGGCGTGCGATGGCCACTGGCACAGCCACACACCTGGCTGGGTGGATGGAAAGAAGTCTTCAAGCTGCTGTGATGTCAAAAGTTCCCTTTCACTATTCAGCAAAGTTTTATCTTCTGCATATAAACATGTACATATAAGTACTGAATAACTTCAGCATTACAGGACAACGCTGGACATACTGTCACGTTTGTAGGCAGGGAGTGGAGTTAGATGAGCTTTAAGGTCCCTTCCAATCTAAGCCACTCTGTGTCTCCATGAACAAAGAAAAACCAACTGATGCCAATGGTTAAAAAGGGGCCAAAAAACAGGACTTGGTAGTAGTCCCTGAAAACTTCTCCTGGTGAAAGCAGGACAACCCTTCCTCTGCCAGGAGAAATCCCCCCCTGCATTAAGGGTCCTTTCTTTCATTTTTCTCCCCCTTTTTTTCCTAAAGCAGAGGTCACATAACCTCCACGGCATGGCTGGGCTTGGTGGCCCCTGCAGCCTTCAGGCATGGCAGGTGCCTCTGTCCCAGGACCCCCCAGGAACAAAGCCACGTTTGTGCTTCACAGCAGCACTCCCCACGCACCAAGCAAGGTGGCTGCACCATGCTCTGGGACCCAGCTACCAGCCAGAAGCCACATATTTCCTAAGGGAAGCATAAACACTCAGTGACAGCTCTTCATAGCAGGAAATGCCTTTTTAATCTGAAGTGGATAATTAGGACAAATTTATTTAAATCTATTAAGAGATAGCAGCCGTTTATGAGCCTTATAAGGAACACTCCTTTTGACCAGATCATATATGACTTGCATCAAGAGCCTTTAGCTAAAGGATTATCTTCAAGGGAAAGCAAAGAAACCAAAACAAACCTTCATTTCGATTTGAAATATTAAGAAACAAAAATGCCACACATGGTTGGCAGCACCTCCCAGTGTACATTCATGGAACATTAGGAAAACAGTGGGTAGAGCCAACAAAATGCAGGAGGCTTCTCCCAAATGGGGTTTTGGCTCCAGTGCTGCCCCTGCTCAGGTCTATAGGAGCTGCATGACCCTATAGGAGGTCTGTAGGGTCTGACCCAGCTCATCCTGCAGGAACCTGGCAAGGTGCTGAGTGAGAATCCAGACTCACTCATTTATCAGAGCTTCTTCAAGAACAGCTTCGTCTCAATGTGTCCAAAACCACAGAATGACTGCACTGGGATGAATCCAGAACCAAATCCCATGGCAAGCCTGCTCTGGGGCTTGCTGCAAGCCTTCTGCAGAAGCATCAACCAAACAGGAGCACAAAGAGCAAAGCACCAGTGTGGTAATGCTGCCAAGGACCTGTAATGTGCTGTCCCCACCTGCTCACAGAGAGCAGCAGCTGCTCCATGCATGCCTTGATCTTGTTCTGTGCCTCCAGGTGTGTCATGGCTTCTGTGCTCTCCCCGTTAATGGCCAGAATGATGTCTCCTGGGCACAGGTTGGCCAGGGCTGCTTTACTTCCAGGGTTAATCTAGGCAAGAAGAGAGAAAAGGTGTGTTTAAAAGAATGTTTGATTTAAAGAAATAAACCTTTACTGCAGTAACAGTTTCCTCAACGTGCTGGAGAAGACTCGTGTGTTCTGCTAAGCCAACAGCACTCAGGTCCCAGCTGGGGTTGTGCTGCACAGAGGTACTGTCAGGTCCTGGCTCTCACCCCACAGAGCTCCCATCAGCCCCAGCATGTCCAGGTCCCCTCTAAACACTGCAATGCCCTCCTCCACCAAAGCATCACAGAACATCCTGAGTTGGAAGGCACCCATAAGGACCATCGAGTCTAACTCCTTCAGGCCTTAAAACATGCTTTCAGAATCAGTCCCTAGAAGCACATAAAAACTTCAGAGAAAGATGTAATTTAAGGGTGAGTGCAGTCACCCTAATTGCTTCCTGCTGGGATGCTGCATTTCACATCAGATTTTCCTGACCGTTGTTCCAAGGATCTGCCACGCTGTAGCTCTGCATGGTACATCCCACAGCCCACCCCACCCCACAGCTGATGGGTAGGAATGTTGAAACCTTACACAATGTCCAACTCTTATTTTCAGAGGATAACCCAAACCTGGAGGTGTACAGGGAGCTCTGAACACCCCGTGCAGCTGAGGGGAGCAGACAGAAGTGCTGAACCTTTTGTCACGCTGTCAGAGCAGATCAGCACTCACCCCTTGCTCTTCAATAGTTCCAGCTGCCTCCAAACAAACCTGCCCAGCCACCTCCTGCCTGCCTCTGACTCAACCAGAGCAAACAAAGGGAGGCACTTCTCACCACAGCACATATCAGCTGCAGAGCTATGACATGGGGCGCTTAAACCCCAGGGAGAGAGAGATATACATAATTTTTTCCCTGGAATTAATTTGCCTAGCTGTTTTTCTTTGAACCCACAGAACAAACGATGGCCTTCCCCCAGCATCAGCCTCCTCCTGCAGCCAAGGGGAGCTGCCAGCCCTGCCCCACGCCGGGCAGGAGCCCAGGGAGCACCTCCTGGCACACACCTCTGCACAGTGACATGCTGGCACATGCTTCCCCTGATGCTGGCCACCCAGCCCTGTGCTGACAGCCCAACCCAACACCACTGTGCCTTGCTCTCATCTGTTCTCCATGTCTGATGCATTTCTCCCCTCGAACTGATCTTAACCAGATCGTAGCTTCCTTGGAGAAAAGCAGCTCGTAGATGGGGCTCTTAGCTGTTTCCTATTTTTAGTTCCTGGTTTACTTCAGATTATTTTGGCAGCATCTTCATATTAGCATGTTATGCTATCCATGGGGATGGCTGAGGGCTGGAAATGGAGCTGAGCTCCAAGAACACATTAGTTTGAGATACAGCACCAGGGTCACAGTCTGGGAACCAGCACAGGAACACGTGGCAGGTCCAGAGCTCACATCTGTCAGCAAAGAGTGCTTGAGATGCTCCAAGTTCTCCCAACTGCAGCTGTGTGACACCATCAGCACCAAAGGTGCTGGAGCAAAGCAAACCAGGCAGTGCCACTGTGTTGTTCTGAGGGCAGAGCCAGGCCTTGGCACAGCCCTACCTGCTCCCTGTGGATCCACACAGCCTCCTGCAAGCCAGGAGGACAAGGGCACAGCATCATGTGTAATAAGCTTTGCAGGAACACATGTTTGTAACCTCCAGGTTACCACGTGGAAGTGAGCAAGCGACGGGAAGGAGCAGAGGGATGCAGGTCAGCTCAAACCAGAATGCTCTGAGGACTTCAGAAGCCTCGTTTCCTTCCCATGTCAGCTGCCACCAAACCACCACTGGGAACCCACCTCCACAAACAGGGACAGGGCTTCCCTTCCAGCCATGATCCCCACACTCTGCACTCTGGGGCTACAGCCATACAATCTGTGGGGCACTGGAAACCCATGGCAGAGGCGGGGGATGGGAGCAGCAGGGATCTGCTAACGTGGACACCCATCTGTGCCTCTGTTCAAAGAGGGCTCTGCTCCACTGCAAACAGTGCAAGCGACATGAACGAAGCGTTCACCAATTTCAGAGTAACTGGATACACCATGAAGTCCCAAACACTGCAAAACAGATCTGCTCTGAGTCAGCGGGGCTCTGTGCTCTCAGGAGGGGCCTCCAACCAGAGGAGCTGATTCTGGAGAATGGGAAGTGTTTCTGAAAACCAGCAACAAGGCTTGTTTGTTTGGGAGGTGCCCGGCAGTGCCAAGAACGAGCTGCTGCAGAGTACCCCCCCAACTCCTCCCAGCACACACAGCCCTGCAGCTCCATCCGTGCCCACACCTCAATGCGTGGCATTCCCCGAGCTCCTCCAGAGCCCAGCCCTGACAGGAGACAACAACATTCTGCATTTTAACCCCTCCGCAGGAGTAAGTGATCGGTTCTTTGTTTCCCTCTCAATCAGCAGAAGACACTAGCAGAAACAAAACAAGGGGAGGTGTGCACAGCTAAGTGCACTGTGACGTGGGGTGCAGGAGCACAGCAAGCAGCCCCACGCTCACAGAGCACTGCATTCACCAGGAGAGCCTTGGTACACTTGGCAACCACTGCAGCAAAGAACCACAACCTGCTTTTCAACACCCACCTTCCTTAAAAGCATTTTCTTCCTAATTCCCTCACTTGTGGCACAGCTGTACATCCCACCCCATGCTTCAAACAGCACTGCACATCAGCATTGGTGCCCATCTCCATCCTTCTGTATCATCCCTGCAGGAAAAGCAAACCCCCAGAGCAGCACATGCCCACACATCACCCTCCTCCCCGTGCTCTGCCCCTGCAGGAAACACAGCTGTGTGCTGCCAGGGACACAGGGACTGGGAGGACCAGGAGCACAGCCTACAGCACTGGACCTACACAGAGCAACTTCTGCCAAGCCCCCCACCAGTCAGCCATCCCTGCTGAACCACAACCCAAACATCTGAGGTTCTTTATTTTTTTTTTTAAACAAGCATTTTCCAGTTGTTTTCCCAGCACCTCCTCCAAGAACCCCCCCAGCACTGCTCCCCACTGAGGACATCGGTCCTCCAGGCCATGTTAGGAACAACCCAGCAGCCAAGGGGATGCTCTGGAGCAGGTCTGGGAAAAGTCCCAAACCCTGCAGTGCCTCTCAGCCGACCGCCAGGGCCCCGCTGTGATTTACCAAGTGCTGCATCTGACTTGGGGCCAAGGAAACAGCACACACTGAGGCCAGTGTTCCACTAAGCCAGCTGGTGCTGGGAGCTGTGCTATCTAGCTTGGTAAGCTGTATTATTTGCACTGAGTTGACTCTTGAAACACACATGCCACGATTCCATCAGTCCCTGAGCACAACCCCACACAAGCTGTCAGTGCAGAGCCAACCCCCAGGAGGAAGCACCCCATGGGCAGCCAGGGACCAACCCTGGCACCACAGTCCCACCCAGCAACGGTTCTGCACAGGATTGCTCCAGAACCAGGCCCACACCACTAGCTGGAAGAATGAATCATGGAAACATTAAGGTTGGGAAAGACCATTAAGATCTTCTTAACGCTTAAGCAAAAGCTTTATTGGTCACATTAACAAGGTACGTTAGCAGACTGACACATGAAAAGCTACAGCAACCAAACACAACTCATCCCATCAATTAATGACATTGCTAATGGGTTAAGATGCACAGTCCCACACAAACCTATGCAGACCACACCACTTGCCTGTGACACACTACCTTTGATTTAAGACCAACAAGTCGGGGGAAAATTTCTGCTCTGCAAGCATGATCAAAAGCCCAATTAAAGCTTTGGAGAGCCTGATTAAAGCCTTGGAGTGCCTTTGGTGTGACAAAGTTCTCAGCTTCTACACAAAGCAGACTTGTTGTGCTTGCAGGAGGCACGCTGCATGGCCAGGGCTGCTCGGACAGCAGCATCTGAGCACAGGAAGAAGGGAGGTTTGGCAGCCAGCTAACAGAGAGAGATCCCCACATCCTTCGACCATTCTTTGCAGGGACGCTCCTCAGCATTTCAAAGTGCTGTGCTTTGAGCCAACGCACACGTCTTGTCAATCCAATTGCATTTCTCTATTCGCTTCATAGGAAAGCCCCAGCTTCTCATACCATCTCTGGGAATTCTGAGGGTTCTTTGGAGAATCCCACGGGCACACTGCAGGGGACATCTGAGCTGCCTGCTGCACTGCCCTCAAAGCATGGGTGCCCCCAGCACACCCTCCTGGTGCCATCAGGAGAGCAGCAGCAGTACCATCAAGCAGAAGGCACTCAGCACCAGCAGCTTACACCCAGCTGGAGAGCACACGCCTGAAGTCCCAGCCTGGTGAAAGCAACATGCCATCATCCCCACGCCGCTGCCACACCACTAACTCCCCCCTGCTTTATTTGTGCACGTAGATATTCCACAGGATTTGGCCTCTGTGCTGGAAGCACTACGTGTGCTGAAGGCTTCCAGACACCATCCTGTGCCCTACAGAGGATGACAGCTCCCAGGGTCAGTACTTCTGCAGAAGTACACAGGGTTTAATGGGTGTGAACGTGAGCTCTGAGGTTTTGCTGCTCTGGTTGACAAGAAGGAAGAAGGGGCTCCAAAGGCATCTCCGTGATGTTTGGAAAACTTATAGACAGAAACACCGTCACATCTTGCATCTCTGCCACTGCTCCAAGGACCTGACATGTCCTCCTTGCACTTGGGGTTGTGTGCAAGCACTGAAGTTGAAACCAAACATCTCAGCCCTTATCTGCCAGGCTTACTGCACACACAGTGCTCACAGCTGTGCACAAACCCATCACACTCACAGTGCTCACTGGTGCCCCACCACAGTCCCCACCCACAGCAAATCACAGCACGCACCTCCTGTTAACAAGTTTGCTTTGGCTGTGTTATCAGCCCCACTCGGCTGGAGAGAGCTGCTGCCCTCCTTCACACTCCAGCATCCGTGGTCACAGGGGACTTACAGCACACAGATAACTCCACCAAGTGTTTGGGTGGCCCTTCAGCTCCTACAGGGAAGGGGACAAACTCTCTAACAGATCGTGACAGGACAAAGAGAAGTGGTTACAGAACGAAAAAGGGGAGATGTAGGTTGAGTATAAGGAAGATGTTTGCTACACTAAAGGCAGGGAGGCACAGGCTGCATGGAGAGGCAGTGGTCCCCATCCCTGCAGACAGCACAGGTCAGGCTGGGGGGGCTCTGAGCACTGAGCTGTGGGTGCCTCTGCTCACTGCAGGGAGTGGGACCAGATGGCCTTCAAAGTTCCCTTTCAACCCAACCCAAGTTATGATTCTAAGCTTAACCAACACCTATTGTGCTATAGAGCAACAAAAAGTTTAAGACCAAACCAAACACCCCAGCTATTTCCCCTGCACGCTGCCCACACCAGCAGGAGCACCCCGATACCTCACTTTATTCTACTTCATCCTTGTATCAAGCAGGTTACACCCATGCGCCTCTCACAAGCAGCTCTGCCTGCCTGTCCCAACAGGCAATCTTTCAATCTCTGAAATGAAGGTGATGTCAATTTTCTAACAGCAGAAAAGGAGCCCTTTCTGCTTTGCTCGACCTGGCGGAGGCCCGAAGCATTCTCAGGGTTGTGCTGCATTTGTTTTGCTACACCCGCACCAAGGTCAGCCCGGGTATGAATAGATCTCTGTGAATCATTCTTTCCGCCTGGTTTCCCACTTGGGATTATCAGTGTGCTTGATTAGGGTAATTAGCAGTAGCTTTCCTTCCAACACGTAATACCACTGCTGTCTCCTGCACCAGCACTCGCTCTGCATCCAGGTATTAAATGAAGCCCCCGTGCCCCTTCAGCAGCAAACATCTCTGTAACACTTCTGTGAGCGCTCATCTTCAGTCCACATTCAGTGTTCAGTACTGAACAGCACAGATGCCCCATTGAGCCCTTACAGCCATCACTGTGAAACCGATGATGGCAAAAGAACAAGCAAAAATGAATTCTTTCCATTAAAAACATCGTTCCCATTTGAATCATGTTGGAACAAACAGGAATGTGAAACAAATGGAGACACAGCTCTTTCACAGGGACAGCGAGGCTACAGGCCAGCAGTGTGTCTTGCTTTAGGACCTCTATCAGAGCACCTGAGAGCACACAACAAAGTGGATCATTTCCATTTAACGATCAGATACACACCATTTGTGTATGAAGCTAAGAAACAGCTTTATGGTCTAACAGCTGAGCAAAGGGAAAGCTGCATTTCCTTTGTTGGCTTCCCCAGCTTGGCTTCCCCAGAACATGGGTGCCTGAGGGATGAGCAGCCCTGACCCACTCTGGCACCCTACAGAACACCCCATAAGTCACCAGCTCGGTGTGCAGGAGCACAGCACAGGGGGAGCAAACATAACAGCACTTACAGGAATTCCTCCACAGGCAGGATCCCTCCCCGAGTCCCCCCAGCCTGCAACAGAACTGCTACTTGCTCAAATAGAACAGTTCCTTATGTTGAAAAGCCAACCCAATCTTGCCAAACAATGCCCGGATAATGGATTGCAGACTCATTATTTCTTGTCCTCCTCGTGTTACAGTCCCACACCCGTAGCTGAGAACGCATGTTCAGGCCAACAAGTAACTGATGTTGGGGACAGCAGGTAAAAGATAAAGTGCATCTTTTTTTTAAAATGTCATTAAATAACTCTTTAATGAAAATAAAAAACCTTCCATTTAATAATACTGGATTCGGTCCATTTGTCAATATCTGCTCGGCCAAGCAGTTATGACTAACAGCAGTGCTTGGCATCAGCAGAGCTGGGCAGGAGGTGACGCCAGCTGCTGCAGGAGCTCCACAGGCAAGTTCAGGCCATTAAATACATTCTAGTTACACTAATGACTGATTATCTTCTACTCCCAACAAGGGGCAGACCAGCTGCAATCCCACACAGAGCCACAGCAGTGACTGATGTGGCTAAGGGCACAGCACTGTGTCAGTTGTCCCGTGTCCCAGTGGGGCTCAGGAAGCCTTCAGGTACCCGCACGGAGCTGCAGCAGCCCCTGGCACAGCACATCTCATTGTCAACCTCCCCAGCCAAAAAACAGCAGCTGACAGCTACCAGAAAATTAACCAAGTTCCAAACCCACTTTCCATCAAGTCATTAAGCAGACTCTAAGCAGATGCTCTGGGTCATTTCCCTCTCCCTGTAGAAGGAGGAACCTTTAATTACACAATGCACTACGCCCAGCTCCAGCTTCCTGTAACTGGCACAAAGCAAAGTGGGGCTCCCTCCCTAACACACAACCCAGCTGCAGCCCCCACCCAGCCCCATGCTGCACTGCACCAGCAGCCCCACACCACTTCCCCCTAAGCCCACCTATCACTGCTTGCATTTCCTTATCTCTAAGGCTGAAGAACATCATGCTCCAGCTCAAGATCTGGTGCTCAGCATCAGCTGTTCTGTACGCAATGCCCATTTGTCATTCTCAAAGCACAGAGGGAAGAGAACTGCTTTCAAATAGATCATGGATCAATTTAATGAGCTTATTGGGAACAGCTGCAAGCAATGGGCTCAGCACCACCAGCTGCACCTGTGCACACACAGCCACGGAGGGAGCAAATGGGTAAAGCAAGCCCTGGTAACTCATTCAAACCCCATTCCAAACCAGGGTTGTATGACATCACTGTTTTCTGCCTACGTTTCCTTCATGTTCATCCTCCTCTGCTGGTACTGCCCATGGCTTAGCTCCTGTGCTGCAGCAGAATCCACTCGGAGCATCATTTCCTTATTGCTCCACCTTCTGCCCCCCCCCCCACCAATTTAATACGTCTGCTCTCAGAGCAACTCTCAGGTGGGTTTGGGAAGGGCTCTCCAGGAGGGCAGATGGAGATAAACTGCTTCCCACAACAGTCTAGCAAAGACCAGAGAAGGCAACCCATGAGCAAACAAGATTTCTCAACCCCCCCCCCCCTCACCCCCCTCCCAGGGAATTCATGTTTCACAATGAGTAGGAGTAGGATTAGAAAGGGGCAGACAGCCTCTGGCACCAAGACCTGGCTGTGGGTGGCTTTCTGACATCTCAAACCCCTAAGCAGAGCCCCTGAGCTCCCAGTGTAACCCAGCAGCACGCAGCCAGGCACCCAGCACCCCGCTCCTCCTCCTGCAGGAGGGCTGCAGGCAGACGATGCTCACAGCAAGACGCAGGAGCCCCAGGGTCTGCTCCCTCCTCCCACCGGGATTTCTGCCTTTTACAGTCTCTGTTTGTAATTTAATGACATTTTAATACAAAATAAATAAGAGAGCACTTGGAAGGAGGAGGAAGCCAGCCAAGAGCCTCAACAATGGGCTGCGGTGAGAGGCTCCCTCCCATGCTTTTGTCTGCAGCCCTCCCCTGCCCAGGTGGGGGGGGATCAGGGGGCACAGCCTCAGTTTGAGCCAACAGAGGGACCTAATTGCTGCTTGGGCAATTAGTTTAATTACCTCATGGGTGATTCTGGGAAGGAAGGAGCACGGCAGCACACCTGCTCCATGCACAGCTCCCAGAGCCGCCCCAGCCACTGCTCCCACAGCAGAGGGCACCCAGCAGCTTGCACACACCAGCTCCTCCTTTGCTGCACCCTTTTTGGGCATTATTTCCCACGCCAGCAAGGACTGTTTATGGTGGGAACAGAGCCCAGCACGGGGGCTGCATTATCCCCAGTACCCACCATCATGCCCTCCATCATCCCAGGAGCATCACCTTGCCAGGGGCAGCACCAGGAGCTGGATGGGAGGGAGGAGAGCTTGATACATAACCTCAGCACTGCTCTGAGACACCCTCCTCTGAGCAGAGGGGGACCCGTCCCAACGAACGCTGTCCTCACACCTCCAGAGGTCCCAAATCTCATCCCCACACCGCCTTGCTGTGCAGAAGCAGACTTTGCTTTCTCTTGTTGAACATTAAGCCAAACTTTTTCAAAGCAACAGCAAAGCAGCTCCCTCCTCTGCCTCAAGATGTTCTATATCACAGCAGAAACATTTGCGTGGACACCCAGAGGCGATGGTGCCCCCTGCACAGCCCAGGGGGAAAAGAAGGTATCCCATCACCTCCTTCCCATTCACCCCCTCCCCCTCGAGCTCCCCCACATCCATCCCTCACCCAACGAGGGGCACCAGAACAAAAGCAGTCACTGGGAGCCGTGCAATAGGCACCTCTGAGCTCCAACGCAAACCAACAGATTTTAAGAGGTGCTTTCTTCCCTAATTCGTTCTTTACAGCTCAGGGTAAATGTTTTCCATTTTCTGTCATGGCTTTGGCGGGCGAAGAAAGAGATGGCAAACAGCTTTTATGTGTTAGGACAACAGTTTTACAATCCAGCTGCTCCCAAAGCCTCTCAATGCTCTCAGTGTTTGCCGAGCTGCCCCCAGCCCACGGGTACCCCTAACTCAGAGGGAGAGCTGAGCAGCATCGGGCACCGCTCCCATCGGGGCACGGGCAGGGAGCACCCCCAGCCACCCACGCCCTGCGTGGGGCTCAGCTCACTCTCCCTCCACACGGAGCCCACTGTGGGCTCACCGAGGTGTTTTTAAGAAGCTTCCAGAACGCATCTTTAAGCTGTCACGCAGCACTACGAGGACACTTCGGACTACCAAAGCGCACAGACGCAACAGCCACACATAGGACCCCACCCCGACCCACCAGTGCCCCCCATCCCCCCCCCAGAAGACCCCCCAGACCCACTTCGGGGAACGAGCCCGAGCTCCCTGCCAGCTTCAAACCCAATCTTTAGGGATTAAGGACCACGAAAGGGTCCGAGCAGCATCCGAGCCGAAACCGACGGACGCTGACCCGAGAGGGAAGGATGGAGGCAGCCCCCCCGCCCCGCTCACCCTGGAGATGGTCAGCGGCGTGCTGAAGTCCTTACCGCCCACCAGGCGGAAACCCCACGGCGAGGGACCACGCAGGGCCACCGAGTGCGGCATGGCGAGGCTGGGGCTCCGTGCCCGACGCTCCGCTCCGCTCCCACCCGCCGTCGCCGCATCCACTTAAAGCGGCTCCGAGGCCCCGAGGCCGGCCCTGCCGTGGGGCGGGCCGGGGGGGCGGGCCCGGGCGGAGGAGCGGGGGGGGGGGGGGTGCGGGGCCGGGCGGGGGCCGGCGGGGAGCGGGGCGGCTGCGGAGCGCGTCCCCTCGGGGGGAGGCTGAGCCACATCTCCGCCTTGGGTGGCCCAGCGGGGTCCCTTATCCTGTGCTATAAAGCTGGTGGGACCCCCATAGGGGAGCAAAGCAACTTGTGCCTGCTGGTAAGGGAGCGTGGGGTGGGGGCCCCGTAGCTCTAGGTGGCACTGAGCATCCCTGAAGCCAATTGTGTGGCCGCAGCCAACGCAAATGTCTGCTGCATCCTCAGGGGTGCAAGGCAGGTGATGTGATATTTCAGTGAAATAAGAGGCTTTAGTGGTTGGTCCTCACCACCAGCATCTTGGAGAAGATAGAAACTCCAAACAGAATAATCCACTGGACTCAAGCAGCCTGGGAAACTGTGCCAACCCAGCGTTGCTGTGGCCAGGAAAGGGTCTTGGGCAGCCAGGGCAGCGTTGTGCCCCCACAGCTGTACAGTGGCAACGGGGCTGTCACCCAATGAACTGCATCCCTGAAATTACACTGGGATGCCCGAAGGATGCTTGTACCATAGGGGGTGTTGGGTGGCACAGTGTTGGATAGGACAACAACGGGTGGCATGGCGTTGGGTGGGACACAGTTGGGTGGCCCAGTGTTGGGTGTCAGCCTGAAGGCACAGTGGGCAAAGTTCTAACCTGGGCTGCGGTGGAAGCAGAGGTGTGAGCAGGAACCTGGAAATGCTGGAGCTTGGGAAACACTGCTCTGCCTGGGTAGGGCTGGGCCGGAATCTGTGACTTCCAAACGGGGCTGAACAAAGGAGGCATTGTTGGAAAGGTCCAGTACTGTGAAGTCGCTTCGTGTTGCCCGGTTTCTGTGACTTTGATTTATGTGCTATTCGCTGCAAAATGTTTTTGTGTGCATTCGCTCGTGCCACAGGAGGGTTTGTCTGAGGCTGCCATGCCCGGGCAGAGCAGGATGCTTTGGCCTGGGCTGGGTGGGAGCTGCAGCCTCGTGGTTTGGTGCAGAGCGTGGCTGTTCTGAGCCCAAAACACAGCGAGCTTTGTTCCTCTGGGCAGGAGCAGACCTCCAGCAGGAGAGCAGAGGTGCAGAGCAAGCAGCGGCACTTCACCCATCCTCTGTGTCCCACACCGGCACAGGCTGCAGAGCTCCCTTTTGTCTGTGCAGCAGTGATGAATCATCCCTCATTCCTGGGTGATATCACCGCTCACGCAGCCGCCCGGCCTGAGCTTTCCCCCTTACATTGGAAAACCCTCCCGGCCGGGAGCTGACACCGTGTGCGGGGCTGGAGGAGCGGCTCCTACAGTCCTGCGGGGGAAAACTCCCTTCTGCCGGGCAACAGAGTGTGCTGGGATGCAGGGACAGGGCTTGGGTCCCAGGGTGGCTTCTGAGTGCAGCCCGGCACTGCTGGGTTTTCAGAGTCATTTGTTGGCACGGGAAACAGATGATGAAAACACCAAAATCCCCACTATTAAAGCATTCCTTTCAGAAATCGGGTGGGAAAAGTTGCTGACTTGGGGACGTTTTCTCTTTGAGGCCTTTCATGTGCCCAGCCCAGGCTGCCCCTCACCTAACTTGAATGTTAACCCACGTCAAACACAATGGGAATCTGCCACATCAGTTTAAACTTGTGGGTGTGCTCCTTCCAAATTAAATCACATTCCAAAATGCATTAAACCGAGCTGAAGTAGAGCCAGTTTTACTCTGAATAAAAGGATCTGCAGTTGAATTCCTCCTACTGGAACGTGTCCACGTGTGGACCAGCCCTTGGGTCGCAGCACTGCATCAGGAATTAATTCTGGACCTCTCTATCCCCAGCTTTCCTTCCATGTTTTAGGGAAGGAGGACATCAGCAGCAGAACCCCATCTCCCCACTGCTCCATTCCCCACAGTTTCTCTCACACCTCTTTGCTTTCTCTGAGCAAAGCCAACACAATTCTGCAGCCTGAGGAGGGCCCAATTGCACTCTCATTCTGGTGAAGAGGACTCAGTGACTGCTACAATTATTATTTTATCTCTGATAACTCAGTGACTTCAAGTCATTTCAAAAAATTAGTCGTACTCTGTGTATGGTTAACAGAATGAATAATACCAAATAGCATTGTATCTGGGGTATTTTACAGATGGTGTAGTTAGAAGACAATCGTGATGGAAAAGAGACAATCAAAATAAAGGAAAATGCTCATCCGTGTCCTACACTCACAGTAGGAAACTGCAAAGGAGCAATCTCCAGAAAGAGGTCCTTCCCCAGTGCTAGTCAGCCCTTAAATGGGGTCTGGGCGAAGTGGAGCCGGACTCCACCCCTTCTGGTCACACAGGTGCATTGCCTTCACCTGTGCTCTCACAGCTGACTCAGTGCTCACCTCGGGTGATCAATCAGTGGTTCAGGCCGTGATTCAACAGTTCCCATACATACTCCTGGAATAGAAACCACCAGGATCACCAGGAGGTGGTATGAATCTTGCTGTGGAAGCAAGCCCCGACCCTGAGCTGAGCATGAAACTCTCCAGCAAGCTCTGACAAAGACCACGCATTGCTCAAAGGGCAGCCGTGTTCATGAATTCAATCTCATCTCTCCACTCACCCTACTTTTTTTCTTCCCCGTGTTTGGCACACTGTTTATTTCCAGTACTTTTCCACCCTGGAGCCTTATCACCTCTTTGTTTCTTTTTCAAGCGCTTCATTCGGGCTCTCCTTTGCCACCGGTGTCCCTCTGTTTCCTTCCTTTGTGATCGCAGATCTGCGGATATCCAGCTTTGTGTTCCATGTGCCCCCTCCTGCACCCAGCAGAGGCCCCGTGCTTATCTGGGAGGGCTGATAATGACCCTCCCATAACACCTCTGAACGTCTGCCCACACGAGGGTGATTTTAAAGATGCCCAGAGCCTGACAGTTCAGATTACCTCCTTCTGGGCATGAGCTGTGCTCCTCGGGGTGCTGGCAGGAAGCTGAGGGCTGCCTTGAGCCCTTTCTAGTGGGAGGCTGGGGCTGATGATGGATGCAGACATAAAATCCTCTGATATTTTTGCAATTTGATCTGTGGGTTATGAATGTGTTCTTCTCCCTGGGCCGTGTGCAGCTTAACCTGACAAGATGCTCAGCATTTCTGCTCTGCTCCTGGCAAGCACATCTTGTGTCTGCAGATGGCTTCCTGGCTGCTGCACGGCACTTCTCACGTCCCTAACACAGAATTATTGTCCTGCAGGATCTCCAAACTGTTTTTCCCAGCATGAATGCTGACCCCTGTAGTACCTGTAGCTCCATCTTCTACTTTCTAGCTGCAATACGTTTAATTGCACAGTTAGTTATACAACAAGAGCACATGCATGGATACAAGAAGACCTGTAGCAGGGAGTGTGCTGGGAACTGCACTTGTCCACCAGCCATGCCAGTGTACCCTATGCCAAGGACACCTTTGGGCACATGATTGACACATTAGCAGTGTGTGCAAAGGTGCCAGGGTTGTGTCAGGAGCCTGCAGGGCTCTCCCACACCAGTCGTGCTGTGGTGCATAAATGTGGAGAGTATTGCATCTCTACAGGTGGGGAATGAGCCCGAAGGAGTCCTCCTGTTGTGTGCTGCAAAATGCAGCTCCCCACACTGCTCACTTAACAAGATCTGATGTGATGAAAAGTTCATTTTAATGGGACATTCATCAAGCTCAGAAAAACTTCCTTCAGCTTTATTTGCCTGGAGGTTCCGGATGAATGACTTGTCTCAAAGAGCTTCTGTTGTGCTTCCATCTGATGTAGCCCATGTAAAATTCCAAGCTCCTGTTAATGTTATCACCTGAGAATTGAAATACTTCTACTGTTAAGGTGGGGAAAATATTTTTACAGCCTTTGTGTTTCAGCTCGTGGTGGTAATGCCAGGCATGGGATCTGTAGTTTTCTGTCTGTGCTGGAAATATTTTGAATTAATGGACTCCACGGTCTTTTCCAGCCTTAATGATTCTGTGATTCTATTTACATGTTTCACAGGATGCAATTTTTACTCCTTATAAGCACCTTTAAATGAAGGAGGGACTCTAAAGCAGCTCCTTGGCTGCCGAGTGGAGCAATCAGTTCCATCCCTTCAGATCATTTTAAATCAGTTTAGTGCCAAATTCGGACATTTGATCGCAGCTTTAAGCATCAAACTGTACACTCACTCTTGGGCTGGCTTACAAGCGGGCTTTGCCCTTAAAATCCATGAGTTGGGAGTGCTCATTGGAGGTTCTGACATGGACTGTCCCTCTCTCATTTGGGATTGGAAGTGGTCCCTAAAGCGATGCTGACTGCATACACTCACAGCCCTTGTGGGAGGAGAGCTCTGTTCAAAGCTGCGTGGTGTGTGTGCAGCTGGGCTTGGATTTGCCCTCCCAGCAGTCAGCATTTCTCAGAGTATAACCTTTCATGCATTCATCACTCATACTTGATGGTTTCATCTTTATCTCCCATTCCCCAGCCTAAATTAACACCTTCTGGTGCCTTTCTGACCCTACGGGACCTTCTCCATGTTCATGTACAACAAATTCTGCGGGGTTTCGGTTTATTTCTTTTCTTAATAATTAAAAACATCCAAAATATCCAAAAAAACAACATCCTGTGAAAACATTTAATTTTGAAGCCCATTATTTGGATGAATTCCAGGCAAATCTCAGCCCCATGGCAGATCCGACGGCGGGCTTGAAGAGGATTACTTAATTTATGGGCTTTGCAGAATCTCTCAGATCTGAGCTATTATTTCAGCTTTTGAAAGTTTCTTGGCCAGTGCCCAAGTGTTGGAAGCTGTCACTCGGAATTCTGCTCAATTCTTTTGTTTGTCCAAATCATTTATCTAAAAGTTTATCTCACAGATCGAGGCATCCCATGGAGAAAAACCAAGCTGTGATAGACATCGTCAGAGTGATGGAAGAAATCGAGCTGGGCCGGCAGAATTCCTGTCTGGGAGCTGTGGGCAGGGGGGGGCTGCAGCTTTGTATGGTTACTGCAAAGAGAAGTGCAAGGAGCTGAGCATGGTTGTGCTGTGCTGTGCTGTGCATGGCTACTCGTGGCTACACATGGCTGTTCATGGCTATGCATGGTTGTACACGGATGTATATGGCTGTTCATGGCTGTTCATGTCTTCCCATGGCTGTGCTGTGCAGTGCATGGCTGCTGCCATGGATGCTGCCAGACACCACCACAGCGTGGGCAGATCCACGGTGCAAATCTTTGGCCTTTTCAGATGTGTTCAGAAGATAAAAAGCAGTAGGGCCTGGCAGATGCAAAGTGCACTTTCTTCTTAAGCCACAGCGACTGCTAACAAAAGAACATTTACACGCTGTCCTCGTCCTGGCTCAGCAGACCACCAGTCACCCACTGGAGATTCACGTGGATGGGTCTTTGCATGCAGGACAGATCCCAGCCCAGAAACCTGCAGCTGAAGCAGGAGATGAGGCCCCAAATGGACCCCATCAATGGGAGTGCGATGCTCAGCTGTGTCAGAGCACAGCACGGCCCGTTCCCCACCAAGGGCAGCCCCAGGGACGAGGACAAGGCAGCTTTTCAAGGCTGATGGGAAGCTCACAGTGTTCCATTGTACGTTTTCAAAGCAGGGCACAATCCTTTTTGGATGAAAGGACCTCCAGCCCCAATCTGCCCTGTGACCGAGAGCCGCAGTCGGGAACGCCACGGGAAGCGCAGGCGTAAGGCTGTGGGCAGAAGATGAGATTACAGTGATGTGCTGCTGTGTAGGGCCAGTTGTTCCCCTTACGGGATTAAACTGATTGATTTCCTGTCGGAAGCAGCTCCTGGAAGAACAGAGTCAGAGCCCCACGTGGAACGAGCCAGTTCCTGAGCAAACCCTGCACCTCTCTGCTTCGTCCTCGTGAAATCACCGCAGACGTCGGCTGCCTGGGTGCTCTGCAGACAGACTACACACATCATTGTCATCATCAGTATTTCACAGGGTAGAAAGCAAAGCCATTGCAGCTAGTCAGCAGCGTAGGTTTTAAGCCTTTCTTTGGGATTTTGGCATTCATCATCCTACCCCTGGCCTTTGTTGATAGCAGTGCTTCCTTTTTTGGGTGTCGTGCAGCTACAGAATGCAGGGAACTGGAGGAAAGTAACCTGAAAGTTCCCAATCCATGCAGGTCAAGAAGAGTTTGCCCTTTATCACTCAGAGATAAGTTCAGCAAATGCACTGTTTTTGGAAGGCTGAGTTCCTCACACGCTGACTATAAACCTCAGGAATCACTGAGGTTTCTGTAGGTGGATTTCCCAGAATCTGTACTATTCAATCCAGAATATTCCACAGACTTGACCTGGTCGGGACAGAGGGAAGAGGGGTGTGCTCAGGAGTGGGGTAAAGACATGTGGTCACTGTACCAGGACTGGGGGTGTACACAGGATGCACCCCAACACCAAACACCACACCGAGGCCTTTCCCCTGCACTCAGGCTCTTTTTCATCTCTTACAGAAATAATGTGCAGAGGAATCCTCTATGTCTTGTCTTGTATTTCTCTCTTAATATTCCCTACCTTGGTGTATGTGAGATCACAGGAAAATGTAACAGCCCACATTTGGAGCCCTGAACGCAGGCGGTAGCTTTGCTGAGTGGGCAAAAAATAGAAGTGATCGCCAGTGTTTGGATTCTAGCACATAAGCACAGATTCATAAATGCCTGCAGGAATGTAACACATCAGCCTCCTTCACAGCCGCATCCTGTTCCCTTTGTTCCCATTCTGCTCCTGCAGCGACTGTTGCCACAACACCATCCATCACTGCTGGCCCAGCTGCCAGCAGCCCTGCCTGCTGCCTCCGGCCCGGGTCCCCTCCCTACAAGAGCAGCATTGGGGTGTAGGTGCCCGTCCCTTGCAGCCTTGAGGGTGAAGAGTTTGTCCCCTTTGGTTCATCCCTCCTCATACCTGCTCGGCGGGTTGGCTGCAGCCAGACGAGATGAGTTTGAACAGGTTTGGTCATGGCCATCCTTACCCAGGGCTCTGAGCAGGGCAGACATCCCTGCCTGCTCCCTGCCCCTGGCAGCACTAAGGTCTGCTCACACACAGGGAGCTGATGGGCTGCAGGCTCTGAGCCCTGATCCCTTCTGAGCACACCCCGTGGAGAAACTCATCCTGCATGAATGGTAACCTAATTTCCTCTTTCCCCTCATTCCAAGCATGCAGTTACTAAGACCTGGAAAAGCTGAGCCTGAAACCAGCATTTAAAGTGTGTTGAAGGATTTGTCAGTACTAGGAGAAGTCTGACCAAGGGGCTGCCTCTGCTGGGCCGGGGCTCTGCTCTGCTTGCATCTGGGCACCTCAGTTGGGCCGAGGGTTGCGTGGCATCATTTGGAGTAGAATTTGCCTTCAGAGTTTAAACAAAATGAAGGATAGTTAGGATCCTGTACAAAGCCACTTCTATCAGGATGGAAAGCTCTGATGGACTGGGACGCAGGGATGCCCACAGGAGCTCTCCCAGCAGTGTTAATGACAGCAGGCAAATGTCACAAGCACTCTTTAAGCATTTGTCTGCTTCAAGCACAGTATGACATTATGGTAACAAATGTATAGCTGATCTTTCATTTATTCTTAGGAAAACAAGCCCCATCTGCTTCTCAAGCTAAGGCAGCTAATGGCCTTTAACAAACATTATCTCCAAAATTGTCCTCACCAACACAACAGCAGTGCTCCAAGCAGATGGGTAATGCTGTGGCACCTAATGGTGAATAGCCAGCAGCAAACCAAGCGGGCAGCTGTGCTGGAGACCCCATCCTTCTGCCCCACCTGAACCCTCCTATGGGTTCAGCCAAAGTGGATCTGTCTGAAATCCCACAGGACAGAGGGCTTGTGGCTGCCCCGTGGTTGGCACCAAGACCTGTTTGGATAGAGCCCCAGTGAGCAGGAGCAGCTGAGGTCTCTGCTCAGAGGAGGCTATTTCATCTTTAAAAGGCATCGTACAAAGTAGCATTTGTTTGCCAAAGAATATGGAATTTTTATGGATGTGTAGGAATGCAAGGTGAGGTGTTACAAGATCTAACAAAGCCTGGCAGATCTGGGGGCTCATAAAATGAGAAGGAAGGAGGGATTGTTCAGAACTTTCCATTTGGCCATGGCTCGTTGAAGACTTAATATGTTTTTCTGGTTGGCTGTAAGCCATGGCGGTGCTCTGAAGCTCTCTTATTTTTTTCCCAGCAGCACTGATGTTGACCCATGGCTGAGCCTGCTGTTCCCATGCCATGGGGGCATCACCTGGGCTCTCCTCAGGAGGAGCTCGCAAGGCCTGTGTTGCACCATGTTCCTGAGACCCATAGAAAATCGTTCTGGTTGGAATAGACCTGTAGGATCCCCAAGTCCAACCCGCCCCACTGTACCCACTGACCCCCAGTGCCACATCCCTCCATTCAGGAACACCGTCAGGGTCAGTGGCTCCCCCAGCCCCTGTGCAGCCTGTGCTGGTGCCTGTCTGTTCCTTAAGAGAAGAAATTCTCCCTGATATCCAACCTGAACGTGACCTGGCACAGTGTGAGGCCATCACCTCTCATCCTGCCACTGTCACCTGGATGAGGATACTGACCCCCATCTCACCGAGACCTCCTTCCAGGGATCTGTGGAGAGCCATAAGCTCTGCCCTGAGCCTCCTCTTCCCAAACCCAACAATTCCACTTTTCAAACAGCCGGGGTCACAGCCGAGGGAGCGAGCACACAAATACTTGGCGCAGGTCGATGTTTGCTGTTCTGTTTTCATGGACGCGGAGTCAATCGTGCCGGTTCACAATGCCCCGGGAGAACCACGAATAGTTTAAACATGTGCTGGAGGAAGCTTTCTGCTTTATGGATCCCCCGGTATTTTAATGTGTTGTGCGTTTGCAGAGTTTCTGAAATAGGTGTCATATTGTTCTCTTAAGAGCTTGAAACAATAATTCCGGACAGGAGAATTATTCTTTGCGGGGAAAGTGAAGTGCTGGGTTCGTGCTCAGGGCAGCCCTTGGCTAAAGGATGGAATAAATTGGGGCAGTTTTTGGGTTTCTTGCATGGCATTGGCACAGTGGTTTTGGTTTACAGCGAGGAGGACTCCTGGAATGCCCCATGCAGGGACGAGATCCAGCTCACAACAGGTACCAGGGGAAAATCACCCCGTATTCCTCATCCTGCAAGGGATTTGACAAAGGAAATGGTGGAAGCCACTCGCTGATCTTGGCAAAAAACCATGGACAGTGCTGTCAGGAAAATATTCTTCACCGCACGAGCGAGGCGGCTCGCTGGGCCTTGTCTCTGTTTCTGAGATGGTGAAGACAGAACCCATGAGTAAGAGGCCATTACGGCCGGTGTCCAACGGAATATTTACAGCACTCAGGGAAGCACACTTTGTCTTTCTTTTTGGACAAGCAGTTGTGGTATTTTTAGTCCTGGACAGAGCTTTCTTGTCCTGAATGATGTAAGGTTCCTGTTAGCTCATCAGGTTGGGTCACGCACTGTAAGATGTTAAAGGAGAGAAAACTGCTGGCTCTGTTGGGTCCGAGCAGCATCAGGAAGGGATGTGGGAGCCGAGTGCATGGCAGAGCCTGGCCAGGTTCAGCAGAACTCCTGCTAACTATTTCCATGTAAGGAGCTATTTTATTGCAGACAGAGCTTCACGGCTGCTTCATCTGAGACGACATATGTGATGGCCTAAACAAATACTGAAAGCCACAGATTACACCCGGGTGGCAAGTTTGTTGTTTGAGTTTTTCTGACGGCCTTTTTTTGTGTGTGATCCTCCTAGAGGCGGCTGCTCAGAGAGGCTGCATCCTTGGCTGGGGTCAGTCTGAGCTGGGTTCAAGCCCAATAATCTCTGCTGCCTCGTGCCAGCTAACAGTCTGCCTCATATATTTTCATGTTCTTGTGCTGAGAAAACTCATATAACTTCGGTTGCAGTGCTGATATTCACGGAAAACAGAGGCCTTGACAAAGCTGGAGCGTTGCTGGAAGTGGTAAGGAAATGCTGTAATTGTGCAGGGCTGTGCGTTGCATAACTGCTATGAAGGGTTTTCAAGAGGGGCTTTCCGCCTCCTGTTTTTTCTCCCTTGGGCAGTCCAATCGCTGTCCCCTAAAGCTTTCCATGTCAGAAACTCCGAGCCATTTCCTTTGGATGTCCATTTGTGGCGTGTCCGTTTATGAAGAGCCCTGGTTCCATTCCATCGCCCTTCCCAACCGCTTCCTCCAAATTCCCCAGGATGTGTCCCCAGGAAGCAGCAGGTGATGGCCTCCAGCCCTCCCCACACCTCGGGCTCCCCACACCCCCCCAGCAGGGAGGGTTGCAGCCCCTGTGCACAGATGCCCACCTCCTCCAGGCAGACCTGCAGGGGACAGGTCACACACGTTCATTTGGGGCGGTAGAAAAGGCCGTGTGATGTCCCAGCCGTGGCACAGCGGTGACCCGTGCCCACCGACGGTGATGTGGGCAGGGAGGGAGGAGCCTGGGGCCGATGGATGTCTGCTGGAGGGGCCCTACAGTACTGAGTGTTGGCTCTGACCCAAGGAACATCAGCCCCTTTGTCAGTGTGGCTTTTTGGGTTGGGCCACAAACAGGAATGGATTGCTTGTGAAATTTCCCAGGTATTCACTTTGTAGTCACTGAATTCGGAATCTATCTGGCAGCTAACGGAACAGGGATGTTTCTGAGCACAATGCAGCTCATGCTTTTGTTTTGCTCTCCATAGCCCAGCATTCTGTGACATATAAAACCACCCCATTTGTTTTTCATTGCCTGTGAGTAAATTCCCCTACAAGACCACCGCAGTGCAGATATTACATGCAAGCCAGCCCTGCTCCCAGCCACGTCTCCTGGCCCCAGCGACTTTCATCTCAGATCTTTGGTCCCCAGCTCAGCTCCCTGTGCTGGGAATGAAGTCATCACTCCTCGAAGGGCTCAGCAACACGATGCTGTTAAAGATGTGCCAGCATTTTTCACAAGCCTTCAGTTCCCACCAGTGTTAGTGGAGTGATGCCTTGTGCCTTGCCTAGTCAGGGCCCTAAATGGAGTTCACTTCAGGGTAATGCTGAGGAAACCTGTTGTTTTCTAATTGTGGAAGGAATCATATATTCCACTTGCTGTGACTTCCAAGAGAAAAAGCTGTAAGGTTTTCTAAGCTTTAGGTTTTCTGCTTTTTTGCCCTAGGGCAGGGTGTTCACAAAGAGCTTTGCTGAGAAAAGAGCATGCAGGCCGACTGCCACCACTAATGTGAAACTAGTGTCAGTAAATGTGCGAGCAGAGAAACATGATGGTCCCACTAAGAAAATCTGTTCCCACTCTTAGGGTGAGATGTATCTGCTGGGATTCTTTCATTAAACTCAGATGATCGTGGTTTATTTGAGTTGGACCAATGAAGACACAGTCGTGGCTGAATTCAGGGCAGCAGTGAAGCTCGGCCTCTGATTGTTTCAGATAAATGTTTTATTAAAGTGAACTCCTCTTCTGCTTTGGAGAATCAGCTCTCCCTTCCCACAGTTCTCAAGGAAGCAGAATGCAGAGCCGCTGGAGTCCAACAGATTTGCAATTAGTGCCATGAATGTGTGATGCTTCTGGATGTTCTGCAACCAGTTTTTATGGCCACTCGTTTATAAATCAGCTTGCAGAGCTCAGATCTGTGGCATAGGGTGCCTGGTGAGTACAGGCTGCCCTGTGCTCGGCACCAACCCAGCCCCATTCCCCCATCTTGCTGCTGGGGGAGCCATGCAAGCACAAAAACCTCCCACGGACAGCCTCTTTGTTTTGGAGTCTGGTTCCCAAATAAACCTCAGTATTCTCTGCTGTTAGTTCATTTGGACTCTCCACAAAGACACTGTGTTTTGGAGAAATGTGTTAAAAATATCTCTTTTATTTTTAAAAGTGTCTCCGAGGTTTGTACGCATTTGCTCTTTATTCATTCCTTGAGCCCAAGCTGCAATTTTTTACCCTTTTTCTGTCTGACCGTAGCCAAAAAAGCCATTACAAAGCTTGGCCTGCAGCTCTTCGTGAGTCAGTGTCTGGTTTTACAGCAGAGCACAAGCTGGAGGTAGCAGTGGGGCTGTTTACATCGGATCCCATTAATTAACTGCTGAAGGTATGCTTTGGGTTTACATCACCTCATTGTTATGGGGCTGTGCTCATCCTGGCTAAACACGGTTTATTTCAGCTGCTGCCCTCTCCTTCCTTTCCAGCTGTTCAGCTCCAGGAGCCCACACTGCTGTGCCACAGTGTGAAATTCGGGTGTTTTAGCCAGAAAACCCCAACTGCTGTCCCAGACTTCACACTGGTTGCAGCTGGGAGAGCAATTCCAGGAGGAAGGAGGGAGCAGTGCTGGGCACGCTGCCCGAAAGCTGCATACCAGCACATGGGGCAGCTCCTGTGCCACCCTCTGTGCATCTCAGTGCCCTGCTGGGTTGGCCATGTGGCTGCAGCCCTCTGCAAGCATCGCTCTGCTGCCACAGAACAGCTGAGCTTCCAGCCCCGTGTACTGATGGGCTCACTGCTAATTACTTATTTGGAGAAATCAATGGTGATGCTTCAGTAGGGAATTTATTTGTAACCAGCAAAACCATCACAAGTGTTGGGCTTTCCAAGCGCAGCAGTATTCCTGGTCTCCGAGGAGGACAGCAGATGTGAGCAGGGCCTGGAAGCCCTCCTGATAATTCAGTGTAATAATGGTGTTAGAGAGGGACACATCGCTAATTGGGTTGTGAATGAAACAAATTGCACAGCCACTGCATTACCACGAATGCTTAGAACCAGTGAAAACAGATTGCCCTGGAAGGAAACCAGTCATTGTATCAAAATGACCATAACATCAGCACGTATTTATTGCCAAGTATGTTGGCTTTCGGTTGATTTGACAAAATACAGCCTCAGCTGCTCTCTGCAGCTGGCACAGCGTCAGGAGGCCGTGCAAAACAGGGGCTTCTGTCCCCCTGGGTGTTTGGAAAGGAGGTGAAAAAAAGAAAAGGCAACGTGGGGTATTTTTACAGTCACGTCTTAATTGCACAAGCACGGGCTTTGATGGATTCGGTGTGATTTTTATTTCCTCTCTCCAAAGAGGGAATATTTTCGGGGGGAGGTTGCTCCTAAAGCCTCTCCCCCATCCCTCCCCATGACCTCTGCCTTACCCCGGCTGGGGATGACAGATGTGCTCAGGGGAGGGAGGTGTAAAGGAGAAATGACTCATGCAGCACGGAACCCCCAGGAAAAAAGCACGGTGAATGGAAAGAGGTGTTGGGGCAGCAGCCACGTCTGTGCCACGCGCTGCCTGGGCTGACTTAGAAATCAGTACTGTGGAGGGATGCAGCAGAAGCACTGTGCTTTGGTGCAGGCACTGTTGGCACCTGTGTGGGGGTGACCAGCTGTCCCCATGGCAGTGGGGGCTGGAAATTCCTTCAGGCAGAGGCAGTGCCGAAGTTCAGCTGCGGCTGTAGGATGCCCCTTGGGGGCAGAGGCACGGAGCAAACAACCAATGGTAGCTTTGCTTGGACAATTGCACTTCTTGGCACGCTATGCAAGATCTGAAGTTCAAAATTAGACCTTTCCCCCTTGTGCTTTTGATTAGTCTGTCTCCATTAAGGAGCAGAGGTGGCATTCAAGTGCCATCTTGAGCTCAGGATCTCAGTGTGTACATCAGTTTTCCTGTCTTCATTTTGGGAAGAGAGTCGGGGATGTGCCATGTACTCAAAGGTGTGCCACGGATGTGCCATGTACCAACCCATCCACGAGGGCTCCCTTGGAGCACAGAGCAGCTCGGGCTGCACAGCCCACCCTGTGGGAGCTGTTTGGAGGACCTGGGATGCCATCAACGACCTGGCTGAAAGCAGAGCTGTGAGCAGCATTGCCACCATCCTGTAGCCCCGTTTCACACCCTTTAGCCTCATCGGTTTCTGTGGTATTCCCATCTCTGTGTGCTCTGACATCTGCCAGCTCAGTCTGGGCTGGCTTAGGGCTGTGGCACTAACAGGAGAAACACTGTGAGCTCTGCCCATCTGCCTCAGCGTGGGGTCAGGCCGTTCCCATCACTGCTGGATTTCCCAACAGCCGAAGGTTCCTCTGCTGCTCCGCTCGGCCTGAGCTGTCCTGCACACACGCCAGCATCCCTCAGTGCTCACATGGCCTCTGTTCCCGGGCAGGGAGTAATTGCATGATCCTATGGAAAATACCAATAATGTTGTTGAGTTTGGTTGCCATGGGAACAGGAGCTCGGAGCAGAAGTGCAGCGGCAGACTGTGCTGCGTAGGATGCACGGCCCTATCCTCAAACAATGACATAGCAGAAGAGTGAGGCATGAAAGGCTCAGAGCTGCTGAGGGCTGAGCTTCCTTTCCTTGTGACCTTTAACTATAAACTGTCCCTCTTGTGATCATCTCATAATAAAATCTTACATTCTATGTGGTTTTTCATACACTCATGTTAATAAGTGGGACAAGGCATTCCCTCCTCTCTCTCTTTATGTGACTTCAGCAAGAAATGAAAGACTCTATTCACCTTGAGCTCACATAAATATCTGATGCTAACATGCAAATGCACGAGACCCTCTCTATCCTCTACCCAAATGTTGGAAAGACATTTCCATCTTTCAGTCTTATCATTTGGTCACTGTTCTCCAGAAATGAGTGAGATCCCAAGAGGAAGGAAACACTTCTGTGGGTGGTGAGCACATCTTCAGTTCTCATGGATGTGTGGGAAGGAAGCACAGCCCACATGTGTCCTGCAGGAGCCCTGGGGCAGGTGCTGAGCAGGGACGGCTTCCCAGTGCTTCTGGCAGAGCAGAACCTGCTCCCACCCCAAATTGCTCTGTCCCCAAAGTCCTCCTCACCAGCATCTCTCGGGACCAGCTTGTGCTCAGGTATGGGTAGGTTGGTGTCATTATCCTACAGCCATAGAATCATAAAGTTGGAAAAGAGCACCAAGATTATCAAGTCCAAATGCCAACCCAAGACCACAGTGCTCGCTAAACATGTCCCTAAATTAATCAGAACCAAGCCACGTGCTTTGGCTCTACAGAAAGGCCACGGTATGGAGCCAACTCCAAGCATTTCTTTGTTGGGAGTTCTACTCGTGCAGAAAAAAAAGGCAGGTGGGTGCAAGGCATGGATTCTCCAACTTGGCCACCACCCCATGTCAAGGCACAGAAAATACGTGAGAGGTGGGCCCCTGGAAAGCCCCGTGGTGAGCCACTGCGTATTTGCTCCATGGGAGCCACTGGGGATTTGGTCCTGGGCGGGTGTAGGACATGTACATCTGTGCAGCATCACCTGGCTGAGCAGCCAAGTGTCCCAGCAGGGGGGGGGGGGGGGGATAACAAGCTGTGTTAATGCCAAGAAACTCCTCCTGCAAGGCACAGTGGAGCAGTGATGCTGAGCCTCCTACCCCATGAGGGAGTCCCATGGAGCATCCCAAGCATCCTCACCCATGGGGCCTTCACCAACGTCACAGTGCCTGGCCACTGGCTGCAGCTGCCTCAGAAGTGCTTTAAAACATCTTTATGGGAGGGTGCATTCAACGTGCTGCACTGCTGCAGGAAGCAGAGATCATGTCTGCTCAGGGCTGGCTGAGCTCCTGCTGTGTGCTTAGAGTGCTAATTGCCTCTCTGCTCATTGCAGGGGTGGGGAAAGGGGGGGTTGTCAGAGTTCTGGTTTCACTCTCTCTTTCTGGGAGGGTTTCAGCCCCTGCCAAGTATCTCTAAGACGACACAAAGAAATAGCCATGGTATGTCTCAGCCACTTCTCCACCCGACAGAGCTGGTGATGCAGCTCCTGGCTGGCCAAGAGAAAAGCTGCTGATGCTGAATTGCCACTCACCCCATTTCCCACCCAGAAAGCAGCAATGCCAATTGAAGTAAAATTAACATAGAAGCAGCTTCTCCCAGGCCACACACACTCTGTAGGTCGCTGGGAAGGGCCATTGGGCAGCTCGTGCCCCACTGCTCCTGTTTCCTGGCCTCGCGGGGGACGCGGTGACAAAGGCTGCATTTAGCACCGCACTGTGGTGGCAGCTCGCGAGACCTGGCACTGCTCTGCTCGAGCTGGAGGTTCAGGGGCTGTCACAGCTCCTGCCTTTCAGAGCCAGCATTTGCACAGGCAGCAGGGCAGGGGCAATGGGAGCAGATTTCCTTTCCAGCTGAATCACATCAACCCAAAGTAATTGTGAGGATCAGGAGAGAAACCTGGAATTCCCCATCCCAGGATGAGCCCCCCAGCTCTGTGTCACCACCAGGTGTGTTTGGGTGTGTTTGCTGTCTCCAAGGCTAAGGTCAGGGTCCTCAGGTTTTGCAGAACATAAATCCATTCTTTTGCTTTAAGAGAAAAAAGAGCACATCCTCAATACACAAATCCCCATTGTTTTCCATCTGGGTTGCAATGGAAGCATTAAATCTGCTTTCTGACTTTCGTGCCAGTTGCTTTGTTCATAAACGAAATATGTACAGTACAAGTTGGCATCGTGTTAAAAAATAATAATAATACACGTGATGCACAGTGAAATACATTTCTTGCATGTGGAGCCACAGCATGGTAGGCAAAACATGAATTTATGTTTAATTGTGAGGTGAGGTAACGCGTAGTCGCACATTACCCAGTTCTGTTTCCTTGGCTAACGCAGACTTTTCCCTCGGGCGATAATCATTTCGCCACAGCCACGCTGAGCCAACACGGCTACCGGAGGGAGAAGGGTTTGCTCCGAGCATCCCCGGCACTGCAGCTCGGGCCGGGCTCGGGCTGCTCCCTCCCGGCCGCCGCGAGAACCGCAGCCGCTCTCCCGGCCCTTTCTCCGCTCCTTTTGCAGTGAGATTATCGTAGGATCCCAGCCCCTATTGAGTTGGAAGGGATCTTTAAAGATCGGGTCCGACTCGTCGCAATGAACGGGGACATCCGCAGCTGGGTTTGGTTGGAGCATCCCTCGCTGAGCCGAGCCGGGTGCTGCGGGGCAGGGAATTAGCGGGGAGAGGACCGAGCTCGTGTAACACGCGTTGAGAGAGTCAGAGGACGAGGAAAGAGGGGGGGGGAAAGGAGGGGGTGGGCACAGGGGCGTGCAGGGTCCTGCAGCAGCAGGGATGTGCTTTTGGTAACCACGGCTACGGCGTGAGGACCCAGCTCGGTGTGAGCCTGGCCCTGCCCCTGGGGTGCAGACCGATGCCAGGTCACCGAGGCATACCCAGCGTGGAGCTGACAGAGCAGTTGGAACAGTATTTAATCCTTCACCACAACCCCACCCCTCCCCCCAAAAGATAATAATAAAAAAAAAAATATATATATATATATAAAAGAAAACAAGGGGTGTTTTGCCCCCTTGGGAGGGGGCAAAAAGGATTCTTAAAGGAGAGGTGGAAAATGCAAAGCCTTCCACGCTGGGCACCTGGTGGTATTTGCAGCAGGCACAACAATTTCCCTTCTTAAATAAACTCAGTGTAAACAGTAGCTTTGCCCGGGGTGGTTCCCTTCGTATTTGGCTCCTCAAAATCAGTGTGAGGGCCCACAGTGTCAGCATCCGGCCCCAGCTAATTAAAAATAGCTTTGTCTCTTGGAGCTTTGCTGATTAGAGCAGAGCTGCTCTCCTGAGCTCAGGAGGGTTGCACTGTTTGCACTTGCTGAACATTCCCTGCAGGCCAAAGTTGTTTTCCTGGTGATGTCTTTTCTGTCACATCCACGCATGTAACACAAGCCAAGCTCTGCAGGCTAGAAATTGAAGATTATTTTAATGATATTTTAATATGTTTCATAAATTAGAAGAGACAAAAAAACATTTTCCTTTTCTTTCACTTTTCCATCCAGCTGCAGAGAAAGCAAAAAAGCCAAGGGGCGTTTAAAATTTGCACCCCAGGCATTGTTATTAATGGTTTAATATAAAACTACGGTTTGATTTCACATGTTTTCAAACAGATTCATTTTCTGCATTAACCGCAGAACTTTGAATCTTCATTAGCCATAATGACTCAGTTCACTAATTGCTAAGTAGAGCTGAAATAAGTATATATATGGAGAGAAGCAGACTGGGAAATATAAACATGCAGTTGTACCACCCTGGTTACATCAGGAATTGTGAGATTTCCTGTAAAGAAACCTCCAATCTGCTCAGATGTTCAGGATTAAATTTCTTGCAGTCGCAGCTTGCATCCTTTGCCTGTCCTTTACCTCTTTCTTCCGTTCTTCTTTTAATTGGGGATTTTGTAACATGAAGGAAGAACACACCCCATCCTGATTTAAGATCTTGGGTTTATTCCCTTCAAATGAGGAGCTGAACAGTGCTTCCAGCACACAGTGCACCCTGCAGCCGCTGTGGGAGCAGACCTGGGCTCCTGGAGCTGCAGCATGGGTGTATACAGAAGACATGCTTCCTCCCTCCAGCAGAAGGGAAAGGAGCTCACTGCTTTATTTAGTGCCTCTATGCCAATGTTCACGCCCAGGCATTCATTGTTTACTTATGCTGAGCATACAGTGCACACTCTGTGCTGCTCCTGCTGCCTGGGAAGGAATAAAGATCTACTGTTCCAGCCAGCCAAATATTTTTCAAATCCAGTGACGTGCCAAAAAGGATTTCTGGGGCTCCTGGAGTTACTGCACCACTGCATTTTGCTGGGCAGATGCCACTGCTCTGGGAAGGCCAGCACTGCTGCAGCACAGAACAGGAACTCAGAAGGAGCCGATGAACTGTCTGACCATCTGACTGGTTCAAGATGTTACTGTTTTTTTTATCTTTTCATGGCTAATTAGTGGCTTTTCATCCACTAATTAGTGGCCTCGATAGAATAAAGATTGAGTTTTTCTTTTTTTTTTTTTCCATGGTCTTGAAATGACTTTTCCCCGCATTTCTTAGCTACATCTTTCCCTAAACCTAAAAGGAATGATGTGACCGACTGGCCTTTCCTATTTCTGGATTTGATTTATGCTTCAGTCTGCGAAGGAATGACTCAGAGCCATTCCACATTGGCCTCGTGCGAGGGCTGTGTGCAGGGAGGAAGGTCTGCCTCCTCCCCTGTGCTCCCTCCTGGATTTTATGCTGTGTCAAAACGTCCTTCTCTCGTGCAAAGCCCTCCATTCATCTCTCACAGGTTGCTTTCTGGGCTCTGGCTGCGTGGTTCAGCTGTGTTCCACCAAGGCTTTTTTGATTTCCAGCTGTTAGCAGTGACACTGCTGCCATGCACTGAACATACAGCTCTGACAGGTGATGCTCAGTAGCTGAGCTTCCCAGGATCCAAGTGCATCCCTCCTCGCCCTCACCTCAGGGTACAGTGATGGAGGTGGAAGATGCCTGTCCCAGGCTGAGCCCTGCTGCAGCCATCAGCAGCTCCTTCTGGCTCTGACTGCTGCCAGGACTCTCCCTTGGTGCAGGCAGGGAGCGTGGGGTGATTCACCTTCCTGCTGGGCAGGCATAGCAGAGAGCTTGCTCATCTGGAGGGAGGTGAGCTTTGATTAAGAAGCAGAGAACGTGGATGTGATATAGAAAACGTGTCACCCTGAGTGGTGCTTCCCCTGCATGTGTGTGATGGGGGCTGTGCTCCTGGTGGCTTTGCAGCGCTCTCAGCCTCCTTCAGTGCATGCCAGCAGATTTAGGAGCAGTGTATCCAGGACATCATTTGCAAAGCTGCCTCACTCCCCACCTCACCAATGCTCAGTGAGAGCTTCCGTTTGCATCCCTACATCCCCTAGTACTTCTGGGGGACGGTTTGGAAAATATAATTAAAATATGGGCAGCATCACTTCAAATAACATCAGGAGGATTGGATATGGCTTTTCCCTTCCCTGTAGTCAGACACTTTGAATTCTCTGCGGGTGCACTTTCATACGAGCTGCTCAGGCAACTGCTGGTAATTCCTATGTGTTCAGTAGTTGAAATGACCCTGTAAACGTGCAGCTGGGCACGGCTCAGAGCACTGCCAGACCAGCCCTGACTGCACCATAATTACGTGGAGCAGGAATTCGAGCTGTCGGGTTCCTCCCCGTGCTCCTCATCTCCCCGTGAATCCAGTTTCAGCCTCCCACCTGGCACAGGGACAGCTGGAGCTGCTGCTTGCTATGACAGCCCTTTTCCATTGGAGCGTTTATCTCACATTCGTTCTCATCTGGCTTATCTGCAGCAGAATGAAAGGAACAAAGCCCAACTTTTCACTTCCAGTGGTCGCACGTTGGCATCCCCAAATCAGTGCGATCCTGAATAGCGCTGCGTGCTCAGCACTGAGCAGTGTGAGGGGGAGGAGGATCCTGCTGCAGGTTTGGCTGCTCAAGGAGCAGCAGCTGGGGTGCAGCCAATGTCTCTGTGCTCCACCAGAGGACAATGCCTGAGTGCTGACCTCTCCGTGTTTGGCACACTGTGGGTTTGCTCAAGACGCGTAGTGCAGCACCATACAGAGACATCTGAGCTGCGCTGTGCATCACTTGGAGAGTAAATTGCAGTATTTGTGATATCAGGGTGGTCGTGTCCTGCAGCTCAGCCTTTTTCCTGCGTCTCAGGCTTCTGTTCTTGCTCCTCCAGGATCCAAAGTCATTTATTTATTTTTTTCATTCATAAAAAAAACAACAAGGGAAGTGCAACGGGCACGTAGCTGAATGTAGGAGAAGTGTACAAGGCCTTTTTACATGTGTACTTTTTAAAGTACTGTTTCAGACAGAAATCCGAGCAGCACCGAGGTCAGAAAGAGTTCTGTTACCCAGACACATCCCTGCCTCCTCCGGTCTGACTCAGTGCATTGATTTATGGGAAATACTACACTGCACGATGTAAGTACTCAGAGATAATTTTAATATTTCCTCTGCTAAGGCCTCAGACAGAAAGCCTCGTAACATGAGAGACAAGGGGGCATCCAAAAATACTTGTGTGTGCATTTGGCAGCCAAGCTCTCTGCAGAAGGATTTTTGATTCCAGGCTTAGGAAAAGCAATCAAAGCTCGGGCAAGAAATGCAGTTCTGGTCTTAAATCAGATCTCCATGGCACAGCTCCCCAGGTGCCAGTGCGGCTGTGCTGATGGGAGATCAGCCCGGGCTGCTGCAGATAGACACTAAAAATCACCTGGGGTCCTGTGCTGTCTCCCTCCCTCGGCTGGTGGCAGACCTCAGCCCCGGCCCAGGCACAAAGGAGCTGTTTTTAACCTGACACACGTCCTGCTCCCAGCCGTGGGCACTCTGCGAGCTCAGCATTTTCCTGTGAAAGGATTTCAAAGCAAATACAGCCAAAGCAAAAATGGTACTTTACAGGAATAGCTCAGCACAGGATGTGGAACTGCTCTGGAGTCAAGGCTCTTTGTGCCAATGCTACATCCAGTTGTCTGCGCACACAGTCAGGACTGAGCAGCTGGTTATCCACAAGAGAAAAGCCAGACCCCTGTGCTCCCCCTACAAACACTCTTTCAGTCCTTCACAGACTGCGTCTGCCACTGAGAGCAAATTCAGGGTCCTGGTAGGAGTCACCTCCCCAGACCTCAGCGACGGAGGGGTGAATCCGGGCAGCAAAACGCTGCGCGTCCGCGGCGTCTTTTGAGGTCTGAGTTCCTGATCCTAGATGTCACTCAGAAGGAGCAGCACTGCTAAGGACGGCAGTGGCTCTCCGAGGGCGACCCGCCGGGCCCCGCTGCCCCGGGGCCGAGCGCAGAGCGGCGCCTCCACTCGCGGTATTACGGCGCGGGCGGGGCGGGGGGCGCGGCCCGGAGAGCGGCGGCGGCTCAAGAGCAGCGGGACCGGGGGTGGGGAGGAGGGGGACCGGGGAGCGCCGAGAGGGGGCTGCGGTGAGCCGGGGTGAGGGGGGGTGGGAGCCGGGGTTGTAGGGTGCGGGGTGCCGGTGCCGGGCTGCTCTCGCAGCGCTCCCTCTGCCGCCGGCACGGCACGGCACGGCACGGCACGGCGCATCGCGGCGGGGCTGGAAAGAGCCAGAACGGCTCGCCCGTCCATAGGCGGCTGTCCCTTGTCGCTGCCCGGGGCTGGTTGCGCTGGCCGTGCTCTCGCCGAGGTTGGCCGTGCAGGCTGCTGCTGCTCGGAGCCGCGTCTCTGCGGGGGCTCTTTTCTCTCCTGTTCTGCTCTCGGCTCCTTTCGCTTTTCAGCTGGGGTTTCTTTCCGAGAGGAAATCCCTGCCCGTCGGCCGGCAGGAGCGGGTGTGCGCCGAGCGGTGGCGGAGACCGTCTGATCTCCGTCGGAGTCACTGAGGTTGGAAAGGCCTCTGGGATTCCCACTCTGGCTGCCGGCCTTCCCCTAGGGGCACGTGTTAGGTGTGGGGTGCAGAGAGCTTCTCCATCGCCTGGGGGTGAGAGGCAGCGTGCAGGCCGTGCTGGGGGTCCTCTGGCTCTGTGCTGGCTGCTCTCAGACAGCATCTCCCCCGGGTTGGCGTTCCCAGAAGATAAGCGTGTAGTAAAACCTCCTGTCCTTTGACTTTGCAGTGCTTCGTGAAGCGGCTCTGGGAGATCACGCAGTCATCTTCTCCAGGCGGGTGCTGCAGCTTGCTGGCCTCAAGGACACTGGGAATACAGGTATGTTGTTTATAGCAAAACTAATAACTGCTACTCTGATTTCTCAGGATGCTACCTGGGAACCGTCTATTGCGAGACGAGGATCTTGTTTGTGCTACAACGTATTGAGATACACGCTTCAATGTAGCTCCGTGCAGGAAGTACGAGCCCCGAACGCAGCCGTGCATCCCAGGCTGTAACAGCAGGGGGAGCGAGATTTACTGCTCTATATGAGCTTCTCGTTCTAGGTTTAAATCAAGAATCGAGTCTGTTTATAATATCCATGCTGTGCATACTGGCAAGCTTTCAAAGAAACAAGCTGTAAACATAGAGATCTTTCCTCTGACTGGGCCTGATTTTTGTGTATGGCTCTGTGTGTGTGTGTGTGAGAGAGGAGGAGGAATGCTGGGTGTGTCAGGAGCCATGTTCCAGGGGGATCTGAGATTCTGCCCCACATCTGAGCTTGATTTGGTTGCTGTTATTAGTTGAAAGGAGTACCTTGCTGACCACAGACATGCCATTAAAAAAAATCTTTCTGAATGGGAACATATGGAAAGCAATCTTAAGCATCATGATGTACTAAGATCTTTGAGCTTTGCACATAGCAAACTGCAGTCTGGATTTTAATGCTAAAAAACATATTGCAGTGGGAGAAGTGTGTGCTGTTGTCCTGCTCATATGTTCAGCGACAGCATTGGGTTTGGCTTCAGCTGCATTGCGTACACTGAGGTTGCATCCCCTGCAGAGTAAGGTGCAGGCAGATTTGCTGCACTCTAGGTTGGTGTGAATTGCCTTCTACAATGCTGAAGAAATATTTTTGCTGTACTTTAAAAGTGGAAGCTGATCCAAATACTTAAGGTTCTGGGGGTAGTGCGTGTAAGGGTAACACAAGCCATTTTACACTTGAAAAATACATGCAGTTTTGCATGGGCATACTGTCAGTGCGTGCAGATGAACAGCTTTTCCTCTTTTCCTTTTGGCTTGCTGTGAAAAGTACAAGGAAATCATGTTGTATTATTTGTTAGGCAATTATAATTGTTTTCAGATGCACATTAAGCCCTTTGGCAAGAAAGGTGGTGATGTAGGCATAGGCTGCTTTGAGCAGAAAACTCAGAGTGTGGTGAAGGAGGGAACTGGGAAGCAGTTATTTGGTAATCCTTGAGAGAGAAAAGAACTTGCTTGTGAGGAGTCATGTAACATTGGAAGGAAGCAATGCCTTCTCTCCCCCCCATTGTGACTGGGAGCTATCTGTTTGAGGAAGGTATGGTGTCAGTAATCCTGATGTGAGGTTCAAATTGTGTCTGGGTGGGACCCTGATAAGCACTTGATTTCTTACTTGTGTCAGCGGAGTGGTTGGCTATTGGAGTACCTGACTGCATCTGGATTTTGGCCATGTTTCCTTACTATTTAATCATTTCAATTAGCTTCAGAGCTGCCATCACGTGCCACGGATCTGCTGGCTGTGGGACTTGCTGCCGTGAGCTGGATGCTTTCATGGTGCTTTTCTTACAGCAGTATTAAGAGAAGTTCTTTACAGCAGTCCTGAATGGTTTTACAATTCAGTCCATCCTCCAGCTTTAAGTATTTAAGGAATCCAGCAGGTTTTTGTTTATACTGCTGTGTTTAAATATGATTAGCCTTGTATGTAGCCATCAAGACTAATGGCAAGGTGTTGACCACTTCTGAAGCTACTTCTCTTGTAGAGAGTGACAGGGATGGAGCACTTCTTGCTGTGTGTGCAGGTAACAGAAGCTGGGTGTAAAGCACTGGCATGTGGGGAACGCTGGCTCATCCAGGAGTCCAGCCTCAAATTGCTGTTTGAAGATGCTCTGTTGTTTAGAGCTTGGCATGTGGACCTCAGCTGTACGCTCACCAAGAACCCAAGGTGGCTTTGGAATAGTGACTTGCTTGTTATGCTGCCCCATGATAGGTTAAATTTAGATGCAGTGGGGAAGCTGTATTTGAGCAGTGGTTTTTCAGGTCCCTTTAATGGCAAAGGCAAGCACAGAAAGAAGAATCTGGCTGTGACCCTGATTTGTGGGTGAAAAACTGATAACCCCAGTAGGTGTGCGAAGAACTTCTGTAAGTTGGGTCCCTGTTCTTGTATCTTCTTGAGAATTTTTAGCATGTTTAATAAAGAACTCAGTCTAACTTGTGGAGAAAAATTCCATCCTGGTCTATTTGGTCTAGAAGAACTTTTTCCTGTGGCCAGTGCTCACTCCAGCCTGACAGTACTCTTTCCAGTGGGAGCAATGATTCATTGAGGGCTTACACTCAGAAGTGTTTATACAATATCCACTTGGTTGGCTTTTTGCACTGCTGGCTGGGTACCTTTAAGGGGAGGAAAGGAGCGAAGCACAAAACGTTGCTATATGTGGAGTAGTTCAGCTCTAAGTGTCCCTGGAGTGGCTGCTGGTTGCAGTGTGAGCAGTCCCATAGGATGGGCAGTGGTGCATGTGCTCATCTCCAGGAAGCATAATCCTTTAAAGTATCTGTGCTTCTGACACAGCATGTGCTGCCTGCTCTCAGATCCTGCGTGACCCCTGCGTGGTTTTTTTTTTTTAACTTAGGCTGAACTGAGCCTAGTGAACCTGTATGAGTCCTCTGAAGTTGCAGAGCAAAGTTGCTGCTCTCACTGGAATGAAAGGAAATCCTAAATTCACCTGTCTGGATAATAGACATGCCATGCTGAATATGCTGCTGGAGAAAGCCAGGAGTGCAGGCAGTACTTGTCCTACAGGTCTCTTACCTATAAAGTTCAGGCATTTCTGTGCAGTTGAGTTCTTCCATCCTCTAAGCAAGGCAGACTGGCTTTACTAGTGCCTTGGGTTCTGGTTTTTGAGGTGGGAGGTGCTCGTGCCCCTTCTGGCTCTGTCCCATGTTAGCAGATGGCCTGGCTGTAGTGGGGGGGGAGGCCATGCACGTGTGTGTATGCACATGCACTTGTGCTCTCCAAGACTGTGGTTATGACATCATTCTTAGTCTCCTGTAATTCATGATTTCTTGCTGGTTTTCTGAATAACAGCTGTGAAAAGAATGCATACAAACAGTTTGAAAGTCCTGTGGCCAGGTGTCTGCTGCTTCAAGCAAGGGCTGGTTTGTGTTTACTGAGAGTCTCTGTTTATTGACTCAAGAAAATCTGAGTAGGATGGCAGAGCTGTTAAAGATACGCTGTAAAGACAAGCTGCTAGCTGTAGCAAGTGTTCTTCTTGGCAGATATCCTGAGCCATGAGTGAACATGGTGGGGAGGTGCGGGGAGAAAGCAAAGTTGTGTTGTTTGGACTGGAAAGCTCCCTCGTAATTGTTTTGCCAGGCTTTGTGTAGTGTGTGTCCAAAAAAGCACTCTGTGAGACAAGAACAGACCTTGCAGATGGACAGTTCTGGCTGAAGGTATCCAAACTGATGTACTTCCCAAGTGCTCTCAAGTCACTGTGCTTTCTGCTATATCACTTATAGTGGCTTTTAGTGTTGGCAGACCTCTGCATGGTACTGTTCATTCAGCTTTGCTTGGTTCTCACGTTACCCATGTGCTAGTGCTGAACAAGCTTAGACAAATCGTTTGGGAATACGTGGTTTGCAGGGGGAGTGAGAAACAGCATTGTGAGAAGTCTTCTGCGTTCCCTGTGCTGAGACACTCTTTTCCTGCTTAGTCATGTTCACAAATGGTTGTGGTAAATATTTCTGATGTCTCGTTTTGACTTTTAAGGCAATCAGAAGAATGTAGGAGATCTTGCAATGTAGTAATGCATAGCAGAGTTGTAAGTCATGTTCTCAGTGGTGGTGGTATTGTTGGTGTGCTTGTTTTTTGCATCTGTGCCCAAGGAGCTTGAATTAAGGGCTAGGACTCCTATCATACTACACTGTTGAAAAGTGAAGAAAGGAAAGGCACCATCTACCTGCCCCTCCTATCCTCTTCCCTTTGTTGTGGCGTAGGGATGCTGGTAGAGCTCCTCTGGTGGCTGTTCTGCTCGCTGAGCAGTGGCCTTGGAAGTCCAAAAGTCATAAGGGCTGTGCCCAGAGGCCATAGTGTTGGGATGATGTATTTTGAATGAGCAGAGTTGGAAATTTTCACTTCAAACTTTTCCAGCGTTTGCTGCCACTTTTGCTCTACAGAATGTGTGATTTATTTGGCTTTCTTGCTATTTGTACTTCTTGACTGTTTTATATAACCGTTTCCTAGCATGTCTGTGTGTCTGGCTACTTGATTGAGGCTTTATTGCTGCTGGAAGATGATGCCACTTTTATTTTCCAGGTTTGAGCTTTCTAGAAGATGAAGCCCTGGCTGCGGGTGGTGCTCTTCAGTGTTCTCTTGATCTGGCGTGCAGAGGCAGAGTTCTTCACTTCAATAGGTATGGAAAGAACCAATACACAGTGTTACAATGCAACCAATGTGACTGCCAGAACTGGGACTTGACAAATGACTCCTAGGACTGTCCTTGTACAGCCCTATCAACACCAGCTTCATCAGGGAGAGCAGCTCTTTGACATCCTTGGTGCTGTTTTGCATGCAGGTTTTGCATCACTGGAAGCACTGAATTTATCAGCCAGAACAAAGCAGTGGTGTTTGGAGCACGTATTCACTATGCTCCAAAGCTGACTAAATAGTGTTTACCTACACAGCTGTTATTTGGTTGTCTTTTTCCCTAAGCTGAGCAGCAAAGTTACCACCTTCTCTTTCCATTTGCCCATTTCTGGACCTTTCTTATCTCTAGGAAAAGAACATCCTGCTGCCTCCTTTCTGATTAATTATGCCTCACTTATAATTACTTTGGAACGCTGAAGCTAAAGCTGTTGCTGTGTAAATCTGTTGGGTCTTTCAGTGCTGGCCTTTGAAAAGCAGCGTTTGTCACAATACTTCAGATGGATATGCTAGCAATTCTCTCTAATGCTGAGCAGGGGAGGCTTTGTCAGTCTATAAACATCAGCCTGAAGTTCCTCCTTAATGCTAGGTTGTGTTTCCACAGATACCAGTATTAAAAAGCTGTAATTTTAAATGAATCAAATGGTGGAGTAGTAGCTGACTGGTGTGACCTCATTCCTGGCCACATGCTGAGCAGATGTTAGGGCATCTGGATCTCTTGTTGCTTTCACTCCGTAGCTTCATTAGTGTCAGACTTTTATTTTTGTTGCCTGACATATAATGACAATAATTTGGAGTAATTTGGAGATGGTTAAAAAGTGACAATGAAGCTATGTGAACAATCGAAGTTCAGATTTTAAAAGCCAGAAGCATTTATATGCCAGACCTGTATGTGTAATAGTCTGAAAGCGTACCAGCTCCAAGTGCACACTTTTATTTTGTCTGTTCTTAGAGGGGCTGCAGCATCTGAGCTCTTCTGTGTTGCTGGGGAACTCCTCATAGGCTGCAATTAACACTTGCTCATTCTGTTTTCAGGTCAAATGACAGATCTGATTTATGCAGAGAAGGACTTGGTACAGTCTTTAAAAGAATACATCCGGGCAGAAGAGACCAAGCTGTCTCAGATTAAAAGGTAGGGAAGAGGGGCAACAAAATGCATAACCTGTTGGGCTTGGTTACAGCACGCCTTCCTCTCCTGGTTAGCACTTCCCCAATAAATATGATGAGGGTATAAGTAGTGCTCCCAAGGAGAAGATGCTGATGTCAAACAGGAGCCCTGTCTGTGTGAGTTAAATGCCTGTGGGTGTGCTGCTCTGGGCTGCCTGCTGCAAGCAGTGCACAGCTCATCTTATCCTGGTGCCTCAGCTCAGTCAGAGGCTCCTGCTGACAACACACTTCTTTGGAAGGCTGATAATACTTACCTAGCTAAAGGTAATACCTAACAGGGCATGACACCAGAATGGTCTGAGGTCTGGGTCTGCAGGAGCTGTGTGCCTGTAGCTGGAGCCATGCTTTCCAAGGACTGTCTGAACTCCAGATGGTATCTGGCAGATTGAACTCCCTTTGGGATCGTTGGGTGGGGATAGGGTTATGAAACAGTGAAATGATCCAAATTCCTCGTCACTTCTGTACACACAAATATTTCTTTCTTGAAAAGTTGCCCTTTTGAAGTAAAACCACCCCCTGTTCCAGTATGTTCGAAGAGAATGAGTTTGATCTGTGTAATGTTTTGAAAGCAACCCAAAACATTTGCACATTTGAATGAATCAGGTTTTCGGCTGACTTGTATTTTTCTGTACTGGTAAGCAAGAGTACGTTTCAGCTGTCGTGCCACTTGAGCTCTAGTGCCTGAGGGATGAGCTCTGTAACAGAGATGATGGATTTCATCATTTGAGTAAGGTGGTATTTCTCATGATTGCTTTCTGTGTATAAAGGTGTTTGATTCAAAGTGCTGCTGTGAATAGAAGGTAAAACTTCCTATCACTATTTGGCAAAATAAATACTGTGGATGCAGTGCAAGCTGGGTTTTTTTATTTAAAATTGGTGAATATGAAACGTTTCTTAATGTGTTATTAACCTGATTTCTCTGCAGAGGGTACTCATTTGTTGCAACACTGTGATGCATGGAATAATCCAGGCAGCCTGGCAAAATGTGCCTGTATTAAACTGCCTATGGCCATAGTTCATTCATGGCTCAGTGAGTTTGGGGTTAGACTCAAAGGGGTTTTCTAATGTTTGGTTATTAGCTTATCTCAGCACAGTTTTTCTTCTGAGTACTGGAGGGAGGCTGGCCAAATGCTTGTTGTAAGGGATAGTATGAATTTGTACTTATTTTTTACTGAGATAAATGGTCTTTTTATGGTTTTCTGGAGTGCAATATAATGAAAACTGATGGCTAAGACTCGCTGCAGGAGAGATGAATGCCTGAGATTTAAATTAATAGGCAAGGGAATCTCTTTGAGAAGAGAATATTGTGTTTAAAAATAAATAAATCAACAGACTTTTATCCCTGTGAAGTTGAAAGCCTCACAGCTGGTTATGATAGTGAGAGCAGCAATAAGTTGGTTGTAGCTATGTAATTAGGATGACTTCAGAAGGAAGACGTGCTCAGAAACTGTTCTCAGACTGAAGCATACAATTCTCCTTCCAGCTGGGCTGAAAAAATGGATGTGCTGACGAGCAAATCCACGTCAGATCCGGAGGGGTACCTGGCACACCCTGTGAATGCATATAAGCTGGTGAAGAGGTTGAATACTGATTGGCTCGAGTTGGAAAACCTGGTTCTTCAGGATACAACAAATGGTAAAGAGTTGCAGGGAAGGTGTTGGTGGGAGGTCCCCTTCCAGCACAGTTGCTTCTCCTCATGTTCTGGAAGCTGCAGACTCAGCTGTGGCTTAAATACTATTGCCTGTTTGAAGCCTAAACTAATGACTGGCCTCTTGCTTACTGGTTGCTGAAGTGGGCAAAACTTGCTGCTTAAATGGGGCAGTCAAGACTCAAAGCTGTTGCCATTCATAAGTGCATTACACCTGGTTTGCTTGTGTAGTTTGCAGCAGAGGGGAAAAAAAGGATGTACTGAAGTGGCCAGCAGTTATCGGCTGTTTTGTCTTGTCTTGAGTTATATATTCCCCTGTGTAGCAGCTTGTTCATCTTCTCAATCTGCTTTCTCTGTAAGCAGTCATTATGACCATGCTGATCAGTAGATGAGAATCAAAATGAGATCTGTACTGAACTGGTGAAGGAATTTTTGTCATTGTGTGTCAGTCATTATGTGGTGCAAGTAAATGTATTGATGGTAATTTCTCTTGTCATTTGTCTATTAACTCTGTTTCTTGTAATGGGACAGAAAGCAATGTTTGTATAAATGAAGTGCCTAGTGAGAGGCTTTAAATCTAGTTAATTTAGATCTTAGAGTTTAAAAACAGACATTTCTCCTGCATTAATCTGGAACTGAACTTATTCAAACCATATAAGTAACATCTTCTCCTTTTAATACGAAGGCTTTATCACAAATCTCACAATTCAGCGTCAGTTTTTTCCGACTGAAGAAGATGAGACAGGAGCTGCCAAGGCTCTGATGCGCCTGCAGGACACGTACAAACTGGATCCTGAAACACTCTCTCGAGGGAACTTACCAGGCAAGTGCACTATGGTCTCATCTGCTTTAAAGAGAAGCAAACAGTAATACCTCAAACTCTCCAAAAGTCCCTTTGGAGTGGAAATGAGGAACTGTGGTTCTGAAGTTGTGTGGCTCAAGCAGTAGGGGTTGCATTTGCTTTAACATTTTGAGAATGGCCTTGAGGTTTTTCCCATCCAAGCTGGGGAGCCACGATCTTGAGTGACCAGCTCAAGTAGCAAGGTTTTTATTTCTATTAATTTAAAGGGAAATGTGTTGGGTTTTTTTTTTGTAGTCTCAGTACCAGAACTTCAAAACTGTTCTTGTGCTGTGTAGGCAAATGACATGGTTGTTTCTCTGAGAGCTTATGAGCCGAGTAAAGGAGATGCTCCCTAATTCACTGCTCTGATGGCTTTTTGCAGAGTGTGGCTTTCTTGTGCTCATGTTCTTTATCTGTGGAATGAAGGCTAACAGTATTTGCCACAGTTATTTTCAGGACTAGATTAATATACTGTGATACATCATTGCTCTCTCAGGAGTCCTGATGAGTATTAATAAGAGGTGTGCTAGCAACCATGACCTGCTTCAGTAACAGTGCTTATAAATTACCTTAGACTTTGTTAGAGTGTGGGTAGTTGAGGTTATGAAATAGTGACCTACATTTAACTAAAGCTTACAGTGAACTTAAAGTGAAGTCATATCTGTGCACCTGATCTGCAGCAGCTGGAAATCTGTACACAATGGAACCTAGTTCATCTAAATAACAATCAGCTTCCTTATGCAAAATATGTACCTCAAGAGCAGACGGGACTGCGTGGCATATAGCAGTGATCTGATCATCCAACAGTGCTACCTTAATTTCTGTAAGTCTGCTAAACTTCTAGCCCATTCAGCCTTTGTCTACAGCAGAAGGCAGAACAGCTTAACAATAATTTGTTAAAGCTTTTCTTGGTTTCCAAACAGATGAATGCTACAGTGATGACTGAATGTAGTCTTCAACTCCTGAAGGTGATCAGTTTAGTATGGAACTTAAAACATTATCCATATGTTCTTTAAAAGATGGGTTTTTGATGATGAATTTGTATATTTACTGGTATTTCTCAATGTGCCTCCATATATTTCAGGATGCTTCTGTGCAGATTGCTTAAAGATTTTTTTTTTGTTATTAGGAACAAAATATAGATCGTCTTTGACAGTGAGTGACTGCTTTGGTATGGGCAAGACTGCTTACAACGATGGTGACTATTATCACACAGTACTCTGGATGGAGCAAGCCTTAAAACAGCACGATGAGGGGGAGGATACTACAGTCAGCAAAGTGGAGATCCTAGATTATCTCAGCTATGCTGTCTTCCAGTTTGGGGACTTGCACAGAGCCATGGAGCTTACAAGGCGCCTGATATCTCTTGGTAAGAGCAGAAGACCCACTGTCCTAGTGCTAGGAAGCATTGCCAGCTACAGCCAAGAACAGCTGTGGCCCAACTTATGAGTGAGCTAACTGGATTTCCTGCTGGAGGACTTGTAAATAAATATAGGTTATGGAGAAAAGCCTACTTGTGCATGGAACATCTTCAGCAAGGCATCCTATAGTCCATGCTTTTATTACCTGGATCCTAAGAGTCTATGTGACCACTGTACTTATATCTTCTGTTGTGCTGTGATGTCTGGTGATTGTTAATGCCTGGATTTAAGGATCCCAGTAGAGATTGAGGCTACTGTGGGCTCAGGCAGAGTATTACCTCTTCTGTCAAATTCCACTGACTTTCTAATGCTCCTTTATATTTTTCTGTGCAGATGCTCTCTGATATTAACTTCTTTGCCTGAGATCTTAGTGTACTTTTCTGAATAGTCAGACCACATAGGAATTTCCTGAGACCTGGGTTTATCTGTGGTCTGTTCCTGGGTTTCTTTTGAGTAAGCCAATAGGCATGTCTTTAAATACAGCTCTGCTTGCTGGTTGTGTTGGGAAGGTTTATCCTCTCCAATTAACATCTTCTGACTGAAATATCCAAGTGGTTTTTAAATCAGCTGTGGTTCTTAATCTAGATGCTGGCATCCTGAGGGTGAGTAGAGCTGTCTTACTAGCAGGGAGGAGAGTGGGAAAGATCAGTAGCTTTTGCAGACATTGAAATTCCTAGATTAAAGTTTACAAGATTCCTAGATTAAAGTTTACAAGAATGACTGTACTGAATCTAGGTCCCTCCAATAATGTGTAGCACTGATAGCACAGTTCAAATCCTTATCAGCACCAAGCAGTGGAACAGACTTGGCAGTCCCTTGTGGGAGCAGTAGTGTCCTCTACTCTGGGCTGTTATCTAGACAATATTAGCCTGTGCTCTAAGGGATGGTTACTAACCCAGTGACCATCTGGGTTGGTTAAATAAGAGGCACAATGAGCTTGGGAAGGTCAAAAGCAGAAAAAGTGCTGTATGTTCTAGCATCCAGAAACAGTGGAGAACTGGGACTTGTTCCTTCTATTGTAGTTGCCGTAGCATAACTAAGCTATTTAAAGCTATCCATTGATGGTATTTAATAGTTCATATTAACAGCAGCAGTCACTAGTGATAGTCTAATGCGTTTCAGAATACCTCTGTTATAGGCATGAATGAACTTCTTAAGGATTAACTTCTGAGCTTCCAGGTGTTAGAGTAAGTGCTTGAGACTGGAGTTTGTGGCTGGGGCTCCACTGTGATATTTGTGCTCTGCAGATGACAGGTACGGTGAAGAAGGGTGCTGCAAGTAGACTAGCTTGGTCTCTTGTGGTCTGCTTCTCCTGGGTGGAGCTAGGCAGACAATACTTGAAGTACAGGAGGGCTGTGGTGCCCAAAACATTTTTGCTCACTCAGAATTGCATGTTTTGTGATAGATCCTTTCAGAAACTGCTGCAGAAGAATGCCTAGCTTCCCTTTGCAAAGACAAACAGGAGCCAGCGTGTTTGGTTGCTTGGTGGTGCTCTAAGGAGAGAATTATTGCTGAATCTTGATGTGAAGGCCTCCTTGTATTAATGAATCCTGAGATTGTATAAGTTACTATTTGTTTCCTCTTTCCCCAATGAAGACAGTACTCATGAGAGAGCAGGCAGTAATCTGAGGTACTTTGAGAAGCTGCTGGAGAAGGAGAGAGAGAAGCCATCAAACAAGACAGTGGCAACAACAGAACCAGTGGTGCAAAGTGGTGCCTATGAGAGACCTCTTGACTACTTGCCAGAGCGTGACATCTATGAGGCCCTCTGTAGAGGTGAAGGGGTGAAAATGGTAAGAGAAAGGCAGAGCTTTTCTGCCTGCACTGTCCTTGTGTAAGGATGGTCAAGTTTGCTGATGTTAAGCTGTTCAAGAAAAACTAAGTGGAATTGCCCCATCTGAGACTTGCACTTATGTCTCAGCCTCTGTCTTAACGTGTCAATCTTGTACAGAACAGCTCTCAACTTGTTCTTAAAGGTTGTTGAATCGAGTCTCCTGGCATTTTGTCTCTTCAGTCATTTCAATTGCTGGCTGTATTGATACTGTAGGAGGCTTTTTCCACTGAGAACTAGTTATGCTTGGCCACTATTACAGAATCACCCTTTTGAGCATCTTGATGGGCCCTTCTGGGGTGACCATGCTGCCCTGCCAGGATCTGGTACTTCAAATATTTTTAGTGGAGGAAGAAATCAGTTTAATTTCAACTATGAAGAAAAAAGATAAGAACCAGATGCTTTTTTTTAACAGCTGAATTTTGTATATTTATTGAATCTGTTGAATTTATAGTCTCAATAGGGTTTAACTCTGAGAGATTAGTGTTTCAGATCTTCTTAGTGGCATCTTGAGTAGCATGTGTTTATTCACAGTAAATATCAAGGTCATTGCTGCTTAACTCTGATGCTAGCTGTGGGCTGACAGCTTTTGCTACTGCTTGTGAAATAAGACATGCTTTTTTTTTTCTTGCTTTTTTTTAAGTTTGTGAATAGTGGTTGAGTAAACAACACATTTTACTTGGTGCCTTGTTTCAGACACCTCGGAGGCAGAAAAGGCTGTTCTGCAGATACCACGATGGAAACAGAAACCCCCATCTGCTCATAGCACCCTTTAAAGAAGAAGATGAGTGGGATAGCCCTCATATTGTACGCTACTATGATGTCATGTCTGATGAAGAAATTGAGAAAATTAAACAACTGGCAAAGCCAAGGGTAAGTTTCCCTTCATCTCACTGAATGCTAATTGGATGCTTTAATTTATGAGTGGAGACTAGGCAAATGATTTGAGAGAATCTGATTTCACACGTGGATAATACACAGCAACTGTGAAACTAAGGGGAGCAGTTTCAAAACTGCCTAAGGTCCTAAAAAAGTGATGGAGGGACCCTAAAGCCCAGGCTCCTGAAGGTGTCTGTGCAATGTTGCACTTAACTGTGTGAAATTCCTCAGTAAATAAGGACTGGACCTGGAAAGGTATACAACTTCTTGGCTTACAGTGGTAGATGCTCAGTATACCTTCAGGAGCTTCTTGGTGTGAGACTGAACTGAATTGCAGTACCTTTAAGTTATGATGCGAGTCCACACAATTAAGGAATAACTCTGCAAAGCTAGTGGGTTTTTACCTGACTTCCCAAGTGGTGCAGTTACCAATCTGTTTCCATCCTGGCCATGTGAGATCAGCAGTTGATGTTCCATTTTATGTGATTGTAAGATCTCACAGAAAAGTAAAACTGCACTCTTGTAGCTCCTGCTAACAACTGTGGTGATTTAAAAAAAAATCCAGTCAAGGATTGCCTTTATGCATTTCTAAATGTGAACATAAGTAGGTATTTATGTTTACATGTCTTGAGAAACTGATACTTCTTCAGGCACCCAGAATTATTTGTTATTCTGGACTTCTCAGTATCAGCTAGATGTGAGAGTGCTGGCACAATGCTTCCCTCTCAAAGAGAACTAAGCTCTATAAGCAGACTTCTCCTATTATGTCATACTGTAAAATTTCAGGAGCTTCAGATAGATTTAATGATAAATTCTTTCGAAGTCTCTATTTTGTGAAATCAAGCACCCTCTAAGTGAGGCAGATATTAGTTCTTCGGTTTTACAACTTTAGCTCAAAGCTTTAATAATGGAAAATATTAAGACTTGCTAAGTTTTGCTTATGTTCTTCATATCTTCTGCCTATGCAGCTGTAGGATTAGGATCAGTCTCTGCAACAGGAGGTAAATAGTGTTGTCTTTAGACTTTAAAAGCAACCATTTTCCTGTAACTTATTACTCAAAGATGTCCAACTTTTCTGTAGGAAGAGTAGCTTTGAGTCCCACAGTACTACTGAAATAATGGGAAATGAAAACCCTGTGAAGAGATGGTTATTAATGTAGCTTAATTTCAGTCAGAGAGCTTTAGTTAGTAATTGGGGAAGTTTTCAGACAAACTCTGAAGCACTGTGTTAGTTTTGGGCTCAAAGATTAATATTTCCTTGTATTTGCAAGGAACTTCTACTTCTGGGCCTAATCACTTAATGTTATCTACAGTTTATGCTTGCCAGTATTTCTTTTTTTGTAGAGAAACAACATCTGCATGTGATACTCAAGTTGGTTTTCATTATTGTTTTGCAAAACGCAATTGCTTTGACTCCAGTTCCAAGAAGTAGTTCCAACTTTACAGGCAGTATATCAGAGCTGACTGTCAGCTGTTCAGCCCTGGAGAGGGTCACCAAAACTCTTAACTTTGGTGTGGAGGCCTGAAAAGGCAAAGATATGCCACTAGATCCAAATGCAAAGGGCAGAAATCAAGCAGGCATGCACAAGCTTAAGTAGCAGTGTAATAAAATGCTTGGAAAGCTAAACCAAGTATCCCCCAAAGCTGTTTCCTTTCACAGTGAAGAACAACACTGTCAGCCTGCTTATTCTGATGTGATTTACACCGGAGAAATCTGGAGCAGAATAACTGAGTCAGAATTCTGAGCACACATGCCAAGAACTCTTGTTACAGGGTTATAGATGAGTGTAAAACTGGCTGGAGGCTTATTTGAGGAAAAAAATGGAGGAAATGGCTCCTACTGCGAAGAAAATGCAAATAAAAAGGTCTTCTGGGGTCTATAATTAAGGGGAAGGAAGAAGGCATGATTTTAAGTGTTTGTGGTTTTCAGGAGTTAAATTTAAATGTGGTCTGACTTTGCAGTCAGACAAATGAGTGTCCCAGTTCTTGTTCTCAGCTGCAAGTATGAAACCCAAGCAGTCTGTTCAGCCAGCAGCAGGCCACTGCTTCCCTGCCACAGCGAGTCTGGTCAGGTCTGCAAAGTTCCAGACTCCTCCTATATACTGTTCATAGTGATGTGGCCTAACAGTGATGTTATTATCTGTGCAGAATGCATAGATAAGCTGTTATAAAAGTGTCACTGAGAGCAGATGTTCCAGACGTTTTCCAATTGGGGAAATCTAAGTGTGGTAATGTTGAGTCTTGTTGTTGGGACAAGTGGATTTGCCTGCCCTGTAATTTGTAATTCGTTTTGCAAATGTTTTCATCTCTCTTTTAATATGAGTGAGTTTTTCCTCAGTCCATATGAGGAGAGGGCTGATTAAATTTGTGGAGCATCCAGCAATTCTTTCTGCCAAGAACATCAGCTTCATATGTTCACTTTTGTGGTTGTTCCATCGTGTTAATATGGACTCCAGCTGTGTAAGTCTTTTTTTAAAGGTACTTCAGTAAGCAGTCCTTCTGGATTTAATGAATATAATGACTCTTGCAGTCAGATTACTTTTTCTAGAATCAGCTGCAGGTGATGGATTGCATTTGAAATTATGCATGTTCCAGTTTCAGGCAAAACAGTACAAGCTCTAGGTTGGAGTTCAGCTTTCATCCTATGATATGTTGGAAGTCGATAATGCAGTTGCTGATTTAAGTTAGGGTGAAAGCCTTTTTTTTTTAACCTGTAGCTGATGTTTCTTCCTGTCTGGAATTTTTTTGGCACAGCTGGCACGAGCCACAGTACGTGATCCCAAAACCGGTGTCCTTACAGTGGCTAGCTACAGGGTATCAAAAAGGTAAGTGCAGAGAAGAGTTCAGCCTCGAGTTTTCTGTGCTTAATAGCTCTCATGTGCTACTTCCAGCTGAGAACTAGAAATGCTTTGCATGCAACAAAAGCTTGCACAACAGATGCATGGTAAATGGATCATCTGTGGAGCCTGAGGCAGAAGAAATCCTCTTTTGGGGAGCTGGTGGTTGGGGCTTTGTGTTCTGAAATAATGCTTCAATGTTTCCCACCCCCTTCTCTTGCTCTAGTTCGTGGTTGGAGGAAGATGATGATCCTGTTGTGGCAAAGGTGAATCAACGAATGCAGCAGATCACGGGGCTAACAGTGAAAACAGCAGAGCTGTTGCAGGTTGGTGTGCTTTCCTCTGACTGGGATGAGGTCTGATAGCTATAGCTCTTTAATGGGATGGTATTTATCCAGAAACAAGTATTGGTGTTGCTCCTAACCAGATCCTCCTAGACGCTGTGTTAACTGGGCACATGGGTTCCTGGTGGGGTAAGGTCATGAGCAGTAGCATCTCCTAGATCAGGCACATACTAGAGAAATACCCATGCTCAGATTCTGCCTCTTCAGAGGAGGGAATGGTATAGTAACTGTTGCTGTGGATTCATGTTTATGGGGTTGATGTAGTGATATGTGAAGAGTGCTGCTGTTAAGAAACATCAGTACTGAGAAATTCTCAGTGAAACCCTTAAACTGAAAGGGAAGGAACACTTAGTGCTTATCTTGCTCATTACTGACAATCTGAAGAAAAATGAGTTAGTTCTGATGTAGATAAAAATCTTGCTGCAGAGCACCATCTCTCAAAGGATGTTTTGGCTCTTTGAGAGTTATCTTATGCAGCAGTCATTTGCAATTCACTGTTTTGCTTTGTTCTTCTATTCTGTAGGTTGCTAATTATGGAATGGGAGGACAGTATGAGCCACACTTCGATTTTTCTAGGGTAAGATTACTTTTCCAATTACTCCTTGGGTGTGGAGTGAGGGTTGGAACAGATTATTTTGGGAACTGTTGAAACCCTTATTGAAATATCTTTCCTATTAGAGCATTCCAGTGTATAGCCCATTTGTGTGGAATGGTTTATGACCTCTGGAAAGCTATCACTCCTTTCTCTGGTGCTGGGAGTTCAAGAGACCAATGAACAAAATCAGACAGTCAGATATCTTTGTGCCTTTGGTTCCTTCTGCAGTGTGGAGATATTGTGATGCAGTCATACTGCTCTTATATGTACTCCTTCTGTTACTGTATTAGGAACCTTCTCCCTGGATGGAGATTGAATTGTTCCCTGGGGGTTTATAAACTTAGCAAGGTTGTCAGAGTCCTCTTTTGGTTATTTTAAAGTACTTTGGCTGAGCAGGAGATGTCCATCCAAAAGAGCAGAATTATGGAAGTCTTCATAGCAGAATTGTGTCTTCTGGTAGAACCTTAAAAACTGTGTGACTGCAGCTGTAGGGGGTCAGTAGGGTTTGTCACCTCTCTCCAGGATGCCAGTGATGTGGTGAAAGCAGGGGTATGTACCACTGGCACTTGTTGTATCTATACCAGGCACTAGAGGGCTCTACCTGGCAAGCATCAGCTCAGGTTAGCTGTGAGGGGTAAGACGAACTCTTCATTGCAAATGTAAGGCAGTTTTGGAACAGAAATCATACTGAGAGTTGTGAGGAATAGTTGCTACAAGTACAGAATCCATCTGTGATGCTTTGGTTTCAGTTAGAATCAAATCTTCAGTTGAATCCATCTTAATTCGAACTGTTCAGGTGTTTTTTTTACCTGAAAGGAGTGGACTGCTGCTGCCAGAGGGTAACCCAAGAACTGAGTACAGAATTGAAGGGACCCTATTTGATGCTGTTCATAAATATGAAGTTAAAAAAAACAATCTTAATCCTCAACACCGTGGAAGCTCCTATTTGTTAGCTTTGGCCTGCTGAGAGGATTTTTCTGTGAACTTTAAGACTGCTTTGTTTCCAGACTCAAGTCAGGGCTCTTAAATTTTCTTCAAAGCCTTTGAACTCAAGGACCTCAGATATCAATTTGGTTGTTATGGTCTTTACTTTTTGGATTAAGCAGCTGGGATGGAGCTCCATTTGGAACACAACCTTGGCTGCAGTCATCAGTTAAAGCAAGAAAATGGGGGAGTTTGCTGCGGGCCTGGACTGGTCTGCCAGGCTCTGTGCGTCACAGATTCCAGTACTGGAATCCAGAGACGTTGCTCTCTCACTGATCAGCCTCATGGCTTTTTGTTCCCTAACAGCTCTTAAATTGGGAAGCTTTAGTGCTTAAAAATTTCAGCTTTCAAATTGAATTGGGTACTCAAAAGTTACAGAAGAATTTTATATGCTGAAGTTCAGAAATGTGTGGCTGGACCCGAGTTTGGCAGAGGTGGCGGTAACAGGGGAGCTCCAATCTGTGCTTCCATGCTGGATGTTAAATTGAATTTGCATGTACTGGTACAGGGAGTTGTAGTTAGTATAAATCCATTTCAGGAAAGATGTCTTATTTTGTTTAAATTTTCATTTTACAACATTTTAGAGACAGGAGATGATGAAGAGCAAGGGAAACTAATGCTGGTTTCTGCATTGAGTGCTGAAGATTATTTTTGTATTAATACATCTTAACGTCACTTGGCTGAAACTCGTTGCTGACAATTAGCGATGCAAATAAACCTCTAATTGCATTTTCTGAAGGGCAGAGATGCACTGGGCTTTTGGGTGTCTTCTGCTTCTAAACTGGCACCAAATTGATCTCATACTTCAACAAATGAAACTCTCAACACTCGATCTTGATGTGCTCCTTAATTCTAGATAGATAACTGCTGGACATAATGTACTGTTTTTCTGATTTGTTGCTTCTAGAAATAAATGGATTTTCTTATGATGCTTCTTTCAGAATCGCCATGCATTGAGAATTTGATATCTTATCTAAATGCTGTTCAAGCAGAATTTTTCATAACCTCAGTATTTCAGAACAGTGTCCAGTACATAACAGCCTGCTGATAGCTTTACTTAAATACCACGTGTGTGGGCCCTGAAAGCATTGCTTCTGTTTTAATGTCCTGAGAATTACTTGCGTGCTACTTTTCCTTATAGCACCTGAGTGCAATGTGCATGCATTTATGCACTGCGGCTGCAATTTGTGATGGCTTCAGTGCTGCCTGGTCAATCCCCTTTTAATTCCAGCTCTTTAAGTTGAGCAGGGCCGTGTATGTAACTCTAGTGTGAGCCCGTTCGGAATGTGAGGTTAAAGTTGTTGTCTGTTGCAGCGACCCTTTGACAGCACACTCAAATCGGAAGGAAATAGGCTAGCGACGTTTCTTAACTATGTAAGTACCTTTGTTTGTCTGCTGTCTGTGAGCTTGAAGTTTGCAGTTATTCTCATTTAATTTTATAGAAAGATGAGCCAGATGCTTTCAAGCGGTTAGGGACTGGAAATCGTGTGGCCACTTTTTTAAACTATGTAAGTATGATGATCCTTTATGAATTGAGTGTAACTTAGTGATGTTTTGTTTGCAGTGGGTGCAGTTGTTTGTAGAGGTTTCTTGGTGTTTGGAAGGAGAGCCTTCACAACTCCTGCAGCATCAGGTGCTGTCCTGTTTGAGTTTGGATGTTCTTTAACCCCATTTTTTTCCTTTCTGCCCACTCTGTTATGAAATCTTACTCCGTTTGCTGGGAGAGGAGTTTGGCCTATTTCTTTAAGGTGTGTACATGGGGTACTCCTCATGATGATTGGTTTGAGCACTTAATGTGAGGCAGAAATGTTGTTCCACTGCTCTGACAGCACTTGATGGTGCAGTGTTGGTCTCCGTTGTAACTGCTGGGAGCTGGAATTGCTCTGGAATAACTGTCACTTCAGCAAATGGGAGACATGGTCCACATCCCCAACAACTGGGGAATGGTTATAAAGGCAGAACTGAGGAGATTCATTAGCTTCGTCCTTATGCAGCCTGTAGACCATGTGCACTGAATCTTAATTGGTGATCAACTTAATTGCACAGTAGTAGCCTACTGTTATTGCAGTCTTGTTCTGGCAACACTTGATCAACATATACTTAACTGTATTGGGAATTACAATCACCTAGTCTGCTACGTCTGCCCTGAGTGGTATAACTTCAAATCTCAAAGGTGAGGAAATGGTTATGGCTGAGCTATTGCTGTGTGTGCAAAGCGCATCTCAGAACAGAACCTAAATCTCTCAACTCTGGCAAGAAGTCTGAGACTGCCAGTAGGCTTTAATTCAAAGCACCTCAAGATTTCTTGCTTCTCAGGCTTCTGGACAAACCTTGATTCTTATAGTGAATAATATTAATCTTATTCTCTGCTATATGTTTGTGGTCTAAGGTGATCACTCTTTGTATGTCCCATGTAGAGGATATCAAGTACTTACTGATGTCTCTACTACAGAATGGTTTGCTGTTAAGATGTAGACGTTAACTTGCAAAGTTGCATGCCCAAGCTTTCTAATTGTAAGGGGCAAAACACTGTGCTCCTATGGCATCTTGTGCCCTTTTATTGTAGGTACCAAGCAGGAGGACACCAGAGTGGTAATAACATCTGCTTTACTCAGAAACCTGAGTTGCAATGTGGGGGACATGGGGATTGTATTCACGATTGTTTATGCTCTGTGGGACCTGGATATAACTGATTTGTTTCTTTCTGTTAATACCTGATCAAGAACTTACTGAGATCAGTGATGATATTGCCTAGTTTAATGGAAGTGTTTCCAGGGACTTTGGGTTTTGAGTCACATCTGTAGAGCTCACAGTGAATCCATCATTGCTAATGAATTTGCTAGGGTTAAGTTCATTCCAGTGCAGAATGATAAAGTACAGAGATGTAAACATTTCTTAAGAACCTTAAGCACTGGAAGTAGCATAGAGATATTGGGAAACAGCAAAGAAATTGTGCAGAAAGGTGAGGTTTTCTGATTGTATACCTTTTTTGAAGTGGTTGACCAAGATGCTGAACTACGTGATGAAAATGAGTTCCAGGGACATGGTTTCACTTTGAGGAAATGTGGTTTAACAGACACTTATGATTCAATTAGAGAAAAAAAAAATGAAATTCTTGAGACTACTTACTCTGAAGTCTTCTCCCTTGTTCTGGAGTACTAGCTTACTAATGCTGCAGGTACTCAATTTTTTCATGTATAAATTGATAATGTTTACTTGTAGATCAGCACTTCATCAAGGTTGTACATGAATGAAAGCCTTCAGCTGAAGTAACAGCCTTCTATAACCAGCTTAGCAATTCATGCTGGTTGAAATCAATCTCTTCTTTGTTACTGTGAGTCACAGAGGTGTGAGTTGTGCTAGGACAAGGGGCACTTGAGCTTGTGGGACTGTATGTTCATAAGGTGTTGTAAATGATTGGTATTACTTTCTCACTTTGTTTCATCAGATGAGTGATGTAGAAGCTGGAGGAGCTACAGTTTTCCCAGATTTTGGGGCAGCCATATGGCCCAAGAAGGTAAAGTCATTTTGTGTGTAGCTGCTTCTCCTCTCCTCTATCCTTTTACTGGCTTTTCCTGTTAGCCGTGCTTCTGTTTCAGTCAGTTAATGTGCCCATGCAGCTTACTTGTTTCTTATGGTTTATAATGGGAATGGTCTCAGTGTCGAGTTGTTCTTAAGTAAATCTCGTTTTCTCTGAAAACTGAATTAGATTTGAGAGTAAGCCATCTTTTCCACGTGTTGCTATTTGTGACCTATGCGGAAGTGTTTCATAGCACCTTGCAATTAGGTTCCTGGGCATTATCCCTTTTCCTCTTGACTATAACATAAATACATTGGCTAGGTTCTGGCTAATCCAGATCTGATATCTTTTCTGCAGGGAACAGCAGTGTTTTGGTACAATCTCTTCAGAAGTGGCGAGGGTGACTATAGAACAAGGCATGCAGCTTGTCCAGTGCTAGTAGGGTGTAAATGGGGTAAGTAAAACTCCTTTAGGAACAAAGCCTTTTGTGTATACAAAGATGGTGGTATACTGATGCATTTAATAACCTGAGTATTGCCATTCTAACTACTGGAGTCACTTGGCAATAACAAAAACTTGTGTTATTGATATGTAAGCAGCTGCATTGTTCAGCTGTGTCTTCTCTAGAGAGAGCTTTTGTGGCCATAACATTGCAAAGCATGTAAGAATGGGCTTATGCAGTATGATATCATAGGACACCCATCAAATAGTTGGGCTTGGAAGGAAACTTCAAGATCACCTGGATGTTCTCAGGTTTTTGCCTATACCACCATCCCCTTTCGGTATCCCAAGAACATTTTCCTGATTGTTATCTGATCAGATGGGTGCTGCTGTGCTTCCTGGAGGCAGGCAAACCTAAATTCCATGGCTCATCAGAGAGAAATTCTCCCTTTTGCCTTGAATGTCATTAGTCTGTCAGCAATACACTACTTCCTACTTTAGCTGCCTGGTCACTGGGAAATTATCTGCTGAGAGTAGTTTGTCTCCTGTCATCCATTTCTGAACCCACCTCCCACAGCATCCATGGTGCTCTGCTTATTCTGACTCTATTATTGAATCATCCATGGGGCACAGTGACCTGCAATGACACCAGATCCAAAATATGCTGCCTTGCTGCTGTTGGCCTACTGTGTGATTGGGAATCTTCCTGGCCCTGTGAATCTTTCTGCTTCCCATTGGGTGCGTGGAGAAGTATTAGACTTCAATGGAAACAGGAGTCTGGGTTGCAGTGCTATACACAGTCTGGGTGTGTGGTGGTAACTAATTCCATGTCTTTGTTCCACAGTTTCAAACAAATGGTTTCATGAAAGAGGAAATGAATTCTTAAGACGCTGTGGGCGCACAGAGGTTGACTGAAGTCCGGCCTGCTGCAGACCTTTGTTTCTTTGCCTCCTTTTCTACTGTTTGTTCTTCCAGTTCATTTCTAAGAAATGATCCATCTTTTTTTTCCCCCCCCAAGAGTCCTGGCACTTGTCACTAAAATGACAAATGTTACTCCTGTGAGTGAAAGTAAATGGCTTTGTATACATCTTGGGCCTTGGTTGCTGTTGTCTCCACTTTCCCCCCACCCCTGCCATCATCATTTCACTGGTCTTCCACCCTCCATATTCTCTTTAGTAATGGTGCAGATGATGCTGTGGGTGATCCAGAATGCTCGAGTGCCTGGTCTTTGTGCCTTTTGTACCTCAGAAGTTTTAGGTGTTAAATATTTCTTCAAACCAAAGGTTTTAAGTTTTGTGTACATGTTAATTTTATTGTATTTCTATGGATCATGAGTTTTGAAATAAATGTTCTTTCAAAAATTGTGTCCATGATGGATATCAGCACTGGATTTAGGGAACTGTGGGCCTTTATTTTTCTCATTTTTCTGGGGTTCTGTTGCTTTATCTTTATACCCTTTCTTCTAGTTAATGTCACCCAAAACCATGTGGTGTTTTTTTTAAAGGTTAGAGCATGACACAACTCCTGCAGCTTCTCCTGAAGTTGGGAAGATTAATTTGTGAACTACACTGTCAGGGCAGGCAGACTGCATGCTAGGAGCCAGTGGGTGATGTGATCTTGGTATGCCTGGCTGGTGTTACCTTGTCAGAGGCTTTCAGGAAAACCTGATGCCTTTTCCAAGAAGTCTTGATGATCTTTGATTGTAAGAGTAGCTGTCATTGATGTAACACTGTCTGCATTTTTCCCTGTGGGACTGCTTGGTCTGTCAGCTGTTACTAGTCTGTCTCATGTGTTGGGATATTAAGTGGAAGACACTCCAATTACGCTGAGACTTTCAGTCCTCAAGTCGAACTTAATGAACACTGAGTTCCTGTGCACGACATACAGTGGAAAAAGTACAAAGACTGAATGAGCTTGGAAAGGTAGCACTTAAAGCAGCTCTCAGGAAGGCTCAGAGGCAGTGTACCTGCCTCTCAGCCACCTAGGCCATCCCCTTTACCTCTTTACTCAGTGAAGTCTAGCAACTCCATCTGCAGGGCACAGTTTAGCAGTTGCTGCCTAATCTCACAGCACAGCTTTGCTTGCCATGAATGTTGTGGCTTTTGGCAGGCTGCTCAGAATATTTCATTTCTGACCTCTGCTTTTTCCTAGTAAAATCTCTCAGCGCAGTGTAAACTTGGGAAATGAGGAGCTTTGCTTTATGAAGCATTCAGTGTATGACTGCCTTGCAGATGTGAAGAAGTGATGCTGAGCCAAACCCCCAATTTCTAGTTGGACCACTTTGATTCTGTGGGGAGGAAAAAGAATCTACTTAGGCTTTCTGTCAACGTATCATGTTGACAGATGAAGTTCACATCAGACCTCCAGCCAAAAACCTGTACATCCTCCTGAAATTGTGTTGTTGGCTTGGAAATGCCATTGTTAGCAGAGTTATATCGCATTGAACCTTTAAAGCTGATTTTTGCTTGCTTGTTTTCTCTAGGAAAAAGCCCTTTTTTTTTTTTTCTTTTCAGTTGTCCTCCAGCTTGATTGAGACCATCCCTGAAGTAGAACAGAGTAAGTGTGGATGTGGAGCTGCTTGAATGCTAGAAGTTCTTGTGCTGTACGTAAGATATGCTTACTGCTAATCTGAGCTGAAGCATAATGCTTATTTTAGGGAGAGTAGCACATGACTCATGGGCATTCCATAACGTCCCAGACATGTTTGTGCAGTTTGTCAGATTATATTCCCTGTTCTGTCTTGTATTGTTCTCTAGGCTGAACAGAATATTATAGTAAGACTAAAATTGAGCTCACATGGCGGATTTTAGACTTAGGTTGGTTCCAGCATAAGAATCCTTCCTTCATCCAGGGATGGGCAACTTCTTTAATGCATCACAGTATGACAGCTGCTTAAAAGTTTGGTTTGGAGTGAGATGATGTCTTCTGACGCACTGCTGACTCTGCTTTATTTTGTGGGGTTTAAGTACTCAGCGTGGATATTTATGCTTTGGGATCTTTCAGAGCTCTTCAGGCTCTGTCTGTTACTCACTTATGTGGCCTCTTAGGTACTGATGAAAGCAGATACCACGTGAATTGTCATGGAGAAATGGTCCCTTATCACAGCTTTTGTACTCATAAGAAGAGCAGCCATACCCAGTAAGAACCTGTGGTTTCTTCACCCCTGGGCTCAGCACAGCAGTGTGGATGTACGGTGTGTGGCCGAGCAATGCTGCAGCGCTCCATGTGGGTTAGGAAATCACCTAAAGCATAGGAGTTCAGCTCTGTAGACTCAATGAAGGACATTATCTTCAGTGTTAGAAGCTGCTTCCTTCTGGTTACAGTGGAAAAGCATCTCCTATCTAATCACCTGAGAGGGGAAAACTGACATCTGGCTTCAAGTGTAGAGAGCAGTGTCTGGAGAGAGGGTTTAGCTGTGATGAAGGCCATGCGAGCAAGGCTGCCGACCTCTTCCTCTCAGTGAGAGCACAGTCCTGGTGTTCTGCTGGGGGGAGGATGAGTGTCACACAGGTGGGCTGTGTACCTCAGCAGGGCTGCAGATCCCTAACGGAGGAGGAGGATGGTCTTTGCTCCCCACGATGGCTGGCTGCAGGGGAGCTGCTCCCCACCTCGTGGGGCTGGGCAGGGCCATGGGGCTGCTGCTCTGTGCCTTCCTTTGAGCACAGCAGCCACAGTGCAGGGGCAGAGCCGCTCCTCACAGAGATGTCTCCTGGGCCCTCCCGCCGTGATCAGGTTCCTCACTGCCTGCCTTCACTTTCACCTCAGCTCTTGAATGAGAAGAAATGAACAGAAGACTTCCGACGGGCAATGCGTGAACTCATGTGCCCTGCTAGCACCCGCAGTCAGAGTCTGTCACTTCCTCAGAAGTGTTAATTTTTTACGTTTTCACGCTGCCCAGCATCGCTCTTTCTCCACCTCTAATACACTGCGGGTTCTCAGCAGTACAGCGGCTGTGAGAGGCAGGAGCAGTGCTGTCCCTGGGATCCACATTTGCAGGGCATGCTGCTTGTGGGCTGCCCCTCCTGGGCGGCCTTTTCTGCTCACAGACCCCATCTGCTTCGTGCTCGCTCACTGTGTGCGATGTTTTTCACCTCATCGAGTTTTGCTTTCCATCCCTGGGGCCGGGGAGGGCACAGCAGGAGACTGGGGCTCCTGGAGAGGAGCCTTTGCTCCCTCCTGGCTTCATATATCCCTTCCCAGGGCAACTCTGCAGTGCCTGTTGAGTGGCAGCTGTGAGTGGAGAGCTCTGCGCAGGCCGCACGGCTGCAGCTGGTTTGTGTGCTCTGCTCTATGTGATAACCTGGGTTTTCTTGGTAAGCAGCACGATGTACTCGCAGGAAGTGGGAACCAGTGAGCAGTGTTGGGTTGTGAAGCCTTGAGAGCTTGGGTGCACCTCATCTTAGAGGCAAACAGCAGCGAGGGGCTCTTCTTGCATTATTTAATGTGGTCTCTTCCTTTAGGGCCAGTTCTCTGCAGGCTCTTTCCAGTGTTGTGCTGTGCTATTTCTACTGCACCTGTCTTACATTTGAAGACAGGCACTTGAGTTAATACTGGGCACCAAAAAAAAATGCCACAAATATGCTCTCACCCCAAAAAGAAACAAAGCCAATAGACTCCACACACTGCAGCCAGAAAGTGCACTAAAGCATTGCTTGCTGCAAGCACAGGGGCTGCAGGGATGTGCTCAGTTTGCCACGTGTGAGCCAACACCGCCTGAAAGCAGCAGCATCCAATTTGAAATCCACTGAGAGAAAGTGAAAACAAATTCTTCCTTCCTGAAGCCTTGCACGTGAGTGATTCTCACCCCTTCGGAGCAGTGGTCACTGTGCTGCTGCCCCTTGGGGTGAAGGCGTTGCCACTTGCACAACCCAACATGTTTTGCCATAGGGATCAAGTTACTGTGCTCTGCCTGCGTGGTATGGTAGTGAAAGTTCCTCAGGAAGGGAAAATACAGAATTGAGTTTGTCTCCTTGTCTCGTTATTTGTAGTGGACATTTTACACAGTTTTAGCAGCTTCTATAACTCGTGGGGTAGGGCTGTGCCCAGATGTATGGGAACTGTTGAATCACGGCCTGAACCACTGATTGATCACCTGAGATGAGCACTGTGTCAGCTGTGGGAGCACAGGTGAAAGCAATTCATGATGCATTTAAAAGCTGATTTTTGTTGTTGTAAAAAGATCTACCCTGGCTGCAGAGCAGCACTTGGAGAACCCGTTTGGAGCTGGCTGCAGTGCTTTTCTGAGTGGTGTAACCCTCTAAAGGTGCTCTGGGATAGAGCAGCCATTGGCTCTGCAAGCAGCAGCCACAGGCAGACCTTTCCACGTGATGTGGATTGCTTGTAGGCATGGAAGAATCTGAAATGTGCTATTAAATTGACAGCCAGAACTTGAAGAACTTTGGAAATAAGGAGCAAGTGCTGCTGTGCAAACAGGTAGTGCCTCACGTTGCATTTTAAGGCACTTTACTTGCAATAAGGAAATGCTGTTGTGGTTGGGAAGCTGCAGAAGTGGAAAAGCTGCCACTAAGGACAGTTCTGCAGAACCTGGGCTGAGTAACAGTAGGATGAGGGGTGCCTTGATGAGTCATTTGGGTGCTGCCCAGATTGCAGACAAGTCACCTGCACGTTGGGAAGCTGCACTGTGCTTCCTGTGTGTTGCCAGGGCTGGCTGCTGCAGGATGGGGCTGCTGCAGGTGTGGGGCTCTGTGGGGTGGGGGTGCTGCAGGTGTGGGGCTGTGCTGGAGCTCAGCTTGAGTTCTTTGCATGCCATGGCCCTTTGCTGGGCTGTGCAGGAAGCTGAGGTGCAGTGGTGACCACTGCTTGTGCTCTCGGCTCCTGCTGCTCTTCAACCACAGCTTTATTGCGGGCCGTGGTCTGAGGGAGGGTGCTCCCTGCATCTCACCATTTTGCTTTATTGTTTTAGCTCTCACTGATGAACTCCCAAAAGCTGAAATATGTTGTGAACATCTCCCATCGCAGACTGTGCCTGACAGCAGCTCCGTTCCTGTAGCATCGTGTCTGCAGCAACAAAGCCAGGAGGTAAGTGTCTTTCCATGATGCAACTTGCTGATGCAGTGAGGATCCCCCTGGCCAGTGGGAAGATGGTTAACACTGATGGTGCATTTTTTCCACCACTTAATAAGCAAAAATAAGCAACTCCTCAACAGAAGTATTTAAGCTGCATTACAGCAACTGCTGTTTTGCGATGTTTGACATTGAAGTGGGTTCTGGGAGGGTCATTGCTTTACAAGAACAGTGTTTCTGGTTTCCCAGTGGGGGCACAAGTGTGCCCAGCTGGGTTGATGTCCATTGGGATCCATCACTGAGGGGGGGGCAGTGCAGTGTGCTCCCCGTGCTGCTCCTCCTGCAGCTCTCAGTGCTGGTGCTGCCCACACAGTGGCTCAGACTTTGTCGTAAAAGTGTAGAAGCAGTGCTTAATTGGCAGTAATAAAAGTTAAAATCCTTCTCGTGTAGAGTGTATTGCACATGAAATATGTGTTAAGATGCAAGAGCCCTCTGTTTAATGGAAGTTGTTAGAACTTCCTGTGTCACTGTCAGTGATGGCAGATCCAGATTTCAGTTTTTGCTGATTGCTTTTGAGAACGCTCGGAGTTTTGTGCTGCGAAGTCTGAATGAAGGCTCAAATTGCATAGGAAATTGTATATGGAGAAGTAGGGTGAGCTCAGGACTGTTCCTGAGCAGGGCTGGACTGTGTTTCTGCAGAGCCAACGCCTTTAAGAAATGGCTTCTCTTACCCTTTTCCCATAGGGATGCTGGTGCTGGTGGCTGTAGTTCCAGCCGATGGATTTCTGATGGAACAGTACTGCAAACAAACAATTCAGTACTTGCTGTTTCTTTCCCCAAACTTTTTCTTTTCTTAGTATGGCATTTTCTAATTGTTTTTCCATTCTATGTGATAGTGCTAATATTGTTAGAGAAGGTTCTGGTACCTTTTAATAAGAACAGGCATTTCACTCTTTGCAACTCATGACTCAAGGATGTGGCTAACAGCTCTGACTTTAAAGGGAAAAACAAAGCTCGAAATATCTCTGCTGTGATAAATAGGTACTGTAACCTCAGCACCCATTGTATTTCCTCACTCTTCGATAAAGGCATGGGAAGGGAGAAACCATTTCAGTGCTGAAAGTGCCTGACTGTGCCTTCTTGGGGTTAAATCCTGCAGGGTTGGCATGCTCTCCTTCGTGCTGACTTCAATATTGCTTTCAGATTGCCATGGTGGTAGATGCTATCAGCCATCCCCCCCAAGTGGGCCTCTTTGTTTTTCCATAGAAGTATTGATATTAAGCACAACCTGCACTAGAGTCTGTCGGCATCTCTGCCCAGCTCTGGTTGCATTCTTGTCTAAATCCCATGTTTTCTGATGGCTGCATGGAGGCTTGGTGTGATTCTGCACAGCTCACCACTTGCTCTGCTCTCACTGACCACTGACGTGGTGGTTGTGTGCACCCCTAATGCGGGGTGGGAGGAGCAGGGGGAGAGCTGCCCCGAATGTGTGATCTGCACCACAAGTCTGATTCATCTGGTGGAACAAAACCACAGGTGTTACTTGTTTCCAGTGAAAAACTCCAGGTAGAGATGTGAGAACTCTCTGTAATGCGGTATGAATGCTACCTTCCTTTCTGATTTCAGCTGCTGTGTGAAGTTGGTAGGGATTGGTAATGCAAGGTGGGAGCTGGTACATGCATGTAGGGGTCAGAGCTGTTGGGTGTGTGCACTGAGGCACCCAGGTTAGTGCTGGGGGCTCCTCCCTGCAGCCCCCCTGGCCGTGGGGCTGGGCACCTGGCTCAAGTGGGGCCCAGTGGCCATGGGATCTTGAGCAGTGTGGATTCTGTGCTTGCAGATAATGAGTGCCTTGGGGTGGGCTGGTGCAGGAGGCTACCACCTTCAGCTCCACATGTCCCAGTGCCTGCCAGGCTCAGGGTGAGCAGCAGAACTGCCATCCCAGTGTCAGGAAGCTGTCACACAGGACTTGGAAACCTCTGGAAATCAGGTGGTGATGAAACAGAATGTGAAAGTACCGCACTGGATGAGCCACTTTAAATGTCCTTTGCAATTCTGATTGGAATTCTGTTGGTTTGCAAGTTGAGGTTAAGTTATTGAGTGTTCTGTCCACAAACATTGTGCGATGAATTGGGATTTCACCCTAGGTAGTGTTGTGAAGCTTTTCCTGGGTGATCTATGAGCAAAAGCAGAGTCAGGTTTTCAGCAAGAGATAGCAATTTTCATTGTACAAATCACCTGAGGTCACGGAGGAAGGAGTCTGGATAAGCCAACTCTGAGCACTGTGATCTGGGAGGGGAGGGGTGGCCTGGCCCTTGGGATGGAGGACGTAGATGCTTTGAGAAGTAAATGTTGATATGGAGACAGTGAACTGGAGCTGCGTGTGGGCGCGGTGGGAGTGAGAATAGCTCGGGTTTTACGTCTGTGTGGACTTAAAGCAAATATGAATCATGCTTGGGGTGCTTGGGGCTTTCTGGTAAGGTCAATGGAATATCAGAACACCATCGCTTCTGAAGTAAGGCTCAGAGTCGTCAGCTCATCATGCTCAGAGTGTTAACAGTGAAATTAATGCTGATATTTTGGAGGTAAGGGCAGAATGGGTGCTCGGAGCAAAACCCCAATGTGGTTCAGCAAACTTGGCCTCAAGAAATATGGGATGGCACTTTCCACTACAGCTCCTCAAAATCATGAACTCCTCCAGAGTAAATGCCTCTCATAAAAGCACAGCAACTCTGCCAGCCATCGTGGTCCACATGTTCAGTGATGTATTTGTGTTTCTGTGAGGTTTGTGATTTTTGGAAATAGAGACAGATTCTGCTAGTATGGATCAGCCCTTCGTGTGTTTGGACAGACAGCTCTGGGCACTGTGCAGGTTTGATTCTGCATAGGGTTGGACAGCAGCACTTCTGTTCATATCTAGGCTGTATGAAGCCAAGCCAAGTGCTTTTCAGTTGTTTTCTGTTCTTTAAACAGAAGTATTTCCTGGGATAGCAGTGCTGGGTGGGTGAGGGAGATGCATCTCCTGGAGTAAAGCACTGGAAGTACAGCAAATCTGCAGACAAGCGACATGAAACAGCGACTTCAGGAATGAGAAACATTGGAAGACAGCCACTTTCAAAGTGGTTTGTTTTAAGCCTGCTGCTTTTTGAAGTGTGCTGGAAGGTGAGATGGAGCCAAGTGCGTGAGCAAGTTCAGGTACTGCTCAGAGTCCCTGATGGACGTGCATCACTCCCTATTGGATTTCAGAAGCCACTATGCTGTGGGTCTTTCCCAAGTGGTCATTGTGAGCTGGGCACAGGCAGGTGTAGAGAGCAGAGCTGAGACATGCAGTGTGATCCCAGCAGCTGCTTTGGCACGGAGATGTCTGATGACATAAAGCCTTCTGAGCGTGCTGGAGGAACGCTTATTTTGCACAGTAGCGTGGTAGTTCAGCAGCAATTCTACCCGTGTGACACAAAAGTTGTCAATGCCCCATCCATGGAGGTGTTCAAAGCTGGGTTGGATGGGGCCCTGGGCAGCCTGAGATGGTGGGAACAACCAGCCCATGGCAGGAGTTGGAACTGCAAGATCCTTGAGGTCCCTTCCAACCCAACCATTCTGTGTTCTATGATTCTCATTGCTCTGTAAGATACAAACATCACTTCTGATATCCTGCTGTACACTGGGTGCTGACTGAGGTTTGGTGGATGTGTTTTAGATAAACGTATAGTGAAAAGCTCTGACAAAACTCTCAGCAGAAGCTCTTCCATATGTGGTGAGAAGGCAACAGGCAAAGCCTCCAGGTTTATTCAGTTGGATTCCTGTTGAAGCTTAATGCAAACACAACCACCACACAATGACTGCAGCACAGGGTGGGCTCTGGTGGTCCCTGATGGGACTGAGCTGGATCCCATCGGTGCCCACTGAGTATCTGAGCTCCTGTCCCCATGTGGAGACCCTTCCGGACCCCTCTCATGTGAGCAAGTCAGGGTTGTGATTCCTGATGCTGTGTGCACAAACCCGCAGACCCCGCACCTCTCCCATGTACCACAACCGCATTTCACGTCTGATAACTGCGGACAATACAGACAGTGTAAATGATGACACTTGGCTGTGCTTGGTCAGTCAAGTTTTAATTGACATCTTTGGCTTTCAGTCACTTACTCACATTAGCTCTTAGCACAGATTTTGCTTTGTGGCAGCCCCTCCTTTCCTCCAGTTCCTGGGGAGCCCCACTGCTGCTGCAGGGACTGTTCCTACAGCCGCTCTCTGCAGTGCTTCTGCAGCTGAGAACAGGAGCTTTCACTGCTGCCGTACAGATCTGCCTCATCCCTCACGATGTTCCTGCAGTTGTTCCTCTGGCTGAGCCACCTCAAGAATTCCTCCAGGTTGCTTCTGAATTTAGAGAAATCCGCTCTAATCTCAGTGCAGGAATTTCCATGGGCTGATTTTTTCTAAGGAAAAAGAGTAGAGACTGATGCAGAAGTTACAGAGGCATTCCACCCCGAGGCTCTGTTATTCCTCGGGGCTCTTTAGCTCCCTGGGATGGGGCTCCAGCCCCACACCACTTCCCACCATTCTTGCAGACTCAGCCTTGGCTGTCATAGAATATCCCAGCTTGGAATGGACCCATACGGATCATCAAATCCAGCCCCTATTTGTACATCCAATCTCTCTCTTAATATCCACATCCTGGAGATTCCAGGGGAGCCTGGGATGCTCCGTGTGGTCCCAGCAGCATCCCAGCCCGAGCTGGAGGACAGTTCAGAATCCAAAATTAAAAAGGAGGAACAATTTGTTTCCTTCCAAAGAATGATCAAGGAGCAATGTGACAGGTCAGGTGTTACTGGGCTTCTCACACCAATGCCCTCTGATTCCCTTAGGGAAAGCAGCTCTCAAGGAAGCATGGTGGCTCCTTTCCTGGTATTTCTCATCATATGCATGGTCTTTAATGGAGAATCATGCTTTATCTTCCATCCTCCACGAAAACTGGTGCAACCCAAGTGCTGCAGCATCTTGCCTACCTGGGGAGAGCCCATTTCTCTGTACTCATCAGAGAGAATTAAGGGGAGATTGAGGCAAATTGACAAGCAGATGGAGACCTGCAGGGGAATGCTTGAAACTAACACTGAACAGCAGCAGCTTACCTTCATAATCGAGCAGTTGTCTCTCAGCTTCATCAGATCTTTTGTAACTATCTTCATACACGGAGATTCCAATTTGTTTAACTGGTGGATAAACTCCTCGGTGTTGTTACAGGCACAGTTTGTGCTCTAGAAGGAAGAAAAGGAGAAGTAAATGGCATTCTGGTTTGTAGGAAGAAAGCTGGGATTGTTCCTAAACTACCATGGGTAAATCAGCTATAATTTTTCTCTGGTGATATTTCTTTGTTATGCCACTCCATCAGAGTTCATTAGCACAGTATTCATAACTATTACAGCCATAAATTCTGCAGAGGATGTGCTGCAGTTTCTGTAGATTTGGCAACTCTTGTAGCTGGGTTAAATTCCTTCCAAATGGGAGTGTTTGCTCTTGGCTGTAGGACACCTGCAGATAGCTACTTCAAGCACGTGTCCTTGTTTTGCACCATTTAGCAAACAGACCTTACAAACACTGCGGGAAATCTCTCCTGAACAGCACTGAAAAGAACACAGAGATACTGAGGGAGGAATCGCCTGAGAGTGGTTAGAGAAGAGATGCCAGCCACGTTCAAGCAATGATTTAAACAATATGATGTGATGTGTAGGGAAAGCAAGAGGAGCACTCAGGGCTGCCCCTGAACCGACCTTAGGTCTCCATGGCAGCCCTATACCCCTCCAGGTCTGTGTTCCTGGGTTCAGGTCCCCCCTACCCCGTGGCCCACTGAGCTGTGCCAGAGCCCAGCAAGCCCTTAGCTGGCATTGGACACATTGCCTTCAAACGTCCCTGGAGCTTTCTTCTCAGTTATACCCTAAGTTGGTAAGCTCTGTGTCCTTCTGGAGACTCCACCTGGTGATAACAAATGAGAAACGGCTCCTTACCCTTATGCAGGTCGGCGTGGTGAGCTGCTTCTGGAAAAGACAGAGATGTCCACGTTACAAACTGTAAACCGCCTCAAGCAGCAAATCTGGCGTGGGGCAAGAGGAAAGTGATTTACCTTTGAAGGTGGTTGTTCATTGTCAAGTAAGCAGAGCATTTCATCAATGATCGCTGATTTAGCCTTGTTCTGCAGAAGTGGTATTTCTTTTGGTGGAAGAAAGTGGCCGGATCCCCTCCAGCTGCACAGCAGCAGCAGCAGCATGCACAGATGCATTTGGAAGGTGCTGGACATGAGGCTTGGACTCCAACGTGAAGAGCAGGCTGAATTCAGGCTCCCCTCTTCTGGCAGGTACTGGGCTCGCTTTTATAGAGAAGCACAGTAAGGGCAGGATGTGATTACTGTCTTATCTCATCTACAGATCGATAAAGTAGGAAATAGGCGACAACTTGAGCCTTCGAATTAGCAGCATATCTGATCCGAGAAGTGTTTCTGATTAATGGTCCTGTAAACTTCCTGAAGCCTCTAAGCCCTGTGTGAGCAGGAGCCGTGCGAGGGCACTCATGATGTGTGCGGTGCTGTCAGAGCAGGACTTGTTTGTGCCCAAGGAAATTACTCTACTTGGAGTAACGCCAGGAAGCATATAGCTGCTCATCAGTGGAATCTGCATCCTATATTGCTGCATATTATCCCGCTTCGATGGTTTGGGTGCCCCTGTAGCTGATGTCACCTGAAGATGGAGCCTGCAGGAGCAAAGGGATTGTCTGCAACACGACCTCGGCGGTGACATGGGAGCAGAGCTTTGCACTGATGTGTAGCACTGCCTCACAGAGCGTTTCCTTTGGGAAATATCATCTCTCTGAGCTGTCAGTGAAACAGAAGGCAGTTTGCTCGCTGTAATTAGGAAGAGTGGGGACCAGAGCTTATCCTGACATCGCTGCTTTTTCTGATGCTGCTACGTGAGTCTTCGTTCTCAGCTGTCAACTGCAGCTTGTCATCCTGGGGGAACTGTCTACGGAATGGATTGTTTCGTTCATTGTATGGCCCTTATGCAGCACTTCAAGGGGGCATTGATTCATTAGGTGCTTGATTCCACTTGTGAATATGTGAGAGAGGGGGAAAGAGGCTGGAATGAGGTGGGAAACTGCAGCAGTGCCTGGGGGGGTGGGGTGGGGGGGCAGGGGAGTGGGCTCAGGGCAGGGGAATGCAGGAGAGGATTGCCTCCAGATAATCCAGTGTTGGGAGAGCAGAATCTCCAGGGCAATTGGGGAGCAAGAGCTGAGGGGCTTTGCAATGGTTCATACAAGGAGTGGCATCTGAAAGGGGCTGCAGTGAGAAAACACTCCTAACAATGGGGAAAAGTGAAATTACTGGGGGCCAGCACTGGGGCCACAGGGTGGAACAGTGGGAGACCTCACTGTCTGCCAGTACAGCTCCTGCTGCCCCTCTCCTTGTCTGCTCCATAGCAGCTCTGACTTCAGCAGAGAGCTGTAAGGAGGTGTTTTGCAATGGCAGGAGCGGGCCTGACAAGTGCTGTTGGGGCAGGGGTAGTGCAGAGCCAGGCTCTCAGCTGGAGCACATTGGTGCAGAGCTTTGCAAATATCCATATCAGCCTGTGCCAGCAGAGCATCTGGCCCAAATAGGTCCCACATGTTCCCATTCCTTCTCTAAATCTCTTGGATTTTTGGAGGCAGTATTTCAAATAAAATGCCTGCTGAAATGCAGGAGTGGCAGGTTGGTTTTACTGGATGTGATTAGGGAAATCCTTGCTGTTGGTTCAGCCTGCATTTTACTTTGAAGAGCTCTAAATGTAATATGAAAATCTGAGCCTGGATGGTGTTTTAAGCTCATTGTTCACATATATTTTGGAGTGTCCTTACTAGGAGACACATATTGCACATTCCCTTTGTGCCCATCTCTTGGCTGGTTGCTAACTGCTGATTTGCAGAGTGTGCAGAGCTGTGTGAAGGTTCTCTGACAGCAGCTGTATGGGAGATACCCACCAGCCTTACTGCTGTCCCCCCCACTAAAGAAAGTTCTGAGCCAAACAAAAAAAATCTAACTTCAGTCCCAAACCACTCATGAAATGTCTCTGGGCCCCTCACTTCCCAACCAAGGAGCTCCAGCTCTGCAGGCTCTGGCTGTCCAGCAGCCTTGGGTAGAGGTGATAAAAATGAGTCGTTAAAGTGAATGTTTAAATGTGCTAAGCTGATATGGTGAATGATGCGAAAGTCAGTGAAGGTTTCTCTGCTGTCATAGGTCTCAAGGTCTCCTGGCAATGGCATGGTGTAGGAGCTGAGGGCAAGACCTGTGTCTCCTTTGCCTTTCCCACTTCTTGGGTGGGTGTTTGCTTCAGGGGGAGCTGCTGGCAGCTGCTCACTGCTGCTGTGTTCTGGATGAGGATGTAACAGCCCGACACTGTGCAAGCCAGCCACACTGTTATGCAAATACTGACACCCACTAAACCCTTTTTCTGAAACTTTCACCCCAGATTTGGAAGAATCCTCTCTCATTTGCTTGGAAAGGCCACCTTGGCCACCACCAAAGGGAAATGAAGCTGTTAGAGAGAAGCAGTGAGTTGTTATCAAAACAGCACTGCTGTGGGTCCCCCTTCCACGGGATCCTGTGTCCTGCCCCGTGGGTGCAGCGTGGCTCCACTGCTGGTAGGAATCACCACTGCCCCTTAACCTCCCTGTGGTCCTTGGTCTTTGATAACAGAAGGATGCTCTGAACCAAAGATGTGATGAGAAGAGCTGTTGGCATCTGTAAACACCTGAAAACTTCCCGTGCTTGCCGGTAGGAGCTCTGCGAGGTGAGGGGAAGCGAGCACGCACATCCCTCCAAAGGACAGCAAAACCACGAGCGCCTGAGGTTTGGTGTTTGCACACAGAGGTGACAGCATTCCCGGCAGGTATGGCAGCAGTGCTGCGGGGTCCTCAGCCACACTGTCCCTTCTGCAGCTTTCTCCGCAGCCGCTCTGCTCTCCTCCACCTTTCTGCGGCAGCCGGAGCCTCCGCAGCCCTCCCTCTCCTTCCTCCGGCCCTCGTGTCACACTGCTGTGTGTTTGGAAGGAGAGGAGTGCCGCCTAGAGAGCGGCCCCCGCCAGCAGCAGGCAGACCTCTGGTTTTACTGCTGCTTTTATTTCCTGCGGAGCAGCGCTGCCAAACCTCAGCACGCACCGCCTGCGATGCATCAGCTGCCTCGTGGCGAGCCGCTTGCTCTGGGAGCTCGCAAAGCCCCTCTGGGGGGGCCTGGTTACAGCGGTAGGGATGTCAGTGGTACATGGAGAGTGTTTCAGCGAGCAATAGGGATGTGCTGTCAGGCTGTGGTCCTCCTGGAAGCAACTGGAGCCCTCTGTCACATCTCCCCACGTCGCACTGGATCATGGCCCTTCCCAAAGCACTGCTTCCCTCGCTGGAAGGCTGTAAATATCATTGCTCACAGTGTTGAAAATCGCACCATCTTTTTGCATCTGTGGGTTTTGACTAACACCTTGTTTGGGGTCAGTCCCGATGCCTGTGTTTATTCCTCACCTGGCACTGCTGCGGGCAGAATGAGCAGGGCTGCCCTGGTCCACCAACACACCAGGTTGCTCCTTCCAAGCACTCAGTATTTTTGGTATCATTGGCCTAGTGATTTATTCAGGAATAACCTTTGGGATGCACAGTGATAATGACACTTGGTGGCTTTCCCCCTGTTTGCTGTGTCTGCCCTTCTGCAGCCCTCAAGGATCTCCTCTCCAGCAGCTGTTAAAAACAGCAGAAGAATGCTTGGATGTGTCAGCTCCATCCAGAGCCTCCTGCATTCCCCGGCTCCCTTCTGCAGGCAGTGATTTGCAGGGTATCCCCTAGGCACAGCTGCTGGAGATGCCCTCCCTCCAGGTACGCAGCAGTAGGTGGTGATGATGGGGTTGTGAAATAATGAAATTTCAGCAGGAAAATCCCTTGGAGGGCGGGTATGTGTGCAATGCTCAGCAGGGATGTGGGTGCAGCTGTGGGCTGGGGCTGCTCCCATCCCATCCTGCACCAAAGGAGTAGTTTGCCACGTGTTTTCTTTCTTCTGTGTGGATGAATCTTCCTGAAGTCAGGACAGCCTGGGGAAGGGTGAGGGGCTGCAGTCAGCTATCTACCTCGAAGTGTGCAAAGGAAGAGCCAGATGGGCTGCTTTCATCCCAACTGGAAAAGTAATATGGTAGTACATGATGTCTGGGCATCCCAGGGAGGCCCTACAAAGAAATATCAACCATCTCTAAAGCTGCCCCTGAAATGCCAGAACATCACCACTGGGAGAGGCTGACGTGATCAGTCCAGCATTTTCAGATCAAATATTCCTTAAATCACCATAAATCACCACAAAGGGAACAATGATAGTTGCACATCTGTGCGAGAGATTTATTTTGCATAGATCCCGTTAGAGTTCAGTTACATTCCATAGAGTTCTGCTTGCAAATTTCCCAAATTCTTTACTGCACGAAATGCATATGCAACGTCTTGGCAGCACTCAAGTCTTCGAGAACAGGCAATTTGCACCTCACTTTTTGTATTTTAAAGCAGTTCTTAGAATAGCCTGGGTTGAAAGGGACCTCAAAGATCATCTCGTTTCAACCCCCTCTGTCATGAGCAGGGTCACCAACCGCTAGAGCAGGCTGCCCAGAGCCACATTCAACCTTGCCTTGAGTACCTCCAGGGATGGGGCATCCACAACCCCTCTGGGCAACCCCAGTCACTGCCTCTGTAGCTCAGCAATATTCTTCAGCTCAGAGAGGCACTTTGGCATCATTTATAAAGCAATCATCCCATCCTTGGAGGAGATGGTTCTCCAAAAATTGCCAGTGACTCCTAAAAAGATGCAAAATTGCACGGAGTGCCTCTGGAAACTTCAGGTGCAGGAGCACCGCGCTGAACCCAGTGTGTGTCTGTGGGTGGAGTGGTACAGAACAGTGCATGGTGAAAGGGAACAGCATCCAAAGGCTCTTCCCCACGCACCAATGAAGGGAAGTAAACAATTATTGCATTTCTTCATCAGAAAAATAAATAATGTGGAGTTCCTACCAATAAATAGAATAAATATGAATAATTATAGGAATAAATAACATGTCCCAGGAGCTTTGCTTGCCAGTGAGGATGTGCAAAGGAGGGCAAGCAGAGCTTCGTGGTGTGGTGGGCTGGGCTGGACCATGTGTGTGTCACAGCACTCTGCAGTTATGTTGTTTCCTCTGAGAAGCCATACATGTTCAGGAACTTCAACAATTCCCCAAAATTCTTGAAAAAATCATAGTTTTCCATTGGCTCCCACTTATGTTTCTGGGGGACAGACAAAGGAGAAGAGTCAAACAAACATAATCTGGGCGCATGAGTTGTATTCTGGTTTTTGACTGTAGATTGTTTTGTTTTGTCTTTGTTTAGTAATTAATTTGAAGACCACGGAGGCACCAAACAAGGAAGCAGCTGTGTGCTTTAGCAGTGCACACATTTTGCTGCAGCCTGGACAGGCACTGGGATTTGTACCAATCCAAACCCCATAGAACAGCCAGTAGAAAATCCACTCTGGACCTACCAGCCAGCCGGTGCACGTCTCCCTGGCAGCATAGACACTCCGTAGATTCTGGATAACCTTTTTCTCTAGTGGCTTCTTTCTGCTGCTTTCCAGGGCCTTAATAAATTCTTCCAGATAGACGACTGCATTCTCTTCCCCTTGCTCCATCATGAGAATTATGTGATTCTGCAATAACAAAGCATAGTCATTCCTGTCTTTTCTGTACTGCTTCGTAGAATCGCTGAGGTTGGAAAAGACCTCTCAGATCACTGAGTCCAACCACTGACCCGTCCCCACCATGCCCACTGACCATGTCCCAGTGCCTTCAGAAGGGGCTCTGATGTGCCTCATGGTAAGAACAGGAGCCAGCGCTGGCTGGAAGCAAGCTCTCAGAGCTCTGATCAAGGCAGCACCTGAGCACTGATTTTTCAGGGAAAAGATTTGGCCTTGAGTGAAGCCCATAGGGAAGCAACCATCACAGCCCATCAGTGGCATGGTAGCCAGGGGACACCTCTTCTGAGAGCACAAGAGCTTGCCAAAGGATGGGCTCTACCAGCTGCCAGATCCTCCTTCCATCTCCGAAAGCACATGGCCACGCCACGGGCATGCAGCATTGCAATGTGAGCTGAAACGCAACCTTACCGGAGGCATGGTTTCATTGCTGCCCTGCAAGAGATGGTTAAAAACCACATTAGCAGATGCTCCGCCAGAACAAAAACTCAGGCGTGCAACAAAAAGCAAACAGAACAGGCGAACCTGTAGTCTCAGAACGTCTTGAATGACTTCCTTCAGGAGGGAGCTGCTGGGGCAGCCCTTGGCCAGCGGCACGGGGCTGGGGCAGCTGGGGGCCCAGCAGGACAGCAGCAGGCAGAGCAGCAGCAGCATCGTGGCGAGGCACTGCACTCCTCTCGTGGGCTGGGTACGGCTGCATCCTGGCTTCCTTTTATATGTGCGCCGTGCGAGGAAATGATTAATACCTCACCACAAAGAAGCTCAAGCTGAAGGCGAGAAGTCACCTGTAAAGTGGAAGCTGTTACTTTCTTATCTGACAGGGGAAACTACGTGTGTCTAAAATAAAGACTCCCCCAGAAGTTCAGTAGCTGCTGTGCAATTCAGATGTTTGAGCCCATCTCGCTTTCAGGGTCCGAAGCTATTTTACGGGGCTGGAAGTATTGGTACAAGATAAAGCTGCCTGAACATCACCCAGATCTTCACACTTACACGTACTCTAATGTATTGATTACTCAAAGTAACACTCATCTATTGCCCCTCTGCAGATGGAGAGAGCTCCAGGGAGAGCTGAGGGGCTAAGGGGGCTGAAAGAAAAAAGAGAACAGACTCCTTAGCAGGGTCCATGTGATAAGACAAAGGGAAACTATTTCAGACTGAGAAGAGGGGAACTTCTTTAGATCGGATGCTGGCAGAGGTTGTCCTCTCCCAGGGCAGACTGGTGGGGCTCTGAGCACCTGATGGGGCTGTGGGTGTCTCCATCATAGAGGTGCTGGATGAGATGGCCTTTCAAGGTCTCTTCCAACCTGAACTGTTATAAGATTCTATGCTTCTTCCCTAATTAATAATCCTTAATGCTTCACACCACTCACATTTATAAGTGGGTGGGCTGCATAAGCCCTTCTGGAAGCAGACACGGGGTTGCAGAGCTGCCTGTCCTCCCTGCCCACATGAGTCTGCTGCTGCATGGATTGGATTCCTGCCTTGCTGCAGTCCCCTCACACTTCCACCCCACTTTCCCTGCAGTCAGTGGAGTGGCACTATCCCATAGCTGAGGCTGAGCTGCTGTGTTATTTTGGGGTGAGCAGAGAAAGTCCAGCTTTGCCTCACGCCAGCAAGGGGTTTACATCCATTCAGCCCAATTGCAGGAGAGCTGTGGGAAGCACCCATCCCTATGGTGCTCAGCTGCTTTCTTTAGAGAAAGATCGTAAGGAGTCTGAATGTAAAGAGTCCAGGGAGGCCGTGGATCACCCACAGTGGGAAGCAGAACCACACTTGAGACTCAGCCCTCTCTTCCATTTGCTCTCCTAGAGAAAGATGTCTGTGGCTCTGTGCATGGCCGGTCCTGCTGAGGCTGGTGGGGAGAAAACGTTTGTTTCAAAGGGAATTCACAGGTCTCAGGTGTCACATGGATGAGTGCAGATTCTGTGCCATAGATCATAGCCAGCTTCAAAGGGTGTGGAGGAATCTCTTCCCTTGGAGGAGGCAGTGGGAACTGGTGCTCATCTCGCAGCTGGCTGAAGAAATGAGCCTCTGCAGGAAGGGCAGAAGGGAAAGGAGTGGGCAGCACGGACTTTTACAGCTGGAAAAAACAGAACTGCTTGGTTGGAACCCCACCTTGTTCTCTTTATTCTTTTTATAGCAGCTAATGACATGCAAATACATTCTTAGATTGCAGCCAGGGTGGAAAAAGAAAGATCTGATAGCAGCAGAAAGGAGGATGGAACTTGTGGTGTGCTGGTGTACGCACACCTAGAGTTGGCCTCTAACACGCTGACTCATTTGCAAACATTCAGAACAGAAACCGCTGTGAGCACTCTGCTCATCTCATGGCAGGATCAGCTCTGACCTTTCTTTCCTTTGTGCTGCACGGGGATCGCTTCTGCAGGACAGCGAGGGCACGGGGAGTTCCCAGCAGCTCTGCGGCCAACCCCACCTCCACCTCCACCAAAAAATCCAGGCAGGATTGCGTGAGGGCGACGTGGGCTCCGATCTGATTTCACTGATGTGATTTCACTGATATGATTTCACCGGGCAGAGCCATCTGAATTAGCTGGGTCCTCCCCACACGGAGAATTCAGTTAATGAGCAAAGAGTGACTTGAGCTCACTCAAAGTCAAATAGAGAATTCATGGTGAAACTGGAAAAATATCAACAACAACAAAAAAAGAATGGAAAATGAACAAGTCTGATTTTTGTGTGGTGGTCCTGTGCAGAGCCAGGAGTCAGACTCCACGATCCTGATGTGTCCCTTCCACCTCTGGATGTTCTGTGATTCTATGATTGACTACAGGACCCCTTTTGCCCCTTGACCAACCTCCTCACACTTGCATCAAGGTTCTTTCTATATGTTTTTGTGCAACCTGTAGGTGTTCATGCTTCTCACCGTGCTGATAGCCGACAGCAGCACTCCTGGACATCCGGGCAGATGTGGTGGGCTCCCGGCTCCCTTGTTTGGCCCTCCCACGTGTCTCCATTCACTCTGAATGTAGGAGGCTGAAATGCATCTATAGCGTTTGCAGCGCACTTTGCACGGCAGCATCGATACCTTCCTGTCTCAGCACAGCGAGGAGTTAAAAGCACTGTAACTCTGTGGTCTGCCCCTGCAGAATGAAGGAAGCCGTGCTTCCCCATGCAGCTCAGGGGAGCTCTGATGTTGTTTAGAAACAGCAGAAAGTAAAATCGTCGCCGCCGGTGACTGTGCTCAGCCAACGCATCTGCAGCAGCTGTGCAGCCTGCTGCCGGCCGAGGACATTCCTTCCCCATGCCGTGCTCGGGCTGTGGCTGCCAGTCCCCGTCCGGTGTCTGTGCAGTGGGCTGTGCCTGGAAGCAGTCCCACAAAGGAAGCACAGCACAGCTGGGCAAAGCCACGGGCAGAGCCGTGAGCCTCGGGATAGCCACTGTGCACAGGATGGCTTTTTTGTTATCTGAAAGGTATTCCCCGTGTCCTTTGTGGCTTCCTCTGTGATTACTCCAAAAAATACCTGTGAGTCACAGTGGCATGCCCTTCCCTTACACTGCCAGGAGTGCGTTATGCAGAGGCGTTAGCTCAGAAATTAGTCCAAGGCCAACTCATGTGTTGCATCTCGGTCGCTGGACCCCTGCCTGCGTTGCTTTTGTCTTGAGGGCTGTGCCTGGGCAGCTTCTCTTAGGAGGGATTAGCAGCTCTAGATGCCTTTGGACACAAGAGCTTTTTTGTGTCTCACCAGCTTTGAGGAAAGCGAGGGAAATTTCCCTGCTTGCTCAGAGGTGTTGTTCTGAAGAGCCAAAACTCCTCACCTTTCAGGCACAATTAGAAATCTGGAGTTTTATGCATCTCTAGCTTGGTTTGGATTGGAAGGGACCTTTAAGGCCATCTGGTCCCACTTCCCACAATGAGCAGGGACACCCACAGCTCCACCAGCGCTCAGAACCCCCCCAGCCTGACCTGTGCTGTCTGCAGGGATGGGCACCACCGCCTCTCTGGGCAGCCTGTGCCAGTGTTGAATTTCAGAAGTGGAGATTTCACGGGCATCCCATGTGCCTGCCCAGCCACACAGCTCCAGGCTCAGCTTCATGCTGCCCCAGCTCCCCAGGGAGCCCAGTGCTCCTTGGGAACACCCTCGCCTCCTGCAGTCCCGCTGCTGCTCTCAGACATGTGCAGAGCTTTTGTCTGGAGCGCAGGCGAGCAGCCGGGCAGTGTTTAACAGCAGTGATTCACAGCCAGAGAAGGCACTGTCTGAAACCCTGCAGATGATCCAAACAATTCGTAATGGTGTTTTTGAGCACTCTGTCCCACCCACCGACCACCTCACATTTGGCTCCGAGAGTGGGCTGGCAGGAAGGGACCATTAATTTCTCAGTTGCAAAACCACCACGTACTATTGAGAAAAGGATTGTATCCCAAACACCATTGTGTGAAAGCAGGAAAATATTCTTCAGAAAATGTAAATAGTTTATGAGTTCTGACAAGTGACTAATAAAAGATGAAGTAAAAATAGGAATGAAATAAGAAGAGAGAATGAGTAATCCACCAAATCCTTCAAGAAAGGAAAAAGGGGAAATTCTCTTGAAGAATATGACTCCAGATTTAGCAGCTGACTGCAGCTCGATGGAGCCAAGCTGCCTTCACCTGGCTGTGACAGCACTGTCATCTCCATGGGGAGAGTGATGCCACCCCTGGGGCACTGTCCCAACCTTGGGGCTAGGAGACTTGTCACCTGGAGCAGTGTTGGACAGGAGGAGAGGGAAGGAAGGAGCAGGGGGATGGCTCTACCCCAGGGTCCCTTCAGCAGGGAGCTGGGACAGCGCTGCTCTGCGCGACGGGTCTCTGCTTCCAGGCTGTGATGGGATGTTGCTCTGCAGGAGGGGCACGGGGCTGCGTTGCACAGCCTCGGGGTCGTGATTGGGTCTGGTCCTGCGAGACCAAAGCAGGTGTTATGCGAGGAGCTCCTCGCTTATCAAATGAGCAGCAGCAAACATAGCCCGCAGCCTCCTGCAGTGCCCCTTGCAAGTGACCTGCACTGCTGCGTCGCACAAGTGCCTTTCACCGCGCAGAACAGGAGCTCACCTTTCCTGTTGGGGATGTACGAAACGCAGCTACAGTTTTACAGCACAGCCTTCCTTCCTATGCGAGCAGGTCTGCAGATGCCCTCAGGAGGTGAAGTCACGGCTTAGCCGAGGTCTGATGCGCTTCACTGCGCTTGAGGATGCGAGATTCTTATCAGCACTGTTAGAGCAGTGAGGCATCACTGTGGCATCAGTGCTCCGCGCATCGGCGCGGCTGTGCCGGTGACATGAGTGTGCCGTCTGCCTGGGGCTGGGCAGCCCCTGCACCTCTGTTTGCACATCAGTCTGCCGATGGGATTAGCGATATTTGGGATATTGACGAGCTGGTGTAGGATCGGAGCTGAGGGCAGGGCTCTGGAAATGCCGGCAGAGCTGAGCTGCCCTCGGGGCCGGGGCACATCGGAGCCCCGCGGGGCTGCATCCCAGGAGCATCACGGCCGTGGGGTCCGGGTCCAGCCTGCAGGTGCTGTCTGGTCTGCATCCATCTGGAGTCAGCCTGGTGCTGACTTTGGTTATTAACGCTTCACTTTTCCTTTTTGTGCTTCTCAGAATTTCCTGGACTGCTGTGCTGGGAATGCTGAACTTGAGTAACATTTTCTACTTTAAACACTGCTATTTTTCTCGTTTTCATGTGCCTGTGAACCCACAACTTTCCATTTGTCTGAAGGATGAATTACAGTGTAAAATCTTCAGGCGGGATTTGAAATAACACACGTGAAAAACTCTTCATTGCTAATTCAAACCACTGACACTCAGGAGCAGCAGGAGTCTCTTGGCGGTGACTTTTGCTACTGCTGGGATTTTTGTAGCACCAATGAGAGCATTGAGGACCAGAAACTGTGTTGTTTAAGGCATGGAGTGCAGCCAGGCATTCACTCCCTGTTTCACTCCTTTAGAGAAGAGGTTCACAGCTCAGTGTCAGCCATCCAGCTCCAGTGGGAACGCAGCACGTGCCCCATGCAGGTGGCTGTGGGGCTTTCCTGGGTTGCTGTGAGGGAGCATCTGCTTATCCATCCATCCTTCTTTCTACCCATCCATCTGATTGTCCATCCTTCCATCCATCCATCCATCCATCCGCCTGTCTGTCTGTCCCTGTCCATCACTCTCTGTCAGTCCATCCATCCATCTGCCCGTCCATCCATCGGTCTTTATGTCCATCCGCCTGTCTGTCTCTGTCTGTCTGGGGCCATCACACAAAGCTGCCCACGATGAGCCGACACCTCTCGGGGGTTTTGTGCTCTGTGTTCTGTGTGTGACTGTGCTGTGGTGGCTGTGGTTTGGTGGCTTTGGGGAGCTGCCAGCAGGGTCTGTCCCCTCCGTGCCCCCTGGGCTGCAGGAGGAGCTGCCAGGGGGCGTGGGTGAGCAGCGCAGCATCCGTGCGTCCGTCCCACCTGGTGTTGTGTGCTCCTCCCCGAGTGATGGGGATCACTGAAACCACCCCTTAGAAAGAAGGAGCACTGACAAAGCTGCTGAATTCTGGAAGATTTATTTCTGGGGGAAAAAAAAAATAATCTGTTTGCTTTCATGAAGGGTTACAAGTGCTCAGTAATGGCTGTGTCAATATGTGTGATGCATGGCATACATCCCTACAGCTCAGCCAGGGCAGTTACATTCCTCCGGAACATAATTTTATTAAATATTAACTCGGATGTAGATTTACAAGTGTACACACTTTCCGAGTGCCTCCCATAGCCATGGATACTTAAACAATTTGGAAAACAAGTATTGCCTCACTGCATTCAATAAGTCAGCTCACTTGGGATGTGGGAAACTCCTCCAGTCAGCTGGGACGACCAAGGGAAAGCAACTGGGATGGACGGAGTAGTGTTTGTGTTTGTACTGTTTGGGATTTGGTTACATTCGGGTGACATCATTCTGCTTAGTCAAAAATAAATCTGGCAGAGGTTCAAGTTATTATTCATGAAAGTTATTTAGATCAGAATGCCCGGGTGGGAGCAGGGATGGGGCTCAGGATGGAGCAGGAGCCTTCTGCCCAAAGCTGCTCCTGGGGCTGGGAGGGAGGTGAAGCCATGGGGCTGCCTCTGACAGCAAGGGCCCCAGCAGCACATGTCCCTCTTCCCATCCCCATCCCTGTCCCCACTCCCGACCCTGTCCATGTCCCCATCCCTGTCCTTGTCCCCATCCTGCAGGACAGCTTTGCCCAGCTCTGAACAACACCAAGCCCCACAGATGTGCCTGGGCACTGGTAAGGGAAAGGGGGAGTGAAGTGCATCTCCAGGGCTCCTCCCCTCACACCAACAAACAGCAATTTCCCGAAGAACCGACGTAAGTACAGCATTGTCACAATAAATATTTTATTCCAAAGTATCCATCAAAAATAAATAAATAGAAGTATATATAAATAAATAAATAAATAAATAGGGTTGGGTTTTTTTTTTTTCATTGCAGTCCGGTACAACGTGAGTTAAACTGGTATGAATGCATAAAATACTCAAATCTTATTTATAATATTTCAGTCCTTTAGCTGAGCAGTGCATTGCAGTCGTTAGAGAGAACTGGGCTGCTCTCTCAACATAATTTATATAAATATATAAAACCACACACACTTACACATATATATATGTATACATCTGTCTATAAATATAATCAATATTCCTGAGAATAAGTTAATAGTGGAATCACATTTTTGGTTGCAGTAGTTATGGTTCTGTGTTTCTTTCTGGGTTTGGCACAGTCCTTCTCTTTAGGTCCATTTTAGATTTCCTCATAGAGGTATCTCAAGTAGCTTTTAAGTTCCTGCATGAATATCCACTTCGAGACTTGTGCAGTTTTGCATTCCTTATCAGGAACCTGAAAAACAAACAGAGGGCACAACTTAGCCCCGTGGGTATGGCTGTCACCTTGAGCTGTGTGCTCCCTGGGGCAGCCCTCTGTGCCCACGGGCACTGCCTGCCATTCGTGTCCTGAGATGGATCTCTGCTGCAGCTGCTTTCCAGATCTGATTGGTTTTCACATCGTTCTCTTTCTTGCAATTGAGATTACAGCAATGAAAGTAGCAGCACGTGGAAAAGTGTTCAAGGTAGAAAGCGGGCAGAGCCACACCCACCTTGCTAACTATTGAGTGAGATTCCTAATGCCTACTGATACCCTTATCAGTTATGGCATGAGATGTGGAGTGCCAGCAGTGGGCAGGCCTGTGCCCATCCAGGTGCTGTGTCCCCTCAGAGCTGGTCCTGGGGAGTGCTCACCGGGGTGTGCAGCTGAGCAGCATGACCCCAAGCTTACCTGGGGGGAGCTCACGGTCGAGAAGAGGTGTTCACACTGGTAAATGATGTTCAGCTGAGTGATGGCTTTTGCATTCTTCAGCCGGTTTCCCTCCAAGGACTTCACAAATGTTTTCAGGTTGTTATGCAGACAGGTTTTACTCTGAAAGAACAGCACACAGTTGTTTTTGACAGCTTTGTGAGACATCAGGACCACGTGCACAGTGCTCTGTACCCCGGGAATTTAGGTGCCCATCATAAACAATAACCTATGGGATTCAGAGCTGCACTTCCAAGCACAACCCCTGATATTCTATGCTGCAATTTATGGGCATCAAATTCAGGAAATGGTGATCATAGAATCACAGAATTGCTCAGGTTGCAAAAGACCTTCGAGACTGAGTCCAACCACAGCTGAACCATACTACCGTAACTCTAACAACCCACTGCTAAATCATGTCCCTGAGCAAGTGATAAGATGTGCAGTGTTGGTTTGGAAGTGTGCTAGACACGGGCGGCCCCGCTGCCTTCCTTGGAGCTGCAGGTGCAGCCAGGGCCCTACAGCCTGGAGGGCTCCAATGGGGCACTGCTCCTCGAGGGAAGGAGCAATCCTATATCTGTCCTTCCTGACCTGTCTCTGCTGAAAATACATTGGAATTGTCCTGGTGGAATGCAAGGTACAATTGCTGCCGGTGGGTGCTCGAAGGCCCTCCCCCTGAAGGCAGGGGGCACTGATGCTTTCTGCCTCCTGTTCTCTTCCAACAGGAGATGATCTCCCTCCCAGTTGTGCTGCTCATCTCCATGGAAATGCATTTTTCCAAGGGGCTGCAGGAGAGAACAGCCATGGGTTTGTATGGGGTGTAGCCCCAGTAGTAGTTAGGAGCTAAAACTGCGTTCTGGGGCTATGGACAGGAGTCTGTGCCCAGGTGAGACCTCTGCCTGCACAGAGCCACCCAAGGGATGCCGCAGCAGCAGCAGCTCCGTGAGCTCATGCATTACCTGTGCCTTTCCTCACATTTCTGAAGCAAATGTACTGCTATGTAAGCTGTGGAGCAGAAAAGAAATCTGGGAGCTGAGGCAACCACTGCAAGAAGAAGTGTGGTTTCTTACCTTGGTATCCATGGGTACTGAGGAAGAACCCTGGTCAAGAGAAAATCCAGTTAGCAACCTCAGAACAAACCCTGGGACAGCAGGCAGCCAGGTGCAGGGCACCGAGAGGAACTTACTGTCACGGTCACATGGTTGTTCTTCACATCACTGAGAACTTCACTGATGATGGATTTCACTCTGGAGCAGTGGAGGGGTGTGCTGGTGGGCGCAGAGCTGCAGAGCACCCCGAGGGCCAGCAGAGCGGTGAGCTGGGCCAGCATCATGGAGCTGTGCTTCGGTGTGAGCTGTGTGTGCTCTGCCCCGGGTTCCTCTTATATACACACTGCTGGCAGGAGGAAATGATTAATATCTCACCACAAACATGCTCATGCTGAAGGGGAGGAGGGGAGGATTTACCTGAAGAATGGAATCTGCTGGCTTTTTTCAAATGATTAAGAGTCTACGTATTTTCTACACCAAGAGCAACCTTGTGGATACTGTACCTGAACCACTTTGCACTGCATACTTCCAACCCCATAATGGAGACAAGGTGCAAGAGGAGTAAGTGCAGTGTAGGCATGTGTGAAGTTAGGAGAGGATCTGTTTGTGGATCGTGTAGACATGCACAGAGACAGACGGTAGAGAACTACATGTTGTTCTATGTTAGTTCCTCACAGTTTGAAGGAAGAAAGAAAATGGACAGACTTCCCCAGAGATCTGGGGCAGTGGTCCTCAACACTGTGAGATTTACAATCTTTAACACTTCTCTTAAAACTGCTGCAACTATTCCAACGCAGCTCCTACACGGAATTCTGTGACTGAGGTCTGAATGAATGAATGAATGAATGAATGAATGAATGAATGAATGAATGAATGAATGAATGAATGAATGAATGAAGCCTGGAATACATTTGCAGCGTCTCAGGAGCTCGGGAGCACACGTGCAGCTCGGCTCTGGTCAGGCTGCCCACACCCAGCAGCACTGAGCTCTCCAGGTGGAACAGCAGCAGGAAAAGTGTGCAGAAGGAAAGATGGTTACCTGAGCATCCAGCTCCAGCCCCTCCTGCCGTGTGCTGTCCCATCCGGATCCGTGGTCAGTGCCCCTCCAGCCAGGCAGGCAGCTCGTCCCCAGACTGCAAGGGAGCAGCAGGCAGATCTCTTTTAACGTGGGCAGAGCTGCCGGTGCACTGGACAAGCTAATTAGTAACAGCAGTGGGGGAATTTGATAAACAATGATTCAGAAGCTTGCTGGACTGTGAACACAAAATGTCTTTCGTGGAGCAGCTGTCCCTAGGTGGGCACTCCTGGCAAGGAGCTGCTCCACTCCTGAGCTACACGTGGCTCTGGGCACCAAGCAGCATCATGCCATGTTTTATTTCCATGCTTTATTTCCATGTTTTATTTCCATGTTTTACTTAAGATGCCATCCAAAACTTACTTTTTTTTCCAGGATGTGCTTTACTCTTTTGTCCCTTGCTGTTAATTAAAACCGTGACAAGTTGCAGTGCCAGAGTAGTCCTGCAATAGGGGCTGGGCACAGCTTTGCATGCTGAAGGAGAACTGCTGCAAGTCTGCTCTATCTGAGAAATTAAATAGGTACCAAACGATGCAGTTTTGTTTATTTCCCCATTGTTTGCTTACCAGAGATTGATGTAGTGCTGGGCAAATGTTTCAATAAATATTTTCCCACTAACCCAACTCCAGAGAGCAAACAACTTTCCCCAGATGTTACACTTCACTGTGATCTGCTTCACTCTTGGTTATTGCAACTCTACTCTGATGGACCACAGTGTAAAACTGTGGACCACAGTGTAAAAACTCCCTCAGCCTGCAGGTCCAGGGGACCCAGTGCTCCCTCCCAGCTCAGCTCCTGTGTCACCTGGTGTGCTGGAGCCATATATAAGTTTTGCTCTTTTTCTTTCACCCCTAGGACATGATTTGTTAATTTCATTGAGTATGTTTATCTCTTGAGATGTCAGCCCTTCTGGAGCAGCCTGCTTTCTGCCTGCTGTAGCACAGGAAACGTCGCACAGGGATAAGCATTTTGTGGCTGTGAATTGGCACACTGCTGAAAATGTGAAGTTGGAGTAAAAGGAGAGAGCACATCTCTCAGGTTAACGTATTGTCAATTCAGAGCATCAGTACGCTTTCTTCCATCCACCTCACCACTCCCCCAGATCTGTAGGGTTCCACCTAAGGGGTAGTTTCCAGCCGTGAACAATGGTTTCCTCATCATTCTCTTGATTTGTTATCCTGGCTCAGTAATTCCTTCCATATTTCTGCCCTGAACGGTGACACCTCCTTGGTAATTCCCAAGATTTTTGGTGCAGCTGTCATGGTCATGCATATTTGGGGATGAGATTTCTGGTGTTTTGGACATTCTTTCAGGCGGGGGGCTGGAGGTTGAGCTGGGAGAGGGACAGTGTGGAGCTCAAAGAGTTCTCCAGGGGGAAAACTCATAGGAATATCAAATCTACTCATAAAATACTCAAGATGCAGCAAGTGATGCAGAGCAGCCGGCACAAGGCGGTTACTCACTCTGTCCTACAGTCGAGATGCTGGCCAGAAAAAACATCAGCCAGTGCTGCTCTCGGGGGAGACCCCCTGAGATAAATGCCGGGACTGTGAGGTAGATGATTATTTTGTTGGATTCTGTCTAGATTGTTAGAGTAAGCACATAGCTGGGCTGAGGGAGGGTGTGGAAAAACAGTGTCTGGAGCCAACATCATGGCTGTGAAGGAAGTGCTTCATCAGGGATAGGCTTCACACCACGGGAGGGTTTCCAGGGATGTGCAGGATGGAAGAAGTTGCGTTCAAGGCACACGGCTGTGTGTGTGCACCAGAGGGATGGTGCCTATTTATAACAAAACCCCAACAACAAAAGCTCCACAGACACAAGAAGCACACGCACCAAACCCTACAGGCCCGCACTGCTGGTGCTTGTGATCCTCTGCTGCTGCCTGGCCGCTCTGTGTTGGTTTGTTCTGATGGCTTTGCTCTGTGGGCACTGCACCTGGAGCCCTGTCCCCTCATGTCACCTCGCTGATTTCAGCAACGAGTCCCAGTTTTTCTCTTTTTTTCTAAGATCACATCAAACCCGAGTCTGAGAAGGACCAGGCAGGTTTGTGATGCAAATAGTCCACGATAGATTTATTTTTAATTAAATCTGAGGTCGGGACACCTTCTTGCAAAAGCCAAGCAGTGGATTCCCTCCATTGGGTTAGAAGCTATCCTTTAGGACAGCCAGAGATGTCCCATGCTACCACTGACTTCTGAAGAGAACATTCCCAGGCAGTGCAGACACGTCAGCACTGCCACGAGCCCCCTGCTCCTCTCCTTCATCTGCAAGGGGACTGGGAAGGGCAGAGTGCTGTCACGTCCTGCAGACTCTATGATAAATATCTTATCTAAATATATTTTATGTTTGTTTGTTTTTTCCACAAGACACGGTTCAACTTGGGTGCTTTATTGACCAGATCTCCTGCATACATCCTGGTTTACACAACCCTTTTCAGATCTGTGCAGCAGATGAGTAAGAACAGCTGTGTGGTGGTGTTAAAGGAAGAGCCTCAGAAACATAACCCAGATACAGAGGTCATGGTGCCAGAATACAGACTGCCTTCTACCAACGCCCCTTGTAGGTTGGCCCATGGGATGCATGGCATTGGCAGTTAAAGTCATGTTTTGTGAAACAGTGAGCGTGCGGCTGGTAGGCAAACTTCAGCGGTGCGTGGAAACACAGATTCCTTGCAAAATAGTGTACAAGTCTGCAGGTCTGATCTACAAAAGCTTCAGAATCAATTTGTTGGAAACGGGGAACCTGTGGCAAACCCTTGGTATTGGTGTACATCGGAGAGTGGTGCAGAGGAGGACTTATGTGTGGTCAGTGGTGGCCAAACAGAATTTCATGATAAGGTGAAGCTCATTTATCTGAAATTGACAAATTGAACTAATCTTATGTGACTGGAAAATTGCAGATGTAGAGCAACCCCCCTAATGATTCAACATGCAGCCCGAGCCCCAGCTGAGCCTTCCCCCATCTGTCATCATTGTCCATGACAAGTCACCATGTAGGAAGGTGTTTGCTTTCCTCCGCAGAGATGGGTTACTGGAAACTTGATGGCAATACACAGATGAATCAATGGGCTGCTGTCAGACCGCATGCAGGTGGCACAGATCTTCTGAGAGATTGAGTTCCCCTCACTCAGCTGCCCATTACGCTGAGCTGAAGATGTAATAGATTTTTGGAGTGCTCCCTTTCTGGAGTGAGCTCCTCCAAGAGGGAAGGTATCCTCTGTACACAGTAATTCTGGTTGGATTAATCTTCTTCCAATGGCTTATTTCAAAATGTGCAGGTGTTTACCAACGTGCACTTCCTCCTGGAGCTGCCAAAACTGGCTGTTGGGTGATCTCAATTAAATAATCCCGTTAATTCTGTTTAATCAGCCAAAATCGCACGTGAATAAAAGAGAAACAGAAATATATGTGTCAGAAAACTGATTTACATTACATAGGTCTAGTTTCCAGCCTTCTTTGGAAGGTTTGCAGTTGTGTCGTCATATAAACCACAGGGACAGATAGCAAGTGCTTCTCAGACAGTGCTCTTAGCATTGCCCTCATGAGATCTAATCTACAGATCGCAGCGCTATGATGGCACGGCTGAATTCCCAGCCCTGCTCTTCCCAGTTAGGCTCTTGCTGTGCTCCTTTGGCTGTCACACCTCAGCCACAGCTGTTTGTCTGATGCAATTCAATGCAATCATAGAATCACCAAGGTTGGAGAAGGCCTACAAGATCATCCCGTCCGACCGTCCACCTATCACCAATAGTTCTCTCTAAACCACATCCCACAGTAGGTTGTTCATCCACATTCTGCTGTATTGATGGGTTGGTGAGAGACTCCCAGTGCCCCACAGATGCCCCAGTGCGGTCCCACTTGATCCCAGTCTTGAGTGGAGCCCATGGTGGGCAGGCACTGCTCCTGGGGATCTGCTCCCATGCAGCCCTGAAGTTTGCTGGGGCATTTTGCCATTGGCTCAGCGGTCGCTGGAGGAACTTATTCACTATCTCTGTTTTTCATTTTGGTTATTTTTATGTTTTTCAAACTCATGATCATTTTGTTGTGTGTTGGCGGTGGCTGGATGCAGAAAGTACAGCAGGGTCGTGTGTCTAAGGATACTCCCATGCCATGAGCTTGAGATGGTTGCGCTGGCACTGCAGGAATGTGAGACAATGCCCATAGTACTGGGGAACAAAACAAACCCATCACCATTATGGGCCCACAGGCACAACTCAGTGAAGCTCCATGAGCCAGATCCAGCAGAGAAGATTGATTCATTTGTACAGGAAGTACTTTGGAGAAGGAAAAAAAAAAAAGGATATTTTACATAATAAATGCAAAGTCCAAATTGATGATGAGAGACTGATGGCCATCAGAGCAGTGTCAAAGTTCTTAAAAATCAATCTTTTTTTTTTCTCTTCCTGAGAAGAGACCCTGCTTTGCTCAGGGTCGGCCCTTCTCAGACTGCAGGGCAGCTTGTTCCTATCTAATTTTGAGCTTTTATCAAGCAAAACAAAAATCCTGTGCAGAGCACCTCGCAGAGCCACAGATTGCTGGCACAGGTAGGAGCAGGGTGAGCTGTGCTACGTAAGGCCATGGGGACTTCAAAAAGAAGATAAAAAGTGTATCTATATTTTGTGTGTTTTCAGTCTTACTAAGCAACTTCTTTCCTGAGTTCTATTCTTAGAAATCACTTACTTGTCTGACAGCATGAAGGTAACTACTCAATCAGCATGGAAAATACATGTTGGTAAGTCTTTCAGCAACAGCAAATAACAGGCAGTGTATGAGGCTTGCAGGAAAAAAAGGGGGTAAAGTGCAACTTTTGAAAGTGTGTTACAGGAGATCATCATGTTTGATAAAGCCAGTGGGATTCAGCACCTGAGGCTGTGTGGGGCTTACTGACACATCCCAGGACTCCCAGCTTCTCACTGGTGCATTCCCATTCAGGGAACCCAATTCAGCACCAGCTGCAGGGAAGGGCACGGTCTGGGAGTTTGGTCCTTAGAGGAAATGCTATCTTTGACACGTGTTATTTGGTTTTGTTCTTTTATTGTTATTTTCTTATATACTACAGAGCTAAGATACGGAAGAATTATCACTTTTCAAGCTGGATCACAGATGATGCTTATTCTTTATCCATCTTTTTCACAGAACTATATAGCAAAATCAAAATAACTTTCTCATAGGAAGCCAACTTACCTATGGGTAACTTTCAGAGGAGGACAAAGTTCTGATATGTATTTCCCTGGGTTTATTCAGGTTATGGGAACTCGGGTATCATTTTCAGCTTTGTGAACTGACCATATACAATGAACATTCCTTCTGCTTTAGTATTTCCACTTTTCTTTCTGCTAGGAAATAGACATTACATTGCTCTAATTCAAGTGGCTAATTGAAAAGCATCATGAGTTACACTGGAGAAATCATAGAATCATTCAGTTCCCCAGCCCCAGGGCACCCCACCATGACCACTGACCACATTCCCCAGTGCCATATCCCCACCGTTTTGGAGCACCTCCAGGAAAATGATATCTCCACTCCCTGGGCAGCCTGTGCCAGTGCTGACGGTTCTTTGGAGAAGAAATTATTCCCAATATCCAACCTGAACTTCCCCATGTGCAGCGTGGGGCCATTCCCTCTCATCCTTTTGCTGTTATTCAGGAGCAGAGGCTGATCCCCGCTCACTACCACCTCCTTCCAGGAGTTGTAAGGATTGATGAGGTCTCTCCTGAGCTCTCTCTTCTTCAGCGGACAGAATCACTCCCGTTCCCTCAGCTGCTCCCATACGATGCATGCTCCAGACTCCTCACAGCCCCATTGCCCCTTCTTTGGACAAACTCCAGCACCTCTATGTCTTTCTCTTAGCGTGGGTCCAAATCTCCACATTCTTTTGTTCTGTAGCTGGTCCAAATCAGGGGTGAAACTGAAAACAGAAGACACTGTGGGATAGCAAACACTCCCCCCCCCCCCCCTCAATTGGGGATGCATTTTTCTTTCTCAGCAGGGGCACAACTGCTCTGGGTGCAGGCAGGATGTTCCCAGCAAGATGTTCCACGTGGCCTTCAGTGCCCTGAGGACACAAACACTGAGAGATGGTGGATGGAGAGCCCCAGCTGTGCAGCAAAGTGTTCCACGTTGCACTGTGATTCCCCAGGTGCTGCAAGGCCCTTTCCAGGAGTTTAATCACATCCTTTGGAAGCCTGACCTTTCCGAATCAGCTGAGAGGAACCTCACTGCTTAGAACTGCTGTAATATTTTTAAACAAAAAATGGGCTCATTAATCTGCCGCACATTTCAAACAAGCAGGAATTTTTTTTCTGACTGACTCAGAGTGTTTGTCCCACAGAGCCATGGAGGTGGTCCCACGCAGCCCACATCCATTGCTGAGCACCAGCCAGGCACCACATGGGGCTGTTCCCCCCCTGAAGGTGGGCTGATGGGAATGGCACAGGGCTGAAAATCAGTCAGCCAGGCTCAGATCACTCAAGGACAAAGAAAGGGGAGAGATTTCGGGCTCCTCTATGCCGCCGTCCATCTGTTACTCCCTAGTTAGGGCAGTGAGAAATAGATTCTGCAACTCATGGGGTCATCTCACAAACTAGTTTTTGCAATTTTTTTCTGCCCTTTAGAACAGAGATGTAGGTTCTGGGTGTAATGGTGTCATTTTGCACCAGGTGGTGGCTGTACCACCCTTGGCCAGCAGTGTCACGGGCAGCACAACATCCTTCTTCCCCCACCACTCACTCCCACTCTGCTCTGGGAGCAAAGGGAAACCTCTCCTGGCTTAGGAGAAGGTCCTGCAGGCTCTGATGTGCCTATAGAAAGCATCCAGAAGGTTGCTCATGAATGGAAGCCAAAGCTTTCTAGGTGTTTCTTAGAGCACCTGGCTTTCCAGTGCACCAGTTCCTCTCTCCTTGTACTCAGCACTGCAGTACTTCTCTTACGTCCCGACATACAAAGAGCTGCCTGGCTCAGGCATGTTCCTGCTTGTGGGCACAAAAGCCCAACAGATCAGTTTCTATGGCCACCTCACAGTGCTGTCACATATTTGTGTCGGCAATGGAAAATCGAAACTCTCAGTGCCATCTGGGGAAAGGCCTATGCCCAGGATTTACTGCTGACTGTCTCAGCCAGCCCGATACTGCGTGGCTAATTCCCTTCCTAAGAAAATCACCACTGACGGGTGTGATACACAATGCCCCATGGAATTATTTAGGCAGTATCTGAAGCCCAAGAAACAGGAGCAGATGAGAGCATGACTTCGAGATTCCTCACAGCTCCACAGTCAATTCAGTGACAAGGAATCCTTTCTCTTGCATTTATTTTATTAGACCACAGGGCGTGTTTTGTTCCACTGTGAGATGCGATTTGGATTCCAAGTGGTAATGAAAGATTGATTATTTCTCTGCCATTTTGGAATAGGCTCCCCAGGGAGGTGGTTGAGTCACCGTCCATGGATGCGTTTAAAGACCGTTTGGATGTGGTGCTCAGGGACACGATTTAGTGGGAGGTTGTTAGAGTCAGAGTAGTATGGTTGCGTTGAGGTTGGACTCGGTGATTTTTAAGGTCTTTTCCAACCTGAGTGATTCGATGATGTTTTTGCTGTCACACTGGTGACAGTGATCTGTTCTTTCTATGTGGTTCAAGTGGACTCTGCACTGATGCTCTCATAGCCCCTGTCAAGTCTGGGCTTGGCCTTAATACTCCTATCTCACTTGTCTTTGGTTTTGAACGTCTTCCTGAATCCTTGACCTTGCTCTGACAAAGCTTACACGACCCTTTCCATCTCTTCATTAACCCAGTGTAAACAAGCAGCTGGCACTTGCTCAGGGCACGTGGAGGAACAACACGAGAGCCCCAATAAACAGCTCATTGCCTGCAACGAAAATGCTACGGGCTCCTGTTTAAAAGATGTCCCATTTCAGTTCAACCTGAATACATTAACCCATTAGTGAATGTGCGTGAGAGGTAGCAACGATGTCATACAAACGGCGTTTCTGCTGCACTCTCAGTGCGCCGTTTCTGCCGCTCTTCTGCCTCTTTCCGCGACGTTGGCTCAGTCCCAGCGCTGTGTCTGCTGAGCTCTGACAGCAGATGGCAGCTCACTCAGAAACAGAGGGGCAAAGAGGATTACTGCAGGAGAAAGCAGAGCAGAAAGCTCACCGCCAGGCTGCTGCTGTTGAGGAGGTCACATCACTGATAGATGGCAAAATGCAGCCCTGGGGGCATCTCCATGCTTGCCTAGGCAGGGGAAGTGAAGAGCTTTGTTTCTCTGTGTCATTTTAGAAGCACCAAAGGAACCTGGTCCTTTTTTGAATATTGTGATCTACACTCCATTGAGTCACCAGCATGTATGATCTGTGGCTTCACCGTCACAGCACGACTTTGTTTTTTGCACATGCAATACAGTTGCTAAGTGGTCTGCCCTGGCTCTCTGCTCCCCCTCCCATGATTTGCCCGTGGTCTGATGGAGAAGGGAAAGAGTAGCAGGGAAGTTTAACAGCTAGTATGAAACTGCCATACTCCTGTCAATTCTTCACCCCTAATCTGTTTCAAAAAAATTAGTTTAAGCTATCCTTTGAAACTCCACTTTAATCTGAACTAATGTGTTGTCACAAGGTGGCATTTTCACATATGCTAAGATATTGCTTTGTCATTTCTTTATCCAAGAGTTGTGGCCCATTAGCCACAACCCAAATTGCAATATCTCTATTCTCCATGATTCAAACCCAAGGCAAACTAATGTAATGAAAGCACAAAGGTCATTACAAGGTATGCTTGTATTTGTTTACACAAGGGAGCTGATGCTTTACTCATAGTCTGAGAGGTGTAACATAGTTTGCTTCAACAGAATTACTTGCTGGTCACAGCATTAAGCAAAATCAGCACTTGCTCCCATTCATTGACAGGAGTCTGTTGGGTCCAAGCCTTAAGTGTTTCCCCTAAACCAGAAGAGGTTACAGCAAATATTTCTTGCTTGCCTTATGTGACTACAGCAGAGCATAGGGTTATGAGATTCAACAGCTGTTCTGTCCAACTTTGCATTTCACTTGGTTCTGAGAAAAACAAAATAGAAGCGCTTGTTTTCTCACTTGTTACTGTAACATAGGAAGAATGGGATTAAGATTTATTTGTTCTCAAACAGCTCTTGCATTTTTGGGCTTTTTTTTTTTTTTGGAGCAAAAGCCCTTGGACCGGAGCAGCAGTAGAGCAGAGGTGGCACCCACTCTCATCTTGCATCACCCCGCAAGAAGTAGTTCAGAGAGTTCATGATGGTCATGAATGGACGTAAACAGAAACCAAATCCATAAAGTAGGGCATTACGTCACTTCTAGTATAATACCTTCTGGGGTTTTGAATTCTCAAAATGAAATATTCTATTTTTCCTAGTTTGCATTGGCAGCTCACTGACATTTCCTGTGAATAGTTAAATAGAGGTTTTGTATCCAGTTTTTTTCTTGATTTTTGTCTCTATAGTTATTCACATCAGCTAACAGTCACGTAAGTAAAATACAATGAAATTCAAGAGAGAGATTGAAAATTCACGCTTGGTAAATTGCTTCAGAGTCCAAGAATTACAGTTTGTATATATATTTACCTAATGAAACGTTTATATTTTGAAATTTTGACTGATGAAAGCCAGTAAATTAACAGTTGCAACGTCTGGCCCTCACTTTACCAAATAAGAGTGAGATGTTGAAAGGCAGCCTTTGCTGCAGAAAGCTTGTACCAGCTGGAGCCACACAGACACTAATAGGCTTTGTTGGCTCTGACCAGCTTCAGCTGGGCCTCTGCTCACACCCTGCCCAGGAGCCCATTTAAGCTCAGCCCTTTTCACCTCTTGCTTGTGTTGCAGAAGTGTTGGCCTCTGGCTCTATGCCACTCCTTGGCCATGGATGCTGATGATTTTTGGGACCCGACCTGTCAATTGATTCAGGCTTCATCAAGGTAGAGTTGCTGGTGGACTGGGCATTTGGTTGATTCCCTGGCTGATGTCCCCAGGCCTGCCCTGCCTGCTGTGCTTGGTTGCTGTGGGACTGTATTCTGACGGTGAGGTGCCTGCCTTGTCAGCTGTGTTATGCTTGGCTCCTGGCTCCCTGTCTTTCAGGCAGTAGCTGACTCTTGCTGTGTTCTTACAGTAACTGTGCACTTCCCAGTGAGACTGATGCAGAATGGTAAAAGTCTAGTTTAAAGAAGAGCTGTCAACAAACAGAAAGGATTGCAATCAAAATCAGTAGTACAAAGTATCAGGGTGCCTTAGGTGCCTATGTTCCATATAGAGGAAGCAATTGCTTCTGTTGACTTGGGGGAAGGCTTACATTTCACTTCTCTCTTCATCTGGCCAAAATACCCTTAAGTCAAAGTTACGTGGGGAGGGTAAGTTGACACCATACAGTATGATTATATAGCTTTTGGAAGTACTACGTACTGTTCTCTCTGCTATGGGATGCAGAAGAAGTTTACTGTAAGGTCAGTCCCACCACTTCTTACTGACTGGGGCTGCCAGTTAGTGCTGGTCTGTGTGCTGTGCTTCCTGTATCTGTATCATCTGCTCACTCCAAGCACACGCTTCTTTCTAAATCTCAGTCAGAAGTCCACGTTCCCCTGTGTGGACGACCACTGGTAAATACAGCGCAGACTTAAGTGTATTCTCTTCAACAGGTAGAAAAAAGAAATGGCTGATGAATCTGGCACAGAAGCAGAAGATGTGGAAGGAATGGGCACTCCCATGGTGGTGTTCCCACTGATGCTGCTACCTCTACTTTTGGCAAGTAACACTGAATACAGCGGCGAGCCCTTCGCAAATCCACGGGATGTGATGGGGTTAGAGTGGGTTCTCTAATTAACAAGAGCAGTAATTGCGGGCTGTGCCGGTAATTGGGGCGGCCGCTGTCCGTGGTGCTGGAAGCGCTGCCTCGCTGCTGCCGTCGGCTAAGGTCACGAGGACAGATGTGGCACTGGGGGACGTGGTTAGTGGGCACGGTGGGCATGGGTCAGCACTAGGATCAGAGGAGCCTAGTGATCTTTTCCAACCCTAATGATTCTATGATCTGAGCCCATTTCCTAATTTCTACTTTCTAGAATAGAGGCTGGCAGTCTTACAAAAGAATATGTAACAAATACTTGTGAGAAAGGTAAAGGTACATTTCCAACACACTTAATGAAAGTGAAAATAGCTTCCGTTATACCTGGAATGGCAAACTGAGCCATGGGGGAATAGTTTGTTTTGTGACATTCTGAGCCAGCCAATTTTAACTCCCCGTATCGTTAGATGCCAAAAGTAGGTTAAAGAACTACTTTGTCTTCAAGAAAAGCTTTGATGAGACAGCTCACACCTTTCTAGCTCTGGGATAAGTCAACCACGAGACAGAAAGCCACAGGCTTTCTTGGTTCCACTGTTATCTTCTTTTCAAAATGAGGAGTCAACAAAACCTTCTGACGTTTTGGACATGGCAAATTGGATGACTGCTGTGGAGTCATTGTCTCCTCAGTTTGCTTGAAGATACTGATTAGTATCTTTATATCTTCTCTATGCCTTTAAGCAGTAGTTTGGCTTGTAATAATGAGAACTGGGTGATCAGTTCACCAATGAAAACCAGACAAAGGACCAGACAAGGTGAAAAATCCAGACATCAATGCTAGGTAAATGAAAGAGGAGGAAGAAAGTTCCTGCCCAGGAACAGGAAGCAAGGATATATGAACTGCAAAGAAAGGAGGGGGAGTTTCTGTTTACTCAACATAGCTGGGACGTTTTGGAGCTGGGTATACTGTGGTTTGATGTTAGACTAGCTCACTTGGCAATGGTTAATGTAGCTCCAGAGAAACACTACGAGTTAATGGAAACAGTTCAAACACCTTTCTGAGCAACAGAAAATGAAAGCTAAATAATATCCCAAATAGTTACAATATTTGCTTAACAGACTCTTGCACTGATTTCCTCAAGAGATGCTGAATTATACAAAGAAAGAATGATCTCATAATTCTGCAATGAAACAGAAAAGAGGGCATGATTACCATCATCAGAAACCAGGAAGGCAGACAGCTGATACTGAATGTGGGGGAGTGCTGAGTCACTGCATTGTGCTGCCATGGTAACAATTTACCAGCTGGTTGGGGATGAAGAGAGATTCAAAAACCTGAAATAAAAACTGGACAAGTTGTAGCTTAAATATAGTACTTGTTTTTTAAAAAGAATTAACAAAATGGAATCATTTCTAAGAGAGGTTTTTTGAATTAGTGTCACTTTGAGCAACAATATTAAGAAGAATATTGAATGAACACAGAAGAGAACTGAATTAAAAAAGAAATGGGTATTTCTTCTTTTAGACAAGCCATCTAATGTTGAGAACAAGCAGGAGCAACTTTCATTTTTTAATATTGTTCAGAGGCCTAGTTTAGCACACATTCCCTATAACCCAGACCAGAGTGTGAAGCAACAGAGCAGCAAGATCTGGTAGTAACAGAGTTGGAGATAAACTGGAAAACTTAACATAGCTTAGAGAGGAATATAAGCTCAGATTTCTTGGCTGGTCCTTTCTGATGATTTTTTGGGGTCTGGATATTAGGAATACTGTTGTTGACCTGTCGTTGTGGTCTATATCTGCTGATGGTCAAAGGCATGACCTCTGTAACAGAGCCGGTTCTGTGAAACCACAGCAACTTGGAACATTTATTTGACTCATGAATTCTGAGTAGGATTCTGGGTGGTTTCTTACAGCGGAAAATTTCAGCATAATGACAGGTGTCTCACACTTCATGAAATAAACTCTCCATTGCTATCGTCCTAGGTGACGGACACAGTGAGTGACAGCACTTAAATGAGTGGCGTGAGCAACTTCAGAAAATGACCTCCTCAGCTGGACCTCGTGATGGTCCACTGGGCAGTGTTTGTCTTTGGTTGACACAGAAAGCTACCAAAGGTTTGAAGCAGGAGTCAAGAGTTAGAAAAGGCTTATGAGAACTTCACAGAAAGGCAGGAAATTTGTGGTGAAACACAGGAAGTCACCAGTCTTTTTTTAGTTGACACAGAGGTTGGAGGAGCTGCTGCTGGAGCTGATGAGGTCAGGGAAGTTCTTCCTTGCAGAACATAGGTGGGCACCTCGCAGGTCCCTGGAGCCAGGACAAGGAGGTCCAGGTGGTATTCACTGTGTCAGTGGCCTTCACTCCTGAGTTAGGAAGAAGAAAGGCCTTTTCAGGACTCAGTGTGCAGATCTTTGCTGTAAACGTCAGTGGAGTTCTGGAAGCTGGTGGGCTTCAACCAGTTCCTACTGCTCCCTCAGCTTCCCTAAAGAGGTCTTATTTTAAAAGTCTCTTGAAAGACCAGGAGATCCTGTACAATTTGGACAGCTTAATTTTCCCTATCTTTCAGCTCCAGTGTTGTCATATCTAGTTTTGCAGGAGCCCACAGGCAGGGCTCAGCAAAAAAAACATTGGTGCTTTGGGGGGAGTCCTAGATGCTGTGGGATGCAGATTGCTTGCAGAAAACAAGTGCTAACAGCCTTCAAAAGCACGAAAGATGCTACATGGAGGAAGGTACGAAGTAGGGCAGAAAATGTTCTTCCTTATCAAGAATGAAAGTTTCAGGAACAGAATAGACAAAAGCTTACATGTGAAATAGCCATAAAATAAGACTTGCCAAAATTGTATCTCTGCTGCTAGACAATCTAATTTACTTTTATTTGATCTTTCTGGGCCCAGCTGTAGCTGAAGTCACAGCTGCTGTCGTCTATGGAGGCATTTATCACAAGAAGTGATGTCTGAGAAAACAGATATAGTTGTCTTAAGTCTCCAGTGCAGCACACTTGAGTTTCTTGCTGTTTATTTGTTGTAGGCTTTTATTTATTTATCCATTTATTTATTTTTGCTTTGAGATGAAGGATTTTGGAAACCCGTTTTACCTGAGCAGTTGGATGTAGCAGTTTCCTAACAGCTGTGGGCAGTGGTGACACTAACAGGTGGTACCACTAGTCAGATGTTGGTCTTCTGTATGCAGGAAATGTTAAGTCTTTTTTTTGTAGCGAATCAGAAGGAACCACACTTAAAGCATCTTTGCCCATCAAGTGGAAATTCTTCATTTACATCAGGTTTTTTTCCTCACTCTTCAAAGCAAAAGCCTTTATCTTCAAAGGAAGTGCATGCTCTGGGCCGGACAGCTGTAATCATTGGTAAATGAGAGTTAATTCCCCATGTGCAGGGGATGTTTGGGAGCATCCACGCTCACAAGGAGTTAAGCAGCTGCCTGCCTCGGTGCTGCCTGCCCTGCAGATCTGTCACGCCTGCTGCTCAAGGAAAAGGACGTGGGAGAGTGTTCCACTCCTTGCCACTCCTGACCCATTTTCCTACTGGCTGTGCTTACCGGGGGATGTGACATCTGAGCTCTCTGCTGGCACAGCCGTTGTAAAGCTTTGTTCTGCAAAGCCCTCCTCGTACCACGGAGCTCAGATTAATTTCCTACAACCAGCTTTGTTCAGAGAGAGATGGAATCACTAAGAATATAAATCTGATGGCTCCTCCCACCGCACCCCATGCATTTGCCAGCGTAACCGTTCCATCTCCTCTTGTATGTGGCCGCTTGCTGTATTTGAAGGCTTTGACGTATCTCGCAGCGATGCCGGTCTGCCTCTGATGGAGCTGTTGGTATTTCTGCTGGTCGAGGCTTGCGGGACCACGACCGCGCGGATCGCCATTCGGTGGCAATTTCACGGAACAAAGGCGAAAATACCGATCGCTGCGGGATAAAGTTTCTCCCTTTTCCTCTCCCCCCCATCCTCTGGCGCTCAGCGGGGGAAGGGACCTGCGCACGCCGCTGAGCAGCCTCACCCGATGTAAGACGGAGCCGGAGGGCTGGCCAGGATGGGGAGAGGAGGAGGAGGGATGCTAAAAATACCGCCCTATGCCGGGCAGAGCGCGGTGCCGGTGCGGGCCGGGTGCGCAGTGTGCGCGCCGCAGTGCGCGGCGGGAGCGGCCGCGCCGCAGGGATGCTCGCCCCGCTGCTGGGATCCGCGGGCTCCGGCTGGCTGCTGCTGGGTGAGTGCCCGCCCCGCTGCCCCCCACGGCCCACCCTGACCGTCGAGGGGTGCGGGAGTGGGGCCCGGCCGAGGCGAGCCCCCCCCAGACCCCGGGAACGCGCGGCCCGGCCTCCCAGCACGGGTATTTCTATTGAATTACGTTCCGATTGAAAGGAGGGGGAAACGCGATGGGATGGGAGCCGGTGCGGAGCGGCTCGGGCGGTTTCGGAGGTGAAAATTGGATATTCCGCCGCGTGCATGCGGTTCGAGAGCAGACACAATGAGACGGTGCGGCTGTGAGCGAGGGCTGGAGGCACGGCTGGCTGCGTTACGTAACCCCTCTCAAATCATCCCGAGGGGTTATCGGGTCCGTGCGGCTCCGGCAATGCGTAAGGGCACTTTCTGCTTCTTTGCTGTGGGTGCGTGGAATAGGGCCGCGCGTGGGGCTGCGTGTGTGCTCGCGTGTTGGACCGGGTGGGCGGGGGTGAGCCGGGCTCCCCGTGTTTTGTTGGCACGTAGCGATGGCTCCAGCTGCACTAGAAGATCCGTGCAGGTTTGAAATAGGTGCTTCTGCGTGAGGTGTTTAAGGGTTTGGCCTTAAACTGGGTCCTTTCAATCTGAAGCATCTCTTCTGCAGAAAGGCGAGGCGCGGTGCCTGCGCTGTTTCCCCCTTCATCCAACAGCAGACAGACTTCCAAGGAGAAGTACAAAGGGGAAATGGTTTTTAAAGATGACATCGTTGCATCATTAGGTAAATATTCTGCTGGGAAGAGCCAAGAATGGAAAACATGTTGTAATTATTTATGTGCGTGTCTACTTGATGTTTCTGATTCAGGAAAAGATGAAAAAATAGGGAACTGAATATCACCACTCTGCATTTTGTCTTTGGAAACATCCTGGTGGCTCACACTGAAGTCAGTGTGCTTTGGCTGCTACAATCAGCTGCTCCTGAACTGTAACAAAACTCAGGCAGTGCTGATTTTGCCCAACAGGAATTACATGGGTGAATCAGAGAGCAGGAGCTGGCTCGGGGGCTATAGGCAAGTGTTACAGTGTTCCGGGCCCAGAGCCACAGAGATTGCTCTGAGCTCCATTACTGGACCTGAAAGTTGGCTCATGACAACAGCAGAGCAGAGATGGTGGGGATTGAGTCCCCGGGGCCTCCATGCCTCAGTGCAGGACCTGCCCCATGATGGACTCAGATCCCCAGCTCCAATCCCAGTGCCCACCCTGCCCACTGACCACGTCCCCAAGTGCCCCATCTCCACATTCTGAGTCAACTCCAGGGACAATGACTTCCCCCTTGCAGAGCAGCCTGTTGGTGCCACCCTGCCACATCCACACACCTCTTCCTGCGTGCCCTGCCATCCCCAAGTGTCCATCCATCCCTCCAGGTGTGGCTCTGGCTCATGGCCTCCTGTAATTCCTCACCCACTTTATTTTGGTGTGGATGGTGACTTTAAGCCTGACCTTGCACCCTGGGAATCACGTGCTGCCACTGTCCCTCACAGCCACCAGCCCAGGCCACCCAGGGGAGACAGGTCCATGCTCAGACCCTGTCCAGCCCAGTAACCATGTGCTTGTGGCTGCTGCTCTTCCTGGTGGTCTTGGTCTTCTGGTGGCCCTGATCCGTTGAACACAGTTAACTGCTTTTAAGGGAATGCAGTGGCCATACTGATGTACTAAGCAAGGTGTGTGGTGGCCACTGCATCCCAGTGCAGCACTCTTGGTGGATTTACATGAGTTTCTTGCATCCTTACAATGAGTTTGACCCATTGAGGATGGGTCTGCATTGCTGACCTTGGTGGAATAATGCTGTAGATAAAGATGATTCTTTCCCAGTGTGCAGACAAGCTCTCAGACAAGCCTGAAGTTCAGATATGAGGGTAGGGGACGTCCCCTGCTGTGCTGTGTGTGTGTCACAATGCAGATGCCCAGGGCTGCCTGAGTGGGCTGTGCAGGGTGATATATTTAGTTGCTTTTATTCTCCAGCTCTATTACTTTTCCATTTAGACAATTGTTAGATACCATCAAAAGGGAAGAGTAAATGTATCTGGATTTCTCTGCTTGCCTGTGGGGAAAGGCAGCACATGGTAGTTTTCTCTGCTGCTCTCGACTAATTTAGACATTTATTTGATTTTTTTATTTTTGTCTCCACTCTAATATGAATATTACAAATATTTCCAAGTAATGAAAAGGGGAGAAAAGCTTCGAAGACAACTGGCAAACTGAATTAACTAAATACTCATGGACGTAGGAAAGCTGACTTGGGAGCAAGCCAGGGAGGAAAAAATACCACGTTACACCACTAAGAATATAACTGTTGGCTTTGTGTCACTGAGCACTGCAGAGCATCACTGGGCTTAAACTTTCCTGCTACTGCTGTTTCTGTGGGAAATAAGTGTCAAAATGAAGCATTGCAGAATCGTTCAGATAGGAGGAGACCTCCCAGATCCCCACCCCTCCCCACCATGTCCTCTGACCACATCCTCCAGTGCCACATGCCCACGTTCTGGAGCACCCCCAGGGATGGTGACTCCCCGGTCCCTGTGCAGCCCGTGGCTGTGCCTGACTGCTCTTTGGAGAAGAGATTGTTCCCAATACCCAACCTGATATCACCACGCAGCTGCAGCACCCAGCTGACTCGCAGGGAGCTGGGGCAGATGCTGGAGGATACCAAGGGATGCTCCTTTCCTGTGGCATTTTCTTGGCTTTGTTCTTTCTTAGGAGCAAGGAAGAAGAAAGGAGAGCATCTATTAATACAATTTTTATTTATAAGTGTTCCTTTGGCAATGGATCAACACAGTGAGGTTTTTCCATCATTGCTATTTGTGTGCTTTGTGCTGCTGTGTGAAGCCAAACCCTTCAGGTCCCTGGGTTGGGGTCTGGGCTGTCTCTGCCCATTTCTGCAGCCCGATGCAATGGCTTGAAGTGTGCCAGAGAGCACACAGCTTTCAAATATGGATGAATGCACTCAAATTTTGTCCCTAAAATCCACAGAACCCCACCCTAACAGTGGGATTCCTGCTGTTCCTTCCTGAGCTTTCCTGCAGCTTGCTGTGATCCCAGCCTGGCTCTCACAGCTGTTATTTCCCAATGTGCTGATTCAGGGTCCTGGCAAATCCTTTTTCTGCAGACTCTGAGGCTCTGAGCACTGTTTCCATGCAGTGTGACACAGGTAAATGTTTTGCTGGGCTCACATCGATTGCCATGGCGTGCCATCAGCGCGTGTTGATGACAAGTCACTTGCTGTGTCAAAGCCTCCCTTCTCTGTAAACATTGTCACAGAGCCTTCAAGGTGACCCACGGCTGCTGAGGAGGCAGACGGAGGGGAGAGGAGGGAGGGCTGTGGCTGATTTTGCTTTTCCTTGTGCTCTGTATATGGACAAAATTATTTAACCTTTGGATTGGAAGCTGTGTGATAGAAAATTTGGTGGTTGGTGCTGGTAAAGCTCTGAGCAGAGCCCTTGCTATGCTGCACCTTGCCAGGCAAGCACCTCCCCTGCAACCCAGCAAGCTTTCAGCTTGGGTAGCATGCAGCTTTCAACGATGTGGAAAGAAGAAAAGTCCAACCATCTTGTCCAAGTCCTTTTCCTTTGCGCCACAGGAAGAAAGCAAAAAAAAGAAAAAACCAAAAAAACCCAAAAGGCACCATTCAGTGGAAATCACCTACTTCTTGGGAAACCCCCAACAAAGTGGAGAGAGGTTTGTACGTCTTGTTCTGTGTGCAATGGTGTTGCAAGAATGCAGCTCACATTTCCATTTGCTCAACCATGTGGCCTCTGTGGTGTAGATACAATCTCAGGCAGGCCACACCACTAGGAAACAGTTTTCACTTCATTACATGCAAAATAATGCTGCAGAATCAGTACTGGATGGGTCGGTGTCTGTGAGGTCAAGGGGATGCAAGGGTACCTGGTGTCATCACCTGGCTCTTCTCCCTTGGGGCGAGTTGTGCCATTCAGAATGCTGCAGGAGCACAGTTCCTGCCCTGCAGGGATGCTGCAGGGTGCTGAGTGGTTTGGAAAGGCGCTGAGCTGGGAATGCTCCCTGGTCTGCAGCAGCCAGCAGAGTGCTGCTCGCACAAACCCATCTTCTGGTGCCACATCTGGAGCCAAATCTTCAGGCTGGGACATGGGAGCAGTGCAACGCAGGGTGCCACCTCCCCAGGGGCTTTGCAGGAGTGGGACCTCTCCGCTCTGAGCAGTTTCTCTGCACACACTGCCATTTTGGAAATTTGTCTGAGAAGCTTTTGCTCTGAAATCCGAGCTTCTATCCAGTTTGGTTATGACTAATCCATCGGCTGCCTGTCTGGTGCCAGCACAGCAGCTCAGCACTGCTTGTTTTCCTCAGCGCTTCCTTCCCAACCTCCCTGAGGCTGATGCCCGTGGGGCATCTCTGCCCTCCTGCTGCCTCCTGGGCCCAGGTCCCCTCCTCCAGACAGCTTTCTGGAACTGGTGGCTGATGTGGAGTGTAGATACAGTTGGGCACAGAGGGCACTGTGTCTCTCTGGGATCTGTTGGTGGATGGAAAGCTGTGGGGCTGCCCTTCCCCTGGGCTGGGCGTTGGGTCATAGCTGAGAGGAGGGCCTTTGCTCCCCCAAAACCATCGAGCAGCAGGGGCTGGGATGTCCCCACGCACAAACTGCAGCAGCCCAGGCTGTGCCAGACCTCGTGGGCTGGGGATGGTGCCACGGGGACAGAGAGTGGCATCAGCGCCAGAGAAGATGCTGGGGTCTCACGTGGTAAGAGCTGGAGGTCCCCGTGGGCTGCAGAGCAACAACCAGCTCCTTCCCCCAGCTGCAAAACCTTATTATCACCTCCACGAACAACACGGGCACCGCTTCCTTTAAGTGAGGGGAGAGACCAGGGACCGCGGGGGGCTTGCAGCCCTAACGTGGTTGGGCAAATGCGAAAAAAGCATCAGCTGCGGTGTGGTTTGGGGCCAGAGCCGAGGCGGTGTCGCGTGTGGCTGCTAGGTGGCACCACCGCGACAGAGCCAGCTCCCCACGGAGCCGGGCTGATGTCACCAGCCTCTCCCCCTCCCCTCCCTCCCCCTCCCCTCCGTTCTTCCACTGGAAGCAGTCTAAGCCATGTCTGCATGGAATTAGAACATTGCAGGCTGTTTTTAACGATGGACAAATAAACCAGGTTGCCTTCGGAATGTGTTTCAGCCAGCACGTCCCGTGCAGCTTGGCTTTAGGTAAATCTGTGGTTTGTAACTCTAGAGGGGCAGACACGGAGTTATTTTTGTGCTGCAGGTTGGTCACATCGCTCCTGCCTGCTGCTTGCAAAAGGTTGCCCACGTCACACCAGCAACCTGATGGACCTTAGAACTTTGCAAGGCGATTCCCATCGCTCTACAACCCGTTGGCGTGTGACTCCCCGAGGGTTTATGAAATAATTCTATTTCTGGCTCAGCCGTGCAGACAGGGTCAGAGGCCGGCCGGGGACACCCTTGGGCACCCCGCTGCATCCCCCGCCTCCAGGGCATCGCTGTGCCCGGCTCCTCCTTGGCCCCGCTCCCTGCCAAGCAAATCCCTTCAGCTGAGAGGCTGCCGAGGGTGGTGTGATGCGGTGACCCGGCAGCAACAATTCAGCCCTGTGTTTCCTTTGGGAAAAGGCATTTGCATATCCTCTATTGGCTTTATTTGGTTAAACACATTCGAAAAGGCAAAACCCATTGAGAAGGAGGAACGGGTTGGGGGCCTCCCCCCCCCCCCCCCCCCGCCTTAACTCTTTGGAGGGCTGCTATGGGCTTGCCAGAGGGAGGAGGGTAAGGAACAGAAAAGTCTTAGAGAGATTTCTCAAAATACCCTGAACAGAGGCTCTGAGAGCTGCTGTTGCAACAGGAAAGAGGAAGGCACTGGGGATGGGGAAAAGCCACGAGGATGGAGGCAGCAGAGAGGCACTGCGTGCTCTGAACTGAGAGTTTGTTGATGTGTGGCTGTAGAGATCTGGGAGAGCACAGAACTCAGCAGGGACAGGAATGCTTTCGTGTGGCTTGGAAATACACGTGAAAATATGAGAGCTCAGAGAAAAGTGAGTTGCACTCATGCTGGGAACCAAACATGGGGCACACTGCGGTGTGAAAGTCAGACAGAACTGACAAGAAACAAAACCATGCAGAGCCCAACTGCCACTCGATTTCAAGTCAAAAAAAAACCCCAACAAAACAAAACAAAAAACCCTAAAAACTAAACAAAAATGACACTAAATCAACAGCAGAGACCCCGACACGTAGTCCGAGTGCTTTTATGTCATTCAAACAGCATCACCACCATCAGAAGAAAAGAAACTATCTCAACAAAGCAAGGACATCCCAAATCACAGCCTGGCCACATTGTTCTCAAAACCCTCTGCTGCAGCGATGCCCATGTGCTTGTGTCCCCAGTCCCTGGCAGGGTCTGTGCTGTGCCCAGCTGCAATGCGGGGACGGCACCTCGGGGCTCCCAGGGGTGTGGGGAGACGGCAGCTGGGGGATGCATCCTGAGGGCTGGAGGGGGAGGAGGCAGAAGCACTGCGGGCGGTGGCCTCGTGGTAGCATCCCTAATGACTGAATTAATCCTCTGCTCCTACAGCGCGTTTCCTTCCTGCTGCTCTTCGTTAGCGGTCAGAAAGATGAAGATTGTGTAATTAATGAGCAAAGGTCATAGGAAGGAACGAGCGACTGCTGAACAGCGAGATGCGCGGGGTGAAGTTCTCCCATCCCTTGCATCACTTTTGTTCTTTTAATCAGCTCCTGTTTTCTGCACTTCCATGGGGGAAGCCAGGGGCCTTGCTGGCAGCTGTGTGCTCTGTCCCCGCAGCCGTGGTCTTGGGAACATCTGGCAGACAAAGCACAGCTCTCGTGGAGATATCCTCATGGCATCACAGCGTTGCATGAGGCGGAGGAGCGAGGGCTGCACCCCAACTGTGGTTTCCTGGCGTGCTGCCTGTGTCGGCCACTCCCCTCCCCACGTCCTCCTGGCTGCACACACCACTTTGTTCACATTTCAGCCTTCCCACGTGTTTCTCACCCGTTCTGATAAGGCATAAAAGCACGGAGAGATTCAATTTGTTCCCCACTCCTACAGCACTTGTAATTCACATTGCACTCAGCTGCAGGTTCCTCAAGCACTGTGACTGATCCTGCCCTTTCCCCAGAGCCCTCCATCACTGCACAGCTGTGCACACACACAGCGAGGGCAGGCACTGCTGTGCCCCCACTGAAGGACAGACACCATGGCACTGGTTTACACCACGGGGTCGCTCAGCCTCCTACTCCCTGGTGGTTTTATAAACTGGGACTAATTGCAGAATAGCTGCAGATGGGCCAAATGAGTGATGTTTGATCATAAAATCACTCAGGTTGGAAAAGACCTTGAAGATCATTGAGTCCAACCACAACCTCTCCATAGTACCCTAACTCTAACAAGCCTCGAGCTTGCCTGGAAAGTCATTAAGTGCCTGTGCCCAGGGGTGATGGCTTTGGGGGCTCTCTTTCAGACCTCTGCTGAGAGGCAGTGCTGGTGAATGGTAAAGCTTTTGTTCTGTTGCCATCGCTGTAAATTGACAAACCCTATACCATGCTCAGTTGCTGGATTTATCTGGCTTTGTTTTTAATGTATTTAACAACATAACAAATGTATTTAACACAGCCCCTGGGTAATTGGGCGGAGTAATATCCTCTTACTCTTTTATTGCTTCAGGTGGTTTATGATTATTTTGCTAAGGCTCTGAAGCTCTTAATTTAGCAGCCTGGGGAAAAAAATGTCCACGAAAAGAAAAGAAAAAGGATGCTGCTTTTCGTTTTAAAACGAGCATTGGCAGGAAGGCTTTGAAGCTTTGCCCCGGACGCCTCGCCTGGTTCTGCTGGGAGCTGCTGGCACGGCCGAGGAGCTGCAGTGACCGCACAGCCCCGCGGAGCCCCAAGGGTTACAGCGGGCGGCCCCACGCTAATACAGCCTAAGCTGATATTAGCCAAGCTTAACTTCTTTGGGCAGTTTGCAGATGGGAAGGGGGTGGGACGTCCTGCAGTCAGCAGTTCTCCACGAGCCCGTGAACGCGGGCGCCGGCGGCACAGCCGACCATGAGCTGAGCGCGTGGGGTTGGATGGACGGCTGCGGTGAGTGCTGCGTGTCCGTGGGTGTCGGCGCGGTCCCCACGGCACGGCCGGACGTGGGGCTGCGGGGTGCTGAGCAAAACAAAGCGACAGCCAGGGCTGCAGCACGGCTGGGCGCTGCTGCTGGAGCTCTCAGCCACGCTGCAGCGCAGGGCAGAGCGGCGTGGGCAGGAGGATGGGGATGAGCACAAGCAGCAGAAAGCGTGTGTGGGATTTGCAGTTTTCTGGGTTGTTTTTTTTTTTTCTGTTTTGTTTACTAGTTTTTCCTGATGCCTTTTAAGAGCTCTAAAGGGGGGGTGGGGTGGGGGGGAAAGCTGCAGCCCCGGCTCTGGCTGCAGCCCCGTGCGGGTCTCCCAGCTCTCGGGCGCAGCGCTGCCCACCCAGCGAGGACAAGGGCACGGGGTGCAGAGGCAGAGCTGCTCCCTGGGGCCGTCTGTAGGGCTCAGCAGGGCCACCCCTCTGGGATTCGCTCCCCAAAGCCCCGTGCGGGCGGCACCGCTCCCTCCCCGCCGCGGGAGCTCTGCGGAGAGAAGAGAAATTGCCTCGCTGAGGGCTGCCTGGCTTTGTGTACGTTGGGTTTCACCGCCCTGTGATGGATGTTGCTGTCTGTTCTGCTGCTGGGAGAGGGTGGCTGGGACCTCCCGGGGTGGGTGACAACGTGTGCTCTGCCAGAGCTCTGTAGGGATGTGCGTGGAAAGCGAGCAATGTGTATGTGACCCACGAGCTGAGGTTTCTCACTGTCTTCCAGCACACAAACACGTGTGTCCCATCTGTGTGTTAAAGCCTGCCGATGTGTGGACTGCAGACATTGGTTGGGCCGCATGCGGGGGGTTAAGCACAGAAAGTGGGAACCCCATCCGTGGGCACGGAGCACTGAGCATGAGCACGCGGCGTGGTTCCTTGTTTGCCCTATTGCTTTGCTGTCTGCCTGTTCCACTCCCCCCATCGATGGGGACGGGGTGGAGGTGCGGGGAGGATGCTGTCTGGAGCCCTCTCTTGATTCTGGAGGGTTATAGCATGGTGGACTGGTGCTGCTGCTGGGTGGCATCGGCCCAAACACGCGGCTGCCTGCAGTTTTGCAGTGCAGACCCTAAGGCAGGGGGTGTTTCTGCACGTCAGGTTTCACCGACCTCACCTAAAGCGACGTTCCTTTAATGGCACCGTGAGATCCTCGTGCACAGAAACGGCGTGGAAATAATCTCAAGCTCTGGCTGGTTGCAGGCAGCGTCGTGTCGGTGGTGACCGCGGGCGGCTGGCACGGGGCCTGCTGGGATGCAGCAGACGTGCTGTGCCATGCCACCTTGTGCCACGTTGTGCCATTCCCACTTCTCTTGCCTGCTCCACCCGCGTGGGAGTAAGGAGCCACTTTCCTCCAGGTCTTTTGGCACGTGCCTTGCATCTTCCTTAACCCTTGCTTTCTGGCCCCTTCCTCCATTGCAGAGCTGCCAGATGAGCTCTGGGATGTGCAAAGCTGCCCGCAGCTGCTGGTTTGTTTTGGGATAAGCCTGGGCTGGGTTCCTGCACTCCTGTTGCACGTGCACAGGGCAGGATGAAACCTGCTCGCTGCAGTGCTGCCGTGGAGACCCCTCACTATTCCCCATCTGTGTGGACAGGGTCCTTCAGAAAGCTCTGCAACTTGCAGGGCACTTGATTGGTAATTAACCTGATCTAATTATAGCTGGCTTACTGGGAGGGTTACAACTGTATTTATTATAGCTGGATCATGACACGACTGTTACTTTTTTAAGCTGCCATTTTCAGTGCCATTTCCCAGTGGCAGCCACGACACCATCTTCATGGCCCTGCACTTGGCACAGTCCTCATCCAGCCTCCACGGAGCAATTAAAGATGTGCACTTCATTATAAATGAACAAACCAGGCTGATGAGGTGGGGATTAGTGAGGGCAGGCAGCCCACGGGTGGGGATGGGGGGCTGTGAGGGCCCTTCCAAGCTGAGCCACTCTAATATCTGAACACCATGCAGCACAGGGGACAACCAGCCATCAGTGCCATTGGTGATGGGGACTTAGCAGGGTGCTGAGTTTTAGCATCACTATGTCTTGAGAAACTGATGGACTCTGGAGATGAGAGCAGCGAGCCATTGAGCCTTTCTCTTCTGGTAGGATCCTTAAAATGATTTCAGGGCACCCCTACACTTCCTTCCCCAGAGGAGTGACAGATGGGGACCAGCACTCGGCCTCAGCTCTCCTGCACACCACGTCCTGGTGCTGCAGAGCATCGCTGTGCTGCATAGGGCACTTTTAGGCTGCTTCCATCTGTGAGCTGTAACTGAGTGAGCTGGGGAGGGGGTTTGGCATCGGCAGCAAACAGGTGACGTGGATGTGGGGGAACGAGGCCACGAGCACGGACAGGCACTGCTGGCACAGCCCCCGGGTAATTCATTGAATCATTTCTCTTGGCGCGTGATAAGGTGCAGATATTTTAGATGCTCTAAATACCACTATTTGTGCTGCGATGATTGTGTTCTCTCTGTAAAATCAGACTGCCGGGACATTGAGCTCCCTGTTAGCTTTCCCCCCATCCCTCCCCCGTTTTAGCGGATGCTTGCAAAGAGCTTGTGTCTTGCAAATACGTTTGTTTCTTTGCAAATGCATTTCTCGGCAGCGGGAGGCCGGGGCCGCTCCTCGGCGTTGCCTGGAGATCCACATCCTTTGTCTGTGCCTTCCCCTTGGCACCTCCGCCGTCCCCTGCAGCCGAGGGGATGAGCGGGGGGAGCGGAGCCGCTCTGCACTGAGTATTGCTGAGGGGTCCCACTGGGAGCACGACGTGTATGTATTCGTGTCAGGTTGGATATTAGGAACAATTTCTTCTCCTAAGGGCGGTCAGCACGGGCTGCTCAGGGGATGGGGAGTCACCTTCCCTGGAGGTGCTCCAGAGCTGTGGGGATGATGTGGTCAGTGGGTACGGTGGGGCTGGGGATCTGAGAGGTCTTTTCCAACCTGAACGATTCTGTGTTTCTATACGTTTATCTGTTTGTATATACATGCATGTGTGTATATACGTATACATGATATGCATATATAGACATATACATGCACATGTGCATTTTAAAGTCCCTTGGAAACGCTGTCTCGGAGACAGTTTTTCTGCACCCAGAGCGGCCTGCCCACCTCTCCCCAAAACAACCCACGCCTTGCACTGCTGGCCTGTACCCCCCACTCACTTTCCATCCCCTCCATCTCCCAGCTCTGAGCAGTCACCAAACGGTCACGCTGCCAGCTCCCTCACTCGGGGCTCTGTTTTCCTCCGTGGCAGCTCAGAGCTCTGCCCAGGTGCAGTGAGCCCCTGTGGCACCCAGCACATTCAGGCTAAAGAGGCTTAGTACCAGCGAAACCCTGTTCCTTAATAGTCCTTGTGGCGGGCGGCCAGCTGAGCAGATTGGCTGTGTCTGATTCCCAAAGGGAGAGGAGAAGGACGTGGTTTTTGTTGGGTTTTTTTTTTTGTCAGTAGAATGGCAACCTGCTTCCCTTCCATTCCTTGCTTGCTGGCTGCTGCAGCCTGGCTGGTGCTCAGCCCCTCTCCTGCCCCATCCACCAGCAGTGCGGGGAGATGTCCCAGAGCAAACCTGAGCCCAGCAGCGGTCCCCTCTCCCTCCTTTCTGCTGTCTAAGGCTCATCGTAATAATCTGAAAAAAAAATTGTTTTTTTTTATCTCTTCTGAATTATGACTCACTGAGCTGTAATGCAACCACCGCCAGTGACGAATAATGCTTTTACTTCAATTCTCAAATGAAATCATTGTGATTTGGCCCTGCAAAGGATTAAGTGTAACCTCTGAAGAACACAGCCATTGTGTTTTATGCACTGTGGCACACGGGAGTCAGTTATCTCACTCACAGGTGGTGAAGCAAAGCATGTGCAAGAGTCTGTGACGGGGTTTGGTGAGTAGGGTGCTCAGCTTTGATGGGGATATGCTGTCCTCAGAATCAAAGCAGTGACGCAGCAAAGTGAGTGATCTGTCCGAGGGATGTTGCACGGGGAAATGCTAACAGTGAGGCACAGACCTGCAGGAGAAGTTGAGGGAAGTTTTAAATAGCATTAGCCTTGCACCGGCTGATAATCTTGATAATTAGTTACAGCTGACGGAGCACGGAGAGCCCTATGTGCTTCTCTTGTGCTGCTCCACGGAGTGAAGTGCTCTGCCCCTGGGTGGGATGTGCTGGGAGCTCTGAGTGAGAGACCCAACCCATGGACCAGGCTGGTATTTTTATTTTAATTATTACTATAATTTTTAATTTCTTGGTCTAGAGAAGAAATATAGGAGTAACAATAGAGGAAATGAACCTGCCCTGCAGCGCGGGGTGCCCGGGCAGCACGGCTCATCCCGCTTTGTGGTCCTCTCCCAGCTCTGCCCCTGTTGCACTGTGGGTGAGCAATGCCTGAGAATGCCCCCAGGGACCATCCCAACAGCTCCTGGTGGGACTGGTCCTGATACTGGGGACTGAGCAGGGGTGGTTGTGGGGTGCTGGGCTGCATGTGTAAGCAAAGGGGAGGACTGGGATGTTGTTAGCCCCACGATGGATGAGGTCAGCTGTTTACTGTGTCTTTTTGCTCACAAAAAGTTAAAGGTGTCCCCCAGAGCCAGGAGCAGGGTAGGCCAATTGCAGACTGGCTTGTGCCCTCGGTGCATATATGGGAAAGGGCTGTGAGGGGGTAGTCCTGACCCCCAGTGTGCCCCAGACTCTGTTCCCAGGAGGAAGAAAGCTGTTTTGTGCTCAGGTCAGTGGTGCTATTGTGTGGGGAGCCCTGGCTGGGGGGAAGCCCCTGCATTCATCTCTCCTGGCTCTGCATGCTGGAGCCTGACCAGAGAGCAAAGGGAAGGGACTGCCCGGCTCCTGCTGCAGAAAAACGTTGTCTTTAAGATCTTGCCTGCTTGTAAGATCATAAATAGCGCCGTGGGGCTTAGCAGGAAACCCTAACTGTTTGGAAGCCTCGCTCTGCAGCACCTGCTTGGCTCATCTTCCACAGAGCTGGCAGTTACAGCAGGCTCCCTGGCAGGGTGCTGATACAGGGACCTATCTGTAAATACACATTATTTAAAATGCCTCAGCACCCAAATGCAGTCCCCTGAGCACAGCCTCACCCAGTGCCACGGGAGCAGGGAGCTGGGGTGCCTGCTGCAAAGCCGTGGGGTGCAAAGGGAGGGGGCTGGGATCACCCCATGCTGCTGTGCTGTGCTGTAAGATGTGTCCCTGGGGTATGGGTGTTGTCGGGTGGGCCCCATGGTGCCTGTGCCTGATACCCACAGTGCCTTATCCCCAGCCAGCACTCCCAGGTGGTTGTTCCAGGAAACTTTGAAGTGATGCCCTGAAACTCCCCTTGGTTCGAATCGTCTGTAATTTAGCCTGATATAAACCATAAGGAACTCCAAGTTGAGTCTAAGCTGGCACCAAACAAGGAGAGCGGTGTTGCGGAGCATGTCTGCACAGCGTGCTGATCCATGTGGGCTGGAGGTGGTGCTGCACGGCCTGATCCTGCCATCCCACAGCGATGCTGCAACCTGCTCTGATCATAGCTGGGGCCCAGGGCTCATCTCAGCCTGGAGCAGATAAATCACACCACGAGTTTGGCAGCCACATCGCCGAGCATATGCTTGGATGTCCTTTAGGAGCAAGCTGCCTGCTCCTTCTCACCCTCGTGGGGATGCTGCTGGATACTGTTCTACAATGAAGGATTTCTTGCCCAGCATCCTCACGGGGCTGCAGAGCATCGCGTTCCCGACGGCTGAGGAGTCCTTCCTTTGGCTCTTGCAGAGTTCACCGTGTCGCTGGTGGAGAAGATGCAAGCTCAGGAAATCCTACGGAGCCTGAGGCTCCCCGAGTTCGATGACCTCAGCCAGTTCTTCCGCAACCTGCCCGCCACCGCCCTCGTGGGCATCGGAGCCTTCGCCGCCGTCGTCGCCTATTGGTTTGCCAGCCGGCCCAAGGCCGTGAAGCCGCCCTGTGACCTACGCATGCAGTCAGAGGAGGTCGAGGTGAGACCAGTTTGGCACTGGGGGGGGGTGAGCAGGTACCCAGAATGGGGCTGAAGTCTCCTCTTGGAGGTCACAGAATGGTTGGGTTGGAGGGGGCCTTAAAGATCGTGGGATCATAGGGTGGTAAGGTTGGTTAATTTGATTTTTGCTTTGCCTCAATACCAATAATTGAGTATTACAGCAGCAGCTGTGGGAAATGTTTATGCTGGAAGGCAACCAGCCATCCCCACAGCAGCTCTAAGTCCTCTTGCTCGTGTCGGTTACTGAGTGGTGGCTGCTACAGAAGCCTCAATAAAGAGCAGAAGTGTACCCAAATCCACTTGTAAGGCTGAGGAGTAATTCATGTTCGTGCTCTTAAGAAGTCTTAACGTTTAATGAAGGTGCTCCATTTCAAGGAGGAGAAATATTTCTGAAAATTGTTTCAATTTAAATGAATACCTGAAACACTGAGAATTTGAAGCCTTCTCCTGTGTCCACATAAAATATTACTGTCTCCAATGCCAACAACTTTTTAAAAGGTTGGGAGGAATGTAGGATTTCCACACGTGGATGGGGCTTTACTGAGCCTTCCTGCTGACTGGTGGCACTGTCCCCCACCCCATACCACTGCTGTGGTGCAGCTGTGTCTGTAGGAGCTGACAGCGATGGTGGCATCTCTTTGTCCCTCCTGTCCCACCTCTGGGAGCCATTAGGAGCCGTTCACTATTTTTTCCCTCCTTATCTGACTTGCTGTGATGTCAGCCCCAGTTTTATCTTCCTGCTGTTATCTCCTGATGGGCTGAGACTGGAGCCTGTCCTGCACTTCGGTCAGGACGTGGGGCCCCAGGACACCTTGTCAAGGACGGAGCCTGAAGCTGTCAACCCCCTGGATGTCCCCACTCCATTATCCCCACCAGTGCAATGTCTCGCCCTCACCCAGCGTCATATGAGCCAGCAATTTATTCCCTCCCATGCTATCCGTGGATTTAATACTCGTATCTCTTTGGGAAACATCAGCCCCCTCCTCCAGCATCGAGCAGGGTTGAGCATTCATCTCTGGGCTGTGGATTCCCATTGCCACGTTGCGTTGTGTCACACAGGGCCTGGATGGGGCACGTCGCTCGGTGATTGGGGACAGCCCACAGCTGCTGACGCACTACTACGATGATGCTAGGACCATGTACGAGGTCTTCCGGAGGGGGTTCAGCATCTCTGGTGAGAGCATGGGGATGGGGAGGCCCGATGAGTGGAGAGACCCAAGGAGGTGCCAACATTTTGGTCACCAAAGGATTTTAGAAGTCAAAAACGTGGAAGGCCAAGAAGTCTTTTAAAACCCAAGTGGCGTAGGAGGGTGAATGTTTGTAGGAGGCCAACGGGGTGTGGGTGGCCAAGTGAGAGCAGTGCTGGCCAATGTTGAATGCCAAGGAGTTGGAGCCTACAAGGCTTGGGTGGCTGAAGGGGTGCCCACGGGTCTGGATGCAGTTTTGCTCCTTCTTGCTCAGAATTAATCAGAACAGCTTTAACATCTCTTTTACTGATAACTGAATAAGCGATTTAAAGAAATCACTAGGGAGTTGTAATTAAGGTTCTTATTAGCACTGCGCATTATTTTGCATCTAATACCATTGAATTTCACTGTGAAGTCTCTTGGTACCATGAGGTCTTTTTGCTGTCACGGGCAGACAATTTAAAGCCCTGAATTCTGCAGCATCAGTGACACTCATCATGCATTATTCACATCCAGAACACTTCTGAATATACTAAATGAGCCTGATCCAGATGTAGATCTGCAGGTCCCCATAGAGTTCTCTCTCTCCTGCAGAAACTGGTATTTATTTCTGCCTGTTGCTTTTTCTCTACCAGTTATCCATCCAGCTTACACCATAACTCACAGCAGGGCAGGGGACTGTGGCAGAAGCTCTGGGGGTGCATCCCCGCAGCATCAGGCATCAGCTCCCAGCACTTCCCTAACTCTACTGTCTCTGCTTCTGTCTTCCAGAGAATGGCCCCTGCCTGGGCTTCAGGAAGCCCAAGCAGCCCTACCAGTGGCTGTCATACAAAGAGGTGAGCTGGAGCCAAACCCCATGTGGAGCCCTCCTCCCAGCACTCTCACTCTTCCTCGAGTGAAAGAGCACCCTAAGCTAGAGATAATGTAAAAATGGCTTTTACACAGCTGGTGCAATAATCTGAGACCCCCTTCCTGCATAGCTGAGTCTTCCCTTCGTTTGCTGCTGCTCTTATTCCCCTCTCTGATGTACTTTTTTTCTCTCCCACTTCCAGGTGGCTGAAAGAGCAGAAGCTCTGGGCTCGGGGCTGCTGCAGCAGGGCTGCAAGCCGTCCACGGAGCAGTTCATCGGGGTCTTTGCTCAGAACCGCCCGGAGGTGAGGTTTATTTTAAGATGTCTCACTAATGTACCTGACTTGAGAGAGTTGACTTGAGTTTCCAAGTGCGTTAAAACTGCTCCCACTGTTCCTTTTCACCTCTTTGGTAGTGGATCATTTCTGAGCTGGCTTGCTACACCTACTCCATGGTGGTGGTGCCCCTTTATGACACCCTGGGTCCTGGAGCCATCCGGTACATCGTCAACACAGGTATGCACCGAATTATCACCATCTCACAAAGCAGCCGTGCTGCTTGGAAGGGTTCATCCCCTCCTGCTTCCCAAAGGATGTGTGCTGAAGTCTCTTAAGAGGTTTTGGTGTTCCCTCCCAGACTTATAGCCATGCAGTGTGCAAGTGGAGTATTTTGAAGTGGATCCCAAAACAATTGTTGGTGTCAGCTACTCTTTTAGCCTTGTTAACTGAAATTGCAGTGGTTTTCTAAGAGAACACATTGTACTCTGGTATCTCTGCTGTTAACTGCACTCGTATGGTGTTAGCTAGGAGTGAGCATCCAGACTTGCATCGAAAACTATCTCCCAAAAACAACTTGTTTGTCTGCCTTCCTTCCAGCGGACATTTCCACAGTCATTTGTGACAAACCTGACAAAGCCAGGACGCTGCTGGACCACGTGGAGAGGAGGGAAACACCGGGGCTGAGCTCCATCATCCTGATGGACCCCTTTGAGAAGGAGCTGACAGAGAGGGGAAGGCGCTGCGGGGTCCGCATCCAGACCATGCAGGAGGTGGAGGTGGGGCTGCCCTCCCTTTCCTTCTCATATACTTTGTGCCTAGAAGGTGTAAAAACCACTGTGACTTGTGAACTGCACGGCAGGGTCAGAGTGTGGGGCTCATGGCTCTTCATACTGGTGCATGGCTCAGCACAGTTCCTCGTAGCATTGTCCCTTGTTGGTGGGAGAGCCAATGTTTCACACAATAAGGCATCAGCTGCTATTAAAGCCTCCTCCTATGAAACAGCCCCAGCCCAGGCACTCCTTGAATCTAGGGATGACATCGTAGGTCATCCAGGCAGCTTTGGACACAAAAGATGACTTCAGAGCTAGCCACAAATGGCTCTGCTCCATCTCACAGCTCTCCCTTAGTGGTTCACAACGATAAGCCAGTGGGCAACCCTGCAGGAATTGTAGTGGAAATGATCTTTGTTGCTTGAATCTCTTTCAGGACTGTGGCCGGGAGAGCCGACATGCGCCTGTGGTGAGTGCTGTCATGCTGCCACTCCACTGAGAGCTGCAGGTGGTTGTTTCCCCAGCAGAGGAGCAGCAAGCTGCTCTGGGCTGGGGCAGCACCCTGCAACCCTCCCCGTGAGGGAGCAACGGGGGCTGTCAGTGCTGAGAGCTGGAGATGTGCTTCATTTTCTACCTACCCTCTGCCTGGGGATGCTTAAATGAGATAATTCATCCTTGCTGAACATGTTAATGGGACAGTAATTAAATGTCAGCGCTAAGCCACACTAATTCCACTGCCCAACCCGGGCGGCATCGCTGCTTTTGTGGTGGGGTTTCTTTAATTCTGAAGCAACTTGACACTGGAAAACTGCATGGATACTTTCACCAAAGGTGCTCATGCCTTTGCAGAGCTTTCGAAAGTGCTTTATAATTTCCATGTTGTTAATTTGTCCATTGGGGATCCCAAAGGATGCACCTGGTGGTGCTGAGGACACGGAGACACTGCTGGAAATGGGACCAGCAGCAGCCCGGGGATGTTGGCCCTATTGTGGCTGACAGTGTCTTTCAGTGCTTGTCTGGAAACCAGTGGACTGTCCCATGTCTTCCCAGACACCCAGAGCTATAGACAGCACCTGTATAACTACTGAGCGCAGTGGGGAGACCAGGGCTGGGCGATTGCCAGTGGAATAAGAGCAAGTGAGCGTATCTGGAAATTTCCCAGGTGTTGCAGTATCATCTGCAAAGAGAACACTTTGTTCCTCTGACCTGTGTGGTTGGTGTCCCAAACCCAAAGGAATGCTGTTGCTTCCATCAGGAACGATGCAGCACTTCAGCTTTATAAGGGCAGGGATTGTTTTGCTGTAGGGAATGTTGGCATGTATTCTGAGACAGAAATATTCCATCAAAGCTTTGTTACACCACAGCACAACCTTAATGGGGATGGAGCAACGCATCAGGCAGGGAAAAAGTCTGTGTCAGATGAAGAAATGTGATGAAAGGAGAGTTGTCAACGGCAGTGAAAGCTTTTTATGGCAGAGTTGGAATATAGTGGGTTTGATCTTTGTGTTTATACAATGACAACGTTCTGCCATTGATTCTTCCACGTTTGCTGATGTGATTTTTCTTATTTTCCTCCTGTGTTTCCAGCCTCCCCGGCCGGAAGATCTCTCAATAGTCTGTTTCACCAGTGGCACTACAGGTAAAGGAGCAGGCATCTTATTTGTGAATTATTGGAATAGTTAATGATAATTGATAACACCTCAATATGTGCAAGCACACTGTTACGCTGCCATGAGAATGGTTGTATGTATTTGCAGTTAGGTGTGCAGGTTTCTGTGGAGCTGTGCTTCCCTGGCTCCTGCTTTGGCAGTACAACTTTGCAGTTTTCTGCAGGGCTGCTCGTGTTCCTGGCTCCCTTCCTGCAGTGCAGCACTTGGCTGGTTGCTGCTCACCTTCTGCAGGCATTTAAGGGAGAACTGCCTGTCCGTAGCACTGCACTCTGTCTCCCAAGCACAACGATGTACCCCACACCTCTGCCCTGCAGAGGATGCCCTGACTGGACACAGGGCTTCGTCCTCTTGTAGAGTCTGGTTTGCTTGCAGCCTGCCATCACCTTCCTTCTCTCAAAAGCTCAGCCTCCCTAACCTCCACCAAAAAGTCCCCCACGCAGACAGCGATGGGTAGAGCGTGGCCACGTGAAGAGTGAGTGCTTGGGCAACCTGCAGGGAAGCACCAGGCAGCCCTGGAGAGCTCATCCCACAACCTGGCTGTAACACCTAGCACCCTGAACCACCCCCACCTCCCCATGTGGGCAGGAGCTGTGTGATTCCACGTGATGGGAGCGTGACCGGCTCAGATGGGAGCATCACCCAGCTCCAGGAGAAGACACACTGCAGCCAGGTAAGCAGCTTCCAGTGCTGACATCCCCTTGCTGCTCAGGTGGGATCAGAAGGCTCTGTTTGGCTGTGCTTTTGCATGTCGTTTTTAATTGGGATTTGCAGATGTGTGGGTCATGGAGCACTCAGCATAGCGTGGTGTGAAAGGAGCAGTGTCAGAACTGCTGCACGAGGGGCTGAGCCCAGGCAGGGCTATGCTGGGCAGTGGCACCTCTTCTACTGCTATATTCATTTCTAAGTCAGACTTTATTTTAATTACAAAATGAGTTTATTTGTCTGCAGACATGGTCGTGGGCCAGTTAGCTTTCTCCCACTCTCAGAGATCTCCAGTTCTGCAGAAGGGCTTGCTTTGGGTAGCCCACATTTGGGTATTTCTAATGACCAAACTGATAGTTTTATCCCAGAAAACACATTCCCATGGGCTTTTCCAGTTCTGAAGGTTTCCAGATTTGTTTCTGTGACACGAAACCGATCGTTGCTCTTGAGTTTGTTACATGGAAATTGTAGAGTTAGAAGCCAACGAGCAGAAGTGGATTTGAACACGTGTTTTTCTTTGCCAGGACCAGCTGTGGGCATGTCTCCATGAGGAGAAGGGAGAGCCTGAGACCTTCGAGCTCAAAGGCCAACGTTCGCTGCCTTGCCAAGAAATCAGCAGCACTCACAGATGGACTGAAGCACACAGATGAAATATCACTTTACAGTTGTGCATGCTGGCTGCTCCCAGAGCACAGTCCCAGTGAGGACTCCCCTGTTCCTGGTTGGATCAGAATCCCTTCCCAGAGCTGATCTCCTCACCCAGCAGTGCCCCCTCTCCCAGAGGGCCCTGAGATGCCCGTGGGTCACGTTGCTGCAGCACTGCTGGAGGTGCTGCTGGGAAGAACCACTTTAGCAATGCTGCTTTGTTGTTTATTGCCACATCAGCTTGGCACTGAGATAAGGAGAAGCTCCCACGCCCACTGTTATCAAAATGGGATTGCCATGCTGCCTTCGGGATGGACGAAGTGCTGCTGTACGAGGGAATTCAAAGCAGAGCAGAGTCACTCATGTGGCACGGGGTTTTTAAAGAGAATTAGCTTTGCCTGCTCCTCTACAAGTGGTCATTCTGGGAAAGGGCTCCCAGCACGGAGCACCCCGTCTGCCGGGCGGATGCCTAAAGCAACCAGAGGACCTAAAGGGTGAATGGAGACAGGAACCTCCCAGCCCAGACAGCTTCATCTCTGTGCTGGATTTCTCCCAGTGAAGTCTGAGGTCGCAGAGCACCCGAGGAGCCTCCCAGAGAGCACTCAGAGCACCTGCGGGCACGGAGATGCTTGTGCAATGCTGCGGGAGCACGGCTGCTTGGGCAGACACAGCTACAGCACGAGGAGCTGTGCCAGGGCTGCCTGTGTGTGTTTACAGCTGGCGTGGGTTCGTGGAATTTTCCTGAGAGAAGGATCCAGGTGTGCACCTGGCTGTGAAAACATGAGCCTCAGAGCCAGGCTGCTGTCAGCAGGGGCCAGCACCAAGGAGGGATGTGTGTGAGACCCCAACAGCCTCCTGTGGTTGTCTGTAAGGATTCGGGACCATACTCACATGTGCTTGGAACACCGATGTTCAGGATGTCCTGTTCTAGTGCAATAAACGTGTGCAGTAACTACTATTTTGGCTTGGGCCTTTATTTGCCTATAGGAGACCCTGGTGAGGGCACGGGGCTCAGCACCACCACGAACTGCAGAGGCAGCTGCATCCTCCCCAGCTGCTTCTTTTCTGCAATGAACCCTTTGGGGGCGATGCAAAGTGGCAGTGCTGGGGCAGGATGTGGCAGGGTGCTTTGCACGGAGCTCTGTGCAGCCCGAGCTGTCTGCACTCACTCTGCTGGCTCCGAGGGCCATCCAGAATTCCTGCTGCACTGTTCCTGGTGGAAGCCGCTGCCTGAGGTCTCCCGTCGAGGGGTGCATGTGGTGCTGAGTGTGTGGGGTCATTCTATTACATTTTTAGTATTGTGATTAGCGCCTTTGGCGGATGCTGCTGCGTACTGTGAGATTTAAATGCTTTAAAAATCGTTTAACGGTGTTTGTTTGGATGATTTCCTGTTTCTTTGGTCGGTTTTAAGCTTTTGGAAATGAACTGCTGGCTCATCTTTTAAACTCACCCTCTGTGCTTCCTTTCAGGAAACCCCAAAGGTGCTATGCTGACGCATGGGAACGTGGTGGCCGACTTTTCGGGCTTTTTGAAAGTGACAGAGGTGAATACCCCGATTGGGAAACACTGTGTGCAGAGCACGGGGGTTGGGCTCCAGCAGCAGCTGGAGATCACATCTCTTATCTGCTGATAAGAGCCACATTTATCTTTCCTGAGGGCCAATTGCAGTTCTGTGGGCAGAGGGTGCTGCTGAGGAGCAGTGCTGTCCCCATGGAGTGGTGGGGGGGTGAGGAGAGCAACCAGAACCTGCAGGACTGAGCAGTGCCTGAAATAGCACCACTGCTGGGGATGCTCATGCAGTGTCACTGTCTTTAGATGAAAGCTTTCTACTCATATGTCTGTATCTATAGAGAGAGATAGAGAAAAATGTATGCTTTTTAACGTCAGAACGGTTTATTTCATTTATGTTACAGTATATCTTGGTTTTGGCTATCCTACAGCATTGGCCAAGTCCATGTACAGTATATCTCATGCAACTTTTCTTTAGAAACAATATAGGAAGCACAACATAGTATGAATTGCATGCCAGTTGTACCCATGGAATATAAGGATCTTGCTGTCTGTGGCAAACAGACGGTTCTGTGGGGCTGCAGTGTGCATGTGGGATGCCCCACGTATCACAGCACAGCCCTCATTTGTCCTGGGGTTGGTATGGGGCAGTACCGTGGTCTCAGTTCCCCATCTCTGGAGTTTTCTCCATCTGCTGCCAGGCTTGTGCTGCAGGGCTGGGGCTGCCCCGGGGCACAGGGATGCATGAGTGGCAGCTGATGCCTCGAGGCCTCCATGTCCCAAAGGGCAGGAGAGTTTATTTTGGAAGGGAGCACCTCAGGGGAACGTGGTGTCTCCCGGGGCTGTGGGCTCGGTGCTCACTGGCAGCAGATGCTTGTGTTAATCCCGAAGGTGTCGGGTGGAGGTGTGAGGCTGCTGAGCGTGCCCTGGCACTGTGGGGTGAGCTGTGAGCACAGCACGGATCCAGCACGGGGCCAAGTGCTTGGCATCTGTCAGCAAAACTCAAGCACCTGGAGTGAGGGGCACACAGATCACCGTTTGCATACTGTCATGCCACTTTGGCTTAGTTCAGTCAGTTTCATAAACAGATTTGTTTCTTCTTAAGTGAACTTAGACCTTCGTTGTAAGGTTATTTTCAAATGCTGAGGTGCTGCTTTCATTTAATCTAACTGCACTGGCTGCGATGCTATTAAATGTCAGCACCTTGGTCCCATTTAAAAACAAATCGTTTCTTGTCTGGGCACTTAAAGTAGCACAAAAAAAAAAAAAGTGGCATGGCTGGGAATGGTGATGGCTTCACACCACTGCAAGTGCAGAAACTGAAGCCCATTTGAATTAATGCATGCATACAATTGCAGGCCTGACTAGCTTAGCTCAAGTGTTCACAGCCCCGAGTGGGATGCTGAGAAGGCCCACGTTTGGCCTCACTGGGTGCACCCAGATGAACCTCAGTGAGCCAGCCTGAGAAGCACGCTCCCTCTGCCACAGGGCAGCAGTTCTGGCACAGCTGTGGGATGCACTGGGGGTGTAAGCTGCCAAACCCTGGAGCCAGAGCTGCTGCACTCATTTGGCATTGGTCTCTGGCCTCAGGGCAAGCTGGTGGGTCATCGAGCTGTCCGTTTTCCTAATTCATAGCGTTATGGAGAGCTGTACCCCTGGCCACGCTGGCAGAAAAGCATGAATCAAGTCAGGCTCTTGAGGCAAAGCAATGACGTTGGCCACTTTTATTTTTCACATCATTTTTTGCCTTTCTTTCCCCAGCATGCCTGTCAGTGGGACAGCGATAACACACTTAAAATCCCATTTTAATCAAGAAAACGATGAGGAAATGCTAACAGCAATCATTAATTTCTGTAGCCAAGTGATCCAGCATCCCCTGGCCCAAATCAAAGATTAACTGAAGGAAAAGCCATGAGCACTGGCTGTGATTGTGCTGGTGGTGGGGCTGGGCTCTGTGCTCTGTGTCCATCTCCGTGCTCTGTTCTCCTCCCACTAACGCAGCTCCATCGCCGCTGTGGCCCTAACGCTTCACCTCGTGCTGCTCCCTTCCTCTCTCAGTGATCTTTCCCTTCTTGTTCCTCTTGGTGCCGTTTTTCTTTTTACCATTTTATGACTTTCTTGTTGTCTTCCTGTCAGTGTTTCTTTCCTTTCTGTCTCCCATGCCCTCCACCTGCAGAAAGTGATCTTTCCGAGACAGGACGATGTGCTCATCTCCTTCCTGCCTCTGGCTCACATGTTTGAGAGAGTGATCCAGGTAAGCTCCTGCCCCAACTGACGCGGCCTCGTGGGGCCCCTTCTGCTTTCTTCCAGAGTCAGTGGTCTCCTACTTGTGAGGATGTTCACATTTCCTATTTGCCTTTAGCACACATGTTTGAGCGAATGGTACAGGTAAGGTCCAAGCGGCAGTGGAAATCACCTCTTTGTTTTTTCCACACCGAAAGAAATAAAATGAATAAAATACTAAATACCCATTGCCACCACGTAGCACTATAACACCTGCACTCCTGAAGTGCCGCGCGGTGACACCGGGTCCTGCTCTGGGAATAGTGATGCTGGGAGCAAAGGTAGTGCTGCACCATTATTTTCATCAGCTCAAATCCCAGCAGGGAGCGGAGCCAGCACAGTGCTGGGAGTGATGCTCTGGGCATGGCCCGCGTCCCCTGCAGGTAGCAGCGAGCGTATCCTTGCAGATAGCAGCTCAGAGCAGCCTGCAGAGAGGGCTCCTACATCCCTTCCAGGGAAGCTAGGTGATGATTTGTGATAATCAGCTCTCCCAGCTTGGAAATGTGGGAGCTAAGAAGTGATTCAGTGCATGAGGAGTGGGTCTGGGCTCGGTTGCAGCCCAGTGCCTTCCCAGCAGTGCTGATGCCCACAGAGTCAGACAGGCATCCAGGCACAGGCCAGAAGTAATGCATTCAACTCTGTTAAAGCACTCACAAATTGCAGCTGGAAGCCCATGAAAGGTTTGGAGAGTTACAGCCCAGAGTTTCTTCTCTTGTCAGTGGAATCCTTGAGGGTGTGTTGGTCAGTGTGCCAGCACTGCTCAGGCAAAGCACTTTAATGAGAACTTAATTATTACAAAGTCATCTGCTTGGGCAGAAATATAGGAACTACTGAAATAACCTCATTGCTGCTGCAGTGGCACAGGGCAGCTCCGAAGTGCACGGAGGGAGGGATGCTCAGGTTTAACTCCTGCTGAAAAAGCTCCTTCATGCAATGAATTTTCTAAAGGGCTAAAAATCATCCTCAAAATTATTCTGAGCAACAAATGCTGTATCAGCTTCCCCCAACGGCAGTAGTTCCTGGGAGTTGCAGTTAAAATTGTATAGGTGTGCTCTTTAGAGCTAAGAGTGCTTTAGAAGAGAACTGTCCTGCTGGAAGGGACCCACAGAGATCATCATTCCCAACGAGCCCGTGGTGATGACACAGCGGTGCAGTTCCAGCTCGAGCAAGGTGGCTGCTGGCTGCACGTCAGCTCTTTCCAAGTTTGTTTCTGAGACTTCTGGAGCTGTGGTTTCCATGCAGGCAAAGCCTCTTTGCAGAGGTGTTCCTGGGATAAGGGATCAGGCACTGTATTGCTAACGTAGTCTGTATTGTGCTTAAACAAAACTAAAGTATTAACACCTAAAAACCGTCAGCACGTCCTGCGTCGTGCAGGGAGACCCTGTCCCCAGGCAGCAGCTCCTTGCTCTTCCAGAAAGTGGCAGATTTGGTGGACGCTGAGTTCCCAGTTCTGAAAATGCCAACAGCCATCCACGTGCTTCCAGGCCGTGCAAAATTGTCCCTTTTTTTTGGTAGATCAAAGCACCATTTTTGCCATGCTGGAGAGCGAAAATTCGGGAAGGGCATTTCTGTGCGTTGGAGGGATGCTCTGCCCCACAGGTTAAAAGCACAGAGGTCTGATGTGGTCATTTTCCTCTCGGTTGCAGTCTGTGGTGTATTGCCATGGAGGGCGAATTGGTTTCTTCCAAGGTGACATCCGCCTGCTGTCGGATGACATGAAGGCACTGCGTCCCACCATCTTCCCCGTTGTGCCACGCCTGCTGAACAGGATGTACGACAAGGTGAGCCTCCTTGCTTTTCTTTTTGCCCTAACAAAGCCTGCGCCCCTCTAGTATTTATCCAAAAGATTCCTTTCCCTTTTCTCCCTTTTGCCTCGTTCCCTTCCCACGCTAACAAAGGCATAGCACAGCCTTACTCAGCTGTGCTGCTGCTGTCCCCGTGGCCCAGATGAGCTGCACAGCTGTAGGTGTGCTAAGGGCCGTGGTCGGTGGCAGCAGGCTGTGAGCTCCAGGCTCACCCAGCCCGTGCTGCTCTCCCTGCTGCAGATCTTCAGCCAGGCAGACACCTCCCTGAAGCGCTGGGTGCTGGAGTTCGCTGCCAGGAGAAAAAAAGCCGAGGTTCGAAATGGGATCATCAGAAACGACAGCCTGTGGGACAAGCTCTTCTTTAACAAAATACAGGTATGGGATTTAAGAAGCGAGTCTGAGGTCAGGGAGCTGTTCATCTCTTCCAATAGCAACCGGTGTTCCCCACAGTTGGTGTGGTCTGACCATCAGACCGTGGCCAACCGCTGCTCACCACTGAACGGCGGGCTGAAAAATTGAGTAGGAAAAGGAAACAGAGCACAGTCTGTGGATCTGTCAGCTTCTGCCACTTTTCTGCTTGTGTTTCTGTATCTACGCTCGGTGCACGTATCTGGCCCCATGTGCAGATCAGTGAGCTCAGCAGAGCAGAGGGATTGGGGTGCTGGGTGGGAGTTGTGAGGAGGGAAAGGATAACGGGTGGAAGAGATGTGGCTCCAACACTGCAGATTCTCTACGGGTAATGGCTGTTCTCAGGGTTGGGTTTCACTTAGGTGTACTCAAGGCTGATGTTTTCTGAAGGAAAGCAAGAGTGAGCAGAAGCAAGTAGAGCAAAACGCGAGCGTGAATCTTGATTTAACAAGAGGGAAATAAATCAGTGCCCTGCCATGTGCCACACATCCCCCGAGTAATAAAGCAGATTAAATTGGCTTTACACCAGGCTTTCCAGGCACAATGCTGCCGTAGGAGGCTCTGATTACTTCATTTTTTTTAATTGGATAACTTATCTGCTTCGTTTGTAAGCAGAGGAAGTGCAGCTCCTTCCATCAGGCGGGGCTGCAGGGCTGGGCTGGGCTGCTCTGTGCTCGATCCTTTTTGCTTTCGTTGAAAGAAAAAGGAAATGAAGGGATGTGGGGAGGAAGCTGCACAGGAATGTGGTAGTGCCTCCCAACTGTGTGCAAGATCGTCTGCCCTTGGAAAAGGGTGGCATTGCTTTAGGATGCTTGGGAGCCTGGTAACTAGAAGGTGCCAGTGAGCACAGAAAAAAGCAGTGGGGGAAGAGACTGATTCTTCCCCAGGGTTACCCCCGGGCTCTGCTGCAGGAGCAGCTCTAGCAAGGGATGTGGATTGGATGAGATGGAGCAGAGCTGTGCTTTGGGCATCGTTTCTGCCCATGAGGGACACATTTACGTTACATTGCTTTCAAGGTTTAGCTGGGTTTTGTTCCTAAAGGCAAGGCTCAGGGTCAGTTCACGTTTCCATAGCCAGGCTGACTGCTACAGGGGACGGAGGTGGGGCCATTCGCTGCAAGCTCTGCATAAGAAACACACAGCATTTGTGCTATCTGTAGTGATTCACACTGTTTCTTTTTGTTTCCTGGTGCTGTCCCGCAGGCGAGCCTCGGGGGATGCGTCCGCATGATCGTGACCGGAGCTGCCCCAGCTTCTCCCACCGTCCTGGGCTTCCTGCGGGCAGCCCTGGGCTGCCAGGTGAGCCATGGGCTGGGGACTGGGACTGTGTACGAGGTGGCTCCACCAGCAGCCATGGCTTGTGGGCACCCAGCATCCCTGTGGTGGGGACAAGGCGTGGCCTTGGGCACCAGGAGCATAGAGTCATCCCACCTGTCTCACCCCTTAAAACCGCAGTCATTAGGGTTGGAAAAAGACCTAAAAATATCATCAAGCCCAACCATCAACTCATCTCCACCACGCCCACTCGCGGGATCGTGGAATCATTAAGGTTGGAAAAGAACTCTAAGAACATCAAGTCCAACCCCAGCCCACCCCACCATGCCCACTGACCGCGTCCCCCGGTGCCACATCCCCACAGCTCTGGAGCACCCCCAGGGATGGTGACTCCCCCACTCCCAGGGCAGCTGTGCCACTGCCTGACAGCTCTCTGGAGAAGAAATTGTTCCTAATAGCCAACCTGAACCCGCCCTGGTGCAACTCGAGGCCATTATGTATGTGTTGATTGTTACACGTGGCACTTAAGATCCTCACTCTTACTAAGTTTCTTCTCTCTGACTAGGAAGCCCAGGACAATTACAAGGCTCCCTTTGAGAGCTTATAAATAGGTATAAAAAAAATTGCAAATTTTCAGAATGTCCCCCCAAAATACCACTTTTTCCCACTAGCAACTTCCTCCTGCCAAGTCCTAGACTCAAAAGCTAACTGCTGAGCTTGTCTGCTCGCTCTGCAACAGCATGACTCATAGTAAAGGTAATTCTGCAGGGCCAGGGAAAGTGCCCGTGCCCCATCCTGCTGCACACAGCAGGATCAGCTCACGGGGCCGTCCCTGAACTCCTGCAGCAGCGAGATGCTGTGCACTGATGCAGGGTGCCCGTTCCTTTGGCAGGTGTACGAGGGTTACGGGCAGACAGAGTGCACGGCGGGCTGCACCTTCACCACCCCCGGGGACTGGACCTCAGGTAGTGGTTTTCTTCCTTTTCCAAATCATTTCTGCCCGCAGAATTCCTGCAGGAACTTCAGATGTATCTGAAAGTACGTGACTAATAATAAAATGCCAATTATTGTTTGTAAGAGAGCGGACAAACGAGCTGCCAACTTTGATTGCCAGGTCACGTGGGAGCCCCTTTGCCCTGCAACTTAATCAGACTGAAGGACGTGGAGGAGCTGAATTATTTTGCTTCCAAAGGAGAAGGAGAGGTAGGAACTCAAGGTTTTGTATGAAACTCTTATTAGAGGACGCCGTACTAAGTTATAGTTATTGGAGCATTTTACGTTTTTGAGGTGCACAAGTGCATTTAATATGACTGTCAGGGAAAGAAAGCATCAGTTTACCAACACAGCAGTGAAGCATTTGCTAACGAGGGGCTGTGGCACTGCTGCCAGCCAGTGCCACGCCTGATTACTTCAGAAGCCAAGGCTGAGTTAATTAGCTTGGCTAGAGAGCTGACTTACTGTGATTTCTGCATTGCTGTCATTTTGATATTGCATGGAAATTAAACTTACTGAAATCACTTTTTTTTTTTTTTTTAAACTTCAAGCTGAATGAAAATCAACTTTAAGCAAATCGGTTCTGTCCCCTACTTCCATACATCCATGACAAATCCACGGGTCGCTTTTATAACTCAGCATGTTTTATTTGCACGGGGCACAGTCATGAAATCAACCTTCCAAACACATCAGGGAGTCACTGTTTAGCTCGCTGGTAACCTCAGCAGAATAATGACATGATTAATTAGCAGCCCGTCCTGCCTTGCAGATATGTGTGAAAGGACCGAACGTTTTCAAGGGTTATCTGAAAGATGAGGAGAGGACGAGCGAAGCGCTGGACCAGGAGGGCTGGCTGCACACCGGAGACATTGGGAAGTGGTTACCTGTGCGTATCCAATGAGTGGAGCCCGTGTCAGCTGTGCTATCCCACGGACACGTTCAGGTTTTGAACGTGGCCTTCCAAGAGGGTTTATCTTTACCAATGATTAAGCTTAATTTTGGCAGAATAAACTCAGATGTGTCAGTGAAGGGCTTCCTGGGGATGTGGTGTTCAGAGCTGCGGAGCCAACGTGGCTAATTAACTTCTCTGGGAACTCTCACTTCTCTCTCCTGACAGAATGGGACTCTCAGAATCATTGATCGGAAAAAGCACATATTTAAACTCGCTCAGGGAGAATATATTGCACCGGAGAAGATAGAGAACATCTACATCCGCAGTGACCCCGTGGCCCAGATCTACGTCCACGGAGACAGCCTGCAGGTACAGCACGGCCCTCCAGCCCCGTGGGACAAGCAGCACTCACTCCATCACTGCCCAAGCAGAACGTGAACCCAAGTGAAGGTGTTCAGCTTTTGGCACGTGCAGGAAAGAGTCCCAGAGAAGCAGTTTACGTGAAGTAAAGGCACAGTCACCAGGATGTGCCTCGCTGCAATGTGTTGGCCAATTCCTGACCCCGTTGGGCAAGAAGTGATAAAATCCTATCAAATACGGCCTGACCGTGCATTGACTTCAGCATGGGGCATTAAGCCTCTGCCTGACCCCTCTGCTCCTTTCCCTGCAGGCTTTCCTGGTGGGAATCGTGGTGCCAGATGCCGAAGCCATGCCAGGCTGGGCGAAGAAGAGAGGCTTTGACGGAACGTATGCAGAGCTCTGTAGAAATAAGGTTGGTTGTTGCAGCTGTCTGCACTGCAGTCACTGTGCTGACGTAGCATGATCCCTCTTCAAGGCAGACTCTGCTTGTTGTGCTGTCAGGGCAAGGACCATCTGCTCAGAGTGACTGCACGGGCAGGGCTGAGCCAGCAGCACCCAGCACTGTGCCTCCTCCCCAAAGCCATAACCCCCTTTACTGTTAGTGTTTTTCGCCTTTCCTCATTAGAACGTTTGCTAATTACTGTCGTTAAGGTGCTTGAACGTGTTTGGAATGGTCTGTGGTGATAATTGCTTGTAAGGCTGTTCCTGATATTTCATGGTGAATGTTTTAACCCAGGAACTGCAGAAAGCAATAATGGAGGACATGGTGCGGTTAGGGAAGGAGAGCGGGCTTCACTCCTTCGAGCAGGTAAATGAATCAATTAATTAATTGTGGCCACATTGGCATTGGTCTGCATGCACTGAATGGAGATGTTAGCCCTCGGTGTGATGCTGTGTGTTCTCGTGGTGCAATGCCAGCACATTGTGTTTGCCCCCTTGGAAAATGCACAGGCCACAGCTCTGCCTCCCACTCGTGCTTGACGTTGGAATGAAACTTAGTGGAAGTTTCAGGTGCAGAGGTGAAAATTCAACCAAGGGATGTGAGTGATGTCTCCAATCTGATGCCAGGGTTTGGGATAGGTGCTTTGATAAGTCCTTCCCAGTGGAGGCACTGTAAGGAAGCGGGGCTCAAACCACCATTCCCATAACCAACAGGGCAGACTGCTGTTTGATTTCCAGCCTATGCACTGATCCTTTTCTGTTGCTTGTGTAAATATTTGTACAACAGGGCCACAGACACCTCAGAAGGAAAGATCTGAAATCAGTAATGAACTACAGAGCACTAAAAGCACATTTTAAAAAAAAGCAAAAACATATTTTATAATATAAAGTACTTATTTCTCTTAAAATAATGAACTTCCCAATCATTATGTACAGCTTACAAAGGGCTTTTACTCTCACATTTACTCTCACATACATAGTCTGTGGGTGGTAGCTCTGGTGAATAATTCCCCATATCTGAGTGGAGCAGAAGCAGCATTAAGCATAGACTTATTATTCATTTCCCCATTACGCAGGAAAATGAACCTATATTAAAGAGAATCAAGTTTAGAAACAAAATGCAGTGGTTTGTAGTGCACGTTTATCTGTGGTAATAAGTCTGGTTTGCTCCTGCTACAGTCTTCACAGTAAGAAATATCCTCAAGCCATCAATTCTTTCAACATTTTGCAGGCAATAAAGCGGTGAGGAAAGCCTGGCCATCTTCCCATCAATTCAGGTTTTCTTTGCATTGCAAAACCAAAGGACTTCAAAATCAGATCTCTGTTGCAGTTGGTAATTTTAAGCCCCATCCCTGAGGGGCAGTGTGCCCGTGCATGGCATGCCCTGCCCTGCATACGAGGATGAGATTTCTCACCTCCCTGCCCTCGGTGCCAGCAGTGTGGGGGTGAGATGGCAGCAATCTGCCAGTGCTGATCTGGGGATGAACACCCCTGGGCGAGAAGCAGGACAGTGCTTACAGGGGAAAATGAACCACCTCATCTAAAAAGGATTTAAAACAGCTCCCCAGCTTATGTCCCTGCGAGTCCCAGCCTACCAAAACTCAGGACAGCCTGGTTTGGGGAGCATAGGACTGCATATGCTGGCCCTGCTGCTCTGCCTCACTTCGGTTTCACGCAGAAGAGGTTTATGTGCACATAAAGAAGTCATGCATGGCGAGTGCGACCTCTGCTACAAACGTGTCCCTTTCTTTATTCCAGGTCAAAGCCATTTACATTCACTCCGATATGTTCTCAGTACAGAACGGTTTGTTGACACCGACGTTAAAGGCCAAGAGACCAGAACTGAGAGATTACTTCAAAAAACAGATAGAAGAGCTATATTCCAGCATCTCCATCTGAAACCACGGGAAGAACCTCCCGAGTAATGGACTTTGTAGCAATATTAGGATAATGCTCAAAAGTACAGAGCCAGACTGACACAGCTGAAGCGGATAAGCATCTGAATCTTACGTTTGAGCCTTCTGTTTTAGGATTTCACCACTAACCATAATTGCCCATTTCCTCCTTTTTTTTTTTTCATCAGGTGTGATATCAGTTCTACTCTGTGTACACAGTGGGGTACCATCAAGAATCTACAGAATATACATCAATTTCAATCCATGTCCGAGTGAATTACAGAAACTTATCAATAACTATACACATTTCAAAGCTAAACTAGGGAAAGCTTCAGATTTGTCTGTTGATATTTGATTGTGTATCCCCTAACACGTTAGAGACTGAAATTGTGGATAAATCAGTAATGTGGTCTACCTCAAGCTATCAGCGATGGATGGTGAAAGCCTATGCTCCCTGATCTGTAACTTCAAGCTGGATATCGGTTTATATATTAAGTGATAGTTTTTATATTTTCCAGGACATCAATTCCATCAATTTGATTTAATCACTAACAACCTAACAACCAGAACAGAAATAAGAACAAGTCTCCTGGTATTTGTGCTCAGTGTGACACCTAACAGATGACCACTGCTTGGGATCATGCTGGCGTGCTGCAGGGCAGGAGCCCCCAGCCCCCTCCAGCTCCTGTGTGACTGTTTGCAGGCGGCCCTGTGCTCCAGGGATGCTGCAGCACAGCAACACAAGGTCTGCACGAGAGCCAGTGCAGGTGAGCCTCGAGCCACGTGTGTCTGGTCCCTGGTTATGACTTTAACACTGCTGATGCTGCACGCTCTGGTTGGGCTGGTTCCCTTTTGGAGTAGTGCACGGTGTGAGCGGGGCTGAGCAAAGTGAGTCTGTCTGGAGAACAGCTGGCCTGGGATGCAGCCATGCTGAGGAAGAGGAGGAAACGCTGCTCTGAGCGGCCATGAGGACAGTTCTGGCCCGAAGGTGCTGTGGGGTGAGGCATCGCATGTGGCTGCCAGGAAAACACCTCTACGTGCAGATGTTTGGATCCCGTTATCACCTGCAGCGACCTCTCTGCAATAAGCAGCAAGTTTTGGGAGGAAACCTGGGATCTGTGACCAGCTGCAGCCATCGGAAGGGGCCAGGAATGGAGGCTGGAGCAAACTGCCACGAAAAGCACAGAGCAAAGCAGTGAGAAGCTGTAAGGTCAGGTAGTGTGAGCACCGGGGCTGCAGGATGGGGTCCTACATCATCTGCGTGCATTGCCAGCTGCTGTGTGCTGCACCAGTGCGTGCTACCTTGGAGCTCTGCCTGCTAGGGCAGCAAAGGCACACATTTTCTGTCTTAGAAAGGAAGACACTGTAGACTCTTGAAACAAAAAGATAAATTATTAATCTGAATTCTCTCTCATTTCCCCTCTGAAATCCCACTGCATGCTTTAAAAATTAAATAAATTGAGTTAATGAGTTAGTTTTACACAAAGACTGATTGATGGCAGTAATTTCAGAACAAAGGAAATGGTATCCGTTAATACAATCACTCACGCACAGAACAAGGCGATTTGATCTATCAGACGTGGGAGGGTTGGTCTGAATCCCATCTGTGCCTCATTCTTCATCAGATTCCAACCTAATGATTCATATCTGTCGAAAGCAAGCAAGAGAAATCACTGCTGGGACCTGATGGTATTAAGGATTTCATTTCTCATTGCTATACACAGCAAGAGCAGCCCTGGGGAGTCTGAGCGTGGGGCATGAAGGACCAGAGGCAGTCTGGCTCCTTAGGTCAGGTCGTGCAGGAGTCTCATCTTGGAGGAGCCCAAAATAAATCATCATGTACACACACCCCAACACAGTGAAGGACCTGGCGCCGTTTCCTCTTTCCTTTGTGAACAACAAAAATAATATCTCCCATCTAAGTAAGTACAGAAGAGCTGCTTTCCCCTGAGCTGTTTCTGCCGCATGAATTCAGTTTACTTTTCTCCCGTGGTGACTGCAGTTAATCAGATTTGTTGGGACCACCAAGCTCTGGCTGTGTACAAGCAGAGAAGCTCCAGACGTGAGTTTCCTCATGGCTTGGAAGGCTGTTGTTTTTTTAAGTAGGTGATGCTGCTTTCTTATGGAATAATGTATGTTCTTTTGGTATCTAATGCAAAAGATCGGATGCACAATATGAACAGCCCCCCCCTCCCCCAATAAATAAAAAGGACTATAATAGGATGATGCAAAATTTGGGAGAAATCTGGGGGAAATTCAATTCTAAAGAATTCTGGTGTGAATATTCCCAGAACTTGTGAAAAGCTGTATGAATAAACTGAAAGCTGCCTCTATTATTTTCTTGCGTAATCAGATTTTCCTCTGCAGATGACTCTCCAGAAGCATAACTAACACTACAAGAGCTTAACAGTTGCCTTGAGTACATGAGCAAGGCGTGAGCCAGGCAGAAACACTTCCCTCCAACCAGCAGCAGTGTTTGTTTTGCTTTGAGCTCTTGTGAATCCCAGGGAAAACCCCAGGGCTGTGCAGTAACCGGTTTGTTTCTTTTCTCAAGGTAACCACGACGCTTATTTCTAATAGCTGTCTCACTGAAAGAGTCGGGACTCAAAGCTGTTGCATAAATGGCAGTGCATGCTACGCTTCTCTGTAAACAGTGCTGTTATTGATGGCTTAAAGAGGACTGTATTTAACTGCTCAGTGTCATTAGGGCATTCATTCTGCAGCCAAGAAAGTGTGACAGCAAAAGCCCACTGACATCGGCACAGCTCTGCTGCTGCTGCAGGTGGGACCCGAGCAGAAACTCGCTTGGCGTGAGCAACCAAGTGTGACTACAGCCCCTTTCCCCAAGGCTATGTGTGCTGCAGCCTGATTTATTGTGCTCTCTTATGTATATCAAAAACTGGAGGTTCCCCCTGGGCCTGGTGCTATGCCTGTGAGATCGCTGGAACGCTCCTCCAGTGATCATATATGAAAATCAGAATAAAATACTTCTTCCAGGAAGAGCATACTGCTTCGTTATACGTTCTGTACGTTCGCTGCTCGAGGCATTGCAAAGGCACGTTAAGGTGCGAGCAGAAACCAGGACAGAGTCGTAACCCCACGGTGGCAGGAACCGTGCAGAGCTGCTTTGCACTAAAGGCACATCCCACGGCTCACACAGCCCAGGTGAGAGGAGGTGCACTGCTGATGGATGAAGCTCTGCCATCTGTCATCTCTGTTACTGAGTTTATATCAGCATCAGCAAAGCCCTGTGTCATTTCTGCTGCGGGTACGATAACGGAGCAGTCGGACTTCTCCAACCTCCTGGGACAAAACAAGCAAAGGGATCATTTTATTTGCCACGCGTTAGAAGCACAAACTGGTGATCTGTATGTAAATACATTGCCACAAGATGAATGTAAACCGGGAAAAAAATAAACTATTTTTGCATGGTGGCGGATTACTTAAAGACCTCTCGATGCCTTACGCACACGTTGGAAAAGCAATTTATTTAGAGGCAATGCTATCTGCTAATCCTTGTTTCTTTGTCTCACTTTGGTTTAATCTGTGGGAAAAAAAAAAAACCCATATACCAGAATCAGATCTGTGTTTGTTCTTGGAATTAACTCGCTTCAGCGCTTCGTGTGTTCAGTGGTTCCTACTCCATGTTTTCTCCCATTCAATGGTGAGGCTGAGCCCATTGGTTATGGGGAGGAATCCACATCCGTGGACAACCAGAGGCAAGCAGCTTCAGATGTGTGGGACTGTCCCAAAATAAAATGTTTCGAGGCATCTGGAGTTCCTTTCCGCCCTTCATTTCAGCTCTTGCTGCGTACAGAGCACTGGATCAGGCTGCCCAGAGAGGCCGCCCCGACCCCGCGCCCGGAAGGCGCTACCGCCCGCACACAGCGCAGCGCCGCCTGGCGGCCGGCGGGGACGGGCGCTGCGCATGCGCGGTGGCGGACGGCGGTTGGAGCCGCTCCGGGCTTCTTGAAGGGGCGGCGGGGCGGGCGCCGAGCCCCGCTGAGCTTCCGGCGGCGGAGCGGTTCGCCATGGAGCGGCAGCGCTGGTGGAGCTCGGCGTGCGGCGGGAAGGCCCCGCGGAAGAAGCGGCGCTCGTCCCCGGTGCCCGGCGAGATGCTCCAGCTGGAGCGCCCCCGGCCGGCGCACTGCCGGCGGCGGCTCTTCGGCGGCGCGCGGCTCCGGGACCCCCAGCCCGGCTGTAAGCGGGGCAGCGCCGGCGGGCGCTCGGGTGCTGCCGGCGGGCGCTCGGGTGCTGCCGGCGGGCGCTCGGGTGCTGCCGGCGGGCGCTCGGGTGCTGCCGGCGGGCGCTCGGGTGCTGCCGGCGGTTCGGGGTTGGGGATGCGGTTGGGGCGGCGCTGGTGGTGTTTCAGCTGAGCGGGGCAGAGCCGATTTACAGTGAATATTCTGTTAGCTTTGGCTAAAAAATCCCCCCTTTTTTTTTTCCTTCATTTTCTTTTTTTTCCCCTTCTTTTTTTTTTTTTTTTTTTACCCTAATGTTAAACCTGCAGTTACTGCACCAATTGCTGCTTTTTCCCCAGGCCCAAAGGGAAAATCCCACGTGAAGACGTTACCAAAAATTAAGGAAAACCTCGAAGTCACCCATGGGATCCCTTCCTGCAGCCAAAGGTCTGTTAGAACACTAATTAATCATCTGCATTGCTTTGTTTTGCCTGCCTGTCCCTTAGAATCAGTGTGAGTGCTGGGGGTGCTGGGGATGCTGACGCTTGGCAGGCTCTGCTGACACCTGGTGAGCAGGTGTGTTAGGTTGTATCAGCTCTGTGGGTTGAGCTGAGCTCTGCTCTGTTTTTGGTTGTAGCGCTCAAGTGAATGTTGAAGGAACAGTGTCCTTGGAGCAGAATGAAGAGGATGTGGAAGATGGCACTGTACCGCTGCGGGTGAGAGTGCTGTTTTGTCCTAATGCTGAGGATTTATGAAGGATAAATAAAGTGAATGTGACGTGCTCAATTCTTTCTCTAATCAGGCAGGTTTTCCTGTGGGTTATTGATATGTGGGCACCCTTTTTTGGGTGGAACTTGGGTTTTTTTTTCCTGTGGGATGTTACCGTGATTTGGGCCAGAACAGAAGCTGTTGTTACCAGTGGTGTGTCAGAACATAATTTACCCATAGTGTGGAAAGGCTGTAACAGTGCTGCACTTTTCTTATGTTCTTTATATTGGTCGTTTAATTTTAGGACTCTTCAGTAATCAACTTTGAAAGTAAAGAAAGCCTGAAAAACACTGATGTTACTTCAGGTGCGTATAGCAGTCACGCATCATGTTATTCAGTATGTTTTTGTATCTGTATAAAATGACATGTGAGAATGATTATTGAGCTTTAGTGATTCAGCACGTGCTGGGTTCACATGAACTGACTGTAAGCAGCACAGGAGCTGTTCCAGGCAGGTGTGTGTACCTTATTTATGACAAGCATACCTGTATGTGGTTGAAAAAGTACTGCTCTCAATCTGTATAAGTTATTTGAGTCATCTGTACAAGTCCTTTGAGAACTGCCTAACTTCTTTAGTAGGGAAAAAGGAGAAAATAAAAAGGAGAGAGAGGGGCTGCTAACAGTGCCTGCTGAGGGCATGGCTGCCACCACTGAGGCAGTCTGGAGCCCAGCTTGTTGGAAACCACACGGTAATGATTTTGTTGTTGACAGAACTGCTTTTTGACATGAGTTCTTCAATGTACTCAAACATAAGTTTTTAAAAGCTTTTATTTTTTTTTAAAGCGTGTACAGGATGATAGAGCTTTTTTGGAAGCTGCCTTTTTTTGCCTCCCTCTCCAGGCACAGGGACGACCCTTCCTACAGGTGTTTCAGCTTTTCTCCTGGAGTGTTTAAGTGCAGATTCCACTGAAGATGGTGACGCAGTTGCCACAGACACCACAGAAAGCTTCCCATCCCCTGAAACGTTAAGAGATGAGGAAAGTTCAGGTTAGACTTGTGTTTGGTTTTTGAACTGTTTGATGCTGAAACATTTAGGAGGCTGTCTGAGGTAGGAAGGGCAGTAGCCTGTGCTGGTGTGACTCACTAGGTCAGATCTTTGCTGTGAGCTGCCCTGTGCTTAACATGCAGACTGGGTATCTGGTCCTCCAGTTCAGAGTGATTCCAGACCTGATAAAATTGGAATCATACTTCCAACTTTGAGTAATTGCTGTTGACACAGGTCGTTTGCTGGGGGTGACCAATGAATCTGCTTCCAGATGGATTTCTCCCAGCTGTTTCTGTGTGTTTGAACTAGGACAGTGCTTTTGCTTTGCTCTAAAGTTATTGCCTTGCAAATGAGATTTGTCAGATGATCAAAATTCTAACAGCTCAGTGGATTTTAGTGTGAGAAGCTTGTACTTGCATCTTCTGTGTCCAGAAAGGAATAATCCTGGCTTCGAGGACTTTTTCAAATGCAAGAACTCCACTCTCCTGGACTGCAGCAAAGCAGTGGCTGTGGATAAGATACTACAGCTCTCAAGTCTTTCACCAATATCAGGTAATTATTTCCTACGATACAAAATGATATCATCAACAAATATCACTGTACTGTAAGGAGCTTTGTATAATGTGTAATGCTTACTTTATTTGAGTTGTCTATGTAATGGGGAACAGCTTCTTAAAGTTCTGTTTTTGCTTCTAATGTTTTGCTTTATATTGTGCGTAGAACAAGGTCTGGCTTGCTTAGTTTTTTCTTTCAAAGTTTAGGTTTTGTGTTTTTTAGAACCTGTCGTGGAAGATTGTGGAGACCAGCCTATAAAAAGGTAATCTGCAAAGCAGGCTGATGCACCAGAACGCTCAGGTTTCTCTATTGTAAATTATATTCTGGGCAGTAGGAGTAATCCTGTGATTTTTGCAAACATATCTGGTGAGTTTCAGCTGCCTGTGTCCAAACCAGCTTTGAAACCAATGCACAAAGACAAGCAGGTGTGAGTTTTCTTAATAGACTTCTGCTTCACTATTGGAGCTGCAGGGAAATCAATGTAAGATCCAGGATTTTATGGAGTCAGTATTTACCTACAGTCCATAAAAAGTTGCTTTTACCACTGATACTAATTCTGTCAGATTTTATTCAGTTGCAAACAGCAAGATGTGTATGCCCAGACTGGCTGGGATTGCCTTTGCTGTACAGAGCATGAGGAGCTCCTGTTGTCAGCTCCTCATTGCAGTATGGGCTTGCAAAGGACAAAGCTAGGTTTTGGATATGACTGCCACAGGAAAGGAAAGGTTAGTAGCTAATATAAGACACTTGCAGATGTTACTGAACACAGCCTTTATAAATCTTAGGCCAGGTTATTTTCCTTCTGTTTTTATTATTTTAGTTTTTATTTGGAGTATTTTTTCCTTAACAAGAGCAGTAGGGCATGTGATATGCTGAAACCTTGTTGCCCTCCTGTTGTTAGCATACCAGCTCTTCTGTTGACAGATCATTTGTGTTAAGTACCTTTTTCCTCCAGAGGCTGCCCTCTGTAGCCCTTAAATTGCAAGTATCTCCAGAATTCAAGTGCTGTCCAATAACTGGGATGTGTGTTTAGCAATTAAGACACTCCTTACTCAGACTCTGTTTTGTTCTTTGATTTCCTTGTACATTTTTTTAATGACTGCGAACATCCATTCAGAACAGCTCACTTTTTTTCTCCTCCCCTAGAAAGAGACCCAAACGCAATTACAGTTCTTCAGAATTAAGTGTTTCAACTACTCTGGCAGGTAAAATACCACAGGCTACGTGCAACTGCAGGTGGGAAGGGGAAGTGTGAATTGAAGGTCCTTCCTGCAAACAAGACTTGCCTCCTAACGACTTAGCAACAACAAGAGAAAACTGCATTTTTGCTTTTAATCACCTGTGATGCTTAGTGAAAACGGTGTTTCTCACTTAACTTATTCAGAGCTCTGAGTCATGCTACTCACTTAACTGAATGTCAGCCTTCACAAATGCAGGAGTCTCTTCTGTAACTACGCTGTGACTGATGTAATTCTGGTTGCAGCCCAGGTGCCACACAGTTTTTCTCTGCTTAATTTGGACTGTAATGGAAGCAGAAGCTGCCACGGGCAAAGGCTGTTGTGGTTATGCAATTCCTCTTCTCACATATTATGCATGTCTGACAGTGAATAACCAGGTGAGCATATGATTAGTAAGGAACCTCCTTTCCTCAAGGAAAGGGAAGAGGAAAAAAGCTGCCCTGCTGATGGCAGGAGGCAAGGCAGATGAGGGTTACATTGAAAGGAGGAAGTATATATATGGGTGACTCTGGGACAATCCCTCTTTAAGAAGCATCCTGTAAGGCGTAGGTTGGAGGGTGGCTGTGGGCTTTGGGATGAAGTTAATTTGTTTGTTGGAAATTTATCGCAGGGAAAAAAATCTGTAAAATTACAACTGCAAGAGAGAGAACTCCACGCCTAAAAAGTGGTATGCGCTGTTCTTCACCAGTAGGACCGGAAAGAAAGGTGAACCATCTTTAATGAGTCAGCTAGGTCTCTACCTGGAAGTGTAGATGTACATTGGAGTGTAGTCAGCTCCTTCTAAGAGGTGCCTGCAGTAATGGCAGGGACTGCAGATGTAGCTTGCTTATACCTCTGGATAGCAGTAATAATTGTGGGTGCCCTCTAGGCTCACTTCTTCAGGCTGATTCTGTCTCTGCTACCAGCCCAGATGTATAGAGGTTGAGTTTGACACTGGGACTCTCTTTGTTAGTACTTACTGGACAGTAGAGATTCAGTTTTCAACGTGAAACGTAATTGTTTCATCCTTTAGCCTGACAGTCAGACTGCTGAGCCCAAAAGGCTGAATTGCAGCAGGAAAGAATTGTGTAACCTCTTAGAAGATAATGCATCATCTTCTGGTCAGCTTGAATCTGCCCCAGCAAACATTTCAACCAAATCAGTAAAGGGGACAGCAGAGGTCCTGCCCTCTCAACAGACAGTTGATGTAGTGGTAAGTAATTGCACTTTGCTTTGCTAGTTAACAAAGGCATAAAATTGAAGAGAGACTTGAATTATGATAAACGTAGCAGTTAAATATGAAAAGTGCTATGGAGTGTTTTATCCCTTGGTTTTGAAAGGGACTTCGGAAGTACCTTTCCTGTGCTGCAACCAACTGATGCTTTGTCTTAATTTCACAGAGCATGAGACAAAAATAAGAGAACGTTTGGAGTTCAGTCTTCATGGTGCAATCTAATTGTGGCTGTACTTAACGCTGCAATATAAACTGCGCAACAAACTGAAATTCAACGTGCTGAACAGTTTAAGATGTTTTATAATATCTTCCAACAGAAAAAAAAAAGCAGTGCTTGGTGGCCTTACTTGTGTTTCCTCTTCATTCTAAACAAATTTACTCTTCAGTGCCAGTTTGGGTTTTCTGTCTGTGAAGGCAGTGCCACCGCATCTCTCAGCACTGGAGTGGAAGTGATGTCTCTGCTTTCATGCCATAGCTCTCAACAAGTCTGCAGACTCATTTCTTTGCTGAGCTTTGGTGTTGGTTTTTTTCTATGGTTTTCTAGGAAAAAAAGTCATTTCAGTAGAAAGACTTATACCAGTTAATTTGGAAGGCTTTGAGTTGTGGAATTCAAGATGTTGTTGCAAGCCAGCTTTGATTTATGGGTGCTGGATTAATGGAGAACATCATGGTTTTGTTAGAGGCAGAAAACAGGAATCATTTTGCATTAGTTATCCTAAGTCATATTTTTGAAGCAATTACAACCATCTTTTGCATAGTCCAACAAATGTTGGCCATTCTGACTCTTAACCTGTCACTTAATTGGCCAGTCATTGCTGCATGTTTTGTATTTTGGGTAAATTATAGATCAGCTTGTCACCAGCGTGCTGAATCTCATCAGGGGAAGGCTTTCCTGAATACTGTAGATCCCTGTGGCAGTCCTGAAGAACTTGTTCTCATGTCTTTGAGCTCAGCAAAGTAAATTATTCCTCCAAGTTCAGAAAAAAAGATTATTTTATTTCAGGTTCTGATGTTAATGCACTCTTTAGGTCCAGTCTTGGCACGCAGGTATATACAGTACAACTATTTAAGCCTTACAGTATGGCAAAGAATTAAGATTGTTTAAGCTTTGGAACTTTCTATCTCCCTCTCCAACAGCATGTTAATGGTACACAAGTCAGTCTTAACTGTTTTCTAGTGCCATCCTTTGGATGCCTCCACCCCTGCATGCTTTCTTTGCTAAATGCTTTTTGAATTTCCCTGGTAGAAAGCTAGAAGAATATTTCTTCAGTATGAATAGTTGCATGAGTGAAATGTCTTCCATCTTTTCAGACTCTGTGTTCCAGAAAAGAAATCTGCTCCATTGTCAGAACTTCACCAGGTCAGAGGCCTTCCAGGCGTCGCCGAATTCCAGTTAGGGCAAAACCATTCTGCCTTCCTGAAGGAGTGCCTGAAGGTAATGGAATATAGAGTTGATTCACTGTGTGGATGATAACTAGCTGTGTGTGTTATGTTTGTCTTTCAAATACCTAAAGCTTCTTTGCCACTGCCCAGACAGCAGGATTGTACATATCCTGTGTTGCTAAATACATAAAGCTTTCATGTTTCTGTTTCACTACCATAGGATTGCTTTTAGTTGGCACTGAGAGCCAACTAAAGTTGAGATGCTCAGCAGAAAACTGTCAGCTGTTAAATTCTACCTAAGCAGCTCCCTTTCCTACCTTTTTCCCCTGAAAATTCTTCATGTAATTGGATTTTTGTGTAAAGGTTTCTATTTTTTCTTTCTGAGACCCTCAGAAGCTCCTTTCTTCCCTTCCTAGACTTTAAAGCAGATGAGAACTGTGTACAAAACTGTCTCATTGCTGTTATAGAGCTCAAATCCCTTCCCTCGAAATGATGTCCTGTGAAGTTTCTCAGTGTGCCACTGGATGGCGTATGTCTTCCTCAGTTTAAAATGTTCTTTACAGACAGTGTCTGCAGGTAGAATGCAGATTGCATTCATTCGTCTGTGCTGTGTTAATTTAGTGTTCAGATCCTGTGTGAGCATAACAGATTAAAAAAATGCTGTATGTGCACAAACTTCCAATGGATTTTCAGGTTCCTAGCTCTACAGCTTGAGTCCATGCAGTGCCCAGAATGCAGGAGGTGTTTGTGAGTGTGTGTGAGCTGTGGTAATGCTGATTATGGGTCATACTTGGTGGGCAAATAGATGGTTATCAGAAAAATCAGTTTTCTTTTACTACTTTAGAGGAGCCTGGGAATTAAGCATTACCTCAGACAGTGTGTCTGTGTGCTCTTTGTAAGCTGAGTGTTTCCATCTCTGTTCAGGAAATCTTTGGGGTCATGCCTCTTCCATTGGCAGTATATGTATGCTTAAAACTGTTCTGTCCTCGCTAGCAACGGGCCTATAAAATTTGAGTTACTTGAAATGATGGATTCTCTTGGTCAGCTTATCAGGGTAATAAGGTTCCTTTAATCTTGAGAATATAACATTTCATTGATAATACTTAACTTTTTTTTTTCCCCAGATGTTATTACAAGTTCTAAAACTTGGATCTGCTGTGAACACAGATGAGGCTTCTGATTTTCTGCAGGAGTCAACACAAGTGAAGTTTGCTGTAGCAGGGAGGTGAAACAGAAGTACTAATTAGTGGACAGATTATTTTGGTGCATACACTGTTTGAAACTTCATATAGTGTTTGACAGTAAGCCTGTAAATCCTTTACTTGAAATACTTCAATATTAAATTATTTGTACAAGCAACTAGATCTCCTTCTGGACATTGTTCTTTAGGAGCTCCATAAAGATGCTGCTTGAGTTCATTTGGGTTTTTAAAAATCATGACTTGAAGGCAGCAGACTATATTAAATGATTGAGTTTTGGTTCTTGCTGTGCCAAAACTTCTGGATTTACTTTTTTTGGTGGCATTGGCCTTTACAGCTGTGGCCTCTACTTTGAGTAGGGAACACCTGGCTTTGGAGTGCTTGTGTCAGTAGTAGCTTCTTAAAGCCTCTTGCCTCCTTCTGTCCCTGTCATGCTCCCAGGCTGCTCCTCCCCCTCAGGACAGTGTCCTGTGATGCAGCTCTTTGTCCAAAGCGAAGCCAAAAGCACAGTATTTACAACCTGGAGCTGTGCTTTATGTGAAGTATCAGTCAACTTAATGCTTAATTTTCTAGTACAAATTCAGGGTGTAGGTAGTGATGGGTTTCCACCTGAGACAGTGATGTTGTATCTGTGGAGTTTTATTTATGTGATAGGTGAAGTGATCCTTCCATCACTAAATTTGTGCTGCAATACACTGTAATTTCTTTTGGCAGAGAAGTGGACCTGGTGCCCTGTGGATAAAGGCTTGTGAGGTCTGACACTGAGAGATGAGTGGTCCTTTGTGTCTTCTAGTGACTTCAGGCTTGTGGAGAGCAAGTAGGGGCCTTGTGTGAACGCAGGTGGGAAAAAAACATGTATGGATGTCTGAAGCACTGGATGTTGATGTTGGTTAGGATTTTGCAGTTGTCTGCTGGTTTTGCTTGGCACATAGGTTAGATTCCCAGTGTTTCTAGTCCAGTTTTTGAATTGTTTATCCGTAGATGTCATTTTTCAGTGTGTTGAATCCTTCAGAAAATGCTGGCAAGAGCATCTTTTGGCTTTTCTCCGCTCACATTTACTGCATGCTGAAGTAGTTTGGATCTCTGCAAAGTTCTCACTAGCACTAATCCTTACTCAGGCTCTTTTGTAAAAGTAGGGAAGCTTCTACATGTTTCAGAGTAATAGTCTGGCTCTCCAATCATCTTGTTTCTCAGTATTATCACCCAGGATTTTCATGTGCTGTTTGTTTCCAAAAAGCATGTCAAGAAGATATAAAATTTATGATGTTTAATAAGTTTGATCACATCTGAACAGACTTGTGGAAGTTCAGACTCTGGGCCTTTTCCCATTGCTCTGGGTTAGAAGGAAGTGTGGATGGAGGTACTTGGATTTAGTCTCTATAAACAAATGTTGTCTAAGCGTTGTCGTGTGGCTCAAGGTTAAAAATCATGCCATTACATTATTTTTCCTGTAAGCATTATTAGTGTTCTGCCAGTGTCTTGTTGGAGTACTTCCAGGAATGCTTCTAATTACCAGCATCCTTGTTCTTACAAATCCGAAGCTGTTGGTAATGAAGTGTGCAAGAATCTGGAGCCCCTAGGAGCTGAGGGTGAGGGCCTTGATGTAGCTTTAAGCAGAACTGAGTGAGGTATGCAACAAGTTACGGTTGTGATGGCTGATCATCTTCTACTTGAACCAGAGTGAAAAAGATGCTGTTATAAGGGCATACTAGTAAGGTCCTAGGGGAAAAAAAAACATTCACCTGCCCCCAAAGCATTTTTATTTTCTACTCATAAACAGATCAATACTGACAAATTAATTGGAGAGTACAAGAGCAAAAAGCATTGCTTGTAACTGAGGTGTTGTCTGAAGCAGCCTGGAAACTGCAGTGTTTTATGGTTTTTTTTTTTCTTTCTCTGTGTGATGAGGCTATACAGGAGGATAGAAATATCACAAACCACGATCTCTCTTGTCCTTCCCCTCAGTTACAAAAGTGCTGCTTCATATTTTCATCTTTTGAGATGAAAGTGTAATTAATTACCAGGCTAGCTCCCTGCCCCGGGGAAGGAAATCTTACTCGTTCTGAGGCCACAACAATATCCACTCTTGTTCTGCTTTTCTGAAAGGGTAGGCACTTTCCCATGCTTTGGTTTCCAACTGAAGAATGGCTATATAAAATTTCACTCAGAGTGGAAACTGGTTCTTCCATGTTAGTGGATAAAGGTTATGGGTCACAGGCAGTTAATGGGATAGTACAGAAGAGCTTATTTTTGCAGTGATTGAGGAGAGGAGTCCTCACAGTATCAATGGGGCTGCTTTGTCACAAGCCTAGACATGGCGAAGTCCCCATGGCTTGAAAGGGATCACAGTGAGTCCGTCAGTGCAAGAACATTCTCTCCATGCACTGTGCTCTGTAGATGCATATTTAGTAAATGCATTACAGGGGAGAAAAAAAATGTAAGAGGGTTTTCATTAACAGTTTTCAGTGATTTTTAAGATGAATGGTTCTTCTTGGAGACAATGAGAGCTGGGTTTTTCACTGGAATGCTCCGGGGGTGTGTGTATCAGCTGCTGGAGTGTGAAGCCCTCGTATGCAAATGGTTCTGCTTGTTTGCTCTCTACATCTAATCTCTAAACAAGGCAGGTTTGGAGTCCCGGGCAATGCATACTGAGTGGACAGACAGGTTGAAATCCATGTTTTTCACACAGGTGAGAGGATTTGCCTGTGGGGAGGTTTTTCAGGAAAATGAGTGATGAAACGTGTTTTTTTCTCTTCCTGTCTGTCCTCCCCTCTGCTCTCTTGATGAAGCTGTGTTAACAGAGCTTGCCAGAATCCCTTGCTGTCCATTTGAAGCTTTGGAGCAGACTCTCTTCTGAAGGGACCCTGGCAACTTGGATTTGGATGCACTTGACATTAGCTCAATCTTCAGCACTGTTAATTGTGAAACTGTTGAAAGCTCAGATGTGTTCCCTGGGCAAATTCTGTTGCTTTACAGTATATTCTGTATTTGAAGGTTTTATTTGAAGCTGTGTGTATGTGCCTGCTTTGAAGAGACAGAGATCTCTCATCTGTGAGCCAGGCAGGTGCATTCTCCATACAGAACCAGGGGGGAAGATGCATCTGAACATGAGTCCCTGCTTTCCCTTACAAGCATTGACTTCTAGCAGGTGAAAACCAGGGATCCCACAGACAGCAGCTGTATATGTTACACACAAGATGATCCTTGTTTAAAAGCATTTCTAATGTAATGTTACATCACATGCTATCGTAGTTTAATTCCGTTTTCTGGGGGATGTGGGTGAATCATTTCTGTTGACTCAGTTCTTAATTATTTTCACTTTCTGCTGGTCTTGTATCTTCACAGTGAACAGTGAAGGAGTCTGTAAGCATTTGGTTTAAACCTGTACTAATAAATGCTTAGTTCCTTTGGCTTGTATTTGGTCTGGTTTCACGCACAGGTTACCGTGTCTAAATGCATTTGGCAGGTGGATGTCTTATGGGTACGATGGCTTCCCCTGCACGCAGCACACGTGGCTGCCTTCCTTCCTCCCAGCTTGTCCCAGTGCTATTTCTGTCTGTGCTGGGGAGACCACCTGCATCAAGCAGACCTGGGGGTGAAGAAAGGTGGGAGTGGATGGATTATTTTTGGTCTGAGTTGTGTGTGTATTTGTGTATATATATATTTTTTTCTAACCCAAATTTCTAACCAGTTTTTTTTTTTCTAACCAAATTTCTAACCCCCAAACCTCGAACTATCCAAGGATATCGGACTGAAACCTGCCTCTACTTTCCAACAAAAGTTCCTGAGGTGCTGCAGGTTGGATGTAAGGAACGTTTTATCCTCTGAAGGAGCAGCTTTATTCCAGGCTCGGGCTGCCCGGGGAGCTGCGGGGTGGGGGTGGTCCCCATCCCCGGGGCATTCGGGAACGAGGAGCTGTGGTCAGCGTTCCGGTGGGCTGAGCTTGGGGGTCCGCGAGGTCTTTTCCAGCCGGGGTGGAAGAGGCTTTTCCCCGGCTCTCGTGGCAGCAGCCGGAGCCCCGCCCCGCCCCGCTCTCCTTTCCCCCCCCCACCTCAGCCCCTCTCGCCGTTCCCCACCCGTGGGCCGCAGGCTCCGCTTCTCCCCCCTCTTCTCCCCCCTCTTCTCCCGGCCCACGTGGGGCCGCAGCCACTCAGCGTCCCACGCAGCGCCCGCCGGGCCCGCCCCGCCGGCCCTCCCCTTCTGGCAGCGCCGAGTGACTAATTTTTGTCATATGACTGTGACACCGAATGGAGTCGGGCGGGCGGAACTAACCGCGGCGCGGGGACGGCGGAGCCCGGCGCCCCAAGATGCCGCCCACCCTGTTCCAGAAGCTCTTCAACAAGAAGCACGGCCTCACCTCCCCGGCCAGGGACGCGAGAGACGACTGCGTCTTCAGGTAAAACCGGGCCGGGGCCGCCTTCCTCCTCCTCCTCCTCCCCCCGCCCCGAGCTCCGGCGGTGCCCGTTCCCCGCGTCCGCCATCCGCCGCCGCCGCGCTGCCCCTCTCGGCGGCCCCGATCCCCGCGGGGCTCCGCGCGCTCCCTCAGGGGATGCTCGGGGTCGGGGGTGGGAGGGGGGGGGGAGGATTGGGTTTGAGGGAGGCCGGCGCCATGCCGCTGGAGCGACCTTAAAAACGTGCAGCAAAAGGAGGGGAAAACGCGAAGCCGGAGCCAGGAGAGGTGTAGGGTTACCGGGGAAATTTGTCACGATCTGAACCGCGACGGTGCTGCGGAGGTGGGGGGCGAAGTGGGGCGGTGTGCGGGGCGGACCCGGACCCGGGGGCAGTGCCCCACGCGGGACCCGGTGCCACGCGGGGCCGTGCGTGGCCCTGCGAGGCAGTCTTAAAGTGCCGATGTTTTGCAGCTTGAGCCGGGGAAGTTGTGCGCTCGTTGAGGCGCTGCTGGTGCCCGCTGCTCTGACTGTGCTGCAGGGCTGGGGGCGGGGGGTGCTCGGCCCTGGGAGGGGGACACAGCGTGGTGCTGAGCGCGCGTGGGGACGCGTTTCCTGCAGCCGGTGTGTCGTTTCGTAGTGCTTCTGCTGCAGGATGTCGGTGGGTCCATCCTTGCGTGGTCAGCACGGAGATGCTGCTCCCACACTTAAGCTCTGCTGGCTGTGATGGAGGCTCCTTTAAAATGTATTTTGTAGGAGGCAAAGCTTCTTAATGATGTCCGTATAATGTATTATCGCTGGGATCCAGCCCCTTGCTGGGGAAGGGACACCAGGGCTGTGCCGTTGCCACACTTTCCCACCCTAATGAGACCTCTGGTAACGATGAGTTTGTACAGAGCCTGGCAACAAGCTGCACAGCTGCCATGCAAACCCCGGGCAGAGCATGGGGATCACGTCTGTGCTTTACAAAGCAAAAGCAATCTGCAGGGAGGTGGCTCTTCTCCCTTCTCAACACAGCATGCCGAACTGGATGTGGATTTTGAAGAGGATATGTCACGCTGTCTGCTCTGCCCTCCTCCACTCACATAGTGCTGCTTCACTGTGTCATGGGAAGCATCGAGCAGCTGCTGCTGGATGTGCAGTTGTTCTTCTGGTGCTGATGGCTGAGGTGTAGGACCGGGCTGTACTTGCAAGAGCCATGTGCTGTATTTTGGTGCCCTGTAGGCTCGTTGCCTTAATGGCTTCTTGTGTTTTCCGGTTGGGGATGAGTCTGGAGTTAATCCTGGTTGCATATGGCCCTATCGGTTACTGGTGAAACTTATGGGGAATGCACAAAATAAAGCCTGCTGTTGATGATAGTTGGGTTTTAGAGCCTGGAGAGCAGTGCTCTGGGTTTCTTGTCTGCTTCTGTGTTTTCAGTAGACCTGAGGGCATCAGTCTCATCACGTGCAGTGATACGAGTGTATCTTTATGTATTGGTATGTTACGGTTAGTTTAGATTCTCAATGATGAAACGTTTTCCACATATCCTGCATGCTGTTACTGTTGGTTGCCTTTGCTTTGGTCCTCCTAACTGAGAAGTTGCATAGAAAAAAAAAACTTAAACATTATATAAATTCCGTTGATATATTCAGGGGTTGATAAGGAGAGGGAAAAGCCTGGCTACTCTGGCAGTGACATCCATATAGCAAAACGTTTTATGATGATTATGATGCTTTTTTTTTTTTTTTTTTGGCCTGTGAACATATTCTGCCTTTCACTCAGGCTTACTGTGAGCATTTACCAAGGCCTAAGTTCCACTTATCTAAGCTCACATCGTTTCAAAGATAACAGAAATTACCTTTTTCTTCTGAAAAACTTTTCCTTCTTACTTTTCCTTTTCATGCTCAGAATCCTTTTGTCTCCTGTTGGGATGTGACAGGTTGAGGCTGAGTCCAGCAGCACTTCAGGAGCAGGCGTGGAGAGGCTGTGCCTTCCAGGGGTGCCCAGTAAGTCAGCAGCTGTAAAGTGTTTGCTGATGTCCCAGTTTGTTTCCCCCCTCCCCGTGTATGAGTAGCAGCCTTAGGATCCACTGCGTATCGATATTTTAACCCTTCATCTTACTTGGGGACACTCAGCAGTTGCTCAGACTGGACTCTCCCTGTGCAGCTGAGTGTCCGTACCAAGAGCATAAACATTCTGTGCTTTAGGAGTAAAATATATTTACAAGAAACACCTGCAAGTATTCCCGAGCAGAGATGACCCTTAAGCTCTAAGGTGTCGAGAACCAGCTGTCTGCTGCAAATAATACTCACGTGAGTGGATTTTCCTCTAGGGTAACTCTGCTATAAATAGGATCCTTGACCATGCTGTGCATGTGGTGGTGGCCTGCTGGTGGCAGGAGGCAGGGCGAGCTGAGCCCAGCCCTTGTCAGCCGTGCGCTCCTGCTGTCACCGGGGACGTGGCGTTGCCGGTGTGTGTGGCTTTCTAGAGTTTCAGAATCAGAGCATTCCCGTCGCAAAAACAGGCGAAGTGGCTGCTGCTGAATCGTGAGCTGTGCAAGTGTCTCAAACCTGTATACATTTTAAACAGCCATCCCATGAACCTCGCTACAAAATCTTCTCATCACCTTCTGGAAGCAGTCCCACCAGAGCTCCCTTAAACAGCCACAGGTTCTGCCCAGCATTGCATGCGAACACAAAGTACTCCTCTGCATTTGTGCTGGAAGGCTGCAGTTACAAAGTAGGATTTCCTTTTTGGCTTTTCACGGGCACACTTGAGTGCTTTGGAGAGGAGGGAGCTCCTAAAGCACCACAGCTTTGAGCATTCGAACCATGCTTGGGAGGATGAGCCCAAAGCTCAGTACAGTGCCAGCAGCTCTCAGGCTTTATGACTTTGTTGTTATGTTGCTTCTTAACTTGTTAAATGCGCGCGTGTCTTTCCAGTGGAGGGACTGTAACAGAATTTTTGTGGCGTGAGATTTTGTGCATTGAGATGGCATAACGAGGGCAGCAGCACTGTGCCTTCACACTGAGCTCTGGACTGCAGCTTTGGGTTGGCCGTGGGGAGGAACTGTTTCTTTCCATCTCAGGTATGAAGTTGAAACGCTTGTTCTGTTTTATCTCTAGACATCCCTCCCACTTAGCTAGAGGGATTATTAATTAGAAGTGCTTTTGACACTGAAGCTCAATACAAACTTGCCTTTTTTTTTCTAATCTAGAGAGCTCTGAAGAGCCTTCCCACCCCAAGGGGCATTCCACTGATGTTTGCAAACTGTTTTGCTCTTGATAAAGCACCTGTTGTAGAGGTGCAGCTGTGTGGTGGTTGTTCAAGCCTGAAAGAACCCCTTCCAGTTTCGGGTCTTACTGACAGCACGAAGTATCGTTGGGCACGTTCTTCCTTTAGGGGCTTGCTTTGGTTCTCTGGGTATTTCTGCACAGCTTTCCAAGTGGGAGGACATGGGTAAAAATAAATGTTCTTTTCCTTATACACGGGGAGGGCAATTTCCAGCCATTCCGGACCTGTGCTTTCTGGGGTCTCTCTGTTATGGGTGCTGTCCTCTACTGAGAGTGGTTTGCCAGGTTCCCAAGGTCTCAAGCTGGCTGCGACGTAGTGTTTCCTGAAATACATCCAGTCAGGGATCCCCCGTCAGCCCAAGCTCTTTCTGTTTTTCTGTGTCAGACTTCAAGTGGTGTTTAAGTGGTGTGGAGCTAATTTCTTCAAGCTTGATCTAAACTGAAAGGGATGTGGAGGCATTTAATACCATGTTATGGGGGTTTTCTGAGGGACTTTGGAGTTAAGTCAAGGAGGAACGTGACAGTTGTCTTCACGTTCATTTTCCAGGTGAAGTTTTAACCACAGAACTTTTTGGTAAGTTTTCCCTTTGTTCCTGAAGGTGGCCATCACTGATGACATGAGTGCTGTGGATTCTGTTCTTCCTGTGCTGAGAGCAGGGGTAACCAGCAGAGACTGCTGTGCTGCTTTCCCTTTTTAAGTGTGGCTTTATTGGAGGAATTCAGACCTGTCAGTATCTCAACACTGTGGTATCATCAGACCCAAATTCTCAGAGAGAGCTTGGACAGTCGGGCTGGTGAAGCCTCTGCCAGGCTCACATGACATTAACCTGCTTCAGCACGCAGGATGCCCTGCTCCATCACATCAGAGGCTTCTGTGTATCCATCCACAGCCTGCCTGAGCCCAGGAGATCGCACCTCCCAGCAGCCACATCACCCTGCACAGCAGATTTCTTGCCCTAACAGCACCTCACGAGGCTTTTTTGGGTTGTCCCACAGCAGCCAGCCTGGCCAGTGCCTGTGATTAATGATACGCTGCTTTCTCGTGTTTGTTTGCTTCTGCAAATGTTTTGCCAGTGGTTGTTAGATTGCTGGAATTTTGCCACCTCGAAGTCTTAACACCTTCAAAACCAGCCTTAGCTGGATGTGTGCTGCAGAAGCTCCAGCTTGACTTCATTTCCAGGTATCTGGTGAATTTGAAAAGTTTTTGTCCTGTCAAGTTTAAGACTATTTAAATCCTAAAAAAAAATAAAATAAAATTCTGGTGTTTGTATTTGGCCCTTTTCTGCCCTTTAATGCCCCTTTACATTGTGGGGTTTTTTTTGTTTTGTTTTGTTTTTAATCCACAATTTCTGTAGTATCTCTGGAAGTGTCTTTGGCTTCTTGGTTGTATTAATTTGCTTGAGTACAGCACGCTTTTAATAAATCCTGGTTTCTTGTCAGATTTCTGTCTTGCCATGATGACCCTGGCCTGTATTTTGAAATATAACGCTGTTTTCCAAAGTGCTTCTTCTTGCCAAATTCTGTTCTGCATTTCCTGTCATCTGAGCTTTTGCATACCTTCCAGTGCTGGAAGTGAAGTTCTGTTGTGGAAGCAGAAGCTTGCAGAGAACTCTGTGAGCTGCTCCGGGCACAGCCAAAGCTTTGGTGGTTCTGGGGCTGCAAGCAGTGCCTCACGTGGAGGTGCTGTGGCCCTGGAGGGGACCCGAGGTCAGGACATGACAGTATGCCCATGGCCTCACCTGCCCTGTGCCACTTCCCAGCCCCACAGTGGCCAGAGGTCTGTGGTCTGTGTGCTGCTCTGCTTCCAGGTCTGCTCTGTTCCCCTTCCAGCTTCAGCTCCTTCCTCTAGAGGAGGTTCTGGGGGAGGCTGTGGGGTGCTGTCACTGCTGGGATCGCTGCTGGGCCTCCGTCATCCCAAGGGAGAAAAAAGACCGAGTCACAGTCAGCTCACAACTGAGAATGTGGCCTTGTACCGTGCTCAGGAATCTCTGCAGGACTGGTGGGGATCTCACCAGCTGCTGAGTGAACCCTTTGGTTCTGCTTTGAGCTTTCCTTGGCTCACCAGGTCTGCTGTCCTCCTGGATGGGCCTGATCCAACAGGGAGCAAGCTGTGCCCTGCTGCCTGCCTCAGCTGGAGCCATGGGAGCTGGCCTTCATCTGCATGGTGGGAGCTTCTCATCCTGGTTCCTGTGTGTGGAGGAAGAATAAAAATGCTCCTTTGCATTTGCAGGAGCCTAGCCTTGGCAAATGTTGTCTGAAGGTGTTTCTGCAGACTTACAGGTGCTGTGTTTTCCATCCTCTAGACAAGGCTGCAGGGCCGTGAGGAGTTGTCTGCACCAGTTTGGCCGCTGCAAGACCTTCCTCCTTTCTGAAGCTATCCCCCCAGTTGCCTTCTGGGCACTGACAGTGCTTTTAGCTGACACAAGTTGCAGACCTTGCTCTCTGGGAACCATCAGCTCCTTTGGTTGACCGATGAGTTTCCCTTCGTGTGCTTTCAAAAAGGATTATCCTTTGCTGCATGCCCACCTCAGAGTTAGCATCTGCTGGTAGAGACAGCTTGGACAAGTTCAAGCTTCTGCTCCGTGGTGACCTGCTGCAGTGTGACTTGGAGCCTGCTGTCACTGTGGCTGAATGCAAGAGGTGACCCCTGGAGAGGCGTGCAGTTTGCACGCAGAGGAACGCACACGGCGGTTTCGTGTGCAGGGGCTGTGTTCCATTGCTGCATCTGGAGCAGAACGTCTGCAGGATCACATGTTGGTGAGTAACATTAGGAAAAATGCAGAGCTCAGTTGCACAGCAAATGCACAGGATGACTGCATTTTATTTCTAAAAATACATGCCCCAGTGTGTTGTGCTGGGGGGAAGCGTGACCAATTACTATGTAGTCTTCGTATCAAAAAGAATTTCTTTATTTTTGTGGCACTGTGCTGCTGTTTGGTCCCCAACTGGAGCTTTTCCTTGAGATAATTCTGCACGTTTGCGTAAGAAGTTCAACCTTTTTCTTTTCTGAAACTGATAGCTTCTGTAGATATCATTATTCAGAGTACAATGCTCTACAGAGAAACTTGTTTGAGCATGCAGACTGCAGCACAAAATACTACACGGACTGCATATGGAATATTAACTGTGTGTGTGTGGCATGTCCACGAGTACGGAGTGTTTGTCACCTCAGGGGTAGCTGGAGTGCATGTAAAAGCTCTTTATGTTACAGCCTTACCTGATGCCTTGGTGGAGGCAGCCTGGGTAACCTCAGCAGCGATTCTGACCTGAAATGAGTAAAATCCATCACAGAAGCAGTTGTGTTTCCTTCAGGGTCGGCAGCGTTACGATCCAGCGTGCTGGTTGATGTGCACCCAGCTCGTGTGTTCTGCTGGCGGTGCCGCTCCTTTGGTTCAGCCGTCAGCAAAACACAAAATGTAAACTTTAGTTTGTGCAGTATAGAGCTGGAAAGAAAGAGGAGCCAAGCTGCGGTTGTCTGCCATCTGTTTTAGTTGATAAATGAAGAAACTTGGAGCTCGGTTCAGCCCTGACTGAAGATGCTGGCTCCGTGCCTGCGTGAGCTGGTGCGGTGTCTTTGCCCGAATTCCTGCGTCCTTCTCCGCTTTGGCAGTGAAGTGCTGTGTTTGGGCATGGTGCACAGGAACGGCTTTTGTTGGTTCTATCCAAGCCTTGGAGAACTGGCTTTATGCAGGGGTATCAGAGGAATAGCAAAATCTCCACTCTGCTGTGTTATTGTGCTTGCTAGCTCAAACTAAAATACACACGGACCACTACAAACCCCTATTTCTCAGGCCTGATGGGCATTCCTCCTTAGGAGCAAACAGGCCTCCAAAGGTCACGGGTCTGGCACTTGGCTTGCTGTGATTTGGGTAATGGTGATGTAGAGAGGAGGGTAAGTGAGAAGGAAGCACGTGTGAGCAGTTAGCTAACACGCCAATGAGCAGACAGGAGTGAGATTTTATTTTAGTGTAGCTCATTGGCCGTGGTGCCCCCCATGATGACCTACCTAGAAAACATTCATTCCGTTTGGAGACATCTGCTGAATGGTTTATCGAATCCCGTCCGTGCAATCTGATAGTGGAAATTGGTAGAAAAATGGTGTTAGTTCAGGTGTTAGTGGAAAGCAGATAGAGATGATAAACTGCGTGTGGTTGTGCAGGGAACATCAGCTGCAGATCACGGGGCGAGCGCTCTTTCCTTCCCAGGAGCTCATTCTCATTGAATGACATTATCTGAACATCGAGATCTGTGGGGGAATATTTCTGCCAGAATTTTCTTGTTCCTACAGGAGGAATAATGGCATTTACCCCTTAAAGACAGAGGTAAAGAAATGCATCACAGTGCTGACTGCCTTCCTATGCTAAGGCAGCCTGTGCCCCAACATAAAGCTGAAATAGTCAGACAGAAAAGGGTGGTTGAGGTTTTTTTAGTGTTTTTTTTTTTCTTTTCAGTGCTTAAAGATATTTCAGTTGCTACGAGTTACTGGAAATTACTTTCTTGGTAGGAAAGGAAATTGTTGTACTGACGGCACGGAGGGTTAACTGTGCACGCCTTCTGTCACACGAGGGACACTCATTGTGAACCATGTCCTCTTTTTCTCCAAAGCACGTGTAATTGAAAATGATAATGATAAATTCATGAAAGGCGGTTGTTCTCATCCCATCAGGGACAGAGAGGTCAGAGGTAAAAGTGTGCAGAGAATAGGGAGTTTGTTTGTCAAGAGGCTGTTTCTATTTACGGTTTTTAAAAGGAGAAACAAATGGAGATTAAACACAAAATGACCCATTCCTATAGTGCACTGAGTGCCCTGAGCTTTGCCATGTCTCTGTGAGGTGCAAAGGCTTTTGGTGGCACAGCCTGGGGCTTGGCAGCAGGGAGCTCAGAGCTGGAAGAGGAGATCCTGGAGAGCAAGGAGCTGCCTGTGTGTGTGTAGCTGCTGTGCTTCGGTGCATGCACGTTACGGGGTGATGTTCTCTCTTGCCCTGTTGTTTGGTCTTCTGCTTCAGGACGAGTCTTCGCACGTGCAGAAGAGTAAAAGGGTTAAAGTTCAGCTCTCTTTCTCTTCCATTTTTTTTTTGTTTTTCTTTTGCCCTGTGCTGCTTGAGGCCCTCAGTGCTGCCTGTGCTCCCTGACAGTTCCCCCTGGGTGCTGCCCCATCCCCTATCGCTCTGCCACCAGCAGCAGGGCGCATCCTGTTTGGGTCACTGCTGTCATTCCAAATGACACGCACTAGCATGAGAAGGGAGAAGAGAAAGGGAGAGCCAAGAGAGCAATTGCTGTGCCAACAGCTCCTTTCCAAAAAAAAAAACCAACAAAACCAACCAAACAACAAAGCAACAACCTATTCTGAAACATCCCGGTGGCACTGACAGCTATTGCTGTCCAGCACGTGACCTTCCTTTCCTGTTGATGCAGCAGAATAAATAGCTTCACATGGTGCAGTTACTGGCTTGCAGCAGGGTGCCCGCAGTGCTGCGTTCCTTCTGGTTCCCACATCTTACACATGCTCATCTGGACAGCCTGAATACGGAGAAAAAGGATGAGGCAAGAAAATGCTTGTAAGTGGGAGAGCAAAGTGACTGTGCCATGCCAGAGGAACAAGAGAGAAGAATAGATGGAATTTGTTCATGGTAGGCTGTGGGGTGTGAGCTGCAGAAGATGCAGGTGCTGATGCTGAGTTGGAGCTCATCAAGCTGCAGCTCTTTGGGGGGGGAGAGTCTCCCAAGGAGAGCTGGGGCCCTGCAGCCACATCTGGCCAGCTGTGCTGCCCCACCAGTGTCTGGTGTTCTGCTCTAAGGCACTGCAGCTGCCAGAACAGGGCTTCATGAATGTGCACTCAAGCATACGTCTTGATAAAGTCCAACCTCTCCCTGTGGAACAATGTGGGTTTCATCAGGTGTTTCTGTTGACCCTGAGCTGGCTTGGAGTGTGTGTTCCAGCAGGATCCCGTGATAAGGAAGGTGTGTGTTTGGGCTGGGTTTCAGTGCCAATAGCCAGGAGAGCACGTGGATCTGGACCTGCAATTCCTTTATCACAAACCAAGATTTAAGAGTGAGGAAAGCTAGGTGTATGTGCAGGGGCTGCTTCCTAAAGATGCTCAGAGCTGGCATGGATCTGTCAAGTGGAATTTATAAGGCTTGGCCAGTCCAGCTGTCCTGCAGTGGAAAAGCCCCTCGGATGCACAGTTACGTGCTGAAGGGCTTTAAATACTTCAAAGTTCTTTCCCATAGGAACCTATTAAAGGCATCACTTCAGATGCCCTTCCTCATGAAAGGTATAACTAATAATGAAAGTACTTCTAGCACACGCATAACTGCTAAATAGGACACACACCAAATCATGCTGTCAGATTGATTGCAGACACCTTTAAAAGCAGTTAGTTTGTTTGGAGGTTGGCTGCTCAGCTGACTGATGCCGGATATCAGTCTTGCCTCAGGTGTGCCAGGTTTACTTAGTTTTTAAAGTTCTTGTCACAGGGTAACTTTTCAGGTCCTTTTATTTTTGTTCTTTTTGGTCTTGTAATCTGTTTCAAAGCGGATGAGTTCTTGGAATAGTCTTTCACTGCGGCCTTGTGCGTGGTGTAATTAGGAGTTGAAGGCAGCAGGCACCAACCCAGTGCTGTTACAGCACACTCCTGTTGGGCTCTTCATTGACCCCAACCAACTGCAAGGATCACATGCGAGGGACAAAAGATCCACTGAATGCCTTTCAAAAGTAGATTGGAACAACAGCGTGATTCCTTCAGATATGTTGTGCAAAGCCCATTCTGGCCACGCTCCTCTCTTGCTCTGAGTGTTTGACATTCACGTCTATTTTTGTATAATACTGACCTGTAGAGACTGGATCTGGATTAGCTTTGGATTATGGGTTTGGGATAAATAGCACTGGAATCTCATGTGAATTCTTCTTTTGTGATTTTTACTCTAGAAGAACGTCCTGATAAAAACTTGTCCGCTTGGTCGTGCACATTACACCTTATATCTTTTTTGAATAATGCTGTCTAAAAAAGCGTGAAAGTTGTTTTATGTATGTGATCTATCTTCCCTAAATGCTTCAGACCCTTCATGTGAAGGATTTGTCTTTGTAACTTTCCTTCCAGCTGAACAGAGGATCCCGTATGGGTTGGCATTTCCGTAGCTGCCGTGTTCCTCCTGAGCAGCAGTAACTGACAGCAAGGCAGGTGGTGTACCTGCGCAGCCCGGAGCTGGTCCGTCCTCCTGGTGTGCTAGAGATTGCAATTCCCCTTGCTTTCCTTCTTTTCTTTTTTCTTTAAAAATCACAGGGCAACGACCAGTCCCGTGCCATCTTTTCCATTCCTGGTGTCCTTAAAAACTGATGACTTCGAGCAAGCAGTGAGACCTAAAAAAGAGAAAGTGCACCAGAATAGTGTAGTGCACAGTGTGCACCTGGTCACAGACCCCACAGAGGACCTGGAGCTCGGTGACTGAGCAGCAGCTTCAGAACCAGAGGGAGCATGGCTGGCTGGCAGCAGAGCACACGTGGGAGCACTCTCCTGCCCAGGGAGCCAAACCTTCCTGTCCTCATGCACGTGGGTCAGGAGCCAGGCTGGTCTTCTTCTGGCAGGGCATATTATTTTGCTAACACTAATGAAGTTGTATGCATGGCTTGCTCAAGCATCTGCTTTTTATTTGTCCTCATGTCCTTATGAGTTACATAAAAGCAAAGCCAGGCAGTGCCTTTAGTGCCTGCTCTATATAGATCTACCTGAAATAGTTTCAGGTCACCTTTGCACACTTAATTTGGAAAACAATTGAGCAGCGTGACTCCTGCCTCGGAGAACTGAGCAGTCGAGGCTCCTCAGGCTCCAAGCAGCTGTCTTCGGGCTCCTACCACGTTCACAGGAGCTGGAAGGGGGAAAGCTGGGGCTGTAAGCTGGAGCTGGGGGTGCAGGCAGGCTGCAGGGCATCACATGTGGGTCGTGGTGTGTCCCTTAGGCTGGGTTTCCATCCCTCACCTGTTTGCTTGTTAGGTTTTTTTATCCAGTCGTCCTCCATCTGTGGTTTGCTGCTGATCTCGTGTCACCGAGATGGGGTTTGGGTGAAATGTGAGGGGGCAGTCGGGCTGAGTCAGTGCTCTCCTTCAGCCATGTACTTTCCTCGATGTGTGCAAGTGCTTTCATTGCCCCGACGAAGCCGCTCTCGTGCTCATTGGGCACGTGTTCTACATAAGCTGCTGATCCACAGTCTAAATTTCATTTTCTTTTTTAGCAAGATCTACACAGCTGTGGGTGAGGCACCGAACACAGCATTTGAAATGTGACAGAGGTTTAATGCAGGGTTGTTCAGGTAGAAAGCTTCTGGCATTCGTGCAGTGTAGTGGCAGTAGGTTTAAGGGCGGCCTTTGCTGGGAACATGGTGTAACACAGCGAGCTGGGACGCAGTGCACACAGCGGGCTTTGGGCTGACAGCGGTGCTCGGGCATGACCCTCACATTCAGCTTCAGCTGGACCGAGTACGTATCAATGTCCTCCAGCTTTCCCTATTACAAATATACAGAGCTTGCAAAATGGGATTACCGTGTGCTGAACGTTTCTTGGGTGTATATATATATATTTTAGAGGCTGTTGCTACGGCAACTGGACCCCGTAACAGAAAAGCTCTTCGGGAAGAAGCAATCCTGTTACACCCAGGAATAAAGCTGTAGCAAAACTGCTGGTGTTGTAGTGAAGAAACAAGAAGGCAAAGCAGCAGGCTGGCCTGCAGCAGGGTGCCCGGCCTGCTCCCAGGCAGAACAGATCTGGACGGGACACCTCCAGAGCTGTATTTTCCTTTTTTTGTATGGAAAGGTTGAAGTGGTTTGATGGTTTGGCTCGTGGGCGAGGAAACATGAGTTTTGCTTTTCAGAACTTGATGTCCCCTTTGTACTTTGCTAATACAGAAACTGGCAGAACAGGCATTGCTTTTCCTTTGACGTGAGGGCTTGCAGCCCTGCTTCCTTGTGTCTCATGACTGAGTGAATCAACACCTAATTAAACAGTCACATGAGGGACAGAGTAAAATGCTGCTCATGCACTGATCCTTGTGAATCCGTGGAGAATAACTGCTTACATCTGGCTTCCTCCTTCACCGAGAAACCCTGAGCAGCTGCAGCTTTTTCTCTTTCTTTCTTTTGGGAAAAACAGATCACGTAGACCTCAGACAAAGCAGTGCTGTCTGTGCAGATAAATGAGACCTGGCGTAAGGGAAAGGGAAGGCTTGGAAGTACTGGATGCAGTTTCTGAGAAGTGTGACTGACTGGGGTTTGTGCTGGGGATGACTTAGCCGAGAGCTTGAAGCTGTGGTTCTTGCACATTTGACACTCCTGATAACTTAACCAAAGATGTGAGTCATTGAATGGCCCAGCCTCTGAGCATCCTCCTAGCCTCCCCTGGACCCCCTCCAACACTCTGTGTCCTTCTGGTGCTGGGGTCACACCGTGGCCAAGGCAGTAAGCTGTCCTGTTTTGACCATGAGGATTCTTGAAGTTTTTAGTATTGGCTGTAACTCTTTTGTTTGCAGCACGAAGCAAAGGGTCTGTAACGATTGTCTGTTTGTTTTTCCATATCTGAATGGCAAACACTTACCTGGAGGTTTATTGGGCTCTCAATTATCACTCAGTCACAAGCACAGCCACCTTAATCAATTACACAGCCGTGGAGCACAGCCAAGGAGCGCTCCGGCCCACGCTGCCTGCTCCAGCTGTGTTGCTGTCTCCACCAGGGCCGCATTTTTCCCTTATGAAGCTCACAACACGAGTATTACGGGATGGCAGCCTGCACCCTGACAGCAGCGGGCTCCCACTGGGGCCAGAGGGACCTTATGGCAGCGGTGGCACCGAGCTGTGGGTCCGGTGTCCGCAGTGTGATATTATCAGGATGTTCCATCCACCAGGGGTCATCCTGACCTGCAGGCTCTGGGGGCACAGCATCCTGCAGGGAGGCCCTGGGTGCACGCCATCGACGAGCAGCGGGTTGCACTCTAGCTTTTCAGCCCCTCAGACGTTATTTATTTCTTGATACGTCCATGATTTTAAAGAAAAAGAATCAGTCCCTGTGATGTGTTTATGCTGCTGGTGCAGAAATCACGTGGTGTGTCAGGCGTAGCTGGAGTACTTCAGTAATTTGTTTATGCTCCGTGCTGCTCTTTTTGGGGGTGTAGAGCTGCTGTAGAGCTGTCGACTGCTGGGAAGAGCAGGAAAACAGGAGCCCTGAAGGCTTCAAGCAGAAGATAAACACAGAGAATTCAATGCCTGAATTCTGGGCATCTCAGAGGTCTTTTCCAACCTGAGCGATACTGTGCTTCCCTGCGCAGCCCTCCCCTGCTGGGCTGGGTAATTCTGTGCCATTTCAGGACGTTATTTCCAACAGCTATTTGTGTGTATCAGAAGAAATCCGTATTTCATCTGTTTTCTCCCCAGCTTCTCACTCGGCACACGCACACAACGCCGAACTCTTTACGCTTTAACAGCCACAGCAAAAAGACAGTGCCGCCCCGCGCAGCAGCGGGCACACAATCACAGAGCTGTTCAGCACAGGGAAAATGCCCCGTTGTTCTGCAGTACCAGTTGGTGCTATGGAGGTTTGTTTGGCATCTCATTTAGAGTGGATCTCGACTGGAAGTGCGATACCAAGCAAGCACCCGTGTTCCCGTAGCTTAACCGCGCAGCAGGTTTTGACTTTTGACGGTTGCTTTCGTTGGAAGCATCTTTTGTCACGACTCACAAAATGATGGTGCAATGCCAGGCTGTGTGTGTGTGTGTGTGTGTGTTGTGCCCAGGTACGTGGCTGCGGCCGCACGCTGAGCCCTGTGCCTCCATGCCGGCCGCTCTCCCTCTCCAGCACTGAGGAATTCAGTGGAATATTTTTCCTTGCAGGGACGCAAAAATGCACAGAAAGCACATTTTTGTCAAGTCTAGCTCCGTGGTAATTCCACTCAGGCAAATATTTTGTAGAGAGATGGTATCCAAGAATTTCTAGTCGCATTGCAAATGAAATCCTAATTGGTTTTCTCTCTTGTTGTCTGGTGTGGCTTCCAGCTCCCATCTTTGTGCATTAGTAAGCAATAAACATTGCTGGGCTTAGCTGCTGGCTCTTTGTTGTGTGTTTCTGCAACAAGTGTGAGGGAAGCCTTCCTTAGGAGACGGGCTGAGAGCAGCAGACAACAAAAAGGAATCATTTCATTACTTTTCAGCCTGTGGTCGGAGCAAACTGTTGCCTGCTCAGTGTAAAGTGGAATGATTTATCCCCAGAAGTTGCATCTGTGCCTTTGCTGTAGTGTGAAGGTCTTGGTAATGCCTGTGGATAGAGCAAAGAGAGGAACTCTTTTTTTTTTGGTGCTTTTTTGAAGGTGAGGGCTTATGGTTTGATGAGGAAACACAGCCCCATGTGGCACTGAGCTCTGCTGTGCTGAATCCATCACTGAAGCGGTGCAGGTGGGATGCTGGGACGCCTCCTGGGCTCTCCAAAAGATGATGGGCTAAGAAAGGAGATTCTGATCACCTTTTATTTTGAAAACAAACAAACAAACACCTTGTTAATATTTGCTGTTTTTTGAGAAAAAGAAGAAAAAAAAAAGCATCAGTCAGCTTTGTTACCCAAGTTCTAATTTGCACATTTGAAAAAAAAAAAAAAAGGAAAAGACAGAGCCCTTTTCAAAGAGCAAGTGGGTATCATATGCCCTGCTAAAGTCAAACGCTGCCAGGTGGAGCCCCCAGCCCCACCCTGCATGGGCTGCCCACCCCCAGCTCAGGCTGCCCAGCACCCATCCTTGGCCTCGGGCTCCTCCAGGGATGGGGCAGCACAGCTCCTGGCACTGCTGGCACCTCACCACTCTCTGAGGGGAGGATTTTCTCTTTGCATCTGACCTCAGTTTCCCCTCTCTTAGCTTTAAGCCACCCCCTGTTGTCCCATCTCTCTTTGCCCATGTAAGAAGTCCCTGTCCCCACACCAGAGCTCTGTCACCCTGGTGCTGAGCAGCTGTACCCTCTCCACGCTGTGTGCTGCCTCACTGCGAGTGCCCATGGGAGCAGGAATTCCTTCCAGTAATTTTTCTTAGGCAGTTGTTTGGTGGGGGCTGGGTCTGCTTTCAAAGCACTTGTCTTCTGCGTGCATCAGGTTACCTGGAGGTAAAATGGAAACTTTAGCCTCTACTCCTGTAAATAAATGTTTACATAATGCATCACACTGAACTTCTCCCCATTGCATCCCTAAGGAAAAGGTCACTTTGCCAGCATTGGCCTTTTGGGAGGGATGCCTTTGCCACACAGGTGTGGGGGTTTGGATTTAGGGCTCATTGTTGGGAAGGGAGCAGGGTCAGGTGCTGCTCGTCTGTCCCAGGGCTCCATGTGCAGCTTCAGAGGTGAGGTCTGGTGTAGGGCATGCTTCATTGTTGCTGTGAGTAGCTGCATTGAATTCCCCCATGCTGCTTGCATATGGAAAGCCAAGCCTGGGACGCAGGGCCTTGTGGGGTCGGGCTCATGTCAATGATCCGTGGTCACAGAAGCTCTTTCTGCTGGATTTGGAACCAAGTGAGCATTTGCATCTGAGTTTTACTGCTTTTGTGTCCTAACATTTGCACTAGACTTAAAGCTACCACTTTCATGCACAAGGCAGTGGCAGGAGCTGTGACCATGGGTTCTGGATTTCTCCCTGACTCGATGCAGGGGAACTCAGTGTTCCCTGGGGTCAGCAGCACCCAGAGGTGTCAGAGCTGCTGGGGTTGGAGCTTGGGATGGTGTGTCCCATCTGCTGTGGGACAGAGGGGTTGTGCAGCCTTGAGCTCTGTGCTGTGGGCTGCAGAGCAATGGGAGATGGCAAACGGACCTCCTGCAGCTTTGGAAGCGTTGGTGAAACTTCCAGGGCCTCAGATGCTGGAAGAAAAGGGGAAATGGGAGCTACAGTGCTCCTGCCTTTGTCCATCTGTTGATCTTCGCCCATACCACACGCCCAGTGCGAGCGGTTCCCCCCCGCTTTCGGTTGCGAGAAGAGCTGACGACTTCAATGCGCGTCGCTCTTTTGGATGCCCCGTTCCTTTATCGCATCCCTCCGCGGGCGGGCTGGGACGACACGCACGGAGCAGCGGCAGGCGGGCAGGCAGCCTTCCTTCCCCGCGGGGCAGCGCTGCTCCGGGCGCTTCCCGCAGCCACCAGCTGCTCGCCCTTCCTTCCCGGAGCCGCGCTTCCCTTCTCCCGTCCTTAACGCACGCGTGCCGCCCCAGCGCCGTGCATCCCTCCGGAGCAGCAGCAGCGGCCGCGGGGCTTTGCGCTGCCGCCGGCGGAGCGCGATCGGGGCGGTGCGGCAGCCCGGGGGGGGCGGAAAGGGTGGCTGCTCAGCTCAGCTCTGCTTAGCCCTGCTCGGCTCGGCTCGGCTCGGCTCGGCTCTGCTCTGCCGGCCCCCCCCCCACCCCGTGTCCCCGGCTCCACGCGATGCCCGCCCCAGGCTCCGCCGGGCGCTGCGAGGCGGCCGCGGGGATTAAGCGTGTGCGGCGCGGCGTGGAGAGCCCTTTGTTTGAGTTAAATTCAGCCCTCTCGGTGTGTCACCTGACAGTCTTGTGGCTTCGGATGAATATGGCTCACTGCTATTATTAACCTGAGTTGGCAGCCGGGCGGCAACGGGAGTTTGTAGGGATTTGGGAAAGTGGAGCCGCTCCGGGGACAAAGATGCTTCCCAGGTACGATCGCTGCGCGGTTCTCGAGCTTATTTTAATTGTTTGAGCGTTTAATATCTTCACTGTGATTGATGGCGGTCTGTTCTGGAGAAACGAGGCTGCCGGAGATCCTTTTTTCACGGTCCTACCCGCAGTCACATGCTGAACAGCACCGGGGTGATCCCTTTTCCCCCCGAACTGGTCCCCGTCTGCTGTGATTTTGCCGAGGGGAGCGGGGTTGACTTGAATGAGGTGACTCATAACGCTTAGGGCTGGTGGGTCTAACTGGAAGGAGCTGCTGCTTTTAACAAGAGGCACTCGGGAAGAGCACGGAGCTGCTCTGCCATACATATGGATGTTTGCATGCAGACATGGAAGCAAAACAGGTGCTTTGTGAAATGACATGCGTCAAGGGATCCCAAATCTATTACACGGAGTTCCCACTATTAATTGTTAGTTCTGCAGCCGCGTGAATTGCAGAGTTACTCACCGTGTCACACGGCTCTAACAAAACCTCCTTGTTCAGTGCCACGCTCAGCCTGTGCTCTGTGCTGCCTGTGTGCACGGCACCCAGCCTGTGTGCACGACAGCTCTTTGCTGGTGGGGGAGCATCTGGCTCGTGTATTAGACAAACACAGAGTACAAGCTGGGTGTCCTAACGAGAGCTGGGTGACTTAGGAGAGGGAGAGAAAAAAATGAAAACAAACTGAAGTCAGCTTTGTATACAGTTAAAGAATTGGGCAGAGCCAAGGAGGGCAGAAGCCAATTGCTGTTTAGGTCCAAGTTTATTATACCGAGTGTGAAATATCTGCCAGGCTGGCTGTGCCTGTGCACAGCGTGTGCTGAGCACAAGTGGCAGGAGTTTCCTGGATCTCAAGCAGTGCTGCTATTCATGTTGAGGATTGCAAAGCTGGTAAATAAATGAGACAGATTTATAGATGGAGCACAGAGCTGACCTCTGCAGTGCCTGTAGACCTGAGGGACATCACCCTCCTTCAAGAAATGACAGAGTGGAGGCTTGGAATTAGTTTTTTCCTCCATAGAAGCATTATTTCCTTGTGCTAACCCCTAGAAAAGCCCTTGTTGTGAGCTGCTCCTCCAGACCACCTGGGGACAGATCCTTCTGTGGAGGTGACAGCGACAGAGGGCAGTGTCCCTGCAGCCCCCACCATGGCCCCACACTGTGGCCCTGTCAGGTCACTAACACTGCTGTTCCCTGCACCATCAGCAGGCCACTGCACATTGCAGAGCCCCGTGGTGACCCCAGCTCCCATCAAGACCATCCTCTTGCAAATTTTTTTCTAAGTATAGGCCCCATGGCTTCTCTAGCTTAGGTATCTCCTTCCTGCTCCAGTGTGGGACCTCAACGCTGAATATACCAGCTGTGAACAGTGTGGTCTGGATCATCCTGATCTCTTGAAGCCTGATAATGTACTTTCTATGTCAAGTGTTATTATTAAAAAATTATGATTAAAGTTATTAAAAAGTACCCTGCCCATGCAAGACTGCTAATGGATGGTTTTTCAAAGCTGGAAGCATCGTTGATATACATCACTGTTCATTGGCTCCAATTTAAGTTGTGCTCTTTCAGAAAGATGTACACAACTGGCTGTGCCTGGTGATGGCCAAATGGAAAGTGAATTACTGAACTGCAGCAAGAAGGCATTACATTCTGTAGAATACCCTCTCTGTGTGTCCTATAGACTCAACTTTTGTGGTATCTTTTCAAAGCCTAAAGGAAAAAATCCAGCAATAGGTATTAGAAATGTGCAGAGCAATTTGGACAGGAGAGGGGAGTCCCTTGGGAAAGATAATTCAGGTGAGAGTTGTGTGATCCGGGCTGGACGAGGGCTGTTAGCCCTCCACTTCCATTCACCCTTCCCTGTAGCACAGCAGGTTCCTATGCACAGTCAGGCTGTACAAGTGAGCAAGCTTCTGCTTGAGCGTAAGTCTGTGTGGAGCTCGCAGATAATCTGTGTCTGAAATATCCCAGGGCACGTGTTGGAACAGACTCCTGTCTACAGCGTAAGCTCTTCAAGACAAGGATGCTTATGTAGAAGCTGGCTGGGTCTGAGCACCAGCAGCCACAAGAAACGACGAGTGCAGGTGCTCCAGCTGAGCCCTGGGGATCCCCGTTCCTTTCTTTGGATGCTCACCTGGGAGCAGTGAAAGGAGTTTTTCTCCTGTGTGAGTGCTTTGCTATTGCTGTGGCACTTGGTGCTTCCTTCAGAGGCACACTCGAGGTGGACCTGCTGTGTGCCCCGCACGGCTGTGCTATCGGCATTGTAAAAAGGTGCTAACATGAAGAACATGCAGAACAGATAAGCTAGCATCAACTATAAATATCGTTTGCGTAGATACATTTAAAAATAGTTGGAAGTGATTCATCACCAGGCAGGGTTTATAACTGTGGGTAACATGATGTAGGAAAACAATGGTTTGATGGATAGTTTCAGCCTAGCCCTGTTCTTGTTTGGAGCAGCCTTACTTTTTAGCACACTCTGGTACAGTTCCTGTCTGATTAATGTTTTGGTCGGTTTGCTTCAATTGCTCTCTTCATAGCCTTCTAAAATACCCGTGTAAATTAGTAAGACACTGCTTAAGTTGTGTTAATATGAACTTGTTTTAAAAGTGAAGACTTAGGAGGAAACGTGGTTTTAAACGACAGGCTTAAAGGAGGGAAGAAGTGCCATACATGTTGTAATGGAAACAAGGAGGAAGGAGTGCTTTCCTTTTCCATTACAGGGGAAAACCTTATATTTCTGCTCCTTTTCTTTCATCTATGAGAACTTGCCTGGAGTGCAGTAATATCAGTTTAAAGCCATTCAGTTGCTTCTTGCTGAGAAATGTAATGAATTCCAAGCTCTGGGTGCATAGGAAAGCCCATCCTTGGAGGGAGCTGGGGAGTTCTGGATTGCTGTGCAACTCAGAGATGCTGCAGGGCATTTAATGGATCCGAAGTGCAAGAAGTGCAAGTATTCCTGGTAAAAAGGCAGGAGAGCAAAGTGAGGTAAGAGAGAGATGAGAGCTGAGCAGCAGTGGTAGTAAGTGTGAATGTACTTTAAGATATCCAGCCCGTGCTCCGCCAGTTGCGTGTACCCAGCTGCTCCTGTGCTGGATCTGTGTCCGGAGGGACTGATGCTTGAACTGATGTTCCTTTCCAAATTATTATGATCCATTTTAGCTATGTATATGATTTGATTACAGCAGTTTGCAGCCAGACTCCCTCTGTTGGCTTGCAGCCTTCTGGGAGAGCCGGGGAGCTCGGCTGCGAAGCCCCAGAGTGCAGGCAGCCCCCGCTGCTCCCAGCAGTTCCCTGCCCACCTTCTGAGACCTATCAGTCCTATCAGTGTGTGCAAAAAACAAAGGGAGGGCATGCAGAAAACAGAGCCAGGCCCTTTGCTTGCACCCGGTGCATCTTGTCCTGGGATATCTTGTTCTTAGGAATTAGTATTTGTTTGGTGGAGGGGCTGTAACAGTTTGTTTCTCCCTCCTGCCCTTGCTCCGCACACAAACTCACAGCACTAACTTCGTGGCAAAGGCGTGAACGCTTCCACTGGTGGAAAGAGTGTGATTTATTTAACACAGTCAGTTCCAAAGGATCAGCCCACAGCAGATGGGCCGTGAAGGAAGGGCCCCTTGTAAGAACAACTCTCATCTGCAGAATGGTGCTGGAGGTGGAGGCTCTCCTGACATTAACGTTACTAGAACGCTGGATTCTACATCTCGAGAAAACATCAGCTAAATGTCAAAGTTAGTTTCCATTTATAAACACAACAAATTATATTTGGAAGATCTAGGTCAGTTTTCATCCGGCTGATGAGCAGTGCTGGAGTTTTGCCCCATTCTGTTTGTTTTGAGACGGTGCCCTGCGTATCCCGTGCAGGAATTGGTACGTTTCTGGGGATAATCCATCCAGACACCCAACCTGGTGCTCCTTTCCAGCTGCTAACAGCAAGAGTGAAGCCGTGCAGAGCTCCATCTCCTCCGAAGGAAGCTGCCTGGCTGCGAGCTGGCGGGGCGAGCCGGGGTGCCAGCCCTCCTCTGTTTACTGTCTGTCCAAATGAACTTTCCCCCAGCTCCCTCCGTGCTCCTGCTGCTTTGGGAAGCGGCCCATTATTGCCAGGGAATGTTTCTGTGAGGCTGAACTGTGCTTGAGGACTGTATTACGTAAACAGAGATAGCGCTTATTTGGAATTATCACAAATGGTGATTTAAAATATCAGCTAAATACTTGTCTAGAGAAAGTTAAAATGTCATGTGAAGAAGCTGAGAAGTAAACAAGCTCTTGTTACCTTGATCAAATATGTTTCCGAATACAGCAAGGGTTTTATATTTAGCTTTCTCTCCTCTTAGTGTGTAATCTGCTCTTGGAGCTTTTTATAAGTAGACTTTCCTCAGATCTGGAACAGCTCCTGCCCTTCTTTGCCAGTAATTTCAAAGTCAAATATCAGAAGCACGAGGTAATGGAAGAGGTGCTTTTGTCTGAGCGTGGCGGGCACTGAGACGTGCGGCAGCGGTGGAGCGAGTGATAGTACCTTTATGGCAAGCAGTTCCTTGTTGCTGCCCCAAACTGCTTCTGTACTGAACCCCAGCAGTCCATCTCAGAAAGAGTCTCCAGACCTCCGTTAATGTCACTTCAGTGCAGGGAGATGTCTTCCCTGGGAGGACGGTCCATCTGCAGCTGGATGCAGGCTCACAGGGAGCTGCTCATGTATGCACCAATTTGGGTTTCTTAACGTTTTCTGAAAAGCAAGATAGGGCTCTGGAGAAGGTGCTGAGTGTAAGCTCTGCTCTTGTGTGTCACCGTGCTTGGCTTTTGGTGCAGAATTCACTCAGACCGTGGTCAGCTGTTCGTGTGCTCTGGGTTCCCCAGCACAGAGGCGTTGAGGCTCCTTGCCTCCAGAGCTGGACAGGGGCTATTTCATTTCAAGTTGCTCAAGCTTTTCTCTTGTAACAAGTTGCTTTTGACATTTGTTGCACACCATCTCCTCTGCAGGTTCTGGTTTTTTTTCTTTTTCTCTCTTCTGTTGCTACAGCTGAAGAGGTTAGGAAATGGGTTTCCTCTCTCCAGGAGCTGTGTCATTCTGTGTGTCACATCTCATCACATTGGGATGAGAGATCAGAGCCTCATGTTGCACCAGGGCAGGTTCAGGTTGGATATTGGGGAAAATTTCTCCTCCAGAAGAGCAGTCAGGTGCTGGCACAGCTGCCCAGCCCTTGGGGCAGTCACCGTCCCTGGGGGTGTTCCCAGACCGTGAAGATGTGGCACTTGGGGACATGGTCCGTGGGCATAGTGGGGCGGGCTGGGGTTGAGCTTGGGGATCTCAGAGGTCTTTTCCAACCTGAAGGATTCGGTGATCCTGTAGTTCTGGTAGTCTTGAGAGCTGTTGGGTTTGTATTGGACAGTCTGAAAAACTGATGGTGTAAGGCTTTGCCTGGTGAGCTGGAAGGACAGAGAAGAGTAAAATTTACTGTAGTCTTGGGGCATAGAATTCCAAGACAGCAGTCCGTGTACTCATTAGTGGGAGTCCTTCTGCTGCAGTCCCGCGGTCCTTCTCACAGCCTGGGAGCCAGTATCCTTCACTAGTGGCTGGAAAATTCCAGCTCCTCACCCTCGTGTCTCGGTGTTCCGTGCTGGTGCTGCCTGCTGCGAGCCAAGGAGAGGGATGATAGAATTACGCTTGATCTAGGAAATGGCTCAGAACCAGCAGAGGAGATTCCTGCTGCCTCTGTGGACACGGCTCCTCTGCAGCACGTGGTGCTGGGGAAGCAGGCAGTGGGAGCTGTGGGCTCCTGCTGACTCAGGCAGCAGCGTGGTCACAGCCACACGGCTTAATGGAGATTATCCCTGAGTCTGAAGGTAGCAAAGACCTGTGTGTAGCCAGGTCCACGCTGGCTGTGGTTGCCTGTTCCTCGCATCATGACGTATGTATTAATGCCCATGTGATTTTTCACTACTTGGAGGAGAAGCCAATGTGAATATGTCCATACGCATTTATTTCTTTTGAGTTGTAAATTGCAGTGCTGTGGGACCCTCTTTTGTTTTTAAACACAAAAGCTGAGTTCTTCCATGGCTGATTTCAAGAACCTGGATCTAGAAGGAAGCATGAAATATCACGAGGTAGAGCACAAGAGCCAGAAATGCTGTGCATATCATTGTATAATGGCTATGCTGGACTGCTGTCCTCTGTAATTTAGCTATTTACAAGGAACAAAATTCAGAAAGGCAAAATTCTGGCTACAGGATCAAAGGGCTTGATGAAATGACACTGCATTTGTTGGATTTTCTGTTTTAATAAGGTTGGATATAGAGATAATGCAGAAAGAAGAGTGTATGAAAGAGCTGTGGTAATTGATCCTTCTGGTGTTCTGTGTTTTAATTACAGCTGGCCTTTGCCAGAGTTCGACCCAAGTCAGATCCGACTGATTGTGTACCAGGACTGCGAGAGGAGAGGACGGAATGTCTTGTTTGACTCCAGTGCTAAAAGGAAAATAGAGGATGTTTCTGTGTCGGTGAGTATTGTGCTCATTTACATGGCTATGTTCTGTAGCTTTCAACGTAAGGTTGATAAAGCACAGAAGTTCTGTTTTAGCCACGTGAACATTTAAACTTCGGTGACATGCAGAGCTATTTTTAAATGCCTGTGAAGCTGCAAATTATTCAGGCTTCAGTGACTTCACTCTTAGCAGTCTTAAGTGCCATGGCGATCTTTTTAGTTGTGAGCTCTTCTACTTTCTGCCCTTTCAGAGAGCATGATTTCCCCCCCCAGGGCTGCAGCTGGCAGTGCTGGGAGGCCGAGGCAGGGCACACTGATGTTTATTGACAGCCTTTTATGACACGGATGCTTTCTGCAGCGGGATCTGCTTTCTGAGTCAGAAAGTCCTCCTAGTCCCTGTCCTCTCATGTCCTGGTTGGTTGGCCTTTGCCAGCTGTTGTTTCCACTCTTTGCTGACAGCTCTTTCACACAAAGTTACTTGAAAACTTTTTTTTTTTCTGGCATAGTCTGCATGGTAATCTATTAATTGAAACTGTAATGGATGCAGTCAGATGAGGATGCTTCCTTCTAAGGACTCTGGCCAGAAGATTAATTTCTAGCCACAGCACTATTGTAAGTGGTTGTGTGAAGTTGGACAACTTCACTGCTTTGAACTTCCGTTTCACCATCTCTGCAAACATTTGCCAAGCATTTTAAGTTATGCAAGCAGAAAGCACTGTGTCAACTGAAATTTCTGATCGCAGCTGCTTTTACCCCTAGGACCTACTCAGTTCCACAAGCAGGAGTACACAAAAGAAAGTGTTACCTGCAAGGCCTGGCTTTCATGTTGCGTGTCGGAACACAGCCAGAAGGTTCACCCAGCTTTGTGAACACCCCCAGCCCTTTGCTGAGTGCTGCCAGCCTGATGCTTCCCATCAGCATCCTGAATGCTTCATCCTTCCACGCCTCCTAACCTCTGGGAGCCCCATCTGTGCCATCAGGCGCCAACTTCCAGGCTGCCCATTGCCTCTGCTAGCACACCTGGGGCTGTGAATCAAGATCCCATTTCCTAGTTTGAGAATAGATCAGGTGAAGCAAATTTAACAAATGTTGAATGGAGCACAAGCCCCTTTTTAAATTTTACTTCTTGGAAGAGCTTTATTCACGTGTAAGTTCCTATTCTTCCTGGCAGGAAAACGGCTTTTGAAAAACAAGATCTTTAAAGAGATTTATTGGGATGAATTGCTGGCTTTGCTTATTACTATTTCTTCATTACTGTGAACAACACTTGCATGGTATGAACCCTCTTGCCTTATTTCAATTGATTTCTTGAAAGCCTCTTTCAGATAGATCTCTGCTTTTATAGCAAGATTGCACACTTCATTGTTTTGGTTTATTTCACAAAGACAGTTGACTCTGGCAGCTCAGTAGCAACAGAACAAACAACTGATAATTAAGCCAGTGCTGTTCCAAAGCATTCCATGGGGAGTGGTATGGAACAGTAAAACTGGCACTAACTAACAGTATAACTAATACTGTGCCATTCCACTCTTTATTTTCTTCACGGAGTGAAGGAGGGATGGGAATAAGCTGTATTCACTGTCACTGCAAAATGAAAATGTGTTTTTGAAATGTACTTCACCTATCTGTGGTAAGTTGATGGACTTCTCTGTGTGTGTGTCATTAAAAGCCTTTTAAAGATAATATATTGAAAATATTTGCTTGCCTTGGTGCCTGTCTTCTGCAGCACTCATGCAGTGTCATGTCAGGCAAAACTTTATTCTTGAAACACTGCAGAAGCAGAAACATTACTCAAGTGAGAACGTGCACCAGAGTCCTGGGCTCAGCTTCTTGCATGCTGGGTACAGGCTTGTGCAGTTAGCAGCCTGGCCGTTTTCAAGGGATTGCACTGTTTATTTTTCTTGTTCTTTATCATGATTTTCATTCGCAAAGACACACGCTGCCTATACAGAGCCAGATCTTGGCACTAAGCACATTCCAAGGCACTCTTGCCCTTTTGCAGCAAGACGTGTGTGGGCTGGGTGCTCTCCCTCGTGAAAGGCTATCTGTTAACAGCCTCACAAAGGCCAGCACTTTCTGCATCTTCTCCCCCTGCCCTCAGTTCCTTACGTGGTTTTTACCTCTGCATTTACAAGAGCATCAAGAGGAAGTTCGTGAGGTGCCCAGCAGTAGCCTGGGCTGCTGGTTGTGCATCCAGCCAAGTGCACCCAGCCACGTGCAGAGCCATTTTGCTTGATGGTGCTCTTCAATTCCTGTTTTCTGTTGTTTCCAAGATGCGTAACGATTGTCTGAAAGCCATTTTGGTTTGAGTTGTATGCCTGCAGCATCATCAGGTACACCTGGCTATATTCGGTGTTTTGTGTATCTAAGCTCAGTGCACGTCAGGAGTTGTGTGCAGAGGACCAAGGCTGAACATGGCTCTGTCATGTGAATTTCATAAGGGAAGGTATGGTTATAAAATTCAAGGAGCATTAGAGCAAACTTTCCAGAGACAAAAGTATAAAGGCCTGAAACAGGAGGCTTCAACATTTTGTGGAGTAAAACTGCAGAGCTTGTGCTCATACCAAGCGAGGTTTTGCTCAGTAAAGCATTCTGGGTTCATGTTATCTGTGATGGGCATGTGATTATAACACAGATAAGGACTGGATATGAAATCAGCTTCTTGTCTTCAGTAACACTAAATATCAGGTAAACAGGAATTTTGGGATAACTTTTTGTGCAGAGGTGGACAGAAAGCTGCTGAGACACTTCTAGTATTGCAATAGCAATATTTAATAGTGCTGAAAGGTTGTCATTTTGCTGAATTTTAGTTCTAAACTCTACATATCGTGGATGAAATGTCCTGCTTCCCAGGACTTGAGGACTGGACATTGAATAGTGGATTCAGTGCTTCCCAGCGGGCTCGTTGCCTGCACGTTCCTGTTTTGAGGACACTGACCCACGGGTGCCCGTGCTTTGTGCACTGCAGGGAGTGACGTGTGCCCCAGGTCCTGACAGAGTTAAGCTCTGCGAGGCAGCCTGGGGACTTGGCACCGGGGATGTTGGCCGAGGGCTGTGCACATTGCCACTGCCGGCAGCTGTGGGCACTGGGCGTGTGTGAGGGAGGCTGAGATTCCCCTTTTTGAGCCCTATACCTTTTTTGGTGCTAAGCAGAAGAGGTTCTTCTCTGCCTTTTCAGGGGACGGCTGCAGTGGTGCAGTGCCTCAGCAGCTGTCTCTGCTTCACAGGGTCAGGGTATCCCATTGGCCCTTTGACACTGGATCATGAGTAGGTGTCTCAGGACAGGCCTTCGTGTGGCAGCTGTGCGTGTGGCAGAGGTGGCCATTGCTGACGCCTTTGCTGAACAGCCTCAGCCCACCCGCAGACACGTATGTCCCGTGGAGTTGCTCAGCCCGGTGCGTAGCAGAGCACTGGGTCAGATCCGCTGTGTCCCCTCAGCAATTACTTCAGAGCTCCTTCCTCCTCACAGCCTTGTGTCCGGAGGGACGGCATGTTTTGCTGTGCAGGTGAAGCGCTGTGCCTGTGCTCTGGCAGCTGGTCTCGTTGCTCTGCTCCTTCTGGCAGCACAGGGCTCAGCCGGGCCCACCTGCACGGCGATGTAAGGCAGTGTTCCAGCCCCGGTGTGTGTGAGCACAGGTACTCCCCAAGCTCTGCACGGCAGCCCAAGTGTGACGCGCAGCTCCTGTTTGCTTTCAGGGTGCAGGCCTCGAGCGGCCGAGCCAGCCCTGAGCTCTGAGCCTTCTCTCTGCGTTTCCTGACCTTGCCTCAGTGCTTGGTTTCCCAACCCTGACACCGGTTTGCTCTAACCTTTGTGAAGACTGCTCTTGTGCTGCACCACAGTGCTGCTCTCTGTGCAGTTATGTCATATTCACGGTGCAGAGGCCAGCTGGGCTGCACAGGGATGGTGCTGCAAGGGAGAAGGGGGAGGAAAGGGGAGAAACTGGGAGGGAAGCTTTGCCTCCAACCGAGTGAGTTCAGTTTCTAGCTGTCTGGGTTAACTGCTTGTCTTCCTTTTGTGTTGTCCGTGACAAGGAAGCATTTATTGCTGGGGACTGCAGAAAGGTGTTGGTTGGCTGTAGGAAGCAGAATGATTTCCTCAGTGAAAAGAAGAGCCCAGAGGAAGGTGTGGAGGAGAAGAATGGGAAGAGGGCAGTGTCTTGCTTCCAGCACCCAGAGACAGAAGACAGTTTTCAAGATCTGTGATTTTTTTGGAAGAAATTGAAGAGACAGAGAGGACCAGGGGTACCCAGAGATCTAGAGGTGCAACCTTAAAAAAGAGCATAGGCTTAGAGGTGGGGAGCAAAAAGGTCACCTTTGCCATGTAACCTCGTCGTCTTTATTTTTGGGATAATTTAACTGAAAGGTCATAGGATATTTGATCTCCTACTGTGGCAGTTTCTTTCACTCTGAATGTCATATTTATCCCAAAGTAAAAAAATGGCATGCTGTTTGAAACAAGCTGGGATTAGCCGCGTGCAATATACTACAGTGCTGGATAAATGTTGAGCAGCAAATTGCTCGGAGGGATTAGTAATCGGATAGTGGCCCTTTTGCTTCTAGGTGAGTTGTGTGAAATCGAGACTCTGGTCTCTATCTGGCACGCAGTGGACAGGTTTCCAGTGGGACAGGGCCAGCAGATAAAGGCACCAGCAGAAAGCAGCTCAGACCCAGCCCTCCTTTCCAGCTCTGCCTGTCCTGTGCACTGGCGCAGGGACAGGAGAACACTGGTGAGGTGGCAGTGGCTTGACTTCTTACTTTTTCCACTTTCCTGTGGGTAACAGAGGAACTTGGCTGCTCTGGAAATCAAGTGAGAAAGTAGCTCTTGACATCTGCCTTTAAGAGAGAGAGCTGGATTTTTACAGCAGCGCTGTAAGGGAAGGAGAAGTGCCCACTCCTAGACAGATGTATGTATTAATTACACATTCAGCCCAACGCATACTAAAAAAGCAAAAGAGTTATCCATTTTGGGGTAATTGTTCAGCTTTGTGTTCTACCCTTTGCTTAATAACCTGCTACGGAGCTCCCAAATAATGGCGACATTATTTGAAGGCAGATTTCTCCATATCCACCACCACAGTGATATTTGAGCACCGGCTGCTACAGAGAGGTAGGAGAGTGTAAAACATACGATGACATTTCCTTCTGTCACTCACAGCCCCTAACACACACACGCTGGCAGCCTGGCGTTAGTTCAGTGCACTAGGCTCCTCTTGACTGTCTTGTTATCCCCAAAGCTAAACTTGCACAGTGGAAATTCCTCCCCCTGTGCATAGCACTGTGTGCGTGCTCTTTCCACTTACTGAGGAATTTGTAGACCTGCTGGCAAACAGTTAAAAGTTTTTGCTGATAGAGGTGGAGAAAAGAGATTCCAGGCGCAGAAACCTGCCTTGTGCCCTGTTTTACTACAAAGGCCATCTGCTGTATGTTTCCTTCAGGACTACCTGGGAGGTCTCTGTGTCTTCCAGCAGATTATGACCTCTAATGTACGAACTGTGCCTGTCTGAAAGCCTTCAGAGCTGGGCAGCATCAGCAGAGAGCTGGCAGAGGAGGAACAGAAAGCAGCGTGGCAGTGCCCGCAGCAGCCAGCAGCTCTGTGCCTAAGGAGTGCTTTATTGCAACTGCGCGTGCAAGCCGTGCAATTCAGAAGTAATTTTGTTAGTGTTTTACTTTTGGAATTCCGCCTTGTGTATGCTTGGGATGTTCTGCTGGAATGCAGGCAATCCCACTCCTTTGTTGCACGCTATCCGGAGCTTGGGTGCATCTAAAATTGCACTGACCTTTCGTAGTTAGTAACTGCGGAGGAGAGGGACATTGCAGGTGCTTGATCTCATTGACCAACAGGTTTTTCTTAAGCACATGGGACGTTTTTAACAGTGCAACAACCATGGTTTGTTGATATTCTGCATTTCAGGAGGGATTTGGGGTGCAGGGCTCTGAAAAGCTGGGTATCTGAAGGATCCTGGCCTCCTTTACTGGCTTCTTACAGGAGTCTTGGTTCATTAACTACCACTGTAAAGACCGAATGACCATTTTCCTCCTTCCCTATTTAAATTAGGCAGCTGCTGTCTCAAGATGCCAGGCTCCCTGGTGGATCTGGGGAGAGCTGCTCTGCTGAAAAATTCAGGAGGGGAAAAATGAATTTAAAGTCAGTAATTTGCATACTCAGCCTATTCTTTTCATGCACAGAAAATGTTGCACTCGCAGAAATGCATTTACTGGCTTTACAGTCTGAAGGAAGCTCGGTTGTAATAGTAGATTTTAGAGGGAACTTTCAACATCTGATGAAAAATGCAAGCTGAAATGTGGTTTGCCTGCAAAAGCTGCTGTAACCCTGTGGATTTTATGTGGTTTCATCACATGATGCTTGCCTAGCCTGGGACATTGTTGTTTGTGTCAGAGATAAAATGCAATTCTAGTTCACGAGTTCCTACTGAAGTCATATGATTATCATTCACATGTTCCAGCCATTGTGCACTGTGCTCGAGCTGCAGATATGAGGCATTAGCAAATCCACATATTGCATGAATTCAGTGTACTCACCGCTGTGTTGTAACGAGAGGACACTACTGTGGGAGGGTGTACAAGTCAGAAAAGCACAGGACTCATTCTGGTGCACGCTTCCTTCCCCTCTGCCACGGAATTAGTGATTTGTCTGCACGTTTCTCCTTAAGGCTGTGTGTGGCAGCAGCTCAGTAGTTGGAGTGGCCCTGCAGAGCTCAGTGAGCCCCAACATCTTCATTGCTTTGCCTAAATCTGCCCATGGATTGGCCCAAATAAAAACCACGCAGTGGGAAAAAAACAAAACACCACAACAACCTGCACAGCCCCGGGGTAGAGGCACGGGATCCCCAGTGCCGTCCTTCCAGCAGTGTGGGCAGGCTGCTCGTGTGCAGCTGTGGATGATCACAGAGCAGAAGTGCCCAGTTAGCACCCTCCAGATGTGGGTATTTCACCCCTTTCCCTATTCTGCCTTTTCCTTTTAAGTCGTTTTGTAGCTATTAAAGATTGAACCGTGCTTATGTTCTCACCTGAAGTGGGAGCTCGTGATGTGAGCCTGTGAGTCCGGAGATGAAGCTACGCCATGGAATGGCACTTTGCATTTCCATCTGTTCTTTGAACCTTGCTTCCAGTTCTCTTTGCTCCCAGCTTGCTCTCGCTGCTCTGCTGATTGAGTAGGAAATGTTAATTGTGAGAGTCTTAGGGCAGTTAGTACGTAACGTGAAGCAGTGCAGACTATTTCTGTCTCAGTGCTGCACACCAACAAATGTAAATAATCCCAACCTCGTGTGGGTGTTGTGGAGTTTAATGAGCACACGGAAAGTCCGTTGAGATCTTTCGGTGCAGAGGGTTGTTGCCTCGTACCTGGATGGCATTTATTGACATGTGTGCTGATTCTGCTGAGGTTGCTGGGATTTGAAGGTGAAATCACAAATGTTTTTGAACCGGATGGTGGTGGAGCATCTCCAGTCTAGTACTGGGGATACTGGGTGCGTAGGGTCCCTGCAGAGAGCATCTGAGCCCACCTTTGGTTGCAGCCCTGTTGGAGCCCTCCTAACTCCCTTTCTGCTATGCTTCCTGAACAGCATATCACAGATTGTCCCTTGGATCATTTCCCCATCCTTTTGTGAAATTTCTCTGGCCTTTCTGTAACAGCAGCTGTGGTTTTCAGTCCTGTCTGTGCTCAGCCTCACAGTGCACTCACAGTAAAAGCAAAAGGAACATGTCACCTCTGTGCTGCTGCTCCGAATGCCCGTGGGTACGGCTGGGAGAGCTGCAGAGTAGCTCCTCTTCTCTTTACTTCACCCTGGAACGTGAATCCCTGCTGAAGTCTGGGCTGTTTGGCTTGATCACTCCTGGTTTGTGTGCTTCTGTACACTGTGAGCTGCCCATCACTGCAGTCTGCACAGCACTGTTGTGGTCCAGGCTGTGCATGTCACTGCCGTGCCAGCTCTGTCCCAGTGGGCAGTGGCAGCACAGTGATGGCACAGGGAGCCCCTCGTGTCCTCTGCATCCTTCATGGCCGTCCTTCCTCCTGAGCCTGGGCCTAAAAAAGAGCCTGGTAGAGCTTCCAAGATGAGTGTCTGCTTAGGAGGGTGGAGTTGGAGTGAGCTGCTGGCTCCTGGCTCGTTAGGAGTAAAACAGCTCAGCCTGCTTTCCTCCAGCCAGGCTGCAAGAGATGTAATAAATGTTCTGTTAAACCATTTCCTGGGCCATGAGTCGTTCTGCTGTTAAAGGTCTTACCTGAACAGGTAAGTGGAGTGCTGCTAATTGGTGGTTTCATGGCTGTGGGCCTTACTGTGGTACATATCTGCATTTCAGAAACTCTGCAGCGATGCTCAGGTGCGAGTGTTTGGGAAGTGCTGCCAGCTGAAGCCTGGAGGAGATAGCTCTTCTTCTTTGGATAGTTCAATCAATTCATCCTCCTCGTTCTCCGATGCAAAAGAGCAATGCCCAAAATATCAGGTGAGTCACCCTTCCTTTTTGTGGTGTAACTGTCAAATGCATACAACAGGTGAGGTACAACAGGTGAAACACGTAACGCTGGTGATGGGGAGAAGTTTCCAATCAAAACCAGACTTTGCTTCTGAGTGATTCATGTTAAATTCTGAAGCTTCGAGTTTGAACTAGTTCAAAACCAACCAGCTGGGGCTCTCAGGATGGGTGCTGAGTAGCAGAAGCTTCTCCAAAGCATTTCTTCTGTCTTATGACCTGAAGGTAACACTCGTTCAGTGTGATCACACTTGGCACACGTATCCTCTCTTGATAAAAACATGGTAGTTCATTTTACTTGGTAGCTAAATGCCAGGGAAGCACCACAGAAATACTCTGCCTGTGGGGACAGTCTGTGTAACAACTTTATAACGAGGGATTCAGCACACTTGAGTTACATTTTACATAAGAGATTTTGGCCATGAGAGTAGCTAGAGTCATCTGACACGGATATATTTCTGTCATCTCCCCTTCCATGGATCACAAGTGTTTTATATTAAGCCACCCTAAAATAGAACTAAGCCCTTCCACTCTTTGTAATGAAGTAATTGTGTGTTTGAGGGAAGCTGCTATCTCTGCGCCGTGTTCTGAAGTACAGTACTACTGATGTCTTAATCTACCGTAGATATAAATGAAGAACCTTTCAGTGCTGACTTTCCTCCTGTCACGTTGGCTTGTGCTATATTTGGCGAGCTGCATATTCCTGTTTTCTCTTTCTCATCACACTCTTTTCCACAGCTTCAGTGAGGTGAAGGCTGAACGTCTGCTTTCCATTCCTGCCTTCCTGGAAGGGCATTTTGCTGTGGTTAGCAGCTTCCTTGCAGCACAGAATAACCTCCCTTGGGTATTGTCTGCCCAAGACAAATGATGTCCCCCCCCAGTCCTGAAATTCTCTCTCCTACTGAGCAGCCTCTGTGCAAACAGTGGTCAACGTTATTAAAGGAAATTAGTTTTCATGGTTAGCATGGTGGTATATTTTAAAGTGGTGGATACTTTTCCCTTTGAAGTCCTCGTTTCTTCATGTACATCACCTAGTCAGTGTCTTACCAAAGTGATGTATGCCCATGTCTGGCTCAGGAAGCGTGCAAGAAACTTGCAGCTTGACTTGGTTTTCCACTGAGTCCTTACAGCATTCCCTGTACTCCTTTCACGCTTCCTCAGCAGGTGAGCAGAGCTCCATAAATATCAGAGTTCCTTACTGCCCTATAAAACCTGCATCACCATTTGTTATGTGCTTGAAAGGGTCCTAGCAGGTTTGTGCAGGCATCAGCCAGCCTTGCTGTTTCCTATTTCTCACTGCTCTGCTCTGTGGCCTCGGAAGCTGCTGAATGTGCTCTTCTGTTGCTTTTTTGAAGGTATAAATGGAAGTCCAAACAAGTGCATATCAGACTTTTTCTATAGTTCTTGGTTTGCCCGTTTCAGTACACGTTGAAATTCAGATGGGCATTTTTAATGGTTCTTTGCAAAGCACACTGTTGTTCTGATGTTACCTCTTCTTTGCCCGTCAGTCTGTGTTGTCAGGGCTGAAACTTGATTTGTTGATCGTGACGTCTGATATTTACCTATAGCATCATTAGTGGGTATACGTGCTCAGCTATTGACAGGACATTCTGTACAGGAGATATTAAGAGCTTGAAGTGTTACATTCAGAAATGTCATTTCCAAATAATGAACGTTTTACAGCCTCTCGTATGCTTACGTGCAATAAGAAACACGTGTCAGTATTTTATGACCTTTCATTCAGAGGAATGCTTGTAAATATGTCCTAGGGAATTGGTTTGTGTCCAGGCTGCCGGTGCTGGGGGAGGGGCCCTTTTTGCCAGATGCTCCTTGGCTATTTTTCATTTGAGTTTTTAATATTTAACCCCTTACCTCAGTTGACTGCACTCTACTTTGGTCTCGAGTGACCTTTATTTTGCAGGATTAAAGGCAAAGAGTTGAGCTGCAGCAGCGTTCCTTATGAAATGCATGAAATATCTGCACCTTCTTATGCAAAGTGAAGTTACCATCATGAAGTGCAGGTGAAATGGCAGACTGAAGGTGCCCAGTGCCACGCTGCATGCCTTCAGCACTGCTTGTCCCTGTCCATCAGGGAAAAGGGAAATCCCTGTAATTAGATCTGAAAGCAGCTGATTTTCATTCGCTTTCTCAAATTTGGTTTCTTGTCAAGGAAAATCAATAAGTTATTTTAAAGGGTTTCTTTCCTCCTGTTTAAAATTAGATTTGCACAGTAGCAGGAAGTTGAAACCAAAAGTGACCATCAAGGGCTTGACATTTGTTCAGAAGTTCTTCAGTTGTGGATCTGCAGCGCATTTAAAAGCAGCAGCCGTGATGTATTTGGCAGTGGTAACTGCAGTGTTCTTAGGGTGGGATTTGGTGATGCTGACAGACCACCATCTCCCAGAGGTATTACTGTTGACGTTTCTCCTTCCTTGGAGCTCCTGAGCTGTGACAACTGGTTTTAATGTTTAATTTTCCCATCCTACCTCCAGCTCACCCAGGCTGGTAGGCAGTGTGAGATCTTGGGGAGAAGAGCTGGACGTTTCTGTGCCCTGTCATGTGGACACTAGCAAACATTGCAATTCCATCCTCATTTTTATAGCTGTGATTGCTATTGTAGTTGCCCCCTATCTTTCTTGCACTGATAGCAGATTTCAGAGGTTAATAGTATGGCTGTTAACATACTGCCATCTTAATTGAGAGTGCTTGAGCAGAGCTGGAAGCCCCGAAGTGCTACAAGTGTGCTGCTTTGGCTGATGAGCATTTCCTTGTTCTTGTCCTTGTTCTGAGGGCTGGTGTGAGTAGCAGCATCGAGTGGTCACTTCCATATCACGCCTCGTTCCTGGTGGGAGCCCGAGGTGTGGACACCCTGTCCTTGGTTGTGCTCTGAGCTCGCTGCCTGACGCTGGGCAAAATAGTTTGATGCATCCCAAGTCTATTTAGGAATCAGAGTGAGGATCCTGCGTGTTCAGGGCTCAGATAAGGGATACGGACATACAGCACTGAGTAATTTCCAAACACGAGGTTATCTCCATGCCTGCTTTTAGCATCCTTTCTATGGAAGAATTACTTGGAGGAAGTGTTCTGACTTGCCACACACCTCAGGTTCCTGTGAGCTGTTTGAGCACTGTGAGTGATCGCAATATTTTGAATTACTCAGGGCAAGATAGAAACGGAGAGCCACTCCTCATATGGTGCCAGCCTAGAAAAGAAACAGCCCTGGATAAGGGGTTGGTAATCTCCAACACTGAAACTATGATGACTGTCATCGGAGCAGTCCTGGGCAGCTGATTGCCCCGAGTAATGTTTAATGTTAATGATTTTAGTGGTTTACTGCACAGCCAATTTGAAGATGTCTTTCTTTGCTGGCGTTGCCTTTACTGAACTGTTCAGCTCTGTGTGTTTGACAGTTTGAGATGTTGCGTGTTTATCTTTTAAATAAGGACTATTTTCCTTAGGTGGGCATGGCCTTAAGTAGATGTGTTGCTTCTAAACAAGTGGATTTCTATTTTTTTTTTGCAGGGTTCTCGCTGCTCCTCAGATGCTAACATGCTTGGAGAGATGATGTTTGGCTCTGTGGCCATGAGCTATAAGGGCTCCACACTGAAGATCCACCAGATCCGGTACGATCCTTCTTTTTTACCACCAGACTTGTCAGAAGATGTAATCCTTAGTGCTGATTCAAAATGAATGTCACAAATGTTGGATAAAAGGAATTGCTGAGTTTGCTTTAAAGTTATTCTGGTATCACTTTGGACACAGAGGGCTGTTGCGTTGTGTTTAGAGCTGTAAGTTATAATCTGGAAGGGCATGAAATGGAAATGAAAGGTCAGTGTTGGCACTGCTTCTGGCTGACATCTTCCTTTCTGTCCTCTAGCTCACCTCCTCAGCTCATGCTCAGCAAGGTTTTCACAGCTCGCACTGGAAGCAGCATCTACGGCAGCCTGAATACGTGAGTCCTGTAGAGATGGTTTCTGTTGCATATAGGCAGATCTGGCTTTGAACTGTTCAGCATTTAATTTTGTACGTGTTAATTGCCTGCGTTCTCCTCTTGTCCATTCTATTTGAGCCTTAATATAGTGACACTGTGTTTTACTGAAATACAAATCACTGTTTTTGTTGTGTGTTTTATTTTCTGGGTCTTTTAGGTTGCAGGACAGTCTTGAGTTCATTAATCAAGAGAGCAATACATTAAAGCCCGACCACAGTACAATTATGAACGGACTTCTTGGGAATATAGGTAATTACAAACAGATCTTACTTCTTTAACTGAGTAATCACAGGTTCTACAGTATGAAAGTCAAAGTAGAATCAAGTGCAGGAATAGGAAAGCTGAGATATTAACAGAAAATTAATGTTAATGTGGAAAAGAGGCGAAGAAATTAGAAAGTCCAAAGAATTATCAGTGGTTTAACTATATGCAGCTGTATGTGTGTGCATAAAGCTCCATGGAGAAATATGAAATGTATCTAAATTGAAATAGAGAGAATGTTGGGAAATAACGTGTGGAGCATTGTGAGCACTGTGTCTCAGATCAGGCAGCATTGATTCTGCCTGCCTTAGTTCCCCAGTTTTATTTTTGTTAACCACTTCCATTCCATTCTGAACACACTTGAACACATGTGGCTGCATATTCCACACCAGGTTAACCTTGCACAGTTGCACTTCAGTTTTTGATCAGATTAGACAGCTTGTTTCTTTGATCTTGGAAGCTAAGCAGTCTTGAAGAGCCATCTGGAGTCTGTGACTCTCAGCATTTGTGGAAGTGCTGTGGGTCAGGGCTCTGTGGGCAGTAGGTAACAATTACTGACTTTTGCCAATGTGAAATCTGACAGTAAAGGTACTGTACTTCACTGCTCAGCTGGGAGTGCATCTTGCTTTTCCCTTGGTTTAGATCATTTGCTTTCCAAACAAGATGTCTTTTATGGTAGGTTGAACGAGGGATTTCTTTTTACACTTGCTTTCCAGAATATTGCTGTCTGTAAAATACACTTTTCTGAGGTTGGAAGTATGGAGTGAACTTGATGTCTGTTAGTGGGTTTCTGTCTCTTACCTGGTCCTGATTCCTGTTGGGTGCAAGTGTCTGCTTCCCTCCCCCCCACTGACCTCAAAGCACGGTGTAGTCTTATTGAAGCTGGGCATCACTTAAATGCTCTCCAAGCTGAAGAGCTGCTATACCTCATTAAATCATTCCAATCTTTCATTTATAAGGGAAGCTGCTTCCTGAATTTTCTAAGCTAGGCAAGTTTTTGTAACAAATAATACATTTCTCTTCTTCGAATATTCATCTTCCTGAATATTAAACTTAATTTTTGACCAGTGCTCAAGTGAATGAGGCTCCCCATCCATGAGACAGGGGAACCCCACTCTAAGGTTTTGTTGTGGTTGGTGCTGGCAGGAGTGTTTGCTACGTCTCCTGATCTCTGGAGCTCCCAGGCACAGAGTGAATGCAATGCAGGAGCAGCCCGTGGCACCTGGGCACTGCGTGGGGGGAGGAGGTGCTGCAGGAGGGGGATGCCTGAAGTTGCTTTGCAGTTGAGCTGCACACATTGTCGTTCTGTTCTGTGATGTTTGTTTACAGTTCCTATTTCAGCACATGGGGAACCATGGGTAAAAGCAGGCAAAGAAGTTAATCTGTAACTGCAGCATTTCTAATAGCAGAGACTGCTTGTGAGTCACTGGCCCTTGCCAGCCTGCAGCAGGAGGAGGCTCTGTGTGTTTTGGTTGGGAACTATTTACAAGCTGCTTTTGTAGATGTGCTGGATAAAGAGGAAAACAGAAAGAAAAGCACTGCTCGTGTCCCTCCCTTTACTGAGGAATGAAGACCCGTGAGAATGGAAGGGAGCTTTGTTGAAGTGCAACCTTTGTGTTCTCTGTACTCAGTAAACCCTGAGCCATCAGCAGCTTCCAGGCTGGGAGAGGGGCTAGCAATTACCTTGTCAGAATATTGAGCTGTGTGTGCAGTAAATACGCTCCTTCCTTTGGATGCCTGCAGCCCATGGTGCTCCCAGTGTGGACCACTAAGGAGGCAGCTGACTTTGCAGCACTCAGGGCAGCTCCTTCAGCCTGGCATCTCCTCTTGGCTCCACCGAGAGCAGTGTCTGCCTGCTCCTCTCCTTCCTCAGACACACCACAGTGTGATGTCAAAACAAACATTGTCCTCCGCCATGAATCTCCTGTTTGTGATCAGCTTGGGCTCGGGGCCTGAATTCATGAATCGTTTTCAACTCAAGTGAAAATAAAAATTAAAACCAAAAAAAAGCCCACGGACAGAAGCCCCATCCTCGGTGTGGGAGGTGGTGTAAAGCTGGGCCTGTTATTTCAGTGCCACGAGCAGCGTGTGCTTGGGCTGCACGCCGTGCTCCCTGAGCCAGCACAATCCTTACGCGTAAGAGCTGTTCTCCTGCGAACATTACTCTGCGTTGATGTTGGCTTGTGTCTTCTCCCTGCCCTGGCCCCCTCCCTACGGACTGTTCTGCTTTACTAACCTCATTCTTTCATGTGTATTTTACGTTTTGCCATGTAGGTCTTTCACAGCTTTGCAGCCCCAGGCGGGCATTCTCTGAACAAGGTCCGCTCCGCCTGATCCGGAGCGCCTCTTTCTTTGCAGGTTTGCAGTGTGCTGTGTGCTGTGCTGTGTGCATAGTGTAGCTGCTGGGGCAGCCACGTGTGCGTTGGTAGCACAGCCCTGGAAATAAGACTCATGTATTTTAAATACGAGCAGACAGCAATCTCTGCTCTCGTACCTTTCTGGCTGCAGAGGACAGCAGAGATTCAGACAGCCCTCTGTGGGGCTGCGTGGTTGCGTTTTCTGTTCCGTAAACTCACTGGTTCGTGCAAGATTTCATCTTTTTGGAAATAATCTGTCGAGCTGTTTTCATCTGGATTCGCTTCCAACGAGCTCTAACAAAGCTAACCGACCTGGATGTCTCTTGCTTTTATGAGATGGGTCTTACTTCCATGGCTGAGTAGCTTCTGTTTCACAGGCGTATTTGTAAAATACACCACGTGTAGAGGCTGTTAAGCCTGATGCACTTTTGATCTTCTCTGTATGCAGACTCTGATTCTGGACAGCTTCTGGCTTTGTTGAACAACCAACGCACTGCTCGCAATTCAAAAGTATTTATTTTCTTCCAGACAGCATTGGGAAATCCTTTTAAAATCATATAATAGCTGGGAGAGCTGTTATAGGAATGAAACGTGGATTATTTTTTGTCTCTGCTCTGAGCTGAGTGGTGCACATCCTTTATGGAAAACTGTTGATGTAAAGAAACAGTGAACGTGAGCCTGATGCAGTTTGGACTAAAATAGAAGTATGGGCTTCAGGAAATGACATACGAGCTCTTCAAATCAGTGCTTTGGCTGCTCAGCGAAGCAGCCTTTCTTGGTGATGGCCTTGTGCAGTGCTGTTGATCTGAATTAATGAGCATGTTTTTGTTTCATTAATTACACGGAGATCGGCAAACAAGAAAGGAGCTGTATATTCCCCTGCTAATTGGTATTCCTTGTTTTACAGTTCACAGCAACCCTATGGATATGCCTGGGAGGGAGCAGAATGAGGACAGAGACAGCGGTATAGCAAGATCTGGTAATGTCAGTTCCATTAACCCTCTGAGTTCTGACAGCATTCATTCGTAGTGCTTTGGCGGGGGGGGGGTTGGACTCGACAGTCCCTAGAGGTCCCTTCCAACCCCCGTAACTGTGATAATCACTGGATGTTCATCTGTCTTGCTGCTGAAACATACAGACATCATAAAGTATGTTTTGATGCTGAAACGTGATCCTTTTTTTATTCCATGTGAGCGTTCACGGGTCCGCCGCCTTGGGCACTGAGGGTTTGTTTCATAGGAGCCCCGCGGAGCAGCGCGGTGTATTACAGCACGCTGCAGATAGGAAAGCCAAATTAAATATTGAAATGAGTCGGCGGCAGTTCCAAGCAGTGCTTGTTGTCATCTCCTTACCACACGGAGGAGGATATTAATGTTGAAGCATGAGCTTGCCTCCCCAGTGCCCCCCAGCCACTGCCATCCCCACCCCCAGGGATTGGGCACTTAGGGGTAGGGCTGGAAAGGCTTTCAAAGATGCACTTAGCATCGCTCCTTTCCACAAGGAATCTGTTTCCCAATACTCAGGGTTGATGAGCAAGGTGCAGCCTGCGTGTTGCTTATTATATAAAGCTGCAAGACTGTCCCACCCTTGCAGTGCTTGTAGAGCTCGCTCGTGTTGTTACAGACTGATGATTTTTAGATGAGAAGCATAGATAAGCAAAAGCGAAGGCACTTTGTGAGCAACACCAGCTGATATTCAGGGGCACAGTTGCTGATATGATTGACCAAATATCCTTTCTTCTGGAGAGATTAATACATACACGTATTTAATTCTTGCAGCATCCCTTAGCAGTCTGCTCATCACTCCGTTCCCATCTCCGGGCTCCTCCTTTAACAAAAGCTGTGCCAGCAGTTACCAGCGGCGTTGGCGGCGCAGCCAGACGACCAGCCTGGAGAACGGGGTCTTCCCTCGATGGTGAGCAGGCACTCATAGTGCTGGTTGCTTTCCTGCACTTTCCCACCCTTCCTTCTCAGCTGGTTCTGCCCTTGCGGATGCGTGTCCGTTCTTGCTGTTGCTTTCTGAGGTGTGTTGATAAAGGTGTATGTCAGGCAGGAGTTCAACTCCTGATCTTTGTAGTCTCCGTTTTGCACTATCTGGGAGACCAACATGTAAACCTGTAGGCCGTGCTTCTGAGGATGTGAAGCCCTAAAATCCTACTCAGAATGCAAATTCCTGGCAGAAGAGAGAGAGAGGGTACAAACGCTCTGAGTGTGGCTCCAGGTTCTCTGTCTGCAGGGTGGGCCGATGGCTGCTATTGAGGAATTGCAGTGGTTGTTATCCGTGGGGTTGATTTGACAGCACGTGCAAACAAAAGGCATTTGTTAAGTTAAATGTTCTGGAACTGAACCACGCAGGAAAGCCAAGGTATGACTTGAAGCCGTGGATTGTGTTAACTTTCTATTTTGTCCACGTCTCAAGGTCCATGGATGAAAGCTTTAACTTGTCAGATGACAGCTCTGGTCCCAGCCCAGGAATTGTTAGGAAGAAGAAAATAGCAATTGGAGTTATTTTCTCACTCTCGAGGGACGAAGATGAAAACAACAAATTCAACGAATTCTTCTTCTCACACTTTCCGCTTTTTGAGAGTCACATGAACAAACTGAAGAGTGCAATAGAGCAGGTAAACACAGCCCCTTCTGTTCCTCATGCTGCTCCTGCTCCGTGTTCCCCCTCATTTCATTTCCAACTCCTGTTACTCGTTTACAAAAGCGGGATCAGTTTGCTGCCTAGTACTGAGCCTGCACCAGCAAGGATCTGTGCTCCACGACATCTCTGATGGAGACAGAAATGCTGTGTTCCACTACAGAGTGCTGAAATGGCAGCAGGCCTTAGGCTCCCAGCAAGCCCTGCATCAGCAACGGGAGAGAGCTGCTTTGGAGGCCGCCCTTACCTCCCTGCTTCAGCTGTATCTGAGCACTGGGATAAGAGCTTTTATCTATTTTATCTTAAGCCCCTGATTCTGATACGTAGGAAACTCTCAAATATGTGGTTAGATTTGCTTCAAATCTCTCCTCTAGGAAATACTTTGTGGTTACTTTGCCACTGCAGTAAAAACTTTGACCCCTTTTAATGCCTTTAATGCTGAAAAGCACAGGAGAATGAGGCTGCAAAGGCGTGTGCCTCACCTATCTTCTCTCAGATAGGAAAGCTGGTGCCTGTACCATCATTTTATCACTTAAAGAAATGATTTGCATGACTAGTTGCAGGACAGATAAAGTCAAACACATGACTTTGTTTTCTGTGCTTCTGTAGCTATGTCTGCTGTTCCTTATCTGTTTAATGATTGTTTTCAAGGCTATGAAAATGAGTCGTAGATCAGCTGATGCCAGTCAGCGGAGTTTGGCGTATAACAGAATCGTTGATGCCCTCAATGAATTCAGGTGAGCAGTTTCTCATATCTTTTGTGGCTATTTCTTCAAAAGCTCTGAAGCAGTCTTGAAGGTCCTCTTCCTTAGTGCAGGATTTTCCAGACTTTGGAGCTGTTATCTCAAAAGGAAATGTTTTCTCTTCCAGAGACGTAGCATATAACGTCTGACGCCTCCTTTGGAGCTTCCATAGAGGCCCTGGAGATAGCAGCCATTCTGTTCTGTTTGTGGTTTTTGCTTTTGCCAAGGGTGCATATCCACAGGGGCTCAGTCTGAGCAGAGCAGAAGGGATTTCTGTGCTTTAGGTGATAATTTGCTCCCAGCAACCTCTTGTCTTGAGACCCATGGAGGGGTGAGCATTGGCAGCCCACTTTGGGCTCCTTTGATTGGTATTTCCTTGATGTGTGAGCAAAGCAGGACCTTCACCCCGCTCTGAATTCTGCTCTCTGAATGAGTTTCAGATAACCAGTTACTGGAAGGAGATCTTTCTGCTTCACTCAGAAAATTATGCTTCTGCCCTCTCTTGCTGTCAGTACTGCAGAGAGCCTCTCTCAGCAGTTCATGTACGTAGTAATGCAGCTCAGCACATCCCTGGCATTTAACTGTGTGTCCCTTCCATACTTTGAGGAATGGGGAGGGAAAGAAAATGAAATCCATCTGTTTCAAGTGATTCATCCCCTCTCACTGGGAGTGGCAGGGTGCTTCCTTTCACAGCCAGCAGAGAGCTCCTTTTTAAGGACATGACAGCAGGCAGTGTGCTGATGTTAAAACCAGAGGGCTGTGATGTTGGAGGTATGATACCCAGCAGGAAGGATCCTGAGGGCTCGCTCGTTTCTCTGCAGCTCATACTGGGCTGGGTGCAGTTTCAGGGGAAAGGCGCAGGGTACAGTTTTGATTTGTTTGTACCCTCCCCCAGGGAAGCTCAGGGGATGGGTTGGGCCGGGACAGGAGGAGCGGCAGAGCACGTGGATGGGGTGAGGCGTGCCAAGAGCGGAGCAGAGGGTGCACGAAACCTTTGTGAGCCTCAGATTCTGCCCAGAGGGATGAGACGAGTTCAGCAACTCCAAGCAGCACCGGCTTCCCTCTGCTCTGCTCTGCTCTGCCTGCCCTCCCCCTCCTCTCCCTGAGCAGTTTCTTCGTGTTCCCATTCCCAATAACAGCATCCCCCAGCTGCTTTCCACAAAACTTCCCCCAAAGCGTTTCCCCCCCAGCTTGGTGGACTTTGCACATCCTCAGTTTCCTTCCAAGTTAAACAGTCTCAGAGTGACAGGAGGGGCACATACCCGGAGCTGGGCACGGGAGGGCTGAGCCTGCAGGCCCACCCGGCTGCCCCACGGCTCGTTGCTCGGGCTGGGCAGTGCAGTGGGGCCGTGCCATGGTGCTGGCAGCTCCCCTGGCAGCCTGCAGCCAGGCAGGGCAGGGCAGGGCAGGGCAGTCACGTCCCCTGGGCTGGCACTCCTCGCCCCAGCCATTGTAGGATGATCGTGCACATGACCCGCTGGTTGCGTAAGCCCGTGTGGAACGACCAGTTTGATGCAGAGGTTTCCATGGTGATATAAATATTACTCTTCGATAGCGTAACGAGGTGAATTAAATGCAGTTTAATGTCGGATAACCGAGTTTCCCTGGGCAGCAGGCCTGGGCAGTGTGTTGGCTTTGGGAGCCATCCCAGGCTGTGGGGTCCTCGCAGGGCTGTGCGGGGGCTGCAGCGTGCAGCAGTGCCATGTCTGTGCAATAAGGGGAAAGAAAGGGATCTTTAAGCACCGAGGACAGGATGCAAAGATGTTTTGGCACAGCTTCAGCAAACCCATTTAGGCTGCTGTTATCTCCTTGGGCGCCTGCTTCCCCACTGGAGTCACGGGGCAGTCAGGAGCCCGAGTCCTTCGCTGAACCTCGCGCTGATTTCTCCCCTCTTAAGCAAATTCTGCTGGAGGGAGGAAGGGTGCTGACTTCAGTGGGCTGCCGTTTCTGAAGTGTAATCCTGTGCTGTTTTAACTCATTTGTGGGCGCTTTGTGGTGCCCAGCTCCAGGCTGCCCTTGTGCCCTTACTCATTTTGCAGCAGTTTTTTGTGTTCCGAAGTGGTGATGGATTTGGCTACGGACACTTGACTTAAAGGCTTAAAACTCTCCGTGGATGTCAGATGTGCAGACACATGACTTATGAAATAAGCCACTGTACTTGCATAAACACTTCAGCTCCCTCGGTCCCCGGGGCCGACGCAGCGCTGGTTGTGCAGCTGCTGGGTACCTGCATGGCACACAGCAGTGCTGAGGGAGCAGCGTGTGCAGGCCCAGGGGAACACCTCCTGCCCCTTCCTGGCAGCCCGATTCCATCCTGCTTTATGCCAGCAGTTTTTAAGCAGCTTACAGTGCTGTGAGCAGCAGTGGGTTTTACCCCCTGCATGGGGAAACCCCACTCCTGCACTGTGGGAGGAGGGAACGAGGGCAGGGAGCAAAGCGACGTGGTTTTACAAACCACCGATGTTATTTCTTTTTGGAAGCACTGTGCAGGAAGATGCTGAGCTTTGTCATTACGCTCCCAGCACTGCACCAGGGCCAGCAGTGCCTTGCTGACAGGGAAGGGGTGCTGCAGGGATGCTGCCTCACAGAGGTGCCGAGGTTGGAAAAGACCTCTGGGATCACCGAGAGCATCCCCAGCCCACCCCACCATGCCCACTGACCCCCAGTGCCACATCCCCACCATTCTGAGCACCTCCAGGCTCTTGACTCCCACACTCCCTGGGCACTCTGTGCCAGTGCCCAACCACTAAGTTTCTCCAAATGTCCAACCTGAATCTCTCTTGGCACAACTTGAGGCCACCACCTCTCATCTCAAGGACACCTCCTCCTCCAGCTGCCGGTCCCATAGGTGAGCAGCCCCCCAGCCTCAGAGCACCCAGCCCCTCGCTCCCACCCAGGCTGAGTTTGGCCTCCCTGGAGCATGAGGGGAGCTTATAACCAGGAGGGAGAGTGACTTCTTGTATGTCTGATAGCAATAGGACAATGGGGAAGAGCTTTAAAGTAAAAGAAGGGGGTTAAGGTCAGATGAGCTCCAAGGGCAGCGAGGCACTGGCACCACTGCCCCATCCCTGGAGGGGCCCAAGGCCATGGGTGGGTGCTGGGCAGCCCGAGCTGGGGGGCAGCTGGTGGTGTTGGAGCTGGATGAGCTTTAAGATCCCTTCCAACCCACCCAGTCTATGATTTCCAAATGTCATCCACTTAAAGCACGCTGCAGCCCATCGAGAGCAGGGACTGCAGTGCTGTGTCCCATGCCACCATGAAGGCAGCGCTTTTCTTAAAACATCTCTTCCAGGTCCTTCGTTTGCTTTTGTTTTGGTTTCTCGGCAGACGAAGGAGAGCTCTGCTGCTGCTCGCAGGGCTGGCAGGCAGTGGGTCCTTGCCCTTGCTCCGTGCAGGCTCTGCGTGGAGGTTCCCCGTGCTGCAGTCACATGCCTGCTGGCCGCCGGCCAGCGCGATCTGATCCGTCTCTGAGGAAACACTATCGGCTGCAGATGCAGCCAGGGTTACCAGAATAGTAAATAACGAATCACAAGACCCGGTCTATCTTTTCAACGAAAACAAATATTTTAATATGTTGGGTTTAGTTTAGAAGTCGTTTCTGTTTTTCAGAGAGGCCGAGCTGCTAGCTGCAGGAGGCTCGGCTTGGGTAGTTTGCACGGGAAGGAGAAACGAGCTTTATTTTAGGTTGTCACACTGATGTCCGGTCAGCTGCGTCTGAGGGGTTCTGATTCTTGGTTTGGGCTTTGAAACTCATCCAGCTTTGAAATTCCCAGACTTGGGATCTCCTTTATTTGAGCCACCTTCACCTCTGCTCCGGTCACCGTGCTGTGAGCACAGAGCTGCCTCCCCACGACCCCACTGCCACGCTGTGCCCCTGCACACACGTGTCCCTGCGGAGCAGTGGCAGTGGGAAGGGGCCGGGGGGGCTGTGAGCCAAGCTGCTCTCCTGCTGTAAGCTCCCCTCAAGAGCGGGACGGCCGCAGAAAGGCCGCACTGAGCCTCCCCTTCTCCAGGCCCAGCACCCCCAGTCCCCATGGGATTGCTGCTCCAAGCTCTGGGCCCCCTCGTGGCCTTCCTGTGGGCACGGCTCCGTGTCCTTCTGCTCGGGGCCCAAGCCTGGATGCAGCACTCCAGATGGGGCCTATAAGGCAAACGAAGGCAGAGGAGTCCAGCAGCCTCCCACCCTGACCCCTGCTGCTCCCTCCCTGCTGTAGTCCCGGTGCCAGCTCTGCTGTGCAGTTTCACTTTAAATGTGAAACCACGGAACATTTGGCAGCTGCAGCTCAGTGTGTGCCTGCCTGACGCGCTCGGCCGCTGCCGCAGCCCTGGGACTGCTGTGAGTCTCAGAGCGACGCAGGCCTCTGTTCATCCGAGGCATTTGGGGGCATTGCTGGGGTAACTTAAATCTTTGTCCCGTGAAACAAAGGCACCGCTTCTGGAAAAAGCAGTGCATGAGGTGGGGAGAAACCTGAGCTGATGGCTCGTTTCCTTGCTTGGTTTCATTGCTGAGTGTGATGAGGACAGTTCGCAGTGTAGGCACTGTGTTAAAACAAAACCGTGCGTTGGTTCCGATGTGTTTAAGAACTGCTCTGTGTGGTGCTCAGGGCCGTGATTTAGAGGAGGGCGGTTCCTTAGGGCAGTACGGTTGGGTCGTGGTTGGACTCGATGATCTTTGAGGTCTTTTCCAACCTGAGTGATTCTGTGAGTCTGAGCTCAGCAGCAGTCGGAGGGGTCACGATCTGGTGTGCTACTGCAGTTCTGGGAGCACCTCTGCTGTGTGTAGGGTCAGAAGGACACGGGTGGGTGCGCAAACCTCGGAGCCGTGGGGCGGCTGATGCTCCGACGCTGTACTCAGGTTAAAGCATAACCCGGTCCCTCCTTAGCGAGCACACGGGGACAGCAAAGAGCAGCTCAGGGCACTTCTCTAGATCAGGTACACGTGAATCTGCTCAGGTGACAAACTGACCGTGGAGCGGTTCCGAGTTGTGAATGAATTGCGGCGAAAGCGGGGAAATAACCCCAACAAAATCATTCCCTGCTCTCCATTCAGCTCAGGGCAGCGCTGACTCCTGGCACAGAGCTCGGCCACGCACACCCGGACCCACGGGGCTGCTGCTGGGAGAAAGAGCAGCACAGCTCAGCGATTGGAGTGGGGATCTGTGCCCTCCTTGGCTTTGTTTAACGTTGCCATGTTTGTTTCTTTTCCAGAACAACTATTTGCAACCTGTACACCATGCCGAGGATCGGGGAGCCCGTCTGGCTTACCATGATGTCAGGGACTCCGGAGAAGAACCAGCTGTGCCACCGCTTCATGAAGGAGTTCACCTTCCTGATGGAAAACGCTGCAAAAAATCAGTACGGTGGATTTCAGTTCTTAAACACATACGTGTTTCACACCAGGAATCCATGTTTTTAAGTCTTCACCATAATGAGTGGGAAAGAATCAAAACAGTATTCGTAAATGCCTTGGTTTGAACCAGAAATGGGATGAGACGGCATCTCGTTAAGTGCTGATCCCCTAAATCCTGGTACAGGTGAAATGTTGGAAACACATCCATAGGGAGCACGTGGGGGGGTGTGCGAGGGGTGCTCACAAGTGTGTAAAGCATTGGGCTGTGCTGGAAATCCTGGAGCCCGCCGGGGCTGGAGCTGGGAGCCCAGCACTGAGCAGTGTGCAGGGATGGCACCGCTGCTCCTCGCCGCCCAGCTGTCCTTCTGTCACCTCTCCTGTCCTCCAGCTGGGGAGCTCTGTGCTGTCAGGGTGGAGCCGCAGGGGTTCGTGAGGGGTTCAGATGTGCTCCCCACTGCAGTGGAAGCTTTTTCTTGGGATAATGTCTCTTCCAATCCCTGTCACTCTCGGCCCTGTACTTCTCATTTACATTGGGCTTGTTTGTTTTCTTTTCAGTGTAGTGAGGTTTACGCCGATGGAAGCTGGAGGAGAAGCAAGTCTGTGTCTGTGCAATCTGTTTTTAAGTCTGCTTTCCTCTTTTGGCTCTCCCTGCCCAGGAAATGGGGCTAAATGTAACCCATAGGGATGCTGATGGTTGAAGATACTCAGCCTTATCTGGGGCTCAGGGAGGTTTGCTTGGCTCCCTCCCCAGGCTGCAGAGCCACTGCAGAGCCAGCAGCTCCATCTGTCGGTGCGGGGAGAGCCCGGGCTGAGCTCCTGCACTGCTCCTGGGGGGGGGACTGGGAGAGCCCTGGCAGAAACTGCACTGCATCGCTGCAGGAAATCCCTGAGCACTTCTCAGGAAGCTTTTCTGCCTTACCTGCTTACTCAGCTAGTGAAAGCCACTGTAAGAACACGGCCTTTGTGGCAGAGCAGCCTTCCTCATTGTTGCTATTAAAGAACTTCGTGTCAGAGGCAGTTTTGGAAAGGAGCAGCTGTGTGAAAGAGCACAGCACCTAGCTATGAACAGCTGTGACAGCAGTAACATTGCCTTCCTCCTCATCCATAGCTCCTTGGAGCAGTCGTGTCCCACGGGGTGCACAGGGCTGCCATCTTCTTACAGAGAAGTGAACTGAACCAGGTGGTTTGGAGACGTTTTACGACACAGAGTTGGCCAAATAGGAAGTCTGCTAATTGCCAGACAGAGGAGCTGAGGTGCCACAAGTTCAAAATCCTTCATTTCACTTTAAATGTGTGTTCTAAAAAAGAGCTGTGCACGTGTGGGAGGAGAGGAGCTGAGGGATGAGCTCCGCTGTTTGTCAGCCACCCACGACGCGTGCAGAGCGTGCGAGTGCTGTCTGTCTGACGTGCTGCTGTACACTTTGCTTTCAGGTTTTTACCAGCTCTACTGACAGCAGTGCTGACCAACCACCTGGCCTGGGTCCCCACGGTCATGCCCAATGGCCAGCCACCCATACGCATCTTCCTGGAGAAGCATTCCTCACAGAGTGTGGACATGCTGGCCAAAACTCACCCGTACAACCCCCTGTGGGCACAGCTCGGTACGTGGCCGTCTCTGATCCGTGCCAACGGGCACAGTGGGCACTGCTTACAGATGTGTGTTGCTTCCCCCACTCCAAGCTGGAAGTGTTTTGTCTTTCCTACTCAAAAGCGTGTCTTTCAGGCTCAGAGATATTCACTGTATTTTTTTTCTTATGTGCTATAATTTCTTAAGGCAGTATCAATTGTAAAGTGGCAGCCAAAAAGTCATCTGTGACAGATCTCCTGCCCTGGTGATGATGGAGGATTCTGTTCCTTCTCTTGTCCTGTCTCTAAAGAAACTCCATTTTGATTTATTTGGGATGCTGCTATCGATAAGCTTGATTCTAGAAAAAGCACATTTAAAAAAAAAGCATCTTTTGATGAGAAATGGCCAACGATGAGTGCAGCGGGCAGAGGAGTGACAGTACAGCAAATCGTGGCTTGGCAAAGCCCTGGGTAAGGTCTCACAGCCTAGTTGATTGAGTTGTGTTGTCTTTAATTGCTGAGTAGAGGAGATGATCTTCTTGCTGTCTGGTCAGGCTGTCCTGCTCTGCACACAAACCTCCACGTGGCTGGGGAGGGAAAGTTTTGTGAGGTTACGCTGTTCTAGCACAGGCAGGATGGCCAGGTTCTGATGGCAGAGCTGATGGGACTCGAGGGGTCCACTGTTGTTACAGTGGCCTTCAACACCTCTCAGATCCCACGTCCCCTGTCCCTGCACTCACACAGTGCCCTCATACCTCCAGAGTAATGCAGGTGAGTCTGGAGCCTGGTCTTCTGAACTACCAGAGCGGCCTGTCTGACCCATAGGGGACCTCAAGGGGAGGGAGGAGAAGGTTGGCTTCAGCTGTGCACCTGCCACTGGCGCTTTTTGCCTACATTCTTGGCATAGGTTTGTGTCCCCTTGCAGCTTTCTTTTGGTAGGTAAAAGTTCAGCCCAGTTTCCAGACTATGCAGGGTAATTCAGAGCAGGTGCATCCTCTCTGCTGTGACTATATAAAGGAACCTGGGAGAGCAGCGTCCCGAGCTCGGGGCTGAACTGAGGTGGTGCAGATGCTCCCTAATGTGTGAGATCAGATGTCCCCCTGTCCAGCGTGTCATCTCACTTAGGGTGCCAGCAGCTTCATTAGAAATTTCTGTATTGGAAACAGAATAACAGCTCAGAAATTTCTGTGCTGAAAACAGAACAATCACCTCACTCTTCTCCTTTGGTATTTGTCTGCTGTGGGCTTTGCCTTTGAAAGAGGGCCACAACAGCTGTCTGTTAGAAGGAGTGCTTATTTGAAAGGTGCAAAATAATTGTCTTTTGTTTCCCATCCCAGGTGACCTGTACGGGGCTATTGGATCGCCTGTGAGGTTAGCAAAAACAGTTGTGGTTGGCAAAAGGCACGATCTGGTACAGAGGCTGCTTTATTTCCTCACTTACTTCATCAGATGCTCGGAACTTCAGGAGACACATCTGTTAGAAAATGGGGAAGATGAAGCCATAGTCATGCCTGGAACTGTTATAACTACCACGCTGGAGAAAGGGGAAGTGGAAGAATCAGAGTATGTGCTTGTCACAATGCACAAGAACAGGGGTAACTTGCTACCAAAGGAGTCTGAGGAAATGAGAGCTCCTAACTGTAGCTGTAAAAACTGCAAATGCCCGATTTCTGTTGCACAAAACATCGAAGGTGTTTCACAGCAGGAGAGAGAAGATGCACAAAACACTCCGAAGGCGGAGCTGGAGACTTCTTCAGATGAGAGCAGAACTGTTGTTCCTGATGATGGTCAGGAAGATGCTGCCGATGGCCATCCACCACGAACCTGCCAGGACACCAAACTGGAGAGCACGGGGTCATCTTTGCCAGAAAAACGTGTGTTGGCAGAGTCTGGTTCAGAAGCAACAGCAGACGTGTGGAGGGACGAAGACGTGCTGGAGTCGGGCAGCCAGGCCATCGGTGCAACGAGGACCCCCGGAATTGCTGTGGAGAAGAAGCCTCCAGATAAGCTCTTCCGTGATGCGTTTCCTTGCAGTGCTGCCGAAGCTCAGACAAAGGTGACTTTCCTCATCGGAGACTCCATGTCACCGGATTCAGACATCGAGCTCAGGAGCCAGGCCGTCGTGGAACAAATTGCCAGGCACCACAGCCCGCCGGCGGCGGAGGAAGGAGTGTCTGCTGATCAGAACTGTGAAGCTAAACAAACTGTTGAGGACCAAAATAGAGACTGCGGGACAGCTGAACCCTTTCCTCAAGTTGCTAGTGAGCATCAGAGCTGGAATCCAAACGCGTACAGCGCTGAGAGCATGAGTCTGTTTGATGACAGTTTCACGGATGGCAGCTCAGTTGAGACCCGGACTGTGGGTGATCTCCCAGGGCACGCTGCTGCAGGCCTCGCTCACGACGGCAGTTTTGAGTTTTCTCAAAAGCTGTGTACGAAGACGAGCAAACCACCTAGCGACTTCTGTACATTCGTGGACTCCGTTCGACAGGAGACCTACAAAAACTGCTTTGCTGAGCAGGACCAAAGAGAGAAAATCTCTATTCGTGTCCCCCATGGGGACAGAGAAAACGCAGAGAAAAAGGTGGCCCCGGGAATCGATTGGGACATTCCAAGAAATGAGAGCTCAGACAGCGCCCTGGGTGACAGCGAGAGCGAGGATACGGGGCACGAGCTAACCAGACCAAGCAGTAACTACTACGGAGGAGAGCAGGAAGACTGGGCAGAAGAATATGAGATTCCTTTTCCTGGGTGAGTAGCATTCAGCTGTAAGTGAGCCCAGAAAAGATGCAGCCTCTTCTCGTGTCACGTGTTTGGAGGGATGTAGGCTAACTTGGCATCGGCGGTTGGAAAAGTGTCTCTGGAGCTCACTGGTTGTAAAGGAATATGGAGAGACCAGTGGTCTGGAAAAAAATATTAATTGTGCATTGTGATCTTGGCTCGTATCCTTTTTTTTTCCACAATGGGCTGACTGCAAAAGCTGACTTGAAACTGTTTATTCTTTTAAAGAAAGCACTTGAATGGAAGTAAAGGTAGATCTGATAAATGCGAGGCTGCAGCCTCCTGGTGAGCTGAATTGGGTGTTTTCTGTTGCACATCTCTCTGATATGCCTTTCTTGCAGCTCAAAGCTAGTTGAAGTGAACTCCGTCCAGCCCAGTATTGCCAATTTTGGAAGATCCCTACTCGGAGGCTACTGTTCATCTTACGTCCCCGACTTCGTTTTGCAAGGAATAGGAAGCGACGAAAAGCTGAGGCACTGCTTGGTGTCGGATCTGTCTCATGCTGTGCAGGTAATTAAGCTATGTTTGATAAATGTATTCGTCACAGTGGGGAAAGGTAAATGTTTTCAGACCCACAGATCTGCAGGAAGCGGAAGCTTTTACTGTCACAGCTCTCTTCAGCTTTCACCTGTCTCAGGTCATCATTTTCTTCTCCTCTCTCAATTAAACATGGTTATTTCCCTGCAGATCTGGAGCACAAAAACAGAGGCTCCTGAGAGCTGTGTGGAAGATGGGGCTCTGAGAAGCCAGCCTTGCAGACACTGCAGCCTGCTGCTGCTGCTGCTTGTGTGCCTGCAAGGTGCACTCATAATGCGGAGCCAGACAGAACTCAGGTTGCCGTGCATCTTTTCTGCACAGATTCCCTTACCTGTGCGACCAGGGACGTGGCTGGGGAGTGTGTTGATTCCTATTCCCCCTTCTAGTGGTGCAGAGATGAGTGGGAAAGCAGCTGCCCGTGCGGTGACAGCACGATGCTGCAGCGAGCAGCAGTCCCTGAGAGGATGCCTGGGGCTCCCGCAGCTCCCAGCCTAACGATCCTATTCGGGAGGAGGTGCATCCCTGCAGTTCTGGGCTTCCAGATGCGCTCCTTCAGAAACCTCCGAGGCTGTGGGGTGGAGGTGAGGGCTGCTGAGCCCCGCGCGTGGTGCTCGCTCCCTCTGCTGGCCCTCCCCTGGAAGCACACGGGCAACACGCGGTGTTGAAAAGCCCGTGGGGGTTGTTGGTGCTTCCAGTTTTAAGGGTTTAAAATACACTTCTGAGTGTTCGTTCTGACCTATATTCGTTATCCAGAGCTCTTTATATCAAACATCAAAAGAGAAAGTCGCCAGCTGGTGCCACACTCTAAACGTGGAAGAAAATGTTTAATGATGGCTGTCCTTCCACTTTGGCTCAGCTGGAGAGCAGTGCTGAGCACGTTCCCGTGCCTTGGAGCAGGCAGGGGCTGCGGTGCTCACCCTGCTCTGTGGGAAGGCCGTGCTGTGCTGTGCTCAGAGCTCTGCTGTTGGTTTCCTGTTGGCAGCACCCTGTTCTGGACGAGCCGATCGCTGAAGCCGTCTGCATTATTGCAGACACGGACAAGTGGACGGTGCAGGTGGCCAGCAGCCAGAGGAGGGTGATTGATAACAAGCTGGGAAAAGAAGTGTTGGTCTCCAGTCTCGTCTCTAACCTGCTTCATTCCACTCTTCAGCTTTACAAGCATAATTTATCTCCAAACTTTGTAAGTATGAACGAACGTCGAGGCAGCAGTGATTTTAAAACATCCGTTCACTTCGCAGGTTAAAGATGCCACCAGCTCCTGCCTGGTTCACTTCTCTGTAGTCACAGGTTTGCACAGCAGTGTATCTCCTGATGCAGTTGTTCAAGATGTCTGTTTAAACACCATTCTGCCACCAATACAGCTGTCACATTAATTCTGATTTAAAATGCATCGAAAACTTAAAAGCAGGAGCCTTGCTCTTAAATTGGTGACTGCTGGTATCTTACTGATTACTTGTATAGGCATGACACGAGAGCAGTACAGCTGTGCTGTTCTGCTTTAGACTGGTTTAGTGTGGTTTGGCTGCAGGAGCTCTACTGTCCTGTCCCTCACACGATGTCTCGTTGCTTTCTAGTGTGTCATGCACCTGGAGGATCGGCTGCAGGAGCTCTATTTCAAAAGCAAGATGCTGTCTGAATATCTCAAGGGCCAGATGAGAGTTCACGTCAAGGAGCTGGGCGTTGTGCTGGGGTACGGTCGCAGACTGCGTTGGAGCAGTGGCACAAATCAGCCATGGCTGCAGGCTTCTCCTGGGCTGCTGCTTGTCAGCACTGCACTGCTTCTCCTGCCTTAGTTGGTCCAGCATCACTGTGCAGTGTGGGCACCTGAGCCCTGCGTGCTGACTTTCCCTACGGGCAGCAGATGCCCTCAGTGCCACACAGGGCACATCTCTGTGCGTGGGGCACAGCCGAGCAGCTGTGTATGGGGTGCTTCTAGGAAGGCTGGGAATGTCTTTGTGTGGGGAACGGTGAGCAGGAAGACACACGGGGCATGTGTGGAGCTGGCCCCCCTGGTAGCTGCAGGCATGGCTGAGGCTGGTGCTCTGCTCCCGTGCCTGGCTCCCCAGCTGCTCTCAGAGGTTAGGAGGGGATCTGCTGTTTCCCTACCCCTGTGTGCAGTCCCCAGTTTGCTGCCCCTGTGTGCAGTGCTGTCAGTGCAGAGCTGTCACCGTCAGCCTGAGCAGGCACAGCCGGAGGGGTTGTTAAAAGCGGGCTGGTGGCTGGAGTTTGTAACCCAGCACTGTGTCAGGAGAGAAGCACTGCTGCCTTTCATACCACCTGAGCAGTGCTGTGCCCCTCTGAGCTGTACACGCTTGCAGCCCGAGTGCAAACACTGTGCCTTGAGCAGGCACCGCAGTTGTGAGCGCACATTCAGCCTGGCTCTGCATTCAGGGTGACACTTCTGCTTCCTTTCAGGATTGAATCCAGCGACCTCCCTCTGCTGGCAGCTGTAGCAAGCACTCACTCTCCCTACGTCGCCCAGATACTGCTCTAAAACACCCGAGAGAGCAAAGATGTTTCCTTTTTCCCCCCCTGGAAAACCAAGTGGAAGACAACTTGTTCTGGCTGCTTTCCCTTCAAACCAAGTGCCGCAGCACTCCTGGGGTGGTTGGACTGCGTGGTCTCCGAGGCCCTTTCCAGCCTTGGTGATTCTATGGTGTATGACTGCACGTTATGCAAACCATTGGAGGCTTTTCCTCTCCCACTTGGTTTCTTCTTAAAAAGGAAAAAATAATAATAATAATAATAAAAAAAAAAGGATAAAGAAAGGAAAAACAGAAAAATGAGTAAGCCCAAGTTTTCAGCCACAAAAAAAAAGAAGATTTTGGTGGAAGCTGAAGATGTGCGTTTTGCATCAGTCTCTGCCACGATGGCTCACTGCAATCAGTCCTGGGGAGCCCAAGGAGGAGCTGCTGTGAGACATATTTGATGCATTGCCAGTTGCAGACTGAAGAAGCGAAGGCAGCAGCTGCCCCCATCGGGGCAGTGTCACATCTGCCCTTCACCCACAATGATTTGTAAACAACTGCTACTTCTTCAAGTTATGGTCGGATTCTGGATGCTTCCCTGAGGAAGAACAGGGGGCGGGGGGTGGTTCTGTTTTGTGAAAAGCTCATTGGTGGCACCCGGCTCCAACATTTATTTATGATCTTTCTCCTGGGGAGAGGAAATGGTGGCAGAGTGGGGAATGGGGAGGGGGAGGTAGGAAAGGGCCGCCGGGCACCTGCAGGGCATCCTCTCTTGACTGGATGTTGTAACCAGTATTAAATGTTTATGATGTTTCAGTGTTGCTTTATATTAAGTAATGCTTTTTTTGACAACATAATCAAAATGTTAAAAAAAGAAAGAAAAAAAAACAACCAAAAGAGAGCGTTGGCTGCAGCTTCCCCACAGGGCCCAGAGCTCCACAGCTTTACCTCTGACTTTTGTACGGTCTGTGATGGTCTCTCATGTTCTTGCAGCTCCGATTCTTTCTACAGCAGTCAGTCAGCTCTTGAAATAATGAGCTGGGAGTCCTTTACCAAAGTGCTGGGGAGAAAGCGAACAGACTATTAACCCTTAATTGCTCAGGTAATTAATTGATATATTTTTTAAAACCATTCTACAACAAAAAAGGAACATTGATTCCACCATAGCGTAGAAAAACCAAAATCACTTTTGGACGGAGTGTACCCTCGACGCAGATGGCTCTAATCCCTTTTCTACTCACTTGTGTAATTACCAGCAGGAAATGTTGTTTATTTTATTCTCAGCATTTCTCCTCGACTCAGCCATCGCTGCTTTGTGGTTGTATATACAATAGCTGTAAGAATAGCTGATGGAACCAGTCTGGTGTAAGTAATGTAAATATACAGCGGTGGGTGGATTATGTTTTCAAAGGCTCTACTACCTCAGTTTAACCGGACACTTCATTGTAGGCTTTTCTTTGCTTGTTCGTCCTGGCAGCCAATTAACGTCGCTGATTTCAGGTTCTGTTCTCACTGATGCACTCTGTGTTGGGGTTCGTGGGTTGCTCCCAGGAGGAGGAGGTTTGTGTCCGCTCGCTCCCTGCGCCGCATGAACACTTCTATAAATACGTCGCTCTGTAATCACATTTTCAATAGCATAGCACGCCTTCTATTGTTGTTTGCAGAGTTATTTTAAATACAATCTATTATAAACTCGAGGACAATAGGAGAGATCCTTGCCCCACTGCTGTCAATGACAAAACTCTCCTTCCTTCCTCTGCTGGGCCAGGCTTCACCCAGCGTTGTCTGTCAGTACCATTTAAAGCCTGCAGCTGAAGGCTCTGTTCCAGGGCAGGGCCGCACGGGCATCCTCCAATCTTCCAAGTAGGACTGAGCCTACATGAGCACATAACCCCACCTCGAATCCAGGCAGTGTCATTTGGAAGTCCTTTGTGCTGAGTGCTGCGGGGAAGGAGGCCGTGCTGGTTGTGCGATCCAGGGATGCGTCTCTCCCCTGTCGGGTAGGTGTGCTCTCCTCACCACACAGCTGCATTACATCTGGCTTCTGGATCCAGCACTGAATGTCGGGGCCAGGCTGTGTGAACACATCTGCAGTGAAATCCAGAACGGAGCTCAGGAGCTGAGCTTTGGCTCTTTGCTCCGACCCAGGACAGTTGCGAGCAGCCCCAGCGCAGCGAGGTGGGGGCAGCGAGATGCCAGCACCCATAGGGATGTGCTCATCGAGCCACGGGTGTTCTGCTTTCACCCATCACCAGCTGAGCTGCCGGGGTTGGAGGCTGTGCAGGAGCTGCCAGGTACGAGCACGTGGAGCAGTGCAGGAAGGGAACTGTGCAGGACTGGAGCACTGGAACTTAAAGTCACACCACGGTTCTTTCATGTGAATAGAAAACTGATGTGTTTGGTTTCTTTCTTCCACTACTACCGATCTCCATTAACATGTCTTAATTTTCTGGCTGAAAACAAAGTGTTCGAGGCACACGGATTAGCACATGTATTTGTGTTGGCAAACACAGGGCTGCTAAGAACAAAAAGTATTTAAAAGAAAGGATTTTCCCCCTCGCCTTCCTTTTCTCTGTTAGCTCTTATAGATGTTTTATGACAATTTTTTTGCTTTCTCTAAATTATTTAGATGGTGGTACTTGTAAAATGCTGGGTAAAAAATGTACATACTTGTTATCTCTTCTGTTTTTTGTATATATTTCTCAAGATGTGCACTTGTATTATAATAACCATTCCCAATTTTAGGGGAAATTTGTGCAATAAAAACAGTATGTCAATTTCCTTCTGGGCTGCAGCGTGTTTCTTTGTGCCTGCAGTAAAACCAGAAGCATCCCACGTTTGTTGCCCCCCCTGCAGCCCCTCCTGTGCTGCCCTGTGCTGTGTGGGTCTCTCCGTGAGCACTGTGTGCGGGGTTTGGCACAGGGCTGTGCGAGCAGCGAGCTCAGCATCCACAAAACGCCGGTGTGGATGCCCAGGTGGGGTGTCCTTTTTTGCTGTCCTGCTGGATGGGATGCTGTTCTTGCTGGCCGTGTTTCCCGTGGGTTAGTTCTCCTCTGTGTCCCCGTGCACGCGGCCGGAGCAGCGCCCGTGTTTGTGTCCCGCACATTCCGTTCCAGCTGTCCCTGATTCTCTTCATATGCTGCAGCGACGGCTACAGCCTTTGTGCACCAACCGTATGCTCTCCCTGTCTTGGCTGCCTACAACAAAACCATCTTTGCTGTTTCTGCAGGCGATGCTAAATATATCAGCGCTCGGGAGGCGTTGCTGGAGGAGCTGGAGGAGCTGCATGGCTGCAGGCGATGCTTTTTGGCCTTGACGGAGAACCCCAAGTTCAAATCCTGGTGAGATCCGTGCAGTTCCCCGTAGCAGAACCTCATTCCCAGCTCTGAGCTCGCCCTGAAGCTGAGCCCCCTCCCTGGCGCCAGGAGGAGCAGCAGCACTCGGGCTGCTCGGCTGTGCCGCCGTTCCTGGGGATGTTTCCATGAGAAAGCTTTATTTTAACGCGTGCATTTCCCGCAGGTCTGCCTGCACTGCAGCCCTCGTGGGTCTCCGTTGGTGCTCTGCTCCCTCGCGGTCCCTGCGGGGAGGCATGGTAGCACAGAAGCATGTCGTTCCCCTCTCTTCGTTTATTTTTATTACCAGAAATAGTTGCACAGCAGCCGGAACGGATTTCTCAGGCTCCATGTGTCCCAGCTGTTTGTTCCCAGCGGGGGCTGCAGACATCTGTGTCCCCAGTGGGGCACGGGGAGCTCTGAGCACAGCACGGGAGATGAGCAGATGCGTTTCCTCGCCGTGCTGTGCCCCACCTCCAGCTCTCTGGCTCTCTTTGCTGTCCCTTTCCCTAAGGACCCACGACCCAGCTCCTCTGTTGACATTTCCTGGATGTGTGTCCTCTGCAAAGGGGCTGCAGCCCACCAGAGGTCCCCCGCTTTCAGTACGTGGGTGGTGGGAGGGACAGCTGCCCCTCCCCACCTTGTTCCCGTGACCAAAGGTGCACCTCTGAGCACTGTGATGTGCCACAGAGGTGTGGAGAGGGGTGGCTGTGGGAGGGGGGCACACGGGGGCTGCTGTGTTTCCTGCCAGGGACCCTTCACTTTGGGGAATTGAGGTTGATCTGGAAAGAATACATGCAACAATACTCCCATAATTACTGCAAAATCACAGCCAGGGCCATGACGTTCTCCAGTAGCTCAGCGAGTGTGCTGCATCCGAAGAAATTAAGCACCGAATTTTCAAGGAGTGGATTTATTCATAGCAGCCATAAGTGGAAATCACGACTCATTTTGATCACCACCGAGGGAGCAGAAGGAAGGAGGGCTGCTGTAACAGGAGTTACAAAGCGACCGACACAACTGGAGGGAGATGTTCTCAGCGAACGGGGTAATTACAGCTGCCCTGCTGTAATTAACACTCAGCCCTGTTCTTCCCGTGCAGCTCCAGCAGCTGAAGTGAAGGGCCCTGTGTTGTTCTAACGCTGGTTTGGGCTGCAAAAGCCATCAGCCCGCGGGGAAATTCATTCTTGAAACTGCAGCTTAAATCCGTGAACCGTTTCTAAAATTACAGGTTAGCAAACCCCAGTCCCTTCCACCGGTGACGACGAATCCCTCCAGCTTCAGCTCCAGCGCTCCTTCCACACCTGGTGGAGCCTTGCTGAGTTGTTAAGTTCACGGCTCGGCCCCGTGTGCAGGAGGGGAGGATGGGAGAGCAGCCCCCCGCACCTCCTCACCCCGCCGGGAGTTAAAGGAGCGCTGCTGAGCCCTGCGCTGGGAGGAGAAAGGTGACCGGCAGGGAATGCAGCTCCGTGGGCTCCCCGAACCTCCGGAGCTGCGCACATCTCTGTGCAATCAAATTACAGCTTATGCACAGCCACGAACGCGGCCGCACACCTCCCACGGGACACGGCGCAGCGTTTCCCGCCCTGCACACAGCAGCAGGGACGCGGCTCTGTGCACTGAGTGCTGCCGTGTCCCGCACGGAGTCACGCAGCCCCGGCTCGTGTGCTCCATCATCACAGACGCGCTGCTGTGCCCTCCGTGGGTCAGCACAGGGCGCGGGCACAAACTGACGGCGGCGGTGAGACCACCTCGGAAGTTACGAACGTACAACTTGAAGCAGTACCCGAAATGAACCGAGATGATTTTTCATTGATTGATGGATTAATGAGCGAGGGCTCCTCCTCTCCGGTCTGTGCCGCCCATCCCCTCGCCCACCCCGCCCTTTCCTCGTGGCTTCCCACAGGTGAGGAATACCCCCCAGCTGAGGCTTTAACAGGCTGGTAACAGCGAAGGAAAGGCAGATTGCTTCCTGCAGGGACAGGTTCCCCCCCTCCCAGCCTTTCACTTTTTGCACCCCAGAGCCCGGGCATCTGCAGGCTGTTGCTGGATACCTCCAGTATCCAGACGGGCCCATATGTGCATTCAGCGTGTGCCAGCAGAGCAGCAGGGCTGCAATCAAACGTTTCCAGGTTGTGTGCAGAAAGAGTGAAACGGCAGGAGAAGGACTGAAAGAAAACCAAACCGCCTGTTTCAGACAGAAAAGAGCAGAGCTGCTGCACGGTGCTGTGCGTATGCTTTGGCTCCCAGCACACCCGCTGCCGTGGGTTTAGAAGGTGCTTATAATAATTTTGGATGTTTTTGTCGGTTCTCCTTCTGTTTAACAGACACCTCTGCCAGCACAGGGTGCTGCAGGGCAGGCTGGAGGGTGAGAGCAGGAGGGACACGCAGTGCAAACAGGAAAGTGAGCAGTAAGTGGTAAAGCACTGCGTGCCCCATATTAAAAAGTCCTTGGGCTTCCCACTTGTTTCAGTCTGGTTGATTAAGGCTGGAAAATCTGGGTTTGTGATGGTGGGCTCTGGGACTGGGTGAGTAAATGGCCCTCTGGCCTCACCCTGCAGGGAAAGTGTGTTTGTGAAAAGGAGAGCTGAGGTTTCAGCACTGAAGCTTGCACTTAACAGGGCGAAGTATGAAGTTCTTCTTCCCACGGGGGCATCCCAGAGCATTTGGTTTTCCTGTCCTTCCTTCCTTGTGGTGTGCAGAGCTCAAGCAGAAGTCACTGCCACCGCTGTGAATCAATCTCTGAAGGGCAATATTTGTCGATGCTAAGAAATCAAAACCAAAAGTCATAGTGAGGAAGGAAATAGTGATAGAACTCATGGGAACAAGGAAATTAGAGAATACATAAAAACCACAAAAAGATATAGATTTTGGTCTATAACGACTGTGTATTTTTCCCACTGGGAGAGGTGAGGGAATTGAACTCTCCCTGAAGAATGTGGGGTGTGTGCAGGATGGCGAAAGCTGTGAGACGAAGTCATCCCCAGAAGTGTCCGTGCAGCCAAAGCAGAGCGGACAGAGCAGGGCGGGCTGTGCACCACGAAGTTCAGCTCATCTTTCCCAATGCAGATGTTTGAAGCAGAAACATTTAACCTCCCGAGACTGCAATTTGTCTGTACAATAGCAGCACACCTCCGATTCGAAAATATAAGGCTGCAGATATTCTTATTTTTCCAATAAATAGAAGAGAATACGATCGGTGGCGGGGCTTTATTAGAGAAGAGTGATACAACCCAGACCAAAGGGAAGCAGATTTTCCCTTCCACACAGACAACAGGCATCCTGCTTGACCACATCCTTTAATCCCAGCCCTGGAATTACTCACTCGTGAAAGCTTCTTAATTGTATTTAAATACATAGGCTTTGCCATGTGGAGACGTAAGCTGTAGGGTCAGCAGTTAGGATCATGACACTCATTGCCATTGTTCTCCAGGTATTTGGGAAAAGAAACCTGACAGCTCAAATAGCCTCTGGAATAATTGCAGCTATTACGGCCATTACCTACCCAAATTCAGGTATTTTTGGAGTGGGGAAAGCCTCATTTTGCGGGCCAGTTGAGCCAAGCAATTACACTGAAATAGAAGCTTTAGTTCCTACTTGGTACCTCTATATACTGTACCACACCTCGTGTGTCTGTTGGCTGAGGTACAAAACTGAAAAAATAGAGCACAAAGAGAACGGCACTCTTAGGCCACCCATTTTATTCCCAGGTGCAGTGCCCATTTCGGCATCATTTTGGCTGCAGGAGTGCCAGACAGCACGGGTAAGTGGCAGAATGAGGCGTCCTCAGGAAGGCAGGACTGAGACTGGAAACATCACAAATGCACGAGAACCTTCACAGCATGGATTCCCGTTACACCTTTGGTTCTAGCTTCCACTATGCTTTTTCCCAGTCACCTGCATGTGGGGAATGCTGATGGACCCTTTACGTGATACACAACTAAGCTGATAAACTCCTCCATTTGCTCTTCCATCTCTGATTAAAGAGAGAAAGCAGGAAGTAAAAAAATAAGAAAAAATGAACTCTTAATAAAGAATGCTTCATGTTCCCGTTCTTTGCCAATCACTTCTCCCCCATGTGGGTTTCTGGCAAGGATCTAGGAAGATTCCCACACTACTGGAAGCAATATTTATGTACTGAAGTTGAAACAGGATAATGTGTTCTGCCAGATGGCTTGTACAACCTCCTGACCTTCGGGACAAAAATAGCAATGGTATTTGGGAATGTTAATTTCATTACTGCAGTTCAAAATTAAGTAAAAAACCATTGTCTTGATAGGTATGATGGCCCTGCCCATCCCTACGTGTCATTTCAGAGCATCTTACAGCATCCCTGCTGGGAACGGCGTATTGGCTTTGCCACGTTATCAATCCTGGCTCTGAGGCTCTGGGCCATTCCCTCAGCAGTTGCTCGGCCCAAAAGGTCCACAGTTAAGGAAACAATCACAGAACTGTGGGGGCTGGAAGGGACCTATAGAGACCACTGAGCCCAACCCCCTGCAAAGCAGCTCCCAGCCCAGGCTGCACAGCTCGGCGTCCAGCTGGGCCTGGGACATCTCCAGAGGAGATCCACCACCTCTGTGCGCAGCTCCAGTGCTCCGTCACTGCACTGTGCAGGAGTTCCCACGCACAGCGGCGCAGAACTTCCTACGCTTCAGTTTGTGGCCATTTCCCCTCATCCTATCCCCACACGCTGCTGAGAAGAGTCCGGCCTCGCCCCTCTGCCTCCCGCTCCTGAGGTATTTATGGCCGTGGGTCTCATCCCCTCAGGAGGGACCGAGGGCGGCGGGCACACGGCTCCACAGGGGCGCGCACTCCTCGCCGCCGCGCGCATGCGCAGCGCCGCGCCCAACCCTCGCGAGCCTTCGTCCCGGCGCCGCTCCCGGGCCACAGTCCCAGAAAGGCGGGGCTTCGCTTGGCCCCTCCCCCGCCCGTCCGCCCGCCCCCGGGTCTCCGCTGATTTTCTGGTTAAAGAGCCCGCTCGCGCGTTTTTCCCTCCGGGCTAGATGCGCGGCGAGCGAGCGGCGCAGGGGAACGGGACAGCGGCGGCCTGACGGAGCCGAGCTCGGCGCTCGGAGTGCCGTGCGAGCCTCGCTCTGCCTTCGGGGCTCGTCGGAGAACCCGCCGACGAGGCGACGCCGAAACTCCCCGCCCGCCCGCGTGGCTTTGCGCGCCGCGCGGCCGGCGGGCGGAACCGCTCGGGGCGGAGGGGCGGGCGCTGCGAGTCCCGCTCCGGCCGGTAACTTCCCGCAGCTCGGCACGGCGGAGCCGCGCCGCCGCCTGGGCCCGCGCGATGGGGAGCGGCGGCCGGCGGGAGGCAGCGGCGGCGGGGGGAGCGGGCAGCACCTGCCCCGCGCCGCGCCGCTGAGAAACCGGGATCCGCCCGGAGCGCAGCGCGGCACCGCGCCCGCCTCGGCCTCGGCCCCGCCAGGAGCCTCCGGGGGGCGCCGCCCCGCCGTGCCGGGACTGAGGGGCCGCCGGCGGGGCCGGGCCGCGCGCTCCGTGCTGGGCCCGGGGACGTGCGGGGCACGGCGGGACGATGAGCGCGGCCGTGGAGCCCAGGGTTAAACAGGCGCTGCGGAAAAAGCCGGCGGAGCGGACGCAGGAGGTGAGCGAGACCGTCCCCTTCGGCTCTGAGTTCCCCGATGTTTTAAAACACTAGGAGAAAAAAATATATATATGCATATATGCGTATTTTCCCCTGAATCTGTGCCCGCTGTGGCGGTGCCGGCGCACGTCCCAGCTCCTCTCTCCGCGCGGGGCGGTTCCGGCGCGGTGCCATTGCCCGGCGCTGCCCCGCGTGGTTCCGGGCACGGCGCCGGTTCGGGGCTGCCCGCTCTCAGACAAACTTCTCGGCGTGATTGCTGCGCGCTCGGGGATGTGGGGCTGCGTCCTCCGCGCGTGGGGCGTCGGACATCGGATATGTGTCTGCTTGCGCTCCGTGTCCTCAATTAATGATGAGCGGCCGCTGCGCGCGGCTCCCTTGGCTCTGTTTCCTTTTACCCCCTTGGTTCGGATCTCTTCCCATCTGCTCAGCTCGTTGCTCCATCTGCAGAGCTCCCCCTGTGCCACCGCGGTTTGCAGCTGCTCGCTGAGCTCCATTGAAGCCATGGGTGCTGTAGCCCTGGAGGTGCCCGATGCCATGGATTGGTCGTGGGCAGCCTGAGCTGGGGGGACGAGCTGCCCCCGGCAGGAGTGGCTCTGGGCGGTGAGGGGGGCTGAAAAGTCCCTCCCAACCCCGCCGTGCTGTGATTCACGTTACGCTTCTATGAAGGTATAAGTTTTGTCTGGCTGTATAACACTGACCTGACAGTATCGCGACGCCTGGCTGCTGGGCCCATGCGTGGGGCTCACGTGGGTTTGTGTCCCAGGTTGGATGTCGGGAGGAACTTTTCCAACGAGCAGTAGGGCAGGGGCTGCCCAGGGAGTGGGGGAGAGCTCCCGTCCCGGGGTGCTTACAGTGCTGTAGGAATGCGGCGCTGGGGGATGTGGTCAGTGGGCATGGTGGGCTGGGTTGGGCTCGGGGCTCTCAGAGGACTTTTCCAACCTGAATGATTCTGTTTCATGGCTTCGTGTAGATTTCTGTAGGTTCCCACGGGCTGTGCCATCAGGGCTGCGTGCAGGTTTGATTTTCGCGAAGGTGTCTCAATTCTGGAGAAAGGAGAATAAAAATAATTTGCTAGCCTAACAGACAGCGCCTCTAAAAATGACTTTAAGGAAAAAAAAAAATCTTAATCCCCTTGCTGATCTGGCCCCTTTTTGGCAGGCACTTAGAGGCACCGAGCAGCCCAGCTCCTCGTGATTGAAGTTAAACGCGTCCTTGCAGCTTGGCAGTGCTGGGGCCTCCTTTCTTGCGGGGCGAGTGCTCCCAGCCAAGGCGCTTTGTTTCTTGGATCCTTTCCGTCTGTGTACATTCAGCAGCCGGCCTGATCCGACAGAGGCATTTCCACACTCCGAGAGCCCCGTGCACCTGGGAGCTGGGACAGCAGATGGGGACGGGGCGATAAGGGAACCGCAGGAAGTGATTGCAACAGGGATTTAATTCTGATTTAGTCACGGTGCGGAGCATCCTGGCGCACCCTGTGCCGGGCAGGAAGCGCAGCGCGGTGCCCGGTGTCCCTGGCAGCGTGCCGGTGACTCGGCCGGGAAGCATCCAGCTGTGTGCGGGCAGAGCTGCGGGCTCCCTCCTACTCTCCGAGGGAAGGAGGGCATCGTCGGCTCCTCCCACGTGCATCCATGCAGCTGCCGGGGCCGCTCCTGTGCTTCTGCTGCGTGCAGGAGAAAACCATCCTGATTTTTTTTTTTCCCCCGAAGCTGTGGTTGGGATGTGGTGATGAAGCAGAGCTCCTCGTCTGGGTGGGTTTTGTCCCTGTTGGTCCCTTCCTGCCCCTCTCCCCTCTGATCCTGCAGCTCACCTGGCTGTCCCAAATTACAGGCTGGGGCCATGCTGATTAGTGGCCTGGGCTATGCCTGTATCAGCTCATGGAAAAGTACAGGTAAATAACACCATGTCAGCTTTTGCTTAAGGGTGCCACGATACTTTGTAAGACTTTTAGGACTTCATCTTGACAAAACTAAACAAGGAGATAGTAAAATCTTTTTTTGGAGAGTATCTTGATGGCTTGCTCAAGTGAAGGAGAAAAAAAACCCATCAAAACTTAATTATTGATGCAACAAATATTTTTGTTTGGAAAAATGTCTGTTAGGGCAAGTTTTCAGCATTGTGGTAGCATTCCAGTGTTTGCTAATTGGGAAAGTGCATAACTTATGCATATTAGACATGTACACACTTGATTTTTTTTTTCTTTGGGTGTTGGTGCTCAGATACTTGGTGCATTGAAAGTGCTGAGGGATTATTCTGTTGAACTCTGGGTGTTATAGCAAACTCTCACTGGTACACTTGGATGGCTGTTGTGTTACTCTGTAGGACTTTTGGTTCCCAGATTGGAGTAGTTCCAAGGGGAAGTACTGGGATTGCTGTGGTTCCAGGCAGGGCTGTGCTGTTGTCTTGCACATCCCTGCTCCTGTGCCTGGTGTCCCAGGTGGGGGCATTGGATGAGTGATTTGGGAGTACTTTAATAGGAGGAAATGGCTTGTTCAAAGTGCTGGGAGGGGAGGGCAAATGTTCATGGCACTGTGTGCGCTCTCATTAAAGGCTTCGTTTTTTGAGGCCCGGAATTGCTTATCTGATCCATACAAAGGCTGTGATGTTGGTCTGCTGGGGAGTGGTTTCATACCTACAGCAGATAGGGTAAAACAGCACACTGTTATTAAGCTTCTTTTTCTTCCTTTTTTTCCCCCTTTAGCTGCTATGAGCATGCTGTCCTCCCTCCCATGGACTCCTTTCCCATCTCTCAGTTCTTTGTGATTTCGTTCTAGACAACATTTCCTTTGCATGGTGAAAAAGCTTTGCTTTTATTGGGCTTCAAAGAGTCAGAGTTTATTTTTATACTGTAAGCTCTTGTTTTCCTGACTTTATGTATGTCTTGTCCTGGTATTTATGATTGATGTTAATTCAGCTTGATTTAGCAATACCGTCTCCTCCTCCTCTTCCTGTTCCCTTTTTATTAATACAGTGGAAAGGGGAAAAAAACCCTAATTTACACAACTGTGTCATAACAGAGTCTGCTATTTGGAGTGTGCATGTGATGCTTCTTGACAGCTCATACACAGAGAAATAGATCTGTATGAATCTAAATCATGCGCAAATAGTACACTGATGGGCATTATAAAATGGCTGTAATAAATAAAATACATTATTGCTGACAGCGTAACAAAGGCACTCTTGTACTTAGCACAGCTGAGCCAAACAGAGGAGAACATCTGCTTCTTGTTTCCAGGAATAACTTGTATTTTGAAGTGTTTTTTTTCATCCTTTTTAATAATTTTCTGTAAGCTCTGTTGGGGAAGCAGGGGTTTGGCTTTACTGAAGTTTCTGGTTTCTGCAGCTCGCACTGTGCTTGTAGCAGTGTATGGGGATGACAGTGCTGTTCTTCAGCAGTGAATGTGCTCAGAACTGATGCTCGCTGCACAATCTAGGTTCTTGCCATGATCTAACGTTGGGAGGAGATGTGTATGTGCTGCTTTGCGTTAAATAAGAGTCCCTTACTTGTTGTATGTTGGCTCTTCCAAAACTGGCAGAGAGTGATGATGGAAACCCAACTCCTGCTGTGGTTTCCTACAGCTTAACCTCTGTCTTAGGCCTTCTCTCTCTTTTTTTGTTTTTTGTTTTCCTAAGTGATAAGTTCTTTTTTAGCCACGCTTTCTAAACCTTTGTCAGCAGGTAGCAGTTCTGGAGCTGAGCCTGAACAGCAGCGGTTATGTAGTGTAAAATATGACTTTTTTTCTGTGGTTCTGTGTGTTGGTGCCTTTGTGAGGGGCTCCCAAACAGCTCTCAGGACGGCCCTGCTGGGCCCCAGGCTGGTCTGCATGTGGCAGAACCAGGAGAGGCCTCTCATATGGATGCATTGGTTATCACCGGGTTGAGAAGGAGGTTGCAAACATATCTGTACTTGGTTGCAATTTCCTGCTAATAAATTCCTGGTTGGGTAGTTCTGTGCTGTATGCATTGCCCTTCTGTACTCTTGACAACAATTATTGTTTGCAGTTACAAGAATATAAGCCTTGTGATAGAATTAAGATTGCTTTACACACAGCCTTGTGGAAAAAATAAACCATGCTGGTGGCTGACAGCTCTTGGTGTGTTTGGTTGGGGGAGAGTGATGCTCTCTGATGGACCCTTCTCCATCTTTCATTCCAGCAGAGCCTGGCAGGTAATGCTGACCAGTGCAGGTGGTGTGTAGTGTCTCCTTCCTGGGGCTGGCAGCCACAGATCTCTTCTGGATAATGAAATTATTGTGGCATTGCTAATCTGTTGTGGCTGAGCACAGGACTGATTCATTCCTTTGCGGAGTGAAAAGTCTTGCTTAAAATTACTGTCATTTTTGTTGGTTTTTTTTTTTTTCTTTTTCAGTTGTTTTCCTCACTTGGGGAGTGCAGTCAGTTTGTCTGCTTCTTAGCCCAGCCAGAAGTGCTCCTCAATCTGGCAAGGGATTCAGTGCGCTTCTGGAGACCAAACAGAGGATGTTTGCAGTGGACAGTGCATTGGAGCAGTAGTGACAGTGAGGGATTGCTGGGGCAGGTTTGTGTGAGCACAGCATGCAGGTCTGTTCATCACTGGCAGGAGTGCACAGCTAATGGTGGTGGCAATGTTAAAAAGTGCTTTGTAGCAGAAAACTTGCTGTATGGAAGTGTTGTTATGCTCTTTGTATCTGTTGTACTTTCCAAGGAAATAATTAGGAGGCATTACTTTGGAGCAACCTGCTTTACAGCACTGGAGCTTCTACCAATTTTTAACCAAATGTTCATGTGTAAATACTCCTCTGTAAGAGGCCGAATGCCTCTTAGGGCTTTTTGTTTGGTTTTGACCGAGTTTTGAGCTTGTTTTTGTTGTTCTTGCAGTGTTGCTCATGTTAGTCTTGTGATTATTTATGTCTCAGATGCAAATACCGTTACTCTGAGTCTTGGATGAAGTGCTGTGTTTGCAGAACAGTGTCTGGCATGGATGCTCTGCAGCTGTTGTCTGTCTGCGGTACCTGCGAGGGAGCTTCACTGGTGGTTTGAGGAAATAAGTATTTTTTTTCTATCCTTCTTAACAGTTAAAGCCTGTGGAGTGCAGTCAAATTTAGAATCCAGGCAAATAAGTCAGATTTCAGGGTGCTGTTTTAGGACTGTGTACATACCCTGGCTTTACTGAAGTGTCATTATGGCATTAATGAATAGTTGCTCAGAGGCCTTTCAGCTCTGTCTTAACAAAATGCCCTTGTACAAACTATTTAATATGAAACAAGTGGAGCGAATAATGACTGTTTGCTGGGTGGTGTTTTGGTTTTGTTTTTTTTTTTCTGGGTTTTTAGCATCAGTTTCCATATTAACCTGTCTTGTAGAGGAGGGTGTAGGAGGCGATCCTGAGGGGGACTGCTGGGGCAGGAGTGAAACAGACTCAGGTGGAAATGAGATTGTAAAGTGCCCTGAAGTAGGTGCCTGAGCTCTTGATTAGTTACTGTTCTAGTAATTGTACTCCTTTATGAAGCAGGACTGTGGTGTTGCATTGCTGCTGTGTTCCTTGGTGCGTGGAGCCTGGGTCTCCGTGGGCTGTAACCTCTGCTCCTCTTGGTGCTGCAGTATGGAGCATCTTCACCTCTGGCCTTGTGCAAGTGGAAGGGTACAGAGGGTGCTCCTACAGGTGACACTTTTGGGTTGAATGCACAGAATGTGAAGGGTTGTTCTGTGTAAATTGTCTCCTTGGCCCTTTTCTCCTGCCTGTACCAGCTTGCTCAATGGTCAGCCAGAACCAGTTGAGTTTGCTGCTCGGTGCAGAGTTCCCAACTGCTCTGTGCCATGACTCACACGAATTCCTGCATGTAATGGGAAGTCTGCTATATGGAGCATGTATGTATTAAAGAGGAGATCAAATTACAGCACGCTAATAACTCCATGGGCAATGGCTCGTGTGTTGGCATTGTTTGCAGAAAGTTCAGGGTTTGTGCTTGGTGACTCACCACATGACACACGAAAAGGTGAAAAGCTTCTTCACCATCCTTGAAAACCTCCAGGGATGCTGACTCCACAAAGAGAAGGGAGTATGTGGTGCTGAGGGACATGGAGGGATGGGCAGGGGGTTGGACGTGGGGGCTGATCTTTGAGGGTTTTTTCCAACCTTAATGGTTATACGTAACTACCCATTTGATTGGTGGGAGGAAGAACATGGCTGTGCTTTGGGGTAGCAGTGAGTGGGTCCCTTGAGGCATCTCCATGTGCCTTCAGGAACTGGTGCTGCTCCTCAGCTGATGTCCTCGCTGCTCAGGCTCCCAGCTCCAGCAGTACTGTTGGGCAGGGGCTGGGCTTGTGGCTTCCTGCATGCCTCGAGATGAGGGTGTGGAATCTGAACGTCCTAAGCAAGTGTAGGTAGGGAGAGCACAGTATGTCTCTTGTGTGTCCTTAGGCAAAGACGTGAGCATCTCTTCCCTCCCGTTCATTGGGATTCATCTGAAGGAGGCAGGGCCACAGAACAGAGGCTTGGTGTGACTGCACTGCGTCTCTGCGCATACAGACAGGGATCTCTCTGTTACGTGCCATATGTGTGGTGTTTGGGTATGTTTTCAGGTATATGAATATACAGCAAGCATTTTAAAGCCATTTTCTGAGCCTCTTACAGGTGTGACATGTGGAGCTGGCCTGGTGAGCCCCAGCCTGGGGCAGCTGCCTGGCACCTTGTATTCTGTGTGCCCTGAGTGTGTGCAGGGACAGCTGGGTGTGAAACTGGCTCTGATTTGTTCTTCTTTTCTTTTTTTCAGGCTTCACCTTCTGTTACCATCCCAGAGCAGGGAAATACTTTAGTTCCATTTCATTAGCATTGTGCCTGTTGATTCAGGGCTGGTGGGTTAAAGGAATTTGAGAAACTGGTGTGGGTGTTGGTAAGAATCCCTAATTAAATTTCTCCAGAATACATCAAGCTCTCACTCTTCCTGTGAGACGACTCTGGGAGCACAGAGTCTTCCCTGAGCCTTTCACCCACTGCTGTCCTGATGCACATCCATCCGACTCCATGTATTTATTTTCTGTTCCCAGCAGCTGGCTTTGGAAGAGCCGCTCAGTGGTTCTGGGGTTTTCTGGCCTTGCAGTACCATTGTCAGCAAGGCTTATGTAGCTGGGCTGTTACTATAAAACAGAACCTTGCTGTTTTCACTGTGGGGTTGTCAGAGCATGCTGGAAGCTCACGCAGAGAGTATTTGTGGATCTTTCTCAAGCTGTTGGCCAAAGTGGTGATTTGCATCCCAAACCTCCCAACCGTGAGAAGCAGGGATGACAGCAGCTTGCATCTTGATCATCATCACAGCAAACAGAGGGCTGGGGGCTCAGCAGAAAGGATTTTGCAGCCTAGGTCAATAAAGTATTGCAAGGCCCATTTTCCTAAGCTGTGGCGACGAGTTGGCTGTAGGTTTGGCTTGTAGGAGGTTGAAATGACTCCTGTTCCCTGAATATTGCTGTCAGCAAGGACTTCTAATGCTACAGAGCAGCAGTGGGTGCTGGTGGGTGGGGTGGGCAGGGTCACGGCTGTGGTCCAGGCCAGCATCCAGGTCACTGCTCCCTGCTTTCTCTTCACAAGGTCATACAACTTCCACATTATCCAAACCTCACGCACCCTTAAAGCAGCAAACAGAGCTCTAGTGCATCAGGGTGGCACAGTTTCTCAGTGATTTCCAGGGAGCGTTGGAAGCGGTGTTGCTCTAAGATGACTTTTCCTATCCTTGCTTCCAGTTACTGTTCCTGAAAAACTGGTTTTTCATTGTAATGGCAGCTGTGACAGCTGTAGGAGTGAAACCAGAAATTATCAGGCAGTCCTGGAATTCTTTCTTGAGCTTAATTCCTTTAATGCCTGTCTTTCCTCATGCTGTGCTGCCATGGGCTTAGTTAGGTCTGGGGAGTAATTATTTAAGAAAAAGCTGTTAACGATGAATTAAAATTTGAATATGTAATGTAATGTTAAAACAAAACCAACAACTCACCCTTCTGTTGTCTAATCCGTATTTAAACAATGAGTTTCAGGGACTTTATGTAGTAAGAGTGTGTTCTGAAGAACTTAATCTGAGCTAAAAGACAAGCCCAGCCCCTCGTTACCAGCCTTGCAATAGGAACTCCCTGGAGATGCTGGAACAGAAAGGGAGGGTGAGAAGAGGGTGTGGAGGGAGGTGGGAGAGAACTGCGAGTACTGCTGGCATTTGGAAAAGTTGTCAAATGGAAGAAAAATACATTTTTTGTTCTGCTTTTGTTCTCCAAAACTGTGAAAGGTGGAGGGCAAGCAGTCAACATGTGTAGGTGGTTCAGTTCCTCAGAGATGGCGTTGAGCCCTGAAATACTGCACTAACTAAACATCGTCATCAAAAATGTGATCACTTCTAAAAGAGCATCTCTTCAAGCAGTATGGCAAAACATGCTTCTTGTAGGCTTTACAGGGAGGCTTTGTGGAGTACGTAGACAAAACCAATTCCTGTATTGTCTGTAAGGCTGGCTGTCTGTCTGTGGCATGGGTTAAAGATTATGTGGTAATACTCAGACCTGAAGAAGTTGTGGGAGTGCTGCTGTAGGAAACCGGGAGGAAAAGTGCCTGCTGTGCCCAGGCCTGGTTTCCCAGGGGGGATCCCAACAATAACTTGGGGCAGCCATCTGATTTCTCTAGGTTCCTTAGCTCTGCTGATCATTGGTTGTCTTTTCTCGTGTTAAGAAAGCATCGACTTGTAGCAGAATAGTAAAAATTGTAATAAAAAATAACTGCCTTAAGGAATTCTCTTCATCAGGAACAAGATGACGATAAAACACTGACAAGTAGGAGTGGTCTTTCAGCTTGTTGCAGAGGGAGTTTCTGTTCCTGTTTCCCACTTGAAGTAGGAAGGAAGCTGGCAGGTCCTGTGTTAGGCTAGTGACCTCCTGTCAATAAACTTACTGCTTCCATTTGTCTTGGTAATGCTTCCTTCAGCAAGCCCTACTGTAGATGATGCTGCACGTGACCTGCAGGATGCCTGTAGGAGGGTTCATGTGGCTGCTGAGCTGGTGGGACTGTCTGGCACTTGTGCAGCAGATGGTCCTTCCCCTGTGCTCTGTGGCTGCTTTGGCAGCCCAGCTTTGCTAGGAAGGGAGCTTAAAGATCCTCCTGTCCTGGTGGGTGGGTTTCCTGTCCATTTACTGAAGTAAATCGGGTCATTGACAGTGCTGCTGTACAGGGGATATGAGAAAATGTGACAGAGCGAGCTGAGATGGGATGCAGCATGCCTGTCCTTTAGTGTGACAGTGGCTGCACACAGCTGTTAGCTGTTTTCTGGAACCTGGACTGCATTTCTTTGGCAGTTTCCAGGATCCGTCTCACGAGTGAGAGCTCTGCCCTGCAGTTGAGACTCGGGTATGAGCTCAGAGTCTAAACTGTGAGGTGCAGGGGTCTTAGTAGCAAAGAGAGCTATATGGGAGCATATTTCGAGGTAGGACAACTAAATTCGTATTATAAGTCTGGGGTATCTAATTCGTGGCCAGTAATTATGTCTGTGAGCCGTGGATCAGTAGTTATTATTTTGAAGTCCACTGACTACATCGACACTTTGGAAGAATGCTGTCTTGTCACTGCCTGCTGCTAAAACCTTCTGTGTGAGGTTTCCGTGTGCTGTGCCGTCCTGTGAATTGCATTGTGCCCTGTCTCCCTGAAGAAGCACTTTGATAGAGTTTTTAATTTTTTTTTTCTTTCTAGCCTTAAAACAAATGCGAGAAAGCCCCCATAAGCGTGCAAGGCTTTAAGCTTAGAGAAAGCTCTGTTTTTGTGTCACTGCTCTATCTTCCAACTTAGGACTTCCAAGACAGAAGCAACAGTGTGTGTAACCCTGTCTGCCCTGTAAACCTCACTGGGGGGGCCTGGCTGTTGCTCTGCCCCTTTTTCCCTTTAGACAAGAGACACCGTTATGCTGCAAGTATTGCCCAAGAAAGAGGAGCCTGTGCTCACATTTCTGACTTGTTGCGCTCTGAATTTTCAGAAGCGACATTTAGTTTTTGTTTCAGGACTCTGTGTGTCTGCATGAAAGACACAGTGGTCCTTCTTTCAGCTGGGAAGGAGAAGTGCCCACCCGTGGGTGGTGGTCACTAGTGGTTTTGGTTTTCTCTGTGCACGTTGCCTGGAAGGGGCTGATGGGGAGCAGCAGACCTACAGCGAGCAGTCTGGGCAGTGCTGCTCAGCTGGTGTCAGCACAGCCGTGTTCTTACAAGGAGCTGAAAACTTCCCCACTTTAGATCTCTCAAATCCTGCCAGTCTGGCTATGCAGAATTTGGAGGTGACGGTGTTCAGTGTGGTGCACGTTAGCGATGCTTTGTTTTTCTTTTTTGCCAAGTGTTTGTGTCCTGGGTGCTTGTGCCCTGAAGAAGGGCTGTGGGTGCCAGGCCCCGCACCATCCTGCTCAGGGGGAGTGGGAAGTGCTGCTGGGGGCTGGCTGCCCCTCTGAACACTGCTGCGAGTGCCACTGAGGAAAACGGGTGCCCAAATTTCAGCAGTATTGAGTAAAATGCCTGAGCTGCAATACAGGATCCTTCTGTTCCCCTTGGAGGGGTGTGTGTGTTCTCCATTTCTACTGTCACGTACCCAACTGTCCAGAGATCTGTGTTGTAATGTTGCATTGCAGCATTCTGTTGCTGGCCCCAGCATAGCATTTCCTTGCCCTGTGCCTGTCCTCTTTAACGTGAGCTGAAGAAGCAGAAGTCTGAGTCTTAAGTTAACACACAGCACTGCTTCTGGAAACCTGTTTGAGGCTCAGATTAAGTTAGCATTGGATGTTTTCTCATTTCCAGCGCGTAATGGCAGTTTGGCAAGCAGAAGCCATCCGTTGAACACTGTGCTGAGATACTGATGTGTTTAAAAGTGGGTTTGTTATATCCGTTGAGAGTACTGTTGAATCTCAGTGGGGTGATGGAGGAATCCCTGGGGGTGTTGCATTACAAATTGGTGTTGATTGTGGGTTCACTGGATTGGTGAAGCTGTAATTGTAGCAGTGATAGAATGTAATTAGTGCTGAGGACCCCTCCAGCAGGGTGGAGGGGCAAGCAGCACCAGAAAATGCTCTGCTGGATGAGCATGGCCACACGGTGAGCTCAGGTGCTGGGTGGAAGCAGGCTGTGTGCAGGCATGTGCCGAGCTGTCAGTAATGAACATTTAGTTTTCATCATCTGCTCCCTCTCTCCTTGTCCGTGGGTTTCTGTGCCAAATTTCTTACAAGAACCCACCTCTTCCTTAGCGTGTCAGAGTTCAGACCTTCCCTAGCTGATTCTTTTTTTTCCCTTGTGCTCTCAGAGCTGTAATTAGTTTCTCTGTGAACCAGGCAAGCAGGTGTCTTTGGAGATGGGGAAAAACAGATTTAACCCAAGTACTGTTATTTGGTGGCTGCTTGTCCTCAGGCCGTGGGTATTGACAAGCAGTCAGCTGGGAAAGTGTGGGTTGACCTGGAAGCCTGAAATCACTCCTTTCACTCGTTGGCTTAGTGCTGCTGTTGTGTTCTTTGGTCTCATACTGAAAAACACTAGATAGGGACCCGTGCTCCTTGGGGGGTGCAAGTGCTGTGAGTAATTCTGGTCGTTCCGAGCTTCCCATGAGATTGAACTGGGAGCTCAGCTTGCTTTTGGTTTTCTAAGATTGACATTAAAAATCTGAAAGAGGTATTAAAGCTGAAGGAACGAGGGTCTGGGAGCTTGATGGTGATATTCTCCTTGAAGGTCCCTTTCCATAGCCTCGATAAGAGCTGAGCTGGGCTTCAGGTGCCTGTGGCCCCATAAACCGCTGCCTTGAAGCTGTGCGGTTTGATGTTCCCAGCTCTCAGGCTGAGGCCTCAGGATTTGCTCTGCAAAGCCCTAAGGAAGGTGGTGTTTTTGCTTTCTTCCCTCCTGTGCAAAGTGAGGGCTCCAGAAGTGCTGACTCAGTGTGATGAAACAGCACTAAAAACAATTAGAAAAAGTCAATTCCCTCCCTCATTCTTCAAGTGTTTTTCTTGCTACCAGAGTCTATCAATGCAGTCCAGGGTTGGTGGGTGGAGGCTGTTTATCTGTACTGGGTGGGGAGTTGCTGGGGAGCAGAGACACTTTTTGTTTTATTTTCATGTAAAAGATCTTTGCTTTATTTTTTATTTTTTTAATTTTTTTCTCCTGGAAATGAGTGGTTGCATGGAGGTGCTTCCAGTCTATAAATGAGCTGTAATGGTGGCTCTGGGGGGCCTCTGTTCTTAAAGCAGATCTGACTTTTTCGACTTGTAGTAAGGATACTTGTATTCTTAGGGGGGAAATGTAATTCTGAAGTTTGTGCCTGTGGCCACGCGTGCGTGTTATGGGGAAGTGCTTTTAAGACATAGGAAACTGCACCAGCCCCTTTGAGAGATGTGCTGTGTCTGCAAGGAAGAAAAACCAACCCAGTCCTGCAAATGTTCCTTCTGACAACCTGAAGAACTAAGGCCAGATTTTTAGTTTCCTATTGGTGGCTGTGCTGTTAATTCGTGCTGTCAGCTGTAATTGCTTCCTGGATTTACAGTGGATATGCTATCCCTTGTTTCTGTTCCTGATGGTGAGGGGAGGACAGTGGGTAGGAGCAGTGTGCCCCAGCCGTGCCATGTGGGGGCTGAGTTTGGAGTGGGGGGAGCAGCCCTCGAGATTGTCCTAATGTGGCTGATATCTGGAGCTGTCTGATGGGTGGCTATGTGAGGAGGCTGTCCCTTGGCCATCTGAAGCTCTTCTGCTGCCTGCTGTGATCCTGGGCTATAAAATCATAAACAATTTGGGGGTTTTAGCAAGATCCTGGGAAAGCTCAGCTTTTCTTAAATAAGTGCCTGGGGTGAGCAGACTGCAAACCGAGGCCAGAGAGGTTTCACTTGTTGCTCTCCTTCAGAGAGATTTCTTCGTGAAATGCATTCTCCTTTCTTCCTGCGTAGTGCTGTGTGGCTCCGAAGCAGCTGAACCAGTTCACTTCATCCAGATGTCACTGGGAGCAGCCTGAGCGATACGAGGCTGCTGCTGTGCTTGACAAGAGGCACTTCAGGCTGGGTCTTGGATTTTATGGTATTTCTTACATCAGGTGGTGTGACTTTACTCCTTAGTAGTGCTCCTTTGGCCGTGTTGTCCTGTGCCAAGAGCTGTGCGTTGAAGTCCTGTGGACTTTTTTGTTTGTGTGATTGAGTAATCCATCTTTTCTCCCTAATAACTCCGAAGCTTTGTGTATCCATTTCTTTTAAAGGCCTTTAGCTGAGCAGGAGGATGCTTTAAAGGGAATTGCTGCTCTTGGTGTGCTGCCCAGCTTTAAGTGAAGAGCCCAATGACAGGATTTTACACTGAGGCATTAATAAAGTCAAATGGCCTTGCCACAAAGCAGGGTGCATAGTGGTGGGGGCCGGGGGCAGCTGTGCTCTGTCCCGCTGTGGTCCCCCAGCCAAGAGATGGCTTTGTTCCTGCATGGGGTCGGGGCTGGGTGCGTCCTGGGGTCAGTGCCTCTGCAGCAGTGATCTCTCGAGTATCTGGAACGTGGGTCAGGCAGCTCGAGCATGTTTCTGTGTTTTTATTTCTAGTGTTACACCATCAGGAAAGAATTTGGGAGGGCTATTTTTACAATTGGCCTTAAACAGGGAGTAAAGGAAACGGCGCAGATTCCAGCCCTCGATGGAGTAACAGGAAGGGAAGCAGTGAAAACCATAAACCGTGCTGAGCAACATTTCCTCTCTTCTGCTGCACCCCCTACAGGTGACAAAGTCTGTATTGAGGCTGATGGGATCCCTAATGAAAGATGCATTCAATCTATATAAGGAGCCTGCTGAATCACTGCAGGGTGAGGCAGTGCGGGCTGGAGGAGAGCTGCTGGCAACTCACTGCCTGTTTCCCAAGAACTGCTTTTGTTTGCCTTACTGAAATCTAGGCATTTTAAATGACTACTTTAATTCAGAGATGTGCTCTGGGACAACAGCTGAATGTCAAAGCCCTTATTCTTGTGCCAGTTTGTTGTTCATTGAAGACATCCGAAGCCCAGAGCGCTGAGCTGGGGCTGTGTGGTGCATTAGCTGCATGGGGACTCCTTCCTCAGGCCTTGAATGCCATGTGCTGCACAGTGCAGGGAGGGCTGTGAAGGATTTATGGCTTCCTCAGTTTCCTTGGTACCTCTATGACTGCTGAGGATGGCTCCCGGTGTGATTTATCAGAATGCACAGCAGTGAGGTCATGTTGGAACTGTTCACTGTGTTTTCCTTCGAAATAGACCAGATTTCCTGCTCCATGTTTTAAAATAACCACGTGTTGCTGGAACACCTGGCTGGAGATGCATCGTGCAGCACATCAGCTTTTTTTTTTTGGTGTTTACTTCTGATGCAATAATTTCACCTGCGTTTCAAAGTACCCACCCCTGGCACCACAGGAGGCTTTGGGAACCTTATGACCACGCTACAGCGTGTGAATCTGCTTCTTGCAGAGCACAGTTGTGCTGGCTGAGTTGTTGGTTGGTTTGGAAAACTGTGCAGAGCTCCATAGTTGAGACCCTCTTCCTCTGCCTCTGGATCCTTCATCCCAACCCCTAAAGCTTTTCATGGATTAAAGGGCGAAGGAGAAGGAGGCGATACAGCCTCAGGTCGCTGGGGCACTCCTTACCGAGAGTGGATGTTAAACTGTTAAAAGTTAACTCAAATAAAACTCAAAGGTGGCTGTGAAATCCGTTTGTCCTCAGGACAGGGTGAGCTGTGCTTCAGCAGCTTTGCTGGGTGAGTAACAGTGTGCAGGCAGCACTGCGGCACATTGCTGCTGGGGATGTGCCTGTAGCACAGGGGTTGATGCAGCATCCACATCCCAGCCCCCATGGCTCTCCAGCCCCTCGTGGCAGCATTCACAACCTCTGCTTGCTGCCCTCTGCTCTGTCTGCTCAGTTTCAAGGGGCACAGAAAACATGAGCAGGCCCCTCCGTAAGGGAACCGGGGCAGGTGGTTGTCTGTTGAAGTGTTGGGGTGTGCTCTTTAAGGGTGTTTTAGTTTTAGGGTGGTTAAAAGCTCTGAAAATGCAGATTACAAAATAAAAACTCAAACAACTTTGACCTTGGTCCATGTACGCGTGGTGGGGTTGAGCTGTTAATGACCACATTCATAGATTGGCAGAAGGAGGTTGCATGGGGGGGTCTGTAAGCTCTCCAGGAGTACCCCGAGTTCTGCTCGTGTGCCTTTCACTGTTGCACTTTGGGATCATCATTTTTATGTCACTTTCTGCCCTGGGTGTCTGTGAGAGTGATCTCTGCCCTCTGTGCTGTGGTTACACACCGGTCCAGTGTGTGGCTCACATTGGGTTTTTAAAGTAACTGCTCCTACTCTCATGCTCAGCTTTATGAGGAGCTGCTGCTTTGACTCAGGGGAGGTGTGTGGACCTGTCCTACCCCAGGGGACAGTGCTGCCCTGAGGATGTGGTCACCTCCCAGAGATGCAGCAGCACCAGCTGTGTGTGCATGCAGCTTTCTGCAGCTGTCGGGCTGCAGTGACCCTAGGTGGTGGGAAATCCTGGCTTTGGAGATCTGAATGTTAAGCATTCAGGCCTTCTGTTTCAAGGGTTTGGTAATGACATTTAAGAAAAAAAAAAAAAAGAAGAAAAAAGGGGGAGTTTTATTGGTTTTACATGGCCTGCAATTATATCTGACCTTTCGTTTGGTACAACAGTCTGTATCCGCTGTATTTCTAAACACTGGGTGTTAAGCCAAAGAGCTTTCCTCAAGTAAACCCATTGTAAATTTTCATGCTAGCATTCATACTGATTTCTCTTTTGCAAACACTGTATAAATGCAGTGCTTGAGAACTCAGAGCATGCTTTCTGAGGCCGTGGTGCACAGTGCATTGCTGTGTGTGTTAATGCCAGCAGCCTACCTGCTCAGGACAGAAACTGGGCTGGGGGATGGCCTTGGTGAGCTTCCCGTGGCACGTGGTCTGCACCAGCAGCATGGATGCTCACGTGAATAAGGAGAATCCTGTGCAGAGATAAGCTCAAACTGCTGCTTCTCCTAATTACTGCTTCTGCATGAAGTCCCATTTCATGTGGAACCGTTCGTGTGTTGGAATATTGTTGCTTCTGTCCACAGCTGCTGAGAGGTGGCTCTGATGTTGAGCCCTAACAGCAGGAGGAAAGAAACAAACCCAAACCTGCGTGCTCTGCACCTTCGTACGGGCGTGCTGGAGGAGCTGCTGGTGCTGGGTGAGCTGGAGGCCTAGGGTGCAGCAGGGTTGAAGTGGGGCTCTATCTGGGTCTGAGATGAACACAAAATACCACTTTTACTGCTTCATGAAAAAGGTGCTGTGTCCCTCTGCTGTGGCTGTGCTGTATGGCTTAGGTTTTCTCCCTTTGCTATTAGTAAGGTATTTTTTACAGAATTGCCTGATCTCCTTCCTCTTAAAAAGAGGTTTCAGTGGTCCTATTTCATCGGTTGTCAGAAGTCATCCTGTTTGCTTTATGCCTGTACGTCACTACGATTTGCTGCGAGGCTGTGGAACTGCCTTTGGTACTGGAGGAAGTAATACAGAAGAGATCAGATGCCGTGAATGAAATTACTCATGTTTTTTTTTTTCCTTTTTTCTTTTTAGGACTTAAATACTATTTATTCCTTTCTTCATGGGCTGGACATACTCTCACACTTCAGGGAACATCAGCTGAGGTAAAGTACTGTGGAATTGGCGCTGTCTGGGTGTGCGTTGTGGAGGTGAGCAGGGTTTTTTTGCCTGCACTTAAAGGTGGCAGGGCATGAGCTGAGTCCTTTGCTGAGCTATGTCACTGCAGTGCTGTGGTACAGAGTGCAAGCTAATGAGCTCTGCTGACAGCGAGGGCAGGGCTTACTGCCATTTGTCTGCAAAGGACTGTGTAGGAAGTGCCCTGTGTTATCTCTGGGTTGTTGGTGCCTTTGAGTGCTTCAGACATGCAGATGATCTCAGAACGCACAAAATGGAAGGCCAGCAAAGCACAAAAAGTGCGTTGGAAGTATTTTAGTGCATTCAGTTCTGTTGCTATGGCTGATCCCAATGTGTGGGAGTGATTTAAGCACTTAGAGAACAAGCTGAGTGTTATCTTTTTGGATAATGAAGAACACCGTAATAATTTGAATTTTCTGGTTAAGCACATCCTTTGTTTAGAACAAAAATAGTTGAGTTTGAGGTCTTAAAGCGATTCTGCTGAAATGTGGTGATTAATGGCTTACAGTCTTTGGGGATTAACATTGAAATGAAGTGTTGTCTTCTCCTTCAGAATAATGTCATCCAGCGCTCGCTATGAGAGATACAAGGGCAACCAAGTTCTCTTCTGGTAAGTACACATATCTCTGGTGGGAGTTCTCCAGCAGAAGTGTAAACAAAACCACTGTAATGCATGCTGTAATACATCATTTCCTCTTTTAGCAGTCGTAGATACAAGGCTTACAACACGTGAGCTCGGCCATGCTGGCTGAGAGCACTGCCAGGAGCTGGGCGTAGCAGTGCTGGTGCCTGAGCAGTGCCCACGAGCTGGCAGCACAGCTCCGGTGGGCAGTAGTGCTGTTGGCTGTGTGCACCAAGCAGCCAATGCAAAGAAAAAAAGCAGGCTGGGCTCCTCGGGAGGGGCTGGTGGCAGTGGTGGCACCTCGGGAGGAGCAGGGGCTGGTGGCAGTGGTGGGGATGCTCAGCAGGTGGCACTCTTCCCCTGGCGCTGGCTGCTGCACAGAAGCCATTGCTTTGCTGGGATATAACACTGTGTAACATGTCTTTGAGTTGCTGTAGAGTGGAGGTCGATAGCAGTGATTTCTGGTGCCTTTTCTTACAGTTCAGAAACTATTGCAAGATGCTGGTACATACTGCTTTCCGGATCTGTGCTCATGAAGGACTCCATGTTTTTACCACCTTGCAGGTATGTGAAGTCGTTGTCTGTTCTCTTTTTTCTCCATGGTTAAGTCAGGATCTCATCTGACTGAGTCAGTCAGCAGTACTCCTGAAAATACCCATACGATGTTGATGGTACTGTAACTTTTTTTTTTTACAGTTCTTAAATCGTTTTTTGTTTTCCTGAAGTTGGAAAGTGGACAAAAACATTCTGCTAACTTCATTTAAATCCCCTTCCACTCTTCATTCATGAAACACTGCACCAACCACGAAGTCTTGCCTGGCTGGATTTTTTTTAGTTTGAGAGAATTTGTTAACTCAGGGGCCCTTTGAATAACTCCCACTCTGTGGCTGCTTTCTGTAGAGGTCCTTGTCTCAAAAACACTGCTGTAGATTGTGCAGTTTCTGTCCTTGGTCTGAGGCTGTATTGTAATGGCTTCTGTGATTTCTGTGTGAAGCAAGTGAATAGAGGCCAAAGGTATGGGTTCCCGAGAGCTGCAGCACAGGGAGTGCTGGGATGTGCTTGAACTGAGGCTTGGTATCTTCACTTGAGCTGGAGCTTGCTGTGCTGCGTTGCTCTGCTTGACCTTGTGTGTCATGCAGAATGTTTATGTCACTGTATCTTGAAGCTGCAATTCTAGGGGTAGGCAGGAGTGCTTGGTATCCGATCTAGGTAGCTTTTGATGAGATAAATGCAAGAAGTGCTGCTATCTTTCAGCAGAAAGGCTTTCCCTCCCGTCTGGGGTGGTGTGATGGGCTCCATCTCCTGCCAGCAGCTGCACTGGAGTTCAGCAGTGCCAGAAGTGTGGATGTAGCAAGCTGAGATTTACGTAAAACCTATATGAAGATGCTTGTTTTTCTGAATTTGTGGAATATGTCACATAACTACATCATCAAGTTTATATATATTATGCTAAGGGATTTGATTTAGTACTTGGGTAGGGATAGTGATAGGAGGATGGTTGGACTAGATGATCTTGTAGGTCCTTTCCAACCTTATGAACCTATGAACCTATTTTTTAAAGAAGCAAAACAATTCTGTTGTTGCTGGTTTACAGCGTTACAGCTTTGTAATGGGTGATGAGGAAAAATAGCTGCTAGGTAGGAAAGGGGTCACAGATTTCTGTTGTGTGGACTGCTGGCAGGTTATGGTGTAAATGGTCTAGCTCCTGGGATTTGTTGTCTGCTCTTGCAGTGAGAGCCCTTGGAAGCGAGCACATTCCTCTTCTGAATATCCAACTTGTTCCCCATCTGCATGTTTTCGTTTTAGTGGAGGAGGAAAAATGAAAAGTTGCAGTGTGAACAGAGCTTTGATATGCTGAAAGTTTGGAGCACGAATGCAGACATGTACAATTATATAAACTAAATTGGTAGCTAATTAGTGAGGAGTTGAGGTGGGCAAAAAGATGCTGGAATTTTGAACCTTTGTTTTTCCCCAGTGCTTTTGACTTTGATGCCACCAACACATCAGTCCCCCTTGGTCTTCCTGGGATTCTGGGGTCAGAATCACAGATGGGGAAGTGAAGGTGCTGAATGACCATGGAAACATGAGAGGGAAAAGCACAGCGTGCTTTTTGCTCTGCTAAGTGATGTGCTTGCACTGTCCCACTTCAATTTATAATTAAAAATGGTGCATATTTCGATTTTTATCTATAGCTCCCTGTAGCATGGTAAGGTTTGGTTGCTTTCCTTGGTCTGAGTACTTCATAGAGCACTTCTGTAGCTGAGGGAGTTGCAGTCACCAATGCTTTACAGGCTGTTTTCATATGAAACAGTGCCTTGGATAATTCAGTGCTATTCTTTCCGCATCTATAATTAGCACTGTTTAATTACATTTAAAGTAACACTTAATGTTCTGCATTATTCCTTGTCCCCAGCCAAGTCACTCTGAAAAGAGGCTCAAATATGTGTCTGTTAGAAAACAGAGCACTGCCTTCATTCTCATCCCCTTGGGTATTACGGAGATAATCTTTTTTATAGGACATACACACACAAAAGGAATGATTTTCTTCCTTGTTTATTTCAGTTTTATTCTTTTGCTTAAGCAGTAACGGTGGAAGTGGCCCACCACGTACCATGAGGTGTGAAGAATCTTCTCAAGAGTAGAAAAGCTATTTCCAACTTTCACAGTTGGTAATGTGGTAATGATAATTACCTGAATTGCTGGTGGTGTGTATGTGCTTGGTTTTGTTTTTCCTCCAAAATCTATCAGTGCATTTTAGTATTGCTCCATGCTGCACTTTCTGCCTAATGAGCATGTGATGCTATACCTGCATATCAGTGATATAAACTGTATGGAAGAAAACATTACTCAGAAGTAGCACAGATGCATCAGTATACTAAACCAAAAAGAAAAATAATCATCCTTGAAGCATTCTGTTGTGCTGAAGGGAATGGAGATGTCCTTCCAGCCAGCAGCATTTCTGGAAAGCTTCCTGCTTTGCTTTCAGGCATCAGATAGGAAGCCCAGCTTCACATGGTATAAACATGTCAACACGTGGGCAAAGGTGAGAGAGGTTGGAGACAGGTGGCATCTGCACAAAAGTGATGCAGGATGCTGGTGGCTTTGAGGCATCCCTGGGGAAAATGGCTGAGGACCAAAATAGAATCCTTAATGTGCGGAAGGCTATAAATACCAGGGATGAGAAATTCAGCTTTAAGGAGACCTCTGAGTGCTCTGAAAAGGTCATGAACCAGGCTGGAATAGTTCTTGCTTTGAAAGAGCTGGGTGGACAGAAGCATTTGCTGTAGCAGATAATGGTTAGCAAATGGATTTCAGTTGGAAACTCAATCCTCATGTATGGCTTGTAGTCACTCCCTTTGAATTATCCCCATGTAACACTGATGTGGTAATTCCAGTTGTGTGTTTATCTCTGGATTATTTGACAGACTTCCTGTGGGGAGTTTAAATGTCCATTTGTCTTGTGGTTATTATGTCTTATTTTTAACTAACTGCATAGTAACCTGTGTTTAACAATTACACGTGAAACTGCTGTTAACAGTTATGGAAAGTGAAAGTATCTCACAGATAAGTGGGGCTGGAAGGGGAAGACCTGCTGCTGATTTCCTGGTTCACTCCCACAGCTCTTGTCCTTTCCCTGTCATCTGCCCTGCTGTTTCCCTCAGAGATGGAGGAGGCTCCAGTAGACCACTGCTTAACCTGGCTCAGATGCTTGTTAGGCTCCCCTTTTATTTTCATACCTGTTTCATCCATTACCTACTATTCTGATATTTAGCTCTGGCAAACCTTCCTTTCCTTCTGCAGATCGTTTAAGAGTAAAATGTGTGGATTTGGACCTGAAAGAGGCATAGCTCAGCTGAAGCAGGCAGCTGCCTCTGCATCTCTATAGGCCCTTGAATGTGGAGGGGCAGGTGCTAGGGAAAGGCTTTCTGTGCAAGCTGATTCAGAAACTGGCTTGAAGATTGGAGGATTAAGACTTGTGTGCAGGCAGGATGAAATTTGTTCGTTCATCTGATGACGAAGATGAGAAGAGCCCTGGAAGAATTCTTTTTCTCTTTTAAACAGTAAGAAGCAAATCAATCATTAACACTAGGTACAAAGATGAGCCATTTTTTATTGCCCTATTGCCTGGAGAATGGATTCATCAATACATTTGGTACAATAGGAAAAGAATATGCTTCCTAACATGAAAGTGATGGCCAGAACAAAAGAACAGCTTTGGAGGATTTTGCAGAAGGAAAAATCATGTCAGCAAGTTAAACAGTTTTTCTGTCAACCTTGCTTGTTAATCAAGATAATTCATTTGAGCAGGATATTTGAAGGAGATTACTCACAGCAAGATTAGCCATAGGAAATGTATCAAGGGCCTGGAGGAACTTCTGAAGCCAATTATGTGGATCACAACCTCCTACAGCTGTGAGAATTGAACCTTGAAGGGAAAAATACAAAGTATTGAAACATTCAAGATGTGTCTTATTGAAAACAAACAATTATTTCCCTGACCCTTCCAAGAAATTCAGAAATGGTGGCTCTGAAGTCTCACAAGTGGAGGAAATTGGTATTATTACCCCAAATTCAGGTAGAGCGTTTGTTGCCTAAAAACAAGTGTCTTTTTTTAAGCCCAAATCCAAATGCTTGGATTAAAAAAAGATTGCCATAGTAAAAGAGAAACTCTGCTTTTGCCTTATGAATAGTGGCTTAGGTTGAAATTATTTTAGCTTACTTTTTATGAAGTTAATACTTGTAGATAACAATCTTCTAACATATTCTGCAGCTTGCAGTGGCTGTTAAATGTTTCAGTCTCTTCTGTGTGACAGTTTTCTGTGCTCCTGATGATGTGCTTTTACAGCGTAGGTAGATAGGAGCTGAGGATTGAGGACTTGCTATTTGCACAACTTCCATTTCTTGTTCTTTAGGCATCTCAGCATTTTGATGTATTTGAAAACAAAACATACATACATTTATACCTCGGATGTATCATCTAAAAGCAATCAGTTTTACCCTAAAACCTGTGTGACTGCCTTCTGCAAGCTGTTGGTTTGTGCCTTTCAGTGAATGAGCAGCTCAGAGCTCCTGCATTCCCAGGTTTCAGTGAAGGTGTAGTGGCACCTATCTGCTGCTGACCCTCCTTCAGGCATCCTGCCTTGGCTGTTCCTGCTGTGTCTGAGCTGTGCCCTCTGATGAGGGCTTCTGTCCTGGTCCCAGAGCTGAGTGCTGCTTTCTGCAGGCGCTGCCTCAGGTGAAGGCTGTGATGTGTTGCAGAACAAGATGGGCACTTGGCACATCTCTTGTGGCACAGAATAACCTTCTACAGGAGCCAGAAGAGTGCGTAGGACTCTGTTCAGACCTCTCAGAACCAGTGATCACATAATCTTGTCCACAACTCCCACCCACCCCAGTGATTTCTTTTGCTGACCGTAGTAGGTAAGATGCTGGCTGCCTCAGAGCATCGTCTTATTCTGAGCACAGAGTAATTAATTAGGGCACGGGTCTTGGGGGCACGTAGTGCATTTCACAGCCTTCAGAATCATTCCCAGTTAAAACTTTCAGTGAGCTTGAGAGGGAAGCCTGCAAAATTTTGCTGTTATTGACAGCTAATGCAGAAAGGGTTTATGGTGATCGAGCATTCATGGGGAGTGGTGTTCTGCATTCAGCCCTACTTCTTGTGGTCTCAGGTTTCCTTTAAACCATTTTCTGATGGAATTAAACGTTGTAATATTTTTATAATTAAGTTACTTTGAAATGCTCAGGACTTGCACAGCATATGGTACCTTGGAAACTCTGCACCTACATTTGCCAATTTAAAAAGAATTAAATGCAAATGGGGAAAACCCACATTGGTAGTAACCCTTTGTTGACTTCAGCTCATCTACTGAATGTGAAGCCAGTGAGCAAGCATCTGAGAGCTGGTGGTGCAGATGCAACAGGGGGATGTCAAGCAACAGGAGCACGCAGTGTGGTTATAAGAGCCATGATGTGGCTTTAACAGCTGACACTTTGGGCACTGGGCAGCTAGGGAATAAAGGTGCTTAAATTTAAGCCCCTATTGGTTGAAAATTGGTATTGAAACGTGGTGGTTGTGACTGGGGATGCCATGCCCACACCTCTGCTTGGTGGGAGCTGTGGTGTCATCAGCTGAGTGCGTGCCAGGAAGTAATTAAAGCTGACCTCTTGACTGGTAAACACGAGTAGTTTATTCCTTAGGATCAGAAGGGTGGGTTTTGTCGTTGGAACATCATCTTCTTGTGAGTGCTCAGGTGTTGTAAAGCACTTGATGGACCAGAAGGGACAATGCCCAGAGCCTGACCTTTGATCTAAGCACTGTCTTCCTCCTGTTGTGTTTTGATCACTGCTTAATGAACAAATGTTACAGTGGAAGCAGAAGGAAGCTCGGCAGTACCAGGATTTCATGCTGTGCTTATGTGAAATAAAAACAAGGAGGAAAAAACCCAGTAACTTTCCCTAAATCTCTAGCAATTTGATAAATGACTTCTGTGTGAGAAGAATGCTTTGCTTGTGTGACTTCCAGCAGCAAACTGTAGCTCTTTCTAACTGCAGGGAACTTAGGAAAAAAACCTAATCAGTTTTGTGGTAAAGCTAATAACGATTATTTCTGTTCAGAAAAGATGTAGAAGTTTCCTGGTTGCACATAGCACCCCTAGATTTTGATCTGGTGATCTGTGCTTTTACATTTCTTGTTGTACGGAGTAGAACTAGAACTGCAGCTTATTTTTTTCCGTGATGCAAATGTTCTCTGTTGCAGAAGGTTGGTTCGTTTCGCTTTGTTTCCCTCTTTTGGTTTGTGGAGGGCTGGATCTGATGTAGTGCAGACGATCAGAAGCTCACACTGTGTGACAAAAGCATGAGAGGATGCTTTTCAAGTGACTGAAGTCGTGAGAACTTCAGCTGCTGGTCGCTGGCTATAAATATGTGTGGAAAATACCATTTTCAATGTGAAACTCAAGCTTTTCTGGCCTTCCCTGACACGGGTGAGAAAATTCCAGTTGTTATGTATGACTTCACAGCAGTCATTGAGTAAACTGCTAATAAAATCAAAACTTGACATCTTAATCTGCAGTGCTTCTGCTAATTGCAGCGCTTTATCCTGACTGCACTAGGATTACATTGATAAAATATATGCTGGAATAACCTGAAGCTTCACTTCCTTTCCTGAAACCCACGTGTGCTGGAAGAGTTTTTGCATGTTCATGTACAGCTCATAAGCATAGGTCTTCTCAGCAGTCTGTGTGATGTTCCAGGCAAGGTTTTCTGCTGTGATGACTGCAACTCAACCTGCTTTGGCAGGGGGGTTGGACTCGATGATCTCTTGAGGTCCCTTCCAACCCCTATGATTCTGTGAAATGTCTGAACTTTCAGGTGTGCTTTCCCTGTGTAACTGCAGCAGAAAGCAGCAGAGCACAGCTACTTGTTAGGGTTCATCTCTGCATTTGTCTTAGCCCTGTTTTAACGCAGGCATTAATCTCTACTTGAAGTTAACTGATTGCTGTTGGCAGCCTGAGGTTTGTAACACAGCAGCTACAGTCTTCTAATCCAGTTGGGATGCTGTTAATGAAGGAGGCTTTTTTAATTTGAAGGAAGGCTTTCACTTGAGTCCGGCTGCATGGTGAAGGCTGAGCTGGGGAAGAAAGGTCTGCAGCCAACACTGGAGGCGTTGGGTGGGTTTGGGTATCTGCAAAGAGTAATGATCTTAGGAAAGAGTGTTCTTTGTATGTGAGCTATACATAACAGCCAGCAGTGAGAGGGACTGAATAAATAATATGGTGCTGTTTTGCTGGAATATTTCGTGTAATAATTTAACCCAATTTTATGCTATCTTTTTTTGAAGGGTATAATCATCTGCACTGTAGCCGATTACTTTTATTACTGAAAAGATGAGGTGAGATGTTTGTCTCATTCTTTTCCATTTTTGTTCTGTTCTGCAGTTTTGGCAAGCAGTCTGGAGGGAAACGAGGATGCGAATGTATCATCCTGGAGCCTTCAGAAATGATTGTGGTAAGGCAGATTTTTCAAATGTATTTGATCTGTTGCTGATTTCTGCAAATTCTCTGTCTCATAGCAGAAAGCTTATTGTGAAGTATTTTATAAAATTGCAGCAAAATTGTCTTGATTTCAATTATACCTAGGGCTGCTATCATACCAGCAGTAGTTACGACATTTAATCTAGATGTGTAAATGATAGTGATGATTAGAATGACTGTGTCATTCCTTCTAAGATTATATTTGTTTGAGTTCCCAAAGTTTTACTATTTAGGGCCAACTTGAGCATTCCTGAGTCAAGGAACAATAGACTGCTATCTTGAATATTTTATTTCCACCCTCACCCCCCAGTTCATTGCTTTTTACTGGTCATGCCAGCAGTGCTGGGTCTGCTGGGAAATGGCACTCCTACTCCCTGGTCTGGAGTTCTGCATGGTGTGAAGACTTTTAAGTAAGAGCTGAAGGAACAGAGGATGTTTAGCCAAGCTTGAAGGATAAGGCTTTCAGCTTCACTGCCATCGACCTTTTCTGTGTCCACTGTGCTTCCTGAGAATACTTAAAACACTGCCAAGTTTGTGTGTTCTTACAGATTCAGATCTTCCTAGGTTGGTGTATGCGTGCTGTCGGCAGCAAGGATATTAGATAGGATTTCTTTTCTTTGGTGTACACTGATGCTGAACCCCAGGAGGTCTCCTTCAGCCATGACCCTGGGAGCTGGAGCACAAGTGCTCACTGTACTGAGGAGCCATCTGTCTGTAAAGCAGGCTTAGTTCTTTAGGCTGCTGTTGATTTAGGTCCCTTATCTCTGGATACGGTGATGTTAGAACTGATACTTGATGATGTCACCGTTCAGCTTCTACGAGAAATTCAGTTCTCTCTCAGCATGCTTACAGCCACTGACATTCTGGGGTGACTGATGCCCTGAGGGATGCACAGAGCTGTGCTCTGCTCACTAATGTCCACTATGCCAGGTAAGCTCCTGTACCACAGCATGGCACACGTGAGAGCCTTCGTATCTGCTGGAGCCCCTTCAGGCTGACAGAGCTGACAACGATTCACTGTTTCTGAACAGATGAGCAGTTTAGACTATTTTCACTCACAAGCTGATTGCACAGTCCTGAGCTTACAGACTGCTGCTCCAGGTGCTCATAGAGCTGGTGTGCTGTGTCCTGCAGAAATGCCACGGACTGGTGCAACTGCTGTTCGAAGTGGAAAGTGTATCACTCCTCTTGCTGGTGACTCAGCTGCTGCAAGTGGATTTGCTGCTTACGTTAAATATTTTCCATGGGTGAGATGTATGTTATTGTCAGTGTTGTATCTAAATTAAAAAACCCAACAAACCACAAAACAATACCCAAACAAAAACCTAGGCAACCAAATGGAAAAAAACGAATGTGAAGGTGCACACAAACGAGTATCCTCTCCATAGTGAATGTTGCTGGAAAGAGAAGGACCTCATTAAAATATTTTTATATTTTAGATTTTATATTTTAGACCAGGGAGTTCTTTGTGTGTGTAACCAGTCAGGGTTCCCAGGGGGATGTCACGGTCCTGTGGAAGCCACTTGTGTGCATCAGCATTGCCAGAAGCTGACACTTGTTTCTGGAGAGAATTGCACAGCCTGGACAAGTGTCCTCTCTGCTTTAAAGCTCTTTCTTGAATTTCCTGTAGTTAGGTTCCACTGAGAGTATAGAGGCACCTGAAAGCACCTTCTGTCCACTTAGGAACTTCAGTGTCCTCTTCTGTAGGAAAATCAGCAAACTAGAAGTCCATGGCTCATAACTTATAGGAAAATACAGCTCAAGTACTGTCAGTTTCCAAAGTAGGACTTCCAGTGGGGTGAGGAGAGAGCATCAGTGTGTTGGCATTTGGCTCGCTAGTGGCTGCTCTGATGGAAGGTGTGCTTAGCTTTCATTTCACTTAAATAATTCTTACTACTTTCTCTTAGTTTCTTTTTTTTTTCTCCGAGAGCTTTTCTTTAATATGCAACATACAATTAGATGCGTAATGCCTAATGAATATTTATCTTCAAGCAGAAGCATTCGCTGCTTTAACCTAGTTAAAGAGTGCTGCTGTTCTCTGCTTTTGCAGCTGATTTCCCACTTTTTTTTTCCTCTTTCTTTTTAGAATGTAAATCAGTTTTTTGAAACAGGAATCCTCTGGGAACTGACCCATTTTAAAGGCCATAAAATGTGGTCATCTTAAGTTAATGAGGATAACAGATAGTGTGTGAATAGGCAGTGTAGCTCATATTTTGGTGGCTGAACAACCTATTGAATTAATAATAGGGCCATTTCTCACTTAAGAAAATGGCCCAGAATTGCAGTGTATTTCCGTGCACTGAAGTCACCTTTCTGTTGTTCCTTGGCATCTTCATTTTCTTTAGCTTCATTGTAAGATAGCAGAGGAGCAGCATGGTATTTGGGGTTGCCGTCACCGAGTACAGAATGAAACTGAGGACAATCCCACAACTCTCCTTGGTTTTGATGTTAGTTTTTTTTGTGGTAGCACCTACAGTGGTGCTGCCAGAATCCAAGTGGAGCAGAGCAGCACCCTTCTTGAGAACCTGGCCAGTTAGCACACTAATCCAACTGTAGGCGTTCAGGATACTAGGGAGGAGCATCCTGGGCAGCTGTCCCCATCAGAGCTGGTGCCTGTGCTGTAGCATCTGTAGGTGCAGGAGCCTTCATCCCACGGGGCTGTGAGGAGGCTGGCTGTGCTCTGTGCCAGCAGACTGAGCTGATACCAGGTGTGGGCAGCGCTGAGTGATGCTTGTGCTGGGGGAGCTGGGTGCTCAGAACCAGTGCTAGGCGTGATGATGGCTGCCAGTCTGCTGAACTGGAAGCTGTGCAGTGCAGAGCTCTTTCCTGGCGTTGTGATTTGTGTTTTTGTTTTTTTGGTCGCTTGTGGTGCTAACTGAAGGAAGCAGGTGGTCTCAGTTCTGCCTTCCCAGTGGCAGTTGCTTGTTTTGCCCTTGTGCTAACAAATCGTGCGTTTGCGCTCACCTCTTCGTTTTCAGTGACAACTGTGGAGGAAAAACAGCATCATCTTGCAGTAAGTGCTTATTTTAGCCTTTGTGCTATCTGTTCAGTTGGGGGTTTGATAATGAAGTTCTTCAGAGCTGGGCTGGTGGTTGCCTGCTGCTGCAGACCCACTGCCAGGTCTCTGTGCCAGGCACACGCAGCCCTGCCTTACTTTCTGTGCTCCTGTAAGGCTGAACCCGAAGGAAAAAGGAAACTGCACAGTTTGTGCAGCACATGCACAAAACTCACAACGAAAGCAAGGTGATTTTTAAGGTTACTGATTACAGTAGCTGTAAGAAACCAAGCCTTACTGCTTCAGAAAACCTGTGCAATTTGAGAAATGAAAAATGTGGTTATCAGTTACGAGGGAGCTCTGCTTTTCTGCTTTCTTAGTGGTAGTGCTGCAGTGTGAGGCTGTTCTATTTAACATCTAGCGTATCTTTAAATTGCTTTATCAGTGTATATTTTCCTCTATGGAATTAAAAATAACCCACAAAATAAGCCCAGCTCCTGCACCTTTGACCCATGGGAAAAGCAATGTGGAAGACGAAGGTGATGTTGCTTCTGTGAACGGTTCAGCTGTTTTCAGCTGCTTGCTTGTTACTGCCTGTTAATTCTTTCTCATTTTCATACCTTTTGCATCTGAATTTCAGGATAATTTACCTAAGTGTGTGAAGGGAGGGCTGTGTAATGCTGCGTGGAGCTTCTGCTGTTCTACTGCTGAAGTCTGATGTTTGGGAAAGTCTGTTTAAAAGTCACACAGGGCAGTAGGAACTCGCAGCATAACTGTGTGGCAGAGGAGCTCCTTGCTGGCTGCGGCCCATTTGCAGCACGTCTGCTCTGCTTCCTGCTAGGATACACTTTTCCAAAACATCAGAAGGAAGTGGGAAGGGATGGGACTGCTTTTTATAGAAGAAAAAGGAATTGGAGCTAGTAAAATAAAAAGGATTCCTGTTGGGTTTTACTAACAAGATAAACGTATCTTATTTTCAATGGTTAGTATCATCAAGGTATGAATTGAGTTCCCATCAATTCTTCATAATCTGTTGGAATTGATTAGAAATAAGTAGCGTCATAGGGAGAGTAGGGCTGAGAGGTATCTCCAAAGCAAACAAACAAAAAAAGAAAGGAATATAATACAGAGGCTTCAAGTGGATTTTAAGTATCTACAACAGTACCTTCTGTTGAAGTCTTCTTTGGTATAAGGCACCTATATAACTCATGTGGTGCAACATGTGTGGGTGCAAGTGTTCCTGCTGATGAGTGACATTGTTTAGAGGATATGGGTGCAGCTTTAAAAAAAAAAACAACAGAAAAAACCCTATTTCCTGGAAGGAAACTGCGGCCTCCGGCTCATTGTAATAACGTCGCTCTGAGCCATGCGGCGGCGGTTCCCCAAAGCATCTGCTGTCTTTTCCTTGAGAAAAATTTAACTGTTCTCAACCTATGTTCGTTCCTTCCTCATGAGCTTGCTACGGCTCCATCGGCTCTCGGTGCTATGGAAGAACTGGATGTTTAACCAGGAGCCTGAACGTGTGTTTCAGGTGGAGAACTCCAAAGACAATGAGGAAAGCATCCTGCAGAGAGAAGTCCCGCTCCGGCAGTCCCGTCGCAGGTTTAGGAAGATCAACCAGAGGGGCGAGCGCCAGACCATCACCGACAACGTGGACGCCAGCAGCTACATCTCGGTGAGTCTACCCCGAGGTCCCTGGCCTTGCTCTCCTGGCTTCAGGGGTATAGAGAAAAGCCAGTGAGGTGAAATGAGTTGGCTTTTTTTCCTTGTCGTGGAATGGATGAATGCTTTGCAGTGGAGCGCTTGAGGTTGTAGTGAAGATTCAGGCACCGGCTTGAAAAGGAGTTGTTTGATTCGTGGGCGCTTCACTGAGCGCTGCAGGTAAATCTGGAGAAGTCTGCTGGGGGAGAAGTGGTCATTCTTGGTATTGGCTGGTTTTAGCTGGAGTCCTTTTGGTAAGATGCAGGAATGAGTGACCTTGTTTTTCTGTGGTTTGGTTTGTTTTTTTTCCCCTTGAATTCAGGCCGTGCTTTGGAGTGGAGTCTATCACAAAGGCAGTTCAGTGCAGTAATAGCACTATGTGTTAAGATAGCATAACGGTAGTTCTAGCATCAAAAAGTAATGGCAGCTCAGTTGCTACTTTTAAAATCCTTCACAGACAGTTGTCTGCTCCGTGTGAAGGCACGTACGGCTGTGGTTTTGAGGCCACAATGCTTTTCTGAGGGCTTTTTACCCTTATTTTTCACGTACGAACTTCCTGCTACTAGCAGGATGTGTGTGTGTGATCTAGACAGACGATTACACTGAAAATAATTGTTCCAAATATTTTGATTTTCCTTGAAAACGAACCATTGGCAAACAATACCAACACTGACATACAGGAGCTTTGACTTCTTCACACACGGAAAAGAAAAAAACAAATTCAGTTTCTCCCCCTTTTTCCTGTTTATATCTGAAGTGTGCAGTTAGCTGAAAACTTAAAAGATTTCCTCCCTGCTTCAGAATAAAATGCCCTTTCTCTTTTTTTCCCCTCTTTCCCCACGCTGTTAACCATGGTGCTGCAGGTGGGTGACTTATGGGCTCCCTGCAGCATTTTGGTGAGCAAAAGTGCTGTTGGCAATTGTCTGCAGAGCAGAACAGCTCGTTGCTGTGACAAGAAGAGGACGTGCTACTTGAAATTGAATGTCCCCTTCCGTCTCATTTCAAGAGCTATCGCACGTTGGCTGTTATCATTACTGAGTGATCTGAGTTGGTCACTGATGAATGGAGCTGTTGGCTCGTCGGGCTCTGTGCAGCCTAATAAGGCTTTGTTAGGAATTAAGTTCCAGTCTCTGTATGACAAAATCTTGCTCCTTCACCTGGTGTTCCTGTAACGCCGGAGAAGCACGCAGGGAGTAATTCCTGAGCATCAGTGCTGTAAGGAAGAGGAGCTCGGGAGCTGCTGCTGGTGCCTGCCATGCTGCTGGCCCAGGGGGGTGATGGACTGCTGCTTTTGCTCAGAGCAGTGCCAGGTTAGCACTGCCGTAATTGTTTCAGCCATTGCCGGTTGTTCCTGCGTGGAGTCGATGTGTTGGACCTGCAGGACTGCGATTAATCAACAGATGATGTCCTCGGCAGTGGTTTTCTTCCTGTTGATGTATTTCTTAAGTTGACAGCCACGTGCAGTGCACATCTGTCTTGGTGTGTACGGTTTCTTGTGGCAATGAATATATTTGATTGTGATTCAATAGCTAATGGTATAAACTTCAGAATCGTGAGTAATATCCCTGCATCTGCTTTTATTGTCACTTAAGTAGGGGTATGTGAAAAGATCCCGTTAACGCTGCTAGGTGTTCTCCTGGATGGCTGAGTGCTAAGTGGCAGGAAACCACCTTTCTGGTGCAAGATCTGCAAGCTGTCGGGCTCCGGCAGCGTGAATTGAAATACCAAGCCTAGCTCTGTAGCCTGGAAACTCCTAATTGGAAAGCGTGTGTCACAGCACTTGGTGTAGTGAAAAGTAATTTGTATCTCAACAGATGACAAAGAAATAGGCCCAGCTGCCTGCTTGACAAGTAAACAAAGCAAAGAATGCCTATATTTTTCTATATTCCATCTAAATCTGTTAAAATAATGATTTTTCCTGAGTTATTTTGTTTGTTCTGTGCCTCAGTTTAACTTTTACTTTGAGAAATCTGCCAATACGTGGCCATTGGTTGCCAGTGGTTTTGGAAAGACAGACTGTAATGTAACCCTGTGCTTCACCCCATTGGAGAATGGGCAGGATGAGGAGGAGGGGGTTTGAACAGAACTTTTATTTGCCAAGAACTTAAAACAGTGTTTCTGCTGGAGTGGGGAAACTGTTTACAAACTTGCCAGCACATTTCCTCTCTGGCCCAGTGCTAATGAATAAATGCAGTGTTGTACTTCCCTCTCCAGCTTGATGCTGTGACTTGACAGACCTTTTGTGAGCCCCTCTGGGGCAGGAAGACTTGGTGCTTTGTGCACAGTGTGCCAGGAGTCCACGGCTTCCAGCAGCACGATGCTGCTGAGTGCTCAGCATGCTGGTGGGTAGGTCTGGAAGCACTTCTTGGGCACAAACAGCTTTCTGCCTTCTAAAGAAAACATGGATCCTGTAGGTGTTGATACTTGGTGTTGTTTTATCCCAGCTCAGAACTTTTCCTTTGACAATTAAAAGCAAACACAAGAAATCCTCTATTTAAGGGGAATTAATCTATGCAGTTTCCATGAACTCCTTGAAATGTAAATCTCTGATCATTAAATAGAGTGCGATTAATATTTATGATGAAGGTGAATCCTTGTTTTTATAAAGCATTACCCGTTAGGTGGTGACATGAGCCTGCATCAGCTCTTTGTGCTGAGCTCCCTGCCTGTTCTGCTGGAACGATTTCCATGGAAATCCCTGGGGTTGGCCATGAGATAAACAGTTGTGTGCAGATTCTTTAAGACTTTCAGTTATTATTACCATATTTGAAGCCTTTTTTATGCCTCTTACTTAAGTGAAAGAGCTCTAGTACTGAATGCAACTGTATCACTTCAGGACTGCTCACATTAAAAATTATTATTGCTGCCTTCGTTTTTCCTTCTGCTAGAACGACAGCTCAGTGTTAGAAGTTGGTCATCTGTTTCTGTCTTCAAAGTGCACAGTGATGTGAACGTGTTCCCGCAGTACACGTGCAGGTGATAGCAGAGCTGCTCACAAGCAGGTAAAGCAGTGAGGGCTGCCTTTTGCTCATGGCTTCCAGGAGCTGTGCTGGGGCTCTGCTGGGCCAGCCAGCAGCATCCTGGGAACAGATGGGTGCTTGGGGAGACCTACCCAGTGCTTCTCCCAGAATGTGAAAGAGCAATGCTACCCACAGTGGAGAGAGGAAGGGTGGCTGTGGCAAAGCCCAAGGCCACAGTGATGTGGGATCTCCTTGCTCCTTGCCCTGTTTGCTTTTGTCTCTGGAGGAGCATCAGCTTTGTGCCTGTCACCCGGGTGATGGTCAGGGTGGTGGTGGGGAAGTGATCCCAGAGAAGGCTCTCATCAGGCTTAATGAATTAGAACAAAATGTGCCACTGGTGTAATTATGCCTGTTCTTGCTCCTGCTTCAAATCTGATTTGTTAGTATGGTTGCCTATCTTCGTGGAGATAGGCACTCTTTGTATATGTGTCTCTGTAGTGCAGATAAGAATGCAGACAGGAACCAGGGTCAGGCAGCAGGGGCACTGGCACAGCCACAATGAATATCCAGCCATTTCTGCTTCTTAGTCTGGCTTGCAAGCCAATAAATAATGCAGCTGCATTTTTTATTACAAAAGGAGAAAGGTGAGTCTTATGTCTCTGTTCAGGACTATTGTGAGCGTACAGCAGGTCCGTACAGAGCTGCAGCTGGGCTTTCTTTCAGTTAATGGTGTGGGCAAGAAGTGTTTGATGTTAATTCTGGGGCTGTATGGAAGTGACATTGCTGATTTCATACGTATTCAGAAAGCCGAAGGTTCAAATATTTACCTTTGCAATTACAAACTTGAGATGGAGTGAATATTGCATCTATGTTTCCTGCAGTGAATGAGTCCTAATGGAGCTTAGCAGTTTAACACAAATGTCAGCAGGTCCACCAGGTCTGTACACTTGCGTGGTTTTAAGTTTATTAAGATTGTAAGAACGTATGGTCACACAGATTTTGACAGTTTTTGATGGATGAAGTAAAGAAGGTTTGTGTTTCTAGAAATAGTGCACGTGATGTCATGCAGTTTTCCAGGGAGTTGTTGACAGTGTTTTTAATTGTTTAATGTTTCTTCACTGTAGAGCAGGATAAGGAAATATCAGCAAACTTTTGGTGGTAATCCCCATTCTCAGATGTGCAAATCTACTCTTTTTAAATAATAAAGAAAAAAGCCATCTTGTGAGAGGATGATGAGGTTTAAGAGGTTTATTCCAGTGCCGACTTCTGAGGATGGTACCTTGATACTTGTCTCATGCACAGAGCTTCCAGGATCCTTGTTAGGAGCAGTTATCTGCAGAGCAGTCTGTCACTCCAGGACTGTTTGAGTGGCAAGTTTCTTGTTCTGTGATCATTGCTTAATGTAATCCCGTTGGAGGTTGCAGTTAGCAGGGGGTATCTCACCATTGCAGGGGTTTAAGTCCTGTCTTAATGCTCCGCATCGAACCCATTAGGTCCTTTCCCATCACTGATACTTTCCTTTTGAAATGCTGTAAAATGCTGCGGGTGCTTTGTAATCTATTTAGAAGCTCCAGGTAAATGTGCTGAAGTGGTACCCAGTGCTGACGTGCAGCAGCCTGCCTCCAGATGCCTCTTGCTGAAGCTGGAGCAGCAGCAGCCTGCAGCTGTTGGTTGGGAGTGTCAGCAATCCCAGCGAGGCTGTGGCTGTGCTGCAAGCAGCTGAAATCGCTTCTGGAGCCATTTTGGGTGATGGTTTTCTTTGCATCTTGTTGCTGTGCTTTGATCCCCACGCATCCTCTTTTTTTTTTTTTTTAATGCTTTCCTTCATTTGACAATTCTAGCTTTATTTATCGAAGATTCAGAAGGAAATCCCTCTGAAATCCCTCAGTCTCATCGTGTCCTGAGTGGGAGCAGAAAAACACGCTGTGTGTCACGAGATGCACAGGGATCATGCAAGTTCCCTCTTGTGCTGTTGTTACAACATGAGGATTTCCTCTTTCAGCTTGTCTTTGTGTTTGGGTGGAGCAGGCTGTGGCCCAGCTCGCAGGCTGCAGCGTGTTGGTGTGCCCTAAGGCTCTGCTGCCTTGGAGCCCTTGGCTGCTGGTCCCTCTTCCTCCTGCCATCCAGGAGACACAGTGCTGCTCTGTTCCATGGTGGCATGTCCCTAAGCTAAGCTGGATGGCTGGGCATGTGTTTAGGAAGAGCAGCTTTCTGGAATTGGGAATTGAGGGCCCCTGTCCTGGCTCTCTGAGCTGGTACAGGTGGGGCTCACCCCACCACCGTGACACTTGGGTGCCCTTCTGTCCCTTCCTGTAAGCAGGGGAACTCCCTAAACCACATCAGTTGGGTTCTGTTTTACAGCTCGATTCCCCCCTGCTTTGTATTGTCAGCCCCCTTTGCTATCAAGGTCTCCTGTCGCTGGTGGTGATGGTCACTGCAAAACCCCCATCCTCACATGCTGTGCTTTGAAATGCTTCCTGGTAACTTCCCCAGGCCACTGGTGCTTTCCAGTCTGATGAGCATCTGCAGGTTTCTGAAGAGCAGCTTTGATGCACTACACACAAAATAAGCAGATCTGTGTAAAGAGCACTGCCCTTCTGTCGATATCTCTGCCTTTAGATTATCTTTTTCTTTTTTAAAACATAAAACATGTATACCCCAGTTTCTCAATGATGAGAGGGATTGTAACTATTCCAAAGTTTTATTTGGGAGTTTCTCTGAAGACTTAATCACAGAAATCACCGCAGTTCAGGGATGACACGTGTAGTTGTGAACAGCATTGAAGAGCGCTGCAGAAATGAAACTAGCTCAGGCAGAAACGTTGCAGGGTTTATTTTAGGTGAGCACCTGCATTTCCTTGGCTCTGGCCTGGCTGGGCAGTGCAGTTTGCTGAATGCTGGGCAGAACAGTGGCTCTCCCGTAGGACAGACAGATATCTGCATGGCTGCTGGGCTAGCCACCCTGCTTCATGAGCAAGGTATTGAAAGCTGCAAGGGAAAATAGTCCTGAGTACAGCCCATCCTTGGGGGAGCTTCACCATGCCTCTGTCTGGGGAAGCAGGGAGCTGCTGGGATTGTGCCCTGTGTAGCACTGAGGTTTGCTGCTGTACTCACCTTTGTTCCTTGTGGGTGGGGTTGAAGAGTGCGTGTGGATGGTGCTGGGACGGCTGTACGGTTCCCTAGCTGATTCTCAGCTTGCAAAGGTCAGACAAGCTTATGGCATTGTGTTACCTCGCTCTATTTTCATCATTTATGAGGATAAAAATAAGTTACCATGTCATGGTTTTATGATTTTTGTTACTGGTATTCCACATCATAACATCATGTAGTGCATTTAGAGTTAAAGAGTTAATGCTCCAGCTCCGTGGATCATCAATAGTTCCAGGTATACCTGTCTCAGAAGAGAAGAAGAACTCCATTCCCCAGAGGACTTTGCGATGCTTTGCGTTCTTACGTGTTTACGCTCAGAGGGAAAGATAAAAACTGTCTGCGGTCATGGGACACTCTCTTTCCTTTGGGATCGACTCAGCAGTGGGTGCTCGCTGCCGTCCGCCTTCAGCGTTAGCGTAAGGCCTTCGGTTTATCGGACACTCTCTCTTGCTCATTTTATTTGATTTATTAGCTTTAATTCCAATTATATTGTATTATATTGTGTTATTTTGCTTTCTGATATCTTATTTAGTAAATTAGCTTTCCTCCTCAGATCGTTGCCGCTGTTTTGTTCCTAGGCCCATCTCCCTTTTCCCTTCTCCCTTTCCCCCTTCCCCTTTCCTGGGGCGTGGGTCCGTGGGTCCCCCGCACCAATCGTCACGGAACCGGGCCGAACCTGCCCGTAAACCGTTGACATACCATTACAGAATGCATGAAGAACTTGGCTCAGCAGCTTCACAGCCACTTCCCGGTCATTGACCCATTCCTGTTTGTCTCTCTAGCTCCAGTTATCCCAGTTATCTTTCCTTACTGTTTTCCTTAGGAAGATGATCTCAGTAAGGCAGTAGTTTCCTCAGCTGGTCATGGCAGGGATTCGAAACTGCGTGGTCTGTGAGATCCCTTCCAACCCAAACCCCTCTGAGTCTGTGATTCTGACCTTTTTAAAAAACAAAGAAAAAAATTCCACCTAGATATCTTGTAAATTAGCTTGCACAAGAGATAAAAAGTGAAGACCCATGTGCTTCCCACGTAGTAATCCATGATCTGTTCCTCCATTCACTGCACAGACAAATTTACACCATCGTAGAAATTAACGTAGCTCCTTGGAAAATGCTTTATGTAGCATGTTCAGAGTTAATCTGTGTTCTGATGGACCCCGAGGGGTTGGGTGGCAGTTCCAAGGACATTAATTCTTTATAAGCAGCCTCTTATGCAAAATAGATTGAGCGTGTGCAGGCGTTGCGCCCGCAGCTCCGGGCTGTATGTTTCTGATGGGTGATGGTGGAAAGCGGTGCTATGCACCCAGATAAAGCTCTGTCAGAGTTGTGTAGCACTTAGGAGCTGTTGGTGTATGAGTTGCAGTTCAGTCTGATCCTTTTTCTGTTCCTATTGCTTTATTGCCGCCGTGTTTTGAAGGGACACACATGTAGTTTCTTGGGGGAGCTGCTGGGGTGGCCTGCGTGCAGGTGGATGGGAGCGTGCCCGCTTCTGGCCTTTGTTTCCTGCCCTCCACCTGGGCGCTGGCTGTTCAGTGCTGTAATGAAGTGAGCAGCTTGATGATATCCTTGCTGATGGCCAGCTCAGCCTTCTGTTCATCTGTGGGCTTATTGATACCTTAGAGAGAAGCAGCCTTTGAGAAGTCATCTTGTATTGCACCCTGAAGAGCTGCACTCCGGAGGCTTTGGGCCGTGATACAATTACCTTCAAATCTGTGTTGAAATGTTTTCATATGGAAATGCCCATCAAATGGGCGATGTTCTTCTGATGCCTCTGGGGCCGTGGTGGGCACTGAGGATATCCAGAACAGTCTCCATTTAAAGTCACCATCAGAAGATGTCAGTCCATAGGGCAAGCCCTTGGACTCGAAGTGTTCCTCGAAAAACTTGGCGTGAGGATCACCGTGAGAGGACAGCTAGAGGAATATCTCTGGTTTTGGCATGGCACTGCTTGCTATTTCTAATGACTATTACAACAGCATTGGTGATCTCTGCGTTTGAATGGTAGAAACTTGGTTAATGGGAAAATATTTGACAGATGAAACGCTTCAAGTAGTTGATGAAACCAGGTGGGACTGAAGGGAGCAGTCGGTGCAGCTCAATTCCTTGTGGGTACCTTGTCCTTGCAGGTCAGACCTGCCTGCTGCTGCTAACGGTTCAGCTCTGCTCTCACGCCTGAGTTTCCCTTTGTGGTGGGGTAGCCACAGCAGACACGTATTGTTTTGATGACTTTGAGCTCTGGAGTGTGTCCTAACAGCTGTGATGAAACGTGCCCTTGTTTGTCAGCTCGGTGTGTAGGTGTGTGTCTGTGTGCTGAGCCCGTGTGGCTCCTGAGATCGGTTTCACAGATCCAGTGAGCATAGCTGGGATTCTGCTGCCATCTGAAACCCTTCACGTGGGGAAGGGTCTGTGCAGTGCTCCCCTGCACAGTGGGTTTTGGGATTGTGGGGTGCAGCTTTTGGGTTTTTTTTGCAGGTTTTGGGATTGTGGGTGACTGCAGCCCCAATGATGCTGCACAGGGAGAGGGAGCACCTGGATGGCACTCACATCTCACAACTGCAGGGTGCTGCCCTGTGTGCTGAGAAATGGAAGATGATGGCCTAAACTCAGCCTCGGGTATGCAGACATCTCCACGTTTCTCTGGCTGTGGCAGGAGCAGGCAGGTCTTTCCTGCCCTCTCCCATTTTCAGGCCTTCCACCTGGTGTTCAGCCTCCAGAAAAATGACAGAAAAATATATGGGAAGTGCCATTGTAACGGTTACAAACCTCATCTGTGGGGTTGATGCATTGTTCTCAAGGTCATCTAATCAGAAGGCTTTCTCCTGCGGGAGGGTGCTGGTACCTTGTGTTGCAGGCAGCCTTCACCTGCTGGCACTGACTTCAGATGCGGGAGGAAAAGATGATGTTTTGTGTTTGATTTCATACCAACTTCACTGCAGACAATGTTCAGGGTGAAAACTAATACATGTAAGTCAGTGGGATTTTCAGCTTCCAGCCCTGACGCTGTGGCTGCCCAGTTGGTGGCAGCTGGGGAAATCACATTCAGCTCTGCACTGGTTTGGGGCTCTGAGATCAGGTCTAGGGGATGTTTAAACTGTAAAAGGGCTTGGGGAATTCTCATGCTTCTGGTATCTCTGGGTGGGTTCGGTCCCACAGAGCACCCTGTCGGTGTGGTGTCCACTCATCCTCAACAGGAGGGATCTGTGTGTGTGCCTGCAGCTCTCCTCCCTCTGCTGAAATGAGGTGTCAGAAAGGAAGGGGGTGTGATACGAATCGCCTCTGGTCCGACTGCAGCAGTGAACTTTTAATTTGAGTTGTGGGGAGAGGGTTTCCCCTTCCCTGTGTGCCAGCGTGGTGCCGTGCTGCTCAGGGCTGCAGGAATGGGGGTCTGCAGGGGAGAGCTGTCATTTGTAAGCGTATTTAAGAAAGTATTATGGGACGTATAAATGTGAATTGCTACAAATGGCAGATGACCTTTCCATGCTTAACACAACAGCTGGAAAAGGATGGCTGGGGCAGCACGGCAGCGGTGGAGAAATTGAATCCATGGTGCCTTTTTATTGTTCCTTCTGTATTACTGGCTCTATATTTAGAAGCTTACATCACTTCGGTTACGATGACAGCCTCTCCCCCCCGCTCCCTCCCTCTGCTCTCCCTCCCTCCTCTCCCTCCCCTAGGATGGATCGCGTTTTCATACCACTTACGAATCCTACAGATCTTGCAGCAGGATTTTTCTACAGTGTGCTCCTAAGTGCTGCTGCAGAGAGCGATGTACGGAGGGAAGCAGCTGCAGCACGTAATGTCACCCTGAAGGAGGAACAGAGCTGGCAGCGCTGCTCTCACTGCCTCCATTTGTGTGAAACGGTCGGGAGCAGGGTGGAGAGCTGTGTCCTTTCCTTTTTTATTTCTTCCATTTGAACAGGAATTCCTGAGAAGCCCTACGGAGGGGCAAACGATGGCACGCAGCACGGTGATTTATTTAAGATGCCCAAGTGAAATGGTGGGGAGGAGGAATCAGAGATGTGTGCCAGTGACACTGAGCCGCGGGGCTGCAGCTGGCACTGCGCTGCTCGCCGTCACCTGCTCTGCTCAGGGATTTCAAGTGCTCACATGTATTGGTCAAACCTCCTGATGCAGGTGCTGCTAATGCCTAAAATATATCTGCGTTAAGCTGCTGGGATTGGCAAGCCCTGCTCAGAAAAACCGCAGCAAAATGAATTATTTTAGCCCCAAACATCTTAGAAGTGTGAAGTGAGGGATTGCTTCCCAAGCAGCCGGGCACTTCTGGGGCCATGCAGGCTGGTACACTCACTGCTGTCCTCACGTTGAGAAGAAGGGGAGCATGGGGGTACCTGTGGTGGGGATGAGTGGGAACAGCACCTGGCAGCCTTGCTGGGAGGGCCAAGGGCCAGTGGCCAGCGTGCACAGCCTGGCCTAGCCACAATGGGGCTCAGCTCTGTGCTCACCTGGCATGGCATGGCATGGCACTGGGCTCCATGGTGGAGCAGGAGAAATGCTGCTTGGAGGCCCAGTGCCAGCCCCAGCGCCTCTGGTTTGGTGGAACTTTGGTTTGTGGTGCCTTTGAACGACAGGGGACTTCAGTCGTGTTGGAGTGAGCAGGACATTTAAATTTGGAAGGGTCTTCTGAGAGCATCCTGGTTTTCAGTGACCTGCTCCTGTCAGACAATTGGGACGCACAGATTTATTTAACGGTCGGGAGGATTCACTGTTAGGGAAGGATGAGGGGAATGCGATGCATAGAAACATATGGAGCGAGACTTCAAGCGTGAAAACAAATCAGCATCGAGAAACAAAGGCCTGTTTCAATTCGGAGACGGCACAGCGAAGGTTTCTTTTTTTTTTCCTGAAGGTTCTCTGAGAACTTGGAGCACAGTTACAGCGAGAGGAGCAGCTTGCTGCCGGTGCTCTGCCTGCTCCTCGGCAGCAGTCTGGTTGCAGTCACTGCAGAGCGGGCTGCGTTTCCCCCCCCCCCCAGGGTTGGCGAGGTGTCACTCAGCAGCACAGGTACATGGGCAGCCAGAGCTGCAGTTACACGGGGGGGGTGGGGGGAAGCCCCCAGCCCCCGCCTGGATCTGGGTCAGGCTCTCCCCTCGCAGCAGCGCTGGCGCAGCCCCGGGACGCAGCCGCAGCTCGCCGAGATGATGTCATCCTCACTGAAAGGCAAAACTAGAAGGAAATGGAATTTCGTTCCCATTATTGAGCCGGTGTTTACAGTAGTTGTAAAATATGGCATCCTCGCCAAAATCTGTAGCGGATTGGATTTCATGCACAATGCAGAGGGCTGGAAGCGCGGCCGGGAGATGACTATCTGCCCGCTGGGCCGGGGGGGCCGCGTGCTATCGCTGCGTGTGCAGGCAGGGAGAGGTTTCCTCTGGCTGCTGCTCACTTGTTTCTGGTTGTTTTGTTGGCTTTTTTTTTTTCCCTTGCTAGAAATGGTGCTGGTGGTAACTGTAATGCTCCAGGTAACACAGCGTGAAGGCATTCAGGCGTTGGTTACTGCTGAAAATGTCTGTTTGGTTTTATCTTGGGGGGGTGGGGGGAATGGGAGGCTTTTAAGTAAACGTTGTGAATGATTAGGAGAGATGCTGTGCAGTTGCATGTGAGAGAAGCTGGCATGGGGCTATTGTTTGGTACTGGAGGAGCAGCACAGGAACCAGCTATTATGCAGCTGCTGGAATGCTTTTCAGAAGTCTAAAGGCGTTATCTAGAAATCTTTCAGCTTTTAAAAGCGGATGTTGGCTTTGCGAATTGAGCAAGTTTTGGCTTTTACTCCATGTTTAAATACAGATTAAATGCGGTCATTAGCCTAGATGCATCCATTTCTGTTGCTGTTGTTGGGCAGTGCTGGGTTAAATCCAGGTTTCGGTGCCAGTTTTGTCCCTTAGGGCACTGGGTCTTTCATGGGCAGGGCCCACCTCTGCTCAGGTGCCTGGGGAGTTCAGCACTGGGGTGGGGTGGGTGCCCGTTGGCCTCTGCGGTGTGAGGATCCTCCGTGCATCCCTTCAAATGCCCGATTTGGTGCTTCTGAGCAAGTGAACAGAACCAGAAAAGGGGATTTGGGCCCTTGCTGCCTCCAGGCTGCTCTCTGAAGCTGCTGTTCTGCAGGGAAGGTGCAGCCGTGCTCTGTGCCTGCAGCTCTGAACAATTAACCTCGAGTCTGATGCAAACAGAGAATATAAGAGACAGCGATGAAGATTCTCTCCAAAGAGAAGAAAGCGGAGACAGTGAGTGCCCCTTGTTGCAGATGAAGTAAATGATCCTGAGAAGTCAAGAGTGGCGGTGCTGGAGGCAGCCCCTCCTGCTCCCATCCCCCGAGCCTTCTTCCCTCCCCTCGCTGCCCTTCAGAGGTGGGGGATCCCTCGGGCTGCTGCCCAGGGCCCAGCCAGCATGCCAGGCTTTGGTGGTGAAAAGGAATTGTAAAATGCAATTGACTGCTGCAGAATTCAGGCAGTTCTGGTTATGAACGTAATTGGCCTGATTGGAGGGGAAAAAGCACAGCAACCTGAAACGTGTCAAAACCACTTAAAATTTGAGCATTGTAAATATTAATGTTGAATAAGGAATTCTAGTTCTAAGTAAAAATCTCCTGAGGAATAATAGAGGATAAAAATGCTGGAGTTCTTGTATGGCATCCATGCATCAAAGCAGGAATTATTGCATTGTCTATTTGATGACGGGTAAATCCGTGCATGCAAGCGTGTGTCTGCAGATATTTATTGTACCTTTCCCTCTTTCTAATGTGGATGCAGAGAGGAGAAAAGGATTCACCTTAATGCCATTGAACGGCATGAAGGGGGAAATGAGCTTCAGGTTCTTTAAAATTCTTTAGAAAGAAAAAGACTCAGAGCTGCAGCACCGTTGCTCGGTGTGGTGGTCCGGGGTGCAGAGCAGGGCTGGGTGCTGTGCTGTGTGGGTGCTGAGCCCACCCGTGTGTTTGCATTAGGTCAATAAAGATGCTCTGCCGGCTGCATCTGCAGATACAGTAGCCAATTGATCTAATGCAGTTTCTAAAGGCTTTCTATACAGGTGATGTCATCCTTTTAGCTCGCTTCCCCTCCCACTCTCTTTCCTCCTTATTAGATATTTCATCTTGCTGCGGAGCATCCAATCGATGGGAGCTTCTCCTGAGGGAGCTGCTGAGAAGCAAGCAAAGATAGTAGGAATTGAGGGCTCCAGCAGGCAGCTCGCTGTAGCCATGGACGTACGGTTTGGTTGTGCATTACAGAAATGTTTTAATTGGAAAAGCTAGGCGTGGATTAACCCTGTCTGACCGATGCGTTAGAATACTAAGCAACGCTGCAGAGTTGTAAACTGCATAAAAAAAAAAAGAGGGGTGGGGGGGGATGCAAAAGAGAAAAGGGTTTGTATTACAGAGGCTGCTAATGCATTCCACAGTGCAAACCTGTTAGAGCACATATCCTGGAGCTACAGTCCGGAGACTAATTCGATTTTTGCAGTTATGATGGACGAGAGTATAAAGAAGAAACTTTAATATCCAGAGCGTGGGATTCCTGAATTGCCTGGGATGCTGAAGAACCTGTGCAAAATTTCATCTGCGATAGGAATGTGAAGTTTCCGAAAAGTGGACCTGAAGATAAGCCACTCGTAAATGCATTTTAGTGAAGAGAAAAAAAGGAATTGGAAGAATTCTTATCTCACCTTTTAATGTATTGTTGCTGTAACGTGCCATTCTAATCCATTTCAGAATTAATTCCTTCGTAGCAGCACTTCTCAGGTACATGCCTCTCGCCTGGGGGAACCCTCGGATATTTGTATTGGAAGAGCTAGGAAACATTTTGACTTGAATTTATGTGCTTGTTAAAAGCAGAACGTTTTTATAGGAATTGCTGCTGCTGCTAACTCACTGCAACGCTGCAAACTACTCCGGTTTGGGAGAGCTGTAATCAAATTCGGTGTGAAATTCAAGCCTGAGAAGTTGCATACATCTACATTGGCTGCTTTGGTTTATGACTTTTAACAAGAATCCAGGGAGGATTTTACTCACTATTATTATTATTTTTTTTTTCCTGTGGCTTTTCTTTGAGGAAGGAAACTTTTTTTTTCTCAGCCTGAGAAATGGCTTTTCTTGTTCGCTGCTACGCCAACTGCCTGCAGCCGTGGGCCTCCAAAGTAAGTAGGATTTTGTGTGTGATGCTTTCTGCGGGCTGCATTGCATGGGGCTGGTGGGGTGCTGCTGCTGGAGGGGCTGCAGGCTCCGTGCAGGGGCTCCTCTGCTGGAGTCCTTTCTGAGTGGGAAGGGAGGACCTTGAAATACTGAAATTGCTTTATATACTAACAGCCTGCAAATGGAGAGGAAGCATAAAAATGTCATTTTCTTAGGAAACGTTTAAAGCTTGCTTTTTATCCTGTCAGTATATGGAGCAAGTATAATGGAAGCATAGCATTTTTATGACTGCCTGTATGTACTGTCAAGTTGAACATACAGACGTCCGAGCCCACTGATGCTCTGACAGTGGAGCAGTGTGAGGCTGCACTGCTTGCTTCCTTTGTGCAGCCTTGTGGAACTGGTTAATTATTTAGCTGAACTATGAAATCACAATCGGCTTCAAGGGATGCTGTTCAATCTGTTCGAAGATGCCGTATTTTTGTGAGAGCTGGAGGAAAGGAAGGGTGTTTCTTCTGGAGAAGGTAATGAAATCTCGAACGTTCGAGCAGCCCAACTGACTGAGGGGAAAGCCTGTGAAGAAATCCACAAGATGCACTGTTTGTCAGACTGCAGTTTGGTTTGCTCAGAGATTGCAGGAGTTCCTGGTGTGGTACTGAGCTCCCGGGGCACAAGAATTGCCCCATAAACCCGAGGCTGGGTACACACACCTGGTAATCTCTTACGCTTCTGTATGTGCCTCTGTGAGCTTCTGCAACGTGGGGGTGAGCACTGTGCAAGTCCCCCGTGTGTCACAGAGTGACAGCGGTGGCAGAGGGCAGCGGGTGAAGTCCTGCTGCTCTTGGGGTCAGGAGATGTGACACTGATTTCAGAGCAAGAAATCTTCTCTCTAGTCGGTTCCAAGAAGTTTTTAGGGACCGGGCAACATAGCAGTGTGCAGGTCCACGAGGGAAACCCAGCGGGGTGGGCTTTGATGGGTTTCCTTTTCTATTTTTTTTTATCTGTTTGAGAAGTGATAAACAGAAGGTCACTATCTACAGGGAGTGGTGCTGGGATTTAGGGTTTCCACACATGGTTGCCAGAATTAAGGTGGGAATTGGGTGTGTGTTAATGGCCCAGCTCAGCAGTGCTGCATGCGCTGAGCCTTCCAGTGCCATTGGTGAAAGCCAAGGGAGCAGTGGGCACTCAAACTCATGTGCTGGAGCGTGTGGCTCTGACTCTGGGCCCCCACGGTGTCTCCAGTGTGTGTGCAGATTCCTTTACTTGGTCCTCTCCCTGTCTGCAGACATGCAGTGTGCAGGGTTTGGTTTCCTGGGGCTCGGCTCGCCCGCACCGCCCTTGTAAAGGAGCTCTGAGTGCATGATGCTGCTCAAAAAATGGGAATGCTTAGTCACGTTTGGGCTTCCACTGGGATGGCTCTTTCAGGAGAGTTTGGGCCTAAGCGAGAAACCAAAAAAGCCCTGTGCTCAGACAAGGCTTTGCAGAGGGGAAGAAATAATGGTAAGGACTTCTGGCCCCCTGTGTCAGCACTGAGGATGACACCCAGCGCAGTGCTGCTGTTTATTCACTCATTTGCAATTCATAAATGAAATGCTGTAAAATGTTGGGCAGCTTGATGGTTGGTTTTTTCCTTTCCTTCGTTGTTGTTCTTGTTTTCTTTCTTTCAAACAGTTGCTGCGAGCTGTTATTAGCTGCTTTTGCATACCAGTCCTCAGATAAATGGTTTGTCTTTGAAACCAACCCAGGAAAAGCAGCTGTACCCCCTCCTGCAGAGCTCCTTAAAGTCCCTGCAACCCGCAGGGCTTCAGAAACACATCCATCCCTGGAAAGTGGGACTGACCACAGCAGTTGTCTTCCATCTGATCCCATTCCCTTTGCTTTCCTCTGAACCTGGTACGGTGTTTTCTCTGTGATGGATGTTTTATCACAATACGTGTTACAATAAAATACCTGACCAGGGAATTTTAAATATGCAAATTCATAACTTTAACTTGGAAATGTCAGGAGTTTTATAACCCTGCTCTGTCGCTGGAGCCGCTTCTTGCTGCAGGACACCGAGCAGCTCATCTTCCCTTTGCTTTCTCAGTGACTGATCTCAAAGTTCCACAGACTTCTGTGGATATCTGTCCCAGATTTCTAAATTAGATGCTATTAAAGTGTGATGTGGGACAACAGTCTGAAAATGGACTGTTGACTCAGTTGTAATTAGAGCTGTTCAGAATGTGGTAGAGTAACATTACGTCTATTAAATCAGAGCAAAATGAAGTCACGTTTCTTGTGACTAAGCAGGAAGGTGAGCTGATGTGAGGGCACAATGAGGAGGGTATGGCCACAGGTCGTGGCTGTCTGGTGACACGGGGAGCTGCCCTGGGGAGCACTGGGAGCTGCTGCCTCCAGGAGTGGAGCTGTGGATGCAGAGAGGTGCGTGCCCCTCATCTCCCCACGAGCAGGTCTGTTCCTTTTGGCTTCCCAAAATAAAGGGGATGGAGCGGGCAGCTGTAAAATAATCAGTGCAGTCTGATCCCCTGCATTAAAGGCTGCTAAAAGGGAGGGTGAACTGGGAGAAAACATTGAGGGTGAGTTTCTGCAGTGCACCTGCAGCCTGGTGTGCGAGCTCTGCTGCGTTTGCAAGGGCATCGGGCACACAGCTTACACCAAGTGGGTTTCCTGCCATACACAGTACTTGAATGCAAGCAGAGTAATGATTTCAAATACATCTCAGCAAGACTTGGATTCTCTTTGTAATTCTGACCGTAACTTCTAGTGTCTGCGCTGCGCTTTCTGATATGAGACTCTTAAACACAGATGCATTGCGAAGTCAGAACTCTTTCTGATGCTAATCTTGACAACTGAGATGTGTCAGGTCCTCCAGTGATAGATGCCTAGCATTTCCCAAGCCCAGAATGCATTCACAGCTGCCCATTTGTGCCCAATGGGGAGACAGGGATTGGACAACGTTACCTATAGAGGGTAATTAAAAAGGGATGCTTTTGGAGATAATGTGCTCCTTACAAAAAATAAGGATCTTTTACCTAACATCTCACATTCAAAACTGTTTGAGAGGAAACAGCTTCGTTGAAGATCTCAGGCGCACGTTAAAGTTGTCTCCTGTTGTAAGACAGATGCTTACTTTCTCCTTTTTCCAGGCTTCTGTCCTCTTGTCCCTTTCTGCTGTTCAGATAAAATATATTAATGCTAAGTGCAATGACAAGAGGTACGTTGTTCCATGTAAGTTTGTGATGGGGTTAGAGGAGAAGATTTGGAATCATTTTCCATTCCATTCCCATTTCTGCTGCTGTCTGGCAGGGATGTGATGCAAGCTTTAGTTATCCATAAATAAAAGCAGACGAACATCATCCTCTGATTTCAAAGGGCATCAGTTTGAGATCCTGAGCTGAAACCCTCATGCAATTAAAGATTATTTTTGGCTCATCAGAAGAAAAACAGAGCTTTGATAGTGTGTCCTTGATTTGATTAGATGTCATCCTTGTATTTGCTCATGCACTTGTGTGAAAAGTAGCCCAGGTAGCATGAATTTAAGATGTTGCCAGCGCAAACAGAACGACTAAGTTTTAGCATTCTTTTTGCAGTAGATTTTGGCAGCATCTTTGTCCTCCTCCTGGCCTTGCCTCTCCATTTGAGCTCCTGTGTGCCCAGAGCTTTGCCCAGTGCTGAATTCTGGGGCAGCCACCTGACCTGGATGCTCATCACCTCTCTGCCAGGCTCCTGTGTGTGGACACACACAGCCTGGGGTTGCCCTGTGAGCTCGACTGCTGTTCCTCTGACTTTCCAGTCCCCTGCTTTGTGTGGTTTAGCCCCGTGGTTTCAATTTTTGGAGTTTTGGCTATATCCTCAGAATATTGCTTTTCTGTGTTTTCTCGTCTCTCCCATCTCCATCCCCTCCAACGGGAGGATTGCTTTCTTCCGTGGTATTTCAAGTGGATCTCCTTTTTCATGCACTTTTTGCTTGTTAATTTATGAAGATGAAAAAATCGTAGTATGCAGTTTGGCATTTACTCTAGAAAGCCTGAATTTTCTTATACTCCAGTGTACAATAAGTTGACGTTAATGCAAGCTCACTTCTTACTACTTTCAACAGAAAGCCTTTTCCTGAAGGATTGTTTTTATGGGAAATTGGCTCTTAATATGCAAATAAACATCTAGCTTTTCATTTATTTCCTCCTGGGCTTTGTTTGGTTTAAAGCTGCTTTGTTACAGTTCTGCTTGCAGCCCTGAGCTGGCTCGGGACCACCCTGTTCTGCTCCTCTCGCCTTCACAACCACGTTCCTGGATGAATGCAGACAAGATGCAGATGGAGGAATGATGCTGCTTTGTTCTCCGTAGGGCTGAAGTCCTCGTGCACGAGGCAGCAAGCCCAGAGCTGATCCATCACAGTGCCAGACTGGCACAGCCGTGGGACACTGGTGGCCCTGGTGCTGCCTCCTGGGGCTGCTTGGCACTCACTGTCCCCGTGGGGCGGAGCTGCCATCACCACGATGCTTTACCAATCAGTGGATGTAAGAGCTTATAAATGATGCAGCCAAGATGAAGCTCAATGTAAATCTGGGATTTTGCATGTCTGTGGATGAGGGCTCCCCAGGCAGCAGGCTGCTGCCTCCTGCTCAGCTCCCCTGGCTCTCAGTCGTGGGTTCCTTGATGCTGTCCTCGCTGTTTGTGTGCTGCTCTAGTTGTTTAATCCAGGCTCCTTCTAGTCCTGCAATGCATTAGTTTCTCAGCAATGAGGACAGGTGGCAGCATTTGAACTGGGGCACTAAAAATAAGGCTTCTTGTTATTGTAACATTTTCCTAGTAATAAAACACGGTATTTTAATCTGTTACGTAGGGAATAGAACAGAAAAGAGTTGATCTGTATTAATCAGTGATAGGAAGACAAACAGAAACCAACAGAACATGCAATTTCTGCTCACACGCTGAGTATTCCCAGAATTAAGGAGCCCCAGCAGCACTTGGTTTTCATACCAAAGGATTTCTCAGCCAAAGTCCGCCCTTATCTCCAACGCTGAGACATTTGTGTGTCAGATGCTGAGCATTATCATGAGTTAAAGCATAGTGGTAATCTATAATTTAAACATATGAAAACCAAATTAAAATTGCATTACATATGTGGTTTAAGGCAACACCAGGATTCCATTTGAAATTCTGTCCTCATGTCACCTTGTTGTAACTAAGGAGATGTCATCCTTCTGAGGCTTTTTCCCAGCATGGGATGAGCCGTGGAGACCAAGAACCTCTTTCTTTGCTGCTGGGGGCATGGCACTGGTTTGAGGGGTTTTCCTTTTTTTATTTTTTGCTTTGATTTCCTATTTTCCTTTTTAACCCTGAGGTTGCTTTAGGAAGCTGGAAAGGCAGGTTGCAAGGCACTGTCAGGCTGTTGTGCACTTGATACCTATAGTAAGTACACACTGCAGCTAATGAGCTGAACTAAGTTCTGAAATAAAACTGCCAGCAACAGCCTCCCCTTGCACGTTTCAGAAAGGAGAACTACCTGAGAGGTTTGATGCCGTTTTTTCTTTGCATGACGTTATTGGAGGCTACAGGATTTTAGCTGAACCCATTGGGTAAATATTTGATCCGTCAGGAGGAGAACATCAGCCCTGAGCTGAGCTGTCAGCCAGGCCCTGGAGGAGGGCTGTGTGCTTTGGGCATTCAGTTCAGGGTTGGGCATTGCCTTTGTGGAGTCATAATGATAAATCATCGCTGCTCTTCAAAAATCTGAAGAAATCTTTTGTGCCCTGGGTGGAATATCTGTGGTAAGGAGGAAATGGTTTTGTTTGCATTAAGTCGGCTGGTGACTGATGTCAGCATACGTAATTGAGCTGGGCTCATCTTGCCCTCGGAGGAGCAGCTTTCTCCTCTCCCATTAGCACAGCTCTGTATGTGTTTTATGCTTACATCTCTAATGTGGAGCAGAGCTGCAGCTCGTGTGCAGAAAGCAAATGTAAGCCAGAGTTAATTTGTAATAAATACTTAAGAGAAAAGGGCTACTGAAGTACTGAAAAATAACTTCAGAGGATTCCAGTGGCAAATGAAATACAGAAAACCAGGTTTGCTCAAGCTGAGGCTGAGTGAAGCAGTTATGGTTTGGTTTGTAGGAAAGGTGTCAGAGGTGTACTGCAGCTGCTAGAAAGCTGAAGGCACATCCTTCCTTCTGTCCCAGCCCTCAGACAGCAGCTGCCCAGTGTAGGAGCACTGCTCTGAGTTTCCTTGGCACAGATCTTTCCAGGGGAAAGGAAGGCTGCCCAGCAGGCAGCCGCAGTGATGGGGATCTGCAGGCTGGAATTGCAAATGGGAATGGGAATGCAGAAATGTGGGCAGAGCTCGTTCATTCCAGCAGCTCTGTGGAGGAGCTCAAATCAAGGGCATCAATGAACAGCAGGCATACGGAGGGAACTGCCTTTAACTCACAGGTTGCAACGGGTGAGCTCAAGGCATCAGCCAAGAAAGAAAATCTGCTGCACTGGGCTGTGATGGAGCTCGAGTCGGAGTTTGGGTTTCCCAAATCTCAGGGGTTACCGAGTGCCCTCAGGGTGTGTTAAGGGATTCCAGCTTAAAGCAGTGAAAGCTCCTTAATGGAAAATCCAGAATGATAAGGTGCACAACCATTATTTTGCTTCAAATTTTTTGCAGGGTGGGATGTGGTCGGTGGGCACGAGGGCTGCATGGGCTCCTCTGCTCTGTCCCAGAGATATCAGCCCCGTGTTGTTTCTGGACATTGCTCGTGCTGGCAACGTTTCAGGGAAGTTCAGAAAAAGCAAATAAGGTGTGAAGTTACCGACTGTCTGTAAAAGCAAGGACAGAGCTTGCTTACACAGCCTGTAGAAGGACAGAGTGTTCCTGAGTCTGAGGCTGGTGCTTCTCCTGTGTCCTGCCAACATCGATCCGCGGCGAACATCCCTGCGGGGAGCTCAGAAATCTGGTGGCACGCTCTGCTCCCAAGGAGTAAGAGCAAGGGGAAACTTTTATTTCCTTACTGTTCATTTTTTTGTCTGTTAATTTCCACTTTTGGTGAATGCTGTCCGCCAGGGGCCGTGCACGGGCTGTTCTTTCAGTAGTTCTGTTCCTGGGGGTGAGTCCTTTGGTCCTCGTCCTCGTTGCAGTTTGACTCCGTGTCTGTTCCACAAACTAGGGGCAGCTTTCTTTTACAGGTACTGAAAGTCAGTGCGTGGGTCCTGTGTCCTTCTTTGTGTTAATTGGTGTTGCTAATTTGTGTTGTAAATGCCCTTCCAACCTGTGTTTTAAGGTTATCTATGCTGCTTAAGGAAATGCTGATAGCTGTTTTCAAAACCTGCAGTATCATTGACGTGGCTTCTCAACGGGACAGGTTGCAGCAAATTTGATCACGTAGGAAATCCAGCACGAAGAGCACGGATCCCTGTACCCTAAGAAATATCTCAGTCCTTCCCCTGCAAAGAACAGGGAACGTGGAGACTGAATTCTCACTTTATCCCTCCTGTGTGTTAACTTCTGCCCACTAGTGACTTATGACTTCGGTGGCTGCTTTCTCTCTGTGCCAGTTTTGCAATGACTTTTCCATAGCCTTCATTTTCAGGCAGAGCATTCCCGAGGAGCACATCAAGGGAAGTTTATCCTCAGGGTGAAGCTCATTATAAGCGTGCTTCTCAAGAGTGAATTGGTGATCAGCTTGTAAAAAGATCCCATAATGCTGCACAGGACATGTGCGGTCTTAACAATCTGCCGTACCAAAATTAGCTTTTAATTTAATTCCTCAGCATTCTGTGACTTCTCTGCTGAGAGTTCAGTGCTGCTTACATTCGAAGGGAATGTCACTGCTCTACTTGGTGCTGTAGGAATGGTCTGCTACCTCGTGAAACACGGCGTGTGTCATGGAGGAAGTTGGCAGATCACGTCTCGTATAGCCTGCGTCATCAAGAGGTGTGGATCTATTGATGCAAAACGAAATTAATTAACGTTCGTTTTCTAAATTAGTCTCTATAATTGAGAATTCCTGTTCAGACACAACGTCCCACTAACGTGGTGGGTTTTGCTGTTTTCTCATTGGTGGCTATCACACACCTCGGTCTGGATGTCTGGAAAACATGATGCCTCCAAATGCGATGCTGGGAGGTGCAGCTCAGTACTGCGCCGGGTAGCAGGAAAACGAGGTGGAAGTTTGTATGTGCAAAACTCAGAGGGGTCAAAACCACTGCAAAGTAGTGATGGTTGTGGGGGAAAAGGATTGACCTTTGGTCTTTGGAAATTTGGGTTGGTTATGATGATGAGAGTGTGCAGCTGGTTGGTTCACTCCTCATCCCAATGGACATGGGAAGCTCAGCATTTCTACTAGGGGATTGAGAGCAGCAGGAAGATTGGTGTGGTTTTGGAGGATACTGTGGGATTCAGCCTTTCTGTCAAGAGTCACAGAATCCCAGAACTGTAGTGGTTGGAAAGGACCTCCAGAGATCATCTAATCCAAACCCCTGAGAAGCTTGGACTAGAAAGAGGTAGAGAAGGACTCACGCCCTGGGTGCATGGTGCCAAGCTGCTGCAGCTCTGCAGAACATCTCTGCTTCCTAAAGGATGGTTGTAGACAGAAACAATCTTTACAAAGTAATTCAGGGACTTTTTTCAGTGTGTTTCTACAATGGTTTTAGTGGCTCTTTTCCCTCCCTTGCTGACACATGCTTGCTATGTTAGCATTTTAGCAGAGTGGTACATATGGCTAAATGAATAATTTAATGAAGTCCCATTTCATGCACCTAGTAATGGCACGAAGCATCTAAACCTCTAGATGAGATAGAAATCGGTTGTTTTAATGCTAAGACCAGAAATACCCACTCTCCTGTGATGTCCAGAATGCTTTGTGTCATTGGTTGTGTAGAAAGCTGTTGTGGAGCCAGAGAAAACCATGATGCTCCTCCTGGTGGGTCATCCATCAGTCTGCTGTCCTCTTGTCTTCAGCCAACAGCTGCTAGGTTTGGGGGAGAAGTCGCTGTTTTTGGGTGGAGAAAGGAAGTACTAACTTTTTCCTTTTAGATTCAGTAGAAGTGAATGTAATAGTGCAAACATCTCTTTCTGAAAACTCAACCAGTGAGCTGGGTGCTGCCTGCTGTACAGGAAGGAATACACAGTTTTCTCTGTTTTTTTAGTGTCTGGTTGTGGTGTGTAGGTGTGATTCCATGTTGTGTGAGGTAGGGACTCCATTTCAAGCCACAGCACTTATCTCTGGAAAGGCTGTGCAAGTGTGTTGGCTCCTGGATGGAAACCTCAGCAGTGTCTGGGAGAAATCACATCGCTGCTCAGCTCTTGTCATCCACTGAGTTTGGGGATGTTCATCATTCTATATAAGATCACGATGTCTTGGTTTGCCTGTGTGAAAAATGGATGTACCTCCATTGGGATGGAGTTAAACCGAGCTCAGTAAGGGAAGAGCAGAGCTGCTCCGTGGAGCACCAGCCCAGCAAACCTCTGCGCTCAGCTGCAGCGCGGGGTCGCAGTCAGCGTGCTGCATGCTGTTCTTAATTCTGTTTACAATAAATAAAATAACTGATTGAAATGCAGTGCACATTCTGAGTGGTTAATTAGGAGATGAACCATTTTGGAACAGATTACTGGATATATAAGGTTTTTGTTTTGGTTTGTTTTGTTTTGCACTGTTTCTGAAAGATCCTGGTGTGGACGTAGGTGGATGTTGCTGTTACAGCCTTGTTTCCCTAATGCATAATCTTCCAAGGTTGGTGCATTTGGAACAAGCGTCTTAAGTTTCTCCCGTGTCAAAATCACAGCTGAATTAGGTGAGTGCTTTCCAGCAGTAGCCCAGACAGTTCCAAAACGTTTTCAGCAGCATCATCACCACATCCAGCAAGTCCTCCCCGCTTCGGTGCAAAAGCATCCGCTCCTCGTAGTGCTGCTTAGTGAGTTCTGAAGGGAAGAAAATTGCTTTGGGTAATAAAAATGGCACACAAAAGACAGAGGCTGTGATTTATTTCGGGAGATTGAGTAGAGTGGCAAGCAGCACTTTAAAGGTCACTTGTCTCAAATAAACCTTATATCTTTCTCAGATTTAAAGAGATGCTGCAGTGTTTCCTTACACCTAGCTTGCATTAAATGTCTTTCCCAATAACATATGGCAAAGTCCAGCTGGAGCATCGTGGGTGCCCATGTGCTTTATAGGCGATGGAAATTAATGTGAGTGCTGGCTGGGGGAGCAAGGATCAGTTCTAAGTGATTAATGACTTGATTAGAAGTACTCCTCTGGGAAGGAGTGGTGGTGGTTTGAGTTATTCTTCAGTGTGCATTTGTGAGAAGTACATACAAATGGCACACCTGACTTCCCTTTGTTTGGAGGGCTCCGTTTTGTTCCAGCAATACTTTCCAGTTTCAGCACATAAAGCTGCCTTTGTCACATGCATTTTGCACTGCCAGTTACAGCAGGTGAGCTGGCGTGGCAGCACTGCTGTCTGGGGATCAGCTATGGGGATGCACACCGAGTTGGTTTGCTCCTGGTCCCACTCTTTCCTCTCCTGTGCCCTTTGAGCCGTTCTGAGGGGCTGCAGGCCATTGTGAGTCAGGCAAGCAGAGAGCTGGTCTCCTGTGTGTTTGGACTGAGTTTGCTGTGGTGTCTCTACTACTGGGAGGATCAGTTTGGTTTGCTTTGGTTTTAACGGCAGTTTGTGACAGCTTAACGACCTGCGCTTCAGACCTTAAAAACAAATTTCTCCATTTCTGAATGACATTCTTCGTGCTGGATTGCAGGATAAGGTGCTGTTTAGGATTGTGGCTGGCATCATCCCCTCACCATCTCACGGGCTGTTCGTTCTGCTGGTGTGTGTCAGGGAGATGCAAAGGGCCAGAGCTTAGTTCTGCAGGAGGGCAGTGCATTGTTATGCATCGGTCCTGTAAGATCACACGTGTGACAGGGCAGGCTCCTTTAACTTATTTTCTCAAAGTGCTTCTCAAGTTGCAGGGGAATATTCAAATGCATAGCAAAAATTGTATTAATAACTCCGTATGCAAAGCAGATTTATATGACCTTTTCTTTCTTTTTCCTGCCTTTTCCCCAAATCCCTTTTGTTTACAGCTTCCAGCTGATCTTACCAAGATGCATCTTACAGACAATCCTCACCCTCAGGTGACTCACGTCCCTTCGAGCCAGTCTGGGTGCAGCATTGCCAGCGATTCTGGGAGCAGCAGCCTGTCTGATATCTATCAGGTAGAACTGCATTTGTTTCTTACTTCTTTTCCCACCCCCTCCCCCAAGCTGGAAATTGCATTTTGCCTTTCCTAATTGCTCTGGTAGCATTCTGTGCTGCTGTAATGCTGGCTGTTGATCAGAAAACACGAGGTCAGATGTTCACCACATACGCTTGTTTGTTACCGTTGGCTGCCAGAATTGGAGCAGAAGTCCATGAGGAGCTGATGCACAGACCTGGTGGGGACAGTTCTGCAGTGACATGTGTGTGCTCCTCTGGTGGCACTTCCTCTCGTGTTTCCCTTTGCCACACGTTCCATTAGCAGTGAGTTGGGTGACAGTGACCAGATGAGGGTGATGGTGACAGTATGTGTGCAGGTGAGCACTAGTGTCAGTGCTCGGCTTCACTGCAGTTTTATTAAATACCAGCTAAACATGGTTTATATTGATGAAGAATGAATTATATTAAAAATGAGTGGAGTTGCAGTACAGAGTGCAATAAAATAAATGTAGCAGGTTCTTATACCACGTACTATCAGTCTTGCCTACAGAGGAAACTTGGTTCTGGTATGTTTCTTGCCTTATCATATGAAGGAAAGACTTGGGGTTTGGTTTTGATGTATTTTTTCCCCCAGTCTTGTTAAGATTCAAAACATCTTGTTCCTGTTCAGTTTTCTCTGGAAAAAGAGGAATTGCTCATAGATTGTGTGACACCAAAGCAGCAGCACTTTATCACTGCCTCCCCTTCCTAATGCTTCTGCAGACCCGTGCTGCTTCCCACCTCCATGGCTCCCTCCTTGCTTTCCACCACTCTGTGTGCCAGCACAAGTGCTGTCTCTTTTAAAAGACACATGGGGTGATTTATGTGCCGTATTATGGAGCACATTTCATGAAACCCTTTTGCCTGTTGGGTACCTTCCTTGGTTATTTGCATTTGTTGTTCACAGCAGATGTCCTGTTCTGCAAACAAAAGCATGGTAATAAACATGCTCTCTGCACCCACTGACTGTGCAAATTCCAGTGTTGCTTGTTGGGAATAGAAGTTGAGGATCATTGAAAGATAACTTATTAAGTACGTTATCTGTAAACGAAGAGGAGCTGCTGCCTTGTGCCAGATTGCAGAGCTGGGTTCTGCTGCAGGGATCAGTTCATTTGTCTCAAAAATCACACGACTTTTTCACTTCTGAGTTCAGATCTGCTTATGTGACTCACTAAGTAGAACAATGAGCAATCTGTGGGTGTAACTGGAATGCAGATACCTGCCCCCTTCTGCTGGACACTGGCTGGGTACCAACTGTGTGAAAAAGAGACAGGCATATCTTAGTTATTATTGGAAGTTAACTTTAAAGATAAGACATGTGAAGCATTAACAATCCGTATATTATTGTCCAATTCCATCTATTATTTTACTTCTTTCTGTTGGTTCTCTGCCAGCTAGCTCAGAATTTACTTTGACTGTTGATAGCTCTTTCCAAGCGCACCCTGGCTTCCCAGCAGCAGTGTTGAAAGATGTGGTTCTTCACCTTGTCTTTTCTTTTTCCTTTTTCTCCCTTTGGAATTAATTCTCTTGGCTTGAAAATTAATTAGCCACAGTCACCAGAACGAGAGTGGGTGTTGTCCCTAGCTCACACATTGAGGCTGATGTCACTTTTCCTGGCCATCTTCTGCCTGCCTACCTGAGCTGGTGTGAAGGATGGTACGAAGTGGAAAGCACTTCAAATATATTATTGATGAAGCAAATATCGTTCCAGTAAGGAGAGCATGTGGTTAAATGCGTTCAAACTGCTGCATGCCTGCTCTTAAGAGATGCCAAAAGAGCGTAATCATTGAACAAATAAAAATTACTTAAATGAAAGAAATGAAGGAGTAACATTTTAACCTGCACTGCAACACTCAAATGGTGGTGAAATAAATTCATATCCCTGAAGGAATTACAAATTTCCTCATCTTAAAATAAGCTTTTCTTAAAGCATTTGGGAAACATCGCCGTTGCTTTTGCAGTCGGTCTCGTATCTGTTGCGTGCCAAACTCTCCAGGACTGTCATTAGTGTCAAAGGAGGAGCATTCTGAATAATTTTGATTAATGTAGCCTTGAAATGACCTTTTGAATGAACGATATCATAACATTAATTTTTACAGTGTGTAGCACGACCGTAACTCCAGAGCAGGAAACGGATTAGAATGATAGAAACAAAGAATGAAGCATTATTTTTATTAAGATTTGGAAGGGGTTTTGGTTCATCTGTGCACACTTTATTCATCGACAGCGTTGAAATGAGTTTTCACTTGTTCCAGCTGCTTCTCAGTGCAGGATGTTAAACAGGAAATGAGCCCAGAAGCTGAAGGTGAGATCAGCAGAAACGAGCCCTGCCTGCAGCACGGCTGCGAACGCGTTGCATTGAAACCAGAGCTGCTGAGAATAAATTTATGAAGATATTTTCTCCCTTCACACATGAATTCATATATATTTAAAAGTTAAAAAAAAAAAAAAAGCCAAAACAACACTGTATTTGATTTTCATGTTTGTTTTTCTTCGGCCTCTTTCTGACAGCATGCTTACCTTCAGAACGCTGTTGTTCTGGCACTTAGGTGAAGCTGTGTGGTTATGCATGTAAGTTGGAATGAAGGATTATAACTTCTGCAAACAGCCCCTCTGCCTCATAATAGGTGTCCTCAGGGAAAAGCTATTCTGCAGGTATTACACAGAGCAAACATTTCTGTTTGCTTTCTCGTGGGGTAGGCTGTAAGAAGGCCTGCAAGGGTACTGTAGGTAATCCAGGCTGTATGTCCAGGCCTGGGTGGGCATGGTCTCACATAGAGTGCAGTGGAGTCGTTGCCTTTACCAATGACATGCAGTGCTCTTCTTTTGCCAGCAGACAAATGCTCGTCTATTTTTCCTTACCTGTTTAGTTCTGCCACTGGTCTGCATAGGTTTTTTTTTCCCCTCTCTCTTTTTTTCTTCTTTTTTTTTTCTGTCTCTCATTTGTCACTTTGGCAGTACGTATTATTTGTGGGCAGCAATGTTATTGCCCAGCAATAGTTCCACCTGTGGTTAAGGATTTGATGGTAGAATGGATTATCTATAAAATATGTCTCAGGGAATTGACTTTACTAAGAACTTTTCTACCAATTCTGAAAAGTCTTGAACACTTTTCCCCTGAAATAACTGACATAAAAGAAAGCAGAAAATCCCATGCTCTTAATGGTGGGTTGCACCAGCAGCCACGAGCCCTAAAATTACCTGTCATGCAGAGCTAATACAGGACAGAGAGTCCATGAATACAATTATCACCAAAGTTATGAGGGCTCCATAGTTACAAGGCAGAATGGTTTTCAACTAAGACAGGGAGATTTAGGTCAGAGATTAGGAGGAAGTTTTTCATTCAGAGGGGGTGATCCACTGGAACAGGTTGCCCAGAGAGGTTGAGGATGCTCCATCCCTGGAGGCAATCAAGGCAAGGCTGGATGTGGCTCTGGGCAGCCTGCTCTAGTGGTTGGTGACCCTGCCCATGGCAGAGGGGTTGAAACGAGATGATCTTTGGGGACCTTTTCAACCCAGGCCATTCTACAATTCTGATTCTCCTTTTTGGCTTCCCTAGCCAGTGCCCAGGGCATCTCTCGGGTCAAGCTTTGCCAAACATAGTTTTGTTCTCTCCTTAAAGAAGTTAAGTGGCAAAGTCTGCAGTGATAAATAAAGTGGTGTGATTTTTAAATAGAGTCAAGTGTTTCGACAGTGAGTGCTCAGTGCCCTGTGCTGGGGGCTGCTCCTGCTGAGTTGGCAGTCAGTATTTTTGTTCTGTACATCGAATCCTGAACAACTGTATTTGTGCAAAGTTTGAGGATTGGAGCTTCTGGTTCATCTGTTGTAAGTTAGTACATCATAATTTTTCCTTGAAGAATGTGGCTTGATCAAGTTGTAACTTACTTGTCAGTGAAAGAGATTGGTTAATTGTTCTGTGCAGAGTGTACAGTGCACATTTGAAATGTGTAGAACCCGTATCCTCAGTTTTGTTACCTTAGCTTCATGTTATTGGAGTGGGAATTAGTACTGTACTCGGTCTTACTCTGCTTGGGAAATGGAATATGAATTGTGGCTGTTCAGATGAAGAGATGCTGGAAAGGTCTTAGAATGAAATGTGGCACTGAGCACGTGCTGCCAAGGCTCTCCAAGCACAATTAGCACTGCGGCTTAATTCCAGAACTGTTAATGTGTGAGCTACATAAGCCAGTAAAGTGATGTAATAAAAACAGATTTAACCCTATGTTTTGCCACCCTACTCAGTAGGAAATGTTCTTTAAGTCATGTAAGCCTTTTTTATTAGGTTTGATGGATAATTGTAACAAGGAGGACAAGTCCAAAGATCTCCAGAATATAGCTGACCCAATATTTGTCTGCCTGGTGTAGAGGGCAGAGCTGCTCTGTCTGCCCGAGGTCTGGGTTTGTGTTGGCAGCTCTGCAAGGAGCAGCAGTGCTCTGCTGATCAAATCAATGCTGCCTTTGGTGATGCAACTCAGACTTCAAAACAGCAGTGCTTCGTTCAGCACTTGTGCTACTTATGTCATGTCTGGAGCTTCAAGTGGTAGACAGGAGACGGGATTAGTAACGGTCACTGAGTTATTGATAAATATTTCTCACTTCAGAAGAGGAAAGAGTGTTCCTTCTCCTTCTTCATATCCTGCCATCAAATGTTGGGTTGCACCCAATGGAGCAGGGACGTCTAAGAGCTCTGCTTTGTGGTGTAGTCGTTAGCTCATGGCTTTCTCTCCAGCCGTTCTCATGAAGTGTCTGGAAGTGAAATGCTGTAGGCACGTCAGGGAATTGCTGTTAATGAACAATATTCTAATTGACCGTGGGAGAAGGTTCCACTGGGGCTCTTCCGATGGTTGTAAAAATGAATGACAACAAAGGAGATGGGCAAAGCTGCTCACATTTTTGTCATCTTCTCAAAATGTGTGCCTCTGAAAGCATACCAGAATTGAGTGTATGTGTTCAGAGTACATGGTGTAGCGTTGGCACTTTGAAAAACAGAATCATAGGAATTAGTGCTTAACAATTTGTATCTAGCAACTGGCAGTGGGAGTTGGTTTAGGGTTAGGTGTCCATTGATCATTGTATGCTGCCTTAAATTAAGAAGACGTGATTGAGGAGGTATTCTGTGCAAACTGGAAGTTTTAAACTGCTTCTTTTTTTTTTTTTCTTGCCCTCCATCTGTTTGGAGAGTTATTTTCATTCCATTGCATCATTTAAACTTTACATGAGAAAATATTGCAAACAATTCTTGTGTGATGCCGTTTTTTGGTGCCAGTATTTCTTTATCTTAAAGTGTGGCTTTGTGTGCCTGCTCAATTTGATGTCTGTGTTGCCATCTCTTGATGACAGCAGAAATGTGTTGATAGACATTGGATGACCAGTGTTGTTACTGAGTGATATCACTACTTGGATAATATTAACTCTGAAATTGTGAGAAGCCATTTGTCCCCATGAATTCAAAGAGAAAACTGGCCAGTAGAGACAGGAGTAGCCAAATTCATCTCTTTCTTTCAGAGTTTTGTTCTCCACCTGACATCTCGTTTGTATACCAGGGTTACAAACCATTTTACTGTACCAAAATTAGAAATAAGATCAAATCCCTTTAATTCTATCCAGTCAGCCTGGATTATCATTCCTCGATGTCACACAGTTGATACTGATGGGCTTGTATTGTCTGCAGTTCATTGGAGTGTCATCAGTAAAGAAAGAGAGCAGGTGCCCTGTAAGCTAACTCTGTATTCAGAGCTTGTGATCATAATTGTGTAGCATGGTGTTGCTTTATGCTGCAGGTGTATATTTATACCATCTACTCTGTAATTTAAATTGTTGGTCATATAATTTTTTGTATTATTAACTCTACTAAGATGAGACTGTAATTAATGGAATGGAGTCATTGAACTCTTTGTCTGATGGATGTCTTCTCTGTAGGCTACAGAAAGTGAGATGGGAGATGTTGATTTAACAGGTCTTCCAGAAGCACCTGTAGATTCTGAAGATGAAGAAGAAGAGGAAGATGAAGATATTGATAGAACTTCAGATCCACTTCTAGGGCGAGATGTTGTACGAGAGTGCCTTGAGAAAGAGCCTGCAGACAAAACTGATGATGATATTGGTGAGGAGAAAAAACAGATCTTTGTATAAACCTGTGTCGTATAAGATCAGTCAGAGAGCATGCATGTGAACTGCTAAGTTAATATTAAATGTGTATGATCGTAATTATAAGTGATGCCTTCCAGAGATCACTTTGCTCCAGGGATGCTGTCAATTAAATCATTTTTTTTATTCTCTGGAAGAATATTTGTTGAGAATTGAAATGTTTTGAAAAAACAGGCTTTGAGACTCTTACTATGTGTTAAGTGTTCCAATCATTGTATCTGTTGATAGGAGGGTCACAGTAATTTTGACTGCCTGTGACTGCGGAATTAATTAATTATTGAGCGTTGAAGGGAACATACTAGTGCTGCAGTGTAGATAAGCTTAATTGTAAACTGCAAAGCATTTGAAAAGAAAATAATCTGTTGCAGTGCCTAACTGGAAATTGGCATTACTTTAATGGTAAAATTTTTGTTATTCTGTACTTTTGATTACTTCTCTAAACTCTGGAAAGTGTTTCATGCTCTTGATAGGATTATAATTACTGTACAGTAAGGATATTTTTATTTCTTCTAAATGTTTGAAGCTGAAGTGCTTTTACACTTAACTAGATTGCTGCCATCAGAGTCAATCAGGGCACGATCAGGACTGCAGAGCCAAGTTTTTTTTCCCCAGTTTTTGATGACAAAATGCATAGTGGGCTCATTTAGCTGCGGGCACTAACAAGGATTGTAGCACCACTGAGCAGTTCCTTCTGTGAATTAATCCGAGGTTTAATATACCTGTGGGAGGGCGTGATATCTAAGGAACCCCTGGGCCTTGCAGTCTTCACACTGATGTTTTCTTTGTCTAACAGAGCAATTATTGGAATTTATGCATCAACTCCCTGCCTTCGCAAACATGACGATGTCTGTAAGGAGAGAACTTTGCTCAGTGATGATATTTGAAGTAGTGGAGCAAGCAGGAGCCATCATACTTGAAGATGGCCAGGAAGTAAGTAACAGTATGCAGCACAGTTGAAGCACCATGGACAGAAGGCTGCAAGCAGTGATGGGCTGAGCAATGTTCTCTGCCCCTCTCCTACTCCTGAAAGCTAGAAAATTCCTCATCTCTCACCATGACTCACTTCCCAAATCCCTAAACCTTAGTCCATGTGTTGGTAAGATTCTGCCTATGTGCTCTTGCTTTCCTTGTTCAGGACTTTAGCATGGTTGAATATAGACAAAAAAAAAACAAACATAACAGCATCGTTCAATAGCTTTTGCTGTGGATTGCTGTCAGTTTAAGTACTAAAATCAAAGAGTTTATGTTAGATATTACTTGTACGGAAGAACGCGTGATTTCCATCAGCAAAATAACTCATTTCTTACAATGGAATGGGGATGTATCCTTGAAACAGCAGTGCAGGTAGCATAACCTAAATGCCTAAATTGGAAGCAGTTGCCAGTTAGGCAGTGGTCTGACTCCCAACATCGGTGCTCTGAATCCTTACCTGCAGCCTGTCCCTGTCCTTCATCCAGAGATCTGGGATGGCTGCAGCTGGTCAGTGCTGCCTGGGGGCTGGATGTGCTCGTGTTTCCAGTAGTGACCAACTGGGGGGAAGAGCCCTCATGATCGTTAAACAGTATAAATATACTGTAGCAATTAGCACGCTGATTAAAAAGCAATCTATTCATCAGCATTGCTCCCTGCTGAATTAGTACTGAAATGAATGAAGAATGCTGAAAAGCATTCTTGTTTCAGTCAGCTTTATTGCTTGCTTTACAGCACACATTTCTGGTGAATTACATGTTCCAAAGCTGTGGTGGCAACAAACTGGAGACTGCAAGAATAAGGCTTTCTCAGATAAGAGTGCTGGAACAGCTTATACCATTTTTTGAATGAGCTTCACTTTTTAAATTTGTTCTTCACTCCCTCCAGCTCGATTCTTGGTATGTTATTTTAAATGGCACGGTGGAAATCAGCTATCCTGATGGGAAGAGTGAGAGCCTCTGTATGGGAAATAGTTTTGGGATTACTCCCTCTTTGGACAAACAGTACATGAATGGAGTGGTCAGAACCAAAGTAGACGACTGTCAGGTAAGATCACAATTCGGAACATATTTCTAAGCATCTAATAAAAGACAGCAAACTTCTTGCATCTTAAGGCATGACCTTCATTCCAGGAGCAGAAAAAGGCAGGTTGGTGTGCTTATGCTGGGTTGGTTGTACACTTTGAGAAGCAGAGATCTGTTTTACATTGCTGTAGTATGAGAAACAGGAACTTCTGCTTTCCATTGAAGTAACCTTAGTTCACCTTAGCTGTGACTGACATGCAGTAAGAACAGATAAACCATATCCAACTTCAGCAGTGTTTGTTCTCTGTATGATTATCATCACGTTTTGGAGACATGCTGATCAGTTTTCTTTTCCTCTGTTTATAACTTTCCCATGTATTTGGGCAGAACAGGCTAGGGCTAGTAACATGTACTGTGCTATGGTGGTTGCATCAAAGAAGCCCAGAAATGGGGCATGAAGATACATTCATGTTTTGAGTATTTATTAATTATCACGTGTTGTCTGGGGGCAGTTTGTGTGTATAGCCCAGCAAGACTACTGGAGAATTCTGAACCACGTGGAAAAGAACACTCATAAAGTTGAGGAAGAAGGAGAAATTGTTATGGTAAAGGAACACAGGGAGCTGGATCGCAGTGGAACCAGAAAAGGACACATAGTTATCAAGGTGATTTTCTTCCCATACTTTCTGTTAATCTATTAAGCCTTTAATAATCAAACCTGTACTCATTTTGGTTTAAATCTAAAACTCACGTTCAGTTTTGTCCGTCTCACCTCAAAAAATTAATGATTTAATTCAAAGGAATTTATATTATTCTACAAATCTACCTCCGTATGTTTTTTTAATCAACGTAGACCTTTGGGGTCCTTTTATAGTGGTTTGGGCACTCTGGAGTCTGGAAGAAGGACTTCAACTGTTTGTTATAAAGAAAGTTACGAGATGTTCCAGGTTATCCTGGCCAGTTACAAGCTGTTTGGTCTGGGAAAATCAGGAAGACTTCATTTAAATATATTAGTGTATTTTTTTTTCCTCGAATTTTCCAAAACCGAAGTTTGGAACACGGTTTTATGTTAAAGGGACTCTCTGAGTACTGGAAGGAGATATCAGCTGTATTTGCATTTTGTTTTTAAGGCAACACCGGAGCGGCTCATCATGCACTTGATAGAAGAACATTCTATTGTGGATCCAACTTACATCGAAGATTTCCTTTTAACGTACCGAACGTTTCTAACGAGCCCCTTGGAGGTTGGGAATAAACTCTTAGAGTGGTTCACAGTGGACAGCCTCAGGGATAAGGTGGGTTTCAGCCTCCAGAGTGCCAAATGTGTTCTCTGCCAAGTAGGGGATGTCACTGCTTCTCTTCTGCAGAATGATTTTCTATTTAATTTTAAGACTGAAAAGCCCGTCTCTCTGAAATCCCCCTCCTTTTTTTTTCAAACCAGCAATTCAGGGAAATTTTGTTTGTGATTTCTTGGGTACATCACCTTTGTTCTCACAGCAGCTTTGTGTTCACCTTCCATAATTTTTCTTTGTAGAGCTCTTCAGTGTATTGAGCGTGTTTTATTAGAGCAGCTTATTGTGAAGTCTGTACTCGAAGTAAACTGCTGCTGATAATAACTCTTCTGTGAATAGAACCATGTTCAAGTCTGTGTAACTGTGTGCACATACACATGAAAAATTTACATGGTTTGGAACTTGTATTCATATCCAATTTGTAGAAAATCGTGGCAGTAAAATCTTTGGCCAGCAGTTTTATGTTCTAGATGGAACTGAAGGAAACTATATTCTTGAAGCAGCGTGGATTTTGTGGAGGAAGCTGTCTGGGGTCCTTGCTGTGGTTACTGCTTCCCCCTTTTTTCCATGTACTCCTTCTGGCAACTGCTGTTTTTCTTTAAGAGAATGAATGTCAAGAAGGAAAGTAAAAGTAAGCGATCTCAGCAAGAAGAAGAGGAAGTCATTACTTTTAGAAGACAAACTGAGGTGGATTAGCATTTTTTAATAGTGTAGATGGATGAAATAGTTACCAGACTGACTTTGTCATGAATGGAGGTAATTGTAGTGCATGCAAATGCAACACAAACATTTAACTTCAAAATGCAGGAGAAAGTTTCCTTATTGTTACAGCGTACAACCCAGAAACTTCCTAGGAGAGGAGGTCATTAGGAGGCTTTAAAAAGAGATGTTTTGCAGAAGGCAGAAGGAAGAGAGAACTGGAGGTAGATAATTGGAGGTAGATTGGTGCACCAGTAGGTGCTGGGTGCTGTAATCAGCTACATACAAAGGTGTCTGATTCTTGTTTTTTCATTCATCTCCTCAAGGAAAGGAAATCAGGAGTTGATTTCAAGTGCAAATGGCCTCTGCTTCTTCTAAGGAATGCATTAATCTGTGATGTGTTATTCTGTCACGTCCTTGTATTCTTTTTTGCTTGTAGATTACAGCCTGTAGGAGAAAAAACACTTGTATGTGTACATTTTTTTCAGGTTACCAGAGTGGTCTTGCTGTGGGTGAACAACCATTTCAATGACTTCGAAGGTGATCCAGCGATGACTCGATTTCTGGAAGAGTTTGAGAAGAACTTAGAAAATACGGTAGGACCAAAAAAGGACAACTGTCCCACTTCCTAACATAATGCGTTTCCATTTTCCAGTGTGTTAGCAAGGGTTAACACATTGCAGTCCGTAAGAAAACACTTAATAGGTGGATTTTAACATGGGCATATTTGTTCTTAAATATATAGTTAGGTACTAAGCTCGTATAAAACAGTGCACATGGCACTCATTTATGTGTCTTTGCATCACTGCAGAAGGTTTATTAAGATCTGGATACATAGGATCATCATTTCTCTTTCTGACACTTCTTTTTTCTAAACAACTTTTTTTTTTTCTATTTATAAAAAAGAACAACCCATAGCACTCAGTTTCATGTTTCTTGTGTTACAGAAAATGAAAGGACATCTCAGATTGCTGAATATTGCTTGTGCTGCCAAGGCAAAATGGAGACAGATTACCTTGCAGAAACCTTCTAGGGACTCACCTCTCTTTTTCAGCCTTCTTGGGGGAAGTGACAAAGGTTTTGGAATCTTTGTTGAGACTGTGGAAATTGGCAGTAAAGCTGCAGAAGCTGGACTTAAGCGTGGTGATCAGGTAGGAAGTGTAAAGTTAATTTTAAACATCCGTCTCTTAATTAAAAGATCTGGTTCAGCCAACTGTATTGTTTACAAGAAAAAGATTATGCTGTTGTCTGTTAAATAAGAGTTAAAAAAAAAAAAAACAAGCAAAAAAAACCCCAGTACTTTAGGTTTGTATGCTTAATATGTGTTCCTATTAAGTAGCATTCAAAATATCTAAAATATTTAGGTATTTCAAAAACAAAACGAGGAAGAGAAGCCAAACTGTGGCAAAGTTGTAGCTGCTTTAGGACACCTTATTGGAGGATATGCAAGTTGGTTGAAGCCATCACACTGTTTTGTGGGCTTGATTCTCACTGGGTGTACTGAGTGTCTGGGGCTGGGGGAGCCTCAGGGCCCTGCAGTCGATCTGGCATTTGGTTGTAGTACTGTGTCTGCAGCTGGTGATCCACCATGTGCAGATTCTAAATGTAAGAACGTTGTCCCAGAAGATGAGTTTGGTTAAAGGAGCTGATGGGTAGGGATAGAGTTCCTGGCTTGTTTAAAGGATGGAACTTCAGTGGAGTAATCAAATCAGTTATTTTACTAGGAATGCTTTCCTGCTACAGCTACTGTAAAGATGGTGTGATAACTTCTGGAAAGTACTTAACGTGCTTGTGTCGTCGCATTTATATCTCTAACTGTTGTAAAGTGACTCGTTATAAGCAGCTGTTCTAATAGTTCGATTTGTATTTCTTCTTAAAGATAATGGAAGTAAATGGACAGAACTTTGAGAATATTACATTTGCTAAAGCTCTCGAAATCTTAAGGAACAACACTCATCTCTCCATTACTGTAAAAACAAACATTTTTGGTGAGTAGTCTTCATAGGTGATGTATTTCTGTGTATGTGTGCAAAACCTCCAGTCTCTCTGGCTGTAGAAGTGCAGGAGGGTTTCACCTTTCTTCCAACTTGCTCTGGGAGTGAAAGATCACGCAGGAGTCCCCTGGTTGTGCCTCCATTTGCTCAGAGTGTGCCACGTGCTGCACGTTGGGTGGCACTGAGCCAGCATAGGCAGTGCTGTGCTCCCTGAGAAATCCTCACACGGCTGCTTAAGCAGCTTTAGTGTCCCTTCATGAGATAGAGCTGACGCAGAGCCAAAGGAGCTGGGCCAAAAGATTTTGCCAAGAAACAGCAAAAAATGTCAAGCTGGGTTTTCATAAAACTTTTTTATGATGGCAGTAAGGACAATAGGATAAATTGCCTTTACATCTCAAATCGATAAGGGAATATAAAAAGTGGTATAGTATATAAATGTTAGCTTTTAATTGTCAGTGTGAATATAAACACATAAATACCTCCTTAAAATCTCATTCAAACCATCTGTTCTCTTTCCATAATCCTGTTCAGGAAACAGAATAACCATAGCTACAGAAAAAGCAAGGCTGAACGAAGCAGATAGATCCTTCCTCTGTAGTGGTATCCGAGTGCTAAGTTTCCCACTTGCATTTCCTTCTGCTGGTTACCTGCCCATGTTCCCTATGACTTTTCAGTTACAATTTTCTGTTTATCACCGAGTAGGTAAAAAGTCTTAAGATCTTAATAGTTGTTTTATTACTGTAACTCATGAAAGCATAGAACAACTGTGATCAGTCGACTAGACTAATGAAATGACATAAAATAAAGCCTTGCTGTAGCTGAGGCAGTGATGGTTACATACAAATGAATTCTAACCTCATTTCCTGCAAGCTGATAAAATTTCAAGATGATTTCTCTGATACATTTTAATGAATTCATGTTGTGAAGCTCTTTTGAACTGCAGTACTTGTGATTCTGTCCTTTAATTGAGTGCTAAGTGCCTAGTACTGGCAATGGGCAGTCCCCATTCTTAGATTCAAATTCGGATGGTGAAGGATTGTAGCTGCAAATTGTGTCACATAATAGAAATATGCAGTTGGACTATGAATATGCATAAAGTCCTTCATGCCTTGTTCATAGGAGCCAATAAATCAGCTCTGCACAGTGCAGCATTCTCTCAGTACCATGTTTTCAACAGAAAGTACCACATTTCTGACATGAGTGACCTCAAAAGATTTAAAATACCCCAGAACAAACAGGAAAACCCCTATGTGTTGATAGACCAGTTTGAACAATTTGATTTTACCTTTTGTTTGTGGGACGAAACAGACATAACAAAGACCTTTTATTTTTTCCCTTATATCTTCTGGGACTGTCAGTGATAGACTGCCTTAGTTTGATAAATGCAGTAGGAGATTCGGTGCATTTTATATATTACTGAAGGAAAATGAAGGAAAAAAGAAAATACCAAGCTGTCCTGAAGTTTTCCTTCGTGAAGTGTCTGTACTGTTACCAAAGATGGAGATGACGAAAGTCAATAAATACACAGAGGTGATTGATGTGAATGTAGAGGTTCTCTTTTATTGATCTGATTGCCTTTATGAAGGCTGGAATATCTTTATTAAATTTGCTGAGGTATGTGTTCATTCTGAAAGTAGCTGGGAGAGTCCTGCTGTGCTGAATGGTTATCCTTTTTTCTTAAATGTCTGGGGTTGCACTTGCTGCCAAAGAATTCCACAGTAAAACTTAAATGGGAAAAGTGCTGCCCCCTTAGAATCAAGATTAAAATGTAATGTATAGCTTGGCTTGGCAAGGCATTACGTTTTTGTTTTGGACTCTGCTTCACTTTTTCTGCAGGTATGTGGGAAGCCAAATGTTTGAGGGGAAAGAAGTATGCAGCACGAAGGTTTAGGTGTGCAAAGGTAAATCACAATGGTTGTATTTTCTCTTGCAGTGTTTAAGGAGCTGCTGTGCAGGATAGGGCAAGAGAAGAATGGAATTCCACATATTCCAAAAATTGCAGAGAAGAAAAACAACCGTTACTCCATCCCAGATATGCCTGGAGATGTGGAACAGATGTTCCCCCGTGAAAAAGGAAACAAGAAGTTGAAAGCAAACACTGTCTCTGGTGGGAGAAACAGAATCAGGAAAATTTTAGACAAGACTCGATTCAGCATCTTGCCTCCAAAACTCTTCAGGTGTGTCAGGCCCTCCCGGGTGACCAGTTGATCCTTTACGAAGCTGTTTAGTGTCTTCAGTCACATCCATGCTGCTTTTTTTTTTTATTTTAAATCATTATTTTATTTCTTTTTAAATGCAGTAAATCTGAGCTGCTGAACAAGACCAGAATATTTTCACCGTCCCAGTGAACGCCTTCAAATATACGTTTCCTCGGTCTCTGCTCTTAAAGCTTGTCTGCAGCATTTAATTAAAACATCTTTCTGATATTATTTTTTCCCCAAGATTCACTTGATGAACGTGTGGACTTTGACACACCTGACTGAAACCAATTTGTTTTGCAGTGATGGCAGTGTGAGCCAGTCACAGGACGACAGCATCGTGGGGACGCGGCAGTGCCGGCACAGCCTGGCCATCATGCCCATTCCTGGGACTCTGTCATCCAGCAGCCCCGACCTGCTGCAGCCTACAACTAGCATTCTGGATTTCTCTAATCCTTCAGGTAAACAGGAGCATGAGCTTGATAATTACAAGGCAGCTGGTTTGGGGGGAGGGGGGAAATAACACCTTGTGCCAGCTTCAAACGCACTGAGTGCGGTTACCTCTTGATCTTGTGACCCTCACAGATCCAAACTGGTGATTTGCTGAAAATGCAGACAGGCCAAACCCCTGTTCCCTGCTTTTTTGTAGTGTGAGGCCTAGCTTCTCATAAATAAATACATAAACAAATAAATAAAATGCATTTTTCCACCCGTAAATGCCTTTGATTTCCCAGAGCTCTGGTGGAAGCTGTTTGTCATCCTCTGCACCTGTCTTGTGTTATCATCCCTTCCCAATACCAGTACTCCTATACCTTGACTTCTCCATCCACTGTCTTTTAATATATTTTTTGAATGATATCGTGGATGGAATAAGGCAACTTTGGTACCAACGTAATTACAGTATTTTTTAAATAATATCCTGCAGACTTTTAAGTTCATTCAGTTTTATGTCTGAAAAAGCTGAAAAGTGTTTTGAGATTTTTGGTCTGGGCTTCCCTTGCTGGTCCTGAAGGAGCAGAGTTGATGGGGTGTCTGCAGGAGGTATTTGCTGTTACATGCAGCTGCCTGTAAACATGTCAAGTCAGAATCACGTTTCCCTATTTCACATTTAAGTTCTATATATTACATATTCTGAGAAGTGCCTTCTGGCTTCAGCTTGTGTTTATGTAAACTTGCAGTTTTTCCCTATAAAAGGAACAAATATATCCTATCAAATGCGTAAATATGCATAGCAAATAAGCTCCTTTTTTTTTTTCTGGAGACCCAGTTTCTTACTGTGTACATGAGAGAGGAGAGAGCTACTCACGTGTTCTCTAAGAATAATCTTTCTCTGCTGTACAAGTTACTGCATAATATGAGCAGTGGATTACTGGTCCCTCACAAGTTTGCTATAACAACCATGCAATTATTTTTGAATGCTAGAGAAAACCAAAATATTTTTGACCAACTCTTTAAGTTTTCTAAACATCTAAATCTTGATTTGGTGTTGACACAGTTGTTTCTCTTTTTTTCCTGCCTGCAGCCGTTGGGTTTTACTGTAAGTATCCTGAAGTCCAGCATCCTGAAGGCCTTAATATTGCATGGCTTGCCTGATAACATAACACGTTGCATTGGTGTAGTTTTGCTGTCTGTTCACTGGGCAGTGATGTGCCCTGTAAGCTTCCCTTTAATATAAGTCCATAGGTGCTCCTTCTGAGCACTGTGGCAGAGTGCTGGACTGAAGCAGAGAATACCTCATTTAATTCCCATTTCTGCTACTGATATGCTGAAAGACCACCAGCAAGCTGCTTCACTTCTCTGGGACCTCACCTTAAATGTAATTACTTGCATCCCTTTTATGGAAACTGGATGATAGTGCAGTTTGAGGTTCAGTTTGTTCTGCTTTTGAACTCTGACTAAAATTTGTGCATGCAAACTGGACATGTGTTTTGTTCAGTCAGAACTCGAATCGTGTGTAGGGAAGCACTTTTTACTAATATTCACCTGCTTCAGTAAAGGGTGATAAGATGGACACGTGCTTGTTTCCATCGCCTGCTACTCACACGTTACACCATGTTCTGGTTGCATGGCAATTTCTTTTCTTCTAATCTGGATTTCAATTTGGGCTTTAAACTTGAGTGAGTTCTGATTTTTAGGTATGCTGATTACATGGTATAGGTGTTTTGGCTCTTGTGTTGACGTGTGATGATTTTAATGAGTGCAGACATTTCCCAAATAATTCCCTGGGGCAGGGGATGCCCTGCCTGGCCAGCCTCTGTCTGTGGATGTGGCTCTTACCACTGAGGTTATTAAAGGCTGCTCAAGTAACAGAGAGAGGAGGAAGGACCTCTGCAATAGCCCTGGGTATCTCTGCTGTGGGACTGTTTATTTTATTTGTTTTGCCAGTCAGTGATATTTTGAGAATCTCTATTAACTGTAATTGAGAGAATTATTTCTTTAGATATTTGCTTCTCGCTATAGTTTGCCCCAGATAAAACTGTTCTCTGACACGTTTATAATTCATTAAATATGTTATAAATGGGTGCACTAATAAAAGAGTTAGCTGCTGGCAAAAGCTGTGTTCCTTCAGGTTGAGAGAGCGAGTGTGAAAGTGTGCAGTTAGTTTACAGCCAGGTCTCCCTTCTCCTCATTCTCCTGCCCATGGTGCATGCACCTCCCTGGGAGGAGCACCTTGGCACTCAACTCTGGATCACAGGCAGAAAAGCCAAAAAGGAGCAGTGCTTCCAGAGATCTTGAGGTATGCTCAGAAGGACCATGTACAGGACAGTCATTGGACGCATGGCTGTCTTGTACTTTGTGTTCATGGGATAATATATGTTAGTTCAGTTGTGGAAATGCAGGGATGAGAGAGTCTTCTTTTTTCCGTTCAAATTTTGGGGTAAAGACTGAATGCTTAAATGGATATTGATCAAATGGTGCGGAAAATGACCTCCTGTCCTTTCACAGGAGGAGTAACTTCACACTTTTGAAGCTGTTCTTCTCTTATTTCAGATATTCCAGACCAAGTCATAAGAGTTTTCAAAGCAGACCAGCAGAGCTGTTACATTATCATCAGCAAGGACACCACGGCCAAGGAGGTGGTGAGTCACGCCGTCAACGAGTTCAACCTGACCGGGGCCCCGGAGACCTATTCCCTGTGTGAGGTGTCCGTCAGCCCCGAGGGGGTCATCAAGCAGCGCCGCCTTCCAGATCAGTTCTCAAAACTGGCTGACAGGATTCAGCTCAACGGACGGTAACGCAGCCTTGCCTGGGATGGGGTTGGGATTTGTTTGACTTTGCCTGTTAGGGTTGAAGCTTCTGAAAGAGTGGGAGGGGAGGGATGCCCTAGTGAAAAGTGACGGGTGCCTGTCGGAGGAAATATCAGTTACACTCTTCCTTCCCTTCTTGTTTCACCTTCCTTTTCCTTAAGCAAAAACATCCTCCCTGACTTTACAGCAAACTCCCTGTGAGAGCTAAGTTCAGCAAATCAGCATAACGTGGGGTGGCTTTCACTTAAAGGAAAAACTTGTATTTCATGACGCTTTCCACATGTACTTCGGGATTAAAGCACGCAATCAACTTTTCTCAGTGATGTCATGCTGCAATGAACTGATACTTACCTGAGATAAATTCTTCATGTTTTATTTAAACTGTTACGAATGTTTTCTGACATGGAAAGTGCTTCATCTTTATCTGATGACCTGGTCCATGCCAGAAAAAAGTTTATTAAGTAAAAAATTCTTGAGTCTTCTCCGCTGGGCAACAGAGAGAACTTATGAGGAATAAACTTCTGTGTATCTGAAAGTGAGCTGCTTTAGACCGTGGAAATTAATTTTCCAGATACCTTTTCATTTCCTGAAGATTGCGAGTTTCATGTAAATATTAATATGCTACACTGAATTTATGTAAGAAACCACACTTAATTTGTTTAAGAGATGGAGAAATACATAAATGAGAGATTTCTCGACTAATGGGCATTTAAAGTGTTATTTCACTGCTGAATTTACAAGTGGAAAAGTAACTGACCTCTTTTTGAAGATGAAAGCTGCAGCATGTTGCTGAGTACAGTCCAGAAAATAATAGCAATGAGGGAGACTGAAATAGCTTTGAAATGTTGAAGGCTGAGGTGCAAAATGTACAAAGGTTGTGCTGTCCCTGCCTCTCTCTTTGCCTCTAACTCTCGATTGACACCAGCGAGGTGGGAAGGCTGTCCTCCGAACACCTCTGCAGTGTCAGTAATGTCCACGTTGGTTGGCTGTGGTTCAGGGTCTTTGTGCTCACACACCCTCTGAAGAGCATCTCTGACATTCTGTTGCAACTCGGTTGTTCTTAGGTATTATTTGAAAAACAACATGGAGACGGAGACCTTGTGCTCAGACGAGGATGCTCAAGAGCTGCTGAGAGAGAGCCAAATTTCCCTCCTACAGCTGAGCACCATTGAGGTTGCCACTCAGCTTTCCATGAGAGACTTCGAGTTATTTCGTAACATTGAGCCTACGGAGTACATTGATGACCTTTATAAGCTGGACTCCAAAACAGGAAACGCTCACTTGAAGCAGTTTGAGGATGTCATAAATCAAGAGACTTTCTGGGTTGCCATGGAGATATTAGCAGAGCCCAACCAACTCAAAAGGATGAAGATTATTAAGCATTTTATTAAAATTGCCCTCCACTGTCGAGAGTGCAAGAACTTCAATTCCATGTTTGCGGTTATAAGGTAAAGTGCTTCCCATTTGTCAGGTCTGATTTGTGGTGTCACGGGCAGTTCTGCTCATCTGAACTGAAGAGGTGGTGTATCTTCAGATTGTGGGGTAGTTTTGAGGGAATTACTGAGCTTTTCAAAGTGCCACAGTGGACCAAAAGGTGCACTGTCACTGTGCTCTGTGCCTCCCTTGCCCTCAGGAGCTCAGTGCCCGTGTGTGACTGTCTCCTCTTTAACCATGACATAGCAGGAAAGAGATTTGGACAAAAGCACCATTTGATTGATGAAGTCCAGAAACGTGCCTGAAAGTTGCTGCTTTTTTCTGTGATTCAGGCCCCCAGTTTCCCTTTTTTCAGGCAGTGTTACTTTTTCAGTGTGCCCTGAGTCATATCTGCAATGATGAGATTACTTTCTTTCTTTCTTTCTTTCATTGTAAGGACTTCCTCAAATCAGTCCTGTTTTAGGTAATGTTCCTTCTCGTTCTTTCTGGTCATCTGCTTGTTCCTCTGTATTTTTTTCTCTTCACCATTAGACCTTCTCCTCTGATTTATACTGGGTGCTGCTACTTTGACTTTAGTGGTGCCAGTTCAGCATTTCCTTTATTTGCAATTATGCAAAGCCCTGATTGTATTAAAAAGAACAAATCACTCTGATTCATCAGACAGGGATCTGAATCCGTACTGTATCAGCACCAGTACAGTTTTAGGAAGTGCCATGTGATAATTTTAATTTTATAAGATCTCCTTCCATGTCTCAGCAGTGTATCAAATGCTTCTGGCTTCTGTTTAGCCATGTATTAAAGAGGTAATGAATTCCCTTAAAAGATGCTGTGCAGCCGTCAGGGCTGTGACTGCTCGTTACATGGCGAATACAAATGCAGATGCTGAATGTATTTTTTGTTTCCTGCTTCCTAATCTCCCATGGTTTATTGTAGGTGGAAAAATAACTTCTTATTTCTGAGTTCAGCCTCACAAGACCACAACAGAAGTGGTCTTTGATCAAAAAATAGCAAATAAATTAGCTTTTATTTTGCCCTCATTTCCAGAGGAGCATGTTTCTGTTGGCATATGGAGCAAGGATTCTCTTTCCTGCCTTGCATTTCATGTCAATATGATGCCATGTGTTACATGAAACAGGAAGATACCATCTTAATATAGCACAGAAAAGAGAAGCTGTGTGGGGACATATGTTAGATTTCTCATGAGAGAAGGCTTTGTTGGTGACTTTACAATAGTGTGGGGAGAAGTCTGTGGTGGAAAAAAAAAAGGCAAAATAAGTTTTTGAGGCTTTTAAACTGAGGACACATCTTCTTACAAGAGCAAATTGCACCAGTCCAGGTTTGATGGTGAATGCTGGAGGACGTCACCTTCCAGTGCTGCATGTACAAGGTCTTTGCAGTGACTGCAGTGTTTCTTGAGCAGAGCTGGTGACCAGTTATCATGGGGAGTGAATATAGTTCACTGCTACTTTTTTTTACTGTGTCCAACTAATTCTGGATATATCTTTACTCAGAGTGGGAATGGAGCATAGTGACAAGGTGCAGCTCATCAGTCACTCAGTGCTCCAGGCATTCTCCCAACCTTTGCCATTTTGCCTGGGACGAGCTGGTGCTGCTCTCCCTTTCTTCTACAGCTGTGTGTTTGCCACGTGAATTTTTCACCTTTTTTGTCCTTATTTGCAGTAAACATTTTCACAAGAGAAAAGTGGTTGGCACATTAAATGTTCCTCAGCACTGTGGAGCAGGGAGGCTGTTTTGGCAGGAGAACTCCAAGTCCGTACATCGTGAATAAGGAGCAGTCATTCTGTACAGTGCTCCCTTTTGCTTGCCTACAAGAGCGAGCAGCAGTGGGCTTTGTGTAGGACTTGCAGCCTGGCATTTCCCCAGCTTTCAGTTAGCCTAGTGAAAACTGTGTGTAATCCCCTAAGAAAGCCCCACAACCCTTTGTTTCCGTTCAAAAGGGAACCATTCTGCTAGCAGCTGATAATGGAACGTATCTGCCTTGCAGTGGGTTGAATCTGGCTCCGGTGGCACGTCTCAGAGGCACCTGGGAGAAGTTACCAAGCAAGTATGAGAAGCACCTCAGAGACCTTCAGGATCTTTTTGATCCATCTCGAAACATGGCAAAGTACCGCAACATCCTTAGCAGTCAGAGCATGCAGCCTCCAATTATTCCGCTCTTCCCCGTTGTCAAGAAGGATATCACATTTCTACATGAAGGTAATGTCAAACACAGCAAAATAATAAACCAGGCACTGAATACGTTATAGCCCTTTCTTCAGTGCTCCGTGATTCAGCAGATGTCTGAAAGGAAGCTGCCACCAGTAGGGTGCTTTTGATGCATCCTTTGTGGGAGTACAATGCACTAGAACTGTGAGTGCATAATAGAAGAGACTAATCCCAGACAAAAAATCAAACATTAAATGTGTATTTTGAATATCTTAGAAGCAATGCTTAATGTTCATCAGCTGGCCTGAAGTCCTCAAGTCTGTGCTGCCTGGTGCTGGCACTGCTAAGAGAAATCTATTTCTCTTACGAGAACTTGTTGCTGCAGTGTTTCTAGCTTTCCTTATTCTGTGTTGTGGCTTTCAGACAGCCACGATGGTACAACACCTCCTACTCCTGCTTTCAGCATTTGCAGGGGTTTTTGTTGAAACAGTTCCATTTTTTTCTTCTTACAAAAAGTTCTGTTAAAGCTGAGCATTCCCAGCGGTGCCAAATTCTTGGTTTTGATCTTTCTGAACTATTTGAGCCCGTTTCAGAATGTGAATGCTGCAGATGTCAGTTTATTTGGCATCTGTGCCAATGAATTTGGGCATACTTCTTTTGCCCCTCTTTCCTCTTCCTAACTCATATTACTTTAGAAGTGGATTGATGAGAGCAGTGATAGATGGTTGGAGTGGGTCTGTCTTTTTGCTCGAGTTTTTTGTTTTTGTGCTACATTTTCTAAAGCAGAGTTGTTGATGGAGGGCATGGAGGGAGGAAGGCCAATGTGTGGGGCTAGAAACACGTTCTGTGTAAGTAAATATTTCTTACTCTTTTTGTGTTTCAAACGTGCAGGAAATGATTCCAAAGTGGACGGCCTGGTAAATTTTGAGAAACTCAGGATGATTGCCAAAGAAATCCGCCAAGTGGTGAGGATGACCTCTGCCAACATGGATCCAGCCGTAATGTTCAGACAAAGGTGTGCAAATAGAAAGGCAGTAGGACTGCAGGTGGCTCAGTGGGTAGGGATCTGGGTTTGTGTGTGCATCCCTACGTCAGTATCTCATTGTGTGACTTACCATTGCCATTTACCATCAGAACCAGAATCGTTACCAAGTTTTGGCAATGCGAGCAATGCTCCTGAGAGTTACTTCTAATGGCTGCTAAACCAGTTTGTCTAATATAGCAATGAAGAATGTGCTCAATAAAATAATCAGAATTTTAGGAGATACAGTATTAGGTGAAAACCATTTATGTAAAATAAAACACAGAAATCACCCATCTAGGAATCTGAAATGTTACCTTTAACAAATAAAAACTGATCAAATATTTAAAAATAAAACAACAAAGCAATATTTTTATTCATTCTAAGCACAGCTTGCTACACCTACGTAATGTTTGGTGTCTTCAGGCAGTATGCAGGTGGAGAGTGTCTTCTCACCTTATTTTTCTTCCTTTTTTTCCTCAGTGTGTGATATCATCATGCTTTTTATTAACAAACCACAGAACAAAAGCGCCATGACTTCTAATCTGGTGCTGATGAGCTCCAGGTTGCACTCAGCGGAACTGAGTAATCCCCTGCATCTATTTGCTTCTCCCAGCTGAGATAGCATCCCCAGTGCAGGCCATCCTGCTGGTGGGGTCCTGCTGGTTGTCCTGCCCTGCTCTTGAGCTCAGTGCCCAGCCCACTGGGGAGCTGTGTCTGTGAGTCACTGCACAGATTCTACTTAGAAAAGTGGCAGAATATCCAGTGGTTGGGGTCCATTGACACCAGTGGGTCCTCTTTGGTACTGGCCTTCAGGGCTGGCTGTCAGCAGCTGAGAATATTGGGTTTAAAAAACTGAGGAAAAAATAGTGGATCCCTCATAGAAGTTGTGTAAGGGTGGATTCATTTCAGAGTGGAGGGTCACCTTCATGCTGTTATATTTCAACCACTGAAACTTCCTTTTTAATGCGAAATTGCACAGCAACTTCCAAGTTAGTTGCTTTTCAGAAAACGTGGCATTCACCGATTACATGGACCTGTACATCAGTTTCCCTCATGCCCCTTCCAATTTGAGACCTAATGAAGTCTAATCACTAGCTGAATTAGTAGTAAGTAAATAGTTACCTTTCAGATCTTTGCCAGAACTACACAACACGTCTTAATGACCACAGCTGAAAAAGTGCCTCCTGAGTTAAAATGCTCAGGCATTAATATTAGCAGTGCTGCCAGAGATTAAAAGAAAATGGCTCCTTGTTTTCTGCATTGAGATTCATTTGCATTGCCTCTGGTGTTTGATCTATCAGTTTGTGTTATGAAGCACCAACAAATGTTTCTGAAGAAGATTAAAAACGAACAAGAAAAAGTGTTTGTTAGCAGTAACGTGAGACCTGCTAACGAGTTCATTGCCAATTAATACAGAGCAGTGAGCTTTTCAAGGTGTGTTTGGCAAACGGGTTGTTTTCCAGCAGGCAATCAAGGGAAAACAGCACCATAAACATGAATACTGATGGTTTCTCATACATTTACTGCCATCCTAATGCAAAACATAAATTACCTTAATCGCATTTCCTACAATATGAATAAGTTAAAAAGCTTTTGCTTGCTCCATCAGAATTGAGTTTGAGTTATGGGAATCACTTAACAAGAGAATGTAACGCGAGTTTGGATTTTCAATTCAAAGGTTAAACTTAAAAATAAACAGAAAAACTGATAGATGTTCTTCCACGTTGGAGTGTTTGAGCAAGTCCTGTCCTTGCATTTCATGACGACATTGTGTTATTGTTTGAGAAGAATTTTGCTGTATAGAGATTTTTTTCTTTTCTGTTCTTTCCTGTCTACATCTTTCTTCCTGACTCTCAACTGTTTTATTTTTTTTCCTGTGCTTTTCTGTTCAAATACATGCTTCAATGTATATGGCTCTTGCTTACAGGAAGAAGAGGTGGAGAAGTTTGGGGTAAGTGTAGAGATGAATGCAACTAAGATAAATAAAGATTATGCAACTCCTTAACATACTGCATCCTCCTCGTTAGTGCATGCTCCTGAAGTACAGCATGCATTTGATTAACCCTGCAATACGGATTTTTAGGAATAGGAAATCTTAGGGTCAACTTTGTACAGCAGCTGTAGAGGTGCTGCGTTGCTTCTGTGTGCTAGACAAGTTGTTTGCATTCTTGCTTACTGCGTAGGGGGAAGAACTGCTGTGTGCAGTTACGTCAGGAGGTGAACTATTGGAAATGAATAACTTGGTCTTTACATGAAGCAGAAAGGTTTAAGCCATTCTGCATTTTAAGCTGTGAAGAGACACTGAGTTGTGATAATGGTAGAGGAATTCCCCGCTCTGAGTTTAAGCTTCAAAGTTGTTATTTTTAATATGGATTTAAAATGTGTCTTGCACTATATATGCCAGAATCCTCATTGATTTTTTAGCTGTGCAAGGCTGAAAGACAGAATGACTGTGACAGAAGGTACCAGGTAGGAGGGTACCAGGGTTAGCTGGTGAGCTAGCTGGCAGTGCCATGGGGCACTGAGCTGGAGGTGACCCTATAGCTGTATTTTGTGCATTCTCCCTTGTGTCTTTGCCCCTCAGCTGCTACCTGCATACCTTAGCCTGTGTGCCTTTGCCCTTTGAAGCTCTCCTGTTCACACTACGTGCATCTGTACATCCAGACACTGGGGAGGGACAGCAGCAGGGCAGGCTGGGTCAGCTTTGGGTGCCAATACCCACAGTGAGCTCAGCACCACGCAGATGCTGCTGGTATGGGCAAGCTGGGCCAGCAGCAGGACAGGACATGGCTCAGTGCACAGCTCGTGGTGGGGATAGGACCCAGGTCCCTCTGGAGCAGGAGGCATGCTGTGCTGTAGGTAGTGATTTCCAGCCTTTGGGTTGCTGGGAGCTTGCATAAGGGAAAATGATTTTTAAGGGATATGGAATTAAATTGACTCAAAAAGTGAACTCCAAAATTAGAAGAAGCAGTGTGTACACATGAAACAAATAAATATATATAATTAAAAAGAAATACGACGTATTTTCCTGGTTTGCTATAGTGTAGGCATTAACTTTGCTCCTGCCTGTACAGAGAGCAGTCCCAATGAGTGTCAGCAGTCCGTTGTGCCATCTGCTGCCCTTTGCCTGTAACAGCATTAGCTTTTTGTTTGATTAAGCTGTACATTTCTGCCACAGTTTTTAAGCTTACGTTTTCTCTTGGCTTAATGTATGAATCATCTTCAGAAATATTGCAGGCAGGTGGTTCCCACCATTTCTTTGCTTTTAAACCCAACGTGTTCGATCTTTCCTCGAGCAGCGTGTTTCATTCTGAGGCTGTTAGCTGTGGCAGCTCTTCTGTGCCGGGGTTTGTTTATCCTTCCACTAATGATTCTGGAAACGCACCCAAGATTTTGATAAGTAACTCCACAAAGAATTCAGCCTTTTAAAATCCTCTGACATTTTTCTTTTTCTTTTTTTTTAATATAAAGGCAAAAACCACACCCTGTTTGAGCAGCCTCGCTGCAGCTTCCCCCTGGAGTTTTCTTGTATGTGATGGTCTCCATTTACTAAAACATAAAAGTGGATTAGAGCTGAGGTGGCCATAGGACTTCTGGCAGTTGAACAGATGTGATGTGTGTAATTGACTGTATCTCAGTCAGTTGTTTGGGCACTGATGTCATCACCTTTTGTAGCTGTGAGTCCATACAAGCATATGTATGTTATGGCTGCCATCCTGACCTTTGTTGGGATCCATTTTTAGTCAGCTGCTGTTCTACTTAATTGGAGAAATTAAGTATGCGACACATTGTGCTTTGCATATTTAATGCAGTTCTCATTTTCATTTAAGCACGGTCAGAAGCTCGTGTTTCTAAGCGGTCACTTCTGTGGCCCAGCTGGATGGTGGCAGGTCACTGCTGTAAGCCTGCAGCACACAGTGGGGACCAAATTCCTTAGACGAACGGAGTTAGCAAGTTTACCCTGCAGCAATAGCGTGGGCTGTGCAGAACAGGAGCACCATCCATCAGCAGAACAGACTGGGTGCTTGGCACAGCCCTGTGCCTCGTTCTTGCAAGTCCCACAATTCCACGTGCAGTCCTTTCCTGGGCTCCAATCGCTGCTCTCCTTTTGACCAGGAGATTTTAAGACAACTGATGTTTTAATGCTGTTCATCTTCTTTAACTCATTTGCATCAGCATGCACTAGCCCTAACTGAAGAATACCGGTAATAATCCGCTTTGACGTGTGCTGCTCAGCTCCTCGTTGCTGCTGAGACCCCACACCTGATGGCTGTGCTCTGTTCTTTCGCAGGTCCCTGAGCCAGGGCAGCACCAACTCCAACATGCTGGACGTGCAGGGGGGAGCACACAAGAAGCGTGCACGGCGCAGCTCGCTGCTCAACGCCAAGAAGCTGTACGAGGACGCGCAGATGGCGAGGAAGGTGAAGCAGTACCTCTCCAACCTGAACGTGGAGACGGACGAGGAGAAGATCCAGGTCCTGTCCCTGCAGTGTGAGCCTGCCTACAGCACTCGTAAGTGCAGCAGTCTGTGAGAGTGGCGTTTTTAAGTCTTTAAAAACATTGTTCCTTCCCTGGAAACACCGTCCAGGATCGTTCTGCTCTCCCTCCAGGAAAAGTGGCCCTGGGAAGCAGCTCGTTTGTCAGCTCATATCGTGTCAAACCGATAGAGTTTCAGCAAGCCTGCATTAACATTCTGATCTTGGCTGAGTTGAGAAAACTTCAGCGACATTTTTTATTTTAACCTTTAGTTTTTAAAGCGTCTGTCTTTTTATCAGCCTGGAAGGAAATTCAATAGTACATTAGCTCTGCTCTTGCCCTGCTGTCCTTGTGCAGAATTAGGAAGGATAAAAGTAACGTTTACCATGCGAACAGCAAGAAAATGAAAAGAGACAAAATCAATACAGAAGCTGCAGTGACTTACGGCTCAGAACAAACGAAGATGGCTGAGAAGCAGAAGTCAAGTCAATATTGGCTGATGGGATTGACATGGCTTGACAGTCAAAAATAGAGGACTACAGCAGGGCGGTTTTCATAATTTGAAGTCCTGTGCAGCTGTGTCACTAAACAAATCTCTTACACTGTGCTCAGTACGTTCTTATTTCAAATTGAGAAATGGTAATTGCATTTGATTTTGATCCTTAGAAATGTTCAAATGCTTGAGCAGTAGGGTTGTCTCAAAATAGAAAAGGAGAAACTTTGCTAATCAAAGTGATGTTTCGTGCTTGCTTGATATGCAAATGCAGCATCTTAAGCCTTTTTTTCTCCTCAAATACCATTTTTTCTGTGATGAGGTAATTTAAAAGCGTGAGTAGGAAACCTTGAAGATAAAACTTCAAGTCTTTTCTATTATTCAGTACTAAGAGCACAAATTCCTGTTGTTTCCCGAAATACCTTTCTGAGCATTTTTTTTCCTCAGAAAGAAGTTATGCAGGGAAAAGACCATACCTGACTCCATTTTTAAAATGTCAAATTCAGTGCATTCACATTGGTCTGATGCCTGAGGTTGCTGGAGATCGCAGATAGCTCTGGGTAGGAAAAGGAAAGGCGTGAAGTTTTTGTTCTGATATTCAGAAAAGTCAGAGGTAGAGCTGCCCACCCTTACACCTTCTTCCTTTCTTCCAGCTTTGCTTGCAGGAGCAGTGAGCAGTGGTTATGCTGCAATCCAGACAATTCCAAGGTTACTTAAGGGGAGCTCAGACGGCCTGAACTCCAGAGTTTATTAATTGCTGTGTAATTAAAGCAGAAATTGAATCCGTGCCCTGTGCTGTAAATCAATTGTGCCACCTAGTGAGAGATCTGATGCTGGATGCAGAACAGCCATCCCTTCTCCTTTCTGTGGCATTACGTCATTTTGAAGGAGATGCTGCTCTGCTCCTGTGCCCTTGGTGTGAGCATTTTAAATATGGAACTTGATTGCAGTCGAAATAAAACACACCTTTTTGGTTTTGGATGGCGTGCCTCTATGACACTGAATGGTTTACTTTTTCTAGGTGTCATTTTGTGCACCTTTCTCTTCAGTGCAACAGGGGAGAAATGTTGGGAGTACAGAATGTTCTGCATGTTTTGTCTGCTTCGTTCCATAGTCACCTTTGTCTGGTTGTGCTTGTAATAATCCTACAATTCAAGGTGCCAGATACTGATATCCAGTTTTTCTGTAACAGTGACAAAGAATTTAAGTGAGAGAAGAGGGGCAAAATCCTCAGAAATGTCTCCAGTGCCCATGAGATCGATCGGTCAGACCACTAAGGCCCATCAGCAGAACAGAATGAGCCAAGTTCTTCAGGTTCCATCTGTGAACTTATACCCCAGCAGGAAGAAGGGGCTGACAAAGGATCATGTCACCTTCAGTGAGTATCTCTGTTCTGCCAGCTGGAGCTGGGCGGATTATTTAAGGTCCCTTTATGCAGGCGTCCGAGTTAAATCCTTCTCTTGACTGATTCTAACTAAAGTGAATCTTAATGCCTCTCTTGAACAGGTCAGATGTGAAGTGCTGAGTCTTCTCCTGTGTATTTTTATGTTCTAAAGGGATCTTTCCCTGGCTGAGCTGAACAGCATAGTTGGTTTCTCTTCCTGACAAAATGAATTATAATATATTTTAGTGAAACTGTCGGAACAAATCAAATACATGTAATATTTGAACACTGTCTTAATACTGTTGTAATAACATTATTGTCAAAAGGAGCAGGGCTTATTTGTTGCCCCTACTGAGCATCACTTTGTTTCTAAGTTTGCCAATTGCAAAGCACAATTATAAATATATATATATATATACACATAAATATATATAATGAAAATATTGTCTCTATTTTAACATATTTGCATAGCTTGGAATGTCTCTGTTGTTGTCCTAGGTACAGGCTCACCACAGAAGTCGTTAAGCTTGTCAGAGGAAGTAAGTAGCAAGAAGCAGACGGATGACACGATGTCCATGGCATCTTCTTTGCACTCCAGCCCCCCAGCTTCTCCTCAGGGCTCTCCACGCAAAGGTACGTGTGCTCTGTTGGTGTTCAGCATGTGTCAGCATCTGTCACAGGAGCTCGTGCCTGTGCTGTACAAAACCAGGTGGGCAGTGGCAGGATCGTTGGTTGGTAACTTCATGTAAGAGGGATGGCACTTTAGGTAACTCATGTCAAGTATAGAAATGTGTTTCTATCCGTTAATAATAGACACTGTTTTCCAATGTGTTTTATATGTTTTGGCCTTAAAAGTGAACTGATCTATAAAGACTGGAACAGTTAGTTTCTTTAAAGTAGCTTCAGTGCTTCTGACAGAGTTCCCAGTAGGTGTAAGTGCTGTGACACCCACCAGCAAATCAGCTCGGATTGAGGTGACCCCACAGGTGAACTGGATTCACAGACCTGGGGATTTCCTGAAGACACTGGTGTTGCACACAGACTACAGCTATTGGCATCTTACATTTTTGCCTAAGGTAGCTGGAAAATCAAGGGATTAGAGGGAGCTGGAGATAAAATACTGTCGTAGATCTCTGGAACAGCTGGTTTTGATAGCTACGAAAGTAGTGCATTCATCCAAATCCTGGAGTTGCTATTGATGTTTTCTGTTCTTGTGCACAGGGCTTTGTATATATCCCTGTCTATATTGATGCCCTGAGAATCCCTTTATTTTTGACACCTTCGTAAAAGACCTGCATCACTTCATCATTAGTCAAGCTTGGATGGGAATTCATTTGAAATCTCTATAAACACCACTTTATAGTGAGCCAGTGTGGTCAGTGTTGAACGGTGTAAGGCATTTCTCCATCCCTTCTGCGCTGCTTTTGTCTCACTGGCAGCCCAGAGCCCACAGCACTGGCATGGCATGGCATGGTGACTTGCTGCATCTTCTCACCGGTTTCAGTGGGAGATCTGCTGGCCCATCTGCTTCTGCCTTCACAAGATACTGTTTCCTTTAGGAGAATGACACTTATTTAGACACAGCATATGGATAAAAACCTTAACTACTCAGGTTGCCAAACCCAGTTCCACTGGGATTTCGCTTCTCTTCTGTTTCTCCTGTAAACATGTTAATTTAGTTGACGTTTCTTTGAAAATACTCTGTTTCTTGGGGGATTATTTCATTAATTGAACTTGCTTTTAGCATATTGTTAGCACTGGACTAATTTGATTAAGGTAATTCATACCCTGTTGTGCGTGCACAGCTCATTGGACTTAAATTAGGTGCTTCACAGACAGCTGAAAGACATAATTTTAGGCATGAACACATTTCGCTATATCTTAGATTTCATTTTCTTTTGAGCTATGCCTGAGTGGTGTGCAGATAAGATTGAAGATTTTTTTTTTAATGAGCACATTACTTCTGCTGTTATTTATCAAGACCTGGCTGTGTGTACTTTGTTGTAGTTGGTAACATCCCAAGGTCGGATAACTGCAGTCAGATGAATCTCTCTGGGTCGTCCTCGTCCCTCGCCAGTGAAACCAGCAACAAGAACAGCGGACAGCGCAGCTACGGAATAGGTGGGGCTTACTTACATAAGAGAATTCAGATGATTGTCAAAGCAAGAGGCAGATCTGACATGAGCAAAAAGGGAGAAAGGAAGGATGAGAGTGAAAAGGCAGAAGCTGAGCGTGAGCACAGGAGAGAGAAGGGACACCTGTTCAGAAGACTTAGGGAAAGAAGCTTCTCCAGGGAAAGAACAGCTTTCACTGCAAAAAGGGAAGCAGAGCACGTCCAAGCCTCAGAAAGCAGCAAAACCCAAAAGGACAGAGACAGTGATGCTCTGAGTACAGCGAGTATCTATAGCAACAGCAATCCACTGACATGTGACTGTCTGCAGATGGGGCCTAGGAGGAGAAGGAAGACTCTCTGATGTATTTTTAGAAGACAGACTGATGTCCATTCAGTATCAGATACGCTGATGTAATCTAAGTTATGTTAGCGTTATGCACTTGCATACAGGAGCATTGAGATGTGTTTAAGCTGTTCAATGTACTTTATTGACCTGTCCAGAACTAGAAGATATTTGTGTCAGTGTTACTAACTCGCCACACTTACAGCATAGAAAAGAAATAACACAAGATTTGGAAAATCAAGGAACAGGTACAGTGACAGTTCTCTTAGCATTTGCAGATGCCAACAAAACAGTAACTTCTGTAATGTTCTCTTAATTTGACTCAAAGTAGTCCCTCCTGTGGTGTAAATCAGGTGCTCACTTCCAGCATTGGTGTGTTTGTGTGTGGATTTGTGCTGGCCTTATTCTGCTAAGCCTTTCAGCCAAGCAAAGACTTGCATTTTACTGTTCCTGTGTTTATGTGCCATTGTTCGACGACCCAGCTTTCATCCAGAGCTCACCTCTGTAAGAGAGAGTAATCCTTTTGTTCTCCAGATCTTACAGGTTCTTGAAGGGGCTTAATTTTCAAGAGACTATTAGACTAAATAAAAAATAAGAGATAATAATTGTTGATAAAGGAAAGGGAACTGAAATCCAGTATTAATGCTAGTCTTAAATGTTTTCATTCCTACGTGTATCAGTTCTACAGTTTGATGACGTTGATGATATTTATATTGCTCTTAAAGTCTTACAGCAGTAGTCAAGCTTAAACTGTGAAATCTCTCAAAGTGTGGGCTGTGTGCTATGGCTCCAGGTGCCATCTTACATGATCTTTGTTCAGAGTATTTCTTGTGGACCAAATTGCATTGGCCTTAAACTTGTATGTACTGCTTTGGTTTTTAATTTCCCGATCACTTCTCATTTTCACCTAACTGATGTGAATGTGTGACAGTCCAGCTGAAAGGCGTATGTAGGTAGAAATGAAGTGCAAAATGGATGAATTGGCAGGAAATTGGAGAAAAAAACACTAATCCAAAGACCATGCCAACTGTGTATTGGTATGGTCTCCTGTAAAGCAAGAAGGCAGTGTTTTCATTAATTTACAGGCACCCGTTGGCATATATGTGAAGCAGCTGTTGACCCAGGGTTTTTCACATAGAGGCTCTAACTTTATAATGCTGTGCACGTACTGTAAGGCATATCATATAGTCTCTATGCTCCCAGTGAAGGCAGGATAAGGAAAGGATGTACTTCTTGACCTGCAGTGGATTTGCAGCGGAGAGACTCAGTGTGAACCAAGAAAAATAAATAAATCTAAGCAAACAAACAAAAACAGCAACAAAACAGTCATTGATCCAGGACCTATTGCCCTCCGGCAAATGGGAGCGAGCAACAGCTGTGGAACAGTTACTTGAGAGAAAGTATTTCAAACAAACAACAAACTGAACAGATGTAACAGACACCAGACACCTCCTGAGTTTGTTGCCTGACAGCAGAAACAGAATGAGATGGTGCGTGGACTTATCCTGAGAGATATATGCTACAGAGAGCTTGAAATCTGAGCGTCTTGAATTCAGGCAGTCAGAGGCTGATGAAACAGCACAGTGCAGGACTTCTCTGCAGCTTTCCTGAGCTGGAGGGGGCTGCTACCTATCCCCAGAGGACCCCAGGGCGTGCTTTGCCCTCAGACCAGCACAGGTGAAGTTCGCCAAATTCAGTTCATTGCAGTTCTTCCCTCTCTTCTCTGAGATGCTTGCAATAAATGTTTTAGGCAAGCTGTCGGTACTAAGGGAGTTTCTGACACTGTCTAGGGACTGGTGTCCTGTTCTGAGTCACCTCAGCTGTGGCAGCAGGGCAGTACACAGGATGCATGTAGCCAGCACACATGGGAGGCCCTAAGATGCTCTCTCTGATGTCCACTCCAGGTGCTGTAGCAGGTTTGGATATATGGGGCTAAGCACATCACTTGCATTCGGGTCCTCCAAGCAGGAGTGTGTTGCTCTGCTCTGAACCCATTCCCTCCTGCAGTCCTGGCCCCGCTGTGGTTGTGTTTCCCACTTTTGCTTCTTGATCTGTTAATCCTGGAACAGCTCATAAAGCTGAAACGGCCCATCTGGCTCATCCCCGGTGCTGATGGCTTGCTTTTACCTCACCCAGCAGCTCCTCAGCCGCTGCCAAAATCTTTTAGTGAGTCTCTCCATGACAGTCAGCCAGGGGAAGCTGTGGGAGCACGCTGTGGTCGTACTGGTACTGAATGGTGCAGAACAGGAGAGCTCTGACCCATCCACCCCCTGCGCACAGTGCAGACGTTGCTCCTGTCTGTACCGGTGTAACCATGTGGTGTGGATCTGTGCAGTTGCTGCTCGGTTACTGGGGGCACCTGGCTTGTGTTAATAAATTGCAGGACTAGATGCTGGCATGCTGAAGGCTTTAGTACCAAGAAAACCTCAGTGGGCAGTTTGTAATCAAGTTAGGCTTGACTTTTTTTTTCTTCTTTTTTTTCTCCTGAAGAGCCGCAGTGTTTGTCATGGAACAAGACGTTTTCTCCTTCTCTCCTTTAGGTTATGCCCTCATTCCTTCCACCAAATCCGACAACTTCTCAGACTCCAGTCACAGTGAGATCTCCTCCCGCTCCAGCATCGTCAGCAACTGCTCCGTGGACTCGATGTCGGCCGCGCTGCAGGACGAGCGCAGCTTGTCCCAGTCACTGCTCGTGGTGGACTCTGCGGGGACGGAACGGAAGGAGCATTCCCAGGCAGAGTACGGGCAGCCCTGCCCCGGGTGAGGCACGCTGGGCCTGGCTCTTCTGGTGGAAGAGGGAGGAACAGAGCTGTAGGGAGGCTGGTTCTTGGCCATGACCAGGAGCGTGCCCTGGGGTGCATGGCACAGAGCGTGGCCGGCAGGTGAGGGAGGGTCTCCTCCTCTCTGCTCTGCCCTGTGGGGGCCACATCTGGAGCACTGCACACTGCACGGGGCTCCCCAGCTGCTGGTAGATGGGGAACTGCTGGGGAGAGCCCTGAGGAGGGCTGCAGGGCTGGGGGCTGTTCACCTCGGGGAGAGAGAGCCAAGAGAGGGGATGCGGTCAGCACTGATCAGTATCTGAAGGGCATCAGGAGGGCAGGTCTGGGCTCTTTTTGATGGTGCCCAGTGACAGGACAAGGGGCACCAGGCACAGACTGCAACGTGGGAAGTTGCATGAGAACGTGAGGAAGAGCTTCTGTGCTGTGAGGGTGGCAGAGCCCTGGCACAAGCTGCACAGAGAGGTGGTGGAATCTCCTCCGGAGATATTCAAAACCCATCTGCATGCTGTCCTTAGCGACTGCTGTAGGGAGCCTGCTTTAGCAGTGGGGTTGGACTGGGAGATATCCAGAGGTCCCTTTCAACCCCTATGGTTTTGTGACTCTGTGATGGTGTTAAGCTCTTCCCAGAAGCTGGGGTATTGGCCTTGAGAAGTTTTCCCATGAAACTTTATTACGTGGATAGACAACAGCTTGATTACATCAGTGGGTTCAGCTGGATGTCTTCTGCAGGAGGCTGCAAATGCATTAAAAGCTGGTGTGATGTTTAACAAAGCACTCACCCTGCAGTACCAGGAGAGCAGAACAGGATGCCAGCAGTCACCTCGGCCAGCAGCACCCATCACTTAACATACTCCAAGAAGATTTTTAAGGATTGTTTTGTTACCTTTCTCTTTGTTGCTTAGGCAGAGTGGAAGCTTTCTGCCCCTTGCACAAGAGGTGTTGTTACCTGAGTGCAATGAGAACGTGTCCTGAGGTGCCTCTTAGCAACTGTGACTCTTTGGGCTTGAGTTGAGTCAATGAGAGAGATTCTTCTTACAATTCTAATCATTGTAGGTCGTCTCAAAAGCAGTCTAATCTTTTTGTGCTTGGACACTACGAAGAGCTGTGTGTTCCTATGTAATTGGTTTTAATGTGCTGGTATTCCACGATGTTCTCTCCCGTGTGAAAAAGATTATTAGCATGTGCTTGGCAGCTTTTAAGAAATAGGTTTGATTTATCCCGTTGTGCTGAAATGGGCAGTAAAAGGTGAGCTTTGTAAATGAAAGAAATTCCCTTTTCTCAAAGGCATAGCACATGCTGAGAGTGCAGTCCGAGCAGTCCCTGTGCTGAGCAGAGTGCTTTGCAGGGGTCCCCGGCACCTCTGGTTCTGGATGTTCAAAGCCACCTTCAGTGCCAAAGCACTGTGAGTTGCTGCTTGCTAAACTCACTGCTCTGGTTGCACATCAGAGGCAGATTATCCATGGGCTGTGGCTGCTTTTCTATGCCTTATTTTCATTAGGTTTTGGAGGTAAGCAAACAGTTTTTATGCTAGAATTTGTCAAATAGAAAAGCAGAGGGAAAAGGAGTTTTTTGCGCATATTTGAGAAGTTCCTTGGCCTCCGGAGTGTCGGTAAACTGCAGAAAGACGGTGTTGAGTTTTCATGTTGTGCTTCCTGTGTGTTTGCTCACATAAGCAGGAAGAGTCTACTGGTTGCAACCTCCTGTACTCTGAATTCCTGCAAACCTGGCTGCTTCTGATTGTTTCTTAATTACGTGGTGACGGTGGCTAGAGCTTCCAGCAGCCATTTGTTTAAACGAGAAATTTTATTGTTTTCAAAGCTGCTGAGTGTCTCGTTGCTGTTGTTTCCAACGCAGCTGGTCGGTCACGAGGCCCACTCTGATCAGAGGGATGGCCTTCACCTCGTCCATGAGCAACGAGGAGATCTCCCACGAGCACATCACAGTGGAGGCAGCAGACAGCGGCCGGGGCAGCTGGACCTCGTGCTCAAGTAGCTCTCACGACAACTTCCAGAATATCCCAAACCAGAAGAGCTGGGATCTCCTCAACTCCTACCGCCACACCCAGCTGGACGGACCTATCGCTGAGGTTGAGCCCACAAACTGTTACTCAGAGGAGGCCTATTTATATTCCGAAGCCTTTTCCAAAACTAACAGGCAGTCGAAAGCCAGCACGGAGCTCGATCAGTCTCGGCAGAGCTGGGCCTCCTCGAGCTCCCTGTCAGACACGTACGAGACAAACTATGGGACCATTAAGCGCAGGGGGCTGGAGAACTCGACGTCAGAGCAGACGGAGGTTTTGGACTCTAAACCTGGCACTGATGCAACTTACAAAACTGTTACTTCGAGCACAGAGAAAGGCCTGATAGGTAAGGCAAGCCAACGGCGTATGGGAGCTTCTACATCTGGTCTGCATTTTGGTATTGAGTTGTTAAGAAATGACATCAGCAGATGCGGGGGCTGGATTGCATGTTAAATTCAGCTTTCCATGTGGTTTTAATTAGAGCACTGCTCAGGCAGTGTGTTTTCAAACAGACGAATATTGAAATAACAAAGCAGCACACTTCCCAAACACTTTCTGGATCTGCGGGAGAATTGTCTTCATGAAAATGTCAGGCAGTTCCTCTCTGTAGTGCGACCTTTTGTCTTTTCGGAATTTGAAACCCTCATCAGTGCAGACTCTCATTCTGGCGAGGAGCAGCAAGCATTGGCTCCTCAAAGGGTCCTCACAGTGCAGACTTTCCATGATCCAGAGAGGGAGAGGAATGGGTACTTTCCTCCTGCGGGACTCCTGCCCCTGGGAGCTCGAGGGCAAAGCTTTGAGATTCACACTTGTCACTTATTTGGTTACACAGCTGCAGTTTGGCTGCAAATGAAAGGAGAAAGCCTTATAAAATGTCTTCTCAAAGGTGCGTGGTTTCACCAGGCGAGATGTTCTTCCGCTGTCCTAGTGAGTTCGGTGGCAAAACTTCTCAAACAGAAGGGACTGGGCTATGAGTAAGATAAAACACGGAGTGCAAAGCTTCTGAACTCTTCTAAAGCCATGAGTGCAGCTGAAATGCAATTTAATTACTACCTAGATTGCTAGAGGGCTTATGTTATCAAAGGTAATCGCCTGAGTCAGCATTGCACACAGGGTGGAGGTCTTGGATTGCCAAGTCACAGAGGCAGCATGGGGTCCCTTGCAGCAGACTTGCTCACAGCTCACTCCTGTGCATGCACTCTGCCCATGTCACCTCTCACAGCTGCTGGTGAGCTGTTTTAGGGTATGGCATGTTAGCTGTTCAGGACATGCTATGTTTGCTCACAGCTTCTCCCCTTGTTTTTAATGGCATTTGCACCGTGTAGCTTGCATCCTGTATGCAGTCACAGCATGCTGGTAAGCAGTGCTCTGTGTGTACTTCAGCAGAGCATGCATTTACCTGCTTAAAGAGCTGATATAGGTGGATAGGATTTATGGTTTGCAAATGCTAATCTGTTAGCTGTGCATCATCATGCAACATGCCAAAGATATTTTTGCTTTATTTCTCCATTTGCTTATTCTCTTTGAGCAGCTTGTTACCAGAGTCTGTAATGACTGCATGAATTCAGGATATTGTGAACAAAACGAGAATCTTCAGTTCATTTGCTTAATGAGGACTGGCGTTGAATAGTCCCCACAAGAATTGGCATGAGCTTTCTTACCTGAAACCTTTAAAACAGGGCTGGAAAGCCACTCCCCACACACTAATGGCAGAGTGTGCTCTTGGCAGAAGCAGTGGGTGCGATGACTTCCCAGCTCTGCATTCTGCAGCACCAAACAGTTCTTGCTGCAACCTTTTGCTTTGCAAGCAAGAAAGTGTGGGATGGTGATGGGCCATCGCTGTACATCCAAATGGAAAAGCTTTCTTGTAGCTTTTACCCACAGTACACATCACAGTTTATTTCTGCCTCTTAGTTAGGTTTCCCTTGACCACGGTGTAGGATTTCACCCTGTTTTCTTCATAAAGTGAATGTCCATGTAGGTAATAAGCTGCTCTGCAGGGGATGTGCGATATACTTCATTTTCACCTTGGGTAGGTTTTACTTAAAAGATGAGGAACACAGACCATGACATTGCTGGTCTAATTAAGGTCAGATCTTGATTATTGAACGGCTTTCCTTAGTTCCTAATGCTGTAACAGATTTCCCAAGCTGTGTACCAAGCTTCAGTTGATCCCTCCCGAGTTTCATCTGGTGATAGCACACGTGGAGAAGGAAGGGGTTTAATATTTCTGCGAGTGTATAGGCAGTAAGAGAACATTAAAGTACCTCACCTATGTAGGGGAGAAAGGCCTAGGGATGTGACTTTTAGGTGGAGGGAATATCTTGGTGGCAATAGGAGAGGGTAAAGGACTTGCAAGAAAATGCCCAGCCCTGCAGGACAGCTCATGGGAGGGTTTGTAACCCCGAGGGTATTGAGTGACAAAAAGTGTTGGATATTAAGTGCTGTTTATTTCGATAACATTTGTGAAATACTATGAAAGAAAGCAGAGCCAAACTACCTATTATTCCAGCCTTCATGATGAGATTCATTAGTAGCTGCAGGTAAACTGGAGCTATCTCCTTTATAGGAGAATATACCCACCCTAACCCTACCTCAAACCCAACCAAGTGAAGTTACATGAGAATGGTTTCTGACAACCAGAGCCTCTGCCTCTACCCACGTACATGTGTTAAAGCTCCTACCACATGAATCCAGTGTTCTTTTACTAGAATCCAGGCCTATGTACCGAGGCTGTCCGTTATAAACCAACTTCCATCCCTGCTACTTATGCCCAGAATCACACAAGTCCCCAACACGATCAGAAATGCAGCTTTATTTTTGTTCTTTCGCCTTATTGTGAGAAAAGAAGATATTTCAGCTCTTGGAGTAATTGAATCTGTCGTGAGCATGCACTGTTTTAAATGCGTCCACAAGAAGAAGGCAAATTTACTTTGCTCTAACAGATTTTGGAATTATCCTGGCTTTGAAACTGTCCTGTTGCAATGTCTATATGGAAAAAGCCCAATTTAACATGCATATGAGCCCCTGAGCTGGGATGGGTGGGAGGGGAGGTCGTGTACTGAAGGTTTGGGGTGAGGGCCTGTGTGGTGTGAAGGAGCAGTGGATGGGGAAGGAAGGCAGGGGATGAGCTGTGCAAAGGGCTGCTGCAATGAAATGTTACTGTCAGCAGCCTCTTGGTGAGTGCAGAAGGTGTAGTGGAGCCTTTCCAGAGGCTATTTCTGGTTACTCATCATCTGTAAAGAGAGAATTTAAGATACGGGATAAAAAAGTAATTAAAAGTACGTTTATTCTGAGCCATTATGTACTACTGGGAAGTGCAAAACAGTGAGTGCAGGCTCTGTATATACTTTGCCTCGTAGGAGCAGCTTCGTGTGATACAGTTCTTCAAATTCCCATAGCACAGCTGATGGAGAAGTTAAATCTCTTAGCCCACATCAGTTAATACGGTGCTGTTTTACTAGAGTGAATTTCTGGGAAGCCCCTGAGCACCTTTTGGCTCATGGAGGCAGTGCCACTGGAGTCAGTGAGCAGTCCTTGCTCGTGGGTGCCAGTGCTGTGCCCGAGAAATCCAGGCTGCTGCCTCAAGTGCTGCAGTTTTGGCTTCCTGGGCTGTCCAGATTCACACAGCCCTGGCTGCAGCAGCTCTGCTGGCACCAGCAGCTTTCCACGTCCAGCAGGGGCACGCCGAGCTCTGCCATTGCAGGCTGGCTGTAGGGGATGCTGTGCTTCCAGCTGGGCACCCTGCCCGGTCAGTTCCTGCTTCTGTTGCTGCTCTGACTTCTCGAAATAAGTCCCAAGCATAAACGAAAGCATAAATATCTGCTGCTGTCGTTATAACCAGTGTTTCTGCATTTGCATTTTGTTATCAGTTTCTGTTTTGCCATTGTAACATTTCATGATTTTTTAACGTTTTGTTTCCTTTGTTTTCTTCCTTAACATTTCCATTGCTTATTTCTCGTGCCAGTGTACTGTGTCACCTCACCTAAGAAGGACGATAGGTATAGGGAGCCTCCGCCCACCCCTCCGGGATATATGGGGATTTCTTTAGCGGACATAAAGGAAGGATCGCCCCACCACCCACACCTAAAACCTCCCGACTATAGTGTGGCAGTGCAGAGGTCAAAGATGCTGCACAGTGACCTCTCTAGACTCTCGTCAGCCCCTCTCGGGAGCGACCCGGTGGCCTGTATTGCATCGAAGATGCCTCAGTGGCATAGTCGGCAGCCGTCCGGCCCCCAGCTAGCAGATCTGCCTGGCACAGATAGTGAAGAGGATGGTATGTGGATCACCTGGTTCGGGAGATGTTCATTAACGCCGTGTTAATGGCTCTGTGCAGTGCTTCCTTCACAGGGACGCTCCGGGCTTTCGAAACTGCTCGTCTCTAACTGCGCAGAGATGTGTGTGTGTGTGTGTGTGTGTGTGTGTGTGTGTGCATCTGCCTTCGTGTATACACACACCTGGGAAAAGAACACCTTCCTTGCACAAAAAGCATGTTGACACCAAACAGACTTTTAATGGCTCCGGATGAGCCCTCCCCCATCCAGACGGGACGCTCACGAGCATGGAGGTGCTGGTTTTCCTTTGAAACCTGTGCCCAGTTAGTGGTGATGAGTTAAGGGACACTGTCAGGCTTTAAATTATGTGCGGACGAACTCCAGCCTGCCTGGATTAATTAACTGGCATCCCACTGTTTTGGGGGTGATGACCTAAATTGGTTCCTCTGAATTCTGCCGTGGTCAGGTTTTGTACAGCTCTCCCCTCGTGTCCCGTTGGCACTCTCACGTGCTGTCCCTATAGGAATTTCTGCAGTATGAGCTTAAAAACATTGAAGATAACAGCAGTAACATTTTATTCCTCTGAAAAGTGCATTTAATAGAACCTGAGCTGACCCCTGGCAGTGTCCCTTGCAGTGAAATCCCCCTCACTTTTGTTTGAAGCAACAGCCAACGCTGCGGAGCACAGCGTATATCCTGATACACACGTACCCATGATCAGAATACAAGAGATTCTGCTGGAAAAGAGTGCTCTCACGTGGTGCCAACACCCAGCTAGGGCAGTTACCCCTCGACTGCTTATCTGCTGATTTGCTTTTAATTGTTACGCGCTGTTGTGATCTCTCTGTACCCTTTCTGGTGAGCTGATGATTTTCTGAGGGTGTTGTGGTCGCTTCTCTCGATCTGCCTGGCTTAAAGCAAACATCAGTTGGGATGAAAACAATTCCTGATGCACAGTGGTCCTATCTCGGCCCGTTCTAATGGCACTAAACACGTATATTAGCTCTGCAAATCCAAATTTAGGGCCAAACTCTTAAAATTGCCCAGTGTCCCTTCAGTAGCGATATCAAATCTTTCTGCTGTTAAGGATAAGGAAGCAATTGCTTCAAACATCGTCATCCTGGCGCTTCTGAACCAAATGCAGCCGTGCCCTTGCAGGTGCACCCCTCCCTGTGCTGCAAGTGCCCGGCTGATTTCATTCGGAACGTCTTCACAACCATCACTGCATGCTGGGAGCTGATGGACTGCTTTGCCCTGGGTCCCCGGGTCGGGGGCTGCATGCGAGCCCCCCTGGAGGCGGTGGGATTTCCCAGTGCACAGTGCACAGCTGTGTGCCTCCAGCACTCAGACCACGTGAGGTTGCTCGACGGGGACCCAGCGTGTGGCTGAGACAGGGAAAGCATCGCGGGGCAGCGGTGGAGCGTGAGCAGAACCACGGTTGGTTGGGTTGTGCTCTGTGCTGTGTGCAGCAGGCCGATGGAGTAAGGCGCTGTCTTCTCTTGTTTTGCAGAAGATGAACAAGTGTCAGCGGTGTAACCATCGAGCTGTAAGCCACTTCCAGACACCACAGGCACGGGAAGGAGGACCACAGGATCTGGTTAGCGAACGCTAACGACTTGCTGCTGCTCACCTCGCTCCTCTGTCACGGACTGCTCGGGTCACTGCTGTCCCCTCCCTCTGCTCTGAGCCCCCCCAGGCCGAGCACCGGGAGCGGGGCAGGATGCATTCTCCTGGAGGACACCATCCGACCCTCGGTAGATTTCCCTCCTCGTTATTTTCTACACCACGAATCTAAGAGTGTTATTTTATGAACTCCGAAGAAAAAGAAAAGAAAAAAAAAAGTCAGCAAAAACCGAAGGACGTTGCTGCAATATCTGAAAATAATTTATTAATTTAAATTTCTGTCTTTTTTTTTTTTTGGGGGGGGGGGGGGGGGGCTGGTGGGGGATGGGAATTTCCTTTGTGTCGGGAGCTCTCTGGTTGGTTAACGCCGAACCTTGATGATGATGGCAAACGAGTGCCCCGTGAAGCCTTGTGCTCTCTGAAACCTCGTGTGCAGGATGGTGTGAGCAGCAAGGTGCTGTGCCAGCCTGGGGAGCACTGCCATCTGCTGGCACTGCCTTCCAGCACAGCTGAGCCTCATATTTCTTAGCTGCCCGCTGATGAAGGGCACAGCCCACGTTCTGCTCCCCTGCTTAGCAGCTCTTTGAGACGTGGCAGCTGCTGCTCTCAGCTGCTGGGTGAGTTTGAAGCTTTGGCTGGCCTCTGCATGCAGAGGTGCTGCTGGCAGCCTAGAGCTAACCGTGTGCTGTGGGTTTCCAGCCCTCTTGCCAGAGCTGCGTGGGATTTAGGAGCAAAGGTTAGAAAACAAGTAGGTAGATAAAGAAAGCTGCCTTCTTCTCACATGTTAATTAGTGAAACCGAACGTTAGATGGCTGTGTAGTCACAGCCTGAGCCCATGATTGAGCACCTGGGGAAGGGGCGTAGCCAGCCCAGCTGGAAGCAATCCCAGGGTCCAGCCCTCCCCAACCCCATATGGGGGCTGGCAGGCGCAGGGGAAGGAGCTCTGCTCCGAGATGTCGTCCTCTGAGTGTTGGCGAGCCCTGGTCCTCACAACAGGGTAAGAGATTCCCTCTTTATTGCTGGATTGTGGCTGCTGCCTTTCTTGGGTGATCCCAGACTGGTGTATCTGCTGCCTCCTGTCCTCACGGATGGCATAACACGTAGGTGTGAGTGCAGTGTGTTTTATGGGGGATTAGAACCGGTATCTGTTCGTCTGGAAAATAGAGGTGATCTCAAGAAGTGCTGTCCTAAACCTCGGGTAGGAGCCCTGGAGCTGCTGGCACCCCGAAGGCTGTGCCTTGCACACAGCCCCTGTGTGCACGAGCTTCTGTTTGCTGCTGGTTTGCTTTGGTTTTGTGTTGCCAACCAGAGTGCCCAGGGTTAAAACTGGAAATCCGTGCGTTTTCCTTTCCTTCCAGCACACGACGCCCCGTTCTAGTGTTAAATTGGACATGAATGTGTGAATAATATGTATTTAAACATTTAATTGTAAACCTTCGTTGTGATGTTTACAGCCTAAGCTAGAAAGAAGATGTTTGTCATTTTTACAGTGCCTCTGAAATGATTTCTATATCCATCGTTGTGAAGAGCTTTAAGATTTATTATTTCCTTTTCCTGTATGTGTGTGGGGGGGGTGTGAGGTGTATGTGACACACATCCCAAAGCCAACCCGAAGCCCCTGGTGTGCTGCCCCGTGGTGCTGAGGGAGCACTGCTGGTGCTGTGATGGGGCCGCCTCGTGGTGAGGAGAAAACAGTGATGCTAAAGCTGACACGAGGCGTCGCGTAACGCGTTTTGCTTTTTTGAGGCCTTCCTGAGCTTTGTGAAGCTGCTCAGGCCTTAAGAGTGAATCAGAGGTTAACGTGAGAGTGGTTCCTTCCAGCACAGCAGCGCTGGGGACGGAGCTGATGTGTGGGGATGGGCTCTGAGCCACCCGTGTTGGACAAAGGCTGTGGGTGTCCCGCAGGGATGGTGGGGTGTCCCGCAGGGATGGTGGGGTGTCCCGCAGGGATAGTGGGCTGCGCTGGCTGCTGTGTCCCTGCACTGCTGTGAGTGGCCGCAGGTGGCAGAGCCATGAGAGCCATCACAGTGCGTTCCGCGGTGCTTTTCGGGGCGCTGAGGGGTGTCAGTGAGCGGCAGCCTGCTGCTCCTCGTGTCTCCTTGCTGCCCGATACGGCCGCTGTAAATAAACCCCTCCCGCTCGTCCTTGCTGCGATTTCTTCCGTTTGTGTGTTTTAAAACGAACCGATCACATTGATCGGGGCCGATGGCGGGGTGTGCTGTGTCTGGAGCACCTTCGAAGAGGCATTATCCCTTTTTTTCAGCATCCTTCAGCCCCGGCTCTGCCGAGCACCCAGCTGCCCCCTCTGCTCTTCGCTGGGGGGTGAAAGCTTTAAGCATTCCTCATTTCACCCGGCACAAACCCTCTGGAAGAGCAGCTCTGAGAGCTTTTAGCCGTCCTCTGCAGCAGCAGAGAGGGGACAGGCAGGGAGCCCTGGTGCAGAGCATGGCACGGAGGTGTGTGCTGGCCGTCCCCGTGGCTGAGCCTGTCCCACGTGGGGAGCTGATGCTGGCATGGAAGTTGTTATAAAGCGTTGGGCTTAGAACTGGGATAAGCTTCCCTCTGCCTGTGCAGGAGCAGAGGAAGAAAGGGATACTCTCTCTTTAGAAAAGCTTGACACGTTGTACTTTAGGACGCTTGTATAGAGGGTAATCACCTTGAATTCCCAATCCAGCTTTTGCTTACCTTGTGCTTTTTATTGTTTTATCTTTATTTTTGATATACCTGGAATGCAGTTGAGCTTGGTATTAATTAAATTCTAACTATGTGAGCATATTGGCAAAACTGCACAGATGTAATGATATTCCAATAGCAATTGTACTGCACAAGTCAGTGATTGTAAAGTATTCTGTAACAAGCAATGTTTGTCTCCTATTTTTTGATACCTCTTACACTTATGTCTTTTAGAAAGACAGTGCCTCTGTATGCTTTTTGTATTTTTACTGAGTGATTGTAAATATTTGTTATATTTTTGGTTAAGAGAATGTTTAAAAGTACTGTTTATTATCCAATCTATTAATATGTTGGAATCAATAAACAATCTACATCCAGAAGCTTCTTTGGCCGTGCCCATGGAGGTGGTGGGGATGATCCAGGGGCTCTTCTCCCATCCCCGCTCCTCCCCGTGCTTTGGGACTGAGCCCAGGGCAGTCAGCAAACAGCCACACAGGTGAGAAGGCACTGTGGGGTGGAAGCACACTGCTGAAAATGCCCTTTTTAAAGCAAACAGAGCAGCAGTTTCATTAGGGACCACTCCTCTTTGGTGGGTTGCTCAGCCCCTGCAGTGCTGCAGGGGTGCTCGGGGGTGGGGAAGTGGCTCTCATCCTCCCTTGGTTCAGGAGAAGCACTTAGTGCTTGGGACCCACGATGCTTTTGACAGCTCTTAGGGTTTGTCACGTGGTTTGGGTGCTTTTAACTTTCCTAAGGGTCCTGGAGGTGTGCAACAGTGGGAAGTGCTCTCATTTCTCCCATTCCTGACTGGGGGATCTGATGGTGGAGGGTCCCACGCACCTCCACTCAGCACCCACCAGGGAGGAGCTGTGGCTGTGGGGTGGGGGGGGGAAGTGGTGGTTGCTGAGCTGCAGCCGCAGCTCTGCCTGCATTTGGTGCTTAGGAGCAGTGGTAAAAATGAAGGTCGTAACCATATCTGCAATTCCAAACTTTGCAGCTTGATGTCATACACTCCAAGATCTGCTTTAGGAGCATAGCTGGGAGCGTCAGGTACCGTGGAGTGTTATAAATGCACGCCCATTTCTGAGCAAGCACGAGCTGTGTTGCACAAAGCCGTGGGGCAGTAGTGGGAGCAGCACACATTTCATTTTGGGATGGTGCTGATATTCAGCAGAAGCCTGTGTGCTCTGGGGGAGGTCCAGAGCAAAGTGGTGGAGTCATCCCATCTCTGTGGGGAGAGCTGTGAGGTGGGGGACTGCTGGCTGTGAGCACAGCACCTGCAGCCTGCTGTTCTGGGGTGTGTAGGGGTGTAACCCTACTCTGGATTAATGTAGCTGGGGGGGTCTTAGAGGCTGAGGGTGTGGATGGCACTACAAGAGCTGCCTGGATCGGTCTGCCAGCGTGACCACAGGGATGGATCTGGCTGCGAGCATCCCTCTCTGTGGTGCAATACATCCATCAACATCTGCAGCACCCATAGGGGAAGGGCTGTGCCACCCCTCCTTGCTTTCTCTTTTTGAATTCCTGTACTGATACACAACTGGAGGCGAGGAGGGTCTCGAGCAGAGATTTCAGAGTGGGGCCGTGTCCCAGTGTGGGGTGCTGAGCCCCCCCAGGTCCCTTCCCCTGCACCATGCAGTGCCTCTGCTGTCCACCTCTGCCATCTGCAGAGGTAATCACGTTGGGTAGAAGTCACCCTTGGTTTTACAGCAGCAGCAATTAAACTCAGTTGGAGATGTGACTTCTAAACGAGGCTGTGTGTTCTTCCAACGATGCGTTTGACATCAGGAAGAACAAACACGAGCACGAGAAGCGGGGTGAGGGCTGTGATGCTACAGCACCTGCTCTCCTTGGGTTTGCTCAGCACTGCATGCCTGGTGGTAGTGCTGTGTGGTTTGCTGCCCTGCAGCACCGTGTCATCAGTGCTTTATAGGATGAATGGGAGCTTATGAGGGAGCTCTGTGTCTCTGCATGTCTGTGCAGACATTCCCACTCACTTTTAAGGCTTGAGTAACACCGTAGCTGGTGGCTAAGCCACCCGTAGTGTCCCCAAGGTCAGAGGAAAGTCCCCATCTGAGCTTCTCTGCATAAAAGGGGAAAAGAAGAAAAGGAATGTTTCACAAAGCCACCAAACTGACCCCAGTGCCCAGAGAAACTGCATCATAAAAACCAGTGTGAGAAGAGGAGATTCAGAGAAGGACTGTGGGGCTTTTTCCCTGCGGGCATGAACTGCTCCGTGCAGCCCTACAGAGCTGAGCAGTCACAGTGGCACTGGGAGATGTGCTGAGTTCTGTCCTTAGGCTGTATCTATATGTGTCTGTGTTATGAGACTTTCATTGTTGGTTGGGGCTCTGGAGGCTTTTCAGTCAGTGCCTTTGGATGGAGATCTCCCTCAGTGCTGGCTCTGTGGTTGGCTGCAGCGTGGCGTGGCTTTGTCCCATCCGTGCGGGGGGGGAATGTCTGCAGCTCTGTGGGGTTTTGTTGTTCATGGGGACACTTTGCCATTGTGTTGTGCTTCTGTTCAATGTCAAATCCATATTGCCCACAGCAGCGTTTAATAGGCTTCTGATGTCAATTTCAAGTCAGTAACTCAAGATCTTAATCGCGGGACGTGTCTGGACTCTGGCTCACCTGCCATTATTTCTGTGCCATGCACTGCATGTATGAACTGCTGCAGCTTTGGGGGAAAACAAAAACTCCTGAGAGGGATCGCAGAGCTGAGGCCGTGCTCAGCCCAAGAGATGGCACTGTGCTTCCATTTCACAGCACGACAAACCAGGCTCGGTGACTATCATCAAGCTTCTCTCCAAGATGCTGGGATTATTTTTTCCCAGTAAAATCCGTTATTGTGAAGGCCAAATTGCTGCCAAAAAAAAAAAAAAAAAGCCTTCAGCTAAAAAAGTATATATCTATAAACTAATAACACATCATTGCGATGAAAAATAACACACAGGGAAGGAGTTTTCCTCAATTATTGATGGGCAGTGTTTCTTGTGCTTAGTCCGAGGAGCCTTGATGGACAGAGGCAGCTCTTTGGGTGAATGGCACTTCCATGGGCGTTTTATCTACAAAGATGGGCCCTGGGGTAATGAGCAGCCCCACAAATGGGGAGGAAGGGAAAATGATGGTGATGTGAGCAGGCATGGGGGCAAATTGTGGGGTGCGCCCTGGGGGGAGCATCCCCGTGAGCCCTTAATGCAAAGAGTGCAGAGGTTGGGCAGTTACCCAGCTCATGAGTTACTGAGGATTGGAATGGGATTTAAGCCTTGATCACTGCGACATCACTGCCTGTGGTGGGAAGCCTGGGAGAGCTCGGCTGTGTAACCCAACCACGTGTCTGTACAGGGGGGAGGCCCAGGGAGGAGGTGCCCATTGAAGGCCATTTTAAGCACGAGCTGTGAACTATTTGTTTTTTACGCATTGGTGTGAGACTCGGGTGCAGTTGTTTGGGTTTTGGGGGGGGAAGGCACTGGGATAGATGGTGTCGGGGTTCAGACTGGTGACACGTCTCTGTAAGTGGCTGTGGCAACCCCTTGAAAAAGAAAATTTGGCCAAGAAATGGAAATCTGGCGGAGAGATTGAAACATGGAGACAACAACAGGCCGAGGGATCGGAAGGCATTCCTGCTCCCTGCTGAATTCACTTAGCTGGATTGCTTAATTGGAGGTGATAATGCAGCATTTTCTGATCTGGCATCATCTATGCTGCAGTGTATGAAATTGGCTGAAAAGCTCAGGAGTAGCAGAGCAGCAGATGAAACACCCCAGCAAAGAGGACAGGATGAGAACAAAGTTTATTTCATTAATGAAACGCGAGGATAAAGGAACAGAGCTTTTCAGAGCAACCTCATTAGAAACCCAGGCAAATTAGTGGCATTATGGTTTATTAAATATCATTCTGCCAAGGACAAAGAAACCTCGCAGCAGAAAGCACATAATAGTGACAAAAAAAACCAACCATGAAGAGGAACTGTTTTCTTGCTTGAGTTCCACCCTTCCACATAACTCCTGGTCTGAGCTCTAACCAAGACAAGGCCCTTTATCTAAACCTGAATCCAGAATGGAAGTGATAGGGTTTGGCACCTGACAGGAATGTATCAGCTGATAATCTCGTGTGGTCATATCCTCAGAAAGTGACCAGTGGAAATGTGGTCCCGAGGTCCATTTGGGGGCACCAGGTTCACATGCAGAGTTATTACTTTCAAAGCTACTTCGAGCGGTCCACACCTATTGCTTTTATTAATGAAAATTAAGTGTGTACAAACTTGCCTCCATGGATTCTGCAGGGCAGGGGGGGGAAGGTTGGCCGTACTGAGCTTTGATATGCTTTCCTTCTTCAGGATTCTCTGCACATCCATGCCAGACCGTTGATTGGGATGCAGGGCTCCTCGCTGCCAGGCTCCTGTCTCTGGGCTGTGAGAAGGATAAAACAGAAATAAAGATCTCCCGTCCAGCTGGTTGTAATGCATGTGCAGAGCCATTTGGCACCAGCCTGAGGGTTTGGAACAGAGATGCTTCCACGATTAGAAAAGGGAGCAGGGATTGGGACTGTGGGTGCAGACGTTTCCTAGGAGTGAACCCGAAATTGCAAAGCTCTGTTGGGTGTGTGGAGCAGGAAACAAACCCAGTGTAAAATAAATGAGATGATGCTCTGCCTGTCCCCAGAGTAATGGGGAAGTGCTTTAGGATTGCTACACAGGGGCACGTTTCTTGCTGAAGATTTACTTTTCATGCATCCATGGGCAGGGTGGGATGGGGCCAAAGGTGATGGGGAGCAAAGCCATTGAGCCCCTCCATCCTGACTTGTTAGATGCTATTTGCATACCCATGGGGAAGTGACAGAGTCCCGCTCTTCAGTGAGCAGACAAATGTGCTGTCAGCCCACAGAGCCCAATAACTGTGCACCAGCTGAAGAGGGTCACCCCTGGATGTGCATCATCAAGGGCTTCCACTTCACCATGGCAGTGGCCTGTAGAGATGACAAAGCTCCAGGGCTCCGTTGGATGGGTGTGTGGATCACATTGAGCACACGGAGTCGGCGTAGCCATGCTGCAGGGATGGAGGTGGCAGCAGTGGGTGTTGTGGACACCCAGAGGCCCCAGGCTGCCAGGCTCTCTGCAGGCAAAATCTAAGAGGCTGAAAAAAAAACCAGGTCTCATTTGTTCCAAATCCCCCGAGGGGCCCAGCTGTGCTTTGAGGCCCCCATGTACTCCTGCATTTCTCCCCTTTGGGTTCTGAGTTGGGCACCGATCTGACACTTGGAAGTTTGGACAGCAGATGTTTCCAGCTCTGAGCAGTTTCTGAGGCAGGAACCAGAACTTCTCAGAGCTGTGATGAGTTCAGAACTGCTCACGGCAAAGAGAAAATAATTTCTGGAGGTTTGATGATGATTTATTTTTTACTTTTCTTCTATTGAACGTATTTTCAAGGGCTTTTGTTGCAGTTGTTTTTCCGTTTATGCTAAAGTGAAAGGCAGGAGAAATTTCTATCCGCAGTAACACATGAAGCATATTGGGAGTTGTTTGGGTCAAACATTTTTGCCCTTTTGTAAAACGATGCTTTAGGAATATTAGCACATATATTGGTTATATTAGCAATCTGTTTACCCAGGTAACTGAAGGCGAGTGCAGCCTGCTGGTTTCGCAGGAAGACAAAGACAGAGTGGAGAGCGTTTGTACGATCCTGCATATAAATGACTTATTTATTTTGATAAGATTTTACTGAAATCCAAAGAAGAGATTTGATGTATAACTATAAAATACTTATCAGCATGAAATAATGCCCGCTTTCTGTGCCTGATGTTCTGAGCAGACAGGAACACCTGCCTGGATGGTGGATGGATAACCCATGTTCTTGTACTGATAACTCCAGAGGGAGTTGACCCTCTTCTCCATCACCTCCAACAGAGGCGGCAGCACTTGGGTTTGTCTCCTTGGGCATCAATCCCATGGAAGAGCTGTGGTGCTCTCCACACACCCAGAGAGCAAAACTGAGGGCAAGATGCACTCCTCAAGCAGCACACTGGTGATTTGAGCAAGGTGCAAGATCACCTTTTCTCCCTGTTTCTGCTCCTTGTGTTGCCATCTCCTGCAGGGATTCAGGTACTCCCTTGTTCCTTCTCTTTTGACTCTCTCCGTGGTGGCCAGAGGTAATGGCTCCCTTTTTTGTGGCTGTGACACTTGGCTGTGCCCTCGTGTTGGCTGCAATACTCACCAACAGATTCACAGTATCATAGGAGGGTTTGAGTTGGGGGAGACATTAAGATCATCTGGTTCCAACCCCTGCTATAGGCAGGGACAGCTCCCAGCATGTCAGGTTGCTCTGATTTGCCTCAGAGGAGGACAGAAGGATGGTTACTTGGTTGGCCTTTCAAGGAAGAACCCCAAAAACACAACACAAAATCAACCACAAACCAAACAAACAAAAAAAGAAAATAACACAGTGAAAAAGAAAGGAAGGGAAAGGAAATGGAAAAGGAAAAGGAAGATAATTTCCCTGTCAAACCAGCAGTGCTACAGTACCACTTCTGCAATTACAGCGATCGTGCACGCATGAGTGATGGGACTTTTACATATAAGAGAAATGAGGGAAAGGTCTTTTAAAATACACTTTAGTTTCACTTTATAATTACGTGGATCCAGGCTGATGCATTGTGGAGATATCACTGTGCTGAAGTATGAAATTGTTTGAACATTCATTTTTATCCCGAAGCGGTGCCATGAGCAACAGTTCAGAATATTCTGAATCGGCTGGAATTGTATTAGTGGTATCTTCATAACAAAGACAGTAATTTATTCCATAGATTTAGAAGGTTTTGATTTCCATGTCTGAAGAGCTGAAGGGTCGAAACGTAAATGAAGAGTAGCACACGGCAGCGCTGCACGTCGGCACTACGGAAGTACTAACAGTGCCAACAGTGTTCAGAAATATATTTTATGCAACAGAGAATTTCTACACCTGGAAAACATCGTATGGTGCTGATGGAGGAAGGATGGGTGTCACAGCAATGGTATTAAAGAGGAATGTGGTAGTTTGAGAAATCAACACACATCTGGAGGCTCCTGTGGCTGTTTCAGAAGATTCAACGGTTGCTCGTGCTGGAGGACCTGAAGCCTTTCTAGATAGAGAACCCCTTCCCAGCAGACAGCTCTGAGAACTGGCTCTGAGCACTCCAGATTTCCTCCATTATTCTCACCTCTGCCAGAACGTAGGGGTTGCTTTGGTGCCCGCTCTTCTGCTAATTGCCTCCATGCAGATGAGAGCAGAGCAGCACACATCCGTACTGCCTGTCCTCCTCAGGGCTCCGTGTGAAGACAAGGGCATCTCCACAGCACAAATTGAGTGCTGACAGTATTGGATTGCTTGGTAACCGTTTGCTTAGGGCAATTACCACTAATTATTTAAACGGAATTGGAAATGCGGAAAAATAATCTATAAAGGGTACTAGGGACACATTACTGTGTGATAATGGGATTTTACAAGATAGACAAAAAGTGCCCCTGCTCCAGCAGTGTCAGAGCACATGTACAAGAAGAAATATGCTTTTTCACTACTTGTGAAATTTTGTGGAAAAAAAAAATACAAACAGTGTTGCATCAAACACAAGGTTAGGTTTTGGCTGGTATTTATTTATGGAGTTAGCTCTTCTTGATAATTTAGGAAGTACATAAAGTGCATCTAATTTCATTTCCCCAGCTACATACCCATGGTTCTGCCTAAGCTAAAATTAGCGGTGTTTTTTTGTCTAGACCATCTGTAGATGTAATTCTATCTAGCAGAGTACAAGCACACCCATTCGTAGCATGGAAATGACTTCAGCCTCTGCTCCTCTGAGGAGAGAGGAAGGAGAAATGCTGAAGTCCCCCTTGGGTGTTCTCTCCCCTTGGCCGGGGTTCTTGCTCCTGTCCCTTGTTCCCCCATGTTTACCTTGTTTCCATCCATGGTTGGTTCTGGGCTTTTCTCAGTGTCTGTATTTAATTGAGATGGCAAGTTCATAAGGGACGAGTTGTTGATCACACGACCCTATAGGAACAGAAATGGGTGATGGGCAGGGTGCAGCTGTGATGCGTTGTGGAGGGACCCTGTCCCCTCAGAGCCCATGTCCCATGTTCTCCATGAGGTCACGGAGCTGCTGCAGGGCCGTGCTGTCCCATCCTGCTCCAGAGAGGAGCTGTGACTTCCCACTGCCCATTCCTTATGCCCAGGGCTCGCAGACATCGTTGTGCTCCCCTTGATGCCAAAGCAAAGTCATACTGTGCTACTGCCCTGAGCACTGGCTTTGTGCTGGTGCTCTCATGTGCTGTCCCATGTTGGATTGGTCCAGCTGCTGAGCCACCAACCAAAGGCACCACTGCAGGACTGGCTTTGCTTTCAAGGAACGCCGTATTCCAGCTGTCAGTTTGATGTTAGCACCAAAACTGTGTTTATGCATTTGAATACACAAGCAATTATTTGGATCTCATCTAGACCTGATTAATTCCTACATCTTCTTTTGTGCTTTATCACTTTAATTACTCTAATTGCTGGCATTCAGGAAACAATCCCTGGGCTGCAGCATGGCCTGGGAAGCACTGTGGGAGTTTGTTTACCATAAATGTGCCCTGTTGGATATTCGTGTGTGGGACTGGATCCAGAGAGGGGGATCTAGAATGGATGTACAATAGCAGAAATAATGTACATCAAGATACAATGCCTTCTGCTGAAAGGTAGTCTAATTAGTGGCACAAGTTTGTTAACAAGCACTAATTGCAGCTACTTAGTTGTTGCTTATAATTAGAATTCTCATTCCATCAATATGCATTTGTTGGAGTCTGTTAGGGGAAATTCTGTGGTGCAGTCCTGTTGGTATGGAGTTGAACAGAGCCAGGGGGTTGTAAGTCACAGTGAAACCCATTGTCCATGGGTCTGCTCAGTGTTTGCACCTCTCAGATGAGGGATCTGTGGGCAGTGCTCCCATTCAAAGCAGCTCTGCATGATGCTGGCCAAGCTGTGCCTTCTGAGCATTGCTTTTAATGCAGAGATCTCAGCTGCTGTGCCATCAGTGCTGGAAAAGATATTCCAATTGTGAAGATATCTGATGAGCCCATACGTCTTCCACTCAAATGGAGACTCACTGCATTGATTCCTCATTGTTCAACCTAAGGAGTTGCTCATGGATAACAAGATGTTCTTTAGTTGCATTTAAGTCATAATGTTATCCCTTTAATTGCCCTCACATCCTGCGCTGAGATGGTTTGTGCTGCTGATGGAGGCAGTGGGGTTGCTTCACCGTGTGTCTCTGCAACCCCTAAACATGGGAAATGAGGGGAAAAAGCAATGCACTCAGCAAGTGGCACCTCTTCTCTGGCCATTAGCTGAGTGAGGTCGTTGGTTTGATGAAGAAGTGCTTGATAGAGGGATATAACGGTGCAAATCTGATTTCTTGGTTTTAAAAATCTGTTATTAGAGGTGAAATCCAATCAGCTGATGAAATCAGATATTTGCTAGGTAGCTCTGTTAGATGCTGTTGGGAATGAGTGTGTTGGCACAGTGCTGCCGCTTGCTTCAGAAAGTTAAGTAAAACCACAGTGTGACCAAACCAAGAAAACAAAAGTGTGAACATAATGGGGTTGGACTCTGCTCCTTGAGAATGAGACTCTGCAGTGCTTCTCATAACCCCCTGCTTCTCTATCTTCATACTGACTCACATCATTATGCAAATGCCATAAATTGCAATAAAATCAATTAATGTGCTATCGCATCCCATAAAAATATGCACTCGTTAGTTTACTGCTGAGATCATATTTCTGCTCTACATGCTTATGTCTGTGTTGGAGGAGGGCTGTGCACGGGGGCAGCCAAATGCTCTTCTCCCCATAGAGCAGGAGAGTGATGGCCAATTAGTGCATCCCGTTGGGCACGGAGCACTGGGATGGGATTCTGATGCTTCAGGACCTGATGGAATAGAACAGTAATGTTGTCCAGCCCTGCTCTAAAATCTGAGTTTGCAATCTCATCTTGGTTCACTTGTAGCAAGCATAGGGATTCTTTAAATGAGTGTTTCCTCCTCTGATCCAAAAGCCCCTCTGGCTGCCTGGGAAGGCCAACCCTGTCCTACAAACTGCAAAATCCACATCACAGCAGCACAGAAGGGATGCAGCAAATCTCTGCATCTCTCTGCAGTGCAGAGCTGGATCCATTTTTTGTGCATGTTTGGTTTCCGTGGGATGCAAACTGAGTGCAAAGAGATACCTTGGCTAACTCAGTATTGCCAGGATGGAAAGATGTATCTGGTTTGGAAAATAGACATCCCCTCCCTAGATCATGGTACATTGGAGGTTCCACCCCAAAAGGGAAAAAACAGATTTATGTCAAACCTGTGTCATTCCCTAAGCTGAGAGCTGAGCTCTGTTATTCCCAGGGTGCCAGTTTTGAAGGAATTTTACCCAAACATCTTTAGATGCAGTGCTGGGGTGTCCACATTGTGGGATACGGTCTTGACTTTGGATTTAACAAGGTTTGAATGTATATATCCGAGACCTGACCCATCTGAAGGGTAGTTTGGGAGAAAGTGCAATTGAGCTATAAATAATTCACTTTGGTGCCTGGGCTACCATTCACTGTAGCCCTTTTAATACCCCATAAACTCAAATGTACCATGCTATTTCTCTCCGTTCCAAACTGCTCTCCCAGGGACAGAAAATGGAATAGCACCATCAGACCATATGCTGTGGAGACCAGAGACCAGATGAAATTGCAGCAGTACCGACACGTGCTCGGTTTTTCTGGTTGTAAAGTTCACGTGGTAAAACAGCTCATTCCTTTGTCTCTGTGCAGTATGAATTGAGAAAGCATTAAAGTGCCAAGTCCTGTTTGGGGTGCAATGTCATGTCGTGTTTTCAGAGTGCACATAGGGCTGCAGGAGGGAGCACCATTGAAATGGGCCACGCTTACAGAAACAACAATGCATTTTTTTCTTTAAATACTGTAGTATTTCCTCATCCAGCCTTCATTAGAGGTTGGTGGGGACAAACTGTGATAGCATGACATACATTTGCCCTTAGTGGAACAACACGTGCACGGTTATTTCTGAAGTGCAGAATGATGGGACCGTCATCTGGCTGATGGAAACCTTGAATTTGTTGATTAGAAATCCCAAATGGGTTTTTCCTGAGTTATAAAATGCACAGCACCCTGAAGGTTTCAGACCCAGCCAGCAGAAGACCTGGACTGCACGCTCTGCATTGTACAAGTCCCCATTAAACAGTGCAAAACTGGTCCATTTCTAATTCGTTTTAGGGCCTAAATCTCAGAATGATGTTGAAACGAGTAGAGCTTTCTGGAAGACAGCCAGGACCCGTCCTTCTCCTTTCTTGTGCCTCCGGAAGAAGTGTCTTTTCAGCACAAAAACTCAATTAGGACGGCAGAAGGAAACTGCAGGGCGTCCTCCAGGGCCATGGCCTCGTTCCAGCACTCTGCACCCGGTGCTGGGCACAGGGTCTGCATGGGGGCAAGACTGGAATGATGAATTTGCTTCCAGGTCCCAAATCTTTCCTTGCCTGGTCTAGTATCCCTAGTCTAATTATACAGTGGTGTCTCTTCTCTTAGCGTTTAATTAGTTCCTGTTTTCCCAGTGTCATAAGTCACTAATTATTGCTAAAATGTGGTATGAGAGCTTGGCTCCACACATGTTGCATACTCTGCAAATTCCAGGTTGAGCTGAAGAATATTTTCCCACCTCAAGACGTTTCCAGCCACACTGGTGAAGCAGCGCCTTGGGTTTGGAATAATCCATGTTTAGAGCTTCCCACAGCAGTGTTTCCCTTGGCTGCCTTTCCAAGCAGGGTCTGCACCCGAGCCCTGAAAATCACCTCAAACCCCAAGACCCTCCACTGCTGCATTTAGTGCAGTCCCCTCAGCAATTGATCATTTGCTTTGGTTCTTAATAAAAATCCCTTCTCTCAGCCACCTCCAGTTCCCTTTCCTTCCCTCTGCCGGTAATGGCAACCCAGTGTTGGTAACGCAGCAGTGATGTCTGTGATGTGTGATGTGAGAAAGGTGAGAATACAGCACTACTGAGTGTAACTAAGGGAACTGTTGAAGGAAAGGATGGATGTGGCACTTGGGGACATGGTCAGTGGGCATGGCGGGGATGGGTTGGGGTAGGAGTTGGGGATCTTTGAGGTCTTTTCCAACCTGCATGATTCTGTGATGCTATGGTTCTATGAAAACTCATCTGTTTACAGCCAGACAGGCAATGAACAAGTTGGGATTGTAATAATTCTGCTGTGTCCCAGGTGCTTACAGTAGCTGAGCAAAACTTTAGAGATGACAGAATTTAGGGGAAGCCACAACCCAGGATGACCAACATCTCCACAAGGGACACATGTATTTTACAACACTGTCTTCTGACAACAGCATTGCTTTTTATCCCTTTGCTTGTTTTCCCATCGCTTCCATTTGGATTTTGGTGTCAGACACACCGTGTCCCTGCCTCTGTCTCTGGGTGACATCACCTCCACCCATGGGCTACAGGGGCAGGCTCCATCTGTACATGTGCTGCTGGAGTGGCAGCTCTGGGCTGCTGAAGGAAAGCAGCTTTGTAGCAGCTCAGTGCTCCCTTGGCCGTAAGCTTAACATTATCCACATGCTTAATAAATTTGCTTTTGTGCAGAGGGGCCCAGAGCAGGTGACTGAGCACTGGACTTTTCCAGGCTCTGTGCCTTTACCAGCTTGTTCTGTAGGCATGCAGGAAGTCATTGGAATATCTCCAGTGTATGAGTTTACCCAACTGTAAAATTGGGTATAATAAGGCTTGCTTACTTTACATCTAAGTTTAATTTCATCCCGTTGGCCGTGAAGTGCCATGTCCAGCAAGTGTAACTGGCACTGCTACGCATGCACAGCACAGAGCTCCGTCCATTAGCAAAGACATGGTTATAAGAAAAACTGCAGAAATCAATCAGATAATTACCTGTATTGCTTAGCCCTGCAGGCAATGAGGTGAAGGTGCTCAGAAGGGAGCACAAGGGATCCCTCTCAACAGAGGGATGAGCATCACTGCCAGCCCAGAGTGCACCTTGCTGGCTCCATGTGGGGAAACACCGACTCACAGAGTGGCTGGGGTGGAAGAGACCTTAAGGATGACCCAATTTCAAATCCTGATGTGGGTGCAGAGAGCCTGGGGAAGCCTCGCTCTGCACCAGAACACAGGGGCCCTGAGAAATGCAATGAGAGCAATGCACCTGCGCCAGCTCAGCTGCCCTTGGGCTGCTTTGTTATGCTGAGCAGCCCCAGTGCACACAGCCTGTATTTTGTTTTAAGTGTGCGCATTTATCACCTTCAGTGGTGATTTATAGCATGGAGCAGATTGGAAGGATATGGGACATGATTTGTCCTGCCAGAAAGCTTCTTGTTCCTGCTTCTTTTCTGACTGCTTTCACGTTGTGATGTGAGGCACCGGGGTATCGGTGGGCAGGGATGCCCCAGCAGAAGTTGCCAGCCCTTACTAAGCTCCTCTGTGCTGTGTGTGCAGAGCAGCAAGCTGGGCTCCAGCTTGGCTCCCACGTGGAAGAAGTCCCAGCTTGGAGGTGCTGAGACAAAAATTGGTGGCAATCAGTGGCAAGGGATGGACAGCATGGCATGCACACTGTCATTTGCAGAGTAACCTCTCGTTCCCACTCCAGAAGCAGCAGCTTTCACAAGGTGTTTAACCAGATCATCCCAGCTCCAACCAGGCCAATAATCATTTGTAAGATGGAGATCTCACAGCCAGGAGGGTCCTCCTTACCCCCTGTGCTCCTGCAGCTGTAGGCACTTACTGTCTATTACAGCTCCTATCTTGGGTGTTAACTTTAATGCTTCCCTTGCACAGCTTTTGCTTTCAGAGTTTGCAAAATGCAGTCCACTTCTCAAAAATGAAGATCTTCCATGGCTTTGAATGAAAACTGACTTTTTAAAGAGTCTTTACACTTTGCTTCTCAGCTTCTGTCAGTGGAGAGTTTGGCTGTGTGCTTATTTAACCCTTAAAAACGTCTCCTCCACACATTAATCTTGCCATTACACTCTGAAACCAACTGATGGCTGACAGCCTGGGGAGCAGAGAGCAGTCCTTGGTGCCCAGTTGGGTTCCATCCATGAGATTAAATCTAATAAAGGGTGTGGAGAAACAACAGGTTCCTTCTTTCCTGGCTTGGGGTGACCCTGTATGCACCCTGGTCTTCAGGACCCCCAACTGTTCCCTCTGCTCTCAGCCACTCTGAAATCCTGATTTGCTCTTCTTCTTCTAATCTCTGCATTTGTTTGACCTTCGTGGACCTGTGCCTGCATCTGCTGGGGGGCTCTGTGGGACCTCAGTGCCCATGAACAGGTTGCCAGAGGTGGAACCCAAACTTTGATGCACTCTCAGTAAGCGTTAATGAACCTTGCAGGGAGCTGCTCACCTAAGGATGTCGAGTCCCAGCTGTTCTCCCCAGGAAAGACAACCTGGCCGAAACCACACACTATTTGCTGAAAGAATCCTTATTTTCTGGAGTCAGTGCAGATACACAGGAGATGGGTTAATCCTCGCTTGCAGGGGGATCACTGCCCTTGGGGAACTAGGCTCCAACACAGCTGTTCTCCCTCCAAAATTATTTCTTCTTCCTTTTTTATTACCTCTTGGAAGAAGCTGATGCGCAGGGATGGCATTACTGAAGCAGCAGATGCATTTAGCCCTGCTGGGCATGGATGGCAAATCCCAGGGCATCAGCAAAAGCAGCCAGAAACAGGGGAGAAGCAAAAAAAAGAAACCAAACCAACAAACAAACCTTGAAGTTTATTGCTGCAGTGTTGAGGCTAAGGAAGTTGTGCTGGGAACGACTCTGGCTTGCCCATAGGAATTATTTATAACCTACAAATGGTGTTAAAATCTGCGTTGCTTTTCTGTTGCATAAGTTACCGTGGACATCTTTATTTTGGATTGTGCTATAGGGAAGAGAGAGTGCTATGCTCTTACAATATATTTGTTTCACCCTTCAAGCTAGTAATTCCTTATGGTTCACTGTAGTACTTGAGACAAAAGGAAGCGTTTTAGTTCTCAGAGGACAAAATGTTGTGGCTTCACATAACAAATTTTTGATATTACAAAAGATCAGTTATCATCCCTTATTTATTCATAAATATGAATTGCGTTTTTACATCTCATTGCTATAAAAAGAGGAGATGCAGCATTTCTTTCAGGTGTTGTTTTGCTTTAGTAAATTGAAAGTAGTGATTGAAGCTTCTGATTCAGGTTTATTTCTGTCTCCCAGTGGAGCGATACGATCAACAATACCTAATATTGCTCTCATTTTTAAGAGGGGACGGATGCTCCAGCTCTCTGCACATTGTGTGTGAAATTAAATAAGCTTTTTTTTCTTTTTGTCTCTTTTTTCCTCTTCATTTGGTAACAAACGGATGTCATTTAGCACCAGAACTGAGGAGAAATCCTCCCCGTGGTAAGTCACTACTGTTCATATTCTCAGACAACCCATTAACGAATGTCCTTTAAATGAAGTGAATTCTAACTTTTCCCCCGCGGATGAAGTGCCTTTGGACTGTTTGTAAGGCTCAACAGGGAATCTTTGTCCTGTGAAATCCTGTGCGATAACCGCCTGGTGATCGCTGAATGGGCTCTCGCACATCTTGAACGCGTTTGATTGCCCATATGTTTTACATTTGCTCGTGTAACCATATGCTGAAAACTTCCCCAAATGCTGCTTTGTCTTGGTTTTGTTCCCTGTTTTGAAGTTCTAAGAACATGGCAGTCTGATGGTGCTCCTCCAGACTGTGCCAACCCGCAGCTCGGCTGTGACCGCAGGCAGCAGGAGAGGGAGGGAGCGCTCATAGCAGGGAAGCCTGGCAAGAGAGGGGGGGAGGAGGACAAAGAATGCAGTTTGGGAGGTTTTCCGACTTATTTTTAGGGATTGTTGGTTCTTCTCGTGTTGTCACTGCACCCTTGTGGTTTTTTTGAACCACTCCAGAAAGAATAACCTTCCCTGAGGGCGTTTAGTTTTCCTGCAGGTCAGTGGGGATGGGAAGGTTCTTCCAGTGGGCAGTTCACACTTCCTAGTGCTGATATGGAGGCTGGCTGAAAAGATTGATATGGGGGCTGTAAGAGCTCCTGCCTCAGCCATCTGCTCCTTCAGTGTGCTCATGTGTCTGGATGTAGCAGTGGCTGTGCCACAAGGAAGCTGAGATATTGAGGTGAGACCCTATATCGAAGCCCTCCTACACAGCTGCTAAAGGAGCTGATGCAGAATGACTTCAGTTCCCAGTGCTATCAGCTCTTGGCTACAGAATTGCTCAGTGTCTCAAAGTAGGTGCTTGGGTAGCTCCATTAATGCCCAAAGCTGCTGCTAACACAACTGGAACAGGTTAAAACCTCACATGCTGAACTCAGTTATCTCTGGCATTGGAAGAGGTCCCTTATTCGTCTCTCTGAAGGAGAGAACCCACAGCCTCCCTCTCTTGGCTCACTGAATTTTGGTTTTGTTTCTCCTGGTGCTATCAGAAAATATTTGTGCTGTGGGGATAACATTGTGATGGGTGTTAGGCTGTGTTTGCCAGTGTCTTGTAATGGTTTTGTATCAAAATTAAATTGACTTCAGTAACAGAAAGAAGTGAAATAGGTTATAATCACAGAACCACAGAATTGTAGGGGCTGGAAAGGACCTCATGCTCGAGCGTAGTTCATCCAGCAAAAGTTGTGCATTTCACAGAATGGCAGAATTGTTCAGGTTGGAAAAGACCTTTCAGATCCCCAAGTGCAACCCAACCCACCCCACTGCACCCACTGACCGTGACCCCCAGTGCCACCTCTCCATGTTCAGGAACACCCCAAGGGACGGGGATCCCCCACTCCCTGGGCAGCCTATGCCAGTGCCTAGTTGCTGTTTGGAGAATAAATTGTTCCTAATACCCAACCTGAACTTTCCTTATACCAACAGCTCCATCTCCCAACATTTACTGGTAATAACCCTATAAGATTTTTCACTCAGACAAAAAAAAAAATAATAATCATGTTATAAGGATATTATAATTGATAGCACCCTGTAATCTCTGTAGACAAAGTGCTGCAGATCATCAATGTACAGCCCTCCTTCAGAAGCACACCACTATAATTTTCTTCTTCAGGTCTTGCTCATGCCCTTGCATGTATTAAGTCTCAGCTGGGATGATTAGATTCTGAATGTCTTTTAAGGTTATTCCTTTAGAACCAGGGAGATTTGATGTGAAACATGAATTGTCAGTGATCACTTCCAGAAGCAGCAGTCCCTGCCGAGCCCTGTTGTACCAATGTGGCACAGCCAGGTACATGGGCAGTGCCAGTGGAGGCTGGTAGGAGTGATAGCTCAAGGTGAATGGATTGTGCAAAACAGACAGCATGTGTTTTCCTGCTCAAGTCCCTCATATTTTGGTATCAGCTGGGGAGTACCATTCTCTGATCAATTTGTGTGAGCACCAAGCAACATTCTCTGCAACTGAATGGTGACCAACAGAAAACTGCAGAAAGAAAACCATTTTCTGACCTCCAGTGTACAAGAATATGGAACAGGGTGATACAAAACACCTAATCCCTCTATCAGCACAGAGTCATTAGCCCAAATGCTACGTGGGAATGCCATGGCATGGCATTTAGACTGAGGGCTTGGCCTGTCAAGTGATTAGACATCTGATATGACAAAGAGAAATAACTGGTGCTATTAACAAAAAATTCCTGCAGAGAGATTAAAAGCTCGACTGCTGAATGCCAATCACCATGTGTGTGTCCAGCTCTGGAGCATCCTCATAGAACTGGGGTGGGAAGTGCTGCTCCTGTTCCTGCAAACGGCAGGAGGATTCTCCAGGGGTGCCCCAGATGTCCATTGCTCTGTGCCTCAACAGCTTGCTCTGATGTACATCATGATGGCCTCTCCCAGTCGTGGCTTTTCCAATAAATTGTTGGTAGGTTTGATGCTGCTCTGCTTTTCCCATTGGTGGTGGCTATGGCCCTAATGTAAAGCCCACATCTCACTCCAGCCCTACCTGCACCAAATCAGTGCTGTTCTCCTTCCCAAACCTGGCTCAGCTCACAGCCCCAGCACTGCACTGGGCTGAACACAGCACCAGGTGTAACCTCTGCACTGCTCCAATGAGAGGTGCCATGCAAGTGCTGAGTGTTATAAAGCATTTAATAATAAAGTGTGCCTCTCAGAGGAGAAATCCACAAATAACTCTGCAGTGGAGGGAGCACTCCGTTTTGTATTGCAATCATTGCTCAGTGAATGCCCCGGAGAAATGTTTGAAATGAGTGTGATATCTTCCAGGGAGATCAGTGCACTTCCAGGGGGATTTGACTCACAAACCTCTGAAGCTTATGTTCCTGTAGCTTTGATGGTTTATAGCCTTCTCTATTTCTGTCATAATCCTTCATTAGTTTTTGGCAAACTGTTCCAATTGCTATAGCAACTCTAATGAAATCTTGCTCCCTAAATAGCCACGCCGATTTCATCAGGTCAGAATCTGCCCTTTGCAGCTAATTCCCTACCTTTCCCTGTACCTCCTTTCTTTCCCTCTGAGAGGAGAATCCACTGTGAGGAGGAGCCCAGAATTAGTAATGCAAAGATTTTTTTTCCCCTTTTCACCTCAAATCAAAAGGTTTCCTCTGAAAGGAAGGGCACAGATCCCCCGGGGACCGTCTCTGCAGCCTTCCTCCTGCCCTCCCTTTCTCTGCCACGCTGTGCTGGCTGCCCTGTGCACTCACAGTAAGGTGATGGGAGCCCACTTTGTCACCCATCAGCACGGGCAGGATTCCTTTCAAAGGATGCACGAACCTGCAGAGGAGTGTGTTGTGATAACTCTTCTGCTATCTCATGGCACTGAGGGGCGATCTGGTTGCATTCAGGGCTCTGTCCATTTCCCTTTTCTGATGGAAATCCAGCGCTGCACTCAGCAGTGCCTTTGTCGGCATGCGAGCGCTTTTACAAGTGAATTGTGAATGTCTTTTTTGCAGCTCTCCTCCTTGAATAATACCTTCCGTGCATTTCTTCCATCAGCTGCCGGTGAATAAGCAGCTCTCGAGGCTGGTCAATTTAAAATAATTTGTTTAACTTGGAGTTGGGAGCAATAGGATGGAAATAAAAGACAGTGTGGCACAGTGCCCTGTGCTTCTGCCCGAGCGGACGGCCCCAGCAGAGAGAGCTGGGATTGTGCTCTGTGCTGGACAAAGGGCTCCTGCTGAATGAATGACCCAAGCCAGACCTCTCAACGACAGCACTCTAATCATGAAAACTGCGTATTTCACAAATTTCCAGCCAAAAGTTGGGGGAAGGTTGAGTGGATTCAGGAGCTGAAATAGTCTGCCCAAAATGCATTAAGGTGTTTTGAATGGGTATTGTGGAACTTCCATTATGCCTCCCTGTATTTTACATGAACTGAGGCCTTCCTCTTGCCTCGTTTGTATATATTTCTCCGCAAAATGAAATGAAAAAAGAACCTTTTTCCTTACTATGGGAGAAACGTGGTTATAAAACCCAGAGATAGAGCATATTCCCCCCCGCCCCTTCGAGAATTGCCCAATAACCACAGAGCTAAATTAGCACTTTCCATTCACTTTCAGATCATCACCTGAATTTCACCAGGAAATGGGATATTTAAAGATATGTGAGGAGAGGGAAGGAGGCAGGTTGCTGAGTTTCAGTGCAGCTGCACTGCTCTCTGCTGATTGATGTGCCATGCATGATGGAAAATGCCAGTGGTGCCTGAGGCTCTGGGGACAATGCCATGTTAACAGCAAAAAAAGTGACCAGACCTCTGGTTTCACACAATCTCAGTTAGTGACAATTGGGTTTTTTTACTACTACTTCTACTGAGAAGATGGCATGATATCATCATCGTGCCTTCATCCCTAGAGCCTCACCCTATGCTCCTGCATGGCCACAGCAGAAGGGAGGGAGCAGGAGGAGCACTGCTTTGTAGCTGCAAAGCACAGCCATGAAAAAGGAGAACTCTGGCAGGAGGGATGTCTGTGTGCTGGGCTCAAGAAGCAATGGGACATTGGTAACCTGGTGGAAATGTGGAGCCCTGTGCCTGACCACACGACAGCACACAGACTGATGGCCCTGGTAAAGCTCTGCCTTGGCTCTCACCTACAGCTGTTTGTAATTTCTTGCACTGGCTGATGAGATTTGCAACACCTGCCCACATAGCCACTATTTAAACAGCCATTGTGTCTGGGAGACGAAGGTTTGCATGCCTTCAAATGTGCTCCTCATTAGTTCTGTTTAATTTCGTTGCAAGCAGAGAGTATGGAGGAGGATGCAGGTGAACTGACTTAGAGCACAGGTAAGCTTCTGTAGAAAACTGCTGTTTCACTTTGCACACCAGCAGCAATGAGCTGAGCAGGTGTGCTGCCATCTCTCTGGGGCAGTGGCTGCGGGGTAAAGCCATGGCCCATGGTGAAAGAGGAGTGGTCGTTTCTGAGCAGAGCCCTTCAGAAATGTTGTGAGGCAAAAAAAAAACTTGCTGTCCTGAGTTCTTTTCCTGTACTTGTGTGTTTGGTTATACATCTGCTCAGTAAATGCTCCGTCGTTATCTCACATCACCTCAAAGCCTCAGAGGAATATGGTGGTACTTAAGAACTTCACTTTGCTCTGTTTCAGAGTTCTGATTCCTTTTACGTGTTGCCTGAGCTCGTTATACATTTAACAACCTGCCACAGCTGGCCACGTTGTTTCAAATCTCTGCAGTTGTAAATGCTGCTTTGCTTTAACTTCTGCTAATCACAGCCAACCCACTCACGCTACTTAAGGCACTAATCTCATGAAATATCGTGGTGTCACTCTCTAAAGCAGATGAAAGGGAAAAACAAAACTCATCTGAAATGTAACGTCAATCACAGAGAGCAGTTACACTCTTAAGTGTTTGCTTCAGGGAAAGAGGAAGCCTGGACCACTCTCTTATTTCTTGTTGGCAGTACATCTTTGGCTGGGAGTTGCATACAAGTTAAATTACCATTTACCTGTAGCTCTGCTATTACCCACAGCAATTAGAGCTTCCTCCTCCTGTGCCCATCTCAGTGGAGGGAGGAGTTGAGAGTGCTTTAATCTGTGAGCCAGAGCACTGTAACCCCTTCCTCCCAGAAGTTTTTCTGAGAAAGGTATTGCAGTGGAGTTGAGAAACCTCCCGTATTGAGGATTCCTTCCTAATAGGTGTTTTGCCAGCCAGGAAAGTTCCCTTGCTGTTTTCTTTTTGCCAGATCCTGTTTGCATTTCAGCCTGGCTTATTTACCGAGCAGTCTGCCCACATCTGTTCTGGCAGAGCAGAGGCTCTGCTCTGGAAACTGTTTCTAGAAATCACTTCTGAGCTTGGGAAAATGTCACAAGCCGGGGGGGGGGTACCCCTTGCACACTCTCCTCTCTCTATGACTCCCTGAGAACATGAGAGCATCCACAGCCAAATTCCTCACCTGTGGCATTTCAAGGCTTCTAATTTCTTCTGAAGCAGCAGCAGCTGAGCACGGATACCCAGATCAGTAACAATGATGAACCCAATTAACCCAGATAATGGCACCACAGCCCTTTGTGATGTGACAGATGAGGCGGAGCGGCCGTTCTCCCCTATGGGTGCATTCATGTCACCAGAAAATGAGCGGAGGTGGGGACCACCCGGTGACTGGCTGCTGTACTGCTGCTAATTAAGCTCCTGTAGGAAGTTTGCTGTAAAAATAGAAGTAATCTTCACTCGTTTTGTCAGTTCTGTGCTTGGTGCTGTGTTATCGGATCATGTCTGGTGGTATCTTTAGAAGGAGTTGGGCATGTGACAGAGTCAGAGTGAGATATCTGGGGGATGTGATCCTGCCATGGAGTATTTGCTGGTTGTTTGAGGTGGGCGTCACCAGGGTCATCCATTCCTGCATCCCGCTGACTGCAGGAGGCAATCTTGGGAGCTGGAGGAGCCAGGATCCAGCATCCCTCTGAATGTAAACACGTTGATTTGCAAATGCAGTGCTGAGACCTCTTACTGCAAAACTGGGAACCGTCACTCAGCTTTGCAAACATCTCACAAAGTAGGTGAATGTGAGTAGCTGAGGGTTTTTTGTATAGGTTTTCCTGCAGTCCCTTCTACATTTTCTTATCTTCTTCACAGCAGCACCTCCTGTTTGTCACTGATGGATCCCATGCAAAGGAACCCACTGAAACTCTGCCTCCTCATCCTCCAGCTCCCTTGTGCTGAACTGCTCTCAGTGCAGAGCAGCAGCGCTGGGTGAGTGGTGCAGGGAGCAGTGGAAGCTGTGTTTCAGAGGAGGAAACTGCAGATAATATCCCGGACTGTGTTATCCATTCAGATTAAATTGAGTGTAATCCTACCCCTATCGCTACGCTGCTGAATGCATTTAACAGAAGAGATTTATTTCCCCTCCTGTTATCCTTTCTTTCTCCTCTCTCCCTGCACTCTGTGCTGCTTAAGAGTTCAGGTTTTATCAGGGAAATAAAATACTTTAGCATGAAGCTTCTGCACTTCTCGTCATCTCTGGGAGATTTGGGGAGTAATGCTCATCTATTTCCAGGCTCTCTTTCTCTCCTCTCCTATTACGATTTGGGACTTCAGGGAACCATTCTGTGGGCAGACTTTAAAGGTTACTCCCTTTAATACCTTAATACCTCTTACTCTAAGGGTATTTTGCCATTTTTTCTCACTTAAAAGTCTTCAGTTTTTGTTTTAAGTGACAAATGTCTCTTCTAAGCCCCCTGTTTCGCAGCTTTTCCAGCCCTGTGTCTCAGCACATACTATCTCTGACTGCAAAGAACTTCAGCAGTCCTAAATTCTTCATGCTGCTTTGTAGTTTGCGGGGTGCTGAGTTAACAGGTTGGTCTCATTCTCCACCCCAGGGCTGCAGGACCACCTCCTGCTGAGCTGAGATCTCCGTATCTCCCATCACCATGAGAAGGGCAGAACGTATTACAATTCTTACTTAATTTCATGATTTGTTGCTTAGTTACATATGTCATAGAGGAAAGGCAATAATGCTACAATTTATGTAACTACCTGACAGTCCAAATTCAAAGGTTTGAACAGTGAATATTCATACCGTGTCTATTCAAGCTGTTATCTACAAAGGGGAAATGTCAAGAACAAATCCCACATCTTCTCTTGAACGTTTTTAAGGCAAATAAATGAAACTTGACAAATAAATTACTGGTTAGTCTGAACGCTCGGCTGAGTTGTACGGTTATCTCCCAAGTACGGCTGCACATGGGGTAACTTGTCCCTTTGCACAACACTGCAGTGATGGGCAGCTTCTGCTCTCTGAATTCTGCTGTGATGTGCTGTATAGCTGAGCCAGGCTCTGTACAGACATAAGGGCCATCAGGATGGCAAAGAATTACCTACTGAAGCAGAATGTCTTGCATTGCATTGCAGGGTCAGCACCTTTTTTCTTAAGAAAAAAAAACCCTAATATTTCCTGCATCTCACCAGTGATCTTATCTATTCCATTCTTTGCTATATTGCTTCATTCTCGTTGGGTTTGTAAGGAAGATTCATCTCTTTGCCTCATTGTTCTCTCCGCCGCTCTCCTTGTTCCAGGGCCTGATTACCAGGGACTGAATTTATGTAAGGTATATTTAAATGCTTAAACGTATTTTTAAGCAACTGACTGACTGATACTTTTTTTTCTTCTCATTCTGTGGTTAGCATATAGGCCTGGCTAAGTGATTAATCTGTCTTCTCAAACAGTGCCAAAAGTGTTGCATCAGCATGAGAGGATCTAACCTTTGAAAAATTCCCCCAGGAGCATCGTTCTCTGCTGGGGATTTTGCTGCCAGCCAGAGCAGTTAATAAAAAAGGGAAAGCCAATAACACTGCCAGAAGTTTTTGCCATATAAAAGTCAGAGAATCAGTTAGAGGCTGTCAAATGTTACGTACGACATTATTAATATGAAGAATTTGAGATCCAAACGGGGCAGTTTGTCCCAGTGATCGGGTCATGCAGGAAGGGATGGTGTCTTCAGGTGGAACGTCCAGAGGGACAGCGTCTGGGCAGACTTCACAGAGACATCAATCTTATCATTGCTGGGGGAGGAAATGAAGGGAGGAGAGGTCCCAGCTGGAGGGGGACGCCTGTGGGTCACGTCAGCCTTCTGTCTCTAAGGACTTTGTGGTGTGGGAGGCCTTGGATGCTGGTTGGCACTATCAACAGGAAATCTGAGACTTACCCTGGTGCTTTTCACCTCAGTTGCTGGCTGGTTATGTTGTGTCTTTTCCAAGTGTTAAACACTGAAGTCGTCGTTTCAGTCCATGCTAGAATTGGCAGTGCCTGGGAAGAATTAATTACACAGTTGTCATGTTTTCATAAAACTGCAGACTGTTTGTTTAAATACTCGTTTTGTTCCTTTCGTGTAAATGATCACAACCCTGATTATCTCAGCATGAGGTGCAAACAGAGCTTGCACCCAGAGGGACGTTGTGTTCTGGTATGGCTGGTCGGGAACCAGGCAGCCAGAGAGATCCATGCAGCATCCCAAGTTGAGAAATGGCTTTGGGACTGAGGAGAGCTCTCATCAGCTTCTACAGAGAGAACATTTTGCTTGACAGTCCCCTCCTCCTTATTGTGTGGGAATTAGCCACGAGAAACCTGCTGTTCTGAACTGCTGAGTTTTAAATAATTCTTCAGACCTGCACAGGCTTTCTCACAGATGTTTGATTGCTGCTCCTCAGGAGGGACAGGCTGGGCTTTGGTGTCCCCCATCCCTGATCACACCCCTTGGAAGCAAACTTCTACTCGGTGTATTTGACTCCGTGCATTTCTTAGCATGGATATTCAGTCTAAAATGCTGTTTCTTTGAGCTGATCTGTCAATAAACAATCCTGCTAGAAAACTGCCAGATGATAAATGCTACAAAGATGCAGATGGGGAATTAGTTTAATGTGTGTAATGAGCTCCTTGGAGCTTGGCACCCCCTTGTTCCTTCCTGGGTCCTGAGCAGCAGCACCCTGGGCTTGCTGCTTTGTGAGTTTAATTTGATGAAGTGCCACTGGGTGTGTTGGAAAAGGGTGCATCTATTCACTGTCTGATGTGGTATTACTCGGTGGCCTCTGAGCGTGACATGGCACTGCTGAATTTGGAAGCTGAGAGCCCAATCCTGGTAGCTCAGGCAGGTCTGCAGAAGCACTGGACACCCCAGTGGTGCCCAGCCCAGCTCACCTGCTTGGAGCTGGGGGTCAAGCATCCCATGCATTCTGTGCATCCCAACACCTTTGAGCTGTGAAGTAAGGGAAGGTTTATCTTTGCAAACAGAGATTAACTCTTTCCACTTGGAACCCAGAGAATAGTTTCTTTATTATTTGGTGGTTCATGCAGCTCTGCCAGCAGTGGGAGATTGCTGCTATGCACTGTGTGTACATCTCAACCCATCTCCCTTCCTCTCATTGCAAAGGATCATCTGCGACATCAACAGGAAAATTCCCAGTTCTCTTTTCCCATCAGAAGCCTTCCAAGATCTCTAATTGATGAATGTTTTTCCTCATTACCATCATGAGTTGTTCTCCATCAGCTCCTGTGAAGTGGTGCTGAGCAGTCTTTGAGCCTTGCAGCAGCATGCTCTTCCACCAGGGCAAATCTCTGGATATTTACTTGCTTAGATACTTTCCCTTGTATGTAATCAGAGCACTTTCTCACCAAGGATTTAAACACTCATTGGCATAGTGCTGCCTGCAGCCTGTGGGCACTGACATATTCCTCTAGACTTTTGAGCAGCTTTGGTTTAAAACTCTTTGTTCTACTAATATTTGTCTCATAATGCTGTATTAGAAAAGGGAAAGGGAAGAGTGAAATGCCACAGGGATGGAAAGGCAGTGCCAAAATCCCTACTCTTCTTCGTGGTAACAGGCCATGGGACTAAAATGCAAAGCATCCCATTGCATTAGGTTTCCTTGGGACAGATAAAAAAAACAAACCACTGTAATGCACTCCTTGTGATATCTCCATTTCAACAGCATTACAGCACCTACGTGTTACTGCCTGCTGATAATCTGATAGAAAGCATCCAACTTGCCTCGAGTGAGAACATATTCAGTGCATGAAGCGTTGCTATTTTCAGACAGCCCTGCCACTGATGGGGGCCCCATTTGGTGGCTTTCAGCTGCCTTGCACCTTCTGTCTGCAGGAAGGCTCTGGCAGAACACCTGCTGGGACCAGAAAGCCTCAGAGGAGCAGTAATTAAAGCCAGGAGGGATATGTCACTGTGCTTCCAGGAGTGCTGCACCACGTTAGCTGTGTTTGACAAGAACGCTCTATAGTTCAGGTATTTTGAGGGGAAAAAAAATGAAATTACTGATAACTTTCTGAAGGTTTGATTTTTTTCACGCCTTGCCCTGTGTAAAATCGCACTTCTTGGCTTCAGTTTCAGCTCTTGCTGTGTTGTTTTGCATTCAGATGCACTGAGCTATTCACCTTGGTGTTCCTTCGGTCTCCATTGCATCTGCTGCCTCCAGCCTGCAACCACTCAGAGCTGTGCCAGGAAAAGGGGGCTGACACAGAGACCGCCAACGTGTGAGATGGGTAGCTGTGCTAGGGGCAGGGCTGCAGCAATGGAAGCATCCACAGTGCACCTTTATGTGCAGGAAAGGGTAATGCACGGGGATGCCTTTCCTCAGGGTGCTCTGGAAGTGGGGTGGAGAAGTGCCCTGCAGCAGGATGAGGGGGGGTGCTGGGAAGGTGAACCCCACACTCTGTGCTGGGAGCAGAGCTCTGCCATGGACGCAGCAGTTCATGGCCGCCCTTTGTGCAATCGTGTGAGACAAATTGTGGGAGTTCTTCAAATCCTTACAATATATCAGGGTGTGTGAATGACCTTTATTTATCTCTCTCGGTGTTATAAGCGTTGCTTTTTTGGCACCTTTTGGTTTCAGCTGTCTCTCTTCATTTGAGCAGATAAACATTTCCAGTGTGCAGTAATGCAGAAAGAAACCCGCTGCTTTTCAGGCCTGTGTGGTCCTGGAGGAACTGCTGGGTGTCCCATGGCATCATGTAACATGCAATTCATATATCTCTGAAGTGGTGCCTATTTTAGAAGCAAAAATACGATATGCTGTACAGGTAGCCCTCAGAGAGGGAAATGCAGAATCAGAGGGATTGGAAGGGACCTCAGGAATAGAATCATTCAGTTTGGAGAAGATCTCTCAGATCCCCTGGTCCATTCCCAACCCGTCCTGCCGTGCACACTGACCATGTCCTCCAGTGCCACACCTCCACAGTTCATGGGTACCTGCAGGGATGGTGATTCCCTGGGAGCTCCTCAAGGCATCCCATCACATTTTGGATGGAAAACCTGCACCTGTACCACTGCAGACTCTGTGTGATTCCAGGCCAGAGCGCGTGGCTGTGGGGTGCTGGGAGCTGACATGCTTCAACTCAACCCAGTTTGGAGTGGGGCTCCAGGACAGCTGTGTCAGTGGTCACCTACCTGGTGACAAAGTGGGAGAATCAAAGGAGATTATGCCAGATCAAGAAAAAAACAGACACAAAACTGATCAGGGAAGGAAATTCTCTAGGTTGATTACACTGAGCATAAATTCAGCCTGGTTGGTGGTACTGGAGCCAGATGAGAAGATTGGTATGATAGGAATGTTAAATCCATTTGTTATGGTTTATTTAGCAAGCTCTGAATGGGCTGAAGGGGAGTGACTGTCAAACCTGTTGTGTGTGTTGGAGGTGGTGACAGCTCAGAAGCAAATGGTCTTCTGGGACCAGAGAGGGAAGTAGGTGAAGTGCAGCAGCAGGATTGCTCCTGGTCCAGCAGTGCCCTGAGGGTCGTATGTGGGCATGGAGAACTGGGGAGAGTCACTCTGGGAAAAGGATGTATTGGATGTCGAAACAGATCTGGGGGATTTGGTCGCCAAACTGAAATGTAGCACTTGGTGAACATGCGTGGCTGTGGTTTTGCTATTTCCCAGATGGATTTCATGGATTGCTGCTGTTTGGGGTTTGTTACACTCATTCATACACTGATGCATGCAGAGCCATCAAGCTGGAAACTACTGAACCAAATCAATGTGGAATTTAAACAGTTCCAATTATCATTCGTGTTCCTTTGAGTTACAGCCCATTAGTGGATACCAGAGAAGCAACAATTAAGTGTTCAGAGACTGCAGGCCAGGTTAATTTCAGAAGAATCAGGTTGATTTTCCAGCTGAAGATATCAGCAGAATCTCATTTCTTTCAATTTGGACATTTTTGTTTTGTTAGAGTTACATTTGCTACGGTACGTGTCTTTGATTGCTCCTACAAAAGCAGCATTAGGGGCATTTTGCTATTAACTCAGTAAGGAAAGATGCAATTGGAAATAGGACCAGGAACCTCGCCTTGGAATTTTCTATGGATCTGAAATGCAGATTGAGGGATGCTGGGAAGATTAACTGCAAGAGGTATGGGAAGGGAGAAGGAGGGCCAGTCCAGTTTTGATCTGATGTTTATTTTGGCTCCTTATTCTTGTTGTCTTTGCTGTCACTAATGAGAATACACACAACTACTTGCCGTGCTGAATCAAAAGTGCATTGGTAACTTAGGGAGATAAAAGGCTTTCTAATGCTTGATAAGTTGCTCGAGCTCACTATTCCCATGTCTGTCTTGAGCTTCAAATATTTGCATTAAGATCCAGATTGCAAGTAACGGGTCTCAGAATAGCATATGAAACAGGAATGCTAAATGGAAATGTGGGATGGAAAAGGTTGCATTCTGGAGCTGGGCTTATCTGCAGTCTGTGAAAGCAGCTCCTGCTGCTTGGAAGGACATCGGGCAGGGAGAGCTGGTGGCTTTTCTTCTGACTTGAAAGCGCTGCCTTGCTGCCATCTTCCTCTCATAATGTGTTCTAAACAAGCTGCGGGATGAAGAATTTGTTCTTCCAAGCTTAAGATCTACAATCTCATGCTGGTGCTCGTGTTCCTGGTGCAGGCTTCCCAGCATCTTCTCCTGTATTCTTCTCGAGTGAAAGTGCCTCTGCTCAATGCAAGCTCCAACGTTACAGCTTTCAGCGTTCAGGACTGAGATAATTCCTTGCTTGCATTTTGATTTCTACTAACTCAATAGTGGCAGAATGCTCTCAGCCATGTGCAAAACAAAGCAGACCTGCACCACTGCTCCGTGCTCACCAACCCACTGACCGCTGCCGCCTGTCCCTCCCCCCTTCACTTCATGTTTTGCTCACGGAGCAAACTGTGTGGTGAGAGGTGCTTGCAAGTGTCAGTGCTGAAGCAACTGCTCTGATCCTGCTCCCAGTTTTGGTACTTGGAGGTTTTTTTTCCCCAGTTTGAGCAATTACACTTTTCTGCCTCTGCACAGTTTCTGCTGACGGGACAGAACTGCTGGGAGCAAACACATTATTCATTGTGATTGAGTGCCTAGTAATTACTTTATATATTTTTTCAGTCCTCAAATTAAAACCACTTACTAGTAGGAACAGATGTTAAATTCAGGACTCTTGTTGATTGTTAGTGTGACACACACATGAAATGTTTTAAACGAGGAGGCTGATTGAATTTTAAATATGCTGATCGCACCGGTGGAATCTGAGCGTAATGAAACTGGGAACAACAGAAGTGTTTCCAACAAGACAACAGAGGTGGGGTTTTCCTCTTCAAACCCAGGGCTGCACAAATCCTGCTGAATTCTGTGGACTAAATGCAGCAATGTACGGTGTGCTGCAGTACCAGGTGTGGGAATTGTGTGGTTTCTACCTCGAAATGGGAAGAGAGTTTCAAGTTGAGCATAGACTTGATTTTAAGGTCGATACTTCAGCAATTCTGCAGGAATGATACCGTCGTCGTTTACCTGTTTGTTAGAAGTGCACTTTTCAGGAGATCCAGCACTGTTGGTTGCTGTGGGATGTGCCCATTGAGTTCCAGTGATCCCTGCAGTTCTTTGCCTCTAGAGCCTGGCTCAAACTCCGAGCTGGAGGAGATGATTTCCCTCTGTAAGGGCTCATTGAAAGCATGAGTACGTTACTGCATTGGGTGGACGCAGCCCTAGGGGCGACCTGACTATTGCTGAGGGCATGTCTGGCAGGGCAGGTATTTTTGCCGAAGAAAGAAAAAGCCCATGGATGTATTCAGGAGAAAAAATGTCTATTTTAAGATTTGTACTGTTATGTGTTCTGTCATCCTGCTCAAGGCGTCCCTAATGGACTGGTGGCACCTTGATTTGCTCCCCACGTGTTGACCCCAAGACACGGAGGTCAGCATGAAGGCAGTGGTACCCACTTCCCCCATTGAAAGGGGTTATTTTCCAGCTGTGTGGAGCCATTCAGAGGTGTAATCCCTGTGTGCTGAACTCTTTTCTGTATTTGAGTTAGAGATGATGCATGCCTTGTATGCTGCGATTCCATCTCGATCCATAGGATTTATTGCATACAAGGAATGAAAATTTGAGTTTGGAACATCATATGGCAACAATTATAATTAACCTTCATGACCCCCAGGTGTTATGCTTAAGTCACATTACTTCTAATTAAGGTTAGTGGCCGAGTACTGCTTGTTCTAAAACATTTTGCTGGCACCTCTGCAAGGAAATGCATTCAAGTCTGAAATGTGCCCATTGTCCCTATGTGAACTGATGCCAGAAGGCAACAGCGGAGGGAGAGGAATGTGAAAGTGTGGTTTTTCAGCTTCCATTTGCTGCAGAACACTTTGGTATAGATGTGCTTTCCTCTTAGGTCTGTGATAATGTACAGACTTACAGCACTTGCTGAACTTCTCAAAATGAGGAAACTCCCATGGAGACAGAAGGCTGTTGCACTGAGTGATCCTAGACAACCTGTTGTCACAGTAAGTGCCAAGTCACAGCAGCCTGGCACTGGGGAAAGTCTTATGACACCCATTGTCTTCTGGGGCCATCTTTATGGTGTTCATAATCCATGGAGGAGGGGTTGCTGATAGCAGACATTGACCCACTGGAGGTAATTGCCACGAGAATGTTATTCAGGCTTATTATGTTAATGACAGTAGGAAGAGGCACTTCCTAAGAAGTTAGCATGGCTTCACCAGAGATGCTGTGTTTATTTAACTGATTGATCATTTAAGGGTTTATTAAATGCCTTCTCTGTACAGAAACGCTGCACAGTCACGTTCATAGGAATTAAACAATCCGCAGAACGGTTGTTGTGATCTGATTTTCATGTAAAAGCTCCAGACTTTATGGGCTTATTTACATACCAAGTCATGGTCTGGTCTCCTTGCGGTGTCAGGCTGCCACGGAGCTGGATGCAGCTGTGAATTTTTATGGTTTGGTACAACTGAAATAGAAGAGAACGCTCTGCATATTTTACTGATCTTTACTTCACTGCAAAATTATTTCAGAGCACAGCTTTCTTCCAGCAAAATGCACAAATCTTCCCCAGAACTGTGCTGCTTGTGCTCTTTGCTGGGACGAAGCCACCACTTCGCTCTGCCCAGCGTTCCCATACCATGAATAAATCCATCGTGGAGATGTGGGTCTGAGCAGCTGCCTCAGGGGTTCAATCACATCAATGGAAAGCTGCCCATGGAGCCAGCAGGCAGCTCCAGGTGGGAAGGTGCAGCAGGAGCAGTTGGGTTGCTCCTCAGGATGAGTGCTGTAGCAGGAGGCATCTGGAGGGTCACTGTCAAATTTGGTGATGGTGATCTCTGGGACAAACACTGCTGAGCTGGTGGGTGAATCAGTGAGTGGAAGTTATGAGCCATAGCCAGGAGTGTGGTGCAGCTCAGCTGACAGAGCAGAAGGAGAGGAGGTTAAGGGCAGGGCCCCTGGGCTTGCCGTGTGTTTCCCCAGGCTCAGCCATCAGCCTCTCAGCTCTCCTCATTCTGCAGTGACTTGACTTGCTGTAACTGTCCTTCGAGCGCAATTTAATTTGTGTTGTGTTAAACTCATTGGTTTGCAAGCAGAGAGAGCTCTGGAAGATGGACTGATAGATTTTCAGGTTCAGGAGAGGCCGTTCCCCATTTAACCCATGTATCTGTTGCTGAAGCTTTTAAAACTGTTAATGTGCTGGGAAAATCTCAGGGGAATAAAATAAAAAGGATAAACCATGCGGGTCAGAAAGATTTCTTTTCCCTCTCCTGTCCTCAGGGCTGGGCAGGCAGGGCAGCACTCCTTCATGTTGCTTTGCTGTCTATGACAATTTTTGCATTTGCATCCCTCCACTACAGAGCTCAGAGCACAGATGGAGACTCTGCATCATTTGAGAAGTTTTCAGATCTGTGGGTAAAACTCACGTTCATGTCAACCTGCATTAAATCAATCCTGCACCTTTTTAGCAGTTACAGCTTTGAACTTCTGCATGAAACAGACACACCGACCTTTACAGATAAAATACATAAATAAACCTTTGCTTAAACGTCCTTCAGAGAACATAGTGCTTTATTGCATAAAGTCCCTAGTCAGTCTTCTCTCTTATGTGCCAGAAAAACAGGCAAACCCCCCTGTTGGCAGGTTCAATGGCTGGGAGTGTTTGCTGCCTTATTTTCCACCTTGTTTTTAACTGCATCAGGAATGGAAAAAAACAACAAACAAACCACGAAACAGAAGTTAATGTTTTGACATACCTCTGTTCTCACCACCTTCCCAGCATCTGTGCTACCTAATAAAAAAGCAATCAGGTGGACAGATGAGCTTTCCTGGCTCCCTTTGTTCCACAAAGCGCAGGGGGCAACATCTGCTTCTCCTCATTCTCTTCCTCCTTGAACAGGAAATTAAATACAAATGACTAAATTAAAGCAATGGGAGGAATTAACTTAATTAAAAATAAGAAAGCTGAGACTTGAGTGTCTTCACCTCAGAAGGTCATGCTGTTGGAGGTCCCGTTGGTGGTTGTGCTGATGGCCATCACTCTGCTGGACGCACATCTATGCGCCCAACGTGATGTCCCCTCCCGCTGATCCCTCTGTGGTTGGTGGCCAGTTGGTGCCGATCAACTTTGTTCCAAGTCTTGACAAGTGCCTGGAGGGGGTGAAGGTTCCCTGGTCCATCTGTGCCACGTATGCTCACCTAGCACATCAGCTCTGGGAGAGAAGTTAGCATCCCAGCAGGAGTGTTGGACGTTCAGACAGAGCTTGTATTTCTCACCATCCCGAGGTGAACGTCTGATTATTTTCTCAGTGCACAACTCATCTTTCTGGGTAGAAATTCAATAGCTACGGGTGGTAGATCAAATATTTAACTGTTCCTTCTTGGGTACTTGTGGTTCACCAGGAGAATTAGAAGCAGCTCTAAGCACGGAGAACAATGCTGTTCAAGAAGCGTTTAGATGAGGTGCTAAGGGATTTGATTTAGTAGTTTAGTGGGTAGGGATGGTGATAGCAGGATGGTTGGACTAGATGATCTTGTAGGTCCTTTCCAACCTAATGTATCTGTAAATCTATGAATCTATGAAAACAGCTTGGCTGCAGCAGATGGGCACTGGGGCAGTGGCACAGTGGTCCTCCACTGGGCACTGAATGCCAGAGCTGAGCATTTAGGACATGCTGTGGTTCTCAGTAGGAATGTATTGATCTTTGAGTTTCACCTTGGATTGAAGTGCTTTGAATCGGAGCCTGGCTGAGGTCTCTGACAGTTAACATTTCTAGGTTTGCAATCTGAGCAGCATGAAGGCAAATGAACTCATAACTTCATTATTTAAAAGTCAAATGATCTAAGATTCCTGTCTTCCCATGCTTTCAACACCCCCACCTTCTGTAATATCCACACAACCACTGAATGTTTTCTTTTGTTTCATTAGAAACTGATGTGGCCAAAACAGTTTTGGTTTTACTGCTGGTGCTGATATAACATTTTCTCTTCCTTCATAGTTCATCGCAGTCCCTCGTCCTGAAGGAGTCACTCCGTTGCCATGTAAACTACTCTTCAAACACACTTCTGGACCACAGCAGTGCAGTGATGGTCTGTACAAGGCACTCAAGTAAGGACACCCCAAAAGGCAAGGTGCAACGGACACCGATAAGGTCAACCTTTCATCCGTGACCCAACGGAGCGATGCCTTTTTGTGGGACTTGCAAAGGTAATTTAAAAACACATCCAAGAACAGTTAAAAAAGCAATTCGCACACAACGATCTTATTTCACTCAACCATATGGTCTTTATATGGTTCACATCCTTTTCCCTCCTGAATGGCTGCTTGCCAGGACAGCTGCGCAGGTGCAGAAAAGCCCAAAATCTAAAGCAGAAAGCACGGGGATCTGGTGTTTGCAAATAGATACGGATTTATTGCAGGAGGAGGGGATATCTGCTCTGAGTGCTGCTGGCTTCTCTCAGCTCTGGGAATGACAGGAGGTCAGGGGATGTACGGAGAGGTAATAGGAGGTTGGCGGATTTGCTTTGAGGCTCACATACATCTTATGTACCATATTTCATCAAAGACAGAAAAAGGAACTTGAGCGCGATATACTCTGGAAGTTAATTGAAGCAGACATCCAAGTCTTAAGTAAATCAGCTCTATATCATTTGACACACAACATTACTTCAATTAGTATGACTTTCACCATTATCTAGACAGAGGAAAAGATGTACCATGCTAATCAGAATATTAAAGTGACACCAGCATTTATACATTATGAATATTTACTTAACGAATGAATGCATGATAAATGAGATTGGTTTAGAAATATTTCTCCGTGGAGGAGCTGTGCGTTTCCCCCACCTTGGGAAATTCTTTCTTGTGCCTAACCCAGCTATCACGTTGTCAGTGCACTGTACATTGATATGTCTGCCCCACAGCAGCTCGTGGCACGGCTCACACAGGGATTTCTGCATGCTCTGGAGCTGCAGTTTTCTGAATGGCCCATGAGTGTGAGGCAGCTCCCTTGTGTCTGCATTCATGCCAGTTGACCTAAGTGCAGACAGGAGATCAGAATCTGGAGCGTGAAGCCATGAACTGAGAGCTCAGTGTTGGAGCACTGTGAGCACAGTGTCCCTCGTCTCACATGTGGAGCATCCAAAGCTGTGAGTGTTAAAGGTCCAAAGTGCTTGGGGCTGAGGGCATGCATGTCCCCATCCTTCCTCACCCACGTGTTTGTTCCTGGACAGTTCCCCTGCTTGTTCCTGGACAGTGTTTTCTTGGGAAGGAGCATTTTTTCAGGACCAAGAAGAACAAGCAGATCTGGCCTCTGTTTCCTATAGAATGTATGCCTCCAAATGCTGGCCCAGAGCTCCACATTGGGACAGGCACTGAGATGTGCTTTGTAAGCCCACAAAGTTTTCTTGGAGATGCTGACCACTGAGGGGGTTTGCAAGTGTGACTGACGTGGTAGATTAATTTAAAATAAAAATGCATAAATGCCATCAAGAAATATCTTCAGTGCTATGCCCATCTGCTCGAGGGGATGATGTGGTTTTCTGTTACTGCTCAGGAGCTCAGCAGCATTGCTCGGCTGGTTTGGTTTTGTTTTTAATGCTGTGCTGCTGGCTCAATCAGAGGCACAGACAAGCTGTATCAGTGGCAGTAAAGCATCCAGCCTCCAAACCCAGGAGGCTCTAACATTCAAACAGTGGTCACTTTGAAAACATGGTAATGTTGTGCCTTGGGAACAGGTGGGGTTGGTTTGACATTTTCCCTCAAATCCATTGTTTTGTCCACGTCCCTTTTCTAGCTCTTTAGGGGTCTGGCACACGTGTGCCACATCCATTGCAAGAGTAGGTGTGTGTTTGCTAAGAAGGCTGTGAGATGAAGTCTCTTGATTTTCAGGGGCTTGATGCTGTGACCTTACTGATGCTCCTCTAACACAGCTCCTGCCTTTGCCATGCCCTTGTGTGCATGGGGGGGAAGTTCTGTGTTGCCACGTGTGGAAGTGACCTGGTTTCCACGCTCTGCCTTACATCTTACTGACGTTATCTCACCATGGGACGGGGGGTGAATGCAAGAGGAGCCAAGTGAGAGTTGATTCTCCTGCTATCTTATTGTCTGCAGTACATAAATCTTGAAAAGTGTGCTTTGAATGGGAAAGGACACTAACTTAATGATACATTTAGTCTAACTACTGTGGGGCATGCACAGCATCCTAATGTGTGCTGCAGACTTCCCATTGTAACAGATGTTGCTCTCTGGTTGTAAAGTAAGTTTATTGCATTAGCTGCCTGTAAGCAGTTTACTCTCTAAAAGATTCATAAAGTAAATTAAAATTATCTAATTATCTGTTATCTAATTTAATAGAGAGAGAATCTTGGTCTTCAGATATTACACATATGTTATGATATTACAAGCCAGTGTGCCAGAGGTCCCTTTCTGTTGCATACGGGCACATCCAGAGCGGCTGCAACAGGAGGGCTCAATGGGTTATCATCACTATGTATTGCTATTTTCTGTGGGTGGGACAAGGGGGAATGGTTTTAAACTGAAAGTGGGGAAATATCAGCTAGGTGTTGGGTAGCAATTCATCAGAGGGCGGTGAAGAGCTGGCACTGCTGCCCAGAGCTGTGGTGCCCCATCCCTGGAGGTGCTCAATGCCATGAATGGGCCCTGGGCAGCCTGAGTTTGGGGGGGGACAGCCAGCCCATGGCAGGTGTGGGGCTGGGGGGGCTGTAAGGACCCTTCCAACCCAAATGTTCTATCCAACCCAGCCATTCTGTGGTTCTGGGCATGGCACAGCTCCCTGGCTGGGCTGAAAGAGGCAGAGCCCATCATCTGGAAAAGCACCTCGGGCTGCAGCACGGCCCATTGCCCCATGGTTTATGTTCAGCATGGGAGGGGGTGCTGGCTGGGAGCAGGAAGTCCTTAGGGGAGAATGAATGAGCCCTCCTTTTATTGTAATGCTGACATCTACATTTTATCCTGTAATTTTCTGAGTCATTATAACAAATTGCTGGTGCTGGTGTCACTCATTTCCCCACAGCTCCCTTTACTCCTCAGTCAGCATGCAGCAAGCTGCAAACGGTGCTTCAAAATGAAAAATCACAGGTGTTTCCTGGATGCCATCCAGAGAAAGGAGCAGGGATTTCAGGCAGAAATCGAATCAGACCTCATGGAAAGATCCCCTGAACATCTCAGACAGTCAGCAGATGGTGGTCGTGACACCAAGAGCCTCCTCACCTAGGAAACACACGACATTAAGCAGCGAAAGTGTGCATTTAAATTAAGGCTGCTTTAAAAAGCTGTTAATAAGGAAAGGCCCAAACAGCATTCATGCCATGTCACAGACTTCAGCGCTGCAGGAGGAATAGAGGGACAGTCCTGAGTCCGCGAAATGTAAAGAAAACCCACATCATCTCCAGGGAACCACTAGAATATACCATGTATATATATATATACGTATGGAGCACAACATTATGAGAGCAATCACAGCTGTCTGTCGCCTTTGACCCTTCTGTATGCCTCATGGAAAACTGCTTTCTCTCCAGGGCTCCTCACTGTGTTTCTGCTCCCACTGAAGCCCAGCACAGGTGTGCACAGCCTGTTTTCTTTTTTACCAACAAAATTGCAAAATAGATGTAAAAATGGCAGAAATGTGGAGTTGTAGAATACGAAATATAGGCCAAGGAAGGTTTTTTTTAATTAGAAAGATTGGAGAAAATCAGTTTTAATTCATGGTGCAGGATTCCCCTCGGCTGCTGCTTTTTCTCTGCAGTGACTGCAACGGAGTTGTGCAAAGACTGCTGCAAGGAGCCCCAGCTCTCACATAACCACAAATACAGATCCTGTATCTGTAGGAGAGTGCTGTCTGTTGGGCTTGGCAAAAGTAGCTGCAGGAAAGCTGTGGTTTTAATGTTCTGCGTTGTTAGCGATAACTGCTTAATATTTTACTCATATATTCCTTTGGGTCCTTTTAAACAGCAGCCATCCTAAGCGCAGCAGGAAGAAGTAATGTGATAAATTAAGCTAGGTCAAAGAGGAGAAATTATTTTAAATGAATACAAACACCTAATTTGTCTAGACTTCTAATGAATTGAAATGACAAAGTTGCTAGAGATGACAGCATTGTAAATCCTATTTATCTCTGCTAAAATCTCCTGATTTCTTCCCACTCCTTCTTCCTGCACTCATACATCAAGTCAGCGTGGTGTGACTTGCTCTACCCAGGTGCAATCACCAGTTCCCACTGGACCACCCTTGGGGTCAGCACGGAGCCGTGCCAGCCTGGAGCCCTCCCCAACGAGCAGAGTTTTGGTCAGGTGAGGAGGTGGCAGCTGGAGGGGAACTTGATTTTGCTGCTTGAAGGCTGAAAAAACGTATGAGCTCAGTGAGAAAATGTTGGATAAAACACTGCAGTGGGAAGAGCTGCACTGAGAAGTCGGCTGAGAAGATGTCAGTGATGGCAGGGCAGGGCTGTGCTGCCTACGAGGCTGTAGGAAGGTGGAGACATCAGTGTTAAACATGTACCTGCTTTATTCTGTTACGAAGGATGACAGAGCCCTTTTCTGTTGGTCACTAGAGGCTCATATTTCCACTCATGTCACACATTACTTGGAGCCACAGCAAGTCCTCAGCAGATGCTGTCCCAGGGGAATGCTGCCACATTGCACCGTGTGGATTTGAGGAAAATGGTTCGGATCAATGCTAAGCCAATTACTCCTCAGAAGCCAAGGCTGTCCCTTAGCACAGGTCTGGCCGTGGGCAGGGAACAAGCTGGGCATCCCTGCATTGCAAGTGCTAAATAACAGCTGTGCAAAAAATACCAACTAATGGGAGTCTGGGAGCGGGGTGACATCCATCGCCAGCCAGCTGATATTAGCTGCTCTCAGTGCTGCTGCCCAAAGGATTCTTTCCCTGGTCCCGTGGCCAGTGGTGTCTCCTGGGACTGCTGACCCCCAGGAGAAGGGATGCTGAGCAGCACTCCGTGTGCCACGCAGAGATGATCTAATTCATCCGCAGTGACTCCATCATAACAAATGCTGTTCTGAACAGTGGCCGCATTCTATTTCACAGGAAACAGACAGACCAAGGAGAAATCTGTTCACATTGTGCCACAGAGGGTAAGATGAAGGCTTTTATTTACTTGGAAGCCAGTCAGGACATTAGTTCGGGTAATAAAGGCTGGCTGGGAAAGGGCACCCGTGGGGCTGAGGCCGTGAAGGCACCAGGCTTTTGGTGAATGCATCTTTGCTTTATGAGCCCCCTGCAGCAGGAGAGGGATTTTTTCCCCATATTTTTTTTGGGTGAGGATAAACCTTGATGGGGAAAAACAAATCATGGCTGCCCTGTGTGAGGCAGCAGCCTCCAGAACCCCACCAGAGAGCCTCCCATGCTCCACACCCACTGCCTGGGCAGCGCTGGGAGAAGCCCACCTACAGCAGGCAATGGGCTCCTGGCTCGTAGGAGGGAAAGGAGCCAGGTTTTGCTTTTTGCTTTACTTCTCTTTCAGATATAACTGCAGGCAGGTGCATCTACTAACTGCCTTTTTCCCTGACGTGGTGATGGCACGGAGCAGTGCTGGCTTTGCTCAGGGGAAGTCAATCCTGCAACACAGCTGGGAGCAGCAGAAGAGCAGCAAGAGCTGAGAGACAGCGCACATCCCAACTGCAGAAGTCAGACAGCACCTTCACTGCTGCCCTTGTTCCTCCCACGCTGCACCCCACCATCCCAGTGCCCTCTGGTACCTCTGCAAAGCAAGGTGCCAGCTCTGCTGTGCGAAGACACACTGCCTGCACAACAGCTGATAGTGAACTTCTTCCCGGCCATGCTGCACGCAGATGGAGGAGCTCTGGGATGTTCATTACCACATCCCAGCCCTGTAGCCCCCCAAGGGCCTCTGAGAGGAGAAAACAAATGAAGCTGAGCTCGTTGACCGTAACACAAATTGACTGCTGCTTGTGCTGATGTTTTCAACATAATTCATTTCAGCTCGAGCATGTTGGCTATCTGCATAATTTCTCCTTGAGTAGTTTTACTGCCATATGGGACACTGCAGGCCTGGGGCTGCTGCTCTGCCTGTAACCCCCCTCGCTGAAACGATGCTCAGGGTGTGCAGTCCTGCAGCCTCCAAAGGGCCATGGTGAGGGCTGGGGCTGCTGGCAGGGCCCAGGGGTGCAGGGCTCCGCAGAGCAGCCCCGTGCCGCAGGAATGAGCTTTGAGGGGACAGAGATGAGTTAACCTCTGAAGTTGGATGCTTTCACCAACACTGATCTGAGCTTGGAAGGCAGGAGAGCACACAAGGCAAAGGACCAGCTGAGCCCCGCTGCACAGGAGGGCTTCAGAACCTCTTTGCAGTGCCCATCCTTTCCTGCTCAGCCTTAATGCAAAGCATAACCTCTAGCAGCGTTTGCTGCAGTTAGCATTGCTGACAAGCAGTCTTTCAACGCAGACTTTGTGTCTTAATTAAATGGAATTTGTTTCAGCAAATAATGCTTGTCAGGAGCGCTTCCTTTTGCTGTAGGACTCTTACAAAGATGCCATCAGACATTTCGATAATCAGCCATCTGTGTCTCGGCGTTGTGATGGCTCCACGTGAAGGCAGACTCCTTCTTGCCAGGCCAAATTTGTAATTATGAATGACAGAGGCGCAGCAGAGCTGTTGGAACAGAGCACCGTGCCCCAGCACAGCAGCAGCTCGCCCGTTCCAGCCCTCAGTGCCCCAAACCCACCGCACCCCACAGATCTGAGTGCACCGTGAGAAGACATTGAGTGCAGACTGCAAAAAGGAGGCGGTCTGCAGTCACCAACGACCCCAAAAGGATAAACCAGAAAACGTCAGTGCAAGTTTGTAAAGTTTTACTGTGAGATAGGCAGGAAAAACCCAAACCCTCAGGAAAAACCAACTGTGGGGTTGGCTTTCATCCCGCCCATGCACCAGGTGATGCTGCAAAGTAAATGCAAGTGCACTCCACCTGTGGGGTCCGGTGGGGGTAGGGGTTGTTCCCAGTGGTCTCCACGTTCCCAGTGCTGCCTCCAGACTGCCAGGACACCACGGATAAGGACTCCTCACAACACTAAACTCAGGTATTTGTCTATATTGAAATCCAAATGAATGTCCGAGTGCTGTCCTTCTGCCTTTAGGTCTCGACAAAAGCTTTCCGAGTTAATGAGGAGTGTTGGTAGTGTCTGGTGGCCCTCTTACTGGGGCTCCTACCTGCTTGGGGTGTTCTTTCTGGCCGAGCCGTGGGGAGGGGGCAGTGGGTGCCCTGTGCTCGGGGGTGGGCTTGGTGCCTTCCCAATGGGGAGCTCAGTTCTGGGGATGTGCTGTAGGGATGCGAGAGTGACTTTTCCCATGCACGTGCTCAGGGTTATCGGGACTTTGTGCTTTCTTTAAACTGTGGTTTACTCACTTAACTGTGCTAAAACTGCTTGTTTAGCACAGAAGTTGCTTCTTTTCCTTCTAAACGCAAATAAATGATTAATCCCAGCAGCCTCCCCCACCCCCTTCGCCTGTTTGATATTCTGATAGATGCTGGGTCTCTGATATCAGGCTCTGTGCTGGTTTTGCTGGCCAAGAAATGACAGCGCACGATGTTGGTCTGCGTTTCTTCGATGTCTTGGCAGCTTTCTGCTGGGTTTTCAATGCTGTATTTTAAAGTGATTCTTTTCGAGGCTGTGTAGGAGTAAGACCAGAGCGGGTTGCAGTGCTGCAGATCGGTGCAGCTGGTGTTACAGCAGGCACCCACTCTGGGTGCAGCTGCACTCAGAGGGGTCAGGGTGGAAAGTTGGAAGGAACAGGTGGTTGGTTTTTTTTTAAGTAAAAAATTAGTGGCACCTGCCTTCCTGCACTGCCATCATTTCATTGTAAAAAAAAAAAAAAGAAAAAAAAGAAAAAAAACCAACTATTTTTTTCCTTCTTTTCTTCCTCCTCCCTCTTTTTTAACCTTTTCTTGCTCCTCCCTCTTTTTTCTGTCTCACTCTTTGCTTTCCAGCTACAACCATTTGGAAAATATGACCCATACTCCCCTGTGCTTCCCAGGCTCTGATGTAAGAAAAGAATGATGCGCGCCCTTAGTTTCCCTTTCCATTCTGTGCCACTAGTAAGAGCTTCCATCCCATTTTAAGAAGTTTACTTTTTCTTACAGTGAAGGATGAATAAAATTACTTAAGAGAATGTCTGATGAGGTTCTGCTTTCAGGGTGGTGAGAAACATGCTGTCTATTTTGTTTTTTGAACAAAGCAACCCCTCGTTGGCAGCAGATTGGGAATGGGCTGTGCTTCAGTGTGTGTGTGTGAATGGAGCAGTCTGGAGCAACTGGTCCTTGCTTCCCCAGCTTGCTGGGCCTGGGTGGGAACTCATCCTATGCTCAGCACCTCTTCTTTAGAAGGAGCACAAGAGCTCTCCTGGTCTCCATGCAAAGAGATTTCCCTGTACTTTACTCTGGTCTGCTTCCAAGTGTTTGGGGATGTGTTTAAAAATAAAAATAAATGCAAAGCAGTGATTCAGGCAATAAATGTAATGCCAGGTGTGATCCAGAATGGAAGCCCTGTGCCGGTGCTTGCATTGCAGGATGCTTTGTTCAGGGGCAGATATTAGATATTAGGAGAAATTTCTTCTCCTAAGAGCAGCCAGGCTCTGGCACAGGCTGCCTGGGGAGTGGGGCAGTCACTGTCCCTGGGGGTGCTGCAGAAGAGGGCAGATATTGCACTGAGGGATGTAATTTAGTGCTCTGGTGGTGACTGGTTGTTGGTTGGACTAAAGGAACTCAGTGATCCTTCCAACCTTAACGATTCCAGGATTCTGTGACTTAGCCCACGTTTTCTAAGGGGGGGGAATGATCCAAAGCATGTGGTAGTGATCCCCAGGACCACAGCTGGTTATGGACAAATGGGTCAGTCCCAAGTCCCATGTGTTCAACAAAGAGCAAGAACAGTCATGCAGTTCACCCTGTGGAAGTGAAAGAATGCCCTGAATGGGCAGAGACAAAGAGGGAAAAACATGCAGGATGTCATGCCAGCACTGCAGTGCTGATGAATAGCCACGCTGTGTGCGCTGTGTGCGTGTCTACTCCTAGCTCTCCCCAGCCCCAGGTCCTGCTTCATCTGATATGTTGACCAGCTGTAAGGTCAGGTGGGGAACTAGCTGTTTTCTCCTTACAGAGCAGGGTGCTCGGCCTCTTGATCTGCTTTACACAGTGCCAAGCACGCTGCTGGGCACTGCAGCAATTAAGGAATAATCATGGTATAAATCAAGTAAATAAGTACTTGTCGACAGGTCATCAGGACTGCTGTGCCTCATGTCAGAGTGGTGTTTGTGGGGTCAGCACAGCCCAATGGCCAAATCCCTTCTGCTGCTGGGCTGCATTTCAGCATGGCCAGGGCTCTTTTGGCTGAGCAGCTCAGCACTCAGCAGATCTCCAGTTGGCACTGACCCCGTGGCAATGCCAACCTCTGCCCAGTGGGACCTTTTGGAATTGTGTTATTACGGTGGTGAAGAAAAAAGTTACTGCGTTAAATGATAAGAAGAGGTTGATTACTGTCACAGTGTTCATCGTGGGCAGTTTCAGAATAGCCACTGGGCTGCAGTGTTTGGGAAGTTAAGAAGTAAACACTCTCGTTTAGAAAACTGTATTGAGGGAAATACTAAGGGAGGACAGCATTTGCATTATACTGCTATTAAACCTCAGCACTGATTGGAAAACGCATCTGATCTTGGGACCAGAGTCTTACTGTCACCCAGGGATTATTTCTTTCTGTGATCCTGGTGTCAGAATACCCAACTTTACTTCAATTTCAATTCCTTTCAATTAATCACTGTGATTAATGAGTCAGTTTATTAGGTAGGAGTTGTTAACTGGTGGAGCACGGCGAGAGAGTGGGAAGGGAATGGCAGAGCTGGCAGTGCGGCCTGGTCTGCAAAAACGACTCAAACATTTTCTGAGCGTATATAAAATTTCCGTGGTAACAAAAAATAAAATCCGAGTAACAAATGTGCAGCACTTTAATGTCAGAACTGACCGTCATTGGAACTGTTCACAAGTAGTGTGGACAATCTAAGTTGTAGTTCATTTTCTAAGTATGATATATAACCATTAGGATAATTTAGAAAACACATCACCAGAACTTGGGCTGACGGGGAAGAAAGGGAACATCTTTGGAAGGTCCGAGTGGGAGTTCTCAAGTGAACGCTATTCCAATATTTTGAGACAAACAGGGAGAAGTGAGGTCTGTTACACATCTTTCACAGCCTATATAGAAACCAGCCTCGAGAATATTGACCTGAACAGATATTTACAGGTTGGGTTTGGTTTTTTTTTTTTTTTCTTCTTTTAAATATTCTTAAAAAAGTAATATCTGATCTATGACACAATGAACGTCTCTACGGGGAAACATAGGCATAACAAAATATTCAGGAAGTCATAAAAGAGAGCACGAGAGCAGTGTCTGGCCTTAGCAAAACACATGTAGGATGACTGCAATGTATGGGTACAGCCTTGTTCAAGAAAGGAGTTGTGCATATTTAAGGGTACTTACAAAGCTGGTCTCCTCCTTTTCTTGACATGGGGATGTTTCCTAACCAGATGAGTAGAAAATCATGGACACCATGCATTGCTAAAGGAAGGCTATGCCAATCTCTTATATGCCTGTGCTGCGATGAGGGGATAGTCTCTTCTAACCCCTATGGCTCATCAGTGACAATACTGTAGGCTTAAGCCTGTGGGTGTTAAAGGGCAATTTAAAGGACTCTGTGTTGAATGAATTCATAGGATTCATCTCGTGTTCTTCGTCTGTCTGAACAGATTTGTATAGGTTTTCTATAGAACTGAAATGGTGTAAATTACTTCAGGTCTACAGCCACACTGAAATGCTTCTCTTTTGGTTAAAGTTGAACGCTTGAAGCACAGACTACGTGGTGAGTCTGCATCCTTCTCACTTTAAGTCCCTCTGTGTGCATTGTGAAATGGTGGACTTTAAACACTCGTGTTGGAAAATCATTACTGCGCCTCTAATTATCTCTGGACGTGTGTGTGCAGTGCTTGCTCCACACAAACTCTGGGCAGTAAGGCCGTTCTTGGAAGGAGTTGGGTCTTCCAGGAGGCCGATGCATGGCTCTGATGCAGCAGGTGTCTGCCTTTGGGGAGAGCATGCCCCCAACTCAAGGCCGCATCTCAAAGCAGTGCTGGGATGCAGCTGCTGGCGGCCGTCTGTGCACAGTGGCTGTGGTGCTCCCATGGTTTGCACCATTTGTGAGCCAGAGCCACTCCTGCCCTGATCACATCACAGTTATGAGTATAGAGAAAGTTACAGAAAGCAACCAGAAAAGTTTTTATGTCTCACCGAATGGGTCTATGCTTTTATGGCAAATGAAGTGAAATTTCTTGATGCCAGCTGTTGCATTCTAGGGTAATTCTGCTGGTTTTACATGAACTTCTTTGCTCATAACTAAAAGATAATTGACTATAAACGAGTGTACTGGAAACAGAGAGGAAAAAAACAAAGAATGGTTTCCCAGAACGTCTGAAAAGAAACAGGCAAGTGAAGGCTACAACAGGAAAATGAGTTTTCAGCTTAAAACGCCCTAGCATCTCATTGTGGTTATTTTATGAAGAGCCTAGCGACTTCAGCACTGCTAAATATTTGATGAGAGCAACCAACAACTTCCAGAACTGTTGCTGCCTCCTATGGGAATGACTGTGATTCATTCTCTGCCTGCTGAAGAGCAGATTTTGCATCCTGTGCTCAAGCTGACCGCACTCATGAGATGCTGAAGGACTAACATCCCCATTCTCAAATTTCTTTTTTGTTTTGTTGGTATTTTTACAATATCTGATGCCCCCTCCCCCCCCCAGTCCTTTCTGGCTTTTACCCACTTTAATGGCCTGGATATTTCATGCTGAATTTCTCCTATGCAATCATACACATACGCATTAGAAGAGGCAGGACTCATAACATTGCTTTCAGTAGTACCAGGAGCAAAATTAAGCACCAAAGACAGCGAGCTGACAGTTACTATTTCTGTGATGCCTCTTTCTGAAACCACATCCGTGAATCCTCCCAAAGCCAACCTGCAGAGAAAACGGATCACTTTTCATTAAGTCTCTCTGCCAAGTCTCTGTGGTTTGAAAACTGCTCGCTGATGCTTACTTTCCCTCGTCACTGTGGATTTTAGCTGCAGCCATTGGGCTGGGCAGCTGGTATGGCAAGTGGGAAGAGAATGGGTGGTGTGACTTATAACAAAAAGCCCTTCAATAATGGGAACTCAAAATCGGTTTTGTTCTACAGAATCGCTAGGTTTTACGGCGTACGTGTTACCTCAGTGGAGATATTTGCTTCCCAGCCTTGTTCTCATAACCACAAATCATACCCCCAAATAAAAAAATATCCCTCCAAAACCACTTCCTATTAGCAGAGCATACCTTGTATTATAAAACTTGCAAGTAGACCAGTGTTGTACCATGAAGCCTGTACAGGGTTGGTTTGTTTTTTTCTTTTTTTTGTTTTTTTGTTCCCCCCAGTGTAAAAATATACAATGCTACTGCTCACTTGTTGCAGCATAAAGGTCCAACTGGTACTGTCTGCTGAAGGCTTCGCTGCTGCCGCCCCTTCATACCTCCCCAACCCAGACCACTGTGTTACCCCTCCTTATACCTGAAACCTCACAGCGTAACGTGTTTTGCCTCCCGTTTATAACAAACAATGACTCTTTAGCTGGTGTAATGAGATACTGTCCAAACAACCCACTGTCTTTCATAATTCTGTTGTAGCTGCTCCAGGGCCAGTCTTTGGATGTGATAGGGTCCTTTAAATTCTTCAGTACATCCATTTTCCCCGTTGACAGCTCTACAAAAAGCACATCTGTTTGCAGATGTGAAGTCGCATATATATAGTACTGATTGCCTTCGGTGAAAGAGGGTTGAAATGTCAGATCAGATACGGGTATGTTCGTTTGTAAGTCGTAAATCAACTTGATTTCCCCCTGGACAGTCACGGTCTGGACCTGGATCCTGCCGCTGTCCCCATCCGCGCTGACCAAGAAGCGTCCATCTGGTGAGGTGTGTGGTGTGCCCAGCACGGCGCCGTTGGTGCCGATGACGGCGTCGGTGACGCTGTCGATGAGGATCTGTGGGGCAGCAGCCCCACGCCGGTCCCTGCACTGCACCAGGTAGTACCCCCCCAGGTGGGTGTAGGCCATGCTCTGCGGCAAGCAGCTGTAGTTCCTGAAGCTGATGGTCTTGATGTGGGTCACTGTTTCCAGGTCGATCTTGTGGACGGTGGGTTTTGATTTGTTATAAATGAAGCCGAACCTGAAAGAGAAAAACGTGATGCTGAAGGCATCTCCCGAGACTCAGGGAAGAGGAAAGTCAGCAGAATTGGGAAATTCTGTCCCCTTCATTTTGCGTGCAATGATGCTGTCTGGTTTCAGCGAGAAACCTCTCCCATTTCAGTGCTTCTGAGTGTGCTACAAGGAGGAAGGAGTTTCACTTACTTAAAACTAGCAACCTGATGCTGGAAGCTTGAGTGTCTGCTTGGATATCATCCTCCAGATTCCACATCTTCCATCAGGAAGATAAATTTACAGTAGTGACAACATCATTCGAGCTTGGGGGAGGGGGTATTCTGTAGGCAGGCACTAACAAGCTACGCATTCACTCTGTTTCACTTACTTTCCGAAGGCAGTAATTCATTTAGGTGCTCAAGACCTTCAATCTTGAAATACGAAACTGCTCAACACACAGCATCACTCTGTCAGGTTGGGGAAGAGAGCAACTCTGACCTACGCTTGTAACTACTGAGTGACCCAACATTCCCAACCCTGCATCCTAAAATGGAGCATCAGAGGGCGGAGCAGATTGTGCCTGGCCCCGTCCCACCAGCCCAGGAGGTGGGGAATGGTCTCAGGGAGCAGAACGAGCAAAGGTGGGCTGAAGAATAAGAAAATAAGAAAAGTGCCTTTGTTTTTTTTTTTACTCCAGACAGAGAGGGCTGACAACAGTGAGCGGAGAATAAATGTTCTCTAAAAGATATATGTTGCAGCACAGCTGACCTTTGCTGAAGACAAAAAAAGAAACAAGTCAAGAAGAGACAGAAAAGGTTTCTGCTTAATTTGAGTGGAGTCCACAGAAGCAGCCTGTTTGTGCTCCCCCGGATTCACAGGTCACTGGTACTGACTTAAAAAACCTAATTTTACTTTGAATCCCTTTCCATCCATTCAGTGAGGAGGGAAGGAATGAAGCGAGTGCTTAGTTTTGCATCTTTTCCCTGAAAGATGTAAAATTGCTTTTTGGAACATGGAAGACTGTGCTTGGGTGCACATCATAGATATTTTGCTTAAAACACTGCGTTCATTTATTTATTTTTATTCTTAATCCATCTTTCAATGAGACGCTCAGCAAAGATTTCACATCTATAAAACAAGCCAACGCAGTGTGTGATCCCACGGAAATCACTGGGCTAAGCCTTTCATTTTCCCATTATCCCCACATCCATTAGAGACTTCACAGAATACCCACAGTAGAGCTTTGCAGTGCACTGTGTGGGGAAATTGGATATGACACTTCTGCTTCCCCTGGATGAATGCATTTTAAGTACACTTTAAAGATGTTTCTCCTTACAGTGGGGTTGTTTTTTAGTGCCTTCATACTTGGCCAAACGCCTGAAGAAGTTAAAAAAAAATAAAATTGCTCTTCTCATAAACTTTGATTTAGAAAAGTGGGTCAGAATGTACCTCGTGTGTGTACAGATGCAGAAGAGGCTCAGTGCTCACGTGAGATCTGCAATGCAAAATCTCAATGAGATCCTTGCATTCAGTTTTTAATAGACAGCTCTCTACCCCGGGAACTAATACAAATGGATAAGCTTCCAGATATCCATCTGAAATAACAGGCAGACAAAATACAGGTGCAGGAACATTTGCATACAAATATTTTTGGGCTCTCGGAAGAGGCTGCTTAAATATTCACCTTCCTGGGCGATGCTGGTATTGCCATTTACTGTTTCTGAGTGGAGAATTTAGCACATGATCCCAGTAAGTCTCATTAGACTGTGAGCAATTATTTTTTGTGCTGAAGGTGAGAGAGAACTGAGAAAGATCTGGCCCTGAACAAATGAAATAGGAAATTAGACACAGCGTTCTCTGCTTTGCACAGGGAAACCTATATGCAATTGACTACATTTAATATTTCTCATGGAAGATCATCTGTTTGCAGCTGATCAATAGTACTGAAGAGAAAAAAAAAACCCAAAAAAACCCAACACATAAAAGGAGCAAAGGAAATTCAATTATTCCACCTTCCTGTATTTGAACCCAGACTGCACCTCCTCATCCCCATACAACGCTCACTCATAACAATGGTTTAAAACCAAACTGGAAAGAAGAGGAAGGGGAAAATGAAGAGTGACAGCTGTGAAATACGTTATACTTTATGTTTCACTGAGCAAAGTTATTTATTTTGTTATCACATTCAACCCCAAATCATTTAAGTGTGACCCTCTGTCCTCAGTGATCATTGCAGGGCTTAATGCAAGGAGCTGATTATGATTTCTGGAGAGTTTAACTAACTTATTTAAACTGTACTGGTGACAGGAGGTGATTAAGCAGTTGTTGTAACGTGGTAAGAACAGCATAAATTGCTGTGGAGTTATCATCCATTTTGATAACTTTAATGGGAAGCTTCCTGTTCCTGCTGGGAAGCAGTCAGTATTACTCTAAGTTATTAGTATGTTAGTTATAAAATCTCATTAACCACTACATCACATTAACATTCAAAACTGATGGTTCAGAGAAGTGATTTTTTTTCCTTCTCTTTAATATGCATTTTTTTCTGCTCAAACCCTGATCCTCCCATTCAGAGCCAATATTTGAACAAGCAGTTGGGAACGTGGAAGAGCCATGCTTTATGCCACAAGCAGAACAAACGTTTACCACTTCTGGCAATAAATCTGTGATCCAAATAGTGGCTCTGAGGCAGGGAAGCCAACTTTCCAACCACTGTGTTTTTAGCCCCAACACACCAGGGCAATGCAGCACAGTTCAAGCCAAGGTTTGAACCCCTATGCCAAGGCCAAGGGAAGCTGAAATCTGTACCTTGTTTCATTGATTATCTGAAAAAACAAACCAACTCGCTCAATCATTGCTCCTTTTTGTGTGTGAAAATGACTACAAGAGTATTTAGCTCAATCACAACGTTCATTCATCACCATTTGTAAAAGTGCTGTAAGGTTTTTAGATGGATCCCCACTGGCAGTGAGCAGCATGGCCACCGTGGCTATTCATGAAGACAATCTCTTACCTAACGTGATTAATAATAAGATTGGTAGGTGGTATAAAAAAGTCATCCACTCCTTTGAACGGCGTGCGGATAACGCGCTGCTCCTCCCCTGCGCTCGCCTCCGGTATCACCTGCAGGAAGTGCACACAGCAAAGCAGTGACTAAGGCAGAAAGGTAAATACACATTACATGGTCAAACACGGTACCTTGGCTTTTCCCAAGGATGTAGTAGACTCAAGTTGATTAACGACTTCAAAATGCTGTTTGGTGTAGCTGCCTTGAAAAAGTGGGCTAATAAATAGTATTTGAGGCTTGACATTTGTAAGGTGAGTACACAACTCTGCTTTCATAAGACGTTTATATTGCAAGAAAGAGCAGTCATGCGGGAGCTGAAATAGCATGACAACACCAAGACCACAATAATTTATTCCTCACTGTCTAAAATAAACATTTAGTTCACGGTCATATTTATTAATCTCACTTAGGTGCAGAGTGATAATTCACCAGCCTGAAGGCTCAGCTGCTAACTCACAGCACTTAATTATCGCTTTGAAGGAGAGGACCTGTCCATCCATCTGCCACACCACACAGGACTTGTGGGGTGTGACAAAGTCCCTTCTTCTGTTCCTCCCATGCTGTCCCCCAGTGTAGAGACCCTTCCACTGCCACGGAGACTCCTCACCAGATATAGAGAGGCAGTTTTCAATACTTAAAATGATGCATTCTCAAACCGTTGGCTTGGTTTGAGATGACTTCAGTGCATTCATTAGGGTACTCGGCTCGTGCAGTGTGCAACAGCAGTTGCTTTGAATTTATGGCCACATAATTCACTGAGGAAATGCTAAAGCCTTTCAAGGTTTAGTTCAGACAGCCGTTCTGGCCGTACCACTTAGATTTCTTCCAATTAAACTGCTCGAGAAAGATGCCTGTTCTTGCACAGTGCTTTCTTGGGGCTACAGCCAGCACTGCACATTTGCTTCCCACACAGCCATCATGGCCAAACAACAGCATCCCCTCCATCAGCATCATGGGCCGTGTGACAAACCTCCGACTTCCAAGAACGGGAGGAAATTTAGGTCAGCTTCCATGGTAGCATTTTTCTGTTAAAAAAATACCATGTTTCTACTGGTCTTACGAATGAACTTCAGCAAATGAGTGGCTGGTCAGCTTCTGGGAAAGAGAGTGGGGAAAAAAAATACAAGGAGGATCTGCTGGTGTGGACGCTAATCTCGCTCACCACATGTGCAACTGCACTTTATAATGATAACAGAAAGCACTATCTGAGCTGGAGCCTCATAACAAGTTTCCAGCTGTGCAGATGGTGTGTTCTTCTCAATAATCACATGCTTGAGACACCTCTCCTTTAATTACAGAAACCTCTCGCAGCTGGATGGAGGAAATTAAGTCAGAGAGAGTAAAGAGAGCCATTTTGTCTCCTTACACCCTGCACACCAAACTTCCAGTCCCCAAGTAAGCACTGCCTCAGAACCTGTTTTCCATTTGCCTCCATTCTGTTTCTGGGAATGCCCACAGTGCACCCTCTGCATGTGCTATTTTCAGGTCAGAAAGCACAGACCCCTTCCCCACGCTGTCGGGGAATGCTTTCATACAGCCCTAGAAGCCAATTCTCTGGTACAGGGAATATTCACTCTTCTTCTGTGGGTCTGGGAAGGCAGGAAATTAACTGCAGAAGGGAAGGTCTGGATGGATCATATCAGGGCTGGTGTTAATTTGTCATATGACATACAGCAGCAAGACGCCCAATTAGATGCCTACACTTAGTACTTCTGTGCCATGGACACAAGACAAGCAAATCCCATAGGGCCATGCAAAACAGGAAGCTAATTGGGATGTCCAAACCCACGTGCACCACCGTGCCCTGAGAGCCCACAATGCTGCTGGGCAGCAAACAGCAGAGTCACAGACACAGAACGTGTCCCTCAGGTCCTGTGTTGCTCTTTATGCCTTTTTCATGCCCCTGAGAGTTATTTTTTTCTTCTTTTTTTTTCCCTTCTTTTATTTTTCAGGGGGGAGAGGATGTGGAGTGGGATTTACTCACCTGCAGTGTTGGGGACGAGTGCTGCATGTTGCCCCAGCTCAGCACCCACACCTGGTCATGAGATTTGTCATAATGCAGTTTGGTTGGCAATGGGTCCATGTCTATGGACTTAAAAAAAGAGAGAGAGAGAGAGATGATACATATTGACATATTGACACCAATGTCACTCACTAGGCACATGGCAATGGTATTAGTTCACTGCTGACAGTGCTGTGCACCACTGCTACACTCATTTGTGAGCTTCACCTTCAAATCAGTCTGGGGATCAGCAGCAGCTCCAGCAACAGGAGAGCTGACTGCTGGGCTCTGTTCTCTGGCTGCACATCCTGCTCTGTTTCTTACAGCCAGCAGCTGAGGGGCCAACTTCTGCCCAGCCACATCTGCATCAGCTCATTCTTCCTGACCTGCTCAGAGCCGAGGTGAGGGAGCAGTTCATTAAGGGTACAAGATCAGTTGTAGCACCATTTTACCAGAGTAGCTCCAAGCCCAACCACAGACACAGCCCTGAGATGATGATAAGCAGCACATAAGGGATTCTTTTCCTGGCAGTGTGGTTTCAGAACAGCAAATAACAACACAGTGTGACCCCATGGGTGGAAATAACACAGGTGCAGCATCACACAGAGTGACAGCAGATCCACTGGGCAAAAACCTACACTTGTTTTCCCGGAGCAAAGTCTTTGGCCATCAGTGAGTAAACAGTTCCCCTCGTAGGTACCTGCACGGCTTTCTGTGTCGGGATGTCGATGATCATTACTCTGTTCTGCTTAGGCTGTGTCACATAGATGTACTTGTCTCGGACATTGACTGCTGAGGCCCAGAGGCAGGACTGAGTGCCTTCTCCTTCCACTCTGGGACAGATCTCTTCCTGTGAAAAAAAACCCACAACAAAACAAAGAAGAAAAGGGGCTTAAAATTACTGCAAGTTCAGAGTCTGGGGCAGTATAAAGTTTGGCTTTAAAACCACAGAAAACAATTCCTTGGGGTTTTGAGATGGTTTTATTATTATTATTATTTTATTTCCTTTCTTGGTGTGGCACTGTGCTGCAGCCTGGCTCTGCCCCAGGACATCATGCAGACAGATCTCCTGCACACTCACACTGCATTTAAATAACAACACTGTCCATGGATCTGTGTTTTGAAGGACACCCTGGCTTATCGAGACTAGCAGTGCTGTCAGCATTTATATTAACTAAATCACAGCTTTATATTTTTTCATACTTCTTCATTTTCAGCTCAGGAGAGCCTGCTCTGTGATGGCTGTGAACAAAGACATGGCAGCAAAGCAGGCACGGTCCCATCTGCTGGGGCTCCACCATGGAAACTTCCCTTGTTCCAAAGGAACCGAATCCCAGTGCCTTGGACCAGACTCTGATCTCAGCTGCCTTGTGCCCTACTTTGTTGCAGATCTTTCTCTCTCTGAGCCCTGTGGAAAACCTGTACTTGCTTCAGTGGGAGCTTGCCAGGACCCCAAGTAGGAAAAGTCATGTTATCTCACCAGAGAGTCTTTTTCTTTCTCCTGACTTGCCCTTCTGCTGAGATGCCTTATGGAAGTGAGCACTTGCATTGGACCTGGCCGTGGTTTGGAAAGGATAAACCAAAGGGAACATGTACAACAGCTCAACTGTTGGGTTTAAATCCTGTCAGCACAGCAGCTGGGTCGCTTTAAAAGATGGCACTGCCCCGAGGGAGGAAGCAAATGGAGCAGCGGAGCTTGTTTGGAGCAAGAGGATGCAGAAACAAAAGCGATACCAGCCCTGAGTCTGTGTCAGAGCAAAACTGGGGACGCAGGCATTGCACCTGCAAGCAGCACAGCCCTGTCAAGAACTCTCTGGAGGCCACATGCAAGGGATGAAGTGATACTAAGCATGGTGCAACATGCTGCAAAGGCACTAAACAGGCTCTGGACTGCCCTCTTCATCCTCAGTGTTGCAGGGAGCTCCTCAGCTACAGCACCCACCCCCATCTTTCTGCTACACTGCTTTGCTGCACCTCTGACAGCAAACTAAGATACTTCTGGTGTAGGAACCCCCCTAAAAACGCAGGATGATATCACTATCCACACAGCAAACACTCACGATGCTGAAAGGGAAAAAAAAAAGAAGCCAAACCTCCCTTCAGCATGGCAAAGGGCCCTATGATATCCGCAGGAAACGCTGAGAGGTCTCTCTGTAAGGCAGCCAAATAATGGTGATAAAAATCCCTTTCATGCCCACCACTGTGCTGACATTCTCTCTCTAAGTGCCCTCTCTCTGCTGTGCTCTGCACACTGTTTCTCCAGAACCACCCCTTCGATATTTACAGCTCTTTGTAAAGGAAACACAAGGCGTGTCTGCCTTCACTAACAGCTGAAGCGTGCGATAATGTTATTAAGTCCACGCTAAGGGCCAATCCTGGGTGAGCATCAGTGGGTTTTCAGTCAGGTCTATAGATATGCCAGTGGAAAAGAAACAACCCACCCGAATCTACAAAACACTGTCAACCACAGAAGTATGAGACCTAAGAACACTGAACGCGGACTCACAGAAGATGGTGACCTATGGCAGCCCTGCCTGACCCAGCCCGCAGGGCTCATGACCACGGTCTGCCCTGTTATTCCTCCCAGAACTGAAAGCAAGGCTGAGCCCTTTTTCTCAGAAGGGAACCAAGATGCTCAGCTCCCTCTGTGAATTGGTCCTTCCCATACAGCTAAGCAGAAGAGTGATTAAGAAAGCATCTCTGGGTGTATCTCATCACCTGTCCCTTCAGGAGGTGGAACAGCTCACAGTGTGTGTTTCTCTGCAGTACACACACAGGTCACTGGGAGCAGTGGCCTCCTGGAGGCCATCCTGTCTGCATCCCTCCTCGCCTCCCTGCTGTGATTTGATCTGGGAAATCGATCCCAGACTTCTCCCACGTGGAGCTCCCTTACTTTTCCAGAGGAGATGAGACGCACCGGGGATGCGGTGCGAAGCCCACCAAGCTCCAACCTCTGAGGCAACCACGACCTTTGAAGAGATTAAGAACCATTTCCCAGCTGCTGTCTGCCACGTGCAGGACTTACATAACTGGAGAAGATCCTCTCCTCGGGCCTGATGTGCCTCCGGATTTCACACTCGTTTGGCTGAAGGACTGTGATCCCATCATCGGAAAAGACGTAGAACATATTCCCGACACTCAGGCCTTGAAGGGAAATAAAGCAAAAGGAGCAGAATTTTTTCTGTATGTATCCACAGCCGTTAGGACTTCAAGGACTCATTCCCTCCCCCACCCTTCCCCCAACAAAGTCTGCCTTACATAAAAGTCGGTCATTTGGATGCAGTCGGTGCATTCACAAAATCAAATTTCATGTCACAACGAGGGCTTCAAGGAGTGAAGAGGTACAGACACGTTCAAAAATGCATTGCCTTGGTGGCAGCAGCCGTGCACGAGTGTCACTGCTCAGCTCCTGTGTGGATGCACACAGCAGGACGTGCTTCAAACGGACCCCTGCACGACACTGGGACCAACTCAGATGATGGCTTTTTTCCCCATGAGTTCATTCAATGGAGTTTGCTAATAATTTGAGCACTGAGAGAGAAGCTTTAGCTGAAATTCATCTGAGAGTTGTCCTATTACAGTCGACTTCTCGTAACTGATGCACAGTGCACGTGCTCAAAGGCTGTTCACAAATAAGAACATACCCTCTACTTCTTAAACTCAACCGTAGCCACCAAAACAAATACATTTTTGAAATCTTGCAAACTCTTAATTCACAAATGTGGAGTACTTCAGCATTGCAATAGCACTCATTTATCCACAATGGGGGCATTCCGGGGGGGCTGGGAGCTGTCTGTCACTGCTTTGCTGTTAGGCCACGCTTCCTCATTTCTGTCATGCAGAAATGTTGTGGAACACTGATAATTTAGTTCTTCAGCCACATGCAGCTGTGGGAATGTGCATCTGTAAGAAATGTTCAGGATCTTTCCCAACACTCTAGTTGGAAAGATCCGAGTGTCATTTCTTTGTTGTTTTTATTTTTGGTATCACCACCAATAAATGTTTGCAATGACCTCTGTCACCCCCAGTAATACTGATAGTGTACTTATCTGCCAACAGTACGGTGATAATTTGTAATCTTTTATTAATTAGTAAGTATTCATTAATTAAGCATGGAGAAGAAGTTCCCGGTTCTACGGCTCTGAATGACATCTCAGTGCCTTCAGCTGGTCCTGTGGTGGCAGCTGCCTACAGAGGTTCTCACTTCTCTTAGAGGTGGATTGCAAGATTGAGGCAAATCAACATAGCAAAGCTTCGCGGTGTAAACAGACATATAATTTGGATCAATGTCTTTTTTTTGGAGAATTTCACTGAGTATAGAGTTTGGTAAGGCTAGGAAGGTTTTTTTGAGTTAAAAAACCCTCTAGCTGGGTCGAATAAGTGGTTTGAGAGTACAGCTTCTCAGCATCAGGTGCTTGCTGTTCAGACTGAGTCTCTCTACAACACACCGTGGAAATACCCCGGTTTGGGCACTGGGATCCTCGATGTGATGCCACGAGAGGGATCATACACAGAGAAGAAAGGCACTGAACTCCCACTGATAACTAAGTGACCTTATTGGCTGAGGGCTCATTTATGAGTACAGTGTAAAGCATCTCCCTGGGGCATTCTGGACCAAAATCTGCGCTCGCAGCATGCACACAGCTCCCACCTGCTTCAGTGGGATGTGAGTGAACACATCAGAGGGCAGAGCTTGGCCCCATCTGGAATGAGTGCACATACTTTCATGAGGAAAAGGTTTTAATCCTAACAAGTGGAAACAGGCAGGCAACAAACTATGACCGTTGTGAAGATGCTCATCATTATTTTCATGCACGAGAGCAGTGTGATTATCTGATGCTCTGAATACGAGAGTGTAGTTCAGAATTAAGGCCTTAATTTGTCACAAAAATACTTTTCTAATGATTTCACCTCAGTAGGCTTTGACTGGGCAAGTCCCACCACTTGATTTGGAGTAAAACGAGTGCAAGTTTCACTGGTGACTGGACACAGTTTCCTAATGGCACTGAGGTACACTGAGGGCACACCCTTGTCAGAGTTGATGGAATGAAATCAACATACTTTTGCGGTCATTAATCATCTTCACACTGATTTTAAAACAAAGCCAGCTTCTTGCTAGGCAAACTAAGCATTCTGCTGTGACTTGAAAGGTATCTGCCAGGTTTTGGTTGGGGTACAAACGTGAACAAACCCATGGGAACCAGCAGAACATGTCCTCTCTGGGTGTTTCTTCAAATCCACCTGGAGGATTTTGCCCAGCTGAATAACTGACAGCAGGAAGGGAGGTGATGTGGTTTTTTAAGCTTTTTTCCTCCTTTTTAACTGGGTGATTCAGGATGGATGACACAGGAAGTCTACAATCTAAAGGTTTTACAAAAGGGAGCATGCCTCATTTGGCATGAACAGAAAACTAGTACAGCAGAAAGTTCAACAAGTGGAGAGGGCCTCCTATATGTCACAGCTCTTATTTGAGCCCTTCCAGATGATGCTGGCTCTAACATCTTCACTTCTTACTTTTTCACCAGCAGAAGGAGGAAGGCACCGACACTTGCTGGCTCAAGATGTGCCGATGACAACAAGAGCTTGCTTTATTTGAGGAACACAGTTCCATCTGAGATGGACCAGTCTGTCACTAGGGAATACTCTCCTCTGATCCAATATGCGAATAATTTTTCTCAGTTTAATCTAAATGCTTGGAAGTATTTTAGAACTTACATTAGATAACTAAAAGGCTTTCAGCTTTTGAAGGGCATGCCTCTATATAAGTGATGACTGCCTGCTGGTGTGATATGCTCCTGTCATCCAGGAATAAAGAAAGCAACACTCACTGCAAAATTAAAAGCTGGCACAAAAACAAACCTCCCTTTTACATTTGGGCTCCTCATGGCTTTTTCTGTACAAAACCTAAGAACTTGCACAGTGAATATATGTCACGTGAGCTTCCAGTCTCGTGATTAACTGGCAGCTTCTGCTACGTGCACTCACTTCTGGAGCTTTCCTTGCACGTGGTCTGTGAAAGGTGTTGGGGACAGACTGACAGACCAACTTAAAGTGACCTCAGGTGTGCACTTTTGCTCACTGAGGACTGGCACTTTCCTTCTGCTCCCAAAACTATTTGAGCAAATCAGAGAGCTCCAAGCCAATGCACGGAGCACAGCTCTCCTTGGGTAGATGTTGACACTCCTTATGAAATGGTCTCCAAAGGCCCTTCACCTCCATGGAAGGGTGTTAGCAGAGGGCAACTCTGACAGGCCTCCGTGGGGTTGGAAGGTCTGCAAGGTCCTGGCTTCCCCATATGCACATATGTGTGACCTAAGAAGCAGCTTATGCCTGCACTCCTTGGGCAACACAAGAGCCTTCTCCCAGTGGGATGCTCACTGTGGGCTTCTCACTGTGTGTTTTGGAAGCAGTCACAGCACTAGTGCATACAAAATCAAATCAGTTCTGACTTCAGGTGCCTCCACAGTATATTTGAGTCAATTAGCTGCTTAGGATGCTTTGCTTCTCATTTGGCTTCCAAGATAACACAGATGTTGACCTTGTGCAGGGCACACTAAATTTCATCAAACTAAAGATCTTGACTGCCAATTAAAACAAGGAGAAACGGGGCAACCTTTAGCCTGCATCGATTTAAAGGACAGAGGGAAGTAAAACTTGAGGGTCTTTTTTCTGCTTAACAGACAAGAATACAATTTTGTTGCTCACCTGGTAAACATCAATACATGCTACTGAGGAGAAAGAGCTTGAGTTGTTTGCTTACAAATGCAGTGTATTGAATTTATGCCTTACTTGTTCAATTATGGTAATTTGGGAGCGCTTCTGACACTTGTGTAACTGTTAACGTAGCTTGAGAGTCTCAGGCTACTTGCTTTGGTGGCAAAGTTTATATAAAATCCACATTTTTCTGCATTTTATCTTTATCTATTATTTCACGGTGGGAAAAATGTAAGGAGTTATCAACAGGACTGATACTGCTGGAGCAATACCTCTCATTTGAACACTTTAGCTTTTAAACTTCTGCTCTGTACGTAATCTGGTAACTGCAAACGTTGGCAGAGTTAGTGGCAGGTCAGTGGAGAATGGCCCATCATGGAATTACTAAAGCAGACAAGCACATTATCACTACAACAAAAGAACTTTACTGCAGTACCTTCCTCTCGCCACAGTATGTTTGCAACTGCAGCATCAGAAAATTGGGGAAGCCAGAAAATAATCAAGAAAAAGAAAAGAAAAAAAAAAACAAAACAAAAACAACAAAGCAATGTCAAAATTTTCATTGTAGCAAGTAACTGGATTAACATTCACGTTTAAATGAACTGTTTAACTTGTGAAAACTCCACAACATTCATCCCAATACGGCAAACCACCAGGACAGGTGCATAGTTCAAAACACATCTGCTCTGCTTAGAGCCAGTTTGGAAGCTACGACGTGGGGAAAATCCTCACTAATAGGAAGGCAAATTGAGTCTGTGCCAAGATCAAAGCCTGACAAAACTGAAGATGCCGCCTTCAAGCGTCACTGGAGCTGTGGCACGGGCTGTGACTCTGCATACGGTTTCAGTGAGCAAACATGACATCTTTCAGAAGCTGGAGATGGGCAGTTATGGCAGCTACATGCTTTGCAGCATTTCTTCTCGGAATTTCATGTGAGAACTGCATTTTCATTTAGGATTCAGACATTACAGCTATAGTTGAGCTTCTATTTAGGATGCATCCAATTATTTCTCAACATACTGTAATTTTCCTCGCTCAAGTATTCATGATATTAACAAGAGTACATAAATCTGTTTAATGAGGAAAGGAACATATTTTCCAAAGAATTGCCAGGAGAATGTGTATTTATGGCCAACTTTGGTATTAACAGCCAGAAAATAGCAAAAATCACATTTGCACCTAGACTTTTAGTATCACCAGGAACCCAGGCAATCTCCCAGGTAGTTAAGGCAGCAGAATTAGGAAGGCTCAGGCTCTGTGAGCTTTTCCATAGGGGCAACTAATCACCTCCTTCACTAATTGTGTTCTGGGGACAGTACAGACAAGGTAACAGTGCCACACTCCAATGGGAGTTACGCAGCTAGGAGTTGCTGCGAGAACATTTATCTCTGAAGTGGAAAATAATTTCGTGCCAAGGGAAACCAATTTCGCTAGTTAGTGATGTAAATAAAGATAAAATAAATAATCCAATCAGAACATCTTTCAAGCATCTAAATGTTTGAGAAATTCAACTCGTAGCTGGCTTTAACAAAATAGTCGTGTACAGAAAAATGTAAAATGTGTTTCTGAAACCGTATCTTGTTCTGCAAAATATTCCACTTCGGATTCTTTGATATCTAAGTTCATTAGTTCAGTAAAGTCATTAAAAACCAGTACAATTCTGGCACATGAAAGGCATCACTGTCCTGCACAAGTGGTTTTACCTTCCCCACACGATTCCTTCTCAAAACCACATCCAATCTTTAAGAGTCAGAGTCACACGTAATGCATGCAATGGACTGAATTATTAAATTGCACGTGTGCCATCTCACTTCAAATACACTTTAAAGAAACAAATATGTGGTAAATGAAGCTTACGGGTCTTTCTTGCAGAATCTTCTATGAAAAGTGAAGATATGTCCTCATCCACTCCCACTTCATTTTTAGCAATGCAGGTATAGGCACCGGTGTCTTCGTACCGAACGCTACTGATGTGGAGCTCACTCCCATTTGCTGCAAGAGAGACACCCATGAGCAGAGAGCCTGCCTGCTGCCCTCCAGCCCCATAACAGCACAGTGTTCCCACTACATCAGAGGGGGAATCATCAGAGGGGGGATCACGAGAGCTGATGTGTTGCTTCTTTCCATCAGCGCGTACCAACATTGTGCCGGATTGTCTTTCACTGCATCTGTTACATCCTCATTTGCAACATGAGGACTAACAGAAGGTGCTGTGAGAAGACATGCTGAGAACTGCACCCTGTGCAGTCCTTATACCTGAACAAACCACGTAATGCCTCAGAGCTGAGCCAACGATTTAATGCATTGCTCCTCTGACGTGCGCAGATGTATGCAGGAGGAGAGGCAGCGGAAAACCAGGAGCGGTGTCTTTTAACAGAGCACTGTTACCACTTATATCAATCAATACTGTAATTCCCAAGAAATTCACCAGAGAAAAAAGATAAAAAGGAAGAACAGTGGCTTTGTAACACCGTTTTCAACAACTGCAGCTTAGTGAAAGTACAAGAACTTCCAGTTTAAAGTGCAAAACCATCCTCCTTAATCCCCGTCTACAATACTTTAATTAAAAAGTTCTGTTCTTACCTAGGAGCGTGAGCTGTTTGGACAGTTTTGGCATGATATCAATGCCGTTCTTCAGCCAGGTAATGTGGGGGTTAGGGATGCCTTCGGCGTGGCACTTGAGGCTGGCCGACACGCCGGGCTCCTGCGCCTGCGTCTCGGGGTACACGCGGATCACCGGCGGCACTGCGGGGACACGGAACAGAGATGCTGAGCTCAGCCTCCAGCTCCTGGCTCCCAGCTCAAAGCTGCTCCTACAGCCCCAACTTGGAGCAGGACACGGGAAATAACGGAAGAGAGCAAATTAATAAAGCAGCGCCAGGGAACAGCCTGGATATTGGATGTGGCATTTAGACCGTTCTGCCTCGCCGTCGTTAAGCGACCGATTGAGCTTCAGCAAAGATGGATTAACACCTAAGGAAGATACACACTGAAAGATTGAAGTTCTGCTGTATCCTAGTAAGGGAGGAATTAGGTCCCTGCCCATCGTTTGCCTATTAGATACACCACGATTCAGCATTTTAAACAAATATGCATAAGAAAATAGCCTACATATTTACCACCTGTTACTCAAAACAACTCAAGTGCTCAGAATTTATTTTTCTGAGAGGCTTTCAGACTGTGACTTACCTTGTTTCAGGAAGCTGCCTCTGAACCATTTAATACACTAAATTGGCAGAACAACCAATTATATTACCATTTCAGACAAGTCCCATTGATTTTCAATCATGCTGCTTTATTGCTTAAACCGACCAGACATAATACTTCCCATTAACTATTTCTTAACAATATTCTCACTTTCTCTGTGCAGTGCTCTTCCAGGTACTCCTGAAACAAACTGAAAAACATTGGTTTAAGGTACCTAACTCCCTACTGTGCTTCTACATAGTCCATCATTAGGCTCCAGGACTGACAAAATAAAATGCACTCAATGGCTGCTTTAGAACAAAATGAAATCTGTGTTTGCAGCATGCTATATATCTATGTATCTTTGTGGGGATAGTTTGAATAATTACACTCACTAGCACAGACTTTACATCTTTCTATTTCTGTTTTTTTTTTTTTTTTATGAGCCTTACCAGAGAGAGACATATTTTACTCCTGTCTAACCTACCAGCTGCTTAAAAAAGCACTGAGTCATCAGCTCTGGTTAATACTTGGAACGAAATCAGCCATGACAGAAAGCCCTCAAGTCTACTTGTTTTTATAGCTTTAAAAGAGAGAGATTGTTCGAGTGTAATCTGAGAGGAAATGCCTAGAGGCAACTGGGAAGCAAAAAAATGAGGGCATTTAGCAAAGGCATGCCTTTAAATCCCACTTCTGCACTGGCCATGCGGACTTATTTCCTTTGCTTCCACTTCCTTGAGTTACAAAGAAAAGGAAATGTGCTGTAAGGAACACAGCAGTTGGTGAAACACCACTTAAGAGCTTTTTAATCAGGAAGACATCAAAAAGCCAAGACTTTTTTTTTTTTTTTCTTTAAAATTGGGTATGCAGTTTCTAAATAAAAGCACTCACTGGTTTTCTACCTTCTCTTTCTGCCATTACTGCCAGGGCTGATGCTCCTCCTGGCTTCAGGAGGTGCCCAGTGGAGGCAGAAGAGCAGAGAAAGCTCTGCAGCCAAGCAGCCAGCAGCTGCTGGAGCTGCTCTGTGTGCTGATATGAGATACAGCATCCACGTGGTTTGGGTGATTAAGGCTGAGTCGGGAGCTTCTGAGTCCTGCTGTACCTTGGAAAGTTAATTTCAGTTTCTGTGAGCAAATATCTCCAGGTACAGTAAGAAATTCATTTTCATCCACTTTGACCAAGGTCCTGCAGCCAATGCCTGTTTCACGTGAAATCTGTTTGCTACTAAGAGCATTCTTAGAACTAAATTTGGGACCGAGGTCCACTGAAAACTGATGCAACTTATTCAGATTCAGAGATGAATCACAGAATCACCGAGGCTGGAAAAGACCTCCAAGATTATCCAGTCCAGCCATCCACTTACCACCAGTATTCCCCTGTTAAACCATGCCTCACAGTACAATAACAAGTAGGCACTTTGTTTTCTAGAAAAAAAAACCTCACAGAAAAAGAATCTCACAAGACTCAAGCTGGTGAGATTCCCAAACCCTGGTGAAGACAACTGGTGCTCTGATGGAGCACTGCTGCTCCAGTGCACCCCAATGGTGAAAGGCACCACGGCAGTTCTGCTCTGCACCTAGCACTGCTTCCCACCCAGCAGTTCATCATGCAGATACAGCCCTTCCCAGGCATCTGAATGCTCCAGAAACAGGGCCCTCCTTCACAGCGCAGTTATTTCCACCTCTCAGTCCTTCTGTCTGCCATCATGCTAGCCCGCATCTGAGAAACCCACATATTTTACCTGCAGAGTGGAAACCACAACAGGCTCACGCTGCACGATGTAGCTCAGGGGTCCCAGACACTGCATCTGTGTTCTGAGTGAAAACTGGCTGAACTTGAAACTACAGCAAGGTGTACATCTTTTCAGTAGTGATTAGTAAGGAAACTGCTTTTTTTCACCTTGTAAAAAAGGCGTTGCATTTGTGTTTTTGCCTTCTTATCATTCTGCTGCTCCTTTCATTTTAAAACTTTTTATTTCTTCTCACTTGTCTTGCATAATTCATTGCACAGGTAAATTATTGCATGCAACTGCCTTGCGATAACAGGAAACTGCAGAATGCATTTTTATCATCCTTGTTACAAATTAATACATTCCAAGTAAGCACATTTACTTTAAACTTGCAAAGATTTCAGCTCCAGACTTTGGAATGTATGGATTCCCCTTTGCTATTTCCCTTGGTGAATATATATCATTACTAACCATTACTGTGCCTGCAGCCAAAGGCAATATAAAAAGGCTATTATCTTAAGCAAAGTTGGAAAAAAAAAAAAAAAAAGAGACACTCAAACAAGCAGGAGATTAGGTAGGTTGCCTACTACTGCATACTGAGTAGTCCCTTTCTGGTGAGTAGACCAGCTCCTTACAGTAAAACAGCTCAGGTGATAACTCACACGATGGGTACAGATAGCACTATCAAGCCCTGAAGGCATACACTGCAGCAGCAGCACCTTTATACCACTGTGGTTATTTAAATTAATACATTAATCATTGACTTCAGATGGCTTAATCTTCCCATTTATGATTTGAAAAGACTTTGCAGCCTTATATGCTTTCCCTTAAAATGCCACATTAACAAAACCTGTGCTCTACACATCTCTGTTATTTGAAAACTTGTCCTGTTGGACACTGGGCTGAAGACTGAATTGCTTTTTTTAAAAACAGGTTTCAAGGAATACAATATTCTGATTTATGCCAATGTTTTCTGGAGCGCAAGGACCAAGGAAAATGATGTCCCACACTCAGCAGTCTCTTGATTTGCAAACTATCAGTTTTAATAGTTGATTGCAATTTCATGAGATTCTTTATTCTCAGCAACTCTTTTTCCTCTTGAAAGTGATAAATGGCCTTTCCTCCCTACAGTCAGTGCATGCTGAACAAATTTCCCAGCTGTATCCACACACAGGAGAGAACATCATTTTCCCACCGTGATTCTGCATGCTTAGGTTTGGATACGAAGGAAAGCATTGCATGGCGTTCAGCAGTTGTGCAAAACAATTTTTTTTCCTCCCTTCAGGTAAAAAAACAACAAAACAAGAATGCAAAGAGGGTACACGTGGCCAGGATTGGATTATTCTAAGGAGGAAAAGGCAATAAAAGGAAAAGACCTGTAAGCCGAAGTGATGAGCCTCAGCAATGAGCCAGACAGTGCAAAAAAGGATCAGAGGAAACCAAGAGATGGACTGCAGCTCCCAAAGGCACTGAATTAACTGAAACCTGCCCAAAGCAGAGACCTGCCCATACAGACACAGCTTGGCAAGGACTGGGGACAAACCCACTGCTTCCACCTGGTTCTTCTTTCCCTACTTAATCCCCGTAGAGAAACTTGGAGTCTTCTCTATTTAAAATGAAAGAAAAAAATTGGATTGTTTTTTGTAGAATAAAACAGAACAAAACCCAAACTAAATCCAAACAGTCTTTTTTGATGTTAGAAGTGTATTATCCCCTCCCTGGGGGAGGCAGGCGAGCAGATACATCCCAATTCTGGCTGACTTACTGCTGTCACATCCCCTTACAGCTTTAGTCTAATACAGAACAACAGCAGCAAAAAGTCCGCACTGAAGATGGAGTTTTTAGTCTGATACAGACAGACAGAGACAGTCCCCAGTGCTGAACAGAGACAATGAACTATACTTAGATTCTCTACATCTTCACTCAGTTCAGCTCAGCTCAGCTTCTCCTCTCTTCTCCTGTCAGGAGAAATTCCTCAATTTGTCCTTTATGGTTCGAAAAAGCAAGAAGCATTTCTGAGATGTGCTCTGCCTCGGGATGTGTCTGAGGGCAAGCAGTGCTGTGCCACCATCAGTGGCTCAGAAGCAGTAGCACAAGCAGGACAGGAGGGAACTTAGGGATGTGGGCAGCCACACTGACTGCAAAATCCTGGTTCTGCAGAGCCTCATTGCTCATCTGGGAGTACTCAAAAACAAAGATTTCTATGTCCTACAGCGTTTTCATAGAATCATTCAGGTTAGAAGAGACTTCTGAGGTCACCAAGTCCAACCCCAGCCATCCCACTGACTGCATCCCAAGAGTCACAACCCCACAGGTCTGGAATACACTACCATCTCCTTTCAGTAGCTGCAGCTTTCTAGAGAGCCTGGGCTGACAGCAGAATGCATGGCATTTTTTTTTTTTTGCAGTCTTTAATGACTATGGAGCAACACTGAAAACACAACATGGAATAATTATATTATTATTATATTTATATACTTTTTGTATCATTGAGTTCTTGTACTAATAAGAAAACCCACGTGCAGTTGCACCATGAGACTTGCACTTAAAAAGCAAATACGATCCTTGCCAGGAGTTGAACCCAGGCAGCAGGCACAAGCTCTGGAACACCAGCACAGCCCTCCCTGCACTCCCCTCAGCTTTCCTCTCATTCTGGCTTTAGTTTCAAAGCGTTTGGGCCTTAAATTCTCAGTGATGATAAAGACTACATTGTCGCCTGCCAACTAAACTCCATTCAGGCCCCATAATATATCACATAATGTAACGGGATTAAGTTGTTAGCATGCTTTCCTTTCAACTGCCATTCATCAAACAAATAGCACTTTGAGGAAGGAAACCTATTTTCCCAGCTGCAGCACACACAATCTAGTTATCCGTATTGCCAAGACTTTGCAGTTTACTCTCTCAAAAGATGACAAATTATTATGTGGAAACATTAAGTCAGTTTTCATTCAAATCAAGCGGATGCTTCGTGCCCGTCCCCAGGCACTCACTGTGGGTGGAGATGTAGGCATGGCTGAAGACCTGAGCTGTAGCCAAACCCACACCCGACACCTGAGCACTCCCTTAAGTGCATAGATGTCTCTTTCTGCTGTTGCCCTCTGTATCAGCCTCCATGAACTGGATGCAGTTATCTGCTCTCATCTGTTGATAAGCTCTCTTTGTCTGTGCACATCTATAGAAAGAACTAAACAGTAACTTTCCCTATGAAGTACCTACTGTAACAAAGCTGCTGATTTGATATATCCACAGCAGAATGCAGGAAAATCTCAAGTAAAGACAAGATTGGATTTATGTCAGCAAGGTGGACAGTGATTCTGCCGGTCCCTCGAGCTCTCATCCTCACCCAACAAAGATGGGTCAGTGACATCTGTGTCCAGTTTGCACAGGAAAAGGAAACAAAAAGGGAACATCAATCATACCCAGAGCGCTGGATTAGCTGCAGCATTATAGGACGTGGGGAGCAGCACACAGGAACCCCCCAGGCAGGGGCTGGGAAGTGTCCCATGCTCTGTGCATGGGGAAGGATGAGCTGAGTGCCCCATGAAACACCAGCACGAGTCAATGTAATTCTGAACTCAGCCCAAGTGAGCCTGAGCCCAGAAGAAAGATGGCAAATGCCAGAATGAAAGCCCCACGAGGCTCAAACGTGGCCCAGGGAGGCAGCTCAATGTGATGCTGGAATTCAGCCCGCACAGATCTCCCACTCAGAGAAATGTTTGCCCTCATTTTGCAGCCCAGTGGGCTGTGCCTTCAGCTGATGTGAAGGGCCCTCTGCTGAACCAAGCTGGCTACAGCCAGGCAATGCCTGCTACACAGCTGCGAGGTGGATCGCTAGTTTTGGAAACACTGCGCTGTATTTATTTAAATATCCTGGGCTATTTCATGCAACAGAAATTATTCTCTGGAAGACGGAATTACTGAAGCAACACAAGTAGTCGTTAGTCCAAGAGAGGCTCTGAAACTCTGCTTAGAACTCTCTGGAAATGTTATACAAGTGGTAAAACAAGCTGTCAGCACGGGCTGCAGCCCAGCTAATTGCACACATGTCCCCCTGTGCTCCCTTTCTTTCCCACTGCCCGTGCGATAGCACGGGTGAGCCAAGTTTTGTGCCCCTGCTCTGCCACACAAAGGCAATCTGTCGCGTGGCTCTTGGCGTCTTTGTGTGAAGGAGATTAACCCACAGCTTTGCTTACAGGAACGTTTTCAGTGGATTGTCATACATGCCATTTACTAACCATTCACCTGAAGGATGTGGGTCTGATACAGCTCTTCGTAGCCGTAGGCATGACAGGTGTAATTGCCCATGTGAATAGTTGTTACCTTGGTGATGTAGAGGGAATCGTCTTCTCCAAAATCCTGCAGCAACAAAAGACAGGAAAGGCACCTTATTATTTAGTAAAAGTGTGTTACACACCGCGGGAAGGGAGGTGACCTGCTCAGCAGTTTGGAGAGCAGCACAGCTTGGGAACACAGCCTGAATTCCGAACAGCAAATTTCAGAGTTCATAAATCAACGCGAAGAAGGAAATGAGCAGCAATTTCAGAGTAAGGCAAAGTAACTCATCTGAGAATATGAACTTTTGTGCCTGTTGTTAACAAGGTGCTTTCTGCGCATAAAAAAAGATAGCAATCTCCAGCTGTTTAATTTATAGAGAAATTTAACATCTACCCGTTAACCTCGGGTGCACAGCACACAACTTCGGGGCTGAGGCTTCCTTTATCTGCGCTGGTTTCAGAAAACACACAGTAACCTTGAGACTTGATGAGGAAGAGCTGAAGCTGTTTGTCAGCTCTCAGACAACATCCTGGGCAGGAGACAGGGAAAAAGACAAAGGCTTTCTTTCAGAGAGCCTTACTTCAAGTCAGCCTGCCTTGATGTGTAACTGGCTGACAAGCGTCCTTCTTTCTTCCCCTTCCTTTTCCCACAGCTGCTCTCACACTGCAGTGTTTGGTTGTCAGCAGGGAGCAGATGCATTATTAGGGAGGTCTGGGCACTGAGCATTTTGCACAGCCACTCCGTTTGGGAATACACCTCAAATTGCAGTTAACACAATGGTAGTGCTGATGGGTGCACTGTGCAGCTTCTTTTGTTACTCCATTAGCAGTCAGACTTCTGCAGCCCTCAGAGGTTCATACCTTCACACAAACCCAGAAGGATATATTTAAAGAACAGTTAATGGTTTTAAAGAATGATTTTCCTTTAATCAACTCCATGCGTGCTAAATTCAAGCACAGCACCAGCGTGAGCACAGACCCGAACGAGAACAAATCCAAAGGTGTGCCTGAAATTCCTTATCTGCAATCAAAAGCGTCTCAGATATGAGCACTGCTTTGGGTGTCAGGCAGATTGGGCATCTAGAATGAGCAGGTGAAGCTCCCCAATACATCACAGATATCTACTGACGATTTCCCATTTCCAGCATTGTCTGCTTCGTGGCCAGCGAGGTCTTTCCTGCTGAAAAGCAAAAGTGCATGAATAATGGCAAATAGAAGAGCTATCACCCCTGCTCAGATGATATCTGCACGAGATGGAGATGACGTTTGCAGCGGAGGGGACTCAATAACAGTTTTTCAAGTTAAGCTCAAAGCAACTCAGAGTTCAGGTCAGTAAAAGCAGGACGAGCACTTTCATGGGATGATTTATATGGAGTGCTGGAAACGCAGCACAGTGAGATCTGTTCAGTTCTGAGCATGCTGATTCCTTTAAGGTATCTCAGCCAACATGGTGAGTACTTGCTTTGTGCTCTGTCTTGTCTTTTCATGGACAATCTGTTTTTCATCACCACGTGCAAATGTATGAATGAAGTACATTAAATATCGTAACCCTTACAAAAGCAAACTGATGCCGGATTACAGTATTATTCTCATCCTCTCCAAACACATTCTTCTTGTAAAGAGAAGCTCTTGGTAAAAGCATGGTTTATGACTTTTAAGAGCTATTTTCTGCCTTCCAGCACTTAAAAAAGGTTATCAGCCATGATTAAGGCAACGCTGTATTCTTCATGTCAGGCTCTGAAGGAAAACATTTTGCACTGTATTAAGAGCTTGGACACCTATGGTAAAATCCCATGAGACCACAGCATTACAGACAATCCCCAGGGTTAGGGTGGGAAGGAAAACCTCACTTCCAAATTTAGGTTCAATACTGAAACTTCTGTTGCTACAAAAAAAAAAACTGAGTTCTCTAACAAGTCAGTGATTCTTCCTGTGTGCTTATTTATCGCAGCTCACGGTTCCTCCTCGTGTTTCCCCATGGATATAATTAGTGCATGAAGATTTCACAGTTACATGTGATATATATGCATGCATTCTTATGCACACTTTCTGTTTATACTCAGTTATATAAGGCTACAGCTTTTCAAATAAAAGTCCTCAAAAACCTTTTACCATAAAATATTTCTAGAGTCAAGTCCTGAGCTTGTTCTGCCATCTACCCCTCCTTCCATACAAACACATTCATGTGAAGTTTCCTGGGGAGGATGGGAGGGAAGAGGTTGAAACGGGCAAAGAGAATGGGGAGAATTCATGCTTGAAAAAGGCAGAGGAAACATTTCTGTGTTGACTTTTTCATATGGCTTTGGCTTGCAAAGCCAAGTTCCCAAGTCAATACAAGCCTGAAAGCAGTCAGAAGGAACCATAAGCATCTATAAAAGTGATGTAACACAATTCTTCCCCCCTAAAGCTATCGCACTTTTCAAGTAGAGCATCTCACGGCTGCCTGAAGTCACAGTGCTGTGCAACCCTGGGAGCTGGGTCTGCCCTACAGCTCCTCCACAATGCACAGTGGTGAACTACACAGACATCTTTATGCACAGCCCCACGCCAAAGGACAGGCAAGCAGGAGAAAGGGAAGAAAGTCACTTCTGGGGCATAGTTTTCCTCTATTACTGCTGAAGCTGGATTTTCTTGTGAAGGGGAAGAAACAGAAGCGATGAAAACGTATGAACAAAAGGCAGAAACCCTTCTAAGAGCCACCGATTGATGAGCCTTGCAGGAAAGTGGTCAGATAAGGACAAGGTGCTCCCTACCTTTACCTTATGAATTTCATTATAGAATAACGTTACACGTTCTGGTAAAAAAAATATATATATATATATAAGGAAATGAGCAAGCTGTGCTTATAATTTCTCATAATTGATAAGGTCATCTAACGATAGCTGACAAATGGCCTTCCCCAGCAGTTTATCTCGTCTTCTTTCTCCCTTTTTGGAATGAAAGCTCTCTGCCCTTCATGAGCTTCTTTTACACCTTACAGCTGCCCTTCTCATAGAGGACTGATTAAGTGATCTCGGGATACATTTGAACTTTTCAAGATTAAAAGAAAACCACCACCCTGCATTTAAATGGCTAACAGCTCAGTCACCTTAGGAAAAAGAAAACAAAAAACAACCGAAGTTGGCACTGCATACGCTCCATTTCAAAAAATAACAAAGCAGATCCAGGAAAACAGATATGCACTTTTTTTTGTACTGAATTTCCCTTCCATCACTGATTACCCAAAGCATCAGTCTTTCCAAAGAGAAGCTTTTTCATATTAATTTATCCCATTCCTTCTCATGCATTCCCTGGTCATGCAATCTGCTGCTGCTCGGAGACACTGCACTTAGAAATGAGTAAAGCATTGCCTATTGCTTGTGAATCTAGCTCCTGTCCTGTCTCAGGTGCAATGCATTACGCAGCTGGAATGCCACACATCTCCAGCTCTGACACCTGGGGATGCTGGGGCTGCCCACTGCCACTGCCAGCGGTGGCACGCACACCCTGGGCCTTTTCAGACCTTTTTCACAAAGCTTTCCAATAGGACTTCGGGTTGTTCCAACACAGAGAGGAGAACAAAAATAAAACACTCAGAAATTTTGACAAAAAGGAACTGTTTTCCATGTAGTCCTCTAAAGAGGACTCAAGAGAACTCAAAGAAGAATTAGCATAGGGCAGGTTCGGGTTTCCTGAGCAAAATCAGATGAGTCCAAGGAAGCTGGGAGCCCTCCCCATGCAGCTCTGTTACCTACTCCAGTCAAAGACAGCACCCAGCACTGGGGCTTGCTGGTGTCACTGGTTTTCCACTAGAGGGAAATCAACGCCGTCACAGTTTCATAATAACCAACACAGAGATGAAAATTCAACTGTTCACTTTAAAAAGCTTGCCTGATCCTCAGAGCCCTGGAAATCTCTCTCTGATAATGTTTACAGGATTTTAAAACAAAATGTACCCAAGCATTTAATGAGATTATTATTATGCAAAATCTCCAACAATGGCTATCACTTGGAAAGTGATTTCTCCATGCTAATCAAATGTCTCTGATCTTTTTTTACAATAGACTCACGAGTGATTCATATAAAAATAATAAAAACTAAATTAGTCATGGCCTCTTAAATCACTTTCTTTGGTGCTCTTAATAATTCATTTCCAGAGACAAGCTGAGAACTTATGCTTCATTAATATTATTTGTTCTTGGTTTTACACATGCTATCTTACACTTTAGTACTCTACATGGAGAAAAATTCAGCCTTAAGCAAATGCCAGAAAACTGTTGCAAACACAGCCCGGTGGGATGTTAATTTATTTGTTCCTGTTTTTCTGCTCAAAGAGTTTAGCACAACAGAAGACTTTGCTGGCGAGCCAAAAAACCTTTTGTTTCTTGAGTTATATGGATATGGTCTTTTAAAATAATTGCACAATTATAGCATTGATAAAAAATGGATGACTCGATATCCTGAGAAACCCAGAGAGAGGATACGAGGAGGAAAATCCACGGTGGGCCTTCCTGCTGGATCTGCTGATGGAAGGGAGGGATGACTCAGTGAAGTGTTTCTATTAATCAGATCTACCACCCATTCCAGAGAAAAGCAACAAGTCTGATCCAACAGGGATGTACCAACCCTGGGAGAAAATGGTTTACGTTAACTCCAGCTTTCCACCCATGGCACAGAGGCAGGGACTCGTGGCCTTCCTCACCCAACTCTCAGCTGCACCACTCAAGAGCTGGAGGGCACATCTGATTCCAAAGAGCCCTAATCCATCTCACCCTCAGAGCTCTTCTGATGGGTCTTATAAGCATGCCACCCTAGTTACCTCAGTACTTCGCAGTAGATGATTCTAATTGGCTCGCTCCTTTCTTCCTTCTCATTTTTAGAAGTTTCACACTGTATTTATAGTTCCCCTCTGTTATAAAACCCAGACCAAGCGTATGGAATTCATCTCTAGGAGAGTTGCGCCTCACATCTCATGTTTCTGAAAAAATTTCACAAGATCTGTGCCCATCTGCAAGAAGTGCAAACCAAATCACCCGGGCTGCAGGGAGAATGTCTTCATCCACCAAAACGTGAAGTTTAGGGAGGTGAGCCCTTATAATTTATGGGCGGTTAGGACCAGGTGAGTGACTGCACTGTCCCTGTGGAAGTATTCCTGCATCTGCTCTAACCACCTGCAAACTTTGGGCCACGATGCAAAATTAAACCCTTCCACTGAAGGCACCAAGTGCGTACAACTTCTGTTGGTCCTCACTACAGAAAAGTGAGAGATGATATATCCAGAAAATACTGTAAGCATTCATTTTCCACTTGACCTCTATTCTAGAGCCTCCAAAGAACTGAGATTCTCCAAGTGCTGTTTAAATACCTTAAATTCTGATTTCAAAAAGAAAAAACCTGGCTGTAAATACGCACGTTCCTGTAAGGCACTCACATCGTGGTATTACTGCAGCACTCAGGATGACATGGGGTTTGATCATTTTAATGGCCTCATTCCTACTAGTGGGGGTATTCACACCTGATCTTTCTGTTATTTAACAATGGCATGACGTTAAAACATCAACAGGAATGTATGTACTTCATGAGGCCTGTTCTAAAGATGGCTCAACCTGGTCCAGGTGACTTCTACTTTTAAGGATGGCCATTTACTTTGGTCTCCTGCACGAAGTTGGCACAGGGCTCCTTTGGAGAGGAGCACTCTCCTGGATGGATGGTTACTGTATGGACGCCCCTCACTGTACTTTCTACAAGATAAGAAAATCAATATGCACAAGTGACAATAGCGAACAAGTGATAAACTGCACGTTGTTAGCCCCTGGGAGCATGCTCTGTAGGGCCATTATTGACTTCTCATCAAACTAAGAAAAAGCCTTTATTCCCTGAGTGCTTCCCCCAAGGGTAATTTTTTGGAGAGAAAGGACATGCAACCCCCACTCAGCATCTGCAGAAATGAAGAAACCCATGTTTTAATCTTGAGTAATGAAAAGTGCACTTCTGCACCCCCGATCTAATGTAGATTTGGGTTAAACTGTACAGATGGACATGAAAAGAATAATGAGAAATATTCATGAATTTGTTCAAACTATTTCATTGCACTTGGTAATCCACGCAGCTCTTATCTACCCGTGTTCTGTTACACTTGTTTCCTTAAGATAATATGCTCTTCTCTGTTGTGTGCATATGTTTTCATCATGCTGTTGTAGATAAGCTTTTGTTTACAAGTTTTGTCTATAAATTTATGTCTTTTTTTCTCTAGATGATGTCAAATCACATGAAACAATGCCCTATAAATACTGTATAAATACATTTGACTCCACGAGGAGTTTTTTATGTTTTCAAACTGAGGAATGCTTTCATAACCACAGATTTAGGAAAGCATATTGCTTTTTCCTGGGAGGCAGAAGTATATTATTTTGAAAGATAACACAGTTTAACCAGTTTGCTATTTGCAGTCAAACCTCAATTTACAGCTATCACAATCTCACTGGTTTCAGCTACGCTGTAGTCACTGTCTTCATCAGAAGAGTTGATGTGACTTCTTCTAGTATAGCTGCAAAAGCATTTATAATGGATAAATAACCTGGATGGGAAATGTATGGATAAATGATATTTCCATGCAAAAAGCAATCCTAAATGTTTGCAAGAAAAATCATTTAATTACACGTGCCATTAAGATGGCTCTTTTGTAATAGCTATGCGACAACTCATTAACAGAGTTCTTCACTGACAAGACAAATTATTAACGTTGCTTATGAAAGCTTCTGATTAAGAGAGGAATGGAAAGTTATTAATACTTCGTTGCCACTCGAGATATCTCATAAAAATGATTTAAGTAAAGTACATAAACAACCAGGCATTACAGTAATCTTCAGCCTCTCATTTCTGCATAAACTTTGGATTACTTTGGTTCCTGTCAAACCTGTCAACCTTCTCATATCGCATTTATCAATAATCTTAAGGGAATAAAGCCACAAAGGACTTCACAGTGGTTCCTCCCCTCTGCTGCACTTACACCATCTTAGAAGAGTCCTGCTTTCCCTGACTTGGACTAATATTTTCATCTGATATCCTCAATTAGCATTTAGAATAGAAAGAGTTTAATTGAAATATAATACAAGGATTTTTCCAAGCGCGTGAATATCCTGTAGGTTTCTATGTGATTACCACTGTGCCAGGAGCAGGGAGGATTTTCTTGAACTTAAAAAGGTACAATTAATCTCCTGTTGCACTTCCAATTAGCCAAATTGCTAACCTTATTGTGAAAAGCAGAAATGCAATTGAGTTTCTGCTCGAGGCGTTCTAAAAGAAAACTGAAGTAATTTCGTTAACTGACTTCAAGTGTATTAAGAAGCACTGCCTTCACTTTCCCATTGTCAATGCCTTTAAGGGGATGATTGTTTAATGGCCCTCTCTGCACCCAGAAGGGGCTGCCCCCCATCCAGACATGCATCCACACTGCAGCCTCAAAGTAAATGCTGCAGCTCCATCCCTGGTGCCTACAGGCATCAACTTAACCCTGAGTACAGGTGCACTCAACGCTTCCAAAGGGCCATCTCCATTTGAGCTCCCAAGAAGCACACCCAGCACACAGGTGCCCACCCAGGCAGCCACAAACACTGCCCAGAAGGGGGGGAAACAAAAGGGTCATTGAGCATAAATTCTGTTCTGCTTCCTTGTAAGAGTCCCGAGTGCTTTGTTTATATGGTTTCTCAGTGACATTAGTTCAAACACATCAAAAATGGTTATTTTTTTCTCCTGCTGCTGCATGGGACTGTGCAAGGTGTGTGTAATCATTCAGGATCCAGATTATGTTCAAGGACCTCAGTCTTCTCCTTAACAGTTAATAACAAAAGCTAAAGCTAATTACTCTTAAGTAAACCAGAAGTCCACGTGGGCCAGCACTAAATTACAAAGGAACTGGCATTTGAGCTTGAAAACTTACTGCTCCCAATCCTAATTAAAATAGTTGGGTTGCAAAAGAAGCCTTAGGACCACGTGCTGTCCTTCAGGGATGCCTCTGTGCTCCGTTTCCAGGATTGTCATCCTGTACCCAGTTCACACACCAACTTCAAATAGTCTTTTAAGATCAATGCAATCATAACCAAAATTTCATAAAGACAATGGAAATGCCTGGAATTCTCATTATTTTGGGCCAAAAGGTTCTATCACTACTCTTGAGCTTCCAGAGGATGAGGAAATAGGATTGCACAGGTTTGCATAGGTGGATAGTGATAGGATAAGGTTTTTAAACTAAGACAGAAGATTTAGGTTGGATGTTAGGAGGAAGTTTTTCACTCAGAGGGTGGTGATGCACTGGAACAGGTTGCCCAGAGAGGCTGAGGATGCTCCCTGGAGATATTCAGGGCAACGCTGGATGTGGCTCTGGGCAGCCTGCTCTAGTGGTTGGCGACCCTCCCCATGGCAGGGGGCTTAAAACTCCTTGATCTGTGAGGTCCTTTTCAACCCAGGCCATTCTCTGATTACAGAACAGCCGACTCTCAACTTCAACTCAGCTGGACCCAGCAGCAAATCTGAGCTTCAAAATACATCATCTCAGATCAACCCAGCAAACATCATTGCCCATAGAAAGGCTCCTTCTACATCCTGATCACACAAAGCTGTTGAGTTTGCTTGCTATGGATTAAACTAAGCATGCTGGCAGCTAGTGTAATCTTTACTCAGCTTAATCTGCATCGAGGAATAGATCTGTTCTGAAGAATGTTTGGCCAGAACCATAAGCCGTCAAGTCAGCCATCTGCACCTCCCTGTGTCACTCTCCCACTCCAGCAGGCAATGCCACATTTTGAACATGGCATCTTGGTGCTGTTCCATGTACTTCTAGTGCAGTGACACAACGGCCATTATCCCAATCACAGCACTGATGGACAGCTGGAAGAAATCTGGTGAGGTCTGCAAGCCTCGGGTTGGCTGCGCAATCCTAAGCATCCCTGGCACTGCCCCTCACAGAGTAGCGGGATGTTTGCTGGTTTCATGTTGTATGTCAATCCCATGCTCCAAATGGCAACCAGAACTGCATTTGGAAATGGTAACTCTTGCTTGGATTCAAAGAAATTTGAGATGGCTGTAATTACTGAATTTGTGTGAACGGTGTGCACTATGTTCCTACTGAGGCAGTCAACAAATAACATGTTACGCTGCAGTGCAGAGCACAACAAAGACTTTTCACATTTCTGCAACTCCAGACACACAACAATTTAGGGAGTTACAGCACTGGCAGTAACAACTCTGAACTGAGTGGTTATCAAATTAACGAGAGCTGAACAAAAATATAAATCAACTCTTTCTGTAGTGTAATTAAAATAAAAACTGATTTACCGTGTACTGTAATGCAAAGAGAAATTAAATACAGACCATATTTTTTTACACGACTTTCCAGTCTCTCCATAATTAAATGTTATTAAATAAATGAGTAAGTTTACACCATCACTCAGGTGTTGTAGCTATGACTCACACATCAGACCAACACTGTGAATTCAAAGAGATTCATCTCCCTTCCTGCCAAGGTATCACCACACTCTGCTGAATTACCCATATTTTAAACTGCTCATCAAAAATCCTGAGGAATGAGAGATGGGAGCAGGTTGAAAGGAGAGGGAAAGAGGAGAGAAGGAGATTTATTTGATTTAGATAGAGATTTCGCTGCCAGCCGTAAATGTGTTGTTTCATGCTCTTGATGAACCTCTGTCTTTGTACTGGGAATGAGAAAGCTGAGAGGTTGAAGGTGTGGAGAGTTTCTTTCCCTGCTTTCCAGGGCTGCTCTGGTTGCACTGAGCTGAACGGGGGATGAAGTATCACAGCTAAGCAAACTGCAGTAACCTGAGCATCCCAGGAACACATGCTGTTGATGAAGACATTCCCATACAAACAAAACATCACGCCAGCTTTGTTTTCCATGACAACAACGAGACAAAACTTGCTCACCTCAAACTATCAGCTGCTAAATGAAACCATATTCAGTACTCAAGGAGGAGTAACTCAGGACTTACATTGATGTCCTCCAGGTCGAGGAAGTTGAGGATGACGCCGTTGCGCTTCCAGATAATGGGTGGCCGCAGTGCCCCGTGGATGCTGCACGTCAGGATGGTGCTGAGCCCCACTGTGATGGTGGTGATGCTGACCCTCTGCTCCTCGGGCAGGCTGAGCTGGATTACCTCTGCGAAGGAATAACACCAAATAGCACCAAGGTTCACTTTCTTCCCCATTCCAGGTGTAACTTTGAAGGATTTTGACAGCTGGGTGTAAAAAAATCTTTAAACAACAAAGTCAAGAGGGAAACCTTCCTATATTTCATTTCAATTAAAAAAAAAAAAGACATTATTTTAACTTACTCATACACACAAAATCCACCTGATACAGTAAGCCCTAGCAATTAATGAAACCACACCAATGCTGTGTTGCTTCTTCTGGCCAACGCTACCCAAGACGTGCCTGCATGCCTTGCCATGTGCTCCTGTGCAGACAGGTGAGATGTTTGATGCCACTCACTGCAGGTGCACAGTCATTGCAAAGCTTATGAAGCTCAGCAGCAGCAAGCCAGCACCAGGCCTGCCTGGTCACACTGCCAGTGCTGCTGTGTCCACAGTTTGACCATTTGCATGATGCTTTCTTCTCACTCTCATCGACAGGTGCTGCAATAAGAAGACCTTGAAGCTTCTCTGAGTGTAAGTTGAGAAAACCAAGGTCACAGCCCACTGAGAGGAGTGGGGAATGCTCACAGCCCACTGGTGCTGTGCTGCTTCATCCAAAACAGAAACATGGCCTGGGGAACGAGCTCCCCCACACCCCAAAGATGTCATACTGCCTTAAGAGTTAACAGCTTTGGTGGTAAAATCCTCTTCACGTGGTCCCCTCCACAGAAACGCACTGAATAAAACCCAGCACCTGCTTTTTCAAGGAACATTTGCCATCCCTTCATACACCCTACATGAAAAACTGCTTTAAAAACTCTTGAGTAACAATTCTGGGAAATCTGTTGACTAAAACAATCGATGCCTTTCACAACCTTGGGCAGCCAACAGGACTCACTCTGCCCCTCGTGCAGAATCCACTCGTGCAGCACTACTAAGCAGCTCCTCGCTTGGGTGAGGAAGGAATGCGAAGTCAATTCAGTGTGCCACAAACCATATTCACTACCAAAGGTCTGAGGCTGATTTAGGGCTACAAAAATCACTACATGGCACGCTGTGTCTGTCAGCCATGAGCTGCTCTCCCATTTTATATTCCCAGCACTGCTCAGAAACACCGTGAGTTAAAATAAACAGCTGTAGTGGCGATCAGTAGCAGATCAAAAATTAGGTTAAGTCTGACCAACATCGTGCTATTGTTTGGGTTGCAGTCGCTCCTATAGGGACAGCACAAGAAGAGTTGGACCATCAAACTTTTCTGCCTCTGATATCTTAAAACCCAAATGGAAGGACAGAGGAGGAGTGGGAAGAGGAGAACACTGCCCACCCATGGTCAGGTCAGGAGCAAAGCTGGGAATGAACACCTCATTACGCACCGCCTCATTAGAGCACAGCTCATTAGGCATTGATCATACCAGCTGGAGGAGGAGACCCCACACCATGCTCAGGGAGCCATGCAATGCCCCAGCCCTCCGTCCTCACCTGCCTGCCCAAAGCATGTAAGCCCCACAGAGGGGCTGATAACACAGACATTTTCTGTGTAGAAAAAAAACCTTTTTTATTAATAAAATATTTGGAGCACACTTGACAGGATAAAGAATCGATAATTATAATAATTTGTAGCACGGAGTAGGGCTAATGAGGACCATCTTTTCTTGAGGTGAAATGAAATAAAGGGTCATTCATTTATGAGACCACTTTTTTTTTTCCTCTGACTGCTGTTTTCCTTAACTCCCTGTGTTATTTCTCACACTTCATGTCCCCGGCTGGCAATGGGCTCCAGTGGTCTTTTAAGAAGACACCTCAGGTGGATGCCACTCTTAAAGGAACTGGATCAGGGCAAGATGAGACTCGTTAGGCTACAGCATATATGTAATTTAGATCACTTAAACAACAACATAATTCCCTGGAATATTTCTGTGGGATATACTTGAAGGTGCCCTATCATGATGGCACTGACTTTCAAAAGTATTCCTATTAGTAGAGGATTATGTTGGGTGATTTTAGTCACAGCTTTATTGCCTGCCAGGAAAAAAATGCACTTACATATCCAGGTGTCTTGGGATGGAAACAGAGATGCCCTGAGAGGAGACGAAGGTTGTATTCTTTGGTTTAAGAACACAAATCTTCTTAGAAAATCAGAATCTTGTGCTTAAGCTGCAGACCCCACACACTCTGATTCTGGTTGGATTGCATGCAGAAATTACTCAAGTCACCGTAATGATTTCGGGTAGAATCCTCTAGATTAAGTATTGAGCTGCTCATTTTATTTTTAAACAGCTTTATGAGATAAAAGGATTTTTACCACACACATAAAAACTGAACAGAATGAATGGGTAATATTCAAAACACGCTCGCTTGGGGAACACAGGCTGCAACAGAACCAGGTCGTAAAATGGGGCAATTTCAAGTTTGTTTGGAAATTCTGCACACTGACCTAAGCACAACAGCTCTGCATGCAAGTGTCACCCCTAGCTTATCATACTTATCAAGCCATGTCAAGCCTGCTGTTTTTCATCAATATTTCATCCTAAGCAAATTCTCAGCCTATTGCAGAGGGAAGAAAAAGCTGTTCTTGTAACCCATCTGCCACCAATAGGAGAATGGGATCCCAACTCACGTGATTCAACTCTTAGTAGTTCAAGACAGGGGTACCACCTCGGTAACAACCAGCTTTATGAACAGATGCAATCACGTTTATATAAAACATTTTGCAAAAATCCAAATGGAATCGCAGTCACTAAAAGGAGGTCAGGGCAGGAGGACAATTTGGGGCAGTCCAGCTCCACACAGTGCACTCTGCTGCTGTAACCCACCCCAGAGAGGCTGTGAAGCAGCACAGACCTTTGGGCCAACCATGCAACCACGGCACCATTTAAAGTTCTTGCAACACCAGGTCCAACGCTGACACGTTTGAGGTTGTGAAAGCTTACTAATTCCTTTTCTTGTTAAAAATGTCAAGATACTGTCAAACATTTTCCTCCACCCCTCCTCCTCTCCAATTTTATTTCTTAAGGCGCTAAAGCAGGAATTACACAGCACCTCTGCAAGCTCTGCATACTAATGCACGCAGGTATTACTTGTTGTGCTGTTTTATCATGGAAATCTTTCCTCTGCTGTCATTTGCAGCCCGCCAAAGGCAATCATAATTACACAATGAAGACATGTATAATTGAGGTCATTATAGGCAGCAACCTGGAATGAGCATCTATGGAGGAAAACTCATTGATTTAGCATGGTGTAGAGATAATTTACATAGCAAATGTCGTCTGCCTGTGTGCCTTTGCTCATGCTACACTATGCAGAATAAGATCATGTTTTTTAAAGTGCTTCATATCATTAATTAGATCTTTTCACTTAAACCTAAAGAAAATATATTTTTAATACGTTGTCACCACCTTTCATCATTGTTACATTTGTTCATGGGTATCTTGTCCTGCTAAAACAGGATATGAAGCAGCAGACTTTATTGCCTAAATTACGCTGAAGGGAAAAGGAAATAATTTTTTAATCTTATAACCAGCTCCTGGATAGCACACAGTGGGTTGCTGGAAGCATCGGATGGAAAAACTCACTGGTACAGAAAGTCTCATGCACAGATCCTCACCTCCAAATTAACTTTCCCCCAAATTAACTTTCACAGACCTTTAGCTTGGAAACTGGAGCATGGGTAATGCAGCCCCAAGCATGTCATACTTCCCCAGCAGTGGCACAAGCTGGTACTGGTCTAATGGGATACAAACTTCTGCCTCCACTCAGTTCCCCAAGTCCTGGGACCACATTCAGGCACTGCACTGAGTCAGTACCTCTGTTTACTGCCTTGTGGTCCAATACTGCAGCATGAAGGTCAAGGGTGATATTAGCATCTGTTTCGATGGGTAAAAGTCTTCTCTGTCTGAACGCATCTGCAGGTGAGGAGCTAACTGCATCAAGAAAGCCCAAGCAATTAGTGGATAAGAGGATAAAATAAGATATTCCTTTTTGAATTACTTTTTTCTCCATATTCTTGATGAAAAGTGTCTGGCTTCATACAGAGAGGAGACATCAATTTTAGACCCCCCCCTTAAACCTTAAAAATTGCAGCTAATGGATTTTAAAATGACTGTGCTGTAGGTGGGGTACATGAGACCATGAGATCAGGCCAGACAAAGAATGACTCCAACACACAGTGATACTGTCTGGGATGGGATGCAGTCACTGCAGATATTTAAGGGCAGCTCATAGTGGGCCTGAATGTGTAAAACACAGCCTAACACAGTTATGAATGACTCAGATCAGCATTAGCATATTTTCCAACCACCCCGTGATTTAGTTTCTACCCTATTCCATAGACCAAACAAATGAATTAATAAAACCTTCACCACACAAATCACCACAGGTCAGTGTGCTCATGCAAAGCTGTCACAGCAGCTGCCTCCAGGACCAGCTCCAGAAGAAATGTTGCCATGTTAACACTGCTTGCGGGAGATTAAGGTTCGATGAGCCCATCCTCTCCAGCGGTATTTACATCCTCTCACCTGTCCTCCAGCAGTGAAGGATTACCCACCATCAACCTGAGATGAAAACTCCATTTTCCAAACACCAACCTTGAATTACAGTAAAGCCAATCATGGTACTAAGAATGTTTGCGTTATTAATTAACCACATTAGAGCTGTTAATGAACTTGATTCACGTTGTGCACGATTAATGAATCCAGAGAATTCCAACAGCTCCCACCTGGGTTCAGAGCAGGTGATGGGATCAAGCTTCTGGCTTCACAACCTGAAAAGAGCATCACCAGGAGCCCACTGCTCTTCGTGGGATGCTCAGGGAGTTTGGTTTCCCAGGAAAAGAGCGACCACAATGCAGCCTTCCTCTAAGGCTTAGAGGCTTAATTAATGTGAATAATAAAATGATTTCTAATGCTAAGTAGAAATGCTCGTACCTCAGCTATATTTTGCAGCTGTAATAATTCAAGTTCTTAATGTAATTTATAAATCCTCAGGACCCTGGGCATGCTACTTCAGGAAGTATCTTATTGTAAATTCTCCGCTAAATTAGTAATGCTGTTTTCTAAGTCATAAAAAGGCATAATTATATTTCCAGCAGTATGAGAGAATTCAGCACTTCGAGCCCTCTTTCGTCATTACTCACAAAGGCCACAGGTGAGGGCTCCCCAGGCAGGTCCCAGCCTGGCATGGGAAGTCTACAGCCTGTCTTGTTGCAGAATTCAGCTTAAACGCATGCAAACCATCAGTGATATCCAGCCCTGTGCTGCAGGACAAGACTCGGTCTCACATTCCTGTCAAGTCTGGACACCCTTCTAACCTGTGTGACTGGGAACCCAAGGTCCAACACAAACAGATAAAGAAAATATTGCAGTGCCTTTCCCTAATCTCCAGCCCAGCTTTGCCACATGAAGTCGTGTTAAGAGCGCTCACATTGCTAACAAGCTTGCTAAAACCGTTTATATTGACTTTTAATCAAACACAGTTTCTTGATGTACTGTATTCTAAAGATCAATTTATTTTCTTTCTTAAGAAAACAAGCAGCACCCTTTCCATTGTAAAAAAAATCCCATCCCTGCCCTCCTGTTATTAATGAGAGAACATTCACTTTGTGCAGAAAGGGATAATTCATTCATTCTTGAAAGTACATGAATAAATATAAGTTGCTCAGTGCTTAATTATCTAATCTCCTGAGGGTGATAAGTGATGGATTCATTATGTAAATAGGCACAAGTAGTCTATTTTAGAGAAGAGTTTACATAAATGCATTTGTTTTTATTTTAAATTCCTATTCCCCACATATTGAGAGCAGCGTTGCTATGATTAATTTTTGATAAAATATTCCCATGTTGTGTCAACAGTGTCCTGCCTAGACTGTAACAGCCATGCATTTTCCCCGACAATTTATTAATTTGAAAGGTAGAATTGCTAACGGCCTGATAACGGTCTCATCATTACTGCTGGAAGTCACGACCCCTGCAATACCTTACTCCAAAGATCTGTCTCATTTATTAAGAGGAGTTAGAGGTGCACTCCCATGTCCTGCTCTGCCTCTCTCCTAGGAACCAAAGGAGAGAAGTACTGAAGTTTCCCACTGAACTCGCAGGAAAAAGAACACAATGGTTGGGGACAGGAGAGAAGCGTCCCCTGTTCGCTGTAGTTCTGCACTCTACTACATCCTACTGCAACTGAAGGATCTCCATCAACAGCAGCTCATCACACCAAGAGCAGTAGCTGCCTTGTGCAAGAGGCTTTATTTCAAGGCCCAGCATTACTGGGAGTACAGAAGTTTCCACCATTCCATTAGCAGCTCCTTAGCCTCAAAATGGGAACTCTTCAACGGTTCTTCCAAAGGAATGGAACTTTAAATAGATATAGTGGCTGCTCTTGAAAGCATGGAATTTCACAGGACCAAAAAAACATGAAACTAAACTTTTTTTTTTTTAAACTTCAGTAAGCTACAGTAGCTGCACTGATTTATACCTGATTTCAGGCAGAAAAAGATAGCTTCTGGTACGGGACACGGCATGCCAAGTCTCTCCCTGGAGTGAATTTTTATGGCTGCTCTAAAAACCCCTAGGGTTTATCATAGAAATGCTGTCAGATCATTAGGTACAGCATGACTTGTGGGAACCGCTGTAATGTGGACGTAAATTACTCTGCAAATAGAGCAGAGTCAGGCCGCAGGGCGCGTGGGGTCCAGGAAGCATTCCCATGCAGTTTACCATCACCAAGACCCCGAAATGGCCACGCTGAATGGCTGCAATCTTGTCCTCCCCATCCATTTCACTTCAGGGTGTGGGCCAGCAATATGCAATGAATGTGATAAACTAGAAAAATGCATAAACTGGGAAACAAGAAGCTGAGGAAAAAGGGCTCATACTGCTTTCAAAGCCCAGATTATGGGTTTCTTAAAAAAAAAACCACCAAGCATTTAAAATAGGATCTATTTATTTCCTTCATACTCTCACATTACTACGTTCATAAACCATCAAATCAGTGATACCACACTCTCAAGTTGTAAATAAGCATTCGTAATAATATTCACAGAGCTTTCATTGCTCTTTGTACGGATGACTGCAGATTTAGCTGTGGTGATTATATGGATTTGGCATCTTTTTTGACTGCAGCCACGCTCGGGACACTTAAAAAACCCCACAAAGACTCAGCTTTTCCAGGTTCATGCCATCCAACTGGAGCTATTTCATCCCTCTTCTTCAGCTTCCAGCCATTGCCTGCTTGGGTTTTGCCTCATTCAAGTCAGAGTTCAGTCTCTCCCCAGGGCATTTCTGGTGATTTTCCTTACCAACAGCTTTCCCACTCCCAAGCCAGCAGAATTAAACCAGAGCATGGTTCATTTGTAAATTATGGTTATGTAAGTGGGGGGGAAAAGCCAACAACTCAAAGGCATATACAGCTGTTTCTGCCACACGCTCCGGGTTTGCACTGTGGTGTATGGAAATGCCTCTTCCAGGCTGCAGAATGGGATGGCTGATGGGAGGACTCGGCTGCCCTGGGCCGAGCTCAATGTGCCCAGAGGAAGCATTTATCCATGTGCTGCCTTAGGAGGGGAGGCCACAGCAATTAACAGCTCTGGAGATGAAGACAGTGCAGATTTGCCTGGGAGAACTGTATATACGCTCACAGAATCACAGCACGGTTGGGTGGGAAGGTAGCCTTCCCCAGGTCCTCCCTGTCATGGGCTGGCTGCCCCAGGCCCATCCATGGCCTTGAACACCTCCAGGGATGGGGCAAAGCCATCCACTCTTGCCAAGGCAATGGCACAGTGAGGCTGTGCTGCAGCAGCACCCCAGATAGCATCTCCTGTTCTAAAAAAAACCAAAACGCATTGATAAAAACCTTTTGCATCAGAACTCTCAAGCACACCCTTCCCCCCTACAAACACAAAGCGGAGGGGAAAGTCAGAAATGTGAAGACAGCACAGAAGTAATTTGGCAAGAAGTGCATAATTAAAAATAACATTCCCTTCTGGTGATGAGGGTGAATGAAACTGAAGCACAAAGAGCAGCCCCTGGAGAAAATCCCCTGCTTCGTGCTCGCAGGGCATCTTTTGTCCCAGTTAGATCTTCCCCATCCCAATTCCCTGCTGTTCCCATGCTTTTAAGGACCTGCAGAAGGGTCTGGGCCATGCCCAGCACTGATGCCTGGCCCAGCAGGCAGTGTGGACCTGCTGCACAATACTGAAGCAGCACTTCAAAGCCCCACATTACTGTAGGTTTTGTCTCTGCAGGGAATTGCAGGATGGACAACAAAGGGCTGGGAAGCAGTTCTGCAGAGAGGATGGGAGCTGGGAATGAGAGCAGAACATCAGATTTAAGGCTGTACCCACACAGCCTCAGTTTCTCTGAAGAACAGCCCTAGGAAGAACCAACTCATCTGAAAACACTTCTCAGCAGCCAAAGCAATAGGGGTCATCCAAATAGCCACAGGCATGTTATGTCTGTGGATTTCTTATTAAAATCCCTCAGAGGTTCACAGATAAAATCCACATATGAAACTAAAATTTAATTATACCACAGTACTTCGAAGCAGAGATTTGCAGCAACTGTTGCAACTTAAATTCCAGTTATACAAGAATGATAAATGCTGCGTTGCTAGAAGTACCAGGGAAAACAAATCATCTGTGCTATCATATGAAAAGACACATTGAAAAGCAAGATACAGCAGTGCAGCCAGTACTCTTTGTGTATCAACCAATATCATCAGCTTCTTGAAACTTTGAAATCTTCAGAGCAAAGTGATCTATAGAAGCAGTTTTCTTATAAAAGCCACGGCACGTAAGCCCAGGCACCAGGGGAACAGCTGCAGGACACAGGCAGCACAGGGCAGAGGTCCCTTTTCCATCCTGCAACACAGAGCAGGCAGCACTTATTTACAGAGCAGCTATGCAATACTTTGGTTTTCTTATATCCTTGACCTTATTTTTGACTCCTCACACTTGTCTCTGACAGCTGAAACGATGCATTTCCCCTTGTTCTTATTTCCCCTAACATACTTTGCTGTTAAATCCCCTTCAGAAGTGCTCAGGGGCTGTGCAGCCTCACAGCAGGATCACAGCAGCAACACCTCTCAGCCCAGCTCAACCCCAGCTCCCACCATCCCAATCCTCCTGCTGGCACCCAGCTTCCTTCACCCCACCCTGGTCTCCCCTTCTCCACTGCTTCAATCCTTGAAGCTCATTTGAACTCAGGCTGCTCTTCCCTGGTACCCCCATCCCCATCTCACCACACCAACATGGCTTCAGCCACCTGTCCCAACCCAATACTACGGGAATAATGGGCATACTCCATAGGAGAATGGCTGAGTTGGAAGGAAGCTCACATTCCACCTGGTTCCAAGTCCTGCCATGGGCAGAGCTGCCACCCACCACATCAGGCTGCCCAGAGCCTCATCCATTTCCATTGCTCATTCCAAATTATCACAGAATCCTCAGTGCTGGAGGGGACAGTTAAAGGTCACCAAGTCCAGCTCCCTACAGTGAGCAGGGACATCCACAGCTGCCCAGGGTTTGAAAGTCCTCAGGGATTGGGGTGTCAAATCATTCCCTTCTCAGATCCTACCAACTGCATCTCATGAGCCCTGTGCTACCAACCAGCTCCTCCCTCTGCAGGTGGGACCACCACACTGACACCGCTGTTAAATACTGACTTTTTAGGGCACTCCCAATAAGGTGCACACCTTGCTGAAATTTAACAACCACAAATTGGAATCGGCTCAACAAACAAAACATTTGAGGATTGCACACTGCATTATATATGGTGAATTATTCCTGGTTAAGTCTGTAACATAAATACAAGTACAGGCTTTAAACAAATATTTAATTTACAGCAGCCCAGAAGAAACTGAGTGGACCAAATGAAAGCTTGTTTAATGCTAAATTATTTGCCAGCAACATGACCATATGCTAAGTGCCACAAACAACAACATCCATCACATCAAGAGTCTGGGGATGGTTTCTTTTTAAGATCTTTAGCACAGCACTCATCACAAATATTACCAAACAGATGCTCTGTTTTTCCAAGAAGCAATGCACTCCTAACACGAAGGAAAAGTGCAAACACTCTGAGGGTGCACCACCCCTGAAAGACGCAGTGAGAACATGCTGGGCTCAGCCAGGGGGTGCGTGATGGGGAAGGGAAAGCTGGGTGGGACTCACCCCTCCTAACACACCTGACTTGAATCATCAATGCAGAGCTACCTGCTGACTTGGGATGGTTTGTTTGCACCTGGGCTCATTGTAGTGCTCTGATTGCAAACCCACGCGCTGGCATTTACAAAACATCTTTTCCATTACATTGTGCACACAAGCACTCGCAGACCTCGACCTCCAGGTACTGCCACTGGGCTGCTATATTACAGCCTTAAAGTAACCTACAGAAAGCACTCATAAGGAACGAGATGTTGGTCTGGGAGTGAGGCAACAGCACTGCAGGAGTGGTTAAAGCAGCGTCCCTCCCCATAGCTGGCTTCTACCTGAGCAGCCCTCCTCACCTGCTGCAGCAGAGTTTCTTTCTCCTGTTTCATATAGCTGTGCAGAGCCACAGAAACAGCACATAACACATTCATTCACTCAAAGGTCAGATACAAATTAGTGCACCGTAAGAAGCCACTATCTCAAGCACCGCTGGCGCGATTGCTTTTGCTAACATCTTATCTAAATAACAGCTCCGTGATAGGAAAACCCCAGAACACAGTATTAAAGCACAGCTACTGCACATGATGATAAAGCAAAAATTAAACATTTCCAACATAAAACCTGCAGCCAACGTGAGCATTAACAAGATCAGTGCCTGGTTTGTGTTTTGCCAGCGAGCGTAATCCATTGTGTAAATCACAGCTTTGATAATGGAATGATTTGCACAAATGTAACATGACATTCAGCCACTGAGATATAACACATACCTGCAGGGCATTTGGTGAGCAGCGTTCTGCTGCACTTTAATTGACGTATAGTCCTCTGTGGCTTGTATCCCTTCAAAGCCATCTCACATCTGACAGTAGACACGATGCCTGACAAGGTCTGGTGAGACAACATGCCAAAAAGGCCCAACCATGACCAGGGATGCCTGGTGCAAAGCTCTGCTCAAACATACAGAATCATTTGCACTGGAAGGGAGCTCTGAAGATCATCCAGTCCAACAATGCTATAGCCAGGGACTGCAGTTGCTCACCCCTTCTCACTAAGTCACTGAAGCACAGCAGCATGGTCCCAGGGCACACACCAAGGACTGCTCTGCACAGGCACCTCCACTCTTGGCCCCAAACCAAAATGCTGCTATCCCCATAATTTCCACCACACCTTCAGAACCATGGTGATTTCATGAATCTTCATGCACTTCAAACCGTCAGTGCTCAAGACGAATCAAGAACAACGCTCATATAAAGAACTGCCAAGGATGAAGTACTAAAGTCAGGGACACATTGTGAAAAAAGGCTCTTAATGATTCAGAGTAATAGATGTTTGAGCAAACAAAGCATTCATAAACCAGTGCAGAACTGCTCCTTTCAAACTGAGCAGATCTTTTATTCCCACACTACAGATAACAGTGACTGAAAAGAGGAGAAAAGCCAAGGACACCAAGCCAGGTAAATCACTGCTCCCCTATACTGTCAAGAAAAGGCAGCATAGAAATACCACCTCTAATACATTGTACTGACTGCTGCTCTGTGGAAAGTTGCTTAAACTACTTTTTTTTTTTCCTTTTCCCCTAGACTTTTCACTTAGCAATAGCTGAAGCTACGAAGCACTCCTCCAAATTCAGGATGTGCAGTTAAAGAAGGCACACTTATCTACCAAGGTTGGAAGGCAGAACACCAGGACACTGCTCATACAATGGCATGAGGGCTCTGCCCAGAGGCAGTGCATGCCCTTGTCCTTCTCTGCCCAAGAACTGCCCTGGGCTGCCACCTCTGCCAGAGCACCAGGGGGAAATGACAGTGGGATGGTCCCTTGTGAACAGTCCTGAGAAGACTTCACATCTGAGGCTCCAGGAGGACCACAGCACTGAGGGGGAGCTTGCTGCAGCTTGCAGTGAGAGATCCAGACTTGCATCTGCTCTTAAAGCATGAAATGCAGCAAACATCCAAGAACTCAAAAGGGTATTTACAGGAGTGGAGAGGATGCAGCAGTTTATGTAGGGTGACTAATACAGAGTGGGAGACGCTGGCATTTGTCCAGATGTCAAGGTTGACAACAACTCTCCTGCTGCAAAGCGTTATGGGTGAATCTTAAATGACTACAGATGGTCAGGTGTTGATTTTCTATGTCCTCTGAAAGACAGTGCTGTCAGCAAAACAGTGCCTTCTAACCAAATTTTGAAGTTCAATCCTCCGTCAGCAGGAAGAGCATTGGCTCTCTAACTGACTCATCAAAACAATGTACTTTTAGTTTCCTCTGGTGACTTTCCATTCAAGTATTGCTTCGCTGCTAGTTCTCCAGGACAAGAATGGCTGCACAATTCATAATTTCCTTTTTGCCTTTTTTTTCTCCCCTCCCAGCAGTACTCTTTTATGGAAAGGATGTAAAAATCCTTGCTTTACAGATGGCAAGCTGAAGCAAAGACAGACGTTATTTAGCTGCAGTTACACAGCATCTCTGAACCAGAACCAGACACATGCCTTATTTCCCAAGGTTACTCTTCCAGCCTCACCGAGATTACTTTATAATCCCATTATGGGTGGAATTGCTATGTACACACAGCTGCCTTCTTGGAGAGCTCTTAAAACACGAGCAGGGTCTGAGCTTCCAGTGACTGCCATGCTCTGCTTTGACCTTGGCTCATGCAAAAGTTTGCAGAAGGGCAAAGAAGAGACAGTTACCATCACATCTGGAAGAACAGCCTCAGAGACAACTGATGGCTGAGATAAAATCCACAACCACTGAACTAACAGCCAAGCACCAGAAAAAGCATTATCAAAAGGCTTCCTGCATTCTCCTGCCATTATACTGCACTGTAAGTCATCTGAGTCTGCACTCCTGCAGTCTTTGGATCCTTGCTTGGCCTACACAACTACAAGTTCCACAATGTGTGCTGCTTTGTGACAATGGTGCTGTAACTTTAAAACATGATGGAAAGTACAGCAGTAACAGTGGGGTGCACCAGCAAAGCTCTAGGCTGCAGCAAGCAAAGACAAACCCAAGTGCAACAACCAAGGACAAAGGGAAAAACAACCAAAAACAAAGGGAAAAAGAAATTTGCTTACCTTTGAAACACCTCCGGTACAGCAAGATCTCTCACAAAACTCCACTGCCTACCCTTAAATGAGGTCTGGGAAGGGGTGGATTCTGGCTCCAGCCCCTCTAGGCACTCAGCTGCACTGCATGCACCTGAGCATCCCTGGGTTGGCCCTGCCCTCCCACCAGGTGCTCCATCACTGCTTCAAGCTGTGACTTAGCATTTCTGCTACAGGTGCTTGTGGGAAAAGGGCAACAATTCCCTCCCTCAGCTCTGCTGGCTCCTTTCTGGCCTCTTTTCCATTTCACAAAAGCTTCTCCTCATCCCCTAGTTGTGATGGAGAAGATGGCAATGAGTCATAGGCAGGACACTCCCAGCTCTGCTCTGCCTGAGCATCATCAGCCCAACACTGCTGTCACATCTATCAGCAGGGATGTATGCAAACAGAAAACACAATGGACCAACTCATTTATTTCCACTTGTTATTGATGACCTTTCATGACTTTCATAACTCCACCTCGCTCCACCACTCGTGAGTTATGAGGTCATCCGTAACTCAGGGAAATAAATGAAGTTTCCCATCAGTCTATTGTATATCCCATTTATTACCTTTTTATTACCAACCTTTAAAGTTTTATCCCCTAGTATCTTGTTTTACAGTGGCATAACATTCAGATGCAGGGATGTATATGAATCAGGCCAAAGCGGTTCCCTTCAGTTGGGTTTCACTGCAGGAGGAGTTATGCTGATGCACACACACAAGCACCATCATTTTTATGACCCATCAGACCTGTCCAAGCCCCCACCACAAAACTGTGCCCACAGTCAGGATCATCTGCTTGTGCTAACCGAGGAACAACGCTCTCTTCTGACTAATTTGTGCTAAGGTCATTTGTAGAGTGAGGTTTGCCATAGAAATGACAAGACGTCACACAAATCATTGGCTCAAAGTTCTGGAGAAGGTTTTTGAAGGTTAGCTGCAGGAGGACAGCATGGCTGCACAGCACTGCATGCAACAGATTCAGTAACGATCCCTTAAAGGATTTCTGTAGCATTTCTGTGCACGTGCACGGATCACTTTGACCTGTCAGTAAAATGCCAGAAGAATAAATCAGATGGTACAGTTATCCTCAAGGTAATATTCAGATTCTGCTTCATGAAACAGAAAACCAGAGGACAAGAGGCTTCCCCAGGCTCGGAAGTAAAGCAAACCATGAGGAACAGCTAGAGCTGTCTTCCAGAAGTTCTGTGTGACACAAGAAACCACAACTGCAGAAATCAGCTGCTGGTCAGCACAGACAAACATGAAATAATTATCCTACATGCACAGAAATCTACAGAGGGAGCAGCTGCTAATTGCTGCAGTCATGTATGACACTTAATGGGACGTGAGCATCGATTTATTAATTTATTCATGCTGACCACAAACTTTTCAGACCATCATTTTCAGCAAGAAAATCAAACCAAAGCTAACGTGGCAGGAGGAAACAGGCAAAACATTGTGCCTTCTCTTCTTGCTCACTGTACCTGGGTGGCTTTGGTGAGGAGCAGAGTGTCACTGCCTCAAGAGACCACTGCCACAGCCCCAGCACCAGCCCAAGACTGAGGCTCAGACACATGAGAGGATGGCACCAGGATTACCCATGGAAGCTTTCAAGATGTTAAAGGATTGGAGACTGGATAATGCTGATATATTGCCACACTTAGGAAGAGTAAGAGAGCGCTATAATAAGGAAATATGAGCAGAGTGGAGAAGTCAGAACAACTTCATAAAATAAAACAAGCAGATCTTACAAAATTTTTTTTTCCATGCAATTAAGTGAAGTTGAGAATGTGGACAGAGCACTGTCTGGTTTCTGAAGGGAAAGCTAGAAAAGAAATCAAAACTACAAGGAAATTATTTTCTCTATAGGATTCTGGGCTAAATTCCATAGCTCATGGCACCACTTCCATTGACACTGCTCTAAAAATACAAAGGAAAATGTCCTTCTAAGGAAGCAAATGGAAGTTCCCCTCCCCAGGTGGCAGTCTGTGCTGATGGGATCACTGCATGCATCTCTGGAGCAGGGCAGGGGACTGGTGGGTCCAGGCACATGAAGTACATTCAGAATATAAAACCAGAGGATTTTGTGCTAAACAAACCACTGCTGCACATCCATATCCAGGTTATGTTTCACCAACTCATTTGTAATAAATGATAACTTCACGCCTGTGATGCATCTCAAAGAATGCTGTGTGCTATCTGTTAAGGCTCCACATGGTTTGTTTTCTGTTGAACAGATCAGATAAATGAAGACAAACGTAGCATTCGTGCCAACCCTGACCCAAGTCCAGGAGCTGATCCTAGGAAAAGGACAGCAGAACTCAGCTCTCCTTCCTGGGAGGATGCTCAACGCCCCATAGATCTGTCCTAGAGAAGGGATACTGTGTTCTTAGAAACCCAACTGCTCTTGGGAAATGAGGAATATGACCCTCTGCTCTTCACATAACAGCTCCCCATTGAAGATCAGGTCTGTTTTATTTGTAATGGGAACTAGTATCCTTTCTTTCCATAATTTCTCCTTATTTTGTGAATCAGTTTTGTGAACCTTCTCTAGCAGTACTTCCCTGGGAGCCCCAGGAAGAAGCTGAGTGTGGAGCAGCAGAGCTGCAGAGCATGCAGCCTGCAGAAGGTGGTACTGGCAGTAGAGCAGAAGCCTTTTACAGTCCTTTACAGGTGAACAGGGAAAACTCAATAATGTTCACCATCATTATTGAGTATAGTTATTAGCTTCGAACGCTTCCTAAAACAAGCCTGTCATTAAGACAAACTTCTTGTTAATGGCAGGAATTTCCCAGCTGAAGCATTAAAAAAATCTGCAGTGCCCTGCATCATTAGCTGCCTCAGAAAGCTTCTCTGCTATTCCAGCCCCACATCACAGTGCCAGGGCCAAGTTCTGCTCCGTGCTGTGCTGCACCCAGCAGCTCCTCCCCATGTGCTTCCTGCTCTCTGTCACAGCTCTGCCACGCGCTGGGCCCTTCTTCCTGTGCTGCAAAGAGAATGGTAACGATGCTCTGGAAGCTCTCTGTTCCCATGGCTCAGGTTGTTCTGCCTTCATATAATGTTATTTACAAACCAAAATGGCGCAGTCCAACGGAAGAGAGCAGCTGGCTCCTGACAGATGTGATCTGCAAGCCTGAACCTTGAAACTGGAGAGTCGCACCGCAATTAAGGGACAGCTCCTTCTTAAAGAACAGAGAGAAGGTCAGGGATGCCTACCTGTAGCTGGTGAGTGAATGCAGTGAAAGCCAAAAGTAACTGAGCATGAAGTTAACGAGAAGACCTGGATGGGATGGGATGAAGAACGGGTGCCTTGGGAGGGCTGGGTGCCCACTGTGACACACCTACACCACCTTTCTGAAAATAAAAGCCACGTTTCCCATTACAAAATGCAATAAAAGCAGATAAATATTTTATGAGCCTGAGGGAACCTGACAGATTTTTTCTCTCCTTAGCAGGGTGAAGGCAGCATCGGCTCTCTGTTTCAGTACAACAGAAGTTAATACTTTCAGTATTTCGCACTCTCCATAAATCCAATTTCATACCGTCTCCCAGCACCACGTGCGCTGTGGGAACAGTCAATTTTAGGGACAGACCACAACGACTCGCTTAAATATTTACCACTTTATGTTTGTAACTCCCGATTCCTGCCTTCCAAGATCTGATTTTTAACTTTACTTTGGTAATAAAGATTGTAATCACGACAGAGGTGTCTCTGAGACTCCGCACTGCGCGTAACATCTGACGCCGGCAAAAACCATCCTGCACTTGAACTGACCTTGGCAAAGGGACTCCTATTGACATAACTGAGTTTCCAAGGTTCTGCTCAAAATAATAGAAATACATCTTCCGTAATGCAATTTCAGAACTGGCTGCTGGGCTGAGGGCAGTTTTGATTTTATTGATATTAGTTTAGTGAACACCGCATATTGTAAAACTGATAGAGTGGGAAAATGACTTCAGTAGATATCAAATTTGATGGAGCTGGTAGCTGACTGCAAACCTAAGTATGGGAACCATCACCTAAAGAGGTACTCAGTATCTCACTGGGGATATTTTAATGTTTCGTATTCAGAATAACCTCAAACAGTGGCCCTGAAAACAATAAAATATGCTTGTGTAAAACTGCCGTTTATGTGCAGTTACACTTCATTATCCCTGTAATCTAACATGGTGGCTCAAAGAGGAGAACATGAACATTTTCTGAGTGATTTAGCAGGATGCTTTAATGATGTATTGAAAATGAACATTGACCCTATGTAATAGGTGCTAAACTGACACTCTTAAAGCACTCCATCCGTTTCACTCAGACTGACTATCCTTCCTAAATCATCAGCGTGTCATTTTTATGATGCAGATCCATCTATTGAGACCACGGGACTGTGAAATGTCATAAAAGAGGCAATAAGAAAAAAAATAAAATTAAGTTGCAGGTGGCAAGTATTAGCATTTCAAAAATGTTCCGTTGCATTACACTATTATTCCATCTCTGTCAAGGGGCAACAAGATTCAATTCTCACCTTAAAAAGCCTGTGCTGTCGAATGCATTAGCTCAGCGTGCGAGGGACGCCGGTGCCAGCTGAAGGGCATTGCACAGCAATGGCAAAACATATTTAGGACTCAATTTGATAGGACACAAGGGTCAGCCTCCTCCTCAGATGACAAAGCCATGATTGCTTCTTTTCTTCTCCGCTGCGTTCCTTGGCTCCCAGGCTCGCCACAAATTATAGCGTTGAGGAGTTTTAGCCCACCAGAGAGGCTGAAATTAAACTGGCGGTGGCAAGGGAGTTAATTGTAACCCTGAAAGGTCGGGGTCTCTGCTCCTCCACTTGGCAGGGTTTGTCTGAGTGTTCATGCGATGCGGACCGAGGGCACTTCGTTATGGAAAACAGCACAACAGCGGTTCCCTTCAGCTGAGTTCCAACCCTGGAGCTTTAGACTGAATGGAGATTACAAACTGAGTTAAATCCCCTGAAATGGCCACAAGGTAGAAAAACTTCCCATGCACGATGTCAAGGAGTTTTAGTACTGTTTAAGGACCTACACGAGGCTCTGAGTGGAGCTGTAATTAAAAAGAGTAATAATTCGTAACAACTCCTAGAGAGGAGCAGGCTGGCACTTGGACGGTATGATGCCATCAGATGTTCCCTCTGTTCGAGGCTCAAGGACTCATCCTGGCTCCCACTGAAACCTGCCACCACCAGTGGATCCCTGGACCAAAAAACACCTTGGGAGAGCAAAGTTACTGGCTCAAATATGCAGTGAGATAACTTAGTGAATCTATTCTATCTAGCAGCACCTAGAAAATTCCTTGTAGTGCAGTAAGTGAGCACCTTGAGAATGGCAGCAGCTATTCCTCAGACCCTGAGAAGAAGGGGGAGGGGAACATGCTGCAGAGCCATGGGGTCAGCAGGCATGGTGGGGTGGGCTGGGTTGGCTCAGGGATCTTGAAAGTCTTTTCCAACCTGAATGATTCTGTGATTCTGCTTGTGTGGCTCTGCCCAGGAGCAGAATTTCCCCCACTGTGCCCCAAAGCACAACTAAACCCCTATATTCTCAGCTCCTTGAGAAAAACGAAAACCAAACCTTTCAAACCCACTGCAGGTGATGCAGAAATAGACTCCGTGCAGTTTTAAGTCCCAGCATTCCTGGCTCCAGGTGCTGCCCAACTGCCAGCTTTAAATCCAACACTGCAAAGCACACTTCAGTAGGTGCACTTCTACAGGCAGCCCCCAAACCCATTTAACTTCCGAACAGAAACGCACAGGAAATGCTTTTTCTTTGACAAGCCTGATATTGGTGCAGTGAGTGAATTGGGAGTGACTCACCCCTACAGTAAGGAATTTGCAAAACATATTCCAACTGTTTACTATATCAAACAGTTTAAATTATGGCTGCACTTTATCTTCCCGTTCACAGAAGGCTGGCTTTTTCTTTATAGGCATTCATCTAATGGGATTCTGTCTGTACAAGTTTCCCCCGTGACTGGGAGCCAGCACCTTCAGTCAGCAGTTTCCTTCCTCGAATGGGTTTTTATTTCAATGGGTTCCGGAGTGTGTGCTCCTCAGTAATAAATAAGCACTAACCAAGCTGGGTTGATTAAAGATCAATTAAAGCATAATAAATTTTAGAACAGATTGTGGCAATAGAAGATTGTTGTGCCTCTCTGCCTGGGACTGCACTGGCAAAGCTGAGGCTGATCTTTGCAGATACAGGGCGGAGGGAAAAGGGAGGAAGGGAGATGGAGAACTGTAGAATAACAGAATCATTCGGGCTGGAATGCTACCAAGTGAAGCACAGAGCTCACTAACGCCAAGCAGCACTCAGGAGGGTCTCCTGCTCCTTCTACCCCCAGCCCTCACACAATTACCTGCCACTCATTAACGTGACAGGTGATGGAGATGCGTGAGACAGACGGTTGCCCCCGGTACTGCTGCTGTTGTGAAGGAACATTTAGAACTGACAACAAACAGACTTCAAGCACACATCAGAGAGGAACTTTATGACACCACAGAGCCAAACCCCATCAAATTACCTGCCTGGTTTTGAGAATCAGCAAAACACGTACACATCATCTGTCTCTTACCCAGCGCTGGCTCTTAGCATTTCTGTTGGCTGAAGTTTTAAATATCTTTTAATCATCCTAATATTCTTATTATTGTAATATATTACTGGGATATTAGATTGTGATTCAATTACAAAATGTCATCTGCAGGTAATTTATTCCCTGCTCGTTATTAATAGAATACTGTAGCCTCGTTGGCTTTTTCAGGCAGTAATGCAACACACTGTGCTACTTCAGAAAAAATCAAATCCTATTTTACCCCTTCTCAGCCAGTGGAAGAACTGCTTTTGCAAAGGTCTTGCTTGGCATTTTCTCCACCCTGGCTGTAAGCACTGCTCCGTTCTGTAGGTGTGGCTGTGCCGGGTGATGTTCCTGTTGGCCACATCAGTGCAGAGAAGCAGCGGTTTGCAGCTGAGCCCTCCTCAGTCCCCTTGTGTCCATAAAGACTGGCAGCATGTGTAGGTGTTAATAAGGATATGAGGATGATTAAAAGGTATTTAAGTATTAAATGCTCACAGTCTTCAGCAAGCTATTTAAGATTTCCAAAAGCGTTCTGGGTGTGCACAGGGCTCAGACGGAGTCCGACCTGCGGGCTGGCTCCTGACACTCCAGCCCCACACAGACTCCAAGTGTCATTTATGGGGAAGGAAACAAGCTTTGCTGTACAGCCTACAGAACCTGCACTGAAATACCTGTCCCAGCAAAGCAGTGATGTGCCAACCCACCACAGCTGCAGCAGGGGTACTGCAGGGGTTCACTTCACCCCCGGCCCCAGCTTGTGTTGTTCTGCTGACTCTTTGCCCTGCTCTCCTCAAGCAGCAAATGGGACCAAGAGGAGCACCCACCTGGCTCAGCTCCTGCCCCACTGAGCCCTTCGCTGCAGCTCACGTTCAATTTGTTCCAGGGCAGTCATGGGTGCTTGGTTTATCTGGTGGTTATTCAGACTGAAATCAATCAATGAACAAATCTAACCCCGCTCCATAAATCTCTGGAAATCTTTAAAACCACACGTGCTCCTGGGACTGCTTGCCTCAGGAGTGCTGCTCGGTGCTCTGCTCCCTCGTGCTGCTGCACGGATTGATCGCAAAGCACTGTTTCTGCTGGGGGGGTCCGGATGGGAGGTTAAAGGATCCCCCCCCAAGGGGGGACTGCGAGCTCATTCATTCCTCTGCTCTTTCCTAATTAGAGGCAGATAATCACCATGACAGTGATAAATCTTACTGCGCACAGCACGTTTAATATTACAAATATCAGTGTGCTTCTTACTGCTGTGTCAAAACCCTTCAAAGTGAAATCCAGACCGAGATTACCAAGGAAGGTTTTAAAGAATTTCTTTGTAGAAAGCTACACACACCCCAGACAAGGTTACTTCAAGGCCTGGAGATCTCATTAGCAGACTGCTGCTCCAGCAAAGCACTTGTCTAACTTTCTGGTTATGGCTCTTGCAGAGTGTTTAAATCCCAGCAATATATGGAAGCAGCAATTGAGCATGAATGCCCCGCTGGATGCGACCGCTTTGTTTTCATTCAATTTGCATGAGTGCAGGGAAACCCCAAATCCAGGAATGATTCTTCCTGCATTTCTTAGCAGGTAAATGAAATATTCTGGAGCTTTTTCTAATCATACAGCCTTAAACAAAATGGTTTCTAGAACAGAAATGGATCCGTAATCCCACAGCATTTAAGAGTAATACTGAATTATTAAAGGAAAGGGTTGCCTCTAACTCTGGGCAATGCCACTCTTGCAGGAGCCCAACACCTCTCACTGCTGAGAGGTCAGACCCCCACATTTCATTGTCCTAAATGCCCACTTTTCTGGCAAAGTCATTAAATCAACACTGAGTACTAAGGGAGCATTTTACCTCCTTCCCTGCAATCCACTGCCTTGCATCAGAGCATTGGGAGCAGAGGGAAGTTTGCTCAGAATCTCCTCAGCCTCTGCCAATGCTGAACGCAATTTTGCTTCCCCAGACCTCGAGATCTCATTTCCCGTGCCCACGACGTCCCCCTGTGTCAGCAGCAGACTCTTGAGAAGCTCTAATGAAGGATCAATAGAAAAATCACCTAACAGCTTAATGCTAATTTCCTTTCTCACTGTAGTTCCGTCCTTGGTGTCACACTTCTTGGAAAGGACCACGCACACGACTCGAACGGACAAGCAATAACGTAATGAAATTAAATTAACAGCTCTGCGTGTAATAGATTGCAACAGCCTAATTTTAAGTTATGATCTTTTAATCTAGAAGACAACCAAGCAAGCAAACATAGCATTTTATAGGCACTGCTTCATCTTTATCTACTGGACGTGTACCACAGAGAACTGCTGCCTGCATGCTACGTGTACACTGAAGCAACAATACAAACTGGAACTTGGCCCCCCCAAATCCCACAGCACTCAGTGTGAGCCGAGCAACACAGCGGCTCCAGGGGAAGGCAGCACCTCACCAGGGCACACACAGTCACAGTGTGCATGTAAGGGTCTCACCAACTTCCCACCTGAACCATGCACGTGTAAAGCCAAACAAAAAGCAGCATGTGACTTTGGGAATGGAAGACAGCAGCGCAAAACAAACCTGCACATCTCTAACCGAGGAACACATTTGCGGGGTAATTATGTAGCGGGAGCTCTAATGTAATTAAAAATAATGCAATACAAATTGTTGGGGAAATTTAATATTTTAGGCATGCCTAATGCCTTACTCCACTGAAAGTAGAGTTATTTTGGTTCAGATCCAGGTGGCGGGAGGTTTGCAAATAAGCCAAATCACTCAGTGCAGGTATTTCATCAACTAGCACGGTACAGAAAGACCGTTTTGGGACGCATTCGCGTTGGTATCCCATTAAAAATTTTCTGGATTGCATCGACAACTTCAAGGTTGTCTGTGGGTGTCTCTCTGTTGTTATCTCCAGCTCTGCCACAAGGCAGACAGCACACGTGGCATCGATGCTGAGCACTGACACACGCTGCAGAGGTCGTTGAGGACTGAGCTGCCCCACGAAGCAGCAGGAGGGCACAGGGGCAGCAGTTATTTCTTATGCAGTCCCCTAACCTGGCAGAAGCTCTCTCACGTTTATCCTGTCTGTTCTGGTGTAAAGATGATTGATACTGCTCCGGCTTGCTTCGTCTCAAACCTCACTAACTCGCATCAGTATGCTTCTTCTATCCCAGTGCAACTACATCACTCACTTCAAACATGCCCAGATACAGAAAGCAGCAACACCTCCCAGCACACACAAACGAGGTGCAAAGTGCGTGAGTTCCGTCTGCATGCAGAATTTGCAATCTTCTTTATTTTCTATCTGTTCAGAAGCGTGAAACTCAAACCCTTTGTGCAAACCCCAAGCCAGTGACCTGTCGGAGAAGGACACCTGCCTCCCTGAGAAGCACTGCTGGAGCGTGCAGCACTGAGCACAGGAGGGCACTCTGCTCTCTAGCTCATGCAGACATTCCCCTTCTTTGCAGGAGCAGCCGTGCAGGGACGGCTCCTTCAGCCCCACGTCACCCTGCCCATCCTTGAAATGCTTTTCCTACATTCTTCAGGCACCTCTGTCCCTCCCAGCCTGCTCCTCTTGTCCTTCCTCCTGCACTAGGCACTTGGCTATGTGCACCTCCAAGAAAACATTCCCAAGACAGTGGCCAGCGTGCCTACATTCAAACTGCACAACCAAGTGCAAGCAGTGAATGCTATGCAACCATCCTGCTTTGCATAGCTGTACTTTCCACTGGCCCCACTCTCCTGCAATTAATGGCACGTAGCTGGGGAAGCTCCAGGTGCAGTTCCCCTCCTGCTGTTTTCGTATGCTTTAAAAATAAATCTCCATGGATGCAGTCAGCTTTGGTGAAACGACAACGAGGAAATGTGCTGAGCTCTCCATCAAAAATAGGCTTCCAAAATCAATAATTTCAAAGTTATTAAAGCAATTGTTTAGACATTTTTCCCTGCGTTTCATAATGCATGTCTTAACTGCTATCCTTCTCTCTTGTTTGTGTATGTGCCTATGATAGAGCGAGTTCACTGACCTGTGAAAAGTTCTAGTTTGAAGGGTGGTCACTGTGCCCCAAGAGTTTCTTCCGTTTGCTATGTTGGAGGTGTCTCCAACACCTCCCATCCCACCTCACAGAACACAGGAGAGCTTTCCCAATCACTGCATTACAGATTAATGACCAATTTCAGCAAGTGTCTTCCGTTCTGTTACACTGCTGCTGAATTTCACACTTATGCCCTAAATGCCACTGCTACTGAGAAGGAATATCAGTGAAGGACCTGTTCAGCTGCTACCAGCCTGGCTTTACCCAGTGACACAAGGAGGGGGTCGGAAGAGCTTTTCTGAACTTCATAAAGCGATCTCAACGGGCTGCAATGGGTTAACGGGAACTCCATGGAGTTCAACAGAGAGAAATGCCCCAGGTGGGCAGAAAGACGCTCATTCCTGCAGGATGGAAAGGTCCAGCTCCCGCAGCCATGCAGAGCATTGCCTCTAGACGGCCTGAAGAAGGTATGACATAGCTAGAGAAAGAGGTATCTGTGCCCAGCCCTGGATCCCTGTGCCCCTGCCCCAGGCACCCTGCCCAAGCCACCGCTCTGTCACAAGGAACCAAGCTTTGTGTGAACCTCCAGCAAGCTGATCTGGCAAAAACCGAGAGGACGTACATCTGAATGTTGGCTCGCGTTTCACATGTGCATTAAATTTCCCATCAGTGACTCTATCCATCTTTCACTTGCCATGGAGCAGTGCAGATTGTTTACAGATAAACGAGAATGAAATGTAAACTCCCTTCAGATGAGTAAGATATACAGGCCGTGTCACCGGGGCTCCGCAGCACACATTTATATAAAACAATGGCCTGCGTATGCATGGAAGAGCAGCTATTTCTATTTGGCGGTGACACTTATCCCTGCCTGATATAGAAGTATCATTACAGCAAGCCCCAGCTGGAATTGTTCATAAAGTGCAGGATTTTATTTCAAGTGCACCAGTCTAATTTCAGAGATGTACACACGAGTATATGAATTTCTGCAGAGATATAATGTTAGCCCGATGATAGTGTATTTTATTAAAGAGAGGCTCTAAAATAGCAATTTCATTATTTCCATTTCTGCAGGAACGGTAACAAATTTTATCTACTTGGCTGGAATCAGTCGGTTGATTTCAGGCTTTCTGTCAGCTGAAGAATTGGGTGAAAAAAAAAAATGAGAACGTGGCTCCTGGGCCCACGCGCTGGGTATGACGCCCTGCTGCTCCATGCTCTTTTGTTAAAACAACTGTTTGGACAATAGGGATGAGTGGCACAAGGGGGGCCTTGCCAGCACGTTTTCTCTGGTTGCAGAATAACCAGTTACATTAACCATGGGGCACAGCTTTACGGGCTCACTCCGTCTGCCATGCACTGCTCTCTTCTTGCAGCCAAAGCTTCTGCAGTTCCAGCTGTCCCCATGCTTTGCCAGACCTGATGCTCCTTTCAGATAAGAGGGTTTTTAAGTTCTCCAGTCAAGGTTGGTACACCTGAGCACACCTTCAGCAATCAGCAGCTGTGTTCAGCTCACAACTTCAGCATGGTAGGCAGGGCACTAAATAACCTGGCTGCCAACTTTCCACTCTCGCTGTTGCAAACTGCGAGCTTTCCAAAGACAGCCCCATTATTAATGTTGTAAATCTGCTATACGTGTTATTCAAACATGCAGACAGGGATCCACGACCCTTGTGACAGGCGATTTACTGAAGGGACTTACAGGAGAAACCTTGTAAATCAGTTTGCCGTGTTTTAAAAGATAAAATTCTTGTCTTGAGATGAAATAAATTATCTTTCTTTCCTTACATGGGAGACTGGGGAAGAACCACGGGTTTAAGAGTTTATTAGGACCCGAACCACTGGGACAGTTGGCTGCTGGTTCTCACTCGACTGCTTCCAATGCTTTGTGAAAGAGCTATCTGAAATAATTCATCGCCTGTAACACTCCCACCAAGCATTTGTTTTCACTCATCTTTTTCATGCACAAATGAAAAACAAAGATGTGAATGCATTTTTCTGACACAGACATTTTTCCTTTGTGATCACCGAACAAAGAGCTCTAATTTCTCTTTTCACTCTGCAGAACAAACCCTCCAAACACTCAGGCTCTGCATTTAGAGGCAGTGCTGCTTCTCACTGTGTGCTGGCACTGCTGCAGTCCATCTCCAGGTTCACCCTCCCCAGATCTGTGTTGGACTTGCAAATTCAGGCACTGAAAGGCACTCGTGCACCCACACCTGTGGGTCTGTCTGCAACTGGCACGCAGCAGCAGATGGGTGAATGATGCCACGGAGCCTCTACCTGCACAGAGATGTGCAGTTCTGCTGGCACAACATGCTCCTGTGCTTCCATTCAGAATTTTAAACCAGCACGGACCAATGTTTCTGCTGTTGTAGATTTGGTTATTCATTCTTTCATGCAGATTTCTAAGGATTTGGACTAACACTTCCCATGAATTTCAGGGACTGCCAGGCAATGCCCAGCACATCAGCACGGTGTGGGGATATATGGTCATGGAAAATCTGCTCTTGTCCTTCTGACCTCCCCCCTCATATCCCTCTGCTTTTGAGAGATTGAAATGCAGGTGACAGCATCACCTGGTGTTCTCCTGTACCACTCCCTGGAGCAAAGATGGAATCAGCAAGATATTTTGTTTTTCCAAACTGTGTGTGTAATTAATTCAGTAAATGCACTAAAGAGCAGCTTGGCAGGCAGAACCATGCAGCTACAATTAAAAATGGACATCCAACTGAGATCTTGAGGAGGAAACGGCAAGAAGAGAGACCCCCAAATCAAACCCAGACATCCTGGAAAATAAGGACGGAGGATGAAGCAGGTTAGGAACAGCACAACAGGTGCAAAGTCACCCAGGCTGCAATCACTCTCAGTAACCCTCCTTAATCCTTTTCTTGAACTGAACTGCACAGCACAAGCAGCACTGAGCCCAATTCAAGGAGAGAGGCAGCAATATAGGCTAATCAGCAAAACGCTTATTTTTAATGCCACAGCTCTAACATATGTATTACAATATAAACTGTAGGAGTCTACAAACTGTCTCAGGCTTCACAGAGCTCCGTATGCTCCATCGGTAATTATTTCAGTGCTAAGATATTTATTAGGTCAGACTCTCATGCTGGCTGCACAGCAGTGAGCAGCACAAACCAGCTCTGTGGGTCCCCCCTGACCCCACAGTGGGGCAGCAACACCGTGCCAAGCACACCCACAGTCACTGCCTCAGGTCAGTACAACACGAGCTAGACTAAGACATTGTGGACCTGTTTTTTTTTTTCCTGGGGCACTGGTTCCTAGCCAGAGAAATGCAAGACATCTCATGGTGAACAACTTCCATTTCATTAATTAATTTCTGAGTGCTTAAATTCAAAAGACAGAAGCGAACCCTCTTCCAGCTCAGTGCAGGCCAGCTCACAACTCTGCTCTCCGCAGTGTCATTTCACATTCATGAAATAAATGAAATACGTAATTGGAAAACTTGAAATGAATTTCAAGCCCATTAGAAACAGAATAATATTTACTCCAAATGGCAACATTTCTCATGAGATAAGAAAAATACACAGAGTCCTACAGCAGTTCTACTGGTCTAGAATGAATTAGGAGTGAGAAAATAGCCATGGGTTATGTCGTAGGACTTCACCATCAGAGCTCGTAGTCCATATCAGGCACGTAATTCTCAGCAGATAAAACAAGTTTGGCTACAATTCTCCAGCACTGAATGCTGGAGATGATAACACCTCCAAACAGCCACGGGGTCGCTCAGAGCAGCGCTTTCTCTTGCACAGCTCTTGTTTCTACGGCACCACACGGTTTTAACCAACTCCGTATCGCAGGGAGAGATGCAAAATAAACATATCCACACTTGTGCAGAAGGTTTCAAGAGAACATCTCGAAATCACATGGGAGATCACTGTGTTAGTGTGATGAATGTTTTAAAAAGGCGTATATATACACACGGACATGTCCATGTATGAGGCTCAGACCATTCTGCTGCAGCTGGCTATGGAGAGTCCTAAGAGTTAATTCCAGCCCCTGGGAACCCATCACTTTCCACTTCTGTTGCTGAGCTCTCATCGCAGCGCACTCAATCTGTTTGCTGATTCAATGGAAAAGAGCTTTAAACCCTTTTTTTTTTTTCTTCTTCTTTCATCACCAGAACTATTTTTGGTGTCCAAAGCAGGTCAGGAAGAAAAACAAGGCTGGGACACAGCAAAAGAAATCTCAGAACAGCTGAGATCTCGCTAGTCCCCTCAGAGTGGGAATGTCTTCATTAGCCCAGTGCCACTGGTGCTGGTTATAACACTAGCAATTACCCACCTGCTGATAAACTTCCCACTGACTCCCACCAGCAGAAAGCTCCAAGTACTCCAAAAGCAACCGAAGTGCCTCCATACCAATATCCTCATTTCCCAACAAAGAAATGTTCTGCAGATGCACAGCAGAGTGCTACCTGGCTCTCTTTGCAGGCCCCACCAACACACGCAGGCAGACTGCTGAGTCCTTTAATCGATGTGCAGAGCTTTCCCCTTTGCTCCTTCCCCTCATTCTTGTAAATCCCTCTTCAATTTGTGAAGAATATGCCCCCGCTGGGACCTCCACTAACCACCTTCTCCTATTCTTACAAAGTTTCTTGTGCTATGGAAGCTACTGCCATGACATTTACTTTCCACAATCATTAAAGTGTAAGAAAGGATTTTGTCATGTTGAATGAGCTTGGATTTGAATCTTTATCTGATTTTCAGGCCTGATAGATGAATCCTTCTAAGGTTCCTTTTCTGTAGCTCCACAGTTATATTCTTTCATATAAAATATTTGCTAAAGAACCCACATGCTGCTCGCGAAATACTATCTTCCACTGAATCAAGGCATTATAATAAGCCAAGCAGTGTGTATTGTGCAGTGTATGTGATCACTCAACTCTGAAATAGTTTCCATTGATGCCGTGCACAGCGAGAACTAACAATCCCGCAGCAAATCAGGTAATTTGTTTTGAAATATTACCAGCTAAGTACTTCAGTGCTTTCTTTGATGGTCTGGAGTCTGACTTGAGCTGGGACAGTCTTTGCACTCACTGGGAAAACCAGCAACAGCCAATCTGTGCTGGGAATAAAGCAGGGCATGCTGTGAGCATCGGCTGCTGACAGCATACTGTGCTCACACAGTGAAGGGAACGGTCCTTATGCGAGCTTCCAAAGATGATGTGCAAGAGAGAGTCAGATACAGCACATTCAGATTAATGGAAGGTTGCTTGCTTGGGGTACAAATGAGGGCATGTGAATTGTAAGTCTAGACTAAGAGAGATGGGCATCAAGAGATGCAAAGGTCAATGCAAGGCATTCGTAAATATGAAACGCTCCTTCTCATTAAAAACGTATCTTCAGCTTCTAAATTGAGTCTGCGTTTTATGGGTGATGGGCAGTGATGCACACTCACTACATTTTCTACAAGAACAGGAAAAGGCATGGATGTGCTGTAGGGCTGCATATGGATTTCCAAGATTTGAGACTGACTTACACGATTAGAGCGATCAGCGCTTTCCTGGAGGGACAGAAACGTTCTGGTAAACTACAGCTGACACATATAATGAACAATTCAATTTCTTGAAGATTCAATAAGCGATAATCTGAAGGGTAAAGTTCCCTGCTGCTGACAGCTGCCAGGTGAGAAAGGGGATTTGGTTTTATTAAAGACAGAGCAAGAACCAAAAGCTTTGTGTTCACAGGGATCTAAGCAAATACACGCTGACAAGTTCAACATTTTGGGTGGTTCTGGATAACATTCGAGCCTAACTTTTTATTTTCTGCAAGGTTATAAAACATCTCTGCTGTTGACAGCAATGAGTTGCTGTGCACAACAGACCTCGTGACTTTGGTGTGGGGTAGGACACAGACCTGTCATACCAACTGCTGAATGATGGAATGAAATGCTGTGACGTTGGGCAGCTCTGAGTTAGATGATGGTGGGATGAAAGTACATAGGAGACAAACCTATTAGCTCTGTAAGATCCACACGAGGCTTGCCATCCCACCCTGTAACAGCACACCGTGGCCCAACTACCCTGTGTGCTCATTTACTCTGCTGTATAAATGATCTGGCTTCTTTCAGTGTGATGTCCACAACTAGAAGGACTGATGGCTGCATTACAGAACATGTTACCTTCTTCCTGTTCAGTAACTACTAAAAATCAAATGTTTATAAAATTATTCCCTAAAAACACAACAGTTCTCTGGCAAAAATTGCTTTTGCACCCATTATAGAGGAAAGAAACCAAAGAAAGACAAAACCACTGTTCTGAAGCTAATAATGCAGTGTTCAGGCACCAGAGCTTTCCTCTTTCACTGCAAACACCGCCGGACACCTGGAAGTTATTAGATACCATAATCATTTCTACTTTGCCTCCAGTCTACATTTTTCCTCTGGGTCGCTCATGAGAGATTTTTAATCCTATAAAAAAAGAAATCTAATTCACGAAGTATTGATTCCAGATATCTTTTTATCATCCTGACTCCAGGCTCTCCTGGCTGCGGCACCGCCTCAGCCTACACGTGGACTCGCAGCATGAGCTCACGCACACCACATCTCACCACCACCTTCATCCTTTTACAACTGGAAAAAAGAAACCAAACGTGGATGGAACATCACAAAAGTACAGGTGCTGTTTCACAGACAGAGCAGCACTCAGTCAAGAAGCCCTCGGTCGGCTCTCACATGTTAATAAAGAGCACAGATGATGATGCTGACCTTGCGTTGGCCATGGTTTCTCTCAGAGGTATTGATTCAGGTTTTTCCCACTGAGTTCCCTTTTTACTGAGTGGTGACGACGTTCTCAGTTCATCTGATGGAATGAAAATGGAGGTAATATATTGTCTTCCGGACGAATGGAAAACTCAGGCAGCTCTCAACTGACTGCAAACATTAAAAGTCTCATATATCTCCTAGCAGTCCAGGTATAAACTATGACTACATGGCCTAATTCCAGCTTAGTTAATTACAAACTTACATAAAATAATATCCTGTCTAATTTAATTGGGGTATGACATAACAGGGGATTTATACTAATCAGAAAATTCCTGAATAACAATTCACTTAAGAAGCAATTTCATTATGGATTTCTATGTATTAGTGGAAGTTTTCATTAGAAATGTAAGCTGTAACCATCACCTTATTACATTTTTGCAGTCATCCGTCCTAAGGTTTAGTATGATTGGCACCACTGCAGTATCTGAATATCTTCTATGTGAAATCAATAGCAATATCAAAGCCCCGTGACTTCATAATGAAGTTTCCAAAAGGAGAATAGAGCTTAGATCCTTTCTCTTGCACCTCTATCCTCTTATGTTGCCATTTTAATTTCAGAGTTTTGCTTGTGTGTAGGTTTTGGTGTGGGTTTATTTTTCTTTCTTATGTGGTTGGCTTTTACAGCCACGCGACCCTCGTAGGACAACTTGTGCAATTTGACATCAGAGCTGAAACTTAGAATAAGCCAGGGCTTTTGCCCACGCAGCTTCTTCACAAGTGGACCAAATCCTTCAACAGCATCCAAACCACTGCTGAAAGCTCCAAGACTGAGAGTGGAGGCTGATGGCAAAATGGAGTTTAAAGGAAGGAGGAGAACAAATATTGATGAAACAACACTGGAAGTCAGTCAGGGCAGCAAAAACGAAATCCCACAGGGGGCTACACGGCCTCATTGCCTGTCACAGCTGTCTGGTGGCTGTGCTTGGTTTCCCATCTGTTTGTAAGGATGAGCACAGCAGTCCAGGGCCCTGCCACAGCCCAGACCCCAACTTCCAGCATGCTGCTGGGCAACGTTTAACCCGTTTCATGCACCTAACACACCAAACCAAGGTGTAATCTTAACACACATGGAGGTGTTACAATTAAGGACCTCACACTAGGGGGCATTTCTGCTCCTCACCAGGCTTGGCACTGCCCATGAGCCCTAATAAAACTCTAGGATTTGTGTGGCTCATATAAAAGGCAACCCAGAAGGAGCTGCTGCCCCAGACAGCAAACTGCCATGAGGTGTTTACAGCTGGAACAAAAGCTGTGTGACAGCAGGGAGCAGCACACTGCGCGCTGGGAGCGGCACATCTCCCACCCTGCACACACATCCTCCCTTTTTATTTAACGCTGGGAAAATAAATTTCGTGGTAACAAGAAGCTTGGATAATTTCCTCACTGAGGTTAGGTGCTCCTCTGACTACACCAAGTGCTACTTCCAGCAATAATGCCTTAAATCTCCCTGGGCAGGGTTTGATGGCGCAGTAATAAAAACATCCGTGCCCTGTTCCTACCCCAGCTCCTACTCCTGCAGCAGAGGTGATGAGCAGTGCATCGCTCTCTGAGCACAGACGCACCCTGGCTGCCATCCCTGCTGGCTCTCGGCTGCTCGCCTCCTGTTTATTACTTTCTTTCATTGGAAAATCAGATCTGGGTACAGCAGTGTCTTCCAGAGGGTCTGCACACCAGCTCCCGCTGAGCGACACCGGCTTGTCTCCACCACAGAAGCAGTGGCTGATGATGACTGTTTAGAGTTCAGCCACACCAGCTCCACTGGGAACAGACCTTGCTGCAGCGTGGCCAACCCACTCACGACAGCAACTCCCACTGTTTGGCTTTGGCTTTTCTTGCCCCTTGAAACAGATCGATTTTGGCACCAGCTCAACATTACATCATAAAGAAGTATTTTTACCATTGCATGTGCAATGGATATGCTTGGCCTTTTAAGAGGGACACTGCTGTTTTGAAGAGAACATTGTAGTGATGTGAACTTTTTATTTTATTTTGTCTTTGCAGTTCATTCGAGCGTCAATAATCCTGGAAAAGCCAGAAATTAGGGGTTCAAACTGATGTGGGTACCTCAGTGCCAGACTGGCAGATGCTGAGGAAGATGAGGAAGGATGCTGTCACGCTGTGGGATGGTTCACCATTCCAATGCAACTCTTTCTCAAAAGGTCAAAGCCACTGGAAAACTAATTCGACTGGCATGGAACATTTGCTCTTGCAATTAATGCAGAAGCAGAGATCAGGGACACACTGCCACCAAGGACCTGGGACTAGTAACTGAACCTCATCATGCAGGCAGCACTGTGAAACAGCAAAGTGACCCCAGGCTGGTCAAGGATGAGACCTCACATCCTAGCTCTGCTCTCGGACCACCCCAGCAGGAGAAGCATCACAGAACAGAGTCAGAAGAGCACAGGACCAAGCAAGGGATGCCCTGCAGGCACTGAACCTCGGATGATCCCACTGCAGGAGCTCTGGGGCTGTGTGAAGAAGTCCATGAAGCAGGCAGGGCGTCCCCAGGGAGTCACTGAGCAGCCCATGCACTCCTAAGGGCATCCCATGGCTCCCCAGCAAAGAGTCCTGAACATCATTTCTCCATCTTGGTTACACAGCTCAGCTGCACACCTCATTTACGAGAAGTGAGATAAGGGGAGCCTGGCCCACAGGGAGCACAGAGCCTGAAATTCATTTCATATAGCTCACAGGCACGAGACTTCTTTTTCTGGGGAATTATTACTAGATAGCATTAAGATGTATGGCCTGCCAAATATGTTTAAATGACTTTTTGGTCCCCATCATCACCATGAGAAAGCTAACAACATCTGTCCAATCTATCTAAATAGAGATGGGAGGGGGCTGGGAGGAGATGGCAGGACTTAATGAAGCTGTGAAGAACTGAGCTTTTTAAAAGAGCTGATAGACACAAAATAAGTAAATATAAAACAGTAACAATGGCACAATTGCCTCAACAGATCTTCAGAGTGCTCCTGTTAGAACAGCTGGGTGTGTTTATTCTCCCTGCTCTCTGGGCAGATCTCCAGTGGAGCTGCTCTCTAACAGAAGCACCAGCAAAAACTAAAAAAAACTAAAATTCCCAAAGAAAACTGCAGATTTACGTGCTTCTTACTTAATAATAAGTAGCACAGAATAACAACAGGAAAGTGACTACATTCTGAAAGGGATAATGGGCAAAGGCAAGCACACAAGAGAGGAAACATACATTTAAAATCTACTACTGTTGGATATTCCTGTAACACAATTAAGGAATACAGCAAACGCTTTCCCATTTCAGTGCTGGACAGAGCTTCCTGCACCTGATGTGCTCAATGAGTGCATCTTTTACCCAGATGTTGGCAAAGAACAACACAACATGAGGTGAGCATCGTGGAGGGGAAGCCCCTGCTGGGCTATGGGATGTGCCAGTTCAGCACAGCTCTGCTTGTTTTGGTAACTGTACCACTGTCCCTGAGGAGAGTTAAAACATGGAAAACCTCTCCGAAGAAAGAAACCGGTCTGAACTGTATTTTTATGCAAATAAAGTCAAGATAAATTCTGTGTCCTCTCTTAATATATTTCCACTTGTCCACAGACGCAATAAAAAAGAAGCCAATTGAAAGCTTTTCATCCCTCCAAGAAAAAAAGTCTACAAGAAAAATGAGTACTCCACACAAAGCTGAGCAGTCAATTTGTTAAGCATCCATGCAAGTTCCTTCTGCTCAGAGCAACAGAGCAATCCCAGCCAGGGCTGCATCCTGCCACGTGAGCTGCACCAGGATTAATTAGCTTGCATGATGATGTCTGGAAGTAAGGAGGGCAAACAAATGAAGCAGTATTTTCTTCGGGTTTGGTCAGGAGGAAGCTGAGGAGGCTTTTGGCTTCTGTAAGGGAACACTCAGCTTAAAGGCAGATCAATCCAGCTGCTCATCTCCTGCATTCAGTCACTGCTGTTATTGCTGTTGCAAAAGGAACATCAGGAAGCAACTTAACAAGGAACATCTGAGCATCTCCATCAGCACTGGGGTAACACTGTTTTGTCAGTATGAGTGCTGGGAGAGTCAGCGTTGGTGCCCAAGGAGATGAGAGCTCCCAGGGATGCTCTGTGCTGTGGGAAGCACGGCCACGCTGAGACGTGGGCTCCTCCCTGCCCTCCTGCAGGAACACTTGCTCACAAAAACAACTTTCTGCTGTTCTTATTTACCGTTTCCATCCAGGTAATACGACAGGAAAAGAGCCATTCCTTTTCCTCCCGTGACAAGGTTAGTGATTTAAAGGACCACTGCTGCTTTCTAAAAAATCCCCTCCAAGGGAACTGACAGGAGGTTCACTCCAATGGATTCAGGTTCACTGATTTCAGGACACAGCCCCAGAGCACAGGCAGTGCTGCATATCCTTGCTTATTGTTTCCTAGGAAGTATGTCCTGGGAGGCAGGCCAGGCCCCCATGTGCTGCAGGGCCCATGGGCTGAATGCCACCTCAGAAACTGCTTTTTTGAAGAACCTTCTCCATCTGATTTCTCCATCTTCTCCTGCTGCCATTAGCTCCAGAAGAGCCTAATGCAGCTTCTTCCTGTAGCACTGAGATGCCATGTTCTTTTGGCAAGCCCTTCTCTTGTGGTGCAGGGTAAAAGCCTCTAACTTTTAGGACCACACTTAGGTTACGTTTACATACATAGGTTCATAGGTTCATAAGGTTGGAAAGGACCTACAAGATCATCTAGTCCAACCATCAATCATCATACTGCAGTAAAACCTCAGCATTTAAATCAGAGCAAAACTTGGCACCTTGGTCCTACGGTTTCCTGGTGGCCAAAGGCGGGTTGAAAACTTCACAGCACTTTCCTTCATCCTCTGTGTAAGTCACTCTCGCTTTTACAGACACTTCAACTTTCAGGATCTGTCACTGCAGGAGGAGCACCCAGACACGGCTGCAGAGCTGATGGGAGAGCCCTGCGGTGCTGGCTGCAGGAGGATGACACTGCAGATCTTAAAGCCCAATGCAAATGCTGTGAGTGGTTTCTCTCAGCGTAACTGCCAAGAGCCAAGCACCTCTGGAAGGTGGAAAAAGCAAAAAAAGAGTTAAAGAATATTAAAAAAAAAGAAACATTTTTTTCTGGAAAATGACAGCCTATGCATGGCACAGAATCCTTTCCTTCAGACTGCAGATGCCTTGCTGCCCTGCAGCTCAAAGCAGGACCAGGACAAGAGCAGAGGAAGAACTCTGTGCTCTGTCTGTGCTCCAGAACCCACCAATTTTCTTCTGCTTCATGAACCACATCTGTTCTGTATTTCTTGTTCATACGAACAGAAGGAAGAGGATCAACAGATTTCTAGAGCAGTGCAAGAAGACTCACAGTAATAATTTGCAGGCAATTTCAGGAATTAGTAAGAAGAAATGGCAGGAAAGTTACTTTGGGCTTATTATTTCCAGCAGTTCTTCAGACTCAATTTGTTGTGTTTGCTCTACAAACTCAGGCTGAAGCCAATTTCTTCAGATGATGGGTGAAATCCGAGGATTCCTGTCACTTCCATTTAACAAAAACCCTGCAATGTGACCAGATTGTGATGCTGACACTGAAACTTTGGTTGAGCATATGAAACGGTGAATATTTTTCCTCCATTAGGGATGATTCTTCCCATTGCCTCGTTCTCTGCCAAGAAACGCCTCTCCCACAGTACAGCCAACCCAAATTAGCACGCTGTAACAAAGACACAACACTTGGCACCTCCAGCCAGGGCCAGACATACCACAATTCACTACCAAGATGCAAAAAAGCAGTTATAGAGAATTACATGATGTGAACTCTGCGTGCAATTCTCGATTTCCTGCCCACCGTAATGAGAGAACTCCTGAAGTGTTATTTCCATATCTCCACCTGCTGTGACACAAGGAGCTAATGCTGATAAGGAACCGCCTGGGAAGAGCTTGCAGCACAAGAATCTCACTGCCTTTCTTATTTAAGCACATTCCTTTCTGCTCTGGACAGGGAAGGGGACAGTTGTAGACTGCCCACAACCAGAGGGGCCACAAGACCTGCAGCAGGTTTGATTATGGGGGATTTCAGTGGTGAAGCAATTTCATTCTCACTCTGATTAGGAAGAGATCTGTGAAACAAGAGACAAAAATTACCCCAGAACGCTGTCATTAGTTTATTTATTCACTACAAAGTAGTTATAGGCATGTGCCAGTGGAATTAAGACAGCCAGGGGTCTTACCAGCTTAAACCTGGGATAGACAAAACAGATTGCAGTGTGCAGAATTTGCATTTTGTATATACACGTGGTTCAAGTGACAGATTCACAAAAACCAGAACCAAATCTGTTATTTCAAGTGACTTAAAATGGTTATCATCTGACATCTTGTGAAGCCAACATGAAATTGGTTGGGTGTCTCCATCCAGCTCCTATGGGGCACCGTCCACAAAAACCAGTAACTACAACAATCATTACAATAACCACAGCAAACCAGAATCCCCCACAGGAAGCATAACTACTTCACTAGATATTTTAGCCTCTTCTACAAGCAGCTTGTACCTAGTCCTCGAAGTAAATTACCCAGAACACTGAGAGAGAAACAATGAAATTACTTTGCTACAGGCCCTGATGTTTATTCCAAGGTTTCTTTTACCACAGTAAATCGTGGATCAATTAGCACTTATTGATGCAGTTTTCATTTTGTGGGCAGAAGAATGCTTGCAAAGCATTAGGATGAGAGATAACAGCCTTAAGTAGCACCAGGGGAAGGTCAAGTGGAACAGTCAGAAAAAATTGTTCTCCAAAAGAGCAGTGATGCACTGGCATGAGCTGCCCAGGGAGTAGGTCAGTCATCATCATCATCACTGGGGGTGTCCCAGAACATGGAGATGTGGCACAGGGGGACAGGGGCATTGGGTGCAGTGGGGTGGGTTGGGGTTAGATTTGGGGATCCTGGAGGTCTTTTCCAACTGGAGTGATTCTCTGAAATCCTGATGGAAGATTTGCAGCTCAGCTGCCACGCAGGAGCATTGCTGCAAAGCTCCCATGTTCAGTACAACGAGGCACCAAGCCCCTAAGTTTTCCCCTGAAAGGAAATTGCACCTGTCAAGTCCTCCCTCGCCTCCCATTTAACGAAGGAAAAACTAATCAGTGAGTGGTTGGAGCTGCTGGTCTTCTCCCATGAGCCAAAAGAAGGAAGCCAGCCTGCCACTCTTCTTTATTTTTTAAAGCTCTTGTACGCATGATGCCGCTTGCAGGGAAAATCTTTTATTCCCCAGCGTCCCCTGTTAAAGAGCTTTTGCAGAAAAGGAATCCAGCAGTTCATTACTTCTATCTGCTCAACATACTTTTGACATAATTGTATTAGTACTCAGTTGCAGGACTTGAAAAGGGAAATCTGAAAAGCGTCTTCTTGCCGTTGGTTTATTTATTAGTGGGAGTCCTGTTTGTGTACTAGAATACAAACCATGTTATTTGCAGTTCATATAATTTGTTTAATGCACTGTGTTCAAGGGGCCACCCATGCTAATGCATCAAAGGAGTAAGCGGGTTACTCTCTCACTGCATTTCAGAAAGGAAAAAACCCACTTTCTGAGCCAAATCCCTCCAGTCAATGCACTCAGCTCCCACCAAATTCAAGTCAGCAAAGGAGCGGAGGATGGGAATTGAGGAAGGGGAGAGGCTGGGGGCTGCAAGGGGCACACAGGGAGGAAGGTAACCAGCAGCACCCACGGTGCTTACCTGGATGCCCACAGCCCACCACGTTTTCTCATTTCCGAAGTGCCTGTCTTCATCCTGTAACACTGAAGGGAAGTGCTGCTTGCTGGAAGAGGTGGTACATTAGCAGCCTGCTCCAGCCACAGCCACAGACCCGTGTGTCTGACAAAGAAAATGCATCTCCATTCTCTCCGAAAGCTATTTGACTCGGTAGGTGTCCGTGCATCACCACAAGACGAATGAGTGTTATGGCCATTATAAGTTGCTTTCATCTTCCATTCAGCTATAGAAGTTGGATGTCAATGCATTAATTAACAATCCACAATGCCTGTTCATCACATTATGCTGAAGTATTCAATAAACAGCAATTAACATACTGGAGGCTTTCCACGAGCATATCTTGCCTGACTCGGAGCGAATGGATTCATAAAGACACATCTTAAACCAAATAAGGAGGAAAATGGCAGTTCTGCAACAAATTTAGACATGTACACGCTATATTTTAGCAGATGATTGGTTAGTAAATTGCATTTAAAGATAAACAAGTCTATTAGCCCTGCCAGAAGATGCACTACGTTTCCCAACAGGCTCCAAACCACTCCACCTGAGAGAAAGACACGCATGTTTGGTAGTTCATAATACACTTACACAGGCTAACGGTGAAACAAAGCCAACAGTAATCAGTGTCAAAACAAGTGGAGATGTGCTCTCAAACAGTCAGTACTCATGCCCATTTTACACCTTCCGAAGCCCATTAACTGCCATCTGGGCTTGCCTCTGGGGCTGGGGACAGGCAGTGCAGATTTCTGCTACAGCAGACTCTGGCACGGAGCTCTTTTTCTTATTGTAATAAAGTGCAACAGCTTATGGTAGCAGTGATGTCCAAATGCAACCAGGTACTATCACTGCTCCTGAAAATACTTTGATTTTTTTCATTCCAGAGGAGTGCAAACTCAATTTAGTGACGCATATGTGTCTGCTACCAACAGGGAGGTCCATGCATCCCCCAGCCGAGGTGCCCTCAGCATGCAGCCACAGCCATCCTGTGCAGGACTGGCAGGTTGAAGTAAACCACGCCAGCCTTCTCTAGGACACTACAGAAAGGGGATGCCTAAGAAACGAGATTGGCACTTCTGATGCAGCAGGACTTCCTGATAGGAGGAGATGAAGAGGTGGCAATCAGGCCCCATGGGATGGCTCATTTATAATTTAATTGTTACAGACACCAGGAAATGATGATTTTACACATGGGCTTATACCCACAGATGAGAAGATCATCCTCATGAGAAGCCCTCCCCTGAGGTTTTTGGGAAGCTGCTTTCTAGCAGGCGATGCAGCATGGCATTCATCCATCATACAAGCACTAGCAAAAGTTTTCCTTTCAGCCCTCGATTTTATTAAGAGTATTCAAGAGGTCGGCGCTAATGGAGATAGATTAGACAACCAGAACAGCATTAAGCCTGGACAGGCAGCAGTAGCACTGTGTTTTCTCTCATCAGAGCGCTACAGGCTCAGAATACAGCTCCTGAAATTTCCTGGCAGAAATGATTTGTTTCTCCCCAGGCAAAGGGCTCCTTAGATCAATAGCCTTAGGGAGGTGAGTGGAATATAAAAGGGAGACGTTTGTGCAGCAAAATTTTTAGGATTCTACCTGGAGAGCTATCAAACAGCAGCCGTGTGACTGTATATTCAACATATGCATATGACACCTTTTGTTGTAAAGAGAAGCAGGGGGCTGGTGGTGGCACTGCCTGAACCCAGCTGATCCACACCACGACTGGAAACAGATCCCGAGCCTTCACAGGCCAGGGACAAACTAACGTGCTCCCCCCCCATTCCCACCCCACCTTTTTTTCTTTTTTTTTTCTTTCCTTTTTTCTGTTTTCTTTTCGTAAATCTCAGCCACAGATCCCTTCTGCAGGCAGCAAGCTCCTGACAGCACTGCTGGGATGTCCTACCAAAGACGTACGGTCTGAGTGTGGTGTAAAGCACACACCAGCAGGGCTGAGCATACTGATCTGCAGAATGAGCAACCAAACTTCTGCAGATGTATCACACGTACTGCAGCAGGAACAGCCCGAGTGAGCCCTGACCATCCACAATCCTGAGAATGAGCTTTTTGGGATGGTGCTGAAGATGCACACTGGCAGCAGCTGAGCATCCCAACTGCTTCCCATCCTGATGTTGCTGCAGCACTTCTGAGGCTTTTACTTTTCCTGATAAGTTAGCACTTTCTGATTTACTGAAGTATTAAAACAGAACCATTCTTTCAGTTCAGCCTATTCAATTTCCTACTGCTATTTTTTTTCAGCTCCTTTCAGGACGTTCTGGATTTGTCAAGGAGATTTTCTCCTGTGAAGAACATGAAATAAAAACATCTCAGCTGTGGCTCTACATAAATCGTATCATTGCACTGGGGATACGTACTGTACTCAGTAATTTTCTGATGGCTGCTCTGGCATTTTGATTATAAAATTAGCACTGCAGCCCTGCAGTGCTATGCAGTATCAATGAAGCGTGTGCTAAATGAACCAGGAACTGGCTGATGGACAGACCTCAGGGAGCAGCTCCCACTGGGGACCACTCTAAGAGGGTTGTTTCACAGTGGCATCACATGGAGTTGAACCTAAAAGCCACTGTCAACTCCTGAAAACAAACACAAGGCAAACTGAGGAGCGGTAGTGTTGAGGCAGATGAGGTATGCTTCTATCACAGAATCAAAGAGTTGTAGGGGTTGGAAGGAATCTCTAGAGATCATCGAGCCCACCCCCCCTGCCAAAGCAGCTCCCTAGACCAGGTTGCACAGGTATAGGTCCAGGCAGGTCATGAGCATCTCCAGAGAAGGAGACTCCACAGCCTCTCTTTTGGTACATCAGGGGACAGTTTGGGCCTTAAAACTGATGGATCTGCTGTAGCAGTTGAGGAAAAAAATAGGAAACCAGCTTTGCTTTTGCGAGAATAAAACAAAGCCATAGGAAAGACTGCAATTCCACATCCCCAGCTAATGGAAAATGCCAATTGCCACACGCAGATCTCTACCCGTGTGATCAGGTGTGGGTGCCACGCTGAAGGGCTGTCAGTCATCTCATGATCTCACCAACACATGTACGTGCTGCTCGCTGACGTAATTTTGTGTCCACAAGCGACTGAGAATAGTGTTATTTGTGTGTATGAGATTGCCTCAGTGAACATTGCTGGTACGGATCAAATCATTTTTTGAGAAATGGCATTTGCTGGGTTTTATGCGCCAGTGAGTCACGCATAAGTGCTCATAAATATTTAGATATTCTGCTCCTGCAAGAGTGTGCGTAGACATCCGATATGGTTTGCACTACATCACCTCCGAAGCACTACTCCACGCTGCAAATTCTTGCATTTCAAACCGAGATTAACAAATCAATGCGCCCCGAGGAGCAGCTTAAAATCACCAGGACGTTGGATTCTAGCGGGTTTTCTTTGCCATTCGTAGAGAATGGATTTCCAATAACAACTTGTAATTAGCTCATCTTCTCTTATTCAGTCATTATATATTAATCCCGGTGACATTTTCCAGATGGTATCTTTTGAAATGAGAGGTATTTGAAAAACTACTGGAGACTGGCAATTCCCACCGAGCACACAAGCAGGAGTGGATGCTCTCTGCCTTAACTGGGCAGCAGTCCCTGACCAAAAAAACCACAGAATCATTTCAGCCACAGCTACACTCACCAAAAAATTTCACTTTGGATGCTGAGTTGCGGGAATCTAGTTAAATGGTTTCAAAACTCTGCTTTGTGCTCCATGTTGAGCTACTAGCTTGGTTTTTTTTGCTGTAAGAATGCCCTGCTACATTCATTATTATAAAAATCCCCCCCCCCCAGAATTGCCTTTACCCTCAGCAACGTGGCTGCGTGGGATCCCTCAATGTAGGCTGCAGCCACTCACATTGGCCAATGAAGGAAAGCTCATTTTGCTCCCAAGCAGTCTGCAACACCCTGAACACTGCTGCCAACCCAAAGCACCGCCGTGCTGCTCTGCTTGCTGAGGCGTGTTTGAAGTCTGGATATCACATAGCTCACAGGAGAAACAAATCAATGTTGGTAAGCTAATGAATTATTTCCAACTCCGTAGCAATATCTGCAGCAACATGGAAGAAAAATCACATACCAAGGAGATTACAGCTGGAGAGGCCGAGCACGGCGCACAAATTGTCAATATTTTAGGACTATGATTTGATCCTGTAGATAACTGATGCTACAACATTGCTAAAGAGAACACCTCAAGCTAAACATTTTATCTCACAATACAGTTGTCCAATATAATTAACCAGGCTTGACCAATCTGGCTGGGAGACAGCAGCAACACATGTCCAACCCTATGTGCCACACAGATGAGGAGGACAGGGCTGCACCACACAGACCTGGAATGGAAATCACAACTGCAATTCCTGTTGAACACCTGGGCTGCCACAGAGACGTGGAATACATTGACTGCAGACATATTTCCAAATGCATGGGTTTGTTTTCCTCAAGCACAAGTTACTTCCATCTTTCCTTACAATACAAACTGAGATAAGCTCCCCCGATGGACCCACTGCTGTTCCTCTGTGCCAGCATGGAATATCCAACAGCCATGCCCAGCCTTGGCTCCTCATTCCTTCATGTGCTCAAATTCACCCACAGTATGTTGTTTTTTTAAACAAGGGAAATCTGCATCAAAGCAGAATCAGAGAAGAGCACAAGCTTCTTACAAAGAGCGTGACAGCACTGTCACAGCCAACACGAGCAAGTTTAGGAGTGAAAAGAGCACACGGACCCTGCAGCCCCTTCTGCACTCATTCCTGCACTAAATGTGCTCCGTACAAACTGTGTTTGTGCCCTTTAGGCAACAGCACACCTTGAAGCCAGCAGCACTCCCCTGCTGTCAGAACAACAGCCATGGGGCAGGATGGATGCTCATATAAACATGCTTCCTGAGGTCAAGTGAACTGCACAGGCAAGCTGTCAGAAGGGCACGCTGCTTAGGAGAGTGCTCTAGCTGGCAGAGAGCTAGAATGTCAGGGGATTTTAGCATAGGGTTAATAGCTTCTTATTAGCTAAACAATGTTGACAAGATAAAGCCGTTTTGATGGAATGCATGTTTTCCCTCTCTCGGACATATTTGTGTTACAAATGGACCTGTCCACATTGATGCTAATAGAGATCCAGAAGATTACACTGATTTTCTCAGCTGGGCTCTCACATCTGCCAACCTGCAACTTGCCCATTAGGGAAGACAACGGGAAAGCCAAAAGTGACATGTCTAATTCTAATGACCTCCAGTCAGATACCGTTCCAGAAGTCATATCCAAAAATCACTCATTTGAGTGTATTTAAAGCTCGACTCAGCTGGGTGACATGCTTGCCAATTTCCTAGCCCATCTCCATGCTGATTAATTAGGTGCATGCTCTGTGTTAGTTCTGATATAAACTAAGCTTCTTATTTATTACTCATCTATTGAGTCTTTTTTGAGAATATCAAGGAGAAAACAGACAAGAATACTTAATAGTACACTTTCTATTTTTGGAATGGGAAAATCTTTGTGTCCATCATCTTAAGAATGAATTTCTTTTCATTATGGCCCTAATCCTGCTTATCTAATAAAATTTACTAACGATAAATTAGAGAACACCTAAAATTTGTTCTTTCCAGAGCTGCCTGGAGAACATTTCAACTGTCTCAGATGTTACTCATCGTGTATGTATGATGAGGATGATCTGAAAAGTGATACTTTAATCCTCTGCTAATAGATGTTTCCATTCATCCTCGTACACAAAGGCAAATTTCTAAAAATTGTGTTCTTGGTATTCAGGGATAAAAGAACTTTCAGGAAAAAAAAAAGAATTGAGATGATACATTAGAGAGGGTTATTAGGAGGGCTGCTATTTCTATCCACAGTGTGATCTCACGCACTGAGATGTGTGTATAATTGATTAGCGTGATTAGAAATGATTATTAAAAATAGCACCTATTATATGTGGGAGATGTAATGGTGAGAGCAGGTTTCAAAAAGCCAAGGCACTGCATTTTTTCTCACCCGGTTTTCATTCATTCACAGCTGACCAATGGGGCACAGAACCAAAGATGCCTTTTGGACCTCTGTGGGCCCCAAAGGGAGAAGATGGCCAAGAGGAGGAAAGAATGAGCTGTGGAGTGAGGAGGTACAATTGTGTGGCTCCGTAAGCTGCAGAAAGGCCGTGAGAGTTGATAAAATGAATTGCTACCTCCGAAGTATGGCAAGAATGACAAACTGGAAAGCTCTATACTTTGTCAAGGTCATCTTCAAACCTTTCCAAACTGCAACGCTGTACCGGAGCACTGAGACAAACGTAATGGGAGTTTTTGAGAGGATAAATCAGATTGAGAGGTCCTGATGTCACTGAATTCTGAAAGTGAGGTTCCTCAATTTGCAGAGCAGCCATCCCTGCTGCTGTTATGCAGAAATAAGTGACTTGGCTGAATTTTAAGCACCAAAATGTGAAAAATGTGCCTGATGCTGTACTACAAAACTCCTGTTACAGGCCAAGTCTGCCTCATCATGAAGCACAAAGCTCATAAACATATTTTTGAGAAGTTGTTCCCAGACAGTGTAATAAAGTAAAAGAACATATATTTTAACCAGGCACCAAAGTTCACTCACAGAGTTTCTACAGTGGCAAGTAACGTGCTAAATTAAATTAAAAACCAATGACCAATAAATGCTCTCGATAAAAGCAGGGATTCTGGGAAACTGGAGATAGAGAAATCTGAACTTGAAGTTTCTTTTAATATTCAAAATCCCTCTGATAAATACTCATCATGCTGTGCTTTGTGTGACAATACTTTCAGCAGTTTATCGATTACTTCCTCTGCTCTTCGGCCAATATTTTGTACCTGTCATATTTTCATTGCCTGCTTAAAATTCACTGAACCAAGAACTCATACAGATGACTTGTGGAATTTAGCTTCAAGTTCCTGTGACTTTGAGAATGCCCTGATCCAAATACACTCCCAAATAACCACATGTCAAGCCTTTATAGCTGGGGTAACTCACTTCATCACCTTCTTAACGGATGAAGTTTTACGTTTTACTGTAGATCTGCTGCTTTCAGTGTGCTGTGTTGAGTTAAATGTATATGTGGTTCAAATAGGTGCAAGGTGATAACTGGGGTTAGTTTTAAAGCACATTTAAATGTTACTATCCAAAGTTGTTTTTTTCTTAATGAAAGTCGAGAAAACAGAAAACCTTCTCTTTAGAAAAGAGGACGTTTGGTAGTAACAGAGTTCGTACATACTGTTTCCTCAGAGCTCCTCAGGATACACTCACAGATACAGACCTGGCCACCTCCCCAACATCTCTCCACAGCCACTGACACGATGCCATCAGCCATAAACACGAGGAAACCCACAAGAACCCCGAGTTCGACACAGCTTTACCAACCTCCTAGTTCTTGCCCATCCCTTAGAGCACAGCAATCTTTGGAAAGAAGCCTTTCATGATAATTTGCATGACACTGAATACAAAAAGGGATCATCTTTGCTGACCGTATCTGGGCAGACAGCACTGCCATCTCAGATATTCACATGCTCTCACCCCCGAGGACGGACAGAAGCGTCAGGACTTACGGAAGGCCGTGTAGAGCTCTTGCAGCGTTAAGCGCCCATCGTTGTTATAATCATCAAACCGGAGGAGGTCTTCCAGTGTACAATCCAATAAATCATCTTCCAGATCCTCTTTCTTCATCACCTGCAGCAAAGAAAACACACGATCTCGATGTAAAGCTACAGATGGCAGCTGTGACTCATCCAGCACATCTGACATTAAAGGGCCCTTGGGTACGTACCCCCATCCACCTCTGCAGAGGGGCACAGAGGATGGTAACAATTTGATCTCCAGAACCATGAAACCCTCCAAGCTGGAGCTCTGACTTGGCACAACCTTGGCTCTGGGTGCCAGCTGCTGGCACTGGCACACGAGAATTCTCTGAACGCCTCTGAGCAGCAGAGGCTTTGGAGACCAGCCACTTTCATAAGTCAGAGGATTTGGACCAGGTTTATAGGGCAGAGATGAAAAAAAATAACACTCCACACATGTTTTCGCCCTCCCCTCTGGTACTAGAACAGCAAGATATGATGGTATATTCAAAATGAATGTGGTTTTCCAGTTCTCGACAGTTTGTTTCTTTTGTGTTCTAAGCATTTCACACATTCCACACAAAAAATGAAGAGAGCTTTGAACGTCATCCATCCACGTTAGCAAAGAGCCAAACTCAGACCTAAGCATAATGAAAACTATGGCTTCTCTGAATTTATTGTGGAACACGAAGAAAACTCCTGAAATATTGCATCTCCCAGGCAGGAAGGCTTTTGCTGCAGTCCAGAGACTCTCTTATTTACTCTTCTAGTCTTGGCCCATTATATTGAAGCAATTTAAAGTAATAACGCTAAAAAAATGACCCTTCACCTAGCCAGTAAAAATGTTCAATAAAAGGGAGATCAACCATAACATTCAAGATCAATCTTCTAAGGATGGAAATTTCCCTTTGTCTATCTCTGTATTGAAAATTGATCAGCTTTTCATCAGGCTACAAGTTTTTTGCTAGTCCTTTTGATTTAATGTCAGGAGACAAAAAAAAAAAAACCCAACAACACAGACACTCCAGCTGCAACCGTGTTCGGTAGATTTATGAATCTGAACAGAAAACACGTTCAGGTTTTAAATGGAAATAACATTCCAATTACCACCTTTGTTAATAGCTCTGTATAGCCACGGCTGCAGGACTACATGGGTGCTTCACACTGCATGGTCCAGAGGGAAGCAGTTCCATGGGGTCTGCTGGCAGCAAGGAGGCAAAGAGAGCTCAACATAGAAGGGATGGATCATCTGCTGTCACTCCTTTGCTCAAAGCAATTATGTAATGGAAAATCAATAAGCAAAACCCTCACTGTGTCCTGATGCTGGAGGCTGCCCTGGTGCTGGACTGTCCTTGCCTCAGGGACTCTGCTTCCAGGTTCTCCTTTGGAACAAATCCCTCTTCACTGAGCCTCCTTCAGACCCCTTCCAGACTTTAAAAATGAGTCTGTTTTGTTTCTTGTTTCTTGTTTTTTTTTTCCTGCAGCAGTGTGTGTTACCTGCCTTGGGTTGTTTCTTGCAGACAAGGTTATGGCACTCAAGAGACTATTTTTCTTTTAAATAAAACAAAGAAAATGCACAGCAACAGCTCATCCAGCGGCCAGAGAGAATGAGATCACATGCCTCCCTCCGCACCACGCTCATTTTATCTGCCTCTACCCATGGGCAATAAAACTCCCATCTTCGGAGCAACTTTAAAGTTGCAGTGAGCTTCAGATTAAAAGAGCCAACACAAATCAGTCACAGATCTGCCTCTCAAGGCGAGAAACTTTCTTTTAAGACTATAACGTCGGAAATTAAAAATTGCTCATTGCCTAAAAAAATCCCTTGGAAACAGAGTGAATAAACCAGACAGGTAAAAGCAGATGGAAGTCAGCCTGGCTTGGAGCTAACAAGGAAAAATACAGACGGTGTGAGAGCCCCAGGGATCAGGCGGTCCTCAGCACACCCTGACCTGCTCACGCTGCCTCAGCAGGGCCCAGAGCACTGCAGCTCAGCTCAGGATCAGAGGCATCCCCAGCCCCTGTGCACTCAGCATTACCTGGTGTTTGGACTTTTGAGAGGAGGTGACACTGACTAAGCCTTTGTGTGAGCACAGGGGATGCGTGGCTGAGCGGGCTCCAGCTGAGGGCTGGACTTGTGTCAGCTCAGTCCACTGCAGAAAGCTACAGAGGTGCAAACACATTTACTGATTTTGATGACACAGTTAGAGGAGAAGAATTAAAAAAATAAAATAGTATTGCTATGCTTGCTGCTGTGCCTGAAGCCCTGCTCTCTCTTGCATCAGCAGATGAAGCCCACAATTACTCTGCTGCAGACCTTGAAGCACTGAATTTGGGTCTTCTAAAATGCAGGTCATTCCTTCTCCCTAATAGTAACAGCTGCAGGATCCCAAACCTTTATTTCCATGCAAGCTGAGTTTAATACTCTGACAAAATAAATTTCTTGTAAAAAGGGGGGAAAAAAATGGAGAGTAGAACAGACACTAACAGAAACTTAGATGTAACTGTGCAAAAGCTGGCTCTGAATTCAGAGAGAAGTGTTTTCTTATCCATACCATGCCTTGATAAGAAATCACTGAATTCAGATGAAGTATTGTATATATTCATAGCTCAGATCTAAGGGAATTTACACTGACACGTTGTACTGTGCAGGCAGGACTGTGCATCATGTCAACAGCACTGGGATTAAAACTCAGTGCAAATCCATTGCAAGTGGTACTGCTTGGGGGGCAGTGAGCTTGCTCTGTCTTGTTTGCTCACAGAACATACAGAACCGCAATGCCAACATGGGGACACTTCCCCACACCTGGTGTAGCGCTGCTGCTCGTATGTATAAGGCTGCTCTGTCAAATTTTCACACTCAGATAGCAAGTTCAGGACACAAAGTAATCAGGGAAAGTGCCTATGCTGGTTCAATTTACCAATTAGATGAATTCCTACAGCACGGCAGGCCTGTAATTAGAAATAACAGTTTCTTCAAGCTCTCACCTTTTCAGATGTTATTAGGATCAGCTCACCAACACTTCAGTACCTGCCTCAGCACCCTGGCAGAATAAACCTCTTAAAAGCATCCTGACTTTAAGAGTCACCGTATGGACCAGAAAAGAGGAGGAAGAAGGAAGGGATTTCTTCCTAACTTACACAGAACCAAAAGCTACCTGGAAACATTCGAGCTGTCTGCTAGCAGTGAGGATTATCAGTTATCCTCAGGAGCAAGGATGAGGCCGAAAAACTGCCACCTTGCTGTGGTGGAGGATCCCCGAGTGCCTGACACCACAGCAGAGACGCAGCAGGCCCCGCTGCACAGCTGTGCACAGCCTACCTCCCCTCTTCAGTGAGAAACACAACTGCTCCATCACTCCGTCTGCACCCAGCACGACACCCACCTGCGCCAGCTCCGAGCTGCTGACGTGCCCGTCCCCGTTGGCATCCAGGCGCTGGAAGAGCTCCTCCACCAAAGCCCGTTTCTGGGCGGCCCTGTCGGCGGGCGGGCGGCGCGGCGGGGCCCGGTGCTGTGCCTGCAGCTCCAGCACGACACCCTTCAGCCGCCTGTAGCTGGCCATGGTGCACGTGTTGCCTGGAAGAGAGGGAGGGAGGGCTGTGTTATTGCGTGGTGATCCTTTAAGGGACACCTGAAGCAATGGTAAATAAGGCGCAGCAGCTGAAGGCGGGCTGTCTGCACGCGTGGCACCACGTGGGACTGTGCTCTGCAGCGGTCATGCCTTGTAGGAGCTCACAGTTTGGCTGAGCCCCGCTGTCAGGGCCGTCTCCAGCATGCTGCCTTGCAGATTATGGGGCTTTGCTTACCGACTTGGCTTTGTAATCCCCACCCGTATTAAATTTACTCTACGTTTGCCTAAAGACCAAATTAATTCATCTGTCCAGTGATCACAAAGTGAAAAATGCATCATGGGAGGCTGATCTGAGACAGCTCTGTGAACATCCGAGTGCAACCCATGGGACTAAAACTCTTTTGGGATAAATGAGGTACGAAGCCCATAGGGACAGCAAATACGTCTCAATCTTGAGGCCGTAGAGGAAGAGAAAGCCTCGGACACAGCACAAGGCACTAAGCTGGTAGGGGAGGATGGCGAGGAGCAGCCTGCCACCTGCAGTGACACAGCACACGCTGCCACAGTCACCTCCCTCAGCCCCTGACCGGGAAAAATGTCACGATCAGCGAGAAGCCCTCAGGTCGCTCACTCTGAAGTGACAGCAGCCTGGCAGGAGCAGTGAGACAGAGCCTTCGTGACCCTGAAAGCTCCCACTGTGCTCACGGCTGCCAGCAATCCTCTGAGCAGTGCCCCGCTCTGATTTAAAGGCGTCCTCTTAGAGAAGAAGCTGACCCACATGCCCGGAGCAGTAAAAGCATTATTGCCCTCTTCTGCTCTACTGCTGCCTGGCAAAGCCTAGTGGAATGAAGTGTGGACACCTTCCCAGCAGAGCAAATCTGTTTGCTTTAGTGCAAAGCACAGCAGCCGCTGCCCACCAGCGGCACCTGCACAGCTCCCACTTTTCTCTGCGCCCTTATTCTCTGCGTTGGTGGTTTGGAAACAACTCTATCTCAGCTCCCTTCACTGACCCCGCTGGACTCAATCTGAGGGGTCTGTCCACACAATAACGTTCTTGCAGAACAGTTCCCCAAAGGTTTCAAACGTTATTCCTCTGAAAAATAACGGGAGGTTGTCACACTGACCACCGGCCTTCCTGTCCTTTTATGCTGAGCTGCATCATTTTTGGACCTCTTGTCCCACTCCAACTGAAACCCAATTAAAATTCCAGGTGGGAGGCATTTCTGATAGCAAATTCACGTACTGGCAAGATTTTTTCCCCTTTCCTATTAAATGCTCATGACTTTGGAAACCTCGTGACTCCCTGTTCGGGTCAGCGCCGTGCTGCTGTGCCAGCAATAACCACGCAGCCAGGCTCACTGCCCATCCCGAACTCAGACCCTTCAGAGGAGCACTCCTCACTGCCCAGCGATACTGAGCAGCACCTTTCCTTCTCTCTCAAACAACTACCAAGGAGCTCTCGGTCCTAAGAATGGGGATCAGTCTCATGGGATAACGAGGCTCCTCTGCAACTCAGCTGCTATCAGTCTTGTTTATTTGTTTTGCCCTCCCTCCCACATTTGATAGCTATTCTGAATGCGGCAAGACAAAATGTCTTCCTTACAATCATGTGCTTATTTAAAAGAAAACTTGATTGCCTTCTCCAGTGCAATCACACAATTTTGCAGTCTTGTCATAAATACAGATTTAGCTACTTCAATAATTGCTTTTCTCCGAGATGAAGTTTTCCTTTCCTTCCAGGCAAATCTTTATCCTAGAGATGCATCTCAGGCTAATGAAGTCATGGACAACTATTTAATTTGCTTCCCACCCTGCTCCTGCGTGGTGCTTCCCATGTGCCAGATGTACCATGAGCCCACGGCCTCTCAGCTGCATCACCAAGAGGGGGGAGACAGAGATCTCCTTCACCTCCTTACAACCCCTCATGCTCGATCCTCACTCTGACAACAAAGACACCCCAGAAGTGCCCTTCCCCACAATGCTCAAGCTCAGCCAGCTGCAGGACAGCCCATGGTGCCAACGTGGGGACTTCCAGGGGGATCCCTGACACCCGTGACACCTGAGTCTGGCTGTGACACAACAGCAGTTGCTTCAGGACGAGGTGCGTATTGGCACTCAGCGGCACAGCGGGTGCAAAATAAAGAGAAAAAGCAATAAAGCTCTGTCCTAAAGGTGAGAGATTCAAAATTTGTGCTTGTTTGGTGGATGAAAGATTGATGAGAAAATGCACTAAGGCTTATGTGTATAAGTGCATATAAATATTTAAATAATTTATATATTAAATCTCATTGTAGGAAAAAAAAAAAACAACCCACAAAACAGGGGAAAAACACTCAGAGTGAAAGGATGCATTCTGTCTGACCCAGTTTCACAGTACTCCTGGCCAAGGCACATGTTTCATAGCCATCCTCACTTGGGATGTCTGTTGCACAACCTGGACCTGATGCTCCTCCAAAAGCAAAGGGAAGACACTGCAGAAGCCTCTGCCCTCCACCAAGGGCACATTTTGACAACTTGGATCAAATGGCAAGCCAATGCCACGGATAACCAGGCTCTCTCATTGTAGACAACCTTCCCCTTCCTTACTAGACATTGCTGTTTTATTCTTAACCCATCTGTCTTCCCCACAGTCACCTTACAGTCCTTCGGGGCTGTTGTACAGGCCACACAAAGCACAGCTCTGTGCTTTCTCTCTTTCCCGTTCCCATCTCCTGCTGTCAGTGACACTTGTAATCTTCTTACACCGTGCCCAGGATCCACCAGTTTTATCTGCTAAATACTCTCTTCAGGTTTCTGGCAGCACTGCTGTCTCTTCTATGTTTGCTGTTCTTTCAGGTATTATAACCACAGCTGTTACTTGAAAAATCAGAAAAACCATCTTCATGCCCTCTCTCTTATTCCCATTCTTGTCCATGCTTTGCTAAGTGCCTCCAGCAGTTTCCTTTGCAACACGAGCTCAGCACTAGCCACAGACTGCTCTCCCTGCTCGGTGTCTCTCGGTGGGGTTTCCTTGTTAGCAAACCCTAGGCATTTGGGCTCTGTTTGCATTTACTACCCCGCAGACCCCAGAGCTGCCTTGCTTGGAGCCCAGACTCCCAGCCTGCACACCAAGAGCTGCCTCCACTGCTTTCTGAGAGGAGTTTTGAGGCAATTCTTCCCTGCTCTACTTCTGAGCAATGGAGATGTCTCCGTGTGCAGCCCAAGTGCTCACTGCTGCCCTGTCCAGGTGGGGGAACCTGCCAACTGCACAGCCCTGGGATGAGCTGAAAACTGCTTCTCTGCTCCCACGCCATAAACTGGGTCTCCACACACTTGATCATCTTTTTCCACTGCTTTATATAAGGATTGGTTAGGGAAAAAAAAAAGTCACTCAAGCTGTTTTTCCGTCTGTAAGCACGATCCCAATAGGATTTATTCTGCTGACTGCTGAAGAAGGGAGCTCCAGGCACACTGTAGACATTTGATATCAAAACTAAGATGCTGATCTGCTAGCACAGTGTGGGCATCTTTAATGTTAAACCCATTAACAACGTGTAAAACCATGTCTTTGGATCCCAGCTTTGCAGTTTATCTTAAATTGAAAGGGAAAAAATATAAATGAAGATACTGCTTTCTTCATTCCAAGAAACTGCATCGCTGCTTTTGATGGCTCATCCACTTTCTGAACAAGGACCAAATTTGACAGCAACACTTTCTACAACAAACATAAGCCTTCCCTGGGAAGAGCCGCATGCTTTTTGTCCAGCCACAGGATGCCCTGGGCACACTGCCTTTGTTCCCAGCACTCTGCTGGAGGTCAGCCCAGATCCCTTCTGTGAGCCTGACATCCTCCTTTGTAGCCCTAAAAAGAAAACACTGGTGACTTTCAAACCTCGCACAAGTTGCAGCTCCCTCCTGAGCTCGTGGGATAAAACTTCAATATACTTGCCAAGCTCAAAAGACAAGGATTTCTGACCATTTTTTCCTCTTTTTTTAATAGAGATGCACCATGAAACACATCCTCCTGAAGCAGCCCACACTGCCATCCCCACGCCTGACCCAAGGAGAGCTGGCAGCACGGCACTGCCCCTGGGCAGGGAGCTCAGTGGGTCCCCAGATGTGCCTTGAGACCTCTGCAGAAACAATCCCTTTCTAAGTGTTTACAGCACTTCCAGAACCAGTGAAGCCTGGCACTGCTCTGTATTGAAAAAGAAAAGAATGACAGGCAAAGAAAAACAGTGGGACAGGAGAAAAGAAAAGAAAAATCCAGCATATTAGGGTCTGATTGCCAAAGTGTGGCCAATAACTGTCACATTTACATGCTCCGCTCACTCTGAGCAATTCTGTTTCTTGCTCTGTTTTGCTGCAGCTACGTAATTCATCCTGTTTAGCACTTCTGTATGCTTTGGCAGATAAAATATTGATCAGCCTGACAAGAAACACAGAGTGCCATTCTGTTTTCATGTCAGAACTCTGTAATGAACTGCATTTATCAAGACCATCCTCTCTGTGAAAGGTCAGTGGTGAATGTGGCTAAACTGTGATGACAGATCATTAATCCAGTTCCCTCAATAATTGCCCTCTTTAAGAATTTTACTGCTGGTTTCTGTGGATTGCAGTGGGATTTACAGGAGGATCCCTGCCCAACCTGAGCCAGGGCAGATAACAGAAGCAGCAAGGCTGGGGATTAGCTGCCCTTCACAGGAATGTGGTTACAATTGAATAGAAACAAAGATCAGGTGATGAAATGCAGAACTTTGTTTGATGGGCAAACCTCTCTTGCTGTAAATCATGATTTTGTAAGGTGCTTTGCAAGGCGATGATTGCTGGAAATTGCAGTATTTCCTTAAATGAAAGTAAAAAATGATATGCATATAGAGCAGTCCCTGGCACTGAGTGAACCTACAGCGCTGCCATCCTCCAAGGAGTCCCACAGGAGCTGCACTGGAGCACAACCACATCTGCAGCTCTCCACAGAACCTGGCACAAGAGAGGAGAGGCTGTTCAGATCCAGGCTAAGCACCAAGCAGGCAAGCAGCCACGCATGCAGCTCTGACAAACCTCTTCTCACCCACCCAACCCAAAGAGGTGGGGGGGAAGGGTCCTCTCCAGATCTCCAGCACCACTCAGGACCACCTCCCACTGAAGTTTGTTAGCACTGGGAAGAAATTCAGTGTGGGATATGGGGGCACAGAGCTTCACCATCATGTGTTTCCATGGGACAAAAAGAGGTGGTTACCAGAAGTACCATTCCTAAGCAAAATTAATGAAATTATTCTCCCCCAGACAGCCCATCCTTCTGTTTGCTTTATTCAGGCTTTGTGTGGCATTGTTAAAAGCATCAGAAAAGGACTAAACTAAAATGCTATGGGATACAAATTTATTTATGAGCATAGCTCCTTAATTCTTGTGCTGTTTACAGCTAAATTGCCTATCAGCAATGGCCCGTTTTCTTGCATACCAAATGAAAGCATCTGCATGCCTAAGCTGAGAAAACATGGTCCCCAAACATCAGACTGCTGAATCTGAGTGTAGAACTCCTGGCACCCGTGGCCCCTCTGACCTGGCAGAGCAGATGGATACAGGGACAGGAAAACTAAAGGTGACTTTAGTTCTTCTAAATCCTTGTTCCTCCTGGCAAATTTCCTGTCTGCATCTTCCTCTCCCTTTAACTGCTGTTTTTGCACATGCATGGAGATATCAGATGGACTTTCCTCCTGCTTTTCCTGAATAGTTGGAAGGAAGGAAAATCCTTCCCTCTTCCCATGAAGGTACACAGACAGATCTCCTTCTGAGCTCTCTGCTGGCTAATGAGCATACAGAAAAGCATACTGAAAAAGCTGGGTGACGTGGTGATTGCCTGCAACATAGAGACATCTATGATTCCTGAGCCCCCCCCCCCCAACACACACACACCCTGATTTTCCTGGTCTGGAAGCACTGGGTTTGAGTGGAGCCATTTCAGGTGAATAAAAATTAACCCCATTTTAGTCCAAGCAGTCACATCAGCCATTTGACTTTTGCTTGCTCAGAGGATGCTCTGTATAAAACAGCAAGTGTGGCTGTGCAGCAATCACACTGCAGGTAGCCACCCTGCAACATCCCTCTAATGTCTGATAAGGACACAGCAGCATCCTGCTGCCTCTGAAGAGTACCATGGCCGTGATCTCCATCAGCACCGAGCTGAGAGTGAGCTGAAAGCTGCACGTGAGACCTGCAGGCAGAGCTGGCTCATGGCACTGTGCTCCCACCGCCGTGCTACCTGCCCATCTGCTCTGCTCACGGCTGCACCCTCCTGCACCTCTTTTATTCCTGATGTGAATTTACAAGTTAAGTGAAACTCCGCTGAAGTTCCCACCAGGAGGAGCAGATGTTTAACATCATGCAAATTCATGAACGTTAGCAATCCTTCGGCTGCTACCGCTGGAAAAAAAAAAATCAATTAACAATAAAAGCCAAAACTTACTGCTTATCTTAGGGATATGCTTCAGTTAATAAGATGTACATTTATCAGATACCCGTACATAATTTAATAGCAACTGGGAGCTCACGGAATATAATCACAGAAACGGGTTGGGATATACTACCAAGTGATAGCATTAAGAATTAGGCATTTATGACCTGGGAGAGCTAAAACTTGCCTCAGCATATATTTATTTCAGCATCTCATTTTACAACAAGGAAAAGCACCTATCTATTGCTCTGTGAGCTTTTAAAACATATTCAGAACTTACAGTATCTGAATGCGAATTGCCTGCTCTATAAGCAAGAACAATTCCAACCCCACCCCACTCCCTCCCAAACAGCAGAGCCCTCATGAACACAAAACCTGCCCCCAAACACACAGCAGTGATCTCAGCAGCCCAAGAGCCAGGGCTCACCTCCCAGCCCTACAGCACCCTCTGGACCCTTCCTGTTTCCTCTGCAGCACACATCCTAGGAAGGCATCCAGCACTGATTTAAGCATATAAGAGTAATCGTTTTCAAACGACCCTTCAGTCTCAGTGGGCAAATGTTTTAATTTGATTAGCCTCCATTTCTGCCTATTGAATTCTGCTGCAGGTCAAACCAGAAGTCTCAGTCCCGCACGCCTTTCTGCACTGGCTCAGCTCCCACCTTCCCCATCCACGTTCTCTTCTTCTCCAGGAACTCTCTCTCTGGGGTCACGGAGATGAGCCTGGGCAGGTTCTCACATCCCCCTGCAGTGAGCAGCATTTCCTGCACCCCATGCCCCCACCTGAGCTCCATAGCACTGCAGGTCCTGCTCACCCACAGCCAGCCCATGCATGCTCCCAAGCCACGGAGTCTGAGACATTACAGCAGGGATGTGCTCACGGTCCTCCAGGACATCACTCCCAAAGAAGCACCATGAATGCAGAAGCCAAATTTTCTTGATCAGTTAAAAACATAACACTAATGAATAAGAACTGTAAAAACATAATAATTCTCTGCAGCCATCTGAAGCACCTGGAGGCCAAATCTACGGCACATCCACCTGTGCCACCGAGTTAGGGCAGGTCAGCTCCCTACAGCAACAACTGGGGCAGTCACACGAGGCAGCTCAGTGCCTCGGCCACCAGCAGCCCTCAATTCCCATATGGAAAATCCCAGATATCCCAAAATTCAAAAGAACCAAATGGGCTTTTGTTAAATAAATGGCCACTTCAGCTGCTGATGCTCTGCAACTTGCTGCTTGACATTTTACAGTCCTCTACCTTATTCCTATTAGAGAAAGCAAAATTGGACGGATTCCTCTGGGATGAAACCAACACTCACTTTTTTTATGGCTGACTGGCACACCTATCAAATGTTTCCAGATAGCAAATGTATTATTTTGAAGCTCCAATAAACCTTTAAAACCCTCTGGCACTTATGTAAATTTAACTGATGCTGTTGTGCTCTGAAACATTTATCTTTCTAACCAACTTGCTCACTGGCTTCTCCTCTCAGAACTCCCCCAGCACTCCACATTAGGGACCCACACATCTGTCCATTACGGACGTGGGAGGAGTGGCCGGGGGCCAGGGTGACTTCAGGCTGTCCCTGGTGAGGTGGGGAGTCTGTAACTTGGGAAGATCCACAACTTCTACTTTTTGTGTCATGAGGTTTTTGTTAAGCAGCTTTCCCCACACCCTTGCAGGGGACATTCCTGCCCCATAGCCATCAGCATCGGAGGGATGGCAGCAGAACAGCTGCTGATGGGATACACTTCCCCACCCTGCACTTGAACCCTGAAGTCCCCAAGTTCCTCTTGCTAAGTAATGAAGGACAACACCGAGTATTTATTATTGTTAAGGATGTGTGTAATGGTCTGATAATGATGCGCTGTGGCTGTTGTTCAGCTTGTCATTAGGAGACCTCTAAGGCAACTCATTAGTAGATCATAATGTACACCCTCCTAAAGGGCACTATGGCAATTATAAAATTCCAATTTCTAAAAAGGAAAATGTACACAAGAGAAAGGACTTCTAGTCTAAAAATACAAAAATAAAGGGGAGCAAGAAGTTTCACATAAAGCTCTTAAATGATCCCAGCAACGATGGATTAAAGGCGAACATTTCCAGCACGTGTATGAATGCTCAAGAGCCCACTCCTTCGGTTATATGAGGTCAAAACGACTCCGCTGCAGGAGTCACAAGGGTTTCCAAAATTAAAGTTAGATTTCTGATGGCACTATCACACACCACTCCAGGAATCAGGAACTCAGCAGAGCCCCCTGCGACGGACAGTCACGGTTCACTGCTTAGTTATAGGAGCTCCTGTCTCAGTCAAGTATTAAATCGGATCCTTTCCATGTGGTGCACAGTGCAAGGGAGGACTCGGACTGCTTGTACACCAACTCAGCCCAGTGACTACAGCACTCAACCAGCTTTGCACAGGCACACCACGACCTGTCCGCACCAAAGCAGCTGCAGTGCTGCATTACGACCTGAGAGCTGCAAAGAGAAGAATACAAATCTATGCACTGAGTTACAATTTCCAACACAACCCCGTGCTGCTCCTCCTGTCCTCTCCCATCAGTGCCCGGACAACAGGAACAAAGAGATTTTTACTTCCACTTAAAACTCAGGCACGAGGAGTAAGTAAAACAGATCAAGAAACAGAATGAATAAATAACAGCTCACAAATACAGCAGGCTGAATTTCGGGGATGAACGCTCCTGTTTCTATGTGGGACTTTTTCTTTTTCCTCTCCTAAGTGCTGCAATGATGGATGATGAATGGGACAGCACCTGAGCACTGGAAGTGCTTTGCTGATGACAACACAAATAACCCTTCTGCGATCCAGGGTACCAATTGTGGAGTAGATCTGCTGGAGGCCTGTCAAGATAACAACATCCCCGCTCCGAACCGTCGGCAGCGGGATTTTTCATTATATATGTCACTAAAGAACAGAGGGAAGCTTCTTACTGTAAAAATAAGAGGATGAAAACATGTTTTTCCTGAAGATTTTCAAGAGTAAGAGTGACAGATGTTCAGGGGTAAAGCGCGAATGACAAATGGCCGCGTTGTGATCTGCAAAGCACTGCACTGAGCTGGGAGGGAACGAGCACAGCTTTAGGGCCGGGACACTGGCACTGACACCTGCCAGGTGCCTACGGTTTGGGGCCAGCATTTCTGTCCTCGTCCCACAGAGCCTCAGCTTGAGCTCTGCTCTAAGGCCCACCACATTTCCCTTCAGAATGTGGATGAGGATTTCCTCTCCCACGGTGAACCCACACTGCCTGCTGCAGAGGATGTGAGCACCCCAACGACACATTGCATCTCAGGGCAAGAAAAAAAAGGGAGCAGAAAGAAAGCATGATGTCACAAGGAAGAGCTGAACCAAGTTACGGAAAACTATTCCAAATGCAATTGCTTCCAAATGTAACTGCTGTCGTAATACCTTCCTGCCCAAGTGGCACTACAGCAAACAGACCTGACTACAGTCATAAGATTGTCCCATACACCATGAAAACTTTAAATTCAATCTCTGTTCCGTACTCCTAACGCTCAGAATTTATTTGAGGCACACGAAATGCAGCACAAGTGACCAATACAGGAGATGTATCTGTTAAGATATTAAGACACACTGATAACGTGTCCACTTCCCCCAGGGAAAACTGTTCCTAAGAGTCCCAGCATTCTGCTAAGCTCACCTGCAAGTGTGCAAAGCTGCACAATGATGGAAGACTCAAAGCACTTTATGTAAAGTCTTGCACCAATATTTCTCCCCTCACTTTTAGCAGTGCATGAGATCCAGCAGCTACGGAGAACGGGTGAAGGTTTCTGCTCCAGCAGGTAGGCCAAGGAACGCAGCATCATTTAGCAGCAGCAGGGCCAGGCCCTCAGCCGCGTCAGGTCGCTCTCACACGCCGTGTGGTTTCATGATGCTCAAACCCAGATGTATCATTATAGATTTCAGTTAAACCATTTGCACAATGAGGAGGAATAAAAAGGGGATTCAGTGTTCAAACTCTAATTAAGGGTTTAGCCAAACCACACCGCGGGCAGCGGGCACAAGTTACGCTGCCAGCCCTGATCCTCCCACAGCTCCTGCCTGTCTGAGAAGCATCTCCAAACCACAGCCAGGCACGTTAACACTGCACAAAGTTTGCAGTCCGTTGCACCTTTATTGCTTCACTTTTAAAGCAAATTAAAGGCAACTCTATTAATGCTGTGATTTCAGAGCGATGGCATTTTTTCTCACACGAAAATCAAAAAGCAGAGGATTCATCCCATTCTTGGAGAGCTTTGCCTGCATCCGCTTCAGCTTCACAAAAATGAACTAACCTCTCCCATGCTGGGTGCTGCTGTCCCTAACAAGCAGCAGGCAGGCAGCGATGGTAGTGAGCTCCCAGCTGCAGCTTCTCCAAGAGGTACAATCTCCTCTTGGGTTTTGATTTTTTATTCTATTTTAAATGTAACAGCAGCCGAACATTCGAAAACTTTCAGAACTAATGCTCTAAATTTGTGTGCTTCAGATGCTGGGATATTACATACCACAGAATGTTTTGATTTGCGGTCAGTCAAGCAGAAAATGCATCTATGAGTGTCAGATAAATCTATTTTGAGCTGTGAAAAGGCATTATATTGCTATCTAATGTAAGGTAGCATCCTGTCATCCTGATGACACCAGCCCAGAACCCATCGGCCCAGCTCTTATTTCTGAGATACTGCAAGCGACCTGCATAGAAAATGGGACGGTGGCATTCCTCAGCAGATTTGTAGCCACAGTGTAACACTGCCACGCTTAAAATAATAATAATTATTAAGTGTAGAAAGATTGCAGACCCAAAGCTCTGTTAAAGGGAACAGAAGGTCAGCAGCCACTCAGCCTGTGCAGTCTGAAACGTCTGTATTGCGCAGGCACATGGAGGGCCTACAGAAACCCATTTTCACAGTCAGTTCTTTGCAAATCACTGTGCCCAGCATTTCTGATCTCCTCTATCTTCCCGGAGAAAACAACCAACATATGTCAAGGCCCTGCACAAACCAGCAAACATCAGCAGGGCAACGTTTTTTATGATGCTCGTTAAATTTTGATCATCCTTTCCTGCTGCACACAAAGGCTGCTCTTTGGCTAACTTCCCCACTCCCTAGGTCATCGTCTTAAAATCTGTTATTTACTGCCTTTGGCTTCCAGTTCACTCACTGTAACTTATCTGCTCGTAATCACGATTAGATTACTGCCCAACAGTTCAAGGTCATCCACACATGACCACATTTAATAGCGGCCATTTACATAAAGAGGAAGAACGATCCATCCCACTGAGGAGTAAAATTCTGCAGTCTGTACCTAACAGGTCAAGTAACACAACTGTGGATGGCCACTTCAGCCTGGCAAACACTGCATTATGAACGCATCATACGACAGAAGGGTACAACTGGTCCCTGAGCTCTTTGTGCCAGGGATGCCCTGATGCTCCTTCCTTTGGTCCCAGGGAGAGATGAGGTGTCCCAGACAGCAGGATGGATGGCATAAGCCCACAGGGAACAGAGGAAGCCTAGGCAACTGGCATGGAAGTCTTTAAACACCTCTCACTAGGCGAAATGAATCCTAGTCTTTAGATCCCAGATCAGCTCTGTGCCTTGCTCCTGTGTTGCTGAGGAAGCGTTAAGCAATAAAGGTCCCCACGGCCAATTTGTGTGGTGTTAATGGCCTTGTGGATACAGCTCCATGGGAACCACATCCTTTCCCCTGCCTCCCTCCGAGCTGACTCTCTTCCCATCCTGCCCGTACGCTCCATTTGTAGGAAGATTGTAATTCCTGAGAATTGAACTCCGCAGGAAGCGTGCCCAGAAGGTTTATGGGATGTTCCCTCACCCAAGAAAGCTGCATGCAGTCTGATCCTGCGGGGGTACAGCTTCACTCTGCCATACAATTTCTTTTGTGTCTTGTGAGCTTTGTGGCATACTGTCATAACTGCCTTTCTAGAGGTATTCAAACGTCAAAACAGTTCCCCTGCATCAATTCATTACGTTTAGAAAAAATTACACGTCCATGTCAGGTAGAAGATCTCCTCAGCTTTCTTAAAATGTATTTTAACTCAGAAAGTAAAGGCTGAAATTTACAAAAAACAGTGTTGAAGGCCATGGAGATCCTGAAATCAGATTATTTGCCCAGGTTTAATTTATTAACACCTCAAAGAACCTTTATAAAAGCCTTATCAGACATGAATATGCTTCAAGAGCATGTGCTTTCCATGAAGGGGTGTGAAGAAAGGAGAACAATAGTAAAAGGACTTTTGGCTAATGCCATATTCCCAGGTACTTCACTTCCCACATGCTCATCCTCTGTGCAGCTGCCAGGAAAGGATGCAACGAAGACCAGAGAAGAACCTGAGACAGGACTTGAACACTGCAGCTGTAAGTGATGGTAACAGCATATTTAAAACGGCACCTGGAAGAAGTATTTGCAAATGGGGAACCTTCAGGCCACAAAAGGAATGACTGCAGCTACAGTATTTCCTTCAATGAGTTGCAGAAGCCTTGAAGAGAAGAATGCTGACAGATTACAGCGATTGCTACGAAGGGATGCCACCAGCAGCCTCCTCCATCATCCCACCACGATGGCTCTGCTGTAGTAGAGCCTCAAAGATTACAGAGGCTGCACTGGTAAATACACAACAGGAACCACTCACAGCATCAAGGCAAACTCCCTAACACTGCTGTCCTCTTTGTGGTGGTGGTAACAATATCATCAGATGCTATTAACAAAGCTAAACTAAGAGAGCAAGTTCAGCAGCCACTGCGTATCTCCACCCCAACCTAACAGTCATCCAGTAGAGATGAGCTTGAAAATATCTGAAACTCATACCGAGAGCTTTTGGGAGGCAGAGAGGGGAGGAGGGGTTGGGGCCAACTTTTAATTGCACATTTTACAAGCTGCTGCTAAAACTCTTCCTAATGACACAATCACGGCCATGAATGGTACACAACTGCTCAAAAGCCCCACCAGCTGCATCTGTAGGAAAGTCACTCTTCCCCTGGGGAGCAGACATTACCAGCACGTCCTCATCTGCATATAAAATCCTCTCAGCCCACCTCGAATGACACAGATTGGAAAACACCGCAAGAACCGCCTTTATGAGATGTTAGTTAAAGGTTTTGATGACTACTAAACTTAGGAAAATTAAACAAACAGCTGCATCTGCTGCAAACCTGGAAAACACCCTGATCTGCATCAGTTTCCAACTTCAGACGTGGAGCTGAGTTACGAGGCCCTCAAAACACAACTCAGACATGGACATCCGACAGCAGAACTCCTCCTGCCCATTAAGGGGAGCAGCAACTTACGACCCACAGACTCAGAGCCTGAACTCTGCTGGGGCAGCTCAGTGCTCGGCAGGGCACACACCGTGCTGACAGCTTTTAACTGCACTCACACTGAAACGGAGCAGCAACAACGTGGGTCTGAGCTGCCAGGGCACAGAGGAGCTGTTTGCTGCCTGGCTCAGCGCTGGCATCCTTGCTGCTATAGATCACACCCCACGCTGCAGGAGCTGGCTGCTGTGTCCCTCACAGGTGTGAAGCTTCAGACAGACACCTGCTTCTGCAGCGAACATCCTCTGTACGTGGAAGCTTAAACTCAGAAAAATCAATATTAAATTAAAACAAATCTTAGGAATGGGGTGGCACTGCAAGTTTGTCCTCTCTGAATGTGTTGGGTTGGGAGGGACCTTACAAGACCACCTAGCTCCAAGGGAACCAGGATAGGAAAAATCAGTATTTGCTGTGGCAAAAAAACCAAACATCTCCGGAGTCCAAGTCAGGAGTTTTGGACTTAGTTGCTTGATTTCATTTTTTTCCTTTTCTTTGCAATCTACGTACAGTGTTCTTCCGTGGGAGTCCATCTCTTCTCAGCTCAGTGAGGCAGAGCTGGTCATGCTGTCACCTTTCCAGCCTTCAAGCCATCATCATACCACAAATGCCAGCAGTACCAGCCATGACTGCACCTTGGCAGAAAGACTGATAACGTTCAACCCCCATTATGTCAACACAGAACAGAAAAAAAAACCTCTTTCATTAAAATAAGTCATTAGGAGCTCCTTTTAAACACTAGAAAAATAAAGAAATAAATAAATCACATTTTGGAATCAGAGGTTTAGCTTCTTTGACTCGGATCAAAAAGTCTCTCCTTTGGCAACTTCCCAGCGCACTCATACATCAGCTGTTAAAAATGCATTGTTAAACACAAAATGAAATGAATCGCATCTAGAACCAGTTTGGACAGGTTTCTGTGTTCTAAACAGCATTAAATGCAAATCTGGGTCTTGAAAAGATAATATCAGCACATTAAATTTGATAGAAAAATGAGAAGTGGCCTTACTCATATCATGCTTACTGGCTGCACATCCTTACCAAAATAGCTGTGATTAGAACCTTTCAATAACTTAATGGAGCTAAATCTGTGATTTGGATCACAGTTTTTAACCTAAATTATAAGTAAATATAAAGGCACAGTGCTTCAGTGAATAACACCCAGCAGCCAGACAGCAATGCCAGTGAGAGGAGCATTTCACACCCAGCCCAGGGACGGCTGCTGGGACCAGATGGGCAAAGTACTGCTCTCCTGGAAAATCTATTGGTTATTGATTCCTGTTTAGTGCAATTATTCAGACATAAAACATGCTGGCTTGTCATATCTACCCAATGCAAACAGTTCATCAACTGTATTTGTGATTGCAGGCTATGCTCTATTTCTCCCATCCTCAAGCTTCACAGGTGCATAAACTGCCAGTTATCGGATCCTGAGGGCAGCACAGAGGTCCAGCCCAGTAGGGTGAGCCCTGTCAGCATTACCACTCCCCTTTCTGATACCCAGGTATACAACAGGCCAGCTCTCCCTTCCCATCCTCCCCAGCATCACAGAGCAGGCTCGATGCTGAGGATGGGATCAGTACCACAGCGTGGTGCTGGGACCTATCACCCTGCTTGTGTAATGAGCAAGCAGGCACTTCTTTAGCAATGCCACCCTGCTCCTTTTGTGATTTCCCAATGGGACTGCAACTCTGTGCACCCCTCTGAGCACTCTCTTCGGAGCTGAGACTACAGCAAGAAGTACCAGAGAAGCAGCTGATATCGTCAGCAGCAGAAGAGTTTTTACTTAAATCAGGAGCATTTAATCCACCTGTGATGAAATCTTTAGGAAAGTCCACTGTTCTTCCACCATTATCTCAAAATCAACAGCATTCCTTTTATCTGGGCAATGAATAAGGAGGAATGCAACAATTCACAGCTGCCCTTTCTGACCTCCAAAGCAAAGCAGCCATTAGAGGAAATGAGATGCTTTCTTCCCACACGGTGGCTGGCAGCTGGGGGCTGAGCTACCAGAGGGCAAACAGCCCTGAGCTGACAGCTCTGAACCAACCTGTCCCTCTGGCAGGAGGCTGATGACACAGGCAGAAACAAGGACTGTCACAGCAGAGCGCAAGGAGGAAGAAGCAATACAAATAACTACAATAGGATGAAACGTATCATACGTGAATGAAGTAGATGATACCCTGCTTACAGACAGGCAATTTCTTCATTAAAACAAGCAAAGATGACAGCTTCACTGTCAGAGACAGTGACACGTGCCCTTGCAGCACAGAAAGCCAACTGTACCCTGGGCTGCACCGACAGAAGCATGGGCAGCAGGGCAGGGGAGGTGGTCCTGCCCCTCTACCCCAACATGCCCAACCCAACTGAGCAAATTTGGAGGCAACAGAGGCAACAGGACCTGGGGACAGCACGTCCTGGACGTTGTCCTCCTCTGGGAACATCAAATTGATGCTGAGCCCCTCCATCTCTGCCCTCCTTGAGCCCTGACGTGTGGCTTCTTGTACAGTCATACAGACAAGAAATTATTCCCGTGGCACTGGGATGTATTGAGCTCATTTACAAATATTTTCACACATAACGGCTCCCTCTGGTATCAGTTCTTCAGTGCCTCTCACCAAGCAGCCTTGGTCTCCTGGGAACCTGCTACAAGTTCCTGGATTTCATGCAGAAAACTCTCCCCACGGCCTCTGCCTCCATGTAAATTTGGCTGAAATTACTCAGATGGATCCAAATGTGCTACCGAGGACAGGCAATTACCAATACCACTCTACAAAGGCACCCAGTTTTTGCAAATCGTGTTTAAATTATCCACAGCATCAGGAAAATGTTTAGGACTACTCTATCTCTCAGCATTGAGAAACTCTACTTCGAGGCCTCAGCACTCTGAGTCCCACCTGAGCCAGCACAGATTATTGCCCCAAAGCTGCTGCTTGAGCTGCTCTCACCCTGGCAAAGCATGAAGACGAGGAGCCTGAAGGATATGCCTGTGTTTAGTTTCCATATCAGTGTGTCGTTACCCCACGTGCACAAGGAGCCAGCTATTGCTTTGTTTTTCGTTTAATCCAGAGCTGCCATCAATAGCCAGATCTATCTGCAGCACCAGAAGGCAGCTCAGGGTCGGCCGGGGCCAGCACTGCACCTCTGCCATTGATTAATCTACTCATGGGATTTGAAAGGGAAAGTCATGCAGATGGAAAAGAAAAAGCATGTCTGCAGTTTGTTTGGAAGCTGCTATTTTGTAAGTGGCTACAACACCAAGAGGGAAGAGCAAACCTTACTCCATCAAAGAGCCAAAAGCAGTGCTACCGCGGCCATTTGAGATCTGAAACACACAACTATTTACTCATGACAGCTTATCATTTCTGCATGGATTACACAGGTAGGCTTTAAGCTTGCAAAATTTGGGATACTCGGGAGGCGTCTTTCTTAAAAATAAATCAGACTGAAGATCTTTCCAGAGCTTCACATTCACTAAATGCAGCCACAGGTCAGCACTGCTTTGCTCAGGGAACCCTCACTTTGCTATGAATGAAGATGTTGGCACTGCTGGGTTGGGAGGCATGCTGGGCATGTGCTGACAGTACAGTGCTGCAAAGACAAATTAGGGTGCTCTACCTGGCACCGCTGTATCTTCCTCCACAAAGAGCACCTGAAAAGCTCTGATTGTACTCAACTTCAGCACTTGCATTCCAAGAGTCCAGGTTTAATCAAACTAGCTTGGTGCAAAATGGGTGATATTTACTTGAGGGGTATTTTCCCCTTTTCTGAATGCTAATTTTGTGCTCGCTGGTTTAAACATCTAAGGCAGCACAAGGCTAGAGATAATGAACCATTCAGAGCGCACTCTGAATTTTCAACTTAACACTGTAATTAAAATATGAATAGCAGTTCTGTTCAGAGCTTTTAAAAACGAAACGATAGCTGCTTATTAACAAGGTTATTACAAATAAAAATATCATCGGTCTTCTGCCATTATGTATGAATTTCATCAAATAAAATCGTGTCTGAAAGGAAAAAAAAAGTCAAATTCTGCAGCTGACTGTCACAAAACTTCTCACAAAGTCAAGGCCACATCAAGTGCTCTAAAATAAAACCTTCTTGAAACATTGTTCTGCAAATAAAGGCAACACTGAAATCGTACCCTTCATGGGTCAATAAGAAGAGGCAAAGCTCTACAAGGCAAGATTCTCCTTTCTTCTTAAAAACCATTCAAAGGCGCTTCTGAGACACCTCTCCATTCCGATTCCCACAACAAACCACAGCAAGCCAACCTTCCCCAAGCATGGGTCCAGCACGAAGAGGCACAGATAGTTCTGGGCTCCACGACTCTTTGACCCACAGCATATTAAGAATTGCATTATAACAGAATTATTTTTGGAGCTGCGAACAACAGCCATGCCTTGAATCTGGCTCAAGAAAATCAAGAAAGTCAAAGGAGCATTAGCAGTTGGGATGCCTTTAAAAAGACCACAATGGAGACATATGGCACAGACAGTCCGTGCAGAAGCCCACACATCGCTGCCAACATCCCTGCCCGCCGGGGCTGCTTTGCTTGCCAGTGCTGAGAGCTACCTTGCTAATCCTGCCACTCTGGGGTTATTACACTTCAAAGACAAGATGACAAAACTCGAATAAAACAGCCTGCACACACTGCCTACCAACATAAATGCGTTTAACTTAAAGACATAGTTTGTATTGATCCCGCAGCAGCTTTCCCTCTGACATTAGCAGCAGCTCTACACTCGTCTCGCAGGGACCAGAGCATCATCTGTGCCCTTTTCATTTGGATAGGCCTTTATTCAATTAGACCCACGAGCCAGGGAACAACCTTTTTCATTTTGTAATATGCTGAAACCAGAACATTTGATCTGATGCAGTTTGAATGTTCTTCTAAGCAGAGCAGCAGGTAGGAATTACGTCTTAATTGCAGTATCTCTCCTAGACACACGGCAAGACAAATCCTTGTTACCAAAAGGTTTATTTTTGTTGGCTGTCCTGAGACAGCTCATTATAAGCGATCACCAGATGTCACCAATTCCTCATAAGCATACCAAAGAAAGAACGTTTTTCCTGCAAAAATCCCCTACAACTGCCAGCTGAAGTGCAACAAGAGATTCAAATGCATCATTCCTGGGTACTCTCAGCTGCAGAGACAATAATAGTGCATTCTGTCTACAGTAACAAGCCCTTGTGAGTAGAAGCCACCTCCAAGAGGACTGAGAGATGCCCAGCCCAGGGCTGGCACTCAGCACAGCACTGCCCAACCCTGCAGCCCTCATACTGCCACATTTCAAGTCAGCAAAGCAGAATGGCAACTGGAATGGGACTATGCACCTCCATCTCTCTTTAAATGAAATGCCTTAAAGTAGGGTCAAAAACCAACGACAAACAAGCTTGCCACCAAGAGCTGTGCATTTCGCCAGGGCACTTCCCTAGGATGGCAGCATCCAGCTAAGGGCTCTGCCCTGCACACCTCCTGTGTGTGCTGAGCTCTGCAGCCCCAACGAAACCCGCAGCTCACCCATCACCAGAGGCTGAACTGCTCTCTGCCAGGTGACCAGGGGGTACTTTCAACTCCTAATTTCCACAGGCAAATTCAATCAAGGCGACTTCCTAAAGTAAATGATGCACTAAAGGTGCCATAATGCTTTCCCCATTTTCGGCAGAATCTATCTCAAATCAAATTAGGTCACTTTGTTCTCATTATCAACACAGCAAAACGTTTGAATGACTGTCATCCAAAATATATTAGGCCAGATCTCTCCCATCCTTCACATGCAGGTATGCAACCCGGTGCTCTCAGCATCTAATCTACTTTTTAACCTCTGGGTTGCTTGGAAAGAAAAATATTCTATGCACAACCTGTGTATTGCTACTTCCAGATCTGTCAGTTATATTTATTTTACAAGCAGTTTAAGGCACGATGAGAGCTGAATTGATGGAAAGATTTTACTACAAGCTTCCAGTGTTGTGAAGCATGCAGCATCGATGCACGCCGCATCCCCACTGACTCCTGCTCCCAGTGCCCATACCGTGAGCAGCCATGGCTCCAGCTGGGATCCTCAGCTGCCTTCCTATACATGGCCCTTGCCTTGCTTCTCAGGCATGCCTAGAGCATGCATGCAAGGCTAACAGATGCACCAGTTTGAGCTGAGAAAGTATTAACGCATCTGCAAAACCAGAGAATCGCTATTAGGACCATGAGTGCTCCTTTGATCAAACTCCCCTGAGATGTCTGGGCTCCTGCCAAATAATTCCTATTTCTACAGAGGCTGATTTGGGATAAGCCCCCATCATCAACTAGCGAAGCTTCGTTGTCATGCTGAGGCTTACAGAGGAATTATCACCACCTGCCTGAGCTCACAGTGTGGGTACATCGATCCCACTGCACATCCATGGAGTCTCCTCTGCAGCCCAAGCACAAAGCACGCTTGGTCTGGCTACAGCTCTGCTGCCAACCTCAGCACCTGTACTCCCACCCCAAATACAGAGAAAACACTCAGAAAATTGCTTTAGCTTAGGCTATGACCCATGGACGCTATTTTACTGTAACAACTGGATCTGAAAAGAATGAGAAAAACTGCTTTCAGCTGCAGGATGCGAGCAATTAAACCAGAATCCATTAAAATGACAAGGCATTAGAAAGAGTGCATGACCCCGTAAAGTTACTTTGTGGTAGAAATATATTTGGCTATTTCCACATGCCAACCTGGTCTGAAGAGAAAAGATTTATCTATTTAATATTAAGGGATTTCTGCAGCCATAACAGTTAAAAGCAGCTACTTAAAAATGTAAATTTGAGTACAAGATCCAAGCACGTTTTACACAAATGCACATATTTGCATTTCGTTCTACAAGTTGTGTTTACATCCGCTTTTTCGTGTATTTATTGCAGTGCCATTTGTGAAAGCACTGACAATTAAGGCTTAATCCAGCCGTAATAAAATGCAAAAAGCATTTATATAAAAAGCAAAAAATTAAATCTTGACTTCAACCGAAGTTATAATAGGCTCTAAAAGCCCAAGCACCACGAAAATCCCTCAGTGTTACAGTACATAAAAACATATTCATTCACATTGCTTTGCTCCTCACTTACTCCACGGTACACTTAAACTTCACAATAAGTAAGCAGCACCTGCAAAATCTACAAAGCTATCTAAAACCCAGTTTTTGCATGCAGTGATTAGCATTATGTCACAGACTCATTAAGGCTGGAAAAGACCTCTAAGGTCACCAAGCACAACCACCAACTCACCCCCACTGTGCCCACTCACAGAACTGTGGGATGTCTGTTGCACTTCTTTGCACACACCGCCTATGTTACCATCATTTCCTACCTGAAAAGTTTGCAGAGAGCAGGTGCGAGGTGGTAGTGCTCATGGATGTCCCCAACACACAGCAGAAATGTGGGAATACTGCCAGTGTTTTCAGAATCTGGAGAGCAACGCTCTGGAAAACAGCTATTAGCATCCTCACTTGTAACTGCTGCATACAGAAATTACACACAGGGCACATGAAGGTGCAACACACAGTGTATGGGAACTGCTGTGTCAGCCTGAACCACTGAATGAGCACCTGAAGGAAAGATCTGGCCAGCCCTGGGAACACAGCTGAAGGCAATTCGCCTGCGTGACCAGAAGGAGTGGAGCCAGGCTGCTGACCCCCTTAGGTCTCATTTAAAGGCTGAGTGCCACTGAGGAAGGATCTCTTGTTGGAGATCTCTCCTTTTTGGAGTTCCTTCCCTGCGAGCTCTGATCTTCGGAGACAAGTGAGCATTCATTTTCCTTCTGTAACACCTTGTTTGTGTTGGCCTCTTTGCTTCTACAACCCTTACAGCAGGCAAGCAATCTTTTTAAGTCAAGAAGGAAAACAACTAAGACAATAAATAAGACATATGTTGAGCAGTAATTTTTGCAGGGCTAATTTGCTGTGAGCGTTTCTGTTCGCATTGGTACAAAAGAAGCCTGCCCTTCTCTGTGCCTTCCTGCCCCAATAAAGAAGAAAATCTTCAGCCCTGAAAACAGCATTAATACCATGGTTGGCCCAGAGCTGACAGCCAAAGACTGTGCTGTAGGAAACAGCAGCAGCAAGGCAGTAGGGAGAGGTGGAGGTGAGGAGGAGCGGGCACTGGGGGCACCAAGAGAGCACCCACAGCACCCAGCTGCCAGCCAGGCTGCTGAGCACGTGCCTCCTGTCTGCTTACATCGAGCTTCTTCAGGCTTCTCACAGCTTGAGAACCAGGGGATAACATCCAACTCTAAATCAGTGCTTCACACTGATGTGCCATATGCCGCGCTGCACCTTGACACTCACCAAAAGCATTAGCTGCAATTATTTAAAAATTATTATGGTTTATTCGTGCTGAGAATCCCTTCTTGCATCACAGCTCAAAGCCCTTCAAGCTAAGAATTTTTTTGGAACATATATAGACAGCATTTTTCCCCCAAATTCTCAATTCCGTTTAATGCTCTTTAAACATTTTATTTTGTTTTAAAATGACAGAGTCGATTACTGAGGTATTAATTTACAGTGATGTTCAGAGGGGAAATTACTTCATAAAAATTAAATTAGAAGACATGAGTTACTTTCCTTCATAAAGTTTTCCATTTTCTATAGCTTAAGAGGGATTTAATACTTTATTGAAATTCTGAGTGTCAATACTTCACCTGAATAGTTTCCCAGCTGTAAATTTCCAGTAAACGTTTCCTGTGTAGTTAAGGATTAAAAACTTTTCTCACAGTAATAAGTAAAGACAGCGTGCTGATGAAGACCCTACATCAGTTCTGATCGATCGGTGCCAGGATACTTTAATAATTTGTATGCTAATGTCCAGAATTCAAAGTTTGGTATTTTCATTAAACAGTTACTAGAAGTGAGGAGGGCAATCCAGAAGGACAGACTGAGCCACTCCAAACAAACCCTACGTTTGAACGTTCCCTGTTTTTTAAAGCCTTTAAATGTCAAAGATTGAGGCAGGTGCTAGCATGCATCCTGGAAACAGGCACAGCACAGAGAGGCAGGACTGTGTTTTATGCTAGAGAGCATAAAACCACTGCGTGATAAATCAAATCTTACCTACTTTCTCAGTATTTGAAATCTCTCAACAGGGACAAAACTCACTTAGGTTCTGCTTTAAACGATATCTGCTTACTCACAACATAACATTCCAACCCAGACTCAGGCTGAGTTATTTCTATGACAGCTTGAAGTATTTTCTTCCACATGGTAAGCCTGCAGCTTTTTCCCCACTGATCAGAGCGAGAATGTTCAGATATTCATCTCCTCCACTCAGAAGCACTGCAGGACGCTGACCCACGTGATGCTCAGGGTGCACCCCTGCACTGTGGGCCTCCTTCTTATCCCAGCTTATATCTGCAGCTTCTTGGCTTTCCCAAAGGAAACTTTTGGGTGACCAAGAGTAGGAGAAAATGGGAAGTTTAAATAAGTGGGAAAAGAACACGTCCATTTTAAATAGGAAGAGATTGCATTCTCCCAGATTGAAACATCTCTTGAGCATTCTGGCAGCCACAGCTTTTGGCTGCTTTCTGATCCAGTGAACAACATGAGATGACGTTAACAAAATATCAGTAAATAGGTTAAAGATACATTCAGAGATGTGGTAATTCCACCTGATGGCTTTGAAATGTCAGAGTTCCCCCAGCTCCCTGTAGAGGACAATGGCTTTTCCTGGAGCCTGAGGAGCAAGGAGACAAGGCTCAGGGATTCCAGGCAGCTTCGTGTCTGCTGGATGTGCTTTGGGTAACTGGTGGTATTTTACATGTGCTATTGTCAGGAAAAATAAGTTGTCTTGCTCCATTTGCAGAGCTTAAACTACCAGAGATAAGGCAGGACCAGATGCCGTTACAAATGAGAACCACTAACAGTAGCCAGCAGGGTAAGAAGCAGTTCATAAGTATTTCTCCAATTCTTTCTCTGTTTTGAAGCTGCCAAAACAAAGGTGAATGCAATGAAGTGGAAAGGAGACACATGTGACCTCTGCTGACTCAGAGCAGGTGCTCTGCAAAGGTAAAAACACAAGCCATATGTCCATGTAACACAGAGAAAGAAACCAAAAAAGAAAAAGAAAAAGAAAAAAGTGCTCCCAAAACTACATTCAGTAATTTCTATACAATAAGACAACGCTGTCAGTCTAAGAAATTGACCAAACCTCCCTTGAAACAGAGGCCCAGCTGGAAGAGCTGGCAGAAATGAGCTGTTCAGGTGCAAAAGAGCCCGAGGAACTGGCAGGAACTGATGAGCCCAGAACTGCAACCTGTCCACATTCCTAAAGTGACCCCAAAGTAACTGTGCTCCAATCTGCACCGACTCATTATGTAAAATAAAACGGAGCTGAATGCCAGTGTGGGGCCACAAAATGCCTTCATTACCTGTCGGTTCTGTTCCAGCAACAGTGAGGCCAAAACCTCGTGGGCCCAGCGGGGCTGGGGTTTCTGTCCTAACAGCCTTTTACACCTCCTTGACTCCATACAGCTTCAGCAAGATTTTCTGCTGCTCCGTTTGGCTCTAACAAGTAATTTTACCAATAAAACAAATCATGTCCAGGAGAATTAAACACGTTCCATGAAGCCTTGTGTTACTGCGGTGCCCAATTGTGAGTGCAAAGCAGATTGGTCTGCCAGGTGTGCCTATACCTTACGTGTGCAGGATGTGGGGCTCCAGCCTGGCGCTACCTGTGCTGTCCCAGATCCCAGCGTTACTGCTCCTTATCGATCACATTCTCCAGAGAACAGCCACACCTCCATCCTGCCCACAGCAGGCATGAAACAAGTGGGGAAGTCAGAGGATGGAGATGTGCATAGCTGTGACCCCCCCCTTGCCCCCAGCAGTGCTCATCCCAAGGCAGCACTGGGCAGTTTTCTTTCAGACTGCCTTACACCTTGGGCCAGAAGAGAAGAGCAGAAGACTGAGCCCAGCAAAACCCATCACACGTCAAGGGATACCCAAAACCAAGATCTCTTCTTACTTCTAAATCCTTCCCTCGTTACAGCCTGATTGCAGCTCCGACCCAAAACAAAGGCAAAATATCAGAGGTTCCTGAGGGCCCAGAAGCACTTTGCTATGGCAGTTTACCCAAAGGCACCCAGCTGCTGTGCTGGGGGACCACTTCATGCAGCTGGTCCTGCCACCCCGCAGCCTTTGACAGGGTTTGAGAACCACATTTCCTAATGAGACTTGCTCTAATTGGCCAAGCAGCTCTTCCCAGAGGAGCCAAGATAGAGCTCCTGCAGCAAACACAAAGCTAAACCCCGTTTTCCACAAATAGCCAGGAACATTTGCTCACTGGCAACGCGCCTGTTAGTAAACCAATTTGCTAAAATATTCATGAATAGCAAACTAAAGGGCCACAGATTCAGCCAAAGTGACTATAGACAAAATTAAAATAAAATATTCACCGCAAGTGTTTTTGCAGCATTTCCTCCAGATTTACTGAGACAGGGAAAAAAAAGGAGAAAGAAAAAAAAAAAAACAAGTCAAGAAAATCATAGTAATGCTGAAAATCTCAGGAGGGAGAGCAGGGATGGAGGAAGCTGTGCCATGGGAGCAGGGCATCACCGTGTCCCTAACCCTGCAGGAGGAACCAGGGCTGGGGCTGCTGGGCCAGGACAGCAGGGAGATGACAATGGGCAAGTGCTGCCTGAGCTCTAACTGCAAGGCAAAAGCTCTGCGTGTATTTTGGATGCAACCAATTTCTGTCCCTTGAGGCTTTTCTACACTCGATAACAGGATAAATAGATCAAGTCCCACTAACACTTCAGTTATTCCCCTGACACTGGTTCGAAAGTCAAATTCCTCGTGGTATTCCTGAACAACAGGCATATTTGCTAGATGCTCTTCAACTACACTGCCCCTGTGGCAGAGGCGAAGCAAGCAAGTAGGAAAGAGGACATCCCAGAGACAGACCCTGAAAGGAGACCATAGTCATTATGAGAAGAAAGAAAACAGCAAAGGTTTGACAGGGAGGCCCTCTGCGGGTGAACCTGTGCTTGCCCATCAGGCTGTCTTCAGTGAAAAGACCCCCACTCGAAAGGAAAAGCAAGCACCTTCCTTTTGTTTGGACTCCTCAAGCCTTTTTCACAATGCACGTTACATTTAAGCCTGTTGCTTGCTCCACGCTGTGCAGTTCTTCCCACCTCTGATTTTTTTGTCAGTAACCACTGCTCACTGTAACCCTTCCTCCAGACCAACAGCCTTCCATACAGTGATGGCATCATTGTTTTCTAGGAAAAGCACTGGAATGCAGAAGCCAACAGAAGTCATCCTATGCCTCTTCCAGTGAAGCAGGACAAGCAGCAGCTGGGTTTGGGAGGCTGTCAGGCTGTTCTGGCAGCAGCAGGAAGCTCTACGTGGTGTCGTCACTATCATTAATGTACTCGTTTCAGTACCAAGAAACAATTAACATTCTCCTTCCACTGAAAATTAATAGGTGCATGCAACCACAATAGATACAAGAGGAAATCTCAGCAAGCTGTTTAGCATCAGAAACACCGGATTTACAGGGAAAGGAAGCATCTTTTATTCAATTAATGTTCGAGATAAAAAGCAGGTGAAACTTTGCGTGTACTACAATGGATGGGAAATAATCTTACAAATCTCAGACACACTCCTACAAGATCCCTATTACCACAGCCAGGAGCAAACTGCCTTGTGTTTGCATCCTCACATAAATCAATGGAACTTCCACAGCTTATCCCAAAGACAGATGCAGTCAGTTTATAAAGGAATTAAGTTGCCAATCACATTTTAAAGGAATCAGCCTGACAGTCCAGGTAAAATTGATCATTCCTCAAAAGTCTCAATGGAAAAAGCTGATAAAACAGCATGGGAATAACAAGAAATACTTTGGATATTCAGAATGCTGAAGTATCTACTGTATTAAGAACTGCACAAGGTCTAGTGAAACTGACACCTCTACTGTATAAAATGCTCATCTCTCTTTCTAACATCTGAAAGCTCTTGTATGCTTACACTGGACAGCAAAAAGATCACTAAAGGCCAATCCTGAACGCTGGAGACCCCACTCTCCTCCCCAGAGGCACTCATTACACACATCCCAACTCTCCAAGCCCATCTCACCGCCACCAGCCTGGGAGCAGTGCTGCAGGTTCAAACTGGTAAATATTAATTGGGTTCTGGAAGACGTGCCATTAGCTCACATTCTGATTTTTCCACCTGGAAAGTTGCAGTGCTAAAAATGGAGCAGATTTCTCTGCAGTTTGCAATCCAGCTGACCAAACAGGTCTGCCCGTTTTGCCACCACTAAATAAGAAAAATAGCCAATACATTATCCAAGATGTCTTGAAATGCTCTTTTCTAAAAGAGATCTCTTCTGCAAGTAACAAAACTAACACAGAGACAATAAATAAAGTAGCGAGGAAACAAACCACCACCACCTGAGGCTGGATTCATAACTACTGAACATTGCTGCAGTGGTACTTTGCATGAGTTATCAGTCTGGGTTGTTTTTTTTCCTGCACCCAGTTTGTAATTCTTCTTACCATTTGAGCATTGAAAGTTTTCTGTCAACGTGCAGAAGATTCTAATTCTTCCATAACATAAGAACAAACAAAAGCCAACTTTTTGGGAATAGGAGGAAGGATATAAGAGAAGTCAAAAATGAAGACTATGGATGACACAAGGCTGGAAGAGCACTGAGACCTCCAGTGCCATCTCCTGCTCTGAGCAAGATGCTCGGGGCTGATCCCAGCTGGATTTGGGGTGGCACAGCCTCAGGCATCAGCTATAGGCAATGCCCACACTGGGAGGCTGCACAGAGGGCTTGAGGTATGAAATGTCCTCTGAGCAGCACTGCAAAGCTCAAACTCAGCCGCGGGACTGCATGCAGAATGTTGAGAAGGCAGGCTGGTGCTTTCCTACACTGATTTCTTTCCATTTTCCATCCCGGATCAGTCTACAAGTAGGATTTATTACAGGGCAAAAATTGTCCTTGGGTGAGAAGGAAAATCAGAAGTACTCCCCTAACAGAAAAAAAAAAAATCTTAACTAATAACAGCAAATGATTGAAAAAAATTACTACTGACATTTTGGGAGGGGGTAGAGAAAGAAAAAGAACAGGACTGGAATACCAAAGCACAAATAGGCTTTTACATGCCATTTTTCTACATAAACTCTGTCAGATCTCATAAAATTAAACATTTGGCAGAAGTTGGGCTGAATTAAAAGAATTAAAGAATAAGGCAATGAGATCAAGTACAGTGCATTTACAAAATGTAAAGTTCAAGAACGTGGTCAGCTGTGCTACACTGAATCCATGGGACAGCCCCACCTGAATCTGACCAGCAGTGGTACAAAGCCACTACGCATCCCAGCAAGAAGAGCTGAGCTGCTCACTAAAGATACTAACAGTGCATCTGGATAAACAGTATGCCAGAACCAGAGAAAATAAGGACAGAGTGTGGGCAACAACACAGCTGCCCTTCCTCTAACAGGGGCTGAGCTGATGCTGGGCACTTTAGGATTGCTGACCTCACAGAAATCAGGGAGAGGAGAACAATATTACTAAATCCTGAAAATGGAAAACCGTGGCACTAAACAGAAGAGCTGTTCTGCTTTTTTTTTTTCCTAGTGGATGTTCACTGCTAGAGAAGTAAATTGTTCCAGTGTTTGAGGAGAAAGGGAAGAGGTAAGAGAAGAAAATCTGTATTGAGTGGTGTATGTGCAGCTTTTGCTGGACAAAAATAACGAGAGGAAAAAAAAATAAGTGAAGAGGCTGAGTGGGTGTTAGGAACTCAAAAGGAAAGAAAAATGAATAGAGTGGAAATAAAGGAACTGCTGCTATGGAAGAGCAAAGTGTAGTCCAAATCACTGAGCTAAAATGATGTAGCTGCATTATATGTGAGGCATTTATGCAGATAGGAACATTCCGAGGGCAACTGCTCATTTTGGGCATCTGTAGGTCAATTGCCATCACGAGCACAGATATCCTTCTGGCTTTCAGTTACTGGAGTGCTTTCAGGGAAGAGAAACTTCTTTTCTTTGTCAAGGAGCAAAAGCGCTTTTTCCTTATGCACACTGTTACAGAGTCAAAACCTCCAAGCAATTCCATGACAACAGAAAACAAAAAAGCAGTAGAAGTACGTTTAAAAAACAAATCATAAACCACGAAGTCAAGAAGTCTCAAACAGAGCCTTGCTCTATGAGAGAACCAAGCTGTTTCATACTGGTTTCATACTGGTGAAATCCTTCCCTCAGGGAGGGGTTTAGCGGCTCTGTGTAGGATGGACATTTCCCCAGAGATCTCTGGATGGAGGATTTCTGCTTTGTGGCACTGCCCTTTGGGTTTCAACTCTTAAGGATGGTTTCCTACATATTTATGGGATGCTTTGTCAACTGACCAAAAGGGGAATGTTGGTATTTTTCTGCCTCCTTCAACTCCCGGATCTCACCAGCCTCTCCCAGCAGGGCCAGCTCCCAGTCTGGGTACTGGTGCCCTCAGGGAAATCTTACAAAACCACAACACTGTGATACAATCCACCTCTGTGTACTGACAAATAAACAGTGCCTCCAGTCACACCATGAAGAATATGCTGAAGGACCTCCACTGTTTCCCAAAATAACCGATGCACGAAAGAAACAGAGCTCTCTCCTGTTGGCTCTGTGATCAGCCTACTGCAGGCAAACCAAGGTCAGTCCTGAAAAGGGAATGGAGATGATTTTTCTGTGTAGTGCCTGACAGCCTTCCAGTTTGTCACTGCCAATGGGGCAAACCAGCAGAGCACACAGATGCTATTCAAATCCTAATTGAAGAAGACAACTGGGACCAAAAACACGATGAAGCCCACTCAGCAGCCTAATTAGACTCAACTAAGCAAAGTGTTTACTTGAGAGAAAACAAATAGAAAGCACATGCCCACGATATACACCTATACAGCTGAAACAGTATATCCTGCATCTTTCAGATAACTCTCCAGTCACAACACTTACGTTATGCATCTGTAGATTAACAGCTTATTATCAATTTATAGATACAAAGAAGTCGTACTTTAGTCTCCTGTTTATAAATCAAGAACATCAAAGAAATGAAAGGACACACAGACGGTTAGCGAGGAGCCACATATCAGAAACAAGAGCTGAAACCAAATGTTCCTCAGTCCTACTCTGCCTGTTTATTCTCCCTTAAGGTAAACTCTTTTTTCCTACATTTTATCTCTGCAGACAGTCATGAAAAGCACTTTTTTTTTTTTTTTTTGCTACTCATGAAGGATGAGAGTTTGTTTCTTTCTTTCCTTCCACAGAGCTTTTATTTCGCTGGAGAGCAGATCTAAGTAGTGCCCCATCACAGGAGTTGAAGGGTTACTTTAAACAGGGACACAAAACTCCTACCTTCTGACATCATTTCATGGCCTGTTCAGGAAAGCATTCAAGCATGACACTGTATCATTAGGTATAATGCAGCCATCCCAGAGCCACTGATTACTGCAATGAGAACTCATCTTCTTTAACAGTATATGCGATAAGGAATGAATAAAAACCCAGGCCAGAAACATCACTGTAAAAAGGCAGGCTACGTACAAGAATGGAAAAAGCATCTGTAGGCATCTTCTGGGGAGCTGGAAAAGGAAAACCTGCAGCACTGAGTGGGATCTGGGGGATGCTGAGCACCCTGGAAATGAAGACCTGCATTTCCCCCATCCAGACCCAATTCTTGGGGTTTAAGGTTCCTTCCAACCATAACCACTGCGTGACTCTATGACCCGGAATCAGGCCCTCAGAGTAAATGAGACTTTGCAACACTGAGCCAAGCAGAGGCCAGAGAAAGTCTTGAATTTTGGGGCTGGTGTCTAAGGACTTCCTCCAAAGCACAAGAACTGACGTGTTCCTATAAAAAGCTTCTTCAAATGGGCCCCTCCATCTTAAGTAGGCTCTTCTACCATCACGCACTTACAAGGGTTAGTAAATGAGTGCTTCTGATGGATAGCTGTGCACACAGTCAAACTCCTCAGGGCCTCAAGTGCCCACTGAGCTGAAGATAAAAGAATTATTTTCATATTTGATCACATAAATGTCACTGGAGATATTTGCAACAGCCCACTTTAATCTTGCTGTAGGTAGATGGAGGCACATTTGACAATGAGTTCTCAAGATATACTCCAGTGAGGCCTTTATATGAACTCTCATTACAAATAAGATAATTTATGACTTCTTCCACTCCCTAGCATCACATCACACTCCTCCCACGACTGCAGCCTCACTTGATTTGTGACAGGAGGTACACAGTCTACAAGTTATTATGGAAAAAGACACAGGACCAACAGTACTTCAGTGCAGTGACAATAATGCTATTGTACCCCTCCAACGGCAGAAGATGATTCCGTCCTACTGGTAAACCAGAACTGCCTTTAACATCATCACAGCTGAACTGCTATCACACCCAAATACTCACTGAACTCAGGTCTCGTGGCACAAGGGGAGCAGCAATGCAGGAGCATGAGACTCCTCTGCCCCATGAAGTTCCCGTACCTCTGCCTGCACATGGTCTCTACACACTTTCTTAACAACCTCACTGCTTTCTGAGATCAGAATACCAGATCCACCAAGTCCAAAGCAAGGTTTCAAGTCTTTAGATAGAAATTTCAAGTTCATTGTTTGCAGGAGCCCATATTGCCATGAGCTAAACCTCAGCAGTAAGCAAATGAATTTGGCATAGGCAACATCTATTTTTTCCCCTCTACGTTAAGTACATATTTATTTGGCGTTAAAGTTGATCCAAAGATCAACTAGATCAAAACTCTGGAAAAAAAAATATCATAAAATAGCAGACATTATGGAACAGCAGTGTATAATCCTTGCTTCAGAGCCCTTTTCTTTCTGTGCACACACACAGCCTCAGAGAAGCATTTTACACGCTTCACTTTTAGGCACAGACATTTTTGCAACCAACTGACCCCACCACGTTTTTCTGCAGGTTCTGATGTGATGTTTCCTGGTTTTCTCACTTCATCTCAGCAGCTTTTCTCCTTAGCCTGTGTCATGTGGCCAAGTGGGCTGAAACACAGCTCCATGCTCTTGGGGAAACACTGACTCCACAAGGAGACAGTGGATCCCTACCTGTTCCCAGTAGGACCACACTACAAAATGCGTCCAACCCTCATCACCAGGGCTTGGAGAGTAGTCAGTGAAGCATACTGCTCAGCTGGTAGAGATTCAGCTTCTACATTCAGTATTGAAGGTATTCCTTTTCCCTCACTTGTGTAACAGTTTTTTTTGTTAACACTGTATGCTTTTTTCCATAATATCATAGTCTTTGTCAAAGCCTTACCCCATGATTCAGCTTGTAGAAGGTTATTATACTTGAAACTAAGTACTGAAGAGTACAACTACAGCACACACAGAGTGTGCGCCGACGTTAATTATTTATTAGACCACAGTTTGATTACATTTTGGGTGACGATACCCAGGGGGCTCAGATAACTGCATAAAACATTGCACTATGGTCTATAGAGTCCCAGAATAAATCATCCTTTATAAATCCATCTTTTAGAAATAAAGCATATTATTCAGTCATTTATCAGGATTACAGTAAGATGAGTGATGGAAGTTATACAGAAGTATTCATTTTTAATGACGTCCTACCTTTGAAGAAACAGTCCTTGCTGTGGATAATGTAGATTTTCTTCCTCTGAAGACAAGAGGCTCGATGTAACTGACAGTGATTTTCATAAAATTTGCCATCAGATCCACACACTGGCATGTAGCTGGACTTGCAATCTTCTACACACCTGCACTCGGGCTGGTTGGTGTCCTTGTTCACCACACACCTACTCCCCCGGCCACAGTACTTCTTCTCACATGATGCATGAAGGCCATCCTGACCATAAAGTACTGGACAGAGAGAAAAAATATTATATATATCAGTACTAGCAATATTTACCTAACAGACCATCCTCTGCTGCACAGCAGTGCACAACAATTACAAGTGCAGAAGCTAAAAGGTTTCCAAGGCTAAAAGCACACTCCTCTGAGCAGCAGCACAATGGCAATCTGCAGAGCATCTCCACTTCTGTGCCCCCAGACCTCCAGCTCTGAGTCATCAAAATCTCAGGTCCGTGCTGAAAGTGCTCCCCTGAGAGGTGATGGACACGGGGCCACTCATTCTTTTAGGCATCTGAAAAGATCAGACCCTAGAATAAAGACTGGTGACGGTGCCCAAAATCTGGGCATGACCTGGATTCAGAAAGCCACTCTGAAAGCCTACCCTCTGGCAGACTCACAGGATGTAATGTTCTGAATGCTACTGTAACTGTCTGCTGTTTGATACCATTAACAGGCAAATGGAGCTGCCCCAGTGCTGCAACATTTTCTGCTTCTGAAGTCAGAAGGCTCACAACAGAACATCATTATAATTCACACAGGACAGGATACTCCCAAACAAGCCACTACTCAGAGCAATGATTAGCGTTATACTCAGCAAAGAGAGTTGCAGGAAATTAGATTATTCTATGCTAATTGGAGCACACAAAGCAGCAAATTGTAAAGGGATGCTGCAAAAGGCAGGATCAAAGGAGGAAAAAACATTTAGCAGTGCACAGCCTGCTGCCTGCTCTGCACAGCCTTCCAGCAGCAGCCGTCCCTGTGCCATGGCTCGGTCTGAACTGGCACAGCAGGTCCACAGTCACCGTGTGCAGGATCAGCTCCTGGTGAGTTTTTGGTGTGCTCCAACCTCTCACCTCAAAGCCTCCCTGTCACACATAATGGAGATGTGATGAGCATCACCAGTAGCCACTTCAATTTACATGTCTTTTTCAGTTTTTGTTTTTTAATGCTGAATTCCTTGCTAAGGACCACACAGGCCCTGCCTGCCCAACCACTTCATGCCACATGAAACGTCTCAGCACTGAGCCCACTTTTCATCTACAAGCAACAGTGGCTTAAAGCACGTCCATAAGGATGAGCAAAAGTTTCCACAAACCCCATTTGGTTTGGTCCCTGTTAAATCTTTGTTTTATCTGAAAGGGGGGGGGGGGGGGGGGGGGGGGGGGGAATTGCTGCTGCTGGAGGATTAACTATTTGACTCAATAACTCATTAAAATTCTTCCAACCTCGGCAAGCTAAGAAATATTGACTTTTCCTGACTCATAATAAACTAGAAGGTCAGAGTGTCTCTGAGCAGTGCAAAAAGTGCAGTCCCTGGAAAGCGTATCTGAATATTCTTTATTTATTTACCAGTTGTCCCAGAGTTTCTCAAAAACGTCCTCAAGAATGCACCTTTTGTGATCTGCAGGTGAGCTCACTGCCAAGGGCACCTGCGCTCTGGTTCAGCATCCTAGACTCACTGAATCATTAAGGCTGGAAGAGACCTCTGAGATCATCTAGTTCAACTGCCCACCTACCACCAACACCGCCCACCAAACCACGTGCCTTAGTACCACAAAGTATTCCTCCCTTCCCCTTCCTCTCGGTGCTGGGACCTGCACAGCACAGGCACTGGGCTCATCCATCATCACAGGCCTCACCAAGACATGCTCTGGGCACAGTGACCACCACAATACTTAAAACCAAGATTCAGGTGTTACTGCCTAGATTAGTAGATTAATAACTCAGATACAGCACAGCCCTTCCCGTGGCGATCACTGCAATTCTCCACAGGCCCAGCACCAGCTCAGGACCACACCATGCACCTCATCAAAGGTTATTCCTCCTCCAGCTGGCTACATCCTGCCCCAACGGCCATCACACACAGCAGCAGCACAAAGTCCTCTTGGAGCCTCAAGTATTGTGAATTTTAATATAAACTTTGAAAACAAGAGGTATTCCTATGGCAGTAGCAGGTTTTGTGTTTATTTATTTTCAACTCCTTTTTTGTTTTTAAACAACACAGCCAAGATTTGTTTACCACCAGCTTGTACAGCAAAGTACTCTGGCTTTTCTATCACCACCTGGTTACTATGGAGAAGCCTCATAAAGCCTGTATGCTTTCATCCCTCACTCCCTTTATTCAGTTGGGTTTATTCTGTGCTCGCAGATGGAGAACTCCTGTTTGAACACTCGAAAGGGAGATGGGCTGCCAGAGAAAGAAAGGTTTCAGACTGTAAAAGCACTGCTGCCCTTACCCAGGTAAGCAATCAACCCCCAGCAGCACCGTGCACTGCACTCTGGGACCCAGCACCAAATGGGCAGGACAGCAGCAAACCAACATCGTTAGCTCTGCTGTGTTATTAGAGGTGACTGCATTCCTCTCTCTTACAAGAATTATTAAAAACAGAAATGGGAAAGGGTAATCAAGTGAAACCAGCAAGTAAGGACATGTGGCATTTATGAGCGTCACTGCACAAGAAAAATATAATTTAATTTATTAGTTGCAAAGAAAGCCACACAGTTAGGTTAAAAATTGGTCATCTTGCAAAACAAGGCACTTTTCAATGCTACTTAAGCATACCTAAAATGGCTAGTGACTGAATTGTGGTGTTATACTCAAGTCAGCTTGCTGGAGAGAGGAAGCCTGTCTGTGTACATCCACTAAATCCCTTCACTTCCTCGAATCAGCTTCTGGCTGCCCATGAAAAGTTTGGGATTCCAGTGAAAACCCAACAAAGCCAGGGCACAGGCAGAACAAGAACTGAGTTCAGGAGTTCTGGAAGGGTGTTAACAGCTGCGTCCATCTCAATCATGATGTAAGGAAATGAAGATGCTACTGCTCTGCTTAGACACTGGAGGATGTGCATCCTTCAGCTGCTCATTAATTTACGACTGACACCACGTCTGCTGCTATGCGTCACTAAATATCTTCAGCTATCAGATAATTCACTGTTTTTAACTTCCAAATCCAACCCTATCCCTTATCTCAGCAAAGCTCCCAGAATTGCTCAAGGAAAGGCTGAGATGGTGACAAGCAATGGCTTCAATTAAGACCAAACAGACAAACCCATCACACACAGAGCAAAGCCAAAAACCAAACAGCTCTATCACGTTGCTGCTCATAAAAAGTTGCTTACATGCTGCAGAAATGTAGATTACTACATTTACATTTAAGAAGCTGGTTTGCTTTCAAGGAACAGCGTGCTGCTGCAGGCAGCTGGACACTCGATTTCATCACCAAAGGAAACTGCCGAGGCTTTACATCAGGACCAGAGCCAGAGCTGGAAGCTTTAATTACGAGGAACTGGAGATGGGTATAGCTAGAACTTGAAGCCCCCTGCTCCAGCTGCTTCCAAGGCAGTGCTGCACTTTGCAGATGTTACAAAACAATAAAATAAAAGTTTCTGTAATGTTGTAAAAACGTTCAGTCTCCAAACTTCATTTCTTGCTTCCAAGAAGGAACGCAGCGAGCTCACAACTCAGCAGCTACTTCTCCCACATCTTGACACCGAGCTCCAACATTTTCCTTTGCTACGTTAAATAACCTGCTAGGGTCTAAAGCATTGCACCTGGAAGTGCTTTCCACTGCTACGAAGTACACGCTGCTGGCACACACAAACATCCATAGGTCAACTGAATACACAGCCACGTGGGCCTGAGCATTCCTCTGCTGTCCATTGACAAACAGACCTGCCAGAGTGACCTGACACAACGTCACTCTTTGCTGGCAACACAGCATCTGATGCAGCAGCACGGGGCCTTCAAGATTCCCCTCCATCACATCTGTAACACACACCTTAAAGTAATGAAAGTTCAGGTGCGTGACTGCAGCACCTGGCTGTTGTTAGCAAACACCAAGCGCTGCACACTTGGGTACAACAGCAGTAAAGAAAGCATGGAAACAAGGCAACAAAACCAGAATAAGCTGCTCTATTTCTCAGTTTTCCACTGTGTGTGTGTTACGGAAATGGCAATGCTGAGGAGGTGCAGTGAAACTCCTGGTGTGGGGCACAGACATTTATTCTGTTACGAACCCTTGGTGCCATCATTTATTTTCACACAGCAAAACCAGCAACTTGTCCTGGAGGAAAGTACAGAAAATGAGATGTCTTCAAGTACATGTTTTTCTAAGGATGCAAACTGCTTTCAAGACTCAGGAGATAACTGGGGACATCTCTGAGCAGGAGGGGAGGGGAGGGATGCATCAGCCTCTGCTAGTGAGCACATCAGTCTCACTTACACTAATTTGGATGTTCTACAGGGAACACAACATGGGATGACATACAAACCCTCCTGGCTAACAAAAATCAGCAAAACTTCCCAAACAGTCCCATTACTTCAGCTTTCCTACTGAAAATTCTAGCTGAGTCTGAAAAAAAAAGAAAAACACCTAAAGGAGAGGGAAACTGAGCAGGAGTGCCACGTGCAGTAGTGACAGTGCTGACACCAACACATCTGTGTCTGCCATTTAATACCAAAGACACTGCAACTGCTCCAGGTTCAGCAACGACGTGCAGTTATCCTGCAAATAACATGGTGAAGCACTCAGAGGAAGTTGCTCTATGATTCTATCGATACTTAGATCTGAAACTAGGGATTAGTGTGATTTCCTATGGCCTACGAAGCCCATTAGAGACCATAATATGAAAATGCATCTGAAAACTTCAAGCAACCATGCTAATCCTAGTGTAAATAGACTTAATTTTTGCCCAATTTCAAATCCATTTAACCACGATGAGACCAAGAGCTTGATTAAGCTACATTTTTGGATGGTATCGTGGTTTATGAGGGTACTGACATGAAAGACAGCCAATGAAAATACCAAAAGATTTGAAATGTGAAGTATTTGCAGAGGGTACTTAGGAAGAGACATTGACCAATGCGAGACCAAACATACTTAGGTCCTTGCCATGAGACTCTACCACGCACAATTTGTCTGATTGCTTTGCTCTTGAAAGAGCCACTGAAAAGGCAATTCATAAAAGTGCTCTTTATTTAATGTTTGTCTGAAGTTATCTGTGATAAGTGCCTCGTATTGAAGGCTATTTTATCCCATCGTTGGCACGCAGCGAGTCAAGATCCGTGCCCAAACCTGCACTGCTGTGCACACATTACATACGTGTCCATGCAGATGCTGCCTGCGTTCATCAGAAGGATGGACTTTAGTGTTTCCTTCAGCACCCACATCCAGTGTGTTGTGAACAACGTGTTGAACAGTATGAACAAACACAGATCTACTTCACTTGATCATGCATTTAATTTTCTCGTTGCTGCACAGCATGAATAATCCAGAAACTTTTCCTGGTGTCAGATCTTGAGGGAACAGATCATATTAATACTTCGTTTTCTTTAACAAAACTGTGTCAGAAGAATACGCTCTTCTGAAGAAAGGCAATGAAATTCCCACAGGTGACTGCTCAAAACCAGCCCTGTTGCCTTTAATCTCTCTCATCAGTCTCCTGCCTGCCTCAGCCCCTCACTCCCCCTCTCAGGACCTGCCTTGCTCTCCTTGCTTGCAGTTCCCTTCCATCCTCTGACCAGCACAGTGAGCCCCAGCGCTCCACAGGCCGCTATAAAAGCTATGAGAAATCAATAACAGTGTCATGCATCTTTCTGCTATCCCTTCAGTGAAGTTCTTGTGGCAGAGACTGTGAAGAGGGTCACATTAAAAAATGGAATAACTACAGGTGACGTGCATGTTTTCCTGGGGATTTCCCCAACTATATTACCAACAGAGCTGCCAGAGATGAGCTGAACAAACAAGATGCTTCCAGATGGCCGTGTTATTAAGGCTGAAATCCAGCCCTGCACATTGCCTTTGGTTCTCTCCTGGTTTGCCCCAGACACACGGCTGCAGTGGAAGGGGGACACACTAACATGAAAGTTAACAGACCCCTCATAATATCAGCAGTGGTTCAAGAACAAAAGATCCCATGTTTCCCTCTAAGGGGCACTCTAAAGCCTCACATAAATCTATTTCCCATTTTTTTGACTCATTACCTTGCAATAATACCATTTACTGGAAAAGTATTATTTTGTTTATTGTATATTTATTTTTCCCTTACACATGCACAAGTCAAACGTTATTTCACACTGCAGAGAATTACTTTTTTTTCCCCTCTCCAGTTTCCTGACTATTTGTTTTCTCATTCAGTGCATCAATTTCTCAGGCACACTCAGAAAAAAGAAAAGAACAGCTCATTGCATTTGCTCCAGAAAACAACATTTTTCTAGTAATTTATTTTTGGTTGAAAGATGAACAAAGAAAGAACTTTTATAGTTAGTACTCACTGAGCTCCCTTATCACATTATCCTTGAGCTCTGCTCTTAGTGAACACCACCAGGCTTTCATCTGTCTGTCCAACTGCCACTGCTCGAGGTTTCAGGGTGACTGATGACAGACATCGTAGCAATACTGATGTCAGCACTCCCCTTAATGTACCCTTTCCTTAGGAGGCTCACGTAGCACATCTGAATCTCAGAAATTAAGTCTCATTCATGAGAAACATTTCTTGAGCACATCTCAAAAACGTAAGACAGATAGACCAAAGACTTTCACAGCTATGAAAGGATAGAGAGCAGTACTGGCTACAACCTACACATGATGACCAGGTCTGCCAATAACTTCCATATTCCACCCTATTATTAGTGTTACTTGGAAGATTGGGCTTCATGCTCCACTACAAGTGGCATTTACCTGTGCAAACACTGCAGGACAAATACTCTCAACATGGATCCACAGCACAGCCACCAGTCCTGCAACAGCCAGAAATGATCTTTTCAAATCAGGCACCTTCCTGTGCCAAGGAAAGCTCTTACTCTCCAAAGGAAACAAGTGAGAGCCTGCGAATCCACCCCAGGGACACTCAAGCTTTGTTAAGGCAATGCTCTCACGGGCTCCTTTCTTACACCCCCACCCCCTGCTCTCTCAACCCATGCTGATCTTCATGGACAGAGGTCTCCAGAGGGAGCCCATCACTCCTACACCATTTGGTACAAAGCATGCAGGAAGGTGGACAACTGAAGGAAAATTAGGGGCTGGATAAACCCTTTGATAAGAGTCTTTTTCTGAGCACCAACATTTTACTGTAAAACTTGATCTCTGCTGAACATAAACTGACAGAAAAGGAAAAAAAAGGGTTATAGCTATTTAGTTGTAATGGAGTTTGTGTTAGTGCAGGTGTTTTTGTTGTTTGGTTTTTTTACTTCTTGGTGAAGCATAATGCATGTTTGACTCATGACTACTTCATCTGATTGAAGAGACAGCCCCGGCAATGGGATGAGCAGCATTCCTGCATCACATCTAAATCAGCATCAGCTTCCTGCTGGAAACCGCTGAGATTGCACTGTGTCTTGTCACATTTTTTTCCCCAAGACATTTCATTTATGTTTTCCTGACTCGATGCCTTCGAGCCTCATACATTACAAGTGCAAGAGCTTGCTGGTACAGCAGAAGCACAAGGCAGGAGCCAAACGTGGCCATTACGGGGAGAAATACAGCCACAGAGCAGCCCAATGGGCACGCATTACACCTGCGTTGGGATGCAGGAGGACATGCTTATAGATCAGTTTTGAGCCACTCCTCAGATGGAGAAATACCTGTTGGAAGGACCACTTAGCTGCTCCACGTGAGGAGAGTGGTTGTTGGTCTGCACATACTGTTTTCATCCTTAATGAACCATGTAATCTCGGTCAGTGAGAGCACTGCAGTGTGCAGGTGGGTTCAGGAGAAAGCCATGGGAAGAACCTGCAGCCATGGGTCATACACATCTCAGCTGCCACACTCCAACTCTTTTTTTTCTCCACTGCTCCTTCAGCTTTGCAAGAAAAAACAGCACAGGGCAAAGGGAAGCCTTGAAGACCACCAGTTGGAGGACCAGTATGGCTCAAGAGAAGTATTTCCCAGCTCCAACTTGCCTCCACCAGCTCTGGCTTGCGCAGAGCCAAAATCATTTCTTCAGCTGCTCTAACACCAAGCAAAAGCTTGAGCTTCAAAGAGCACCACCCTCACTTACACATCCTCCGAGCAAGATCTTCCCTCCCAACCCTACCTGCTGCCAAACACCACACTGACAGAAATTAAACTGGCTGCAGAAACAGGAGCCACAAGAGCACTGCCCCACACCAAAGAGGGATGCAGAGAAGATGTGGGCACGGCAGCGGGCAGGGCACACTGCCATCAGGGCAGGCAGGGCACAGAGGACACCCAGGACAGGCTGTTGGTACAGGAGCCAGCGTGTCACACAGCCAGCAGCACTGCAGCCTGAGCCAAGTGCCTGGTGGCTCAGAACCCTGCCAGCCTGCCGAGCCCAGAGGGGAGCTCTTGGAGTGAGCCAGTTGTCAGAAGGAGCAGAACTGAAAGCACAGGGCTGTCCCTCCTGTTAGAATAAGATGTCTTATACACGTGTTTTTTAATGAATTACTGATATTTCTCAGATAAAACTTTAAAAAAAGCTACCAAGAATAAAACACATTCAATTCCACATAATAGAAAATAAAAAAAAAAGCCAAAATCCGTCAGCAGGACAGTCCCAAGTGTACACATTTACATATACATTTCATTGAGACTGCAGCTACATCTTAGGCAAACATGTCACTGCTCAGTGATGGCAATGGGCTCAGCAACTCACAGCTGAGCCAAGTTGGGCTGGCTCTGGGTTGAGGATGTTCTCAGAGGGAATGCTGTATTCAGATGTGTGCACTGCCAGGCAGACGAGCCAGTTTTAATTAGGATGTCACCAAAACAGCCTAAAAAAAACCCAACCAATTACTTCCACCAAAATCCCTAACTATAGATACTTCTCCAGCAACAACCTGTCCCCAAGTGCAGGACACAGCCGTGCCCATAAGCCTTTATTCAGTGCTGGTCACCTTGAGTGAGCACTAAGGGCTCCCTGAGCCTGGAGCCAGCCTGAAACACACTGCCACAGCACCACACAAATTCCACTTTCATCCCTCAACTCTCTCATCCCTCTTCTCTACAAACTCAAGGTGATAATTTAAAGTTTCTGGAAGATTTTCTCAGAACTCCTTGTCATGTTCCAGCACTCTCTATATATTCATTTGCCAATCATTTGTCCATAATTTCTGCCTTGTGCTGACAGATATTAAATGTTTTAAAAATATACTGCACCAAGCGGTTATAAGCATATGCATCAACATCTTATGCTCCTAAATTAAACAAGAGACATCCATTTTATCCCCATTTACCCTCCAGCAGTTATTTCTCTCTATACTTCTTATACAAAGAAGGACAGCAGAATTAAAGCCATTCCTAATGCATCACAAACCTTTTATTCCCCCCACACTTGGTTCTTGCTGAGGAAGCAATGTGAAATGCATTCACCTGATGGAAGAGCTACAGCCTACCAAACAGCACAATAAAAACCTGCTAAAAAGTTTGCTTGAAAGTGGAAAGACTTTAAATTTCACATACTGTTAAAAATGACTCAGAGGGTATCAATGCAGAAATTGAACACTAACACTGAAAACACTGACATTAACTACTTTGTTTTTATTCCGAGGAGCAGGAAAATCACCAGCTTCCCTGCATGTGAGTCACAACAGAAAACAATCCAGAAGAGGTGAAAAATAGATAAAAAATATCTGTCACAAATTAAGGGTTTCTGTGGTGAGCGTTACTTGCTTCAAATATCACGATCTGAATTTTGTTAATTTGCACAGCTGGGGATTTGGACTGATAGATGTTAAAGCCAGGGAAGGGATGGGCTCAGCCACGTGATACGTGCCCATCTTTGTACACCTCCATTCCTGCTGCTATTAGCACATGGCATTTGTGCAAACACCACCTAGAAGAGAGGCTTGCAGCTGTGGGTCCCTGCAGGGCACCCGTCCCAGCAGGGCAGAGCACATCCCTGCAGCCAGCCTCCCTGATCTGCATCCCCAGGGCTCTCCTGGGCCATGCTGTACCCAGGGATGAAGGCAGCAGCCTGTACCCATGATGCAGGAGCAATAATCATTCATTCATGTCAGGTAAGCATGTGGAGAGCTGAATCTGAAAAGGTATGTATAAAATAATAGCATGTGTATTCACTACTTTCCCTTTGAAAGTGTTCCGTACAAGGAATAAAAACAACCACAATTGGTAGAAATCAACACAGCATTGTTTCTCTTGGAATACAAAGGCCCCCAATGGAAACAAAAGGTTCACGTTTAATAGCAGAAGAGGGAAAGCTTGGGATAAAAGGCAGAAGTAAGCCACAATCATCAGTCATCAACATCAGAGCATTGGGCTGAAGCAGCATTACAAGGCTTTTTATTCTTTCAAAATAGGTAATGAAATAAAATGTATTTCAGTGCACATCTCTGCCCTTAACCCTAATTTATCTCTGCCCTTACGCTGATCCACACCAATATGATACAGGCCTGATCCTACGAGTGGAGAAGGAGTGCAGGCACCTACAAGGTCTACAGTTACATCTGACCACAGGCTGGCTGTAGGAAGAATCTGACCAGCTTACAGCTGAGCCACCAGGTGAGGATGCCCAGGGCACAGCCCAGAAGGACAGGTGCTATGTTTCAGGCTGGAGGCTGGGATTAGGCTTTATCCATCACTTTATAATTCAAATTCATTCCCTGGTGCCTTAGAGAAGAGTGTAAAATACTCCTTTCTTTTCAAACTGAGGAACTAGGGAAGAAACTCCCTGGTCTGCCTTCACTATCACTGCCCCTGGCACAGGCACACACAGCTCTCAGGCAGCTTTGGGGAATAGGATCAAAGGAAAGGCAAATCTGCCAGTCCGCTGAGAATACCGACCAGAAAGGAGAAAAAGAAATGTGAGACACTGTAGTGGACTCCACAGTGAGAACAAGTGCACAGAAACAACAGCTTTTACCTGTCTACCTCCCCCATCCCTCACACTAACCTCCTGGTTACATCAACAGAAAAGCAGCCTTACTATTCCATCCCTGAGAGAAAAAGAGCTTGAGAAGCTACAAACTTAAAACATTTCTTTTTTGAAAGGACTAGTTATTAATTACACTTCAGCACAGCTGACAGCTTCCAAAAGAAATGCATGAAGCAGCAAGAGGATGGCTGCAAAGGTCTGGGGACTAGTTCACTAAACAACATTTGCATTAGAGAAGAATCCTGCTCCTTCCCCACCAGCACAGCCTGCCCCATTGCGCCCATCACTTACGGCTGCAGCTCTCCACCTGTACCCACACACTGCTCCATGAGGAGAGATGTTGCTTCAACCCATCAGTAATGGGTGAATGTGTCCAGAAGGCACCATCCAGCAGCCACGTGCAGCCAGGGTAAATAGGGTTATTGGCAGCAGTGAAAACTTAAGTCCTCTGCCCAACAACACACTGGGGATAGCAGCTGCTTTCCAGTCTTGGACTGCAAATACCATCTTGCCAAAGCTTTCTGTGCTAATGGGGCCTATTTTCTCTATAGGGAAGAAAAAGGCAGGGAGAGAATTCAATTTTTATGCTTCCGAGTCTCCTACCGATGCGCATGTATTTGACTGCTCCTGTTCCCATTAACACCCAGCATGGGCAGATTTAAACAACTTCAGAGCTGCTGCAAGCTGGGATCATCCAAGAGATAGAGCAAATGTTTAGAAAACACACAAAAACAAACAACAAAAGTTGTATTTAATTTAAAGATTTTTCTGCACTAAATAATACTGTATAGCTTAAAAAATAAAAAATAAAAATCATTTCTCAACAGAAATATTCTTTGGCAGCCACAGCACAGAGTGCTGCCTGCCTCTGTTCACACAACCCTCACCAACACCTACAGGAGCTGTGCTTGCAGAGCAGGCTCCCGCGGGGGTCCTGGGGGCAATGCACTGACTCCAGCACGACAGGGACTCCACGGCTGCCTCCAGCTCAGTCAGGTGGAAGAACACATGCAATGCTCGCTCAGGAGGAGGAAAAAAAAGATCTGAAATGGTCAATGAAAGAAATCCCTCCTGGTTCCAGCATGAAATGGAGTGAGCGAGCAGCTGAAGGAAGGAGAAAGGCTCACAGAGAAAGGGAGAAAAGCACAGTGATCTCAGAGTGCTATGACAGGAGTCATCCTGTACCAAAACTAAGTTTCCCTCAAGTTCCCATTTCAAGTTGTACTTGTCTCAACAGTAGCCACTTAAGTGCATAAAGCATGGACAAAATTACAGAAAACAAGCTCTATTCATGTGTAGGTGCCCCTCTATCAGGAGCAGGGCTAGGTTTTCCAGGAACACAGTTTGCTGGGGAAGAAATAAGACCACAGCTTCTTGGTTTGCCCCATGAAAACCCAACACACACTCCAGTGAGGATACAGTACTGCAGTGGGGAGCCACCACTGCGGGATATCTCCTCCCACTGCAGCCAGGGTGCTCATTTGCCCTGGCAATTTCAATCTGTTTGATACTGAAATGGCACTGCAGGATTAGAATGGCCTGGGTTGAAAAGGATCTCAGAGATTGAGTTTCAACCTCTCTAGTTTCAACCACTAGAGTTGGCTGCCCAGAGCCACATCCAGCCTTGCCTTGAATGCCTCTACGGATGGGCCATCCACAACCATTAGATGGCATCACAAGAGATATAGGTGCATGTAACACAACCAGTAGCAAATTCATAGCTATTAAACAGGACGACAGGAGAGCGAAAGATTTCTCACGTTCAGTATTTGCACTTAGAGCAAATGACCTGCTTTGAAAGAGCAAGAAAGGGTCTGGTTTCTTCCCTTCTCGTGTCTCCTTCCCAGCACAACTGCTTCATGAGCTCACACCAAATAATGAACGCCTGACTGTCTCTGCAGACATGAACTGGGAAACAGCAAAGAAAGCTGCTAACACCGAGCTCTGTACTGCATGGTCCAAAGGGAGTCCACGGCGGGGACAAGGCAGAATGCATTAAACCTCAATCAGATCACAGTACACAACAAAGCACAGAACATTATCATCATATTTGCTCACCCAAGGATTAAGTGGTTTCCTTCGGAGAGGGCTGAGCTTGCAAAGCACCTTGGGGACGGGGTGGCTCTTTGTGGTGGGGAGCAGTCACCGTGCTGCATTCTTTTAATGACTTGCACCCACCAAATGCATCTCCTAACACAGCACTGTACATGTTCCTGTGTGACAGACTGCAGGCTGTGAAGTGATTTAGCTCAGCATTTTGGAAGAGCTTTCTGAGTATTTTTAGCCCGTGTATCACATTGGTGCTTGTCTAGATATGCCAGGAAAAAAAAGTCAGAAATAGCAACGTAGGAACAAAACAAAAGTAAAAAAAAAAAACAAAACAGAAAAATACCAAAGAATATAAAGCTTTGGTGGCATACTTCAGTTGCTGTAACAATGTACTGGTTTAGCCATTTTAAAGTACAATGATTTAGGCAATGTTGTGGCACTAAGGGACACTACTTAGTGACGGGATGCAGTAGGTCACATTCACAGACAGATCTGATGATCCTGAATGCTCAGTATCCACGAGCCCTCAAAGTGACATGATCAAACAGTTGATTCCCATCATCAGGTACACAGCCAGGCAGCAGCCCCCAAGCTCTGGGCTCCTAGGCCCCATCCCTACACAAGGTCCAGCATCAGGATTCACCCAGCCCCATGGAAGAGCTTCCACCCCATCCACACCTCCTCAGACACAAAGGTTCGTTTTTGCCCAGCTTCACAGCCCTGGGTTGGGTTCTGAACCTTAGCAATTCTTGCCCCAGTACTCAACCTTCCCAATTTCTTCCCTCCAGTCACCTCCGCAGCTCTAACCTCATCTGCCTCCACTCCAGCCACAAGGTTTAACTAAAAATCTTCCAACACTGGACAGCTGAGATGCCATCAGCACTGACAGACCCCACCCAACCAGCCCACTGGGAACTGTTTGCACTTCATTCCCAAAGAACTGCTAATGAAGTGCAAAACTTCTGTGGTGTGTGATTAAAGCCAGTGAACTTGATACGGTCAACGTGGAGCTGGCCTCGTCTAATGAACCTTAAAGCCCCATGGCTGCCCCAAGAAACCTTCCTGCACAAACCCTGGGTGCTGCACAGCTCAGGTGTGAGCATGCTAACTCCCCATAGCTGTTGCTATGAAAAAAACAGTCCTATTTTACAGAGAATTAAAAGGCAACAGGAGCAAAGACACTTCCACTGTGAGTTTGCATCTGGTTCATGTAATTCACAAACAATACACCTTAAAACACACATTATTCAATAATGAAATTATGTGGAATTAAAGTAGAAATTATCTTAAAAGTGGCAGGGCTTCGACTTGAACCTGTAGCAACACTGTGATATCTGCACGCTGCATTAACATCCCTCCGAAGGCTTTACTCTCCCTCCAAGCATCAGTATGAGCAGCTAAGGTCACAGCAGGGCCAGCAGCTTCAGCAGAGGCCCCATTAGCTGTTGAGGGCACCACGCACTGAAGCCAGGGTTTGTGAAGTAGTTATATAACCTGCTTCAGCTCAGTGTGTTGGTAACGGGGCTGCCAGTTATTAAAACTGAATTGAATAGAGGGTCACCAGTCCTGGAGTCCCCACAGGAGCCCCTCCATCCTCTGTGCCTGGTATTGAGCATTCAGGGATGACCCCATTGCCACTTTAAGGGAAACTGAGCTCATATCAACGAGACTTTTGGAAACACAACACCACTACACAACCAGACCCATCACCTACCAACACAGCAATGTGCTCAGCCAACTGACGCACGGCTTGTTCAACACACTCCACCACCACACATACTTCCACGAAAGCCCACTGTGACATTTTCTCTACCAACCTGAGCTATTATTTTGCCCTAGCATAAAGATCAAATGAATTCCACAACGGAGGGCTCTCCTGAAAAGGACATCACGCTGCCTTTCAGAAATGCAACTGGAACAAGTAGTGCACATCTACACGCCCTGAGGTTTTCTGCCCAGACATGGAAACAAAGCATTCCCCTGCCCCCAAGGAAACAAACACCCTGCCCAAAAATAGCTCGAGATCCCCCATTTCAAAACTCCCTTAATGGTTGGGATTCAAGCTATATGGTCACAGCACAAATTGTATTACGCATCCCCTGACTGCACACAGTGAGATTATGACTGCTCAGTGCACTCAGCATACAGATGCTCACAAGGGAGCACTAAAAGCAAATTCTGGCCCTGTCTATCATCCATAATTCAAGAGAAATCAGGGTTAAAAAAAGTGCATGAGCAATTGACATAATTTATATGCTGCGAGAGGGAGAGTTGGCAGTCTCTTGCATCATAAAGTTTAAATAACAGTAGTTTAACACCAGATGTACCCGCAGCTGTCCTGAGCATCACGCCATTAGCTCCATTACGGCACCATCCCTTTCCTTGCTCAGCATCCGGCCCTGCCCTACCAAGCAATGGCTGTGGGCAGGATTTCCCCAGCAACAACCCATCAAACATGCACCACAGCACAAAAAAAGTACCAAAAAACCCACCCTGAAAGGTTTTGTGATGCCATCGATTGTGAAAGGTGCTACCTTTGGAATGGAAGGAGGAGAGAAAGGAAGGAGGGTTGGCATCTCTTCTGACAACGCATCCAGTCCTCCAGCGATAGCACCGAGTTGTGGAGATGCTGCTCTGAGCTTTGATCAATGCAGTGACATTTACCTTCAGGAGATATACTTTCTTCCCATTGCAAACTAACAAAAAAATATTCTTCTTCCCACTCTTGCCTATACACAAGGGAATATCAAATTAATTCAGTGTGCGTGCACTGAGGGGTATTAATTGATTGTTCAATCTAAGCCAGCTTTTAGTCAATACGTCCTCACTGAAGCTTCACTGAAACAAGAGAAACCCGGGACAGTGGCCACGTGCTCCCACCATCCTCAGGTTCATCCTCACTGTATATTTTCAGGAGAAAATCCAAACTTCCCAGAGATGAAGCATTACACCAACACAGCGTTGGGATGAGGTGCAGGGAACGGGGCCACCAGAACTCACAGCTGCACACTTGCTTCTTCAACTGATTTGTTCTCCACCTCCTCACTCCCACTGCAATTTGTCATGGAACGACTGAAGAGGCAGAATATAACTGATACCATCCACAATTACAAAGTTGAAATTGACGAGTGCCAAACCCAGAAAGCTCAAATCAAAAGCCTACAGGCTGCCACATCTCCTGCTACAGTCTTTTTTGCAGGAGGACGTGGATTTGAAGAAACAACAAGGCAAACATGAAGACAGAGCTTCCTAAAGAGAAAAGAGTTGATGAAAATAGCCATCCTCCTCCTGGTTCTGCAGTACCCTGCACATATCAGGATGCCATCACTGCGTTATCAGTCCAAGCATCACCTTTCTGCAGTTAATGCTGTAATGTCAGATTGACAGATACTTTGCTTCCCTCATCTGTGCCCAGCTGGGAAGTTCAGCTAAGCTGTGTTTGAAACAAGAGGTCACCAACAGCATAGAGCATGAACACTTGGTCAAGAAGTCCCTTTTCTACTTCTCAAGAGCACAGGCAGCAAATAGACAACATAAAGATGATGAGGCACTTCCCAACCTCTTCACGAAACACTAAACTTGGTGAGCATATAGCAACAAGAAATGGGGAGGGGGGGATCTGGGTCATATCCACCATCTGATTTCGATAACTTCCAAGTAGCAAAGCAGGACCAGAACAAGTATGATAGCAAGTGTCTGTAACACAGACCTAAGTCTTCCCCTCATTCAGACTCAATCTCTCTTTTCCCCCTGCTGCTATGAACAGCACCTCCACTCCTCAGTGTCACTGCTTCCAGGGCCATGGATCTCCCTCCCACCTCTGCTGAGCCACGTCCCACTCCACCTGAAGGAAAAGGCCCCCAGCCATCTCGTGGGCTTTTTCCCACTCTTTTCTATCCTCTAGGTCACGATCCGATCCTCTTATCAGAGCATGCAGAGCACATTGCCTAGACAAACTGCTCTTGCAGCAGCACCCAGGAGCACGGTTGCACATGGAAAATAAAAGGCACACGTCTGAAATATGGCAGCAAGCATCCCTTTTAACACCACCACGTGAACTGCCAGCATAAAGTGCTTCACGTGGGATTTACAGCACCCATCTCCCTACCCAGGAGGTGGGGAGACAAATCTGCAAAGCACGCAGAACATAACTTAAGTTTATGATTTATATTCTTTCTTCCAGTAGCCAGAGAAGAATTTAAATTAGGCATTTCCAGCACTTACTTGAACATCCAAATCTCCACATATATCCACGAAACTCAATGAAACCTCAGGATTATGCTATTCCTCGACTCACAAAACACAATATATGGCATCCCTGCTGCCACTTCATACTGACTTAGTGTTACAATTACTGGCACATCTGGAGCTAGCAAACATTTTGAGCAAATTAATAAGATGAGCAACTTAGTAAAATCTTTCCCTCTGAGCTGGATGCCCTACAGCTTTCTGAATAATGAAATCATGGAGAAAAAACCCAAGCCTCTCTCTCACTCCAACCTAACAACCAAACAACGGACCTCTGCACCAAATGACACACCTTCACAAAGTCTTTAATACATTCTTTAACTTGTTCCCTGCCGAAGATTTTTACCTGGCTCCCCCAGAACCCACAGTCCCCAAAAGAGGAAACAGGACGAAAGAAGTCCCAGGCCCTGATGGACATCACACCATACAAACCACTGGCAAGCAGTGTGATGCTGCTCCTGGCTGCTCACCTGGGTCACCCACCTCTGCCTGGTGTACTGCTTCCCACTGCTTCTTCCCAGTCTTCTTCCATACTGACTCCACACAGAGAAGGAAGAACAAGGCAGTAAATGGAGGGAGCCTGGATTTATCAGCAGGACAGAAGGGGCTCCCAGGCTCAAATGAACACCAGCAGCTGTGATGCATTAACAAGATGACCTTGCTCCACCTGCTCTCACCCACATCTGAGTCCCACCATGTTCACTCAACAGACCAACCTCCCCAGGTGTAAACAGGTACCACATTACATCAGAGCTACAGATTTCCCACCTCATTTGAAGCATAAACCCTACAAAATAGAAAACTTTGGAAGTCTGTAGCTTTTAAATTTAAACCACTAAGTACAAAAAGACTCTACCCATCACTTGCTGTCTGTGTGGCCTCCCAGTGAAGCCTGCCCTTCCCAATCCTTGCAGTGACTTCTGCATTTAAAACTCCTCCAGCTGCTGAGCACAGAGCTTCAGGGCTGCCCCACGTGTGCCCAACAGCCCCTGCCCTGGGACACAGGGATGCAGCAGCAGAAAGCAGCAGAGCTCACAAAAGCAAGTTCTGCAGTACTACAAAGTGCAGGAGAATCATCCAGATCCAGCCAGAGGGAACGTCACACCCGGGAACTGCAGCTCTGATTACTTAGGATCACATTTAATACCACTGCTCATCTATAGCAGCATTCTGCCCCATGCACAACGTCACTAAATTTAACGAGTGCAAAGTGATGCTTTGTGCGAGCATGGGTGGGAAGTGCCACATTCAGCAGCAATGAAAGAAACTAAAAATCTTTTTTCCAGAAGCATGATCAAGGTCCCATCCTGAACCCCCTGAGTGTGGTGGGAGCTTTCTCATTCACGTCTGTGAGAACAAGAACTCCTACCTGGACTTATTCCCTCCGGCCCACCAAGCCATATTTAAATCCCTTTCCTCAATAGGAAGGAACTTAACCAACCTGGAAAATAACAAATCAATGCTCCCTGCATTGTTTTTCATGTCTGACTACACCATTAATGCTGTGTCAGACACCATCAGCATCAAAGGAGGCATCAGCCTTGCCAGAACTGTAGTATTTTCTGAATGAGTAAGGGATGAGAAAACTTCTTAAATTCCCAAGACACTTTTTTTTGCTGAATTTGCCCACTGCCAACAGTGAGATGCCCACTATACCCCTGCCTTCCTGGCCTGTTCGTACCGTGCTGTGGGTTCTTGCCCCAAAAACAAGAACTGTGCCAACCTGCCCATGGAGAATAGAGGCTGCCTTACAGCACAGCTGGTAAAAGGGAAATTGGTTTCCCCATCAGTGGAGATGACCCTGAAGGTCCAGCTGGGAGGCTGCTTCCCCTGAAGGAGTAGGGAGTTTGTAAGTGATAACATCACGCCAGAACTGAGCACTGTGCTGTCAGATAACATTCTGATCATTACAAGTGCAGCAGCCACCCTCCCACAGCCTGCAGCACCCTGACCACTGCCATATGTCTGCTGCTCCTTAACCAGGTGTGGTTAACAGGTGAGGCTGATTTGCAACAGGACTGAGAAACAAACTCCAAGAACACATGGGTTTTTATGCAGATCTTTGTTTTCCTTATGCATTTAGTTGCTTTTTAAACTGTTCATGCCAGGTGCCATACAGTTGTACACTGCTTGCTGCAGGGCTCCCCAGGAACTCCACAAGCCAAAGGCACAGGGCAGTGTCACAGCCAAGAACAGCCTGCAACCACAGAGCTGAGTGAGCAGAAAGGTTTAAGTCAAACTGGATATAGAACAGAAAATATATAAAGCTATATGCAAAGGGAGTGACGTATGGAAGAACCCCCAAACGAGTGATTTTGTCTGGCAAACATTATCCCGCTGGAATTCAGAAAGGTCTTTTCATGATCTCACATGCAGACACAACTATCCCTATCATTTGAGAGGGGTAATCTTGTCAGGCTAACCCTGTAATCCCTCCTCGTAATACTGCTTGAAAACAAAAATCAGTGTTTGGTGACACAATGGGGACAAGCACTCCCCAGCGCCCTGCTGTTCTGGGAGCTCACCCTGCCACACTGCACCTCTTCAGATTGAGGAGCATTATCCCTAATACCATGTTGGTGAAACAGGCACTCCCACAATGATATTTTCTGTGACATCCCTGATGCTGTCTCTGTTAGTCACACCAATGCACCCACAGCCTGCTGCTGTTTCCTACTGGAGGATGCTATTAAACTTAGGGACCGGTACTTATCAGATATCAGAGATGTGACATAAAACATTATTTCCTATCTTCTCCCCCCAGAATTTGAAGGACTGTGGTGAGATGAGGATTCTTTTCCCTCTCATTCTGTTTTTTCAAGAGGGAACTTATATTTCACTCTGCAAAGCTGGCACAGCCATGAACACCTCGCAAACATCACACTCTGTTCATAAAGAGTACTTCACATCACGGTAAGACAATAAAAAGGCAGTAGAGATTTGCAGACCATTGCAGACCAAGGCTGCCTGTCACACTTAGATTAAAATACAAACCCACGTAATGTATTCTCCCCGTTAGCTCTCCTTAAAGCACTAACTGCAATCGACTTTGGAGAGAGAAAGGGCCACGTCTCTTAATATAAAAGAAATGCATTTGCTCAAGGACAGGAGAGCTCACGGCTCCTCACTGCACATCGTGGGTCCTAAAGAAGCAGCTATTTAACAAGCCTCAAGAATGCAATACACTCCTTAAAAAAGACCTAAGAACCCAGAAATAAATAAAAAGTCCCCATGACTTGATTCACCGCCCTCCACCAGAGCAGTCCCCACTCACTGCTCCGGGCGCCCAGCAGCACAGCCTTGTCCTCGTGGGACGGTGCCAAGCTGACCACCAGGGCCCTGCTCCCACCCAGACACCCCACAGATCCCCAGCAGGTGCAGCTGAAGCACCCAGCCGTGTGCCTTCCCCCACTTCCCATACGGAGATGCACACTGTTTGACTTGGACCGCAGCCGTGCTGGCAGCAACATCTGCATCAACACAGCCTCACCCGCTGCCAGTGCCCCGCTATGCCAGGCAGCCAGGAACACGGCTCAGACCTGGTAATGTTTCAATCAATTCCTCCTGCAAAGCTCTGCAGCGCAGTCACATTACGGTCAGTTTCCAGAATATCAAAGCTCTGCCTCTGAGCTGGATTACTGCGGACTGAGAGCAGCCATTTTAGCAATCAACTTATTTTTGGCAGCATTGTTTACTCCTACAAATTGGAGCGACGCTGTTTCTCCCATCAGATATGTTCTTTTTAGCCAGGAAAAAAAAAATAGCTTGAGTGCATTAAAGCAATTTTTCATCTCTGTTTCTCCACACGCAGTACTGAACTTTGAAATATTCAAAGTTTAACCAATTGATTTTGCTTCTGGCAAGTCTCAGTTGCAGGCAGCTCTGCTGAGAGCACAGCCTCGCACTCTGAAATAACTACTCCTTACCTAACCTGATCTATTTACAGAAGAAGAACAAACACCCGTTAATATATAGTCAAGAAGACAGATAGCAGTCGGCACAGAGAAGGGGATTGAGAGTACAGAGTGAGAAACTTTTGTGATGGAGACTTCTAACGTCCGCTGCCTTTGCTGAGCAATACAGCAGGAACAAGAAGGACAGGGGGCAGCAGGGCTGAGGATGCAAGGTGCAGATGCCCACCCTCTTTCTCTTACCTGTGGCATTTCTTGTTTGTTCAAGGATTTCGTATCAGGTTCATCTTCGGAAAATCATAAAGGAATTTATCACTGTACTACTTCAAAATGCCATGTAAATATTATCTGCCCTTACAAGCTTAGTCACCGTGCAGTAGGCATTATGAATGTCATTCTTTATGGAGGGAGTTTCCAGAAGCAGCCCAAGTGAGCAGATCCCCCTAAACCCTCCACTTTTCCCCACCACAGCCCCAAAGCTGCTGTATTGGGATGGTGTTGTATAAAAGTGGAAGGGAAAGAAGCTGGTGCAGCAAGAAGAGCTGATGCTTTGAGACCATGGCCTTAAACCCGGGCTTTGTGCACAAACTCCTTACCAAAATGCAGTGCTTAACAGCACACAGTGATGAGGTTGGAAACTGAGACCAGAAGCACTACAGGCAGATTGCTTCTCCCCATCCCAAACTGCTGTAACTTCATACACTTCTTCCACACTGGAGCAAGAAAAACAACACTGACCCTATAATAAACTAAAACAGCATGCTCACCAGCAGAGAGAGAGATCCTGATCCCCATGGGCCATTTTCTATTAATTCTGTAAGACTTGGCTGACTCTGAAAACAGGTTCTCCTGCTTTGCAATTCCTCTCTGCTCAGCGAGGGCAGCTGGAAGGTGTCACAGTGTGACTGCTGGATGCTGGCACTGCAAGGCAGCCACACCATTCCTCACCCAGGGCAGGCACAGCTCCCTGCTGCCACTGCCTGGGCACCCTCCTGTCTGCTGTACACAGCACCAGCCAGAGCCATGGTAGCAGCCCAGGGCAAAGCCAGGGCCCTGACTGTGTTACTGAGCATGGAAGCTCAGAATAGATAGAACAGCAAGAAATGAACCAACAGATTCAGCACTTTTAGTGAGGACTTTAGAAGTAAAAGTGGCAATTTTGCTTTTTCTTTCACTTAACAATAGAGTTTTAGGAACGTGAAAGACAGACATACTCTTATTTACGATGCCTGAAACAGACCCTACAGGTTTCCTGCCTATCTATCTATTACAGCTTCACATTAACTCAGCTGCTCACACGAGAATGACAGTCACATCAGTATAAGCTTAGATGCCTTTTCAAGATACAGCATCACACTGCAGAAATACCATCCACATCAAGTGAAACTACAACAAAACCACACCACCATGAGAAGTGGAGACATCCAGAACTTATCAAAACACTTGCATGCTTTTCAAAACATCTTGGTGCTCTTCTCTGAATGTCAAAACCCATTCAGGGAGACCCCGGAGGCCCAGCAAGCTTCTGCTCCCACCAGGCACATCCAGGACTGGCCAGGACTCACTTCTAGGCAGTGCTTCCTGCAGTGTGCATTCACACATGATTCTGCAAGCACTGCAGAGCACTCTATCATATCGTGACTCAGGTCTTGAATCTCTGACTCTGACTTTATTAATGAGCAAGGAAAATCCCCCAGGTCAGCTTCTCTATTTGGAGAGCTGCTGCTGTCTCTGAAGAGGGAAAACACTGTGCCTTACCAGAACAAACAACAGACTTTCAGGAGATGACACCATCCCATTTCAGCTTTTTGAATGCATTTCAAACCTCATACATCTGCAAATTTAATTGCAAATTCTTCTGTGGTTTTCAGCTTTAAGATTGTATTTAGATCCTCTGGGCCTAAGCAGAGCGACGCTGTGTGTTTACCCACCAAGAACACTGGAATTCATGTACTAATGTTGCTTCATTAGTCTACTTTACACTTTCCAAGTGATGAAAGCAGGTCTTAATTTTTCATGAAAAGGAAAATTGCACCTTTTTGCATGGTAAAACAACTGGGTTAATTGTCCGCATTAATGTTGCATCTGTTTCCCAAGAAGACACCAAGTCTTTCAATCAGAACATCACAGATACAAGTCAAGGCACAGACACTTTAGAAACCACAGAAGGAGACATTACTCCCTTCAAGCATGCCAGGCCAGTGGCTTCAATCTGGTATTTAAGCTTTCTACTTTGTGATGAACCTACAACCAACACATCCTTTTCTGCATGAATTGGGAAGTCTTACAATACTGCAGACATGAGAGTTTTAATTAGTAAGATCTGTTCATCCGAAGTTCCACATTCAGAGTGAGCATTGTATGTCTTAGGGGAAAAAAAAACAACACAGGTCTTCCTTACAGCTACGAATACAGAATATTTAGAATACTTTTGAAGACCTTCATGAAGCCTGAATATCTTCCTGAAAGTTTCAGAGGCATATGGGTCATCACATTCAGTTCCAGATTAGAAAAGACACTTCAGGAATCACTGGGATCCAGAAAAGAAAAAAAGAAAGAAAATCATCCTCTAACACTACAAATATTTATGAATTCATAAACTAAGCTTCTCTTTTGTGTATTTGAAAAAATACCAGATGCAAATTCAGTAGCTGATGAAGAACAGGTTCCTTGACACTGTCTGAAGGTTATCCATCCCAAAGCCATCCAGCACAACACACAGCACTTTCATTCAGGGTGTCAGTAAGGAAGAGCGACTGGCTCGATGGACTGACCCCTTGGCTACCCCGAGCCACAGACAGGAGGGGCAGAAAACCCAGATAAGTGCTGTGGTTCAATGAAACCACTGTTACAAGCTCAGCTGGTGGGTATCAGCCAAAGCAAAGAGTTCTTAACCTGCAGGATTTAAATCTGGATCTGAATCAACCCCAGCAGTGAGAGAATAGATAAGATGCCAACAGCACCCACTTCTTTAGGAATCTACACCTTCAAGAAATAACACAACCACCCCACTATCCCAGAGCCCTTTCTCCCTTGAACTTGAAGTGACAAACTGCATCTAAAAGAACATCAGTGACAGACGTGAACTTCCAATGAAGGCAGTATTGATAAAATGTCAAGCACAGGGGCTCTGCTCCCAGCTCATTTCATTACACAAGGAGGCTCCATTTGCCTGCTGCCCAAGCAAGAGATGTGGCCCTCAATCCCAGTTCTGGGGCAGCAGCAAGAAGGGAGAGCAGAAACAGAAACTGCCAGGCACAAATCTGTGCCATGGAGCACAAAAGCTGCACAGGACTATTCCATGCACCCACTCCAGTACACTGCAGTGCTACCATCTCCCTGGCAGGGCTGCCTGCCTGGCAGGGTGCTGCATGTTTCACATCTGAAAAATAGGAAGAACAGAGAGGATGAGACTTGTTCCCACAGAACATGAAACAGGAACAGTAGAAAAAGCATGACAAAACCATGGGAACCCATCAATGCTGCACTGTGTTATTCAAAGCTCCACTTATGTCATCACACACGGGGACCTGCAGTGAAGGATTTTCATGTACTTTCATCACAAAGCACACTTCAATAGATAGGGCTCTTAATGGCCCCTGGTTTCATCTGTCTGTGCAGCATACTTGGTGTTCTAACCTGCACTCCTCTCCACCTCACTTTGTGCAGCACGTCCTCCAGAAGCACAAAGCCAGTACTTACCAACTCAGTAAGTTCACGTTTCCAATGAATGCTAACCCCTCCTATCTCTTCTGTATGCAATAAGAAATGCTGATTATCGATGGTGTCAGTGCAGATCTGTTGCCTGCACACAAGCTCCCTCTGAATTAGGCACTCACCTCCTTTGGAAAGCAGCAAAGAAACAAAAATGCTGCTGTTGTTCACACTGTGAAAAGCAGATGCATTCCAGAGTCAGACTTACTATTGTACCCCAAGCAGCTCTGCCACAATGACACTACAAGCGACAAGATAAAAACAGTTTGCCTGTTGGAAAACTGAAATCTGAACAGGATTGACTTGATTGCCCTTCAAAAATAGTATTTAACAAAAGAGAATCTAAATGGAGGCAACCAAACGGCAATTTTGTGTGGTGGGGGGGAGACAAATCTTCACTGCAGCTCTGGGATGTATTTTATTGGCTACTCAAAGCCTTGTCTCCAGCAGGCATTGCATCCTAGACAAGGTTTTGTCCCCACAACGAAGGCTGAATCATCCCCATTTCCAGGATCTAGCATTTTCAACATAAAACAGGAGAAAGGAGCAGAACAATAGCGGATCAATTAAAATGTGTTTTGACATTTTTACTGAAAATAACAAAAGGAAAAGAAACAATCCACAGGAAAAGATTTAGCACTACCAAGATCAGAATAGTTTGACATCTGTGACAATACACTCATCAAACCCCCAAATGCAAATTGCATTCTCGTTTTTATAGAGCCGTGGGTATTAGCCGGTTTCCTCTTTATGGAAGACACTCCTGCAATGTTTTGACTGAAAAAATAAGGACAACAGCCTTGACTGAGAAGCTGGACAAGATATTATGGCACTTGGATGTCCTTGAATCAATCTGAAAGCATTCACAGAGCTACTGAAACATTTATCAAAAGGACGTCGCCACCGATGCATTTTAGAGTCTTATCTGTTTAGTTTGCCAGCATGTTAATTTTCTGTTTTCGTTGGCAATGTTGTGATGTTTACAACACCCCTTCATTCAGTTTTAATTAAATGTCTCCTTTCATATTTACTCCAATCACACCTTATTATAAATAGTTGAGTTTTGTTATTTACGACGATGCTTAGTTTTACTATGGCCTCATCACAGGATGTATTTTACAGCCTTCCATCTTACAAATGCTTGGACATTACTGCTGCAATATTAGAGATCAAGTAAAATTATTATCCTCTTTTATTTCTCATCATTTTTTTAAATCAATCATGTTTTAAAGTTCTAATCAAGACACCATACAAGTGCAAAACAACCTAACTTTAATCACTTGTTTTGTGCTTCAGGAAAAAAAAGCTTATCTTTATCAAGAGAAGCATCTAAGAGAGAAGTCCATTTGTATGCACAGCTATGAACAGGTAGAGCAACTATGACAATATAAATCTACTTCCAACCTGAATGCATTTGGCTCCATGTGAATGAGGAGGGAAGAGCTGCCTCTGGGCAGCACGAGGACAATGGCCCTCAAGAACCCTGGCTAACAAAGATGAAAAAAGCATGGAAAACACTTCATGGAGCACTGCAGTGCTCTGCTCCCTTTCCTTCCCTTGTTCTCTGCTGACCTTTACCCCGTGAAGCATCACTACAGGCATCCTTGCAAGGTGTGTTTTAAAGCCTGTTTGTCCTCTGATGGAGCACAGAGACTGCACTGACTGGCTGATGTGCTCATTTCATGTTGCTATTGGTTTCCAAAGTCATTATTTGAATTTTCAGCAATGTTCTCACTCCTTCTATGAGACATTCAGCTGCACAGGAGAGTTTAAGTCAATGATTTCAAATACTCTTGATAGAAATGCTTAAAAGCAAAGAGAGGCATGAGCAGGAGTTCCTCTGCTTCAAGAAGTGATTCCATGTTTTAACGCTTCACACACTGAACACACTCCTAGATTTCTAACTTCGAAATGATTTGAAAGGGTTTCTGGATAAGTGACTGGGCTCTGTGCAAGGAGCAGCCCCAAGAGGCTCTGCCAGGCAAGGTGGCATAGGGATGCTGGGGCCACCAATGGCTCAGGGCTGGATGCTCAACTCAGATGGGATACAGATAGATGTCCCCTGAGGATGGGATCACATGAGCAACGGTGCTGGCACATTATAAAAACAAAGTGGGACTTGGGAATTTCCAACTAGAAGTGGAGACTTGGCATCTGGAATCACTGGGCTGTAGGTCACTTCCCACAAAAGAAACCCACAGCTTCTCCGAGACTGAACAAAGGGATGCCTTAGAAGACTGAAAAATATTATTATTAGCTGTTGAACATTTGAGGAAAGAATGTGTTAGCCAGTTCAGCTGAAGTGCCAATTAATTCTATTAGTTAAGCATACTCTTATAAAATAATCAAGCTTTACAAGCCCAAAGAAAAGGCTCTATTTTGCCCTTATGTTGTTGTGGGAGGATCATTAAAACTTTAGATACCAAAATCACACGTTGGTTGAGATCTTGCAAATTCAGCAAGCCTTCAATGCGAGCAAAAAAAAAAACTGTCACATGCTCACATTGCTCCAACTATGTGCTAGTTTCTCTCTATCAATACCTCAGCTTGCAGTGCTGTAGCATTTCTTCCCAAGAAGAACAAAAATTTCAAATGAAAATCCCCCTTAGCGTGGTCCTTTCAGAGGCTGAGACAGACTTGTAGCTGCTTTCCAAGATGCCCGCACCAGTGAAAATGTTCTGCAATCTTGTTACAAAGCCCTTTGACTCCTAACACTGTACAGAGTGGCACATGGGTTTCCATACACCCTCAGCTTCTCTGATTGCTGGTGAGCTGCATTTCTGCCCTTAGCAGGCAGCTGCAATCCATCTTCCCACCCCAGCAACAACAAGGAGAAGCTTCCCATTTAACTTCTGTCTTTTAAGACTCTCTGGAGTATCCTCATTCCTGAGCAAACCTGCTCTGCCTGCTCCTCCATCAGCAGTTCCTATCTTAGCCTCTGGAAACTAGAAAGCAATATCACAGGAAAAAAAAAAGCCTGTAATACTCTAAAAATATCCTATAAAAGATTGTGATTTAAGTGCCTTATGCACAGATCTAATTTAAACACACTTGGCTGGCCAGAAATGCATCATTTTTTGGCACAAAATAGTACATCTACCATGATCCTTCCTCAATAGGTGCCTGAGCATTTTTCAGCACACATTACTCCCAGCACTTGCCTGCTCCCACTCCCAGGCAGTTGCCTTTCAGCTATGGCCACATCAGCTCCCTACCCCATCTCCAGCCCAGCCCAACCCATGACCTGCACCCCTCCTGGATACCAAATGAAACCATGAAACAGGAGGAGGAATGGGAAAGCTCCCCTACCCAGAGCATCCAGATTTAATGGGGAATTCCCAACAGTGCCCTCTCCAACTACATGGGTTAAATCCCACCTGCAACAGAAGCCTTTTTCCTTGAGTTGCTCTCCTTCCCAAGCCTGTCCTCCTCACTGCTGCCCCTCTGCTTCCTGCTAACAGCCTGTCCTGACTCACCAGTTCTTCCAGCTGCTACACTGCCAATGTTCTTTAATGCTGTCAACGATCACGTCAATAGCTCCTTACTTTGAATGAGCTGTTCTTAACAGATAAAAACACACTGACAGTGATCTTTGACCATACTATCTACCTTAAATTCCTACTGTGAAAGCTCTTCCTTCAAAAGCAAAGTATCTTCATCTGCAGCATCACAGGGACCTCTTCTTACACCTATGAGAGTGGTCAGAGCCACAGACCCAATGAGAGGAGCACTTCCACAACGTGGACGAAAACAGATCAGTATGTTTACAACTGCATTTCACATTGAAAATATCACTCATGCAAATCATTTTCTCAAGTGATTTTCTCAGTCACCTTGGTTATTCCCGAACTGACCATGCTAGCAAATGCTCTGCTGAATTAGTAAACCCCTGCACACGTTGTCAGAGCATTTCTCAAAGCAATCATGAGAAAAGCCTGTTCCTGTTTCCCTTGCTGTTGGAAAGGGACCGTCCCAGCACAGCACCAGAGAAGACAACACAACATCCTCTCCAAAGGATGCAGAATAAATTAGAGGCGTGCATAGTTACACAGACATTTGCAGGAATACACAACAGCAAACAGCAGCAACTAATCCCATAAAATCCCCTGAGAGTACAGGAAGATTTTTCACTCTTTGAAACGTGATAATGAAGAAACAATTCCCAGATGCTCCACCAGATGAAATCATCTTGTTTGGAAGTTATATAATTATATATGTTAAATACATCGGTCCACTTTCAAGATTAGTAATAATAATCGTACATTTTGAATAAAGCCTTTCATCCCTGGGGATGCAACATGAGTTTATGCAGGCACTCCAGGACCATGGCAGCTGCCTCTGGCTCGAGATGTGGCAGCTGTTTGATATAGCTGCACATGCTGTAAACAAGGCACCACGGCATGGAATAAATGGAGGACGTTTGTCAGAAAGGAGGAGGGCACAGAAAGAGCTCTCACAGCCCTCAACGTTTCCATAGCGGAGCTCCAGGACAGAAAATGATGGGATGGGTGTGCAGTTCCTCAGCACAAAGGAATCCCTGCATTTCCCCACAGCCTGTTGGCTCAGAGCTGTACTGGGACCAGTCTACGTGCAGCCCTGTAAATGCAAGCTGGTTCCTTTGCCCACAGGCACAACCTGGGTCACAAGACAGCTCACCAAAACCAGAGTCATTCTGGCATCAGATCTGTTACAAGCTAGTCACGCCACTTTGGCAGGAACAGAAACACTCTTCAAACTGCCCTTGGACTATAATTTCCAAACAAGACCTTCATTTCCTACTTCCAAGCACAGCCCTTGAGCCTTTCTGCAGGAGGAGAAGGTATTTAACCTCTTGGTTATGAGGACAGAGTTCTCAAGGCTTTTAAAAATCAAACCGTCAGCAGAACAGAACGCAGCAGAGGAAGGCTCACAAGTCATTACTGGAGATGTTGTACGAAATGAGTACAAGCGAAAGAGGAAACCTCCTTACGGCTTTAATGGGTTTGGAATTAAGCTCTTCAGAGCAGAGAGCAGCCCGGCAGGGCTGGATCCCACCACTACAGACGTTACAACTGATCACAAATAACCTCTGCAGCAAAAACCATCTCAGTGCTGCGACTGAGGTATGAAAGTAGAAGGAGGTACTGCGACTGCTACTGCTGCACCCTTTATCTTCTTCCTTCCTGTACAGACAAGCTCAAGTTACAGAAACAGTGGAGGGGCTTTGACCTTCCTTAAGCACCAGGAAGACTCAATGCATTTTCCAAAGAACTACTCCAAGAAAACCATGGTTTCACTTGCTGTTAACACTATGGTGTTAAGGTTTCACACAGACCCTCTTCTTCATCACAGTGTGAGGCCAAACTAATCCATAACAAGTTGTTAATGCCAATGAATTCTCACCAGTAGTTTGCTTATAAAATGAAAAGTTACTGAAACAGAACTAAATATTGCCTAAATCAAATTAGCCGCATTTGCAATAAGTAATCAAAGCAATAAAGTAGTTCATAAATAGGGAACAATTTAATTAATTTTACCACCAGGTACAGAAATGTCAATACTACAGCAAGAGATGGGGCGTACGGGGAGGCAGGGAGGTGAGGCACTCCTGTATCTGCAGACACACAGCCAGCACAATAGCAAAGTGACTGTGTATATACAAAAAAAAAGAAAAATCAAATCCAAGCAGTAATAGAGTGCTCTGAAAGAGTAAGTAGCTGTTGAGAGCCAAATAACTGGCTCAAGCAGAGAGACACTGCCCACACAGAATACTTTTTGTGAAGAGGGAATGAGAGGAAGGACAGAGGAGGATGGATTATTTGAGGTAGAATCTTCACAAGCTTTAGATAAGCTTTAGATAAGCAGCTGTATTTGTGATCTGTTCCTGCCCATGCCTCCACGTGCCCCTTCCAGTGCTCACCATGAGCACAGACATCTGCCAAGGCTCCACTTCCCTCTACCTCCTGCAGGTGGGCAACCAGGAGCACGTGCACACAGCTGCTGCTTTTAACACTCAGTATCACACGTATGCACATTTCTCCCCTCAGCCCAAACCAAAACCTTTAGGGATGAGTAAGATCAGCTGAAATAATGAAATACAAAAGTGAGGTGATTGATAGTGCAATCTGTCAGCTGTAGAGTATTGCCCCAGTACTACAGCATTAACAAAACCTCCCTGTATTTAAGAAAGGCACTACAAAATATCAGCATTAACGGTTACCTTGGGCTGTTAAAATGCTTTTTTACTCCTTTTAAAGGAAGGTAAGTGCAGACCTTGCAATTTCATCTCTCGCTGTAAAGCACAGCCTTCCCCAGAGAGGCCTGTACGAAGCTATTTTGCAGTTGTGTATCACAACAAGGTGCAGAGGAAAGTCACCCGAGGCCAGCCATGTCACCGAAACATCTCTCAAAAATAATTCAGCACAGCTAACAGAAGTCAGACTGACTTTGACACTCTCCTCTAACGACACTCCACCTCGAGCACGCTTGGTGCAATTCACTCCACGTGGGAAGTGCTGCTGGAAGGGTGCAAAGCGATGGGATGCAGACACAAGGGTGCTGCTCCTGGAGGCAGGGCTGAGACACTGAATTTCATGCATTTCTTTGCACGTGCCCTTGCTCTAACAGAAGCTCTATAACATGTCCACCACAAAGGCTGCCTCTCTAACTTGGCTCAAGCAACACTACGAACCAGGCACTTAATAATCATTCATTGCGTGCCGCCACGTCCTTTTGTATGTTCTGCATGATCTCTCTAGCCATCAGTGAGACAGGAGACCAAGCAGCTAAAGGCCAAATTTGCAAACACAGCCAGGTGCACAGCTCCCAGCAGAAGCAGAGCAGGGTGAGCCTGGCAGCAAGCAGAACACAGGGAGCAAAGGCTCCATGAGCAGGTCTGGCCCAAAGCAATGCAGCAGCAACAGGCAGGAGGCCTCACTTCATGGGGCATTTAGGGGCAGGCCAGTGTGTCCATGCAGAAGTGAGGATTCAGTGCCCTGAAGACCAGATCACAGTGCAGTCCTTCAGTGTTAAAGGGACACCAACAACTGCTGTAGCACACTGGTGCTAAAATGCCCTGGGCATCCCTTTAGATTTGCACTGATGAGCGCACCTAAGGATGACAAATTTCATTCCTCTGCAGTATTCAGAGTTCTTCAACAGGAAAGCCACCTGCTCTGAAAACACACATAGGAGAAATAGTAGAAAGCACCAATAAGAACTAGCAGCAGCCCAGTAAATAACTTCCCCAGCAAGCAATTCCATCTCTTCCGCTCCAGGTCTCCTGTAGTCCCTGCCTCACCTTCATGAATGACTAATCTGATCAAGATTTAGATCAGCAAGGCAGACCAGACCCAGGGCTTTCTTCTTTCAAAGCGCTAGGGTCTTTGTTTTTCTTCAAAACAATCCTCTTGCTCACCCATTCTAATTGCCACAGGACAGAAATCGCCTCTTCCTGACCCTCCTGTGCCTCCTGTTGGGTTTTCCTTCCCAGCATCAAGCAGGCTCTCAGGCAGCCTTTCCATTCTGCTGCTTCTCTTTCAAAGAGCATCTGATTTAACTTGCCCTTAGCCAAAAATTTATTTCCAGATAAGAGAGTCTGAAAGCTCTTTCTACAAAGTTTTGAAGAATTGTTTTCTCTGCCTGCCCACACGTGAAAACATCGCGGTGCAAGCCTGACAGGAACCAGCACTTCTGAAGGGCTGAGATTTGCAGGAAACCAAGCACAGCCAAGGGCAGACAGCTCTGCTCTGCAGACCATCAGCCTGGGTCACACCCAACCTCCTCCAGCATCACTGCAGCATCCATGCAACCAGAAATAAACTGCCTCCTTCTTAATTTTCACTGCGTTCCCAAAAACCACACAACCACAGAACTGCAGGGGCTGGAAGAGACCTCTAGAGATCATCTAGTCCAACCTCCCTGCCAAACCTAATAACTTCAAACAGCTTTACATGGAATATCAGACAACATCAGCCACGTTTCAGTGTACAAGAGGTGGAACCACACTGTGGAGAGGGGCTCTGCTGGAAGAAGGACAGGAGCTCAGCAAACCACTGCCCCTGCCCAGTCCCTGAGCCCCGGTCTCCAACCTGTGTGTATTTTTAGCAGCTTACAGTGGCTGACTCGGTGTCATCTCCTGAACCCAGACCGAGCACTGTCACCTGCCACTGCAGAGCGTATTGCTGGCACATGTGCACAGTTTCACTAACAGCTTTATTTTAAGGATACCAAAATACTTTCACCACCCCACGCAACATTTCTAAGTTTATTTGGTGTTATCCTCACTTTGTACGTGAGGAAAGAGAAAGGTTACTTGCTGTAATTGAGATAATACCAAGGCTTTTAGGATAAAAAGGCCATATTTGAAATGAAGTCAATACAAAACTGAAATCCATTCAAGACCATGCATGCAGCCAGCAGAGATACATAAAATTCCTATTAATTCCTGCTAGAAGTCGAAATACTTCTGAAGCACAGAGACTCAGCTAGAGGTATTGGGTTCTGAGCACTCCAGATGCACCTCAGGGTCTCCAACACAATAAAGACTGAGGGACAGGAGTTAGCTATAACATAAACCCAGCACACCCATATATTCAGCACAAGTACTGCTGATACAGGACGGAGTGCCAGAGCACCAGTACCTCCTTCTGCTGTCTCCTGTTTTTTTTCCTCTTACAACTTGTATCAGATCAATAGATATTACTTTCCCTTTAAACTTGCCTCGCTGAAATCACGACAAAGGCACAAAACAGCAACCGAATGAGGTTTGCACACAGAAAGCAAAGCGTACCAAATCACTCAGACTAATATAGCTCCAAGAATCAATAGGAGTATTTTTAACCACTCTCATAAATCTCTGCTCCGCTTCTGCTACTGGAAGTACCAGAATAGATGGAGTCTCTCAGGCATCAACAGAGTCAGATCTGCAGTACTGTGACTCCGACAGACACTGTGTGCCAGGGGCAGGGGCACAGCTCACAGCTTCAGTGCACCAGCCACTCTTCTGGGCTCTCCATTTTAAAAGCAACATTTAAAAAAGAGGCCAACCACAGAGAAAAATACTAAAAGCCACACCGCAGTTTTGAAGGATAATCTGCAACTTAAGCGTCTTGCCTTTTTTCCCCCCTCTTTAACATATGCGCACGGTTATTTGAAGCTTATCAGAGCTGTTGGGATGGGATCAGCAAGGAGCACAGAGTGCCCCAGCAGGCAGCCACGAGCTGCAACGTATTAAGGCTGAACATAGCCAGGACCTGAAGGATTTGCTACTGCCCTGCAAGGGAGAGGCACATCACAGCTATGAGATTACACAGGACTGACATTTTGCTAGCGATATGAAGCTAAATATTATAATTACTTTTAAGTAGATTTTTATCTTGAAAATCACATCAGCTTTAGTGATGTTCACATCCCATTAAGCCACGCTGTCATGTACCCCACCACCACAGAACAACCCTAAAGCCTTGGCTGCCAGGTCAGACTATTTTTATTTATAAATATATATTTTTAACTACTACAGATAGCTGGCATCACATTAAATATTTTGTCAAAACTTTTTTTTTTAACCCCCAAAAAAGAAAGATTAAAAATAACACAAAGGAGATAAGGAAGAGAAAGCTGAAGGTCATTTTTACCACAATAGCTGGCAAACACAATTAGATTTTGATATCGAGTAAAGAAAGCAGAATACGTTTACAGTAACTTTAAATCAGCAAATTCTGTTCAAGAATAAAGAGCTGGAATCCAATATCTGACAACTGCCATTAATGCTCTAGACCTGACAGACTACTCCTGTACTCAAATCTCCCTGGTTTCCTTCTATCTCAGATGACCTAATAAAAGATATTGCTTTCTCCCTTCCAAACCCTAGTGCCTGACAAATAACTGGCACAGAGAAAATGTCTTCAGCAAGCACTAACCAAATCCTACCAAAAGAAACCCAATCCTTTGGCTGCATAGAACATTCCCAGTAGCTCTAAGGTATGCTCACAGAAACCTCAGGTCTTTCTGCCATAGGGAATGCCTCAAGGGAGATGGATGGTGCCATTGGTGGTATCAGGAATCTTTCCAGCAGTTGGAAAATACTGCCACAGGTGATACTTGTGGACAATGACTCATTTATCTTCATAGCAGCATTTATGGCAACAATTATTGAGGAACTTTCCTCACTACAAATGTCCCTGCTTTTCCCTGTGTTCTTATGTTAAATGAATGCAATGAATTGTGTCCCTTTTATGTCATCCATTCTATTAATTGTGATACCTGCAGACGAATATAATGCTTCAGGCTTTCCCAAATAAACGGGGAAAAAAAAAGAGACCATGGTAGAAGTCCACGTTGGGGCACACATTCAGAGAGAAAAGCAAGCAGAGCTGCTTTCACAGCAAGACCAAGCTCTTCCCCTCCGGTGAGCAAACATCTTGTGAAATAATCACAGAGCTCCTGCCTGCTGGAAGGGAGAGGGGTGAGAGAGAAGGCAGGGGACTTTAATTATTGCTTCTGTTTTAAAATGCTACAGGTGCTCAGTTCAAGATGTGTGAAAAGATGACAGGGTCATCTAAGCAGGTGCGATACAGCTCCGCTCTGATAAACATGCCCTGATGAGCACACTTCCTTTGAAGAATGAATTGCAGCCCCCAATATTCACACCAGCAAGGATTTGTTCTGCTGATGCTACTTTTATTAGGTGAACATTAAAAAAACGTGGTAAGCAGTCACTTTTTGCAGTATTGCATTCTAACAGAACGCTTCCCAAAGCTCACAGTGATCCTGTGATTCACACAGAGCTGGTTTAGCTCCCCAGCACTTCCATGCTCTCCAGAGATGCTTTAGGATGTTCCAGTGGCAAATGCATGCTCAGCCTTAACAAAATGCTCACTTAGCAAAGCCTCTAACATAGGCAACCTGTTTTGAATACATATGAAGATGCTGTCCAAATACATCCAAGTTTTGTGGGAAGCATTTATTCTGTTTCCAAAAACAAAGTCGAGGACTTTCTGCTTTCCACATTCCTGCTGTACCACCACACTCATAATGAGATCTCCCTCAAAGATGGTGCTTAGTACTGAGAGCAGTCAGGGCTTCAGGGACAGTTCAAGGTACCTGCACGGGCTTTGATTAGGCCCCATGCTGGGACTAGCACCAAGGAATGGCTCTCAGTGGTTTTGAGACTAAGAGACCACTACAAACTGTCCACTGAACATTTTGCAGCCCACGATGGGCAGCTTACCCTGTCACAGCAGCAGAAGCAGCTGTAGAGATATAAAGCATTTTTGTACAGTTATACAGTAAGGATAACGTAGTCCATTTATTAGTGCTTTCGGTGTGTCATACAGTCATTTTACTGCTGAATACTTCCCTGGTAGTTGAGACACTGCTCAAATCCCCACTCCTGCATGCTGGGTACATCCCATCAGCATCTTCCCCAGCTCACATGCCTGGCAGTACAGCTGAGCTAATTGCAACAATCCTGTCCTGTATGAACTGCTGTTTCTCTGTACAAATGTCACTGGCAATGGATCATCCCTCACTGACACGGGTGTCAGCAGAGTCAGACATGCTGATAACAGCTGCACAGGGCTGCCTCCAATTTCTGGCTTCATTGACTCTATTCCCAGAGAATAAAGTTTGCCATATTGCTGATTCTGCTAAATGTGGCTGATGAACTTATGGATTTAATGGGGTATAAGGAAGGGTTAAAACCTAAATAGGATTATGATATAATTTAAGAAAAACTAATGATTTCAGACAAAATAAGTAGGTGAAAAGAAATAATAGCAAGGAAAAGAAAAACTTTGAAAGGATAAGAAAAGATCCAGCTTCAGTAACTCTGGGAGAAAGTGAGTTAAAATGATTCAAATATGTAAAGTAAATTCCTAGCACAGGCAGTTCACACCACAGACTTTCAGTGGCAGAAGCCCAACAAATAGATGAAGGGTCACTGTGCACTATTGCCACTTGCTTTGTAGCTGTAGTGAGAAACTAAATTGAAAACTTGTAAGAAGTGACATCTGGAAAAACTGCCAATTCTGCAGATAGAGAACAGGGCACTTCTTTCTTCATGTACTTTTTATTCTCCAAGCAAGAGCATAACTCCATGCTATTATCTGCTGGCTGCACAAGGTGCATTTCAGCTGTTGTCCTTCCACCAACTATTTCATCCAATGAACTACAGGAACAGACACTGATAACCCAGCTGAGCTGAACCTATACACTGAATAAAATTAGAAGTCAGGCTCCAGCTTATCCCTTTTGAAGGAACAGGCTCTGAAATCTATAGGTCCTATAGGTCCTGAATCACTTTTTGCACACTAATTTCACCCTGGTAGAATATGTAGCTGGATTTCCTAAGTGTCCAATAGTTTTCTATGTAACCAGAAGTGCAGCTGGGCTGGGATTCAACCCTACTGAGTATCACATCCGAGGAGTGGATGGAAGTCAGAAGTTCAGCAGAAGGAAGGCACATTTTTAACGTCACCAAAACAGAGCTTAAAAGGAGTAACCATAAGACATAGCACTCTCCTGGGAGAATAGGGAGGAGAAGGGGCTGGGATGTGAGGAAGTCAAGCTACTTTCTCAACAGCATGATACCTGCCCCTCCTACCTCCATCCCACAAGGAAAACTGTTAGCAGTGGTTATGATGCCTTACAGTTGAATGCAAAACAACAAACCACTCTCATATTCTCCTACAGATCTCATCAAACAGCAAACAAGCAGTATGGCATAGATAAATAACTACTGCCTTGTGACAAACAAGGAAATATTTATGGAAGGCTATTAAGCCTTGATTACTTGTCTCAGAGACTGGAGCAGACTCAGAATCACCAATCAGCTCTGCTGGCAAAACCCATATTTACAAATGCTTAAACTTGCAGAGTTTACCCAATGGACCAAAATGGCTTATTCATTCTATTCTAGCTCTATTTTGGTCTACCAAATACACTAAATGTGCTGTTAGGTGCATAATGAAAACCCTCTTAGAAAAGTAATTGCATCACCTTACACACATGAGATTTTTCTTCTCTGAACACCAAGAACAACTGGAATGTTTTATAGACTCATAATTTCCTATTAAAATTATACTGAAATACTAATCACCCAGCTGAAATCTGGCTTGGAAACAAAAAATCTGAAAGAAACACTCATGAACACAACACAGCCCCCTGATAAACCTCTCATTTAAGCAGAGTATCTCCTACAGCACCACAGCCCAGCCCAGTTCATTCTCTGCATCCTGTGGGGTTCAGTGAGAATTCAGTGCAGCAGAAAACATCAACAGACCCGTAGGGATGGACTGCAAAAGCCAATGCTCACCTTGCAGCTATCACCCTGACAGAGTCCAGCAGCACCAGGAGGAGATGGGAGGGCAGCACTGGCAGTCCCTGCTGTACCACCCCACTGCTTCAGCTGGGCTGACCAGGGCAGTGCTTGGCACACACTGCTGCCACCATAGGTAAAGGCCACAGACACCTGGTTACAGCTGCCTGTATTGAGGGAGCACAGAGAGGGCAATTTGTCTTCGTTTATCTCATCTTTGGGCAGTGAGTTGAAGCCCTGGAATATTAACTTAATTGCCCTGCCTTGTGATAAAAGCTCAGTTTAGGAAGAAATGGCATGCTGAAACCCAGCAAGTCTAACTGAAAATATACCACACTCTTGCACATTAAGTGGCCCAGCAGCATATTTCAAACCATGACTTAAATTCATTGAGACCAGAAGTGATCCTGGATGTCAGGCTTTCTGACTGGAAGTCTGCAATCTGCTATTTCACAGGTTTGAGACACGTACCATCCTCTGCTGCCCTTACAAGAAACATCTGCTCATTTTTCTTTAACCCTCACAAAACAGTTTATTGTACCATGGTCTGGCAGCTCAGGGTTTCCAGCAAATATGCACCTTTCAACACTGCATGCAAGCAAGCCCTCTCAATAGGAGAGAGGCTTCCACATCATGCACTGTGCTGCCTAACAACAGTATTTGACTTCAGTAATTTACCAGCAGCCCTGACTAACAGTGTAGGGCTGGGAATGGAGATTAGGGAATGCAACTGCAATCCACAAAAAGGGCAGGAAGGAGGATCTGCGGAATTACAGGCTGTCAGTCCAACCTCAGTACCAGGGAAGATTATGCAACAGATCATTTCAGTTGTCCTCTCAGCTGTATGGGATGACAACTGAGGGATCAGCTGCAGCCAGCACTGGGTTATGAAAGGCAAGCCCTGCCTGACTCACCTGGTCTTCTTCTATGACAAGATTATCCCCATAGTAGATGAAGGAGAAGCTGGAGATGCTGTTTATCCAGTTTTTAGTAAAGTATTCAATGCTCTTTCTGCAGCACTCCCCCAAAGAAAGCGTCCACCCATGGCCTGGACAGGTACATAGGTTGCTGGGTGAAACAGCATGCCAAGGCTTAGAGGCAAAAATAGAGGGTTTCTTAAACATGCATAGAAAAGGGTGACAACATCAGCAAAGGAACTAGAAAACAGGAGTTAGAAAGGAGTGACTGCTGAAATTGGGCTTCCCAAAGCCAGGTCACAGCAAGGAAGCTGCAGTCTCTTTCAGGTGACAAGCAATAGGACAAGGAAACAGTTTTAAGTAGCAACAGGGGAAGTTCAGATTGGATATGTGGCACAGAACCAACAGCTATGATAAGGTTGTATGGGAGCACTCAAATTACTGATTAATTAACTACTATATCTAACACCAGCAAATGAGTCAACTGTTTTGGGTCCTTCTCTCTCCACATGGTTTTATTCCCTGTTAACTCACATCACCTAAAACCACAACATGTAACATCATAATTAAACACTGACGTCAGTGAATGTGGGAGTGAACAACTTCATCCAACCTCCACTCCCAACTTCAATTAGTCTGCCTCTATAGAAACGTGCCAACTCCTTACGTATAGAGCACACACAGAGGTGTATATACATTTGTGTAGCACCTTTAATCAAGATGTCATCTGAACAGCCTAACAGCCAAGATCTTCAGGAGCACAGCTGTTATTTTCAGGAGGTTTGACCAGGCCATGAGGAATGAAGACAGATTTCTTGGACTCCAGCAGTAGGAAGAGAAGAATGGAATAGGAAATTAAGACATGATTTACTACAAGAGAAATTACAGCCAATCACTCCACTGCATTCCTAAAGGGTCTGAGGAGAGAAACTTGCCACTCCTGCCAAGTTTTGAGTCTTTCATCTCCCGCAGGTAGGTGGAAATTTGAAATGTGCAAAAGGAAAGGATGAAGTCAATAGAATTTCTAAAGGGCATTACTGTTTTATAACCATGACTCAGTTTTTCATCTAGGGCATAAATGGCAAGTAATGAAATATCTCTTAAGCTTTTGGCAGGATCTTCCACCACTACTAACTGATGCACACCCAGAAACTTCCAATAAAACTACTGCAACTTCAGTGTTTTCCATTCTACAGTCCTTCACAGTGACTACAGCAATGAGGATTCTGTGCCATTAAATACATCAAAGCACAAATAAGACTTCCACAAAACAGAGCTTCTGAATGCTTCGAAGAAAAAGCTTCATCCTTTTAATGCTGAACAGATAGCTGAAGTTTGTATCTCTATGGCGGTTTGATGCTGGTTGTTTGAATAAGCCTGGAGTTGCATCTCATTTCAGATTATATGGACAAGCAGAGTGGAAGCAATCTGCTTGAACATTTCTTGGCTGAACGGTCTAAAAAGCATCTTTTGACACTAATTTGTTGAATGAATGATTGTGAGCAACATAAAAACAAATTAAAAGTGTTAAGTGTTTGGACTAGATCCTCAGCTAGTAAAAAGCATGAGCAGTTAATTCAGCACAGCTTTGCTCATTCATGTCTACAGACAATCTAGTTCTCTACTTACTGCGACTATCCACACGTAGCCATACAGTTCTAGCCTGCCTACAACTTACTCTAGATACTGAGCACCTTTAGCCCTGCACTGCCAATAGCAACAGGAGCATTTGTCAGCTCCAGAAGTTAGAATTAGACCTTATCTGCTTCATTAGTCAGGAAAACCACCAGATGTCCATTCTACTGCATGCATGGAATTAGATATGTGAAAGTCATGCATGTTCACAAGACTTCTTTAACAGGAACTGATGGGTATCATACATTTGTATCTACTCACTACACTGCAATCTTTGAAGGTCCCACCATTGTGAAGCCAAACGCTCACAGGTATACTCTTTGGAGCCTGCTTTAGCACTTCTGCTTGCTATAATTTTTTTTAGCCCCCAGTTCCTTGCTGAGTGTTTTTCTCACTCCTTTTCACTAATACAAACATCATCCACTGGTCAGCACTAACTGCAGCTTCCCCTTCAACTCCTGTTCCACTGTGCCCCATGCATCTTTTCAATATCCTCAGCAATAGATCTAAAAATATAGGCTATCAACATTCTTACACAATTTCCCTTTCTTGAATGCTACAGGGAACCAATAATAATGCTAATACATGAAATCAGGGACATCCACACCTGGACACAAGGACAAGAACAAACCCCACTCATCTCCCCAAGTGCAAGGAGCTCATGTGCCCAACATACACTCAGAGTGCCTGCAGGTGCTGAGATGAGAATAATCCAGAAAGTAATAATTTTAAGAGGTAATACTGCATCTGCACTGCAAGAACTGCATAGGGGTGTGGTTGTATAAATACATGGAGTAAACAAGTATTTAGACAGAAGCATGAAGAACAGATAGTTTGGAAAGAAAATCCACCTGCTCCACCATGCTCCCCAATTTGAGTTTATAAGAGCAAGAAAATGGTATTCAAATCCTATGCTTATTAACCACATGCTGGGTTTTGTTTTTCTTTTTAAAGAATGTATCACAAATCCAGCATTTCATGTCATGTTTTTTTTCCCATTACATGAGTATAATGCAGATGCAAACTGCAGTGGGTTATGTCTGAGAGCAAAATTTCAACTTGATGGGATTAAACAGGAAGTACAAAAATATTGTTGCAGCTTCTAATCAGCTACCAGAATGAGTTTTTTCAGTTCACAGAGCATTTTTAGTCTAAAAGGTTAATAGCCAAACACCAGCTCGACATCCCAGGAACAAAACAGATCTGCTGTCACTGCCCCTTGAATTCAGAAAGAAATCAGTCTTCATACATCACAGAGGAAGGTGGCTGCCAGCTACAGCCAGGGAGGCATCTCCCCTCCGTTCCACAGCAATTAAAAGTTCATGTAATTATATTTGATCCAGTGCCCACAGAAGCCAAAGGAAACCATCCATCGATTGTAATGGGCTTTGGAGCTGCTTCAGAATTTCTCCAGCACTGCACAGTCCTGACTCCAGAAACCAAAAGCATCCCAGTTTAAACACGCTTACCCACAGCTAAAAAAGAAGCACTCATCTTTCTTCTAATACATACAACGTCCAGGCAGAACTGACCAGCAAGCACCTATTGAAGGGACTATTTGTAGAAAGAAATAAGCACAGTGAGTTAGTGTTTAAGCAAAGACCATTTGACAACAATCAAGGCTTCGTTTCCTTTGAAAGAAGGAAATTCCTTCAATCTAAGGAAATCAAACCTTTCACCCAAAAGAGATAGAAATCTGACAAGCATAAGCCAGGATTGCCCCTCACTTCAGCAAAACCTTTAAAACTGCCCTTGCACATCCACAAGCCCAACATAATGAAAGCAATATAATAAAATATTCTTACTACAACTTTCATTTGTGGTGATTTCTGTTAAGTATTCTGAGTTTCATTTTTCAGCTTTCAACCACAAAGCCAAATATTCCACCAGGGATAGGGAACAGCATCCATCTTCTCCAAACAGAAACACTCAAACCTCTTGCAATCCTCTCTAGTTTCCTCAGGTGAAAAAAAATCATTATTTAAAAAGATCACATAACAAAATTTAGACTAAATTCTTGTGTGCATACATATATTTACATTCCTGTTATTTTTTTTCTAGGCCTAAGTATACCTGCTCTGCAAACATTAAATGCTCATCGGGCTCCTGAAGGAGACTTGTTGGATTACTTTACAGGAACTACTGAGGACTGACTCCAGAGATGACGATCCTTAATCTGTGCTGAGAAACCCCCTGGCAGCTTAGCAAATCCACAGGCTTTATTGACCAACATGTACTTACCATGTTAGCATTTTCTTCCTGAATTCCAATGAGTCCCTCAGACACCTGATTTTTGAGTCTGCATTGAAGAGCAGAATCTTCCCTTCTTGGCTACCATACCCTTCCTCTGCACTCCCCTGCACACTCCCCTGTATCTAAGCCTCCTGACAGATAAGTCCTTTGGCAGAAATACACAATATAATAACACTTTTGTTTCACCCTCAGAAAGTGTTTTCTATTCAGAAATCACTACTTTACATTCTCCAGACAGAAGTCAAGCCTTACCCACACTGTGGAGACAAAGAAATCCAGCTAAGTGAGCCTGGAAATTCAGTGCTTAGAGCCACCGAACTCAAAATCCAATCACTGCTCTCAAGGAACATTTCCAAAGCACCTGCACAATCCATGAATTCAGTATTACTTTCAAAAATTGCTATTTGAGTTCTTCAGTGCTCTGAATACTTTCAATGGTAAATAGACTTTGGCAACCCAAATCACATCTGAACTCATGGTACTTCCACAAAATTTTGTTCACTGAATCCATTTTCACCAGCCCAAGACTGGACTCAGCTTCTACATCAGTAATGAACTGCACCACACATACAGTTAGAACAATGTCTACACGTCCTGGAAGCAGAAATGTTTCTTTGCATCTTCGATCCACTTTAACAGCTCAAGAGCCCTCCTCAGGGCTGATCGAGGCCTGATAAACAGGATATCATGATTAGAAAAATGATAGAAATTCAGTTCGCAGAAATTTGGCCAAATGTACGCATGCCAAAAACCTAAGCAAACCAAATTTCTTCTACAGCAACAGCTATTATTTAAATGGTTCAAGTCCCCTTGCTGTCTCAGCCTCACCTGGCTGCAGAACCTTTGCCTGGAAAACCATGACCACTGTGAAAAGCACACAGGAAATCCAATCATTGCCCAGATGACAAGTTACACTTGTACCTGACCTTTTCATTTATATGATAGAACAGTGCTAGTTACCACTTCTTTCTGATATACAAGATGCCTGAAGCAATTAAAGTAGTTACTGAATAAAAACAGGGTCCATTTGTTCGTTCAACAGGAGAGTGCCACCCACTCCACATTATACCGACACAGATGAGGAAAACAGCTGCATAATCCAAAAAACTTTGGAACAAAATCAAAAACGAGTAACCAGGATGAGCTCTTTGACAGCCAACTCTCACACAGCTGCTTGCAGCAGCAAGCAACCATTTACTAACACCAGTGCAAGAGAGTTTGCCAGAGCAGGACCTGAACTCAGGGCACCATCAAGCTAACGTTCAACATTACTGCACCTTGGGATGGATTTGAAGCTCACTAATACACTGAAAACCTTTTTTGAGCCTTCCTCCAAACCCTCAAGAACTCTGCTCCCACGGTCAGAGTTCAGATCCTCTGCCAGCACTTCAACTTTGTCTAGTATCCCCAAGACTGTCATGCAATTCTGTGCAGAAAGAACAACTTTGCATTTAAAAAAAGAAAATCTACAAGTCACTACTGTAAAAACCTGTCAGGCAAGTGCTAGGAGGCAGCCTTTGAAATCCAGCAGCAAATGTGTAAACTCATGTTTGTTTTAAGAAGTCACTGCAAGAATACTCAACACCAACAAGCAAATTGAAAGGAAACTTCCCTACCTTTTCTTCTGGTGACTTCAAACCTTCCGGATACCTAAAAGGAGAAAGAGAATTGTTAGTGTTTTTTTGAGAAGTACAAGAATTGTTCAAAGGCAGCATGAACAGACCCCCCTAAAAACATTAGTCACTGTCACACAGAGGCATCTATAAAGCTCTACACAATAACTGAGTAATTATAAATAAACATTCCCATTTGTTCACAAATATTTTCGTAGATTAATACATCACCTGAAGCTATTCATCATTCTGCAGCAGGTCACGTGACAGAGCACAACATCTTACCTAGAACTGATTTTTTTTCCAGTTGTTAAAAGGTTTTATTATTATAGTAAGAATTTGGGATCGAGGGGGGAAGGAAGATTCAGAAACTTTTAGCAGGGCTTGTCTCAAATACCTGAATGATTTCAGAATCGGGCTACTCGTGCTCACTTCAATATTTGCATACCTACATCTGCTCTGTTTCTTGCAAAGCATCACTACCATCTCTCTCCACGGATCTTTTAAAGCCACACATTGCTTAAAGTCTCAATGGGTATGCACTCCCAGACAATGCTAGCTACTTATACTAACAACGAGACTCCAGAGGAATAAATATTTAATTCCAAGTGGGAAAGTTATTTACAGATTTATTACAAATGCTTATAACTTCCATCACTCAAGTTACTTATTGTATCCAGTACTGAAAATAGCAGGATCAGAAGACTCCAGAAGGGCATCCCTCCCACTACCTGCTCTGCATCACATTAACCTGGACATTGCCTGCTGATAAAGGATCAACCCCACTGGGCACAAACCTGGAGCTGGGAAATCCTGAAGATGCCCAAGTGGGCAGCAGCACAGCTTCCACCAAAGGAGCTGGGGGCCCACCAGACAGCAGCACTGGTTGCAGCAGCTGCTTCCCACCCAGCCCCATGCTGGGACCCATGGCTGCCCTTGCTGCATTAGATGAACCTCACTAACAGCTCAGATCTTGATAATCTGCTCCTGGATTTTAAAAGCTGCTGCTTTCCCCATCTGTGTCCCCTACAGCACAGACACAGGAAGAGCAGTAAGCTCTCTGGCCTTGCACCAAACACTCATTAAGGACTCTTCTCATCTGGTGGATACGCCTTATCGAACTTCATTTCACCCCCTTAGTGTTCACTGCTCTCAGATGTTTATCTGAGAATGAAATAAAACAGTATTTTCTTCCATCTTTTTGATAGGAAAATAACACACACAGCCTTCCCAGCCACCTGAGCCTTGTGACCCACCTGATGCTTATTATGGTTTTATTTGTGCTTTGTTTGCACTTACAGGTAACTCCCTGCAGACCACACTTAGACAAAGGGAAGTAGAACAGTGCAGCGTGTCATGAAATTTATCTGCTCACACAGTGCCTGCCATGGGGTAACTGAAATCAGGAAGCTGCCACTGGAGCACACCGTGAGAAGAAAAACAAAAGATTCTTGAAGTGACAGAAGGCAGAAATCAGCAAAAGCAAAACAAGCTCATGGAGTAACAGCAGCACCTGCCCTGCTCGCTCCTGCAGGCCTTGCCTTCCCAAACCTGGAGGCACCAGGCAGGATCGTGTCAGCATGACGTGCTTTGATCCGGGACACACCATTTCAGACACAGCACACACTACATGGCTGCAGCCGGCCCAGCACTGAGGTCGGGGTTCCCAGCCAGGCCTGGCCCAGCCCTCACTGCAGGCTGAGGACGAAGCCCACCATGTGCCTGGGCTGCTCCATCCCATGGACCAAGTGTAGCACATCCATCATTGCTATCAGTGTGCATGACACAGAGTGAGATTCTCTCCCATACAAGGGACAGACACGCTGTCTTGAAAACCAAGTCTTCCCCCAAAAGAAGATCAGAAAGGCAGCAATAGGCTCCTTGGAACCCTCTGTGCCAACAGAGGGGACATAAACAATAAAAGGAGTATTTGCTTACAAAAACAAAGTCATTATTCCCCATAGGATTCTACCTCTGTGATCTTAAGAAATATGTGAAATGGCAGTCAGGATTAGTACAGACTTCAAAGCACTTATCCTCTTTAGGCAGCAAAGCTCCGAGTTGTGTAGGCAGTTATACTCCAGGGACCTCTCAAAGCTTTTCAAAATATTAGTTTGAGAGGTGGGGCACAGGATGAAAAAAAATCCAGACACAGCCTGGTATCATTAAGCCCATGTACATGTAATATATGCAAAAGGGAAGAGTACTTTTAAAGTTCCCCTGGAGTCCCTCACTGCAACAAGCTGCTTGAATTCTCTGCAGTTCAAAGGCTTAGAGACAGTAAAACTAATTACGACTATTACATTGATCAAAAGAAAAAAAAGACAATCGTGCACTATAAAAAAATTCAAGTGTCAACTCTCTTGTATTAAATACCCATTTGGTATTTCCATGAAAGAACTGTAAAGAAAAAAAAACAACAAAGGTTGGTTTTCAAAGTTCCCTTTTTTCCACTCTGCCTCCCTTTACAATAATAAGCCCTAATGAATGTAAACCATTCAAAAAAAAAAAACAGACAGTACACAGAGGAAAATCTTGATGGCAATTCAACAGGAGAACATGAGGTCATGCTGCAAGGCATCACTTCATTACCTGGGAGAATACCAGCGCCTGGTACACTCTTTCACAGGGAAAAGGCCAATGGTAGTGAGAGCAGTCAGTATTGCAGAAATGTAGAAAATAACAGAGGAAAAAAGCAAAAATCTGACAGTCATGGCAGGGCTGCAGTGGCCCCAAAAAGGCCTGAGCTCTGTGCAGAAACAACTATCCCTCCAAGCGAGGTGAAGCTACAGCAAGGACTCGTTTTGTTCTTAGCTTGCCCCAGCCTGATCATTTCATTTCTGCAGCACAGAAAATAAACGATGCTAATTTTTCTCCTCCAGGGCCTGCTGAACACAAGGTGACCTTCCCATGGATGATCCAACACACACCGTACACCTGGCCACGGGCACAGCACTGTGACACACTGCACGGCAGCGGTCCCATCGCAAAGAGGAGCAGCCTCCCCTTCTCTGAAGTGTTAAGATGCTGTTCTCCAGCAAAAATCACACAGAAGTTTTAATAGCATTAGTAGGGAACCAAACCATTCTGATAACGCACCACTGAAGTTCTCAGATGCATTGCCTGAGGAACGCTTTTCCACAGAAGCCACGAAGCAGATGCTTATAGATTAGACTTATTTCACAGCCACCTTTTGGTGACTGCAAGTTTCTTTAACTAAAAATCTGAGCATAAATCATGTTTAAGTGAAAAAAAAATCATCCCTTCCATAAAACTTGATGAAAACTGCAGCATTAATGCATCAGAGCAGTTTTATTTGTCAAGGCTCAATCTCTGCACCTATTTTCTTCCTTTTTAAAGTCAGTTAATTGAACGCAGAACAAAGGGCCCCTCTGCTCTGTATCTCAAGTGTCTAATCACTGTTTATGTGGAAATCAATGCAGTAACTTTGCTCCAGTATTGCTTTTTTACAAGGCAACTATCTGCTGGAAAACTGCTCTCTGAAAGACTTAACCAAACACCAGTGCCTACAAACCAGAGCAGCTGTAGTGTCATTAAGTACAATTATTAATTCTACCTAGGTTAGATGGAACAAGAAATAAGAGCAACAGTTCACTGCCTGCTATTACAGCTTCATTCCCCCAGTAGCTGCTGCACAGAAATGTTACACACATCCATGCATGACACTCATGCCATTTAATGACTTTTTTTTTTGCACCAAGTCCTTTTCTGCTTCTGTAAAAAGGGAATGATGGTCTTTCAGAAGGCAACACTGAGATGCCCTGCCGAGACATAATAGCCAGTTTGTGTTACAGGCTCCTGATTAATGCTGAATCATGGGTGCACAGAGTACCCCTGGAATTAAAATCACATTTCATTCAGGACCAACATGGGGAGGTAGAAAAGATTTGTACAGAGTTAAATACAACTACATACAGGGAATACATAATGCAACACACTGCTTGGTGGCTGAGGAGCTAGAGATGGATTTACTGGCAGTCATTTGTGATTGACATAAGAGAAGGAGTGCAGAACAAGGCTCCCTATCCTGAAACACTGATGAAAAGCATGCAGAGTCCAGTGCTCCTGGGAATTACATTAATAGCACTTTATACTCTGCTTCTAATTGATGTGCAATGTACATATATAATCCACCAAAAGAGAGGGGAAAACTTCCTGTGACTGTTGTTCCTTTTCATCCCTGCACATCCACACGTGCTCCCATGCAAATCCTGGCACTCTGATTTGTAGATAAGAGCAAGAACACTGCAACATTAGTGATTAAACAGTTACAATTACATTTGATATCGGGAAAGACAAGTTCCTGTCTGCTTTCTTTTCACTAAAACCAGAAGACAGTTTCTTAAAACCCAGACACACAGTCACATCACGAGCAGCAGAGCAGTACCCAACGTAGTATTTTAGGGAGCAAATCTTCACAGTACAGTGCCTTTGTACCTCTCCATCTCTTTCCCAAATCCCCTCTCCTTTACATTCCAGTAACTAGAGATATTTGTAAATGGTTGTGCATTTGCTATTCTCATTAGCAGCCCCTCATCACTCAAGCATATGCCTAACACGTACCAAGTTTGGTTCCAAACAGATACAGACTGCCCTTTAAGGGGCAATTCACAGCAATTCAAAGGATAATTTTTGCAGGGTTTTCAGTCTCATCCTTTAATACTGATGTTAATTTCATTACTGGATGATTAAATATCCTAGTTATTAAGGTTATTTCCTTAAAATAACCATAAGCAAATGGGAGTGTAGGGGACACTGCCAAAGCCAACTAATACAGTACGTGGAACAGATGCAAAAGAATAGGTAACATTTCAGATCCACAGTCCTGCTGTTGCTGGACTGTAGCAACCCTCTTACCAAGTACTCTGACTGCAGTGTTTGCACAGAGATGAAGCAAATTCAGCACATGCAGCTGCACTCGTGCTGGGTCTATCACAAAGCTAGACATTACATCCACACACACACCAAGCCCCCCAGGGACCTGCTCCCAGGATCAACCTAACTGCTGTACAATTTCTAAATATACAGCCCTAACTCATTTAGCAAATTAATGAAGTAGCTGCTGTTCTATTAACAGACTGTTATGCCAGGGATCTTTTTTTCCCCCCACCCTGCAGAGCACATTCTTCCTCATCTCAAGTTAAGGGGACCGAGACAACTGCACTGACACTAACACAGGATGGGATGAGCTGCTCCACATATGGGCTGCAGGACACAGCAGTTATGACTCACATGCAGCTTGCTTTAACAACCTGGATTTTCAGTTTGCAGCTATGAACACGATATACTTTATTTTTAAGAAACGATGCTAATGAGACAGCACATCTACCTCACTTTCTTTTAAACCAGGCACAAGAAAAAAATAACACTACTGTTTAGAGAAAGCTTGGATTTGGTGCAGAAGTTGGAAATTTAGATTTATCCTGTCTGGTAAAAAAAAGACTAATGGCCCACATCACATGTCATCATATGCTCATGCATATGGTAGCCAATTGAGGTAATTACTGCCCCTGATTTCACTCACTATTTCTGGATTTCAGATTAGAAACTTCAGTAGAGCTTCATAAATTTCCACATTGTGATCAGGAAGCTCATGGGAAGCCTGTTTCGGGAATTCCAAGGACATAGATGTACCCTTTCTAATCTAAAAAGCCAACAACTGCCTGGGTTGATTGTAGAATGTACTGTACATCACACTGCCTTCCCTTAAAAGTCACTGCTGTAGCCTTCTGCAAATGGAAGATGCACTACATTTGGAAAAAATGGTCAGTACTAAGTATTTTAAGGTTTACTAACTCCTGAAGAGAATATCAGAAAACATAACCCTCCCTCCAGCACATCGTACCCAAGTTAAAATTGCTTTAGACTTTTTTTTTTCCACCCCCCCCAGTTTGCCAAATAAGTTTTACTCTGATGTTATTCTCCACTTCAGGCATATATCATCATTTCCCCACCTAGATAGAATTTTTCACAGTTGCTTAGCTGTGACATTAGAAGCCTACACAAATTTGATTCCTGCTGGTCAGTCTGCACTGCTGCTCAGCAGAGCCAGGTACCCCCATCCTCACGGCCCCCCTCCATTCCTCAGGAGGCAGCATCCAACCCTAACCCAACCCAATCTCACAAAAAGGATGCTATCTCAGCACCACAAAAATATCCCACAGTACCCTCAACTGCAGATACACTGACATACAGTGCAGAGAAGGAAAGCTTCTCACTTCTCAAGGGATTATATACCAGTTAAGAGTTGGAATGGTCTACAAGCAGCAATCCCAGCTTGTTAGAGATGCCACAGACGCACGTAACAAGGAGTGAGTTATCAGTAAATAGCAGTGATACAAAAATAAATGTAGGCTTTTTGTCTGTCTCTCCCTTCCCCTTCATTAATGTTTAAAGCAGGGACAGGCTGAAGCCCAGCACAGGTTTTAATTCAGCTGTTTCTTTCCTCCCTTTCAGCAAACTGACTTACCAGCAGGAAGAGCGCACACAGAATATATTACTAATAATTCCTAAAATAAATACCAGGAAATTAGATCTTCAACTGCATATAAAACTGATACACCGCTCCTGCCCTATTCCAAGCTCATGCTCTGAAGTTATGCCTTTATTTGAATTATAAGCAAAAGCTTTTAGCAAAAGCCTTAGCAGTTTTGTACGTTACTTCCCAAAGCATTCCCATCCCATTCAGATCTGGAAATAAAACTTTGCTGGGGGAAGGAGCACAAAACCATCCCCATTATTCCCCTGGCTGCTCAGATTAAGCAACTGTGGTCCTCCAGCTGCAGCATTAAATGAAAGAATGTGCAGGAACCTGTAGGTAATCAGAAGTTTCAGGAGTAACTGATGCTTCTGGAGAAGCAAAGCTCAGGCTGTGCATGGGCTCCAGAGGGATGGCTCACCCTGTGCAGGAGGGCTGGCTGCAGCCACAGTGCAGGTGAAGGTGGCATTTATTACCTGGGGATTTTAAGCAGTCTGGGTGCCATGCAAGTAATATAGAATGAGCAAGTCAAACAATGGACAACCTGCACAGCTGAAAGCTTCCAGATGTCAATAAAACTACAACACCTTAAAAAAAAAGCAAGTTTTCAACGTCCATTAGCACAAAAATGTTAGACTCGCACAGCTACACATGATACTTTGAGGCTGATGATATAATTAAAGGCATAAGGTGTCAATCGTAGGAAAAAAAATGATCAAGGAACCCAAACTGAATGAGATTATTTCTACAAAAATCAGAGCAGCTCTGGTTCTGCAGCCCAGAGGAGGTAAGATACGTGCCAGCCTGCACTGCAACCTAGGAGCTATCAGAGACATCCAAATTCTGCCTTCAAACCAGCACCAACCATGTGTGCATGTACAAACATGAGGTTATTCCCAATTTTCACACTATCCAGCCACTACCAAATCAGCCAGGCTACCTGCCAGCTGCACCCTGGAAAACACTACAGTGCAAGATTTAATGGAAAATGCAGCTCTGTGCCAGCACGTTCGAGCTCCCCTCGGCAGGTGGAGTCCTGCTGACAGCCCACAGCAGAGCTCTGATGAACCACACTGAGAACTATGCCCTGCTCCTCTCACAGGAGAAATCTGCCCCAGGAAGCATGGCAAGCAGCTTGGCTTCAGCACAGCCAGAAAACTGACTGCAGGGTACAGGGGGAAAATAGGAATGTTAACTGAGATACTTTGGCACAGTACCTCAAGAGTACTTTGAGTACTCAAGAGTACTGCCTTGCCAAAGGCAGAGCAAAGCCTTTTCCATAAGTCTCACCACAGAGCTGGTGAGCTCTGCATGTTTAGGAGTTCTGACGTGTGTCCTGCTCAGAAGGACTCGGTTCATGATGGCTCACCCCAGCCTGCTGCACATCCCAGCTCCACGTGCAGCACCCAGGAGCTGCAGGAGTGTCTGAGCACCCCGTGGAGCCAGCCTGAGAAGTTTCACAGTGCAAAAGCAGCAGCAACATTCTCCATAATTAACGTGGCCCAGGCAAGCTGATGCTTTTCAGTGCAACACTAACACTGTCCTTTTTAATTAGGTTTCCTATTTTAATTCATTACGCACCCGAGGAAGTTCAGACTGGATCCATGTGTTTATTGCTATTCCAATCAAGACTAAAAATAATTCAGAAAACAAATCTCTTCTCAGGAACAGCCCATAAATCTGAGAGGTGGAAAGCTGAGCATCAGGGAAACATCAGTGCTGTGCTGGGAAGTTAATTTCTCATGCAGAAGGGCTGTATACTGCAGTCTGTGGCCTCGAGACTTATTTTCCCCTTTATAAATGCAAAGCACAACTGCAATAATTCTACAACAGACCATGAAGAAATCGATTTGGCAATCCAAACATAAATTAAGTAATGTTTTTGATTCAGTAAACTTGTTCTGATCTACATAGGAACAAGTATTAGTGAAGGTCAGTGACCCACAGCCCAGTGTTTGCTTTGATGAAGTCCGTAGGAATTTTAGATCAGAGCACACTCCAAATTATTTGACCTGTAAATTAACCCTTTACATACTCCTAAAGCAATTTCAGTGCATCATTAGGAGCTTTTCTATTCCTGATTCAACGCTTTAAGTACACATTAATGGAATTACATATTAATCAGCAGGTACATAACTTGGTAACTAACAAACATTGCTAATGAGTAAAGAGCAGCATGGATGGACAGCAGACTGCAGCCCCCGAGCTGCCGTGGGTCCCACAGATAACAGCCACCATCACCCAGCACAGGCAATGAACTCTCACCCAACCAAAGTCAGACATCACTAGGAAAAGATTAAGCAGTTTTGTTACAAAGATGATCAAGGCTGAATTTCCTGAAAGATAATGAATATACCTCGTGGATCAAGCTCTCCACGTAGATCGTTTATTACAAACCTGCATTCTAACTTACACCCCTTGAAGCTATTTTAACTACATCCTTTGTACATTAAAAGTTTTTAATATTCACACCTGCAATAAATTCTGTACAAATTGGAACAAATACATTTCCGGCTTAGATCCTTTCACCTCCAGCAACATCAAGTAATTGGTGCAATAACTTCATGCTTTTTAGAGCAAGATCAAATGAATGAGTGCCTTTCATGTGTTGTAATAGTTCCACAGTTTATATTAAAGAAAATCATTTGAGTAATGAATTTAATTATTCAGGGTAACATTTTTGAAAATCATTAACAAACATGCTTTAGTGAAGAATTACTTCGTTTTTTAGATAAAAAATATTAAAGAAAAATGATTTCTTGACAGAAGAGGGCAAAAGTGATCCAAGGCAATGCAGGAACACGTTTAACATCAGCGTGCCTGCATCTGGTGACCCTAGACAGCAACAAAACAAGGGGAGGTGAGGGCAACCACTACCTTTGCTTTCCCAGGATGGAGGAGGGATACCTCAAAGAAAAAGCACCTGTGGCAGATCTCAGAACTGCACCATACCCAACTCTAAATGACTGTCAGAGTCCCACTGAACAGGGAAAAGCATCTTTTTCACTGCCTCAAGCTGCCATCCTGAAATTAAGCGCGCAAACATGGGTATTTGTAGTTGGGAGGCAGCCAGAAGAAATGGGATTCTCCGAGTAGAACAAAAAATCCTGAGCCTTAAATAGATCTGAGTGCTGCAGGAATCCATCACGGGCTCATCGTTAGCTTGGCACTGACTAATGCATCTGCCAGCATGCAAGCGTTCTAGGCAATGGAAGTCAAAATACACCAGTGTCCTTCCCCTTGCCTCCCCCACCAGATCTCACTTTCAACCATTTGAGCAATCGTTTAGCAAACCTATGGTAATCAGAAACTCATTAAATAACTCAAATTCCTCCAGCATTCATTTTATTCTCCTGAAAACCACATTTCCGGAGTTTCATGGCCCCACTGCCTTGCTGCTGCTTCAGCAAAGGGAAGGTCTGTGCAGAGAGCTCACACTGCAAGCTCTGGTGAGGACAGCCTACTTCTTGGGACTCATTACAGAGCAGGGAGCAGACTCCTAACCAGCATCAGCACGGAGTGAGTGCAGCTGCTTCACACCCCTACCACAAGCCCAGGGCTTGAATGCTGGTGAGCATCACCACGCTGCATTGATGCACCCACACCCCTTCAGGCCACACATTCAGGTCCCCTTAAGCTGGATGGAGATCAGTCATTCCTTAAGGCCACACCACAACTTCAGTACCTTCCTGGTGATTTTGGGCTTTGCAGCAGGGACCCCGAGTCCTTTTAAGCTTGCTGGTCCCCCAGAACAACACGTGCCTCAGTTTCCCTTTGGCTAAGCAGGGGTTTCCCCTGAAGTCTCAGTGACCCAAAAACAGTTTGCTTGTTAAATTCAGTTCAATTGTCCCTACGCCCCAGGACAGAGCATACCATGAAATCTTTGGGGGCTGACACCACATCTCCACAATGACCAGATGCACAAATTTATTCCCAGAGCTATAGCAGTACACTTGTGCTTCACTGTCTCTACACAAGCACGTTTCTCCTCAGCAGGTGCTTTGCACAAATACACAGAAATATAAGCCCCCACTTGTTTTCACAGTACAGAAAACCTCAGAACAGCAGAAATATGGACAGGAGCTGCAGCAGCAGCTGATCCACTGTACCTCCTGGTGCAGACTCCCCACATCTGAGTGCGGCCTTCTGCTCCCATCCAAGTCCATCCATCCCATGGTGAGTGACAGGAAAGCCTCAAGCAAAACGAGAGACAACACAAAACTTCTTGACTTCATCATTTCACGTCTGCTGAAAACAAGAGAACAGTCATGAAACAGTCTCAAAATATAACACAGCTTGGGTTCAAGAAAACAGCAGGAGCCAACAGAGCCCAATTCCACCTGGTAACTGCTGGTGGGGCTTTGCAGACTCCCATGGCATTCAGTGAAGCACAGACCTCCTATTCTGCACCCATCAGTGTGCAGGCAATGAATTCCCATATGGCAGCAGCTTTGTGAACTCTTTCCCCGCAGGGCACGCTGCTCCAGCCCGCTCCCACACAACCCCTGCAGAACTGGAGCACTGGGATTTCCAAACCTGTGATGAGCAGCAAACTGCAAAGACGACGATGCAACTGAGCATCATTATTCCTCTCACAGTCAGAGGATGGCACTGCCCTGAGCAGAGGCTGTGCTCACAGCTGCAGGGGCAGCCAGCAGCCTGGGGCTCCAGCTGGCACCCAGCACACAGGAGCTGCTGTGCCATCCCCAGCTGACAGCACCACGACAGCAGTCCCTGACCCCACCAAAACCTGCCAGACCCACAGCAATTCTGTACAAAAGAGGTCTGACATCTTTCTCCCACCCCCCACCCATGTCAGCCTCGCCCAGGGCTGTGATTTCTCCACTCATCCTGCTCACCAGCAGGGAATGGGAAGATGCAAAAAGCAGGCTGGAAAGTGGGAAGTTCTGTTTGTTAGTTAGTTTTTTTAATTTGGAAATAATACGAACAATCTACTCACAGTGCTGTCAGGTGGAACTGCTGCACATTTGCCTATGTGCATAACCCTGAGCTAACACCTGGAACAGCAGCCAAGAGCATCCCAAGATGCAGCCAGCTCCAGGAGAACAGCTCAGCTGGCAAGCCCTGCACCTCATCTCCACCAGACTGTGCCATTACCTCTCAATAAGGAATATACCAAAGGAGTCCTCTCCCTGGTTCCATTTCCACGGGAGCTGAGGGAAGTTTTGACCTTTCACAGCATATGCTAACAGAGACCATAATGAAGCATAATGACCATGTAATGAAGCAGGAGATGGCATTTCTATAACCCACGAGTGACAGGCTGCTGCTTGGTTTGAGCAATATGCATTAACAAGACATGTTACCTGCTAATGGCAAAATTAAGCCCAGCTGTATTAAGTCACTGTGACATACCTTGTCTTGACAGAGCTCATTTTGCAGTGCTTTTACACCACGTATTTGCTGCAGGGTACATCCAAGGCTTGGTGCATCGCTATTAATTTCAGTGCCGTGACCATTCACACCAGTGCTGCTTTGGTCTCTGTTTGCTGCCCAGACACACTGCCAACAACACCAGCACAGCCAGCAGTCAGTGCACACCACTCACCCATGCATTAAGGCATCGCTTTTTCTCAGCACTAATGTAAACACCCTGAATTGAGAGCACTCAGGATGAAATCAAAATTTATTAGGCTTTCTAAATTCCAATTAGAAGCCTCAGATGTAATGTTACTGAGGCTACAAATAAATGTTTAATAAACCAAAGTCACTATATCAATAAGCTACAAGTACATTGTTACGTTATGAATTGCTCTCGCACAGCAGTGCTATTTCTCACGTTTTACAGAGGTATTTGGTATGCTCTGTTGATAGCATCACAGCAAACACTCTCACTTTGCAGTTCTGAAGACCTCTCATTCGTATGCTGCTCAAAATCCCAGTCCTAGAGCAAAACAGAAAGCTGGCTACTTTCATGTGTATTTAGTAAACAGCTGCTGGAAAACATTATGATGCTTAGATTAGGATGAGGTAACACTAATGAATCCAAAAGGACAGCAACTGCATGCTGGTTTTATAAACGGAATTGGTCCAACATCCTTTCAGTTTAGAAATTACTTGTTTTCATTGCACACCGTCTGACAGTACATTAATTGCTCTCATTCATAACAAGGGAAAGGCATACTTACTATGCAACCAAACAATCCAAACCAAGCAACAAGTAAGCACCATAAACATTCAGCCAGAGTTAACTGAAGTCACACAGTGATTGTGGCACCTGGCATCCCAAAGCTCCCTCTGCATTTACACCACAGAGCCACACATCTGTGTCAGAGCCTCCTTGCAAAGCCCGATCTGCACCAAGCAGCACAGCTGTGGGATCACAGCCCAGAGTGCTTAAAGTCAACGGAAAGATTCTAGTAGAATCAATGTGGATCACCTCCACATCCAAGCTTGCTACCAGTTTCCTCACCTGAGCAAGGCAGAGATCTGCAGGAGATGAACCCGTACGGACAGCGCTGCCCAGAGCACTCCACGCTCACAAACAGAAATCCTGCATGCATGAAGAAATGAACAATGCTTCCAGCTCCACAGGAGCAGCCCCTACGAACTGGGGATGGAGAGGGCAGTGCCACCCACCTGCTCCCTGCAACACGTGAGGGCAACCAACCAACCCACCCCACCCCCCTGTGTAGCTCAGGCACTAGAATTAAGGCCAGCTATTTCCCACAGATGTGAACACCACATCCATCAGTGACATCTCCTCTGGTTTCAGAATTCCTTCCAAAACCACTCAGGCTCTTGTGCTGTAGAAAAGCTAAGCTCACCTGCAGCTCTGATTTAGAGCTGCAGCCTGGCTTGCAGCTCACGCTGCTATACCAGGAAAGGCTCCAGCAGCACCATGACCAGCCCAAGAACAGCCCATCCTGGGCTCAGGTGGGTTTGTGCACACACCAGTGCAGAGAGAAAAACAAATCTGTGCAACACATCTGAACAAAGAGGACCATCAGCAAGCAGCTGAGCCCAAGGCCCCAGCACAGGTGTCAGAGCTGCTCGAGCAAAATAAAAAGGGTCACCTTGAAAAGACACAGAGTGATACGCGGGCCAGTGGAGCTCAGAGCACTCCGTGCAGCGAGCAGCCAGGCTGCAGCGAGCACACGGCTTCTTCCTCCCCAACACAGAAATGCCCACTGGGGCACCCATAAGGAGATTAAATCATACACCCAAAAAAACAGCCATGGGTTTTCTTTTCAGGGCTCCTTCAGTTGCAGCTTGGTTTTTTTTTTGTTGTTGTTGTTGGTTTTTTTTTCTTTTTAGGGATGAAAAAATTTAATAGTTCACAATAGCTTTCAATCATTTCCAATGAACGCCACATTAGAATGAGAATCAAGTTGATTACCTGAAGCGATGGCTGTTGCCATAGCAAAAGGAAAGCACTCGGACCAGAGCTTTACCTCTGCAGACTGGCTCTGATGACACCAGGTAAGAATCTGACCCTCAGATCCCCCGACACCAAACTGCTCCGATCGTTCCAGCCTCATCTAAACAGCATTTCTAGGGCCTGCAAACAACGCTGGCGTCCGGAATTCCTTGCCAAGTGTGAGAAAGTTACACGATCAAGGAAGGATCCGTCCCAGAAGGGCAGCAGGAAGGCAGTGATTTCAGACAGCTCTCTGCACCATCCCAGAGAAAGTTTCAAAGCGTTAAGAACGCCGGAACGAGCTGCACGGCCGGGGCATTTCTTTCAGGCAAAAACACACTTGTGAACATCGCAAGGAGCACTTCGTTTCCAATCCTTCACGACACTCCAGCGCTCCCACAAAGAAACGCTGGGCAACATCAGCCCCCGTAGGGACAAAGGGGCGCGAAGCAGCGCCCGGACCCGACAGAGGGTGCCGCCGCAAAACCACTCGTTCCCAACGCGTTATAGGGTTTCGGACGGGACGGTGGGCAAAGCACCGATGAGAAACGCAGCGCTCCGCAGCGGTGCGGGGACACTGAGGCGCCCGACGCCCAACGCCGCCTCCGGGGCGCGGACCCGACGGGGCGCTCCGGCCCCACGGCGCCACCCAGAGGCCGCCGAGGGAAGCGCCAGCCCCACTCGCGACCGCGCCGGGACGCTCGGCATCGCGGACACCGGCATCGCCCGCTTCGCTGAGGGGCGGCGCGGCCCTACCGCAGCCCTACGCCGGGAAGGTTCCTCCCCGACCCCACGGGAGGGATCTTCCCCGCTTCTTCCCCACGCCGCGGGACTCGGGTGGGCGGAGGGAAGACCGCTCTCCGAGAACCGACGGAGCCGGCAGCGCTCCCGCGGCATCCCCGGCAGAGCGTCCCCCACGGGCGCTCCCCACACAGCGGCAGCGCTCCGAAGCCGCGCGCGGTGGAGAGGCAATGCGGAGCCCCACGCGGGACGGGCACGGCCGCGCGGAACGCACTCACCTGCGGGACGCGACGGGACAGAGCGGGACGACGGGGCGGGAGCGGCGGCGGCCGTGTACGCGCCGCGGGCCGGGGCGGCCCTATTTCTGCTCTCTGGGCCGGAGCCGCCTGACGTCAGCGCTGCATTTGCATATTCCACCCAATCGCCGGCACCTGTGCGGGACCGCCCACTCGGGACACGCGGGGATGGGAATGGGGATGGGGGGCAGTGGGAGCGGGCACGCGGGGCCGCCCCTTCGGGGGGCGGAGGGCTACGGCTCCGTCCCGAGGCGGCACACCTGGAGTATTGGGGGCCGGGATCCCAGCCCTGTGGGGATGGTGATGATGGTGATGATGATGATGATGCCCGAAGCTGGCAGGGCGCAGGAGGGTTTGCTGGGGAAGACGGGGGGGGGAGAGCCCCAAGCTGCGGGGGGATCGTGGGAGCGTCCTGGCTTAGGAAGGTGTTGGGCTGCTGGGTTTAGCCTCCGCACACCTCAGATTTGCAAAGTAACCTGCAAGCTGGCCCCAAGCGCCCTGCTATTGCAGCCTCACGGCGTGCAGCTGCTCAGTGGGGCGGACATCCGTGGGGATAAGGGGAAAACGGCGCAGCGCAATCACAGCTGCTCCATCATGCGTGGGGCTGCCCTTACGGGGCACCAAATCCTCCCGGGGGGGCTCTGCCACTCACCGGTAGCACGGCAGCACGCTGTTTCACGAAGGGTTCCTATTATTTTCGTGGCTGCATTCACATTCACTCATTCTCCTCTTCGCCGCCACATCTGGTTAAAAAAAATAAATAAAACTCAATGTAATCATTGCTCATTTGGTTTTTTGTTTTTTTTTTTAAAGTGTTGAGCGTTTACAGGAGAGGAGTGCACAACAGGACTGCAAAGAGGATCGAGGCTGTCTGCTTTCAGAGGCACAAACTGCATCACAAAGGAACAGCAGAAGGAGATGAGCTGCCTAAATGACCTGATAAAATATGGTAATTTCGATGTTCCTTCGCACATAGAAACGTACAGCCGGATCCGAGCGTGTTAAATAGGATTTGTCACTGGCTTTGGTGTGAAAGGGACAGGACCCCCCACTCAGCTGTTTGAGGAGACACAGATTGCTCCAGGAAACCAGCCCTCGTCCGCAACGAAATCCACTTATTAAAAAATCGCTTCGAAAAATTAGTTCACAAAATGGCAGCAAGAGGCTCTCTGGTGAGCACAGGCTTTTCTGTTGGCATTACTGCTCGAGGCAGGGAGCGCCGAGTGGGCAGACGGGTCAGCGCTCACGCTTCGTTCTGGCCCGTGAGATGTGCACCTCTCAGCATTCACAAAATAAAGGAATAAGAGTAGCTGGGGCTTATTCTACCCAAACGAAGTGCAGGAGCTTGCAGGGACCCCGCCTTGCTCTGGGAACAAAAAAAAAAAACCAAAACACCCAAATAAAATAGAAATAATATCCACAGAGACATCTGCTTCCCGTTTCCCAAAGCAAAGAAATCGAAGTCTCCTCGCTTAACAGCACCATTTATTCCATGGAAATACCTCTCAGGCTGCAGATGCACTCGTAGGTGCCTGAGGTATCCCCACAGCCTCTGTTTGTTTCCACGCAGCGATGCTGGAGGCTGCAGAGCAGGAGGAAACCACATCTCCTCCCCATGCACCGCATCTCCAGAGCATAATCTGGTGCTGTTTGAAAGGCACAGACTGTGGGTGCTGAGATGGACAGGGGGAGCAGTGTGAGAGCAGCAGCACCTGGCCCCGTCCTCGGGTTGGGCAGAAGGGTGATCCCTGGGAATTTCCAAGGGACACAGCACCAAGCGTGGTTATCCCCACCAGGGTGATCCCACTCCTCCTTCCCACCAGCTCTTCCCGTTAGCAGGGAGATCTGGGGCAAACTACCCTAAATCCGGCCATGCAAGCCCTACCTGCCCACAGCCCAGAGTGCCTCCGGGTCCCTGCATCCCAGGACAGCTGGGCCCTGCAGTTCTACACCCAACCCCAGCCACCGGGTCTTGACAGCTGAGTGAGGAGCATTTATAGGGCAGTTCAGCCCGTGGAAAGCGCTGCCCACTCCTCCATCTGCTGTGGTGAATGTGGGCATCTCCAGAGCCCAACTTCTTCCCACATCACAGGTGCAGTCAGGAACCAAAACCCTCTGGGGGGACTTCTCTTACACACCGCAGTCCTCTGCAATTCTCTGACAGTTTCCAGCTTTTCCAACCTGTTGAAAACCTTTCTAAAAAGAAACACCCTTCCTTGTGGCCTCACCCACTGGTCGGCCATGTCCCTCTTTGCAGTGAAAGCTGCACTGGGGCAAAGGAAGCTACAGAAGCCATCCCTTAGGTAAGGGAGATGTCACCACCATCACTTGGAGTGTCCCCCAACACTGCTTCACCTGGCTGCAAAGCAAACAGCTCTGCTATGGAGCTGGGGAGATAAAGGAAACGTGGATACATTCCTCATCTTTGGGGTTTGTGAGTCTGAAGCAAAATAATTGTTTTCCTTTGAACTGGGAATTGGAGAGGCCCAAAAAGCAGTGATTAAAGCTGGGAGGAAAAGAAAAACCGATGAGTTTCCAGACAGGCTTCAGGAGGGGAAGATTCCCATTCAGAGAAAGGGCAGAAACAGCAATTTGCCATTATTTTTTCATTAAAAAAAAAAAAAAAAGATAACCCACTGAAATGAGAATGAGGCACTCACCCTTCCAGACAGTTAATATATATATGTGTGTGTGTTTAAACCAAATAAGAAGAAATCAAATAAAAGCAGTCTGGAAGTCGCAGGGAGCTGATGCCGTGAGTGACAACGCGTCCAATACGATGTGGGCACAACCAGGGGTTGTGGAAAGGAGAGAGCTGGGCCGGGGCCGGGCTCAGTGCTGCACTCAGGAGCTGGAAATGTGCAAAGTGTTGTCAGCTCTGACAGCTGTGGCTCCGTGAAGCTGATGAGGAGCAGTAACAGCAGACTGGCAGCGCGGAGCCCCGCGCCACTGACGATGCGATAGCGTTCAGGAATGACCACGGCTGTTAGTTGAAGGGAAACAGTTTTGAAGAACAGATGGTCTTCTCTTATTGGACTTCAGAATGAAGAAAAAAAAAAAGAAAAAAAAAAAAAGGAGGAGAAAAAAAGCAGCAGCAACGAGCAGAGCCAAGACTGCTTGCTTCCACCAGCAAAGGAACTGACTGGTAACCATCTGAAGTAAATCCAAAATTCACTCCGTGATCTTCAGAGGAGGAACGTATGATTATCACTTTGAAAATCCAAGCTTGGAATGACAGCAAATCATCTCTCCCCTCTTTGTCCAGTCCTGCTGTTCAAATGCAGCAATTAAACATGAGTTTTCGAAAGAACATTGTATTCATTGGAAAGAAGAAGCCGAGGAGGTAATAGGACAACAAGATTCATGCTCACCACTCCCTGTTATTTGAACCAAGAGCCTAAATCAGACCTGATTAAAATAGGAACTCAGCTGCAGACTCAGCCCAAACTAGGGATATTAAACAAATACAAATGTGACAAGAGTCACAATTCAATTATTAGGAGTCCATCTTTTAATTGCTCATTAAGATGGCAGTGTGTATCTTTGCCTACATACATTTAGCAAAGCCTTTTCGTTTTGACAGCGCATAAAATTCTCCATGCCAACTGTATATCTCTTACTTTTTATGTCAACTTTAGAGTTGCTGGGTTTTCATTATCTTCTTGGTCACAAATTAATAGCGAGGAATAAATTTAATAGCAGCCTCAAACCTTTGGAGATTATGTCAGCTTCACGTATCTGTGCTGGTTAAATTACCATTTATTTCTGCTTAAATTTAATGTGGTCATCTTCATACAAACACACACAGACTCGAAGCCTGCTCTCGTGGTACATCATTCGCTCACTGAGAAGCTGCTCTGAAAAGCTGGCATGGGACTCAGACATGAACCCCTCCAACCCCATAGGATGCAGCAGATGGAGAGGACTGAAAACACAAAGGAGTCTGTGGGCATCATTCCCCCATTGCACTGCCCACAGGATAGCTCAGGATGGGCACGCACACCAGTGCCATGTCCTTTATGTGGCCAGAATGGGTCTTGGCTCAGACCTGCAGAGGTGTTGCTCTCACTGACCTGCTCTTCATTGCCTTGGCCGTGCTTTAGTAAGAGATTGCCCTGCTGGGCCAGTGGCCCTGGCTGCTTGGCAGCGCTGCTAATCGCAGTGCTTCGTCACTGCCGTCGGAGCTGCCAGCCCAGAATAATAAAAAAATAAATCGTAAAAGATGTTTTATACCAAAGGAAATACTAAACGTAGGAACGGCGGTTTGATTCATTTCACAGCTGTAGTCTTTTTTGATTTGTTCGTAATTTTCTACACTACTGCTTCCAATTTGATACTGTCTGGGTCTGGGATGACAATGGGAATGGGATAACAGATGATGAGCTCCAAATACTGAACACAATCAGAGTCGCCCTACGCGCACTCACAATCAATGTGTCACTTGGAGGGAGGAACCATCAGCCACTGGGCAAAGTTTGGGATAGGAAATGTCGCAGGGACTCGAGGCACAATTCTGATTTCTTCAGAGCTGTCGGTGCAGCTGCATATGGGACTTGAGAATGGGTCTGATAAATAAGCTGGATTAAAGGTGTGGCAGGACTTTTAGCATTCCTCTGCTCCCATTGTGCTGTGAGATGGAAGGCAGCAGGCTGGCAGGACTGCACTCACATCCTGGGGAATGATGCTTTCCTCTATTTTCCTGTCTCAACATTTTGTTGCTCTCCTCACCCAGATGCACGGGACAGATCATCTAAGACAGTGGACAGTTGATCTGAAGACAAGAAAGCACTTTGATCCACTGGCACAGTGGATAATAGAGCGTTTTGCTTTGTTTCCAAGTTCCTTGGCAATCCGTAGTGCAGTCATGTCATAGGAAAGTCCTGGTGTGTATTCTGAAGCATATGGTGATCTGTTTTTTTCAACTCGTTTCTGAGAGGAATGCTTTCGTGAGGAGCTTTGTAGAGCTGTAAGGACACAGTGAGCAGGCAGCCAGTCGGAGGCAGGGGCCGAACACCCACCTCCCAAATTCCCCATGCCAAAGAGAAAGGCTATTAATGAAGCACGTGGAGATGAAGGAATATGCACCAAAGCAGGAGAAAAACTAGCAAGAAATGAGAGTCTGCCTCACCTGAAACAGATGAAAAAGTTTTCTGAGGCATCGCTGTGTTTTAACCTCACCACTTAATAGGTTTTAAGTTATGCCAGTGCACAGGGATGCTGTATATCGAGTTCAAGGAATACACTGAAGCAAAGATGACTTGGCCACGGATTGCTTAAATATCTTCTGCAGACAGATGGCCAGAGTGAGAGGGCAGGCAAGGAGGATGGTGTTCTTCGAGAAGAGTTAAGAAATGCAAATGGCACCAACACAAATGGAGAGACAAACCTTTGCACAGCGTTAGCCAGGCTCAGCTTGAACAGCAATGAAATGATTTAGAATAGGACTGTGATCATTTACAATTTTTAAAGGTGAAAGATGTGATTTTGGTAATACCTTAAAATTAAAAGGCCAGCCACTCCATCTTTAAAATGATGGTTTCTCTCCTGGAAGAGTTATCTCACTGTCAGTCCATTAGCAGCCAGCCAGAACCCATCCATACAAAAATAATTGGCTATTGATATACAGTAATGCTGAAAAGTTATTCTTATTTTTGTTCATTGCTACAGAAAGATGTCCTCTCCAGCTACACTTTCAATCATTATAAATGCTATCATGAAAAACTAAAAACACTTCCCAGAGATGGATTAAGATCTACTTCACAAATAAATACATTTTATCACTAAGATAAGAGGCAAATGTCACTGGCACTGAGTGCTTTATGCACAGTAGAGACCACTTATGCTGGAACTTTCCCCTCCTGGTAAATGAACATCGCTGGCTCTGTATGGTCCCTCCACACCAGTGGGCTCCAGCACTGGGTTGGGACCCCCTGGGCACACCCAAGGAGTGGCCTCCGAACCACATCTGTCAACCTCCTTTTCCTTTGAGAGCAAAGAAGAGGCAAACCAGGATGGTTCGCTGCACAGTCAGAGAGCTGCTCTGCTCCCTGCAGGGCCCCTCTTCCCTTTTCTCTCGTGAGGACCGCATCCTGAACCCCAAATCCTCCTCCAGGTCCTAGTTCTGGAGGGGCCAGCAAAGCAAAACCCGCTGCCACCAGCAGCCCTCATGCCCCAGCAGAGGTTATTTGTGCAGCAGTTGGACGGTTGCGCTCGAGCCGCGCCGAGGCAGTGCCAGATGCTGCACTTGCCAGCTAAGCACCCTTCAAGAACAGCTAATAAAACCAGAGGACATTAGGCTTTGCAATGCCGTATTTTACAGATAAAGAGTCTCCAGCTGGAGCAGCGCTGCGATTTGTACTTCCTGGCGGACAGCTCCTGGGCTGTGCTGCAGCACAATCTCAAGCTGAACCGAAACAACGAGGTATAAAACTCGAGCTAGAATGATGCGCGGGGAGATGGAGAGGCAGAGTGGAGAGAGTGGGGAGGTAATCGTGCTTGACAGAGAATTCGGGGGACTGTGGTTTGAGCCACTAGGAGAAATTCCTCATGTTTAAAGCTCAAACATACACCAATAAGAGAGCAGTGTGTTGAATGCCTTCAACAAATCTGCCTTGGGACCTCGGGTATACATTGATCTGAGGCAGCTTTACGTTATTTATGGCCATTCTCCTGCAGCAGTGCATGATAAAATATTTTAAGTAACAACAACAAAAAAAAAAAGATGCTAATATTACATTCTGGCTGCTAATGGAATTATTTCTTCATACATATTTTACTGGTTTGGCCGGATTTCTACTAACGGGTTTTGTTACTTTGAAAGCACTTTTAGAAGCCAATCACTCTCAGTCATCACTGTTATCCTCTTAACAACACTCTCTCCCACAGTAAAAGAAAATGCAATTCTTTCTCATCTCTTATTGTCAGAATAACTCCCGGATACCGCAGACATCGATGTTTACTATTAAATCATTTCCCTGCCAATTCCTTGTAATCAAATCTCCCACCAAGTCAATAGCAATAACATTTTTGTAAAGGCATTGTCTCTCCCAACCTATCCGGTGCTTTCTGATCTTTAAATTTTCCATTCTGAAAATAACAGACCTGGAAGAAAGCCCCGAGTCTGCCCAACTCTCACGGGCAGCCGTGTCATTGCTCACACCAATGAACGCTTTGAGTCGGGGCTCTGACTGCTTCAGACAGGTTCCTTAATCACGGCAGTGACTTTCAGTATCTGTAGGAAAGAAAAAAAAAGCCAAATCAAGGAAGGATCCGCTGTCCCCACTGGAGCCAACAGCCATGCTTCTGCTGCGTTCGGTGGGACCAGATGTTGGCACTGCAGAATGATGCGTGGTGCTACACTGGGTGCATCTTGGCTGTGCTGCAAACATTCCTTGTGTGAAGGAAGTGCTGTGGGTCACGGGCAAAGCCAAAATGCGGTGGAGAGCCTTAGCTGAAGCTCACAGCTTGCACAGAGGGCAGCAGAAGCACTGCACGAAGGGTGACTGCAGGAGTAGTGCTCCTGCATGAAGCTGTTTGCAGACACGGATGGGGACAATCGGTCTAGATGATCTCCAGAGGTTTTTTCCCACCTCAGCCATTCTGTGATTCTGTGATAGTTATGCTGTGCTAACAATGCTCCCTGTGCTGTAACTCCACAAAGGAAAGAACCAAGGGTTATCCCAGTGAGTCGGTTCAGCCGTACAGAGGGAAGGCTGTGATGGACACCTGCAGCTGCAGAGGGGCATGGAGACGGAGCAGGGTGCTCCATGGGGGCACTCAGTGAAAGCACAAGGCTCGAGGTGCAGCAGCACCCACTCAGCAGCTTTGAGAGTCCTCTCTTCCCAAACACACAGCTCTCTTCAGCCCGAGGCACTCGGCTTGGCTTGACGTCTTGCTGCCACTGATCTGGTGCTGCTGTCGTCTTCCTGACTCCACCACTTCACATCACACTGTGCTCCCAGCACATACATCCCTGTCCTGTGATTTTAAGGATGGCAGAGGCTCTCTCAAAGCCACAAAGAAGCTGCCCATCAGATGGCTTAGATCTTACACTGGCAGCACTGACTTGGCTTCAGTGAACAAGCTACATCTGGCAGCCTACAACTGAAGAACTAAGCTAACTAGGAGCCAAGGTGCCCCAGGAACAACAAGGGCAGCAACGTGTTTGTGCTCTCTCAGTTTAATGTGAGCTTTGGTGGAGCTGTTGAGACAGGAAGAAAGAAAGTTTTCTTCATCAGTTCATCTTAGTGTAATAACCTCAATATCACTGAGCCATTGATGTCGTGGTCCTCCGTTCACTTAATATTTTGTTTCCATACCAACGAGCAAAAGCAATGGTGTTTTTTTTAAGACACTTTAATTTGTCTAGCTCGAAGGTACTGCAAAGCAATAGCAATGATCCAAAAGTGACCATTTGCTGACGAGTGGGTTTCTCCCCAGGGCAGCTCGCACACCCTTACTCACTCCAAAGATGAAGTACGGAAGTAATTGTCAAGCACTTCTCATTTGCAAGCATGAGTGACAGAGCCACATCTGTGTAAGCCATAGTCATGAGTTTCATTGATTCTGATGGGTAATTTATTTCTGACTCCGCAAGGCAACCCCTTAGAGACCAGCAGTCAATACCGGTAGAGGTGGATTAGCACAATAACAAATCATTTGGGTCAGTGGGCAGGCAGCACAGTTATTATTACTATTAGCTCAGGTTCAGATGGAAAAGAAAGGGAAAAGTTAGTGTCAATTGCAGGCTGTATCTATCTTGTTTCTCCTTTTTCTCTGGCAGGGTTACAAAACATGCCGCTATTTTTTATTTATTTTTAATATCGATGCATTTTAAACAGGAAGAAATAGAGTACAGGGACGTCTCTAGTCCCTGTTCTCATCTCACCTTCTTCACATATTGTGTAATTCCCCAATGTCTGGGAACCTGTTCAAAACTCCTCATTGTGTTGGCATGTTCGGATCTCGGGGGATGAGACCCGCAGCTAATATTGAAGACAATGTATTCTCGTCTATGAATAATATGAAGCAATGAATCCTTTTTTCTTCTTTACTTTTTCAGCTCTCACATGGCCTTAATGAAGATTGTGCAATCCTGTCTCCCTGGGGGCACATGGGCACAATCAAATATCTGCACTTAAACATTCTTCCAAACCCCAAACCCCAAAATGAAAACTAAAAAACAATCATTCCTTCCTTCCAGGCTTCCTGAGCAACATACAAACAAGTCTCTGTATGCAAGTAAAACTGTAAACTGAAAACAGGCTCACAGGATAGAGAGAAGTGTGGCCTGCACCCATCGTGGAGCAGGGATGTGAGTGCTCCTCCTCCAGCTGGTAGCACCCTGCACATCTCTGTATGTTTGCCTGGCAATTACTGCAGTGAGTTATCCTTCAGACACATATTGGTGGATTGTTCCGACCTCAGTAGCCCCAGACTTCCCTCTAATCTGCATTTTCCTTTCTTAGTTAATAAGGTTGAGTCCTGCATTCTTGTCCTGAGAAACTCAAGTGCTGCTGGAGTGAGAATGGATTGCCAGACTTGGTCCCAGTGGGACTGGTTGAGCTGGAAATCAGGTTCAATGTGATTCAGCTTTGAATGAAGCTGGCTATGACAGAGCTACTTTGGAGAAGGGGAAGGTGGGCAAGAGTTACACAGATACTCATCAATAAATAAACTCTTTTCTTGTGTTGTCTGAGAGGTTCCAAACATTCAGAGCTTCTGAAGTGTTAGGTCATTTCAGAAATGACCTAAACTTCAGTGTCCTACTGGAAAAGTTAAGGCATCCAGGCAGGAGTGATGCTCCAGGAGCCCAGGGGCTGCCCTCTGATCCCAGCAAAGCATCCGGGAGGGAACCCGGAGGAGAAGGCAATAAAGGACATAACCTGCTGGCTGGAAATTGTTTGTCCAGGCTACGTGATGAAGACTTATAAATAAGAAATACAATAGCACAGGCTTTGGTTGGCTCAGAAATTATCCACAATTAATAAATTGACCCATCCTATGCACTGCGTTATTTTCTCTGACATTTTCACAAGCTACAAATCTGATAACACAATTAAGTGACAAGTTCAATCACTTCTTTATTTCATGTATATGTATATTATAATATTTTATAGCTGTATTACAGAAAAGACTGTTTACTCTCATTGTATCTTCCCTACCATAATTCAGAGCTTTGCTTGCCTAAGAAATTACTTGTCTGCATTTTGATTAAAAAAGCAAAACCTCATTGTTCCTGTGGCAAATGAATTCAGCCTTTAAATGAAACTCATTGTCACATCCTTTTCTATGCAGCGAAAGCATTCAGCTCCTGGAATGGTTTTAACCTCCAACACAGCACTTCTGTGCCCATATCTGATCCAGCCTCGATCCATTTTTCTTCCAGAGCTTCGTCGGTGTTCGGGCTCCACACTTAGTTCTCAATGAACTGCCTATAACGCAGTAGTTACAGCTCCCTGGAAAATGACACACACTAACTCTGTCGAGTTTTTTATTAGCTTGGATGGGTCTTTTATTTTAGCAAAGTCTTTTATTACCTCAGAAGGCTTCAAACTGATTCTGAAGTGGATGAGTGAAGACCTGGAGATCCAATTTTGTACCAGAAGCCACTAATAATTATTTTAACCATAACCCCTTGATTATTGACAGGCTTTTGTTCTTTACTGTCATTGCACGACACACTGTGAAGTGAAGCAGTGCACAGACTTGCACAGTTACCTGCCAGGGCTCGGCCAGGCCGCGGGAACCCACCAGCAGAAGTCCTGTTCCTCAAAGGACACAAAGAGACGCTCGGATGTCCCCCCCTATCACATTCCCTCCAGGCACTTTCATCCCTAAGAATCAACAGGTTTGTTTGGTTGGTTTTTCTTGCCATGAGTGCAAGAAGTTGTGCTGTTTTGCAGCCCCTCTGCACACGGTAACAGCTCCCGTGTCCGTGAGCAGCGGCTGAATTCCACACGACTCGGTTCAGATCGATACACAGATGCCCGAGGCTACAGAGAGTGGGGGGCTCTCAGCTTAAGATGTCTGACCTGATGCATCTCTCAGCTCTTTGCTTTTTCAAAGATGTCAGACTCCCTCTCCCAGCAGCAGATTTCATTTTCGGTTGAGTCAAATTGAATTGCTGCTTATTTTTTCGTATGTTCTGCCCTGGACTGGAAGATAATCTGATCCTTTTTATTCCCTGACATTTGTCAGAAAACATCATAAGAATGTTATGAAGAAAAGAGGTGTCTGGATGTCTCAGGCGACGGTTACTTTTTTGTCCATTAATCCACATATGAGGCGTGCTCCGAAAGCAATGCCTCCCATTTTATGACATCAGCCCATGACAGCAGAGGCAGATGTTGGTGAGATGGCCCTAAAGGTTGAACCTTCCCACCAATATTTTATTACGTGTCACAGACAGCAGCAGAGGGGCACCTGACAGGCTGGCATCTGACACGGAAGTGCAAATGAAGCAAAAGGGTGGAATTGCATTCCTCCGCGTGTAAAAAAATGGCACTCACTGACATTCACTGATGCTGAATGTTTCTGGAGACCAACCAGTGCATGTGAGCAGAGGGAGAGGTGGTGGAGCGTTTCAGCAATGGTAACAGTAAAAGTGGTCCCCACCACAGGGCAGAAATTTATGAGCACGGCACGCTTGCTCATTGCTGGTGAAAATGCACAGATAATGGTGGTGACTGTACTGACAATAGTGTTTTGCAGCTAAGAACTCACTCTGTCAAACAGTATTAATGTGCTCTTTGTATCAGTGGTCAGTAGGAGGTATTATTTTCAGAGCAACCTGCATATTTACACAAACTTGACAAATTTTAGTAGCTTCTCATTCCACAGCAGTGTCTACATAAATCAGAATGGACTCTGTCAAAAGAAGTGAGTGCAGATGTACCAGCAATACCAGCATCAAGCTGAAGAAGTGCAGAAACATGGAACTATTACTAACAAGTAGAATGTAATTGATAACACCCAGGTCTGTAACACATGCTCTAAGGCCATTCCAAAACAGCATGCAATTCACCCCAAATTCATCTCCCTTTCACTCAGCAGTCACTCTCTTCATTTGCAGTCTTTGAGTAACACTTCCATGGCTTCAGTGTTTGTTAAATTTGAACTGATCTCATAATCAGGATTCCTCACTGAGAATAAAATAATAAAATGCGTGACTGAGATCTTGGAAAATGACCAAGAAATTAATTTCCTTCTTTGTTCTAAAGGAGACTTATTCATATTATCAAACCATTTAAACACTTTACAGCTCTACAGCTGAAACATTTCACAAGAAAGAGAGGGAGAGGGAGAGGAAGAGGGAGAGGGAGAGGGAGAGGGAGGGGAGGGGAGGGGAGGGGAGAAGGGAGAGGAGAGGAGAGGAGAGGAGAGGAGAGGAGAGGAGAGGAGAGGAGAGGAGAGGAGAGGAGAGGAGAGGAGAGGAGAGGAGAGGAGAGGAGAGGAGAGGAGAGGAGAGGAGAGGAGAGGAGAGGAGAGGAGAGGAGAGGAGAGGAGAGGAGAGGAGAGGAGAGGAGAGGAGAGGAGAGGAGAGGAGAGGAGAGGAGAGGAGAGGAGAGGAGAGGAGAGGAGAGGAGAGGAGAGGAGAGGAGAGGAGAGGAGAGGAGAGGAGAGGAGAGGAGAGGAGAGGAGAGGAGAGGAGAGGAGAGGAGAGGAGAGGAGAGGAGAGGAGAGGAGAGGAGGAGAGGAGAGGAGAGGAGAGGAGGAGGAGAGGAGAGGAGAGGAGGGGAGGAGAGGGGAGGAGAGGAGAGGAGGGGAGAGGAGGGGAGAGGAGGGGAGAGGAGGGGAGAGGAGGGGAGAGGAGGGGAGAGGAGGGGAGAGGAGGGGAGAGGAGGGGAGAGGAGGGGAGAGGAGGGGAGAGGAGGGGAGAGGAGGGGAGAGGAGAGGAGAAGGATAATAACAAGGAAAAAAAATGAAGCAATCACAAATTTTGCACATAATGAAGACCACTGAAGTATCACTGGTTATATCATGTTGGCAAGAAACTTAAAATGGAAAGAATTAAAGCAGCTTGTGTTGATGATTATGTCATATATCAGATGTGACCACTGGATGAATTCCACTTCATCAGAAATTCTGTAAAAACCTCAGCTAAAAATGGATTGTGTTTGTTTTCAGGGAATTAACGGTACAAATAAACACAATTTAATTCCTGCATTACTGTGAGAAACTTAAAGCCAGACTTGTGTTGTTTTTCTGTAGCTTGGTAACAGTGCTATTAACAAACAGATGCTCTGAAACTAGTTTAATATCATTAAATTATTATTTTTGTTGGAGTGCTGGTTCTTATCCAAACAGAACACAAAGCAAGGCCAAACAACTCTGGTGTGAAGTGCCATGCTGCAGGCAGACCCATGCACATGCACTCTGCATTTCCAGGAGCTTGAACAAGTGGGGCAGCAACTTCATGAGACCTGAAGCAAAGGGCAGTGATGGACCAGGCTGTTCTGCCTCTAAAGCTCAATGGCTGATCACAATTTCACTGAGTTCTTAATGGCTAGAAAGTCAAACAACAGCATGGGGCATTCAGAGGGAAGAATCAGAGGCTTGCACGAATCCATTAATAAAATTAAAAACAAACAAACAAAGCAACAAGCAAAACAACAAACATACCCAACCAAAACAGCTACTTGTTTCATTTCCACGTTTACAAAAAAGCACAAGTACTAGGCTTAGAGCACCTCTGTTCTCCTGAGAGACAGTGGGGCTGCTGTTCCCTGCCCACACCAGGAAAGGACATTAATTTGAGGCTGGAGTTTGCATTTCCATCATGTTGGTGTAATAGTCACGCACCCGTGGCCAGAGCCAGACCCCAGTCACCATAATCCCATGTCATTGGGTGCCATCGGGTACACCCTGTAACCCAGCCTGGCAAGAAGCTATGTGCAGCCCCTCAGTCTCAAGGACAATTCACAGCTCTGTGTCATCATTTCACATCAAAATCCACCATTCCTTCCTGAGAGCTGAGCTTTCCTCCTACCAACATCTCCTTCATTTTACTTCAAGAGTCACAAGTTTGAAAAATCCATCCAATAACCTGAGATGTCACCAATGGGAACTGGGAACTAAGCTCATCTGGGAAGACAAATTCCTTACCTGAAGGACAGGGTAGGTGGCATTAACTTGGCTAATTGTTTACTTGCTTAGCTAATCTAACATAATCTGCACTGATTAGTTTTTGATTTCATGCTAGATGAGTATACAGCTTCTGTGTGCCTTCCAGTTAATTTGTGGGTCATAGCAAAAAGTCATTTTTATAACATGTTTAATTCTCCAAAGATAGCAGAGAACAGCAGCCAGTGAGATGCAGCCAGATAGGACTGGTATTAAAAGGCTCATTAAACTCAGCATTAGGGAAAGGTCTTTGTTTAGGTTGCATTCACTTTGGTTGATTAAAAATAAAGTGTAAGCAAAAGGTATGTGGAAGAAATATTCAGATGCAAAATATGTTGTACAGTCTCATGTACATGGCTATGCAGTGCTTGCAGACACCATCTCCTGTTCAAGCTCCTTCCAAAAGACATCTTTAAATATCATAAAGCCTCCGTTTGTGGGCTCAATATGCCAGGGCTGAATATTTTATAATGAGTATAATGAGAGCGCCATTTGCTTGATAAGTCTTTAATGTTTTCATGAGAAGAACAGGGGTAATTTTGAGTCTCATGAAATATTATACATACAGAATTAGTGATCACAATTGGCTTTTGCTCATAAGGGGACTGAAACTTTCCCCACAGAAAGGGACAGGGTCAGAATTTGATCCAAAGATGTTAAATCTCAACTTTGACGGAGGTAGTTACCTGAAATATCTGATTTATTGCAGTTAATGCTATGGAGTTACAGCATATAAACAATACTTTCTGTATCACAAGAATATAGAAATACTGTTCTAGACAAGAATGAAAAAGCTTGGATGGCTTCACGGGCCCGTAATAGGTAGCAAAGTTCACAGCCTTCACCTTGAAGTCTCCAGTTGAAATTTAGATTGATTGTGACTAAAAGTAATTTCTGTCTGACAGCTCATGTGAAGAGAGTTACTTCGTTTCATAACAAATGTGTGGCCAACAGCCTAAAAATTATTATCACCATTTAACAAGTCCATTGGCAGTCCCGGAGGCACCGCGGACTGGTGGAAGTCAATCCTGCCTGCCTGGATCGAGGGAAACCAAGGTGGGAAGGAGAAAAACAGAGGCAAATCTATGAGTGTTATAAGTCTTCTGGGGAAGATCTCACAAATTTAATTGCTTGAGCCTCTCCGTGGGAGCAAAATTTACCTACTTCCTCACAGAGCGCTGCCGGCTGGCTCATGTATTGTTTTTATTCCACAGAACTGAGTATTCCAGCTTGTAGGAAAGGAAGAAGCTATAGTTCCAGGGGGGTTATTGTAAAATAAATAAACAAATAAAAATATTTGGCCAGCAATATGGAAGACCGTTTAAAGAGAGATAAAAAGCCTAAAAAATCTCAACTGATAAATGAAGCCAGGAGTATAAAATAGTATCCTAGAGTCATTAAGGTTGGAAAAGACCACTAAGTTCACCTAGTCCAACTGCCAGCCCATCCCCAGCCAAGCATCCACCATGACTGGCACTGTCCTTGAGCACTTCAGGTCATGACTGCTTAGGGAGGAGATGATTTCCCCAGACACAAAGTGTACTTCTGTGTCCTAGAGGGAGACAGGCATCACAGAGCATGTGTTCTGGCAAATGCCAAAAATGAGGTTCTGCGGTGTGCATCACCTAAAATGATGATGTAGGATGAGTTAGGCCATGTTAACTCAGCACAAAGCTCTGCTACATGACAAAGACTTTCCAGTACAGCTCCTATTACCAGATTCAATACACATTCTTCTATTTCAAATAAAACTGAAGAGGCAATGAAGCAAAGCAATAAGTGTATATTCATCCAATTTTGAATTATTTTTCCTTGCATCTGAGGAAAGTTCACTGCCTTTCCCAGAGTAATTGATACGGTGCAGAACAAGAATGCAAACGACTCAGAAAAAAATGTATGTGAAATGTGGATTCAAACTTTTCCTGAATAAATGTGCCAGATGAAATGTTTACAGATGTTTCTGTTCAGGAACCTGAAAAGCAAAGTGATCTCTCTGACCAACCACGGCTAAAAGTATTCACATCATTAAGTGGTAGTAATCTGTTATTAAACTTAAATAGTAATTAAGGATTAGTCATTGCCTATTAGTGACAGCCCTAGGAAGAGAAAGGGAGTGTGAATTAAGGCTACTGGCAAAGCACATACTCAGCATTATTGTTTTAGTCACATCTCATGTTGGCACCGCTTCACGCACCTCTGCTACACATACAGAAGATGGGAGCAAATCCAACAAAGCCACACTCGAAAACCTGGATTTTCCAGCTCAGGTTATGGTATGTTATGCAGTACAAAGGATCCATCATGTTAACCATTCATGGACAAAAAGCAAATCTTGATGAATCCAAGCAAATTATCACTAGGGCAAGAGATTTTGTACGCATACATTTATCTGCGCATGCATATATGGTTAAGAGTCTGTGGATTGATTTTTACAAAAACCTGGAAATATAGGTCTATGTTAAGGAGAAACTGCATATAACTGAGGACTGAATTATTTACTATGACCCGGGGCAGCTTTAAATTATGAACTTTTTTCACATTTGGTTTTTAAGGCACTGGATATCAGCTTTTTTGCCTCTTTGTGCGTGTTCCACCTTTTCTTTGTCAGCTCAGTTTTTCCACACAGTGCACGGGACAAAGTCTGTCCTTAGGTGAGCTAAATGGCATTGCATTCAGTCACTGAGTGATGTATGTGTGCATCCAAGGACTAGGCTTTGTTCTGTAGGAAGCAACCTCTCTCACTGATTTATGCCCTGTATTTTCAACAGTGCCATAGCCACATTGCATCATTTAAACAGCAAACATTTAAATTATCCAAAAAGCTGAGGTATGCAATTTGTACAGGAGAACAGAAGAACATCTTTAGGTCAAGAAAAGTGATGATTGCCATAGCTACCAGCAACTCTTAAATGCCATAATAGCCTCTGTCATTCAGACAGAAGTTGTTAGGTTGGCAAAAGATGGTGTGGATGTACTCTGTGACAAAACTGCAAAAACGAACACCCAAAGAAGTTTTCGAAGTACAACTGAAACACGAAACAAAGAGGAGATGGCTGCTTTACATTTCCAAGAATGGTGCGTGCACTGTCCTTAGCTATCCGTATCTCCCGCAGTGAAAGCAATACAAACATCTTGCTAAAATCTAGTCATCTCCGTAATCCTGCTGGTTACCAAGAATTACTGGATCTCCAGTCCCATTTTGACGTGGATCATGCTATTCCAGCAGTGTGTGGCAATAGGATGCATTCATTTAATGTTTTATAGTACTGAAAGTCGTTTCAGATATTTAAGCTTGTTACATGAGTAAGTCATTTTGGCAGATGTTTGGTTTTGTTTGCCCCTATTCTCTTGTTGCTTATACAGAACTAAACTTCCAGAATCAGCTTTAAGGTGAGGAATGCTCAGAAATGCCTCTAGTTCAAGAGGGCTGCACCAGTGCCAAGGAGAGATACAAGTTGGTCTGCCATCCAACTGTAGCTCATCCCCAGCTGAGCTATTGATGAAATCTTGGTCAAGTTGAGTAACACCTAAAAAATATTGCAATAAGAGTGTACACCTGCTGCAACCATAAGTATTGGGAAAGTATCATGAAAGGGCCAGTCAGTTGTGGTAGTGCTTTAGAGTTTGATCTGCACCAGTGTTTGGAGAGCAGCAGTTTTCACTTCAGCTCTCCCAGCAGTGGTGTTTGGCCACGGAAGCTTTGAGCAGGTGAGTTGGTTTGTTCCCTGGCCAGGCTGTGTGTGTAAAAATGCTCTCTGCGTCACTGATCTATTTTTGCCAAGAACATAGAGTTTCAGAGATCCTGTTTTGAAGTCTAAGAAGATATTTAGTGGTACAGGGAACCATAACATTTGAAGACTGTGTTCCATCCCTCTTCAAAAAATCCACAGGTTGATGTGAGATTATTGAAAAACACAGTCATACTTCTAACTGCAGCTCAGCCTTTTTAGACTGTGAGCTCATCAGAGCATAGAGCATCTACTATTTGGAATTTATGTCCTTCCTGGTATAACATGGCCAAGTTTTCGATGGTTTCTCAAGTTCTACAGTAATGAAAATAATGAATACTCTAGCAGCAGCACGACCCTCATCTGAGATAGATGGAGTTGACTGTGAACCCTTCTGAACTATTTACTGGTTGGGAGGGTCAGATGCAGGCAACATCATGACTGAGTCATATCTGAGAATAAGCTTAAACTTCACATTTCTCTGCCCCAAAATGCATACCACCAAGTGGCTTTCAAAACAGGTTAAAAAATAATAAAAAAAAAGAGTAATTTTCATCGTGGCGGAACAAAAGCACTACAGCTTCTTGTGATTGCAATAAAGAGAAAAGATGTTATTGAGTGATGCATCCATCTGCCACATCTGGGAAGGATATACAATGTACTCTGACTTACCTAGTGCTCACTTCAGGCATTCAATCTAAACAATCATTTTAGAGTTTTACAGAAGACAATACAAAACACCGCACAATCACTGACGACAGCTTTTGATGACAAAGAGCAATTAGGGAATCCTTTCAGTTAAACAATGGAGGTAAAAGGACATTTCTATATTTCCAAATGACAGTCAAGGCTCAGGTGTTGCAGACAATACAGAAATAATGCAATATTGCTTCTCTCCAATGCACTTTTACTTCTGGAGGTTAGCTCTCTGATATTGATTCACTGCTGCCATTTTTTCTCTATCAGCCTCACACACCCTTTTTTGTGTGAGGTCAGTGCACATATAGAAATAATACTAAACCTAGGAGGAAAAAAAAACCTGAGGGTATTTATGAGATTGGACTTGAAATCACCTGCTTGCTCCATTTAAGAACAAGCAGAAGAAAGGTACGCATGCCACCAGAGCACAAGGTGGCTGCACCATCTGATCCTATCCTGATCTTCCCCAGCTGCAGCACTGCCCCCTGCTCCTACAAAGCATCACTCTCCTGCTCCTTGCACCCTCAGTGGAACAGAGCAAACACAAACCTTCCACTGCCTTCAGTTGGGCACCACAGCCAGCAACTCTAGCCAAAGACCTGTAGAGAGACAACGGACACAAAGCATTGCAGTGCTCCTCCTTCTGCTCTTCTCGTCTCTTTCTCCTCTAAATGTCAACATTTTATGGGGTTTTTACTCCCTTATTCTTCACAAAAACACTTTCAGCCCAGCATAATTTTCCGGGCAAATTGTGCACTTGTCAGATCACCTGATTAAGAGCCCCGTATTCATTACTATAAAAATCCAATGAGCTCGCTGAATCATTAAAAAGCAGATTGGCCAGTAATAATAATCAGTTTTCTGCTAATAAATACAGCTTGCATGCCTAATTCTGTGTCCTACTCAAATACCAACGATGAAGAATTTAACTTTTAAAAAGTACATTACTGCATGTAATATTAGTGCATTGGTCTTAGTACAGAGCATTACTACTGTCTTTAAAGGGCAGTCAGTTCATGCATTAATTATTTCACTGAAAAAGCACATTGATTTCTTGAAAATCTCTTCATGCATAGAAGTAATTTGAATATTGCAGATGGTTAAACCCTCTCAATCAACTTGAATACAAAGAAAGAGCAAAGACATACTTGAATTCGAGGGCTAGCATCAGAAATGCAAGCACAGTCAAATGAGTGCAGCTCATTATTCATCGTGGGATGTCTGTGTGATACACACCCACAGGGACACGGGGCCACTCCGACCTCTTTGCTGGGCAGGGGAAGCAGCAGAACAGAGGCAGGGTGGGCAGCAGTACAGGACTGCAGGCCAAGATGGAGCAGCAGCAGGATATACTTGGAGAACTTCATTTACAGAATGATGGAGAAAGGTGCGTGGAGAGTTTAGATGGCCCCATATACATCACGAGCTGCAAAAGCCATATGTGGTGCCCTAACTCTCTGTAACTTGCTGCTCCTATTGCACCAGTGTTTGTAAGGCAGCTGGCTGACGGCTGCTGCTGGTGCATGTCCAGTCCCTGAATTTTACTGCCTTAAAAAATATTGGACCTCTATAACCTCACACATTTAAAATAGAATATTTTGGAAATATGTATTTTTCGTAACCCACAAAATAGCAAAATCCAAAAAGATACTGAGCTCATGCATTACAGAATTCTATCACTGCACAGACATCGACATTTCATTCACCAACACAGCACAACCTTATATACTTCTGATGGTGAATATTTTCCACAGACTTTCTTAAACAATTCATATCCACGAATTAAGTTCCAGTTACATCAATCTGTAAGTATATTTGCAGAGTACAACAAATCTCACGTTAAAATTTGGGACATATTTAGGCTGTTGTCAACTTCTAACTGCACCTACAATAGAATCTAGACTGTATTTAGTGAGTGAATTAGAATTATTGGGCATTATTACTTCTTTCTATTGTTTTCACCCTCTGTGGTTTGCTTGGAAGATAATTTTAGCCCCAGGGCACAATCATGTAAGGAAAGCTCCATGTTCCAGAAAGATGTCTCCAAGGAAAGGACTGTACCATTCTCTCCTGCCTTTAAGAGTGACTTCTGTTAAAACAACATTTACAGAGCAGTCCTTCAGTACTAATTTCTGACAGCACTCAGCCAGGGTCAGAAGAGTTTCACGTTCTGAATTAACTTCTCACTGCTGGGGGTTCAGCTGAGAGCACCCAGGCTTCAGGAGTGCTCCCAACAGCTCCTGGGTCAGAATCCTTTGGAAGAGGAAGAAGGTCAGGGAATCCATCATTTTGGAGGGATGATCTTGGTGGTATATAAAGTTTCAAAAAAAAAAAAAAATGAACTCCAATCATCCAGATGAAAATCAGGGGTACAATTATTGAATTATTGCTACAATGCAGATTATTACTTCATTTTGATGGGAGACATTTAAAGGTGTTTTGCACCCTCTGTATTAGCAATCCCTCACAGGCTGAAGAGATTTAAAATCAGAACAAAGAGACCAGAGCACACGGGCATAGAGAAGAGAACAGGGAAATGTGCAGTCAGCGTGCCCAAAGGCACAGTTCAAAACAGCAATAGGGAATTGCACGTGGGCTTACAAACTGAGTTAAAAACACAGGGGAAAAAGCCCCATTACAAAAACAACACTGCTTTGATGTGAAGATTAGCATTTAAAACTGTGATTTGTTTATCCCAGACCAACTTTACTAGATCTGAGCAAGTGTCAGAGCTAAGAATATGATTTTGGGAGAGCTCTTGGCTGTTGATAGGTGCTGCCCCATGGCAGGAAGTCATTTTCCTGCTCAGAAGATGCTCCTGGCTTCCACGTGATGTGAAATGACACCAGAAATAAAGGAATCACCAAAGCTCATCCTTGATATACGAGCCAATTCGAATCCCTGGGCTGAGACAGGGAGCTAAGGACTACTACTCTTCCAAAGCAGCCAGAACAGGATCGTTAAGCAGTGCACTAATAGCCTGGAGTCAGTTCCACCAGGGTGAGGATGGAGCTGCAGTGCGGGTGTGGAAAGGGCTGTGCAGAGGCATGGGGTGCAGCAGCATGGGGGGCTGCTGGAGGGCTGCAGGTGGAGCTGAGCGTGCACCAGCACTCCTCCTTCCCAAAAGTATCCCCTGCTTGATAGTCCAATCTGAAATCTAGGGATATGGCCCATAGTTATTCTATACCTGTGAAAAGGAATATAGTTATTCTACACCTGCTCCTTTACAAGCCAGGAAAATACGTTTTTCCTCTCTCTTTTTTTTTTTTTTATTTTAACCTTACATGGAAATTTAAAGTAGGAGATTCCTGTTCAATGAGACTGGAAAGATACATACTGTGCCATAAACATGCTTTGTCCCCTGGAAGAGCCACTGCTTTCTGGGTGCTGCTGTGCACAGAAGCTGAGCAGGAACAGATCTGGTGACTTCGGTCTCCCATACACACCAGGCACTGATGCTAAGCTGCTCCACAGGACTTGACAGCTGAAACAAACTATTAACCACGGACAAAGCAAGGGGAAAGGTTCCCAGTCTGCTCCCTAACAGTTTTGACAAGGCAGTTCGCAGATTTACTGCAGAATTCCCATTTTAGATCACAATAAACTCAGCTCTGTTCCAAATCATCACTACTCTTTCCTTTCAATGGACTGATATGGCTCTGCAGAGCCCAGACCTGAATTTAAGCAAACACATCTAATATCTTGAGAGAAAAATCCAAAAGGAGTTAGAGAGTCACAGCTGGCTGCCAGAACCAAGCAATGCTGGTTTGTCACATTGGTGCTTTATTGGTGTCCGGGCTCAGAAGTGTCCTCGTATTCTCCCTGCTCCCTCACATAGCTGAGTCTGTTTATAAAAGCTGATGAATGGCCAACAGTAAATACTGTGTGCTTCTGCTTTGCATTCTTGGCTCATTTGTGCTCTTGCTGATAAAGCACATGGGAAATTGTCTGAGACCTTGTGTAAACCCTCTGTCCAGCCACAGTAAGCTCACTGGAGAACTGAGGATAGTGTTCAACCATCTCCTCCACATTGTCTCTCAAGACATGAGACCCACTGAGTACTTTTTGAGACATCACAGGATACCTCCTTCAATAGGTCTTCTTCTTCTTGAACAATTACTATGCAATAAACTATTTTATTGGTTTTCCTTATATACTGTATTTCTGAAAACAAAACAATAAATGGCTGTAAAACCAATAAAATGTACTAGGCTAGTGTTTTATTACAAACAAGCCAATACCATACACTGCAGCATATTTTTCAGCTCAGTGCACCAGGCTTCTTGTTGTCCAGGTGAACATTCCTGGCTGTAAATTGCAGCACTATAGCTCTTTTCCGGCGCACTCTAAAACTTCTTTAGGTTGATGTGCCTTAAAACACTCCTAGTCCTTGGGCAAATTTATGGAAAGGATAAAGCTTGGCGGTTTTACGCCAAGGCATTTTTAACTTTGCTAGCCACCCTGGAAGTGCATTCAGGTGCTGAGTGCAGAGCTCAGTTCAGCTGTCCAAAGCCCTTCACAACTGCAGCGTTCCCCACAGACACAGCCTTGGAGCAGCGACTGATTCAGCCAATGGACTGTTCACCAAGAGTGATGGTTCCCCAGGCAGGAACCCTGCCTGTCTTTCTGGCAATTGCCCTGCTTATAGCAGCTATGAACAAGAATAACACTGAAGAATAAAGTTTTTGGTAAGACTCTTCAGTATGGTTCTGCTGACTTTTCCTGTTCCATGGTCCCAGAAACCAAACATTTCAGCAAGGATCTCTTTGAGCATCTACCTGGCATACTTATGTGAAGTGCTTCCAACTTGGCTCTGTACCAATCCTTTACACAATCTATTTGTCTAAAACCTCCTCTTCACAAGAGGAATGGTCACTTGTAGTGGTGGTTGAGTGCCTGAGACACATCCATGTATTGCTCTGCCCTTGTGAGAGACCTCAGCGCAAACTCAAGTACAAGAGCACAACTTGAAATGGGATTTCTTGAGATGCCTGTTTCTGTGGACTTAGAGTCTGCTTCTGTGAAATGGGTACAAGAGTAATGTGAACATAAGCAAACAAAACGCAAAAAAACAACAACAAAAACCACATTAATTACTCCAATTCCTGTTCATCACTACTGAACAAAGCAAGAGGTTGGTTTTGTGGATGATTTTACAGGGTGCTAATGCAGACGTTATTTCTCATGCAGCAGCCTCCAGTTCTGTGCAGTGCAGCAGCACTCCGAGCCAGCAAGAGTTGCCCATCAATCTCCAGCAAGAGCAAAATGGCAAGGAAAAGTTTAAAATCATCCTTTCCATAAATCGATGTCAGAGTTTATCGTGTTGTGACAAAGACCAGTTGCTTTTCCTTGGCCATTTACCACAAAAACTCTGAAGAAGGCTTCCACTGTTGCTCAAAGCAAGCCAATATCTAAACCCAATATTGACCACAGAAACCAAAAGTACTTCAGAATTGAAGGGTACCTCTGAGACCAGATACTAATATGTTTGAAATCAATATCATAATCTATGCAAGAGGCATCTTCCTTCCTCTTGCACCTATACATCACTGCTGCTGTGCTTAGTACACGGCCAGCCTGACCTGGCCTTGGCAAAGCCTTGGTATTCACACAGAGTGTATCAAACACACAGCCAGGCTCCAGGAAATGGGTTGGGTAACTTCAGAAAGAAAGTTCTGTTAAGTGAAAATACTTTCTGGTATTAAATTTAGGCAATAAGTTTCATGATCTTTTCTGAATCTCGCACTTAATTTTGGCTTCCTTTTGAAAAAAGGCTTAAGATCAAATAAAACTTGATCCTATTACATGGAAATCCATCATAGCTTTGCAAGTTATCTAAGTGGAGTGCAATTAGGAGGATATAAATATGGTAATGAAGCTGTTACATCACATCGTTCTAGTTTAACACCACATGAATTTGCCCCACTTGCCTATTTATAAGCTGTGATGTGTATGTCTGTGTAGGAAGATGCATCCACTCCTTGCTGTGTCTAATACACCGTGGGTAGCCCTGTAAGTAACCTCTGCAAACACCAGCTAACAAGTCCTAAAAGACAATAAGATATTGGAGGGAAACCCATTTCAGAGATGAAAGTCCTCCCTAGTCCCTGGAGGTGTTCAAGGCCAGGCTGGATGGGGCCCTGGGCAATCCCATGTAGTACTAACTAAGTAACTAAGTACTAACTAATGTAGTACTAACCAGTGGTTGGCAATCTTACCTGTGGAAGGGGGGTTGGAATGTGATGATTCTTGAGGTTCCCTGCAACTTAAGCCATTCTATGGTTCTATGATTGCCTTAACCTGGGAAGTGAGGCTGACAATCCCTTGCCAAAGCTGCTCTTTCAGTGTGAGATGCTGGCGTGGACTTGCAGATAGGGCGGTCCAAAGCCATCCAAAATCTCTACAGCTTGTCCTGGGGACCTTAGGTCTAACCAAATGTCCAGCATGGAACTGGTGCAGGGCTTGGGGCAGTCAGGGTGCTTGCTGTCAATGGTATTGCCCCATCTGACCTCCTCCTGTGTCCCTGATGGCAATGCAGCCTCGTGGGGGGAAGATCCCTGCGAAGCCTTCAGCAAAACATCAGATGCACACAGCTCTGCAGACAAAAGAAATCCTCAAGGGCAAAAGTGTCACTGGAGTCAGAGTAAATCACATGAGTGATAACTCCATGGGGAGAACAGCAGACATCAGTCATCAGTGCGCCTGCTTAATATCCCCTGGTTTGGAATATTTCTGCTGTCAGTCAATTCACTCATCTGCTGGGCAGCCAGGAGGATGAACAGAATTACTCTTAGCAGAGTAAAGCTACGGACCATTGGAAATAGTGTCTAACAAGAGCACTTAACAAGCACCTGAGAATGATGATTCATCATTTTCCTCTCTTTTTATAGATATCCACTTAAAGGTACTGAAATCCTCCATCCTTCTTAGATGTGCAGTGTGCAGAGGGCAGGGCTGTGCTGCAGCTTCAGCTTGCTGCCCTTCCTGCACTGGGAGAGGCCCTCAGGGTCTGGCCTCCCCTCATGATGGGTCTTTTTCACTGTTAGATACAGCTACTAGAAAAGCTTTCCCTGGGTGCAGAAGGCAGTGATAACCTTTTATTGCACACTGTTAAGAAATACGTAGCAAAGTATGCTATAAAGGGAGGTCATACCACAAATGCCTTTTCTAAGTAGGGGAAACTGAGGCTGAGAACAATAAAAAGACTTGCTCAAGGTTAAAAATAAGCTGCAATAACAGAAATAAACCCCAAATCTCATGAGCTCAAGCTTGTTGTCAAGCCTGACTGTTTAGGTTAGTTCTTGATATCACAGCCTTGTTTTCCTTCAGTCACTTACTTAAGATGCTGTCCCTAAAATCATCTTTTCTCATTGCTCTTTGCTCAACAAGTTTCTCTTGCAGTCCTCCCAGCGTTACCTGCTTTGAATGTACATGAAACATCATATTCTTGTCCTTAAATATGAAACTGTTCATAGCTTCATCTTCTGCATAGCTTGCTGATCATAAGAGACTGGAACAAAACCTCTAGGATCATCCAGTTCAACCCCAACCCATCCCTGCCCTGCCCACTAACCATGTCGCCAAGTGCCACATCACCTTTCTGATACAGCATCCTGCTACGACTCCAGTGCCAAGTCCCAGCCTGGGAAGCTCAATGGTTTGCACTACCAGGCTGTAACCCCTGATAAGAGTCTGCTACAAAAGGAGGAAAGAACCCTAAACACTCCTGAATTAATATTGATTTCATGTCAATTGCTTTATATTCCTACTTACACAGGCTGAAGGTCATCGATGGAGAGGATCCTTAGAAAGGAAAATTAAAAGCAACTGTCAGCAGTGAAAATGAAAGTTTTCCTAATAGGCAATGATGATTTAGAAGACTGCAGCATCTCTAGTGACTCTACAGCTTGGTGGAAATACAGCTGTGCTTCTCCTTCTTCCAGCAGCTCATAAATCCAGCAGGGGCCACACTTAGCATGAGATCAACCAATCAGCAGATACTGGTAAACTCTGGAACAATTTCAAAGTTCACTTAAAAAATCAACCTGGGGTAAGAGTGGCTTCTTCTTTTCCCTGCAAGATCCGATGTTGGAAGTACAGTGAGAAATCTCCAGGTCAGGCAGCTCTCAATCTTTTCTTATATCCTGTTATTAATGGACAATTGCTCTTGGATTACAACTTCTCCCCTGACTCAAACTTAAACAAAGTGAGGCCCAACTTGGGAGGCACAGCACTCCGAGGTCTTTTTTCCTTTATAGATCCATTTGTGTTCTCAGTCTTCTCTGGGTCCTCTGTTCTCCTCATCCTACCTTCCCCTCCTGTTTTTCATTCCATAGACTCATAGAATCATTAAGGTTGGAATAGACCACAAGTCCATCCAGTCCAAACATTTTTCCTACGCTTCCATTTTCCCCTTGCTTTATCCCTGGTGACATTTACCTGGCACAGAGCGGGCACTGCCTGTCTCATTGCAGCCCAGACACAATCTGTGGTTACTAATCACATCCAAGTGAAGCTTTACGCATCGCTTTGGCATCCCTTTTTGCCAACTCCCCAAACAGATTTAGCTGCATTTAACTTTCTTCTTTCCTCTACTCCTGAATTCATTACTTCCTCCCCCGCCACATCACTTTCTCTTCAGCCGTGTCTTTTCAAGCATCAGTGCACACCATCAGGAGCACGACTTCATGCAGAACACATACCAAAACATGTGCCCTGTTAATTGGGGTACTGCATCTGAATGTGAATAACATAGTCCAACTCTGATAAAATGGTTGATACTAGGATTCAGAGTACGGTATTGAGGCGACATCCCGAGAGCTCAGGAAATAAAAGCACCTCAGGTTCCTCAGTCGATTCCTTTCGGTGTTAAGTCCCTCGACTTTTCCAAATCTGGACTTGGAAATCAAATCCCAATTTCAATGTGGGCAGAAAGCTCAGGCCGCTGCCTAATGCAGACATCCTTAACGCTGAATTAGAGCTGGAGGAAGGAAATGAGCTGGCTATCATGTTTGCAACCTTCTCCTTTGCCCTCATTAATGTTTTATTAATATTTCATATTACATGAAAGCAAGTTTTCCTTTGTGTCTGGCAGTAAATGCTGATCAATATTAATGTTTGATTCATATCTCTGAGAAAGGGACAGCAAGAGAGAACAGGAGTGAAATCGGAGATATGATTTACATGAACTTCAATGAGGCCGTTAAACCAGTAAGGCTACTGAAATAATCAATTGGACAAGGAAGGGGCGAGCAAAGGAGGCCTGGGCTGTGACAGAGCTGGTTACGGTTCAATTAGGGCTGCGGGCAGGAGGAACCTGTGTGAATTGTGTGAATTGTGCCATACTCTGCAAACAAAGCACACAGCAAGGTGAGAAAACGTGTAGGTGGTGAATAGGGCTGCACCTGCAAGAAGGGGTCAGGAGCAGAGAGGAGGCAAAAGAGAGGGACAAAGAAGAGGTATTGCAAGGGAACAGCTGGGTGATTTGTGTTCTGGGGGGCTCAGGCTGTGACCAAAGGTCTCGGAGGAGACTTGTGCATGGCAGAAAGGCAAAACCTAGTTAGCAAGAAGAGGCTTTCAAGGACAGTAACAGGAGTGAGCTTTAGACCGGTGGAAAAGGTCAAAGTGAAGGTATGGGAGTGAAGAGGAAGGTTTGGAAGAGCAAAGGAGATTTGTGACCTGATGGCAGCAGGTGACAGCTCATGGGAGGAGGGACACTGAGCAGCACCAGAAAACAGTCTGACAGATAAATAAGAGAGGTCACGGAGGTGTCACGTTTTTAATTGCTTGATAATGGAACTTGGATTTCCACGCTGCAGAAGAACCCAGGAGCAAAAGCCCTCTGCCAACCTCCATAATGAAACTGCACCAAGCTGAGGAGAGGACATCCAGACAGTTTATGCTCTGAAGTTATTCCCAGTTTCATTCTTCACTTTCCTACAGCAGCCACCAAAGGGAGAGCTGGTGGTGTATCTGCTATTGCTGGTACGTTCTGATAGACTTCTCCAGCTGCCCCCAAACCCAGGGGTTACACAAACCCACCTGCAGAGCAGATCAGCAGCTTCTGTGCAGCAAAGGGAGGCAGGAAAACATGAGCAGGAGGCAACATGCCCTTGCAATTAGTTATTGGTTTGATGTTATATGCTGCCTGTTGTCTGCAGCAGACTCAACCTGGGCGGTTCTCTGAGTCCAGCTGATGCCCCAGCACCTTTCCTGCTCTACAATACCCACACCTGGTCCCCAAATCCAGCTTCAGAGGCCCATGGAAGGCAATGGGCACAGTCATGTTAAAAGCCCTCTATGTTGGTGGCTCTGCCCTCCTGACAGCAGAACAGCACCCCCTGGCAAATGATTAAAACTGCACAGCCATGCAAAATGCAAATATACCTAAGCAGAAATGGAAGATTACCATAACATCTTTAAGGCGGCAGGAAACTTCAAAGCTGATTTGTGCACTCACCTAAAACTTCAGTCTCCCTGTTAGCAGTGTCACAGCACTCCATTAGTTATCCTTGTAATTAGAACAGCGTGGACGGGCACGTACTGCAGATAACAGCTCAGATAACAAAATTATGCAGGTTAGAGAGCTGTTGTTCAGTTCATCCTGGGCAACATCCATTTAGACTCTTCCCTTCTGGTGCAAACCATTCGGGTACCAGCAGAAGCCTTACCTGCTCCATACCAGGTTATTTTCCGTGCTTAGCAGTGAGAGCCAGGAACATTTCTGCTGTGTGGCTGTGACAGCAACAGCAGCTCCACTATTCTCACTTTCAGGTATTAAAGTTCAAAAGGAAAGCACTTTATTCTTCGCATAGGCATTAGCAGATGCATTAGCAGAACTTAAATCCTAAAATCAGTGGAAATAGGTTACAGTATTTTAGCTGCTGTCTTCCCAAGGTTTTAATGCAGTGAACCACTTCACTTTCAAGGTAAGATTTGTGAGTCATTTCAGAATAATTTAAAGCTGGGGCAAATACAACCTTTCCTGCGCAGATGAAGAAAGCTCTCCTGTAGCAGAGTAGCATGGTTTTTCTTCTTCTGGGAAGGGCTGGAGGAAATACATCACGAAAAGAGATTCTTAGGAGAGAAATGCAGGGATAGTTCTTGGGATGCCACATGTTAGGCATAGACAAAAGTAAGACTTCAACATGTAGTAATTGTTTGTAAAAGCTATTACTCGCACTGCCTTCCAGAGCACTACAGGTCCTTAGCACTTCAGTAAATGTTGATCTATGCAAAGAATGCATTTTCTTAAGTAAATTTGCTCTTCAGAAATGTGGATATTCAGGATTCCTTCCTAAGGTGATGGAAATTACCACTTGGTTGACCAGCTCGTCTCTCCTTCACTCAAACAGAGCTCCAGCCCAGTGAGATGGAGTCCCCTGCGGTCATCACTGGGCCTTCTCTGACAGAGAGGGGCTCCATTAAGTAGCATTCCTCTGTGGTCACTAAGATCCCTCTGTTCTTTAAAACAAACTCTTGCACAATGAAGCAGTTGGAACAATTTTCTGAACCATTAGCTTAGGCAACTCTACATTATGCCCGATGCTCTTCCTGTTGTCCCTTAGGAAAAGCACTGGCCATCAGACCAGAGAGCAATTCCAGCTCCTTCCCAGCCCTGGGCAGTCCCAAGGTGTGTGTATGGGGAGGGGTGTGCAGCTCCATTCACCTGCACTGATCTTTAGGACGATTCTCAGTATCTAGACCAGCAGTTTTATGGCCTTCTGTGTCCTTCTTTTGCTGCCCTGTGGCCCCAGATCTCCAAGCATCGCTGAGCAGAAAAAGCCCACCCCAAAAAAGCAGGCTCCCAGCTGACCACTGATAGCCCCAAGGGCTCCAGCTCTGCATTTGCAGTTCCTCATTTCCTCGTCCATTTCAGCTCATCACGTAATGCTCTCTGCTTGTTACGTGAGAGAAAAAATATGCACAAAATTGCTGCGTGAAGATCAGCGAGAGCGGCAAACCTGACAAGCTGCAGCTGCAGAGAGCATCATCAGAGCTTTATATTCCGATGAGGAAGTAGTAAAATATTATACAAGTTGTTTGCTTGCAGTTCATGTCAAAGCAAGAGGGTCTGGGCTAACCCTTGGAGAGGAGGAAAGGGAGAATAAATAGATCCTCAGCTCCTGCAGAAAATGTCCTGCCAGCGATCAGGGATTTATGCATTCACACAGAGGCACATCTCCACACAGGGCTGAATTGTCTCATCATTGCAAAGATAAATATTGCAGATGGGTGAATAATTCACTCATACAAATGTTCACTGAAAACAAATTAACCAGCATGTGTGTACAGGCGATGGAAAATTGTAACAGCTATTTCACAGGGCGCTGGAGGAGACAATTCCTAATATTCATCCAGCCTATCTCAGCAAGTATGTAAGCTACCAAAATCTCCACAATCTGTTTTTGGAGACTCACCCAGTGTTAACTTCCAGGTACTGAAGGGGGAGTTAATTTGAGCACTGCTGTGTGCACTCCCAAGGCCACAGCCACGGGAGCAGGAGCTGATCCTTCCAGAGGAAAACCCAGCGCTGTATTTCAGGCAGAAATGTCAATAGCAATACCTCTTTAATGTCACATTGGAACAGAGAGGGTTTCAACCAAGGGGAAGAAAGGGCTCAGCCTGCTGGGAGCTGCTCGCACTGTGCCCCACCACCCAAAGGAAGACACATCCCTGATGCTGTAGCATTTATCACCAGCCAGATTAAGTCTATAAAAAGGGGATTATGCAGTCCGTTTGCAGCGTAAGACAGACATAAAGCTGTAATAAGTTACAGAGATAATGAGGCAGCAGGACATAAAAAGTCCTGCATGCAAAGAGAAGCCCCTGCTTTCAGAAGCAGCAGTTTGTTGGAAGCACACCTTGTCTGCGAGCACTCGGGAGCAGTGACTGTCACTGCTTGTGCTGTTTGCTCTGGTCCAGCTGAAGAAAACTCCCAGAGGCCAGAAGGGAAAAAAATGTGATTATTCTCTATGCTGTCAGGGGGTTTTTCCTCTAAAATCCTATTGCCTTCCTCACTGCAGCTGAAGCTCAGCACTAGGGATCAAATATATCAACCAAAACTCAACTTCAGCATTACTTGAAGACTGTTGATCTTACTAATGACCCAAAGGGGACACAGACCTCTAGAAACCTGTAAGTAATTTGTTTATCTTAACTCAGCTTGAAAGAGCAACAAAACACACTGACAATGGAGAGCTCTGCCCAACAAATGCTTGTTCCTAAAGTTTGAGACTGCTATAAAAAACTCTTCAGGAAAACGCTGTTTAAAATATTCTCCATAATGCAGCACAAATTCAATCAAAAGAAAATGGGTCGTGATAAAATCACAAGGTGTCCTAAGAAATCTCCTTCTATGGTGCATCCTTCTGCCCTTGACCAGTGTCCCCAGCTCCCTGCTGGCCAGGCTGTGCTGGAAATGCCCTGCTTTATTTTCCAGCCTCCCTTTGCTCCTTCTTTCCTCTTGCTCCTTGAATTTGTCTTTGCCCCAATCCAAGGAGGAAAGCTCTTAATCAAACTTGGCCTTCACTAAAGGAGCATTTCCAAGACAGACCTGTGTAAATAGACACATCTCAATCACCCTCCAAGAGAGGTAACATCTGCTGTTTGAAACAGGACAGCCTCCACTTTCCTATTCATCACAGTAACCCTTCAGAGTCCTGCAGTGTGCCAGTAGCAGAAAAGGCATTTTTGGAGCAGGATATAAGCCAAATGCTGAGTGAAAATATTTTATTTTCACACCAGCCAATATATGAGATGCAACTACAGGGATTTAACCACGATACTCAGGCTCATTAGCAAAGCAAGCATAGATAACAAGGATTTACTGAACATTACTGTCTGACTTGGCCAGCTCTCTCAGAGGGATCATTAAGATGGCAAGCAAGTATTTTGTCTGTGTATTTGGGGGAATTAAGTCTGCATTCACGAGTTCTTGCAACTTCAGCAAAAAAATAAAAATAAAATAAAGCAATATTTAAGTTTTGCACGATGAAAACTCTGACGAATACAACTGTGGTAAGTAAGGACTCTTTACAATGAGCAGGGCCCACAGTGTGCCAGCCCCAGCACGAGGGAGTCCCGCAGGATGCCCCCACCTCTGACCCCAGGCAATGTCTGCTGATTCCCAACTTGCACTACTTTTACACAAATGTATTCCCTGCAGGTTGCATCACCTGAATGTAGACTGTACGAAATATCCCTTCGGCCAGCTTAGGTCAGCTGTCCTGGCTCTGCCCCCTCCCAGCTGCTTGTGCCCCCCCCCCCCCAGCCCCTCACATCTGGACAGCGTAAGAAGTTGAAAAGTCCTCGGCTCTATACAGCAACACTCAGCAGCAACTAAAACATGTTATGTTATCAGTGTTGTCTTTTCTCCCAAAGCCCAAAACATAGCATCATACCAAACACTACAAAGAGAAAGGAAAAACAACTGTCCCAGCTGAAAGCAGGGCACACTTCATTAATAGGTCAGCAGCAAATGAAAGGTCCACACTCATATTTTCCCCAAGCCTTGGGCTGGCAACGAGGCTATTATATGCTTGAACTACAACACGCTTCTCATTGCCTTTATCTCTGCTTGCAAGTTGGTTCAGGAAAGGTTGGTATTAAAGAGATGTTCACATCAGCTTAATTTGTACATGTTCAGGAACTGCTGTCAAAATACAGTGCTATTTAGAGAGGGTGACTTGAATTTATTTGTGACTTCAAGTAATTGATAAATAATAAGTAGACAGAGCACTGTCCGATAACAGAGTCATTCTGGCTCTATTCCATCTACCAGCAGCTAATTTTTGGCTTTTGGCTGTATCAGAGGGCTTTGTTTGCCTGTGTGCAAGTAAAACACGATCCACCTCAGAGCTATCTATTACTTCTGTGCTGCCTAATATTAACAGGCTTTCAAGGTTTTTAAGGTCAACATCAAGTCCTTTTGGACACAGGAGTTTAATTCATGGTACAGACAGCAAGGTTTGCATGGAGAGCAGCGATCTTTTATTAACCCAGTGAATGTAGCTGGAGAACAAAAAAGCTTTTGGGCACACAAGCTCTTCTTCAGGTCAGCTTTGCATTGTGAAGAGCCATTCAGCAGAGCTACAGCTGCATCACTATTGCATTTGTACCGTGGTAAACCTTCAGCAGAAATCATTTTCTTTCTGAAAAGCGACAATTTTCTCCCAGAATTGCATTAAAAAGAGAGCATATTTCTTTATCAATCCATTAGGTCAGTAAGGGCACATCTTCACAGCATCATGGACGACAGCACAGAGATGTTGGAAATAGCATTGACCTGAGGTGGGATGGGCAGCACCAGCCTGTGCAGATACCAGCATGGGTCCTGAATTATATACCTGTATTGGTGCATGGATATAATCAGCTTTCTGTGTGCTTCTTCTGCTTCCAGTTTTAAAATGACCTTGTCCTTTTGGAAGGACACACATGCCCTAGATTATATAGCTGGTGAGAATGGTATAATACAAGCAAGCTTTGCTTGACGTCAGGACAGAGTGTGGTGGTCATGTACAGACCATCCAGCCCTAGCCGCAGGATTAGAAAATGCTGCCCTCCTAGAACACATCTTCATTTATGTATTTCTTTCCTCTGTACAAATCTTAGAAGATGCACCCTACCCATTGTTCATCAGTTAAAGGAATAAGCAAAAATTTGCACTCCTTTTAACTCCAATTTTAAACTAAATGGATCTTCTGTTACAGCCAGCTGGGAAAATCAGTTTTCTGCTTAATCAAGCCTTCCCATCAATCAGGTTAATAGGAGGGTTTGCACATTTCCTAATTATAACTACTAACATTTGTAGGCTTCCTACTGATGAAAGCTCATCCCATCCCATCATGTTAAATCACCTCTGGGCTGTCTGATGAGCAAAGCAAACCCAATGGCATGACAGGAGCACATCAGCCTGATGTGGTTCGAAGTTAGCAGGGGTGCTGGTCCTCAGTCTGCTCCCCTATAGATGAAATGCACACAGGCTGAGAGGCAATGCTCCCAGGAGTGTCACTCCCATGTAAAGCTCTTTCCTCTCTGCATTTAATAACCTGACATGGGTTCAGGGCAGCTCCTGGCTGATCCAGCCTTGGGCTGTGGCAATGAGCGTACAGTATGAGCAGGGGAGAGGTCAGACTGGAACAGAAGAGCATGCTTTACCTTGCAGGCCAGCAAGGAAATACTACAGAGCCCTAAGTTTCTAGCCTATAAAGAAAAAACCTGCTACCGAAAATTGATGTGATTAATTGGAGTCGTTCAGCTCCAACTGAATGCTCAAGTGTATAAGGAAAACCAACATAAAACAGTCATGAGCCCTTACAGACGGTACAAGCACAGACAAATGTACCCCAGCAGACTCCCAATACAAACGTAAGATGCTCCCCAGAGGAAAGAAATACAATTATTTCATTCTTCAGATTTATTTCAGAATTTGTTTAACCTAATAGATGAGTAGCATTGCCATCATGCTGTATATACTGCTGCACTGCCTTATACTCTCAAAGAGTTCAGCTAATAAATTTGGCTGTTCGTTACTTTCGGGGTTAGTAGTAATTTTCTAACAAAATGCACAATCATCACATAAGCCCTTTAGGTGTACATTCCAGTGTCTTTCCGTAGGATTCACCCACTTCTCTCTCATTAATACAAACTGAGCCATGTGATTAAAATTAATGTTTCAGTTCCAAACTGCCCCATATCCATTAATCTCATAATAGTCAAAGAGCGCCGTGAAGAATACCTACACTGCAGATCTTGAGTTGAGTTTTTAAACGTGCTATTAATAGCTTATACTTATCAAAAAGGAACGAGCTGGCACATACACTTGCACCTTCTTAAAGTTTAATAACTTCAATAACGCTGTTTCAAGTCAGCTTTCAAGGCACCGGAGGAGCCTCTCGTCGAGCCTTCGCCTGAGGCATGGCAGCAGGCAGGAGTTGGCCAAGTGAGCCAATGCCATCAACAGCATCAAAGATCTGCCAACCGCTGAACAGGACGTGCCCTGCTCCGACTGCGTCCCCAGACGTGGTCACCTGGGTTTGCTCCTCAAAGCAATTGCAACTTCTCTGCAAAGACCATACGTCGCTGTAGAGCTGCACCAAACCCAGCTGCTTTGCTGGCTAACAAAAGCAGGCAGGGCTATTCCAGCACAGGGCTGCTCGGGCTCTGCAGATCTCAGCTGGTGCACTCCCAAGCACTGAGAGGTGCCTAAGCAAATCAGCTTTGGTGATGGCACCATTTCTAAATGCAGCTTGCATGAAGGTGGAACATAAGTAACTGCTTAGTGTTGACCTAACTATGCTTCCTCAGGAGTCAATTTATTTTCGTTACCTAGACCAGTGACACCAATGCAGAGTCCTTTGACTAGAGAAGCCAGAGCAGGCTCTTGTGTGAGGATTTATACGAGCGGCAGAAATCTTGCCAAATCTGCCTCCTGAAGGTCTAATAAATATTACAGTTGAAGCCTAATCACTGCAGCCTGCCTCTGTCTTCCTGCAGGCAACAGCAGGCTCAGCTGAGACTGAGCATCTTACATTTGCAGAGGATGGCGTGCAGTTGTGGGAAGGAGGCAATCTCTCTTCCTTCTCTTCGGTTTTGCTTTGCGGAGGCATTTTTCTTCTTTTATTTTATTTGTTTACTTGATTGAGATACATATTGTTTGAGACAAAATTAGTGTGCACAATCTGTGAGTATATTCTTGAAACAAAGAATAGATCACAAAACACGGGATGAATGCTTGAAGCTACCAGCAAATAGGAGGGAAAAACAGCAGCCTGAACCAAGCACCCGAAGGGCTCCATCCAGCTTGGTAATGCTCCTCAGCTTCTCCCAGCATCTCCAGCCTGTCTCCCCCACTGCTCATGCTTGCACCACAAGCTCGACCTTTCATTCCTGAGACCATCTCTCACTTACTCCTCAATTAAAATCGGTCCAGCTTGCTCCAGAAGTCATTCTGCTGTACTGAGTGCAATGATCACTTCAGGAGCAGATGGAGCAGGGAGCTGGAAATAGGCAGGAAAGCCTGAGAAACTCTCCAGAAATAAAAGATTGTTTTCACGCAAATTCCCTTTAATAAGAAAAGTTGAGAAGAGATCTGAACAGAAACTACTGTGCATGAAGAGCTGCTCCAAACCCAATTGCTTCTAGATACAACACTTCTGAACCCTTCCCAGCAACTATCAGCATTTCCTGAAACATTCTTTTTCCCCTCTCTCCTTCACAGTATTTTCCACTGACTTCAATAAAGTGCTGTGCAACCATCTGAGTTCGGGAAGCATTTGCACAACAAACAGAAGTCTCCGGGAGGGAAAAAAGAAAAAGAAACCAAAAGTTGCCCATTGCTGGCGGGTGTTTCTGAGCAGCTTTCACCAAATGGTACTTTTTCAAGCTGACTCACACCTGTGTGCAACACAGATAGCTCCAATGCTGCACATAGTGCTGCATGCGTCCAATTGGATATGCAGTGCAGAGTGCATCACTGCAAAACAGCACTCTGCTCTCGGGTGGGAGAAGCTTCTGCACCACTGAAAGGAGTATGCAGTAGTATTAAACAACCAAGTGTTCTGCTTCTGCTTTCTCGGATATACCAAAATAATACACGGAAACAATAATTGGGAAGGGGCTGGGAATCACTGTATACCTTTTGGTCTTTGAAAGCTAAGAAGTAAATTACTGTAATTGGCAGTTTATTAACAGGAAAATTATGCCAAACAACTTCATGTCACTGTCAGGAATTATATTCAGTAAGCTATGAAGATGGGGCCCTTGGTGTAACATTTGCATTTTCTCATTTAGAAAGAACAATGATAATAGATGAGTGAAACATGTACAAATTGTATTCCAAAGAACATTGGCACAGCTGTAAGAGGGCTATCTTGATACCAGAGTGATTAAGCTGTTATTCATTACCATACAGTGTAGGCTAAGGGGGAAGTAGGGAACACATCAACATTAGAGGCACATATAACAATCAACTCCAGTCCCGACCACTTGAATTTCAAGCAGAACTGGATGATAATAGGTTCTGATTATATTCTCTTTATTATGCTGTACGGCCATCAGGGCTTGTCCTGCCTCGGATGGAGTCCGAAGATGGGATGATGCTGTGCTGCTGTTACCCACATCCTCACATGAGCTGCCAGCACCCCGTCCCTTCTGCTGCTCGTGCACAGGACCCGATGGCAGAGCAGAGAGCCCAGTGTGCCATGCACAGCCGTGAGCCAAGTGACTGCCTGCAGGAACACACATCCCGTTGGCCCAGAAGCCATTTCTGAGTGTTTTCCTCCCTGTCCTCTCATCTCAGCAGCTGATGTTTTCTAAGGAAAGCTGACTTTGAACATCACCGATACCTATAAGCGAGAGGGAGGGCAGCAGCAACGCAGGAGAAAATTGGGTCATTGGAATGCCCTGATGAAAACCAACAGGGACAGCGCGTGGAGTGACACGGGCTGCCTGTGAAACCAGGACACCACGTCCCGCTCTGCGTCTGCACACAGCCGTCCTTCTGCTGGGATAAGGCTGGAGGACAGAGGGCACAAACAAGCTACAGAATAACTCCAGAAATGTGGCTGGTTTGAGAAGTTACACGGCTGAAACGGAGCGTCATTAGGATTTGAAAAGTCCTGCGCAAAAGGGCTCTGATCGCAAGTTATCATTTGTTGCTCAGCTTGGGAGTTAGGCCCACGCACTGTCCTGTTGTTATTTAAGATGATTGTTGTTATTTAAGGTGATTCATGAGAACCTTATTTAAGGACACGGAGGGTGGGACAGGAGAGCAGAGAGCAGGAGGAGCTGCTTCCATGGCTGTTGCTGGGCTGCAGCCCCAGGTGCTCATCCAACCCAGTCCTGAAGGCTTCAAATGCACTGCACAGGGAGGGTTATGTTTTCACTACAGCTCAGCACAGGATATCGTGCACGTTTTTTACAACAAGAGCAGCATCACCAAATCACAAATGACCTGGGGGACCAGTTGCTGGCAGGGGCACCTCTGAGAGCATTTTGCATTGCCACCATTCCAGCTCTGGAAGTGGCACTGCAGAGTGCCTGCACCGCACAACTGGAGCAGAGTGAATTATTTACAACGAGTGAAGCATCTGACAAATCTGGCCTCATTCTTTGCTTGCAGAATGCCCTCCAGCAGACCGCTGTTTCCTCAAGAAGAAATCCCTCTTCAATTAGCTTCCTTGATTCCACCCCAGCCCCCGTGGGCACTCAGGCTGGGTGGTGGGTCCGGTGATGCACAGTGCATGCACAGCTCCTTCCTGCACAACTCATCTGGGGTGCGACCACCTGCACGTAACAACACAGAGCTCACTTTCCCCTTGTAATTAGTCTGGAATCTGGTACCAATATCTTCATTAGGTCTGACTCCTGGAGTATTTGACTTAACATCTTTTGCCAGCTCCTAAATATGGCTATTATCCACAGTGCAAATAACTGTCCTGCCAGAAGCTGTGGGCTCAGTATTTGACTTGTGTCAGTGTTGCTCTGTTATAGCAGTCAATGGGGACATCTCTGGGATGCTCCTGCAGACCCTGACTGCAGCTCCCCCTGCCCTCTTCTCACCTCTCTGCATCGGGTATGCCCTGCCAGGGCCAAAGCCGTGGTTACACTTAAGATAACCTAATCAGTTAAATTAGGCTGGAGGCGGTAGTGTGCGACTCACCCTGGGCTGGTCACCTAATTCTGTTGCCAGCAGTTTTCTAGGGTAACTCCCCCAGTCCACGCTCACTGCCAGCCTGCATGCATCTGCAGGGCTTCAGTCACACCTTAATCTCTCAGAAAGGCACCAAAAGCAGCAGCAGAGGAACAGCCCGGATCATAGGTCACATAAAACATCGCCACATTCACAGATACAAAGCACTCCGTCAGGGAGCAGCAGTGAGTGCTGCACCCAGGGCAGTACTGCTGAGCAGCAGGCAGGGCTGCTCCCTGGAGCACAGTGTGACTTTCCTCCAAGAAAGGCATCCCATACGTTATGTAAATCATTTACTTCTGGTTGTTTTCTTGAGGTGTTTTTTTTCTTTTTCAATACTACAGAGAGGGAAGAACGAAATGTGTCAGATGTTCATCACGACACAAAGCACTACTGAAAGGAATACAGACAATGCAGCAAGGAAAGTGATATAGAAGAGGAGCAGACTAGCATCAATATTTTCCATTTAAAGAAAAAATAAAGCTTTTAACTGCACTTTGGTTTATTTTTACGACTTGACTCCTATCTATTGCTGTATAATGTAGCACCATCACTTTTGAAGTTAAAACCATTATTTGCCACAGGCACACAGAGAAAGAAAAACAAGCTCAGCATCCAAAAATCTTCTTAGCTTGCATTGGTAAAATAAGCACTCAGACTGGGGGTGATGCCCCTGGCTTCCCCAGGCTCAGAAGTCAAGGAAGAGCCTCTCCTCTGCCTCAGTGCTGGATGAGTTTGGTTTCCTCTCACTGCCAGTTGCAGGAATCAGTTCCCAGCCCGTGTTACCCATCCGTGGGAGGCACCAACTCATTCTGCTGCTCCATCTCACCCTGAAGCCTATCCTCTTCCCCCAAATTGCTCTGTACTACTGTGCTTGTAATAAACTAACCTCGCCGTCACCTTCTCCGATCCAAGAGCGGTAATTTGGCTGTGGCTGAGTTATAGGCATCCTCTGGGGATGTGAGAGTCCTGACACTAGTCCCAGCAGGTATTTAGTTACCATTCTCTCCCATGGAAGTTCCTCTATTCCCTTAATACACTGAATTACCTGGGATCGTAGGGGCAGTGACTCGTTTTGTTATCTGATGTTCCCCCTCCTGACCCCACGACGCGATGCTTCGTAACAAAGCGCTGCGCTCAGCTCAGTGACCGCCCTGACAGGGAGCAGAGCTTCCACGCTTGGAAGAGTGCACTGCCAAAGCAGAGACAAACAGCCTCAAAGTCCTTCACCACCAAACAGCAGCTCCAACTTCAAGTGAGGGAGACAAAGGGAACGTTCCCAATTAACACATCAAACATGGAGAGAAAACGGTGTTCTTTATATTTCTGAAAAGACCAGACTTCTTCCACTTGGCCACATCTCTGGCTTTGTTCATCACTGAACATTTCAGTTATTGCAATGCTTGGGCTACACACAATTCAAACACACACACGTGTGCGCACAACGGTGCAATTTTCATCTTTGCTGTGTCACCTTAAAAGCTTTCTGTATCAGAAAATCCGCAGCAAATCATGTTTTCATTAAGTATACACTAAAATTTGATTGCACAAAGAGCTTGGAAGTGGTTTACGAAGCCCATCATCCTCCAGCACGGGACTCCAGAAACTCATGCAATCTCTGTCCTCTCCAGAAGACAACAATTACTGGCCCAGCACAGTAGTGCACTGACCCTCAGCAGCACACGAGCACTCCATCCAGCCTATGCCAGCACCACCACGACCCCCCCAGCCAAGATAACAGAGCAACCCCTGTCACTTCTCCCACTGTGCCCATGAAGTGCTCTCAGCCCCCAGAGCTGGCACTGGGTTACAGCAAAAAGCAATAGGAAGCTCAATCCACTGCATGGAAAGGCAAAACTTCTGTTGACTTACAGGAGAAGAGGATTAAGACTCGTGGTTTTTCATTTTATTTTGGATGTTTGCAGAGGTCTCTTGCCATAGTCACATTATTTGTGCATGCATTAGCACTGAGACTGGCTGTGTAATTAGTTTCTGTCAATAATAGTTGCTGTCAAGCCTGTTCAAACCCACACTGCTTTGGTTTTAATGTTTCATATACACGCAATCACAAAACACTGCTACCCAACCAGGAAAAAAAAAGAAAAAAGTTGGCTTATTCAATCTTCAGACAGAGCCAGCCACACACCTCCACTGCTTCCCAGCTAGGATTTGTGCAGATTTACTAAACAAAAGGAGAAACAATGAAAACAGATGAAAACACAGCGTTTCAGTCCCGCTCATTAACACGGAGCACCATGCTGCCTTTGCATGGGGGACCTCAAAAGCTCTGCAGTGGCTTTGGCAGCAGACCACAGCAGCTTGCCACGAGCTACAGCCAACTAGCCACAGCACCCCGGGTTTGATTTGCAATGCTTCCCGTTCAAGGTTATGGAAATGCAAAACTTTAGAAACACTCTTTTAACCACATCCTTAATTTTACACAGTGTCAGCGCAGGAGATTTAAAAAGCAATAAACAAACTTGTTACTGCAATACAATCGAAGAGGAATCATAAACTCGCTGGAGTTACAGAGCTGAAATATGGTGTGGGGAATGGACAATGGCAACATTTATTCAATAAAACTCATTTATATGTAAAAGATTGAATAAAAAGATATACTATTTTGTAGCTACAACAAATTATTCAAGTGAAAAAAAAATGGCGTAAAGGCAAGATGTTTTCTATTATGCATGCACACATCACAGCTCTATGGGGCAAAGGTGTTAACCATATCTGAAACCCAGCTCTGAGCTGCCAGAGTGGAGATGGAGCCAGGGCACTGGCCAGGCAGAGGATGACGTTTTAATAGTTTTCTGTAATAAGCCAGCTGCTAGAGCTATTGCTGTTTACCATTTGTCTCTTTCTGTTGAGATATAAAAGCAGTCCGTTATCTGCTTATGGAATCTAAATATCCAAAGGCATTTTCTTCAGGAACGGTGGTGTATTAATCCTGATGGTGGGGTCAAATTTCAGGCTGGGTAATTGCTTTCTGTGAAGACATAGTTCAACTTAATTTTAATTTAAAGATGCTCCTCTACAGTCTCTAGCCTGTGCTGTACACAGTCACTGTTTGCTTTCAAGCAATCCCAGCTATGGGGAGTATTTTAACGTGGCATTTGCATCCTGCTAAGTTCTTCTTGAGCTACTGAAATGATACAGGTGCCATCTGTCAGAAAAGGTCACCTTTGATTCCCCTGTCATAAATTTTGCCTTAGCATTTGTGATAACTAAAACCATTTATGAATCCGTTGCAGTGACTCAGACCAACAGGTAAGAGAGATGCTACAGTTTCCTATTCAGATCTGTTCCCAGTCTTAGTTCAGGATACAGCCCCAGGTAACAGCACTGCAATAAATGTTTGGGGAGCACCCAGCCAGGTTTGCAGCCGTCTTAACTAGCTACCTTGTGGCAATCAATCAATTAACTCAAGGTGAAAAACCATTGAAGACAAGTGCACAGATAAAAGTAAACAATCTGTGCTGGAATCACAGAGGAGAAAGTGAAATTCCATTTCCAGGGCTGTCAGAGGGGTTTAAGCGATCACTCAAGAGAAGAGTTTTCGTTTTCCCTTTGTTTTTCTTTATTTTCTCCTGGCTGAGACTTTCCATAGATCTTCTCATTGATCTGAAGTGGCTAGGGGCAGAAAAAGCCAATTTTGGCTGCATTATCCTGTCTCTCTTCCACTACAGCTTAACACAAAGAGAAATGCCAGACGCGCTCCAGAATGGATCCTTGCCAAAGGCTTGCCATGGAACAGAAGATTCAAGGCAGATGCTTCAGAGCTGCACAACAAATACTGCTGTGCTGGTGGGGCTGAGCGAGAGCCTCTGCTCCCTGGGTATCTCCCAACAACAGCAGAGGTAGAGGCCCCAGAATAGCACCAGCCAACTGCCTGAGGAGCTACAGGTAGTGCCCAGGTGACCACTTTGGAAGAGACACGAGTCAAATCCTCAGCTCATCCATGCATAAATGGAACTGGGAGTCAGACCTCTCTCCCCTATTCCTCCATTTTTTGAGTTGAGATTGGGATTTCTCCTCCACCTTCCTCTATTTTTTTTTTAATCTACAGAAGGATTTATTTCCCCTCTCTGTCTAGACTTCAATTCCACTGTCTGAGAGAGAACTTCAGAGTAACTCCTGTGGCATGTGGGACAGGAGCCCTGCCAGGAGCTCTGCTCATTCTGGGGACCCTGCATGAAGCACTTCATCCTCTGCTCACCACATCTCCAGCAGCAGCCCCAGAGGTATCTGCACTTGTTCAGCTATGTTCAGAAAATGCTTTCAAAATATGAGCACGATGAGCTCTTCTTCCTCCCTTCAGATCTCCCTCTCTCAGTTAAGGGAAGGAATGCCTTTCCAAGTCTGCAGACCCAAATTTGCCATTATTAGATGAGTTCAAATATTTTGTGGCCAAGGAGCTGCTGCCCTCCAGCTCCCACAAAATCCCCATGGCAGAGGCAGTATTTCTGGGGGGGAGCATCCCAAACACATGCTGCTGACAGGCAGTACCCACTCCCCAATGGAAAGAGGGGTCCAGGACTGCTTCCTTCTGCATTACAAATATAGTGAGAGGTGGTACAAGATGTTATTTTCAATTCTAAATCTCATCCTGCTCGTACCCTATTCAGGGGGTATCTGGTGAGCCTTTCTGTAACTCATCCCTATCTCTGTGTGCAAGGTTTCTTCAGGGTACATTGACGTAGTCATACAGTGTCATTTTTTTAATTAAAGCCTCTGGCAGGCTTTCATATTTAACCTGTGGTAGCAGAACTGGTCTCTGTTCTTCCTTTGATGTGGCTGTTGGTCTTTCAAAGATGTTGGTTATGTCTCCAAAGCCAGCTGGGGGTGAGCTCTTCAAATAGAGACAAAGGAAAAGCTGACATGGGGAAAGTTAGCTCAACTTTCACTCAAAGAAAAGTTTCTGCTGCTGTTTGGAACAAATATTGAGACCTGCTTTATATCAAAGCAACTCTGCCATATTGCCTAGGGCTTAGTCGTGGCTTAACAGGTACTTAGTTAATTTCTTGACTGAAGAGTTGAATCCTGGGAAAAGAGAAAAATTAATGTGTCATATTAAATGAGAAGATCAGAAGTTGCAAGTTAGAAGATGTGATTTTTCCTGTATATTTAATCACAGCGACTGTATTCATGCTGTAGACTGCAATAGAATGGGGCCATCCACATTTGAAAAGGAAAATCTATAAAAATACCAGACTGACCAGACCAAGAGACACTTCAGTAGAAGAGTAAATATGGATGGAACAAAATCTATAGCATGCTTTGCCCACTGGGAATTCACATGTACAAAAATTGACTTTCAGGCTCAGACACACGTAAATGCCATTGCCCAAATGATCCTGGCCACTTCTGACTGAATTCTAGCAAAACCACACTCTTTTGCTGGTATATTCACAGGCATTAGCATAATAGCACAGCTGAAATATGTGCTCAGAGCAGGAATCTGCAGAGGAGCTTTGGAGGGACTGCTGGTATACAGTGGGGTTTCAGGCAAGATCTAATGGGGTTGGTCCACAGAAAGCAGCTCTGATACAGAAGAACTCCAGTCTGTCCTGGGGTCATATTTAATGGCATGAGACTCTAGGGTCTTAATGATCCTTGAGAGAGGATGTGAGAAATTGGACTATCCAAAAATCTGCAACCAAAAGAACCATCTGATAGCTACACAGAAACAACAACCTTGAACTTTGGTCTTATTGACACAAGCGATGCATCACTGGGCTGCAAATATTCATGTAGACATGAGACAAGAAATAGGCCCTTTGGGCTGGTTTTCTTAGCTTTCTTTGCTTTCTCCTTTACTGTAATGAATAAACTCTTGAGCACTAACTCTGGGAGCAAAAAACTGCCTCATGAGACCATCTGCAGCTCAACAGTCACGGGATGAGGGAAATAAAAGGATTCACATTACAAGTTTTATAATGACTTACTGCTCACTTATCTGAAAAATAGTTGGAGTCATAATTAGCCAGGCTTTTCAGTGCTTTAAGGTGCAGAGATTTCTATCTGCCGCACACCTTAAAATTTGCATTTTAATGGGCTAAAGATGAATATCAGTAATAGCACCAATGGATGCTCTCTTATCACGAGTAATAATACAATACATAGCTGAGGGGACTAACCTACCCACCGTATGGCAGGTTTGATCAGTAAAGAGCAAAAAGTGACCAAAAGCAAATCAACTCGAAATGCTGCTGTACTGACATGCCCCTAAATAACAAAAGTTAGGCAGCAAGTTAAGGTCAAAACACTTCAGTGCCAGGAATATGCAAATGGTTCAGCTAATTGTGGTAGATATGGGATCATATTCAGTTGTGCAATTGTATGGAAAAAAAATCAATATAAATTAACCACTGGAGAGATTTTGCATGAAAAAGTCCGCATGAAGTCCTAAATATCACATTATGGATTTTTTCTCTTAAAAAAAAAAAAAAAAGAAAAGAAAGAAGAAAGAAACAGAAGGTTTGACTGTAAAGAAAACATTACCCTGGTTCCTGCTTACTTTTAATTCTAAGCCTGTAACAGAACTAGCAACTGCTGGGAAGTTTTTTCTTACGGCTTTTGGGAGAAAACCTAACCTCTCATTACCTGAAAGCCGCATTACTCCACGCTCAGTACAATGAAAAAAGAAAAAGAAAGCTAACAATCTAAAAACATTATTTCCATAGAACTCTGTGTGGCCCAGCAGCACTGTGATCAGTACCCAGCTGACGGCCCAAACAACACATCATCCACAGCAAACAATAGAGATGATGATGCATAACTCTCTCCATATCTCCATACTATACTTTGAGCTATTTCTCCTGTGCTCTCTCAACAGGAGAGCTAAGAATTCTGTCGAAATCCCAATCTGAGAACAAGATCAGCAACTACAACATACTGGGGAAGTCTGGAGGTGCCCTCCTCTTTTTGTCCAACAGAAGGAGCACTACAGGAATAAAAAGGCAAATTGTGACATGTTTAAAAAAATAAAATGCATGTACCAAAGCCAACAACAGAAAAACTCAAGTGAAATAGTAAAGGAAAGATGTTCCAAGTGAGTTTCCAAAGAGATGTGACAGCTGTCAACTAAGCATCTATCATCACTGATGTGGCTGCAGATAGTGCCCAGAACCAAACTACCAAACTAACCAAACTAATGGAAATGGAAACCATCTTCCTGAGGTGAGCTGCCCTCTTTAGGTGGGGAAATACAACTGACACCGATGACGTTATAAACAATCTCCCTGAGCTGTAGGCAAAGAAATATTTTAGAAATACAGTTATTTCAATTGTATGAGTGCCATCCTACTGCCAGTGGTACCTCAAACTGTGGTACTGCAGGCAGCCTGGCACTGACATGAGTGAAAGGGCAAAGAGGTGGCTGCAGAAGAAGAACATGAAACGCTCTGATAATGGGTGACGGAGGCCTTCTGACACAGAAAAGGCTTCATCACCGGATGATATATTCCCCTGACAAAAAGAATTAGACAAATGACATATTTTCCTCTCTAAACATCAAAAGAAATATTTAGCTCTGGATGATTGGATTAAACATGGATTAAGTTCACTGCTGAAGCTGTCACCCAGTGCCTGGAAGGGACTGGGGGGCTCCCTCCTCCTGCCATGTTTGCTGACAAACTTTTCAGACTTATCTTCCACTTCCAGCTCCTTTTAATTGCAGATGGAAGTGGTGGGACTGCAGAGCAGGAGCTGCTCTGTCTTTCTAAGCTTGGAAAAATCCTATGACATCAGCAGTCAACACAAACTTGAATAATGGCAGGTAGAAAGTGAAGAGAAGATCTGGAGCTATCCCATAGAGCGAGACTGTAAGAACTCCTAGCAAGAAGACTCCAGAGAAAATCCAAGCATTGTGTATTTTTAGTGAGGGTGTGTAGCAAATACTTGTAAATAAAGGACAGATAATTCATCAGCAGGAGGATCAGATAAAGCTGCTGAAGTCTTTCAAATGCCCTGGTCTTCATGCAAGTGGAAATATTGGAAACCCCCAATTCTTTAAAGATTCCTTACAATGGCAGAAAGATACCTTAGAGACCAGAATCAGGTGCAAAGAAAACAAACACACACAGCTCTAGTTAGGGTTTTGATCGAGACTGTCTGGATAACAAAGGTTCACATCATAAAATTATCTCAAGGTCCCAGAACTGATTTTTAATTGGCATTATAAAGAAAATGAAACACTTCACGAGAAGCAGGAGAAAGAGGAATGGGCAAAAAAGAATAAAATAAAGAGGAGAAATTTGCATTGTGAAACAATGCTTAAAGCATTTGCTGTAGCACAGGAGGTCTTGGTCCAAGCACCAACCCATGTTAGCACAGCGAATATTTAGTTGGATATGCTGCAATCACAACCATGGGACAGAGACTGAAGGACCCTATCAAATTGGACAATTACTCTATCAGATTGCTTCAATCACTTTAATCAAAGACCCACCACTTCTGATCAACAATTTAGTAGCTTCTCAGGATATTCCCAAGGATCTCATATTATTCTTATTGATCAGTCCACAACCATATGTTACAGGATGCCAGTCATTAAGACAGATTTTCTTGCAAACATAACTTCCTTGATTTAAAACCCATTGACATTTTGCAGTAATTTTCGATCTCATACCATTAGGACAGTTCTTCACATCAGGAATTAACTCATCTTGGCAGCAATGCTAGTCTGTACCAATTGCAGAGGAAATGGTGTCATTTCTCTTGATAACAAACTGTGGGTTTGGGCTGTGCCGGCCAGGTCTCCTCCATCCCTTTGGATTGCCTCTTTTGCCACAGTATTTGCTAATTGCTCTTTTTTTGATGTCACTTAAATATGGGGAAATAATCAAATCAAAGCCAAAAAAAAAAATCACCACCATCAACAAAAATCATGCTGTTAGTGAGTACTCAGAGGCAAAAACTTCAGCGATGGTTTGTGGTATCAAACAACATTGAGATGTTTGAGGAGCACCCCAGCAGGTCACGGGTGTTGGGGAAATTCAGTCATTTCAGGACAAGATTGTGTCTCTGTTATCTGAGAAGTTGCAGTGCAACAAGTAAGGGGTTTGCCCTTCTTAGTGCACTGAGCAAAACCAATCCCATTTATTAGCAAAAGTAGTAACAGTTGTTACAGGTTCATTTGGTGGTCACCATGAGATAAAGAGTTTCATTCTCATTCTGGTGAGTTCTCACATCTGAAGCCATTAGAGTGAGCAGGAAATTTCAGCATCCAGAGGGACGAGACAGAAATGGATCAGACCAAGGCATTTGTCCAAGGCCCCTATTTCTTCCTTCAATATCAGTCTGGTGAAAGCTCCACCAGAGAGACTCCAGCACTCTCTAACAATACACCTAAAACCGTATTTTTAATGAATGCTCTCTACTTGCACCTACCACTGAGGTTTTCAACTGATTTACTCAGCCCCTTTAACAACAGCAACGAAACAACCTCCTCAGAAAACCTAAGCAGGTCTGTGCTGCTCTGAGGTCGTTTAACGAACCACGAAGCCCAGGGGCAGCAGGCTGCAGAACCACTCCAGCATCGAGCACACAACTGCAGGTGAGCTGCGAGCACCAAAGGGCTGCTGCATTCCAGTCACTGGACAATTATTCCTGCCTCCAAATTAGGTAGAACTCTCACAGACCTTTTCCTTCTGATCGTAATTAAAAAGATACCAAAGCACTGCAATCCAGACTCTGAGGCTCCGCACAGAAGCTCCGTTCAGAGCCATCCAAACATCTGCCAACAAAGTGGGCGTGCTTTCCCAAGTGCTCATGCCATGAATCATGAGAAACTCTCAAGAACTAAAGGGCAGATGTAAGAGCCCAAATTACCTGCCATAGCGAGAAGCCGTGTATACAAGGCTGATCATGAATTTTAAAGCTATTTCCCAGGCTGTGATTTAGTTTTGGTTGCCTCCACTTTCGCCGTTGAAGATGTACGTTCAAAAACTAAAAAACAATTTCTTGTTGTCTGGGAAAACTATAGACCACTTGAATTTAATTGCACCATTGTTAAGCGAAGCTTTGTCTTGTATATCTCTCACCAAGAAAATTAAATGTTTTCATCATCCAGCCATACTGAATAGTTAAGAATGCCAATTCTACTCATTAAATACACAGATGTTTTAAAGTTTGATTAGGGAACTGTAACGAACGATGCAAATTTCAGAAGCATATGGAAAATAAGGTAGTGAAGTCAAACATCCAACAAGAGTTACTTAAATGAGTATCTGAGAATTGTATTTTATTTATTATATAGAATTATATTAACTGAGAATCACAGAAAAATTAAATGAGGACCTCTTGCAGGGGGAGATACACTAATACTAAAAAATACAGCAGTGTCTCCTACATAGAGGAGACATTTAAACAGTGCTAAACCCTTATCAGCAGCACTGAGGTTTCATTAGTCTAATCAGAAGTGTATTTATTTTGTCTGTTTTCCTGGAGCTGAACCACTTGAAGTGGTTCAGTTGTGCTCAAGGTAGGAAACGGGGAGCCAAGGACCTTCTCCTGCTGTGGGCCACCAAGGGAATGAGGTTTTCCTATACCAGGATCCCACGTGATCCATGATTGTATAGATTTTCCCCTAGAAGGGCACTGCTATTGGATGTTCACAGGGCTGTGGTTGTTCAGAAGGTCCCAACACATGGACGTACCAAAGCCTGCTGCAAGCAGACCTTGTCTCAGCAATCACCCTTCCAACTTGCAGCCTTCCAGCAGCCCAGCTGGATTTGAACCCTTGGACAAGTGTTACTGCCCAATAGAAAATACTGTCTTTGGCTGCCAATACTGACAACACCAGAAGTGAAAGTATTCCATGTCAGCTCTCTCCATCCCATTCTTAAACCAAAAATCATTAAGTATGACTTAAAATGTTTAGTTATGGGTTATTCTTCCTTGTGATTCAGAGACATCACTAAATATTTACTGTTTTGGAGCTGTTCCCAATAGTGGCAATGATAAAACTCCTGAAGAACAGGTGTGTTCATTCTGAAGTAGTTTTTAAAAATCAACAGCTTGGATTTATGCGAAGGAATTGAGATAATTACTCAGTATAAACCTGGATGCGTTTATGAAATACTCCTCATTGCAGATCACCACGACAGCAGCAGAGAACTGTCCTAAAGTCAACACATTTCTTTAGAAGCTTTGCTATTCAATAATTTCTACTTTTCTCCTTCCTGCCACGTTATTGTCTGTCTTGCACTCTGTCTTGCACAAGCCCTTAGTAAGCCACTCACTAAATAAAAGTTTAAAAAATTAGGGAGTGAAAAGAACAAGCAACATCATTGTTTCCCTGTACAGAGCATTGTTCTAACATTCCTTCTCTTTCGCATGTGGTGAAAATAAAGGCAAGAAAACCAAACAGCAAGACGTGACAACTTTTCTAACTTTGGCTGTAGAAAGCCAACAGCAGCCCTCAGCACAAATTGCTGGGTAAGTTTGTGTCACCAGCACCTGAGACACAGTTATTGGATTTTTTCCTCTTAATACCATCCCAACAAATGGAAGCATCCATCCTATTATAGCAAACAGGGAGCACACTGACTGCGCTGTTCTAAAGATTTAATCTGAAAATCCTAATACAAAGTCTCCTTCATCAAATGTTATCCTCTCGTAGGCTCCAGTCACTGCACGAGTTCTTTAAGACTCGATCTACATCACAGCCATGCCATGAACTTCAGTCTTCCTTGAGTGTCTCCAAGTATCATCAAAGTGTGCTTAAAAACAAAGCTTGCCCTTCAGACAGACATCCCTCTTTATCCTTGGTCCATTCAGATGAAGACTTCAGAATACAGTGTCAGATGGAAAGAGGAGATCAGTGTGTGGAGATCCTGCTCCCCTTGGCCAGCACCACACGCACACAGAGGGACCCAGCAACCCCACCAGCCTGACTGGTGCCCCAGCCACAGGCAACAGAAAATAACCAAGTCCTCTGAACTGAAGATGTCCACTCACTCACTAAATACAATGGCTCTGGGGAATGTAGAGCAAAGTCTGCAATTCAGGTGAATGGCCACTGGTCTTCCAGCGAATTAAGTGTTGAGTTTGAGCCGTCACCACAAAGCATCTGTGCCCCAATACACCCTGGTGGCATCAACCAACTCCTTCCTCCACTGACTCTACAAGGATTTGTAAGTACACATAATATTCAATGCAATTGCATAGAAATACGTACATATTAAATATTACATTTACTGATGCATCTTGAGATATGTGACTAATGGCTCCCTGTCACCTGCTCGAAAAAAAGGTCAGAAATTCAATATTAGCAGCTGCACAACCCAGCTCACAGTCTGTGGGGATTTTGACAGGCTCAAATTCAAAGCCAACTAATGAAAAAGTGAACTGCAGAACATTCTAAAAACCATACTCTGTGCTACTTTGGTTGAACCAGGAGAAATCCAGCAACGTGGGAATAAAACTGATGTAATTTGGTACCTCTTCAAAACATACATTTTGTTCAATGTTAACTGCTTCAGTGCTCAAGGGACTTCTCAAACCCAGACTTCAGTGCAAGCAATACTTCAGCTCTCAAATCATATTAAAGACATAAATTACACATTATAAATATAGTATTTCTAATACAATGTAGAACTAGTCCCAGTTGGGCTGGAGATGACGTTGTGCAGGCCAAGCAGAGATGACTCCTGGGGTGTGCTCTGAATTGCCTGCCCCACAGCCAGGCCACCTCCTTAAATACCAATGGCAGATGCTGATGACCTGATGCTCAGAATCAAGGAGAACAAACACTGTTACCCAGGAGCTACACATCAGCTGCTTCACTTGATGCTCTCAAAAGTACAAACTGAAGCATTTGGAATGACAGACACAAAACTAACACTGACTGTTTATCTATAATACCTCCTATGTCTTCCGAGCCTTATTAGTGGAAATAAAGCATTTTCATAACAGACAGATTTGCAGTTTTTATTCCCTACCCAAACCATTTACAACACCATCCTTCTTCCATTACCCCTCATGGCATTCTCTCAGTTCTCTCCACTCCTGAGACCCTCATGGCAGGTGGTCGGGATCAGATATCCCACATTTCTGCAGAATAAGAAGTTGTAGGAAGAACAACTTGGAGAGGAAACCTCTGAGGTCTGTTGTGCCTTCTGCTGGCTTGTAATTGGACACCAATACTTGATGCAAGCCATAAAAAGTAGATTTGAAAAATAAAATTAAGCATTCCAGAAATTATTCAGACCTCCAGCCTTCAGGAAAGCTGTGCCCTAAATCCTCATCAATGTGTTTTCATTAATTACTTTCTTGTAGCACTCCACTGGGTCAAGGACAGCGGCACAACGCTGCATCTGGGATTCACACCGTGTTTTCTGAACAGAAAGAGTAAATGGAAGTAGGTGTTGACATTGCATAAGAAACACAGTATTTCTCAGCAGACCTAATGGGTTATTACATGGGCACAAATGAAAGGTAAACTTTGCTGTGTGAGAGCTTTCTGTCAGCCATAAGGTGTGGAAAGGGGAAACGATCTGGTTTAATTTAAAAACAAAATAAATACTGTCGATACAATTTATAAAATCAAATAGTGGACCAAATTGACTGAGGATGGAACCTGGTAGAATTCCAGCAGTCATGCAGGTGTATCTCAGAGGTGAATTTTGTCCAACATCTTTTCTGTTAATGAAAATCCCCCGTTGGATCACTCCGTGAGGCTCTGCAGCCTTGGGGAGCACCTCGGTGGCCCTGCCACAAAGCCACCCCCCCATGGCACAGCACGCAGCACAGTGAGCTGGTACCCAGAACAAGGTGCTGTGCCCTGACAGGAGCAGCTGTCATGAGCTCTAGAAATGAGCAGTGATCAGGAGATGGCAGGGACATCACTCAGCCCTGGTTGAGGAGGGTGTTGTCTGGGCAGGGCAGAAGGGAGGTGGTATTGGCAGTGTGATTGCAACCTTTGACTTTCCAGCCTTTGGGAATGGTTTTGTATCAGGACATTGCCAATATGGCAGTTAAAACCCAAAACTGATAACACTTACTGACAACATTTAATTGTACAATTGCTTTTGGAGTGGGGTTTTATTTTGGTGCTAGGGCCTTGCTGAAGCACCCCATTGATCCCATCCATCAATTTCCTGCACACAGAAATTAAGACCGTAGGATGACCGGATAGGCAGACTATTAAAACAATAAAGACAGTTGCATATTTCACTCTTCCTGCTCTCCCAATCCCCATTTTATTTTTTAGGCTGGGTCCCCTTTGTTCCCTTCCCAAAGGACCTTCCCTTTACCGAAAGCTGTAGAGCAACGCTGTGAAGAAAAACTGTTCCTGTCATCGGCACCTGCACATGGTGCATCTCTAATACAGCTTGGAGGACTTTCTGTCATTGACATAGAGGAAGCCATTTCATCCTCTGCTCTAGAAAAAATGTTAGCAGGGCCACAGCCAAAGGGGGGATTTTTTTCTTGCTTTCTGCACAGCCACCTTCGGGAAGGGGAGCTCTGCCACCTCCCTGCTGCAATGGGGCACAAAGTGAAGTGAACACCTGGATCAGGGAAGAGAATAAATGCTAGTGGATCCAGCCCAGGCTTATTTCGATACCCAAGGAAGATTTATTTGTATTTTCTTGAATGCTCAACTTGTTTTTCCCTTATTCTTCCCTCCTTTCATGTGAAATAGAGAGGAAATGTTAAAAGTGCACAGAGAAATGTTTTTATTGTGCCTCTTCACATCTGAAAGTGCATCGAATGCCAGAGGTGTGCCTGACCTTGCCACGTCTGCAGTCTAATCACCTGAGAAACCACATTGCATGGGAGATCTGGGGTGGCAGCACAGCCCTCACCTTTCCATTCAGAACAAGGTAACCCTGACCTTTATCTCCAGACCACACCTACAATCATTAGCAAACTTAGCAAAGTGGCACTGATTTTGCAATTGGGAGCACACTTAACATTTTATCTTAGCTCTTTTTTTATCCTGTCCCTTCCAATAGTCATTAAATTTATTAAGTGGCTTCCACAAGCGACTCCTCTCACTTCTGAAAACGACCAGATCATCAGCACAGAACATATATCTAGGTTCAGTCCCTCTTTTCTTATCTTTTCTGACAAACCACTCTCCTTCACAGTTTTATCTATATAATTGATGAACCACGCACGACATAATTTACAGCTCTGTCTAGCAACCTTATAAACTGCACACCAGTCATTCCAGCACTGCACTCTCTCAACTCCGCTGCTCTAACCAGCCCCAATAAACTATTTTCTTTTTTCCTTTGGGGCCATCCAAAATTGCAGTAGAATAATCAAGACCAGAGGCTCAACTAAGATTTCAGACAGAGGAGAAATGTGCTAAGTGTTCCAAAAATAAGAAAGAAAAAAAAAAAGTGATGAAATAGAATAAAAGCTACAGTTACTAGAAATATCAGCTCCTTCCCTTTGTGCAGGTGGAGGGAAATCATGTCTAGCAGACATGCTAACATGTAGAGTATGGAGGGCAAGGATGCTGCTTCTGTGCTTCTTCCCCTCCTCTTAATACATGGAAGACCTTGCATCTATTGCTCTCTTATTAAGAAGGCAGCAGTTCGTGCCTCATAAAGGAAGCCCCTCCATTGCATTTCCTAATAGCAATGTGCTACAGACAAAATGAACAGTTATCTACTCCTTCACAAAAAGTAGAATGCGACAGCAGACAGAAAGTAGCTCCTGCATAACAGAAGGCATCGTTACAGGGACAGCAAGCATGAAACTGCCTTTATGTGGGCTGAGACAGATTACAAGTTATCCCAGAACCAAGGGAAAACAGTGAGAGAGAAAGCCTCTCCCAGAAACCACCAGAAATATACAAGGGCACGCACACATGCATAGTGGGAAATAACATTGTGTCCTGCCCAGCAAAAAGGCTGGATCCAGCCCCTAATGCATCTTGCTTTATGAAATCATTCTAATGCAGGATTTCAACCTGAACTTCTGATGTTCAACCTGGAAAAGCTCACTTTCACCCAGAAAAAAAAGGCAACATCTGCCTTTGCAGCATAAAACAGAGAACATAAAGCTTTCTCTTTCCTTCCCAGTTCACTCAGATCATTTCAGTAGGAATGTTTTTCTGCCAGGGCAGGCAGGATCCCAGGAAGAGGAGATAAATTCATTTAATTACAGCACAACCTGTCCCTGTGTACCTTCCCCATTGCCTGGGGATGCCATCACTCAGTTCCTCAAGGCTGGGAAACAACCCTTACTTTCCATGGCTCTGCTGTGTCCTTCAGGGTGGTTTCACAGGACTTGGGACACCCATTGTTAACTTCAGGCCATCCCAGCACTCTAAGTTGCCACTGAAAAAAGTCAACAAGCTGAGAACCAGTTTTCCTTTCTTTCCAAAAGGTATTGCATAGGAAAAATATGCTGCAGTCAAAGGTGCACGACAGCTCAGAATAGCAGTCAGCTGATTTATTTCTGACTTACACTGGGAAACACATTGTTCTTAGATAAAACCATCCTTTTATTTTTAGAAGTGATGCATCAAATATGCATGAATGGGCACATGTCTTTTCCATTGAGTGAATCTAAGCCCAGGGTCTGGCTCAGACACCACTGCTCTCCTCGTTAGACCTTGAAAACATGCTTTGAAATGAGGGGAGAAGTTCCACACAAGGAGCAGGAGAAAGCCTGGGGTTAAAATCTGCAGTCAGTAAAAGAGTGTCATGGGCTATAAATGGTCAGAAGAGGGAACAATCAGAGAGACAAATTAATTTTCATGAACTCCCTTCTCCTCCTGCAGGAGAGACCTAATTGAGGAGCATTTTCCCTGACCACAGCTTGAAACCTCTGGTGAATGAGCTCATTATCCAAGTGCCACACTGGGACAAGATTTGCCACATATTACTTTTTAATGGGCAAGTGCTGACTATTTACAAATAAGTAGTTATCTGTAAGAATAAAGCTGGCTAGACATATGTACTTTTACTTTTAACTGATAAGGATGAACTGTGCCCATTTCTTGCTTCTCTGCAGCATCCAGATCCACAAACCCCTTGCCCCTCCCCTTACTCCCTGCTGTAAGCAGCATTCAACATTTGTCTTAGCACTCCTGACCTGCTGCAATTAGGCACCATGAGTCACTGCCTTGAAGCAGGGGGAGAGGGAACAGCTCTGACTTCCCTGCAGTCACACATCTGCCCCATTCCACCGAGTCTGGTCAAGCATCTATTGGAGCCAAAGGAAAATCTCTCATTGTCACCTCAAAGTAATAGCTGGGCATGTTAGGAGATGAAGAATCTTTCACTGTTTGACTCAATGGCATTCTTAGAGCAAGTGTGTAAGCTGTTGCCTGACAGTTTAAAAGCAGGAATTTTGTTTCCTTGCCATTTCTCAATATATCTGCTTAACTAGTTTATCATCTGATTTTGGATCACCCTTTCAAGCCTTGCAGAAAATGTGCATAATTGCGATGGATTTTTTTTTCCCTTTCTCAACAAATGCATAATCAGGTCTAGCGAACTAAAAAAGAAAAGCAAACACCAGAAACAGGCTAACAAGTTCTTCCAGCTATTTATCTAATTTGTATTGACATGAAAACTCATTAATTCAATTCAAAAGAATAGGTAAGAGTCAGGAGCATGGCATTTACATTTATGCGTCCTTCTTGTCGAACATCAAAACAAGACCCCTGCTGTGTTGGTCACATGAAAAAGCCATTAATGGATTTGGTACTGAAGTGGCAAATTTCAGCTCAGTTGTGATAAACCATTCAAGTAACTTTGAACGAGATGAAGCAGAAGAGGACAAATGATACAATGAGTGGCTTTCCTGACGTTTACGGCACTACATGCTTGGGACACTGATATTTATCTAAGGAGATTAAATATTATATCGCACTCTTTAGCTCACCCTTGAAGCACTCAGATCAATAGCACTCTAACTTCAGTTGGGCATTTTGTAAATGCAGTCCAACTGAAACTCTGCATTCACATCAATGCATAGGAAATGGATGTGTGCAGAGGTATTATATCCACCGTAGTTTGACTTTGTCCACTAAGAGCAACAAATGAAGTCTGCAGACAGCAGAGATGCTCAGCATCACCAAAGATCACAGTGCTTTTTCAAGTGTGCCACTCCTGTCTGTGATGCTGAGCAAACTGCCCTCTCTAGTTTACCCATGTGTAAAATCAGTATGATGAAACTGAGGTGCCTGGAAGTTAATTCTTGCTGATAAACCCCTGAGAAACTTGAGTGAAAAGCGTTTCAGAAGTGTGCAATAGGATCAAGAGAAATACCACCAGATATACTAATGTAGGGTTTCTTGGGCTACGAGGAAAAGCAGAGAGATGAAGATCCCAAATAAAGATGAAACTGGAGAAGACGCACTGTCAGACATCAGGAACAGGGATGGAACAAAGGTCTGAACAATTAGCAGCTAAATAAAGAGACAAACCTTTACAAAATGGAAGGATAATATTACAGTAGGAAGGAGAAAACAAACAGTAAGAGCTGCAGCTGGGCAGGGTGGCGGAGGAGTGGAACCAGCAGAACCCTCCAGCAGAGCAAGGTCCACGTTTCATCTACTTCCTCTTGAAAACTTTTATTCCTGAGCAAATCAAGACCATGCCCAAGAATTTCCATTGCCTTAATGTTTGTATATATCCCAGAAGTCTGGTAACTGAGACTTCAAGACACTTTTAATCTCCGTTGCTCTGGAAGGATGCAACACAAGAGAAGCAGGAGATAAATCATTTCTTTGTACAATCTCACTGCCACTTTTAGCAAGTCCTGTAATCCCTGGAAACAGATCTAGAGTGCTCTCCATTGCACTGTGCTTACAGCAGCCTCTGGGAATTTTCTTTACATATTTCATCAAATCACAATGTTAGGGATGTTGTTTTGATTCCATCTGCTTGCTCAATAGCAAAAAAGAAGAAAAACTAAAAAGAAGTCACACTAAATCTTTATCATGCCTATTTCAGTGTTCAAAAGGCAAAACTGGTGGTTCAGGAGATCACCAGCTGCTTCAAAATGATGGGAAGAAAGAATACAACATATAGTGCACAGATCCTGAAGCACCGAGCTTCGGTGTTAAACCATAGGGGAAAAGAGAAAAATGAGAAGACTTCACTGAGGTAACATCAGATGAAAAAAAAAAACAGGAGAAAAAAAAATGTTATCCTTTCTTGCTCTGCAGGATATGTCTTGAAAGTCTTGTTCTTTCTTCCGGTGCACAGTGCACACCCATACATGCACACATATCCAGAAATGAGGACATTTCTTTGCACACCCAGGAGTAGGGCTTTTCATGGTCATGGTCATCAGACACCTGAACATCAAAGAGAGACTGGAGCCCTTCCTTCCTTCCATCTTCCCATCCATCCAAACCTCTGTAGGATTTTCCTGGCCACACAATTTATTCTCCTGGTTTGATAATTGCCCTCACAAGAGATACCACAGCAAAACTGCAATTGCTAAATAGGATGAATAGCATAATTGTAAAGCAAGAAATCAATAGATATTTGCTTTCCTTCAGTAACCTTCTCGATGGCTAGTAATTTTTAATGGCCTTTTTGCCAATATCTGTACAGGGAGAAACATATTGCCTAAAATAACATTAAAGGCATTTATCACTACATTTTCTCCAGAGGGGGACTGCCTTTATTCAGTCCCCCAAAAATCCCAACAGACAGGAAGGACCACCTGCTAGTTTCACTGCCTCCTGCAGCAACGGCAGGAAAACCACTGTTAAATATCATCTTCAGTTGCTGGATCCTCACTTCAAGAAGAATGTGGAGACACTGAGAAGAAATTACAAGGATGTACAAGCTGAAAAATAAAACCCACCTTATTTCTGCGTAGAGTTCATTGAGATGAGCTCACTGAGTTGGGCTAAGGTGAAACACAAAGCGTTAACAAACACAGACAGCGATGTTTGATATTAGGAGAAAGGTACAGTGATGATTTAGTGGATGAAAATTGGTCACATACAGCCTCAAAAGAGGAGGTACAGCTTCCTGGCACTGCCTACACTTTGCAGCCCAACGCAGATGTTTTACCTTTTTCCACTTTGAGTTTTTAAGCTGTGAGAAGATTTCCCCCCTTCTCTTGCTGCACGATTTGGCTTCATGCTGTTTCTCTTCCTGCTCAGCACAAGCCAGCCTGGCCGAGGAGGGAGTTCTGCACCTGACAGACTGGTATTTTGCAATCTTTCTGACAACAGAGAGAATATACGTCGGTGCTTGGCTTTTTGTCCTTGGGAAGTTGGGGAGAGTTGAAGTTACTTGTTCATTTTTTCGAGAACTAAAATAATTGGGTCACTGAAGTATTGAAACTGGTTATTCATGGAAATGCACCAAGGCTGTACAGGCTTGGATTTCAGCAGGTGATCTAATGGCTCCCCCAGAAAACAATTAGAAGCAATTTCTCTCTCAATTCTATGCAGAAATTGATCTGTTCCCATGCAGCGGCCAACCAAGTCAAGCTTGACTGGCAGGTAAGTGGAAAATGATTTACAGTGGGAAAACATGACACTAATTCTAATCAAAACCTTGTCTATAATGATTCAAAGTTCTTACAGCTACATCTGAGCATAGCACTGATAGTTTTTTTGAGGAGTGCAACTAGCAGTGCTCATGCCACTGCGGAGTTGATATCTATGGTAAGACGTTGACATCATCTTATTTCTAATAACAGTATAAATCTCTCTGTTCCATGAATATCAGAGCATTGTGTGGCCAGCTAGCTGTGCCCACTGCTTGATCAGCATTATTACTACTTACAGCTCAGAAATTTGTAGCTCAAATTCTTGCTTGCCTTCAAATTCAAGGTGTTAACATTCCAAAAAAATCCCATTTATGTGCAAGCTTAAGCTTTGCTTGAGAAACACTGAGGGGGAAAGGACATTCACAGACATAAAAAAAAGAAAATACACTACTTGTTTGAACCTGGGAGAACAAACCCCTCGAAGAAGGAAATTTATGTTCTCATGGATGTATAAGCACAGAAATAATTTATTTTTAAGAAAAGTACATGTTGTGCATTACTTGGCTTACAAATGTCTTTGTTTAGGACTCATGACTTCTATTAATATTAATTACTTTTGCTGGGAACTTTAAATGTATAGTGGCCTTAAACCAAGGGCAATACCTATTAAGTTTAATTACTTTCTCCTTCAACCTAAGCAATAAAGAAGCATGGCAGAGATCTGGTTATTAACTGAGCGTGGCATCCAAATGAAGACACAGTGCACAATAATCATGTTTGTTGGGCCACAAGCTGGTGTTTCTCATTGGTGTCTCCTACTCCAGGAATGAGACAGAATGTGGGCAGACAATAGAGATTTTCTCCCCTTGACCTATTTTGGACAGAATCTTGTCCTTGGCCACATTTAAGCTCTCATCACTTTCAGCAGAAAGCCCTCGAGTTGAAAGACAAACAAACACAGAACTTCCCTCCCTGCTTGCAGATCAGCCATCACAAGCCAAGACTTCAAATATTCTAAGAACCTTTCTTCTGTATTTTTTGTCTGGTTAGATCATTTTAAACAAAAGGTGTATCTGCCTAGATACCAGCATGTTTCATATTTTTCAGAAGAATAATGACGTTTTCACTTCCTTTGAACAATTTCCACCAGCATTTCTGTAATGGTACCAAAATTCACTCTGACGATGTGCGTTAGAAGAGGAAAAATGATGTGTGTGTGTGTTAGCATTTGTGTATTTATAACTCTGAAACCTGTTTAAGTTTACTGTAAAGTTTGGAATTCCTCCAGAGCCAAGTCATCCCAATAATGCAAAATCAGAATATGATAGGAGGAAAGAAGAAGAAAGAAAGAAAGAAAGAAAGAAAGAAAGAAAGAAAGAAAGAAAGAAAGAAAGAAAGAAAGAAAGAAAGAAAGAAAGAAAGAAAGAAAGAAAGAAAGAAAGAAAGAAAGAAAGAAAGAAAGAAAGAAAGAAAGAAAGAAAAGAAAGAAAGAAAGAAAGAGAAAGAAAGAAAGAAAGAAAGAAAGAAAGAAAGAAAGAAGAAAGAAAGAAAGAAAGAGAAGAAAGAAAGAAAGAAGAAAGAAAGAAAGAAAGAAAGAAAGAAAGAAAGAAAGAAAGAAAGAAAGAAAGAAAGAAAGAAAGAAAGAAAGAGAAAGAGAGAGAGAAAAAGAGAGAGAGAAAGAGAGAGAGAGGAAGAGGAAGGGAGGGAGGAAGGAAAGAAGGAAAGAAAGAAGGAAAGAAAGAAGGAAAGAAAGAAGGAAAGAAAGAAGGAAAGAAGGAAAGAAGGAAAGAAGGAAAGAAGGAAAGAAGGAAAGAAGGAAAGAAAAAAAGAAGAAAGAAAGAAAGAAAGAAAGAAAGAAAGAAAGAAAGAAAGAAAGAAAGAAAGAAAGAAAGAAAGAAAGAAAGAAAGAAAGAAAGAAAGAAAGAAAGAAAGAAAGAAAGAAAGAAAGAAAGAAAGAAAGAAAGAAAGAAAGAAGAAGAAAGAAGAAAGAAAGAAAGAAAGAAAAGAAAAAAAGATTTTAAAAGTGAGCAAAACAGAAAGTAATGTGGGCAAAAGATGGTCCAAAAGCACAATCACTTCCACAGTGCCAGGATATCCTACTCAGTTCTCCCTCCTTTACTTTTTTACACAGTTCTTCACATGTTCCTATGTCATTCCCATCATTACCATTTCCAAAGTGTCACTTTCTATCATAACATGCAGTTATTGGAAGTGTTTCTCCATGTTTCACTCTTCATTCTGGAATAAATTCTGTGGGTCTTTAAGGAAAGGATCCCATAGTTTCCCATTGAAATATACCTGCACTTCTACCTAACAGTGATTCTTTGTTGAGATATTTACTGAGTGATGTACCAAAAATTGCCCAAAGTAATGAAAAAGAGATGAAAGGGAAAGTAACACAGTTCTTATGCTAGATATAATCTCTCTCTTAAAAAAATAAAAATAAAAATCAGGCACATGCCCCAGCACATAAAAATACACCTGCTACTCTTTTTCTAATCCTCCCAACCAGGTTTAACAATTTGCATGGAATTAGTAGACCATTAGTAGAAGTTAATAAGCATCAAAACACCTAACTGCCCATTTGCATCCACAGGCACTCAGAAGAACAATCAAGGAGCAATTAGCAGAGGCCTAAAATAGGAAGGAAATTCCAACGGAGTGGCTTTTGACCATTTGAAGCATCAGGCAGATGCTGATTTCACAAAACAAGATAAGATCCTGGACAACATTTTACAGTTGGCGAATAGATAAAAGTGAGCACTACTTCCAATTGTTTATTTGCGTCGATAAGAAGTCAAACAAAAGGAATCTATGTGATAAACCCTGATGAGAAAGCCTACAAGGACTTGCCTAAATCACAGATTAATGGGAAAAGAAAGAATGCTGCAGCACAGCCACCCAGAGGACAGACTCCACACCTGTGGATAAGGATCAAGCTAAATAGGGAGAGTATTTTCTCCACAGACCAAAACCTATGACAACATGTGCACAAAGCACCCCAACCATAACATCTGCACCGTTGGCTGGAAGCTTCTCCAGCCACATGCAGGTTGGAGCAGAAATCACACGGACAAATCAGCCGACAGCGCTTAAAAGCGGGATGCACGAAAACAGCTGCCTGACTTCAACAAGCACCAGTGATCCCAGAGAGGCAGGAAAGCAACAAGCAACTGGAAAAAGGCTTTAATTGCTAAACTGCAGAATGATGGTGGTCTGACAGATTGTAACCGCCGGTGCAGAGCAGACTTGCTATCAGCATCAGACAAAACTCCGTAAGAGGATAATTTTATCGCAGAGGAAATCAGAGACACTCAGCAGCTAAAAGAAAAACAAGACAGTTTCTGAGAATCACACACCCATCAGCATTAACTTTATTGACTTTGAAAAAGTCTTTGATAGCCCAAGCAACAACACTTCCAGAAGATAAAGGCTAAATGTGGATTGTTGCAGGAGGCGGTGAGAAGAGCAGGAAATCCATACAGAAACCATGATGGGTGCCTGACTCACAACCGGAGTTGAGCAAAGCTTTGCTGTTGATCTTGTATTTCTTCATTAGAAAATCATTGGAAGAAGGAAACTGACAAGGCAGGATTTTGCAGACAACGAGGCAGCCTGCTCATGTTCCACGTGTAAGAGAGAAACAGGCACCAAGTGCTGATGATACAGGGGAGGATGGAAGAGGGCTGAAAGAAAAAATTCCCTTTCATATGCACAGGATACATACAACCGTAAGAATGGCAAACAAACCCAACAAAACTGTTATTCAAAAGCCAGTGAAGAATGCTGAGAAGTTTAATTCCCCTTCTGGTCCAGCAGCAGAAGAAATAAAAACAGGAACATTGGGGCAGGTGAAGACAGGAACCCGCTGGGTAGGCAGCAGAATAATAGACTGCGTGCCATTAAAAATCAGCTGCTGGGCCTTCTTATTTCTTAACATACCCATAAACCGTGGATATTTTTGCAGGGTAAAAGTTATTAATAATCTTAGAAATCCAGAGTGAAGCACACATCAGACACATCTGGGACCAAAGCTCACATTTCTTTTTCGCATAAGACAGAATATCTTTGGCTTTAGGCAGGATAGTCACTGAAATAATTACTGGTGGAAGAGATGAAATCATGCAACAGGACAACTTATTAGAGAAAGCTCTGGTAACCAGTGGGGGATGCAGAACAGTCTGGACTGGCTATTTTCCTCTTTATTTTGTGTGCCTGTGCTGCATTCCTCTCCCTCAGAAAAAAAAAGCAGATGTCTTTCTCCATTTATTTTCCCAGCTTTCATGTTTCATTCACATGCAACGTATAATTTGCTTTTCCTCACTCTTCCTGATACCATCAACTTCCCAGGCCTCTTTCCCAGCAGTAACAAATGATGTTGATCCCCTCCTGCTATTTGTAAGCCTCTACCTGAGACATCTCAAATTAGCATGATAATTTACTATCCTCAATTAAAATTATGTTATATTGAGACTGAGAAAGAAATAAAATGCTGCAGAAGCCCATCAGGGTACCAAAAACAACTTGAAATGTAGATTTATATGTGCAAGTGAATAGCTCATATGGTAATAAGAGTTTTCACACTGCTCTAGAGATGTTTGGGGGGAGTATTTGCCTAAATGTGACATTTTAAAATATCATATCCTTCTGTAAAGATGACTTATGATCCTATATAAAGCGTGTGGCAAAAGTCATTAATGTGACATAAAAAGTTCTTTTGAAGAAATCAATATTTTTATAGCATAAATTTGAAATTATGTATTTCTGAGGAGCACATCACAGCCCTCCGCTTCCAAGCACAACAGGAGGCTGTAAAACCTCATATTAATTTTCCAGTTCATAGACCTAAAAAAGCACGACGCGAGCTCCTGTTCAGCAAGGGTGAGCCTTCCTGGTTTACCTTGGCTTGTCATCATCAACAGCATCATTAATTTAAGAAACATAGAGGCTAATTTATTTATATGAAGCCCTGTCCACCTGGTGCATGGCTTATAGCCACCCAGCATCTCCCCCTCATCTCAGCCACGTGGAGGGAGTGCTGCAGGAGCACTCAGCCCCCGCTGCAGCTTGGGGATGATGGACGTGGTGAGGGGGGTGATGCAGTGAAGCAGAAATGAGCAGTGACAGCGACGTGGCTGTGTGCCACAAGCAGGCAGTGGGGCACATCTGTTAGAGAACCTTGCCCCGATCTGCTGGCCAAGCAGCTGATTTTCAGCCCAACCTGTACCTTTCCAAACTTCAGTCTCCACTTCCATTAGCTGCTACCCTTTACTCATACAGATTCCCTTAAATAATAACACCCCTCCTTCCCTTTCTTACTTTCTGTCATTCGTGTAGTATCTATTAGAAAGCGTTTGATTTTCACCTTACTCCTTCCCTACATAATGCAAATATTAACCCTATAAGAAGTCTGAACTCAGAGTGGATTAAACCACCGTGCATCACACCATGGCTGGTGGTGTGGGATGCTGGATGCTTCCCTGGCCAAGCACCCAGCCTCCTCTGCCCCTCGTTTCAACTACAGGTGCTGCAAGAGAAATCATCCACAACTCTTTTAAGACATCCACTTATCCTCCAGGCATGACTGTTCCAAAAGCAGCAGTGTTGTCCGTGCTATTGAATTGCTGCTTGTTGTCTTAAATTAAAGCCATACAATGCCATACAATACCCAATTACAGCAGTTAGTCATTCCATTGTGATCGTGCATTGCTGGATTAGCTCTTGAAGAAAAAAACGTATTTTTTAATACCTTTTTTTGGCTCTGCTTGTAGCTATAACAAGACACGACTTCAAATGTTCATTAAAAAGTCTGCAGCTTTTGGAGTGTTTTCCCCATGTCTTTATAATGCATTACAGTAACAACAGCATGTCTGTTTGAGAAAGACAAAAGCTGCCAGGATGTAAAAATAATAAAATAAAATAAAATAAAATAAAATAAAATAAAATAAAATAAAATAAAATAAAATAAAATAAAATAAAATAAAATAAAATAAAATAAAATAAAATAAAATAAAATAAAATAAAATAAAATAAAATAAAATAAAATAAAATAAAATAAAATAAAATAAAATAAAATAAAATAAAATAAAATAAAAATAAATAAAAATAAATAAAAATAAATAAAAATAAATAAAAATAAATAAAAATAAATAAAAATAAATAAAAATAAATAAAAAATAAATAAATAGAAACTACCCAAGAACTGAATCAGCCAAAGAACAGGCTGCTTTGAGATGCAATGGGAGATCTCCCATGCTCTCTTACAGTTCGTGCTGGCAATTGAAGCTCAGCATTGCCCCAGACCGATGTTCTGCTGTGGGCTCAAGGGCTGACATCACTGCACAGCAGCTCCTGCCCCACTGCCCCACACTCTTCCGCTCCCTCAGTTCACAGTGGGGAGTACTGAAATTAAAGGCTCCCTTCATTATGTGGGTGGGGATGGGAGGGAGGCTGTGCCTCCTTTCAGTGTATCAGCGTAATTCACTCCAGCACTTCAGCACTTTCAAGGCTGATGCGAGGGCAGACCTTTACATGCCTTTATGTGCCGGATTTGTACTGACCTCACACCTCTAAAACAATGGCCCTTGAAAATTACAGTGGCTATATCCCAGCAAATCTCATTAGGACACGGGCTCAAGACCCCGATTTGCTTTTAAAAATGTTAGTCCATAGGTCAGTAATAAAAACCCATTACAAGTGATGGCTATTTGATGAGCATTAAGAAAAGTTTATTGGCTCTGTCCAACCCTTAGTGGTCACATCCCCAAAAGAAAAGGACTGTCAACGCATCATTAGCGGCATTTAAGACCGTGGCAGCTGAGGACAGAGCTGCTCTGTGCTTCCCAAAGCACGGCTATTGCTCCTCAGCTTTAACACATTGTGAGCAAAGAAGGACCTCGACCCACTGGAAGGCCTGCTGCTATTTTAAAGCTCATTATTTTAATTTCCTATCTCTCTGGGCTCTGCAAACAAGATGGGCCAAGAGTGGTTGAGCCTTTCCACTCCTTCAGTTCATGTTCTCTCTTGCTTCACAGCTCTCCAAGCTCCAGCTCAGCTCGTGTCTGCAGCAGCCAGGTCACCTGTCCAAATACCAGACAGACCCAGAACTGCTTCTGACATTGGGCAGAGGCAGTGTACTCAGCCTGCCATGTTTGTGATCAATAAAACATCTAATGCTGTTTTAAGCAGTAGTAAAAACACTTCGCTTTGACATAGCAAATACATTTTTGAAAAGTGTAAATACCCGTGAATGTATGCCTCTCACAAATAATGAGCTTTACATTACATTTACAGAAGGCCAATAAAAAGTTGAAGCATTAAAAAAAAATGCAATTAATTGTATGAGTGAATCTTTGTAGTCAACCACTTCCCTTAAGTCCAATGGTACCCTTTAGTCAAGATCTCTGCAAGATGAAGGTAACTGGTTTCTGTGCTCCCACTTTCTTAAAACAAACCTGCACCATGTTTTCCCTTTGGAATAAGTAACATCCATTTTCAGAAAACTGCCTGAATGTCTGAGATGGTTTGACCACTTACAGTGACATATCCATCCGGAATGTCAACTGATGCAGCCTTGGCACTAATGGAAGTGATCAACCTCAGTGACTCTGATGGGTCACAGAAAATGCACAATGAGAAGAAACATTTTTTTGGACAGATGTACTGAGCAAGACAAGCAAAACATAGAAGAGGTCAACTACAGCCCACGTTAAGTCCTGACGGTCCCACAGCATCAACGCCTGAGCTTTCCTAAAATGTACAACAGGATACATTAAATCTTCCCATTACCAGCAGCAACAGACCATACAAATTGCCCTTTCAGGGAAATACCATGCTTCCTGCTATCTGCAGGAGCAGAACCTTGCACACAGCTTGGGACAGCTCATCAGTCCCAAGATGCCCAACATTTTACCTGTAGGCACAGAGCAGAGTGCACAAAAACAATAGCTATCTAGTAACTGTGCATGCCAGCGACCCAACAGCTCACTACTTGCCTACATAAGGAATGTGCCTCTAAAACACAGTAACCATATGCACAGCGCATCAGAATAACATCCATTCTCCATGTGTTCATCTTTTCATCGTGCTCATTAACATCTCACAGAGTAATTTGAAAGGATCCTTAAAACTCACAACTTGTTTGTCTGTACCTCCAACAGGCTGAGAAGATAACAAAATCCCTTGGCAACATCTGCTTGCTAGAAATCAGCCTGGCCTTCTGCTTCACTGGGGAACACTCCCAAACATTACTTCTACTGAAAAATGAGGGCTTCTGCATGAGGCAAAGAACAGCTGAGGCAAGCACTGGCTGCCGTAAGGGCATTGTACTTAAACATGCACATCCACCAAGAGTCTTCCAAGTGCTATCTGGGGCTTTGCAGACGGGATAAATCATATTTGTAACAAGAAGATTAAGATCAAACACATATTAAGAGGATTGTGCTTTATTAAAACCCTGTATGTTGAGTTTGTGTACAGATCGCCCCATCTATTTATTGCCCAGCGTGTGGACAAATATTTGCACCAAATGCCATGTTTCTGTGCTGGAGGAGAGATCCAAAGATAGGCATGAGACTTCATTAACAGCACCTGATTCCTCTTGAGTGTGGATTGAGAAGCTAATTGCTTTTGTTGCTCCCAAATACCAGCCTGATAACTTTGTTCTCACTGTATGAAATAGTAATTGCCAGGCAATGAGGACATGGTGTTTAAATGAACACAAATGAAAAATCTCAGATCCCAAGAACTTTCACTGGAACTTATGCTCTGGATTAATCTGGGGAGCTTTGCAAATCTCACGTCAAAATATATATTACAGGCAGCAACCTGGAGTAAAAAAAGCTTAATAGCATAAGCACCATTCCTTTTTCTGCCATACATTTATTAACATTTTGGAGGCTGAGTGGGAGAACTAAACTGAGAGGAACACATAATGACAGACTTCCTACAAATAAGAGTTCAAACTAAATAGGTTTTAGACAGTGTAGAAGGTCATGGTCTTCAGAAAATGCTGAATGCTTTCCTTTGTAGGGGAAAACATGCACTCCAAGATGTCACAGGCTGGACAGCTGGAGTAATTATTCACCTGGGAAACTTTAGGCTATTATCTCCAATCGTAGCTTCAAGGATTGGACGCTGATAATTCACAGTCATGGAAATGAAATGCTCCAGTGTGAGACATGAGTAAGGGAGATAAATTACAGGCTTCCCTGATAATGGAAAAATGAGCAGCATGTTGATCATATACACTAAAATTACAAACTTGGTCAGCCTCGCTGCAATGTAGAACACATAGCACAGCACAGTAAATTACAGTGCAGCTAAATTATGCTGTCACATCCTCACAGAAAGTAGGAGTGTTAAACTGAGCACTGCCCTTGTGCTCAGAAGAGCTGACTTTGTCTCCTGGCACTGGCAGCTCTGGACAAGTTGTTTCTGTGCTTTGTTTGCCTGTTGGGAAGAGCTGGCAAAGAAAGAATGACAACTGGGTCGTATCCTACCCTTGTGCATAGCCAGGGTGTGAAGTTCCTGCCATACCTGTCATTCTGTAACATCCCTTTTGTGGAGTCAACAGACTCAGACAGCCCTTCTATGCACGTACCGGGCCAGTTTTGGAGCAAGCAGAGACCACATTCCCTAGACATTTAGCAGTGTGCCCTTCCAGGCAATCCCAGCCACTTCCCTGCCATATGTGATCTGCTCTACACCCTTTATTTCCTCATAAAAACACCAAGATTCAATCAAAGGGATGAGCGTTCATTAAGAGCGTGCTTTACGAGCAGTGCTGTTGAAGCAAGGATTTACAAAAGTGCTTCTGTGCACATCTGTATCATCAGTAACAAATATGGGAAATATATACATCCAGGTGGGTTCTGACACCCCCCAGATGCAATTCCATCAGCAGTGATGGTCACAGCAGGCCTTGTATCATTTCAAGTTGGTTATACTCTGGTAAGGAGTGCCCCCCTCTGCATTTTGCATAAGTTCTCAGGATCTGAGCTCAGAGGCAACAACCAGAGGGCATGGAAACAGCAAACGTGGTGCAAGATGGGAGAAGATGGGCAATTTTGGCAGACATGCATGGGGAAGCAAGGAGCAGAAACCAGGCAGCAATCAGAAGGAGACTGCGTGGAGCAGAGAACCAGCCCATAGATGATGAAGACATAGAAACTGGAAGATCAAGCCAAAATGGAATGATCTCCTAAAGTACAGAGTACCATACAGTGGTTAGAGAGATGCAGCTGAAAAGGAGAAAAAAATTCAGGAAGAACTGCCATGAATAAAATCTACATAAAGCTTATTACCTAACTGAAAGCAATTAGGAAATTCATTGAAGTCTGCAGAGGAATCAAAAGTTCAGAAGAGTTCTGACACTGAGAGGTTGGGTTTGGGACCTTTGATGGTACAACTAAAATTAACAGCTCCTCCTCTCTTAAGAAATCGCCTCTTACAAAAATCTGGTTGACAGAGGTAAAGCAACATACATTGCAACAGCCAGGTACTTCATGTGGTATATACACGGATAATAAAAATGGGTCACATTCAAATTCACACTGTGGGACAATTGATTTATTTTGTTTTTTTAGGATTTACTTTTTCATTGATTTTTTAGACATGCCCAGACACCATTCTGGTCACTTCGTCAATAGTATTAAAACAGAAAAAGGAAAGGAATACAGGAAGGAGAGGCAATTGATCTGAAAGCCTTCTATTCCAATGCCTCCTCTGCTGCACAGTGGGCAAAAACCTCCCCTTGGACAAATCAATCCATTGAAAACACGAGAGCTATTCCTGTTTTATCTGACCTGATCACAATCCTTTGCATTTAATAACACAGAGAAACCCATGGAGATCATACCAGTGCTAATTCCAGAAATACCCAACTCAACAATTGCTAATCAGTTCATTGATTCACCCTCACTCTATAAGACAAATTCAGCCTGACAGACCACAATGGGAGAAAGCCTTTTAGTTAACCAACTCTGACAAAGGAATGGGAAGCTCCATAGCAGCGTTGGCCAACCATTAAGTTCTTACCACCTTAAAGCATTCCCTCTGGGAAATTTCAATTAGCCCTTTCCTCAAAGATTTTATCTTCAGAGCCGTCTTTAAGAATTTAGAAATGATTACAAAACAGGGGAAAAAGTCTAAGAGACAGAGAGTGATGTAGAAAGACGGGTGGGGAAAGAGCCCAGCCCCAAATCCTTTCTAACAAACCATGCAGAGCTCCAAGTTGACTTTGTAACGTTACAACCTCAGAGTTGGAAAGCGCACAGCAAGGGAAGCAGCCTCCACCTCACATGGGGGCTTCATTTTCTTTATCATAACCATTCTAATTGCTCAAAAAGGAAGTCAATGCTAACATGAGGGCTGAAGCTGAGAAGTTTGCCAAAGGTCTCGAATTCCTCGGAAGTTTTGCTCAAGTCCAGTTCATATGTGTGGAAATGAAACACCTGGAAGCACTTAGTGAGCTCCCAAAGCCATCAAACTGAATGCACCGTCCCCCCTCAGGTTTCTGAGACCATGGGGAGTTAGGACAGACCTCATGGGACTGGGTCTAAAAAGTGTACAGCACTTCCACTCATCAATGAGGTTGCATCAAGTACCAAAAACAGAGACACTGTCCCCTCACCATGGCTGTGAAGGGCTTCACTCATTTTTCTACCATGGTTGCTCCTTTGGTTGACAAAATCTAACTCGTGTCCCAGTGATGCTAAGCCCAGAGCAGCTAAGTACCTTTTTTTTGCCTGTTCTCCTCCTGCAATTCAGACTACTCCCCCTCATTGCTACAGGGATCAAGGGAGGTTGTTACACCTTCCAAGAGACAACTCTGGCATTTTCCTCAAACGTGTTGGACTATCTCTGCTCTTGTATTTTACCTCAGGCCTTTTCTGACATGATTTTTTAAGGTGGCTGAAAAGCAATCTTGATGTTATGGCTGAGCTGCTGCCTCCCTCAGAACTCAGAAACCAGATAATTCATTTTCCCTCCAGGTATGTGACCTACTCCACGGATACTGGATGACCAGTTGGAGAAAATCAGATCTGACAAGTGTCAGGAGTGGCTCATGTCACACTCCCCCAACTCCACCCTTCCTCAGATGCTCTTCCACCACCAGTGTTTCAAAGAGCAACTTTGATTTCCCTGCAATTAATTGACTGATATGTTGATAAAGGTGGGTTTCTTAGTCCTGGACTGGGTCATGGGCTGGCCCATGTGTCTGTTCTAATTGCCTTAGAGAAATCACAGATTTCACTGATCAAATTTTTACAGGAGTGGGGTTGTGTTTGGAGTTAGGATAGGGACTCAATAGCTAGGAGGGCTTTCTGGCTGAAGGTATGCCAAGCTACAGTTAACTCAGTTACCAGTCAAACCTACAGTCATTTTTTTCTGTCCCCAAAGCTTCTAAACAAAGATATATTCACCACATGGAAAAAAAATCAAATCAAATCAAAAAATACATGAATGATCATAGCAGGCCAGATCACACCTCTCTGGATTGCCAGTCCTTCAAGAGAATGAGTATGAAGGTACTCAGAGAACACGGCAATGCAGAGACAAAGGAAGGATGGGCTGCCCAAAATCTTGTGGTGATGGTGCTCTGTTGTGGGAAATGGGGAGCTGAGCCCTGGATCAACTTAAACCTTCACACTTGGGAGGGAGACACGAGCAAAAGTGCATTTCTCACAGAAATAAAAAGAATCTGGACTCAATTTACAGCTTATGAATGTATTAAGGTCTCATGCATACATAATTGATGTTAAATTATACAGATATTGTTCAGTCCATATCCAGAAAGCAGAGGTAAAGACATGCAATACACATAATTGCTATGTAAGAAGAATGGCTAAATACATATAGCTTTTGTGTTGTTCATTATTAATTAAAACACCACTAGAGCTAGCTGGAGGCTTTTTTTCTGCTTACCACTACATTTATAAACTCTTTTCTACTTATGGCACTGCCTTTCATGAGACTGGAAGCTAAATGTGCAAAGAGTAAAGAAGAAATATGTGACATCCAATATATCCATTAGGAAGAATAAGCTCCTCTGAGGCATTTGAACTCATTTTCTACACATGTGGATTGGCTAAAAGAAATTACACGCAGAAGGAACATGTTTTCCAACTCAAACAGAATAAAAATCAAATAAGCGATCTGAAAACATCGGAGGACTCGTGGCTGAAGCAAAGAGTTAAACCTGCCCAAGGGTAAAGCTAAAGGACTTCCAGGAAATATTTCTAGATTACAGGGGTTCAGGATGACAGGTACAATGAGAAATAGACTTCTCCTTATTTTGTTCAGCCATTTCCATCCTATACACAGAAAAAAGGAATCACTGAAAGCTTTAATCTCTTTTGTGGCCTCCTATTATCACCATTGATGATTGTCCGACAGCTCCCACAATCTTCAAGACACTTCACAGAGTTACAAAACTGGGTCTCACTCACTGGCAGAGCTACACAGAACCCCTCCCTTCACCCCACCCAACACCATGGGCTCTGCTGCACCGCCGTTAGCTGAAGTTAGCCTGAAAAAGCCATATGCAAAGCAAAATAGGCAGAAATTATGTATGATTTATGTGAGTGCCAAGTTGTGAAAAAAAGAGAAAACAAACAAATATACTCGTCCCAAACTCTGCCTGCATAAATTACTTTAACATCAGTGATGAAAAGGTCAATGCCCAAAGGCCATTGGCTTAATGGGTTGCCACAGTGTAATTGATACTGTCAGCCCCAGACAGGCACAACTCAGAGGTCAGATCCCCAAAACATGAAAAAAAGGACTCTGTATCACAAGATTCAACTTTAGTGTAATTGAAGGCTTAATTTTAGCCTTCCAGCTTTTAATCTTCTGAAAACATTTCCAAGCTCTTTCCCCCAGTACCACGAAGGTTACAGCTTTATTTTCCTTTAAAAACTGGAGATGCATTTCTATCACTCCAGCTATAATTACAGACAAATTATAGCCATCCTATGAAAATAGCGTTAATTACTACTGTAATTATTATCAATTCACATCAAACTAGGCTAGAGCAACAAAAGCCACATAGCTCTGTTGTCAGAAGAAATTAAAAGAAAACAACAAAAAAAAGAAAGTAAAGAAACAAGAAAAAAACAACTGTCAGGAGACTAATGACAAAATCCCTAGTGCTGGCAATTCTGTCACACAGCACAAACAAAATGCAATCAAATTAAAGTTTGCGTGGACTGTCACTGGGTATATAATATGCAGAAAACATTTTTAGAAGGGTGCAGCACTGTTTTCTTGGTGACACTAATGCACCAAGAACAGCTGCAGAGGCGAAGTCACATTAATTTTTCATCGTTCTCCCCACAGATTTCTCAGGGTTGAGGGTCAAAGGAAGATGGATAAGTACAGTGGCCACCTACAAAGCCAAATTGTGTTGCAGCATAAACAACTTTATACATATATATAAAATTCAGGTAAACAGAATTGTTTACCGAGCGCCTTCCGAGGAGCTTGGAGTCTTCACCCACAGAAGGATGCCCAAATAAATCCTGACCCCCCCTGGATGCAGGTGTGAACCTGCCACCATGAGCCCAGCTCATAAAGCCTGATTGGCTCTGATGCATTTATTTTTCAGTATTTTTATATATAATATTTTTATACTATATATAAAAATAAAAAAAACTATATGCTGGGATTTTGATCTACAAGTAACATTATAACTGCTCTACGTTGACAAGAGGTTGCACTGTGGTGTCATAGCAGTGGCAATTTTAATGACTGATAGCAACTCACAGGGACTTAAGGACCACATGGACACATGCAGAGCCTGAGCTGTACCAGAGGGATGGAGACAGACACTCCCAAACTGGGGAACAGGGACAAGAGAATTAAGGAACAAGAGAGACCCACAACCATTCCTTACATTCTTCCTTCCCTAAAATAGCCTGGAAATTAATGACCTGGGTAATGGCTAATTGTGGCCTAAATTAATCTCATCCAGAGATACTTTGTTTTATCCCTTCCTCTCTTTCTTCTTAAGTGCCACTTCTTCACTGTGCTGTCCTGAGAAGTCACTCCCAGTTTCAATCTGGGAGAGCACTGATGGGGTGGAGGTCGTTACACTCATCTGAAGCACCGAAGGCTCTCGAGGCCATCAAAAAATCCACAATTCCAAACCACAGCTCACAAAATAAGTAAAGGCAGGTTCTCCTCCAGAATTCCCAATGGGTATTTTCTGTGATAATGTTAAGCCCAAAGCACTGCAGATGACCACGATGGTACAAATGGATGAATTACATTTCCAGACTGTTCCTGTAGCCCTGCTGGGATGTGGCACCCAAGCAACAAGTTTTCAGTGAGGTCCACGAATGGATTCTGAAGGAAGTCTTCCTGAGAGATGGGCTTGGCTACAAAAGTTTGAAAAAGACCAAAAGATAAACATGTTGTAAAGAAATCATAGGCAAATGAAAAACATAAAAAAGGGAAAGACGAAGAGATGCCTGTTTCAGTCAGAAAGGAAACTGAAATTCTTTTTGCAACATCTAAGACCTACCATGACAGTAATGGTGTCAAATACACTCCGCCATCTCATGGCACTTCAGCGTGTCACCCTGAAGCATCTTTCGCAAGCTAAATCAGACATTAAAGCCTTTTCCACCTAAGAAATTCTAGGCACCTCCTGGGGGAAAGGTGTTCTGAATGCCAAGAGAGAGAGCTATAAAAACCCTGCTTTAAACTACTGCCATTTCCAATTTCATATCACTCATTAAAAAACATCTGCATCCCGAACTAGGACTGACCATTATTTTCACGTCGTGAATAATTTTCACGTTTCAGATGACCATTCCACAAGAAGTAATACATCATCTGTGACTGTGAGCGGTTGATATGGTTTATTTTAATGGCCACAGTTAAAAGTTTCGTGGGCTCAGGCCGCAACCAAATCTCTTTATAATAATTCTTTAGGCTACTGCATAATTTATAGCCCTTATGCACATTTCATGATCTAATTTACCTTCCTCTTAAAATATTTTGTAAAACCACTGTTCCATTTATAATGATATATGTCCCATTATAAAACATATTCACTACTTTGTTACCAGAATAGCATTATATGTGTGTAAACCAAGAGGCTTTAACATATGCCTAAATTATTCTCCCAATTCAGTGATATACAGAACATAATGGAATTATGAGCAAATTGGTGCACACTGTCAAAAATATAAATGCAGCGAGAGCTTAATAGCAGGCCTACAAATAATGTTGCATGACAAAAGCATATTTTTGCAAATGAGATTCCCCTAAAAGAGGAAAATCTAGATGTGAGGTGAAGGAGCACAGGGGAAGCAGAGCGTGGATTCAGCTGCAGTGATTACAATCTTCATTGCACTGTATATAAGCACCCGGAAGGGAGAGGGAGAGAGGCGAACTCCATGAATTCATCATCAGCATTGGCCCAAAGATGAAGGGGAAGGAGAAAAGCAAAAAATGTTGTAGGAAACGGTTGCAGTTTTTCCAAAGGAAGGTTCACCAGGAGCAATCATTGTAACAAAGACACATTTTTCAACTCCGTTTAAGTAAAACATCAGAAAGCGTGTCTCTCGAAAGCTGGCAGCGAGTGATCTCTGTGGGCTCCTTCAGTTCAAGTTCTTTCTACCCACTTCAATAGTATTCAGCCTCATCCAGCTAAAACAAGATTTTCTTGACGTTGGCACTATCATAAAGAATGATAGTTCAAGATGCACTCCAGCATCAAGATCCACCCCACATCTGACCTTCCCGAGAGCCTCTCACTCAAGCATGCAATATACTTTCCTTGTAGCAAAAGCTGTTGAGAAATACAACGTTATAGCATTACTGCAACACGTAAAAATACTACAGCACCCACCCAGCCGTGATTCATTAAAACAGTCTTCTTCAATCATTATGAAAGTGCACATATACAGAAGACTGTACACGTGCACATACGATGGCTGCCTTGCTGGAGATACCTGGTACAGTAGTGTTGTGGTTGGGTTTTTTTGCTTGCTTCTTTCCCCAAAATACTCACAAAAATCAAGCAGTGCATTTGGAAATCCAACTTGGAATACTACCTAAAATATTTATGGGGAAAAAAAAAAGTCTGCAGCATCTTACAAAATTATTATATCCCTTTATTTACTTCTTCATTTATCTATGCTTTATAACATCAGCACTGCCCAGTGAAAACACAGCTACATACTCCAAGATTTCTACACGTTACAAGTATGGATGACTTTGATGACCTTATAACTTATTATTTAACACAGTACCAAAGAACCTGTGCACTTATCCCTCTTTTATATATCATGAAGCTGAAATAAAGGAAATTTTACTGGGCCTCCAATAACTTTTACAGTACTTGAACGCTTGGGCTGGAGTCAAGAATAGAATCCAAATTACCTCATTTTCAATGTTAAGTTTCAAGAACACCCAAAAGTTTCATCTCAGAGTATTTCTCCTGGCAATTGCTGACATCTCAGTCCCAGGAGCACAATGTCCCTTTACCCATCTGAAAGCCAGCAAGTTGATTTTTATTTTAAGGGAACTGGATGGGAACATATTTATTCTCCATCCAGCAGGTACGAGCATGTGTTTCCAGAAAGATCCAGCCTAGCTATTCCTTTCTCTCTCACAATTGCAGTAATCTGAAGTAAGCCATGCTCCCCTCATCTTAGAGCAGCTTACTCCAGCAGTGACCCCATTCAAACTCAGGACAGTGACCACTGGCTGTTAGCCAGCTGTTCTGATGTAGCCTGAAGGCTGCACAGCACTGCACCAAGGACACACGCTCCGCTAAGTAAGACTTTAGCAACCATGCCTTGCACGACTGGCAGCCACGTCTCTTGCATTCCCAAAGTCACGCACACGCAGCAACACAAAGCCTGCTGCCAGCTGATGGCTGAGCTCTGCAGGGGCACAGCCTTGGCCAGGCACTTCACTGCTCCTGAAAAATTCAAAGAGAAAAAATAAAATAAAATCTTTACATCTGCATTTAAAATGCACCTCGATTTCTGGAGGGTTACGGAGCACAGGACTGCGTACTGCAGGTGGCAGTGATAAAATCAAGCTGCCATTGTAGCTGTAGGCTGCACACGGCTTATATGGGTCTCACCTCTTCAGCCCATTCCACGGGAGCTGTAGCACAAACACAGATGAATACTATCTCGCTCAGATCCAGCACAAAGCCACCCCTCAGTCTAGCAGGAAGGGCACAATACTTATCACCATTTCACAGATTTCTGTTTAAGCTTATAAACACTTCTCATTATTTCCAGATTTTATTAAAGATCCTTGTTCAATCCCTTCTACAGAATTCGCTGGTTTAACCTCCCCCTATCAGTTTAAGATTTCTATCAGAGCAGCTACGTCTAAGCAACTGATCAGCCACATCCGTGCACATGGGCTCGAGAGCAGCTGTCAAACTCTATATACAGCCAAGAGCTTTTCTCTGCTGTGTAATATAATAAGGAAAAAGTTTAAGCCACCGAAAATAGCTCAAGGCTTAAGCCCATCATACTAAACATTATAAAAAATAAATAAATAAAAAGAAATCAGTTAGCTATATACTTCTTCTTCTTTCGTTTCGATTTCCTTAGATAAATAATTCTCACTGTGACAACCCGTATCAGCAGTGTAACAGTGTGGGGAGGATGACGGATCTTGACCTCTTTGGTCACACTGCTCACTTCTGTCCTCAGCACGGCCAAACTGCTGATGTTTCTTTTCCAAGCAAGGTCTAGGAAGGGGGAAAGAAGTCTTATATCCATTACCAGGAGTTTTTGCTGATTCTGTACCCAGTTAGAATTTTGGATCGTGTCTTTGGCCTCACACCAATGCTATTAAGCTGAATAAAAGCTGAAGGCTCAGCCAAGAAGATAGGGGGATTTGAATGCTACTGATGTGACGTTCCCCCCTTGGGCCAAGGTCTGTGGACTGACTAAGTTCTACTTATGTCCTAAGCAGACATAAGTAGGCTTAAGGAGTACATAAGCCTGGCAATAGCCTTCTGGACAAGATACTCAGCTGGCTTTTTCAGTAATGAGATGTGTGGGTGAAAATCTTAGCGGGATAGGCTGGGTGCTGCCTTCATCCGATCTGCCCTCTGAGGTCACACTTCAATTTTGTCCAAGACTAAGAGACACCTAAGCCCACAGAAAACATTCAGATGCCCAAATTTCCCGGAAAATCCTTGGGAATTAATTATTCCATTGGCAGACTTTTACCACACAGCACAGACTGGGTTCTCCCATGCAGTATAACCCTTCTTTCGAATCACAGAATCACAGAATCACAGAATCACCAAAGTTGGGAACGACCTCCAAGAACATCCAGTCCAACTATCCATCTATCACCAATAGTTCTCACTAAACGCTGTCCCTCAACACAATGTCTACACGCTCCTTGAACACCTCCAGGGTCGGTGACTCCACCACCTCCCTGGGCAGCCTGCTCCAGTGCCCTTAATGGCAGAATCTTCATCTACTTGGTTTTTTTTAATGCAAAAAGGACCAATGACACCCATAATGCTTCACTTATGCTGCAGGAAAAGGACAGGTAAAGTCTATACACCACTGATTATTTGTGTGTTCCTTTTATAGATTTGTAAAGTGTAAATTATGCCTGGTGGGATACGGAGAAAGGATGGAGTAATTCTAAATCAAGGATGAGATTATATCATGTTTTATGGTTTCTTTTTCAAATCTCTTTTCTTACTTCGTCTGCAGCTGCATCTTAAATTTTCTGTATATATTTCCAGTCTCTTTGCTTTGTTATTTATGCTCATATTTTGTTTGAGAGAGAGACCTCTTTCCAGGAAAATGAATCTCTTTAATCTCTTTTTTAATCTCTCCCAGTAAATTTAATCTCTTTAGAAAACAAATGGAACGGAGGAGGGACATGTAATGTTTTCCTCACCTTCCAGCCTGGAAGGCTGAAGAAACTCTAACTGACCTGGAGGGATGGTGGCTGATGGAGACAGTTGGTGCATGCAACCATCTCAGAGAATTACCAGTAGTGAGGAAAACAAAACTGTATGTGTTTTATAAAAAATCCTTAATTATGTGATTCTTCCCATTACTTTTCCCCTCAGTCACTTCAGTGAGAGCCTGTTTCTTCTCCTGTGTGGCCTGTGATCTTGGGCATTTCACAGCCTGCGTGGATTTGCCCTCAAAACACCACTGCCTGAAGATGTGGAGCAGATCCCAAATCTGCACTGTACTGGCAGATCCCAAAACGATGATGTGCTGTGCCCCTGCTGCAGCAGGAGGTCTGCAGCAAAGCCCACCTCCACTGCTCTTACCAGAACATCCACTTTCCTCTGATTTCCAGTTCTCAGCCTACGACTGGCTCATTACAACACACGGCAAAAATATGCTGACTCCATTTCTCTTCAGGTTTCCATGAAATATCAACCTTCTGCAAAGCCTCTTAAGCCACAGCAAAACTTAAAACTCTGCTTTATTGCTACAAGTTTTATTGCAAATTTTTCATGGCAGTTGTGAAAGAAAAAAGAAAAACAACCTAAGGCTTCCATCTAACTCATTACTGGTACCTCTGACTGGCTTGAAGCACAGAAAGCAGTGAGCCCACGACCAAGCCCAGCAGCACAGCACGTTGCAGCCCATGCTGCCAGATGTTTGCTCTGTCTGGGTAAGAAATAGCCTCTCTCATTTCATTCCTGCTTGCATACCAGGCGATGGATGCATTAAAGGCAAAAGTACCTTTATTACCTGCTCATCTCTCTCACTCCCATGCGCATTTCTTCTCAGGTGGCAGAAGATTACCTCTTTCAAGCTGTTCTTTCCCACTTCTGTTCTTTGCTGAGATACTGCTTGTCAACACATTTATCTGCTTGCTGCTCCAAGCCAAAAAAAGAAAAAGAAAATAGAAAAGAAAGACTTCTCTTCTTTAAAAACAACATGTTAAAGAAGAAACAGGGGAAGAAGCTTCACTTCTGGCATTGTCTCTGTTGGATACCAACTTGCCATGTGAAGTTTCTTCAAACGAGAATCACAGAATGGTTTGGTTTGGAGGGGACCTCAATGATCATTGAGTTCCATCCCTCATCATATCATATGAGGGTATTCATATCGTATCCATCCCTCTACAGAGGCAATACATGAAATAAAAGTGCTCTCATGATGAGCTCTTCACAATGGGGTAAGGTGAGGCTGAGATGCAGATGAGCACTGGCTCCAGCTTGGGCTGGTTACACCCCATTGTAGAGGTGGTGGCCAATCTGCAGGGCACAGACCTCCACAATCCCAAGGTCCAGGTCAAGGCTTGGGCAAATCCCAATGTCTTTCATGGCTCATAGAAAACAGTGATGTCCCTGCTCAGGAGGGCTCTTCCTCATGCTCAGTACAATGGAAACCTTTCATGTTTTTGCTACGTCATGTCTTTGAGACATCACCCATACTATGGGCAAAATACAAAATTCTGTTCAAACCCCAGACAGCTGTTATTGGTAGCTAGTTTTGAAGCATTTGCCTTTGCCCAGCATAGCAAAATATGTTTGTTTTTTTTTTTCCCTAGCTTTCAAAAAATAAAAATATAACAAGCAGCTATGGATTCAGGTTAAGAAATCTCACCAAAAACAGATATTCATGTTTCATATTCACTAATCAACACCAAAACAATAATTCAGCCATCCCTCAGCATGACACACATCCTTCTCAATCTGCAGGCTGCCCCCCCCCTTAATCTCCTCATCTCGAAATTCTTCCCACATTTAACTCAGAGTTTGGGTCTCTCTCTCCCAAAGCCACGTGGTGCTGATGTGGGTGCTACGGGTACAGCTGAATTTTTTACTTCTTAGATAGCTTTGTCAGATCAAAACAAATTATTTCTTACAGTTGGAGGCCCAGTTCATAAATAAGGAGTGAAAAAAAAAATCTTCCAAGTTTGCAGTAGAGTTTCTATGAGTTCATATTTTTCACTTTGGAGTAGTTCTCTTGTTGAATTCCAGCTGATTTGTTAATCTTTAATTAAGACCTCTTGGGAAAAAGGAAGAGACAGAGCAAGAACACATGTTGAGATAGATAAGAGAAACAAATACAAAGGCTAGAATATCGATCATCAAGGTTTTAATTAGTTTGATATTGATGGAAATAACAATTGGAGGGCTGTCAAGAAAGCAGTGTTTTCTAGAAGGTCGTTCTGGGCTCCTTTCAGGGTTGAAGCCACAAAGGAGATGGTACAAAGCAAAGGGAACTCCACCCACAGGACTAACAAAGCAGCGACCTCAGCACGAGATGAATTGTGCCTAATTGATGTCACACAAGCTGAAAGTGAGCACATAACTTCAATGTAACCTTGCCAGACTACCCAACACACTGTGAGCAGACATCAGCATCATCTCTTTTAATGCAATATTTATCAAGAAATTACATTTTTCAAAGATGAGTATTTATTGATGTCTTGTGTCTGGCTGAGCTCAGTACGCAGATGTTGTACATATTTCAAGGAGAATGTCACCATTATGAAATAGCACAGAATGTTAACTCTCTCTTCTTAATTAACGTTGGGTTGTTTTCAGTATGCACCATTCATCATTTCAGACTGTCACCTCTGAGACTCTTATCATGAGACGGAGAGCTTCTTTCTCAGGTTTGATACCTTTGCTCTCTGCTTACACGGAGTAGCTCTGAGCATGTATGTCAGAATTCATCCTAAGCAGCAGGCCAACAAAATGCCTGCACACCATACACCTCCTCCAAATAATGCATTTTGAGACAAAACAATGAACAGGACTTGTAGCAACACTCAGTACAGGGTGAAATTCACCTGTGATGATTAATTAGCTCCCAGAATCTCCTGGAGAATATTCTGTGATGGTTATCAGCAGCTGTGCTCATCTTTCTTGTACCTGCTGCACTGCAGCGCAAAGCCTGGCACTGAGGTCAAGCAGATTTGAATGTCTTCTGGATCTTGAGCTCTCTGTACCTCCTCTATGTACAGATACTGGAGTGGATGGTGTAACATTTTTGTAATGTGACCCACCACTATTACCAAACCAATCTGGCAGAACATGGAGCAAAATATGCCATGAATTTCCTCTCTTCCTGTAGGATTCAGTTCAGCCAGCTCTTCTTCCTTTGCAGTGCAGAGCTCCAAATAAGGCCAGGGAGCCCCAGAGAAGCCAGCACTATTCAGATGTGGGGCCATATGCAACAGCTGTTTACTGACTACCACATCAGAGGGACGACCCTTTACTTGGTGCAGCCACAGGCACAACTCCACCAGGAGTTTGGGTTTCACAGCTGGTGCACAAGATTTGAGCAAGAGCAAGGAAAACCCTGAAAATATGGAACAGCAAGTTTAGGATTTATGCTGAAGTACTTTCCAACCTTTGCTCGCATTAATTAACAACTGTTAATTGTTACTGTGCCAACGTCAATCCTTCCCAGGATTTGCTCCAAATGTCATAATCCACTTACAGATCTGTGGTTTAATTGGCTAGATTCCCTTGCACCCATTGCCTAACTGTGAAAGGAAGCTCCTCTCCCCAATGATATGAAACAATACACAGCAGACGAGAGAGGCCACAGGGACCAGTGAAAAGTTAAATCAGAGTGGGTGAAAGGTGTAGGAGCTGTCAGCAGTGGAGTAAAACAATAATTGAATCTTAAAAGCTCCGTGCTACAGTAATAACTGATAATAAAATGTTCTTTTAGTTGTCTCAGTAGTCTAAATTTTAGCTAATCTAGTTTGATTTCAATAGCCTTAAAAATAGAAACTTATAATAGAGTTCAGAATAAAGCAACATATTAAGCAGCGACGCTTATGCATTTGCAAAGATCAGCAGAGGATGATACAGACTGACATTTACTCAGTAATTTCCAGCCAAAGATCAGGGAGTACAAACTGATTATGTTGGTAACCACTGAACCTATCACTGAAACATAATTGGGGATCCTCTATTTGCATATGCCTTGTTTCACCCTCAAGCTGAGGACACCAAAACCCAAAGAGATGCTCATCAGCATTTGGCAGCAGCAGTATTTTAGGGCAGCAACCTGGGGGTCAACACCCACCACCTCCCCCTGGTGCTCCAGGTGCTGAGGCAGTCAGCTCCACGCTCCTGTGCTCCTGCAAACAAGTTGATGCCTGGTGCTACCTGTACGGACAGACCGGTCAGATCTATCGAACTGCTTGGGTACGCATGGAAAATTTTGCAGGATCAATGCCCATGTGCCAAGATTTGAATGCATTTCTGGGTGTTGCTTAGCAACTCTGTACATTTGCAGCATGGACATGCCATCACTGCTAATGGACACGGTACCTCCTGGCTCTATCACACAAGGCTGCTCTGCAGAAGAATAAATACCACTTACACCTCTGACTGGGCTCTCGCATATCCATACAAATTCATAAAACCACATATTTTTATTCATTTACAATCCTTCTTGGATTCCACTGCGAGCCAAAGGAAGATGCTTAACACCACCTTTAAAAGGGGAGCAGCAGCCTAAGGCAGTGCTCAAGAGATAATGCTGTGCACTACTGCATAGTTAGTCTTTCAGGAACATCATGGCAAGTTCTTCCAAAAAACAAGCAGCCTAAGCAGCCTGCAACCCCAACATGCAGTTCACAAATATAGCTCAGTCATGCCAGGATTCAGTTCACTGCCAGGATTCAGTTCACTCCCAGCAAGAGAAAGATCCTGCAGGCATAGTCCCATCCTCATGTGCATCCGCAGAACACTTATGGGGCATCACAGGTGTAATATTGGCCAAAATCTGCCATTGCAATTCAACACAGGTAATTCATCCACAATCTCTATTCTCTCAGTTGGAATTCATCAATGTCTGCATTACAGAAATGGATGAGAAAGTTATATTTATGCAACGCACACTTTCTGCGTTTTCCAGTTCACCGATGTTACACAAAACAAAAATGCTGCCAGTTGTCTTTGGAAAGATTTCAGGCACCAGTCCATTCCAGCACCTTCTCCAGCTCTACTGATATCTGCTGTTCCCACAGATTATACAGAAGCCTGCTCCTAAAGATTCTGTCCCTTTAGGAACAAGTCTGTGCCCGATGCACCCATCACGTTCCACTCAACATTGGGCATCTACCACTAAAGGAAAACACCTGTATAAAAGGCTACAGCAACACACAGAACAATCAGTAGAGTGTGTCCCCCTTGAGAGAGAGCTCTGTCTGCTTGAATTAAGGTTCACTTCACAGCCAGGTCCTGTTCCGTTTTATTACAAAGGCTTGAAACCAAGCACAGAATAAAATATTTCAGTAAGCACGCTTTCTGTCCTCAAAGTGCTCAGATGTTTCTTGTATTTTATGGAGTGTAATTTTGTGCATCAAATGAAAAGCAGCAGCAATGAATTCAGGGTGTTATTTAAGTATTATTGGGGAGAGCTGAGCTGTATTTTCTTTTAACAACTTGAGCTAGGTAGAAAAACTGAATTAAGTGCATCCTATGCAAATTTTTGGCAGAGGTTACTTGCTTCTAGCCTCTCCTCTCTCCATCCTCCCTAAAAAAAAACCAAAAAACCAACACATGCAGAGCAGGAAAGAAGAAATAAAGTCAAACAATAAAACTAAAAAAGGCCCCGTGACTTTCTTTCTGCCTGTTGTTTATTTTCCCTCCTTCATTAACCATAGCAGCTAAACAGGAATGAAAGATAAAGCCATACTTGCTCTCTCCCACCCCAACACAATGAGGAATCAGTTACAAAGGACACGCTGAATACGAAGCTCCCAGGAAAACAAAGCACCCAACGCTGATCCCATTAAACTAACAACAACAGAAGTAATTAAGTAGAATACCAATTAAAATTATGAAGCAAGTTGTTATTCGATTACCAGTTCAAAGCAAACCACCTTTTACAGAACATCCCTCAGAGAAATAACTTGGAATCCCACATAAAGCAAAAAAATCACCAAACACCGGGATGGAAACCAAATACTTCACTGATGAAAACAGCTTTCGTTTCACAAGTATCGTTTTCTATCGGTAACATTCCCAACTTCTAATTTTTCAGTGACTTTTGAAATGTCAGCAATCTAAAGCACAGAAATGCCCCATTTCCACTGGTCCTAACAAATAAGAGCAAACTGTACACGTCCCATGTTAGGCCCGACAGCTGTTTTTACCAGGTTTGCTGTGCTGCTGCTCTCGGGTTTTTTATTTATTTTTAGTGAAGATTTATATTCATAGCATCCTGCATCTCTGAAGCACTGAAAATACAGATAAAACTGGACCAGCAAACAATTCTTCATAACCAAGCCCCGAGATCCAAAAGGTCACCTTTCAGATACAAGCTGAAACCTCTCGTATCAGCAGAATGTGCTTGGTTCATGTTCTCAGTTCCTTACAGGAGACGTGAATAGAAATGCTCAATGAGCCAGATCATGGCGTTAGTGTACATGACCCTTGTTTTTGCTTCTCCACCCACTTGGCAGATGTAGGAATAATTTTCCTCCTGTTCCAGGCTAGTGGACAGCTCAGATCCACAAGAAGTAGGGCAGCAGTGCATTTCCATGTTAACAATACAGTCAAGCAAACTCAGCCCCATCTCCCCATTCCCAGAAGATCACAGATACCAGAAGCCCTATTTCTGGAGACTGATCACAATATATAAACACAGGAAGAAATTGCCAAGACCCTCTAAAATCCTGTTAACCTCCCATTAATCCTAGCAATTAGCTGTGGTCTCCATAGTTCACTGTGCATTTCGGGTTCCCTACCCACCCACTGTGCCCTGAGCCATGTGCATAGAGGGACCCCATATATTCAACATGAAGATCAGATCAGTAGATTCTTTGAAACAACAGTTTAATGCCTTTCTACACAATCTGAATCTGAATTCGCTCTTCTAGAAACACCATATATCATTCCTTGCAAAGACCCAACATGGTGACAGAAATGTGTAAAGCTTTAATACTCTAGAAACATGTAGATGTGGTACTCTGGGACGGGATTAGTGGGTAATATTGGTGGTAGGCGGTCGGTTGGACTAGGTGACCTTGGAGGTCTTTTCCAACCTTAATGATCCTATGCAGACTTGCACTGAGTATCAGATAAACAACACTTACAGAATCATGGAATGGCTTGGGTTAGTCAATCGATACCACACCATCCTCATTTCCCTCAAACCACTACAGCTCTTTTTCACTATCAAAAGAGGGAGGCAGCTGGAGTCTTCTTTTAGTTGCTAAGCCAGCAACAACAACAAAAAAAAACCCACAAATATCATTTTAACACGTTTTTAGATGATTACACATAAACCCGGCCCCACAATAAACATGCAAACGTACACATTAAAATTGCACAGTGCAATCTTCTCATTATGTATAGCAAACATAATTCATAAAATGATTGGAGACTAACTATTAAAGCAAATTATTTATTTAATTCTAAATAGCACTGCTGTAAGTAAAAGGAGACCACACTCACTAAATAACCTGAGAACATAATTACTTCAAACACATCCTGTGGGACCTACTCCATCATCCTTTCATGCCCTCAGAAGAGATAATGTAAAGAAAATGGACTGTATGTTTTTCCTCAGAAATAGAGCCAGCCCATTCCTTCCCACTTTCTTTCACCTAATTCCACTGGGGAAAGTGCTCAAATTGCTCAAGATACTGCATAATAATCCCACAAAATGCCACCTTATCCTGCCGTATTTCCTACCGGATCTGATGGATAAAATCATTTGAATCCTTAAGGGTGAATCTGAATGGAAGGAAGTGGTGAATGCATTAACGTGGTGGGAGCAGCTATCAGCACCTGGAACAGGTAAGTGCTAACAGCAGTGGCCCAGGTGTACAGAACAGGATGGCAGCCAGGTGCACGAAGGGGAACGCACACCTTGTGCATCAGAAAGAACAATTTGTTTCAGAAGTGAGTGTGAAAATCACAGAATATCAAAGAATTGAATATCCCATGTTGGAGGGGATCCAGAAGGATCATCCAGTCCAACTCTGGGTTCCACACAGGACTACCCAAAATTCAAACTGCATTTCCAAGAGCTTTGTTAAAATCTGGCCAGTGAGCCTTTCCATCACGCAACAGCATCATTAATTCCCTTCCTCCTTGAGATTTGAGATGAGTAAACCTGATCTTGGAGAAAAAAAGTTTGTACAATTCCCTCAGCCTTTGACAGCAGCAACTGCACTTCCAAATACGAAATTGCAGAGAATTATGCAGTCTTACATCACCTGTTTGCTTTCTCTTTGGAAATGCCATTCGTGGTGAGGCTGCCCTGCAGGTAAGGAATTAGTGCCATGTCCTCAGATGAGGCTCCAGCTGTGGCACAGCCCCAGGCCTGTGTTGGAAAACCTCCATTACTGTACTGACTGACACACCACTTAAGCCAGCTTTCTATGCAGCTCCTGTTGCTCTTCCACCTGGAATGACACTTTCCCATGAGCATCTGAGCTAGGGCAATCATCGCTGTGAACAACCTGGGAGGAATGCAAGAGCCTCTCAGCACATACAAAGTGCACTCAATCAGCTCATATAGGTGCACGAGACCCACGGTGGCACAAATACCCACAAGTATTCTGGATTTTTGTTATATGTGTCTGCAGACTTCCAAAGGAAACTCCTGCTCCTGGGATGTGGCCATGCTCTGTGCTGCTGTGCTCTGCAGCACTGCCATTGCTGGCAGCATCACAAATCTCCCAGTCTGATCCTGCAAGGCTCGCTGGTATTTTTAGCTCCCTTCAGAGGGGGTACCAAGAAGCTGCACACCACCTGGCACCGATAGCAGCAGTCCTGCTTGTACAGGAGGAGAGACAAAGGGAATTGAATAGAATTTAGAGCTCAAGGTCTAACAAACAGCAGCTCCCCTTTGCACCAGCACTGTGATGCCTCAACTCGCAGCACTGCATGTGGCAGGCTGGCTCCTTTCATCTACTTGGTTATTTCCGTTTATCAGATTAATTAAAGGCTACAATTTGATTTTAATTTCAATTTCGTGTTTTAATTTTCAAGAACTATTAGATTTCCCTTACATTCAGAATATAAAATAAGATTCTTGATTAAAACAGGACCGCATGAATAAAAGACAAATACAGAATATCCAGGAAGCTGCTCTTACTGTTAAAATTATAAGACCGGAAAACTATTAAGTATTTGAGCAAAGCAAAAGTTCAAACAGAGGAGGAAGATTAGAAGGCAGATGAGTCTATATTCTCTAATCTAGCGACTAGCCAAGGAGATTAGTAATACAAGGACAGACAAAGGGGACTTGCATACTAAATATTTTGTTGGGAAGAGAACCAGTGATGGCACTGTAAGTAGAAAAACTAACTATAATGAAACCAAGCATATTTTAAATGGCACCAAGGGACAGTTCCAGCATGAGAAACCTAAACCTTTGGTCTGTATCTTGGTAGTCAGAACAAATAAGCTGTAAATGGACATGGATGTTGTCATCTCATCATTAAAAAAATAAAAAAAATAAAATAAAAAATTCAGGTACAGCAGCAAGTGTGGGAGAGGGGGAGCAAGGCAAAGCTCTACAGCTGAGAGCCCAGCTGCTCAGGGACCTCCATGAGAGATGCTCAGAGTAAGGCTAGAGAGAAAAGTTAAACTACACAGCACTGAGCTGAGGACCTCAAGATGACTTCAAGGATGTCAGCTGTGCAGCAATGTAAGGCAGCTCTGGTACCCCAAGGGAGGCAGAAGGAAATAGAGGTGTGAAGATAAGAATTCTGTATTGATTTTTAATGATCAAGATCCAATTGCTGGTGATACTCCACTGCATTTTCAGGAACGGTGTCTATTTACTCCACGCATCTTTTCATTCTCAGCAAAATGGAGTCAATAACATTTCCCTCTCCCAGGTGTTGCCTGTCTCACCTCGATGTCAGCACCTGCCATACTGTACAGCCATACAGTAGCTGTCCTGCTTGCTGAGCAGCAGATACATGGAATAAGGTACTGTCGGAAGATGTACAAATTTAAATACTAAAATTGGAAACTATTTTCTACCATGGACGGAGTCTGTCTGTCAGCAATACTCCCCACTGGACCCAGTCTGAAACGCTGTGTGTGTGTTTGCCTGGAAAATCTCCATCTGAGCACACGGCTACAGGAACAGCCTGCAAAACATGATGGCCCATTTGCTTAGGAAGATGGACTCTCAGTTCCTGGAAACATAGCTGAGGTAGAAACATGTAAATCTAATCTTTAAACTCCTCTGTCTTGGGGCATGATGTTTTCCAAAGGGGCTTCAACTCAGCTCCTTAATGTGGACGTAGAGAACCGTTCACTTGTGCATACTAAATTGGATAGGGGTGCATTGGATTCAACTTGCAGAGCAGAATTTTGAGTTTACTCTGGAAGATTTCAGTTTGAAAAAGAAGTGAGATAGGCAGGAGAGAAGTCAAGGGGAAGGGTGTTATTTAATGAATTAGTGCCTGCAGCAGTTTTTGTTTCAATACGGGGGGAAAAAAAAAGCAAACTAGCACAGCTCATTGATGCAGAAGCGTATAGGTAAATGTCAGTGCAAATACAACACAAATCTCTCCTAATATGATTCGATGTGGGGGAAGAAAAGAAAAAAAAAGCACTGTGGTTTCTGGTTTTTAACTTCATACAGCTCCATGATTTTAGTTTTCACTCAGGAAATTAAGAGAGAAGATAGCTGAGTCTAATAGAGTCACCACAGACAATGCAGGGATGCTGCCAAAACCATAATAGACACAGATCGTTTAAAATTGGATAGGATCACTGAAGACCCAAGACAATACATGCCAAAGGCAGCTCAACGTTTGCTAAGTCAACAAAATAATGATAGATTGAGCCTGTTAGCATAAGCCAGGTGGAAATGTGGTTTAAAGGGTGCGATGACAGCTCGGTCCAGAGAAGCAACTGTTCTCCTTAGAGGTTTGTTTTGTGACTGGCAGTCTTAGCACTGCACAGGGCAGGTAGAGGTGAGCAGCCACAGAAGGGAAGGAGCAGTGATGAGTGCCATGCCAAGGTGGGCACGCTGGCTGATGGAGGACTGGAGGGTCCTGCAGGAGCTTCTAGAGCACTGCCAGCACTAGGTCTGCTGAACAAATGTTTCTTTCCAACATCATAGGTCCTACCAAAATAACCCACAAAAGGAGAAGAAAGACCACAATCATCATCACATCCTCCAAGAAATATCCCTAGAATAATAAACCATCAAAAAGTACAGGGTCTGAATTGAGCTGAGGGTACAAAACTCTCCTGGTATTTGCCTTCTTCCTTTACACCTTTTCACTTGTGGAAGAGTCTCCCCACCTCACAGATGAGCATATCTTAACAGGGCTCATCTCCACCTAAATTACTCCAGCAATTAATTTCACACCTAGGCAGCTTGGCCAAGTCACAGCCAGCAGTGCTGACAGTCACCCCTGGGCTTCTGTCCTTCACTGCTCTGCGTGCAGATGTGCCTAGGGTCACAGCCACTGCAGTTAGGAGGCCCCAGCTCAGAAGCAAGCACTGAACATGCCTGCCTTGTCCTGACCACACTGGGACAAAACCTGCTATATCCTCCCTAATCCCCTTTTATCCCTGCAAGGCACAAAAGGTGCCTTCCACAAGCACAAATTTGTACTTGTCCCTTCAAGCCCCTTCAGAGCAGAAGCAGCTCCTCAAGGAAGGTCCTCTGAGTCAACTAGAAGGCAACTTAAGAACAGGGAAATTAAACAGCATTACAATTCTAGATGGACAATTTCTTTCAGAATTAAGTCAGTCTATTTAATTAAGCTTAATTCACTTCCAAGGAAACTATTTCTTCTAGGAGCGATGGCTAATACAGAAACGTAATTCTCCATCAAAGAACAAATATAATTACTCGATATAGGTGAAAAGAAAGAAGCACTGTAACCACTTTTAATGATAACTGTTACCGAATCAAACATGAAAGCTGGAAAAATACAACATAATAAATATTTAAATTATATTATCCAGAGTCAGACTCTCAGGCGCCGGGTTTGTTGCAGGTGTTTTATATAAATATTTCCAGTACCTGCCAAGACTTTACTGTGTAATCCTTCTGCCCCTCATACAACTGATCCTTCCCTTCCAGGTGCGAGTACAGGGAGTACAGGTACTCTAATGGAAAGAAAATCTGAGGTTGTTGCGATCATCCTGTGCTCCCGCAGCTGCTTCCCTTGGGGTGGGACATTGGCCACGCTGACAGCGATGGCAAAGCTCCCCTTAGCTTCAGAAGAGCCAGAATTTCAGCTGCTGTATCCCACATGGGAAGCTCTGAAACACACAGAATAACCTGGGCTTATGAAACCGGAGTTACTGTTATTTGTTTTTAATGCTTATACTCCAGTCACTTCTTCTATGTATGTTGATTCAAAACCTGAAATTTCTAACGGCCTTCTTCCTCTCTACATTTATTTACATAAACATAACCCCTTTATTTTGCCTCTCAACGACCACATCTATTTCTCCGATAACATCTCCTTTGATATCTTTATGAAATTAATAATCCCGTAAAGAGGAAACAAAAATATTTTCCTGAACATGACTTCCATCTCTCAGTAGAATATTTAAATCAATTTGACACTTCACCTACAGTCAGAAATTTCATCTTGTGACATATGGCCAAGCACCTCCAACGCAGCTGGGAGCACGCATTCTCACATGACAAATCTGCATAACAGGCTCTGAAAGAGAGCAAACACATCTAAACCAGGGAAATCACAGCTCCTGACCTGGAAGAAGGCACACAGTGCCATTAACTCAATAACTCCTACAGATATCCTCTGCCCTCGGGTAGAAACCAGGAGACGTCTGCGGGCTCCAGGGATGAAGATGGCTTTGGGGCATGGTGACCTCTCATTGAAGTTCAAGAGCAGAGCAAATCCCACACAAGAAAACCAAACCAATCTCTATGAAAAAAAAGGCAGGAACAATCTGGGCTCACATGATGAGTGCTTTTTTTTTTTGAGGCCAGCAAGAAATCTCTGTGTTTTGGGGTCTTTTTTGTTGGTGTTTTCCTAGTCAAAAGAAGATATATCCTCCAATTCTCTCCCAGTTTGGCAACAAAACCTGTCCAATAATTATTTTTTTTTTCATTCATACTTCACCTGAAGAGTCTGAGGTCAAGTATTTAGCCTTCTAATTTAAGGTCAGATTACATCCCAGTGTAAAGATGGACAAACTGATACACATCCAACAGTATGCCAAAGCATTGCTGACGCTGAAGGCGTTATGCAGTTATGTACAGTTTAATTACCAAGGAGACACTCCTGCCTGGCAGGGGTTGTGATGGCCCCAAAGGTGGGCAGTGTCCCTTGGCACACAGCTGCCTGCTGGCAGTCAGGCCCTGCAGCACCAATGGCCTTTCCTAGCACTTAGCTGCTCCTGCTTCACTTTAAATGCTGTTTAAAGGGATAATTGTTTGTTCTAGGGAAAGGATCACGTCTTTCTCCACTCTCCACTGCGAGAGCCACAGGGGCAAGGCAAGGTGCACGGTTAAGATTTCCTTTAATTCTTGTAAACTGAATCCACAGAAGGCCAAATCTAATAACCTTGCAATGAAAACCTGATCTTTCTCATTTTACTTCAAGTAGGAGTCTTGAAGATGAAAAGGCCAGTGCTCCCTAATTTCCTTCTAAGTTAAAAGAAAAAAAAAAAGGCAAGTATAAGCTTTGGCTTAGGGCGTTTCTTTCTTTGTTTTTTTTCAGCCTATACCTACATATAAACTCCTACTACAAAAGCATAAATATAAAATTAGAACAATTCTTTCCATCATAACACTGAAATCATAAATATTCCCATACTCCAAGTCTGTTCTTATCCGCCCAGCTCTGCCTTAATTTTCCTCTCTCGAGGTACATTCACTTCTGCTAAAGTGACAGCCAGGGCCAAACCCAGAAAAACGGAGTGGTCCAGAAATAATCCCCTTTCAAAGCAATATAAACCCCATCATCATGCCAGGCTAAACATTGGGGAACACTCTTTCACAGTTAAATTGAAAGAAACACACACACACACACAAATATACAAGACAGTAGAAATTCTCCTCAACCAGCCAAAGCAAAATCTGAGTGAGGACGCCAGGGTTTGAGCTGCTGACAGACACTTTAATTTCAGACACTGTAAAATATGCAGAGGAGCCAGGATTTCACCCACAGGAAAATATTTAAAAGTTTTCCTTTTATTATTATGCCTGTCTGTATTGAGGTTTAAAATCCACATAGGGATTGCCACAGCTTGTTAGCTGGCTTTAATAGTTGCATTAATAAATCCTATAAACTAATTGCGCAGTGACAAAGTTAATTACACTGAAATGAGATAGTATATTTCTTTACAAATATAATAAAGAATTTATAAAGAGATTATTGGGAGCCCAGGTCCACCATCCAGCCAGGAACTAAAGCCAGCAGCAAGCCCTGCTTGGATTGGTGACCATGGGGACAAGCAAACCACAGCAAGGTGAGAGTTTGTGGGGAAATATTAAACTCAATTATTTACACAGAGAAACAATGAATGAGAACGAAGTAGCTCAATGGCACAGAGATCTTTTACCTCCTCTTTATCAAATCCAATCATCTTGCCCTAAATTTAATGAAGAAGTTAATCCTGGCAGAGCTTGTGTCACCACCAAAGTCTCCTTCCAACCTATAGGAAAGGTGATACTAAAAACAAGGTCATTTTGGGAAGCTGAGGTTGTTAAACTGCACTGAGTATTGGATGAATTAACTGTGCTTCACTGAGCTCAGCAATGCTGAGGAAGGGACAGAGGCAACCTCAATGCTGCTGATCTGAGGGTGAAGCTGCAAACATCTGCTGCAGGTGGGGTGAGTCTCATAACCAGGCACTCGGCATGGCAGGAACACCAAGTTTAAAAACACAAGCATAAAAAAAAACCTGAGGTGTCAGAAATAGAAACCTGAACTTAAGCTCTTAAATCCGTAATTCAGCTCATAAATAAGTAAATTTGAAGAGTGCTGAGTATCCAATTAGTAGGAGCTAGCAGGGGCTTAGCACTGCAGAAAATCAGATCTTCTGTTTAAGAGCCTGGATAGAGATTTAGGAGACTGATCGTGGCTTCTATTGTTGAAAAATACTGGCTAGAAGACTTTCATGTCACGCTCTACTTGTAGAGGTCTATTTGTAAAATAAATGCCAAAAATTCAAGGTTTTAAGATCTGTGCTCCAGTACTGACATAAAAACACACCTATGCAGCTGAGAGGCAGATGGAGGAGCAAATGAAGCGGTCACTGTACGGTCAGTACAGAGCCCTGCCAGTCCCACAGGCAGCAGCAGCAGCAGCAGCCATGGCCTTTTGGCAGCACTATCTCTGCTGCAACTCCCCCAGAAGAGTGTTGTCCAAGGCAGTTGACCATTAGCCTTCCCTTTTTGGAGATGCCAGAAAGAAATCTCAATAAAAAGTAATTACAAAAATCACTCGGCTATTTGGGAGGTGAGCAAAGACTGTTTCCAAGCACGCTTCACGTAGATCAGGCTTGAGACCAAAAATAAACAACCCAGAAAGGTGCATGGAATGAAAACGCTGACAAACTTTTACTCCAGCAGTATGAATGGGGTTGCTATAATGATAGAAAACTATCGATTACCAGATAGTGTCTCGTTCAATTGATCACATCCTGCAAATCTCAGATAACGCTCCTGTCATCGGGAGAGGCATTGTGTTCCCGTGGCTGAGAGCGACTGCCACGCTATCAGTGCTTTGATTGCCTGATAGTACACGTGTTGGGGAGCTCTGCTATTGATTGGTAGATAAAAACGTTCTGGTATCTTGAGACCTGTCGGTGAAATTCTCTGGATGGAAAGCAGCATTGTACTTTAACGGTAGGTCATTTGCTAATTAAGTTAATTTGTGAAGAACTTTTGGGGGAAGGGCTGTTAGGCGGTGAAGTGAGTTGGGTACTGTGGTAGGCTCACCCTGGAGAGGACAAGGAGCTCTGGTTTGTTAAGGTACGAATGCCTTCAAGGGCCTACCCAGCAGGTGCCAAGATCTCCGGGACAACAGTGCCTTCAGCAGAGCTGCAGATCTCCAACTTCCAGGCGAAATTTACATTTAGTTGATCAGTGTATGAAAATCACTATAAAATTTGGAATAATGTGCAAGTGCTTCCCAAGAGGTGGCTTATAGCAGTAAGGTCAGAGCAGTATTGCTTCTACAAAGAAGCTGCATGGTGCTGTGCACTGCTGTGCACCTTCTTTTCAAGCCCTTCCTATGCCTGACCCCTTGTGGGACTTCACCGTTTGTACATCAGATGTTTCATCAAAAAAGCATTATCAAATCTACATCCCAAAGCCCATAAATCCAATTATTTTCTCATTCAAGCTCTACTGCTTTTACTTAAAAGCAACTCTCCTCCAAAGGCCACTGACCACATTAGCCTAATTACAATACTTGTTCATCTCTACCACTTAAGGATGATGAAATCAGGTCTCCCAGCAGCAGCCTTCATGGCAAACGACAAAGCTGAGCGCTCATTTCAAATGCAATCTTTTTCACCACCCTGCAGTTATATCACAGACTGGGCTTATTTTCATTGTTTTATAATAAGCATTGGCAAATAGCTGTGAGTTATACCTCCCTTTAGATTTTGTTTATTTTTAATTTAACCTGCTATAACACAAGCACCTTGAAGGGCCATGTGCTGGGCTGTTCCTACTGCCTTGTGGTGGCAAGTCCTACCTACACATACCTACACCAGTAAATCACTCCAAATAAATCCATATATCTGAGGAAACTTTATCCACAACGTTAAACCAACTTGAAGACGATCTTCTCGTTCTACAGCAAGCAAACAGAAAGACCCAGTAAACAAGTCTCTACGGCATGAAAACATACTGCAGCATCATTAGAGCACCAGAGAACTTGAGGTTTTAGATGAATAACCAGCATGCATAGGTGACCTTTGTCAGGTTGCCAAAAATGTCTTTTCTGAAATATATACTTTCATGTTACAACATGAGTTTCTTTATGTCAAAAATGCACTTTATATACAATGAGATGTAAGAGCAGAGCACGCAGAGGAGGTCAATGCAAAGGATGCGCGGTGACCTGGGAGCAGACACGTTCGGGGTACTGCGCGTCCCTGGGTTACGACATCGCTCCCCACTGTGGATCAAATGAACTATTTTTAAACTGTACATGCCAAAGTACACGTCCTTTGCCTGAATGGAAAGCAAAGAACCAAAGGGCTGTGATGAAGCCTGGCTTCATTAATGGCAGTGAGCGCCTCTGTCCAGACCTGAGCTATTTCCCTCATAGAGAGGAACTAGCTCCCATTTCAGCAAAAGAAAATTTGGGTCACGCATAGCCGCTCTTGTTATTCCATTTAAATTACAAGAATAAAAAGCCAAATTGTACTTTCCTGCAGACACGTTGCTTTTAGCTTTACCAGCTTATGGCATCTCTCGAGCACAGGTTTGTTTAGAGAAAACACAATATGGCCAGCGTGCGGGGAAGCGCGGCAACATGCTCTAGTTCCTGCATTTGTTGATTATAACCCATGAAGACTTCCAATATTTCCGAGCAAATATGGTACACTGGGGAAAGCAAAAATATTTCTGAACAACACTTTATTCCTAGAGCCACATTTAGCACAGCTAATAGATCCATCTAGATTCTAAACAGATGTAATACAGTTTCTCCTACAAAAGACGACAGCAAATTGTACAGATTATTTTACACTTCAATCCCAACTTGTTGTTTTTCTCCTTCTCATTATATTGTTTGGTTTTTGCATTACTCCTGGTATAGGCCTGGCAGGGTTTTATGCCATAATGATCAGGCAATCTTCATCAGCTTTGTCTGAGGTCTTGTTCTGGATTTGGATTCATTATAATCTGTTTGTTTCTGATTAAAAAAATAAAAGCAACATCTCTACCGTTCGTGGAATTTAATACCAGCTTGGGGCATGCCCTCATCACAAGGCTTCCTGCCTTAAAATGAGTGATATCAATAAACAGAAAACCTCCACAGGTTAAGATCCTGCCTTTCTGCATTCTCCTCATCTCCTGCTCGCCTCCTCACCAACATGGCAACATTGGATATTCTATTAAAGCCGGATAATATTTGTCTTTTTTTTTCCTTTATTTGAGGTGAATTATTTCAGCTTCACTTATTTCGTTCCTCTGGAGAGGAATTGGCCATAAATGGACGACTTTTGGACTCAAGCTTTGTAAAAGCATTTTCCGAATCCCAAAGGATGTTTCAGATGGTAAAACAAAAGTGATGCTTCAAACATAAAATCCTTCAAATACAGGAGTCCTCACCATCCATTATTTCAAAGTCCTGAACCTTTAAAGGAAAAAGGAGCATTTAATTCAAAAAAAAAAAAAATGCTCCCCAGGGTTTTTATTTTATTTTTAATATTGCTGAAGTGTCCCGCTACCTCTAGTAATAAAAAAATCCAGAACATAAAGGCAGTTAAAAACCCCATTCTGTTAGCAAAACCCACAAAAAGAACATTAACTGTAGGTTCCCTCTTTTCTTGTAAAACAGACGTTTCTTTCCAGCTACCCCCCACCCCTTCACTTATATGACCTTTGCAAAGGTTTAAAACAAATTGCAAGGAATTGAGAGCTTAAAATACCACTTTGCTTCTCTGAAGTTCGGAATATTGACTAAAACCAAAGGTTATGTTCTTTTCTTTCAGAGAATTTAGAAAGAATATTTAGCTGTTGTGTTTCTGCCAAATATTTGCGGCAAACTTAGTCCTAGATTAAGCGTGGAAGGAATGCACAGAGAAAGACAAAAAATATCCAACTGTGCTTGATTTCATTATCTTGGATTTCAGTAGAGTTGAGCTGAAATCCAGAAGATGGGTGGGTGACCAAAGCAGCATGTTCACTGGTCAGAAAGATTACTTCTTAGCTCACATAAGCCATGGATCTGGAGGTTTTCAACAAAAGGGGCACTGACAGACATGGTAGCGATAGGCTGGGGTTGGAGCTGGTGATCTTAGTGGTCTTTTCCAACCCCAATGAGGTAAGAAGCCCTTGCAAAAGATGGACAGCAGCAGGCTGGGCTATGCTCTACCTTCAGATTGCGTTCACTTCAAAGAGCTGTTCCACATCTGCTCACTGACCCCAGTGCCAAGCAGGACCTAGAGAAAGGAAAGATTCGTGGCCAATGCCAGCACAAAAACAGCACAAATATGTTTCTGGCAAAACTGTGCTTGCATTTGCAGCATGTATACATAAAGGAGATGATATGGAGAGAAACAAAAGCTTTGCTGCTTTTTTTCAGTTATCTGAGATTTCAGCATGTTCCCTGTAAAAGTCCTTTTCCATAAAGCCCTTCAGAGTTTAACCTGGTACACTCTGTGATATTCCAGCTGTCAAGCCAAATCTCCATCAACTTTTTCTTCTTTACTCTTGACCTGAGTTTCTCTTAGAACATTGTTCTAAATTAGATCCCATGAGAAACATGACAGTAAATTCTTAGTTCCGTGATGGTTATAGAAGTTGCCATTGTTTTTCCATCATTATAGCGATGTTTGAGGCGTTGAGAGAGAGGATCCATTTGTTAGCTCTCTTTTCTGCTTTCCACTCACAAAAAGGAAACACAGGCAAAAATTTATTGATGTCCTTGACAAATAGCGTGCCACTTTCTTTAGAGAAAATTAATTTATCCTATTAACACTAAGACATCATCGCACATTTGAAATCTGACTCTGGACCCCGCCGCACCGATTTTGTGCCATGGAGATATCATTTCTCCACGTCAGAGGAAATAAGCGGTGCTCAGGATGTCCTTCAGAGATTATAACCTCCTGTGTAATAATTCTGAGGACGTGTCATTAGCTTGTGTCATGTAGGGAGAAAACAAGGGAGGAGGAAGCTTTTGTTCCGTAATGCTGTATTTCAGTCATTTATTTTTATTGGGTTTGTGCAGCTAGGCATGAGTGATGCAACTTCAGGCTCCTATTGCTCAGGATCTACAAGCACTAAGGAAGAAATGAGAGCAGAAAAACCACAGGTCTGCAGGAGTGAGATCGGAATTTAGTATCTAATGTTAATTTTCAGACACCTGAAGGAATGTACTCAGAGAGGCTCAGGGTTCATCCCAAATTTTTGTTTGTCCTCTAGACCAACTCAAAATAATATTATTAAATTGATCTGTCCTCCTTCCCAAATTGTTCTGGGCTGTAGGGAATCAGAAGTCCTTCTAGTGCTTCTTTTCACCGTTCTCCTCCTTGCTGCCCATGCTGTAACTACATACAGAATTTTGTGCGAACAGATAGGAATGTTTTTAAGTATTTCATGGAGTCTGGCACAAAGGGAGAAACTTCCAGGTTCAGCAGCAGGAAGTCAGCCCTGACAGGGGATGGGGAGGACTGACATTCACAAAAGTGATTTTGCCCATTTCTTCATCACAAGACTCTTAGTAATGGTCAGCCCATCAACTGGGGTAAACTCACCCAGGAATTGGGGTAAAGTCACCCAGTTTGCAGATCTGTCGCTCTTACTGAGATACAACTTCTGGCTAGTTAATTGTGCCAGAAAGGCATCATATTATAAGCGTGATACTAATTTACAATAAAAACATCATTTCCCAGTCATCCCAGCAAGAGTCTGTCTACAGAACTGACACAAAAGCAAGTGCCTAAAGCAGACTTTGTTTGACATCAACTGTGGCTACGGCAGGGGCTTGTCACCACTGAGCAACAACAATGCATCTTTTAGCCTAAAAATACTCCGCAGACAGACTCCAGCAAAAGCAAACCACTCCAGTTTTACCACAAATGAACTTGCCATTGTTTGGTCAATTAGTGCAATTAGTGCAACCAGCCTGCAGGGCGATTGCTGTGTTGGTTTCATTCGTACTTATTACTGTCCATTAAACATTCATTCGTAAGATGAAGAATTCTGTACCTTCTTTTTAGCAGCAGAGATAAGCTCTTGTTTATTCCAACTATTTTGGGAAAGCTCTCCAGCGTGCCCAAGAGAATCTTGCAGCAGTGCTTAGGATTTCCACATATCACAGGGTTTTGTACCTGCAGAGTCTTTGGGAGCTAAAGCAAGGTTCAGAACAGCACAGCCAGCAGGCATCAGGATATTCTGTCAGTAGCAAAGCATGCAATGCTGCTTTTGATGCAAAACTTTTCCCTGTGGTTTCATCCGCCCGTACTTCGGGCATTAGGGATTGTCTTTTGCAAAGGTATCGCACTGGATACAACCAAATAAAGGATATATCTCACTCTTGAAGAGAAAAAGTGGCTTTAAGCTGACCAATCCCGCTGGCAAAATAAATCTGCCAGCATAGACGGGGCTCCGCATTAAGCTCATGCAAGATCACTCCCCACAGCCTGCGAGCAAGGTGAAGGCACGCTTCTGCTAATCGTCTGAAAAGCGTTTCCATTAGAAAAGGGTCAGTGGTGCTCTCCATCCCCCCCCCCACTTACCTCTCGGGGATCACGACTCAAACGCAGCGCTGACCACTGACTGAAACCAATTTGAACAACACAGGAGTGGGAGTTCTCCGTACAGGGAATGTAATAGCTTTGCCTCATCGCTATGCGAGAGCATTTACAGGCAAAGACAACAGCACTAATAGATTCATTCATTCATTCAGAAACAACCCCAGACCTTTCAAGCACGCAATTAAAATCGCTGTCACTTTATACGGAGCAAAGAACTAGTGTTTTACTGTCTAGCCACCAAGGTGTGACACATCTCATTTGACTGATTATGGTACTGAAATCCACAAAACAATCAGAACTCATGAATATTTCCGTGACTACTGAACAGATATCCGAATTGAATCACGGACACTGGAAGCAGAGACAAAGTCACCCCCTTAATAAGTGAAGGTACTTATTACCTGATCGAGTCTAAGAGAAAAACAGCTTTCATCACAGAAACGTGAAACTGGAAAGAATCTGCAGGGTCACTTTGTGCCCTGAGAGGAAAGGATCACATCACAGAGCTCCAGTATCACCCTAAATGCCATTTCTCTTTAACCCCAAGCAACGGCTTCCGAGAACCATGCTGCTCTCACGACCATATCATCTTCTAGGTTAAAATGTTCCTCCCTTACAGTGTTTATCTCTCTGATGCAGCTATATAAGGAAACCCTACCCATCAAAAACTTCCTTTTTCTAGGCTGAAGAAGCAAGGGACTGTTTGCTTTCAGATTCTTCCTGTATGATACTTTCTCCCACGTAATTATCAGATTGTAAATCTTGGTCTGTGTTTTCTCCATCTATTTTGACTGAGTGACCAATGCTGTAGTCAGTACTCTTACTGATGTTCCACAAAGACATTAATGCTCCTGTATAAACTGAAGAAATCTTACAGTACATTTGTTTTTTCACACAGCAATACAGCTTCAGAGGCTCATAATCACTCTGTGACCAAACAACACACCAGAGCTTTTCTCCTCATTAGACTTCTGTAGCTGATGAGTTTCTGCTTTCTAACACTAGTCTTCACTGCATGTCTCCAAGCCCACAATCAATCTCATTTTTCCACTCCTTTCAAGTTTTCTATGCATCCCCAGAAAAGGCACACGTGTCTGGAGCCCTTCCATATAACTGCTCTTCTGCACAGCAGGGATGCCAGTGACAGGCAGGTTTTATACCTCTGGCACAGAGGAGCTCCAACCCCCTTTCAGAACTTCTTACTCTGTCAGATTGCCTTCCCAGGCTTGCATTTCTGAAATAAAATATTAAGAGAGATTTCATCTTTCTAATTGTTCCATTTAATTCAAATGGTGTTGTTCAGGTTGCTTGGCTAAAGCCTATTTTATCTGAAACATCTACAGAATTAGATGTAGGAAAGTACTTCTTCCTACGGGCTCAAGGAGTGCTGGATAAGAAATCCATGAGTTTTACATCAAGGAATACTTAAACTCCACCATCAATTACCACTGTACGATCTGACATTACCCACGAAGTTAATTCTCCCCATCATGACACCATTGCTAATAACAAGCAATATTAACAGTCATGTTTCTTCCATTTCCAAGACTTCTTAGGGAATACTGAAGTCTGTTCCTTCCCTGTGCCAATTACCACAACCGTTTATTGATACAGACTGTGCTTCTGAAGGGTATTTGCTGTCCAAAGAGCCAGATTACTTCCAGCAACAATAAGGTGCTTAATGACTCAAAGGGGCAAAACCCACATGCACATGAACTGATTAGGTGCTTCTGTGTCACTAAAATCAGTAGGAGCTAGAAGTCTAAGCAACCTGCTTTAGTGCCTTGGGAATGCTCACATGGCACCAACATAAAATCTTGAGAATCTAGACTGAAATACAATTCGGTACAGGTGAAGTTGGGTAGGTAGCAGCATTTTAGAGGTTTTTCACTGTTATACCCATTGATTCAGTTCCAAATTATGATGGATCTATTTGTGACTCGTAGCCTTGACTTCTGTCCATCCTCTTTTATGGCACAGTGTTTTGGATCTACAGCCAGCAAGATCACAGCAGTCTCTGGATGGAGTCCCACAGGCTGTCCCCATCAGCCACCCTGGCTCCATCCCCCAGCAGCTCATCCCTCCACCTCTCTCACATAACCCAGTGCCGATCAGAGGGCACACAGAGCCCTTGTGCTGAACCCAGTTCTGATGAGTCTCATGGAACAAAGAGATTTTGTTTGCAGGTTGGATCACATTAATGCCCGGGCAAAGCTATTGAAGAGCAGCCACAAAACCAGGGAGGAGAAATAGCCAGATGCACAGTCATAGGCACACAAAAACATCTTGCATTAAGTCCTATTCTTCAGAATGGATAAGATACTTACTGGATTAAACAGAAGGAACACAGCACCACTGACAGCTTTTCCTAAATATTGTGAGTGAATTTATTGGGTTCAGCTCAGGCAAATGCTTTTCAATACAGAAAGGGAACAGAGGAACAAAGCGTGATCTGTTCTTGGAGCAGCGCAGCACAGCAACCATTTAGCCTGAAAATGCATCTTCCTGTCAATAGAAGAACACATAAAACAGAAGTGTGGAGGCTAACAGCTGAGGAATTTTCCAGGGTGAAATGAGAAGCCTTAAGGGGAAGATGGTTTTGGCAGCAAGAAGTGAGGAAAGGCAGATTTTGTGCTTATCTTCATGCCATTACAATAGTTTACATAGGTGCACCATTACATACATGCGTTGGATAAGCACACGAAGACACCACTCTCCCAACATTTCTAGTACAGTCTGTGGAGCCTTGCTCTTCATCTTCTGCACAGCTGATCGCATGGGAAGCAGAACCATGCCTTGATGTGAGGCAGGAGGAACATCTGGGCTGCCCACAGCAGCCTGACTTGAGGGCAGTCTTGTTATTGCCAAGAATGCAAAGGAAATAGAGGGGATCTCAGAAAAAGATACACCTTGCAGATGCATGTTAAATAACACCCAGTTCAAATACTGTTTTTACTTAACTTCCTTTTTTCTTCACAGAAACAAAACAATAGTGTATGATAAAAAGGAGGAGCGAGAGCCCAGCTTAGATGGCAGACAACACAGCTTGCTGGAGATGCTGAAAATTATAAAACACAAGTTTTCTGCCAAGTCTTAATTCTACAAAACACAAGGGCCCCCCCCCTGGTCCAGTGCTCAACCTGACCATACCACCCAGATTTTCACAAGGATGGATACCAATTTTGTCTAGTTTATATAATGAAGACTGCCTGACATCTCCTGTGATGTATTTTAGAATCAGGTACTGTATTCAGAAGACATGGCTGAAGCTTCAGCCCTGTTTCTAGGACTTAGATCCCACACACCACCACTCTGGTCAGGCTGACACATCTTCGTGTACACAAGTATGCATAACTAAAGAACATCCTTCTCATCTACTGGATACAAAGGAGTATTGCCAGCATGACATTGGATTGCCAGCTCCTTCAAGACAAAATGGATATAAGGCCTCTCCACAGGCAGTACTATTACCTTTACCCTCCACAATGCAGGACAGAAGCTAAGCATGGTTCATCTAACAGAAAATTTACAGAAAAGTAGAAAACTGCAGTGGCACAGTAACAGCCATACCCACTCCCCTACACATGCAGCTTCCCTATTCTTGCAGCATTTATGTGCACTTAAGCATGTGGGTCAGGGAACTTCAGCAGCAGCTGAAAAGCCCATTAGCATCACCACATTATTTATGAGTGCAACTGAGAATATTAGTTCATTAACAAGGGTCCTTGCTCATCAGACAAGACAAAGGCTGCACTGCCTGTCAAAGCCAATCAGTCGGTATGTGTCTGCAGGGAAAACAGTCTCTAGGTAAACAGATCTAAAAGTTTCCAAGTGGTGGAGTCTTCTGAGCTTTCAGAAACACAGAAAGAGACTTGAGACTACCCCAAAAATACTGCTCCATCAGTCACGTCCCAAAAGTCTCAAGAGACGTTTGCGAGGTGACTCACATATTATCCAATTACTATTTGCACCAAACAAGGCCAATTTTAAAGCAAAACCATAAATACTTTCCCAACTACTTTTGTCATTTACCCAAGTAGCCCCGAGCGAGAATGCCTGAAGTGCTTTTTGCTGTAGAAGAGGGAAGATGGAGTCTTTTACATGGGCAATGTAAAAGGCTCAGTGGCAGCAGCATAACTGTAAACTAATGCCTCAGTGCTGCAACACAGATGTAGCTGGTTTCTATGAAGACATGTTGATATATTCATGGTTGGATTTACTTATAAATGAAAGCTATCAGGGTAAGGACATTACTTCATGGTCTATTTTGCACTGACCATAAAGGCTTTCTAATACAAGCCTGTAGCTCCTGGGTATTACCACGATATAAAGAATAAATAATAATCTATCATTTTAAATGTAAACAGAGTCATTCCACATTGAAGTACCATTTCAAGTGGGTTTGAGATGCAGCTCCATTATAGTTCACGCTCAAATAACCTACCCTTGAGGTAACAGAGACATAGATATGAGCTGTGACATTTAAATTAGCAAGAAACATCAAACACAAATGAAAAAACCCATCCTTGGTTGCTGATGGAAGCTGATCACCCAGCAGCACTCGCACAAGGCTTTACATTCAGGGTAAACTTTTGTGATTTAGCATAGAAACCCCACATTAAAACACTATCATAATTAACATTTTAATACCTGTTCTTGACGTTGCTTTCTATAGACTTATTTCTTATGCTGCTGAATTGTCATCACAGATAAAAATCGCCCCAAGTAGTGTAAGCTCCATTCTGCCCCACGCAGAGCAGGCTACAGAAGCATGCTACATTATAGTGTTGGAATACAATTTTCCAGACCCTTTTGTACTTAAACTGCAAATGTTTTCTCATGGTAATGTTATGTGCAACTGGCTCTCTACCCACAAGGTTTGTTACTGCCATAAATGAAAACTGAATGGGTTTGACATGACTTCTTTTTAATTATTTTTCTTGTTGTTATCTTCTATGTGCTTACAAATATGCTGTTCAATTGCTGCACTGCAGGCAGTAAGAGTCAACACAGTTAAATAAAATTTAACAACAGCAGAGATAATTGAACAACATATAGATGCATTACAAATATAACTGTATACAAACTGTGGCATAGATATGCATATGCACTCACACACCCACTGCATGAGTATAAGCTTAAAAAGCTTAATAAAGAGGCCTCCTCCTGTCTTTGCCTGGTATTTGTGGTATTTAATTTAATTTAATATATACATTATGTCAGCCTAGGCCAGCTGGAGACATCTGAGCTCTGGAATGGTGTGGTCCAGCCTCCTTCTGCCAGCTCAGCGTATTTAACACGCTGCAAGTCTCAGAACTGAGGAAGGAAACTCAACCTGGGAGCTTGGGGCAGACTCCTCCTACTCTCTTCTTCACTTTGAAAATCAGATCTGAACAAAAATGCCCAACTGAACTCTCCATCAGTGCCAAAACGATGTGAGCTTTATGACTGAAACCAGGAGAAAACCACAGAAGTGCTTCTGCAGAGCCCATAGATGTGGCACTCCAGCCCTGGTGCCTGAAGACGCCGTAGTGACTTGGAAGCCAACGTGACCTCCCTTCCCAAGGGCCAGCATTCACATGGATGGATAACCAGGAGAGGAACCAGGCAGGCGTGTCTTTTTTCTTTTTACAGCAACCCAAATTTGTTCATCATTGACCCAAAACGCTGCTCTGGAGGACAGTCACAGCCAATTAAACATGAAAAAGGTGAAAGAAGTGAACTGAGAGACATCAGGACACATTCTCTTAACAGGTCAACATCCTATTTCTTTTAGCAGAGTACTCAAAAATGCCCAGGAAGCCTCAAAGTGCTTAGCATGGGTGGTGAGGGTCACAATCAACCCCTAACCACCAGCCTCGGTGTCCCACCTCCATAACCAACATGAGCACAAAGTTTCAACTGCATTAGTTGGGAACAATTTTCTTGCTCATATGAGTTTGCAAGTTTTCTTTCAACTGCTCTTCCTATGCATCATTTTAAGACTCCTGGTTAGAGATGCACACAACTTATCACTGTCAGCTGCGTACACGTATAGCAGCTCTGACATTTCCACAGATTTGGAAAAAAAAAAAATTGAGTCAGGACAACATTTGGCAGGTTCACTAATAAGTAATATTGTTTTCCTCCGAAAAGGCCCAATGCTCATCAACCCACTTGGTGTCCTGATTCCTGCGTCCATTTGCCCTTGGCAGGAGCTGTCTTTTTCTGAAAGCAGAATGCTTCAGCTTCACCAGGAGCGTAAAGCTGATTTTCAAGATTCCCTCCCTTCCCCTCAGACCGTTTGCATTTTAGATGTACCGTTCTAAAAAGGAACAAAACTTTATATGAAACAGCAAGGAAGAAGAGCGAGGGTTTTGCTGATGGTTAACAGTTTCATAAGGGTCAGTTTCTGACCCAGAAGAGCCTCTGCTCCCCTCTGCTGCGTTCCACTTAAACCTGGCCCAGAGGTGGTGGTGTCCACTTCCTTGCACTACAGGGTTTTGTACCCAGGATCTGGAGCTGACACAAGAAATTTGTGTCAGAAGATCACCAGATCAAAGAAGCCATGTGAAACCTACTAAAAAAAGCTGGGGGGAGGAAGGGCACGTCAGCAGGACACAGCCTGGACTTACCTTTATAGCAAATGTTATCTGTGAGATTGATAAACGTGCGACAGGCTGGGAGGGGGAGAGAGGACAAAGTCATTGTGCTGAAAAACTGGGTCTGGCAACAATAAAAAAAACCCTATAAAATAGTTAAAAACCTAATAGCTCACTAGAGCTTTTTTTGCCAGAGCAAGTCCTCTATGGCCAATAGCTCTCCAAAGGCATTAGAAAATGAAAGGAGTTTTAATGCACCCCTACATTTCTTTCTCTTTCTAGTTTTACAAGGGGTGATGTGGCAATCTAATTATATTGTGTTGTGAACTGGTATTATGTCCTGCAAGCAAAGGTAAGGAGATTTTTATAGCTCCATTATGCAATTGTTGCTACTTTTTACCCTTGTTTCAGCTTTGGTGCAATAATTCTATATTGTAGCCTACATTAATTTCTTTTTTTCTTAACTATTCATTGTTTCACAGTAATAAAAGAGGCTGTGAAAACAAAAGCACATTACCCAGTGTGCAAACAAGGCCATTGCTCCATGTCTCACCTTCTCAGACAGCATGCAAGGCCCAGAGGAATACAAGCAAGGTGGCAGGGACACTTGGGGGACATTCTCTCCCTATTTAAATGTTAAAAAAAATAAACAAAAAAGTAAAATAAAATAAAATAAAGCTCTTGTAACTGATAAGAGCTCTCTACAGCAGATCTAAGTATGCCAGCAGCCCTAGGAACTTCCCAGTCAAACGCTAACAGACGAAGCAAGCCACCACTCAAATGCCATTATTTTCATGTAAAACCCTCACCTTTTGTCCTTTTCAATTATGTATGGTCATGTATCTACAATAGGTTCTGCTGTCGCTATGATTTAAAGATAAGGTTTATTTTAAAAGATCATTTGTTTCCAGTGCTGGCACAGACGGTTCAACCAAGATAAATAAATGCCCAGCTTGGAGACCCCTCTAGATTTCTTTCCTCCTTCCCCAGAGCCTGCCACCTGAATCTCTTGCTAATCATTTCAAGGCTATTCGGAGGGTAGCTCTTGCATAATTTTTAGCTTAGCATAAAAAAACTTCCTAATTATTATTCATTTTACTTGGCAGCTATTACACACCAAAGTGACCTCTGCTTCTTTGTTAATTATAAATAGTTTTGCCTAATGGATAAATTGAGATGAATTTGTTCAGTTTTAGGCTCTGTTTTTCTCCATTTCAAAAAAAAAAAAAAAACAACCAACCCAAAACAGCCAACATCCAAGCACACAGCACCAACATGCCGCGGTAGCAAGGGCAGAACTTCATAAGATAAAAGCTGAGCATGTTTTATTTTCCTGAGCTCTCAGCCCCATGTGTTGGCTGTGGAGCAGAAGGAGTCTCGAGGTCTGCTCCCTGCCCAGCACGGCAGCCCATTAACTGCAGCTGTTGGAGACATCTGCCCAACCCGATTACCGTCAACGCCGAGCGGAGGCAGCGGTACCGTCAGCCCGCTCACTGCACCCTGCCTTCCACGCTCAGCCACTGCCAAGCCGTGGGGCTCTGCTATGCCATGCTTAAAACAAAGCTTGGGAATGGCTTTATTCTCACGTGGGGTTGTGCCTAGATGCGAGGTTGATGGTATCGTCAAGACTTAAAGGAAGAGATGTGTCTTTCTTTTTGCTAGGAAACAGCCAAAATTTCTTCCCGGTGCAAGGTAGGCAACTGAGCCTGGTAAGATAAGCTCTAGTCATAAAAAAAAAAAAAAAAAAAAAACATATGGCATGAAAGGTCAGGTTTCATTTTGTTCTGTGATTCATTTTAAGCCTCAGGAGAGGCCGTCCTACGTGAAAACTTCACAGAGAAAATTGCAGGAGGCGGCAGCAAAGGGAAGGAGCTCAGCACCGATTTATCTGTGGAATTCTATTATAGGCAGAAAGAAAGCTCTTTTATTTACAAATAACAACAAAAGATTTGCTGTAATAGGTTACACCACTGCCTTGTAAAGACCTGAAGAAAGCTCCACCGATTTGGTGTCTAGCTGCAGATGCTGGATGAAATAATGGGAGCACCACCAGCTCTCAGTCTTTGCCTCCAGCTCTTTCCTGGGGCACGAGGAAGCTTCCTCCAGCCCAGATCTGGGCCTGATCTCAGTTCATTGCTTTGTTTGCTTTTAATTATTACCACAGCTTAATGAAAGGCAAAGCTGACGATGGACGCATCTGCCTGCTGCAGGCACTGCACATCACCTGACCACGTCCAAGCTCAGTCCCCACCTCAGGGAGATGCCACCGATTCACACAGCCAACGTCGCAGGTCAAGGTCAACACGCATTGGGAGGGTTAGTCCTTATCTCTGTAGGGTGCCCTGTCTTTCCTCTTTGATAACCTCTGACCCTGGTCAGTGCTGGCAGAAGTGACCCAAATTCCCAGATCCCCCCGCAGCGTCACTGGTCAGCAATTCTTCAGGGTTCCCTGAAAGCCTGGAGTATTTACTCACAGCAATGACTCCTCCTTCGTCTCACAGAGCAAACAGTTGGATGCAGATTGTCAAGGAAAGTGGTAAAAGGCAGAAGAGATGCAACAAAAATGTGTAATGACTGGTGGTAATATCTCCAATCTCGTTCTACAGCAATTTGTAGGCAGCAGAAAGTTATTTCTGACCAAAAAGGTAAGAGAGCTGCAGAACGTGGTGCAAGCATTACATTTCTTTTCATATGTACTTAATACATCTTTCATTCATAAAAACACCTCTTTCCTCCTAACATTTGTCATCCCCAAAGAATACAAAATTCATCTAAAATACAATAAAGTTGAGCAGCTATAGATGCCTGTTTACTATGCCGGGCAAGATTTTGCATAATGCTTTACTGCACATAAAGCAAACCCTGACTGCTGAAGAAATCTGTTCAGCTATCTCACAAGGACAGAGCAGCAGTGGATGAACCCTAATAACCAGAAATCCCAGCCTTCTTTTAAAAGTCAGCTAAGACCAGTAATTGCAAATGTTAACGGGTGAGATATCAGAGAGCTGAAAGATACAGCGAATAGTAGAAGCACTACAAAAGGTGATGCTGAACAAAGGTCCAAGTCTTACTCAGTTGTAAGGAGCCTTGAAAAACAAAGAGGACAACCCACGTGTCCCCAAGGAGCTGTCACAAACCCCAGCCCTGCACACAGCCAAGTCTATCAGGAGACAAAGATCCTTCAAATGTATTTGTTCTGCGCATTTAATATTAATCAAAGAGCATTATGTATTTCATGCATCACTTGATTGTCCTAGCTGCAGGGAAAAAAAATGCTGCCTTGATAGAAGTGAGGCAAAACAACATAATTAAACGTGATATCTGATAATGAAACTAAAAAAGAAAATAAACAATAATAAAAAAGGAATGCACGAATTATATGAAGGGTTTTTGAAGCTGGTGCTCATTTCACATTGGCACAGGAGGTTATTTTATGAGATGCTAACACCAAAACATAAGCACCTACCCCATGCGGTAACTCTTGAACTGTTCTTCTCTATTTAACTTGGTCCCAAAGTTTGACAGCAGCTGGGGACAGAGTCCTCTGGCACCCCACACACAGCCAAGGGAAGGGGCCTGGAATTATTAAGCCTCCTTCAGGCACCTGGCACCCCACAGGTTGCAGTATGGGCTGCTCAGCCACTCTGGCATCAGAGCAGATGCCCCTAAGACAGGCATGGAAAATGCAGTGCAGCAGGTGTTGAGAACACTGCCACTAAGTTGCCCTAATTGTATGTACTGAGGTAATTAGTCAGCTGTACATACCACCTCATACGCTGGGCTTGTAGGACATTCAGGGATGCTAAAGCTAAAATTAAAAAATAGAGTTGCCTATCTATAAACATATTTTTGGGCAGGGCAGAAGCTGGAAGCAGAGTGAAACGCAGATGTTTCCATAGAGGGACATCACTCACCGGACAGAGCCCCTCCAATGTTTGCTTAGCAAACTCCCACAGCACTAACAACTTCCACACCTTGTCCGAGTTTCTGAGAGGAGCTACCACAACAAAACCTCCAAACTGAGGCTCCAAGAGAATCCACGTCCTTTCCCTTCAGGGCTTTGGGTCCAGCAGCCAGATCTGCAGCAGCCACTGCACAGAGGGAGCCAAGCACAGCTCGTGGGCTGACTTCACACTGCTGGGAGCTGACTGCTCCCTAAAGGAAATGTGTGCGTGCCTGTGCTATAGCACAGCGAGGTCTGAGATCAAGCTAAAGAAGGCTTGCTTTCTTATTTTTTAAGCCTTTTATTCATATTCTGAGTAGGTTTCTAAACTTAATCTGAGACTGACTGAATCCAGACTTTTCTGAGGCTCATATGTAAGACGAGGTATTAAGCAGCATCAACACAAGGAATACACTCAGCATGCCAAGGTGAATGTTTTCTGCATGATTTTCATATGTTTTTCCTATGGAAGTCCTCACGGCAGTTACTTTTAGACTACACTAACCACGCTGTATTAGGCTAACTCCATTCCATTTGCTTAAGTGTCCTGAAGCAGCTTGGGGAGCCTGCTAACAATGGGGTTTTGGGCTCTTTAGCTGCTTTATTTTTCTGAGCCCGCTCATCTGGTGGCCTCCCATTTCCCATTACTGCCACAGAGGCACAGCATCCTGTTTCTGTCTCATCAAGAAGATGGAGATGGCCCCACAAAGCCACACCACTGTGATCCCACTCCACCTGGCACTGCTTTATAGCAGGGTTTGTGCTCCTCCATATACCACGTGCAGCAAAGGGAGCTTCCTGGGCAAGGACAGCGTAACTCACTCTGAGTAACACCTTCTTCCTGCTTAAGAGCTCAAATAGACCAAAAATCCTTAAGGGACCCAGCAGGATGTTTTTCATTTTCTCAGCATCCTTAAGGTTTACTGTTAGATTTATTCCTTTATTATTATTGATCACATCAGCTCTAAAGACTGCACTGAGGAATAGAAATATTTTCTTTTTGATTGCATTTTTTTTTAAATCACGTGTTGGTTATATGTCAGTACTATTGATTTTCAGAAATAAATGGGGTGCTGAAGCCTGAAAAAAAAGGAAAAAAATGGGAGTGAAGGCTGTGGTACTCATTCACCTGCGTAACATCTGGGCCATAACTCTGTTATGCAACTCCACCAATTTTCAGTCTGTTTGAGACTCAGGTTCAACTCCCATCTCCTGCTTGGTTCAACACCATCTAGTGCCACGACCAAGAATCACATCTTATATTAACCAGGAAAGATTTACAAAAAAGAAAAAAAAAGGAAGGAAGGAAAGACTTTCACACCGGCAACAGCTGGTTATTCAGAAAATCGTGGAAGGAAACAGAACACAATCCTCTGAGTGCATCTTCAACCAAAACCATCCTGCAGGTGCTGCCCTCCATGTGCAGAACCCTCTGGAACAGCCCCACTGTGTTCCTGCAGCCCCCATGCCCCAGCACAGACTGCTACCCTCATTTTCAGACAGATTTCGTAGAGTAAGCCAGCACCCCTTACTTCTGGCTAATTTTCTTCCCTCTGATTTGACAGGCTGAAAGAGCTGGGGCTGTTCAGCCTGGAGAAGAGAAGGCTGTGAGCTGCTCTGAAAGCAGATGTTCAGTATCAAAAGGGGAGCACCAGCAAAGGGGACAGACTCTTCAGCAGGATCTGTGGTAACAGAATCAGGGGATATGACTTCAAACTCAAAGATGATAGATTTATGTTGGATATAAGGAAAAAGTCTTTTGCAGTGATGGTTGTAAGGCACTGGAAGAGGTTGCCCAGAGATGTGGTGGATGCTCCAACCATGGAGTCTTTTCAGGCCACACTGGATCAGGACCTGGGCAACCTGATCTAGCTGTGGTGTCCCTGTGCATTGCAGGGACTTGGACTGGATTACCTTTAAAAGTTCTTTCCAGCTCTGAGGACGCTATGCTTTTTGACAAAGCTGTATTATCCAACGGTATTGGTAGATGTTGCTTTGGGGCAGATTATAACATGACCCTGAAACACAGGAGGAACAGAAAGCACAAAGTTCTCTCTATCACCTCATTATACAGAGGAATATGATGCAGCATATTTAAAACCCAGCTTGGTCCTCAACAATTACAATCTTTTAATGATCTTCCAGCTTAGCTCTAGAGATGAATTACAATTGACATTCAATTGCCAGCGCTGTGAAAGAACAGGGACATTTCTCTTGCTCAGAATGAATGAGAGAGATCATGGACCTTGGAGATCAGCAGAGAGCTCCTGCACTGCACTGGTGCACCTGCACGGTTATGCCTTGCAGCTGAGCATCCATCTCTGAGAGCAAGTGACCATCATCAATGGACATCAATCAGTACAGCTTCACCACTTTAAGTTACAATAGATGAGAAGATGGACATACAGTTAGTTTAATGAAGGTAAGTAGTAAGCATTCATAAAGCTCGTGGGAGCACACGGCGCTTCGTCTGGGGTCAGCCAGATGCTGCAGCAGTTACAGCCTTTGTTAAACCACTGAATATTAATGACAACACAACCTTCAAATGAGAACCCAACTGTCACCTTCAGACTCTTAAGAAATTTGGGTGTATTTGTTTTCAAGCCAGAAGTAATCAGTCTATAAACATATAATATTTCTTTTACTCAGTTTCCAACTATTTTTCTTCCTAACAGCAAGGTTCCTGTTTATTTCACTTTTAGCACTGCTCAGTCACATCTGTTCCTGATATTCAAGCAGAAAAATCAGTTAAACACTACAGATTATTTTCGCATGCACTTCATTAAGCAAACATCATTTCCAGCTTTGAATACTCTTAAAACACAGGAGAGGGGAGAAAAAAAAAATGGAGAAAGAGAAAGCTGTTTCTCTTTTTGAAGAAATCATGAATCAAATTTGGTCAGAACTCCTGTTTCTGCTCCCATCAATCACTTCAAAATACTCATACCGGGTTTCTAACCTGCAGTTGTGTTACTCAATAAAAAGCAGACAACTGGCTGCTGGGGGAGAGAGGGGACATTTTAATATCTGATGTGAATGTGCATGCCTGTGTGCTTCTGTTTTCCTTGGAACAAATGCCATTATAATTCCTTCAAGGAATCAATAACGTCCATCGCCGGAGCACCGCGCTGTTTGAGATTCAGATTGCACAGGGAGAAAGAAAATTTATTGCATTGTAAATGTAGGCAGAAGGTGGTAGGTAAGCTGTAATTAAAGTTTTGCTGATAATAAAAAATGGGGGAAATAAGCAGGCTCCGTAGTCAATAAATGTTAGTGCTGCTGCACAATCACACCATTTTGCAGAGAAATCTGCAGCACTGGGCTCTTTTTCTGCACAAGTTGCCTAAGGAAGCGTGGTTCACATTTCAACTGCATTCCCCCCACCCCCCAGAAAAGCCAGCATCCCACCTGCCCTTTGTCAACACTTATCACCTCCAGAGCCTTTGGAAACATCACATCCCAGCATTTAAATCTTATTCCAGATCTTTGGAAATGAAAGTTATTATTCTCAGCACCTGTGTTTATGTGGAAAGCTAACAGGAAGACCATTACACAACGGGCACATCTTCTGCTCTTCTTTGCAACAGAACTGGCAGCACACACAGTGGTGGTTGACAAGATATTCAACAGAGTCAGCCAAGCAGCCAAAAGGGCACATTTTGTGGCCATCCCATGTCCCTGCCCATCACATGCACCTCCACTTACTCCAGCAAAACTCCGCAGATTGGACAATAGCATAAAAGATAAAAGAAAACCAAACCCCTGACCCATTTTCTTTCCCTTCCACTTCTTTCCATGACATCCTTGATTTTCCACAGATTTCTGTCCTTGTCCCCAGGTTGGGATTGCTCACTGCTAATTATCCAATAAAAATGGAGTTGAAGCATTAAATCTATCCCTAGTTAGCCCAATGTCTTTAATAATAAAAGAGATTTTGCACAAGGGATGAGTACCGTATCTCATTTTGCCACTCTTACAAGTCTCCTGTCACTCCACATTTACTAATACTACTGGTAATATATCGTTCCCAGTTAGCCACTAAAACAGTTCAATTATTCCTATTAATTCACCAATAAAACATAGCCTCCCAATGCAATAAGAAGGGCTTTGTTGCTTTTGGGGTTTATTGGCAGCATCCATTTGCCCAAGACACTTTTGCCAGTCTTCTAATAATGTAGTCAAAACCAGGTCACTATGGAACCAAGGAAAGCAAAGCACCCTCTGGTTACACACACACACCACCAGCTTCTCCCCAGGTAACAGCAGTGACCAAAGGCTCAGACAAGTTTCCAGCCCAATTGGTTAAGGGTGAGCAGATGCTCCAAGAACTTCTTCCAAAAAGGACACCTACTTGCTGGTTAACATTCAGAACAACTCACTTTGGGAAAGACAGGAGGATTCCCAACAGCACGATTAACCCGTGGTCCTCAAAGCACCACAGAATCGCAGGCACACAATTTAGCTCAGAAATCAGTAACCTAGATCTAATTTATGGACTTCCATTCTTGAAGACCCTTTTGTTCCAAGCATCATTTCTGGTGACCACACACACCCATGTAAAAAGTTTGAGTCCAAAAAACCCACTGAAAGCCCACAGCATCCACAACAGAGACACAGGGGTTGGGGTCAAAGACTGCAACAGAAGGAATTTAACAAAACAGGAAAGCTAAGCTCATTGGGTCAGATTTTGTTAATTTATTTTTTTTTAATCTTAAGGCTGAATAGTTTCATGACTTTGGATTCTGAATCCTGATTAATAAGTAGTCACTGTGGCTGTGCAACACTGTCCTCTATTGGAAACAGCTTTCCAGGCCTCACGAAGCACTGCTTCACATCCTCTGCTGAGCTCATAGGAGGGGGACCAGTTATTTTATTTATATATATTTTTTTTTTACAGCTTAATGTCTCATGTGGTTTATCTCTGAGGTTGCCTTCCCGAGTTTCCTTAGCACTGTGCATCGCCCACGAGTTGTTCCAAAATATCATTCTGCTTTGACTTTGCTTTGTGTTTACTCAGTACCGGTAGCTGTAAAAAGGCTTTGCACAAGAGAGTCATTGAATTAATACCAGCAGATTTATTGTGCAGGCATTATAATCTTTCTTGCACACCGAGCTCAAAAACTCTAATGCATATATTAGGAGAAAGGATCTTGACAGAAATGCTGCAGGTGCCCCATAAATATCCCAGTGCCTCTGTAGAAGGGGAACCCAGTGACCTTCTGGAAGGAGTATGCTTTCAGCTCCACATATTTGCAGACACAGGACCCTGGGTGAGGTGTTGTTTTACAGCTACTATCCCTAGAGGTTTCTGGGAATGAGAAAGCCAACACAGGGGTGCCACAGAAGGATGACAGCTGGTGGCACCTGGGAGGGGGCAATGGCATTGCTGCAGCCACTCACCTCCTGCATTGCCCCATGAGCAACAGGGGGAGGTTGCTGCAGCAGGGGCCAAAGCCCTGCATTAAAGCAAATAAGAGCCAGCAACACAGATGCTGCTCATCCACTGCCATCTCCTCCAAGCCCACATGTGCAGCTCTCCTCAAGGAAAGACATTTCATGACTCTGGCATATCATCACCTCCCCCTCACATGAGGCTTTTTTTTCCCCCCTGTTTTCAATTCCTGATCTCTTCAGGAGCATTATTCCACCAGTGAGAGGAAAGGGGGAATGTTTTCCTCACACCCTAAACTCCATCTCTGCGTTACCTTTCTAATAGGATACATAAGTCATCACCTCCTGGAGTAGTCCAATACCTTTTCCAAGTTGTGATTGGCCCACTCACCCTGCACTGGGGCACAGGATGGAAAAAATTACAACATATTTTGGGATCTGGTCTTGCGTAGAGGGATCTCCCCACTGAAGTGTTTCTGCCCTGTCCAACAAGGGCAGATGCTGCACGTCACCTATGCTCTATGCTCTCTTCCCACTCGTTGCCATTGTTGGTGACACCATCCTCAGCAGGACCGGCAGTGACAAGGGAGAGTTCACGCCTGCTATTGTGCGGGGCCTTGCAGTCATTAGTCTCTGAAATTGCTTTCCATGGTGTACAAGAGACATAACAAATGGCTAATTTAATAAAATTGTGTCGGCTCATTCAGCCAGAGGAGCAAGGATAATAGCAGCCAATTGTGAAAAAATTGGAAGTCACTCAGATGTCATGGGTTTGAATTTCTCATAATGGAGGCGGCAGAGCCCAGGTCCCTGCTTGTCCCTCTCCAAACGATGCACCACAATGGAGGGAGAGGGACACAGAGCATGGCCCTGGCCAGCAGGAGGCACAGCGGGCAGGCAGAGGTAGGGATGGTGCAAGGTTAGGTCAGGGGAATTCCTAATAGCATCACATTAGGAGCATTAACACCTTGAAATCAATCCCAGCAGCTGCAGGTTTGGGTACCCAGTACACAACTGGTGCTTTCTTTTCTCCCCCTACCATAGGGGCAGCCTTCAGTGACAGCCCTTAGGTTAAATGGGACCTCCTTCTCCCCTGCAACCCAGTCCCAGCTTTTCACTTCTCCAATGGAAGCTTTCACGAACATAAGAAGTATCCAGATACAGCACAGAGGAAAGGATCAGATATAGGACTGCCCCAGCAGAGACCTCTTAGTGCCAGAGAGACACGGATGAGACAGGAGGCAGGGCTGATAGCAGAAGGCACGAGAAGACCTGTGTAGTTCTGCCACGACCCAGACATGGCCACAAAGAATCAAGCAACATGACACAACACCAGCAGCAGAACAGATTGCTTACTTTACTCCTTAACATTCCATGAAATAAAATCCAGCGTCACCACTACAGCTCCAATCAAGGCTGAATTCAGCTTCTGCTGAATTTCACTTTTAAGGTAAAATAAAATTCATTAGCAAGATCTCTCCTGCCTCTTTTTACTTATGGATAAATCTCAGTAACTCAGGGAAGCTTGCGACTGAGTGAGCAAACAACGCAACTGCAGTTTTGCAGAAGCAAGATTTTTAATAGATTTTTAAACAGCCCTTACCCAGCGACCTTTAAACAAGTTGTAGTTATGTGCAAATTCATTATTACCTAAAATGTTTTAATTTCATAATTAACTTGAATGCCTTACTTGCATTCAGATTAAACTTGCTGTTTTACCTGTACTAAAAGAAATTGCATGGGGTGGGGGGGAGGGACACTTTTTCCTGCTTCATCTTTTCATCCACATGTGACAGCAGGGTTTTCTCCAAGCACTTGAAGCTGCCAAAACTTCCACTGCCTGCAGTCCTCCTGCCTCCACAGATGATGGAGCATGACCCAACCTGGCTCAGCAATGCTGCCCTCCACAGCAGCTCCTGGCCATGCTGGTGGCATGGCTGCTGGGTACAGCACCTGCACGACTGCTCCCCACCAAGAACACGTGCTCCAGGGAGAAGAAACCTTCAGATGCTGCCTATCCTTGGGTGCCTTCCCATATGGATATTCTGGTGTTTATTTGCTGGTGTCTCCCTCTTCCAGCTAGACAGACGCAGCTTCTAAGAGTGACAAAAATAAAAAGCAACGCATGCCAGGGGAATCAGCTAGGCCTGAACACCAGCAACTTGTCAGTAAAACAGTTTAAAGTCTTCCCAGCTCCCTGTCAAGTCCTTGGCAGCTGAACACCTGCACGCTCCATCTGTCCCTGCTTTTGTAGATCACCTTCTACTTCAGACACTTGCCACCAACCTGTCCCGATCTACTTTCTCTGGATTATTTCTCTCCCCAGGCCCTATGTGACCAAAACGCTCCACTCTACACCATTTGCTGCAGTGTATAAACTTAGAAAAAACAGGCATTGCCAGGAAGAAACTTGCACATTCTCCACGGATTCATTCAGCTAAAAAAGCTTAAGTTGCTGGAACTTCTTATGCTCAGTTCAGCAGTGGCATGAGTTAGACAGGACAGGCATAATCAATGGTGTGCCCAGAATTCAGTGCTTATTAAAAAATACAGGGGCTCAGAGGTCTCGATAGGGACAAGAACAATTGGGCAGAGATGGGAAATGTAACCTTTGATGAGCGACAACGGAGGTTATATGGATGAATACTAATGAGAAAACTGAATAAATTCATACCAGGGGTTCAAGGTAAAACGTTTTAACCTGATAATATCTTAGTAGTCGTGCTATCTTGCTGGCCTCAGGAATATTATCTCAAAGAACAAGGTCTGAACATAACCCAGGTTTAGATGTTAATTTGTCCAGAGGTATTTAAAATCAGAGCTCGCTCACAGTTGTCTAAAAGTTGCAGCGCAAGCACTGTGGGTGGGTTGGCCTTCCTTCAACCTTGCCCCATGCTCATCACTGCTTGCACCAACAAAGCTTCTCAGCATTCTGCTTCCTCTGACCCTGTCCTAAACACGGAGCTAAGCCATTTTTGCAAAGTGCTACTGAAATACGTGAGTACACAATGATAAAAGCTGGTGGCAAACCTTGGCAGAGAGCCTGCAGCTCAGGTCACTGGACTCTGGGACTCCCCCTCTGGGGGTTGGCACAACCAGAGCTCATCCAGAAATTTGCTCTTCCACTTTAAAGAGCAAAGATAACGCACAGATCACAAACGTGAAAAAACAAAGGCAAGGATCACAGTACCCCAAATCACAAAAGAAAATGCATTAGGAGGTCACCTTTCTTACCAAACTCTTTCCAGGAGCAACCCAAAACACTTAGAAACGTAGGACAATTTACAGTTCAAAAACTCCCCATCACACTTGTTCCCATATCTCTTGCCTTGCCGAGTCCTCCACAGCACTCTTAAAATAGTGAGATGATCTTGCACCATCAGGTAGGCATCCAATTCACCTGTCCTCTGAGAGGAAGCTCTCTATGCCTCCAGCAAACAGGAGAAAATCTGGACAACCACCAGAATTATTTTTATCTGCACTGCAACACGTTGGTACAAACTCCACTTTCACAGACAGTCTTCCAAATGATAAAAAAATAACAAGGTAAATAAATTTTAGTCTTATCCTAAGGCAAATTTGTCCCATTCAATGTGATATTTCAGTGCTTCTGAAGCACTTGTATAGCAGAATTGCAACGCAGAGCAGTTGCTATATTAGGGAGTTGTAAAACCCAGAGACGTTGGCCTATGGTTTCTTTTTTTTCATCCTCTAGTGAACTTCACATCACCTTTCATACTTTATCATTGTGCTGCATAATCTCTCCGTATCTCTGCAGAATTGCTGGGTTCACTACAGTGCCTAATACAAAATATAAAATATTGCACTATGCACCCATGCAAAAGGCCAATTTTCATTAATCAAATATTCAGAAGAGTCAGTGCTCTATAATAACAAGAGCTCAGAAAACAGAGTGCAAGCAAAACCACATAAGATGGAGCTTCACCACTTGACACGCTGACAAAGTTCCCTCCAGGAAAATCTCAGACCTTCCTTCTACACCCTGCTGTCCCCTTCCCAAAGAAATCATTTCCCAAAGTGAAGGATCTGGCTGAATTCTAAATTTTAATGTTGCTTTACACAGGACTGCAGAAAAGCAGACACTAAAAAATTATCTGACTCGAGCTCAGCAATAGAAAACCATAAATCATCTTGGCAGTTCTACAGTTTTCTTGTGAGGTGGTGTTCATGGGAGTAGCTGTTAACTAACGGAGGCGTGCGTTCGGCGCTCGCTTCTCAGGCTCACGTTGGTAGGTGCAATGCCTGTCATGATTTGACCGACGTGCCCCTGTGCCTTTTCCCAAGGGCCAGAAGTAGAATGGAAGGCTGTTGCCCTTGGAGTTTATTTTGGGTCCTAGTGAAGGATTTAGGCACTGGATGGAATCATTAAGGTCATAAAACATCGCAAAGCTCACCAAGTCCAACCGCCAACCCACCACCACCATGCCTGCTGGTCACGTCCCTCAGTGCCACAGCCACCCTTCTCTTGGACACCTCCAGAGATGATGACCCCACTACCCCCCTGGGCAACAGTTTAAGAAAAACAAACAAACAAGAAAAAGCAGGCAGCACCAAGAGATGAGTTATTCTTAATTAAATCTGCAGCAAGGACAATGACAGGGGGAAAAAAAAGAAATTAATTATCTGTATAGCAAATGAAACTAATGGATGTTTGGGGAGTTTTTGACAGGAAGGGAAGTTAAAATAAAAAAAATTAAAAAATGGCACAAAGCAGGAAATTAGACCACTTTTCCAGAGTCTGCTAGGCACCATTAGGCAGAACAATTAGCAAATCTTTCAACAGATAAAAATAGAAGAGTTTATGTAGCTTGTGGACACACTACCAGCTTTTACTTCAAGAAACACTCATGTGCATTAATTGTGGCTCACATAGGATTCTGCTGAATGTGTCAGCCACGTTCCCCGCTGGAATTATCTGACAGAGTTTAATGGAACTGAGACAATTTATTCTAGCTCATCTTTAACATTAAAGACGATATTTGTTTATGAAAAGATTCCCCCATCCTAAAAGATGAACTCATTTCAAACGTTCAAATGATTTTAAATCTCCTCCAGTCATAAACCAGCAAGAGCAAGTGGAAGTTTTCCACACAGCCATCAAAGTCTGATTTAAAACACAGAACGAAGAGCTCTAACTCTCAATTTAAGGAGATACTTCCCGAAATATTTATTTTCCCAGGAAATCAATAGCTACAAATCCACAATTCCAAGTGGGTAAAACTACAGAAGAAAAAGCAGCTTGCTTTAGAGCCACTAAAATGCTTAAGTCATGAAGCTTAGATTTAATCCAAAAGAAATATTCAACACAAGGTGAGATATTTTGGTGTCGATATACCTCCCAACCACCATCATATAAAACAGTTGCTGTGTTTGTCAAGTTAACCAGCTTGCTAATTACCTGACATAAAAAAAAAGGAGCCACACACACATGTAGGTGTGGAAATGCTTCAAGAGGGAGCTGGGAAAAAGTTATTTGAACATTTTGCATATTAATACTGCTCTTAATGTTCTGACGGCTCTTACATTTAATTGCAATGGTTTCAACCACATCAGGATAATCAATCACCACTTTAAAATGTAATTAACTCCTGCAGGAAACTGTTCATGAAGGGAATTAAGAAATTTACCATCTGAAGCTAAATTTGGGATTACTTATAGAACCATTCCAGCTCCGGCACACTGCTTCCTGGATCTGTAGGCACTGCTTGGGCCCCATTTCCACTGAGGGTGGTAAGAACCATACCCAACAGGATGCACAGGGCAGAAGAAGGACATCTCATGATTTTTTTTAACCTGCTACAGAGATGGGCTCAAAGCACTGCCTACCAACACCAACAGCTTTTGCTCACATCACCTGCTTGGTGCACGGCAGCTCCTGCAGAGAGAATTAGGAGTTGCTTCCATCCATAGGGATGGATCACCAAACTGGCAGAACTGCAACACAAATGATTTATCCACCTGTGGATGGATTACAGATTTCATCCTTTTATCAGACTCAAAGTCTCTTAAACCCAACCAGAAGGCCCAGTTCAATTCTTTTCTTTTCCATCACCAGAAAACCACAGCAAATCAGGTACACAAACCACACTAAGAAGTTCTTCCCCTTCATACAGCACCCTTGTCAGCTTCCGTGATTCATCTCAGGACTCCTCTACAAAAACCCATCCTTGCTGTTTCCCACACAGGCCTGCCAACAGTTACACGGGTACACTCTAACAGATGGAGCAACCAGCTGGAAGTTTGGTACCACTCTATGGCTGGACACATACAGAGCTCTATTAGATTTTAAATTTTAAATCAGAGAATGTCAAGTTCAAAATTAAACTTCAGCCTCTGATCCTAAGGTTTGGGGAATGAAATACATTATCAGCCATAAACACCCTCCTGTTTGAAGGAGAGGGAATGCTTTTGGAAGAAGGGATGTAAAGGCAAGTCGCTTCCCTTCAGCCCTCCCAAACTGGGGAGGTTAAGGAAGACCTGAAGCAGCATATCACACAGCACGGCCAACTCAATGACTCTTTCAACATATTGAGAAAACCACCACATCCCTCCGTGCAACATGCTGGAAACCATCAGGAAATCCTGCTGAAACAAAAACTCAGAAATCCCATCCTGAGCCCCGACACAGTCCTGCTGCACTCAGATGAGTCCCTTCATTTTGTTTAGGATTTCACAGAAGGACAACACGCGTGTCCATCCAACGGGTCCAACGCTCCAACACCAACTCACAGGCTGTGAAACAACCAGAGGATGCTCTGTCCTTTCCTTTAACCTCAAAATACACACTCGTTATATCTCAAAAAATCCTAAAAACAATCAAGGCAAGAGACTAAGCTGCTACATCTTCTATCCCCCGCGGCATTAAATAAGCAAACAGACTGACTTCCATCACTCCACGCCTTGGCAGCTCTGTTCTCCTACCTGGTGGGTCAGCAGTGGTCCCTCTGAGCACTGAGCCTGGGGCAGAGCCTGCCGGCCGTCCTATTCATCTCACTCTGGCAGGATGTCTCCTGGTAGTTAGTGTTCATTTGTCCGTAGACTTTGAGAATGTGGAAAGCCTGAAAGAGAGATCGGGAAAGGTTAATTGGTTTCGCTGACCATCTGTTTGTGCTGTGAATAAGCGCTGAGAATAACGCGTAACAAATGGCACCTACAAGGATTAAATAAATCAGTTCTGGGGATTAGAAACAACCGATGGACTGTGCTAATGGAGCAGAAGGCTGTGCCACAAAAAGCAGCATTACTGAGCTGTGGAGTCTCTGACCTTTAGGGGACAGAAAGCCCAGGTTTTCTAGGAAGCCTGAGGTGAAATTGGAAAATAAAACAATTAGAGATGGCCAAGTAAAACCTGAGAGTGCTTAGAGAAGTGCAAATGGAGGACAGACTGGTCCCACATGATTGCACAAACCAGTTACAATCCTGCAGTTATAATCTTCTGGTTTTCAGTATTCATTATGTCCCACCCCCTACAAAAGCAATACTTAAGAACTTCTATGTGAAGAAAATAAATACTTAGACTTTAATACTATTTCTTCCCCACTCTTCTTATCCATTTTTTTTTCCAGAAGAGCTCAAGGAACCTCATTGAATGGGACTCCTTGCCACTCCAGGATGTACCTGTACCCAAAAACACTGAATGTCAGGAGCTGTGGGCAGGAACAGGAGAGCTCTGGCTGCTCCCTTTGGAATTTCATTTTCAAAATCACAATCATCACTCAAAAGGAGCAGTATTTGTATACGAATAAGAGAATGATTCCCATAAATGTAAGTTTTTCCCTTTGAAGGCTTCTCTGGGCACAACGAGGCAGGACATCCCACAGGAGAGAGAGACACGTGGAAGAACCTGAACAAGACACTGTACCAAGACGTCCTTGAGAGGGAACAGATTACCTGTAGTGAGGAGGAATTAACCATTTCTTTCACACTCAAGAAATACCAAATCTTAAACATTACCTCAGCCCCAAATGGTTATGGGATTCAAAAAAGCATCATCATCCCAAAAAGTTTTAGTAAGCCATCCAAACAAAGGCTGCATCCTTCAGTACACATGTGTGCAGACAAGAACTGCAAGTTATGGGACAGCTCCCCCCTAAAATGAGCCAAACGCGGTACCAGGTAATGGTGGCAGCTTTAGCAGAGCTAATTACACTGCAGGCTGGGTTTCCTCACCAGGAAAGATGGAAGAGTATTTGAAAGACAGCATCCATGCAAGATCCCAGCAAGACGGACCAGTGTGCTCTCAGACTACTGATCCATCCAGCATGTTTTGCTTTAAAAATAAGTGGTTTTGCTCAATATTTTCATAGAGATTTCAGACCAGCACTAGTGGAAACACTAGCATGAAAAAGATGAATTCACTTTGCACATTTTAGTGACATGCTTAGATCTCTGATATGATTATCAGGAACCATTAGCGTAGAAAAAATTTACAAACACAGTGAACACACTCTGAACACGGCCAATGATTACTGATTAATGATCACTTTACGAGATGTGACAGTAGTTAATGTAGTGTCCCCAGCTCAAGTATTGACTCAAGATGTTGCAATTCCACAGCAAACACGAGGACAGCTTAGCAGAAGTTTGTGGGTACCATGTGTTTGCACTTGGGAGCTCTGTTTGTGGGGCACCCCCGCAGCCTGGAGCAGCCACCATGGGCCAGCACCCTACAGGAAGCTTTGCCATGCCAGGCCACCTCCATCATTTCACAATCAGATTTTCCTACCCTGATCTATCTGAAAAAAAAAAAAGCCCACACTGGCAAAATGCAAGCTTCCAGATGCCCACTGTGCATAGCTGAGAGCCCTGCTTTCCAAGGAGCACTGAAATGAACTTCCTCCCTTGCTTGGAGCAAACTTTTTTATAAGCACATTGCCTCTTCCTGTGGTTCTAGAGATCCATCACTTCCCACCTGAACACAGAAACTGAATGCCAAGATTCACTTATTCCTTGTGCACAGCCACGCCAGAATTATTGATCCCAAGAGCAGCTGTAACCTTTGGAAACTAATCCTCAGTTGTGCTCAAAGTGAGTGAAAGGAATCCCAGAGAATCACATGCCTGAGAAGTCCAGTATGAATGCAGAGTTCATTTTCAAAGCATACATAAAAATTCATCCCCTAAGGAATGGCAGACACCCTCCTGCCCCAGCCCTGCCAAGGAACCAATGGCAGCTTCTGAAAACAGAGTCTGTCCCGTTCTGGTGTTTCAGGAGATCTGTGGATCACCTCACTGAAGATCAGGTTCACATTTTTAACAACGCAAGAATAGAAGAAATATCTTAAAGCCTGAAAGTTGAATTCGACAGCTGCACAATGTACACTGCAAATGCTGCAGTTGTGCATGACAGCACGCAGAGCCTGCTTAGAGCTCCTGTCAGTGCAGATCCATACTGCTGCTAGAAGGTGAAATGGAATTACATAACCGAAGGTGATGGGATTTTTCTTAGGAGTGATTTGAAAGAAATAAGCTCTGATAGAAAACACTGTATCTGAGATCCTGTAAGAGGGATGGGGCTTATTACTTATTTCTGTTAAGAACAGAATAACTCATGAATATCACATTCAATTACCCCATTCCAGGCAGAGTGTAACTTGGAAATGAAGATCGTGTCTGATTATCCCATTTCAGGTAAACTGTTGGTGTGAATTATCAGAGGGCTCTAATCTTTTTGCACTTATCTGGAGCACTTAATCGCCCAATGTTAACTGAGCTAATGCGTGACCAGACCTCAGCTCACATCTGCCTGATTCTGCACTCAGTTAACTCCTTAATTGCTGCCATGTTAACTCTTCCCTTCCTGCTTCTGCACGTTAATTCTTGTCAAAATAGGGAAATTACTCAGTAGCATCTTCGGATACTCCGCCAGCCTTAATATTTGCACCAGATGATGCATCTTGGGTCTAATAGAGCAAAATCCCCAAAGATTTCCCTCTTTTAACACGTACCCTGTCTGGTTTAATCTCATTCACTTTCTCATTTAAACCGTCCCACCCTCGCCAAACTGGTTTCATTGATACTTAAAGGTCTTAGTCTGGAAATTTATACGAGTGGTTCAATCATCATCACACTTATATGCACCCTAAGCAGGATCACAGGATATCTCAAGTTGGAAGAAACCCATGAGGATCACTGAGTCCAACTCCTGATCAGCAGCATCACCCTGCACAAGCTCACCATCACCCACCTCCTCAGCACATCCAGATCACCCATGAACCAGTAAGGACTCGCATCTCCTAACCTCATCCTCCACTGAGGGGCTTGGACCACTGCATCAGTGCAGGGGGAAAAAAAAAAAACAACAAAGAATCCCAATTTCTCCACGTGCCAATGGCAATTGAAAGGCTTCTTTCTATTTGTGCACAGAAATTGCCACCACAGTCCTCTCCAGGAGGAATTATTCCACACACTTTCCTCATAAGCTCATTTTTCCCCTCTCTGTGCTTCACCCCCACAGCTCAGGTCAGGCACCTGGAGGGGTGCTGAGCCCAGGGTCCTCATACAACAGCTGACTGAGCCTTGGGCACCCACAGAGGAACAAGGGGGAGTGGGAGAGATTACAGGTGGGTAACACCAGTTATCAGTGTTCCAAAAATGACCCAACTTCTCTCCAGCAATCCCTCCAGGCCCAGCCTGGCCCAGGTCTCCTGGAGCTGCTCCCCAGGATGACACCTAGGCACACCTAGGAAGCAGTGTTTGCTTAAACCCAAGTTTCCAAAGTGATTTCTTCTAATGAAACTTCAGCCTGTGTAAAACAAAGATTTAAATATTCTGCCTGCAGATCACACTTTGCAACAAAAACACATTTATCTTGCATAATGGAGTTGTGGGGTTTTCTGCAAAAAAAAGTCTATTTCCATCCACTGCCGAGAAGTGATTTCATACATCCTTTCCACATGTCAGAAACTGTGAAAAGATAGGGACTTTTTTTCCATCCTGTGTATTATTAAACATAATAGTCAGCCACCTCTAGAACCCATCATTGATTGAGATAGATGAAGCTATTTAAAAAAAAAGAAAAAAGTCTAATGAAGTCCCTTTGGTGCCTCTGAAACTCAGCAGTAAAGATAAATGAGAAACAATTTCTTGATATCCATTATTTTAAATTACAGATATCAGCCCTGATGCTGTTCTCAAGGTTTATTGAGTTTTCATAGAGTACCATCAACTTTTACATTCTGCTCATCTAATTGAAACCTGTGACCCAAGAGTTTTCCTCCTGTGCCAGGTTTAAGCCATAGGGCACTGCTTCTGCTGCACAAGGGCCACAGCAGCTGCTCCCAGAGCCCAGCTGTGCTGCTCCTGCACCACAGGGGATGTGATGGAGAGAGCTTCCCCACACCTCTGCTTTGGCAGCTTATTTGCCAGCCTGAGTACCTGGCAGTACTCGCTGTGGATTTGGGTATGAAGCTGTCTTCATCAGGATGGTTCGTTTGTGTTTAGCCAGCATTAGTGTATGCAACCAGTACTGCCAAGGTTCACCAATAAAAGTTAAAAATAATAGCAATAATCACACTACTTTCAGCCTCAGGATGATGTTACTAGCTTAAAATTAATGCATTTTTCTGTTGTTAGCTCTGTGTGTTTTATAGTGTGTTATCACAGAACCATCAGGGTTGGAACAGACCTTTAAAACGACCAAGGTCAACCCCACCCCAACCCACCATACCCCACTGACCACATCCCTCAGTGCCACATCGCCATCTTCTTTAACACATCCAGGGACAGTGACTCCACCAGCTCCCTGGGCAAGCACTCTTTCTGCTCTTAAAAGCCTATAAGTATTAACAGACCACAGACTTCTCAACTTCAAGATATAGGCACCTATGCAGTGCCAAAAGGACTTCTCTCCAGCTGTCCAGGCTCAGCCTGTCATTGAACATATCCCAGTGTCCGACATCATGCTTTCCAGCACAGAAAAATAAGGGGATAGGAATGAGGCATGCCCAAAGCAAGTCCTTGTGCCAACATGCAGGGAAGGTCGCCTGCCTGCCCCTTCCTCAGGGTCATCAGAGATGTAAAGCAAAAGGCTGCCATCAGGCAAATTAGACGTGTAATTCAATATACAATGCAAAGCAGTGATCCTAATTGGATACACTCATATCCCACTGAGCCATTCCAGGTCCCTTTCCTTACAACTGCCAAGCACTGGGTTGGAGATGAGGGTCTCTGCCTTGTACTTTCCAGGGCCTATGGTGGAAGACGCAGATGTAATAGTTAAATTGCTTTACCCTTCCACTTCACTCCTGCATGACTTCTCTTTCTGCTGCCTGCAGTCTGGGAGCACCTTTGCTTTTCCTCTGCTCTGTTTTGCAGAGGCAGAGCACGACCTGCAAATATCTCAGCATTTCGGAGAAAGCTAATGGCACAGCAGGAGGATGATGTTGCATTTGGCTCTTACAGTTTCAGTATGTTTTATTACATTGGTGCGAGGTAGCAGAGGTGTTAGTGGGTAATTTAAATTTAATCATTTATTTGGACACCTCTAATGTTAGCTAGAATGCCAAAAACACTGCAGCTGAGAAGCGGATTGTCGTGCACTGCCATAAATCTGCATTACAGAAAGCATTCTTCTTTAGTCCACTTTGAAGTATCTTTGAGGGAGAGCAACCCAGGATTGTGTAACAGAGCACGATACTGCTTACACTTAATGCAGGGTTTTGCCTATAAACTGGAAAAGGATCCCAAACTTATTATAATAATCTTTTTAAATGGTGACTTTCAAACTTCACAGCGATTTACAGGAATTTGAGAACTGAGAACTTAATGTGGTTCAAGATTCCGCTGGGAGGAATCTCTTGGACCCAAAAGCGTTCATTAAGGTAGAAAAACACCGTTATTAAAAGTGTATGGCAGCAACTCAAAGGAGAATAACTAGGAGGAATTAGAGAGAATTTCCATGAACACTTATCCCAACTCCAGCCTTGTGCCCACCCCCAGCATTTCCAACCAAGGCAGCACAGAAAATTGCCTCCCCCAGCCCAGTATTGCTTTTGTAAATTACAAGGGGACATGGTGGCTAATAGGATCAGGACCCAGAGTGCAACAGAAGATAAAGGATGAATGAGTGATATCTAATACAAAGTGTGATTTTGTTTGCTCTCCCCCCTCCCCCCCCACTCCAAGAGGCAGCTCGTGGCTTCACAATATTGCCTGTATTTATAAGGTCAGGGGGTTCCCCTCCTAATGCTGTTATGTGACTGCAATTGCCATTAATTTCAATAGAAGCTTCAAACATGCTGCAGCAGCAGCAAAATAAGATTGTAAAATTCCACCTGTCCTGCAAGATATTTACTGTTCTAGAGGGTAAAACCCTCTGCAACACACAGTTGTTGTTAAAAACCAAGTGAGAAAAAGAGATCATGTGTTTTCTGGCCAAAGAGATGGACATGTGAGATTCTGAGAGCTTAAAGAAGGTGAGTACTACCCACTGGATGGACTCACCCAACCCACACCCACATTTCCCTTGACCTGATCCATCACTCCTCCTGGACCATTATCCAGAACAGCCTCTTTCCAAATGTATTTGTTTCCTAAGGGTTTCACCTACCAACCCTAACTCTGCCGATGCCCATACTTTCATTGACAGTGCCCAAGCACATCAAGAAACCCAACCACCCCATCACAGCAGCAGGAGGCACCTGCCAGCCCAGCCACCAACGGCAGCCATGAGTGTGTGCAGACCTCAGTGTGGATAAAAGACTGCTCGGTGACCACAGAGCTCTGGAGGATTCCCTTCACCAACCCCAGATCCTACAGCTGCAGCCTTTTTGGTATTCAGGCTGGGGCTGAGGAGATCCCATCAACCACGAGGCAGTCACAGCCTCAGCATCACACTGCATTGTTAAGCACTGACAGCAGGGAAACCCAGCAGCACTCCCCCACATCAATCTGAGATGATGTATTCAAGAATCAGGTGTCTATCTCCATGAAGAGGATCATACACACAGCAGCTGCGCTGCCATTTATTCCACTTGCTCACCACCAAAGGAAAGTTTCCAGACACCAGTATTAAAGTCTTAAACAGGGACAGCTGGAATGGAGGAAAATACGAGGTGCTGGGAAAACCCAACCCATCCAATCCCAACCCCAAGCTATGGGGCTTGCTATTGCCAAGAGGACAAAGCAAAGACTGTCAAAAGCAATGAAAAAATTCAGATAAACTGCCTTCTTCCCTGTACACATGAAAATAATTCCAGCTCCATTATTAATGCACTCGGGCTCATTTGTCAGGACTTCCACAAAAATGAGTTCAAAAACCAAGAAAACCTCCAGCATTTTTATGATAATGCCAGCAAGTCTGTGGGGTGGGAGATTAGGCTGCACACTGTGCTTCTTCCCAGCAAATCCCTCCTCACCATTTTAGATTATTTTAAGGCAAAACGAGAAGAAAAAAAATGAGCTGTTTAAAGCATCAGTAAACAAACAAAGGCCTCTTACTAGCAGGCCTTTATCCTCAATTTATGCCACTTTTATATTTCCTTTTATATGAAAATGTAGTGCCTTTAGCCCTCCAACTCTGCTACTGCTGCTTTTAACACTTTTACTCATTCAGAAAGTCATTTGTTTATCATTTCCATTTTTGTTTTCAATTCAAGATTCTTCTATCAGTTATTTATTTAGGGCTCCAGTAAATTGATTTTTCCTTTATATGTGCACTGCACAACAAAAGCATTAAAATAGATGAATCCCATTCTGCTTGTTTGTTTAATTTCCTCTCCACTCACACGAGTTTCCAGATTTCTTCCTCTGCACCTGGCATCTCAGATGCAGCATCCCCTGAGCAGCACGATGCCAATCCAGTCTTTAAGGTGCTATAATAGCAATGAGCTGTAGTAACAGAAGTAGTGAATGAACTTAATATTGGACATTACATTACCAGTATTACAAGTTTATCAGCCACCGGGCATCCTATGCATTCCATTGACCCCACACATCCCATTTCCCAACTAGACACCCAGTCCAAATCTTCCACTTGGGTTTGACCTTGACCCAAAAAGAAGATAGACATAAAAAGCTGAAAGGGAAACTCCCCAAGATCCACAGACTCCGCTTTTTGTTATTCTGCAGGAGAAACAAGTGTTGTTTTGCAGCTTTTTCCCCCCACCCATTACAAATGCACACACAGATGTGCTCATTTCTCTATTTGCTGTCTCCCCAAGCCCAGCACATACCCAGGGGATCCCAAGGAGAGCAGCTCACATGGCATGCTGGAGGGGGAGAGGAGTGCTGCACGAAAACGGTGTAATAAATCCACACCTGTCAGAGAAAGGTGCCCACAGAAACAAAACTGCATTCGAGCAGACTGTTTCAGTTCTGAAAAACTCACCCTGGAGTGATAGAAAATGAGACAGAGACAGGCAAAACCTAGAGCAAAAATCAGAATGCAAATGCCCTGATGGTCTCTGCCACATTCCCCTGCACACATCCTGCAGAGCCTCAGCAGGGCTTGAGGAAAGGGGGCTGCTGCTTTATTGCCTTCCACCAGCTCCTACATGGGTCCAACATCAGCTCTCGCTGATGGCAACCAACGCCCAGCAGAAGCTGATGAGAGCCCAAGACAAGCAAACAACACAATCTTAAATGTTTTGTCACTGTTAAAAAAACAAAACCAACAATATACACCAACTATGAGCATGCACATATTGCAATGCCTCAACACAGTAGTTAAATGAACGTACATCCCTCAGCCCTGACCAAGACAACCTCTGCAGCACTCGATGCCCCAACACCAGCAGCAGAAAACACGGTTTGTAACTGCTGAGCCTTTGTAAGAATCTCCTTTGTAGTTCTCCCCATTGAAGAACTTAAGTCTCCTCGTTCTGCTGTAATGGAGTAATTTATCACCCGATTCCTTTTAAAAGTAACTAATATAGATAGATTAGATAGTAAGATGTGATACATAAAGAATAATGGTCTGTTTTTAATAAGTTTCCAATATGTTATAACATCATGTGATTGATTGGAAAGTTCGTTGTTTTACTCTAACATCTTTTTAAAGACTTCTCAATATCATTTCAAGATTAAAAAGTTAAAGGAAGCTTAATCATCAGTTCTGGATGTAACCTGGAAGAGCAGCAAATTCAGGAGTGCTTGAAATTGTCATCTGGCTTCTTGAGCTCCAAAAGAGGAAGAAATCTATCCCACAGCCCCTTTGGGTATCACTGCATCCCGACTGTTTCATCAATACAACATTTTTAAGGATCAGGATGAACTCATTTAAGAGTTAAACAGGTGGGACAGATCCAGCTGCTGAGGAAAATGGGATTTCTTCATTCTTTAGTGGGAGCAGCAGCATCTCTCCTATCTCTATTACCTTCAGTGAAGATGTGTACTCCTATACACAGCCAAGAATCCAGTTAATAAATATTTCTACAGCATGCATTTAATCAGGATCTAAGTGGCATTCCTTCCCCAGCACAAAAATGTCTGTGCATCAGTGGAGCAGTCTCAAAACATGAAGGAAAGGAGGAGCAAGCCTGTCCAGAAAAGAGGAAGGAGATAAAGGGAGCTGTCACTAGGCTGAGTTGTGACAAAGCACGGTCACCTTCTCCACAGCACAGCCTCAGCCCAGCCCTACCACCTCCTGAGGGCTTTACTGGAAGTTATTTATTGTATTCCAATAAACCAGCTAACTTCTGTGAAACTCTGCCCAGTGGTTCTGCACAGAGAACCTCGCAGCAACTGCTACTTCCAGACACACCAATTAAGAATAAATTCAACCTCAATGTAGTTTTAATGACCTTGATTTAATTAAACCTGAAGGAAACGGGCTTTCCATCGAAACTAAACATGTATTACAAGAAGTACTTTCTAACCTCTATGGTGATTTGGACTCTTAAATTTCACCCTCCGATCTTTCACAAATAATAACTCAGTGGGATAACGTCGCAACAACTGTCCCTCACCTGGGCATTGTTCTTTCTCTGCAAAGGATGTTTCCAGCCACAAAGCTGGACCAGAAATCCACCCTGCCCATGGCAGCAGCTGGGCTGAAGCTGTCAGCCTGCAGGGGCAAGAAATACACCTCCCCACTGCCAGAGAACTGCACGTGGACAGCATGCAGGGGGGAAGCAAAAAATGAGCCCATATCAATCTATGAATTTGCCAGCAAAATGAGCACTTCCCTTGTTTATTGCCTTCCAAGTCCATCCCAGCACCAGGGGTTGTTCACATGAACAACGGGGAGAAAATTAAATTTGACAGAATATTAGAGCTGCACTGTTAAGTCACAGGGACCTCTCAGCTTGGACAAGAACTTCCCAGCTGAGCAGAGCTGGGAGAGAAGTAGCCTCCCAAGTCAGCAATTTTTTTTTCCCCGGGTACATCTGAGTTTATTTTTCCTCCTTGTAACTGCCTGCACAATTTCTCTTCCATCAGAGCACCAACACAGGCATTGTTTGTAGTCAGGATGTCTCTTTTAGTTCCTCTGATTTAAAAGAAAAATCTATACACTGACTAGCTCTGCACTCAAATAGCACCTCTGGAGCCAAAGGGAGAAATGCTTTGTTTGGAAAATGTCAAAATGAGATGCATATTATTATAGTGGAGCATATATTATAAATGAGGTATTAAATATTTCAATACCCTCCACCCTTTGGCATTAATTCATAATTTCTTCCCAGACTAATTTTACTCTGAAACAGCACCACAGCAATCTATACAACCCGTCTGCATGCACGGAGCATTACAGCACCTCTTCCAATACCAAAAGCCATTCCAATCAGCTCAAAACCCCTCTCGTTAGCAATAAACACACCCAGGGAGCTGCTGAGCTGCCCCATTGGGTGCAGACCTGAAGCATCACTCTCTGAGCACCCACAGGTGCTGTGTGGAAGGGCACAGTGCACCCAGCACCAGGGTCAAAGTGGAGATAAAGTGCACTTTCCTTCTCGTAAGGGCATGGATTTCATTTCCAGCACCACAATCAGCAGGGAGAAAAGAAAAAGGGCATGTGCACAACACCCACTGAGGTACAGGGTGGGCTGCATCAATAGCCAGGTACCCCAATACCTCAGCCAATTTCAGCCCGTTTCCATAAGAAATGGGGATTCTGCAACATAAATATATAAATTTAAAATGATATAAACCTGAAGAAACCACCCAAGCTTGCCCACCCTTCCGTTGGTGGGGATGGGGCCTGGACCCAGCCCAGACAGGCTGTGCTCAGGCAAATCTTACATCAAAGCTGCTTCACAAAACAACAAACAAAACCAAAACAAAACTGAGATGAAAGCTTTGTGGGGAAGAAAACATCCTGTATCCTTTCTGGCCTGACGTGAGGAGATTACAGCTGGCTTTATTCTGCTCTCAGAGCCATGCACAGCAATTCAGAGCCCTTGGACCCGGTCATTAGCAGTATGCTAAGCAGGGCTCCTCTCTCTGCCTTCTTTGGAGCAGTATCAGCAGGCACTCACTGAGTCCTGTTCACTTCTGTGATAATGCATTTCCCCCCACCCGAGAAACAATCCTTTCTGTTATTTCTTGAGATCACAACAAACGTTTCGTGGACCCTGCATGACCATCAGTGATAATGAGTTCTAGAAAACATTTCTAGGAACAGCCAGTGAGTAGAAAGTCACCCTTATGAACAGTACAGACAGAAACCAGCTGAAGACTTGGGAATCAACTCCACACTCCATGCACGGGCATTGGCAGCAGCTGCACCTGGGACCAGCAGTGATGCTCACCCTTTCCTCACTGCAGCTGCAAACACTGCCCAGCACAGAGCCCCACCACCATCAGCTGCTCACAGTGGGTTCTGCTCCTCTCCTTTTGGGTCCTATTAAGTGAACAAAACCAGAATGCATCCATACCCAGACCAGAAAACTACATCTCTAAATGGAACTTGAGCACCAGAAGGAAAATGATTGCCCTGGATTCTGTGTTCAATATGCATTTGTGTCAACCTATTTCTCTTCATTACAAAAACAATAAAAACCAAACACTGGCAAAGCCAAGAGCCAGGGGGTTGCACTTAGTTATCAGCAGTTCAGCTTGGCTGTAATGCTATTCATATGAAATCTGATATGAAGCCTCCTGGGTGTCATGAAGCTCTTTATAATACAGAAAGTTCAATACATTAAGGATGCAGAAAATCTCATTTGGGACTGCAAAGCAGCCAAGAGTCCTTGCAGATTCCCGAGGAGGTGGGAGAACAAAATCACAGCAGCCTGCCCAAGCAGCACGGGAGGAGAATTATCCCATGCATCAGCATCCACATGAGGCAACACAAAATGCTTTACAAACTTTAATAAATTTAAGCCTTATGAATACTTCTTGTTTTGCAAGGCTGTTTATCATTCCCACTGCTCACATCAGACAGGCAAGGCATAGAGGATGCTGCCTTGCACAGCTGGATGCAGCTGGGGTGCACGGGCACAGGGCAGCATTGGGCTCCTGCATCACCTGCCCCAGCTCCACATCTCTTTCATCCCTGCAGGGCCACACCACCCACAGCACAGCCAGCAACAGCCTAATGATCTATTTGCAGAGTGTCTTAAGACCACAGTAACAATCCCACCCTGGGATCTGCTTGATTAACACCAGCACAGCAAGTGTTAGGACATGCAGCCTGCGTTATTGAGGATGTCAGCAAACAAATGTGCAGAGCCCCACATGCAGCTCATTGATATTTCCTTATCTGTGCACAATAGATTCAAGAAGGGGGTATAAATGCATAGGAAGCTGGGCTGCCTCCTCAGTGCCACCCAGCAGCTTCTGTCCTCATCCTGTGGCCTGGAGGAAGCAGGGTGTGGACCCCATCGCTCTGTTATCCTGGCTGCAGAAACTTCAGAGATACTCAGCAACACATTCACAATTACTGTGTTACGGATTTGTCCATGTTTGTGAGGGCAGAGCAAACCTCAGTGCCACCCCTCCGCCCAGAACTCCTTCCACCACACCCAGCTGGAGCAGGTAGGTACCTGGACACCCACCACACCCAGCTGACATTCCAGGCCACAGGCACACACTGCTGGACCCCCAGCCCTTCTCCACAGGGCAATGGGGGTCCAAGAATCCCCCCCCAAAGGGCAATTTCAATTTCCGACTGCTTTCATTATCTTTGTGAGTGCAGAGACCCAAAGGGCCAGGAACAGATAACAGAACTTAAGCACATGGCACCTCCATCTTCAGTCTGGAGATGATCAGAAGTTAATGCATGGGAACAGAGCTGAGAAAAAGCAGATCCAAAGAGCAAGTGCACAAAGGAAAGTTGAATATTCCTTTGGCGTTCTGCCTCTACTAAGACATCCCCATTACTTTGCACTTACAGGGCTCCTGCCTCAGACACCACCTCCATCAAATCCTGGTGGCTGATGATCCACCTGGCTGCAGAACGAAGCACTGCACAGCAATTTTTCTTTCTCCCATCCTCTAGACGATAGCAAACACAAAGGAGGAGAAGAAAGAGGCAAGGAAGCTTTATACAGAATGAATGGCCCTCACTAAGGGATTTCGCATTACATGATACAGGATTTTGAGAAATCCCTCTTGCCTGGCCTGTCACCTACTGCAAGGCAATTGAACCTCTCCAGGAAGGCAGCAAGAAAAGTCAGACTTTGCCAAGACTGGGACAAGGAAGTCCCCATCCCAGCAGGTCCCAAGGAGAGAGCTACCACCCCCTCATTACTGAATCATTCTGGATTTCCCCCTTTACTTCTCTCTTTCTTTGCCTTGTATCAACACAGGAGACTCATTGAGAAGCCAGGCACATATCCAGGAACACCTTCCATGGGTTAGCTCAGCAGCAAAACCAACAAGCTGTAAAGCAAGCACGTTAACAACCTCACACATTACAAAGCTAGCTGGGTAATAATGCTGTATATAAATACAGGACTGCAAAGATCATTAAAGCCAATCAGAAGTATAGATTAGCCTGTAAAAATCTCCTTAATGTCTTCAATATTCCGATACAAGGAAAGAGCAGCACCAGTCAGCAAGCTGATGCTGACACTCAGCAGCAACACTGGGGCTTCACACCTCTGCCTTAAGGGTTTACTTCCAGCACTGGCATTGCCCAAGTGGTGTTGCACATGGCACTGCTCCACGGGGAGAAGTGAAGCTGTTGATGTCTGCATTGCAGCCCCCAGCCCCACAAGCGTGGTGTGACACTGTAAGGGACGCAGCTGGACTGACCAAAAGCAAGGAGACTCATTCTCTGTGAGTGCCCCCCTATTATCTACCCTATCTGATATTTTCATCTGCAGCTTTTCTCATCGCATTTTATTTAGTCAATTTTACCTACAAAACATAAGTTGTTTTTTGCTGGAACTAGGGGCATCTACAATTCTAACACAGCATCATGCATCCAGGAGGGAAAAGACAGGAGGACAGCTGAGGAGCAACGCAAGGCCGCTGGCATTTTGCAGGTTATCCACTACACCCACTAAGCCTGCAGGTGCTAACAGAGCACACTCTGCTCCTGCTGACAGCACCGAACCCCACCTGCAGGGCCATGACTTCCCATTTCACAGCACAGCAATCTTTAGAGCCCAGCAAACTGCACTGCGCTTCCATATATCCCATAGATGAAGAGCAGGGTGGCCCTGCACGCTGCCCCTAAAACGGCAGCTCCAGCAGGAGGGCTGAAACAAGAACCTTCCAGGGAAGGCTTCACGCTTTGCCTTGCAAAATATCAGACAATTTAAGTCATGTTGCAAGCATTAATAAAAGCAATTCCTTAAGTTGCTGCTTAGTATAAGAAGTGCCTGCAGAGCCCTGGTACTACAAGTAAATTCAGACATTAATATCAGCCACAAGCACAGCACAACTATTTTTCTTAAAGAATATATTCATTTTTCTTTTAAGAGCCACAACTCGTGCTGAAAGCACATTTGCATTTTATTATCCCTAAATGCTTAACTACCATAACTAATGCTTGATTAATAAATAGCTATCTACTGCTGCTACTTTAAGCCTTGCAATTTATATGCAATGCTTTCTTCCCAGTGAACATGGCTCCTTTTTAATCAGTAACACAGGAAGAAAAGGATCAGAATAAGGAAAATAGCTTTAATTCAGGTTTATTGTTCCAGCTGAGCTCATCGAGCACCAGGCAAGGCTATACGTAAAGCTCATGGAGCTGATTTAGAAGAGAAACTGGGGGACAAACTCTTTGTGCAGCCACATGGCCAGCCTTCCCAATTGCAAGCCTCTGCCAGGCACGTTTGTTTCAGAGCCTTCTTGCAAGGCAGCAGAAAACTCTCAGCTCACTCAAGTTATGCTTCCTGGTGAACAAGAACGGGGAATCTGCAATGTTCTGAGCAAAACTGATGCCTTAACACCTGGAATCAATCTCCAAACAACAGCTTTTTGTTCTTTTCTTTTAAAATGTGATCTGAACGTGCTGATAATTCAGGTAGAAGCTGCTGAAGCACCAAGTATTTTGGACTAATTTGAATTAAAACAAAACTCTGTGATCACACTTGTTTGCTGCCAGGCCCTCATCACAGAGCTTTCAGAAAATGGGGAAAAAAAAAGAAATTGCAAAAGAAAAAGTGAATCAAATTTCAACACTGTTAAAACCAGGCTTTGGCTGAAGGCCTCACCTGGGGGAGATGCTTGTTCAAGTGCAGATGTCCAACACACACTTAACAATGGATGGAGCAGACTTTAAGCACTTCCCATTGCTTCAGTGATTCCACCCAGCCCTCCTCCTCCACATTTGTGCCTGCCAGCAGCCCCACAATGTCTAGGGAGGGAAGTTTCCACCCAGCCCTGATCCAGAACGATGCACCAGACATCAAGGTAATAAACAAAAAAATGCACATCAGCAGAGCTACATTGGTGAGACTGATAATGCAGTAACAGGAGCACAGGGAGAGGAGAAAAAAAATCTTTCACTCCGGCCATTTTAAGGGGAAACAGTACAGTCAGAGGAATCTCAGCATTCATCCGGAAGGAGGAAAGCAGAACTGACAGCTGAGAATCAACGTTGGGGATCAGGTTTTTGTTGGTTGTTTTCTTCCCCCCCCCCCCCCCCCCCCCCCCCCCCCCCCCCCCTCCAGGACTTTGAGCAGAGGTTACAAGCCGCCGTGTGGCAGCTGTGGACACAGCTGTCCATTCAGATCCCATTCTGTAGCATCCGCTTTCAAGTTAGGCAGACTTCAACACTGATTAGGAACAGGCTTTTCTTTGGCCAATGATTCTAACAAGTTCTGCCATCCCACAGGGCACGACGCCCCACAACCCTTACCGGCTCTAGAGATGCAGAAGAAAACCACTCCCACAATCACAAGGTTTTATCCAGCAGAACTGCTTTGAAACCAGGCAGAGGAGGACAGCCCTGTCCTGTTCACACACCTTCCTGCTCCAGGGCACCTTCTCTCAAGGTTACACCACAGCCCCCAGCTCTGCACACAGGCAATGCACCTTCAGCCACCAACAGGCAATAATAGACACCATTTGTTTTCCATAGACAAGAGCACAAAGCTAAGGTGTTAGCACATTTAATTGAGATTATGATGGGAATTAAAAGATTAACAGTCCCCTAAAGTGATAGGATAGGGCAATACCCATAGCTGAAGTATGAGCTTGAGAGAACTGTAAGTTCATGAAAATTGCTAGCAATGTGCATGCAAATGAAAAGAAAATGACATGTGACAGTCTCAGAAGGAGACAGATCAAGAAGGTTTGTACAGACCAAAAACGCCTTTTAAGTTCTGAAGCTGTAAGAGACATTTCAAAATGTGCTCAGAAACGCAGAGCGAGATGGATCCTGGGCAAAAGAGTCAAGAAGGGAAAACTCACTGGGTGCAGAAGAGCTAATCCTGTAGGAGCAGAGGCAGAGCCTGCAAAATTCACACATGCAATTGCTTGCTCATGCAGGTTACCTGCTGCCATTCAGCACTAATTACTGCACTGCCAAATTTAAGCAGGAAAAAAGGAACCGTTTTCCTTTACCCTGTTCTGAGGATTCTTTGTCTGAAAGAACCATAATACTACAGATTTTATTTGCCAAATGTTTTTCTTTCCCAATACATCCCTTAAATACAGCATTTTGTTGAGAATTTCAGTCTGAAGGACAGATTTGATCCATGTTTTCTATCGCTCAACTCTTCGGCTCTTACATCTACACGGAAGAAACAAGGTGGGGGGAGATGGCTCCTCCACACTAACTGCTAATCAACTTTTAATAATGAATGTTTCCACAGGCATCAAATCCTGCCCCCACTGTGGGCACTGGAGTTTTACCATTAACGTCAGTGGAATGGAGATGCAGCCCCTGGCTGTAAATTTTGTATAAGTTACATCACTTGGACTCAGCTCCCAATAGAAACTGCATTCATCCAAGCTCTAGACCAATTCTCACTACGTCCTGGACACCTCCAAATATTTGCTTCTAGCTTCCATTCACATATTCAGAGATTTTCTTCACTTTTAGTACGACAGCAATTAAGACAAATTATTTAGATGAATTCTTCATCTTTCAGGAGTTACACTGTACAGATCTACTCTTAAAACACAGCTTCCCAAAGCCAGCACCTGCAGACATTAACCCCGGTGCAGCTCAGGAAGCTCAGCCTGGCCCCAAAGCCCCCAATTCTGGAAGCAGCCAAGCACCTCACAGCACACAGAGCTGGCTCCTGCTGCAAGAGGAGCCCTAAGAAGTGTGCTTTGTGTGCAGAGCTGAAGCCATAAATCGTGCTTCTGACCAGCCTCAGAAATCTGTTGGAATCATCCGAGCACAAGCTGTGGGAGGCCGAGGAACTCGAGCGAGCTTTGAAGCTGAAAGATGCTTAAAAGTGTTTTTAATTGGATGGAAGGAAATATCTGTCCATCACGGGAAATCAGGAACCACTGCCGAGACATGCCAGGACTCCAATCACATCCCCAGTGCTGCCTGACAGAGCACCACCACCTAACTCACAGCAGGGAGCAAGCCATCCAGGGCAAAGCATCTTTTAAACAGTTATCCAACCAATTCTAAGAAGGTTTGATCTGGAGAAGAATGGAAATCAGCTGCCCAGCATTGCAGAATTCAGCTCTTCGCATAGGAAATCACTCTTTTTATTTCACATTTTTAAATGCCACCTCCTCATCCTCCTCTGTCCTGAGTCCATGTTCCAGACCCCCATCACACTCAGTGCTCATACACCAAGCAACCCAGCAAAGCATGGAGTCTGCAGCAGCTTTGAACAAGATCCCAAGTGCTAAAAGCAGTGACTTAATCTACACTAGTCTCCCTGCTTCAGCTGCAAGGCAGATCTTTAAAGCACGCCTCCCCACAGCACACAGCATTGCTACTCGTCCCATAGAGCAGCAAGTTCTATTTGCTCTGTCTTCTGTTCAGTCCCTTACCCATTCCGTGGTGGAAATCAAAAGGATATATATGCAGCTGTCATTCTGTTGCTTGTGCTGCTATTAAGCTGCTTCTCTAGCTTACATCAACACGTAAGTAATACCAACACATAAGTATGTGTGTGCTTAACTGAAAGGAATGTTTTAAAATAAAAAGAGGCATCTTAACAGTGCTGGAGGCACTGTGGTCTGGAGATGTTTTCCTGTTACTATAAAGGGCCATCTCCTTCCCTCTGGATTTTGGACAGCCTTCACAAGCTCCCTATGCTCATGCAGCCACGCTCCATCTCCAGGCACCCAGCACATCCCCCTTGAGCCCATGCCACCACCCTGGTGATGTCCACACATACCCATACAAACCCAGATAGATCTACATCCCAGAACCCTTCTCCTCCCTCCACCCCAACTCCTGCAGCTGAACAACAGTGCTCAGGCACCCACAGGGATCTCTCCTCTGCAGTCACAACACCAGGGCACACAGCAAACGAGAAAACACATTGCTTCAGTAAGTTCCTCACCTACACAGCTCAAAGACACCAGGCCAGCACCTGCAGGCTCTAACAGAAGCCAGATCCTTGTTTCCCCTCCCGTGCAGTGCTCTCTCATGTGAGACACCTTTCTGTGCAATGTGCCCCTGGGGGCTGCGGTGATGGGTTAGCCAATTACACCGAGAGGAGAGGAATTTGACAAATGGATCATTTTTGGTGCACTCTGCACTTTTGACTCATAAATCCCGCAGAAAACAAGGTAAATGGAGCATAACTTATTAATGAACAGAGCCCTAAATATCAAATGATCTGCTGTGAATCATCAGCTGGAATTGTAGAGCCCTCGCATCGTGCTGCTTATATCATGCTGCTGCGGTTTGCAGTGTACAAACTCCACAGCCCAGCAGTAAGTCTGACAAGGTAATCTAGGGAATAACATCCTGCTTTATTTAAAGCATAGTGGAACAAGGAGCTTGCCAGACCTTCAAACTGCAACCTCCCGAGAGGTGATCTTGAAAGTCTCACCTTGCACGCAGGGTTGAGAACAGTGTGAAGCCTGTGATGGATCGCACAACTTGCAAGAGGCACACACACACTGCCACTGGGAAGCCAAGGGAAGTCCAGGCAGATCCAATGGGGCCCCAACTGAGCTCTCAGTGCAGTGAGGGAACTTGGGAGAAGGAGCTCTGTACAAGTACATCACTTCTATCTCTTTGCTGCTGGGTAGAAATGGACGAGCCTATCCGGTGTGCAAGTTTACCAAGATCCAGATGGAAACCTGTCATGCACTTTTTTTTTCCTAGTAATTCCACATACATAAGTTGGAAAACTGACCTATTTTTATACAACACTTACCGTAGATCTTCCTGGAAATACCACCATTGCTAAAAGGAAAAGGTTCTACCCGTTTTGTCATCTTCAAATCAATTTCCCATAGGAGGCCTGAGTGCTTACATAACACATGGTGCTTCCTTAGCATACAACAGATGAGCAAGACTTGCTGCTAAATCCCAGTACTGATGTGCTGACAATACATTATAAGAAAGCAGGGTCAGGCTGAAGTTTCCAATCTAGTTGAGTAACGTGGGCCGCTTCGTTTGGCATCCCTTTCTACAGACATCCCTGCCTTTGGCAGGATCACAGACAAAAAGGAAAACTGTAAATGCATTAAACTGAGCAGCCAGATTGCATGAGCCTGCCTCCCTTAGACAAAGCATATTAACTATTGATAAATTCCACTTCAGGATTGGAATTAAGAAGTCTTAGCCAATATTTACTGAAAACAAATTACCTCCCCAGAGCTAGCCAGTGCTTGACTTCCTCTATAGATGCCACTGAAAGCCAAAGTCACAAAAATAAAACTACGTGGCACAACTGCTTGTTTGACTTGGGAGAGGAAGCAGGGATGGAGAGACTGAGCCACAGCACTGGCCAAAGAATCTCTTCTGTCATCATCCATTTCCCTCAGATCCATCCTTCTCACACCTACAGGAGAAATACACTTCTTCAGCATAAGAAAAAGGAGACAGGATATAAAAACATGAAAACTTTGCTACTATCACAGGAAATTAATCATCCTCAAGATCACTTTGGAGGCATTGAGTTGTCAGAGGCAGCAGCAGGGACAATTTACCATTTCTCCTCATGTATATTCCGGCCATTCCAGGAGTGGCCAGGTATGCTAAGCTGCATCATGCAGGTCTGCTCCAGGGGCTGCCTTCATTTCTCACATGTTAGACCGCCCCTAAAACACAGACACTTGGGTGCTGCCAAGCAAGTCCTGGGCAGACACGGGCTGCTGCCAGCACTTCCAATGTGAGGTTGTGGCTCTCATTCCCACCTGCTTCCAGCAATCAAATGCTTCACACAGTGCTGCTGCAGCCACTGCCAAGAGACTGTGAAAGAGCAAAATGATTTTTCTTCTCCCTTTTTTGTATTTAGGATAATGGCTTTTCTACAAGCCAAATAGAAAACTGCGTTAATGTGTTTCCATGGGCAAAGCTAGAGAACACTGTAAATTGCCTTGCTTAATGGACTCAGCAATTCAGTTATCCATTCAGAAGTTTCAGACTTTTAAGCGAGACCGAATCGAATGGTTTAGTCCTCGGGAAGTGAACACAGAGCTTCACAGCTCTGTGGTATCATTATTTACGTCTGCTGGATGTGATGGAACAAATGTCTTTGGGAAGGAAAGAGATCCACACCCACCACTCCTCCCAGCCCAGGGGCACACTGCACCTCTTCAGGGCACCGTGAGGTTTCCATCAGCACAGGAGAGCAAGCAGAAGGACCCGTGGGCTTCTGCATGCAGTTCTAAATGCACTGCGATGACCAACATCAAATGTGGTTTTAGGATGCTAATAAATAAATAAATACATAATAGGTTGGCTACCCTGCTGAGGCAGCAACTGCCCAGGCAGGGGGACAGGAAGCAGTGGGTGCAACTCCAGGAGCTGCACAGCAAAGCCCAGAGCTGGCAGCCCAACGAGAGCCCTGACAGTGCTGCTCCCCGAGGTGCTTCTCACTCACGTCCCTTTTAGGGATGCTTTGACCCCCTGGACTTGGGGAGGGACAGGGCCCCCACCCTCACCTCCAGCTCCAGGCAGCTCATGTTCATCCTGTGTTAACAGTACATTAGTCACAATGAACACACGGCCATAGCAGGCCAGCTGCTGACTTCAGTTCGGATTTCCCCTGCTCCAGGCAGACAAGAAGGTATCAGTCTGAGCTGGTGCCAAGGGGAGCTGCCTCCCCCCAACCACCACACCCTGCTGGGATCCCCAAATGGGTCAGGAGAAAGCAAAGGCCTTTTGTTCTGTGCCTGAATCCTTTTGGAAAGTGTATAAAAACCCACAAGCCACGCAGGTGAGCTAATATCTGTGGCAATTTATGTGAACTATAAAATACACTAGAGAGCACAGGTCCCAGGTCTGATTACTGCTCATTTACAGAAATGTGTAAACATGAGCACACGCATCCCATGCCAACAACAAAATACATATATCCACAGCTACAGCCTAAAACAGAACTAAAACGTACTGAAAATACTTAATTTTTTTCTTTCCCAGACGATTTTCCTGCCTAGAGGAAGTTTCTTCCCCCAGGCTGAAAGGAAAACACAAAACCAAACCTCACTTCTCGGATTAGATGCTGAACAGCAGATTCCAGCTGGGAGCTCAGGCACCTGCAGTGCAGTATTTATAAATGAAAGCACTGACATGACTTTAAATACAGTGTCACCAGAAACTTAATTATACAGCCACAAGTCTCTAATTGGAAGTCATGGAGCAATATATTGGCTTTGCCCTGCGGTTTGACACTCTCCGAACCACTTTCCCAGGATTGTTTGTGTTATCTGTCTCTGGTTTGAGCAGTGGTGTTTGTTTGCAGGCTGTGGTGGGATTAGCCCCATTTATCTTTGTGTGCTTTGTTTCCTTGAGCACAACCTGGGCTCACAGGGTTTGTTTTGGTGCACAGGGAATAGCCTCTGTCTTGCTTCACCCAGCCCAAGAGTACACTCACACTTGTCCAAGCCCAATACTTGATGCATCCAAAACAAAAAAAAGAATGGCACATTTGAGCTGGCACATGGGCATCCTACCAGTAAGACAAGCTCAGGAGCATCAGCTTCTCCCCAAACCCTTCAGTGCTCCATTGCTTTCATCCTACTTCATTACAAACACCACAAGGCAGCCCAAAAAAAGCCAAGTGGAGGAGCCACTGAAGGGCAGGTTCAGCAGATGATGGGGAAGGATGGACCCCACCACTGTGCTGGACTGGGCACACATGTCCATACAGCACGTGGCCAGTCTGGCTGCCTCCTCACTTGGAACAGCTCCATCTCAGCAGCCCTAAGAACTGAACAGTAACAAGCCTCTAAAAAAGAAAAAAAAAATCATTTGGGAACAGGATAACTGGGCAAAAGTTCAGAAAAAAATTTATCAGAGGCAGTGATAGACAAATTGTTCTTCACTTGCATGCCCATGTGGAAGCTGTCACAGCCCTCCTGTTCATGCAGGCACCCCTTGCAGCACTCATCCTTCAGCACTTCTCATCCTTCCCGTCAGTATATTAAAGATTCATCACAGTTACAAGTTGCAGCTCCACATTAATAACCATAAGGACACGTAACAGCCTCAGCAGTGACAACGTGTGCTGGCTCAGGTGGTCAGCAGGGAAAGACCTCAGTGGTGACAGAGACAAGCCCCGGACTGCCACCTGCTTTCAGATGGGAAACCCTCTGGCAGGAACATGAATATCTATGGACCAGTGGCACGGCGTGAACACCTGTGTTAAGGAAGTACAAGGCAGGGGAACATGGCAGGATGATGTAAAATCATACATTTTCAGTTTGAAGAAAGAATCAGATTTTGGAAAGTGAAGTAAGCACCCGCACATCAGTGTCTGTTCACGATACAGAGCAGGTCAGCAGCCAGGAGAGAGCCCCACGTGGAGGGGAAGGCTTTGTTAATCTATTTACACAAGTGGAGAAATACGGTTCAGTGGAGAACACAAGACACTGAGGATGTGCCATTAGTGCTGTAAGTGATTTCTTCAGAGATTTCCCCTAGAAATACTTAACACTTCAGTTCAAAATAATAACACAAGTTCCGCTAGAAAAATTGATTTTAAATACAGAAAATTTCATGCTTAATCATATAACTACAATGCCTCCAAGTTTCTCAAACTGATTTATCATAGGTACAAGGTTTTGGCTTGCTTTCCACCCAGCATCTCTTTTGCATTCACACTTCTCCCAGTCACTGTGCAGGTTCCCACCTGACATGGGATGCTCTGAACATGTTTGGAAGCAAGAAATAGCATTGCTGCCACCACCCAAGCTGGGAGCTCCCAGTCCAGCTGATTTCCCCTTCATTTAATATCTGTTTCTAAATGCAGCCAGCAGAGACACCAACAGGCAATCTTTGACTGAGTCAAGAGCTCTGCTTCATGTGCAGTGTTGTGAGAGGTCCTCCATGGCTAATAAGATAATGATGCCATTGATATTATATCTTAAATTGAGGGCTTTGAAGAGCCGAGACAGTAAATCCACTCAGCTTCAGGTAGAAACAGAAACATGACCTTTTCTCCACCGTTTACAAAACAGAAGACTGAAGAGAGCACCCAGTCCAATTATGTTATATTTGTATTTACCTAATCTACCAGTGAAAGGCCTCCACGTTTCCTTAATTCTGGCATTCTGCTCAGGCAATAGAGTCACATCCCACCCAGAGAGAAGGGTTTGATGACTGCCACGAGCGAGCCCCGCTCCTTGGCTTGGATATCACCTTCCCCAGCCCCTGCTCACAGCCCTCCCATGTAATTAGGCACAGACATTGTCTTCCTGCAGGATTATGAGGTCATTAAGGCAGGTATCATCTTTTTGAGCTATGACTGTACAGTATCTAACACAGCCAGAGCCTAATCCTTGGCTGGAGCTCCTAATCACTGCAGAAACAAAGGTATTTCATTATCGGCTGTAAACTGAAGTCAGTTCTCAGTTTTGTGGGATAACTGAAGGACAGATAACTAACACAGGGTAAAAAAAAATAAGATTGAAAAGGCATGTGTTTTAAACTAAGCACAATATGCTTTAACAGTTTATGTATGAAGTGACTGAATGAAACTGCCTCCCTTCCTTGTGCTGTGTCTATTGACCATGGAAAGGTTCAAAAGTTTACCCAGAACTAACACGTGTGCATTGTCTCTCACATGGCAAGAAATGATTGTTCCAGCATCAGTGGGATGGGGCTGGAGCCCACAAACCACCAAGCTAGGAACTGTGAAGGAAGCTGAGCTCATGTCCCTGAACCCAAAGGCAGCTCTCCTCCTTTTGGGAAAGGCAGCCACACACCATTAGACAGAACTGCTCCTTTCCTACACACCATCACCTCGTGGGAGGCTGAGGAGCAGTGTTTTGCTCCCACCCTTCCACCCCCACCAGGAGATTAAAGGCTGTGTTGGAGTTTTATCCAACGTTAAGTCTGGTCTCAGTTTTTTGGGTAAAAGCTACAGAACTTGGATCTGAAAGCCTGAGATTGCTTACAGAAAACCCTCTTCTCATAAGAGAAGCAGCTGAAGAGAGAAATAATACTTCAATTGATCAGATATTCAGAGACTTCAACGAGTCTGTGTTTGCATAAACCTGTGTTTTACTAACCAGTAACGTAGGTCACTTGGAGATGCTTTCCCCCTTTCCTTGCCTTGTAGCAGAGCAAAATATGATTTATATTCTGTTTGCAGGCAAGCCAAGTAAAATGCTCAATTATAAATAGCTCTTGTAAATATAATCCTTTCAGCTGGAATATTTGTACAGTGGAAACGACAGATCTTAATAATGATTTCAGTTACAAAGCAAATTAGATCTGTTCCTCATCCCAGTCCAGTCCCCATGCAATGCCCACCTCAGGCTGGCACTTAGGGGATGGGAACCATCCCACAGCAAACCCTCAGTAGGTGCAGGTGTTCCAACTCCACCAGCTCCAGTGAGACTGCAATAGCCCACAGTAACCCCCAAAATGATCTAAGTGATCCCCAGTACAAGTAAAAATTAGAGCCCATCATTTTTATTTACATAGAGCTGAAACACACACTTCCTAAAGCCAAGTCCGCATTCAGCTGATGAAATACCTGTATAACTTAGCCACCAAGGTTATGGAAAGGTAGAGGAGGATGTATATCAATGTTGATAGGATTTTTTTTCCCCAGATATATTTACTAGGATAGATCACCTTCCAAAGGTAATAGGATACGAGACATTACGTTTATGCTCAGTCTAATTGCTCAGCCATCACACGGTGCTACCAAGTTGGGAAGCACTAACCCTAACTAATGGAGCTTCAGACTCGAGGCCACCAAAAACTGCAAAGCTGAAATCAGAGATTAAAGATCATATTTAAGAGGCAAGAAGACTATGATAGAAAGCTGAAAACACTTCAGTCAGAGGAGAGCATTTATTACACCTGCTGTGCCAGGGCTTGGCTATCCAAGGGAACTTGAAGAACAAATAACTAAAGGAAAAAGAGTAAGAGCTACTTGTATGAAAAGAGAGCTTTGCTTTTTTTCCTCAATTAGCTTTTGAAGTTTTATCTAGTTTTGAGAGTTTGTTCCTCCTCCTCTCCATCACAATTCAATGTATGATAACAAATGCAGTATCACACACAGTTATTCTGACATCAAACCAAAAATAATCACAAATGGTGCTTACACAAATGACCTTCAAAAAACAAGAGACTTATTTTCATGACACTGTTCCTCACTGAGAGGGAAGAAAAACCTTCAAGTTCACTGCTAAAAATCAAACTGTACTTCCAAGGAGGCTCAAGCTCTCCTGCAATGGCAGCATCCTCACCTGGGAGCACCAAGATACCTGGATTCCCTGATGAAACCATTGGCAAAGGACATCAGAAAAGAGAGAAGCATCTCAGATTAGAATTGGGTAACCTGAGTAGCTCATGATTACAGAAATCATGAGCTACTCAGGTTCATGAGAAAGGTTTGTATCCCCTCAGACAACCTGTCATAACCCAAATCCATGCATCACACACAAGCAGCTCCCCACATGACCCCTCCACCATTTCCGAAATACCAGAGCTGTTGGTGGCTTAACCATAAGAGATATGAGAGCCCCAGCTCTGGCAACAGTGAGAGCTTGAAGGATGAATCCCACCATGAGCACTACCTTGGAAACTCTTCCTTTGATTTCATGGGGAGGTGGTTTAGATTCATACTTGAATACACAAGATATGCCAGTATCTGCAATGTGCTACAGCAAATCGCACATAAAACAGCATTGGAGATGCACTGAGTCAGCAGCACACTATTTCACAAGATCCAAGACAAACCACTGAATTAAAACCACAGCAATACAGGGTAACACAGCCAGCTCCAGGTTCAGCTGCATCAGGTGCAGTAACTCAGGCAATCAGGATTTTGCTCCAAAGATCCAGACAAGAGCACCCACACACAGGCTTCACCCCCAGCCCTTCATTAAACAGGGAGCAAGGCACTTTCTTAAAAGCACCCACAAAGCCAAACCTCACGAAGGACAAAGCTAGCAGAGCTTTGCTGAAGCAGGTGCTAATACCTGTCAGCACAGGTAGGCTTTAAACCCTGAGAAAGGCACTCAGCAGCCTCAGGTCCTTGTTTCTGCTACAAGAAAGCACAGGGCACAAATGCTTTCAAAACAACATTGCTCCTATCTGTTAGCCCAATATATTCATTAAATAACCAGATGAGGACAATACAAGTAAACAGGGAGACATCTTGATATGCTGATTTGTACATGCAGAAAAACCCACGATGCAATGATTACACAGTTGGTTAACTGTGGGGAGAAGTTTCACCTTTTTATTAAGGAAAAGGAATGCAATTATAGCTTAGGTGTGAAACAATTTATCCCACACTCGGTATTTCCTTCTGTCTGTCAGTTTATTGCCTCAAAATTATTTATCTCATTATTTATCTCTGTTTGTTTTTGAAGGACATCTTTTGTGCCTTCGAGCCACTTTATTCATTAGTTCTCCAGAGTTCATGTCCCATTTCATTATGTTTTAATCTTTACAGTTGTTAATTTGCATTTCATTTCCTGTAGTAGGAAAAAAAAATAACTAAAAAAAAAAGTTATTGTAAATATTAATACAAGTCAACCGATAATCATCCAGGGAGGCATCTTACAGCAATAACAATTACCTGCGGCTGAGGCAGAAAAAGGCAATTCAAATAATTATGGTGAGGAAAAACACTTCTTAGAGGGCACGGCACCTTCTCAGAAGCACTGCTGTGCCACTGTGAAGCAGCACTGATAATTAATAAGGGCTCCTTGAGAAGAGGGGCTGCCTGCAGGGACAGCGAGGCCTGTGTGGTGAGCCAGGGCCCAGGAACCGGTCACAGCGTGTGGAGGACAAGCAGCTGCTGCCTTTCACCTTAACCGTAATGCTTCCTTATTAAAACAGCATTCCAAACCAAAAGCAAAACAAAAGAAAGCACACAATCTTAAGGGTCATCAAACCAGGCGGGCAAAGCTTCTCTCCCAGTGAGCAGCCTCCATCACCAGCTCCCAGCACTGCACTACAAGTTCCGTTTTCTCTTAGGGAAAGACGTGTTCAATGCAGCTTAAAGACCAAAAAGAACATAAAAACATAACTCACCCGATCAATCCTGCAGGCTCCGAGCTGTGCTGGTGTCTGGGTACAGGGACAAAGCAGCACACCCTCCAGGACAGGCGCCTTTATCCAAATGGATCAGGTAACTTCAGCTGTGGGTAACTACCCTCGTTAGAGAAATACCAGGTGGGCTCATGAATTCATTAGCTTTCACAGAAAAAAGCCCCGAGTGACCCAAAACATGAGTGGCAAGCTGCAGCCCGGCCTGGCTCCTGCATTAACCTCCTACAGCTGTGATGAGTTACAGAGGATGAGGGCTGCTCGTTAGAAAACCTCCACAAAGGAGAAAGGGCTCTGGAATTTAGCCTTGCACCTTTGTACCTCTGCTTCTCCCCTCCAAAGTCCGTGTTTTATCCCGTGGAGGATCCCACAAGCCACGCTCCCTGGCTCAGTGTCACCGCGTGTCCCCAGCACGTGGCTGTGCACCCACAGGGGAACAGTGACTGCAGAGCAGGTTCTGAGCAGAGCCGACCAAAGCCCAGCCCAGACATCCAGCTCCCCGGTGCTCAAGGGAGGATTGCCTCTAATTCCACACACCTGTTGAGCCTTCCTAACAGCTCCATCAGGTGGTACCAAAGCATCCATCTAAGCCACTTCTCTGAGCAGCTGCAGCTCTGTCCATCCATCACAGCCAGTTGCACAGAGAAGTCAGCCAGCTCGATGGGCTTAGCCCTCATAAAAAAATGGATGAGGCTCTTCTCTTAATGCTCTTCCACTCCAGTTCCTCTGAGATCCTGCAGGTGATTTGCTGGGGCAGCTCTGCACCGCGTGCGTGGCCTCTCCGCAGCCACTTTCATTTGCAGCAGCCAACCAAAGGGGCTGTTAGGAGAACAAAATGCCAGAAGAGTTTTGCCCTGATCAAATCCTGAAGACTGATCCGAGGAAGAAAGGAAATTCTTGTGATGAAGAACCAAAGAAACAGAGTGTTTCTGTAATGCGCTGGTATAAAACTAAGAAGAAGTGAAAGGAGCTATTGCAAATGCAGCCCTGATGCCCGCTGAGTGTTTGCTGTGTAGAAAACAATCATTTCATATCACTGTAAATGCACCTTTCATACATCATTTCCCTTGTTCTTTTACACCATAATGAATAATGGAATGGGAAAAGGATCAAAACAGCCCTTGCTGCTGCTGGAGTGGGTTCAGGGTGAGGTGGGGGCAAGGAGCCTGCATGCTCCCAAGCAAACCCCAGCGTGTCATCGCAGATCCCCACAGCCCTCCTGTACCAAGATCACAGCTCCTGTTTCCCTTCCCCCAGCACTCCAAAACAAATGTCATATTTCAGTCTGAACAAAACCCTATCCCCTATGCTAAAATATTCATATAAGCCTACTGGTTTTTTTGATTGCTTAATTGCTTTCTGTAGCACTAAACCTTAGTTCAGAATCAACCCTCCATTAAAAAGTTAGGAACATCAACCTGGAAAGTGAGAGTCTTCCCTGGTGAGAGACCCAAGATCATTTACAGTGACCGTTAACTGAGACAATCTTAGGAGCAGATTTCAGACACGCACCATCCTCATGGACCTCCCCTTGCAGGAACAGAAATTTGTTTCAGGGGAGTTTCAACATAAATGTCATTTCATGATTTTTTTTCTCCTGTATTTTGGAGGAAAGGAGAGAGTGGGGGTGGGTGAGGGAGTGCCCTGCAGATCCCGTGCAGAACAGACCCATCCTACAGAGCTGGGAGCAGCTCCACAGGGAATTTCCACATCCCCTGAACCAAATCCTTTCTGGAATAACAGGCCGAGCTCTGCTTTCACTGAGTAAAATCTGCAGCAATGCCACGTGAGTTCTGCTGGCTGTTAGGGTGGTGCAGACGCAGGCAGGGTGGCTTTAGCTGGCAGATAAACTCAGTTTGGCAGAGCAGTCCCTGATTCTGCAGTGGTTATGCTGATTCTCAGGTAAGAAAAGCACAGGAGGAAAGATCAATTAAAAAAAAAAAGGATAAATATCTTGAGCGAGACAGAACAATAACCAAAATAGCAGAATTACACGTGGAAGGGTTAGGCAAAGACAACAGCCCCATTCCTGTTGTGAGAGCCCTAATGTGTTGACTCCTTCCTTTTCCCAGGCACATTCAGGATGAGCTGGCACCAGTTCAGTAGCAACTCGCACAGTGCTGAGAGGGAAGCCAAGGCCCCCACTCTGACCAGCTTAAATGTTGAACAAATGCACACAAGCTCTCTTAATCACCCTCAGTTTTGCTTTCTTCTTTCCTCCCTCCCCCCCTCAAATCTATCTCCATGGATCATGAAAAGCCTGGGAGCAGCTCAGCGTTTTAAGCAGTTCACACCACTGCAAATCCACCTTACCCCCACTCTCCCTTCCATCCCTGCTGGGCCCAAACCCATCCCTGCCTGGCTGCTGCCTCCGTTCTGCTTGCTCACTGCAGGCTCTCCAAAGCTCTCCCAGACTTGTGCAGGGTTATCATACTTGTAGACTCATTAAGGTTGAAAAGATCAGCTAAAATCCCCAACCCCAGCACACCTCACCATGCCCACTGACCATTTCCCCCAGTACCACGTCCCCTCGGTTCTGGAGCACCTCAGGGACGGGGACTCCCCCACTCCCTGGGTGCCCGTGCTGATTGCACTTTGGAGAAGATGGGATTAGGTCAGAGCCAGCTCTCCTCGAGCCTGGTGCACACATCCATGCCCTCAATGCTCCGCAGCGCTAACAGCGCAGCACGCACCTTCTGACTTTGGCTTGTGAAATGATCATTAGCAATGATGCATCAAAACGTTTTTGATGAGTGAATGATAAAAGTAAACAGGACACAGTAACAGTCGGGCTTATTTACAGCTTGGTAGAACACCACTGTTGTCAATTTTGGAAAGTGACTTTGAGGGAACATTCTACAGGGGATACTGAGAATGCTTCCTCCCCCCTCCCTGCAAACAACCATAACCATTATTGATAGCTTTTCTAAAATGGCAGATACATCGAAACAGAGACCATTATTTTGTGTCAAAATTGTTCTACGGTGCCATTTTTTCCCCTTGTTTAAGGCGGCAGCACTCATTTACAACATTAAACAACGTGATTTATGTACTTTAGCAGAGCTTACTACATTTAAATGTTTTGGGCATTTCATTTTTACAACATACCTTGTTCCAATGGAATCAATGTGCTTTTTTCTCGGGCTGGGATAGGAATGCAGTTTGTGTTTTATAGCAAGATCAATATAAGAATTAATGGCTGACGAACAAAGTAAATTGTAAAAAGCACACAGGGGTTGTGAGATCTCTTTTGCTGCATCGATTCCATTAGCATTGGGCTGCCCGCTTGTACGCGGCTCCAGATTTGATGAGCGAGCAGCAGACTTCATATTCTGCTGGAGAGAAAATAGGAGAAGTCCGGTACTGAAATAACTACGCCAAAGTCATTGAGGTTAAAGCAGGAATGGACACGAGCCAAGGGGATGCTGGAACACAACGCACTTCAGAAGCAGCGGCCGTAAACATCAGATGGTCGTGAACAGGGCCGCCCTGACTTTAATTAGAGGCTGTGATGTCCGAGTGAGGACATTGCTCTGTAACACTGGGTTATCTGCTTACTAATTAATTCAAAAAATAAAAATAACAAGAAGACAACACTACTCCCAGGCTTCCTTGCTAGTAGAGGAAAAGCAACATTTAAAAATCAAAAAAAAACCAACCTGCATGCAACCTAGATTTCTTGTTAAACACATAAACAGGGAGGAGCTGCAGTGAGACACAAGCAACGCAATCCAGAAAACACTTTTCTTGTCCAGTGCCTCTTTTCTTTCCTGAGCTTGACTCTGAGTATGTGTGCTAGTGCCCATTTCAGGAGCCTATTTTCCCTGTGTCCCAATGGAGCCTCCTGGCACAGCCAAAGCAACGCTGCCCCGTGCATCAGCCCCACAGTTAGTGTCACACAGCCAGGTGGGGTGACACCTGCAAAACACTGGCTGCTCAGAGTTACAGAAAGCCATCAGATTTGGACCAGGCATGGCTGCAGGCACCTTTCCAAGGGTCCAGTTAGCTCTGTTAGTGGGCACAGTGATGCATTTCTCTGTTACACACCATCCAAGTTGCAATGATGACCTTCCACCTTCCGACAGCTATGATCATTCCTATTCTAAATAACAGATTAGATGCATCTGTCCATTTTGCTGCATTACTTCCCAGAGCTATGACCCAACATGAGAACTGCTCTCCAAATCAGGCTGTGGATACCTCACACTGCCAACAGCAGAGCGTTCCAGGGTGCCGTGACATCTGTTACTGTCCTCATCTTCTCCCTCTCCTTTGGGAAGACCCTTCTCATTTTCATAATCATCAGTAGGTTTTAATGGATCCCATCAAACAGGTTCAGGAATAGCAGGCATGGCATTTTGCAAAACTATTATCCTCCAAATGCTCAAAATTGTTTTTAAACATCACTTTTTGCTCTCTCTTGGTTATTTGAAGTTGGGAAGTTCATCGCTTTTTGGGAGGTACACAGAGCAGAAGAATTTAATTATATTCCATTTCAAAACAAATTGTTGATACAGACTGCAAGTGTCAGTAATTAGATAATTTCACAGTGCACATACCATTACCACTGTCACACTTAATGACTGTTTATTTGAAGAGTCCTTCTAGTGCTGCAGCTACCCTGGCACTAAACACAGTAATGGATGGTGCCTCGGTGAGGTTCACCCATTGCTCTCATATTTACAGCAACGAGCTCTAGAAGAATTTCTACTCAAACTAGGAGCTTTAAATGGTGAGGGTTAAAATGCTGGCCTTAATGAAGTCAGTAATACAACACTCACTGACTTCCCGGGGTTTAAATGTAATCAGTTCCTTACAACTAAAGATGATTAGTGACATAAACTACATATTAAACAAACAATTATTGTGAGCTCTAGCCTGACTTAGAGTGCCAAAAGGACTTCTACAGTGAAAAGACCCGCTTTATTCATGCTTGGACCCTTTTACATGGCTAAAAACACATGCTACATGCACAGTGATAGGGCAGGGGATGGGAGAGGTGTCCCCATGCTCAACACGCAGTCCCAGCGCTGGGGAACACAGATGTGTGGGAACACATCCAACACGCCATCAACGGAGCAAAGAACAAAAACCTCTGAGTCACGTTCTGATTTCACAGAGGCAGGGTTTTTAAAAACTTTCATTTTCTGTTTTTCTTCCCTTTTTTTTTTTAGAGCAAGTCATGCAGATCAGAGAATGCATTTTTAATGACTCCATTAAAATGCCGTATCGTTATCCATCTATATTTTTGTCATACCCGATCCTGATTTCTTTTTAAGTTGTTGATGTTTTTAGATACAGAGAGTTCTGATTAAGCCGTGCACCACCCAGCACAGCAACTGCCATTCTCTTAGCAGAGGATTTTGTGACTCTGGTGTTACTGTGGAAGGCATGGACTGCACTGAAGCTTGCTTGGGGGGTTGGCTTCGAGGAGACTCCTGCTGAAGGACCACCAATGTGCAGTGAGCTCAAACCCTGGCACCTGGAGCACTTAACGGAAAGTTGGGGAAGATACTAAGAATCACAGAATCATTCAGGTTGGAAAAGACCTCTCAGATCCCCAAGTCCAACCCCAAACCATCTCATTGTGCCCACTGATCATGTGCCCAAGTGCCACATCTCTACAGTTCTTGAACGCCTCAGGGATGGGGACTCCACCACTTCCCTGCTCTGATGCTGACTGCTCCTTCAGAGGATATTTTTGTTCCAATAGTTGGCGTTCAGCACACAGTGATGAGCACTGTGTTGTGTGAAAACGACTTTCTGCTTAAAAACAATGCCACTTTCTTGGTGCACCACATTTGGAAACTAGAAGGAACACTGCAAAGGGCTTTGGTTTTGATTCACTTCCCATAAAGGTGAAGGAACCAAAGTCTTTCTCTCAGATAGAACAGTTGGAGGAATGCGTTAGTACTTCTGAACAGTAAAATACCTTTAGGAAAAAAATGGTTAAAGAAAACACATAGCTCTTCATTAGGGGTTTTTGCCTCACATGTCACAAGTTACCCCCTTTAAATTAGGTACCGATGAGAACCAGTGAGTCAATTCAGTTATGCTTCTGGTCAGTGCAAAGCATCATGCCACACCATAGTGGGATGGAGAGGGGAGCCTCCACTCCTTAATACAAAGTACAGAAAGGAGCGTGCAATAACAGCTGTCTGAATATGCAGGATGTCATCCGCAGCCTCCTTTTCCCTTAACTAAAGGAGCTGTCAGATAATGGCCAAATAAATCCGTCAGTGCTATCGGCTGTGGCTGCTGCCCATTCTGTGCAGTGCAGCATAAGCTCTGCTCTGAGACTTATGGAGCACTCCAGCATTTAGATTGCTCTCCACGAGGCATGCTGAGATCTGGCTATCATCTTTCACTTTTTAATTAAAATATATTTTTCGCTCTTGATCTACAGAAGGAAAAACAACATAAAAGTAATTGAGACTTCACGTTTCACATGTCAAATCATGATAGCTTTTCCTATTCACTGGCATGCCAAATAAGTACTTATAGCAAGATTCACCATCAAAAGCAAGCACCCTCCTTTCCAAGGATGACGGAATCAGGCTTAGATAAAACAGGAACCAGCTCATGCTCAAAATGAATCCCAGTGTCAGGCTGCTGCATCTTTGCAAAGTCCTTCATCTCTCTAAAACCTGCCATACTTCATTACAGTGTGTGGTGAAACACACCAGCCTCTTCCAGGCATTTCACAAAAATTACCTCCTGCAGCAGACAGTAGTCAGAAATTAATGCCTTCAGTACCCACGAGAAGGACTGAGTCCTGGAACGCAGGCTGTAATTTCAAGGGCTCGTTCACTGCTGGTATCAGGCATTTTGTTGCAGCCTTTGTGCAGACACCTTTTACTGCCACAAGCAGCATAAGGAGCACCACTGCAGTACCCAAGACTTTAGAAACCCTTGTCATTTAACATCCTTATTATTTTCACTTGTTAGTTTCACCTCATTTTGGACCCGCTCTCTCATTTCCACATTAGATCTGATTAGTTCAGAGCTCTGATCTGGTCATGCCTAAGTTTGTGGGTAGCTGGGACACCAGACCCTAAAGAAAAATGATTAGAAACCCCAACTCTGTCTCACATCTACTGGAGGGTTGTTACAGTAAATGCAAAACCAATGTGGCCTGACACTGGGGAAACTGAGAAGACTAAGAGACATAAAATGCATGAGTTACTTTTTACATTAGGTAGCAAACCGAGTTCTCCTTTAACCACTTAATTACCTTTGGCTGACAGGAAAAAACACTGCTGTGAAAATTAGTATTATCTTTATTATGGATGTGTCCCTGAAGATGCTGATGCACTGACTTATATCTCCACGTACGAGGCCTGGAAGCAATGAAATAATTCTACCTTGTGAGCAGCTGCAAAGGTTCTGTACTATCGCCAAGGATTTATTGTGTAGTTTAACGCTCATTACTTAGCATCATCTGCTCTTTTTATATATTCTCTATCGCCATACCCATTTTCCTCTTTCAGCCTTATTATCTTATGTATATGAACAAAAATATAATGGGGTGATGGGGAGTGGAAATCCAAACCAGCCCTAACTGCCCACGGCTCTTCTGAGCTCAGGTACTACAGCCTCAGCCAAAGGCACCCGGCCACGTCCAACAGAAGGAACAGCAATGTTACAGGGCACAGAATTACAGGGCACTGGGAAGGGACTAATTAAGGCCATCCAGTCCAACTCCACAGCGTCTTCCCAAAGGCAGTTTGTTCCAGCTCTGAGATAAGAAACAGCCAGGACCATCTCTGGCCCAACTGAACACAAAGTTCAATAAATCACTGTTATTTCCAAGGGGCAAAGGAGGTGCTGCAGTGTTCACAGTTACCTGCACGTACATAGGATACCCCTTCCCAGCATCTCTGCTTTTGAGTTAAAAGGTTCATTGCACCCCTGAGTCCATCCTGTGGATAACACCTCTGTTGGTTTTGGACGTATTAAGAGAAACTTCAAATATTCCAGGTCTAGTAACTCTTCCAGTAAGTAATATTTGTAAGGCAGCCTATTTGTGTTTATCAATAGATCTTCAGAGCACACATCAGAAACATTTGCTTTGAAAACATGTGAACTTTGCCAGCTTCTCTGATCCAAACAGGTGACAGTGCACTGGCAAAAGCAGAAGTAACACAAATGTTTTTGACACAACTGTGGGGTCCCAGGAGCTCCTGGTAAATGCAGCAACATGGAGAGTGCAGTGTGTGTCTGTTGGGGCACAATGGCCACTCTGGTTTTGTTTTTCAGGCTCCAAAATTCACCTAGTCTACAATTCATAAAATTCAACAGGAGTGGTGCAGATAAATGTCTCCAATCTCAATACACAAATACACTGAAACAAAGAAGCCCCTCTGCCTTGCCTTGCCCAAAGAGCACAGCTCAAAGGCTTCTGCCCACTACTCAGCAGGATCCAGTCCCTCAGTGCTGGGGGAGAAGCCTGAATTTGGTTATCATCATAACAATGTCGACACCTGCTTATGGAGTGGTGGGCTCCCAGCACAGGGGGCACACAGCCCAATTTACACTCCACCAGTCAGCAGTGACTCCAAAGTGAGACAGTCATTGAATCATTCAAGTTGATGAAGACCTCTCGGGTCCCCAGGTCCAACCTCAGCCCACCCAACCACACCACTGACCACATCCCCCAGTGCCACATCTCCACGGTTCTGGGACGCCTCAGGGACAGTGACTCCTCCCTCCCTGGGCAGACTGAGCCCGTGGTGACCTCTCTCTGGAGAAGAGATTGTTCCTAACGTCCAACCCAAACCTGCCCTGGATGTTTGCACCAGCTGCAGCTATGCCTATGGGCCAGTGGTCCCCTTGGCTTTGCTCTTCAAAACCCATGGGAGCAATCACGGCTGGAGCTCAGAGTGATCTCACACTGTGACCTGGGTCACTGTTGAGCTAATTGTGGTAGAACTGGAATAAAAAGGGAGGAAAAATAGAGATTAATCTGAAATAAAAGCTTAACTATATGACGTGTGGGAACTAAATGGTCGTATTACAGTGCAGTGCCCAGCCCAGCTCTGGGTGTTATCAGCACTTGGGACACAACAAGTCATGGACTCATCAGTGACATGACAGCTAACTGCTCTGCTGACAAACATAAATCCACTGCACCACGATTTTGTGTTATTAATCAGGAGAGGGGGAACTGCATTTGGAGCACATACAAGTAGCTCATCTAATGTGAAAGGTTTTATTTGACTTGAAAAATCATCTATTTAAATTGTGCATCAAGGCCATAACACATGGGTGGCTTCATTCACCGTGGCACTTTGATGGTGGCTGCACAAGTTGCGAGTGTATGTGCCATATCATTATTTCCCACACATCAACCGGAGCAGCAAATAAACTTTTGATTCATAATAGGAACACAATGGAAGCAAGCTGAAAGCCTGCCCTGAGCAGCTCTAATTAAAAGTATTAAGAGTTAAGGGACAAGCTTGCAGGAGAGCAGTGTAAATCTACTCGGTCTCTACAGAAGTATTTATCACTATTCCCCAGCACTGCTACAGGAGTGCATGAGTTTGATCAATATTCAGCATCGCCTCCGCTTTACCCAAAGTCTGTGCAATATGCTAAATTAGCTTTTTTCTATTACCGTATCAAAGGTATGTTTGAAATTGAACATCACTGTAATTTAGCTGAAATTACTGGCAGACCAGGTCTGTCTTGATCAGTTTGCAAAACCCTCCACATTAATCATATTAAAGACGTTGCAGATGAACAAATCAGCAATGCGGGCAGAAAAGCGCTGCCTTGGAGAGATGCTCACATGCTGCTGACACCAGAGGCACACAGGGATGCAGGTGGCTCAAGGCACGGGGGATAGCTCAGAGCTCAAGCACTGGGACCCCCAACAACATGGGTGAGGATGGTGGAAAAGCCAATAGCTCAAGCAGCACCCACCCACAGCAGAGGAGGTGGATACCTCCACAGATTCCTTCCTGACCCCATCAGCGTTCAGCTCCCAGCTCTGCTCCTTGCTAACAACAGGAGCCCTCATGTGTGTTTGTTTTCTCCACCCCTGTCGCTCATAGCCCCTCCTGGGTGGTTCACTCCCAAGTTCTCTTTTCCTTTTGGTGACTTCATTTTGCTCAGAATCTTTCCTTCTGATTTTAACAATCTTAAAATTACGTCCTTAAAATAAACCTCACAATCAGCAATATATAAATTATAATTTCCTTCTCCACATGCTTCAACTATTATCTTAATCAAGCAATCATATCACTTCCCATATAGCCCCTCATTATCCAAGTCGTGCCCTGTTTGTATTATACCATCCCTGTCTGGTGGCACACCAAACCATCCAGCAAATCCTCAGCTCTAATGCAATCCTAAGTCCTTAAGCATCTACCAGTTCTTTGATGCTGGAAGACTGATTTCTGTGCTGGCAGTGGGATGATCTCCAGTCAATGAGATGGCTTTCCTAGACATCCACCACGTTATATGACTTTTTCAACAACACCCAAAAGGAAATGATTACTCTGTTAAATACCCAGCAACCCAAGGTACTGCTTTATCTCCAAAAGCTCTCCAGAACCAAATGCTCTTTGCTGGGATCGCTTGCACAGGCAACACTGGGACTTCTCTATTGCTGAAAGCACTACAGAATAAATGCCCCATCAGATGGCCATGCATTTAACTCCAGCACAACCTTTCAGCTCAGGAGCAGCCTCAGCACCAGGCAGGGAACCCCGTGCAACGCTCTGATCACACCCAGCAGTGCAGCCCGTGATACCTTACCATGCAGCCACGGTCCAAGAAGAGCACTGCTGACATGGAACAGTGCTGTACACCCAGAGCCAGCACCCGGCCTCCTGCTGTGCATTATTAATGAGCAGCATCCTTCTCCAGTTTGCAGCCAGCTAATTCGTTCCCGCAGTCACGATTCCAAATATCACATGAATAATTCAGCAAGTTATTTTAACCGTAGTTAGGATGAGCCCATCAGCCATCATCAATTTAGATCAATTTTCCCTTTCTCCCACGTGAAGTTGCTAACGGAGAGCACCTCTCCAGGTGAGCTACACCTCTCCCCTCTGTAGGTAACCAGGATACCTGGTGACTCAAATCCACCTTGCAGCAGGGAGAGAGGCAGCCAGCCCCATCCCCACCACCATCCCATTGCCCAACATGAGCTCCTCTGGCACATGATGTGGTGACAAGTTTGGTGTTGCTGATCCTTTGCACAAACCCAAGCTCACCTGCAGGAGGTGACCCTACATCTGCCCTTGCTCTCCTTAATTCTACATTTGTACTCCATTAGATGGGAAAAATTTTGCTAGGCACCAGTTACTGCTACCAGCACTGGTTCACACAGATTGTGTTTGTTGTGCAACAGGTTAAGAACTAATAAATCCCCCAATAAGAACATCTACATCTTACATAATGCCCATAATTAGCTCATCCACATTTTGTTACTGCTGGTGTTTATTGCAGAGCTGTTCTTAAAGACCTTCAAAGAAAATAAAGGTAAAGAAATCTCTCTGTTACACCATTAAAATGAAGACCTAATTACTAGAGTCATTAAAGGAAATATCCTCAAATGCTAACAGCCTCTCAGTCACATGCAGTGCTGTGGTCCCTGCCCCATGCCCAGGGCTGGCTCTCCCTTGGTGTGCAAGGCAGTGCATGGGGAAGCACACTCTGGTCTTCTTCTACTGAAGCAGCATCTTTCCTGCTCCGGGATGTCTCTCCCTGAGCAAAAAGAAGTTTGCAGGTACAGGCAGTGCAGTCACAGGAAGCCAAAAAAATGTGAGGAATGTAGAAAGGATGAAAAACAATGAGCAGTTTTCCACTAATCTGAGATTTCAGGTTAGTTAGTTCAGCTCCTTTAGCTCCTTGCTGCAGGATCCTGTTCAGTGCTCTGAGATTCATCCTTCTGTGCCTTTGAGAAACAGCACTGCACATCACTGATGGCTCCAGTGTCATAAAGGAGGGGTCAGGAGAGGAGGTCTTCCCTTATCATGGTTTGCTTTGGTCACAGGGACTGATCTCATGCTGGGGGTGACCACAGTATTGCTTCATTCCTATTAGACTCATCTTCTCCCAGCAGAAACCAAGAGAAGAGGACAATACAACGTGAAGCAGCTGTATGAGAAGCAGTTTTCATATGAGTATCATCAATGGTGACACTCTGCAGATGTAAATCCCTTCTGATCTGCACTTGCAGAAGGAGCACCCTTGTGCTGACAGTCGTGTGAGGGGACGTCACTGAGAGCTAGCAACAGATTGCAACAGAAAAGCCACAAAGCTTTTGTCTTCATCACAGCAGGATGACAGTAAACAGCTGTAAATAATGCATAGGAAGTCCAATTTTGGTAGGTGGAGAATAGGAATTACAATAGCAGCTTTTGTTTAAATCTCTGGTAAAGGTTTATGCAAGGACCACAGCTGAAGGTGTGGAGATTTAACTGAGCAATATTAGCAAATGGACTGTGATCCATAATTAACGACAAGAAAAAGCACAGCAAGGAGTGTAAAACCTTGGGCTTTCTGGGGCCGACACTCAGAAGCGATTAGAGATTCGTGTTGGAAACTGAGAGGCAGAAGTAGATATCTCATACTGTCTGTGATGGCCCTCAGATATTCAAGAGGAGCATCCAGGATCCACCACTGCATGAAGGCAGGTCTGGGGCTCCATGAGAGCTGCAGCGTGGACACTTCGGTGGTTTTTAACATCTTTGCCTCTGCACAGACCCCACTGCCTGTGGAAGATGCTGAGTAGTGCCATAATATCACTGATCTATAGGAGCAGTTTTAAATTAAATAGATACAAATGCAGAAGGAGCTTATTTTCAAATACTGCTTAGGAAGCATAAAGAATAAAACAGTATTTTTCATTCTGGTTGTCCGATTTCTTCTTACAAAACATGACAAAGGCACGAAATCTCTGTGAAAGGAGCCAGCCTGCAGGTCAGGATTACACTGATTTCTGAAGCAAACGCAGAATGGCAACTGCCTCGTATCTGTGGGCTACACTGAGATTCAATAACCTGGAAAATGATGGACTTTTTCCTCCAGATGCATTACCACAGACAATACACAATGCACTCACATCAATCACAGCAGTAATTTCTCTATCATATCTCCGTGCAGGGTTCTATTGCCTCAGCAAGGGACGTTTCTAGGGTCAGATGTTACGTCGCCTGGAGCTCCATGTGTCCAAGTGCAGCAGAAGGGCCCCAGGAGCTGGGGAATCTCAGCTTCAAATGGAAATAAAAGCCAACCCCACACTTAACCCAGCCAGCAGAGCCCATTACACCCCCATAAAATTGGATATTCACAAGAGTGTGACCCAGCTACAGCCATCCTGCAGACACTGGGACACGGTAGGGCTGCGAAATGGGATGTGGCTGCTGAAGTCGTCCTCCATTTCTTCACCCACGTTCAGTATCACCAAACTCCCTCCCCTTAGGAATCACTTCAGGCACCCAGCCCTGAGTTCTCCCCCTGTTCCTGCAGTGCTGGAGCCAGAGGCACCCCAAAGCACAAGGCCTGCACCCATGTTAGCCAAGTCCACAGCACCCAGCTGGACTACTGCAACTCTCAGTTAATAAATATTAGTGAAACGCAGAGATCCCTGGATGAAAACTGTAGTGGAGGTGTAGAGTGCCACGTTTCATTAATTTCTTATTATCTTATAAGGGCTTCACTGGAGCCTAGAGGACTGCATGGACAGTACATGAATCTGAAGAGCTCGCTGTCTGCCTCACCTTCTGCTCAAAAACAGGGTGGTGGGAATCTCAGCCAAGGATGGGCAGCACAAAGAGGGAGCAGAGCTCAGCACTGCGAGGGCACGGATGGTGCAACGTGATGAAGTCACATTTAACAAAGAGAAAAGCCGAAGGTGAAACAAGGTGTGCTGCCCTGGGCTGGAGAAGATGCAGGAAAGTGACGGGCTCTGCAGGTAGAGCAGGAGCAGTCACACAGGAGGTGGGAGGTGGCAGTGGATGCTGCTTTTTTAGGATGCTGCACAATGGCTGCTTGTCTGTCTGCAGCACCCTCAGTCACTCTAACATCTAGGCAGGAATGGTGGGAGTGTGTGAAAAAGACCAAGCAGATGATTCTGGCTTCAGCCATTCTTGGCATTTGCCAGGAGTGATTTGGGTTGGATGCCAGGGACAATTTCTTACCCAAAGGAGTGCTCAGGCACCGGCACAGGCTGCGCAGGGAGGGAACATCCCTGCAGGTGTTCAGGACTGTGGAGTTGTGGCACTTGGGGTCAGCAGTCATGGTGGGGGTGGGACAACAGTTGGACAGTCATCCTTCGTCCCTCCCACCTGCACAGTAACCCCCGCATGTCCCCCCTCAGTGACACACAGGGTGAACCTGGTGCTGTTCTCTTTCCCTGCCAACTCTGAGATAACTCTGCAGCAAACAACCCACAGAAACCCTTTGCTCCATTTACCTCCCCCCGAAACAGAAAGACTGTGCAAAGCACTTTTCTCCTTCCAAACATATCATGGAGATGCAGTAAGCATCTTTGCTTCCTAATTGAAATCATACATCACTTTCTTAAGCGATACTAAATCAGAAGCAAACACCGCTGGCAATTCAGGCACCCATAAACAGTTCTGCTCTGGAGAGAGCACTCCGTCCCACGCAGCGGGGCTGCACCGAGCCCTGCTCCTGCCCCACAGCTGTGTGTGTGTCAGTGCCACCAGTGGAGCCCTTCCCAGCTGCCCCAGCCCCATAGCCACAGCCACCCTAAGGCAACCTCAGCTTCCAGGAGCCAATCAACACATCCTTGTATTGAGACACTTCCAGGCTGACGATCTGACCCACTGCTCTTAGGAAGCAGAACTGACTTTATTTTACTGTTTTGAGGGCGAGAGAGAACTTAGAATGGATTTTCAACTCCACTTGTAGCAAAAACACCGAGAATCAGAAATAAGCTCTGACTCTCCTTTTAGTCCCCTCCTTTCGTGTCACTCCTGGATCTCCCTCGGTCCTCTCACTGCTGCTTTCAGCAGATCTGACTTCCTACTCCCAACAGCTGTCAGCATGAAGAAAATATCACCTCAGTCCCAGGGCAGCCTTCCACACTGCCTTCCCCATTACTTCAACCCACCCCACTCGAGCAAGTAAGAGTGTCCTGAACACGGTTATGAACATAGCTGAGCTAACACACTGCAAGGAATAAACTCAACGAACTTCATGCCCTCAGAGAGACCTGATCCTCCACCCAGACCTCACTGATGCTGCTGCTGGGTAAGCAGCTGCTGGGAAACAAAGGGTTAACACCACCCAGCTCCCCTCCTGCTCCCCATGAGGACCTGCTCATAGCAATGCCTCTTTGGTTTACCTGCCCTCTGCTCAAGCCCCATGTCCATAATAACAGTGCTAATTATGACTAATCTCTGCCACTTAGAGAATGAACAATATCCAGTTGGTTCTGCAGGCTGACACGCCATGCCCTCACCGTGGCATGGCACACCGGGCTGCACGCAGCCAGCAGCAAGGTGGTTCCTCCCTTGCTTTGGTTTTCATTTTCCATTCAGCTATTAGAAGAAACCCATTCATCAGAGCTATAGGTTTTCCCTCTGAAAACCTTCAGCGTTTAAAAGCTTTTGACTGAAATATAACATATTAATGGAAGTCGTGATTGCACAGCCCTCTGCTGACCTTCCATAGGCTGAAATTGCTTATTTTGCTAAATTTATTTGCCATCCATTTATCAATCTAAATCTAAGGTGGTTTTAAAGGTCATAAAGCAAACAGCCACTGAAATATGATTAAAGAATATGGAAATAAATTACAAACTCATAATGTTATCCCTTCCTGTGACTCAGTGGCAGAAGCCAGGATGAAGTATGGGAACTTGTTTAACATCTTATGTATTTGGGGATCCATCTGCCTCCAGAGGACTGCTCAAGCTCTGTGCAGTGTGCTGCTTTGTGTGAGCTGAAAGAAGCACTGTGAGAGCCAAACCCAGGGTCAGGAGCAGAACGAGGGAAGCCTTTAACTTCCCTTAGGGGGAAAACTCTCTCTGTGGTGACCAGGCTGCATTCATCAACAGGGGGGTGTGAAACAGCACTGGGAAGTTATTTCCTATCCAATAAGCAGCACACTCACTCCCAGGTTCAGATCCCAGACTGCTCCAAAACGGTTAATGGAGCATCACACGGCCTCAATGCTCGTGCCAAGAGCACAGGAGGTTATAGGAAAACAAAGCAAATCTTCATATTCCCCATGTGGAGGAAAGAAGAAAAGGTGAATCTTAATGTGAGGCTTCAAGGCGTGCAGAAGGTGTTTGGTTATGGCAAAATTATGTGTGTCAGAACAACGGGCGAAGATTGTTGTCTGCAAAAAAAAGCTCAGAGATGGGCATTAATCCCTTCATGTCAATGAAACGGCTTTGACTTCATTACCAGAAGCTCCAGTGCAGTGACTGTGCAGCCACTGGTGAATTTTAATTCCTGATGAACCGGTAATTGCTGTGCCCAGCAGAGTCTCATAAGCACATATGCAACGTCTGCTTCCCAGCAAAAATCAAACACTGGCTCCAGGAACACGGTGCTGTTTTTGCTCAGTATCAATCAATTTCCCAGGGAACGTTTCTCCACGTAGCAGAACAGCATGCACTATTTTTTACAGCCAGATCTACAAAGAGCTCTGGATGCCTCTGCCATGAATACTGTGGGTAGTGCTGGCAAATGGTACAAAACAGAGCAGTTCCTGAGCTGTGATCACTTCCTGCTGTTGGTTTTGGTGCTTTTTCTCTCTACTCTAAATTGTTTAATGAATTATTAATAAAAGAGGGAAATGTGCATAATAGACACTGTTCCGTAAAGACCTTTTTATTAAAGACAACAGGATGAAGATAAAAACAAGGAAGGCAGTAAAAAGACACGATGAAAGCAACCAGCAGCAGCCTTGCGAGGGCATTGTAAGTAACAGCAAGCCCAGGGGATGAGCAGGAAGGCAACTACCAGCTATCACAGCCTCTGCAAGGATGCTGCACAGATTGGTGGCTGGAAAGAATTGTTACTGCACCCACAGCACTGTGCTGCAGGCAGGAATACAACCTTGCAGGTGGGATCGTAGAGTGGTTGGGTTGGAAGGACCTCAAGGATTGGATCACCCTGCCATGGGGAAGGGCTGCTGACCACTGCATCAGGTTGCCCAGGGCCCCATCCAGTCAGGCCATGAGCACGAGACCAAGAACGTTACAAATGTGCATTCAAGCACCTCTTTAAGATTGATTTACCTCTAGATTTACTCAAAGGCGAAGAATCCAAAGGCTGTCTTCCAAAGCCTGAGTTCTGGGGAAGCTTTCTGCTCTCCTGAGCACCCTATGAGCTGATCCCTGCTTCGCTGCCTCCCTGGTGCTCAGCCAGAAACTGAGGACACACTTCAGGCCTTCCTAAAGCTCTAAAAAGGATTTTCTCTGCTGTCTGGGTCTTGTTGCTAAATTTGTTGGGATTTCTCCGTTTCAAAGACTCTACCATTAGAAAAGAGCGATAAAACTTGTCAATAGGTTCGAAAGTTGCCAGAAGAAGGGATACATCCTCATGCAAACATGCACACTGCAAGATAACACGGGTGTCATTCCTTCAGGAAACCAGGCTAAGAAATATAAATTGTTCTGAGCTGTGACCTGTATTACTTATGTCAACTCTGAGCCAGCTTTTAATACTGCACTCTGCAAATCCAAATTGTTCCGGGCTTAAAAAAATGGAAAGGGACCAGATGTCGGGTAATTGATTTTACTGACAGAGATCCAGAGGAATGTTCCAGCAGATCAGACCCAACATTTATAAGATATTTCAGCAATTTCTCCAAGTCCAATTAGCGATTGATGCGTAATGCATCAAGAAAGCCCGCAGTTAAGGAGAGCTTTCCTATTAACGCTCTTATTACCTGCAGAGATTGACGTGTTTTCAGTTTAAAATGAATCCTGGAAAAAAACGTATTTACAATAAGGGTCAAGAGAATGAATGAATGAACAGGCACAAACAGCATTTCACAGCTACGTGTAATAGAGCTGTAGCAATAAAAAAGTGTGAGTTAGAATACACGGTCGTTCTCAATTACAGGATCACGAAATTACGTCTTGATTGACTCTTCTCCTTAATGCATGCACTGGCCAACAGGGTTGGATCAGAGAATTTCCTTTGAATATATTAACATTTATTTAAAAAAAATGATCAATTCTGAAGTTATGAAACGCCTCATTAATTTACTACGGCGCGATTTAGTGCCTGGGAGCTAACCACGTCTCCAGCCTGGGACAGGGCACTCACTCATGAGCAGAGCAGCAGATAGGGTGCTGGCTTGATAATACAACTCCCTTCGTCTGCACTAATAGCCACATCAATTAAAGCATATCTTCAGGAAATACAGGTTTTGTGGACAAAAGTTCTTTTTCCTTGCTGCTGAGATTTTCCAGGCTGACAAGGATTGGGCTGCCAAAATCTCGGTGGGAATGAGGAAAAAAAACCCAATCAATTATTGATGCAGCAATCCAGTGCCTGCAACAAAGCTGTTTGCCATCACAAAGCCTGGAGGGGCCCTCCCAACATCCCCCACCTGGATGGGAGCACTGCCCACAGAGGTGCTGCCCACCCAGGGGGACCTGGAGGCTCTTGGCACACAGGAGGGACTCCCAGCCAACACACTTCAGTTCAACAGCAGCAAGCAGCTCACAGCACACTTGGTTCCCACTCGGATCCCTCCCAGTCATCTCATTCAAACACTTTGTCTAATCATGGAGGCCCAGCTTTAGCTAATTGCTTTACTCCTTGGCTGTGCAGCAGCAAACCTCCCTGCAGTGTGGCTTCCACAGCCTGGCCAGGGATCAGCGAGTCAGACAAATAATGAGTAAATTTTGCTGGAGATAACGTTACACAGATAATGAAAACTAAATGCTGCATCCAAGGACGACGTCTCTCAGCTAAGCTCCAGTTTTGCCTTGGTTATTCCCAAATCCCACATTTTCTTTTCCTCTGCCGTGCCTGAGATAGCACGGACATGCCACCAATGGTGCAACAAGATACTCCTATCTATGGGGAGGAGGAGTCAAAATGACTTCCATTTACCTACCAACAAAAGGCAAACCTGAATCACTGCTAAGTGCTCAAGCAGTGGGATATGGGGCCTTTTTCATTCCTTTTGGTTTAACCACCAAATCCCTCTGCCCAGGAGGCCCAGATCCTTTGTCTAAGAATAAGTCCACAGGTCAATAACAGAGAGAAAAGTGTGAGGTTGGGAGTGAGGGAGAAAGGGCAAAAAGTGAAAAAGTAAAGGAAGAGGAAAGCAGCAGGGGAGAGGTTTAAGCTGTCTGTGAAGCTGTAATGCCACCAGCTCACGAACTTTGTACAAGCATAAGCCCACACAGCTGGAATTTCTATGGCAACACTCAGTGCTGTCGGCAGAGTGAGGCTGGAAGAGCATCTGATGGACAGCATGGCTGGCAATGACAAGGCAGAGCTTGTGCAGGATCCCAGCATCTCACACAGCCCCTCCAGGAGCAGTGCTGAGGAGGCACGAGGGCATCCTTGCAAACCCCGCCGCAAAAGGAGTGATTAAAAACATCAGATTTATGCTCTGTCCTCTGTGAGGAGATGACTGAGCTGAGCCACTTGTAGCCCTCTGCCCCGAAGGCAAAAACCATATGCAGCCCCTGCCCCAGCACTGCGAGCTCTGGGGTTAGGCAGGGACTCCTCACCTGTCTGCTCACACTGTTGTGAATCTGATCTTAAAGACCAAATAAACCTTTTTAAAGGAATTTATCCCTATTTTCTTCAAACCAACTTCTATGCAGATGCATTTACAAACTCCTCCCATTTTGTTTCCCGGAGTGAGCTCAGGAAAAACACTAACCCAGTTCTAATGGACCTTCTAAAGGAAATGCCTTCCGAGATTGGTATCGTTTTCCATCACGAAAGTTGCTAGCAGGTGTTCATCACGTATCAGCACACCTGCAGACAGGTCCGAGCAGCAGGCTTCCTTCAAAGGAGCACGCTCAGGAAGCTCTGCTTGCATCAGGCTCACCTCCTTGCTGCGTTCGATAATGCTTGTTCTTTATGCACAGACAGAGAAGGGGAAAGAAAGGTATTATCTCATTACTGACACCGATACAGTTCAGGCACTAAATCCTGCTCAAGAGAACATGCATCAAAATATTCATAACTTGATTGCATGAGAAGAAACTAATATCGGCCTGCAGCTTGGAGAGGCACTGTCCTGTGACATTCAGGTGGAGAAGACCAGAGTGTGCCCTTCAAGTTTTACGACTGAGACCAAAACTTGTCAGCATTTCATTACGATCTTATTAACATTATGAGATCAGGGGGAGGGAGTGTGGCAACAGGCAGAATCAAATTTTATTATTATTATTTCAGCTATGTACCCATAACAAATCAGCTCTATTATGTCCCAGGGCTTTCTCTTTGGCTCTCCTAATCTCATTGCCACTACATAACCTCCAGCTGGCTTTAAATCTGACTGCTATGTGCCACTTTGCTATTTAAATCTCCTTGTTTTTTATCCATTCCATTTTTTAAGCGTGTAATTTACATTCAGTTCCCACTGGCTATAATGAAATGTCCAGGCGAGTCCTTCCCACAACAGGAGGAAATCCCAAATGAGTTGATTGCTGCTTTGTTCAGCCCGAGTCACGGGGGATGGCAAAACCCAACTTATCCAGGCTACAAGAGAAATATGGGTATTTGAGACTATTTCAGCTGTTCTTAATGGACCTGAGACTGCTGGCATTGTGTTTCCATACGTGTTCAGATCCTGGATATTGGCTTTTGTTCCACTAGAACAAGGCAGAGCATCCTAGCCCATGCCCTTGGCTGCTGCCCACGGAGGTGCCTTCGTTCCCTAAAATGTGACCCCAACATCTCAACACCTGTGCCCGAACACTGACTTCTCCTGATGTCTGGCTGTGAGCAAGGGACTTCTCCTCTTCCTTCAGTTTCTCTCTGGAGGAAAAAGAGGATTAACGACTCTGGTGTAAGTCACTCCTGGCAAATGAATTCTTTTTCCAGAGTCATAGAATGGTTTCAGTTGGAACAAACCATTGGAGACCATCGAGTCCAACCCCCCTGCAATGAACAGGGACAGCTACAGCTCCCTCAGGCACTCAGCCTGAAAACTTTCCAGCCATTATAGGACCAGACATGCTCATTCAGTGGATGCAGCCACCTTCTACTAAATCCCATGCAGCATTTCCTCCACTGACACACATCGAAGGACAGCAGTGACTTGCCATTGCTATTTCTTGCCACCCATCCAATTTTGGGACACCTCTGGGCTGCAGACAAGGTCAGCCCACCTCACAGCTGACTAACAAGGGTCCTCCCAACCCTTGTTCTCAGCAGTGAGCAGGACCCACAGCCTCACAGGGAACGGACTCCTGGGCACAGGTCTCCCACCTTCCATAAAATTGACAGTTCAGTGTTCATCTTCCCCTAGGGTTTAATCCCTCATCACCCAGTGAAGCTCTGCAGGTATTTACCCACAAGTCAAACACGTGCAAGACAGACATGAGAACTCACCAATTCAGCCTTTCAGAAGTTCCCTTGGTGCTGCTGATATTCAGATATCTACCTGACACCCAGGTTTTGTTACGTCTTACGGGAGCGTGGCTTTCAAAACTCTATTGCTGTTTGCTGGGGTCTGATTAAAGCATTTGGCTTTCCATGGTAACGTTACCCATCTATAATCTTGTTTCTTAGCAATATCAGAGCCAGCTGTACTAGTAATTTCCTTTAATAACAAGTCCTCGGGAATCACTCCGCCCTTCCAGCCTGAAATCTGAGGCAACACGTGGTTGACAGATATCATGGCTTTCATGCAATTAAATATCCCCAGCGTTCAACCAAGGGAAAACAATGGCATGCTCCAGACCCAGGTCCCTTAGGGCAGGTCTGAGGACCCCAAAGCGTCCACATATTTGGGTAACCCACATTTAATATCCATTCTGGCAACCATACATGCCAAGCAGACCAAAAATTAAACTAATTGAGCACTGAACTCTCTGCTCTGCATGCAGGGGATGCCCGAGCTCCCCACTCCATCTCCATCTAACTGCAGGTAAAATGGAACTCCACCCTCAATTGCACAAAGCAATTAAGCATGCTGTGTTAATTAGTTACAGCAATGATGATCTTCCCGACAAGGAGTGTGCTATTCCTTGCAAATGGTGCTGCTATAGGAGCATTCATTTCTTTCAAGATTAAGCTACATGAATGTAAATCAGCTGCTGCAACCACCCCAAAAATACAAACTGCCACGCAAACCACAGCCAGAGGCAGGGAGGTGAACTCCTGCTATGTTTTGCAGACTAGAGAGCCCATGAGAAAGCCCCCAGGAAGAGCCCTGTCCTCTCAGCTTCACTTCTTCCCACAGTGCGAAGTCATTCTCAGCACATGGCAGCTCTGTGCTGGGTTTAAGTGGCATAATAAAATTATTTGCATGAAATTATACAACAGCAAGGAAACGCTCGGTGTGACTCCACGAGCAGCACAGGGGATGGCACAGGGGACGCGTCCCTCCACAGCCTGACACAGGTTCAGCCCCACTGCAGCACAGGTAACCTGAGAGCCCATCTCCAGCAGAGATGATTTGTTGTGATAAATCTGAACCAAATCAAGCGTTTTGCCAGCAGCAGCTGGAAGCTACCCATGCTTTTATTGCATGCACATTCCACACATCCCATTGCTACCACTCAGCAATAAACGTATTCACGTGCCCAACTGGGATTCAGAGCATTACAGTCAGAGAGGACACCTGTGTGGACGGACTGGGAAACACATGCCTACATGAACAGCACCTCCTCTCCCTCTGTAACACACAGCTGCAAGCAGCTCGAGGTGCACAACAGCTCTCCAATGTGTGCCCCGATGGCCATCGCTGGACTCAGAAATGGGAAATGAAGAGGGATGGCCCCCAGGGCTGTGGGAGAGCATCCCACAAAGCAAGGAGAGCTTTGTCCTTCACACAGCACCGAGTGAAGCACGTCACTTCGCTGGCAGGGCTCCTGCACAGTGCATCACCACAGGGCCTGGCTTTCTCCAGAGTTTCTGTAATTCTCTTATCTTTATTTATAAAGCATTAATCTGCTTAAAATAAGTAAGAGACCGAAGTTCACATGTAAAGCCCTAAAATATTTGGTATAATAGTAAAAGCTGTGACAGAAGAGGGAAAGATTCCATTTCTTTTTTCCAACTTCCCAATGCCACAGATTCCTATAATCCCAATGCTGGGGCAGTGGGGGCTGTGCCATGTGCTGGGCTGCATGGGCTTTCATGTGCCTTCGGTAGAGGAACATACTGGAGGGGTTGGGCCGGGGGTTGGTTGTTGGTTGGTTGTTTTTTTCCAGCTCTGACAGCAATAGGTGATGCACTGAGCATCTCATTTCTGTAGTGAAGACCTCCGACCACTGATTTCCACAACAAAGAGTGAACATCTGCAGAGAAACCTGGGAGAGTCCCCCTCACCAAAGGGAACAAATTGCAGCACTCATGAGCAAAAAGGCAGTGTTTAGCAGACCAGATCTGAAAACAGCAAGATTATTCCCCCAGAGATGGGAAAATGTGTTTAGAAAAGCTTTTAAGTATCCGAGGAGCAAAGGGTTATTTGAAAACCACCGTGTCAGTCAGATGCTGTGACACAAACACGCTGCTTCCATCAACACCTCCATAGTAAATATTTCAAGATAATCTTGCTCTGAAATACAGAACCTCACTGCTTTATTCACATGCCTTCAGTGCTGCTACATGGCACTGAGCAGCTCGAGCCAGGGGGGCTGCGAGCCTGCTTGCTTCGGGCAGTGCTTTGCAATGGGGGATCACTGCTTCTGGAGAAGCAGTGGCATTTCCCAAAACCCACAGTCCCCCCAGAGGGGCTCTGTTTCTCACAACACATCCCTGCTTTGCGCCTCTGCAGACCCCAATCCCAAAGCAACACGGGGAGGGCTGAAGAGCACCGTGCTCCTCCAGCACGAGCTGCCAGTGCTGCTGCAATAGGAACAGATTTCATCCACAGCGCTGCATGCGGTGCTCAGTTTAAGTCAGGCTTTTTATTTTCCCTTCGGTGTTTGGTTTATTGCACCAAGAGGGTGGGATTTATGAAGTGAGGTGCAATCCAGCTTGAGAAACAGCAGCAGAGACTGCTGGACTGTCTGTCCAACCTCAGCCCTCAATTAGCCAAGCATCTGTCTGCAGCTCCGAGCAGAGAGGAAATTAAGACAGCAGCCGAGGCACCAAGAAGAGAGAAGTGCAGCACCATTCATCTCAGTGCACTGAACACCGCAGCTATCGTTCCCACTCGTGTCTGCCCGTCCCAGCTCAGCGTGTGCTGTGCTGTTCATCAGCACTGCAGGCACATGAGTGAGGAGCTCTGGTAGTGCCCTTATTTCTACTGAGAGCAGAACCTGAGAAGCTCTGCATGACTTTACCCCAAGAAGCACAGCACCGCACGGCCCTACAGGCGCTACAGCTCTTGTGCTGAACTAATAACATAAAAGAAATCCCCGAACTCAGGACTTTGGGTTAAGTTATACATTCAGCTGTCGCTTTTTGCATGGAGCCAAAGAGGAGCTGTACTGGGGACAGAGGTGTCCCCCGACCCCCAGCTGATGTGCCACGATTTCGCTTTCCTTCTCTGATCCCACACGGGAACTTTTAGGGAGGTTGTCCCTCTCTGCTCTGTTCTTGTGAGGCCCCATCTGGGGTACTGTGTCCAGGCCTGCAGCCCCCAGTACAAGAAGGACAGAGAGCAGTTAAGAGGGGGCGCCTCCGAAACGGCGGTTTCGGAGTTAGAAATTATTTCGCTGCGTCGCACGAAAGTAAAGCGGTTACAGAAGAGCCAACGTGCAAAGAGCGAGAGATGGGAACGACCGGGAGGGAAAAGCGGAGCTCCGCGCACGCACTGAGAACCGCCGCCACTCGCAGCGCGGGCAGCGCCGCGCGGGGCGGGGCGGGGCGGGAACGGCGCGGCAGCACTGCCCCCTGGCGGCCGCGCGGGAAAGCGCACGATGAGGCGGACAGCTTTCCTTCCCCAGACGACGCGTAGGCAACGCGCGGCATCGTTCCCATAGACGGCGGGTCTGAAAATGAGACGCTGCTGATGGGGAAAAGTGAGGCTCCATTTCTTCCCGCCGCTCATTACCTCCATCTCCCATCCCACCCCAAACAGTGTTCGTCCTTTCCTGAACACGGGGCCTTCCAGCTGCTGGGACTCCCAATCTGCACGCATCAGAAATAAAAAGCTATTCCAGCACCGCTGGAACATCCCGATGCGAGCCCTTAACGTGTGCTGCCACACAGTAAGCTGTGCCCTGGAGGTACCCCATAATATTCCCTCGCCGTCCCCTCCGTGCAGAGGGGGAGTTATGTGGAGGACAGAACCGCTTCCACTCTGCCCCACAGTGAATGACACAGACCAAAGGGACCTCTGCTCGGCCCTCGGGTCACTGAGGGGAGGAAGGGCAGAACAAAAACACACTGCAGAGAGAGCTCACATCGTTAAGCCTGGCCCCCCTAATTCACATCACCTGGAATTGAACCAACATTTCAGGCCATTTGTGGGCCTGGCCTTCAGCCCTGATCCCACCAGCTTCCTGGCATGCATTTCCACATTGTTTTTACAGCTTTGCACAGGGTGATTAGATCCCTTTTCATTTAATATTTAATAATGAATGCACCTCAATGAGGTGATAACACGACCTTTGTGTTTTCATTTTAATAAGGATAGGAAATCACCAAGATTAGTGATTTTCAGTGCTAATAGCTTAACAAAGTAATAGACCTTGTAATTAAAAATAAGTTTAAGGAGATCACTAAATTATTTTGATAATGATTTAAAGACCAATTATGGGAGAGATCTCATTCTTCTCTTTCTAATTAGGAACACTGCAAACAGAAGTTGAAGGAGGAGTACTGTGAGCTCCTTAAAGAGCACAACTGCAAAAGAAAAGGTGAGAACGACGCTGTCACTCTGCTGCTGTGGTGGAGGGGATATACAGCCCAGAGGATTACTGCTCTATCAGCCTTACACGAGGATTTAGCACTCCCAGAAAGACCCTCCGTGCTACAGGAATGCAAAACGCAGCTCTGCTTTGGGAAGGAAGTGGGCCCGATGGAGTAGGACATTGTGGGACCCCCCAGCAGCAGCACCCCGAGCCTCCTCCGCAGGGAAATCCCTCCTAAAACACAGCACAAGCAGCAGCCCCAGGGCAAAACAAAGCCCAAAGCATCCGGCTGCAGCAACAAAAGCCATCATCGTGCTGAGACCTCAGCAAGATGATGTTCATCCAGATTCTAACACATCAAATGCTCGTTTTGGGGTTGGCTTTCTGAGGTAGTTTGATTGCAGCTTTAAAAGCAGCCAAATTAAGTTTGCTGCTGCTGCAAGACAAACATCCCACCTCTGCTCTAATAGCTCTGGTTGCTTGCCTTGAGCCAGCCCTGGCTGCACAGTAAGGCAGATCAGAGTCCAGGGAAAACCAAACCGGGAAAAAAAAGCATTAAACATGAAAGAGGAACTCCTGTCCCAGCTTTGAAACACACTTACCTTCAGGAGCAGGGCCACAGTGCAGCCCCAGCCCCACCTGCAGCCCTCCCCTCCTGATGGCTCTCAGCCCCATGTGCTCACCCCCGGTTTCCTGCATCAGCCACAGCTCTGAGAACCCCTGCACAGTGCTGTGTGTGCAGCAGCCTGGAGCAATACCTGCAAATATCTGCTCCCTTTCTGGGAACTTTCCGAGTTAAAGCTGTAAGAGCACTTCTCCCTTTGGTCCATGTGGGAATCAAAACGTCCTGTTTCCCTTTCCACGATTTTTGTAGCACTGAAGAAATCCCTCATCTTCCATCTCCTTCATTTCCTGTAACTTAAGGCTTAGACAAACCTTGCTCTGTTCCCTGCACACAGCTGAGGACTGTTGACTCAGCTCAGTGATGTGAGCTGGTACTACATGGGAATTAAACCATAAATATTTTAAGATACCTGATTTCCTGGATAGCCAAAGTGAAATGTATTATTTGTTTAAACAATCCTAGTCATTCCTTCTTTCTTCATTTGGTAAAACCCAACTAATGGGAACCTACATAAATAGGGCTTCAACCTTCATCTGGAGGAGTTGAATCAGAAAGCCCGTGGCTAATATTTTATTCCTTTCATCAGAATACCAATGGAAGTCATAATTCACCTTAACACGAGACAGTTTCCTTTCTCCAGTAAAGGAATTCATCAGCTATTTCTCATTGGTGGGATCTGACATAAATCTGTGTGTTTTTCCCTCTGTTTGATCTCAGCACCTTATGAATTTTTCATCGCCTGCTCTTAATTTCCACAAGCAAATTCAATTAAAGAAATTAAAAAGTAGTAGTTCAGCCCTGATTACCTCACCAGCAAATGGCTCCTTTATGGCACCCAGATGACATAAGCCCCACTGCCCCGGTGCCAGCAGGGTCCTTATGAAAGTGGAACACGTGAAACCCTTCCCCTTTTATTGGTGCCATTAGGAAGCAGCAGATAAAGCCACCCAGGCCAATTATCAAGGTGCTTCCCCAGCACAGCCAACATTCCAAGGGCTATTGAGAACCAAGAGATTTCCTTGGGAAAAGAAACACAGTTCAAAAGTTCAGAGGTACTGCAGCCTCCACGGTGGTGTCATCAGCTGAGGGACAGAGAGGACAGCATCAGTACTCATGTTTTCAGAACAGTGACATTCCATCAGTGTTACTTGGATCGGTTGCCTTAGATGCATCCACAAACCTTCTGCTCCAGTACAATCACACACTCCCAAGCCTATCTCCTGGGGCAGCTTCATGGTCACCTCCAGCCCCGTGGAGCCCTGAGCACTTACACAACACGAACATCCCAGGAGTGCATCTGTTCAGACAATCCCCAAAGAGTCATTGTTTGAAGGACTCCAAGGATTTCAGATGAGTGTTAATTTCCTGTCATTTACAACCACTCCAAATAGTTTCCTTCGGTATCATTGGTAAAGAAAGAGACTTATTAATAAAAATGCAGATTTAAAAGAAAAATTTCTCTTCCTTGTGAGACAGTGTGCAAAATATCTAGAGCAAAGGGGAGCTCTTCATGGTGAGTAGCTGGGGGAAGCAGTGTTGGCTGCATTCTGCTACAAAATACATGTATGAGCCAAGACTTCAGCATCTCCTATCAGCCACCTCAACAAAAAGACTTCTGCACTGATCTGAGTGGCACAAGCAAAATCCAGATAGGATTTTCTCCTCAAAGGGCACCACGTGCACAAGCGTGTTCAGTGAGGACAGATAAAGGGCTATTACAGAAGAGAATTTGACTTCAGTACGGCCAAAGTGGCTTAAACATGGACACAGGTAACTAACGAGCACTAAAGCTGTGGGACAAGCATTGCCACAGAAGTGTTTTAAAATGGCAGCAAACTGCAAAGCAGCAGGTTTGGTAACTGACAAGATGAGAGCTGCGACAGTTCTCCCTAAAAAGCTCCCAAAAAGCAACCTGGCTCCTAGCTGTGCACTCCTTCCTCCAGCAAAAGTGTTATTTTATTTAAAAATAAATAAATACACGGCTTTGTTGGAAGGAACTACTTCCCTGACATGGAGCAGGTGTGCTCACCAGTAACAAAATACGATCTGGAATAGGTTGTTGGATCCCAAGCAAGTATGATACCAAGTATCATAAGGTACTGTACAAAAGTAGCAAAATAGATAATATTAAAAAAAAAAAAGCCCAGAAACTCATTACTGTCATTTATTTTAAAAACCTTATTCAAAATACTAAGTGATACAAGTCCAACTATGATAAAAATTACTGCAAGAAAAGAGTTTGGGAGTATTTTGTTTGTGCTTAACTTTCCTGTGGTTATGAAAACAAAGCACTGAGTGTTGGGATTTAGAACTTTTAGCACTTCGTTTTTAAGACAGCATTTATGCCTTTGGATTCCTCATGCCAACAGCTGTAAATTTCTGATTTCTTTTTCCTAAATGGTACATCACTGCTGGAATACCAGGTCACTGATTACGGGGTCCCGCTCCATCACTATTTACATCTTTATCAGTTTGAAAACAAAATCACAAACAGAATGTACAGAAAACGACAATTTTATATTTTACAACCCATGAAAACATAAATAATGGAAGTAGAAAAGACAAGGTTTCAAACAAAAAAACCCCACCACCCTACCGTACCAGTAACTTGCTTTACACTACCGTGTAGCATCAGAGCTGCTGTCCGCAGACCGGCAGTCCCACACACCACTGCTCCATCTGCCTGATACCTGGGTCAGAATAACAACAAAATTAAGTATTCTTACTCTCTCAGGCCACTCCTATTCCTAACAGACCAAACCTTTCTCCCAACGTACTTAGAATTCAACAGAAAGCTTTGCTGCATTGGAAGCCTGTCAACTACCTCTGCTTCAGTTAGGTTGATTCAACAAGGCTTGTTTTCCATTCATTAATTCCAAAAGAAATGGAATAGTCCTAAATATCATTTGGGAAAAAAAAAGGGAGACAGTCAAGAAGCTGCACACCTTCTGATAGATCACAAACATACTGAGAAACGGGCAGTATGTAATTTCTGGAATAAAACGCTTTCTACATAATTATTTTTAAATCATTTGCTGCATGAACACATACAGAAATTATGAAGCTGCCATGCTAGCTTTTCAGCCTAGAATAGGACCAAGTTATGCAAAGCAAAAACAGAACCAAAAAAGACAAGATGAAAGATCTGCAGCATCAGAATTTGAGCACGGGAAAAAGCAATTATATTTTAAGTTTGCAATACAGCAAGATTTATGAGCCATGTAAGTGATTAGCAAAGAGATATAAATTTGATTTAGTGTTGACAAACTCGTTAATTTAGTAGACCTAAAGCATTTTATGCTTTTTATTTTCTTTGGATTGGTATTAAGACTGCTCCAGACAGAAATGAAGAAGCTTAACGAATGGAAACAGCACTAATTATTAAACTGTATCTTTATAGCTGCTCTAAGTTCTGACCAAAGTAGCAAACAGACGCGGCGTGCCCTTGATCCTGCATGAGGTTTAATCTCAAAGACATCCAGGTCAAAGAGACTACCTCTCACTTCAGTACAAGTGGCATGTTTAGAATACCTGAATATCATTACATGACTAGGCAGGCAAAGAGTGATAAGTTCAGCAAACTCTAATCACAGTGCTTTCAAAATACGTAGTCATTAGTTATCTTCAGAGAAGGCATTGCTTCATTAACGTTTTGATCTAAACGATGGTATTCCACTGTTCTGGAGCACAGGCCATCCCTCCATCTTCGGCTCTGGACCAATAAGAAGATCTGAAAGAAAAAGAAGCCCATTCACATCGTGCTACGGAGAAGCATTTTGATTTGGTAGCCAGCTTAACAACTGTATTCATACCACAGCACTACCCGACTGTCCTGGCAACAATATTACTGCTGCTATAGAACACAGCACTAGTAGTCAGACATTTACCCAGCATCCTTGCCATCAAGTCACCTGCTGACAAACTCAGTTGCAGTTTTGCAAAAACACAGCACTCAGCCCATAATTCCTTCAGTACAGATATCTGTGTGACATCGGTGGTGGTGTATATACTGTTCATAATCCTGTGCAATACCAAAATCACCTTCACACTACTTTGCTCAGCTCTCATGCCTGGAACTCAGTAATACGCACAACCAGTGTTCAACATGAACTGATTATCACTGCTATCATTTCACTTCCCAGTCTAAATGCACAATTCAAATTCATTTTCATTATACAGATAAAAATGACAGCAATGATCCGCACATTAGATTTCATTTTCCAAAAAGCTAGAAGTTCAGAAGGCATCACAGCTTTGTTCTCAATCCTAAGGTCATTTCTCTCAACCTTTCAAAGCGCGCTTACCTTCCTCTTATTGTGATAGGTGACATAAACAACAGCTACTAAGAAGGCAACTACAACCAGATGAAAAAAGAAATGGCTGTCTTCTTCTTCTTCCAACCCTGAGACAGAAACATATTTTATCTTTTCATCCAGTGACTTGATCTCCTCGTTGTAATTATTAATGGCCTCGGAGTCATCATCTTCTGGCATTTCGAGGAGGTCTGGGTTGTACCTGGAATTTGATGTCATTTCAAAAGTATCATAGTCATCTCCATCTGAATCCATCATTTCTTTTTCTATGGGTGGTGAGCTGTTCAGTGCGTCTTTCAAATCTGTTAGAAGATCCTCTTCCTCAATTTTAGTATCTTCAGAAGCATCAACATCCACCTGTGAAGCAGGACTAGCAGTCACCACATGAGAAACAACATACGGTGGAGAATCATCTTTTGCCGTGGATGGTTTTCCTACGGTCACAGAACTGATTTTAGCTGTTGTTGGGCTTGTCTCTTTTTTTGTTGGGGTTATACTCTGCCAGTTGTCTGTCAAATTCTGGGAGCTGCTTAGTGTTTCATTCTCATTTCCAGAAGAAATATTTTGAACCATCTCTGTCCTCGCAGAATCTGAGAAAGGGATGAGACACAGGCAATATTAAGCACAAGGCACAAACTTCAGCTATAAACAGAAATGCTTGCCTGCACAGGCCAGAAATCTTAAAGACAGGCAGGACATATTTCATACCACAAACCTTTTCCAATTCATATGCAGAAATACACAACCCCTGACTTCAGCAACAGAGAAGTCTGAAGTGAGACAAGAACTATAACTTGAGAGGACCTGCTCACTAGACACGTGTGCCAAATTCAGCGAGCTCATTTCCCACACTTAGAAGGTCAGAGACATCTCTTCACTCCCCTCATAGATTCGTACAAAGCTGATCACTTGGTCACTGTTTTCCCTAGAAGCACAGTCACTCATCACCAGGAAGGTTTGAATCAGGAAGTAACACACTGTAAACCCAAACACTTTGCTCTTTCCTATTCGTTTATTATTTTTTTAGAATTAAAAAGTGGCAACTTATGAAGGCCCTGATTCAAATCAAGGAGGCACCTTAAAAACGAAGAACACATTTTAGAATTTCAATAGGCCTCTTAATAAGAGAACCATACTCGCCTTGTATTTTTGGCAAGTCAAACTTTATTTCTAAATAAAAGTCACAATACCTCCATTAAGCTCCCAAGGTGCTCCCTGGCTCACCAGAAAGTTACAGATTCTAGAAATGAAACACCAAGCCAACTGCTTGTGTCAATTTCCTCACAAGTAAAATATTATTCAGGGGATACTGAATCATGTTATTCATGTAACACATATAATTACAGAGGATCAGTTACAACACTTCTTGTTTGCATGGTACCTTTTTCTAGCATGAATTACACTTTAATCAAACATAGAACAGAGAAGGCTCACTCAACCCACGAGAACAAGACATGATGGCTTCCCTCTGCTTAAGCTTCAGATCAGCTGCTTTACATTTAAAACACCTGTCATTGCTGAAGAAATTATTAGTCCAAACTAGAATTTCAACATTAACTGTTCAGTTCTTGTAGAGGATGAGCTTAGGGAACTCTTATCTCCTCTCAGGAATCAAGCCAGCTAATTGCACACGTGGAGATAAATAGCAGGAAAGGCAGCTGTGGGTAAGTCTCACATGTATAGCTAGTTGGCTTTTAACAGACAAGTCAGTGTTATTTCTTTACTCAATTTAAAACTTCCCAGAGGCACAAAAATATACTGCACACAAATTATTTAGTTATTACTACTGTCTCTCATTCAGAAAAGGAACAAGAATCTCTCTCTACAAATACTCCACTCCGGTTTTTGAACTAAGTAATTCTGATGAATGTCTCTCTCTCTCTCTCACCAAAAGCTGTTTCTTTCATTAGATAGGGAAATAAAGAGAACAGTTCATAAACAGTTCTCATCTAAGTGCTCATCCAAAAGCAGCAGGAGGGAAGCAGATACAGATTCTTTCTGCCTTTCCCATGGGAAGGACATCTCAACAGCTGCCTAGTAACACCTAACAACCTGGTCTGTGATGTCAGAGCCTAGTTTGGTTAGTTCTTTGGAAGGTCACTTGCATCAAATTATAAATACATCCTGATCAGCAATGCAAGGAACACTGCTTTATCTCCTACACCTATTCTTATCAAATATGAGAGAAGGAATAACTTACACAACTCTTACTCATGAAAAGTTCTGATGCTTTAACAGGAGTGGCAAACTTAGCATCGAAACCAGTACTGACTGATGGTATCTACTCAAAACTATTTGGCATCATAATCGGTGGTTGCACTGTTTGCAGTTACACAACGCTGTCCGATGGCATTAGACATGGTGTCTGGCCTCCAGAGATGCCTCATCTTCAGAAACAGATATTCACACTTAAGTGCGATGGCAGATGAACTAGCAAGCACTGCTTGTAAAAATATCTGTCAGGATAAAAAATTAAAACTCACTTCCGGGGAAATTTACTTTCTAGAAAGCAAGGTGACTTCTGGCATTAAAAACTTTGCTTCCTACAGTTTTCTGCTCCACACCCAGAGCTGCCTCCTCCGTGACTCCCCACCCATCAGGCAGGCAGAGCAGCTGCAGGGACTCTGACTGCAGAACTGGGGCAGGAAAAGAACTGCAGCTGCAAAGCAGCTCTGTTCTGTCCTTGAAATATTCTCTTCGCTGCCCAGGCAGCAGCCCACCTAAAACAGTCATTCACCACCTTTGAAACACATACTTCCCATTGGTAGAGCTGGCCTTGGGGTTCAAGAGACTTAACTAAGAATCAACAGCAGACAATACAAGCTTTGAGTGCTGCTCCAAAGGTCACACCTCCTGTTTTATGAGGTCAGCCCAAGACATCAGAGGCAGATGGTGGTGGTAGGGCTGTAAAGGTTGAATCTCCCCACCCATAGATGTTCACTGACACCTGAATGTTTCTGGAGCCCAACGAGAGGATGTGAGCACAGTGAGGGCCGAGCAGTGCATCCCAGCAGCAGCAGCAGCATTCATCCCCAGTGCTGCAGGTTTGTGTCAGCATCATATGCAGGCCTTTGTTCGTTAGTGGCAAAAATGCACGGCTAATGGTGGTGACTGCTGTGAAGAACTGCGTTTCCTGGCTGAGAATATCTTCTATCAAACAGTATTACTGTGCCCCTTGTACCTGTGGCCATTTCCGTGGACATAAACTGGAGGCACAACTTTAGGAGCGAGCCATGCATGAAGAACAGCAAGGAGAGCGCAGGAAGCAGGCACAGAGCCGGGCTAACAGGCACAGAGTACAACACAGCCTCACACCCCGAGCAGACGAACCGCGAAACAAAACTCAGGCAAGCAACAACAACAGAAGGAGCACAGCGCGGCGCGGGGCCCCGCTCCCGGCCAGGCCCGCTTTTAGGCTGAAACAACACAACCAACCGCGGCCCGGGTGCACCCACTCCCTGCCCGAGCTCACCGGAGGCCTGCAGGCCGCGGGCCGCCAGGGCCCATCCGCACAGAAGGACGAAGCGGAGCGCGCTGCCCGCCGCACCGCGCCCAGAGCCGGACGCCGCCATCTTGTCGGGCACTCCCACAGACGTGGCGACGGCACCGCCCCCCGACGGCGGCGCGCATGCGCAGGAAGGAAGGCCTGCGCGCCGGAAGACAGGGCGAAGCGCATGCGCTCTGGGGAGCGCGGGCCCGCTGCCGTCTCAGAGCCCAGGGAGGCGGGAACGCGCCCGGCCCCGGCTGAAAGCATGGCGGTCCTTCCCTCAGCGCGGCTTGTGTGTGCTAAGCGCTGCCCGCAGGACCGCTCACTGGGTTTATGGGCTTTAATGTGAGGGAAACAGCTGTTCACCGTTATCCCCAGTGACAGCCATGGCGGCTGATGCCCCAAGCGTTGACAAGTTCAAGAGGCATTTTCACGACACCCTCTGTAACTTGTGGCTATCCCTGAAGAACTCAGGCTGTTGCACACGGAAAATAAACAGTGTTCATTCATCCTCTCCTATTCTGTAGATCGGGGTGATCTTCCTGGTTTTTAATTCATGTATTTTCTAAGTTCTTTCACCTGTGCTACAGAAAAAAAAAAAAAAAAAAACCTACTAAAATGTTGCCATCCTCCTTGCAGATCCCAAAATTAATACAAGATTATCTTCACAGTTAATACACAAAAGTAAAAGGTGACATTTCAGTATTTTATTCAAGTCGGGTTTGGTTTTGTTGTACCCAGTTTTAGTAGTGTCAAGTACAGCGTTTTGGGGTCTAGTTCCACACAAAATGGAAGACTCTAAAAACGTACCCATTTAGCTGCTAAAAAAAAAGTGGTAATAAAACAAAAGTCCATTTTGAATTCAGTGATGCAACTATGTGATTGCAGTTACAAACACTCGTCCCTGATCGCCGCCCTGCCTTACAAGCTTTCCATTCAGTGCAAGGGAAAGGAACCACAGCACAGGACAAGGAGTATTGGCTGAGTCACATCAAACCTTCTCAACAACACTTACACAAAGTAGACAACCTAAAGCGCTCTGGAGACAGCTGTAGGTGTAAAGTAACCAAATGAGACATGTGTGAAACATCCATCAGAAAAGAAAAAAAAAGAAGAAAAAATCCCTTTTTTTCAGGCAAGTTTGCACATTCCACAGTGAATTGAGGCCTTAAGTGTCAGAACATTTTGCATAAAGAATTAACAGTACAACAGTGGTCTGCGATTCGTGACGTACCAGTTCTTGTGCCACGCTAACACATTCCTCGTGCAGTCAGTACGTTAGTAAAGCAGCAATACCTTCCTGTTTGCTATCACATGGCAGCTGACAGATAAGATGGGCAACAACATTCCAAAAAGAAAAAAAAATAAAAGCCTGGAATTCAGATTTTTTAGAATGCTTTTTGTCTCCATTTCTGAAACATCGTTTTAAAGCTTAGCTGTCTTTAACCAGGACTAGCAGGACTGATACTTAGCATTACTTGCATCCCAGACATACAACATTGAAAGGTACACTATATTCTGAAGGTAGCTATGCTGTATTTTCAAATTAACGATTGTAGAATCTCTTTTTATGCTTCAAATTCCAATCCTAGACCAAGTTTGTGACCACCTGCATTGACATTCTTGCCATCCAACAAAGCTGACAGTGTCAGCTTGATACCTGCAAGTAGAGAGGTGAGAGAAAAGACAACTGTTAAAACTTGGAATGGGCTTTACATCCAGTAACTGCAGCATCTGTGTTGCTGCTGTAATTTACCGAGTGGCTGCATTAATGTAATCTGGCATCTAGCCATGAAAGGCCTGAACTTTTTCACACAATCTGCAAATGTTAAATCTTTCCGAATTCTCAAAGTTAGGGTAAAACAAACCACAGAGATAGATTTTACTTTTTATCGCTCTAAGTAAGTAAAGCTCTCAATGATCTCACTGCTGGTGGCCTAATTTTAGATTGAGGTATAATGAAAAACTGGGACCTTGACACATACTCACCTTTCTACACCTCTTTAAAACACCAGGATGAAAAGCCCTGAGCCACGTCAGCCCTAGTATCTTCTATCAACCAGCTTGGGATTCTGGCAGCAGATTTTTTAGACTACATTAAAACCACTTGGGCAACTGTAAGACTGCCTTCTTCCCAGAGCAGCAGGCCTTCAGAACATCACATTTTCAATCAAAGAAACTCAGTGATGGGACTCGGTGTCAACAACAACAACAACAAAATAGCATCTGATGGTCAGTGGTTGTTGGTGTAGCAATTCTGGTTCCAGCAGACATCCTGAACTAACAGAGCAGACTGTGGAAAAGTTCACCACTGGACTGCCACGTGGAACTGCAGTGTTACAAAACCAACCACATTCTGTTGCAAAAAACCTCTCAGCTATTTCAAGGCTGAAATACTATTTACTGATCTCTGAATTTCTTCTGCGCAGACTTACCTGGCTTTAAAGTCTGAGTGTATCCTAGTCCGATCAGACTGGAGTTGTTCACTTTAGCCTTAATGGAGAAAAATACCACGTGTAAATAATTTGTTATCTTTCTTCAAAATCCTTCCTGCGTCAATAATTTCATGTTTTAAATCACACACACAAAAATAAACTAGAGTTAATTTTTGCCATAACTTAAATCCAAAATCTGAAAAAAATCTATAGTCCACATCTGCAGTCACTGTAAATTATGCTTTTGTTGACCAAGTTTGTAATTTTTCCAAAAGCACTGACTGAAAAAATTCTCAGCACAGTGCCCAATAAATATGATAAAACTTTCTGTATCAGTTTCAAGGGAAATCCAATAATTGTGCTCTCATGGGGCCAAAAGGGAAACATACAGAGGCGCGTGCCAATCGAATTGGCACATCCCGTGGAATTGCCTCAGAACTCCTTTACTCACTGATGGAAAGTTGCTTCATATTTCTACGACAAGAAGCTACTTTCAAATGCTTATAAATGCCCGTGTATAGCACTCACAGAAAAAGAGGCATCTGGGTCGATCTGATACTTGGCTGCTATTCCGAAGCGAGTGTTGCTGTTACCAGCTGTCCAAGCAAGGTTCACAGCAGTTTCCAGTTTGTCGTTCACCTTCTGGTAAATGGAGCCTCCAAATTCTGTTCCATCATTCCTGGAAGGAACGCAGTAGTCTGGTTTTAAACTGTATCCCAAAGCAATCATCTTTTGTTTGTTTGTTTGTTTTCAGTTAGATCTCTATCTGCAGAACATCCACTTGCACCTCATTTTATCTCTCTGTAACAACTAACATTTTGGCCAGATTGGTTATGAAGTCATTTCTACCTGCTTAAATTCATTGCAGGTTCCCATATTTCAACAAGCAATGCGTGAAGAAAAAAAAACAACATGGCAAACTATCAAAAATAAACGAATGATGACAGCTTCCCGTTTTCCCTGCTCTGTAGAAAAGAGTCTTTGTAGAGAAGACTTGTGTTATTCACCATGAAATAATTATCTTCCCAGACGTGCACCTTCCCAGTGCCCAGAAGGGGCAGTGCCCCATCGCAGTGCCTCGTCAGCGTGCGTTCACCAGACACAGATGAACTGCATCACAAGTGAAGATGCCAATTTCATTTCCGAGTCTATCAGCTCTTGCAAATGAACGCCACACTCGATGGCCTTCGTGGTATATCTGCATTATAGAAGTCTCTGGATTTGAAACTGAAATGAAACTCATTTGGGTTTGCAGAGAGCTGTAGCCAACCGTGGAACGATGACAGCCCCCAGTCTGGCTACCCAGCAGCAGAACTTCCAGTTACTGCTTACACCAGGGACACGCAGGGAACAAAAGGAGGTAAATGGAGTGCAAAACCAGATCATAAAAGCAGGAACAAACCATTTGTATAAGCGCTGCAGTCCTTCCAGAACCAGCGAGCATCTGAACTTCCATTTTAACTCAGTTTCTTAAAAGAGGATACAGATTCATTGCACAGAACGGGCTTTACACCACAAGAAGATCTTTGCAGATAAATACCTATTATTATTTCTAAATTACGGAATAAATGGGCTCCAATTATTAGACAATAGCTAGCCATAGTGATTTTAAAAGGCAGCTTTACAATCTTTCCACTTTTACCTCTTTGGCACAACGTACATTAGTTCATAACAGTTGCACAGTGAAATGCCTATTTAAAAGTTCAAGCAATAGCAGCAGCTTTTTAAACTGTCAGAGCAATTCTTCCAGAAAAAGGCTACAATACTTACTTCAGATAAGACTGAAGCTCACATATAACTGCATGTGCTTGGCTCTCAAGAAAAGGAGGAATTAAAAAGGACTGAGGAGAGCTGGTTACACAGGCAGATTTTGTGCAAGGTTCCCATACAGCTCTGTCTTGACCTGCAACATTAGGGGGGGGCGGTCTGAGCTAAGCTCAAAAAGCGAGGAAAATCATATTTAAAACTAGAAATTATCCAGCCCTGCCTCCCTGTAGTTATCACGTATTATTACGTTATTTAAAAGTTATTAAAAATATATATATCAAAGCTCCTTTTAATTTTAATTTTAATTCTAATAATAACAATTTTCATACACAGATCAAAAACATTATCCCCCTATGGAAATGCAGATATTAAGGCACCATTAAGGAAAGCAGCTTGCTCAGGTCCCTGGCTGCTCTGTGAAGCAGGCAGAACAGAGGACAATGCTTCAAGCCCCACCTCGCTCATTCATCTCCCATGCCACAGCATCCTTTGAAACACTGAACTGTCTAGATATAATGACCCAGCACGCCAGCCATGCAAATTCCAAATCCAGCTGTTTCCTGGATTTTACACACTTCAGTGTCCAAACGTGCCAAAAGCACCTAGCTCATCTGTTAATATCAGCAATTAGATTTCTGTTCATATCGCACATTTACGTCTTGCCTGTCAGTTGGTAGGGGATGAATGCTAAACAAGCAAACACGGCGTCCCAGGGGACATCATCCACTCATAGTAACAGTGACCCAAGAAACAGACCCTTGGGGACCCGAGGAACAGCAGCAGGGGCTCAGACCACAATAACGCTCTGATGTTATTTCCTGCTGTTGCTTTAGTCAAAAGTAATTACTGCGTTTTATAGCAAAAGTCAATAATACAGTGTTCTGAACTACTACAGTGTAACGAAGTTGAAAGCCGTTATGCTGGAAGGAACAGCTCCTAACTGCTGAGTGGAGGGGGACACCTCGTACTGCCCTGATGAAAGTTTCCTGCCCACATTTTTGTGCTCTGGCAATCCTTCAAACACGCAGCCTGGGCTATGAAGGTTCAATTGTTCTGCAAGGCAGCTTCCTAAACCAGATCTCTGCATAACAGCATGAGACAGAACAGAAAGCCTTTGAAGCAGCAGCTCCAGGAAAGCAGAGCGGTTGGTCAGCTCTGAAATGGGAACAGCCTGCAACAGCTCTGCTACATGCAAAATATGCAGTTACCCAAGGGAGTGGTAAAGGGGGTGGAGTAGGGATTGCCTAACCTTAAAAAAAAAAAAGTCTCACTACAGACACTGGTTGCTTTTTTAAGAGGAACAAGAGACACAGCAATTAAGTTTTCAAGGAATGTAATCCTGCTTCCTCTCTGCACGCACATTCAGAAAACACAGATGCCCGTGTATATAGGTCAGTAGGAGTTACAATACTAAAGTGAACCTTTCAACCATATCCCTTCCAGTCTCTAAACTAAACCAGTCCACATCTCCTCTGCTGGTTCCCTTTTGTCTGTTACTGTCATCCTCCAATTAACTCTTCCTTACACAGATCAAACTACTACAGTTCGTTCAATTTTTACGTGTGCAAAAGTAAGACACTGCTTTTACTTCAACATTCACAAACAATATTTTTGAACCCCACTTCTGTGATCTCACTAATAGATTTCAGAAGTCATTGCGTGTCAGAAGGATGGACTATGGGTGCACCCACATAATTCAAAAGAAAGCTAATGCAGCTTTAAAACTCAGCTTCTGTCCCAAATGAAGAAGCAACATCAGAGCCACCTCTCCCTCTTTTCCAGCTCTGAAACTCTGCCCCATCCCTGTTCTGGGAGTATCAAAAATCCTCTTAAATTCTTTTTAATGCCCATCCTCCAATACTTACACGTTAGTGTGAAGCTGGAACTCATCAGTCTTATAGCCGACAGCAAAATTGCTCTGGGTTACTCTAGACTTTGCTGTCTCAAAGGTCATTTGGTAACCTGCCAACCAGCCCTCGTAGCCAAGCACCAGGGCTCCACGTATTGAAGGACCGGCGATATCAAAATCCATGTCGCAGCCCATGTTGATGTGTTCCCTTTTGTATCCTGTCTTAACTTTAGCACTCTTTTTCCTAAACAGAAAAGAAAGAATCTCACATCTTTGACCAGGTGGCAATTCAATCAAATCAGTCACTTTAACTCCGTGTAGTAGATCTTGAAGACACAGTACACATACCTGGAGAGCCACGTGATACAACACCTTCTTAAATTTCACAGCTGTGAGAAGTTAATCCATCCACAGATAAGTATATGCAATCTCATGCAGTGCGGTGCTTTTCTACGCCCTTCTGGGCTGCGTTTGGCTGAGCAGCAGCACCGTGTGCCGGGCTCCAGGCACGAGCGCAAATCCTCACCACAAACCATCTGATTTTTCAGAGGTTTGGTAGTGACAAGAGAATAATGGAAACTAACAGTTCACAGGTTTGCCACAGACAAAAGCAGTTCACCTTTTTTTCCCAGACAAACAGTTTTTAGGCAATCCCAGTTACTGGGTAATTTCATCTGTTCTGATAGATAACAGCAAACCATTTTTCGCCTCCAGCTTCCCAGGGGAAGGTCTCAGCTGCTAAGGAAGCAGGCTGCTTCAGTGGCTGTGACACTCCTTTCCTCCTCATGGTGCAATATGCATGGTTACAGCCATCAGAAAGGTTAACTGCAGAAATAAACCTTCCCGAGTCACTTCCCTCTTTTAGACTATTGGCCAGGACAGTGCTTGCTCGTGTGTCCTTAGGACTGCTTACAACAGAGCTGATCCTCACTCTGCAGGAGTAATGTTCAGCCACTCTTCTTTAAGGCTGTTTCGCTGTTTGTTTTTCTTTTTCTCTTACACGTATCTTCTGTCTTTGACCAAATCATTCACCGAAACGTCAGGGTGATTTGAAATGGCTAATCAACCACCCACTGCAGCCAGCAGAAAGAGAAGATCTGCAGGACATGCTGTACCAGACCTGTACAGAGACTGCTCCCTATCATTATTATTATTTCTGACTCGTGACTTTACACAGAGCAGGAGTCCCCAGAAATACTAGCATTAGCTTGCCTGCAAGTTCTGCAAAAGCGAAGAAATAATTATCAGCAAAAACTGGAGACTGTTCTGGTTAACATATGTAAAAATGCCCAGTTAATTCAGAGCTAGGAATGGGCTGCGGGCCGTTAACAGCGGGGAATGTGACATTTCAGGCAGGATGAAGCCTCCACTGGGACTACAACCACTGCAGAGTGCTGCTCTGAGCAGCTCAGAGCAGACCACGCTGGCTCAGTGGCAGCACTGATTGCAAAAAGATAATCAAGAAGAGGAAAAAAAAAATAAACCAGCATACAGCCCTACAGCTGCTGCTTAATCCCTGTGGCCCATATAGCCATGGCATCCAATCGCAGGGTCCGGCACCACGGCACTCTGCGGCCAGCAGGAACAAAATGACAAATTCAGCTTGGGAAAAGAGCCCAATTACTGCGTCGACCTATTAGAGCCACAGCCAACTGCCTTGTGGAGCTTGTTAAGCTTTGCATTGCAGCTGACTTGTCTGGCATTTTTATTCAGGCAGGAACTAAGTACTCATTTTCTGACATGGCCACAAGTAAGCAACAGGGGCAGAAAGAAATCCTTTCCTTCTGATTTTGACTGTCATTTCCAAGTCACCATATTTCAAATTGTTTGGTACCAGTTAGGTTTAGAGAGCGACTTAATTTCAAGAGTTAAATCAAATACACAAAATCTCATTGTGCCTAGGCAGGTTATTAAATGCCTCGATGTCTTAGGACAACAGAAGGAGTAAAGAAGACAATACTTTGGAAAACTACAGCAGAACAAGAAAAGCTTTTTGTGCATGTGTGTCTCTGAAGCTTACTAACATCTTACCCAGTGTTAGGTGAGAAGGAGGAGTCAAAAGTCAGCTTCAGGCCACGTGCAAGCTGAACAGAAAAGAGATTCACTGGTTGGATTTATAATCAGACACTGTCACAGGTGAATCTGGAAGTGTACCTTTTAAGCCACGAGTTACCTGGTCTTCAAGAGTGATCTCGGTGCCTAGTGTGTTGTCAGTGTTCCACTTCTCTGTGAACATCAGCCCGTATTCCACCCATCTGTATTTGGTTTCCAAGCTGCCGCTGACTTTGCTCGTTTCGGAGTTTGCTGAACCCGAGCTCGTAAATTCCTGAAGAGGAGGAAGAAAATTCTGTATGCCACTCTGTATTCTGCACTCATGTAATTACTGATCCTTGTAGAATTAGCAGTCACTAATTTGGGACAGTATTCACAACTGCAGCGTTCTCAAAAGACTTAAGAACATGTTTGCAACTCATTCACATCAACATGCCCACACAGACGTCAGTGTCAGGGAGAAGGAGCACTGCTGCTGAAGGACCTGGGGCAGAGAGATGATTCTCACCATCACATAACACAACACGAGCAGCCAGTCTGTGAGCTCAGCACGCAAGCTGCACGTGGGAACTGGCACAAACCCTGCAGACAGCTCACAGAGATGTGCTAAAGGTCGGCTCCAACCCGTGCTCACATTGTATGTGTATTGTATGTGAGCAGTGTGTGCAAAGAACAGCACGCAGCACATCCCTGCAGTGCCTGCTCCAAGCTCTGCACAGAACTGCACCGTAAAGGCACAGTAACTTGCAGGGCTGTAATGTATCTGAAAGCTGATATGGGGAGAGTAAGGGATACATACTACTATTTTTAGAAAGGAATATAGGGCAAACATAGGAACACTGCCATGTTTGGGATTTCAGAGCCTGCCCACACTCACCAGTCCATTCTCAGATCTTGTTTTCAAATCAAGTTTTATTAGCCCAAAACCTGGAAGACGAAGGAAAGTGGGAATTAAATACAGGTAAATTTGTGAAGCATTGCTGATCTGTTCCTCAAAGCTTCCCTCCGCATCTGCTGTGAACTATTAAAACAAAATAAAAACAAAAACCACACCAGGGGTCAGCTACTGAACCCCGGGTTTCAAAGCAGCAGCTTACACAGCTTACTGCCCGCGCCCCTCCTGCTGCCCCACGACAGCACCAGGGCCAGCCTAGGTAAGAATGTCTTCCTTCAAACTGAACAGCAGTGTTTTCACTAGGAAATTACTGACGCCCGCAGTCCTGTTCATGATGGATGGAAGCAGCCAACATACAGCACTGTTTGCTTTCAAAACAAACAGACCTATGGGGAACACGACGATTTTGGTGTGAGAATAAAGTCACCCTCCCTTTGCAAGCAGTCATGGCAGGGTGGAGCTAGGACACAGGAACCTCTGGATTCTAATGGAAATTACTGGAATATTTATCAGAGAAAAGCAACATAATGGTCACAGTTCCAAGGATTGGGTATCCAGTGAAAGACAAAACCTATTTTGGCTTTGTTTACCATATCCTTTGGTGAACACATCTCTGGCAGGCTTGCCCAGGTCAGCATAAGCAGGTGGAACAGCCATTGTCTGCGGGGGAAGAAAAAACAGGGGAAGGTTACAGTGTTCAGAAAGCTGTTTATTTAATGCATTCAAGCAAAAAGCAACTAAAGCCAAATTCCTGTTTCAGACAGTTTCATTTTCTATCTGCAATCCATCAAATAAATACAGCCTGAATAAAGCAGCTACAGCAAATACTGAGATCTGAGTTTGCGCTTTCGCTGAGTGATTCACATGCATTTACCGGCGAGGATGAGAAACAGGCTGCAGAAGAAATGCACTTAAACACCCCACACAGATAAGTTGTCTGTGTCTTTTCAAAGGGTTAAATGTGTACCCTGATCAGCAGAGCTGCATGAATGGCAAATTTTGTTTTTTAAAAGAACAACTTCTAGGAAACATTTCTCCTCCTCCTTGCAACTGATCTTTGCATTCTGATGCAAAGAATCAGAAGCCCAAGGTCATCTGCTCAGGAAACGTAACCAGCACACACACATAGCAGCTGTACCTCCCATCCCTCCTAACTGACAGCAGCAAACAGCTAACAGTAATGCTAGCAAAACCCACGAACGGCCGTTCTTCACCTTCCCTTCTCTCTGACCCTGGGACTGCTGTTAATGGATGCCATTTCTCCTTAGTCATTGACCTGGAAGTGTTTTTGTGGGGGAAAAGCAAACTTGCTGAGCAAAACGAGGACTGAAGGGATGCCATGAATGATCCCAAGGGGAACAAACCAACCAACCAAATCCACTTTCTTGTCTGGGCACATTCTTTTGTTCTAAGGAAGCAAAGTCAAGTGATCTGAAGTGGTGTACACCTCCTTTCTACACAAAGCTTCCTTGTCAGAAGCAAAGGAGATGAGCCATGTGTGCAGAGCCAGCCAACCTGAGCAGGAAACTCTTCCTTTCAGCCACAAGCAGAGCAGCAGGCTGTGAGCACCAGGGACACAGCCCTGACCCAAAGCCTGCAGCCTCTTTGGGCAGGTAGCACCCCACGAGCTGCAGACAGGCGTTCCTTTGAGCAGCTGCTCGGCCCAGCAAGCTGCTGCCTGTTAAAGCAGGATGCTGCTGTTGAGCAAGTGAGGAATCCCTATCCTAGAGGGAACGAACTGGATCTGGTGGCTGAATCAAAGCTAACGATCTTCACAGAATGCACTGAAGGAGGGGAGCATGGGGTGATGCAGCACCAGCTGGGGACACCACCTGCACGGAGTCACAGAGCTGTTAGGGGCAGGAAAGACTTCCAAGACGACCGAGTCCAACCCCAACCCACCCCACCATGCCCCCCAGTGCCACACCCCCACGGCTCTGGAGCATCTCCAGGGTGGGGGCCTGCCCACCCAACCCTCCCTGGGCAGCACTGGGATTTAAAGTTCGTAAGCACCGCTCTCTACATGAGAAACCACTTCAACTGTGGATGAGATGTGGTTCTGCAAACACAAAAATCAGCCAGTGAAAAAAACAAGTACTAACAGACTTCTCTGAGCAGATCCTCTGCTCCTCACTGAAGTCCCCAAGAGCAGAGCACCGTGTGCCAGAGACCGCAGCCTGGGGCCGAGCCCAGGGGGCACTCACAGCACTGCAGCTCAGGGTATGGAGGGATGGGGCACTGAGGCCCAGGAATGCATCCTCCCAGCCAGAGCAGCCGGGTCTCAGGAGAACCCTCTGATGAGTATTTCCATTCAGCATCATCAAAAATTCAAAGTGCTAAAATCCCTCCATTTGAAAATTAGATCCCACTGCTCTGCCAGCTGCATCTTGGCACCCACAGGACATGTTTTCTCAGCAGCCCCTTTGAGTCACTTCATAAAAATCAAAACATTTTCTTGAACTCAGATCCTTGTACATTTGGGCTGCTCTCAGCAGAGCGTTCGCGCTCGCCAGGTGGACAGGCCAGGTCAGGCTGCCACGGGACAGCATGAGATGCTGAGATCTCCACTTAGGCAATTACTATAATTAAGGGACAATACTGGAAGCCAAATCCCTCCCCGTTGTAAGGCAAATCAGGTAAAACACACAGATCAAGGCACGTAAAATTGCTGAGTGTGGAAGACATGATGAAATATGCATGTGGCAGTTAACGTTGTCGTCAGCAAGAGCAAAGATAATCATTTCTGTTTGCACGGGCTAATTGAAGCTTCTTGTTCAACAGATGGAAAACAGAACTGATCACATCCTGTGCCAGTGCAGGTTGTAAGACAAGCATGCTTAGCGGGGATTCAAACTCTTAAAGGATCAAGGCATGGCCGTGGCCAAGTGCCCTTGCTTTTCACCAGTAGGATCTCAGCACATTAACTCAGATTAGGGTAGGAGTGAAATGAATTCATTGCTTTCATCCTTCTCCAATTGTGCAAATATTTCACAGTGACTATGTACATCAGCTGCAGCACAAAGCAGACCAAGGAGATTACGTACTATATGTTCAAGTGGTAAAATGACTTTTTATTTTCTTGAGCGGGTAATACTGCTGTGAAAATCGTGACTGAGGCATCCACAGCCCAGCAAAGATTTCACTGAATGCAAAGCAGCCCAGCACGCTGAATGTAAATACTTTCCAGTGTCACAGATGGCAAAGTTTCACTGGGTGGCTCTAGGGGGTGAACCGAAACTCAGCCCCAACATGTCCCCAGCACGCCCTTTGCAAATGCAAGCCCACCTCTGTGATCAGTTACTCTCTTAGTTGATGCTTCCCTGCACAGAGCTATCAACGACGTGAAATCTACACGAGGAGAAGGAGCTCTCCAAAATTTAAGATCAGAACATCATGGATGGAGTTTCCAAGAAGACAATGGGAGCCTATCAGATCTGAGGCTAAGAAAATCAAAACGCTGGATTGAACCCTACTCTAGTCATGTTTTTCCTAATGAACCTGTGCAGCATTTGATTGATAACCACAGGCCTCAATGCTGCTGCTCCATGTGGCCGTGAGGGTGAGCACTGCAGCTCTGGCACGCAGCAGATGCCAAGGGACACATCGCCCCAACACGTGGGCTGGGAGGATGAGCGTCAGGCTGTGACACCAGCCATGCTGCCTGGAAAACAACCACGTGAGGGTCTTCTGCCTCAAGACCAAAAAATCCGATGTGTTTCCAATCTCTCTCCTTTGCAGAAGGAAAAATGATCCCTTGGTATGAAGCTGTTCTTAAGCACGTCCCTAGGCTCATGAATGCTGTCATTCCCACATGGAGCATCAGGGATAACCCGCTCTGGTCAGTGCACCCTCAGAGCACTGCTCCCTGCCCTGCCAGGGCCGGGCTGAGCGCTGGGGCCGGCAGTGGCTCTGCAGTTTGGTTTTACCCTCCCAGATCTCAAAGCTCTTCCAGCCATGGCAGCAGACTGCTCCAAATCCCAATTCTGCAGAGACTTAAAAATAAAACTAAGCCACAAATTATCCAGGTATTGGGTCTCACGCCACATTAGGCACAGTCACAAGTTTTTGGGGAAGCCCGAAGCTTGTAAACACGCTGCACTACAGAACAGAATACGCAACAACATTTTTTGCCCCAACTTTTGCCGTGCCATCCACAGACCATCACGGCTCGAAATTCACAGCTCTGCAGTTTCATTCATGCAGCTATCAGTGAAAACGTGCAGCGTCCTTGTGATGATCTACAGCACCTGCAGGACCACAGCTTCCCACTGCAGCTTCGCTCTCTGTCTGTGCACATCACAAAGCAGATCTCGTTTTTAAGGATGGATTTGTGCCATGAATCTGTAGCACAACGAACGCTGGAGCAGAAGGGAAATAAACAGCTTGAAAGCAAACGTAGATACTGTGATTGAGTCTGAACTAATATTTACAGAATTAAAGAAAGAAAGAGTCTGCTCTTAATTGCATGGGTATAAATTATGAACAACGTTGTATTGAAGCCCCTAATTAAGCTATCACACATAAAGATCAGTTTAACAAAGCTGGGGATGCTGCAGCCTGTTGTAGCTGCTGCATGCATTGAAAGTGCAAGAAGGAAGAAGCGTGGATGCTGTGCTTTGAGTTAAAAACTGACAGTATCTCTCTGCTCCATTCAGCTGTCTGCAGACAAGGAAAGGAGCAGTGCCTCTGTCACTCCCAGCAGGGACAGGGCCCTCCCGGGGCACGGCTCCAGCATGCTCAGGGACACGGCCTCGGTGCCCTGCCCCTCTGCAGTGAAACCTCCTGTCCATCAATAGGGTTAAGTAATTAAAACAACACCTCTCCTCCCAGCGCGTTTTGACACCCTGCCCCTCCAGCAACAAAGAAGAGCAACGTGGGCTCTGCAGCACATGCAGGTGAGGTGCTGCTCCCTGACCGCATCTCACAGGGACCAGGGGACATCGCTCCCGCTGCCATGGCAATGCCAGCGATGCCCCACACACCATGTCATCACCTCCCACTCACGCAGCCCCAGACGCGGTGCAGGCTGTGTGTGTGTGTCAGCCTTCACGGAGTATTGCAGGCTGCCTTCGTAAGGCCTTTTTGGAAGGAACTCTGCCCAGATTGCATTGATTAAATTCCCTGAGGCAGATGAATCACTGAATCACTACAGTTGAAAAGATCATCAAATCCAACCCCACCCCGTCCCCAAGTGTCACATCCCCACGTTCTGGAGCACCTCCGGGGACAGTGACTCCCCCACTCCCCTGGGCAGCCCGTGCCCACCCACCACTGCTCTTTCAGAGAAGAAATTTCTCCTGATATCCATCCTGAACGCTACAGCATCCCCTGCACTGAACAAAAACCTCCGAGTGCTGCTGATCCCCACCGCACCGCTCTGTGTCAGCCGGCATCGCCACGAGCATTCCCCAGCGAGCTCAGGTCAGGAAGGAAGGATGAGTCAGCTCTGCTTCCCTTTCGGAAATTTCTTTCTTTTTTCTTTTCTAAACCAAACGCCCCAGCAAGGACGGACGGACGGACGGACTCCATCCCCCTCCAGCACGAGTTGCTCCCAGCGAGGCTGTGACGAGGCAGAAAGGAGGCAGCTCCCCGCCGCAGCTGCCCACAGCTCCCAGCGCAACCCGGCTCCTGCACGTCCCCAGACGGCCATTTCCCCCCCGCTCCGAGAACCGAACTCGGAGAACAAACCCAAGAGAAACCAACCCCCTGCGGGACGCGGCTGTGCTGCTCGGAGCTCCTGGGGTGACCCGAGGCCACCGGGCCCCCCCACCCCCCCGACCCCACGCAGGCGGAGCGGAGCCGGCAGGTGCCGGGCGCGGCCGCCGACCTTCGCTCGGTGCTCGGGCAGCGCAGCACCGGGAGCCCCGCGACACACCTCGTGCCATCCACTCGTGTCATCTCACCTCGGTTCCCGACCTGGGGGGCTCCGCCACGCCCGGCCCCGGCTGCCACGGCCCCGGAGCCGCGCCGTGATTTCGTAACAGGGCGCCGAGCATTATGTAAGGAAACAGTTATTCCCGGTGCGTCGCTCCTCGGAGCGCAAAAAGGCGAACAGCCCCCGGCTGCCGCCGGCACCGGCGGTCCCCTCCCCCCCCCCCTCCCCCACCACGCAGCGCGGTGACCCCGGACCCCCCCGGCCCCACCTGGCCCCGCCGCGGCGGCAGCACGGTGCGCCGCGCTCCCGCTCCCGGTGCCGCCTCGGGCTCCTGCGGCTCTCCCGGTCCCGGTCCCCGTCTGTGTCCCTGTCCCGGCCCCGGCCCGGCGCTTCCCCGGGCTCTGCGGTGACGGCTGCGTGACGGCGGGCGGGGACGGCGGCGAGGGGACGGGCGACGGGGGCGGGACGGGGCGGGCTCTGCCGCCGCACCGGGTGCCCTCCCCGGGACGCAGCGGTACCGAGCGACCCCGGCTGGCTTTAGGACTCAGCGGCCCCGAGCTGCCTGCGTACCGCGACCCCCAGCCCCGGCTGGAATTCCCGTTCCCGCAGGCAGCGAGCATCCCGGGGCACGGCAAAACGCGGGGCGTGGAGATGCTCCGGTGAACGAGGGCGTCGGGCACCTGTCACAACTGCCTCCTGGAGGAGCGAATCGGCCTCAGCTGGAGCCGCGTCCCGACCCACGTCCTCCCAGCGACACAGCGCAGCAACGCGCTGCTATCGGAGCGCAGCAGGGGCCGGTGCCGGGCTGAGATCGCAACCCGTCCGCTCTGAGCGTCACCCGCAGATAGGCAGCAGCATCCCGCCCGAGGAGCTGCCGGCTCTCCCGGTAGGGCCCTTCTAGCCCCGGCATCCGAGAGGGCGTTATCAGAAAAAGTCGTTTCTAAGAGTCCACATCCCACCCATTTTTCTAATGAATATTTTTAATAATGATTCCTTGCCTACTTTTTCTCCTTCACATCTCAGGAACAGATATCAAGAGGCAGGTGCTCGCGTGGCTCACACCGTTGCTTTCCCAGCAGCACTGCCCCAGAAATTCACACAGTGGGTCACAGGAGATCAGAGTCATCCGCTGGAAAACAAACCCAGAGCACGCAGCACTCAGGAGCCATACCAGCATAAAGCAAGGCCCCGGGAAGGCTGCTCTGCAGGGCCCTAACACAGCCCAGGGGTGGCTCAGCTCAGCCCATGTCTTGGCCCTGTGCTGGGATCCGGGAATCGTTTCTGTAGTTCACTTCGGTTTTTTTGGGGGGGTGGATGAGCAGATCCACTTTCCAATCGATGGAAAGCCCCCGAGGCTGCGTTGAAGCAGAGCTGTAAAGGCTGTAAGGGGCAGGTTTGGGAACGCGGCGTGCTTGGCAACCACTTCCCGCAACGCGCATCTGCCAGGAGATGGCAGCAAACGCTGAGCGATGGAGCTGGCAGCTGCTGCTCGGCGGGGCTCTGTTCCTCACGGACTCTGTGAGCTGTAAATTGTCCTGGTGAGTGCCGGATAAACGGGGGATTACACTCAAGGGGAAAAAATCTCTGTGACGTCTCTGGATATTAAAGGGATTCCTTCAGCAGAACAAGAGCATTTCGGTATTGAGAGCATTTTGCTCTAGATGCCAATTCCCTCTTTACTTCAGCTGCCCACGGTTTGGGTAATGCTGGATCTTAATTTGTATTTCCAGATGGAAATGGAATAACAGAATACATACAGATGGATCCCAGGAGCAATTACACTCCAACTCATTCACATACACCACCCAGCCACGTATTTCTTGCCATCTTTGGCTCTCGAGCACTCAGAGAAGTTTGTGTTTGGTGGAAAACCTGGAACCCATCCTCTCTTTGTTCTACAGATCCATCAGCAGGATCATTTCCAAGCTCTGTGCTGCATCACCGGGGTGTGTGGCTGTGGCCCTGCTCTGGGTGCAATTTCAGGCTGTGAGAATGGGGAATAAATGTAAGCTGTGCACAGAGCCCTGGGATCAGCACCCGGGGCAGAGCACCCACTGTGCCCTCAGCTCCTTCTGATGGTGCTGTGAGTTTTACACTAACAGCCAGGGCTGAGTCAAATGCAGCTCCATTCTTTTCTTATTTCCTTAAGTGATAGGAAGACCAGAAAACAAAAAGGGACCACAATAACAGCAAACTCCCCCCGGGCCCTTCGATCTCAGAGAACAGCAGCAAGGAGTCCTGACAGCCACAGTGCTTTCTGGATCTACAGAACCACCTTGTCTTGGAAGCAATGCTTTGGTATGTAAGATAAATAAATGATAAATACCTGAGACAAGGCAAATGCTCTTTGTAGGCTATTTAAAGAGCTGCTGTAAAAGGAAGCATTGGTATTAATTTGGCAGATAAGGCTTCCACTTGTGGTCACAGGGCTGCAAACCAACATGATTAATACAATGCAGTCTAGCACTTCAGGGTTCTTCTGTACAGATAAGAACAACACACATGAGAGCAAACCTGCATGTGGCTGAGCTCCAGGTGTGTATCCTCAGCCCTAAACGGAGCTGCATTTCATCAGCCAATAAAACAGGATGCCATTCAGCCTGCAGGTCCTCAAAATCCTTCGGATAGAAATGAGTACCTAACACGAGACCTCCTGTATCTCTGATGCTGGTCACAAAATGATTCTGTTGTTGCCAGGTGAACCTGGCACTGAAGGGGATGGTGAAAACTACTACTGGAGCAAGAGAGCAAAGTTCACCTTCTTAGTGCTAACAAATAGCATTCATTCAGTTATTGCACATCCCACAGTGGATGGATAAAACCACACAGAAGGACACACGTGGATGGTCCTTGCAGCGCTCATTGCACGTGCAGCTTTCCCAACCCTCACCCCGGGCCCAGGCAGTCTGACAGGGCCGTGATGTGCCCGCAGAGGGCACCGCTGAGTCCTTGCCCTTGTGGGAAGGAGCTGGCAGGGTTGAGCAGCGGGTGACTCGAGCCACGAGTACTCACAGCTTCTTAGTTCTGTGCTCACACAAAAACAGAGGCACGCTCCTCCGTGGGATTCGGTTTCCTGCCTGCATCCAGCCTGGCTTAAGTCCAGCAAGAAGGACAGTCGTGCCAGCTTGCCATAAAGATGTGTGCTTCCTGGGCTGGAAGAAATGCTGCTCTTTTGATCTACTCCACCTTGCACGAGGATAAGGCGGTTTTCCACTCCGCTCTGAGAAACAGCAGTTGCAATGTGGAAATGCAGCTCCATTACTCTGAGAGGTTCAGTGCACACCCCCAGTAAGACCTGGGACCACTGCAAATCTATAACGTAACAGCCTGGGAGGCACCAGGAAGGCCTGAACCTGCTCTGAACTGTGGTGGGAAGGGGAACAGAAGCCCAGAGAGGGCAAACTCCAACTGCTGACGTATACACAGCAGAGTGCAACAGGAATTCATAAGTTCATAAGTTCATAAGTTCATAAGGTTGGAAAGGACCTATAAGATCATCTAGTCCAACCATCCTCCTATCACTATCTCTACCCAACTACTAAATTAAGTCCTTTAGCACCTCATCTAAACGCTTCTTGAACAGCGCTAGGGATGGTGCCTCAACCACCTCCCTAGGCAGGCCATTCCAGTGCCTGACCACTCTTTCAGAAAAGAAATGCTTCCTGAGGTCTAATCTAAATCTTCCCTGGCGCAACTTGTGGCAATTCCTGCAATAAACACACAAACAAGGCAGAGGTCAACCAGAACCACAGACCCAAGGCTCCCCAGGACACAGCAGAGCAGTGTGGCACTTCCCAGGGCTACAGGGCCGGTTTGGATGTGTTGTACTCAAGAAGTAGAGTTAGAAGGACATATAATAACAGGAGTCAAGAAGCCTCCCCTCCCTCGTTTGCCCTGTGCCAGTACAGGAGCAGCTCACATGTGCCATCTAGTGATGCTGATATTTCACGGAGGGCGGCTTCCCCCTGCAGGATCAGAAACGCTCAGGGAAGTTTGTGGACACAGATGGCAACAGAGCAAAGCTCAGCCCTCGCAGCAACCCCTCCTACCCTGCCCCATGGTACATGGCTTGTGCTCAAATCTGACATATTCTTCATAGAAACACACGGGCAAAACTGCAAACTGAACAGCAAGGGAAGGACCAAGGCTGAAATCTGAGAAGAACACCCAATTTTCAGAAGTATGTTAATCAAAGATGCGCTGGGACCATCATCCAAGGGAAGAGCATGCGCGCACACAGACCAAGGGGCTGGCAGGACTTACCAGGGCCACGAGAGTGGCCTCAAACACATTTTGGGATGGGTGTTAGAGGGGTGTGAACCCACTCTGTCAGTCAGACACGGGCACTGGGCTCCAGCAGCACCAGAAATTCATTCAAACTGTGGCACAGCCAATTTGTGTCCTAACGAGTCTATGGAGTTGCTTGCAACCCAGGACAACCACTCTCACATAGGATTGTTATAGCTCACCATCTTCTCAAGAAATACTCACCCAGAGCACAAGATGCACAAAGAGCAATCTGACAATTCCAGAGCTGCTCTTTTTGGGCACCTCGCCCATCCTTGCTCTCTCTGTTACCACTCTCAAACCTTAAAAGCTTCATCTATCACTGTTGAGAGGGGGTTGACTCCCCTTTCCCACCAGAAGCAGAACGCTCCATGGAGGGCTGCATGTCCCCACAGAGGGCACAACCAGACCCAAACCACTCCCCCATTCTCCTCTAAGGGCAGCTGTTGGTCATTCCTGTCCAATTTAGCCCCAAAGCCACCACTTCCCCCAAACCATCCATCTCTGTGCTACGTTGCAGTGACCCAAAGGCTGTGCTGTCAGGGATGCCACCCAGCTCCTCTTGCAGCTGCAGTTTGTTGGGACCTTCCCCAGGAGCTGGAATACATCTCCAGATTTTCCCTGAACTGTTTAATCTCCTGCTCCTTCACCAAGAAGATGAATGGTTCGACTCACTTTCAACCCTCAAATGATTGCCCTTTTCCCTGAAACAACTGCAGATTTTATCTCTCATTTCCCTATCCACCTACTCTCATGTTTAAGTTTATCCCTGAAAGCCCTGATTTTTTCTTGCTCACTTTTCATGGCCCGCAGCTTCTCTTTTAACATTAAGAGCACTGTTCCTGGCAAGACATTAAGGTGCTCCTCGGGTGCCAGCCTGAAAGCCATAAATGCACCATCTGCATTCATGTTTTGATAGTCCCTCCATCCCTGCTGCTGTGGTGTCTCTCTCAGTGAAAAATCTGGTGGTCCCCATTCTCTTGGTCCCTACCTTTCCTTTTTCCATCAGAGACTGCTCCAGCTGAGAAGGGCACCCAGTGCAGCAGTGGGGACAGCGCTGCAGTTCCCTCCCCAGGGTCCACCACCACCTGTGTCTAAGCCTGATTTTTGTCACAGTAGAGACAAAAATCTTCATCTGACTTTGTTACAGCAAATGGCTCAAGAAGGGCACAGCCAGACCTCCCCGGAGCACGCCACAGGATGATGTGAGCACGACGGCCAGAACTCACGACGACCAGCTGATACTGCAACAACAGCAGACTTTCTCAGGTCTCACCCCTTCTTAATTCAGTTTCAAGGCTTCAGGAAGAAGGTTTGGCCCTGGAACTGTGAAGTGCAGGAAGATAAGATAAGCCACAAAAATGTGCAAAGCCCTCAGCGATTACGGGCAGTGCCACACACCCTGGCAATTAACAGCATATCATGCTCTGGGCAAGAGTTATCACTTTGCTCCCAAGTTTCCTACATCCCTTGAGGAAATCAATTCTCATAGCTCTCCTTTGGTGAGTTCTCATTGGATGAAAGCACAAATAAATAAATGGTTTGTTCTCATTTTAGGACCAACAAGCTCTGCACTGGCAGCTGCCCACACGTGCTTGGTATCCCTGTACCTGCTCTGAGCTTAACCACATAACCCAGAGATGGCAAGTTAGAAATTCCTCAGAGAGCAAAGTCCACATCCCCCACTCCCAAAGCCATGGATGGCATTTCCCAGGCTGGAGAGCACCCCTTGTTGGAGCCCATAATGTGCACAGGAACCAGGGAGAAGGAGGACTGAATCAAGTTATTTTTTTCCCCCAATATTACTGTGCAAAAGGCACCTTCTGAGGCAAGCTTTGGAGACCAGCACGGCTGCAGCCTTCCTGCAACATTCACAGTCTCTTGCAGCTCTTCTGCAGCAGCAGTCCCACCACGACCATGTGTGGCACACATACGTTACAGCTGAACCCCGAACAGAAATGGGCTGCAAACTTTCCCAGGGCAGATCACACACCAAGCGTTAACATTTGGTTCCACTTTGAAGCCAGGTTTGACCTAGTTTAGGTCTTCCTCTCTCTCTTAGTTCCTTTGGCTCACATGAGCTCTTCTGGAGGAGCTCAGCAACCAGGAAGCATTGTTCCCATCCCATCTCCCCCTCCATCCAGCTCAAAGCACTGAGCTGCACCTCTGCCAGCCTCCCCTCCAGCCCCAACTCTTCACACCTCTGCCCACACTCAGCCACCATGCAGCAGGCTAAGCAAGAAGTTGAAAGGCTGGCAGGAGTCACCCAAAAACTCTGTAAGCCACGCACCCAGCAGAGCATCACAGCCAAGGTGCAGAGCTGCTCTGCTCAGCACCTCTCTGAGCCAAGTAGGTCACAAGAGAATCAGCACGAGGTTTTCCCCTTCTCAAAAGAGCTCGTGGAATAGCTGCAGTGGAAGAAGGCATTGCAGTGATAAACCACGTGGCAGCCTCATTGCGCAGAAAATGTCACTCGCAAGCATTTTCGGAAAGTGTCATATTAAAGGAAAGAGGTTAAAAGCTTTTAGATTTATAGGAAGAAAGGTTTTTTGTTTATTTTCTTTCAAAAAAGAAAATAAGGTCAGATGAAACAAGTGTAATTTATTCTAATGATGGGTGTTCAGTGCATTTCTTCATCCAAGTCCGTAACATCTGAGCAGAGTTCCCTGACCAGCACTGGGGTCCTCCAGCCCCAGCTACAGCTGCTGCTCTGCTGAAGCCTGTGGCTGTCCCACAGGATTTAAGGGATCTTTGAAAAGAAAGAAAACTGATGTAGGGGTGGATTTTGTCCAGCCCTCCAGATCTCCCTTGGCCACACGGACTGACAAATATCCACCAGTATCCCTGAAATCAGAGCAACCAGTAAAAAACCTGCTCAAACAGCGCACAAAAACAGAACCCAAAAGCATTACTGCAGCTCTTCCATGGCCTCAGCTATAACAAAAAGAAAAAATAATCCCACGAGGACAGCAGAGCTGCACACAGTTACTTCTGACACTGGCAGAGACCCACCTCGTGGTTCTTTGAGCACATGCTCAGTGCCTTTCTGAAGCACCTGACCTTCATCTCCCTCCTACCCTTCCTTTTGCTTCTGTATATTCAAATTCACTGCTTAAAGGAGTTGTCTGTTTTTCTATGCTCAGGAGGAGTACAGTCTGCGATGACAGAGAAGCCTCACAAACCAATCATGCCTTCAGACCACAACATCTCCAAACACACCTTAGCTGTGTAGCAAACCCCCTTCTCCCTTCAAGCCAGCTCACAAAGGGTTGTTGGAACCCTCTTATACTGCAACAGCCAGGCTGGGAGCCTCAGATGTCATACGTGCACTGCATGGGGCATTAGAGGCAGCGAGCACCCAGGTGCACCAAGGGCTGTCACCTGAGGTCACCTACCACAGCCTTTGTCACCAGCTGGGCACCAGGAAAATGCAGTGTCACCATTTCAGAACCTCTTCCCACATGCACTGGGCACCTCGAGCAACCTTGTGCAATCTCAAGAAATCAAGAGTCTGCTGGAGTGAGCATTGTGGTCGGCCCAGTGGTGTTTACTCCGTTACAAGTAAGCACTTTGCATTAATAGTGTCTATGGCCTTGAAAGTCCATGTGCATTTTAGAAGCATTTGTTCTCATTAGCAAAATCCACATAAGAAAGTGCAAGTTCCTGCCACCCCTCCCATTTCATTATGAAGATCAAGAGGTTAAAGAGCAGCTTTTCAAAGGTGACCAGCACCTAACTGCCTTCTGGCCCTGAGCAACAGTGTGAGCTGTGTGCCCTGGCTGTGCAGAGCTGGGATCCTCTCCCAGGAGCTGCAGACACGGGTTCTGCTCCTGCAGATGCCTTTGGCAGCAGCCCTGTTTGCTGATACACAGAGGTAACCCTAGCAAGGAGCAAGCCATGGCCACGGAGTCAAAGAAAATGAGGTCTGATCTTTGAATACACCTGAGAAGTTCTGCACATTTTGACTGCTCAAACACTCAGCCAGAGCCAGACAGGGAGGGACAGAATCTCTTCTTAAAGGTTTCTGCTGAGATTTTCACATAAAACAGAAAGAAATAACACCACAGAAGCTGACAGTGCCCTTATTCCTGCAGAAGACCTCTTCCCACAAGAAGGCAGTAGATGTGCACACTCCTCATTTCCTGCCCAGTGTGGGTGTCCTGCTTCACATCAGTATTCACCCACATACACTGCCTGTCCCATCAACTGACCATGGAGAAAATTCAGGCTTTATCAGTATCACCTTTGGACTCTGAGGAGAATGTGTAAGCTCTGCATTCAGCAGACAGAACTGGGCGCCTGGATTTAGCCAAGCAAGCACTCCAAGAGCATTTTCCTGTGAGGTTGGACATATTAATTTAACACAAACAAGGGATGGTGATCTTTCCAGGTTAGTTAACATTCAAGCTCTTGGAGATGGGAGCAATACTATCCATTATTTCCTAACAAAAAAAGGAAAAGCATCACTCTACTGTAACCTTTCAGTTTTTGAGTTCAAGAGAGATGCATTTGGAAATACAAACTCCTACAGAACTCTTTTTAAAGAAGTATGGTAACTTGGGATCTCCTGTGTCTGAGTCTCCTCAGCAGAGCCTGGGAGCTCTCACAGGCACTGGTGCAGGACCAGCAGCCTCCAGTGGGCTCTTCCAGAGATCCCAGCACTCACAGTGATTGTATCTGCTGTGGTCACACTGTCTGAGCCTCATCTGTGTGTTCATGAGAGCCTGAAAGTACAGCTGAACACTGGATAAAACATGCGGGGACATTATCATCATTTAGGTCTTTTCCATTGAAGAGATTCTTTCATGGATGTCCTTAAAACCTCAATTTGGGTAACTCTAAATAAGAGCTACGTACATTCCCTGATACTTGTTCTTTGCTGGCTTTCTCACTGCCAATAATTATCGTGGTTTGCCTGTCTCCCAGAAAAACCTTTCTTACTTTCCTAATTAAAATTCCTTTGTGGCCATCATCTAAGAACTCACAATACAAAAAAAAAAAAACCAAGCCATTGCACAAACCAGACCCAACTCATACCTAATATGAGCCCATTGCAATGGAGTCAACAGCTACACCCAAAACCAATGAACCAAAGCCTGGAAGGAGCACCCGGGCTCCTCAGCCTCCCTTGTGCTGCTGTGGGATTGCTCTCTTCCAAATCTCCCCAGGATTCAGAGCAACGTAGTTTGCAAGAGACCAACACATGCCCTTAAGATCTCATTTCCAAGGGCACAGCAGGATAGCTCAGCTGCATTTTGCTTCTCCCCTGCACCTCCATGTGCTGCACTAATGAATGTTGGCCTCCGGATGTTGGACCCCATCAGCACCACAGCACCTTAAGCACTACTCAGCCAAGCTTGCCTCATTTTACTGGCTTAACCTTTCTTCTCCAACACCCCAAACAGTTTCTGCCCTTCTCACAGTTCTTAATTAGCTGAAGAAAAACCCCAAACCCCAGCGATGCCCAAACCTGAACGCAGCCACTGATGAGAAATATGTAAGATCATGTGGTATTGGGTAATACCATGAAAATGCCCATTTGTCTGGATAACCAAGATTCATTCCAAAATCATACCTAACAAGGAAACTCCAACACACCACCCTAATACCAATTATTAGCTTCAAAGGCAGCAGAACAGACTAATGCTGTAGACAGATAATATCATACATCCCTATATTAAAGCGAGCACAAATGATTTAATTTCATTTCACCTGGAAAGTTCTGGCTCTCCCATTTATTGTGCTGGTCCCCGTGTGTCATGAGAATGGCATCAGCCGTGCTGAGCCAGCCCTACCCGTGTCCCAGCTGCCACCACTCCTGTCCGTGGGCCATGCTGGCAGCGCCATGCCTCAACCAACAGGAGCCACAGCATGCTCTAATGCCACCACTGCTTACACAGAGGTCAAAATACGACTCTGAGGGAAGAGTTAATCATTAACTTTGGATATTAAACTTTAAGGCACCCAGGTTACAATGGGGGTATACACGTGGTTGGTACTGCTAAAACACGGATCGAGGAAGATGAAGGACACTTGAGCCGTGCTGGTACGGGGCATCTTCTGACTCCTTCCAGTTTTAGCAAGGCATTTATTTTTCAGTTGAGCAGAGCTTCAGCAGCTCGCAGGGAACTTGAGCTCATCTATTCCATGGAACAACGTGTTGCAGCACGTGCTGAGGGCACCGTGCATGGCAGTCAGGCTGCGTTGAGTAATGAACACAGGGACTGCCCGGGTCAATGGGATTGTCCTGGCTGAAACTGGTGTTTGTGCAAGCTTGTGTGTTGGCCTGTCTCATTTCAAGAAATACCTCATACCTGTTCCTGCCAGCATCTGAAGGCATGCTTTCTCACAGCTGCTTCTCCTGTGCCCCGTGTTGCCCGTTCTGTCAATAAAAGCCCAGGGAATGTCCCCAGCCTTGCTCCAGGTCAGCACCCCACAGCAGGGCAGGATGTGGGATGATGAGGAACAGAGGCCATGCTGGAGCCCTACACCACACAGATTGATTGGAAATGCAAGGAAGGGTTCAGCACAGTTAAAAGAGAATATCTGCATAATGCATATTTACCTTTATTGCCAAGAACAAATTCCACAAATGTTTTCATGTGCCTCTTCCAAGGTTTCTGGTTGGAGCTCTTCACAAAGGGGCTGTAGGTCTTTCAGCATAACCTCGTGCATCTGGCTTCCCTCACTAAACAGTTTGTTTCCTTGTATGGTTAAAAAATAAATAAACAAAACAACAGTTGATGTATCTGCAAAGAGCAAGGGCAGTGCCAGCCATAGTCAAAGCTACCACAGCCCAAAGCTGGGTCCAGAGCTGACAAAACAGCCCATGATCTTTTCTCTGCTCTTGGAGGAGGAGGAGGGGGGAGAATTCATTGCTCTGTGCAACATCGGCCACTGAAAAGCCTCCAGTGTTTGAGATGCGAGAGGAGAAAACAAATCCACGTGCTGCTGCTCCATAGGGTGCAGACAGGAGCAACGACCCCATGAAGCCAGGCATCAGCCACTCAGCTCCACACTGCCAGAGCAGCAGGTAGAAGAAATCCTCACACCACAAGGACGTGACAGAGCTGCAAAACCATGACAAGGTTTTGTCTGAAGTGCTGCAGAAACGCAGAGCCTCACTTGCATTTTCTTCCCTTGTATCCTATAGAATTCTATAGCAGCACTGAATAATCCTTACTCATGTACTGGTAACAAAGTCAGCAGAAACCTCACAGTCATTACATTTTACAATCCCCTCCAGTGCTCACACCTCGTAGAGACTCTCTAGGGCCCTGAACTGTACCATAGGAGTGGTCCAACCTCTGGATGCCTCTCTTCACCCAATAGAGGTCTCCAGCCATGAGGGCTCTCCAGCAATTCCCTCTGCTCATTTGAAGTGAAATGCACCATTGTGCAGAGTCAGCACAAGGTCAGCACTTCAGTCTGCCTTAAGCCATCAGAAAGGTGTTTGGGTATTTGCTTTGGAAAAACATCAAATTTCGCTCTGACAAAAACACCGCTGATTGCTGAGGGATGTGCAATGACCCCTCGATCAGCTCATTACATAGCTGTGACTGCCCCACCCCCACATTGCAAACGGGTGTTTTCATTTCCCACCTGATTTCCTTCCATCATTCCCATGCCTATCTGTGCTGGCCTCACCCTAATATTCTGGCTGTAGTTTTTAGAGGACCCCAGAGGAATGATTCAGCTTTATCCTCTGGACTCTCATACAAAGGACATGCAGAGGGAGCTCACTCCATAAAGCCACCATGAAATGCCACACCTGAGCATATAAACCCACCAGGAACAGCCTCTGAGACAGCAAGCCTCAATCCCATGCTTTGGGATGAGCCCAAAAAGAGCATTTCCAGCTCCCTCGTGCAGGGATTTGGCTGGCACAGAATTCCTATCTCTAGGGGGGTTATGGGATGGAGGCTTTCCTGTCACACAGTCCTCAGTGCTCCCCAAAGCAAAGCTACCATAGAACTCATGGCACAAGCAGGAGTGAAGCAGGAGGAGTCCCAGGAACAAGGAGCATGACCATCTGTGAGAAGTTACCAGCTCAGCTCTAAGCCAATCCAGCTGCTCCAGCCCTGTGCCCCCAGCTGGAGGCAGGTCACAGCAGAGCACCTCTCAGTGCATCTTTCAACAGCAAAGCTCCATACAGGAGCTCCATTAAAAGGTTTTGCCTTCACAGATTTTTGTTTTCTCATCATAAGCTTCTGCCAATTATTTTTAAACAGAAAATGAGCACAATTATGGGAACGAGAAAGGAGGAACCCAAAAAATCTAAGAAATATGAGTCTGGCCTGCACTGTCAGAACTTGCATGAATGGGTTTGTGTCCATTAGCCCATGTGCAAGTCCCAACCCAGCACCTCGTGCTCCAGTGTTCAGAGATGGGCCATGGCACCGGGTAACCACGTGAGCTGAAACCCAGCCAAAGCCCCAAACTTCCTCTGTTAAAGGATGTAGAAACAGATCCTGCAGAACACCTGCAGGAAATATTTTAACACTTCGATTTTCTCATGGGGAAGGTGACATTTCAGATGCTGTTCCTCCCTCCACAAACAAACCACACCAGTGGGAAGAATCAGAACCTGGGAGCAAGTATCAGAGTAGGTGTCCAATTAATCTTTTGCACAAAGTCAGCAGAAAGAGCAAGTGGATTTTCCCAGTGCTCCATTACATGAGGCATGGAGACATCAAAGCCTGATGTGTTGTGCAGATACACGAACAGAAGGTTTGCTCTGTGTGCCATGAGATGCACACCAGGTTCCTGTGGTTAGTGGAGACCTCATGACCTCTTGCAAGAGCTGACCATGGCATCCTGATCAAACACCAATACCTTAATTACATTTTGGCTTCCAGTGTCCTTTGCTGGGTGAGCTTGTGGGGCAGGGTGCCCAGCTGGTGGGCAGCTCCAGCTGCTCAGGAGCTCATTGGGCACTTAGGAATACAGTTGCCAGTGCAGATGAGTATTCCAACTGCTCTGTGAGTGTGATTTCTCCCTCCACACCATGATGTTTAACAGACCTGTAAAGAAACTGACCTCCAATTGCTGCCTCTTTCTCCAGCACGAGCTTGCCAAGTACTTTAATTGGTAATACTCTGAATGTGGATGTGCTGAACACAGCCTATTTCCTCTTCTAAATGATGCCAATAAACAGAAAACGAAAGGTCAGAAACAATCACAATTAGAAATAATAATAAGAGGACAGGTTCCATCTCCCTGCCATAGGCACCTACCCTGTACACCATACACAGGATACAACACAGAGTAATTGCAGCTGAGTTCCCATAGCTTAATTCAAAAGTTGACTCCAACTCATAACTCTTACAGTAGTTTGTACCAAATTACCATGGAAGGAGCTACCAGGTGTCCGAAGGAAGATATCTGTTTGCCATCTCACAATGATTCATTGCTCCATGCTCCAGCCAAGATTAATAGTAACAAAACAACAAAAAAAGTCATCTTAATTGGTTTAAAAGCAGTCATTTTCATTTTCTGTTCTTTGTGAGGGTTATGCTCTTGTTTTTTCAGATGTGGTTACCTTCATTTTTCTCAGAACAGTTCCTTGTTTGCCTTCTCTGCCCCGCTCACAGGGCACTTGTGGGCTGGAGAGGCACATGGATAGAGGAAGGTATCTTTAAAGTTAAAAATAGGAAACTGAAAAACCACACACGGCTCTCAGAGCAGCAGCTGAGACGTTATCTGGGGCTGCAAGTCCACATCAGCCCCTCGACCGCACCACGCAGGGACCGTGCTCTCCCCCAGGGAGGTGACCCCACATTTCTCCTGCAGTGAAACCTTCAGCTGCACAGAGAGATGTTGGCAGTGGGAGAAGTCACAGCATGAAGCCCATCAGCTTTTCCATTTATTAATCTTAATGCTTTAAAGGTCTCTCCTAAACCAAGCTACACACCCAAGGCTGGTACGAAGCAGGAGCTGATGCTGCAGCTGATACTGACTGTGTTCAAGAGCCAGACTTGCTTTCCCTTCTCCCTGCTTCTAGGATTCCATCCTCCCTTTGGCATCCCACAAGCATCTGGCTGACCTGGCATCTCACCCAGTGGCCATGGGACACCGAGTCCTGGGCTGTGGGGTGAGGCTGTGCCTTGCAGCAGAGCTGACAGTGGTATTCCACATGGTGTGGGCCACCAGTGACTCAGAACTAAAGAAAACTCAACCCAAAGCTGCACACAGGGAAGAAATGCCTCAAAGTTGCATTATTATGTAAAGCAAGTGGGAACTGGGGTGCTGAAAATCCGTTCTGAGAAACCCATGACACCAGGCAGAGCCCTGAGAGTCTCATCCTGCCCAGCATTGCTCCTCAGCCTTGGAGAAGGGAAACTGCTGCTTTAATTTAAGGTTCATTGCTTGCATTCCTGCACAGAAACAGCTCCTGCAAAACCAAGCGTGTGGCAGGGCCGCCCTCCAGCTCTATGCATGTGTCACCCCTTCCCCCAGGAGGTCATCAGAAGCCCCCAAGGGCACCACAGACACAGCAAAGGAGTGGAAACCCAGGACACAGACACAGCATTTGTTCCCTTGAGTTATTGAACTCTAGACACCCCCCAACATGGGATCACTACCAGAGATCCTTGGGGTGGGTTACCACTCCCTACACTTCTGCTCACAATCTGAGAGCACAGAGCTCACCCATGAGAGTCCTCTGCACTCAAATACCTGAAACCAGTGCTTCAGACAGAACCCCACGCAGCCCCAGGGACTCCCACAGGAGCTTACCAGGAGCACCTTCCTCCAGTAGCCAGGCAGCTGCTTCCTAACGGGGCTGCAGGGAAACATGGGCTGATAAAGCTGCCCCCACACCTGCTGACTTTTAACGTGCACATTGGTAAAAGCTGCCGCTGACACCCGGCAGCAATGAGCGGCTATGGGGGAGAGCAATGCAGATGCTGCACCTGCGAGCCAGGAGCAGAGTGCCACTAGATGGTGACAGCACCCACGGAAACGCAGCTCCGAGGGCAGAATCCCATCTCCGGCACAAGGCCACAATGAGTTGGATCCGATCTTCTGCGATTGAGAGGTCAGAATCTGACACGGGAGAGCAGACAGAGCCAAAGAGTGACTTTGGGTTGGGAGGGACCTTGAAGAGCATCCGGATTTATTGATCACCTAAGTGATGCATTAGAGAAAACGCATGTTTCTCAGTAAATTAATAGCAGAGGAGAAATTTTTTCTCAGCATTTAACAACCTTTGTCATCTCTGATCAGATACCGATGGATAAGCAGAAGGGCTCTGTTTGGCTGGCTGTCCCCTTACTGGTGCTCTCTCATCCAAACACAGCTCCAGTGTGAGGAAGGATCTGACTTTAAAGGAAAGGACAGGACCTCATTCCTCCATGAATCACAAAGTGTTGAAAGAAGAGGATTTCTCCATGCTGAACACCTTCACAAGCTCCCCGAGGTGCTCCTGCAAACATTGCTGCCCAGCTGTGGCCTCCTGCTTTCCCAGGCTCACGGGGCAGTGGGCACACAGATGCACACACGGTTATGTCACTGCAAAGAGATGTATTCCCACTGCGAATCCCCTCTGCTGGAAGGTGGGACAACAATTACTCATTTCTAACCAAAGCCTCATCTCTTTATTTGAAAATAACTCATTTCAGAATGGAACAAAAAAAAAATCAGTGAATTTTTTCACAAAAAAGAGATCGAGTTTCGGTTTTACAGTGAGTGTGAAATACTCCGTTCTGACAGTTTTCACTTTTATTATACATTGCATTTATTTGCACGGTCCCTCTCTCCCCAGGCCAGCAGCACCCCACCAGCCTGCGTGGCCACGGGGCCTCGAGGGGGGATCTCTGCTGGTGTGTTTCTTCAGTGATGACCTTTGGGTCTCGGGCTGTGGGTGGGAGCTGGGGCAGTGCTGCGGGGAGGGGTCACAGCCTTTGGGTTCCTGGGCAGAGCTCTGTGAATTGCCCCCAATCTTACTGAGCCCGACATGGAGGCACTGAGCATGCAGGGGTTGGGGCTGGGTTGGGTTGGGTTGGGTTGGGTTGGGGTGCTGCAGCTCCAGCTCTGCACTGTGAGGATTCACACTCAGTGCCATCACTGGGGGCTCTGTGTGGAGGAGCGTGGGGTGCAATTCCCCTTTCCCAGCTAATCGGCTCCATCGCTCAGTGCTGCAGCGGACTCCAAATTTCCCTTTGTCATCTGAGCAATAAAAGCTTTGTCCCTGCACCCATCCGACTGAGTGCAGGCCCACATCCACCTGCAGTACCAGGAGCACTCCGTTATCGTAACCCGTGCTACTGAGATGACAATTATGTTTCCAGACATACGAAAATCAAAAATCATTTGAATGTTGCATCATGTAAACAACCCTGTTCTCAGGCATGGACTCATTTATTCCATCCCAAAACAGATGTGCAGAGGATGATGACAAAGCAAAGGCACAGGACCACCAAACAAATGTTTTCCACAAGCAGAGGACCCATCCAGGCTCCATTGCAAGAACCTGCTCCAGCCCAGCAGCCATTTCCACACCTCCCCAACTTTCTGGCGTGCACATGGAAAGATGTGGCTGTAAAACAGGAGGGAAAACGTCAGGCTAATTAAAGGGCTTTTATCTGATTAAAACAGTATCTCTTTTTAAAAAACAGACATTTCCTTGCCTGTGTGTCCCAAACAGCACCTGAGGTTACTGCAGCAGAAAGGAGCTGCACAAAGCAGATTTGCATGACACTGTTTATTGCCTCCTGTGCATTTTTTGCATGTCTCCCAGCACAGTCTCGCCTCTCCCTTTTTTTCTCCACCAGCACTTTCTAATCAACGGCGTTTGCAGACTCCTGCCCGGCAGCAGAGCCAGGCTGCTGGTTGGGCCGCAGCCAGGCACAGCTCCCAGCAGCCCCACAAAGCACAGTGCGTGCACTGTCCCTGCAGCACAGCCCGGTATCACGGCACAGGACGAGGTGCCAGCCCCCAGCTCGTGAATGCCACCACCACTCCTCAAACAAAGCGACAAAACGACGAGCTGTGCTGCAATGCAGGAGGAGCCCGCAGGCGAGGTGTGTGGCTTTGAAGGAAGGAGACATATGAAAGGGTGCGAGGGTGCTGCGGTCCCTGGGGTGCAATGTAAATCCCGGCTTTCCAGGCAAACTCCCTGCTCTGAAACTGAAGTGACTTTATTCAGGCACTAATGCTCCGCTTTAAATAGCGTGGCAGCTCTTATCTTCCCATCTCAGCTGTTAAGGAGCTCTTTGTGCTTCTGCAGACTGACACTGGCCCGAGCGCTGCCGCTGCGGCACATGACGGCCGTGTTTGGTTTCAGCCAAACGCTCGCAGCAGCTGGAGATGCTCGTTCTCCTCCAGCAAAAGCCTGGCAGGTCGCAGCCGTCTCGGCTGGGGCTGCACAGAAATGTGTGGGAGCAGAAAGCAGAACTGGTTTTGTCCCGTCCTGACATATCGGGCTGAGGTTATAGCCTTGAAGACACAGCATGGAGAAGCTTTACATCCTCACAAAAGCTCCATCCCAACACATCTGATCCAGCAGAGCTGTCGGCGATTTGCCACTTGTGCACCTCCCTTCCCCCCCAAGCAAATCCCCTTTTGTTATCCCAAACCCAAAACCCCAATCCAAGGCTGTGCAGCTGCTCCTGAGCAGGGTCTGGAGAGCACCTGGTTAACACAAGCAGCCGCTCTCTGCCTTCTGTGCTGTAAAACACTGCAGGTAGCCAAACCAGAGGATATTGGCATACTGAGCAGTTCTCCACATCAAACGGATCCAATCCATCCCAGGCCGACAGAGCCCAGAAGACATCTGACACCCAGGCAGGAGTCAGGCTGCACCCCAGCAATTTCAGTCTGCAAGGATGCGAGATAAAATATGAAATATAGTATAGAAATGTGTGGTTTGAAATGAAACTCCTGAGCTCTGCTCACACTGCTGGAGCCCAAAGTCTGGGAATGCATCCACTGGACATCCCAAGGGCCAGCAAGTGCCCTGCTCCCTGGCTGTGGTGTAACATTCTCCATCCTCCATCATCTTGCTCCAGTCGTTCAAAACCCTCCATCAATCCAAAGGCAAGTGTTCATTTCAACTGCTGTGGATGCTGGAGCGTATGCTCCTCACGCACGCACTGATCTCCAAGGTGAACCCATTTATTTTCTGGGCAGTTCTGGTCCATTCTGCTGTTTGTAATGAAACCCATGAAAAAGCAAGACAATAACTCTGTTGTGTCCCTGCTGTAGCAGTAATCTACCATCCAATTACTAGGAAGCTTTCGCAGCCATGAAAATACATGCTACTGTGTGCAGGCTGAAAATAGAGATGCCTACAATTACCGGGTAAAGCTCAGTTTGCCCTAAAACACTACTTGACTGTAATTACTTATATTTACCTAATTGCAACTTATCACACCCTGAATAAGAGGGATTGGCGGTGCTTTCATGACGATGCCCGCAGCCCTTTGGGAATCGAGCACCAGGAGTTAATCCCGTGTAATCACAGCTGGTTCCCAGGGCTGGGCCGCTGCTGCCCGCCGTGTCATGTCACCCTGTGTCAGCCTGCGTCGTGTCACTGCAGCGAGGGACCCAGCCACAGCTGCAGGGCTCACATCACTGCACTGTGTCGGTCCCAGCCCCCCCAGCTTGCAGTCCCTCGGTGCAGCTCTGTGGGACAGAAAGCTTGGAAGTGCTTTACTGCTCACTTCTGCTACAAACTGCTGATCTGAGCCGCAGGTACTGACTGATTCAGCGGGACCTTGCAGCATACACTTGGTTTTAGCTGTGTACCCCAGGGGACGTGTCTGGATGCTTTTCTGAATCAGGCTTATAAATCACTAGTTTATATCTGTACTTAGTTTTTCCTTGAGGTTTCACAGACTGTTGAGAGTTAGAAAGGAAATTAGAAAGGAAAGATTTCTTACAATGAATGCAAATAATTCCTTCCTTGCCACCTGTCTGCAGGCGTTTCAGGCCGAGATGAGACTGAATCAGAGAACAATTAAGGCTGGAAAAGACCACCAAGATCACGGAGCCTCACTAGGAATGGGAAAGAGTTTCTCAGATGTGCAGCTGAGCAGAGCAAGCACAGCAAGCAGCACCCTCAGGTTAGGCCAGCTTTCCAGGAGTCTTTGTAACGTTGGGTTTTAAACAACATGCTTGGCTCTAGAAGAGCTACTGAAAAACTGCAGGAGAATCAAATGGGCAGAAACCCTGCAGGAATAGAGGTGTGGCACTTGGGGACATGGTCAGGGGCACAGCGGGGGTGAGCTGGGGTTGGACCTGGGGACCTTGGAGGTCTTTTCCAACCTTTATGTTTTTATGATCCTATGACAGAAGAGCAGACGAAGCATGGTGCTGGGCTGTGGGGTTCAGAGGGCAGCTCTGTTCCAGTGCTGCTCTTTGCATGGGTCTGTAGCATCGTTTCAGCATGTACCACTCACGGCATTAGCACCAGTCATAATGTTATGCAGCTGTTTGCTGTTGTTATAGAAAAACCCATGAAGAAGACAACAATCATATTTAACTATACAGACATTTTGCTGCAACAAGGCTTTGCCAGATGTTTTGCCCCTTGATTATGCATGCCACAAAAGTATGTTTTATAATCACATAAAACAAAGCGAGATGAAAGCCATGGAAATGTCCGTGTGTTCTTTCCCCAGTGCAGATGCTTTCGAGATGGTTTTTGCATCTGTCAGCCATAAATCAAATGGGAAAAACGATCCTCAGGACCAGCGCAACTCTTGATGGAGTCAGTGGTTCTGTCACTGACATTAGTTGATGTCAAGGATTGTTTTTGCTATATACTTCCTACACTCATGGGGAGGTTAAGTTAAATGTTCCTAAAGCACTGCAATGGAAATGGAGCGTGCAGAGATTTCCAGAGTCTCAGATTGAACGGCGTTTATTGATTAGCATTAAGAGAGAAAAAAAGTGGGCTCTGCTGGGGGGGGGACATATGTATCATTCCTAATTTCCATTCCCACCAGTGCCAAAATACACAGGTGGCTGTGGCCAAATCTCGGGCCTGAGTGTGAGGTGCTGTCGGGGGTCATGCTGGTTAATTAACAGCCGAGATGCTCAGATGAAACCTTCATTAGTGATGTGAATATTTTCATGTGAGCTGGCAGCAGGATCTCGTAGCAATGACAAACACGCTGAAGTGATAGGAGGTGTTACTGCATAAGCACAAAACATCGCAATGCCGAGAGAAAGAGCACCCACTTTTTCTGACCTTTCCTAAGCAAACTGCGGCTGTGTGCTACCTATATCCTGCATGAATGAATCCCTTTCTTGTGTGACTGCTCAAAGCCAGTGTGTCCGTTTCTATAGAAGCACCCACAGGATCACAGAAAACCACATATTCAGCTCTTGTTAATGTCACCAATGACGTACCAGGGCAAGTACTTGTTTGTCCCAAAGAAATGCAGGACTTCCAGCGCTCGGTGCGAGCCCGCTGCGGGCACTGGTGCAGAAAAGAAGTTGTTGACATGAGAGGAAAAACCAGGTTTCCTGTTTGAACTCTGACAGGTACTGGAAGATATGAGTAACATCAAATCTTGGTCTGCTCTAAAGGCAGTCTGTGGTCAGGGGGTTCTCACATTTGTTTGTGTGGAACAGCTTTGAATTGTTTGCAGATACTGCGCAGAAGAAACTCGGAGATGCTTATCACCGCGCGGGGCCTGTTCTGAGATGTGCACGTTTGTGAACGGGCTAGGGGAGATCAAAACGACTCCAGATGATATGCCTCACATGCTGTAAATGTGGTAGATGCTCCCGAGATACCTCCGAAAATATCACATGTCGCAGCGTTGTCGAGTACAGGCGGCAGCCGCCCCTGTTTCCATCTCACGCCGCGGGGCAGGCGAGAGGAGTTCGGGGGATTTTTTCCAGATCATTCGTGTGTGTGTGTGTGAATGCTCAGATGAAAACTTTCCCTCCCTGTGACTCTCACTAACAGAACGGCTCGAACAGACCAGTGTGAAAGCAGCAGGGTGCGGGAGGAGGCGGCTCTGGACGCCCGGCTTTGTCCTCGCTGCCCCGTGCTGGTGGCACTGCCATCCTTCGGGAGGTGAGGCTCAGCCCAGGGAGCTGCTTCCATCCCCTTTGCACATCCCAGCTGTGCTGTCCCTGCTCATTGCAGTGAGTTGGACTTCATGACCTTCACAGGTCCCTTCCAACTCTAAGGATTCTATGATTCTGTGATCCCACACCAGCAGAGCAGCACCAGTCCCTCCAGCTGAGGTCTCAGAAGGGAACAGAGAGCACTGCTCAAACCCTCCCTGCAAGGAGCAGATCCCAAACATTTGCATACACAAAACTAACCCTCAGTATTCTTTAATGCAAGCCATCTTTTCCAGAAGTTCTGCTAAGACAAGACCTCCCAGAGCTCTGCTAAACCAAAGTCATATCTGGAGATAAAACTAGCTTGTAGACTCCTCTTACAACTTAGAGCTGTTGTGGCTCAATACAAAACTCTCCTCCAAAGCACGGACCCCTCAGCCATAGAATCAAAGGAGAGAATCACAGAATGATTTGGGTTGGAAGGAGCTGCTAAGATCATCTAGTTCCAACCCCCCTGCTATAGGCAGGGTCACCTCCCTCTAGACCAGGTCCCATGTTATCATCTTATGTCCTCACCTCTCTCACGGTCCAAACTGAATCACATGAGCTGCTCTCCATGAGACCAGAGGTAGTTCTGCTCATGGATGCAGTGCCCAGACGTAGATCTCCAGGAGGACATCAGCACTGTGGCCCTTCCCATGGAACCATCATACCAAGGTACTGCCAGACCAGCCGAGCTGCATCCCACCCCGTGCCCTACAAACACATTTCTGCTCATTTCTGCCTGCTCCCTGATATTTTATCTAGGTTTATTGTTCTTCCAATAGAGCAAGTGCTTACAGAAAGTCATTTTAAGTGCTGACATGGAAGCAGTGGAAACAAAGTGAAAAGTAAAGCCATTCAATCAAGAAAAGAGCTATTCTCTCCAACAGGGCCAGCTGCTGCCACTAAGTAATTGGGGTTTCAGATCTGGACTACTAGCACATTAACTCCAACTGCAAAAGATTATCTTGAGCCATTCCTGATGCTCAGACAGAGCACCCAGCTGGAGGAAAAGCAGAATTGGCCAAGAACTATCCCTTTGCAGCACTGGGTGCTGAGTTTGTCTTCATTTCTGAAAGAGCTGGGACCCTTTTAGACAAATTCACCATTTTCTGCACTCATTTTTATAAACTTAGTGAAGAATTGTGGTACCCCACAAAGCTGATCCGTTTTTCCCAGCTGGATTGTGATGGTTGCTCTGAGGCAGCTGGCACTGAAATATTAATTAAATGTTCCCAGCAGTCTGATCCTGAAACTCCCCCGAAATTGCTGGGTCTTGAGTGGTTACCTCACTGCCTGCACTTAATGATGCACCTGAATCGGGGCTCTGACCACAGACAGAAGCAGGAGGGATCTTCCTTCCACTGAAGCCACTGCCCCGGTATTTATATGAAAATACCAGAATTCACCCACTACCTTTTTTGTTGATAGCAATCCATACTAACATCATTAGAAACGGACATTAAATAGCACAAACAAAATCAACAGTAAGAAAACCTGGTAGATTCCTAAGTAGAAAAGGAGTACAGAATTCGTTCAGCGTGCGACACAGCAGTGAAAAAAAGATGTTTGGAAATGGGAACGTTGTTGTTCACGTACGGCGCTGCAGCACCAGGAACCCACCGGCGTGGAGGGCTTTCCTTTAACTGAGTGCTAATCTGTGGCCAATTTTTGAATAACTTTCAAAGTGAAACTGTTTAAAACAACACATTATGGGTCTTTGTTCCTTTGAGTCTTCGAGCACCGATGCAAACTATTCCATTTCAAGTGCTCCCCGCTGATTCAGTCTCGTTTTAGCAAATAATAAGGCCAGGTGTGTTTACACTCCTTGTCCATTAATATTCAAATCCTACATTTGGGAAAAGAATCAAATTTAACCAAGAGATAAGAAAGCCAGATTAAGTCAATTATTAAATATGATTTGTGCTCATTATGTTCATTAGGTATGATTTCACTGAGGAATTTTCCCCCTTTATTTAACTCTTCACGCTTAAGTGCTGCTACCAAATGTTTTGATTCTTATTTGAATAAAAAATTACAAGGAATATCCCTCTTAGACTTATTCAAATTCTCCCTTTTCAACTTTCAGCTTGTTTTACACGTTGGATTTTGAGACAGTTAATAAGATGTAATGGGACTCTGTGTGCTCTGAGCAAAAGCTCCGTTTCTTACAGCCAGGCTGCGGGCAGCAAACGCCCAACACAGAACCCAAAGGGCCACCAAACTGCTCCTAAATCTCCTAAAGTGGGTGCCACACACCATTTGTGACCCCAGCCCTGCCTGCTGCCTGGCCCCATCTCATCACAAAGGGACAAGCAGAAGTCAAGAATAAAAATGTGTTGGTTTATTAGAAAAAGATAAAAATAAAAACAAGCATTTTTTTACCCAAGCAGCAGATTTTCAAAGTGTCTAAATTTTCTCTTTTCTCCTCCTTTTTTTTTTTTTTTTATTCTATACTTTCAGAATACCTAACCACAAGCATTTGAGCAAACTAGAGAAAAGAAACTGTTGGTAATTTTCTGTAAGTTTCAAAAGACAGCAGGATATATACGCCGTTTTATGTTTCTATGTATAGAGACCTACTGGCAAACGTACAGTGGAACAAAGATAGACATCTAGATTTGTACCTGCCGTTCATGTGCCTATATGGACATAGATGCTTAATTAGATAAGTAAACAATGGAAACTTTTAAAATTTGTAGCCTTGTTCTAAACTCTGAGTGTATCTCAAACTTGAGCACAAAGGTTTGAATGCTATCCATGGGTGCCAGCTGGCCAGGCACACAGCTCCTGGCCTGGGCAGGTGGGGTGCTTTGGCTCCTGGCTTTGGCCAGCACAGAAACACATATGTAAATAATGTGTAAAAACAAATATGTAAATGTGAAATAAATATCTTTGATCAAATATTTTGATTAGCACGTGAAAGTTTGTAGCAGAAAAATGAGTTCTGAACTGTCAAGCGAGGTGGTTGTAACACGGAAGAGCTTGAGCAGAGCTAAGGCAAGAAAGAAGGGAGATTCAGACTGGATATAAGCCAGAAGTTGCTTATGCTAAGGGTGGCGAGGCACTGACACAGGCTGCCCGGAGAGGTGCAGACATCCAAGGCCAGGATGGAGCAGCTGATGGAGCTGTGGGTGCCTGTGCTCATGGCAGGGAGTGTGACCAGGTGACCTGGAAGGGTCCCTTCCAACCCAAACCATCCGATGACCCTGTGATCCCAGGGGTCTATGGCAGCTCAAACTCAACTTCAGGCTGCAGGACCTGAGATCCCATGAGATCCCATGCCTGGTTTCCCAGCACTGCTGAAAGAGCCGTTCAGCTGTCCACGGAAATCAATCACTCCAAGCAAACCAAAAAGCAATTTGCTTATTTTTATTAAGCTTTCTTTTCCCCTCTGCTGGCAAGGCTTAAAGGAAGCAAAGATATAAAACAGAAATATTTAAGAGAACATTCATTAATTTGTAATAACTACAACATTGTGTGTTTCAAATCCCCGTCTCTCTGGGAATCGTGTGTTAAATATTCATTCCGACAGTCACACAGTTCCAAAGAGCATATATTTCTTTGCAACCAAACTTTAAAAATTAATGAAGGGAAATAAATCCAATAAAACCCAGATGATGACTTTGACTAACTCCGTTTTCTTAAAGCAGTCTGATGGCTTAAAGAGCTTCTCCTTCTCTCATGGTCTGTGGAGTTTGGTTTTAACTGTGATTGACATCTTCTTGGTCTTTGTAACTGATGATGAAAAACACAACTTTGGGTCTTTGTAATAGATGATAAAAAGCACAACTTTGGTAAGTTGACAAGAAAACCATTCTGCAAGAGCAGAATGGGAAGCAGACGTCAACAAGCAAGCTGAAGGCTTTTCCCAACCTCGTCAGTACTTCTTGGAAACCTGAAACCATCTCCAAGTGCAGGACCAAATCTGCCATACAGCCAGGCATAAAGTAACTACATTTGGTCCTCAAATAGAATGTACTGTTGTGTTTTATCTTCAGCTAAACAAACATTTTGCATTCACCAGAAGTAAAAGTTAACACTCAGATCTGAGGCCAGCTCTGGATCCCCTATTAATGCCTCTCTTCAAAGTTCCTGTGAGCTATGAAAGCAGCACAGACTTCATGGCAACCCCTCCCTTCATTTCATTCCAGGCTGGAAGGATACTAGTAAGCAAAAAGCAGCAAAAGGAATTAGTGAAATTCCTTGCTTTTTATAAGCAAAATGTTACTTCTCTGTCATAGAAAGCACTTTTCAGTTGATTGATTTTCTTATTCCTATCAAACCTCTTGTTGATTTTCACTTTCTAGGTCTGTGCCCTGGCAATATTTTACTCTTGGCCACAATAGAGGCTGCTCATAACACCTTGAATGTGTTTCTGGGATTCCTACTGATGCCTTTTCAGGAGTCACTCTAGCAACTATTTTCTTCCTAGTTTTATCACCCTCAGTTACACCAGCCTGCTCACAGCTGGCAAACACTAGAGCACCCCATGAACTCCAGCACTAGGAAATAACCATGGAATTTTACACCCAGATTTCATCACTTACTCTTCTGTAGCCAGGAATCCACACTAAAAGCAATAATTCTGTTCTTGCGACACAACAGAAGTATGTAAGTGGTTATTGGTACCGCTATTTTTAGCCAGAACAAAACTTCCACTTCCCCAGATTGAAGGAGGCAGAGATGAACGAGAATCGTCTGCAAAGAGTGAGTACCTCCAAGCCTCCACGTGTGTGTGCTCTAAGTGCTTTTCAGGAGTCGGGACAATCCCAGCTATTTTGTTAAAATCCACATCACCATCACACATTGGGTGGTACAGCTCCGTTTTCCCTCAGCTTTCTGGCTATGATCCAGCTCCTGGCCACACTTCTTCTATGGCCCCTCTGCACTTACCTTGACTTTCTGCTCCCAGTCCTGGCTCTCACCTGGTCTTGAACCAAGTGTCCAAACCCAAAACAGGCCTTACACAGAAGCTGCTATCTACAGTGCAGGATTTCCCAGACAATATTGTGCAAATGCATATATGTATTATATATAAAAAAATCTACTCTGAATGCAAACTTTCCCAAACCCTTTGATGACGGCAATAGAAAGTGGGATTGCAAGTACTGATGTGATGTTGCTTACTTGCATTTCTCATTATTGTAACAAGCAATCAAGCTACAGGCACTAGAAACCGAACAGCAGCTCAGGTCTAATTCTCCTCTGATTGCTATGCTGCTGCTGCTAAAACGTTGAAGTACAGATGGATTCTGCCCTCAGACTCTCATATAAACACGTACACATGCAGACCCACAAAAGGGTACTCAGCAGCATCGCCTCTAATAGCAGTTAACAGCATGAGACAGGAGGCACAGGATTGTCTGCTCGGGGAAAACACAGGGAAGCACATCAAACCAGCAATGCCACAGCACCTTTATTTCAGTGGCTGCAAAATGCAGCTGTAAAGAAGAGAACAAGAAAGAATCCGCATGGCACTGAGTCCCTAAGGCACACCGAGGCCGACCCCAGCTCCCCCAGCACCAGCCCTGACACAGACAGGAGAAAGCTTATTCTCAGAGCCCAGCCCTGAGCACATGGGAAGGCTGCCACGCACCACCTGCAGGCTCAGAAAGCCAGAAGTTCACTTGGTTTAATTTTTCTACATTTGTTATATCTTCGTTATTATTGCAGCACTGTTCCACCTTCTCTCTCTTTATTGGGTCCTAATTTATCATTACTTAACAGGAAAGAGCTTTCTCTATGCATTTCATGTGGCCTTTGGAAGGATGTCTTTCCACAGCCCTTGAAGTTTCTGCAGAAATACATTTTTCTCTCCTATCTCAACAATCTTTTTGCTTCAACAAGAAGTTTATTTTTTCTCTCTCTGCCCTGCTTTTTTAGCAGCCCTACTCATGGCCATGAGCTGCCACTCAGAGACTTTCCATCAATCTGAAAGAGCTTCAGCTCACACTTTGGGTTCGTTAAGTTCTCTGCCCCTTCTCATCTTCACATCCCTTTACTGCAATGCTTCCTACCCACACAGGAGCTCATTTGTATGAGCTGGAAATCTCATGAGACAGCAGCTCTCAGGTTGTTTCCAATTCCCAAAGAGGGCAGTGCTTGTGCCCTCAGAGGGTTTCAGTAACTCCCATTCTGAACTGGCAATAAATATAATTATTCAGGCACTAAAGCATCTCAGATTTCATCAGGTTTAGGTAGAACAGACGGAACTATTTGGCCACTTTTAGCTCTATAAATGTCATGAGGTTTGAGTAAATCTTCATGGGTGCCAGAGCAGATATCCATTCCCAGGGGTCCGGTCACACCCAGAGGGGGAACACCAGCAACTCACTATCAAGTGAATGCATCAAGTGAAGGTCTGCAGGAAGCTGTCTCGGATTCTGTTTTGTCCAGTGCTTTCCCTAAAATCAGGGATGATCAGGCAGAAAGGACATCCTCAGTTTTGCAGACCGTGGAATCCCCTGCCAGTATACTGAAGGGCAAGACCAAAGTTCAGCATGATCTTTACAACAGAAGTAACAATGGATTGTGTTCAATATAGGCAAGTGATCAGTACTACAAAAAAAGGAGTGAGCACCAATGGGCACCATCAGGTGCACCTGGAGACAAGATGGTGCAAACACAACGCACAGGTGATGCGATGGAGGGGGACAGACTTCAACTTTGACTGAAGAGACTCGGGAAATCAAACTTCAGGGAAACTCTCTAGTGATAGGGATGTCCTGGAACAGTGTGCATGGAGATGTGAGTTCCCATCATGGCAAGTTTGTAAGAGCAGATGTAAAGGTTTCTCATTGGAACAACAGAGGACGTTTTTCCTGTAGTGGTTCAGGGATGGACCAGAAGACCTGAGAAATCCTTCCTCTGCTCATTAAATAGCTGACTATGGTTAGGTTCTCTGGGAAGATCAAAGCCAACACTTAACCAAGCACAGTGCAACTGCAGATCCACGGATGTTGTTATGATACAGCTTTCTGGATTTTTAAACCCGCAACAATAGTTAGTGGCCAACCTTGCCCAGAAGCTCCACTGAGATGATGCAATTCTGCTCTGCTGACAGAAGCCTTTGGTGGGAACGGGAGAGAGTCCACTTTGATTGCTTTTCACTCCCAGAGCTACAGATTCACCCAGGATCTGGCTTATTTTGAGTGAGAAGGGTGCAGCTCTGGTGACACAAAAGGATTTCCATGGCACAATTGACCTCATGTTTTCTTCTTTATTTTTTGCCTAACGAAACAAATAAACAAAAAAGATCTAAGACGTCTGTCAGTGCCATGTCAGCCTGCTTCCAATCCTGCTCCCATCCCACCACCTTCAGAGCTGAGCTTTGAGTAAAACATTCAGGTTTTGTCCAAGAAGGGAGACAGAATCCCTGCCTCCCATGTGACATCCAGCCCATGTCACTAGAGGGAAGATCACAGCTGAGATAAGCTTTTATACAAACACCGAAGGAAAGGAAGACATCAAGCAGCAAAAGGATGAGTAACAAATGCCAGACAGGCACAGGACAGTGTTTGGGTGAAGCAAAGTCTCTGCCTTCCACATCCATCCTTCCCTTATTCTGCTCAAAACAGGGCAAAGGTACACAATCAGCAGAGGTCCAGGCAGGAGCGAGGCACTGTAATCCCAAACCCTGGGCCACAACCTCACTGTCTGCCCACACACCTCATTCTGCCTCATTGTTCTCAAAGCCGTGTGCACGAGGTTCATTCAAGTTTTGCTCCCTTAGCTCTCTTGCTATTTACTTACACCATTATTTCATGCAGACTTATTGTTCAAGCCTTTCTTTTGTTCTTGTAAAGATTAACTTCTTAGAAACAAGCTCGGTCGGCAAAGTGTTTTGAAACATAACTCGGTGGTGGTGGTCTATTTTCAGCAGTGAGATGCTTGGTGGTCACCGTGCTTTACTACCAGCAGTTAGTGGTTTTAAAAGTTGTTTTCTGTTCTACATATTAACATATTTCGTTTACTATAAAAAGACTCCTAAACATACATGTCTCCAATCTTCCTTGCCCATTACGGAAAGAAACCCAAACGTTGTATCAGAGACGAAGCCAAAGTCATGTCTCAAAATGTTTTTACCCCAAAACTACTTTGCTTGCAGACTCTCTAACCATTTATTTTCCGGACGAGCTTAAGAGCCCTTAAAACAACAACACAGGCACAGCCACCACACCCCATCAGCCACGCACTGCGTTTCCTTATTGTTAACACAACAGCAAGAATCCCAGCATGTATGAGACATGCACAGCAAAAGCACCGACCGTGTTCTGCACTCTGCAGACGATATCGATGGAAAATAAACAGTCATTTAAAAAGCAAGCTGCACGACTTAGAGCTGTGTCTCAGCTCCTGCTGCAGAAGGGCCAGGCAAGCACAGCTCTCAGTCTTTCAGAAAAGGACTTTAAAGTGATTAGGAAAAACTTATCTGTCTTCAGCCATGGGTGATTTATTCTGGGTCAGTATTTACCAGTGAGCAGTATCTGACATGCCATGCTCCCGTCTGTGGGGCAGAGCTGGGACAATGGGCTCTGTGGGCTGTGTCTGTGGGCAGCAGGGCACTGTGTGCAGCTCAGGCATGGTCACAAAATGATATCAGTAAATGGGAAGCAGTTCAGAGCAGGGCTAGCAAAATAATGAAGAGCCGGAGGGAATGGATGGCAGAGGGGAGATTAGGGCATTGCATATGTATGTCTTTGACCAAAGGAAACCATTTGGGATATCTGACAGGTACAAGCTCAGAGAAGAGGGAAGTGCTCAGGGTGCGATGGATAACTGGGAGCAATTATAGGCAGCTAAATGAAAAGAAAGTTAGGCTCAATACAGGGAAAGAAAATGAAGAAAGAAAATTAGAATATGAAATAGTTTAGGGCAAAAATACGGCAAAAGGGTCATACGCAGAAACTCCTTCAGTGGAGAACTCAAAAATAAGCATGATAATACCCTAACAAATATTTGGGAAAGGGCTCAACCTTTGAGAAGTGGGGACACTGAGTGACCCACTAATGCTTTGCCAGCTCCAGGATCTAGAGCTCTATTACACCTGACCACATCACGGGATGCGGTGCAGCAGAGTCCAACACATTCACTTCCAAGGAAGCCTTTCCTCGGGGTCTCTGCTCCCACGTGGCCAACCTGAGGCAGCTCCACAGGCTCCAGGACATCTGACCACTGCTGCCACACCAGCAGGAGCCCGGCACATGCAGCAGCATTACAATGAACAGCAGCCAGAGAGCAGAGGGAGCTGCCACATGCTCTCCCCTCTGCGGAGTGAAGCTCTGGAGCAACGTGTACCACCGGGTTGTTCTCCTTTTGCCAGAGTTCACATCTGTGACACAAACAGTGCAGTACTCTTGTACTGCCTTCACTTCAAGGAGTAGGAGAGCTTCCAAAGCTACCACTGGGCAATGAGATGTAAGGAGCTTCTGCAGCAGCACAGTCTTCTTTCTGATCCCAGAGGCTCCCAGCTCGGAATTTTCTATTCTAGCACAGAACTGCAAGACAACGTGGGGTTAAAACCAAGCCTTGCATCAAGATTAAATACATCTGTTATGAAAACTCGCTATGTTTTGCATACGTGATTCAATAAAGAGTCTTAGTGGGATAATTGCTTCGCCAAGGTTATTAACCAGAATTTTCTTTACTTTTTTTTTTTTTCTCATTAGTCTTTAGAATAATGTTTAAGGTAAACAACTCATAATTGTGCAAGAACTGCATTAAGCGAGATGCTCCATCCTAAACATTCACTCCCGGATATTATGTACTATTACCAAAAGTCAGCATAGGAAACGGATACTTCAAGAAGCTACAGCACACAGCGCATACATGCGAAACACAAAAGACCCACTGAAAATTAGGTCCTGAATATCAGAGGGGAATAGCAAGGGGCGAACGAGACTCGTACAGGGCCGGGAGGCGCGGGCAGAGCGGAGCGGGTGGGACGCGGGGGGGGTGCGGCCCGAGCGCTGCGGGGCGGGGAGGGGCCGCCTCCGCCTCCGGCCGCCAGGGGGCGCTGCAGCGCAGCCCCCGCCGGGGTCACGTTCACGCAAACGAAGCGCCGTGCTGGGCGGGGGGATGCAGGGGTTGCAGGCGAGCAGAGCGGAAAGCGTGCTTCAGGACACTGCTCGGGACCGGCTTCAGTGCTCTCGTGCCCGGGTGAAACGTAGGGTTTTTAAAAGATGTATCCGAGAAGCTAAGAAATTGTGATCAAAGAAGGAGTACGGTACACAGAGATGGGCTGATGTAGACTGGAAAGCGCAACATCCGAACTGTTAACGCTGTACACTGCCATCCATTTGCAAGTGGACTGCATCCCAGAGCCCCTCTGTTTGGACCAGAGCATCTCAGAATCCAGCTCAGAACAGAGCCACGTGGCACCAGTCTATTGTTTCGCCTGGGCTTGGTCCAGCAGAACTGTTAGAGCACACTTGCCGATGAAGTGCTGGCTGTATTCCCTTCTTCCATAGCAGAATTCAGAGGTGAGGACTCAGGTTTAGGATGGTTTGCCACAATCTGATGCCCATTCCTGTGTTTGGAGAAAGGTGCCATTCTGCCAAAAGCCCAATCCATCCCTGGAGAACCCTGCAGGTCTCAGCCCCTCCCCACAGCCGAGCAGAGCTTTGCCTACTCAGCATGTCCTGCCAGAGCAGTGCTGTGAAATAACCACCTCAAGTCCCAGTGTTGCAACAGTTCACATCCCTGAGCAACTGTCACCTGACCCTAGAGACTCCCGGAGCCGTGTGATGCATTTCCCATCACATTAATGGCACAGAGGGTGTCCTGCAGCACTTTTGAGAAGGCCGTTTCCCAGCAGGGTCTTGTTAAGGGTAATGAGCTGAGCACCCACAAAGGATGAGGCAGATAACTGGGAATGCCACAGCCGAAGCTGAGAGTGACCACTAGTCAGCATTGCAGGCTTCCGACAGAAAACACATTGTTTTCTGCTATGTGGACAAACAGGTTGGACTCATTACCACGTGTAATCATTATTATTTGTGCTCTACAGACATCAGAGTTTTGTCTTTAAATGAATTTATGGGGAGGGGGGGGGGAAGTAAATCACAAAGCTGAATAATCCCTTTAATTATATGCTTAAAAATCCTGAATGGAAGAAATTAGGAGACACAAAGGAATAAACGTAAACTAATTATTCCTTGTTTTGCAGCTAACGTATTTCTATGGTAACCACTATGGCCTTCGAAGAAATTAAATGATCTTTTAAATCAGTCCATCAGGAAAGTCACCCAGCAAAGCCACAAAACAAAGGTCTTTCAAATAAGCCTAGAGATGATGAAGGAGAAAAGCATGCTTTTTCCCAGCTGTTGATCATTAGAGCTACGAAACTGCATTTTCATTAAAACCACCGAGGAGATCCTCTCTTGTTGCTCTGTGGGAGGTTGGTGGCTGTGTGCATGGGTGCACACACAGAAGAAAGGAGAGGTGACTTCTGTACGGTGTGCCAGCAAAGCAAGGTGAACAGAAGGCGAGCAGGTGCGGTTTTGTTGTGTTTTTGAGAAGGGTTGCACTTTCTGCTCACGTATTTGTTGGGGTTGAAAATTTCCAGCCTAGTTCTTAACACAACCTCGGTTCCCCTGAGCAGCTTTTGGTAGGACGTGTGCTGTTCAGCTCTGTCTGCCCGGTGTGAGGAGCCGTGTGTCCGGCTGACAAAAGGGATCTGCCATTTCAGTAGGTCAACCGCACATGCAGAGCGCTGCTGTGCTCAGTAAAGACCAAGTTTACACATTTTCCTCTTGAATTGTAGGAAATTAATCAAAACCATGCGCTTCAAACCTAAACCAGGCTGTCATCGGCTTTGCATTATTAACGTTTAGCTCAAGGGGTGCATTGCCAGAGGAATAATTCAACCAGAATGGGCCACGAAGCAAGCAGATTTGGGCTCTGTGGGAGGTTTGCCTCTCCAGGCTGTGCAGAGCTTGTTAGCCAAGCAGACAGCTCATGCAAACACGCCTCGCTCCTCTTTTGTCTGCACCACCAAAACCAATGGCTTCCCCTATCACATCTGTGGCCATGCTGGCAGCTACAGATAAAGAGATGAACCGAATAGCCTCATATGGAGGGATCCTCAGTGTTCAGTTAGGAGGGAAGTCCCTGCAGCTGAAGGGTTCAAACCCTTTCATAGAATTCTTTTCCTCTCTTTGGGCTCTGCATGGCACTTCTGGTGCCTTTCTCCTGTGCTCACCCTCCTCTAGCGCTGTGAACAAAACAGGAACTTTACTGCAGAGCATGGAATTGAATGCTGCCCACGCTCACTTTGTCCCTGTGCTGGCATGAGTTGTCACAAGCAGCAGAAATATCCAAACTGCTGTCTGTCAGCAGGGACACGAGAGCACTGCTACCTGCCACAGGGCTTCTCCTTAACAGCCAACTTCAGCTTCACTCCTTTACCCCGATGTGTTTCACCGCAGCTTTGTAGGGACAAAGACACGTCACAAATCCCAGGCACAGGCCAGCAACAAGTCATTCCTGCCCTTGGTTAGCATAAGTTTATTAATATTCTTAATAATAGCAATAACCGCTCCTATTAAGACAATCTGTTGGCTTCAGACTACAGGTCCTATTTTCCTCAGGATCTAATTTTAGAAGCTTCTGGGGACTGTGTAAACTCTTGAGCTAGAAACGAACACAAAACCAATACACACTGTTTGCTTAAAGCACGGGGTGGGTGATGAGACCCAAATACCATGAAGTGAGTCCTGGGCTTTCAGATCTACAGAACGAAGTGCAGCACAGAGCTTCATGGGCCTGGCTGGGCTGCTGCTAAGAGGAAAAGCTTCCCCAGCAACTTGAGGAGAAGGCAGCAAACTTGTGAGAACAACCAACGCAGGCATCAAACCCTGTCAAGGTGTGGGAAGGGCAATGGGGATAAGTGTACAGCCACGTGGGGAACTCAGCTGATAGCGAAGCTCGCTCCCACTTGATGCAAGACGCAGCTTTTGTTGCTTTTCTATTCAGTTTCCTTCATAAGACAAAGCAGCTTTTTGCACACTGAATCATATTCCTAACATCAAGTCCATTCACACTGTATTTTTCTCATTACTCCAGCAAAAAATATCAAAAGCTACACAGCATTTGCATCACACTTCTAACAGACAAAAGAGCAGGAACATCTTCCCGAGATTTTTCAGCTCTTGATTCTACAGAGCACTCCAGCAGCTTAATTTACTGCACATGAGTGGTGTTCAGCTCCAGTGGGACCACATAGATGATTAAAGAATAAATGCAATTGTCTCTGTAGATCAATGCCAACATTTATTCCTCCCTGAGTATCAGATGGATCCTCAAAACCTCTTTGATAAATTCACATGGCACAAAACATTGTGATCCAAGCTATAAAGCCACACACACTACTAGAAATCTCTCAGATACATGTTAACATTGCAAATCAATTATTTTGTCCCTACTTCATTTCTTACTTGCTTCTCCATGATTTTTCCAGAAATCTGTGCATAGAAGAGCTCCTAAAAGCAACCCCTCACTTTTTCCTACAATTTCCTGACTAATTCCAGATCAGAAAACATTGACTGGGGTCAGATCCCTTCAGTGGGGATACATTTTCAAGGCTCTGGAAATACAACTGAAGGTCCTTAAAAGATACCAGAAGTTTGCAGAGCAGCAGCATGCCACCAAATTGGATACAGGAGTTGGTTTTGCTGAAAGATGCTGCTTCAAATACAGGTTTTTCTGAACTCTGAGGACCCTCAGACTCTGAAGATCAGCTTCCATCAGAGATAGGTTTAGTGGCCTCACAGCAGTGACCCTACAGGAAAAATAAATGAGTATGTGTTGTTCGCTGAAGGCGAAGGCATGTTTTGCACACATGATGTCACTCTTGCAACTCAGGAGGAACTAATTGCTTGGCTTGTTGTAGTCTCATACTCGTTGGGCTCACTTGCAAATTATAGTTGTCTGGAGAGCTGCAGCATGTCATCAGCACACAGCTATGTTGTCTGAAGCGTAATTAATATCTGCCTTTCTTTTCAAGTTCCTTATTTACCCTCTTTCCCCCATGACAAATATGTTAATGACCTCTCCAAAACCCACAGGTTGTCATTTTCAAAGAGCCCCTGTCTTTCTGCCTTGAGCTGAACACTTGAGACTAACTCACCCTGAGTCTGTTCCTGCCCCCATTAAAGCCACTGAGGGTTTTGTCCGTGACTTCAGCATAAGCAAACTCTCACAGGTTCTAATGGGAGTGGGACCACAGACCTATTTTACTTTGCACCTTCAGCCAGAGGTTAAAAAAAAAACAAAAAACACACCAAACAAACAATAGGGATTGTCCTGCAAGTCTGCAGGATTTGGTGTTGAATCAGGTGCCCAGGGCAATGCCAGGATCTCCAACCATCCAATCCCATGGGTTGCCGAACTCTGTTGGATTACCAGGTCTGGAAAAGCTATCCTTTTGCCTTTGGTTTTGACCCGTTCTAAGGATGGGTTTTAAAACAGCATTTCAATTTTTCTGCAAAATTATTACCTGCTTAGCTGATTCTAAGTACTTTCCTGCAAAGGGCAAAATATTTCCCAGATCTGAATATAGCTGCATGTGAAAATAAGTATAGACAACAAGTACATTGGTGACAGCAATAACTGTACTGGTAGCCCAGATCATTACCGTGGAACATCTTGATACCAGTTTATAAAGCACTCATACAAGGACTTGAAAAATCCTCACTGCATGACTCTTACATACACATATATATATAGATGAGTATCTTTACAAATGAGTCAGATTTAAAAATAATAAGTGTATTTACACTAAAAACAGAAATAGGATCTCCTATATTTAACTACCCGCATCTGTATTCTACTTTTCCTTTTTTATTAAAAAAAAATCCCCTGATTAAATCATCTGCCAAACAGCAGAGACCTCCATTCAACAGAGAAATGCTATTTCCACTACTACAAAGCTGTTAGTTTCAGATGTGAATAAGGCATTTCCCTTCCCAAGATTTAAACATGTGGCAAGTCCCCACACCGTATTTATCAAGCTGTCACACGTCTGTAGCCCACCAGTTAGCAAGGTGAGTCTTCTGGAATTCTCACCACACTACTAATGTGAATGCACTTGCAGGTAAGAATGTATAAGGTATGTTATGTGTTGTACACGGTGCTGTAAGATAGAGGTTCAGGCATATCTTTCTAAATTGTTCTCTTCTTCCATCCACATGGAATCTCCTTCTCCCTTAGCTTCTAAGCTTGCTTTCTACCTGGCCATATCCTGACCCCAGAATTAGCTGATATGTGGCACACCTCTTGTTGATCTAGAAGGATGTGTATGAGCAGACCCTCTTGGGACTATGCTCACAAGGCAGTGCTCATATCTGTTACTGTTGGCCTCGGAAAATTCCTGCTTTTGCCATTTATTAAAGAAATCCTCTGCATTTAAAAGCATTTATAAGTTTATAAAGTTTGCCAGACTTTGTAGCAAATCCAGTGGCTTTTAGCACTCCTTTCTCTTCTAGGAACAGCAGAACAAAGGTTATGATTCGATTCCTGGGTTCATCTTCTCTTTGCAGTATCATCACTGACAAGCAACATTTGACACCCCTGTGCCTCAGCTTGCCTAGTTCATAAATGGGCCCAGCAACACCTCTGTCACGTGGTGTTAAAAGGTTGAGTTAATTGCTGCTCATAAATCACATTGCAAAGAGAAATATATATATATGCAAAGTAGTTTTGATGTTGTAATAGAATGGCATTGCTTTTGGATGCAATTAAATTGTTAGGAGATTCATATTTCTTGTATCACTCTGCTACCCATTAGCATCAAATATTACTTCCAGAATACCCAAAACCTAGGTACAGTGTCTGTGCTATTTGAGAAGATGCTACTCAAGACACTCACCAGGGAAGATGCTGGAACAGGAACATTTTTCTCTCTCCTTCTCCCATTGAAGTGGAGCGATTTTTGCATTCACTTTAAATGTTGTAGAACCTGAATATATTCCCCATTCCCAGCCAGCTTTGAAAAGCAACACTGCCACTTTGTAAGACAAATCCTACATTTAATAGCTCAGTTATAAACAAATGCTTCTCCTCCCTCTGCTTAACTAGCACACTGGGCTGCCGAAGGATTTAAAATGAGGCACCTTCACTTTGTGAAGTGTTTTGAGATCTGCCAAGTACAAAGTAGCATTAAGATTACCATTTTCACTTTGATTTTTTTCTCTATGAACCACTTGCTATCATCTACAGCTGCTTTGTGGACTAGGTGCAGATAAGGGGTTTAGGCATGAATACTGTACATCTCAGGATATCACACACACAAATGTAGCTTGCAGTAGCAGAAATAGGATCAAGCTATGAAGTTTGGATTAGATGAGAAATTTCCTATTTAAGACTACAATGATTTTCAAAGCCTTACTTTCCTTTCTGCCCACTGGAAAGATGAAGGAACACTACAGAGTTTTGGTACAGGTCCAGAATTCAACAGTGCCCATTGAAACACTCTTTGCTTGGTTTTTATCTGAATTTCAGCTCTCAGGTGTAACTGAAGTGGGCATTTTCCATGCTTCTATGCTGCAACAAGGTGGCACGAATTGGCACAAGAGAGAGGAGAGAGCAATAAGGACTCACCAATGGAGGTGCCTACGGTGGTGTGACATCATTTCCTACACATTTCTCCTGCTGCTCCTGTAAGCTGACACTCCTTTCGATCCTAGCAGACAGCATGCACAGCCACCAGCGGACATCAGAATCCCTGCCGAGCAGTTCAGTCTAAGTATGACTTCCAACCACACAACAGTGACAAAATCCCTGAGAACTGCTTGTTTGTAAAATCATCCCACTCCTCTCTCTTCCCAGGACAGCTTACCTGTCCTACCACTAAAACAGGCAGGTGAAGGTGTTAATGCATTGTTTAACCATTTCAGATTTAACTATTTCTAACCACGACACTGCTTCTTTCAAGGGCTGGGTATGCTTAGCAAGGGAAACCTAAGGTTTTCTATGAGAAGATCTTTTTCTTAAATCTTACATGTGGGAAAATAATAATTTTTGAGGTAGAAATACTTCACCTGCTTCACTAAACGAACCTGCTGCCTCGGGGGTTGCACAGCAACTTGACTTTGGTGATAAATTTCATCCTAGCAGAAAAAGCCAGGCAAGGGTTTCTTGACATTTTAGCTGCCTCCTAGCACCTACGAACAAATAAAATGACAAAGTTAGATCACATTCATCTCATGTTTGGAATCAAGACAAAATGTGGATACCCTGGGTGGCCAAAATTCTGATCTGGATTTGAAGTCATAGTTTTTCCAAGGGGCTGGACTCTGGTACAGCCACCTCTGTACTAAAGAATGCCAACAGGGAGACAGGTAACATATATCATACATGACCGTAGGATCTGGCCTTCATTTGGGGGCAGAACACTGAAACTGTAATTGCTCTTGCAATGAATAGCTGATGAATGAATACAATTAGTCACTTCATTTAACCTGTTGCTGGCTCTGCCAACACGAGTTTACAGAAGACATTAGTCTGCGCACAGACAATAAAAATCAAGATATTTGATTAAAAAAATAATAATAACAAACACAAAACTTTTCAAAAACTCCAAAACAAATAGGGCAACACATCCCCTTCTCCTCGAGCAGGACAGAGGGCACGCCCGCCCTGTGGGCACAGCTGGTGCTCAGCAGGCAGTGGGCTCCCAGTAAGGGCTTCAGCCCCATGCCTGGCCAGGCAGCAGCTGCCCTGCAGCACACAGCATCACACACCGCCAGAAACACCTCATCTGTCTGCATTTAGCTTGCTGGGGTTGGGAAGCCTGGAAAAACCAGGCCACCATCAGCACAGGGCTGGTTTTGTCTCAGTTTCCTCCCACCTGCACAACTGGCTGTCGGCCATTTTGTCCCTGGGCCCCAGGCCGTGCGCAGCAGGCTGGAGGGGAAGGGCAGCCATTTTGCTGCCCTCAGCCCCACACGCAGCGCTGCAAGGCAGCGGCATGGGGCACACATCTCCGGGAGGTGGGAGAGAATCATTAATGCTGGAAAGACCAATAAGATCATCTAGTCCAACCATCAGCTCATGGCTGTGACCACTCTAGGCCACATATAAAACAGCCACAACTGGCACGACAGAAGGAGAAGTGTCTCAGAGCAGATTTTCCATTTTAATAGACAAGATGATCTCAACGCCAGTTCAAAATGGTCAAATCCATGTAATCATCACTTACGCTGCCCTGGATGCTCCAGTGTCCTTTCCTTTCACCTCTGTATTTAGACTTTGAAAGCCACTGTGGTCACGTTTTGCTAAACAACATCATATCTTGCTGCAAAATGCACCGCCACGACTGTAAAGTTACTGGAGTTGCCAGCAAGACCTGCACACGACACAAGGCCTTCCCTTCCTGCACTGCACACCACACCGAACTCCTGTTCTATGTCCACACAGAAGGATTGTCACAGATCAAGTTCAGAGAAAAATTAAACAGGGGCAGAGCAAATCAGAACGGCCTGCCAAAGGGGAGAATTGAGTCCCGATTTAGCCTTGCTTCAGTTCACAAGTCAGGATTTCACTGCACTCCAGATGCTACCTCATGTGAACAAAGAGATATCGCACAGAACCCATACAGATTCACGTTAAGCACAGAAAATGTTGTGGTATTAAAAGAAATCCGTTTTTGCTATGCTTTGTTTTCCAGTATCAGTAGTGTAAGAAAAGCTTAGAAACAAACTGAGCACATCTTGGTTGGTTGGTTGTTTAAGGGATAGTTGCTTATTTATTTCTTAAAAGAGTAGCAACTTTAGGATGTTAGGTGGTCATACAGAGAAGTCATTGTTAGGTCCTAAACAAGACCAGTGAACAGCTAAATGCAACCAGTGACTCTTTGCTTCAAATGGACCACCTCAGATACCACCACCATCTTCTTTAAGGATGGTTCAGGTTGTTCCATCCACTTTCTAAATTGCATGCACTGCTCAAGGAAGTCACAGGCAGGAGTATAAGCTGCAGAGTACTTCCACATGCCATATGCTCAGCAGCAGAAAGGAGTTTTTTATGGTTCTTCTATTTGAGAGAATTCCTCTGACTCTCCAGTCTACTTGGTTCTTCAGGAAGTTGTGCTGAATCTCCTCAGCAGTGTTTTAATTGGCACTGTGAGAGCATACTGTCATCGCTCCCCTTCGTTTTCTGGCTTATCTCTCCAAAATCACAACGCTTACTTCTCTAATTATTTTATTTGGCACCTTGGAAATAAAGTAAATTGCAGTGCTTGCCATTAACTTGTGAAGAAGGACAGAGGACCAGATCATTTGGAAAAAGAGAGAAATCCAACCAATAGGTCCCAGTTACATTTGTTTGGAATCTCCAGAGGAAACGTGGTTGTCCACGAAATAATAATGGAGTCTTTGAAAGCCATTTTCATAGAGACCGATGCTGCAGGACTAAAAAAAGGGGCACGGTAATGCTGGATCTGCTATGTTCCCAAACGAGATGTTAAACAAACGTCTTTGCCACATGTGGTCATTAAAGATTCGATGTCAAGATAAAAGGTGTTAACCTTGGAAACCTGGCCAGACTCCAGCAGGAGTAATTACATTCTGCTTCCTTCATCTGCAGAGTTTCAGCTGGATGCTTCAGGTCTGAAACCGTTAGGCAGCCTTGCTGTGAGTGGAAAGTACTCCGTGTATTACAGCAACTCTGACAGTCCGCAGCCAGTCCCCATACTATGGAGCTGCAAACCTTAGAACAGCGACAGATCACATCATGGAAAAACTATTTCAGTCCCTGTGTATTGCTGCAGCCTTTTCACATGTGAGCAGCCCTAGGAATGCAGAGAAACCTACTGTGCAGATAACGGTTGTGGGATGATCCTCTTCAAAAGGGGGAAATTAAGAAGACAAAGAGATGATATTTTCACTCACACTGACGGCCTCAGAAGAAGCTCACAGATACAGGCTGGAGTTGGTGTTTTAGTGCAGTTAAACATTAAGTTTGCATTCTCTAAGCATTCCTCATAGAAGCAGTCGTGTCTGGATCTGTTATGGGAAAATTTTGCAGAGTCTTTAACACCATTACCAAGCATAAGCATTATATTCATAGTCTGGCCACTGGATGCTGCCAGCACACTGAGAGCTGTTGCACTGAGACCTGCTCTGCAAGAAGAGCACTTACAGCACCAGACACTTCTAAAGGAGGGTTCCCTAGGGGCAGTATCTGCACTGCTGGGCAGATGCTCCCTGCAGTACACCCTGCAATCTTTGTCCTTGGCTACACACCCTTGCCCCGCACTGCCTCTGCTGCAGGAGATCTGCATGCACACCCTTATCCCATGTGCTCCGGTTTCCTCTGTATGGAAGCCAGGACGTGTAGGGATGGGAGCTGAGCAGCATGCTAAGATGGGGGCACAGCACAGTGGGCAGTAGCAACCCACAGCTGCAATACTGCCTTCTGCATTCACAGGTCAAGCAGAAAACAGATCTGAGAGCATTATGCACATTCCAACTATTAACAAGGTCAATGTTATTACCATCCTCACCTTCAACATTTGCATCTTTTCCTTCCAAAAGGAAATCATAGTTTAGCTAAGGCAGAAACGAATCCTGCAAGTCCCAAACTGAAGAGCGTTGGTTCCAGGCAAAATCCTGATACAGAGGCTCACTGAAGTTTGTCACAAGACCGGTCGCATTCCAGTGGCTTCAAGAACTGTGAACTCAGACAGCATAGGAACACACTGAAAAGTCCGTTTACCTTCACGTGAACGAGATAGACATCCTTATTTATGCTTAAAAAAAAAAGTCATGAGCCCACCAGGTCTCCTGTAGTTTGCCACGATATCCTGAATGCATACATTTCAGAAGACTTAATAGTACTACACAATAACCAGGGCCAGTGACAGGCTCTTTTCAATGCTAAGTTTCTGAAACTGCAAAGAGCAACGTGGATCCTTTTGAGAAAATTTCCCAGTGCTCAACATGCAATTTATCAAATTCCCTTTGAGCATTCATCACACCCATGCAAATGATTTATGCTCCCCTACAGAAAATTTGTGTTTGATCACAATGACAACTTACTGCTGCTACTCCATATCAAGCGCATTATGGAGTTTCAGACCTCAGAGCAACACTTAAATCACACTGAGGAAACATATTGAGATGAATATCCATTCCTGCAGTCCATGAGCTCAGAAAGATTTGCTTGTCAGCAAGGTCTGCAGGACCAAGACCATGCTTTTGAGAAATGAGTTGTTAATCTCAGAAAGGATTATCACACTGGAATATAGGCAAATGTAACAATAATCTTGAGATAAGCAAGAAAGGCACTTTGACTATAAACTACAGTTTTAACATCTAGGAGTCACCTGTCCTGCAAATACACATGCACTAATTTGTCTATGAAATCCCTGGGAAACCACAAACAGGTTTTAGGATCTGCTGATCAGTGTAAGTAGTCTGACAGAATGGTTTCAGCAAATAAAAGAAATGCAAAATACTGAAACATACCTAGAGGACACAGTCTTCTGTCTGAGTGAGATTGCAGACAGAGACCCAGGGAGCTGGTTATTTGGGGTGGAACCGCTTCTCCCAATCAATCCGTGCAGAAAGCTAACATCACCCAGGTCACACATTCTGCAGGCAGCCTTTGACAGCAAGGAACAAGCTGCAGCACAGAACATCTCTGTCTATTTTAAGTCTTCGTCCCAAACTTACATCTCATACAACTCATCTGCAAGCTGTAATTTACTAAATCCATCTGTTGTTCCTACAGCTTGCTTTCTGGAAACGCTGCATCTCAAGGGTCTGCTTGTTAGAGAAGGTCAAAGAGGAAAGCAGGCCCCCTCATTTTAAGGGACTTGAAAGAAAAGGAAAGGAAATTTATATTTAGAAATAGAAATGATTAACTAGGGGAAATATATTACAGTATTAAAAAAGTGACATAGAATATTTCCTACTTCCAATTAGGCTGACTTCACTTCAAGAAAAATATTTATATACAAATATAATAAGCTGAGGAATGCTAACCTATGCTGAGATGAAAGTATCTCATAACATAACTCACTTTTAGCCTTTAAAATGGATGATCATATTTTTATGTGTTGTTTTTTTTTTTTTCTCTTGTCCTTCGAAATTCTGTTTCTTCTCTGGTCACCAAAACTTCTGCTTGGTACCACAGTGCCTCGTGCCGCTGCACTCCTCCCACTGCTCCAAAGTCTTCAGATATGCATCGTCTGCTGCTCCTGCATTGTCCCAGGGTCCACACACAGCACAAGCAGAGCACAGACAGATGCACCAGTCAGCCCAGAACCCCTAGGGTGCACCTGCAGCCCCATAGGCACATTCAGCTTGTTCTAGCTGGGCGAAGCTCACATGCCACAAGCAATTCAGTCACCGCAAGCTGAAATAGTAAGCACTGAGCCTCCCGCCCAAGTATTCTGCAGCTGATGCTGTCATTGCACAGGTGTTAGCATCCCTATTACAGGGGAGTCACAGCCTGCTGCAGTCATGCTTCAGGACTGTGAGGCAGACCACAGCCGCAGCCTTACAGGAGGCAATGTATTCCTTCCAAAGCAGTAACAGTGGGAAGATACAATCAGTATAGCTGCATTTTGAGCAAGATGTGGGGATCTGTATGAGCACCACATTTTCTCAGGGCCTCTACCGGCATAAGTAGCTGGGCTCTCAGTCTAAAATCCTTCCAGCTTGGGTGTGCTAACGTTGTGCTGGAACCTCACGTCAGTCCTGACTAAGAAGATCCCATGTCACCTCCTGAGTCACCCTACCATCCCTTGCAGCATGGGTTTCCTTGGAGTCCCCTTTGTAAGCCCTGCTGAGGCCTGGCCCTGTTTTGCCTGTCAGATTTACCATGATGAGAGTCAGAAGTGGTATGATGTAATCAGCCGCGTGGTGAGTTTGTTTTCTTAGGGGCTCTCCCTCCAACTGCAGCCCTACCAGAAGGCCTTTGTCTGAGGAGCAGAACAATGAGCACAAAAGCGTTTGCATTTACTTATGGAAGAGCTACTCCAGCAACTCCTCTTAACTCCCTGAAGTCAGCCCCAGTACAGTTATTTGGCCAGAGTTCATCTGAACGAAATGGGCTGACTTGGTTCAAATGCGTTGCGCAACCAAATGATAAAACTGGGGGTTGGGGGGAATGACTAGTGATGACACATGTACTTAACACCGCATGTCTCCTCTTTCCAGATTAGGAGGAGCTGGCAAGCTTCAGTCTGTACACATGCCAGCAGCGGATGTCGGCACATATACAACACTTTTCAGAACAACATACTGTTGAAACATGTAGTTCAACTCAAAGGCACCCCTTCTGTTCTGCGAGCCCAAAACAACTCTGAGGACTGTCTTGCTTAATATGGTAGGATTTGTAGCATGGCTTTTAATGCTGCTTTAATCTGGTTGCTTTACAGCCCCTTCAGAAGTGCAGAGACGAGGAAGCAGCAGCCATGCTGTACTTGCACAAAACCCCCATGTACATTTGAATGAGGGAAAGTGATATGGAGCAGTTGGCAGGAGAAAAACGGCAAGGAGAAGGGGGATGGCTTACACGGTGCCCTGAGCATCCACCTTTTCTTCACTCTTTCTTCATTTTTCAGTTTGAAATACAGAGAAGCGTGGAGCTGGCAGGCTCGCCCTGGTTTGCTGACAGTGTGTCTCAAGAGTAATCAGTGAAGATATGAAATAACTAACAATCTCAAAACAAACAAAAATGTCCCCCAACTTGTAAATGAAGCGCTCAGCTTCCATTAACAGCGCAATTCAGAGCTGTAAAAAGTCCTTTCCTCCTCTCAATAATTTTGGTGGGAGCATTTGTAAATTCAGAATGTCCCATGTTCTTTTCCCTGCTTCATTTTTGCTATGGGCCTGGAATGGCGCTGGGAGAACCGCATCCTAAGTGGTCTGTGTGTCCCAAATGGTATGGGTGTCTCTTAGATCGCTGGAATCATTTTCCTTTGGCTTCTGACCTGCCCACCTATCTCACCTCCCTCATCCTGACAATTTCCTTTTAGCCTCACGTCCTACCAGCTGTTTCCATTTCTTTCACCCTTTCTGCATAGCTCAGGCTCTGGAAAGGGGGTGATCAAACTGCAGAGAACCAGGGCAGGTTTCCTGCCGTGTGACTCAAATGGACGTTTGCGTGAGGCAGGAGACTGCCAAGGCCTCCAGCTCTGTTCTGCAGGAGTTTGATGTGTTAATGTGGGGATCACAGAAAGAGCTGCAGCCAAGGTTGTCGTAATCATCCCAAACTCCCCTTTTCCCAGCAGCACCAGTCCCTGCTGCTACCTCTTTCCCAGTGAAGCAGCCCTTGCTTTGAGTCTTGCTCCTCTCACTGCTCTCTTGAGCACCCAGAGACAGCATTTTTCTATTCAAATGTCCCAGATCCTGACAACTCAAGCCAAACTATCAGGTCACTCTCTGCCACTCAGTTCAGCAGTTCATTGCTCCAGCCCAGCCTGTTGTCAGCAGTGAGCCATGGTTAGGTCTGTCTAACTAATTCTTTGGAAACGATTCTGGTTAGTGCCCTCAGAACAACAGGGCTATCTCCTATAAATGGGCCAACTGAGACAGAAGTGAGTTGAGGAGCATCTATGCATGAAATTGTCTCATCTTCAATGGAAGATGTACAGTAAGGGAAGTGATTGGAGGCTGCCTCTGGATGAGAGCCCCCTGACAAAGATCAGCACAGGTGGGATGCTCCAGCCAGCACCGGAGCCCAAAGGACAATATTTGGATTTCTCCTGTACTTTGTTCCATCCCATGTACAAACAGGAATCCCAGGACAAAGTGTACCTCATGTGAATTGTCGCGGTGTACAGCAAGGGGGGGCTTCCATGGGTGCGGGAGGATTGTGTTGGAACATAAAGGACAGCATCAGAGGGAAGAAAAGGAAAGTGGCACTTTCTAACGGTGAAAATAAAGCTTTATAGCCCTTAAAATCAGCATGCTTTTCCCTATGGTTTACGAGAAAGCAGTCGTGGAAGCAGTGAGCATGATTCTACAAATCCATCTTCATGGATCCTTTTAATTTAGAGAGATGACTCATTGGAGCTGCTTGGACGGTTGTATGACCACAGGATGCAGCCCTGGAAAAGTGTTTGTGTAAACAAATAAACATGCTCCTTCCTGTGTGAAACTCAAATCTCTCAGCATTGGGCAAGTGCCTGAGAACCTAGCAGTGAAAGTATGGGGAATATTAAGCACGATGCCAGCTGGTTGGTCCAGATCTAAAAGCACAAGGTGAAGAAAACAGAGTGAAAAACAGGTGAGTCTTCAAAGGCCTTTAAGAGCCTGAAGTGCTGCTTGTATGAGGAGCAAAGAAAAGACTTTTTAAGTGAAAACTGCCTGAAGAGACAATCTCATGTCCTGGCAATATTGAAACAGGGGATCTTCTAACAGAGAAAACCAAGAACTGTGCTGATGAGATTTGACAGTGTCCTGCACCACATTGCGCTGAGCATGAATGGAGGTGTCTGAAGATCACAGTCTCCAAGCTGGACTTCAGAGGCTGGCATTTGATAACCAACAAAGCCTTGTTAGAAAGCTTACCCTCTTTCACTAGAATTCCCAGCCTGCCAGCTGCAGGGCCTCTGCTGTTTGCCTCCCAAGGGTGAATGGGGTCTCCAGCCCCAGCAGCCAGAAATGTTTCCAGAAAAGCATGTACACATTGGAAAGTGACCTAAATATCATGACGGAAAGAAGTCAGCATTCTGCTGGTATTTTTAAAACCATCTTTCGGCAGCTGACAGTGAACTCTTCGGGGGTGTTCAGCATGAACATGCATGAAGTCAAACAAATACTTAGGGTCGTGCAGGATTACAATGGGCAGAGCGAAACAAGCAAAATGTATGAGTGATTGCCTTTCCTCTTGTTCTATCATAGACCTGCAACCGGACGGGCTCCAGATCGGATCCTGCCTGCACCCAGCACGGCAGCAAGGGGTGGCAAAGTGCAAGGAAGGCAGCGAGGCTTTGTGCTGCCTTCACTGGGTCGAGATGTTTCAGTTGCAAACGATAAATCTATTTTACCCATTAGAGCTTGTCTAGACTAAGGAAATATTCCTGCTATGACTACGCCAAGGTAATTATACCAGTGTAAACCCCTTTGGGCAAAACAGAGCTTTTAGTGGCCTGATTTACGCTGGTCACTTGCCAGGATTAGTTCAGCTGGTAGCAGCCCGTCCTCCAGGAGCTCCCTGCTGGAGCACACGCGGGAGCTTTTCTGTCTCACCAGAAAAATCCACGCTGCCAATCTATCAATCAGCCTGTCCTTACGGGGCACCCGCACACATGTTCCTCCAGAAGAATGGTAAATATTTAGAAGGTTCCTCTGTTAGTGCAGAACTGATTAATTGGCTACGAAGAACACGCTGATAAATCTGTTCTTGAATCAAAGCATAGTTTGAAGCATGTAGACATGTATCAGGGAAATGTATTGGCTCCAGATGCAACAAGATAGGAAGGCAGATGGGGATGTTCAGCCTGGCAGTGGTAGATGTGGTCCTTGCACTAAACAGGGTTGTAGGAGAGGGTGAAGTGTGTCCAGAGAGAGTAATGTGGAAACTAATCCAAACTGCCTCTGTTAAATGAATGAGAACCTGAGAAAACAAGCTAAATTAAATAAATCCTAGTGCTTGTGTCTGAAGCCCGTTTTAATGAGCAGAAAGTGAAACCCTGCCCTAAGAGGAGCCAGCAGCACCATCTACATTGGCTTTGGAGGAGACTTCACTTAATGTAACGCACACAGTGAAGCCACACATTGCCTCTCTGCATGCTGACAAGAGCAGGACAGGGAACAGATGCACTGACAGACAAATGGACTCGGCCATAGGTGAGTGTGGATCACAGTTATCCATAGGTGTCCCAATTAAAACGTTCTAGAAGGTTGTTACATGCCTTTAGTTCTGCACACTTATGGGGAAGACAGTTAGAAGCTCTACTAGTAAGAGCAGATATCCACCCTTGCTTTAAATGTCTCCTTATTAAAAAAGCAAAGAATGAGTGTCTGAGGCACAGAGATGACATCAGAAAAGCTCCTCAGTTCACAGATGGCTGCACCTTTCAGAAAAAAAAAATTAAAATAGGATCCCTAGATTGATTTAATCACCCATACAAGCGAAAAAACGTAATGAAGATACTTAGTGCCAAATTGGTTTCTTGGGACCTTTTCCATGTAAATAATACAACTCAAACCTTGAAGTTCACTGCAGATAGGATCTGACAAGCGAGCCAGGCATTCTGTTTTCCTTTGATCCAGCTCCAGAAATATTTTATCCAAGGTAAAGTTGTTTTTAAGTGTTTTCCATTCCAGTTTTGGATATTCATCGGAAAGGAAACTCACTTAGAACGCTTAAAACGCCGTCTGGCTGAGCAGACACCCAACCCAGAGCTTCCCTCGCGTTCGCTGCCAGGACAGAAGGAGCTCCCGATGGGATGTGGGACCACTGGTGCTGCTGTGATAACGGGACAGCGGTGTGGACACCGGGGCTGGGGATTCCCAGCACCACGTCAGCCTGCCTCGGCTGTATTTCACCCCGTCCCACTGCTGAATGACACTCCTCAGAGCACGGTGGTGGGCAAGCCCTTATTTCCAGAGCCATGCCTCCAATTCCCCACCCTGTCAGGGTGATGTCTGCAGCCTTTCATGGAGGAAGTCCCCATGCATTGGGCATGTGCTGATTTTTTTAGTGTTTTACTTTTATTTTCACTTTAGTTTTTTTACAAAATCTCTCTTTTTATTGTTGCTGTTTTTTGGTGGTTTTTTTACTCCATTCTAAGCCCAGGATGACGATTCCACGGTTCAGTATTGCACACGATAAAAAATAAAAATAAACCCCATAAAAAGTTGTTTGAAAATTTCCATTGCTGTGTGTCTAAACAGAGATTTGGGCACCTTGCTGGAGGCACCCCGCCTGTAAAAATCCAGCTCCTGTGAGTGATGTCAAATCCTCTGCATTCCCTTCCTTCCCCAAATTGGCATGGAGCATATTTAGGATGAACTGGGTCCCTTTTCTCTTTTCCCTCGAATGTGCGGTGTAAGGTTAATGAAAATAAGATGGATCTTTTATTTTGGGTCTTAAATTTAACATTATTAAACGTGCCCACCAGAAATGTAGGATAAAATATTTGCTCTGCTTGAAGATTATGTGATATTTGTATTCTGAGCCTCACCACAGTGGGTTTCTTTAAATAGAAGCTATACTTTACTCCTAAATTGCTTAAGGCAAAGGAAGCAGAGATGATGTTTTTATGAATGTTTAAATGCAAATGGAACCGAGAGTGAATGCTATGCTAGCTAACATCAAAGGCTCACCAAAGTCTCTGCATTAATGAGGCTCTTTGTTTCCTGGATCACAGATTACAACAGGTTTCCAACTCATTGCCAAGGCTTTATCTCCGTTTGGGAGGGCTGTAAATCTCAGACGATTTTTTTCACATGCAAAACAAGAGGATCGTCTGAAAAGGAAAAAAAAAAAATTAAAAAATCTGAAAGCAGCAAATATTTCATTCAAATGATTATCGCTCCGAGTGGCTGCAGCTTATTTATGGCTATTTTTTAGTGATGTTTAAAAGGATGCAAGTTGATCGGAGTTTCCTATGGGGTGGGGAAGCAGAAATGCACGCGGTGTCCCCCCCTTTCCACCCACGTCCTGTCTCCTTCAGCCCCCGAAATAAGAGCAGCACGCAAAGAGCAGCAATTAGCAGAAAGACGGATTTTGCTTCATTGAAATACATTCAGCACTTCTCAAAGTGGCTCCGACTAGTTCTTCTCCTCCCCAAAAAGTAATGAGATTATATCCATAGTAATAATACCCTAATTAACAAGAAAAATAGGGACCGAGATTTTTAGCTTCCTATTCAAGGGCTGAATGCGACAATATGTAGTATATTGGGTCATAAAAAACAATTTACATGGCGTCATTACAGTCTGTAGAAAAGTCTCCAGGACCCAGGGCTATCTTATGCAATCTTAATTAAGGAAAATAAATATCGGTGTGTTTTTTCAAGCTACCGGAGACATGCACAGGACCTGTCGTACGCGATCAGGAGAGATGGGGAGTTTCCTTTTCCATGGGAACTGCTTAAGAAAAAAACTCCGACGCCGACACCGAAGTGTCTGCTGTCCTCACATTGGTCGCGACGATGTTCATCTCGGGTTTCCCGACCCTCGGGGCTACTCGGGACCGAGCATTTTCTGTGACCCGGCGTCGCAGCCGGGGCTGGGGGCTGCAGAGCAGTGCACGGCACAGTGCTTGTGCCCCGCCTGCACGAAGTGCCATCGCTGCGTGCCTTCAGATGTGTGCACAGACTTCTGCCCTCCGATCTGTGCCAGCACATCTGTGCGCAGTGCGAGTGTGTGCTGCCCCGTGCGGCTGTGCCTTGGGTGTGTGCAGGGATGTGCGCAGAGGTGTGTGTGGGTGTGCAAGTGCTGCTGTGTGTCAGACCCGTGCAGTGCGTGCTGACGGGGAGCCAGGAGTCGATGAGCCCTGGGGGTCCCTTCCAACTCAGGAAACTCCATGAGTCCACACGTGTGTGTTGGTGTGTAGGCACACACGCACCTCTAGTGTGAGCAGCGCGGGAGCTGTGTGCTGGTGATGTGTGCACGCAGAAGAGTGCATGCTGAGCTAGGTGTGTTTGAGTGCAGAGATGTGTGTACGTGGATGCGTGTGCAGCTGCATGTGCAGAGCAGTGCATGCAGATGTGCATGCAAGAGCGTGTGCTGTTAGCATGTACACACATGTACAGTTTGCTGTGTCACACCAGCCATGCCATGCCACGCTGTGCCATACCATGCCATGCTGTGCTGTGCCAGAGCTGGGTACAAAGATGTGTGCAGATGAGAGGGTGCACACAGGTGTGCATGCAAATGAACTTCCACAGCTTCACTGTGCCCATAGCCACGCCAAGTGGGGCCATGCTATGCCAAGTTGTGCCATGCAAAAGCTGTGCTGTGCCATGGCATGGCCATTCTGCCCCATGCAATGCAATGTGATGCTGTGCTGCACCATGCCATGCAACGCAATGTGATGCTGTGCTGCACCATGCCATGCAACGCAATGTGATGCTGTGCTGCACCATGCCATGCAACGCAATGTGATGCTGTGCTGCACCATGCCATGCAACGCAATGTGATGCTGTGCTGCACCATGCCATGCAACGCAATGTGATGCTGTGCTGCACCATGCCATGCAATGCAATGTGATGCTGTGCTGCACCATGCCATGCAATGCAATGTGATGCTGTGCTGCACCATGCCATGCAACGCAATGTGATGCTGTGCTGCACCATGCCATGCAATGCAATGTGATGCTGTGCTGCACCATGCCATGCAACGCAATGTGATGCTGTGCTGCACCATGCCATGCAACGCAATGTGATGCTGTGCTGCACCATGCCATGCAATGCAATGTGATGCTGTGCTGCACCATGCCATGCAACGCAATGTGATGCTGTGCTGCACCATGCCATGCAATGCAATGTGATGCTGTGCTGTACCATGCCATGCAATGCCGTGCTGTGCCACATCACGGCCATTCTACCCCATGCAATGCCATGCCGGGCTGCGGCACACCATGCCATGCAATGCTGTGCAGTGTTGCACCATGCCATGCAGTGCCATGCAGTGCTGTACTCTGCCATGCAATGGCACACCATGCTGTACCATGTTAAGCAATGCTGTGCTGCACCCTGCCACGCGTGCCATGCCATGCCGCGGCACAGCAGAGCCCGGCACAGCAGATCCCCGCACCGCAGCATCTCCGCACACCCCGCTCTCCCCTCCCGCTGCCCCTTTAAGGCAGACACCCCGCTCCGACGGCGCTCGCGGGGTGCAAGCTCGGCCGCGCGCACGCGAGCGGGTGCATGTGCGCGCGGGTGTGTGCGTGTGCGCGCCCGCCCCCGGCCCCTCCCCGGCGCTGCCAATCACCCGGCGGCCGCTTTGATGTCGGCAGCCCTTGGTCGCCGCGCCGCCGTGCTCGCACACAGGCACCGGGCGCTCCGTGCCTCTGGCTGCCGCCGGCGCCCGCTGCTCCCGGAGAAACTTTGCGGGGCTCGGGCGGGCGGGGGGGGGGGGGCGGCACCGGGTGGGGGGGGGCACCGCCGAGCGCGGCATCCCGCGACGCCTGCCCGGCTGCAGCCTGCCGAGCCCCCGCCAGCTGCCGGGGAGGGAGGAAAGGATTTAAGGAAGGGGATTTTTTTTGTTGTTGTTGTTATTTTTTTTTTTTTAGGGAGAGTCGGAAGGGAATTCCGAGGTAGGGGGTAGGTTATTATTATTATTATTATTATTTTTAAGAAGAGAAAAAGTTTGAAAGTTACAATTTAGAGAGGGGCAAAAAGAGAAAAGTTTAGAAAGGAAAACTTGGAGCAAAAAAAAATTTTTTTTTTTCAAAGGCGAAATAATTGAGGGAAAGGAGGAAGGGGGGGTTGGAAAAAGAAAAAACAGAAGAAGCCACCATCGAGCAAACAGACGCGAGGAGGGCTCGAGCCGAGCGGGGAGAACAATACTGCGGGAAAGTTGCGCGCGGCGCGGCGGGAGGAACATGCCGCAGCTGGGCAGCGGCGGCGGGGACGACCTGGGGGCCACCGACGAGATGCTGGCCTTCAAGGACGAGGGCGAGCAGGAGGAGAAGATCCCCGAGAACGCTTTCACCGAGCGCGACCTGGCCGACCTCAAGTCCTCGCTGGTGAACGAGTCCGAGGGCAGCGGCAGTCCCGCCGCCGCCGCGGACCCTGAGGTGAGCCGAGCCGGGCCGGGCCGGGCCGCCCCTCACGGCCCCCGCGCCCCCCGCCCCCGCCACCCCCCGCTCTGCCGTTCTCTCTCTCCTCCCATCCAGGCCATCCGCCGCGTGCAGGATCCGCACAGGGTTTATCAGGAGAAGCTCCCGGACCACATGGACGATGGTTAGTGGCTGCGATGTTCGTGGCTGTCCCCAGCCCCCCCTACCACCCCCCACACACACACACCCTGCTTGCTGGTCCCGGACTCCTCACCCCCGGCACAGGCTCACGCTCCCCCCCGGGACCCTAACACCTTTGCAATTTGCCCCTTTGGTATTACACAGCCAAAAGGCTCCCAAATGCACCATCACCTCTTCCGTCCCTCTGTCCCCCCACCCCCAGCAGGCAGAACAGCCACTTGCCGTAAGGCAAATTGTGATGGGGACCTCTGATTTTTAGCAGGTATGAAGCACCAGGACCCGGGGATGTATAAAGGATCCGCGTACTCTGGCTACCCCTTCCTCATGCTCTCAGACCCCTATCTGCCAAACGGATCTATGTCACCTCTGGTGAGTGCCTCCTCTCTTTACTGAGACCTTTGGTGGCCTCTCACAGCCCAGCTGTGCTGCAGGTATGGTGTGTGCACCTGTGTGTGCTTGTTTTCTGACAGATTGGGTCTAAAATGCCCGGTGTTGCTCTGTGGAAGAGGGAGTACTGCTCGGCAGCAAGTGCTGCTTCTCAAGGGGTGTTTCTTCACAGATTCCATTCTCTAGGCTCACCTTGGCACTGCTGGCAGTCAGACCTAAGCTCTAATGTGAAAATGCCCCTTCCTTTATCTGGGTCTAGAGGTGAGCAGCTTCTGGTGTTGGTGTCCGGGACTGTGTCCCGTGGCTCTGCTTCAGTTTGACATATCTGCTTGTGAGATGGGCAGCCTGGGCCTGCTGCTGGCTGGGCCTCTGTGCTGGATGATGGCCCGGAAAGAGGATCCCAGGCTCTGAAATGGCGATGGAGGTTTTTCAGAAATAGTCTGGAGGGCTCTTCCAGTCTTCCCATAAAGTTTTTCCCTCTTAAGTCAAATTACCTTTATCATCTCTGTATCATTTAATGCCTACGATAAGTTTTGCTATACGAATAATTGAACTGAAGACTTCTGTGCTTCACCCATCGCCATCTCCATCAGAACTTCAGAGTTTCCCGACGTTGCACGGATGGAGGCTGTGCTCATGTCCTTCCAGGGGAGCCAGCTTCACCACGTTCATTTCAGATGTTATTCTGTGTTTGCTGTTGGCTGATGAGAACCGAGCATTGTTCGGTGTATTTTAGTTTTAAAGCTACGAAGGAATAAGGCTTAAAAGAGCATAGAATGCCTTCCTCAGTGTAAGCACTTGGTTTGCTGGAGGGGTAGGGGTTTCAAACTGGTGTTTTGAGAAATGGATGGATTGTGGCATAGGAAACAATCCTGGAGTTGAAGTGTGATAAAATACTGCTGCTGGCAATCAGTGCAGTGTGCTCCCACCCCAGCCTGCTCGCTGGTGAGCCAGGAGGAGGTGGGTCCCTCTAATAGTTGTACCCCAGAATTGCCCCACTGACACGGGCAGTGCAGCTCCTGCTGAGGCCAGTGGTGGGTTTGGAGGATCTCTATGTTTTGCAGTCACCTTCAGCTTACAGCACGAAAAGGTGTTGGCAAGACATGGCCTCGCTGCTCTCAGAATAAGCAGCTCTTCCATCCTTCTCCACCTCATGTCCCTTCTTCTGGGAACCAGGTGTCCCCTTCACCCCTCTGAAATACGGAGCCACTCTTCTGATGAGTTGGAATATATTATATGGCATTTGTCTCATTGAAATGCATTTTATTTGCTCTTTGGTGTAGAATCTGTGCAAGCTGAAAGTTGCATTAGCCTATTCATTGTAGTGGGAGATTTCTTTTAATCTTAAAAAGTGCAACAGCCTTTTTATTAGCAATTAAGCTGAAAAGTAGATTGTGGTTTGTGAATTGCCATTCCCCTTGAGAATGTAAAACCTAGGAGGTTACTGTCGGAGCAACAGATCGATGGAAATGGGCTGTGCAGAACTCACGGGGAGAAATGAGCAGCAGAGAGGGAACGCTTCCCTGAGAGCCACCAAAGTCACCTATGGCCTCAGTGAGCTTTGCTTGGGTCTGTTGGGATCCTGCAGTGTTTTGTATGTCCCTTGGCTTAAAAAGCCAATTTGATGTTTGTGCTAAAAATGCAATACTAGAGATTAGGGGGACAGATCTTCCCATTTCTCAAGGCTGGTCGTTCCTTTGTTTTTTTGTGTTGGCACAGTAATTCTTCCAGTGTATATTTCCAAGCCATTTTTTCTTGTTTGCGTGGACATTGCACACCTTATCAGTGCTATATTCTGTACTGCTCTCACACACATTGCTGCTGTGTACATTGCACAGAACGCGAGCTGGGGCTGCTTCAGTGATTGAGGAGGTCAGATCTGTGACCAGAGATCTCAGACATGAACCATCCACAGAAGCTCATTTAATGAATGTTTTAGTGTGAGTTGGAGGGAAGGTTGTATGAGTGGATGGGATTATGGATTGCAGTCATGCGTGCGTTTGATGGTTGGTATTTTTGGTTAATGGGGCTTCCTGGAAACAGTTGTTTGCAGTTAGGATTAATTTCAGAGTCCTCAAAAACAAGAATGAAAAACGTGAACCCAGGTGGGTGCTTTTGCAAGATACCGAGGTTTTGCACTTAGCTACTTGACAAACACCATGCAGAAGGGCAGAGGGCACTCAGCCCTGAGGCTGTGAGCTGAGCTCCCACCCAGCCCTGCACCAGCAAGCCCCGTTATTGCTGCAGTGCTCTGGGTGCTGTGAGTGGTGCTGGAGCTGCCCCAGAGAGTTGCCAGCATTGCTGTAGTGCTGATAGCTTTTCTGCAGTTTTAGTTGCTTGGTAGCATGGGTTTGGTTTTGTTTTGCTCAAGGTGGCCCTGCCCTGGTGGTGCTCCCCCCTGCATCCTGCTGGGCTCCCTCCATCTCCGCAACCCAAACTGTATCTTCTATCAAAACAAACCTACTGGTGTTATTTACACGTGTTGCTGTCGCTCCTGAGTGATGGGTTGAGCGTGTCTGAGTACCTGACATCAGCAGCAACGTGAGGCCAGCTGATGTGCTGGGCCCCTGCCTCATGCAGGATGTGGCCAGAGCCAGCCTGCAATGGCATCCAGCTTGGCAGGCAGCGGGCTGCCAACACAGACTGCTTTTTGGGGCAGCTCAGCCAGATGGGTGCCATTCTGAGCACACACAGGTATCCATCAGCAGCCACAGAGATGGCAAAGAGAGAAGGGAAGGCAGCAGGGCTGCTGGAGCTGGGATGGAGCAGCTGGAGCTCAGGTTTCCTGCCTTCTGGGAGCATAAATAGCCACAGGTTGCTCTGGGTGCAGTGGGTCTGGAGCATCTCAGCACAGACTATGAACACAAAGCAAATCCTGATGTCTTTCAAGGCACCAAAGGAACCGTTCCTCACTCGGCTCTCAGCTGTCACGTGTGTGTGGCATGAGGCTGCTTTCACTCTCCTGACCCTTGAAAAAGTTCAGTGTTTGCCAGGGATATGTGGGATTTTCAGGTTAGAAATCTGCAAGAAACTTCCAAAGAATATCATTGCACTGAGGAACTGTTTTTCTAAACGAAATACAAAATCATAAAACTATATCCTTTTTTAAATAGTACAAATGACTTTAAATCAAATTAAGGTACATCCCTGGTAAGAACATCAGCCTTTTAGGTGGTTACAAACATTAGAGGTCAGACATGGTCAAACATGTTAACACTTTGATCAGATTAAAATATTTTTCTTGCTACAGTTGTATAATTGAGTTGAGACCCGAGGGGGTTTTCTGAACATTGTTACATCTTGTACCATGTGGTAGTTAAATGTTAGGAGTGCTTATAAGTTCCTCCTGTTCATGGGTTTGTGAGGTGGGGGCTGCGTGGCCCCATGCCGTGCCCAGGGCTCTGCTCTGTGCACTGGGGCAGCCCCGGTTGTGGGGAGCGTGGATGGATGGGGCTCTGTCCTCCACCTTCACTGCATCCCTCTTGTGCTCAGGCACCGGTGAGGCGTGGGATGGCGGGGTGTAAATGTTCTGTGTGGGAAGCTGAGGCACTGGGCTGCATCCTGTTCTGGTGGGAGAAACATGGGACCAAAAGTGTCTATTTCTTTGGAAAATAACTCTCTTAGCTGTTATGCTCTCTAACTGGAGCTGACATAGGAGCAGAAGGGTGGTGGCACCTTCTGCACGCTTACAGCCCCCACATGAGATGGCAGGCCTAGGAAATAATGCAGATGTTCCCAAGGTCTGCCCAGCTCCTCGAGTTTGATTCCCATTCAGTGGGTTTGAAATGTCCCCTTGGGCAGGGCAAGATCAAAGAGCAGCTACTGCAGGCCCGGGGCCATAGGTCCCAAATGTGTATCATGAGGTCAAAAAGCACAGAGCTGAAAGTCTCCTTCAGTGGTTAGAAGGAGAGGATCGGTCCCAGGGGCGAAGCTTTAATGCTACCCTATACTGGACAGGAGCTGGAGGAGCATGAATTGAGCTCTGTGACATGGCTGCTGTTGCTGTAGCCCCTTCCCCAGGTCTGCTCCATCCTTTGGTGGAAGTCTGTTCTCCTCTTCACATTCCATGAAAGAAATCTGCAGCTCAGCTACTTCTTTATAGAGGTCTTTCTATCCTTGCTTGTACTGTATGAGCAATGGTTTGGTGTTCTTTTTTTCCTACATGGTGTTCTAATCCCACTGAAACCAGTAGCACAAGTTCCCATTTTCCACTCAGTCGGGGTTTGTCCCTGCGAGGGATGCATCCCTCTCCAGGTGCTGTGCCTCAGTTGCAGAGGCTGCTGCTCTGTGCAGTACCAGCAGTGCCTGCTGCAATGGGAGAGCACTGCCAGCACTCAGGCAGGCTCCCTGGTAGCAGGACTTGTGCTGTGGGACCTCCCCAGGACAGTGCCCTGTCTCTGTGAGTGGTTTTAATCCTGGCAGAAAGCATTAGGAGCGCAGCAGCTGATGATGGATGGGTATTTTAGCAGACAGACACATGAATATTTTGTTCCTTCCTGACCAAAGCAAATCCACTTTTTCCAGCTCTTCTACCTAGCTTGAGACAGGATAATGGTGAAAATAATATTTTATGTTAAAGTGTACTGTTGGATAGGTGGATGTACTGAGGTACAGGGCTTCCGAGGTCATCTATTGCATGTCTGATTCAGCCTTGGTTCCCCCCAAGGAAAATTCTTGCGTTAATTTCTGAGTTCATATCACACCCTCAATTTTGAAGCAGAACTTCCCTTTGAAATAAATTAGAGAGTTCTGCCTAAGAAGCAGTGACATGATACAGCGCTGCGCGTTGTGTGGTCTAATATAACCTTATTTTTAAAGTTGTTTGGAACGAAAAAGAGAAAGAGGAAAAATGTCACAGGGAAACAAAAGCGAGTTTTATGTAAATCCTTGCCTGTGAATAAGCATGCACGTGATTTTAGTCGGCCCAACAGTGTCTGCTCCCATTCCTTCCCAGGAGCAGAGCTGGGTGGCTGCTGGTGGGGAGCTGCTCCAGCACTGCGCACCGTGAGGGCACTGCTCCTGTGAGCTCCCAACTGTTGCAGTTCACGAGATGTTCTCAGCTCAACCGGTTGAGAATTGGGAGAGGAAAGCAGAACAGAGCATAAACCCGAGCTCCCAAGGCTCATCCATGTTAATGATTAATGTTTTTGAAACTTTAACTGGGAAGAACAAAGTGATTTGGGGGTTAGTGGCACGCGGCGTGTCCGAGATGAAAGCAGAGCTGCTCAGCCTGGCATCCCGAGCTCTAACGGAGTGAACGGGGAGGGAAGCAGGCAGCTGTGGGAAGCAGAGGATGTGTCACAGATCTCACAGCCAGCTTTCTGCAATAAATCTGTAGGTACCACTCCGTTCCTGCGTTTGGGTGGAAACCCTGACAAATCCACGCATTCGGCTTTGCCGGCATTTGCTGTTCTGAGGTTCCCGTCTGAGTAACCACATGGGCACTTCCGTGGCTGGGTGAGATGTGGTGAGGTCTGTAGGGATGACTCGGGCTGCTCTCGCAGATCATCTGTGAAGGGTCAGATCCCAATCTCGGATTGTATCCCTCTATCTGCAGCGTGATCTGCAGGCGCAGCAGGTTTCGGGGTAGAGGTGTTGTGAGCTGCACACCTAAGATTGCGATCTGCTCCGGACGGTGTCTGTGTGCGTGCCGTGGCAGCCATCAGCAGATCACAGTCAAACACTGAGAAATACCAACAGTTTTGAGGGAACATCTATGCTTTACATTAATTTCACACCCACACTGCCTTGTCTGCCCTTTGGATCTGAGTGATACAGGGAGAATGAATTCAGTGTTCATTTTGTATGGCTTGGCCTTAGACCCCCCCCCCCCCTCACTCATTTACCATGGGAAGGTAGAGGGAGGACCTGGCTCTGTGCAGCCCCTGTAGTGGGGAGGCTGTGCTGGACAGAGCAGGCTTGGAGGAGCAATAGCCATCCAGCACATGCTACTCTTCAGCTGCTAAAATCCCTGTGTTGGGAATTCTGATGCAGATCCTCAGGGACCATCTCACTGCCCAGCACAGAGCTCTCTCCCGTCCCAACCCTTCAACGCTTTGCTCAATTCCAGGCTCTGCCTGCATCCATCGTGTAACATATGTCTTTCCAGTTGCTGCTGCTTTTCCTCATTTTCCCATGCCTTTCTCACTCCAGCTCACTGCTGTCTATGCTGAGAGATAGCTAGCATCAGCATCTCTCCCAGCCTGATGCATCTGTGCTCTTACCTCATTCACCCACAGTGGGTGGAGGGCATAGAAAGAGGAGAGCAGGTTCATGCTGCTTCCTGGACTCTGCAGAGCTGCTGAAGCAGGGAGGACTCCTCAGCCTGACAAAACCCCATAGTGCTGCCAAGCCGGGAGGTGTCAGTACCCCCACACAGACTCTTTCATGTGCTGTTCTTCCAAAGATCTCTTTAAAAATACACACAACATGATACTCACTCGTTAATCTCTGTGTCTGGAGGCTGGAGCGAAGGTTTGGGAGGACTAGGTGACTCACAGGGTTGGTAACAGGAGGCAGAGCTGCTCGTTTCCTAGTTCTGTTTTAATCTGGCTGATTCAGGGACAGCCTTGTGCCCATCGCTGGCTGTCTGGCAGCCTGGCAAGGCTCTGGCCAGCTCCCAGGCACCTCGTGGTGTGGGTGAGGAGACAGCCTTGGCCCAGCCCGGCTGCACTGAGCCCTCTGCTCACGTAAGCCGTGGGCCCCATCCTCGCCCTGGGGTTGCCACTTCAGCACATGCTGCTGGCTCAAACCCACCTGCTTGGCTTCTCGGAGGAAGTGATTGCAACACCATGTGCCTCTGTGTCTTGATTACAGCAGAATCTTTTTCTTGGTCACCTCCATATGATCTTGGAAAACAGCTCTCTCCTTCGTGGGTACCTCCGTGCACAGTGACATACTGCTGCTCCATCCTCTGTCCTTTTTCACTAATGTTTGCCCTTGGGTGTTTATAAATCAAGACCCTCCCCAAACTTATGAACTCCTGTTCTGCCTTTGCCGAGTGAGATCAGGGCTGAGGATGAGGAAGGTGAGCAAAACACACCTGACAGAGCAGTGCCCACCTGTTGCATCCCATGGCTTGGATGGAAGGTGCTGCCGTGGCTTCCTGCTGCCATCCTGTCCCCTCTGCTGCTCACCACAGCTCTGCTGCAGCTGCAGGAATCTGCTTCATTGTGTTTTGTGGGGTCCCGGAGTTAGTATTTTGTTACACAAAACAATAAGCACAACAATGCTGTGGGAAGTTTTCAAAACCAAAGCAGAGCTGGATGTTAGAATCTGGGGCGCTTTTTCCCTGTGGTTATGAGAGCTTTACATTCGATTAAATGATAGGCAAAAAAAAAAAGAAAGAAAAATAGAAAGAAGTCTCAACAGTGTCTCCTTTGTTCCATTGAGGATTTGGAGCTATATACAAAGTACACATCTGTCTTGTAGGACTATGTAGTAATCTGGACTGACCAAAAAAGACTTCTTTAAAAGTAGTTCCACTTTTGTGCCATATGTTGAATTGGTTTTCTGCCGTGGTTTGCTCTGAGGAGTATTATGCATGGGTGTACGCTGGGGTTCTCCTCTGCTGGGACTTCCAGAGCACCAAGGCCTGGGATTGCCTGTCTCAGCACAGGGGTGGATTTATAAACACACTGACAGAACGATTGTTTGGGTGATAGTCTTTCCAAATAAGAGCTTAGAAGGGATCAGAAATGTGGAATGTGTGAAGAGATGACACCGTGGGGAAAAACAGACCCTCTATGGACATAAACCCTTGTAAATCTTCCACGAGAAAGGTGCAGGTCCTAGCGTGGCCGGGCCAGTGCTGTGGTGTCACGGTGCACCCTGCTGCACATTGCTCTGCCATGGGAGCTGGGACAGGCAGCAAGGAGTTTTCTTCCTCTAAAAATTATGCTTTGAGTGACTTTGCCCTTAAAGAAGAAAGGCTGATTCCAGCGTGGGAGACGGCACGCAGCCCCTGACAGCAGCATAACCCGGGCCGAGGGCTGCTCTTTGAACTCTGACTTCCTGCTGTAACTCACCCAGCGTGGCACTGCGGGCTTTGAAATCCGACCGTGTGAGGTGATGGGGGCTTGGGGCATGCAGGTGATGCTCGCGGGAGCACGTCGTGCCGTGCTCTTGTTTCCGTGCCATATCGGGCAGCCCGTGCTGTCCCGTAGGAGAAAGTACAATTATGCATATTAATCTCAAATCCGGAACAGAAGCAGTAATACAGAATAAGGAGTGAAAAGAGAAAAACGACCCCGAACCTTTCTGTTTAACTTTCTCTGATACAAAGCAATTTCTCCAGGTCTGTGCGCCATATGAAACACATTATAAATGCTCTTGTAAAATCCACATCGTTATACCACATGAAAGGCTGGCTCCTAAAAATAGCCATTCAGAGAGGATGCAGGCTAGTAGCAATTTCGGTGATCGTGAAATAGTTGTGTTGACATCTCAATGCATGCACACCCACAGTAAGCTTTGACTTCTGCATATTCTTAGCAACGTTTGTGCTCTGTGGAATTTTCCATGTTCTGGTCCCATGAATAGTTCCTTACCCAGCGGTGTTCCTTTTTGATCGTAGCCCTACATTTCTAAACCTGGTTTTATTATTGGTTTTTATTTTGGCGTGGAAGTCCTTCCTTGCTGTCAGTTCAGCAGCGGTTGATGGTGTCGGTTTTATTTCCCCATCTTATCCATGGGTTATTTTCTTTTTCCTCTGACAGACACATGTGTCCCTGATGTTCAATACTCTGTCACAACGTAAACTTAGAGGATTAGATAGTACCATGGGGAGGGCACATCTGCCCAGCCTTTGTATCTGCTGTAGTATTCGAAAGAAAGTAAGTGAGATCTGCAGTAATTATGCAGTAATATATCCACAACAAAAATTTCTTCCTCATCCCAGCAATCAGGATTTGGCTTTGGTTTTGAAGAATGAAAGGGTATAGCCTGCTGCCTTTGGTGTGTTTGCAGCAAAGCCCTGGCTGCTGTTCGCTGCCGTAGCTCTGGGATAGACAACAGAGCCGTGCCAGCTGATATCACTCAAGATCTTTTTGAAGAGCTCGTCAGATTTTATTTCGTTGCTACCGTGCTTTGTTTTTGGCCTGTTATTTGTTTGAAATCATTGCTATAGGGACAGCTTTACCGAAAACTGGTGGAGTCTTCAGTGCTGATCTCTGTTTGCATTCTTCTTCTATAAGCAGAGATGGGGATGCCGGAGCCACGTGTCTTCAGGCATCCAAATGTTTGAAGGTTGGGGCTTGGGTCTGTCCAAGGTTTTAAGCGCATAGGTCCTCTAAGGCTGACTGGAAACAGTTTGTTTCTTCAAAATCAGTTTGCTTTTGCAATCGGAGTAAAATCTTTGATGATCTCAAATGAAATAATAGGGTGTTAAAGAAAATTACATTGCTCCAAAAATAGCTGGCATGAAAGTCATTAAGGCTGAAATCTCATATAAATCAGATGTAACCGTGGTTCTAATGGGGCAAAAACTCTTCAGGAAATGCAACTCAGAGTGCTTCACTGTGAGAGGTGCAGCCGTACTACAGGTTGCTTTAGTGCAGAGGGCAGTTCTTGTTCCTTATTGGCAGCTTTCTCTTGAGGTTTTATATCCATCCATTGAATTCTTGCAGGCTGTTGGTAACTCTGAAGGTTCAGATGTAGTAGAGAATGTGTTTGCTGTTGCTTAGCTCCCTGAAACCAGATGGATGTGGGAACACCTCTACAAGAGAGAGATGGTAATTCTTCCAGACATCACGGAATGAATGCATTCAGTTCTAAATACAATCAGTGCCTTTCCAACTAAATGATAAGAAATGTTGGCTCGCGTGTTGGTGTACACGCTCTGTGTAATGCAACAGATACATTTGGAAAGAGCACCCGCAAGCTTTGAAGAGTTCTTCCTTCAAGTTAACGTCATGCCTGGGTCCTAAGTCTGTTTCCTGTAACTGACTTGGATGGCTGAAACCAGGGTTACATCTGATAGGTTTTCTGATGCTCAGATGGGGTCCGGGCTTTTCCTGCTAGGAGCAGAAGTCAGGTAAGACGGTAAACGTGCACTGCTGGGCTGCAGCTCTCGGGTTCTCAGCAGCACTTGAATGAAAATGCTCTAAAGAAAACTTGATTTCTTCACTCCAGTGGACAGCAAGTTACCTTCCATCATCAGTGCCAGACGTTTGGTTATTGGCACTAACTGAAAGTGGTGTATAACTACACACAGGTATTTCAGCTCTGCAAAAATCATGTTTTTTCTAACGAGTACTATGTTACTCCTACTGATACCGCATACGGATCTGAGTGGAAATGCGTGCTGAGGGATGAGGCAGGCTGGGAGTGTGAGTCTGGGAAAGATGAGCGCCCGCTTCCAAAAGCATCACTGTGGGCCAATTATTACTTCTGTTTAAATCTGTGTCTCCCCCGGCGGGTGCACTGCTACTGTGGGTGGGAGCTGCCTCCCTGCCTGTGCCCCACAGTTTGTTTGATACGGAGCCCAGCGATCCTGTTACCGGAGAGCACCAGGTGCCATGTAAATAGCCAACTGCACAGACATCAGTAGCGCCAGTTGTTTGTGTGTTAACACAGGATGTTCTCAAAATCAGAGAAGTGAGGCATGCTACCAAGTTTTACAGCAGAGGAACTGGATAGTCTTGTACCTGCGTGCAGGGATGCATTGGAGGAAGTGCTGTTCTATCGCAGCTTCTGCTCCAGGTCCACCAGCAGCTCGTCTGTCTGGGACTCAGTTTCCCCCAGGAGTGTTTTGGAGCGTTTCTGTTTCATGTGCAAGTGAGCTTTGCAGAGCACTGCAGGGAAGGCCACGTCCGTACAGAATAATTGTCCCCAGCTCCAGCAGAGGCTGCTGCAGTGGGAGGTGTTAAAAAGGGATCAGAGGAAGACCAGCCAAAAGCAAGCTGTGCTGCTCGTGAGACCATTAGCTTTCAGATATTAAACAAAATCTGATTTCATAATCTTTTAGCAAGTCGTGGGTGACCCTGAAACCACAGCTCCTCCAAGGTGATCGGCACGTCCTCTCGCTTCAAAAACAAACCGTTTTTTCAGCCTAAGCATTAATTTCTTGGGGTGACATTGGTTGGGTGGGAGCAGTGGTTGGATGGTGCGACGCGTCGTCCCGAACGCACACACTGCGAAGCAAAATGCCATTCCCTATTCACCCACAGCCATGTGCTGATGAGTACAACCTCCAGGATCGCACCGCGTACGTCTTGGACACATGCACCAAACCCCTGGATGCATAATTCACATTCCCTGTCATGAGGAATGAGTCTATTTATCTTGGAACCTTTTCGCCTTCAACTGTAATCTCTAGGAAATCATTTGTTAACAGTCGTTGGCTGCCAGTTTGTCAGTGAATGGCTGGAGGCAAAGTCAGAAGCGAATGAAATCTTTTCCAGGCAGATGTCACATGCGGCACAGAGAGGTTTGGAACCAAAACCCAGCTGCTAGGAGCACGGGGACCCTGAGAAGGAGGGGGTGCAGCCTGCTGCTAACACAGCCCTCAGTGATGAGCAGGACAGCCCCCAGGCTCTGCTGGGCTGATCCTTCCCGAGGCCAAGGCTGTGGGCACTGCCCTGTGGGGCAGTGGAGCTCCAGCCCGGCTTGCCATCGTTATCGGTTGTTAAAGAAAAGTGTAGCAGCGAGTTTCAGTTATCTGATTCCGCTTTAATCCGAGAAGCATCACGGGGTGCTGCAGATGGGATGATAACCTCTCATTGCTGTTGAGCTCGGTGCTGCGTGGAGGGAAGTGGCAAAAATGGGTGAAAATTCACGGGAAAAGGAGCTGAGAACAGGCTGCTTCGCCTGCACCAGGTCCCTCCTCCTTGCAGGAGGAGTGAGCGAGAAATAACTGCCCCAAGTAGAAACTCTCCCATGAAGCCACAAAATCCAGCTGAAATAAATACCACTTCCCTGCAGCATTATCTCCCACTCTGTGCTGTCTGCCCACAGAGGATGGTAGGGTGTATGAACTGGCAGGGGATTAATGGCAGCGTGGTTCATATAAAACGTTGCTGCCAGAAGGACGTGGGACCCAGACAGAAGCAAAGAGGGGCTGGTTCTCTCTGCAGATGCCCCCAAGTGCTATTTGTCTGAGAGCAGATTTTCCCACAGATCTCCGGCCTTCATATTATTTGAAGAACCCCCTCTGCAGCTGCAATCCTTCCCTCCCCCGAGGGAAAAACAGGGTGGTAACTTTGTGAACTGAATGGTGTGGAGGTTTAGGAGTGCTGCCATGGGAGGGGAAGATTTGGCTCATTAGCGTGGAACATTGTGTTGCCAGGAACAGAGTTTTGGGGCAGAACTAATAACATGGAAGCAGATGCAGTCAGCTTTTATTAAACTGGTTTGTAGATGACTTTAAATAGGCAGCAGCTGTATGTGGGTCTCTCCTCGAGCAAGGCGGAGCAGCAGACCCCAGCAGCAGCTTCTGGAGTCTAGATTCTGGTTAGCAAGTGTACAGCAGCATACCCAACCTGTGCACATTAGGAAAAAAAATCTCTCAAATGCATTTATGACAGAAGTTTGTGATTCTGTTACATTTTTTAAGTTCTTATAGTCCTCATATCTCACTTGGAACAGGGAAAAGCTGTAGTGCCATTGAGATTATGGTCTGAAGGAACCAACGTTATATCACCTTCTCTTTTATCATCGTGTGTGATCTCTGTGTCACAAACTACTGAATTTCACCCAGCCGCCCTCAATAACTGGATTTACCATTAGCTGCTTGGCAGTGTGTTGCAGGTAGGGATGGATAAATCCATCTCCAAGCCCAGGTTCAGAGCGCTTCTCCCTTGAATCACCCTTTCTATAGCACTAATTGCATCCAGAACACTTCTCTGCATTGGTGATGATCAGATGCCATTTCCTGACACATGGCATTCCGTAGCCACCAGTAATGATGGGCTAAGCTCACTCTGTAATTGCTTTACACAAGTACACAGACTGCAGCGATCATCAGCCAAACACAAATTGCCCTTCTCCTCCTCTGGCTACCAGTACCGAGCCGTTGATACCTGCAGGATGTCACCACAAAGATAGTTCATCCCTCTGCCAGCTATGAATATTCCTGTGCATCCTTGCAGTGCACTTCTGCTCTGCAGCCTGGACTTCCATGAGCCTATCAGTTAGGAATGACCAGTCCCTTCAATGCAGCAAGCCTGCAGATGTCTTGAAATGTCTCCATTGAGTGTCTGATGTCCATTCGCTGCCTCCTCCTTCCTCACTGGCTCCAGCCATCATTTCCCAGAGCAAAGGGCACCTCCAGGAATCAGAGTCAATCATAGAATCATTAAGGTTGGAAAAGACCACTGAGATCAGCTAGTCCGACCATCGGATCATTTCTTTGCTCATGCAAAAGCATCCATCCGTGCACAGCCTTGTCATCCTGGGATGCCTGAATAAGGCCCGAAGAATCCCATTTGAATGCTGCACTCCATCCTACCTTTGTTGTGCAATACTTTTTTTTCTCAGGCAGTTTCTAATCTGCAGATTTTTTGGGATCTGTGCATAGCATGGAGGGAAGCCTCCTCATCACCTCAGGTTCTGTCTTTCAGTATCAAGTGTTTAAGACATAATTCTAGGCGTCCGGGGCTTGCTTTCTCTTTGTGTCTCCTTTGCTGTTGCTTTCATTTACTAACATGTTGAACTTCAAAGTCTATTCTTTCTCCTTCCTAATTTTTATGGAAAAAATGGTCTGAACCCCATTTGCATTTCCTCCCTGAGGATACTGGCAATCCTTAATCCTATATATTAAAGAAACTCAGTTTTCCCAGCAGCCTTTTATTCTGGGACAAGTCTGCCACACTTTTCTCCTTGAGATTCTCTCCTGTGGTTCCAAATTGCTCGTCACGGTGCCCCTGACCACTGTCACATTCTGTTATTAGCTAATTGCATGGATGTTTGATCACTTTTGCATCCTTTTCCTCCCCTTCCCAGCCTGTCCTTTTGCAGCTAGTTGCTTCAGCACTCACAGCATCGCGTGCACATTTACCCTCATTGTTGCAGCATCCAGTGCCAGGCTGGGGGCACTGAGACCCGCTGCTCTCCAAGGACCGGTGGGAATAACTATTTCTAGAGCCAGGAGACAGCAGGATGACATCAAGGGTGGTGGATAACCAGGTGTAAATGTATTGCACATGGGGCTCACTGCACACTTACGGGCTCCGTACTCCAGTTGCGGACCATGTGAAGGCTCTTGGCAGTACCAGCAGCTGGGTGGCAGCGAGGCCTCCAGGCCCCCCCATCCCTTGTCCCCCTCTCAGCTTCCATGAGCGTGCACCAGGACAGCTCTGGTGGCAGTGGGAGCTGTGGGAAGCAGGCGCAGTGCCGGCCAGGCTGGCCGGATCCAGGAGCTGAGATCACGCAAAGCCAGGCTTCTCTCCTGTAAGTCATTCCCAGCTATGTGCACGGGTAATTAGCATGTGCATAAACACTTTGTAATCTTGTGATCATGGCTTGCAGATTAGCTCTTTTGCCAGCTTTGCGATTTCTTTGCCAGTTTTCGTTTTAATTGCAAATCCATTACTGCCAGCTCCCTTGCATATTGTAGCAATAGGCAAATTAAAACACTTGGACACAGTTGGGCGGGTTTCAGTTAAGAAATTAATTGTTACTGCCAACCAGAGCTTTTTAATGTGAGGGTGGCATTCGTGCTTGTTTTTGAGGGCATAATCTCCAAGACTTTCTTTTTTCCCTTCTCCTCCCCCCCCCACCCAGACTGCGTGGCCCTGTCGAGCAGCTCTGCAGATGGCACGAAGCAAATGCTCGCCTCTTTGATCTCCTAGTCAGGAAAGTTGGAAGTCGTTCTGAATTTATGAGAATCCTGTCTGAAATAAATCTGTCTGCGCACAGGGCCACGCCGAGCTGCAGGCAGGGCTCACCTGCACCACGCAGGATGCGTCCCGCAGGAGCGGGCCGATGGCGTAACGATAAAGGGAAAACATTATGTGTGTTGTTGAACATGAAGAAGTCTAGACAATCTACAATTTACCAGTCAGGGTAATTGGCTAAAGGCTTAATCCTCCCTGATAATCCAGTAATGGCACTGCTGGCAGGACACGGGTGGAAACGTCGCTCAGCAGAGCTGGCTGCCGCTGCCTCCTGCGATCGCGGCCGTTCCTGTTTCTGCAAACTTTGCCTTCTCCTTGGCTTTCTCCAGAACTTTTTGTGTTCCCTTGATGGCGTTTTTCGCTCTGTTTGTTGTTGAGCAAGCTCGGAGTGTTAACAAAAGCATTCACCAGGAGCATCTTTTGCTGCCTGACGGACAGCTCTTCACACGGCTCGTTTCAGCCTGCTGCTGCCAGCGCCCAAACAGCCCCTGGTTTTGGGGTGTGCTGCGTGTCACCTCCAGACCTGCAGCACTCACTGGGGCTCAGCAGCAATTGCAGGGAAGGATGGATGGACAAATTCCCCTTCAGCCGTTGGAGCTCCCATCCCCACACGTTGCCCTTGTGGCCCGTTGCTGTATTGTGACATAGCTCAGCTTTGAAAGCAGACTAAAAGTATCTCTTCTCCAGCTGATACAGTCGCCTATCCTACTCCTCTTAGATTTTTCCCCTTAGCCCATTCCTTCCATCTGCCTTAAGAAATGGGATATATTCAGCTTCCTCTGCAGTCTTCACAGAGCTGAAGGTGTGCAGTGCTGTGTAGCCCAGCACTAAGTCCACATGAACACTGCTGGGTGCTGGAGGCTCTCAGACTGGGAGAGTACCCATCGTTTAGGGTGCAGTCATATTTGCCTGCTGGACAGCCCCTTGCTTGCGCCTGATTGCCACCCTTTCTCTCCATGCCCCATGGGCACGCAGTGCCCTGAGTGTTGACTGTGAATCCCACCACCTTCAGTGGGTTTGCAGACGTGTGATGGGCTGAAACTCAACAAACAATTCCTGCAAAGGCAGCAGAGGGGCAGCTTGGGGCTGGCACTGCTGCTCGGGGCAGGCTCCGGCTGCCAGCAGGGGCTTTAAAAACCATAGATAATAGCATATAGAAACTCACTTTGGTCACTGACTGCCTGAAATCAAACCGACACCGTTTTTAGAGCAGCTTATTTTTTTTTCTTTTCCAAACATTGCTTTTTTTTTTTTTTTTTACCCCCATTTTTTTTTTCTGCTCAGAAAACAATGGGACAAGTGCAGTTCCGCCGCAAACAAAACCTGAACACGCTCTAACTCACATGCAGAATATCAAAGGCTGCTTATTCAGTACACATTACCACCCTTCCGCAGCACAGCAAACACCTCGTCACAGCCGAGAGGCTCCGGGAAAGCCATCGTGTGTTCTGCAGTCCCCCTGCAGTTACCCCGCAGCTCCGGCTGACAAATCCCACTTTAATTATTGGTGATCTCTATCAGAACAGACATCGGGGTTGAGTTCGGGGGGAATAAACACGAACCTACAGTAAGATCAAAGCGGCGGCGAGGTGCGCATGTGCTAATAATAATAGCTTATGAAAGCTCATCTTTTCCTTCAACAACATCCTGTCATTGCTTTGAAAAGGGTAAAGAAAAAGGAACAACAACAACAACAAAAAAAAATACAGTGTCATTTACTTCGGCAGAAAGAAATGAGATCAGGCAGATCGCCGGCGTGCGGTTTGCTGCGAGGGCTGCGCGTGGACCGCGTCCCCCGTGTGAGCCGGGCGTGCAGGGCTGAGGTGCCGCCGTTATCTGATGCTGCCATACAGTGTGTGACGGTGTGATGCACAACGGGGGGGGGGAGGTAAACAGGCGCCAAGCTGCTAACCGCATCCACACCTGGCGCACCTCGGTAAAGGGCTGTAAACAGTTTGCGTGGAGGGAGGTTACCGCGAGGCCGGGGATGGGTAACGGCTGCCGGGACACGGACGGGCTCGGGAGGGTGATGGGGGCTTGGGGGGGGGGCTCCATCCTGCTGCGGGCAGGAGCTAGCTGCGGGATGTGGGGACGCAGGGCTGTGGGGTGCAGGGGTGCACACAGTGTGTGGTCAGCACGACTGAGGCATTCTGGGGCTGCTCGGCCACGCGCTGGGTCCGGCGGCCGTGATTTCCCCTCGGCAGGATATGACCTACTTGGGGGGCACTGCTCAGCCCGCAGAGCCAGGCATGGCGCTGACCGTTTCCTCTGCTCTCTTCCCATGTTCCCTATCAGCTTTTAAGCCTGGGCCACGGGGTTGAAGCCTCCATTTCCCATCCCAGTATCGGAGCAGAGTAACCCTGACACTGAGAACCTGCAGAGGAGGGCTGTGCCCAGGGGATGCTGCATGCTGGGAAGTGCACGGGAGCGTTTTGAGCTGCATGCTGTGGTTGTTGACATTCAGCTGTGCCTGTAGCTCTGTGTGCAAGCAGGAAAGGGTTTGGGGTTTTTGTGATGCGGAGGAAGGCTGACTGTAAAAGGTGACAAAGTGGCCCAAGAAGTGCTGAAGATGGGCTGGCTGAAGGAAGAGAGGGCTGTTCAGAAAGAAAACCAAGGGGAAGAGGACAAACAGGAGCAGATGCACTGTCCCAGACTCTGTGATCTCTCTGCACAGGTGCTGCCCGCTCGCCGGGCACGGTGTGACCACAGCCACACACACCTAGCACCAGCAGCTGCAGAGCTGGGGAGCTGCTTTGCAGGGCTGTGCAGCTGAGCTCGACTCCATCCAAACTCTGCGGTGCTGAATCGCAGCAAACAGGGACTCGTTAAGAAAGTGGAGCAAATAATAATGATCCGTCTGTTTAATGCGGCTGAAAGGCGTACTTCAAAGATAGTGTTATCCTAAAAAAGCCCCAGCATGGAGGGGAGAATACTTGATCACTACTTCCAAGTTTTGATGGTAGTTGTAAGTAGGTCAGCAAACGGTAATATTTAAATTAACTCCTCTTTCTGGCAACTAGATGGGAATGTAGGTCTGGAAATGTGGAGATGTAGATTTCTTCCCAGCACTGCCACTCTGACAAGTCACTTCATCTCCTCGCGCCTAAGGGAAGAATACACCTTTGGGCTCTGCCCAGTAATCATCATCCAAATGCTTCCCCACCTATCTAAAGGGGTTTAGAATATGTGATTGAAAAGTGCAAAGTATTATTAACGTTGAATTAATGTCTGCCATTACAATATATAATGGAGTATTTCTGCACACACCCCATTTCCTCCTGCTTGAATGTTTTGTCAGACTAGTCCAAGTGTTTACCAGCTTTACAGCCGCCCTAAAAAGAGAGCGTGAGCTGCAGCTGTGGGGTTGTGGGGCTGGAGGGGACATCTGGGAAGCCAGAGCTGTGTAATGGGGTCAGGGTTTTGGGGCTGCCCCGTGGCCAGCTGCCCTGTCTCATGCAAAGCCCGCTGCAGTGTGCCCACCAGGCTGTGCTGAAGGTGCACGCAGGGTGGGCGTGCCATGAGCTCCCCATCCGTCTTCTGCTACCACATCCCCCAGCAGCAACTGGCACCTCCACCTCCCCAAACGCATTGTCCTCTCCATGCACACCAGCATCTCAAGGCAGCACATCTCCATCCCAGCCATTGGCTCTCCTACCCACTCTGAGCTCCCAGTCAGCCCTCCCCCTGTGCAGCTTGGCCTAGCAGAGCCAGGCAGCCCCACACCACTTCTCATTGCTGCGTGCTGCTTTCTGAACTACCTGAGCACACCATGTGAGTTACTGTCTAGACTGCCTCTCTTTAACAAAGTGTATTCACTAATATAATGTACTATTAGAGCTCACTAAAAGTAACTAACAAAGTACATTTCTTTCTTTGCTCCTTAATTGTTTGTTCATTAGCTTGCTCACTGATTCATAAAATATGAAAACCTCCAGTGGGGTATCTAGTCACTAGTGCAAATTAGCTAGTTTCTAATGTACATAAATAAATTATAGCCTTGCATTTACAGTTTGCCTTCAATACAAGCAGTGCCCAGCAGTGCTTTATCTTATCAGGAAAGATTTGGGTCTGCTGCTATCACACAAAATGACGAGTAAAGGCAGAAGTTGAGAGTGCTGCATCCTAAACCCTCAAAGTGTATTAGTGGCAAGAATGATCTCTTTTCTGCAGGGTAACCTGTTTTATTTAGTTTTGAAACAGGAATATGGCATCCTTGTACATGTACGTTCGTAGGTGGGGTGGGATGTGAACATCTGGGCATGACAGCAGCTGGGGAAGCCATGAAGCTTTCATTATCCTGGGACTCCTTGTTTTCCTCTAGTTTTCCTTACCCAGTTTTGCTCTCCCACTCTACTTCTTGGTTATTCCTGTTGCTTGAGATGTTATTCACAGAAAAGAGCTGTGTCCTCAAATTCCCATGAACCTTACTTCCAGATAGGATGTGCTCATCTGCAAACTCATGGGAAGTTCATCTCTAGCTGTTTTCCAGCCTGCAGTTTTGTGCTGGGAAGGGTAATTGTATTATACAGTCTGTATTTACAACTTTTTACTCCTTTCCATACCTCTGCTAGCATGCTCAGCACAAAGGGTCCCATTCTTTAAAAACACTGCAGGATTTTAGATAAAGCACTGAAGATGGCTGCTTAATGTCCACATATTTTATTGGCTTAATCCTTATTCAGTTCTGTAATTCTTTTCCTAACTAACGAACATGGGCTGTCTGGTATAAGCTTTTGATGCAAGCTGTGGCTTACACCACACAGTCTGCCTCCAGGAGAGGTTTGCACTGACAGTGGCTGAAGTCCATGGCAAGAGGCTGCTGTTCCATGCAGAACAACCTACAGATTAGATATTAAAACTCAGATCTTGTCAGATTTGTGTGGACATTAAAGATTTACGGTGGAGATCGAATGCTCAGATGTCTTTTGTTCCCCATCTGATGGTTACAGCCTTTTCCATGGGCATCATTCCTAAAGCCTTCGCTGTGTGTAAGGCTCAGACCTGAGAGTGCTCACACAGGGAAATGATTTCCCATGTGTGAGCACTCTCAGGTCTGAGCCTTACACACAGCGATGATTTCCCATGTGTGGATGGCTTTGTTGAAATCAGCCTGACAATTTGTGCATAAAAATATTTGGATGCATTTGTAAGCGCTGGGCTTATGCATACAAGATCAAGGACTTAGCAAATGTTTTTTGTCTTGATACATAGAGAGCTTTGTTGGTTGGATATTGAGGCCTCTGCTGCCTAAACCCTGTTCAGTTTCAATAGCAGCCACTCGTATGCCTGTCTTGAGCACACCTATGTATCCACACTGTAAAAGCATTTAGGATAAGATGAAGGCTATTCCCACAGATCAGCTCACTGTGGGCTGCAACATTATCATGGTATCTGGACTCAAAATATGTAAGTTGTACAGAGTGAAGTGTCCCCTTTTTTATCAGCCTCCTTCAGTGCAGTTGATTCAGCAGAGATTAGGATTATGCGGACTGCATGTCCTCGGTTGTTTTACCTCATTGCTACACCATCACTTTAACTGACTTTACCTCAAAGCCAGCCAAACTTCCTTTTCTTTGCTAAATTTGCTCACAAAGTGTGCTGTTGCTCACATGGCCAGCACCTCTTCCTCAGATAGATGCAGCACAACCTGAGCTGTGAGGGATAATGCGCCTGAGACGTGCCCTCACTGAGCTGGCACCAGGCATGGCCCATGGGGGGCATTTCAGCAGCAGGCAGGGAAGCAAAGCTAAATCCACATCCTGAAGCCATTTTAGGACCTCCATGGTATCCAAGGGGGTAATTTTTCTTGGATGTTTTGAATTTGAAAATGTGAGCGCGTCATTCATGTGGTCTGGGAGCTGGCAGCGCTCGAGCTGTGCTCTCCAGCTTCCCCAGGAGCCTGCAATCTGCTTGGGCTCTAAATGCAGACCAATTATGCCACCGAGCTGAGGGAAAGCTGCTTTAGAAAATCGGAGGCCTTGGCCTCCCAGTGTGACTGTCCACATTTCAGATAGTTGGGTTTTCTCCTGTTTGAGCAGTCGCTGGTTTCTTTTTGTCAGAATTGTGCTTCAGTGAAAAAAAGAGTTACCTCTGATCAATTAACCCTCACATCCAAAATCTTTTGTCCACGAAGGCAAACCTCAGAGCTGGTAACAGCTCGTGTCTGACCGTCGGAGCTGACCAACCAGTATGCAGTGCCAGTCAGGGCTGAACAAAGGCTCCAGAAGGCATCATGCAGAAATTCTCTTTCATCTTCATCTCATTGTGCTTGGATTTTTTCATTGAATTGTTCAGCTCATGGGCTGTGCTTGAGCTCTTAGATTTTTCGTTTCCGTGTGGGTAATGCCATCCATCTCTTTGCATATGACCAAATTAGGTGAAAGAAAATGAATTATGCTTATTTCTGTGCTTTAGGTGCTTGTTTAAGTGCACTGTCCTATGCAAAACAAGGAGTATGATTCTTTAATGTTTTCTTTAGATCCCAACTGTAATCCAGCCTCCCCAGCTCCACCTGAGCTATGCATGGACATAATTTTCCTCTCTGTACAGATCTTTTCCGTTGGTAAAGGTTATTACTAAAGGTATGAGAAGCTCTAGATGAGCAGCTTTTGTCTCAGTTGCAGACATGGTTACTTTTCCCATCCATTCAGTTCTCTGTCCTCCTCTTGGTACGACCATTGCCGTGGTGCTGAGACTTTCCATCGGTGGACCATTGGAAATTGATTTCAGGAGCTGCTGCACAGCTCCTTGATGAACACAACTTCTGTACTTGGCTGCTCCTGTCTGATCCAGGACCACAGCTGTGAGGCAACATATTTCACTGCAGATACCAAGAGTTTTAAAGTCCTCAAGCAAGCTTGCATTTAAAAGGAAGAGTTGCTAAATTCGACATACGTAATTGACATATAATTTGGAATAATAGCTTTGCAGGAATGACTGTGTAGAATTTGACCTATATATTCCTTAGAATTGTGAGTGTGTGGAGGAAGGAGAGAGCTTGACCCAGCTTGAAATTCAGATCTCAGAGGGAGGTTGCATGAGTAACCATAAAAAAAAGCAGCCATTTAATTTCAGTCTTAGAATTGCATCATGAAATCACAAGCTGAGAACCACGGAACCCAGTATGGGTTTTTTGTTTGTGTGCCATTTATTTGGGCTCATCTGCCTGAATGAAGAAAAAAGAAGTTAACTGCTTTCTTCTGGCAAGTAGCAGTAAATGCATCTCCTTTTAACCTCTCCTGAAGCCAAAGAGAGCTTCAGCTACAGCTTCAATTCACGTTGTTGCCAGGCGGTGGTGATCCTGCTCATTCAAAATACCTCTACAGAAAATTATCCCAATCCCACAAACCACTCCGTATTATCCCATTGATATTCCACAGGCAGAGAGACCTCTAAGGTTTTAGAGACTGGAATGGAGGCAGAGTGCCTTTCTTGTCCTCCAGCTTTCCCCAGAATTCTGGTGATGCTGGATTTCCCCAGCCCTTGGTGTCAGATACAAGTGAGGGGGCAGTTTGGGTCTCAGCTCCTGCCTCTTCCTGGAGCAGAGAGCTGTTCCCCCATAGCATCCTTCCCCCACATCACCTGGGGCTGAGCTCCATCCTCCCCAGCTCCTCCACTTTCCCATTCCTGCTGCGGTGACAGCAGGTGGATGACTCGTGGAGGGAGGATGCAGCACGTGGGGGTGCTTACGAAACAGGGAATGAAGCCGGTGTCAGCAGCAGCCACAGCACCAAGGTCAGCACATGAGGTCAGTGCCAAAGGACAGCACTGCCTTGGGGTCCCGCTGTGTGCGTGGCACTTTCCTACATCTGCATGGGAAGGATGGTTTTATGTCAGCTGTTTCAGTCTCCCTGTCTCCTTGCGGAGCTTCACGCCTTCCACATGCAGCTGTAGGGTTGGCCAGTCTGGCTGTATGACACGACGAGCTATTTGGGGTGACTCACCTGGCACCATGCTGTGTTTGGTTAAGACATGACACGTTCCACGAGCACCAGATCAGGAGGGAGGAGAACAGGAGCAAAACGTTGCTACCGTGATGTGTTTTGTAAAACTGATTGCAATACATGCTGAGCTGCCAGAGATCAGTCCTTGCACTCCTGCTCCCATCAGCAAACGGTGCCCAGAGCTCTGGGTTTTCCCTGGCAAAGCGGATGGGTGCAAGCAGCTGGAAGCACAGCAGGGTGAGCTCTGCTGGGGCCAGCCGCAGTTCTGGAGCTCCCAGCATCTGTTGGGTCACCCAACCCATGGCCGAAGTGCAGAGCACTTTGCTTTGCAGCCTAGCAAACCATCTCAACAACAACGTGAGCAGAGGTATATGTGAGATCTCTTGCCATGTTCCTGTTCCAAGCCTGTGCTCCTGGCTCTGCGTGTGAGTAATGCCTGACTCGCGGGGTTGATGCTCATTACTCATGGGGAGTGCTTGCATCCCATCCCTGAGTCCCGGGTGCTGCCGATGCTGGGAGAAGGAATTCTGATGATTTGGCACTTTTTTTCACGTTGTTTGTCATGATAAGCCAAGGCTCTGCTGCGCCACGCAGAGCAAATCAGACTTTATAAAGTCAAGTTCTCCACCTTCTGCCTTTGCTGCTCTTTGTGGAAGGGAGGTAACAAGTGACGTGTGATGCCACAGACTCTTTACATGAGAATTACATTACCTACAAAGAATGTAGGCAAGCCAGCTTCAGTGCTGCAACTTGCTGAAGAAAAGATGGGCAGCGAGTGCTAATAGAAGGATCTGGGCATTCACAAATGGATTAATCTTCTTTTCTCTCAGTCAAATGTTTCTCTTTAAAGCACCTGCTAAGGAAGGAGTGAGATAATGAGGTGTCTGTATGGTAGGAAGCGTTTTCAGAGCTCTGCTTTTGCTTTCAGTTCTTTAGTCCATGAGCAAAGGAAAGGCTCCCATGGCACGGGGACACAGCAGCGGTGTGGAATGAGGATCTGGGCCCTGAAACACCTGCCCTGAGCGGCCTCGTGCTGCAGGCTGGGTGGAGAACGAGAGGGAAAAATGAAGTGGAGAGTGTGCATAGGGACAGAACAGAACAAATGAACTTGTGGTCCCAGAGGGCAACCGTTCCAAGCTCTGTGCACGGGTTTGTGCCACATCACGGGGATGCGCAGGGAGGGAGGGAAGGATGGGCCAATGCTGCTGCTCCAAATGCAGCCCAGAGCAGCCCCAGACAGACCAGAAAGACAGCGTGGCATGGAAATCAAAACACGGCTCCTATTTGGCTAATGGCACACAGGATGCAGGGGCCAGCGTGAGGTTTTGTGCTTGTGGTCAAGAGTTTAACTTTCCTTTTTCTGAACGCGCTCTTAACGTAAGACACTTCGGGGGTGAGGGTTTCAAATGAAACAGGATTCTGTGTATGCAGAAGTTGCTTGTTTGCAAATACAGTGATGTGAATTTAAACCCCTTGTGGTTTACCATGGAAAATACAGAGTTGGTGTTTTTCAGCCGAACTGTGCTACACACACAGTGCAGGCAGAGAGGACCGCACAGCCCGCGCAGGGCAGAATGTGAAACTAAAATTAACTTCCCCGTGCACTCATGGACAGATGCAGATAAACGCACACCCAAGAGCTCCGTCAGGGTGATTTCCTCTTGCCTTTTCTGCCTGTGGAGCAGCTGTGCTGGTGGGGAGAAGGCTGTGCTCCCCCAAGTGGTGCCTGGGCTGCACCCTGTGGGCACATGGCACCGAGCCCCAGCCGAGGAGCTGGGTTTGTAGGGCAAGAGTTGATGGGAGGGGAGCAACACCCCTGGGGAAATTGCCTTAACCATGCTCTGTGCAGACATAAATGGGTAGTTTTAGCCTCCATAGAGCTTTGCAGGCAAGTTCAAGTCTTTATTCACCTTTCCCAGAAGACAGGCATAAAAGTTTTCATGCTTTTCAGCATGCGGATGGCTGTGTATTCCCAGCGAGAGGCAGAGGTGGCTCTCTGGGGGAGCTACGAGAGCCAGGAGGAAGCTTGTTCCCTCCTGGTGACATCTCACCTGGTCTGCTGCTGCTGTGCCCCACATCTGCAGAGGGTCGGCATCCAGGGAGCAAACCCCAAACTGCAGACAGGGGGAGGAGTCCTTCTGCCTCGCAACCCTGTCTGCTTCCCAGTGACTTTTGTCTGTGAGGAAGGGCAGGATGCAAATCTCAGTGGTGTCATTATTTGTGAAACTGCTGATTCTCATAAAAGCAGGGAAAGAGCACGGTCCAGTATATTGGGGATAAATAATTTGAAATGGAAACTTTCCACTCTGGTACTGGAAACAAACAAAAAAAGACATCTCCCAGTACATACCCTATGGAGAGGATGCTTGGATGCATTTATTATTATTCATTAATGGGATGGGTGTGAGAATTGCCTTAGACATATAGAGCTGCTTTTACTTTTGATTCCTCCTTCAGTGTTGAGGTTTACAGTCTGTAACACATATGTGGGTTTCACAGGTCAGTCGGTCTGCCCTGGAGGAAATGGATTTCAATGTACTTTCTCATTCTCGTTTGCTCTGTGTTCTTCATTGGTGTGGAGACCCACAGTGAGCTGAATGCAGAGCATCAGCTGCTCTTGGAGAACCAGGGCATGACTTTTCACCAGGCAGCAATTTTGGGAGGATTTTCCTCGAATGTACAATTTATTAAAAATGGGAAATCAGTTTCTGAGTTAGGATAAGACACGTGTTTGGTTTAAGGTTTGTCCTACAGACAGACTGAGCACAGCTACAGCTGAGGATGTGGTGGGGACCAGGACAGAGCACTGGGACTGGGGCTGCTTGGAGACTCCATGTAGGAGGGAAGTATTTTAGGATTAAGCTTTGGCTGGGAGAAGCCCAGTTGCTCTCTGCTGCTCTTGCATTCCTGAGATATGCTGTTTAGTTGGCTCTTTCCCTCTGAGCTTCGTGTGCTGCCTTGAGCCTTAGTCACTGTTATCCATGGGTAGAAGTGTGGTCCCGAGGCACACAGCAGCTGGCAGGTATCTTCAGTGACCTCCCCTGTACCACAGTCCCATGGGCTTCTCGTGGCTCAAGCGCTGCTCCTACAAGCAGTGTCAGCCCGGCTCTAGGAACATCTCCCTGTTCCCAGATAATCATTAATGTGAGATGAATGTTGGCTCCCAATGCAGCAGCATGTTCTGCCATATAACCTGCTGAAATCAAACTCCAGCCTCAGCCCTTTCACTGCTCCTGGGCTCCCAGTGACCCCAGTTTTCAAAGGAGTCACAGTTTCACCCAACATGAGCTTTCAGTTTTGGTGCAATCTCCCCTCTGGGACAGCACCCTTTGCCATCACCTGTCTCAGGAGAAAATGAGCTCGGAGAGCTCCATGTTCTCTCCCCTTTTTTTTCGCATGAGCCTCTACTGAATCTTCCAGTGACACAATTTTATCCTGAGTGCACCTGAATTACAACTCCAGCACCTACTCCAATCCCAAAACCATCACCCCCTCCTTGTCAGATACTAACCTTATCCGAAACAGTCAGCCAAGCCATAAGGACATGAGCTTTGTTCAGACTGCCTACAGCAACATCTGGAGTCATTAGGGTCCTGGGTTTGGAGTGAGGTGTGGCCAGGGCTCCTGGAGGGGCTTAGAGCCAGAGTTAGGGCTGGAACAAGTTTCGAGATGGCAAACAGAGGTGGCCAAGAACAAGGAATGAATTCGGCAGGGCCTGAAGGATACACACTGATAGATTTGATATATGGAAAAATGTTGGTTGGGTGTAGGATTCTCCAAGTTTAGGGTTTCACCACGAGGCAGGACAAAAGGCAAAGTGCTGTGGGCACTGAGGAAGCTTTCCCAAGCAGTGGGTCCTGCCCACATTGCCTGGGCTTCCATCACGGGGATAAGGCAACAACTGGTACTGTAGCTGCATGGTCTGACAAAAGTCTTCCTTGGAAAAAAACAGGCTTCAGGGAAGCGTATCTGATGTCACCATGAGATGACTGAGCTAGAACAGTTTCCTTAATTAACCTTCTGTAAATGAGGTGCTTTGATGGGTTGCAGCTCAGCACTGGAGCAGAGATCTGTTTCTGAGGAAATTCTTCTGAATTCCAGCAGAGGTAAAAAGTGTTTTGAGTGAGGAGGTGCAGTATCCAATAATAGCTCTAGAGCTCGCAGATAACTCTTTGATCTCTTCTGTATCATGACTCCTCATTGCTTTTGAATGATAGCTGAGTCTTCAGAGCAGAAGGCAGCTTTCTCCTCAGCCTGTGTTGGGTGCAGGCAGCTGCCAGGTGTGGGGAGCACAGGAGGTGACCTCTCCCTCTTTGCAGCTCAGTGACAAACGCTTGAGAAATCTGGGTATGACAGCTACTCCTGTTTTACATATAAAAAGGAGCTTTGGGATTTATGTAATCAGCAGTTCAAAACCTATCAGAAGAACACGAGCAGCTCCAGGCTGTTTGCATGCAGCTGAACACAAAGCCACGTGAGGCACGGCCCACCCAGACCTGAATGTCCCCGAGTCACAGCCCCTGAGCAATGCTCCGTGGGGAAACGCTGCTCTGCCTTTCCAGAGCCAGGCGAGCAGGGGAGCAGCCATCCCTGCACATCTGGAGGGAGGCACAGCTGGAAGAACATCCTCCCAACCCGACGTCACATAGCACCCTCCCATCCCTGCTGCCCCACGGCCGCTGAGCTGCAGAGCCAAGTCCCATTGCTCCGCACTCACAGCTTCTCCCATCCGTTCCCACTCAGGCTCCCAAAGGTGCTCTTTCTTTCTCTGTGTTTTATAAAGCGCCGTGTACACCTACTTTCAGCTATAAATAAAAAATAATCATGTGCATTTAACACTGATTAAAATTCTTTTTAAATTTATATGCAAACGAGGAGCAGCCACAGGCTGCTGGCAGGGTGCCCGTAGGGCCCTTTGTTCTGGAGAGATTGTACACCACTGATGAGCTGATAAATTCATCTTCAGTGCCTTCGTCTTGTCTTCACTCTGCATCTTTTTTGTAACTACTGGAAGGTGTAGGTTGAGAAACGCTGGTTTGATTAGCTGGGCTTGTGGTTGGTCCCTTTTCTTGCCAAAATCATTTAAGTGTTCCAGACATGGCATACACCCATGGAATCTACAAATATATCTCTCCCCAGTGCGTCATAATTCCTAGGGTAGTAAGTGATGAATCATCAGGATCTAATGTGAAGATAAGCTAATTAGCATTAATCAGAGCTCCTGCCTGAGGTGGGAAAATGCTAGGTGAGCAGTCTGTTGGCTGCCATTTGCGTTGCTTAATTATTTTATTTCTGTTTCTTCCCATTTTACAAATGGGTGCCTTCGGAGGTGCCGAGTTCGCAGGCAGTTTCTTTTAGTACCCTGTGAAATGTGGAACCCCCTCGGTGCCCCCGAGCCCCCCGCCCCATCCCACCCATCATCCCGCTCCTCGCAATGAGCTGGAAGTCCATGGACTGTTCTTGGTCTCCTTGGGAATTTTTTCCCACAGTGAGAAAAAGGCAAAGGGTGTTCTGCTCCGAGGGCTGGGGGTCCGGCACAGCCCCGGCCTGGTCACTGCATGCGGCCATCGACCCTTTGCCACCCATGCACAGAGCAGAGGTTGTCATTCCCTGCTGCTGGAATTGCATTTCCCTACCCTGAATCTGCTGCCATCCCATAATTACACAGCGTCTTCCATTGCGGCAAAACCCGCCCCTTCCTTTGAGACCTGTGGCACGGGGGCTGTCTGCAGGCAGTGCCGGCCCCGCTCAGCTCCTCCCAAACGCATCGCTCCTTTTCACATCAGCTCCGTTCTGCTGATGTGGAAAAAAAACCAAACCCGAACCGCAGCTCACGGCGCTTATGGCGAGCAGCAAACACCTGAGAAGGTTTGCAGCTGCCAGATGTCATGGCAGTCAGCCCTGGGGCACCGTGTGAGAGCACTGCGGGGATCCCGAGAGCACCCACGGGAGAGGAGAGCAGAGCATCGGTCCTGGTGATCTGATGGCTGTGCTCTGCCATCACCGGGAGCTGGTTGCAGTAGATAGAGTAGATAGGAGGGATTAAATCCCAGACTACAATTTGTTTTTGGCTGAATAATTATGATTCATTAGTCCCAAGCACAAATTATAGTAATTTAAAATATTAATACTTTATATATCTATTAAAAAAAGGAGGAGGCGGGGGGATTGTGTCCGATAGGTCTGATCCCAGGGCCAGGCTGCCCTCCTTCATTGAGCTCCTCATCCCCAGCCTGCCGATGGCAGTGATGCCTGTGTGATCATTCGGTCTTATGGCACAGCTGCCCTCCACCTGCATCCCCAGACCTGCTGCACGTGTGAGCAGGGCACAGCCCTTCTGCCCCAGGACTGCACAGGCACAGGTGGGACCGTGGGCCATGGAGGCCTTCTGTGGGGCTGCCCCCTGGAATGGGGTCAGCAGGCACGGTGGGAGGGGTGGGGCTGGCTTTGGTGGTCTGAGAGGTCTTTTCCAACCTGAATGATTCTGCTGTACCATGGAAATGTGCAGAAATGTTTTAGGCATATTTTGGTAAACATTTTGCAAAGAAGTATAAAATTTATATGTATAGTGTCTATATATTAAGGAATAGTTGGGGTTTTTGTTAATGCAAAATGTGTAAACTAGGTCATTATTTACACAAAATGCCCTTCTGTGAGCATGTTATGGTTTTATGATTTTTGTTGTATTACTGATATTCCGCATCATAACATCATGTGGTGTATTGGGAGTTATAGAGTGCTTACAGTGTGCTTTGTGAGCATCACAGCAGCAGTGAGCCTGCTCAGATGCAGGAGGTAAGAGGGCTCCGCCCTAGCAGGCACCTCTCAGTTAGAAACACTGTCCCTGTTAAATCCTTGGGCTGAGCACAGCCCGCTGTGAATGCAGGACAGTTGCACGGGGGCAGTGAGATGGATGCAGAGATACAGGCACAGCGAGCACTGCTCTCGTGGGAAGCCCCGGGGGATGCGTGGAAGTGGGACGTATCCTGCACCCCAACAGCTGTGCCAACATGTGCGTGGGTCCGGCAGTGAGTGGGCTGCTGACATAAGTGAGGGCCTGCACACTGCAGCGCGTGGCAGATGTGGTTGTGGTTCTCCTGTCGTCTGCCGCTCCGGAGCTGTGCTCTGCTCCATCTAGAGGCTGTGTGTCTGCCCCACACCTCGCTGTGGACCCGGAGTGCCCAATTGAAAGTGCTGTGAGTTCATGCACAGGATGCTGCAGGTGAAGTACCTGCTGACAGACAGGCCACTAGCATAGGCTGTTTTCCCTGTTTGCCCTGAATGAAAGTCTGCCAGTGCTGGAAAGAATCATAGAGTGGCTTGAGATGGAAGGGTCCTTAAAGATCACAGACCCGGAGGATCACAGCACGGTTGGGCTGGAAGGGACCTCAGAGCCCCGGCCCCTCCCTGCATGGCTGGCTGCCCCAGCTCGGGCTGCCCAGGGCCCATCCACGGCTGTGGGGACCTGCAGGGCTGGGGCAGCACAGCTCTGGGCAGCAGTACCAGCCCCAACTTGTCCTCCTAACAGCCACTCCACATCCCCCCTCTGCGCTCAGAAGTGCACAACCCTCAGTGAGACTGAGCAGTGGAAAAGCTCTCACTGTCTCTGATGAGGATTGCGGTAGAGAAGTGCCCTGTGTGCTTCAATATCTTGCTGCTGTTCTGCTGAATCTGCACAGTTTTTACTGTTTGTGTTCTCAGCAGCTTAGGTGGTGACTGTGGGTTAGACGAGTTTATTTCTGAATTGCAGACTTTACGGGGAAAAGCATAAATCCTGAAGCCACGGAGCAGTGCTTCAATCAGACATGGTCATGAGTAGTGCAGGGTTAGGTCAGACAGTGCGGTGTCCTAAGAGAGGACACCTCTGTGCGTGGGTCCCTGCAGCAGCAGCAGCAGCAGTTTTTCATTCCCAGCTGCCAAAAAGCAGATGTGGGACACGCAGACATCCTGCCAGGACCTGGGTCATTCCTGCAGTGCGATATTGCGCTGTAGGCATGCGGAGGCTGCGTGCACAGAGGTGTGGCAGCTGTGTTTTGTAGTGTAATGATCCTCTGTGTAACCTCGGTTTCATCATTCAGCAAATAGTGCTGTCAATTATCGTAATGAGGCAGAGGACGTTGCAAGGGAGTGAAGCATGAGGGCTGTGCTGCAGAATGGCTGCGTTGGGCAGCTGTGTGGGTCAGGGGCCAGCTCGGGGAGGGTCTCTGCCAGAAACTCATGCCTTGTGGCAGCAGCAGACACAGAACAGGACCCAGACCATTGTGCTTGGGTGAAACTGCGTCCTGCCAAGAGCTGTGGTTCCCACAAGTTGTGTTTCGAGATGAAAATAAATGGTGTTGCATGAAATTCCCAACCCCGAAGCAGACGGACCCATGGTGAGCTCCACGTCCTCGTGTCTCGCGGGTGTGCGCCCATCGCCTTTCGGAAGCAGCCGGAGCCCAAACTCAAAGCAAAACCAAGTTGAAAGAGCGAAGTTTCATCCATTATTTTTCTCATCAAAACCATATGAAATTGTGACTCTCTCATTTTTTCGGCGCGAAGCCTTTGATCGCTGCCGCCTCGTGAGCGTTTGATCGCTGGCGTGAAGCGCGACCCAGTGCTGGGCTCTGCTTTCAGAGTGAACCTCTTTGCTCCCTGTCCTGACCGTGCTATCCCAGGCTGCCATTCACGTCGAGCTGTAGCCAAGCTCATCCTGGAGGTGATGGAAGTAGGCTGGGACACCGTCCTGGCTGCAGCAGCATTCCTTTGTGCTTTATTGCTTAGCACCACACGGGGAGGAGCTGCAGTTTGCTGTGTCTCACTGCTGGTCTGGTGGCAGTGCTGGCTGATGGCGTCACCTCGTGCTGCATGTGGCCACAGAGCCAAAACTGAGCAGAAGACCTTCAGCCAGGGTCTGAAGTCCAAAGTCTGGTTTCCATGCTGGAGACCCAGAGATGGAAATAATCACATGAGCATCCACTCACGTAGTAAAATCTGATGCAATGGTCTGAGCATCTCAGTACCTGAAAAACAGGCTGTGACGAGAGCTGACGGCCGAGCCGGGCTGTGCACGGCTCCGTTCCACCCATGGCAGTCTGTGCAGAGCAGCAGCCAGGCACAGGGTGGGGGTGTCCTCCTGTGTCCCTGCCCCATACTGCAGTGCACTGCTGAAACTGAGCCTGGTGGGGCCACATCCCACCAGCCCTGGCCAGGCAGCCTGGGGGATGAGCTGCTCCCCGGTCTCCGTTTCATTGGAGGTAACAGTTAAGGAACTTCCAGGAGTCAAGTGGCAAGACAAGATTAATTAGGATTCCTTTTTAATCCTAATTACAGTGATATTTGCTTCCCACGATAGGAGGCACTCATTACCATACGGATAAGTTTGTTTCTTCCCTCTGTCTGCTTCCCTCCCCCCCAACAAAAAGAGGTTAAATAATATTTAATACCTCTTTGCAGTAATTAAAAAAAATCACTTCTTTTTAATCTCATACAAACATCAGCTGGGCAGAGGAAAAACCCATTCAATTCCCTATTAATTTCCCCTGCTGCCTAATTATATGCAAATCCACCAAGCCCAGGTTTTAACGCAGCCGTGCACATGAAGAGATCAGAGAAGGACCCAAACGGGGGAGCGTGCTCTGGCGTGGGTCGGGGGCTGTCCAGAATCTGACTGGAAGATAAATGCCACGTTGGAATTAAAATGTTTGCTTCGCCCTGCACAGTAACGCTTGGTGGCTGTCAGAGGGAGAAGGGGCATTAAGCGTTAGGGGGACGAATTCCTTCTGTCTGGCATGCACACATAACATCACGTGATGCTCTAGCATGTAACGTATACATACGATGTAATATACATAACATGAGAGAGCATAACATTGAACATGACGTAGCATCACATGGCGGAACATAGCACAGCATAACATTTAACATACAGCATCACGTAGCATAACATACATTAGCATAGCATCACAGAAAGCAACGACATACAATCTCACATAAGCTCCAACATAACATAGAGCATAACACAGCATATAGCTTAATGCAGTGCAGCTCTGCACAACACAGCGTAGCACAACAGCGTGCAACACAACAGCCCAGCAGCACAGCACCCAGCACGAGGAGCTGGGCAGTGTGGTGACAGCAGCACAGCCACTCTCAGCACGGAGGGGCAGGTTTCAGCCCTCTGATCTTGGGGGAATTGAAACGCCTTCAATCACATCCGAGTTTTTTTTTGTGTGTGTGTGTGTGTGTTTTGTTTTCATCTCTTAATTCCCCTCTTTCAAGTAGATGTTTTTGTTTTTGCCTTGAAATGGAAAGGAAGCAAAGAGCCACACAGCTGCAGCCCTGCGGGAGAGCCCAGGGCACGGCTGCTGCATGGCTGGCACTCGGGGCCATGCATCCCCCTACTGGGGGTGCCCCCATCTGGCCCCATTTTGGGCACCACTGCAGCCCACGGACGCCTTTGGGTCCGGGTTTTGCCCATGGTTTGTCACATGTGGTTGTGCTGCACACCCCTCCCTCACCCCCCTTGGACATTGTCCTGATTAATTCTGGGTATTGATGCGACTGCTCACCTTCGAGAAGCTAAAGGAGGTCAGATGGTATCAGCACGGGGTCACGGCCGTGCCCTGGGCTCTGCAGCCATGGCAGGTTATCAGTAACACCGGCCCTGCAGCACCCGGCCCCCTCCGCAGAACCGCTGCGGGGAGCAGCACAATGGGGCCCTGTGGGGCCGTGTCCCAGGGCTGGAGGGGTTGGGAGTGGGGACCAGCTCTGGGCAGAGGTGTCCCCTCCCACATGGGGTGGCATCCTCAGGCAGCGATGCCACACGTTTGTTTTTTCGGGGGATTTCTCTGGTTTGGGGCAGAGCTGTATGCCCTCTGTCACCCCAAGAGCACTTTTAATTCTATTTTTCCATGCCTTTATTTTTTGTCGTGAAGAACCACCTACATCTTTCTCTTAGAAGATAAATACTTGAGAAGCGAAACGGCTCTTCCTGTGCCCGTAAACGGTGTAAAGCTCAGCCATTTCCCCCACAGGGCTGAACTTAAAAACAATAAACCTTGCCACTTAAAGCCAACAGCAGCAGCAGCTGCAGGACCTGGTGCTGAGCATCTGCAGTGATTCTGGGGAGCACGAGGCTCTCGTGCCAGCAGCACCAGGCCACATCCCAGATCTGCAACAAGCAAGTCACTGAGGCTTCTGAAATTATTGAAGTTATTTCCCTCTGTTTGTCCTTCTGCACTGAGCTCCTTTGTTGCTATTTGCGTGCAGAATTAATGGCTTTGAAGGAATCAAATGGATGCTCCCCTCCATGGGCCATGCAGGGCAAGGAGTGACTGCAAGCAGCAGTACAGACCGGGGGCTGAGCTGCTGGAGAATGACCTGCTGTCCTGGTGGCCAACTGTTGACCAGTTCACCAGTGGTTGACCATGAGCCAGCAGTGTGCCCTGGTGACCAAGAAGGCCGATGGTGCCCTGGGGTGCATAGCACAGAGCATGGCCAGCGGGTGAGGGAGGGTCTCCTCCCCTCTGCTCTGTCCTGGGAAGGGCACGTCTGGAGCACTGCACACAGAGCGGGGCTCCCCAGCTCCAGGCAGATGGGAACTGCTGGGGAGAGCCCAGGGACTCTCAAGTGGGGGTTGGACTGGGGGCTGTGCAGAGGTCCCCTCCTGCCCCCATGGTTCTGTGATGCTGTGTGTGCCATGAGATGGGGATGGGGTCGGGGCAGCTCCCATGAGTGCCCATCCCCACGGGGCAGTGTGGCCCTGCTGACTCCGGAGCTGCTGTGGGGTGAGGGCAGTGCCGACGTGGGTGGCTCTAACTTTCCCTTCTTCCTTTCTACTGCAGCAGTGGCAAGGCAATGTGTCTGCAGCAAAAGTGAGAAAAGAGAAACAGCACTGTGAGGGGAAAGGAGCAGCTGCTGCTGGGCCCGGCGCGTGCAGAGGTGTTGAGGTTTCATTGCAGCACGTGCTGGTGTGGCCCTGCAGGGAAGCAGGGGCTGCGTTAGGTTTATTCACATTGCCCCAAAGTGGGAGGTTTGCTCAGGATGCAGAGGTGCCCTGAAGCTTTGCAGAGCTCTCCAGGTCTCATCCCCAAAGTGCAACCCTGAGTCCCCCATCAATGATGCCACCCTGCAGGATGCTCCCGGCCCCTGTTTGCTGATTTGAGTGGATGTTTGGATAGGGAGCAGGAGGCATAGCTGGTACAGAGCAGCTCCCGCAGCGATGCTGGCTCGCAGCAGCCTGCCCTGCCACCTCTGTCTCTGCGGCACAGTGACTAATTCTGCAGAGAAAAGGAATGAATTCCTCATTGAATCAGCAGCAGCGAGCTCCGTAGGTTTTGTTTTTCGTAGCCGACGTGTAGACTCATCTCTCTCTCTGAGAAGTGACGTTGAGGGCAGCGCACGGGGCTGACTCCTGGCTGCTCCCCCTGACGCTTTGCTGCGAGCGGTTTCCTGGTGCTGATGCACACAGCTGGGGATGCCCAGACCCCGGTGCACCCCCTCCTGCCCGCCCCACGCCGCACAGCTTTGTCATTTCACTCTTTTTGGGGCCAGCAGTGTGGGACTGTTTGAAAGTGCTGGGAGTGATCTGGCCCCGCTGTGGCTCCGCTCCCCACCGGCGCTGCAAACCACAGTGCTCCGGGTGCTGCGCTGCGGGGTCGGGTCTGCACTGCCAGCTGGGTGAGGGGGCACTGCGGGGGGGTTACAGGGCTGCCCCCTCCCACAGCTCCCAAAGTGTATGGGGACCCCAGTATGAACAACGTCCCCTGTGCACACTGTGTGCATAGGGCGCCTTGTGTATATGTGGTCCCCTGTGTGCATGGGTCCCCTCGTTACATTGGGTCTCTTAAGAGGCCCCGCTGTGCATGGGGTCCACAGTCTCCCTTGTCTCTCAGGTCCCCTTTGTGTAAGGGTTCCCCATGCCTGTGGGGTTCCCTGTGAGACTTGCCTGCTCAGTGGGAGACCACCAAAGTCCATCCAGAGCTCTTCACTCCTTGGGCACCACGTGGTGGGGGGCATTGGGGTCGCACTGCTTTGGTTTAGTTCTGATTTCTGAGTTCTGATCTTCTACCCCAAAATTAACTCCAAATCTCACCCAGTGGTGACCCTGGAGCAGCACTGGCTGGGTGCTGGAATGCTTGCAGCTGTAGTAAGGAGTGCTTTACCCATCACTTCTTTCTTAAAAAATCCTTTTCTTCTCCTAAACTAATCCAAGCAGAAAACCATCTCTGTATTTTTTCTAATATTTTCACAGCCAAACCCAATATTCTTGATATTTTAGCCCACAACATTTCTTAGTTTTGACCATTTCACACTAATTCTGGGTTTTAACCATACAGTCATACAATCACAGCTTGGTTTGGGTTGGAAAGGACCTCTAAAGGCCACGTGGTCCCACTCCCCACAGTGAGCAGGGACACCCACAGCTCAATGCTCAGAGCCCCACAGCCTGACCTGTGCTGTCTGCAGGGATGGGGACCTACCCCTCTCCGTGCAGCCTGTGCCAGTGCCTCACCACCCTCAGTGTAACAAACATCTTCTAAATCTCCCCTCTTCTGGTCGGAAACCATTTCCCATTTGATCTCTGCTGCATTTTTCTGGGATTAGCTCCGAACTTGGAGCTCTTGCAAGGCAGCAGAGTGCTTGCTCTTGGTGTGCTGTGGTGAGATATCTCCATCTTCAACAATGAGTCAAAACACCTGCTGCCATGAGGTGCTTTCCAGAAAACTTCTGATTACAATGTACCACCATTTGTCTAATGAAAAAGCTGCATTTCATTAAAAAAAAAAGATGAATTTGGCATAGTTCTGCTCAGCCAGAAGTGAGTTCCTCCACTCACCTCGAGCCTCCATCACAATCAGACATCTGTGTGTGAATGGTGAGGTCTCCTCATTTTGCCTTGCCAGCAATTAGTCCCTTAACAATTAGCACAGCTGCATTGTCTCCTTGCTCATCAGATACTGAAACTGCTTTTCTGCTGCCAGGTGGGAGCTTCCTCCTCACAGCCTTTCCTCTTCGTGTTCAGCATCCCACCAGGGCAGTGGGCAGCAGCTCCATGGCTGCACGGTGCTGGGTGCGTGGGGAGCTGGGGCACTGGGTCCTGGTGGTACCATAGGGACATGGTGGCACCTCAGGACCAGGTGTCTTGAGCTGGGAGGGGGCACGGTCCCTGCTGTGTCCCGGCACACATAGAGAACATGCACCTGGTTCACATCAGGAGTTTGGTTTCTCACCTATTCTTGAATACCTCCAAACCTGCAGCCTCTTGATTTTCATATGCACAAGCAAAGTCAAATGGAGGACAGCATCCCCATCCTTCCCATTGCAGGGTTCCTCCTTGGAGCTTGCGGGGCTTCACGCTGCTCTGTCTGAGCAAAATCATGACCCAAGTGAAAGGGAGCAGTGAATCAACCCAGAGGTCTGAGATGAGCTGTCAGAAAGCAGTGGCGGTGCTCTGGAGGTGCCCCAATGGGACAACAGCTGAGCCAAGCAGCTGCCAGCCAACTCTTGTCTCCCCCCATTGCAGTTCTGCCACTCCTGGTTCTCCTTTTGGAGTTATCTGGGACAAATGTTACTGCCATGGCACAGGGGGGAAGGCAGTGTGGGTTTAAAGGCAATCCTGGGTGAAGCTGGGCATGCAGGGAGCAGGGCAGGGTGCACACATGGGCACAGCTGTGTGTACAGGTGTGTGCACAGATGTGTGCATAGAGGTGTGCATGGATAAGTGTGCCCATGGGTGTGTGCCCAGACACATGTACGTGGACATACACGTGGGTGTGTGCATGGATACATGCATGGCTTTGCACACAAGTGTGTGCACAGGTGTGTGCATACGGTGCTGCAAAGCCCCGAGCACAACTCTCAGAGTGAATGTGCAGGATGTGAAAGTCCGGCTTCAACCAAAGCAGCACAAGGGACTGTGTGTGTGTGTGTGTGTGTGTGTGGGCAGCAGATAACAGGAGCAGTGCACTGGGTAACATGCTGTCAGCATTCATCTGGGGATAAATGATACTGGAAATGAATTAGAGAAAAAATAACAATTCTTCTGGACTTTGACAGCTTTGTGTTATTCGGGCTGATCTGCCATCACCGACAGCTGTTGTTGCTGCTTCATGTGGGGCATTTCTTGCAGGATGTGTCGAAGCAGAGAAGGGCAGTGGCTGCTGCAGCCCTCCTTCCAGCAGCACAGCCCAGCCCTGAGCCCCCTCCTCCCTTCTCTTTGCAGTCCAACAAAGTTCCCGTCGTGCAGCCGTCCCATGGAGTGCACCCGCTCACCCCACTCATCCCCTACAGCAACGACCACTTCAGCCACGGTTCCCACTCGCCCCACCTGCCTGCCGACATCAGCCAGAAGCAAGGTAACCCCAAATCCCTCTGTTTTGGGGAGCAGAGTGCCGGGCACTGCTCGGGCAGGGCTGACACCGCAGTGGGAGTTCGGCCACAGCAGCCACGCGAGCCGAGAGCCGGAGCAGAGCCTGCGGGGTGATGTGTGAGAGTCAGCCAGAAAATGGAAAGTCATCTTTCCTTTGACTCATACCCAAAGTGCTGCCAGGTTGTCATTTTGAGAAAAGAAATGCTTGAAACAGGAAATATTTTGACTAAATAGGATCGGTGTCTGAGTGCTGGGTGGACCTGTGCGTGTCCGGCACGCGCCAACCCCGGTGGGGCTGCAGAGGGAAGTACAGCACATGTAGGTCAAACCCGAGCTGTGCACATGGGAACTCATCCCCCACCACCTCTCCTTGTGGGCTGCAGGCTGAGAGTGAAATCAGACCTTGCTCAGCCTGCTGTCAGCACAGCAGAATCCCTGCAGATCTGTTTGAATCCCTCAGATGTTTGCAGAGAGCTGGTCTGGGTTTCAGGTGGGACTGAGCATGTTCACAGCAATGGGTCAGTGTGTCTTGGAGGGGTGTGGAGCTCAGCAGAGCCCACAGTGCTGCTGGGTCTGACATCCCAGTGCCATAAACTCATCTATTAGCAATTTGCTCAGCAAGCTGCAGATTTCAGCACCTGGAAAGGCAGCGTGCAGGTTTCCAGGTTAGAGGAGCCAGAGATCCCACAGGTGGGAGAGGTCTGCAGGTTTGGGCTTTGTTTCTCACTGGGCCACCCAACCGAGCGCTGCTGTGGGTAAATTCTCACACTGTCACATCTTCCCTTTGGTTCAGTTATATATCAACTTCAGTGAGCACCTCCTGAGATATTTGAAATCCAGTGATGTTATTCCTAAATCCTGAGAATATCCCAGATCTCCGGGTCTGCACTCTGCTGCAGCTCCTCACCCATGCAGTGAATGCCCCCAGAGCAGGGCAGAGAGCAAAAACACCGAACTGTGAAGCATTCCTGCTTCTCCTGGGCTGGGTGAGCTGGTGGTGATGCTGCTGGAGCATCCGCCAACAGAGGAGCCCCAGTGGAGCATCCCCACTGGTTGCTTCTGGGCTCGATGGGCTGTGGGCTGTGGAAACAGCATTGCATTTCCATGTGCATTCCCCACTGCCCACAGGAGCAGATGGGGCTGGGAGGGCTCATGTCAGCACTGCCTCCATCTCACTCCTCCTCCCTTCTCCCAGCAGTGCACCGGCCTTCCCAGACCTCTGACATCCCCGGCTTCTACCCGCTCCCCCCGGCTGGGGTCGGCCAGATCACGCCCTCCATGGGATGGTGAGTGCAGGGACGCGTGGGGTCGGCTCTGAGACCCCCACTGCATCCCCTCCACGTGCTGAGCAATGGGGTGGGGCTTCGCTCCGAGTGGGGTGGGGGATTGTGAGGTCGCAGGGAGGCTGTGCTATGGCTCTGTGTGCAACTGGGGTGGTGCTGCCTCCTCCTGCATGGGCACAGAGCGGGCAGCTCCGTGCAGCTGGTGATGGAGGGTGCCATGGGGACATCAGGTTGGATGTCAGGAACCGTTTCTTTGGAAGAGCGATCAGGTGCTGACGGGGGAGTCACCGTCCTGGAGGTGTCCCAGAGCCGTGGCACCTAGGGGCACGGTGGGTGGGGTGGGGTTGGGTTTGGGGATCCGAGAGGTCTTTTCCAACCTGAATGATCCTATGGTTCTGGAGACGTCCAGGTGTGAACGCGTGTTGCCAAACTGCCAGACGTGCAAACACAAAGTGAAATATTATTTTTTTGCTTTTTGGTTGGCTTATGGAGTTTGCATTCCAGTCATTTAACCACAAGGAAACAGAGGCTGAGGCTTCTGATACAGAGCTCAGCTTCAAAGAGATGGCATTTTGCTTTCTGTGCTAAATGTGCTCCTCTCGGGCGATGACTTAACGCCTCACACGATGTGATTCATCCTCAGGAGGAGCAGGCACTGCCATGAGTGTGCTGTAGGAAGCATGCACGTGGCCAGGGTGAGGCAGGAGCCCGTGTCCCCACAGGGTCGGGTGCTGAGGACATGGCAGCTGCAGCAGGAGCTGCTCTCTGGCAGCACGCGCTGTGCCCGGCGCCCTGCAGCAGGCGTGCTGGGAAGCAGCACAGGGCAGCCAGCCTGGTGGAGCAGCACGCCCTCGTGTGCTGTTTGGAAGAGCTTTTCCCCTTTTGCCTGCCCAACATTCATGGAGAGAGCCCCAAAGTGCTCAGAGCCAGGGCTGAGATGGGGACAGGAGGGAAGCACACACAGCCAGCAGCTTCTCCTTTGCTCCCAGCGGGGACAGTAGCCCGGTGACAGTCTGCTGGGGACAGTGGGATGCGGGCAAGCTGCTCTGCCCCATACATCACTCCATTTTCCAAGCACCACTCCCACCACTGGGGCATCATCTTTGCAGAGCAGAAACCCCACAAAGCCCCTGTGCGATGCATTGGGGCCGTGGTTACAACACAGCCCGTGGTACCTGGAGGCTTTGGGTTCTTGGGGCTGGAAGGAGCTGGTGCCATTTGTAGGGCAGTGCTGTGTGTCGCAGCAGAGCAGCATCGGTGCAGCTGCTCTTTGGGGTTCAGTGCTTTGGGCTTTGGCCATCCCGTCTCGCCCTCCCCAGGCGTCTGGGTTTCCACGTGCGGTTTTGGGCTGGGAGCATCTCCTGGCAGCCCGACAGAGCAAACCGAGGTGTGTTGGAGCCATCTCCATATGAAAACGTGGGGGCTTTCCCGTGCTGAGAGCAACCAGGAACTTCCTTCAGGTTTATTTGACTATCTCCAAAACAATTCCCAGCTCCGGGTTTGGTGCGTGCCCGGTTCCCACTACAGAACAACTTTAAAAAGAAGCTCAGGACCTGGCTTTGGGTGTGTTTGCAAACAAGAGGCAAACTTCTGTGGGCAGTGTGGGGCGGAGGAGCTGCATCCCCCCAGGGCCAGCAGACAGGCACTGAGCAGCCTTCAGCTTTTGGGCCAAACAGTGTTTTCTTATTTTTCAAGCCATTTCTTCTGTGCAATAGCAGTATCTCTGATCTCTTGTGCCCACCTCCATGTTCAGCACCGTAACAGAATACCAGATAGATTCTCAGGGCAGGGGCGGAGGGCGGTCAGGTGTGGATCCCTGAGCAAACCTCAAACCCCACAGTGCCCCCTCCGGCACCCCACTGCTGCAAGCCCCGCTAGCGAAGGGGGTCTTTAGGAAACAGCCACGCAGCTGTGGGTACTTGATAGACTCTTTCTTCCTGATCCCAGGCAGAGCCAGTCTGTCTATCCGCTCCCGTCATGTGGATTTAGACAGCCGTATTCGTCAGCGCTTTCTGCTGGGGCTTCTTTCTCCAGGTGAGTATGTGGGGCCAGGAGCGCCCGCAGCTTGCAGTGTGTGCGGGAGCAGCTTGCAGCCCAGCGAGTCGGGGCAGTGCCCGGATGCCTCCAGGAGCAGTGAGCGGCCAGGGAGGATGCCCAGCGACTGGGCTGTCATCAGCACAGGTCAAAAAAGCAAAGCCAGAGAGCTCTGCCTTCAGCACAGCACTGGAAAAAGGGGTGAAGCCCCTTGTCTCTGACCGTGGTGTTGGATGCACCGCTGAGTTTTGTTTTGCGCAGAGCGGTGCATTTTCCTCGGGTTCAGCCTTAGAAGCAGGACAGGTTGCTGGCATCACATCCAAACGAGCCTGAGGTCTGCAGCTGACACACGGCCCGTGCCTGCCCCGTGCTGCCCTGTGCCTGCTCCAGCCCCTCGTGGGGTCGGGGGCTGCTTTGTGCTCCTGCAGCATCGCCAGCCCTGAGCAGCAATCCTGCACCGTCTGCATCTCTGCTGCTCTGTTCTCCGTAGTTTGTCTGCTTTGTGGTTACGTGTACCCCAGCCCCACTGACGTCCCAGGGAGCAGAACACATCCCCATAGCTGGGAATCTCGGAGCCTGGTACCTCGGGGTGTGCTGGTGGGCAGGGCAGCACTGTGCCCCTGCTCCAGCTGCTCCCGCACCAGCTTTGCTTCTGCTTCGTGTTGTCCTGAAGTTAGCAAAGGCTTCCCACGAGAGAGCAAGCCCTCTGTCCATGCAGACCCTCATCCACGCAGACCTCCATCTGTGCAGAGGGGCAGGAGGGTGCTGCCAGCCCACCTCGTTCTCAGGGCACCACTTCTTGCAGCCCCAAAGGCGCAGGGCAGGGATGTGCTGACGGTTCCCTTTGGGGCCCCCCAGCCCCCAGCTGTGGCACAGGGGTTCCTGCTCCCATGGGGCTGGGTTTTGCAGTGCTGCTGCAGACAGGCAGTACACCTGGCCAGATAAGGATCAGACTGTGCTGGTGGATTAAATTAAACAGCTTTTCTTTCTGTGCCAGCATATCTAACGAGCAGTTCACCTCCCATGGGCAATTCTGCCCTCTCGAGCTGCAGTCAGAGCGTGGCAAGCCTGGCAGAGCTGGCGGCTCTGGCTTTACCCTTGGCAGCTCCAGGGAGCTAATGAGGCCTGAAAGGCAGCGAGACCTCTGATGATCTCATCCTGTGTTGGTGGAGAGCATTGCTCGGGCAAGGTGCACCTCCTAGAGTTACAGTTAGTTCATGTTCAGACTTATGCTTTTTCTGTGGGGTGGTCCTAATCTCTCAAATCCAAACGTTGGGTTGAGTTTGTTGTTTTCTTCCTACAGCGCTAATAAGATATTGCAACAACAGAGATCTGAGTGTCTGAAACGCAGGTTGAAAGTGCCCTTGATCTGGGCCCTGCTGGCAGGGCACCGGGGAGCAGCACCGTGGCAGAGCTGGGAACAAACAAACTGATGCCAAAACCCCACTCCCGTCCTACGCAGCCCCCCTGGGTCCGTTCTGCCCTGGTTCTGCTTTCTGTGCCCTCTGCTTTGCCATCTGCTTCCGCCACTCCGGACAGCCACCAAGGGACGGCCCCCAGCACCCACTGCCCCACGAGTGCAGCTCACCCCGTCTCCATTGCAGGTTCACTCACCCGCTGATGCTGGGCTCTGGCATGCACACCACCGGCATCCCGCACCCCGCCATCGTGCCCCACTCTGGCAAGCAGGAGATGGAGCACTACGACCGCAACATGTGAGTTCGGGTCAGGGCTCCTGATCCGTGCTATTGCCACGGTGTGCCTTGGCTGATGCTGAGCGACACTGAGTGGCTCTGGCATTGACTGCTCCTTTTGTCCCCACCAAGGAAACCTCAGCCAGAACCAAAGAGAGAGAAGGAAGCCAAGAAGCCCACTATCAAGAAGCCCCTGAATGCTTTCATGTTGTATATGAAAGAGATGCGGGCAAAGGTCATTGCTGAATGCACGCTGAAGGAGAGCGCGGCCATCAACCAGATCCTGGGAAGGAGGGTAAGGGCAGGAGGGGGTCCCTGGGGGCCTTGAGGATGGGGGGGATGTGCAGACACCTCCGGACATGAGGGGAGCTGGGGAGAGCTTGAGATCTTGGGTTTTTTGGAGGCACTGCTCATCCTCAGGCTGTGAGCAGCGGGCAGGGAGCCCCAAAAGTGGGAGAAAAGGGAAATCTTGCACCCCAGCAGCAATGCCGTGGCTGCAGGGTGCCCTACAAGACCTGTAGCAGCTGCAGCACGCCGTCCCCATCCCCTGCACCTGCACTGGGATGCTCTCCCTGCACAGCCTGCAGTGCAGTGTCCCCGTGGCAGAGCAGGGCAGTGAGCTCAGCACTGTGCTTGTCCCCGCAGTGGCATGCGCTGTCCCGGGAGGAGCAGGCCAAGTACTACGAGCTGGCACGCAAGGAACGGCAGCTCCACATGCAGCTCTACCCCGGCTGGTCCGCGAGGGACAACTACGTGAGTGCTGCTGCAGCTTGCACCCCAAACACGTGGCCCCAAAATGACCCATGGGGGGGTGGGAGGGGGGGGAAGAAATGGGTGCTGGTTGTCCCTGGTAATGCTGCTCGGGAGGGGATGGTTTGTGTAGTTATAAGCATTTTGGCATTGGTTTGAACACCGCTTCGGCTGCTCCTCACGGCACATCTGTGGCACGATGATGTAACTCTGGTCGTGTGCAGGGTTTTGTTGCTTAGTGCCCAAGGAAACAGAAGCAGAAAAAGAGAGCTTTTAAGCGATATGAATGATGTTTGGAAAGCTCCATCTGTGGACAGGAGCATAATAATCGTGGAAAACAAGGTTTAAAAATGCAAAACAGGAGAAGAGAAGCTGCTTTGCATGAGATGAGGGCTGAGCTCAGCCTCAGTCAGCTCTGGGACCCCACGTAGGGCTGCATCCCCCAGCAGTGATGCTGTGCCCCAGCCCTGGGGTCCCTGTGCTGCCCTGCAGGGTGACGGTCACCAAGCCACCGCCTGTCCTGCTGGACGTTGGTCCCACTGAGCATAAGGAAACCAAGCACACCACGTTCAAAGTATTCAAATGGAGCTGGAGCAAATGCAGACAGCAGCACTGCTTGCTCTGCCAGTTTGCGAGCTGGCCACAGCTCCTTGGAGAGGCTGATTCCCAAGTAAGGATGCTGTTGGGAATGTTAAAAATCCAGATTCAAAAGGGGAGAAAAAGGAAAGTTCCCATAGCAGGCAGAGAGGGACAGCACAGCGAGGTGTGTTCTCCGTGCCACATCCCGTTTCGAGGTGCAGGGCTCACCAGTGGAGCACTGAAAAGTCAGGGTGAAGAGAATTCATTTCCTCTTTGCTATGTTAATAGTTGAACAGCAAAGCGATAAGCAAGCTTCCAGTGCTGCAGAAGCATGGGATGCAGCCTTTCCTAGTGGCTTTCTCAACTGTTTTGATCTCACATGCAAACAGCCCTGCCTAATGCGCTCGTTGGAGACCTGAGGCAGGGTGCAGGAGGCTGTCGGATGTCTGCTCGTCGCTGGGCTCTGCTGTTCCTTCCAGGGCTCCTTGAGTTCCCTCTCAGCCACATCCTCTGTCTTGGATCTGTGCTTGGAGCTCTCCTTCAAGCACTGTTCAGAAAGCCCTGAATCCTTCAAGACGTCCTCAAATAGACAGAAATCACAATCAGTAATGTCCTTATGTAGGCATGATGATTAGCAATAAGTAAATTGCTGGGAGCTCGGCTGCCACGTGCAGTTTTACTGGATTGGAGCTGGCTGAGACCTGGGATGCCCATGGAGAATCCGGGGCAGCACCCAAGGATGCTCCTCTGGACATCCCTGGAGGGAAGCAGCAGTGCTGAGAGCTGGGCATCCTCCAAGCCAAGTACATCCTCCATGGAAATCCCATCCCTCCTGCCTCTCTCCTCTTGGGAAGCACCAGGAGTTCTCCCTTCCCAGCCAGTAGCACCCAGGCTCGGAGCACAGCAGCTCTCGCTCCAGCACTCACGAGCAGCTGCTCCGAGTCGTGGTCACTGCAGGAGCTGCTGTTCTCTCTGGAGCCCTGGTGAGGAGGAAGAGGAGGAATGTAGGTCACCTCCTCCGCACGTGACTCGGTGATTAGGCAGGAAATAGAGTCGCTCCCACACCGAAGAAATGCTCACCGCAGAGCAGAGCTTTCCACCTTCACTCAAACCACAAGAAGTCACACCAAAAGACAGAGGGCAGAGGAGTCCTGTGAGCTGTGCTCCCCACGTCGGCCAGATTTGCCCCAGCCCCTCTGTACTCTCCTTCCTGAGGTCACTGGGGAGGGAAATCTGGGGGTAGAGAGATGGGTATCTTGTAAAAGTGCCCAGGGATTTGTGAAGCTTTCCCACGTGACATCAGGGTGCTCCTCCTGGTGATGACACGCAGTGGGGATCACAGTTCTGAGGTGGAACCTCCTGCAGTGCTTTGAACAGTGGGAGAGCCGGGTGATGTTCAGACCAATGTCCTGCAAGGGGGAGCCGGTGTGCAACTGCATCCATTGCAGCTCTCTCCTGCAACTTCTTAGGCAGGCTGCAGTATAAATGGGGGCCTCAGCTGGGGGAGGAAAGCTGAGGAGGCAGTGGGGTGAAGCAGAGATGTGGCTCCAACTCTGAGCTCCCGCAGATGTGCAGATCTCTTGGATGAGCCCTAATGCCTGCGGTGCTGGATGTGGGGACGCTCACCCTGGTGGTGGCTTTGGGACTTCCCTGGCTGTGTGAGCCCAGGCCGGCCCTGCCCAGGCTACAGCAGCTGTGCCCAAGGCCTCATCCATCCCCAGCCCTGGGAGCACTGATGGGCTTTTCCTTGGCTTTCCTAGGGGAAAAAGAAGAGACGGACACGGGAAAAGCAGCAGGACTCCAACTCAGGTAAACCCTGCGGTGCTGAGCCACACGGCCCTCGGTGGCAGTCACTTTGGTTTTGTGCAGAGTGGATGATCCCACGCAGTTGTTGTGTTCTACCACATTTTGCCACGTTTTCCTTTATTCTCCAATGAAATATGCATTTCTTGAGACAGAAAATCAGCATTTCTGTGAGGTTTCTCATAGATAGCTTGAATTAGAATGCGAGTAGCTCATGGAAACTGAAAAGATGAGATATTGGCAAGTGCTTATCTGCTTGTGTTTGAGTAATGGGGCAGAGCATCCAGGTGAGTTCCCCCTGCAGACTGCCCCGGCCATCCCTTCACTGTGACCTGGGACCATCCCTGGCTGTGCTGCTGGCATTGCTGTGATGACACGGGCACACAGAGGAGCTCTGCAGCTCTGCTGATCTCATTAATCGTTGTAGGATGCCCAATTTGAGTTGTCCATAAAAAGCAGTTCCAAAAATGTGACCCAGTGATGGCTTCCGTTTAGTTATAATGCTGTTGGTGGCATTCAGTGCCTAGGATGTTGAGGTATCCATACAGACATACAGCTCATGAGTGTGACAGAAAAATACTGATTCCACCCCCTGTGGATGGGAGTACTGCTTGATGGTGCCCAGCAGCACCCGCTGCTGCTGGCTGGTGGGCCAGGAGAGCCCAGGCAGGAAGGTGCCCTTCTCCAGTGCTGCAATAGGGTTGGAAAAGCAGCATGTGTCTGAAGGCAAACCCTTCTGTTTGGGGCAGAGCCATGCAGCTGGGGCTGCTCTCTGTGCTGCCACCTCCGCTTTCCAGTGCTTCTGCAACGTTTCCTCTCTTCTCTCCTGCTCGCTGGCACATGGTTGGGCACTGCAGGGTGCAGGTAAGGAGTGCTGCAGGCAGCAGCTCTGTCACCTGCCAGCTTTCCCAGCCTTAAGGAGCGTAGAGGTGTCACAAAAAGATGTGAATTCCCTGGTAGTGCCCGTGCGTCCTGCAGCCGAGCTGGGTGCTGCTTCCCAACCCCCCTCCCCCCACTGCAATCACTGGTTTTTATATTTTTTTTTCCTAACAATCACTTTTTTTACAGGAGAAATGGTGCCACCACCATTGTGTTGCAGAAACAAAACTTGGGATTGTAGTCTGTTAGTGGTGTGTTAAGCGGCTGAAATGATGTTGCCTCTTTTCTTCCTCCTGCTCCTCCTCCTCTTTGTGCCTCTGCCTTGCCCATTCTCCGCCACGCATGCTTCTGTGTTCAGATCCTGCCTCTCCTAAGAAATGCAGAGCTCGCTTTGGCCTCAACCAACAAACGGACTGGTGCGGCCCGTGCAGGTGTGTATCAGCATCTCCACCCCGTGGGGTTCTGGGCTGTGGGTCTGGCTCTGCTCTCTGCTCCTCCCCACCCCAGGGACGCTCCTGCGGGGCTCTCTCTGCACACCCACAGTGGTCCCTGAGCATCCGTGGTGTTCAGAGCTGATTTCCAGGTCCACCTCTGTGACAGTGCTGTGGGGCTTTTCTCCCGTTTACAAACACCCCTCCAGGGGCGGTTGTGGGCAGTGAAGGTCTTCCCTAATTTTCCTGAGGCTGTTTATTTTGAGATGCACCCCGTTGGTTTGCAGCACCCAGCACGGGGTGGGAAAACCCCAACCGGTGAGCTGGATTGCAGACGTCCCACACCTCAGGCTCCCAGGGCATGACCCCACAATGAATGTGCTTATTGCAGCTTGAAGCCAGGGGAGTCACTGAGCCCATCCAGATGTGAATCCCGGAGCAGATTCCCAGCAGTGCTGGGTCACTGAGCCCTGTGCTCATGGCTGATGTGGGCTGAGCGAGGACCGCTGCCTCCCAGACCCGGCAGATCGTGGTGCCCCAGGCATGAGCAAGGTTTAGCACGGAACACCTCACCGCCCCTCCCTGCACCTCTGGTGCTGGCTGGCAGCACCCACGCTGCATCCTCCTCTCTGGGAATGCCTTACTGTGTCAGGTTAGCTCAGACACGTCCCGATGGCCGAGGGACAGCAGGTCCAGGCCATCCTGCAGCTCTGCTCCCACTTGGTAGGATGAGGGGGAATGGATTCAGACTAAAGCAGTGCAGATTTAGATTGGATGCAAGAAAAACGTGGTTTGGTTTTGTTGTACAGTAAAGGGAGGGGTCCCCATCCCTGCAGGCTGCGCAGGTCGGGCTGGGGGGCTCTGAGCACTGTGGGTGTCCCCTCACTGCAGGGATGGGGGCTGAATGGCCTTAAAGGCCCCTTCCAACCCAAACAATTCCGAATCTGTGACTTCATTTGGACTCTCCTAGTTCAGCTTCAGCGCTAACCCTCTGCACTGCTTCCAGTTAACACGGCCTGCTGAGTTTGCAGACCTTAGCATGCTTTTTTATTTAACTTTTGCCTCTCAAACACTCCTTAGCCGCATCTTTTCTGCGACTGCCTGCACTAATGTACTGCTGCCACTCAAGGGCTTCTGCAGTGGGCGCTGACACACGTGGAGAGCAGCTCCCACCCGAGGTTCCCACTCCACAGGAGGACAGTAACTGGTGAAAAACGGGTGCTCCTGGCTGGAGGTTTCACCCTTAACTGGGACAAAACGCTGCAGGGTGCTGCAGTTCCTAAAGGACAGGGATACATCCTCGGAGCTGTATAGGAGCCATGCAGGCTTTAGTATCAGATCTGCTGCTTCTCCATCATTTGAAATCAAACTGCAAGTCAGTGAATCGATGGATAGGATTCTGCCATCCTACAGGGAGGGCATGGAGACTCGTGAGTTGTGTGTAGGGAGCACAGCTCGTCCTGGGCTTTGGCCGCAGCCCACGTAGTGCTCTGTGCTTTCAGCAGCGCTGTCGTGTTTCACAGCATTCACTGGGTCACCCCAGCGAACGATGCCACTGACAGCAGCAATGGCATTTCTCTTGTTCACATCCAGTGCAAAGCCACATTCAGTACTGGGTGACAAGGCATGTTCCAGCACGGTGCATTTTTCATTACTCACATCAAAGAGAGGCGTGTGCCTCAGGAGCGGGTCCTCCATTTATCTGTTCTCCTCGGGGAGCTGAGCAGGAAGGCGTTGGTTTTTGGCTGCTGGAGCTGTGCTGTCGTTACCGGCGCCCCGAGCAGGGAACTGCTCCCTCAGCACTGCTGGGTGACATCTGCGAGCGGTTCGGAGCCTCCCCGAGCTGCTCGGGGGATGCAGAGCACGAGATGGGAGGGATGCGAGACGCCCCTTGCAGCGGGATGCTGTCTGCTGCTGCACCCCGCGTGTCTGTGCCGCCCTCTGAGCTCCGTCTCAGCTTCTGGGGGGACGGATCGCAGCCCGAGAGCCGCGGGCCGGGCCGGGCAGCGTGCCGCGGGCAGACGCGCTCCGCATTGGGGCTGAGCGCGGGAGGACGCTGACAATGCCGCGCGTTACAGCGCCCGCACTGCGTCCCGTGAGTGACTGTGAACTCACCCTTCATTTACAGATAACTCTCTTCACTGTTCCTAGGAGGAAAAAGAAGTGCATTCGGTACTTACAAGGAGAAGGACGCTGTGCCAGCCCAGTTTCTTCCGATGGAAGTGCTATAGACTCCCCTCCCTCTCCCCTGGATGCACTCCAATGCGTACCCTCTGCTTTCCCTTCCGACCAGCTTGCAGCCCCCGCAGACTCCACGCACAGCGAACACACCGACCCCTCCCCCACCTCCGCTCACATCTCGGCCTCTGCCCGCTCCTCCAGACCCAGCACCAGGTGCTCCCCCGTGCCCACGGAGCCCACGTCGTGCGGTGCAGTGTCCACGGGGACGTAGCCCCACGCGCAGCCCTTCACTGAGACACTCTGCTGTCCCTCTGAGAAGGACCACAGCCCCGTCCCCATTCCCTGTTTCACTGCGAAACCTGCAGAGTTAGGCAACGCAACCATCAGAGGATGCTGGAAAACTCCATTCATTCTTGTTTTCTTTCTTTTTTTTTTTTGGGGGGGGGTGGTGGTGAAAGATAGCGAAGCGATTTTTAAAGACTTGCCCTAAGTTGAAGTGCTGATGAGTAAATGCGCCTTTTGCCCCCGCCCTGTGCTGCTTTTCTGTTCGTTTGGGGTTTTTCTTTCTCACTGCATTACCTGTGAGCGTGGCACGCAGCGGCGCAGCCCCAGCTTGCTGCACTAGGTGTAGGCGCTGCCTTCCCCGCCCCTCCTGAGCTGCTTTGAGCCGCAGTCCTCCTGTAGCAGTCCCACCGGAGCTGAACAGCCCTCTGTGAGAGCCCTTGTGTCTGAAACGTAGCGACGCCAGCTTTCCGAGCTGAGCCCTGACCGAGGGATATTTAAACACGTGAGATGTACTTTTTAACTTCTTGTCTGAGGGCAGGAAGGCACCGTTTGCAGTCACACCGAACCCAGTGCTGCACGGCACAGCCCGGGAGCGCTCCCCACGCGGCGCTGCCCCTGCCGAGCTCCGGTCGGTGCAGACACGGACTCCATTCCCACGCAGTCGGGCTGGGGAAGGCCTCAGAAAGCCCCGCAGCACTCAGCCAGAGCTGCTGTACTTCTTACAGCCCCACCGGGGCACCCAGGACCCATGGGGCCGCAGGCAGGAGCTGAGCTGCACAGCCGCACCTCCCCTCTGTAGGACCAGAGCCGCCTCCTGCTGGTGCTGTCCAGCTCGTTGAAGGAGCCACTCTTGCTTCCTCTCAGAGATCCCCTCGCAGTGCTGAGGCTTTCTCTCCAGCCTGACCATACCCACCACGTTCTGCTATTTCATTTCTGTTCTCACCTGTGGACGGGTTCTCATTCCTTAAGCTGATGCAGACCCCGAGCGATGCCCCCGTCCGCCCCACGCTCACACCGTCCCACGGAGCAGCACCTGCTCCACCCACTGCCCAGGGTCCCCTGCTTTTACACTGCTGAAGGGAGAAGCAGCGCCCAACTGAGGCAGAGAGGGCTCGATTTTTTCCTACTTTACCAAATAGGTTTTTGAGTACAGAGCACAAACTGCGTGGTGATATTACTGCGGAACCGTGAGAAATTTCAGATGACCTTTATAATGTAAAAAAAAAAATATTTTTGTATTTTTTTTTTGTTCTTAAAACAACAGCTCTGACTTTTTACATTGGACTCAACTTTTTAAAACAAGTTCACGCATCAAAGATTGAAAATTAAAAACAAAAAAGGACCTCTGATCAGTCCGTAGAGCATCTTCGGGTTCACCCCCGTGGTTAAGGTACTTTTGCTTAGAGTAGTGTAGGTTGTTAACTCGTTCTAGCTTAGAAGCCCTAAACCTATTGCTTTATTCCTCTTCTGTGCAACTTCAGCACTGCTGGAAAGCTCCGTGCACAGACCTGAGCTGCCTGAGCCCTCGGAGCAGCAGTGAGCACCTGCCAGCCCAAGCTGCCCTCAGAGGGCTCCGGGTCCAGCACGAGGTCAGCACGGTACGCCCTCCTTAAGCTGTACACTCATTTCTACATCAGCCTTAAGCAAAGCTGGCTCAGCTCGCCACTCCTCACTGACGCCCTCTGATGGACGGTGCCGTGCGATGACAGCTGCTGTAAAGGCCACAGCCGAGCAGCTGTGCCCTCGGGGGGCGAGGTTGGCAGAAGGGAGCACCAGGTCGGTGTTTCGTGGCTGGATGAGGTGTAACTCAGCAGCAAAGACTGCTGTAAATTAAAACCAGACGTGTCTGAATAACACCAGAGGAAATGGAAGTCCTGACCAGTATTAACCTGCACGTTGTGACCAAGGGCCGCACTAAAGAGCTGGCATTCATTTCAGAGCTCGTCAGGATCTCCCTCGGCCTGTTTCGAGGCCTCTCAGAGCCCCTCCACGCTCTGCCCTGGGCAGGGCCCTCTGCGTCACAGCCTCCTCTCATCACTGACTCCACCCTAACCCTGCACCACCTCCTTGGTGAAACCTTCCCCCTGAGCAGTGCTGCTCAGCAGCTCTCACACCAACACAGCACACGTGTGGCAGAGCACCACAACACCCACACGGCCGCGCTGGTGGCACTGAGAAAACACATTTGCTCTCCCAGAACACCAGAGAGCTGTGAGCTGCCCACCCCCGAGCCAGGACAGCGAGCTGACCAGCTCCAGATACACAGCCCACAGCTAACCCTGCCAACGCAGAGTTACCTCTAGCAGTGCCAAACAAAGGTCTTTAGAAACAGTGTGAAGTGTTTCTTCTGTGCGTTAATGCACTTCTCCACCAGAACAAACCACGGCCCTTAAGGTTCTGACCGCAAAAAACATTTTCTGTTTTAGTTTTCACAGCTATTTCAACTTCTCGTGAAATTCAGATCTGAATTCCTGAAAGCAGTTTGAATGTAGAAGTCATGGAAATACCACTTCATTAAACCAAGTAAAACCACTGTATGTATGTAGCAGGGATAAATGTTTTGCAGCCGTACTTTCATTTGTCCAATATCCATCATCTGTTGTAATTTTTTTACTTCACCGAGTTTGTATTTTTTGGCTTTTATGTTCAAAATATGTTTATAGCTTTATAAATAAAGTAATTGCCAGACTGGCTCTTCAGAACAGGCCACTGGGAGCTGTTATCCTGTCAAGGCGTCGATGCATTATTGCTTAGAACTGAAACAGCTGTCCTGTGTCTAAATATTCTAGCACCATTCCCAGAGGCCTTCACTCCGTGGGGCTGAAGTGATAAAGGAAGGAAAAGCTCCTCCTTCCCCATGAAGTGATCACTGCTGACGAACTCCTTCCTCACCCCCTGCCCACTGCTTCAGCACCTCAGCCAAGAAGAGCACTCCCTCATTAGGCCCTGATTTGGGGAAGGAGCATTTACGCAGCAGCACACAAGTTGATCATTAACACCAAGTCCAGCAATGGGAAACTGGACACCGTGGGGCTGTGAGGAACTGAGGGACACAGCTGGAGGTTCAGCTGAAGAGGAAAACCTGTGCAGCTGATGCAGTGTACCCAAGCTACCCCTCAGCACGCTCGTGCAGAGCCTCCCTCGGTACAGCTTGCACCATCAGAGGCTCAAACAGGTTTCCTTGCACTGACACACAGGTTGGGCAGCTACAGAATGAGGATGAAGCCTGAGCCACTACTACAGGGGAATATCAACCAGGGAAAGTTGCACGGCCCCATGATGAATGAGGCTACTGAGATCAAAACCCGTCACAGCTGCACAGTGCCCTGAGCCCTTCTGCATACTACACCGTGCTGCCACGCAGCACCAGTTTGAGGCCAGCCACACCAGCAGCCAACTGGCACAGCTCTGGGGCAGAAGCCAAAGCCATTCACTCCCCCATTCAAGCATTTGACCACAGAGGGTTATTTCCTGAGCAAGCTGTTCTAAGAGCTAGCAATTCTTACCACAAGTGCTGTATGCAAACAGTGTGGAAGCAAGGCTACCAGGAACACAAACCACCTCTGTCTCCTCACCCTGCAGTACAGGGAGGCACCACGAGGCAGCAGCTGCTGCTCACTGCACCACAAGCACTCAGACTTTACCACCAAGCACAACTGCAGCCCCTCCATTAGGACTGTCCCTTCAAGGATGAAACCAGTGTATCCTGAACACTAACTTCATGCACAGAGATGGATTTGATTCTTCTAAGGATCCGGGGGAAGCTGAACACTGAGCCACAAGAACTGCCAGCAGCAGCTTTTCACTAGTGGTCCTTCACAGAGCTGCACTGCTCACAATGCAGGATGCTTGGCAGGCTTTGAACGTCCCAGTCGGTAACACCGGGGCATTCTGCACCCACTGCCAATGCTGTCAGCACACAGAGGCAGGCCCAGCAGCCTTATGAATAAGCATATGTGACCAGCAGCTGCCTCCAAAGCATGGATCTGAGTGCTGCTTCAGAACAAGTCATCAATGCTTTCATTAATGGTCACATCAAAGCAAGATTACCTAAAAGCTGGTGAGCAAAACAAGGAATCCATCTGGATTTAGCTTCAGGCTTAATCTGAGGAGCTGCTGGCTGTGCCTGACCAGTAGCCTGCATTCTAGTCATTCAAAAATCAATGAAAAGGTTTTGTTTCAGTTAACCACTCCCTCAGTACTATTACTCTTGCACACAGTAAGAAGTGTCAGCTGCCTAGTTACAATTAGAACCGTTTGTAAATAGAAGTTTAAAAGCCCTTTATTAATTCAAAAGTGAAACACTGGTATTTAAAGTGAGATAAGTATGTTTATTAAGGTTCATTCTACTCTAAGATTTATACAGAGAATGGAATGCAATACAAGCTAAGAGCACACCTCAAAGATCTACCACAAAACCACCCCCTACTCCCTATAAGGGAACAGTAAAAAAAAATTAAAATAAAAATCAGGAAACCAGTTACTGTTTAACTAGTTGCAAGTGGCTTTGTCCAAAGAAGTCAAGCTCGATATTGCATTAGCTTTGTATGCAATAATTAAGTCTCTACAAGCAGAAGTATCACATACATAGGCAAAAAGATCTCCCATGGATACAGGAAAACCATGTTTTAAAGAGCTACGTCACAAGGGTAGTTTAAAATTGCCTAAAAGAACCCAGCCACTAACGGCATGCACAGGTCAATAATATTAACTTTGGTAATGTCAGTCATTTTTGGTCAATCCTGGATTCCACTTTTAGCAAAAGAAAGTATAAAAACATCTGTCCTGTGCACAAAGCAACACGCACTCATCTGCTACCAGCTAGGGGCAGGTCTTCAAGACGTGGCTGGAGGGTGCCAAGTTTGCTGCCAGAAGCTTGCTGAGCTCTGGATCACATCTTACACTAGGCCTATCTGGCAAGGCCAACAGGACAAGAAAGTGGACAGATTTACTTTTCAAATGCAGAACAAGAACCATCACTGAAGTTAGACAGCTTTAAGTAACATCAATTTTCCCACAATGTTTTTGTAAGGAATGCAACTTTTTTTTTTAAACCTTATGTAGCTCCCCAAGACATATTCAACTTCCCCTTCTGAAGCCATCAATACCCTGTAAATAAGTGTTCTGTTCTTCCTGAGGAAGAAAGAAGAGGTGGTTTTATTTACAATGGTGGAGTCAATGCTGAAGATTGTAACTGGACTTGGAACAGTTAAAAAAGGATAATGAAAATGACAACCTTAAGTGCTACTTTCCATACAGAATCCACACTTACTTCAGTTTTATTCGCTGCAGAGTAAAGTAAAAAGACACCCCAATACACTAGTAAAAATGCAGGTTTCAATCTATACTCAAAAAAACCACTACACATGCAAAGGGAACAATATCCTGCTAACACAACTTCATTTGCTGCTGCATTTGTCTAATATTAACAATTATGAACAGAGCAGTGCAACTAGTATTTGGAACAATCCTTACAGTGTTCAAGGGTCAGGCACAATGCTTCACTTCTCTTCACACCACTGGTTCTCCTTACGTACCTGAAAGGACACGGTAACTGGTGAAGTGGTGCAGAAAGCTTCAGGAGCTCGAGGTAAACCCCCATAAGCACTCAGGATTCCTTACTACAGAAAGGCATTAGCTTGGGAACAGCTTCCCCTCCTGCACAGTGCACAATTGCAAAGACTCCCAAATTTACCTTTCATCCCTATAAACTAAGGAAGTTTTCATCAGATGTCTGTATGAGAACTGCACTGTTTCAGCAACTGAAACTAGTGGACTGGCTTAAACCTAAACTGCCTGTTTCACAACAGAGCAACTGAAGATACACTGATGCACACAATTCATTGCCTTCATTAAATTCACTCATTTGTTAAATACAAATTTAAACAAAGCCGCTCGGGTCTGATCCTTCCCAGCTTTTTTGGGCTCCACTTTTTGTCCAAGTCATAAGACCAATGAATTTACAAATTAAAGTCAGTAATCTGAGCATCTCAGCCTTCTAGCCACAAGCAGAAATACACCAGCACTGTTACTACAGCTCCAAAACAGCCACCCAAGGCTGTTAAAAGCAATCCTACATTTTTCCTTACCACCTTTAAGCTTGGAAGTCAACTTGCTTTTCTGACCTTCTTTCAAGCAACGGGCTGCCAGCACTAGACACTGAAAATTCTGGTAGTAGCAATCCAATTGTGAGTAGATAATGCATTAGTTTAAGTTTTTTGTAAATAACAAGTCAGCTGCATCAGTCATTACAAAATTATGAAGCATCACGTGTTAATTCAGCAGAAAAACAGCTAAATTGTAATTAAACCCAGATCAAGTACCTGTGCTTCCTCCTCTTCAGTGAAGTCATTCTTAATATTGAATGTCTTGCGAATTTCTTCTGGAGTTTTCCCCTTGATCATGTTTGCAACTGTCTTGCATGTGACATCAAGCAAACCTTTGATGTCCAAGTAATTTGCAGCCTGTAAAACAGTTTCCAAATTTAAAGCTTCCAGATCCATTTTCTGCCTCTGTAGATGTACTACTAAAGGCTTGCTTCCAGCACTGCAGAATTGCTGTAACTGCAAAGAAGCTTCTAGCTAGAGCCCTGAATTAACTACCTGAAGATTACTTGACAATCAGGAGCCACTTCTACCATGAAAGACCCATCCCCTTCTTTTATACAAGGCTTTCAGAACCTTGCATGCATCTGAGATCGTAAAGCACTTCAGTGCTGTCAGCTGGCTAAGACAGGAGCTGCCAGGCCAAGCAGCACACAAGGCTCCCATCTAGCTTTTTTCTTTCTTAATGTATATTTATGCAATCTCTAAAACTCCATTTAAAGTAATGAGCCCTCAGCCAAGACTCAAAAGCTCCAAGAGTGAAAAAAGTCAACTGCAGGGCCACAGACAAGTATAGGAAGTGACAGATGAGCAAGCAGAAGTTGTGCACGATGTTAACAAGCATCTGCCATTCACCAGTTTCACCCAACAGCCACTGCTGGAGCTAGCTGCCCAACCCACATTCCCTCCACTAAGTTAATCAAGAAGCATCAAGACTTATCTGTAAAGCATACACACAGGTCACTGTGCAGGCACAGCCTTTATGCTTCTGAACACACTTACCAGGATGAGTTCAAAAAGTGTTCCTTGGTCTACTTTCAGAAATTCTTGATCCCACACAGGGATGTCATCCGTTCTTTTCTCTTTGTTCTCATCATCCTCAGGAGGAGGTGGATCATCTTTGTGATGGGTGCACCACTGAATCACCTAATTATAGTTTTGATATTAAACTTTTACCCAAGTGACTTTGCCATTAGGCCCCAGCTGTAACATAACTTAATTTTACAAGAAGAGTACTTTTCCCTCTGGATTGATATCAGAATCACATGAACATGTTTCATCATCTTCTATTTTCCTCTTAGAAGAGTTAATCCCCAATCCTGGAACACAACAGTCTTCAAGAAGCTCAACCAAGACAGCAGTTAGCCAGTTAAATACTCAGGAGCCTAGCTGTTAAAAGTTAACAATAAATGCTGTGCTACCACACACAGGAACCACACAGAAGAAACAAACCTCTCTTTCTTTCTACATTTTTCTTTCTCTAGATTCTGAGGAGCTGGAACTGTTTGAAGAGCAATTCTTACTAAGCTGAATACCACGTAAGGGAAGAGTGAAGTACTGAATAGCTACCAACAGGACAAGGTCACCACAGTACAAAGTTCACGTGGCAAAAGCCTGCATGTTTCCAAGACAGAACTGCTTTATTGGTTGGTTTGTTTGTTAACAAACAAAAACCCATCTCATCAGCTAGATAATTAGAAGTAGCATCCACTATAAGTAAAACACTGTTCCATTCTGCCAACCCAAAAGATCTCAAAGTCTGAACCTATTTATGTAGGCCTTCACTAGGAAATAATTCCTAACCCAGTACTTACCCCAGCACATGGCAGCATTTATTTTGGCCTGAAGTCTTCTACTTCAGAGCAAAAAAATAAAATAAAAAACTCAAGATACAGCTACATTTTCCACTACAAAGCCCAGTTACAATCAGTGCTTTAAAACCACAAGATGCTAGTGAGCAGATGTCCAGCACCACCCCTATGCCCCAGGAACCCTGCCCAGCCTCCAGCTGCCATTCTAGGTCACTCCCATAACTCTTCAGCCACGAGCTGTCAGCCTCACCCCAGTTCTCAGATGACCCATGCTCGTGCACCTCATTATGGTGCTACGCTTGCAGCTAACACATGAAAAATGTTTTAACACCAATATTTAACTCCAGCGTTAATTCCTTACTTCATTATGATACACAGCACAACCACCTCTCAGTACCTTACCTTTTTTAAAATAGCTGCATTCACATTTGGAAGAGGGACCGGGTCATCGTCGCCTTCATCATCCATTCCCAAGTCTACCAACAGAAAGATGACTCAGCAAGCAGCACAAAAGCTTTGTTCTCCACACTGAGCTGCTTCACTCATTCTCCACTACTCTGACAACACTGAGGCTGAATGGACACATTGCAAATGATCTCTAAATTAAGGCAGAAGCTTCAGAGTGGTTCTGCAGAGGCACTGCTGCATTCTGCATGCTGGGTTCCACTAACTGTAAGCTAAGGAGCTTAATAATGCTGCCTCCAAAGAGATGCTGATATACTTCAAGCATGAGCTAGCTATTAAGTCAGTTACTTGTCACAGCAGAATGTGATATAAATGTGTTCTGTTCCCAGAATGCTGAGTGATTACCAGGTGTTGTATTCAGGGAATGCAACTGCTTTCATTAGTTGGGTATCAGTTAGTGCTATTTTCTTGGAATAGCTAAATTCAGAGTTTCTGAAGCCAAAGTACTGAGATGAAGGAGTACTGCATATGGTACCAATTAGCAGAAACTCCAAATGCATACTCTGACCACAGAAATAGATATCAGTGTAAGAAGTCATCAAGTGGTCTGTCCAAAGCTGCTGGCACAGAGAAGTAACTCAAGTTCCACCCCCTCATCAGTCAGCTCTGCTCAGCTCATCCCCACCCCTCCAAAACTGCAGTTTCATCTGTTAGCAGAAAATCAATACTTCATTGGTGGTTTCATGATGCCTGATGCAACTCCACTTTTAACCTCCTCCCCTTCATTCCATCAGACAAAGCAGTGTGCATTAAGTGCCAGTGCTTAAACACCTGCAGAGCAGAACACCTCCTCTCTGTGCTGTTAGCAGACTGGATATCTCAGTCAGGTCAGCAGGAGACCAGCTGGGGGGGCAGCGTACAGTACCACCACCGTGGGCAATTTTCATCAATACCTGCATGTCACTAAACACTGCCAGTGACACAGCCTGTGCATGAGAAACAGAGGAGTTACGTTCCCTAACGTGTTCCCACTGATCTCTATGCTTCCTGCTCATGTTGCTCATCGTGTTTGAAAGCATCTCATCAGCAGAGCTAAAGCAGTCCAATGGTTGGTGTATTTCAACCTTATTTCTGTTACTGTCTTACACATGAGGAGGCACAACCAGCCAATGACTTGCAGCCAAGGACTTCATTTTAACTACATCTGCAAGAAGATATTTTCTAAGTTAATTTGTGAATAGACCTCCAAACCAGAGAGAAAACAGTAAACAATGAGGATCTGCACCAGACAGATCTGACACAGTTCGCTCCGTGTCCCAGCCATCTGGCAACTCCCCTCCCCCACCACGAGCTCTTTTGTTTCAAATTCGTCAGCAGGAGATCAGAACCGAGTAGTTATCAAATAATTTAACTGTGTAAATTCACAATACAGAACTCCCTTCAACTCTCCATTCACTGCACGAGCTTATGTTCTCCTCCATTTAAGGAAAGACAGTCACAAAGCAACGACTTCAACCATAGAAACACAGAAAAAGAGGGTTTGGAAGGGACCTCAAGAGATCATGGAGCCCAGCCCCCCTGCCAAGGCAGGCTCCCTACACCAGGTCACACAGGCAGGCATCCAGGTGGGTCTTGAATATCTCCAGAGAAGGAGACTCACAGCTCCCCTGGGCAGCCTGTGCCAGTGAAGTCCCAGTGAATTCCACTTGCATAATTGAAGGAAAAAAATAGCTTTTAATATATACTAAAAGTGTCCACTGAAACTAAACTTTGCCTAACTTCTAGGAAACTGAAGAAAGCTGTAGGCAAAGCAGTGGGGGATTTGTATTTCCCAAGCCTTCTGGGAACTGCTTTCAAAAAGAGGACAGCAGTTCAAGGTTTGAGAGAACATATTTACCCCAAACACTGAGTCACACTAGCAATTGTTCCAGCTGTTCTGACATGAGATACCAAGTCATCTCTTTGCAGCACAGTACCAGCTTGTCTCCTTCGGTCACAAATCCTGTCCAAGAGCATTCCTGAACGCACTGCCAACTCAGCTTCACACTTACCTTCCAGCATGGTCTTAATGGTCACAGACTGCTTTGCAATTTCAACGTCAACTTCAAAAATCTCTCCATCTGAACTCTGGAGTTTAATTGAAGGCATCTATAAGAAAAGGACAGTTATTTTCACACAATATTCAACAGATTTTATAAGTTTAGCTGATTCAAAGCTAAACCTTCAATTTTATATTGATTCTGACAGCCCTGTGTCACTTAGAACGCACTTCAATTATTTGCTGCTTGGATCAACAGTCCTGAGATCATTAATCCCGATGCTTAAGAAGGATTGACACAAATACACCCACCAACCATTTAAAATAGAAGGAACCCATAATTTTTCCCTTAAGTTGAAAGAAAAATAAAATAAACAAAAGCATTATTTACTGATCAATTGATTTGTTCTTAAACACAGTACAACACTAGAGCTATCTTCCTCTTGAAATAGCCCTTCAACAACAACTCCAAAACACAGTCTGCCTTCAAACTCAACCACTGCTCATTTTAACCCTGACTGAGGGCAAATCCCAAAAGGAGTTTTCAAATGATAGCACCTGGAACAGAACAATAAAACCTAAGACAGAAGGAACCTGCAGATGTGCTCCTGTCCAACCCTCCCTCACTCCACAGAGTCAAACAGACCACATAACTCAGGATCAAATTCCCCCTTCAGAAAGCACTTTGCATTCTGAAGAGCCTGAAAAAGCAGTACACCACGGCAAGGAACACTATCAGCACTTAACACTGCTCCTGCAGAGTAGGAAGTTACATCAGCACTTCTTAACATTCGGAAGGAGAACGATGACTAAGGATTTTTTCTAAGTTTCCCAAACACTGATAAGGCCTGCAATGCAAGCAGCAGCCTCTGAAGATGTCATCAATAAATAACATTTACAGAACAACTTCTCATACACTTAACTCAGAGCCAGAAGTAAAACTTGTTACAGTAGCTACCAGGTTACAGCTTCTGCCTAAAGCTGTGCCTGAGCTCTGCAGAGATACTTAAAGGGACCTGAAAGACACAACAAACCTGACTGCAAAAATGTTCTCAAACTCATAGGGTGCGCTCCTATACCACTCAAAACATTCCTCAGCAGCAGACCACTGCAACATTTTCTTTTCCTCTCAAGATAACTGCCTGAAAATACCTACAGCACACATTGTAAATGCAGCCTGCAAGTTGTTTTATAGGAGACAACACAAGAGACAACAAATTTCAAATTCATTTCATTTTAATTTCACTTCACTCCATTTCCAGACGTACTTCCCCAGCCAAGTTTATCACCTAACCACACTGACTCCTTGCAGTAATACCTGAAATGCCAAAACTGAACCAGCTGCACCTCTTGGAGCAGACATACATTGTCCTTTCCCAAATGCTTTCCACAGCTCATCAGTATGGCTGAGCCTGACAGCACTGCAACAAACCAAAGCCAACGAAGGCCAGCCAGAGTATGTCATTAAGCAGCTCGCAGCAGCCCGAAGTCCTCATTGCTTTAATTTCCATTTGGCAGAGCAAGCAGCTAGTTAATGTTCACACAGCAGTGTAACCCTATATGACAGTGCTGCTTCTAATTAGGATTGGAGTTTTGGAGGAACACAGTCCTGGCCGTTCCAAAGATATACACACCCACAAAAAATCAAGCGAGGATTAAAGCATAATCCCACACTGCATCTTGAACATGTCCTGAAAGGGGGGAGGGGAAGGGATATCAAGGCATACATTTTGCATTTAACGCATCTGTTGTTGCAACACGGGGCTGAAAGCAGTGGAGCACAAGCCCAGCTCCATACGGCAGCTCCCAACCCCCTGCCTGCGCCTGGGATTACATAACGCCGCACGGCAGAGCTGGGGATGCAGCCTGCCTGCTTCCGGGCTGCATCACCCGCACCTGCCTCCGCCTCTACCTGCTCGATAGGAGCCTCAACCAGGTGCAAACAGGTTAGCTCAACTACTGCCCGCAGCAGAGCAGCGCACTACGCGCTCAGATATCGTTACCGGTTAGGTTTTAATCCGTTTTAGCTGTAACAGAGCCCCACACGCGGGTAGGCCGCAGGGAAACAGCGGCAAAGCTCCCTCCGGGCCAGCACAGCTGTGGGGCGGGGGAAAGGCGGCTCAGGGCCCCTCAGGGCCCGGTCCAGCTCCGCAGCCCACGGGCACCGCTCCGCCCCCCACCTCCCGAGCGGGAGCGACGATTCCCCCTCACGGTTCCCCTCCCCCCCCCCGCCCCCGCGGATCCGCGTCCCGCTCCCCCTTCAGGTGCCCGCAGCCGGGCCCGGTCCCACCGCTCAGCCCTCGGGCGCCGCTTCCCGCTCACCCTCACCCCCTCCCGCCCTCGGAGGCCTCACCGCGAGGCGCAGCCGACGTCCGTAGGGCGCTCACGGAACCTGGCAGCGGCGGCGCGCGGGGACCGACTGCGGCGGCGGCTTTATGAGGGGGGCGGGGCGTGGGGGGAGGGGAGAAGGATTCCTCCTCTCGCTGCGTCGTAACCGCCGTGCTGCCCCCTAGAGCGCCTGAACAAAGCGCTCCGCTTCTCTCCTCCAAACCGCGCCGAGTGCAGCTGTGATACGAAGAGCCCCGTGCCGCATGCACTGGGATAGGGAAGGAGGGAAACGGAGCGGCAGCGCGGCGGGGAAATCGGATGGAAGCCCTCGGTTGTATTCAGGCAGTGACGGGGCCGCCCCGCGAGAGTCAGAAAGGGCGGGGGAGCGGCGCTCGGGACAACGCCTGCGGCGCCCCCTAGCGGCGGGGCGGGGCGGGGGGGGGGCAGCGCGCTCCGGGCGCCGCGTCGCTGTTCCGCGCTGCGGCAGCTCGCTTCATCCGCCATCGCTGCGCGTGTCTTTAGCGAAGCGGCGCGTCTGCACAGCCCGGTTAGCAGGCGGCAGCGCCCTGCAGGCTGCTGCAGCCACGGAGATAGAAGGCCTCGAGGTGCAGCAGGCGGCAAGGAGCGCGGGCACACCGCTGTGCTGTGCTGTGGGAGCGGAGGTGGGCTGCCCCCAGCGCGTTGTCAGCCACGCAGCTCGGGATGAAGCCACGCTGCGTTGGTCGTGTTTATGGTCGTGTAAATGGGTTTCTCGGACTTTGCAGAGCAGCGGTGGAGGTGAACGGCTGCGCTGAGGGCATGGTTTCTCAGTTTCGGGGTGCGGAGCAGCTCGCTAGTTGCTGCGTGCTTGAAGGTGGCAGCAGCCCGCTCAGGCCTGGGAAACTGATCTGGAGATGAGTTAACCGTGCTTGAACGATCTCCCCTTGTGTCTCCCGGTCTTAGCTGCTGTGCATGGGACACACAGCTCCAAAAACGCTGCAGAGCCGCTGAGTGCACAGCTGGAGGTGGCAGTGCTGCTTATACACAGCACATCAGCACTGCCGTGTTCCCTGGGGATGCTGCTCGTAGTGTCCAGGTAAGCTGGTGTCCTCAGTTCTTTAGGACCTAATAATCCTGTATATATAATACAGGTCTACATATGCAGAGGCTTTACATGCATACGTACCCCAAATTATTCCTCGTGGCATTCACCTCTTCCCTCTGAAGTCTCTCTCACGGTTCCGCTGTTGATAATGACTTTCAGTGCATTAAAAGAAACACCACTGCCTTTATTTTCTTTAAATTTTCCATTTTTATTATTTAAATATTAAATAAATATTTACTCCTTGATTTAGGGTACCAGATGGTGACAAAAAGTGGTCTGCAGAAAACATCTGCAAATCTGAAATACTTTTTCCTGACGCTGCCCAAGACCAAGGTCTCTGATCAGTAAGCACAGGTTCCCTCAGCCTGCAAATCAAAGTCAGTGGAAGGGGAGGGGTCTGCTCTCCACACAAGGCAGGTTTATAAAACCTAGAAACAGGCAGAAGGCAAAGTTCCCCTCCTAAATGTGATCTGTGCTTGGTTTATAATTCAAGGGGATTAATCTTGATGCAACTTGCTGAAGGTGCCACTGAGAAAATGGAGTTGGTAGTGGATTTTGAATGTATTTGTTGAATTAGAAGTCTGGGAAAGTTAAAGTGACAAAAACACCACAGTGTACGAGGTGGCAGACAACTGTCACAGACAGGATGTCATCACGTGAAGGCCACCTCCCACTGTGCCCTACATAGCACGTAGGGAATCTCTCAAAGCTAGTCTGAATGATTTTTGCTGTCTCTGTCATGAAAAAGCCACTGCTGGTGACAGTCAGAGTCCTGCAAGGCAGTCAGTATTGGCAATGCAGAAGACTCATCCTTCACTAAAGTGAAGAACAAGACAAATGAAAGTAGAGACCAGTCTCAATTGTTGGGTGCACACGTAATCGTTCCAACGCAAACAATCCTGAACCTAAATAGAGTTGTAGAGGTAATTGTACTGCGTATCAGTCATAGATAAATTACAATTAAGGACCTTTTACCAATGAGAATTCAGAGGAAGGGGGAAGCTTAACACTATAGAAAATGCACAAACTGATTGGAGCAACCAAGATCAGCACAAGCTTAATTTAATACCTATCAGATCCAGAAGAGCTCTGACCTACATTCTTGCAGCATCACTGGGCTGTGGGCAGAAGCCAGCTGAGCAGTGCACCGCTGCGGGGGGAAGGGAGCTCCACTCTGAACGTGGCATTAGCAACAGAGAGCAGCTCCCCGACACAGCAGCAGAGAGCAGCCTGGACACAGCACTGGATTGCTCCAGAACCTTGGACTGCTTGCAGCTATTTGATCTGTTTAGCTGAAAATAAACACATTCTCCTGTCTATGCCCCCTCTCCTTCTCCCCCCCAAAAAATCCAGACACTTCACACTCCACGTTCATTCGTTGTTGGTGATGGTGGCAATTTAGAGATTATGGAGATAACATGATATAAAAATATTTTTTTTTTACTACAAGTGTTACATGGGGTTATCAAAGCCCAGGGTGAAGCAGGCTTGAAGGCCCTCAGCTCTGCTGCACCAACGACAAGCTGGGAAACGTCACAGGACTCAGTTTGGATTTGCTGATTGAAGGGAAGGCGAGCCTGCAAGGACTGTACTGCAGCAGACCACAGCTGCTCCTGCACAGAGCCACTGCTGGGAGGCAAGGTGTGACCACTGAGCCTGGCTGAAAGCTGATCTGCACATCCAGGCAGGCAGACTCACTAAAGTGCTGTTTTCTTTTTTTTTTTTTCTTCAAGGAATGCAATAGGTTGGGAATGTTTTTGAGAGCAAGCAAGCACTTTTTTTTTTTGTCTGATGCAGATGCTGGAAAAATACTGCTGAGCTGCTTGTGCTTGTGCCAACATTATTTAAAGCAGTCTCACAACAGTGCAGCAGGAAAGGAAGAAAATTCTTATCTCCACTAAATTCCAGAGAAATTGGTGTTATTTCTCTGCTTCATCATAACCTGTGTAACAGAAGCATCCTTAGGATGGTGCTTTCTGTGCAAGTTGGGTCCCAGTAAGGCAAGGCAGTGTGTAGGAACCAAGGGAGGCAGGCTGCAGTTTGGGTGAATCCACATCATCTCAGGCAAACACCAGCTTCTGTTTCTCCTCTCCTTGCCTAACTACAAGGATCTGAGACAGCATAAAAGATGAAAGATAAGGGAAAAGTTATTCAAAATAGAAGCAAACCTACCTCAAGCATATTTGTTGCATCCTCTTCCTAACCTCATCTGCAGTCCACCTACTTACAAATACCAGCTTTTGTACAGCTTTTGTGCTGGCATCCACAGAAATAATTGGGACCACTCCAATCCTGGAGTCCCTGTTTCTGCATAGGGATGCTGCTGGGTGGCAGCTCTCCATCTGTGGCATGGTTAGCAGAAAGCTGCCTGATTCCACCCCGTGGCACAGAAGTGGGACCACACTGCCACGCTGCACCTGCTGGCGTGTAAGGAACACGGGGCTGTCAGAGCAAGAACAGAATGAGAGTGACTTCAAGCAGCTGCTTGTGAAACGGTGAAGATCTTTGAGCACATACTGTGATATTGAAGTAAACTAAATTGGCTTTACAGGATTTTTCTTTACTGTGTGGGTGATGAAGCATGGGCACAGGTACCCAGAGAGGTGCTGAGCCTCCAAACTCAGTGGGACACAGTGCCAGGCAGCAGCTCTGGTGGCCCTGCTGGAACAGCTGGTGCCAGAAGTGCCCCCAGCCCCAGTTCTGTGGCTACACGATGCTGTTACAAAGCCTTGCAGCTGTCCAAAGTCCAAAAGGCAGATTCTAGGCAGATACTGATGCCACGGGCAATAAAAAGCAGAGGCTTTAAGGTTTCAAAGTCCATGGGAATAAACATACTGCATTTCACAAGCCAGGCTAATTCGAAACATTTTAGAAAGAGAATGTGGTGGAAAAGTGACAGTCCCACGAAGCACCGATGGCTGAGCTAACACTGAGCAAAGCTCAAGAACACAGAATTTTATGTTTGAAAGAGAGAAGCCAGAGCAGCCTCCAGAGCCAATGAACCTCCTCACCCACATCCCAGGCAGTGCCAGGCAGCATCCCGCTTCCCCAGGACAAAGGCAGTGGCACAGCACAAGCAAAGCCAACTGCAAAGTGGGTCAGGCACAGAATGAGCAGCAGAGCCTCCCCCTTTCCCCAGGAGAACTTACACTGGCAGCTACAATGAAGAAGGGCTTTGACAAGGTCTTAACAATAAAGCAGTGGTGCTGGTGGTCTCAAACCACGTGAGAGCCGTAGGCAGCAGGAAGACAGGCTAAAACCTTTCCATCAAGCATGAGATTACTGGCTTAAAAAATAGAGTCCTATTTGACAGCTCAGCTCTTCATATTTAAATGTATCATCCCAACTCAGACAGTTTCTATGTGTGGTGTTTTTTTTTTTAAGGGAAATGTCACACTTAGGGGCAATCTGGTGAGAAATACAGATACAGAAGTCAGTAAGAGGACCAAGTAACAAATGCTTTGTTCAGTTTATACCACCTTACAGAATGAGGCATGCGTTTGCAGCATTGCTGGTTCTCAGCAGCAGCACCCACCCTTCGGTTTGCAGCAGAGATGCTCACCTCAGGTCACCCTCCAACCTCTTCCATCACTCACACAGCAAAGGTGGCAATGCAGAAATGAGCTGGTGCCGATGTGAAACCACTGACACTGCAAAGCAAAGTCCTGACATCTTCACAGTTGGATGGCGAGCTAACAGGATGAACACCCATCGTGGATCCCCCTGCCACAGCTCAGCCAGGTGTTGCTTTAAACAAAAACATAGGCTGCAATGGTCTGTGAAGCAGCACTAGCACCAGCAGCAGCTCAGCTGTGTTTTTCTAGTCTAGTCCTGTAACCTTCCAAGAAGAGATGTTCTGGAGCCTCTCTAGTTCATCCTTTCCAGCAGCACAGTACCCTCCTTCTCTAGAAGTAATGCTTTTATGTTTTCTGCATGTTGGCATTATATATGCATTTAAATACTACCAGCAAGCCGTGTTTTATATCCTAGAAGCAATCAGTTTCATTTTCACCTATAAGCAGTTGCTTTCCATACAGTAATTGAGATCAGGCACTGCAGCTCTCAGCTCACCTTAAGGAATAGTGCTTTACAAGCTGCAGCACAGGTTTTAGAAGGCTGAAACACGTTGCCCTGCTTAATTTAAAACCTGAAGTGTTGTTTCAGCCTTTTTTTCCTGTACATATGCCAAAGAACTCTAGGCCCTTGCTCAGGAGAACAATTTGTCTTTATTCTCATCCAGAAGGAGCACAGCCAAGTGAATTAGAGCACCAAAATTGTTAAAAACCACAGTAAGCTGACTCAGCTGCTCACTCTGCAGGGCCTTGTGCTGCGTTCGTGTGTCCTGACAGATTTCTATGTAGTCCAATGTAATTTTTGCTTCCAAACTATCTTGGTGGAACTTGCAGACAACTGACACAGTGCAGGCATCACTGTCCAACCACAGCGGAGCAGTCAGGCTGTAGGTGTGGGCAAAGACACCTGCAATGACCAAGGGATGGCAACTCACAAGTTGTACAGACTGCAAGAAAATAAAACATATCCTAACTTACCACGAGTTCCCAGCATGTAGGTAAAGAAAGAAGCAATTAAAAGTGTACGGCAGGTATACAAGGAGATGAGTGGAACCACACCTTCAGCTGAGCCAACGTGAAGCACTGCTCAATGTGGAGTTATTTGGTTGTTTCTCCTTACAGACCACACCACCTTTCCAGAACAGATAGTGCATTTCTCCTTCAGCCCTGTGCTGCTCTACGTCACAGCTCCTCCTACAGCAGGAACTTGTGGTGTTACCAGTAGGGAATGAAGGGGTAAGAAGGGCAGAACACAGTGATGTAAGTACTGAACTACGATGGAGGTGCAAAAAATAAACTGAGCACTTCCATCATTGTACTGAGAAAACGTCCAGATGGCCTTTAGGATTCAGACCAAATTCTCCAATCCCCAGAGGAAAGGCTCTGCCCCAGGCCCTCACACGCAGCTATTTTATCAGTGTGACTTTCAGCCAACTACAGAAAAAATCCAGGCCTACCTTTGACACTAACCAGACTGGAGCACCATCAGACAGAAACGTCAGAGCTCCCATCAGCAATACGTACACTCACCACCTCTTTTCCAAGGCAGAAGTGTCACCCAGACACACAAAGAACAAGGTAACTAGTTCTGTCCATCCTCACTTGGCTGTGCATCGAGAAACCTTCCGGGATATTGTCAGATCTGGAACAGCAGAGTGGTGACACTGAGCTCAGATGCAAATGTGAGCAGCTGGAAACTCTGGCTTCAGCCCGAGCCTACAAGCACAAGTGTTGAATTACCCTGGAGCCAAGGGTGGCTGCAGCCGTAGGGCTCTGGGATGCCACAGGACAGCCCTCAGGTGGGGGCAGGCAGAGAAGGGTAAGAATGAAGGAAACCTGCAGGCCTGTATGTTCCAAGTTCTTCCATCATTTCCCTTCAAAATGATAATCACCCGAAGTTTCCCTGTGTGTGGGTGCACACACTTTGTTTCTGACTTAATTCCCGAGTGCAAAGAACAGACCTCTACAAATAAGAGGCATTTACTTCCACATGATACACAAACCCGGGGAGAAAACATCACTGAACGATGAAGACAGGAGACTCTGAGCTATTTGTCCCTCACCTTCCCAAGGAGCCTGCCAGCCTCTGCAGTGCAGAGGGTCAGTACTGACCTGTGAAACAAACAAATCCTGTGTGTGTGCAGCCAGGAGCATCACAGTCTGAAGTGGAGCTCTGCTCAGCTGAACTGCTGGCAGCCAGCTGCTGAAAACATGGGACAGTATTTCAACTCCTCTCCCTTCTCTTGAATCCTGCAAAGACTTCTAGCTGGCTGACAAACAGCACTGCTAATCCCCTGCAGAATAACCATTTCTTGTTTACAATGTGATAGTAAAAAAAAGTCTACAAATGGCCACAGCATCATTATGGGAAAGTGCAAAAACCAGAGTAATGTACAGCACAGCCCATGGACTCTATCAACTGCTGGTATTTGCATGCTGAAACAGAACAAACGAACAACTGCTTCCCCCTGCAGCAGGGGACATCATCCCTCGTGCTGGAATGGTGTTAGTGAAGGTACAAAGTTCTGCCTGCAAGAGCACAAATGCAGAATGGTAAAGCAAGAGGAAAGGGGACTTAATGAACTGCTCTCTGAAGCAGAGGAACATTTTTGGTAGCCATCAAAGCAAAAGCTCCCAGTGCCTACAGGGAAACAACAAAAGGAACAACTCTAGCTGAGCCTGGTTTTAAAACACACTTCAGGAGGACTGAGCTTTCCAGAAACAGTTCAGAGCTCCACCTGAAGGGAATTTTTGTTAAAGAAGAAGCAACCACTCAGACCTTTCAGAAAAGGTGTGGAGTAATGAACTGTGAAATGTCCTTCCCGTCTGGGAATTAATCAGCCCTCCAACAGAAAGCCTCAGAAAAGCAAGGAAGTCCAAAAGAGCGTGTGAAAGCACAACACCTCTGTATAAGAAAATCCCTCTGTTTTGTCACACAGTCTGCTACTACGCTGTACCCAAAAAACTTTGAAACAGTATGGACAGCAAGGGCCCCCTGTGAGAACAGCCAGCTTCTTCAGGTGTGTCCAATAACAAGTTTCAAGCATGAGCTTAATGCAAAACATTGAAATGTGCTTTGAACAAAATCGTCATCAAATCAGAATTCAGATTAGTGGAGTGTTTTTAAACAGAAGTTAACACAAATCACACTTATTTTCACAATGGAAGCTTGGGCAATACACATAGTACTGAATTTCAAGTTATTCCTTTAATATTTAGAAAACTGGTTTTATTCTCAGTTTTTCAGATTTTTTGAAGTATTAGCACCTACAATGGAAATAACTCGGATTTACACATGAAAAAAAGCCATGCTCGATCAGTTAGTTTATCCTTATTCTTCTACTTTTCAACCTTCCACAGAGCAGCAAGAAGGAAAAAAAAAAGAGAGCAACATTTCAGTAATAAGTGAGCTCTGTTCCCAGCTACACGGGATCACAGGAGCACACATCTCCCTGGGACATCACAGAAGGTCAGAGTTTTCCAGCACACTTTGATCACCTCATTTTTTTCATTATTTATGGTGGAAACTTCCATGCAGGTTTATAAAACCTATCCAGCTGCACGTTAAGTTTATTAAACCAGAGCTGACCTGAGATGCAATTAGAATTTGACATTTTTCCATACTTAGTTCACAAGTTTATTATGAAAAACACTGCAGCTCTGTCCTGCAGTTAACATTGTTTTACAGAAAAAAAAAACAGTTCTGTTCATGTTCAAAGTAATTCACTATGCTCAGACAATTACAGGGGACAATATGGTTGGGCAAAGAGTGGAAAAGGGAACTGAGTGCAGACAAAAAAAATCAATACAATTAAATTAAACAGTATTCCCTGAAAATAAAAACAAACAAACAGTTTCAGAACAAATATGAAGCCTTGGTACTTATTTTAAAAATGTTCTTTAAGCTTCAATGATTGTTTGCTGCTATCCTTATCTACAGTCATGCTGAATAAAGCTATAGCTAAATGGAAAGTTAAATGTATTCACGAGGTGTTAATGTCTACATCTTATTATTTGCAGTCTCTCAGAGAAAGCAAAAGTAACTACAAATAGAGCTATGCCAGAAACTGGTTTCTTGACCAACAATGTTGCTTCAGCATGCAATGAACTGGTTCATTCTAAAGTGGTCACAGTTGTTGACGACAAGAGGCTTTGTATTTGAATATGGCACGTCTTTTGGTCCATGTGAAAACAAGTTTGAATGTTAAATATTCTCTGACACTTTGGAGTTACTGTTGCTCTTCCCGTTTTCTCTAGGTCAGCGTACGGATCGTGGCAGTACTGTACAGGTCTATGATCTCTTTACAGGAAGTAGTCCGGGGTGCGACGAGTGACGTGCGGCTCACCTCTGCGCGGCGCTGGGTCGAACTGCAAACTGAGAAGCACACGTATTAACGAAAGCATTCACTTTATGTTCAGGTATTTTCTCTGAATTATTTTAAACTCATCTTAGGATTACTTCTGTGGGTGTGAAAGAAGCAAATCTTGGCTTTACGACTCGAACTGGTCAGGTATCACTATGCATCTAAACACTGAAAGTCTCCAGTAATTATCGAAGAGAGAATCTTTGATGTGCTTTATACAACTCCTCATTTATTAGAAGAACTGCTATAGCAGCTTCATAAAGACAATGTCCTAACTAGATCTCACGTCTCTTGCTCTAGACTTACAGGTGGGCATAACTAGCTCAGGAATGACAGTACTGACTTCCATATTACTTACCTCTGTAGGACTTCATTAAACTCTTGACTTTACACAATGAACTTGATTGTTGACATCTGGACAGTCCCAATATCTAACAGTTCCCAATATCTAACCATAAGACTTTTAGATACGACTAGCCCAACAACTCCACCTTCACTTCACCTCCTGAAAGTGCACAGGGTAAAAAAATCGTATCTCCAAACAGCAGTTACTGTAGCAAGATACACTTATCAAATCTTAACATCATGTGCAACACGGATCTCATTTTTAAGCATACTTACAAGGAGTATTTTAAAGTATCATCAAGTTCCATAATTGCAGCCTGGTTGCCACAACGGTAACAATAGTTTGGAGCACTGAAAATTGTTACTACATTCCGATCATGGCACCAGTTGTACCCCTGGAGAGGAAAAGAAACTGTTTAGGAAAACCATACTCATTTGTTGCACCCCATAGAACGAATACTAAACTGAATTTCAACAAATTTTGCAAATTACACAATCTTATTCAACCTAGGTCTGGGTTCTGGTTTTGATGATTAGAGGTTAACTTCCAGGGACAACCAGAGAATAAGAAGAAAACCACACAAATCCAAAGGCAAGGTGAAATGTACATCTCAGACACCACAACAACTAACTATGCTATCAGCAGCTTAAACAAAGCCTGTGCTGCTTACCTCCATTACCAACTGATGAGCTCTTGAAACCAACGTAAGGCCATTAGCATGGTTAAAGGTTTCTGAAATATCCTGTCCAAATGTATAACCTGCACCTCGAGGAGAAATTCCCCAGCCGCCACGATCATCTGGATCTGACCATAGCAAGTCACACATTGGACCCTGTAAGAGATTTGGAAAGTACTTCATAAATTGAAGTTAAAAGAAAAAGCAAAAACAAAAACCAACCTGCACAGCCATGCCCTGCACAGCTTACTGCAGCATCTCTTAAAGAAAATGCAAGAAAAACCCCACCCATCAGCTACAATTAGCATAGTTAAAGCTTGAAATACTATCAGGAAGTTCATTTTAATGGACAACTTTCACAGAAGTAGCTCTCACCTCTGAGAGGCTAAAATACGCTTCGTAACTTTAGGCAATAACGTGTCCCTAATTTTCCTTCAGAAGACTGGTAAGGGAGGACAGGCATTTGATTCAAATTGTTACATCTTTTTGAACCCGATTTTCTGCCTTCCTATATATTAAAATACCCAACATATGCTGAGTCATGAATCCCACCGTGAGTTAATTTTCAGCATTATACCTCGTGGGGAACTTCCTGCAAGCGATCAAGTGCTCTGATGTGATCCAGAGTATCTATTGATGGAGAGAGGCCACCGTGGAGGCAGAAAATCTGAAAGAGTGACACAGTGCAAAAAATGTTTATTTGTATAAACAATTAAGAAATTTAAGAGGATACTTTCAAGCTGTGAACTCACTGAACACAGTGTGAAGAGCCCCTCCTACAACCAGCAGCATTTCACTTTTCCCAGGTTCAACCTACCTGGCCATCCACCAAGGCGGTTAGAGGAAGGTAATCAAAAAGGTCTGTAAAGTACTTCCAAACATTTGCATTCCCATATTTCCTTAAACATTCATCATAGAAACCATATACTTGTGTGATCTGCCTGCTTTCATGGTTCCCTCGGAGAATTGTGATACGTTCACGGTAACGGACCTAAGCAGAGGAGTTGAAGACATTTTAGGGGCATGACAATATGCACTTCCAAAACCACAGTGTGCTTCTCTTCCCCTCCCCATAATATCCCAATTAAGCAATAAGAAAAAAAAATAAATTACAGCCTTAAAGGAAAAAAAAAAAAACGACAGCTAACTGATGTCAGCCTTCTGTTTCCAGATGCTTTGAGATGAAGCACAGGTTTTATCCACTGTCACTGGTGAATAAAATAGAAATCAACACAGCACTCCCTTTAGAAGAAATTATATATAATGTAGTATTTCTGAAAAGCCCATAAGTTTGTCAGAATTTTGACAACACAGCCAACATTTCCGTTTTCATACTTACAAACCTTTGCAGTACATTCATAACTGATATCAAACAGTCAGGACAGTAATCACACATTGTATACTGGACTGTACAGAAGAAAAGTTACCTTAAGAGCTACAAGCAACGTGACTGTTTCAACTGAGTAATAGCCTCTGTCAACATAGTCCCCCATAAACAAATAATTTGTGTCTGGTGATTTGCCTCCAATTCTGAAGAGCTCCATGAGGTCGTGGAACTGCCCATGGACGTCCCCGCAGACGGTGACTGGACATCGCACTTCCTGCACGTTAGATTCTTTTGTCAAAATTTCTTTAGCCTACCAAACAAAAACAAAGAAGTTGTGAGATGAAAACAAAAGTCTGTGAACAGCTTTTACAGTATGCTCTACCATCTGCAAGATTACAATGCTAGGTGCCCTCTTTATGAACCCTTGTCCTGGTGTGAAGCACATGGAGTGGGAGCTTATCTTCACTTGAAGGATCTAGCTGTAAAAGATTCTGCTGTATGCTATAGATTTTTTTTAAGAGATGCTCTTTTCAGCTCACCCAGCATCAAATAGTTATTTCAGAAATAGTTTCCAGCTTAGAAAAACTGGATATGTTCCTTAAAGCAGCTCCAAGAAAGGTAGCACATCTGCCTTCAGACCAATGACCACCATCCCTGGAACTGTGAAGTCTGTAGTAAGCCTGCAATCATGCAGATCACTTATTTTCAACCCTTCAAAAGCCTGAACTCAGATACAGCCAAATCTGAGAACCCCTCAGGGAGGTGGACGTGGCTGTGTCAACCAGCCAAAGCTCCAGCAGTGCTCCACACTTCAGATGTCTCGCTTCAGAAGCGAGGTGACAGTTTGCTACCCGTGTGTGCATCTCTCAGAATACAGTAGAGAATCCTACCTGAAGCAGAAGCAAGAGCTCAGCCAACATTCAGAGCTATCACAACTGCACAGTGACTGTGCGTACTAAGTATGCACAAAGGTGCCCTTCGTGAGCTGAAGTAAAAAAAGCAGATTTCTGTTCTCTTCACTTTCATCCCCACAGAGTTCTGTGCACAGAAGTTGCTGACAAGGGTAATTGACACAAAACAGTCCAAGGTAATTATAGCATCAAAAAGGTAATTTTGAACTACTGCCAGAATTCCTCAATCTTATCACAATGCCAGTTGTTGGGGAGTGCTCTGAGAACAAGCTATAAATACATGCCACAGTGATTTTCTAAATCAAGGGAGTATTGGAGGCATTAGAAATATAAAGAGTAACGAGTTTACAAGTTACCATCTATGAAGGCTTACGCCTTTCAAGCACCAGTGCTCCTATTCAAAAAGGATATTTATAACCTCATTTGAAAGCTGCATTCTATGCCATCACCAGGGTGCCCACAAAACTCACAGTAACAGCACTGAATGCCACCTACACACAGGCCACACTGAACCCCAAACACCACAAAGCATGGGTGGAAGAGCAAAGCCACGTTCATTTTAGGGTCATTTCTCTCACCGCTTTCTCAGACCTAACCTGACAACTGAAGCTGCATACTTGTTTTGGAGGCTTTCTGCGAAGCAGAGAAGTATTTTGAGACATTGCAGGAAAAAAAAAAACCAACATGATTTGAAGAGCAAAAGACCTGGAAGGTTAGGAAAAAGTATCTGAAATTAAAAGCTAAGTAAGAGATTAAATACCTGGTCCCAACAAGAACCAGGCTTATTAAGGAACATGCTGCTCTGTACCTATTTCCACTCCGGCTGTGGAGCCATCAACTGGACAGCAGCAGACACCTCCAGAAATGGTCTCACTGCTCCTGAGCACTATCCAAGCTACCCAGCCCAGCAACCACTTCAAACACCATGTGCCAGCAACATGCATTGTAATGCTGGAGATGCAAAGACTTCATTCAACACTAGGAAGAAATGCAAAATGCAGTTAAGTACCCTGCACAACACTCAGCTTCGGATATTAAAAACCATGAGTAACAGTTCAATTGCAGCCTATTTACAACAAGTCAAGCTCATATGAGTTTCCACTCATGTTGTGCCTAGTACTAAAGATAGGTCACTGGTGGCTTGTGGTGGATGCTAAAAACTTCAATTTATTTTAAGAGAGTCTGACTTAAGTTCATGTTAATGCAGTGACACTCACCGGACGTTCTGGAGGTGGTGGAACAGCCTGAGCCTCCTCTAATACACCACCACAGTCACAAGCATTACCCATCCTAGTTCTGCTTTTGACAGAGAAAGTTACAGAGCCTCACAGCACTTCAATATAAAATAGCATTCTTTAATTGGAATGTAACGCACTGAGGCATCCCGCAAGGAACACTACATTCATTTTTCATCAAAGGTATGCAACTTTTATGCTGGCCGAGATTAAAATGGCATCGTTCTCTGTGCCAGAGTTGTCACTTCCTCAGTTTCTGAAATATTAAATCACTCAGATATGCATACGACCAAGCACATAGGTAAGTCAGACAGCTACTCTGATAGAAAAAGACGGTTCCAGGTCAACTTGCAAAACAGCAATCTCCAAGTAAATCCTGCAGCAAAAGGATGCTGGTGTAGTCATCTAAATATTTTCATGTTCTTGAAACAAAGTGTAAAGAAATACCATCTTATGAGCTGCTTAGCCTAGTTACTGTCTTATGTCCCACAGCATCAGCAGTGGCACGCAGTGAACTGTTTAAGCAGTACATTCATCTCTAAAAAAGAGCTTCAAGCAAGTTGGAAATGGAAAACAGCACTGAAAAACCATCAGCTGTATCCTGTTTCTGTATCAGTTCCTATGAAAAGAGTGAAGTCACAACTATTGGAATATATACTGTGACATTACAAGAACACAAGCAGCCAAGAGTATATGTAATACAATTTCACACGATGATAAAGTCAAGCTGTTACTGATATTACTTAAGCACAGGTGACTCCAGCTTTGTATAGGACCACACAGCAGCCCATGCAATCTATTTGGTTTCACTCCTCACTGATCCACCCCTTCCCCAAGACCCAGGATGGTGCTCTTAGCTCAGTCACATTCTTTAGCTCCCTCCCCAAAACAGAGGTGCCCACAGCAGGCACCGAGCCTCCTTCCAGCAGGGAAGCACAGCACTGATCAGTCAGGCTACTAGGGAGGGAGAGGCAGGGAAGTGACAGGCACACCTGATCCCCATGACCTACTGCCAAGGATGGCAGCGCAACACTTGACAGTATTTTGACACTAAAGTTTTGAAACACCCAGGTTTCACTGCCTAGCACTACATAAACAGTTACGCAATTCCGAAACTCAAGGCTTTTCTTGAGCTCTCAGTGCTCCTGTGCCTTTGACATTTATCATTTCTTAACAGTCCTTAACATTAAGGGAGCTCTGAGCTGCCGCAAATCTTCAGTTCATGACTCCACACCAGAGAAGTTTAACTTGTACTCTACATTCTAGGACAGTCAATACACTTAAGTAAAAGCTGGATGTCAGCAGCACACCACACAGCGATGACAAGTCCCTGCACGCAGCCGTAAGACAAGGAAAAAAGCACCAGCACTCAGTAAAATCTGTCCTCCACAGCAGTTCCTGATACAGAAAGTCATGTGCCACCCTTCAAGCAATCTCAGAGTTCCAACAAGAAGCACATATCAAACACACTTCAGCCACGGTGACGGAGTTCACTTCTTGTTATCTGCACTATCTGCTTACTCAACCCTTCTTCTGGGGAAAAAGCAACTTGCACAAACCCAGGAGTGCAGGGCTCAAACTAACACTAGTCTGAAGGCTCCAAAAACAAATTCTCACTTCGTATTAACACCAGCATTACCAGATGGAAGAAAAGCCTACAATTTAAGGACCCAAACCTTCCTGAATTGCTGCACATCTTCCGAACTGAAGAGTGAACAGTAAAGCACTGTATTTTTCTTGTTGACAAAGCCCCATCTTGGTATGCCAAAAAATCAAGCAATGACAATGAACCTGTTCTTAAAATACAGAAATTAGTTTTCTTGTTTTAAAACTGCAAGATTCAAGCAAGCAGAGCATTTTCTAGCAGCCAGGGGTGCAAAAAAAATCAAAAACGATGTATGACTATTAAAGGTACTAGGATTAGCTCTTCAAGCTGCAGGATTTTACTTAATGAAAGGCAGGAGCTGCCCACACCACTGGGTATCTCCTGTTTCCTTCGTTTTCTGCCCAACAAATGAGATCACAGCTCAGGGCCAAGCACCCTGAGGGCTGCAACCCAGCTGCTCACCCACTCTATGCTGAAAGCACATTCACTTCATAAGCAGGACACAACACCCACCTTAGCTCATGAAACACATCTGAACTGCTCCATTCCTGAAAAATGGCTTCAGTTCACCAGTACACTTCCCTCTTGTTTCCAGAGCATGCAATGTATTTCTTTTTCATGCCTACCCCTCCTCAGATCATTACCTTCCAGCAGAAGCTCTGACAGCTCAAACCAAGTTCCTACTCTGCGGGATATATCACACAAAAAATAAAAATAAAAAGCAGGAAGCATTACTGTGGGTTCACTGAGCTGTGAAAGCAATGTTTGAAACTGCTGTGCCATGCTGAATCAGTGCGATAAAGCACTTATCAAAGAGTAATACTAACTCAGTAAAGGAAATATAATCATCACTGTAATGAGGCAGCACAGCTCTGCAGTCACAGTGGAAATCTGTGATGCATGAAGACCAAAACTTCCACCTGTAAGCCACCATGCTGCCCAGCAAAGCTTGTATGGAAAGGCATCCGCTGTAACCAAGACAAAGCCATGCATCTCTAGTTACCATATTTTGTTGAGATCGAAGACTTCAGCCACACCCATAGTTTCCTGTCGTCAAGATGCACAGGATGTGACTAAAGCCACAATGATCAGCTCATTGGGATGAAGGCCGGTTTTAGCCAGCCAACATCACCACCTGGAAGGGATCCCAGTTCTGTGCAGAGTCAGCAGATCTACAAAACAAATGCATTCCTGTTTCCTTCAAGTGTTGCCCAGCCCCCAGCTGCAGAGGAAAGGTGTTCAGATCAAATGTGGGCTGGTTTTAGAACAAAAGGGGTTTTCTTTTACAGCCTAACTTTTTAAACAGAAGTAGAGAAATCAGGCTGCTGATACCATCCTTCTGTGATGGATGTTAGACAGCAGTCAGACTACATGGCACACCTGCTTTATTCTGAACTTCAGAATCCACTAAGGAGTTCAAGGTGATTGTGGACATAGGAATAAAAATAAAATTCAAAGCTCTCAGTTAACATTTAACTGTTCAGTACTCCGCAGCAACTAAAAACAATTCCCATCCAACACTGAAGTACCAACAGCAGCAAAATGTTCTTCCATGACTGAAACAAAGAGCATCCTATCTACTCCAGCTTGGTGAGCAGCACCTGTGCCACCATCACTGATGTCATCCACCACAGGCCATCCTGGAGGTTTGGGACGGGGTGAAGAAGCAGCACGCCTGCTCAGGCACAGCACAGCTCCTGGACACGTGCATCACCACGCACTCACTGCACGTTTTGGCCCTTACTACTCTGAGGGCTGGGCAAACAGAACAAATGGACTCAGAAGTTGTATTTAAGCTCAAAGAGTACAAACGAATAGCAGCCTCTATCTCAATGACCATGTAGGCAAACCACAGACAGCTAACCCAAACAGTTTAATACAAACCAGCTTAGTATTTCACAGCACACAGCTGAGCACCTCGGTTTGCCACTCTACAGCTGAGCAACAACTGCTGCCTTACTCTTTCAGCAATTTTCATTTGCTTAGAGGAGTAACTATATAAACAAGACACCAGCCAACCAAGAGCTTAATCCTAACGCCAGCACCACATGTAAGGTTAAATGAGAATCATCTCATTTCTCCTCTACATTGGGTCTATAAGAATGAGGACAGATAGTAAACTTTTGCCAGCTAACTCCATTCCTTTGTATTGCAAAGCAATGAGCAATGCTTTCTACAGCCCTGATATTCCCCTCAACCCCAATTTGCAAAAATCACCATCAGCCTTACACATCTAATAGTAACTGAAAAGAATGCTACTTCCCTTGGAGAAGGAGTTAGGAGAAAAGGGGAAGTGTTATTTAAGTAACAATAGTGAATCAGAGAGAAAAACAGGACAGGAAGGGGCATCCCCAAAAGAATTCAATGTCATTATTTCACAATAGTCAAGATATCTTTGTGCCCTTAGCTTTGAATTTAAAAAAAATTTAGGAGAAAAAAAATCTTTGAGAATGTACAAGAAGCCAAATAACTCAGGAAAACCAGATGCCTGCCTCTCTACATTGGAGATCCAAGTAACAGAGTAACAGTAATAATGCATGAAGCCAATCACTTACAGAAACCATCTTCGGTTCTGTCCACGGGAGCAAGCTGAATTCATTTTTCACCACTCAAGCAATTAAAAAGAAAGAAACTGAAGCTACTCCCAAACTAGTGTGTCTGATAAATGGCTGATGGTAAATTCCAAAGTTTTCTATTTTGTTCAAGTAACTCCAACCACAGCTAGGCACGGTGATGCTAAATGCAGACAGGTATCAGCAGGAAGGCCGAGCAGGCACATGTCCAACTGAAGATATGTTCTTCAAAACCAGTGAGCAAGGATTCAATGCCAATATCAGAAGGTACTTCCTACATACCCTGCAGAAATATCAGAGAGCTGCTCAGCTGAGCAGCTGGGCTCTGGTATTTATTCCAGAATAAACTACCTGCTTTTTCCAGCTTAACATATTGCCTGAATTGCAGCAACAACTGCATTCCTGAATGCTGGTGTAGTGTTTAAGGGTCCCTAAGTGAGAAGGGAAATTTTATCATTGCTCCTTCGGGTCCCTCAGCAGAGCCATCTGTACAAGCCCTCCGTAACTCATGCCAAAGCCAGACAGGTAAGGTTATTACGCTGTTTAAGGCAACCCAGATGACTAACTGAGCACAGCCTGGGAGCAATCACAGAGCAGCACTGTCATCTGATCTGGGGAGACAACAGTTTCACCAGAGGTAGATCTGGAAAGGACATCAATCTACAGCCTCGTCCATGTTGTTATCCTTACGCTGTAGAAACTCAAGTACAAACTTGCTCTGACTTACAAACGCTCACTTCTGTTATTTTAAGCTATGCCCAAAATGACAACACTGGAATATCTTTCACTCCATCTGATTACAATGAATGCAGTGAGTAAAAACTAATTAAAAGAAAGTAGTAACACCAGCACAGCTCACTTTCACAGAATACCAAACAGAAAGCTTATGGTGCTACAAGACAAATTTCTCATACACACAACCAAAGCGTTGTGATCAGAAGTAGGTGAGAAGGCTGGCAGGGCTGACTGCAAACATCTCCTGTGCAAGGGAACACTTCCCATTTTGTATTAAAGCCATTGTAAGAACACAGGGAGTGAAAGGGTCTTTCTTCGTGACAGTGTTCCACAATGACCTAAAGCAGTTATCAGGATGTCACAAAAAGCTTCTCACCTGTAATTCTCCAGAGATAAAGCATTAGCTGCTCCATCCCCAGCTATAGTCAACAGGCAGTAACATCGGAGTCTCTTGGCTCTTGGTCTCACATAGGCCCTAGAAACAACTGAAGAGGGCCCTCCTGCCATCAGCAGTTTCTCTTTTACTGACTCCCTAAGCCAACGTAGCAGCAAATAGGTCTTGAATCGCTGTGCCTTCCACAGTCATCCCTCTGCCAGGGGTGCAGGGACACACAGTGTGTCCTGCACAAAGCCAATACAGAGGAGACAAAAGAACAATGCCTCTGAAGAAGCAGGGCAGAGATGTCAGGGCTTCAAGCAGAGCCTGCTTCACAAGACTTGCCTGTCTTGTGCTACAGAGGAAGTGAACTTTGACCACACGTTTTTCTTTTGACCCCAAAAGGAGCTGCATCAGTAACATACTGCCCTGCTCGAACTACAGTGCTTAAAGAAAGCTCAAGGAGTTCAAGCAGTGAGTACAGCTGAAGTACATGCGTGTTCAGCTTGTTCTTGGTGGTAATTAGTGTCAGGAAAAACATGGAAGATGTGTTGAAGGTGGCAGATATCGGGGAAAAAAAGGCCACCAGTGACAAGCCACACAGCAGAAATCAGCACAGCCCAGGGCCTGAAACACTTATACAAGGAAAGTTAACAATGGTGACAGACCAAATAGTGAATGTGATCACAAACTTCATTACAGATCAAACACTACAGAGAAAAGGCACCAATTAAGGCTTCTGGAAAAGGCTTCGGCAATATCAGAACTTCATTCAATTAAGAAATATTCAGTGGTAACTGCATGGCTGGTGCTATCTAACACAGAAACACGGGAACTGCAGAGAACCCTGACAGTCCTACACAGCACACAACCAGCTCGTCTTCTTCAAGAAACTGGGTGCCATGTTCAAACCCACCCACAGCCCAGCACTTCTCACTGAGAGACTCCCAGGCATCATCTCCACCTGGAGGGAGATATGTTCTGACAAAACTAATAGGGATTGCATCCACAAATCATGTGCTCAGTTCTGGACTGCCATCCCATATTTCCTGAGCTACTCATCACAACAGTCCCATCAAGACCATTTCCCACAAAGGATGGAAAAGAACAGCAGCACTGTTCTAAATAGGCAGCAGAAAAAAACCTCACCTGGCCATAAAGGACTTCCTTTCTCCTCTGTACACAGACAGCAGTCAATATACAATTCAGCCTCAGCAGGACAAATGTGGCTGCTACCCAAGCATGACGTTTACAACAAGGCACGTGTTTGTACCCATTCTTCAAAGCTAGCACTTAAAGAACACTTAAAGCACATAAAAATCTGTCATTGGAGTAGCAAAATTGATAGAAAATATTAACATCAGAATAATTTAATTGTCACTCAAGACTTTTTTCCAAATCCATGAAAGCTGATATTACTCGTGGCTACAAATTATTCCAGAAGAAGTGGTAGAAGATATTTCTACCAGTTACCATCACCAAGGTAACGAGGGACAACACATGATGCACCAAGAGAGAAACTGCAATGCATGAATGGCCACATTTAGTTACTGTGCTGCACTGCACTGTGTCTGCAAATAGCTGATATGTTCTTTTGGTATCAATTCTGAAACACAACAGAGCCCTCAGGCTTCATCCTACTAGACAGGCACCAGTCTTCACACACAAAGCCCCAGAAGATCCAGACATACCAGTCAGGAAGATCACCTCACCAAACACTGCGTTAAGGGGAAAAGCCCTCACAAGAACGATTACTTTTTCCCATTTAGCTACAGCTCAGTGCAGTGAGGAATGACAGCCTCTGATAGGATCTTCAGCCATCATCTGGAACAGTAAGTAGACTTGACACCCTCCTTAGCACGAGCTCCTTATGGAAAAACATAACCTTTGGGTGTGATTGCATGCATGCAACTACTGACAATAATCAAAACATGATGCATAATTCAGCACTGCTGAGAGCCTGCGCTAGAAGCTTAGAAACAGGGTAACTGCAGACCCTCAGCAGGCAGGCACTAAATCAACTAGAGCCCTGCTCCTGTGAACACAGCCACCCACAGGGGGGATGGGAGGACAATGCAAAGCTTGGGCCTCTGGGGACTGCTTCCAATTGCTTGCACTGGCAGTGGCACAGCACCTTACCTACCACTAGCAGGAAGCCCCAGTAAATCTGCCAGGAGTCATCATCCTTAACACAAAGAGCCCAGCTGCACCTCACAGAGTGCTGACCACAACCCAGTAAGGGAGAGGGAGCTTCATCTCAAGCACAATGTCACAATGACCAAAAAAATCCCACCTTTGGTCTGGAGCTGGCTCCAACGTGCCCAACTTGAGGCAAAGCCTGCTTGCTGCTCAGTCATTTTCACACCGGTCTCTCCCCGATTTTTGCAGTCTTTCAACTCAAAATACAGCAATTGGACAGACAGCTTTGTGTAACCTAATTCCTTTATCAAAAATACACAATTCCCACAGCTCATCACTATCATTCCTTCAGCCTCACCACAAGAGTTCACTGCTCCTACAAAGTCTACCTGCCTCCTGAACCCTTGCCTGGAACCTACCAGAAACACTTCAAGTTGGAAGGAAAGAAATTGTTCTTAGTATCAGGGATCTATTTTGGTAATGAACATTACGCGCTCATCCAGAAATGAATTCAATTCTTCATTAGGAAAAAATGAACACACCTCCATCCTGGCACAGTCACAAACACGACTATGCCTACTCCTCACCTAGCCAGAACATCCAGCAAACTGAAAGCATTTTGCTTATTCCTCAGGTTTTAACAGATTACAAGAAATACCCACCCTGGATTCAGATCCCATACCAGCATATCCACGATGGCAAATGGGATACTCAACCTCCTTAGCAGCACAACACAAAGAAGCTGGACTACTGTTACTCGAGGCATGCGTGAAAAACAACCCCTAAACTGCTACTTGCTTGCAACACAATGTTAAATACACAAAACATCCCTAATGGTTACGATTTCAACTTGCTGCAATATCCATCAGCTGAAATTTGGATGCAGTGAGAACCTGTCTGGCTAAATGCACTGCAAGTCAATTCTAAGTTCACGTGCAGTCCCCTGGAAACAATCTGCTTCTAAAACAACGTGCTGTAGTATTTGAAGGCACGGTGCCAAACTTGAAATACCCCCACTTCTTCCTGCAGTACGAACACAGCCTTCTTTAGAAACAAGCACGTCGGTAGCTTCCACAGGCCTTGGTTTCTAGACTCCCCCCAAAAGGGAGGTCCCTCCAACCTAAGGGTGCATGAAAATAAAACCTCCACTGACTGGAGAAAGAATAATAAACCTCGATAGCTGAGGATTTCATTCCATTCGGGATTAAGCTGCAATTGGACAACGCAAGCGGGTACTGTGACAGCTATCGCTGCCTTTAACGTCCGGGGGACAGCCTACCCGGGGCTACAAAGGCACAAATAAACAGCGACACGAGCTTTCTTCCACAAAGCGCCATTTTACTCCAAAAAAACCGCCTCCCCGAGCCGATGTAGCCTTCCACTTCAGTCATAACGAAGCACGCTGTTATCCTCATGAGAAAGAAGAAAGAAACCCGGCGGTGCTCGCAGCAGCTCGGCCCCGCTCAGCGCTGCGCACACTGTCACGCTCCCACACGGGTCCCCGCGCCCCGCAGCCGCCTCCACGCGCAGCGCTGCGCCCGAGGAGCGCTCTCGGGCCGCGGAACCCGGCGGCGGCGGCGCCATTTTAGGAGGCGATGAAGAGGAGGGGGCGGGGCCAGGCCGCGGCGCTGCCCGCCGAGAGGGGTCCGCGGCTCAGCCGACCCCGCGCAGCGCGGGAAGAGCCCCGCGGAGCCGCCCCGCGGCCCCGGCACCGCTCCAGGCCGCTCTCCTCGCAGCCGCCCCGCGCTGTCCCGGTGCTGCCCTGCCCCGCACCGCCCTTCCCCTGCAGCCCGCCGCTCACCTTCTCGCAGAGGCTCTTCACCTGCCCCTCGGACAGCTGCTTGCACTCGTTGAGCTGCTCCACCCACTGATCGAGCTCCTTGGTGAACACCTTCTCCTCCATCCCGCACGCACCCGCTCGCTCGCCCCCTCCTCCTCCTCCTCCTCCTCACCAGCCGCTGCCGCTCCCCCCGGAATCCCCAACGACGCGCTCCCGGCGGCTACAACACGGCAGAAGGTACGGGAGCAGCGGGCGAAACGACGCCCTGCGCACAGCAGCTCTGCCGCTCCCTCGCTCGCACTGCCCGTGTAATGGCCGCCGCTGTTGACGTCACAGCCCCAACTCCGCTGCGCCGAGGGGAGGGAGCCGCCATGGGAGGTGACGGCGCCTGCGCGGTAGCAGCGAAGGACTGCGCCTGCGCGCCGCAAGCAGGGCAGGCCCAGCCGGCAAGACGGCGCTCGAGGCTGCGCATGCGCAACTCCGCGCGGCGCGTGATAGCTGAGGGGGCTCGGGGCTTGCGCGCTGTGAGGGAGTTCTTGCGCATGCGCGGGGGAAGCGGGGGGTCAAGAGGTGAGGCATGGGGTGTGGTGAAAAGGAGCAAAGGAAACGCGGATCTGTGGTCTGTAGCACATTACGTATTTTAGTGGGTTTCTTCTTAAATTACAGAGGTGCTGGTTGGTGCGGCATTCCCCTACAGTAGGGTCCAAAATGTGTGAAATGATCAGTGAAAATAAATCAGCCAAGTGGGCCAGAGTTTGGACACAGTGCCCTTTGTGGATCTCCCACTCAGCCAGGGCTTCCCAGTTAGCGGGTGGCTGTCATCTCCAGCAGGGTTGGCCTAACACTGAATGGAAAGGGTTAAATTCTGTGTCACTCTAAGTAGTGAGCAAAGGGGAAGGAATGTTTGCTCTCACAGACCAGTCTCAGTTTCTTGATGTCACGTTCTCCCAGTAAGATGTGCATTCTTTTTGAGTGCCTTTCCTCAGGTGTTGTTTTTTTCTTGGCATCCTTTCCATAGGTTTGCATCTTCAGATGCCTGTAGTTTTCTCCCTTAAAGCTGTAGAAGAGAAAGTATCATTCGTTGAAAAATTGCAAGAATTTGCTTTGTGGCACTGCTTCCTCAATACCTCCCAAATAATCTTGAACAAATAAATGGAAAGAACATGAAGCAATAACATCATTTCTTATTTAACTAGCCAAGTTAAAGCTTATTTTCTCTATTAATTGCTGTTCTTCTGGAATACTAAGATGTTTAAAGACCATATTTAGCTTTGTGTTTTCATAGATAGCGGAGTTTGTGGTGAAACTCAGATTTGCAACTTTCTGATGTCAGTGTTAGTTATGCCCCTGACTGCAAAAAGATAATCATTGCTGCTTCTTTTTAATTTTTATTTTTTAATTTACTTTCCACAACATTCAATGCAATTTTAGTACTCTGTGCCTTGGTCTCAAGAGGAATGAGTGCTTCAGCACCTTGCAGAGGTGATCAGAGCAAGGAATTCCCAGTTGTAGGTAGCCACTTGGGGCTGTAGCTGGTCACAGTCTCACTTCTGCAACCAGCTACTGCAGTTGCTGGCAGAAGTGAGTGATCAAAAAAGCTGAAGAGGAGAAATAAAGCCTTCTCAGCAGCAGGGAAATCATAACTTACTTGCTTATGAAACTGCAACCGAAGTCCTGTGACGTTTTATCTGATACGTGCAGAGAAAACATGGGTAATGTGCATCAGTGCTCCTTACAGATCGCAGTAGTGACCACTGCTGTCTTTAAAGCAAACACAACAGCTCCCAAACCTGCCGTAACTTCACATGAGCCTGGTGTAAGAGTGCTTTGCTATGAAGAGGTTCCTTTCTTGTTTGAAAAGACAGTCATAGCCCTTAGTTATCAGTGTAAGCACTGCTTGAAGAGGTAGGGGACTCAGCATCATTCAGCTTGCAGCTGAAGCCATGCTATTGACAGAAGAGAACTGGCACAGCAATATTTTGGATCCAGTTATCTGAGTGCTCAAGCAGAATGGAAAACATGAGGGTTTCATCTCAAACAACTAGCTCTATTCTTTATCCTTGCGTTGTCTCAGCCTATAAACTGTGTTTGGATCAGAAGTCAGATCTCTTCCGCCTTCTTGAGAGTCATCATCAATAGCTCAGTGAATTGTGGTTGCTTCTCTCCCAGATAGTTATCAGAATCTTCAAAGGAAGGGGAAATAATGAAGGAATACCTGCCACATTGCATAAGTTGGGGGTTTGGCAGTCCTTCGGACACGCGGCAAGATTAAACTGGTAGGAATAACACTGCGGATTTAGTGTTTAGGTGTGTGCCAGGCTGCTGTGTGTGCATGGTTTGTCACTAGGGAGATCTGCTGGGTGTGGCTGCTGCCATGAGTCAAGGATTGTCCGTACTGCCCTGTGCAGTCCTAGCTCTTGGGTCACTGCCGAGTGTGTCATGCCTGTGGCATTTTTCAGATGGGTTTACTACTGAAACTGGCTGCACCTGTGCTCACACACATCAGGTTGGTAGAGTATTCAACTTTTTGGGTTTTTTTTTTTTGCAGAACCATCTATAATAGTGTGAACTAATACTGTGACAGTCTGAAATGAGCCTCAGATTCATTCACACGTATGTTAACAGTTGCAATCACTTTGTCAGTTACTGCAGGAACATCAACATGTCCTTCACAGTAAAAGTCATCAGTTAGTGTTTGAACTACACGGATTTATATTGCGAGGCATCATACAACAAATGGGACATAGTTTCAATTGGCCATTGTAGAGTAAGCAACATGTAAATTAGGTTTCTTCATATTTATCTCTATGTGAATATTTGACTAGATCTAAATTACCTGCCCGTGCATATCTGAAGGGTCTGTTGCTATGGTGTTTCAGTGTTAAATGCAGAATTAGAATACTATGCTAGATTATCTAAAGGTGGTATCTCTTGGTTATAATCTAGGGTTAACTTCTTGGGTTAATGGGTATGGTTTTGTCACCGAAGAATGTAGAAGTTGATGCTTCACTGTAGAAGTCATCTGCCTCTGGGGGCTTTCCTGATCAGATTAGGCCAGAAATACACATCTTGTGTTCAGACATTTTGTCTCTTCCCAAGACAAAATACGGTTCATTCTTTGTCTTGTTAGTCCCCTTCTGTGAGATAAGCTTTGTGATTCTTAGCAGAATGGTCACAAAAGATGAGAAGCAGATAAAAGTTTATATCTGTTTATGTCAGATATTTGTTACGTCAGCATGAGCAAATAGGACTTCCTTATGTTTGACTCAGTGCAGAGCCCAAATAGTACATGACAAAATCACTAGTACCACCCTTAAATTTAAGACTTCCATTAAATGGTTTCTGTAAAGAGAGAAATGCTCATCATCTCATATCACAAAACGTATTACTTGAAATTTGCTAGTTGAGAGTTCTCTCTGGTGCACAGAAAGTGTGTATGGTCTTATTAGAAGAAAAAGTTACAGAGCAACTGAAAATTACACTTTCAAATCAATAAATACAGATAGTTCATAGTCACAAGACTTAGGGAAAGGTTGCCAATTCATGAATACTAGATGTTTAATATTTTGCAAAGCTGAAGAAGTTCCGGAGCTTTGCATGCTTTCCGCTGTGTTTCCACTACTGAAGCCACATCTGCTGCTCTTCCTCGCTTCTGAAAACGCCGCACGTCATCGTAATGTGCTGAAATCTTTCGAGCACTTTGCAAATACTACCGCTGCTGGGACAGACACTTCGCGATTGTTGCCAGATAGACAAAGGCACAGTTTCAGCCCCGCGAGGGGACAGTAGTTAACTGAGCTGCCAAACGTGACTGAAGCATTTAGAATCAAGTTCAGTAGATAGCTGGGCACGTGCCCAACTCCTTCCTTTGAAACCAATAATGTAAACATCTGTGAAGTGCCCTGCTAAGTTTCTCCCGGAAGACTTGAGGCGTTGTGATGCTCCTGTGGTGCTCAGATCAGCTCACATCGCAAGTCCTTTGTTTGGGAAAGATGTCCTTCTCCTGAGTCTTTTATTTCCATGAACTATGTTTAAGCACTCAGGGACACAACACGTTATTAATACATGCAATCAGTTGTCATGGGGATAGTGTGAATCAAGCTTTTTATTGTTGTATCTTTGCTTCTTGTGCCAGGATACTGTGGAGCAACTACAGTATCTGCCTATTAAATGATTGGCTTTAGGAATCCAAAAAATGTAGGACTTGTAAGAGGTGTTTGTGTTGTTTTTTTTCCACAAGTTGCAACATCGTAGATTGCTCTGCTTGTTTCTGTGAGATCTCACACACGATGTGACGACTGAATTAGTAATAAAGCCTCTGCAGGATGTGTTTTCTCTCCTCATCTTGGTGCATAGACTTATGGAAAAATGTGGAAACTAATCCAAAAGAAGGCACTTAATAGCTAATGTAGTTCAGGAGTCCTCAGGTTTGTAACGAGGATTGGTTTTTTTTGGAATGAGGCTACAATTCTCCTAAATGCCTTTGGAATCCAGGAGAGCTGAGTACCCGACCTGCAGATCTGAGAATGTTAAGCTTAAACTCTCTGAGACGTCTTACTTGTGCCTGTCGTAACATTTCTGCTCTTTAACTGTGCTCTTGCAAAGTACTGTGATAATGGGGAAGAAGCACACAATGCAGTTCAGTGAGCAGAAAGGACTCTTTATCCTGTGATTCTTTTTCTGTCCACCAGTTACATTTGAGACAGGCAAACCTACCCAGTACAGTCATTTTGTAGCCTATTTATTTGAGTGAACAAGAGAGATTCTCTGCATTACAGCCAATTCTTCTTTCTTCTTTTCTTCATCTCTCAGATTTTTACTCTTCAGTTAATGCTACGTAACAGTGACTACCCTACTGACCTTCATCTGGCTCAAGCAACTGGAGAATTAAACTGTAACAACTGCAGAAAGGATCGGAGCAAGAAAATGTGAGCTATTCCTCCCCCTCTTTCCTTCCAGGTAAGTAAGTATATGTCTTTTTCACAGCACTGCCATTGCGCTGTAGTGTAGGAAGCATGAACCCAGCTGGGGAGAATTGTACCCATGACTTCCAGAAGCACATTAATATTATATCTGTGTGGTTTTGAAGATACCACAGGTGTCTTGCGTGACAAAACAGGCACACACAGTGTGCTGAAGGTGCCTTGCTAAACTACCACCTTGCCACTCAGCTCAGCGTCAGTTCTCAGCAGCGCAGTGTCCTGGCTGCTGCTTTAAATACTTGCTTTGAAGAGAGAGACAGAGGAGGGAAAATTTCTTTTGAAATCTATTTGTGTATGTGCTAAAGGACAAGGGAGAACTGTGTTATATTCACAGCATTGGAACATTTATTCTTAGACCCTGATATTGTTTCACTGGGGTTAACAAGTGTATTATTAGTGATAGCTAGTTACAAATAATAACCTGAGCTTATTTTAACCTAATGCTGAATCAGATTTCATTGTGATAGATTCACTGCTGTGCTTCACTCTTTGAATATTATCATTAAGAATTTCTGTGCCTTCCATTTTAGATGTTAAAAATAGGTGACAAATGGATAATAATTATAATTCCAAATCTTGTTGCAGCCTTACATAACTATGTTCTTACCAAAAGCCTTATTTTAAGGGTTGGGTTGAAGAACATACTACAGTAACCTGAAATTATTTGCACTACTGTAGCTGCGTTATGCAAAGCATGGATAGAATATATCTTCTTTTTCAAAGAAATTTTGAGAACCAGTTTAATATTCATGAAAACAAACGTGCACAGACTGACTCAGGTTTGGCACTGTAAAATCATGTGTTGTCAGCACCTCTTAGTCCTTAGCATAAGCATTCTTCATAATCCTATATTGCCCAAGCAGAAACTCCTAGTCATGCCATCTCGCTGCCAGTCAAAATATTTGTGTGTGCAATAAGGGTAAATATATAAACATGCAAAATGAAATAACAATGGTAAATCACTTGGATAGGGAATATCCCCAGGTAGATGAAGCTACACTTGATAAACCTGAGTTTCTTCATTACTAGCTCTGTGTTCTTACATGAAGTACTGTTTCCAGTTTTCCTAGCTAGAAGTGTTTACCCTTGCAGCCCTGAGGTGGGCCACCTTCCTTCACCTTACCTCATCACCATCTCCATCAAATTCCCATGACTTGGGAAAGGTAAAAAATGACTGTAAAGTGCAGTTTTCAATCCTGAGAACACAAGATATCTCCCTTCATGTGCACCAGATTTCCCAGTTCCCCCAGTGATAACTTTAACAGCAAACCATGATCTCTTCTTTTTAGGTAATACATTTTACTTAATCTCCTATTTCTTTGCTTGTTGTAACCTCCATCCTTAATTGACGTATTTATATTCCATCGAAGTCAGCATTTTTCTTCCTGATTGCTGCTCTTCTCCTTTATCCTTTTTCCCGTGCATCACTTCCTTTCTTCCCCTTTTTCATCCTTGGTCTGTGGGATTTAGTGATCTCCACAACACCTCATAAGATCTGGGAACGCCATTCTAACTTCAGAAGCTTTTCTCTCTAAAGCTGTGTATAATGTGGGTAACAAATACACTGTTAGAAATTTGGCTAAATAAAATTCTCTCATCTAACCAAAGAACAAGAATTGACTGTGAACTGTCTTGTTAATCTCTGGTACAACTTGTAGCTGATAACACCAGAACTCTCCTCATTTTGTCTGGAATTGGAATCTTAGTGACCAAACATCTCATTTTGGCTTTGATAGATACACTGTTAGAGGTAACTGTCGAGTATGTTCAGTAATGAAATAGGCACCCTCCTCTTGTTAACCTCAGAGTACACGTGTCTATTACATTTTGTTGCATGTCTGTTGTACAGGTGCTGCAAACATGCAGCTGGTGGACATCCAAGCCAACAAATCCTGGAAGCTTCCAGGCCTGGTCTTCCCAAGTTCGTGCTGCTCTTGAGCTGTGTTAGCTGAATTTCTGAGTTTCTTCATAGGCAGTAAGTTCATCCAAAAGCTGTCAGTTTCATGTTTGAAAGCAGAAGCTAGTAATAGCCTTACTTGCTACTGTGATACACAGAGATCCAGGTCACCAAAATTATAATATAAACCAGTCTCAGCAGCATAACTGTGTGTAATCTATCATCTCGTGTTGCAGCTGTTTCTAGATACTGCCCCTCACTGTACCTTTGCATACAGGGCTCTCTGTGTCCTGGGTATAGTTACACCTCCCTTAAAAAATGGCATCTATTACAAAGGAAGGTGATTCATATTTGTACATCTAGCAGTCCAAACAACTTAACTGGTTCAGCTGCTACTGTTCTGATTTTTTGACAGTGTCCAGTGTTTGCAGCAGGCAAACGTACCGAAATAGAACAAGAATTATTCATGTGTAGGTAATATACCAAGTGAAAGAATTTCCACAATAAAATTGTGTACGTTACAGTAGCCTTGAGATAGGGCTGACTTCTTTCACAACAAGTTCTTCTGGTTTCATGTGACTACTTAATACGCTTCTGTGCTCCAGAAAATAACTCTTGCTCTTACTCTGTACTATGAAACCAGTATAGCAGGAGGCACTGTGGGCTGGTGGATCAGGAGACAGAAGATGTCTCTCGTATCAATTCTCACTTCCCCTTCTGTGAGGTCTTACAGAAACTATTACAGATTTTGCTGATTGGTTTTGTTTATTAGTTTTTGTTTTTCTTAAACTGAAATGCACTTTCTTGGAAGTGTAAATTATCCATAAGAGGAAATTTGTGACTACTTGGTGAACAAACATTATTTTCTTATGTCTATAAATGATACAAATGAACAAATGTTTGGGCAGCACCGCTGAATGCATATGCTTACCTTTTGTTCCTATGTTTTAAATGTAAATGTTTTCTACGTGATCATCCAGAAGAAATGCATGTCTATATTCCTTCTAGAAAGGAGAGCCTATGACGTAAAAAAACCCACCAACAAACAGCTGCTGGCAAAGAGTAGTGTAACATGTCTTTTTACTGATGGTTCTTCTCTACCATCTTTTGCCCCAGAAGGCTGTAAGTGTGCAATGGCTTGCAAGCACAAAGATAAATTCACTTATCCTGAAAAGCAGTTATCTCTAAAATGAAAACCACTACACAGGACAGTAAGATTTTCAGGTGAAGGAATGAATAACCATGTGTTCACTTGAAACTACCAGTGCCTGTACTTAAAACAGGGATGATAAAAGCAAAGCACAGCTTTACTATCAAGTGAAACTGTGTATGTAGCAGGTGCTAGCAGTCAGGGTATAATACTTACCTGTGTATCCAAATCACTTCTAGTCTTCTTTCTGTGATGAGATTGTGAATGTTCTTTTTTGTTTTTGTAATTAAAGGGTGGAACAGATGGCACAGACTTAAAGAGCTGTATTCATTAAACTAAAACAGAGAATGTTTCCACATTATACTTTAATATAATAGGATTTTGCTTCAGTGAAATAAAACTATAGAGCCTAGTGCTTGGGAATGTTTACTATATGAGAAGCTTCACTGTTAAAAGATTTCACTGAGTCATGCCATGAGTCTCTGCCAAATACCAATCATATGACCAGCTCAGTTAAAGAGGGTGTTTCTTCATGCCAGCGTGTTTCCAATGCCACCCTACAGTGAACCCTTTTTTGACAGTACACCTGTGGGTTTTATGTAACACCAAAGGGGCACACTGTGCCCTGATTGCATACGTTTAGAAAAGAGTAGATATTAACAGCTGGCCTGGCGTTAAGAAATAGAGTTGGGTTTGATGTGGTAGAGTTAAAGCAGTTAAAGCAGATCAAACATCGATGCTCTTAGAAATCAGGGAATGTTTTGTCAGATTCAGGAATCAAGTCGCTACTCTCTGGATGGCAACCAGTTTCAAACATTCAGACAAGAGAATTTTTCATTTCATTATTTCTAGTTACTGAGATTAAGATAGGCAAAGTCTGAGCAGAGGCTAAGCAACAGTGGACAGTGCTAAGCTTTCCTAAATCTAAAAAAATATTTATACTCAGATATAAATATTTGAGTGAATATTTTTCGCTACATTTTTGGGATCTTGTGTATTATTACTGAAATGTCTTCTAATCCATGGAAAGTTGCAGCAATTGTTTTGTACTAGTCATTCTTTGTTCTAGCAAGCTCCAGCTTTAGATACAAAGTATGTCCTGTACAACTCTGCCATGGTTAGCACCCAATACATCACCTTCTGCATGCACTGACTTTTCCTCTGTTAATCAAACACTATGGCAGGGATGAAATGCCCACGGAAAGCAGCACTGCCAAGAACACGTGGACTCACAATGGGCGAAGGTATTTCTGCTTCAACTCTTACTGCCACTAAAGTACACTGCAAATTAATCTATCTCAGTGATTACTGAATAAGAAAGTTAAAGGGACGAGCACACATGCCATGGAGTTATTCTTCTCTTCACTGTAATCTGTGAAATCACTGTTGTGCTGTGTGCAGATAACTGAGAGGTCACAGGGGATTATGTGGACATTTATGTTTCATTCTGGTTTACGTGTGTTCAACACCAATGATATCAACAAAATTGTTTCCATCTTCAGTAATGCTGCATTTGCTTCTAAGACTTACTGAAATAATAATGCAATTGTTAAGTGCACATGTTGAGCCTTTACTGAGATCACAGCTTTTCAAATTTTCATCATTCAAATACTAAATATACTCTTGAACGTGATGAAGCTTCCTGGTACAGTGTTTGCAAATGAAGAATGGAAAATAAACCAGTATGGGAGGAAATCTCTTTGCAGCACTGCAGAATAATGCTTGATGTAAGGTACTCTTTGTCTAACTCAGCCTCTGTTTCTTAAAATCAGTCCTTTCACATGGAAGAAATATCTCAGAAGTTGAGCAACCATGGCATGCCTTTAAACAATCATTTATATGCAATCTTTCTGTTATTTTCTCTTCTGCAGAAAAACAAGCAAACAAAAATCACAGGAACTAATGACAAAAACAAAAGTGCTGCATGGTTGGTCCGTGTGTGCAAGAATCTCTTGTGTAGCATTTAACAGCAGAGGTCATTTGATTATCATCTCTTCTCTGACTACCCTTTTAAAACTTTCTTTTTCTGTGTGGTTCTAAAAGAATTCAAATATTCTTTTGTGGGGAAAACATCACATTTTAATACCAATCCTAGCTAGCATTTCCCATCAGTAGCTCTCAGCAGGCTTTCCAGAAGTCAGTGCCATTTCACAGATGAGGTCTCTGACATGTTCAGCAGTAGGATTACTTCATTCATCCCAAATCACTTCAGCCAACAGCACAGCAAGGAAGGAACATGATCCAGATGTCTTCTAGGCTACTGTCAGATCCAGTTTGCCACTTTAAATAAAATCTATTTTATTTTTTGTTCTCGAAGAATTTGCTAGCTCTGTCTGCATTTCTCATCTTATCTTGGAGCCTCAGAGGTAATGCTTTTCTTTCTGAGATCTTCCAGGAATTCTGTCCCACCTTCCAAGCTGAGATGCAGTGAATGAAATCTGCTTTTCTCAGTTCCAACTCAAACCTGTAGCTCATCTAGGCTTTTTATGGATTTGGTCATGTTAAGCCCCCATTTCCCTACTTATTCTGAGCCCTCAAAATAATTTTTAGATAGGATTATATGGGAAAACGCATTAGTAGAATAAGAGATTTTAAAAATAGCCTAGCATCTAAATCTCAATTTAATCTCTTATAATTGTCCCAGAATTTGAGCTCAAGGCATGGTGAAAAACTAGCTTAGTGCTGGTAAGGAATAGCTATATGCTGCATATACACTTCATAAATACAAATTTGTGAAGCATCCTAACTGTTTATTACACATGGGTGATGTCATGTAAGGTTTAACTACAGTAAAACTGCTTTCTTCAGAGGGACAGTATGGTTTTTCTCACACCTGTGTGTGTGCTGCATACAGTGAATCCTAGATAACTCAGAGTGGTTCCTGTTTGTTTCTGTCAGTTTGCTCTTCATTAATCCTGCCACAGTGTGGGCATTGCTCCTGCACAGACAGGCTGGCAGCAAGTCAGGCCAGAGAGCAAAACCAACACAATTCTTATATTTTAATATAACACGAAATGTGAGATTAAATAAGAAGAAATTATGATGTGCCCTAACTTTAATGGTATGACTTTTTTTGTTCCATTTCAATGTTATGTAAAATTCTGCCCAGATTTCAAGATTTTGTATTGCAATTACTGAATTTAAATAGCTAGTGCACACTTGTATGCAGATCTTTCACTACTGTTCAGATTCCTCATATGTTATGTATGTATACTGATTTCTGTAATATGTCATTAGGTCACAGTGCATTGAATTAATTCAGACATAAATATTGGAGAAACTTAATTAGAACATGAGTGCAGTATTATTGCTGTGAAACCACTTGTTTTTTTTCCCCACTAGATAGTGAACAAGCCAAAGTCATTGGTGTTTCATTGTGTGAAGACACAACTGCAGTTTTATGAGTACACTGTCCTGGTTTCAGCAGATGCTCTTTTCCCTGTGCCCCTTTTCCCTTTGTAGGCTACTTTTGGACCCATACCAAGCCTTTGTGAGGCTGTTGTGCAGGAAGAGGATCCAAGTTCAAAATACCCATCTTTGGTCAGGTTATTTTAGTCAAGATCAAGTCCTTGACCGGGTTCACTGTGCAGTCCCACATACTGTTCCACCAGCACAGCTTAGGGAAAGATGTGGGACTGGAAGCAAACAACATGACTTTGAGCTGCATGCATCAGCACTGCACACAAGAAAAACAAACCAAAAAACCCCCAACCAAACAACAACAAAAAACCATCAAGACATTAATCAACCTGTAAGGAATATTTGTTTTCAAACAGCTTTCAAATAAAGTTACAGAACTCTTGTAGATGAAACGTGTTTAGTTTTTAGGATAAAAGGCTACAGCCAAAGCTAGAAGTGGCTTCTAATTATACAGAATAAACATACACAGAATTAGACTCTGTGAATTCTAAATAGGTAATACACAGTGAATATTTGAATACTAGATATTTAATAATAAATAATGCTAAATAAATGTTGTTAAATCTTTCATGTCTGTCATCCTGCTCACCAGGGTACAGCTTACAATTATTTTTTAGGAGAAAAGGTGTTTCATGGGCAGTGGTGGATTACTAACTAGCATTTTCTCACAGGAATTTTGAAGTATGCTGAACATAGCTTTTAGTTAAGATATTCCTTCTAACTTTTTTTGTACATTACCTTTTACTTTTGTTAATGATGCTGAGGCTGGAAAACCTAAAAAGCAGAAATTGCTGTGGAACCATTATCTGTAAAAACAGGTTTGATGTCTTGCACAGAAGAAAATTACTTCTGTTCAAGCTGTATGTAATATTTTTCACGTGGCAACTGGTTTCCCTTAAAACGATAAGACATTAAACCTGAACTAAAAATAATCATTTTGGCTGTTCCAGTTCAGGAAATTTCTACGAGCCCACTTATTTACTGAGTGCTATTACAAGTAGGAAGGACTCCCACATATGTAGCAGTTGTGTTTACAGCTATGGCTTCTGAACATGCCTTGGGGTTTCTGATGCTGAAAGTAAGCTTGTAGTATTATTATATCCTTATAATGTTCACAGTGATTACGTCCTCATCTATTCACTGCCTGCCAAAAGACACCGCGCTGTTTCAGGGGCAGGAGCAGGCTCTATAGCCACACCTGCTGGCCGGCTGAGCACGGGGCAGTGCGGGTCCTAGTGAGCCATTAAATGTCGGGAAGGTAATTTTACAGACAGTATGCCTTCATGTGAGCAATGCTGTGTGTTACCACCTACAGAAACAAACCAACATCGGTTTGCTGTCCATAGGAGTCACTCGTTTATAAATGTGTGCATAGTTATGGACTTATATCTGTTCATTTCAAAAGTTCACATTGCTAGGTTATAAGGAATTTTCATCTAGTGCTGTTCAGTTTCTGTTCTCTGCTTAATTTTTATTTATTTATTTATTTATTTTGCCTTTCCACTCAGATTTCCATCTGGGATGTCTGAGCTTCTCCTATTGCTACGTAACCTAGTTCACTCTTTTTTGGCACATCTTACTGAATTGGTACAGGGTGCTGATGGAAGGTGACTTGTTATTTTAGTTCCCAGTTCTAGGGTAGGTAAGGGCCCCAGAGCTTTACTTAATTATGCTGGAGAAAATATTCCCTTTTGGAGCAGTCTGCTGGCTGCAGACTATCCCAAAATACTCTTCTACTTTGTTAGATGGGTTGTGAATGGACTATCAGAGCAGCTGTGACAATGATACTTCGACTCAAGATTTCTTCAGCTGCCCCTTTCTCTCTAGAGCCAATTGTCCCAACATCTCAATTTCCAGATTGCATTTATTTATGCTGCTCTTCCTTTTAAGCTTCACACGCACAAGAAAAGACTGAAGTTCCCACAGTGGTGCTTATTAAATGAAAAGGTGCAGGTGAGAAGGGTAGGAGCCCTATACCAGCAGAGGCATTCATCCTTCAGCAATTCAGAACGTCTGATTTAAGTGTTCAGTTCTTGCTTAAGTAGAATGATCTGAAGCATTTTCTGAGAGTCTCTGCTTCTTTCCCTTCACCATTCAGATGAAAAACAGGCTCTTCTAACTTAAAATAAATCAAGTGGCTTAAATAGATGGGTTAGTACCCGATTAGCTTCCAGAACCAAAAGAATCTTGTCATAATTCTGAGAGACTATTCTCTGTCCATCAATTTCCATTTTTGTTTTCAGCTGCTACAGCTTTCTAATGGCAGCCAGTTCTGAAGTGAGTCACCTTGTAGTGTCCCTTCATGCTGTGTGTCATTTCTCCTAAAAGAAACCCAAATAAACACAACTAAGACAAAATATCAGTCCTGCAAAAAGTTCTCTAAATGTTTGTGACAGGATTTTGAAGGGTTAAAAAGACTTCTGGGGAATCCACACAGCATAATAGCGTTTTTTCTCTCTCTCATACAGTTCAGTTCAAACCTACATTTCAAGTAAAAAGCACAATTGTTCCAACTTGACACCTTCTCAAAATGTATCTGCAACTCAGTCAATGTAGCACCAACAAGAGAAATGACTTCAGAGCTCAGATGGATTTCTCACTGGGATATGAGGGATTTTAAAGGGCACAAGAGAACAGACAGAATCAAACTGTTGTGCCCTCCCCTCTGAGCAGCACAGCAGCCTTTCTGCAAGTGCTGCAGTTCAGCACTGAAGGAAATCTTGGCTGCCAGTCTTTAATTTCCCCTGACCCCATGAATGAATGAGGTCCTTCATTTCTCTGAAGCAGCAGCCCTTGCTATGGTCAGTGAAAGAGTGCATCAGAAAAGCCTGCTGGTGAAGGCTTTGCTGGTATGTACTAAACAAGTACTTTGTATTTTTTGTTCAAGGTTTTGTGGCTTTAACAGGTTAATAGTGATGCCTAGTATCACCACTAGCACTATGGATCTGAGGATGAGATCTTTATCATTTATTTTAAGACCTAATGAATAAACTTTCTATGTGGAAGAGTACACTTTAGATGTGCTCATAAAAGTGAAAAGAACAAGCTAGTAAAAAGAGAAAGTGCATCACAATTGCATTAATCTTCCTCCATCTGCTCTCTCTCAAATCTTTTTATGACAGGAAATTGCCCATTGGATTTTTTATTTTTCTTAATGGATATGGCAAAACCCAAATCTATTTCTGTTCCCACTGACACCAGGGGAAACGATTCAGTGTCTGAACAGAACATTTTTTTTCAAACCATTAGCATCTCTAACTGCATTTCAGTGAATGTGGTAATTATAACATCAGTGAATGTCAATTAACTGACTGAAATGCTTATGACACAGTGGACTGGCACTTATGCTCCCGAATCTCTTTGGCACTTCTGAAAATCCCAGCTTCTCTAATTATCCATCTCTGATGTGCCATATGTGTGGACATTCCCAATTAAGCTGGCTGAACTACTCATATGGGCTGTAACAGAATGGCATTTCTCGTAGGAAGTGCCATTTAGCAGATTAATCAGAGTACTGCACAAAAAAGCATTCACACCTTCAGCTCTGCTAATAGGAAAAAATAATGCATTGTGAAAAACTAAACTGTTGTCTTCTGGTCACGTTCAGTGTGTTACAAAATTAGCACCAGCCATGAAATCTCAATCAGGTGCTCCTGAATGTATACATTTCTTGTACCCCAAATCTCCCTGCCCATGTAAACATAACAGAATGAAATTCATCCTCCTGCATGTCTCCAGGTAACTCCTGGAGCAAAGCTCAGGGAGAGACACTGCATCCCATTACTACATAGTGGGGATGTAGGCTGGGCACACAGCACAGAGGCTGAATGGATAAGCCAGCAGCCTAATGACACCTTACTGTTCTACGTCTCCTACTTTGCAGGAGTTCAGTTAATTTAGAGATGGTTTCTGTGGCTTGGGGAAATTCCAATGTGGTACATGCCCAGACCAAAGTTCTTGAAGAAAATCCGTGGAAATATGTCTAAGCTCAAATGTTCCCACTGAACTCAGAAGGGAGAGCTCACTGCACCATCACAAGAGAGAAGTTCACTCTGAGGGTGGCAGCATGCTGCTGTGAGCTGCCAGGAGGGGTGGTGGAGGCTCCTTCTGTGCAGGGATCCCAACCTGGCTGGGTGCTTTCCTGTGCAACCTGCTGCACAAAGCCTGCTCCAAGGGGGCTGGTCTGGTGGAGCTGCAGAGCTCCTCCCAGCACACACAGTCCTGTGATTCAGTGTGATTCTGTGGTGTGTAGTGCTGAAATATCTCTGCAAGGAGCTGCTCGTAGATAATCCCTCATCTGTTTGAGGACAGCACAGCACTGGTATGACAAATACACCACCCCTTTTGTGGCCAATGTGCACTGAGTATCCTGGGAAGTGAGCCAAAGCCAAGTGATGTCAGCCACAGCTGACTGGGGCTGCCTGGGGCAGCAGGGCCGACCTCTGGAGTAAAGGAGAACGAGAGGCGGCCTTTCAGCCAGCCCTGCTTTCCTCCACTGCATGGCACAGCCAGGGAGCACACACAGCTCGCGTGTGCCACGCGGGGAAGTGCTGTGGGACAGCAGTGTGCACCGTGGCAGCAGCCCATGGCCAGGGTGGTTGGTAATGGGCAAAAACTGACGTGTGTTCTTCCACTGTTTGCTTTAAGCACGGACTGTTTTTGTCCACACCCAAACTTTCTCCCCAGATTTGAAACTTGCTTTAGGTTTCCGTTTTCATTTGGCACCAACGTATATAGAACAAATCGCTCAGGCTGCTTCGTGCAGAGCAGCCCGTGAGTTGCCAGGTACTGTGCTCGTGGTGCAGCTCTGATTTCTGAGCCCTTTCCCTTTAACAAAAAAGGAAAAGCAAAAAGAAATCAGAAGCTGTAGAAATGCTATTTCTCTAACTAAGGCTGATAAGAGCTTTTTCTAATTTCCCGAATCCTGTCCTTGTGCTTGCTCTCCCACGCCTGGCCCGTGACATCCCGCTGCTCGTAGGAGGACAGTGCTTTTGAGGCACGAACAGTTCTGTAAGCATGTAGTTATACACAGATGGATGTATTAAGAGGAATAACGCCCCAGGGCTGCCCTCACTGCACTGCCCCAAAGGTCTCCGCAGCCCGGGGCTGTCAACTCAGCTCTGAGCACAGACCATGACAGCCAGGAGCCAGCACTCACGCACGCCTGCAGTGCCATCACTAAACACCACTTCTAAGCGGAAGGAAGGAGGGAAGGAGGGAAGGAAGGAAGGAAGGACGGCAGGGAGCGAGGCGGGCGGCGCTGCCATGGCAACGGGCGGCGCGCCCTGCGACGGCGCGGCTGCGTCGGGGCGGTCCGTGCTCAACAGGAGCGGCGCCGCCGTGCGGGCACAGAGCGGAACGTGCGGGAGCGCTGAGCCCGAGGAGGAGGAGGAGGAAGGTTCGGGCTCGGGGTTCCCTTCTCGGGTCGGTGGTGTGCCCTCGGGTAACAGAGTGCGCGGTTTACTGGAGTTCATTTAAAGAGTAATTGGGTTCGGTAATTGAGGTCAGTGGTTTGCTGTCAGAATAGCAAAACGGGTTGAGGAGCTCCACGCGCTGTTTCTTTGCAGGGTTGGGGCAGTGCCCGCACCGTGCTCACCCGTGTTCGTGAGTGCTTTGGTGAAAGGAGATGGCTGCGGCCTCCTGGCAGCTGCTGCTGCACAGACAACGCGAGCAGCATCCAGCCGGTGGCCTGGCTTACCCATCTGCTCTGGGAGTCCTGGTTTGGCTGATGGGAACCCGGGCAGCTGCTCCTGGGGGATGGGGGAGTGTGAAGGAGGGTGACCTGGAAGTGATCATGAAGTTCCTGGGAGCATGGAGCGCTCCCACCAACACCAAAGCAGGCAGCTTGCTTCGTTCCTACTTCCCAAGCTCTTCCTTTGATGAAGGGACCAAGGTACTTGAGAACTGCTTCAGTTTGCTGAAGATTAAAATAGAATGACTGCTGCAAAGTGCTGCCTTCCTGTTTAGTGTAATCCTTTATCAAATATTCTCTTCCTGTTAAAAAAGGAATCGCCAACAACTAGAAAGAAGCTTCTGATGAGAGGCTTTTTTCAACTATTAATGGACTACTTAAGAGGTTTATGACATGAAGGTGTTACTCATGTTCTAGACTGAATGCTGCAAGGTTTTTTTTCCAGTTGTCTGAAGAGCTGTCCCAGTGGATAACTGATGGCTGTGTGCCCTCCAGGCACTGCGTGAGAAGGTCACATCTGAAGCTGTTTCCATCTGGCTTTGAAATCTGTTGAGTTACAAGTACCGTACTGACTTCAGTACTGATTTCAGTTGTTTTAGTTCAAACATTTTCAGTTTAACAGTAACGGTGGCAATGCGTTTAAATTCATTAAGTGGGGAAATACAGGTAATAATAAACTTCAGATGTACATCTGAAGTTTTTATTTACCACAGGTTTTGTTTTGAGATGCATTAATCCACCAAGGGTAGAGCCCTTGTTGTTACAGCTGAGCCAGGTTTTTGAAAACAGTTTGGGTTATAGTTAATAGGATCTTAAAACCCAATTGCCATACAATCAGCAGAACAGAAATAAGCTGGTTCTTCAGAGGGGGGAAATGGAGGCTTTCAATTTCCTGGAAGTAACCAGCCACACCTGCTTGACTACCAGGTGGGACTGATGAGAAAGCTTGGAGTCAGATAATGCCAACGTGTGTGAGGCTGTCCTGAGGGCCGTGACTGTGTCTGAGCCTGCTGTGCTGCCTGGCAGAGGGCTGAGCATCAGTGTTCCCTGCAGTGAGCACCGGATGCCTGCACACAGTCAGCTCAGAGCATCCTGCAGCAGGTTTCTTCCCGAGAAATTGAAGAGGAAGGACTTGGTAGTAAGGGCTTGGCTGGTGCCTGCATTCAGTAAAGCGGTGGAGGAGAAAAGCTTTGAGGAAGTTGTTGTGACCTTTTTGTTCCTTTTGCTCACCCCCAGTGTTAGCAGAGGGAAAATGCTGTTGGTTTTGCTGCAACAATTCCTGAGCCATGTGGGGTTTCAGAATGGGCTGATGGGATTTCCAGGCAGCGTTGACCTGCACAGAGAGGGAGAGCGGGGCTGACTGACGCTCTCCGCGATAAATCTCGTGATGGTCACAGACCCCTTACAGACACCTCTAAAACAACAAACCACCCCACAACAACGACGGGAGCTCACGGCGCAGTACCAAGCCCTCATTGCGGGGCGAGTGCCCGCGCCGCGCTCCGTCCCTCGACCGCTCCCCCTCCGACCGTGCAGCGTCGCGGACCACCCCCGGCCGCGGAGGGGCGGGCCGTGCCGTGCCGAGCGTTCCCTCCCTCCCCGCTTCTCCCCGCCTCTCGACGTCTGCCGGCCCCGCCCGGCGCGGAGGGAGACGCCATTGCGGGTTGTTTGTGCGGGAGGCGGTGCTGCGGCCGGGGCACGGTGCTCCGCCGCGATCATGTCTACCCCGGCGCGGCGCAGGCTGATGCGCGACTTCAAGAGGTGAGCGGCGGTGCGGGGCCGGGGCCGCTCCGAGGGCAGCGCTGGGACGGCCTCGCTGCCGCTCCGGACCGTCGGGGCCTCCGCGTGCCCCTCCCCCGGCGCCTCCGGGCGTCCGCTCCCGCGGTCCCGGCGGTCCGAGGCGCTCCGCGGGGCGGCGCAGAGCTTTACCGGGCGCGGTGCGGAGCTCCCCGGGGCCGCTGTGCTCGGGCCCGTTTCCTCCCATCCCCCCCCGAGGGCGCCTGAGGTGAAAGCCGCGGCTGCGCTGCACTTCGGGCGGACCCCGTGCGGGGCGAGCGCAAACACGGGGGGGAGGGGGGGGGTTCTAATTATGGAGTGCCGCAATTAGCGGGCGCTTCGTTCTCCGCATGTAAGCAAAACGAAATGCCCTTTTAATGTTTCTGTGCGCATGCGGTTCTGCCCGAGCTCGTCCATCCAGAGCGGTGCTGTGTCGCGGACGCGAAGTGCCGTGGGAACGGCTTCCGAGTGCCGAGCCGTGGGCTCCGGGACCCCCAGACCCACGCGTGAACGCGGTCGCGATTGGGTGCGGGGCTTTGTTGTTACCTCTCTTAAACGTCGCAGTTGGCTGTGATTTCCTCCTCGGCTGGAGGTGAGTCAGCTCGGGTCGGGGCTCACAGCCGAGCTGTTGTACCCACACCCGAAAGCGCAGCGGGGAGCGGCTGCCGTGCCCAGCGCCCGGAGCCGTGCCCGGCGGGCTGTGCTGCCGCGGTCCTGCGGCGGACTTGCTTTATTTTATTGGGCTGTGCGGGTGCCCAAAAGTGAGCGGTTTGCTCGGGGTGAAGCGCTGAGCAGTGTTTCTAGACAGCGATGAGACGGTGGTTTCTTGTTGTGATTTTGTAATCTCGGAGGGACTGGCTTGATAAGCCTGAAATTGGAGGCGGAGAGTTCTTTGAAGTCACGGAAGAGCGAGCAGAGCGAAACGTGGCACCCGCTCCCTTCTGTTTATCAGCTATTGCACTGCTTTAATACCCCAGAACATAGACAACTTTCTCACGTCGTTTTTTTCCTTTCCTCCTTCCCCCCCAGTTACATTTTTGTTTAGCCTTGTGTTTACCTCACGCTGAAAAAGCAGGCAGTGCTGTGAGCTCTGATTCACGTGGTTAAATATAAACTCCTTTTGCATATTATAGTTACCAGGGGTAGTGGGGAGGGAGCAGTGAGTTGTATCATCTAATGAAACCAACAGACCAACGTTACTTTTCCTCCGTGTAAGTACTGTTAGGAAAGGGCTTACTTTACTATATCTTCCCTAATTCTTAGTGACTTCCAGGCCCTGTTTGGAGCAGCCTGGTGTGCAGCCCTTGCCACAGCTTGTATGTCGTTGGATGTTTTGGCAGTAGGGTGCACATGAGCTTTTGAAGTTGCTCTAAAACCCAAAGCCATCCTCCTGATAATGTTTATCAGGCAAAGTGCTCAGGCATTATTACCAGCGTGCAGTCTGGCATGGAAGAAATCACATTCCTGCTCTCCCTGACCAAAATAGTAGGTGGTTTATGCTGTTCAAATTAAGCTGTCTGGACTGCATGTGCTCAGAGAGCAAGGATGTAAACACAGTCGGCGGGGGATCTGGATTGCAAGCAGGCAGAGCCCAGCTGCCAGCCTGGCTCTGCGGGCAGTGTCACTGCTGGTGTCCGTGTACACGAGCAGCTGTAGCTCACTGTGTCGGGGGCAGACGTGCAGGCATCACTGCAGTGTGTGGCTCAGCCCTAAGTCAGTATGCACATAGGCACTGGAGTTGAGTTAGAGTTTGTCCCTCGGTCTGTAGGGCTTTCAGTGAGAGTTTGCTCTTAACATGATACTGCTGCATGGTCAGATCTCATGTTAACAGTAAGCAACTGCTTCGAAGCAAGGGCAGTTACTTCACTTTCTGTATTCTTGCATGATTCAGGTGTGTGCAGTGGATGGCAGCTGTCACAGGAGGATCTGCCTGGGCAGTCCCCAGTCGTGTGGGAAGTTACTGTTTTATGTTCCAGGGTCTTACGTGATCCTGTGGCAGAAACACCCAGAATGGGCAGAAAGAGGGAATGTGGGTCCTGTTATTTAGTTAGAGTATGTATTTGTCTGGCAGCTTTCAGTAAGCATGTGCTTTTCCCTAGTCTGAGGATTAAGGAACTAAAAAGAATTTTAAATGCTTCCACTATTGCTTTGCAGACAAATATTTACATTTGTTGAGCTGGTATCAGGGAACAGTACAAAGGTTTCCCCTTGCTCCCTCTTCCCTTCTGAAGCAGTCAGCTCACCAGCCAAAACAGGCTTACACCAAATTTAGCTGCATTGTGCACAGACTTAGGGATGCAGGAAAAGCTCAGCTGACAGTTCTGTGCCCTTAGTTCTGGTAAGTATGTCCTGTAAGTATCGTCGTGCTGTGCTCAGCTCCTCTTTCTATCTGTGGCTCATTCTCTTTCTCTGACAGCCAGCAGCAGTTACTCACTCTGCTCCTTCACAGCCATCTGGGTGGTACTACAAATCCCAGCTGTGTGCTTTCCAGCATCGTTGCTTACGGTGCTGTGCTCCCCACGTGCCTGCCTCAACCTGCTGTGCTGTCACAGCACGTTGGTGCGATGCCAGAGCAAATCTGGCTGTGTTACCTCGTAGTTTGCCTTGTGGAATACTGCTCATCTGCACCTAGTGCTTCATCTGTTCACTGATGTAGAATGAGAAAAGATTTTTAAAAATAGTGGGTCTTACTGTTGAGTCACACTTGCAGGTGGAAGCATTTCACTTACGTAAGGCTTACTGTTCTATATTTGTAATTTCTAGATTGCAAGAAGACCCTCCTGTGGGTGTCAGTGGTGCACCGTCTGAGAATAATATAATGCAGTGGAATGCAGTTATATTTGGGTAAGAGTTTTTGCTCAGTATGAAGTCCCTTTCTTTTTTATGGGGAAGAGAAGGGGAAATGTTCTTTTTTTAATGTATGTAACATCCCTTGTGTGTGTGTGAATGTGGAGTCTGGAAATTTACAGAAATGGCCAAGTGTGCAGTCACAGTAAAAAATCTGTTTTCAGGGGTAATAAAGAATGTCTAGGGAAAAAAATATATATTCTTTTTTTTAATGCTGTTTGCATGTGGCTTAATAAACAGAATAGGTTTTATAGTAGCTGGGTTATGAAAAAGCAGGCTAGCTCTTTAAAGGTACATAAGAGCACCACATGTTCTGGGCCATCGAATCCAGATGCATTGGCAGTGTTTGGATTGATTCCTGCTGGAATGACATACAGGTTCTGTCTAGGAAGTTACATTATGTATCCTCCAGAAGAGGAGCTGTGGCAGTGGCCTTTCATAAACCTGAAGTCAGCTTACTGGCAATCTCCTCATTAGTTCAGCTCGAGTTTGAAATGTGGCACATTGCTTGGGATGATAATGGAGCAGGTATTCTGACTGACAGATGGACTGTGGAGAAGTCTGCTGAACGTGACAAAGCTCCCCGAGGTTGCCTTTGGATGCTTCCCTAAATGTTTGTGTGATTGTCTCTATGTCTGTCTTGAAAAGAGTAAGTGAACATTTAGAGGTAATGGTCATTGTTAACTGGAATTTGTTTCTTAAACCTTTCAGGCCAGAGGGGACGCCTTTTGAAGATGGTAAGCAGCTAACTTCTGTCATTCCTGTGAATATTGTCAGTATTAATGTCATTCTGCTCTGATATTATGTAAGTTGGAACAGTCCGAACAAGCAAAAAGTGAGGGGAGTGAGGCCCAGTTAGCTATGAAAATACTGCATTTCTGTGTAAGCAGGGTCTCACTGTAGTGGTTGATAGTTGTAAGGCTGTGGAGCAGTGCTTATAGCAAGGCTTGTTTAGACACAGGACACTGCAGCTTTTAGTGGGGGAAGTTAGTGTGCTGCTGCCAGATGTTTTCACTGCTGTGCAGCTATGCTCAGCAAGATGCTTTTCTGGTTTTATCTTTGTGGCACATTTGATTCATCTCTGTTCTTCTAACTAAGAGCAGGTGAAAAATCTTGAGTTGTTCTGAATATAGAACACAGTGAGAGGGGGGGAATACCAAATCTGTACATAAACATGAAAGCTGATGTGTAATGAATCTCCCCTAGGCATATGAGGAATAATGAGCTTAATAATTATAGCGTTATTGCAGTAATCAGCAGCAGATGTTTTTTTTTTTTCTGTGTTGGGTTGGAGGAGTACAGTAAGTTATTCACTGATCCGTAATAAAGGTTTTCAGTGAATCAGTCATGAGCTCCAAAGACTGAGATTGCTGCTGATGAAATTCCCCTTTTTCTCGCTGGCAGCACAAGGCCTTCCTAATGAAACACCTCAAAGTCACTGAAGTCATAAAACAGACGTGTTTGGTCACAGGAAAAGGGAGGAAGGCAGTGGGATGATCCATGCTGGATCTAGCTGCTTTCCCCAGTGTGCAGTCAGTCTCCATCTTGGACCTTCCTGCTGCTCTTTTTACTGCTATTAGTAATTATTAGTTCTGTAGTTCTGTTGCCACTTGAAATATGTGAAAAGGAAGCAGACTTAATGTGGATTGTTTGCATAATGGTGGGAAGAAATATTGATTATGGAGCACATGAACTAACTTACCTTGCTTGTTCCTGGGGCAGTATTTGTTGGTGGTCATCTGACTGTGTTTATGTTTGTTTGGACAGGTACTTTTAAACTAGTAATAGAATTTTCAGAAGAATATCCAAACAAACCTCCAACTGTTAGGTTTTTATCAAAAATGTTCCATCCGAATGGTGAGTAAATCATTTTTATTTAGCTGTAATTCTTACTAACTATTATGGTGTGGTCATGTATTCTGCACAGCTCCAGTGTTTAACAGTTTGCTCTCTCTGCACTGCTGCCTGCTGAGCAGTTGTCTCAGGCAGTAACTGCTTCATGGAAGAACTAAGAGTTGTGGTGCTGTTAAGTAGCAGCTATCTGTCTCTTTCCAATCAATATGGCAGCAAAATCTATAAGTGTTTTCAGCTACAGCTGCACTGAAGTTGGCCTAAAGGGGCAATTCTGCTTCAGATTCCTGCCCCCTTCATTGAACAGCACTTCTGTCCATGTGGACATACCATGAATCCAAGCAAACGTTCCTTATTTCTGTCTGGTGAGAGCTCGGGCAAGCCAACCTGCATGGGGTTCCCTGTGCTAAGCAGCACTGACAGCAGGAGGCAGCTGAGAAAGTGCAGAAAAAGCAGAGGGGAAGGGGCTGCCCCAGCTCAGTGGGAGTGCAGCTGTGGAGTGCTGTGCTCCTCACTCCAGCTCTCCATAGCTTTTATCCAGTTGCTGGATGCAGAAAACATAAACCATGCCTTTCTGTTTTCCAGTCCCCTCTGTTACAAAGGGTTATAGATTCAATTTGAGAGTTGAAGCATAAACCAATGTCAGTATTTCCTGTAGCTTGGCCCTCCTTGAACACAGGCTGGCTTTAACTACATTTCTGTGGCTTCTTAGACAGTATTCTTAGGCAACGCTCTCTAAATGTTTATCTGTCACATAACAAGCAAGCCAATATGCTTCTGACTGTTTTGGTTTTATTATATTTTGTTACTGGGATGAACAAGATAGAAAAACAGCATGTACAAGTTTGCATGACAAATCTCAGTTTCGTACAGGCTCTTGCATTCAGAAGTTGTATTTCAGGCACACTTCAGTATTTTCTGTTGTCTGCCTTCGTGTCTTTCCTGGTGTGAGAACACACAGTGCAGAGTTTCCCCGTGCAGTGCATGGTGACAGGTCCTCAGCTGGCACAGTGCATCCCATGCCTGCAGCAAATGTCTCTGCTGCTGAGAGGCATTATGTTGTGAGTCTGGGCCAGGCACACAGGAGGAGCAAGCAGCTCAGTCTGGGTCTACCAGTTCCCGTACTATTGCCATAATTTTGGGACCTTTCTTCATTTCCTTGTAGGTGTTTTGTTACTTCCAGAGTAATGCACCTCCTTCAAAATAGCAGGTATCAAATTATATATATGTAGTCAGCCATAGCTGCTAGGATCTTTCCCAACGCGTTTGTTAAATACAGGCCAAATTGATGTAGTAATTCTTGCTTGATCTGCATTTAATGAACAAGGTGTGAGATAAATGATGGACTGTAAATGGTGTGTGTGCTGTACCCACAGTTTATGCAGATGGCAGCATATGTTTAGATATCCTTCAGAATCGGTGGAGTCCGACGTACGATGTTTCCTCTATTTTAACTTCAATTCAGGTAACCTGTCATCTGTTTTAGCAGTTAAGTATGTTGTTTGTTTTGGAGACTGTTCTGTTTTGTTGTGGAGACTCTTTTGGAGAGTACACAGCTCGGTGACAAAACTGGCAGGTAACTTCTATCAGGAAACTTCAAATTCCTGCAGGTGAAGCAGTAACTTTTTAGATCAAATAAAATCAAAGTGCTGACCTATGTAATTTCTGATTTTGAGCTACCAGATGGCCACTGGACAATTTCCACAAGAAAAGTTAGTGGCTTGGCTTCCTTTTTATCTATTTTTTTAGTCAAGATGGGCAGCAAGGTGTAACATTTGTATAATGTGACATTAGAAACCATTTCACAAAGCCTTGATCTGTCACTTCAAGTGCTGCAGGAATCTGCTTTACTTGGAATAAGTAGAAATGATGTGGCACACTGAAGATCAACACATTTTCTTCTCCTGTGTGAATGCTTTTATATTTCTGGAGTGGCGTTTCTTAGAAGTTGCTTACACCTTTAGCCCTGGATGGCATTAGTGGTGTAATTGCCCCACAGTCTCTTGGTGTCATGCTGCAAACTGGCACCAATGGCTGTGTACCTGTTAGGTTTGTAAGGAGATAAGGAGCCAAAAAATGTGTACAGTATTACTGCACATAAAATGGATAATTGAGAGCTCAGCAGCTCTATCAGGGGTGCCTAATCTTAGCTTTAACTTGTTTTATTGAGTTCTGTTTTTCAAGTGGGCTCTTTTGTGTCATGCTTGCTTCCTGAAGCATTTGATGTGGAAGATGACATTTTCCATTGTTTTACAAGTTGTTGGTCTGTCTCACTTTCTGTTTTTGCCTTTTTCCAGTCTCTGCTCGATGAACCTAATCCCAACAGTCCAGCAAACAGTCAGGCAGCACAGCTTTATCAGGAGAACAAGCGTGAATATGAGAAAAGAGTTTCAGCTATTGTCGAACAAAGTTGGAATGATTCGTAACAGCTGCTTTGTTACTGTCCATCCTCGTAATCATTATGTACAATTTAACTCTCAATAGAAAGGCTACCGAGAATTTCAAGTGCCACAGCTCTAAGAATTTGCATAAAAACTCATTTGCAAACAGAATTAAGCCCTCCAGTTTAGGAAACTTAAAAGCTTGTGTATCTTGATTAACGTACTTCTTATTGCATGGTATGAACTAAGTTATTGCTACATAAATTTGTAATATATCCTGTTTGTATTTTTTTTCCAAGTGTATAATGTTGGTGTGGAGTTTTCATGACAGAATATACACATTTTGTAAATCTGTACTTTTTCAAATATTGAATGCCTTATTTTTGAATTCTTTAGATTTTTAAATTGGAGAAAAGCACTTAACAAAGTTTTTATATATAAATATTTCATGTAAAACTGTTAAATACATAACCTCAGTGCAAGACACTCTTCTCTCATTCTGTATCTCTTTTAAAAGGTCCATTTTTATCTGGTTTCCCCTTTGCTACATGCCCATTATACCATGCACTTTTCAAAACAGAAAAGTTAATCCATTATATAACTGTCTTCTCTGTGGATATCTCTGCAGCTGCAGCAGGCTTTAATTTGTGTTCCTCAGTTGTATGAGGAAGAGGAGTGTTGGTAGCTGCCACTTTGTAAATGGGGAAACAGAACTATTTGGCTTAAAGTTCTGCTACAAACCATTGGCAGAGTTGCAAACAGGAGCTGGATCACCAGGCTTCCGTAATAGTGTGTTAACTTTTGTTTTCTAGGGAGATTGTATTTTACCAAACTGTAGAATATTGTCAACTAAATCTGTCTTACATTCATATATTGATACTGTAATATAGTCCTGAATGTCTTTTAAGAATTAAACAGGTATTCCATTAGTTTCCCTTTGGGTAGGGAAGTAATCAATCACAGAGGAGAATGTGACTGTGGATTTAGGGGAGCTCTGTGGCACCTCTCCTTGTGTCTGTTTCACAGAAGTTCTAAATATCCTTAAGCTGTAAAGAAGCATGGTTTTGTCTTTGTAAATGTGGACGTTCTGATTTTTTTCCTGGATTTTAAAATCACAGTGGATGTTTATAGTAAAGAATTAGGACTTATTTTTTTCCTTCCAGCAGCTGCCTCTGTTGTAGTTCCAGCCAGCATGACATACATATTAAAACCCTCAAATCCCATATAGAACATGCAGCTCAGCGTTGCCTCAGAAGCAACAGAAGTTGGTTTCATCTGGAAAATACTTATTTGCAGTAGTCATTAGTAAATGTTAATCTACAGGTACCACTGTAACATGAGCATCAGCTGCTCATTCAGAAACCCCAAGGACCCAATTCCCCTTTTCAGGACGGGGCTAGGAAGGCAGCATCACTGCAAAGGTGTTTATGAATGTGATACTGACAGAGTTCCTGTTCTAAGAATCAATGTGGATTCTGAATGTTTTTCTCCTTTAATCTCAAACTTCAGTACTTCTGTTGCTTTGCTGCATGAGATGAGATTTGCCCTTCGATGCAGGGAACGTTACTTTGGCTGTTGCTGAACAGCCTGGCTCAGTGACGGGTCGGTTACGCTCAGATCGTTGTGGATGTGTCCGAATGCAGATGCCCGCGCTGTTCGGAGCGGTACCGCTGCTGTGTGCGATGTGTGACGGTAGCGGAGGAGGAGGCGGACCGCAGGACGACCTGGAGATCGCTGTCCCCGCTGCATGGGGCCGTTCCAGGCGGCTCGCGGAGATCTCCGGGGCCGTTTACCGAGGCGTCCGATGTGGGGTTAAAAGTTACGCGGCGCCAGAGGAGCGGCAGACGGCGCCCGGCGGTACCGGGAGCCCGAGCCCTGCTGCTGCCGGAAGTGGTCTCGCCGGAACCGGAAGGCCTCCTCCTGCGCGCGGCCGCTCTGCGCCGCGCCTCGTCTGCCCTGGAGGAGCGGAGTGGCTGCCGCGCAGGCGCACTGCCGCGCCCGGGCGGAGCGGGTTGGAGGGCCGCGCTGCCGCAGACCTGAAGGTCCCCGCGGCCGTGGGTGGGTCCCGAGCTGGGGCAGCCAGCCGTGCAGGGCGGGATGGGGCTGTGAGGCCCTTCCAGTTCAGCCGTGCAGTGATTCTGGGGTGTCCAAAATGCAGTCCCGAACCGATATCGCAGATACGGTCGCCTTACATCACCGTGTCCCCATTGGGACTCTGCGCTGCGGTGCAGAGGGAGGTGTGTAACTGCAGGGCGCGAGAAGTGACAGCGCAGCTCGGGGTGCTTCGACTGGGGGGGGTCTGTGTGAATAGTTAACACGTGTCAGACAAACACCTCCCAGTGCTTAGGGATGGGGAGCTCCGTAGTGCAGAAATCACGGGAGGAGGGAAGGTTCCCTGCTGGTTACACTGGTGTTTGGTTACTCAATATAGTATAGGAGGATATAGGCAAACAGAGGAATGTTTCTGTGTTGTATGTGAAGCTGCTGTGAGGATACTGTTGATGTATATCCAGAGAGGAGAGGAAGAGCATTACCATCTCTTCAGACCTCCCCACGTAGCGTTTTTATTTGACCATTTCTCTGCTTGTGTACACTCCCAGGTGCGTATCGTGCTCATGCTGTGTTTGTTTGTCTTTTGGAGGAGGAAGGATATAACCAACAGATGATCTGCTATCTCGTGCGGGTTGGCGAGGACACGTTCTCCACATCTCCTTCTGAGGTGCTCTGCAGTGCAGGAAAGGATGAAAGACACATTCTGTGCCACTGAGAAAGCAGTGACCTCCAGTCTGCAGATCCATGGCTCAGGCGTCTGTGTGTATGGAGCCTCAGCTCAGGTCTCTGCTCCAGAGCTCAGCTTTGCTCTCTGTTTAAGCTATTGCATAAAGCAGTTATCTGCATTTCAGGGTGTAAGCCTGAGCGTTGCACCTCTCACTGCTGTAAAGCCAGCTGGGATCGAGCCCTCGGGCCACGAGGAAGTCCTGTCAGCTGGGTGGTTTAGGGTTTTTATTTCATAAAAGCTTTGGGGATAGAAACAGCCAGAAATAGGAGCGTGACAGAGTTGTGTGTCACTGTATGTGGGGAGTTCTGTTCAACGTAAGCCTTCTTTACGGTTAATCTCTAGACACTCATGTTCTGTTTTCCTATCTCCTCTTGCTGAAACAAGGAAACAAATACACAAATACATTGCCTTGGTGTTGAAAGACAAATGGCTTAAAGAACAGTAGGAAAAGGAGCTAAATAAAAATAAATAATTAAGAAAAAGAGCCAAAGGAGAAAGCCTGTTATAAAACCACAGGCTTTTCTGCTTCTCAGGTGGCTGTGAATTCGAAGGACTGAAGTTGTCATTTTAGAATATAATACACCCTGGATTATGTGTGTGTGTGTGTACGTAGGAGAGGAGAAAGCTTTTTGAGTGGATTATGTTAGAATCTTAAAAAAAAAATGTATTAGGCAGTAATATTGAAGTTAGGTGGGACTCGGGGCTTTATCTTTTCTTTGGTGCAGCATTGTTATTGCACCTTGAGTTTGTCTCATTTCACAGCTGCCGTGAGCACAGAACAAAAAATATGCAGAACTTTTTAGACTCCGATAATGACTGTAATTAGCATCACAAGGCTGAGGAAATTGCAGTATTCCCTAAAGGTTTCTTGTCATTCTCTCATGTTTCTGCAAAGATTTTCAACCAGGATACATGCTGTGCTTGGTACTGTCCCACTAGTGGTAGTATTGCAGCCTCCGTGGCAGCGTTAATCCATTCTTAATGCCTATATCAGTGTCATGTTTCTGAGCTGGTCTGTGTGAAAGCTGTATCCTGCCAGAAGTAAACAGCGTGCTCTTAAACACCGCGCGTTGCTCAGCATCCAGGATGAAGCCTTTTCCTTTATGATGTGGTCAGAGCACGTAGCGTGGGATTTTCTGAGCTAGCGAAAACGTTAGCCCATGGAAGTGTATTCTGAAATCCCACTATGAGAACGTTTCAAGCAGGAATTCGGTGATGTCATAGATTATTTTTGCCCTTAAACGTGTGCCAGGGCTGGGTCAAACCCCTGCATAAAGGCGGCATTATGGGATGGTGGTGCTGAGTGATTTATTGGGGCCGCGCGGCGGAGGCCGTCAGCGTTGGAGGTGGACGGGCTCAGCCTCCCTGAGCCTCCACCTGTAGCACGGCGCGGTCCGTCCCCAGCCCGTACCACTGAAAAGATCTTGTGTTTCTTGCCTTGCTTTTTAAATCTGGCTCATTAACCGCCGTGTCTGATGAATTTCCAGGCTGAGTCATTTTGACAGCTGCCAATTCGGTACACATGCCACGGGCGGAGCTGCAGCGCTGGAAGGAGTTCTGCAGCCCCAGCGAGGCACTGCACGCTGCACACCGGGCATGGGAGGACCTGAGCACATGTGGACGGGGCCCTCTGTGCCACAGCGAGGTCAGCCCGGGCTCTGAGCCCCACGTTGGGTTGTGACCGAGATAAACCAAAGCTTACAGATCTCTGAGCGAGGCCTGAGCTGAACTTTGAACTGTTCAGCATCAGATTGTGAATAACTTTTCGTTACTGCCATCACCGTTTATTCCTGCACTCACACTGCTGTTCATTCAGTCCTCGGTGAGAGAAGGTTGGGATCAGGATTGTGTCCAGAGCTCTGCCGCACAAACCTAACTGTTGCTGCTGTTCATCCGTGGTGTCACTGCTGCTGTGATGAGAGAGGAAGGAAGGAATTCTGTTCTGAAATAGCACACTTCACCCAGACTGAGGCGGATTGTCTTCAGTGAGTGACCAGAGCCAGCAAGGAGGCAGAGCTGCCATCTCTCCTGAATTAATTATGAACCACACAGCTCTTGCTGTTATCTGCTTACACGTTGTTTGCCTTGTGATGTGCTGCGGAGAGATTTCCTTTCACTGTCTGGTCCAAATGCACTTTGAGTCCAATTTCATTAATGAGCCCGCTCGCTTTACTTGTTAAAAGGGTCATTGTGTTAGTTATTACAGTGTTTTCTTTGTGCTCACTTTCCCCAAATTCCAGTAACTATTTTGTAGAAAAGTTGGGAAGTGAACTTTTGGTGCCTGTGAAAGCTGCTTCGTTGACTTTATTGACTCCAGAGCCTCACGTTCTTTATCCTCAGAGATCTTTAAAAGGACACTTAAAAGTTGCAGCCAAAGCTTATAGAATTTGGTACTTATGGTTAAGTATTATAGGCCCAATGTCGTTCCCATGGAGACCTGAAGGAATTTTTCCATTGAATTAAGTGGTAGCAAAGCATACCCTTTATTAAGTGGGATAAGAAGTAGACTGGAGAGCTCAATTTGTTTTTGCTGGTTTCGCTTGCCTTTCTGTAGCACGAAACAAACCAGAAGAAATGACAGATATTTGTGCTGTGATTCATCTGCTTTGTCCTTGCTGCGTTTGGAGATAAGGCCGTGTTTGTGGTCACGAAGCAGTAGCCCAGCAGGCGAGGGCAGCTCTGTTTCACCCCTTGCTGGTGCCTTTCTCTGCCATCTGGATGCCAGGGGAGTGTCTCAGACACTGCTTCTGTAAGGAGGAGGTCAGCAGGACTGCAGCCGGGCACAGCGAGGCCGTGCACCACGTGTTCCTAGGGGCACCTTGAGCCTCAGTTTGTTAAACTGCTCCAACTTGTTAGCAGTGAGATCCCAACTGTTTACAAAGAAAACTCAAATATAATCACATTTAGAGAGAGTTCTTCCACTCTGGAGGGTTGGGCTCTAGCTCAGTAGCTGCCAGGAGTGAGTGGTGGGCACGGTGTGCCCGTGTGCTGCTGCCAGCCCGTGGCCAGCTCCTGCAGCTCTGTGGGTGCAGACCCCAGGGATTCCTGCACAGTGAGATGATTAAGGACTAAATCTGTGCTTTTTGGTGCTGAAATTCACTGTATTTTTATTTGTTTCTTTGTTGTTGGGACCGTCATGAGATCGAGAACTACTGAGGCCAACAGATGTGTGGTTGATTTAAACGGATTGAAGATTTCCTCTACAATGAAGTCCTTTCACTTTGGATTGCTGAGAATTTCTCTTGTTCTTTCTTAGTGCTGTATGACACATTCACTCCATCCTTGCCTCAAACAAAGAGAAATTACACTATCATAGCCTCCCTTTAAATATTTTCTGTTTGACAGCTTACCGAAAAGGCTCCAGAGGCAAATTCTTGGTTTAGAAGTTGCTATTTATGTCTATACACATCTGAACATCATTATGCTTTGCATGTTCTGGATTGCTTGCCATTTTCTTTGTGAAGATGTATGAGTCTACAGAGAGAGCGCATTATTTGAAATGAATTTGAAGCAAGCTTTAACCATCTCAGAGTTCTACTAGTTGCTCCTGGCTCCCTTGATAAAAATACATATCAATATAAGCAACACCACAGGGAAAAATTGTGCGTTGGTGTCATAAAGCAAGGGGAAGATGTTCTCAGTGTGTGACGTTGGATTCTTTTAGCATACAGCGTTGGAATGATGGAGGGCTTTGGATGTGCACTGGTTGATAAGGACTGCTAAGGAGGACAGTGGCCTCCCTGTTCCTCATCAGCTGTCCCAGTTTTTAATGTTTGTGAGCTCTGTGTTTTTTTTATGCTTGGCAATGCAGGCACTTTGTAAAACAAACACCATAATTGCAGCACACCTCAAGAACGAACCTGGACTGCCCTCAGTATGTGCATTTCAGCTCCAGAAACAAGCTACACAGTGCAGTTTTCCTAGAACGGGGGATCTCCCTTCCACCTCTATTTCTGTACTGTTCTGTGATTTTAAAAGGGTTCTCTGAAGCATTTGGAGTGCTGGGAACTAAACAGCTGCATGTTTTTGTCCTTTCTTAGAAGCTGTGTTTTCATAGCATGCGGGTACAAGTGCTGGAGGATCAGCATGCACACAGCCTGGCTCTCACACCAGCTCTCTGCCTCTAAAGGAGTCTGCACATCCACTTAGAGAAGGATGGACTCAGAAGTCTTTGCCACGATGTTTTGTGTGCGTGGTGACCCTGTGCATTAACTCCACAAACAAAGGATGTTCTGGTCTCTTCTGAAGGATGGACCCCCCGTGCTGGCCGCAAGACTTGGCACCAAGACTGGTGGGAAGCCTGGACAACGCCTGCAGGGACATTTCAGCTCTAAACCCAGTGACATTGAGCTCAGGTGTGTGCAGGAGGAGAGGGGAACTCCTTCAGTTTACATCACCTCAAAGCATGCAGCACGTCATTAAATGTCTGTGTATCAGTTTGTCTGACTTAACTGTCTTCCTGCTGGCTGCGTTCTGCTACGTTCGTTTTTAAAGGATGAAGAAAATATTTCAGACCAATGATCAAAAGAATATTTTACTCCCTTCACGTTCAGAGTACGGAGTCTCTGAAGGATTTATTCAGGAAATGAGTTATTAGGGCCTGACAGCTCTGTGTGGCAGCTCCAAGCGAGCAGGTTATCTGCAGATTTCTGGTACAAACATCCCGTGCTTTGATGAATACATGAGTAATGCCATTAGAGGGGTTGGAAAGCAAGATCAGGCTGGTGCTGGAGTTCCGAATCACTTCAGCAATTACAACAAAGCCTGATATTTAGCAACCTATTAAAGCAGATGCTGGCAGAGAAACTGACATCTGATTGACGTCCTTCTTCATCGTTGCATCGTTTAACCAAAGAACAACAGAGCATTTTGCTTTGAGGTGTCAACAGTATTTTCCTGGTTGAGTGGAGGGCATGGGGAGCGGATTGATCGAGGTGATAGAGACCCTCTCTGTTAACTTCAGTGGTTGGGATCTCTGAGTCCTTCTCCTGTAATTGCCATGCTTCACGTGTCGAGATCTTCAAAAGCATATCGCTTCTGCTGATATCAACCTAAGCAGCTTAGGTGATATCAACCTAAGTAGCTTAATAGCTTCACGATGCCATATAACGTATTGGAATCTCCCCGCATGGAGAATCTGATAGGGGAAATCTGAGTCATGGTGACAGCTTTAAGAGCTGGGAAGGCAGCGGAGGGAAGCGTGGTGCGGTGAGCTGGGCGAGGTGAGCACAGGGCTCACTGCCTGCAGCCACACGAGGGGCTGAGCAGAGCTCCAGGCAGGGATGTGGTCAGCACTGGGGAAATGGTTCCCCTCAGAGCTGGGAGCTGGCACAGCGCCCTGGTGCCATGATTGTGCAAACACGTGGATGTGCCACAAGGGCAGCATTTGGTGAGAGCTGAAGCGTGGCCCATTTCAGCAGTACAGAGTGCTGAATTCTGCCTGCTCTCTGCTGTGCATCTTTTCATCATTTGGCCTGGTTGATTTTTGTGATTCTGAAACTGGAGTTGCAGGGCTTCCCTAAAGCATCGTCCTCTTGGCACGGGATGTCAGTGCTCACTGCATCCAGCCATGTCCAACCAGCCACCTCCAAGCTGTGCTGCTCACAGGGATGCTGCAGTGGGATGCAGGGATGCCCAGCTCTGCAGGCATGCCTGTTCCTAACCCCACGAGTTCCTGGGTGCTGCAGGAGCTCAGCACTGCAGAGTCAGGTGGAGATCAGAGGTGATGGGGCTGTGCTGAAGTCCACACCAGAAGAGACAGCTTCTTATTTACAAAAGCCTGGCAGAGCTGAAGTGTGCCCTGATTGAGACCATACCCGGAGCTGGGCGTGTGGCTGTGTTGGTGTTTGCATTATTTCCCAAGAAGGTGAAATTCTGGCGTTTATTTGTCCTGGTTTTGCACGACACAAAGCCAGCAGGCTGATTTGTATTCAACTGCTGCATATTGAGGCTGGTCATCAGTCTTGTAAATGGTAGATAGGAGGAACAGCTACAGCAGAGGAATGTTTCCTCTGGTTTAGCATGGATCCTTTGCGGGGCCTTGCCACTCCCCGTAACCGAAGCAGAGTTATCTGTGTGAGGTTCCCTGCCCCACACTTGTGGTTATTTACTCCGTGATGTGCGGGAAGGAAGGAGACGTGTGCAATCTCCATCCTTGTTAGCAGGAATTGTGCACCTAATTCTCTGTGCATTGTGCCAAAAATGAACTCGTGAGACGTGCTGTGCATCACCAAACAGGCCGCCTCGTTCAGCCGGAATGGGAGCACACGCTATAGCTTAGGACTAAAGAAAATCACTGTAAACAGTTTCTTTAAACAGAGTCTGTTGGGTTTTTCCCTAAATTTCTGCTGAGAGTGAAGATTTTGCAGTGTTTTTTTCCCCTCTTTTCTCCTACCCAATTGCAAAGCTTTCATTGCGTGCATTTCTGCTGCTTGTAGCACTTTCCATTCGGATGGCAATTTTTCATCTCCTCGCTGTGCTCTGGGTAAAGCAGTCCTTCTAACAGGAGTCGCTGCTATTTACTCCCCAGAATCAGTATTTCCATTTGCTCCCGGTCTCTCTCATCCTCAGGGGAAGGGTTTCCTTCTGTCTCACCTCGATGGATCCACCTTCCCAGCTCCCCTCCACCCTACACATCTCTGCAGCTGTGTGAGACATTTCCTAGTTGTTACTATAAGGCATTGCCTAAATCAGGACCGAAATGCTCCAGAGTGGCTGCTCAATTAACAGCAGTGCATTGGTGTACACATGCATGCTTATGGGAAGGTGTGTAGATGACTTACCGTGCCTGAAAACTTTGCAGGGTGTTTCACACAAGTGCTGTGAAGTGCTGTGTGGTCACATTGCAGACTCCAAACAGTGCTGAGGAGCAGATGGAGCCACCGGAGCACTGCGCACCACGTCATGGAAATAAGAAGTGAAGGTTTTGTTTAATGCTCTGCTTGAATCTGTGCGTGCGCTTGGCTTATCTCTGAGTAGATGCCTTTGTGATTCTCCTGGCTTCCCCCGAGAGCACTGTGTGTAGTGTGCTGCTTTGCTCATCATTCCTCAAGGGTTAAACTATAAACTGAAGGACCCTGAAGTGCAGAGCTCAAGTGAGGGTGGTTCCTGAGCACCCGCAGGGGCCGATCACAACGGCCCCGTTCTGTGGGCATGACTCCGTCTGGATCGGGGTTGGTCTGAGGGCAGGCGCCTGTGTAAAGTGAGAAGTGGTGTTTGAGTGCTGGATAAAAAAGCCACGTGGATGTCACCGCTGCTCGGATTTTCCGTTTGCTGGGAGCAGTGCTCCGGAATGAGTGGTTATATGATGGCTGGCTGCTGGCTGTGCTGCTTTGATGATTTGTACGGTTCTTCCTACGGATGAGCACGTACAAGTGAAACACAGACCTCTGTTCTTAGCTTCAGCTTCTACCAAAGCCACTCGCCTGGTGTCTCCTTTTGGTTGGGCGTCCCTGGTGGTGGGCATGGGGTCCCAGACTCTCCCAAGCAGGTTGGAGTCATGGCCCCGTGAGGCCATGAGGAGCTCCCAGCAGCAGAAGCCTCCTTTGGGCATTTTCTGCTGATGGACACGGTGCAAGACCTAGCAAGGGTGCTTTGTGCCTGACACGAGAGCCTGGGTGGGTTGCTGGGCTGCTTCCCTGCTGGCTGCACGGGGCGGGTGGCTGTGCTCCTGCTGGTCTCAGTATTTCCCTATGGGAAGGACAAGCTGTCTTCTTGCTGCTGGGGTTCAGTCCCAGGCAGGGCTTGTTGTGTGTGTGGAGAAGGCACGTTACCGGCAGCCTTGGGTCCCCCCTGGAACAGCAGAATGACTTTGAGTGAAATCACGGATGGGAGATGAAAGCAGCTCTTCCCTCCAGCTCCACAGCTCCTGCAGGCAGTAATTAAATGAGGAGGGAAGCTGTGCTTCCTGGTGCAGGAGGCTGGGGAAGCCAAGTGCAGCTGCGGTTACGCCTGAAGTTAGACCCGTCAGACATCAGCACCATCTCAAGACAGATGTATCTCTAAAAGCTGACTCTCAGATGGTATCCAGTGAGAGGATGCTTTGCCTTTTCCTTCTGGGCTTTTCAGTGCAGTTACCCCCCTAGCTTGAAGAGTTACTGCTCTGAGACTGCGTTCACCCACACACCCATGCAGATGGATCAGTTTTCTCTATTTTTGACTGCCTTGTTTTTGTTTTGTTTTTTGTCTTCAGTCTGGCAACTGCACTGTAAAGGAAGTCCATTTGTGAGGGACCTCTGCAGTCAGTCCTTTCATCACACTTGCTTTCCCTTGTGCAGGATGCTCATTACCAATGGGGTGATCCTACAGTCGCTGTTTATTAGTCATTATTAAACATCCAATACAAAGAAAATATTTTTTTTCTTTGCAACCCCGGGGAGAATTTTAGAATATCAGATTTGTTTTGTTTTGTTTTCAAATCACTGTAGAGCTAAACTTTCTGCGTTGCCCCTGGGTTTTTGTACTGCAGACTTGGTCAGCCAAGCATGCAAAATCTGGTGAAGCCAGCCCCAGCGTGCAGCTCTGATGTGTGGCTTTCACCACCCAGAGTTCTCTTCTGCTCACAGTGGCTGCCTGAACTCAGCACACCACGCTTCATAGTGATGAATTACCCTAAACCAGGTGTTGAAAAAAGTGCTACGGATGGACTCTGTGTGCGCATATCGTTTGAAAGCATTATGTTGTGGTGCAAACTGTCAGTAATCAAATTTCCATTACCCAGCGATGGGTGTGAACGGAGGAAAACACTGAGTCAACAGAATATCAATTCGAGATCTGCAAGTAGCCTGCTTTAAATATGGCAACGGGGCTAGGAGATGCTTTCCCAGGAGGCTGTTTAATGAGTAAGCACGACTCAGTCCTTGGCTTTTTTTTTCCTTTCTCCCAAGAAACACATACTTCAGAGCATGCCATCAGATAAACGAGGTCAAGGAACCTAGTCAGAGCCTGTAGCAAGGATTTGGCGTGGGTAAAACAGTGAGCAGGGCTTTGCTCAAGTGTCCTCTGAAGATGGGAGGAAAAGCGATCTGCTTTGTAAATGGGTCTCGTTGATCTTGCTCTAGAACCTCTCTGGAAATCAAGGAGAATCTTCGAGAATTTGGAAGAATGATCAGTGGTTGGCTTAGGTTGGAAGGGAGCTTAACAATCAACTATAGAGTGATTCTTGGTGCTGGACTTGCAGTGTTTCTGTTCCCTCCACGTCCTCAGCTTTGGATGCAGCGTGGTTGCAGATGGTTAGTGGTGCTGGTGAAACCTTACCCACTCATTGTGAAAACATGAGCAGCAGCAGCAGCCGTCCCAGCAGCTTCATGTTCACCTGCTCCTGAGCACTGGGTCGTCAGGAGGGTGGATTGCTTCTGAGTCCCTCGCTGTCTTTGTGTCTTTTTCAGTCTTGTAACTTTTCTGGTTCTCGCCTCAAAGCCGGAGGCCTTAGCTGCATCACTCAGGAGCTGTGAAGTTTAATTAATATTAATAGGGCCCATTATGGAAAGTTAGCCATAGACAGGAGTTTCTTTAAAAGGTGAAATCATAATAATAATGATGAGAGTATCTGTGTTGCTTGGATACTGAGAGCTGCCCCAGCCTGCTTCTTGGTATTTGCCTCTCATTACAGTTATTTCCCCCCCACCTTGTGGAAAATGAATTTTAAAAGGGAGTAATTATTTCATTGACAGTCATGACTACAAAGCCTTTTCCTTGAGCTTCATTTTCTTGCCATTTGGAGGCCACACGGAGGCTTGTAAGCAATAGTCTGGTGGGAGCCACAGCTGGCAGGCAGTGGCAGAGCACGTTGCATCATTGCTGGTTTGTTTTGGGAGCATCTTTGGAGTGATCCTCATCACTCATTTTTCCAGCCTGTCTTCAGAACTGTTGGGACCGGTTCCCAAGCAGAGGACACATCTGCCAACCCATCCATTTCCCAGCATAGACCTCGGCCATTCTGCAGGCATGTGTTTCATCCAGCTCCACAGCTGCATGCTTTCCACAGCTTCTAGGTATGGCCTTGAAGGAAAGCGACCACGTAGTCATGAAAGAGAAGCAGCAAAAGGAAAGAAAGAAATGCATCAAAAGTACGTGAGCTTCAGAATAATCACAAGTGGCGGATTCAGCTAATCAGGAGTTCCGATTGTCTGGGTATCGAATCAGCTGTATTTAGTGGGATAAAGTAGCTAGTCACCTCTGGGGCCTGATTACCTTTTTAAAAAGTGCTGCCTGATTAGGTTAAACTTCGTGCCATTTATGGCTGATTTGGGGTAAATGAGAAAAATCAGAGGTGGGATCCAGACACGTAAGCTGGTCCAGATTTTGAGAGTGCAAAATTCAGACTGAAAACCAGACCTAGCTCCATGTTCTGATTCCAAATCCTGCAAGTCAGTGCTCTTTGGTGTTCCTGTGTAGGAAACTGCTATTTGCTAGCATGCTTTATGTAAAGCCATCAAAGAAATGACTGCCTTAACTCTTAAGGCCTCAAGAAGGCACGTGTCCTCGGTACTGAGCTGACATTAACCAAAGATAAGGTGCTGAAACACCGCGTGGTTTGGATGTACCTAGAAATGTGTGTCAGAAGATATTTCATCAGTTCCATAGTTTGCAGTCCACCATCTTTGCAGGTTACCACATGTATTCTGTTTAAGCCTTTTGATTAATTACACCGTACCCAAACCATACATATTTATAGCTTGCAGAACGAGATAAATTCTCCAGATGTGGCTTCCTTCTACTTAAGTGGAGATGAATGGAGATCAAAGCCTTTGATGTGCAGCCTGCCTCCAACTCACTGCTGACAGCGGCGCTGGAAAGCATGCAGTGAGGGGAACTGGGCACTCCGAGCTTGGACACTGAGATGGCCAAAGCAAAACCTGGGAGGAAAACACTTTGCAGAGGATAAATCTATATGCACCATTGAGACCCTGCTTGTGGAAGTGAAGGCAGTATTCAGTGAACCCTTTAGTCTTAAACAACATATTTAAGTAGATCGATTTTATGTTCCAGCCCAGAAATGATTTAAGGCTTTTCAGTGCACGGATATCCTCTGTGATACACAGAACTGGCAGAAAATGTCATTGTGAGCTGCTTTATAGCCTCAATTAAGGCTATTTCCATTGCTCCAGATGTGTAAAGCAGACTTATAGCCGAGTTCCTGCTATAGAGAAATCCCTGGTGTGTCCTCGGATCAGCGCTGCCAGCTCAATGATATCTTCTTCACGACCCTTGGAAAAAAATGATGGATAGCCAGGGAGCTGTGGATTCAGACCAACCTCTCTCAACACGAGCACTTATAGGAGTCTCAGCCATTTGGAGTGATGGCCCAGTCCTGAAGCTCTCACCTTGCACCGTGGGCCATTCCACTGCCGTAGCTGTGGGGTGTGATGTGCAGAACACCGCGTGGCCGCTCTGCCCATCTCCGCCGCTTTGGGAGCTGCTGTCTGCCTGCTTGCTGTGCCAGGGCAGCTCTGGCTGCTGAGCTCTGCATCTTGAGCTGCTCTGCACAAATGAAGCTGATACTACAAAAAAAAAAAAAAAACAAAACCCAAAACAACAACCAACCCAAACATAATCAGAGGCACTATGGAAGCGGTGACCCTCAGCGGCCTGGACAAGAGCCTGGAGATGCTGATGGAGGAGCCTTCTCTGGGACTTGCAGGCAATTTTTGGATATAAAAGATGAACAGAAGTGTTGAGGGCGAAGCTCTTGGGTGCTTCATATAGTGAGAAGCAAGGAGATGAAAATCTGAAAGTGGAAGACAGTTTGGTGACGCTGCCAATGGAACTCATCGTTCGTGGTCCATAGGAGGAAAGGGAAGCTGGGCTCAGGGAACTGATGGCTTCCCATGGACAAGAAAAGGCTGAAATGACAACTATTCCAACGCAGAGAAAATACAGGAAATGCAGCTGGTCTCCTGAATCAAATTCCTTATTGTGGCACGAGAGGAAAGAACTATGGAAACCGGTTAGTCTGTAAGATTACTGCAGATGATCATAAAGAAATAGCTCAAATCTGTGAGGGAAAAGCATAAATGAAGAAAATCCAATGTAGCCAGCAAGACTTCGGGGGTAACAACACATGGCTCTTGAACCCACTGATAACAGGAGGAAGAGCAAATTAAAGATTTGCCTGTTACTTCAGTGAGGGGAAAAGCTCCCTGTCAGTGAAAACAAGAAGAGTTTATGTTCTCTTTTGTCCCAGTCTCCAATAAAAAGTAAATGGTGAATAAGCATCTGCCACAATTAACATTACACACACACACACATACAAAATCAGCCTAGTCTGGGGGAAAGACAGATTAAAGAGCACTTAGATAAGTCAGAGGTTTTTAAATTAGCTGGGGCTGCCTTAATCCTACAGTACTGGAAGAACTGGCTTTAGTAATCTCAGAACTGTTAACAGTATCTCTGAATTCACGGGAGGGCTGGGGTGATAGCAGAAAACTGATGTATTGCTTATCTCCGAAAGGTGGAGAGGTGAGGGGAGAAGGAGCAGGAGGATTGCACGACAGTTGGCTCACCCAGAAAATCCAGAAAAATGCTGCAACAAATAATCACCACCGCAGAAAATAAGATGAGCAACAGCCAATACAGATTCGCCAAGAACAAATCATGTCAGAGCACTCTAATTCCAGTTTAAAAACTAACAGACCGTGTGGATAGAAGGAAAGCAGTAGATGTCAAATATATTGACTTCTGCCAGGCATTTGACCCTGCTGATATTTTGGTTTTGTCCCCCTGCAGCATTTTCCTTTCTTTTGTATGTTTTTAGAAAGATAATCTAGGGGAAAATTAAAATTGAACATTACCCAATTTAAAGCATCCTTTTGAGCCTAATGACCCAGTGTGATGCCCAAAGCTCAAGGCAAGCCTTGGAGTTTGTGAAGGGTGCCATGGCAGGCCCTTCCATGCCTCTCAAGAGCTAACCTGGCAGCTCAGATCTCCTCTTAGGTGGTGAGGTATTTGTGTCTTTGCAGTCAATGAACACAGGGAACGGGGCAAGCCGTACAGCACCTTCCCACTGCAGACCCACCTGCAGCAGTGCTTGACCCTCGAGGCAGGAGCTGAAATCCACAGACACTGCCTGGAAGTGATGGATTGTCTTCTTCATTGCCAGGGACCCTGAGGCTGCGCAGCCCACACCAAAAGTGGTGCTCAGGTTTGGCAGTGGTGCTAAGGTTGCCATTTCCCATCCGCTTATACCCTCTACAAAGACATCTACCATCACAGAGATGCCTACAACCGAAGCTGTCTCCCCAGAGCTTGCAGTGGGCAGTGCCAAGCAGCACATCTGCCCAGGGCAGCTCTCCCTGCTCCTTCTTCACCCTGGCAGTGCTGTGCTGCACGCAGCCACTCGTGGCCCAGCCCTTCCTGCAGCAGGCAGCAGAACAAATCAAACACTTTGCATTTCATCAACCTTCCTGGAGAGCGCGGCACAATTGTTCCCACAGCAGGATGCTGAACAAGCCTGCCTCAGCAAGCACCACCTTCCTCTGCATCGCTTCATCTGTCTGGAAGAAAGGAATCAAGGGAACGAAATGAAGACGTGACATCAGTAATCATATTTCACAGCTGCACAGCAATTTTCCTCCTGGTGCATCCAGCAGCCGGGATGCTGTAACCTCTGCTGTGGAGGACAGCAGCCGGCCAGCCCACGGTGTGACACGGAGCAGATGGAGGAGTCAGGGAGGAGTGCTGTGCTTGGAGAAAAACACATCCCAGGAGCCTTTTGTTTTCAGGTGTTGTCAGAATATTCCCTGGTGGAGGTCACCCCGTGGTGCTGGAGGGCTGAGCAGTACCTGCCCTCGTAAGGTGGGGTCTCAGCTGTGCTGCTGGTTGTCCTCTCTCCAGCAGATGTGGGCTGGCTGGTGCCTGGGCAGGTAAAGTGAGGCACGAGGGATCCTGTTCTGAATGAATACCCACCCAACAGCTCTCCGTGCTGGGATGGGCTGTAACATAATGGGCTGCGCTGAAGAACAATGTCTGCCAAAGAGGTGGGCTCCCCCGTGCTGCTTTCCTGGCTCGGCTGAGGTCGGGATGTTAAGAATTAGTTAATTTCTTCACGAGGCTCATGACATAACACTGATGGATGGGGATAATATGTCCAAGTTGAAGCCCTCCATACGGATCCGTGTTCGTAACTTCTCTCAGTCATACACCTCAGTCACCTACACGTGGGGCATTCGGTGCTGGATTTCAAACCTGTTTGGTTTGTAATATATGGCCCTTTTTAGAAAGGGTTGGGTTTATTTGTCTCAGTTATGAATCATTATTGTGTTGCCAATACGATACAGACTATGGGATGAGGTATTACCAAAGTGCTATTAACTACACTTGCACCTTGTGCTTCTTCAGATATTTACAGTACGGCTTTCGTATGTCTGATTCCTCTGCTGAAAGGAGGGGCAGATTCAGTGTAACACACCATGTGGGCATTAGCTGTGACCCAGTGGGGCTGGCAGAGCTGATGGGCATTAAGGGGCGGATTTCTGCTGCGTTTGTTGGAGAAGCAGTGGAAATGATGAATGCAGAATACAGAGAAGACCACAATTCAAGGATCCCTTTGGTTTGCTTCTGTCGCTCCTTAACCGGGCTACAGGTATGGGATGTGAACAAAATGCCATCTGTAACTCACAACCTTTGTCTCTGGGTGTGATGGAAGTGTCCTGCTGCACACCTTCACACTCCCAAGAAAACCATGAGAAGTCAAACTCGTGCCGCATTGCATCCGCACGTCAGCAGCGCTGGAACACTCATCAGGGACATTTTTCTCCTTAACAGCCAACTTCTGGTCATGCTTAATTACAGCAATCACTTTTTATTCTGCTTTATGATGTTCCCATATCATAAATTTTCTCTGCAGTTAGTAGGGAGGTAGTTTCCTGTCGGTCCTCCAGAGCAGAAAGACTTCTGCCTTAATTCTAGAGGGAAGGAAAGCTGAAAATTTCCCTCTGCTGCTCGGAGCGGTTTCTTGTTGGTGCAGTTCTACTCTGCTGGTTGGAGATCAGCAGCATGTCCCCCTTCAAACCCTCCTTTGCACGTGGGTTCCTCCAGTTGCTCACTTGGGTTCGTGCTGTTGCATCGGATGCTGCCAGCTGAGGTGCAGGCACACAGCCAGCTGTAGGCACACGTGGCTCCTGGCTGCCCTGTTCTGATCCCCCCTCATGGGGACCCCTGGACTTCGTCGGTGTGAGTGGCAAACGGAAGATCATAGACTCATAGACTGGTTTGTGTTGGAAGGGACCATTAAAGCCATCCAGTTCCTTCCTCCTGCTGTAGGCAGGGACACCTCCCAGCAGACCAGGTTACTCAGCCTCACCCAGCCTGGCCTTGAACACCTGCGGGGTGTGAGCATCCACAGCCTCGCTGGGCAACCTGTTCCAGTCTCACCACCCTAACAGCAGCAAATCTCTTCCTAATATCTAGTCCACCTCTCCCCTCTCCCAGTTTAAAGCTATTTCCCCTTGCCCTGTCGCCACACACCCTTAGGATGGTGGTCTGGTTTGTAAAACAGGAGGTGATGCACTATGGAAGTAGGAAGATCACCCCATCACCTTTAGCAGTGTAACCAGCAGTCCTTGTGCCTCTGCCCAGCTCCACCTGCGTGCAGTGCTTGTCCCAGGGGGGGACCACTGGCTTCATCTGTACTGAAAAAAGTGTACAGCCTAACAAAGCCCCCAGAGCCATATGGTTCAACATCTGATTTGTTTCAAGTCACTTAAGTGACAAGCTGAAAACCCTCCCTTCCACATATGCTTAGGAGCTGGGGTGTGGATTTCTCCAGAAAAAAGCCTTCTGCCTGCCTTTGAAGGCAGGGCTCTGCCTTTGATGTAGTGGTGAGCGAGGAGGTGGCTGCATGCTGCAGTGCAGCGATGGCTCTGCTCCCTCCCAGGTACCTGCCCCACTGCCTTATTTACAGCTCATACACAAAATGAGAAGCAGAGCCTTACAAAGCGCTGCTAATCCTGACCAGGTCGGGTTTGTTGTAATTTGAAGCACGGTGTGTGTACTGTCATATCTACTCTGCTGTTAAGGGAAGGGAGACTTTTCACTTTAACAAGTTCAAGGGTCAGGTGAGGGCACAAGGGGGCACTTCTGGCCCTGGAATGGCTGCTTCTGGGGGCTGCTTGGAGCAGATCTCCTTGGAATGGGAAGAAGAGCAGTGTGGGGTGTGATGTGTGCTCCTGGGGCTCCAGGCTGCTGGGAGGAGCTGCAGCTGTGGCCATGGGGAGCTCAGTGCTTGGGGCAGTTATGAGACCTGCAGGAAATGAAGATTAAATAAGTGATAGGAATGCCTACACCATAGGAATAGCACAGCACGAGAGATGTTGGGCCCTTGGGGCAGAAACAATGCCATTCAAATCCCAACTTGGACAAAGCACTGAATCTCAGTAACATGGGGCTTATTGCAAATTGAAATTTGAATCTAAATTTCAACAAACACTGCCAGGCACTGCTTTCCTTACTATAGGCAGCCCTGCCTCCCCAGCTCCTTACCCTAGAAGCAGCACCATAAGCATCCCGAACTTACTACGTTGTAGCATGGCTGCACAGCTCATCCCACACTGAGGGGGAAGGAGCCCTCCCTTCTGGTGATTAAATTGCCCTGAGTTGAAGAGTGTGTTGCAGCTGAAGTGCTGAAGAAGGCACAGAACACAGAGCTGCTGATGCAGAGCTATAGCAGCAATTTGGTTTGCTATCACACGGTAAATAAGAGTTACCTGCTATTCTTTGATCAGCCTTTTTTTTTTTTAATGTTACGAACTGAATGTGTTGACAAATTGTGTCACCAAAAAGAAATGCAAGGCTTTGATGAAATGAAAGGAAAGGAGCACATGCTGGAGGCTTCAAAATGCACGTGGGGAGGCCGGGTGGGATTCAGCGTGGCTGTGGGTGCTAGGAAGTGGCCAGGACTGAATGAGAGTGTGCTGGGAGCACTGCAATGCTCTGAGATGAGGGAGCAGAAAGGGATTTGGGTTGGATCCGTGGCTTTGCAATGGGAACTGTGTGAAGCTTTAATACAATGCCAACCGTGGTGCTGGAAGATGTCAGTCTGGGAAAATTCTAGGCTCCTGTGAACTGTTCCCCAGAAAATGTTGGCTAACACCAAAACCAAGAGGTTTCTGTGTCTGCTTCTCAAAAAGCTTGGCATTGGTGCCGGGTGGGACGAGGTGTCACAAAAATGAGTGGGATGCTGGGGAGCACTGCTTTGGGTCAGAGCTTTGCACAGTCAGAGGCACCGTGCTCCCAGCCAGCTCTGCTCTCCTCCTCCAGCTCCAGGCCATGGCAGCGAGTGCAGGAGATGTGCTGTGGCAGCACGAGTGCAGAAGTCTCTTCCCTTGGGTTTTCCCTGGATATGTTGCTCTAATATTTAGGGTCTTGTCTAAATCTGACTTGCTGCCCATGGGGGCATGGACGCGCTGACCCGGACAGGGCTCCACTCTCTCCTTGGCTGCTGTGGATTTGTGGGCAGCAGCGACCGCTCCTAGCAAATCCAACAGCACTTTGTATCAGTTCTGAGTTTGTCTCTTCACCTTAATGAACACTGATTGATTAATTAATTAATCAGTGTTAGTGAAATTATCCTTTACATAGTCATACACTCGAATTGGGAAGAATTAAGCCCAGAGGAATGATGAAGAAATCTTCACCGTATCTTTGCAATGGTTTCACGAAGCTCCAGGAAAATGCAGTGTAGTTACAGCCCTGTGTAGTGTGGGAGAAGCTGTGCCATGGAGCAGGGCTGTTCCTTCTGAGGAAAACTGAGAGATGTCCCCTGTGTGTGAAAGCACTGACGAATCCTTTGCTATTTGTGCCTGTAGTTGCTGGATGTCGTTTGCAAGGCACACTCTGTGTTCAGCCTGGCTCAGGATGCTGCTTGAAGGCTGTCCACAGGAGTGACTGCCCCGCTGTTACGTGTGCACAAGTGGGTCAGCACCGCATGAACGTCCCCTTCCAATGCCATGCACTGGGACAAGCAGTGAGTAGAGAGCAGCAGGGCGTTCCCAGAAGGGCTGAGGATGTGGCCAAACAGTGCCTGGGAGCAGGTGCCAGGGTGGAAGTGGCTGTGGTTTCAGATAAGATGTCAGGTGCAGCGTGGTGGTTCCCCAGCTCCGTTGGGTGATGTGGGCAGGGGACCACCCTGCAGTCAGGCCCTGCACCTCATGGCACGGAGTTCTCACCCGTATGGCTCAACAAACACGTCTGAGCACAGTTTTGCCGCAGCTCTGCCAGTTTTTCACCTGCACGGATCCTCAGCAAAAGGTGTGGATCCATTTGTTGGAAACAGATGAATCAGGAATGGAACATCTGCCCAGGAACAAACGTTCTGAGGAGGCCATGGGTGGCAAAACACTCTCTGTGGTACTTTTTAGCCCGAGGCACCCCCCTTTTGCTGTCAACATAATACATCATCTGTCCACGAGCAGTAGCAGAGAGATGGGATTACTGACAGCTTTCCCACTTCTTTATTCCTTCCCTCTCATCACAGCCACTGCACAGCATGGGGAACAGCAGAACATGGAGCTCCTTTGCTGGCTCTTTGCTCAGTTAACCCACACGGGGCTGGGGATTGCCCCGCAGGAGGGTGGGGATTAGCCCTTAAATCCTTCTGATCCTGCAGGAGTCCTGCTCTTCTCCAGGGGCCTTTCTGTGTGCAGTGAGTGCAGAGGTGTCCCTGGGTTCCTTCCTAGGGAGGGAAAGGGAGCAGTGGGAAGCCCACCTGCTGCGTTTTGGGAGGTGCTGGGGACTGCAGGAACAAATGCTTTCACCCAAGGGGAGATGCACTGCTCCATGAGAACATTGCTGCACTTCCCGTGCAGGGCAGGTCTTTCTCCTCCCCTCACATTAAGGTTTACACCTTTGCTTTGTCTGCATCTGCTGGATCTTGCAGGAAAGCCTCTGGAGTGGAGGTCACAGCTTTGCAGGGGCTGAGCATCTTTTGCTGTGAAAAAAAAAGCCAGAGTTGGTTGGGGGGGGGGAAGGGGGGGAAACCTCTGGGATGCTCCAGTGATGTGAAAGGCCCTTGAAGCAACCCGACTTCAGGAGAAAGCCAGGAGGGGTAAAATGGTCCATGACCTCTCCATGCTGGCCTGACTGGAGCTTGAAAGGGAGCTCTGAAGCCCTGCTGCTCACTGCTCGAGCAGTGACCTCCTCCCTGAAAAAGTTAATTCAGCCAGGAGCAGCCTGAAAGCTCTTGAGATACGAATCTCTAAGGGACAGGGGCAGTCCTCCCCCCTCCTGAGCAAGCATCTCAGCCCTCAGGAGAACAGCAGTGCTGTGAGGGAAGGGCCAGGAGAGATTTCGGGAGTTATCTCAAACCTTCATCTCCAAATGCAAAGGCTCATATAGACTTTGTATTCTATTAGTGTAACACCGAATGTCCTCGTTCTTCAGGTATTTATAGCAACTTACACGGCTCCCATAATAGCTTTTGTGGCTCAGCACCTCACAACAGAGTGCACTGTTATCCCCTTTCCACGGATGTGGAATTAGAGCGCACAGATGCAGCCATTTCTGCTGGATTTCCCATAACCCAGAGCAGCCCCACGATGCTGTGAGAGCCCTTGCTCTGTGCCTCAGTTTCCCCATCCTCAAAGGGTGTGCTGTAACAGGTCAACCAGCACACTGATTGATATAAAGCAGAATTACTTTCTGGTAACATTATTTCTTGCACCCTGATGGTGCAATCAGCACGATGCTCTTTTGCATTATGATGTGGTGATGTTATGCTGCAGCGTATGAATTAAATTCTTCAGCATTATCCCCTACTGACAGAATAACTTGCCAGTGGGAATGGAGCTCACACTTCTGGGTTGGGTTGGGAGCTCTGGGAAGATGGGTCACTGAATACAACCAAAGCTGTGGTGCATTAATTTTTCCATTAGTGCTGCAGCTCGCAGCCCCTGCATCTCATCCTGCTGGTGCAGGACACACACGTGGCTGTGTGCCTGCTCCAGCAGCCCAAAGCTGTGCCTGCTCTGTGGCACCGTGCTCCAGCACATGTACATCAAAGGTCTGTGAGGCCTTCGGCGGAGGTGTGCTGTGCAGATGGGAGCTTAGAAAATGGGGAGGTATGAATGCAGGACCCTTTAAGGATGACATTCAGTGCAGTGCAACACTTCTCCATGGCCAGGGCCTTAATGTGCTCCGTTTCGTGATCAGCTGGATTAAGTTATATTGATATAAGCAAAGTAATAACGAGACTGTTGCAATAAATGCAATAAGCAGTGCTCTTTCCATGGCAGCTGCAGAGCTTCAGATGTGCTGGGCACATGGGGATGGAGGTGCTGGGCTGCACTCAGGGAGCTGGGTCTGCCAGGCTGGGGAAACCCCTGGGCACAGTGGGGCCCTGCAGGGCAGCACCAGTACTTCTGACCTGCAGGAGGCAAAGGAGGAAAAGGTGAAGCAGCAAGGGTAGCAGTAGAAAGAGGCTCCGATTACATCTGGGCTGCGTTTTAATTGCACTGTTGAATTCCAGTTTTTAACTCCCCGAGACATCAAATAGTGTTAAAATTACTCGAGACCAAGCTGCAAGTCTCAACATCAGAGTGCCTATTACACTTATCTGTGACCCTTTTAACATTAAAACCGCCATATCATTATTATTTCTACATCTTTGTATTATTATTAGGCTTCTGAACTCTGCTGCAGCTTGATTTATGGAAACTGCTTAGTCACTGGCACCAGTGCTATGCTGCAAGGGAGGGATGCTCCGCCGTGCCTCGGCAGCCCAGCAGCTTTCATTCAGCTGCATGCTTCACCAGGAGCTCTGCCCTGGGTTTAGGCTGTGTGCCAGTGGAGCTGAATTTGAGTTTTGGAAGAAGCTGCTGTCTGTGACCCTGCTCAGCCGAGCTCATATCCAGAGCAGATGCTGCAGGACAGGCCCTTACATGATGGTGCTCATCCCGGGTTTTACATACACGAGACCGTAGTGGATGCTAATAACTGACTGCAGTCTGAACAAACCAATTACAAACATGTTTCTTGCTGTTATTTGCTGAGGAATGGCTGTGTTGAGCTCTTCATAGAGCAAACACAAGATCCCCGACCTCAGCCCCGCGTGGCTCCAGCGGGACAGCTGCTCCCCTTCTCCTTGCTCACACCTCGCTGTGCTGAGGAGCTGCTGTCTGGACCTCAGCAACAAGCAAAAGGAGAGGGATAACAGATCCCAACCAACTTCATCCCAGGTTCTTCTGTGGGTAGGTGTGAGGCTCACTAATGAAGCATGCCTCTTTGCAACACGTGTTGGAGGTCCAAATGGGACGGTCAGAGAACACCCACTGAGTAAGAAGCTTAGCCCTCCGTTTCATTCACATTGGAACAAGCCTTTGTTGGATATTTTCAAGGAGCTACCAGAAGTAAAACAATGATCCTGCTTGGCAGGGTCTGGTGGACAAAAAGAGGCAAAGATATAAAGTCCTGAACTGCTGAGAGCAGTTGGAAATAACGGATTCGTTCTTCTCTCCTGACTCAATGCCTTTATTCTTTCAGACATGATTTTTTATTGCCCGTGCTCCTGTAATGTGTTGTGGTGACTCAGTGAAAGGTCTGCAATAATGTTTCACTGCTGGGAAGTCACCAGATAGCCACAATTCATCGCCCAGGCTCACACGGTTACAGGTGCTCAGAACACAGCCAGGAATGGGCCGTAATCAATAGGAGGGGATAAAAGTAAGCACCAGGGGAAGCATTGCAGTGCGTGTATGGGGGAATTACACACAAGGAAAGCGATGTTCTGGGCACATTCTGGAAACTGGGAATGACATGAGTGAGTCAAGCTGTATTTGATGGGACAGCTGTGGCTGCTGCAGCGTGCTTTCACCTTCCTATTGCAATAGACCACCCAGGCACTGCTCAGTCTGTATGATAGCAGGGCTGTCTGCGTGCTGCCTGCCGAGCTGCCCCTTCCTCAGGACCTGACTCGCTGTGCTCTCTCTGCAGGGACATCTGAGGGCCACGAGCTAAGCTTGGCTTCGTAACGAACCTGCCGACTTAAGGCATTTGGGGGCATAAATCCAATAGATCCACGTTCTGTGTAACGCAGTGTCAGCCAAGTCCCTTTTGCTAGAAGGAATTATATTCTAAAGCAAACACAAAAAGCAGCAAAACTGGGAAAACATAAAAATCCAGGGCTGGCTGTGCAGCATCGCACAGCCCTGTCCCGCTTTGGATCCATTTCTCAGCTATTGTCTGCTTTCAGCCCAATAGTAAAGTCATATTTATTTACTTGGCTCCGCTGCATTAATGAAAAAGCCACTTAACAAAACAAATAGAAGGAAGGACATTTGCAACCAATTATGGTATTGCTGATCAGTCAAATTGCGCTGGAAATTACACGTTGGAGTTCATTCGAGGCAGCTGATCAATGACCTGGTAGCTTGGCATCGGCGCGCGGTATCAACTTCATAAATCAATTTAATTTCAGCCGCTGTGCCAGAATATATATGTATATTCAATATGACATCAATATTATATAATGATGGTTAAAACTAATTGGCCGAGTGCTGCGCTTTCTTATCTGCTTTGCAGCCGCGCCGCAGCCCGGCGGCGTTCCAGCGCCCGAAGCAGTGTGGAATTTGGCTGGCTATTCTTTAAATATACCCCTGGGCACCATTTAAAATGGTGTTTTTAAAGCTTTTCTTTTTTTGTGACCACAGGGGAAGTTTGCACTCCAGCATGTAATCCAGGGCTGGCCCAACCGCCCGAGCGCTGCCGCGTTCCTTCAGCAGCAGATGCACATCTTCACAGCTCTGTGCTCTGCTTCCTCCTCTAACCTAGCTGGGACATTTCAGCCACCTTACACGGGCTTGGTTTGGAAATGAAGGCTGAAAGGAGCGGTTTCTGCTGAAAACAAAGTTTGCTTTAAGTACAGGGAGAGATTTCTGAGACGCGAGGGGCCGGAGTGCAGCGGTGTGCGGGCAGGAGAGCCATGCTTGGTGCTGAGCTGCAGGTGCTCCCTGAAAGCAGACAGAAGGACAGCCCCTGCCCGAGCCCTTCATTCTGCAGGCACTCATACGTGTGGGGACTGAGATATAAAGGGACAGAGGGTGAGGTCCTTCCTTGGGTCATGCTTCGCTGAGAGCAGAGAGAGGGAACGAGGAGAGCAGGAAGGAGAGGATCAGCCCATCCATCACCCGCTCACAGGAAGGGCAGCACTGTGCAGCTTGGGGGGCACAAAACCCCTCTGTAGACAGGGGCAGCTGATCCATGCCCCCACACTGCGCTCCTCCTCCACACAGCCCCGGAGCACCACCAGGCCCAGCACCGGGAGCCCAGGAAGGGTGGCAGCAGAGATCTGGGCTGCTCTGCAGCTCCGTTGGAGTCTTTGGGGGATATTGGAGTACTTTTCCCACTTATATTTTGATTAATGTGTGTTTACCTCTGTGTCATTGCCAATCACAGTACCTTGCCATCGCGCAGCGTGGGTGGCACCCCGGCTTTTCGCTCTGCCAAATGCTTTGTCATCTGACTCCACACAGATGAGGCCTCTCCTGACAGTTGCAGAAGCACGCTGGGAGAAAGCCTCATCTTGTGGTGGTTGATCCTTTCTGCCTCTGGCCATCGCCCAAATCAGAAACGGCAGTGTTCTGTGGAAAAAAGAGTAATAATTAAAAAAAATAGATGCTTGCTTGTATTTTTCCAAACCACCACACTGGTTTGCCCATTCCTGAGAGAAGACGCCATCCAGGAACGTTGTCCTTATGAATAATGTCCCAGAATAATGCCTACATTGGGTTTTCCAAGATTGTTATGCTTGTCCTGTCAAATGCAGACGGAGATCAGCTGGCCTCTCCCCCACCCCACATCTACAAATGCTGAGAGGAGCTCTCGTCTGCCTTCATTTCTTTGCGTGGTTTGGGAAAATTCTCCTTTGACATCAACTTCTTTCACATGAGAGATCAAAGATGTGATGTTGGGTGCACAGGGGGAGTTGGGTCCGTGTATGCACACAGTCACAGCGCGGTGGGATGCGAAGGAGGTGTGAGACCCTGGGTGCAGAGGAGTCGGCGTCAGTGCCTCCTTCAGGTTTCGTTTGGTGTAATAGAATCATATCTCAGCTTCTTTCAGGACCAAACGCAGATGTCTACAGAGCAGCTCCTTCTTTCTGATTCTCTTCAAACCGAAAGCCATCACCACACTGTCACTCTCACCCACCCCAGCAGCAGCTCTGCCTGCAGACAGCCCTGCGTCACAGCTTTGGGTTTGGGTTGGCGTGTGTTTCCACGCAGACAGGACAGACACTGAGGAGCAATGCACTGTCTCCTCCCGCTCCTCCCAAACCCTCCACCTGGAGTATCTACCACAAGTGCACGTGCTGCTGAGGTTTGGGAATGCCAATGGGAGCGCTGGGAGGCAGCTCTCAGGGTTCTGTCGGAGCGCTCTGCTGCAGCGGGCGGGCAGTGGATGTTGGCAGGGAGCAGTGGGTCTGTATGACGGCAGCTGCCACCGCTCAGCACATGGCTGGGGGTGAAGTGAGGGTGATGAAAGCGAAGGGACACAACCCCAGGTCCCACTGAAGCTCCCGGTGCTCCAGCAGGGCAAGTGTGCGTGGAGCACAGCCCCACGGCCCCGCGGCTGCTCTCCGCAGGTGCCGCAGAGGGATGGCCATCTCCGGCAGCACTGCGTTCAGGCGGTTCATCCCGCGATCCCGCTGCCAGCACAGTTTGCATGAGAAGGCAACAGGGTGAGTAATACCTGCTCTGCAGGCGAGAGCTGGAAGGATTCTGCGGTAAACCTGTTGCTGGGAGGACGTGCTTTGCTCAGAAAGCCAACGATGAAAGCCTGTGTGGCAACATCTGTCCTTTGAAAGCGACGGAGCCCAATCTCCTGTACGAGCAGCTGTGTTATTATCAGAACAACTGATCTCACCGAGCCTGCAAGAAGCGGAGCGGGCGCAGCCTGCAGCCTCACTGCCTCCTGCTCAGCTGCCCAGAATCCAACCCTGGCTCCAGCAGCGTCCTGCTGCTCCCTGCTGCGTGCTTCGTGCGTGGAGGTCACACCACCAGTCCTTGGCCGAAGAGCAGGTGACAAAGGCTGTCTTCGTGCGGGGCTGGCGGTGTGTTCCTCCTCGAGGAAGGTGCACGAGGGGACAGCAAACTGCAGGAGGGTTTTCTCACACATGAGCTGAGGAAATAAGTTATCTGCGGAACAGCCGACAGCTTTGAGTTGCTGCGAAGATCTGAATCTCACTCCCAATTTCACATCATGATAAAAATCCGGGCGTTCTGTTAAAATGGTAACTTAATGCTCCCGAGGTTTAATTACCGCTACTCTGTTATCAGAATCCAGTGCAATCTGCAGCTCCGAGCTTCAAGGAGAAATGCAGCTCTCCACAAAGCAGTCGGTAAAAGGAAGGTGTGTGCATGGCACGTGCCCAGGCTTTGTGCTCCCTCCCACAGCTGGACTCACAGCTCTGCTGTTGCTGAGCCCCCCACCAGGCCTCCAGGTCACCCCCAGCAGTCACTGAGCTCCAGAGCTCCTTGTTACTGCATTGTAACTGTCTGAATTCAATTTCTCTTTATGTGCGTGGTGCTGAGTGAAGGCAGCTTCATGCTGCTGGAAATGGATTTTCCTTTATTTTCTGTATCAGCTGTAATAGAGGTGAACACAAACTTTGTAAGGGCCATGGTTGGGAAAGAAGGGGTGCTGTCCTCCCTCTACAAGTTGTCTCCTCTTCTCCAGTGTGCTTTCTGAGCACGGAGCTCAGCTGCAGTGCTCTGTGTTTTACTCATCGTTTTGCACATCGGGTTTTAGTGAGCAGAGCCGTTATCCCCAGCACAGCCCTCCTACAAGAAGCAGCACACTTTGCAGCCAACCCCTCCTGGCTGGGGCAAGCAGGAGATGCCCTATTAACAGTCCTCTCACAAACACAGCACTGGCCGGGCCACTGCCAGCACTTTCCATCCAGGAGCAGTGTTTGTTTTTCCATGCTCTTAATCTTATAAATTGAATGGAAGCTGATAAAAGGGACTTCCTGAATATTGCAAAACATTTGGTGTCTGTTAGGGTGGAAGACAAACAAAGCTGACCTTGAACTTGGAAGGTTTCCCCGGGGCAGGTAACAGCTCCAAAAGTCCCTGTGAGCGCTGTCCTCTCTTGGGAGAGGTCTCAGCCCCCCCAGCCCCGGGCTGCAGCCGGAGCAGCAGATCCCCGCTCCACAGGAGGAATTGCTGTCCATATCTGGCATCATTTCGCCTCCAGGGATTCATTAAAGGCTTTCTCAGTTTTCCTTTCAATCCTCACAACATTCGTCTCTGTCTCACTGAATAGGGAAAAGGGAGAGGCATTTTCTCTGGTGAATCACCAGGCTGTTTCAATTTTCAGTTTTACATCGCAGCAATATTTTGTTCCTAGGGGAATACCACAGGAAGGCCCAACTTCAGCCTCAGCATCGCAGCGTTATGGCACTAACCCCAGCTGGAAATCTGCAAAGCAAATATTCCCTACGCTTAGCAGTAGTGCCCTCCTTTCCTTCCTGCTCCTTTCCCCTCTCCTTGAAGCAGTGGGGGGATGCAGAGAGCCCCATGTGGGCCGGGTCCGGGGCCCCCGTGCACAGTGATGCTGCAGGAGCTGCTGGGATGGAGCCCTGGGAGCAGCAGAGCTCTGGGCCAGCAGGATCCTGCCCAGCTCAGGATGTGATGGGGAGAGAAGCAGCAGCCCAGCCCTGGGGGTTCCCTGGCTCAGTGTGTGTTGTCCTCCCCTCCGCCTTCTTCCTTTTCAGATCTTTCCAAGAGCAAGACCCCAGGACATGAGGAGTCTTCCATGCAGGTTTCCAGCTGCACAGTGCTGGAGGAGAGGGATGCTGAGCTCCTGGCTCCACGTCCCAACCCGGTGCTGCCCATCTCCTCCGGCTGCACCGCTCGTCTTCTGACCCCATTACCTATTCCAATGTGGATTTCAGCTGCTTAGACGTGATTATTTTAAACCCCTTCTATCTGATTACCAGCAGCCCAGTCACGGCAGAGATGCTGCTTCCTGGGGGATCCCCAGCAGCATCGCAGGAGGATTTGCCTCAGTTGTGCTCCTGGGGGGCTTGGACAGTGCTGCGGGGACTGTGTGAGCCTCGGGGGGGCCCAATGTGCTCCTCGTGCTCCATTCTCGCAAGACAGAGGGTTTCTTCCTCACTGCCATGGGTGTGTGGGGGGATGGCACTGCTGACCCCAGCGGGCATCGGCACGGGGGATGCTTCTGGGAGCGGGGGGATGGCCAAGCCGGGCTGCAGCGATCAGTAAGGAAGTGATGCAGCCCCGTGCAGCCTTCCCAGCTCTGCCTCACTCCTGCTTTTAGGTTTCCTATTGTCATCCTAAAGCTGTCCTCCTCCTCCTCCCCCTTCAGAGGGCTGTGGGAGCCTCCAGCTGGCCCGGGAGCTTATCAGCTCTGTCTGGCTGAGTGTTAACAGCTATTTGCATAAGTAACTGTCCCCATCATATGCTGCTCTGTTTTGTGGTTCGCTGCATTTGTTTATTTTTGCTCGGCAGCGAGGCACTGTGTGCCCGAGGTGTGCCCAGCAGATGCCAGCACCTCAAGGGCACACTCCATCCCCGGGATCACCTTCTTCTGTGTGCCCATGGGACATGCTTGAAAATGAAACATGAAGCTTGCTGGGCTCTGCTTTCTCCTGGCTGTCAAGATTAAAACTGAAGCCCCCCTCTTTCCCACCTTGACAGCTGTCCCTGTCTGGAGGCTGCTCCCAGGAACGCTTACTGCAGGAGAGGCGTTGCACCTGGCAGGTGGCTGCAGGATGGGCTCCTTTCTCCCTGAGATCCTCGCAGCCCTTTCTGCAACCAGGCACATCCACAGCAGCCTGCACACCAGCTCCCAGCACATCCGTTGGCACAGCCCTGCTCCTGGCACCGGTGGTGACCGTGGAGTCACCTCCCCAGGTAGGAGCCAAGCTCTCCAGTTTCTGCTCATTAGCTCCGAAAGGTTTTTCCATCTGCAATAAGAAAGTCATTAATGTTAAACTTCCATTGCTGGCTCCAAATGATTCGAAGATTATAACCACTGTAAAAGGGGAACGCACTGCACGTGCAATTGTTAAAAGTGCTGGCATGCAGTTGTTGCCTTGATGGTTGTCAGTCAGCCTTGGAGCTCACCAGAAAAGGGCTCAGCAGCCCAGTGGTGCTGAGTAGCAGCATATTTCCTAAGAGCAAAGGTAAATTTAAATCAATGGCAGCAAAGGGGCTGTAATCCTATCCTACAGGACAGCTGACTTAAGGAGTTTTCATCCCGTCCTTGCTGTGCCATTTTACAAATGTGTCATGCTACTCCAAGGTCCCGTGTGCTTGCAGGATGGCAGTGCTTGGGGTGACATCCTTCCCTGGGTCGGTTCAGGATGGGCTGTCAGGTCCCTTCCAACTCAACCATCCTTGATTCCATGGTTCTGGTGCAGCCCTGGAAGCAGTCCTGCCTCTTGGTTCAGCCACCCAGCCTGCAGAGTTGTGTACTCCCAGTGTGGCTCACATTCATCACTGAAAATGCTTTTGGCAAAAGATCCCCGGTGTGCATCGCTGCTCTGACGGCAGCAGTGGACACAGAGAAGTTTGAGGAGAAAAGCCAATAATTCAGCTCAGCTCAAAACATCCACTGTGAGATTCTGACGCGCCGCCGGCGATGCGATGTGACAGGGGCAGGCTGCAGTGTGCTTTCCAATGGAGGGAGGGGAGTGGAGGGAATAAACAGCAATTTGCTGTGAATGTGGCTGCTGCAGAGGACCAGAGAGTTAGATTGTCCAAAAGGAAACACAGAGAGCAGCAGAGGGAGAAAACAGACAAGGGAGAGAAGCCAGCAGACAATGCACCACAGAGCACAGCTAGGAGAGGAGCAGAGCCTCAGAAGGATGCATTCATGACAGCAGTACAGGAATCTCACTCCTTCTTTCAGAAGAGCAGTGCCTGAGCTCTCAGCTCGGGTCGTTCTGGGTTGGGCACAAGCTGAGCAGACAGGATCAGCAGCCCGAGCTGGAGATCCTGGATCTGAGACCTCACTGACCACCCCTTGTACCCTGTCCTCATATACAGTGCTGCACACGCACATGTGGATCCAGGCCCTGGAGAGATCACTGGGAGCTGCCTGGCTTTGAAAACCAGATCCTGCACTTGTGTGACAAAGCATGGCTTCATGAGCCAGCTCACTCAGACCACGTCCTATAGCCAGACCTGATCAGTTTTCTCCAAAATAAATAATGTATGAAGTTGGATGTCTCACGAACCATCTCGCTTCGCATTCCTTCCTTTGCTGCCCATCACTGCCCCTGCCCAGCACTGCACTGAGCTGAGCACCCACAGCACGCAGCCCCTCGGCTCCTTATTTATGAACTTGGGATCAGATAATGGTTTTCCACTTTGAAAAGAAAGCTCTCTCCTTCAACATTTATTTTCCATAAGTGCCTTGGCATTTATATTGCAACAGGAAACCGTTCAGTGACATTACCTGATAAATATCGTGTTATGCAGCTGCAATTTACAATGCATATATTTTTTTACAGCGCTTCTAAGCTAAATTAAATGCTTCTCAAATACGGCACTTATGGAAAACAAATGTCTGTCGGAGCGATTCTGTTTTTCAGGGTACACTATTTTTTTAAGAACCAGATACCATCTTTATCCTGTCAGGCAGTAAATTATGCACTTGCACTTTCACAAACTCCCCCCTTGGGAACTTAGTCAATGAAATGGAAATGTCTTTTTTTCGCACCCTCCAACTCCAGAGAAATACAGTGGAACAGCTAACTTGGTCATAAAGCGAGCGTCCGGAGGGAACCCACGTACGGCGTGGAGTAATTGCAGTCTCAGTGCATGTATTGCTCAGCATGTACCCTGTGCTCAAATGGCACATTGAATTGTGACTCGTTATCTTTAATCTTTTCTGGTTTGTTGTGTTTTTTCTTTAACTGGGGGTAACTGTGTGTTCTTTGGGGCGGTGGGACCTGCAGGTAAGGGCTGCCCACGGTGCCTGGAGCAGGATGTGACTGCAGAAGGGATAAGCCTGGGGGGTTCTGGGCAGTGCTGAGTGCTGAGGGGTGGGGGAAGGAGGGGTGATAGGACGTGGGGCATCAGGCACAGCCCGGGACGTCAGGGAGAACTGCTGTGCTGAAGATGGCAGAGCTGTGGCACTACTGCCCTGACAGGCAGTGAGTCTCCTTCCATGGAGGTACCCCAAACCCACCAGGGCTTCTTCCTCTCTAGCGGACGCTTTGGGTGCACAAGAGGATCTCCAAAGGTCCCTTCCAACCCAACCACTCTGTCACCAATGCTGTCTCTCCAAATGTACTCTACCCTCGAGGGCCCTCTTCAGCCATGCTTCTCCCATCCTGGGGTCCGCAGGAAGAGCGTGCCACACTTCACAGAACAGAACCTACAGAAAGCAGAGAAACCAATGGGAAGGGAATCCTGGTATCTGGCAGAAGAAATTCAGCGCCCAAGAACATGAGCATCTTTACACAAAACCACTTATGGAGGCATTGCTTAAAGGCAATCCCTCCGGGCAGAGAGAGTCTGCCATTTCTCCAGAGGATATTAAAGCAGCTGCTGCTGGAACATAGCGAACGTTGAGCTATCCATCAAGAGATGGACTTTGTAATGTTTGTATTTGTTTGTTTGTTTGTTTTTATTTGTTTACAGTTTATTTAGATGCCATATTTCCAGCTAGTGGAGGTAATTGAGACTGCAAACCAAATCTCTCTATCCACTGATCTGCCAAATCAAATTCTCTTCTCCTGTAAGAACGGTGTTTTTCCTCAGCTTCAGAGAGAGAAAGGATTATGCAGAATGACTGACAAAGCAAAAGGATTCGTTTGTGTAATGACCATAGCAGCCATCTCGCCCTTGATCTTCTTGTAGTAGTTAGTTCTTGAAGATGGGAGCGATTATTATTATAATTTAGAACAGAGCTTGCTGTTCTCCAGAGTAACACATATTGGAATTAAATCTAGATATCCTGATTACAGCTGGGGTACAGGAGCCCCACCTGGGGTATGGATGCAGCACGATGTGCACACCTCTGTGCTCCCTCCAGAACGGCCACGTGCTGCTCTGCTCCTTGGCAGGAGCTGAAGTGGCCAAGAGGTCACTCTGCATTCTCCTGGCTACTGGAAGAGGATATCTAGGGGAGTAAGTGAGCAGCCATGTGCTTCCGAGGGTCTCCATGAGCTCTTTGTCACCAGAGCTGGTCCTCCAGTGCTCCAGGTGGATGCAGCAGGTGAGGAGCAGGGCTTTCCCAGCACCTACCCACTAGCTAACATGGGGATAAATAGATTGTTTCCAGAGGTCTCCAAAACAATAGTGAGTTTTCACTCTATCTGGGGACCTCTCACACTCCCTCAGAGCTGGCTGGCCTAGCAGATACTGCAGAAGCACAGTGTGATGGCAGCGAGGCACTCCTCTCCCATCTGCATAGGAGTTTTCGGGGCTCTCGAGACCTCCTGACAAGTTTTACCAAGCACAAATGTTCTGGGATGAGCTCTTACACAGGATGCCCCATCCCCAGAGCTCCTGAAGGCCGTGGATGGGCGCTGGGCAGCCCAAGCTTTGGGGGCACCCAGCCCAGGGCAGTGAGCACATTGGGACTATGAGATCGGTACAGTCCCTCCGTGCTCAGCCATTCTGTGATCCCACGGCACAGCTGTTTTTTGGTAGTTTGAGCAGTTCTGTGATCACAGCTGTACGGTAAACCCACTCACTCTCAAAATCAAAGCATCTCCCACAGGTTGTGCCACACTCTGCTCCCACCCACATCCCAGCAGCAGCCCCGAGGCGATGGAAGCAGCAGCACTGTGGTGCTTCGGGGGACTCATGTAGGGACAGCACCGAGCCCCGCGGGTTCCTTCACTTACACATCTGATAAGTCAACATAGGTGCTCGCTGCTGAAAGGTTGTCTGCATTTTTTTTCTCTCAGGTATGCAAAAATAAGCACTGGAGAGCAAAGATGAAAGGAAAAGGTTGCTGGCTCCTTCCCCGGAGATCGTATTTCGTACTTGTTGGATAACTGCTTATTTTAGCATCCATCAGCTGAGCCTTTGTTGTGGAGACAATTCCGTCCTTTTTGAGGATTTGTGCAGTATTATTTCTCCCAAAATGCTTTTTTGGTTGTTTTTATGATTAGATTTCTCTCTTCTCTCAGCAAGCACTGACAGCACTGTGTAGAGCCCTTCTCACTGGCCACAGCGTGGCACACACGCTATGAAACAGAGCGTCACAGAAGTGATGAGTGTGACCTTTCTGAGGTAGAACCACCCACTGGGTATAAGCTCTGTGATTACTCTTTACATACATGTGTTTGTATACAAATTTGGTATCGATGCACACCTACAGCGGCCAAAACGTGGAAAGGGATTGAACACTCCAAAATAAGAAGCGTCAGAATTCTCGGTGCTGGTGCAGCTCTGTGGAAGCAGAGGACTCATTGCAGGAATCCTTTCGTGCCTCTGGCTCAGGTGGGATGGGCAGTGAGGGACTCAGCATTTGTGACTGCTCTGCATGTGGTCCCAGGCTGTAGCTCAGCACGTTGCAGCACTCACAGCAACAGAAAACACAGCTCCAGCATCACAGCGGGCAGTTTTAGAGCCAGAACATCATCTTTTGGCCAGGGAGGTGGCTTACTGGGCACGGGGGTGAGGGGCCAGTGCTTGGACTAGGTGACCCTAGTGGTGTTTTCCAACCTTAATGACTCTGAGCTCCCATAGTTTGCACTGAGGCTGAGCCTAGGAGCACAGTGTGCAAGCAGCTCTGCGCTTTGACATACTGGGACATCCTTTAGGGGTTTTGTCCATAATTCCTAAAGAAATGGCCAATGGGGGGTGGGGGGGCAGTGGGGCTGTGCAGGGAAGCCAGCAGGCTGCCCTGAAGACAGAATCATTAATTTTCCCACTGCTTCTCCTACGGTGCTTTCCTCCACTCTGCACCAGTGCTGCAGCACTCCGCTCATCCTCCCCAGGCACGGCTCTGGAGATGGCTCTGGATGACACGTGGATGGATTAAGGTCAGTTTTGACTAATTCAGGGCACTCCTGAGCAGCAGTGTCTGCGTTCCCAGAGCGCTGAGCGTGCTCTGGCACTTGAGACATGCAAGCACAGCACCCACTGCTTCCAGCTGCACTACGGCGGGTGTCAGCAGTTCAGGCTGAAGGTTTCAAGCTACGCAACCCTCAGCACCTCCACATTTGTTTTAATGACTTTGTTAGCACTGCCTGTGGCAAGGGCAAGGAGAGCCCTGCTCTTTGGGGCAGTCCTGCAGATCTCACCTTGCTCCCAGGGCAGCTTTTGGCTCTGCCAACAAGATGGGATCCAGAGGCTGTAGGTCTCCTTTCTGATTTGTCTACAGAGCAGATCCAGCACGTACAGGCGTTGTATGGAAGAGATTGCGACAACGCAATGAAGAACTGCATGAGGATGATGAGAAGGAAATGAAACAACCAAGGAACTCGATACAGGATGCCTCAATTTGGGCATTCCCAGTGTTCTGGCTGCATGGCACGGTGACTTCACGCTTCACAAGGACAGCAGTGGGGTGTCGAGTGCTGGGAGCCTGCTGACATCCCTCTGCTCCCTGCTGCTAGGAAAGGCTTTTCCTAACCAGTGCCATTCTTCTCTGGGGCCGCATCCCAGCACGGTGGTTCCCCAGAGATGACATCTTTCCAAATCAGAAATGAGCAGAGTGCTGCTCCATCTCTGGGGAACAGGGAAACCTCCCTTGTTCCCCCGATCTTCCTGCTCCATGCCTCGTGGCCATCCCCACCACCCCCAGCCTCCCCTAGGCCTCGTGCTCCCCCCCCTTTTTGCTATTCACTCCCTCCTCTCCATCCACCCCCTGCTCCTCATCCCAATCTGGGGTGTCTGGGGCTGCAAAGCCCCCCCCCCCCCCACCAAGAGCAGCTTCTGGGCAGCCAGAATCGGGCGTGCTCACACCACGCACTGCGAGCTGCTCTTTTCAGAGACCACCAGCACCACCAGTTTGGGAGGCTTCATCTGAAGGACCAAACAAGGCTGCCTCGTGGTGCCACGCAGAGCTACAACCCCCAAAAGACGGGAACGAAACACAGCCAAGCCCAGCTGCGACCAACGCAGCGCTCTTCATCTCTAACGTCTTCATCCTTGGAGCATCCACTGGGCTTCCAGCGATCAGAGAGCGCCCATCGCGGGTCCCCGAGAGAGAACGGGATTCCCAATGAATGGAAGTTTGGGAAATTCGGGTACCCGGCGCAGGGATGCTCGGTCGCACCGCTGCCCCCGCGGGCTGCTCGGGGCCGCGCAGCTCTCCGCAGAGATGCTCGCGGACGGGGAGCCGAATTTTCCTACTGCACAGCACTGCCGGACCCCCCCGCACCGCGCTCGGACCGCTCCATCCGCGCTCCCCGTTTCCACCCCACCACCCCCCCGCAGGGCTGCAGCCCGAGCCCCCAGGACCCCCCCCCCCCGGAGCCCACAGCGGGGCTCACCGCTCCGCACCGCAGGGGACACCGCGGGGTGGCCGTGCCGCAGCCCTCCCCCCCCCCAGCCCCGCTCCGCACCCGCGGAACTCGGCCGCGCGTGGGGAAGAGCTGGGAGGTGTGTGTGTGTGTGTGTGGGGAGGGGGGGGGAGCGGCTCCGCACTGCCGCCCCCTCCCGCTCCGAGCCGGGCAAGAACCGTCTTTTTGACGCAGGAGAAATGGCAAATTTTAAGTACGTCATTAATATGGCGCCAAAAGGGTTTTTTTTTTTTTTTTTTAAGTATAAGCCTTTTTTTTTTTTTTTTTTTTTTAAGGTTGCAGCCGCAGCCCCGCGTGTACGCCTGTGCGTAACCGGGAAAGGGGGAGCGGAGCGGGGACGGGGGGGGTGGGGGGGGGGGGGGGAAGAGAGGAGGTAAAGAGTGAGCGGGGGGTGTGTGCGGGGCGGCCGCCAGCGGGACGCGGGGCGGTGCGGGGCTCCGGCCGCAGCCATGGGGCCCCCGCGGCCCGGCGGGGGCTGAGCGGGGAGCGGCGGCACCTGGCCCCGCAATAGCCCCGGAGGGGGGGGGGGGGGAAGAAATTAAGGGGGGAAGATTTGGGGCGGGAGGGGAGGGTGGGTACGGGAGGGAGGGGGGGGGGGGAGCGGCACCACCATTATCCGGCCCCGCTCCGAAAGTGGCTTCTCCGCCTCCCTCCTCCCGGAGCCGGGGCGAGGAGATCCTGAGGAAGTGCGGGGTGAAAAAAAAACCAACCCAACAGAGAGCACCCGCGGCGGGCGGGCAGGGCTCGGCGGGCCGCGCTGCGAGCGGCCATCTCGGCTGGGAGCAGCCATGGAGTTCCCGGGCGGCCGCCCCTGAGCGGGGCCGGGACGGCGGCGATGACAGCGGCGTGAGGGGCTCTGCGCATCCCCGTCCCCATCCCGTCCCCGTCCCCATCCCATCCCACCCGCCCCGCCCCTCCCCGCCGCCCCCCGCTGCCAGGCGCAACTCTCCGCGGACGCTCCTCCGGCAAAGGTGAGGCTGCGCGGGGGGGGGAGTGGGGGGGGGGCGGATGGGAAGAGGGGGGGATGGGGGGGATTGGTGGAAAGGGGGGGGGGAGACATTTCGCGGCGCTTCGCTTTTTTATTTTATTTATTTTTTTTTTTAGTTTTTTTAATTATTTATTTCCCTATCTCCTCTATTTATTTATTTATTTATTTATTTATTGGCTTGCCTCCCTGCTCCCGGCTGGGGGATGTGCGGCATTTCCAGGGGGCGGATTGCGCATGTTGGTCCCTTCCCCGGTTTTAAAGTGCGCGAGGCGAGAGCGGCAGGGATGTAAACACGAACTTTTCCAGGTTCGCCCCGCAGCTTTCTCCTTTTTCTTTTTTTTTCCTTTTTTTCTTTCTCATCCCCCCCCTTCCCCTCTCCCCCCGCATCCTCCCTCCCCTTGTATTCCCCCGAAATTAATGACTGCGGCAGCGGCTGTGAGGGCGAACCGCGCTCCGCGTTTCCCCGGGGCTCTGCGTGGTACCGGGGGTGGGGGGGTGCTCTGGGGGGGCCGCAGGGGCTGTGCCCGGCGGTGCGGGGACCCGGGGGCGTGGCGGCCGCCTCCTGCCCCCCCCCGCCCCATCCCTTCGCCGCCCCCGGGACCGCCCGGCCCCTTCCCCACCTGCCGCCATCGTGGGGGGGAGGGGGTGGGAATAACCCTCATACCTGTAAACCCCGAGAGCTTGCGGGGTGGGGAAGGGGCTGAAGGCATCCGGAGGGAAAACCCTCTGCTCGTCCCCCCCCTCCCCGCACCGCGGTGTTGAGTTAGGGGTGCTGGGATGGTCGGGAGAGGGGGGCGGGTTTGCTTGGGAAAAATCAACGAGCTCTGGCATCCCCCCGGGGGTGAGAGGAGATCGTAGGAACGGGATTTGACCTTTAAGCGTTTATTGGCTACCGAGGTTAAAATAAGCTCGAGATAGGAGCAAAAATAGCTCGCAGAAAGGTTACATCAAAGGTTACGTTTGTTTTCCTTAGGAAAATTGAGGCTGATCTCTTAAAATGAAGGCTTGGAGCACGGAGTGGGTAGGGGATATGCGAGATTTCTAAGCGAGGAGATGAAATTCATGTGGTTGCTTGATGGGGTTCGGGCAACGAGTTCGGAAAGCCGGGCAGGTGGCCCCGCAGCGAGGCGGGCACAGGGCCGGCGGGGCACTGCTTGCGGGATTCGGTGCGTGGAGCTCCCGTGGGGTTCAGCCCCGTGCGGTGCTCCGGAGCTGCGGGATGGGGATGGCCCGGCTGATGGCAGAACGGATAATGGGAGGGTAACAAACTCAGAAAAGGAAAGTTAGAAATGTGAGTAATAAAGTTAGAGGGAAAAAAAAAAAAAGAAAATCCCCTGCTAGATTTGGGGGGGGGGGGGGAAGGCAAAGCACAGGAAGTAAACGAAGGCTTGTTTTGTTTTAAATTTAAATGAGATTAAATGGTGCCCCCAGGAACCGAGACAGCAGCGCAGCTGGAGCGAGGGGCGGCTCCGCTTGGGCACGGGGCTGTACCGGGAGCCCTAAACCCGCACCTCCCGACCCAACGCTCGCCGCTGCCGGCTCCGGGCTGCTCTCCCCGGAGGGCTCGGGATGGAGCAGCGCTGCTCCCCCCGCCCCGGGGCTGCGGGCACGGTGCGGGAGCATCCCCGCTTGGGAAGCTCGTCGTGCCGTCGGGGAAGCGGGGCAGCCCGGAGCGACCCGGTCAGTGATGGGAAAAGGCAGCGCCGTCGGGACAGCGGAGCGGGGATGGGAGCTTACCCCCCCTTCCCCCCTCCGTGAGCAGCTTTCTAACAACGGGCTGCTTTCCTAGACAGAGCCGGGAAATGGTTAACGCGGGGGGAGCGCCGGGGGCCGCCCCACGGCTCCGTGCCCACCCCCACGCCGGGACGCACCGGGATGCGCCGGGACGCGGCGGTCCGGGGCCGGGCGGGTGCGCGTGCCGCTGGGGGCACTATTTTCTGTTTGTGTTCCTATTTCTGTGCCGGAGGAACAAACAGGGAAGTGGTTTTCTGCAGTCTCATTGCAGCTCGCAAACACGGCGCATATCTCAGCCGCTGTTGCTCAACTGTCACCGAGCGGAGGTCGCGGCGCGTCCCGGAGCGCTGCCGCCATCCCCGGCTTTTCTATCGTTCGTGCGGGTTTCTGTGCTGGAAAAGCGGCCAAGTCGCGTGGATCTCTCTTGCCCCAGTTCGGATCCGTTCCCTCGGTGACCCAGAGGGCCACAGCGCGCGGTGCCGACGGGAATTCCCGAGGACAGGGGCTGGCAGAGGGCGAGGAGGCGACCCGAGCCTTTTCTTGGCTCATGGGACCTGGGGACCGGCAGGACGGGAGCTCAGGGTTTATTTCAGGTCTGCCTCTGCTTCTTCACGTGGACCGGGCACAACCGCATCCCCGTGAGCTCGTCCCGGTCCCGTAGCGGTGATGGGGATGCTCAGAGCTCCAGCAGGGATGCTCGGGGCGAGGCAGTGTCCCCATCCACCGCCCACCCCCCCTCTGCCGCCCATCCCGCGGCGGATTCGCCCCAGGTCCTGGCGATTTAAATTTGTTTAGGCTGATGGTTAGCCGTCGCGTTCCTCGGTTTTGCATTTATTTGCCTTTTTCAGCTGGAACAAAGGCGACGCTGAACATGTGTTAGTTCGCAGTCAGTCCGGTTTTTGGGTTTCCAGGCATTGGCGCAGTCCGGTTCAGTTGCAGACACTTCAGGGGGATGTTCATTTGTTTATAAAAGAAACCCACATCTGTTTCTATTTGAATCCTTTAAGCGAGCACACATAGAAACCTTTCTCCTGGTTTCTGGCTCTGTAAAAGCCAGATTTTGGGCCAAGTTTGACCTAAGAGCGACCTTTTCAAAGTATTACAAATTTTTTTGGTATTTGTTTATGACTTTAATAATGATGCCATGTGGGGAACGGGTCACTTAAAGGTGAAATTAGCCCCTAATGTAAACAGAGGATTAATTTTGGGAGCGTGCACTGTATTTTGTGGAGACTTTGAATGGCTCTGTAACACACCGGCTGAACTGAACGGAGCTGGAGGGTGGGAGGGGGGAGGAATGGGCACAGAGAGCTCCAGGGATGTGGGGGTATAGGGATGCAGGGAATGGGGCTGGAGGGGTGCCAGCAGGGTGCCCAGCCACCATCAGACTTTATAGCCCTGAGCTCCAGGTGGGGAAATTGCCCAATTACCCTTTTTCTACAGTAAATTCCTCCGTTAAGTACCCTGCAGTTTACTACTGTTTGGTGGGCTCTGGAAGATGAGTCCTTCAGGAAACTGCGTCCTGGAAGTTACTTGCTGAAAGGTCTGCCTGAGCTTTGGGTTTTGGCCCGCGTTTCCCTTCCTGCAGGTGGTTTGTGCTGGTTTGTGCCGTCCCCTGCCGGGTGGGGGCTGCCTTTGGGTGCTGCTGTGTTCAGAGAGGCCCATGCTTTGCTCTGTCAGGGCTTTCATTCGGAGCAATTGAAATGCAGTTTCGTTCAGAGGATGCTCTCTTGGTTCCTGTCATGTTGGGGCAGAAATGATTTGATGAAATAGAGCCACAGTTTACCTGTGGTGTTGAACCACTTCTGCGTGTGAATACAGACTCATCCCACAGATACCCCATAGCCACAAGCAGCCCCAGCCCTGACCCCTGTGCTGGGTGCTGAGGATGCATCTTCTATTTTCCTGTGGTGGGACAGTGATGTCAATGGTATTGTCTTACTGTAAAGCCAAAGGTGGGAGAACTGAAAACGTCTCTGGGCCCCAGTAGTGTTCCTGTGCTCCAGATCAGGAGGTTCCTTTCCCTGTTGGTGTTGGTTTATGGGGTCGGTGATGCACAGCTCCATCACTGTGCTCCCAGAGCCAGCCAGTGGGAGCCAAACCCTCAGGTAGGATTTCCGCTGAAAGAAAGCAAACTGCAGGTAAATCTACCTTCAGTATCTTCTTTCCCAAGCAAAACCTAACAGCTCCTTGAAACACAGCTGGTTTAATAACAGCTGCTTCCCTGGGAATCGCTGGAGGAATGTATGAACATTGCCATATTCTCAAGGAACGTTTTTAATCGCAGCGTGCTGCTGCCGAACCCCCCAGAACTGCACAGTTGTGTGCTTTCCCAGGAGCATGGAGTCTTTGTGCCCCAGGTTCATACACAGTGATCTCACAGAGGGCACCATGGAGGTGTCCGTGGTGTTGGTGCTGCTTCCTGCAGGTGCCAGTGGCTCTCAGTAGTGTGGTCCATGCATAGTGCTCTACCAGAGCCCTGGAGGTGGGGCCGTGCTGATCACCAGCTGCTGAACCCTGAGAAACCAAGCTCTTCTCAAGTGAAAACCTCTGCTTTCTTTTTTTTTTTTTCCTTTTTTTTTTCCAAGCACCTGCTATCACAGGTGCTTCCCCCTTCAGCTCTGCTTGCTCAGTTCCTGGGTGCAGGGAGTGCTGCTCTCAGACACTCCTGCTTTGTTCTGAGCCCCCCCAGCATCCCACTGCCCTCCTCCTGCCCTGCACTGGGTGCCCTGTGCCCATCTTCCCCAGGAGGTGAGGGTGCAGTGGCAGCAGCCGGGGACTGCCCAGCAGTGCTGGAGGAGGTCCGGGCTGCGGGAAGCATGCTTCAGGCTGAGGATACATCACAGCTCTTAGAAGTCGATGCAGCCCGAGTGGGAAGATGACTCAGAGGGTAAAACCCCGGGCTGGTTGCACACAGGGGTCCTCTTGAACTCAGCACTGCATGGACTTCCCCCACAGACATATGAAGAGTGCACAGAGTTTCCATTCCTGTAGCTGTGCACTTACCACAACCGCAGCCCAGAGGTGCTGGGTGCAGCCATGTGGGGCATGGCACGGTGTGGGGCTGCGTGGGGCCTGGGGCTGTGTGTTCACTGTACTGTCTGGGAGCAGGGAGAGCTGGGGGAGAAGCACTGCCACGTGCTGACAGATGAAAACCCAGTGGGGATTCTTCATGTCCTTTTTGGAGCCCTGGGTGCCTTCTTGGGGGGCAGCACTGGGTGTGAGGGGGTGCAGAGTGGGGGGTCTGGATGTGGGCTGTAATGTGCTGTTTGTTTTTGTTGCAGATGGAAGAGAAACGACGGAAGTACTCGATCAGCAGTGATAACTCAGACACCACTGACAGTAAGACCTTTAATTTGAGGCTTTGGGCGAGATAACTGAAGTGGTTCACTTCCAGCAGGGAAAGCATTGGAATAATTACTTTGTAAAGAGCTGAGGAAGCTGTGTTCGCTGCATTTGCTGGAGGTTTGCTTCACAGTGAATTGTACACAGGGTTGGGTTTGTCAGAAATGCAGCACTGATGTACAACAGAAGCTGATAGCAGAGGAGACGCTGGGCTATGGGCTTCTCATCCTGCTGGAAGGCCCCTACTTGTGCAGTGAGCTGAGCAAGGTGCTGTGCTGTGCCCTGTGCCCCATCAGCTCCCAGTTGAGCTGGGGGACAGAGGGAGACTTCTGCTGAGGTCAGGGTGAAGCCCAAACCTTCCTGTGAGCTGAGGAGGGATGTGAGAAAAGGGACAGGGCTCAAGCCTGCAAAGCTTGCAAGCCCACGCTCGCTTTCAGGCGCATACCTTCATCCTCATTTGGTGGAGCACAGGAGCATGTGCTCAACAATAAACATGTGCAAATGTGCTGAATTTTGGCTATAAATAGAGTGCTTTCCTCTCCCACCTACGGCAGGGCTTTGCCCGCTGCAGCAGCACCGCAGTGCTGTGCCGTGCAGTGCCCCTGGGTGCAGTGCAGTCCCAGTGCTTGCTGTCACTTCCTGGGAGCTGCTCTTGGTTCCTTATGAATGTCACAGCAGTGACAGCCAGGCCGTGCTGGGAACTTGTTCTCCACACCAGTGCAGGATGTGCTGGGAGCAGAGATAAAGGCCCTCTGCTCCAAGCCAGGTCTTGATGAAATAATGGGGAGATGATGATGTGATGGAGGGGATCCTGCGGAGTTGGCTGTGCTTCCCTCAGCTGTAGCTGCAGCAGTGGCTGTGTGGGACAGGAGCTTCACGTGCACAACTTGAAACCTGTGCCATGGGGTCAGGTTAGGGGCTGTGCTCTGAACTTCCCATCTCCTAATCCCTAGATAGGCAGCAGCTTGCTGAACCACGTTCAGGGTTGAGGCATCTTTAATGATGGCATTAAACATTGTGCCCTTATCTCTGTTGGACTTTGGTACTTGTGCTGCGGGTGATACTGAAGCTGTTGACAAGTGCTCTCCTGCAGGATAACTGTAAACAGCAGGATGACCTCTTTGCTGTGCCTTTGCCCTGGAGGCACAGTGGTGGTGGTGATCTGTGCCTGTGTAATTGCAGTGCCACGCAGCACTGGTTTGCCACTGGCTTATTGGCATGGTGTGGTTCAGCCCTCGAGCAGTAGAAGCAGAGCTCAGTAGGCCTATGGACAGCCAATTGGGTGTGCTCCCAAAATATATTTATGCATCTGGGGGGGATCCAGTTGTACGGAAGATGCAAGTAGTAGTTAGTTCATCACCAAATGCAGACAGCTTTTTTCTTGGCATTGTCGGTAGTAGTGATAATAATACAGGTGAGCTGGAAATAGTAGTTCACAACAGTGCTCCCATTGCAATTCAGTCTTAGCAGCCGTTGCCTCGTGGAGGTGGTATTGTCCGTGGTAGTACTGTGTGAGTCAGGACAGTGAGAGCCTGATCATAATAATCCCAGAGTAGAGCGATCTCAAATCCCACAGCACATACTCTCCTACTATTGACATGTACTGCTGTGTGCAGAGGGGGCTGAGCTGCACACAGCATGGAAGTTACTGATCCCTGATTTCAGGAGCGTTAAGCCCTGGCTTACTCTCTCATGGCAGCTGGTTGCTCTTATGGCTTCAAACAGTTCTGATGTCTCCTCTTGAGAACAGTTTTCTTAAGTTTAAGGGGCTCTGTTTCATCCTCTGTAGTGTCAGGAAAGAGATGTGAATCTGTTCTGGTGAAGCACCCTGATGTGCACAGCAGTAATGCTGTGCGGGGGTTTATCACCTCCTAGCATTGACCAGAGTTAGGTTGAGGCTGTGTCAGTGACACAGACATGGACAGAACTTGGTCATTTTGTCCGGTAACATTTCTTCTGCCTCCTTGCAGGTCACACCACATCCGCGTCCAGATGCTCCAAAATCCCCAACACCAAATCCAGCTGGTCCCGGCAGAAGGAGAAGAAGCCCTCTGAGGTATGCGGTGCGAGGCGCTGCCCAGGACCCGCGCTCCTGGATCTCAGAGGGGTCCTTGTTCATGCAGGTGGGGTTTGGAGGTGGCCCCGTGCTGCTGTTCCAGGCTCAGTGCCCACCTGGTGTCCTTTGGCCATGCCCTGCTGCCCCTGTGTGGCTCTCAGCTCTGTTTCCAGTGGATGTGGAAACTATACCAAGTGTGAGCTGTTGTTGTAGCAACTGCACTGTTTAGCGGCGGTCATCGTCATTTCCAGAGCAGTGTGAGCAAAGCCAGAGTGACATTGCTCACACATTGCCATCCGGACCAGTGTCCAAACAGAGCTAAGTTTAGCTGAAGGTGGAGCTGGCAGGCCTGCAGCCTCCCTGAATGCAGCTGTAAATCCCAACTCGAGCCGCCGTGCTCTGCTGCTCCTGGGGCTGTGGCCTCATGAGCACAGACCTTTGTAACATCCCCCTTTGTGCTGAGCAGAGATTTTGAGGTTTTCTTGTGGTCACTGCCTGAGTTACAGCTGTGCTTAGTCCCTATCACTGTGACAGATTTACATTGATGTATCCCATGTGCTGGCAGGGGACAGAAGCTTAAAAAGCCCAGGTTGCTTGTGCCTTCAGGGCTGAGGAGCTGCTGTGACTGCTGAGGTACTTGGGAACTCTCCAGAGAACCCAGATACAGGTGTCACTGCCTGCTGACAGCACTGCTGGGTGGGTGTATGCCAGGGGTGGGTGTGTGCCAGGGCCAGGAATGTCCCTTTGTAGTTGTCAGTGTCTCTCAAAATGAGTGATGGGGGTTTTGTGAGCTGAGCCCCATGTACAGAGACAGTGTGTGGGGCGTCTCCTCCGTCTGGGACACCCTCACCCCTCCATTAAATGACATTAAGGATGCAGGGTGAGCTGGGTGTGCACTCTGGGGACACCACGGGGCTGTGCCTGGAACACACTGTGCAACACTGGGGCCTGTGAGGACCAGGACTGGGTTCAGGGCACATTCCAGAGGACTCAGATCTGGAGCAGGTGAAGTGGAGCAAAGCTTGGCATTGCGTCGCTGAAGAAGTATTCTGGGTTCATGTAACAGCTGGGGCAGAGTGATCCGCAGCAGCACATCGGAATTGGAACTGCAGGGGACCTCGGGATGGCAATGTGCAGTGCCTCACACTGGAGTTTGGCCGGGACACTCAGCTATCAAACCAACCAAGAGTTCAGTGGGAGCCTGAGCAGGTGCGAGCGGTCCACATCTCGGCTGGAGTCCCCCATCCTGTATCTTCCTCGTGACTGCTGGGTGCAATGCCAGCTGTGAGCATCATCAGTACAGCCCGTGGCACACAGCAGTGTGTGGAGGTCCGCCCAATGAGCATTGGTTTGTGGATTTCCCTTGTAACAGCATCTTCCAAACCATCTCCAGCTGCCTTGTCTCCTGCTGCGGTCATCCCCAGTGTGGGCAGCTCAGGCACAGCTCGGGGTGCAGGACCACCCCCAGCCTCTGCTGTCCCTTCCAAAGTTGTGTCCCTGTTTCCCTGCAAGAGGGATGAAGACTGAGCTGCCATCTGCATTCCCCTGGCGACGTGCATAGGAGATGAAAAATCAGAAGCATTAGCGTTACATAGTTATTAGCTGGGTCAGGGGGTGATGTTTATTATGAAAGACTCTGTGAGAAGGGATTAACTATGCACATTAAAAACCACCCGATACGAGGCATCTGGAAAAACAAGCTTCTTAACATGGAAAAGTACTGAGCTGTTGGTAAACATCCGCGATGGGGGCCACTGCCAGGGAGGGTGATTATCTGTGTGTGTCACGGGGCTCTGCCTGGGCTCTCCCAGTGTGTCCCAGACATCGGGCTCTGTGAAAACTCACAAAGGTGGCAGCTGTCCCCGTGCCCACCAGACTGCTGGCAGGATGGCCTCAGGGCTGAGGATGGAGTCAGGCAGCTCCTTGCATCCACAGCTCCTGATTGTGTTAATCTCCTGATTGCATTTATCTCATTAGGGCTCTTTCATCCCTGGGCTTGGCCTGGAGGGTGCAAGGGGTCCTGTAACCCCAAGTGCTGCTGCCCCAGGCAGTTCTGTGAGGTGCAGGGATGCTGCTGGTGGGAGCAGGGTGCAGAATGTGTGCTCAGCTCCTCCCTCTCCTTGATGCTGAATCTGTAGCAGGGATGAGGTGTGCCTGAAGTATGGATTTGTGCTTCTGGTGCAGGCACGTTAGTGCAGTCCTGCCCCCAGCTACAGGGATGTGAGCGTAAGCCTCGCCGGGTTTGATGGCAGTTGTCAGCCCTCTATCCTGTTCCGACAGGGAACAGTTGTCAGTGTCTAAGCAGAGGATATAAGAACAAGGCAAGTGTGTAATGATGCTTACCAGTTACATCCTGCAGCTCCCAGCCGGCAGCGGCCTGGGGACTCTCTTGGATGCTACATCTGAGTCACTGCGTTAAGCCAGGATGTTAGTCATTAGCTTCTGAACTATTCGGGATCCAGAGCACTGCCACGATCTGTGCTGCTGGAGTGCTTTGTGGGGGCAGAAGTACCTGCTGCTCCGGGTCACCCTGCATACCTGGCATGGCCCTGCATTCCCAGCTCTCCCCGTGCAGCTGCTGCCCCTCTCACTCCAACCCATCCCGCTGGGGATCGCGGGGCTGCAGCTGCACGCTGTCTTCAGGATGAGGGGGAAACTGTGGATTTATACAATTTACATTATTTTCTGCTTTCCTCCTTCAGATATGACTTCCGTCTTGGGCAAGATGTCTTTTTCCATCCCTTTATGAGCACTTAACCCTTTTTAAACATCCTCATTTTTATGTCGTTTACCTCCTAGAAAGCCGCAGTTGTTGCACCGGTTCTCTCTGTGTTGATATTTTTTCCCTCTGCAGTAGGTACATACTGCTACAGGGTGCTGTGGATTTAGTCCCTGGGCTTTCCACGCTTTAAGAAAGACATTTGTAAGAGGCCATATGGCCAGGCAGGGCTAGATATACTTCTACTGTGCTGGATTAAGAGGAGATATGCTGCTGCTGAAAGGTTGGACTGCAGTGCCTTTGTCGCTTTTCCCGAGCCAGCATGGTTCTAACAGATTAATGCCATTGTCTTTTGAATGCTGAGAAGGGCAGGACAAAAATGCTTCTAGTTCCTATTTTAAATTCTGTTGTTCATTGGATCTTTCACATTCAGCATTTCGAGAGGAAACAAGAATAGATTAAGAGATAGCGGCCTGGATCCCAAACGAACACGAGAGTAAGTATTTCTCTCCCCACAGGCAGATAATATCGCGGCTTACAGACATGCACCAGGCATTGCCACGTTTCTGAGCCCAGCTACTGCACATTGCTGCTCAGCTCCTTCTGATCAGGCCAGAAGAGTGTGACAAAATGCCTGGGAAATGAGATGGGGAGGGAGCCGGGTGGGCGGCCAAGGGCTGGACCCGCAGAGGTGCCAGCTCCAGCTGATACGAAGACAGTTTGTCCAACCAAAAGATATTCCCAGGGCTCCCATTGTTCTCGTTGTTTTCTCTTTCTCTCAAAATCCTTGTGACTCATGAGCTACAGCAAACAATTTTCTGCTTGAAATAATGAAGGGCTCATTGGATCGCTGACGGGAGGAGAGAGCCCTGGGAGGAGAGACCTGCGGGGCTGCTGCTGCAGAATGGGTGGTGATGGAGGAGTGGTGTTGAACCAAAACCCAAAGAAAACGTTTTGTCTGAGCTTCCAGAACCTCTTCATGCTGGGAACCATCGCTACAGAAGCACAGAAGAATCGGTGCCCGTTGCTCCCAGTGGTGCTCCGGATCCTGTGGGCATGCTGCTGTAGGTGCTGGATGTCAGACAGGGCCATGCTCTGCAGCGTGGAGCACTTCGGAGTGGTTCAATTTTGCAAAGCCTCTGGGGGATGCAGACATCAGTGTGCAAGAACATGAACCTGTGCAAGGGCTGCTGCCACCACGCAGGGCCAGGCACGGTCCCTGGGCTCGCTGTACTTCTCAGAGCTAATGAAAAGCAGCACTAGACGAGTGTTTCTTTAGTTTAGATTTAAAGACCAAAACAGATTCAGCTCTTTGGCTCCTGCCCAGCAGCTGATCTCATACAAGTGAAAAGCAGTAAGGGATGTGGATCCGACGTTCTCGGGTCAGCGTGAGGGGCTGGTGGGGTTAGTGGCAGCTTCAGCCCTGCTGCGTGCTCCCTCGAAGAGCACAGTCCTCGTGTTAAGTGGAGCTGAGCAGTGCTGAGCACAGCGCATTGCTGTACTGAGGGGGTTTGTAGGTGAGTGAAAGAGCCTTGAAATCGATGTGGGGATCTGAGAGGGGCACAAGGGCAGGGCTGATGGGCAGAGATCTGAAGTGCAGAACAGGAGGAGGATGCTGTTGTGGTAACTGAGCAGCAGCATAGCCCCACATTGAGCAGAGCCCCAGCTGTGTCTCCAGGTCACAGGAGGGCACATTTGGGTTGCTTGCACAGCCACAGGAATACCCTTCTGGAGCCGGGCAGAGTGAGAAACTGGGATGTCAGAATCAGAAGTTGCATTGTTTCTCATTAATGTAGGGTTTGGTTTTAGTTGAAATCAACTGAAACCATATTGAGGGAAGATCAATATGGTTTTTGCTTCACAACAGCAAACTACAAAAATAACAACCAAGATGGATATGTCCTTGGGTAATGCGATGGTTCTTGTGTGACATTGACTTCTCATGTTTCTGGACCTCTGGGATGGGCTGCCAGGATGGATGAAGGTCTCTGCAATGGGATTCTTACCTGGAGAAGCTGTCATGTTGCTCGGGCAGCTCTTGGCAGCACATGGGAGGAGGCAGCTGCAGATGCTGGCTTTTTCACATTCTTCAGAGGAGCATCATCCAGAGATATCTGTGTTCCTGAAGATCCGTGTGGGATCCATGGGATGTGTGTGGCAGGACCTAGGCAGGACTTTGAGAGCTGAAGCAGCCTGTAACCCAGTGGTCACATTGATCAGGTGTTTCTGGGTGCAAGAGCTCTGCTGGCTGTTGGAATCGTGCAGCACTTGGCAGCAAAGGGAAGCAATTCACATCTGTAATGTTTGACTGCTGGTTCCATGTGGTGTATGGTGGCTGGCTGCTCTGTCCCTTTTGGTGCTGCCATCGGGCCCAGGTGCCACCAAGGTGAGCACCCACCAGTCCCTGCAGCTTGGCCGTGGCACAGGGCAGGTGGCAGCCAGGCTGCCGAGACAAACTGGGTTCCTGTGGGAGGGAGGAAACAGTAAACAGTGCTATTGAGGGAAAATTGCTTGTTTTCTGGTACACAACTTTCTCTTCACCGCCAGGTCCTCAGTTCATCAGTGCCCAATTTGTCCTTTATTTAGTTTTCATAAATAATTCAGAAGAGTTTGAGTAGAATAATTGAGTCTTTTCCCAACCCTAATCCCAGACAATTCAAAACAAAAAGACATTTAGATTACAATTTGAGTGTATTAGCTGCTGGGAGATTTCCAGACAACTGATCTGCTTTCCTTTACAATTTCTCTGGCGTTCTATCATTTCTAAAGTGTTCTGCTTTGATAGTTAATAATTTGAGCATTTCCAGTTCTTCACGAAGAGACAGAGGCATCGCTGTGATAAAGTGCTGGCGTGCTCGCTGCCTTTGGAAGCACGAGCTTATCTGTTTTCCAAGAAGGACTAAATAAATGAAGTGGTAAGATTGCACATCCAGCCCGCGATGCGCCTTATCATCTTGGGGGAAGTAGATGCAATCGTGCTTATTTGGCTTAAAATTAAAACCCGGCTTCTTCGCTGATGTGAGCTGGAGATCCAGAAGGGGTGGATTTGGGGATGGCCGAATGCTGGAAGCAGTGAGGCTGTGCTGTGTGGGGGGAAGGAGCTGTAGGAGGGCAGTGCAGGCAGCGAGGTGTGCACGCTGTGTCGTGAGCAGAGCGTGGCTGCGTAGCAGGGAGCTGCAGCACGCTGACCTTGTTTATTTCTCCCTGCCTGTTATGTGGACGTGCGGCTCTGCGAGGATTATGACTTCTTGCATACTCCTTGTGCTTAATTAGCATTGATCTTAATCATTTTTATTATTTTTTTTTTATGGCTCGTGCTGCCAGCGTAGCAAAACGTTACCGTGGTGCTCGTAGCAGGGAGTTTGTTGCACCGAGAGGAATTTGATCTTGCTGACATGCAGCCCTGTTCTGTCTGGCTGCAGCATGGAGGCTGTTGGTTGTGTTTGTTGGTGGGACTGTGCCTGGGCAGCTCAGGACCACTTTGTAGGGATGTGGGGCAGTGATGTCTCCAGGCAGATGCAACAGCAAGGAGGTACCAGTGCAGTTCCAGGAGGTCCCAACATAGAAAAGGTCCTTTATTGTATTTAACTCTAATTGGGTTATCAGCTGAGGCTCTGGGGATTAAACAAACTGACCTAAATCCTGGTCTCAGTGGTCTTAGTTAATGTCTAGTTTCCTGCATCTTAGCTGATTTAGTTTCCAAAACACTCTCCAAAGAGTGTTATCATTGTATTGGAAGTGTAAAGCCATCCTGTGGCATTTACTGTGGCTCTCACAAAGCAGTCCTCGATCTGAGGCCAACATTGCAAACAGAAGCAGTGCTGAAGGGAACACCTGGTCCGTCCCAGCTCTGCAGAAGGAGCAGTGCTTGGAGCCTGGTGGTGTCCCAGTCTGGCTGCTGGCATCGCTGTCATCACTGCAGCTAATAGCAGATGGTAGAGAGGAGAAACCATCCATTTTCATTTACGATTTATTTTTACCCTGCAAGAGACAGGGTTGCTCGCGTTGTTGCTGCCAGGCAGTCCCCTGCAAGGAAAGCCTTATTTACTGCAGTGGGGTTTTTTTGGGATGCTTTTCTCATCGCAGTGCTGGGGGAAAGCACTGCAGGGCTGAACATGAGATGGGAGTGAGCCCGTTCCCTGCCCAGGGGTGCAGGTTGTCACAGGGAGGGCTCCTCTTCTGTCTCCAAGCAGGTTTAGTGGGTCAGGAGAAACCTCCACGTGTTTGGCTGTGGGCATGGACACGGGCATCTGTATCACCATTTAGCCAGAGATTTTCCTGTTCACTAAGCAAACAGTTTTTTTCCAAGACTGTAAACTCAGCTTTGCCCTCGGGTATGAGGGAGACAGTGAGCATGTGAAATGGCGTTACAGCTCAGCGATGCCTTTGTGTTTCCACCGACCCATCAGGCCCCAGCAGCTTGTCTTAACACACCAGCTCCAAACTCCTCACCCAAAGCCAAACCCAGCCTGTCCAGCTTTCCATGGCCATGGCTCCAGCTGTGGTTGCAGCAGCAGAGCTGTGGGTTTGTGGTGGGGATGCTCTGATGCTGATGCTCTCCACTGCAGCAGTTCTGGAGATGGAGTTGGGTCTGCTGTCAGCTATTCCCACATAAATCCCCAAAAATGCCTTCTACTGACCCCAGTGACATCTGGAGCTATCTGCTGGTGGGCAGTGCCAAAACTGGGGCAGGGTCACCCAGCGAGTTGGGCTGTGCTTGCATGCCCACGGGTGTGCAAAAGCTGCTCATCATGTCAAGAATAAGAGGAGCATCACCTGCCCCAGTGGAAATGGTAGAAAGCCCATCACTGTGAACACTGATCACCCAACAGAACACAGCCCATCGTGGTGCCAGGCCAACGTGGCACTCCTTCTGCTCTGTCACCCATGGCCATGCCCCAGCTCCTGCCCTCCACCCACTGCTGGTGTTTTCCTGGTGCAGGTTTTCCGGACGGACCTGATAACGGCCATGAAGATCCCTGACTCCTTCCAGCTCAGCCCTGAGGAGTACTACGTGCTGGCAGACCCCTGGCGCCAGGAGTGGGAGAAGGGCGTGCAGGTCCCAGCCAGCACCGAGGCCATCCCTCAGCCCGTGGTCAGGTAAGCAGCATCCCTGTGGCTGGGGGTTCTGAGCTGGGAAAACTGGAGGGGGATCGTGAAGGTGATATTGTGTTGGATATTAGGGCTAGTTTTTTCTCAGGAAGAATGGTCAGGCATTGGAACGGGTGGAGGTGTTCTGGAAGCATGGAGATGTGGCACTTGTGCACGTGGTCAGTGGGCACGGTAGGATGGATTGGGGTTGGACTTGGGGATCTTAGAGGTCTTTCCCAACCGTAATGGTTCTATGATTCAGGGCTCAGAGGTGTGGAGAAAGGCTGAGGGTGTTCGGCCTGGAGGTGAGGGGAGGCCTTGCTCTGCAGCTTTTGGAACTTGAGGGGTGTTTGTAGACAAGGGGAGAGTGACTTCTTACATGGACAGATAGTGATAGGACAAGTAGGGGTGGCTTTAAACTAGAAGAGAGGTGGACATTCTTTACCCAGCGGTGGTGAGGCACACAACTGTGGATGCCCCATCCCTGGAGGTGCCCACAGTCATGGATGAGCCCTGGGCAGCCTGAGCTGGGAGCAGCCAGCCCATGCAGGGTGAAGCTGGGGAGGCTGTGAGGCCCCTTCCAACCCAGCCCCATTGTATGGCTGTGCTGGAGCTGTATGTCGTGGTGTGGGGGTGCAGAAGTTGTCCTCTAAATTAAAAACTTCTGTGGGCTGCTCTGATGTGTTGAAAATGTGATGGGGATGCAGAGATTGGAGGACTGGGAACAGGAGCCCAGCATTAGCCAGGCATCTGCAGGACTTCGTATTGGCCCAGATCGGTGCCTCCTTAGCTATTTTAAAATTGGGAACTGTGTTTAAAGGCGACACTGAAACAGCTGCTGAGGCACAAAAGAAATGTGGGTGAGCGACTGCCCTGTCACAGCAGTGTCTGAGAATACTGTGTAGGGAGCACGGGGAGCCATGGCACAGGCATTGTGCTGCTGTGGGGTGGGCTGGGGCTGTATGCTGCCCACCATGAGGGGTTTGAGGCAGCACTGGTCCCATCGAGGCTTGGTTTGTCTGCAGCTGCTCCTGCAGCTGCCAGCCCAGGGTCTGATGCAAACTTTTGTGTATGCCCCTAGTTCCCCCCAGCTCTCCCCAAGGGAAAATAGAGAAAGAAATGAAGCTTTAATGAGCCTGAACACATCAAAAGGGAAGTTGGAAAAGGGGGCTGTTGAGTTGATTTAATCCTTAAGGAGGGGGAAAAAAAAAGAAGGAAAAACAACAACAACAAAAAGCGTGGAGTGTCTTTTTTTAGTTGTCTTTGATAGCTAACCGCAGTCTGCACTCATGAGCACTCTGCTTCCCAGCTGAGGATCAGCCAGGGCTGCTTCCAGCCGAGGAGTGATAGCTTGGCAGTGCCTGGCTGGAGGTGCCCTCCTGCAGCTGACCCCAGCAGCATCTGCAGGCAGCACTGTGCCTGCCCCTGGGCAGCCCACCGTGAGCTCTGCGTGCAGATCACACCTCTGTCTGCTTCTTTCCCCTTCTTTCCAGGGGTCCCAAGCACTGGCAGCTCCGTCCCTCTTCTGTAGGGTTTCTTTACAGACCAGAATCACAGAGGCCTTCTGCATGTGTTGCTGTTTCTGTCTGGGTCCCTGCCCGGAGTACAGCCCCATGTTCTGCATGGCAGTGAGGTGATGAGCTCGTGGCTGCGCAGATGCCTTTTCTGGCAGGGCAGCACGCATGGTGTGGGGGACTGTGTCCCTCTGATGGCATCAGTGCTCTGAATCCCATATCAGTGCTGTGGGCTGGTGGTGCACTGAGCTTTTTGCAGGCTGGAAGCTCAGAACCCAATGGCTGCTGCTCCTCCAGGGCATGAGGTGACACAGCCCCGGGTACAGCACTGCCAGGGGCAGCGTTTTGCTTTGTACCACATCTCAGAGTGGAGCATTGCCCTTAGAAATGGGGAGGAAGGCACTGAAAGGTGCATCGCACGCAGCCTCTGCTCTTTTAATCTCTTGCCTGGGCGCTCGGAAATGAGCTCTTCCTCCTCGTGCTTCGCCTCTAGGTTGTGTGAATCCAAAGCTGAAAATGAGATTTGGAAACGTTTTATTTTGCTGGAGCTCTAAAATGTCAACGCTGTGGGTGAAGGAGGAGGAAGGTGCTTTCTTTTAAGGCGTGCTTTCCCCAGAAAGCAGCTGCCTGGAAATGCCCTTGCTGAGAGCCACCTTAACATGGGGTCCTTTGCAGACTGCTGTGAACCGTGGAGGAAGAGCATCCTTTGGCCCCACTCTGGTGCCCAGGACTGGATGCCACTGGCCATGTGGTGCTGCCTGCACAGCAGGGCTCTTGGGCAGTGTGGGACATCGTGTGCTTCCTCTCCACAATTCTGACTCATCAGAACTTAAAAGGAGGATCATTTTATGCAGCAGCTTGCTTGGGAATTGCTTGCAGCCTGAAGGGCAAGGCTTGGCTCTAGAAGCCATTGGAAGGCAAATGAGAGCAGGGAGAATGAGGTCAGTTTCTCCCAGCAGAGGTACTTCCCATCCCTGTGGGTCCCATAGCCAGGAATTGCCCTGGGCTGCCCAGTAGCAGGGCTGAGCCGTGCAGCCCCAGGATGGGTTCACAGAGGGTGGAACAGACATTTCCAGTGTGCTGGATGCAGAGTGGGACCATCGCAGCTTGAGGTTAAGGGTAAGCAAGTAAAGGGAACAGCACTGAATGCAGTTACCCTGATTGTCTGTGAGCACTGGAGTGTGGGGACCCTTAAGTTACCAATGGGATCAGTGGGCATGGTGGGGGTGGTCTGGGGTTGGACTTGGGGATCTTAGAGGTCTTTTCCAACCTCAGTGATTCCATGATTTTATGAACTCCCACAGTTAGGCTGTGGTGAGCTCCAGAGGAAGATGCTCTTTGCAGGGTTGCTTATACGGGCCCACAGAGCACATCACTCAGTGGGTACAGAGCCTGACCCTCATCCTGGTTCAGCACTGGCACCTAGCCCTGGTGCTGTGCACCTGTAAGCCTTCAGTTCCTTATCCCCTGAACTGCTTAACATCTCCCTTCCCCAGCTGACAGGGATGTGGGCAGGACCTCGAGGCAGCTCCGGGAGCTCACATCAGTGTGTGCTGTACACCCCGCATCCTGTGAATGCGCACACAGCGGGAGGACGAGCAGGAAGGCTGCTTCTTGCTGGCAGGGTTCCCAGATATTCTCGGCGTCACTGATCTCTCCTTGCATCGTTGCCGTGGCCCTGCTTGAACAGAAAACAGAAAGCACTGTGGCAACAGGAAGGCACAAGTCGTGGGGGTGGGGGGGTCAGAGGGAGGGGAGGAACGGCTGCTACACCATCCGGGCAGTGATGTGCCTGTCCCCTCGGTCCCGTCTGTCCCGTCTCCTCCAGGAGCACAGCTGCAGGTGGAGCTGAGCTCTGGCTGTGCTTGCGTGGTGCTGCTGTGGGAGCCCTGTGGGGCTGCCAGCTGTCGAACCCAGGAGGTACCCCAGCATCTCCTGCAGCTCTGTTGGAGCGTGGAGCCAGCACATTGCATCCCAGCCGGAGCTGTGCTTCCTTCCCTCCTTCCTCCCATCCCTCCCTCTCTCCCTGCTGCCTGTTGACTCATCAGCAGCTTCCCCTCGGGCTTTGCTGCAGAAGGGGCAGGCAAGATTCTGCAGCACTCAGTATCTCTTGGAGCTGCGCTGTTGTTTTAACATGAAGATGCCTGGGTTGGGTTGTTTTTTTGGGGGGGTTGTTTGTTTTTCCCACGCACTTCCAGCTTGTGGTGAAATTGTGTGAGCTCAGGGCTCCATCAGGTCCATGTGAGTGGGTTCCTCTCTTGGGAGCTGCAGCCCCAGTGGGGATGTTAGGTTTTGGGATGCCCACCGTGGGAGAAAAGCACAGGAGCATCAGCATGGGCTGGGGCTCAGTCCTGATCCAGGGCTTGGAGAGGGGATGAACATGATTGCCTTCCTCTGTTACTTCGAATCATTTCTGCTTTACAGCCTGTGTGACAAATCCTTGGGTATGCTTTCAGTGAGTCCTCACCTTTATTGCTATGGGAAATGTGTTAATCCGGCACATTCTTACTTAGGGCTGTGCCACTTCTGTTCAGAGTGTTTGCTCGTTCTCCCTGTGGATGTCTGTGCTTTTTTCTGGATCTGGCACACAGCACATCCCAGCAGTAAATGTGGAAGGAGTGGGCTGGTGTCCACTGCCCTTGATGGGAACTTCGTGGAGCTTCCACATCTCGTTCCATCACCTCCCATCTCCATCCTCTTCCTCACCCTCTGCTGCAGTAATTACAAACCCTCACTGTGGATTAGTGCACTGTGCATCCCTGCTGAATAAGATGAGAAACTCTCAAATGCTCCTTGGAAATGTGAGAGGGATCAGCTGCTCTGTGTCCAGTGCTGCTGTGGGTAATCCCATGGGATGGAGGTGAGAGATGTGCTTCTGTGAGCTGAGCTGAGCCTGTGGGACCGTGCCCTGGCACCTGGCTGAGCTGGGAGAGAGCTGATGTTGGGTTGGAGTTTTTGCACTGCATTCAAAGAATACCTGGAGGACTCACCACGGCACATGCTGCTTTGCAGCAGTGAGGTGGTGGGAAGGCAGAGGGTTCCTCCTGGCCGCCTGTTGCCTCTGATGACTCAGAGCTGGAACAGTCCTCCTGTGTTCGGGGTTCAGTGTTAAGGCAGTGATTTGAAGTGCATTGCAGAGTCTGGCTGCTGCCCATTCGGGTTGCTCAAAGCCCTGCTTCCACTTGGGTGGGTTTGTGCACAGAGGAGACCCGTGTGCCCACACCGTGCTAACCGTGGGATCACTCATCCCTTTGCCCCAGCTTTGGGGTGAGCTTCAGCTGCACTCCCTTGGTGGTCCCCTGGGGTGGGTTTGGGATTTGGGACAAGGAAGCTCCTGACTGCAGAACAGCAGTTGCAGGATTGCTACTGTCACTCACAGCATCTTCTTCTGCTCTCCATTAGTAGGCGGATAGAAATAAAAATCAGGCTATTTGCATTATCAAAATAATTGTGGGAGCATTATCTGCCTGTGACAATTAATTCCAGATGCTTCAGTGTTAGCAGCTTGGCTGAAGTTACATGAAGAAGCAACGTTTTTTTGTCTATTTTGTATCCAGCAAATGTATGTATAAGTCTCCCTGCCTTGATTGGTAGCAGCCTGAGCTGTATTACTTTGCTTCCAACACAGACGCTGCCGTGCTCTGGTCAAGCAGAAAAGCAGCTGTGCTCTGTTGCTGGAATCGGTGCTGAGACCTGAATAATTCATCTGTTGAGCTGAATCTCAGGGAGATTTAGCTTGGAATATAACTGTGAGAGAGACAGGAACATCAGCACTCTGGTCTTCATCTTGTCTGCTGGGTATCAGGCTTTTATATGGTGATAAACAGCCCCAAAACAAAATTGGAAGGGCTGTCTGAGCTTGACAAAATGGCTGTTTGGTGCCTCCTGCTCACTTGTTTTCCTCGTTTTAACACATCAAAGAGGAGTGAATTGCTTTCTCCATATAGGACTGTGTGACTCCAGAGGGCTGGAAGGACCTACTCTGCTCGCAGGCTGCTACCAGAGGAGATTGGAGATGCAGAAGGCAAAAGGGAGTGTTTTCCTGGTGATCCCCATTAACTGTAATGTGGAGATTCCAGGACAAGCTTCAGAACCTGTGTGCAGTGTGCCTGCATCCGAGGGGCTGCCCAACCACCTCCCCAACATCTGTGCCCAAATGGGGTTCTTGGAGAGGGGTTTGCAGACCTGAGCAGCCTGAGGCACGGAGCCAAACCAAGGAATATTGCAGCCAGGACATGCACTGTGCCAGCAGCTGCAAGAGGAGAAGCTGTGCAGGGTGCACCCGCAGAGCGGTGCGGTGGCGATGGCTGTAAACTTGCAGATGCTTTCAGAGCTGGTAATGCTCATTCATAGCAACCTCCGCTTGGAGAGCGCTGCGAGTTCAGCTGGGAAGAGCCTGGGCTGGCACTTGCCTGGCTGGGGACACAGAGCTGCCTGGCGCAGTGGGGTCCCTGGCTGCCCCCCAGCAGGATGGGATGCAGGACAGGATGCCATGATGCAGGACACGATGCGCATCCCGCAGCCAGCCGGGCATTACGTCACCCGCAGCCGCGCTCACTGGCTGCCATACCGAAGGGCAGGCTGATGCTTCAGGCAGTGTTAACCCTTCCTGAGCAGCCTGGGCAGCACAAAGGGACTGTGGCTGTGCTGAAAGATAGCCACTGGTGTTGGTGCAGTCGTGAAGGGGGGGGGGCTTTTGGGCGCAGAGCTGCTGTTCCAAGAGCTTGGTGCATCCTGTCAGGGCTAAATCCAGCTGCTTTGTTCCCCCAAAACAGCAGCAGGAAGCCAGGCAGGAGCTTCAGGGCTGAGCCACACATTTAACTGTGCCCAGGTATTTAGAACAAGTGCTTTACTGAAGGTTTGGGTTATACCAAGCAGGAGGGAGGCTAAAAGGAAAAATACTGCAGTCCTCAGTTGCAGTGCAGATTTTGGTCAGCTGGGGACCGCAGGGCTGGGTCTGAAGGTACACAGCGGTGCAGCCCAGCAGCAGCAGTGACAAGCTGTGCTGTTATGGGGGGGCTGCTCGCTGCCATGTAGGTGTACCAGGCAGGGCTCTGTGGGCTGTTGCCTGCAGAAGGGATTTTTTGCTGGAAACGTGCTCAGTAAGGTGCTGGCACCTGGCTGGCCTCAAAGCAGAGGGAACCACGGCTGAGGGTTCATATCTCCCACCATATCTCCCACCTTCACCCCCTGGGCTGATTCTCTCTGTCACATGTTTGTGTGTGTTTGCAAAGACAGATGCCAAATCTTGAGTTGTCTGGGGTGGGAGTTGGCTGGGAGCACTGCTAACAGTATGCTGCTGCTGGGGCAGCCTGGCAGTGTCCCCAGCATCCTCAGCCACCCACTGGGTCCAGCACCCACATCCTAGAGATGTCCTCCCCCACCCCCGCCTGCATGCTGCTTTCAGCATCGGGCCAGTTCACATAGAGCCTGACAGCTGTAATATCTCCCTGGCTTTCCCTTTTTCTCCTTTGCACTGAGCTTTGGGACTGTCACTTTCGGCTTACGGTTTTACAGACTTTCATGGGAGCTGAAGGGGTGGGATAAGTTGGCATAACAACCGTCAATAAATCAGGGCTCAAACACAGAGGGTCACAGAGAGCTGTTTGTGGTGCAGCCCCCAGTCCTGCCACCCACTCACCATCGTCCCTGAGCCATCGTGCTCCTTTTCTCACACCTTTTACTCTGCCCCTCTATTTGGAAGCAGTAGGGCTTATACAATCCGTTTGCTTAAGTTGGTAAGAAGCTTGGGTGTCTGGTCTGACTGCCTCCTGGATACTATTTTAATAAACAGAAAATGAAAATCATCCTTTTAAATTGTAGAATGCCTTTTTAAAGTTGGAGTGTGCTGCGGGAGAATTCCCCCGCGAGCAGAGCTGGCAGCATAGCAGGATCAGCATCCTCTGAAGGTTGCTGGCAGAATTATCTTTCCACTGACTTTCCTAAGCTGATTTATTTATGGACACTGGACAGGACTAATTTAGACTGGAATGTAGGTAGTGAGAAGATGAGTGGCTGAAGCCTTCATTGTCATAAAGCAAAGTATTTTTGGAAGGGAAGCACTGTGCGGGGTTATTTATTATTTCTATCTGGTGTATTAAAAGGGAGAATATAGGAAAAAAAAAAAAGCCTTCAGCCAAACTGAAGCATTCAGTTTACAGAGATGATTAACCATGGGAATTGGCTGAGTGTGTTTTATTACCACATAATCTTCTCCCAGGATAGATGCAATCCTCGAGAGTGTTGGGGTCCACTTATTCCTTTCACTCAAGTGCCCTTGAGACCCACTTGCAAACTAATGGCCTCAGGTTTGTTGTGCATTTCTGTCTGATCCCAATTTTCAGTCCTCCGTTTAAATAAGCTCTTGATTGATACAGATACTTTTAAATGCTGCCTTGCTAAATAAAGGCATAATCTCCTGCTCCTGCTTTCGTTTTTGTTTGCTGCTTTGCTGTCGTGCACCCCCTGCCCATCCTCCCATTTTGGTGCACTCTGGCTCTGGCTATGAGTCATGGGGGCTCCCGTGGTACTTCCCATCTCCAACCTGGGGTCACGCTCCGTGCTCTCTTCTCTCAGCATCCTCTGCACATCACAGAGCCTCTGCCCCTCAGGTTCTTGCTGTGTTCATGCCCATGGATGGTGTTCGCTGCTATGGAGCCTATAATGAGTGGTGGATGTGGCCTTTGACTGCAAGCTCCCCAGGACCTGTTCTCCAGGTCTGGGAGGTGCTTGGCATTGCTGTTGCAGGTATGTTTCAGACACTGCTGCTCAGCAAGCACCTTTAGGTCTTTGTGCCTTCATTAGCTTGGTCTTAATGAGAGGCAGAGAGCAGCTATGTAAGTTGCAATGCACAGTGAGTAGAAAACCCTTTTCACTTTGCAGTGCTGGGAGAAGCCACACTCCAGGCATGCTTGGCAGCAGTGCTGTTTGCATCAGTCCCTACGTGAAGCTTTTGTGATTGCATGAGTGAGCTCTTTGCAAAGCCAGGCACAGAGTGAGCAGCATGCCTCGAGTACCTGCTGCAGGGCTGTGCCACCAGCAGCTTGTGTAACGGGGATTAAGGAGGTCAGGAGGCACAGCTCTGAAGGAGCACTCAGTGCTTCTGGGTGACTTTTCTCCCACTACTCAGAGCTTTTTGACTCCAAGCCCCCGTGCTGAGCCTGCTGCTGCTCAGCCCAAGACCTGGTGCTGTGCAGACCGCCCTGATCATGGCTCATGGGACAGAGAGTTACAGCTCTGCTGGGAGCACGCTGCTCTGGGGTATTTAATGGGGCTGGGAGCTCCTTGGAGGACAGTCCTGAAGCTCATGGGGAGCACACGTAGTTTCAGTGTTATTACTGCTGTCTGCATTAAATACATTAAATACAGACTTTGCTGAATCCCCAAGCCCTGTCCTAGATTACAGCAAGCTCATTTTAAAATCTGGAGACTCGCAGAGCTGTGCTTTCATGGCTTTACTTTGAGATCCTCAGCTGAGATTTGGAGGAGCTGTCCTCGGGGTGTTGAGGCGTATCGTTATTTTCAATCCGCTGATGGGGAAAGGATGGCAAAGGGGGCTGGGTGCTCAGCTGAGCATCTCAGCGAGGGCTGAAAAGTTACAGAACCCGATGCTGGTGCTGCAGGAGAGTCAGAGCCCCGGGCTCTTGAGCAGCAGCTGGGGAGGGACGGCGTTGCTGTTTGCTGTGTTTCTTTGCAGCATTTCTGTGTGTTGACATCTGGCTGGGAGGTGCTGTTTTGGGGCAGAAACGTGAGCTGTACAAACACTGCAGCAAGCTCCTGCTCCCAACTTTGCGGAGATCTGTCATCTGGCACCACAGGCTGCTTCTCATTTCCAGCTCGTCCTCTGCTTGCATGTCATTACGCGTGACACTGTTGACGTGTGCATGGCAAGTGTCATCCGTGTTGCTGCCGACTTGCCAAGAAGCGCAGGCGAAGTGACAGGGAGTGCTGGGCAGGAAGCCTGCAGCCAGTGCTGCTGCAGTGTGCTGGCTGAGCAATGGGCTCTGAGCAGCACTGATGTGGGACGTGGATGTGGGACACCTGCGTGGCCAGGCTTGGGGCTGCAGGTATCATAAACCAGGGCACGACTAGAAGCTGGATGCACAGAGCAGGCAGGGCTGCCCTCAAGCATCTCGTCCCTGCAGCCCAGCACCAGCATCCTACTGTGCTGCATTCATTGAGCAGTAATGGGAGAACTATTGCCATGGGGAAAGCTGCTCATAATGGATATCATTTGGAAGGGCAAAGGAAAGTGACCTTTTAGGGCACTTCTCCCATGGGTGGCCGAGTTGTGCTCTCAGTGCTGCATGGTGCGGGTGCTTTTGGTGCTGTATGAGCACCAGGGCTGGCTCCCTGGGCAGGCAGCTGGTGTTTCCAGCCCAGCCCTGACTGCCTGCATGGTGCAGGGGAGGGGGCAGAGAGCAAACCTTCAGCTCACTGGGATGGGCACGTTAGCTCATTTGGCACTGGAGCATGCATGTGGGAGGCTGCTGGCAGCAGGCGTGCAGCAGCACTCGTGAGGCGGAGAGGGAGCAAGGATCCCTGCAAAGTGTAAAAGTGGCTTAATTTCTCACGGCGTGAAGGGAAATCGTGTAACTCCTGAAAAATAAGAGGGTTCCTGCAGAGACCCCGACACAAAGCTTCCCAGCCACTGATCCTGGCTGTGATCTGTGGGGCAGTGTGGGGAGCAGGAGAGATTGGTTTGCATTGAAAAGCATCCAGGCAGCTTTAGGAGGAGTGGGGCACGATGTTAAAGCCTGAATGTGGCAGCAGTGCCAGCATTGTTTCTGCAGTGATCAGTGTGATGAGGCTGATTGATAAGAGGCTGAGGCATATGGAGGCATGAGCCAGTGGAACGAGCCTCATTCCCAGATCAGTAAAAGCAAATTCTCTGTATGAGCTGTCATTATTTAAGCCTATATAGGGGCACTTTTTGTGTGTGTCCCTCATTGTCATCACAGCTGGCACGGTTTTGTGCGGTCAGAGCAGGCAGGAGAAGGGCAAACTCCCTGCCTGTGGGAACAGGCTGTATATCAAAGTCAAAAGTGGATATTTTTCTGGTTTTACATGGTCGTGTTTTTTTTTTCCTCTCTGATGACCTCAAATCTGTTCATGACAAAATGAGACTGAGCCGTTTGTTTTGGTTCTGTGTCCCGTTTACACTGGCACACAGCTTTCAGATGTGATGGCAGCCACACAGCCCCATTCCCAGCAGCCTGAGCTGTTTTCTTGCTGATGGAAGCAGCCCCAGCCCTTCAGGTCCCCTCCTTCCTCAGGAGCTAGCAGTGAACGCTTCAAGTTTCTCACTGCCAATTCCTTTCTCCTTTTCAGCAGTACTTTGTCTCTCTTCTGCCTCGAGCTGTGCTCCTATTCCTAGAGTCAGGCTATCAGTGCCATAAGTTCGCCTTCATGGCCAGATGTGGCCCCTGGGCTCCCAGCAGGATGCTTTGTGGCTGTCTCTCCACTTTTCATTCCTCCCTTACAGAATCATACCCCAGCTGGAGAACCTGCCTTCCCCAGTGTCCCCCAGCAGCCTGCCGGGCTCGGAGATTTCGGAAGCCACGAGGACGTACCTGCAGGGCATGAGCCGCTACGACCTGGATGAGCTGGATGCCTGCTGGTTGGAGCTGGTGAACATGGAGCTCAAGGAGATGGGTGAGTCCTGCAGGGCTGCCTGCTGAGCAGGCATTAGGTCTTTTAAAGGAATCACAGAATCGCAGGGGTTGGAAGGGACCTCTAGAGATCATTGAGTCCAACCCCCCTGCCAAAGCAGGTTCCCTACACCAGGTAATCGTCAGCACATTTTGGTTGAGTGCATGCAGCTAGACTGGGAATTTGACCACTGGCACTTTGCTCTGTATGGTCTGTTGGCACGGGCTTTGGGTGTGTAGTCCTGCCCGGGAGTGGAGGGATTTTCCAGTCCTTGTTTGATAAGGGCTGCTGTGGTGTGGTTGCTGCCACACGGGTAAGAATAACAAAACAATAAAACATTCACTTTTTGAGTGCATTGAAGGCTGCAGTGTGCCTGCCCGTTGCTCCCAATTCCAACAGTCTTCAAGGGAGGGACGAAGCACATTATCAAGTGGTTGAGCAGACCTGATGCATTGCTGAGGAGGACAGACCTGGTGTTGTGGAGCTTGTGTCACTGGCAGATGGCAATCAGTGCTGTCCTCATTAACTGGGCCGCTGTTAGCAGCCTCAGCTCCGCATGCCTCACTTTGGTTCACTGCAGCTCAGGCTGTGCCCTCAGGCTGCACAGAGCAATTGATGCTCCAGGATAGAGCCAGGTGCTCCTGTACCACTCCACTGTCCCTGTGGAGTGTCTGTGGGTCTCCCCATCACCGAGGCTGGGTGGCAGTCAGGATGTCTCTGGGCTCCAGGACAGGGCTCTGTCTCTACTTCCACTTCCCCTTGCACACACTCCTTAAGCCTGAGGAAGGCAGCAGGCAGGGAACTGCCTTGTTCAGCTCGGTTGGGTTAAACTTGGCTCCCTTTATTTCTTCAAAGTATTTGGTTACAAACACAATGCCTGAAATGGTTTTCAGATGTGGAGCTCCCTGGCTGATGGATCACTTGAAGGCTGAGCCAGGACAGGGATGCTCAGCAGAGCCAGATGTGCATTGGATGCATCCTTCCCATGTATGCAGCGTGGGTACCAACCCAGCTCTGCACCCAGCTCTGTGCAGGCTGCCTGCTGGGCTGGCACCACGCACGCAGCAGGACACACAGCACCCAGACAGATGCACCTGGATGTGATGTAAGGATGCAGCCAGTGAGTTGCCAGTGATGCTCTCTGCAGTTCTGAGCTGGCTGCGTTTTGTTCCTGCAGCTCTATCATTTATCAGGCAGTAAGCTTTCACAAGAGCAGTCCTGTGGGGGTATCTGTACAGAGCAGGGACCGCAGTAACTAGGGGGCCCTCTGTAATAACAACTATGGATGGTAATAATGAGCCCTGGGGATTGCAGCAGTGGTAATGTGAAGAGACTCACTGCCCATCAACTGATTCTTCAGTCCATTCCTGTTGCTAAAAGAACTCTGTAATTACTGTGTGAGCCTGAAATATGCTGGCAGCTTGGGAAAACAGTGTTTGCAGTGTGAAATCTGCTGCAAATGTGGCTGCAGCCCAAAGCTGTGTACAATCTCACCCCATCCCCAGCTCTCCCACTCGCACATCAGGACTGGCTCCAGTGCATTTCTTGTTGGTGCCCCAAGCATGTGGGGCACAGGTCTGTGGTCCTGCATGGCTCAGCCTCTGCTTCCTACAGGGCTGGGGGTGTGGGGTGCTCATCTTGGTGAGATGTGGAGCTTTTGTGGCCTTTGCCAGCTCACCCATAGGGCTGCAGTGTGTAGGGTGGTCTGGGGGTAAGCAGTGCTTTCTCCTGGAAGCCCTCGACATTAATGACATGCTGAGATTTCCAAACCAGCTTTGCTAATCTCTGAGATCATTGACGTGACTTAACTGGAGAGTTGCAGCCTCTCCCCCAATTCAGAGAAGTCAGAAGTTATCTCCCAGCCTGAAGAGATATGCAGAAGTTGAAATTCCTCCTGGGTGTTTAGCTGAGCTGCTGTCATTGGGCAGTTCATGGGCACAATGTGTCATCCACGAAGTATTTAATGACAAAGAAGGAGCGTGATCTCTGACTGGCTCCTGAGCAGCAGTGGGGAGGAGAGCTGGAAAACACCTATTAGCTCATCCCTGCACTGATCACCGAGCTCATAGCACATGCCTTTTCCAGTCCTTTTTAGGTCACCTCTGAGATGGAATTTTATCTCTGGGATCAGATAAACCCCCAGATAGCTGCAGCTATCTGCCACTGCTGCTCCGCTCTGAATTGGGTGGGCAGTGGTTTGAAGGACTCCTAAACCACCCCCACCAGTAAGGTGATTCAGTAGCTGGGGCTGTGCTCAGTGGAAATGCACTGTTTAAAGGACTTCTGTGGGTGCAAGAGGTAAAATCGATATTTAAGCAAGCCTGAATGTTTTATTTGTTACTGCTGCAATAGGAGACAGCAGAAGAAGGGGGTCTTGAGGTTGTGTGTATGAAACCCTGAACCAATTTATGCATATGCCACTGCTGGCAGTGCAGGGCTGTCCTTCCAGGGTGAAACCATGCCCTTATCCTTTGTTGTTTTTTTTTTTCATTAAGGTTTTATGCAGTATGTTGCGATCTCTGTTAAATACAAAGCTATGGTAAGAGTGGGGCCAGAGAGACTTCAAAGACCTGGGCTGAAAGATCCCTTTGCAGTGATCAGCACTTCATAAAAACATGTGGAAAATCCTAAAGAAATTGCTAAAAACGTTGCCGGAATCGATTTTGCTGAAAGCAGAATAGAAGTTTCTAAGTATTCCCTTGACTTAATCCATATGGTGTATGCTGCTCACATGTGCCCACCACAGTTTCTATCTTGGGAGCTGGAGGTGTTCCTGTTATTTTATGGCAGGAACACGCAAAGGTCACATTTATTGCTTTTGAAGCTCCAGGGGGAATTCATCGCTGCATACTTGAGATATGTCTGTGTACTAATTAGATCATACCTCCCTCCGTGGAGGTGAGCTTGGTCAAGTAGATGTGCAATAAACCCGGGTCAGCAGAGGAGCTGCAGGGAACACACGCTCTCTTGAGCAGAGACTGCCACTGAAAGTACTGCAGAGAGCAGGGCTGCCCTGCCCGGGGCTGCCCTGTCCTTTTGGGATGTGGGACCCATTTTCCCCGAAGCATTGTGTTGGATCTGCAGGGCTGGGCTGCAGGTGGGACATCTCCAGCAGCATCCCAGCGCAGCCGTGCCCATCACTGTGCACAGCCACCCCACGATCTGTCATTGGAAGATGTTTCGGTGTTTTTAAGATTTGGGACACTATTCCCTGCCGTGGAGGAACCCAGTGTCACACTGGTGCATCCAGACAGGATACTGGGATGGAAGTGCTGCAGTAGGACTGCCATGATGGGACCACTGTGATGGAACTACTGCAGTGGGACCAATGTGTTGGGACTGCTCTTATGGGACCGCTGTGATGGGGCCTCTGGAGCATCAAGGGGCTGCCTGTCCCCAGGGGGCCAAGCTCATCTCACAGGAGGATGTGCACAGCTCTGTCCCTTTTGTAGTGGGATCCATTTCCTTTACTCAACAGCCCAGCTTTCCCCTTTCAAGTGTCTCCCCACATCCCACAAGCAGGAGGAGCAGCTGATGTACAGAGGCTTCGCTGAGCCCTCCACCACTCACATTGCCTTCACGTTCCTCAGCCCAGTTTCTATGTCAAGCCTTGTTTTGCTATTTCCATACATTCCTTGCAGTAATTGCAGCAGTTCCCAGCAATCCTCGGCGTGTGCTGCTGGCTGGAGTGAAGAGGCTTTAATCAGAGTGCTCCAGGACAGCTCTGTCAGTGCGCAGCATTACCGGAGAGAGACAGCAGATTATGAAGTGGCTTCTAAAACATTTTGTCATCGTCTTAAATTTGAGCAATAATTGATGTCGGTGGGTGGCATAAAGGGTGATAATTGGTTCCTGTAAATCTTTTAAGTGCATTAGCAGGCTGTGTTGGTAACAGAATATCTGGAAGTTTCACTGCCTGCGTTGAGCTCACGCCGGCTGCGCGTTGCCGTGTGTGTGCTTCGGTGCTTTTGGGTCTGTTGGTAAATAAGCTCAGTACAAGATGAATGGGAACCCCATGCATCTTCCAGATGCAGCGTGGGCTGAGGCTGTTGGGCTGCAGATGTGTGGGGCAGGCAGGCAGAGCAGGGCTGCAGATGGTTTGCATTGGGGTCTGCATCCCCGCCTGCCCTCGTGTGGGATCCCTGGGACACAGCCCTGGGGTGGGGGGAGCAGGGGCTGCATCCTTTCTGCCCCCAGTGTTTCAAAGACACCATCACACAAGTGGTTGTTGGGTTGGTTTTTTTTGTTTATTTTGTTTTTTTTTTCTTGAAGAAGGAACAGTAGTTTTGTTTATGCATTTCTTTTTTTACTGAAAAAGAGACTGTGAGGTTTATGGCTTGTGGGTCGACTAATGGCCCAGCCTGCAGCCCTGATGAGCCTTTGTTCGTGAGCTGTTTCATCTCCAGGTACACTACACAGGCTAAAAGGATTTATTGTTTCGGCAAATTGATTTCAGCAGAGTGCAGTTTAGTCAGAAATAGGTCTCTGTTTTGTGAGAGGTGGCACTCCAGCTATTTTTCCTCCCTGCACAGTGAATAGGCTCAAACCAGGATAAGGAGTAGCTGAGAATTCATGTAGCAGAATATTGCTCCTTCATGCCACATAAATTGTGGTGTTGCAGAAATAATGATAGTGCGCAGAGGAAGTGTTGGGATGCTCAGGGTGGCTGCCCACGAGAACCCAGCTCTGGGGCAAGGATGGGGGAGGCTTCGCCCCAGTGGGGATCCTGTTCTGGATGAAGTGGTGCCAGTGCTCCTTGTGGGTGTGGGAGCTCCTCCTGGGGATGATATTGAGTCCCTGGAACTGTGGGAGCCAGGAGGGAGCATCGCTTTCTAGGGAAAAGGATAGGAAAGCCTCATGGCTGAGTATGCAGGATAATGAGCAAATTCCCATTTCTGTGCCTCGTGCCCTATAGAGCCTAAGAGCCACATGTCCATATGAAGTACCTTCCAGGAGCTTCATCTCCTGCTGTTAACCTGGCTGCTGCCTGTGCTGGGGGTGTCCTGTCCCCCTGCTGTGGGAGCCACTCATGGCTGGGAGCGAGGGGAGCTGGGAAGACCCTCAGGTTTGGTGAGGGTTCAGAGCCACATCCAGAAATGATCATCGTTTCTACAAAACATGCCAGAGCATGTTGATGAGCTTGAGGATTCTGCAGGTACAGAGCTGTGGTGTTGTGAGCTGGGGCTTACTGCTTGCACTTGTTCACCTGGAGTCACCCGCTGCATATCCGAGTGGATCCACACCAGGGGCTGGAGCAGGTCACAGCGGTACTGCACGCTGCACAGGGACTGTTTTGGTGGAGAGTTTTTTGGTTTTGCTTTCTGTCTGGCCGTGATCGATACAGATAGCGTTTTCTCAGCCAAAAAAATGACAATTTTATGAATGGAGTTTAGTCGCAGTAGCTTCAGATGATGCAGAAGCAGATAAATGGAGCGCAAATGGAAGAAGAACTTCACCCTCAGGCCCCATTGTTTAGTGTTTCATAAGCGATTAATCGCTTCATCCCCATCAAGTGCAATTGTCAATTCAATAAGCTCCGAGGTATTCTGAATGGTGCTTGGCAAACGAATTCCTAATGTAATTACATCTAAACGGAGTGCGAGAGCGCGTGTGCGCGGGAGGGAGGGAGGGAGGGAGGGAGAGATCTGTGTTTTTTGGTGTGACAGTGCAACGAATACGTTGCTGTAAGGCGATGAGAAAACCCCTTCTGCTGTGGGTGATGATTTCACGTGGTGCTGGGATGCAGCCCCTTCCGCTCAGTGTGGGACGGGAGCTGACAGGGGGATGGTGGATGCCGACCTCCTGCTCTTGTTTTCTGCTGGAGCCTGAAATGTGGGGAGGAATGGGATTTGAAGTAGTACATTTGGTATATTTGCGTGTAGTACAGGCTGCCTTGAGAGCGGTGGGTGCCCCATCCCTGGAGGTGCCCAAGGCCATGGATGGGGCCCTGGGCTGGTGGAGGGCAGCCAGCCCACAGCACGGTCCCTAGGTTGTCTTTTAGGTCTCCCTTCCAACCCAAACCATCCTATGATTCTATGGCAACGACGACCTGTGTTTGTTCCTACAGCAAGGGCATCGGGGTGGTGTGTTCATAAGGGCCACTGTTGAGGGAAAAAGCGTGTGGGGCTGGGGCTCCGTAGGCCCCACAGAGCTCATTGCTGGGGCTCGTGGCTCCCAGAACAGGCCTGACTGGCTGTGTGCTGAGCACGGCCGCCGAGCTCTTGGCAGGGAGCGATAGGGAACAGCGCTGGCTGCGGCGATGGGATCTCCGCCTCAACGCAGACGTGTGCAGTGCCAGGCTGGGTGTTTGCAGAGACATGTCAAGCCAGGGGAAACCGTGCCAAGGCGAAACATTGGGGAAGATCTTGAAAAGGCAGACAATGGTGCGTTTGCTTCCTGGTCTTGCCTGCGGGTCTCCTTTGCCCCTTGACTCAGATTTTTTGGCAGATTGGTGGGGGAAAGGAGCAGCTCAGCAGCCTCATCCCGCTGCAGAGCTTGTCCCAGCACACAGACTGCACCGTGCAGCCCAGCAGAAGCCCAGCATAATGAATATTTCCTTGAACTCTCAATAAATAACCACACAGCACTACTTCCTCACTACTTTTCTCCCCTGTTTATAAAGGAGATATCGTCTCCTGTTGCCCTGCAGCCAGAAGAAGGTCCACATCTCCAGCAGTAAAGGTGCTGGTATGGTGGGATAGCAGGCAGCACAGCAGGTCACAGCCCCCACCCCAGGTCTGACCCTGTGTCCCTGGATCCAGCCAGTTAAAAACACTTGTTTGTCCCCAGTTCCAACCTCTGGCTTCCGTTTTACAGTTCCATTTAATTGGCCTTAAAAGGGACAATTTTCACAGTCTTAGCAATTAAAGCATTGACTTTGTGTTGCCAAAGCTTGTCTGAGCCCTCACTGCAGAAAGCATCTTTGCAGAACTTGTCTCCTTGAACGTTTAAGCTGTCAGACCTAATTATCCGCATTGGTTCAGCTGAATGGATTTCTCTCCTCTCAGCCAGCAGCAATATTTTGTTACTGTCTATGAAACATAAACTATATCCTGAGTTAGAAGCAGCAGTTTTCTGAGTTTTGGTTTGAGCTGAAGTCTCTCAAGCGCTCCCCCCCTTGCATAACGCTGCGGGCGGTCACAGGGTGCCATGTCCCCATCTCTGCCTTGTGCCCTGCAGAAAAGCCCGAACTGGATGAGATCACCCTGGAGAGAGTGCTGGAGGAGCTGGAGACGATGTGCTATGAGAACATGAACATTGCCATTGAAACAGAGGAGGGCCTGGGCATCGAGTACGATGAGGACGTGGTGTGCGACGTGTGCCGCTCGCCAGAGGGGGAGGATGGCAACGAGATGGTGTTCTGTGACAAGTGCAACGTCTGCGTGCACCAGGTGAGCAGCAGCCCGAGAGCCACTTCCCCAAGCTTGTTGTGCTCCTGCTCCTTTTTCCTTCCACCCTGTGACCTTTCATTCATCCTCTTCCGTTAATGTGCTCGTTGTTTCTTGTCCTTGCCAAGCTGTGGGATGCTTAGCACCTAGGGACAAGCAGCATGGGTGCTGGCTTCCCTTCAGTCTGCACATTGTGTCGGGGCTATTAGGATCTTCCAGCTCCACCAGCTTTGTCACACATCACGGGGCTTCTGTCCCAGCTTCCCTACTTTATGAGTGTATGATTTCATTTTATTTCACTGCCTGGAGGAAAACGTTTTCAGAGTTGAGTGTAAAGGCTTCAGGCCCTTGCTAGAGGGAAGAAGAAAGAGCAGTGGTATCTGTGGGCTCCTGTGCATATGTGCTGGGAGCAGGGAAGTGCTCGGCCACGTGCTGCTGCTGCTGAGCATCCATCCCTGCTGCAGGGGATCCAGGGACACTTTGCTGGGTGGGCACCAATGGGAAGTGCAGGAGTGGGGCCCTTGGGTGTCAGCATCAGTCCCAGGGCCTGGGGAGTCCAAAGCAGAACCCCTTTTCAGTCTCCATTCTGAGAAGGGTGTTTTGCTGGCTTTTTTTTTTCTCCATTTTCTCATCTTTTGGGCAGCTTTTCCATCAGCATTTCCCGGAGGTGGGAGAATGCTGGAGATATGTATAGTTGAGAGAGGTGGGTGTTTTGAATGGTTTCCATCCGTGAATCAGATTCCACAAAATATCAGGATGATTCGGGGATGGTTTGGTGTTAGTTTTTTCTCTTTTTTGGTGTTTCTTTTTTAGTCAACCCAAGTAGAAATTTCTGGCCATGGAGGCTGACGTGTACCCATTGTGCAGCAGTGTGGGTGCCAGGCTCTGTCAGGATGGACAGACGGACTTGGCAGCAGCCTCAGTGCTGAGAGCAGCCTGATGTTGCAGGAGATGCTGGGGGTTGGATTTAAAAGCTGTTGAAAGAAATTGGAGGTGTTATCTTATTTTTGGGGTACATACTCGTGTCTGAAACCCAGCACCCACCTGGAAGCTTCTGGGGATCCCATTTTTTGACCCTATTCACATAGCAACCAAGACCAGAGCTTCCAAGCAGAGGAAGAGCTGTGCTCAGATTTGCATGCTGGCATTGTGTATTTGGTTTTGTCTAATACCAGATGAGGTGTTTTATAAAAATCTCATACAGAAATGATTTATCTGTCCAATTTGGAGGTGCTGTGAAGCACAATTAAGTCTCCGTGTACCATGTAGACCTGCAGCAATCATACTACTTCCTTGGATACTTTATTTTCCCAATAGTATGTTCATAAAGTGGCTTTTTCTCCAAGGAAATTACTACTCTCAGAGTGCGTTTATGGTTTGGGGCAACCTAAAACTGTGCTACAAAATCTCTTCCTGGCCATGAGGGCCGAGCATCCCCTCTTCCCATGCTCATGTACCACGTTCATGTGATTACCTGTTATTAATCCTCTCTCCTAACATAATGGCACAGGCACAAGCTTCTCCACTGCTTCTCTGCACTTCTCAGAAACCCTCAGTGCTGTGAGACTTCGTGCATCCTCCTGTCAGTGGCCAAGGCAGTTGTCTGCCACTCTTTAAAAGAACACGTTTTAAGTGCAAGTTATGGAGGCGTGCTGGTTGCAGACTGCCCAGTTTTAGTGGTAGCTCTTTAATACAATCATAAGTTACTGCCGAAGCGGAAAGTATTTTATCATTATTATATGATACAGCTTATCAGTTGGCTCTTCCCCAAGTACGGAAGAGAAATATTTATTGAGCCCTTTGGCTTGTCTGTGCCGTGCGTTATCACAGCAGGTCTGCTGGCTCTGCAGGCAGCCAGGGTCTGCAGAGTCCTTTTGTTCTCTTCTGCTTCCCACTGTCTTGGCCACAGATATGTCTTCGTGTCCTTTGGGTTTATCACTCCTCCCGATTGTGGCTCCTCCCTTCTGATTTATATTCATTACTGTCAGTTTCCCCTTTTTGCTTGTATGCAGTTATTTTCGCTTCCCCTTTGGTGTGTGCTGGGTGTTTAACCATTGTGGCCATCTTACCCAATCGTGAGGTTGTGGCTTCACAGCCCTCATCTACCCTCGAGGTTTTCTCTGCACAGCACTCACTGCCCCATTCCTCGTGGGATGGGTCAGCTCAAGGTGTGTTTGTGTTCCCCCCCGTGCTGGTTTTACCTTCTCACTGCCCACCCTGTGCACACAGAGAGCTGCTGATGCAAACCCCACATCTCTGGGTCGCCAGACCGGGTCGCACGCAGGCTGGCAGGACTGTGAGTCACTGTGATTTTGGTGTGGTTCAGAAGTGCCCACATAATGAGTGGGCAGATGTCAGAATTGGAGCTGCCTTCCATGTTTTTGCTCTCGTTTGCAGGATATAAAGCACATTGTACACTCAGCTTTTAGTTAAAACCCAGGACATACTGATATGAGTATCCAGTGAGAACCAGGAATGTGGCAAGGAAGGTAGAACTCAAACTAGCTGCTTTAGTTGCGGAGCAGCTTTGTGTCTGCTGTTCTTTACGAGGACGCCCAGATGCTGTGGTGATAAGCCAGCATGCCATGCTGCAGGAGGATGCTCACTGTGGGGCAGCCAGGTTAACAAACCTTCCTCTCATCTCACAGGCATGCTATGGCATCCTGAAGGTCCCCATCGGCAGCTGGCTGTGCCGGACCTGTGCCCTTGGTGTCCAGCCCAAGTGTTTGCTGTGCCCGAAGAGAGGGGGAGCACTGAAACCCACTCGGAGCGGAACGAAATGGGTCCACGTTAGCTGTGCCTTATGGATACCTGAAGTAAGTAGGATGCTTTCCAGCCTTTTCTTGAAATATGGCATGGACACGATTTCCAGGTGTAGTGGAAATGCGAAGTCATGGCTTGAAGCAGTGATGGAGCACCTGGTGGGAAGGCAGGACCAAACCAGGGGAGCCCAGGTGCAAACAATGCACCTGAGTGACCCGAAGGGCTGGAGCCAGGATCCACCCTTTCCTAGACCCCATTTAAGGGTTGGCAGTGGCAGCAAGGGAATCTCTCTGGAGATCCTTGCCTGCCTGAGGCCTTCCAAAGGTTAGCAGGTTTTCTTCCTTCGTTTCTGCTTCCATGGCTGCTGTGTTTGGGCTTGTCCTTATTTGCTGCAGCCTTGGACTTTGCCATCCTGCTATTGTTGCTGTACTTTCCATCATGTTATAGCATTGCACCAGGGCTGAGCTCAGGTGTCTATCAACAGCAGTTCTAGTTGGGCTAATCAAGCCCTGCTGAGGTTGGAGCCACGGTGCCCATTGGGCACCAAGCTGAGTGTTTAATCAGTAGCCAAGCAGCTCCTCATTAAAGAGGACACTGGGGGTGTGTAAGCTGCTGCCCTGCTTGTAGGAAGCCCCCCCCCACTCCCTGAGGAGGGGGTGATGTTGGAACAGTTTGTCATCCTCTCTAGAAGAGAGCTAGAGAGGCAAGGGCATACCAGCGTTTGGAATAATAAAGATGAAACACAAGCTCAGACTGGCAGGCAGATGGATGTAAAAGGAAGGCCAGAGCATCGTCTGTGTTTGTTTCTGGGGTTTGTGTTGTTTTTATTTGTTTATTACCCAAGTTATGAGTGACCTGAAAAATAAGAAATGAAATATCCATCCTTCGTTCTGGCTGCCTCAGTTATCCCCTGTGAGAGATTTGGGATAGTAACAGGTATTGATGGTGTCTTCTGTTTTGTGACCAGGTTAGCATTGGATGTCCTGAAAAAATGGAACCCATTACAAAGATCTCACATATCCCAGCAAGCAGATGGGCTTTGTCCTGCAGCCTCTGCAAGGAGTGCACTGGGACCTGCATTCAGGTATGTGAATCAGCAGTCAGGAGATTCAGACCCCGTGGTTGTGCCAGTAGCAGCCACCAGAGATTCTCAAGCTGTTGGTGAGGAAGATCCAGCCTGGGTTCATTCCTGGTCTGAATCCCTGGAGCACACCTGACAGGGAGCATGAGCACCAACCAGGCATCATCAGCTGTTGTTGTTTGTAATCTTTTAATGTACAGAGTGCTAGGAATCTAGATTAACTTTCTTCTGCATATCGTGGTGATGTTGCTGTGGTGACACTAATTACCAGGACTGCAGATGACCTTGGTTGGAGATCAGGAGCCCCCAGCGGAAGGGCTTGGTGTGGCTGCCAGGAAGTGCAGTTCTCATGGGATTTAAAGCCTGAGCATTTCACAAGCTGTGGGGTTGGATGTGAAGTCTTTCTCGAGGGGGACAGCAGGAAGCCTCAGGATCAGGCAGTGCCCCCCCTCCCAGCCTGCTGGCTTGCAAAATAGAATATTTACTGTGTATTACATTCCCAGATGTTCTCCTGTTTTGCTGCACCTAAGCAGAGCACCGTAGACGTCCGATTTCCTGCTCTTCCCGCAGCAGCAGCGGTGTGCTGACGAGGTGGCGAGGCCTTCAACTAAAAACAGCAGCTCAGGACTCTCGCAAAAGTGGGACAGAGCTTCAGGGCTGTGCTCTCAGTGCTGGAGCTTTGCTGGGTCGGTTGCATCAGGCTTCACCCTGGCAGTCCCTGGGGATGGGCTGGGATCTGCAGCTGTACGGTGCCGGTGCTCGTGCTTTCCTTGGCAGAGCAGACGTGGAAGCAGTCTTGGCATGCAGCAGGGGCATGGAATAGCCATTAAGCTTTGAAAAATAGGGAGAAAGGTTTGGATGTGTCCCAATCCCAGCTAATCAGCTCCTGTACAGCACTGGGAGCTGCATCGCGGAGGTGGATGCGTATGGCAGTGAGTACTGGAGAGCAGAGCAGCTGGCTGATGGCAGGAGGGTGATGGAGCAGGGCTGCAGGCTCCGCTGCGTTGGTGTGACTGCCTCAGGTTTAATGTTTTAAAGGGAGCTATTTGAAAGCAATCCCCTTAGCTTGAAATGAAACCTCACAATGCTTCTTTAAATCTCTAGTGTTGACTCACTTCTTTTTTTTTTTTGATGGTTCTGGGTGGATCTGCTTATTCACCCTGCCAGATGGAGATACTGTGTCATAGCAGCAACTGCTTTCAAAGAACGGAAGGGCAGGGAGAGGAGGCAAACAGGCTTGGCAGCATCAAAGAAAATTCAGCTCCTCCGGGGCTTCATCCTCTCAGCGCCGGCATTGCGTGTTAGTGATGCAGTCCCTGGGACTGAATGGATTTGCATTAAATGTCACCTGAAATGGAACAGGAGCTTTACTGCCCGATGAGTCTTCATGAGGGTGTCACCAGGATGTCTGCTGATGCCACCTGGATGCTCTCAGGGTGATTTTGCTTCAGGGAAAAAGAGGAGAAAGAAGCAAAGCAGTGCCTTCGTTCAAGGATTTATGGAGTAAATCAGCAAGCTCACTCATAGATAAATAAACACGTTCTGTATGCATCGGAGGTAGAGAGCTCTGTTTTGAGAGCTGATGTTTATGGAGCATATTTTTGATTAGTGCCTGTTTATACAGGTGTAATCTAACTACCTTTGTCAGCGTTTTAGGTTTATGACACAGCTCTGAAAGGAGAGGGTTGTTTGCTGTGAAAGCACTCAGTTTTCACTCCTGGCAGCAGGAGCTGATGCTCCAGGTGCCCACAGGCTGCAGAAGGTCCTCTCTGCTTCCAGGGCAGGCTTATCCCAGTGGCTGGAGCAAGAGGCAGTATCCCTGGAAGGGAGCTGGAGAGCAGGAGCATGTTGTCTCCAGCCCACAGAGAGAACCACAGCTTCAGAAACCTCCACTGCTGTCAGAGACCAATGTGAGGCATTTCCAAGGCTTTGAGTTGAGGTATTTCTTCCCATCCAGCTTTGACCGCCAAGAGGGAAGCACACCTTCTGCCCTCTGCAGCTCTCCCTGCCTCTGATGTTGCTGATTGCACGTTGTTATTTCTCTTTTTTTTCTGGTAGAGAGCTGTAAGCATGCTGTAGTCAATCCAGTGCTCCCTTGTGCTGGACAGAAGCGATACAGCCCTGAAAACACTTTTCCCATCCTCTCTTAAGGGAAGTCATGAGTTTATGGTGGTTCTTGTGGTCAGACATCAGGAGACGCCAAGGAGTACTTGGTATCCAGCAGGAATTTTCTTGTTTGCATTGCTGAACTGCAAAAGAGAGTGCCACGAGCCAGGATCTGTGCAGCCCACGTCTCAACACGCTCATGGACGAGGAACCCAATACCTTCCTCTCTGGGAACAGCAACTGTCTCTTCTAGAGGAACTTACCACAGCCTTTCAGGACAGCCCGAAGTGCTGCATCTCTGTTAGCTGGTTGCAGTCTTCTGCAAAGGGCATCGTCTTTTGTTGACATCATGCAAAAGCTTCAGACTTGGGAGCGGGGGAAGAGCAGTGTGGGTGCTCACCAACATCCTGAGCCCCAGTGTGAGGAGGGGCCCTATCATCATCTAAGGACACCGCAGGGCTGAAGTTGTCTGTTTTGTCTGAGCAGAGCCACCAGGAGCCAATCCGTCTGTGGTCACTAAAAATCACATGGTAGTTCTTGTGAGGGTGCAGAAGTGTTGTGTCTGATGGCTTGGCTGGGGTCCAGCACTGGTAATTGCTTTTTCCTTCCTAAATTTCTCTTGCAGTTCACTTGGAGTAGCCACTTCCTTCCACTGCTGCCCCCAAACTGCAGCGCAGCACCGTTGGAAACTGTTAGACGTCTGCTGGGTTTCATGGTTAGCAGTGTTTGAATTTCATGAGCAAATGAAGTCATCCCTCAGCTTCTGCCCACCAAGATTGGTTTGTGGACTAAATAACAGCCCACATCCATCTCTGGTGCTGTTTTCATCATCTCAGAATTGTGTTTGGGAGTGGATTTGCAGACGTTCTGAAATCCTGGAGCTAGAGGCACCGTGGGACAAGGAGCAGGGTTGGATGCAGAGTGGGTCAGGGAGTGCCTGCTCTGTATGCCCAGGCTGTTCCATGTGGCAGTCCATCCCAGCACCACTCTGTGCTCACCATAACTGGGATGGATCGGTGTGTGCTTTACTGTTGGCTCAGGCAAGGTCACTGAGAGCTGCTGCTGACCAGGTATTTCCTTTGTTGCCCTGTTGTTTGAGCAGCCTCATTGATTTCTGTTTGCGTTCTGGGCACAGTTTTTGACAACTGCTGCTTGCCATCTGCTGGATGAGGAATCCGGGATGGATATCATTCACGTTGCTTTATTCCTGAGGTGTGATAGCCCCTGGTGCTGTCCCTGTGAGCCCATCGTGCTGACAGGGCCATCACACTGCTTTGGGCTGTCCCCAGCCCAGCTCCCCCCACCACAGGTAGCTGTGTCCCTGTCTCTGTAGGTATTTATGTGCCTTGCAACATGAAAGGATCTTCCCAGTGATTTAGTCTGAAGCACCCCCAGCTGTTACACCAAAATAGACACAATGGAGTATGGGAGTATGTCGGTGGTTATATATCTCTGTGCAGTAAGATTACCATCTTGGCTAGAAGACAAGAAAACTCAATCAAGGGAACTTACAGCTGGCAAAGGCCTCCAACCTTAATGTGCCATTAAGGAGAGGAAGAGGGACTCCATCAAATGACACTGCGTCTCCTCCTTGTAGTAAATCTCTCTCCGTGACTGCAGGAGCCAGTGGGTGCACTTTAAAAGCCTGCACATGATATATTGACTCCTCCAAAAGCTGGCAGCCTCCTTCACAAGCAATTCTGGGCTGAAATTAGGAACAAGAGGATGTATTTGAATGGAGTGAGCGGAGGTGGGAGTTGAGCTGCTTGCCTTCATATCAGCATCTGGGGATGTGATCATGGGTGGACGAGGCAGCTATGGTGGAAGCCAAGTCCCAGCCCTGGTGGCAGCTAGGTGCCACTGCCAGCTTCACCAGCAGCATGTCACTGCTGGGAGAGCTGGTGCCTGGCATCTGCCCCTGGGGCATACTAATGCTCCACAATCCAACTTCTGGTCCTCAGATACTACCAGCATTTCTTTTTTATTCCCCAGTGGAGCCCTGCAGCATCCTGCTGCTTTGTCTTCCATGCACCGGGAGGTTTGTGGCCAAGCCTGCTGCCCTGCAAAAGCAGCCCCTCTGTGATGCTGAAATGCTGTGCCTACAGTAATAGCTCTCTTAAAATACCTCATTATTGCAGTTTAACTGCTCATTAGCAGCTGGAGGAGACTGATTTCTTACGGGTTATGGCTGAAGCAATTACCTGACATTCTGAGCTGTTAAAAAAATGGTTAATGAACAGAGGAGGGCGCTGAGGTGGGTGTGGGGGCTGTGCTGGCTGTGGGTTGCTTTTTGTCTGTAGGGAACCAGGTTTGGGGTTCTTCTGTACTGCTGTTCGTGAGATTCAAGAAAGTGAAGTGTAAGGTAGGTTAGGGAAGTTGTTACAAACTTCATCTGGTGCACACTTGAGAAGTCTCATCACTGAGCCAGCTCTGAAAGCTCATTTCATGAACATACGGAGCATGTTTGCTGTATAGATGGTGAATTTCACTTTTTGTTTCTATTTTTTTTTTAATGGAGCTAATTAGAGTCTCTGTGATTTCCAGAAGAAAAAGGCACTGTGATCTGGGAGCATTGGCTGCTTCTGACATACCCCGTTCACTCCGAGACCTTAACATCTGTAGGTGTCACTGACAAAGGCATATTCTATTTAGACGTGGAGTATAGGGAACAGGGTGAAATGAAGATAAGTCAGCTGGCAGTCTTTGGGCATCCTGTTGGCCATGTGATGCTGGAAGAACCGTCTGAATCTCACGTTGGCAGGAGGTGAAGGACAGCAGAGCTTGTCACAGAGAACAAGGGCAGGTTAGGTGGGAAGGTGCGTGGTGAGCCCTGGGTTCCTCCTGCTTGGGATTTTGGCCTCCACCCTCATTGGTGTGTAGGATTTGGGCAGTGCAGCCCAGGCAGTGAGTGTCACGGAGCATCCGTCGCTGTGGGTTGGGTGCTGCCACCCTGAGGGTGTCACTCCTCTTGGGAAGCAGTGTCTTGTGGTCCCGTTGTGCCCTCACCATCAGCCCTGTCCTTCTCCCTGCAGTGCTCCATGCCCGCCTGTGTCACCGCATTCCACGTCACCTGCGCCTTTGACCACAACCTCGACATGCGGACTATTTTAGCAGACAATGATGAAGTGAAGTTTAAGTCCTTCTGCCTGGAGCACAGCACTGGTGCCACCAAACTGCCCGAGGAGGCGCGGACAGAGCCTGACCAAGCCCAGCTGGACCTGGAGAAGGTGACGCTGCGAAAGCAAAAGCTCCAGCAGCTGGAGGAGGATTTCTATGAACTCGTGAAGCCTTCAGAGGTGGCGGAGAACCTCGATTTAAGTGAGTCGCTGGTGGATTTTGTCTATCAGTACTGGAAGCTGAAGAGGAAAGCAAACTCCAACAAACCACTGCTGACACCAAAAACGGATGAAGTGGACAACTTGGCTCAGCAGGAGCAGGATGTTCTCTACCGACGCTTGAAGCTTTTCACACACCTCAGGCAGGACCTGGAGAGGGTGAGTATGGCTTTCCCTGTCATGGCAAGCCTGGGAGCTCTGCCACAGCTGCTTCAATGGGTGTGGGTGCCTGTAGACTGACCTGATCCCTGCTGCCCAGGTTTGTCTATCTTACCAATGGCTCCCCTTCATCTGATGTGGTATTCAGAAGGTGAGGGGCACACACTCATCTTGCTTATTTTTCCCCCTTTCAAAATGGGATGGGCCAGCAGTCACACAGACCGGGCTAGTCTGCAGTGTGCCAGAGCTGCCAAAATGCTTCTCTTGGTGAGCTAAGTTTGTGTCAGTCTCAGCTGTGAGCTCAAAAGCAGAGAACAGCCTGTGGGGTCTGAGCTGTCCCAGTGCCTCTGCAGGGCTGCAGCTGGGAGCTCCTGAAGGTATAGAAAACCCCTGAAAGAGGGCATGAGAAAATGTGGGTGCTTGGGGTGCTGGTGTGCATCCCTGTACAGACTGCTGCGCTGAGCTGTCCTGTGTGGCTCTCACCTGTCCAGGGTGGGCTTGGGGTGATGGCAGTCCCCAGCAACAATCCAGGCAATATTTAGAAATGAGCCAAGAGTTGAGGTTTAGCTCTGCAAATGTGCCAGTCCCATTTCCTGGGAATCCTGATGTGGTCCTCCCCACTTTTTTTTTTTCTTTTCTTCTTGGCCCTTTTTGCTTTAAAGCCTTTACCAAGAGCTGGCTGCTTAAATTAGCTGTAACAAAAAGCTATACGGTTCCCAGGCTTTCCTCCCAGCATCTCATCTTGGCTGGGGGAAGCAGTGCGGGTGGTGTTTAACTGTCTGAGTGTGTGTAAATACCAGCAGTCTCAAAGCAAGAGTGCAAGTGATGTTTTCTTCCAGGAGTATAAAATTGCAGAGAGGAGATACTGCCAAACACTTTGATATACTGCTTGCCAGAGGCAGTTGTTTTCCTCATAAAGAAATCTTAGTTTGATGTTTTCTTCCATACAGAACAGAAAAGAGAACGTAGTAAAATATACAGCATATAGCTTGCTTCTTCATATTTACAGCTAGGAGATGGGAGGGTAGTGGGGGAGGAAAAACCTTTTCTCTCCTGTACACCTGAGTGCTCTCAGACTGTCCCCAGGTGGCAGCGAGGCCCCGTGCTGCTCACTGCACCCATGTGTGAGCTCACAGCTCTCCTAACCCCACTGAAACCAGCTGTGTCCTGGGGAAGCACTGCATGGCTGCAGCTGTGGTGGCAGAGCTGTGCTGCCCCCATCCGTGCTGCACACAGTGGCACCAAGCTGTGGCATTGTGCTGGCACCACAGCTGTCTGCAGCTGCATGCCCGTGAGAAGCAGCTGTGATTTTACTGCTTTGCATGAGAGCTGCAGGCACTGGGGGACACATCCTGCCCCCGATGGATGCTCTGCTGGTAGGAGTTTGCCTTGGGGAGGGGCTGCAGCTGGAGAAGGGAGCGGGAAGTGCATTTTTGCTAGGGAAGAGCTCATTTCTTGTGCTTGGTGGTCTGCACTTGGAGCTTCTCTCTCAGTTGGTAAAATGTTGTGAGCTGTAGTGCAAACTGAAGCGAGACGGCAGGTACATGTGGGGCAAACAGGAATCAGTGTGTGGAGGGGAAGGTGTGGGTTAGGGCAGCCACACCTGCACGTGGTCCCTGGCACTGTCTGGTGTCAGCTGCGTGTTCTGCTGTATTTGTGCACCATCAGCATCTGCTGCGGGGCAGTGGGCAGTCCTGCATGGCTCGTGCAGGCTGTGCTGCTCCCCCACACTTCTGGGCCTGGCTCTGCCCACTGACTGGTGAATGATTTCTGGTAAGGTACGTGGGGTTCTCTTGGCTCTATTCTCTTTATGCATTGACATTTATCACCAGCACAGATTGAAGGATGCACTGCACGTTAATCCTGACTGCTCAGGGCTGTGCCCTGGCCCTGTTTCCCTGCCTGAGAGCTGTGTTAGTCAGGCTGACTTGATGCCCTTGAAAGCATGGGTGCAGAAGTGTGAATCCTGCTTGTGAGTTCAGCCTGTGAAGGAGAGGTTACAGACTAACTTGGTGTTGGTGTTCCTGGGATGGGGGGGGGGGCACCAGGCACAGAGCTGTCCCTGGACGGCAGAGCAGTGATGCAACTCAGTTTCTGCCCTGCTAAACTGGATGCTGTTTCTTGTGTTTCTGTAGGTTAGAAATCTCTGTTACATGGTGACGAGACGGGAGAAAATGAAACACACCATTTGTAAACTCCAGGAGCAGATCTTCCACCTGCAGATGATACTCATTGAGAAGGATCTTTACCCAGGTCAGTACTGCTTGCAGGAGCTGTTCTTGCAGCCACTGTTGGTGCCATCCTCTGAACCTCAGGCCCCCAGCAGAGGAAGGCAGAGCTGCCCCTGCCCTGCAGGGTGCTTCCAGCAGTTCCTATGTTCTCTCATCAAACACTTACAGCTTTGTTCCAAAGCATGCAGTAACACCTTACCCTGGGTGACAGTGGTGCCAGCAGTCCTTGCTGTCACACAAAGCTCCCCATTCTCACTCAGATGGGGATGCTCTTAGGTGCTGGTGTTAAAACAGAATCCCAGGGCTCACATGCAGGTGCTGCTGCAGGAGCACTTGGTTCCGTTCCTCATTTTGAAAGCAAGTCCTGAGCACGGGGCTTCTCCATAGCATCTGTCTGGCTCAATGCAGCAGCTCTGGGATCTGTTGGGTTCTCTCTGGTTGTGTCAGAAGTTAAGCTGTGGGTGGGATGGCTTTTACCTCCTTCAGCTCTGTAGTTCTTCCTGCTCCGTGTGCTGGTTAGTGGGAATGACACATGTACGAAGCCTTTGGCACCTCTTCATTAAGGAACTGAAATAAAGTTGCTCTCCTTTTGTCTTTTTTTCCTTTTTAATGAGCAGTGCCCGGACCCACAGCCCTGCATCCCTCCTCCTTTTTTCAGTGGCAGCTCAGGACCGAGCTCTGTGGCTGCAGAACAGTTTTTCCAGGAGCAGCATCTGGAGCTTTGGCAAACGCATCCAACGCTTGTTGTGTTTGTGGCTTTGGAGTTGCATTTGAAGCCATCACATGTTTGGGGTTTCTTCAGGAACTGTCTGGGCTGAGCTTTCCTTTACAAAAGTTTCCTTTGAGTGAAGTTTTGGAGGCCGAGTTGTGTGCGTGTTGAGACGTGTGGGGCTTGGATCCTGTGCAGGTTGCTCTGTGTGGCCGCAGCTGGGCAGCACAGGGCCTGGGGTGTGCACTGAGGACACGGGCTGATGGCAGGGACAGGTCGCTGCTGCCCTGCCTGACAGGCTTCACCAAAAGGACGGCTTCAGGAGCACGGCCTGCTGGCACGTTGGCTGTTTGGGGAAGCTGGCTGAACCCAGTTTTTCATTTGCAGCTCAGTCCTTTTCCAGAAAGGTTTTTGGCAGGGTGGGAACTCACCTTCTAGCAGAGGACTGAGAGAGGTGAGAGCTCCCAGCAGCGATAGGTGAGCACTGGGGGAGCTGGGGCACCTGTGGTTATAGTGTTTGTTGTGCCTGGAGGCGGTTGATCAGAGACAGGACTGTAGTTATGGGGTGATTCCTGTGGCACATCACCATGCAGGCTTTGTAATTGCGTTTTGATGCAGGTGTTATTTTCACATGGCCTCAAACGCGTTGCATGTGCCCATTAACTTTTTGCTCTGAACTGGCTGAGCCAAGCTGCTGTTCACCTTCTGGGTGGCCTCCCTTCTGCTCTTTCCATGGGTCAAAGAGCATTTTGGTGTTTATTTCCAGTTGATGGCACAGCTCCCTGCTGTGGGGTAGCATGTCTCACCCCTTGGGCCATCCTTCTTCCAAACCCTGCACACTGCTGCTATCCCCATGGCCCTCATCCCACCTCTGCCACCTACATCCATACAGTGCTCTCAGCACCCACGTGTTTTGCTGGGTTTCCTCACTTCCAGCTGACTTAGAGCTAAAGGTGGAAAGTGATTCAGTGGCTGAGAGAATTGGAGTCAGTGTGGAATGGTCCCTGCAGCAATCCCTCTGCCCTGCTCTTGCCCACATTGCTCTGCACACCTGCAGTTTCATCTGAGAAAGAAAGAAATCTGCATTATTTTGTCTGGACAAGGCTGCTTTTTAACTGCTTTCATTGTAGCTATAACTAAAACCTGCTGGGGATATCCCAGAGGTGGTTTTAGCTCAGGCTGGTTTTGGAATGACTCCCATATAAAGCTCCATTCTTGAGGGTTTTATTTTTCTCGCTGATAAATGATAATTTCAGCAGGAGTTTTTTAATAAAATCAGTGAAAACTGCCCATGCAAGGTGAACTCACCTCCCTCTCCCTTAGTTTTATTGCGTGAAGCAGAAAGTAAATGCTGTGTGGCTTTGAAACATGCCTGCTATTTTGACAGGTTCCTCTTCAAAAGGTAATTTTCACTTTTCTCTTCAGATCCATTGTGCTGTCCAGACAAAGTTATGTTTTTATTTTGCAAGCAAACTGAAAAATGTATCTGTTTCTCCTGCTATTCGGCAGGAATGCAACAACTATCCATTTTGCTTTGGCTTTTCTTTCTTGTGGTGAGCCCTGTGCTTGTGTGGGGTTCTGGATGGGCGGCCCTGGGACTGTAAATCCCCTGTGCATGCAGGTGCTGTGCAGATGCCCTCCTCTGCTCACCCCGTGTGCTTCCAGCCCAGCTGGAAGGAGAGGGGCTGCTGTCTGGGCTGCTCCCATCCCACACAACAAACTGATGCACTTGCATCGGGAGCAGCATCCAGCTCTTAACATCATTGCTCCAATAGCTGCACAGCTCATGCAGGTCTGAGCTGCTGGACGGGCTGACGACCTGCATGGCTCACCTCCATCAGCTGCCCGAATGCTGGTGGAAGAGCAGTGTCCTTCCTCCTTCAAAAATCAATGTGGATGTTTTAGCACGGACTTCTCAGGGCCTGGGAGAGTAACTGAAAACCTTTGGAGTATTGCGCTTGGCAATACAAGTTGTACTTTTATGGGGTATGTATTTGTCCTGTTTACCCAAGAGGAATAAATCCAGTAGAAATTCGAAACCATTTAGGAAACATTGATTTTTTAGCTGAATGCTTGCATAGCTTGCAATTACATTCCTGGCTTTCCATAGGCGATGCTGCTCATCTTTCCTCCTCTGTTTAGCTGTGTTCAATACACCAGTTTTATAGCTTTGTTTTTTTTCCACCACTGCCTGGTATGAGTGTAAGCAGTTACCATGGCTGAAAGGTAAAATCACACCAAGGTCTGCTGTAAAATGCTGCTGGTGCCACGCGCTTTGCAGCTCAGGCCCTCCTGAAGCTGTGTCCACAGCCAGCCTGGAGTGTGCATAGGCACTTTCCATGATGTGCCAGCAGGTTTGGAGGGTCCCTGATGTCCTAGAGGGCTTCAGAACAGAGTTTGAGTGTGTTGCTGCTCTTCTGGAGGGTTCCTGAATGGAGCTTGGGGTTATTTCTCGTTCTCGTCGTTTACAGCAGGGCTTGGGCCTGGGCCTGGTCTTCATGAAGTTTCCTGAGCAGAGTTTGGGGTTGTTTCTCATCTCCTGGAAGGTTTCAGTGCGGAGTTTTTTGGGTATCCCCTCTGCTTCTCCCTGCAGCCCCCAGACCTCATTCCAGGAGGGTGTTTTGGTGGCTGCACAATTTCTCACGAGTCTGCTGCCTTTGGTGGCACTGCTCCTGTGGCTGTGCCCAGCTCATACCCACAGCCCAAACCTCTCCTACATAGCCTACAAGAGTCACGTTTCCTTAACCTATAGAGACGTGAGCCTACTGTTGGCCAAGAAGTGGCACAGCCTTCATCCCTGCACGGTGTGCCTGGGGGAGCTGGCTTGTCCTGGTGCCTCGTCTCACACAGAGTTTTCCTTTTTCTCTAAAAAATGCCAGAGCAAACTGGGAAGAAGACAAAGGGTAAGAAAAGTGACCCGAGAAGGAAAGGAAGAGATGGTAGAAAAAATAGCCCTGAGAAGAAAGAAAAAAGGAAAACAGTCAACGAAACTGTATTGGGACAACTGGGTAAGTCTGATTTTATGGGCACAGAGCTTCTCGTGGGCTGGCAGCTCTCCAGAAGCTCCTGTTTTTTGGGAGCAGCGTTGAGGAGCGTGGTGCAGCCGCCAGCCCATCCCATGTGGGATCAGCCCCAGCACCCCACAGCCACGGTGCTGCAGCAGAGACCTCACCCTGCTGGGTCCAGGGTGTAAAACAGCCTCGGGGTTGCACAATGTGCAAGAAAAGCTGCAATTGCACTTGGTGATAAAATCAGACTTACCCACTTCAAAGCAGGGCGGATCCCATACATCTTCTGCTCTGTTTTGCTTGCATGCACCTCCAGCACCATCAGTGCCATTCCAGCAGATGCTTCTCTTGCCACCTGCTGCAACCCCACCAGCAGAGCAGGGGGAGTTTTTTGGGGCAAACTGTGTTGTATTGAGTGGAAGCTACAGGGATGTGGAAGGAAGCTGCCATTCAGTCAGTCTGGAAAGCCAGGCAGCAGAGAAGAGGAGCAAAGGTCTTGCAAAGCTTCCCCAGGGCCTTGCAGTGTGCTCTTTTACAAGGATCTCGAGGCATCACTTGAGGCTGCTGTGATGTGGAACACAACTTTGGGGTGCCCTGAGCTCATCATCCCTGTGCTGCCTGCCCTGCAGCACCATCAGGGCTGTCCTGCAGAAGGACCACAGGGACACACTGGGATTTCCTCAGGGTGACAGCCCCCAGCCTGGGCTCATTGCAGCTCCATGCCAGTTAGCAACCCCTGGGGTGCTTGCCCATGCAGCACTGGGTCATGCACCATGGGGGTGATGAGTTCATCATGCTGTGAGTCACGGTGCTGCTGCTTCATCCCTGTGCTGCTGCTTTGACAGGCGAGCACTCACCTTACAGCAAAAGTCAGGTCTCATCTTTCCCTGAGCCCTGAAGCCAGCTGTGCTGTCAGAACGATGGGTTTCTGTTGCAGGGATTGAAGTTTGTTAAGCATGTGTGCCGTTGGCATTGCTTCTCGGTCTGCCGATTCACCACGTCCCAGCCCATCATGCTCACTCTCGCTCTCAGACAGAATTATTAGGATGCTTTTCAGCTTTTTCCATTCCAGCTTGTCTTCTTGCTGCTGCTCTTCAGTTCTCGTGCTTCCAAGTGCTTGGAGTGAGCCCCCAGACCCTCTTCCCATCTCACCCAAGCTGTGCTGCGTTAGGGTTTGCTGCCTGTTAGGAGTGTGCTGGGGAGCTGGGCTGGCTAGTGCTGCAGGCAGGGGGGCAGCAGTGGGGGTCAGACAGGATGTGTCCATGGGCAGGACTGTGTCAGCTCCTCAGGAGAGGATGATGTGTGCTGCTGTGCTCCCTGTGCTGCTGCCCCTGCACAGTACTGTGGGTCCAGGCTGCATTTCAGTGCTGCAGGAAGATGCTCTGCTCCGATCTGTCACTTCTGGTTCCTGAGCCCAGCTCTCCACTTGTGTTTTCCCAGGCTTGTCGACTTCCTTCCCCATCGACGGGACCTTCTTCAACAGCTGGCTGGCGCAGTCGGTGCAGATCACGGCTGAGAACATGGCCATGAGCGAGTGGTCCCTGAACAACGCGCACCACGAGGACAGCACGCCCGGCCTGTCCGAGGAGCTGCTCCAGGACGAGGAGACGCTGCTCAGCTTCATGATGGACCACTCCCTCAGGTCCCCCTTCAAACAGAGCGAAGCCGCCAAGAAGGTGAAAAGCAAAACGAGAACGAACACTAAGAAAAAGCTGCCCCGGAGCGGCCTGAGCGCCGTGTTCAGGAGCCAGCAGGAGGGCTCGGAGCGGTGGACTAACCACGCCAGCGACCTGTCAGACGACGCTGCCAAGCCCTGCGCCCAGGAGTCGCGGCCCGGCAGGTCGGAGAAAGGGGCGGCGAGGGCCACGGACCGCAGGGCATCGGGGGAGGCTAAAAGGGCAGCGAGGAAGGGCCCCGGCCCCAAAGGCAGTGACCTGCCAGCTCCCAGGGGCTGTGCTGGGGAGGAGGAGGTGGTGGTGGCGGCCAACGGCGCTCGGCCCGAGCCCAACCCCGCGGCTCAAGTGCCTGACCCCGTGGGTAACCCGAAAACCGTCGTGCGGTTCAAATTACCAAAGGAGAGCCGAGGGACTCGGCGCTCACAGCCCTCCAAGACCGACGGCGCTGGAGGGCCCCCCCTGCGCCGCTTCGAGGCCGACACGGACGGCTACTTCTCCGATGCTGAGATGAGCGACTCGGACGGGGAGCCGCGGGGCGGCCGGGCGCAGCGGGGCCAGCTGGAGCCGGGCGGCGAGGAGATCGTGAGGATGAGCATCCTGGCTTCCTAACGGCACGCGGCCGCCCTGCTCCTCCCATCATAACTGCCATGTCCGATTTCTGCCTAGCATCGCAGCGAGAGGGGGATTTTTAATCTGTATATATAGTTGGAAATTCGGCACCGTTGTCTTTCTCTTCTCTTTTTGCCTGAGATACAGCTTCAGCTTCACCGACGTAGATTGCCGTGACAGTAGTTGTCCCCTCCGGCCGCCCCGCTCCCTGCAGGGCTGGCCACGCAATGGGCATTATTCCATTGGGGCCGATCTTCCCCCGTGGGCTGGATCGGGGTGAGGGCAGAGGAGCTGAGCAGGGAGAGCAGCCATGGGCACGTGCGGCGACGAGGGAAGAAAGGGCGTGACAACAAAAGCACAATGAGAGTTGGGGGGGGGGGGGGGAAGAGCCACGTTACGTTTGTGTTCCAGTAACCTCAATCATGGCTTTTTTCTCCTCTGCTCAGAACCCATCCGGCCTTGTCCCTGTCCCCAAGGTGCCACCTTGACCCCAGACCCCAGGAGCGGGGTCTCCTCGACCCCTAATCGGCAAACCGCAGCGGGGACTGACGGAGGGAGGGGGTGCACTGTGCCCCCAGCCCTCCGTTTTTCCACCAGAACGCCACAGTGGAAGTGGTGAATTTACTCCTCCCCGTCCTTTCTTCGTTTGTTATTTTTAAATTCCTTAAATCCTGGTTACGAGCTGTTGACTCCTTGCGGGAGGGCGATTCACAGAAGCTGACATTATAAATACGACAATAATTTAATGCATAAAACGTCCCCGGTAAAGCCTTAAATGTTGTTCAGAGCCCATGTCAGCGACGAGTCAGGCGGATTTCCGTGTTTGCACTTAATTGCACCATTACTTTGGTTTTGGCTTCAAAGGTCACAGTGAAGTCGTGCTACGTGTTTTATTGGAGTGACCCCAGTGTGAGCTCAGGGAACAAAACAAAACAAAAAAAAAAAAAGGAATTCACTGAAACTGTTGTTGTTGTTGTTTTTTTAAGAATAAAAAATGTTAAGGAAAAAAAAAAAGAAAAAAAAAAAAACAGAAAACCAAGCAACTAACTAACCTGGGACACTTCTGCAACTGGTTAAACCCATCACTTCAAACAGAAAACCCTACAGTTGTCCAACAGAGCAGTCAAATCTTTTTTGTGGATGCCAAAGAATACGTTGACAGTCGAGCAGCACAGCCAGAAACCGGAAACTTGTCACTAGGGACAGCTGGGAGTTATTAGCACCCAAGGACTAAAGCCACACTCATGCACACTGCTGCGGCGTTAGGTTCCAAGCTTGCTGAAGGGGTGCTGATCCCACGCCCCTCCGTTTTGATTTCCAGTGCTTTTTGCTCATTTCACTGTGAGCTCTCTTCTGAAACTCTGAGACTCCTCGAACCGACTGCCCGGTGTTTTAGAGTAGATCATCGTTATCAGCCTTCAGAGTCCCGCGCAGCGGTCAGGCCGTGGCCTGGCTGCCCCAGGGGGACAGAACCGCCTCTGTTAGAAATTCGTGTCACCCACTGAGGTTGGGAATGAAAATCTGCTCATTAATTAAGGCTCAGTATGTTCAGATAATGTTAAATACAGTAAATAGGACTTAGTTTATCTTATCAGGCTTGCTAGCTTTAGCTACAGTATCCTAGTATAAGAGTCATACCAATAATCAATACGCTGCCTTTTAATGAATCTTGCTTCCGTGTGCTTCACTCAGTTATGGTTAAACAGAAGCAATCCACAACTTTTCACTGTACACAGCTCCACTCATCAGCTTCTGCACTCCTTGTCTCCTCAGTACAGGAAAGCAAAAGGGGGGGGACCCTGTGGAACAGCCACGGCCGGGTCGGGAGGAGCTGCGTGAGAGAGCAAGGCACGAGGGCCATATTTTTGATGATACTGTAAAATGTATTTTGAGATGAAACAGAAAGAATCCAAGGGTTTATTTTGTTAGAGAAGAAAAACAATAATAAATATATATATATATATATATTTACCATCTCCTCGAGTGTATAAACTGCAGGAATGGATGTTTGCACTGTAAGAGCGCCCGTCGCCTCGGCAGCCCGGCACCAACACAGTGCTGGGACACAGCTCCCAAACCCTTTGCCCCTCTCTTAGCAGCACTGCTGGTTCCACTGGGTCACCCTGGTTTGCTCCATCTGCACACAGCCCAGACCCACTCCACGTCAGTCACAGGAAACGATATGAATGTCGCAGGAGGAGGAAAACCTTCTGTTTTCTTTGTTTCAAAGAACGTGATGTGCCATTTGTTAATATAAAAGAGAAATATTGAAAATATATTGAAAAGAGCAATTTTAAATTATTTTTGGCTTATGTTGCAATATTTATTTTCTTGTATTAGAAATTCCTTTGTAGAGAAAAAAATGTATTTTTCATTAATGCAAAAACCTATTTCTCCTTTTTGTACATTTTCCATGTTAGTTAATCCTTAAAGCAATATAATGTTATCAAACTCGTTCTGTGTGAGACTGTATTATGCATGCTCTTTGTGTTGCCTTGGAATAGCTCTGTCTGCCATTATTTTCATCCTGTTCAGGTACAGTGTATGCTTTAATACACATTGGGACCATGGCCCATCGCTTACGGGAGAAAAACAAAACAACAAAACGAAACCTTTGCATTCCTCAATGTGTTGGCAAATGCAGTCAATAAAGCAGTGTTTTACGTGTGCGTGCGTGTCGGCGTGCTCTGTCCTGGGGAGTTGTGCTGTGCCCCCTCCCAAAGGCTCTGCACTGGATTTCCATCGCTGGACATCAGCGCTCAGAGGCACTCCTGAACCACAGAGCTGCGGCACACGGGGACGTGGTTACAGCGGGGGTGGACTGGGGATCTGAGAGCTCTGTTCTGTGACTGTGAAACAGCAGCGGGGCAGAGATTCCTTCGTGGCCATAAATCCACAGCAATGGATGTGGAAGTGAATGAATTTCCCCTCAGCTTCCCCTGGAAGGATCGTGGTGTGATCTCCGTTGTGTTGGGTGGTGGCACAACGGTGCTCTCTCTTCCCTCTGCTGTGTAACTGCCTCAGATGTGACAAGAGCGCCTTTAATATTTATTCTCCCCAAGTTAACATGCCGAGGGGAGGCATTTAGTGCTCTAAAAATAGTTCCTTGCCTTTGGATTCCCATGTAGGGCTGCGAAATGATGGCGTTTGCTGTGATTGCAACAGATGAATAATAAAAAGCTCTTAAAAAAATAAATAAACTTCCAACTTACCACGAAACGAGGGAAGTGTGTGGCATCGTCCCAAGGAGCTGGCTGCGAGCTGCTGTCCCAAAAGCGCTCCTGGAGGCGGCTGCTGTGCTCCAAACATCTTCCCCACTCCTAAGGGAACAGCCAGAATACTCACACGTGGGATGAGGATGGTTTCGATGCAGCCTCACCGAGCCCAGGGGGGCAGAGCAGATGGCAGCGGTGTCCTGGGGGAACTGACTGCTTCTCCTCGGGGTCAGGCTGCCCTGCATGAATCACTGCACTCCACTGAGCATCGCACACGTGGTTCAGTGCAGGAGCTGCTGCTGCACCTTCAGCTGCAATGGAGATTAAGATAATGGACCACACGCGTATGTTAAGTGGCACTTTATAAAGCTGATGGAGAACGTTGGGAGAAAACAGAGGCTGAAGTACCTCTGGTGCAGCACAGACCTTAGCAGCCCTGCGGTGGGATTGGAATGGTCTTATCAATGAAACAGGGAGAGAAAGGCAGAGCAAAAAGCCAAATAACACATCCACAGCAAAGGGCTCCTGGGCCGTGCCTGGCAGGAGGTGTGAAGTGTGCTGAATATCTCAGTCTACAGCTGGGGAAATGCTGAATGCTATGCATCACTGGGACAGCCTGTCTAACCACTTTCCCAAACTTTCCAGTGAAATCCCATTCATTTGTCCATCAGCACTCCTCAGGTGGAGCAGCAATGTGGAGCGTGCAGGTGCTGTGTGCTGCGAGGTTCTCTTCCTGCAGGTTTTGCTGCCTTGTAGCCAATAATTTAAGTATTGAGTGATTCCTTATTTAACTGCCCCACCTCATCTGCGTGGTACGGATCTGCAGCTGTGACATTTCAGGGTTATTGCCTTCGCAGCATCTGTAATATCAGAAGGATGAGAAATGTCACCGTGTACACATGGGATGTGCACATGGTCAAACACGCACTGAGCACTTGGGATTGTGGAGAGAAAAGATAATGGATTGTTTCCCATGTGACGAGCCCAGCACTCACAGGGTGGAGAGGAATACCTGATTCAATTAAAGAAAGGATTCAATTTTGCAGGTAAAATTGAGGAATTGGAGCAACACTGGAGCAATCACCCCTGCTCCCCCAAATTAGGGAATCAGCCCCATCCTGCCCCACACTCACTGCTCTCCATTCTCACCAGACCTCAGTGCTTATGGTGTTCTCCATTACATCCCCCAGTGCTGCAGCCAGCGACCCACTGCCTCCTGCAGCAGTGCTCTCCTGCCCTGCATCCTGCTGGCCTTCCCATCCTGCGTGCAGCAGGTGGAGCGTTGAGCTCCTCCTCATCAATGCCACCAATATAATTTTTCTTTGATAACTTATTGACCGGTATCATAGAACCATTAAAGACCTCCAAGATCCCAAGCCCAACCCCAGCCCATCTCCACCACTGATCATCCCTGAGTGCCATATCCCCGTGGTTCAGGAACACCTCCATGGAGGGGGACTCCCCCACTCCCCGGGCACCGTGTGCCCACACATCATCACTCTTTGGACTTCCCTAACACCCAACACGAACCCTCCCCTGGCAAAATGTGAGGCCATTACCTCCCATCCTATCGCCGTTACCTGGGAGCAAGAGGCCACAAAGGCGCGTTGGAACAAAACTCTCCAGTTACCATCCGGTTTGAATCCCTGCTGTTCGTCCTCATAGGAAAACAAGCGAACAGCTCCAAGGATGCTTCGTTCCTCGGAAACAATTCCTCTTGCGGCAGCACCGCGCACCCAGGCTCTGGAAACGATTGCAGAAAAAACCCGTGGCTGCGAGGTGACAGATGTAAGGACTGCTGCCATCTATGGATGGAGAGCAGCGGGAGCAGCCCGGCCTGCCCGCACCCACCGCCGCAAGGAGGGGCCGAGGGAGGATGCTGTCCCCGTGCTAAGAGCACAGGAAAGGGCATCGACCTTGGCTGGGGGCTTGCTTGGTTAATTTGGCTGCATCGCTTTCGTTGACAGCCCGTAGCTTATCCACCCCTTCACGCCTTGCTGTCCTGATGTACTTAAATCCATCTCAGGTTTGCACTCAGATCACTCCGCTGATCATTTCTGCACTAGAACTGCACCACAAAGGCAATTGTAGGATGTGCAGAGGGGGCACACCCTGCTCTCGTTGGAGCAGCCCCAGTTTTCTGTTATTATTTCACAGCTCCGCTGCAGTGGTGCTGCTGGACCATGGGAGATGTTTGCTCTGCACACACACCTGCATGTGCTGGACTGCAGACACACCAGGCTGGGCATTCTGCAGAGGTGATGCACACAGCCCTGCACCAACACCCCCTCCTTTAGGGAAAGATGCCATCCTTTCAGCACAGGGTTAAAGACGTCCCCCTGCTTTACTCCTTGTTGCAATCTCACATGGTTCAGCTTATTGAAAAACCTGTTCTTCTTTTACCCTGAGTCACCCTGCACGAAACTGTTGTTTTAAAGGTGATTCATCAGTTTGCATCACCAGCTGCCGTGCCCCTGGGGGCTCCATGCAGGCAGTGGCTGCCAGCCCCACGTCCCAGGCTGCAGGCACTCACTGCACTCTGGTTCATCCCTGCCAGCCCGGACCTGTGCTGTGGGCTCCTGCTTCACGGGCTTTCTTCATGAAGAAAGTGTGTTGTAATGACAGGCCACCTGCTGCTGGAGCAGGGAAAGCTGTGAGGTGGGACACGTACCTACTGCTGAAACAGCCAGGACTGCTGAGCTCCCAGAAACCAGCATTCCATCTGAAAACCTCATTGCTTCCAACTAAGACATACCAAACGGACAGGAATCACTGGGGAAAGGACACCATCCAAATTGTCCACTTCACAATGCCTTCTCTCTTATCTGCTAATGGAGCTGGGTACAGGAAACATTCCTTCTCCAAGGAGCAGTTGGACATGGGCACAGGCTGCACAGGGAGTGGTGGGGACACCGTCCTGAGCTGTTCCAGTGGAGATGTGACACGTGGAGACACGGACAGTAGGAATGGGTTGGACTTGGTAATCCCAGGTCTTTTCCAGCCCTACTGGTTCTGTGATTCACACTGGTGCTTCCTGTGCCCCATTGCTTGACTACCTTCCAGCAGCACCATGTTTGACAACAAGCTAAACCCATGCAAGCCCCGGGGACAGCTGAGCAGGTCACACAGGGACGGCACCAGCACCACCGCGTGGAGCTCATTTCATAATTTCATGTTTACAGAGACATAAATAGAATTCATCCAGCAGTCATACGGATCCGTTACGCATTCCTTGCTGCCGTCAGACAAACTTGCAAAACCTCAGCAAACTTCAGCTGACCGTGGTGACTGTGCAGCTTTCTGGTTTTCCTTTGCTTCTCCCAGAATTCAGCGAACACGGTGTAAATCTTCCCCTGGTTCTCTCCCGTGTGCTGTCTGACAGTGGCAAGGAGAACACAAGCAGAACTCCTGCTTTGGCAGAGGTGCCCCTTGCTGATTTCTTCCCTGGGATTTCAAGCATCAATCGCTTGAGAAATGAAAGCTCCTCAAAAACAGCCTGGGGGGAAAAAATATAAGAAAAAAGTCATACTGCTTTCTAAGCTGGAGAGACAATTCAAGCTAGAGATGAGGAAACAAAATGGCATTAGAGAAGCAGTAATAGCAGATGGCAGGACTAGAGGAGGAGTACAATTAAAGAAGTGTAAATCAGACCTGTGCTCTCGGTGCAGACGCTTCCAGGCACAGCCATCAAATCACTGCTCCTTCTCCCAGAGATGTGTCCTGAACAGCATGGAGAGCTGTGGGTGGGAGCTGGTCAACAGGTGGCTGGTTTTGCAGGGACACCCATCGTCCTTAGACCTGCTCTAGAAGCATCTCAGATACCCACAACAAAGCATAAGCTCTAAAAAAGCCCAGTGGTGCCATTAGCTCTACCACTGTGCCCCAGCAGCACCCAGAGCTGCAGCTGCTCTCCTGCTGTGGCCACACATCTCAGCTTCTCCTCCAAGTATTTACTCACAGTGAAATAAAAGATTTTTCCCTCCCCTGCGAATTCCTTCTGTTGCTTTTTTTTTTCCTTTAGAACCCACTGAGCACTTGCACTGAATGTCCTCTGCAATCTCATGCTAATGCATCTCAGTAGCAATGCTTCAAAAAGGCTTATTTAGACTTCCTTTTGTATGCATGCATACATATCTATTTACACATTGTTCATGCCTTATATGCACCAGCAGAGCAAGGAACAGAAGAGTGGTGGCACATCCAGGAGCCTTCCTTTCACAGTTTCAATGGAGTCGAACCCAACCCAGGATTCTGCTCCAAGAAAGCAGTGAGGAAATGGCATCCAAGCCCTGGGCTGGAACCAAACATCTGCTGAGCTCAAAGCTCAGAAGTGGCAGGAGCCATGAGAGCCCCAAATCCACTCCAGCATTCTCCAGCTCTCACTTATCTCTGCTCAGAAGCCTGGAGGTGATGCTCCCAGCCCCGTCCTTGGGACTCTCCACTGGGGCTTCTGAGAACTGTTACCCCTTTCTGCTCCCTGACAAGGAGCCATACCTCAACCCAGGTAATTTCTCCCTTCCTCCATCCCACAGCTGTCCCCAGCCATGAGCTGCCAGGGAGCTGATGCCCTGACAGCTCAGCTTCCCCACCGGGACACAGCTCTGCAATGGTCAGACTGATCCTGCTGCCAGCAGGACTCCCAGGTTTGGGTGCTCGAGCAGTTACATCACTAAGAGCAGGCAGGATCCAAGCGTTTCCTCCTCTCTAGGGCACAGACAAGTGGTGTGCAGGTTCACTGAGGCACCGCTCCACTTCAGACTGCTGCAGGTGGTTCTGAGTGCTCCCTTTATCTCAGGCAGGGACCAGGTATGACATGCTCCTTCTGGACCTCATTTTCCTCACAGTTAATCAAGGACAAGAGCCCTCTGCAGCACAAGGATGGCGAGGCAGCGTAAGCAAGTAAAAAGCTCTGAGATCCTGGAATGAAAATTGCACCAAAGGCTGTAAAGACAGGTATCATTTGTCCATAAACCTGGATCCTTCTTTCTCATTTCAGTATCACAACAAAGTTAGCATCATCTTTTTGTGATGCTTTCGGCGTTAAGGACCTGCTTCCATGCAGACATAACTAGATGCTGATGGACCAGGATGAGCTGCTATTACACCCAGCTGAGGAAACCCCCAGTCACCACCAGGATGTGTGCTATGCCAGAACACCACTTCTTGTTCAAGGACAACGTGATTATTTGTGAAGAATTACCTGCTTAGAACTCCTTTTCTTCAAATTCCAAGGCAGAACTTTATTTTCTATTCCTGATATTTAAATCTCAAGCCTGGGATGCGATAACATAGTAACAAACGCCACATTAAGAACATGTTTAAGACCACTTTCATCTTTAGTTTTTCTTCTGCAGTTTATTATATAAATTATGCTTTTCAACATCGAGAGCACTCACATTTCATAACAGAAAACGTTTAGTTCCACGCTGAGATACTAGTGCAAAAGTGGTTCATCTAAGTGCAAATAAATGACACGCCCCCACCGACAGCCAGAGGATTGGGCTGCTGGTAATGCATCTCATCAGTCCATAACTAATGATCACATTAATTACACTGAGTTTGAGCACGTTGTAGTCGATGGAAATACTGGACTTGGGTTGCTGACAACCAAATATGGTGACAGTACAAACCAGAGGGAGCAGCTCTACTTGGAGCAGACCTGGGAACTCACTGGGACTGAAGAGCAACAACACCGTTTTTCTGAGTTGATCTGAGTTACAAATAAGCAGATGTCAAACGCTCTATTTGCTGCTGAATCCCAGTTATTAAAACACAAAGCTCACACACATGCAGGTATTATATTCCAGTGAATGCCATAGGTCATCTTTGGCACATCATAGACAGTACCTGAACACTGAATACAGCATTAGATAATACACTTCATGAGATAGTCTTGGTCTGGACGAGGATAAATGAGAGCAGTCAAAGATCTTTCCCACCTCTAATGCCAATAACCGTTGCTAAAATAATTTATTAAACCAAGACTGAAATATATCAACACCCCTCAGTTACACAGTACACATTAAAACCAACATCTAATTAAATCCAAGCAAAATAAATCTTATTCAACTCACAGATGCTACCATATGGGGTCACTGCAATGAAACACGGGCTGTTCTGCCTGTAGCAGTTACTGGTACCTTAGAAATCTGCACTCATTTATCTTAAAGTTGTCGTGTAAAAGCAAATTTGAGACTCTCCACAAATAACATATTTACTAATGAGCTTTCTTTTTCACATTCTTTAAAGTGATGCTTAATTGAAATCTGCATAGTCAAGAGTGCAAAAGTAATTCACAGGAGTCAGACCCAGATGTGAACGTTGCTGCTTTTGTAAGTAAGACTGGTCACAATCAGAGGAATAAGCAACCTCCAGAAATAAAGGTACAGGAGATGTAGGGATGATGGGGACAAAAGCCACCAGAAAAACTCCCACAAGTTTATTTTTCTATTAATAAAGTCTTCACACAAAGACACACAACACCCATTCACATTCATGTGCACAACAGAATGTAAACTACAGAGGAAACATTTCCTCTCCTGAATGAACAGTGAGATTACTGGTGTGTTTGACTGCTGTTCAGCCATTCCCACAATGGGAACCATTACAATACCCAGACAGAAAACAAGAGGGCCGAGTTTCTTCATGCCCTTATCACAACCACATTTAAACTAGCATCTCATGGTATGAAACACAAAATCTGAGTATTTCTGTAACACTAAGAATTACCCTTCACACACACACACTTTTAAAGCAGCATCACCGCTCTTCTATTTTAGCTCTTAAGACTATCACCCCTCTCCTTACAGCTCACGTTATTCACAGTTGGTTGAATGGCAGCTGAAGAGGACCCATCTTTCACCCAATGCCCGGAATGGCTCAGCCTATGGAAGCAGTCTGCAGGCACTCCCCACTCCAGGGAGGAGCACATCTCCACTTCCAGCTTCATTTCCATCCACACAGGCAGCACGGTCCCAAGTCTCCCCCTTCAACACTGCTACGTGACTGCAAGACTTTACACTGTCACATTATAAGTGTTGCCAGAAAAATCTAGTGGGGGGAAAAGAAGCACATTCCCTAAACGTAACTGCTGCAAGGAGCACAGACTCATGTGTTGTCCATGCAACTGTAAGATGACAATTCTTAGCTGCAGTTTGACTTGTGCAACACGGAGGCACTGCTCTGCAGCACAGCACTGGTTTAAACGCAGAGTTAACTCATGCAGGTCAGTCTGCCTGACAGCCTCACTTCTGTACTTTTTGTACCACGCACAAACTAGGCTTAGCACTTTGCAAGCTTATGCTGTAACTACTGCCAGCTATCATCTCTATTAGTTAGGTTATGGATTATTCATCTTATTCAGATTGCACAACCTTGGACTGAGGAGAACCATCATCATTATTTAATCACACAAGCCCTGATCTGGGCAAGGAGTACACCTCATTTATTGGCCATGTGCCTGTTTAGAGACTATAGGCTCACATTTAACATCTGTAGGCTTTAAATCTGAGATTCAAACTCAGTAGGACAAGAGCAAAAATTATTTATGAAACCAAAGGAGACAGAAATTTGTTTGTTGCTATGGATTTTGAAGAAACAGGGCCAAAAGCATTTCAGAGACCTACAACAGTGAGTAGAAGTAGTCCCTGCCCTGGGTTTCTGTAAGAACATCTGCAGTGGTTCATACTTTTCACCCTCGTGAAAAGTGAAAGCACAAGGCTGAAACACACTACACAGTGAAACCCAAATCCACTGCAAGGAAACAACTCCAGGGCTGAAGCTGTACCTTCATCAGTTACATCACAGAAGAAAGCATCCTGCTGCACACAGAAACACAAATCACAGCTCCATGGCAATGTCAGCTACTGTCAACAAGAAGTCGATGAATTTACGTGCGTCACCACTCCTTCTTAGAAAACAACCTGCTCAGGGAGCTAATGCACTGGGAGATGGGGAAAAAACAGTCCAAAGTCTGGAAACAAGCACTGAAGATAATGCAATTTTACCCCAGAAACAAGCCACTTGGGCACACAACAACTGCCATTCTGACTACGCTTCAGGGCAAAACTGCAGAAAGCAATCCACCTTGCTCCAACTCAGAACGCCAAAAATAAAACTGTCCTATTAGATGTGGGCTGACAAATTTTCACAAGCAACAGCAGCAATTGTTTTCTTTTTTCTGGCAATGTCACAGGCAAATCTTCTGGCAGAATCCAAGTCTAATTAAACCAAGAACAGTTATTTACTGTAGTACTAATCTTAATTTTGGTGTCATTTCAGGGGTACAAGTCAAGCTACCAGTAGAGTAAGACCACTTTTTATATTAGTTCAAGATCTACATTGGCACAACTGATGCCTGTGACTTGTACTTTTTAAAGGAGGTGTTTGTAAGGGCATCAGATTAGAGTTCTCTTCTATAAATGTAAAATTCTAAAGGAAATGCAATTTGTTAGTCTGAGGGAAACACCTTACTCTTTAATAGACAAGGAAAGTACTGTGGCCTTCTGTGCTCCAGAAAACATCCCCCATATTCAGATCATCAGGCAGCCTCACTAGTTAAGACACATTAAAATGAAACATTTTCCATTAAAGTTGCCAAAAAGTGGATTTAAATTTATTGCATGACGTTGCATAAGAAAGTATATTATTGAAAACTGTAAGGCATCATGCAATTATCCATCAGCTAATTATTTATTATTCCTTGAAAGATGGTTATATACTCTAAAGTTATAAAACCAGTTTCAAAAAAGTACATAAAAAAATTTAACATGATAAGCATTAAATATTTTTCACATGTTTGCAGTTTTTAGCTGTTAAAAAGTGCATTCAAACATACTGTACTGGAAAGTTGCTCTGTCCAAAAACGGTGCTGGAGACTTGTTAAATTAAAAGTTGCAAAAGAACGTTGTATGGGATTAGAAAGCTAACGCCGTGGTACTTAAACTTAGAAACTTGCTTGAAAGAATTTCTCAATCCTCACACTTAGAATTTAGCATAGGAGATACAATTATGTAAAAATGTATGCTTTTAGAACTGAACAGTCAAACGAATTCCAAGTTGTGTACACTGAGTGATCAAACAAGGAGCAGATTTAATATTCAGACACGGGACAGGATGTACTAATGTGGTCTTGGCATTAATCAATGTACTGTGCCATCCAACGAAATCCTTCTCCATAGCCTTGTCTCTTTAGCACGCTGCACATGAACACTTCTAGTGGCCTTGCATTCAGTTCTTTCAATGGTATACTGCCCTGCAAAGAGACAGAAGTATTCCAAATTACAGCATCTGTACAAAAAGACAGCTGCTTTGCACCGACACTTGTCTCTATACAATGTCATTCTTTTAATTATGGTCAGAGTTTTTGAGAAAAATGGCTCTCAAAGTTCTGCACACATCCCTAGGATTGGAGTCCCTGAGCACATTCTCATGCACAGTCACGTCTGGAGAGCATGGCACCTGAGTGCAAAAGCAAGCATGTGCACAGAGAACTGGAGAGCTGAGACTCTGTTATCAGAAGCAGTTCCCTGCTCTAACAGCTTTCCAAGCAGATAAAAAGAGCATTTGCTACCAACTGTAGGACTGACTGCAGTCAGAGTGCAAGCTGCTTGCTTGCCAAGAGCAGCACAGTGTGATAAAGCTATTGCTCAACTGGAGGCTCACCACAGGATTCTTACTTCACAGACTGCATGCAGTGTTGTAAAATACAGAGCAAGATACAAAACAAAATGATAAAAAGAAACGAATAATAACTGCTTATATTCCATTACACCTATTCTAAAACTAACCCACACAATTCTTGTTTCTATGCAATTTCTTTTTAATTCCTTGTACCCAAAACTCCATTACAAGTAGTACACTGTGTTTACTTCAAAGAGAGCCAAATCATCACAAAGATGGGTAATATAAATCTGCTAGTAGGAATGTTTTTCCACAACCTATGAACTCAGATTTCTGCAGTAGTATAATTCTGTTTCTACATTTCAGCTGAACACGTTCAGCAATAAAATGTATTAAATCCACACTTTAAATGAGAAAAGTCACTCGCAGGAAGACTTTATCAAGGTTTCTCTCATAGTCCCCACTAGAACTGTAGCCTCTGAAAACATGCTCACCTTTTAAAAGTACTGCACAGAAGTAGTTCAAGTACTGAAAGCTATACTAAAACCAATTACATTTTCCCTGGAAAAATGTGGTATAGGAAATGACAAACAGAAGCTGCAGAAGAGACACTTCTAACATGTACAGCATTCACTTCATAGAAACCTATTAAGTACTAAATATATTAATAAACTAAAAAAACATTTATTTCGTGTAGCTGAGTGGACCAGAATCAACACAGACCAGTAAGGCAAACATGAGATCTCTAACAAAAACATAACAAACAAAAAAGGAGCATTACCTTTCCTGTTGTCTGGCCATACAGACCAAACATCTCTCGTAACCTCTCTTCACTGATGGCTTCAGGTCTGTCAATCTTGTTACCAAGGATTAGGATAGGCACATTAGCAATAGTTTCATCTGTCATTAGTGACTACAAAGTAAAGGAGAAAGATTATTTTAGGAGACAGTCTGATTTAAGGCTTTTTTTTTTTTTTAGGATAATGTTTGATTTAGGGCTTTACATCAAGATAAAATGTTAACAATGGAATTAAGTCAGTAGGTGAAACTTGGCCTTTCTGAGAAGTAAGGGCAGCAAAATTCACTGTTACTTGGTGCAATGAAAATAACTGATGGGAGTTGTCTAATCTGATGGGAGTTGTGCTTGGGATAAACGAAATTACATTACTCAATCACAACATACAAAACATCATAAATGGCATAATACTGATTCAAGTGGCAGAATGATGTGTTCACACAGTAATAAATAGGAAGAAGAGGGTGACAGAACCAGAATACAGGTAGATGGGAATGAAGATGCAACAGGTGAAATTGCTAGAACTCATTACCAGCAGGACAGGAGAGCTCTGTCAAACATGGAGAACTTGAGCTTATTTCTCAGAAGTTAGAATCCAAACTTTCAAAAACACAGTTCAACTTACATCGAGCTCTTCTTTCGATTCAAGCAGTCTGTCATGATCTGCACAGTCCACCAAGAACACGATGCCATTAATAGCAGGCAGATAGTTTTTCCATACTCTGCGAGCTACAAGGAAGATGTGAATTAAAACCAATGGAAATGGTCCCTCAGCTTAGAGCCATGCACCTCAGTAGTTAAAAAGCCACATGTATTTTTTAAGTCTTCGCTTATATTGTCAAGTCTTCGGGATGCAATCTCATGTTTTATAAAGCTGGAGATAATGGAGCTAATGCATAATTTCCTCTACTGTTATCACCACTCTATGTGACATGCACACCCTGATGTACTGAACCTTTTTGCGTTTCCCCAAGAATTACATCAACAAATGTTAGTTGGAAGCACAGAGGTGAAAGGTATATATAAGAAATTCAATGTACTGAAACAAAAACTATCTAATCCCCCTCAAAATACTTGCCACCATTCAGCAAATCCTGCTCTACTGCAGCTCTTGCCAAATTGCATTTGGGAGCACAGTACGTGGCAGAGACAGGAACAGAGCAGTGAATGTTTTTAACACTATCAAAGAGAGTGTGGGAAGCTGATCTCTGCAGTATGGTCGTATTTCTGATCCTAGACAAACTGACTGTAAACAACTCTAAATTCACTGCAGTTTAATGAGTCAACACATTCTCTTACCTTGAGCATGTCCGCCCAGATCAAAAGTAGTGAAAGTCATACCAGCAATTGTCAGCTCTTCTGAAGCTACAAGTACACAGAATTATTTTCTCTGTGAAGGTTATATTATCATTATATACATACTATGCAGTAATCTACTACACGTAATAGCCTGACTATCCAGGACACACATTTTGCTTTCTCTCATTACTTTCAGTATTTTGTTTCTCAAGAAACATAGCAGAGCAATACAATTTCTTTCAAAATCAGTAACATTTGTGTAACAAGATGTGATTAAAACAAATCTCAGCAAGTGTTAAGAGAATAGCAGAGCATGTCTGACTGCACATGACTTATCCCTACCCATTATAAAGACAACAGGTGGCTCTGGCAGCTGGTTTGCCACACAGATGGAACTTCACATGCAATACAGTCAGAGGTCTCTCCTTGTCATGTCCTTGTTTAATTGCTCACTTCCTCCTTGGACTTCACCAGTCCATATTTTTAAACTCTGTTGAACTCTTCCTCCTGCAAGGCTGCCACAACCAGAGAGCACCAAAACAGCGTACGTAAATGCTAACCTTCCAACAATCCAGAGAAGCTGCTCTCAAATATTTCCAGATTCAAACTCTCCCAGAGTATCTAATTCAGAATTTCCCAATTCCACTACTCTGCTTCTAACTGGCTCCTTAATTTTAAATAAATGACACTGAACTATCCTGAAGCATTTTTAAGTACTTGAATAACTATGGACTGTGATCCCAGAAATTCCTTTGTCTCTCCCCAATTACTTGTGATGTATAATCAGGCATACTGCTTTTCTCACAATACTTTCTAGCAAGGAACTAGGAATGTCAACTTACTGGGGTGTAGTGTGGGGACATGCTGTCCCAGTCTGTCATCTTTGAGCATGTGGAGCAGTGTAGTTTTTCCAGCATTGTCCAGTCCAAGAAAAACTAGTTTGCCTGATTTCTTGTACAGTCCTGTAACAAAGAATAACATACTTAATAATCAGTTCTATGAGTGGAAGTATTATCCAAGGAGCACTGACCATCAGGAGCTCACATCATGTACATATATATAAGACACGAACATTCAGAGTGACAGCAATGGCATATTTCAGCATAAGCTTCTCTCAAATCCTGTGTGGTCTGCTAATCAGCAGGACCAAGACACCTTCCTACACGTATGTCCTACAGATTTCTGTTGGCACAGCTCTGACAGTCACTAGAGAAAGGAAGAGTGTCTGATCACTAATTAAAGTGGCCACGTGCAGTCACTGTTTCTGACACTAGAGATGACTTTTCTCCCAGGAGAAAAGTTGTACAGTCATGGCACAAAATACAGACCTGTCAAGCTCCACAGTGCACTTTATCGACTCTATCAGCAAGTGCTCTCCTACTTGTACAAGCCACATTCATACTGGCTCATGTGCTTATCACAGCTGTACTTGTTACACACAGCTTATGTGATGCTGAGTGGCATCTGGGGAGAGAGGCACATGACTGATGTAAACGTGTCACACATAATTGCATTTACCTTATCTGAACAAAGCTAAAAGAAAACTCAACTAAATCTTGCCAGGGTAGCTTGCTCTGCCCTACCAAATGACAAGCGACCAAAAGAAGGTCCCCTCCAGTCTGAGTCCTTCTAAGATACAGTGTTAACAGTATCAACAGTCCTGGATCTGGAAAAGAGCATGTTTTGTTCAATTCCCCCCCTGTTTTGACATATAAATAAATAAATCCTAGATAATGTCAAAGTATTGCGGCATACACTGAAGAAAGCCTTATTTTACAGCTGTTGTGATAACACAGAAATACTTTGTGAGGTCTACTTTACCACGGAAGTTAACCACACGTTTTCCCTCAAGACCCATGAACTCCTCTGACCTGCAAACTAGATGCCAGAATCCTGGCCAATGCCACCACTGTGCCAAGTGCCACAGGAACAAGAGCCCTGGAGCCATTTGAAGGTCACATCACGAGCAGTGTCCTGCTCTGTACCTGATGACCCAGCAGCAGTGTTTCTGGAGCCCTTATTCCTTTCCAGAGGAGCAGATCACCCTGAGACCTCTGCTCCACTGCATCTCCCCACAGTCACACAGCCTTGTCTGTTTGGCAGCCAAATCTGAACTGCTAAAGAGCCACGAGTCCAGTTTCTGTACTGTTTACAGTATTGATTAAAAAGTACAAATGCTGCACTTAGCCTAGTGAGGAAAACTTCTGATGAGAAAGGTCCTTTGCAGTTTAAGTCTGATGAGGGCAAAAGTGGCGGTGACTTCTTATCAAATCTGCTATCCCTGCACATATTTTATTTTTGTCAGATTTTAAATAGCACTGTTACACAGGGAGCTCCTCAGCCACCCCCGTGGACACTGCAGCAATCCACAATCACATGTGCCTCTATCTGCCTGACCTTTACACTACTGCTGTTTGCTCACCTTTCCCCCCCCCACAAATGAGCTGATCTCTGGAATTGCATTCCACCATGGCATGTTTTACAACCTGCACAGAAGAATATTCTTTCATATTCCTCAGCTTATTTCATTAATAACATTTTTTACTACAAGAATGCAGAGCGTTTTCACAGTTCTTTCACAAGTACAGCTCTTATTTCCCAGCCCACCTTCTCATATTCCCAAATATCATTAACTATTAAACTACAGAGGTGGACAGAGGTGAAAGTACTGATGTTTACACGGAGAAAAGTGAACAAGCATAACTTACAGCACAGAAGAAACTCATTTACACTTACCTTACAGGTTAAATGAAACACTACTAAACTACAGTAAAACAGCAGCACTTTTGCCACTCTTATACTGGACATGAGAATGAAAAGTGGCTTTTTTAGAATAAGAGGGACATGTAAAGGGCAATTCTCTCTTCTACTGCAGACTTCAGTATCTCTCACTAGAATTAGACTTTGTATGAGCAGGTATAGGAAAGTGAGCTAGCGTGCAGCAATCACTGCTTGGCTATAAGAGATAAGAAAGATTAGTTAACTCAGTTAAAGTTTTACTGGCTAATATTTCAACAGCAGGCCAAGGGTCTAACATTAAGTTTAAACTTTCAACTGATAAAATACAGGTGGCCCAGACTGCTATGACCAATTAATCTCAAATGCTTTTTGTTTACTTTAATTGAATCCCTGTAACTTGTAAACTGCCCTTTTTATCTATGTTATCTGCAACTTCTGTTCCTCTTCTAAGTCCTGCAACATTCCCTTTCCTCTTGTGCCATTTTTCTTCTGTTTTATAAAAGCCAATATTTCACCCTGGATCCTACGTTCAGTAGAATTCAATTAAAGTAATTAATTAAGTCTGGTTCTTTAAAGCAAGAAAAGAAAAATCAGGGGAAGCTCTATAAAAACAAACTGAACCAGACTAAATGTAGTAATTAAAAAAAAAAAATCAAGCCTATTATGCTCATGAAAGAAAAACTAATTTTCAAGAGGTTAAAGGATTAATGTAAGATTGAGTGGAGAACACATTATGGAAATACTCAGTGTTGAGAAGTGAAATGTTTTTTAAGTAATACTGAATATACACTAAAACAAATGTTGTTATTTAACCAGTCTCTCTGTTTGAATACAGAATATTTTAATAGATATGCTATACAAAAACAGCAGGCAAAAGTAAACACAAACTTACCTAAAAACTGTAATACACTACTGAAACCACTGTAAATCCAATCGAATATGAAGGACATATCTGAATCTTTTAGTCTGAAATAAACAGAAAATAGGATGCTCTGTTAGAACAGCACATCAGACATCGTAAGGTGCCTACTCACGTTGAGCCCTGGGAGGTTCTATGACAGCTAAGTCACTGCTGCTGCACACCTCCTGTCTGCTTGCTTTGCAAAGGGCCCTCAGCACCAGATCCACTGCTTAGGGCTGCGACCCCCCAGCACTGCCTCGTACAGACTTCTACCACCTACACCTTAAGCTTATCTCAAAGCAGAACTCTGGAACACCATGTTCCTCACCAGTTTCTTTTGGATGAGGCTCAGGAACAGAGGGTAGAGGTAAGGAGGGTCAGAGTGCCACCAGCTGCGGGCAGATGCCCTCTGACAGCAGAATGTACCCCGCGACTTTGCAAGATCCTGATCTTTCTAGGATGGTAAAAGTAACACTATTCCAGTCCCCGAGGGCAGCAAGTGGCCAGCTGGACCTGCAGCACACAGCCAGCCACAGCAGCAGCCTCTGAGGGACATCACACCTCTCAGAAGTTTAAGAACACACACAGCACGGATGGAGAAGGACCAGGATCTCACAGAGTCATTCAGTTGGAGAAGACCCTTAGGATCACCAAATCCAGCCATCAACAACACTATCAAGTGCACCTCTTCTGAAGCTATGCCTTCAGCTGTGACAATGCTGTCACTAGGTTTAACTGCTCACGGCTGCAGTGATTTCTTAACCTCCATCTTCATTTCCTCATTATCTGAAGTGAGGATAGTCACACTGAGAGCACCAGTTTGACACAGTACATTAGCACCTAGCAGAAAAATCTTCTCAAAGACCAAAGGGCAGCTTCCTTAGGAGCATTAGCCAGCTAACCCTGCTGCAGCACTTAATTCCTGCTAACTGACAGGGAACTCTGCGACCAGGTCTTTGAGCAGAGGGCAGCATGCCCTGCGTGCCAGCACAGCATTCATGTCCTGGGGCTTGCAGGATGGCTTTAGGACAGGTGTGAACCTGCAGATTAACACAAAGCAGACAAACCACAGGTCAGCACCAGACCCAAATCCATCTATGTGTCCTAATGATCGCACTCATGAGAACACACAGAGGTTTTCCACCACGCAGCAAGAGGAACGTGACAGCAACATCGAATGGGGGTGAGATATCATTTACATCTGCTCACGAAGGAACAAAATCTGTTCAGCCCATACTTGCCTTCCCTGACTGAAGATGACAAAGCATTAGGCTTCTCTGTGACTAACCCTGAAACCCTTCCCTACCTCCCACAGCTGACCAACTGGAACAGTTGCAAATTTTAAGAAACAAATAAGCATGTCAATGCATAAACACCCAGTTACACAACGTCATGCCTGAAACTGTCACTTACATGTCTAAAAAGCAAAGGTCAGGAATAAGCAAATATGGCAGGACGGACACGTCAGCAGATTTATTTATTGCTTGAACAAAACACCCACCGAGAAAAGCCTCTGTGAGGCTTAGAAAAATGATCTGCTCAAATAACTTGCAAATCAGTGCAAACAGCGTGATGTAAGAGCAGTGCTCAGATTACTGAGGTGAGAATAACTTCACAGAGTTCAGTTGTATTAACCACTTCCTTCTATGAAGCTTATGGATGAAAGAAGGAAATCTTCACCCGCTGCTGAAAACCTCTAACAAGGCAAGATCCCAACCACACCAGAACCCACCTCGATATCAGCCAGCAGCCCTTAAAGGGAAATGCTACTTTCAAATGGGAAAAAAATTGACAGCAAATTGTAAAGGCAAACTAGAGCTATTTGAACAGAGATATTCAATCTACTCTTATCACACAGAAAAAATACACAGTGCTCAGGACACTGTCACCCTGAGGCATGATAACCTGCAGCATGGCTGGGCCACACACAGCGACTCCAACATTTCAGCCCCTGGTGATGCAGAGCAGTGGAAACCTTTTTGTAGGGCTATTTAAAGGTTTCCCTTGAAAGTAATGTGTTGGGAACACCCAGGCTTAAGGAGAAACTGGAATGGACACCTAAGAACCTGCGGGTACCGACTGTTCAGACACCAGCTTACCCATTCGTGGATCCTCAGAAATACAAGAACCATTTCCTAGCATCAACAACAGATGGTTACCAACTCCAAACACATCTAACAACCCTGGCTAACGTTATTGCACAAGCAAAGTGTCACTTATGCCTCCTGGGGAGCCCTGCAAGCAGGAAGCACCTCCAGCCCATCCACTGCTGAGGGAAGACCAGCCAGCAAACTTGCTCACAGTTGTTCCGTGGCTTTTTTTTTTTTCCATCTATGAAAAGCAGGGATTTTTCACCCTACCCTGGTTACGAATTTTCCCAGCTAAAAGTTAATTACTACACTGCAGAAACAGAATTAACGCTTCTAAGACCTGCAAACCTCTGGATAAGAGAGGAAGGACAGCAGCCTTGTAAGGACGGCTTTCAATCCCTGCACAGAATAATTAAGAGGCAGCAGCCAATCACACCCAGTCACACCTCGTGCAGTAGCTGGAAGTCACTGCACTGCACTGGCACCAAGAGCTACCAAAGGAACCCCAATCTGCTCCCCAAGCCACGCTCTGAGAACACACTCTACTGAGAACAATTTGCAGACCAGTGCTTAAAATCCACGATAATGGGCACGTTTACTTAAATAGCAATAAAAGAAGTATCACCATTTTAAGTAAGATCACCTTAGTCTAAATTATTACTGCACGCAACAAAAATCAAAATCCGTAATAAATCCAGTGAGTAGAATGACAACTTGCTGTCTCAATCTAATTTATGCTTGAGGAAAGCAGCACAGTTTGAAAACAAGCCAACAGCACAGATTTTCTTTGGATATTTTAATCAGTTTTTTGATAGCAAGTCATCTCTGAGATTTCAGAAGGAGCGATCACGGGGTGCTGCTACTAAATAGGCTGAAAAACAAAGATTATGTACTGCATGACATACGCTTAGCTCTAATGCATCTTTTATTTTGAGACAACATATCTGAAGTTAGCACTGATCCTAAGCACATCTGAAACTGCAAAGTAAACAGTTTATCTGTCAAGACAGCCCCACAACAGGCACATGAGGCCCTAAAAGCAGCTGAGTAAGTGCTTCAGTTGCAGTCCAGCTCACAGAACTTGCTCCCAGATTACAGTCTCAAAGTAGGGCCCACTGCAGCAGTTCCTACACTTACTTTAAAAACAAACCATCAAAAAAACATATTGGAGCATGAATATAAAATTATTTTTGATCTTACAGGTGATCTGTCTTGATCTGCTTTTGAAGCAATGATGCTCAGAACAAACCTTGACAGATCATTACAACATGCCCAACAACCAGATGATGAAGTTGTAAGGCATTTGTGGATGAGTACATCGTATTACAATACACTTTTTGAAATCACAAACACCAAAGGGAAATCTGAGATGAGACTAAAAAGAAACTGCCAAATAATCATCAAAGATTCATGCAGCAGACAGCAGGCACAGGGGCTGGTTATCTCAGCAACCAGAGATCAGAGTCTGCAGAGCCCTCCACGGGGGGGGGGGAAGCTCCCATAGGGGCTCTGCACAGAATGAGCAAAAATAGGAAGAAATTAAACAGGAAAGAAATAAAGAAACTGAAACAAGTGCATGCAGTCAGGCAGGTGAGGGAAGATAAGGGGTTTTGATTCAGTGTTCAGAAGCAATAGGCTGTTTCACATGGCGTGGAAACCAATTCAAATTCAATCTACAAGCGGGAGGGCTGTGGGCTGCTCTCCCTTCAGCACACAAATCCAGATGAAAACTCAGTGGTAAACGCACCCAAAGCAGCCTGACACAGCCGCGGCTGCCCGAAGAAAACATACCGCAACACACCGCAGCCTTCACAGCTGCTAGCCCTCAGCATCACTGACCAGAGAACAATAGATCTCCCTTTTGCGAGGAGCGCGAGGAGAAAACTAACAGCAGCACCGAGCAGAAACGCGAAACTCGACGGTTTTCCCACGCGAGAACAGCAAGGAGCGTTTTTATAGCGAGGAAGGAGACACCGAGCTGACGGGAGGGGCTCCAAGCTCCGCTCCCACCGGCTCTACCGCGGCCGCGCCGAAGGGCCGTCCCCGCGGAGCCCGAGGCCCCGGGCCCGGCCGCCCCGCAGCCGATGTAGGCCGGAGCCGAGCAGCGGGGGCCCGGGGCAGGCCGCGGCCTCGCCACCGCCCGCATCGCGCCGTGGGGCAGCCGGCACTGAGGCCTCACCCGCTCCCCGTCCTCCCGCTCACCGCCGCCGAGCCGCAGCTCCGGGCGCTCCGCCGGCACCGACCCCGACCCCGCCGCCGAGCCCCGCTCCGCCCCCACGCGGCGCCTTCCGGGCCCGGCCCGGCCGTGTGGCACCACGCACAGCGCGGAGCTCCGCCCGCCGCTCCCCCCCACCGCCATCGGCGGACGCGGCTCCACCGCGTTGGGCGGAAGGTCCGCGGGCCGTCCTCGCGTTTTGCACCTTTTCTCCGCAGCTGCTGCGTTGGACTGGGACAGAGCACAGTGGGAAATCCGCGATCGCGCGGGCAGGGCTCACCCACGCAGCGCCCCGCTCAGCCTCGCGGCAGCTCCAGCGGTGCCGTGACACCGCACCACGCCCCAGCACGCAGACAGCGCCCGGCAGCGTGGAGAATTCCCTCCGTGGGTGACTCTGGGCTCCCACGCCGCGGCGCCGCGCAGTGACCGCCGGCTCTCACCGAACACCGCCGCCCCACCAATAGCGCCCTCACAGCGCGGACATTTAAGCCATTTCTCGCACGCTGCTGCACCAGTGACACTGTATTACACACGCAAGCTCGCTCCCTGCCCTCACAGGTGACGGACTGCCCGGACACGCCACGCACCCCACGGACCGTGGGCGCTGGGCGTTCCTACACTGCAGCCCCACCCGAACGAATCCCTCCCACGGCCCGACCTGCTCCACCCCGCCCCTGTCCCTTTAAGACTCCTCGCCCCGCCCACTTGCCGCAGAGCCGCCGCTTCCGGAAGTGCCACGTGTACGTAGTGCGCATGCGCGCGCAGCCCGGTAGTTCCGCTGTGGAGGAGTCCCGCCCCTTCTCGCAGCGCTGGGCCGGGCGCCGCCACTCGGGCGGCTTCGCTGAGCCTCAGCCCAACCCCGCTTGGCCCGGCCCGGCCTGGCTCAGCACAGCTCAGCGGCGCCATGGCTCAGCCAGCCCGGTCCCCCGCCGCTTATCGTAGCCAGAACGGCGCAGGCCAGCAGCCCTATAGCAACGGTGAGGCGGGACGTGGGGCTTGGGAGGGGGCCGAGAAGCTGAGGCGGGGGGTGGGGGGGTGCGGCTTCCGCCTCGAGGCCTTCGGGCTCCCGGCGCCTCCCTTCGCGCTGCCACGTCCCCGGGGGCGCTGGTGGGGGGCGGCCCGGGCCCCGTTGTGCCCCGGAGGGAAGTGGGGAAGGAAGGGGCCGCCCCCTGCCCGGCACATCGCGCAGCGGCCTCGGGTCGGGGGGCACGGGGCGGAATGTTGCGGCGTGCGCTGCTTCAGGTGTCCCTACGGGTTGTTCTTTGGGCAAAGTGATCCTCTTCACATCCTGGTGAACTGACGGGAGCGCCCTTCGGAAAAATCTGTGTGTTAGCGAGGTGAAACTGCTGCGTGTTGCCTGTCTGTAGCTCCTCACTGGGAGTAAAGGGGCAGCGCTGAGCTCTGCTGTATGGGGACGGCGACAGCGCCCGGGGGTACGGCATGGAGCTGTGGCAGGGGAGGGTCAGCTGGGGATAGGGACAGGTCCTGCACCGGAGACGCTGGGCACAGATCCGGCTGCCTGCCCGGGAAAGTGGGCACAGCCCTGAGCTGCTGGAATTCAAGAAGCATTTGGATGCCACTTACAGCCATAGGGTTTGAATTATTTGGTGGTCCTGTATGGGGACAGGGGTTGGGTTTAGTGATTCTTTTGGGTCTCTTCTAGCTCGAAATGTTCTGGTCTAAATGGTTTGCATTAGTCGTTACTTTAGGCCATGTCCCCAGTTGTGATAACACTGCGATGGCCGAGCGAGTGTGGCCCTTTGGAACCGAGCTGTACATGTGGCACTGGTTATTGCCCAGAGGAGGACCCTGCTGAGCTCAGGCAGCTGCTCGCTCACTGTGTTTTATCTTGTCTGTCATGTAAAGCCAATATTATCTTGTTCTGTACACTGTGATCCAGTAAAGCCTTGACTGCTTTCTTCTACTCAAAATATACTTCTTTTTGAAGCCAGATGCTGAAGGTGAAACCAAATAGCTAGTTAGAAGGAAGCACAAAGCCAGCCTTGTCTCTATCATGTTTGCTTTGCATGTGTGGAAATCTGTGTTGTTGGAAAGTGTTTTCTGATTTCATATTAACTTACAGCATCTTCTCTACTTCATTCCTTAATTAGGTAGTTATATGTTTCAGTGGTTATGCTGCATGAAGACAATTAAGTTATAACAAGGTATTTTGATTTTTCCGCTTTATGGCTGAGTAATTAAATGGTTTGACTTGTCACCCCCCTGCTTATAACTTCTAAAAGTCATCCACAAAATAGCATCTTACAAACAACTGTATAGCTGCTCAGAGGGTCAGCAGTGTGGGAAGTGGATACATAAATCTGAAAAGAGAGCCTCTGTTCTGGAGAGTTCATGGTCTAAGCAGAGAACGTACAGAAAGAATGTTAGCTAATGGAGTAAACAAGTGGGATGATTTATATGTTGGCATCGTTTTATATTTGATATGTAGTCGGGCCCAGCACACAGTGGAAGATCTTGCAAAGTAGTAGCAGTAGGAAAAGAAATTTCTGGCTACAGGTGTATGTAAACTAAAGAGCTGAAATCTAACGTTGTGCAAGCACAAGGTAATAAAGTTAATCAGCAGTTACATTATACAGATAGGGTTTGGGTTGCTGAATAAATTAGAATTTTCAACCATGGCTTGTTTTTATCATTGTTTAAAATATGTTGAAGGTGCTGTGATCCTAGGCTACCTCGGGAAAAAGTAACGTTCTGTAAAAACAACCTAGGCTGTGCTGAGAGTGCTGTTACACTATTCACAATGGTGTGTGAGGAAAGAAGGATGCCAGCAGAATGACAAACTGGAACATGGGTGTCAGCTCTTCCTCTCAACCTGTTGCTCACCTTCCTGTTTGCAGGTAACTCCGTGAGCTCTTGCGCTGGGCCCAGCAGTGAATGGCTGTAGCAGCAGTGCCCTGTGCTGACCTGGAAATTGTTTAGCAGTGAGCATCAGGTTGCTTAGTAACAGACTTCCTCCACTTCACTTGTTTTTTCTGTTGGATCAGTATTCTGCCTTCACTTAACTGAAAAGCAGATTAGCAGTCTGCAGCTAATAGGTCTGAAATGTAAGCAAGATGGAGAAATTCGTTCAGGATTTAATGCTTAGTTTGATATCCTGGCACAGTGCTTTGAGGTCATGTGAAGCTTCAGAAGCTTTTGGTTTTGGCCTACTCGTGGTTCACCTCGAAGCAGCCTAAGGGGAGTTCTACTGGTGTGAGTTATTGATGTGCTTCTGTCTTCAAAAAGGAAAAGTTTCAAAGTCTAATCACAAAGTGCCACAGAAACATCAGGTCATCTGTTTTTGGGTTTCACCTCACTGTCACTGCTTTATCCTCAGTCTTATCCCTCAAACAGAAAAAAAAAACAGAGCAAAATACCGTGATTCCTGACCAGGCTACAGAGTTGTGCCCTAAGGTGAATAATCAACTTATATAGAACAAATACTATTTCATTTTATCTTTTATACTGCAGAATTATATCAGTATAAATAGTATGGTCGGGGACCTGGCATTACATAAGAAACCTTAATCGTTTTTACAGCTAGCAAGTTAAATTTACAATTCATTTTGTAAATCGGTTTTTGAAAATCCATCTGATATGCTGCAGGGTAATTTTCTAAGGTGAGTCATAACTGTGGGAATTCTTATGTTTGCAAGCTTTCTGTTTAGACACCATTGATTTTAGAGCATTAGTAATTAATAAGATTTATGAGCAGTGTTATAAGGACAGTGAGCTATAACTGGATTTCCCAACTGAATGGCAGATAGCGTATTGAGATTAATGGCTAGAGAATAATATGTATGTGCTGCTTATGCACAAGTAACAGGCAGAGTGAGGATGAGGTCACCAGCACTGTAGTAGAACCTTGGCTGTGCAGTTAGCACAGAGGTACAGTGTTCAGGGAAGTGACTGCTGTCTGAACTGTATCCTAAGGCTGTACAGGGAATGATGAGCTGCGTGGCAGTCACAGTATTTCTCCTAACTCAGATATTTCCATGTGTTCTGTGCTGAGCTTATTTTACTGTCATGTGTGCCCAAGTTCATAGTTATTTTAATTTGGGAATGTGAACTTCTTCCCATCTTGAAATGTAACTGGAATGTTCCAGTATGCAAAGATGGCTAAGAAACCACTGTGATGATATTCTGGCATTAAATGGAACTCTGATGTCATTCGGGTGGCAGCTGTTTCCAGTACCTGTATGCAAAATACAAACACACATGCTTATCTTTGTAGCATGCTTTCGAAAATGTGCTGAATTTTGCAGTGGTTTCTGGTCTGGAAACCAAATACTTACGTTTTCTAGGCTCTTTTTTTTCCCCAAAAAGTAATTATGGAAGCAGTACAAGGCTGCAAAGAAGAGAATTGCACACCAAAATCACGATGAGGATCTCTTTAGATTTCAGGCACGTAGCTGTGTATGTGGAATGTCTCCAACATTCAGACTGTGCTTAGGGGTGGAGCACACCAGTGTGACTGGCTGACATAAATGACATGGCCTTGGAAGGTGCCTTAATGCTCTGTGTACGTTGTGTTGAGCTGTGCCGTGGATTATCTGGTGTGTTTTCCTGGAAGGATTTCACTTGGAATCGTCTCCCCTCGGGGTACTCTTTTTGTGGCAACAGTATGAACAGCCTGGACTAGCATCCTTCTTGATGGAGATCTTACTTCCAACCCCCACAGTTCTGTGATTCTGTGAAAGCTCACAGTGCTGTTTGTTCCTGTGTTAAAAGATCTGGTGATGCTCTGCCAGTGCTGTTTGCTGTTTTGACTTAATCCTTTCCATTTTTTTCTTGAAGTGATTACAGCTTGGTTCAGCTGTACCACGCAGTAGATAAGAAGCACTGTTAGCCTCTCAAGTTTTATTTTCTCGATGGGTGAATTATTCTATGATAAATTATCCTTCACTCCGTGTTCCTGACCAGCTGGTTATGTGAGCTGTATGTGTATGAGGAGTTCTCTTACTAAAAATAGCTGCAGAACCTTTTGTGGATTAGCCCTGTCACTTGAGAAACAGCATGGGGACTTGAGCTCAACTTGGCTGTTTGCATCTTTGCCATTAGCTGAGGTTTAAGTCGGTGTCAGCCCTCAAGCTGGGATGTGAGGACAGGTCCTGCTGCCACTGCTCCCTCTTGCCCCTGCCAGCTGTGTGCAGGCGTGCACCTCCAGGGCTGGCGGCCTTCTGGGTGCTTCTGGAGATGGAAATAGCCCTGTGTGTGGATTGCAAAGAGCATGGATTTTGCTCAGCTGCTTGTTCTGTGAGCTGCACGGTTGTGAAGTTACTGTAAAAATAAATAAATAATGATAGGAGATTAAAAGATCTAAGTGTTGATAGCAAAATGCTATCAAAATCCTGTGGTAGTACTTGTGTCTCTTTAATGATCTGGAGACTAAAAAAACTCCAAGGGGGGTCTTATTTTCAGAAGTGATGTGCTGCAGTGACTTTTAAAGGTTTTTTCTTTCTAGGTCCTGTTCAAAATCAAATGATGCATTCATCAGATGCCCAGGGATATAGCCCATCAGTTCCAGGACCGTACTCACATCAGACGCCGTCAAAGGTTCCTCCACATCCATCTTCTGGACAGTATAACTACAGTGGCTCTCAGAATGTTTCTCAGTTCAATAGTTATCAAGGACCTGGGCAGACTCTCAATAGACCACCGGCAGCACCTCCATCCGGGTCACCAGTACAACAGGCAGGTTCTGTACCACAGGTGCTGCCACCTGCATTGCAAAACTCAGCTGCTGTATCATCTGCTGGTGGCTTTCCTCCTGGAGCTAGCCCACCAATGCTTCCCAACTGGCAGTACAGCCAGGCTCCTGTAAGCCATCCAGCTGCAGTGCAACCAAGCCATCCAGCACATGTGGCAGGGACAGGGCCCGCTCAGCCACCACCACTGTTAGCAGGAAATACAAATCCTCCGGGAAGTTATCAGTATGCAGCTCCTCTAGGAGGTCCTTCACTTCAGAACAGCTATATGAAGCCAGGTAACATAACTTCTTGATACTGTTCTGTAACTGACTGCCAGTGCCCACTTCTGTATCTTTTTTTTTTTTTAATAAAATACTCTTTGTGGCCTTTTGCTTGTGGAACTGGGTATTCAAAACTCTTGAAGAAATGCATATCTTAAGTGTTGGGGTGGCTTCTATAGATGAGAAATTGAATTTCTGTGTGCCAAATTTCATTTTGCTTGAGTGTCTAAAGCAGATAATTTCTGTTTTGGGAAGCTGTGTGTGGGTAAGGCTGTTTCTGTTGCCTTTGTTTTTCCTTTGGAGAGTTGGAGTACTTACATGCTTCAGTCAGGTGAGGGCTTCTGGACTTCCCAGATGAAAACTGTGATTGCATTTAGTAAGTGAGGTCTTCCGCAGTTTAAAATCTAGCTATCTTTTCTGTTCATGGACTGATTCTGGTATTTCACAATGGCTTCAGTAAGGATGAGACAAACAACTTGGACACAGCCTAGAAAGAAAACTGGGAAGTATTCTGTATTGTTGAAATGGAGGCCAGTTGAAAGAGAAATTTCCTTCATCCCAACTTTGGATTTTTACAATTGAATAAGAATTGTCAGTCTTTAGAAATAGTTGTGGAAGTGCAAGATGCCAAAAGTTGGTCAATTTGCAGCCTGCCTTCTGTTTTAGCCTCTTGTGTGCAGGAGCATAAAGTTTTGCTAATACTAACTTAATATAACTTGTAATTACTGTGGGAAATCGACCTTAAAACTCAAGTTTCACTTTGCCAAACTGTTGTTTGCTATTACAGAGTATTTTTAATCAACTTTTTGGGCATGATAACAGTAACTAAGCATAGAAATATTTTAAATGCTAAAGTGAATGTTATGAAATGCTTTTTAGCTTCATTAAGTGTTTTTCTTGATGCTGATTTCTTGATACGTGCCTAGCTAATTCTCTGACAGTTTATTGCACTAAACAGTATTTCAGAGTTAGTGATGAAAATGGTTAAGTTATGAGAGATCTTGGAAAATGGCTTGTGAGATGAGAATCCTATCTCCATTGAATGGTGGATCTTTCTGAGCAATTTCCCTGGTAGTGGTTCTGTGGAATGGTAATCATTTTTAAAATGAATTAAGCTTGTTCTGCTGATCAAGCTTATCCTTAGAACAAAGGTCTGCCAGCTGCCTGCCTGCATGCCCAGCCTTTGGCAGCCTCTTACAGACACAAGAGTCTGTACGTTGCTGTTTTGCATCAGATTATTGAAGTGGAAGGTGAGCTTCCTGTCAGAAGCAATCTGCTTTATTCTCTTCTAGTTTGTTATATTCTGTCTAATTTGGGGCTGTACTAAACTTTACGATGTTCAGACTTAGTAATTGAAATTGGGATGCTTTCTGTACCTCTTAAAATTCTTAATAAGAATTGTAAAAAAAAAAAACAAAGGACAAAATAGAACCAGAAAGGATCATAGTTAACTGCTAGAAGAACACAGTATGTCAGGAGTATGACAGGGAATGATCTGAAGTTGTAAAACTTTCTACCTGCATGTTAAGATTTATGTATCTTGTGCTGTTTATCATGTAAATAAGAGAAGTATCTTGAGTTCAGTCTGTGTGTTTTCTTAAGTCTTCTGTCTTCTTCAGTTGGGTTAAAACTACAAATTAACCTCTTTACAGGATCTGTACCTCCACCAGTGACTCAGCCTTTAACGCCTCTGCACCCTCCCTCGAGGCCACCCTTAGGACCTCCTCCAGTTGGTGGTCCACCTCTAATTAGGCCATCTACAATGACAGCAGGACCATCTAATACACAGCCTTTGCTGCATTCAGCTACAAATCAAGAAGGTAAGAAACAATTTGCTCTTTTGGGCTCATTTTTGTTGAATTTGGACTTGGCAGATGTGCCCCATCCCTGTGGGTGTTCAAGACCAGGTTGTGTGGAGCCCAGGACAGCCTGGTTTAGTTAATTGGTGACAACCAGCCCTGTTCTCCTTTGAGAGCACTCTCTCAGTTTGAAGGTTTTTATCTCAAGTGGAATATGTGTGACCATATCAGAACTGTTGATGTTTTGTAAACAGTACTGGACTAAGTGTAAAAAAGTGAAGGGAATTTGAGGTTTCCGTGCACTATCAGTGGAAAAAGTAGTTTGGGGAACTTGGTACCTAAATTCAAAGAGTATTTGAAAACTGTAGCCAACATACTGGAGTATGAGCCTTCCTTCAATGAGAATGAGAAGTGCCCTGATGTTTTGTTGTCTATTAGCTTGGAATTTATGAAGAATACCTAATTAAAGGTAATCTTAGCAGATTATTCAGCCAGGAATGTAGACTTTCACATGTCCTTTGAGGTCATGTCAGCAGGGGAAGTGCATGTGAGAAGTAGGACAAGATGTATACTTAATCAAATTTTGCCCCAAGTTGAAGGTAGATCAAAACTATGCTAATCTACATGTAGTTTCAGTGAAGAGAATTGCCTCTCATTTAGCTTGTTTCAACTTGTTAGTAACTTGTTAAAATTTTTCCTTGGGCTGTCTTTCTTAATAGGTGATGCTACATCTGCTGCTGGCGATGGATCTGTGGTCCAAAACAGCTATGATGCAATAGAAGGAGGTGGCCTCATGGGTAATTAAAAATATTTGCCATTGAGTAATTTTTTTAAGAGTTTAGAAAAGATGGAAGTTTAGGTATTTAGGAACAGGCACATACTTAAACTAATGTCTGACTTGAAACTCAGTATGATTATTTCAGGCGTTGATAGCCTGTCTTATTGTAAGAATGGTAATGCAGTTACTATCATGCAAAATTGATGGCACTTGTCAGTTGTTTACACTTAGAAGGATTTTTTATTGTTTAATTTCTGTGATGAGTTGACCAAGCTGCAGTTCAACAATTCATGTTAGGTATGTCTTTTCTGCTTCTAGCAACCCCACATCCTTCTACACCTGCAAATCTTAAGATGAATAGAAATGTTGGCTATTCTTATCCTGCGTTGCCACCTGGCTACCAAAATACTTCACCTGGAGCACCAGGAATGCAGGCATCTGCTTTGCAGTATCCAGATGGATCAAAACATTTCCACCAGGTGACATTTTTGTTTTATTTGTTTCGTATTACTAAGCCAATTCACTTGAATAAAGAAGAGTGTAGCAATCTGTGCTGTGTATCTGTGGGGTTATGGTTCACTGTTTGGTGTGTAGTTTGCTCAAGATGACAGATGTAGCCAGAAACTTACGCTTTTTTTGTCACATTGATAGCAGTCTGGAAAAACTGTGCCAGCTCTTTCTGAAGTGTCTTATTCTTAAATCTGCTTAGAACATCAGTTTTTAAAAATCATTAGTTTTCTCAAACATCCTTCAGGCATGTTTTTCATCCCTCACATCAGTGTTGTTAGCTGAAATGTTTTTTCCTGTACTTTCAAACCAAAGTGACCACTATTTTTGCCAGCCAGGCCTCTGTATTTCAAGAGTTTAGTGGCAAGCGTATGCTAATTTTAACCTCATTGTGTTATAAACTTAAGTAGCATTTCTAAACATAATACAGTGACAATAAACACAAAATATGTAAGATAAATGTTTGCTTTTTAGGGGAACTGTTTCATCCAAATGATCAGTGTTAATTTGTGTAATTTTGACTTCAGCCTCCCCTAGGCACTAATCACTTAAATGCGTCTATGGGTAGCCTGAGCTTACAACAAGAAGGTTTAAGACCTGTGAATCTTCTTCAAGAGAGAAATATTCTTCCTACAACCCTCCTCCAGGCTCCTGTCCCAAACTTGCATGAAGACATCCAGAAGCTCAATTGTAACCCAGAGTAAGATTATCCATTTACTGTAATTCGTCAAAAGAAATAAATTACTAGTTGCAAATACAGCTTCATAGAATATTTTTAACTTTGTGAGTAGAAAACATTGAAAATGGGCTTCAGTGTGTTAAAATAAAGGCGGTGAGTGGGTGAAGTTCTGAAGTGAGTGTATCAAGAAGTTTGCGAATGCAGAAACAGATTGTCTGTAGTGAAAGTAACCATTTGAAACAATGGAGTAAATGGAATGTCAAACAAGAGACTGTTGGTTGGTAGTCTGAGTAATCTCACTGAGCAAACCACGTGCAACCAGGCACTCCTGATTTGCAAGCCTTCTCTGAGAGGTAAAGGAAGTAGCAGCTTTGAGAAGTGGCTCGCACAAACCATTTGTGCACACCTGCACTTTGTGAAAACCACCAAGCTCTGAAGTTTCAGCTGTGTGGTTGTTTTAAACTTGGCTGGTTCAGATCAGTATATAAGACCACTTCAGAAAGGTGTTCAACGTTCTGCTTTGTGTGTAAAGATCAGATGCAGCTTTGAGCATTGCTGGGTTAACCTTCGATTCGAACCACTGAAGGGGCACCAGTGCTGCGTGAAGAGTGTGCACACAATGTAAAGTAAGAACTCAAAATATGTGCTGTGGGTCAAGCTTGGACTAAAACCAAACATGACAGAGTTGGAGAACGTGATTTATCTGGAAGTGGATGTTCACCATCACCAGCTCTAGAAAGTATGAAGGACATTATGTTCTACTGAAATAATCATTTTATTATCTGAAGGTCGTTGCAAATAACTCTGTCCTCTGTGTAGGTTGTTCCGCTGTACCCTGACTAACATTCCTCAAACTCAGGCCTTACTGAACAAAGCCAAACTTCCTCTGGGACTCCTGCTTCATCCTTTCAAAGACTTATCGGTATGACAAATATTTAAAACTTCAAGTGCTGAAATATCATTATAGTTGGAGAACAAATTGCAAAAGAAGGGCAACAGTGTTGGCTAATCTTGGCATAGAAAACTGTCATTTATCTGAGACTTTTCTCCCTACAATTTTTAAACCTTCAAGCCTCACTTTGTAACAAAAACAACAAAAATCTCAAACCTCAAGAGAAAAACAAAAGCTTAGAGGCAGCATTCCAGGCAGTCTGTGACAGAAGAAAACACTTGTAAATACATAACAATATATGTAAATGTCACTCCTAGTTGGCTGTATTTTGTCAGGTAAAAGTTGTGGTTAATTGATTTTCTGTAGTTAAGCATTAACACAGTTAAAGGGGTTTGACTGTCCTCAGATGCTCTGAAGACTTTGAATGCATCGTTTAAATGTTGTTTTCCACAACTGAAGGGATTTTTCCTAATATGGTTGTTTTTTCTTATATGTGCTCTGTATTTGCCATAGATCATGATCTTACACCATCAACATAGAACCCAAGACTGTAGAGGCTTGAAGGGAGAGAGTATGCAGCCAAAAATATTAGAGCTAGGTCCTGACCAGTATTATTATTAAGGAGTCTTATAAGGGTGCTATGTGGATGCAGAAATGGGCTTTGAGTAGCCAGGAGCCACAGTGTAGGTTATTATCAGGGGTGAATGGCTGTAGTGTTGATGTTTTAAAATAGGAAGCTTTTCTTTTCCAGCAATTGCCAGTGGTTACTTCAAGTACTATTGTGAGATGTCGCTCCTGCCGGACATACATTAATCCCTTTGTCAGCTTTCTAGACCAAAGGAGATGGAAATGCAACTTGTGCTATAGAGTGAATGATGGTAGGTTTTAAATGTACTGTTTTATACTGCTGTGTTTAACCTTTCACACCTCATCCTTTGATATGGTCCTGTTTTTGGCCAAATCAGCATCTGTTGTGCTCTGTGGACATGAGAAGTGTTCTCCATGAGCAGAGGCAGCAGTGTTGCTGATGACACGCAGTCTGACATGGTCTTGTATGGTACCTTTGCAGCTGACAAAGTTGCTGCTACACCTAATATAGTTCTACAATAATAGTTCTACTAGAAGCATTGCCCAACAGTGTTGACATTTTAAAAGGTTGCACAACTAATACTGTTGTGGAGTAGTAATATATTAATTTATCTGCACAGTTCCTGAAGAATTCATGTATAATCCTGTGACAAGAGTTTATGGAGAGCCTCACAAAAGACCTGAAGTCCAGAATGCTACCATTGAATTTATGGCTCCATCTGAATACATGGTGAGGTTTTACTTTTACTTATTCTCTCCCTTTGTTTTACTTCCACAGGGAAGTCTGCTTTCCATTCTAGCACAGTAGCATCCCTTGAAGCAGTAACATTTGAGAAGCCTTGGGTATTACTTCAAATAAGTTGTCATTTATAAGCATTTATGATCTCAGTGTTCTCTTTTTAGAATATGTAGGTGTTTGTGGGCTTTTTGAGAGGAAACCACAATTACAGAGTTAACATATAAGTGAAATGTATTTCGAAGCTTTGGCATCATTTGTACTTGCATTGCAATTATCACAATCTAATAATGTCACCTTGAAAATTGAAGGTAATCTTTTCCTTATTCAGCTTCGTCCACCTCAGCCACCTGTGTACCTCTTTGTATTTGATGTCTCTCATAATGCAATAGAGACAGGATACTTGAATACAGTCTGCAAGACCTTGTTAGACAATCTTGACTTGTAAGTATTTTTGTCCTTCATGCCCTCTTTTCCTCGTGGAACTTGACAGACATTAACATGACACTGCTTTCTGCCTAGCAGCTTCCTACAATTGACCAACAATGGGCAGTGCAGTATGGGAGTATAGTGAAAAGCAGTTGTTTTGTTCCTCTCACAGCTGCATCAGTATATAAAGCAACTTTGGAGTTCATTTCTTAGTCTGACCCTTTCCTATCTGCTTTGTCAGTCCTAAAAAGGAGTACACATAGTAATAGTGTCTTTTGAACTGTATTTTGTAAAAGCTGAGATGTGGGTAGGTATCCATCTTTCTACTTGACTAGCACTGGAAAATACTGGAAGCTAACTCCAAACAACTCAGGTGTCATTCTTTTCTGCAAGGATTGCCATATTGAACTTCTAAAGGGAGCTACAGTTTAAGTCTTTGATGTCCAATGCTAAGTCAGACTATTGTTGTCATAGTACAGTGTGCTCTTGCTGCTTCTCTTCTAAAATGCTAGATTCTAGGATAAGGTTTTAATAAAAGAAAATACAAGCACTTATTGCTGTGTCTGGAGACCTTTACTTCTTCTAAATGTCATTAATCTGTTTTTATTACTCTTAAAAAAAAAATTCTTGAATGTCTACTAGGTGATTCTGCCATGAGCTCCTCTTTTTTCTCCAAAATGGCTTAAGTGTTTGCAGTGCAGCAGTTAAGCTGGCTTTTTGCTAGCACCCTTAGACAGGTGCAGTAAATGTATTTAAAAAAAAAAAAAAGCTTGCAGAAATGAAATTTCATCTTGCTGAACACTGTATGTCTGACTTTTTTAGGCTCCCTGGGAACACTAGAACAAAAATAGGCTTCATAACATTTGACAGCACAATCCATTTCTACAGTCTTCAGGAAGGTCTCTCTCAGCCCCAGATGCTTATAGTTTCAGATATTGAAGGTATGCAGTAATAGCTTCTCTTTAGTATGTAGTAATGACTGTTGCTTTTGATAGCCCTCCTAAAAAAGCATATATATGGTGGGAGTTGGTAGATGAGATCATTATCCTCTCTAGTAACAGCTGTGGAAGTAGGTTCCTTTATGAAGCTCTGAATGTCAGAGCAAGTTGTGGCTGTTCATGACTTAAAACATGAACACAGCCTTCCTAACATCTAGTTTTGTCTGTATAGCTGCCTAAATTTCTGTTATGATCAAAATTGAAATAATGATGCTTGGTAAGTTGTTATAAATTGTTAGATTGATATTTAGTGATGATCTGCTGAGATTTTCAAGACGCTTTTCACTTAGGCTAAAAAGTGGAGTAGAATATATTCTTGAAAATCTTCCTGTGCATTTTTATTGAGGAGATTTTGCTACCCTTAGCACTTCTGGCTGTTATTCTAAAGTGGCAGTCTAGCCACAGGTATGCTTATCAGGGGAGAAAGGTCAGTGTTTGAATCAATGTATGCAGTGATACAGGGTTTCTTGTTTTCTTTTTTTTTTGAGTTGGGAAATAGAATTTGGGAAAGCTTGTTCTGTTTCATTAAAAAACAAAAATTAACACCTTTTTTTTTCTTCCAGATGTATTTATACCAATGCCAGAGAACTTATTAGTAAATTTAAATGAAAATAAAGAGGTAAGAACTACATTAGGTGACAAACAACATTTATTTAATGAGATATATACTTGATAGTGTACAGTTTTACTTAGTGCTTTTTCATATCTGCAGTTTAAATGTCAAGTTTGAAGTGGGAAAAGTCTTTTAACTTCTGCTTGACTTTAAACATTTAGCAACCTAAAACAAGACAATACTTTACTTTTGCTGGGATTTATTTACTGCTGTAATGTTGGAAGTTTTAATACATACTGATGTATCGTTGGTAATAAGCACTATAAAGAACAAAACTCCTTAGACTTCAGTCTTAATTTTATTTTCTAATTTGCAGTTAATTCAAGATCTATTGAAGAGCTTGCCGCAGATGTTTACCAAGTCCCTGGAAACTCACAGTGCTCTTGGGCCTGCATTACAGGCTGCTTTTAAACTGATGTCCCCTACTGGAGGTAGAATCTCTGTCTTCCAGACACAGCTTCCATCTGTGGGAATGGGAGCACTGAAGTCACGAGAAGAGCCAAACCAAAGATCAACTGCAAAGGTTAGGAAAGCAAAAAAGGTTAAGAGAAGTGACAGCCCTGTTCTGTACCTACGTGTGGCTCTTGAATTGCCTGTTTTTAAATATGTTATTGAAATCAGTGATGAAGAATCGATTATTAGTGCCCCTGAAAATAAGCAGTAAATATGTGAATCTTATATTTCCTTTGAATATTGTAATGCTCCCTTGTGTTAATAGGACATACACCTGACACCATCAACTGATTTTTACAAGAAGTTAGCCTTGGACTGCTCTGGGCAACAGGTTGCAGTGGATTTGTTTCTTCTTAGTGGACAGTATTCTGACTTGGCTTCTCTAGGTAAGTTGTATGAAGGTTTTTTGTGACGTAATAAAAATTCTGTGTATTTGACCAAACGATTAGCATTTAGCATTTAAACCTGATCTGAAGAAGCCTTGTGTGTCAAGATGCAAATTCATCCTTGATGAGCAGACTGCAGTATTTCAGTCTTCCTGATTTAGTGTCTGTTCTCACATTGTCCCTGATTGATTTTTGTGATGCTGGTTAGAATGTCCCTTTTCTGCACTCTGCCTCTGGTTTAAGACTACTGTTAGTGTAGGGTTTTAACAACTTTTCTTCTCCATTTAACCAAACTTTGAAGTGACAGGGTGTCTGTAATTTCAGACCTATAATATGTCATTGACTATATGGTTGTTGAATCTCTGTGTGATGTCTCTGACTAACAGGTTTTTTTTCAGACATGAACAATGTAGTAATGAGAGGGAATATCCCATTCCTCTGGTCTATTAAAAAAAAAAACCAACAACATAGCAGCAGCTGTAGATGCTCTGACACGGTCTCTTTTTTGTTTCAGGTTGTATATCAAGATATTCTGCAGGTAGTGTCTATTACTACCAATCTTATCATCATAAACATAACCCTGTCCAGGTGGAGAAATTGCAAAAGGAGCTGAAACGATATTTAACTCGGAAGATTGGATTTGAGGCTGTCATGAGGATAAGATGCACCAAAGGTTTGAATGTGGTTTTTTGGGGGCAGGATCAAATGGCAGGGGGGAGGAGCAGGCTGTTGTTTGGGAATGATTGATTGGTGTTTTGACCTAATATAAACTTAAATTGCTATTAGGTAGAAAAGTAAACTCCAGTACCAGGAACTGAACCATTTTGAAGACACTATTTGTAACTTAGCAGTTGAAGATATTGCATGTTATGATGGTTAATACTGGACGTTTTGGCAGGTTGCTATTTCAACAAGGGACTGCTTTTATAGTGTGAAGACTTGTTGTTTTTCTGCATGGATTTGATTTCTGAATTCCTGGCTCCTGCTAAGCATTGTGGATTTTGTGGATTAATCATCTGTGTGGGATACTTTCCACTTTATTTTACCAAAAAGAATCGTAACGTTCTGATACAGAGCCATCTAACAGTGTTGGATTTGTGAATGTTGTCTGTATTTTACATCCGACTGTGAATAACATTGGTTCAACCTAACACTTACCTTGTAGGTCTTTCCATTCATACCTTCCACGGGAACTTCTTTGTACGATCTACGGACTTGTTGTCCTTACCCAATGTAAACCCAGATGCAGGATATGCTGTGCAAATGTCAGTAGAAGAAAGTCTTACTGATATGCAGGTTGTGTCTTTTCAGTCAGCTCTCCTGTACACATCTAGCAAAGGTAAGATGTTAGCTGAAACTAGTTGTATTCAGATACAATATTCAGTTAAGTCATCTTGATTAGTCATAAGCTGTAATTCATTTGCAGTAACACAAGTTGTTTAATCTATGTTAAGATCACAGTTGTGATGTGTTCTTGCATGTTGATTCTTCCAAACCAAATATTCTCCTGAGAAACTTACCCTGGTTTGTGTATAGGTAGGCTTAATCCTGGAAACTGACAACTAACACTTTATAAAAGCTACTGAAAACAATCTGTTTCACTGTTTGCATGGTAAATAGGATTGAATTAATTTTTTTTTTGCCTGTTTGGTCAAACACATATCAGCTAGTAGTGCTGATGGGGAAATTATCCAAGTAATTCAAGTATGTAAGTGCAGTGAGAGTCCCTGAGTAAAGAGTAGCATTTCTTTAGTTCAATAAACAGAAGTTGTATTTGGACCCTATAGGTTTTTTTTTTTCTTTCCTTACAGGTGAGAGGAGAATTCGTGTCCACACCATGTGCTTACCTGTTGTAACAGCGCTGAGTGATGTCTACCTGGGGGCAGATGTACAGGCTATCACTGGGCTGTTAGCCAATATGGGTAAGCACGATAAGAGCTTGTTTGGATATACATGGATGATATCCTTAAAGGATAATAATCTGTAATCCTCTGGATGGTAACGTTAACAGGAGTGATTCTCTCTGTTTTTAATGCTTGGCTTAAGTAAGGTATCAGGACAGTTGAATGTAATCACCTGGATGTAGTCTGGTGTATTATGGTCACGGTGGGAAGTCTTTAAAACAAACAGAACAAACAAAAATTTTATTTTTTTTTTTAGCTGTGGATCGATCAGTTTCTGCTACCTTGAGTGATGCTCGAGATGCCTTGGTCAATGCAGTGATTGATTCTTTATCTGCTTACCGATCATCAGTGCTGAGCATTCAGCAGCCTGGTCTCATGGCCCCCAGTTCACTACGGCTCTTCCCACTTTATGTACTGGCACTCTTAAAACAGGTAAGATTTAAAAGGAGGCTGTCCCAGAGGAGGATAATGCTCTATGCTCGGCGTGTCAACCTGAGGTGAAAGAGCATGTCCTTGATGCACAGAATAGCATGTATCTGCTTCCAGCATTTTCATAGGACTCAAAATCGAGAAGTTTTTTGATTTTGATTGCTTAATAACACCAGTCTTTTTGATATTTCTGTTAGAATATTGAGATACCTTTAGAGATTTGTGAATATTCTTGTACGAATGAAATTCTCTCAAGAAACAGTTCAATTTTTCACTTTGCTCCCCAGAACTTGGTGACTAGAATGATCAGTGCAGAACAAAGCCTGCTGGAGTAGATAACATATACTCTGACAGATGGTATCTTTCCCTTGGAGTCTGTTATGGTCTTCAGTGGTCAAATTAAATGTCTGGTTGTTTGCAGAAAGCATTTCAAACTGGGACGAATGCACGTCTGGATGAACGCATCTTCAGCATGTGTCAAGTGAAAAACCAGCCTCTTGTTTACCTCATGCTTATGACTCACCCCAGTTTGTACAGAGTTGATAACCTCACAGATGAGGTGAGCACTTGCACTGTTACGTAGCCTGTTTGTGTCTGGTCCCGTAGGCTTTTGAATTATGTGAAGTTGAAAGAAAATTCTATTCGCACAAGCCTTCCCCATTTAAGCTAAGCAGCTTAAATTTGTTGTTTCACATTTTCCTAGTTGTTGCATGATGAAGATAAGCAGGAAGTGCGCCTCTCTAAATGTTAAGTTTAGTACTAAGTTAGGTACTTGAAGTGTAATTGGAACTGTACAGTCTAACTTCAATATTCAGTATAGTATATCCTTTTCTTATTTAACCTGTTCTTGTGCCTGTTTTGATGCACCAAGGTGTGAACTGTTTTTTTCTTTAGGGAGCTCTCAACATAAATGACAGAACGATACCTCAGCCACCCATTCTCCAGCTTTCAGTGGAGAAATTGAGCAGGGAGGGTGCCTACCTTATGGATGCTGGCTCTGTAAGTTGCATGCTGGTGGTGATTTTAAGAAGTGTTCTGATTTATACTGATGTGATGTTCCTGCTGAGAACTCAAAACGTGCTGGGGTGTAGTTTCACATTAGGTGACTGTTACTGCTTTCAGGTGATGTTTCTGTGGATTGGGAAGAGCTGTGGGCAGAGCTTTATCAGCCAAGTCCTCGGAGTTCCGAATTACGGCTCAATACCACAGAACATGGTACGTGCTAGTTGTGTTATATGCTAACTGCACTGTGCAGCCAGAATACTGTCTGCACAAGCATAAGAATGCTGTATTTAAATATTAGCCCTCTAGTTAGTAGTTGCTATAAATCAGATCCGGAAAAAAACATAATAATTTGTTACCTCTTGGAGTTTCTCCAGACAAGAACTTCAATCTAGATCTCTCCAGGAAACAGCATTAAGTACAGATTGGCAATGATTAAGTTTTAACGATACTCTTTGTATCTTAGACTCACCTCCCAGAGCTTGAAACTGCAGAGTCCATCAGAACAACAGCTTTTATTTCTTGGCTGCGGGAACAGAGACCTTTCTTTCCTATATTATATGTAATAAAGTAAGTATTCTTAAGAGTCTTTGGGACCTTTTGCTATACATAGTTGGATGTTGCATATACTGCACTTTCTTAATGCAAGTTTTATCAGTGTTAAGTGCTGTGCCTAACAGTCTTGACAGCAGATGTGACTTGGTATGAATTGTCCTTGATTTAGAATTTCCACAGATTAAGAAATACTAAATGTCATTGAAAAAATCTTGAGTTTGTCAGATGAACAAAGTGAATTCTGATAAGTGTACTTGTTGGGGTTAATCACAAGGGCTACTTGATCCTCTTTCATATGTTCTTGAGCTCTGGAAATACCTTGCACTTGATCTGTAACATTAGGAATGTATTGCACTGAAGATTTTGATGATATTTATTTCACCCAAACACTTATTTTTATTTTGAAGGGATGACAGCCCATTGAAATCAAGTTTTCTGCAAAATATGATTGAAGACAGAACTGAATCAGCCTTATCGTACTATGAGTTCCTCCTTCACATACAGCAGCAAGTGAATAAATGAAACACTAGCCTTTGGCTCACTTTAAGGAAAGATTTTGCAGTGAAGGACACTTGTGCTTGTAATATCTTCATGAGATCTGTGGCCTGAGGCAGTCAATGAGAGGTTCTCACTGTGATTTCAACGAACTAAAGCAAATAAAGGACCACATCTGAAAATCAAATGTGCAACTACATATTGTACCTTAAAAAAAATCAAAAATCAAACTATTGGAACTGGTTGAGCACCTTTAATTTGCTGCAAATCATGTTTTTACTGTAAGTAGTTGCAGCATGAAGTACATCCACAAAGGCAATACTGAAAGGTGAAATACATTTTGTAAAATAAAGAGTTCTTTGTTGTTCAAAATGTATATTTCTGTAACTCTTTTCTTTTTTTTTTTTTTTTTTTTTGCTGCTAGATATAGAACCTCACAATACTGATCATGATTTGCAGGGAAATTCTTTGAGTGCATCCAGTGATCACAGAGTGTCTCCGTGTTCAGCTTAGAAATGCTTAAAGTAGCAATGAAGCAGCTGTTCATTGTGAAACGAACAAATACTTTATGAAACTTAGAATGCAGTGTTTGGAATGGATTATGGCTGATAGGACTCAAGGTAAGCTTAACCTGGCCAAGATGGCTTAACTTAAGGAAGCTTTTAGTAAGTCAGTATTCAAATTAAGAAAGAAAAGTGTGGAGGAGCAAACTCTCCTAATATGAGATGCGTTCAAGTCTGACTTGACTGAGCACCAAAAGTAGACTTATGTAGCTTTGTTTTTCTTGAGTAAAACGAACAGTTTTACTTTCAGTTTGTGAATGGTGTGGGAGAGGAAGGGCAAGTAAGGCTATCTCAGATTTTTCATTTAGTATGCTTTGTGCTCCTGTTTACATGAACTGAATGTGAGGCCCCTCAAAGTTAGCGTGCTTCTGAAATGTTTGTATCGTGGCACTTGGAACATAATGTTTTGATGTCACGTTCAATATTCTGACACTAAAATTGGAAAAGAATTTTTTTTTCCAAAGACAAAACTGTATTTTAAGATCTGTTTATGGCTTGAGACGCACTTGAAGTTTCCACAGTTTCTTTACTGCAGCTGCTTAATGAGCCTAGATCCAAAGCCAGCACACACCAAATGAAAGCTTTAAATGTACTCTCAGATCCCTGCCAGAGCTACAGATGGAAGTTGACTTTGGACTTGAAGTGAACATTTATGTAAAAAAAAAAAAAAACATTTTATAAAAGCATTATTAATCTCTTTTAGAGATCAGTGATAGCTAGCAACATAAAGAATATTTAAGTTACTGTCTGTACACCTATGGTGTCAAGGGTGGGATGTGACAAATGGAAGACATTCTTATGGAAAAACCTTTTGTGTGTGTGTTAAATGATGGTAAACGTAGAGGTCTTGCAAAATCTACTTTCTGGAGCAAGTAACATGAACAGTTTAAATATTTATGAATAAGTGGTCAAGCACGTACTGTGACTAGACTAGTAGGCTGCCACCTCGTGATACAAATGTGAGAGGACATCATAGGGGAATCATTTGCTACCATTGCAGGCTGTAGCTACACTTGATTGTCAGGAGGAGTTGCCTTACTTCAGGGGAGGAGTTTCTTTGGAGAAATTGTCTTTTTGCTTGAGCACAAGAAGGTAAAGTTAGAGCAATGTCTGAAATAGAATGAAAAGACTTATAATATAACCTATTTAAGCTTCCCTGTCTGCTGTCTCTGTGGCAAACAGGAGTATATTTACTTGAACAGCTTTTTAGAAAATGGCACAGTTTCTAGTCAGAGTGCATAAGGTTTGTTAAGTTTGGACAGTCAGATATTGTTTTCCCAGAGAAAGGAGACTCTCCATTTAAAGGAAGCTATGCACTTGCACAGGTTATCACTTAAAACTTGTATTTTGGGTATATTATCACTCAGATGCTGAAAGCTGTCATTGCATCTAACAGCCCACCCCAAATCTGCTTCTTAACAATGACTGTATTTTAGCCCCCCCTTTTTTTAATAAACTTTGCAGATTAATTTGTTGTTCAGTGTACACCAGACTAACAGCTAAGGATGTCAGTCTATGTGGCAATTAACTTTTAGAGTCTCCTAAGTTTTACAAGACTAAACATACAGGCAAGACTCAGACAGACCCTCTCGGAGCAGAACATGCCTTTTTCCACCTTGGATTTTCACCTTGGATGAAATTTTGTATTGAACTTGCAAGTTTATTCCCTCACAGTGGGAAAAGCCTGCTGTGCTGAGCTGTGCTGTGCTGTGAGGTCAGCAGAGGACACGTGAATGCAGCTGTCCATGATGCATCACTTTCACCTCCCACTGCAAAACGAGGACTCTGATGATGAACTGTAAAAACAGGCAAGAGTGGCTCTGGTACTTAGATCTCATCACAACTCTATCCCTGCAGATGTACTCTATTTTTCTAGTTGAGGAATTTTTTTAAACTTATTTCTGTATTTGACACGTTAGTGTTCAGCCAACGTTGTTACCATCCATTTTACTTTGCTTTCATTGTTTTTAATTTAATATATTTGAGTCTAAGTCCACATAGATTGTTTTGCAATAACTAGAGTGAATCACTTTTATTTAGATTTAATTTCTTAACAGTATTTAATAAAAGATACAAAATGGCTGTTAAATAAGGGACCATTAAATGTGATTTTAAGCTTCTGTTACTATTATTGATGTCATCCTTATAGTAAATTTAATTTTGTAAAGTAGTGTATAATATTGTATTATTAAATCTTTCATTTCTGAACTTGGACATTTGATCATCAGTATGAACTTACAAATCTTCCCCCTTCTGAATTTGAGACAGGATTTACTTGTCCTCCTTTTTACAGTTTGTAATTTTCACTCTTTTATTCCTGTAAAAAGTCATTTGTAACACATGCAAATGCTTATTTTATCTGTGCTAATTTATCAGATTTGGCTACTCAATAAAATTAATTGAAAGAATTCATGCAAGTCCGTCACTCCTTTCTTATTAATGAAAGTAAGCTACCATATTTGATCAGTGAAGATAAATAGCATGTAGTAGGAAGTGATAAATTCAACTTTTAGCTAGAAGTTTCCTATTAGTGATTCAAAAGGAGAGGGGACTTTGAGGAAAGGCAGTTCCAGTTGATTTGGAATTTGTCAGTGGCATATTTTTGGCCCTTGTCATTCAGCATTACTATTTAGCCCTAGCTTGGGGTTTGTTGCTCTCATAAGCCCACGCTGGTGCTGTACTGCACCATGTGGTACCCTGCTGTCTAAAATTGGTTTTAAGCCAGGGATGCTGACAGGTGGAATGTAGCCTCCCTTCACCAGCAGTGCTCCCAGGATAGTGATCAATTTTACTGTAGGTAATTCTATATCTTTGTGTAACAATCTACTCTTTCAATGCCTCTTTTTTTTTTTTTATTGTAAAATGCATTCCATCTTAGGCTTGCCAGTTTTTTTTATGGGCTCTCATTGCTGCTTCTGGTTCCATCATATATGAGTTATGTGTGAGCGTGGTACTCTGTATTTCACAGGTTTGGCTTACAGAACCCCATTATTCTCTAAATCACCTTAGAAATATTACTGATTGGACTTGTCAGCACTATGTTTTCTCTCTGCTTGTAGCAATTTGCTGCTGAATTCAGTGCTCCAGCTGTGCAGCCCTCCCAGTGCTGCCCCTGGGGAGTACACATGCCTTATCTCAAGGCCAAGTCCTGCTTCTGGTGGAAGTGCCTGCACTGTGCTCTGACTTAGGGAGTGTAAGTCCTGCAGTGCAGAGGGTTGTGTTGATGAGAAGAATCCATGCCGCTACCTTTATCTGGTTTGGCTCTCAGGTACTGTCACAACGCTGCACATTCAGCTCAGGGAAGGTACTGTCACCCACTTTTACCACTGTTTGTCACACAAAGCAGAGTTGTGATGTACTTCCATACCTAAATGGGAATATGATACCAATTGTGCCTGGCTGGGGAGAACTGAGGATGCTCTGTGCTCTAAAATCTTACAGGAGGAACTGAGGATGCTCTGTGCTCTTGCTCTGTGCTTTATAATCTTACAGTAATTCTGTAACACCAGGGAGCTCTGTGGTTCTGTGTGCGTGCTATTGTGTGCATTGAATCCTTTCAGCTTCTACAGTGTTCACCACAGTGCAGTGGTACTACACAGCTTTGCCCAGTGTTGCAGATGAGGGATGCTGCCTGGCACTCTCCACGTGGGGTTTTCCTACGGTGTATTCCTTTCATGTAAGCATCAACACTTGTTTCCCGGTGCTCCAACAGAGAGCATACGCTTTCCTTGCTTACTGTAAGGTGACGCAGCCCCAGGGCAGCACAGCTCCTTTGTAAATTCAGGTACGTGGCACTACTCGAGGCGTTCCCAGCAGGGACATCTCAGAAAGCAGCAGAGCTGTGCCCTCAGCCTGCAGAGATGGGGAGGGGGGGGTTGAAAGGTCAGTTTTCCCTGCAAAATGGAAGTGCCGGGCGGGCCCGAAGCCGGGCACCGTGCTCCTGAGTGACCTTGGCAAGGAGCCGTGCCGCAGCTGGGCTGTGTTTCGTTTCCTGTTCCCGGGTCAGGGAAGCGCTTCCTCGGTTAGAGGCGGTCCGTACGCACTGTGGCGTCGTTACGTGTTTTTACCACACGGAATGCGTTACCCTCGTGTAAGTTTTCGCGCTGCAGCGTTAAGCAGACGCTCCCCTCGGAAGGCGAGGCGCGTTAAGCTCCCGCCTCACCCCTCCACCCTCATCTTTCCTTCCCCCGTGACGTCACTTCCGATTCTGGTGCGGCCATCTTTGTTGAGGGCAGAGCGCTCGGCGCGTTCCCGTCACGGCGAGCCGAGAGGCGGGCTCCCCCCGTTCTCTTTGCCCTTACACAAGGTGGCGGCGCGGGCTTCGGCCCCCGGAAGAGCGCGGCGTTGGCGCCTGCGCGTTGAGGCGGCGCAGCCCCTTTTTGTGCGGCGCTGAGGCTGCGGCGCGGCCTCTCGTGGCGGGGATGGAGGACGGCGGCGGGGCGGGAGCGGCGGCCCCGGGGACCCCCGCGGGGCTCTCGGCGTCCCAGCGGCGGGCGGAGCTGCGGCGGAGGAAGCTGCTGATGAACTCGGAGGAGCGGATCAACCGCATCATGGGCTTCCACCGGCCCGCGGCGGGCAAGGGTGAGCTTTTTGCTGCTGTCGGGTTCAGCTTCTGAGCTGTGCTGCGTGGCCCTGTCCGGCGCGGGCCCCGTTTCCTAAACGTGCCCCGCAGCGCGCAGCAGCATCCTTTTGGTGAAGCTCGTGTGCTTTCAGTCGGGCTCGTGCAGTGCTCTTCCTCTTTCGTCGTGGTCTGTGTTGTAACCTAAGCCCCCAGCTGTAAACCTTGCCTGAACAGCTCGACTTCCAAGTCGGTTTCTTTGTAAAACGGGCTTACTCATCTTCAACTATTTCACGTGGCTTTATAATCAATGATTTATTAATCATGAATGTGTATTTTTGCTGTAGAAGCGGAGATATCAGCACTGGACCTCAGTCCAGTATAGCTGAAATGTTCTGAGTACTCAGTGCGTGTAACTGTGTGTTTTTGTTTCTCTTCTTTAGATGATGAATCAAGTCACGTAGAATCAAAACTTCAGCATGAGCAAGACAAATCAAATTCCCTTCCTCTTCCTTCTAAGCGAATCGTGCTGGGTGATTCTGTCTCTAACGTGTCCAGAACAGCTGACCATGCAGGCAGCGTGGGAGACCTCAGGGGGGATAAGGACTTGTTCAGTAAAACCCCACAGCTTGTCAGTGAGGGCACAAGCGAGCTCCGTCACCGAAACAGAGGGGAACTGCCATCCGAAGCCATGCCACGGCCACCCAGGCATGGATTAGAACACTACTTACCCAGATTTGATGAAGCTCTGAAGCTGAGGAACCAGCTGATGAGTGAGAAGCCAAGCCAAGAGAATGGGAACGCGGTGGAGGAGTTTGATTCTTTCCGCGTTTTTAGACTAGTGGGATGTGCTCTGCTTGCTGTTGCAGTAAGGGCGTTTGTGTGCAAGTACTTGGTGAGTTCAGGGGAGCGGTCCTGTTCTGTTTTGCTACTTAACTGCAGACTTAAGACTCAGTAAAGGACTGTTTGTGCGGGGTTGAAGGCTGTTTATCTAGAGCTGAGTGAGTTGGGAACTTCAGGCACTCTTCACGTTTCCAACAACTGTATAAAAGCTAAAAAAAAAAACAAGAAAAAAAAACCAACCAAAACAGTCTGACATTCCTTGAGATGAAAACTATGTCAGAATCTATATTATATATCACAGCCCCTAAGTTACAGCTGAGAGTTGCATGCTTTTGGTCCATAGTGTTTTGAGGAGAAGCAACGTTGGAATAATTATTACTAAGTCCTATGCAACTTTGAGACAACTGTTTTCCTTTACTAAAGAATAATGGAGTGAAAACTACAACATTTGTACTGGGATACCCAGGGCCTACTCAGTTGTCAACCTGCTGTAGTGCAGGTGTCTGCGGGTGCATCTTGCAGCAGTGCCTGGCTGGCACAGCCTGCCACCTTCTGGAGCACTGAGCTGCTTTTTACACACTGCACTGCTGTGCAATTTCAGGTTTTAAGTCTGAAAGTGAGTAAGGTAGAGCAGTACTGACACAGCTCATCTGCTTACGTTTGTAGTATTCAAAAATAGTGGTGTTAATTACGTTTCTGTTTTCTTATCTATTATTTCTGTATTTTAACATATTCTTTTCTGTTCCTTCAGTCAATATTTGCACCGTTTCTTACTCTACAACTTGCTTACATGGGACTTTCCAAGTACTTTCCAAAGGTAAAACGATTTCTCAAAAAATCAGATTAATTTTGAAGGTTTTAAACTTGTGCTTAGATTGTGGTGTCACATGGGAAGCACTCTTTATTTTGTTTTGAGCTGTAGAACGGAGAATTATCAAATGCTCACAGCTAATGCTAGCTGTTAGTATGCTCAGATTTAGTTCAAATCCTTTTTAAAGTTGCTGTGAAAATGTGGGCTAGCAGCATATTTACGTGTAAGCTAATTAAAAGAATCCGATTGGGAAATTCCAGTTTATCTTTCACATCTGTGGGAAGCTTCTGCTGTTCTGTGCTTCTGTGGTTACTGTTAGCTCTGTCAACAGCCATTGGGCAGATGTGGTCCCTGGGCAGAATTTGTAGGGGTGGTCATTAAAGACTGAGATGGTGTTTTGGCTTTAAGGGCTCTGTGTTGCATTTGTGGTGTCACTTTGAGTGACAGAAAGAAATGAAACAGAGTGAAGCTTTGTCCTCATCTTCAATCCAGAGCTCTATTTTACAGCTTGATTGGATTGCCAGTGTGAAGTGGGCATAATGTCCATGATGCTGTTCTTCTGCTGTTAACTAGCTTCTGGTTCAGCTCCTCAGATCCTTCACAGCTTCAATTTGCAGCTAGAATAAGTGAGCCATTGTGAATCCTGGAGAGTTCTTAACCAGCTGTGTGTGCAACTGGGATGTTAAGTAGAAATGGACTGTAGCAGAACTAACATACTGTTGTTTCTCCTTTTAGTGTGAAAAGAAGGTGAAAACGACAGTGCTAACTGCTGCTCTTTTACTGTCTGGAATCCCTGCCGAAGTGATCAGTCGCTCTATGGACACCTACAGCAAAATGGGAGATGTGTTCACAGACCTCTGTGTCTATTTCTTTACTTTTATCTTTTGCCACGAACTTACTCTGTTCTTCGGCTCTGAAGTACCATGATGGCTGTTCCAGGCAGTACTTAACACTAAAGCTTTCTGGTCTGTATGCCTTTAACATCTGACAGGTTTAAACCTTAGTTTGAGTTCTTTCCTGTTTCTGAATGCTTGAGAGGAGCCTTAAATCCAGTCATTATGGAGATGGAACAGCAAGCTCCCAGGCTGCCAGCTGTATTAGTTTGGTTTATTTAAATACTGTGTCTGCCCACTAAAAACGTGAAGAATGCAGGTGTTGCTGGATGGCTTGTTTTGTGAGATGATGTCCTTCTCACCTTCTTGATAAAAATGTGCAAAGCTGCCTTTGTTCCTTCTGGTGAGGGCAAAGAGAATTCCTTTCAGCAGAACCATATATATATATATAGTACAAATATAGCTAACCAGAACTGCTCCTTTTATGTTGCTTCTGTTTTTAAAGAAAGCTCTTAATGAAAGAAATCCCTGTGTTCTGTTGTTCCAGTTCAGATTGTCAAACTGAGTAGCTGCTTCTGGAGAACGTTGGCAAAACGTGCCACAGTTGTCCTAGACCTTGCCTTACGTACATGGTTGTGATTGTGTTGAATTTAATTCGATGGTTATAGGGCAAAACAGCTGAGCAAAAAATAAATAAATCAGCCAACCTTCTGTTGTTTACAGGTGTCATTCAGCAAAAAGTAGGAAGAAAAGGAATTGTTGGCAGTCGTTGATCTCATCTGTTTGTGAGTTTCCAGCAGCCTCATGCTCACATAGCTCAGTGGTCCGTGCTTTTTTCTAAATAAATGAACAGAAACCAGTGCAGCTCAGGAGGGGAAGGCTGTATGGGCTAGCCACCAATGGCAAATTTGGGGCTGTTACATGGGAAAATTGCTGCCTAGGACAGTTGGTTTCCTTCATTGTCTCGATACCGTTTGCTTTCAGCCAGTTGCATGTAAACAGTTATAACTGCCTGGGAGTTCTGCTGTGCAACACTACTACAGCCCAGTGCTGTACGTGGGCTTTGATTCAGCACATCTGTGGGTATCAACTGAGTCGCTCACTGTTCCCTTCAGTGTTTTGGAAGTTGCCCCAGTGAGATTGTATTAGCTAGTCCCATTTTAAATCCTATGTACTACACGTGACAGTGACATAAGAAATAAGCTGCTGCTTTTAATTGACTCCCACATACAGATCTATGTATAAAGAGAGCATATTTTTTCTGTGGATGCCCAAGTAGCTGAAGAGAAGAAACACAAGCAGATCCTGGCTGAAGTAGCAGACTAGTGAATGTTCTTGTTTTCCATTATAAGGATTCTGGTGAGTGCAAGGTGGTGTCATTCCACATCACCTTAGGTGCTGGTGATTGTGAAAATTTACAGTGAAGGTAAACTTGCTATTACTTTTGCTCTGTAGTTTCCTGATTAGAATCTAGACACTGGGGTAACCCGAGCTAATGGTCTCTTTTAGTTTGGGGAAGCACCTTGCTGTTTGCTGAGCTTTTTTAGGGAGCAGAAGTGCTTTGTTATCCTTATTTAACGCACGTGGCCCTGCTTTCTGTGTAGTCCTTCCTGTTAAAGGTTCCTGCGATGATTTCAGCACTGAACTTCAGACTCTGAGTTGTATATATTTGTGGCATGACAGCTTGTGTATTGCTTTGATGGTTTGGTTGGTTGTGGGTTTTTTTTTTTACTGATTGTTTTACAGGGGATGTTATATTACAGGTGTCCAGGACTGGGCTGTAAAAGCTTCTGATTTAGGCCTGTTAGCACAGATATAAATAAAGCTTCTGAAGTGGCCAGGAATTTCACCAAATTAAATCAGTTGATGTGAAAAATAAATGATGTTATAATGAGTTTGCTTAAAAGTTACCGTTGTTCTCAGCCTCTACGTGCCCAAGTGTAAGAGAAATAAGTGGCAGAGGTGCCATCTGCAAAAGGCAAGGGCTTTTTGTGGGGTGTGATGTTGCCTGGGGGGCTTCCACTGAGGACTCATCATCTTAGGCCAAGAAATGAATCTCCTTCATTCCGTTTTAACTTATCTTTGTTCGTCTACGCTGTTTCATGTATATTGCGGAACCGATTGTTTTCTATTAAATTTGTTACCCCTTCCTTCGTGGTCAGATGTCGTCTGTCAGCCCAGGAGTCGTGGTGTGTTAAATGAGTGCCGCGTTAGCGCTGAGAGGAGCGCGTCGGCATTTTGGTATCTCTCTCTCTATATATATATAGCTATAATCCTTGTTTTCGTTTCACATCGGCACCTCGGTGCCTAGCAGCCCTGCGGTGACGCCGTTCAGTTTGGTCGCAGAAGGTTGGGATCGTGACGCGGCGCTGTGCCCTCCGGCCGCCAGGGGGCGCTGCCGCCCCGCCGCGGACAGGAAGTGGCGGGGGCCGCTTCCTGCCGCGCTGCTGCCTCGCCTCGTCGTTCCGGGTGCTGCGGGCGCCGAATGGCCGCCGTCTCCTAGCGCAGGGTCCGCACCGCCGCCATGGGCCGGGAGTCCAGGTGAGGGCAGCGGGGGAACGGCCGCGGTCAGGGGCGGCCCGGCCCGCTCCGGGGCCCTCAGGTGCCGCGGGTAGAGGCCCGGAGGCGCTGGAGGATGACTGCGTGCGGGAACAAAGGGCCGCGGTGGCCTGCGGGCACTGCGTGGGCCCTCCCGCGGCCCAACGTCGTCCCGAGCGGCTGAGGGCCGGCGCGGGGCTGGGCTCGGGCTTTGAGACCGGGTTTTGGGGCTGCACTCGGGGCTCCCCGGGCCGGCGTGGTCGGGGTGTGTCAGCCCGGGGCCGAGAGAGCTTTGTCCGGCGTGGGGCCCCCAGGGAGTGGCGGTCCGTAGGGGGCCTGGGCCGGCTCCTGGGGCTTAGGCACCGGACCTGGGCCTCGTGTGGTCTCTTCAGGCTTGGTGTGAAGTAATAGCAACGCTATCATCAGCCTGCTGTGCTTTTCTTGTTTCCTATGGATGAGGTGTTTGTGGCATGAACCCTTTAAAGTTCCTCCGTAATCATGTACCTTTTGTCCTCGCACTGTTGATGCGAACACTTTGTTCAGTGTTTTAACTAATTCAGCAGTAATGTGATCATGTACTCTTTGTGTCTCAGTCAGGCTGTGCTGCCAGGTGCCGTGGAGCTGCTCACAGCTTTCAGGCTTTAGAGCAGCTCTGTTGCTTGCTGATGCTTTTGTTGCATCTATACCGACTAGGTTAGTTTAACATCAGATTTTAACACTGAAACAGTGTTAACACTTAAAGCTTGGTAACAATCTGCAGCGTACAGATCTCCTGTTAGCTCAGCTCCGGGTGCTGGCTCTGGATCTCTCAGGGCTCCCTTACTTATCGCTGCACAGCTTCCATTCTGATAACGTTTGGTTTTAATTGGGCTCCAGGATTGGACTGAACAGAAGAGTTTGCAGAAGGCACACACAGAATGTGTTGTTAAACCAGGCCATGGCTCTCTGGGGAATAATTCTTGTACAGGCAGCCCCTGCTGGTCCCACTTGTGTCCCTTGGCCTCTCAGAAGCCCCATCCCTTTCTACAAGTTTTTCTGTTTGTGACAACTGTGCGGTGAACTGGGTTTTACTAATAAAAATAAAGTAAAATAGGGTTTAAAACCTAATTGTCTAATGTGGTTTACAGCATTCAAAACGCTTTAGTAGAAGAAATGGAGATGTGAGAGAGAGTGGTGGGTGGAGGAGGACAGGATAGTTGTTGGACTTGCTGTAGGGAAATGCTCATCAGGCTGGAATGAGACAGCCAGATTTATTGCATGTTGTAGAGGAAAATACAAAAAGAAATCTTGGGGGAATAGGGAGCAGTTCTCCTGGCATTTTGTGGCTGAGGTTGGAAGAAATAAAAGATATCTGACAGTGACAGATGTTCTCCGTGTTCAGTCGTACTGCTGGTAGGCAGGATACAGGCGTCACACTGCTTCCAAATGTACACGATAACTAAATATACCGACGTGCTGAAATAAACTATTATTTTTAGTGTCAGTGCTGCTGTGATACAGCTCTGTATGTCAGTGACAAAAGGGAGGGGACACGGGGGACTTGAGGTCTTGAGGTCTCACGTGAGTTGTGCTCGTGTTTATTCTGTGAACGCACCACGCAGGCATTATCGGAAGCGCTCTGCGTCGCGGGGACGCTCTGGGAGCCGTTCTAGAAGTCGTTCTCCATCTGACAAAAGAAAACGTGAAGAGAGACGCTCGAGGAGCAGAGATCGAGACCGCAGACGGGAGCGGTCGCGCAGCAGGGACAAGAGGAGGTCTCGTTCCCGTGACAGGAAGCGCCAGAGGTACAGTTCTGTGGCACTGCTTGTTGTCCCAATAGTGGTGCTCCTCAGTTGCAGTTGCTGACTTCGTCGTGGTTCGTGATAGAACTTACTGTGCTTAATACTTTTGCTTATTGTCTTGTTGTGGATGCTGGTGTTGGTATGCTCTGAGTGGTCTTGATGATTATTGGATTCCTTTTAAACCTGTTCCTTAGCAGCAGGCTAAAATTATACCATTATCACACACTAAGGAAGTATGCTTTGTTCTGGGGCAGGCGTTCAAGAAGTAGAGAAAGGGAACGGAGTCGGGAGAGAAGAAGATCACGGAGCCGAGAGAGGAGGCGCTCCAGGAGCAGAAGTAGAGGCAGACGGTCTCGATCCCCCAGTCCAAGCAAGAACAGGAAGACAGAAAACAGGTATTTGTGTTCCCTAGCTGCCATCCATATGACAGTAACTAACTGTTGTAACCTTACTGATATATTGGAAAGTCATTGGGCGAAACCAACCAAAGCTTTTGTATGCAGTGTACTGTAAAGATCTTTTCCCATCACTTAATGTTCCTTGATGGACTAAGTATTTTAATATGCCTTACTTGAAGGTGTGTAAATGCTGCTCTGTGCACGTATTATTTCTAATGCTGCTTGTTGTGAGAATATCTTTGTAAAATGTGGGTAGGTTCCTAAGTTTTAACAGCAGACTGTGTAAAGAGCAAGCAGGGTGACAATGATCCAGAAGTTATGAGCATGACATGAGAAAAAGACTGGAATGAGTCTTTGAGGATAATCATGTGGTTGGCATTAGAGTTATTCAGTGGGCTGTGAAGTAATCTTGAGGGGATTTAATTGGTTAAAGTGAATTTTACATTTTTCTGAGCTAGCAAACATTTGATTTGATAAAGCTGTGTCTTTTTAATAGGAAGCACGTTATGATAATGAAATCTGTGATAAATAGATTTTGTTTTAAACCAAGTCTGCACGTTGTGTTTGAGTTCTGTAAGTAGCCTTTCCAAGAGAGAGGTGTTGTAATGTCCTTCAGGCAGTAATGTATTCACAGAGGGACCTTCAAATTTCCACGGCAAGGAGCCAGATCACTTTACCTTCTCCTAGAAATAGAACGAACAGGACATTTCTTTTTGGTACCTCTTTTCAAACTGATTTCTTCAAGGAGATGTAGAATAAACACAGAACCCCTGGGGTGACTGTACTAAGTGTTCTGGAAGTGAGTGCTGCAGCTTGGCCATGAAAAGAAATAAGAACAGAAGCAGAGGTGAATTGCAATAGGTTGTGCATTTCTGGCAATTGTAGGGCATATTTCCATGAAACAGAGGCAAATTCTCTAGGAGACAAAGTGCACTTCATGTGGTAGTTGAAAACATAGCCCTGTTTATGGTGTTCGTAGTTTTGTTTCTATCCAACACATTTATTCCCTCCCCTGAAAAAAAAAACAAAAAACAAATGATTTAAGAAATCTTTGCTGTTACTTTTCAGATCAAGATCTAAAGAAAGGACAGAAGGTGTGGAAGTTTCCAAAGAAAAGAAAAAAGAGAAAGATGACAAAGAAGAGGAGAAGGACAAAGATGCTAGTGCATCTACTGTGGCCACAGAGGTAGGAGCTTTTAGGATAATTTTTCATCTTTTAAATGTGTAAACCAGGAGTTAAGACAGCCACAGGTTACTGCATTAACAAAAGAAAAACTGTTCAGAGGATTGGCCAGAATCTCTGCAGAGTGAAAGAGTACCACCCTCTTCTGGAGTACAGACTCCTGTCACAGTGTGCTTTTAGTTCTTGCCATTAGAAATGTTCTGTTTCTAATGTGCTGTCAGCTGGGGCTCCCTAGGCATAGATCAGTCATTTATTTTTGTTCCTGAAGGACTTGTGGAAGTAGAGAGCAACAAGATAGGTCTTCAGTCTTTTATAGGTCTGTGGCTAAAATGAGTTGAAACTCACTGATATACAATATCCTGTTATAGTAAAAAAGGGGAAAGTTTTATTCATAAAGGAATTTTTTAATTCATTATTATTTTAAGAACTGTATACGTGCTGATATTGTGAAAAATAAAATGGCTGAATTTCATACTTTAAAGCATTATAGCTGCTTTTAGTGTTTTTTGCTTACTCTTGTAGTGATAAGTCTGTGTTTGCCATTTGATCATCTTCATGCTCAGTTACATTTGTTTTGAAAGGTATTTTGACTGAGTATAGACAAGTACCAGTGGCCAATAATTTTCACTGTTGGGTTGTTTCTTGTCATAGAATTTTGATCAGAACAAACTTGAAGAAGAAATGAGAAAACGGAAAGAAAGAGTGGAGAAGTGGAGGGAAGAACAACGCAAGAAGGCTATGGAAAACATTGGAGAACTGAAGAAAGAAATTGAGGAGATGAAACAGGGGAAAAAATGGAGTTTGGAAGATGATGATGGTAATTTCACTTTTATATGTAACATTTAAAACACCTTTGTTCCTAATAATATTTTTTATTATCTTTAAAGCATGTAATGTCTTTTCAAAATGTGAACTATAAAATAGCAAAGTCTAAATCTTGTCATGGTTTCAAACATTTTAAGGTACTATTGTGGTTAACTGGAGAGATTTTTTATGAAGAAAAATGATACAGTAATAAAAATGAACTGTAATTATTTGGGCAGGCTAACAATTTAACACATATAAACTCTTTTTCCTCTCTGTTTTATTCCCATCTTTCTTGATCATATTAGATGATGATGAGGAAACTGCAGAAGGAGAGAAAGAAGGCAGTGAGGTTGAAGATGAAGAGTTAGATCCATTGGATGCTTATATGGAAGAAGTAAAAGAAGAGGTCAAGAAGTTCAATATGAGAAGTGTGAAGGGTGGAGGTGGGAGTGAAAAGGTAAAATTACTTAACTTTTTGTCGATTGAAAGTGGCTTTGTGTTTCCATGTGGAAATGGATTTGGAAAAAGAAAAGCAAGAAATAGTTTAGATCTGTTCCGTGGTTGTTTGCCTTATCTTGAATTTTCTGATGTTTTTCATAAGCTGCTAGCATTGTCCTCATAAAATTTAATAGCAAGAAGCATATGAAAATAGTGTAATGCATTTAGAAGTACAGATGTTCTGTATATTTTATACAGCATATATTTTCTTTTATGTGATAATGCAAAAATTTCTATTAACTTTTGTTTTTTGCAGAAGTCTGGACCAACTGTTACCAAAGTAGTAACCGTGGTGACAACCAAAAAGGCAGTGGTAGAGACAGAAAAGAAGAAAGGGGAGCTCATGGAGAATGACCAAGATGCAATGGAGGTAACTGAGATGTCTTAAATTTCTACTATGAAAAGCCACTGTGCTTCTTATAGAGGCATGAGAATGAGGATTGTCCTGGGACTTTGTTCATCTGCTGTGAGATAGGCCTACTTAATTCAAAGAGCCACGATCAGAAGAATATTGAACTTGCACAGTTTTTTGTTACTTCTACTATTTTTTTTTCCTCTACACAACTTGATTGTTCAGAGGTGGTGTTATACAGATGAGAACTGAAGGAGTGCACCACTTTGTAATAGTTCTTACTATGATGGGGTTGGTGTATGTCGCATGCAGCGTGTGTTAATTTCACCTGTGAGTAGTGAAACTGAGGGGTTTTAATGGGCTAAGGAATAGCTCTTGCTTCTGAGTCAAGTTTCTGTATAAACAAAAATCAGCATCTCAGAGTGTCACTCATAGTAATTTACACACTCGTTATAATCTATACAGTACTCCTCAGAAGAAGAGGAGGTTGACCTTCAGACTGCCCTAACTGGCTATCAGACCAAGCAGAGGAAGCTGCTAGAACCAGTGGATCATGGAAAAATCGAATATGAACCCTTTAGGAAAAACTTCTATGTTGAAGTTCCTGAACTAGCTAAAATGACACAAGAAGGTAAGTGCAAGCATGGGCAGAACACATTTTGATGTGCAGGAAAACAGCAAATTCTGTTTCGGTGTGGAGTGTCCTTGAAGAAAGGAGCAAAAAAATGTTGAAGACTTCGGAGTAACTTTGAAGAGAATTTGGATGGGAGAAGGAATTCTTTTTGAGCAACAGAATGAAAATGAATCAGATCCCTATTAGCAATAACCTCATATACCACTTCAGGGTAGCAAATACATGTCAGGTTTGATTCTGTTCTAATGCACACTCTGTTTCAGAGGTGAACGTGTATCGACTGGAGATGGAGGGAATAACAGTCAAGGGAAAAGGCTGCCCCAAGCCAATAAAGACCTGGGTACAGTGTGGTATTTCCATGAAGATTCTGACTGCTCTTAAAAAGTAAGCAAGTAATTTACAAGCCATGCTATGCTTGATTTTGTTTTGTGTTCTATCGTACATATATCTGTGAGAAAAACATCGCATAAAGCAACATGTTCATGTCTGTAGATGGTATGTGTATTGGATCAGTATGTTTTGCAGTCCTGCCACTTGTATCATGTTACTGCTCATGTTTAAGTTGTTTTTAGAATGACACGGATACGTAGATGTAAATACGAATATGCACACTTCTTCTAGCATGACTGTGGTATGTGTCTGTCCAATCATATTTTGTTCTTATAATCTTTTTTTAATGATTTTTCCCCTCTCTTTAAGACACGGCTATGAGAAACCCACACCCATTCAAAGCCAAGCTATCCCAGCAATCATGAATGGTCGTGACTTGATTGGAATTGCTAAAACAGGAAGTGGAAAAACTATCGCATTTCTGTTGCCCATGTTCAGACACATTATGGATCAGAGAGCTTTAGAAGAAGGAGAAGGTCCCATAGGTACAAAGCTTTTATTTTCAGCATTGCTATTTAAGTTAACAAAAACACAGTCATACACTTCAGAAGGTTTTCATCCTTCATAGTTCTCTTTCTTGACATGACATCTTTAAAATACTGCATGTTAGTAAGTTGGGAATAAGCTGCATATGCTTCACACAAACGCTTTGAACTTCATTACAAAAGCTTATTTTTTATTGCTTAAGTAACAGTATTTCTTATATTACAACGTGTGATGAAAATGCTCTGCATTTCAGCTGTCATTATGACACCTACTCGAGAGCTGGCCTTGCAGATTACCAAGGAGTGCAAGAAATTCTCTAAGACCCTTGGACTTCGAGTTGTCTGTGTTTATGGAGGAACAGGAATAAGTGAACAGGTGTGCAAAAGACATACCTTACTTGTCAAATAACTCTTGGACTGTATTGGATAATGTTACTTTTGAAGTGAATATGGTTAATTCTTTTCCATAGAATCTGGTATGTTTGCAACATTGATTCTGAACTTCCTCTGTATGAACAGCAGTAATGTAAAAGCTTAAATGTTTGCACATAACTTAAACATACTGGGATTTTTGGAAATTCTTAAGCACGGTCTTTAAAATTTAAGGCTGTTTCTTTTTATATATGTGTTGAGCACAACAGTAATTGAACTATTTTTGAGATGTGGTAGTTAGAAAATGAGTGAGAAGCTGTATTCCCATGAGTATTCCCCTCAGAAGTTGTGTCAAACAAGAGCCAGAAATGCTGGCTTTGGTTTGTTGCATTATCAAATATTGCAGTGTCGGAGTAATTTGGAGTTTAATTTCCAGAGTATTTTTCTACTCCACATTTCTGAAAATGTGATCTTTTGGTGCCTGTGTGTATTGGAACATGGCTTTTAAAAATGTGAATTCATCATTTGTACTTGTATGAACACAGTATTTCATACAGGCTTTGCAGAGTAGTGAAAGTCTTATCCCCACTGTAACTTCCTCACGTGAAGGTAACTAGGTTTGCCAGGTTTAAACCTTTAAAGAAATTCAAAGATTTAAGGGAACTGCCAAGTAAAATCTTTTAAATAAGCAATTTACTTTAATTATATGAAAGTAATTAAAAATTTATGTAGCTTTTTTGTGAAATCATACGTATTTTTTAAAAAACCAACACAAATAGTTTGTTAAATTGAGTTTACTGTCTTTTAAAATCAGATAGCTGAACTCAAAAGAGGTGCTGAAATTATTGTTTGCACACCTGGACGTATGATTGACATGTTAGCAGCTAACAATGGTGAGTAGAAAACCTTTTCCTACGGAGAATTTTTTCTATTTGTTGTGTAATTCTAACGAATTCAAAAGATGATGTATTTTGATAATGGTTTTATGGAATTCTCTTATATCTCTTCAGGCTGCACTATCTAGCTGCTGACAGTGTACAGCACTAATAATAGGTGTAGTCATATATTGGCTTGACTTTTCTGGGGGAGGACAGGAAGTGTAGCATTCTTGAAGAGTTTCTGAGAATGTGTGTTAAACGTAAAACATTGTGTTCCAAATTTACCTTCATGCTGTTTTGAGAAGAGGTTATCTGACAGTTACTGTGTCTGCCCATTGGTCTGACACTGCTGGTAGTGTAGCTCAGCAGTTACTTTTACTTGAAGAGTGTCTGACTGCTTTTATGTGTTGGAAAAAAGGACACAACCAAACCACCAGACAAAAGAGCCCTCCCTACATAACTGTGAAAGAACTGACCTTGCATCAAGTATTCAAGTTGATTTAAACTGAGACACTGCAGCTTTAAGAGGTTTTGTCCTAGTGTAACCATTGCATGCTTGCTAGATAAAGTTTTATGATTAAATTATTCCACATCAAAACCTCTACTAAACTGTTGACATTATTTAACTTCTGTGGAAAAAGTACCTTCAAGAGATATAGAACTGGGCTTCCAAGACTTAAATCGTCAAAGGTAGGTACATTAATGCTGTTCCCAAGTAAATTTACGAAGTTATTATTTGGGGATGAAAGTGTTAGAGTGTTAAATAGATATGTAGATTTTAATAAATATTTGTTTTGTTACTTAAGTGTGAATTCCTTTGAAAAAATGCAGCGCCAGATCACCCCCACAAATTAATTGGAAGCTTCAGCTACAATTTGCTGAAGCTGAAAGGACCAAATTCTGCTGTAGTTGATAGGCAGAAGCCTGAGTCTTGGTCGTAGACAATATGAAAAATATATTTCATTTTGAGAGCACTCGACAGTGCCACTTGTTCAGAAGTAAATATGTCCACACTGAGAATATGACTCTTAAATCCTTCAGTTAAATCCTTTTGATGAAAGGGAACCTCTTAGGTAGTTGTTTGGGAAGGGTGTTAATTATCCTGTTCATCCTCACTTCCAAATGCTCACAGATGTACAACTTGCTTATTTTGTTTCCAGCTGTCCCAGAGTTTGGGGTGGTTCTTGTTTTTAAATCTGGTAGTGATACTGGGTAGGTTTTAATCTTTATATATATTAATTTGGAAAAGACTGCTTGCTCTGTTTTATGCCTATTATTAGCAGTTAACTAGAAGTACTGATTATCCTCAAATAGTTATTTCGAGCTCCAAGGAAGCGTTACAGATAATGTGTATGAAAAGAGCTTTTCTGAGGCTGCAGCAGTTAGCACTGGACTTTGCCTTCCACACATGCGCTGTAATCTCTAATATGTTTTTTTCTAGGTGGCGCTGTCAGATTATGGCTGATGTGGCTCCTTGCTTCATCTCAGTCTTAGTTTTATGATGTGTTTTGGCGAGGGCAGTTTTCTGAATTTTACAGGTTCTTCTGGCCCTATGATGGTATGCAAGAGAAGAGTTTGACAAAATAAAGGGCCTAGTGCATACTTTACATGTTTCCCAGAATGTTTGAGATTAAAACGAGAACATTAAAATTCACTTTTAGTGAATTTTTTTTAAAAGTAATTAATGCATTTCTTGGAAGATAGTGAGAATATACATAACATTTAAATATATATATATTTATAAATTCCTGAGGGAAACTAAATTTCCATTTGATTTTGTTTCCCATGTGCTTTTTCCTCTCCTTTCTCAGGTCGGGTGACAAATCTCCGCAGAGTCACGTACGTTGTCCTTGATGAAGCAGACAGAATGTTTGACATGGGTTTTGAGCCTCAGGTAATGTTTGACGTGCCTGAAAATGGCCACGAACTGCTACATTTCACTTAAAGGGTTTTGAAGTATCCCATGCTATGCAATTATTAGATTACCAATTACAGCATGTATATGGATGACAATTTAATGTTTTCATTTTTGTATTACCCTCCCTTTTTAGTTTGATAATTTCTTAATTAGGACATCATTTCTTTCTGGTCTATATATAGGTGCGTTTGTTAGACAGTTGTTGGCAGCTTTGGGCAGCCAGGGCTCTTTCAGGTTCCTTCACTATTCTCCAAAACTAAAAACATTCCTTTGTATCCTGAGCTATAGAGTTTTTGCTGTGTCTTAGGTTTTCCTTTGGTCTGCTGGAGGGAGGGGGGTAGCACGTTACCACTCAACTTCCTGTTACTCCACTCCCTTGCAGTGCTCTCACCTAGGTCCCAAGAGGAGATCTGTAAGGAAATATTTTGTATTCGGTGTAATCCATGTATTACCTAACTTTAACTGAGACAGCTCTGTATGTGTATGTATTTCAGCTGCAGTACTTGGGTGCTAACAGGAAACGTTCTCTTAAACCAGGTCATGCGCATTGTAGACAACGTCAGGCCTGACCGTCAGACTGTCATGTTCTCTGCTACTTTTCCCAGAGCTATGGAGGCGTTAGCACGGAGAATCCTAAGTAAACCTATAGAAGTGCAGGTTGGAGGCAGAAGTGTTGTTTGTTCTGATGTGGAGCAGCATGTTGTAAGTACCACACGTCTACCTTGCTTATCTTCTGCTTTGCTTTCAGGTTTTCAGCAGTTTAGAAAAGGCTTTATTTGTACATGCTCAGTGAGTTTGTTACACACGGACTCAAAAAGCAGCACAACTTAATTTGCAAATGCAGCGTGATCGCTCTTTTTTAACTTGTTTCTACACCACTAAGGCGAGCAGTAGTTCTGTCACTGGCATTGGAAGCAGCGTGGAAAAGCAATCTCCTGTTCCTGATTTTTTTATTTTTATTTTTATGCCTTTCATCCTGATTGTGTTTAATGACTGATGGTGGTAATTCGTATTCTTTTCACTTTCTTCTTTTTTTCTTTATCCTTTTTTTTTTTTTCCAGATTGTGATAGAAGAGGAGAATAAGTTCTTAAAGCTACTAGAGCTGCTGGGACACTATCAGGAGAAAGGATCAGTTATCATATTTGTGGATAAACAGGAACATGCTGATGGGTTGCTGAAAGATTTAATGAGAGCTTCTTATCCCTGCCTGTCTCTTCATGGAGGTAATCTGCAATTTTAGGGTCTCACATCAAGATCACCAACCTAGTATGTTCATACTTAGGAAGAAAAGCATCTTGCCCAGTTCCTGGGTAGTACCAAATTAAAGGAGCTTTTGCTTTATAATCGGGGAAAAATATTTGTTCTTAATTTTGAAATGATGGTTTTCTGTTGTTCCCTGTGAGATGTCATCACATACTAAATCGTGTCTCAGTACAATGGGGTTGTGAACTGTTAACACCTCTTAGGGATCACTGAAGATCACTGAACACCAGCTGAGGGAGTATTATGTGACATTTGTTTGAAAACCCACAATAATAGCCTCACTTTTCTGCCATCAAGAAGTATTATAATGGAAATAATTTAGCAATTAGAAGGGGAAATCTCTGTAGTTATATTGTCCATCACAGAGTATTTATATATAGTGCTCTTGAAGGTACAGACACCAATAAGTACAAAATCACTGTTTGTGTAATGCAGCAGTGGAAAAAACATGCTCATTTTTTATTGAGTGTTCCATTGCTTTAGTGAACAGACAAAGCCTCCAGATGAGATCTGAGTTGAAATAGGAAGTAAAGTATAAATTTCTCATTTCAAAACATTTAGGATTTTGTTGTGAAAATACTAAAGGTTTCATTATTGTAGAGTATAGACTAAGAGGTATATTATTCTGGAGAATTCCTATTGCCTGTGAGTGTTCAGTGTGTACAGATGTCATTTCCATAGAGTTTGGGTTGCTGGAAGTTGGAGAGTATTTTGAGTGATGTACAAATTCTTGTGAGTCAGAATCAGAAATAGTTAATAAAAATGAATAAAGGCTGAGCCTCATAACGTGTGTGGTTTCTTGCAGGCATTGATCAGTATGACAGGGACAGTATAATTAATGATTTCAAGAATGGAACTTGCAAACTTCTGGTGGCCACATCTGTAGCAGCAAGGGGCTTGGACGTGAAGCAGTTGATGCTAGTGGTCAATTACAGCTGTCCCAACCATTATGAAGATTATGTGCACCGAGCAGGCCGAACTGGCCGAGCTGGTAATAAGGTCAGTGTCATCACTTGCCTGTTAATACTGACAAAATGGCCTTCCTTACTGCTTGATAAAGGTGTTCTCAAGGGGCAGCTGCAGAGGGAGTGTTTTGTTATTGATGTGAAGAAAGTTTTCTTTTAGAACGCCTTCAAGGTTTTTGAGAAGAGATACATAAAATGCATTCTGACTTTTAGCGCTGTGGAGGTTGGAATTTGTATTTTCTTCTGCCATATGGATGCCTTTCTAAATTTGTGGCCTAAACTTTGGTGTTTTTCACCACTGGAAGTGTGCCCCACTAAGTTTCTAAGGTCTTCTTTTCTGAGCTTACAAACATGATAAGATTGAAAGGGAAGAGTTCAATTTCCACCATCTGTGGTTGATTACCTCTGTATTAACTTCCTGGGAAATCACATTATTCATTCTACAATCCCAGTAAAAAAAAGAAGTCTGAATATCACAGTTACTTTTATTGACGAGAACCACAGCATCAGTGCAAGGGCATGGCAGTGAAGTTAGAGATAAAGTTTCCATAGAGATTGTTCTTTACCATCTTTTAAATTAATTTTGACTAGGGATTTGCATATACATTCATTACCGAGGATCAGGCACGGTATGCTGGTGATATCATTAAGGCTTTGGAATTATCTGGGAATCCAATTCCTGCTGATTTGGAGAAGCTCTGGGCTGACTTCAAAGAACAGCAGAAGGCTGTGAGTAATCCTTCACTCCAGAGTGTGCTTTGCTCTGCGTTTACTGCGTATTCGTGTGGCTCCAGTTGTACACTGTATGCAGTTGTGAGACATCACTGAGTGCACTGAGAGCACACGTGTGTGCTGAGGTTTCAAGGGGTTTTGTTGTTGTTGCTGCTTGGTTTTGTTTTGTTTTTTTCTTTTGTTTTTCTTTGGCATCTGAAAAGCATTTAAAATGTCATAGTGTATAGCTTCTGTCTGCTGGATTCTCACAGCTGTTTTTCTTGTACTTTATTGTAAAATACAGTATTTAAAATTTGAAGAGCTTTCTAAGCATGCTAGGGTTTGCTTCTTTAAATAAATAAGTTTTATTATTTCCATAGTTACCTTATTTCTTTCGGAAATAGATTTTAAAACTAACGTTTACACATAAAAACATACTGTTTTTATTTTAGGAGGGAAAGCTGATTAAAAAAAGCAGCGGATTCTCTGGCAAAGGCTTTAAATTCGATGAAACAGAACAGGCCTTGGCTAATGAAAGAAAGAAGCTACAGAAAGCAGCTCTTGGCTTGCAAGATTCAGATGATGAAGATACAGCTGTTGATGTGAGTGCCTGATTTCTAAGGATTTCCAATGTGTGGTTTTTGTTTTTTTTTGTTTTTCCCAGTAGGTTACAGAGCATGTTGCAGAGTGCATGCGTTTTTGTTATTACAAGTCCTGTACTGCTGATTTAATGAATTAAATTCCATGGGTAGATGCATATGTATTCTTAGATAGAAAAGGTGCATAGCTCTCCTGTTAAGATCTTGAAAATCTGTTCCTGACCAACTGGTCTTTTGTACATAAAATATATAGTGATGTAAATGTCACAGAGTTTATTTTCCTTCTGATATTAGTCTTATGTAGATGAAATGGAACAATTGCCCTCAATTACAAATGCTTTTTTTACTTGTAGTGTCTTAAAGAAATCCACAGTAGCCTTTTTCTGTTTATAAAGCCTTACTAGATCTCTTTCCAAATATTGGATCCTTTTTGTGGACTTGCAACTAAATGCTATGTTCAGACTTCTTCCTGGTTAGTAGATCTGTTCAGTTTGTTCTGTAGTTCTGAGCGTGCTTCTGTCATTTATGCAAGATTTACATGTACACCATGTGAACTAAATGGTCCTTAGTGTTTTCTGCTTTAAGATGATTTTTCATGGTCAGTGCAGTGCTTTAATAATTTTTCTTTTGTTCAGATTGACGAACAAATTGAAAGCATGTTCAATTCAAAGAAAAGAGTGAAGGACATGGGAACACCAGGATCATCCAACGCTCCTACGCCGTCAGCTGGTAATGCAGAAAAGCTGGAAATTGCTAAAAGATTGGCACTGAGAATCAATGCCCAGAAGAATCTCGGAGCAGAGGCACAAGTGTTTGTCCCCTTCCATTTTAAGGTAAGCTCTTTACAAACACAAAAGCTCTTTTGTGTTGTTTTTTTTTAATAGCAAATTGTGTAATTTTATCAGTAATGATAAATGAATTTGGTTTTGTCAGCTTTAGCAGAGTTGCAGAGTATCTGCTGAGGCACCTAAAGCACAGTTTGACTTAGGTTAATGTGGACTAGAATGTCCAAAGGTATTGTAAGCTGAAGGTACAAAGAACAATTAAGATCTTCTGTACTCAGGAACGTTCTGAGGATGTATTTGTTTTGTGGGCATTTATAAAATGGAGGAAGCTTTAATTAAATCCATGTTGGCTTGTGTAGAACTCCTTTTGACTACATTGTTTTCAACACAGACCTGTTTCTTTTTTGATTGGTTTTTACAGGACGTGATGCAGCAGGCTACGAATGCTATCCTTAGAGGAGGCACAATTCAAGCTCCTACAGTGTCTGCTAAGACCATTGCAGAGCAATTGGCAGAAAAAATCAATGCTAAGCTGAATTACGTACCTATAGAGAAGCAGGAGGAAGAGAAACAGGATGGAGGACAAAACGAATCCTTTAAGAGATATGAAGAAGAATTAGAGATCAACGACTTCCCACAGGCAAGTAAACATTTTGCTAATGACCATTTAACAAATAGAGCTTGGACAGTGGTTATTCCAATAACGTTTTGTTTCTATTTCTTATTCTGGTTGAAATCACTACATCTCTGGTTACTTTTCAGCTTATAGACAGTGAATGCTGTGGATGTATTACAGAGAATATCCACAAAACAAGCGTTCCTTAATGTACAAAAATGTTTTTACCCTCTGCTGCTGACTTATCTCATATCCAAACCTGTGACACATTATAGCATTATATTTGAAAGGCCATACCACTATCTGTGACTCCAGCACTGCTCCTTTTCGTTAAATGGAAGTACACAGAATATTTGCCCTTGAGGTCTGTTCTTCCTGCAAAAAGTATCAAATGAAATACTTCAGTGCTGTACCAGAAAATTGTAAAACAAAAATTACAGGTTTTGAACTTGTAGTTAAATGGAAGGTTTTTAGGGGGCCTTGCTTCTGTAGTACTGTGCATCCATTCTCTTCTGTTCCTACCATAGCCTCATTTTGCTGGCATGAAAATAACTGCTTAAATATAATCCAATAAAATGTTGGTTGAAATGTTTGCCAGTTGTTTTTGAGTGCTGTGATCAGTTCTCACAGTGTGATGTTCTTGTTGTTTGTCTAAAAGGTCAACTAAGCTTTGAAATACTGTAGTGATGGTCCTTTGCTGCTTGTTGATTCTCCAGTATCCTTTCCCTTGCAGACTGCCAGATGGAAAGTTACCTCCAAAGAAGCACTACAGAGAATCAGTGAATACTCTGAAGCTGCTATTACAATCAGAGGAACTTATTTCCCTCCAGGCAAAGAACCCAAGGAAGGAGAGCGAAAGATTTATTTGGCTATAGAGAGTAAGCGTTCTTTCTTTAAATATTTCAAGTAAATATTCTATTCTAGTTTTGTTATTAGTCATGGAAACTCTATAATAGTCAAAGTGTTTGGGTGCTCAGTTACAGACTTGCTGTCGTTAGTAATTACATTCATCTGCCAACTAAGAAAACATTCGTTTGTCTCAGTACCCTTTGTCAGATGATCCATGGGGAGCACAGAGATGCTACTCCTGAGAAGGCTGACCTGCTAAGACAGTAGCAAACATTTATGGGATCAGTTTGTGGGAGAAGTAAGCACAAAGATGTTGTTTGTGCCCATCTGAAATAACGAGAAAAATTGAATTTATGGGTTTTGACTGTTGAAAGAATAAGAAATTACATCAGCTACTACAACAGAAACTTTGCAAACTTAGTGGTGGTGGAGTAGAATCTTTCTTAAAGAAATACTGCATTTCTTTATGAATATTGTAATTTACAACGGTCTGTTGAAGTATTTTCCTTAAAACAGACTGCCAGTAGCTGTGGCAGTCTATACAATACCAATGTGTTTCTCAACAAATAGTTGAGGATATTTGGCTTTACAGTGTTTGTGAAAAGAGCCAACATTGTTTATTTCTTTGTCTTCAGGTGCCAATGAACTGGCTGTACAGAAAGCAAAGGCAGAAATCACACGACTTATAAAAGAGGAGCTTATTAGATTGGTGAGTGAAATGTTCAGGATGCAGAGAAAAAGTGCTTCCACTTATGCTTTATCAAATTGATCTCTACAAATGTTGGTACTCCGGCATACATTTATATTAATAGCAGGGACTGGAACCTGTTGGTGTTTAAAAGAAATAATCAATGACCAGCCCAGAAAATACATTACTTTGTTCTATCTGCTATGGACATATGGCTGCTATCCAGCCACCAGATGGAGTTAATGTCTTAACAGAGCTATTTGACTAAACACTCCTTATATATTCAACTCCTAATTATTTTCCTAATTTCGGCACCATCAAGCAGTGGGGAGGAGAATTCTTCCCCTATTTAATCCTTTCTGTGTCCTGAGAGATTTGCTTGCCTTAGCATTACAGCATACCCAGCTGATAATCAGCTGTGTTCATCTTTTTTTTCTCCAGTAAGATACTGTCTTGACAAATAGTTGCATGAGTTCTGTGGCTGAGGAAACAATGGCTTCCTCTGAAATAACCCGAGTGTGACTGTGTTACATTAGTGCCTTTGGTATTTTCCTTTTGGGGGAGCCTTTATAGATTGACTTTTTTCTTAAAATCGTTGACATCTGCATACAGATGTTTTCCAGAGGCAGGAGATGGCTAATGGGCTGCTTATTTACAAGTAACCTGGGTTTGCTGTGAGTGAGCTTTTATTGCAATTGATTTCTCCATTTTTGCTTTTAACTGTGATTTATTCTCTCCTTTACTTGCAGCAAAATTCATACCAACCAACCAACAAAGGAAGATACAAAGTTCTATGAGTACTTGGAGCAATCTGTGCTGGTGGCTGGTGTGTGAGACTTTGTGGCTTCTGTTGTTTTTGCTGTTTACATTGCTTATTGTAAATTAAGATAATTTTTTTTTAATTTTGTTTCGCGGACATTTTTTAACAGAAAATTGATCCTTGCTGAGACATCTGAATTCTTTCCACTAAGGTTAGCAGTCCTAAAGCAGACCAGGTTTGGCAAAGCATGACTTAATTTAAAAGTGCAGTTTATATACTTTACACCATAAAGAATATAAAATAAAATGATTTTAATTTTCATGACAGAGTATACTGTTAAGTGAATGGAACAGTGTTGGGATTTGTGTTGGAAATTGTTAGAGTGCACCTGCTTCATTCTGTGGGAGGATTCACACCGTATCAGTTTATACTGGAATCATGATAAAACACCAAAATAAAGGCAGGATTTTCTCCTGATTGATCCATAGCATCTCTCTGACTGGTTCCACACATAAATTCCCTGTACAAATGTCCCTCTAATGTCAGAGAGAATTTTATCCAGAGCTCTAGTTTTAAAATCTTCTCATCCTGTTTGTCTCCCATTTTGTCTTTGTGATCCAGGTAACAGAAGAACTCTTTAGTGCTCTTTTTTTTCTTTCTTCTTCTTCTTTTTTTTTTTTTTTTTTGTAAAGTGAAATGTTTTGTAGTATGAAAATAGTTTCCATGGGTTTTTTTTTCTAATCATAATTTTAGGATTTGATTTTTTTTCTCATTCTCTGACATAAGAATGAAAGCCTGATTCATTTAAAAAGGAATGCTCAGAGAGAAAAAAGAGAGAAGCCTCTTTTGTAATGAATATATGACTGTCACATTTTTTACAGTGTTCTTATATATACATTTAATGTGATTGTACTCGGGGTTGTTGTCTTTATTACTGTTAAGACATGGCTTTAAGTCAAAATTGGTAACTATATTTATGAATGGGATCCACAGATGTTGACTGTCATTGCAGTCAGTAAGCTATCACATTGCTGGGACAGGCAAGACCTTTCTTTGTTTTTGAGGTCCCATTCACATAATCATTAGTATTTGTGATGGGACTCCTTAGTCCAATCGTTTAGCTTTCCTGACTCTACTTATCTGCAGCATGAACAGCCCCAGTTGACCCGCCTTGTTCTAGCAGCTGCAAGACTTTTGAGATGATGACTTTCAAAAGGACTTTTGTAGAAAGCTTTTCTTACCTGACACATTGAGAAGAAATGTGTCATTTTAAAGTAGCTGTGTATATACTGCTTTGACTCTGAAGACAAATCGTACCATCTGCATCATGGCTGTATAGCTGTACAACTTCGGTTTCCAATTTTCAGGTAATTTAAATGGCCATTTCTGTTTGCTTACAATTGTCTTATTTTCACATCCGTATCTTTCAGAGCAGGAAAGGGAAGCTATGATCATATTCCCAGCATACATTCACTATAAAAACACCCGTAATGCAATCCTTGTCAGTGTTAATCCAGTAAAGAACAAAGAGAAGCACACAATAATGCATTTCAAAATTAACAACAGAAATCCCAAGCTAAAAAAAATGATGGTTCCCTTTAAACACATTGGGTTTCTTTCTGTTATAATTTGGGTGTTGATGAATACAACTTCTTTGTGGAACTGTTTCACTTTCTGACGCTGTCCCCCAAGAAGAGTAACAGATTTTGATGTGTTTAATGAAGAGCACTTTCAAGTTTGGGCAGTTGGACATTTCTTTAAAAATCTTGTTTGAAAATGTTCGTATATATACAGGTATCTCCTAAAAACAAACAAACAGAGAGGCATGATGGAACCATTCTTGTGATCTCCAGCGTTGCTCTGTTGGATTTCAGTGTCTAATCCTTAAACTTCCTGGGGTTTTTAAATGCAATGTCAATATTCCTATGTTTTTTAAATTCCAGCAAAAATAAAAAATAATTTCCATGTATATTTCTCAGAAACAGTCTTTTTGAATAACTATTCTATGCACTTACCTTACTTCTCCATTCCCCCTGAGTTAGTCTTACACTGTTTGGAGTAGGAAAATACGTGTAGTAACTATCAGTTGTTATTTTCTGCTGGGAATGCAGTGAGATGCTGATCAGACTCGGTTATTGGTGCTGCTGCTGGGAGGAAAGTTGCAGGAAAGGTGTCTGAAAACGTGGAAACAGGAACCAAATGCATATAAGCCAGAAGAAGGAAGCTCTCAAATTACCAAGCATTCAAGGTAAAAAAAAACAATAATAGCGGAGGTGAGAATAAAAACTGGGAGAATTGAGAATTAAGTATGGAAAAAGGGTGCACTTAGTTATTTCCATATGTGTACAGGGATGTAGACCCGAGCTTTGTAAACATCTCTGTTTCACTGCTCTCCAGGGAACCTGAGCTGGGCGGATTCCTGTCCCCAGCTGCTGGAAGAGCACAGGAGTGCTGTACTGGTATTTGTTTGTTAGAACAAGCTCTGCTTATGTGTTTAGTTACCTACCCAAGGTGAAATGTTCCCAGCTTTCTAAGTCACCCTAGTGCTTGCAGTGCTTGAGTAAACAGGGAGTGGTATTTTGGGCGGGTAAGTAAAGAAATATTTGGTTCTGGGTCATGGACAAGTTTTTGCTTACATTCATGAGAAACTGCTGTTATTTCAGAACTACTGCCGTGGTTAAAGACACAAATATGTTTATTTGTAAGAATGGAGCCTGTGGAGGTCGCCAGAATTCATTTTTAATTACCTGTCGTGGGCACACACTCTCAGCGCTGTGTTGCTGTACAGTTTACTGAAGCATTTTCTGAGTTGGCCTGAATGCCCTGCAAGTAGACTGGGGATGAATGGAGGAGCTCAGCATGTCAGTGCTGGTGTAAAACCAGCCCTTGCCACAAGTGTAATTGCAGTGAGTTACTCGTGAGCGTCGTGCACGGTCCCTTCAGGAAGGGGAACAGGAGCAGGACGTGTGTGCGCGCACGCTGACCTCACGTGATGCCCGAGGAATGCACTTTCCTTTTGATTATTTTTCTTGACCCAGATCACTTCCAAATATGGTCTCAGCTTAAACAAGTTTGTATTCTTAGAGCCTGGGCGTTTGCAGAAGAAATTCTGGCTCCCAGCTAACCGTGGCAGCATGGGGGGAGTGGAGGCGGAGAGCAACCTAAAAATGTAAAGATAAAAGGTGCCCAGCTGGACTCCTGTTTGTCCCAAAATGTACATTTTGTACTATGTTTATACGATGGTGTACAGGAAGATTTGTTTTAATATCTTTAGCAACAGTGGAAACAATTGTTTTTTAAATAAATGACTATTGCTGAGTGATCGCCACCCAAACATTGCTGCTCTTGAGACTTCTCATCTGAAACAGATTTAAATAGTTTTCTTTATCCAAACAGAGAGAGAAAATTGTTCAGCTAATCAGCATGGGCAGAGGTAAATTAATTCTCAGAAATTAGTAGTTGTGGTGAGCTAAACAATTATTAATAACCTACTCTGGGGTGAATGTATGATTATTAAATTATTTTATACTTGGACCATTCTAAGTACGATGTTCATTGTCACAAAAACGTTTCTCAGAACAGATAGCTCTGAGCAATTGCTCTGAAACTAACTGCTTAGCAAGGGAAACGTAACACTTCAGGAAAATCCTTAAAACTAAAATATACATTTCCTCTGCCCGTGTATGTTAGCAAACAAATGAATTTTTAGCTCCAGTAACTTGTTGAGGGCTGTAACTGCCATGGGCAACGCTAAGTTCTCACAGCTTGCTCAGCATTCCGTGGAGCTGAGGACAGCGCTGAGCTCCTGTCAGCCTGTGCTGGCAACAGGAGCAACTTGTGCTCAACTTGAAAATGTGGATCGGTCAGAGAGACCCAGAGGAGGAGAAGACAAAAGACACGTTTGTCTTTTGCTTGCTGTTCTAATTAGCGGCGTGCAGATGAGGAAACCGGACCGCACTGCTAGCAGATTAATATTAGAGCACTGTGGGCTCTGGAGGTGACTCAGTTGGAATTGGTTTGCCCAGGGCAGAGCGCAGAGCGGCCATCGCCTTCTGCACTGTGTAAGAGTGGAGTATCGCGGGGCTGGAGGATGTGCACGGTGTCTGAGGGCTGGCGACGTGCAGTGTGACTGCCTAATCCCCTCACCAAGAGCAATACCCTGCCCTCTCACGGAGAAAATGGCGGCGGCGCCTCCGGGCGCCCCCGAGGCCGCCTCCTCCCTCCCGCCCCGCCCCGCCCCGCCCCGCGCAGTCTCGCGGCGCGGCCCCGCTCGGGAGCGCGCTCCCGCCGCCCTCCCGCCCGCGCCCGCCCGCCGCCGCAGCGCCGCTCCCTGCAGCCGCCCGGCGGGGTGTGGGGAGGCGGCCGCTCGCTCCCGCCCGCCGCCCCGCGCCGCTCCCCAGGCTCGCAAAGCGCCGCAGGCCGCGCCGATCCCCGCAGGTAGGTGCGAGCCGGGGCCCTTCTCGCGGCGGGAGGGCAAGATGGAGACGGCGGGGGAGGGGAGCGGTGCGCAGCCGGCCCCGAGGTCCTCCCGCCGCTCGGGGCCGGGCGGAGGGGCCCGCTCGGCGTCGGCCGCCCTCTTCCCGCGGGGCCTCCCTCGGCGCGGGCCGGCCGGGCCCTGGGGCGGGGAGGGCCCTGAGGCGGCGGGCAGCGGCCCGTCCTGCGGCCTTCGCGTCTCGCCCCAGCCCGGCTGCGGGGCCGCGGATGGTGCTGGAGGCGCTGGGGTTTGGCGTTCCCGCTGCCGGGTGGGATTGCAGCTGGGACGGACGTGCGTTTCGTCGAGGTGTGCGGGCGGTGCGCGTCCTGCCCGCGTCCGCTTCGGGGCTTCCGAGCGCTCTGTCGCTTCCCCCCCGCCCCGGGTGTTGGGACACTAACGCGTGTGCCTGCTGCGTTCACGTAAATAGCCCGGCGCCGCCTTATTTCTTCCAGGGTAATTCATCAATAGGTGGTTGCCCCTTTGGTTTGTTTGTTTTTCTCTCTGGGCGTCACTCAGAAAGCAGCAGTTATTTGATCCACGTTCTTGTTGTTGTTTTGATCAAGATACGAGGAACACTTGGTCAGTACGTTATTTAATTAGCGGTTTATTCCCGTGGCAGTATTTAAGTACCGGACTTTTTCTTATGCCGCTTTTCTTTTTTGTCTGTGTCGTTACCCTTCATTGTTACACGCACCTCACCCAGAGCGGTGCTGCGCCTTTGCCCACTGTGGCACAGCTCCAGCAGGTGGATGGATGTTGGCTCAGCACGCTGGGTCTGGGTCTGTTGGTAGCTGTCAGAGCCTCCTGTGCTAATCCTACTGCAGAGAAACCTCACGGAAGCATACCTGGAGAGCTCAGTGGTGGGACAAGGGGGTGCTTGATCCCTCCTTAAGCTTTAGAGTCCTTGTGTAGGAGGAGGCTGGGGAAGGTGAGAACACCCACGGAGATGAATGAGCACCTCGTGCCTCTCAGCTGTTCCCTGGGGAGAGGAGAGGTGGGCGAGAACACCCGCGGAGATGAATAACCATCTCTAGGCTGAGATCTCCTCCCTTTTACTTGGGAACAGCTCCTTCAGAGGAGGAGACAGCTTTACAAGCACTAATGATACTTTCTTTATAAACATGCACCTCCACCTGCTCTGTCATTCATATGCATATTTGGCTTGCTTTGAAATTTGGTAATTACAGAACCGCAGAATGATCAGGGCGCAGTTTCACAACCACACTTTCTCAGGCACAGCCTGGCCCAGTGGCTGCCACGGTCCTGTGCTGCCCAGCCCCCAACCATCTTTGCTTTTTCCCCATCCTCTGCTCTCCGTGCTGCATTCGGGATCTGTCAGACCCTTCTGTGCAGGTCTCCTGGGTTCACTGAGTGGCCAAAAAGTCATCTTTGTGAGGTGTTGTGCTTAAGTGGGGTCATGGAGGAGTGAGAGTGGTTGGTGGCAGTGAGGTGACGTGGTGTTGGCTAACCAAGAGCTTCGGTCCATCTGTGCTGAGGAAAGCATGTTCCTGTGCTTCTCTTGCCCCAGTGCCAACCAACTGCTGTGTTTTCTCATTGCATCAGTTTTCTCCTGGATGTTGGCTTGCCCTGCCCTTGCACAACAGTTAGCACTGGTACAAGGATTGGGAGTGTATGAGAAGAGGAAGCAGCAAGATCGACCTGCTCAGAAAAAATGTGGGTTTGGAGTGGTTTCTGCTGATGGTGAAGCCAAACTGTTGTGTCCGTGTAATTGGAGGTGTGGTTAATTAGATCACTGACATGGTCCTCAATTTCATCAAGCTGTCCTAATGTTTAAGCGTCCTCTTTCTCATCATCCCTTTGTGGTTATATGATCTTCATTTCTGTGAGAAAAAGCCAGCTGACATTCTTGCTGGTGCTGCTATCTGCTGAAACTCTGTCCTTGGGTGGGATGGACCTGTGTTGGGGTGGAGAGCCTGGCAGTTCCCTGTTTGCTGGGCTGTGCAGTCACATCGTGCTCTGCTGGGTGCGGATACAAAAGCAGACGGTGTTCAGGCTCCACAGGGAATGGTTTCTCCCCGAGTGTCTAAGTCTCGTTCCCTTGTTAGATACTGTGAATTTTGAGTTTGTATTACAGCAAGCAAAAGCAGCTTTCACCTTTCATCACTGGATGACTGTTTTCAGGGTAGGTTATGTGTCAGATGTAGACTCAAAGTGTTGTGGATGTTGTGCCACTGACTTTTTTAATTGGAATTCTCAAGGTACAACGTTTTCAAAACAAGCAATCAGTAAGAGTTAACATGCTCTTGTTTACCAAGGGTTAGAAAAGGAGCTGGCACGAAAAGAGGCACTTGAAAAATGTATAATGGATCCCTGAATTATTGATGGAAGTATTTCTCCTACCTGCTGTCCTAAGAAAGAAGAGCAAAGCCAGTACTGTATCACTTCAGCACTCTTTAAAGGCAAAATACCCATGTTCCTGCTTCTCACACTGCCCTCTGCAACGAATGGAGCCCTTTGGTGTTCCCAGAGCCTGCAGCCCCTGTGCTGCTGGACATGGCATAGAGCCTTCTTTATGCAGGGAGCTTGAACAGAGTTGCTCCTGTGCTTCATTCCAGCTATTCTAATTGAGAGAAGTGACGTTCTGGGTACTAGCGCAGAAATAATGCTTGTGTTTCTAAGTGCTGTCATAGACTTTGTATGTTTGCTCTGAGTGGGATTGGGTGGTGGTGAAGATGTACGATAGTCTCCTACAGTACTGTGTGTACTGTTGAAGCCATTGCAGGGAAAACGAGTGGGTTTTATATATCATCATTAAGCAGAATTCTCCCTGCTGGCAGTAGGAATTTACCTTTCCTGGTGTAGTTTGAAAAGCTGTTCTTGAGCTTCTGATGTTCAAAGGCTCTGATTCCAGGCATGTTTCAGCAGCTTTAAGCTAGGGAAGTGCTGCATTTGGGGTAAGGGGAGGCACAGTTTCTACCTAACAAAAGAGTCATAATATCACAGGAATTAGGTGAAACTTCTTAAGTTTCTACTGTGTCTTTATTGCCTTTAATAAGATTTCTATTTATCTCCCAGCAGAAAAGAGCAAAGAATGTCAAGCTTGATGGTGGAATACAAGATGCTTAGTGGCAGCCTCATTGACAGATCAGTGCCATGAGCCAAACCAGACCTCATGCTCACCTCAGTAGTGCTGAGCCAGGTCAGCTCTGTGGGCACTCAGAAGCATGGTAAGGCAGCAGTATGCTGATAGTCTCAGCCCCCAGCAACAAAACTTGCAGGTCCCACATAAGTGGTCCTGTTCCTGTCCTCGTTTCTAGCAGCAGTGCATCTTCTGTGCTTCGTTGTGTGGGGAGCTCTTGTGCTGCCTCTTTCCAGAGCTGGTTGATCCAGCTGTCTCATCCTTTCCTCTGAAAGGAATCTGAATGAAAATAGGTGAAAAGCATCTGAATGAAAATAGGTGACTAGATAGAGAAGGATCCAAACAGAAAACTGTTCAGCCTCCAGGAAAAATTTTCTCAAAATGCCACTAAATGAGTTTACTACGGTGCCTGGTGTGAACTGTTAACGTTGAGACACTCAGCAAGACTTAAGACTGATTCAAACAAGGTTTCACATTTCTATTTACATATTTACATACAGGTTTGAAACAAGCCTGTTCTGTTTCAGTGGGAGCTTTCCAGGCTGGTTTTGCTTGAGAGTGCTTGGGCACAAAGTTGTGTGCTTTTGCTCGTACAGTTTAGCTGGGGTGGGATTTTGAAGCTGGCATTGCTTTGGATTTTATACCATTCTTTCCTCAATTTATACCACATATCCCCCTCCAGTAAACTGCTTCCACTCTGCACATGACTCATGCACTGTGCCTACTTCATTCTTTCATTCCCTACTGAAATGTGAGTACAGAAAAATGAGGCTGGAAATGAGGCTGTCTGTGCCTGAGCAGCTACGGTAGACTGGAGAGTTCTTTTCAAAAGAAAACTTTTCATTAAAATGTCTCAAATTGAGAAAATAGAAAAAAGAAAAAAAAATAGAAAATGAGCTTTGGGTACTACTTGACATTTTCATGATTTAATGGAAAACAACACAGAAAAAGAAGCATTAAAACGAATCCTGGTTTCCTGGTTTTCACCAAGATTGCTTTCTTATTTTATGTTTTTAAGCTTCCTGCTCTTGTAACAAATAATAAACACTTAATGCATTTAATAATAAGCAGTGACACAGGCTGTGAGCACGTGCAGAAGTAGCATCAGGCATGTTTTCCACCTGAAGGTAGTGTTTGCAGAGGGCTATTGCCCTGGGTGCTGTGTGCTGACCCCACCCCACTGTTGTGCAGCAGCTCTTTGGGCTGAAGCACTGCTCTCTGCTCCCAGTGGTCACCCAACAGGTGAATGTCCTCTGCTCAGTGCTCAGCAAGAACCCCGTTCTCTCAGTGCCCATATGTTTGCAATTATGCATCATGAAAAATCTCAGGTATTTGCCATGATTCTGTGGGCTGTTGCGGGGTTAGAGGAAGGTAACATTTTTTGACTGCTAACCATAAAAAGCATTGAGCTTTGTTTTTATGTAATGCACAAGAAGGGGCTGTTCTCTCGACCTGTAGCTTACCTTTTGTTCTCAGCTGAAGGCAGGCTTGCTAATTATTCTTTTTCACTTGCCACTCAACATCTGCAGTAACAGTGGTTTGTTCCACCGTTTCTGCATTCGGAATTGTAGCATGTGGATAACCTTGCTAGAACCATCTACTATTTGAACTGTACTGCTATCACAGTTCAACTATTGGTCACAAAACCACGTTCATATATTTGCACAAGAGTAATGTATACACTGTAAGATGCATTTGTGGAGCCAAGGTAAATGGGAGTTTGAGCAGGGAGTAATCAGAAGAAAAGGACATGCAGGGGAGTTTTCTCCTGGGTAAACAGACTGCTTCTGGCATTCTGGCTGGGAGGAAGCCCTGGCAGTTGAGGGATACATTCAGTAATCAGTGGTTCAGTGTAGATTTGTTTGCCATCAGTGATACTCTGTATTATCTACTGCAGGCAAAATAACATCAATGTTCAGGACCTTACCTAGGAGTTGTCTTCCACGTGTGACTGTAGGGCACAGAACTGCATGGAAGGACCAGATACTGGTTGTGTTAATCTTGTCTTCAGCATGGTTAAATGTTACACAGGCCCAGTGGGTGCAGATGTCATCCTGTTAGGTTTTGAGCTCCTGGTTGGCTGCTTCTGTCCCTCCCTGCTGGATGTTTCTGTCTGCTGGAGTGGGGCAGCATGCATAGGAGTCGTCTTTTGTAGCATCCTGAAGTTTCTGCTTTGTAACAGATTCCTCGTGCAGCTCTGCATTCCCGACTGTGGCACTGTTGTCTTTGCTGTGTGTCTTACCCACTTCTGTGTTTCTTACATAATTGTAAACAGAGGCAGCAAAACCAATTAGTGTTGTATTAATTTGCTGTGGTTGAAAGGACGGCACGATCTCCGTGAGCCTGTATCTGTTGAATCAGGAGATCCTTGCTCACAGATGCAGGCTGATCTTGCAGCTAGAACAGCTGGAAGGTGGATAAGATTCAGTTAAAAGGGTTTTGAAATCGTGGGGGGGGAGTAGATGTTGCATCTTGTTGCTGAAACACTCTCATGCTGTTCCTCAATGTTCCTCTTCCACAATTACACGCTGCTCAGTAGTGTGTCCTTTTCATAGTTGCTTTTAAGGTTACCATGCAAACCTTCTAGTGAAGACTTATTAAGAAATTTCAGTTAAAAGGTAATTTACAGGCACTGGTGGCGTTCAGTAAAAATGGAAATTGCTCGTGTTAGGAAGTAGAGGTAAATCTTGAAAGATTTTCTTGTGGAATGGTGCGGTATTTTTTATTGATACAGATTTGTCTCTCTTATTTTCGACAGAAAATGATGCACCCTGTTGCCAGCGGTACTGCAGCTTTCTGTGGGACCGGCAAGAGCTCTTGCCTTAACGAAGACAACGTGAGAGCTGCTGACCAGTTTGACTTGTATGCCACGCAGCAAACCAAATACAGCCATGCAGTCAGCCACAAACCGATGGCATGCCAGAGACAAGATGCGCTGAATGAGTCACACCTGCAGACCACGAGCGGCAGGAATATAGAAACAAAAGATGAACTGAAGAAAAAGAAAAACCTCAACCGATCCGGTAAACGTGGGAGGCCGTCAGGGACCACAAAATCAGCAGGGTACCGAACCAGCACGGGTCGACCCCTGGGGACCACCAAAGCAGCTGGATTTAAGACAAGTCCAGGCAGACCCTTGGGCACAACTAAAGCAGCAGGATACAAAGTCAGCCCAGGCAGACCTCCAGGTAGCATTAAAGCTCAATCACGGTTTGCAAATCTAAGTTATACTTGTGGCAGTGCAGCTTTTCCTTATCCTATGGTGCATAACAGAGGAGTACATGCTGCTGCTGAGACTAGCAGCAAACTCAAGCAGCCTAATGAATGAAAGGAAGGAATTAGTAACTGCTTACTAACCTGCTTTCCTCTGGATTTTGGCATGTTTCTTGCATTTGCATAGCTTTGAGTTTCTAGATTTTATTTTTACTCAGTTAATGCCATAGTCTACGGGTGCAGTTCAGTAACTTTTAAAGCAGTGTCGAGAAGGCACTGGTAGAAGGTTTTTTTGTTGTTTTTTCTTAAATCATAATTTAAAAGAAAATCTGAACTGAAGCATATGCCACGGTGTCTACGCTTGAGTAATACCCACGGTCCTAGTTTTACATTCAGTTTCAGGTGAATCTAGTTTTGTGGTTATGCATTAAGTAATTGAAAGAAGGATAGAATTAGCTGGCTGTTGGCTCACGATGTGGCCTGTCGCACCGTAGGGAACTGCAGCAGTTGAGTTCCTACTCGATAAAGAAACTATTTGGGACTGTTTAACTAGTAGAAACAGCAAAATTCGGAGTTCCTGTGTGTTTCTTAAAAGGAATAGAGAGCAAGCTACGTTCTTCACTTCTGCGGGAGCTTCTACAGACCTCAGACAGATACTTAGAAACTTAACAAACAAACCAAAAAAAACCCAAACAAAAACACCCAACCTTTTTTTTTTTTTTTTCCCAGTGTTGATTCTGGGGGGGGGCTTTTGTTTCCAGAGTTGCAGCATTAACTCAGTTTCAGCTCATGTTCCTAAAATATTTTTGAAAGCACACCCGAAAGCCGAGCGCTCCCGCAGCGTCACGGCGCCAGACTAACACGAGCTGATCTGCCTTCAGCTGATAGCTGTTCTTTGTGTTACACTGGTACAGGATTCTGCTCTGTGATTTAGAAATGCCTCCTAGTATATTTACCAAACCACAAATAGTTCTTTACATTTTGAGATATTTTATAAGAAGTTAAGTACTGTTCATCCTGGTAACGCACTTGGTTAATGTCTGACAGTACGTCCTTAATCTGTAAATAGCTATTTACACTGGTTTTTGCCTTTAAAAATCTCTGCTTAGGTGGCGACAGTTTAATAGCTTTTAAAGTATTAATCTATAATGTTTACAAATTAAACTTTTTAAATAGACGCTGTTGCCAAGTTTTCAGGCTTCGTTTTGCCAGATATTCCTGGAAATACAGTTATTTCATTGTTGGACACTTATGCTATATTTAAGTTCTCTATCTACCAAAGGACACCATTTTCATGATTTATAAAAGCAAACTGTATAGCTGATGCAAACAGGATGCAGTTTACTGCACTGCTAGACCCCAGATATGAAGTAATGCACAGGAATTCATCTATGCATGCAAGCTGAAAAAAAGAGTTGTTGGTTGACTATAAATACCTTTCTTGACTTGAAGTTAAGCCTTCCCTCTTTCCAAAAGAAATGTTCCATTTTTCAACTGGGTGTGTTTAAGTGTGTGAGAGTGTGTGTGTGTGTGTGTGTGCAGTGTGCACATACTTTAATCTAGACTTCAAAAAAAAAAAAAAAAATCAGTCCTCAATGTTGCATTGTTTGCCCTGAATTTACTTTTACTGGGATCCAAGCTCTTTTTATTTTTTCCCACCTGGAAGAAAATTTCTATTTAAGTCGTTTGAAGCAGAATGTGACTTTCTCATACATTTGTAGGTCCGTGCATCCAGGGAGGGGGTGGATATATAAAGCTTGGCAATCTGGGGAGCAAAAGAAATTGGGTTAATTAGAGCTTATGCTGAACTGATAACTTTTGTTAACATAAATGCTGTTCTGGCCTGCTGACGTTTTGATGAGAGCTCTTGATTTCAGTGATGACAACTTAAGAAACAGATGTCATGTTTCATACCTTTTTTATCAGGAAAAAAGCAGCAAGCCTTCAGGTGTTCCAGTGATGCCTAACACATAATGAGCTGGACTTTATGCTGTACTTTACGATAGGTGTGTTGAATTGTTTTTGGGGAACTGTGTATGCACTGGCAACTAAGACAATGAACCTCAACTGTACTGGATGGCTCCTTAGTCGATATATGAATTAACGGCAGCTAAACTGCTACTAGAAATAGTTCCTTCATGCTGAAGCTATGAGATCCAGTGATACGTTGTGTTCCTCAGCAAACTCACAAGTCTGAAACTTAGCGGTCTCTCTCAGAGCGATGTAACTTCTGACACATGCAGAACGCTAACGTGAGTTAATTCACCCTCAGGATCTGTGTTGTATTGGCTGTTTTTAATCAGATGATTTTTCAACAAAAGACTGCTTTAAGTTCTTTCCTGAACTCAGCTGGGAAAGCAGTCCTCTTCAGCTGAATGTAGTACCTGCAGGAGCGTCACACCTCGCTGGCAAGGAACGTGTTGCATGTCACCACTGTACCTTGGAGAAGCTCCACTTACCTCCTTCTGTTTATCCAGTTTGCTCCTGCTCCATTTCCCACTCGTGCATCTACTCGATGGTGCTGTGCTGTGTCAGGAGATAATGCAGCTGTATTATTGTTCTGCTAGTATAATGAATTTTAATCGAGTATGCTGATGAAATAATGAAATCATCTAAGCAATTTCTGTTCATTGCAGTGTTCGCTAATTACATCCAATGAAATGTAAGCCCAGTAAAAACAGACAATTAACGTTGTCAGTTGTGAAACGAGGAGCATAAAGTAGGAAAGTGTTCAGAGTGTCTGTAAAGGGCTGCGTGGCACCTGGGAGGTAGCACGGAGACCAGAAGTGTCCTTCTGGGCATTTCCTCATCCTGCTTTATTTAGATCTGCCATGCTGCGAAGGGAAGAAAAAGGAAGTAAGACATTCAAAGTGAAATGAGAATGGATTTTTCACATACTTCTGCTTTGCCTATGTATAATCTACAGAAGACGTTGTGCTTTAAAAAAAACCAAACAACCAAACAACACTTTTCTTTCCACATAAACACTGAAGCAGCATGTTAGTTAATGCCTAAACTTCACTAGTACCAGTGGGAAAACTGGACTTTTCCCCCCATAGTATGAGAACATAACTCGTAAGGTAAACTGCTTATTTTATATCCTATATCATAATTCCGCTATTCATAAGCTAGGATCACCGTTGTGTGTTAACACTGTTCAGAAGATCTACATGTCAAGTTTGATTATTCTTAATGATTTCTTTTAATTATCAAGTTTCTAACGTCTTATTTATACATGAATGAAATGTAATCACTTGCTATTACTCCTTGATGATGCTATACGAGTTCACTGTTTGATATACATAGAGTAACGACTATTCAGTTTCCGATTAACTTTACTTAAACTTTAAAACCAAATAGTTTTGCTACTATGAAGTCTTGCACTGGACACATTCGAGATGCTAGAACCATGTTTTGGCAGATAACTCCAGATCCTCTCGGGAGAAGCTAGCTGTGCAACTGAAAGCAGTAATTTTAACACCAGCTGTTAGCCTTGCTGCTAAAGCAGCCTTCTTTACATCCTGGATTTAGTTTAATCAAAATAACTGTGTGGTGAGAGGATCTCTGTTTTGAAGGAATATATTTTCATTTCATCTGAAAGATCTGAGAGTTTGGTCGGGGCAGAACCAAGCCTTGTCAGTGAAAAGCGATGTGTCTATGAAAAGAATTACTTGCAACTACAGTACACAGAGCAATTCAGACGTGAACTGAACTCCCTTCCCCCTTTTTGAAGAGCTTTAAAAGGCAGAGCAAAATGAAGTCATTTGTCTGCTGGCTTCGTTAGCTGAGACTCTGCTGTTCTTTCTTATGTATGATAACATTTCACGCTATCCCTAGAGTTGACAGTTAAAACAATTGATAACAATCATAAATACTTTGAACTGCAGACTTAATTTCTGACCACAAAAGAAGTTTATTCTTCTCTATTTTAATGCATATATTTTAACACTGTTTAAATATATTTATGACTTTAGTAGAGACTAGACTTTTCTCTTTATGATTTTTTTTTCATATAGATAAAATCTGTATTCTGAAGTTTGAACCACTTTCTGATACTTTAACCTTTCATCGTTTGCTTTTCCACAGGTTTACTTTGGGGAAACAGTAATCTGTTAAATATCTAGTATCAGCACCCTGTCCTCTGCTGTAAAAAGCCTGATTAGATACTGTGTATGTTTTTATGTCCATGAACTTGAGCTACTCGTGTGCAATTATGTGTATGGGAATGGAGTAGTGTTCATGATCTGTATTTACATCATCATATGGATGTATATTTATTAATAAAGTTAATACTTTAAAACCTAACAACTATTTCCTGTGTGCTCTGTATTTTAATATATATATATTTGATTGTGGCTTAAGATTGCTGTTCCCAGCATATCAGACTGATGGCTTTAACCTGCCTCTGTTGTGGATGGGAATTGTGTTCCCAGTGTCTCAGTTGTAGGTAAGGGTAAAATGTGGTGCAACTTGGACAGATTTTGCTTCAGATCAGTTGATGGGTTTTGTCCCTTGCCTCCTGAAGTGTGGGTGAATCTGACTGCCACAGACTGAGTGTGTTCATGCTCCTGTGGACTTAAAAACATACGAAGAATTTGTGAGAGTTGGAGCACATTCATAAATTACACTGTTTGGGTTTTCAGCAGCCTTGGAGGTTGCTTTACTGCTCGCATTTATCACAGCTTACAGTTTGTTCACGTGGACAGACTGGCAGTGTTTGTTTGCCAGCTATGCAAGTTGGGACTTCCTAAAGGAAGCTCTAAGGTGGCTTTATCTCTGATAATTCCATTTATGCGTATGATTTGACACCAGGGTGTGCTTCGGAGCTGGACTGGCATCCTAATGCTCCTGTGGAGTACCTGTCTCAGTGGCATCTCTTTCAGCAGTGTGAATTAGCAATATCATTTCTACCAACTGTTCCATGTGATGGCTCAACAAAGTGTCTTCTTGGACCAAGAGAAATGAAAACTGTTCTTAACAGTCATGTAAAGCTGTAACTCCTAAACATAAGGGGCTGCCTTGCTGACTGGCACTGCATGCTGTTTGTGCCCGTGGATCTGTGTATTGCATATTAAGGGTTGGACTGGATGATCTTGTAGGTATTTTCCAGCCTTGGTGATTCTGTGATTCTATGAGAGGTGTGGCCTGACCATACAGGACTGGCAGCCCAAAACTACAGAGCTCTGCAGCTGGCTTGCACCCAGGTTCCCTGCATGGCCTAGGGACAGCAATGTCACTTTTTCCCAACAGTGAAAACGTGGCAAAAATATCTGCTTATCTTGCAGGGTTGTTGGAAGGAGTCATTAGCATAAACAACTTTGAACTACTTGGAAGCTGAAATGCGGTGTGGAATTGTCAGGTGGTATTTAAATGAGCTGAGGCAGATAAACCTTCCTGCCTTTCATGTTGTGTTTTTCATACCACAGAACTCGTTTCTAATAGTGAAAAAAAAATATCACAGCAGCAATTAGTGTGAGTTTGATTGTTTACAGCAGGCCTCTGAGTTATGCGTAATACTAAAAAGTGGTTTTGCTGCTTTAAGGGGTCATCTTTTTAAAATATTCAGAGAAAGCAGAATCAAAGCCACGCATCCCAAATTGGGTGTAAGGTAGGGTGGAACCTCAGCCTGTGTTCTGCCATGAATGCTTATTTTTTCTTCTCGTTGTGCTACTGAACACACAGAAAATCATAGCTGCGTGGATGTGTGAGGATTATACACAAAAACTGAAGACCTTGGTGTGAACGAAGTGGAACAGGGACATCTTTCACTCGTTATGTTGCCAGGGAAGGATCTTGCTCTCTAAGCTGTGGCAATGTGTGAAATCCAGCTGCCAGAGCACGCGGTGCACAAATGGCATTTTGCTGTTTATCCGTGTGTAAAATGAGCCTTTGTTGCACACAAGTCCTCCTCTTTCCTTAACCAACAGCTGTTCCAACGTCTCCATGGTGTTTGAGCAGGCAGTCAGCAACGCTTGGGGCGAGGACTCATGGATCCCTTCCAACTCAGGAGTCTGATTTTCATGTTAGTGCTTATATTGTTGTTTTTTTTTTTTTTCCCTAGATGTTTTCTCCTGCAAACAAAGCACTTGGCATTTAAAACCAGCGAAATGTAAGCTGTGCAGCGCACCTGGCGGTACAGTCGTTGTGACTGAGGTACAAAGCCCCACCGTTAATTCCCGCCAGTCAATTCGCGTCACAGCAACACTCCTTAGCAGCGGCGCTGCGGTACGAGGAGCGTCACACGTCCGAGCAGCGCCTGGGATGTCGGAGGTGGCACTCGGCAGCGGCTGGGCTCGGGGTGGACTATTATCGGGACGTCTCCCCGGGCTCCGAGCTCCACCGGCCGCCCCGCCCTGCCCCGTGGGCACGCAGCCGCAGCTCGGGGCCGTTCCCCCTCGCCTGACGACGCCAACATGGCGGCACGCCGCCCCACCCATCGCTACGGAAGCAAGCACTGCACCGGAAGCGGAAGCGCCTGAGAAGTTCCGGCGGAAGTGGCCGTTGTCCGGGGAGACGCAGCGCCGTGTGGGGATGTGGTGGTGGGTGCTGCTGGCGCTGGCCGGGCTCGGCCGGGCCCTCCCGGACGGTGAGGATGGGGCTGGACAGGACCGGACCGGGAGTTGGGTGCGGGGCCTCCGTCTGACCTTTTCTTCCTGGCGCAGGGGCGGAAACGGAGCCGAGCGCCGGCGGTTCCGCGCCGATCAGCGGCGAAGCGGTGCGGTACCGGACGGCGGAGATGGCTGACGCCGTGCTGGGCAGCGAGCCGCCGGGCCAGCCGCCGCCCGTGGTGCTCTCGGCGGTGCCGGGAGAGGGGAGGGAAGGGTTGACGGCGGAGACTTGCGAGGCGGCGGCCGGCGGAGGGGGGTGCGGCGCTGGCAGCGGCCCCGCGGCTCTTCCCGCTTCGTCCAGCGCGGCTGTAGCGCTGGAGACCGTGCTGCCCGCCGGCGAGGAGCCCAACGGCACTGCTGAGAGCGCGAAGACCCCCAAGGTGAGCTGCGAGGAGAGGAACGTTACCGGTATCAACAACTTCACGCTGCAGATCCTCAACGTGTCCCAGGTGAGCGGCCCGTGGCATCGTGCAGCCCTGAGCGTATAGGGATGGGAGGTGTTGGGTCAGTGTGTGTATTTGTGTCCTTTAGTGCTTGGCTTGGTGGGTTTCCTTGTGTAACGGAGAAAGCTTGAGCAAGGATGCTCTTTGCATCGTTCTGAGCTGGAAAAAATGGAGGGACAGCTCAGCCCACGAATAACGTGTGTTTCGTGTGCACCTGCAGCGAGGTGTCAGCCTTAATGCTGTGTAGATCCATATCTCTGGGGTTTTTCGTGGCACTTACAGCCAATACCAGTTACTGTATCTGGAATGTCTCTTGTAATGGAGGTGGTGTTTTTTGGGGGGGTTAAGCACACTGCCATTTCTTTGAAAAAGGTAAAGCAAAAATGTGGCTATTTGATCAATATTGTCAGCTGTCCAATTCATTGCTGGAGTGATGCGTTCCTACATAGAGCAACCGTATTAAATATTTGTCTGTCTGTTATGCTTCCTGTAAGGATCTGATGGAGTTCTTAAACCCAAACAGCAGTGACTGCACGTTGGTCCTGTTCTATACACCGTGGTGCCGCTTTTCTGTGAGCCTGGCACCTCACTTCAACTCTTTACCTCGAGCATTTCCCACTCTTCATTTCCTGGCACTGGATGCATCACAGCATAGCAGGTAATTTACACTTCCTATGCTCTGGTCTCAGTGTATTTACAATAGCAAGTTCTGTGTTTTAAAAAACAGCAGTGCTTTTATAACCATTTATTATAACTAGTTATGTGTCCTTTTCCTTTTTCCATGTTTTCTTCCCCTTGACAACTTTATAGGAAGGAAATACTTCTCTGGTGGTAGCTTCCTTGGCCTGGAAAGCATGTTCTGCTAGCTGGCTTTTGGGTTTCATAATTCTGAGCAGTGCTGAATATTGATTCACCTTATACATATCCTTGGATAACAAAGCTGTTTGATATGTGTATAGAGAGGCAACGTCCACTGCTGAACAGTGTATTATAAACGTAACTGATAAAGCATTAGTAAACATCCCCAGTACTGCAAGAAGAGGCTGCTTATTATTTTCTTATAAAGTGCCTCATTAATGGAGCTGACACTGCATTGTGGCTGCCTTTGTTTCTGTCCCTTCATGCCTTGTTATGTGCTTTGTGTTCTCCAGCTTGTCGACTCGGTTTGGAACCGTAGCTGTACCCAACATCCTCCTCTTCCAAGGTGCTAAACCTATGGCTAGATTCAATCATACAGACAGGACCCTGGAAACGTTGAAAGACTTCATTTTTAATCAAACAGGTGTGTAAATCAGCACTGAAGTGTCAATAGGGAGAACAAGTCGGCTTTTAGCTCCAAATGCAGCTTTCCTCTTATTGTTGTTATTTATTCCTCTTATATTCTTATTTAATGTGAATTTGATGAAATCCCTGCTAGGATCTGGCAGAAGTGGCTGTAGTGAACTGGGGTTTGAGCATGGTGAAACCACAAACTGACAGGGCTGCTTTTGCAACGTGGAGGGAAACAGTGGGGCTTAAGTTAGAAGGATCAGGCACATCTTCATGCCCAGATCTTTCATTTGGGAGTAAGGGAACCTTGAGAACATTGCCAGTGCCATGCAGGGAGACGTGCTGAAGTCTAAGCACTGTCTCAACAAACATTTAGCTCTGTCCACACGTGTGCCTTACTTTGAGGAGAGGAACAGAGCTGCAAATACAGAGAACTTCTCTGCATTTAATGATCATTACTGGTGTTGATCGAGGACATTCTTTTCCAGGTATAGAAGCTAAAAATGATGTGACTGTGACAGAGGAAGACTGGAAGGGGCCTCTGCCCAGTGTTCTGACAAAAGGAGTGGACTGGCTGCTCCTGTTCTCTGTGCTCTTTCTGGCTAGCTTCATCCTGTATGCTACCGTGAGGACTGAGAGCATTCGGTGGCTCATCCCAGGGCAAGAGCATGAACACCAAGAGTGATTGAAGGTGCTGAAGCAGGGACACGATTTCCCATGTGCGACGCAGGATTTGCGTGGACTGGAACTACTTAAGGATGAACTGTTGAATTTGTTGGTTGTCATTTAGATTGTTGATGGGAAATCAGCTTTGTTTACCACCTACTGAGTCTTTACAAAACAAACTGAGGTAAATGGAGCGGTGAGTAAACTAATGTGGAGAAACATGAACTAAAAAGTATTTATTAAAGTGCTCTGACCTTAATGTAAATATGTGGTACCATTCTGCTTCGCTTTTCTGAAGAGATCTCTGAGCACTGTAGATCTGGTGAGATCTCTGCAGCACGTTCGTGGCAGTGCTTGGCTGGAGAGCAGGGCTGCTTCTGTCCTGGGGAGATCTGGGAATCTTGGACAAACCTACAGATGTATGAGGTGGTGCTTCTACACAGACGATGTGGTCAACATGGATGTGTTTTTGGCTGATGGATCCCTGAAATAATGAAGTTTTCCAGGGAATGGTGGTGGGACTAAACCAGTTTGTCAGTGAAATGAACTATGGACAAGGAAAGTATGCTTTGAAAACCAGCTCAGTCCATTTCAATTATTCTGTTATGTGGAGAGGTTTTTGTGTTAAGTGTTGGCTTTATGCTTTGGGGCAGTGTAATCCCAGCAGTTATAAAAATGCAGGCATTTGTTGTACAGCTCTCTGCAGGGTGACTGTTTTCCACCTTTGGTGCTGAGGTTAGATATGGGTTGTCTTGCTCGCTGTGCTCGATGAATTTTGACTCACTGGAGGGAGATGTAGAGTGCAAATTGAGCTGGGAAGAAATTCCTCACCTCTTGGGGAAGGTCAGATCCTGTATTCCTGTGTTAAGAGAAAGCTGCACGGGTAAAACTGCTGCTGAGGGATTTGATTTAGTAGTTTAGTGGGTAGGGATGGTGACAGGAGGATGGTTGGACTAGATGATCTTGTAGGTCCTTTCCAACCTTACGTATCTGTAAATCTATGAAGATTGAGGGAGTCAGTATGTAGCTAATAAGGATGGATGAGAGCAATGAGGTGGAGAGCTCTTCTGTCTGCTGGGCAGGCAGAGGGCCGCGCCCTCCCTGCTAATCACCTCCTTGCTTATCGACAAATAGAAACGTCTTCATCCGATCGGTGTTGGTCTATCTGAGGGGCCCAGGAGACACAGCAAGGGGCAGCGGGCGCTGACTGGAGCACAGGGCGTGCTGCCACGAGCAGAACTAACCCGTCCGCTGTGAAGGTGGCAGAGCCGGGCACGAGCTGCCCGGAGAGGGCGCAGCCAAACCCACCCGAGCGGACCGGAGACGAGAACCTCATACCCCCGCAGCTCCGGCCCGGGATCCCTCCGTACCCCGCCCCCGGTCCCTCCCCCGCTCCTCCCGAGGCGGGGCCGTGCCGGGGCCATGCCGGGCGGAGGGGCCGCGCTGCGCCGGGCGCTGCTGGGAGCGGGGCGGTGCGGGGGGAGCCGCGCCGCCATGGTGAGCGGGGGGTGGGGGTGCTGCGGGTGCGATTGCGGGCACGGTGGGCTGTGCTGAGGGCTCTCCTCTCCCAGCCTGACTGATCGTACGGTTCTCTTTTAACGGCGGCGGTGTCTGCGTGCGCCGGGGAGGAGCGGGCGGGGCCGTCCGCTGCTCGGCCGGAGAGCGCCACCTGGCGGCGGCGGCGGGGAGGGACGCGGGCTGCGGGCGGACCCCCCCCCGCTCCTCGGCGAGATGAGCGCGTGTGTGAAAGGATCCGAGTGGGACAGGGCTTCCCCTCGAAGCATTGAGTTCGTAGCGCGTGTTTGAGACCGGGCTGTTCAGATGTAGAGTCACATCCATCGCCCGCACGCTTTGTAGGTGTTCTTAGGCCGTTCCCGAGCACACGTTGGTTGCTTCTTCTCTCCCGGGTCTGTGCCCCTGGTGGCTTCAGGGGAAGACACTTTTTGATTGAAATAAGACATATCTCAGTGCAGGTGCTTTGCAGGATCTGGTGCTTTATAGCAGTGCCTTGTAACCATGGTGTCATTTTAAGTTCCTTTTCACTGCAGGTGGAGAAGCTCTCTGTTGCTCCTGGGGTGACACGTGCTTGCTATTTTTAAATCCATCCCCTCTTCCCTAGGAGTGGCAGGACACGAGCCATGCACAATGCCATCTGCTGCTGCTGTCTGCCTTTCCCAAAGCAGCTATTCCCCCGCTGTCCCCTTCAGCCTGTAAATAGTGTACCATGTAAATAATCTGTTACTCACACGGCAGAGCAGAATAGCTGGAAGTTCACCCAGGTGATCTGGACGGCTCAGGTGGGCGTGTTGGGTGCAGGTGTGCTGCTCTCCATGCCCATCCCACGGAGCAGTGCATCGTTCTGCACAGAGCCATCTATCCCAGCTTCAGTGACCCGACAGAACAGCACTCCTGGCTGATCTCAGTCACAAGAGTTCAGCTGATCTCGGGGTGACACTCTCTGCTTTTCCCTCAACAGTCTTCCCAGTCCCACTGGCTGACGGCAGAGGAAAGGAACCAAGTTTTACTGGATCTCAAAGCTTCGGGCTGGTCTGAGGCAGGCGAAAGAGATGCCATCTACAAAGAGTTCAACTTCAACAATTTCAATCAGGTAACTATCGCTGCAGCCTGTTTTTAACGCAGAGGAAATGTAATTGCTCTCATTTCCATGCAGCCCCGATGGGAAAACATTTGTAGGTGGAACTTTGGGAGTATCCTTGGAGGGCCAAACCCTGTGGGGTTTTGCCTCAGTGAATCGTTCTCTGATTCTGAGCTCATTAGGTGGGGTAAAGTAAATCCATTTTGTAGTTGTTAAGTAGATTTATTCTAATATTATGATTTCTTGATGATAACAATAGAGTCAAGGTCAGGGTCGGTTTTATGGGATTAGACAAATAATACTGGATCCTATTTATTTTTTTTCTCATTACTAATGCTCCTCAGTTAGTGCTAGAAAATTGCAACTGTTGGATAGCGGGATTTGTTTTGGGGTGGGGGGGCAATGAGAAATGTGGGTAAATTTAAGAACACAAACTTTTGGGAGGTAAGGTGAGGAAAGCAGGATGGCTTTCACCTTCCCAGCAGGAAACCAGCACCTGATTTGTTCTTCAGTTGAATCCTCATCACTGCTTTTGTGCATCCCAGCAACTGCTGCTTCTGAGCAAAGTCACAGAGAGTTACAACGTGTTAACATTCCTTTTTTAGGGATGGGATAGTTTTCTTACAGCATCAGAAAACAGCAAAGCACGTGGAGGGGATGGAGAATGCCAAGCCCTGGGCGCTGCTCTCCTTGCCTGCTCTCAGTCCTGAGTTATGTGGGACAAGCAGAGCTGCAGCAGACAGCACAGGGGCAGTCCATGGGAGAGGGATGACGTGGACGTCTGAGGGCAGAAGGTCCCCTTCAGGTCCTGGAAGATGGGTGACATATCCCCATTTGTGACTGCAGAGGGTGTCTGTGTTACTGGTGGGGGCATGGCGTGCCCTGCTGGTGCAGGGGGAGTGTTTGCCATAACTCAGTGAAACAAACTGGTGCACCTCTGTTCTTGGTGCCCATGTTTCTGACAGCTGCTGAGAAATGCCGTGTTTGTCACGACTTCAGGAACAAAGAACTTCTAGGTACAAATTCTTTTATTTCAGTTAAGGCATTTTCTGTTTGCAGTCCTGACAGTGTGAGTGTCCAGTGGAAGTCAGAGCACTGAGAAGTGCCATTTCCACAGCAGCCTTCCCTCTGCCCTCAGCACGTGGCACAGAGTCAGGTGTGTCTGTGGGCAGCAGGGCTGACGTGAAAGGTATTCCAGATTTACGTTTTGCAGATGATATTGGTGTGGTTAATGGCTTCGTTGCCTCTTTTATTACTTCTTACAGATAATGTTCGTGATGCATGGAAAGTTCTGTGGCTTTAAAATCGATGCCAGGTTTACAAAGTCTGTATATGTCAACAGATGTTAAGAATATAAACACAACTTTTATTATAAAGTCGTGCAAATGTGTAGACATGAACTTGGTTTATGTATATTATTTTCAGCATGAGGATGAAATGAAACTTCTGTGAAACGAGAGTTATTTGGATTCCTGAAGCTTTCAGGCCGAGATTAGCTTGGTTAAAAGCCATCAGAGCCAAGCTGCCTTTTTAGCAGCTGACAAGCTAATGACACTTCTGGCTTAGGGAATTACTTTGTGACATGGAACTTGAAACTGTTGATGCTGTTTGTTAGTCTGAAGATACATCTTCATGGAAATGGGCTTTGGAGATGCAGCTCTCTGAAGGGAAGCTGGAAAGCAGCCTGCAGCCCTGGCTGGGAGCTCTGTGATGGCTCTGCCCTGCGGGCACCGACCACACAGCGCTGCGTCGTGCTGAGCACGCCTGGTTCTGCTGCCATGGTGCATCTGGGGAAACCTGAGGGCTGGGCAACCTGCTCCCAACTCCCTCAGCATCCCCTGGCTCCCTCTCTGCTGCTCCTTGGGGCCGTGTTCATTCTGCCAGACCTGTCTCCTCTGATGGGGCTGGGGGGGAAGCAGGCAGCGTGGTGGCCTTCCTTTGTCATCACACCAAGGATGCAAATGCCACTGGGAGATGCCACAGGTGGGTGTGCTTGCTGCTGGCCAGGTTCAGTATTTACAGCTGCTCTCTTCGACAGAGTAAGCTTTCAATGAAGTGTGTTGGGTTTATTTCTTCGAACCTCACATCAGAAGTCTCCGTAAGACCTCTAATGTCATTTTGTAAACTGACAGGAAATCAAACACTCGAAGGCACTTTCAAATGTGCTTTCTGTTTTGGAGATGTGAGACACAGGTGAGGGATGAGCCTGAGGTGGAGGGCAGTGTGTGGGGGGAATGGAAGCACGCGTGGTTCGCTGCACTGGGGGAGTCTTCTTTTGTAAGAGCTTACGTAGAGATGTGCAAGAAATCTAGAGCTGTTCTGTAGCACATATCCTCATTTTGCATGCCTGGTGCTAGCTGCATAGCAGCTTGCTGCTGCTGCTCTGGCTGCAGTCCGTGCCAGCCCTGCCCTCATCTCCTCCAGCACATTGCTCCATCCTCTGTGTGGATCAAAGATGGAACGTTTGCATTTAGGCAGTGGGTTTCATTGCTGCTTTATGGACATAATCTTTTGGCTGTTTGTCTGAAATACGTCCACGCCTTCTGCGTATTGAAAACATAATAGCCTTTAACCTACAATCTGCAGAGTTAAAATGAGTTTTATGTAAGATATTCGGTTGTGGGCCACATCTCCAGCTTTTTATATGCCACAGTGGTCTTGTGTTGTTTCTTTTTTTTTCCCCTTCTCCATTGTCTGATAGTGAGGTCATTTTCAGTCCTCTGAGAAATGTTATTCCCAGCCAGATGCGGGCCATATATTAAAAGTAGCACCTGTGGCTAATATCACAGCAGCTTACCATAAATTTACATGGTAACTAGGATTATATCTGTCAAGACTGTTAAAAAATGTCTAGATTTAATTTGATTTCCAGTATTGAAGGAGCTCTCCAACATTTTGCTTCATAACTGTATTTTAAAAGTTAAAATCACTCCATTGTTAAGTTTTATAGCACTCCCAGTGCCCATTAAGTTGATTTGTTAAATGGAGGTCAGAATAAAGCAAGTTGGCTGCATTAGGATCGGAAACCAACCCCATTTGCCACAGATTCAGCCCTCGCGTGTGAATCTTCGTGGAGCCCGGGCACTGATTGGTTTCAGGTGCTGCTCGTGTCGGCCCTGCTTAGCCTGGAGGAGCCCCAGCCCCTCCTTGGCAGCACTGGGAATCCAAAGACGAGCTCCTTTCCATTTGGTTGGGCAGAATTTGCTTTTTTTTAGTGTCACATTGTCCACTTGCCCCCTGTGCTAGTGTTTTGTGCTAGGCTGCCTGTTGAATGAGCAGACTTAATGTTTTCTTGTTTGTTATCCATCTACATAGGTGCTGTTTTTCATATACTCTTTCCTAACCCGCTTCATTTTCCATTATCCTTTGAGTCCTCTCCCATATGCCGTGATTTGTGCACCTGCAAAGTTATGAAAGTATTTCTTTTGGTAGTTATGTTGTTCACTAACTTCCTTGCGTTTATGAGCATAATAACTGATTTGCAATAAATCAGGATTATTTACAAGCGACTTTACAGAGTTGAGAAAATCTTTGTATCTGAAAATAATGACTTTCTGGCATGTCTGCCTGCTGACATTCTCCTTTATTAGAAACTGATAGTGAAATTCTTGGGACTGGCAAAGGTTAACGTATGGGCTAAAGTAGTGTGAGTGAGGTGCTGTGAGTGTCGGAACGGAGTGAAGTAAGCATGTGTTATTGCAATAACACAGCTTCCTGGGCTTTGTGCTCCTCACTGACTTGGTGCACAGCACCTGTGCCTCAGGATGGAGGGTCAGGCTCCAGCTGGGGTTCTGGTACCCCATCCACTCCTCCATTTCTCCATCCACTCCTCCATCCACCCATCCATCCATGCACTTTCCACTCCATCCACCCACTCCTCCATCTACCCACTCTGCAGCCAGGTCATTTACAACCTTAACATCCTCCATGCCCGGCATTAGAGGTGGTGATGGTCAGCACATCCTGCTGCCAGTAACCTTTCCACCTACCCAGCAGTGAGCATGTTTTCTCCAGATGAGCAGTACTGCAAAGCAGGTGGAAGTATGCATCTAGGCAGAAATGGAAATCCTCAGTGCTGGAAGCTGGGAAGTACTGGATTTCTTTTCTCAAGGCTAGCAGGGTACAAAAACATATGCACTCTCAGCCTGTGCTCTGGGACATTTTCAGACTCATGTTTTGCTCTTGGCAATGTTTTAAATAAAGTTACCTAAGTGGCAACTGATGTGCCTTATGTCTTTTAGAGTCCTTCCCAGCTCAGCCTTTCCCTCCACACTGGGATAACCGTGTTGCTGTAGAGCCTGCTGTGTGTTGGCCCCAATGGCAGCTGCAGGTTGCTGCCTGATGCTGTCCCCTGTCCTCAGGAGCTAAGTGCAATTAGAGATGCTCGTGTTCTGCATGAGCTGAGTCGTGGTTCTCCAGAGAATGAACCCTTGGTTTGATGTCTGTAACTGTCTGTTGTGTTTCCCATCACTGTGTTTGCAGTGCTGAGCGTGTCGTGTCTCGATGTAAGCAGGATGCTGCTGCCACCTGCCCAGCTGACCTTTGGGCTGCTCTCCAGCTGCCTCCAGCACAAGTGCTTCCCTTAAGAAGATGAATTCCTTATCTCTTTAATAGGAATTATTGCAGCATTGTTTCAGGTATTAAGCTGAAAGTGCGAGAAGAAATAACGTGTCAAAACGCCCTTTGGGCTCCACAAGCCTTCCTATAGGCTGGGAGCAGAAGAAATGCTTCCCTGTTTTTTCTCAGCCATGGTTGCTCGCTCTGTGTGGATTACAGGGAACGAATGTTGCACGGAAAGGCAGCAGACATGAGCAGGTTGTGCTTGCTCCCTGCAGACCTCCCTGGGTCCGACTGCACACCTCTGCAGGGGGAAGGCAAGGAAGGCAAAGCTGCTCATTGGGTTACTGTCAGTTAACGAATCCTCGTGTCTCGTAATTCCTCATTACAATAAGATTTATTTAATGGGGGGCGCTGAGAAGATGCTGATTAAGTGCAAAAAGCACATCTCTGCACATTGCTTGTTTAACCTTTCGCATCCCCGTGCTTTCGGGCTCGTGCCTGGCTGCGTTTCCAAGCTGCAAATCGCCCTCTGCGCTTTTCTCACTTTCTCCAAAAAGGAGCACGAAGCAAAGCCACGCTTTGGGATGTGACCCTCTGCAATTGCAATTAAAAATGGACTCTGCCTGGCAGAATCAACTGCAAGAAAACCGCAGCGCTCCTGCTTAAAAATTAACCTATTGCTTGCCAAAAACCCATCAGTCCCACTCGGCCTTTCACGGCCCTGCTTGACACGTTAACGGGTTGGAAGGCGCGGGCCGGCGCTGACCTTTCACATCTGCAGCTCTCACAGTAGGAATCTCCACTCGCCGCTTCCTGTCAGGGCGGATTAGGGTGATGAAGCCCAGCGCTCGCCCTGGCTGCCATTTCGTTTTTGATCAGAATTATTTCTTTCACAAACAATCACGTTTGCTAAAACGTTACATCTGCTCTGAAAAGCCACTGGCAGACCCGCGGTTTATCAGTGTGGTGCGTGTGTAATTTTTCATTCGTCTTTCGTGAAGCTGTAAACCAGCTTCACATGGGTTTGGGGGAGAGCTTCCCATCCTCCTTCCCCTCTCTCCTCTTCTCTCTCTGTTCTCTTCCTTTAGTTTCGTTGGGTTGAAGCATTGAGGACCACAGACTGGACACCGCCCGCTGTCACTGCCCTGTAGGAAAATGGGATTTTCTTTCAGGTTCAGAGCCTTCATTCACTGCAGGTGTGATTTTTCCATGTGCTGGGATGAGAATAGCAGTGGGCATTCCGATGCGTATTTCTGGATGGCCAAGGTGGGAGAGGCTTTGTTCCACGGTGTGTGATGTGTGCTGAGGTTGTCGTGTTGCTGCACGCATCTTTTAACACCCAGTCTGATATGGAGATAGAGCTGTACAATGTGTTTCCCTTCATGGTGTGCTCTTGTGAACTCCTAAAGGAAGTGTGATGTTCAGTGGAGGACTGGGAAGTGGTATCTGCCTGCTGTCGTGCACATGTCTGCCTGTTCCCAGCAAAGCAGGAGATGTGTTGGGTTGCCTGTGGGAACCCTTACAGAATGAAGGATGACTGATATTGGAAAGGACCACTTGAGAACAAGGCAACCAGCACGAACCCACGGACCATCTCAAAACTCCCCCCTCTCAAAAGATGGGAGAATTCCCTAAGAGAAACGTGGGAAGATGTCTGCTCCTGCTCTTCTTCCAAAGGCTTTTGTCGCTTCTGGGCTTGAAATGCCTATATGCAAAATAATGGTTGAATATTATGGTGCCATACACGAGAGTAGACTGCAGTACTCTTGTTCAGCCTCACGCTGAGTTTGGTGTGCTCACCTGAAATCTCTGTCCTACCAAAAAGGTGCACATGTCAGTTGTTGTCCAGGACTCTAAAAAAGGCTGCGGTGCAGTGGTAAGAGAATGGGGAAGGATGACAAAGTCACGAAATGGGCTGATGCTTCTCTTAATCCATCACAAAGCAATGCCTTTCTTATCGCTCTTTGATGTCTTCTCAGGATCATAAAGGGCAGAGATTTAGAGGATTAGCAGAGGTGGGGTATGCTTACCCTTGGATATTCAGCAGAGGGTATTTTGTATATTAAACTGGAAATGTGTGTAATCTTGGCCGAAAGACCAAGGGAAACTTTGCCTGAGTGCTCCTTACGTTATCAGCTGTAGGTATGAGAACTCCGTGTCTGCAGAGTGAAATCATTCCCTCGCGTGCAAGTTAGGAGCATTTGGAGGAAAAAAAGGAAATTTTAGTTCTGCTGTGGCCAGGTGTGTTCCGTCCAAAGCGTGAAGCAATGGGATGATGAGCTCCCCTCTTCTTCTGCACTAATTTGGACAAGCTTTCCATGTAATGAAGCACCTAAGCTCCATAGAAGAAGATCTGGGCACATCAGCACAGTTGAGACATTGCAGGACAGATTTCCCTTTGCTCTGCAGAGGTGGGCACGGTGCTGAGGTTGGGCACTATGCGGCCATTCTGCTGGCTCCTCACATCCTCATGCTGGGCCAACCATTTCTTTCATGAAATACAGTTATCATTGTTCTCTCAATCGCGCTGCTAGGAGAGATACTATTTGAAGTGCCTGATGGCTTTAGCAGGTGCTCAGTTAATGGGGGGCTTCGTGGTGCTGTTTAAGGGTTGGAGGTTGGGTGCAAAAAGCTCATTTTAAGAAGTCACGTTTGGTGAAATTGCCCTTTTATTTGCTGTAAACCTCCTAAGTGCAACCTTTACGTTCCTTGGTGGAGCTGGAGGATTTCTTCCACGTTCTCATTCCGTCGTGAAACTTCTGGTTACTTTCTGTCCCTGAGCAAGAAGGAGCGGCGTGAGGGAAAGGACGAGTGATGAGCTGCATAGGACCTCTGCAGTCTCATTTTTGAGTAAGTAATGGCGTGCTGAAGGAACCAGAACTGTAGAAACAAAAAGAAGAGCACAAAAAGAAGAACACAAAAAGCGTTCATTGCGAATGCTTCTATAGAAAGTGACAGGCTGCAAACGCCGTGTTGGAAAACCCTTGTGGTGGCATCTGATTTTAGCTGACTTGGGTTTGTTGGTGACTGGTGAATTGGGAACACACCACTAAATCTTTGCCTTTGTTCACTTCTGTTGCTTCATTTTGATGACTCTGAGTCCCCAGCGCCGTGGGAGCGAGCGATGGGAGCAGCCTGGCCATGTGGGGATGGGACCTTGTCACTGCGTTGTCTAGGGGGTTTGAAATGTAGGGCTTCTGTGTGTTTTGCAATAGACATTGTGGACAACTGCAGTTAATTTTATGTGCCTGCAGGCAAATGAGTGCTCTTTGCGATACAGTCGTGTTGAATCCCCAAAGTCTTAAATAGCTTTGAACCTTTTGTTTAAGAAAGAACAACTTTGGGGAGAAGTTGGGATGCTGCTTTAGGGCACCTCGCTTCAACTCTGTTGGGGCTTATAAATCTTTTTGGTGGATTAGGTGATTGATTTGAGCGTGAAATCTGGTCATTGAATCACTGTGAGTATTATCCACTTTCTGTTACGAAGCCCAGGTGCAATCACTTACTGTAACAAAAACGGGAATAGGAAAAATGATCTTTGGTGCTGCTGGAAAAGTAAAAATGCGATGGGGAAGAGGGTAATAGATGTAACATTTTGTATCACATTATCACCAATATGAGAAAAACAAGTTCAGCAGTTATGGAAATGCTGACATAAGCAAGCTTGGGAAAGATATGGTTGGGATTTGTGGAGTGAGTTGCAGGTCTCGTGCATGTGGTGGATGCGATGCAAGAGTCAGTCCGGAGCAGGAGGAGCAAGCCAGTGCTGCTCCACCTTCCTGCCAGCCCCTTCTCTCCACAGAAAAGTGGTATTTTTTGGACCCATTGGGTCTCAGGTGGGGCAGGTTGTGCCTGCTCCTGCTTTGTGTCCTCGCAGAGGTGGCTGCCGTGCATGGAGGATGCAGCCTTGGTGCAATGGCATGGCAAGGCATGGCGTGTCAAGGCTCCACGTGGCATCACATCCCCCTGCAGCAGCACCTGACCTGGGTCACACCGTGGGGACGTGAGCCTCCCTGTGCAGCCAGCAGCCTTGCTGTGGACAGAATTCCTGGAATCACTGTCTGTCATCTCCTGCAGTGCTTGACATTGTACGGTACCTGCACGAGCAAACGCCCCCTGGAAGAAAGGCCATGCCTCAGAGCTCCAGCTCTGATTGCCTCCATTTATTCTTCATGTTCTTCAAATTGGTAAATCATATGACAATAAACAGAAATACCCTCAATGAAGAGAGAAGGGGAAACTGTTGTTTATCTGGTCAGGTGGTTTAGATTAGCAGTGATGCTGGTCTGTATTATGTTACTTTAAATCATAGTGTCCCAACAGGACATAAATTATGAAGATTGTTACAGTATGTTTCATCCAATGTAAGATCAACAAATTGGAATAATTTTTTTTATAGGAAAATCAGTGCTTTGGCAAGGTTATTGTTGAAGAATTTAATTTAACTTGAGCTTTGCTTGCATTATTTCTTAATATATAAAAACTATTTGCATAATGTATGAAGTATAAACATTTTTAGAATCAAAGGCCGGAATGCCTTTTCCAAGATTACATAGAGTGGCAAACTACTTAGAATAGATCAGTGTTTGTGCTTTTGCTGTCAGAAATGTTTGATATAGAGCTGGCTAGCTGGTTTCTTCACCGACATAATTGTAAACAAGTGTTGGGAGACAGAAACGGCGTTCTTTGTGGAGCACAGTGTAAAGGTTTTCACACAGGGGGTGTGGAATAGAGGGCAGCGTTTGCATATGAAGAGGGCACTTTTGTGAGGGAGCAAAGCAGTGTTTCACCTTTGTGCAAGGGATGTGTGCGGCTCAGTACATGGGATGGGAGCTACAAATGAAGAGGAGCATAGTGAAGTTTTGAATGAAGGCTTTTTCAGCTGTTTTGCTTTGTTTTATACAGCTTTGCATTTCTTTATGGAGACAGCAGTGGTGTCCCAGTGTATGCCAGCGTGCCTGTAGTGCTCCACAGCCACACTTCCACTAGAGGATGGAGGGATGGGACACGTGGCCTTGGCACACTGCTTCCCAGGTTCCCTGGAGGTAGTTTGGGCAGCCCAGACATGGGGAAGTGTCTTTCAGAATGAATGCCAGACCTCACGGGCTGCCTTTCACCTTCTTAAACATCAGTTGCGTTCTTCGTTGTGAGGTTATTTTTGCATATATATACGGTGGGAGTATTTCCTAGTGGGATGAGAGGAATGATGATAACACAAGCCCGTGGGTTTTTCATGGGAGCACAACGCCAGATATCACAAGATTGAGTTAAACCCTCATGACTGGCTGCACACAGCTTGGTATAGCTCAGCATCAGAGAGCTGCTCCTTTGCTCTGCTGGCCTGGCACTCACTGGAAGCTGGTGATGTAGGCTGGGTGCTGCAGTTTGGACACGGGCTGCAGTGATTTGAGTTCACTGTTAGCAGTGCCAAACTGCAAAGGAGAGCGCGTGTTCCATGCTGTGCACAGGGAGGGTTCATCCTTGGGTGGGTGGAAAGCAAACGTGCTGAGCACGATCATCTCGTGCCGTGTGTGACAGCCTCACTGTAACGTGATCTGCTTCGTTTCCCACTGATAAATGGTACTGATGCAGCACGGGTGGGTGTGGAAGGGAAGACAGGTAGCCCTCGCACTGCACAGGGCCAAGGTTAATGCTACCTCCAGCATTATAATGACAGATGGGAGGCAGAGCCCTTAGTGTACTTGCGATTAGCATATGGTTTCCTTGGCTGAGCGTTAGGAAGCCTCAGTACTCCCTTTGTTAACTCACTTTTGCGCTGTAAAACAAATAAATAGTCACGTTGCTGGGCCTTTGGGCTGTTTTTCTTGAGTCTCTCCATTCCTGAGTCAGCTGCCGTGCTCAGGGGATGCGCTGCGGTGATGTATCACCGGGATGCGGTGATGTATGAGCGCGACATCTCGACCCGCGCCGCTTTGATGTGGAACTCGAGATAACGTTGGCAAGCGCCGCAAAAAGCGGCGTGTTTAAAAAGCGTTAAGATGAATGGATTCCTCGCTTAACAAGTGTGAAAGGAAGAATAATAGCAGATAATAGCCCAGGGATCCCACGGTTCTCCCGAAGCTGTTGAGCGGTGGATGGTATTTCAGCTTTCCTCCCGCTTGTGAGCGGCACCCGGCCCTGCTTTTCCCATTCTCTGGCAACAGAAGTCGCATTCGGTTTTGTTTGGTGATAGCATTGTGTTTTGTTTTGTGTTTTGTCGCTTCTCAGAGCTTTCTGACTTGACTTTTTTTCTGTTGTTGTTTAATAACTTTATTAGGTTAATGCGTTCTTCTGAGAGTAGCTCTGATTTTTATCTCGTGGAGGCATGCTATGGCATGGTGGAGTTTAAAAACCATTTTAGAAGTGATATTGCAACCGAGACACCCTTAGTTTTTAGCTCTTTCATGATCTTAAAAGACATGAGGGTGCTGGCACACCCAAGGATCTCCCTGTCTGCTCGGGGTTGCTTCGCTCATCACTTTCCTGGTGCTGTTCCTGACTCATGCAGGGCTCTGTGATCTTCCAGGACTCGGGCGATGCATCTAGCTTAGAGTAACCTGCATGTCCGGGTGTTACTTCAGACAAAACGTCCTAAAAGGTTTACATCAAACATATCTTCCTCTCATTCCCAAAAACCGGAATGCTTCATAGTTCATAACGCAGCAGAGTCTCTTTTCTAGAAGCCATGAAGAAGTCCGAAAAAGCAGGCATCCTTTCCTGCCCCCCTCTTTGTTTTTCAAAGAAAGATTGGAAAATGTCACTGATGGAGGGGCTGCAGAGCTGTTGTTGTTACGTGAAGGTCCTGATGGCGTTGTGTTGCTGTAAGCTGAGCGCTGTCCCAGCTCACCGAGCAGTGCGTGTAGGTCTGATCGGTCCCGCCTGCCGCTGCACTCTTGACAATGATCTTGCACTGCAGACTGCTTAATAATTTTCATTATTTTTAATTAAAGTTGAAGAAGTGCAGACTCCTGCTCAAATTAAGGTTGGTTGTGTTGCCGGAATGTGGTAATTACTTTAATTGATCACAAGATAGTTTCCTTGATCACCAATTACACCAAATTACCGATCGAGTTTCAAGACGTGAAGAAATGTCCGAACTGATTTTGTGTTTTCATATCTAATCAAGCCTAAATATCTTTTCCTTGCAGACCCAATTGTATTTTCTCAAAGAGAGGTTACGGCTCTACAAATATAAAGGCGATTCCCAAACAATAGCATTCCAATTCCTTTAATTAGCAGAGGAAGTATTTGGGACCGTAATGGAGATTGCGCTGCTGAAATTGCTCAGTGAAACTGTAGCTCATTTTCTTAGCAGGAGATACTTATATTTTGTGTATGAGCTGAAGCCCCTCGCTTTCACAGCGAGGCACGCACGCGAGCACGGGTGCACTGTGTGCTTGGGAATCCCTCGTGGGATTTGGGCAGCCCCATTCCCAGTAACCCAGGCGTGTTTGTTCATCAGAGCTGCTCGGATGCTCACACAGACCCTGGTGGGGGACGCACAGACCTGGTGGAGCTTTCCATAGGTCTAATCTGGATTTTCTTCTGCTGCTCTTTGTACAAAGGCAGCGTATTGGCAGTTGCAGTGCTGCCTTTAATTTTCTCTGCATGATGTGGAAATGAATAGGTCGCTAATGGGTTCCTTAAGACATCAATCCTGATGGAATCGTATTGGATTCCTGTTATGAGCCTGAGTGAAGTGTTTCAGAACTATCAGTGCACTGTGTCTCGAATTGTCGCTGGTGCACGTCGTGCTGCTCTCCGCTTCAAAGCGTGCTGCTGAAACATGGCACATCTCTTAAACGTAATTGTTCGCTCCGAGGAAAATGAAACCAAACGAGAGCTTCAAGGGAAGTTGGATTCCCCGAATTTTGGAATGCTCTTGGGTCAAGGAAAAAATCTTTTTAATTGCTGACAGTTTGGTGATTTCCAAATGACAAGCCTCATTGGAATGATTTTCTCTGATTATAACGTTTGCATTCATTGGACTGGCAGAGCGACTAACAAAGTCATACTTCATCCAGGCACCGATGCCATTTTTTTTTTTCCTTAAAGGTTTTTGTAATTTGTGAGAGGAAAAAAGGCTGAAACTATTATCAGCCATTATATGTTATTCATTGACCACATGTTTGTTTGAAGCGGCCATCGCTTGGTGGAATGTGGGCTGTGTGCATTCTCTTCCATAAATTAGTGCTAGGAACTTACCTAGATCAGATAGGTCTTTGTTGAGATCGTTGCATTCTAATACGAACCAGACTATAACGTGGATGTTACTTCTGCTTTGCATGTTAATTTAGGTCCCAGCCCTGATGGATGGAGCACAGCTTGAATAAAGCCCATTGACTTGGAGGCGTTCTGCACACGCACTGAGGCCCTTTGGACCCCAATGCATAATTGCATTCTTGATTTACATGGACGTTCTCATTTTCTTTATAACGCAGTGATTTGTTCTTAAGCATCTTGGCAAGGGCATGCTATTATTTTCTTCTTGAGCCCGTGATAAAACCTGCATCCTGGGGGAAAGTGCTGCGCAGAATATAGGGGCAGAGGATTGGGAAACCCATTTTAACTTACTTATGGTAAAATATTTTCTCATAAAGCAGAGAGGCAAAGCCACCTGCCTCCTTTCTCCCCCCAAGTAAAATAAATAGCAAAGTAGTTACGTGAGAGGATGTGTTTCTGGAAATGGTACCTATCCAGTGTGGGAATACTGTGGCATGGGCCCTAGTTAGAAACAGCACATTGGCAAAGGCGTAGTGAGGGGTGAGGGCTGCTGAGATGGATGATTAAAACCATTTTCAGGTGCCAAGGGTAAAATCATTGCTCCCTTGCAACAGCTTTGAATCTTGGAAGTAGTACCATTGAGCAGTCATCCACCAGGACCTGAGGGAGAGGATTTTGGTGAGGTCAGGGAGCACGTGGGTGGCTCAAGGACCAAAAACTTCTCCAGCAGGTTCTGAGATTTCAGAGTGAATCTTGCTTATGTCCTGGCAGATGGAGGAAGGCTTTCCTCTCTGTTCTTTCTCCCCTAGGCGTTTGGATTTATGACACGAGTTGCTCTACAGGCAGAGAAGATGAATCACCACCCAGAATGGTTCAACGTCTACAGCAAGGTAACGTGCCCACCAGCCCGAATTACACACACACACCAAAGCACCAGAGCACCCTCTGTGCCCTTCCTGTGCTTTATGTGCAGTGGATGAGCAGAGGGAATGGAGAGATGATGTGTCTTTCTCTAGAGATCTGAGACTTTAAGGAGATGCTGTGACTGGCACCAGGCATCCAGCTGTTTGTGGCTGTCAGCAGCGTGGCTCGGGGCTGGCACTTGGCCTCACTGGCTGAGATCTGATTGCAGATCAGAAGCTTTTAAACCTCTTCCCTAGGCAGCCTGCATGAGTGGCTGTGCTGGAAGCTCTGAGCACTCACCAGCTCTCGTTTCTGTCTGTGCAGCATGCAGTTACCTGGATGGCAGCCTGGCAGCCTAAACTTAGATTGGGTTTCTTAAACATCTTAGGCCTCTGTGTCTCAGCATAGCAGCTTATAAAACTTGTTTATAGTATTGCCTGGCTGCTGCTGGTCTTGCAGTTACAGAGGTTACAGTGCATTCTGCAACCCATGGAATAAAGGTGCTGTGTTAGGGGGCAAACTGCTGCTCTCCCATCATTTTGATTCGCTGGCACTTCTGTGTTGTGTTGCAGTATTTGGCAAATCCATGCCTGTCCCATAGATACACCTGGAGGAGCTGTTGGTAGGCAGGCACGGCTCCTCCACGGGACACCAGCCAGCCTGGCTGCAGCACTCAGCGCTGCCCTTGTAACACCTTGCTGCTCCTTCCTGGCAGGTTCAGATCACCCTCATTTCCCACGACTGCGGCGGGCTGACCAAGAGGGACGTGAAGCTGGCTCAGTTCATTGACAAAGCTGCTGCCTCCGTGTAACGTGGCTGCGTGGCCTTCTATAAGGCACTGTCTGCCCATCTCTCTGATTCTGAATGATGTCCCTCATTCACTGTAACTCCGATTTCACATCCCCCCACCCCACCCCAGAAAAAAAAGGACAAGGTATTCTGTAATGAGTGGCGTAGCTTTGTTTGCCTTTAAAGCCCAGCTCCTGGAGCAGGTCATGAATCACGGTGTGTCTGGGTGCGGTGCTGGGTCAGGCAGTGCCCAGCACACTGCAGGACAGTTAGCTCTGCTCACACCTGCAGGAGGGGAGGGGGAGCCTGGCTGGGTGCTGGCAGCAGGGGAAGCAGTATTAGCAGGATTCTTGCTAAGCTGGGCTCAGCCAGAGCTATGCTCACCCTCCTTGTAGCTGACAGTCCCTGTGTGCCCTCTGAGCCCCTGGGGTGCAGCACCAGCAGAGTGACCCCACTGAAATGCCTGCAGCTGTGGCTTTGGGGCCGCCGAGGGCACGGCTGAGGACTGAGACACACATCAAGGGGCAGCAGCTGCCAGAATCTATTCTGGGTGCGTGTGCAGAGTGTGTGGTCTCTCAGATATTCGGGATGCAAAATGCCAGTAGCTGACACACGGATACTCCTGTCGGTAAAATAGGAATGGTATTTTTGTTAATGCTTAGCAAGTGCTCTGTCACGTGCTAATTGGTGGCAGGAAGCAAGATGTGAGATGCTGGCCTTTACTGGCGCTGACTGTACTGGGGATATTGATATTAAAACCTAAAAAAGACCCAGATTTGAGCAACGTGCTCCAATGTTCTCTCCCCACTGAAGTGGTGGATTTCCCCGGGACAGCTTCAAACAGATCACAGTCATGAAGGATGAATACAAAACAGTCGGGCTGTGATGTCTCCTGTTACTGTGGGGGAGTGAATGGAGTCTCACCCGACGTTTGGACCGTGTCTGCAATGAACAGTGAAAACTCTGCTGTTAGAAACTGATGCAGAATGCCAATGCCTTGCATCAAGCCAATAAAATCAAATTCCTCCTTTGTAATTTGTTTCTTTATTATTATACATATGTGACAAAGCTGTTTAGTTTTAAGATAAATAATATTTAGTCGCTGGGTGGTCTTTGGTTTAGAGTATTGATATTTATTTACATACTCAGAAGAAAAAATCCCCACCAACTGATTTCTTCTTGAGCACCACGGTCCGTATGGCACAGAGCTGTGCAGCCACCGTACGTTGCAGCTCCCAGCCTGGGGAAGGAGCAAAACCAGCCCAAGAGGAGGAGCATGGCTTTGAAACACTCACAGCAGTGTGGTCTCCAGGTCAGTGCTTGTTCAGCTGTTAATTACTGGGGCATTTCTGAACTGTAACCCAATAGCGTGGGGAACCCCCAGTGAGCTCCTTGTCCCTGCTGCATCTCTCCCCTTCATCCTGTGGCTCCCTGAACTGGGAGCCACGTGGAGCCACCCAACCCTGTTCCTTTATCCTACATCCCCTCAGCTGTCCTTCACCCGTGTGAAGGTGATGAGTGCAGGATGCTGGGGCACCGGTCAGGGCACCTTCTCCCTGACCAAGCTGGAATTTTGTGGTAATTTATAGTGTGGGTTCAACGACAGGTACGGGATCCCAGCCAGGAAGCAGCCTGAGGCTGCACTGCAAAGAGCATCACTGGCTCTGCTCTGAACAAAAGCAGCCAGACTGTGAGCATGGGGCTTCTCCAGGTGGTGGCATCTCAGGAGCTGCTCTGCTCCGTTGCCTTGCAGCAGGTGGGCTCCACCAACTGCCCAAACCACAGCTTCCCCCCAGCCTAGAGCTTCCCCCACTGATCCAGCTTTTCTTCAGGCAGGTTTGATGGCAGCAGCATCACACCCTCTGCTCTTGCTAATTGCGTTTCCCTGCTTCCTGTGAGGCTCAGACCGTGGCCAGCAGCCACCAGGTTAAATATTCCCTGGAATCTTTGAGGTTTTTTCTGCTTTAAGGTTGTTGTGGCTTGAAGTATTTGGATAATTTGTCATGAAACAGCTTTCTCCTTGAGAGCTACTTCGGTGCATCTCAGCTGAGCCCACCTCGCTGTGTCCCCCACCGACCCATCCTGCAGCTGCTGGGAAGCACAGTCCCCACAACACTGCTCTGCAGCCACAGGAAATTAAAAACCAAGCACACGGGGCTGGGAGAGCAGAGCATGAGGGATGCCTGCGGTGCACCCCTTGCTGGGGATTGCTGCTTGGATCCTGACAGCCCTGAGGACTGCTCAGGAACAGGACCAGCCCGTTCTCCCTTCCTTTCCCCACTGAGCTGCAGGATGCACACTGGGTGCAGCAGGGATGCAGCCTCCCACCCCTGCACGAGGGCTCCTCCTTGTTCCCAGCCTGCTTCATGTGCCTGCAACGTAGAGTTTAGAAAGCTCTGAGCTTTCTGCAGCTGCTGGTAGGTGTGTGCACGTCCTCTGGCCTTTTCAGCCTCAGCTTAATGAGCCAATTGCTGATTAACAGAAGCTAATGAGATCCTAGGTTCAGTTTCTCACCATTGTTTGCACCAAGCAACAAATATTTGTGGCTTGAGCAAAGCTGCACCTCAGGATAAGCCAAACACATGTGTGTCCTGGAAGGAGCTCTCGCAGAGCAGCCAGGCTAGCAGGCACAGCGATGCTGACAAACTGAAATGAATTGGCAATTGTTCATCCCCCAAGAAAATGAAGCAGAACACAAAGCATGGACGCGAGTTCCCCCGCTGACATCAAAGGCCGTGTTTATGTAAGCACTGCTCGTGCCGAAGATCTGTTGCAGAGTTGGACCCTTCGGTGAGGAACTGACAACTCACTTGCAAACGGACTTTGGAGGCAGTCCAGGCACGGCTGCCAGCAGTGCTGTGCTGGAGCCAGGCTGGGCTGCAGGACACGGGGCTGCAGCGTGCAAGGGGAAGCTCCGTGCCACGATGGTGCTCTCTATTGAGCTGACACCAGCCCTGCTTTGGGCTCAGGCAGATGTGATGGCACTGAGAAGTGCTCAAGCACTTGTACAGCCATGGGCAGTGGAGGCAGAGCCCGTGGGAGGGCTGTCAGTACCTCTGGGATCGGTCCCCCAGTGCAGGGCTGAGTTAAAAGCAGTTTTGCCAATAATTTCCATAAATCTTCAGCCAAAACAGGCGATGTTTGCCTAAACTGCTCAGCAATGCAAACTCAATTAATTAAGAATCATCAGTGTCTGTTGTTGTAGCGCAGGATTTTTGTTTGTCCTGGAGCAGCGTGGTTTCCTCAGCTGGAGGTGACCTCACAGAGCAATGACATCAAGCAACAGCTTCCAGCACCCGCTGTGTCACGAGGTGCCATGGAGCACTCAGGCTTTTCACAGGGAGGACGAACCACCTCCAATTTTCTTACGAAATCCTTCTATTCTCTCTATGATGCAGCTAAAATATCCACTCACATCTTCCAGTTCGGATACACACGGAGCAAAGCTCCTTGTAGGCTGGAGCTCATGTGAGTGCAATGATTGGGTTCATCCTCCAGATGTTGTTTCCGTGGGAGCTGCTCGTCCAGGACCTTGCCCCAGGATTTCCCCTTTGCAGAGTTTCATGTGCCACCAGCTGGGCCCAGTCCCATCGGCCACACAGCAGTGGCACACCCAAAGCTTGTGGAAACCCAAGGCCTCACTATGATGGGACTGTGCCAGGGAATGCATTTCAGGGGGAAGCTTCAAACCTCTTTGCTAATTCGATAATGATTGTTCTTGCAATGCAATTGTTCAGTCCTCCCCGTGGCAGCCCTTCCCCCCTCGCATGTTTGGCACAGTCAGTTTTAAGCACCCTTTTAATACTCAGTGTTCACAATGAAAATCCCTCTTGGTCACACACCCTGATTTCCTTGTCTCACACGAGCCAGCTACTGTGTGCAAGCCTCCGTGCCTTAATTATATATCCCCATAATATATAGCCAGGCCTGGCTAGCGTCAGGAATCCCTGTCATAAGCACTGGAGGTTTCCAAGAGCTCCAGCAGCTGCCAGTGTAGGAGCACAGGGCACATCCCCAGGGCAGGGGTTGAGGGGAACCCATGGGGATGTGGCCAGGACCCTGTGCTGGAGTGAACTCGGCTGGGTTTGAAGAGGTCCTTGAAGGCAGGTGATATTTAATGTGAAGCTGGGAGATCCCCTCTGCAGCTGGCAGATGTGTTCTCTGTTGGTACCACCGAGCACTTGATGGAACTGTACGTGGGCCCCATAAAGCTATAGGAAGAGTGGAGATGGTGTTTTGGGTGCTGCCATCCTCGTCATTGCCTTCTACCCATACACCCACCACACGGGCTCCAACCTGGAGGAGGTGACCAAGGCTGCCCGGAGTGTTGGCATCTTCAAGGTCCTCAAGTACAGCAAGGGGATGAAGGTAAAGCACTGCTCACTGGTTAAACTGTGGTCCTTCTCCTCCTTTTGGGGTCTCCTTACATAAGTCGACCCCACAAAACCCAGAGCTGTATCTGGTACCACCAACTGGGTGCTCCCCTGCAGTCTGCTGCCCTGAGAGGGGCTGATGTTTGCAGCAGCTCGGAAATTAAAATGAAGGACGACTAATTCCTGGGTTTCTCAGAAGCCTGTAACTCAGCCAGCATTTATTTTCCCTGTTTCTCCTTCCCCCATTGAGGAGACGGATTTTTCTTTTTTACTACAGCAGAGCAGACACACAAAAAAAGCCCTGTAAAACACAGGTCACGTCCTATTCTTGCTCTGTGTGTATTTTTCTCTCCAGCACGCCATCTCCTCCTTACTGTTCTCCTGACAGCTCCGGAGGTTTGTTTTTCAGCAAGGAGCTTATGTGGGCAATGAATGCTCGGCCAGCATTTCTGCGTGTGATTAATTGGCTGGGTAGCCCACCAGAAGTGGGATGTTTATGGGCACAGGGCTCTTATAACGTTCACTTCTGAGCCCTCATTCCTCTAGTTTGGATCGTAAACTTCACTTATCACCAGGCTTTTATATGTTAATTATTCTGTGTCGCTGGGAGAGGGGACAGCGTGCTGGAGTGCACAAAATAAGGAAAGGTTTGGCGTGGTGGATCAGATGTTCCTATTGGGGCTGCCAGACTGTAGGGGAACGTGTGGGTGAGTGGCAGAATGGGAGATATTTGTGCTGGGGGGAGGTGTGTGAGCTCTGGGGCACGCATTCATGTGAGGTTATCACCACCCTGAGATGCTGCATCGAGAGACCAGGGGTAAGATCTGTAGGGTGAGATTTGGCACCGTTCTCCCCTGAGATGCTTAAAATGTTGAGATGCTTTGAAAAAAAAAAAAAATCCCACTTGGCACAAATCTCCGGGTTTAAGGGCCTGAACACCTTTGAAGATCTGGCCCATGGAAATCCGAGTTCTGATGGATGATGATGGGACTTAGCACCCGAGGGACACGGGCCACTGGGAAATCACCCCCTGCTATGGGTGAGAATGCCTACAGTGGCAGCATTCGGGGAAAAAATGCAAAAAGGGGAAAATCCTTTGGGCTCTCCCAATCCCTTCCTGTTCCAGAGGCACTATGCATGCCCTGTGCTGTCCCACCCGGGGGCACTGGGCGCTGCCTCCCTGTCCTGACCTGGAGAGGAGAGCCCTGGGCATTTGGCATCCCAAGAGACAACACCTCTTGGCTTGAAATTTGTTTTAGAATGCAATAGGGCTGCCTCCATGCGTTTTGCTGAAGGTGTGGGAGGTTGTTTATACTCTGTGTGTATAGTAATTTATTAATTGAAGTCTAAATTAGCCCTCAACAGGTTAGCAGTATTTAATGCGGAGAGCTCAAACATGCAACACATTCTTGGCACGTTTCCCTTTATTAATTAAAATCCTCTTTAAAACACTCTGCCTTCCACCTCGGAGCAATAAATTTCCACCTTGAGGAAATAATTTCCTTGTTGTATTCCATACAGAGACGTTCTGTTAGCTGCGATCCCTCTTCCAGTGTAGGCCCCATTCATCTTTCTTTCAATCTCAAAATAAACTTTTAAAAACGCCGAGTTGTTCTTGAAAAAAGAAAAAGAAAAAAAAAAAGAAAATAAAAATAAAAATAAAAATCGACTTCTTCTGCTTTTTCAAAAAATATATTTGGGATTAATTCCGAGGTGCTTTACTACCTGTGCAGGCTGTGAACCACAAAGCTCCTTATTAATAAAAGCTCAGAGGAGTTGGGGGCGGCTCCTGGCGATGGGAACGTCGGGACGGTCCCGCACAGCGTTTTATGGCCCTCTCGTCACCTCGGCCCTGGGTGGCTGTTTTTCTTTCAGACCACGTGCCCCAGCCCCGATCCGCCCGATGCTATGACATAACGTGGCAAAAATGTCGCCTGCTCGCGGTGCTGAGTGGCTTTTGTTCCCCTCGAGCTCCCTCCAGGGGGGCTGCCCCGGGCTGGGAGCCCTCTGCCATCCGCCAGGAGCTTGTGCCAGCGTGGTGGGTTTGCTTTGGAGATGCTTCTTCGGGCAGCCTGGTTGGGTGTGTTATTTTCGTGGTGGGTGCTGCCCACGTTGACTCTTGGTTGCGCCCAGCATCGCCTCCTCTGTGCTTGGGGCTGCTGGCACGTCGTCTCTCTGAGCTTTGTGCTCTCAGGGTGCAGCACCAACACCCATCTGTGGGCAGGGGCTCCTCTGGTTGAGCATCACTGGTGCCGGTGTTCCCCAGCACTGCCACAAAATTGGGTTAAAAACCATACAGAGACCTATGATGGGGATGCTGAGAGCTGCCGGGCACTCTTCCTGGGTCCAGCAGCGCTGTTTTGGAAGCTGCATGCTCTTGACTGACAAAGCACAGGGGCGAAGCAGCTGCTGAGGACACCAGCAGGAGAAATGGGGTGTTCGTGTGGGTTCTGCACAAAGCTGGCACTCATCTGGTTCAGAGGTGGACATGGGAGCCCTCATGTCACCTCCTGCATCCCCAGCCCAGCTGCTCTGCCCTTATCCCTGCTTGCCCTACCTGTGCGTCCCCTTCCTTGCCTACAGAGCATCCCCTTGTTCTCTCGCAGTCTTTCATCAAGTCCCTTATCCAGATGCTGCATAGAGTGATGCATGCTCTATTCTTGCTCTTCTTTCTGATGCCTTTTTTGCCATGCTGGGACACGGTTTGTATGGAGATCCCAAATCTGGAGATGCTACAGACCTGTTCCAGTTTTCCTCTGCCTTCTTCCCAGCCTTCACTTTAATGACCATAAGTGCTGCAGCATTTTCCATTCTGTATCTGCCAAATTACAAATTCTGGGTTTTGGAGAAGCCCAGTAACCAATGATTGACTGCAGCAGGGACAGCATGAGCCACTCTTCATATTCCTGATCCCTGGGAAAATTTGCTTTGACAGACAAGCTTCCCTACCCAGTCCTACAAATTCAGAGGGGGAAAATCTCTCAAGCAGACAGCAACGAAGTCTGTGCTGGCTGCTTTCAACCCAGGCCTCTGAGGAACAGAGAAACTGTTCAATTTTCAAAAAGACAGAAAAAGGAGAGAAATATTTCATATGACTCGTGAGTTATGCTGTGGTTTGGAAGTGATCCTCTGCTTAACTGCATTTGCAGGTCGGTGGTTGGATGCAGTTACAGGAGGAGATGGATGGCTGTGGGTTTAAGCACAGCCCCCTGTGCAACGTCACAGCCATCCTTCTGGGCTGCTTCATCTTCTTCAGTACGTTCATGGCACTCACCCTGAGCTTCAGCGAGGTCAGGGAAGCACATGGGAGTGGGGTGGGGGTGGGAGAAGCTCATCCACCCCCGTGGTTTGCATTGGCAGGGCTTCACTCACGAGGACGAAAGCTGCTGCAGAGCAGCACAGGCGGTCGCTGTCCGGGCCAGAAAACAAGAGGTCCAGAAAGAGCAGAGAAAGGACGGGAGCACAGACACAGGCCAGCAGGTGGGCTGCTCTCTGGGCCCAGTTGCAAATATTTGGAGTGATGTAATAGGGAGAGATGCGGATGAGCCCTTTTCTGTGGAGGAATAAGTCCTTTTTCTTCCCTCCCTCCAGTTTTTTACACCCATGTAGGCTGCAGGATCAGTGCCTGTTTGGTCGGCTCATGGCATGTGCAGCTGAACGCACTACATCGCACTACATCGGGGGCTAAAGCTCCACAAAGGTCTCAGAGAACTCCCAGTCGATTTCAGTGTGTATTGTCTGAGTTTGTTTAGCTTCAAAGAGATGTTAAGGAGGAATGCTTTCAGGTCACGTCCAGCCAAGGGCTCTGTCCAGGAGTGGCTTGGACTCGCTTTCTGCTCGAGGGAGGTCGCACAGCACAGCATCCAAGACATTACCACGGGCTCAAAATCCATGCAGCAGAGCCTACAGGAGAGCTTTGCACCGCTTGATAAAGGGCTTCTGCAAAGCCAGCTTGAAAGAAGTGCATAAAGCTGTCACTGAAATGTAAATGATTGGAGCGACGTGCCTCCCTCTTTCCCCCAACTCTTCTGCTCTTTGTTGCTTTTAGCAAATATAATTGGAAAATAATCAGTTCAGGATGGCTGGGCCATTCTTTGGGCCAGAGAACTGCTGGGTCCGGGCCTGGATGGACGGCTGCCCCGCAGGCTGGGATGGCTGCAGGGCTGTAGGACTGCCAGCCTGCTCCCCTCAGCATCCAGGAATGGGGTGCAGGTGGCCCCAGTCCTGGTGCAAAGCCACAATGGGTGCTGACACCAATCCCTGGTGTCACCTCCTCCTTACTAACAGCCTTTATTTATTTATTTATTTATCCTGGTCTTGTTCTTTTTCACACCATAAAATCCCTCAGTCGGAAGAGTTCCTTGAGCTGGTGGAAGATGTCAAAAAGATGACGTGCCTCTCTGATTCATTCATCATTACAGAGGAATTTTGTTTCAGCATCCACTTTGCTGAGCTGTGTGATGGCCTTGGACACACAGGATCGCGAATTTAAGAGGTCAGTAATGGTGGAGCTGCTGAGTAGGAGAGTTACAAAAACAATGCCCCATTGACGCACGGTGTTGTTTCTCTGGGAGAGGTTTTGAGGCTGTAGTCCCCAGGGACAACGCTTCGCGAGCAGTGCTGAAAGCCTGGGAAGGTCCCATTGTACAGCATGCACTGGAGATGGGGTTTGTCCATCAGAAGGGCTGACATCACCTCCCAGTGCCTGCAGAGACATGCCAGGGAGGGACTGGGGGTGTAAGTGGGCAGGACTTGGGTCCGTCACCAGAGTGCTGCTGGTAAAGTCCCTGCTCATTGCTCAGCTCCAGGAGGAGGGAGGGGAGCAGCAGTAGCCAGGTCTGGCTGGGGCTTGGCCTCAGCACTGGACTTCTCTGGATCCCGTTGAGGGAAATGATTCACCCCGAGCAGTGAGCTTAAACCATGGAACCAGAAAAACCTCCCACAAATCCCCCAAATGGAGACGGCTGGATTTTACATGTCTTGGGTTCACCTTAATGCAATGCAAGCCTATGGTCACAGCTTGCTACCTATTGTTTAAGAATGCCACTGTCTGGCCTGAAGTCCTGCAGCCTTTTCACAGCGAGGACTGGTCTGGAAGAGAGAGAAGCTGCCTCTGTGCAGCTTCCCTGGGCTCAGAGGGCTGCTCCTGCCCAAATTCCCTTTCGTCCCATTCCCCACTCGACTCAGGTTCCTGTCCGGAGCTTTAGTGCCTCCTCACCCCAATGAACTGCACTTGTGAAGATCTCATGCTGTGCACGTGCATGTGTTGCTGACCCAGACCCAGGCTGCACTTCTGCTATTTGCATCTTGATCTGTGGGAGGAAGGATGCAAGAGAAAATCTGCAGAGCAAAGGGACTCAGGTGGAATATGTGGGATCTTGTCATTCCTCCTTGCCACGGGCTTACAGGAGGGTGCTGTTCTCCATCTGCCTTATCCTCTGGCATTCTGCGTGATGTTTGGAAGAGATCCAGCTGCTGTCAGGATGTTTTTGTCATGCCCTTCTCTCACTGCAGGTTGCAACTCCTCTATCATTAACTTTCTGACGTATTGAGAGAGAGATTTGCTGGATGAGTTGGAGATGGAAAGTGAAGATCTCTGCTAAGGGGACATGAAGCTCGGTGTGTCTCCACCTGGAGCCATCCCTCCAAGCATTCATTTAACTCACATCTACGATTCAGACAATTCAGAGGAGATCCTCTTTCCCTGGGCTGCTCTGAGTCAGAGGGGACTGAGCTGTGCTGCAGCAGCAGATCGTAATGGCTCTGAGTGAAGCAGCTCCTTTCTGTGCCGGATAGCAACTGGTGTCCTCGAGGAACCCACACAGCTCTTTCAGTGCACACCCACTCACTCCGTAATCAGAGAAGGAAGGAGGAGACCTCCATGCAGCACAGGGTGTACAGGTTGTGGTACAGCTCCTCAGCACATGCCCGGGCATGGTGACTGTGATGGTGGGACTGAACTCCAAAGGTGGCAGAGAGGGAGGCACTGTGCCCTGCAGCCAGGGTCAGCAGTGAGGTTGAGCTTGCACGGCTCTGCTTGGCCAAAGCACTGTCTGCTGGTAGCACGGTGCTGGGAGCTTGGAGCTGCAATGGGACCTCCTCGTAAAAGGGCTGGAGAGAAACCCCCGACATCAGATCCTCCTCAATTTGTTTTTCATGTTCTCGTTTGTAATAATGTTGTGTTTTATGAGGGATACTTCCTAAAACTTCCCCAGCATGATGGAAACACATGTGGTGCTGTAGTACACGATGTGGCCATTTTGGGGGAGAGACTAGATCAGAACCTGCTTCCCTCTGACAGTTATATGGGATTTGTTGCATGGGACTGGACAAATGGAGGAGTGCAGTTACAGATTTCCTGCACCATCCACTCCTCCTGAAATACTGCGTGTGCATCTTTGCATCCAGGTGGATTCTCTTGCTCATAAAAATGGCTCTCCTCCCTTTCTCTAGGGGTAACCCAGGTCTGTGCCTGTACACGTCCCTGTGCATCACTCGGGACTTCATCTATGTGTAGGTTTGCTCCTGTGCTCTCTTCAAGGACAGGGGAAAACCAGGGAAGCAAACACTCATCCTAGAGATGGGCCCTGTGAGCTGATAATGCCAAGGTTAAAGGAACTTTACTTATCTCAATTACCAAATCCCTATAAGGTGGGTAAGTCTGAGGCATCAGCAAAGCAGTGTCACTGGCTCTGCTGGGGTCACAGTGCTGTGGTGTCACCTGTGGCAGCCCTAGCTTGGAATGCAGGCTGGTGGTAATCCCAGTTCTCATTATTTTAATGGCAAGATAAAACTTCTGTGTAATGCGTAGATCAAGCCTTAGCCTCCCTGTGGTTATAGGAAGGGCTCAGATGGGCCAAGGGAACAATGTAGAAGAGATGTAGATTGCAGGACAGCACCCAGTGCTGGGGACGTGATGCAGTTTGAGGGACTTGTAGCTCTGTTTCCCCTTCCTCTGTGCTGTATGGTGAGGGGATGAACCCCCCGAGATGGGCAAACAGCTCTTCCTTTCCAGGACTGACCCAGGTTCTCTGCTGAGCTGATCAGAAAGCAGAGCCCAGGGCTGAGGCTCACTGGTGCCCACCCCACGGCGTGGTGCTGCCCTCCAAGCTGCAGAATACGAAACGGGGTTGCTCAGCAAAGAGGTCCTCTGTATTAGTGAGGGAAAACGATGTGTATGTGGGCACGCTTCTCCTGGTGTAAATTGGGAGCAAGCCAAAGAAGTCAGGAGGGTTGTACCGGTGTGAACTGGACTCCGTAATATAGAAGAGAGGCCCCTTTGGTCAGGCAATGGCTTTTCGTCAGAAGCTAAATGATACATAATGTTTATATAGCGTTTTGCCTCTCCTAAATGCAGGCTAGACATTAATTGATTCCAGGTTGGCTCTGTGAAGTAGGTCAGCTCTTCCCACGTTGCAGATAAAGGACGGGCCGGGATTGCCGAGGGGTGCAGGGGGTCAGCAGTGGGGCTGGGACGTGGGTCCGAAGCACCGCCGGACCACGCTGCCTCACTAAATACACAACACCTCTGATGTATGTCGACTTCGGCTGCGAATCTGTAAACCCAGTTACATTAAGCCCAGTTCAAATGAGGTCTGTTTATGTCTCCAACGCTCAGTGCTGGTCAGAGCATGGCTCAGCTAACCTAGAGCTGTCTGTGTTCGGAGCCTCTGAAACCTCTGCCCGGACCGAGACGAGGTGAAACACCATGAGCTGCTGGGAGCTGGCTGGGCTGCAGGAGGGCCCTCTGCCTTGTGCTCATGGGGCCATTTTGAGAAAACATTGCCCATTTTAAACAGGGATGGGAGAAACGATTCTGATTCACTCGTGTTTACGTGGCAGCAGTTATCCAACCTGAGCCTCTCCTGATGCAATTTAAGGCCGTTACCTCTCATCCATTATGATAACACTGAGCTGTTAAAATCCAGTGCATAACTCTTGCTTCCCCGTGCTCAGAGCACTGCTCCCTGCACACAAGCCTCCAGCCTACCCAGCAAAGCCTCGACTGAGCCATGTGTGGGCATGAGCAGGGATTTCAGTCCTGTATGAAGCACTCCAATCATTTTCTGACCGGGATGAGCAGGTATGGGTCACGTGTTACACACATCCTTGCACGGATCCATCAGAAGTCTCAGACAGAGTTTTACTGGTCTACTGCACAGTGGGAACTTGTACCCATAAAACAACTCTTAATTACTTCCTAAATTACTAAGCAGGGTGATGTTGATTTTGTATTATAACCCAATAGGATTTTGTCTATTTAACATATAATGTTAATTAATGGCTGTAATAGCATCAGGAATAGAGGAGAAAGCAATATCTGGGAACTAAGACCATGCCAGCACCAGTTCCTGCAGCCTCAAGTCTCTACTTTGAAGCTCTCCCGTCCAAATACAGCCTCTGTGTTGCCTCTGTGATCCTCAGGGATTACCATGTGGTGTAGTACACAGCCTTGTGCCAATATTACAGAACACATAAGCACACGGTTTAGCTGCCTACTTTGCAAGTCAGCCTTACACAAGAGATTCCAGGGGTGCCTGGAGGCATGCTGCTGTTACAGGCTGGATCTGCTGTTATTGCCACTTCTGGCTCTAGCTGAAACAAGTGTAAGATTAATCTGCCTCATTAACCGACTCTGATGTATTCTAAAAACTAATCTGCAATGTGTGAAATGTTGCGTTTAAAGGAAAAAAAAAATCCATTTATGAGGATAAAGACATTTGGAGGCTTTTGCATACATACCAGAGACTGCTGTTGGCTGCCTCCAGGTCTCAGGGCAGGTCTGTCTCCAAAGCTGGAGAGATGCGGGCATGGAAGGGGCCTCAGTGAGTAGGAAAGGGACCTCAGTATTTGTGGGTGATGGGGTGGCAGGGGAAGGACCCCGGGCCTCCCCCACCTTCACTCCCCTCCGCAGTCACTGCTGCACCATGGCTTTTGGCTGCACTGGGATGTGGCGTCAGATAAAAGACCTGTGAGTAACACAGGGGCCGAGGAATGCTTTGTGTACTTAGTCATCTCATCTGTGAATCAGCCTTTTGTTGGCAATATGGCCCTATCCCAGAGGGATTTTCCTTGAAAGTCTCCAAACTTGTTTCCAAAAGTGCTCTGCTGTGTGGAGTCCTGCACAAGAGGCAGTCTCCAGGTGGATGCTGCATTTGATACAAGCTCACAGCTAGCATCCTTCCCTGGCACATGAGTGTCACGAGACCAAGAACCATCCCCACCACCTCCCCACACTGTAAGAACATCCCAGGGGGTTCTGATCTCAGTGGGGCCTCCCCAAAGTCAGCGACTGAGGAGTCTGGCTAGATGGAGACTAAGAAAAGGCCTGAGGATTGGGTCCTGTCATAACAGAGATAACTGCCTACCAAAAATATGAATCATTTGGTTCATGTTTCTCTCACCTGCCAGTGCACCAGGGATAATTCCAATTGGTTGAGTTGTTCTGGACTGATGTCGGCATGAGAGGAGTTAGTCCCAGAGTTCTGAGACCCAAAATCACTGTTCAGAAGTATTGAGAGCACATGGGAGCAGTATAACTGGGAACAATTGCAATGGGAAGCAATATAAATGCTCGGTCCAGCACAGAAACTGGCTGCAGCCCTGGCCCTTGGCATGTGCTTGTGTTGGACATTTCATAGTTTACCATCCGTGGGGCCTTGTTTTCTATCTGGTTTTCCACCTTGCATAGAAATCGGTCACAGATGAAGGCTTGTCCACCCAGTTGTGTTGATTTGGTATGCTGCTGGTCCAAGCAGCATGCTCTCCTCTGATGCTGCCTGGAAAACTGTGTCCATTCACAGTAACTGTGGGCACCGCTCTGCAACACAGAGAGAGAACTTTATGCGTCCTCAGAATCTGTGCTTGGATGCTACGAGGAAAAAAATGGTAAAACAAAACACTGGAAATCTGTTTCTTATTTTCTGTACTGCCAAGCTGCTAAGAGACTTGTTTGAATCAGCCCCAGGAAAATAGAAAGAGCAGAAAGGATTTTCTTACTGATATTGGTGGTAGTAGGAGAGACCCATCTACCTCCTACAAACTGGGATGGGCTGGGGACAGGAACAGGGGTTCAGCACGCTTGGGAGGGTGAGGAGATGCGTGCAAGATGCTCCATGTCCAAGGGAGACCTTTATTAAATGTTGTGAAGGACTGAAGGCAGACTGCAACACCTGGGGAAGAGACACACCTCATGTGTTTCTGGCGACGACGAAAGGTGGACATGATGTTGGCCCATGACAGCAGCAGAAAAGCATCAGACCAAAGCTGGATGTTTCTATGCTCAAGGCATCATTTGCACACAAGCACACAGGGGGATGCAGGGACAACTTCCATATTCTGCAGTCTGCAGCAGAAGGTGCTTGGTGATACCAGGTTGCTCTTTCTGCAGCAGCAAGGACTTGCCTTTGCCATCTCCACCTACCAAGTGCCTGCTGCCATCCTGGGAATGCATGCATGGCAAGCAGGGCATGCTGAAATGGGGAAAGTTTCCCATAGAGTTTTGTGCCGTGACGCCAGGAGCTGTAATTGCTTTGGCAGAAGCGACCACAGCTGTTGGAACCTGCCCTCCTGCCCGTGAGTCAGAGTGAAAGTGCTGGAGCCACGAGATGGCTCTGAGCAAAGATAGATGCAAAGCTGGGAGGTGCTTTTCTGAGCTTTTTGTTTCCTTGCGGGCAAGGCTGAAAAAGACGAGCGAGAACTTCCTGCAGCCTTGGGTCCTCGTGGCTGCTGCTGTACTTGGCTCCGTGCCGTGGCAGCATCACATCCCTGCCCCCAGCCTCACTCCCTAAATCAGCCCCCAAACCCACCTGCAGATGTGGGACCGTTTCCAGCACAAAGAGATTGCATGTGGGTCATGACCAACCTGCTCCATGGGATGGCTGAAGTGGTGGGAAGGTGGTGGCAGCAGGGATGTCTCGAGGTGGGGATGGGATCTGACTGGAGACGGGTGGGATGGGAGCCCAGCACCAAGCTCTTCTCAGCCCTGGGGAGGACCTGTCACCTCCGTGTTCCTGGTTCGTGGCTCAGAGCCATCTCTCATTTAGTCCCAGTGAATTACCGAGCCCCAGGAAGCCTACCTTACTTGGGCTTTTGTACAAGTCAAGGGCTCAAATTGAGCAGGAGCTTGGGGAAACCATTTCCCTTGTTAAAATAAATGTATTAGTTTAATACGTACCAGGAGAGGATAGGGAGTTCTCCTTGTTAAATATTTACCAGTCAAACCCTGCTGAGGACTTACTTGGAGCAATTCAGCTTTAGTGATTTCCTTCTATTGTGGTCTAAGTCTCCAGCATCGCTGGGAAACCGCCTGGCAGGGCTGGGAAGGCTGGTTTGGATCCACAACCAAAGGAGGGATGGAGCCTTGCTTCCCAAGGGCAGCGGGATGCAGGAAAGATGACCCAGAACCACTCAAAAAATGAACGAAAAAATAAAATGATGGATGAGCAGAGCCACAAAACACTGCTCTGTGCCTTACCTGGCTCAGCAGCCCCGGTAGGCACGCAGCAGCGGGACTGAACAAGTGGGATTTCATGGGGCTGATCCTCTTGGCAGCGGGCACATGGCTTTGAAAAGAACCCAAGCTGTGAATTATCTCCGTGTCTGTATGATGCCTCTTCCACAGCCTGGTGGTGGTGTTAAGCCAAATTCCAAGAATCTATCATTACTCAGGATTTCCTGAGGTACCTATTCTACTTAAGAGAAGTATTTTAGATATATGATATTACGTGCATGCATTAATTTGACACTCGCTTATGTTACGAATCAAACATCAGTTTACAACTTGTCTTAGCTTCAGCTGGGGCAAGCCTTAGCTAACCCGAACCCAAGCCACAACATGAGTTCACACACCAGCAATCTTTGACTGTTCATCACGTTTCTCCTGATCAAGCTAATTTCAGATCATTCGATGACTTCACATCATTTTGCAGCTCGTTCCTTCTCCTTAAATTCCTTGAAACAAAAAGGAAATGCAGCCCATAGGAATGCCCACAGAAGCGCCTGGGACTCGTGGGCCACTTGCTCTCCTTAGGGCAGTGATGGCAGATTTTTAAGGGTAGCGTTGTTGGGTTGTTTTTTTTTTTTAAAGAATGACTCTATTAATAACGCTAAGAGAAAACAGATGTGTCAGGTTTGCAACCAGAAATGTGGATATTCCAGGAGACATCAATTGTTAGAAGTAAACACCAGCCTTGATTCAACAAAGCTCTTAAGCAGACACTTAACTTTAAGCATGCACTTACCGAGGGCTTCAGTGGGGCGTTAACATATGTTCTGCTATATAAGGAGGAACTTAAGTACGTACTTAGAGTTAAGCTCATGCTTAAGTGCTTTGTTGAACTGGGGCCAATACTTCAACTCTCCCTCTGTCTCCCTAACATTAACCGTGCCTGACATCCAGGAAATTCGAACAGGGATTGCTGTATTTACCTACTGGTGTTTCTTTTCCCCTTGGAGTCCCGCAGTGCCCATGTGGAGAAACCGTCACCCTTGTAAGAACACGTTCCTACCTTTATTTTTAACGTATATATTTTTAAATCAAGCTATTTTTCAGAAATATGTCTGTTAAAGATGCTTGTTCTCTTTGTGCTTTATGATTAGGTCGCTTGTTTGAATCCTAGGCACGAAGAGCTGCACTGTGCAATGATTTAGGCTCCTTAGCCGACCCTACTGCATGAAAACTTACGTTTTCAGTTTTTGCTTTCGTAGTTTTTGCTCTCGGTACAACCCCTGTTCACTGACTAGTGCATAAGGGCAGTCAGGTAGGAATGGAAAAGGCCTTCATGTCTTCAAGGTGTGCTGGTGACCTTCTGAACCAGCCTGGGTGCTCTAAGGGACTCTGCTTCACTGCAGGGCGCCTTCACCTCCAGCTGCAGTGAGCTGAGGCTGAGAGCTTCCCCTTCTGGTCACTGCCTCTGCAGACCAGCACCCCTGCAAGCCCTGACTCCCAGCTTGCCTCCTCCCTGTGCTTTGGGAGCAAATCTTTGACAGCTGCTTGGAGGTTTTTGTTAGCAGCAAGTGATGGTGCCATGAAAACTGAACAAATCTGTTTCTGTGGGGCAATGAGAGCTCAGCAAGAGAGGGAAACATCACTGGCACCTGCAGACCCAAACCACAAGAAGAGAACCCGGAACCAAATATATCCAAAGTGAAATTTCTGTAGGTGAACATATCTGTAGGTGAAATTTAGCCTTTGATACCAACAACTCCAGTGGTGCCAGCCTTTCTTTCTCCCCAAGGCACTTCTGGACAGCTATTAGATGGAGGGTGCAGCAGAAACTCTGGAACAGAACAGCCCTGCCTTTCCCAGCCCCGGCCTTCCATCTGCAGCAACCCAAAAAGTCATGGCTAGAGGGGCACGGCCAATGCAGATAAGGAGGGTTTTGTCTTACAGAGCAAAGCCAGATATGATGTGCCCTGGGCCTTCACTCAGACATGACTCAGAGAGCATGGTCTGCATTCTGCTGTGAGTTTTCTTGAACAAAACTATTAATGCTGACCTCAAGGATCAGCCCTCCGCTACCTATTTGAAGCATCCAAATTCCAGTTATTTCCGTCTTGGAAAATAAAATAAATAAATCTTAAAAACCCCACCAGAAGAAAAGGAATGTGAGTTTGTACCTGGAAGACTCCGGGCTGGAGCGCGCGCCCCTGATTTATGGCGTACTTGTTAAAACCACTTGTTCTTGTCATAACAAAACAGATTGGAGCGGAGTTTGGTGGAAGGTCTCCTTCTAGTTGGCACTTCATCATGGCTTCTTGCTCTTTCTTAGGTTCTGGGGGTTTACAGTTATATAAAACTTAATGAATCAGTATACTTTAGATTTCCTTCCTAATGCATATGGGTTCAATTAACTGCACTGTTTGCTTATTTAAGCGTTTTCATTAAATTGCTTTACTATATTTTCCCGCAACTGAAGGGGAACATGGTGGGACCAATGCCATCTGCCACCATCAGTTTAGCAGAACCTTTTTCTTTGTTCAGACCTATTCTTTTTTATTACGAGACCCTCCTACCCCATGTGCCATGCACTTATTGCATTCTCCTCTTCCAACTGCAGACTGATAAATGAAAGGCTTGTGCAAGGACCTTCATGCGTGGTACTTTTTAAGGCGCTTTTTTACAAGATCAGGTTGTGTTTTACTCCCCCTTCTCTCCCCCTGCTTGCAGATTCCTCTTTGCTCCAGCTTGTGAATAAATAATAGTTGCTATTACAATACCTAGCAGCTCTTGCTGCCTGGCTCTGCTTTGGCCAGGCTGCACACTCAGTCCAGCACAGCCAGGACAGGGCTTTTTTTTTTTTGCTATTTTTAAATAAAAGTGCATTCTGCCATTTTACCTAAGGCTCCTTCTTACAGCAGAGCTGCACCCCTTGCTACAGCCTTGGATCCTGTGCCTTCAGGACTTGCTGCATTGCCCTCTCCCAGCACAGATGCAGTGATTTGGTGCTTTCCACCCTGCTGCTCATCAGGATGGACAATGCTTATTCCATTTTGCAGACAGATTAAACTGAATAAACTCACCTGCTCTGCTTGGGATGCAGTCTGTTGGCTGCTGCACAAATCCAGTGCTTTATAGACATCACTAGTAGGAAAAGCACCTCCTGAGGAATAAAAGACAAATAGGAAAATCATCCATCCTAGAGGACTCTATCCAGAGGTTGGTGTTTTGATGTGGAGATGCAGTGATACTGCATCCAGTTGTCTCTCTGTGAGGGAGCAGCGGAAGCACTCGGTTCTCTCAGTGCAAATTTTCCAATCTAAGGAGGAAAACGCCCAATGTTTTTTAATCTTCTGTTCCGTGCTATAGGCATTTTATAGAAGGGATGCAAAGAGAGTAAATAACTTGCCCTAAAGATGCACAGTGAATCCGTGGCAAGAGAAGCAAGAGAACTGCATCCAAATATTGCTTACCAGAGCCTTTGCCAGGCAGTAATCTTGGTGACACCCAAAGTGAGGACAGGAGGATGATGCTGCAGGACCCTCATTGTGTACCCCTCTGCTTTGTGGAGCAACGTACCAAAACATCGGGTCCAAGAAGGAAAAGAAGGAAAAAATGATTAAAAAATGCACTGTGCAAACATTCAGTGTTCAGTGAAGTGAAATGTAAAAAAAGGAAAATGTGGGAACGCACACTTAAACTGGAAGGAAAAGCATTTCCTCTCCCCCATTCCTCCAAGCATTTAACAGATATTTTTCTTCCATTCCTCGCACCCCCCTTCCCCCCCCCCCCTTCCATTCCTTATATTTAAGATTCTCTGGTTTCTTCTTTGTTTTGTTTTTTTTCCCAAGGACAAACATGGCAAAGGCAACAAAGATTGTACAAACCCTTACAGGGTCAGCAGATGAACCTCTGTGGGGGGGAAGATCAGCTGGACAAGTGGCAGCAGGGACCCCCTGTGCTTGCAGCCCACATCCCACAGTGACCCGGACCTCTGCTCTGTGGGACCTGAGTGCAATGGGCTCTGTCTGCTGAAACTGCAAGGAATCACCTGGAAAACCCCAACTGCTGCAGAGCCTGGGTTGTCTGACAGTGGAAAGAGAGACCTGCCAGCCCCCAGCTCTCTCTGGTGCCATTTTTTCTGGATAAATGGAAGTTGCTGCTGGCTAGGGTATACATTCCCTCGAAGCATGCCTGTTCTTGATACCCCAAATGCAGATATTCACTTGTGGAAGAAAAGGGAGAGAGGAAAAAAAAATACAGAAAGAAAGGAAGAAAAGAAAAAGAGAGAAAAATCCCGATGCTTCCAAGACACTAAAAATAGACTCTGATCACTTACCAAATGGTAAAATGAAAATGATTTGCTTTGAATAGTCTCCAGAAAGGCTCAGATACAATGTCTTGTGGAGCAAAATTGAATCAGTTGAAAGTGCAGACGCCAGCTCAGCCTAATCCCTCCCAGCTGCTTTGCTTTGCTTTTTTTCCAACAAGCAGCCCCTAAAAGTCGTCTCCCTAATCCTGCAAACTGAAATTCAATCTTGTATTTTTTTTTTTAAATCAAGTTTCAAGCCTGGGGCTTGCAGGGTGGGGGAAGAGGAGGAGGGAGGGCTTTGGGGTTGCCTCCTTCCCTCGCCCTGACTGCTGTAAACACAGCCTTGAATTCAAGGAAAAGCTTTAGACTACAATTCGCTTGGCTTGAGCCAAACACACAAATCTGATGTCTTTAAAGCCCCTCCAGCAGACGGGAGATAGCTTTGAGATGCTCACTAAATGGCTGTCTGGTTGCTGCCTTTTTGTTGTTGATTGGGGGCCCGAGGAGACCTTGTCTCTGGATTGTTTTTTCTTTTTCTTTTTTTCTTTTTTTTTTTTTCCTAGTGTCTGCTTTTATCAGTGCGTTCGGGTTGGGCATTTACCGATACAAAGACCAAGACAAACAATTTCTTACCCGGGCTGTGATTGCGGCCGACAGTGCCTGTTCGGGCTCTGCTATCTCGAGGAATATCGGGAGGTATTTATGACACTTTCCTAAGAGTTTCCCGACTCCTGCCCTCCGTGTGTGCCTTGCAAGGGTGCAGCAAACACAGCCAGGCTCTCCGCAGCACCTGGGTGCACTTCGGCACTCACTCTGTCTCCCTTTGCTGCCTGGTGGTTCCCTGATCCCAACGTTTTTTGGCACAAAGTGATACAGTTTGCATTTTGGAGGGTAATTTAGAATAGATAAATTAACAGCAATGCACTCAAAGCCAAATTGCGTGGCTCAGCATCCTGATAACTCAAATTCCTGGGTCTGAACACTTCCAAACGCAGAGGTTCAAAGGTTTTCACCCCCTTATGCACAAAGGTTCACCCTGGGAGGCTCTCGTTTGGACCCAGGTAGGGATCCAGGGTTTAGCAGGAGGGAATCGATGGTTAGAAGGGGGTGGTGGTGTCTATTTCGCAGTGCAGAACTCCACGTGGAACAGGTGTAGATTCACAAGGTCAGGAGAAGATTTGGAGCAGCAGTAGAAACTAGGAAATCGAATTTGTAAGGAGAGAATGAAAGGCACACGTGAAAATCTTTGATATCCCTTTTCTCATCCTGATAGATACGATGACAGACGATGCACCTACAGAACACCCATGCAGCTCCCACACCGTGTGAGCACGTAAAACAGGCAAAGTGAGTCCCATGTCACGGAAATCACATATATCCACAGATGTGGATTTCACAGAGAGGATTATTTTGTCTTTTCTAACATCCACTTTTCTCCAGCTTATCGGCGTAGCATTCTTGACCCCCCACACTCTGCAAGGAGCAAACTTACTTCTACTTGCGTGCAGCTGGTGCATTTCTGCTAGGAGGTGTATGGAGCTGCATGATGTTTTACTCAAATAATACCTGTCCTTGCTCTCCAGACCCCTGTTCGTATCTGTCTGATGCAAGGCTGGGTCACTGAGAGTGATAAGAACGTTACTGCTAAGGGTTACTTTGAGCAGAATTGCCTCTTGTATAACGAGGGAAAAACGTGTTGGGCGCATGGGCTGAGTGGCCACTTGGGTTGGCTTCTGGATGCTATGATGTAACTGATGGACAAATCAAATAACAGTATGGGAATAAATGGGTAAAGGTATACAGAAGAGTATGTGGAGGATGGATGAGCTACAGTAAAGGACATAGTTGTATAGACACATAGTGTCTATGCAGAGGGTGGACAATTTCATATTAATGCAAATAAAGCAATGATGGAAAGAAAATGAGTGTATTTGGCACGGAGCAGACAGCCTAGCCAGGGGTTTGGTCTGGTGACTCTGCATCACTGAATAACAGAGTATCTGGATGCAGGATAGGTTGTGTTAAAGCAAGTCCCATGTGGGTGGGTGGAAAGTTTGGATAGGAGCTGGGTGGATAGCTAGATAGAGAAGTGAGGTCAGAGAGGGCTGACGGGCTGCTTTGCACATCTCTGGGCTGGACATGCAGCCAGAAGAGGCACTGGATGTATCTGTCGTAAAAATATTTTAAAATGTAGAGTTCGGTGTGGGAGAACTGTAGAGGGAAAAAACAGAGAAAAAAAGACCACTTATATAGCATAGATTAAACACAGTATGGCTTAGAAGAAGGCAGAAGTTAGCTAGACAGATAAACATGCATGGGATGGATTGCAGTATACTAAAGCCTGATTGCTGTGTTAAAATGAGCAAATAGGTGTCTGTATACTTCATATCAGCTTGTTCAACAGGCGTGAGCTAGATAAATGTGGAAGAGACAAAGCTAGGCTGGGTAGGTAACTAGTGGATGGCTGGGAAGTTAGGCAAAGCAGGAGCAATGTGGACAGAATAAATAAAGGAACATGCGCTTCTGCAAGTAGGTAGGTGTTACGTGTACACAGCTATAATAGGCAGCAGGAAGATAAGCAGGGATAGAATAGAAAACTGAGTGGGGACGTGGAAGAAATGGAGGCATGAACTGATAGATGTATCAATTAATATGTTAAGGTAAAGAGATGTAAAGATGTTCTCGGCTAAATTAAATAAAAGTGACATGAGCAGCAGAGACCCAAATAGATGTAACGCGGGAACTGAATTGTGGGCAAAAAGATGATCCCCTTTAAATACTGAGAACAGTCTGAGGCTAGGTCAGCTGCAAAAAAATTGGATGGAAGGATGGATAGATGGGTAAAGAATAAAGAGATTACTAACTGAGCTTTCATGGGCCAGAAAGATTGACCAGATAAACACGCAGAGAGCAGATTAATAAATTAAAGGCCAAAAGAGAAAGAGATTAGATTGAGACAGGCAGGTTTACAGCAGACAGAATTGTTTGGGCAGAGAGATGGAAAGGTAGCTGGAATGATGGAATAAATGTGTGACTAATACAGGCAGAAAACATGGACTGATAGGGTGAATAGGGCATCGGTTGTGGGGAATGTGGGCAGAGGGAAGATGGATAGTAGGAGAGCAATAACTGAGTTAATAGATGAGTAGTTAATGGAGAAACAGATGAGTAATTCCCATAGAGAGGGTAGCTGGTCAGTCAGACTGCCTGTGAAGCCTTGTAGACAGAGAGGGAAAAAAAGAAGATGCAGGAGACAGATGAGTGAAGGAAGCATTGAGCCCACACAAACACACACACACACAGATAAAACACGCAGATGAGAGAAAAGTGGACATGGCAAAAAGCAAGAAAGTACTGAAGGAGGAGCAGTGTAAAACAGGCACAGTGTAAACAGACTACACATAAAATGCATACATGGTAAAGAGATCATGCTGAAAAAACAGGCTTAGAACAATTAGGGAGCTAACAGGTCGGACTAGGTGTGGGTGCAGAAAGAGACAGAGGAGTATTCATGAGCTGGGAGTGCTGTGAAATTGGCCTGATGATTGAGTATGAATTAGAGGGATGTTAAACAAGGGAGTAAATTCTGGACAGGATGATGGATGGTGGAGTAGGTGGGTGCACATACAGATGAGTAGGTACCAGGAAGCTCAGGAGAGTGGTATGGGCGAGCGAAGAGATGAATATGGATGGCACAAGGAGGAAGACAAAAATATATCATTTACTGTGTGCTATGGAAATCCAGAGAGACGAATTAGAATTTGCATGAGATGGATGAGATAGGTAAGTAGTCACAGACATTAGTGTAATGAGTATGTAATAGAACAGGCTGCAAAGAGGATCGGTTAATCATGGCATTAGCTGCATTGATGTCTCAGGCATGACAGGCAAGAGCAGAAGTGGCGAATACATTAGAGCTATAAGAAAGGATGATGGTTAGTAGATGTGAGATACACTGACTGTGTGAGACACGAATGTAAGCAGAACAGGCAGAGAGGTCAGGTAAATGAGAACATACGGGGCAAATGGATTGCTAAGAGTTATGAAACTCAAATATAAACACCTATATGTGTGGATGTGTGGGAGAGAAGAATAGATGGTCTGCACTCCTAAGGGAGAGAAAGAGCTGTTTGCACAAGAAATAAACAGAGAACTCACATGATGAATGCTGAGATCTGACTGCTCACCCAATTCTAAAACTAACTCTAATTCTAAAAGCTGACACAAACCTAACCCTAACCTTAAATCTTGTCCTATCACGACTCTAAACCTAACCTAACCCTAACCCCTGGCAGACCATGAACACAGAGTTAACCTGCAGCCCATCCTCACCCAAAAACCTCACCCTAACCCTAGCACAAGCTGAGAGCTTCCACTGCCCCTAATACTGACCACAGTCCTATCCTAAACCTAACATGTCCCCCATTAGCTCAGCCTGAACCCAGACATAATCCTCAATGCAGAACCAACCCCACCCCTAACTCTAAACCAACCTCAGCCCCAACTCTAAACAAACCCTGACCCCTCCAAGTGCCTTAGCCCTACCCCAGCTTAAATTTAACCCTGTGCCTTAGAGGAGCAGGGAGCAATATATGACACATTTTGCATCTGGCTGATACAAAACTGTTAGAAAGAAAGCTACGAGCACATCTGAGATGGAGCTGTCAGCTGCATGCATTATAAAGCCATATAACACTTGGTAGGAGGGTGAGATAAATGCAAGATAGAGATGAACATACTCACGGTGCCTGCATACAAGAGTTGTACCAGAGAGCTTGGAGTGCATGAGTAAATAAATTCACTGTCTCAGATCAGAGAGAAGGTGGATGAGGAGCAAGGCAGCACACTGTGTGTCACCAGGCAGCTACATCTCACAGGCAGGTGGGCACAGGGAAGCTGGGTGGACAGTTGAGGAAGAAGGGAAAGAACCATCCCACAGATGAGCACACAGCTGAGAAATAAATAGCAGTGGATGTTTTCAGGTGGTGCTGAAATGTGTGGGAAGGACAGGTAACAGTCTGGGTTTGGGTCAGGAGAGCTTATGGGGCTAGAGAGCAGTATCTGCTTTTTTTTCCAGTGATGTGACCAGTGTAGAGGTGCTGGGATGAAGGGGACAGCCCTGGTGCACACCCCATGGGGACATGTGGTTGGTGCATGGGATGGCCAGCCCCTGGGGAGGAAAGGTGACTGAGAGGGGCCTGGAAGGGTGTGCTGGGAAAGGAAAGAAACCTGCAAACTCAGCAGGGGCTGTCTTCAGCTCTCCTCCAAAGTGTGCTTTAGGACTACATCTGCAGTCACTCTGCCATCCAGGGACAGACGCACCAGGGGCTGCGAGCTGGGCCAGGTGTCAGGCTGAGATTTTGGAGTCCAGGACCTGACCCAGCAAAGTGCTGCAGGGTGCAGGGAGAGGTGTGAGCCTGCTTCCCTGCCACCAAGGGCAATGGGGTTTCCTCCAACTCTGCTCACCCTCCCTGATGTCAGCATTCCCTTCTTGCTTTCCTGCTTCCCAGGGGATGCTGCACCCGAGCCGGGCAGCCCACAGAGCTCCATCAGTGATGCTGTTGTGCAACAGCTCTGTGCTGAGGACCGAGCAGGTGGCATGGGCAGGGACACTGGAGTGTGACAGCCCTGCTCCCCTCTGTGGGGCCAACACTGCCCACAGCCCCCAGGGCTGGATGCTGATGGGATGCCGGGTGCTCATGGGAAGTGTTGGAGAGTTTCAGTGTTCCCACAGACACACAACCAGCACAGCTCCTCTGATGCACGCAGCACTGGGTGCTTATAAAGATCCCACTGTGCGCTCAGCTGTATCTTCAGACATCTAAATCCCTTTAAAAGTCTCGCTCTTAGTGTCTAAATCCCAGGTGCCTAACTCACTTCTAGGAAAATCTCACACCAGGACTGATTCACTGAATCATTTTTTTAAATCTGGTCCTCACTCACATAGGGCTTTTGAAAATCCCACTGCTAATCTCCTATACCCGGGCATGTATCACTTTGAAGCCTGTAAAATAAATTACTTTGCACTCCTGTGGGACGGCAACTACTTTGTCCCTGCTCGCACTGAGTCAGATTTTTGTGTCTTGCATATTAACGCAGCGATTTTCTTTTTTTTTTTTGGGAAGCCCTGAAAGCTGCTACGGGGGATCCGGGCGAGGAGCGCGGCTCGGGCGCTGCTTCCCGTGCTGCTGTGCGGATGCAATCGCTGCTGCGTCCGCAGAGGTGTCGGGAGGAGCTGCCGCTGTGCTGCTCGTTTACATCGGTGGGGTTCGCCCGTGGGCACAGCGCGTCCGCTCCGCCGATCTCCTGGGAAGAGTTGTGAGCAAATCGGCTCGCGCCTCGTGGAGCTGTTTGCAGCCTTCTTGCAAGAAACGGCTTGGGTGAAGAAGGAAGAAATTCAAATGCATGCGTTCTTTCATTAGGGCTTTTTCTTTTCTTTTCTTTCCTTTTTTTTTTTTTTTTAATTAATTTTTTAATTTCCTATTCTCACCCGTTGGCGGGTTCTTTTCTTAAACAAAACCGTGCCTACGCGCTTTCTTCGTTAAAGAAAATCAGGGTTGGGAGGATAAACAAATTATTCTCTCCTGTAACAACAACGACAGCAACAAAGAAGCACGGGCTGGCTGCCCCTGAAGCATTTTTGATAGAAAATCTGCCCGCAGCCCTCCTGTTAATCAGCTTGGCGCAATGCGAAGCCTGTACCTTGTTAATGGGAGCCGCACAACGGCGAGCTGCAGCGGAGCAGAGCTGCGGAGCTGTGGATTTTACTCTGCAGCTCTGTTAATTAAAACATATTTCACTTTGAAGGAGGCTTTTACTGTTTTCTATGGGGGTGAGCAGAAAGCTGTTCCCTCGGTTAGATTAAAAGAAGGATCGGAGGTATTTCTTACAAGTAACAACTTCACATGGTTTGATGGGCAAAGTCATTTAGCAAAAAGAATGTGCTGCTCTTATTTTGACTTATCCTCTGTCCCTGTGTACTCTGTGGGTCTGAGCACCTTGGCTTGATAATACCAACCAGAACATCCACCTACAAGTCACCGGACTGGATCCAAAAAGTTGTCACAGATCCTTTTTAATTGGTAAAGTAATTTTTGCTTGTACACCGGTAAACTAAAATAGTAAGGCCTGAAATGGTGCCATTGAAGTTAACGACAGAACCGTCAGAGGCTCCAAATAAAGCCTGCACTTTATTATCCCAGTTCCAGTGACTTTTGTTGCGAGTCTGCAGCAAAACGTTAGGGCATTTCTAAGTGTTATTTTTATTATACAAAATCCCATTAAAATCAGTACTGAAGCATCCCATTAATTTAAATGGGACTTTGCATAGTTCGCCGAGTTCCAGGCCGCAGATAAAGAGAAGTATGCGGCGTGGAGTTAAACTGACCACAGCTTTTTATTAGAAGACATTTAATCTCGAACGAACAGTGCAGTCTGAGGCATTAGGGCTCTGTGGACTTCATCTGGGCTGTGCAATAGGAGCCTCTGCAGAGCAGCAGCCTCTGGCTCGGCCACCTGGGACCACTCAGACCATACAGGGCTCCCACGCCAAGCCACGGCCCAGGTAGGTATGCGGAGCTCTCCCCAGGCAGCTCGGCCTTGGGAATGCTAATAGGTGAGCCAGCACGCCCAGAAACGAGCGGAAAACTTGATTCAGCTCTTTCTCGGGCTCCAAGCATCTGCTCGTCCCAGCACACGTGAGGCTGCAGGCGGTGGGCAGAGCTCTGGGGCTCCGTGCTGCACGGCCAAAGGCAGAGACCCACTGGAGATGGAGTGACGCAGCTTCAGAGATCCTTGCATGAGCTTCTCGCACTGGAAACCACTTGTAGGAATGTGCAGGGTGAGAAAAGCATCGCCTCTGGTGCGTGGCAACATGGCTCTGGCGAGGGGAGCTTGAAAACCAACACAAAAAGAGCAGGGGGGCAGGGCATTGAAAATGGGGGACACCTCTCTGGGGGCTCAGTGTCCATTAAATGATGTCCCCCCCTCCAGGGCTGGGCATACACACCTGGATTGTGGCAGAGGTGTCCTCTGAGGACTTACTCCTAAGGAAGCTGTGCTTGGACAGGAGGTCCCATGCTCCAAACCCACCAAATCTCCCCATTAATTTGGCTGCAACCATTGCAGGGGAGACCTGAAGGCTGCTGGAAGCAGGACATCCATAAAAACGCACAGGGAAGGTGTAGGAGGTGCTTTCTGCTCAATGTCTACTCGGAATTTTCCTTTCTCTGAGCCATAAACGAGTCAAGAAGCCCATATTTCCCCCACACAGCAGTGGGTGAACTTCCCCTGGTGCTTGGCAGCGTGGGGGAGATGCCAGTGATGGCTGCAGGGACCCCCGCAGCTACATGGCTCTCACACACAGACTGCATTTTGGGAAGTTTCAGGGCTCTGGAAACAGGATTAGGGTCGAATGCAAGCACTGCAGCCACTGCCCTGATTTAGGGCTAACAGTGCTACCTCCAGGAACAGGAGAAAAACGAATGCTGAAATAACAGCGGAGGGCTTTCAGATACCACCCTCCCCCAGGAAAAAGGACGGGAAAAGCAGGAATTTTCCTGACCTGATGTGCTTGCTCCTGCAACTACAATAAGGGACAACGTGAGCTCCCCACTCGGTGCCCCCCCCCCACCTCCTCCTCCCCAGCTCGGGGGCTCTGAGGGCTCAGGAGAGCCCAGGGACAAGGGCAGGGACTCGGTGCCCCCCCAGTGGGCAGAAGACCCCGAGGAGCACGGTGGGGCCAGGCTGCAGCATAACCCCCAACCCCCGCTCCAGATGCAGCTTTGGGACAGAGGAATTCTCGGTTCGTTTAGGGAGAAATGATGGCGTTTTCGGCAAAATGTCATCGGGACGATAACGGGCGTGAAATGAGCGAGCGGGGCTTGCGGCAGCTTGGGTGGGAGAGGTGTGGGGGGGGGGGAAGATAGGCGTCGATTAAACGTTACATTCAGAAAATCGGGGAAATCCGAGAAATAAGGGAGAAACGCACCTTGGTAAAACGGGAGGAGCGGTTCCGAGGGATCGAGTGGGCCCGGGCTGTGCTACACGGCGGGGGGAGGGGGGGGGGGGGTTGCTTTGGGGGCGAGGATTGACTGTTTTGGGGGGAAAAAAAAACGAACCTCACCCAGAGCTCGGGGCGATACTATCTCGAGGGAGCAGAAATCCACGCGGCATCCACCGCCTCCGGAGCAGCGGCGGAACGGCGCCGTAAAACTGCGGGGTTCGCTGTCCCCATCCCCCCCCCCCCGGGACCGGGAGGGATTGGGGGGAAGGAGCAGTTAAAGGAGGAAGGGGAGGGTCCCCCCCGAAACGGTGCCGTTTCAGGGGGTCCGGGGGGGATGGAGGAAGTCTCCTTTTCTTTCATACAGTCGATCTCTCCAACCCAGAAAAGAATATTAAAGGCATTTCTAGATTTCGTTTCATTGATATTTTTTTGTGTGTTTTTTTTTTTTATTCCCATGCTCTTAATTTTGAAAAAAAAATAATAATAATAAAATCACAAAACATAACTTATAAAACAATATATATACCGCATCCGTATCCACAACAGCATAACTGAAACATCCAGCGTAACGTTACCACAGGTGTGAAATACACTGGGAAAAGAAGTACCGTGTGCATTTTATATTATGTTTCTTCGTCATCTACAGGTAATAAGTACCGACAAAAAGAAGCAACAAATATGCCTGCAATTAAACTTCATATGCGTTTTGTATGCGTATTAATAAAGGTCGTATTTATCATTTCCTTTTTTTTTTTTCCTTTTTTTTTTCCTTTTTTTTTATTTTTGCCATCAAGCACTTGTTAAAGTTATCTACATTTTACATAATAACTCCTTAAGATAAGAACACCTCAAGATGCTTTGGTTTTTTTGTTTGTTTGTTTTTTTGGGGGGGTTGTTTTTTGGTTCCTTGGTTTTCCTTCACGGATAATAAAAACGAGGAACGCTTTCGGCTTTGCCATGCAACCCTTCCGGACGCCGAGGCTCGCTGTTCTCTAGCAGAGACGCAGTATCTGGATTCACTTCATCGCAGACCATTTTTGGCCCTTTTATTTTTGTTTTTAGACTCTCTAAAAGTTCTTTTTCTTTTTTTTATTTTCTGTTTTGTTATTGTTTTTTTTTTTTTTTTTTGAAGAAAAAAGACCGAAGAAAGAAAGACCGAACCCTGCGCTTAAATAAAGACGGAGGATAATTTCATTATCACGATAAGATTTTGGATGGGGAAAACGCTGAAGAGTTTTCGCGAAGCTGGAGGGTGTCTGCGCTCTCACGACCGAGGATACTGCAGTCGTTTGGAAAGGACGAAGAGGTAGGAACCTGGAGCTGCTTAGGATCGGGAATGACTGGATTATAGCTTCCAACTAAAGAAAAAAACATCAAGAATCATGCATTTTAAAAACAGTTTATTCAACGGCCAAGGACAATGATCCGGCACAACGTAACGGCAGATATAAATATAACCTTATATAAGTGGTTGACCCTTGTCATTATTATTTTTAATAGCTTCATACCTAATATTTTAACCATTTCCCCCCGCAGAATCTGCTCTGCGAATTATATTTTTTTTTCTCCCCTCCCTTTTTTTTTATTTTTATTTTTTAATTTTAGGGTTTTTTTTGTTTAATTTTTTTTTTTCCTTTTTGGAGCGTGATTCCGTTTCTCAGTGGTAAACATCACCCGAACTCCCCCCCCCCACCCCCACCCCTACCCTCACCCACCCCTCCCCCCCGTGCGCCCGCGGCCGCCGCCGCCCCCAGCGCTCCCCCCGGGCCGTCCCCTATGGCCGCGCTGCCGCGGGGAGCGGCCGCCTTACCACCTCCTGTGCAAGTTCAAGTAAACACAAACAACCCGCATCATCCAGAGAAAAATTGCAACTCATCCATGTACCAGATTTCGGTGTCTCTTGCAAAAGTTTTCTGGTCCGTTTCCGTATTTTTTTAATTTTGTTTCTTTCTTTGTTTGTTTTTTTTATTATTTTTTTAATTTTTATTTTTTTAGTTTTCTTATTTTTAATTTTTTTATGGTTTATTTTTTAATGATCACTATTTTTTTTTAAAGCGCTGCTTTGTTGGTTGTGTCGTCGGATTTTCTTTTTAATTATCGTTATTATTTCTTTTTATCCCATTCATTCATATATATATATATTTTTTTAGACAAACGAAGTCCGCGGAGCTTTCGGGTTCTGTTTTATTATTGATTATTATCATTATTAATTTTTCTTTTTTTTTCCCTTTTTTATTTATTTATTTTTCTTTTGGTGCTGTTTCTTTCCCTCTCTCACTTGCTCGGGTTTTGCTTTTACACATCATCGGGTTTCTATATATATATATATATACACATATATATATTCATTTCCGTTAAACGTCGCTTTGTTTCGGCTTTGTTTTTATTTCGTTTCATTTGTTTTATTTTTTCTGATTAGCTTTGCTTTGTCGGCGGTGTTCGCTGGAGGTGGTTTGTGTCAAGTCCGTCAACTGTTGTACTGACAGGCGTTTAGGCTGGAGCCGGGGCTCTGCAAACTGCTGTAGCCGAAACTGGAGTGCTGCTTTGATTTCAGTCTGAGGCTGGCCAGGCTGGAGTTACAAGTGTCCCGGTACACGCTGTAGGGCGAGCCCGGCGGCCCATAGGGACAAGCGGGCGAGGACATGGCCGAGTTGAGCGAGGATCCGCTGATGTTGTTGATGTTGTTGAGGCCGGAGTTGGCCATGCCCGGCACGGCCGAGTGGCCCATCCCGGAGGGCATGTTCATGGAGGAGATGCTGCTGGGCGCCGAGAACATGGACTGCGAGGAGAGGGGGCTCATGGAGTTGAAGAAGGTGAAGCTCTTGGTGGACAGCGGCGCCGGGGTGAGGCTTTTGGTGGCCCAGTTGTTGTAGGGGTACCCGGCGTACATGTCGTCGTAGGGCTGCATCAGCCCGCTGAACTGCGGCACGTAGCCGTTCTTGCACAGGTCCATCTGCTGGTTCCGCTCCCGCTTTCTCCACTTGGCTCGGCGATTCTTAAACCACACCTGAGGGAGGGACAGGCCACGGTCAGAGCTGCCCCGCCGCGCACGGTGCGCTCCCGGCCGCGCAGAGGCGCGCAAGTAGCGCGCAGCCGCTCCCGGCACCCCCTCACCCCCCAGCCCGGCCGGGCAGACGTCCCCCATCTCCCCACGCTCGAGAACGGCCCCATCGCTCTCTGTCCCATCGCTCCCTGCCCCTCTTCTCCCTGTCAGCGCATCTCCGTGCGCAGGCGATATTCAGCGGGATCTGCGAGCGGAGCTGCGCGCAGCCGTCCGCGCTCTCTCGTGTCCGCATCCCCCTCCGCCCCTCTCCCCTCGCCATGGGGAGAAGGCACGGCCCGCTCTGATTAGGGCCGGCTCGCCCCGGCTCCGCCGTGTTTCCGAATGCTAATGCTGTGTAATAAAAGTCCCCTGTTACAGATCATAAAAAAGGGGATTGGATTAGTATGTTTAGGTTTAAAAAAAAAAAAAATCAGTCCCTGCATGGCCCTTGGATGGATGCAGCCTCTGCCTTTATATCTAATGAGAATTTACAGCCCTGACTGGGGAACAGAGGTGCAGGGGCCGCTCCCGGTGTTTGATGCAAAAACCTGATCCGGGCTCCCTCCTATTTTCTTTTTTTCTTTCAGGAACGGGTTTGATCCCCCCGCGATGGGAGCCATGAGCCGGGGCGGGATGGGGCCGCCCGGGTCCCAAACTCTCTCCGCGGGTTAAACCCGGCAGAACCGCGCTCGGTTCCCATCCTCCGCCGCCGTCCCGCGCTCCCCACGCGCGGCCCCGCGGATGTTGCGCCCCTCGGAGCTCCCCGGCCCTCCCCACCCCGCGCAGCGATGGCGCAACGCTCGTTCAGCGGTGGTCAGAGGGATGGAAAATCTGCGAGGGAAGGAGGGATGGCGGAGCCTATTTAAAAAATAACAATAATAAAAAGAATCCCGTATTAAATGAGAAGAGGAAACGAAAGGCAACGTTTTCAAAACCTGTAATATACTCCTCGGAAGGTGCTTCCAGACAGGAATTTCCTGAAAATGAGGGTAATAGTTTTAATTATGGCTCCTAGACATTTTAAAGGAAGGCCCTCGCAGCAAATTAAGGTTAGATTTGCAATCTGCAATCTCAGAACATCAAACCAAAACATCTCCACGCAGAGGGAGAACGAAATGATGTTAATGGCCACTCGTATATTAGTTTTATTTGCTTCCTGAAATATTCCGGCAATATTAATGCCGTTCGGTCTCCTCTCGGGCTCTGTTTTGTTTTGTTTTAAACGCAATTAGTACAATGCTTTCGGATGAGGAGCGTGTTTACTCTCGGAGGATTTTAAACGGAGTTTTTGGCGATCCGATTGGGTCACTGGGAGTTTGATTACCAGAAAGGGCTCTGCGGGGCCGAGGGGTGACTCTCGAATCCCCTTTTTTCCCCCGGATTTCTGCTCCGGCCCCGTCCGGATGTGAGCTCAGCCCCAGTGTCCGAGCGGAGCCGAAACCACTCGGGGAAAAATCACGGGAGGAAACAGCGAGGGAAAAACCGCTGCGGATCGATACGGCCCGAGCCGCTCCGCTTGGGTTGCTCTCTGCAGCGCTATCTCGCACGTAAATCTCTCTCTAAATAACAGCCGAGGCTATATATATTCCGAGGTGGCATCGTCTCGGAGCCGTGGAAAGACCCAGCGCCTTCGCCTTACAGGAATGTGTCCGCAGCGCTTATTGACTTTGGAGGGCAGTCGCCCCCCACCCCCCCGTCCTTTGCTTTGCCCTCAGCCCCGCAAACAGCGGAGCGTCCCCCGGCTCTGACCCCCGCGGGGGATGCGCGACCGCTCCGCACCGCTCCGCGCGGATCCCGGGGGCTGAGCCGCGATCCCGGGGTGCTGCCGAGCAGCGGTTTATTGGGGAGTCTTCGTTATTGCCGGGATTATGGGGGTAACCGGGACGATGCGAAGGGCCCGAGGGTTTGGGCAAAGCCGAGGGGTCTCACCCCACAAACCGGCTCCATCCCAGGTCCGGCCCGGTCTCGTTGTCCCATTTTTGTGGTCCGGCCCTAATTCACCTCCGCAGCCAGGAGCTGAATTTCTCCACCGATTTCACCACCGATTTGAGCAACCAAAACCAATCCCACGGCGGTCGGGCGCTGCTCGCGGCCCCGTTCCCGAAAGGGACCGTTTCCCTCAGCTCCCCCCCCCCCCCCACCCCGGCCCGGCAGAGCCCCGCAGCGCCCATCTTACCCGTACGCGGGGCTCGGTGAGGTTCGTCCACACGGCGATCTCCTCCCGCATGCTCATGTCGGGGTATCGGTTCCGCTGGAAGGTGGCCTCCAGCTCCTGCAGCTGCTGGCTGGTGAAGTGGGTCCGCTGTCTCCTCTGCTTCTTTTTCTTAGCCGGGTCGTCGGTGGCCCCGTCCTCGTTTTTCTGCTCTCCGCTCCTCTCTTTTTCTACGGTGGGATGTCGGGGTTGGGTATTTTTTGTTTGTTTGTATGTTTTTCTTTTGTTTTCTTTTGTTTGTTTGTTTGTTTGTTCGTTTCAGACCCAAATACGCGCGCATAAAGACAGCCCCCCCCCTGCCCTGCCCTCCCCACCGCAGCCGCGCGTGGGGTACCCACGGGGACCGGCACCGCAGCACCGAGCGCAGCCGGGCCCGGCCCGGGGAGACCGTGGGACCCGCAGGGTTCGGACCGAGGGGCGAGGAGGATCGAGGGGAGCGGGTTACAAACAGCGGCATCGCCCTCTCTGCGGCCCACGATAACTTTTTTACTCCTTTAAACCTAAGGCGCGATCTTTGCTCCGTTTTCTTTGTTGTGTTCAGCCGCGACAGGAAACCTTGGAAGGGCAGGGGTGTAAAACCCGCAGCAATTAATTGCAAAAGTCGCCCTCTCCCTTCACTCCCTCACTTTTTTTTTTTTTTTAAAGTTTTCTTTCTTTCTTTCTTTCTTTTTTTTTTTTCTTCTTACTTTTTCCCCCCTTTTTTTGCTTTTAGAATTCGACCGTTTATTTTAACCCCGGGCCGAGCAAAGCCCTCTGCAGGGAAAAAAAAAAACAAAAACAAAAACAGTTTCTAAAGAAGCACAAACAAAAACGACAACAAAAATCTCAGTCGCGTTTTGGCGATCGGGATTTGCGCGCTCTGGATGCGGGAATCCGGGAATCTCTCCCTGCCCCACGGACGCCCTCTTGGGCTCAATCCGGGCTCCGGTTCGGCCGTGTCGGAACGGCACCGCGAGGCCCAAACGCAGCTCGATGTGGACCCGGGGCCGGGGGAGGTCTGGGGGTCCGGGACCCCGCGCAGTGCCACTGTGGGCACCTCTGCCCCGGGGGAAACTCCGCGGGCGCGCAGCCCCTCCCGCTCCCCCCCCCATCTGAGCTCTACGCCGTTCCCGTGGGCTCAGGAGGCGGAGGTGCGTGGGCATTTCTGCAGCCCCGGTACCCGCGAGGTTAAATAAAATCGTGGGCTGCTCGCGGCAAGAGGGGGAAGGTGGGAAGGGGAGCTCGGCCTTGAGAAGTCACCCTTCGCTTTGGGAGCACTCGGGAATAAAAAGGAGGGAGAGAGAGATCTCCCCAACGCGGTGAAAGGGCCGATCGCAGCTCGGATGGCCTCTCTCGGCGTTAAAGTGGTTTGCAGAGCAAACAAGGCCTGCAGCAGCCCCAGAGCTGCCCTGGCCGATGGACCACCGAGCAAACAGAAAGCAAAGTCGTCCATCCCCCCCACCCACCGCTCCGCACGGCTCTCCCGGGGCCGCCGTTCCCGTTCCCGGTCCGGCGGTGCGGGGGAACCCGGGTGGGAGCGGGGAGCCAAGCGCTGCGGCCGCGGCCCCGCGTTCAGCCCCGCCGTGATTTCAGCTGAAACCCGGCCCTGAGCTCGGCCTCGGTGCCGTTTCAAATCAGAACGCGCATTTGGTTCAATTGGCATTTGTGCCTCGTTTCCTTTTTCCCTCATTAAAAAAAAAAAAAAAAGAAAGAAAGAAAAAAAAAAAAAAAGGAAGAAAGAATGAAAGGAAGAAAGAAAGAAAACAAAGAAAACGTGAAAGATATTTTGTAGCTCCTCGGAAATAATAATAATCAAAAAAGCAGCAGGTCCTCAGCCCTGCCCCGCACCGAGGGGTCACATAGAGGGGTACGGTAAAATGGAGCAAATCTCCCTCTCTAATCTCCAATAATCCCCTCTAATCTCGGAGTCCCTTCCAGACGCCGGTCCCTCACTGTTTGCTGAGCGGCACAAGCGCAGCTCTGCGTATCGCCGTGCGCTGCTCGGCCCTGCCTCGTGCTGCAGCGGCGGGACCTGCTAACACCGGCACGAGCAGCAACGGCTATCAACAAACAAATAAAGAAATAAAAATCAAAATAAGTGAAACGAGAGATAAACTCCTCCCGAGAAACCCAGAGTGGACGTCGGGCTCCTTCCTGCAGCTTTTGTTTCCCTCTCCCAGCTTCCCTCGTCACCGTGGAAATGCTGCTACTTCAAATTAAATACAAAGTGGGAAACCACAGCTTTCCCTGCAGCCCTTGCACATGAGGGTCAGGGCACGGAGAGCCTCCGCAAAACGCGCAGACCCCGCGCAAAGCTCTCCGCGGCCGCGCACGTCCCCTCCGCGCTGCCCCACGCTCCCTCCTCTCTGCGGGGAATTTTTTGTTTTTCGTATTTTTTTTTTCTCTCTGTCTCTCCCCCCCCCCTCCCCCCCAACCCCTTCCTCCCCCCCGCGCTTCCTCAGACAGAAAAATCTTTTTCCATGTCCGCACTGCCCGAGCTGGAAAATAAACTCGGGCAGAAGCTTGACATGATTTCAGAAATATCCGACAACACCGCGCTCCCCGAAGAGCTGATTAAATAACTAAAGAAGTTAGAAAAAAAGAAAAAGAAAGAAAGAAAGAAAGAAAGAAAGAAAGAAAGAAAGAAAGAAAGAAAGAAAGAAAGAAAGAAAGAAAGAAAGAAAGAAAGAAAGAAAGAAAGAAAGAAAGAAAGAAAGAAAGAAAGAAAGAAAGAAAGAAAGAAAGAAAGAAAGAAAAAGAAAGAGAGAAAGAGAGAAAGAGAGAAAGAAAAAGGTGAAGAAGGAGAAAGAAAAATAATCACGAAAGCAGCTCCGGGATGGGGCTCGGAGGCCGCGCGTGTCCACTCCGCGGGTGACAGCCGCTCCGTGCGGGTCCCTCTCGCCCCTTCCCGGGGTTCGGAGGGGATGGGGACAATGGGGACAACGGGACAACCGTCGCCCCTCGGCCCCCACCGCCGCTCGCTGCTGCGCGGCACCGCCGAGCGCCCCGCGGAGGGAAAGCGCGGAGGGGAGGGGGAGGCGCGGGGGGAGCGGGCCGGGGCCGCGGGGGGGTTACCTGGCACCTCCGTGTCGGAGGATTCACTGGCCGAGTTCTCGATCGGGTCTCTGGGCTCCGAGGATCTTTGCAAATGGAAGCTGGAAGCCATGTCATGGGAGGGTTGGGGTCTCAAGCTCTCGGGCAGTCTCTCCAAATTCATTCCACCTTTAAAGGAATCCATGGCGGGGGTGCCGGGCTGCCTGGGGGAGTTTGCAGGTGTTTATTCCACACAGAAAAGGAACAAGGAGCTTTTTTTTTTTTTCTTTTTCTCTGTCTCTCTCTTTTTTTTTTCCCTTAAAAAAAAAAAAACAACAAACCACGACAACAAAAACAAAAGCAAATCCACTTATTACTAACAGTATTATTTTAAGGGTGTCGGAAGAAGAGATCTGGGCAGCGCCTGGAAGCCGCCGGGCTCTGCGCGGGGAGAGGCACGGCAGTCCGGCCGCATAGGCAGGAAAGTGGTAAAGATCCCTTATAGAGAAACGCGAGTTGCGAGTTGGACAGTTTAAAGCTAAAGAGATTAAAGTGACCTGCCCTAGAACAAATGCCTGTAGTTAAACGGGGCTCCTCCCCCTGAAGGTTAAAACCTCCCCGTCTCGCTAATGCATCACTCCCATCTAGCGCTCGCCCAGCCCGGCCGCGCGGGCGGACCTGCTTGCGCGCTCCCCGCCGAAGTTGCGCGCTTTTTGCGCGCCCTCCTCCCTCCCCCCCACCCCGACCCCCGCCCGGCCCCCGTCGTGCGAGAAATCCAGCTTTGAGGGTGCTCCCCCCACCTCCCCCCCCCAGCCTCCCACCGCCTCCCCCAAATACCTCGCCGAGGTATTAAAAATATTTCATAACGAATGGAAAGGTGGAAAATCATTCCCAGCCGTGCGGAGAGCGGCGCGTCCTCCCCCCGCGCCTCCCCTCAACCTCTTGGGGGAGGGGGGGGATGGCAGCACCCCTGGGCCTCCCTTCGTCCCTCGCAGGTTGTGCATCTCCGAGCTCATCCCCTCCCCCTGCGCTTCCCGACCGCGGAACCTGCGCGCCCCGCGCAGCGAATCCACGGCGAATTCTGGTCCCGCGGGGAACGGATCCCTCCGGGCTGCGGGGGTTGCTCTGGGGACGGCCTCCCGGGATTTGTGTCTGATTCGGTTTGATCCCTTCCTAATACTTTTTTTTTTTTCTCGCTGAAGGGCAGCGACGGTGCTCTGGGGGATGGGGCGAGGGGATGCGAGGGACCTCGGTTGCGCTCTGCCCGGGAAAGGGACCTTCTCTCCTCTTTATTTTCTCGGCTCGCTTTAACTGATCCATCCTGACACTCTATTTTGCTTTCAAATCAAGTAAAGATGTGGGAGAGAACTTTTGAACTGTTTTACGGAAAGTGGAGTGAAGCAACGCTGCAGTGCGGGCTTTTTCCTCCCTCCCCGGGCTGATGCATCCGGCCTTGCACCTCTGATCTCCAGAGCCTCTCGCAGCTCAGGGTGTGCACAGGTAGGTGCTGTCACACTAAGGTCTCTATCCCTTTTCTTTCTATCTTTCTTTCTTTTTTTGTTCCTCTTTTTTTCTTTCTCAGCGCCGTAGCCGATATCTTTTACCGTCCCCTCCTTTCTTTTCTTTCCTTTTATTTATTTATTCATTAAAAAAAATTATTATTATTGTTATTTGAATTTCTGCGGGGCCGGAAGAGGGGTAGACCCGGGCAGCTCTCCGGGGGCTCTCGGTTGGAGCCAGGATTGCTGTGTTGGAAGGCTGCTGCCAACAGTCCGGCTGCTCCACTCTGGCTATTTTAAACCCAGTGCTCACAGCAGCTTGAAAACCGGAGGCGGGATTTCTCCTTCTTTCTTTCTTCTTCTTCTTCCTTTTTTTTTTCTTCTTCTTTTTTTTTTTTTTTAATATATTTTTTTTAGCCCCGAGCCCGTTTTTTCAGTTTTCGTTCTGCTCTATAAAACCTATTTTCAAAATTCGTTCTAGGATCAAATCCCTCGGCTGGGCTCAGGGAAAAGCTCAGCCAGGGCACAGCGGGTTTTCCAGGGATAGCTCCGAGGGTGTCCCTGGGGCGGGGGGGGGTGGGGGAAGGGCTCTGTGCTCTGCCCAGGTCCCTGACCTTCTCCCCACGCGTGTCTGTGCCCGGGCCGTGATCAGGCGTTTACTGCACACCTGTGGACAGAGCCAGAGCATCACACGGGGAGATATGTGTATTTTGTCTTACATAAGCCTTATGTACGTCTTATATGTCGTACGTGGGTCTCAGGGCACACTCTCGCTCTGCTCTTTAGGGGCTGGCAGAGCTCCTGTCGCACGGAGCCATCTCCACCCGTTCCACTCGGGACAACATTGTCGGGACAGCCGGTCCTCCCCAGATTTGCATTTCTGTCTTTCCCCACCCAGATCAGCTCCGTTTCGGGAGCCGGGGACATCCCTTTTCTGCATCCCTCTTCTCTACTCTCTACGTCACGGCCATCCCCGCGTGACGTCATGGCCCCGTTCCTCTGACGTCACGTATAGCATCTTTTGATGCCGGAGGAAGGGAAACGAGGCCGCAGACACGGGGCAGCCTCTCACCCATCCCCGAAGGGACATCCCCCGGGGGAGCCGTGACCCGCGTGGGCGTGGGAAGGGCCGGGGAGGACCGGGACCGGGGGCCGTGGGGGAGTTGCTTGGGAAAATTCCGCGCAGCTCCCGCCCGAGCCGGACCCCGGGCCCACGCAGTCGGGACTCCCCCGGCCGAGGGCTGCAGGGCCGCAAATACACCGCTCCTTTCCTCCTGCCGTAAATAATGCAAGAACGAGCGGCGGCTTTTAAGAATAAATCAAAACTGGCCACGCCAGTGGTAACTCCGTTAAGAAGAGGATAAGGAACGCCCGACCTAGAGAAGCACCAAGTGGGCTCGGAGGGGTCCACAGTCCCCCCCCCATCGTCCCAGGACAAGCCCTGCACTGCAGACCCCGCAGGAGATTTCCTACTTTTGGAAAGGAGCTCCCAGCCCCGGCTGGCGGCCGCTTTTGTAGCCAACGCAAAACCACCTGGGCCGTATATCAGGCAGCAAAGTTAAGAAGTCTCCGCCAGCTTTTCCTCTTCAGATTTATTAGCATTGTATAGAGTCAGATTCAGTCTATAAATTATTGGGAATCGTTACGAAAATGAAAGCATCTCCTCCCGAATGCACTTTTGCCCAAGAGGAGAGGGAAGCCCTCCCAAAACAAACAAACAAACAAACAAACTCGTAACAATAAAAATAGCAGCAGTGTGGAAAGAGGGAAAGGAGAGGTTCCCCAACCAAACCCAATGCAATTCAACCCAACTCAGTCCAAGCCCAGCCAACCCAACCCAACCTAATTCAATTCAGCCAAGCCAAACCAAACCAAACCAAGCCAAGCCAAACCAAACCGAGCCAACCCAAGACAAACCAATCCAATCCAATCCAATCCAACCTAAACACGACCCAACCAAACTCATCCAAAGCAAAGTCAGTCAAAACAAGCCCAAGCAAAGTCAAGGCAAACCGGCCAACCTCCACCCAGCGACCCTTCTCGGAGCCCCGTGGAAGGGAGTTGCTGCAGGAAAACAGTATCAACAATAAAACCCTCCCAGATGTGCCCGGCTGGAGGTGAGGGGGGTGGTGAAGGGCCATCGCCACTGACTGAAGCAGGAGTCACTGACAGGGAGGTGACAGCCGCTGGAAACGCACAGCTCCTCTGTGCGCGGAGCCTGCTGCGCAGTGACGGGTGTTTTTAAAGCTCCCCGGCAATGAAAATGTCCCCTGCAAACGATTTTTGGCCTCCAGCCTTTGCCGCGTGGTTCTGCTCCATGGTTGCCCACGCGAGCTGGGAGCAAGGAGGCGGGGAAGGTGAGCACAGCATGCGTGGATTGCGCGGTGCACCGCGGAGCTCGGACCGCTCCAGTGAGCCAAAGTTCTCTTTCACGGTGTAACGGAGGCGGTGTCTGTGGGTCCCGCGTGCCGTGGGTCCCTCCCCAAGCAGCATCACCCCAAAGTAGAGACCCGACAGTGCAAGATAAAGCTCAGCACCGTGTGTTGGGGCAGTGAACGCTCCCAGCGGCATGTCTCTAAGGGGAAAGCGAGCGGATCCCAGATAATGGAGAGCACCAAACGATCCCCGACACGGACAGCCCTGCGGCCACCCCGTCCGAACCGGGTCCCCCTCGAGTGCCCAGGAGCGGGCAGAGGGAAGCGGAGAGGGGGAAGAAACCCAGCGGAGAGAGCGTGTTAAATCGCTCAGGGTAGGAAGGTGGAAAATTACGCTGGCTCCTAGCCGGCCTGTCCTCCTCTACGCAGCCAGGAGAGCAATTTTCCTAAGAAGTTGAGCAAAACGAAATCAGCCCCTTTTGGATCTACAGCCCCCGTCTCTCCGCGGCTCGGCCAAACCTCCGGCTCTGCGGGCGCTCAGGGTTCCCCCCGGAGCCTCCCGAAGTCCCCGTTACACCCCGAGTTTTCCCCGCGGGGCTCCGCGCTCACCTGGGCCCTGCCGACCCTTCCCCACCGCTATTCAAACCCAGCGGGGAAAGCATAAATTTTTTTGGGAGGGGACATTTTTTTTTTCTTACATTTCTTTTCTTTCTTTTTTTTTTTTTTTTCATAGTGGGGGAAACGGATGCCACCACGAATTCTGGTGGCACTCGGCCCGTGACAGCTCGCGGGGCAGCCGGTGCATCCCGGTGCCTCCCGAAGCCCCCCTGCACTCGGACCCCCCCCCCCGATCCCCCTCGGGGCCGGGGCTGCCCCAGGCGCAGGCGGCCAACGGCAGCGCTTCCAAAAAGTCGGGATGAAAAAGTTGAAGGCTTAATGTTTTTTGACAGATACAAATGATACCCCAAGGCTTTCTTAAAACGCGGCGAATGACGGGAGGAGAAAGGGTTTTCCTATTCGGGTTTCTGCAGCTGGAAGCAAACGAGGATGGGAGGGGGGGGGGGGGGCGGTTCTTCTCGGCCATCCTGTCCCAAAAATCAAAGCATCTCCTGGGATAACTCCGTTTTTCCCAAGTGCCATTCGGCACAGCTCCGTTCTAGCTCTGGTCCATGGCCCTCTCCGCATCCCTCAGACCCCGAGCACCGACCCATGCTCTGAGCAAATCCAAAATCGCTGTCAGCAGCCGCTTGGGTTTGGTCCTGGTTGTCTGCAGCCTGAGCCGAGTGGGATCAGCAATGCCACCGCCAGAGGATGGACGGCTCGGGGTGCGGGGGCTGCCTTTCTCGATGAGGCGGGGGGGGGGGAAGAAAGGAGGAAAGTGCCATATAGTCCCACAGTTCCCTCTCCGAGCAGAGGGAACATGCTTTTCCTATTAATTGATGGAGGAAGGGGCACCGGCGCTTGCAAGGCAGCCTGCTCATGTTACTCTGTGCATCTTTAAGTCCGAAATGTGTTTGGTTTGCGGGCTAAAAAAGATGTCTCTGGTGCAGGGCAATCGAAGGCCCGGGCACTATGTTGGCATAAAATTGAGATAATTCTGCAGAAAAAGGGGCTGCGTTTGGTACCACCGATGTTATGTTTCCTTGAGGGTTTCCCCCTCCTTGTTTCGGGCGAGCAACCTCTTAATTGCTGCAGCATTTGGATGGGGGAAACGCATTTCCCCTAAACAGAACATTTCCTGAAAGGCTGAAATATTCTAATAACGCGCTTTAATGTTCTCAGAACAGCAGTGAATCTCTGCAGAGCCACACGTTTCCTGCCTTAAAACGCAAAATCGGAGGAACAATTAACCTTTGTGTGCATCCAGCACCCTCTCTTCTATTTTATTTTCTTCCCCCTCCTCCTTTTTTTTTCTTCTCATTTTCTTCTTTTTTTTTTCTCCTTATTTTTCCTCCCAGAAAGGCTCTGCGCTGCCCCGCGATGAGGAGAGGGGACAGTTTTCTTTCCAGTTTCATTGTGGGAACGGCCGTATCTTAACGGGCACATCTCGGCCAGAGATAGGAGCGCACCACCGCCTTCCAGAGGGCTGCGCTAATCAGCGCACGGGGCAAGATATAAAAGTTCAGGGCAAATAAAACGAATTAGTTTTATTAGCACGTTTAGGAGGCGGTCTAACGAAGGAATTCGGCTTTACTAGAGAATGTTTTCTCCTCCCCTTTTGTTATTTAAAAGCAGCATCTATACAGGCTGCTCGGGACGGGAGGGAAATAACGCACCGTTCAACCCGCAGAGATTTTCTCCGAGCTCTTCTCTCCACCCGGTATGGAGGACAGAGCCGGGGAAATTCACAATAAAATCTGCTCGAACAATAAAAGCAATAGTAAAGGAGAGGACCGGAGCCGTCCGGCGGCGGTGGTCGGGGGGAAATCTCTGCAGCGCTCGGGGATTCGCTCGGCTAAACCGCGTTTGGTGAACGGTGCCACCGCTCCGGCTCGGGATCTCCAGGACTCGGCCTGGAGGATGATTTCATGCACCAGAAGGATTCTGGGGACGTTCTCCAAGCGAAGCAGCTCTCAGCAATTATTTGGAAGTCGGGTTTTAGCTCAGAGGAGCAGGGAACGCGACCCTTGGTTTGGGAAGCAGAAATAATGCATTTTAAAATTGTTAGGAAAAGAGCAAACAGCTTCTCGGTCCTCGGTCCCAGCACTGTGTTTTGTTTTTGGTCTTTTTTTTTTTTTTTGATCAATTCGTGTCTCGGCGTTTGCGTTCGCTTACAGCGAGGTTGGTAAAAGTTAAGGAATAAGGACGAAATAACAGAAAACGCTCCCAGGGACGATTTTTTTTACGCGACACCTGAAAGTTTTTCCAAAGGTACCGTCGGGGGGGGGAAACTCCGCACGTCCATCTCAAAAAAAAAAAAAAAAAAAAAGCCTTTTTCCACCCCCTCCGAGAATTCCGACCCCGTTGGACGAAGCGTTATCCCGGAGCGGAGCTGCGGGACACTCCTGGCGCGTGGGACGTGTGCCCTAAAGGTGTGCCCTTCTTTTCAATGAGAAAGTAAATAATAAGAAGAAAGAAAAAGAAAAGAAGCTTGGGGAACGGAAGAATATTCCTTTTTCCGAACAGGGAATTAACTGAACGGCGGCCCAGGCTCTCTCCTCCCGCGTCTCTTCCGCGGCCGATCCCCCCCGCAGCCCCCGGGGCACCGCACACCCCATCCCTCCACCTGTCCCGGCTCGACCCCTCCGAGGACACCGCGGACTCAATCTGGGGCCGCGCTTTGCCCCGAGGAGAAGAGCTCGGGACGGAAAACGGTGCGGTTACGGTAAAATAATAACACAACGACAACGACGGAGACAAAAATGTGAAATAAAGTGAGGTAACTCCTTTGGAATTGCTTTTCCCTGAGTATTTGTCAGTGCTGACGAAGCGCAGAGGCCCTGAAAAGGAATTTACGCTCTTGAACGATGCCGGGGGCCGCGGCCGTGTGCGGGGAGCGGTGCTGCGGGGCGGGCGGCGACGCGGAGCGGAGAAGGGCACTCCCCCCCCTCGGCCCGGCCCCGGCCCCGCTTTGTTTGCCGGTCCGAACCGCGCAGCCCCGCACCGCTCCGCACCTCCGCAGGGGGAGAAACGGGGCCGGGACGCGACCCGAGGGACACGCGTGGGGGGGAGAGGGGGGAGGGCGACGGACGCGGCGCGTATTACACGCGCGGGGGCGGGACGGGAGCTCGGGGCCGCCCGTGCGGGACGCGGGGAGACACGCGTGGGGCGGGTCCGGAGCGCGGGGACACGGGTGGGGCCGTCCCGGGGCACTTACCGGGCGCTGCGCTCGGCGGCGGCGGCGGGGTGCCGGGCCCGGCGGGCGCTTTGCGCGCCCTGCCCGCCGCTCCAGGGTTTTCTTCGGAGATTTCCCCGTCTCCTCCTGACGTCAGCCCCGTCCCAGGGTGCCGCACACGGGGGAGGGCCGGGGGCAGGGCCGGCCGCACCGGGAGAACGGCGGAACCCGCAGCCCCGAGCTCGGCATCTCCGTCCCGCGGCAGCAGCATCCCGGGCCGGTTCCCCCAGCCCCCCCACCCCCCCTTCTCACCGCCGGCTGCTCGGTGCTGCTCCCCGGGCGGCTCCGCGCTCAGGGTTCCACGGCCCCTGCCCTCTTCATTTCCTCCCGGCTGGTTTTCTTCGGCTGAGGGGGCAGGGAAAGCAACGGCCACTTTTTTTTTCTTTTTTCTTCTCCTTCTTTTTTTTTTTTTTTTAATTTTTCCCCCAGAGAGAAGCTCTGAAGAAACGCTCCTGCTGCTGTGTTTGGTATGGAGGTGAGGCAGCAGAGCTGGAGCGGGAGGGAGGCCACAGGGCTGCAGGGATGAGTTGCAAGGGGTCCAGAACACCGTGCTGCCCCGGCAGTCCAACACCCCTCCTCAAACCCTTTATCCGTTTTAATTTTCCACGGAAAGTTTTGAAGTTTCAGACGCTTTGCTTCCAATATATGTCCCCCTCTTGGGTTTTGGAGAGCCTAACGGGCCATTCTGAAGAGAGCAGCACCCAATCATGCGAGGAGCAGGCAAGCACTGCAGCGAGGACACGGCTTGTGCTCTGCTAAGGACAGCGGGATACACATGCACGTACACCCGGCCCATAGCCACAGCCGAAAACCAAGGACAATGAATATGGAATGGATCAGAAAGATAAATAGCATAAAATCAGGAACAGTCCGGTCCCACACTTGCCATTTGTTATAGAGAGAAGTAGTAAATGGGATTCACATGTCGAGCATTAGCTGGTTGTTAGTCTGTAAGACAATATTAACTTTAGTGCTTGCTGGTTTACTCCAGTTTTCCAAAGGCAGTTCCAGAAGGCACCCAGCCTGTAATTTAGGATGGCACATACTGTGTGAAACAGGCTTTGGCACTGGGGCCTACCAGCACATCAAGGTGATATTAACATAATAAAACGTTTGGAGAGCAAGTAGGAGCTCATAAATTAATGCATTCTACTGTTTTAATGCGAGGAGCTAACAATTCGTTTCCTGTTAGGCTGATCGTCCCCGCTGCAGCCTAACAGCTGTTTTAAAGGTGCTGTGAAATTAAAGAGAGGGAAGACGATTGTCTTTAAATCAATGTTTAATGATGTGTTATTAGGAGAAAAGTCTTCCTCCGGCAGATGTTTACATGCTGAGGATGGAGGGAGCTTCCCTGGCTGCGTGCCTGAGCAGTGGGTGTGATGCCCCCATGTCTCTCTTCAGATGGTGTGGGGTCAGGGGAGCTTGGCTGAGGGTTGGCACTGGGAAAGGCTTTGCCCGGGTCTTCCAGAGGGAACTGAGGAAACTCGTGCAGGATACTGAATGCCCACGAGGTTTTGAGTGGTGGCTACAGACAGGTGAACAGGGCAAAAGGTGAAGACTTCCTACCCATGTTCAGCACAGGTTAGGGCTGCTGGGATCCTTTTTCTGCAAATATTGTAAAGAGATCCCATGCCTCCTTGCCTAGGAGATGATCCTTGCTGGGTAAGAGCGGGCTGGGTGCCTTACGAAGCCCCCATGGAGGTCAAATGAGGCTCAGATAGGTCAGCAGGGCTGAGATGCCTCTAGCCATGCGCTAACAACAGGCTCCAGGTACTAGAAAAATACATGTACCTTTGAGGCAAGATGTGGGAGTGAGCTCTGGAACGTGGTACCTGAAATTATCTGCAAGCATCAATCTGTAGGTGCCCAAGGCTTGTCATTTCTTTTGTGCCTGATCCGAAGATGTATGAATGAGTCACCGTGCCTATGCTTCAGCTTTGGGTTTAAGAGATGGCCGTCATAAAGCTTCCCACCTAGAGAAGACATCAGATGGTTTTAGATGCCAAAAGTACATGAGGGCTTGCACCCGAAGGATGCTGAGGAGCACACATGGTTGCTGGGGGTTGATGGGAAGGTTCACCCACTGCTGGGCACCTCATTGCCAGGTGACCTCCTGCTGCAGGCCAAAGGAGTATCAGATTGTCTCCAGCCCAACCCAAGTTGTTTCCCAAAGGATCACCTCCAAAACCAAGCGTGGTGGTACAAATTGCTCTCATGCAAACAAAGGAACCCCTTGCAAATGCTTACTTTCACCATCACAGATGTTCATTAAAGTCTCTGTTTATTTCCAAATATAGCAAAGAAATGGCTCTCCCACCTCTCCTGTTCCTTCATTCACAGCCTGCCCTGTTAGTGCATCTTTGGAATGGTGTCCAGGAGGCTGCACAGCTTCTCCGGGAGAAATGGAGATGTTTGGAACATGGATTCTAACATTTCTAAACTTCCCAGAAGAGGCAAATTGTAAAGGAGTAAGATTCTGTGCACGCACATTTGCTTTGGAGCCAAATGGAAAGGAGAGCTCAGAAAAAAAAAAAATGACAAATTGTTTGGAAAATGTTGTCCTTCCCAAGGCAGACCTAACCATATGGAGGGAAGGGACTCAATACCGAATTTTTCCCTTTCAATCCTAGTCCAGCAGCCCTCCCATTCACTCTGCTAGGGGATTGCTGTGAGTCAGACCCACAAGATCATCCATTCAAAGCTGGTAATATTTCCAGTACTTCACTGCTCTCCTATTCCCTGCTGAAGCAAGATGGAAAGGGTTCCCCCCTCCCCAGATATATGGTAAGAGCAGTGGGATGGGATCCAGGGCCATGCCCATCTCTGCCTGCAAAGGAAAGGACAGAGCTGCTCCGATGCTCTGAATTAGTGGTGATAGACCTGATTTCTTTCTGGACAGAATGAGTGTTACATTCTGGTCTTGCTGGTTACTTGGAGCACAGAAAGCACGTTGTGCAATGAGGAACTCCTTCACTCCTTTATGTCATCAAACTTACCATCGTTGTCATCTTTAAGTAATAAATAAGCTCAGTATTTCATGCATTCCCAACTACGAATGGTGACATTTGTTCAAGAACAACAGAAGCTGCAGCAGTTGTGTACATCACCAGTTAACAGCAGCGTGCAGAGCGTGCAAGACTTTGAAGATGATGGAGAAAGTTTTTGTGTGCGGTTGAGTTTATCCCCTGGTGACACGCCGCTAACAAGATGCAAAGCAGGGATCACCCACAACAAACAAACACAAACAAACAATGTCTTGTGGAGGGTGGTAAGTCTTAGTTTCATTCTCTTAGGTCTTTAAAAATAATTATAGCCCTGTTTGTGACAACTGGTTGGCCACACTGATTCCAATAAAACTGCTTGTTATTCTTTAGGAGTTACATTTCCTTATACAGTGTGGATGTTGATGGGGGTTGATCTCAATCAATGCAATGCATCAGTGTGTGTCTCTAATTGCATCTCTCCTCCTTGCACGAGCAGTAGTTTTGACTCTGCAGCTTGTGGTCAGCTGTTTACTTGCCAGTTAAGTTGCAACACGTTTAGTGACTTACTAGAGATCTGTCTGAGGACTTACTGCTGCCAAAGAACAGGATCTGGGGGATTTTAGCATTAGTGAATTTACTTAAGGTCTACATGTCGATCCAAGTATCTCTACTGCAGTTATATTTCATGCTCTATAGATTCTGGGAGACGCTGATAAATGACATATATATCTCAAGGATAACACATACCCCGTGTTCTCAAAATGTATCATCACATTTGACTCCAGATGTGCTGCTCATCCCTCAGCTCTGCTTTGCCAGCACAGCAGTGTTGTGCACTTTCAGGGCCCAATGCTGAGTCTTCACGTGCCAACTGTGAGCCTTGGGCATCTGCTCCAACTCTGTAGGCCTTGGTGGGATAAGGGACGCTGTATGGATTTAGATACTCAATTCCACCTCTAGCTGAGAAGCATTTAGATCCATAGAATCATTAAGGCCAGAAAAGAGAGCTAAGATCACCTGTCCAACCATCAACCCATCACCACCACGCTTTGGCTTTAGCAGGGAGTGACTAAATGCCCATTTAAACTTTGTGCTCACTTAGAGAGTAGCAGCTGAGTCCATAGGAGTTCCATCTTTGGGGACCTATCACTGAATGTTTCCTTTGTTTTTCCCTTCGGGGGGGCTTTGAGCTGGGACAGGAGTCAGCAGAGTGGATGGGAACAGAACTGCTTCAGCTCCTGGTGGGACCATCTCCATGTACTATCACTGCTGTATCTGTTACCATTAATGACTTCTACAGTTCTAAAACCATTTGAGTGCCTCGTGACTATCTGAAACTCACCCCTGCCCTGCACATGGGTCCCAAGTGTTAATTTTTAGAGGTGAGCACGCTGGGCTGGGAGGGGCAATGAGATAGGGATTTATTTGGCAGCATTTACACTGTGAGATGATGGATGTTGCTTCCTGGCAGCATCCATGGGGCTTCGTACAAGTGAGAATTGATGGCTTAATATTTTGTTACATTTTCCTACCAGAGTCATTACCTCTTACTTGTGGGGATGGATTAAACTGAAGAGGGGGTGCTCAGGGAGTGGCTGTCCTGTGCTGGCCTTGAGCTACCCCTGGGTGCAGTGGGGCTGTGCCTCTCCCCCCTGCTCTGCCTCCTGCATCCTCCCCTTGCTGCCCTGCACAGAAATTCTGGCTTGCACAGAGCAACTCTTTTCAAGGGAGCTGTAGGGAACAATAAGGTCTAAAGGTATTAAAGGGCTGAACCCTGTCCTGCTGAAACACCGTGGATCTAAACCAAAAATGCTTGTAGCAATGAGAAAGCAAGTGAACGAGCTTGCGTGCAAACGTGTTTAGAAAACCAATGAATTGTCCTTGTGCATATCTTCAAAATACCTTCAGCATTTTTGCTTTCCCAAAGGGACCATCTATAGCAGAAGACTAACCTGGAATCCTCCCAGCAACGGGGCTGATCACACGATAATCACCAGACCTGGGTACCAGGTCAAAATTACACACCCACATGGAACGTGTTCGCAGAAGAGAAGTCCGCATTTGCCTGTGAGCAAGGGAATAAAGGCATTCATCCAGCTCGATGAAACGACGTGAGATCTACGGGGGAAAAGCGCTAAGTATTACAATTATTATTTACTATATATTAATATTAGTTATTCAGAAGATTTGTGTGTGGAGGAAACTCGGAGGATCTGGTCTGGCTCTGTGTGTGTCAGGGCTCTTGAGGGATTTTTTTAGTGTCTACCATAATTAGAGATGAGGACTGAGTGAAACCTTGTGGTTTTAGGTTTTAGTCCACAAAACATGAAGCTCAGCAAACTATTCCCATGTCTTTTTTTTTTTTTTTTTTTTTGGGGGGGGGATGGGGAAAGAATATGAAAATATCTCTCAGAATGTATTTCGACAGTAATTCAGTGGTGTGGCAGGGGTAGAGGCTCTGTAAGAAAGGATCATTTGTGCCTATGAGGGAAAACCATCGCAGAACGAGGTGAGAGTGTCAGATATTTTAGTTCTTCTCCCTCTCCCCATCCCTGAAGGGATAATCCACCTGCTCATCCTGCTCGCAGTGCTGGCTTCGCCTCTATGTTGTTTGCAGTCATGGGTGCTTTGTGTGAAGTTCCACCCCGCTGGGGCTCCCCTTGCTCACCACTCCGTGCCTGCAAAGAGAGCAGAGCAATCCCCACCGACCTGAGGAGGGCTGATTGTCACGCTTTGAAAGATGACACATCCTGCTGGGCGAGCTGCAAAAAATTGCCAGAAAACATTTAAGGTGTGTTTGTATAATTGCTTATTGTATGTCTCGGGATTAGCGAGTGCATTTCGATGTTTAGTTTTAAGGATGAGAGTTTATTCTGCTTTGTGCTTAAGTAAACACTGGAAGCTTGGCTCCTCCAAACCGGATGGGACCTCTGGTTGGCCAGGGCTGCTGTCCTGCCTGGCCCTGACTCATGTCTGATGGGAGATGTGCTGTGGGATCAGTTGGGCATGGAGCTCCCACCCCTCTGCTTCCATATCCCTTCCGCTTGCTTGGCTTTAAGGCCCCAGGAAGTGTTGGAAACATTCCTTCCAAAAAGCCTCAGCTCTTCAAAGACAGCATCCACACACCTGCTGCTGTGTGGACTTCACCACATCTTGGCCATACTGGCAGTCCACCATGCGAAACCTCTGGTCCTGTCACCACATATTCCAGCAGCCCTTGGTCGTGGGACACACACTGTGCAATTCCCCACTGGGGAATCCCCAGTGCCTACAACCACTCGCACACCCGCTGTGGTGTGCCAGAGCTGAGCTGTGGTTTGGTCTTTTTTTCAGCTTCAACCTTTATGTGACATATAATAACTCTAAACTGTGTTACAAGCTAAGATTACAAGGTATAACACAGGGTGAAACATGATATGGGCAATAAGGATTCATGAAAGATTTTGTACAAAGGAAGTAACCCACAGTGCATAACCCAGGGAGCCACGCTGGACAGCCTTTAGGATTTGATGGATTATTATCCCTGGGATCCAGTGTTAAAGAGCTTTCATTTATTAGAACGCCCTCGTCCCCCTCCTCCTATGATGCCCCAGCCTCCAAAAGCGCTCAGCAGTGACACTTCTCCCTGCCCACCCCTCTGCCGATGCTCATTGTGTGGGGATCTTGGTGTAAGGCTGAAAGCAGGCAGACCTGCAGGAGAAGTGTGGTACAGCCACGTGGGTTGGGCTCTCCTGCACTCAGGAAAGGCTCATGTGAGTGCTCTGTCTGCTGTGCCCATGTGTCCCAGCCCTGCTGCCCTCCCAGCAGTGCCAGCACCCAGTGCTTTTCGCAATAACTCTGAAAGGTGATATTGTTCCAGTCCTGTTACCACCTGATGCTGCTGAGCATCCCCAATCCCATAATTACAGTGCAAAGGCAGTGACTCACATCCCTGTGAATGGCTCTTCCAGATGCTTTCCTCTTTTTGGTGACTGACTCTTCCCCATCGAGGCTCAATGGGAACTCTCCTGTCGAAATGAGTGTGCATCGGATTTCCTGGGTAGAGTCACTGGTTTGAGTGGTACAAGGGTGTCCCAGCTCTGACCCACGTAATGCTTTCATGCTGAGCTGAGATTAATCCCTGTTGCCTTCATGACAAAATAGGCAACAAAAGAAGAAGGATACTGTGAGTTTGCTGGGAAGAATCCCATTCTTCTTCATTGTCTTTTTCTTTTTCTTTCTTTTTTTTTTTTAATTTCCTCCAGTGTTTCATTTGGATCAGTTTCTTTTCCATTTCTCCATTCCGTTCTACCTAACAACAAATGTATAAACTGTACAAAAATTGCCTACGTCCACTCTTCTTCGGTTTTTTTTTTTTTTAATTTTGTTTTGAAGTGTGGTTCGTATTTGCTTCGGTTGGAGTATGGGAGAAGTGGCAGTGTCCTGAAGGTGAGAGGTGGGACCCACAGAGCAGAGCACGTCCCCAGTCTGAACACAGTGACACTCCTGGCAGGGCAGGGAACTGGCAACCACTTTGGTCTGTGACAAAGGGAGCATCATGCTTGAAGCATGCAGTGCTCGATAAGATATTCCTTCAGTAGACACAGAAAGGAAATAACCTTGGAGGCCAGAGGTAGGAATTACATTCTCCATTACGCCTGGCAGCACATAGCCCAGGGTTTAGTCATGGGCAGTCGCAACCATCTGAACTGCTGTGCTCCCGTGGCTGCCTTGGAAGGATTATTCTGCAGCCTAATGCATCTTGTTGTTGGGAAATATTTCCTGATGTTCAGCCTAAACCCTTCCTTTCTTAATCTCATCCCATTACTCTTAGTTATGCCCAATGTATAACTGTAAATAATTCCTCCCCCTCCTTGATGTTTACAGCTTCCAAATACTTGCAGGCTGTTATCATGTCCCCTTCGCCATCTCTGCACATATTTGGTGCTTTTAATCTCTCCTTAGAACTCAGCCCACAGCCCGGGTCCTGCTGCCTTATCACGGAGCCCTGTGCTCCTCCCAGCCCCTTCCCAGCACTGCCATAGCTGTGTTTGGGCAATTGTGTTTTCAACCTATCTTACTCCTCCTCTCCCAGATCCTTTCTCAGCTCCCACCATCCATCCCAGGGGATGGGCATTAAGAAGACGCAGCTTCCCCTTTCCAGGGCGGTGGGACATGCCGAGCTGTGTGCACATCCCATCTCGCCATGCCTTTGTTTTCTCGCCACGAGGAGATGTTAAACTGCAGAGCTTATTTGTAGGATTATCAAAGCTGGTGGCTTGAGGAGAGCCTGAGGGTGTCTGCATTCAGACAAGCCCGCTGCCCACAGCTGTGGGCTGATGCTGTGAGAGGTAGGGGGTGCGGCACGTACCTCCCAGCAGCTGAAACCCGAACTGCTCCCCCAGCACACTGCTGTGGTGTAAATTCACACCCAGAGCTGCTTTCTGACAGCAGGTGGAGGGCAGAGGCCGCCCGGCATCACGTCGATGCTGCTCCCTTCCTGACAAGCTGCCTGCCTCAGGCTGCAGGCTCTTGATGCTCATTGCAGTCATCATGGTATTTTCCCCTGGGTGCACTGCAGTTAATTATTGCTGTGTTGGGTTGCAGCTATCATCTTCCCCTGACCCACAGGGCTTGAGGCGATGACACGACCAAAGTGAGAAGGGAATGGGGAGCCCTGTGTGGTGGGAATGAGGACTCAGGGCAATCCTCTACCAAAGGGACAGCTGATGTCAGTGTGTTGGTGAGGAGGTCTCAGTCCGGGCACCTCCAGTCACCACTGCCCCCTCTAAGGGAAGGCAGCCACGCATTTCCAGTTCTTTTGCTCCAGTTGGTCAGTATTCCTTCCAGGCTTGTAGCCCACTCTCCCCGACCTCAGGTGGCAATTCATTGCAGGAAGTATCTCTGGGATCCCTAGACAAGGGATGCCATAGAAACCATAGAATCATATTATCATTAATGTTGGAAAAGACCTCTAAGTTCATCAAGTCCAGTGAGCAACCCCTTCCTACCGTGTCCGCTAACCGTGCACCCAAGTGCCACATCTCCGCGCTTCTTGAGCACCTCGAGGGATGGTGACTCCCCCCACTTCCCTGGGCAGCCTGTGCCAATGCATGACCACTCTTTCAGAGAATAAATATTTCCTAATATCCAATCCAAACCTCTCCACCCCACCAAAGGCAGCATCATGGGCTGTCACCATGGAGCAGGGCACGAGCAGAGCACAGCTGCATGAGCTCTGTGAGCTGGCAGGGACACTTGGCAGCCCTGTTCAGAGTGGCCATTGCAGGCAGGTGACATGGCAGGTCTGGAAAGCATGTTACCATTCAAAATATTCTGGACAAAACTGGCACCTCCTTGAAATTCTGAAGCTGGGAGTTATGTTGGCAATGGGAGTCACACTGCTGTGTGCTTTGTGAAATGGGTTGTTCATGTTGTGCACACAGGCATTCCAACATGCACTGAGTGTGAAGAGTTTTTGTCACACCTTCCTTTCCTTGATTTTAGTAAATTAATACTATCAGAAATTCACATAGATTAAATGGGCAGTATTTCTTGTTGCATTCCCATGAACAGCTCACTGATTTATATAATGTAACTCAGTATATGGCTGCCTAAATTTGCTGTAACCATGAATTTGGGTAGACATTAGTTAGGCACAGATTTGTACGCTGCTTGCATGGCTGCTGCAGAAGATGCCATTGGGTTTGCTCAACTTCAGGAGCTTTCCTTGCTCTGTGCTGTGCAGTTCATCCTCTCTCCATTTTATGCACCTGGATCCGCTGATATTTGGGACTTAATTCACATTTTTCCCCTTTGCAAGGCAAGGTTTATCTCACGGTGGGGAATTCCACTGCCACCAAGAAGAAAATCGTTTGATGTTGCATGCACCCTGATTTTCCAGAGGTTTTGCTCAGCTGCATGTTTGCACAGCAGAATAATTTCTGCTGCTCTTCCTCGTACCTATTCTTTCAGTAAGAACCGTTTCACTGTGACCTGACAAGCTCGTACTGTTCCAATTGCAACAACTTGCCCATACATATTGTGGCATTGCGTTGAAGAGCTCCCTCATTATTTCAGTGCAGTGTCAAGGCTTGTTCCATTCAAACGTGTTTGTCTTATCAGGGGGGAAAAAACAACCAACTATTTAGAACTGTCGCTGAAGACAATTAATAACATTAAAATGGCACAAAGAAGAACAGTGTGCCGTGAGGAATGCCTTGCTGTTATGGCACTGAGGAGGAAGTGAGGTTCTGTGGCCAGGCTGGAAATGAGCTCTGTGTCCCAGTCTGAGTGTGTGCCCACAATGGGGAGCATTGGGAGTGAGGCAGTGGGGATGGGAGTGCTCCTGGGCTGGCACCTGTGCTTCTGTGCCATCCCTCATCATGGGGAGGTTGGTGAGGACTGAAGACTTTCTCCAGCTCCGTGGCTGTTTGGAAGAACTACGTGAAGCATCTCATAGATGCAGCATTCCTCATTTGTATTTCTTGTTTTCTGACAAAAAGATGAATTTAATATTTTTTTGATCATTTCGATTTCTGTGCTGCTTTAGGGGCTGGCAGGTGGAACAGAGATAACGATTCCAAATCTTCTACCTACAAGGCTTAATTCTTATATCACTAGTACTAATTTGATCCTGACACGGGCTCACTGACATCAGGGGAATTATACTGATGCCATGGGAGTTGTGCTGGTGTCAGCCCCATGGAGCCGTGGAGAGCTGAGGATGTGTCATCCCCCCGTGGCAGTTTTACACCTGCAGAGCCCTGGGTTCGGTTGGTGAGCATGGACTGTCACTTCTGCCTTTTTGCCTCAGGAGCCCATCAGCAAAATGGATGTTGCCGTATCCCATTTCAAAACGCTGCTGCTGGTGATACAAGAATACTCCCAGGCATCTCTTCTGCTGGGTTAATTTCATTTTCAGATGATAAAAGTATTCATTTTCTTTTTTATCTGTCAGGGTATGCTTTGACTTCTAATTGCCGCTTTCAAAACCCCGCTTTGAACCAAATCCGAGCTGTCCCAGTGAACGATGTCAGCTCTAACATCTGAGGATTGAAAGATGCATGCAGTGCCATGGGAGCAGGCCAGTGAGATGGCTTTAGCACTGCTAACAAAAAGCAGGGTGCTCAGTTTTGCTTATTTTGCTCTTGCTGTGGTGTGGTGCACGACCAGGAGCTTTCCACGTGAATGTGAAGTTACCCAGCTCAGCATTCTGTACTTTGGAACCACTCTGAGGTATGCAAAGCCAAACTTTGCTCGTATCAGAAGGTTTATGAAAATTATAGAGGCAGACTTCTTTAGCATTTGGAAGCACAGAGTGTGGACGGACACCCCCAGCTTGCAATCTCCTTGGTGCTCCTGCTTTTTACATGCTGGCTGCTGGGGAACTTCTCATTCTCTGCATCATGTGGGGCTCGCAGGGTCCATCCAGGAGGATTTTGAGACAGAAAGGTCAGGATCCCAAGGAGGAGGAGGTCAACCTGCAGTACTGCCCTTCATAACTCATCAGGGATTGTTTTGATGGACTGAACCAGACATTGTCATGCCACGGGGCATGAGTGCGCTCGTGGTGCCTTGTGAGCCTCTCCTTTCTTTCCTTTGCCTGCAGATATTCCTGGCAGTGGGACATGGAGCTGTTTGCACTATTGATGCTGTGCTCTTGTACTCTTACTAAATGGAGCAGAGTAATTCCCATTGCTCTCAACCTGGATTCTGTTGCCAGCACGCAGTTCATTTGGAAAGCTCTGGTCTGATCACACACATTCAGCACATGCTTTTATAAGTGGTTTCCAGCACTCTCCATAGAAAGAAGGGAAAGGGATTATGATCCTGTGGAGACTTTGGAAAGAACCGAGCATAACCTTGGTGTCCAGGCTAACATTCAAGATCTTCAAGGCTGTGAGCTCTGCTGCTCTTTTGTGCTGCTCCAAGGCAATGCACCAGACAAAGACAATCCGAGGTGGCTAAACTTCTTGTTTCCAAAGACGTCTCCCCACACAGGCCCATCTTGTCATCGGTATTTTGCTGATTGTTCCCAGTGTGTGGAGAGATCTTGCATAAAAGCAACATCTGTTTTTTTCTCCTTTTCTACCATTCCATTCCATTCAATGCATTTTTTTTTCTTCTGAAATGCTCCAAGACAGGATTCCAAGCCTGACATGCTTGGATTTTACTGGGTCCTTTGCACATGTCTCTGGCAACGGTCTCTAACACTAATTATGATGGTTAGCAGAAGTTCAGTACATTTGAACTCACAGCTTAAGTCCCAGAGTTGCCTATCCTACCTGAAACCAAGATTTCTGGACTCCTCAAAGCGAGCATGGCTGCTGAGGAAGCCTGTTGCTGCTTCTCCAACGTCAGGCTGCTTCTCTGTGACCACCCCTTGGAGCCCTGGTGAGCCACCACGTCCACCAGACCCAGCCTGGTTTAAGTCAAAAGAAGCATGAGACAAAACAGGGAATTCCCTGTCATTTTTCCCCAGGAGTCTTGGATGTGCCCTGGGAGAAAGGTGAGAGCTTCCCTCTTGTAGAGATATGACAACATGGTTGCTACCCTGTAGCATTGGGTGCCAGTGTTGGATTACTCAAACCCTCCCTTTTTTGACAACTAGAAAATTTTCCAGTATGTACTGCTGTCCCTGCAGGAAACAGAGTGGCAGCAGCTATTGTACCAGAGATCACTAAATCTTTCAGGAGTTCTGGGTGTTTGGGCTCATGCCCTGAGGTGCATTTCCATCCCTGATTCTGCTGTTGCTCTTTGGTCCTGCAGTAGCTCTGCTGAATCCTTTTCCCAATTTAGATTCCTGTTCCCAGGGGGAGTACACTGCGATCGCCCCTTGCTTCCTTCTGGGAGTCTGTCTGTTTAAGCTTTGAACTTTACAGGAAACATGAGCAACTGCCATAAAATCTCAATCTCCATTGTCTCTGGAACAGCACCGTGCATGCGGTTGATTGCGTATCCAGAGCTCTGGATCTCTGAGGCCTTGTAGTAAGATGATCTGCGTGCTGTCTCTTCCTGGATGCTACAAACAGCTCTGCCTTCTGCTGCAGGTTCAGCCACTGAGGCTCTTGTGCCTGAGGACAGTCCAGGTTTTGAAGGTGTGGTTCTCGAGTTCACCAAGCCTCAGGCCAGGCAGTGCTCAGTCTTGTTCCCTTTCCCACTAGACCATCTGATTACAAATAACCGTGACTGGATGTCGGATGTCGAAAGCCATAATCCCCTGCAAATTGTTTAAAGTCTTGTCCATTGAAATGCAGACCATTATCAGACAGAACAATTTATAGGATTCCATGTCTGGCAAATGCAAATGCAACGTATCCTATGACATGTTTCAATGTCAGATTCTTTGTATTATTGGATAATATTATATAGTTCCAGACTCATGTGAATAATAACCCCAATTATTATGATCTTTGCCAAAACATATAAATAAGTCTATTTTAGACAGCTCAAGTATTTCCTTGTCAAGTTATTTTATTTTTAAGTCCCCCTTTTTACTTTACGAGTTACTTTTCTCTGCATTAATCCAGGAGCAGCACACTGCATCATAATCTCTCCTTTCATTTTACTCTAAATGGCAAAAAGGGGAATAGCACTTCCATGCCCAAAAATCCTTGCTGACGCTTGTGCTGGAGGACTTTGATCAAAATTTGCTGTGAAAGAGATTTTCAAATCTTCTTCCCTTTTGCTGGGATGAACTTTACTATAGCTGGCATGTGCGTTGTGGTGAAGGTATCCTCAGGCAAGATCTACACAGCCAACAGTGGATCAAATGCAGCTGAGATGGATGATGTCTTGTTGCTGTGTTGTTCCTGGGCTCAGTGCTGCATTAACAGGGTCATCATGCTTTGGGTACCCAAGTGACAGGCTATGGGCAGTAGGATGTGCTTTATAGAGTCGTCTATGTTTTGCTTGGAGTAAACTCACAGGTCTCAAAGTCCCTCATTTTTCAGTGGAGACATGTTAAGATATTAAAACGCTGTTTGCAGCCATTCGGCTCTATCCACAAGCACTGTAGATCTTTGGGGTTTGTTTGGCAGAGGATTGTGCTAAGTATAAGGATTTATTACCTGTTTTGCACATGCATGCTATTCCTTATTCTACCAGTAAATAATGAGGATGGAAGAACTGCAATTCAAATTCTCACTGAAATTTGGTTCATGGCTTCTTATTGGGTAGCTGCTCTTGGAAGTACAACTCATTCCTGTGCTTGGGCAGCTAAACAGGGAGCAAGAAGTGTGCATTACCAGGCATCTCTGTTTGAAGAGGTAGAGTGCACAAACATTTCCATGAACCTTACTCTCACATGGAGAAAAACACAACCAGAGGACAAAAATGAAAAAGGAAAATGGTGTCAAAAACGCTGCAAGCGTAACCCAGAGTAGTGCTGTAACATCAAGGTGACTTAGGGCAGCTCTGGTTCAACATGGGAGGAGCTGAATGAGCTGAAATGGGTAGGATTGCCTGTAGGGTTGTACATGGGAGGGTAGGCCCAGATCTTACAGCATGAGGAGAGGGCAGAGGTTAGGAACCCAGTGGAATTGTAGCTCTGCAAGAAAATGTGCCCACTGTGGGAAGGGATAGCTTTCCTCATATCAAAACCAGCCTAGTCTTCCAGGGCTTGGCTGTGATCTTTTCTTGCTGTGGACTCAGGTAATCCTTAGCTCCGTTTGGGTTCCTGCTGGCTGGGGAGGGTATGTTTTCAAACAGCATTAGTGGAAATTTTGTATCAGGGCTTTCTGAAAACCCTGGATCTGACAGCTTGAAGGTCAGGCTGCTGCACGATTTCCGTGGACACGTCCTCTTTTTCTGTGTGGAAATTTTAGATTGCTGGAATTAGGGAATGTTACGTATTTATCCAGGATTTCCAGCATCTGGTGCCTGGTGGGAACAGCAACTCTGCCTGTCTGCTGCTGACTTCCTCCATCTGCAAAGCACAGGGTTCACTTTTGCAGCTCCAGGATTGCCCGATGCCACAGAACAACTGAGAGCATTAACTCCTTGGGAATGGCCATTGCTTTTATTCGTAGAGCTCACCATTTTCTGCCACTGTCCAGAGTGGGCTTTATTCCCTGGTAAATTCTCGAAGAGAAAAGGTTTCCAGTTTTCCCTGCAGATGGTAGCTCACTATGGGGGAGTTAAGCTGAACCAAGCAATTAGGGATGGGAAGAAAACTGGTTTCAGGAGAACTGGTGTTAAATTTATGCTGCAGTTGGCAGAAGGCTGTGATGCTGGAACCAACCACAAATTGGCTCAGCGGATGCTGAGCCATGGAGCTTCCTCAGCCCTTTGGCTCTGTCCTCATGAAGCTATTTCAGCTCTGATCTGAGGAGAAGTGGAAGAATTCCAGAGCATGTCCCACTCCATCCCATGTCCTACCTGCCCTGAACAGTGAGTCACTGCTGGGATGCCACAAGCACCAGTAAGCTGGGTAAGTCAAATCTTCCATTTGTGCAGGGGAGGATCTGAAGTCATCTATTTTGGAAGTATTTAAAAATAAAATCAACACATTTTTCCCCATTTGCCAGATTTCTTCAAAGAAATTTGTTGGACACATATTCAGGTTCTCACAGGGGCACGAGAAGAAGTGTTATTTGAATGAGTCTATGTATTTTAGTTTATCAAAACTCTGCTCATTCTATACATTTGACAAAAAAAAAATTGAAAAATGGAATAGGGAAAAATGAAGTTTTTCATCCAACATAACTATGTCCAATACAACATCCAATTCTTTTTATAGGTTGTCCTAGACAATGAATCAATTCCCCAGTAAGCAGTGGTCACTTTTCTTTTTCACTAGACCTGACTGATGGTCTTTCCTATGGGCAGTGACACTGGTTAAATTCAATGGCTTTGCTAATCAGTAATTCACTTATAACTCTGCTGGCTGAAATCTACATTTTGCTTTTCTCAAGACAAAATTTTTCTTTGTAAGAATGTCTTCTATTTCAACACCCAGCTGGATTGGGCTTTCAGATTTGGATGCCCACATTCACTGAGATCACGTTTTTGGAGCCTTGTTGCACATTGTAGGCATTTCCTTGCTGTGGTGGAGCCTAAAGTGGGAGGTTAAAAGAAGAAATCTCCATTCAGAGCCTTCCTTTTCAGTTGACCTTTCCTCCAGCTCCCATTTCAGGTCTGTATCTTGCATTACAATATTTGAACCATCTAGAAAGGTTTTAACCTTTTCCTCAAGTAATGTTGAAAATCACTTGAAAGGGCAGTAAAAGTTTGTCATTTCAGATAATTTATGCTTTGGGTTAAGAACAAGTAGGAAAGTAGGTAGTTTTTGGGTACTTGGAACTTCCAGGAGAACGTTCTGTGTAACAGACTTTTATCCCATTGCTGTGGTTCACCATGAGCCATTCATTTATGCTCCATGGAATCAAAGAGAATCCAGAGGGTTTCAAAGTAATGAAGGTATTCATTGCTAAATATGGGAATTGAAAACTAACACAGTGTTTAAGTGAGACAATAGAAATCTATTTAATGAGCTAAATCTGACCAGAGATTAACTCTCTTCAAGACATTTTCTAATAGGAAAGAAGCAGCAAAGTCACCCAGATCCCTTTGAAAATTTATTGCTGTGCTCAGGAATTCCTTGTACATACCAGGAGTGGGAATCTGAGCAGCAGGCTGTTGTGGCAAGTAAAAAAAATGGTGTTATCTTGATAGCCAGATAACACAGTATCTGCTCACATAAAGTCATTTGGAGAATATTGTTTGTGAAAACCACTTTGCTTTGGATCCATTCCTTCTTCTTTCCGTTTTCTGATAAAAAATCCTAAACACCAAGCAGTTAAAGGCTGCCATAAAACTGAGAAGAAACACTGACACTGGTGCTTTATCATGTTCCATCTGGGAGGCAAGCCAGCTCTTCCTACTTCAAGTTTATTTCTCCTACTCTGCTTTACCTCAGATAATGTCTCATAAACAGTTAAGAGGGTCATTTATAAACGTCTCGGAATGGTTATTGCTCTCATCATGGGCTTTGGATCTTCGTGCTCTCAGCTAGCGAACATCAAGGTAAAAACCCAAACAAATTCCCAGTGCACTGCCTCCTTGGGAATGAGTCCTGCTCACAGGACAGAAAACTTCCTATTTTCTCCGCTTTGTTTTTTTAATTGTAAGACTCATCTCTCAGGTTAAGGCAGGCTTGCTAGCTTTCCAGCCTTGACATACAATGGAGCTTACGCTGAAATTAAGAACTAAAACAGCTAAACTAAGAGCTTAACTTCAACATTTTCACAGAAGAAAATTCAAAACAGAGTGGGCTACCAGGCAGCAAGGTCCCTGGTGGCAACCCACTCATGCTAACCAAGCTTGCATACGTTTTACCCAAGGTTTTGTTCCAGCTCTGTTACATTGAATCCCCTGGTAGCCAAAGACAGCCATCAGGAAGGAGCAGAGCTCTGCACTTCCCCCCTTGCTTGTGCTCTGCTCTGTTGCTGCTCCCCTGCTCATAGGCTGCTTGTAAAACCCAGATCAGTAGGCACACAATATACCCACTGCCTCCATTAAATGCTGCATGCTTATTCCCTGCCCCTGTCGACCAGCAGACAGCTCTCAGGGCTGTGAGTGACAGCAGTGCCCAGTGGGGCAGACTCCAGTGCCCAAGCCATAGGAGAGCAGCACAGTGGCACGCTGGCACAACGCAACCACATTCAAACTTACTGTGAGCAAAAACAGCGTTCCTGTGTCCTGTTTGGAGCTGAGGCAGTGACACGGGCTCTTCCTCGTGCTGTTGTGCTCGGAGAAAACCTCTGCAAGCGTGGTCACTTTGAGAGAAATCAGTGCTTGGCTAATTTCTTGTGACTGTGCTTGAAGAGGCAGGCTGCACAAAGAGACATTTACAATAATCTCTTGTGCTCTCCTAAGGAAAAGAATCCACCTGTGTAATCTTTTAAGTTAAGCTTCCCTCCGGTCTTGTTTAACATTATGAAAATGGCAGCTCATATAATTTTATTACCTGAGCTAAATATGATTCTTTCTCTGTCTTCCAGCTATTTCTCCTAATCCATATCAATAAAGCCACTAGGATGCAATGATTTTATAGGCTGCTGCTTCTTTGTCCTCTTTATTTTATTACTCCAAATGTATTCTCTTTAAATAAACTAATTAATCTTACAATTAGAAACCTAAAGTAGCACTGTCCAATGTAGGAAGGTACACCATAGGCAGAAACAGCAGTGACCAGATATTATTCACTTGTTCTAAGTCTATAACCTTTCCTTGAACAGCAGCAAAAAGAAGAGCTTGCTGGACTGAGAGAAGGAACTGAGGACTCCTGATGTGTTTGATCTGGACCATTTGAGGTCAGGCTATTTGATGACATTCTGCTCTGAGCATCTCTGCTCTTCTTTGCGTTTGGAAGAAGGGAAGAGGAAATGTTCCTCAGATTTATTGAGTCTGGAGCGTTTTAAGCCAGGCAGGCTGGGTGCTACATGAGGATGTTGCAGCTCCAAAGCTCCAGATGCAACAACAGGAAATCAAACCACAGGAGCACAACAAAATAGGAAATGGATTTACTGCAGATATCAAGTAGAACTAAACTGCTCTGAATAATGAGACCCAAAACTGTGACTTCTTGTCTCTAACTTCACCTGTTACTTTGGCTTTGAGCAAATGGGGCATCCTCAGTGTCTTGACCTTCCCTCTGTAAGACTGGGGTGATGAGAGATGTCCACACAACTGAGGTTCCTTCTGAGGTTTTCAATGCACCCTGCAACAGTTACTAACTAATAACTGTGTGTTATTTTTATTTAACCCCCTTAGAAGTCAGTAAGGAACACACTTCGACTTTGTTGTGGTCAGTGTGCTGTCAGTGCTGAAGCTGTGCCATGGTTTGAGCTTCAGCGAGGCAAAATCAACACAATAGATGCCAGTTCAGGCAGGGCGTATTGGTTGTCCCCTACATACAAGGAAAATAAATGACCGTAAAGATTGCTAAGTCACACTGTCTGTATTGATGTTCTGTGTCGGCAGAGATTCCAATATGGGATCTCTGTGATTTAAAAAGAAAATTAAACGCTCCACCTAATTATAGGTCTGGGCACATATAGTTGCCTTTGAGTATTTGCAGCTGTCAGGTTCAAATATTTCTAATAACTGCGGCTGTGACATTTGTTCAACAGATGAGGTAAGAATAAAAAAGATAAAGGGGCACCAGCCTGGTTTCAGGAATGGAAAGAAGATCAGATACATCACTGGATGCCACGGAACACTGTAACATAAGTTTGAAGATGGGCTTGAACACACCAGATTTTGCAACCAAAATAAGATAGCAGGTGGCACGGTAGCAACTCTGGAAAACAACACGGGAAAACACCTCATGGAGGAAATGGGAAGAATGTGTTGCTCCACGTCCAGACCTGTGATGTCTGAATGTCAAGGTGTCTCTCAGGAGGGTTTAAGATCCTGGAGCACCTTGTGTCATTTTCCCATGGGGAGCAAAACTTGTGTGTTTCTCCTCTGTGCTGATGTTTCAGGAACACTCTATCCCTGTCTTGCATAGCTGATTTTCTTTTTTTCTTTTTCTCCTTGCAAATAATTTCTTACACATTCCCATCCTCTACTGCTGTGATACGCTGTGTGTAAGCCACGAGGTAATGACAGAAATATCGTTCTGCAAAGACTTCCACCGAGAATTCCCATCATGACATTGCTGACAGGGGATACCTTAAAAAGAAAGCACTGTAAGGAAAAACACATGTTTGGGTTTCTTCGGGGGGAGGGGGGTGAAGGCGAAGAAGGAGGAAAGATTAGGAGACTATTCTCAATGTGTCTTAGATCTATAATCTTTGCTGCAGAATCCAACTGTGCAGATCTATCAAGTTCAGCCATGCTTGAGTATACCACACAGGTGGATGGTTTAATCTTGACAGTTGAGCTCCCAACTGAAAGGAGGCAGAAGGAATGAGATGAGAGAACATGCTGAAACCTGTTCGGCTCCCAGCCGGGCTTTGGGGCTGTGCTGCTGGATAACTCTATTACTTGTAAAACAAAGGCACAGCGATGGGTGGCTCCTTCACTCGTAGGCACTGCATTGGTTTTCCTACAGCAGTTGCAAAATAGCAAGGACCCTCCCACCTGACAATATAAAGGAGTCGGGTGCAGCTCTGCCCTGATAAGGAAGAAATAGCAATGCGGATGTGCCCGAGGAGAAATAAAGGCTGAATGCAGCTGAGATACTCGAGTGCAGCGTGTGTTTTGTGGAGGAATTACAATATACCCAAGAGCTGTGTATTTTGAGCTGGATCTTCAAATCTGCACAGGTCGTGCATCCATGGAGTTCGTGTCTCGTATATACGACGAGTCGAAGCATCCAGTTCTCAGCAGGAATATTTCAGAGCTGCCACACATCCAAAACGCAGTGGGTTTGGATGCAAGTTGCGTTTCTCCTGCAAACTTCTAGCCACGTATGTAAAGATAGCATGGCTTGGGTTAACATTAGGGAAGAGAAATGCTAATGAAATGCTTAAGCACATACCTATGACACAATCTGAAACAGGTGGATATGGAGCGATTGAAGGCCTCACGCTTCACTCAAACCATATGTGAAACTCCCATTGCCATCCTGGGAGCAATGATCAAGGGCAGGAGATGGCTGTTAGGGAGCATGATTTAAAACTGACCTTGGAGAGCGTAATTTATGCTTTGGAGTCTCCTCAGATGTGTACCCAGTAGGAAATTCTGTAGCTACACCTGTTTACACATCTTTTGCCTCACCGAGATGCTAATGAGAAACCCAGCCCTCACGGTCACAGTGAGAAACTGTAACAATTACTGAACTACAGAAAGAAAATGGGTTTCAGGGACTGATTTATCAGCAGGCTTTCTTATGGGACAGATAATTCATACCAGGAGTTTTGAAGGGCTGCTGAGCTGCACTCAGCTTTTTGGGTGCAAAGCATCCAGCAGCTCTGGTAAACACCCAGTGCTCCAGAGCCAGAGCTGTCCCAGCCAAACTCCCTTCCGTTTTTTACTTTTTTTTTTTTTTTAATGGCATAAAAATGTTTAAATCATTTCCATCTGCCATTTGTATTTGTGAAGTTCTAGACCTGATGGGTCTTCAGAGCACTGCTCCTGCTGACACGTTTTCTTAATTCAATTTTTTTGGAGCCCATGGGCAGTTGAGGGCTCCACTCTGCACCACTGTTCATTGTGGACTTGGTACCTACTCAGCGTCCCCTCTGAGACCCAACCACGAGTGCTGCCTTTTATGTTCAGCAGCGCCCATTGACTAGGATTGTGTGCAAGGATGACCTTCCTGCTTGTCACACTCAGTCCCTGGGGGGCCTACAGTTGCAGATGGACAGAGTGATCTGGAAGAGTATTTTGCCTCATGTGTGACAACACCACCTGGAGAGGTCTTTGCACATTTATAGAGAGAGCCTTAAGGAGTGGTCTAATTCACTCAGAAAAGAGCTGTGCTGCACCCTCTCATAAGCCACAGTGGTGGCAAGTACCCCTTCAAAAACAGAAATTGGGTTCAGTTTTAGCAGACCTGGATCCGTTTCCTATAATTTCCCTACATTTCCTCCTAGAAATCCTCTCCACCTCCCCACCCAGCTTCCTCAGATTTGCTGGGGCAAACAGACCCACTTCGAGGACCTGCTGCCAGCCTTCTGCAGGCACAAGCAGTAGAGGTGCCCGGCTGTGGGTTGCTGTTGGAGCAGCACCCACAGCACTCTGCATGGCTGCAGTGCACCTTGTCTTGCACAAGGAACCAGGGCCGGGAGCAGTGGGAGTGAGGAAAATGCTTGGGGAGGTTCCAGGATCAAAAAGGTTGCTCAAACACTTGGCGTTACAATTTTGTTTGTGAATCATCATTTTACTCTGTTAAATGCAAGCATGGTAAAAGAAGAATAAGACGTGTATGTGGCTTTGCATGCTTAAGAAAATGTGCTCCTGCAGTGCTTGGATGCGATTGTGCAGTGTGAATCCATCAAAGCCACAGAGAACCTTTGAGAATCTAATCCCAGCCTCATTATTCTCCTTCCTAAAATCAGATTGCAAATCAGCAACAAGACTTCTGCTTAATGATAGCCTGAGGAGCGATGTTTGCGTTGTGAATCATGCGAGATTTCACACTGATAGATGGTGAGTACATACTGCGATATCATCTGAGTGTTTGGCACGGTTCAAGGAGAAGGAGGAGATGCACACTTTGGCCAGGAGGTTTCCAGTGCCCATCCATCCCCATGGCTGCTGTCCACAGCACCACAGCCCGTGGGTTACCAGGTGATGGTGGCAGCCATGGGACACTACTGGGCTCCTTGGTTCTCTGCATGAAGAGCTGCTTTTGTAACATGCACACCCTCCCTCGCCCCTCTAAAAGCCTTGGGAATCGGAAGACTCCTTTTTCTCTTGGCATAAGCAGGACATAAATTCAAAGGGTTCTGTTGAATATTTGTTAAGATGCATATTTATGTGTAAAACCCTCCCTACCGCTCAGAAAACATTTAGTTAAAAGAGGATAAAGATGATTTACTTATGCCTTAGGGCTGTTGCTATTTAAGCACTGCACATTTATTTCTATTTACTCTGGTATTTACTGAAAAAGCATAGTTAAATTAGCAATCGTTGCTTCTCCTGAGATGATTCTGAAGGCTGTTACAGCACTTCTTCAAGGGAACAAATTGGATGAACGAACCATGTCATTCTGCCTGTAGGACACTGAAAGCAAACGCTGTTTCTCCAGTGGCCACACAGAAAGGAATTGATGTCCTGGGATTCCTCCATTTGTCAAAGACTTATTTGGGTAGAAAACAGCTCTACGAGCTGCTGTCACCATGTGACATGTGTGACATCAGTGAGATGGGGTGCTCTGTCATCCAAGTTTGCACAAAGTGTGCAGGTTTCAGGTACCCAGTGAGCTCAATAAATAGTATATAAGGGGCAACATCCCTGGGAGTCCTGCTCTGAGCTCCATGGGGCTTTTTTCTGTTGGGGATATTAGCAGTAACAATGCCAGCACAGCCGATAACAGCCTGGCTGGGCTTAATGACCCCAGGCAGGCAGCTCCTCTCAGCTGGCTCCCAATCCCCAGGAAATGCACCCTGGCTGATTACTGTCGCCTAAGGAGTCGCACATGGAACAGGGAACCTTCTTTTCATTAGCTGAACCGGTGCCCAAGGAGCCACTGCAGAAACATATTTTTTCAATCAGATAATGCATTCCCAATTAAATGACTTGGTTTTTGCCCATTTTGTCTTCCTTTCCTGCCATACAGGAGCTATCTGTGCTTAACATTGTAATGGAATCTTACCATGAAGTTGGCTGCGTGCTTCTAAAGTGATGGTAACGGTCATTAAGATGTGTTATTGTTTTTCGCTGTGTGTATTTGTACCATATGGACATGCAACATGACTCAGAGCAAAGCATTCCCAAAAAACACAGGACAAGATGTGACTGATGAAGCTGTGTAGAGTGGCAGAGGAAGAGAAGTGCCTGAAGGAACTCACAGCAAGCAGAAAACTGCATCTTCCCATACCTGCCTCAGTAGAGTTCCCCACAGGTGGCTTTGGCAAGGGCGTAATAAATGAGTGCACATGTTTGTCATAAGCGTTATGAATGATATATGGCAAATGTTTGCAAAGCAATGGAGAAGAAAGGCTGCTAGGGCAGGACTTGGGGTTTTAGATGGCAGGCATGCAAGAAGGAATGGGAGCTGAAGATAAAAGGGTTTGGGGAGCGCCAGCAGAGCTGAATTAAATATGAATCAGATATATTTGACAAAGAGCAAGGTAAAAAATAGGGGAAGATTTCCATTTCTCAGAGCTCTTAAACCATGGCTGTGTCCCTTTCCAGGGCTGCCTTTGCTGGAGGGAGGGGAATTGCATGTGCTACTGGCCCAAAGGCAGCAAAAAGAAGGAGGCTGCTGCTCCCTGGAGACACAAATTCACCTGGAAAGTGATCCCACGAAAGACTGACCCACTGCAGGTGCCATTCCCTGGTCACTTGGTTTGGTGGTGAGGGCAAGACTGGCATTTATCAGGTCCGTGCAAAACAGGTGAAGTTCTGCCAGAAAATAATTTTCCTCAGTGGGTTTCCCTGGTTCTGAAAGCATTTTTTTTTCTTTCTTAATATGACTTCTGCAGTCTTCTGAACAGAGTAGTGCAAAAGAAATAATGTTTGAGGCAATTTCCTGCATATAACAAGTTTAATGGCTCCGCACTGAAACGTGAAGTAAATAACTTTGAAGCATAGTTAGTCTTTGTTCTTGGTTTCAGTGGTGAATTTCTTAAAGCTCTCATGTTCTGGAGATCTTATTTTTTTATTTTCAAGAAAAAAAAAACAGTTAAAAAACACACAACACAAACCTTGGCACATGTAATGGAAATCCATCAAAATGAGAATTTCAAATGTTGGTAAATCGATGCCATCCCCACACTCTGTGCCCTTTCCTTAAAGATGATGCAGACATTTATTTAAAAAGAAGCCTGTACAGTGTTTGATATGCAGTGAGTTAAACACCAAGAGTGCTTTAGAACAATTGCAAAGGAGGGTGAGCTCCTGCAACGCACCCTTAAGCCGACAGCCATTGCGTGTGCCAGTGCTTGTTGCCTCCCTCTGCCCAGGTCATGCTGTGCAATGCACTCGTGGCCCTGCCCTCATTTGCTTTGGGCAGAGGTGGAGGTGGTGAAACTCTCCATGTACTGTCAAGAAAAGACTTTTCCTGTGGTCTGAGAAGTCAACCTGCCTGCAAGTGGTCTACAGCATGCAGTGCCGGTGCACACCTCCAGCAGTAGGGCTTGGTGAGCTTTTGCAGCTTGCTGTGAGAACTCTGTCCTGGGAGGTTGTCACTCATCCCATGCAGCAGCTCCTGCCTGGAGCAATCCATCACCATGTCAGAGGCAAGCCCTTGCTTGTTCCTTTCTATGGATCAGAAGAGAAAGACACATCCAGGGAAGGGAGGAACAGCTCTTCGTGTCACGGTGTCACAATCACAGATGTGTTTTTTCAGTGTGCGTGACCCAAGGGGAGCACCCACCCCACCCGTGCGGTGTGGGGACCAAGACAGGGAGGTACAGCACAGGGTACACAGGGCATACGGGACACAACAGGCACAGGGCACAGCTGTGTCTCCAGTAGATTGCACCTCCCCTGGTGCACTGAGACGTGGGATGCTCAGCACCCACCAAGGCCAGGGTTGCAGAGTCCAGCTGCTGTCTCTGAGGACAGCACAGGTTGGGCAAGCTGCTGTATGAGGTGGTCTTACCCCATCTCTGCTCTGAGGCAGAACTCTGCATGCACAGTTAGTGCTTGCATTGTCTGCGCCATATGCACCCATCTGGTTCTGCTGAAGGTTTTGATCTCATCCGGGTTTGATTTATGCAAGAACAGCAGCATTCCCTCTGTAGAAGGCAATGCGTGATGGTTAACATTGCCACTGCTTAAGGGTATGGCCTCATCCCACCAAGGCAGAGTTTTACATTGCCCTTATTGGACACATCTGGAGGAGGAAAGGAGCTCTACTCCCTTGGCCCATGTTGGCTGGGTTTGGGCCAGGCAATGTGAAACCCCTCTGCATTTTGCAATGCCGTGGTTTGCGGGCACGCTGTTTTTCTGATGGCCACAGCTTGGGAAAATGATAATGAAGAGGCTGGTATGTTGTCTGCACTGCAAAACACAAAGCAGGAATTTTTAACTCAGGTTTCCATCCCCCATTGTGAGGGGGCAGGCTCGGCATCTGCATGATGAAGAACCTCAATGAAATGTGTTGAGAGGGCTGTGCTCACAGGAGCAGGTTGGCATCATAAGTTCGCATGCGTTGAACATAGCAGTGCCCCATGTAGCTCATCTTGTGCCTTGGGTTGTCCTCACTGACATTAATGATCTTGCTCATTTGGGTTTCATTCTTCATGCTTCATACTCCATACTTCATTCAAGTGCTGCGTGCTTGAAAGTCCTCTTTGTGTTTGTTTTTTTCTTTTTTAAATTATCTTGTTAACATCAAGTAACATGACATATCATGATGCATTATCATACCATGTTACACCATTCATTTTATTGCATGACATCTTGCAAAGTTTATGAATGAGTATTCATTAGTGCTGAAAAATGGGACCTGGTTGCTCAAGGCTCCCACAAGGAAAAATGAAATGTGAAATTTGTCACACGAAGAGCTCTTTGTCTTCACTTCCTGATGAAATCTGATTCTGGGTGAGATACACTGATTTCCATTAGAAGAACACTGTTCTGGGAATTGGGATGGGAACTGAGAAGAGACAATTTCAATTTAAATGTCACAGGAAAGCCAGGAAGGCCAAATAGTGACCTGACCTGGAGCGAGCGCAGAGTTCTGTAGCAGTCAGGGCTGGTAAGCCCTGCAAAAAGTGATTTGTTAGGGTTTGGGTGAATTTCTGTGATGTAGATACTGGAAGGAATTTTTATGGGATCTGGCCCTAGAATTGAGAGGATTAAATAGCAAAGGAAAATCCAATGTGCTATTCGTAACTGATAGCGCACAGAAATGATAGTTCTTGTAGCAACTGGAATTTGAGTCACCGCTGCCTGTAGCCAGCCACTTCCAGCCATCTGCACACCAGGAGCCAGCCCTGAGCCCAGGCTCTGCATCACGAGCAGTGCACATCACACGGGGCCACGCAGCAGCAAAACGGAAAGAACTGTCCTTTATGGAAAGGGTTGTCTGAAGCTTGTCCTTTTGCAGGCACTGTGTTTGTCCTAGAAATATTTTCCCATTTGAAGAAATATGCTGCAGTAGGCCTGGATTTCTTCATGACATCAGGAGGGGTGTCCCGTGGAAGGAAAAAGGATGCAGCCCCCGGGTGTGCTTTAGAAGCCATTTGTCCTCGCAGCAAAATTTAGACCATGTGGCAAAATCAGTCTGGCTTGGAGGAGCCAAAGGTAAGGTCCTCAGTGCAGCATCAAGCAAGCCAGAAAATGCACAGGACAGGAAACAAATCATAAAAAGCTCTGCAGCGATGCAGCCCACGCTCCTGCCCTAGTGCAGTAACACGCTGTGTATCATGGGCTGCCATGGGAGGCTGGTCTGGGTTTCATCAGCAGGGTTTGAGACGCTTCTTGGACTATTTTCTATTGGAATTAAACCAAAATATCACAAGGTTGTGGTCAGGCTTACAGGAGAGAATGAAGGTAATATGGTCTGTGAGTTTGTGCAGAGGACTTGAAATCAGTTCAGGATCCAAACTTGTATCCCGTTAACTCAGAGTTTTCTCTGTGCTCTATTTATCCTCTGTGTGACTGTGTTCCTGCAGTATGGTGGTGCCCACCTGAGCCACAGCTACTAGGATCAACGCCTTCAGTTTGGGAGGCAAAGTGGTGTACAATCTTCATCTCTTGTGTATTGCAATGCATGCTGAGTTTGAATGTCGCTGCCAGAATGTTCCCTGAGATGATAGATAGTGCTGTCTCCAGGTACTGCCTGCATGAAGCTGAGTGTCCGAGGGAGGGGTGAGAACTGAGGATTAGTCCTACTGCATCCCCTGGTGGTGCGATGCTGGGGCATGGGGAGGTCTCATCCACATGGGGAGCTGTGTTTCGTAGAGGATGGTCGCTGAGCCATTGAGGCTGCTCAACACTTCCAAGAGCACAACGTCAGACAAAGGGTTACGTTTTCAAATGCTAAATGTGAGACAAAATGGAAGATAAACACATGAAAAAAATGATGGGTTTTCCATAAGGCTACTGATGGATTACTGACCTTTTCACATGTTGATTTGGTGTGTCACCTACAGAATGGTCTTCGTATTCAGCAGACCTACAAACCCAGGCTGTGGTGGGAGATTCTCCAGATACTGAACGTGGTTGTTGCTTGGTTAGAGACGTTCAGATTATCACTCTGAATGCAGTGAAAATCTGAGGTGAGATCAGAAACCTCTTCTCGAGAGTGACCTGACTGGGAGGGGGAACCCTACAGTGGACAAACCAATGTCCAACACATGAGGTCTTCAGAATACTGCGATGGGGAAGTTCACCTAAGTCAGAAAGCACAGGATTTGCTGAGGCTTCGGGATTTGTGAAGGTGTTTCCAACGGCTTGCTGCTGGATCTTGATGAAATAACTGAGCCAGTGGCACACAGTCTTCCTAAATGCCGAGATCTTGATGGTCACCACTGCAGGGGAGTGAGGTCTGTGTCTCAGAGCTGCTGGGGCTGTGCCCGGGATGCGCTGCCTGCGGGATGCGATGCAGGAGGTGGTGTGGAGGAGGGAAGGAACGCCAGGCCTGCAAATTAGCATCAAAGCATTGGTGCGAGGTTTATGGGGACATTTACTAGTGTTGTTTTCATTATTTACACCAGCCTTGATTCTAGGAGTTCTCATTAAAAGTGTAATAAATGTAAAAATATTTTACAGGGTAATAAAAGTTCCAAAGCAAAAATAACTTTATATAGTGCGATTTTTTTTTCTTTTACAAAATACTGTGTGGTATCATACTGAACCTGCTGATTGCTGATGGGACAAGAGAAACCCCTCTGTTCTGGTGCAGTGTGAGGGGACGGGCTGGGGCTCAGCACTGCTTCCCTGCCAACCACTCACCAGGTAATGGCAACTTTTGCTATCGGTGGCTTGGAGGAGAGCGTGGCAGGCCAAAGGCAACCATTCCTTATGGGGAAAGCAGAGAAAACCAGACCATTTGCATTTCTTAAAATTTCTTTTTCTGGTTTAAAAAAATACATTAAATGTATCCAGAAAGGCACTGGAAAATATGGGACTGACAAAAGGAAAATACATTAATGTTTTCAAGTTCCTCTATAAAATATGTTTGCATAAACACATTGTGTGTAGTCAGGACTAGCCTATAGTTTCTGGAAGTATGTTAAACAAGAAGAGTGATATTTGCCAAATCCTCTGTTATGGTTTTGGGATGTGCAGTCCTCTGCAGAAGGACAGAACTGAAACGAGGAAACACTTTGGAATGAACTCAGCTTGGAGGCAATCCAGAATCCTTGTGGAATGAGTGGAGATGAAAAAAAAATTGAATTTAACCATTAAATCATCCAGCAACTTGTCATCTGCGGCATTTATCTTCTAGTCCCAAAGATAATAATGTTCCAAAGCCATAATGACATCTAAACATCTTTGATCACGGAGCCCATGAATCGGTCCAAAAATGCTGAATTTGGCTGTCTCTCATGGGTTATCCTAATAAATACTGAGTCAGCTTTGCAAATGGAGTGGTTTTCAAAAGTGTGGAATGAACATAGATGGGCTTGACCTACATGAAGCTGGAGGTGTCAGTTACAGCAGCCGGTGGGACTTCTGTTTGCATGAAAGCAAATGTAAGACTTTTGGTTTTAGGCTCCTGCAACCGTGAATACTCCGAATATTTTTTATCCAGGCTGATGCTAAAAGCTGCCTTCATAATTTGGTGTGAGCAAAGACTTTGTCTCATGAAGGTTCTAGACCCAGTTTTTAGCACTTTGAGTATCTGAGCTGGTGTGTAAGCCTGTGCTTGGGCAGAGAGAATGGAAATGAAACGGGTTCCTGCTAGAAGCAGCCTTGACCTTTTTCCTTGCCCATTGACAAAGCCAACCCATGTTCAGGACTAGGAAAGCATTAGCTAATGAACAAGGGGAAGTGCCATCCTCACAAAGACCATGGCACAATCAGACCAATGCCATTTCTAAAATCCATTAAAAAAATCAGCCAGGCAAGACAGCTAGAGCATTTTGATCCTGTCTAGCAGGTATGAGCTGAATGCTCAGGAAGATGGTATTACTGCATGATGCTGAATTTGGCCTTTTGAGCTGAATCATCCACTGCTGGATTCTGTCTGTGTGTCTGTGACTAGAATAGGGAGTTTCTCTGTGAAGCTACTCAAAGGCACGAGTCAACCAGGAGCTGTGCAATATTTTCTTAGCAGAAAATAAATGTAGACCCCAGATTTTTTTTTTTTCTAATCTTCCCCCCCCTCCTAAAATATTGGGAGGAAATGTGGGGCTCCAAATGGGACGATCACTGTGAGAAAATGTGGCTGGTTTTACTGTGCCTGCTGCTGTGCCCCAAGGCCACAATTAGGGCTGGAATCCCATTGTGCCGGGCATTGTCCAAGAACAGAGGAAGAAACAATCCCTGGCTTGGAGGCCTGCAATATTGATTAATCTTTATTTGTTCGTGCAATTACTAGTTTATTATTAAATGCTGTTACTTGTGTTAGAAGGCAAACATTCTCAAGCCATAATGAGTCCAGGGATCAGTCATGGCATAAGCCGCATATCGCATGCAGATAAGATGGAAATATTTGTCTCGTTTTCATAGATGCCTCGTTGAAGTTTCATGTTTTCAGACAATCTCGGGGTGTTGGACTCACATTCCCTGGAAGTCTGTGTGGCCAGGGCACAGGAACTGCCACAGCCCCTTGTGAACACGCATCCTAAAGGGACGTGCCCCAAAGCCTGTGTGAGACAGCAGCAATAGTATCCCACGTCCCAAGCTGGTTCTCCTGAAATAGTATCTCTTGTTTCTGCAAAAACTTGGATATTCTGTGAGTATGCCTGTACATACCATTTCCTGGAAGGATACCTTGATAGCACTCCCAAGACACAAGTAATCTATATGAGCTTATTTTGCCTGCTGGCTGAAGTACTGTGTTGACCACACATTGATTTTGGCTTTCCCATTGCATTGCTGTTATCTCTTTTGCTATCTCATAATTTACAGGAAATTCGAAACTGGTTGCAATCACAACTCATAATTTGAAATGCTAATCCTTGGGCTGTCACTCCAGCTGTAACACATACAGCCTGCTCTATTAAACTTTAATGTGCACCCTAATAGCCATGTGAGGCTCGAAATCCAGGGATTAGCTTTGATTCCAGTTTAACTACTGATAGGCGCCTGTAGTATTATAAAGGACTCTTTCTCTTCTGAGGAGCACTGAACATCTTTGCTTTGGTTTGTTTATAAGCTACTGAAAGTCAGACTAACATAGATTTTCTCCAAAAAGGACTACTATAAACCACATTTAATCTAGCTGAAAAATGGTACGCTCAGAGCAGTAACAACTCAATTTCTCACCCTGTGTGTCGCAGACTAGGGGAAGAGTTGACTTTTCTGTCACAGTCTGTCTAGGCTGTGACATTCAGAACCATCTGGATTCTGTGAGTGGGTGGAAGATTGGGTGTGAAGCAGCTGGATTGTGTAAGATGGGTAAGAACCTGGCCCTGCTTGAACCAAGAGCAACACTTCCACTGAATTCAGCAGGGTCAATATGATCCACGATATACTGAATAAGGGATGTTGAATGCTGTCCAAAGAGATGCTGACAAGGGACGTAGCTATGGGTTTTGGCCGTGTCTTGCATGTCTCCACATCACGTTGATAGTAAGACTAAGGTACATGTAAGTGCAGAGCTCAGGTGGTCTCCTGTGTCAAAACTAGGTAGGATTTGTAGGAATAAAGTCTTCTTCACAGCTGGAAAGCATTCTGGAAACAGAATACTCCTATGTTTTTTTAGCAGACGTAACAATACCAATTTGGGTGTCTGGTTGAGAATCACTTTGGCAAAAATGTTTTCTTTGTGGGGGAAGATTTGGTCACCACCCCCAAGAATGAGGCTGCAACCTACTCCTGAAGATCTTGATACCACAGTGAATGTCCATGGTTACTCCAGAGTGGGTTATTGCAATATGGTCATCCACAAAGCTCTTCCCACAGACCACCAAGGACAACTGAGGCAGCAGAAAGAAGTGTATTATTTTCTATGCAGCTTGCAGTAGGAAAGACATCTCTGGACCAGAGTGTCATCTCTTCCTATGCATACACACCCCAGTAAGCTGAACAGCCTGAGAAGGTGGCACTTCCCTTCTCTGCCAAAACTCCTGATTCGTACACTTGATCTGTGTGGTTTGAGTAGGAAACACAAGTATTCCCTGCTGTCGTAGCTGTATGCTGGGATACTCTGCATGAGGCAGAGCTTCCTGCTGTGCATCACTCTTTCCTCACAGTTGTTCAGGGAAAGATTTTAGTTCTGCCTTGATTTGGAACAGAACCCATTGCTGAAGCTCAAGATTCTTTTTATTTATTTATTATCATTTTTTTCCCCCCCTACAAAACTGAATTCTTGTTGTTCTGGAGGATATGTCAAACCCCATTCAGATGCAGGTCTTCATTCCCACCTAGGATCTATCACTTAGGACCTGAGTGCCTTTTTTAGAGGGAACACCAAGACAGATGCTGAGTTCAGATGGGAGTTTTGGAATGATGCACTAATTTGTTCCAATCCCTCATAGATTTCAAGTATGGCCTTTGGCTGTGAAAAATGCTCACCCCTCTGAGTTTGAGTTTATTGGCTTCCTGAGTGTTTTATGAGGATTCAGTGCTACATTTTCTTGGGATTGTGTTGAATGGGTACCTGGCTTACTGGTGTAGATAGATGGAAATTTTTAATGACTGGCGTGTGTGGTTTATAGCTATTTTTGTGCATATTTTCAATAGCCACAGTAGTTACGCCCATAAACTGAAAAAAACACCCTCTTTCCCGTCTGCTGGATTTTCTTTCAGCTCATGTATATTCTTGTTTATTCTGCTGTGCTTCCAAGATGGAAGTTTGTACAAACATTTTAAAGTTTTGAGAAACAACAACCAGAGGCAAAAGGAGAAAAAGAAAAACAAGAAGCAGGGCGATCCTCTCTCAAGTGGGTCTGTGCATCCTTTGCTTTATCGTCTAGAGCTTCAAGCTGGCATGGATTTTTATAACACTTGGGAGATGCGGAAGCTTCTATTTGCTGCTCTGCAAACGAGTATGACATAGTGTTTCTTTCACATATGTTCTTTGGAATCCTTCCCCTGGCTACATAGCTCCATGTTTCCTGCAGATTATGTACATATGAAGGAAATAATCAGAGCAGATGCCACCCAAATACCTGTGGGTGATCAGATAACCCAACCCGCTCTACAGCTTTACAAAACCCTGAGTCAGGTGTTTGCTATCCAGAGATGTTTCCTGAAAAAAAAAATCATTTCTGGGGTTTGCACACCCAAACTTGATTCATCTCTTGTAGGTTTCACCACAGTCACTGAGGACACAAGGATGAGAAGCTATGAGGAGAGCGAGGAGGGAGCTGGGTGACAGGAGGAGGCTCTCCAGCTGGCTCCAGTCCTTGGAGTTCCCTTATGAGCAGATGAGTTTTATACAAAAAGGAAAAGCAAGTGGAGCTTGTTCAGCTAGTTCGCCACTCATGGCTGATCTAGCAGTATCTGCCATGTTCATCAAAAGTACAGTTAATACTATTTTGTATAATTCTTTGATTTTCATAAGATCTCCATTGGCTGTAATACCAACGCAGAGAGTCAGTCATGCCAATTACTTTTTGATGGTAACTTCAAGCTCGAAAAGCAAAGACGCACTCAGTGTGTCTGATTTTGACAGCGAACTACTCAGCTGCAGGTTGATGCCCAGGGAGGCTGAGTCAGTGTTCCTGGAAGAGTTCAAGAAATGTTTAGATGTTATAGTAAGGGACATGGTTTAGTTGGGAAACATCAGTGGTAGGTGGACGTTTGGACTGGATGATCTTGGAGGTTTTTTCCAACTGCAGTGATGCTAGGATTCTGTGGTACTGGTTGTCAGGATGCTGGATGTTATGAGACCCTCAATGCTCCTCAGGGTTCAAGGGGAGGCAGGGTGTGGAATGGCCACAACACGGTGGGGACCGGGATCTGGTCTACAGACCCACTGCCAATGGCAAGGGCATGACAGACAGACCCGGGCCGCCAAAGTGGTGCAAACAAAATAGCTGTGTGGAGGAGAGCCACGTCCGATGGGTTGCAGCTGTCCCTCTGCCTCCCAGCCACCCCCGCCCTGCTCCAAATGTAAATCATCACCCTTTTCCCTTTTAACATAACAGTTGTGTCATTTAAAAGCTCAAAGAGCTGAGAAAAAAGTCTACTTGTTTAGAGAAACCATTAAAACAAATTATGAGCATTTAATAAATGGGGAAAACTGTCTGTTTGTCATAACATGGAATTTTTCCTTTAAATATCCAAACAACTGCCCAAAAGGTTACTCGTGGATGGGTGTGTCTGGGGGACACTTTCAGGGTCAGTCTGCCCCGGGGTCCTTGCTGTGAGTCTTTGGCCCAGATTTTGGCCACAGCCAACATGGGTGGGTGGAGGTCCTGGGTGGGCTCTGGGACTGGCAATAGAGCGTGGTGCCTGCAGTACCTGCTGCCTCTGCCCTGGTTGAGGAGGGATGCATGCGAACAGCATTTTTTTAACGCATTGATGCACTTCTTGAATAAACAGTAGCTTGGCGACTGCATTTGGAAAGCAGTTGGACGTTTTTCTCACTCCTCTGATGCTATTTCTCTTTCAAAACATTTCCTGATCCCAAGCTCCTTCCTCAGGTTGTGGGAACGTTCAGGTTCGGATCTGCAGTGTGTGGGCTGGCCCCTCTCCAGTTGTTTAACAGATGATTGCTTTGAATAGGATTATCTTGGACAGGCAGAGAATCATCTCACAGCACTGGGGCCGCCTTCGCCCTGGGAGGGGGGAGTGACTGGGCCATGCTGCGAGGTGCTGGGCTTGCCTGGCTGGCAGGGATCTCCTCCAGACAGCTCTTCCAGCTCTGGAGCTGTGATCTGATCTTTAAGAGCTATTAAGTCCTTGGTCCTTAAGAATGATTGATTACCGGCTAAACCTCCTTATAATGAGCCTCTTTACCTTTAGGATCTACCAAAGCTAGGGAGAAAGCCTGTTTTGTATGTCGCTGTTTGGTGACTCAGGAGCCTGGAGGTAAGTAAGTCCTTAGCTTTTAAGTGCACAACATTTAGTTCTATACAGGATTGCAGCTTCACTGAGAAGGAAACTTACTGCTGGCTCCCACTCTTGCTTCTAAGGGATGCCTGCCGTCATTTTGTGGACCAGCTCCTGAGGGCAGCAGACACTGAGCCAACCCCTCTGCAGATCGGCAGCTTCAGCATTGCATGCTGCTAAGAGGAGGCAACACCAGCTGGGTTCCAGCAGGCACAAGGCTGCCAAGCTCCTTGCTGTGCCAAGGCTGGCTGTGGCATCCCTGCCACTGAGGGGACCCTGCTTTGTGCTGCTGTCATCCTGGAGCAAAGTGAAGGGAAAAGGAAGGAAACCTCACACGGTCAATCTCCACTTAGGTTGGTTTCCTTGGAAGAGTTTGGCTGAATTTGTGGACGTACATGAATTGAGACGCGGTGATTCCTAAGGGCCCGTTGCAACACTTCTCTGTAGGGCTCACGGGGAAGATGAGGGTGAGAAACCAGCACTGACCTCAGAGGTAATGCTGTGAGCAGGAGCTGGTGCTGCTTAATCAGATCAGCCAGGAAGAAGCAGGAATGGGGAAAGGCAGGATGAAGATGAAACTTGGGCAGGATTTTGGGATGTGCTGATACAGGGAAAGAGGGACAGAATCAGAGAAGTGGCAAAAAGTCTAGACAAATAGGCTCTGAAAACCCAGTCCTCAGCTTCCACTGGCATGAATTAGGCATTTTGGGTAAAGCAGAGCGTGGAGACGTAATCTGTGGAGGGCCTCACTGAAAAACAAAAGCACAATTGAGAGATAGTGATTCAAGAGGACACTGTCCTTCGAGTGCACCTTGTTCTGGTGTGAATATTAACTCCAGTAATGAGAGGGCACTGTGTCAGGCTCTCCATTTCAGGTCAGTAACGAGCATTTTATTTCCTCCCTATCATTAAAGATGAAGAAAATCCTTTTCTTTTATCCTCCTTGGCTCTTTAAATTTAGAGTCCTCCTTGGTCATATGTGTGAAGACTTTGTGAATCGAATGTGAATTCTCCAACTTCTCTCCCACAGGTTTTAATCCCTTCTTTTGTTTCACCATGTGGTTGTGTAAGTAGTTCCCTTGAGAACAGGGCTCCAGGAATATATAATTAAATCAAAACTTTGGCACTAATAAGTGATCTTATCACTTCGTTGGGCTTTTTTCAGGTCTTTGTGTGATATTCCTAGGCCGCCCATTTGAAGTTATTTAATTACAAAGCCCCCACAATGAAGCCAGGGCCTGGGATGTTTTTGTTTTATTTTTCATAGCATATTATATCATGTGTTATGATGCTCTGCACCAGGTGACCAAGGAAGGGTTGACAACCCTTCAGGAATATCATTGTCAAAACTGATGGTGCAGAGATTATTCTTGCTATGAGTGATTACTGAGGAGAAATTCCTCATCGAGCCCTGGTGAAATGAGTGCTTGAGCCCCACATAACTGCCACCATCATCAAGCCCAATGGTGACCATGGGTAAGAGTGAGAAGAAGGAATGCAAAACCCTGAGAAAAGTACTGCAGTGAGTTTTCCTGTATCCCGTGCTTCCCACTTCCATGTGTGGTGGAGATGTGTGGCTGCAGTGACCTTGGAGGGGTGGTACAAGTTGCCCAATGTGGGTTTCTCCATGGGTTGAACCTCTCCTTTGTTCGCCTGTGAGCAGGATGAGGTATCAGGGTGCAGCCTTCAACCTTGAGAAGCCTCAGGGCCTGAGTTGACTAGGTGTGAAGATGTTTGAGTACTTCAAGATGAAGATAAGATATGGAGATTTTTAAAAACCCTGTTAAAAAACTGTCATCACCTGAAGTGCATTCTAGGCAATGAGTTACATGTGCTTAGGACGGAGATAAAATTGATAGAAAGTCACCCAAAGCACCTGTCTGCATCTTTCAGAGCCTGAATAATCGTGACAACTGACCTGCCACTCCTCCCCAAAGCCTGTGCAATGTGACTCGGAATGATGTGAAACCTGATACAATAACAGAGGGCAGACACTGGTGTGATGCAGTGTTATGATTACACGGTGGCATGGCAGTGTATGCAACCTAGTATTTTCAAAACCCCAAAGCATGTTCTTGTTTTGTTTTGTTTTGTTTTCTTCTTTTTAATTTTTTCTTTTTTTTCCCCAAGAAACACTGTTTTTCCAACCCTCTAGCTCGCCTTACATGACTGGTGATGTCCTGGAAGGTGAGAGCTGAGAGCTGGGGATGGTCATCTCTCAACAAGATCCACTAAGGCCATAGGGAGCTCCCTGCCAGGCGGAGGTGGGCATACAGGCTTCCTGTATTGTCCCCCTATTGGACAATATTTTCCTCAATGCAACCAAGCTGTATTTTTCCTGCCATTACTCCAAAAAATATCAGAGAGCTCTCTGTGTATCTCAAGACTTCGGCTTTCAAATCTTATGCAACCTGCAATGGAAAAGGGCTTTTAAACTGATCTGTTTGCTCAAAGGCCTTCAATCTCTCAGCACAAACTGCCCCTGGGAAGCCCTTCCCCCTCTTTAAACAGCAAATCTGTTTCAAGAGCTTCCTCAATGGCAGCTCTATCTATCTCTGGGCACGACAGTTGGTGGAATCTGCTCTGCTCTCAGTTGGCCATGTGACTTTGGGGTAAGACCTCGCTGTTGTTTCGCTCCATCAACTGAGGCTCTGCTGATTGATGGGCTCCAACTGCCCAGGTGCAGTTTGCTGTGCACCTGAGCCTCAAGCAGGTTTTTGGGGTGTTCAGGCAGAAAGCACTCTATCTGAATGTCGGGTGTTGATGCAATAATAACTGAATCAGCATACCCTCACTGTGTCATTTTCAGGTCTCATTTTGTTGCTTTTCTTCCCGCTTGGAATGCTGCTCCATTTACTAACTTTTTATTTGCTTTACTCCCAGCTTGCTTACCTATCATCACTAATTACAGAACAAACAATTGCAGTCATACAGTAATGAATAGCAACCTTTTGGCTTTTTATTTTTTCTATTTTTTTGTGGGTGCACCTGGTTCAAACACCAAAGATAAATAGGAGTGACTTTCCAGTTCTCCCCTCCTTTGCCCAGAAGCAGAATTTCCATCAATCCATTTGGTGACAGTGTGAGGCTTTGCCAAGTAGGCAGAAGGAGAGGGTGTTCTGACATCTCCTGCAAGCAGAGTTCAAGTGTTGCTGTTTGAGCACTGTTCCCTTCCATTTCCATTGCTTTCCCACCTGAACTTGTGCTGGCAACACGGCAAGCAGTTCTCTTTTGACCCCAGTGCAATCTGCTCTACACTCACCCTGGCTCTGGCTGAGCTGAAACTCCTTGCAGTAAGCCCCAGTGCAGCCCCACATTGACTGCTGCACTATGAGGTGAGAAAAAGGAGAAATTTGGAGGAGAGCCCCAGAGCTTTGCTGTACTGGTGCCTAATGCAGCACAGCAGTTTGGTGAAGCACTAGCACAGCGTCATCGATTTCCCTGCTGTTCTGTGTAAACTTATGCACCCACATAAGAGTATCAATTAGATCTGGGCTTATGGTGACAATGGAAAAAAGCAAGGTAAATCCACTATAAAGTGCATCATTAAAAACACCTCACAAATGAAGATTAAGCAAGTCTTAAAATGCACCTGGAAATAGGAAATTGCCTATTGTAAGTGAAACGAATGTTGATATAAAGGGTTTAACTAAAATGGAATTAGTGCTTCTGTTAATCTTTTTGTATTTCCTTTTGCTGTTGTATATGATTGGGCAGAGACATGTCCCTGCCTGGGCTGGGAGTGGTTCTGCTTGGGACCAGCCCCCACCCTGGGCATTTATCATAGAAACATAGTTTGAGTTGAAAGGGACCATTACTGGAAGATGTGTAGTCCAGCTTTCCCGCATTGAAGAGGGACATCTACAGCTCGATCTATTTCTGATGGATGTTTTGATGAATGCAATATAATTTGGGAAAGCATTTTTTTTTTTTTAGTTAAAACTCCTCCTCTACTCGGATGATACCCATGGCCTCACACCCTCTGGAGCTTGCTAACACTTCTGACAAACAGGTGTTCAATTTTGCTACAAGTATGTTTACAGGGAGATGAGACCTGCTTACCTGGGAGTCACCCACTGAACTGGTTTGGTGTAATTTTTATGCAGGACTAACTAGTGATGCACTAGGGTAAATCTAGACCTACTTTTTGAGGATGCAGACATCCATCATTTGCAAGACTGTAGAGAATCACACTCCCTGTTTATTCAAAAGGATCACTGAAATTCTTTCCCATTCTAGAAAAGATAAAAACATATGAATCAGGCCATGGAAAATTGTGAATTTGGCTCAATGGTGTGGAGCTCCTCCACCAGTAGAGATGTTCCAGGAGAGCTCTTCTGCCATGCTGGGTTGTGGGGCTGCTCCCTGCCTGCAGAGCAGGTACCCATCCCCAGGATGTGAGCTGTGTGGACTTCCCAGTGGGGATGACTGCCCCACTGTGTGCCTGGCAACTCTGGGGATCTGTAGATATTGGTAGAACTTTAATGCAGAGAACTTGTGTTGGTAGGAGTTTGCTGCAGGGTCAGTGAGGTTTGAGATCATCACTTTGTGCCTGGGTGTTGGAGTCCTTCTGCTGATTTCTTGGCTCTGCTGTTTGCCTCTGCAATGGTAGGGGAATTATTTGAATTAGAGCAGCAGGCAAGCTGCTCTCAATAAATGGGCTTGCTACATCCACATGGAGCAGATCTTTCTGCACCTCACTTTCCTCATAATTAACAGTAATTATTGTAGAGGTATTGTGAGGATGATGTGTGGGCAAAGTCTGAGTCTTAGGCTTGAAGCTGCATTAGAGTTCAAGTACAGTTACTGTCATTTTATCACTCGCTACATCTAACCTATTAATTCATGTCCTTCATATGTTGACTGGCAGTCACGCTTTTTCATATTTGGATTGAAAGATATTCTGCATCTGATATTAAATAAAGCAGGCTGTACTTATAGCTGTAGTGCATTTCTTCTTCTGTGTGAGAGCAAATGTCACAGATGTGACAATTTGGGCACCACTTGGGCAAAGGATGTATAATGGAGATATTTCAGCCAGAGGCACAGTGCAGCTAACTTCCTTAACCTGGATGGACTGCACTGGGAAAAAAAAAATAACCTGAAGGAATTTTTTGGAAAAGGTAGGAATAGCAATAAATAACTGGGCTTACTTTGCTCTTTCGCAACCCATATTTCAAGTTCTCCCTCCTTCAGACAGCAGCTGACTCAGCAGGGGCTGCATCCGGCCGAGCACCCCTTGGAGCTGCATGGTCATGGCTGGGGGCAGTGGGCACTGCAGGGAGCAGAGTGGGACTGGAGTGGGGACGGACCCTGACTGCTTCCCAGGGCGAGCTCTGAGCCCATGCTACCCCTTTGCTGTTAAGTCACAATACTGCCTTTTGCTTCCAAATAAGGCTTAGATAGGATATGTTCAAACTCTTACCCATTAATTAGGCATAAATGCTAAGCCCTCCTTTCCTCCCCAGGCCCACAGAGCAGGCTCCCCAGCTCATGGCATGAGATGATTTACTGTAGCCCAGAACAACCAGTATTTTCTGGGGCCGTAACACATAGACAAGCCATTGATAACTCTGCCTTTGTTTTGATTGCTTCCAACTGCAGAATGAGCAAGACTTAATTGGCAGCAATGACCTCATTCCTGGCTTGATTAAGGTCTCCATATGTGTTTTATAAATAAAGTAGTCTTTTCAACTGTTTTATCACTTGGAGGTTTCAGCAGACAAAATACGATTTGTGGTGTTTTACCTCTTTCCCCGACTGGGGACAACTTCTGTTCTTGCAGCCCAGGATGTGGGTGCATCACTCCCTGCATCAGCTCCTTGGATCACCCTAATGATGCTTGCAGATGTTGGCTGCACTGGCTGCCATTTGAACTCCCCCTTCCCTTTTTTTATTGTGTTATAATAAAGGAATAAAAGGAATCTGTGCATTGAATTGAGCTTTCAGTAATTATTTGGGCACAGTGTGAGGATCTTCCCAAGCTGGGGAAGGCTTTTGGAAGGGAGCCCAGGGGACACCACCATCCCAGTGATCTCTTCCTCCACACCCAAAGATTGAAGACAAATATCAGCATCAGATATGCTTCCCAATCCACTCCAGTGAAATCAGAGCCAGAGGTGGAGGGGTGAGGAGCGGTGGGATGGTGTGAGCCAGGTGCTAAGCCGTGAAACCTGGAATTGTGCTTTTGAAAGACAGCGTTAGACAAGCAGCTATGGAAAAAGGAGTAAATACAAATAAAATCAAGGTCTTGTGGGTCAAATTCTCTACTTACTCCACACTACATTATTTCAGGTCTTTTGTTTCCATGTAGCAGTATTGCTTAATCCGAGCTTTCAGAAATCATGAGCTTGGCTTAAAAATAAAGCCAAGAAATGATAGGCAGCAGGTTTTTTATTTGCTCTCTGAAGGCTGAACATTTAGCACTTGTGTGCATAAGCTGCTCATGAAGGCTAGAAACGTCTTACAGAAAAAAAATCCAAAAAAAAAAAAAAGAAAAGAAAAGAAAGAAAGCTTAAATTGTTAGGTTAAAAACTGATCCAAGCTCTAAATCACCAGCAAATATGGATGACTCACGTTAAAATGGTGAGAACTGAAAATACCATTAGACATTTACGGGGATAAGGAGGAGAGGTGTATTTAGTGGGATTCTTGTGTCTTAGCATTTGGTATTCTGAAGTGTCTAGAGAGAAGCATGCTGATTTGCTCGGATTACTTGATCGTGGTTCACTGAGTTCAGGTTTTCTTCCCTTTCTTATTTTGTCACTAATTCAGTTGCAGAGAATATACTTGTGAATGAATTCATGCAGCTAAGCACATGTTTCAAGAGAAAGAATATTTTTTCCATCAAGCCTTGTTTCCTAACTGAAATACAGAGAAAAGAGAAGAGAAGAGAAGAGAAGAGAAGAGAAGAGAAGAGAAGAGAAGAGAAGAGAAGAGAAGAGAAGAGAAGAGAAAAGAAGAGAAGAGAAGAGAAGAGAAGAGAAGAGAAGAGAAGAGAAGAGAAGAGAAGAGAAGAGAAGAGAAGAGAAGAGAAGAGAAGAGAAGAGAAGAGAAGAGAAGAGAAGAGAAGAAAAGAAAAAGAAAAAGAAAAAGAAAAAGAAAAAGAAAAGGAAAAAGAAAAGAAAAGAAAAGAAAAGAAAAGAAAAGAAAAGAAAAGAAAAGAAAAGAAAAGAAAAGAAAAGAAAAGAAAAGAAAAGAAAAGAAAAGAAAAGAAAAGAAAAGAAAAGAAAAGAAAAGAAAAGAAAAGAAAAGAAAAGAAAAGAAAAGAAAAGAAGAGAAAAGAAGAGAAAAGAAGAGAAAAGAAGAGAAAAGAAGAGAAAAGAAGAGAAAAGAAGAGAAAAGAAGAGAAAAGAAGAGAAAAGAAGAGAAAAGAGAAAAGAAGAGAAAAGAAGAGAAAAGAAGAGAAAAGAAGAGAAAAGAAGAGAAAAGAAGAGAAAAGAAAAGAAAAGAAAAGAAAAGAAAAGAAAAGAAAAGAAAAGAAAAGAAAAGAAAAGAAAAGAAAAGAAAAGAAAAGAAAAGAAAAGAAAAGAAAAGAAAAGAAAAGAAAAGAAAAGAAAAGAAAAGAAAAGAAAAGAAAAGAAAAGAAGAGGTTTTTTATGTCATTGTTAGTTCTCAATGTCTCAAAAACTAGCATAATAAGAAAGCTGTCCTGAAAGAGCTGGAAGTGAATTTCTGCCAGCATGTGGGGGCCCCAGCTCGCAATCAGGTCCTGCCCCATTAGCGTGGCTACAAAGCAGAGACTCCAATGGCCAAGCCTGCCTGTTTTGGAGCCCCAGTATATTTCCTCCCTGTGTGTCAGCCTTTCTGCCCCTTCCTCAGCCAGTTCCAAGAAGACCAACCCAACTCAACCCAAATTTCCTTTGGAAACAGGATCCATTGTGAGGACTGAGCACCTTACCCTACTGTGATATGCTCAGGGATAGTACAGATGTGCTAACACTCTACTTGGTACAACCCTCCAAGACAACACAGGCCAAGAAAGAGCTTCTGCCCAGCTCTGGGGAGGGCTTTTTGGAAGAGCAATTCTTGCCGTCTGGCTGGCAGAGAGAGGCCCTGTCTTAAGTCTCTACTGATGGCATGTCTCCAGGAAGGTTTCTGACTCTCCTTCCCCAGAAGGAACAGCACTTTGTATCACACCTGGTCCTCTCGTGGTGGGAAGGTATAGGTACGAATCAGAATGAAGCATGCTGCTGCTGTGCTGATGTGGGAAGGGAAAACCATGCAGAGAAACCCACTTTTTCCTCCTTTGAAAGTTGCCCCAGCAGCTTCCCTGCAAACACCAAGGACAGCTGACTGTTCACCCAGCTGAGCACCGGTCCTCCTGCATCCCAATACCCGTGGGTGTGACTGTCACGCTGCCTGGGGGACATCTCCTTTGGGCAGAGGACAGAACGTCCAACTGAAGAACTCCCTAAGTGTGTCAACTGGCTTCAGAAATCCTGCCCGACCTTCTCTGACAAAGGTTAACCTCCCCAAATACAGCTGCCCTATTGATTAAGGTTTGCCGGACAATTCGCGTGCCCGTCCCATGTGGATCAGAGAAATATTCTGTCTGGCTGCTGCCCCCGTGTCGGAGCCGCTCTTTATTCAGCCCTTTTCTCCCGAGAAATCTGGGGCGAGGGAGTGTGCCTGCCAGAGATGTGAGCTGAATAACAATTGGCAACCCCCCCCCTCCTGCATCAACTCCCGTTCCTGCGAGTGCTGTTCCATATTCTCGGCGGCAGAAACATTGGAAACAGATTTTCTGGGTGTAGGAAAAAAAAGAAAAAAGAAAAACCGAGCAGCCGTCGAGATGCCAAATGACAGAACACATTTTCCTCGCACAGATAACGTTGCTGATTTTGCTAACGAACACCCAGGTTTCCCTGAAGCCTCTAACCATTGTGGAGTTTGTATAATAATGTTTGCATTAGGCGTCGGGTGGGCTCAGACGCTCAGAATTACATTGGAGCTTCCTCAGCTTTCAGCACCGTTAAACAGATTTTTAAAACACACTAAAAGGAATATGTCAGCTCCGTTTAAGATGAAATTTAACTTTGGAAAAGAAAAGAAAAGCGGTCAGGAAGAAGAATTTTTCCGAATGCAAATGGCACAGAAGAGTTTTCGTTAAAGAAAAAGATAAATATATTATTTCAAAATAAGTTCCTTTCTGTTCTTCTATCCATAGACTTGGCAATTCAAGCACATTAACTTTGCACTCATGAATGGGGGAAACTAAATGACTGGAATCCAGGCAGCTCCAGGTGATGTGAAGCAAAACAAAACTCCTTGTCTGTGTGAAATAAAATCCAAGAACACTAAATGAAAAAAAAAACCCAAAAAATAAAACAAAAACAAACACCAGGAGCACCTGCAAGTTTAAACAGAAACATTTAACTGAAAAGTAGTTTGTTTCCTTGGCAAAGAACGTAGGAAAATTTCCATTTATTTAAACATTTCTATCAATTAAGTGGGCGTCCTTCTCAGTTTCATGTCTGTGCCATGCTTGGAGCTGGTCCAGGTTCTTCGCCATTGAATTCTTCCATCTCAGAAAACTGTTGTGTGAAATCCCACGTTTTCTATGGCTCCTTGTCAGTGTAGGCAATCATGGTCGAAGAAAGGATGAGGTTAATGACACTGATACTGGCAGATTATAGAATCACAGAATGGCTTAGGCTGGGTGGGACCTGATAGCACATTCAAATCCAGCCCCCTGCAGCGGGCTGGGTGCCCTCACCAAATCAGACTGCCCATCCATCCTGGCCTTGAACACCTCCAAGGATGGGACATCCACATGGAGATACCTTCCAAGAAGTCATCTAGAGACCCTGCTGCATAGTGAGTTGTAGCTTCCAGGCTCCAAATGCAAAGTCTTCTTGGAGAGCACAATGCACCCTTGTGTGGCCACCATTTATTTGAGCTGTGCTTAAAACATAGCAAAATGTAATGCAGTTATTGGCAAAAACATGCTCAAGGTTGCTTCCTCACTGCTTAATTGCCACCGTCACTCTGTTGGATCTGCACCAGCTCTCCAGGAGCCCAGGCTGCAATGAAAGCAAAGGCAAGATGTGACCATCCCTGCCACGGCCTTTCATCCCAGACTGACCTCTGTGGCTGGCATAGTCAACAGCTCCCTGTTTGCTGCCCTTGTGTATGGCTTAATATGGAAAACCCAACATGGTCTGCCAAGCTCTGTGTGCTACCATGTATGGTGAAAAGGAGTGACTTCTCCAGAACAGGGGCATAAATTCTGCTTCCTATGTATATAAAGAACAAAAAGTCATATGAAACTCCAGCCCTCTCCTTGTTTGGGTCAGCAGTGTAGGAATGCCTGCTTACAAATAGGAGAAAATGTGCTCTCCAGCAGATAAGGAAAGCAGCAGCGTATGCTGGTGTTGGGGAAGAACAGCTTTTTCCATGCAGAAAGGTCAGCAGCTGGAAAATTGCTTTGAACATAGCTAAAAGGCAGGAATAAAATAACAACACAGAAGATGATGTTCTTCAAGTTCCTAAATATATATTTGTATAATCCCAGAAATTCTAATTGTGTCTATAATAATGCAATCAAACGTGGACGCTGCTGTTGTTCTCCAGTTTGCCTTCAAATGGAGAGGGCGGGTTGTGTCCTGTGTGCTGAAGGCTGTGGCTGCTGGAAAAAGGAGAAGGAAAGAAATCTCTTCCCCAGTGCTGCTGCGATGTGTACAGCAAGATGCCCTCCTGCCCTGGCAGTGCTGAGCACAGAGAGCAGCTCTGGTTCCAGGAGAGCTGCTCAAGGAATGTCATGTTTCAGAAAGTCGTGGTGATTTTCTTAGGTGTGAGCAAATCAGGAAGCTCCACAGAGAGGATCTTCTCTGTTTTCTTTCACCATTTTAAATAGCTTGATCTGAATTTTTATCTGAATTTCTGTAAAGGGAACTGATTATACACTGAGTTGTAACGCTGGAAACTTTGCTCCTCAGGGTAAAGAAGAAGACCTTAAAAAATCTCCATTCCCATGTGTTTACACAACAGAGCCTAACAGCTCCAAAGGGGCTTTTAGAATTAATTGCGAGAGAGCTCTCTGCTGTAAAAGGTCCCTAAATACTTATTTCCCTAATCCACACCATGAGCACCGCTCAGATGTCCTCCTGTGTCCGTCTGTAACAGCCCTGAGACCACTGTCACCATGCAGGACCCCACGGCAGCCTTCCTACACCCAAACCTGCCCTGCCGTGAAGCACAGACTTCACGAGCCCAGCAAAGCATCCTTTCTGCCCATTCCCACGCATAAGTTCGTTAGCAATGGGTTTCAGTTGCCACTTGCTGCTGCTGCTTGCCTCGGGAAACATTCAGCCCAACCTTCACGAGATGCTTGCTGAGTTACATCCCAGCATCTTTAAGCAGAACAGGAGTATTTCCCTGTGCCGGGGCCATTTCACTCAGCAGCATCCCCAGGAACTCCTGCTGCTTGGATTTGGACAGCAGCTGCCACATCAGCAGGTCAAGGATTCGCAGCCTGGTTTGAGGGTATGCAAAGGGCACAGAGTGGGGGGAGAGCAGTGAGTTCAGCCCTGTGTCTGCAGCAGGACAGGCAGGTTTGTTGGCTACCCTCATGCTGCCTTTGTGCAAAAGGGGACAGGCAGCACTGTGCTGACACTGCAGGGAGGACAATTCCGAGATGACAAACTTTGCAGAAGTGGCAGTGTGAATGTCCACCTGCATGACATGTTCGTACCACACACGTCCACATGATACAGGAATTAATTTGTGACTTTGGTCCAGGCTGGTTTTGCACAGCCCAAACTGAGCTCATGCAGTGTTGCAGAGTTTATAAAGAAATCTTTGCTATGACCTTAACTGGGGACTCTGCTCTAAGAGGAAAAGCACTGTTCAGTAACGAAATGGTTAAATCAAAATAACAAGGGTGATTTATCTAGTAGCTTTCCCTGGCTATACTCAAGGGGGGCATATCTACCTATTTGTCAAGTCATTGACAATAGCCTATTTCTTTCTTCCTACCCATATGCTTTATTAAAGAAACACTTGACCTACCTGTCATATCAAACTGCTTCCTTTATCCAAAACAGAATAATATAGACATTTCCCTTAAGGGAATCCTGATGCAAATATATAAGGACAGGTTGCCAATTTGTTGAGCGTATTAGGGTACAGAAAACTGTCAAGGGAAACAGCTGTAATACAGACTGTTCTAACAAGCTCATTTTTCTTTTTTTTTTCAGTGGTACTTTTGGTCTCTCTTTAGTTTATATTATACGATTTGTACGTTCCCAGTTTTATGGACAGCTGTCAGCTGCAGCCCATCTTTTCACTCTGAAAAAAAGGAAACCTTCAGATTCCTGTCTGTATCTCTGATCTATTGTTTAGTCTTTGACAGCAACTTCACAAACCCTTCAGCTGCACATAGCCAGAACAGAGTTATGGGAAAGGAGAAGGAAAAAGGAGCAAAGCTTGTGATACAGAAGAGAAGGCTCTGTCTGCGATGTAAAATTAGTGTATTTTCAAATGAAGCCACTTAAACACATGGTGACATGTCCCATTTTCACCTGTCTATTCTCTGCCACAAGAAACACTCACTGTCTTGCACCAGGGGAGTGGTTTGGGCAATAAGTCTACTCTGATTTGATGCAGAAAGGTCCAAATCTGGCATGCTGCAAAGCACAGCTTTGCTGGCTTTTCTGTGGCTAAGGGCTGGAAATGGGAGCCAGGCAGTGGGAATCTGGGTTTCCTGGTGGTGGGGTGGTTAATCCAAGCGCTGGGCTTGGTGCTCAGGTCCAAAATGTCACTGGCCCTTCAGTGAGGCATTTTGGTGATATAGTGCAGACCCTCCCCAGTTTCAAAGTGAAATCCATATTTTTCAGCAACTGAAATCTCCCGAGACCGCAGAAGATTAAGAGTAAAATCCACATAATTAGAGGTCTACTCTGACTCGTGGACAAGGCAAAGGCTGTGCTCCGGGAACAAAGGGCAGATTAAAGATGTTAGTCCTGTTTCACTTGGGCTGCTGCTCCACCAAAATCAGCGGGGTTACCCTGGGAATTAATTAGTCAATTTACGCTTGTTTGCATACAGAATGACATAGATTGTCAGCTGAATAAAAGTGACTCAGCAGGACAGAGCAAAAGTTCAGGCAGTGCAAGTCAGAGCAAGAAGGGAAAGAATGAACTGCATCCAGACCAAGGTCATGGTGTGGGCAAGTGTGGTTGCTGGGGAACGTCACCCCAGCAGTGTGACTCCAGTGGTGATGTGAGAGAGGGGACTGTGGGCTCCTGTGCTTGATAAAAATCTGTCTGCCCTACGAAAATCACTTTAAAGGAGTTTTCACATATTTGGGAAGAGAATATATGGAGCATTGGGGTCCCTTCTTGAAAGGAAGGATCATTGAATCACTGAATCATAGAGTTGGAAGGGACCCTTAAAAGTCACCTGGTCCAACTCCCCCGCAGTGAGCAGGGGAAACCACAGCTCTGTCGGGTGCTCAGAGCCCTCCAGCCTGACCTTGGGTGTCTCCAAGGACACCCAGCAATAGGCAGAGAGCAGGATAAACCTGGTCCTTGGTGTGAATTTCTGCCCTGATTCGCTGGGCTCCTCTTCTTCAATGTGCGAAGAAGGGGTTTCTGAATGTTGGCTTTGAGTGTGGAAGCACTCCAGTGAAGAGGAGCAGCAGTAGGTGGCACTGGAGATGGCACTTTGTAACGGCAGGGCACAGCCAGAGGGAAGGAGAAGATCCTAAAAGCACATCTGCAACGCTGAGCCTGGTGTTAGAAAAGTTCTGTCTGGTCTGAAGCCATCAACAGTGCTTCTGTGGCAGATCCAAGCCAGGAATGTAAAGTTACCACCAAATCTCAACAAAAGTGGTGCTGGCAGCAAATAGCTGTGTGCTCCCTCGGGATCATGCAGAGAATAGGGGCGAGGGGCTGTCAGACACTGCTGTTCCATTCTGGCTGAGTAAATACACACAGCCTGTGCATACTTACCAGCTGATGAGCATTTTCTGACAGAAGTGAAAACATTGCCTCCTTTTTGTACACATTTTGAATCTGCAACGCATTTTCTGGGGCCAAACTGTAGTTCAGACATAGTGAGAAATGCAGACATCGCTGGGACTGGAGCGGGGCCAGAAGCTTCTCCTCTCTTACTCCGCCACCGACACACATGATGACACTTAATGAGCTCTCATCTAAATAGCGATGTGCTGGAAGAAAACCAGACTCCTCTCCCTGAGGGGGGGGAATGCACTTATGGCCATGGGGTGCTTGGTGTGCCCCAGCCCCACGGTGTGGGGCGATGGCGTGCAGCACATCCTAAAAGCAGGGGGAGCAGAGGGCTGCAGCCCAACCCCTGTGAACCCACCCACACTGGCAGTGAAATCCCAATCAGATGTCAGCCTGGGAGATGCTTGTTGAAGTCATGTGAGATCTGCAATGGACCAGGTCCCCTGGAAGAAGCTCAGAGTGCTCCGCTGAGGATCTGAGTCACGGGTCCGGGAGCTGCTGTTAATTAGCATGAGACAGCTGTTTCCTGGGGGAAGCTTGACAAACAAGTATGTCTCAATTTTGCTTTTGAAAAGCCAAATCTTGCCAACAGTAGGGATTTTTAATGCTCTATCTCAAAGGGCTTCCAGGTAGAACTCCTGAAATGTTCAACGCTGGTGTGAGCACATCGACTGGGGAGTTTTGTTTTATGGAGAGGAATAACTCAAATGCTGCAGCATCCTCAGCAAAATCACTTCATAAGCTGCTTATGTTGAAATGAGGCTCATTTGGTTTTAATTCATCCTGTACCACAAGGTTACAGCTTGTTTTAGTTCCTGCTTGCTTTTTAGCTGCTTTCTGTTACTTTTTTTTTTTTTTTTTTGCTGAAGTTTGTGAATTGCAAGGTCAAGCTAAAGTCAAACCCTACCATTTCAGTGATGAAATGCAAGCAGATGTGGCTGCTCTGTGTGACACCGCACTGGGGTCTGTGGGTGGTGCCTGACACTCGGGGCCTTGTCCCCTCCCTCACAGCTCAGCGCTCCCAGTCCCTTGATTCAGATGTCCCAGTGGGTGCCACCCTGCCTGCTGCCATTGGCGACCAAAGCCAAGCAGGGAGGGTGCTCTAAGCATCAGGCTTGGCATGAGGAAGAGAGGAGCAGGTGACTGACTGCTTGCCGTGGTGTTTTCCTTAATGATGTTTCATCACATCAGAGCTTGACTTTTCCAGGGACATCAGCACTGCCTGATGACAGGGAGCTACGTGGCACCAAGCTGCCAGATGAGTCTCCCTCGGCTCTATCCCTTCCTGCAGATCTGTGTGTTTGCTCTCTGTGTCTTCCTTATCATTTACGGCCAGCAAATTGTAAGTCCTTGGCTCTGGGTAGGATGGACTCTCCTACCTGAAATAAAACCGAATTAACTCCTGCTGAACCTAATGGCATTTTTTTGGCAGAGGCAATTGTACTGCTTCTTGCTGTCATTGCTCATGGCCATTGATGTTTCCTCACCCATGCAGTAACATAGTGGTTCCCCTGGGATGAGGCAAAACACCTGGGAATGCTGGCAGGATGGTATCCTCAATTCCTCCCACCCTCCCCTCCAACCGTCTCTTGCTCCAGCCATTGAATTCACCAATCCTTGATAGGCTTTGCCACCACAGTGCAAAACACCCAGAAAATTCTCTTGTGCCTGTCTTGGTATGGAAGTAAAAGCACAACCCACTTACAGAGGGTAGGAAGCATTTGGTGGCGAGGACTTGTCATTCTCATCATGTCCTGCACTACAGGTTGGGGTCACTCCACGGATTTCACTCTTAGGCTTGAAAAATTCATGAAGCTTTCTGCATGAGACTTGTAATGGGTTGAATCTTGCTGCTTCAATGTCATAGCCTCATTGTGTCCAGTGAAGTCGCAGTGATTTGAAATATTTCTTAGCTGTCTTACTGAGGGTACTTGTTATCCAGGCAGAAAACACACGTGAGGCTCTTCTCCTTTGTGGTGATGCTGTGCAACACAAGGTTAGCAGGATTGGTGAGAATTAAGGGTTTTCCAAGGAAGTTTGAGAGCTTATCCAGGAAAATTTCCATCTCCCGATCTGTGTATCCATGGTTTCGTTGACCATTTGTAGTATGGGACGTAAAGCTCCCTGCTAAAGAAGACTCTTCAAGGATCGCATCACACCATATACCTCCCCCAGAATGACTGCAGCCAGAAGATATTTTCTACCTACTTTCACTCTTACGTGTTAGTGGGTCTGGGTCTAATTGTTATTGGACTGTCTTATTTCAATCCAAAGACACACTACCAGAAGAACTCCAAAACCCAACATCCTTCTCAAAATTGGCAGTAGTTTCTAACCGGGCTCTGGCTGGAGCCCACTGTGTTGGTCACCACTCGAGCTGCAATGCGGGGCTGCTCTCCCCACTCTCCCAGCTCCTCGTTGTTCCCCCCCCCCCCAAGGTTTTTTGTGTTATGTTGTTTTGTTTCTATTAGGATTAGCGTGACCCACTTAGAGGTCTCAGAGGAAACGCTGTTTAAGTCAGAGGGAGCGGCTGTGTATACAGGGCAGGAAAGATGGTGTCCCACGTCTCAGGGACGTCCCGGATTTATCACCGAGATGCATGGAGCTGGAGCCGTTTCCAGACATGTGTTTGTAATTTCTTGTTTGGTCTGCCTCGGTTCTGAGAAACGCTGCATTTTTTGATTTGCCTGCTGAAAGGGTTTCACACTTTCGGATCCCGGCGTTTGATTAGTTTTGATGATAACCACAGTAGTACAATTCTGACTTCCAGATTGCTTTCCAGCATGACACTAAGCAGCCACCCATCCCCTAGGCTGCAGAAATTCACACGTGCATTTGATCTTTTTGTATTAAGATGCACAAAAGTGTAAAATGCTTGTCACTAGAAGAGAAAAAAGAAATCACATTTCTCATCCCTTCATTTAGGGCAAAATCTGCTTAAGTGTATCCTGACAAATGGGATGAGATCGATCAGAACCAAGCAGCTCCAGTTCCTTCATTTATTATCTATAGACATCAGTTATCTGCCTGAGCAATTTTTACAAACTTTGTTCAATGAAGGGCTCTATGTGTCAAACGTGTATGATTTAAAAGAGAGTTATTGGACTTCAGAAGGAAAATTACTGGGAATTCTCGCCAGAGATAACATAATATGAAGATGACAGGAAAGCACAGCCCAGCATTTCTATCACCTTTTTTTTCTGTCTACTAATGGTTTTGATTCTCATTATTTCTCAAATGCCATGAGAAAAAATCCTCCAGGGTACCAATTAGCTGTGCCCAGTCTGGATACAACTGCTCTCATCCAGGACATATTTTGAGATGCTGAAACTCTCTTTGGGAAAAGGCAATTTGTGTGCAGCTATGCTTGGTATTTTTTAAGGATTCCATCTTGTAGGGTAATAGAGAGATGGGCTCATAATTTAATTAAAAACACAGCTTTTTATTAACTGACTTTAAGTATAACCAATTACTATAAATGGGAACCTGGGATCTGTGTTTGTAGATCATTTTTATCTGCCTTACTTGTATTTTATTAAGGGTTATTTTTTCTTCAAAACAGAATAAGAACATGGCACTTTGAATTTACTTCTGAATGAGCTTCTTGCCTTCTCCACAACCTTTCCCATCTGCTTTTGCACTCTCTGAAATTTAGCCAGTTGTAACAATGACAGTGATGAAATTTATGGGAGTCCAACTATGTTTTCCACTTTTGTTGCTTAAGCGTGCTGTATAATTATGGCATATTTTCTTGTTCTAAACAGCAAACATACATAATAAAACAGTGGAAGCAATGACATTTTGGGTTCCACATCACCACTGCTTCTGGCCAAGGGATTGACCTGGTTTTGGGTGCACAGTGCTTGGTTAATGGGCTCCGATAGGGGCCCATCAGCAATTCCAGGGCTCAGCCCTTCCCCTGCATTAATCAACCTTACCAGCCCACTCCTGAGGTGGTGCTCTCCATGTCTGCAGATTAGAAAGCACATCTGCTAAGACCGACACCTTATTCACATGGATAGCTTCATGGAGTCCAGCATGGCTATTAAGTGAGTTAGGTCCAGTAACACGCTAAATCTTTGCAGGGCCTAAGGCAACTTCGAGAAGAGTGTTTGTGAAGTCTGCCCTAACCTTCTCCTCATTCACATGACTGTCCTTGTCAGAGCCCCCTCCCAGTGCCTTGGGTTGGATTTCCCCCATTCCTCTCACTGACGTCATAACTCCTGGAGCATCAGAGCCCTAACGCAGCCCTTCAGAGCCCTTGGCACCTCTCCAACCCATCTGCATTGCCTTTGATTTCGTTTTTCAGTGCCTTGATGTCAGCAAACAACAGAAAAACAAACCCAGCCCTAGAGGAGCAGTCCCTTCCACCGCAGTTGAGGCTGCACCGGCTCTGGTCAAATTGCAGTACTGGCAGAAGCAATAGAGGGAGCTGCTGTCGATGGCAGAGCTCCAGCAAAGCACTATGAGGCTGTACTCGTCTAATCCCTGGCAGCGATCTCCTCCACAACTCCATCACTTAGGATTCCTTGAAATGGATTAAAAAAAAAAAAACAAAAAAAAAGTGGGGGGGAAGGAGAGGGGGATGGGGAGAGAGAAAGGAAAAAAAAAAAGCAACAGCCTCAATGAGGTTTCTTTGGACCAATATTTAAAGTGGAAAAATTAAGAGAGTCAGATATTTGTAAAATTCCAAAATATTTTCTTATCCTCAATGTAAATATTTGCAGAGAAAGCAATTATTGTGCATAAGAATTTTCTGTTGTGCCTGTCTGCATTCTTTTAGCGAAATGATTGCTTTTTTGGCCTATCCCTGAATAACTAAGTAGAGGTGATTAAAACCCCTCAAGTCTTTCAAATTTATTGTAGTGTAACTATTTTTGAAAGCAGATTTAATATCAGCATGCTATTTATACTGCCCAAGAGCTAACATTTCAGAAAGCATACCGATATATCAATGTTTGATGCAAAGCAGATTGCACTGAAGATGTACAAATGTATACAAGAAGAAATCTGCTTATATTTAATAAAGAACTGGGATATAAACATATTTTAATACAAGGACAGAAATGGCTTTGAAATCACTGGGTTCCTACTGGTTTGCTCCATGCACCTCCCTGATGCTTCTCTTCCTCCTCCAGAAAGGAGATGCATTGACCCAAAGCTCGGCTGCACCTCAGGGTGGATGAAGGCCAACAGAGCACTGGTGCTTTCCCAAACGACGCACCAGGCCAGCTTCTTCTGTGCACATCACTGTTTTGATTCCAAAACGCACTTGCTGGAGCATCAGGTGTGGATGATGACTCGCAGCCCTGAGCTCTGGCAGGGGTGGGAAGGGGTGGCTGTGGAAGTACTGCTTGTTCCCATAATCTGCTCTGAGGCTGAAGAAAAGAGCAGGGAGGATGCAAACCCACGCTGAGGAGGACAGCAGCCATCCACTGTGAGCTGCCAGCAGTGTGGCCAGGCTGGGGGCTTTCACACTGCCACTCCTGCCCTATGACCCCAGGAAGATGCCACAATCCCCTCCTTTTGGATACGAATGCCCTGTTCATAACAGCTCTCTCCCATTTTTCGTATCACTCCACTTCCACATTACCCACCATCACCCTCCTCCGCGGACACTCTGCTGTGCAGCTCTGAGCCTTTCTGCACCCAAAGGCACCTCCAGTGCTGTGTCTACCAAGCCAAGCCTTCTGTGAGCCCATGGGCATGCACAGCCCCCAGCACACAGCTGGATGGCTCAGGCCCCTATCACCCAGGCCCCCTGGCCCGTCCCTCCCCACGACAGGCAGTTCTGCCCTAAGGAGTGGTGTGGGCACCGTTGGGACCCTCAGACCTCTCTGTCTCCTACAGCCACAGCGTTATTGGATACAGTCGTTTTTCAGCCGCTTTTCAGCAGCGATTCCCTTCGTGCCACCTGGTGGACAAAGGGGACATTTTCCCTTCCCTTAATTTCACAGCGGATGGAGGAGCTCCTGGGAAAACTCGCTTTCAGCGGGGAATTTGGTTGAGCATCGCCTGATCCGAATTTCTTGCCCCAGGTGCAATGAGAAACGCGGCAGCACATGCCCAAGGGCAAACCCAAACCACCCACTTCCACTCCAACACTCACCAGCAGCTCATGCTTGTGTATCACCCCGCTTAATTTTAAGCAAAAACTCATCTGTAAAACTCAATTCAAACCCCCGCCTTAACAAGCAAGGAAAGTTTTTCCTCCTCGAGTTGGGGATGAATCGATATCCTAATTTTTATTTATTCTCAAGCAATTCTCTTTGATTTTTGTAAGACATTTGTCTCCGTGCAGTTTGAATCCCTCCTGTGGCCAGATGCAGGCAGGCTGCAAGGGAAGGAAACGCTGGGAAAAGGTCCGTGGAAATAGAAAAATGTAAGCAAATAGTTGGGGATGCTCCTGGCAAGTGATGTTTTTTTCTTTTTCTTTTTCTTTTTTTTTTTCAATTGGAGAACACAAACACCGCCAGAGAAACTCGGTTCAGGGAGATGTTTTCGTTCCAGGATTAGAAACAAATCCCTGAGTTGAGGTGCTTAATGAAACGAACCCAAATGGCATTTACTCCCAAATCCCTGCGAGAAGCGCCCGAACGGAGCTGAGGAATTGCTTCAAATCACACGTAAGCAGAGAGGAAATGGCAGTGTGCTCACAGCACGCTCCGGAGCAGCGACAGACACCAATATCTGGTGAGAAAATTTGGTCTTTGGAGTTCTCTCCTGCTTTGAGCAGCTCTGGTCCCCCGGGACAAACCCTGCCTTCGCTGAAGCCTGTGAACACTGGAGCAGCGAGGTGACCCACGCGGGATTTCGCCCGTGGAGTGACACTGCTCAACTGCCCAATGCGTACAGAGCTCCCAAGCAGCGGCTGTCAGCTCGTCATGGGGCAGCTGGAAACAGAGCCGTAGCAAATGAAGGAATGCCACAGAGCAGGAAGAAACCCTACAGAAAATGAATTTCTGTGCATACACAGCGTGGCATGGCAGAGGGAAGAATTAAGGTGAAGTTTGGCTACAACGCCCTGACCTACGCCCTGGTGACTGAAGAAGGACGGCCGTGAGATCCTTCTGCAGGCGTTTGTTTTGTGCTGTGATTTTGCATCTTGCCTGAGAGCTGACATCTCTGAGCACTCCACACCGACGCTGCTTCCTGGGCATGCACGATGCAAACACCCAGAGCCCCTTCTTGCACCCACAGTGTTATTTTTCTAAAAAGAAGGGGCAGAGCTCCAATTAAAAATATTTTGTCCACAGAATAAGAAAAATCATATGCTTTGCTTGTAGAGTAAATTGTTTTTGTTTTCTTCAGTGGTGGAATACATAGCTCGGAGTGCTCGGAAATGGAGAGCGTTTCATTTTCTGGTGAAATTATCTCCTTCCCTCCAGAGATTCCTTTATTATTTTTATTTTTTGGAATAGGTTTCCTTGTCTGAGATTTAACAAAAGATTTTAGTTTGCCACGGGCTGCAATAATTTCCAGGTATAAAAAACTGCCTAAAATACAATAATTAAAAAATTAAAAGACACATGACCGTGTTTCATCTACAAAATGCAGACACAAAGACTTCGGGTTTTTCTCATTCATCTGCTCCTTTTTGTCCCGTTCCCCTAAAAACAGGAGAGGAGCCACCACCATCGTCACCCTTTGCCACTGTGGCCTGGGATGGAGGCGATGGGAATGACAGGGACATTTTTGGACTGGGGGAACACATGCAGCTTCAGGAGGCTTTATCAGTACTTTATGCTACAAAGGCAATTAGCAGGGCTGGGATTTGGCAACCGGCTCAGCAACAAGCTGGGGAAATGCACCCGGGACCCACTTAAGGTGACCTTTGGAAGGAAGAAAAACAAGTTTAAAGGGAAACTAATGTTCCTCAGTGGTGCTTCACGTAGATTGCTGCACCTGAGAGTGTGTGAGAACGTCCTCCTTTATGCATGGGAGGTCTGTGGGTGCCTGGAGAGCGGCAGTGGCATGGCACAGAGGGACTGCCTGTGTATGGAGGGAACTGGGAGACTGTCACAGCTGGGAGGAGGCAGCCCTGGGTTTCTGTCATCTGTTCTCTTCTCAAGTGCAAGCAGCAGGCAGGTCAGAACTCAGCCAGCATGGACGCTGCAATCCTAAGCTCAGCCCAGGATCTCAATTCCAGTTTGGATAACTGCACAATGAGAAAGACCCCACAAACACCTCCAGAGCCCATTTTCAATGCCACGATGCAACCATTCTGCTGCCGTGGGATGAGTTCTTCCATCCCTGCTTCCCCAGCTCTCAGCCAGAGGTGCCTCCCGTTCCCCCCCAAGCCGTCCTGCTGGAAGCACTCAGGTCCAACACTTTGCAATCAAGTGCCCTTTAAACGCCGGATATGAAGCCCCGCTTCTGCCCCAAATCTCCCTACAAACCTAGTGAGGGATATGTGAAATATTTAAAAGGGCTGCAACGACCCAGCAACGGATGGCGTGTAGCAGGCGTGCCGAAATGTCTGGTTTCTGTTACATGTTTCTTTTCCTTGCATTATCAGTATTAGAACTTATAAAATGGGTGATTTGTATCAGCTGTCCCGCTTTGTTGTTATTGCCATGTTCTGCTCAAATGATAACAAACCTCTCGTCCCAAATCTCCCCCTCCCACAAAATATCCCAGCTATGCGAAATAAAAGATGCCATCTTATTAAGGGCTGAGCAGAACAGCACGGGAGAGAAAACAAAGGGCCTGGGAGCGGCACGGCTGCAGGCAGCGGAGGGAAGGTTGGAGATGGCGGTCGCAGGGCGTGAAAGCAGCAAAAGCATTTGTCTTCTTGGAAATCATTTGTCATTTTGCAACCACCGTCAGAAAAGTTCTATGTATCGGAAAGTTCGACGTGTCATAGCTTGGAATACTTGGATTGGAGAGGGCAGTCCATAATATTCCTGCGGAGCTGCAGGCAAAAATATCTTGGGGAGAATTCATGATTTGCTCCGCGGGTCTGGAAATGTCTGATTTGTGTGAATTTCCAGCTATTGAGTACGAATAATTCTCAAATGCATCTAATTTCATGAGGTCATGGAGAGTGGGATATTTGGAATTTGATCACCCAGATGGGTGTGCCTGGTCCTACCTTGGTGAGAGCCTCGGCCAAGCGACAGTAATCGTGCATTTCTCTCTAGTAATCCACAGCCCTGTGCCCCGGGAGTTTTCTCCTGCAGCACATGGCGATGAGGTTTTTTTAGAAGAAAAGCAGCAGAAACTGAGTTATGTTTCTGTGAGCTCAGAACACTCCCTGTGGGTGATTCATTAGGTCAACAACTGCTTTTCCCAGGTTGCTGGAGCCCCTGTACAAATACGCAGTCTTCTGGAGCACATCCTGCTTTCAGTGGAAGTTTCACCCCCAGTTACAAGGCCCTGCATGGCTCCTATCTGCTCATCCTCCTCCAATTTCGGGAGTCCCTGTCTTCAGTGACCACACTTCCCCTTTATTCTTTCCATCACTTGCTTTGTGCAAGGTCAGTGCAAGCAAATGTAACCTGGGTTTTATTGCCTTCAAAAAGAAGGCAGAGGGTTGGGGTGATTTAGCACCAGACAGCATCATCTGATTGGAACTGGGTGATTGCTGAAGTCCCTTCCAACCCAAGACATTCTCTGATTCTATACTAGGAGGTCAGATCCAAACCTAGAGCTTGGAAAATGTTGTGACTACTGCTCCTGTGCCCAAACCATTGAGCTGGGTCCTTCTTAGCTTTGGGAGTCACGCCATAGGACTGTTTTTGGAAAGTACTTATCTTACAGTTTGCAAATACCGTGACATTTCAGATGAAATCTCATCGAGCAAGTCTACTTTCCAGAGGAAATATTAAGAAACTTAACAACTTAACACTTCAACTGTGATAAAAACCGTATTTGTCTTTTATACAGAAGAAGGCTGACAGCCAACTTCTGTAATTGAAAATGCTTCCTTGAATATCTAACACTGAATAAGCAGCAAAAAGGTCAATTCATATTTTCGTGAAAAGAAGCAAATGTGACAGTTCTGTTTATGTAATGTGTGCCTGGAGCACGGGCATCTCCGACACTGCCATCTTTAGAGGCCACGTGAGCTGTAACAGAACTTCAGGAAAGGAGTCGGGGTGAGATACAGATCCTAAAATTGATTGCAAGACAATAAAAGTAATAGTTTATAATCAGAAAAAGCTCCTGGGCCAGAGCACTTATTAGCACTTCAGTGAGGTTACACCAAATTGCATCAGTGGGAAAGGGGGTTTTAGGGAGTATTATTTTAAGTGGTCTGGGTAAGGAATATCTCCTTGCATGGCTTTGCAGGGGATTACTAATTATTACTTAAAAAGTCAGTAAAGCTTTCATTTCTCATCTCTCTGTTCTCCACAAAAAACGCCCCTCATTATAGACCTGTAATAGCCCTTCTACAAACAGAAGGCAATGCATTTTCCACTGCAGTTTTTTTTGTTTGTCTCCAACTCCCTCTTGAACTTTACTGTCTACCAATGATTACATATCTTAATTTTGGTGTGACAGCAAAATTGCCTTTTTTTTTTTTTCTCCTGATGATTACAGTGAGAATAAAGGCTTTCTCTCTGCCCTCATTCTGCATGTGTTAGAGAGATCTTGCTTGGTAGATAATTTGGAAACACTTGTCACAGAGTTAAGTGCTACCCCAATCTTGTTCCTTCTCTTTCCCCCAGCACTCCTGAGCAACTACAGTTATAACACTTTCTGCCTCATTTCAGGAAGATTTAGGTCCAGTCTTCTTGCAATGAAACCTGTCTATGTTCCTGTGCAGCTCCAGGGCCCTGCTGCTGCCTACCTCCAGAATGCTGGTTCATGAAGTCCTGCAAGGAGGTAACATAGCTTGAAATGAAATCTATGTGAGTATGGCACTATAAACTCACCTTCAGTTGTTGCTAGAATCCCTGGGTTACAAAGACAGAAGCACGGAGGCAAAACTCTAATCCTGAATGCAGAACACATGCGGAAACTATCCACTAAAATTTGGTGAGGGCTGGAGCTGGAGGGTGGGGGATGATTGAAGAGTTCTGCTTCATCAAATTGCAATTGTTTTTGCATGACCATGTTTACTTTAAACTAAAAAAAACCCAGCAGCTCCAGGTCACATTGCTAGGAAGATTTTTCAGATCTAGAATGAGGTTTAGAAGAAGCAATGGTTGTTGTTCCTCCTGCAAAACTGCGCATCCAAACCACCACACAATGCTGTTTCCCAAAGATAAGGAGGCCTAGGTTTCGGATTTTTCTTCTGCCTCTACTTTTTCCTTGATAAGTGCCAACCAGACTTGGTGTCCCTCTGGGCTGGATCCAAAGATTAAGCCCAGATTTCCATCTAGAAACACAATAGTTTTGCAGCCAACATAGTTTGGAGATGTGCATTGAAAAAGAGAGCTTTCACTTTCATGCCAAATCAAAAATAAAATAACAAAGGTTATTTTCCAGCAAGAATGCCTCCAGCAAAGTACCCAGTACTTGAATTTTAGATCAAAACAGTTGCTGAGCATCCAAAGCTTGTCTGCAGTCCAAAGGAGAAAACCCTTTCAGACACAACTTGGAGCAGGGATGGAGTGGAATTTGCTTCAATTCAAGCTACTGCTTGAAAATCCAACCCAGAGCCCAGCATCTGATGTCCTGTGCTGCCAGGCAGACTGTGTGTGGGGCATGGGGCAGGAGGAGATGTGGCCCCTGAGGTGAGCTAAGGTGGGAAGAGCTCTGTAGGGATGCTCTGCATTGATTTGCTGCTGGTGTGGCCCTGGTAGAAAGAAAGGCATTCAGGAAGGATTTTTTCCCTTTGGTGCTCAAAGGGAGCCAAGGTATCACATAGCATTGTAATGCTGTTGGTGAACACTGAATTCAGAGCCACTGCTGAACACTGTCTCTCTCCAGATGTGTGAGGGGATTTTCTAGAGCTGCTGTGGGCAATGGCAAGCTTGCTGCTGAAACAAGAAGTCCTGCCATGGAGTATCTGGCCTCTAGCAATTTGTTCAGGAGGAGATGGAAAATTTATGATGCCCTGAACCTTGTTTTAGATGGCAAGCTACAAATTTTTATGTGAAGTTTTATTAATTTTCAATCTATTGGATGCATAGCAGCTGTCATATTAGGAAAATGCAAAATAGAAATAATGGATTAGGAAGCTGCAGGTACTGCACAGAGACATCTGACCAATGCTTGTCCCAAACTCCTCACCAAGGAGATCACACCCAGTTGCCAGCTCCCCATCACTCATTTGTTCTCTGCAATCCTCTCTGATCCTCTTTTTATTCACTCTTTTTCATGGAGAAGAGTATTTTCTTCAGCAGCGTTGCATTTATGTTGTTTTTCCTTGGTTATTTTTATTGTGGCCACCAAGTGCATTAGAAGGTTTGTCCTTGTATAGAAGCAACAGCAGATGCAGCTCTTTGTCCTCAAAATGCCATCGTGGCTTCCAGGATAGCACATACACCTCACTCTCAGTACGTATGTCCCTCTCTCTATATATTTAAAATAAGTGCTCTTCGTGATCCTACCTCAGGAAAGGGCAAGCAACAATATAAACAGAATCACAGAATCACTATGGTTGGAAAAGACTATTAAGATCCCCAAGCCCAACTTCAACCCATCCCACCATGCCCATTGACCACAACCACAAGTGCCACATCTCCACGCTGGAACATCTCCAGGACAATGATTTCCCCAATCCCTGAACAGCCTTTGGAGAAGAAATTGTCCCTGATATCCAATCCAAAATGTTCAGAGCTGTGTTGGGAGGAGCACTACCCGCAACCATTTAACTTTCTGTGGTAAGCTGAAACACTGCAGCCCACTCCATGGCTTCACCTTGATTTGGCTGCAGAATTACAGCCATATCCAGTTTTCCGGCACTATTTCTATTTCCTATCACCATCCTGAGCACATTTTTAACCCTCCCTCCCAGCACTTTCCACAGCAAAGCTGTGTAATAAAAGTTTGGGGTCCCAGGAGGGGGGACCGCCCGGCACAGGCATGCCCCAGCCCAACCTATGGCTCCAGGAATGCAGCTTTGCTGCAGAGCTGCCCTCCTCGCCCCGGGGCACCCCACACCTCTCCTCCCTTGTGCTCCCTGTGTCTGTGCAAGTGGTGTCGAGCCGTGTGCTGTGCTGTTATTGCTGGATAAAGCTAATAAAACATCTGAGTCACTGCGAGGAAGCTTTCCCATCCCAACGCACGCTTGATCTTCGGGGTTACCCACATTTACCTCCTCACCTTTGTGTTGTATGGTGTTATTCTAACCTCTTTCATCTTTGGCTTTTGGCAGTCTTTTCTGCTTTAGGAATATGGTTATCTTAAGTTGAGCAAGATGTTTCAGGCTACAATAACTGGCTAATGTTTTACATTGAAATCTCCTAATATGCATTCAATTTATACACACTGAGGCTCCCATTCAATCTGAAATACCAACCGAGTATAAAATAATAGTGACACTTGACATTTGCACGGAGATTTATAACTTCAAAGGGCTCTACAAACACAAACAAACTCCCTCTGTTCTTATGAGATGGGTGAATAAATACTATTACGATAGAAAACGGACAAGAAGGGATTGCAGACTTCGCCCAGGGCCAGGGAAGGAGTCAGTGTCAGGGCTGGGGGTCTCGGCTGCCTCTCATGCCCCCAGACCCATGGACAGATGTTAGCATTAAAAGTGGGACAACCGACCCCAATCATCTTGAGCAGATGTAGGCAAAACACGGACACTGGAGTCAAACACTGCCATCCAGTAAAACATACCCAGTTTTCATTATTATTATTATTATTATTATTATTATTATTATTATTATTATTATTATTATTACTGATTTTTTCATTTGCAAACATGGGCCAGGCCCCTTCCTCGTGGCACTCCTTCGTTGCAGGGAGCATTCACAAAACCAGCCCCAGTAGCCTGAACTGGGGACCTGTGCGATGGGTGACGGCTGCTGCTATTGTGAATGCAAAGAGGCGGGTGGATGTTTCATTAATCACAGCCCATAAAACATTTTGACTAACTGAAAAAATATTTCCTCTTTCTTATTCGTGCAATGGTTTCTCTGAGCCTTTTAGCCCATTTGTATGGGCTAAAGAATGAGTTGCTACCCGTTATACAGCATGTCCTGCCCTTCCCTTTCTTTGTAAACACGAGCAGCTCGATTCCATGATGTGTTTTGATGAACTGCCAAGAACCAGCTAATGTACTGTTTGCTGACAAGTATTTGTTATTAATCCAAAAGCACTGAGCTTGTGGGTTGGGATTTTATTTTTTTTTAAGAAATATAAAATCTAAATTAAACAAGGGTGTGGAGATTCCTCAAATGTAGCTACTGTTCCTTCTGCAGTGCAGTTGCAAACATGCAGCCCCTCTGACTCCAGGGAACTATTTAAGTCATTTTGCTCCTCGATAGCGTTTATCTCATTGCAGAAATCAGCACGGATAAATGGCTGACTTCTCCTGATGCCTGTTGATGAGAAACCTAGAGTTTTAGGGCAGATGAATCAGAGAATCAGAGAATTATTAAGGTTGGAAAAGATCCCTCAGATCATCTAGTCCAACCATGCACCTACCACCAATACTGACGGCTACACCATGTCCCTAAGTACCACAACTAAACGTTTCTTGAACACCTCCAGGGACAGTGACTCCAGCATCTCCCTGGGCAGCCCATTCCAGTGCTTGACCACTCCTTCAGAGAAGTTTTTCCTACTATCCAACATGAAAACTTTGAAGTGGGTTAAGCCAGTAGCAGCACTTCCTTGTACACCTCTTCCTGCTTCACACGGCTCCTCAGGACCAGGAGGTGATGCCAGCCATCCCCTAATGGGTTCCTGTGGCTGTATTTCCAACAGGACCCTCTCTTACCACCTCCATGACTATTTGGGATGTGTTCAGAACTTTGGGTTGCTTTGCTGGTTCGATGAATCATTCTGCACTTCCTTATTGTGAAGGGTTCCTACATCACTGTCTGCATCTGGGACTATCCTGATCCCCTCCACAAAGCAGCCCAAGGATGAGAGGCATCCAGAGGAGGCAACTGGAGCTGAAAGCCTTCCCAGGCATGGTGGAGGCGAGTGGCACTGACAGGTTTGTGCAGGGACCCCCCAGCACGCGGGCTGAGTGTGCCCCGGGGCAGATCAATTTTAAGCTTGATGGAAAAAGATGACAACTCCCTATGAGCCAAGCAAGCAGAGAACACAGGGGCTTTCATTTTCATGTTCATGGCACCATTTGCCTTCCAGATTCGACTGACAGCTTTTGAGGCAGTGCTTTCAGGTGACAAATGATAATAAAGCTCCTATTTACACTGGCTGTTGACTCATCTTAGGTGGAATTATGTACCGAAATAAGTAAATAGCTTCCTATTCAGGGTGATCCATATACAGCTACAGGCCATGATACAATACAAAGCTCCTGTATAGACAAGACTCTTGTTTATTGTGTGCTTTTCTAGGTCACTTAGCACTTTGCTTCATAAACGTGCTTTTAGGAGTGAAACTCCTGGTGTGAATGGTCTCTCCGCTGTACAGAGCAACTCACCCTTAAAAGCTAGCAAAGCTATGATTGCTTTTTGATTTGCATTGTAAACACATTAAAGATAGGTAGAACAAACCCGGACAACTCAGGATGCCTTTTTACATACCTGAATATTAGGGCTTGTGGGGTTTATTTTGCTAGCATCTCCATTTATCTCGTGAGTTTGGGGATAGCTTGAAAAACCATCTTGAAAAAGGCTCTTGAGAGAATTGCGTTTCAGATGGTGCAATTGCTGGACATGTGTGTCACTGGTGTTTTTGGAGTTGCACTTAACGTCAGCCAAAGGGGGGTGGAGCCTATTTTTGGGTTAGGTATTTCACCAGGGGCTTGAAAATCATCTTGGCAATGTTTAACTCAGGTGTGTGATTTAAAAACCCCCTAAAAACCAAACCAAACAAACTCAAACAGCAACAGTTAGCAATATGAAAAAACAAACAAACAAACAAACAAACAAAAAACGCATAAAGTTTTCTCTCCTGAAAACAAAATGTGAAATGCAAAACGTAAAATGTAAGAGGTAGCCAAAGCATTTCTGAACTGAATTTCCTTTCATGACGCTGCCTGAATTGCAAGGTAGAAATGAAGAAAAGTAAAGAAATAAGATGAGACAACTGGACAGCTGTTGTGGATGCCTGAAATAACCCAATGTGTTGGTGAGCGTCTTTGTTTCACAGATTTTACAACTCTGAGGGACATTTTAGTCTGATTCCTGCTGATTATGTGAATTTGTCTTTTTCTTTTGACTCTTAAAAGAACTGTGGAAAAGCAGTGTCCTATGTGTCCATGGCAAAGTGGGGTATTTTGGGTATCTATCCTCTAAGATTTGCAGTACGAAATCCATTCGCTTATCTGATGTCCTCCAAGTTTAGAGAGCTCTTTTGCCTCACAGCCTTTATTCAGTGCAGTCCCAAAACCATGGGACTTCTGTATTTTCAATTACATTTGATTTTATCTGTTAGTCCCACGAGGACGGTGAAAATTCTGCTTCATCATTACCTCTAGAAATTGTGAGAGATTACATCTTTTTTTCAATATGCAAAGCTAAGCTTAAGTCAGAATAATTTACTTTCCAGCATTGATATATATCTACAAATGCAAAAAAAGATTATGATTCCCCATGAGTTTGGTCCTGACTCATCAAGACAATGATTCCATGAATGAAACGTTTCGTGGACGATGTTTCTGTTCCCAGAATTTTCTAGGCCGATCAGTCTTCAACTTATTTTGCTTTCATCAGTGTTCGAAGCGTTGCAATGATTAGTGAAGCTGGATGATTTGTGGCGAAGAAAACTCACGCTGGAGATGGTTGAAAAATGCAGCTCCTTACTTCTTGGCCCTGGAAAGTGAAATAGTGCAGGGAACTGCATTTGTTTTGAAGGATTTGAAAATGTAACACAATGATTTTTCATTGGATTCTTCCAAGAGTGACTGCACTAACTCAGCCAACGTGTTCAGAGCGAGACATCCTTGGGTCAGCATCCAGCCAAGGGTATGCAACAGTGAGATCTTACCTCTGCTACTCCCTGTGTCTCTGGGATTGGCCTGGAAGTTTCCAACACCGCCAGTCTGCATGGAGACTTCAGAGTCTAAAGAATCATAGAATGGCTTGGGTTGGAAAGGATCTTGAAGATCATCTAGTTTTAAATCCCTGCCATGAGCAGGAATGCCACACACTTGAATCATTAGCCAAACTGAGTCTTCAATTGAATTCTTCTGTTTCTCCTTTTTAGCAATCCCAGTGGAACAGCATACTATAATGAAGGTAACTTCCAATTCTGTTGGCTATTTTCCTCCAAATCATTGATTTCCCAAAAAATCAGTGTCAAATGAACAAGACAGTTATTAGCATCAATTTGGAGTCCCCCCAGGAGACCTGTGGTGCACTGCCAACACAGTTGATTTGTGTCTGAGGGATCCAGCTCTCCCAGAGCTGTTGTAGAATCACCTCCCTCCATCTCATGATTGTCAGCGCTATGAGGAATCTTCAAATCTCAGAGATGAGCATGGTGCATATTATTCCTTTGCAAAGAAGGTCATACCTACATGTTTGATGAAAGTATTCATGTATATGAAGGAACATACGCTCCTGCTGGAAGACAATAAGCATTGTCTCCTCTTGCTGGATAGGAAAAGAGAAGCAGGGAAAGGTGTTGCAGCTCTCCAGAGTGCAAAGTGACCTACAGCCCCGCAGTGGGAGGCATGAAGTTATGTAGCTCATTAAATCTTAAAAAAGCAAGGAGAGAAGCTGCTTCCAATTATCAGGATGAAAATTAATGAAATAAAAACTACAGACAGGCTGCAGAATTATGCAATAAAAAGGGCTTTGCTGGCATTAACAAGGCGGTGTGTAATATTTGTGTGGTTCTAGCTCTGTCTTGGCTTGAACACATGGTGATTCTGCACATAAAATGTATCCAAATTAATGAATTAAAAATCCTTGATAATCCCACACAATTCTCTGTTCACAGTGAAGTATTATTAGCTGGGAAATCTCTCAAAAAGGGAAAATGAGGTTGTGATCTGTTGTCTGAGAAAATAGCCTCTTTGTTAGTACCCAAGCAGTTGAGTGCTGCAAGGACAAGGTAGGCTCAGGGGAAAGCCCAGCTGCTGCTGGAGGGAATGATGATCTGATGCAGCAGTAGCTGCCACTAATGGAGGACATGGGACTGAAACAAGGGTGAGGAGTGAACGTGACACTGAGCACGCATGAGAAACGTGACATGAACAGTCTTACCAAGAGGTTTCACATCATACAACATGGATATCTTCCACAGTGTTAGTTCTGCTTTGGGATCCAAGCAGTGCGGCCATAATACTGCCTATCTACGTAGGTCATTCCAAAAGTAATGCCTCCTATTTATTTCCATGGAGACTATGACAGACAAAAATAGCACAGTAACTCAGTCTGATAGAGTAAATTCTCAGCTGCAAAACGCTATTTTTCAGTGTAGTCACCACCCTTAGCTGATTTGGAAAGATTAACTTTGCTAACATCTACTGTTGATCTCCACAGGTGTTCAGCTAGTGTCAATGGATGCCAATGGATACCACTGCTTCCACATGGTGGAATTCAGTCCCACTTTGCCTCATGCACACTTCCAGATCGAAGCCATTGTGTCAGGCTGCCCCTCTGCTGTTATCTGTCACACGGTAACAAAATATAATGGAATATTTGTGGAAAATTCAGCTTCTGCTGTCATCCCAACATCTACCTCTGATGTTGTGGACCAACGTAATAAAATAAGAAGCATTACTTTTGCCCTTGTACAAGCAGCCATTGTAAAATCATTCTCATGCACTCTGCTATAACCAGAGGTTGTAGTCTATAGTAAGACTACATGCAAAATTCAATAGACTGAATGAGCTTGATACAGAAACTGTTGCTTTGCCTTCTCAGAGCCTAGACCATTCCTTCCTTTCCACTCCCCTTCTCCCATTGCTATGAAAGGGCACAACTGCCTTTCCAAACTGCTCAGCAGAAAGTGGTCCTTCTCTCGGCACACTCCCTAAATGTAACCTTTGTTGTAGTGATGTCTGCCTGGCATAGGCTATATGCATGATCTGGAAAGTGTTCACCGAGGACCGAAGAGCCCGCTGGTGTGGTGAGCGGGATACAGTGAGAGCAGTATACATGGAAATGTGTTAGTGAGATTGCTGTTCCTGCAAGTGTACATACAGCATCTCCTGAGAGGGGAGAGCGCTGCAATCTAAACATTTATATTATGAAAAAATGGGAAATCATTTGCTCAGACATAAATTAGCCCCTTCCAGACAGATTTATTGCAGCATGGAAAGTTTTAATGAGAAGAGGAGGTTCCATAACCATAAGATACACTTTGCATCTAAATGTTTGACGTATAAATAACATTTGGGTGATTTTTTTCAACCCCGTGATATTTAGCACTTAACTGAGGATTTGGAAGGAATTTAAGGAAGAGAGATGTGTAAATTGGTTCCTCAGTTGCATTCGGAGTGCTCCGAGGGCTGACGTCAGGCTTACGCACGGCAGCCGTGCAGCAATGCTCTCTGTGGGGAGCGGGAGAGGTGAGAGCTGAGGGCTGAAAGGCTCACGGAGGTGGGGGCAGCTCGTCCTCCCTGCTCCTGCAAAGCCCTTTCCATGCCTGCTTCTGGAGATAAGAGAGATGAGGGGAGAACATCTTCAGAAGTCATTCTCTGCTGTCCCAGAGTTCTGTATTTCACAGTTTCAAAGGGGCTGTTTGATTTAACAGTGATTATTGTTGGGGTAGGAATCAACACCAAGCTCCTTGCTTGAATCTAAAATAGGAGGGTGTAGTTGAAAGCTGATAGACCGCTGGCAGCAAGTGATCCCCAGAGGGCAAAAAGTAGGAATCTCTGTGACCATAAGCAATGGGCTTCTCTGCTTGGAGACACAGCTGAGTGGGCATGGTGGCGATGGGGTGACAGCTGGGCTAGATGATATTAGTGCTCTTTTTCAATCTTCATAATAATTCTCTGTAAGGAAACACCAACATGTTCAAAGGATGCTCAGCTGAGAACACCGTTCCAGCCTCTGCTTCTGCCAGGAACTTCTTGCTAAAGGTATTTGAAAGATGACAACAACAACACCCTAGAATTCTGTTCTTGAGTTGATCTGAGGTGAAATGGACCTGGATAGAAAACTGTGGGAAAAAAACGAACAGTTAAGATATTGTGATGTCTCTAAGATTGGCCACTCTCCAAGAAATCATGCATATAAAAGGATATCAAGAACCAAAATTCAGATTTTAACTCCTCAGATTTTAACAGTGGAGGCAGTGAGAGCTGATGTTTTTCTACAGTTCTACTGGCTTGCCCAGGGACATGTCAGTCCTCCAGCATGAAGGAAAGCACAGATGTGGGCAGAGAAAGAGCTGCAAATGGTAGGTGTATAGCAGCCAGAGCTGAGGGGAGATGGAAAAACTGGGACATTTCTAGGACAAGTACTAAAACCACACACCTGCCACACTGCCCCCTGCGGTAGAATGTGAGCTCATACCATTTTGTGTGTGTAACTTAAGCAGCCTCCCTAGGATCCTCAATAAGATTTTAATGACCATTTTGTGATGCCAAAGCCATGCTGATGAGGAAAGCATGAACATAGTGCTCATTTTGTGAATGATGTTTATTAAGAAACTAGTTTAGTGCTATGTTAGTTCGGGTTAGGGGTAGAGGTAAAGCATGCAGCGCCCCCCAAAAGGTATTTGAAGCTCAATCACAGCAGTCCTTTGAGTTATCATACATATATATGCATGATGCTAAGATCAAAACAATGCATTTCAACCAATAATAAATATTAACAAAAGACAAAGAAAGGAGAACATATTTCATACATCTATAAGGCATGGGTGTGTGCTGCTGCAAGCGTTTTGAAGACGTATATAGAAGACACAAAGGTGTTTTTATTTTTTTAAGAGCAATATATTCAGTAACACAGTGTCTGGATTAAAACTGCAGTGTTCAATGCTGGGGTTACATAAATTAGGGGAGAGGGAGCAAAGGATCCTCTTTCCTGTGGTGCTGGAGTAATTTTTAGCAGTTCGGGGCCGAAGAAGGAATCCTGAAGTTTGACCTTGGATTTGTTGTGGCTTTCCACAAGGAAAGGTCATGTTTGAACAGTGTAAATGCACCGCCTTTCTAGGGAAAGCTGTTTTCACCTAATTCATAACATGTTTGTAATTTTTATGTCGGTAATGAACTGCACCGATTCTGCTGTGTAAGTAATAAATTCTCCGACTAAATTTTGCAAGAATGGCAACCCTGGCTAAATTTGCTAGATCTTGGGAAAGTCATGAAAACCATCAATCTTGGCTTTCGAAAGTTTACAAAGCAAAACTTTGTTTTACACAAGCGCTGTTATAATAATTTATACATTTCATTTAACATTTCTTTTACTTAATAAGTATATAATTCATACAGAACAGAAATTAAATCCTACAACACTTGGTTTCAATTTTCCAGTTCCTATTAGGGGATTTAAATGCTCTCCTATTATTGCAGCAGTGTTTTTTGCTACTATTGGTCCGTATCATACGAACGTTGGTCAACTTTGATGAAAAGCCGCATTGCGTGTGCTAAACCTTAATACTAATGCCACCAAATGAATCAATTCCTATTTTCTGACTTCTGAACCTACCCGAGGGTGATGGAAACACAATCCAACCAGGATCATCTTGCAATTAAAACAGTTCTCTATGAATCAGCATGACAATACAGGTGCTAAGCAAGCATCTGTTCAATTAAGTCGGTTTAGCAGTTTTGGGGCAAATCTATTTTGCTTTTTTTTTTTTTTTTTTCCACATCATTAAGCTTACACTTAATGCTGGAAGCAAACAATAGCTCATTAGTGGATTAGAGGTAATTACCAACAGCAGTCATTATTCCTAAGGATTAATGGGCCAATTTGCTGCTGTAATAGTACCCCAGTATTGTGGTGCTGGATCAGAAGGGCTGGGGGTGCTGGAATGAGCATTCCCTTGAAGGCCATGGAAGTGGCAGAGCCCACCGTGGGGCAGCTGGGTGCTGCCTGCTGTGGGGTCCCAGCAGCACACAGCTCATGGCTTGGGAGCAAGGATCAAGCTGACTGCAACCACCATGGCACAGGTGCCTGCTCCCAAAACTGCCTGGAGTAGTATACATAAGAGAGCCTGGGTGAGATGGGGACAGGTCCAACAGCGTTGTCTCCACCCGCCCTGTGTTTGAGTGCAGATGGGAAATGCAAACATTTCCCTGTTCTCTTTTAGACTAGAAAATGAGAGCTGCTATCTGGACACTGCCAAGGTATGAAGTCTTTTATGAAGCTCTGAACAGCTGTTGGGCTGGAGGAAATTTTTAGGAATATTTCTATAAAACGTTAAGGGATATTTAAGGAGCAATGGCTGAGCTGGCCACAATGGCACTTGCCTGCAGCAGTTATGGTGAGGAATTAAATTCACATGCTGCTGCACTGCCTTCCAGTTGCATTCAACGGCCATAATGAAGAACAAGTGGCAAAAAAAAATTGTTCCTGAGCTGGAAACCTGGTACTGCAGGAACAGAAATGGGCACGTTAGCTTCATTTTCAAATTCCCCAAGTAGCTTGGGCTAGGCATCACCATCCTCTGCATGCCACACACACATGAGGGACAAGCACGGATGCTGGGAGCAGACTGCAGCTGTCTGAAGGGACCATCCGAAAATTCAAAGTATGTATAATCGTAGTGCTGTTTGCAAGCAGAGAAAAAATGATACAGATGGCCCTACTTTTATTTTTAGCCTTTTATTTTCTGTCACTCATTTTGACCTAGAGTGCTATATAATTTCTCTGCATTTAGGAAGGGGATTAAGAAAGAAAAAAGACATAATGCTATAGTGGAGTTAAGTGGCACTTCTTCAGGCTCCTGTCAAATCTTGTAATTTGGAATAATTGCCAGTGTCAGGTTTGGGGAAGGAGTTTGATGTAAATTGCCTTGATCTGTACTCATCCTGTGAGAAAAGAAAAACAGCATGTTGGAAGGTAGAGCACTGAATGGCATCACCAAGCAAATCACTGCTTGAGAAGCTGTGCTTTAATATACACATATTTGATCGCTGTTTTTCTTCACATTGTTCAGATCTGGGTTGAGAGCAATGGTGACTTCTCATTTATTTTAGTAGCATAATCTATAGACTTCTGCTTAGCAGGAAGCCATGTGGCTTGCTAAGCATTGCATCACTACCATATGGGATCCTTTAAAAAGCAGATAAAAGCTAGCCAGGCTTCTTTGTAGATCGTAATATGGACAGGATATCTTCCATAAGCTTCCTCACAAGAGATTTTGGGAAACCTGTCTGGGTTAGGTCCAGCCCTGCAGCCCTTTGCTCCAGCCTTGGCGTGCCCACAAGCTTTAACAGACACTTCTGTGTTTGTTGGGTAGTACAAGCAGAAATGATGGCAGGTTTTTGAGGTGAATTCCTTCAACTCAGGATGAGACCTCAAGTTGATGAGCGGCAGGAGAAGATGGAGCCATCCTGACTTTGACCTGTTGACTTACTCTTCATCTACGCCTTCCAAACTGTGAGTAGACAGCTCTGATTTTCAGCCAAGGAGTATGAAGGAAGTGAAAGTTCTCAACTACTACATCATTTTCTAAAGATGGAATGTGGATGTAGGAAATCCGTTTGCCCATGTTGTCTGGAAAATATTGACTAGCGATATTTGATCTGCTAAATGTTCATAGCCAGCAGGCTACATTAAGGAAGACAAAGTGCAGAAAAGGAAAAGATAGTATTGAGTTTGTTTTATGAGATCTGCACTGAAGTGACTCACATCAAGACCCAAGGCCCAGCTGATGATGCTGAATTTGTTTATCCTGTGCTAACTCTTCGTTCCATGTGTGCTCTACAGTTTACCAAACCATACAGCACTCTCACTGCTGTTATGTGTGTTGCTCATCCAAGTATTCCCTTGTTACAACTCGTCTAAGGCAGCAGATACATAACCTGATATTATCATAATATACGAGTAAAGCATAAAGGTAATCAAAAGAGCATTCATCTGTATCAAATGTGAGTGGTGAGAGCAGGAGCCCTGCCAAGCAGCAGCCCAGCACTGCCCATTGCCATGCTGTGAGCGGACGGTTAAGGAGCTCAGCAGTGGTTAATCCTGTTGTCATCTGAATTAACTTTCAAATAGCGGGGGGATAAAGCCCAGCAGTCACATAATAGGAGTCTTAAGATCTTGAGCTGGGGAGTAATATGTGTATTTTGTGCATGCCTGCTGAGCAGCAGCACCGCAAATGTCATTTTTGCTGCAAGATTTGGTTTCCTGGATAAGATGGTGACAATCCAACTTGCTTCAGCCACAAGCTGAGTGTGTGTGTTCTGAGGGCCTGAGATGTAAACCAAGGCTCCCACAAACACTGGCTGCTGCTGGAAAGCTCAGGAGGGATTTTGGCCAGGCAGAAATTGGTGTTGCTCCTTCTGGGGCAGGTCTTGATGGGGACAAGAGGCAGCCTTGGCAGAGGGCTCATCTTGCACGCTGGGGCTGCCCGATAACATCTGGCACAGTTGGCAGTATATTCTAGGCGAGTTTTCAAACAAAATAAACATTTGACACATTGCACAATTATTCACCTGGCTCTTTTAAAGCTCCCATGGTCCTCATCTGTAGAAGAAAGGTACCCAGGAGCAGCCAGGCACTAAGTCGCTCAAGGGTATGTGCAAGCAGCAGTTGCATCTTTTGGGGGTTATCTTTCCATCAACATTTCATTTTCTCTGGAATAAATCATTACTAATATATGCAAAAGAATCAGACAGAAGAGCCCCAGGGCTCATGGAGATAAAGGAAGCTCCCAGTGTTAGACACAGTTTTTGATATAGTGCTTTAAGAAGAGCGAAGGAAACTGCAGCTGGGAGCAGTGTTCCTGTAGCTAGATTTTTGCTGCTCAGACCGAACCCTTTTATAGATAAAACACAGAAAAGAAATGGGATTCAGCACTAGAGAAGACCATGTATTGAGTCAAGATGTTCCTGAATGTGCTTCTGCACTGGGACTCATTTGTTGCCAGCAATACTCCCCAGCTGCCACGAGCATTGTGCTCAGCCACGTGTGTGCAGAGCTTCGATTCACAGGCTTGGTGATCTTAGAGATGCTTTCCAACCTAAATGATTATATATTATTCTTTTTGGAGGAAGGAGCTTTACCCAACAGTAGGGTTTCAGGTGAGGTGACAGAGCTGAGTCCCAGTGAGGATGACTGCGGCTCAGTGGACAAACACAGCCGGGAGCTGCAGCTGCTGCTCATCCCACAGCTTGCCAGCCATTGCCATGTTCACCAGCACTGCATGGTTGTGGTTTAACCTGGGGGAAGGATTTTAGGAGACCAGCAGGGGATAAATGCCATAATGCCTGCCTACATCTGGCCGTGCACTCAGACGTGCGGGACGTGGACGGGAGGCAGAGCAGTTCCGAGGGTGTTTCTCCTTTCTCAGCTCTGCAGGGAGATGTCTGTGCCGCTGTGGTTAGTTTAGAAGGCAGAAATTGAGAGATGAGGCGGATAACGGGCTCGGCCCGGCTCGTCCGCCCCCTCTGCTGGCTGTCGGGCGTGAGAACGGGGAGCCGGTGGGGGGAGAGCTCGGTCCTGCGGGCGTCCGCAGCCCCGCACCGCAGGGACCGAGTCCTGGGGTCGGGACAACGCGGTGGAACCCGTCCCCAATGCGCTGCTTATCTCCCTTGGGTCTCCCACCCAATACACACACCAGTATCGAGGTGTCTTGTGGCACGACTAAACTCACACCTCCACGTTTTCCTTGCAGTGTTATAATTCCTATGCTTGCTTTTGCAGAATTGGTGGGAACTCAACCTCTTGGATGCCTCTACAGCTCTGTCAGGTTTGGCTGATTGGGATCACGGGGCTGACAGCAGCAAAATGAGTGAGAGATGGCTTGGGCCAGGGGCAGGGCTGGTGGCTCCCATGTGGGATGCCAACTCTCAGCACTCGGGGAAAGTAGGGCAAAAAGAAAACAGCAAAAAAGCAAGACTTCTCCCCCAGCAAAACAAATGAAAAAGAGCCATCTTCTCAGCTTATTGGGGAGTCTCACAATTCCCAGGGATTCACTTTAAGCTCGCTGCAGCTTTTTCCAGACGTCTGGTTATTTGGTTCCCAGCTCTGTTCTCTCGCAGCCGTGAGCAAGATACTTAATATTCTTTAATCTAATATCTGTTAAACAGGGAGGGTGAGAGCCTACTGTGTAAAGGAGCTGAGATTTAGATTACAGATTCACAGAGTTGCAAGGGTTGGAAAGAAACTCTAGAGATCCTCAAGTCCAACCCCCTGCCAAAGCAGCTCCCCCAGCCCAAGTTGCACAGGTAGGTGTCCAGGTGGGTCTTGAACATCTCCAGAGAAGGAGACTCCACCACCTCTGTGTGCAGCTCCAGTGCTCTGTTGCCCTTCCTGTGAAGATATCTCACCTTTCCTTCCTTGATGGTTGGACTGGATGAACTTTCCGACCTTAATGATTCTGCAATTCTTTCTTCTGTGCAAAGAGCTCAGGACCAATAGTGTCCTTGACCAGTGACACCATTTGAAATTCCTGATCTACTCCCATGGATGCCACAGATTCTGGGCACTTCACTTTGCTTTCTGTCAACCTTTCTGGCTTAAAATAGGAACAAGTCCCAACCCCTCTGAGGGCTCCTCTCCTGGCACTGCTGGCTGCCAAGAATGGCTTTGCTGCCGTTTTAGCAAGGCAGTGAGGTTTGGGAAGGGAAGGTGGAGCTATTCCTCCCAGAGCTGATGGTCATTTCGTGATAAAGTGATAATGCTAATAATCCCCAGGTCCTCTTTTTTCTTTTTTTTTTTTTTGCCTTTGAACTGAACACTTTGCCTGTCTCAACTGTGGTTGCCTTTTTGAACTGTCAGTTTCGGGGGATTAGATGCATGTTTAGGCTGGGTGAACTCATGAATGAAAATATTTTCCTTGGCAGTTTTTAAAATGCTTCCCCCCTTTAAGAGCTGAACCCTTTGGCAGCAATCTTCTTCTTGCCCAGATTACCACTGTCATTTTGGGAGGTCTTTTCCCGCAGAACAAACAATGGAATTTTAATAACAGTGAAATAGATTCAGGCCCGCTTTATTTATATTTTCTTTATTTATGCTTGAGTACTTAGTATGCAGCTCCAGCGAAGACGAATTTAAGCTTTGTATTACTTCAAAATGATGAATTAAGCTCTGGGAGATTTACTTCCCCAGAAAAGCATAGTTTGATTTGCTGCTTTGAACATGTCTCACAAGAACAACAAATTTTGGAGAAATTAGAAATAATAATAATAATAAAAAAAATAACAACAACAAAACAAAAAGAAACCTGTTAAAAACTGCAGATGTGGAGTGGAGCAAACATGGTGCTTCTCTGCATCTGCCAGTGTTTGCACTGCTTTAGTGACACTCAACAGGTCAGGGATCAAATACAATGATCACTGTAACAGTGGGGCTGCCTTCGTTCTGACCAATTATTTTATGTCAGCCCTACTTGGATCTGTGTATGGAAGGGCTCAAGGCAACTCCTTCCACTGCCACCTAAGCAGTGGGTGCTGGGTGAGCTCCAAGGGCTGTTGCCTCCAGAAGGCTGCTTGCAGAGCATCCTTCAAACAGATCTGACTTCAGGTAGGGGCCAAGAAGTCACATAACCATGCAAAGTGAATCAGGAATCAGCTGACGTGGAGCATAAAATAGCAGCAATTAAAGCTTTTAGTTGGGTGTAACTAACACCGAGCAGGAAAGCAAAGTGGTTTGGGTGTTGCACAAGCTGTTCTCAGAAATCCCAATAGCTCTAAATGTTGGCTTTTACTATGACTGGCTTTGCGTTGTTTGTAGCAGTGTTTATTATTGCACTTGATGATTAATCCCTTACGGTTATGAACACAGCTCTTTTCCTCCGAGATGATTCTGATCCGTACACACCTCCTTCATTCCTGACACAGCACCCTCCCCTCTTCCACAGCCCAAGCACGGAGCCCGGGGATGGAGGTAGTCACAGATGACATTTAACAAATCTGTTCCAGTGCTGGAAGCATTAAATCGCTTTCTGTCCGATAAGCCATTGATACGCTGCTGTGTTCAATTAAGATAGATGGCATATGGGATTGATGGAATGCAGCCAAAGGTATCAGCACTTTGGATCTGGAGATGGACTGCACCAAGAGAGCCAGAAGTGTGCTGAAGGAAGGGCTGAACTGTGGGATGCGTGGGGAAAGGGACTGGGGAATGGCACCGGTTACCACTTGTGCCTTATTGCTTTGTTTTTAGCACTGCCGATTGCATCACATTTCGTTGAAGTCACTTTAAGGGATGTTAGCAGATGCAGCTCGTTGCTGCACCCCAGCAGGAATTAAAGATGTCGGCATGCAGAGCTGGAGCAGAGCAGGTTGCTTTGCTGCCCTGCAGCACAGAGGGAAGCACAGTGCCCTGTCAGCAGCTCAGATCTTTGCTGAAGCTTTTGTTGCATTTTCTTCAAAACCTGTGGGAAGCAAGCACGCTTATCTGCCAGCTCCAAAACCAGACTTCTCTTTTCTTCTCAGTGCTACCCGTGATTTTTAAACCCAGATGTAGTCAGCACTTGGTGGCATTAGAAACACAGAGGAGTGATGCAGGCATTGTTCCCTGTGTGCACCGTTTGCTCCCATGCAGTGGTGCAGGACCTGCACTGACCCCAGAGAGCACTCTGGGTGTCCTGGAGGAGGGAGCAGTGGCCAAACCCCACAGAGAATTCCCTTGACTGCCGCCAAAGCAGAATGAAGGGGTTCAGCCATCTCGGTGCTGAGGCACTGTAATTACTGAGCTACTGTAAGACAGCATTTGCCAAGGATATTACAGTTGCTTTTCCATTTCCCTCCCCCCTATAAAACTAAGGGCGAAGAAGCTGCTTGTGTCCAGGAATGTAATAAAGATGCAATGAAAAGTGCTGATTCCTGGCAGGATTAACCCTCTGGGCCAACTTCTGAGGCTCTGCTTGCCTGGATCAAAGATGCTGCACAGCTGCAGCAGATGCAGTAATGCACATGGAGGATGCACAGGGACCCTGGCTGCAGGGTGGCACTTGGTTGGCCCTGGCCATCTGCTTCTCTGTGTCCTGCAACCGCTGCTCTCCGGCAGCACTGGGTTTCTGCTTAATGCAAAGAGAACAGGCACTGAGCTGTGATATAAAATATTTACTTACTGTAATTTATTAAGAACCTATGGTGAGTCTCTAAGTGGATGCAAAAGTATCCTGTGTCTTATATGCTGCCAGAAACTTTCTTACCGTGCCCGTGATCCACTTGTATTTAGATAGATCTTTCAGTATGCATTAATGTTCATTTAAAATAAGAATTTTTTTTTTACAAGGCTTCTAACTGCTGAACACAAGCTGAACACAAGTCAGAGCTTGTACGCACTAGAAGCAAATAGAGAGTATAGGGAATCGTGCCATACCTGCACACATCCCTTTCCCACATTGTCACAAGAGCCTCAGATGCTTTTAGTAAAAGATCAAAGGAAAAGTGCACAAGGCATCAAACAAGGGCTGCGTTAGGGACTGTGAGGCCAACAGCACCTGAGCTGGAGAGACAGCACCACTTCACCACAAGGTGGTCAACCACTGTTAGATGAACAATTATGGTAAAAAACTGTTCAGCAAAATCAACGTGCCTCCACATTAACAGGAAGAGAAGGCATTGATACCACTGTTAAACCCTGCATGCCCCTGCATGGATGAAGTGCTGCAGGAGATGGTCAGGATTGGAAAGCAGAGAAGGTTCTCCTGCCAACAGTGTGGCAGCTGTACCTATGGCAATCCCCACACCAAGGACACCCAAATAAAGCAAAGAGCAGTTTTTAGTTTAATTAACTACCCATTATTTGATTCTTTTGGGCAGTCCAGTGGTTTTATTCAGTCGAGCCAATAGCTTTAGTTTGTATGACAGTTTGATTTCTTTATTTCTGGTCAGTGAGACCAATGAAAATAATTCATTTTTTGGCTAATGCAAGATGTGAAGTCAGCTCTTTGTTTTGCTGTACTTGCTTTCCATGGAATTTCAGATAGCAGAAATCAATCAGGATTAAATCATCCACATAGTCTGAGTATTTGCTTATGTGCTTTGAATAGTTGCTCACGGCAAGAAGAGCAGTGGTGCCCCAATCTGCTTTCACTGAGCTCCCCAATACCCTCATGACATCATGTAGAGAAGGACATTTCCTGGCAGTCGTTCCTCAATTCACTGCGACAGCCGCTTTTGGAACACGGACAAAACAAGGCTGTAATAGCTAGCACATGTGCACCACGGCTAGAAGGACAATCAACTTTCATCTAAGACTGAGCACAAGTTGTTTAGTATTTCTGAATGATGGTACCTCACTATGAGCAGATCTAATGTGCATGCCAAGCCCTGCGCTCACCTGCCTGGCTTTGTATCAGACACATCACTACTTTGTACCACAAACAATGGCAGGCTTTAGTAAAGAGCATGAATGATCCGTAGCTCTCCAGAAATACAGTCAGGATCTGAAGGGTGCGTGCACTGTACACCATGAAGAGCTTCCCTGCAGCTCGCATGGGTCGATATTTAGGTGGTGCTGCTCCTTGTTGGTGTTTACTGAATAAATAACCTTATTAGTAAGGATGCAACATCACAACAGGGTCTTTCTAATTAGCAAAACATCTGCCCTTAAGATTTATATTAACTATAACAGAGACAGCGAGGAATAGAGCTGATAGAGCACTGATAAAAATCCCTCATCTGTTTTACATTCACATGTGGTATGTATTCCTGAGGGAGAGGGAGCGACATATTTCTGTGACACTATTTCATCTTAGCAAATCAATGTACAGGCTATTAAAACTCCATTTTTCCACGAATGATAAGTGTAATTACATCTCTCTCGCAATAAAAACGAGTGCTTATTAAATGTAAATATTTAACAATGATTAAAATACATTTGAAGGAAACTTTATAGCTTTATTTTATACGTTCCCATCTGGGTTGCCTTTCCCAAACCGCTACACATTTTGGAGAGTTATTAAATTATTATTTTGAGAAGGACTAACACTCTATGTGTCCCTTGCTTCGACTTTAATTTCGTACACTTTCAGAATTTATTGAAGTCTGGTGAGTTTAAGAGTCAATCAATGCTCTATTGTATTTGTAGAACATGCACGGAGGGGAAAGTGGCTTCACGGGGTAGGAAATGCCATGCTGCCACGTCTTCTGTGCGCCCGATGTTGATAGCCAGACACAGTTCCCTGACTCCACATGCTCTCATTTGCTTCCAGAGGAAAAAAAGTTGGTGCCTTAAGTGGGTTTCTTCGGTTTTATGTGCCAATCCTTCTGCGGCCGCTTTAGAAGTAAGCTCTGGTGAAGGGTACGATCTTATAGACTGCATATATGCAGGGGCATTACCTGTGCAAGTTGCTGACCTGCGGTTGAGCCACGTGCAATTGAAGCGGCGCTCACGGGGGCGGCCCTTCGCAGTGCGACTTAACGGGATCACCCCAGAGAGAATTCACCGTCAACCAAGGGTTTGTCGGATCCAGAACTAAACCCTGTCTCCCGTGATAATCTTCAATATGGACGCTCCTCTCAACTGCTCAGTGAAGCATCCCTATAGATTTTAAGGGAGTTGAAGTCAGATTTGTATAAAATTCTGCTGTCTATTAAAAAAAAAAAAGCTGCATTGCAGGGATAGAAATCATTGCACTGCTGTAGCACAGCTTAAATACTTCCAGAAAAGACACCACTCCTGGTTAAATTTTATAAGTTCTTGCTATAATTTGTGCTCGGATGTGTCGCTTCACCCCCATTCACTTTTACAAGATATTCACTCTCCAGCAATTCCTGGCTCTTTCTGTGGGTTTTTAAGGAAACTTCTGCAAAGTTCAGCTACAAACTCAAGATCATTCCAAAGGGCTGGAGTTAATCTTCAGTTTGACCAGTAATTTTCGTCGTGTAGCAATATCACCAGTTATTTACTTGAGCAAGTGCTAACGGGATCAGGCTGCTGAGAGCTCATTAAACACCCGATCCTGCAAGGAAGCAGGAGCTCAGAGCACCGCAGAGTTTCTCGGAGTCACCAGGTGCAAAGGTCTTGCAAAAACCATGCTGCAAAATGTCACTGCTTTCAGAATAATGATAAAAATAAATAAATAAATAGAAAAAGAGAAGAAGTTCTGTGTTCACCGTGAGCTGAAACTGTCCTTAGTTCTCACGCCCTGCTCCTCTCAGGTCGCTGCAGTCCTTCAAGTCCAGGATGCTGCCATAGACAAAGACACAATTTGTTTCCTCCCGAAGGAGAAATTTCTCTTGAAATCAATTCCTCCCTCCCTCTTGAGATTTAAAAAAAACCCCAAACCAAACCACCACCAAGGAAGAGGTTATTTATTTCAGAAACAACAAACAAAACATCACGACAATATGATCTGTGAGTTAAGTTATATCTGATGAAAAGAAAATTAGTTGAATGCAGTGATTTTCCACATGATAAACCCTTGGAAAAGAAAGGTTTTTCTGAGAAGAGAATAAATACTACTAGCACAAAAAGACTTTGCAGCATGAGCATCTTTAATTGCTTGCTTAATTAAACCTCTCGACTGAATGTTCATTGATTTGTTTTCAACACATTTTTGGCCATGGGAAATTGTGGGTTAAATTCATCTGTTGGGTTTGTTGGGTGACACAGCAGAAAATAGAGACAGGATAATGCCAGCACAAAGTCATGATGGAACAACGCTGCTGGCCTCTCCTGGTGGTTGCTGTGGTCAGCAACACTAGACACACATTTGTGCATCTTTGGCTGTTCCTGCCATCATTGAAGTCGAGGGGGCATGAACCCAATGGGAGGGAAATGCTTTCTGATACAGATGTGACAAAACAATGGAAAGCAGTCTGTTCTCTTGTGTTTCTGAGCACTGCTCACACCAGGAGGAAGTGTAACCTGGAATAAGAGGTGCACTGGTGTGTGCACACGAGCTTTAAGTTAAAATCCACTATATATGCCACGTTTCCTCAAATGATATTGAACACTTCTGGGCAATTGGGTGTGCTTTAACATTCCTCGTCTGTGTATTTTCCTTGTGTAAGTAATGGCACTGAAATCTCCGTGTCTACCGATCAGGGTGAGTAAAGAAAACTGGCTCAGAAGATGCAGCACTGTTTCAATCTTGGTTTTATTACATCCATCACTTCTAACTTCTGAAAACATATGTTTAAAAAGCAAGAAAAATCCACGAGCAGCTCTTGTTTGCCTTCAGATAAATCATCATTTGTCTTCATTATATAGTAAAGTTTTGCTTTCTATTTTTTGCACTCATTATTCCTCCCTCCCTTCCCACAAGCCTGCCTCCCTGAGGTGCTTTCAATTTTAAGTACAAACTAAAATATGTCTAAATTGTGCACTGAACTATCAGGAATAAGAGAGCATGAGGATGTTTTCACTGAAAAGGAGAAAACATTGCCTTCACTGTTGTGCTTTGTTCCTATGACAGTTTCTTAAATTTAAAATTACAATCCAGTGGCATTAACCTATATGTCCTGGTATGAGTGAAGCTGCTTTCTTGTTCCCTGACAAAAACTGAAACAACAGCCTGCAGATGTTACAAAATATGTTCATCGTGAATGGTAACTGCCCTTTTGATAACTCTATAATGAAAGACAGCACTGAATAATTACACATCGCATAGGATAAAACAGTAAAAAAAAAAAAAAGAGCTGATCCAAGCCTCCAAAGCCATGGTGATGTTACTGCGAATGCTGAGTGTCTGAGTGCCAAATCCCCGCGGAGTGGACCCAAAGCCCATCAGCCACACCGTGCTGCGCTGCTGTTCATCCCAATGGGAACAACGGGAGACAGAGATCGGGCTTCAGGCTGCGAGGGCTAAAAGCCCCCTCCCTATTTTCTTATTTAATATTGAGCAGGGAAGAGTAAATGCCTCTGATGTAGGTGGAAAATGTACTGAGGAAAACAGTTAATCTCTATGTGCTGTGCTGCTTGTCACGCGTGGGTTGACTTCACCACTGTGAGTGCAGGCTGCAATACAGAATTTGCATCTTTGTTGAATAAATCATTTGCAACTGAAACCTTCCCCGTCCAAGTGGGTGACAGTGAAGCCGAGGCCATTCAAACGGGTTTACCAACAAACTAGGAATTTCCACAGGGCTAATAAATACCTCTCTTTCTAACGAGTTACTTCATCATTTCGCTGTCTACCGGTTTCGCTTTTCACTTCGCTTTCCTCCATCAGAGACCTCACCTGTTTGTGCTTTTCGGTAGCGCCTCAGTATCATTCAGTTCACGGTGCAGCGGTCCTGGTGAGCCGTATCTGCAGCACGAACCCAGCTCGGCTCTGGGCTGTCCTACCGGCCACGGGTGACTGTTTGCTGGGGATCTGTAGCTCTGGCTCGCAGCTGCCGCACTGCTTTTGGGAGTGTGCTCATCGCCAACATCAAATCAACCTCTCGACTTTTGAAAATGGGGAGTGCATTTGAATGCGTTGAGATTCCTCACTTCTTGACGGAAAAACATTGAAAGGTGGAGGTATTAATCTTGCTGTATAGCCCCGAGTTTGGAGCTTAGGGCTGAAAGCTCGCAGTTCCAGTTCCTGCTCTTTTTGCAAAGATTTTTGACAGGACATAATGCAGCCCACAGCAGTATTAATCCCTCTATAGCCTCTCTAATAGTGACACCTCCCCATACCACCCAAGCTTGACAGCCCCAAAGCTTGTGGCAGGAAGAGATAAGGCAGTCCTTGCTCCTCAGAGCAAGTGGAGCCCCTAATTGCCCACATTTATTGCCATTAGGAAATTTGGGAGAGGGCCTTGCCTGGGTGTTTCTTATGTTCTGCTGAGACAAGGCCCACTGGTTTTAGTGGCTGTGGGATCAGCCCAAAATTCACCATCTCTTACATTGACAAATCCAAAGGATCTCCTTGACTTGGGAGGGAGATTTAGGAATCCAGATTTATACGGCAGCAATTAACTGCAAAATTTGGCCCTAAAATCCCACTGATGTAAACAGCAGGGCTGCAGGTCAGCACCAAGCACACAGCCCGGGATTAGCGGCAGCTCACTACTGGAGCAATTATCTCCTGGCAAACCCAAAAACCGCTCTTGTTAAGCGACCACGGGGCTTTTGCTGTTCTCCTTTCCACCTGTGAAATGCAGGATAATGCCACCAAACTGGGGGACATTTTCCTAGGGTTTCACCGGGAGCATGTTAGTGAGCAGAGTGTCCTTAGGAATATTTGGAAAATAAATCTTATAGCCTCTGAAGGAGAGTGGAGGCTGAGCAGAGCGGCTGGAGCTGGTGTTTACCAGGAGAGTTAACAAGCCTGGCAATAAAACCCTGGGTAACGATGCCTCCGAAGGGTTACATTAGCTTTGGAATTTACTTTTATAAAAGCATGAAATTTTATGTAGAAACAAGATCTCTAACCACCTATGTAAAAGCGTTTTTAGTACCTCTCAGAAGGATGGACTGTGTTCTGAGCTGCTACTGCAGGATGGATCTTGGATGAGGTCTGTAGGATTGGAGCTCAGTGAGTGATCCTATATCGGTTATTTCATAAGCTTTGTCTTTGATGAACATAAAATATTATTTTCTTGAATTCATTTATTATGGTTATATATATATTTTTTTCTGCGAATCTCCCCCCTCCAGTCATTCTTAGTAATTAATTTTGGAAATTCCATCTGTTTTCCTTTCTTGGTTAAAATATGATTTCAGAAATAATATTAATTATATATATAATTAATGTTATGTATAAATAATATATAATATAATAACAAACAACAATAAAAACAATAATAATTTTCTATTTCTTCTGTGTACAGCTCCTTGTTTCCATGACTGTCAGTCAGTAAGAGGATTAAGGCACGGGGGAGGTGTGCACTCTCAATTTGGCTTGTTACAAAGCTGAAACAGAGATGAAGGAAGAATGTTATTGTGGAGTTTGCTCAACTTTATGGTAAATCGTCAGTTTAATCTCAGGATGCTTCACAGAAAAAAAAAAAACCAAAACCATTTTCTTCTAATAACCCTCCCCACTTCTTAGCCGTTTTGTACCAAAAGCCCTGATTTTACCACAGTGGATATCTAGGCATCCATGCAATATATACAGGCAAAAAAAAAAAAAAAAATCCCCTTAGCAGAGCTCAAAGATTTAAATGAGTAAACCTGAAAATATTGAAGGCAATATTTCCCTTTTTCAATCCCCAAACCACGAGGGCAATTAACAACGCCAGGTAGAACTGAAATAACTTAAATCACGGCAACACTGGGAGGTACGGAGCACGGAGGGTAGCGGCTCCGCAAGCGAAAGCGCGGCTCTCCTGCGAGGCTCAGTCGGGAGAGGCGCGGCCGCTGCTCCCAGCATCCACGGCCGTGGGACGCCGCGCCTCGGAGCTGGCGAACGCCTCGTGACGGCGGCCCCCGGCCGGCGGCGGGCGCAGGAACGCGGGGCGCTGCGGGGCCACGGGGCGCTGCGGGGCTGCGGGTGCTTTTCTGCGCCCCCACGGCTCAGACCTGGGGCCGCGGGTTGGCTGTACAGAGGCTGCAGCTTTGCAGTCGCCACCGTTTCTCCCTGTTCTCTGTGATTTTTTTTTTCTCGTGTCAGATGCGTGTCTGATGTTTCATAGAATCCCACAAGCTGCCTGCGCTTGCTTGTGAACAAGGAACTGCATGTGTGTGTAGGCGTGCGGTTTAAATCAGCGGCGTAATGCTAGAATGTATCAGCACATTTATGTGAGACGTACTGTGGTTATATTCTTGTTACTATAGGAGCAAAATACATGTAAATATTTAGGTGGATTCCTTTAAAGTGCAAGTGGCAGCTCTGCAAACATGCAGTGCCCTGAGCCAGGACACTCTTTCATGCACGGGGAAGGCCCAGGCAGGTGAGCAGCACCACACATTTCATGCATGCCATGCAAATGCCAAGATGCACATGCTAAGCGTGTACTGAAGTATTGGTGGGACTGGTGTCTCACTGCTCAGGGGGATAATCCCACACAAGCCCCGTAATAAATGTTTGCAGAATCAGGCCTGGAATGATTTGGGAGAAAGTTTCCCTTTTGTTTCTTTTCTGTCTCCAAGTGACAGATGGATTGTTAGAGTAAGTCCCTAAAGATCACGTGCATTACAGGCAGACAAGAGCCATAAAATTGTCCCTTACCTATGGGTCTCTGAGCTCAGCATTTCTGCGGGGCCTGATTTCATGTTTATGACAGTTGGAGAGCTGTAGCCCTTCCTTCAGCTTTATTGCAGAAAGAAATAAGATGTTGGAACAACTGCTTAACTTTTAAACTGCTATTATTAGACAGAAGAGGACTTTTTAGGTCAGGAAAAAATAAAACAAAGGAAAAGTCCTAAAGCAGCCTCAGTTATAAAGAAACCTACAAAACATGTGAAAGAAGTTGGATTTAACTCCCTGTTCCAGTGGATGTCAGTACTAAAACATCTTTTGAGTGGTTTTAACTGTATTTTAGATGGTTCTCTCCAACCTGCCTGTATTTTTTTTAACAGGAGACATGTTGGCTTGAGTCATTTAGGCAGTGCACAGGGTTTCTTCTCTGACATGAGCTTACAGAGTGGCCAGTTCTCTTTGTGCTGTTGTTTCACTGCTCTGAAGAGGAAAAAACAAATATTGGCTACCCACCAATAATTGTTTGAGAAAACCAGATATATGCTGCAGATTTTGTCTATGTTGCTAGTCCTTATATAAGCAAAATGGGTTGTTTCTTAAACACTGGTGTTTGTACTAATCTCAAAAATTCTGCCCTCCATGCCATCCAAAAAAAAAAAAAAGGCCATTTTGCCAAGTCAGACAGTGCAGATTTACCCTGCTGGGGAAGTGTGTGCATGAAGAAGGGGAGATGATCCATATGGATAGGGATCCCTATTTACCCCCAAGGTTTTCCAGTAGGGAGCAGATTGGAGACCCTATAAATCTTCCAATGGCACATAGCATTGCTGAGCCCTCCGCTTGTAAATCCTTTATAAATCCTCCCAGCCCTCCCAACTGAGCCATGGCATGCACTCTCCTACTTATAGTCCTCCTTCTACACGGAAAGAGGAATCTCACATGGGATAGGACCTCACAAGGTCTCCCACGGGCTAAGACCTGTATGATATCCTGTCCTTGCTGTGATCACTGCAGCCGGGGCTGGTGCACCATCGTGGCTCTCAATTCCCCACACTGGCTTCAGAGAGAAACCCAACAATGGTGCACTGTATTTAATACCGTGCGCTGTGGGAAATGGAGAGGAGACAAATGGACTTTATGTTACAACATAAAGAATGTTACACCCTTTGGTAATACGTAACTAATAACTTAAATCCATTAAAAAACTCTGTTCTCGACTGTACCACTCACAAACAGAGCCAAAGCTGTAAAAATTCATGAAGGAGTCAGTAGCAGGCTGGCTGGGGTTACAAAATCTACAAAAACTGCTAGAAGTCACAGTTTTCTCCATGAAAGTCGTGGCCATAACAAATATACCACACAGTTTGCTGTCTAATCCATTCCCAGGAAGCTGCATTGTGTGCTGCCAGGCGAATCTTAACATTGGTTGAGGTCAGGAGGCAACACAGGTGCACGAGGTACTGCTGGGTGCACACTACCAGGCAGAAGGAACCCAAAAATGTTCCTGGTGCCCTGGACCTGGGTTTGCCCCGCAGCAGGTGACACACAGCTGGCAGTTGACTGATGACGCTGGAAAACAAAAGCAATGCCTGGAAGAAAAGGTCTCCTTTTCATTTCTGTTTCCTGTGTCAGGCAAAAATTAATGACTAAATGCACCTTTCTCTGATGTTGTCCATCATGTAAATACTGGTGGGCAGGAGTCAATATGAACTTTAAGCATACCTGACACAGGTGGCTCTTGCCTTTCAATGCTGAATGGCCACTGGCCAACAATTCACGGCGCAGCATAAAGGAATCCTTGTGGCAAGCAGCCTTCCCTCTGTTTATATTTGTTATGTCAGAATGAAGCTATTCATGGGGGCTGAGATGAAACTGCCCAGGTGAATAACTTCCTGAAACCCAGCGCTCCTGCAGGAGAGCGACCAAAATCAACTGCGAAATGAATGCGCTGTATGAGTGTGAAAGCTGGGGAGAAAGCACAGGAACTGGAGAGCTGATGGAGGGCAGATGCAGCCCGCAGGGGGTGCCCTGCTGCCCAGCATCCCGAGGCTCTGGCATCCTCATTGCCATGCCCTTCCCAGGCTCTACTCGAGCTGAGCCACTGCCATGAGGATTTCTATCTGGTCCTCTGGGCCGTGTCCTTCTGCCAATGGACCAACACCAAGATGGACATGAATGTAAAAAAAGAATTACATTGATGAGTGGTATTATGTTTCCTGATTTTATCAGTCAGTCTGTGGTGTTTTTTTTTTTTTTTTTTTTCCAAAACCAGTGATCTAAAATAAAACGTGGGCCGTTCTCAGAAGAGGTTTGACAGTGCTGCTTTTTTCCTATGAAGCCATAGCAGCTTATCTCCAGGAAAAAGGGCATAAACCCCATTGGTTGTACTTCATACGTCTGCAATGTAAATGCAAGTCTGCGAGTCAGTTTTTCCTTTGGATGAAGCTTAACTTGTTCCAATATATTTAATCAAAATAAAAAATAGGTTGCGCTCTGTCCAAAAAAGATATGCAGCCTAAATATTTTGGTGTGTAGTCACCAAAATAACTGTAAGGGGAAATTTGCAAACAGTTTGGGAAGTTTCCTTTCAGCTTATGCATGGAGAAATCTTTACATACTATCAGAGCTGGGATTAATTTATCACCAAGCTCAGGAACTGTTCCCAATTGGAATTAGCCACACTAATGTCTGGAGCTGACAGGCACAGCTGCAGCAAGCTCGCTCATGTTTATTATTGCAGTTTTCCTCATCTTTTAACAGTTTGCACACTAATGGAAGAGCAGAAGCTAAAACTGCTCATCCTTGCTCCACTATGGCAGCAAGTTTATTAAGACAATGAAACACCTCCAGGGCTAACTTTTAAGCTCCTTCTGGCATCAGGAGCGGGAGAAGAAAATATCTGCACCTTCCTAAGTCTTTTTTTGAGTGTTCATTTGGAAAATCTCTGAAAGATTGCATTCAGCGTCACATTTCTGTGCTGCTCAATTCCTGTTTTGAAGCCTGCTTTGGAAAATAGTGGTCTTTAGCAAAGGGCTGGAGATACAAGCCTTTGCTGGAGGGGGAACACGAGAAGAATTTACTTTTTTTAAATAAGGAAACCTGAATTTGGCTGATATGTATTTCAAGTATTGTGAGTCTTAGAAAGAGGGTATTGCCTGAGGCAGCTGGCAGCTATGGGATATTCTGCCACTAAACAGTGTTTTATTTTCCTTGATGTTCGTGTAGGATGCAAATCACTCTGCCTCTGAAAAGGAGACGATCCGATGGCGTGAAAATGTCTTTTATTCAATGAGAAATTGTCATAGATCAAACTGACAGGTTATCACCAGGTGTGTATTAAGCATTCTATGCAACGAAATGGTCAAATCCGGACCTTGGGGCTTGTACAGGGGCTGCTTGTACAGGGCTCTGCATCGTGGCTGCAGGCAAATCTGTGCAGAGGCAGCATGGGCACGGGGCTTGTCTGAGCTGGAGGCTTTGCTGTGGCTTTGGGACTTTTTTTTTTTTCCCATTGAAAGATGGGAGCAGGACAAGCAAGAGGCTCTGACATCTGTCTCACCTGCCACGGAGTTGGGAGGCAGCCAGGACGTGCATCTGGACGGAGAACTTGGAAGCGGTTTCAGGTCCTGTGTTTTAGGCAGCATAATAGGTCGGTAATGTGTTTCTATCCCCAAGTTCATTCTGAGCAGAGCATGCATGCTCCTTCGGCTGGAGCACGGCCAGGTTACCTATCCATTTATAGGAGAACATGGCCAGAGGCAGAGCAGCCGAGGAGCAGGTGGTGCTGGCAGATGCCAGATGTCACAGCCCCAGTGGGCTGGCAGCCCCCACCCACTCACCAGCCCCCATGCTGTGCACTGCCCCACGCGTGGCAGCGCTCCCAGCCCCGTCCTGGGGGTCTGCAGGATTGCTGGGGAAGGACGGGGAAGAAGAAGGGAAAACATCGCAGAAGGGTAAGAAGGGGAATGGGGACCTCTCCCTGTGTCTCCACGCTCTGCGTGCTCCTCGCAGCCTCTCTCCCAGAGCTGTTTGCCATGTTTCATGTGTCCGGGCTTCACAAGGAAGATGTGCAGTCAATCTGACTTCGAATCTCTGCTGCTCCCCCAGGTGGGAAAAACCAGAACTAACCCGGAAAAGCAGCCCACGGAGGCGATGCTCTCCCCTAGCACACCCAGAGCTGACAAAACACTTCCCCACCTGTTTCTGCTGCCGAACGTATCTCGTAGGGCTGCCTGGGCATCCGCCTGAGCTGCTGACTCAGACTGATGCTAGATTTGCTCACCATTTTCTATTGTGTATCACTACATCACCACCTCAGAAAATAACTAAATAAGACTGCTTGTTTGAGAGTTAGGGTGGGATATGAGTTATCTCCTTTGCTTCACTATTTTGATTCATTTCAGACAGGCCATTGCAAATTTGTCAGTAGGGTCAGATGGGGACAAATACGTGCAGGGTTTGACTGCAGCTCTGTACTCTGACAGACAGACCTGCTGTGCCTGCTGCAGCCCTAGGCTTTCACTGACTTGGCTTTTCTTGCTTGTCAGAGCCAGAAGCAAGGTACAAGCAGATGAGCAAATGAGCAGGAGTCCTTGGTTCCTACATTCCTACCCACCAGCATCACCAAGTTCAGAGTGAACTTGCACTGCATCCCCCTGAGCTTTATCAGTAACGAATGAACACCTTGGCATGCCATTCCCACAGTGTCTGTTGGAGGGCAAACCACGAGGATGGCTGCAGAGGTGGGACAGGAGCTGAGATGCCTGGGGAAGGTGTGACCCTCGGTGTCCCTGGCAGGACAGCACTGTGCCAATTAGAGCAAAGTCCTGCTGGTGCTGCTCTGCGCAGAGGGTAGAGGAAGGCTCTGGCTCTTCCCTTTCCCTTTCCCTCCACCTCTCTGCTGTTTTCCTGTAGCTGTTTTCATTTCAGCTGTTTGCCAAGTTTGATTCTTCTAGGATTTTTCTTCAGTGACCTCTAAATCCCTTCACTGGACAATATGATGCATCACTGTTCGGTACAATATCCTCCTGTCTTGTTTGTTGGCCCCAGACTTATTATTTTATGTTTCTGTACATTAAACTGCATTTTCCATTCACTGGCCAGGCAAGCAGTGGATTCAAATCCCTCGGTCCTCGTTATTTGTTCCCTCTTCAGTTTTGTGCCCTCCACAAGTTTGTGGAAGTATTTTCATTCAAGTCATTTGCAGTTATTATAAATGAGGGAAATCCCTTGGTGTTCTCATTTGTTGAACCTTTACAATACAGGATTACCTTTTCAAAGGAGGATGTAGGGGTTTAGCAGCATGACTAGTGGGTATTAATAGATACCTCCTGGCACAGATCCTCTGAAAGACACAGTTTCTGTCATGGTGAGTCTCACCTTTGCACAGATGAAAGCAGTAAATCTGTATGAGGGCTCACGTCCTTAGCTAAAATTGCTCTGGAGCATAAGATCAGTGAAAAATGGAGGAAGGAAAAGAGAGTCCATGGGCTGTACAAGGCACTGTGGGAATCAGAGACCTTCCAAGTGTTTATATGACCTGGCTGTGTGCATCGCTATCAGCTTTTAGCCCCGCCTGTGGTCCCCTGGCAGTTATTTCCTTGTCTTGCAGCTGAAAAAACTGAATAGCAGAGCCAAAGGCTGCAAAGATGACTAGAACCGTGAGTGTAACCTCCTGACCAGCAGCCCAGTGTTCTCCTGCACCATACTATGGAGAAGCATGGATCAAGCTCAGGCTGATGCCTTACGGATATTTACAGCCACTTCAGCACCATAAGAGGAAACAACAATGCCTCCCCATGAACTTTGCAGATTTTATTAAATGTGTGTTTTGGTTCCAAGCCAAACCATGCTCAGTTGTTTTATCACTGTTTATTCCTGTCTTTCACAGTCTTTATCAGTTACCCAAATCAGAGCTGCGAGCAGTGCGAGGGCTGAGTCACACAAATAGTACTTTTATCTTCAGTCCAATCTATAATCAGGCAACAAACCCCCTGTCTCGCTCCTATTCAGAGCCCCGACTCAGGCTCTTAAAGAAAAAGGGACTTCACAAAGGAATTTTGGTAATTATCCTCTCCTCTCCATCCCACAGATGTTGTTTTGGATGATGGATACCTGTGAATACTTGAAAAGAGCGCTCAGAGCTGCCATCTCCCTAGTGGAGGACTTCTAGGAAAGTGAACTTTAACTTTTAAACTTCCCTATGAAAAACAGATCCATGTTCAGTTTGATACCATTTGCCTCAGGATGATCTCAGCTCTTAAAATATGATGGTTTTAGTCGGATTAAGAGCCTATATTGTTGCTGAAGAGAAAGGAGGGTGCCTCTTTAATTGCAGCTCAAATCTACCTAACAATTGCCACATGTTGAACAAGACTTAAGAGTTATTAAATATGAAAGCCACTATTGCTCCTCCACCATGAGCAGCCTTTGTTTTTTAAACCTGGAATGCACGGAGAAAATAGGGGGAAAACATAAAAACCAAAACAACAAATAAAACTAAAAAATTGAAGTCTGAAGAGGTACATTTGTTTTCTGTAAAGGCAGGAGTTCCTGCAATCCATTTTTCTCTGCAGCAGCATCTGTTGCTTTTACTGAAACTGACTTCGGGAAGGTCTGGTAATCTTACAGCTATGAAAATTTTGTACCACTTCAGAACAGTTGTAAGTTCATTTCCATCTGTTATCTGAGGTAACTTACAAGCAGAGGGCTGATAGCTCGACCAGAGCCATGGTAAGCAAAGCTCCTCTGATTGGTGCTGAGTGTGGGAGCTGGGGCTGCTGCTCCACTGCACGGGGCTGCTGCTCCACTGCATGTGCCCTGCAATGAATATTGGCAGCTATGTCCATATTACGGATTTTCACTGTCCCCTTGGCTCCTTGCAGCAATGTTGCTGACTCAAGAGGCTGGCTCAGTGTCAATGCCATTGGTTTGAGTCACTTAGCTCTGCAAACCTGAGGCCAGATCTAAGCCCAGGTACCAACCCATAAGCCAGCAGGAAAGGCAGACTCTGCCCTCTTTCTGATGTTGGGAGGTTATGTAGTGGGATGCTCAGGTTCCTCAGTGTGCCTAAGAGCTTCTGCAGGAGAGTGGTTGCTCTGGGGAACTTTCTACTAATTTTGCATCCTCCCATGCTGTAAGCCACTGTTTGCTGATTAGGATGCTGATCCCTGTGGTGGCTCAGCTGGCTGCACACCAGAGCCCTGGTGCTGGTCTGGAAAGACCTTCCAAGTGGAGCCACTTCTCCTTTTCCAGCTGTGCTCAAGCAGGCTGGGTAGTTCAAAGGACTTCTTGTACCCTTGCTCATTACTGACACTTTCACATTCTTCTCTCCTTTCAACTTAGGGATAAAATTCCTATGGAGAGAAATACTGTTGGGCTGTGGTGCCTTCCTGGGATCAGCCAGCATGGTAGAGAAGTCAGCTTCAGTAGCGAGAAACAAGCCAGCATGTCTGCTCAACCAGCCAAGACCTCCAGACACAACTTGTAGGAGGTGAGAGCAGACATAACATGGGTCAAGGGAATAAAAGTGTTTTTATAAACCATCTGTGATAATTTGTAGAAAGCTGATGCTTGGTCAGATGGAGAGTTGGAGAGTTATAGCTACTGTATGCACAGGGAAAAAAAAAAGGAAAACCAATGAAAAATATCAGCTGATTCTCAGAGGTCGATGATTAAATGTGTTTTAAGATGTCAGCCTCCTATTCTCTTTCCATTGTACATGATAGCATTTCAGAGATATCCTCAACTTCTACAGTGGGATTTAGAGTCATGATACTACAGTTTTCATACAATACATTATTATTACTGTTATTATTATAATTATAATAATCATTTAGGGCTCCATTGGGCAATCTTGGCATCTAAATAGAACAGTATAGGTTAGGGTAGAGGTTACTGCAGATCTTTGTCACCTGGCAGAAGAACTAAGCTAAACCTCTCAGGTTACAAAGGAAGAACAATTTTCATTTTCCTTCCTGCTCAGCAATGTAAAATTCAGCTCCTTATTTTCAGCAAAGAAATCACAATGGTTGGATTTTTAGCATCTGATTGCAGACCCACCCCTGTAAATCTGGAGATGCTTACAGAGCTGGGAACCCAGTTCCCTCTTCAGCGAGGTGAGGAAAAAGGAATAGCAATCAGCTTTCAACCATATTTGTAAAACTTCCCTTTCTTTAGGGATATCAGAAGCCATTTGTTTCTCCCAAGGAATGTGTGCTGTCTCAACATTGCCCCAAGTTATCATTTTGAGAGCACTACTGGAGATGTTCTCCCGTCTCCAACCGGTTCTTGCCTCCTCATTGGTGCGAAACATCAGGTCACCTCCTCATGAAGCTGAGTCCTTGTTGACAGGATGGGAATTTCTAGAGGGACACAAATCTTTATTTTTGCTGCCTACAATCTCCCCAGTAAATTATAATTTATGCTTGCAAGCCAAAAGCAAACCCCTACGTTCTTACAGCAGGTGGAAGTGTTGTTGAGTATGGAATTGTAGTTGGGATTCTCAAGTTCTGTCGTTGTGTTTCCTGGTAGAATAGACTAAGATTATCATGATATTTTAAAAAATTTCTTTGACTAATAGGACCAACTTTCAGAACAAAATCAAAGTTTTCTTCTCTTATCCATCCCTATGTCAAATCTAGAAATCTGGAAGAAAGATTTCTTGACCAGTCCCCACTGGAGAAGGAACAATTGGGGCATTCAGGGAATAAATCAGTTTTCTTGAACTTTTACTTTTTAGCTCCTTTTATATTAAAATAGATGTTCAATTCTTTTTCAACTAACAGTTGTGTGAACAGAGAATTGGCTTTGCTGCATCTTTTTCTTCTTCTTCCTTTTCCTTGTTAACTTTTAAACTTTTCTTTATTATTAAATTCCAACTTCCAGCTGACCCTTGAATAATTGGTTTTGTTGCAAGGGTTATTTGAGGTCTAAATGAGCCCAATGACATCTGTTTAATTTTAGATGCCTGGAAAATGTTCTAAAATTAACGAAATCCAAATGTATGATAAACTTATAGAACAATTTCATTTATTAAAAAGGCAGTTAGAAATAATTCTAAAACATTTCAAGAAAACAAAAGAGGTGAATGGGATTTGTCATTGTTTAAGTTGTACTTATTATATTACATTTCAGTGAAATGCCCTCTTGACCTTCCACAGTTTGGTCGATTTCCTCGTCAGGCTCCTTCCAGCTAATTTGCTTTGACATAAACAGAAAGAAAAGAACTTAAGAATCAAATGCAGTCGTCCAATATTTGGGGTCTCTATGCTGATTATAGCCACATACTCATAAGAATGATTGGAACTTGCTAAAGACAGGACCATGTTATTAATTCTTCATGAATATTTGGATGGTCATGGGAAATGTATGAAGCCACACACAAATCTCAAACGTGTCACAGAATGTAGTTTGAGTGTTCATTACTTTATAAAAATGTGTGGTTGAAAGGCACGATTTGTTGTTTTCCTCTTTAGCACGTTTCAGTTCACCTTCTGGGCTGCAGAATTTTTACGTGGTTCAACTGAATAATCACAAGCCATGAATGAGGAAAGATGATTTATCCATTTTATGCATTCAATTTGCTACATGTATTATTTTGAAAGGAATGCTTATCCAGAGGAATTACACATATATCACGGATCAGCCAGGAGACAATTTCCACTGACATTTGTAAATTTCTCAGTGCAACTGGTGCTGGAATTCTCTTGGACTAGTGTCTCTTGAGTGGCTTAAAACACTCCAAAACAAATACAATTTACAGTTTGTGAGAATATATATGCACACATGTAACCTGTGAGGAAATAAACCAGATCAGTACGGGGTTTTTTTTTGCAATACTTTGCATAGAGTCATAGAATCATCTAGGCTGGAAAAGACCTTCAAGATTATCCAGTCCAACCACAATTTGAAGACATTATGGAGATATTTGAAGACAGTACTCCACTTGAATAGAAGCTGCAGGCAATACTTTCATGAACCTCTAATATTTTCTGTAGAGGTGGCCAGGATAATCCTCTCTGGTGTCTGTGAAATCTCTCAGGTTCTTGAGAATTGGTCATCGACCGTCAGCAGTAAATTAGGATAAAGCTGACAAATGCATAAAAGATTGTTGGAATGATGGTGATCAACATCATTCTGGAAGCTGATTGTATTTGCTATACTTATATCTGATAACAAAGTAAAACTATTTAACCATAGTTTATTGGACATTTCTCTGTAGTACAGGTGCTGAGCTCCAGATAACTGTGTTACGTGGCTCAGTGCTTAACCTTATCATGGAGTCATTTTTAGCTCAGTTGACAGAAGGATCACTGGTGTAGCTGTAATTGGAGTTTACAATGTTTGCAAGTATTAGGTGACTTGTAGCTTAATGCCATAACTATAGGGACAATAAATTACACGGTCATTAGAGGGCTTTAGCTATTCATATAGTATTAAGCATAAGGAGGACAGTAACATTGCTCTAATAACACATAAAACATATATTCCAATTAAAACCATAATAGGATAGACTTGGCATTATATTACAGCCTCTCATGAATTTCACTGCTGAGAAATTATTACCGTTAAAATCCTGGTTTCAAAGACTCACACGCAGGGATAATAAATTCTCACAAGCAGGTTTAGATGGAAGCATTGCGCCCCATGGAGGAAGACTGTGTTTTAAAGCTGTGAAAATTCAGCTAGAGAGCCACAATTTGGTGGGCTGAGTTTCTTGCTTCCCTTCCTTGTTCTCCACATTTGCCTGAATCTCCAAACTAATTGAGGCTTACTTAAAAGTAATTGAGTAAACAGAAAGCAGTCAAAAATGATATTTAGAAGCTTTTATCTTCTCAAAGCAGTTCTGCCACTGTGTGTTTTACTATGTTCTTGAAAGACTTCTTTGAAAGGTTGTTGAAACCATTTTATTTCTAAATCCACATCTGTATTCTATCCCTGATTCATGCAGTGTTTCTCTTCCCAAAAGGCAGATCCAAAGAGAAGAGTTAGAGGTGGACTTGGACTGAGGAAAAATTTCATGGAATATATTCCTTGGTGTTAAAATACCAAGTTTTTACCTCTTTTTTTCACTCTCCATTGATGTCCCCAAGGACAGCACACAGCTGCTATGTGTGTGCATACAGACCTCACAGCTTGTTAAATTCATTATCCCAAGGGTATGTTTCACTTCTGTTTGAAGGTTCCGAGTCCTACGAAACTCAATCATTTGCTTCACTGCGAAGAAACAACCATGTGCTTATATGACCTTCCAGAAGAAGGCTGCTGGTCAGAATGCACCCACCCCACCCCCCTTCTTTACTTGAGATTAGGTCTTCTTGTTTGTTCATCAGTCACTTCATCCTTGTAAATCTGCAAGAGATATGGAGCTGTTTGGAAGACAAACTGAACTGTGCTTCCTTGGTCAGTTCTTCATCCCTCTCTCCCTGCCCATCCTGCAATAACCTCCTTAAGTCTCGGTTGTTAAAATGGTTATAAACTTGCTTTGGGAGATTATGGCTTTGCGTCAATCATACAAAGATTATTTGAAGTGTGGTTAACATGGACTAGGATCTATCTCCCCAAGCTGTTTCACAACAAGCAAAACAACTAAAGACCTCATTCCAGATCATTAGGAGATTAGAAAGGAAAGTTAAATGAGTCTCTAGGGGAAAAAATGAACACCTTTTAGAAAACAAGAATGTTTCTTGAAACACAGTTCAAGGAATGATTGACTGAGAGTTGGGTTGATCATTTTTCTTCAGGCATATTGAACACCAAAAAGAAACTTTGCAATGCTGAAGCCACTACCAAACGGAAGAGAGAATCACATTCCTGTAAGGGTTTGGAAACTGCTCCTTTGCCTCACAGTGGACCACAAAATTAGATGCTGAGGAGGACAAACTGTGTCAACAATGGGAGAGTTTCTCTCCTCTTCCCTCAGTGCCATCTGGGTTCCCAGTCTTCTTCTCCAGAGTGAGTTCTGTTTCTCAGTGTAAACCATTCGGAGGGATTTGTTGTACCCTTTTCTCCACTCACAGCCTCCTATGGAGCCTCCAACGAGAAACCCACCCACTGTAAGCTCCCAAGCTCAGAGAAAGAAGAAGCCTCTGCTCTTACTTCAGGGTTTTTGTATCCCAGCAGCTCTGGATGAAGCCCAGTGTGCTGACACTGAGGACATATCTCCTCCATTTGGGAATTAAAACATGGGGCAGCTGTTCTTCATGCCTCTGCAAGCACCAGCCTGGGCAGTAAGAAATATTTTTCTTGCCTTGTTGAGGACTTGGATGAGCAATGTGACCAGGTGACACCAATTTATTGTGAGTTATATCCCTCTGCCACATAACACCATTGTGGAACTTTCTCCTCCCCCAAATTTAGGAGTTGAAGTGCAATCTGCTCTGCTCTTCTGTAAAAGAGGTTCTGGTATATAATGAAAATAAACACAGAATAGTCTACAGTGCATAGGCCAAAGATCTTATAGTTGCTGTAGGAAACATGCATAACTATCTTCCAATGGAAACAGTGTGATGTCTTCTTGCATGTCCAGAAACTTTTCATTCTGTCATAACATTATAGTCTCTCCACTCCTCTTCATAAGCCCTTCATCCTTCTTTGCTAATGGTTTACAATATAGAACAATTTAACTGTATATATTGATGTAAATCATGTCACCTTCTCTGTGAATTATATAAAATAATTCATACTGAAGAACTCATGGAAGGGTTTTTAAAGCTGCAATTAATCTGCTCTTTTCCATTACCCAGGGCAAGAATAAAAGCCAGATACAAATTTTGCTCTTTCCCTCAGAAAGGAAAAAATGTAGTTATTTAATAACTGAAACTAGTAGTTCCCCTTATTCTTAAGTTGGACTATTCAAACTCTGAGGAAGGTTTGTTAGTCAAGACACTCTGCACTGAAATCAGTGGAACTGCAGACAACAGAATGCATAGTTTATGTTCATTTATAGAGTGCAATCTAGTCAGTAATACCAAAATAATTACAGATAAAACCAGCTTCTTTTCAATATTTTGACTTACTACATGGTCAGAAAATCATTTCATGTCATATAAAGTGTAATCTATTTGTGCCTGTACACTTGGAAATTGCTGTAGTCTACACCATGCTGCATTTCATTCCTTGCCCCAGGCTAACTAAGCTGTACAAAAACATAAAATACTTTGGGTGTCTAAGAATCCAGCTTGTTGTCACTACGTACAGCCCTACCACCCTGGGGTGGCCATACTGACTGGTACTAGTACAGCTTTGCCAAGTTCTTTAATAAAAACCCATGGGTTCAGCCAGCAAAATAAAGGAGAATGCATGGGTTGTAGAAGCTGCATTACTTGGGAGTGGGGAGTCCTTGTCCTGTGCTCAGCCCTCCACTCATCTGGATGCACAGGATTTGGTTTGGCAATGTGGGCTGGCCAAGATCATCTGCTTCCTTCAACCCACCACTATGGCTACAAGCAGGAATGGCCCTGCAGATTTCCCAGGCTGAGAAGAAATAATTTTGTAATTTTTACATCCTTGCAGTTATTTGGAAAGTTTCCAGTCTTCTTTTGAAAGAGTCATATTTTATTCAATTCGTATTTTCCCAACATCTGGTTGCCAACACTAGCCCACAGGGTTGGGTGATTTGCACTTAAGACATGATATTGAAATGCAGGCACTTTAGAAAATATTGGTCATTTAAATGGTCCAATTTAAGTATATGAAATAAGACTTTCATACGTTTTTTTCTCAACCTCACCACCCAAAAGTGAGATTTTAGATACCCATTTAGGTGGCCACATCTGAGAAACTGGCACTCAAAACATGTACAAGCTCATTAGGTATGCAATTATGGTCACCTAATTGTGGTATTCCACACAGGGGCAATTGCTTGGATTTCCTGTGGGGGAAAATGAGCATATGTCTGCTATGGAACAGGAGAACATTCAAACTGTGCAGCTGTACTTGTGCATACAAAATGCATGGAAAATCCTTGATGTGGGGCATCTCTGTTAAAACCAGAAAAGAACAGCCCCAGAAACTCAGGTATTAGGAGTTAATATTAAAATAGCACAACTTTTGAAATCCCTCCTTGTACTGTCACTTTAAATGTTTTATTGATTAAGGCCTAGATTACTTAACCTAAAGCCCTATATTTATATTTAGCCAAGGTAAGTTATGAGTCACGAGTAATCCTTTTGATCCAGAGGTTGCCATGGGTCACCAGAGAAATGAGTTGAGTTATAATATCCTAGCAAACTAGCTGTGTGTACAGAAGAATAAATTAAATAAACTCTCCTTTAGAAAGTCTCAGTGATACCATACTCTGTTTCTGTTTAACCAGAAAATGTTGTGTTTGTTTTCTTTTCTCCCCCATCTAAAACCAAAATATATTTGTTATGACAGATGCAAATATAGTCACTATGTTTGTGGCCAGCTGAATTGTCTTTCTAGTAAGAGTGTCAGCACTTTGCTCTTGAGCAGAGAACTGGAGCCTTTAAAAACACATGTGAATAAATTTGACTCTGGTGACTTATTCATGTTAAACTCCAAGCTGAAGCTGTGTTGCTCAGGTGTGTTTGCATCCGTCTGGTCAGGTCTGTTGTGTACTGCAACAGCAATTCAAAGTTGATCTTCATACTATTCAGAACCTGTGAAGTATGTGAAATACAAGCATGGGTTTAAATATTCCCCTATGTTTGCAATCCAAGTCTAGCTGCAATGCAGTAAGTTATTTCAGTTTTGAGGCTAGCCAAGCCTGCAGACCCTAATGAGAGTAAGATTTCTTTTTTTTTTTTTTTAATATAGTCTTTGACCCTGTTAAACAAGATGGTGAGTACACACAACACCCCTTCAAATCCACAGGACTGTTTCTGCATTAGCATCCTTGCATCACGGGGATGGCTTGTGCCAGTTTGGGATGCAGAGAGCATCCTCAAGGACTGTCAGTGTGCTGTGTGTTTGCATTCCCACTTTGTGTCCGTATAGCTGGACCATGCACATGCAAGAGTATGAGAGGACTGAGGTCGTTGCATATTCAGGGTAAGGATGCAGAGTTACTTCAGTGCCCTGCATGAAGTTGCACTTGCAGGCTCTCCCCAGACACACAGGAAATTTTGTCTAACGCTGGCTTGCTGGCAGATATCAAGTTCCAGAGCAGATGTAACCGGTCATAGGTCTGAATTCACTTTGAAATGAAATTGGTCTCATAAAATAGCAGAGGCTTTTGCTTTGTTTACTTTCTTTGGTGTGGTTTATTTTTAAAATGTATGCATATTTCTAAGAAGTATCTCGAACATTTATTTTTATCATTGAAATGGAATGCTTCCTGGCTTTTCTGGGTGTCTTAGCATAAGCTGACCAAATTCATGTTGGCAGTTACATGCAAAAACCATGTAGGAGAGCTTGAAACTGATGTGACTTCCCATCCAAATCAGGTAAGACAGTTGGATGTCCAGAGACCTGGGAGAACATCCGCTTGGTTCTTTTGACAGAGTTTAGTAACCTGCTGAGCAGGATACTGAGCTTTGCAGAGCTTACTCAAAGTATGAAACTCTTCATAGTTGTCAGAAAACAGAAGATGATTCCCAGATGTTCAACACTCATGGATTACTAAGGAAAGCAAATAGAGGGAACAACTTTTAAGGACTAAACAAAAAAAATCTGGTCTGGCTTAGGTTCCTGACTTGTGAAGTGAGTGTGTGTTCAAATACAAGTAAGTGTGGGAGCCTCAGAGGTGCAAAATCATTAAATTAAAAACTCTGTGTGAGCTGTGACTACAGATCACATGTAAGCATGGCAGCTGGCTGTGTATTACTTGTCTTCTCTGAATATGCACTCAAAGTTTTTAGCAGAAAATAACAGAGTCATTAAAGAATCTGCTTCCCAAGTTCTGTAGGAGACTGGGATCTCTCATGGACCATAGAAACGGTGATGGTCTCAGGGTTTTTTAAGCACATGATCATCAAAACTTCCGTTTTTCATTTATTTGCTGTTGCGTCCGTACAAAAATCTGGTTGTGCAATTTACTGGGTTTAGTTGCACTTGATCTTTAAGCATAACTCAGTGAAAGATTTGACCTTAAGACATTTCCTGTTTCATAAGTGGTCTAAAATAAGAGGATAATAAACAAAGGAGTAATTTATTATCCCAGTTCAACAAATGGTTCCATATTGATGGAACCATATTGGTTCCCCAGTATCCAGTGATGGAGTGACCGTTTGCTCCTCCTTCTTTTCATATGCCAGCAATGTTTTTTTGTTATTTCCACAGGAAACTGGGTGTTAGCTTCAGCCAAAGGTAAAGCTAGTCTGGCAAAAGTATCCTGTACTTTTCACCTTTGTGTGCAGCTAAGGAGCCCCTCTATTTCTCTCAACAACTTCTATTTTCTTTTGTATGATTTTGTTTCTCTGTCATTTGGTGCCCAAGTGAAGAGCCTAAGATGAAAATATAAAGAAAGGAATCATTTGAGCTCACAAACTCAGAAAAACTACTGCTTAGATACCTTGGTGAAAACTACCCCAAAACTGAATTCCTGTATTGCAGTGTTCACTTTTACAGGTTAATCGTTTGTCACTTGCTTGAACACACAGGAACTCATTGGCAATTCATCATTCTGCCTTAGTTCCTTTCATTGAAGAGGGAGGTCCCGGCTGACCTTTGCACAGGTTTAATGTTTTGCCTTCACACCTTCAAGGCTGAGGAGTTTGACTGACATCAATAATTAATTTTTGAACAAATACAGCACACCTTTTCCTATAGTTCCTCTCAAAGATACGAGTCTTTATGTATCGCAACAACAAGCATGTTACAAAGGGGAGAGTCCAAAGGACACTGGTGAGTATTGAAGTGTAAGACTCAGCCTGTCTTGGTGCAATTGTTAATGCTATGTCTCTGCTATTCTGTCATGTCCTTCTGGATGCTACGGTCAAGGCAGAAAAGAATTTGTGTGCACTGACTGCAAAGGACAGGTTGCACCAGCTGTGCCAAAGAAATCTAACTGGCAGCTTTGGCCACATGCAGTAACCATGGGCAGTTCTGGAAGCAGAGTCACTTCAGGTGATTTGGTATCCAGGAAAGCTTTCCAGATGGTGTAGGTAAGATGTAGGACAGTGAAATGAAAGAAAATCCCTGTCTGCATGGACAGCCTGATGGAACTAGGCTCTAACATAAAGAGATGGAGAAAAGCAAAGATGACAAGCCATTAAAACGGAATGTTTTGTTCTCTTGCATGGCTGACGATTGCTCATCTCAAGTTTATTGATTTGAACTTGTCTCAAATAGGGCTTTTAAATATTAGAGCCTGAAACATTTATCAAGTATGAAGGTGAATGACACTAACTTTGAGAGGATCTTTGTTAAACCTGCCTTTTCTGTGGTGTATCAGCATGTGCTAACATATAAGAAAAAGAACAGTTAAAACAAGAAATGTCATATATGTCACATTTTTTGGTATTAGATTGGTATTTTTTATTACTAACCCTGTTCTCAGCAAGGACAATCAAACTAGATAGCCTGGCTAGCTATAACCATTATTACTTTCTTTGATTCTACAAGTTTCAACTTAAGAGTCTTCAATTTCTGAGCACTAAGAATAAATACATTACCCCCCAAAAATTTGTGTAAGCAACTGCCCCCAGTTGTTTCAGCTTGTGGGTCCTGTGACCTGAGCTCTAAACCATGCTGGCCATGTCTTGCCATTAAAGGAGACTGATTTTGGGAAAAGGGAGGAATCTGGGCAACAGGTGCTCTTGTCAGTATCCCTTGCCTTTGAGGGCAGCATAACTTACAATGCGATTTGTATTGCAACATAAATCATGGCTGCCTCAAGCTCAGTGTAATTCCTCTGGTGCAGAGTCTGCAGTTCATGCGATACGTGGAGCTGAGGGTCAGTGGTGCAGCAGATGTCGGAGAAGAAACTAGGGGACAAATGGCCTTCAGCCTTCCAAAAGAAGTACCAGGCAAGTACAGTTTTCTGACAGTAGCAAATCTCCAACAGAAGGGCAAAATTTTGAAAAGATTTTAGGGTATTTCAGTTACAGAAGGAGTCATACAGATGCTTGGGAACAGCCCATTCAGATTTTTACCTGAATATTGAGAAATTGGTTTAAAACAAATAAACAAACAAAACGAGAAGAAAAGGAGACCTGAGATGAATGAGGTCAGCCTTTTTTATTTTATTTTTGCAAGATGTCCAGAGTTTGGGCATATAGCAATGTGACCTGTCTTTCACATACAGAAAGGGAACACTACTGTGCTTAGATTTGTAAGAGAGTTTCTGAGCATGTAGCATGGGTTCTTTAGGGAGATGTTCAGTGAATTATGTTGCAGGTGGCTATTTCAGACTCTGTGCAGGAAATTAGAGGCTTTCTAGTTAGACAGAGCCTGGATGGAAGTCTCTGGGAAGAACTGTATAGTCAAGTCTGGTGAGGAGATCTGGGCTATTACTGGTATTATGTTGTTAGGGGAAGCTTTATGTGCATGGAATCTCCTAATGTCATGGCCTTTGAAGGACAAACTCAAACACAAGGGCTATGGCTAGTTAACAATGACTGGTGTTATTTTGTTTCTTAAGAATATAATTCCAGAAGTTTGTGGAGGAAACTGAGAAGTAGTCACTACTTCTCTGGATAAGAGTGGATATTTGATCTGAAACAGCTGATAAAATAATTGAATGTTCTTATAAAATAAATCCTTGCTTCTGAAGAAGCTGTAGAAAATGGATTTTTCGCAGCTTCAACAGTCTTAGAGCAAGAATCCAGCGGATGGAAGTGGGACATGTTTCTCATCTAGTCATGCTCTTATGTAATGTTCTTGCCACAATACCCTCAAAAAATGGCAGTCACCTGACACTGGAACAGATGTCATTGTTCTTCAGCCAAACTCAACTTCTAATACCACTTCTATTGTGCATTTGAGACAGACCGTAAACAGAAAAGAAAGGCTGGGAGGAGCTTAGACCTTTACTGCACATACCACAGAGAGGCACCACAATGGAAAGCTCTGCTGAACTTTGAGGAGTCAGAAGGCCTGGAAGTTTGTAGGCAGAGATATAGGCAGCTTCCCCTTTCTACTGGGATTTGGAAAATTCATTAGGCCTGAAAATTGCCAGATTTACTGTGGAAGAAAGGGAGAAGGGTCATATAGAGTCTGGAGAAAATTCAAACCACTTTTTTTTTTTTCTTTTTAATTTGCAGATAGTGAAAAGTTGACCTGAGCTTCCAATTGTAGAATTTTGTCTAATAATAAAGCTAGGTGGGGCTGACCCAGGCAGGGAGATACAGTGATGAAGTGTCGCGCCTGGGCAGTTTCCACTGGCAGAGATCTTCTGGAAGCCAGACTGGATTTTAAAGCTCCCCGCAGGAAGAAAGCTGGCCACCAGCACTCATTCTGTTCTGCTTCTTCATCGGCACTAATTCATACATGCAGCAGCACCCCTGTTATTTTTAGTTGACCTATATTTGAAAGCTCATTATGATTGTGCACCAGAAAGGCACAGAAGGCAAACTGTAGGACACCTAAGCCTAAGGGATGTGCTGTGTGTGTACCTAAAGGGAGAGTATGGAGCAGGTTGATAATGAGCTTTGAAAGCCAGGATTTGCTGGACACTGATTAACAAAATGAGAAAACGAGGTAGTGTGCAATTAGGAGGATTACTGTAAGCTCACAACTTCCCCAGCTCCTGAGAGAGTGGTTTGTTCAACTGACCTTTTGCGGGGCTGGGCTGGAAAGATATAAATTAGCTCATAATGCAAGAATATTTTTGTTTAATAAAACCACCCCCAAATTTGTTTGGAGTTCCCAGGCTTCTCAGGAAAAAAAGTAAGAGAGCTATTATGTTCTACAAAAACAGTGACATTTTAGCCTCTGTATTTACTCTTCCCTATAGAAAATCTGCAGTAGGCCAAGGTATGTATGACAGCAATGCTTGGCACTTCTACAGTGCATTTCACACACCCTTCCAAACAACCAAATGCCTGGAGAAGCTCTTCATCCATCAGTTACTGCTCCAAGCTCCCCTTCAGTAAAACAGGTTACCTAAAAACCTTGCTGATAAATAATCCCTGTTACCCTAAAGAAGGATGGAAACATAGATGGACAGGAACAGAAGCCCATTCAAAGGCCTGGATATAAAAACCTTAAGGGAGAGCTGTGGGATGTTTGAAACCACCCCTCCTTGCTGCTCACCCCAGCTCCTCCAAGCCAAAGCTCATGCAGGTTTTGGGGCAGAACACTGTCCACAGGGCAGTAGGCAGAAATCAGCTCATGTCTTCCTCATCACCCTTAGTTTAGACCCTACGTGGTGTTTCAGAGTTCCTGCTTCTGGTCCCAAGTTATTTCGCAGTTACTGAGAAGCAGACAGCTACTATCTGGCTGGAATGGATAAAAAGAAAGGGCCGTTTTATACCCAGGTGGGTACAAACCAGATGGTCCTCAACCAAATCATGGACTCCCCCATTTCAGCTGGCTTGAATGAGCAGGGATGGCAAGGAGAAGACAGACTGATGGGGTGTTGTGTCAGTAGCTGTGTCGTGGGAACAGCCACGTTGTGTTTTGAGCATTGAAACTGCACCACACACACAGATAGGCTTCAGGTGGGCTCTGGGCCCTGGTGCAGCCTGGGCCCTGGCATCGCCATAGCAACCTGTGGGCCTGCTCCCTCCCTCCCGGCTCTGCCTCATCCTGCAAAGATTCTTTTATCCCCTTTGTCTGAGTTTTTGGGTTGTTTCTGCATTTCAGCAGTTGGCCCTCACCCTGTGGAGGAGACGTTGCCACTGCTTTCATTTTCCATGCTGTCCTCTTTCCTGGTGTGCAAACCTTGGGCTGCTAACAGGGAATGGCTACTTCAGGAAACATGGGAAAGCTGAGGAGAAACAGCCATTGATAGGTCACTAAAATATGTCTTTTCCTTTGAAAACCTCCCAGTGTGGTTTGCTTCAGTACCAAGCAATTTAATTGTTGGATGTATTTAAGAAATACTAAACTCTGCCTTTTTTTTTTTTTTTTTTTTTGGTGTGTGTGTGTTCAAAGGGAAAGAGGCTGTATCAGTACAATACATTTTTAAAAGCCTTTTAAAAGTTCTCTTTGGCAACACCTCTTTGAAGTCTAATCCAATTTGCAATATACATCTTCCAAGTTAATCCCAATTTTTTCAAGACAACCAGTAATGTTACACAAAGGCTTTCCAAAGAATAACACGAGTGCGAGGCACAATGTAGTTAAATCTCCTGATAAAGGAACAATTCTGCTGTTATTTACAACAGCATACATCCACAGTTGCTCCACCAGTGAGTTGACCGTGTAGGATCTGCCCCATGGAAACTGATTTACTTCTTACTTTTGCTGGGCTTATTCTGTATTTACAACTCAAACTAAGATTTAGATTTGAAAAGTTAATTTTTAATAAGGCAGAAGTTTTCTTTAAGAAGGCTCCAGAAAAAGGTTCTGGTTTGTGTTCATTGCAGAGCTTAATAGCTTTCCTCAGGATCTCTCTAGACCTTCCACATGCCTTTTCTAAATACCTTTCTACACAGTCTCAGCAGTACTAAGGTTGACCTCCAAAAGGCTTATTTTTTGATACAAAGGAGGACCCCATTTAAAAAATGGTGGAAAGATCTCTAAGTGGAAGGAAAAATACATCATAGGAGGTGAACTCCTGGGTTGTACTACACATGCTCAAACATCATAAGCAGAAAGCTGTCTAAGACTGGCAGGCAGAATCCCATGGCTCAGAACCAAAGCTGGAAAAAGCAGAACAGGACTGAAGAGGTAAGATTTTAAATGTTGTAAAAGTTATTATTGGAACAGTTTCCTAAGAGACATGGTCGAGTCTCCATCACTTGACTCTGGTTTTAGTGCACAGGACAATTTTTCTCACACGACCCCTTTCTCCAAATAATCTTCCAGAACTCCAGATCTCTGTCCCACAGAGGTAGCATCTAATCATCTGCCTCAGCTCCTCAGGTACCAATTCCGTTTTTGTTCAGGACAACTAAATGACTACCATAGTTACACCACACAAGCATTGTTTCTCAACCTGCATTGGGCTTAATGTTGGCTGTTTCTACAAGGGCTTTTGTACCCCCAAACTTCTCTGTTGTTCTGCAAGAATATTTGGACTAATGAAAAAACATTTCCTCTCCTCACAGATAGCATCTCTTGAAAGAATATCTTTTGAGAAATACATGCAATGGTTAAATAATGTGTTGTTGAGTTTGGCGCAGAAATAATTACCTTGAGTGAATAGACCTGTTTTTGCTCTGTTATTGCTGTGTTCCTTGGGGCCTTCAAAGCAGGCAGCTCTTCACTCTGTGTTGGTACTTGTCTGCCAGACTGAAGGTCATTCTAGTAAAGTTTCTCCCAAAGCATCTTAAACACTGATCAACATTACTTCTCTGTCATCAGAAAAACATCTAGACAAGAAGAGTGTCTGGCCCAAGGTGTTTCGCATTTGGTTGTTGCTCTTTACATTCCTGGATGGTGGATGCAGTAGTAATACTTGTGAGCCAGTTATTCTGAGCCATAATGGCTTTCCAGGACTTTCATTATGTGACCCAGGTGTTCTACATTACAACTCATTTTTCATTCACACTGCAGTAAGAAGACAGGGCAGTCCTGCTTATTACTATCTTTTTTTTTTTTTTTTTTAACAAATCATCTCTATTTGCTGTACACTGATGGCTCATTTGCACCACAAATGGTATGATATGTCAGGTAATATGACCCGGCAGATTTACTGCTCAATTGGCAACATTAGATCACTCTGAGACATCAGCCAAGATCCTATGACATCCAGAATAGATTAGGGAGATTGCTATTGCAGATACAATATACTTCTACAATGTTTTTCTCTGGTTTCATTTGGATATGGTTAAGTGTGTCTGGCTGTGTATCATAAATCCATTTCCAGCTGCATTTATTTAGCTTGAAACATGTATGTGCTGACTGTGTGTGCATGATTATACCTGTGTACACACAAGTGTCTGTCATCATATATACACATCTATGTAAACGTATATATATCTTTATCACTAAAAATATTTTTCTTCTCAACAGTCTCTCACATGCCATAGCATCTATTCTATTTTACTGATTTAAAAGATGCATCTACTGAAAATGGCTGTTTTGCTCACCCTCTTCCCCAGAAGATTTGCTATTGGTCTACAGTGGAAAGAAAAAGTTAAATGTGACTATTTATGTGATTGAGACGTGAATGATAAAATGTAGCATAGCCTTTACAAATTGAAATTAGTGATGTATGAAGCAGGCAAAATACTAGTCAATATTTTCCTTTAGAAAATGCAACGAAAACAAAATTTCCATTAATACCAACTTGCTGGCAGGAACTAACACGTAAAATCTGCATTTTTCAGTGCTCGGTTTCAGTGTCCAAGTTTTCCTTTGTCCAATCAAAAGACAAAATATTTAGCAGATGGAAAACACTGTCCACGAATTTCCTGTTATCAAAACAAAAATTTTCTTCAGCAAAACAGACTTGATTTCATTTATTTATTTTTTTAAATACGGCCTAGCTGTGTGGTTTTCTGGCTTCAGACAGTAATTCCAGAGCTGGCTTATGCTAATATCTGGCTAGATGAACAAAACTCGGTTAGATTTAGGTCATATGTTGAATGCTTGTATCCCAAATTATTGCCTTGTGGCTTACGAGGCTTAATAATGGTTCACTAGCAGAATCTGATCCCTTTGTCAGACTGTTAAACAGCTCATTAGGTCACGCTGTGATCTACATAGTGGGCTGACCCCCTTTTCTGTCAAAAAATCCATCACCCGTGTGATGAGCACTTCTTGTATTAGTTATGGACACAGTGACTTCGTGTAGCCATAGCAGGCTGAACATAACGCTCACTCCAATGACTGCACAGTGATGTGGCAGAGTTACTATGCAATTATAAATGTAGAGATCCTATATTTCTGTCTTGGGCACAATTTTACCATACGTGCAGTAAAAATACATACTGCAAGGTGACCTGTGCAGACCCAGCAGCTGCTAGTACAGGTTTGGGCAGCCAGTGGCTGTTACTGCTCTAAAGACACTGTGTAAATGCCCTTAAATGAAACATGTTGAAGTCAAGAAAATGATTAAAATACCCACTTTCTCTGTAGCTTATATCTGTGTCATTGTCACTCTCTGTTCTAGACTTTAACACGTGTGGAGGCTTTTCCAAAATTGAAATACCTAAGGTTATTTAGTTTTTCTTTTTTTTTTCTGGCTGCAAAATAACAGGTCTTGTGCAAAAGCAGTTGCTTTTCCTTTGCCAGAGTTATATTTCTAAGAACAGAGTCCCCAAAGAAAAGGGAAAGCAACGTATCCTTTTAATTTTAAACTGAAAACTGAGATTCTACTTCATATTCCTAGGTCTCCCTTGCCAAGAAAAAATGTTAGAAAGGCCAGTGGCTTTGCAGACCTATGAAATCCACCCGGGGCTGATCTGAAAATAAACAGCATCAAAACTGTATGGTTTTGCTGAAATAGAACCTTGAAGCAATAAAACAAATGACTAACACTTTCTATTGGTCTATGTAGTTTAGTACATGAAACATACATGTAAGCAACTCAGGATGAATGAGTCATCTTGACTTAATAAAGCTTACAAATACTTGCTAAATATTTGAAAAGTCACGTGCCAGGACCCTTCATCGCTTGTTTTGTTAGACTCCTGCTTTGCCAAATCAAAACAGTCAGAAATCATAAAAATAATCCACACAGTCTGTCTGAAAATGCAGTTTTCTAGCATTATTTTCCTTAGTTTACAGCAGCAAGTCCTTCTTTCTGACATCAAAATTTTGCAACAGAGAGAGCATGACTTCCTCTTCTCATAAGGTAGGCAAATGTTTTGCATTTATCAAGTTCCCAGAGTCTAAACGGAGATAGAGAGTCAGCAGACCTCGCATGTTTATGTTTCTGTACTGGAAATGAGCCACGGGAAGTTGCAGTTAAAAGGCTGCTATGTCTCAGGGTTCAAGGGACACAATAGATATCAATGGCTTTAACATAACTGAACATCTCAAGCTCTCTTTGCCTTAGTATGAATCGTAAGTGCTCAGAACATCCGTAAACAAGGCCAGAAGCCAGAAGCCTACACTTATTCATGAAGGCCATTGCTAGTTGAGGCTGTTTACAACCTTGCTTTCCTATAAAAATAAAGCTAATTACCCATACCTGCCACCTCACCAACCCAAAGCCCATCCTGTCAAGTGCTGCTCCTACATCTGGCTTTTCTTAGACACATTTTCCCTATTTTTTATGGAAATTTTATCAAAGTGTAACTTGGTGTTACATCTTTTTGTTTGTTTTTAATTTCCAGCCGAATATCCAGATGTCTGGCAGTCCATCTGGGTTATTGTGCCAGTTAAGCTGCTGGCCACCCTGGAATATCAGCTTGGTCCATTGCCTATGAATAGTTTAAAGCAGTCACCAATATGCAGTCAGATAAGTGCTTTGGGAGTAGTCAGACCTACTGCTCAGGAGGTGTAGTTGCTAGTGATAAAGGCTTTACACTGAGTAGCTGAGGGATTTAATTGGCTTAATTGATCATGCATGGATAAAATTTCTTATGTGACCTGACAGCTGTGTTATATTTGCCATCTAAGGGCTTAATGCAGGTACAGCTCTCTGCTGTAGATGTGCTCGGTGCCTGCAGGAGTCACTACAGTGCTGGAGGGGCTCACCAGTGTTCTGCGGTTATACATAAACAGGAAGAATTATTATTTGGCTTTTACTGTTAAGTCTGTGCTCGTCCCATCAGAATGCCTCATGTGTCTGGCACAAAGGAAGAGATGCAATATTACTGGAAAAAGGAAAGGAGATACTCCTTTTTGTAGATGGCTTCTCTCCAGTTTGCTCCAGTTCAGCCTCTGTTCCTTGTAACAGCTGTACGCAGAACTCTGAGCCAACTGGAAATATGAAAGCCACATTTCTCACTGATTGATCAGCTTTATCATTAATTTTCTCTTTTGGGAATGAAACTAATAATAATCCTCATCATTACCTTTAATCACCTTTACTCGTGTAGACTGTGACTTGCTCCACAAGGTGCACATTGCTTAGCTACCCTCTGCAAATGAAGGTGCCATATAAGCCACAGACAACCTTGTGAAAATAAAAATCAAGGATACAGATTTAGTGTTTGGAAGGGATTTGCCTGAGGAGTATTCAGGGAAGCAATGGAGCCCTGGTGGGAAATAACACCACACAAGCCCTTATATTTAGAGGTTAAAATAAGTTTTCCACTACATCTATTTACTACTGGGGTGCTGAAATGTGCATCAGTTTGGTTTGGGTCCTAAAGGAAGCCACAAGTTGCAAGTTACAAATAACTTCCTATTCTTTGTGTGGTGCACAAAGAGAAGATGCACAGTTAATCAACCTGTAATTACAAGAAAATGTATTGATAACTGAAATTTCTTTCCAAGGCTAAGTAACTTGGACATCTCAGCTACATTTTCCTGTGAGGTTGTAGGGTCACTTTCACTGCTGCCCATGACTATTTTGCTCTGCTCCTCTTCTTTCAAACACATTTATTTTAAACAGACAGTGACACACAGAGAAACTTCGTGATTTTCATTTAGGCATTAAAGGAAGAAGTACACATTTCTGTGTGTTTTGTGCAGGTCAAAAACTGAAAAGGATGAACACAGGACAGCCCTTTCCAAATAGTCTTTGTCCGTGGTGTAACCCAGTGCCTAGGACTTTTCAGTTCACATAGGATACTTTGTGCACAGATCAGATTTTTATTGAGGCATTCCCAACAGTGTTCTTTGAGAGAGATGGCTCTGAGCAGAGAGGTCTCCGTTAGTCACACAATTACAAAATAAACTGTACTGGAGACAATTGCATCTGATGCATCTGTGGACAATGAACAGTTTTTAAATGTAAGTTTTGGTGAAGAAATGCAAATTAGAAGTACATATTAGAAATCACCTTTGTCTTAATTGGTGGTTGGCTCTCAAGTGAACTTTCTTTTTTCCTGAACCCACTGCTTGTAGTATTGCTCACTTCCCAAATCCTTGCCTCAGGCTCTTTAAGAATTCATGTTCCTGTATGTGTGTCTCAATGTTGCATCCTCTTCTTTTAGTTTTAAAATGTCACAGGTGGGAAGGCAAAGGAAATGGAAACCTGGCAGTTAAGCACTTTTACCTCCCCCAAGAAGGAGCTGTGTTAAACAATCGTGAATATAAAAAGAAAACAGTGCAAAACTCTTTTAAAACTGAAGAAAATTACTGAATATTTGTTTCAATTAAAGCAGGTCTTGGGGAGTAATGAGCATCACTCAAACATGACTGTGGTGACATCACTAGTTAATTTTTACATGAATTACTACTGTGCAAAGTTGTGCTTGTGTATTTGTGCGTGTTCACAAAATGTCTACAAAAGGAAGAGAGCTTTCCTAAGCTGTGCAAAAAGTTCATACAGGCATGAATTGCCATTTTGTCAACAAGGGCAGAAAAAGACAACAGATTTTGTAGATATATTGGCTCACTGGGATCAGCTGGAGTACACATAGAGCACTTTTGGACCAGAAAAACCTGCCTCAGCAGTATTATTTTTATTTTATTTTTTTTGTCTTCACTGCAGTTTATATCTCCCAAGGAAATGGTACTGCCTCTGTGAGGAAAGGGAAAAACAAATCAATGTTTTGTTCGCTTGGAGAGAAAAGAAAATGTATTCTTTCTTACTTCAGACTCTGTTTTTCAACATTTAGAGATATCAATTCTACTAACGTTGGCAGTTATTTTTAAAAAGCTTTATGTGGAGAATATGCAGGCAGTTATTAAGTCATTTGTCTATCGAGGCAGAAGATTAGTAAGGGTTTGATGTTCACTCATGCAAGGGCATTGTCTTTACTCATAAAAGCTTTGCTTTGAACACACAGGGGTTCCTAACCTGGGGCTGGATCACACCCCTAGCCTTTCCTATTAAACTCTGGGAGAGGTTTTCCTTGTGGACTTTCCCATACCTCATTCAGTCAAGAGGGCAGTAGTTGTTGCTATCCTTTCCCCCCCCCCCCCCCCAGCATCATCATTTCCTCCCTCATGGACTGAGCTGGAGGGCTAACTCACAAGTTCCAGGGATCCCTTGAGATCCAAAGAAAGTCTTGGTGCCCCCACAGAAGGCCCTATTTTCCAGATCCCCTCTAGATCCTTGCTGCTGCTGCTGCTGCTGCTCAGTATCTCCTGGCTTTGGAGCTGACTGCCAGACCCCATTCCCTGGTTCATTTGGGTCTTTCCACCCTTGAGCTGGCTAGGTAATATAGATCCATGCAGTAAAGCAGAAAAGCAAAGCTCCTCTTGGGAATTGCCTCTGGGAATTTTTCAGCAACACTAAAAATTGATCTGAACAGTTATGAAAAAACAGTACAACCCCATGGTGAAACGAAATACAGGGATTTATAAACACAGATTTGGAAATTCTTTTCTATTTTGTATCTGCTGGCAAGGAAGTCACTCAGTAATACATATCACTGACAATATGTTGTTTCAGCTACTGAAATTCAGAGGCCAAAGCATGAAGAGTAAGATTAACACAATTAGTTATTTATGGGTGTTGGAATTTTAGTGAATAAGAATCTCTTTCCTTCACTGGAGTGCTTAATTGGAAAGATGATTTCCTTTCTGATAGTATCTGCCCCAGTGTCTCCTTCACTTCATAAACAGGGACACATCAAAGATTTTATACTACTGTAAAACAGCCTGAATTACATTAATGCACAGTGCTCCTATATGTCTGGTTTCCTACCATTTCCAGAATATGGAACTTATTTTCATTTCAGAGTATCTTAGAATATTTAGCACCCCTTCCTTTTTAGTAATCTCCTTTGTGTTTGCTGTGCACTGTGTCCCTCCTAGTAAAAGAAAATATTCAGACACCCATTTTACAAGCTTTTAAAAGAACACCAGACTCCAGTGCCTTGGTAAAATCTTTTTTCTACCAAAGCTTTAAAAAAAAAAAGTGTAGATAACTTGGGAATGTGTGGCATTCTTGTTTGCCTTGAAAGCCTTTGAGTTGACAGTATTTGTAACCACGTTTTGTAGGCAGTTCTTCAAGACAAGCAGTAACTGAGTTTGCTTATCTTGGGCTATGCAATTCCTTGCTGGGAACAGCTCTCTTTAAATACAATCCAAACTATTTCTTTAGTAAAATGTGCCTTTGCTCCTATTATTTAACTGAACTCAGTGCAGTCAAGTGATTGCCAATTTTTCCATAGCAATGGAGGCAATGGTATATTTTAAATTCCATTTTAATGTTTGCATTATTTTTGTGAGAAAGATCTTTAATTTATTGCCTGGAAGGAGGATAGTTTGTCACTAGAGTATGGTATTACCTGTAGTATCATAATTTCCATTTTTTAATTTCAAATTAATTTAAATCTAATCTCATTATACCTTCCTTCCGCCCCTCCCTCCTTCCCTCCCTCCCTCCCTCCCTGTCTTTGAACAGTTGTGGTTGAAGGTAAGCCTCATTAAAGTCCTGTTATGTCTTTGTAAGTCTCTAAATGAACTCAGAGGATTCTGAATCAGGCCCTTAAATGATTGACATTAATAGAAATACTGTATTAAAGAGAGGCACAGCAGAAAGTTAGCTGTAAGATTCTACAAAATTGAATGACCAAATGGCACAAAATTTCCCATTTTTAAAAATCAGTTTAAGCATTTCCAAAATCTTTGTTCTGTTTTGCTCTGTGAGTGTTTGGATCCCACCAACTGAAACAAATAGTTTCAAAAGTTGAGCGTTACAAGTTGGTTTCAAAAGACTTCCTCCTACATTTCTCAACTCAGTGAAAGTACAATATTAGCTGGTGATATTTATCTTATTTATTTTGCACAAGTAAATAGGCCTTTTCTTTTTCTTATAACAAAAAATAAAAGGAGGTTTGTAATTAACAAAATGTTTTTTCTTTGCGTCAGCAAAAAATAACAGATAGATGGAGAAACAGCTTAAGTATCAGTTGGGGATCATAAGACCCTTCTCATGTTAGACTGTGCAGCTGAAGTGTGTGATAGCAGCTTGTTAGTCTATAGGTTTTTATTGAAATGCCTATTGAGTAAAACATAATTCATGCTGCTGTTCACCCTTAAAACAGGAAATAATATACCCATTTAACTTAATCACGATTTATATTACATGTGCATATTTCTAAACAAATGCTGTAGATGGAGAGTTTGGTAGCAATAATATTTATGAATTACACTTTTAGTTAGCAAAGGAAAATGTGTGACCTCTTACATTTTGTTTGACATTTGAATTTGGTATCCCGTATATGTGACATGGGTGATGGATGCTTATTAACACAGTGTATAAACAGGAAATGCTTCTAAGCTGACCATTTATTAGCGCAGTATGTGCTACAATTTGAATTTCAGTTGCAATATCCTTCTCTGATGACTGCAGAGCAGAAATACAGGGCAGATTTCTTTATTCCTTGCTTGATTCCCCATGCAGAATGAACAGATTTAATAGAGTATAATTTTTTATATGTAAAACAGTCTTCCATATGAAGCCTGAGAGGTATATGAACACACAGGCTTTCCTACCAATTGTGTAAGAATACAGTCATAAGAGGTACAAGGAGTGGAAGAATTTGTACAATTTGTGTTGAATTTTCCAGTGCTAAATAAATAGATAAATGCTCCCATGTTCCCCTTGGCATTCTGACGTATGCAATGAGCTGTCCTCCCACTGCTTCATTATGGCAGAAGTGCAGGGAAGAAGTCCTGGTGACTTCACTGGAGCTCTGCCCATCAATACACTTATGATATTCTGTTTTGCAGGACTGGAGATATGGTGCTTTTCTACTTTAACAAACAAGAAAAGAAGCTTTTTGACCAATATTTGTAAAAAGATTTTTTCGGTGAATGTTTCAACGTGATAAAATTCATGTATTTAGAATGATTCTTCCTGCAGGGAACAAGAATTCAGTTAGAATTTAGCCCTTTCTCTCCAGTTTCCCTAATGGATTACTGGGGAAGATGTAGAGTGATACAGGGAATTTGTTACCCATTCTGTATCACATTTAAAGTCAACCCTCAAGAGAGAAAGGACAAAGTGAACATAAAGCTTTTATTTTATTTTATTTTTTGCTAAGCAAAGGCTTAGTGGTCCAGAGTGTTTAAATAAACAATAATTTGTTTAACAAAGGCACTGCTATGATCTGGTAAAGTACCTCGAAGGAAAGATTTTATTTTGAGTCTCTCAGTTTAGAGAGACCCACTGTATTGTGCATCATTGGTCAAGGCAATTCTCCCTTTAAAAAGTTTGTAAAGAACCTCCATCCAGCTATTCTAAGTAGCAGGTATAAAACCATCTTGACTGTTACAATTAATATTAAATAGATTTATTAAATACACGTCTTTCCACATTTCAGGACTCAATCACAGGAAGGTTAGCAACCTGGAAATTGAAACTGCCAGATCTTTAATCTAACATTCTGCTTTTCAGTGGAAAAAACTAACGTCTCTATAGATGAGAGTCAAAGGTTAAATTTAGTTTGTATCAAATTACAAAAATATGCTTTTGGTGAGGTTAGATTCTCATGCTCAGAGCAATTCGAACTGTAATGAAAGCAAACATTGAAAGAGATAATCCCATTAAAGATGAACTATTCACTTTAACCTCAAATATTTGGTAACTAAAATAAAACCATCCATGGAGGAGGAGGATGAAGTTCAGCTCTTAAGGGAAACTGGAACTCGGTGTTATACCTCAGACTGCACAAGAAACAAAATAGCTCTCTTGTTTCTAAAAGAAACCTTATTTTGGGGGAACAAATTAGTCCATGTTCTCCTTCTGAGGTCTACACAAAACAGCGGTGACCCTTTTGATAGTACGTCTTTGGACACTGAGGAGTAAATCATACTTTTCTCCAAACAGCAGCTCTCCCAGTAACAGTGAAATCCACACGGTGCTGTATGTTAGGGGTGGGGGGAGGAGTGCAGCTCGAGCTGGCTCCAGCTCATGCATGACATCCCATAGCAGAGGTCTGTGCCTGCTCTTTCTCCATGCCTTCCAACACCAGCAACATTAGGATGTCTTTCTTTCACATGGATCCCCTCAGTCATGCATCTGATTTCTGGAGGAGAACTAATCTTGCAAAAATAAGTGAATCTAAGCACAGAATAAAATCTCAGACCAAGCTGATTTCTGTTCCCTGCCTATCCCCTCTGCCACCACAAAGAGAGAATGCAGTGGGACTATTTCTGTGCGTCTTGCTCAAGATACAGAGTGTGGTTTGGAGGTCCTAGTAGTTTAAAACTATCTTTTTTTTTTATTTTTATACAAGAAGCAGAGCAAGAAATATTTTTAAAGCCCCACTGCTAAAGAATGGAGCTCTTTGATATAATATGACAAAGCTTTTGGCTTTCAAGAAGTACTAAAATGCATCTTAATCCCTGAACTTCTGAAACCCCAATGAAAACTCACCCCTATATGCAGTCACAGTCAGAGTCTTTCTTCATCCCCAGAGGCCCAGATGCCGGTTTCAAGAATTTAGGAAGAGTCTCATATTCTTTCCTTTTACAACTTAAAATAGACTGAAGAGATCTTTTTTTTCCTAAGGTTAAAAAGAAAAAAAGAAAGAAAAAAAAAAAAAAAGAAAAAACACAATCATAGACTGACATTTCTTTTTTGTGCCAAGTTTCAGCCTGGAGAAAATTTTATGGCTGAATTCTAATCCCCCCCAAACCCTGGTTTATAACAGAAATGCTGACACAATGATAACTATAGCGTTACAAATGCTGGTGCTATGATATTTATTGCTCCCCAGTGCCAGCACGGGTTAATCCTCATTAAACGCATTCATTTTCTGGCCTTGTGGAGAGCAGATCTGCTAGTGATCCAGCAGGGTATGGGTCCTTGGTAGCGTTAATGGAAGATATCACACAAGACATAGTAAGTGAGGAGTCTTTAAGGGGGCTACTGTAGGTGTTTTTTAGGATTAAGTTGCTTCTCTGGGGGCTTGAGTTCAAATCCAGAGTGTCTATTTCCATGAAGTGTCTTTGGTGTAACAAAATAGCACACATACACAGAATAACTTCATTCTTTTCAGCTAGAGGAAAAAAAATATGAAAGGAAATGTGGAATTATCATGTATTTCCACAGCCAGCAGTGGAACAGATTCCAGAGATTAGAAATGACCAATCTCTTCCCCACCTGGACATCCTAAATCCTCTTCTACATTAAACTGTCCTATTTGATAGTGTTGGAAAAGTGGAGCAATAACAAGATCCCTGTTAAATATCTGCCAGCTGATCTTTCCATTTACTGGAAAGAAGTGAAACTTGCAGTTCAGTTACAATAAAAACGTTTCATGTCCCATCCTCTTACACATTAATTTTAGCAACAACAGTAATTGAAAATCTCAAAACATTTTCTCTGTAAGTTACATGGGAGAATTTGTAAACTTTCCAGAGACTTACTGACATTATGCTTGCTATATCCATAATATAAACTGTAAAAAAAAAAAAAAGGAAACTTTTAGATTTAGTTTAGAACTGAGGAGGTTACAGTGAGCGTTTTAGACCTCTATTTTTGCTCTAGATTCTCCAGCACAAGCCTGAAATCACTTGCCAACATCTTGCTCTTAGAACTCGGTCTGCAGACTTCAAGTGAGAGGTTTTCTTCCTACGAGTAGTATCTCTGGGCAAAAGAAGTAAGCATGTGTGCAAAGTTCACAACGAGTTCAGTGATCGTATTTTCCCCACAATAATAAATACTTCTATAATTTATAAATGCCTCAAAAGGCTGAGATATGTGGGGGGATGCAGAATCAAAGTGTCATGACAGGCGAGAGACAAGGGAATGGGCGAGAGAGTGGACTGACTACTAAAATTCCTCATCTTTGATTTGTTTCTTTCAGAGCTTGTCCCCAGAGAAGAAGCTGTGCTTTCTAGAGAGGCTTAAAATATAAAATGAAATCTTCTGGGTCTGTGAACAGTCAAGGAGAACTTAAAAAACCTTTTTCAATTCGAGTGCAGATCCAAAGAGAAATATTCAAGATTTGAATAAAATCTTTAATAAAATGATTGCTTTTTTGAAATACAAGCAATGAAAAAACAAAACAAAAACAAGAACAAAAACCGAGTAAAAGTTTATGTAAAAGGATTAAAACTGGAGATTTGTTTTCTTCATTTCGAGCAATGCTTTGCCTTGTTACGTGGATGATCAGAGCAGCTTTCATCAGAACCACTTAAAACAAAAACAAGAGTGTTCAGGAGAAAACAAAACGATGTTTTCAGCATGGGCAAAAACATGTTTTCATTAAAAAGCCATTTTGAAAGGGGCTAATGTACATTCCCTTGATATTAGAAGGAACTGGAAATACAAATGAAAACAAAAATAGTTTTATTAATGCTTCAATTTTCCACAGGGTAAAATGCAATGTCATGACCTTCTTGAACAGAAATAAAATAGATAAATGTTCATGTGAAGAAAATGGCCTCTGGAAAATGCAGTAAGTTGTCTTTACAACAGATGCAGAAAATACTTTATTCCATTTGTCCTTCTCAAAAGTAGGAGTTTGTTTTATGCTGAATCACTCCAGGGAAGCAGGATAAATTGAACTCAGGACTATGATGTCTTGGGCATCCCCAAGGCCTGCTGACTTTCAGTGAGAGTTGGAGTGCTGAGGGCAGTGCAGAGTTACTTGGAATCAACAGGATGTAGAGGGGGAAGATAGGAAGGGTCAGACAGTGTCTACCCACATGTGGTGCGTCCGCAGCACCATCCCAAGGAAAAGATAGTTTAGGTAAAGATGGGCACTATGCAGTTGACTTGAGTTTGGTAGTTTGCCAGCAGGGATTTACGAAACTTCTGGCAGAAAGAAAGTATTAAAATGAGGAAAGAATGGTATTAAATCCCATTGAAATTTTTGCAGGGCTGCCAAGAGATTTTGTGGCCTTCTCTGCAGAATGGTGGGGGGAATTTCTGAGGTTCATTCCTTTCTTCTAGTGTTTCTTAGCCTCACTTGGCTGCTAGTTTTTCCCTGCCCTCATTTTGAAGAAAGATTGAGCTCTAGCACGGCAAGAAATGTTTTCTCACCCATTAGCCATTTGACACAGAGATAGATTCTCACAGAAATCAAACACAGCCTCTTACTAGCTGCCCCACCAGCATAGACTGGTCCGGCACATCTTTGAAGTCGGCAGCATAAGTGAGCCAGGTCTTTTTATAAGGTTGCATGTGAAATTGTCAGAAGAATGAAACCATTTGCAGATGGTGGAGTGATAAAGATGGTACGGTGTCTCACTTGTATTTGCCCCTCGTTTCCTTGGGAGGAGAAGAAAAGGAAAAGGGGAGGAGGGGAATAAAAAGCAATGGAAGGAAATAGAAACTCCAAAAAATGAAATTCTTTTGACAACATAGTGTTGAAGGAGTAAGTGAGATTTCTGGCAAAACCACCAGGACTCTGAAGACAAGCTGACTGCTGCAGTATTTATTACTTTGCTTTGACGAAACCTCTGACATCAAGGACTTTCTTGGTGACTGATTTTTGTCAGAATAATGCTGCAGGAACTGAATGTGACAGATGATTTTTTTGGACATGAAGCCTGTGCATAATGGCATGAGAAAGAGAACATAAAAAAGTCTGCCCTGAAGCTGCTTAATGTGGCCCTGGAGAAAAGAGCTGTTATCACTGCTTACTGATGCAGTCAGCAAGAGAAAAAAATGGATCCTGAAGTCAGACTGTTTGGCATGGGGCAGATTTTCTAAGAGTTGTTCTCCATTATCAAGGCCTGGCCGAGGCTGGGATGGCAAGAGGAAATCAGACTGAGGAATGCACCTCTAGAAATTGAGTAAAATTTGGCTTTATTGTGTCAGGTCTATCCTCTGTATTGCAGTACTGCAACAGCATATGCAGCAGCAATAAATGTGTTGAGCTTGATGTATATTACTGAGGCTCATGACAGCTGCTGATGCAGAATGTCATTTCCCTCTATGTGCTCTTCTATGTATTTGACTGCAGTGCATGGAGGGTAACATGACCCTTTGATGTGCTGGCAGCACAAGGACTGTGGCTCTCCTCAGAAGCACAGAACTATACAAGAAGTAATTCCAGACTAGCTGCTGAGCCATATATGCATGTTTGCAGCCAAATTTTCAAACAGTACTCATACCGAATTAATACAGAGCATCCTGAATTATCTCAAGGTAGAAAAATCAGTGAACAATTTAAGACACAGTCAGAGTAGCAGAGGATAGTAAGTAATAGATAGTCAGTAATTGATTAAAATATTAACCACCCTTTTCTCAAAAAGGATCACAGGATCTTGAGATGGCAGTTTTGGATAAATTCGTAGGGAATCTTCAGCTTAAGGCACAGTCCTGTTCTGCTTTTCTTCCTATCAAAAGCTTTCAACTGAAAACCTGAGACAGAGTTAAAGTGCTCTGCAGCAGAAGTGTTTTTTTAAGCCCAGAGGGCAGTGTAGCAGTGAGATACCTTAATCTCCCTTGGATAGCTCAGCACATTTCTATTGTCTGTATAAATATACGTTTCTGATTTAATAAAACCTCCTGCAGTGTAATTGTGCTTGTTTCCTGTGGCATTGTTGTGAAGTGGACGGTTGGTGTGAGCATGCTTTGGTGGAAAGAAACAAAATCTTCTGGGATGCCAGCCTATGAATTTATTAACATCATGTTTTGTTTAGAATTGATTAATATTGCCTGCATTCTGAGATATGAGCTTTATTCAACAGATTAATCTGCTCAAATGCTAGTGGGGAGAAAATCAGAATTCCTTATGTTTCGTTATATTTAAGTATAGGAGAATACCTTCCTGCATGGTAAGTAGAACACTTAGCAGCAGTACTGCCATGACTGGGCAATGGGTTAATTGGGCTGTGCTGTAACTCCTTTTCTCTTTTTGGTTATATATAAGAAGAGAAATAAGTAGGCTACTAACTTTGGGAACAGCTGTATGTGTGAGGCATTTAGTGAGAATCTATAATCCACACTTTCTTAAAGAATGTGACAGGATTTCCAAGTCCTGAAATGGCAAATGCTTAGAGATGTTGTAAATTAATCCACATGTGAAGCCCCCAACTATGTTCTCATTGTTCTCTCTCTTCTCTCATGAACATAACTCATTTCTGTTCATTTACTTTCAGTTCAGCTGACAAGACAGGATTTCTCCCTGGATCTTGGTGCGTTACATACACCTGTCAAGCAGAAGCTTCAAGGCAGCCTCAGGGGAGCATCTCTGAAAGACACTCCTGCAATAACAATGAACTCACCATTCATTTGCTGCCTGTTTCTTTGAAATGATGGGCAAGTTAAGAACACACTGACCAAACCACTGCAGTTTGCACAGAGCATTCTCAGGGGAAACGTATGATAATGCCTGGGTTTGGACCTGAACCTCTTCCTGCGTGCCCACAAGTGAGGGTAGGTTCCAGTAGAAGTCAGAGGGCTTCTGCTCTGAGTAAATTTCTTCCTGATGATGTAGTATACAGGATACAAGGGTGCAGGGAGCTCATACAAGAGGTTTCTGTATTCACCTGTGTCCAAGGGAGAACATCTCCCCTCCTCCAGCAGTGTGGAGTCACTGGGTCTGCAGTTGTACACCTCTAAACCTTATCTGCCTTGGCAAGAACATGGATACCAGTTCAGGCATGGGCTAATAAAACAGATGAAGCGTTGCCCTGTGCTTCCTAACCCTAGCAGGACTTTATTGACTGCCTTTATGTGAAGTGCCTTGTGTGAGATGGGAGGATTCAGCTGATAGATAAACTGCTAGAACGTGTCACTGAGTTTTTTTCTTTTTTATTGTATTTTTGCAGCATATGCTGGCTCATGAATTTATGAACTGTTTTAAAGAAATCCTTACCCAAAAAAAAGAAAAAGTATATTTTGTGGTTTATATTTGTTCTTAATAAGTGAAAAGATTTACTAAAACAGGCCTGATGTGACTTTGGAGGGTTTATTCCGTATTGATGCCAGTGTATTCCAGACAGCCTGAAGAATTAAACACTTCGGATGCTGAAAGCAGTTTGAACATTGCCTAAACCAAGAGCTGAGTTTTGCTGTTTTCTGCAAGGAATGAGGGAGTCTGAAATCCAGAGCAAGTTGAGGGAAGGTATGCATAGTGGGCAAACAGGTAAGGCTGAACTTCGCCTTTTTATATGAGCCTTCCAGAGGATGATGTTGTCAAGCTCTGCAAAGAAATCTGGCTGATAAAGCTGTGAGGCAAAGCATAGCTTTGATAAACAGTGTGCTTCACAATTGCACTCCTTCCAAGTGCTGCTGTCACTCACTAAGCAAATTCATCGTATTTTATTCTAATGTTTGTTAGACTCCAGGTGCTAGGAGTTTTCCTCCTGACTCTCTTATCCTGCTCATGGCTTCACTTTTCTGTAAGGGAGCAGGTTTATCCACTTGCAAATGGAGTTTGCCAACAGTTTTTCATCACGGTCTCTCATATGGGAAGGGAATCCTGAGCAATTGCAGATCCTCCCAGTAATTAGTTCGTGCAGGTAGCACTGGCAGAAGCCGTATTATGGAGGGAAAGCACATCCTGTGAGAAGAGCTTTCCAGTGAAGCACCGATGTACTGAGAAATAGTCAAAAGGAGTGCCAGGAATTATGAAGAATAATGGCCAAAGCCACTATGAATGTAGGATACTTCTTGTAAAGCAGGCAGGCTCAGTTCTACCACTTGATGCACGCTGTGTAAGTTTGAGTACTCTGCAGAAAGCAGAGATGTCATTATATCATTTCCATGTACTCTTCTGAGTGATTTTCTTGAGTGAAAGTTTTCTGAGATGACAGTCTGTGGGAGGCTGGCAGCACTAGGAAGCTTATCATCCAGCAGAGCTGTCTTTCCTCTTCGTGTCCACCTGTTATAATGCAATACACACAGATAATTGACTATTTAAGGGTAATCTTGATATATTACTTCTGCTGTGATAATTACAAGGATGTTTAGTGTGAATGGGAAGAAAAAAGGCTCATTTAATTGCAGGTGTATAGAATCATGTAGTGGCTGAGCCTTGAAAATTCTTTTTTGACTCAGTATGATTGCTAATTTATTTTATTTACGTTGGAAATAGTTCTGTATGCACTCAGTTGTCTGCCTGTGCAGGACCTTGTGCAGGTTTCCTGTTACGCTCTTTGACTGATGAAGTGATGTTGCTCCTCAACATCATGCATGACTGCTGCCCTCTGAACAAATGGCACAAAGAGCACTGACACTTCTGTTAATCCATCTTGTACTGAAGTCATTATCAAAAATTGACGTTCCCTTGCAACACAAAGATGCCCAGATTCACTTCGTTTTTTACTGTAGCCATTTGCATGTTTTACTAGTAAGCAGGTGAATGTGGACACTTCTGGAAGATATTGCTGCTGCAAAACCGAGGCTTGGATGATGACTAAAATCTTCGTACCTCTTTAAAGAAGTGATGAGTAAGTATGCAGAAATGTGAGCTGGATCATTACTTGGAGTCATGAATGAGTCCACTCCGGTTCACTGCACCATGAACAAGCTATGCAGACTGATGTATCAGACATTTCCAAAAGTGCTGGTAGTGGCATCTCTCATTTTTGTTTTATTGACTACAGAAATCAGCAAGTCAGAAGTGTGCCAGACAGAGGCAATCCAGACCTTCATGTTATCTGTAGAATGGCGTTTGCTATTAGACTGTAGGAAGTTCCACTTGTGGTGTCCTCTTGTACTACATAGCTAGTGATCAAAGCACGATTTCAAAACCTATTTTAACATCTTTCCTTCCATAGTTACACGAAGTATGAACTGCATGAGGTGCTAGAGGAAAGCCCCAGGAAAGAATTCCTTATGCCAGAAACATGGACCTATTTATCTATTTTGGTTAATGTGTTTGTGAGTGGCTCAAAAATAGCTTGGCTGCCAAGACTGAGAGCTAACTGCGAGACAGAAAGCACTTTGAGATATTTTGCTTTATTTCTATTTTTCTCACTCAGGTAGTCAGTCACCCTTGAGACTAAGGCCTGGAAAATTTCTGCTAGGGAAATGGTGCCAATTCTAGGTCTGGAATCTCATTTCTGTTGCACACACTGTTCTGCCTGTTCAGTTAGGTGCTTGCTTGGGCTGCCCTACGGCTGAATGCTAGCCAGGAAAGTTGAGATCCAAATGCCTGTTTGGATTACACACACTTATTGCCATTACTGTGCAGCACACAAGGATGCTGAGATTCCCCACTTGCAGTCCAGGCGGGCAGGTATAGCTAATGTAATTTTAAGCTCCCATGCCCAAGGTTCCCAAGGGGTGATGCAGCCACACAGGGCGTGGTAGAAGTCATGCTGCCATCATTAGGACCTTTGTGTTCAGGTGAGTAAGGACTCCTTTTGGGCACTAAGCATCCTGTTGGGAGCTGAGTGTACTTGTTATCCTTGAATTTTCCCCTCTCCATCTTTAGTTAAGATTTAACATTTTAATTAGTTTTGCTCACCTACCAAGTTACTTAATTCTATATAATTCCTTTAGAATGAAGATCTGATTCATACTTGTCCACTAGATTAAACATCTCAAAAGAGAAGTAAATGATCCAACATTTTAAAGTCAATCAGCCTCTTCCCTCTGTGCAGCTTTCAGCTATTCCTGCAATCAGTTTATTGCATTAGAATCAATTAGTTAGATCCAGATGAAGCAATTCTGAAACCACACTCAGCTGAAAGATCCACTCTAGCCTTTTGGAGATATTTTCAGCTTTCAAGATAACTATTCCTTCCAGGGGCTGTAACTATAAATCCCCAAGAGCTCGCAGGCAGTTGGGCAGCAGCCAAAAATGCCAAGTCAGAGGAAAATAATTGTTTTCAAATGGTGACAAACCTGCAAGGTCGGCGGGGAACAGAAGAACTGTGTTGCTAAATGCAGATAGCCATGTCACTCAGGACAGTGAGTTCTGTACACTAAACAGAGCCTAACATCTCCACGGGGTGTTCAGAGGCCATAGAGGCAGAAAGGAGCTCACAGGCACTGGTTTAACTCACAGGGCAGAAATGATACTGAAAGAGAATCTGAAGACATTGGGTTTAGACAGAGTGTACCCAGCCCGTGCTCTGGGCTGTTCTACGCTTGTTTCCCAGAGTTGAAGAAACGACAAGCTCTATAATTGTAAAGTTTTTGCAATGAAAATAATCTGGCAGCTTGGTCTGGAGATTTCGGTACCGTTAGGAATCGTCGTTTGAAACTGTCCAGGGTGACAGAATGATTATAAGTTAACCACGTCTAGGGATGAATGATACTTGAAGTGGAGGCTGGGAGCTTGCCACCGGTGTTGGTCTGGACCCCATTGTACTCTGGACAGATGCCTGCACAAATTGGGAACATGCTGCAAAGAGTGCCGATGCTTCGGGATCAGCATTGCTCCCAAAACTGCAGTTGCAAGTCATGTGGAATCGGCTTGAGGGAGCCTGTTGATTACTTTCTAAGGATATCTACATACAAAAAACATGCCTGGTGTTATAAATCAGCATAGTTCTGCTGACTGCAGCATAGCTGCATCCATCCACTCCAGCTGAGGATCTGGACTAAAGTATTTAGGCAGCACGGAGGACTGAAAACGACCAGAACACCTTTAAAGCTAGCGTGCCAGCAAGCAGGAGAGGCATTCAGTTTTGTGGAGTAAACTTCTTACGTCTGGGGTAGTTAAAGCAGAAAAGTGAACTTTAGATTCTCACAGTTTTATTGCATCTGTTAAAGCAGTATTGGCTTTCAACAATGAAATGAGCATTCAGGCCAAGTGTCTCTGCAGAATTTCGGGCACTCCATGAACGGATAAAATTTCAATTGCAGAAACAAGAGAAAGTACCAGACACAAATGCACCACGTATTACATTTAAGGAAAGACAGTGAAGCGGGCAGGTTATACCGTGGGAATAGGCAGCAGCTGGCGGCTGACCCCGGTGTTGTGACAAAGTCACTGACAAGGCTACAAAAAATTAAGGTTATTACTAAGTAAAGTCAGCCTGCCTTCAAGAGATCCAGCATGGCTGGTCTGTGGGCTAGCAGCAGGGAAGCACTAAGACCTGGGCTCCAAGCCGGGTCCCTTGTTCCCAGGCAGACGGAGTTGGCAGCAGCCTGTATCGCTCTCTGGTGGCCCCTTGGGCCAGAAAGAGAAGGTATATTGGCAGCAATGCAAGGGAATGGCAGCCAGCTCTGCTAGCCAGAAATGGAGTTGCGGGGAGAAAAAGGCTAAAGCAGGCCCCTTCGATGTAGCACAGGCATCAGGCTTGCACGGAAAAGACTTGCAGAGGAGAAGCCCAGGCCAGGTGGGACTCACCGGTCAGAGACCTGCCCATCCCTCAGCGAGCTGTCCCAGGGGCCAGCACTGCTGGCTGGCGTGTAGCAGAGCTCCGGGGCCCACACTGCCTTGCCCACAGCCACATGTGGCTGTGACTCACTCTCACCTGGCCAGAGCTCTGGGGTGAAGCGTGGAGATTTCCAGAAGACATCTGTGCTTCAGAGGCTCCGGGGTCTGGAACAAGCTGCTGCTCTGGTTTCCCCATGCACAGGGCTCTCAGCATGTGTCTTTGCTTTTTCTACTGCTGCTCTGGACAGGCCTCCCACTCATCCTTTCACTTCATTAAAAGGCCCTCAGCCCCTCCTCCAGCATCTTAGGAGATGGTGCTGGGAGAGGCAGCGGTGCGGGAGTGAGAGGCAGAACTGCGGGAACTACTGCACCCTTTTTCTTAAAGCCCCTGCAATTGCCTTCTTTCTAGGTGGGAATCCCTCTCAGTGATTATCTGGCTCTTCTGATTTTCATCAGCTGGAGAGCTGCATCTCTGGGATTATCCTCTCAGCATCCTTGCCTACTCCTTAATGTCACAGGCTTTGGCCACTTAGTCCAGTTATAGCGTCTCCACTCCAGTCTCATCCTCCTGCAAGAGTAACTCTCAAATAAAGTGGAGTGGGAGTTTCCATGTTCAAGTGCTTTCCTCAGGCCCTCAGGGAAAGGTCCTGAACACAATTTCTTCCGCTTGGATGGAAAGAGAAATTCCTGTTAGAGCCTCCATGAAATTACAGTCTTCTTCTTCTTCTTCTTTTTTTTTTTTTTTATGAAATGTAAAACAAAGTAAATATTACCTTAGAGTCTCTTTTTCGTGTTGCAATAAAATGAGACACTTCCTTGGAAATAAGTTTTAAGACACAGGTCTTGTAATGTTCACGTTTATTGGAGGGGAGCTCACAGCTGACCTGAGGTCTGGAGGGCTTGGAAGCAATAGTCGATGTGAACTTCCAATTCTTTCCTTCCTCGGCACAAGGTGCAAAACTAGTCTGTTTCTCAGAGAGAATTCCCCACCCTTCGCAAGCTTGTGTGCTCATATATCTCTCATGGTACATAAAGTATGACATATTGCAGCGAATCTGCTGAGAATAGCTTGTAAAATACATCATGATATGAATCAGCCTCATTAGAAGTCTCTCTCATGATTTAGTACAGACACGGTGCTTACAGGAGTAGAAACCAGTGTGTTGGGGTTGGTTTTTTTTTCCCTCTTGCTGGTGTGCTGTGCTCAGCCAAATGTTGAAACAGAAAAAAAGAATTCTCTGAACTCAGGGCCAGAAGTAGAAAGCAAATGCTGCATTACCAGTATGCCTCTCTGGCATAATTAAGGCCTTGGGTGTTTCCCTGGACATATGACTTTCCAGTTTTGTTCATAAAATATTATTTTGTTCTTCTAAGCAGCACAAAGCCACATTCTTTGCATACTCCAAATCCCCCTGACTCGGGACCCTCTCACACCTCACATTCAGCATCCTGAGCCATTCCAGGCTTTTCTCCCACAGCTGCTGCTGTGTTTATGAAGGGGATTATACGACACGGTGCCTGCGATAGCAGGAGACAAGGCGCACTGACCCAAGAGGCCTCTCTCAGTCCTATTTTATGTAAGGACTGGTGTACCAGGTGCCACAACTGCATGACTCAGACCTTGCTCAAACTGCCTGTGTGCTGGTGCAAGCACTTGGAAATGAAGTCACTGATGTTAGCGTTTACTTTAGACAAGACTACAGCAGATGCAATCCAAACAACACACCACAAATAGCAACAGCTCTGGGTTAGTGGCCACGTCGTGCGTGATTCGTGGTAGGAAAGGGATATCTGTACTCCAAGGCAATGAAATAACTTCTTCCCTCTCCACTTTTGACTGTTTCTCTTGTCACTTCAATAACAGAGTATGTAATGATTCTTGCTGTTATTTCTCGGAAACCACAGCACGTTTTGGCTTATAAACCTCTGGCTTAATTCTTCTCAATCACGTGGATCTTTAATCAAATGTGCTAAATGCAATTACTCAGCTGTCCTCCATTGTTTTGGTCTCCTATGCTCCCAGCCATGTTACCCACGATTGCTCTCTGGTTTGCCACCAACGAGCCTCGTTGGCTGAGCACAGTGGCGTATTTCCATCTCTCACCCAAGATGTTGGGCCATGGACATTATCACAATCGAGGCTAGAGCATCACAACTTTGCAGGCAAATGATATTCAGCTTGTGCTTTCTTCTGTGTACGTTGAAGCATGTGCAAAACCCCACGTACTCCTGTTCTACTGCAGCTCAGTCAGGTGATAGCGCTTCAGGGCAGAGAACAAACAAAATTCCACCCTATTTCTAGCCTTCATCATTTGTTCCCAAATATTTTCCTTATTTACCATGACTCAGGGGAATTTGTTTCAACAGCAATTCTCATAACCTTTGTATTGCTGCTAGCTCTGCCACTGACAGAAGTGGGTTTACTTTTATCATTTACTGTCCATCAAATGCTATTTTACAAGACCTGTTGTGTTTTTGTTGTGGTTTGTGCTCGGGACTGGGCACCCCTTGCCATGCCAGACTTGGCTGCTGCTCCTTGAATTTGTTGGGAAGGATCTGGTTCCCAAAGCTGGGATTTCACAGCTGTGGTCTGACTGACTTCCTATCAGCGCATACAGAAGAAGTGAGCACACAGCAACAGCCAAACACCCATTTCAAACCTCAGACTTCTCAACCGGAACAACTGTTGCAGTTTGAATTTGTTTTGCTGACTTCTTTGGCTAATTGATAACATCTGCATCTCGCCACCAGGTCTCAAGCTACCTCCAAATAGATCAGATAGATAACACCGCAGCAGATCTTAGTATCAGTATTACTGATATATACTGTTACACTTTCAAATAGTGTCAAAACCTGGGGGGAGGTGTCCTCTAATAATACTTCCTTTATAAAGGTTTCTTTCACACAGTCACAGAAACAAGTCCAGAGACACTAATAAAACCTCATGATATCCATTTGGTGTTTCCCTCGTGGTCATGGTCAGATCAAAGAACTTTTGTAGTATTTCACATTATTTTTCTCTGCTTTCTCCCTACCACGCCATCTAAGTTTGAAAGTTACTTTTGGGCTTTGAAATATTGGAATTTGCTTTTATTTTCCATTATTTTTCATTATCCTTGTATTACAATAGATGAATGAGGAACTGATGTATGTGATATTTTAGTAAATAAAATCCTCATCCTCAAGATCAATCTTGAAGTCTGGTAATGCACAGTGACACCATATAGGTCCCAAGGAGACATTATGGTTGTAATGGAAATATCATATATCTCATATCCCAGGTCTGATATATCAGCTCAGCCATAAAAAGAAACAGGATATTTGCAACTATATTTTAACAGGGATTTTGCTGTTACCATGAGAACATGGATTACTTAGAAACTTCGGTGAGAAAACTCTTTAATGGTTTCATCAGTGTCTAACCCAAGGAGATGGCAGTTCTTTCACTGCTATTGAACAGTCAGTAATGCAGTGAAAATCTGAAACGTGTGAGTGTTTCTTGCTGAAAGAAGAGAGTCTCAGTGCAGGTCAGACAGTCCCTTCTATCATGTTTCAAAATTCCCAAGATGAAATCTGGGCTGTGCCTAGAGACACGTGTCCACTGAGAGTTCTCTATTGCTTGACATCTTTCCAGGTTGCAGTTGGGGAGGGGTTCCCTCTTTCACCTCCCTGTTGCTGTTGGGGTGGTTAGAGCTGTTACTAAGCAGGGTCCAGAGATGTCTTCAGGCCCTGGGATGTGCAGAGAATGGATGTAAGCCAAGACTTTAGACTTGAGGTTGCTCAGCCAGCCAGGAGAACCTCATGAATTTTCTTGTAAAAGGAATTTCTCCGGATTCAGGGAGACTAGTTACATAATCCTTTGAAAACAACATTTGAAACAGGATAGGGCTATCCCCTTTATAAAGCCCCCAGAAGAACCCGCAAGATGCCACGTGAACGATTATCAAGCAATTCTTTTCTTTTGTGCCCTTTGAAATCACTAACATCTACAAAAGAAGTAGAGATAAAATCCTAAGTACAAATTTCTCATGACTTCACCTAATGAGAGCTCGCCACATTTGGTCTTAATCTGAATATCTGGGCTAGGATGAGTTCTGCAGGGCTATAATCAAATAAATATTTTCCTTCAGTGAGAATGGCTCAGCAAAAGGTTCAGTGTCAGGTCAGTGCAGGGAGCTCTCTAACCAGGCTTTGTCAGACGTGGAACATATCCTCACCTAAGCTGTCAAAGCTCCGCAGAGGCTGATGGAGTGGATGGAATTTAAGTCAAACATCTCTTGCTCATTTTAGACTCTGGATTCTATCAGCATTTGAGGAAGGCTAGGCAGTGGTTACAGCCTTACATTCTGGAAATGAAAACACTTTCACCAGAAAAAATTAGACCTAGATAAACTAGGGACTTGCTGTGGGAACTCCCTTCCTTCTCTGCTCTACTCAAATTGGATTACTTACAGAAACAGAGGGAACAAGGAACCTTGTTACAGGACACTCAACCCAGGTGAACAAGTGTGAGCTACTTAGCAATTAGCAGTGTAGTGCGAGTTCTTTACTTTGTTTTTTCAAACAAATGAGAATCACTTGTTCTGCCATTTTAATGTAGGAACGGAAGGAAACAAGATTCATAGGGTGTTATAAAAAGAAAGGCAGAGATTGCACACTCTTTGATAAAGTATGTGGTGGGGGGCAAAAAATGTAGTGATCAAATGTGTTTTCACGTGACTGGGATAATTAATGTGATCACCCAAAGAATTCACTAAGGTTAGTAATTTTCCATTCTTAAGCAATTGTGTTCCCTGTGTGCGTGTTATGGATAAGAGGAAAAGCATATTTCACTTTCAAAAACCCTTACTAAAGGGGACATTACTGTACCAGGAGGTCATCATCCATATGTTTAACTATAGATGCTTTTCTTGCAGCAAGGTGCTGTTGCAGATTTATCAACATAGTTCCCCTTTTTGCTAGTGGGAATTGATTTTTGAACTCAAGATACAGAACTGTTTTTAAACGGTCGTTCCTTGGATGAACGTGATGTAACATACAGCTTTTCTAAATCTCGATGCTTTCCTGGTGTGAGAACTAATCCACCCTTCACTCTGCTTTGCCAGATATAGTTTTTCTCATTTCTAAGTTCTTAGAGGCTCATCAAAAGATCTTAAAGATTTGACCAATTTCATTAAGAGGATTGTGGACTGAGCTAGAAATGAATGCAGAAGTTCTGGTTCCAGGTCTTGTATCTCTGACTAATTAATTATTTGCGGATGGGAATCACTCTTTGGAAAGGTCAGGCTTAAGCACCCCAGATTATCTCGGCTCAAAGCAAAGGTATCAGGTGCACCCTTGCAGGTCTAGGTTAGTAAGAAAACCACTTCATAGTGGAAGCAGATGACACTTTACACTGGGCCCAGAAGTTTTACCACCCATTGAAGTTCATCAGGTGCACTGCGAGTAATTTTATACCTCTGGGTAGAATCTGGCTCTCCTTGTCCAATGAAATACCAGTTCACTGAGTCACTGTAGAGGCTGCTCTAGGTAGAGATGTCACTCTTGGTTGAACTTATTACAGACATCTTTGTCTGTGATGCATCTTCAAGAGTGGACTTTTAAGGAAAGGCTGAGCCAATGTCTTACTGTTTGCAGGGCAGTTGATGTGTCCTGTCCTTGCAGAAGCAGTGGCTGCTCAGTGAAAGTATTCCTTTATGGCCACTGCCATTTATCCTTTCATTTTGGGGCAGCACTAATCTTTCTCCTTTTAGGGTGTGTCGGTACATTTACAGACTATGATAAGTTGCCTTGCATTCGAAGGGTTTACAACTGTATGTATATTTTTTGATTTTGGGACATATATAGATCATGTTAAAAACCAGAAGTTCATTGTTCAATCAATCAAGTTAATCCTGGTGCTCCTTGATAACTATAGCTATCACATTTCAGAGTGATTTTACTGGATATTACTGGGATTACTTGTAGTAGCCACTCAGTCTAGACAGGGGTTTCTATTACAGTGAACACAGACAAAAGGGTAAGAAATATTAATGCCCAACATCCATTACCACGCACAAACTGCATATCAGAGAGTGGATCCTGTTTGCCTGGCTGTGGTTCTCCCTCCCTTCTGTTTATCTCTCAGGAGGGTACTGCCTTTTCTTAATTAAAAAGAAGCAGGTTGTCTGAACAAAGAGGGGAAAAAAAAAAAGAAGGGAAATAACTGCTTGAAAGTGATGTCATTTAGAGTTAAGGGGAGATAGAGATTGTTTTTTTTTGATAAACTGTACCATTATGGAAAGATCTACGCATTTTGGCCTAAGAGTTGAGTTCAGGATGGCCTCTTGTGGCCTTCCTGCAGGGTCCTGATCATCCTTCTGAAATGAGCAGCTTAGAAGGCTGGAGGATCGCTGAGACACCAATCATTGTGAGAAACGTGGTGATGTTGATCCCAGGGCTGTCAGCAGGGCCAGGTAAAATTATTCTACCTGTTGTTTCTTAAACAAAGTCACTTAGAATGTGAAGTACTACAGGAATGCTGCTCCCTGGATAAAAGTAACGTGGCGTTGCCATGTAGGTCCCACCACTCCATGGAAGATAACTCTGCACTGGTTAGTACATATCTGCCCTAAGTAAATTAGGATACTTGGTAGATTAAGGTTTGATTGGTGATTGAGGTTATAAAATTAAGCTTCGGAGCATCTCAAATTCTCATTTTATGCTACTCCACGCATTCAAACTCGTAGTATATGGACAAACACTGTCTTTGCTGCTTGTATCAGAGTTTATTTTGGATATGGCATATTTCAGATTGTTGTCAACTTGCCTATCAAAACTGAAGCTCCAGCAGTTAGGCTCTTAATACAGTTATAAGAAGTGACTTTAGCAGTCTGTGTTGGAGCAGGGCAATGCAGCTGGATTCTTGCAAATTTTAGGCTTAATGACAAACATTTTCCTCTTGATGTGTACATGTTTATTTCATGGTATTTAATTAACCATCTGGATGGGAGATCCTGATTAGCTTCAGACAGTTTGTGAACGACTGCCTAAGAAATAGATGTTTAAATGAAAATTCATGGTGGCATTCATCTCAGCTATTCTCTTGGCAAATCTCTTGCTTTAACATCAACTTTCAATAAAGATCTGCCATCTTAAACTTCTGTTTTATATGGAAAAAATGCTTTTAAAGTTCTAGATTTGGAAGTTTTTACAGAGCTTAATAAAAATTCAAGTTTGGGGCAAAGAGCAGTTGACAGCTGTACTGGTGCTGATGGTTTCTATTTAAAAGCACGTTCCTTTCATTTGCTACATCTTGCAGCTGCTGAGAGTCTTCTGTCTTGCTTCCCCTATGTTTTTTTGCCATCTCCCAGGCATCAGAGAGAGGAGTCGAGTGCCTTCAACAGCGCCAATGGAGAGAAGCTGCTTTTATTTTCTCTCTTCCTTGACTCAGCTCTTTGTAGCAATGTGGGAATGATATAGACAAGCACCAGAGATGCGGTGGGGGGGAAAGATGCTCTGTAATGCTCAAAGTAGATATGTGTGCTCTGCTGTGCTTGAAAATCTATCAATGCATGCAAAGCAGCAGTGTCACTGGAGTACCAGGACTTCACATTGGAGAAATGCCCTCTTAATCCTTACCTCTGCTCTGTTATCAACCTACCAGGCAGCTGGGCAGAGTGTTCCCTTCCTCCTGGAGATGTTTACACTGTAAATTTATTGGGGCAGAGGCTACTTGCTATTCTGAAGCTGCATATTTTCTTGAGCAGTAAGGTCCAATAGAAACAGTGACTACGGTACTGAGGGACTCCTGCTAAAGGGGTATGTTCACATGTGTCCAAATGGAGATTATTTCTAACACCTACCACAAGGCCTTCATGATCCATTGGCTTTGGGATGACACAGAAAGGACAGGTAGGCAACAGCAAACCAATAACCAGAGTCAGATGTACTATTCTGGGAGAACAGTTGCAGGGGGAAAGTACACATAGGAATTTTATGGGTAGAACCTCTGCCTGGGGAGTTTGGGATCTGGCTCACACTGCTACTGGGTGTCTAGATGCCCCTTGCTTCCAGGAAGTGGTTAGCAACTGGAAGAAAAGGCAATCAAATGCTAATCTCTTGCCTAACTGGTAGCTGTATCTCTCTACCAGCTTAGCACTTTTGGGCCATATATCCATGTAGGAACCCCAGTTGTACTTCTTTTTATGTGTATTGACTTAGTGGAGTGCAAACATGTTAAAAAGTTCACTTTCTCCTTTATACGAGTCTATAAAAAAGCTCTTAAAATGGAGTCATAGGGTTTCAATGAGACAAATGAATGATCAGCCGAGACCCAACAGTTCTTTCTGATGGATTAGGTGCTTTACTGTGAGAAATGTGAAGATGCTGATCAGCCTGGAGAGTTTTCATGCCTCCAGCACTACGTAATGACACCAAACAGTGTGATGCCTCCAAGCTCTAATGGAAGGGGCGGGTAGGATGCAGTAATAGGCATCACTCATGATACCTGAATCCAGTTAAAACTATGTTTTCAAGAAGTCTCTAGGCAGCAGAGATTTCATGTGCATTTATGGGAATTTGAGTAAAACTGAACATATATGGTCCAGCTTGGAAATCTTTCTAACAGCTATTTAGGCACTGTCATGGGCAGAAATAACAGTAAACACGTGCACAAGTAGATCAGCGTGTGTTTTCAGTGCCTGCTTGTAGGAGAAATAACACATTAACATATTTTCTGAGTTTTGCAAATGCACTGCAATTCTGCAACTCAATAAACTTGACTTTATATGTTCTTACAGTGTGATGACACAGTATAATATCAAGATGGTTTCCAGTTGGGGTTTAGGAAGCTGTGAGACATGACAAAAGTGTTGGTAATGGAGGCATTTCAGCTCTCCAGCAAGGGATGTATCTGTTTACAAGACTTACCATGGAAGGGATCAGTCCTACTGCCAGAGCAATAAAACACACTCGTTGCAGTAGAACAGAAGCAGGTCGCAGCTAACCAGAAGGAATCATTTACTGTATGTAACCATTACATTTCACTTCTTCGCGTTGGAAATTTTGAGTTACATCCTGTCCCTTACACTTGCAGGTGTGTCAGCTCTGTGTTCGTATTGCAAACGTGAGCAGTCACAGAGAAAACAAAACGGAGTATTTCATCTGCTTCCTCCCCTCTCGAGTATTTTGGGGAGAGATAGACTGGCAGTGCAGTGTTTGGATAGCTCTCTTTTGAGAGGCTTTCTGCAAACAAACATGGTGAAAACAGGGAAATTTAGCTCAAAAACACCACTGTGTCTGCTAGGAGCTCCTGGAGGTTTTTACTCTGTGTAGTGCCTGCTGAGCACTGGATGCACCTGAGCTCTTGCTGAACTGTGGGCTGGAAATGGTTAACGAATGGCACAGGGCAAGGAAACCAGCATCCATTCCTGGCACAACTCCTGGGGGGACAAGAGCCAGGAACCAGGAGCTGAACCTCACTAAAAACAAAGGGCAATGCTGCTGAATGCCCGAGGACTGAAGTGCTTAGCAGTATGTCAAGGTGCTTGTGGTCCTTACTCAAGTGCAAGCTGGGAGACGTCTCTGTTTTCCAGAGAAATGTGTAACCAATGCAGTTGGTGAGCATTTATGTTGTCACTACAGTAGACAAATGTTATCTGCATAATTACAAAGTTGTGTTCTGATAGGGATCCTTATTTAAGCCTGTTACATGCTCCAGCAAAGCAGAAAATCCCTTACTGAGTACCGTTAATAATGGAGCATTAAGAATACACTGTTTTCTTTTCTGGTTTTATATACATCTATTTATTTTTCAAACAACTGTGTTTTGGTACTTTCTAGGGTTTCACTCCTGGGTGCTGGAAGGATCTTTCCCTTGGAGCTGACTATGAGAGGGAATGTCACTATGATCGTTTTGGTAATGTTCCCTCTGCCTTTCTGAGCCCGTCCCTCCTGCTGCAGTCTGTAATGGTCAGGGAGGAATGAGGTGGGAGACTGAGAGATTGGTGTTAGCTCTAGAAAGTGCACGTGGCCCAGGAGAGGCTGGTAACGTTCAGAGAGAGATTTCTTTCTGGAACAGTTTCCTTGTGGAGAAATTCGTGATACTGTGACAGAGGACTATGATATTCCCCAGCTTTCCTAAAGTTTTAATTTTTAGGTAGTCCTCTGTGGAGCCAGGAGTCGGACTTGATGATCATTATGGGTTCCTTCCAATCTGATATGCTATGGTTCTAATCTGTGATCCTCCTCGAGATCTTCTGAGTCAGTGAGATCAGCAGATCATGGATGCCCCAGGCATGGACCTTCCACCTACGTGGTATTCTGGTGATGCTGAGGCTCCCCTAGGAATCCCTCTGGGGATGTGCAGGTGAGTGAGGTCCTTGCAGCTCCTGGTGAGGCTCCCTCGGTGATATATATGGGCCTGAAGCCCCAGCTCTGCTCTTTCCAAGTGGGGAGAGTAAAGGTGCAGCACCCAGCACGGGCATGCCAACCTGCGATGACATTGGGAAATATGAAATATGACTCTCACATGTGAAAAGGGACGAGAAGGAGTGTGAACCCTTCCAAAAGCAGTGGGTGAGAAGGAAGGCAGATGGGAAGGGCAGGCAGGGTAAGCCTGGGTAAGCCCACCTAGAGGCAGCCCTGCTCCCAGGGCAAAACCTGCCTGGAGCCTTCTGGTACTGTTGCTTAGGTCCAGCACAGGCAATGGTGGAACATCAGCAACTAATAATAATAATAAGTCCACTATCAGTCAAGCTTTGTGTGCTCAGCCAGTGGGATTTGTACCCAGAAAGGCTGTGGAAGCTGTTCTTCGTGTGGAGCTGTACGTAACTGAGGTACTATGGTGATGCACGTTGGAAGAAGGGGCCCAGTTTCTTCCTGGGATTCCCACATGGCAGAGCACAGTTTCCAGTTTAAATCACAGCAGTCAGTAAGCAGTGGAAAAAGGAGCCTGAATCAAACCCTTTCCTGGGCTGGGTGCTTGCAGTGCTGCTGGTGTAACATTAATGTTACATGGCTTTATTGTGAACACGTGCACACTTGGATTTAAAGGCCAGTGGCAGGAGGGAAAACCTCTATCTTTAGCCAATACAAAGGATGTCTAATTACATCAGGAACAGCTGCAGTGCCCCTGAAAGGACAGAAGACCAGCTGATTTCTGCCATGCTTCCTCAGCCAATTGGCAACACCTGAACTGCCAGGTAAAAATCAGGCTGTGTGCTTTGTCCGAGTCATTAGAGCTCCACTTGGAGAGAAGCAAGCAGGGAACAGGCTTTGCTTCACTGCTTAAAGAGCTACTCAAAAAGGGGCGGGGGGGAAGGAAATAGATGGGAGAAATATTTCAGCCCAAAGTAATATTTACTTGGGTGCTTAAAACTTTGTAAAATGCCCCGGAGGTCACAAGCCATTCATCCTGCTGCGTATTTCTCTTTAAGAAGGTGCTTGTAAGCAGTGCTGGAACACATGTGTGATGAGGGGTTGCCATGGCAAACAGGTTTTGGCAGTATTTAAGACAGAGTTTTATAGCAGAGCAGAATAAATAAGCATTTTAAAGCCACATACAGTAACTTGTTGGCACATACATTAATGCTCCCAAGGGCTGCAATAACTTAAGCACCCTCCCTTTAAATATTTTTCAGAGTTTTTTCTTTTTTATTGACTACATGCATTTAGTATTAGGGCTAGGAATGTCCCATTTCCACCCCCTTTTGAAGTGAGTAATTGAAGCAAAAAAAAAAATAAAAAAGGAGGACTGTCTAATAAATCATAAAGGGCCATTGTATGGAGACAAGGGGGGCAGTTTTTCCCTTCCTGACATGCACTGGGATAAGCCAGCACGAGAAGACAGTGTGCTAAATCCCACCTTGCTCCCTCTAGACGTGGGGTAGATTGGTGCAGTTACATTTCTGATAGGGCTTGGATCATCAGAAATAGTTTCACAGTGTTTGCTGTCGTTTCTGTCTTGCTGTTTTACGTCACAGCAGCGAGATAGTGGCTTGAGTGTTAGTATTTTATGAGCCACCTGTTCTGTTCCCAGCTTGGCTCCCAGTTCCCACCAGTGAGTCCCCTCCAGATCTGGAAAGCCTCCCTGCAGCACTTCCTCGGAGCTGGGAGCAAAGAGGCAAATCTCTGCTTGTAAGAGGGCTCAGGTTTGTGGTGCTCTTAAAGGTGAACATAAATTACTCTTTATAATGAAAGCTCTGGTTTAAGAGTTATTAGTGTATTAGACCAGGCTTTATTAGCTCAGAGGTTTCGGAGCCACGTGGGAGGTGTGACACTGGCTCCCTCTTCTGTGGGAAGCAGTAACCTTTCTGTTTGGAGAACTCAGAAGCAGGCAAAGCCCACAACGTCTCCCCCATCCCCTCCCACCTCGGCTGTGCTGGCATGAAAGCGCAGACATGATGAGATAACGCCCAGCTGGAAGGCAGGTGGCACAGCCCTGCCTCTCCCCCTGGGGAGCAAAGGAGGGCTGAAGCCTTCAGCCAGAGCCTGGTGGTAATTGTTTCCTGTCCAAAAGTGGAATATTGGCAAGCGTGATGGTCCTAATTCTCCTTGTGTTGTGGGTGAGCTAGGAAGTTACCGGGGAAGGGTGACAGAAAGTACACACGCTCACCCTAAAAGAAGCTCTGCCCCCAGAAATACTCAGCTGCAGAAGGCTTTGTGTGCTCCTTGTGGTTTTAGGAGGACCAAGAGGAGCCCTGTGCTCACCAGAGCTGCTCGTCTCTCCTGATGTTTCCTGTACGCTCAGCAATTGCCAAACTGAGCTTAAATAAACTCAAGAAACTGGGGGAGGGGGAAAGTTGGTTATTTTTATGTGAAATTTATGTTTATAATGGCGCATGCTGATAGGTTCATTATGAGTTACAATTCGCTGAATAAAAGAATCCACCAGGGAGGGATGTTACGTGGAGAGAAGAGAAAGAAGGCAGGAAGGTGATTTCTATGCCTATAAAGGCATCTCCTGGGCATCAGCAGCGTTGAAGATGTACCACATCCTTCTGGTGCTTTGGATCTGTGTGCAATTAAAGCCTAGTGGAGCTGTCAGGGGCTGTTGACAAATATATTACGAGCAACTCAGGTTAAGCAAAAATTACTTACAATTAATCCATCCCTGCCCAATATTCCTGCTTCACTTCAGAAGAATGTGCCAGGAGGACTGAGTACAAACCTGACAATGTTAGGGGAACCTCCTCAAGGTGGAAATTTGCAAATAGGGCTACTGTAGTATGTAATGAGAAGCTGCAGGGCTTTCAATTATCCCACATAGTCTGTCTCCTTGCAAGTTGACTGACAGCTAATTATGCTGGTGCCATTTTTTTTTTTTTTTTGGCAGTGGAATTTAATCTCCCAGATGGAAAGCAAATCAATCTGCCCATCGCTGCAGCTGAGGTATACTTTGGCTCAACTTTAATTTATTCTCTGAAGCTGAAGGAGGCTGGTCATTTCAAGGTACAGAAATATCAGATTTCTCCTGGTAACCAGGATGGTAAAAGAAATAAAATAAAATAGAATAAAGAAGGGAGAGTTGGGATTTTGTGGGTTACACTGTGAAATGCTGTCCTTTTTTTTTTTTTTGTATTAGGAAACGGCAGCATCATCTCCCCTTGATTCCTGTTCGTGGAGTCTGACAGGGAAGAGGCATTTAGGAAAGAGGTGCTAGTGATAATGGTTAAACATGAGTTGTGGAGGCATTAAGTGGGATTCTATGGAGGAATGAACTAAATCTCTGAAGAACTCTACACAAAAAGGAATTGGTGGCAATTTTCAAGCACTTTAGCCAGTGTGCAATAGTCTGGTTCCCATTGGGTTTCACGCCAGGGATATAAATACAATCTTTCTACTTACCTGAACTCTTCAGGCCTATCAATTATGCTGCTCCCTCTGAGTTGCTGTTACAGCTGTAGGTATTACTGTCCTCTGCAAAACCATTGCAGAGCAGAGTATGTGACTATAGTTACCACGGGCTGCAGACCTGATCTTTGAGTGGCCAGGCACCTGCAGCTCCTGCCACCGACGTTTTTCAGGCTAGAAACCCAATGTTAGCCCGGATCAAGGGGAAACGAGCTCACAAAAACTTGAGGTTAACAAACATAGGGAAATTGGAGCCTGATTTTTTCTGCAGACTTCTGCTTGTTTGGCTAACGAGGAAGGCTCTCCCCTTGTCAGGCTGTATGTGGTACCCACATTATCTGTTCTGTCTTCCTTTCTGGTGCACTGAATTCTTAATGTCTCCGATTCATTGGGTGTATATACTTTGGCTTTGGGGAGTTTACAGACCAAAGAGTTCCCGATTCCTTTTCACTGGAAAAAAAAAGAAGCATTTCTAAGAGTGCTTTGCTCATGCCTGGTGAGTCAGACTGCAGCCTCCTTGCACTTGTACAAACACTTGGCTGTTTCAGTGCCTTCACTGCGCTGGGTCTGCAGGTGGGAAGATGAGAAGCTCTCACGTCCAGCTGTTGATGTCCATCTCTTTATATTTTCACACAGGAATTATAACCATTGACGCTGCTGCTCCCAGTGAATCACAAAATGATCTTTTACAGTTATGAAACCTTGTGGAAGCATTTGTTCATGACAAACCTCTTCAGAACAGATGTTCTGATGCTGTCCCCTCGGGTGCATTTATTACCTCGCTGTATGTTGTCCTCCTACCGTGTGATGGTTGAAGATGGAGTGGGTGCAGTGCTCATGCAGTTTGTAGCACAGAAGAGAGATCATTTAATAGATGATCAGAATGCCAATGGATCTACACTGTGAAAAGAGTGATTGGTTCCCGGGGAAAAGCACTGCAGGAGAACCAGAATGAGGGACAGAAAAGTATCATCGTGTGTTTTGTAGTAGAGATTTGTGGCTGTAATGCCACTTAGATATTTGTATCTTCAGACTGAAAATGGGGATCAGAGTGGGGACAGCTCCCACTGTATTTCTGTAACTCCTGGCACCCACATTCATCGAGATTAGTCCTTACTTGGCCACTTGTACCAATGCCCCAATCTCTGTGTAGTGCTGGCTGCCCAAGGAAGCAGCAGAACAGGAAGAGCTGAAGCAGACAGGTTTGTTCCCAGGCTTTGCCCAGGGCACGTCTAAGAACAGGGGGAGATCTCGGTTAAGGTTGCAGGGCAGTGTGGATGTTGGAGCCTGCTTGTACCTCCGGATCTGCCAGAATGCTAAATCCAAACTTCTGAAAAGTTGAGATCTAGGAAAGAGCTGAAGGAAATGCAGCAAGATTTGTTACCGAATCTTAAATGAATCAGGAAGGATGGAGGGCTGATTCTGGTGGAAGGTAACATGAGACTGAATGTCTAACCTGTCCATCACGGCACTAATCATCCAGAAGACACATCTGCACTGCTGTTACCAAATACTCTGCCCTCCTCCAACTGTTTGAGGAAAGTAAAGGTTACACAAATGTTGTTATTCATTGCTTCCATTTCTCAGGAGGGGGGAAAGGACTTCAGGAAGGAAGGATTCAAAGAGGCAGATGAGCTACAGTGTGATTATGAATTCTTCCCCTCCAGTGGGGAAAAAGGAGAGACCCTGCATTTGCATTCTTGCTTACTTTCTCTCAGGGGCAAAGTAACACTTCTGTCAGCAGCTAATTGCATCTGAAACCCAGGCTGGCAACCTGACCACGACTGTGGTAGGGTAATTATACCTGCTCAACTAATCATACCACCTGACAACTTAGGATGAAGAAAGCTTTGGGAGGATGATAGTCTACAAAATTAGGGGGAACTGCTAAAGTAACACAGCTTCTGATTCACCCAGAGGACAGTATTACAATGCATTGCCTACAGGAGGAAATGTCAGTGGACTAAAAGCAGAATAGTAGTGGAGAGCAAGACTTGAGGCAGTGGATGGAAAATGCTGCTGGCCACAATGCTTTCAACGTTTTAAAGTATTTAGAGAACATCCATTTTAACTGCTGTTTTCAGATGAGTTCCCTAATGGACCACAGCAGTGAGAGAACAAGCAGTGAGGACAAGTTCACTGAGACTTTCTGTATGTGGCCTTCCTTAAATGAGGAATTGATTTTTGCAATTGGAGCTCACGCGTTTAGCTGTTAAAAATGCTGGGAAGACAACTCCCAAAACGGTGTTGTTTTGGTCCCAGTACACATTAGTGGCAATTTCTTCTGTTTTTCTCATTATGCATGTAACCAGATATGTTTCCTTTCAGTTTTTTTGAATACATGCCACCGTCTATGGCTGCACCACGTGGCTGAGTTCAGGCTTGTTCTGGCATCTTTAGCTTCTCCCGCTGGGTTGCAGGACTTCAGAGCAGTGCTCTCCAGGCTGCAGGAAAGGTGAGTGATTCAGTGCAAACACTGAGGGCTCAGGAGCTTTTGCATGAGCGCCAGGAAGGAGAAGGATGCTCTGGGATCTGTAGGATCCAGTGATGCTCACTGTAAGCGATGTTCCACAGCTGGGTTATAGAGATTGGGGATCTTGAAGCTCTCAGGTTGGGGCTCTGATTGCTGTGAGAAACGGCAGCATGTGAGAAGCATTGGTAACTGTTTGTTTCCTGTGGAACGTGATGCTGAGAGCTCAGATCCTCATCAGGTGGGAGCTCTTTGTGGAGATGTTCTTAGTTCAAAGTTGGCACCTCCACATCTTGTGTAACGGTGTAGAAGATCCGTAATCTGTTGGGTGCACACGTGTTGGGATGTGCACTCTCCTTCTGTAGTGAAAAAGGAAGGGTCCTTCTCACACCAAGTCTTTCCTCGGGACCCTCATTCCTGCTTTGCTCTGCTTTTCAATCCTTTCAGTGACACCTAGTGACATTTGTGGGAAGTGCAGCTTCGCGTTTTGTCGGGAACCAAAACAACGGTGGGAGTGCACAGTGCACAGTTCAGCGCTGCGGTACTGTACCTTACTCTGCTGAAGCCTCTGTCGTTAAATACTGACACTGGATGCTTTCCGGCCATGTAAAAAAAGTCAGTTTGCTTTCACAGTATGGTCAGACACTTCACGTGTTTGACACGCAGCGTTCATTTGCCCTCTGCTGCTGACTCTGTGTACTCGCGCAGAACAATGCTGTTCTTCAAATTTTGCCTTCCAGTGTTGTCACGGTTGTTCCTCGAGAGCACTTCACTCAAACGCTGAAAGTGTTCACAATCCTATGCAAAAAAATTCCCCTCCAAGCTCTCGCTGCAGCTTAAGCTTTACCTGTGCTGAATATTTGGTACTCAGGATATACAGTGAGCCCTGAGTTCACTGAAAGCAGTCGGATATGTTCCACTCATCTCTCTGGATCAGCTCACCCTGGATGCGAAGCACTCTTTCATCAGCAAATGAAGATTTTAATAGAAATGGAAAACGTCTGCCTACTATCTAGAAAGCAGTCTAAAGACTTCAAAGGAAGAGCTTCCTCTTCAGAGAGAGCATTCATATGCTTTTGAACGTGTAACCTTTCCTTTCTCAAAGTACAAAAACAAGTGGCTTCCGTAAGGTTTATGTTGGTATGGATTTCAGCTGTGCAGGCGATATGGCAGCAAACCGGGCTCATAAAGATTTGGAAATAATACAGAATGCCTTCAAACAACCCACTGTTCAATGACTGGAACGAGTTCAAAACAAACCCGAGGCCTTACTTGATTTAAAAGGCTGGGACCTCTCAAACTAAGCAGCCAATTAAGTCAGCTTCTTCCACGGGAGATCTGAAGCGTCAACTGGAAAGTCTGAATGCTCACAGAAGAAAGGGTCAATTGTGAGAGTCACTGAGCGCACAGACATCCACGCGGTGCACGTAAGGATCCCGTCATCTCCAGACCAGCTTCCAGGCCACTGACTGACATCTGGGCTAATTCTCACAGCTAACTTCTCACCATTTAAAAAATAAAGAGAAAAATTCCAGTACGCCAACAGCAACAGTTCCAACATTTTACTAAATCAATTCACACGGTTTCAAAATTGTAAATAGAATTAAGGACAAGAGGGTCTCTGTATCTTTTCTTCCAGGTTCATCATTAAGACAATAAACGAACACAAATCAGGTTTATAGCATCTGTTCTTTTAAAAAATGAGAGGAACGCCACTCGATGTATTGATAAAGCACCACAACACAGTTACAAAATAGGGTCGGCCTGTTTCTTTCACGAGTAAAAGACTACATTTTCCTAACAGCTTTCTGCTTTCAATCCATACTTCATTAAAATAAAACTATAAAATCTCCTAGATTACACTAAGTTCAGACGATGCCTGGTATACAGTGCATTAACAGCAGTAATGCCAACTATCAGTGCCAACATAAAACAGTTTAGAAAGTAAAAAAAAAAAAAAAAGTAAAATAAATCCAAAAAAAACCCACCTTTATTTCCCTAGATGAGCAAAGTTTAAAATAAGGGACGTTCTGCTTCACAATGAGTTAAGGTTTTGGAGAAGAGGAAGGGGAGGAGGGGGTTGGTACTGCAGCTTCCTATGCTTAGTTGGCATCTAGTTTGGCCATTTCCTGCACGTAGATCCCTATACTCTCACTGTCAAACAGCACAAAGTACACCGTCTTGATTGAAGAGGACATCGTTGACACAAAATAGCTGGAGATGGCTTTCAGGATCAGCTGCGCGGCCGTTTGCTTTGGAAAACCGTTTCTAGGAGGAGAGAGAAACAAAAGAAAATCGAGTCGTGCCGAACAAGCTTTGGGTAGCGTAAACTTGCACGGAATGCTCGGGCTTTTCCCTAATGCAGCACAGTAAATAAAGCTACGAAGCTCGTGTTTACCATCTGAATTAGAAGCTACAAAGTTGTTTGTTTAGGCAAGACGTTCAAACAGAAGAAAGCATTCCCAAAATACAAAGGCAGAGCCCACATGTGTTAATGGGCTGAAACTTTCAATAGCTGCTGGCTCCATTATTGCCGCTTAGCAGACAGGTCACCCAGCGGCCAGTCAGCTCAGTGCTCGGAGCTGCACGGCCAAAGCCAGCCTGAAAGCAAACCAACCACAGAAGGTAAAATGAAAGGGACAGAGAACTTCGTCAGTGATGGAGCACCTGGTGGGAGGGCAAGGCCAACCCAGGGGAGCTCATGGGTTCATTAGGTTGAAAAGGACCTACAAGATCATCTAGTCCAACCATCCTCCTATCAGCATCCCTACCCACTGAACTACTAAATCAAATCCCTTAGCACCTCATCGAAACTCAGCTCAGGTGCGTGCAATGCAGCTGAGCGCATGGAAGGGCTGGAGCCAGGATCCACCCCTTCCCAGACCTCACTTAAGGGTTGGCAGTGGGGGTAAAGGGATCTCACTGGAGATTCCTGTGTACCTGGGGCCTTCTGGAGGTAAGCAGCTTCTTTCCCTGATTTCTGTGCCTTCTGCTGTTCTGTCTGAATGAACCCTTACTAGCAGCTGGAGCTCTCCATCACATTCTATGTATTACAGCCATTAGCAGCTTTCAGAGACGTGTCTTTGTTTCAGCACTTGTCATGCTATTGGAACGTGGTAGTGATGGGAATGGTAGAGCTTCAGAATGTTCCAGAATTGAAGCTTTTCTGTGAACAGCTCTGCTGCTGAATTCCAGCACTGCGAGTCATCTCCAAGGGAGAGCAGCAAAAAAATTACGTTTCTCTACTGAAGAAAGCTTTACCAAGTTAAGTAAAATAGAGTACTGATGACCTTCAATACAATCTTTCATTTAAGCCAAGTGAAGCGTGTTCCCCTGACATATAACATAGGCGAGCTGTAATAATTCACAGATCATGCAGGTGGATCAGTTTCCTCAAATATTTAAAGGAACGTAGAATAGCAGCTGGGCTAAATTCACCTCTGCCATTAACAGGTGCATCATGGCTCAGTATTTGCTCACTGAAGCACCAAACTCATAATAAAACGTTACTGTATTCTCGCTCTCATTACATGCTACAAGGCACAAAATGAGAAAGGCAATTCCCTGTGTCATGGGCTGCTTACTGCACATTACCTTACCACAAAATCCACTTCAAGAGTGATCCTGCACTACTGCTGCCTGTAATGTGATGTTATACATGCTGCCCGTGGACAGTGCCTGTGATATTTCAAAAATGATGACATGAAATAATAGCGTGTGTGTTTCTTTCTTGTCTGAAAAAGACTACTTTTCTTCTTTAATAAGGGAAAAAAAAAAGAGATTTAAAAAGAAGTGTTGTGAAAACACTTATGTGCTTCCGAAGCTCATTGAGCTGGCTGGTGAGAACAAGCTGTGTCATCTGACAGTGTAGTTCTACTTCCTACTGGTGGCCTACCCAGAGGAAAGGCCATGGAGTTGGTGTGCCTCCACAACTGATTGTTTGCTAATTAATTACTTATGAATGCTGCATCCTGGCATATGCAGCAGACATCTGAGGGATTTTCTTCCTGAGAAGGAACAGTCATGAAGGAGAGTGTAGAAATCAAAGTGTGGACTGTTTCTGAGTTGTTCAAATTGGACTCTGAAATCAAATGACATCTACTTCCTCGATGTTCCAGCATGGTGGTCACAATAAGATGAAAAAGAGCAGACTGGTCGAAGGGAGGCATGCACACAGGTAAGCAGAATAAAATGAGTCGTTCAGCATCACTGCAGGGGGAAAAGAAGCAGATGGAGAGGGGGAAAATCTGAAGTAGGATGCTGAGCAGTGTCCACACATGGGCTGCAAGGTGAAACAGGACATCTTCCAAGGATCTGCTGGTCTGAGTTACAGCCTTGTGAGAAGGTCATTTGAGACTTCAGCCAAGTTGGTGTCAATTCTGTACGAAGTCAGAGCCTCAGAATGAAATCCCTGCTTTGAGGATTACTTTATTTTCAGTCTTAAACTCTTTCTCTGTTCTATTGCTGGTCCTACTAGACTGAACTCCAGGCTACCTCTGTATGGCACTCAATTTGTGCTTGCCACAAGTTGGCTGTAGCCATGCATCTGGCCCACTGAAGTGTGCTATTTTATTTTCCCCCATGATTTATTTGAACTGCCCTCATGTAATCCCATTCCTCAACTATAAAAGAGAATGAAACTGTTTATGTGGATTTATTGGGTGATGTCTGCTTGACAGATGTCTGTACTAGAACAGCTGCATACATGTGGTGTCTTTGGTATTTGCTGTCTTTAAAAGCTTTACTTTTTTTTAACACTTTGGACTTCATAAAACAAGTAAAGAGTACTGTCAGACTATATTCTATTTTCTTGGAAACCAACTTTTGCTTGAATATTTCTAATTAAAGAAAAAAGGGAAAATAAACAATATGTTTCTCCATTCCAGATGATATTTCTCCATGTTTTAAAAGCACCAGCTCGACTGGCTTGAGTAAGAGCAACGTGCGTGTGCTGAGTTGAGAACACAGCTGCAGACCTTGCCTGTCAGTAACTAGATTTCAGAACAGAATGTGGATCTCATGATTATTCAGGGTTTCAACATCTCCCAGTATCAATCAATTGCTTCGCAACAACAGCATGAAACAGCTCTCCAGAAAAGAAAGGGACCTGTGGAAGAAAGGAAGACCTGTGTGTAGGCACCTACCTAGTGGTAGGTAGTAGGCACCTACCTACCAAATTCCTTAGCTGCTCTACAGTCCATGGAACAGCACAGCTTCTCAGAAGAACAGACAACTTTGGTATTTTGGATTATTCTGCAGAAAAGCTTCTCATTCAGTCGAGCAGTCTTTGGACCAACAGGTCAGTGTGGATCCTCCACTTTATCACAGTTTCAAGGAGGTAAGGTAGGCAAACTTTGTAAAATGAAACCCACACAAAACAGTCTTATTCTGAGCTATCCTAGTGAAGCTTCTGTTTCTTTGTAGTTATTCACCCTAAAGCTCAGTGCTTTCTGCCCTACGAAGAATGTGCACAGAGGAATCTGGTGTTACAAGATGGCACAATGGGAAGAACATTCTTGTAGGGGATCAGCCAACTTCTCTCATGGCAACTTCAAAAGTGGCAGTTGTTCAGGGTTAAATATACCACTGTGTAATTCAGCATAGATTTGGTCTCCATAGTGTGCCACCAAAGGCCATGTGCTCCCAGCCTCCCTTCTCTTCCCAAATTGAAGTCCTTCAGAGTTCTAGCCTATATTTAGATTCTTAAGAACATTAGCCAACTTTCCAATGGCACTGAGCATCCTGTACAAAGCTAGAGAACCTTCACTTTAGACTCAAACTTTAAAAATCTTGGCAAAGATTTTTAAGATAACTTTTTTTGTTTTTCTGAAAATGCCCTATGGTGTAAACTTTAGAGTTTATTTATGGAGTATCGGGTGAAAGTCTGAAGTGGTTTTTCAGGTCTGCTGCTTAAATAAATGTTAAGATGTCTTCTTAGCCATCCCAAAACTTTAGTAGGTTTAGTTATGCACTAAAATCAGGAAAAATAGACTCTCTTTCTTCATGTGTTCCTCTGTATCTCAAATTGATATACTTAAAAAGTGCTTTTTATGCTCTTCAATGTGTTTGTATGCATGAAGACTGCAGAGATTACTGCTAGACATACCACAGTTTAACTGTTATTTGGGAAGATACTACAGGCTCCATGTGCAGCTTGAAGGAACCTAAGAGAAACACTGAATTCAGGGAACTGAAATGAATGAACAAGAATGAAGTTAGCATGGTAGGAATGGTTTTGTGCATGAGAAGGGATGGGAACGTGTAAGATGGCACTTAGAAAACGTGGCCAGTATCAGGTATGTGTAACAGCCTTACCTGCCACTTCCAATTGAGGGAAATGCAATTGATTTCAGCTTCTTTTCATCAGCCAGAGCCAAGCAGTTCTTCACTGTCTTTTCCAGCAGCTCCTCACATTTGTCTGAGCCCCAGCCTGGGCTATTACAGTGGATCACAAATTTTGCAGGCAACCCATGTCCAGCACTGACAACGGCTAGTAAGAAACGAAAGTGAAACGTAATTCTTTCCTCTCATTAGGATTAAAAGAATGCATCTGTGATTAAAATAGCAAACAAGCAACAGACATTCCTTTATCCCCTATGAATGTTTTAGATTAGAAATCACACAGCTTTAAAATATAACAACATGATTACAGAGACTTTCCCGTTTCCAGCTGTACTCTGCGATGGTAATTTATAAATCATAACTATAATAGAGCTCATTTTAGAGAGCAAGGATTCATGACTGACATCAAAGGAAATACATTTATACTGGGGATTGTGGAAACTTGTGTAATGTCTGAGGAAAAGGCAGTAATCTATTAGAATGTAAATCCATTCTAGGGATGACTGTGCTCTGGTTCAGAGTTTATTACAGAGTAAGGACAAGGATACTTCCCCTGCTGTTCCTCTGTTGGAGTTACAACTTGTGTGACCTTCAGCTACTTTTGCTGTATGCTTTTTTTTTCCCCCAGTTATCCTCTGATCACAATGAAACCCAAAGTGGATCAGTTCAGAGCTATCGATGTTCCACAAACCGGTAAGAGAAGCTGGAAAAGAGGGGAAATTAAAGCTTTTGCTGTACGTCCAGCTTTGTTTCTGAGTAACAGTGAAGAAGATACTCTGTCATTTCAAAACTTTGGGCCCAGTTTTATTCAAGGTTTTTTTTTTTTTTGAGGATGGGACATCTGAAACTGCTTACACAATACCACTTTTAAATCACTCTTTTGTCATGTCTCTGACAGACAGTCGGACGCCGTTATAGCTTTCCAAAGGTTGATGCGTGCTTTTTACACACCAACAGATGAGGCCTTGTACGCCCAGGGAACTTTTACCACACCAATTACATACTCTCACCAGGATGCAATCAGGGACAGGTAAGGATTACTGAGGCACAGGAGTGCCTGCTTACTGCCCTCTGACCGAGTGGGGCTCTGAAAAGCAGGATAAGAGCATCACCACCATTTCTGAGCTCACAGGTCTGTGGCTGCAATTAGGAACTTGTCACTGTCTTACCGAACCACCAGAGTCATCCCTCTAACAGATTATGGGATATAATAATGCAAGACTGCAAAAGCACAGGTTAAAAATGGAAGCTTGTATCTTCAAAAATAGTAAGAAAAATACCAGTGATGTTCATAAAAATCAGTTTTGTGAAGGTGCTTAGAGGCCAGGCATCCTCTACTCCATTCTGAGATCGTTATGAAGCATTTTTTAATTTAAATACAGTAGAGAGCTTTGGGTGCTATCATCACATATGGAGAGATTAGGCTTTGTTGTGTGGTATTCTGACAGGTTAATCAGAAGAGTATGTTTTAAAGGATGATGGAAGCTCAAGGGTGTATGTTCTTCTGTATTCATAGATTCTCAACATGTTGAATAACCTCAACTCTAGGCAACTTTAATTTGTCCTTATATGCAAGTAAAATGTTGCCAGATCCAGACTGCATCATAAATCCAAGGAAAATCTCATAAAAGCAGCTGACATATCTCTAGTCAGATGTGAAATGGTGATAATGCCTTCACACTGAAGGAATAAAACACCACATTGATACACATCACCAACTTCAGCATCTCTCAGACAGGGAGCGTGTTCTAGAGTAGTCATTAATTAACTCATTAGGATTCCGTTGAAGACAGCTGTTAATTACCCAGAGCAGCTGTCCCTTACTTCAAATGTAAATGTTCTGAAGGGGGAAGTAAGTTTTAAAATAGAAAAAAAACCAAAACAAACTCCAGCTGCATTCTGTGCTACTTATGGTCATGGTTGAGGTAAGGATCCTGGTTAATGGATTAGAAGGGGTACATGTATTACTGAGAAATCTGAAAACTGGTTATCTGTTAATGGGTATATTGATTTGTGTTCATTCTTTTCTAGCAGCTGGGTTCTCTGAGGTAGCAGCATGGGTGAGAGTGGAATGCAGGACTCAGATCTGAGGGATGTGTTGATATCTCAGAGAAACATTTTTTTCCCTCTGAATTAAAATCTATTAGTAAGCACAGTTTATCTAGCTCACTGATAAGTTGATAAGGAATGGTGTAGATAAAGGGGGAGAGAAAAATAAAGATTGTAAGCATTTCTGCAAAACAAAGATTTCAAGAAAAACTTAGTAATGTTTTTATAAAGGAAGGAAGAAATCTGTATGGGGCATCAGAAGTATACGGTCAGAATTTCTTCTGTCATATTTGAGGTCTTTCATCTCTCCCTCAGCTTTAGTCAAAACTCACTGACAAAACTGCATGTACTGTATTTATTTTTATAGCATAAACACAGATGGCAGAACCACCGTTCTATATGAACCAGTGTGTATCAGCAATACCACAGATGGTGTCAAACTGCTGTTACCAAATGTTAGTACTCTTATAGTAGATTTTTCTCAAATATTACATTAAATTTGATAATAAAAAAAAAAATCATAAGCTCCTATAATGATGATTGTTAGCAATGATGAAATGAAGCACCTGAGCAGGTGCTTGACTTTTAGCATGTGCTTAAGTTCAGTGGAAGTCCGTGGCATCACAGTGAAGCACATGTTTAATAATGTTGAATTCAACCACTATGAGTAATAAATATCCAGTTAATTGCTTTTATGAACTTAATGACTGACATTCTTTGGGTATGTGTGTACCTATGAGCATCCTGCCCTTACTTGTAACGTTGACCAGGAAATGGTGCAGGGACGTACTCTGGTAATAGCTACTTGAGATGCAATGTGTGTATTTTCTCTGGAGAGCGCAGACAACACATAACCAGCAGTGTTGCCTGGGGACAGCAGGAACCCAGCTGGTGTGCTGGGATGCACTGAGAGCAGGGCAGGCCGTGCAGATCACACTCGTGGTGCTTGGTGTGGTTTCCCAAAGTGCAGAGCCTCACCTCCAGCTATGTCCAAGGGTCCGTTCTTTTTCCGAAGCTCAATGACAGCTTCCACAAACTCCTTGCCACCTTTCTTTTCCAAAGTGCTCCCTGAACAGAGAATTGTTATTTTACTCCTCTGATGTCAGGTTCCCACAGCAGACAAGACTTAACATTACTTGCAATAACATTATTCTAGGTATTTCTGCCCAAACGTTTTCAATTGTTTTTGGGGACTGCAAAGTAAGATCTAAACCTTTTGGGACTTCAGTATTAGCTATTTGTTAAAAACAACAATAACAAAAAGAGGAGGAAAAAAAACAACAACAAGACAACCCTAAGAACCCAAAAACCTTACGTCTGTATCCCTTGCTAACATCCTCAGACTGATTTTAATGTCAAAACATCTGACATGGCATCCCTATCTCCTTCCTTATCATGAGCATCCGTCAATGTGAAATGCTGCAGAAGAATGTGCTAGCTCAGGAGTGACTGAAGTTTCATAATTCCTTCCCCTAAGATTCATTTCCCCTCTCTCTTATAAATGTTTTTAAAGAGCCATTTGCCACAATAAGAATTTGAAACTCACCTGATCTTGGTCCCTGACCCCAACAGGTGGCACCAGGAATGAAACAGTCTCGTGAGTGCAGCGGGCTGCTTTACTTGGTAACTGCCCAGCTTGTTGAGCCACCTTTAACCAAGAGGAAGAGCCTCAGAAATAAGGAGAATCTCTAAGGAACATATTCCTCCAATGAACTTCTCTGACTACAGCTATGGAGCTGGACAAAGTCATTTTGGGAGGAGAAGAGCTGTGCAGTGCTTCAAGGCAACCAAAAGGTATGCTTTTACCAAAGGCAGTCCATCACTAAATGGTTTAGATCTTATTTTGCAGCTCTAGGTTTAGGTATTTATATATATACTAAAAAAAACGAACAAACAAAAAAACCAAACAGCCCAATAAAGCATTTTCCTAACTACATAAGCATCCCCAACAATTTTGCACTGTGCATATTAATTATTAAGGTAGAGAAGTAAAAAGCAGTGGTATTATAAAGGCTCTGATTTCACATATTACTTCAGAAACTGATTTCCAAAAACGCAGAACAAGGATCTCTAAAGATCGAGGTATTTATTTAGTGAAGCCCCTTACTTTCACTGACGAAGAAAGAAAAAACTCATTTTCTGATGGAAGTGCACATACTGTATGCTCAGGGAAGCAGAGCCCCTCCTCCAAGGGTCAGTTTAATAGATGAGAATCACAGCTCCGAGAGCTGAGAGGACTGACAGATGTTTTTGCTTTGATGCCATTGCTAAATTTCTTCCAAAATGAATATTGAAAACAACAATGCATGTTTGTTCATTTAAAAGCTGACCGTGTAACCCTGCCTCTATCTTGCCATTGGGGTACAAAAGCTGAGGAAGTTTTAAAATGTAGGTCTCATCTTTTGCTTTCTTAATAATTCAGAATTGCATGATCCGAGTGTGTAAGTCAGAATGTAATTTGCTCCCTGTATTCAATTAAGCTTTTTTTATGCAAATAATTTGGACTAAATTTATATGGATAATCTCCACACTAAGATTTTTATGAAACTCAGTTATCTGTGCAAGTGAGTACAAAGCACCATCCAGCAAATCTCTTAGATAAGGCAGCGATGTCTTCTCTACAGCAGCAAGGTGTCCTAGGAGAGCTGGCTGTGAAGAGAGATGTGCCCAGGACTGAGGGCTCAGAGGAGCACTGCCTTTACAGCAGCCCCAGCTGAACCTATTTACCTGATGTGGCTGACACGAGGGATCTGTAAAATCACTCTGGTAAGGAAGGGATAGGGAGGGCAAGAAACAGTTTTCCATTCTACTTATATTCTTGTTGTATGTATCTCCGTATCCCTCCTGCTCAGATTTGTGTATATATTCTAGTTGTGTTCCCCTTGAGTCTGTGAACTCAGATCAGTGTTCAAACTCATGACACTGATAATCCTCAGGTTTTCCTGTTTCAAGGGGAAACATAATTAAGGCCTTGAACAGAACCCAAGAACAGAGAAGATCTATTAACTAGGTCATCTCTTTGCCATTGCAAAGCTGTTGTACATTCAATGGAATTTAGCCTAGTTTTGTCTAATTCAATCTAAAAGGATCAGCTTTTTCCCTTCTACAGGGAATTAATTTATAATTAAAAGCAATGAACGACCATCAGTTTATTTCACTGAGCTCTCACAGATATGGTTGAAGGAAGAACGTATGCAGTATCAGTGATGCTTTCTGCATTTACTTCTCAGTTACATTCTTCTTCCCATTAATAGTGAGGATTTACATTGAAATTATCTTTCATTTATACTGAAATTCTATTTCAGAACTAAGTCATCAATTGGAAAGGACACACTGCATTTAATCATTTTCCACTACATTAGCAAGTTTCCTGATGGAAGCATTGCTTCACAGCTCCAAGGTTAGTGGCTTATTTGCTCGCAGGCATAAATATGTGTCACTCCCATGAGAATAAGGTCATTATCTCATGCTTTTGAAGCAGGCATTGGTATCAGTGTTGAAAACAGCGTTAGCAGAAATTTAGGCTCGAAAATTCTCAGGGTAAGGCCCCAGTACGCTTACATTGTTAGGGAAAAAAATAATAAAAAATAATAAAAAAAATAAATTTAGATGGGTAAAAGTTAATCACTGGAAGCTAGGCATTTGTGCACTTCTATTCTTTCTTACAGCAGTCAGAGGCAACAGGAACCTACGCTAAGGTACGAGCAGTGCAGCTCTGAGAGAGAATTTTCTTTGTAGAGTAGCTTCTTTAGCATTTCTCTGCCCAAGGGCAGGAGACAAGCACCTCGTCTAAATGAGCCTGACAGACTTTAGAAGCGTGTTCTTCAGACAGAGGGAATTATGACACTTTTCATGTCTCTGCATAATGTTTAGCCAGCCAAGTCACAGCTGTTCCCGCTCTAACAGGCCATCCAGGGCTGCGTTCGTCTGTGCCTTACTCAGAACGAAGCTCCTTGGGAGACAATGGGTGTTGCAAGGCTTGCCCTTCTGCAGGGAGACAAGTGCCCTCCGTGAGGGGAGACGATGAGGCCAAGAGATGTAAGAGGCTGGGATCATGCAGTTGAGTTATATATTTAAGTACGGTGTCATCACCCCAATCAGCAACTTCCATATTCAGCCCAATTCTGAGTTTTGCCTTCTCAAATCACTAAGTCAGATCAGCTAAATCGTGGCCACCTGTTTGTAACGTCCTTCAGAACATTAAATAAAGGCATAACCAAGATAGGAGTTACTCGGGGCAAACCAGAGAGAACAATTTAAGACGTCTATAATGTTGTATATAGTCATCTAAGCTACACTGATGAGCTAAGGTATTAACTGTAAGAAAAATGTGTCTTGTGTCTCTATCCACGTGCCAGTGCAACAACCAAGCACTGAGCTGGACTACAAGGTAATTGGTCCACGAGTTAAAGCACGAAAGAACAGAACAATCTTAAGAGTGCTCAGAAAATAAGGTGGGCTAGATCCAGCGTGTCAGATGTGAACATCTGAAACTTGGCATGGAGAGAGTGTACTGGAACCGGCCAGAAATCTAAAGATCAAGGCACAAACTGTATTCCATGTCATACAGTGTTGTAGTTCATTGTCCTTGGTCACATGCCTGTATTGCACGTTTGCTGTTCTTGCACTTCAAATTTTGGCAGTGCGTTCTATCGTTACTTTTGGAAGTCTGATTTGGTGATTAAAAATCAGAAGTGCCTACTGAGTTTGCAACAACTCATTTCTTTTTATTATCAGTCAGGACTGCTGGAAGTGAGAAATAAATGCAAATCTGCATAGCTACAACAAGCTTGTGGCTGCTGATTGACCATGCACACACATACAAACTCCGCAGCACTGAACTTTCCATTACCTACTTCACCACCGGTGTAGAAGTCAGAGTTTGTCGGGTGAACGACAGCATCACTGTCGATCGAGGCAATGTCAGCCTGTACAACTTGCAACTACAACAGGTAAACAGATGTATATCAACCACGTTGGACAGAGACCCAGCACAGGCTCTACATTTACACATGTACCAACGTCCATTGTTTTCCTACCTTCACATCTCCAAACCTTGCGCCAAAGGAGTATGCTGAGTTGTGTGTGCAGGTGTGTGTAGAGAAAGGGGTGTAGGGAACAGGAGGAGGAATATTGAGTATGACATGATCAAATAAATGTTAAAATGACAAGTCAGAGCAATCACACGAGATCATTTCCAACGTTTTAAGATCAGCTAACACCCCATTTCACTTTGCAGAATCCTAGAACAACTAGATCCCCACAGAGCATGACACTAAAATATGGAATCTGTTTAAAAAAAGAAATTCATGATCGTCAAGCCAAACAAAATAACTAGTTTCTCCATTTTGTCAGCATCAGTAAGCTGACAGGAACTTCTCTTTACGTGCATAGCAAGTCATTACTTGGTTTCTAAAAATGACAGTTTCCTTCATATGGAGGAAACAATGAGTTGCAGGATTTTACTGAAACTGATTTAAAATGTGTGAATGATTGAGTGTGTATTTTAAAGGTAAGGCGTATTTTCTAATCACGTGTTGTAAAGGATGAGGCAGGTGTAAAAATACACACGCATCTGAGGAAGATTGATTTTTAAAATTACCCTTCTTAATTCTTTTCCTTGTTAAATTACACACGCACGTTCCCACAGGAAACGCAGTAGCAGAATTATGGGTTGCATTCCATTAAGGAAGTTTGAAAACAGCAACAGCAGTGGAAGTAACCAAACAGCAGTGGAAGGCAGTACGTAATGTGTGACAGTTAATTTTTCTTTTATGCTTGCTGAAGAACAGACAGTTGATGAATCTGGAACAGGAAGAGGTTTAAATTGTGATACAACATCAGTGATAGTATCTGCAAGTTCAGCACTGGTATACTATCAGTTTTTGTTTTCAGCTGAACGTGATAGTGACAGGGGATAATTTAAATTTAATTGAAGCAAATTATTTGTCCGAATCGCACAGGAAATCAAGATACAGAAAAAATTGGGTATAGTTGATTACTTAATAGTTCCTCTTTAAAAAATGTTATGCCTACTCCGAGCATGAGAAACAAATAACATTAGAGATTGCAGTCAGAATGGAGAAACTGCTTATTTTGAAAGCAACCTGACAAAAAAAAGTATTTTAGTCCTCAAAGAAGCCACATAAAAACCCCCCAGAGTAGCTAACAGTCACATATGATCATTATGGAAAAGAATTTAAATAATTGTTTTTAACTGAGTTCAACTTGAAGACTAGCAATAGCTGCAAGCTTTCGAATTTGGTGAGAATGTCTTTTGAATACAGTTCTTCAACAAAAGAGAACGTGGAAGATTTGAATTTTGGCTCTTATTTAAATGAAGCCCTAGAGAGTAATTCTGGGTTCCATAATTTCCATGTGACCATTAGTTGTGTCAACCCATGCCCCATTTACCTAGGTCATCTTTAAGGTCAATGTCAGCATTGGTAGGATTGATAATGGCCTCCACCTCGAAGCCGGCTAAATTACTGATTTCACTGTGAATAAGGTTCAGCTGAAAAGAAAAGCATGAGGTGGGAAATAACAGGACAGCTGGGAAATCACAGAGAAGCTGCAGAAAAGTGAGCTTTGCAACACAGATGGAGACAGCATCACTGCAAACAAATATGCAAAATAAAAGGCAAGTCATAAAGGAGGGCTGTTATCCAATTAAAAAAAAAATCAAACCCAAGACTCAAACATTCTTAACCATGGGAGGAAATGAATGTACCTTCTAGCAAGGCCCTGTCTTGGCTGTATGCTGACTTCTATTTGAGATGCTTATTTCAGCACTGTAAAAAAAGGTACTTGTCTCTTCTTGGAGGGCAGTTGAAGGACATCCCAATCACTTCTTACGCTCCCATTGCAGGGATGTGTCAGGGTTGTTCAGCACTGAACCTGGATAAAAGACACAGCTTCTCCCTACTGAAGCCAGTGAACTGGAGCATGTCTTTAGCACAGCAGGTACTTGTCTTCATAGAGAGCTGCACTCTAAAAAAAAGCTACAATTCTTTTTCCTTTCCATGCTACTGTCACCATCTTCTGTACTGCAGTCACTTTGCTTTTTGCACACACAGTTCTGCTAGCGTCACAAATGAGTGGTCAAGGACTGTAAGTAGGCACCATTATGGGCTTATCACTTCTAGGGAGATGTGAAAAAGGATAACTACATCATAAATTATGCTTCTATCTTCAGCTTTTAAAATGATTGTTTCACCAGCTAATTGGGGAGCATGGAGAGAGAAAGTTCTCATTCATTTATGCAAGTCTCAAAGCCAACTGAAATTAAGTGAGGCTTTCCTTCAACTTAAGCCCACATATTCAACAGATGAACTGTAACGTATACATTCAAACGTGGCACTTAATCTCATCAAAAACTGAATTTCATCTCTTGGTTTGTAACACGTATTCTGTAAACTTAACACTTCATGTCTTCTCTATGTGTATGTGATTTTTTAATAGGGAACATGAATCAGTTCATGAAACCAATACAAATGAATGGGTCATTTAAGGAGGCCAACTCTCATCCGTTTAAGTTTTATGGAAAAAAATATTTCCATTTCATTCATGTGATTACATGAATTGACCTTCTTTCTCTTTGTAAGAATCTGCAATTTCGTAACATTTGCATAAATGAGTAACTTATGTTCCCTCAAAATAGGGTGATTCTGGCTGAAAATGAGTGTAATTCAGCCCTGTTTTAAGTATGGGTCTGTCTGGGAGTTTGTAATAAAAATCTAAGCAAGCTTGCTTTCCAAATAGCTCAGAGTCCTTTAATACTTCACACCTGGTGTGTTATTCATACCGGAGTTTGAGTCTTGAGTTTGACTACAAGCAACTGCTGTTTAAAAAAAAAAAAAAAAAAAAAGTCAAATAAAACCAAACCAAAATATTAAATAAAGTATGAATTCTGAAATAATAATAATAATAAAATATCCCAAACCAAAATACATGCACACACCAAAAGACTGTTTCGTGGAGACTTCAGTATGTTCCTAAGCACATTCATTCATTTTATAGGTGACTCTTTTTGATCCCTAATCGAGTTCTAGGTTTATCAGCTGCATAGCATGTTGGTTTCAGACCTTAAACTCTCTCTGCACCTACTTACAGAAGGGGTTTACATAGCAACCAGCTACTAATTAAAGTTTCTAGTTAACAGGAACAACAAAATACTTAAAAAGCTGCCCATTACTGATGACTTGTGTTGGTAGCTAAGTAGTATTTGTTAAACTCTGCACGTAGTGCTCTGTTAGCTGATTGTCAAGCATTACAGCAGAAATGAGTCTTCCCATAGAGCTCAATAGAGCAATTGCTCAACCTTACTAAGCAGTATGAAGCATTTATTTTGGACAGAAGAAATGAACTCCTATAGGGCTGCTCTTAAACATATAGAACAACATGCACGTCCATGTGCAGCCTTTAAATTATTGGAAGTTTTCCTAGGATGAGTTCCATACTACAAAGTGAAAGTGTATTTTCCTGAGAGCCCCAACTCTAAAGCTCAGGCCTGATAGTTTGCACTGTAGCTCACTTTTCCAGTAAGAAAACGCAGAACAGAAATACAAGAGTAATTAAACAGCTATGATCAATTAGGAATTTTTTTACTTTCAAACTGAACAGCTCCACGCGTTTTAACGCATGAAGCTTTTCTGCTATCCTGTAAGGAGTGTAGTTATATCTCCAGTCCAGAAATGAGGACAGCAACACAGAGTTACGGGGTGATTTCACCATATCTCTTAATCAGCCAAATCCAGAAGCTGGGAGTTGTATGTCCCAGGCCTTGACCTGAACCACCTAAATGCACTGTGCTCCCGACCCCACAGAGGCCAGAAGCTTTTCCCTTCCTCAAAATGCAGGTTGGAAGTGAGGCTATGCTGAATGGAAGAAAGGTCATCCTGCATCCAGGCAGTCATCTTTTGTCCTCACACAATCCTAAAATAAGTAAGATGCGTGAACCTAAGGAATGGAAGCACAGCACTGTTATCTAGAACTAAAGAAAATCCTGTCGTCATTATGTTTATGAATATCACGTGGCACTAATTTATCTTTTTAAACAGCAATTGCATGGAAGTGGCTATGTAGAAGCATTTAATTGTTTTGAAGTTGCTCCAGTTTTTAAAGATAGTTGTTATATTTCATTTTTAAGTTTCCAAAACAAACAAACAATTATCTGAGATATCCATGTCATAAATAACTGTAAACCCTCACTACCATTGATGAGACCTGGCTCAGCCCAAAGCCACCTGGCCCAGCCCAAGTTTAGGGGACAGGGAGCACTGAAGTCCCTCTGATTCCATGGTGGAATATTTTATCTTTGACTTTTTTTTTTTTTTTTAATAACAGGAAAATAAAAAATATTTTGATTATATGGAAAATGCATCTTTGGAACATAAATTCTAGAGAATACTTAAAAAATGTTTCTAGGAATAAGTCAGCATAACAGGGATGTCTTAACACCTCTGATCACCACAAGGCAAACTTTTTTGTTTTCTAGGCTCTTTCTTTTTCATTCTTATCATGAATGCTTGAACAAGCTCAGGTTGGTCTACAATGTGCTACTTTGGGGATACATCGGAGCACATGAGGATCTCATTTTTAACTGACACATAACAGGATACTGAACTTGTATTTCTTGTATTTGTTAGACGTGTCCATGGTAAAAAACGCAGTGCTAGCAGATGAAGATCTGGTGTGAGGATGGATACAAAGCACCAGGAACCTCTCCAGGGGGCTGCACTCACAGGAGAGAATGAGAAAGCCATAAAGTCAATTTCCCATACAAGGCACTAGCTGGAAAGCTCCACAATGGACACAGGCTTTGCACCTCACTGCTTTAAGCAGTTCTGGAGTTCACAACTCTCTTCCTCCAAGCTCAGTCACAAAGCCCCATTGGTTTGCAGGGCCAGTCTTGTTAGAACATGACATTACTTCTTATTACAGATTTCTTAAGGTAATTAGAAGGAGCTCAGAGTCAGATCTAAAAGTCTCATGTACTCAGCTTTCTTCTAACAGTGATTTAGTTTGTAAGTTTTGGGTTCGACTTTATCACCTGCATGTCTTTAGAAGAACTTTCTAAACCAACCCCTACAGGTAGTCAAAGAACAAAAAACCTAACAACCCCCCCCCCCTACCAGACTAATAATCTGGCTCTATCTGAAAATTAACAGTGGAAAACAACAAGTCTTGCAAGGAATAATGTTACTTTCATGCACGTTAAAATTAGCAAACAAATTGTGGAAGGATAAATGGAGAACAACCTCGATATGAAATAAAAATGGGTCAGAGCATACATCCCACAATGGACAATAATGGTTCATCTTTTATGACTTACAATACAATGATCTGATTACTGAATGATAGAAGAAAGATGCACTTTTACTTAATAAAATTTTGTATTGCAGACTAAAGGCAGGTTTCAAGATAAAAGACCAAATTAACTTATTTGATTGTCTCTTCAAATGAATTGTCTTTTTAAACAGATGTGTTTGTATCAAACCACCCCATGCCCCAAAGCATATTCACAGGGAAAAAAAAAAGATCATTGACTTAGAGCTTTTCATAAAAGCATCATTCGTTATGACACAGCGTTAACTTTTGTAAAAATAATAGTAATAATAAAAAAGTAGAACAAACCACGAGACAGCTGCTATAAATAAAAGTCTGAAATAGGTTCTGATAAAAAGCTGTCAGTCCTTCACATCAGCAATGAGGTGGGATGTCCTTCTGAAAAGCCATTTTATTAGGATAATTTTGTCTTTGGCAAAAGCTTAGCTGTACCAATGATGCCGCCTGTGAGTAAAGCATGACAGGTCACAAGCACACAGGCTTTCTTTCTATTTGAATATTTAATTCTGTAGGCTCATTAAGACTCATTTACATGTTTTAAAATGTTCTAGAAGTTGTTTCAGAGAATTGTGTTCAGAAGACAATATCGCACACCCCCACAAACGCAGTGGGGAAATGCCAATTGTACCCACATGTTCTGGGGGAGGGGGGGTGGTGGGAGGGGCTAATCTCTAAACAGCACTGAAAAACAGGAATTTGTTTATAAAAATGCATGAGCATACCTTCTGGCCAAGAAACAGACTTTTTGTGGACAGGACTGTGAAACCATCTGCAGGAGTTCCCTCTGTTGTGCTGTCAGCACTGGCTGATTTGCTCACTTCTCCCTGCTTCTTCTTCCAAAAATAGAGTTCATTAGTTAACTCAAGAGTAAGGGAAAAGCAGTGTTTAATAACAACAAAGATATACGACATACATAAATGCTTACCAGGCCATACAATGCTAGTACCAACACTGGCATTTGGATTTTATCCTTACCTCTATGGTGGCTGATAAAAGCTGAATCAATCACAGCAAAAAAGACCCCAATGTCTGCATATCTATATATTCTTTTCTTGCCTATGATTGTACACAATTTAGGGGACAAACGCATTCAATGCTGAAGGAAAAGAATAAACTTCTAACTGCTTTCTAATGGTTTGTATGCAAAACTTCTGTAGCTATTGATGCGTAGGCAGACATTCACTTGAAGGCAAAATCTGCCTTGTGACAGTGTATTTGTCTCGCTGTGAAGGAATGCCATCACGGGTTTCAACTGAACTTTCAGAATGCTGTTTTGAAATGCGTCTCTCCTTAGAGACGGCGCAGAGAAATACATTTTCTGCCTGCCTATCAGTAAGAAACAGGCTGAACAATCCTCTTTGTCTTGGTTAACCTGGTCACTTTCCTTTAGCTCCAGTGAAACCGTGGAGGGGCGGTTTCCTCAATCGCCGTTCCCTTCTTTCAGTTATATTACTGAAGCAAAGTGATAAGTTCCAGGAGATAACTGAATTACTGAATAAAAAAAGAGAATGAAGAACACTTTGAAAAGGATGCTTCATGAAAACAGTGAACTGACCACTGCAGCCATCGGCTCAGCTGGTCCCAAAAATCATTTCATATTGCAATGGAATTACTACTTCAGATTTCCCTTACATCTTTGTTGCCTCAGCACTACATATGCTGAAGCTGAAGGCATACACGGAACACCAAGCAAGCCACCTTTTTCCTATTGCTCCTTTCCAAAGCATACAAACTAAACCTGCAGCTGAGCAGCTCAGATGACTGACACAAGGGTATGTTTGTGCTTCTAGAAGCTGCTGCCATGCTTTCCTTTACACAAATGTTTTGAAAATTACATTTTCATGGGTCCCATTTCAATTCCCCTCGAGTTTATTGTTAACTGAATACCAATATAGAAAGGAGACAATACAGTTTATTGTGTGGAAGAAAAGCAGAAACCCTCAGCAGACTTCCTGCTTTTGTAATCAAGCAGGAAAAAAAAAAACAACTATCCAGATTTAGGAAAACTATGAGTGCACGGTTAATAGAAGCACTGCACTTGGAATTTCAGCTAGTAGGTGTTCTGAGAGGGAAAATCAACCTCAGCAGTTCAAAAAACAGTGAAACGATCAGAACAGTGACCAATAAGCAACAGGAGAGACATACAGGAGGAATACAGAAGCTCTGTTCGACTCCAAAGGGAACATTTTCAAATGCACTGTCAATTTCAGGTAAAAGGTGTGCACTTTTCTTCCTACTTCCATTACCTTTTGATTTACAATGGTTATTTTGCAGAAAAAATTGTCCTTGGTTACACAGGCACACATTAGAAAGACTCCCTACTCCTGCAAACTAAAACTAGAAACAGAAAAAGGCAGGTATGTGTTTTTCTTATCACATTTTGGACCTCAATCGTTCTTCCCCTCAACTCCACCTTCCTTTTGTGTAAGTTTCATTGATCACTCAGAGTTAAAACACTAAGTCTAAACATGGAAGAATCTCATTTCTGATATACTAATAGGTGGATGTTTGTGGGTCCTTAGCTCAGCCAAAGAAATCACGTGTAGCCACAGCTAATACAATTTCTCTGATGCTGCCAGAGCCTGAGCTACCTGCTCCAGGAGAACTGCACCCTACTCCAGGACTATTTCACCCTGTCTGGATTTCAGCAGAGCAACTAGAGTAAAAGGAGCCTTATATTGACCTGGAACAAAGAGATGAATCCAGAAACCACAGAAAAACTCAACATCTGAGAACAGGACTGCCACGTTAATGGCTGCTGCCATTATTACAAGGCAGGTGACCTACAGCACTGTTTTTCTTCAACATTTACAACTTTAGAATACACTTGAACAAAGTCCAACCCAGTTTACTCTGTCTAACGCAATGCAGACACTTGTGCTATCTCAGCAAAGTGATCCCTACAGTTGCTATGTGGGATCCCATTTTCTCACCAGTACCCTGTACACCCACTTCTGCCTCCTGGTGCCTCCAGCAGTGCTCACCCAACAACCTGACTAAGAGTAAAGTACTCATGACTTGCCTGCCTCTCCTGCAGGCCTGTGCCACTTCTTCCACCTACCCCAGCAACTGGGCAGTGCTCTTCCCACAGCATTTGCTTGTGCTTCTCCTGAAATCACTATTCTTAACCACACACTAAACTTCTCTAGGTGGTGCTCCCTACAGTTTGTTTGGCTTTAAAGTAAATGGATTACTCTACCTTGGATTTCCTTGCCCCTTTCTTGCCGCCCGTTTTCTTTGTTACAGTTTTTTTCTGTGATGGAGACTTTGCCTTCTTTGCTGGAGGTGGAGTGATGATGGCTTCCAGTTTTCCTTTTGAGCCCCGCTTCTTGGCCAACAGCTCTGGGTGAATATTGGGCAACACTCCACCACTGGCTATGGTGACCCCTTTCAATAGCTAATAAGAAAAACAGAAGTTCCAGGTGAGAAATGCCAGCATTTACACACCAATCAATAGAAAATGGCATTTTCAGCAAACTTCACACATTGCCTTGAGTTTTAACAGATTCTTGTATGTTTCTCAATGTCTATCTTGAAGATGACATGAAGCATATGAAACATCTGAAATAAAGTTAATCATATGCTGAGGTGTAACTGTAAAGGGAATTTGTATTCTTCTTGCACATATGCTGTTACTGTGAATGTCACTTGAGCTCACACAAGGGCTGTTTCTTCATTAAGCTGTGAAGCCATGCAATGAAGACTACCAGAAAACAGGCTGCCCTGCACAGCCCTCATGTCTGTGGCTGGAAATGCTCTGTTTTTGGAGGAATGGGACCACAAAGTCCACGGTGCAGGACTGCAATGCGTACCACACAGTGTGTGACACAACACACGTCTCCATTGCTGAATTTCCTTCAGCAGGCATTTTTTAAACAGAAATTATTTCTTAGAAAAAGAAACTTCAAACGGAGGGTAACATTCATACAGATCTCTATACCTGGAAGTCTTTCTTCAAAAAAATCTTTATGTAGTTGAAGAAAAGCAGATCAATACTCAAAAGTGTGCAGTTCATTCAAGCCTTTAAAAGCAGAGGTGACATAAATCACGGTCTGTACTTAAAACCACTTCAAACCATTTATTTTTTTTCTAACATCTTACTGGGAGTAATTCATTATTAGGAAAGATAGAAACAGTGATATCAAAGTAGGTATTCCCACCTTTAGATCCATGTTTACTGCTTCCCAACCACAACCCAGTGAGGCTCTGGGCTTACAAAAGGAGGATGAATGGAAAGTATTATCTACTTCCACACAAAAATAGAAGGAGAATGATTTGTTTTTCCTGTTCTGTCACGATATATGGGGTTGGAACAGTATCTTATCAGACACCGTTTTACAGCACCTCAGAAAAAAGGGACAGGAATTCTCCAGCTGACACCACTACACTGTCATAAGAATGCCCAATTTTTATTGTTTGGCTAAATTAGACATGTTGAAATCTGTAAAGGACACAGACTTGCAGGACTTCCAGAGCTCTTAATTCTGTGGTTGCCAACACAGACTTCAATGGGAACAGAATAGATCTTATGGAGTCCTAATCTGGTTAAGGGGCAAAGAAACAAACAGAAAAGCCCTCTGAGAGTTTATGATAATATTCTAGTCTTCAATAGAAGTGGCTGTAGCGGTGCAAGCAAATGTCACACTGCATCTCCCTGGTATTTTCATGCATTATAAGTACCCTGAAATACATAATTAAGCTGAGTGCTCTTGTTAGGTACACAGCCTGTGCGCTAGCAGGGGAATGGGCTGTTTCCTGGTGGGCTGTTCAATAAGCAGAGGTCTTGAATTACAGTTCAGCTATATGGAGAGACAATTTTAAAAGCCCTGAAGGAAATCCTTGCCCTCACACGGTGAGTTTTTTTCTTACCTGATTTAATTCCTCATCATTTGCTACAGCCAACAGGATGTGTCTAGGAGTGACTCGACCCTTCTTGTTGTCCCTTGCTGCATTTCCAGCCAGTTCCAGAATTTCCGCTGGGGAAAAAAAAAAGTAAACCCCTTTTAATTGCACTGTGATTTTTCTTAATGACCACAATGTGTTATTTAGCATCCATGAAGTATATATATGATAGAATGTTATTCCTGACTGCTCTGAAATGCCCTCGATGAAATAGCTAAGCCTAAATTTATTGTTTGCCTTCCTAGGTGCAGTCACAGGAGGCAGAATGCACCCTTGAAGACCTGTGGTCTAAGCTGTCTTTACTTTGTTGTCCTTCTTGAGTTCTTGACTTTTCTGTGTTCTTCTCAAGTTCACTGTGTTTACTTCCCCCGATTCCCTCTTCTATAAAGTGGCAGAGGACTAGACATACAAAAGCTAGGTATTTCTAAAACCTGTCACAAATATGAACTCCAGTTTGCATCACTTCCACATATTTTAATTATTAGAGAAGATTACTAGAGAAGCTGCTATTCTCAACTCCTTATTTGTAACATTATGGAAGCATGTGAACACACATCCAAGTTAGGATACTGAGAATACAAACTACCCAGATGCTACACTTAATGACTTTTTTTGTCTCTTTAACTAGTTGGTCAGAAAAGGTAACTGATAAATCATGTTTGCTTGCTCCTATTAGATCATCCTCTTAAAAGAAATTTCCAGTCCTGACCAATTACACTTAACAGCTGTGCATACGATGACTTTTATTGGAATTAGGAAAGATTAACTTGCTCTCCTGTAAGGATCTACGAAGTGCAGGGCTGAAGCCTTTCCTGCTGACCTATCTGTCTTCAACTCAACAAGCCTTAGGCAAAGAACATCATTAATTAAAACAAAGTCTAGGGAACCATAAAAAAAAAAGACAGCATCCGTTTATTTGACTTTGCAGTTATAAGCTATGGCTCTCTTCATTATCCATAAACTTTCATCTCCCTCTGCACAGACTGTGTTTCACCACTGCTTTTGGTATATACTACCTTCTCTGGAACCCGGAAGTGTTTGGAGGCAAAAGTAAAGAAAACAGAAAATGAAAATGCCTTTTATACGCCTAGGACATGGCGATACGTTAAATTTTAACATCAGAACTTCTGTATGAGAGCACCTTCGTGTTTAATAAGCAAACCTCACCATGAAAGCCCTGCCATAAGCTTGCTTTAGAGGCAAACAGAAGTGAATTAAGATTGTAATCTTAAAACAAAAAAAGACCAAAACCAAAGGTCACGTGACCACGTGCCTTTACTGTAGCACACAGCAGATCTTGAGCAATACTATGTAGCACAGACTACGGCCTTTCATTAGACAGAACTTAACACGACACTCCAGTTATTTTTCATCAGAAGTCCCATAATAAGCTAACTATGACATCTACTGGAAAACTCACAGCTGCTTCTGGATGCTCTACAATGAATTCTCATTGAGGATTTTGGTGGGCTGTTTTTGTGTTCCTCAAAGCTGGCAATTTACTTTATTATAGGGCAAGACAGAATACAACGTCTATGGCCCTGAAAGTAACACTTATAACACCTCACGCTGACAACAATTAATTTATTTTTAAAGCAGGATTAGCAGGGTAAGGTCAACCTGACTATGCTTTCCACACCTCCAAAGAAGAGAATTAAGCCAGCATAATCCTTTCCACATACTCCTCATAAGCCACAGCTCAGACATTTGAGGTTTAGCCCTCATCCTGTGCAGCACACAGCTGCCCGTTGTGACAGAGGACCTGTATCACATTCCAAAGGGCAAGCTGTGCTCTCACACCCCACGCACTCCCACTGACCTCAGTGAGATTCTGTGTCACTGCAACGCCACCATCTCTACCTCTCCAGAGCAGGAATCGTTTTGTCTGTCTCTTCGAGTTTACTACTGGCTGAAAAGCACGGGAAGGAGCAGCTACAAACAGCAGACTGCTTTTTGGTATGCTTCTGCTTCCCCCACCTCCACTTCTTTACTGTGTCAGGCACTGCTGAACAGTTGGGCGGTGTTATTCTCTGCATTTTGTAACTAAAGAGTCTAAGAAAGTGTTATGCCTGTAAAGCACAGAGGAATGTTTTATTTGTTCCTCGTAAAACTAAAATGTCTGCCTTGTACAGTGGAGAACTGTTCTTGCAAGTGCTAAGCCCTCTTCCTTGGACAGGAAACTCATTTTGAAATTACAGTTTTCTAATGGTCCTTTAGGGAAGTTGAGGTACCCCACTTCCTTTTTGGGAACAGAACGCTTTGCACTGCTGCTGAGGACCACAAAAGAGGAGCTCAGGGAGAGGCACAGGAGGAGGAGAGCATGGAGGATGGCATTTTTTCTTTTGACCTTCTCTCAGCTCCAGCCATAAGTGGGCATTGCTCTTACATGCAGAGAGCTTATGGCACAGGGAGCTGCACAACTCTGCTGCGCATACACGGCCGGACACAGGGGGACCCTCAAAGGGCTTGGGACCAATACAGGCAACAATTTGTTTTTATTTACCACTGATAGAGAAACCAGCCCAAACCTGGCCAATCGGAGCCTTATATATGCTGGAAATGGAGACTTCTTGGATCTGGATGGGATTTGAACTACACGGTTGTTTTCTGCTTGCAGCCAACTTTCCTTTCATACTTGTTTTATCCTACTTTGACTCTACAGATTTAAATGGTGTTTCATCCATGTTTTAATCTAGTCTTAAATGAGATAAAAATCCAGCTTTGTCAGTAAGGAACCTGATTCACATCTCCAGAACAACCTCTCTGAATTTAGGCACGTGGCTAAAAGAGCAGTAGGTGGGAAAAGGTATTTAAAACTATGGTTCAATTTGAATTCTGCAGTCAGAATGCTGGAAGCACCCATCTAAGAGCTTCATGGTGAGTCAATGAAGGGTTCTGCTTCATTAAAGGTAATATTCTAAGGGTGTGCAGCATCCCTGGGCAGAGAGCACCATTAAGCTGGAACACAGGCAACCAAATGGAGGGACTGATACACAGATACATACATTTCTTTTTAAAATGCTGTAGCAGGTTGAATGATTTAGTTATACCTAAACTTGGCATTTATGAACACAAAGCAATCTAAGCCTGCCTGAATATATGAACAAGTAAATAAATATCGATCATCTACAAGAACTCTCATCAAATGGATGTTCAAGAACATCCATGCAATGCAAACAGAATCAAGATGTATAGTTTTGCTTTGGCTGAGGCAAAATGAATGAAGTCCTACGAGCTTCCATATCAGGACTCGCTAGGTACATATACAGGCAGAAAAACAAAGCAAGATCACCTCACAGAACTGAGGTTCATAGGTTCATAGAAACAATGCAGGTAGGTTGCATAATGTCTGCTCCACTCCTGTCATATATTTACTCAAGGTATTTCCACCCTAGAGAATAATTATACCACCACCACTCAGGCAAAAGGCAACTATGAGACATACTTCATAGAAGGGGGCTTTCTAAACGTGTTTTTTTGAACACGAGGAAAATACACAAGTTGTTCATCATGACTAGCTTTCAAAGATATAATTCTTTGATTTTCATAAATTGAAATCTAGGTTACTATGTAGAGATGCTATTCATCGTTGGCTTATGAATGACTTTTCCTGTGGTTTTAAATGCATTTCAAACAACAATAATTAAAAAAAAAAAAAGCAGAACAACACACATTACTGCAAATGTATAGAAAAAAATCCAGTAAAAACTGGCAGAAAGCAAATAATTAGGAAAGAAAAAACTCAATAGGAAAGCCATGCCTGCATGTGATATACTGACATATGAACTACTTCCCTGTAGCAATGGATGTGATAGGATTCAGACTACAGCACAAACACATTTGTTTGATTCAAAATATACAGATTAAAGTGAATGCTTGAAGTGGGAAAAAAGTTTTAAGTTGGGAAATTCTTTCTTAACTTCAGTTTGATTCTTATTTATACCAAGTGAAAAAAATCCTTTGCAATGTTTGGAACTCAGCAAATGGATATTGGTAATGAAAACAGGTCTGAGCCTGTTCTCAGCATTCAAACAAAAGCACCAGGATTTTTTATTCTTTTAATTTTACCCCCTCCTGAGGTTTCTAAAGTTCAGTTAAACATTTTAAAAGGAGAAAAGAAAACAGGCTGTATATCTCTGCACTTAAGCCTGAGATAAGACCACAGGAAAAGCTGTTCTCAAGGCACTTCCTACTCAAACACTATCAAAAACTGTTAGAAGTCTCTATCGAAAGCTCATCCTGGAGCAACTTTCCAGAGCAAGTTCCTCATCCTTCACTTGTGGAAACCTCTCTGCTCTGATCATCTCTCGGACATCGTACAAAGTTCCCACTTTCATTATTTGCATTTGTTTCACAGTGATACTGCTGCTCATTGAGTACTGTGGCTTTGATATTTCGTAACGCTTGCAAATTTTGAAACAAGAACTCAACAGTGAGGGTAGAATAAAACAAATCGCTACTGGACCTAATCAAATCAGGCACAGTAGTAACTATAGACCTGGACAGAAACAAAATTAAATGCATGTTTCTCCCACTCCTATACAATGCACCAGTTCATTTACCCTAACAAAGTATTACCGGTCATTATTGACTAAAACTCCTTTAAAGCTTAAATGACAAAGCCTTTAGCTTAACATGCATTCAGGCTGTCATGCTTTCTAAATGTAAATACTCAATTTAATCTGGTCTGAGTTCATCCCAAAAATGTTTTTTTGGGTTGTTTTATTTTTTGTTGTTTATGTCTCGAGCTTAAAATCTGCCGTTGCATTGAACCCCTTTGTCCGCCTTCTCTTCAGGGAGATGAAATCATCGCTTTGAAAATTAAACTCTTAACAACTAACAGGTGATGTGTTGACATAAAGCCAACTTCCGAACGCTGGAGCTCCAACAGGGAACTTTTTCCAAAAAAAAAAAAGTTTTGAAGCCTCTCCTCGCAAAAAATAAAGAGAGAAAGAAATTTGAGAACAATATCCAGAAATGAAAGAAAAATGAATGCTGACAATTCCATTGGGAAAAAGTGTATTTGCTACAGAGCCAGCTATGTGACAAGGAGTCTGTTCATTGTACATTAAATTAATCAACCTTCCATCAGCGTTTTATTGACTTCAGAATCATTTTGCATGATTCCGGAAGGTTTTAACCCAATCAACCCCAATCAACAAAGATTGTTAAGAGCTTCCTGCATTCTTCTCTCTGTGTATTCCACCCAATCCCCCCGGAATCCGCAGTCCCAACAGTGGAGGCAGAATCATTTAACAACACTTTCCCTCTTATGCGTTCCAGTAAAACAGTTCTCAGCCCTGGTTCAAAGTCATGGAAATTTGATGCAGTGAAAATCAATTCAAGATATTTTATTGCTATGAACAAGCTTTGGTGAAACCTCAACTCTCAGCAGGGCAATCATTCTCTTAGGATGCGATATAAAACCTTCAGGCTTCAGTCTCTGAGCTGTATCAAAACTAGGCCCCTTAAAGGAGAAACTGTGAACTCTGCCAACTTACTGCAAGTTTTGTGTTTCCGAGGCAGATGACAGACTGCTGTTTACATAAAATTCAAGTTCAGGCCACAAAAGCCACTTCCACTTAGAGCCTTCTGATCTGACTCACGCTGCTCTTCAGCTCTTTTTTCATTTCCACACTTTCTAAGAAGCTTTTTGCCTTTTTTTTTTTTCCTTGCAGGAGATGCAATGCTATTTAACACACTTTTTTTAATTTTTTTGGTCAAAATTTCCCAGATAATGTTGATCAATAAAATGTATATGAATTCACTTCATGGTGACACTCGAAAGGAAACCTAAATCTGAAATGTTATTAATTACAGCAGTCACGCTGTGAGTACTAATCTCAGAAGTGATAACCTATTTCTCCACCACTAACTTAAAGCATCCTACCTAACCCGGCCTTTTTTTCTTTCCTTCCTGTGGAGCTTCCCCTACCCAGCAGTTTACACTCTGCTCTTACTCCTAACAGTTTACATATGCTTTAGAAGTACACTTTGACATGATTAATTTAACTGCTGCCAGACGTTACTTGATCAAGTGCAGCATGTGTGCTTTGGTCTGGCTGCTACAGAATGCAGAAGACTGCTGATGTCCTCAGTCATGGTCCTAGCTTAGTCTTTGACCTTCGTAGGCACGTTAGGAACTCGCATTTCCAAACATTAAAGAAGTCAAGTGGCAAATGCCAATCATCTACTGAAACTCAGTAAATATTAATAACCTTATTAACCAAAGAAAATGGGATGACTTTGTATTGAAATGTTGGAGCTTACTGAAACAACTCCAAACCCTGGGCAAAAAGAGGAAGTAGCAATGTATCTCAAGGGGGTGTGCAGCCATGCCCATGTAGAGGGAAGCATAGCACACAAGTTACAGTCAAAGACTTCACAAAACAACGACCTGATGCAATCCATCCATGTAGCACTCTCATTTTTGGAGCATACTCATTCCTACAAGACCTGGCAGATGGCGATAGAGGTTTTATTAGCTACCATTTCTGACAGCAAAGCAAGCAGGATTCCAAGTTTATTACTGAAAATATTATGACTCATTAAATCACCATTGTCTCTAAGTCTTTCCACAACTCCAAGTCTTTTCTAACACTGAGATGGCAAGGAAAGCCATAATAAACACAGGTGTCTGTAGACAAGCACAATTGTTATTGTTCAGAAGAAAAATATTTACAAAGATAGTTACAAAATTATCTGTAAAAATATTTTCGTTTCCCCTTCTACTTTACAGAAGCAGTTACCGAGAGACTAACAGCACATTCAACACGGCTTGTTTGTTTGAAATCTATGCCTGGAGAACACATCATGCAAAAAGGTCTATTATTTTGAGTATTCAGCAGTGGTCTAATTTAAAGAATAGCTACAATTTCATCAAAGCAAAAACCACATCTTATCCTGTCCCCAAGCAGTGCCTGACAACAGATGCTCCAGAGGACTGCTGCTTGAAATACTCCTACACCTACTTAAAATGCTCTTTGTCCAGAATGCTTCCACTAACTCCAGCCACTAGCAACTTAGGGGCTTCTGAAGCTAGAAATGCCACCTTTACATTTAAGCCCCCAGTGGGTTTTACTTCTATGGATGCATAAAGTTACTCAAATTGTTGGAATCCATAACATCTTGCAACAAGTGTCACTACGACACAGACATTTCTGTAATGGAGGAAAAGCATTGCCTATTTATTTTAAAAATACTGCCTTTCACTGCATGCCCCCTAAATTTATCTCCTCCCCAATGAAGTTTACACTGAGGACAAAGCACTTCATCCCGCTGCAAATAACAATCCATATGACATTTCACCCTTGAAAGAAAATGAGGGATAAATGTAGAGTGGAAAAAAAGACCCAGTGCAAACACATGGTACAACCAGAATTCAAGCATTATTAAGTGATCCTTATGGAATAAAAGAAAGTACTGTTTGAATGATTTTTTTCCCTTGATGTGAGACAAAATCTGAGGAAACAAACTGGCTTTTATCTACGATGTCCTAAAAAAAAAAAAAACACTGAAAACAAAACTCTGACATATTAAAGTGGGAATTAATATTACTCTTTTAAACTCTACATCAAAATTCATTAAAGTCTGTTGCTTGACATCATGGAAAACTTGTTTTGGCAGCACTGAGCCAGGATTTCTTCAAATTGCTGGGAAACCCCCATACAAATTCCAGCCCTGCAGACCAGGCCTGCTTGCAATTGAAACATTATTATCAGCCATGGACATTTAAGAACACAATATAAATGCAGCACTCAGTCTGAGGACAGAATGAAATATTTGGTCATTTGAAGTAATGAAAGCATTTACATGCATGGGCTGCAACGTTTAAAGTGTTACAAATACCATGTTTGATATTTCCAGAGCACGTCATTGCTGCTAACTTACCCCAGTGATAGCCTGTATTCTTTCACATGTTCTACAGGGCAGTGATAATGGGGATATTATGTGAGAGCAGTAAGGCCTGAAGGAATGACCAATTGTGCTAGCAGCTCTCTCATCTAATAGGACTGTGGGGTTTAATCCAAGTTATTTTCACCAAAACAACAATACATATTTCTTAGGCGAAAAAAAAAAAAGTCCAACAAATACTTAAATTGCCTAAGATAGTCAGTGAGGAAGCACAACCTTAAAACTACATATTTTATGAACCTAATACTAGCTGAGAAATAACAGCATTCACACAGAACTTCTGTTCCTGAGTCCTTCGGTCTAGCACTGAAATACTGCTCCTCTTTACACATATTGACTTTTAATTCATACTTTCAACACTATTAAGCTGAACAGCAACCTATAATAGAAATTGCTGCTTACTTCTAAATTAGGCAGTGGAATGCTACTATATTAAGAGTATTAAAATATAACTTGAATTCTGCAGTCATCAGTGAGAGAAAATAATTTGGTCGTGAAGATGGAAAAACAAAAACCAAATGAGCACCAACAACCCTGACCTGTACCAACCATTTTGTACATTATCTCAGGATGACAAAAATGCAAATTCTGATACAAACGTACCCCTCTGTACTGACTAATCCGTACGTACTGTGAGCAATTTTATTATATAAAAATGCTTTCCCTTTTATTGTTTTTTCATCAAACCTGATCTGTGTGGCTTGCAGAACCCTGAGCTGGCAAGTTGCTTTGTGTAAGCTTAGCTTTTGTAACTGGGAGAGCTACTGAAGTTCATGGGACTACAAGTTAAGGCAGGCACACACTTAAGGGCTTACAGGGTAGGAGCCAAGGAAGGACTTATCGATGAAAGAAAGCTCTTCATTTACATACACTTGAAGCAGACCGATTCATGCATGTATTAATTCAGAAAGAATGTTAGCCAGACAATTCGTAACAACGTGAAGTTTTAAATCTGAATTGTCACTTCTTAAAGTATAGTGATTTTAAGCTGTGACAATCTCACTTCTGTTACAGAAAAGACTGAAGCCTTATGTAAAAGAACAACATTACAAAAGAGCTTTGCTATGACGATATCTTTTAAAGGCCTCTGCCTGCAAGGCTACTGCATAAACAACTCTGATGTGTTTTAGGCCCAGTATTAATCCATTTTAAAAGCACACCAGAGCTGAAGAGGTAGTTTCATGCTTGCTTAACTAAGCCATGGGTCCTACAAGCCCCTTAATTTACTTTAAACCTCTTCTGGGACACAGTTTGTGGCACAACACTGTAATAGGGATTAGTGTTTCTGAAGCTGTCTGTTGAAATATTAGGAACGCATCTTGGTAGTGAATACGTCTCAACTGTATCAAAAAGACACTGTCAATTAATTCTCTTCTTAAGTTTCATTACTCCCTAAGGATCCTTATTTATGGCTGGAACTTCAATCTGCTTTTAACTCAACGCTTTTTTACTGTGGACCTCTGAGCCACCCCCCTCTGCCTCAAAGCAGAAGTTCAGCAGTACTTCTGCTTCGACAAACAGGGCAAATCATTGTTTTCCTCCGTGACCCTGTAAAATTTTTCAGCAGCAAGCAGAACATGAGAGGTGAACAGCAGTTCAAGTTGATCAGCTTGCACTTTGGAAAGTGAGCATCTGAAGCAAGCAGTTAAATGCAGTGCCTTCAGGAAGGACTTCTCTTCTGCAGCCAATCAGCAGCTGGCTTTAGAAAGTTTTCCACATCGAAAATTAATCAAGATGAAAATGTAATGAACTGAACTCCAGCGCATGAACCTTCATTAAGGGATTCTGGTGACATCAGAAAGCCTGAAAACAAAAACTAAGGTGAGCACCAGAATGCCTCAGATGCACTTTCTAACCCTGGGACTGAAAAAGTGCTTATTTTTTATTTTCACAAAATATATGATCAACAGTGCTCAGTGGGCAATAAAATCTCACTGGCATTAAAAAAAAAAAAACAACAAAGCCCTAATGGAGAAAACAGACATTTTTTCCCTACCTTACTACAGCAAGTACAGAACAAATATAAATCAAAGTCTTATTACTTCCCTATTCCTGCTCTCCTGCTGTTCTATAAACCTCCCATTTTCCTCATTTGCTATGACATTTTAGCAATTGAAAATTGTTTACAGCAAAGAGGAGATGATGGGGGCAGGGGGAGCAGGAATTGCTTGCAGGCCTGGTCCTTGCTGCCTCTAAATATGCTCAGGAGATTTATATATATAGAGATATACAGATATAGCTATATATAATTTTTTTCATGGGCAAACACTGTAACCTGTGCAAGCTGTGGATCAGAAGAGACAATAACTATTTATAAACACAGGTGGATGGGTTTGGCCAAATACAAACCATACAACGCCATCTGAACGGCTGCAATGTCTCAGCCAAAGGCAGCACATACCTTCCTGCCTGACTCTGTATTTTATTTGATACGAACTGATACTGATGCACCATGCTGCAGGCAAGACAAGGAGTGTAGTTTTCCCTGAATACAAACGTGGAGATAAATAAGTGATAACTGTTGTACCAAAAGAGCCACAATAAGCAAAGATGACAGAAGGAATTAGTAACATCGAACTTCTTGACAGCTTGAACTAGTTAATGATGCTTAAAATTAGTCCTGCAGCATAAGCAGAAATTAATCAAAAGAAATAAGAACCATAACTTATAGTTCATCATCCACACTATTCCTCCAGAGTGAAGGAAGTATACCCACTTGCTTTATGATTGGTAAAACAAGGTGATATCTACTGCATATAAACCCCCAAACACACACCTGAATCCTATTTACAGTGGATGATGCATATTATTTCCTTAGATAAAAAACAGGAAAGAATAAGCTGGTGACATGCTTACAGAAAGCAAATTACAAGCACTTGGTGTGCTGTTGGGAGAATTATTTTATAATATTCATTATAGGTAATGAAAGAAATTTTAGTAAGGAAGAGAAGAACACTCTCTGTGCAACTTGTTAAATATGTCGAAATGTGAGATATGGAAAACCACTTTATTAGCTGCTAATATTATATAGGGTTTTTTTATTATTAATTTTAGAGTCACTGTAACAAAGAGCACTGGGAAGATGTACTCTAGCCAGCCCATGCATAGGAAGCCATCAAAAGCTGAGAGAATGAAAAGGAGCACAGAAAATATACACAGCTTTTAGCTCACAGTCACTGAAGCAGCTGGACTAATCTGTGTGCTAGAGCTGCTTATGTTCCTGCTCTTGGAGCTATAGAGCAAATACACAAGCTAATGCAAAAGCATGGAAGAACACAAACGTAGTTTGAAAAGCACTTTGTTGAGCGCAGTAATGGAGTTACCTTCAAAGTAAAAAGCAGATAAAGCCATAACTACAGACGGATCCAAAACAGAACTGCAAGTCCAAACAGATGGAAGCATTACGGAAGTTCAAATCCAAGCTAAATCAAAAACCCCAGATCTGATCACGTTATGGCCTAATTTCAGATTTACATCCAGAGTTAAACTTTCACAAAGGCCAGCAAAATTTAGCACCTCATCTTCTAAAGAACTAAAGGAAGATTCTGCGGACACACGAACTAGTTTTCAAACCTCAGTAGGTTCCTTCCTATTAGGTCACATTTCTGCCATTTCACTTCTCAGTTTTTTTCTGAAGATTTTCTCTCCTGTAACTGTGTTTCATATTTCACATTTCTGTTCTCCTTCCTGGATATTTTCTGACTTAGCCAGTTGACTATCATGGCCTTATTTCTATTATGTCATGTTTCTTCTTCTATTTTTACATGGCTCAGATTCCATTTAGTGATCAGGTGCTGATGTGGGCATCTTTAAAAAGGAAATCCCTCAAAAGGAAATCAAGATTTCTGTTCTTGTAAAGTAATAACTACCAACAGGTTAAAAAATAACAATAATAAAACCACACAGAACAAATCTCTCTAGGCTTCCCATTTCAGAGGAGTGCTTCTGAATCACACTGAAAATGATGCATTACTTGAAAAAAAAAAAAAAAAACCACAAAGCCATGCAGAATGCAAAGGATGTACAGAAAAGTGGGAAAAAAGTCAGACTGAAATAGACATAAAACTAAGTAAGGGAAGAAAAAGAGTATCTGTATTTGAGATGCATCTATTTTCATAAGAATGGAAGATAATCTTGAATTACACATCATGAGGACTAACTAATCTTCAGAAGGGAAAGACAACCCATAACCTTACAAATATTCCAAGGGAGAAGTAAAGAAGATACTTTTCCTCCTAAGCTCTCCTTTACCCTTCTCCCCTTGCCACCTCTTTCACTATTTCTTAAAGTAGCAATGCGTGCAATTACTTATTAAAAAGAAATAATAATAATCTCCTGAACCAGTATCTTTGGATCCATGAGAGTTATTTCCCAAGCCTATACACTGCTACTTAAACTGTCACTACCTCAGAAAACCTTTAAGTCAAGGAGCCAACAACATGTGCTGCTCATTAGCAGTGTCTTGAGCTCACCTGCACTGTTCTGTTTCTTGAAAAGGGCAGCATTCAAAGCCCCTTTCACTCTAAGAGAGATTTTATTTGAGCTGTTATTGCTCTGAGCAGGAACCTAGCTGAAGGAAATGTTAATTTTCAAGGCCATCTATGAAGTTTAAAAGCATTCTTTTAAAGAAAAGGCTCAAATAAGGAAAACTGTGAATATGAACAAATGAAAAAAGGAAAAAAAAGCTTAATGGCTCAGAAAACACAGTTGTGTAATAGGAATACCTCACAGAAGTTAAGCACTAAATTCTTCTCTGTAACCAATCTTCATTTTTAGGGGTTGGAAGAAGGTTTATAGGAAACAAAAAAAAACCAACCAACCAACCAAACAAAAAATCAGCCTATTCCTGTCCTTCCTTGTCAATATCTATTACGAGTTGTATCTAAAATAGCCTTCAGTGCATATAACCATAGTTGTCCACCAGGGCACTTGTTAATCCACGTGCTTTGCTACTTTGTCCTCACATTAAACAAAAAAATGAATTTTATTTCTTCCTCAGAGAATCAGCTCAGGATTACAGCTCAAAGCTCACTGTTCCCTGAAACGCTTGCATCTGCTGCAACCAGAACATTGAAATAAACAAATGCACTGTAAAAAGAGCTACTGTTCTGTCACACAAGATCCAGTTCACCCTCATTGATGTTAGTAAGAATCTCTCTGACTGCATATATGGAAAGAGTCAAAGCAAATCAAACTCTGGAGCACACAACAACTACAAGCTGTGAGGCAGGAGCAGGGCTGACTGTATCCTACTTTTGGCTCAGATGCATCAACACCAGCAGTTACTTAAGCCACAAGTTATTTATTTATCTAAAAGTCATCTATAAATCAAAGGATCTTTTTATGCTTTTCCATTAGCACACTGTGCAAACTGAGCTTGTATTATTTCTTTTGCTGTTGCTGATTCATGTTGTTTTGCAAAACCTACCAGTCAGATATTCCAGTACAGCAGCCATGTACACAGGGGCACCAACACCAATTCTGTACTTCGGATGGCCTTTCTTAATATAACGTAGCATTCTTCCAACAGGGAATATGACTCCAGCTTTTGCAGAGCGTGAAGTCTTGGTTGACTTCTTCTTCCCTCCCCTGCTGGACATTTTGTCTGTGTTGGGTCTGGAACAGCACTCTGTATGTTATAGGGAAAAAAAAATATATCAATAAGGAGTACAACATTTAAATAACCTCAAGTGGTAATCGGGGAAGTAATTTCACATAGATCTGCTTTGGAATTACGTATCTGGAATTCCTAACATGTTAAAACTGGCACCATTAATGGAGTCAAGTGTGCTAACCACCCAACATGTAAAGCAAGAGTTTCAGTGTAAAAGCAGAAGCTGCTTCCTGCTCTTCTGAAGTTACACTCACAAGCAACTATGTTCCCCAACCAGGGAAATGCAGTCACTAAAGCTTCTGTACATTTTATTCACCTTCCTTAAGAAACTGGATTTTTGAGTGTGAATGAATTTACAGAACACAGACCTACACACAGTAAACTACATCTGCTGTACACTAAATGTGTCTTTCAAAAGGACATGAAATGAAGCCCCTGCAGTCTGAACCTGCCAGCAGCCAGCTCTCCTCACAACGAAGCCCATCAGGTTCCTGGATGGAGCACTGTAGTGGTACAGTCCTCAGCCTTTCCATAACAGTGGTCTGAACACCCAGCAGCCATCTGATAACCATCTCTCTGTTTATCTGCTGCTGATTCAACTGTCAAATATATATATATTTTTCTCTCTGATTTCTGCTTAGGCTGTAAATGTATGCTGGCAATTTCAAAGAGGTGGAGAGTCTGCAGACTTTACGTACCATGAACTGGGTTTTAAAATTAATTCAGGGCAAAGGAGACTGATCAAATGTTCCTCTCCTTCCCACATGTAAGAAGTCCCAGGAAACCAGAGGTATGCATCAGTGGTACATCCTAGCTCTTTTTTACATGTCTAAATCCTACCTGAGGAGAATGCAAAGTCATAAGTGCGACTATATGCTCCTCAACAGAAGCTCTTTAAGCCTCCTTTCCCATCCTACCAGTTCTGTTTCATTTTTCTCTCATGTTTATACTGAATTCTCTCTCTCTCCTTATCGACTTAACTGTATTTGTTAACATCTGATTCCACAACTGAACAAGCTCAGAATTAGGCCAAACAGGTTCACCAACTCTACTTTTGCAACTCCTGCTCTAACTTCTGATCTGCACCAACGTGTCCTGAAGTCTTTTAAACCTCAGTGAGTCACTGAGATACCGACTATGTGACTATCAAACAAAGACCACTCAGGATAAGTAAAGAAACTCAAAAATCAACCATTTCTTTTCTTTTCCACTTCCATAGTCAACTCGGTAAAGATTTTGTAAGTGCATAACTCGTTAAGTGAGAGAACATCAGTTGGCTTATTGATGGCTACAGGTAAACTAAACAATCCCATTACTTTAGCTAGACAAAAGTCAGAGCACATCTATGAAAGCGATATCAGCAGACAGGAAATGGGAAGGGGGAGCCACTGAAAGCACTGCTTCCCCAATCCACTGCTCAGCTCCGTGGCCACTCTGTGAAGAAGATAAATGCCCACTTTCTTACTCTGAGAAAAAGAAAGTTACAACTGATTTTAAAACCCTCCAATGTAGCTGCAATTTTCCATCTGAGCTCTGTCACTGTTGGGAGGATGGCTGGGTGTGGCTTCGTGTTGGCTGTGGGCTTTCTGCCTGCAAATGTTCTTACAGTCTGCACTCCTTTGTCATCATTGCTACAGATGTTTCATCTTGCAGATAGTAAGAAGTTCACTGAATTTAAGCACTAGGAAAAGCGAGCATGAGAAATATCCGTGCTTCTAGCTTCCCCCTTCATTCCTTTGTTGTGCAACTGATCAGTGAATGACAAAAACCAGATTTTTTTCCCCACTGAAAACCTGCAATACTTAAATGATATAAAACCTCATTAACCATTGGCCTAAACATTCAAGGTTCTCCTTTCAGATGCCATGCAAGCCAAAATACAAGTCACACTCAGATATACTTTAATTGCTCTATGCTAGCATATATTAATAGAAACCTGTGAGAATCTCAAGTAGCTTGGAAACTTCATTAATGGAAAAAAATCAGGTTCTTTATTGATACAGGGAAATCTTAGTAATCTGCACATCAAGCACGTTACACTGAACACTAAATTAAGCATTTAATAATGAAGTGCCTCTATAAGACAAAAATTGGATTCTTACTGTCACAATAAGGTGTATTTTGTAATATGCAACACTTCTAAAAACAGGTAATTAATTCCCTGTGAAAATCAATTTACTTCCAACAGCTGTAGCAAGGATACTGATGCAGAACACGATGGTTTGGGGAACCAAAAGCTGAAACTGAATACCCTGTGTTAATTACAGATCTTCTAAATGGTTTGAGTCTAATAATTGGGATGGGAGCAATTAAACAGTCCACCTGCACATCCACCAGAAAGGGATAAACAACAAGGAAAGAAACAGGAGAGCTGTGCAAAAGGGACCGCGTTCATTCTGGACTGCATTTTTCCACAAAATCCGAATACAAAGCTGCACATTCCATGTAAAAGGAAGATAAGAGTAGAGTGGGAAAGGGAAGGAAATAACCTTGAAATTCCCTGGAAAAGTTCTAAGCCCATCCTCCCTTCTCCATGCGGGGCAATGCAGTCAAAGGGAAGGGGGAAGAGAGAACAGAACCTCATTGGGTCAAGCCTTCCTTGGGAGCAATACAGATCTGAGCTCTCACAAAGCCCCTCTGCAGATAGCTGTGGTCATGATCTTTGAAATCCAGTTCACTGGATTTATTTGATGGTCAGAATAGCTGGGAGAGAATATGGAAATTCTCGTTTCCTGTTCTTTATTTGCCTTCGGGAAAGCCATGATCTGCTACAACATTTGGATCAAAGCACAAGTAAAATACGTGGCAACAATACAGAATTATTACCAAAGAAGCTTTCAAGAATCTGGAGTAAATACAGCTCACCAATCTAAAGACCCAAATGGAAGACACACATGGATGGTGATGCTGTAGCTGGCAACAGAAAGAGATGAAAGAGCTCTGCCCTTTCAGTTTCAGATGCAAGAAAGTGACTAATCATAGCAAGGTAAAGGAAACAAGTACTGTATATCGCTGTCTCTGGCCATATATCACATCTCCAGAGTGATGCTAACTCTGTTGTTGACATTTTGCCTATTGCTGTGGCCATGCCCAACCATTCTCCCTTATCAGGCCTGAGCAGTACACACTTTGCTGTCACTCTGCAGCATCTCTGATTTGGCACTCAGGATGTTCTTCCCTTTAATGTACTGTTTTCTACTTAGTAACTTCAAACCTGTCATCTGGAATTACCTCATACCACTGCATATAAAAGGATACATTCTTACATAAGCTTATTTTACCACTTCTGCAAACCCTACAGGTTCATTTCCCCTTTTATTTAGTACTGCTTGTCACATTTCTCTTATTTATGAGGGAAAACTTGCCTAAACCAGAAACACAGGGTCCTGAATGTTGAACAAAGCAAGCACTTCTGCAACTTTTAATATTACAAGCAAAATGTGATAGAGTTTCAGAGCTTCCTCAAGGAAGAATGGGTCTCAAGGATCCCATTCTTACAACATGCAGCAAATTGCTGTGGATGTTGGGAGTGGAGGGAGGGAAGTTGTAGTTAGGTTTTAAGTACCACTTCTCATTTTGCCTATCAATTCAGAAGGGGCAAACAAAGCCTGAAATGGGAGCTCTTGGGGTTTAATTCAGGATCATTACTTTACAGAACCTGCTTGTCCTGCCTTTGGGAAAGGGATGGATGGCCCAAGGAGCTCTCAGTGTCTTCTCTAGTTCCCTATATGGCAAAAAGTATGGAAAGAGATTCCATTTGCAGCAGACACAAAGAAATTTATTGAAGTTTAAATTTAAAGAGCGTGGCAACAGATCAAAATCCAAAGAAAACCGTGTGCCTTACATGTTCTCGAATGGTTTATCTTTGTAGCACCAGAAACTCTGGATCACTGCCAACGTTAATGAACCAGAGCTGTCTGCTGAGTCACTGCGAGCCCGCAGATAGGGAGGCAGGGCTCACCAAAGCACAACTTTATCACAGCTACCATAGTTCAGACTAGATCTGGAGAGGAGGAAAAATAAATCACAATCCATCACCTTCTTTTCTTATTCCTCTTCTGCCTTTGCAAGAAAATTACTGAGAATTACTTCAAATGTATTTCAAAGTATATATAGGTATATAAAAATACAATTACTGGGAAGCTTTATCAAATGCAGAGTCTTCAAAGATTGGGCAACAAACTGATACAGTTTAAAAGGGACTGTTCACAAAAATATCACTGTGATAATCAAATCGAGGGATATTAGGAAGGAGTCAACCTTTGAAGTCTACCTTTAACTCTGAATAAAATTTACTGCTCTATTTTCCAGTGGCTCTGCTGGGCCGGGCCAGAGATGAACCTATAGCTGCAGCACACAGCAGCTGATTCATGGCCTTTTGCAAAGCTCTTAAGGAATGCAGCAAGATCCACACTACTTTCTGAGAGCCCAAAATTCACAGAAATGAGATCTGGTGGTATATTCACCCACAGCGAAGAATCAACCTACAAGACCTGCTGTCAGGTCTTTGCAAGCCAGAAATACATATTCCAAGAAACAAAATAATCATCAGCTATAGCAATGAAATCAATGGAATTGGTATTTTTCTGGTTGAAGTTGGCTGTTGGCCATAGTTTTCCATATAAAGATAGAAACTCCACTGTAACGGACTTTTAAGTACCGTTTTCCAAAAGTGACCATAGGTATCTGCTCTTCTGAGAGGTTTAACATCGTGTAGTTCTGCAGTACTTGACCACACATGCTGGTAAAATGATATCTGATTTCCAATAGCTCAAATTCCAGTACTTTGTAAGCACAGTCAATGTGACTCTTTCACCAACCAGCAGTAATAATAATAATAAAATCCAACAATACCAACAGTTCTCAGGTACTGGTTCTTAATGACTTAACAAATTACTGCGAGTTCTCCTGCTGTCAGACAGGGGCTGTTCTCACCACGGGTTTACTTCGGTGTGTTAACTGCACTCCGCAATTATATACACTTAGATCTACAGGATCACATCCCTAAGTACAGTGGAATGCAGGAGACTGTTACTACAACAGGAAAATTACTAAGATTGAGTAATTCCTTTTTTTCCCTCTTTTCAGGACAAAGACTAAGCCGAAAAGTTCACTTTGGTATCACAAGAGCTTAACAGCAATGCTATTTTCTTTTCATTGTTTCAAAAGATTAACAAGTAAGAGCTGCCACTCCATCTTAAATCTATTTATGTACCATAATAATAGCTGCTCACTGAACTCATTTTGAAAAGGTGCACTTGAATTTGCTTTGACAACTAATTTGCTCTGCTCTTGGCTAATCAGAAGCTAGTTTGACATATTTATAAAATGCACTGCTTATAGAGGCAGTGTAAAACGGTCTTTAATAATGCTTGCCTAACACAACAGTGTCTCAGTCTGTGACCATGGTTTCTAGGTGCTACAGTAATACAAGAAGAGCAACTCAGCAATCATTTGGTCTAGTGTGATTTCAAGTTTAAGCTTAAGTGCTTTATCAAAGCAGTAATTGTGGTCTCAGAGAGAGGAGTGACACTGGTTGTGAATCAGCTGCTCCTGGTTTTCTTATCCAGAAAGGCAGCAGTATACATTTATTTTCACTCAAAACCCAAAGAATATTCCTCACCTATGAGTGCCTTTTTTGCCAAAGGTTGGGGAGACTAAAACTTCCATCATGGAAACGTGAAGAGAGAAATATTTTCACCAAATCTGTGTGCAGAAGAGGATACTATTGCACAAGTTTATTCAACTGGCAGAATTCCTTTCCTCCCACAATGGGACCGAAACCCTGAAACAAATATCCCCTTAATGTGCAAGCCTCCACTGTGAACAGTAATGGGAGTGTGACAAAAGTTTCAGCTGGGCATCCTGCCACCAATAGTCAGGAAAACGTAAATACAATTGTCTTTGCTGAGCACTGTTGGGAGCACTAGCATGAAAACAAGACTGTGTGTTGCAGCTTTCTGTGCATTAGGTAGGGAGCACAGGATTCGACACATGTCACGAGACTGCTCTGAGCATCCAGAAAAAAACAACAACAAAAAGAACATTTTGAAAACTTGTTTGCTGCTTGACATTTTGGACAACAGCAAAAAACACGAACGATTCAGGTGGATGCTTCCAAGGGAAATTCCAGAAATGTAAGATAGATGATACGGATGTTGTACTGGTGATGGAAGGGAGTGCAAGGACTCAGCCCACTGCTGATGCCATGAATGATACGCTTCGAGCATCATGCTTTTAGGAGCAAGTACTGAATCCTGTACATCCCTTCTTTTAGCTAAGGCACCTGAGTCCTTCTGCGTGCATCCCCTCAGCACACTTTCCTACAGATACTGCATCTAGAATGGCTTTTCCCCAAAGCCACCTCAAGGAAGCAAGGAGCTGACAAAACCTGATGCTCACCAAACTGGTTGCTGGGTCAATATCCTTTTTCCCAAGAAAGACTCTCTCTAGAGGCTTCTTTTTCTCCTGTGGCACCAATTACACCTTCCTGTTCCTTTATCCCTACTTTATGAGTTTGCAGTTGTGGGTTTTCCTTTCTGTTAATGCTGATCTATGAAATAAGCAATGCTTAAGCACTCCTCCCATCTTACTGTCATTAAGCTAAATTCTAGTCAGCTAGGAACTGCTAAATCAGTTATGGCTATCAACAGTTACGCACTATCAACATCTGGTTTTATGGGTGATCAGAGGTGTATGCCTCAGCTCTGTAACTAACACCCAGTAACAAAACAAAGTTACTCATTAGGACCAAAGTGAGTCAAGAAAATCTTGGTGTGAAAGGTTATGATATGTAATACAGCAAAACAATCTGCAACTGCTGCCTGGAAAAACAAACAGGGCTGCATCAGAACCACCTGAAGCCACGACCTGGGAGAAACACGGTGCAACTCCTTTCTTTCAGACAACTTTTAAAGACGCAATAGGAGCTTGAGACAAAATATATCCATCAATGGCATTCACGTTTGTCAAAGCAATTGCAATGGTCTTGTTTACGCCTAATTCTCCCCGCTCCCCGTTGTGCTTAGAAGCCCAGGTTCTGCTCTCAGTAATTGCCTCCTTGCTCCTCAGTTCATTTATTTCTGCCAACTCTCAGGATTGGGGGAGGCAGCAAATCCGCAAAGTTCCCCTCGGACCTGTTGCTAAGTCACAGCTTCTGCGGGAAAAAGGGTCGTTTGCTTCTCTGGACAAGAAATAACCAACAAACGTCCTCCAAAGACTTCTCGGCAGCGTCTCCTTCCACCACCACCACCGAAGCGACGTGCCTTACACCACTACCGAGCGGCTCCCAGCCCCGCATCAGATGCAAACCCACAGCTCCCTGCAGCTCGCTTCTGAAGACGCTCAGGACCTCAACGATTACGGAAGGTACGACTTACAGGAGCAGAGCGGCCTCTCGACAAACCTACGGGCCTTCCCACACCCGGGCTCTGCTGGACGACACCGCACCCCTCGCTACGCCCGTCCCCTGCGGACGGACACACCACCGCAGGCTGCCCTCGAGCTGTCAGCTCTCCCTCAACCAACACCCCGCTTCCCAGCTGAACCACCGCTCCCGGATGCTTCGGACGGCTCCGCCGACGGTTCCCAACGCGCCATCGGGCTTTGTTTTGCGGAGCCGTTCCCGTCCGGCGCTCCCCGCCCCGCACAGCCCTCAGCGCGGGGAACGGCCGCCGGGACGGGGCGGGAGAAGCCCACTTACAGCGCGGCTCCCGGAGGCGGCGGTAAGATGTCTCCCGGCGGCGGCGGCCCCGCTCCCGCTGCCTGCGCTCCGCCCGCGGGGCCAACGGGAACGGCTGCACGGGGCTGGCGGTGCGCTCCCACAATGCCGCGCGCTGCCTGGCGTCACATCCCCCCTCGCTCGTACTCCTCCTCCTCCTCATTCACGCACACCGCTCCTCGTGCCGGCGGTGTAACGCTCGGCCCCGACGCGGCCCCGCCTCTGTCTTGGGAGCTCCGGCCGCGATGGCCCCGAGCGGCATCCCGGTGGCCCCGGGGATGCGTCCCGCTGCTCCGCGGAGCGCTGCCTGACGCCCGCCCCTGCGCGGGAACGCGCTCCGCTCTTAAACCTTCAGAGGGTGGGGAAGGACAAAGCGGACGGTTAAAGCTGCGTGCCTTCCCTGAATGGCGCTTCTTGTTCGAGGGGTTGGGGACGAGCGATGGGATTGTTGTTGCTGCTGCTGCTGCTGCGCCGCTTGCTCTGCTCCTCGCTGTACAAAAATGGCTCTCTGCCATTGTGCGAAGGCCCCCAGATGGAGCCCGGGGAAGCGCAGATGTCCTTGAGCACACCTTGCTGTGCTGCTGGGAGCCCGTGGGCACGGAGGGCAGGGCCCGGGGTCCCCTCGGTGCACTCCTGTCCTCAGCCAGCTGCTCCCAGGCCCTTCTGCTGCTCCTCTGCAGCACAGCCCGTGGCCATCCCCAGCGCTCCTTTCTGTTGTTTGGAGGCTGGAGCTGCGGCAGGTGACAGCGGCACTGTGGCATTGCTAGTAATCCTTCGGGGCAAGCAGTGAGAAGGGCTGAGGAGCAGCTGGCAGAGAGAAGGAGTTTCATCTACCCACATTCCGCTTCTTATTTCCACGGAGCCTTTGTCACATGGAAAAGAAAGCAGGAAGAAAGAGGGTGGTATTAGGAAGGAAGGAAATTCAAGACGATCTGCCTTTCGTCCCTAAAGAGGCAAAGGTTAACGTTGCACCTGATCTGAGAAACATCACTCTGAAAAAGTTCCTGAAACAAAGGGAGTGAAGGCGTAGCACAGGCTGAGCTGTGCACCTGGCCTACAAAAGCAATGTGCAGCACTGTGAGCTCAGTTCTTGTAATTTCACTGTCCTCGTTCGTACAAAGGGACAGGATTGGTCTGCTTTTTAGTGCAGCTAAACTCCTGGGCTCCCACAACGTCCCCCTTGACGTTTCAGTGCAGCATGCAGCCAAATGCAGCCGCACTATGACTGCACCCTGAGCACTCACTGCAGGCTGAACGCTGTTTATACACACAGCTTTGCCAAACAAAGGCTCTCTGCTGAGTAAAGCACTGCGTAGTCCCTGACTGCCCTTAAGGATGTAGATACAGTCCTTATTAGGCCATCTACCATGGGATCATCTCACACAGCTGAGGACACATTCTGCTTTCCCAGTGTTTCCATCTGCACACTCCATCTCCCACCTCCTCCTCTGCATTCACACCACAGCCGAGCTCCACTCCCTTCCCTTGCCCACACAGAAACCATCCCACACGCTGCGGGAGCACAGAGCAGAACTGCTCCTGCAGTGCTTGCCTCACCCCACCCCATTTTGCTGTCACCCACACAAACGTTACTAAATAATAAACCAACCAAAGACACTCAAATAGCTTTGTTGTCATAAAAAGCAGCAAAGATGTGTGGAATTTGAAGGATATACAACTTTGCTTGTCTAATAGAGCTGATACAAGGTAGTTAAATCAAAAGGCAGCATAGCTTGCTTTCTGTGCCCTTCTACTGTTTTTGTTCATATCGTCTCTTTTTAAAAGGAATCTTTGGATCTTGAGCCTTTGAAGAAAGCTTTCCAAACACAACTGGGGGCAGGTTCTGGAGCTGCCTGAGTTTACAGAGAGTCCAAATAGTTTGTGCCTGGAATAGGATGCTAGTGCAGAAGCTGTGGCTGATTCTCTTAATGTTAACTTCTACTGCCTCACCTCCCACCGAAGGACAGATTTATCATACTGAATGTCTGCTGGGTCTTAATTCTGTCTGACTTTGAAAGCACACAACGTGGCACAAATAATCATCTACAAGGAGGACTCGCTTACAAAAGTCTGTAAAACAACACTACACAAACTACCTCACTAAAACAAACTTTGGCTTATGTTTTATCCCCTGTGCCAAATTCGTGATGCATTTATTTAGATAAAGAATGATAAAAAACACCTTTCTAAGAGCTCTGCTGCCCTTATGGTTTATATAAACATTCCAATACTCGTACTCATGTTGACACTCTGACTCTATGATCAATATGGATGACACCAAGGGACTATTTGTAGAAGGCAGTTTTGAGTGGTTGAGAATCTAAACACCTAACTTGTTTACACAGTGTAGGTAGCAGGGAAGGAAATATTGCTTGAGAAGGGACAGGGTGATGCAGGGAGGGATGCAGCTGATGTAATCTTCTTAAATGTAGATAAACATTTTTTTTTTTGATTTTGGAATAGCTACCTTAATACTGACTGCATCACCTCATTTGTAACTGGTGTTTTTCTGTTCATTATACTGGATATTTCAAATGCGTGGCCTAGGTTACTCCAGTTTGCTGTAATATTTTCTCAGGATTTAGCGTGCAAAGCCAGCAGACCCCTGCTGGTTTCCTTCCACCTTCACTTGGTCAAGAGAAAGTTCAGATTCCTCAGGCATGACCTGCCTCTCGGGAGGGGCTTTGGGAACTCCTTCAGTTGCTTAGCCTGCTCTCCTTCTGCAGACTATACCACTAATCCCTGCTTCACTTAACCCCTTCAAGTCAGGCAGCAATCACATCTATGTACCCATAGCATGCGTGACACTGCTGACGTCCTTGCATTCTGCATCAGACGGGCACAGTGACCTCCTACCAAATCCAGTCAATGCTCATCATGCTGCTAATGCAATGTGCAGACCTAGAATCCATCCCTACTGACAGCAGAGGGTATTAACTGTGATTTCCAGCAGGCTGACACTGGCCTCTGTACAGATTGCAGTAATCCAACATGATTATTACTGTCGTGAGAAATTCTGCACTACTGAAGTTGAATGCATGTGGAACAAGTCTTTCACTTAGCTCTGCTTTCCTGCCACCATAAAGATATGCAGGTTCCCCATTAGTCAAAATTAACCCATCAGATTCAGGAGCTTTTGCAAGTGAGACTGATCACAAGTGCCTGACACTGGTGCTGGAACATATGCTGGCACAAACCTTGGTCCATATTTTGTGCAGGATCAGAGCCATTGATCGTAATGATCCATTTTTAACTTCATTATGCAGACAGAAAAGTGCAGTTTGGTTTCCACTGCACCTCAAAAACCAGCTGACTTTGTGAGCTGCTGATTTATATCCAGCTGTCCTCTACTACAGAGAAACGGAATTAATTCTGTTCTCAGATAGTCACTCTTTGACATTCACATTCCAACAACTCTGAGCATTTAGTCTCCTCTTCTGAACATAGCAAATGATTTTTTCTTCCCTTAGTATTCTCAAAGCACTGTTGGCTCTAATGTTGTTACCAGACTTGTTATCCTGTAGCAGAAGCATCAACTGGTGCTAATATGTTACGGTTACATCCATACTTTCAGGCACAGCCAGGTGTCTGGGACTCCTGGAGCAGCCTGCAAGTTACAACACCTAATTGACCTACGTTGTTCAACCCCTTTTTTTCAGGCAGGTCGCCTTTTGTGCACTTCCAAAAACAGAAAATTGGGGCAAACCAAGTTTTTGAATATCTATGCCAGTTTTGTAGTATTTTTCTAGGGAAAAAAAACAAACTATTATCTGTGCACATTTTTATCACTGCTTATCCTCCCCCTTAAAACAAAGACTGCTTTTATTATTTTTAATGACATTTTTTTAAAAGGTGTTTATTTATTCAGTTATTTATTTCCATTTTAAGTCTGGATCATTAACATCTGCTCTTTTTAACCTGGATTGTGAAGTCACTCATGCAGCTAATGGATGCTGTGACTAAAAACATAACCAATTTGGTAAAATCATAATTAACCTTCAGAGCAGAGAAAATATTAACCTCCAATGTAACACATTTCAAAAGCTCCTTCAAAATTCGAGCCACCTAATTCATTTCAAAACATACTTAGCCTAAATGAAAGATAAACACTGTTTTGAGTTATAAAATCAGTAGCAAAACCACTGCAGTGTGACACAGTGACATCAGGAAACATCAGTGCTCCTCTCCCAACAGTACAGAAGAAGCATGCTCTAAAATGAGATTGAAGCACACAGAACAGGAATGCTTCTCTGCCTCTGATGTCAACCCTGCGCTCTGAGCATCACCTGATCCAGGCTGTGTGTTAACCATCACAGCTCAATTTCTTCCAGCCTCACGCATGACAGCTTTTTTTTAATGTCAAGTGGATGGGGGAAAGTTCTGTGTTACTGTGCAAATGAAGTATTAAATCTAAGAGTTATGATTTACATCATGAAGCCAGAGGATTCAAAATTAGGTCCCATGATGATCCACTCAGAGATTCCTCATAGCTGGTGGAAAGCTTGGTGGATAGTCATGCAACAATAACTCATTTCTTATTTTTAGTTATTAAATCCCTCAGCTTCCACAATATTAATTTTCCATGTAAGCGATAGCTCCGGTTGCCAGAGGGATTTTATATAATTGCAGATGGTAGGAGACAGAGTTGGTAATTGCAAAAATGCAAAGGGAGATGTCCAGGAGATGATCTTCTATTAAGATGTGGCTGTTGCTATGGAATACTTTACTAACTGCTCCTCTGTGTGAGAGCTCTGTGATGCATCACTTCACGTAACAGGTTATTTTTAAAATGAACCTATTCTCATTGCTTTGCCTCCAAGAGCAAAATCAGATCACATCTCTGAGGAGCATTAATTGAAAAAGCTCCTGTGCTGGACAAGAGACATTATTTAGAATATGGTTTGTGGAGGAGTCAAGAGATTTGGAGTCTGCTATATCACCATGCAGACAGCACTGCAGTCAGGAGCTTGCACACTTGTCTCATGAGACAAACCCTAGTCTTTAAATTTAAAAATGCAGTTTTGAAGACCATAGTCACAGCAAGCAAATTATTACTAGAGGCTGACCCCCTTCATTTAAATTGAACTGCACATATATGCTTACATCAGAGTGACCATTGAAGTAAGTTCTCATAGAGTGATGGAAAATGCAACAGTGACAGCAGAGCAGCAAGGCCCCAGGCTGCAGCAGGCAAGGATTTGCTCAAACACAACAGCTGTGGGCACGGGAGAGGCTGCTTACCTTTGGAAAGCCTCAGGTAGGCAGGGATCTCTAGCAAGATCCCCTTATCTCCATTGCCAAGCCTTAAATGAGGTCTGGGAAGGGGCCTCTACTTTGTCCTGCTTTTGATGCAACTGACTGTGCATCCCTAAGACCATCTTTCTGCGTGACTTGTGGAAGAAGAAACACATTATTCTGCTCTTTACAGAGGCAGGAAAACGTCACCTGAGCTGAAGCACAGGCCTAGAAATGTGAGAACTTCTCTGTCATTTTCGTATTACATCACAGGCCAAAAGAAGAATAAGCATATATCTCTAGTGCACAAATAAAAAAGATTTCTTTTCCTTCCTCCCTCCCTCTCTCCCTTTAAAATATCCTTTGTCTCTGCCTTCACATAAAACCTTACAATTGTTTTTGGCTTATGCTATTCTCTTCTACTTGTTCCTTGCTAGCTGATCTGATAACATTTTTGTTAATAAAAAGTGGCTTATGGAAAGCACTGGGCTGAATACAAGTGAAAAATACACCAGGATATTTCTTTGAAGGTGCCTTGAGGGTCACTGAGAGGCTCCTGGATGAACCAGGCAAGCAGAGTCAGTCTCATGTGTGAGTTAACCTGTCCCTCAGCTCGAACCCTGGAAATCCAAGCATTCTCCAGGTGACAGTTGTGGTGAACACTTTCCAAACATACCATGCAATAGAAATACAGTCACATAAATGGTTCATTGGAAAACAAATTAATGTGAAATACAAATATGAGAGAAAATGAAAATCTAAATCTTTCTATGCATGTTTTGAAAAGGAAATAATATTTGGTGATTTGCTGAGCACTGGTTGCTGTGGACGAGCCCCATGTCTTGGGAATATGCCTCCCAAATTAGTTTTTAATTTCTCTATATGTTATGCACTGAATTCTGGGAGGTTTCCATCTCATTAATATGATAACATTTTTCTAAGGTCTGGCTAGTTTTTAGAAAGGAAGAGATGTGCATCTTTATGCTAAATTGCCTTTATCACAGATGGAAGCATTCAGTAGTGCACAACATCCTCTTGAACACATCTCATATTCTTATGCTTCTTATGCACCTCACATTCATCCGCTTTACTGAAGTTGCTTTTTAGGTGCTAAAATGAAGAAGAAAAAACAAAATCTGAATTTTCTTTCAGAGCATGGTTCAGTAAAAACATAGGCATGCAGGAACTCTCAGTACTACACTGTCTGCCCCGATCTCATTGCCTGCATTGTCATGCATATGCATCACGCTCTGCATGCGTATCTACAGTTAAGTCCACTGTTATATAATTATTTGACAATTGGAAGCTGGCTTTGGCAAACGAAACACCATCTGGTTACTCAAGCACTGTCTCAAGCCTGCTTCATAAAAGGTAATCTCTTTTTTTTTTTTTTTTTGGAATGGTGAGGACACATTTTACTTCCCTGTAGATCGATTTGCTTTCCAATATTTCTACGCTGTTCCAGCCAACATTTTCAAAAGTGATTAGCGATTTTGCGAACCAGATCTTTTAGAGGTATGTCTATTAAGTAGAGGTTTCAAAATCACTAATCCCTTTCGAAAGTCCTGCCTAGTGTTTTCTTAGTTGGAGTATCACGAGAGTTTTCCTTAAGCCTGTAACCACTGAAAAGGGATGAAGCTTAAGCACCCTGGGTGTGAAGATATGATGCCATTAAGGAGCTCAGCCAGCAGGTGGAGTTTAAATTGCATTTAAGCAGCGGACTTCGGTCTCCAGTTTAGGCTTAGCTGGAGATGTGCTCCTGGAAGTGTGTCTTACTGCCAGTTCTGGGAGAGCTCCGGGTCGTTAGAGCTTCCATCAGCTGGAATCATCAGGACATTGAGTTGTGTGCCACATCACATGTGCAGTGTTGGCGCATTCACTCACACTGACTTTGAAGTAAGCGTGGAAGAGTACTGAATAATTGTTACTATAATTAAATTAATTTAAAGTCATTTGTCAATTTTATACATACCTGAATCAATAAGAAGGGAAATGAGACACACAGATGACCTAAATTTCCAATTTTATCTTATTATTTTTTGCTTTGGTTCCTATGAGGAAAGAGATCGGATAAGACTTGATGACAACATTTCATTGCAAGCTGCATTAAGCACTGAAAGAGATGGGAGGGTCAAAAAGTAGCTTACAAAAATCATAATGTTCCTTTGGTAGCAATGGGAGGCAGATGAGAGCGGGGTTTATTACATCTGTCACTAAGCTGTATTATGAATCCAGAGTTGAACAGCAGCCAAAACTAGAGAAGCCAGAGCTGGCCAGCCCTCAGAGCAGCATGTCTGGGGCTGGCATCTGCCTGGGAATGGAGCCAGGCTCCAGGGCTTATACCTCCAGCCCCGAGATGAACTGTGTGGTCTGGCACCGCTTTATCTTACACTGTGAGCTCTGGCTTAAGGTTAAAGGCAGGACCTGATTTATGAGCACTGCTGTGATAAGCTGGCCCGTTCTGGGGGCAGCCTATGTTCTTTCACCAAAGTCAGCGCAGGAAGCGTGCAAGGCTGGAAAGAAAAGCAGTCATGGGCTGTGCTTTGGCTAATGGAGATACAAGCACTGCTGGTACCCAGAGAGATCCTTATCCCACACTTTACAGTCAGAAAGAAAAATATAATAAATAGAAAAATAAAATATAATAAAAAATTGCACTCTGCCATAAGACTTTGAAAGGTGAAATTTTGCACCTTTCTGGCATGAATGGCTCACAGAAACTCACAGAGATGAAGACTATAAAATCCAGGCTAATACTGGATACAAAACCATGCAGGAGTATGCAAAAAGGAAAGGGAAAGCCAACAAGCCAGGCAGCTCAGGGCCTGCCAGGTTACCCTGACTTTCTCCAAGCTATGTGGGAGAAGGAAGGAAATTGGCAGCCATTAAAAGCAGATGATGACACAACCCTGTTGCTGCTGAAACAATGCAAATTACAGTCAGAGCACTGACTAAAAATGTGCAGGCTGAAATCTCGGTCTGTAGAAAAGCTACTGCTTTAATCTAAACCAGATCCATTCCTGAGCTGGCAACACTGAACCTGTGACAAAGGCCTCAGAGAAGAAATACAAAGCAAAACCCAGAGCATGTTCAACAGCATTGTCACAGGCTGCTGAAAAACTACTGAAAAATGCCCAGGGTTTGGAGGAATTGAAATGTTTTCCAGGTCCTGGCATCTGCACCTGAGCTCATATGCTGAAATCCACAAGGCACCTGCTCAGCAGAGTGCCTGGGAGGACAGAAGGAAATAGTGGAAGCCGTAAAACTGAAGAGTGAATTGCTGTTAATGGCTCAGCACCCATCAGGGACACAGCAGCCAATGAGCAGATGGACAAACGGTCTGGGATCCAAGTAACATTAAACAGAGCTCCAGAAAGAATTTACTACCAAGTACCCTCAGTTCAGTGGATATAATCTACCTGACAAGGAGGAAGAACTTCTCCATACTGAGTACTAAAATTGAAAGTTGGCAAATGCTGCTTGGGAAGGCAAGCAAAAGCTAGGCAGCACCTCAGGAGCAGCCCACCCAGGGTCCCAGCCAGCCAGCACATCCCATTTTCTCCTGCATCAACGTTTTGATTATCACCTTAGAACTCAGCTATGTGATCACCATCTACCCCAGAGGCTGACTCTGCTGATGGGAGGACCTGCTCTGTGCCCAGAGCTCCAGCTTCACACCATCTTGCACCTTGCTTTCAGGCAGAGCTGAGTCAGCAGCTCGTACCATGGTGACTTCTTAAAGACAGCTCCAAAAAGCAAAGAAAACATTTGGCGTTTCACACTTGAAAAGCTTCGCTGTAAAACGCCTTCCCAGTTTCCCTGTGCAATGCTGTAAACCTCCCTAAACTAGACTCAGGATACTCAGCCAAGATCAGGGTGTTTCTTTAATTTAGCCTTTTCTCGTGTTGTTTTCTTCAGACTCCAAGCAAAATCTAGCAGGCAATCAGCGGAGGATGAAACCCATGCACCTGAAATCGGATGGGATCCCAACAGTAAAGTGATGGTTGTGTTCCCACACATCAACTGCAATATTTCCAGCACACTTATTTTTATTTCAGACATCAAAAGAAGTGAACAGGCATTAAAAAAAGGGAAGAGGGGAAGAATTCCAAATTGCTATATAAGATAAAAGGAGGGAGGATGAGGAAGCATATAATTTTACCTTTTGAGCTGTGTTTGAATCTTAGTCCATGAGTCCCCCAGTGAACTCCAGTTTCACTTGGGTTTACTGCACATTCAGTGTGACTTTGTCCTTCCCAGATGCTGGGGAGATGGAAACAAGTTCCTATGAGAGCATTGCAAAACTGACTCTGCTGTAATATCTCTGTGCAGGGGCTGAACTAACTGAGCATTTCACATTTTCCATGGCTGAGCAGTGCTTGGGAAGTCACCATTAGGGCTGAAGCACCATAATCCCTCTGTGTGCCTTGGCACCCAGAGACACCAAGAAGAGGCCAGTGGCATCGTAGGGATGTGCCAGAACAATGGCAAATGGCATGCAGGCTGGGGAGAGCCAGGCTTCACTTCATTATTCGGTAAATTACAACAGATGGTTTTAAAATTACATCATCTGCTGTAACTTTTTGTTTTCAGCAGAGATTCATGCCATCACCTCAGCCTGAAGACAAAGCAGACAGTGGATGTTTTATTACTACCACATCTCTGTCCATTCCTACCAGTCTGAGGGTGCAAGGAGGCAGAAATATAAGATGAAAAAGTGCCATGGGAGAGCATTACAGAAAATTGTCCTCTTAGGTTTCTAGGAAACTGGTGTTTCTTTCATTAACTACCTTGCTCCAGTGCTTCATCCTGTAGCACGTAGCTTTATGAGTGCAGAAGACCTATGACAGGTTGTCACCAAGGGCTATTGCTTTATTTAGGCCGCTCCCCACAATGTATGTTCATGAAATTGTCACCTCCTGCTGCAGTGAGAGCTGTCTGTAGCTGTGGCCTCTGCGTGCATGCGTGCTGCTCCTCTGCAGATGGCTGCTCTGGAGTTGCTGTGATACAAATGCAGTGCTGATTTGCAGTGCTCCTTTCCTTAAATTCAGGAAATAGCTCAACAGGACACAAAAAGCAGTTTTTCAGTGGGCAAGTGGAACCCCTGATTTTTGCCATCTGACTGGATTAGCTACTGAAATTATAATAAGGAGGTTGTGATCAGTTGGCAGTGTACAAGAATGGCTACTGACTGTTTATAAGGAGGGACTACAGAGCGAGAAGCAAACAGATTTAACATTGCAGCTGGAACGAACAGATATGAGCTATTGAAGCTGCAGGAGGATCCATCAGAAGAAAATTTGCTGATTTGATTTAATAAAGACCTCTGTCAGGCATACATCGTGAAGATGGGTGTTTTCTCATTAGGCAGCCCTGGCAGTGTACTTCATAAGGTAGTTTTGCTTTCCTTTATGGTGTTATTCATCAGTGCTCTGGACTGTGTAAAACACGAGCACAGCATTCTCCCATTATCCAGGCAGCATTAACTGCATTGCATCTGTTCTTCTGGAAGATACACAGGAGACCTGTTTCTATATTAAAGCACTGAAAAGTACAACCCCAGTGGCTACATTTTGGTTATCAGAAGTACAAACACTTACAGAACCAGATTTAATCTAATTACATAAAAAAAATAACATAGGAATGCACAGAGAGTATAGCACAATGTGGTGAAGACAGCTTCTGCACAGGGAGGTGATGGAGTGTAATCGAATCCAGGACTTAGTCTGTACTTTCAAGAAGGAATAAATCCTGAGTGTCGCTGCAGGTCAGCCAGGGAAAAGAGAAAGGGAGGATGCTGGTATATTTCCTCCAGGTTTGGCAATAAATAGTCAGAGGGTTAGAGAAATTGGGTAGAAGTCCAACATTTCAGTGGCATTGTAAGGGTACAGGAGGGGGACAGTGGCACAACATGGGGTTGTGTCCTTTGCACAGCCAGATTGTCAGGAGGTCCATGGTTTGCACAAGAACGCAAAAGGGTTCTGTTCTGCTCAGTGCTCTTTTCTTCTTCATGAGCACCAAATCCAGAGAGACTTCACTGCAGGAGATATTGCTTTTCATCTATTTCATAGCCTGTCTGATACCCACACATGAAAATGGTCAGGAATATGAGCTGGTGCTGTCCACATGCAGCTGGTGAGTACCAGAGGTGGGATTTTCATTCCTGGAAGTACCAACCTTTCCTCACGAGTCAACTCAATTCCGTGCCTCTCATGTTGTCATCAGAGAGGTTTAGGTATGAGATGGAGACAGAGTGCCTTTGGTGTTCCAGACATGCTCTCTATGGCTTTAAGCAGCTCATGTCAGGATAAAGCATACGCAGCAAAGATTTCACACAAGCATCAGGCAAACACAGGGACAACCTGATTTCTTAAAGAAGATTCAATCTAAGTCTTCATTTTGTGAGCTTCCCAGCAGCTCTGTCATTCTGAATGAACATTTAAAACAACTATTTTTCTGATGCCATGAGAGAAACCAACCCGCATTTTCCTAAGGAGAGAGTCATCTCTTTTGTAAATGTGTGAGAAAATGTTGCAGCTTCACCCTTCAGGAAGCAATGCTTTTAAATACACAGCTTTTTTTCACTGTGGTTTGGTGGAGTTGCCACTGATTATTGTATCGGAAATTTGCATTTGTGAAGACAAAAGCAATCCAAAATAAACCTGGAGAACGTGGATATCATTTATCCTTTTTTTTTTTTTTTTTGGTCTCATTCCTTCCTAGAGACGTTTATCATATTCAGTAGAGGAATCAAGACATAGCTCATGTTGCTTCAACTTCAAACGACTAAGGGCCTTTCTATGCAAGCCTGTATTGCTGTGCTGAGAGCTCAGACCCAGCAGGTGTCAGACCCTGCCAGAGCTCAGATCCTGCCTGTGATGACATCGCGGCGTTAACAGAAGAGTTATTCATCATATATTTCTTCAGATCAAATTTGACCCCCCAAAAGAGACTACTAAAAAGCTTAACCCTAAAACATGCTGTGGATTAAGAGAAAGAATGGAAACAACTGAAGAACAAAGTGAACAAGGGCAGGATTCCCTGTACTTATAAATGAATGCTCCAGGATCCAGACAACTGACCAAGTGTGCTTTCCAAGAGATGGATTTCTGCAGTTTGACTCTGCACTTAGAGCCCATCAGAAAATAAAGCTGTTGTGCAAATGGTGATGAAGGCAGCTCACTTTGTTTAGTGTAGTCTTGCTTTCAGGCCAACAGCAAATACAATTAACAGTGAGAAATAAAGAGCAACTTCAGAACTGCCTTTGGTTAATCTAAACTGGCTTCAAAAATACAAGCAAGCTAATAGGAAATATACAGCACCAAACTGTTCATTGGGTGAACTGGTACAGCTGCACTTTCATTGCACACTGCAACGAAAAAGTGATGTGCTTGTGGCATTTTACCCCAGTGACACCTTGAAGATTTCCAGCCAGCCACATTACAGAGATGCTCATGGCTTAACGTGGAGCAGATGGCATCTCTGCTCACCTTCACTGTGACCTACAAGTGCCGCAGGTTTGGTCCCAGGTTGATTGGGTTTATGATTGCATTGCTGTGGTGTGGGGGCACCAGCAGTGCTGTACATCAGCTAGTAGGCATCGGTTCTGTGAGAAGAAAATTACAGCTGTGATTTTTTATTATCGCTTTTCCACAACCTCTTTTCCTATGATTCATATTGCCTTAAGAGATTAGTTTTCTTTACCATTTAACCTCTCTCAATATTGCTGCCTGAACCAAATTTATGTCTAGGATAAAGCTATGTCCTCCTTTTATTGAATCCAGGTACTTTTCATAATGAAACTAAGGTCATGTGATCTTTGATTGTGGTACTTTGAATTCTTTATTGAAAATGTATATTATATATTTTTATGACATTAATTTAAATGTCTCAAAATAAATGACAACATAAAAAATAATTAATGTCCCCGTTCGGCTCATTATCTCTTTGGATTTGATTTGTGTTCAAAGAGCTGGAAACTCATCTGACCCATATAGGCTTGGGTGTTGAGGAGCGCTGCCTCATGGCAAAGTTTGGGACTGAACAGCAAGGGCTCGTTTCATTAGTATGATGCTGTATTTTTTTTATTTGCTTGCAAGTTCCTTTGGTAAATTGCATTCTCATCTATACAGGATGTTATTCCACCTTCATCACCACAGAGTGCCTTCCAGCTAAGCATTCTGTGATCCAGCTAACATCTGCCACATTCATTCTCTCTTTCATCCTTACCCAAGCGTGTGCATGTTTTGCTGTTGGTTTTAGATCTACATGCTGCCATGTGCCAGTGTTACAGAAAGTCATATGTGCATCAAACACTCTTCTAAATAACCTGCATTATTGATCCTGCAGTACCCCTCTGCTTTATGGCCCGAGATTCGGAAAACTGAAATAGGGGGCTGAAGTTATTGTAATCTCACATGACAGAAATAATTATAAAAACCATCAGGATTTCATTATCTTTATGTATATTTTTATATTATTCCAAAACCTTGAAGATCTTTAACCATGAGTTAGACCATTTGTACTAGAAGCTGTACAGTCTGTTCCTTCAGATCATTTACAATGTAATTGTAAGACAAAGGTTCTTGTCTTTTGACGCATCAAACCATCTTATCGTAGAAAAAAAAGGACACAATTTCCTATTAAATGTCACAGAGAAGTTCAGAATGCCTGAAGAACTACCTTTCTCTTTAGTTTTAGAAAGAATTTCGAAATAGGTATTACTAGCATTGTTTTAATTATTAATCATAATAATATTGTGGTGCACAAATGCAGTGAGCTGTGCCCAAAAGGTGTTTTAAAACTCTGTCTGGTGAGCAGCAGGCAGGTCAGGCACTGCTCAGATTCCAGCTTGAGCTCTGCTTAGGGCTTCCTGAGAGGAACCATCTGACGAGGCATAGCAGAGGAATATGGAAATGCTTGAAAGTCAAGACCAGTGTTAGAAGACGATTGACATTTATTGACTTCCTGCACCATCTAGTGGGGATTAAAATTAATTGCTCTTATTTTATGAGGATTCTAGGCTGTTCAGTATGCCCATGTTTTCCTCCTTTGGGTGCTGGGCAAGGCCCTGGAAGACCAAGTACTTGTCATTTGCTCAACAGGGCCAGGCTTCCTTAGAACCATCAGTGCCACCTGAGACAGCTATGACTATAACCAGAGCACATAGCAAAAAGCAACTCTTAGGAGTCAGCACAACTGATCTAAGGCCAGGTGAGCCCATGTGAGGGGCAGGCTTTGTGGAGCACTGTGGGTGCACCACAGTGCGGGCCTTGAAGGGCCATGACTGGTGGGCCATTGAGAAGACATCAAGGAACATTACTGGTGGACCACTGAAAAGGCCTTAGGGAACACTATTGGAGGGCAATTGAGCTGTGGACATTCACAAGACTTTGGAGCCAGCTGTATTTCCGTGCTGCAGGAGAACATTCTTCATGAAACAATATTTTTCAGTCTGCCCAGAGGAGGAGCCAAGATTTGAGCCTGCAGGTGGAAGCAAAAACCACTGATGGAACCTTAATATAAGGCATTTCCTTGAACATAATTTGCTTAATTATCAGTGAATGGGATGCCATTAGGTGATTACACTCCTTATTTTCTACTCAGGAAACAGCACCCAGCTTTTTTTTTCTGTTGCTGAGCAACAGCTATGCTTTGAAATTCGGTTAAGTGGTAAATGAAAAACATTTTAAAACAGACATGAAATCACTACAGAGGCAACCCTAATTGCTGTAAACAACCAGAAGGTTGAAAAATCCCACATACAGAATACAATTTATGAATTAAAAAATTGTCCAGACTAACTGAAAGGGAAGAACGTACAGAAAAGTTTGAAGAAGGAGAAGGAGCTTTCCTCCCCCAAGAGAAAGCTCTAATTGTTTTCAAATGACTGTGTTTGTTTCTCCTGCTGTAGCCCTTGTTTAGTTAACACATTAACCTTCCCTTCTTAGAGCTGTGTGGTGAACATAGTCAACCAGATATTCATACACCTGACAAGCAGTAACAAAAAGCACACTCTGTCTTGGAAATCTGCATGTCATAGGCTGGAAAATGTTCTTCACTGCCAATTTTATCCTATTCAAGACCAGTGCTTATCTTGACCTGCCATTTTGGCAGATATATTTTCAAGTAACAGGAACCAAGTGGATTTTAAATACTTCCCTTGAGCTTTGGTAGCACTGCTTTGGTTTCTCTTGAAAGTAAGTAGACCACGATGAAGCTGGACCATACAGAGGGATCAGACTGAGGCCTTCCTTCAGACTATCCCAGCAATACATGTTAGATGTATTGTGATATTATTAATTTTGGGTTGAGGCTACTGGTCACTGCAGGCAGATACCTACTTCACTGCTTTGTCTTAATGTTTGGAAAGATCTCCATTGCATTGCACTGATTTTCATGTGAGAGGCAACCACCTTGCAAAGATTGTTACTATACCTCTCCTCACCCACAGGGCGAAAGTCCTTCCACCACAGGACTGTGTAGTTGTGTTTCTCAGTATCTGGAGTGCTGAGACTGCAGTGCACACTGTTGAGATGTCTGTCTCACTGGACCTACCAATGATACCCAGCGTAGGGGTCTTGCACACTTGGCAGTGACAGCTAACACACTTCTTAATGTTGTTCCATGTTGCAGTGAGGACAGCACGCTTCCTGGTTTTAAGTCTTCAAGTGCACGAGGAAGCTGCCTAGCAAAACTTCTTAACATAGAGAAATTTATTTTCACTGGCATTTCTGAACATCCATATTTATATTCACTCACTCAGAAGAAAAAAGGAATGTCAGCAAGTTTTCAGAGAATATTCTACTGCATTCACTCTTTTTTCCTCTGCAGCTTTTTCTTTTTTTCTTTTCAGTATTCTTTTTGCCAAACACCCTTTAATTGTGTCTATTGCTTTGATGGGCCCTGCAGAACTGCAAACAGAAATGACTGCAGGTTCTACGTAAAAATAGAAACTCCTTGAATATCCCTCTTAAAAACATGGCTATAAGGATGTGCTTCAGATTTGGGGTGTTTCTTGGCATTGCTGTTGCCACTGATTTCCCAAGTAATGGTTAGCCTTAATCTATCTGTCCCACTAACACCCACAGACATTGTCTTCTTTGGTTTTTGTTTTCGTTCTGATCACAAACACAGCAAAATCCTATCTGAAACTTGGATGGGTGTTAATAACTAATGGACCCCAACAAATCGTCTGAAATGCAAAGGTGGGTCAGATGAATGGTTCGTATAAAAGTAACTCCCGGTGAACCATCAGGTGGGAATTAAAATTTAATTTAGAATGTACTATCACTGCTGCGGTGGTGGTGGTGGTGATTTACTTGATTGACTGCTGGTTTCTTTCACCTTTGCGAGCCTTAGGTTTTTACTATCTGAGGAAATTAAGGCTGAATTGCAGCAGGAAATTCCTTGTACCCAGGTGTTTCTGGTTATCCGATTAATAACTTGGCTAGTGGGGAGGCAAGGATTAGGATGGGATGGTTTGGAATCTAAATGATTCTCATTGCTCAGTACCACACATTGACATTCTGGCAGCTGCTTTGTTTGTTCTCAGTGAAAGATGGGAAAATCCTACTGAGCTAAGTAACAGGTCCAGCAAGCAGTGGTAATTCCATTGTTCTTTTTTCCATAGGTGGGGTGAAAATCTAGTTTTATAGAGTTGTTCTGATTTAATGGACTGAAATAAGAAAAAAAGGAATACACTGTTGAGTTCTGTTGGGTTGTGATTTGAGTTGTGTTAATAATCCAGCTGCATCTCCTACTGCTGCCACTCTCCAGCCTGCCTCGTGCTAACTTTTCCTCCTGGATGCACGCACTGAATGGCTGGGAGATGGGTCAGGCCCTGGTCAGCTGGACGGCCCTCAAGAGGCCGAGCTGCTCTTTTGTCAGTGTACACAGCCAAAATCAGTGCTAATTCAGTGAGCAAGGACACTGTGCTGGAGCTAGGTGGTGATGATACCTGCGATGCTAAGAGAAGTCATTTCAGGTTAGGAACACCGGGGTAAACTCTCTTCATTAGGGTCATGTTCAGCAGCTGGTTTGAGAGTGACCGAGACAAAAACTAACGCTATGGTGATGGCAGACAAGGGCCCCAGGGCCAGGGAAAAAGTTTAGGGCCAAAGCACAGGGCTCTGCCTCCCCTTGTGTATGGCCCATGAGAGTTGACCGTGAGGTGAGGTTTGCCCCTGAGCGAGGTTTGCCTGTGCTCTGTACGACCCATTCCTGGGTGCACTACTGTCACCCAGACACAGGCTTTTCCTTCTGCCCAAGGCTCCATTGCCCTCAGCAGTGAGACCACAGTCCAGAAATCACTCCACAGCAGGGAAAGTCAGGAAAATACCTCTCAGATGCTCCATGCACTTAACAAAACATGAATTAAGCTCTTTTCTCACTTCAACTTCACATGAAGAATAAAGAGATTAAAAGAAATAGAAAAGTCATTTTCTTTGCCCAAAGCTATATTTCATTTACTACAAGTAAATCTTAGCAGCTGGACCTACAAGAGTGCTGTGGATGTGCAGGCTGGCAGACTGGCTTGTAAAAGAAACAGAGAGCAAGCAAGCTAGAGAATTATTTCCCCAAGCCTTCAAAGCTTTAATTCCTACAGACCTCTGGGCTTGGTTGCATTGTCAGAGCTAAGTGGATGGAAACAGGATCATTTCCCTCAAGCAGTCATTAAGGAAAATGACCAGATTATTATGGGTTTCAGGTACTGTTGCAGCAGCCTGATGGAGTGATAACCAGTCACATCTTCCTGCACTGTGCGAGCAGACACAGCCCGAGGTTTGTAAAACACCAGCAGCCCTACAGCTCCCCAAAGGTATCAGCTCTCCTCCCTTGTGCTGCAAACTGCAGATGAAATAGACCCAGAATGGAGTAGAATAATGTTATGTAAACCGCCCTGGGTGCCAAATGGAAATGTAATTTGCAGGCATGTGTCAGCAGAGAAAGTCCTTTCCTACAGGAGAAGAAATCCAAGCAGCCACATGGAAATACTTTAATTCAGCATTAGCCATCAGAGGAGATGACTGTTGCAGAGCATGGGAGCCAGGCAATTTGGTCCTGAACTTTAAATACATGCAGTGCCAAGAAATTTTAGGGGATATAGGATTTGTAATGCAGCATTGCAGAGTCAAGAAGGGAACTGGGGCAAAGCTTTTGCTGCACTGATCAATCCATTCATCGGAGCTACAGCAGACATTCAAACCAGGAGGTGGTTCAGGAAACCTGCTCACCCTGCTCTTTATCTCTTGGCCATGAGACATACACTGAGCCTGGGGGCTGTCACCCTCTCTGCCTGTTTCTGAGCTGCAGGATGCAGCTGATGCCCTTACCCATCCCAATGCCATGCTTCAGTGCTTCCTCCCTCCCTCCCATGTCTCTCTGCGGATCCAAATAGCTCCAGGGTAGGTGAATTTTTCCACTCTGTTCCAGGTCTAATTTCTCTTTCAAACTAGTACCGTATATCTTTCCCCACCTCCCACTTGTCACTTTATGGCTTGCTGGATCTGTTTCCTTTAATGCTTGAAAATATACAGTTAAAATCACCTTAAAATTACTAATATGCCTTTTTATTTGAAAGGCTTATTTCCCTGAAAGGCTTTCCCAGTCTTATATGAGGGCATGCTCTCTAATATTAAATATTTTTTTTTAAAAATGGGTGCACATCTGTTTGATATTTAACTCAAAACAAATGGTGAGAGTGGAGAACATGAGCAAAATTACGCTTCAGATAGCTATAAAAGGTCATTTTTGCTTTAAACTACAAAGGATGAATAGGGGCATATGACACACATAATAAAGGCAGAGATAGGTTTAAAATGCCCTCCGGCTGTGCTGAGGTCAGCTGCTAGCTTACAAGAAAGGACACACTTTGCCCTTCTTGTTTTCTGCCACCCAAAAGTCTGGAGGAGCAAGCTGGGTGCTGTGTGCGAGGAAGGTCACCCAATCTCTGCTTTAAAACATATTTTCCTCCATCTTTTTCTAAACTGAATACTGAACTGATAAGTGAACACCTGGCCCGGTTTCTTTCCAGATGATAATTGGAGGGTTTCACTTGTCTTGCTGAAGAAGCCATTGCCTGTGCCATGCCATACACTGAGAAATTCCTCACTCTCAGATATTCCTTTGATTTGCCACAGATATGTGTGTTGCCTTCTGGCCAAGACAGAAGGGACTGATGGAGACTGAAAGCAAGCACAGTGCTTTGGGGTGCTTCTCCAGCCCCTGTGCGGTGCCATCAAACTGGGAGGTTTGCCTCTGGCTGCGGGTTGTGCCTGTGCTGGGCTTTTAGGGCAGGGTTTGGCTGGGAGCCGTCAAGCTTCCCTGAGCACTCCCCATGAAGTTTCTGGGGGGAAATGAAGCGGGAAATGGGCCATTTCTCATTGAGGACTGGCGCAGTCCCAAACCAATGGGAGCAGAAGAGATTTCCAATAAAACCCTCTTGAAAGGTGAAGGAGAGGGGAGACAAGATGCTGGCTGCAAATTGCCTCCAACCATCTGCTCCAGAAGCACCGTGAGCCGGGGCAGGGCATGGCTAGTGCCTTGTTGGTACACGAGGGGGGGGAAATGCCGGCTAGAATTTGGCCATCAGGTGGCTGTTGTATCTGCCAGAACATCTTTTCTGCTGTTAGAGAACAAGATTAGGGAAGAAACGTGGAACAAGAAGGTCAAAACCTTACACGGAGCTCCATGCTTCTAAATCTGCTGCCAGGGGTATTTGGAGCCTTGCACACATTTCTGTGCTGAAGGGGCAAATTTGGAGTCTTTCTTTGTAAAATAATGCTGCTTTTGAGCTGGGTCCCTCGAACACACACATGGGTCATTTATCCTGGTGGGAGCTGCTCAGGTCCTGTCAGGGGACCAATCTGCAAATAATGAGGTATTCCTACCTTTTAGACATGAGATACGTGTGCACATTTAAAACATTTGGAGCAGAAACTCAATGTATTTTCAGAGCATTATTGAGCTTTGTACTTCAATCTGCAATCGCTAGAAAGCAAATTGTCCGTAGCTATATCTCATAACATGTAGGGTATTAATGGGAACCAGGTATCCTCCTTCAAAGGAACAGGAACATCAAGAATTGTATCTGTTTCTCATGTTCTAGAAAGCATTTCACAGTTTTAATGATCATTCAAAGGGGAGGGGAAAAAAAAGAGCTGGACAATAAATTCAGGAGCTAGTTCAGTCACAGAGAGTTACAAACACATCCTCTGGCTGAAATGTGCTTTAGGAAAGGCCGATGTGCCACACATTGTCACAGCAGGCACACGAGCTGCCAAGTGCCAGCACCAAGGCACAATGGCAAGGAGCCAACCCAGCTGCCTTGGTTACAGTGCCATTGTAAACTTTATTTCTTATGCTCAGTGTGTACTGAGAGCGATCCCTTTGTTCCATATGGCTTCCATCTAGTGACATTGCATCCTGTGTAGGAGAGGTCAAGGAGTGGATTATCAGCAAGTGTTTCAAGTCAAGAATGAAGGGAGCTGGCAGGGCAAATCTGCACAAAGCCTGCTCTGTGCTTCTCATCGCTGCAGTGACCTCAGGGTTTCGGTGCCTGTGCGTCCCCCCCTTTCTCCCTTCATGTGCCGAGCACAGCACAGGCAAACGTGTTAGCACAGCATTTCCCTGGCAGGTTTTTAGAGGCAGAAAGAGAACAAAAGCAATGCTGAAAGCCTGGCTGAAATGTGTAGCGGTGAGCAGGCAGGCTCATGAGCCAGGAAGGGAGCAGCACAAGGAAAGATTGCTTCCCAACCCCATCCCCATCCCCATCTCCCATCATCTCCATCCTGTCCCCTCCACACATCTCACTGCCCAGCCCTCTTGGGTCTGTGCACAGAGTAATGGTTGCTGAATGTTCCCATGAGCCTATTAACCCTGCTCTAATTAATGGCGAGAGAAGGAAAGTTTTGTGGTGCTCCAGGATGATTTTCTCCACCCTGCTCTCTGAGCATTCCTGACCCATGTGATGGCATTAGGAGAGATCTCTGCTTTGCAAGAAAAACTTGATTTACCTTACTACAGTTGGAAAAGACCTCTCAGACCCCCAAGTCCAAGCCCAACCCCCCCCCACCATGCTGACTGAGCATGTCCCCTAAGTGCCACATCTCCACTGTTCTGGAACGTCTCCATGGACAGTGACCTCATTTCCCTGGGCAACCTGTGCCAGTGCCTGAACGATCTTTCAGAGAAGAAATTGTTCCTAATATCCGATTTGAACCCTCCCCGGTGCAACTTAAGGCTGTTATCTCTCGTAATGATTTTAAATGAGTTGATCTCCCCACTGCTGTGGTCTTAAAAACACGGCAGTGTGAACTGGTCCTGCTCTGGTTCTGCTCCTCAACGCAAAAAGCTGTAGGTAGATTTGGATCGGTTTCTCCCAGATTCAGAACAGTTTAATTGCAAGTTCCTCTCCTTTCTACCTTGTGGATGGAGAGGAAAGTTTGCAGAGCACAAGCTTGCTGTAACAGAGGGGAAATGGCAGAATCCCCACTGCCAAAGGGAGGGTGCCCTGAGCCTCAGCCCACTCTGCTCCCCCTGCTTGTCCCACTGTCACCATCAATTCCTCCTTCTGCCTCCTCCAACAGCATTGAGTTCTTTTCCAACCTCCAAAACGTTTCTTTTGTCTCTCAGAGCACTACACCAGACATCGGTAGGTATGCAAAATTAATAACTATATTTTAATAACTCATGACCTGCAAGACCTGAGCAATTACAAACCTCACAGGGTTATTACCGACCAAGTAAAAAATATATTTCAGTTAAACATTCCTCACATAATATCCCCACTGCAGTCAGCATTTCAAGAAAAGCAGTGTTACAACTGCTGTTTCTCTGGTACCTAATGAGTTAGCTTTGGCTGCAGATCAGGAGCTTGTGACGGGTGTAGTTTACATTGACCACTCCAAGGCTTTCGATATTCTGGACCCGAGCTTGTTGTTTAATGACAGAAAATCAAACCAGGGCAGGGGGAGCATGGTCAGCTGGCTGCAGTGCTGCTGGAGAGGGCTCCAAGTTCCTATCCTCCATCCTCCAATGTGAGCTTGGTACTGGGGCTGAGGAGGGAGCGGGGCAGGGCTGGGGCAGGGCTGTGTCCTATGGCAGTGGTGGGGAACATCACTCCTGATTTAGCAGCTGCTGGAGGGCTTCGGGCTGAGGATGGTCTGGAGTACAAGAGCCAGAAATACATGACTGCTGCCATAAAAAGAGATGCTAAGCAGAAGGATTTCTGCTTTGGAAGGAGGTGATTGGATGGGAATGGGAATCAGCAAAACTGTGTGTGGATAGAGAAACTGAATAGGAACGATTAGTTTTTGCTGCAAGACACGAGGAGGGAATGCAATGAAATTCAGGGCGGTGGCTTTTGGACAAGCAGAACACGATCAAATCCTCATCCTGAAGCTCAAGGCTTGAACCTCAGGCTGGGTGCCCTGCAGGCAGTTTGTAGCAGGGGAAGGTGGATGGAACAGCATGTTGCACTTATCCACTGCCTCCTTGTTAACAAACCCATGCTCCAGCCCTGACTGCTGCTTCATCTGAGTTGTCAGCCATTATACACATCTGACATGCTTCTGATTTTGTTTTTCTTTTACCACTAGTTCTCTGTTCACCCATGAAAACAGATGATCGCTCCCTGTAATGCTGTGTGTCGGAAGGAACAGATGTCAGAAACAAACACAGAAAGTTCTCCCTTTATGCTCTGCTTGCACTGGATCATCTTCTGATTCAACTTCACCGTCAGTTTGTTGTTGTTTTTTTTTCTCCATTTTACCGTTGCACCATGCAAAAAGTGTGTCAATACTAAAAGGGATGCATCATTATGCTCCTGAAAATAACATTGGAGTGGCACTTGACCCCATTGCCAAAAGAAATGCAGTTGGTCTTTGACTCTGAAACATTGGCTCCTTCCCTGTGGACATGGCATAGGGGTGAGCTGAGGTCTCACAGGCTGGGAATGAGCAGAGCCCACTCCTCCTGGTCCTCTGAAAGGAAAATCTGGGAGCCTCATGCTGCAGTGGGACTGGTGCCTTACCACAGTGCCAGTGCACAGAAAGAATCACAGAAAACAGTGCTAGCTGGGCACAGCATCCTGCACAAAGCATTTGATTCGCTTTACTTGAACAAAGCCTCCAGATATTTGATTTAGATTTCCTGTGTCTTTCCTTTTGCTCAGAGATTCATGGCACGGGAAGCAGGAAGAGCATTAGATGATGCGCACCTCGGGTACATCGCATCTATCACGGGCCAATAAACGTTGCCTGGCTCATTTCTGCTTGGAACCTCATCACTTCTGCTTCACCCAAAAGCATCTTCCAGAGCAGCATCCTGCCTTGGTCTGAAGCCCTCAAGAGAGAGAAAATTCAATTCTGCCCTCTGTAATGTGTTAATCAGCCCCATCGCTCACAGCGCGTGCTTTGTTTCCGGTGCAATTTGCTGACATGCAAACAGCTCCTAGAGCTCATTAGTGCAGGGCTGTGCTCTGAGCTGGGGGCTCCAGCCCTCCCCGGCTGCATCCTCATTGCCATCAAACCGCTTCCAGTACTTTGCATCTCATGCATGTGATTCTCTTCCATGTGACCCTAGGATACCTACAGGCTTGCAAAGGATGGTGGCACCCTGGTGTCTCCTCCAGCAGCGTGCTGGCACATTTTGCTTACTTACACCACTTGTTTCTCAGTCACAGAACCTTCCAAATTTCCATTTCCTCCTGCCTTGTGTCAGCATATTAAAAATCTTTAGCATGTCTTTATTATTTACAGTTGTTTATTGTTTAGCCTAAAATAGCCTCTTGGATGCTGACAATACTCTCACATGTTGATTCCAAAAGAATTTGATGCTTATTTGCTATTCAAACCTGAGATTGTGCAACATCAGGATAAAATGGGAGCAATTTATTTTCCTGATCAGATTTTCTCTCAGCAGGATTAAAACGGCCACAGCAGTAAAGAGTTTACAAACTCACTAAAGAACTGTAATAACTTCCCTTCTCACTGTCGGGTCAAGGAAAGGTAATACATGTTTCCAATCAGCTTTGAATTGAACTCAAATTGTAGGTTTTATTTCACTTTAATCCATATGTGAGTTCACGTTAAAGGTAAGAGAAATCACAGGGCTGCAAACATGGAGCAGAGTTAATTAAATTCTGCAGCTCCTTCTGGAAGAGCCCTGGCTCTGCTTGCACAGAGAGGTTTCAGGGTACTTCTGAGCCATGGGTTCACCCTGATGGCACCGAGGACATCGTTGGATGCATTTATGACTGTGTGAAGCACACTGTGAGAAACCTTGCAGTTCTAGGAAACTGTTCTTTCTTGCCGAGCCACCCACAAAAAGCTCCAAGAAAGAAAAGGAAAATACCCCTGGTGGCACAGCATGGCCTTGGCTCAGACCCAAACATGATAGTTATCTGAGGTAGCAAATGCTGCTTTGAGAAATGATGAACTCTTCTTAGACCTCCTTCTCACTTTCTCACTTAGTATGGGAACTGATCTTTTCCTTTTCTTTTCCATTTCTGTTTTCTGTCCAGTCTTGCTTCAAATGTGCTCTGGAAAAGAGCTTCTACCATGCAGGAGAGACTCTTTATGTTCTAAGCACTGAGTCTATAATTCACTGCCTTGCAGTGCTGAAACCCTAACTCTGGTTGTTTTGCAGAATAGAGTGCACTAAGCCTGTGCTTATCCTCTGCTAGACCTTGTCTGAAGGGTGATATAATAATAATATGAAAGCAGTGTGTGGTGCAAGTCAGTGTCAGCTGTAGCTCACCCAAGAACTGCACATCTCTGGAGTCCCAACTGGGGGATGTGGTCAGTGGGCCTCTGAGAGTTGACAGGTGTGTGTTGGGACCAGGGCTGCCTGCACGTGGTAGGGAGGGCAATGCACCTTGAATTCTGCACGTCAGCATCCAGGGAAACAAGTTTTTCATCCTACACGAAGTTGACAGTGAAAGGATTTTGTGTATAAAAGAATGAGTTGAGTTCTGGATGAATGACATACAGTGTGTGAGGACCTGAAGAAGGAAATCTTCACTAAACCATGATGTTTTAAACATCCAAATTCTGAAACGAAGCACACAGCATCCATTTTGCCTCATGCAATAAAAGAAAAGCCTCCTTAGACATACTTATTATTCTTCAGCTTTCCACAGGGTATCAGTGGCACTGATATCCTCAATTCTCGAGCAGCACATTTCAGATTCTCTGTGTTCTGGGGGCTGCAGTTGGGCTCTGGAGGATCACAGCCCAGGATGCCAATGCAACTTTGCCTCCTGCAAACCCAACTGCTCCACAGCAGAGTGCTGGGGAAGGGCTGAGCTCATGCCAACGAGTTCTTCAATTTGTCAGAAGCATTTTGAGTGCAAATTCTCATTCTTCTCAATTCTCCCGCTCTTGTGCTTGTGAGAGTGCTTGGAAGTTATTTGTCCTCAAGGCCATGGATCTGTGAAGAGGCTTTTTCATGGCTGTGCCTCTCAGCCCTCCCCTGCTTCTCCTCCTGTCTTCTTAATTTTCCCTCTCTGCAGAATTGTCCTTGGCTGCTCCGAGTTTCTGTTCCCCAAAGTTCTTCCTCCCCAGCAAACTTGGATGCTCAAGTGCTCTGTCCTCAGCTCTCAGAGGTGATTTTGAAGTGCTTCACCACAATTCTCATTTCTATATAAACACTTCAGAATTACTTCAGCAAACTGAGACACTTGGACAACAGCAAAACAGGTTCTGAGAGCCTGCGCTCTGAGCACCCAAGTGCCTTTGCCTCAGACAGGGTGCTTTTATATAACTTTTATATACCTTTACATAACAAGCTTTCGCCTCTCAATAATTTTCTGCCTGTAAATTCAAGCTCTCCTTTTAGAAAAATCTTCAGATATGGACACAGTCCTCTGCTTTCTCTGTTTACACTCAAGTGTGTTAAAATAACAATCCTGTTCTCATCCTGGAATTATTCTGCGGATTTTTTATGTCATTTTGTTCCATAGAATTTTCCACTCATCGAAGCAAAGCAACTCACTCCTGCCAGTCCAACTTCAATTCTCTCACGTACTGTGCTCTTCTATCATTTGCCTCCTTTGGGGGCAAGATGGTTTTTGTTAGACATCCCTAAATGCATCAACCATACCCAAACGTGCAGCCCACCACCTGAGGTGATCACAGCTTCTTCCCTTTGACGCCCTTCTGTGGTTGCATTCCTGGGAGAAGGTTAATTTCACAGGGTTCAGGGAGAGTAGGCTGACTCCATCCCCTTCAGTCTGAATGTGTGTGTGCTCTGGAAATGAACAGATCATTAACTTGGCAATGCAGCTGCTGAGCAATGTCTTGAAATACTTCTGCTCTCTGGTCAGGCTGATAGCAGCTCATTAGAGCAGAGACTGAGCTCTCTGCGCATTGGGGGATCGCGGCTGTTTCTTCCTTCTGCTCCATCAGAATGAGGAAGGAAATGGTATTTTATGGCCCTGTGCAGAATGCTGAAGCCTTTTGGAAGACATCTCTGTCCTGTAGCCAACAACCAAGACAGTGTTACCCCAAACATGAGCCTGAGTGCAGCTTGACTTCAGCTGGAAATAGATTTCCTTTCTGGGAAGATAAGCCCAGCACATACCTATAAGAGCTGTCTGATTTTCTCTAGCAAACTGAGATTTAAATTAGAAAGTAGCTAAATCCACCCTGTTATTTCCTTCTTCCTCACCATTCCTTCAGCCTTTTTCAGCTTGGGGCAGAGAGAAGGATAACACCAAGCCACCGAACTCATCACTTCAACCTCCCTGGACAGGGAAGCTGCATAAGCAGCTGATGAAAGTCCTCTTTATGAGCTGATTATAAGCATTCAGCATTACCCCAGTCTGTGTATGTCCATATTTTTGGCACATGTTTGATCCAGGTTGGACCTGAGTTTTATAGATGAGTGCTAGGTGCTGATGGCTGCAGTGTTTGCTCCCAAGCTGCTGTTGGAAGGAGACTTTCTCCTGTCATTAGTTTGTGCACATGGGAGCTTATCCCCACAGCTGGCTATGAGCAGCAGCAGGTAGTGGCTTTAGAGACTTGCCTGATGGTCATGCCAGGGTTCCTGCCAGAATAAATCTAAGAGGGAAAAGCACAAAGAAATATAGCAGATATATCAACGTTGCTCCCTGAGGCACTCTGAGAACAAGCAGGGATGGGCTGTGTCCACGTCCAACCAGCAAGGGAAAGCTGGTGCATGTGTTTCCTCTGGGGAGTCCACAGGAGATAAATTCAGATACATTTGCCAACAGCAAAATGTGATGGCATTATCTGCCTCCTGAGCTCATGAATTGTTTAGGATAGAGCAGGGGCATCTTGGACACAGCTTTCTGCTGGAGGAGGAGGGGGTGTCCCCCTCCTGCCCCCCATAGGGCAGGTGAAGAGTTCCTTAGGATGAATTACACCCCCATGGGGCTTACGCTGAAATTCATAGGGAATGGGAGAGCACCTGGTGGGGGCCCCTCAATGCAGCCCCCCTTTTCTGCACCATGCTCCCTCTCCCTTGTCCCACCAGACACCAGACTCATTAAGCTCACAGGCGAGCTGGAGGCACCATCTGTTTTCCAAGGGCTGTAAGGATGAGAGGAGCAGAGAGGAGAAGGTGACTGAGGGGTAATTGAAGGTCTTGCGAGGATGTCTGGCTTTCCTTGAGGGAGGAGTGTTTCTAGGCCAGCTTTTTGTCTGCAGCTCACGATTCCATGCAGCGTGATGTATTTTAACGTGTTACTGGGAGACATGGTGAGGCCTGACAAAGTTTATTTCACAGATGACATAAAGATGCAGTGCTGCTCCTGCGGCAATGCACTGTCAGAAACAAGGGAAGAAGCACCAAGAGAAGGCAAGCTCAAGGCTTGGCTGGGCAGCAGCCTCATGTTGGACTTCTGCATTCAGTGGGACTTCTTCCAGCTGCAGATTCCTGCCTTCCCCGATCCCACACTGGCACATGTTTACAAGAAAGGAGGGGAAAAGCAACCTAAAAGCAAAAAACGTGACACCAAGCTGAACTGGAATGGCCAGGATGGGAAGAGGGTACCTAAGGCTCAAAACTTCTGTCTGCAGTCCCCAGAGAAGACAGGAGCAGAAGCTGAGCCTTTGCTGCTTGATGAGATGATCATCTTGTGGAAGGCTGAAAACATGCATTATATTAATTTTCATTTCATTGTGTCTGAAATAACATGGAATATGATTTTGTAACCAAGCAAGCTCATTCTTAACACCCCCTGCAACACATTCAGCAAGAATTTATAGGCGATTGTAAAAGCATTCACATCCTTGCCTATTGTTCATGCTGAAAGCTTCTCTCTAGAAAAAAAGTCCTTCCTAATGACCATCTCCAACACTATAAACCAGGAATGGAGGTGTATGCACACTCATCTTCTCCTGCACTGGTCATAATGTTCAGGGAATGTTCCTTTTTATGAAGAAGAGCTGCTTCTCTTACCCTGATCCCTTCATCATCTGGAGAGACATATCTCAGCCCTTTGCTTTGATTCCCCCTGCAGTCTTGGGACATGAAACATAGCTGACTGTCAACAAAGATCATTGGTAATGAAGCAAGCCTTGGGACAAGCCAGAAGAAGAAGATACTCACCCTGCAAAAGGTCTCCAAGCCCTGTTTCTATCATTTCCCTTTGGGCAGAGAATGGGCAATGCTGCTCTGAGGGAAATTGGAATAACTCCACTGGAGTCTGCTTCTTTTAGAGTTACCTTGGTGAATCTGAGTGCAGAAACTGGTCTGAAGTATGCATAAAAATTTATTAAAGCTTTGGGACAGATTGTGCTTTGCATGAGCGTGTGTTGGGGGAGGGAGCAAGAATTTCCCTCTTCCTTCCCACAGGAAAATACTATAGTCTCTGGCATTAAAAATTGCAGGACTTAGTACATTTAATTGCCCAACATAACATCACTGAATGGCTCAGGGAAGGTCAATTTGCGGGGGCTGGAAAAGGGAGAAGGCAATGTTCAATCTCCTTTCCCCATCATGTCTCCTGCATGCCCTGGCACTGCTGCCATCCCAAGGAGAGACTTGCTCCAACCAGAAGTGCCGAGCCTTCACCTCCTGCCATGTAAGTGTCACATCACTCTGAGGAAAGCTAGCAGATTGATGGCAAAACCACAGGTCCTTCTTGCTTAAAGGTGTTTCGGGACTTAAGGATTTGATGTAGCAAAAATGCTAGGTGTAGTAAGGAAGAAATACATAAAGACAAGAAAATGACAGAGATAAGCTCCCATCCGTGGAGGTGATTGAGAACCATGGAGATGCGTCACTTGAGGACATGATCAGTGGGCATGGTGGAGAAGCGTTGGTCTTGGGGATCTTAGAAATCTTTTCCAACCTCAATAATTGCATGATTCTATGATTCTGTGATGGATATACCCCCTGGCAGAGCTCTGCCTGATCTTTGCTTGCACCAAGCTCCCCAGAACTGAAAGCTCCACATTTCTGCTGTCTCTCCTCCTTCCACACTGCAGCTTCCCTGAGCCTTGCAGAGACAATGAGAGGGGAGATGTGTGGGTGATAGTTTGCAGCACCCATGGATGCTCAGGGAGCGTTGCAGGGGGTGCATGTGTCTCTGCAGACACATCAGCAGGGTCTTCATTTCAGCACAGTGGGTTTAGAAAGCCCTGAGGATAAACTGAGGTGTAAGACTGAAAATGTGTATTACCTGATTGCAGAGGGAAGCCATCTGAACTCACCCAGAGGGCCCTGCACATGCTGCCTTCTGCTGGGACATGCTGCCTGCTTCCAAACAGTGACAGTGTTCGTTTTGCTGAGGAATTTCACTTCTTCTTTACATTGTTGATTTACTTCCTGAGGAGTAAGTCACATAACACATGCTATTCTCCTATTTCATGGTAATCCTCGCTCTTTGTTGTCAGAATACAAGCCAAAGGTGCACATTTTTCAAGGAATTGTTTGAATTACTTTCTTCATCCTGATCACTTTTCTTCACTTTTTCCTTCATCAACCATCCTTTGGGTATTAACCTCGTATTTATACTCACATTAACCAGGGTCAGCATCAGAAAATGTTCTTGTGCTCGCTGCTGCTCAGCCACCTGGAGAAACAGAGAAAGGAGACAGTACCAGACACACACTAATTTCTAACATGTGTTTCCTGCCAGCACTGGCCTCAGCAGCTCAACCACATAAGTCACCGAGGGAGTAATTGCCATCTGAAGGCAGCCTATGGATGTGCAGGAGGCTGAGAAAGCTCCACCGTGTGGTTCATGTCCTGGTGGATATCAGTGGGCTGAGTGGGAAAGCAATGAGCCTTGGTAAGGAGCAGAGGAGGGCGATGCAATGGCATGTAGTGGCCAGTGTTTTGGTGTCCTAGAGAAGATGATGTCATGCAATGAGAGAAATCTGCAGCTATTTCTTTAACTTTTTTCTGCAAGTGGATAAATGGCAACTTGTCTAAGCAATCCATCATTTCCATTGCAATGTAATAATTTGAACATTTAGGTGGGGTGGGATTTTTCTGAAGTGCTTCGACCACATCGGAGCAGATGGGAGTTTTAGCATTGACCTCAGTGTGAACAGAACTTGGGTTTGGGAAACCCAGCAATCCCCACGGTGCTGAGGTCACCATGTGTTGGAGACTGCTTGCTGTGTGCTGTGTGTAAGGATGTGGCCAGTTCTCACCACACTGGGAGTCCTTGGAGCTGAGCCTGGCCAGGAACACTGCTCCCAGCAGAGTGATGCTCCTCGTGGCTGGGGACAGTGCAGCATTGTAACTGCTTTACTATTCAGGAGGGAGAGCAGTGCTGAGCCTGACTTCTGAGGCTCAGAACTAAAGAAGTTTAGGGGAGTGGAAGTGACGTATGTTTGTCCTGGCTGAGATGTGTTACAGGCTGGCTGCAGAGCCCCACGTATGACAACTGCTCTCAACAGCCCAACACCAAAAGATTTCTTGACCTTTAAAATCAACCACAAGAAGAAAAGCACGGAGAGACCCAGGCTTTATAAATTTCTCTGTTCGCAGTATAAACCTCCACGTTATAACGCACAAAGAAATTAATATACTCACGTCTATTTTTTGTTTCTCTTTTAGCAGGGGGAACCTGGTTTCTTTTAAAAATCGTTGCCAGGCCAGCAGAGCTGCCAGGCCAGGAAATGTTCCTGCTGTGTGGGATGAGCAGTGCCTGCCTGGAGCTGAGTGCTGCTGTGGAAACTCATTGCAAGCACCAGGAAAACCCAGTGCAGGGAAACAGCCCGGCCAGCTTTCCATTACGCTGTGAGCTTCATCTTCTGTTCTTTCAGGGGATGTGAAGCTTTTTTTTTCCAGAGGTGAAATGTTCCTGTTGGAAACACAGCGTTGGAGGGAAGCCGTTCCCCACGCAGCTCTTCCCAGCAGTGGGGATCACTTCTGACTATTTCTTTCATGCTGTAATTCCTAAAGAAGTGAACCTTCTGGAAGCTGCCCTCCTTGCTTTTAGATCTGGGATTTTTGCTGCACTGCAGGGACGATGAGGGCATTTGGTGGTTTTTCTTTTTCCAAATGTGAGCTCTGGCTGGTGCTGCTCGAGTGGTTTTCTGCTGGTACTTGGCTCTTCCCTCTTCTGGGAAAGTGGGTTTGGATGATGGAAGGAATGAGGGATGGAGGCTGGGAAGGGACCTCAGGCCCGCCAGCACTGCTCAGTATTTCCGTAGCCTTGCTGGGCTCACCCAGACAGATTTGCTTTCTCTGTTACAAAAATCTGGGTTCTACAGCCACAGAAATCCTTCCCCACTTCTGTATTAAAACCCTTCTAGACTGTGGGTGAGCACCAGCCATAGGGACTCCCAGATGTGGAGTCCTTCATAGAAGAGAAATACGGACGTGTTGGAGTACATCCAGAGAAAGGCCACAGAAATACTCCAAGGGATGGAATGTCTCCCCTGCAGGACAGGCTGAGAGCTGGGGCTGTGCAGCCTGGAGAAGGAAAGGCACCAGGGAGACCTGACAGTGGTCTTGCAGTGACTAAGAGGTGATGTAAGAAAGAAAGGGACAGACTGTAGCAGGGTCTGCTTCAGTAGAACAAGGGGAAATGGTTTCAAACTAAAAGAGGAGAGATTTAGACTGGATATAAGGAAAAACTTTTCTACAGTAAGGATAGCAAGGTGCTGGAATAGACTGCCCAGAGAGGTGGTAGATGCCCTGTCCCTGGAGACAGTCAAAGTCAAGCTGGATGGGGCTCTGAGCACTGAAGTGGGCTGGAGATGGAGATGTGGATGTATGTGTGGATGTAGCGGTCCCTGTTCATTGCAGAGGAGTTTGACTAAATGACCTTTAGAGGTAACTTTCAACTCATATGGTGCTGTGATTCTGTGATTCTATGATCGTATGACACAGCCCAGCAGCTGCTGTTGCTGCCATGGGTTTCGGCATCGCTGGTCAGGGTTTTACAGCTCAACTTTCAAGTTGTGTTCAAACCTACTGCTCCTCTTTTATGTCCCAGCATCTGCCTGCAACATGAAAACAGCACTTATTATACACACACACACACACACACATATATATATATATATATATACTTTCCTCAGTGTTTACCCAGGAGCAAGCAGTTTTCCACTGCTGGAAATCCAGCAAATGTGTTCCCACTGCAGCCATCCAACTCAGGTCACAGAGGAGGTGGGAGAGGAATGCGTCTTCTAAAAATAAACTCTTGGGGGTGGGCTGGCAAGATCCCTTCTGCCTCTCACTGCCAGCCCAGGGGCTGCACCATTGGCTGTGGATGCTGCTTCCCACTGGGGTCACTGCATCCGTCCGTGGTACCCGATGGCATGCAGCAGCTTTGCTGGCTGCATTTTTGGGGTGAAAAGAAGCACTACACCGTACATGTGTGTTTTTCTGCTCCGTGTTGGAGAGATGAGGAGTGCTGAAGTGATGACACAAAACTGGCAGCTGCTCCTGAGGACCCCGGACCCCGGCATGAGCTGTCTATGCAGCCAGGGGATTTTCCTTTCAATTTTCCTGTAACTACCTTCTATGGTCCATAAACTATATTGTTTTCATTTAATTCCAGGAACATAATGAATTTCTGTGGGCTTGTTTCCTGCTCAGTGTAATATCTTCGCTAGATGTGAAGTTTATTTCACAAGCTAGTTATAAATTCACTTTGACTCCCAATGGTTTCATCTTGGGAGCAATCAATAAAAAGAAACATGAGGGAGATTTTTAGACCCTTCACATCCACTGAAATTCAGAGATGTAAATCCATCGTCTGACTTTTTATTTTTTCTTGAGTGCTGAGTAACACTGGAAAAATATGAAACTTCACACCAGTACCACAGTGTGCCTACGTGATGGCCAAAGTGTGAAATTCTCTGTTTTTATCCCTAGAGAGAGTTGGTATATAGAAGCACATTGAGGCAATGACAAAGTGCCAACATTGTTGGTATCACCAGCACCAGCTGCTGGAGAAGGAAACTATAAGAATGAAACATGAAAAGGAGAAATCTGTAGCAATGACCAGAATTGGGGGGGAAAAAGAAGTGATATTTTGTGCAAACTCATCATCTGAGCACATCAGCAGATTGGGGGCAGCCGATTCTCAGTGGGACAAAGGCTCTTCCCTCTCTGCCTTGCATTTTGCTTCGTGCTATAGAAAGTGGAAAGGGGCTGATGTTTCCTGCACCACCACCCTTCCTTCCATGCCCTTCTCTCAGCCCAATTTCCTTCAAATCTTTCTGGCATCAAATGGGTGGTACTATTTTTTCCCAAAGACTTGATGGAGGCTTGGGATGAAAGCAAACATCTCTGTACCTCATCCGGAGCTGCCCCTTCTGTGCCTCCCAAATGAAATGCTCACACTGCAGCCAACATCTGGCTATCAGCAAATAGATTTAGAGCAGCAGATATATAGTTTATTTTCTAGATTTATCCCCTTTATTTTTTTGCCAACAGAGAGAACCCGGGGAGCTGCTGAGCTCTCTTTGAAAAGGCAGCCAACAAAACACCCGACTCTCTTCTCACTCATGTGAACCCATTGGGGATCACTCTGGTGTCATTCTGGTATAAAGAGAAGGAAACCCAGCTCCCAGCTCACCGGGCTGGGATGCACCCATCTGTCTCACAGCCTGGTGCTGCTGCTGTGCCCAAGGTGGGGAAAAACACCCTAACCCAGCCCTGTTCTCCTCTCATGGCCACATTTCCTTTGTTCCTTAGGCTTCTAAAGAATCTCCCAGCCTTTTTCCAAGCACAAGCATATGCATGCACATGAGCACGTGAGGCCCACTGTTGTGCCATGAGCCAGCTGATCTCCACTTTTATTTTCTGCGTGGCTTTTCTCACTGCATCTGCATGGAGCCACTAGCAAGCAAGAATTGTTTTGTGCCTGATATGAACTACTGTTGCTTAAAGACAGATCCCAGAGAGCTTGAGCTCTTTTTGCTGAGGATATTTTGCTCTGGCTGCTCTTTCTTTTGCTGAATTTGAGCACTTGTCCCCTCTTTGTTCCTCTGTGCTCTATGTAGGACCACAGGACTTGATCACAGGGCACAAAGCAAATACTGGCTCATAGTAGAGCAACAATAGCTTTGCAAAAACTCCACTCCCCCTCCCTTGAGAGGCTGTGATGGGCTCTCTTCATCCATCCCAGTGTGGAGTGAACCAAATTTACATGAACTGCCATCAGAACAACTACTGGGTGGATGGGGAGAAATGTGAAGGAGGTAAATCTGCACCCAGAGGCACTGCCAGCAATGTGATGCTTTGGTGACAAACCAGATGTCACTGAATTCAGGCATAATTTAGGACATGGTGATGATAAAAAGTTGGCTTTTCTTCTACCTCCATGCAGTGAACTAATCAGTTTTTAGTGATTTTGTATGTTTCTCAGCCCAAGTTCAATCTCTCACCCCATGTGTTGTCGTGGGGCAGGAGTGGGTGTTTGGGGCTCAGGCTCTGTCAAATTTCCCAGTGCAATTCCAATGCAATCAGCAGTGACTGCTGGCATCTTCAATCAGAGCCTCCTATGTGCTGCTGGGATGGGATGAGGGATGTCAGCGAGGCTGAGCTGCTCGTGTGCGCTGAGCCCCACGTGAGGATTTGCACATCTCCTCTGGACAGCTGGGAGCAGCCCAGCCCCAGCAGCCTGGATCTGAAATAACTGCTGAGTGCAGATGGGGAAGCATTTCATTATTTCATTTTTTATTTTTCTTTCAGATTTGGAAACATTTGTTGTCTCAAGAGGAAAAAAATAACAGCAAACCGACAACAGACTCACTCCTATTCTGTTTGTGTTGAGATGTCCCAGCACGCAGCTGTCATGGAAACACGGAGCAGTGTGATGCTGCAGGGACCTGGCCACGGGGCTGCAGCCACCAAATACACAAACCAATTCCCCACAGCAGTGCCCAGGGGAACAAACAAACCCTCAAGGAATCGCACTGGAAGATCCAAACCCATCCGTTGTGCTCAGCTCTGACCGTGTCACGTCCTGCTGGCTGGAAATGCAGCATGGTTCCAGAGCTTTTGTTCTTCCCAGCAATGGGGAATCACCAGGAGAAAGTGCTTTGCCTGCTGTTCTGATGCTTCCATTCACAGTTCTGCTTAAGGCACTCAGAAGGGACGATGAGCAAAATCACTGTGGGAAAACAGGGCTGGATCAGCCAGTTGGATGCTTCATGGAAATTTGGACTTGAGCATACTTTCTTAAGACCTCATTTTCTGGCTGTTTCCTTCAGGATTTGTGGTTGTGGTGTTGGGTTGTTTTTTGTTTTTTTTTTAGTGGATTTTTTGTTGTTGTTTTTAATTATTTTTGGCCATTTTTAGGGAAGATTCTTCGTAATCCCAGCCAGCTGCTCTGTGGAGATGCTCGTGCTCCATGCTGCAGTGTCACTGCTGCTCCACACCACAGCTCCTGTCCAGAGACCACCAATGGAAGGAATTTGCTCATGGAGAAAGTTCTCTTTCACCTGTAACAACGAGAAGTCAGTTAATGGTGATGAACTCCATCCTTTCCCATTCTGGGGCCAAATCCTTACCCTGCTGACACCACTGGAAAACACTCGTCCCCTTGGTACCTTCTTCCCAACTTTCATTTCTTTTATTCCTTGCTTAATCCGATCTTTTCTTCTCCCTCCCTATTGTCACTCAGCCACTTTCCCTTCTGACTCCCGGAGCATTCATTCAGTGTGTTCAGCCCTTCTGCTTGTGGTGGGTCGGCGTAAATCAGCGCAGGAGCTCCCGGCACCGCGCCCGCTCCCTCCCCTCAGATCTGCAAATCCGTGATGTTGCCTCGCAAGAATCTGCAGTGACTCATTGCCTCTCCCTGACCTCCTGCCAATAACACGGTTAGTTATAACCCGTTAATTAACTGGAAAGTCTAATTGCTTAACATTCAGCCTTTTCCTGGGATTTTGCTGTTGCAGGAGAATGCCAAATAATAACTGTTCTTTTCAATATGCCCTCATTTTATTTTTCTTGGGAAACATACAAAAGTTATGTGTAAATATTTCTTTCTCCAGTGAGCACACTTTATTATCCCCTTTCCTTCAGCTTTCATTAAAAACTGCTCCCACCCCTTCTCCACCTCCAACATATAAATAAATAACGCCCGACTCAAACAACCTCGGCCATAAAAACCCTCTTGAAAAGAATCTCAGGCAACTACCACATCTGGAATAATAGTCAACATATTTTAGAAAGAGACTTCATTTTTCTCACACAGGATACTAAATCACGATGGCTCCATGTGCCAAAAATAACACAGTGGGATATGACTATGGGAGGACGTGAACCTATAATGAGGTTCAATAAAGTACTAATCTTATTGGGTAATGCAATCTGGTTTGCTTTTGCTTAAAAAAAGAAGTGTGTGTGCGAGCGTGTGTGCAGGCATACACGCTGCTCTGCTTATAAGCACGATTCTGGTATCTTCTTTCAGACTCTCTTTGCTGTTTTGCAATGCAAATAAATATTTCAAAACTCATTAGCTTGGTCCCAAATTAGCCTCGTTCTGGGAAGGATAGCAGATTCCACCTGCCCCATCTTTTCAGCGTAGGAAAATGTGATGAGACCATCGACTGCTCTGAAGGAAGATGACTTTCAGCACTCACAGAGCGTCTCCAGAGATTCCCGGTGGTGCAACACAATTTCTTTGCATTTGTCGTGATTCCTTCTGCTCCAGTTCCCCCCCACTAGTTAGAAAATGAGCCACTAATTGCAGGGCCAGGTATTAAGGCCACTCATGAACATGAGGGAAATAAAAGATTTTTTTTTGCTGTTGATAATGTGATGGAGAGGGAAGGGGACAACAGGAATGAGAAATACAGGGCAAAATTAAATGAAGGGTAACTCCAAATCACAAAAAGCTTTGTTCAATGCCAAAATCCTGTGTTCTGGGCAAGAGCAGCTAGAGAGGAAGGCTGGTGGACTTGATCCTTTGGATATTTTTCCCTCTGTACTCGAGAGGGTTACTGTGTGACCACTGAGGTCTACCAGAGCTTTCCCTGCTTCTCCTGGGAGCCTATCTCCATTGAACCCATAGAGGATGGTGAGGTGCTGCCCCATTGCTGGCGGTGCTTGTGGCTGTGGATGGGCTCTGAGCAGCCTGAGCTGGGGGCAGCCAGCTTGTGCAGGGACTGAAACTGCATGATCTTTAAGGACCCTTCTAACCCAGCCATTCTGAGACTCTGTGATCCTATCTGGATCCTCGAGGGTGCAGGGGTTTGGCTGGGGAAGATGGTGCTGAGGTGACCATACACAAGCCCATAGATAGAGGATCCCATCTTCCTCTTCCTCTCTTCAGCCTCAGCCCTGCTGGAAGAGGGCTTTTTCCAGCTGACGTGAAAATGGTGAAATAGCTGCTCCAGGTCTCATAGAAACACAGAATCACCAAGGTTGGAAAAGACCTCCAAGATCATCCAGTCCAACTGTCCACCCACCACCAGTATTTCCCATTAAACCACATCCCTTTGTACAACCCTTTCTTGAACACCTCCAGGGATGGGAGCTCCCCCACCTCCCTGGACAGTCTGTTCCTACACCTGACCACTCTTTCAGAGAATAATTTTTTCCCAGTATTCAACATGAACCTCCCTTGGTGCAACTTGAGTGCATTCCCTCTACTCCTTTCACTCTCCTCCCAGCCAGGGCCAGAAATGAGAGAAAAAAAAAAACAAAAAAAAACACAAATCTCTGGAGCCCCATCTAATGCATTACATTTTTAACCCATAGCATTCTTCCTTCCCTTCTCGTTCCCCCTCCAGATCCCGAAGTGAGGGATTGTTGTGAACCAAGCAGACATGACAGTGGGCACTTTGGCTGTCTCTAGTGGCTTTTGTCCAGCTCACCTTGATGTTTCCCCAATCATCCTGCCCTCCAGCACAGTGCCAGCCCTTCTGAGCAGCCTACTGACGGTGCTGTAAATAAATCGAGCTTCAACTAATATATTTTTTGCCATGTAATCAGTCTGGTTTCATAAAAATTCACCTCCATTGGCATTCATTCACATGTGCCTTACAAATGTGCACACTGTATTAAGTCAGATGTGTGGGAAATATATATTTTTTCCATATGGATCCCAATATACTTTAAAAGGCTTTCCTCTGCCCCCTCTCCCCTCCTCTCAGTCTCTCAAGGGTATATATCATAACAATTGAAATCTGATGAGAAAATGAAAAAATGCTCAGTGTTCATATCTTCCAAGTAGTTTTCCAGAGTCCTGCTGCTGAAAGGGACATAAATCACGAGCAGCACTCAAACAACGTTGTTACCTGAATGTACAAAACAAACCACGCTGCTTTCCTCGCTACTGGAAAGGGGAAAGCACTGCTGCCTCGTGAATTTCTTGCTGTTGTTTAGTATTCAGGCTGAATTTAACTGGGGGAGAGACTGCAGCCCCCAAAATAGCAGCACCCCATGGCTGACACTGAGCTGGCAGGAGGAACTGGGAAGGAGCATTGAAATTTTGGGATGCTTTTCTGGTAGACCTGATCTAAGTGTTCCTCTTGGCAAAATAAAACAGGTAAAAGCAATAGAAGTACAATTAGCAGACTTTCATAAATATCCAGCTGGGTTTTTTTGTTTGTTTGTTTCTTTCTTTCTTTCTTTCTGTCGGTGGATTTTGCCTATTACATCTATTCTGTGCTTGGGTGGCAGAGCAATTGGTTCAAATGAGGAGAGGAGAAGAAGGAAGAGGAGGAGGAGAGGAGAAGAGGAGGAGGAAAGCAAGAGGGGGAGGAGGAAGAGGAGGCGGAGACCGCGGCAGCTTTCCCACGCCGCACCGACTACTCCCGGCTTTCTGGCTCCATCTTCTGGAAATGACTCAAAATACAGATTTGTCAAAGCCTGACCTGACAACGCCGGCAGCATTGTCACAGCGATCCCGTGGAATATTTGGTGCCAAAATATCTCTTTTGCGAAGTAAGAAACCTGTACGTAGCCCCTGTAAAATGCCTCTGCAAGAAGAAAAAGGCATGGACAGCAGGCATGGCAGCAGTTAATGAAGCCCAACAGGATGATATTTCTCATCTTCTTTTTAAGACGATCCCCATCCAGTGTGGGAGAACAGGTGGATTCAACCCATAAAAGCCCTTTGGGCATTCAGTGGCTTTTTAATGAGGGAAAAGAATACCAGGAGTGGTTGAGAAAGGATTTCAGGGCCTGGCTGAGTGTGTTACAGTGCTGGACCTGGTTGCCTGTGATACTGGGACAGGATCTGCCCATAGCCCATCTCTCCAAAGAAGCAAGTTCAGGAATCCTAGCTTTGCCCTAGCACTTGTAATGTGAAGGCTCAGCCATCCCAAGTGCCCATGTCATCAGCCCTTGCTTTTTGGTGCCATTTCCCATGCAGAACTGAGATGAAGAGGGAGCTGGGATGTAGGGTTTACTCCTCTGCTCGTTTGTGGTTTTGTGGCACCAAATTTAGGTCCCCATGCGGCAGGATCCCTTGACCATGGGTACAGCTGCTCCCATGTAACACTAAGTCCAGCAAAGCTTCAGCCCTTGGAGCAAATGTTTAGAATGTTCGGGTCAACCCTTTGTTCTGGGATGCATCTTCCTCGCAATATCTAAGCCCTACAGATTCGTTTAGGTCCATTAATTAACTTTATATGAGCACTGTAACTCCACGGGAACATCCTTCCCCCTTTCAGGGCTGCAAAGCCATACAGAATTTTCCTGTTCTGGTGTCTTTGCTCTCGGAGTACCCCTATACAGAACAAAAATCCCCTGCCTCTTTCCCCTCCAGTTTAGCCCTGTGCCAGAGGGTGGTGCTCGATGCATGTTGCTGAGCTCAATGCTGCTGCTATGAGCTGCTGCTATGTGCTGCCGCTGCTGTGGGGTGCCGGGCAGAGAGGTATTTGTGGGGCAGTCCAGGAGCACAAGCAGCAGTTTAGGATGCACTCTTTGAGGGATATTTCATCTCGTCTACTTCTGGAGAACTTAATTTTTAAAGCTGTTCTTCCAGCCTACATCAATCAAAACTAAATTTGAGGTTGTATCAGGTATACGACACTGTGGGGGTGACTGTTTCCGTTTTGTAAACTCTCACAAGGGTAAAAATCTAAACATTAAGCAGGTCAGGGTATGAGGCCTGGGGGAGACCTCAGTAACCCACAGCCATGGTCCCCCAGCCCTTTGATTGCCCTCTGCCAAAATCCACAGTGCCAGCTCAGGCACTCCCAGCTCCTCACCCAGCACATGCTCCTGCTGCTGCACCAAAACCTTGAGCAAAGCAACTGGAAAGAGGAACTTCTGGTTTTTTTCATCCAAGACAGATGAAATTGTCCAGAGGGACTGACTTCTGGGGCTGTGGCCCTTCTATTTCTCTCTCAGCAGCAGCATTTCAGTGACCCCAAACACAGCCCTATCACTCCTTAGCTGGGAAGCAGGTGCTGCCACATGATCATGCTTCCTTACCACAGTCATAGTTAAGCAGATTATTAACAGTGATCCCACTTAAAATGCGATTCTTGCAGTGAAATGATCAACTCCCTGTGCAAGCAGCAGACTTCCATTGCTATGCCACCACTGCATTACCTACAGCTTGGTGTCTGGGAAGAGCCCCATGGGTGAAATGAAGCACACATGCACTGCTGCTCACAAGAAGAGCTGACAAATGAAACGCTGAATTTCCCAGAGATATCCCAAAAAGGTACAAGTTGAATTCCCTACTGTTTTAAATGGCTGTGGAAATCCAGTCCTGCAGACATCCTGGGAGTCTTGCCTCCTGTTCCCCTGTCCTTGCTTCTCCGTGTATAAATCTCTGTCTCTGAGTTTCTGCTGTGTGACTTAGGAATTTTCAGTGCTTATTTTGGCCATATGCAATAGTAGGATGTTTCAGCTTTGCCTGAAGGCCAGAGCAAGACCCAGTCCTTGGAGACAGGTTTATATGTGAAGGACTTGGCCAAGAATTTCCCAGTAGAAACTGTTATTTTCCAAACTAGGACTCTAAGGAAAAATTCAGGAGGCCAATTGGACATCTGTATGGCTTCTGACTCAGATAATTGTAAACCATGGGATAGTGACCTGAGCAAACAGCAAAGCAAACTTCAGATGATCTGATTAGTTTCTTTGGCTCTGCCATGGACATTTTATCTGTATGTTCAACACAGAGTGAAAGGCCATTCTTCAAAGCCCTGAGTGTCTTTGGGGAAATCTTCTGTTATTAGTACCCATGGTGATGTCAGTCAAGCCATACTCCAGCTCCCAGCAAAGAAATCCATACCCTGGCCCGGTTCTTCCATAAATGTGGGCAAGCAACATTCTGCAGGAGAATCGCAGCAAATGTGGTTATATTGCTGGGAAAACATTCAGCAGGAAGCACTTTGAAAACCTCTTCCTACCTCTGTCCTTCCATGGGGATGGGATAACTTTATCATCCTCTTTTTGGGGCACTGCTACTCCAGTTTGTGAGTCTTGTAGGATTGGAAGGAGATGTTTTTTTGCCGATATTAAAATGCAAGCATATTTCAGCATTCATTTTGCTCAGCTAGGATAATAAGTGGAAGTAGGGAAGAATGAATTTTGCATTTCCTTTCACTGATTGACTGCAGCAAGCAGATTTTAGCATCCCGTAGCTGTGGCAGTGAAGCCCAACCCAATGTTCTGCTGCAAAGTCTGGACACGGTGTGGGTGCTGGGATTGGTGGGACTGGGCTCTTCAAGCTCATTGATGGATAGTAACGACTCCTCTGAGCATTGCTGGAATTAAAGTAGCTTTCCAAATGTAGCACAGACAGCATTTAAAACATTTAAATATTTTCAGCATTTGGGATCTGAAAAAATCTGGAAATGAAATGGGATCATTTTGCTCCCCTCGACTGCATTGCTCTCATCTGCAAACCAGGACTGAATGGGAGGACAGCAGACAAGGGACAAGGTTGGTCTCGATGGGTTGGAATAAACAGCCCACTCCTTTTCCAGTGTTCCTGGACAGGTTTGCTCTCACTTTTAGGGATTTATTTTGCTCTTTATCAGCACCTATTTAATTTTTCCCTATCCAGTTTGTCTTTAGAGGCAATTTTTACCAAATATTCAAGTTGGTGTATGTAACAGCTTACTGCAAATGTTGTTTGAAACTATATTTGACCCCTAAACTCTTTTCTTCACATCTAACTGGTTTCCACTACCTGCTGTGGCAGCAAATGCTGCTGGCAGCAGTTGTTTGCATGGTGATTCCCAAGTCCTTGTGGCAGGACAGGAGTAAGCTGAGCGAGGAATAAATGCACGGACTCATATTTCCAAGGCTTGAGAAGTCATTTGGTTCAAATTCAGCTCCAAAACCATGCACCCATCTCCTTTGTACGAGTTTGAGTTTGATGCAGCCCCAGGAAGATCCCATTCTGACGGGTGCCATGACAATAAGCTCGTTAATTAAACTAATTAATTTAAAGGGGCAAAGGTTCAGTGGGCGGGTGGTGCTTTTGTATTTCCAAATCAGTTAACTCAGCTCAAATTCAAATCTGACCAAGACAGATCTTCTTTGACTGGTGAAACCCAGAGGTTCAGTAGTGCTCTTTGTATGGAGCAGCCCCGGCCGAGTTCCATGCCTGGGACAAGGCATGTCCCTGGGTTAACAGAAACTCAATGAGATATCAAATTAGTTGGCTCTCCCTTTTCTTTTTGAAATCACTGGGAGAATTGTGATGCACCAGGGTGCAGGGTGCTATTCTTCCTATCTCCCAGCTCCATTGTGCGGGGAGCGAACAAAGCCAAGAGGTGTAATTTAAAGGTGCTGTGACCTCCCACGAGTGGCTCTCCCCATTGTGCTGGCGTTTTTGTTTTCAGTATGCGTGTTGCTTTTTTTTTTTCTTCCCCTCGTCCGCCGAGATCTGCTGATCATAAATATGTATGAATAAAAGAGCCAAGAGAGAGGAGGGCAGGGGGAGGGGGCTCGTAACCAGCTTGGGTAAAGTCCTTTTCTGAATTTTCCACTCTCAGCTTCCTGATGTCGAATGAAACAAGGGACCACACGGCCGGATTAGCTCAGCCGGAGTTCCTATTTCCAATTGTGCAAGCAGAACCCTGGCACCATAACAATCATTATAATTATCGCTTGCAGAAGGGTCTTATCATATGACAGCTTCTTTCTGTACAGGAGGGAGGGGGACCAAGGAGGGCTGCAGGAGATAATTCCAACCGCGGGGGTTTGTGTCTTCATTCATCACTTTCCAAGCAAGCCAGTGGAAAAATTGAGGTCCCTGAGCAATTCACAGATTGCAGTTCATTCCTGGTACAGGGCACACACACCCACACCCACACCCACACCCCCACGATCCCAACCACTGCTCGTAAAACAGGTACACATTTGGTGACAGGCAGAAAGGGAAAGAAAACGACCCTGCACCCTTCTTTTCTGCCCAAAACTCAGGCAGAACCGTACGTAACCTTCCCTTTTAAGCCTAGCAACTCCAGCCCGGCTGCACAGCTCCTTCTGGATTAATCTTTCTTTTTTTTTGGCTCAGTGAATTGTGGTCAAGGCCATTGTAACGTGAGTGCTGCTGGGGTGCGGATTGGCTGGAGGAGGCTCAGAGAGGCCCCTTTTCACAGGGGACTAATTGCTTTAGACCACCAGTATTTGGGAGCTACAGATGTCTTCCTTAATTTGCCTAGAGAGCACAATCGGCCCCATCTGTTGCATTTTTTTCCCCCCTCTGTCTCTCAAGTCGCCTTCTTCCCCCTGTCTGCAAAGGCCTAAATTGAAAACTCATCAAAAAGTAATACAAGAGCAGTTTGGCTGGGAAGCTGCTGCCGTGGGGCTTTGCCTTTAATAAAGGCCCCCCTGCTACTTTTACACATGGGCTGGAGAGCAGAGAAAGGAGGAGGAGGAAAGCAGAAACAACCTAGAGGGGGCAAAAAAAAAAAAAAAGAAGAAAAAAAAAGCTAAAAACTAACAGCCAGATGGGATATTCGGAGGCAGGATAATTTGATGTGTCGAGGCTTGAGAAGAACAAGGGGCAGCTCCTTGTTTTCTGTGTGTACACACAACAAAATAGCTGACTTCTGTGGAGGGGAAAGGAGAAGAGCTGGGGGCTGATGGGGACTGATGTCTTGGTGCTTTGTTTTGGGGGGTGGCAAGTGATGGTCCCCCCAGAGCACACCTCTGGAGTCAGAAAAAGGGATGAGGAAGAGAAGAAACTGCAAGGCTGGTGTGTTGTCTTGATCCATAGGGTGGTATGTCAGAAGGTGATTCTGTGCACCTGCTGGTATCCATAAATAAAGAGAGTCATCGGCTTTCCTTGTTGGATCGATGCAAGGAGTCTTCCTTGTGCCTGCTCCAGACAAGCAGCACTGCTTCACATCTATCTCTGCTCGAGGAGGAGGGGATGAGCCCTGAAAAATCTCCTAACATTTTAACAGGGTTGGCTGTGGGGAAAGAAATGTCTCATCTTGCCCAGGCTGGACGGGGCTCTGGGCAACCTGATCTAGAGACTGATTTAGTGGTTGCTACACATGGCAGTGGGATTGGAAATGGATGATCCTCAAGGACCTTTCCAACCCAACTCTTCTGTGATCCCATGGTAGAATCCAATGATTCCATGACTATGATTCTACTATTGCTGCCCAGCTTCAGCACACACCGGGCAGTAAAACCCCTCATGTTTTCAGGCACATAGAGATGGCATTTTCTTATGGCAAATTTGGGAATGGTGGGCAATGCTGGGGCGACGTGTGAAGCGAACAACACAGTGTGTGTGCACAGGGTGCACAAGGTGCACTGAGTGTACATCAGAGACATCACCCCAGCCCCAAGACTTTGCCCCAGGGACATCTTCCAGCCACACCAATGTGGCTGTGCCAGTGTGAAGGAGCAGCCCCTTCCAGCTCATCCGTGATGTGTTAAACTCCATACATCAGGGGATTGCCAGGGATGGGTGAGCTGCTCAGGTAGTGCAAATGAGAGCGTTTCGTTACCGGGCTCTGCTCCGAAATCTGAGCCTGGTGCCAGCGCTCGGCCGCCAGCAGTGATGGATCGCTCCATTTCCTGGCTGTCCATCAGGAGTCTCTCCCAGCGTCGCTGGAAAGGTTTTGTTCAGATGTTCACTTATGGGAGAGAAAAAAAAGTCCATTCATCTCGAGGAGCCCCCTCAAAACAATGGGAAAGGAATCGCTGCAGCGCTTCGGTGCTGCAGCTGAGAGTGGAGCAAGGAGCAGCCCGGGGCTGGTGGGATTCTGAGCAGTGACTGCTGCGCTCCCACAAACAATCCCACCTCCTTACTTCATCAACTGCTTCTTTTTGGAGGTTTGCTATAATATTTTTTAAATATGAGGGAAATCAGTGTCAGGCCTGCACCTCTTCTGGCTCAGGCTAAAGCAGTGTGCAAGGTGCTTTCAGCCCACATCCCCCCAGGCTGCTGGCAGGGTGGGTTCATGGGTGGGATGCTGAGGGATCAAACCATGCCCCTCCAGAGCAAGTCGCTGTTTGCAGAGGTGCAGGTTTTGTGCTTTTCATTCAGTGGCTTTTCCCCACAAAACGCCCAACTGTGCTCTTTGTTTATGTGCTTATTACTTCTCGCTTTGCTTCTCACTTCCTACTTTTCCTTGCACAACCTGGCGAAAAACCATGCAACTTGAACTCCTTCTGAAAATGAAATAATAATAATAATAATAAATTAGGAACAAAACAGTGCATAAACCCTCTGGTGAACTGCTTGGGCAGAAACCCCAAACCCCCCCTCCCTGTGCTGGGGGCTTCCCAGGGCAGCTGCTCCTTGGGGACGAGGTGTCAATGATCCCCTTCAGTAAGTCACTGGATAGCCCTCTCTGGGCACAGGTTTCCTGCAGGTCTCACTGCTCAACAACTGGATACTCTGTTGTGACATTCAGTGTTGCCCCAGTGGGCTCTGAGTACGGACAGAGCTGTGCTGAGTGGGTGCAGCGTGCACAGGAGTGAGGAAGGAGGACTGAGCTTTGAGTGCTCGTTTGTTCCATGGGTGTTTTCTGTAGGGGTAAAAATCAGTGCTGAAACACTTTGAGAAACGTCGTGGCAAAAAGGCAGCTGTGGTTCTTGGGATTGAGGCAGCCCTGAAATTGTTGCTGGAAAAGCCATTGAGCTTTTGTCTAATAGCTCCTGTGATAATAATTAGCTCAGCAAAGGCAGGTTTTAGAGGGGCTTTTAAGGTGCTCGTTCAGTGCCTTGAAAGCAAGCGAGCGAGCAGAAGCTCCTCTCATCTGAGCATCAGTGTGAATCCCTCAAAATCCCATTATTCCCCTTTGGATCAGCTGTTTGATCAGTGCTGCCTGATCCCTCCCCAAGGCAACAACTTTCCCCCTTTGTGTATGTTTTGCAACTCACAGAGCCTCTCGTCCTCACCCTGTGCCCCAGAGCCCAGCTGCCAGCAGCACCTTCTCCCTGAGCCCCTGTGGGCAGCAGCCACTTGTTGTTCCCTCTGTGCCAGCCAGGGTGACTGGGAACAGAAAACAAAGGTGGAAGACAGAGGTCTGTTCACTGGAGCACCCACATCCTGTGTGTTTTTCTGTCTAAGAAAGGATTTGTGGCACTTAGAAGCCTGCTGAGGCTTTAACACCTGATGGTTGGACTGATGCTGTCATAGATGAGATCAGGGACCCCACTGAGCTTTGCTACTGCTGGAGACCTTCAGCATGTCCCACTTTCCAGACTGAGTGACACTTATGAACAGCTCAAACCTGAGCTCAGCAGATTGAATGGGCAGCTCCAGGCATGAGAAACCAACTTGATGCTGGTAGCACCCCAACTGGGATGTACCTACAGACAGGGACAGACATGGAGGGAGCTGTTGCTCTTTCTACAACCCCAGGGGACACCAAGGAACCGATGAAAGGAATGTTTCATATGTATAAAACCACCCAAAGCTCCATCAGCACTGCCAAGTGCTAAGGGTTGTATCAGCAACGTTCGATGTCAGCAAAAATCTTGGACAAGAGTAATAAAGGTGAAACTGACTATGAGGCAATTGGTGACAACTGCACTGGGAGTCACAATGGGTGTTGCTTGCTGGCCTCAGGCCACAGTGCTGTGGTTCCTGTGGATCTACACAGCCCTGGACAAACCACAGTGCTGCCCAGGCTGAGCTCAAATGCAAACAAACCCCATTTATCTCTGGAAGGGACTAGAAGTGACGTCACGACGAAAGCAACTTTTGCTTATAAAACATACTTGTAAACTGCTTTGGAGTCTAATAAACTTCATCTGTTTTACTTTAATTTTTAATGGCGAATAATAAAGGAGTCCAATGAAGCGTGGTAGTATTTTTTTTTTTAACGTGCATTTTTAAGTGGCTGGAGCAGAGATCAGGAGTTCAGCCTCTTTCCTTGTTCTGTTTGTGGTATATTTATCTTCATGAAGAGAATGGGAGCAGGGGGATTTATTTTTCTGAATGAATGTCTCTAAGCTCCCCATACCTCCAGGGCTTATAGCGGGGCTGGATCCAATGACAGCAGAGTCAACATTATAAGCCCTTAGAGAGGGCTGAGTGCCTTGTAGATAGTCTCAAGTGGATGTGCTTTCAGCACGCTGCTCCCCAGCTTACATTAGTGCTGAAGGGACTTTGTCTGTCCCCACTGCCCTCGGGTGACCCGCGACCCCTGCGACTTCGCTCAGCCGAGATCTGACGCCCGCACCAGCCCCGGCCGAGGAAATGGAGAGCAGCATTGTGCTGAGGAGAAAGAGCAACGCAAACACGGGGTGTTCTCAAAGGAAACAAAACCCAACCCGGTGGAAATGTCCCCCCCAAAAGCTGGCAGCGCGGGGAGCAAAGTGCGGGCGCACGTGTTCCCCCCAGAAAGGGCCCTGGGATGCCACGTGGGCTCTGCTGATGTGGGGCTGCTGAAGCAGGGTGGGTAGATGGGAAGAGGGCTTCTCTGCAGGGGCTGCTTTGCTCCATATAGAAAGCAAGGAGGCTCGCATTGCTTTTGGAGAGTATGTCATGAATGCAGAGGCAGTGACACAGCATGGAGGTGGTGTGTGACCCAAACAGACAGAATGGTGCCGAACACTTCTGTATCTTGGTCAGAGAGAGTTGGAATTCTGGCATCCAGCATCTTGAATGTCGAAAATAGGCTGGAGCAAGCACCATGGAGGATGCCAAGCCCTGACCCGACTTACTGCAGGGCTGCCATCACCAGAGAGCCAGCTGGGCTGGCACTGTCCCCAGGGGTGGGACTATCCACGGAGGTGGCAGTCTGTGGGGACAGCCCTGTCCATAGTGCTGGTACTGTCGCTACGAGCACGGCCCTGCAGCACTCTGTAAGGGAACCAGGGCCTTACCACTGTTGTCATGCAGTGCCTGGCTCTGAACTGCTCTTAGTGCTCCTAAGAGCAGGGGCGGCTGCTGGCTCGCACAGCCAACTCCCTGCTGGGCAACTCGGGGCTCATTTGGGGTACTGAGGGTCACTATTCTGCTTGACCATGGAACTCAAAGCCATGCCCAGCTGCTGCTCTCACCCTAACCGAGACAGCAGCAGCTTCACACAACCCCCATCCACTGTGAGATCTGCCATAAATCACAGGCTGGCAGCAATGGCACTGCGTTGTCACCAATCCTTTTGAAACCTGGGTTTCCTCCCACCTGTGTTCTTCATCCCTGCTTGGCTTCAGACCTCGCTGATCAAATCCAGCCTCAGATCCCAGTGCACCTAGGAGGGCATGTGACATTACATCTGTCTTTAAAGAAGTGCTGCTGTGGGGTAGATGCAAGTACAGTACCAGGCAGGATGGGGAGGAGGTGAGAGATGATCTCCCCTGTCACCTTGCAGGAGGAACGTGGCCTGGTGGGGAACATTTCTGCTTCCTGGCCACCCAGAGCAGCCAGACCTATCCTGCACATGGAAGCATTTTCCAGATGCCAGTGTGTATTTAGAAGTTAAAAAGATGAGTAGAAAAGCACATGTCATGGGTGCCTGAGCTAGCGGGAGGATTCCTCTGGCATTGGGGAGTGTATTGTCTCTGGAGCAGCAGAATAGATTTGCATCCTTAAATCCTGCTGTGCGTATTTGGGGAGCTATCTGACCTTCATCCTAACGAGACCCTTGTAAAAATACTGTGGGACTCCAAGCCCCCAAAGGTGCAGAACACAGAAGCTCAGGGAAGAGATACTGATCCCCAGAGTGTGCTGAGTTCGTGCCCAGCCCGAGAGCTTGCATCCTGCTGGTGGGGTGGGAATGTGCAATGGTGGAGGACAAACGGACAGAGGACAGATGGACAGAAGACAGACGGACGGAGGAGAGATCTCCAGCAGAAGACGACTTTTATCCTATTGTTTTTCCCTGTGATTAATCCATCTGAAGTGCTCCTCTGAGCGTCGCCGAGGGCACTGGAAGAAAGAAGCAGTTTGAGCTTTGTGTCGCTTTATGTTCTCCCCCCCCCCCCCCCCCTTCCAAGTGTGCTTTACAAACATCCTCTCCTCTCGCCCTCTGTGTTTGCAAAACCGTCTCCTTCTGCCCATGGCTCCTGATGAAGTCCTTGCAGAGTTCCTTGTGCACCTCCAGTCTTTTCAGCACGTATTCAAATTAACCCTTTTGTCCCATTCACACCCCCTTTCTTTGGCCGATATTGTGGCTCTGCCAGCAGCGATCCTGCCGCGGCTATTCTAATGTAATTGCATTCTGGCAATGCCTTGAGAACCTGATCAAGATCATCCGAAAGTTTAATCCCCCCAAATTACAAAATGTTTACTATCAATCACCTTTGCGCAGCTTTATTTTCCTGGGCTTTCTGCAAGGAGCGAGCGGGGCGTGTGTGCTTCCAGAGATGCCCCTTCCCGTCTCCAGCTGATCACCTCAATGGGCCCAGAGTCAAATGGTCAAGGCCATATGCGTATGAAAGCCCGGCCTGCGCTGCCCGCTATTCTCTCTAGCTCTGCATGGATTTCACACTTTCTATCCTGTTAGGTTGCCTACCATTTACTTTAGCCTCGATTTTGGGGGGGGTTTGTTTTGTTTCTGCGTCCTGTGTCATCTGGATTTAATCTAGTTAGCAGATTTTCTGCCTCAAATTGCATTGTTAAGGGCAATTGTTTAAACGGGGAGCAGCGGAGAGCCCCGAGCCCCCGGGCACGGCGGTGTCCCCCCCGGGCACGGCGGTGTCCCCCCCGGGCACGGCGGTGTCCCCCCCGGGGAGAGGTGCTGTCCCCGGAGTGGAGCAGATTCGGAGCGGCCCCGGGGCTCGGAGCTCGGGGCTCGGAGGTGGTTTGGCTTTCTTGAAAGCATCCAGTGCTATTTTCAGAAGCACAAACAGATGCAAATGTCTCTGCAAACATTGCACAATGAGATGCAGGGAGAGGACAGCCTTTCAAAACCTCTGAATAGCCCTTCAAAGCAAGTCTAATTAGGGTAAGTAGAGGTAATAGGCCCACTTGCGTTTTTACACTCGCATTTTCCCCCCTCGAAGCCCCCTAGGCTCCTTTTCGCCTATGGCCGGGCGGGGGGAGGCACGGACCCTCGCTCGTTTGTTGATGCTGACAAATGCGGGGCTGGAAAGGAGGGGAAGAGGTGCGGGGTGGGGGGAGAAAAAAAAATCAATCATTGGGAAAGTCTCCTCTGTTCGTTGGTTTGGTTTTGTTTTTTTTTTTTCTGTGTGTGGCTTTTCCCGGTGAGATAGATAGCGACGGAGACAGCAGCATCCCCATTTGGGGCCGGGGTGCGGGGCTGGCCCCGGAGCAGGGGCTGCAGCTCGTGTCATGTGGAACTTCAGTAAGTGAAAAAGAAAAGCAGAAGGTATGGGCTGAATACTTGGGTAAATCAGTAATAGAGCTAAAGGGCATATGCCTGTAGGGAATATGTTGGCATAAAAGAGCTTTAAGAGGGGCCATTCATACTGACAAAGGGAGATTTGAATTGCTGCCTTCACAATAGCATGAAAGGATGGGCTTGGGGTGTTCTGAAACAAAGTGGAAATCATACTGCCCTGAACGGCTCTAATAAGCTTTTAACTATTTTACATTATGGCATTACCTCTTTTTTTTTCTTCTTCTTCTTCTTCTTCTTCTTGTGAGCCGGGTGCCAGCCCCACTTAAAAGTGTGATTTATACTTTTTTGCTTCATGGTAACTTTGCGGGAAAATAGATGGGGACTGAAAGGCAGTAATTCAGCTTTTCCACAGCGAGGAGGGGGAAATGCCATCATTTTGCACGTCCCATAGAGCACTCCGTGCACCGGGACCTGGGCAAGCCTCAACCGGGGCTGCTGGCTCTCCGCACCCACCAGCAATCCGACATCGCCCGCTTAATTGTTCTCATTAGAGGCAGTGCAATCAGGCAGATATCACCTTTCATCGCCACTTGGGTTACTTCAGTGCACAACTCAGGTGGGCTTCGGGCTGAGCTCAAAAACCCGCAGACGCTTTTGGCAGCACCCAACCCAACCCATGGGAACTGCTCGGCAAAGCCTGACCGCGTTGGTTGGGCGCTGCCTGAAGAAGTTCAGGGTCTCCATCGGAACTGGGGGGCTCGGGGGGGGCTGTTGCCCCTTGACAGGCTGGGAAGGAGGCAGTTGCACGGCTTGTGTGTCGGGAAGAGGCTTTGTGTGTGCGTGGGGCTCCCACCCCGCTCCCCCCAGATGGTGCGATCGCACGACTGCACTGTTAAAATAGAGCCCGTATAGACAATTAGCCAATTACTCACTCTGTCATTGCACTTTCTTCTTGTAACTGAGATGCAAACTGGACTATGTCTTCTTTGGTAGCTTCATTCATCGGCAGCATTATTTAATGACACTTTTGTCAGCTTTGGGTCTGCCCAAGGATTTCTGAACGTAGCTTTATGAACCTCGAAAAGGCGCCCTGCCGAGCGAAAGCAGACTTTGAACCTACAGACCGTGCTAAAGACAATGAATTTCCCAAAATCAGGGAAAGAAATCCCGAGCGTGGATACCGCAGGGCATGAGACCGGACCCTGTGCTGCCAGCACAGCCATGTGAACAAAGATTATTAACCGTGTGGACGCACAGGCAACTTTCTCTGCTTAGATACTTCAGAAAACGACTATTATTCCACACGCTTCTGGGTCTTTTCGACGTTAGGAAGGCTGCATGGCTGGGACAGCTGTCCTGGAGCAGCATCTCACCCAGGATCCTCGCCGATGGTGGTCAGCATGAAGCCCCTCTGCTTCGGTAGCTGTTTGTCGCTGGGAAAAGCTGTGCGGAGCCAGCGGGCAGGGAGCGTGGGGAGAGAGGTTCGCTTTTGCTCCTGGCACTTTTCAGGGAAGAACAAAACCTCCTGCCTAATGAAGGAAACTGCATCCTTCTACATATGCTTCTTTTAAGAGGGAAAACGTTTTTATTATCCATAACTTTCGGCAGCGGGCATCATTAGCATCTCTTATTCACCTCGAAAGTCCAGCCCTTTACAGTTGCAAAGGTGTTTGCCGGTTAACACCATTAAAAAACAAAAAGAGGGAGAGAGAAGGGAAGAAAGAAAGAAAGAAACCCCATCTGTCTCTTTCAGGAGGGTAGAGTTTCTGCACGACGCACCGTGTGGCTCCTCGGAGCCTGGAAGTGCTCAGAGCTATGTGCTCACACACACGTGCACACACACTCGCCCCCATCTGGGTGTGTGCAGCTGTCGGTACCTTCCTTTGCCTGGTGGCTCCCAAATGGCTCTGGGCATCTGCTGATGTCCCCGGGAAGATGACAGGGGGGAGCTGCAGGTGACAGCCGCAGCGGGTCAGGTAGCCGGATCCTTCCCGAGACCACACGGACTTCATTAGCTGCCACTTGATTTATCAAGAGGGCATTATGGCTTTGGGAGCTGACATCTTTTTGGATTGCAAATAGGAGAGGAGGAAACTGTACCCTATGAAAAGATTGATTAAATCCTAATTAACCTCTTTTCTCAGATAATGAAAGCACTTCAGTGAGCTGGATAAACACGATGCGCATCAGTTGCTCTCCTGGCGAAGCAAGGGGTAATTGAGAGAGCAATATCCATTACTGATGTTGTGACAGGAAAGGTTTTCCTTTCAGAGCAAAAGGCTTGGTGCAGGATGGATGGTACTCAAAGAGGAAGGAAAAAGAAAAAAGAAAAAAAGGCCATATTCTTTTATCCCAGAAGTTAAATTCCTTAGGTTTGGATACCCAGACCAAAGAAATAGGGAAACAAGTTGCACCTTTGTATCTAGAGAAGACCGAGTAAAGAAATATGAACATGTAAATTGAATTGTGTGCATTGAAGGGAGGGTCTAATTCAGGTGCATGCAATTGTTGGTCTTTATTCTTAAGGTCAACTTTTCCAGGTTCTGGGGAAAAAAAACAAACTATAGATATTGCCCATCTGCCACAAAATCCAGAGACAAAACTGGAAAACCACAGAAGGAAACATGTTTTTCTGTTCCATGTTAGGATTTACAGGGTCTCACTACAGCTTAAGGCCAGGTGCCATTCTTTCACAGGGGGTTCAGTCTTGCCAGGGGAGAGGTTTGCTTTTCCAAAGCTGAGTAATTTAAAAGAGAAAATCAGGTGAGAGTGCTGTTCAGCGGAGTCAGTTCAGCTCTTGTCACCACGAAGTGATTTCCACTCTTTCTGGCCCTGCCTGTGAGACACAATTTGTTTTTCATGTTATCCTGAAGGTCGCAATGGGGAATTCAGTGTGAATATGGCTGTGCCTGCTGTTTCATCTTCCTCCCTTTGCTTTTGACGCTTGCCTTTTTTTTTGTTTGTCTTTCTTTATCCAAACCAAAAGTGTGCTTGGAGGACTCCTCCATCTGTTGGCCCCAGGGTGTCCAGCGTTCACCTTCAGAAGGGAAAAGACACCACCATTGGTGTGAGATTTTGCATTTGTAGCCTTTGTATTTGCAAATGCTGTATTTCTTCTGGTCTCTTATGTCAACAGCAACCTGCAGCTTGGAGATCCATGAAGGCCTGCCAGGTTTGGGCTGGGCTACCCATGTCAAATAGATAGTCTGACTGTGCTGCAGACAGTCCTGCTGGAGATACTTGTGGGTATCCTCATGAACGCTGCTGACATCTGCCACGCAGAGAGAGGTGCAACAAGTTGTTTTTGTTTGTAGGAATAAGTCTGGTTAAGTCCTACAGATGGAATTTAATCCATTATTTGTGCAACAAAACATTATGGACTGTAATAGCCTCAGTTTGCCATTAGGCAGCTTTAAAGCTTTAAAGGCAATGTTGTGAGATCTTTGAGTTAAAAAAGAAAAAAAGAAAAAAGAAAAAAAAAAAGATGATGATTACTCTGGAATGTGCAAAATGTAATAATCCAAGAAAGAGACAGTGAAGTCCTGAGGACTCTGACAAATCCCTGTTTGGGAAACAGAGGTATCAGAACCCTCCCATGCTTGAGCTCTGGTCTAAGTGCATCTCAGAGTTATGAAACCAGAAGGGAAAGGAGGCAGTGTGAGGACACAGACTGGTTTTCCCTGACCCTCGGCGGATGTCTCAGCTGGAAAGTGAGGGAGCAGGGGGCTGAATAATGCAAGTCAGTGAGTGAGCTCAGAGTGGGGATGACAGTGAGGCAGTGTCAGGTTGGATATCAGGAAAGGTTTGTTCTCAGAAGGAGTGGTGAGGCACTGGCACAGGCTGCCCAGGGAAGTGGTGGAGTCACCGTCCCTGGAGGTGTTCCAGAAAAGGGTGGATGTGGTATTTAGGTACATGATTACTGGGCATGGTGGGGATGGGTTGATGGTGGGATTTAGTGATCTTAGAAATCTTTTCCAACCTTAACAATTCTATGATTCAGTCTGTGATTTTTTGTTCCTGTTACAGCATTAGAAAAATCAGCACCCTCTGAACTGAGCAGTGCCACTTCAACTGGGACAGTGTACACAACACAACATGGGTTACTCCAAAAGAGAACCTCAAAGAATAAAGCTGATCTCTGACGTAAAGGTCTTGCTTCAGCGAGTTTATAATCCACATTCTACTGTGCATGAAGTATATAAAAGCTACGTCTGGAACTGGAGTACCCAGCTCTCTGAGGGGATGGATTGCTGGTAAGAACAGAGTTTTATACTTGGAGAAGGAAAGAGGGGGGAATTGGTGAAAGGAACAGCTGTGCTGGGAAGATCACATCACGACATGACCTCCATCCTACCAACCTCTGACAACAGCATCAAGTCAGATAATGGCATGGGATCCAAGTGAGAATCATTCCTTATAACTGTAAATCCATGCACATAGCACAGAGAAGACCACGTCTCTGCCCCAGCCTCTCCATTATGGTATTTTTTTCTCCCTCTTGGAGACACCTGTCTCATCAGATTTTCAAACAGTGAAATGAGAGGTATTAATGCATACTGCTGCAGAGGTGGATAGAGTCAGAGAGGAAGAGTTGAATAATTAGTGCTGTGCCTTCGGCATTTCCACACTGATGGAGAGAGGCATTAACCATTGAGAAGTGTCTTTTAATTTGTTAATCAAAATTAAGAAAGGATTCAGTAATGTCCTTTGCAGACTGTAAAATTTCAGCAAAGCATCAGAAGCTGGAAATATGCTGTATTTGGCATCTCCATCCTGCAGTGTTCATGTCCTGCAGTCCGTAAATCTGCTCAGTCCTTAGCAACTCTTCGCTACTCCAGATGATTTCTTTCAACTGCACCAATGAAAAAGCTCCTGAAAATTACTTCTCACCTGCTTCTGTTCTGATAATCTATACCTCCTATACAAATCAGCCTTAATGGAGCATTTGAGCCCCAGAGATCTATAATTATAGTATTAAGTTTCATGTGCTCACAGGCAGTAGCGCAGACAGTATTTTCCGGATCATAAAGAGAGTAAAATCAAAATCTACAGCAGATTGACACAGAATAATGAAAATCCTTCTGAAGATGTTCTTGTTAAGAGCCAAACCCCGAGCATTGTTTGGGAACAGCCCCAACAGTGACAACAGTAAGCAGTGCACCACATGGCATCACAGCCCCAGAGAACACCTTGTTATCTAAAACCTGCACAGCCTTCTGGGCTCACAGCTGCTTTTTGGTTCTGCGTATCCTCCTCTGGTTTCTGATCACAGGTAACTCTCAGAGACTCTCTCAAGATTCAAACTGGTTGGAAAAATAGCAGGGACAGAGGTCCCAGAGCACACGAGCACATTGGTAGGGGTCCAGTCGCTCACAGTGAACCTCAGCAGAGACAAAGTGGGATAATCTCAGCTGCGTTTTGAGCAAGTCTGTGCTGGAAGCAGGTTTCCCAGCCAGCAAGGTGCCCTATCTGTGGGGCTATCTCAGACTTTCTCTTTAATCCAAGGGGAATTAAGTAAGACCCAAGGATTTGCAGAGCTGTGGGCCGAGGGTCCCTAACTCTTGCATACCCCGGAGGCGATCGCTCAGATAAAGCAAGGAGAGGGGATTACCAACACCTAGCACCACACAGGTGAACAAACGCACGTCCGTGGAAGCAAGATTCACGTTAGTTCACTGACTCTGAAGGACACAACCTGTGATTTCTGAAGTCAGCAAGGGTGTCCCCCTGGTTCCACTCAGACTGAGATCAGTGCCAGTTTGTGGAAATACTTTACCCAATAACTAAGCAAAATATATAGGGGTTGGCCTCAGTGATCTCTCAAGGTCCCTTCCAACCCCACAATTCTGTGATTCTCTGGTTTCCAAATGAGCTGCGGAGGATTTCATCAGCCCTAATATTTAATTTACCTATTTTTTTTCCCTCTTTTAGTGCAAAGAGGTGAAATTAGTGCCACTGTCAGCTGCCTGTTTGCCATCGGGGCAGCCTGTTCCGGCTCCCTGCCAGCTCACCACGCTATTCTTTTCATAAAAACAAATACAGACCCCGTTGTTGTAAACCGGGGTGCAGTTGGGTCCTGCAGCCTCTGAATATAGGCATTCCATCTGTCCCAGTGGCAGATTTGTTCAACTATGTCTGAACCTATCACCGCTTGGGGGAAAAAGTGTTCTCCGACTCATGTTAATGTATGAATCTAATTGTATCCTCATGCACTATGCAGCTTTCATTGCCCATTAGGAACATTAACATCATAAACTGAGTCTTGGTAGATGTATGGTCTTTATATACTGCATAATGTCCACAGATCTCTGCTGGCAGCTAAGAAAACACAAAGGAATAGAGGATATTTTGAAGTTTTGTGGAGTTTTTTTTCTTTTTTTTTTTCTCTCTTTGAGATTGAAGTCCAGTGTCTTGGGACCCAGTGACTTTAGATGACCTTCCGTCTCCATAGACTGTACTAAATTTCAGCCCCTGGAGGCTACTCCATACAAAACCTCCTGGCTTTCAAGGGCAGGTGCAAGCAAAGCTTCACTGCGTCACAGATCAAGACCTGTTACTGCCAGAATTAGATTTCACAAATCTCTTTTATTTAATGGGACATCATTAAGGAACAGGACTACACTTGTTGCTGGCGTCTTTAATTAATACAAGTATTAAACTGCTATTAAAAGTCCAAAACAATAGCATTTCCTTTTCAGCGTTTATGCTCACTGAAAAACGGAGCTGTGTGTGTGTGTGTGTGTGTGTGTGTGTATGTGAATAGACAAGCACATGAAAGCTACATTAAAGAAATACAAGGATTGCAGTCTCAGGCACTCAGAAAGGAGGAGATGCTGATACTGAGCATCTGTGCAAATTTACTCGAATCTACTCAACTCCTCTCTCTCCAATTTTTATGGCAATTTTATGATCCTGGGTTATATTTTTGATATAATCTCTATGTACATAGGAGGGCTGACTTGAAGGCATAGATTTTTGCTATCTGCTGAATGGCTTTTTAGTGTTTTGCCCTTAGTGTTTGCCTTCTGCCTTTTCCCTTTCTCAGGATACAGTTTTGTCCCCAAAATTGATTTGTTTCTTGGGTTTTGCAAGAGTTCTTGGAAACACGAGTGCTCTGAAAGCTCTGCTTAATGAAATCATCAAGTGTCCCAACGATATGAAGGGATGGTGGTATTCCAGTTTTACAGATGGGAAATGGAGGCACGGGAAAATGAAGCCAATGAATTCCACTAACCATGGGCTGTCCCATCTGAGATGTGTAGGACTTTTTGGCATACTCTGGCTTGCATAACTCCATATATCCAAGCATCCACCTCCTTTAGACCCAAACACTCCATTTACTGCTCTTACAGCTAAGATAGATAGAAGTTTGGGAGGTAGATGGAGGGGCATGGCTGAGCTGTCTCAAAGTCCCCATAAAACAATGGGAAGAGGGTGGAACTGCTGCTGAGCCCTTGCTGTGCCAGGGCTGTGCAACGTGCCTCAGTCGCCCTTTCCCCTCTCTCTGCTCTCCTTGTATGAGAGTGACTAGAGAGACAAGGGGAAGGAAAGAGACTCATGCCAGCCAATTTTCCCTATGAAGAAGGCTTGGGGAAAGCTGCAAACTCCATATAAGGGTGCAGAATCTGTTGCTCTCCCGAAATCCTACATCATCTTGTAGTTCCCCACACGAAAGTTGGGAAGGAGAGCTCTGAGAACCAGTGCTGCTGGAGGCACCACTCTGTTCCTGCGACCAAGGAGGTCTCAGAGCCCTTCCCGGAGAGTTTCAGGGAGCAATGGACATTTGCTGGTAGCCTGGGAGAACCTGCACGTGTTTGTGCCGGGATGCTGTGAGAGCAGAGGCTGAGCCCGTGCTGAACATCACCTTGGGGTGAACCCTTCCATTCCAGCTTTTCAAAGTGGAAAAAAAAACCCAAACTTAAGAAACCAAACTCCAGAGACGCTGCTGAAACTCCAGTAAAAACGTTAAAAATTTTATTTACAAAAAGTAAAGTACAATTATTATTATTTCTTAAAAAAAAAAAAAAAGAACCCACTTTGATAAGAGGCGTAATAATAGAATAAAGCTCTTTATGTACAAAAATACAATTTTCATATGAATGAACATCTTGAATAAATTAAAGCGGCCCAGTGGCTCAATACCCCGTGTGTGCTCCCGCTCTGAAGCAGGACCGCCGCGCCGGGGGTCAGCATCTATAATGCATGAGGCCGTCGGGTGCGGGTCCCATCGGGCGCGGTGCTGGGACCCCCGGGAGGGGCTGAGTCGCCCCGGGTGTGGGGGAAGGGGGGAGGGCTGCAGTGGGGGGGGGGGGGGAGCTGGCAGCTCGCTGAGCCCCGTGCTGCGCCCCGGGCCGCATCGGCCCCCTAAGCCTTTTCATCGCATTGTCAGGGCGTTCAAACCAAATTTTCATGCTCGTTTTTCTTCGCCGGAGAGCTACAAATTGTAAAATTGACTTTTCACCTCGTCTGCGGCAGCAAATCTGTCGCTTTTCTTTGCCGGGTTTTCCAAGTCGTATGGAAAACGAAGCGGGGGGGCGAAGGGAAGGGGCACCCCGGAGAGAGGGGGTTGAGGGGCGGGAGGGGCTGAAAAGTGCAACGGGATACGGAGACGGGGAAGGGGGGGGGGGGGGGGAGAAATGGGACACGCACGGACACGGCTAGCGGCAGGGAGCGCCCGGGGCTGCGGGGGGCATCCCACGGAAGGCCCGCAGAGTGTCCGCGGGGACGTAGCCGCAGTCCTCGGAGGTGGCCGGGCTGCTGGGACCGGAGGCGGAGGCACAGAGCGAGGGGGCGGCCGGGGAACCGCTGGACAGCCACGAACCGGCGTCGCTGCCGGGGCTGGGGGGAGCGGGGGGCCCGCGGAAGGCGGGGGGAGGCGGGAGGCACTGCTCGGCCAAACGGAGGGTCTCGGAGAGGGCCCAGATGTAGTTGTAAGCGAAGCGAAGGGTTTCGATTTTGGTGAGTTTGGTGTCGTCGGGGAAGGTTGGCAGGACGCTGCGGAGCTCATCCAGCGCGGCGTTGAGGTGGTGCATGCGGTTCCGCTCCCGATCGTTGGCTTTCACCCGACGGCTCCGTTTGAGGGTGTGCAGCAAAGCCTCCGTCCGCGCCCGCGCACGGCCGCGTCTCCTCCGCCGCTCCCGTGGGGCTCCGGGCGGCTCTAAAACGTCGCCGCTGCTCGCCGCCTCCGCGGGCATCCTGCGGGAGAGAAGCCGGAGCCGTCAGTGGGCGCCGGGGGGGATGGGGGGGGAGTGAGGGAAGGGAGATAAAAAGCAAAAAATAAAAAAAAATCCGAAAGTAACCCCAAGGAGGTGCGAAGGGAGGGTGGGAGTGATTGGCACGGCCGCACCGCCGCGCAGGTGCCTGCGTCTCCCCCGTACTCACATGGAAAGGCACTCCTGGGGCTGCGGTTAAGCGATAACGGTTTGGAAATAAATAGAGGAGAAAGCGGAGCTCCCCGCTGCAGGGGAAAACAGGGCGGCCGCGGCTCCGCGAGGAGAAGGGAAAAAAAAAAAACCAACCAACCAAAAAAAAAAAAAACCAAAAAAAACCAGGAGAGAGGGGAGGAAAAAAAAAAAAAAAGCGCTCGCCGGGGAAAGGCGGGGCGGGGTGATGGTGGGGGGGGTCGGGGGGGGACACGCGACCGCTGTTGTCTTTGAAGTGCTGCGGGCAGCGATCCGCTCGTGTGAGCGGCGGCTTTGGCACACGACGGCGCGGCAGCCCGTACTTATAGCGGCGGGCGGACAATGGCCCCGTGGCCGCCCCGCGGGGCCGCGCTGAGGCGGCAGGTCGGCCCCGTGCGCCGCGCCCTTCGGAGCGTGCCCGCAATTACCGCGGGCAGCCGCGCATCTGCCGCGCACCACCTCCCCCCCACCTCCCCACGCACACACACACACACACACACACACACACACACACACATCTCGGGCTTTTGTCCCCCGAGGGCGGCCGGACAAAGCGGGCGGGGGCACGCAGGGGGGGTGGTGGGGTCAGAGGTACTATCCCACCCCCCATCTCCCCCCCACCACTACGGTGGAGGTTGGAATCGCGGCGAGAAGGGGTTGGGAAGGAGGGGGTGAGTCCGAGCAGGGTGAGCCCCGGGTGCTCTGATTTTTATTTTTTCAACCCAGACTCGTTTTTTTTTCTTGCACCTTGCAGTTTTTTTCTGCACGCCTCTATCAAAGTGAAAACATCCCCAAGTTGGAGATGTTGAACTCACGTTTTCCCTTAACGTTTCAAGAAGTGCTCTTTAAGAGTTAAGTAACTCAAAGCGGTTCTTTTTCCCTCTTGCGGTCTCCAAATACCTGCGGGCACTTTGGCTTTCGCGTGTTTCACTTTGAAAAGGTTTTTGCAGGTGCTCAGAGCGTTAGAAATTCCCAATGACATTCATCTCGGAGCCCGATGGTGTTTAAGGTCCCTTCCAACCTAACCCGCTATAAAGCTCAGCATTTGTCGGTGCGTAGAGGCAACTCCGACAACTCTTTGTCTGCGGATGCAAACAAACAACCAAAAAGAGCCGCGCTGCTCCCATTGTAAAGGTCTGCTCCTAATCCCCACGAAGTGCCCACGGATCCCCGTGTCAGACATCGCTGGGGAAGCGGCCGATGCGTTCCCCCGATCCCACATTTGGTGCGGTGCGTCCCGCGGATCAGCGCTGCCCCATTGTGAGCGCTCAGGTACTCGGCACCCTGGATGGTTTTCAGTTTCACCATTCATCTATAGTCATTTTTTAGGCTTCTACACCCAAACTCGGTTTTATTTACATTATTTCCCCTTACGTTAAAAACAGCATCGCTCCCTCTCCTGTGATTTTCTCCTAAGCTTTTGATGATCTGGGCGAACTGACAGCGTTAAGGCTTTATCTCAGCATTTTGTCTTCCCATCACTGATCATTTGGCTTGAACCTGAGCGAGGATTTTGCTGTCATTTTTTCTGCTTTTTGCCCTCCTCGCTTTGAGGCGATCCGTGACACCGCCACCAACAATCTTCTTTGTGCTAAAAGGATCCCTCGCAGAAGTGAGCAATCCTCGAGGCCCTGGGTGATGAATATTAACGAGCCTCAAAACAGAAATAGTCTTCGAGTGGCTGAGCTCGACGCTTTGTAACACTGTATGGATATACAGACCCAAGATGTGCAATATAACTGCAGAGATCCAGGCCTGGCTGCTCTTTGGGAGCCCTCTCCATCACCGGACCTGCAATCAGCCCGATGGTTTTAGGGCCCTTGTGCACCTAAATGACTCCCTGCACTAAGTAGTTCCACTTCATTGAGCCACTCACGACCTGAAGTGACGGCACGATGTGGTCGGCAGGCAGCGAGCTCCACTGCAAGCCAGGAAAAAGCCAGAAGGGACTCAGATCCGATGGTTATGGAAGCATATGGCCAAAAATGTTCAACTTCTGTTAATGTGCACTTTGCTCATAGCGATATAAACTCCGGTGCTGTCTGTGACACTTTGATTGCCTTTTGTTTAGGTGTCTCTGAGCAGTCAATAGTTTATTCATTAAAATGTTTATGATTCCCCAGAGTTTCACAGGCTTTTGCACAACCGATCACTTGTCTGAACGTTTGCAGTGAAAGCGCATTATTCATTAGTCCTTATCCATCATTTGCAGTTTGTCATTTGTTATTCTCTTGTTTTAAAAGTTTGTGCTCCAATCAAGGAGGGGAGAGAGCACCATGTGTCTCTGTGATCAGTCACAGCCATGAATAGCCCGAGCCGCAGTGAATGTTTCACAAACAACCCATAGGCTGAAATTTGTTTGCATAATCTATTCACTGCCTACTTATGAATAACGAATGCATTCACAGAACCAGAATTGTTTCAGGAAGCCTTCGCAAACAGAAAGAAGTGCTAAATATCTTGGATAATTTATTCCCGATGAATAATTCAACCCGTTCTATCGCAGGCAGTCTACTAATTTTGCAGATAAATTATTCAGCCAACACAGATAATAGCTCCCACACCTTATGTGCCTGCTCCTGGCGAAGTCGGCTGCCAAACTTTCCCCAAGTTTTCTGAGGTTGGGAAAGGAGAAATCCCCAAATGAAACAGGACTTGGCAGAACGCAGGGTGTGTTCCCAGCACTGTGGCCATATTCTGATTGATATTCTTTGACACGAGCTCCTCTGCCTTGACATAAGTGCAGCTAGCCTCAGACAGGCTTGGAGATGCTGTTAAGTTCATTACTAGAGCTCCAGGGAAGATAACTGTAAATACGTCACCCATTTGCTTTGGGATGCTTAACTCTTAGAGAGATAAGTGGTATTTTTGAGTGTGGAACAGTAACAGAGCTGGATTGGAATCACAAAGAAGTGTTGTGGGCCCGACTCCATAAGGTGGAGTCATCTGTTGATGGGTGCATGAGGCCCTGGTGCTGGGTGCCATGGGGTGTGTTGGGTCTTGTTTGTGTCTGGACTCTGGGAAGATGGGGAATTTGATAAGGTGAGGGGAAGGCTCCAGAGTGCAGCAGTATTCAGATCTTCTCTCCAAACGCACCATTTCCAACATGGACGTGGCTGGGCAGCCCATGCTTTGATGCCAGCTGCACCTGGTGAAGCTAAACAGATCTGTGCCAGAAGTCAGCCTTGCATTCCACTATAGGCCAAAACTGTGATGGTTATAGTGGGATTGGTGCCACTCCTTCCCTAACAGGGAATTGCCTGGCTCATAGTAAAGCTGTTCCCATGGTTGGAAGATGTCATCAGAGCTGCCTACAGAAGGTGCTCAGTGTGAATTTGGGGAAGTCATGTGGTCAGTGGCTAAACCATCCCCCTGGGAACACAAATCTTGACCTGCTGGAATGAGGGGAAGGTTGCGCTGCCTCACACCTGGGATGTCTGGGTTGGTGCTCTACAAGCTCGTATTGGAAAGATACCTGCCCACTGCTGGAGAGATACCCACCCAGTAGTTGGAGCTTGCAGGGAAGCAGTGTTAACCCCTCCAGCTTTCCCAGGTGGCGTCCTGCAGCTCAGGGGCTCTTTGGGAAGGACCTGGCCCATCCCATACCTGTCTATAGCAGCACAGGACCTCAGGACATGTGCTGAGGGCATTGCTGGGTGCTGAGGTCTTGATTCTGCTCTGGAATCCTGCACAAGGGGCTCAGCCCCTTCTGGAAGCTCTGCAAAAATAATGGGGTGTTTTATTTTCAGGTTTTAAACACGTGGTGTGACTTTTTTTCTTTTTTTTTTCTTTTTCTTTCTTTCTTTTTTCTTTTTTTTCTTTCTGAAGGTGGGGGGAGTAGGTAAGCGATTGTTCCCTGCAAGCACAAATGTATTTTGTTTGTTGTAATTAAAATGTTTTAATGAGACAACCATAAAATCAACCATTAATTATTTTTTTTCAAACACTCCTGCTTCCTTTTGAGCTAGGTCTATTTAGAAATAGTTTAGAGAGTAGCCTGCAGTTTTATTCTTTCTTCGGTATTATACACAGGAGTGGAGAAGTCATTTATAAATAATTACACAATGTTTTGGGTCTTTGGGTTTGTATAATATATCAAAGCGATTAGTACACGCATTGTTCCATTGTAAATGGTTTTTTTCCCTTCCTTTCAGTTTCACTTGCCTTGTCTTCTATCTAAACCTTTTTCGTGAAATCCTTTGTCTTCCTCATTCTTTTAGCTTGTTACAGTGCAGGGACATTCTTCTTATTCAAACACTCACAGCATGAGCAAAGAAAGCTACTTCTGTCGCATCTTAAGTTTTACCATAACTTTCTGGCATTTTCTTTTCTTCTAATTTTCCCAGACTACCGATAGGGTAATGAAGAATTATAACATACATCAATTATTGGTGCTCGCGGGGTATTATGCTCCTGAATTCAAGGGGAGATAAAGAGGAAAAAAAAAAAAAAAAGAAAGAAAGAAAGAAAGAAAAAGCGTCACTTTCTGTGGTTTTGAGGCACATGGGAGAGGACCACGCGGATTATTTATAACATCTTTCTGAACATCAATTATGTTTGACTCCTACAGCCACTTCCTCGTCCCACTGGTTTTACGGCCAGAAGGAATCATTTTTGTGTGTGGTAGCTGCATCGTTTAACTTGTTTCTTTTATGAGGAGCCCAAACAATGCATCTTCAGCCAAACAATCCATCTCCCCGAAGAATAGCCCGAACGTCCGTCAATCGCTCGGCGCTGGGAAATAGGCGCTCACGTTGAAGGGAGATGGGAATAAAGAGTGGGGTTGGAGGGCTGTGCGCAGGGACTGCGGTGTGGTGATGCCATCCCCGCTGTCCGCATGGGCACCCCAAGAACTGGGCTGTACCCGGCGCGGTCCCGAGGGTCCCGCAGCCCAACCCGGGCGATGTGCCGGGGGAGCCCCCGCCGCTGGGTCGCGCTGCCGGTCACGCTCCTCCGACCCTTCCCAGCCTCCCCCATCCGCTGGGAAAAAGGCGATTAGGATGTCACCTCCAAGAAGTGAGCCCTTCTCCCCCCACCTTTATTGTGCGAGAAGTCTTTCTTCTCTCACTCTTTCCTCCGTCCACCTTCTCCCGGCCACAGTTCCCCCTTTTGTTGATTTGTGTTTTGTCAATTAGAGCTAGAACACCTATCCGAAAAGAGAGGGATGAAATTCATTGACTGCGGTGCAAATGTGCAAAGCAGTAAGCTTAAGTGCATGCTGGGATAGTTTCCTTTTTTTTAACTTTCATATCAATCATTCTGTTTAGGAGCAGCTTTACTTCATACCTTTTTCCTTTTCCCTTAGTCTTTCCTGTTCTAATTCTCTTCTCCTCCTCTTCTTTTTACTTTCTTTCCTTCTTTCTTCTTCTATTTTCTTTCCTTCTTTCCTTCCCTCTTTTCTTCTTTCTTTCCATTTCTTTCTCTTTTCTTTTCCTTTCTTTTTTCTTCTATTTACCTTTCATTTTCTTATTTCTCCCTTCTTCTTTTTCTTCTTCTTTTTCTTCTTCTTTTTCTTCTTCTTTTTCTTCTTCTTTTTCTTCTTCTTTTTCTTCTTCTTTTTCTTCTTCTTTTTCTTCTTCTTTTTCTTCTTCTTTTTCTTCTTCTTTCCATCAAAGATACCTGTGAAGACCTGAAGCAATATAACTGTTCAGTGCATCCACACCTGAGCTCCCGGGGGTGCTCCAGTCCCCCAAGTGCTGGTGTGGGTCTGCAGGGCCAGGCAGGGAGCTCCAGGACCACCGGCAGCCACAGGTCCGCACCGCCCGCCGTGGGGCTGAGGATTTGATGCCATTTGCATAGCAGGTGTTGGGTCCTGGGTCTTTCTTCCTTAAGGGAATTTTAATACGGGATAAATTACCCGGAATTAGGAGGAGGCAGGCGACAAGAAAAGTGCTCATGGGGTCTCCTCCTGGTCACGGCGGGAGAAACAGAGAGAATGGCTGAAAGAAAAGGAGAAAAGCCCCAAAGCTGAGGATTTGTGATCAGGGGCTGAGGCAGCTCTCATCCACTTCACCTGAAACTCAGGTTTGAATCTGGGATGCAACAGTCCCAGAGACAGCAGGACGATTTCTGGCCAGGGGATCTTAGGGTCGGAAGGTCTGGTGATGGGGTTTAAGAAGTTAATCCCTGGTACAATCCCTCCCCTGGCATTGTCTGTACAAGGGCTGCACTCGCCAGAGCACTGCCTGCTTCCTTCCCATCTCCCAGGACCAGGCTGGGGAGCAGCCCCACGTGCACATCCACACACAGACACGTGTGTGAACATGTGTACACTACACTTGAAGAAAGCCTTACTGCTTATTAAAAAATAATAATAATTCATCTTAGTGAAAAGGAAATATTAAATAACTCGTAGAGTTGCTCTGCTTTCTGGAATTCGGAGTGCTTTGCATGGACTTAAACAGCCAGTGGCTGCCCATTTAACTGAGTTACTTTGCAGACTATTACCTTAGCACTAGATGTCCAGTGTGTATTTTTATGTCCCCATCCTTCAGGGACAAAAACACAGTTTTAACAATCTTCAGCACTTGCTTGAATCCTCCCATTGTCAGGTGAGCAGCCACGGAGAGCTGAGGGGGCTCAGTGCTGACAGCTGAATAGTGTCTCTTTCACTGATAATAACTCTGGGTATATATAAGGGAGTTAGAAAAATGGAGTAGGATGGTTAAAGGAAAGTAAATGTCCCAGGTGAGTTTTTCTCCCAAGGTCTCCGTGCACTTGCACAATCCTTGGCTAATGAGGGGAGATGGGCTTGGCTGATGTGCTTCCTCTGAGCCTCTGCAGGGATGCTGCTTTCTTTTACACTTTAAGTGTGTATCAAGTTGCAGTAAATTCTATACTCACAGAAAATTGCAAAATAAGTGCAACTGATAATTGTTAAGTGAACGCACTTCTTGAGACTGTAGCCTTCCCTTGGTTTTAACCCCCTTGGATATAAGCCCATAGGACTGATTTTTTTTTTTTTTCAGAGCAGGTTTAATGCACTGCAGGACTTGATCTTATTTTCACTTATTCTGCTGGGAACTGGAGATCATTTATCTGGAGTCAGCGTAGCCAAACTCCTCCAGAGCAGCTGTTTGAGCTAGGAAAGGCTCTGAACCTCTAACCCTGCTGTGCAAACCGAGGCTGCAAGATTGCAGGGGAGCATGATTCACAAGAATCATTTATTACTCGTATTAGGCCTTTAAACATGCATACAAATGGGCCTTATTCCAAAAAGGCGTTTTTAATTAAAACTGAATTAATATATCATGTATGATTTAAAAAATGCATTTATTTTTTTATCGTTTTATCGTCATTTATCGTTGTTAATCTGCTAATGACTGACTAGAAGCCCAGCCCAGCCCAGCCCAGCCCAGCCCAGCCCAGCCCAGCCCAGCCCAGCCCAGCCCAGCCCAGCCCAGCCCAGCCCAGCCCAGCCCAGCCGCACGTGTTGCTCTTCAGGTGCTGAGAATTTAGCTCCTAATTTATACTCCCCACCCACAACCTCCCTCAGAAAAGGGGGCAGAGCTTGATCTTCCCAGTTTGTAAAGGCCAGGAGCAGCCACATGGTGTCAGCCTCTACTCAGCTGCTGCTCCAGCAGCCCTGCTCTGTGCGTCTGGTGAAATCCCTGCTGTCCGCTTCAGGTAAGCGTGGCAAATCCTTTAAGTTTCTTTCTAAATGTGAGGAGTTGATTGTTTTATGACTGATGTTCGTTTTATGACCGTTTTAAGGTTTCCCTTTGATATCTGCTGTGTGCTTCAGCCAAGTTCTTGTTGTTGCTTGTAGTGAGTTGCTGTGTGTAGTGAATTCTATGAAGGATATATATATACGTAAAAAGGTGGAAGGCAGATAGAAGGAAGGCATTATCAGCTTTGCATCTTAATTATGGGAGATGAGTCACTGTGACGAGTTGCTACAGGGCTCAAGGTCCTCTCCAGCTTCTGGAGCTCTGCATCTAGCTCTTTCCTGTGAGCTGTAATGCTGTAATAATCCTTAGAGCAGAGCAGCTGGCATTCAGACAGCTCTTTGGGTCACTGTGGTGCAGGCTGTGGCTCTAATAAAGCAAGATGAGTGTTTTTTCTATGGGGGTGTGACATCTTTCAATTTGTGTTTTGACTCTGTACTTCTGAGCTTGCTTTACAGCTCTATTTGTCAATTTGTAATCAAGACCTTAAGCAGTGACCCTTCTTGACACGTGTGGTTGTGCTCAGGAGCCATTAGGACTGGGAAGAACTTTTGGGCTGGGACTGGTGCTGTTGCATCAACCTTGTGGTCTTCACAAAGCACTCGGGGTCCAATACTGTTGCTCTGATCATCGCTGATGCTGACTTTGTGTTCTTTCCCTCTGTGCATGTGCTGGTTTTATCCTCTTTCATCCCATTCCCTTTTCTTTTCTCTGAGAAACTAGAGGTTTCACAGATGTGATAAATCCACCAAGCTTTTATTTTTACAAATCCCATCCTAAGTGCCTTCAGGTTCACAGGTGATCCTGATGATCTCCTGCTTTCCTCCCCATTAGTTCTGCAGGGCCTGGGCAGAAGGAGCTCCTCTCCTGTGGGCTGGTGGCACTGCTTGAGGCCACGTGTCACCACTTGATGCTGATTACTGTAGTGAAGAACTTCATTTTCCTGGCAGACTTTTCCTGCTGCTGTGTAGAAAAAGGAGAGGGGAACACTCTGAACTGGAGAGGCAATGTTTGGCAAACTGGTTCCTGCTGGGGAGGAAGTGGTGCCTGACTTGGGGTTAGTGGTTCAAGGAGCTCCAGGTGGGATTAGTTTTACTAATATATTTGCAAAAGTGGTAAGTCCTCAGGACTTAAAGAGGAAGCTGAAGTAAACCCCCAAGGAAAAATGTAAATGGTGTAACTACAAAGGTAATGGAAATGAAATGTTCACATCCAGCATAATGGAGTGGGCAGTAATGAGGCAAAAATCCCAAGGGTTGAAGACGAGACTTCTTCTGGCGCTACTTTTTCTTAATATTAAAGTCCATGGAGGCATTTCTTTCCCATTTTAAGCTGCTTTTTTTGGGAGCCCTGAGTGTTCAGCTGCAGCACACAGTGCCTGGTAACCCAACAAAGCTGTGATTGGTGGCTCTGCAGAGAGCTTTTCCTTGCAAGTCTCTAACCGTGGAAAGACAGGGATCAATAGTTTCAGGATCCTTAATGAAACACAACAAAGAAGGGCAATTAAAGCTGTTTTGCTTCTGTCATCCAGTGAATCTTGCAAGCCTCGAAATCCTTTTCTTGCTCCAAGATTTATGATGGGAATAAATCATAATTAATTCCTGTAATTATCAGCCTTAAGCAAACACCAGAAGGTTGTTTTTTTTTCCTTTGGGAGGGGGAAAGAGGATCTGAAGCTGATCCAAAAGGACTTTACCAACCTTTTTTGTTTGCTGGGAAGTAAAACAAAAGCCCAGGCATGACTATTGCTCAGGCCTTGGCTTCCTGTCACACTGTGTTACATCATGTCATCCCTCCCTCCCGGGTCCCACATGCCTGCTTGGAGCAGCTCCTGTTGATCTGCATGCCCTCTGCCCAAAGAGCTGATAATGTAAACAGGCAAAAGATGAGGAAAAAAAATCAAAGGGGAGATGAATGCTTTGCTGATGTTGGCAAAAGGATCAGAAATGCAACATGTTGCTTATGTTTCATAAGATAAATGGTGGTGCATGTTGCTTGTCTGTAAAGCACTCCCTCCAGGGATCTTGGCTTTCTTTCAGTGTTTGGGTGATGATCTGCTTATACCCAGCAAGAGAGAGCAAGTCATCTTCTTGAGGCATTCAGAGTGACTGTGTGTGTGTGTGATTTCAACTTAGTGTTGCTGGGAAGTCCAGTGGTCAGGTCCCAGGGTATGAACTGAGTACAACACCTGGGGAGCATCACCTGGGCTGGGTCTAGGGTTGGCTTGGAGTCAGCAGCAGAAGGGCAAGGCTGGCATGTGGCTGTGTAGGGTAGAGACCCTGATATACTGAAAGTTTGGGGTGCCCTGTGCAGGTGAGGTGAATGTGATGTGGTGGCAGACAAGTATCCTCTTGGCCACTGTGCCCTAAGCATGCACATCCTGCATTTGCAGGCCAACAGCTGTGTGCATAAACTGTGCCTAAGTGTCCTCAGAGCAGCGTTGCCCAAATCCACCACACAGCAGAACAGCTGTGTTTTCTTTGCTTTGGGGGCTTGCCATGCTCGGGTAAGGAAATGCAAGTTTATTTTTGCAGAGCACTCCTATCAGCAGCAGTGCAGTGTGCTGATTTATCCCACGTGCAGCCCCGGGGCTGTGGAGGTGTCCTCGGGCTGCCTGAGCAGATTCTAGTTGCCACTAGATGTCCTTTTAGCCTTGCTTTCCTCCAGCACAGCAACTGGGACTGTTGGCTAAGGCCAGAAATTGCTGAACCTGGGCTGTTAGGTCCTCCCATTTGGGCAGGCTGCCCAGGCACTGGTTGGATGTCCATAATAGGGGAGGAGGGTAAGGATGCAGCCATGGGGGAGAAATAAAACCATAAAATCACTAAGGCTGGAAGATGCTATTAAAATCAGAGTCCAACTGTTGATACATCCCCCACCCTATCGTATCTACTAAACCACGTCCCTAACCTGAACAGTTTTACAAGGACACCTGGAGCACCCCTTCTGGGCAAACTTAGCACCTCCCAGGGCTCACTGAGATCTTGGCAATCTGGGATTGGAGGGGATTTGGTGAATAGCAAACAGCGTTTGACAGAGTGGACGCAGTGAAAGCTGCAAAGAGATCCTCAGAAATGCACAGTTTCATTAGTGTTCATGCTCCTCCCACTGAAGGTAGCAAACTGAACAAGCAGAAATCCCAGCATGAGTGCTTCGATGGAAATGTTATGGAGTGCTGAAACTGAGAGCCACCTTGAAATGAAGTCAGCGTGGCTGAGGCTGGTGAAAGGGGCTGCCCAATCCCTTGGATCCAGAACCCAAACTCAGCCAAAAAACATTCTCCCTGTTGCCAGAGATGCTGAGCGAGTCAGTGAGGTCTTTAGATGCTGTGCACACCTGGTTTCAGATGCTTCATTTTTAGAAGGGGGTTGAGAAAACAGGGAGTGAGACTGGTGTTTCTTCACACCTGATGGGGAGTGTGCTCTGGGTGTGCCTGGGCTCATAGCAGAGCCTGCTGAACCACGCTAGGTTGCACAGAGGCTGCTTGCCATGTTGAAGTACAGTGTACGTGGGCAGGGTGTGGGGTGCTGGTTTTATTCTCATTTGTTCCTGTTTCTACCAGTGTGGGTCAGTGAGGGCTGAGCCTGATGTTTATTTGATTTAGGAGCTCAGGGGCACAGCAGCAGTGGGACTGTGCTATCCCACACACAGCAGCCAGCCGTCGCTGCTTAATAAACTTTTTGTCCATTGCTGACCTAGACCATATATGAGCAAGTGAAAGGCAAGTGGTGAAAGGATCTGTATAACATTACTAATCCCATGTAGTGCGCTTGTCGGAGAGGTTCTCCCTCATTGTGTCAGCTCACTGCAGCTGCTGGGTTCAGCCTTGTGCTTTTATTAATATGAAAGCTGGTAGAACTGCTCTTGAACAGGTGATATCCATGGCAGAGGGCAGGGAAGGATGGGAATGTTGGAGAGGTCCTTGTCCCTGTGGTGGGGACTTTTCAGTCCCAAAAAACAAATGTGTGGTTTCTGTTTAGGGAATGGAGAACGGAGTGGGCTCCTCCTTGCAGCCTGCTGGGATAACAAAAGTAGGCCTTGAGATTGCTAACAAATCCAGGTGCTTGTAGGAGATGTGTCCATGTACATATATGTATTGACTGTTTTAGCATAGATGCTTTGGTCTAAAGAGACCCAGTGGGCATTTCCAGTGTGCACATCTGGTTTCCTCTGAGTCTGGTGGCTTTTCCTGGTGGCTTTTGTCTGGCAGACAAACCCAGAGCTAAAGTTTGCTTGCACAGACTGTGTGTGCTGCATTTTGAGCAACTGGAGCTGTGCATGGTCCCAATGGTGCCAACTGCTTCTTGTGCAACAGCAACAATGCTTTACCATGGGGGTTTGTTGCTTGGTGGTTGTTAAATCAGTGTGAGCTACTTCTTGAATTCTGTCAGTGTATTGAAATGGAGCCTCCTCAAGGCAGAATGTCTGCTTTCACTAAAATGGGAGCTGGATAATGCTGGGGCAGCTGGCATAGCCCTGGGTCTGGGTTTGTCTGCAGTGTCAGAGCTCAGCCTGAAGTGCTGCCTTGTGGTTTCTGTCCCCAGAAGCTTTATTTTATTTCTTGCACACCGTGGGGTCTTCCTCAAGCCAAGTGAGATGTCAGCATTCCTTTCTCCATCTCTGCTGGAATATTAGCACAGTAAATGCACATGTAATGCGTGTGTGCTTTGTTTGCTGTCTGGAGAAACCCCTTGAGCTGAGGCCAGGTATTGCCTGGATATGGCATGGTTTGCTGAGCTCAGGAGGTGTGGATAACGCTGTAGGAGCTGGGCTGCTCGGGTGGGGATGGTTTTAATGGATGCAGAACATGGTTTGCTGTCCTATCTGCTGCTTTTCAGATCCTGAGGGTTTGAGAAATGTCACTGTTGTGCATCAAGCCCCTTGAGGGATCTGAGAGGAGCTGGGTGGGAGGTGTGTTGGGTGTGAAGTCTGTCCCTTTGGGTGAGGGCTGAAGCTGCAAGGGAGCAAGAGCAGGCTTGCAGCCTTTTGGCAACAGCCTTCCCTCATTTAGCTGAGGTCTTTTCTAACTAGCTTTATTTTACTCTTCTATATACATCCAGGGTGGCTGACTTATGTTTAACACAGCTCTACAGCTGTGACTATAGGCACATGGCACAGACACTTGTGTAGCAGGATTCCTCAGTATTTAGGTAAAGTCCAAATCCTAAAATGAAAGAGGGAATTAAACAGCACCAGAGCAACTCTTCTAACCCTGCTGGCATCAAGTTGCCCTGAGTCTGAATGAGCTGCTGATTTAGTGCTTTTCCCCTGAAACAGAACTGCCCATTGACATAAGTGATGGGAAATGGAAGTTCTAGAAGCAATAATCAGGTTTTTTTAAATATATTTTTATTTTTTCATTTGTCTTAGAAAGAAATATGAAATATGCATGCAACCTTCTAAATATTTCAAACATTTAAATAGCATATGATAATTTAGCAGTACAGTACATTATACAGAAAGATAGTATAGGGAGACTTCCTATAGTATATTTACAAATGAAAAGGTAGTTTTGTTACTTTAAAAAGAGGAATGTTTTGCTTAACATTGAAGTATTACATTCAAAATAATGAATATGTTGTATTGTGACTAAAACATAGGTATTTATATGATCGTCCTACCATATTTTTTCATAAAAAGGTTCCTTTTAAAGGCTTTTTTTTTTTTTGCTACAAATCTAGGAAATCATACACAATAGTCTTGAAGCTTAAAATGTCTGAGTACTGAAGCCACAAACTTTCTGTGAGAACTTCAGGTGGAAGAAGAAAAAAATTAAACATGTTCTTAGTAACAAAAAAAAGACCTAGAAATGCTCTCTAGTGTAGGAAACATTAGATGGGAGGGTGGTACACTTCACCTTGCAGCAAGACCCCAGGTCTGTTAAGGAAGAGGTACACAAGTGGTGCTGGCACTCCCTTGCTGGTGAGCCAAGGGACCTCACTTCTGCACCACAGCCACCGTGTGCTGGTGGCACCTCACCCAGCTCCTGTTCTGTCTTGGCATTACCCCACTGGGGGGCTGCCAACGTGTCCCCCAGCCCTGAGGCTTCCCCAGTGCCAAGGGGTGAGAGATAGCTGGAGGATACCTTACAAACATTGTCTAATGAGCTTATAAAGCTCAATTGCAGTCATAGTGAAGTATGAATGAATAACAATTAAAAGCAGGAAACAACAAAACCAAACCAACAAAACCTCTTTCAAATGCCAAGCATGAGTTGTTTTTTTTCCCCAACCTTGGTATGAAGCAGGTGGGTGTGAGATCTGAGGTGCAACAGATGCTCATGAAATCTGGAAGCCTTCTGCACGTGGCTATAAAATGTAAAAACTGACCCTTGGTAAAAAGTGCTTGATAATAATATAGAATTTCTTATGTCTGTGAGAGAGAAATAATCTTCTGCAGAGCCCAGTCCTACGCCAGCCAAGGGAGTCCTCTCCATTTCTTGCACCTCCTCCTCCTATTCTTCATAAACCCTACACAGAAGGAAAGCAGAGAGGAAAAAATTCAAACCATAAAGGAAACAGCTCACTTCCAAATAATTAAAACCCAGAAGCCAGAGTTTTAGCCTCTGCTTAAGTAAATTGGAAAGCTATTGACGTGCTTGGCTGCAGTGAGAGGGACATGCAAGATGGGGACATCCACATCCAATAGTACTCTTTAACCACTGGAGGATCCCTCTCTCATTTGCAAATATGAAGTAGATCATAATTGTACATCTGTATTAGAATGGATAGTAGGTTAGCAATATGTCATTTTTGGAATAATACCAGGCTCTGTGTTAGTTTTCTAGTTTACACTCTGAGGAGCAAACCTGGCAGCTTTGTTTGCTGAGAACTGTAACACGTTCAAGCTCTTTGGGTGAAAACAGTCTTACACACAACAGGGCAGTGTCATTTTGAGGAAGAAACCAGTGTTTGTGTGTTTTCCCTTAAATTCCCTGTCTTTCCTTGGGGGATAAATCAGTGGGTTTTGTACAGCTGGCCCAAAAAGCACTGACCAGTTTGCTTATTTCAGTGAGTTGGTTTAAACTGGGCTCTTTGTGTCTGAAATAACACTTCCTTGATGCTGTGACTTAGCTCGGCTGCACTTAGTCTGGGCTGTAGAGGAGCCTGAGTGGCAGGCATGCAGGAACCTGTGCCAACAAACAATCCTAAACAGCTGACAAAACCTAATGGCTTGCCACCAGTGACATAGATCTTTGCAAGAGGAAAGGTGGCAGTGCATTTTAGCATTCCATGGGAATGATGCAGTAGTTAAAACTGGCCAAGACCTGTGGCATTAGGAGTTGTAGACTTTGAAGTTTTGCAACTGAAGTGTGTGGCATAAAGTAGGGCAGCTTAATCCCAGCTCTGCCTGCTTTCCTTATGACTGTGTGGAAGTAATGTGGCCTTTCATCTTGTCTTTTTAGCTGTAACAAAGAGGTGAGTGCATGTAAATAGCCAAGCTCATCAGCTGACAAAGAGTTTAGCAGAAAATACTGACTATTTATAGTGGTAATCCTGAAATAGAAGCATGTGCATGTGGCAGGAAAGAAACTGCAGCACGAGCATCCGTTTATACTTATAATTTTGGCAGTGAAACGCATCCCTTTGTGCTGGATGCAGCACTGACAGCGTGTGTCTGTTCTCTTACCTGCCCTTCTCTTTCCATACTCGGTACCACTTCAACAGGCGCACCGTGTTCTGCCGTTTGGGGTTCAGGCAGTGCTGCTGCTCCCCTCTCACCTTTGTCCACAGGGTCACACTGCAAGGAAAACATCCAAGTTACCGGCACTGCAGCCAGCCCCAGCTCACGGTCCTGCCTGCAGGGCACTGCCTGAATTGCTCAGGGCACTCGCCCAGGCAGCGATGGGGCAGCAGGAGGTTTTCCTGCTGTGTTTTATGGCAGCCGTCTGAGTTATAAGAATGCTGGAGTGGATCTTCAGCTGTTAACAATCAGTGCACTTCAGTGTGTTGTCTGCAGAGCTGGACTAAGTTGTACCAGATGAAGACGTGCCCATTATTTTTTAATCGGTGGGTTTGCTCTGTCTGCCTGTTTAGGTATTTCCTTTTGTGTTTAATAGCTGGCTTAATTAGGGCTCATTTGGGCAGCCACGAGGTCTTTGCAGAGGGAGATGGTTCCCTTAGGCTCAAGAATGTTGCATCCAGGTTTGATCTTCTCCCTTGGATTTTTTTTCCCTTAATGATATTTTAAACACTTGCACATGGGTGGGTGCCTGCTGAGCCCAGCAGTGCTGGGGCTCTGTCCTTCTCAACCCTGTGCCTGTGTCAGCAGCACTGCCTTGATGTCCCCTTGTGCCAGGATGAGCTGTGCTGTGAGGCAGAGCTCTGCCTGGCACTTCAGGTTCCCTCCTAGAGAGCTCTGTGATGCTGCCCTGGAGGCTGTGCCCCAGTGAAGGTGATGTGGGAGCCCTGGCACTGCTTTCCAAGAAGGTGGCTCATGAGATGTGAACTGTGCTTCTCAAGGCTCACCATGAAGTGGTTTTCTGGTTTTGTTGCTCATTTGGTGATTGAGGAAACCTTACAGTTACTTACTGGATTTAATTCATTTTCTATAAATACCATCCACAACAAGGGAAGGGCTTCCAGTTTAACCAAGGTATTATAATGGAATTAGTCAAATGCTGTTAGAGACAAGAATAGAAGAATAGCAGAAAACCAGGAATCTGTGGATATAATGGGATTCTGGCATGGATTGGTTCAGAAAGGAGCCATGCATCTCTTGATACAACCAGAATGCTTCGTGGGCTTTCCCAGCACACCCTCTGCTGCAATGGGTTTTTTACTTCCCTATGGGAAGTAAAATGCTGCACGTTGCCATATCTGTTCAGCTCAGGGTCCACCATGTTTCCCATTTCAGTATTGTATACAGGGCTCAATTTCTTCTTTCTGTTCAATGAACCTTCATCCCCACTCCCATTCTTTGCTCTACCTTCACCAGATGTAAGCTGAAGTCACAGAAAACAAAGTGTAACTCTCAAGTTACTTGCTGGGAGGACTTGGCCCTCTTCCAGAGTACAGAAGAGCACTTGATGGCCTTCAAAAGTCTCTGGGCTGCAGAGGATGAAAGGGGAGGGGTCACTGTTGCTCTCTCAGCCAGGCCCTGGGGATCAGTACATGAGAAGGGCAGTGAAATGAAGCACAGTGAAGGCTCAAAGCATGCAGCTTTTAGAAAGCTTTTGAGGTTGGCATGAAGTTTCTCCATCCAGCAGCCACCTCCGTGGCTGTGCCATCTGCACTGACCCATGCCAGACACTGGCATGAGTTTCTCTCATGACAGGGCATGCTGGATGTTTCCAGAATGGGATGGCCAAGCTACATCACAGGAGGAGAGGAGCACCTTTGAGAAGCAGCAGTGAAAGACAGTGTGCAAGGATGAGGAGATGTATAGTGGACTGCTCAGGTGGACAACTGAGGTTTTCCTTGGCTGAGATGTATTGTTTTGGTGCCAAGTGTGGGTCCATGAGACATCTCTGTGGTTCTTGGGGCTGAGGGCACAGCTCTGGGTGGCAGCAGTGGGGGGTCATGCTGGGCAGTGCCTCTTCAGGGTGCAGGTATGCTGCCAGGTGAGTTTAGTTGCATGTGCTTACAAAGAGAGATTGTGAATTCCTGAACAAAAAACTGTCTGGGTGTGCTGCAAGGGGAGGCTGAGCAGGATGGATGCTGCAGGACTCTTTACATCTCCACAGGGCTCCCTCAGTGGCATTTGAGTGTCTGAGGGTCTCTGAGCCAAAGCCCTCCTAGATAAATTCACCTCTCCAGCTCTGGGATAAGCACCAGGTATGTCTCCCTCTTGGAGATGCACAAAAGGGATGGCTGCTTTCAGACAAAATGTTAAACCTCCCTCATTTCTTCCAGAGAGGAAGGAGTGTCTCCTACTTGGTGTGCCACGAGTTAACCAGAGATAGGACTCAGTTCAGCTCTCACTCTGCACTGTGGCTCTCCCAGGGGTGCATGGCTGAAGACACGTTCCTTTCTGAACTGCATCCACACCCTTCCTTCTAATCTGCCAGACCTAATCTCTGTCATGTTTCTCTTGTATGGGGTACAAGAGCTTTTGAGGAAAGCCGGAGGGGAAGCAGCTTCATCAACTCATTTTAAACTATCACCACAGCAACAAACACTGGGCTGCAGGAATTCAGCTCTTCTGTGCCTCTGCCAGAGACTCCTAGATCCCTTGGCTCTGAATATTAATTTGAGCTTGTTCAGGCTGAAGTGGGGTGGCTGGGAAGGCAGTGATGGCAGCATGTTACTGGCCCATGGGTGTCTCCAGGAGCATGGGAGAGTGGGAAAGCTCTGTCCCAGCGGCTGCTGCAGCCCTGTGGGCTTGAATAGCATCACTCTGCATTTGCATAGCTCTCTGCTGGGATAGCAACCCAGGCATTGGGGATTTCCCAACTTCCTGATGGAAAAGGAGAAGCTGCATGAATGAAATCTATTCCACACGCGGTGTTCTCCCCTCTGCTGGCTGCCAAGCTTGGCTCGGCTGCTCACGGGGACGCTGGTGTCAGTGAGGAGAAGGCCAATGTGAAGCTCCATCCCTGCTCCCCAAAACCCTGCAGGGATGGGCTCAGCAGGCGGGGTGGGCAGGATGGGGCCCTGGGGATGTTATGGGGCAGGGCAGGATGCTGAGGTCCTTTCTGTGGATGCGGAGTGAACACTGCAGTGAATCAGACTGTAGTATTTTGGGTTGCGTGGTTGCTCTTGGGACCATTTTTTTTTTTCCCTGTGGTAGGTGACAAGCTTGTGGCAGTCTTCTCTGTTATTCTTCTGGCCATTATCCAGCTCCACGCACTGGGATTTAGTTGGGCAGCTGAAGTTAGCCAAGCAGGGACAGAAAAGCCTGACAAACAACTCATATTTAAAATGGGGGAAGAAAACCCCTCCATCAGAGGTGCTGGAAATCCCTGTGGCTGCCTTGCTTAGCTGTGCATTGCTCTGAGGCTTCCAGCAGCATTGCTCAGGGCTGGCAGTGCAGCTCGGAGGAGAGTTCTGTGCTGGGTGATCCCATGCAGTGCAGGGGCTGCGTTGGTCTGAGGACTCTGGTTGGGATAAAACTCTGTGCAGAAGCAAGTCCTGCTCTCATTTTCACTTTGGCCATCCTGAAAAACTTGGTAAATAGTTCTGGATTTTGCAACAAGCAGCTTGCTGTTGTAGAGGTCCCTGTGTTCACTCAGATTTAAGCTTCTCCTTTTACTGATACTGTTCTGCACATAATCCTTGGAGCAGACAACAGTGTCACAAACTGATAGGATTTTCATCAAAATTACACATTTATTGCATCTGAGTGATTTTTTTTTCCCTTGAGTTGGCATGCCAGAGAATGATAAAAGCAAAGAAGGCTTTCACAGTATAAAGCTATGTAATTCAGCTGATAGTAAAACAGAACAAATGAAGGGAAACTTACATAATCATCTCCTCCACACAGAACGGGTACCTCGGTTTTATTTCCAGCTTCCGTACGTTAGAGAATCTTATCTTTGGACCTTTCCTTGAGCACTTGCACTTTACACCTGGAAGAGAAAGCATTTGCTCACCCTCTGGTGTGCCCAGCATCCCCCCCTGCCTGCTCCCCCAAGCCCTGGGGGGAGAAAGCTGCGTTTTGTGTTGCTGCCGTGCTGAAAACGAGTGGTGGTCTCTTTGCTACAGGTAGCAGCTTCCCTGAGAAATGTATTTTAGAGCGTTTCTGAAGCTCAGTAAATAGGGAGAGCTTTGTGAAGTGCACCTGCTGGGATTCGATGTAATTGTATTGCACGGGAGGAAATGAAAATGTGGGAACTCGGGTTGAACCCAAGAAGCAAAATGCCCTTCTCAGCTACTTTCTCATTTTGCTCCTTCTTTTTTCTCATTCTCGCTCAGAGTTTGGAGCACTTTCAGTCCTTTTTCCTCTCACGGATGCTGCGGTGCATTCTCAGCCAGACAAAAGCTGAGCGTTTCTTTAGCCGACGGTATTGTGCACGGCAGAAAACGGACCCTGGCAAAAGCAGTGGGGTTCGTGCGCTTCAAACTTGGCTCTGTGTTCCCTGTGCAAATCGCCTTTCGTTTTTTGGGTTTTTTTTTTTTGGGGGGGGGGATGTTCGAGGTGCACTCCCAGCAGCTGGGGCACTGGGTGTGCCAGGAGGACACAAGTTTATATATATAATTTTAAAAAGGTAAAAGCAAAACTACAAGGAAAAAAAATCTCACATCTGCCTCAAACCGTGGAATTAATACATCACTTATCCTGACACGCGGGGAACCGCTGTGTCCTTTTCGCGGGAGGAAAAAAAAAAGACGTACCCTGGAGAGAGCTTTAAACGAGAATAGGCAAAAACAACAACAAAAAAAATCCTCTTACCTTCCGCGCTGGCTAAGCACATCGCGATGAACAGCAGAAGCAAGGCTGCCGTCAGGAGCTTCATGGCGAGCCGGCAGGTACCCGAGTGCGCGCAGCGGGGTTCGCTCTTGTGTCCCCAGGTCCCCGTCCCCGAGATGGGAAAGAGCGACTGCGGGCGGTGCTGCTGCCCGAGCTCTGCCGCTTTCCCCCCCCCTCCTCCCCGGTTCGTCTCCTTTTAAATGCGCTCCCTCTGCCCGTGCTGCCGCCTCATTAACATGCGGGGCTGCGCGGCTCCCTCTGCTCCGCAGCCCCGGGGGGAGGGACGGGGCGGGGGGGGGGATGATGTGGCTGCCGCGGCCCCGTTGGGCTCCTGGCGGACGGCCGCTTTGGGATTGGGGGTCGGAGGGGGCTCACCTGGCTGCGGGAGGCACCTCCGGTTTGCGGAGAGGAGGGGGGGGGATGTGGTGAAATGGATGGTGAGGTTTACGTCGGGCTCCTGGGGGTGGTGGTAGGTGGGTTTAGGGTAATGGGGTATTTCAGGAGATCGGGGTGTTTTAGGGTAGCTTGAGCAAACGCTGAAGGAATTGTGTGCGGAGAACGAGGTAACAACAGACAGAAACTTTGAGGAATACGCGCGTGTTTCTTCTGCCTTGCAGAGGCTGGTTCCGATTTCACTATCGGCTAAAGCAGCATCCTCAGCATCCCAATTCCACACTTCTGCGCGTGGAGCTGAGGAGCGCTCAGTTCCCCGATCTCACGATGCATTCAGAGCACGGTGCTGATAACCGCCTGGCTAATCTCAGCACCCTTAATCTCAGCACCCTGCTTCCATCCCCGCAAACACCCAAACCCACCCGTGGCTCGGCAAGCCCCGCTTCACTCTCCCAGCCCCATTCCGCGTTTCCCAGCCCCATTTCCATTTGAAGTTTCCCACCCGGCTCTTTTCCTCCCATTGGCAGCGGCCGTTCAGCCGCGTTCCCGGCCGGGTGTTGGCAGGCACTGAGTACAGCCGTACCACGCGCATCCTGCACGTTGCACGCAGGCGGTTTGTCTGCCTTGTTCCAAGCACTGGGTTTCATGCTGGACGTGCCGACACGCCGGGAACAGCCTGCTTCGGGGAGCCGGGGGACGTGGCAAGGGGCTTTCGGGGTTAAAAAGCTCATTTCTGGGTAGGGCCGTCGGTGTGTAGAGGTGTGGGAGTGTTTGTTAGGCTTTGGGTGTTTGAGCTGTTCTAAAGCAGCTCCTGGGGCTGAATCCTGCTGGGAAAGGTTTGTTCTGTGTGTTGTTCAGTGGTAATGAAATTAAAGAGAGAAGTCTGTGCTGTGGCCTGGTGATAAAACTGGGCACCTGAGGTGTGGGAGAGCTCAGTGCAAATCTCTGAAAGACATTGGCAGCACCCTGCTCCCATGGGGAAGGAGAAAAACTGTAGGAGAGTGGAATAGGTGGATCCCAGAACAGTTGCTGGTTGGGCACTGGGGATATACAGCTTAAATCCATCCCCAGCTCTGCCCTGCTGCAGCTTGGGGTCATTGCTTGCTCTGTGTGTGTGGGAGCAGCCCTGGGCTGTGCTTATCCCAAGCAGAGACAGAGCTGTGGGAAGGGAAAGTCATCTCCCCCCGCTAATAAAAATTGGGTGCAGCTTTAGCTGTCAGCAATTTGAACATCCCTCAGGCTGGGAAACTCATGTACAGGCTGCATAAAAGAAAATTCTTGAGTTTTCCAGGAGCGAGCCCTCTTGTCTGATATGACTCTTGTTAACATGTGTTGGAGGAGCCAAGCTTGTGAGCTATGCAGTGAGCAGAGTGCTGCTTCAGTTGTGATTTACACGGGGAAATGGATGTGTGTGGGTATGGTAACCACGTGCTGTGTGCCCGAGCAGTTTACTGTTGCTGTGCCATGTGCTGCCCTTGACAGTAATTATTTCTGACAGCTCAAAGGTGTCTCTGGCTGAGGAGTGACAGATTTTGGCAGCCACGTCTGGCTGCCTCTGACACCTGCTCCACCTCCAAATGACAGTCACAGAGGAGGAAGAAGGTTTGGTAAAGGATTTAAGAGAAGGGGAAGGTTCTGTGGGCTGAGAGAGAGCGAAACCTTTGTGCTTTTGGATGCAAAGCCCAAACCTGACTGTGTGCTGGCATCCTCAGGTGCTCTGAGCTGGGGCTGGAACAGAGCAGCTCCCCCAAAACTCACCATGTGTCAGTGGGAGGGCTCCAGGTGAGCCTGCTGCGTTTGCAGTGCAGCACTGTTTGTTATTGGAAATATTTAATTATTGCCATTTTTGGTTAAGCTGGTAGGGTGAGTGGCATCTTATATTAATTATCCTTGAGCATTTCCTACAGCATTTCACACAAGAAAGATGAAGGTGCTGTTGTGGTGAGAAATGTCTGCAAAATGGCCATGAAGCTGAAGTTATTTGCTGCTATTGAGGCAAAGTGCTGTCTTTAAGAATCTGCTCATCTGGCTGAGGAGAAGGTGAAGCCCTTGGAGTGATGTGACAATGTGATATAATCCCCATGTATCACATCAGGAATCTGGGGAAGGAATCAGACTTAAATTCTCTCTCAAATTTAGAACTAAGGCACACAGATGAATTGTATGTTGTACATAGGGTTTTCTCCTGGATGGAGCAGAAAACTTCTTGAGCTTTCTGGCCCTGCAGTCTCTCTGTGTCTGATGGGTGTGAGGCAGAGCCAGCAGAAAACTCAGCCCCAGGCTTGAGGTGAATGGAGATTGCTTCAGATTTGGGCAATCGATCAGATCTGGGAGCATGTTGCAGGCTGCTCCTGTGGGTTGTCCTCACTCGTTGGAGGATGTGGTCGAGGCTGTGCTTCCACCTTTTGCTCCAGATGGCCTTTTTCTTGCCTCCGTAACCATGCGCAGTAGTTGTGTCATCTCTTATGTCTATCATAAGTTGAAAGTCAAAGCTTTAGATTTCATCTTTTGTCTCGGGGAAACGTGAAACATAATTCAGGGAAAACAGCTGCATTCCCTTTTGCAGAGTTTCGCAATGGATGAATTTTGCAAAAGAAACCTCGTATTGTTTTTGCAGTCACTGCTTTCTTTTGATATTTTTCCTTTCATTTTTATTTCCATTATGAGATTAAACTCTAGACTCTGCTCCTTCTCCTGGGAGCAGTTTTAAGACGGCTCTCTTCACAGACCTGAATTATTCACCAAGCTGGAGTTTTGTGCTGAGATCAGAACGAGTTGGTCTCTTGTTGTGTGTGGGAGCTCTTTGAAGCTCGTCATCATGAATCATTAAAGGGCTTCAATAGCACGGCCAAGCAGAGACCTGACGCTTTGGGCAGGTGATCCGAGAATCACCTCGAGATGCAAACAAAAGGTTTAATCTCACCTGTGGTGTTTTATGTTGAGAAAACAGTAAATTGTGTTTAAAGTTCCTACTGACTCACTTCCTTGACTGTTACCACTTACCATTTGTTTTTGTGTGAGAGCGCAGTTTGCATTTATATGGTTCTCTCAGTGGGCATCTAAGCTGAGAATGATTGCAGGCATTTATTTATTTATTTATTTTGCTTGTAATCTTGCAAAGAGTTGGATTGCTGTTTTGCTGCTCACCTGGCGTGTGCTGTGTTGTAGGGAGTAATGCTAAGGTGAACAAGGCAGCAGCTCTTACCCTGCTTGGGACAGCACTGGGGTTCTGTTCCCCCTTCTCCCTTTCCTGTCCCACTGTCTCTGCGTTTGAACTTGAGGGAGTTGCTGAGGACCTGGCGCATTTGTGTTGGCTGGCATTGAACTTTTTAGTGCACCTAGGGCTATTTACCACAGCTTATAACAGCAAGAAGAGCAGCAGGTGACCCATCATCACCCTTGACCTGTTGTTGTGCTGTGTGTCTGGGACACATCTGCAGCTCTTCAGGGACTTTTGAAAAGCACTGGGCTGTTCTGTGCTCTTTGAGGAAATCCTTTGCAACAAAGAGGTGGAGTGGTGAAGTGTTTGAGTCATGTACAGCAGCTTCATCCCTGGCATGGTGGGATCCCTGCCCCCAGCACAAGTTGACCTTGCCAGGCAGAGGCATGACTACAGCTATGTACTGTGACCATTCTCTCTCTGGTGGCTTCTGGCTTCTTTCTTTGGATCTATGAATTCACACTTCCAGGAAAACATCCCAAACTTCTGTGGGTGGGTAAATCCAGCATGTAACAGGGCTTCCTCTGCAGGCTGAGAGTTTCCTTGCAGTTTGCTTTCCTTACTGCTTACCATTGCCCTGTAACTGTGGCAACAAAACTTTTCAGGATGGAGAGTTTAAGATATTAGGTCAAATTCTTCACCATTTAAAGCCTTTACAAGCATAATTATCTCTGCCTGCTGCAACCAGGCTAGGTGCTGCCCATCTCTTCATTTTCTGCTGAGCTGTGTCTTGGTAATGATAGGTATTTTTCATATGCTGAGTGTTTTGTCCCTTGGGATAGAAAGCATGTGTTAATGTCTTTAAAGATAAACAAAATGAATGGGCTAACGATGCAGACTTCGAATGTTTAATGGAAGATTAGTGGGCTGCCATCCATCATAACATCGTGCGAGGATGGCACATGGGAGAGCTGATGTAGTGAAGCAGAACTGGTGTTTGTTGCTGAAATTAAATGAGAAATCAGCAAGAGAATAAGGTGGGGCCGAAAAAATGCACAAATATTGAACACAACGATGTAGGATTGCACGTCAGCAGTGGGAAAGGGACAGGGCTTATAAAGCTGCTGTATAGCCCCTGCTCCCTGCCCTAAATTTGGGGCTCCACAGCCTTCATTCTCAGGGATAAAGCTGTGTCCGGCTCACGGTTATTTCCAAAAGCCTTTGGCAGCCTCTCCTGGCAGTTGGCTGGCACTGAGGCAGGCAGTTGTTGCTAAAGTGATCTGGAAGCAGAATGGAGCCTTAATGCTGCAGGAGAGGGCTGTGCCTGAGTGGGCATGGCGGTGATGGGTTGACAGTTGGACTTTGTGATCTTAGTGATCATTTTCCAGCCTTAATGATTCTAAGATTGTATAATTCCCAGACTGTATTCATGTAGTAAAGGCATAGTAACTGAGCTAAACGACTCTTGGAGTTGCACAAAGTGGAGAAGCACCGAATTAACCAGCAATGCAGAAATGCTCAGCAGTTAGCACTTCTTTGGTTGTATACTAAGGCATGCCTGGCCTTTACCTGAGGTCTCTTCAGGTCTCACTGGCTTGGTAGAGAAGTTTCAGAGCAGTTGATTTTTATGGGAGTGGATGTGTATTTACAGATGTTCTCTGAGATTAGGGTACCTAAGAGTTAATGTGGATTTCAATCAAGAGGACATTAAGAAGTGCAGAGGGAAAACAGATCAGCTGTCCTCTTGCCTCGCTCTATGAGATGAGACAAGAGAATGTGATGAGACCAATGGAAAAATAAAAGGAAATGAGAAATCAAAGGAAATGCCACTTTATGGGTTATTTCAAATGGTGAATTGGGAAATTTTTCCTTTTGGGGAAAAACTATTCTCTTATTTTTTTAGCAGAGCTAGATAGGTTTTGTTTTTGTAGTCATAAGTTGTGGTCTTCTGCAGAGGTTTGGGAGGCAATGGCCCATTTCAGATGGAAGCAGTGGGATGCTGCTGGGTGCTGCCAGGGGGTCCTGGTGTGAGATAGGGGCTGCCATCACTTGAGCTCAACATCACCCCAATGTCACCTGGCCAAGAGCACCTTACAGGGACTGAGCAGCAAGTGCCCTCTTTCTCCAGGCCATTATCAAAGAGACATTGCAGATGCTCAAAATGAATGTAGACAAAAAGACCTTCGTAATTCCACGTGGTGTTAAAAACATTGCACTGGAGGCTGAAAAAATAATTGTAATGTTCTTGGACTGGTGTGCTTGCACTGTCCTTTTGGTACCAGTGAGTGAAGGTTCAGGTTCTTGCAGCCATCTGCCAGCTCGTCTGCCTGTGCACACACAGTCAGGTTTTGCTTCCTGCCCTGACACACAAGCCCTGTCTCAGGTCTCAACCAGCTGGCTGACAGCAGGCAGGTGCTGCCGGAGGCCAAAATGAATGATTTATCTCTGTGCTACATGTCACCGTTTCTTAAGACTGAAGTCTCTCTAATTAACTCCTTCACCTTCATAAATTCTTCATTGGCATTTGTATCTCTGGTGCTTTGCATATGTTAGCTGGTTGGGCAGTGGTTTCCCTTCCAGGCATTGTTGGTGGGCTCTTCTTTCCACTTAGTGATGCCTTTGTCTGTGCTGTGCAGCACTCCTCCCTCCCTTTGCCATATTGAAATTTCTGTGGACTTTTGGGGCGTTTCAGCAATAAGAACAACTTGGTTTCAGTAACAGGTTCCAATACTGAAGCTTCCCCCAAATGCAAAGAACATAAAGAGGCTTTTAAACAGTGACTTCTCATCATGCCTGCACGCAGTGGATGCCAGCAGAATGGAGGCCAGCTCCCTGCAGCCTGAGCCTTGCCAGCACTCTGCTTCCTGCATGTGTGCACGTTGTTTTGATACCTTGCAGTTGGAATACTCCAATTTATCCAATTGCACTTTGTGCCTGGCCTGGGGTGAGCTTTGTGCAGCCCACCCCTCTATTCTGTGAGCACCAGGTGGGATGGCTGCCCAGCAGATGTTGGTTCTTGCCAAGGAGAACTGGGAATATTGGCTGCATCTTCAAAGGCCTGTGGAGTTCCTCACTGGGGAAGGTCAGCAGAAGAGAGTCGCCTGGGAGCTGCTCTCTGGAAGTGAAAATGGGATGCTGGATTGGCTCCTGAGTAGCAGAATGCACTTTCTGAGCATGAGAAGCAGCCCACACAGTCTTTAGACGTGTTTGTACCCGGAGCAATGCCTTTAGCTTGTAAACAGCTCCAAATGAAACTACCAGCTATGGTTGGCTGCAAGGAGGGGAAAAGGCACAGTGTGTCTGCCTTCTGTGCTGTGTCTGTGGTCATGCTAGCTGCTCTGATGGGTCACACCAGCCAGGAATGTCACGATTGATTTGACTCATATGCATTTTTCCTTAAGAACCTCTGAAATTGCTCAGCTCAAACTAAGTACCCACTTCCCTCCACCCCTCACTGCTGTGACTACGCACAATGGTATTTCCAGCTATGCTGAAGTTCTCATAAACTTCCCTTCTGTTCTTTATGGGAACTATGGATGCAGCAGCAGATAGCTGAGCATATAGCACCCTAATGCCATGCTTCAAGACATATGTTATTTTTCAGTTACCTCTGGAGCTGCCTTGTCCATTGAGTATGACAGATGTTAAGAGATTTCCATACTAGACCTTTCTTTCTGTGTTGGTCTTGTTTGTAATTCAGGTTCTTGGGTTTGCAGAGATGGGAATCTGGCTGATGAGAGCAGATTTGGGGGGGGGGGGAAGGTGCTGTATGTGTTTTCTCAAACATCAGCCTATGATTTCAAGGGATAATTTGTGTCTCTGTTGGTACAATTCTATCTGCAGTTGGAGTATGGTAAGACAAGCTGATCTCTAACATTCTTTATCTTCTGGTCTGTGCTGCTAGGAGACAATTTCCAGGGCAAGGCAACTGAATTTTGCACATAGTGTGGCTCCAGCAATTGTTGTTGTGCTGTGCATTAGGTCCAAATTCACAGGTTCACGGTCATCAGGGAACACAAAGGAACAAGGAACAGGTAGAGGCTTACAGTAGCCTTCAGCGTAATGCCCTTTGCTTTGTCTTTAGCCTCCAAGGGAAAGAAGCAAACATTGTCTGCAGTGCAGCAGTGCAATGGCTTGGTGGCTGTGGTGTGCATGGGCTGGCAGTTGGACTAGATGGTCTTAGTGGTCTTTTCCAACCATAATGATCCTGTGATTATTATGGAGGCTGCAGGCTGCTGTATTATGCATGCAGGGGTTTGTAATACAGCCTGTGGCTCTGCCTGGAGGCTGCCTTTAGAAAGATGAGGGCTATGAGAAGTGAAATGTCTTAAGGGCTTATTTCTGCCATCAGTTTTGCTTTCCTGCTCTGCAGAATTCCCTGCTTCTGTTCCCAGGGTGCTGCCCATGATGTCATTTGTTGTGTGTCTCGGGGCTCCTGAAGCTGCTATCCCCTCATCTCACTCCTCCCTGCCTGCAGAATAGCAGTGCCCCCATACCCTAATGAAACGGGGTGAGGGTTAGTGGCTTTATGGCCATTGGAAGTTCACAAACTAATCCAAGAGCTAATTCTACTCTGAATTAATGTGAACCTTTCTTGTACTGTGGCAAGTCAACTTTTGCTTCCCAAGGCATTGACTCATGGTACTCCAATAATAACCTGACATATACACAGGTACCGTGGCTCCTCTCCAGCCCACACACCTGGGTTTCCTTCCTGGAGGAAATCAAAAGGCACAAGGACAGGGAGGCTGAGGTGGTAGGATTTAGTGGTTGGCAACACTTCCTGCAGCAGAGAGCTTGAAAGTGGGTGATCTTTGAGGTCCCTTTCAACCCGAGCCATTCTATGATTAAAAGTTCAAGGTAAGGTGCTGGTCTCTGTCACTTGGGTTAACAGGCTTATGCTGTGAAGGACCCCCCAAAATAACCCAAACACTGAGCCCAAGAAACAGTCAAAGCAGGAACTTCAAGTACAACAACTTTCTGCAAGTGGCAGCTGTGCTGGGAGCTAAGATTTAAGCTGCAGTTATAGAAGTTCATTGCAGTAGTTTTGAAATATGGAGCTATAAAACCACAATTTTCTGCGTGCAGAGCTAAGTGTGTTCCTCTGTATTTCTTCTGTTAAGTGGATCAATTTTACTAGGGTTGCCTTGATATATATAATTTCCTGGTGGAATTTAATTCAACACAAACTCTGTTTCCCCCCTCACCCCCCATAGTTCCTCATTTAGGTGCTGGTGCAAGGAAAAGTTGAGAGCAATCAGAAAATACTGGAAGCTAAATAAATGTTCCCTAATCTCTCTTCAAGCCCAGACTGAAACGTTATTAATACTTTTAGGCTTGTCTGGATTAGTTTCTTAAGAAGCTGAAGCTGAACAGATCTAAATAGATTATTAATTTAGTAAAACATGACCTCTTTGGGGACTGAGCCAAAGGAGTATCACGTTGCTTGGCTTTTCCACCATGTACGTGCTTGTTGTTTTTTTTTTGTGGGGAATGTGACCCTCTTAAACTGGGGATGCTGTGGATGAGTTGCTGGTTGTATGGGTGCCATGTGGGGCAAGGGGTGATATGAGCCTTCAGCCTCTCCTCCTCAGCATGATGCTGGCGGTGTATCTGGCTTAAGACACAGGCTGGGAGCTGCCTCTACTACAACTGCCCTCGCCCACAATGCTAATTTTAATCTTAGCTTATGGTGGTGCTCGTTAGCAATGTGCTGCTGTGGCTGTGTTCTCTGCACCTGAGTTATGCCAAAAAAGAAAAAGAGAAGGTCCTCATAGTCAAAGAATTTGGGATTAATAAGTGAGTAGGGGATATAATTGAAGAGGTTTGACTGCCTTTAAATGAGAGCAGACCCACCTGAAAGCTTCCTGCTTGCTGTAGAATGTGGAAGGCCAGCTCCTGCTCCTTAGTCCCCATCCCATAGCACTGTCTCTGCCAGGAGAGTGGCTCTGTTGGTGTCATTGGAGCGTGGTTTGGCTCCATCTGTCCGGTGTCTGAGGGATGTGGTGGGTCCTTCCCCCCTCTTGCTGAGTGTCGATTGCAGCATCTGGTTGTAAGTGTGAGAGGAATTCCTCGTGGGCTTGAGTATTGGTGGTAGAGAAGAGATTGTATTTTGTGAGGTTTCCATAAGTGACACCTGCACTTCAGCAGCTGAAGTGCCCCGGGGCCCTTTGCTTCTCGTTACTGGAGGGTTTTTCTTTTTTAACCCTTTTCACAAGGATGGCTCCCGTTGCTTGGGGCTTAGTGCTGGCCTTACATAGAGAAAAGCCATCCTGCAGGGCTCAAAGTGAATTGATGGCACTTCCCTCCTTTCCCTGAGGATCCCCATGGTGGGATTTGGCTGCCCCTTAGCTGGCAGTCACACTTCTGAGCCAGCCATGCAGGAGACTTCTGTTCCTCAGCCTCCACAGATAACCGGTGGATGTTGGGTTGGGCTTGGCATGTGGCTGCCCATGAAGATTTGTTGCAGGCTCTTCACGGTGCCAAAGCTCTTGCTGAATATCAAGAAGTGGGAGCTGTGCTATGTGGTCTGCATAAAGGGGTCAATATCTCAACAGTTTAGATCACTCTGTGGAAGAAAAAACCTGCTTGTATTTAGGGACAGAATATTCTCACGATTGCTATGAATCTGCCAAAGAAAACACAATTCCCTGGTCTTTAAGCTGCTAGGGAGGAAATCAGAATGGAACTCACTGCAATCAGAATAGCAAAGCCTGGAAACGTGAAGCAATATGTCTCCAGCAGCAGCTATACCCAGAACCAGCAGCAATAAGTCCCAGCTTGAGCAAAGTGGATTCTTCTGGGTTCTTCTTCTGTTTCCATAGTTTTCTATGGGGAAACAGAGTTTACGCATAACACTGACATTGTTAGTATTCCTCCAGCTGCTTTCTATTTAGAGGAGTGCGTGTGTCACATTTATCCTGAACTCTTTAAATAACCAGCATTTTATTAGTGCTTCCTTGTAGCCTCCCTAAATATAACACTGTTTTGGGAGGAACATGACAAATTTGCATAAGATATCATGGAGTGCTATATAAAATGTGAAAGGAAGGGAAGGGGGTGATAACAAGTAGAGCAGAGTCCTTCTGAAGAGTCTTCCCAAGGAAAATTGGGAATTGTCTTGTTGCAAATCCAACATTTACAATGGACAAATTTCAGTGCCTTTTGGAAAAATTAAGTTGATTTCCTCAATTTACTGGAAAGGCACTTCTTGTGTTTTGCCCTTAGGAAGGGGCTGACTGTGCTGGTGGGAAATAAATCTGTGCAAGGTCTGGGGCTGGCCAGTGCTGTGGGTTTTCCCTGTGGAAGAGGGGTTCTGGCTGTGGCTGCTCAGATGGCTGCAGGCACAGGATGAGCCTGTTGGCCTGGGGGTGCTGCAAGCAACTGCCATGGTTTTGTACTCAGTTCTAGACCCCAGGGAAATGGAACCAAATCATTTCTAGGAGCAGCATGGGGCACTGATGCAGCTAATGCAACAGAAAGGTTATTATCTGCTTTGGATCTTTCAGAGATTTCCTTTGATTTCTGAACAAGCTTCCAGGACAGCATAGGATGTCACTGAAGGTATTACTCTGGTTCATGACTTGTTCACATTTTCCAGTAAATAGATTAAGCTCTTTTTTAAGTCCCTTCAAAATTAATTGGCATGTTTAGCAGTTTCCAGTCGTAAATATTCTTACATCTGTCCCATTGTTTCCTGCTGAAAAGTTGTTTTGATTTTTGTTTTGGATGATCCTCCCCAGCCTCTGTTTGGGGAAATCACTTCTAATTTGTTGTGTTCAGGGTTGGTCTCTGTGGGCACCATCCCCCTGTGTGGGGTGGGTACAGCAGTGATGAATGAATGTGCCAACAGATCCCTGTTGGCACAGCAACACGATGTGATGGGTTTCTGTAGGGGGGAGCTGAGCTGGGGCACAGCACAGTACTGTAGGGCTATGACTGGAAAGCAATGCTTGTGGGAGAGTGGAGCAGGGACATTTATGGTAATTTCCTATCCCTGTTGTGCACAGCTCCCTTTAACTTCCCAGCATCTGTAATGGCTGGGTTTGTCATGGGAGAGGAAATAGCAGGGCAAAAATCTACCCTGCTGCCTGCAAAATATTTACAAGTTTTCTTTAAGGAACTGCCACAGTGTGTTGCTTGGTATTTTAATTGCTGGAATACATCACGGATGAAAACGGTGCGTGCTGTCCCTCGGCTTGCAGCTGCAGGGTTCTGACAGCACTCTCATAAATCCCATCATTTACGGGCACATTTCATATGTCAAAGAGCACCACAAATCTCTTCCCAGAGAAAAACCAATCGCGGAGTTGGGCAAGGCAGCTTTCAGCCCCTACTGCTCTGGGGTTTGATTACCTGAAGCTATTCCTAATTTTTTTTTCCTCATCCATTCAAATGCACAGCAAATCCCACTGAGTATAGTCTGGCAAGCTTCTCTGCCCTAGGACAACATTACTTCAAACCTGAGTTACGTATAGACTAAATGGTGGTGGTGGTTACATGCTGCTCAATTGCCCGGGGCTCAATTTTGGTGAACAGAGAGCTCTGGCTCATTAGTACTTGGTGTTGCATTCTCCATGAATACACCTTACCTTGGAGTTTATCTTCATCTCAGAATTTCTTGTGGAATTGTGAATAGCTGAGAGAGTGCTGGGGACCTCGTGGGCTGGGAAGGTCCCAACCACTTGGAGCTGGGAGATCCAAGGTACAAAGCTGGGCATGAACACACAGCCCCTTTCCCCCTCACCCTGGGCTCCAGACGCTGCACCAGAGCTCTCTTGGCTGATGTATTTTAGATCAGTTCCTGCTGGCAGTGACAACTGACTTTGGGTGATCTGTGTGCTTAATATCCCCAGTAGGATCTATGGGGAATGTTATATCTTGAGTTATGGACTGGTTAGTGACTTCTGTGTCTTATGGTGTACAACTGGTATATAGATTTGAGTAAAAAGGTATATATGTGTATTGTCAGCAATTCATTTCCAAGAATTTGGTTGTATTATCCTTTTCTTTGACAGAGTGCAATACAGCTGGAGCTATTGACATGGCAAAAAATGAAGTACCTACTGAGGATTTTTAGGTTCTTCTGGGATCCTTAGAGTAAATTAAAAGATAACTCATGGGAAGGTATCAATTACATTCAGACTCCTACTCACATGGTTCAGTCAAAGCAGTCAGGCCCACGCTCTTCCAGGGCTGTGCAGGAGATGTTTTGATTTTCACACAGAGTTGGGGAACCCAGGAATAGAAAGAATTTGGAGCTAAATACTATGTTTATTTTGTCCTGAAAAGTGCAGTTTCTGATGGGACTAAATACTGAAGTGATGTACTGCAGTAGGTGCTCTGTAGCTGGTACCTTCTGCACATCAAAGCTCTGCTGGTTCATCGACATGCAGGCAAACTCACTCAAATGATTTTCCCATGGACCACCTGGTCCTGCTTGCTGTGACTGCTCTCCACTCAATTTTGCAAATGTCCCCAAGCATTTTTGAGTCCCTGTGCAGAGGGACAAAGCATCTGGCATTTTAGCACCTTGGTGAATATAGCACAGCATGCAGTGTACCACTGGAAATGGCCAGTAGATGAGTTACAGTGGGGAAGGAGGAGGCAAACAGATTGTTTCCTTCTACAGAGAAGTTGTTGGGAGGGATGGCCCACCAGCACAGCCCATTGCCCATGGAAAGGTTTCTGGGATGACTGGTAGGCTTTGGGAGCAGTGAAAGAATGAAGTCAAAACTTCAAGTCAGATGAGGAGTAAATGAGTAACATCTGGGACGTGTCAAAGAGCCATTTGTACTCACTGCAACCCCAAGTGTTGCTAGAGGAGCCCCCAGAGTGTGGGCTGGAGGAGGGGTTGTTAGGACTAATTTATGTACTCATTACAGCCAAGACTTTGGACTCTGCTCTGCACATCACCAGGCATTGGTGCCTCCATGGGGTCTTGGCTTCACCTCCATGTTTTTGGGGAGAAAAGTCTCTGTTCTCTTTGAAGTCTGCTGGGAAGAGAAGGTCCAGGGATGTTGCTACTGTACCTTTGTTTATTGATCATGAATAATGGATTTCTGCCATTCATCCACTCTTCAACCTTCTCAGCTGAGGTAGGAACTTGGGGACTCACTGATGTGTGGAGCCAGGCATCCTCAGCATCTCACTAGGACTGCCTGCAGGCAAAATTCCTCTGCACTCTGATGGGGTGAATAAACCTTCACACTTCCCTTTCCGGCCCCTCTGCCCATTTGTTGGGTCAGCTTGTTGTCTGTAATTAGGCTATTTTTTGCCATGCAGAGTGTGGTTGGAAGCATCTGAGGCAGAGGTAGTGAAGAGCCCAGAAAGCTGGCACCTGGGGGCAGCTAATCAGGACCACTTCACAAAGCTGGGATGTGGGAAGCACACAAAAGAGTGAGCAATTTTGTAAATGAGAACAAGTGGCCCTACATTTCTAGCAGCAATTATGTTTCACAGCTGTGCTTGTTGCCCCAAATGCATAGAAATAGTCAGAACCGAAATCCTCTGGCCTGAAGAAAATTAACCTTTGTATTTAAGCTCAATGAGAAGTAAACTTACTTTCCTTTCAAATGAATAATATCGCCCTGAAAATTAGAGTGGCAAATTAAGTTGTAATTACATTCTTGGAATTAAAGTTTGTCAGTGCAAGCCAAACAAATAGGAACTCAGACAAGGCAAAGAGTTTATATTTGGTCCTGATATATTGTTTTCTTGCTGAAGTTATGCCAAAGTTAATCTACTGTAATTGCATCTATCGCCAACTTCTTGCATAAATCACAGAGATAACTCCAGAGCTGTTGATATAGTTCTTTCATTACCATCTCATTGCCACTATAGGAGGAGCAGGCCAGATCTCATTTCTCAAGGACTAGATCAAGAGTTACTGAATTACCCAATAACTGTAAATTTTGCTTTGAGGGCGGTCAGCAAATGGTTCTGTGTAGCTCCCACTCTGCCACAGCTGAGGAAGACTTGTGGGAAAGAGGAATGCAAGGGCTGTTCTCTTTTCATCGGTGTGAGGCACAAGATTTGTAAGCAGAGCATAGAAAAGGGGTGGGCAGCTTTTCTACAGCTAGGAGTGTTTCCCTACACTTACAGCAAACTTGTGGCCAGCAGAAACCAAAAATTAGTAGGTATTTCTGATGGAAAGAGCTCTTTGCAGCATGACATTTGGTCTTGATGATGTAGTAGGTCTTTTCCAATGTTGGTGATCCTATGATATGAGGAGAGAGGGGGAGCAATTTCTTCTGAGTGTGGGATTTAATTTTTTAAGTGTAATTTTAAGGGTTTAACTCACAGTGGCCAACCAACACGCTGACCATCGGGTAGGAAGGCTGGCTGATGGTGCCCCAGATGTGGGGATTCCTCTGGCTTGGGCTTCTCAAAGAGCTTTTTAAAGCATGACCTAAGCCCATGCTAGGCAGTGAACATCAGTGGCTCAGGGGTGTATGTCCCTAAAACTTTCTCTTAATTTCATGTGACTTTTAAAAAGAAAGATGCAGGGCAATACTGGAGATGGAGCTTTCTGTAACCAATGTGTGCCACTAATGTAATGGAAGTAGAGAAAGGAGTTGTTTGTCCTGCATTCCTAAAGTTATTAAGCGGCAGAAGTAGGGGAAAAAAATCCTCTCCTATGTTTGACAGGTTTTTCCCTGAGTGACTATTACTTGTTACTTCACATCCAAAATAGGAAATTATCCTTTGCTTTACATAATCTTGATATAGAGAAACTGAGTAGGTAGTACAGGGTGCATTGAGGAAAGGTTAAATCCTTCAGCAAACTCTCTCCTTACACGTACTGTGAAATATTCCAGGTTTGATTTTAAGTTCTTTATATTTCATTGTTTTTTCTCCATGGGAAACAAGATTAATATTTTTAGCCTGTTCCTATGTGACATCAGATATTCATCAGTGTTTTCCCTTCTCTTTCCAAGTTGACTGCTTCCTGTGAACAGTATTCAGGAGAAATTCATTTATTCAAAGGTATTCTCTTGCAGAATGCAAAGGGTTAAAAAAAGAATTAAGTTCTCCATTAATTCTCAATGCATTGAAGTGTAACATCTCAATTCATTCAGTTCTCAGCTCAAGTCAGCCTGTCTGCAACTGTAGGCACGTCACCATCCAGCATGGTTGGACTAGATGACCTTGTAGGTCCTTTCCAACCTAATGTATCTATGAATCTATGAAACACATGGGGCATCCCTTCCCTCCTTTAGCATCTACCCATATCCATGGCTTGGTGGTGTGCTGATGGGAACTGCCAAAACAAACATATACAGGGATTACAAACAGACTGGGGGGGGGGGGGAAGGAGAGAAACCAACGAAGCCCACCATGACTCTTGTTTGCTTTTAGTTTAGTGCATATGCACCCCAAGAGAATCTCCAATGCCTGCCAATGAGCTCCTTGTGGGGAGGTCTGAAGCTTGAGAGAGCTCCTCCTGACTGCTGCCAAAGATGTGGATCCTTTGAATTCAGTCAGAGAGATTCAAGCTGACTGTAACTAAACCCAGGCTTTGTCACTCAGACTTCAAGAGCAGATTTTCAGCTAACAAACACTGTGTATGCACTTAAAAATTCCTTGACTTCGAGCATTACTGCTCTGCAGTAAACAGATATTTTGTGCCTCAGATTTTTCTATATAAATATTTACAAAAAAAAACTTGTGGCTACTGGTCAGATGTGAATGTTTGTTGTTCTCAGCATTTTTGGACACAATCTACCAAAGATTTACATGTGTTTCTAATAGTTTCTAATACACAGTAACTTTCTACTGCTAGAAAGCTTTGGATTATGGTCAGCTACAGAAATTGCTTCTAGAAGAAGAGGGTTGGGCAGAGTTTGAGGTGCAGAAGGGTTTATATGGTTGTTGGTCAGAGGCTGTTTCTTAAAGAGGCTTGGAAATAGGCAGGTTGCACACAGGATCATGGCTGTAATAACCTCAGGTCAGCTTGTGACTGTTCCCTGGATGGATATAGCTGATAATTCCATATATACACTCTCTCTCCTGCAGCTTTTGTAGGGATTTGTGCAGAATGGGACTGGGTTTTGTGGCTCAGAACAGATCTGGATGCTTGGTGAGCACCAACGGAGGACAGACACCAATGGAGGGAGTTTCAAAGTGGGCTGAACAGTTACAGTGCCAGTTGTCACCTGAGCTGGGGCCTGGGGGGGGAGCAGGTTGTCAAAAAGAAACTCCTATATCTGAACCAGGTGGATGCTTTCAAACTTGCTCAGTATTCAGGGAACAAGAATAAGCAACTCTGTGTGGAATTTCAGTTTGGTGTAATGAGCTTGTTTTGCTCAGTGTAAGAATGAGGGAAGATGCTGCCTTCCTGCAGGGATATGAACAAATGCTCCCCATAAAATCAATCTGCTTAAATTGTGAGCACACATAGTTTAATAATCCATGTTTTGATGGTAAGCAAAGTGCAGAGTTCTCCTTGATTAGCCAATGAGAAAATTGCTGGATCTTATCCTAAGTTGAACCAGACTCCCCAAGCTCTGGAAGAAGGACACTGTGCTGTATTGCGGACAGGCAGAGAGTGTTAGGGGAGGTGATGGAGCGACACATCCAACCTCTCACCCGTTGCTGCTGTGGCCGGATCCTGTGCCAGGAGCAGATTGAGTGGGGCTGAAGTGCTGGCAGCCAGTGTAATGTTCAGTGATACTTTTTTGGGTTTGTTTTTCTCCTTTAAGTGGTGAAATTACAGTCCTAACTTTCTTGCAGTGTGAACACTCTGTTTTGCAGAACAACAATGGAGAAGTCCATCCTTTAAAACCACACAGCCTCACTTATGTTTGAAGTCCAGGGATCCCGGCAAAGCCCTCTGCTCATATCCTTAGCATTTGTTCTCTGAGAGTGTCTTGAAAAGGGCAGAAATATGCAGTGCATGGAGGAAATATTGGGATCGCTCACCAGAAAGAAGGTGAGAAGGGCTCTGGGCAAAACATAGCTTTGATCTCAGTTCTGTCACAGATAAAATTCCTTCTTTACATTAAAGGAAAAGTGATCCTCTGTACTGTATTTGTCCCTCCTTCCCCACACCTACACATGGGGCAAGTTGTTTTTTAACCCCAGGGGCCATATCTTCCAGGCAATCAATAACTTGTACGATATTTCACTTGTTTGGCATCTCTTCATTCCTTCTTTCAGGCAGTGACAGATGTAATCCTGCCACTAGCAGAAAGCAACAGGTAATAAATTACGTTGTGTACAGCAGTGGTCTTCCTAGTTTCCATGACTTGTTTGGGCTTGTTATGGCTGTCCACAGCCTCTCCACTGTGTTGTCATGAGAGCAAAATTCCCACTGCATTTTCAAAGAAGTCTCCAGAGATGAGAAATGAGCAGCGTGTTGATGAAAAAATAATACATCACATGCAGACTGCCCTTTTTCCTTTGTTTGGTTTACTACTTGTCAATGGAGCAAAGAAGTGCCCTTGACAACGGATGGAAATCATTCCCAGTATCAAGTAGGGTCTCCACTGAAGATCATGGTCCTCTGCATGCATGCACAGGAAGGGATGTGTTCATCATTCAGAACATCTTACAGTCTAATTTAAGCCAGGAAACAGAAGGAAGGTGGATGAGGAGGAGGAGCAGGGGGAGAAAAGATGTAGCCTCCAGGAAAGTCATTAAGGAACACATGCCTTCCTGACTTTGTGTCTTTTAAAATTGCTTTATCTTTCTCTGTTGGGCTTTGAACCTCTTGGAGTTTATTTAAGCTATTGCCAGTTTGCTGACTTAAGGAGCAAATAAGCCTTTGGGATCAAAGCAGCTGGTATTGTCAGAGGTATCAAGGGTGAAATAACATGTTAGCAGAAGGAATGCTGAGTATAAAAATGGAAATAAAATCCTACTTGGTATTTTGCTCTATTTTACTTCTAACCTCTCTCCCAGTTTGATCCTTTTCATTTGAAAAGGCATTAATTTTCTTTGTGTAGATCCCAACAGTATAAATATTTAATGGTCCTAGATTACAGAGCTGAAATACGAGATTAGTTCCAACCTTAAAGATTCATAGAGGACCTCTTCTTCACATTTAAACGGTTCCCACATTACAGCGAGCAGTATCTCTCATCTTTGTGGGAGGAACATCTCCAGTTACGTAGTCACTTTCTTTTTTTGGCCTTGCTCAAGGCTCAGCAGACACAAACACCTCACCCACTCCCAGTCCTTCCCCTGCTACTTTTGATGACATGCTGAGATGAACCAGGAGAGCTTCAGGCTCGGTGGGAGCAGGGCATGTGGGCTTGTGAGCATGAACTCTGCTTCCTGCTGGTGGCTTGGAGACTGTAGTGTTCTGCCTGGAAAATCTGGGGACGTGGTTAATTATGGTCAAGTGTGCATATGGAGATACATACAGAACAGGTGAGTTAGCCAGTGTTCTTTTGGTTAAAAGACTATTGTGGAAACTATATAAATTTAGGTTCCTAATTTCAAGACTACAGAGGGGAAAAAATCATCTTTTATTTGCAGCAATGCAAACAATGGGTGAAAGCTTGGCCTGTGGCATAGCAGACACAGTGTTCATTTTGAGGCCAATTGAAGTTTTCCAATGCAAATTGGAAGGAATAATGGGAAACAGACAAAAATTGGAGGAGTTACCTCATTCAGAAGAGCCAAATGCAGGTAGGCAGTAGATGATGGACAGGGCAGTGCAGCTTGGCCATGGCCAGCCACTGGAGGGCTTCAGCTGGTGGGAGTTAAACCACACCAAAGGAGATGAACTGATTAACAACATGAAAACACAGAACTCTTTAGGATTCTCCACCTCTACTTTGGGAACAAGTGCTGCAAGTGTCCAAGGAGCTTAAAATATTCATTACCAGAATGCATCATTCCAGCCCAGAAATGTTCAGTGATTTTCTCAGTTGGTTTCCCTTGGTGCTGGGTGGTTGTCAGCTGTGTTATGTGATAAGCCACAGCTAGTCGGTATTGACAGAGGAGTCAAAAATAAAAGTGTAAAGGGCTGTCCGCTTTCCTTCAGCCATAAGCAAGTTTGGAGGACTTATGGATTCTGTTTGGAAATCCTTTTACCCAAGTGACATTGAAATCTGAAGCTCACTAGTGTGATTTCACAGCATTAATATGACACTGCTATTAGCATGTGAGGGTGTATGTGGCATTCCAGTGCACGTATTTCTAGCAGAAATGGGACAGGTTTGCAGCTCCAAGTCTCTTTTTATGGCTCTTCTTCGATTTATGCATGCTGAGGTTCTGAGGCAAACTCAACAGTCTGTTTTTCATCCCCTCCATTTTTAATTAATGAAATCAAAGTACAATCTCTAGAGAGTCAGATCCTAAGATATAGTAGCTTTTTCAGTGAGCTGATCTAAGCTGTTATTGAAAAAGATAGTTTCCAGGCATTTCAAGGGCTAAGGTCTTTTCCCTCAGTTTTCATCAGTTTCAAAAAGAAAAGTGGGAAAAAGGTATTACTTCATATAAAAGTGATCTACTTCTTCTAGAAAACATGGAGATGAAATATGTTGGTGATTTTGGAGATGTATTTAATTCTTCTTGGAAATGGTGCCAAATGGATGTGAATATGTTATTTGAATATTTGCATCTGTCTTTGAAGATGTATTTAGAACAATCCAAGGAAAATATTTCCTACTGCTAACACGAAGGCATTTCTTGGCTGCTACATATTGCTTTAGGCTGAATTCTGTGTGTATTTGTTGTTTGGATTTCCTTAATTAAAACACTAATTCAGCTCACCTGACATAGGATTAAATTGCAGTCTTCAGCAAATTTGTCTTATTGCATCTCAACAGACAGAATGCTAATTACTTCTGTAATGAATGAGAAAGCGTGTGTGGGGGGGGGGGGAAAGATGCCTTCAACTCCTTTGGATGCTTATTAAAAATGGATGTTGATGAAGTTAAAGAAGGAAGTGAAGTCAAAGAGGGGTGGGAGTGTTCAGGAGGACTGCTGTGGTTTCAGCTGGGGCTGTGCCCATGGGCAGGTCTCGTTCTGCATGACCCTATGCACAATCCTGGGGGGAAGCACCCAGCCCCCCAGCTGCAGCTGTCACCCAGATTTGAGGGGAAATGATGCAGCACCTGCAGGCCAATCCAGAGTGCCAAAGCAGCACTCAGCTGGATTATTTACACTGATGTCAATATTGAGAAAAATCCTTTGGGGGGATATGCAGTGTGGTTCCAAGTTCTGCTGGATCCATTTAGCCACCTCAGTGTGTTTTGCAGATAGATGTTGGCCTTCATGTGTAAAATACAGTCTGAGCCACATGGTTCCCCCTGGTCCTGCTGTCAGCAAAACAGACATAGACTATAAATACCCAAAATTCAGAAGTCATGCCCTCACTATCAAGGAATGGGCTTAATAGGCATGTAAGGAAATGGAGAGGGAGTGGGTTTTTTTTTTTTGGTGGTGGTTTTGATCCACCAGGTGAACAAATTCTTGTTTTTCACTACGAAACTAAAAGTGGTCAAAGAAAGCAAGATCAGATGTAACTGCATCACTCCAAGCTGAGAACTGACAACTCAGTGCTCCCATCACAGCCCCTGTGGTGGACACTGCACTCCACGCTTCCCTGGTGCTGAAGAGATGAGACCTCAGATTAACTCTGGGAGAGCTGGCTTGACTCAGCACTACCGAAGTGTGTTGAGCAGTTGCTGGGGATCTCATGGTTCAGCGCCTTTCTAGTTGGACACACTTGGATTAGAGTTGTGACCACCCCTCTGTGCCACTCTGTGCTCCTCCAGTCCCCAAACTCGGGCTCGAACAGAAGAGATCTCATAAATTCCTACTCTGGTCATTTACTCATTCTTTTAGAGCATGATTGCTGTACAGATGTTGAGGAGCAGCTGTTTACTTTTTTTTTTTGGTCAGTCCTAAGAACTGTCCCCTGGTAGCTTGCTGGTTTATTCTTATTTATTTTTTATTTTTTTGGTCTAGTATCTGCTGGCAAAATTAGTGATTTTCTTTTTCTTTTTTTTCCTGTGTTTTAAGTATTTATGTATTTATTTATTGCGCATAATTTGTCCCAGTGTCTGAGAAAAGACATGAAATGCTCCAGCAGAAAGCATGCACATCAGCTGCAGCTTCCTCTCTGTCACCTTCACAGCAAGGAGGCATCTCTGCAGCTGTGCTGGGAGCGTGGGCTCCTGGACTGCTGTGTCCCAGCTCCCCTCTGTTCCTGCTTTCCTACTGTCACTCATTTCTAGCAGAGGTTACTCCAAAGGCAGCCCCTAGATGGGTTCTTCCCCACCAGCCCTTCCCTGGGCTCGTTCTGCTCCTGAAAAGTGGTACCAAAACCTCAGCAACCCATACTGAAGACATTGAGCGTGGTTGGAGTATGTAAGACGTGAGTGGGAGCTTCTCCAGTCATTTGGGACCATGTGGGAATCATCATTTTCCAGGAAATATGCTTTGAGTGCAGCTTTCCTGCTAACGAGCCTCCCCTGATGGCCTGGGGAGCAAGGAGCTGGCGAATCCAAGGCTTTGGGGAGAACACTGTGTCCCATAGATGGGGCAAGGAACCTAGCTCGGCAGGGTACGTCCCGAGTCATTACAAACCTGGTAATTTATGAGACATCACAACCCTGGCAGAGCATCCTCTTCTCGGCTCCACACATTCCTTAAGATCCCCTGGGGCAAGCTGCAGGTTTGTCCCTTATCTCAGGGAAAGAAAGCTGACTCTCAGGTACCCTATGCCTGGCATGGGTGTATGCTTCCCACCACCCAAATCCTGCAGCAATTGGCATCTGCTCATCTAGCATAGGTCTTCATTTTTGGGGGAATCCTGCAATGCTTAGTGCTTCCCTAAGAGACGGAGCCCACTGAGGTCACTTTTCCCCTTTCTCAGTAAATCTTTCTTCATGAGGCAGCAGAGCACACGTGCTTAAATTCCCAAAAACCCAAGGTCCTCCAGACAGCATAAAACCTGCTGGATGTTAGCTCCTGGACGTGGCATGGGTTTTCTTTTTTTTTCTATGTTTGGGTTTGAGATTCCCTACCCGTATGCTTACTGCAGGTCTGCAACTCAGTAGGAATAATACACCCTGAAAGGATTTGATTTGGAAGTTTTCAACTGGTTAAGAAAACGTCAAATATTTCCACTCTGGCATTCAGGCTGTTTGGCTGTTGGAGCCAGTGACTAATTGAGTTCCTTGCAGCACTTAGAACTTCAGCAGCTGAACTAGATTACTAACAGTTACTGCCTTTTAAGCTCTGTAACATGCACAAGGCGGTGTTTATACTTTTCTTTTTTGATGTCAGGTCACAAATGGCAAAGTGCAGGTGGCTGCTTCTCTCCCAGGTTTGGGAATAGAGTTCCTGCATGCAGAGAATGCCTCTTTCTCCCCAGGTTTAGTTGTGTAACTTCAGATTTGCTTCTACTTAGCAGATAGTTGAAGAAATTTCTGCGTGCTGCTGGGGTGTGAGTTCACAATTCCTTGTTTCCTCCTGCTTCCACTGGCTCCCATACATTTACTCATCCTTTACAGTGTGACAATAACTTCCAGTTATCCATTTTCAGGTGTTTGTAATTGTAGTCCATTTGCATACTGGGGCTCTTAAGCAATGATAGCCTTGATTATAGAAAAGTGATTTTGAAAGATTTTTTTTCATTAGGAAAAAAACACCGACGTCAGATGATGATAAAACCCTGGTGTTGACTTGAGCAACAAAATGAGGTTAAAGGTCCTTGATTATTCTTCATATCACAGCGTTGAGTGTCTCACACAATAAATGGGAATGTCCTTTCTGCGCCAGGAAGACGGGATGGGATTCAGGAGAGCAAATTACATCGTTGAAGTGGATGGAAACAATTTGCCCTGGCTGTTGCCCTTCCAGAAATGAAGTCAGTCTGGCTTCCTGGCTCACTGGTGTGGGGATGTTGCAGTGCTCACGTCCCAGATCACAGTGCTGCTGAAACCACCCTGCTCTTTGTCCCAAAGAACACAGGGCATGTGTCTGGCACTGCTGCACAGAGCAGGGAACATTGTGGGCACTCAAAGGAGGAAAAATCCTGGAAAAAATCATGGCCTTGAGGCAATCTTCTGGTACCCATTAAAAGGTGATGCTTCCAACCGAAGGAAGGGGGATTTTCCCATCGTGGAATGAAATAAACATTCAGAAATGATTTGTGTATGTGCTTAAATTTGAATGTAGAATTTCATTTTGTTGTTTAGAGGCCCTTTTCTTCCCAGGGTCATTTGATTACAAACTTCTCTTAAGGAAGAAAATCTCTGCAAGGCACCTATTGCCTGAAGCTTGCTTCTCTCAGCCCTCATCATGCAAATAACACCACGCCAAGAGCTGTTCTTCCAATCCGTGGGTTCCCTCTGTGGTCCTGGTAGAGGCACTGATCTCAGAGTTGAGTTTTGAGTGCTTCTGTGCCATGCCTTTGATTCCAGATGACACCATGAAGAAGAAGGTACAGCTGGATAAAGCGTTGACTTTTGTTGTGTGTGATGAAAGCTCTGTGCTGTTACTGCAGTCACAGAATTAACCACTAATTGGCCCAACTCCAAAAGTTAAAATCAACTCAGCTCTGTGTCATTAACTCCATAATGGTATCATGTGAGTAATTGCGAGGATCTCACGTCCTTTTCCTATCCTACGTGAATCTCTGAGTTTTAATATTCGAGTACACGAGGCAGTAATTTCCTATTGATTTTTCAAATGGGAAGAGGAGAGGTGCAATTTTAAGAAGTGCTATCAGTTATTTGATTAGATTAATTGCCCCCTTCAGGTGCAGCAGTCCCACAACACCCTTGATTTGATGGTGGCATGAAAACACACTCTGCATTTCTGAGCTCCCACCTTCCATGGCTGCAGGTAGCCGTGATGTGGCCCTGCTGGGCAGCTCCTCTTTCTTTTTTCTTCCTTTCTTTGTGAAGGGTTTCTTCAGGCGGTTGCTGAGTGCTGGGATTATTGTAATGCACTCAGAAGCCTGACGGAGTAAGTCCTGCCTGGTCTCTAATTAACTCATTTAACTCTTGGTTGAAAAATTGCAAATAGATTTAAGGGTTTTCTAAAGCAAAAGTGAGCACAGAGTGTTTCTAGAGCAGCATCTGGCTACTCAAAAATAAGTTATTCTTTAACAAAAGTGACAGGAATGCTCTTTACTGGGAGCAGCTTGTGCCAGATAAGTTACCTTGAGCATTTATAAGCTGTTATTTCAAAGTGCTCTGAAAAAGAAGTGGTTATACCCATAAACCTCAGCAGCTCCTTGGCACTGCTCCATTCTCAGGTGTGGGATTCCCCTGAATTCAGCCCATTTTAGGAGCTGGCTGCTTCACCATGCTCCCTGCCCTCTGTGGCTGATGGCCCTCTGATGTCTCAGCCCCAACACAACCTCAGAAATCAATGCCTTTACCCACTGCTTGGAGTCCAGATGGACAAATTCAAGATGGGGACCTGGTTTTGACCCATGCTTTAAATTCAAAGTATTTTAAATCATTTAAAGCCATTCCTTCCCATGTTTAAACTGACCCATGCAAGCAGCCCCATTGAAGTCAGCAATGAATGGTGGCATTGCTTTCTTCTTTGCTGACTGCTGATTTCTGGTACAGACTGTAAATGACTTCTACTGCCTTTGACACTGCAGTCCTTTAGCCAACCACTAAAGAGGCATCATGCTAAATGATAAGCACTGCTTGATCTGGAGCTTTTAATTTTATAATCCTATTAAACTGATACATATGTCAAATATTAATGCCTATTGGGCAGAACATATCCTTCTGCTCTAAGGTTGCTATTTTAATTTCTTGGTAAGCAATTGCATGGGACCACTGATGTAAGACAAACAGATGCTCTTCAGCTGTACTTTTCCATAAATGATTTTGTTCTTTTTTTCGTTGGTTCCCCTAGTAGGCATATCAAGTTCAAAGAAAACTTTGCCTCTCTCTAATGAGAAGATTAATTGCATTCACATATGCCGCAAACTTTGTCAATTCTGTTGAAAGTTTGATGACCTTTAAGAGGCAAAGTTTTAGTGTGCCCAAAATAAATAATTCATCCTTTGCAGATTTGCCCTCTGCATCCATCTGCTTGAATCTGAAGCATGCTGATTAAAGCGTCTGAGTGCAATTATCATCGTTGAGATAAAGACCTCTATTTTCTTATTGGACTTCAAAGCACAATTGCACTTTTAAAGATATCCACAATCCATTATGTAGTCAAGGGGTCCATTTTGTTACTCTGACTTACTTCCCATTCTCCATAGCATTCTTCAAAATCTTAGAAAATATCTGAATTTCTGTGCAAACTACCTTTCCAGCTGAAATATGCAACCAGTCCTCTAGCAAAACCTCTGAAATCACAGTCTTCAAATGCAACCAGAAAATTCATCTCTGTTATCACGTAGAGGGAGAAAAATGTCATCTAGGCATGATGTGATTTACTTTGATTACTGCAATTACTGGCGCTGCTGGGCTCCTTACCTCTGTGGAGGCTGCACACAGCTCACTGCCAACCCCTTCTTTCCCCCGTTCCGTTCCCTGTGACACATCCACTTTGCTGATTTCTCACCCCACCTGTTGTGGTTTGGAGTCCCAGTCTACGATACGTGGAAATAACATCAAACAAGTGCACAGCCAAAGAGATTGCTCTTGGGTTAGAAAACGTAGGGGAGGATTTGGTCACATCCCAAGAAGTCTGCACATGCCCATGATCCCCTGCAGCCGTTGGCTTTGGGGGGCAGGCTGGAAGCCTCCCACAGTGGCTGCACGCAGATAAATAAGCTGATTATAAAATAGTGAAGCAGATGGTCTCTTTTCTTGCTACCTGTGAAAATAAGCACGGTCCAATCTCCCTGGGAGGACGGAAGCTGCTCAGCAGACATCACAAAGCTCTTGGTTTATATAGGGCACTCTGAAAGAAGTGCTGAATGAATATTATGGCCATTTAAACAAACCCTTCCTGGCCCCATGTGAAATTAGATAGAACTGGCATCACGTCACCTTGTTACTAGAGAGAGAACAAATAACTCACTCTGGCAAAAATCCTCCTTTGGGCTCAACAGAACGTGTTTTTGTTCGTTTGTTTTCATATAGAAATTGAAATTGGTCTTGAATGCTCTCTGGATTTAATGTTGCTTGTTATAGATGAGGCAATGAAAATGAAAGCAGAAATAATAAGGGATTGCTGGGTTTTTAAAGGTGATTTACAGAGGAGAGGAAATCCTAGAGATTTGGATGTTGTTTAAATGCCAGTGACAGTCAAATGTGGATTAGAGATTAGAAAAAAAAAAAAGAAAAGATGAATTGCAAAGAGGAGAACAAAGCCACAAAGGAAGGAAAGGTATATTCAAAAATAAAAAGGTATCCAAGCAAGGTAAACAAAAGACCTCTTAAAACCCGAAACCAGACACCTGCTCGCCTGGCAGCTCCCAGCAGCAAGGAGCACTCCACTTGCCAGACCCAATTTTTAACATCAGTAAATCACCGTGTGGGTAAAATAACAGGATGCTGGGAAGGAAGCAATTTTGGCTAATCATCGTATCCGATACCTCTCTCACACAGATCATTGCTTGTGGTACTGAGCAAGAGCTCAGGGTTTGCTCCAACGTGGAGGGAACAACCTGCTTTTCCCCATATGCATGCCATGGTTGCTCTCACACTGTAAGATACCAAATGGCTCATCCTGGACTGGGTGCTCAATAGGAAACCAACAGCATGTTAGTGGAGTTATGGGATGGGGGAATATGTCATAGTGTAGATAACCCAAATGGAAAGTTAAAGATTAAACTACTGGATCATCTTGAAGTCTGTCATGTATGCAGGGGTCTTGTGGCTTTTGCTGTGTTTAAGGGGAGCATTATACCTGAAATCCTGTATAAGGCCTCGGTCATGTCCTTCTGGGTGTCAAGATTACTGTTTGTGGAACTACAAATGATCATTGCTTTTGGTTTTTACTTTGTAAATTCACAGCCATGAAGACTTTTGGCTTGTGATGTTTGTATGACATCAATTGGACTGAACTGTGCATGTAGAGATGTGGAGGAACAACCCTGAAACTGTGATAACCTCAGGATTTCAGAAGGAAGGTGAAAGGTGGCTTAGATTCGTGATATCTGTATGATTTGCTAGCACTGAGTTCAACTGTGCAAAGTGAGATTAGATGAAATAACAATGTATTTACAGTCGTATACCAGAGTCAGGAGGATGCAAATTTATGAAGGTGCCTGACTGAGAATCAAAACTGAGTTATCTATGGCTATCTTTCAAATAAATATATATAAAAAATTGAAGGAGATCTCTAAGGTTTGTGTTGGGCAATGGCTCTCCAAACAATATTTCAGGACTTGATGCTGCCTTTCTCTGGCAGTCTATGTCAGGATGCACAAGGCAAGCAGATCTTTTGTTTTTACTGATGGACAGTGTTAAACTCACTGCTCAGTTCCTGCCTTCACAAACCTGTGGCTTGATGCTTTAATTTCAGCATGACTGTCAGAAATGAGCCCAGGAAAGGTAGCAAAGGCTTTCCATGTCTTTGATCAGGGATCAGGATCCCTCACTTCTGTAGATCATCGAAGTCACGGTGAAGACCATGTGAAAACCAGATCCTAGTTAATACGTACTGAACAGTGTTCCTTCAATTGATGGGAAACAATAAACAGATTCCTAAGATACATAAAAAAAATTAAAGAGAATTTCCAGTTTTGACATCTTAATAGAGTATGATGAATGGTTTGCAATAGTTGGCGTCATGACAATGTCTTTGTCAAGATAAGGAGCTTTAGGATATAATTGCTCTTTGAAGGGGTTGTTGAGAATCTCTGCTGTCTGAGTCTGCTTTATATGGTTTATGGAGGAGAGTGGAAGGTCTGCCTAGGTACATTTATCAGCCTTGGCTTGTTGGGAATTATCCTGTCACCAAGAACATTACCAAGATGCCTTTCATATCATTCAGCTTTACTTCTCTATTTTTTGTACAGAACTAGTGTGTGACGCATATCCCACAAATAACATCACTACAGCAGGAGAAGGGCTTAGTTGTATAGTAGATGAAAGACCTATTTGCCATGTTATACTACAGTTTGGTTGTTTTCAGTAGTAACAGTCTAACAGAGGGAAGTGTTACTACCTGGGGAAAAAGAGAACAGTTGCCACTGCTTAATGTTCACCAGTGATTGATTAAAATCAGTGTCAAGAGCAAATCCTTGAAAATGAAGCTTTGCATATGCACATGGTTATTCCTACGCCTGTTTGCAGACTGCAACTGAAACGAGCAGTGATTCACTAGGAATGAAGTTTGAGTTAATTAGATAATCCCTGGTCTGTGGTGGCCACAGTGTTCTCCAGGCATTTGATGGCTTTGGAAAGAGGATGGCTATTGGAACATGTAGTGGTGCGACAGACAGCAGGTTTTTCCACTTTCTCTGGCGACACACACAGTGTTGCAACACTGAGGGGTGTCGTAATATGGAGAAGTCCCAGGAACGTGGATGGGATGTTTTTCATAATGCAGTTTCCATCTTGCCATCTTTTGGTTATTAATGACAATTTGCAGCATGAACAGAGATATATCTGGAGCAAGGCTTGGCATGGGGAAAGGGAAATCGAGGAACAGGAAAAATGTTGGCAGTTCAGTCTTTTGGTACTCTTCCACGTGCACATGCAGTAATCCTCAAGGTGTCTCTCTTGCTAATAACCTAGCAATTAAAAGGATATATGGGTACTTAATTAAACATGTCAGTCAACCAGAAATGAGTTTTCCCTATCAGGAGGAACTGGATTTGATTTTGTCACTTGGAAACAGAGGTTAAAGACTCATGCAGAATAAAAGTTTAATTAAGAAAGGAGATTTGGATTAACATATGAGGCAGAGAGAGAAGGAAAGGTCCTTGAAGATCATCTGAGCATGACTCACAAGAGGAGAGGAACCAAAATATTTGAACAGATTTTATTTTTACTTTTAAAGAAAAGAAAACTATACGGTGCTAAAGCTAGTGAATAGACAGTAGGGATTATTTTTATGAGGAGTGCTTGGGTCTATTCAATCCATTTTCTTGCTCTTTGTGATCAATCATTTCAGATATTTAAAATCTGGCCATGATGTGTCTACACTTGGGGCATTATCAAATCCTATGGATTTTGATGCTTAAGTCTCATTTAGAATATAGATGAAGGAGGAACACTTGTCTTCTTTGGAAGCCTGGAAAGATCCTCTCTCTGTTGGTGGCACAGTAGGTGCTGCCTATGTGCAGCAGAGCCCCTGTCCTGTCCTGTCCTGTCCTGTCCTGTCCTGTCCTACCACTGGGCCATTTCTGCTCCAACTGAAAAACAACCTCAGGGCTCGGGCACAGGATGCAGAAAAAGTTCAGTGAAAAACCTGAGACTTAGAAATGAACAATCAAGGAGCATGGCCACAGAGACCAGAAGGTGTCTTTAACCACTCTCTGGTTTGCCTGTAACTAACGACCAAACCCTCAGAGACCTGTTGGTATTCTCTCCACTCACTATTGTAAATAAGATTGTTTTGTTTTGTTTTATTTTCCATATGAAATACAGCAGTAAGAGACACTGCAGAAAGCAGACAACATGTGAGTATTTATCATGTTGAGGGTAGGCAGCTGACATAGTACTTGAAGGAGCTTGTACATGTTTTCCTGATTTCCCTCTGGAATTATGATGACACTTGGGATGAATTGTTGCAGGCTCACTAAGTCAGGAGTAGTTTCTGCAGAAAAACTTTTGATGCATGTTGTTAAGTCAGTGTATTTACAGCTCTCTTGGAGAACCACTTCTTTATTTCCAAGTTCTGAAGAAAGTGAGATTCCCCGTGTGATGTGTTGGGGTCACTATTTTCATGGAATGGGAGAATAAACAGATGTGTAAAGCCCTGGCATCACAGACTGGGGGTATGGAGGTTTTCCAAAGGCACCATCTTTCTGCCTGCTTATTATCCCCACTCTGCAGCTCTGAGTGGGACAGAAATCAAGAAGGAATGCACACTGGATGTGTGATTACACAGAAAGGACGAGGTCTGCTTGTTGGCACTTAATAAGAAAGTGAGGCCATGGCATTTTCCTCCTGAATTCCCGGAGAATAAGTCTGTGGCAAGATGAATTATGTGGCTTCTCCAATAAAAAGTTTGCAACATTCTTGCTGAGAGCAGTTGCTTGGGCAGTGTCTGTTTTTTGCTCCCTAGTCAGCAATTGCATTTGTAGGTGAGTGTCTGGAGAGGAGATGGGCTTAACACAGGGAAGAAACAGTAAATTTTCGTTGCAAATGAAGTTTGATAAGTGGAAAAGATAACTGTATTCTCTTAAAGAATTATTGTGCTGGGGTCTGGGAAAATTTGGTGAATTGAGCATCAGTGGTTCAGCAATGAATATAGCAATAATTTCCCCCCTCCCCCCTCCCACCAGAGTTTTGTTCTGCTGAATATCTTCCTGTGCAGCGATCAGAGCTGGAAACAGAGGTGTAGGGTTATGCCTGGGTGAGTGTTCTGCTCTCATGTTTGCTGGGTGCAGGAAACACGAGCGAAGGTAGAGAGGGGTTGGCTGCAGGATACTGGCTGGTCTCACTGTGTAGACTGGAGAACAGATCTGCTGTCAATCCCAAATTCCTGCAGCCGGGGGATGTTGAAATCTATGTTCTAAATTCTTGGGTATTTCTACAGCTTGTCCAAAAATATATTTTTCCATGGAGAAAGCTGACAAATATCACAAGGCAAATCAAAACTTCATGAGAGCCTACTGGATGGCCAATATCAATGGAAAAGTCCTTTGTGCGTTGCCAGAGATATTTTGAGGCAGAAAAAAAAAAACCAAGAAAAAAAAAAGGATCCCAACTTTCCAACCAAATAATTTCCAATCCACTTACATTTCCTTAGTGCTTTCCACTGACAAATTACAGGAATTGGGCACAACAAATATAATTAAACCCATATTAGTGTTTTGGGAGAACTCTGTTAGATCATGCAACAGTAGGTGTGCCACCCAGCACATTGGGTAGCATGAAACTGGTGTGAAAGGTTTCTGCTGGGCTGAGGACTGTTTTTACCTCCTCTCCTTGAAGTGCTCTTGTGCTCAGTGATCTGTTTCTCCACTGAGTAATTGCCAAAAAGAGAATCACATTTTTTCCTCATCTATCTGCTTGGACATGTTTTCTGGATGTTTGTAATATATCACCTGTGATCAGAACGAAATTTGCCCATCAAAGAGCTACATAAAATATTCACTTTTGTAGCTGAGAAGAATGTTTGCCATTTGTTGTAATCCATCCTGGGAGAAAGATTTTCTTTCCCCTACAGAAATTCCCCTTTAAAGCTGTCAAAACATTCTGATGGTGCCTGTGGAGGCATTAGCCCAGGGCTGTGTGCAGCACTCACATCAGGAGAAACAGACTGCTCCTCAGTTCCCTCCAGACAGAAGAGGTCCAGTTTGAGGAGCAAAGGTTTGGCTTTTTGGTCGTACTGCCCACAGTTCACCTTTTGGTTGGGAGCTTTGGCAGTGCAGCAGGATGGGGAAGATCATGTCAGCCTTTGGGGTTGGCTGTCCAGAGGGTGAGGCTCTCAGTGCTCCTGGTTGCACTATGCAGTGAAGTGGGGATGTGGAGAACTTTCCCTAGCCAGAGGAGCACAGTGGCTCGTCATTGCACTAAACTCACATGGCCATTTGTGCATTTTGCTCCTATTCCTCTTGCTCCTTCGTGTGTCAAGTTAATTCAGCAGACTGGAGCAGCCAACAGTTGGTCCTCAGGCACATATAGACCTTCCTTTCCTTCTCAAGGCGCACGTTGTTTATCTTTGATAATTGTTTTAGATGCATCTGTGTTTGCTTTAGGCACCAGACCAGAGCTGTGTGCTCTTCAGCAGACACTGGGGCTTATCCAGAGGTCTTCCATGTGTTGTTTTCATTAGCATCCTGGTTGCATCCTGCAGAAAAAAAAGAAATGAATCCAGTGCTGGAAATACCATGTGGCCAGCAGGACCTTTCGTTTGTGTTATACAAGCCAGCAGCAGGATTCCCCTTTTCTGGGGATTCTTTGTTCTGGAAAACCAGCGCCATGGCAGGGAGATTGATTTATGTCACCAATAGAAACCAAACACTCATCAAAACATTTCACAAACACAGAATGGCTCCAGGAGCCTTGGTGTGGAGATGACTAATCCTGCCATCCCCGTGTCCCACAGCTCCCTCCCTCTGTGAATGGCCAAGAGAAATGTGGCATGGATGTTACGGGACGCTGTGCATGGTCTTTGTTACCATGTTGGGTTGATACAGTGGCCTTCCTTTGTGTCCACAGTGTGTGTAGTGATCCCAAATGTCGCTTGTTTTTAGGGAGCAAATAAGTTTAGATGTTTTTGGGAGCAAAGGAACAATGTGGAGCAACAAATTCAGAGTTTAAATTAAAAAAATAAACAATAATCTTTAAGTTGGGAAAGGAAACCAGTGGGGCATAGGCTTGCATTGTCCCTGTAGTCTGGTCCCTGTAGTCCTCAGATGTGCAGTGCTGACTGCAGCTGGCCACAGGCTCCTGGGACAGTTCCACCTTCCCTCTGGCCCACTGCAGCCTTTCTTACATTTTTACATTAATCTGCTTGTCTTACTGCCAGCATGAGATACATTTTCCTCATCCTGGATGTTTAGTCTTCAGAGTCTTGCTGTTTTTATCCCCATGTTAGTCCCTAGTTTCCTGACCTATATGGTAAGACAAGATTACCATGTAAGACATTTGGTGTTTTCACCTCCCACCATCCCTCTCAATCCACATACTTGGGAAAAAACTTATTTAGCAAGTCCAGCACGTCTGGACACACATTGCAGCAAATGGCTCTGCACCACGAGAGAGCCTCATAGCAAAGTTCACATCCTGGTCCAGGCGACTCCTTCCCAAATTGTGAGCGAACGCGCCGTCTATAGACATAAGCCTTTCCTAATACGATCAAGATGTGATGTCTGCATTATGCATCTCCGAGAACACCATATGCATTTGCTCTATTTCTAATGGTCACATCTTAATGTGTAATATTAGTGATCAGAAAATTCCCCTGCTAGGGAATCAGAGGGCAGCACAGAGGAGCTGTTTACTCGCAGGTTTCCGTTCCCTCTGCTCTGTTGTGCAGCCAGGCCAACACCCGCGCTCTCCTCTCGGCAGATGAAAGCAGAGGGCAGGGCCAGATGAAAGCCCCACACAGATGTGCTGGAGCATCCCCAGCCAGCATGTGAGCTCTGTCTGCCAGGAAAGGAAGCAGCCGAAAACCAGTCACTCATTTCAGGAATCGTGAAGATGCGCTAGGGATGGAAAACATAAGAATTACCCAACAGGTAGGGACTGGGGAAGCGTTGTTTAATCATAACTTCAGAACACAAAGAGGTGCCTTTCCTCTCTCAGCATTTATATTTCAATTTATTCTTCAAGATGTGCAATTCATGCAGAATTTCCCTCTTGAAATATAACAGCTAAAGAACAGCACCTAAATAATCTCTGCTTGCTCTAAAGGTCAAGGAGGTGTCAACGTGGCCCCGATCACTGGATGGTGGAGCTTCCTGATTATAAGTGTCATGTAATGCCAGAAGTGGATGCAAGCTATTAGCAGTTCTGAGGGGTTAAATCCAGGGATCATTAATTAAGTGGATAATTTATACTAATTTATACATTTTATTTTATAGAATCATAGGATTATCAAGGTTGGAAAAGACCACTAAGATCATCAAGTCCAACTATCAACTCATCCACACCATGCCCACTAAACCATGTCACTCAGTGAGGTCACTTGTTGTATGAAAGATCATGCAGCCTTCAAATGAGATCCAGACTACCTAATGACACTGGTTTGCACATCACCGTGCTGCCACTGGACACCACTGACAACCCAACACATACAAATGTGGGTAAATAAATGGATATGTGACTGGATGTTGCAAGAGATGCATATTCAGCACCTCTGATCAAAAATGAGCAGATTTTTTCTTACTTTCCAGCCTTAAAAGGATAAATCAGCTTTTGCAACATGCTGACCAAGAATCCTGCAGAGAGAAATCCAGCACGAGAGAAAATCAATGGAGGAACATCACAACCATGTAAAAGAAAAACAGTAAAAGGAAGGTGTGTCTCACCACTGTTCACTTCTGATGGGAGAGGAAGTGTTGCACACTCAGGTATCAGAGGCTCTTCTTCACTTCTGAAGCAGTAAAAGGATGGTTTTAGTATTCTCTGACACTAATTAAAAATGTATTAGAAGCTGAAAGCAACATTAGATGTTGACCCTTAGAAATTTTGTCTGCCAAAAACATAATTGTAATAAAAACTGAACCACTGAAATAAGTGTTAGAACATTAAAAATCACAGACTTCTGTGTTCCCACTTTTTCTTCTGCAATACATTAGAAGTATGACAAATTTCACCCGAAGACACAACCATTAAGAAATCGTTTGGCAAATGACATTTTTTCAAACCCAGCTTCTCTAGCCTTGGGAGAGCTTGGAAAAGGTCACAGCAGTGTGTCCCATGAGCAGCCTCTCTTCAAGCCTGGGGGGTAAATGTATGGATCTGAGGCACTGTGTTGCTGGCCCGGGGAGGACATGATTGTTGGAAGCTTCCCCAGTAGGCTCTGTGCCACGTGAACTGTGCCACCTCCACCCCATCGCCACGTGTGTCTGTGTCTTCCCTCAAGGAGGCACCTGTGTTAGTGTTTAAATCTGAGTTCAGAGGAGTTTGGCATCTTTCCTAAGATGCTCTCCCAGCAGGTGCCAGCAGTGGTGACATGCGTTGCTGCACTGATTTGGATAGCAACATGAGCACAGCATGTGCTCCAGGGCGTCTGATATCACCAGCATGTCTGGAGCCACAGGCACCTGTGCTTTGGGGGAGGACAGACCCTGCCCAGCAGGTCAGGAGGAGGCAGCAGGTTATGTGTGCTGCCCTGCAGCATGCAGCCTGTGGGTCACAGTGTCAGCCTTGGCAAGCTCCCCTGCAGCAAGAGAAACTAGGGTATGCCGAGGAGACACAACAAACTGTTCAAGTCTTGCTTTTGGCAAGCTATGTGCAGAGAGTGGAGCTCATCTTTGGGTAACCAATTTTATAAAAACCATTGTCTCTATGCCTGCAGAAAGTCCCTCTCGTTTTAGTCCTCTGTGTAATGCCTGCACCTTTGTGCCTTTAAACCATTCCTCTCTTGCAATGAAGTAGTGATATACTTATTTCTACCTCTACTCCTTACAGGTGCCAAACTGAGGACCCGAGAGAGAATTATCTCATATAAGATCAAGTAGGATGTCTACTGCAGGGTAAGAAGCCAGCCAGCCAGCCCTACAGCACTGTGCCTCTTTCTCATAGCTGGCTTTTTGTTAAAATACTGTCATGCTCTGCCCTATTCAGAACTGGTATTCCTCGGTTAGAGTCCTAAAGAGATGTGAAGTTCTCTGTGTTAAGGGATTTTTTAGTAGACAAACACTAAGGAAAATTATTATGTGTCTAGCCACCAGGAAGATTATATGCCCATCAGGAGCAAGAAGGGCCATTTCAAAGAAATGTTTGTGTAACTTCATATCGTCCATAAAACCACACATTCTCAGTGAGAGGAGGGTGGAACTGTAGTCCCCTTGAGAGAGACAAGTGTGGCCTTCTCATGACATGCCAATGTGGTTCCACGTTTCCTGCAAACCATCTGTTTCTCCCTTTATGTGAGCTGGAAGGGATGTCGCCATGGGGCTGCTCTCCTCCCCTTGCTTTGCTCCGTGCTGGGGGAGGACCACCTCAGCTCAGCTGAGGCTGGGAGCTGGTGGGAGGGCATCTCTGGTCACCAGGCTGAAGCAGTGAGGTGGAAACAACTTCCCGTAAGCTGCAAGTTTGAGCTTGGCCATCACCCATTAAAGCCTCCTCTCCAGCAGAAGGACACCAGTCGTGGACAGATGAGATGTTGTCTCATTACCTAGCGAGGCCTCTCCCCTGTTGCCTGCACAGAAGAAGAAAATAAGCAAAACCAATGAGTTTTCATCTGGGCAGAAACCTTCTGCCCCTCCCTGCAGGCAGAAGGGGAGTTTTGCATCCCATGGGACGCTAAAGAAAATAGGCTGCACCTTTCAGATCCAGAGATGCCTTTGATGAAGCAAGGTGGAATCAAATGTCTGTGCGAAAGAAGAGCTGAATGATATTGGAGAGAAAATACCCATTCACATCCAGGAAGGATTTAATTTCAGCCCTGGTCTTCTTCTGGGTCTCTAACAGTGCTCATTTCCACTCAGGGAGAACAAATAATGCTTTGCTCTTGTAAGAGGAGTCACGGCCACATCTCTTCTTGAGTGACTTTGCCATAGATTAGCCAGAGGGAGAGAGCTGAAGCTCATGATGGAAATAGCTCTCATCAGGAACAAGTGCTCCAGGGACTCAGGACTGTTATTAGCTCTCTGTCAATGTTAGTGCAGGAGAAACATCTCCTTAAGAGCCATGCATTCCCTCAGAAGACACATTTGCTGGGCCTCTCCCCGTTCTCTCTTCTCACCAACTGTTTAACTTCCTTTGAAATGATGAAGGAATGAGCAGTTGGAAGGGCTTCAAAGGTATACACACAGAGGTAGCACACACAGAATGTGTCCAAAGCAGAAATGCAGTGCCTTTTGCATGGAGACTGTGCTCGGACCAGGGAGGGGAACAGTGACTGGAGGACAGAGGGTCTGTGAAATATCCCAGCAGTGGGCAGGTACTCACTTGACATCTCAGATGATTTGTTTTGTAAAGAAGGAGAGTGTCTTCCCGAGGCCGGCTGCTGCTGTGACAGCAGAGCCTTGTTTGTGCAGCAGGGCTGCAGCATCCCCTGAGCAGGAGCTGAGATTTTGGCAGAGCTCACCCAGAGCTGGCTCCCACCCGCAGCAATGGGAGCCAGGTGCGATGGGAGGAAATAGTTTTAACAGAATAGACTCCATGCCACAGGGTTGGAGCATGTCAGGAACCTCACTGAGGGTCTTTCTGTAAAACCAGTAGAGAGGGAGAACCCACTCGTTCGTCATTGCATTGATTTGTTTGCTGGCTGAAGATAAATCAAAAGGAGACCTGAGCCCCACCTGGGGCTTTGGGCGCAGCTGAACACATTCCCCAGTGCTGATTTACAGCTGACCTTCAGCATTTCCTATTGTCAGCTCAAGGACTGTGACATCAGGCTGCCAAATTTATGTTTAATTAATGATGAATCCTCCCCATTTCTGGCCAGCTGAAAGGACATGACTGTGCCCCGGGGACGAGGGTGCAACGTCTCCTTGCTGCATCTCTTAGAGCAGGATCTGGAAGACTAGGTTGAAGTCCCTCGTGGCTTCCCATCCCACAGCCAGCTGTGTCTGCAGGTCTTTGCGCTGACCCCATATCCTCATCTCCTCTCAGCAGCAGGGTTTGGACATCTAAGAAATCCATCTTCCCTAAATTTTCAAGGTGAACAGCAGACAACAAGGCAGATCTCAGGTTCCTGATGATGGAAAACAGAAGAAACGTGGAAATATGCTGTGGTAAGCCACAAAGTCTTTAAGATCCCTTCAAACACCACCAAGAAAGTAAAACAGGAGAAATGTGGGTCCCTGAGCCTGCCATGATGGGAGCACTGGGACTGTGAGAGGAGGTGATCTAGGGCATGTCCCGCTGATCCCCACACCAGGACCACAGTGCAGAGAGACTGTAAACCCTGAGTTCCTTCCTATGCTGGTAATTCACCTTATATATTTTTTTTTCTCTTCCTTTTTTTTTTTCCTTAAATGCTTTTCTGAGGGTCACACCCTTTCATCTGTTTATTTTTAACATCTAACATTTTCTGAACTTAAATGTCATCTCAGCTGCATTCCCAGAGCTCAGATCATTCTGGTTCCGTGACCATTCTTTAATGCTTAAAGCACGTATTTTGAATTAGTTAAATTAGATTTTGCTCTGTTGTCAGTGACTGTCAGTCGTGATGCTTTTGACTTTACAGGTTCAAGAGGCAGCACAGTAAGCTGATGTTGGAAACATGAATTAGATCTGTAATAGAAAAATAATGTTGCTAGGAAGATGAGGCTTATAAATGACTGAAGACATGTGTCTATAATTACTACATGCATTTTTTCTGTATACATATGTAGGGATTTTTAGGAAGCTGGTTGCTATGGTAACTTCTTTACTGCATGGTCCATATGTTACTTAAGATATTCTTTTTTCCTTAATGGAAAATTACACCCATGGACACGGGTGGCATTTGGAAATCTTCTAGAAAAGCAGCAATTTCCCTTTTCTTCCAAAATGTCATCAGCTGTGCAATGGGTGCCTTTGAAGTTTAATTCTCCCTCTTGTCAGCTCACCAAGCATGAGACGTGCGCTGCATCCAAACCTTCCTCTGCCTCAAAGTCTTTGCCTCGTTGGAGCACACCTCTCCCTGCTGCCCTCAGCACCTGCCTAAACATCGTGGCCGTTGACTTATGAGCCTCCCTTCCCAACTGCTCTACGCTGTTCAAATTAGAAAGGAGAATAAGCTCGGCTCCAGGTGTGTGCACAGCTGGGAACACAGTGTGCTCTTGCCTACCTCACCATGCTCTCACGTTGGAAGGGGCAGAAATCAGAGCTATCTGTAGGCACACCACTACTTTTTGATGTGATTTGTTGGCTTTGAATATTCAAAGATTCTAAGGGAGTGGTGTTTCTCTACTCATCTATTGGGTCTGAAGAAAAAATGTAAACAAACAAACCAACCCAACTCTTGCACTGAGGCAAACATTTGTTTTGCCTGGTTCATCCATTTTTGAAGTTTAAGTTTTAAATTCACAGTGGAAGACTTGAGCTCTGTGGCAGAAAAGCAGTTCCCCGAGCTGAGACCCATTCTGTAGGTTTCCTCTTCAGTACATCCATGCTTATACTGTACCTCAGCATTTTCTTGCTGCCACTGGCTAAGAATGCATGCACGTCTGTAAAATATGGGTCTCAGCAAGGCTGGATTGAGGTGGATTTAACTCTGTGTATCTGAAGCTCACCAAAGACTCAGATCCTTTAAAACGTATTCTTAACCTTATTTTTTCCATCAGTCCTTATTAATGACTGCACCTTGGAAGCTACTGCCTTTGTTATATCTAAGGAGACTGTGAGTGCTGGCTTTTCAGAAACCATTCTCGAGGTCTTCCACAGCTGCACTTCTGTTTTACATTTGAAAGGTTTGACACCTTAGCAGTATAAAGTTATGGGTTTTATCCCTAAAACTTCCCAAACGCAGTTTCCATTATTAACACAGTTGTGACAGCTATAGTTTGTTTATATTGCTTCACCTGGGGCACATAAACTTAAAGGACCGAAAATACCTCCATGCAATAAAAGAATTTTATATAATTGCAACCTCTTGCTGTAAGGGACAGCTGGCCTTTGAAAGTTGGGAACTCATTTACGTCATTGAAGTAAAATGTAAGCCTGGGCTTTAAATGGCTCTAATTTATGTTTCTGAGTCTCAGAATAAAAACATGGCTATCCAAAGGGCAAATACCTTTCAAACACGTTAATACTTATAATTCAGCTGAGGACGGTGTGTGTCTACAGCTCCTTGATAGGAGGCCATTGGTGGCTGTCCAGAATTGCTGCAGTTTCTTTTGATATTTATTCTCCTATTATCTCTTGTTTGCTGGATTTTATATGGGTGGTTTCCTAATTCAGCAGTTTTAAGTGTTTCCTAACCTGCAGCCCCTGCACAGTCAGTAGGGGTGAGTCCCAAAGGTGCCACTCATCATCACTGGGGGCTGGGGCTGCTCATGCCCACCAGGTCCGTGTGGCTGTGGATCTGCAAGGCACACCTCTCTCACCACTGAGAAGAGTCAATTCCTCGTGGCTGAGTAAAAACCAGTGTCCTGCAAGGAGGATAGCCAGAAATCACCCTGCAGTTCTTGTGCTGAGCATTTTTTTGGTCCCTGTCTCTAAGCTTTTGTCTGGACGCCATTTATATACTTAGGGTTTAGGGCCTGGTTCCAAACAGCTGTTGCTTGTTTAGCTTTTCTTTTTTTGCTAATTTTTTATTATCATTATATTTTAATTTATAACACTGAAAATCCCTCTGGAATGGCCTGACACCAAAAATGTTTGTTCTAGTCCTTGGATGAAGGCACCCACCCATGGTTCAAGCTTTTATGATTTGCAAATTCACCAACACTTATTATGGCATTGCAAAACAACGGCAACAAAAGGAAACCCAACCACAGCTCCTGCAGAGCAAATTCCAGGCTCAGAGTATTGCTTCAAGCTTGCCAGCCTGTCAATGCAGGGGAGCCTGCATCTATTCCAAAGGTGTATTTGCAGATCTTAGTTCCAGTGTGACCATGGTCTGCCTCGGCTCCTTCTATCAGGGCACGGTTTTGTCATTTGCTTTTAATACAGATTCAGATGTATCTGTGACTTAAAAAAAAAATTAATCTCCTTTTCATAGTACTCTGGAGTGTGATGTTGCTGCCCTGCACGGCTCACTGGAGAAGAGCAAACGGCAGATTTTCGTAGTGCTGGATCATGTAAGTGTGAATATTGAAATCGGGTTTCTGGATCAAGGAAACTGTACAAAATAAATTCAAATTTCCCTTGAGCCTTGCGTGGGTGAACTCCATTTGCTTCCCTTAAGCCATCTCTCTTCGGGCAAACTCAGTCACAGGAAAACTTTGCATAACTTTGGTCAAAGCCCATCCAGCAAAAATAGTGGTGGCTATTGAGGTCCCTCGTTGTGATGGTGAGCAGGGAGATACGGGTGCACACATGGAGATCTCGTAGCAGTTTGCATGCTGGCCCTTGCTTAAGGATTCATTTTCCTTCGGAAATATACTAGAAGTATTAAGCAGGGAATTTGGGAAAAACACAGAAGCAGCTTTAGCAAATGTACTCTGAGTCCTGCTCCCGAGTGAGAGGAGAGCCTGAAAGCCAGCCCAGTCCTTCCCTTCCTGCACAGCCCTGGGAGGTGCTGTCAGGGCCTGGGAATGTGCTCCTGCACGTTACATCCTCCCCTATGGTGGGACAAGGGATACTGGGGTCCTTGCAGAAGGATCAGCACCAGAGGTCATTTTCACCCTGTTTTTGGAGCTGCTTGCAGCCGCTGCTGCAGTAAGCAGTGAATAGGAGTTGAGCATCTGTGTTAGAAACCCAAGCGTGAGATGATCCCAGAGGCACCAAGGACAGTTGTGGACCAGTTTTCCAACTCTACCATTGAGTGTCCCAGAGGAAAAAGAGTCAAAGCTTTAAGCAAAACACAGTGCTACAAAGCTGCTGTAACCGTGAATGGTTCCATTCTTTACGGATGTTCAGAACTGAATGCCGAGTGGAGAATATATTCCCTAAAATAACTGGAATGGCTAACTGGACCAGTGTGAGCTGGTGGTCCAACTGCTGGATCACAGCCACCACCATGAGTGTGAGCAAGTGATGGGGGCTGGAAACCAAAGAGTATTTCCCTCTCTTCCTCCCCTTTCAAGGGCACAGGATGGACAGAATTTTAACGTGTTTCTAAGGATGCTGCATTGGGGAGGTTTGCAGGCAAGCAGGAGCATGTCCCTTCCAGGGGATTAACTGATGGAGGGGATGCTGTGCTTGGACACTGCTCTCAGTGCAATCCTGCCCTGTGTCACTGGAACCTTCTGTACCTGCTCCGAAACAGCTGCAGATGCTGAGAATTTAAAGGCGAGTCCTTATGATCTATGGTGGCTGAAATGTCTATAAACACCTTGAGCCTCTCCAGAGATCTCTGTGCTCGCCAAACTCTGCAGCTTACTAGCATGTCTCATTATGTGCTGTGCTTTCTGTAAAGCCCTCCTCCTGGAGCCTGTGATTAAGTGAGAACTGCAGAAAAGTCGATTCAAAGATCTCAGTACATCCTCAGTGCTAAAATAGAAAAAGTAGATGAAAAAACCCTGATTTAATTACAAAGCTGGAAAGCTTTAATAGCATTTAAGACAGTCTCAAGATTTGGAGCCTACCTGTGGCTTTTTCTCCAGTGCTGACAGTTATCAGTATTTAAATATTATCACAAAAAAAAAATATATATATATATAATATTTAAACATAATAGTAACCTGAGGCCATATATTGCTCAGCTGAAATTTACTGAACATTAATCACCAGATTCTGTGTTTTATAGCTGAAATAAATCTGATCAGAAAACAAAACCAAAGAAAATCTGTAAAACTAGCAGCATGACTCGCTGTATCTTCCCTGGCTGAAGAAGGATGCCTGCGGGGGTCTAATGCTGTTTTCAAGTAGGAATTTATATATTGCAGAGCTGATTTGGGTGTATGTAGATCCTTTAAAATGGATCTATGATTTTAGATGTCCTCTGTGAGTGTATGTGTGTGTTAAGAGAATGGGTGGGTTACTTGACCTAGAAGAGCTACAAAGATATCCAAGAGGCAATGTTTTCTTACATTTTGATTTTAGCAGAAATAGAATTTTCATTTCCCATTGGAGGGATGGGTCTCGAGAAGGATGTTTTGGATTTACACAACTGCAATGTTGTCTGTCATAGGATATGGACTTTCACAGTTGGCAAGTGGATGCAGAGGAGCAGAGAGCCACCACCTGGCTGCCATGAGTCTCCTGCAGGCTGCATGAGCTTGTCCTGACCCATAGGTACTGTATCCAGGTATGACTACATCCGTGTTGTCACTATGATCAGGATTCTGGAAGCAAATACCCCATCATGTCCTCTTGAAGCTTGCTCCCTTTGGCTCGTGGTGCTGCAGCACATGAACTGAATGGCTTTTTGGCTTTTGAAGGATGCTGCACGAGATGATGTGCTTTCCCCCACTCGAGTGCTTGTTCACTAATGGTCAGTTAGTACTGGGGCTGATCCTCGTCTGAAAACACACAGTGTGGACACCTACTGCTCAGATCTGTTTGCTAAAGCGAATGCAGGTGTAGTCACCTCATGATGCTCTGCTCACAAATACACCCAGCCAGCTACAGAAGGCCCCCAGCTCATGGCATGCAGTTCTACTTTCTGAAGCAGGGTAATTCCTGTCAACACCAAACTAGGAGAGACGCTTCTTTTTTGTGTCTTCCCACTGCTTTTCTTCCCATCCCCTCTCAGCTCCCTACAGGTGTATTCTTTGTGCAGTAACTTTTCTCCTGGGAAAGTACACGACTTTATGGCATACAGGAATGCTGACCCACTTGTCTTCTGCTGCTAGCATCCATCAATTCTGGCCTCTGTGTCCCCTGGAGCCTTAATTTTCCTCTTGACAGCAAAGACAAATGACTGCCACAGGGCTGTTTACTCATGTCTATTCAAGGTTTCCATAACATTTCTTAGAGATGACCTGTTTTTTAAACATGCATGGAGTTTTCTCTCTGCTGTCACCTACCAGCATGAAAGCAGAGTCAGATTTGTTTTAAGAAAACCTTACGGTGCCAATCCCCTGTACACCTTCCCTTTCTTCTGAGTGTTTTAAGCTTCTTACAGTTCCTGTGTGCTGTCAGCTGTAATACTTATCCTCCTTTTGAGACTCTCTTGCAGATATAGTGATGTGTTGTTTGTAGTGGAACAACAACAAAGTAAAAATAATCCGTTTTCTTGCTATTACAACGAGGGAGAGGTGAATCCTATACCATCCACCAGAGTAAGAAGAGATATTTGAAGGTATCTCAGAATCAGGGTATGCTTTGTTCTTGGGGATGCAAGTGAGATCCTAATGTGTCCATGAGTGCTTATTTGGTTGATCTGCATCTCATTTATTACTTTCAGGTTTTTAATGGATTTTAATTTCTGTAAATATTTCTGGAATCAAAAGTATGTATCTCAAAGGCACCTTCCAGTAACACTGCATGTGAGCAGAATGAAGCAATGGTCACCTATCTGCTCAGTGGCACTCTGCAGAACAGTGTCTTAAAGCCACTTCTCCCCATCCCCATCAAACAAACCTGAGCTGTGTTCCACAATCTTGCTGCAGACCTAAGAAGGCAGGCAGAAAACACAAGGAAATCACGGGTTTTGTTATTAAAATCTGCAGCACAGAGCACGGGACAAAACAATTTCAATTCCCCAATTCTCTAATTCCATAGAGCGTTTCTTTGCAACCAAAATACAACTTTTTAATATAATATTTGGCAAAAATATGCTTCCTTTTATTTTCCTCCTTGTGGAAACTTAAGAAACCACTCTGTAACATCACACACAGAGTAGCCTGCTCCTATGCTGGGAAACACCAACCACTCTCATTTGGGAGGACCATTGCCAGCCCTGGCTATGATTAAAGCCCCATAAAAGCGAAGAGGTTCTCTTGCCAGATTTATCCTGGTGTTGAAAGACAGAAGAAAGCTGTTGCCACTTTCCAGTTTCCCTTGGCACGAGGATTTTCTGATGAGCCAGGACATCCCAGGGAGGAAGGTCAGTGCTGGCCCACCTGCGTGCTGGCTGTGCTCAGCACATCCCTCTTGGCACTGCATTCCCAAGCGCTGCCGAGCAGCCCTGGGGTTGCATAAAGTCTCTTTGGGCTCTGGAATGAGCTCCTTTTTCACATGAAATCTGTGCAATTCAGACACACCACAATGCAAACCCTTCTTGGCTATTGAATGCCATAATTACAAGCTGCGTAGCTCTGAGTAACTGTGCGTATGGAAAAGAGCTCTCGAATCCACCGCAGTGTCCTGCTGGTGTATGCAGCTTCTTTATATACATAGCATATTTTAAACAACCCACAGGCCATAATGTGCCCCCAAAATGTTTAGCTGAGTGTCCCCAAATTTGTTTTGCAGGTTTATCCTCCCATTTGTTCAGAACTTAAATGTTCTTTGACTTTACCGTGCGCCTTCCAGCATTATTTCATGGAAATTCCAATTTCCTGCCCTGAAAGAAAGCCTGATGATAATGAGGAGCTTGAAGCTTTTCAAACAAAAAGGCAGTTTGAGTCAGTTCTGCATTTTGCTTTTAATCAAAACTAGTTGTATGCATTTGCATCAGCAACGAGCTCAGCCCACAATGCTCCATATGGGCTTGGTCGCTGGCATTCAGGGAAGGGCAGGGGCAGCTGAAAAAGCTCCCTATTTCTCAAAGATGTAAGGATGACCTTGCAGAAGTGTCGTTTGTCAAGTGTCAGATTTTCCAGAATGACTTGATAATATCCCTGGAAACATAGTGAGGAACCAAAGAACCAAATTGTGCCGTGGCCACAGCAGCACAGCAGCATTCACCTGCAGGGAGAGAGAGGGAAATAGGGAACAGGGAGATTGTAATGGAGCCTGAAAGACTTTTTCATGATGCTTCATCTAGATATTCATCTTCCGCTTTAGCCGTGCTTCATTTTTCAGCCATACTATATTGTCTCTGTTGCAACTGAGCCCACTATAAATAAGAAAGAAAACAAGCTACGGTCCATTAATCCAGACACCTATTTGCAATCCTGGGGTGTCTACAACACTTGGAAACTGTCTTAAAACTTTTACTGGTCCCCAGTTCTGACCTGATCTCGCAGAACCCCCATCACACTAATTCCACGAAGGTCTCACTCAGGAGGGGGTGACCATGTACGGGCAGTTTTAGCACCGGGTCTCTATTTTTGAGCAAATTAATAGCACCCAGAAGGGCTGCAGCACACAGGCTGTGCAGGTCTGTTCTGCAGAGCGTGAACAATTAGGAGAAAAGGGGACGGCAAATCACACGGCATCCCTGGACGCGCTGTCGTGAGGGGTTGTACAAGTTTTGCTTGGGAAGGATTTATTTCCACTCATTTTGGTCCTGTGGCTGTGAGAGGCTTGCAAACCTTTCACCTTCTTTCCCTGGAGTCGTATATATTTTATGAGAAATTTAAGAATTACCTCTTATTAAAATGTGGATAGTGTAATTACCAATAAAAAGCAGATGTTGTGGCATGACTAATGCTTAAAAATGTGTATGTAGCAAGCACGACGTAGCAGCACATCCAGGCTTTTCAGTAAGATAATAAAAGTTGTCTTTGTTGAATCAAACTGGCCAAGTCACAGAGGTCTGAAGTTGGAGGGAAGTTGTTATGGAAAACGCTGGAAGGCTCCAAAAAAGGACAGCTTTCCTCCCACTGATCTCTGGAGCAAAGTCAGACTCCAGAAGGTAAAAATGCAATGAGAAATGACCCTCTTCACCTTGCTCACATCAGGAGGTGTCTGAAAGGTGTCCTGCTCCGAGCACCGTGACTTGCCACACTGGGAGCATCCTTCCCCTAAAAGCTGTAATGAGCGTAATTAGTGAACTCCCCGACACCTCAGGCGTCTCCCAGAGGGTCCATAACCCACCTGCAGCAGTCAGGATCATTTCCTTGGACCCATCCCAAGGATTCTGGCAAGGGGAATCTGGAACGATCTGCTTGGGCTGACTTTTGAAAGAGGAATGCTCAGACATCGTGCAAATTGAGTCGTACAGCGAGCTCTTCCAGCAGACCCTGGTTCACAAACTTCGGCCACACTTGCAGATTCCTCTCCCTTTCTTCCTGGCTGGTTTGGAAAGGAACATTCCCAGCTTGGAAAGAGGATCTGTTTTGCAAGGAGGTGGCATCCATTCTGAAGCCTAGGGAGGATCTGTGCCTTTTATGGGGATGAGTGAGGGGAGCAAGAGGTGGGGGCACCTGGAAGAGCAGGGGGGCTGGAATATCCCTTCAGGCAGCTCTGGTGCCCACCTCTGCCTTCTACCATCACATCCCAGGTCCTTCTCTGGCCCAAAACCCATGCCTTCCCCACACACTGGCAATTCAGAATAGGATCATAGAATCAAGAATCATTATGGTTGGAAAAGACCTATAAGATCCCCAAGTTTAACCCTAACCCTCTGCACTGTGCCCACTGACTGTGTCCCCAAGTGCCACACCTCCAGGGATGAGGACCTCCCCATCTCCCTGGGCAGCCTGTGCCATTGCATTACAACCCTTTCTGAGAATAAATTTTTCTCAGTGCCCAACCTGAACCTCCCCTGGAGCAACTTAAAGCCATTCCCTCTCATCCTATCACTGTTAACCTGGGGAAGAGGCCTAAATTTGAGTGCACTAGAGGCAGCAGAGATTCTCCATCTTAAGACCCTGCCCTGATCAGTCATTCTCCCTGAATTTCCTCTGCAGAAAGGGGCTACTTTTCAATTAAAGACAAAGAAATCCTCAGCCTGCTCTGGGCACGACAGCAGTGCCAGCTCCTGGAGGAAGCTGCCAAGCTGAGGGATGGGAACATCCCATGGGCACACAGTGGGAAGGGTGCACCTGCAGGGATGGAGCTCAGGAGCTGCTCCTTTTCCCCTTTGATGTTTTTTTTTCTGCTCACTTGTACCAGCGTTAGCTCTGTCATTTTGGGAAATGGAACTAAGACACATGCATAAGCAGCCCCTGACAGCAATTAGTTCTGGCAGTAGTTTTGTGGTAATGAATGTCAATGAAGCCGGGGTTCTCAGTGCCTGAACACTTCATTAGCTGCTGCTATATCATCCTGATGCAGTTGAGAAATCACATTATAATAAACCACATTTTACTGCAGGCAGCAACAAGGATAATAAATGGGACGAATAATAATTTGGGCTATTCATAATCATCCCTATGCTTAAGAGCTCTGGAATTTTTGGTAAATAGATTGAATGCTATATGAGGATGAATCTTATTCTGAATTTCTCAGTGACTCAGTTATTTATGGGCTTTTAAAATGTATTCTTAGAGAATGTGCTCCACTTTGTCACACTTGCCAGTTAAACACTGAAATACACGCCTGCTGTTATGGCAATAAGGAAAGTCATCTGTCATTTAGCAGAAAGTAATTGCAACCTGAATGAAGGAAAGGAGATGATAGCTATTTCAATGTGAGGTATCAGGAAGTCTTTGTATGTTTCTATATATTTACAGGATATAGCAAGTACTTATACTTTTATGTAAGTATGAAAATAAGTGGCTTTTGAAAATGCCTTGAAAGGCTCAACTGAGGCATTCCCTTCTTCCTTTTGCATGTATCAGCCAAAGAGATCAGCATTATTCTGTCACAGCAAAAGGAAATTAATACTGATCACTGCTTTTGCAGAGATTAGTATGAAAATGGGGGGAAAAAAATGCCTGAATCTGATGCTATTTCTGTCGAAATCTATCCTTCCACGTGAGTCATGCTGGCTGCTGGCCCATCCACTGGGCTCTGTGGGGCTGCAGAGGGTGGCAGAGGAGTGGCCCTGGGACGATGCCTGTGGTCGCTGAAGGGATGGAGAGGACAAATTTTCATAGCCAGGGGGAACTGAAAACAAAAGCAGTCCATTTTCTGAAGTCCCCATTCAGCACTTTCCCTGGATGAAGTTCATCTCTATATTTTCATAATACAAAATTTCTCCTGGATCAGACATATGATTTCTGTGATCTGTGCTGGTGAACTCACCCTGACTCACCATTCCTGGAACCTCAAAAAAAAATGCTCGTTTTGTTCTGAAGAGAACATGTGAAACACAGTGAGCTCTCATCAGCCCCATCCACCCCTACCCAGCTAAGAGTTTCACCAAGAGATGTAATCCTCGTGCCAAGCAACAGAATGCCAGCACTGCCATCGTTACTGGTTTAAAATGTATGGGAGCTTTCAAGTAGAGTTTTTCCTCATTTTTCCCTCTTAGATGAGGGCTGCTTATCTAAAAATCTGAGCAGCAAGCAGTGTAAAAGTTAAAGGTTTCCAGAGTAAATGATGGCTTCTAAGCATGTGCTGACTGAGTAAAACTGGGGGTCTTGTAAGGATACGTCCTATGCCTTCTTTCCAGTTATAGGTGATGACCTCTTGACAAAACCAATTCCATGGGGAAAAGACCAACAATGGAGGGAACCAACCTGCTCCTAGAGGATTGGATTTGTGTGTATGACGAATGCAATACAATCACAAATCCAGAATGATCATTTGTAAGAGATTATCTCGATAATTTTCTCTCTGATAGGGATAAAAGCAACTGGGAGTGGAAGAGTTGTCCCCCGCTTTGTGACGCTGCTTTGGAACTCTGTCACCAAAGGAACAAATCAGAAGATGGGATGATTCTCTCCCCACAGGCTTTCTCTTCTCCAGTGCTTCTTGAGTATCTGGTAACCATAAAAATACCCTCTATCTCTCACCTGGAAACCCTTGGGCTGCAGTTCTGTTACCCAGATGTGTAGATTAAGGCCCCTTTGAATGAGGTATTTGTAAGCTATATTTAAAATACTAAAAAAAAAAAAGCAGAGACTCTATAACTATATGGTTATAAGATGGCTGTATTTTTCAAGGAGATGGGATCTTGTAATAGTGCTGATTTGGTAAATGGACTTTTCAGTTAACAAAATGGGAGCTGATTTGAAACATCAGACCCAGACTAACTCAATCAAAGCCTTGAATTGCATGTGCCTCTTTGGGTTGAGTGGAAAATTCTGAAAGAAAATGTTTGGAGGAAAAGAGGGTTGAACTGACTTTTTTTTAAGACTTTACTGAAATTTCAATATTCTTCCATTTCCAGAACATTTAGGAACACCCCTGATGTACCAAGATTTTCAGGAGTCCATAGATCAGAATAAATCATCTGTGGGAGTACCATGTCTTTGGTTTGGAATCTGTTAAGGAAACTCAAGCCATTGGTAAATTTAACCTCAGATCAGGTACAAGTGCTGTCTCTGCAGGCCATGGTTTGTGCTATGCCAAACAGAAGTAAAAAAACAGACAGAAGGAGTTGGAGATTGATATATATTATATATGTGTTATATATATTATATTCTGAAGTCTACTTATTGTGACCCTTCATCAGGACAAGGAAAACAGGAAAGAGCCTGTGTTAATTACTAAAAACTACTTGAGAACATAGAGGCTAACTTGTATTTGGATTTTATTGAAAACTGTACCTGAGAAACTGTTTAAAAAAAAAACGTAAAAACAAAAGTGGAATTTTGGTGCCAGCTGCTTGGTGTCCTGAGAACAAAGCAGCAAGTTTGTCATTAAAAGACAGAGGCTGATTTAACGCAGATGTGAATTAGAAGTTCTTGAAATCTATAGCCACATGAACATTTGTTTGAATATAGAATAAATATACTCCTCCCTTTGAATAAAACAGTAAGTGGGGAAAATTTGCTCTAGAAAAAATGATGAAGGAGGAGGGTGAAGGTCAGAACCATGTTTTTCTGTGGCTAATCCTAAGGATAGAGGCTTGCTTGAGAACTTGCTCCCTCCACAGTGGAGAAACTCCCAGTACCTCTTGGTTAGTGTGAGCCCTCTTTGTACTGGGCACAGAATTCCCTGAAGAACCCATGTCCTGCCATGCTGGTTGGGATATGGATACACATTTAGTGCAGCTTCACTGAAGACCAAGTGAGAGAGGTGACCACACAGTTAAAGAAGAGTGAATTCCCGTGTTTACAAAGATGAATGATAACGAGTCCACTTACAAAGTCAGCAAATAATCTGCAAGTTGAAAATGTCCTTTTTACCTTTTATCCATACCCACTGCTCCCCCAGAATGGGCTGTATGGGGCCTATGGTGATCTGTTGCTCATGGGAATGTGTGACAGCTGTGAAATGACAGTGCCAATGCAGAAGGGATGTGCAGCCATGGGAAACAGCCAACGGGAAGAAATAAGAAATATTTGAATCTAAGCTGCTTGGAGGAATTAAGCAGAGACATAATTTCCAGTAGGAATTGGGAAATACATTTCCTCTCCCCTCCACTACAATTCTTCCATTGTATTAATGGCATCTGTTAGACAACAGTCATACACAAGAGAAAAAAAGCATTTTTATTTAAAATCTTTGTCAGTAAAAATTTTTGAACACGTTTCCATTACGTCTGTCTTCATTTCACTTGCACAGTCAGTAATGAAAATGCTCCTGATTACTTTAATATGTGCAAGTATGGGCTTCTATAGTGTTGACTCTGGAAGACCTGACAACAGCATCCAGCAGCAACTTGACGTTGGTGAAGCTTCAGTGATTTACACCAGATGAGGATCTGTCCAGAAAAGCTCAGCTCAGTGTTTTCTTTGCAATTGAGAAACGTTGCAACACACTCTTTTTACTGCCAACTATGTCACCTCTTTGAGACACCACACAGGTTGATGAAACACGTCTTTTTCCCATTCCTGCTACGTGCACAGAGAATTTCTCTTCAAAAGAGACCCGTTTACTCCAACTATTTCATGTGTCTTTGTGTGCTTCTGCAATGATTACATGGATCTCTTTGGTTGAGTTGGTGCCAACTCATTTGATGTCCACATGCAGCTGGCTGAGTTGGAAATGGGAATACAGGTTGAGCATCTAGTGTGGCTACCCCATCCACAGACTCAACCTGGGGCACACCACAGCATCAGCCCATCCTGCTACTGGTCCTCTTCAGCCACCGCTTTCCCAATTAGTAAGAACTCTGGCTGAACCAAGTCAGGTTTTATGGAAGAGATTTTAAACACAAAGGTTTATGTGTTGGGTGCGTTGAAAGGAGGCCATGCCAAATATCTAGGGTTTTCTGAATTCAACAGAGCAGAGAAGGGAAGAAATTCTGCCTTGAAATTGGGTGTGATTTATTTTGAGAATATTAAATTCAGCTTTTTCATACATTCAGCATATTAAAATGACTCACACTATGTAATACCAAATCCACAAATCTCTCTCACTTCCACTATGTAGAAAAAAACTGCTTTCTATTGGCTGTTCTTGATAATTTATGGGAACAGCAAACATCTGAAATCAAGGGTTTGGAAGATTAGAATATTGCAAGCTTCTGGATCAGAAAAGTCTAGTTTTAAGCAAATGCCAGCAAATATCATATCATATGATGCCATCTGGAAAGTGGAGCTGAACTCATGATTTTAATATGTTTTCCATACAGCTTTGCTCTGAGGTAGAAAGGCTGGGAGGCAGCACTGGACGTTCCTGTGATTCTCTCTAAGGCTTGCGCTGCTTTATTACTTTTCCACATAGTTGACATCCTGTACACAGACAGCAAATGATTTTCCTCAAAGTGATCGGTAGATCGGATTGCTGTCTTCAAGAAGACATCGTGTACCTTTGCCCCAGGAGAGGTCCCAGTGTGCTGGGAACAACAAAACATTGGGCTCAGCCCAGCGTACCCACACCGTATTTCCTTTCATCTCTTTATTTGAAAAAACGCATCATTATTGCTCTAAACCCGTAGCACTTCGATATTACTGGAGCCTGCAAAAACAACCCGCAATTACTTTGATGCACGCTGCGTAGTCTTCATTGATCCCATTTAAGCTTTTAATCTCGTGGATACACAAAGTTAATTCATGAAGCAAAACAAACAAACCGCGGCGAAAGATGCTCTTTCATAACAAAAGCGCCGATGACCGTCACTTTGGGGATTTGTTACAGTGCAGGTTCTTCTTTCTCAACCGCTGATGTTAGATTTCATTTGGAGAGGAGGAAATAGGACTTAGTCACAGCGTTTGTTAATCCGCATGCCCTCAGGGAGAAGCTGACTTCAAAGTCGGTGGAAAGGTCCGCACAGACATTGCAGGGTGTGGAATTTCTCTGAAATCAGCTACAAGGTTCCTTCTCCAGTAAAGCACTCCAGCCTTTAATTTCTTGACCCAAAGCATCCTAAAGTCTCTCAGTCTTACCTAGGTTGGGCCTGGGCTTCCAGTTTCCCCACCTGGTGTAAAGCAGCAGCTGAAATGTTCACTCGCTGTGAACCTGAACTCCAGCAGATGCTGTTTTAGGGAGAAAACGATCTCACCGATGTTCTGCGGTTTTTGGAGTGCTTCCTGCCCCAACGGCTGCGACTAGCTGAGCTCTTTTCCCTCTCCAAAATCTAATTATGTTGGCATATATGACTTAATAACTTTACATGGAGCTCTACTCGAGATGATGCTTTTAGCAAGGAGCACTTACCAGAGAGGAGCAGAGCCCAGCCTTAAACAAAGGAGCTTACACAGGGCTCTTCCCAGCAAAGCAATGGGGAGGGATGGAAGTGACACACGGGCATGAAACAAAGCTGACTTCCACTCACAGCCTATTAACAGTGAGCAGTGAGAGGATACTTGAAGTGGTGCAGGGACACATGCCTCCTGCACAGTGACCAGAGCACACACAGTGCCGGCAAGTGTGGTGTCCTGGCCCTCAAACAGAGATCTGTATCTATCTAAGCAGACAGATATCCCTCTCTCTGGATGGATGCTCTCTTAATTTTCGCTGGTACGAATGTGTGCAGAATCCAAACGAGGTCTCTGCCCCAGAGCAATCGTTACCCAGATACAAAAAGCAAAGCTGTGCTGAGGTGAAGGCGCAGGCTGTCCTGCCTGAAATCCTTTCCTGGATAATGACACAGGTGGGAACAGATGAAGAGAGAACAAATAAGCCCACTGACCTATGTTATCCCCCATAAATCTACCATGTCCCTACCCCAGTGCTACCAGTTCTCATTAACTCCCTCTGGGCTCCCGAGGGCATTTTGGCCTTTCCCAGGAATGACTTTTGCAGGTGTAGGGAAGGCAGAAATGCCAGCACCTGATACCAGTTAGGCAGTCTTTATTTTGGCTTCTGCAGCAGCCATTATGGTCTCACATATGAGGGAAAAAAAAAAACCCACAACGTGAGCTGTGTATTTTAGTTAGCTGTGTTATTTTAGTTAGCAGTGTTTTATCAAAGTTGGTGTTCTTGGGCAAGGTTCTGCTACTGGTGAATTTAAATGGAGACATGAATTTCCCAGGATGGCCTTAGGAGAGGAGCTCCTGGTTTGCTGGAGGAGTCACGTTGAGCAGTACAGAGGATGGCTGTGCTTCTAGTCCTCCTTTTCTGGGCACGTATGTGGCATTTTAATGCAACTGCTATTGCATGGAGCACAGCAGTATGCAGGCTGGGTTGGGGGGGGAATTAACAAACCTTTTGCTGCTAGACCAAAGTGCAAGCATGTTCCTTGTGGGCTAGTGCTAAGTGATACAGTGAAATGCAAGCAGCTACAGTGGGAACTCCAGCTGTAGCAAGGGGTGAGGGCAGCAGGCACTGGGTCAGAGCAGAGGGAGTGTGATGGAGAGGGAAGAGAAGGGCCTGTGCTGGGGGAGCAGATGTCAGCATGGCTGGGAGGTGCTGACTGGTGCAGTGCTGTGTTCCCTCTTTCCCACGCTGAAGATCTGCACTGATTGAGGCATCGAGAAAGACAAAACACCACACCCCAAACTCCAGCACAACGTGAACCTGAACAATAGTGCTCTGACAGCTGCAGTGTTAGAACAGTGTCTCGGATGGGAAAGTTTGGGAAGTCTCCCATAACCCACAGGAGCTGAAGCTTTTCCTGGTTCCCCTGACCATGCTGTCCCCGCAGCGTTGGGACCATCAGTGCATGGGATGCAAGCAGGTCTGGGGCAGAGGGGAAAGCATGAGGGAATGGAGCTGGCAATGCACAGAATGAGGCTGCCACGCTGTGAGGCCGTGCCCCAGCTCTTCCCCATCCCATGCATCCTCCTGAGGACCCAACGCTTGGTTGCTGTGTTGGGTTTGCTCCCTGAGCCCTCCCCACTGGGCAGCAGAATGCTCATTGCTTCATGAAGACCTCACTTCCTTACTGCATCCTCACCGATGTGCACGAGTGACAGCGTCCCACCCCAAGCAGCTGCCCTGTTAGCACCTGAAGCTGGGTAATAACAGTGCTTAATGAATCTTAATCTTTCTGTCACAGTTTGCTTTCATTAATACTTACATCTGGCAGATGTACCCCCTTGGGGGACCTGGAACTGTGAAGCATTAGGCTGCTGCATGCAGCTGGTATGCAGGCAGTGACTTGGAAGACGTTCTTCTAAGCAGCACGTTATGTGCAGTTTTATTTTCAAGTCATTGTTAACGCTGCCACACGTCAGCCTGGAGAGCAGTGCCTTATTTTAAGCCTACTCATCTGGTGAAATAAATAATAGCAACACAATACCAATATTTTCAGGAAAAAGGGTTGCATGCTGCAACCACTGGAACGAGCAGAGGGGTTGAGCTCAGTGAGGGGTACACCGCTGAGCTGCTAATTACAACAGGGTGTAATTGAAGGCTTCTTTAGCAGCCAGTGGTGTCAAGCATGTGCCATTTTCCAGTTGGATGTATGCATTCAGCTGCTAAGACTTCTGCAGCACTTTTGGAAGAATAAGCATTTAATTAAATGATCTCATGGAGTCCTTATAATTGAGCTGAATTCTGTTTATAACTAATTCATACAGAATCATTAGCCAAATGTTTAATTGGTAATTACTCTATGAAAACAAATTAATCACCATACTTCCCAAGCCACGGTCCTCTATCTACACAGTGTAGCAAGGCGTTTGGCTCTGGCCTACAATTGTCTTAATTTATTTCTAGTTACCCATCAAAGCCCTGGCTACTCAGTTTGGGGTGTTGGGATGGCACAGGAAGCCTGAAGCTGCTGAATGCAGAGCTGGGCAGGGCAATGCTTCCTGCAGCAGCATCTGGAGCTCACTTTTGGGTTGCATCCTGCCCTCTTGGTGTCCCTGATGGCCATGGCTTACACTGAGAAGCCTGAGCATCCTCTGTTCTTTTGGCCTCTAAGAAAATATTGCGAAGGGTGTGCCTGTGTGGCCATGCAGGAATGTGGGACCGGAGCCCAACGTATCCCACAGAAAGATCCCAGTTAACCACAGTTCACTGCTGTTTGATGGGTGGATAAGCGATGAGCTCCAGTTTACCTGAATCATATCCGTCTGAAGCTTCTTGCTGAGTCAGATTTTGAGCACTCAGTTCCAGCTTCTGAGGAAATGGGAAGTGAATGGGATCGGCACAGTGGGGAACAGCCCCTCTCTCTGGGTGATGGCACTGTGACAGCACTTTACTGGGCAATTTTTACCGAAAAGGAAACCTAAACCACTAAGTGACACAGTAGACACAGGGTCCCTCATGCTCTAGGTATGATTCATAGCAGCTTTAGGCCTTTAACAGCCTAAGTAGCTTCTCTGAAGCACTAGAAATGAGGGTCGAGCCTGTTTTCCAGCTTGGATGCTCCAGGGACCCTGTGCTGATTGCCAGATTGCTTCCTGGATGAGAGCGTGACTCAGCCATCAAACATTTTTTTACCCTTTGTATTCAGTTTTATGTACCCAAAGCTGCTCCTAATGGGGTGCAGATGTTTCTCATACTCAGTTATCACGGCAAACGGACAGGAGAAGGAACTACTGAAAACTCCAGAGGAGCTGAAGGGAAACCACAGCACTCCTGAATCACCAGCAAGCAAATGCGAATGGACTTCTTATTTTTGCCTTTTCAAATCTTGTTGCTGCTGCCCCGTGGGGAAAAGAAGGGACAGAAATAAGAATGATGCTGCTTATCAAGGACCTCTGAAGTTTAATAAAACATGAAAGCCCATATGACAAAGAGGAGAGATGGCAGCAGGGAGCCTGGCAATGGGTCTGTGCAAGAGAGGAGCAGCCAGGGGTGCTACCAACACTAACACTGCACTGAGTGCATCTGCTGTGTTAACTGTGGCTGAAGTTCATTCCCTTTGGGCTCTCTGGTGCTGCACGGCTGGGACAGCCCCGCTGATGGAATATGAGAAGAGATGGGGCCAAAGTCACAGCATGGCCAGACACAAAACCTCCAGGTGCAGCTCCCAGGTCTAGGTTGCATGCACTGGTGCGAGCACTGTGCAGTAGCAGCACTTGGTGGGTAATAAAACAAGCTGACAGGTTTCTGTTTGCTTTCATTCACAGCGGTTCTGTGCACCTCCTTGTTGATATGATTTGCATGTTTTTCACCATTTTTCCATTGAGCAGCAACAGCAGATGTAGTGGGATGATGCTGGGACAGTTTCAGAAGTGGTCATCTGCTGTTTCATTCAAGTCACTGGGAGCGTTTTTTTCATTCTTGCCTCTCTTTTCTGCCTGTTTGCAACCCAGATGTCCTTGCTGTTGAAACACCAAGGGCTGTATGCCCTATCTGAGCAGTGCTGAGGATGGAAATGGGTACTTTCCTCCTCCCTGCACAGCTCAGCCTGCGTCTGGGGGAGTCCTCACTCACCACTGACCATTGCTGCCCCAGGGTTTATGTAGCAGTTGCCACAAAGTTCAATCAGCTTTGGGTTTACTCCTTGGACCAGGTGGTCCTAGTGGTCTTTTCCAACCTTAACGACTCTGTGATTCTCTGACATTACTTCTCCTGATAGGAACAGGCAGAAAGCCACAGAAATGATACTGAAATATATATGAAAAGAAAATAATACAAACTAAAGACCAACCAACCGAAAACACCCTGAGAAGGTAACTGTGTTTTGTGTTCACATATATCAGTGTCACAGTCCAGACTGGAAAGGGTATTTGCCACTTTTGGCCCTTTCCAACCAGTCTGTCAGCAGCATCTGCTAGCTGGCACCTGGTGCACCCACCGAGTGGAAAATAATCACACGTGTGGTGAGGCAAGAGCTGGGAATCACAGTCTTAAAGGTGGTCTGCATCACTGCCGGATGGCAGGATGAGAGGAGACCCAAGAGCATCCAGGAGTAAAACCGTGGCAGGATCTGTAAGGGAAGAAAACAGCTTTTTTAACTATCACATGGCTGATGATGAGCAAGGCATATGTATTCGATGCTGAAATGAAATGGATTTGAAAGCCCTCACCAAAAAATGATCTCAGTGAGTGAGTGCTGTGAAAGCAACTCGGGGCACTATCAGCTGGGTTGTTCACCGTGCTGGGCACCGGACCCCATCCCAGTACACTCCCTGCAACATTTTGTGATGGCACGTCTTCCTGGTAGCATTCTCTCCCGAACTGGGGAAAATCAAAGGAGGGCGCAGCCTGGTTTTATCATTAGTCAGCGCAAGAATGTGCCTGCAGGAGCAGATGACGTTTTGGATTACACAGGCGGAGCGAAGCACTCGTTCCTGCCTCCTGCCGGGCTGCGCTGCTCGGAGCGCAGCGGAGGAGCTCCCCCTGCAGACCCCGAGCCCGATAACCCCTATGTAAGGAGACCTCTCTTGCTTCTAGCTCAGAGAAAGTCGCAGCTGTGCTGTCAGAGCATCACCAAGGAGGTCCATCTCCTGCTTGTCTCCACCAGAGAAGGGCCACGTGTGATGCTCCCGTGGTACCCTGGGCTGGAGAGCTGCACCCAGGAGTGAAGTACCTAAAAGCAGTAGAGTTTGTCTGGATACTCTGAAGCACCCCGATATTTTGCATTTCCCCTTGGCAATGCCTGCTCTGAAGAAAACTGAGATGGTATTCCCATTAATCAGATGCATAAGGAACAACGTTTTGCTCTGAGGGATATGGAGCTTTGTGGGATATGGATGAGTGTGGATTTTTTAAACCCCTCAAAGGATACTGTTTCTCTGCAATGGGATTTAAGTACCTAAAGGATTTTAGAAAATTATGTGGTATGGGCTGAAAGTCCCTTAGTTGCTGGGCTAAAAGGAGACTGCTGCAGAACAATCCAAACCATTAATTTCCCATGCCCAGTGCTTTGGGGCTGTGATGGAGATGGATGCACCCAGTGTCTGAAGAGCTGATGGGGAACAAAGCCAAGACCTAGGGAGGGAGGTTGTCATGGCAACAGCTCAGAAAACATCAAAAAAGGCTTTTTTTAGTTTGTTATACCTCCTTTTGGTGGCACTGTCTGCCCAAATATTACCAGGTCACCAGCTGCTGCTCTGGGTGAAGTCCCTCCTGTGGGTCTGCCTTCATCAGGTAACAAAACACAGCTCTCCTTGGCTGGTGGGAATGTATCCCAGTGAGCAGCTGCTACTGCTCCCACAGTGATTGGAGGAAAGGTGTGGATCAGGCACTAATTGCAGTTGGGTAATGAGCTAGCACTGCCACTGGGCAAGCCAGAGATCTCCTAGTGCTGGTTAGGCTGTGCTTGGAGTTCTCGTGTGTGACTTTCTCTCACTTTTCTTTTTTCTATTTCATTATTCTGACAGCTGTAGCTTTGCTTTGCTGCAGCTCAGCAGGAGACCTGGCCCTATGCTGCAGCACATTGCTTTACCTGGACATCCCAGCAGCAGAGGTGAGCAGCTCTCTCATAGTCACACATTGGGCATTACAAGATCCTGCCCTGGGATGAGAGGGGGAGGCTGCAAAGCAGTGTCAGAGTCTGTGGGGTTTGTCTTCTTTCATAACTTGTGGAACCAAAATGCACAAGTAGGCTTCCAGCCCAGCTAATGGTGCAGTGTTATCCTGTGCTTCACAGGAGGGGTTTGTTGTACTCCTGATTGATAAGGTCCCATAATTCTCATAAAGATGTTGGTGATGGGTGAATTCCTGGCTTGGGCACAACCACTAGCATTTCTCCAGCAGAGATGATGCTCCACTCTGGATTTTCAACTTTTCTCTCAGTATTTTTTTTCCTCTGAGCCCTTCTTTACTGTTATCTTGAGTTTTATTTTTGCTGGCAGTGATATTGTGAGTCCCTCTAGTGTGAATGAAGGCAAATTCTTCCTATAGTCTCTGCGGTGAATTAATAGAGATTAAATAGGACTTTGTGTGCAGGGAGTGAGTGGGATTGAACACGAACAAAAGATGCTTTTCCATTAATGTAAATGAGAAACCATCTCACTGTGCTTATTTAGTCAAACTGTTGCCCAGAAAGAAACGCTGTTTGCTTCTCTCACGTAAATTTTCCTGCAGCTCTCAAGCCCTCTGATTACTGTTTGCAACTTGGAAGACCTCAGTTTAACTTTGTTTGGCATTGTTCTTGGTGTTATTGATGACAGAGATGTTGCTTGAATTAGCTTGATCCTCTTTCCCAGATGATGCACCTCTACCCTGGCCCAGTGGCAGCGTAACAAAATCCCTTTCCTAGAAGAGCATAATAGAAGCAGGAGGGTGAAAGGATGCTTGGAGGGATCAATGTGGAGGAAGCTATATTTAGCTGGAGACAACTCACACACACAAAATTAAGCTAAATCTGAGGAGCGAATGATTACAATTATTGATAATTCAAGGCCATTTACATAAGCCAAGCTCTAAGCAGCCATTAACTTTTCCAAAGAGTTGGATATCCAACTTTCAGCAGAAGAAGAAACTGTTTTTTTTTTTCTTCATTTTCAATTGCCAGCAGGACCTGCACAAGAAGCCATGTATTATGTGCTGCTGAGGCATATGCCAGGTACCACATCTGTACAGGAGTGGGAGGAGGGTTATCTCATCAAGCTGGAGCACATTTCCCTTCCTCCCTCCTTCTAGGTCTTCACCTGGTGGCTGGTACAACACGAGACTTGGAAACCAAGGGTGGGAATTACTGACCAAAATGTTGGGTCACGGTCACAGCTCACCCTGGGGCAGGTGCATGGATCAGGTGGGCTGCACTGCACAGTTGGCTCTCTTTACCTGCAGAGGCTGCTGAGGCACTGACAGCTGCAGAAGAGAAATGGGAAGACTGAATGGACAAACCCTGTCCAAAGCAGTGAGAAGATCCTTCTCCTCAGCCAGCCCTGTTGCAGCTCCTGTTTTCTCAGTTCCCCTTTCTCCATGCCCCATTTCTCTCTGTGAGAGTGCCCAGAGCGTAGGAGAGCAGGTCCTGGAGGTCACTGCTCTCCTGAGAGCCTGAGCTTGCTTCCCCGTGACCATCATGCTGTTGCACACTCTGCAGCCCACGTTACTGAGTTCTGAGCTGGTTGAACATCAGCCCCTCTCTCGACCTCTTCCTTGGCAGCACTCAGTTCTGCCTTAATAGAACCACTGCTAAGGTGGTGCTGGTGGAAACGTCCCTCTATGAGGTGTGGTGGAGGCTGAGCAGGCGCCTGCTGATGCTACAGTCAGAGCTCAGGAGCTTGTGAATGCCTCTGAGCAAAGTGTTCCACTTAAGCTCATTAGCAGTACATCCACACCACGCCTGCCTGTGCCAGGGGAACTTCCTGCTTTTTCAGCTTATCCCTGGCTGCGTTATCCCATGGGTCTAAGACGTATGTCATCCTCATGGACAACAGCTTCTCCAGGCATTTGTCAGAGACCTCCACTATAGAGTAGAATAAACAAATGGGTGATGAAAAGACTGAAGGATTCCCTGCACTGCCTAATTCCTCCTGGGAAAATACTTCTCTAGAAAGATGTACCGAGCTTGAGCGCAGGGAAAAGCTTTGCAGCCATTGATAGCAGAACCTCCATGCCTGCTTCTGGTCTTTGCAGATCCTAATTCATCTTCTGTGCACATTCCCACAGAAATGAGCATGGTCAGTAGCTCCTGGACAGGACAGCTATGTCTGCTATGTGGCCCCTGACCTGTCTTCCTGCTGCCTGAGTGTATCTGGCAGATGCAGGCCATGAAGCTGTCCCCTTATCGTTCTTTGCCTGAGGGTCTGCAGGCATTGCTTTCAGACCTGCTGGCCTCTGCTCACGGATCTGCCATCAGACCCCGATGATCACAGTTTAATGTTGTTTTATCTTGCCCAGCACTTCAAGCCACTATATGCTACTAAATGGTTAATAATTCAAGGTGGCATACTCTTGGATCAGCAGCATTTCCAGTGAAATTCATCATAGTCTAGAAATCTTTTATGATTGGGCAAGAAATATGTAATCCCTTTTGATCTCAAACACGCTCTGTCTGTGCTGAGTTGCTTTTGATTCCCGTGAGTGGTTGCATGTGGAGCACTCGTGAGTTACCACACCACCTCACATCTGAGGTGTGAGGGACTTCTTGCTTTTATCTCGAGCATTGGCACCTGTTGTGGGAAGCATATCAGTTGGGCAAAGGAGTGCAGTGCTGCACAAAGCAGTGATTTTTGTGGCTGGGGAGGAAGAAGGAGCAGCGACTTCCAGGATGACACAACATCCCCATTCCCACTCTTGGCAAGAGGCAGAAGATTCCTCATCCGTAACCCAAAACCATGCTCATCCCATCTCAGCCAGTGTTCCTATAAGTGGCTGCAGAAACAGGCTGGGATTCAGAGCAACAGAAATCTGGCTCCCTTCTCAGTTCTCCACGTGACAGTGTTTGCTGTTAGCACGAGCAGAGCCTCTGGCAGCTGAGAGCTGCATGCATGGGTCTTGGTGCTCACCACTTGGCTGCATCCTGCAGCATCTTTGAGGACAAGTGTTCCACTGGGCAGCTCAGGGGGTTGTGCTTTGCTATACCACACATCGACAGATCTCAGGTTTCAGGTGATCAGAGCTGATCACTGCACACCTACTATTAAATCTCTGTAAGCAATCTGTAGACCAAAGCTCCCTTCAGCCAACCCAGCAATGGGTTTCTGGTGTGCATGCACAGAAGGCGACGTGGTTGTAAGGTCAGCGTGAATCAGTTTGTATCTTCCTGTGGCAAATGATGATTTTGCCAATGGAAATTTGCATATTAATTGTTTAAGCGACAGATTTAAGTATTTATATTTTAAGCCAGTGTTTTGGTGTTTGGGAGTTCTTCTTTATGTACTATCCACCTATGTACCTACAGGAATATGCAGGTAAAATACTTTTCAACCACATGGTGTTCCAGAAAGGCAATGTACTGAACCTGATATCATTCTGAGAGTGCATCCAGGCCCAATCCCAGGAGCTGCTATCTGTGGCAATCTCACCTCTGCAGAACAAAAAGTGCTCCGGGCTGTTGTAAACCACAGGTGAGACAGGTACATGCATAAGATGGGGAAGGATCAGTGCATCTTTTGTAGTCATTCTCCTTGAAGTCAAAGAAAGAGGGAGAGCACAAGGATATGAATGATCCCGTTAAGGAGCAAGGGGATGCTGGTGTAAGACATCTGATTTGACTGACACAGGAGGCAGAATAGCTAGGCTGGACTCAGAGTCGGGATTTTTCCATTCAGGAAGGAGAGCTCAGTCTTCAGTATCAGTCAGAAAGTTATGTCAGGAATGATCAGGAAAGGGTTTGAGATGAAAGAACTGAGACCTGGTGCATTCCTCCTGTGGTTCTGTTGCACTGCTCAGGGAGGTATCTGGGGAGGGTGAGCTAAATGAGGAAGAGAAAATAACAGAGCTGGGCTCTGGAATCAGGGATGAGGGAGAATAGGGACATAAGGAAACTGTAAATGCTGTAGAGCTGGAAGGGGCTAGGGAGAGGTTACTGACTGCTTCTCAAAATAGAGAAGGGGGAGTGCATCTCCTGAAAAGACAGCGCTGAGACAAGAGTGAAGCAAAGGGACAGTAAATCAGCGAGAGATGCTCTTCGCCTCTGAACTCCTCTAATTTGGTTTTCCCCTTCATCAAGAAAACCCCATCCCCTCCTGTTTGCTCGGAGAAAGAACGATTCTGCTTTTCCAACTCCCGGCACTCACAGTTCCACCGTGCAAAGGAGAGCGCTGCATCTGATCCAACCAAGCTGGGGTTAGCAGAGAGCAGAGCTGCCCCAGCCCGGCCCCACCTCTCCCGGCACTGACAGCGGCACCGGAGCGGCCGCTCCCGACGGGACGGACCCGGGGTAGGGCGGGGGCGGCCGCGCTGCGCCTTTAAGCCCCGGCTGTGATGTCACCGCCGTCGGGCTCCGCTCCGAGCCGTCCGCTGCGGGACCCCCCCGAGCCCCCCTCGGCAGCGGCTCATCATGGGCAGCCTCCAGCTCCAGGACTTCGCAGCCGGCTGGGTGGGCGGTGAGTGCTGCGGGGCTTGGGGCGAGCAGCAGAGTAAGCGGGAGGGCAATCAGACGTGGCACGTCGGAGCTGCGCGACCGACGGGGGGATGAGGGGGGATGCGTGCTTTTTTCGCTCCCGAAGTACAAGTTATATCGGCGCAGTAACGTAGCAGCGGCAGCAGCATCTCGCTGGCACGCCGCTCCTTTCTCCCGCAGATGGGACGCGGGTGCTGCCTCCACGCCGTCCCCCGACCCGTGGGCTCCGGTCCAGGGGCAGCAGCCGGGGCTCAGCCGGGTCCCACCGCAGCCAACCCGCGCTCCGCAGCCGCGCACACCCCCGGAGAGTGCCCCTCGGTGCCCCCATGCTCCAGGTGCAGCAAACAGGCAGCGGGGAGGGAAGGGCAATGACCCGGTTTGCAAAAAGAAAAAAATGCTGATGGCAGCCGTCAGGAATAGAGATAAGAGAAAGGAAAGGAAAGGCAAAGGGCTGTCGGGACACAGGCGTTGTGCTGTGTCTGAGAATTCCGAACTGTACGTTCCTGCTGAGTGTAACAGGTGGCAAAGCATGGGGATGAGCAGGGTGTGGGGGTGAGTATCGTGTCCGCAGCAATTCGCATCCCCGTGCTGACGCCAGGCTCAGGACAGAGGGGTGAGGGGGCCCACAGGCACTGAGCAGCCACGCTGGGTTAATAGGAGAGTCTAATAAAATCAGAAAAATCAGTCTTAGAGTCATAGGATCCTTCGAGTTGGAAAAGACCTCTATGATCCCCAGGTCTAACCCCAACCCATCCCACCACGCCCACTGACTGTGTCATCAGGTGCCACATCTCCAATTCTGGAACACCCCCAGGGATGGTGACCCCCTCACCTCCCTGGGCAGCCTGTGCATCACTGCTCTTTTGGGGAAATTGTTTTTTTTTTTTTTTACCCACTGCAAGTCTTCATGTATAGCACCAGAAGCTGCTCTCAGTAAAGCAGCAAAGGAGGGGAAATACAGTCCCCATTAGCAGTGGACTCCTGTGTGTTGCTGTAGGAACCAGGAGGTATTTTCTCACCTCTGACATGACCCTCACCGTGCTGGAGCAGCTTACACGAGTGCAAGGGAAATGGAGGTAGTTCGTGGGCAGAATGTAGAAACACAGCGTCTCCTCCAGATCCTCCCTTGAGCTGTACAGGTGGTGAGTTGAGGAGGATATTCTGGGGAAGAAGAGTAAGTGTGTCTGCCTGGTCCTGCAGAAGGAGCACTATGGCTCCAGCCCAGGGAGAGATTTCTCCTGGAAATCTCTCCTGTAAGCCCATTGCTTCCTATTCCACCATAAAAAGTTCATCAGCATTTTGCCTAAATTCTCTATTTTCATCCCCAGGAGCTGCCAGCGTGGTTGTGGGCCATCCCCTGGACACTGTCAAGGTAAAGCACTGACCTATGCTCTCACATCACCACCCCAAAAGCCCTGGGGGAGGTGGCCTCCCTTGGGGTGATGCTGCAAAGACCTTCACTTCTCCCAGCACTGCAAGGCAGAACTTAGCCTGGGAAGAAAGGCTGTCGTAGACCTGAGTGTTTTTCCTCTCTGGCTGTGGAGTGGCATGCTGAAGGGCTGCTCTACACGTGTGAGCTCCTCAGGTGGGGATTGATACTGAAAAGTAAAACTGGCCTTACATTATGTCGGGTTTACTGAACAGTTCTGCTAATATTCTGTTGAACTTTGCCATCTAAAAGGCATTCAAGGGGCAGTGAGAGTGCTGTGTTTGTTTAGCTCCAGGCACATGATTTCCTAGTAGGGGCAATGCCGTGAGAGCAGAATGCTGAAAATGGGACTGTGGGCTGTGACAGGTAGCATTCGCTATTCCTGCAAGAAAAATATTCCTCAGAGGGAAGGATTGAGAGAGAAAGAAGGCATTAGCTTTCCTAGATGATTCACCAACCCTCCTGCAGGCGATTCCATGCAGACCTAAACGCTGCCTTCCCCAGCTGAGCTGCCCATCATGCAGAACCACGGAGGAGGATGGAAGATGCCTTTCTGCCTCGTTTCTCCTTCCTACAGTGTGCCAGGCATCTCAGGGTTCTTTCATTGCTCTGCTCTAGTGCTGGCATCCCTATCCCAGGCTTGGGGCCTCCGCTGCCAGGCTGAGGGGAGTTTGGCACCAGCCAATGGAGGATCCCATAGCACTGCACTGCGTTTGTGGGTGCCAAGAACCCATCCTTCACGCCTATAAATGCAAGTGTCAGGCTGCCCCTGCTGCACTCAGCTCGGCTGTGGCTTGGGAATGCCAAGCAGGCAGAACTGCTATCTTTCCAAATGTAGGGGATGGGAAGGGGAGAACCAACACCTTTTTTCCCCATCTTTGCACAGCCTTGAGTAATTTTACCTTTACTTGCTTTTCAACCTTCGCTTTGCATTCATTTTCACAGAACTTTGTTCTATTTCTGGGTTTCACCCGAGAGCCTTTACATGCTCATTAAAATGTAACAGGAAAGTGCATTTTCCCGAGCAACACACGTGCTGTTATCAGCTGACTTATTGGTGCCAGCAGGGTTTCAGTGGCAGGTGCTCATGGCTTATCCAGGGGCACAGAGCACCTTGCCAGGACACTCAATTACTCTCAGTTATTCAAAAGATGTATTAACTTGCCCCCCTCCAAATACCTGGTTACTGTGTAAAAGAAGAACAAAACAGGAACAAGCCCATAGTGGCAAAATAAGAACCTGTGGGCTGCATGCGGGCTTGGACTGTGCCCATTTGACTCAGGACCAGGAGGTTGGTTCATTCACCCTGCTTATTTGATTGCTAACTTGTGAGCAGCTTGAGCGAAAGATGAGCAGAATGTGTGTCTGTGTACACGTGAGAAGGGGGAAGGACATTGAATGATACAGACTGTCATTTCTCACAGCTGTTGTAGGCATGTTTTAGAAAGCACATAGCCATTGCTTTCCAGAAATAAATTATCTTTGTTGGAAATTATGTAAAGAAGTACTTTTGAGAGAGACATAAAGAATTTCTGAGATGGGGCTCCATTGATTTGTCCCTGTTTAGTATTTCTATGTCTTAAGAGCAGAACCCTGGGAGGCTCCCAGGGAAGCTCTCCTCCATCGATGCACCCTTATCTCTGCTGGGAGCCACATCACATCACCCCCAAACTTCCCCATAAATCACAGACTTGCAGACAACGGTGCTGCACACCAGTGCCTTGCTGTGAGTGCTGTGCTGGGCCGGGGTGGCTGGTCTGGGCTGGAGATTCGACAGTCATTGTTTCCAGATGTTGCAGGAAGCATCGGCCCTCTGCTGAGCCCAGCTTCTGGCAAAGTTCAAGGGGAGTGGATGCACATATATCTTGTTTTATTGCTCTGTTTTCTTTACAACTAAGCAAGGATGCACTCTCAAAGCAAAGTACGTGTTGTTTACACAGTACAAGCTTTCACCCAGCTGGAAGCGTGGGGTTTCAATCACTTTTTGTGAATGTGTTTTGCAGACTCGTTTGCAAGCTGGACAAGGATATGGAAATACACTCAACTGTGTTCTTACTGTGTACAGAAATGAGTCTGTAAGTACTTTATCTTGCTTAAAACGTGCTGGCAGGAAATGCAGAAAAAAAAACAAATAAATAAATGCAGGAAGTGAGTATATGAAATCAGTGTTGATACCAATGCTTAGATGAAGACCAGCAAAGCTGCTGCGCTTCCATCCAACACCTGATGATGGAGGAGAGGCTGCAGCCTCCTCCTGTTACCTGCCAGTTCTCTGCAGGGAGCAGATGTGATGAATGGCACTACCCACATCTCCACGTGGGTCAGGCTGTGACACCCGCATTGCTTTGGCTGTGTGTGCTGGAAAAGCCGGCGGCATTTTGCTGATTCTGGTCTTCAAGCCATGCCAAGCTGCCCTCACACCTCCTGCTCCCTTCCCACCCAGGTGGCTGGCTTCTTCAAAGGCATGTCCTTCCCACTGGCCAGCATTGCTGTTTACAGCTCGGTGGTGTTTGGTGTCTTCAGCAACACGCAGCGGCTGCTGGGCCAGTTGAGGCATGGGGATGCGTCCCACGCGCCGGCGCTGGTGGACGTGGCTCTTGCCAGCACGGTGGCTGGGTTCATCTCTGTCGGCATCGGCACGCCCGTTGACCTTGTGAAGATCAGGCTGCAGATGCAAACGCAGACATACAGCACAGGTAGGAAGGGGAGCGTTCCTTCTTCCCTGCTCCTTTGGTCTGCTGTGTGTTTGGGATCCTGGTGTGGACTTGCCTTCCGCAGTCGCTGCTACCACACACAGGGCTGCGTGAGAATTGCAGTGGGCAGCACTGGTACCCGTGGCCAATTCCTTCTTCCTCATGGTTGTTTTCCCCTTTCTTCAGGCTGTTTTTCGTCTTCCCAGCTAACAAGTCTGTTGTCTCAGTTTCTTGTTTCTGTGCAAATGAGGGATATCTGAAGATGTATCTCTCAGAGGTGCCAACTGCACTTCCCAAGGATGCTTCTGGCTCCCAGGCTAGTTGGGAATCTGCCAATATTACAGCAGACACCCTTTTCTATCTGTATGTCTCTCTTTATAACCACGTTGCCTCTGTGGCTTTTCCCATTGCCCAAAGCTGCCAGGTCTCCTGGAGAGCCCACCAGCAGCACCATGGCTGCTTTGATAAAATAATACGGTGCCCATTTTTAAAAGCTTCCTTACAGCTTAGCAACCTAGTGCTTTATCCAAGAGCATTTTACTCCTCTGCATTGGAGGGTCAGGTTCTGAGGAGGTCAAGGCTTTCAGAGGTGTGTCTTGGCACCAGATGTGAAAGCCTATGAAAATTGGGCACATACCCTTTCATTCCAGTTCATTCCAAATAATTCCACTGAATACATATGCACTGGGATGCATGAATTGCATCTAAGAGAAACTGTCCTGAAGCATCCAAACATCTATTAAAAGTAGACCTAAGTCTTCTTTCGAGAAACTTCCCACAGAATTTGTCCCAACAGAAGTTGGGCAGTGATCTCTGTCTGTTGGGTGGTGGCAGGCTTTTGCAGGGAGCTGTAGTGATATATCTATTGTGTTGTAATATTTTTTAAAAAGATACCACATTTTATTTTCTTGCAGACAGTGTTAAACTGAAGCCCACAGTTCCTGGCTTTCCTGTGTATCAAGGCCCAATCCACTGCTTTAGGACAGTCCTACAGAAGGAAGGAATTGCAGGGATATACCGAGGCATGGGAGCGATGCTGCTGAGGGATGTTCCTGGGTACTGCCTGTATTTCATCCCTTACACGTTTTTCTGTGGTTGGATTACCCCTGATGGATGCATTTCCCCTAATCCCTTTTCCATCTGGCTTGCAGGGGGTGTTGCAGGTAAGCACCTTTTGCTCCACAGCATTGGCCAGACAAGGACAGAAGTGTCTCAGAGCTGGGATCCAGGGCTGGCTTGGGGCTGCCTGTCAGGAGGGGACGTGAGGCTGATGACCTTTTTCCCCCTGGGGCCAGGGTGAGGCATCTGTGCACACCTGCCTGGACGGCTGCCGTGTGCACCCTGACATGCCCATGTGCCCAAGTTCTCTTGTACGCTCCCAGCCCACTCATTGGCATTTCCTAAGTTGCAGATCCCTAAAAGCAGATCAATCTTTAGGTCGAGTAACAATTAAAACCCCATTTCTCTGTTTTTCCTGTAAATAAATTGAGTCATGGACCATCTGGGCAGCTTTTCTAATGTGCCCCAACCCTGATGAAGGTCCAGACGTGCTCTTGTCAGTCCAGCTGTGCCATATATTGCAGTCACATGCAAGGAAATTTCATAACCTGGGACATCTCTCTGCAAGGGAACAACATGATGTGTCTGGGGAAGTGGGAATGACTGGAGACTATTTGCTGCACGTGGACAAGACTGACACGTAGCAGCTCTGTTCTGCTGGAAGCACCACTGAGCTTTTAGAGAGGCAGTGTCCCATCTAGCTGCAGGCTAATTGGTTTAAATGGAGAGCTTCTGTACAGGAATGATGAGCTATCTCAGCTGTATGGAGTCTATCCCCAGTTGCGTGGGAAGAAACAGCCTCTTCTTCCCATTCTCAGCTCAGAATATTGTCTGAGGACTTCAGGTTTTCTGACGTGGCCCCAGACAGCGCTGCAGTTCAGGTGGCAGCATTCTAACAGAGCACGTCCCTGGCCGCCTGCTGGGCTGCCTGCATTACCCACGTAACCCCCAAATCTCAGTGCTTCTCTCTGAAACAGGGACCTTTGCTCCCACAAATGCAGTTTCTGTGCCGGAGCAGGGTGAATGCCCTGACATGAGAGCCCCTCCAGTACGACGCAGCAGGTGAGGCATCTCGTTCCCATTTGCTGGCCTGCAGCCAAGGAAATACTGAGAAGTTGTTCACATACGACATCGTGGCCAATGCCCCGGGTATTGGGATAAAGAAGGGATTTCCTTCTGTATTCTTCTAGGAGCCATTTCCTGGGGGACTGCTACTCCGATGGACGTTGTGAAAAGTCGACTCCAGGCAGATGGAGTTTATCTAAACAAGTACAAGGGGATTCTTGACTGTATCTTGCAGAGCTACCAAAATGAAGGCCTAAAAGTAAGTGCTGTTTGAAGGTAAATCTGGGTGTCAGGCATTTGCTCGTTAGCTGGGAAATACAATGGCTGTTTTAAACCCATCTGCAGAGTTAAGAGACAGCTAAAGCTAGTTACTTCTCAATTATAACAGTGGCAGTAGGTAATTATAGCGTGGATTCTTTCCAAATCATAATAGCAAGAGTCTGCACTGCAGATAGGAAATAACGGGTGACTGGTCGTTGGTGGTACTAAATTGAAATAACGTTGTCATGATCCTTAACTGTGGAAATCATTTGAGTTCTTGTAATTTAGAGGTGGAAAATGCTCTTAAATCAGAATTGCTTCAGTTTCCAAAGCAAAGAAGGGCTGTGCGCCAAAAAACACCATTCCCTTTCTGACTTTATCTAATAGTGTAATAAAAGTTGTTTGTTCTGTCTGCAAACCTTGTCTCAGTTAGACGTGAATGGCAGAGAACCAGAGATTGCAGCTTTGTTGCACCACCGCCGCATGCTTATGGGAAGTGATATCTTCTGAGGTTGAATTCAATCTGTATTTAAGTTGTCATCAAAAAGCTGTGTGGGTTCTTAGCTCAAAGGTGTTAGTTTTTGCATGATGAGGGAAAAGTCACCAGTTGCAAAAAGGAAACTAACCTGCAGAACTGCAAGTGGGTGGGATTTTACTGTTTGACAGCATGCCACTGTGTTACACCAGCTGTCAGAGGAGCTTGCAGATGGGTTCAGTTTTGGCTGCTGCGTGCAGGAAGTCACGTTGCTATAAAGCACAACACCTGGAGAGCTGTGAAGGAGTGTGCTTGGTCATCCTCACCTCCATGCTCCCTGTCCTGCCTGGATAATTAGACTTCATTCAAGTACTCGGTATTCTTGCCTGGAGTCTGAGCTGCTTGTGTTTTGGCTGCTGTTGTTCCTGGCACCTGGACAGAGTGTGCAGTAGAGCTGAGAAATAGTGGAGTGATAAGACCTTTCTGTCATGATAAAAATCCTTTTGTACGTTGGGAGGTGGCAAACCCAGGCCTGAGTGTTTTCGTGCTGGGACAGAGGAGCAGCGTTCTCAGTGTCACATACAAAAATGTAAATATAGCTCTTTTCTTTCTCTATAGTTGGGTGTGTTCACTCTGATGAGAAAAAAGATTATCCCTCTGGGCTTTTCTTCATAAATCTTCATTAGTATTTAACTTGGCACTCTCACGTTACCTTATGGATTCTAGAAAAAATTGAGTTTTCTTCCAGAGAATTCTGTCTTTCCAGGCCAAAAAACTCTAGGAAAATAAGGTAATAACCCAAATATTCAAATAGCACAATTTCACAATGAAAACTCCATCCCAAATGGTGTGAAAGTGTGTAGATTCTGTCTCATGTGGGAGCTCTGAGGCCTGGATGGAAGCTTGCCTTGCTCACGTTATTTCTCTTGTCTATTCTGAAATTCTGGTGCTTGGACTGCAGTGATTAGCTGGAGTGGTTAATGGGGTAACTTTGTGAGAAGCACAAATTATTTCTCTATTCCAAAGCCTCTAAATGGTGGTGGCTCACGCACCGTTCCTTCTCCAGTTCCCAAATGTCTTCCAAACTCATGGACCCAACCCCCAGAAACTTGAATATTTGTTCTATAAAAGCAACAGCTTTCTTGTTGTACTCTGGGATCCTCATGTGTTTGTGTGTACAACAAGAAGAGACCGTAGCAAGTTAGGAGGAAGGCTTAGATGTTTTGTGTCTGCCCTCCACCAGTCATGAGGCCTCTTGCTCTTGTTGGGAGATACAGAAGGGGGTCTGTCTACAGGGAACGTGGAGCAGACTGATGTCAAACCAGACACTTGACCATTACTTTTCCATTCTCTAGTGGATACTTCAGCAAAGACCAGGAGTGGGAGAATGTCTCCTGAGCAAACCACGGTTGGGTTCTTCAGAAATCCACCATGACTTAGTTCAATATTTTCTTCTTGAAACAGCCAGTGTGTGTCTATGCTCTAACCTGTCTCCATCCCCAACAGGTCTTTTTTAGGGGCATCACGGTCAATGCAGTGCGAGGATTCCCAATGAGTTCAGCCATGTTTCTTGGCTATGAACTTTCTCTCAAAGCAATGAAAAGAGACCAAACTGAGACCAATCCTTAAACTCCAGGTCAGCGCATAAAGACCCTCTAGTTTTCCTAAAAATAGAGAACTAATCTTTTAATCAAATGGAATTGCAATTGTAGAGATCCTCCAGAAGTCAGGTAACTTACATGGGTACCTACCAGGATAGTAAAACACTGTTCAAATTTGGGCCTGTGGGATTTGGAGTGCCAAAATCCATACTGATGGTTTTCTGGTTTCATTCCAGATCTGCTGGAATGTTGTCGCAATCCATTCTGATTGTTGTGATTGTCTTGAATAGTGTGAATCAGAAAAGAAAATATGAAAGGAGAATATTCTCTAAGATTGTACGAGTTATGAAATATCATTCTAAAGTCTGTGCACGGTGTTCTCTCTTGATCCATCCACAAAGATGTGAAACTAAGCCTTTCCAAAGTGTCCTGACTATTTGCTCACAGTTTTACTTTCTCTCATGAACCCAGGGTTGAATAAAGGAGCAGCATGAAAAATATCTAATTACAGAAATTTTTTACCAGCTAAAAACTCAGCGTTGTGCTTGGCAGTATACTTGACAGTCTACTATTTTATGTTGTACTTTATAAACCTCCTTCTCTCTCATTTCTAAAGTGCTGCCAAGAAGACCTGACCAGTGTCGTCCTTTCCTGAGCCAAACCAGCAGCCTGGGGGTGGTGAAAGCTTGCTCATTTCATTGAAGACTCCTGGCACTGCAGAAGCCCACAGTGATGGTATCTGCTTTCCCTTCTGCTTGGCCTTGGGCCCAGGAGGGCTCCAAACCACCAGCTCAACCAAATCCAAAGACCACTATATTTTTAAATCTCTCATTCAGTTGTCCAGAGCACTTTGCTAATTCCCATGGTGTGTTACACTTCTTCATTAATGCCATTTTTCTCATTGAGACGAAAGAACAACTTCCCTTACCTGCACAGATGAGATATACCCAAAACTACCCCAAATGACATGAGCTGAGTGAGTGACTTTTGCATGATACCATGCATAATGCTCTTCTTCTTTATGAACATGGACCTCCTGATCTGGAAAGAGAAGGGATGAGTGCTTTGGGTGCATGGGTGCGTTTTGTGGAGGAAGGTTTGGATTCCTATCAAATCCTAACTTGCTTTCAGGATCAAAGAAGCAGATGACTGTAGCAATGTGAATGATTGCTCCTGCTTTGCATCACAGAATTCCCCACTTTTACCATAATGTGACACATTAGCTTGTAAAGATATGAAGGGCTTTGACTTTCACTTTGTTATCTAAGATGTAAATTAAACTGGGAAAGATATCAAGATATTAAATTGATTTAATATCAAGATATTAAATTGAAATTCTAAGCTGCTCTTTTTTCTTCAGAAGGCAATAAAACTAGGCGTTGCTTTATATAGATGGCTGCTTGTTGATTGAGCTGATCTTCCCTATGTAGCCCTCCAGGAGCCTGCTAGACTTTGCCTTGCTTTGCACTCTTGAGCAGTCAGCACCGAAGGAAGTCTCTCTTTAAGGCATACGAAGTCTGTCCTGAGCTATATTCTCCGAAATACAAAGGCCAGCTTTAGATCTCCAGCTTTGCTGCAATCCTGCTGAGATGGCTGCGGGGCACCCAGGTCTCTCTTTGGTCTACCTCAGTCTTTCAGCTCATCCGAAGACCTCTTATGTTGTGATTATTTCTCTTTATGCTCACGAATACCTCCACTCTTCATTTTCCAAAGCATGGAGCTTCTGATGCCAAAAAAACAAGCAGAGTGGCTGGGCCAGAAGAACTCTAGAGCAGTGGCAAGAATGCTGAAGGATCTCAAGGGATGTGCAGCACAGGGAAATGGTCTGGAACAACTCTGTCCTCTGGGAAGTGCATGGTTTTCCCCACCCTCTGGTGCAGAGGACCTCTGTGGATAAAGGCCAGCAGATGTTAATGAAAACAGCCATCCAGATTCCCTCCAGAAAAGGAGAAGAAAGAAGCAGCTCATATGTCCCTGTCCCTCAGTACATGGAGGAACTGGCCACAAGACTTGAAGACTTCAGCAGAAATTGCCTACAATCTCAGGCCTGGAGCAGTATTCAGAACTGGGCTCCTCTTTGCTGGAGCCTGAATTACAACCCTAAGTGTGACTTCCTCCCAAACCAACCTAAAGTAGAGTGAGAAAGAGCTGCTGTTGCTTCATCTCTGAACTTGTAGGCAAAGAGGCTCAGAATGCCTTTCAGCTTGGCAGGAACACAAAGAACTGCTTTTGATAAAGAATACACATAAAATTGATGAGCCTTCACCCAAGTATTTGTTGCAGGCTACATTTAAGGACTCATCTTTTCCATGCTACCTATTTTGAAGTATATGGACATAACTTGTTTTAGATGCATAATGTCTTATGTCTTCAGGGATAATACTTAGAGAAACTTTCAGTGCAAAAAAAAAACCCTGTCATTTACCTGACTGTGTTATGTAAAATGGACTGTGAACAAATTAAACTGATGAGGTTTGCAATGAGCTGTGTACGTGTGTGACACTGCCCAGGTTTGAGGCTTTCAGTGGCCATGGGTACTTTGTCCACATTGGCCATGCTTGGCGATTTTTCCTGATATCCTTCCTCTAGCAAAACCACAGTTGAGATGGATGCTCAAGATTTACCCGGGCAAAACCCTGCGGTAGCACTCGGGAACTGGCAGAAAAAGAGCTGGTGTTGAAAAGGAAGCACGAAACGTTTAATACGAAGGGAAAAGTGAGCGACAGCATTTGGCCGCTTGATGGCATCCTCGTCCAAAGGAGGGTCCGGGCTGGGCTCGGCAGGCGGACACGGCTGCGCTGCCGGCAATGTCTCGTCCCATGTGCCGCCAGACCAATGCACGCAGTCCGCGAGTGCTTTGTTTTTGAGATGATATTGCTATCATCCACTGAAAGAAAACAGGATTTCTACGGGATTCTTTTGGCTGTCTCACGTCCCGTGTATAAGTACTAATTGCATATTTTGGTGGGTTTGTCCCTGAGCTACCAGCCATGTACCTGCTCTTCTGCCAGCAGTGGTGGCATGTCCCCCAGCATAAGCAGGCTGAAGGAGCGTGTCCTTCTGCTTGGCAGCTCATGCACAGAGCCTTCCAGAGCCCCACGTTTCTATCACAAAAGCAGTTAAGTCCTGAACTTGGTGAAAAAGGAAAAGGGAGACAAAAAGGACCAGGGATACCTATTTCTATGCTTTTCTTACCTAGAATGCAAAAGAATACTCAGACCTTGTCATGCCTTGAATGAGTCTGTAATTGCTTAATTTTCTTCTTGTTGGTGTTGTTCCATGTCTTACAACACCCCATATTACTTAATAAGATGCAGGCTGTTCAGCTGCTTTTCCCAGTTCATACACCACTCAATGCTAAGGAAAAGAAAAAAATAAATAAAGAAGTAACAACAGTTCACCCCCTCCAATGCCTTCCCTGCTCCTGCTCCCCCTTTTTATTCATGAACAAACAAGAAACAGTTTCCCTGAGCGAGGCCATTTTTCTGAATGGCAGCCCTGGGCTGCAGGAAGGTCTTGGGTGTGGGGAGAAGCCCTGTGCTGCCCATGGGGTGTGAGATGGGACCAGGCTCAGGCAGGGGGAAGCAGAGGCTGCTTCCCCTCTTTTCCCCTGGTTCTGTGTCCCCACAGCTTCCTGGGACAGAAGATATGTAATCTATCTCCTCGGTTTAGCTAAGGTCTTCTTTTGTAGTAGAAGCTGGTATGGTAAAGATTTTTCTCCCACACCATCACATTAGTGGAAGAGAGAAGGACCAATGCTTTTTTTTTTTTTGTGCCTGTGAAGAAAATGTAAAATGTGGATTCAGGAAAAAAGAGATGAGTGAGAAAAAGTTGGAGTTGCTAAATATGGACTGCACAGGAACTGCTTCCTTTCTCTAAAGCCAACTTCTTCCTATACATCTTCCTATAGGAACACATTGATGGATTGCTACCAACTTAGATAAGTCACATGTAGCGTATCCATCGAGAGGTGGCATCCAAAGGGAATTAAACCATGCAGTGGGGAAATCTAAGCAGTTTCAGTGATTTCCAAAACAGTTTTGCTAAACAGGGTGTTCTGCAACAGCTTCAGAATAAAGCGAACTGGTTAGAGCCATACACGTACAGCAGAATGAAGGTGTCTTCTAAAGGCCCGTATGAGCTTTCATAACAAGAGATGTAAGACAGGTGAAGTACTAAGGCTATGGGATGGCACCAAATCCTTGGAAAGAATATGAAGCTCCTCTTGATTTATGGAGAAAGCAAGGGATAGTTTAGGATTATGAAAAGAGTGGTTTGGAGAAGCAAGAAGCTTGCAGCTGGGGGTGTCCTGCTGCCAGAACCTGGTGCTTTGAGGCTGGCACCCACCTGCAGCCACGTCTGCTGTAGGAGTGCCAGGACAGCTCATTGTCATGGATTGCACTGGCTTCTGGCCTGTTCTCCCATGTTTCAAAACATTTTAATGTAGAATATTTTGCCCATAGTATAGAAAATCCTGCCAACTGCTGTGGAAGAGGGCCAGCCTATCCTTACTCACGCAACTAGGTGTGACCCGACATCTGTGCTGACTTCTTTATTAAGTTGTGACCCCCACCTTTCCATCCTGCAGTCTGCAGGTGGTTTTGCAGTGTTTCCAGCGTGGAAAGGAAGCTGCAATGCATGTAGAGCTGGTGGAGGGCTCCAACACAGGCATGGAGTGAAGTCTCGTGCTCAGCATTCCTCCAGGCAAAACCCAGCTGTGGAACATGCAAGGAAGGGTGAGTGAGATATACCATATGAGAGCTCTGCCGTGTTTCTCTGTCCTGGTATGAAAGAGGATGCTGAAACTTAAAAATACAACAAACTGGTGATATTTGTTGACAATTCCTGCTTCCTTCTGCTTGCTGCTGGTTGTGAGATGCAGTTGCAGTAAGCACCATGCCCAGCACAGCTGGCACGCTGCTCTCAGGGCTTTCTGCTTTTAGATGCCTCAGCTCTTGGTAAGCACTGTTGCAGCACAGGATGCTTGGCTTCCCTTGCTAGAAAGCCCTGGAAAGTGCTGGTGGCTGTAGTATTACATGAGACAGGGATGGTTTACACCTCTCATCGTCCCTTGTGGTTGTGCCCCAGCATGCTTGCTCCTCACTCTCAATGCTACTAAGCATCATGAGTTGTTTTGGTTCATTAATTTAAACAGTTTCAAATTAAGTGAGGAAGAGGGTTTCTGTCACCCACAAAAGCTAATGTGTGTCCTGAGGACATCCCATGGCAGTCTGCTGGGACAGAGCAGCGTGTGTGGCTCTCAGGAGGTGCCACTGCCTTCCTCGAGCTGACACTTAAAGTGCTGCCTGAGTTCATCTGGCTTTTACATCTTTTTGTCATGGGCAATCTTGGTATTACTAAAGCATGGTTTGCACTTTCATTGGGGAATTGAAATGACCCTGCATTAGCTTTTTTCTTCAGCAGTGTACGTTGTCATCAGCAAAAAGAAAGGGGAAAAAACCACCTCCAAAACAGCTCGTCTCTGGAAAATTAAACTATTCATTGCATCTTTTCATTTGTGGTCTTCGCGAGATCTCACATCTTGATCAGTGTGCAGAGCAGATGTAAGAGAAGCTCATATGTTATCTTAGTTTTTCATTTACAAGGAATCTTTTTTTTTCACATTAAAGAATAACCAAACCAACTCCCCCCCCCCCTAAATCCCCTGCACTGAGCTTCTTGGAAACACTACAGTGGGCTACAAATTCTCTCATGGGAATTCAAAAGATCTGGAGGTTGATGCATACCAGGCTAAAATATCGATGCAAAATTGAAGATTTGTGTGGCATTTTCAGTCAATCTATGCCCTTTCAAAAGAGCTGCATCAGAAGAGAATATATCCCAAGGTATTTACACATAAACGAGAGGCTTACAGGATGTTGGGGGAGGATTTCCAGAGGAACCAGAGGGAGAATTTTGTATGTTCATATTTTCTAAATGCTTCTTCTGGGCTGACATCTTACAGTTGTGTCACTGGAGAACTATGGCCATGACACAGGCTCCCCCAAGCTGATGTGCTGCCTTGGATTAGGGAGCTCTACATCCACTCCTTGCTCTGTTTATTCAGTGCACCCCTTAAAGAGCTCATGTGAAATGTGAACATCCGACCCTTCTGCAGCCTGATCACAGTGAGTTCCCAGCTCTGGTTTCCCAATGACGATGCAGGAGATGTCTTTATGGACTAATGCACCTTTGAACTCAGTTCTTCATTTGGTTTGAATTTTGCATCTGGAAAGCTACAAAGGGAAAAGGAAAAGCTTTGGAAAGACCAGACTTAACTGTGGTGGCTCTCTGTTTTGGTAATGGGCCATGTGAGGGCTGTAATCTGTGCTTCCTCAGAGGAAAGCGGGCTCAGTAGTCACCATCCTACCTACTGCTATTTGAGGTTAGCATTTTGGGTACTGCTTTCTCTCTCTTTCTCTCTCTCTTTCTCTCTTTTTCTCTCATTTATTGTCCAAAAAACCTGAATTTTCTCTCTACTTTTTTTTTCCTGTATTGATTAAAGAGAAATTAAAGGATAAGAATAAGGGGAGATCAGACACCAAGACAAAGAGTAAACTGCAGAATGCATTTAACATACAACATATGGCAAAACATACATATGAAAATTCATTGCCATAGCTGAAGATTTTTAAATTATCAAAGAATAATAAAAACGGAAAGCTATGCATGGAAAATTATATATAACAAACCTTGTCTCTTTGCTGGGATAGCAGCAAATATTAATTTCCAGGTGTCATGGGTTTGTCTAGAATAGAATTTGTTTGTCTTTCCATAGAGGCACATACAATGACATGTTTTGGATTTTTGATAAAAACAATGGTGGTGCTGCGGAGGGACCAGGAAGGGGACACAGCCAGGAGAGCTGACTATGATTGGCCACAGAGCTATTCCATGCTATATGGCATCATGCTCAGCAATAAAAGCTGGGGGAAGAAGGAGGGAGGGATGTCTGGAGTAATGGTATTTATCTGCCCAAGAAACTGTTAGACATGGTGAGCCCTGCTTTTCTGGAAGTGAATATCTTCCAGATGATGGGAAGCAGCACCATTAATTCTTTGTTTTGCTTTGCTTGCATGCACAGCTTTTGCTTTACCTAAAACCCAGTAAGCTGTATTTAACTCCTACCTCTTTCATTCTCTTTCCCATCCCAACTGGGCAGTGAGGCTGCATGGTGCTGAGCTGCTGCTGGGTTAAACCACAACACCACGGACTCTGCATCAACCTAAAAATGCTGGAACAGAGCTTGAGCTCTCTCAAGAGAAGCCACAATCAGTGCCAGCCACTTGTGTGCCCAGTCCACTATAGCTGCAGTTGTGACATGCAAAGTTCTTTCTATGCCAGGTCAATCCCAGTGATTTCTAACTCACTGCAGCTACAGCTTCCCTGGTGACCTGTTTTCCCTGGAGCACCAGCAGCACGAGCCAGATCTCACTAAGCAATCAGATGGGAAGATATAGATGTGCAGCGATAGTGCTGGCACTGCTACCAGCTGCAGACTGCAAGCTTGGTTAGCAGCTCCAGAGTCTCGTCTACACAATTGAAACAGGCAGAGGGAATTGCAGCTTTCCTCTCAGTTCATAATTATTCTTTCATGCAGTCACGCTGCTCAGCATGGCTGAATTACGGCCTTTTTTCGTAGATGAGGTCTGACCTGAGAGCAATTCCAAAGAGAACATAGTTGAGTTGAGTTCCCCAGCATGTGAAACCTTCAAAAATAGAGTACAGTAGCATTAGTGAAGTGTGCATGGAGAAATTCCTAGATTTTGTCCTTAATCTTCTGCTGTACTAAGGAGATGGATCCCAGCTATCTCCTCTTGTCCCCTGAAGTTCTCGTTTTGACCCAGCAACACACACACACACATGCCTTGTCGTCCTGGGCTCTGGGCCTGGGAAGACGATGTCTTATCAGTTGGCTGTTTAGCAAATGTAATTACATTTTATGGAGGGAAAGGTCTTAATTATGTATTTTACATATGAAGATTTTCACTTACAGAGCGTGGCAGCTGTATTGCAATATTGTTCCTCAGTGGGACAAAATTGAGGACAAAGTGGGCTCTGCTAAGGGTCTCAGCTTTGTACAGTCCTTGCAAAGATGGAGCGTAGCCACTACAGGAAACAATGTGATTGCTAATGGACACGTATTCCTTAAAACCAAGAAGCAGTAGCAATGCCTGGAAGATAGGAGACGTCTCCACCAATGCTGAGTCAGTGATGCTTGTGATTTCTGCCTTTGAAACTATGAAAAATAGTGTTTTCAACCATCTGAGATACCAAGCATCCCAGAAATATAATGCAGCATTTATTATGCACAGAGATTTATGCATTGAACCAGTTGTTCTCCTTCTTGCCATGGGGCTTCACTGGCCAAAGGACCAAAGAGCAGCATGCCCCTTGCCTGAAGGAAAACTTACCCCTGCTCAAACACCCCATTGCCAGAAAGACCCCATGAGCACACCCTCTGTTCCTGCAGTGTACTTTTGTGCAACATGTAGAGCACTGCCAGCTTTACCTCACTGAGGGAGGGCCCCTGACTTTTTCTTGGCAATCCCCAGAGCCTTCTGAAAGCTGGAGCTGCCAAGTGGGACATATACTTCCCACATTCCATTACCTAAGGATGAATATCAAAGCAAGGCAGGTAGCAGCCAGGCTTGCAGCGGGGCTGGGAAGAGGCTGGTAATTTTTAATTAATTATTTTTTTTTCTTCCCATTCCAGGATATTTTCCAGAGAAAGCGGTGCTCATCATCCAGCCTAACTGAGCAGCTCAAGGCTAAGGCTTTTGGAGAAGATCTTGGAGGTGTAATAGGAAGGAGGTTTTACATCCAGACACAGAGATCTAGGAGAAAATCAAAGGGCTGCCATACGCTCTTGGAAAAAGAAGACTCCTGTGGCCACAGAAAGTTTTAGGAGTCATTCAACTGGATGTGAAGACTGTCTGAAGGCCTCAAATCTGTTACCTACGGCTGAATTTGCATCCACTTCTTTCTGCTTAAAAGGAAAAGGGAAGGAGGCAGTGCAACAGTGCATGGGTGGGACCCTACTAAAGGCTGTCGGATGCAGCAGCTGAAATTCAAATGACAGCTTCTGCAGGCATTGCTGAAGGGCTCCGGTGGTTCCTCTGTCTGGCTGACAAATTCCTGCAGCATTAGCAGCTTCCTTTGGGGCAGGTCCTGCTTTGAACTCTGGGGAGAGCTATCTTGCAAGCCGCCCGTTTGTTTTCTCAGGAACTGGCAATGCAGAACACTGTTGCTTCTTTGCTTTCATGGAACCACAATTTACATAAATACAAGAGGCAAAGGCCACATCTGAAAAAAAAATGCTTTCGTAGATTTTTAACCATTGTTTCCTGTTGGGTTGTGATATCATTGTGTTCGAATTTATCACTTCTGAGGAGCATTAGTGACTTTCCACAGTACTAAAGAACAGTCACTAACAGTAGGTGACTCAATTCCACGTTTGACTTTTCTAAAATGCTGTCCAAGCTAATGGGAAAAAAAGGTGGGCACCTGGTATCAGTTTTATAATTGGGTTTTTCCATATGAGAATGGGAATTTTGTGAAGACTCAATTAAAAGGAGTGGCCTCCTCTTCTCCTGTCACCCATCAGACTGACTTGCACATGAATGCCAGCATGCTGTCATTCATTCTCCTCTCTTGTATGCTGCTCTCTGTGCAAGCACAGAATTGTCAAGTCAGCGAAATTATCCGCAATACGAGGAGTCTGCTTGTAAGTAGCTGCTTAGCACCTTCATTCTGCAAAAATCTGTGCTTGCATAGTATAACAAATACTCATTTCTCTCTTGCTGTTTTTTGTTTGTTTGTTTGTTTGTTTCAGAACAAAACTAAAGAAAGCTGCCCGTGTAAGGCGACAGCTGCCAGTGTGAGTACATTGGATCTGAGAATATCACAAAACTAAACAAAAAATTATTTGTGTGCTGAATGCTAGCAGTGCAGAATTGTAATGCTCATTCCTTTCATTTTCAGCCTTGTTCATGTCTTCCCATCCCTGAGGTAAGTCTGGTTTTTAAGCTACTGTAGGTGTTTAAAACATTCAGTATTAACTGAGACTACCACTGGATTTAGTTACTCACTTTGATCTTATATACTTTTGCTTTCATTAATGGGGTCAGTGTTTAACACACTGGTTGTGGCTGAGCACAGCACTTGCAGGATGGTGGTGGGGAGGCTGCCAGAAGTCCTCTCAGCATTCCTGCAGCCAGAAACAAACGCCAGACCAAAGTCCTTTGTGGGCTCACAAACCCAAAGATACAGGTGCTTGCTTTGGAAATCTCCCAAAGACCTCGTGCTGTGATTAGGTGCCCAAATACTTTGCAGACCTATAGGGGAGGGACAGCAGGCACAGGTGGCAGCTCTGGGTCTCTCCCAGCCCCATTCCACCCCTGTAAGACTCCTAACATTTGGTGAATGTCAGTCTTAGCTGAAAATCCACCTCAAAGATTGTACTGTTTCAGTTTCAAGTTTTGTGGTTCGTGATAGGAGTTTCTCACTTCACACACGATGATTGGGCATTTTACAACCACCCATTACTTTGTGATATGCTGCCACGTGAAGAAGTATGCATCTCTTCTTTCTGTAGATAAGCACAAAATGCATTCTAGCCACTTCCTATATCTTTTTCTCATACTTTCTTCATTTAACAGCCTGGCCATGAACTGGCATGTTTTGTGGAAGGAACTGAGCACATGCTGGAACACAACATGACTTCGGACATAAAACTCTTCCTGCTGAATCAGTCCTTCCAGAGCCAACGGGACAGAAACCTCTGTGAAGTAAGACATTTCTAGGTTTTCTATACGTCTTTGTCTACCTTCTGCAAAAGAAAGGGTTTTTATAACTTAAGTATTTTGCAGTTGTTTAAGTCAAAATGTGTTTTAAATACTTCTTTAAGATTTATTTTGTGCAGGAGGTAGATGCAGTAGCTGGGACTTGCATGAGGTGATAGAAACTTGTTAACTTTGGCAAGGGAAACAAGGAGATGGTTCCCATGCCACCACCTCCTTTTCCCTTCTCCAAACCCCATTAGCATCAGGACCTTTAATCACAGAACTCTGGGAAAGGAGTTTTCTTTAAATTGCTTTTTCTGCTCATCTCGGGAGATGCTTAGAGGCATCTCCTGATGAAGCTGAATAATGATGTAGAGGTATGGATGAGATATGCAAGAGCAGCACAGTGGGGAGCAGGCAGGCAGGGACACCCTTCTGCTCTGGAGCATTAGTTCTACTGAAGCTGCAATTTCTTGGGTTGCTTGGGCATGAAACACTTCTCCGACCTGCGGCATCCTTGAACTTGAGATGATGCTCAGAATGTCTCCTGGATCCACAGCGTCCTTTTCAGAGGCAGTGAAGCATCCTTTATTTACATTCTGAGCAAAACTAGGATTCAGTGAGACAGGGGAGATACTGGTGCTGCAGCACCAACTCCTTGAAGAGAGCACTGAGCTCACCAAGGCGAACGCTGTCAGAGCCATGCAGCAGCCTCAGGGCCCCGCTCTCGCCCAGCTCCGCACCCTGCTGTTTCATCTAAGCACTACATCTTTTCACATACAATCTTTCGTAACCTAAACTTCATTCTTCTTTCTGTCACAGAGTCTGACACGTAGAAAAAAATGCGAGTACAAGACCAAGGGAACTGTGAGGACATTCCTGGAAAAAATCCTGCAAACCTATCAGGAAATCCATAAATCTAGAGTTTAATTGTTTTAAAGAGAATTTAAATAAGATGAAACTATGCAATAAGTGGGGGAGGAGGGGAGGGGGTGGGGAAGTTATTTATTGTATTTATTGTCCATCTGAAAATTTAAAGGTAGAAATAAAACTGCTTACACGAGCAACAAAAGCATTCAGGAGTCTTCATTTTAAATGTTTGCTTGGTAAAAAGGTCTGAACATCCTGAGTTTGTATCAGTGAGTGCTGCAGTGCTCCGGAATGACAATTTTGTTCATGTGAGACGGAACAGCAAAATGCACTTGTGCTTCTGAAGAACCTGAGCTGGTGCCCGTTCCCCTCCCTGTCTCCAGTACTTGATTGGTGCAGAACTCCAGGGCTTTCATTTGTGTATGCTAACATTTCTGGGACCTCTTTTTATTTTCATCTAACCAACGCATTCAAAATATTTGAGGATTTACGATGCTAAGAGAAGTTCTGTGTTTTCTTTCTGCATCAGTTTTACTTTTTGGTATGATCTGTGCACCGTGAGTAAGCAGCTTAGCTTCTTTCTGGCCACAGACACTTGTGTGTTTTTTTTTTTTCTCCAGTAGTGAAGAACTTGTGAACATCTTGACATACAAAGCAAGAGGATTATCTCTGGTGAATTACCATTTCTTAATGGGCCCACATGTTTGGAACTCATGGCTCATGGTTTCATTCTCAGGACACATTTAATGCTGGCTTTGAAGATCTTTCTTAGTGTCATGAGCTCAGATGCCTATCAGCTCAATGGAATTGAGGCAAAAAGGCAAATCAGTGTCCAGCAAAATCATTTCTGCCACATGGCAATGGGAAACTTCTGCAAAAAAAACCAAACCTAACTATCAGAAGATGCATCTGCAAATACCTACTCCTGTCCCCTCAGCTCTGCTCTGCTCCAAGGCAGGCATCATCTCAAATCCAGATGCCTGCAGGCCCCTTCTCTCTCTCTTTCTCATTGGGTTTATGACAGAGTTGTGAAACTGCCAGATAAAAACAAAAGAAAGCAGATCAATGGGAGTACTTAATTACTGTAACAAATAGGTTTTTCTTTTATCTCAATGATCTCTAACAGCTCTCTAGCAGGCTGTGTTGTACTATATTCTCTAATAGAAAGGAAGTGACATCGGGACAGTGGAGGTGAAGAGGGTCAGAGGTTTGATATACAAGATTTGCAAATTAAATTACATTGTGAAATAGTTTTACAACGGGGAATTTATAATCCACCCCGATTTTAAGATCAAATCTTTCATGCAACTAACTGTTCAAACCAGTCCAGATACCCATGGCAAGGTGCACACTGGTTTTCAAACATGTACAGATCAGTGTTTGCCTTGCTATCATGTCTCATCAGTTTTCAGGAGGTTCTGAACAATTTCCTTTAGGATTTATGAGACAGAAACCCTAGAAATCTGAGGATCCAGGAACAGGGGTGCGTGCCTTATCTCTGCATGTATTACACCTCCCTTCTGGCATGTCTATCTCATTAAAGTGTTGGCAATGTACAGATCAGTTCCTTACAACAGACTGTCAAAATCTTCTTTCTTCCACCCCAGTTAACATTAATTAATGCTAAACGGTGTTCTAGGAGTTACCTGAAAGAACTTGAAAAGCTACTTTATTCTCCTTCAAGGAGTAATTTTGCAATCCTCTGACACTACTCAGTGAACAACACTTTCTTCTAAAGGTTTTGTTGCTGACAGTAGTCAGTCAGAAACCCATTCACAAGATCTGCAGTGCCGTGGCTGTAATTTCTGTCTTAATTCAGGCATCCACATAGCAGCATGGTTGTTTCAAAACTTGAATCAACAGAATGTATCTGAATTATTTCTGCTATCTTAAATCAAGTAGTGTAGTAATACATGAGAATATTCAACACTTACACCAGGCTATATTCTAGAAAAAAGTGACAGCAAATAAAGTATTTCAAGAAATTTATGTTAAATACATGTGAGATTTCTTTTTAGTCATGTCAGAAGTGGCATCATCAAGAAGCTTCACAAGAAAACAGATATCTTAAATTTATTTATTGCATTCATATCTTTAGTTTTTCATTTGATAACTTTCAGACTGAATAACTTTTTTCAGAAGTAATAGGTCAATGAAAAGCCCAGGAGTGAGGGGAGTTTCCCCTGACTCCCCACAAAATTGGAATTGTAAAATAACAAAAGAAGAGGGAAATCATGACTTAAGAGATGCAGATAATGATCAGCCTACTTCTGACTTTGCAAGCAGCCTGTGGGAGAGATTTTCTGTATGACACTGACTTCAGGCAGGATATAAATCAGCCATTTAGATATATAAATGTTCCATGGTAGAAAAAGTTTCTCAGCCCCATTTTGCCACACTTCTATACATTTGACATCATATTACTAAGTCAAATGCAAGAGAAAGGAAAACACGAAGACCTAAAACATCCCGGTTGGTATGGAGTGTTTTTGCCATACATGCTGCACTACAGTAGTGCAATTAGAAATAAAAACTGTGGTGTCTGCAAGAGAGTAAAAGTGCAAAAATGCATGTGATCGTTATCATCTACTTAGAGGCCCAAACCCCTCAGGATGAGGAGCTTTGGTAAATCTCACGATATTTTAAGAAGACCAACATTTAAGGCCCAATGATTCCCTTCATCAGTGACTGACAGATGCAGCAAATACATCTGGGAACAGGAAAGGGAAATTTCAATGCTTTAAAGCACGGCCTCTCTGCTCCTTGCAGAGGCTCTGGTATTGATGGGCTGTGAAGGACAAGATGGGCAAGCAAAGCATAATCATATGCAGCTTTCACCGTGATCCTCTTACTAATCTGTGTGCAGTTAAGAAAAGCTGTGCACATATATCACATGTTCTGAATACTTCAGTATAGTATGCCCTTTAATATGGGGCATGAAAATGTTCAAAGATATCTAGCAAACTTCTTGGCTTAGATGGCAGCTCAGTTCCTGCTTGAAACTGATCTACCACCAGCTTATCTTTGAGTCAATCCTTGGGACAGATTGGAAGACTACAATATTCTAAGGACTGCTGTGCATTTTGTCCTCTGCCAGTTGTCTCCAAGAGAGGTCCAGGAGCTGGAAAAGTCTTGGGCATTGGAACAACCTTGTTATGGGGAACTTGGAACCAGAGTTTCCCAAGCAGTAAACTGAGAAATCCCCTTGCACGAGAGGAAACTACCAGCGAAGTGGAGCAGTGTGGGTGAAACAGGGGCAAGAGTTGCATGTGAGTTGCAGGAATGCTCTGCTGCCTGCCCCACGGTTCCAGGCAGTAGGGTGACACCAGCTGCAGAAATGAATGGAACATTTGATCTGGTACTCATTTTATACTTATTTGATACAAGGAATTGTGAAAAAAATGAATGAAGAATACCTCTATCTGATAGTATACCTGAGAGATGCATCTTCAAGTGTTTAGAAGAATGACACTAAAGCCTGGTCTGACACTTCTCTGATATTAGAAATGCTTGTTTACAACGGCATGTCCTACCAGAGATCATTTTCTTGAATACCGATAGTTTCAGCGACTGTGTGCCTGCACAGGTGCAAAGGACCAACAAAAAATCACCCTTGGTTTTCCACCTGACTCTTCACCTGAGAGAGGCATAAGAAGAACAGGACTATGCTTTCACGGGTGCCCTCGGCTAAGTCAAAGCACAAAGTGAAATTGTTCTTGGTCAAGTTGTCAATTTTTGTGCCCCAAAAGTCCAAATTTAAGTGAATTCTTTAGAGGTATCTTTTCAAGCAACACCAAGATATCACTTGTAGCAACATGTTTAATCCTTTTAACATATGTGAAAGAAAACCTGGCATAACTGTCACTCTTTAGAAGTACTGTGTGACCAAAAAAGATGTAATAGTTGGCTCTGTAATGAGTTCTTAATGAGTTCTAATAGAACATTTCTCATATTTTTCAAACGGAAAAACACTGCCACAGAGTTCTACAGTTGGCACTCTTCTAGCTTCATTATGAAACGAAATTCAGTTATTGCTATTTGTTGGTATTATTTCATGCTTTGGTAGATATATATCTACAGTCACCCCAACCACAGTTCTTGGTCAACCTTTATTGAAAATGTTTGGAAGATCATTTACTGCAGATTAATCCAAATGCATTAGAGTGGACAAAACCCACACTCAGAGAATAACTTTATCCTACCATACCCTCTTTCCCAGAAAGGACCATCCAGTCCTGTAATTTGGCTGAATTTATTACAAAAACCCATACAGACATTAGTAAAGGTGTTAGTAAAAGCATGCCAAGACAGAAATCAATTCCAAAAGCAGCATCAGAATACAAAAATATGCTAACAGTGAAAAGAAACAGCCTTGAGAGTCTTCACGTTGATGCCTTCCAGACTGTTTGTGTTTACATCCAGGCTGTTGTACTGTACGCTGTCCTAACAGCATGAGACATTTACCACGGTACACCTGGTTTGAAATCTAGCCCTGTTCTCTGTAATTTTTCTTTGATCGGTCCCAGGCTTTTAAGATTTTCAAGATTAGACCGTGCAAACTTTCTTATCCCAACAAGTCAACCAAACACAAAAATGATATGCAGGTGTGGTGCAATTAAATTAATAATCGGATTGTTTAATAACTCAGATGTGCAGATTATAGGTAATGATTAATTATGTGTAGCTTTCTTTTATGAGTTTCAAAACCATACATCAAACTTGACAGATAACCACATGATTGGTGGTTCAGTGAGCAAACTTAGATTAGGAAAGCTACCTTCTCCTGCCTACAGTGCCTTTCATAGAAAGTCCAAAAATCAGTTTATGAGAATTAACTGTGCATCTGGAAACTTCTTAACATCTCCAAATATCTACTTCCAGATCCTGAACACAATTCATGACAGAGTTCTAGGAATCAGCCCTATGGTTCCTGATAACTACTCTTTTCTTGCAGACCCTAAATGCATTGCAATGTACCACTGATGTGTGGCCCAATATTCACTGCATCTGTATCAGTGCTATCAGCCACATGCATGGTGGGGATGTTCTTCAGGATGCAGCCCAGCTGTGTTTGAAAGGTGGTAGTTGTACAGATGGAAAACCTGAATGCAACTAAGAAGTCACAAGGTCAGAGAACAACAAGGAAAATGTGCAAAATAGACACAATAAATCCAAAAGCCAAAGCAGGCAGGACTGAATGATGCAAGTGCATAATGCAGCAGATCCTCCTTGAAACTGTGCTACGGCACATGGAAGGCAGGAAGGTGATATGAGACAAACAGCATGCCTTTTGAGGTCAGGCTGGACAGGGCTCTGAGCACTCTGATCTAGCTGTAGGTGTTCCTGTTCACTGCAGGGGAAGTGGACTAGATGGCTTTTAAAGGTCCCTTCCAACTCAAACAATTGATTGATTGATTCTACGATCTATAAATTACTGTGTCACATAGCACCTGTTGGCAGAGTACAGCCAGTTTGCAGTTCACAGACCTAGGATGAACTGAAGGGCTACTGGAATGTGTGCTGGAGACAGCAATGTTTAATGAAGCTGTGCAAGGGACCTGGCATGCCCTGGGGTTCACTTTTCCAGGATGTTTACTGTTGATTCCAAGGAAACTTATTTCTCTGAAAGATACAGATAAAACATCAGCATATCCAGATCCAAATCTAGCTACTGAACTGCCAGGGGTTATCTTGCAATGGGCCGCCTTCACTAGCAGCAGAGTAAGAAACAGCAGATAGGTTTAAAAAAAAGCTGCCATGCCATGGTAGATTTATTATAATAATCAAAGTAAATACGTGTACACTTAATGCTATAAATTATGGAGTGAATTTCGAATAGAGTCAAGTTTTGGCTAGCAAAAGACTCCCTGTGAAGGTGAAAGATGATCCTGTCCTGAAAACAGAAAGTTAAAACTGCTTAAAACTTGGTTGCAGCAGTCCCAGCTGGTCAGGCCCTGCCGCAGGAAGCAGGGTGTGTCCTGATAGCTACAGGTAATGTTAGCTCTGAGACTTACAGAGGCAAGCTGTGAATGGGAACACTCAGGAGTGTAAAAAAAGTTATTTTAAGGCCATTCTAAGGGTATTTTCTGCCGTTCTGCGAGCTATGATTATTATTACTCCTTTCTATGAATGATTTCTCTTATTTGGTAACTGTAAGATGTGCGTATGTAAATACATATATAGATTAATATGCACACATACAAGTCTCAAGCACATACACATTTTAATACACCCCCTATTTTAGGCTGCAGAATTCTCAGTTACTGCAAAAAAATGAACTCTGCAGATAATACGCGACTTCCCTCTTGTGACCAAGTAGTGCTATAGCAGCTCCTGGAAGCTGGAAAACAAAACTAAAAAATCCCAACTAGGTATGTTTAAAAATCAGATATCTGCAGGGTAGATAATCAATTTAAATTACAGAGAGTATGCTAGTTCTGCATTTTGTTGTTGTTTGACGTTTCTTGTCTAACGTTTTCCAATGTTTACCCCACTTGTACAGCACAGAAAAAGGTACTAGTATCTGGAAAACATTGCAAATATGAATCAAAAGGAAAGATGAAGTTGATGAAGGTAAAAGGTTATTTTGTCCACACGCGAATCCTAGGCCTGAAAGACAAAATCTACAGAGGGTGGAGGAAATAGGTGAAAACCCTTTCCAAGTTTTATCTTTATTACAGTTTTCCTTCCTGGCAGAGAAGCCCTTTCTTGTTATTTTTCACATCCCTCGTGACGTTTAATTCCATCTGCACTTTCCCTCTCCCATCTGTGCACATTCGGATGGCAGCCTTGCATCCTGCTCAGGCCATGCATCTCTTCTTCCACTGTCTGTACTTTTTCTTCTTACCCCTCACTGTGACCAGCACGTCCTTGTTCAGCCATGCTACATTCCTGCTTTCTCCACTTGATTTCTTACGCTGGGAAATGAAGAGATGTTATGCTATCAGAAAGGTGTCCGGAGCTGCCAGCTCTGTTCCATTCCTTTGTCCCCAAGAACAGTTCCCCAGAGGATCTCATCCAATAATTCCTTAAACAGCTGGAAATTTGCATTCCTGAAGTTCAGGGTCCTGACTCTGCTCTTTGCCAGGCCCATATTCCTCTACTGCTAGATTTCAGGTGCCTTATTTGCAGTTTAGTGGATACTTTTACACCTGTTATCAGCTTTCTCAGAAAGACAGGCTTGGGCACTATATGTATAAAAAAAAAAAAAAAAAAAGAGAACAATGCATACACTTAAAATGCTCAAACCATAAAATGACAGAATTATAACATAGCTGGAGTTACTATGTCAGTGATTCATGCTTATTTATGTAAATAAGCAATTGCTTTTATTTTTATTTCAGATTCAATGTGGAAAAATTTACAGATCTTGGGTAATTTCTGTTCCTGAAGCAGTGTCTCTCACTGCCTGCCTGTGAAACAGCTGGTGTCCTGTAGTAGCTCACAAGCCTCGCAGCAAGCATGACATACTAACCTACTTTTTGAGTATGATTGCCAGTGGCTTCAGTCTGCTCAGTTCCATTTTAAATTGTTCGAACTGAGTTGTTTGATTGTATGAAATCTGAGTATTTGGGTTTTAAACAGAGAATGGAAGAAAAGCGACTGTTTCCAGTATGAGTCTTCCTAATGTTAAGTGTTTCAAACCAAGGGCAACTAAGTAGTACTTATTTGTCCGAGCAGTTACAAACTACTTCCAGAGCATCCCTCAGCACTGTATGGAGGCTGTTCTTGTAAAGCTTCAGCCATGACAACACTGGTTGAAAAAGGAAAGCATGCAACCATGAGTACCCTTCGGTAATGAAGAGTATCACTGCTGATTAAAGTACAGAAAGAGTATGTTACAAAACCTGAGTGAAGTATTGTGTCTATTCCCATTACCATCGTAAGCTTGCGATGAGAGCAGAATATCTTTCTGTAAATCTGCCTCCAGGAGACAACAACTGGATGAAGGCTAAGCCAGACTCTGAGCGGTTGGATGACGTGAGCAACTCACAGTCCTGGGGTCAGAGGAGGAGGGTATATATCCCTCCCTGCATCTTACGTATGAGATGAAACACCTGGAGACACATGCAGCTTTATACCTGGAAGATGAGCAGAAGGAAGAAGCTGCTGGTGTGTGCCCATTTCTGAAAAATTCAGAACTGATTTTTTTTCTCCTATATATCTGCAATCTTTTTATTTTTATTATTATTATTTTTTTGCAATTCTGTGTCATAAAATGCATATTATTTTATATAATTCTCTCTCTCTCTCTCTCTCTCTCTCTCTCTCTCCCCCCCCCCCCCAACCCCTCTTGTTTTCATTTTAAGTTAGGTCAGGTCAGGTCAGAAGAGGAAACTCATGTACACAGTCTCAAAGATTTGTCTATATTAATCTTTGAGTTTGTTCGAACCCGTTCTCGTACAGCAGCCCAGAGGTTATTGGCAGTGCACAAAGAAACCCATGACTGGCAGATTTAGATACAAGCGACAAATCCTCATTAATCTCTGTTTACAATCCATCTTCTCTTACTATCTGCAGATAGTAATTTTGGAGCTAGATGCGCATTTTGGTAGCAGGACTTAATATCACTTTATGTAGGAGGAACAAAAGACTTGGAAAATGATCCAGAACTCAGACTCCTCCTCTGAAATCTGAATGCAGCTGTCGAGAGCCATAGAGGTAGGAGTGCTTCTGATAGCTTTTCTAAACTCAACAGATTTTTAAACGTGCAGTGGGTTTTGTCATTCTATTTGAGGGCATTATATTGTGTACTTTGGAGATGACACGTTCACTGCATGATGATTTCTCCTTTTGCACGCTTTGCTAGCCCTGTAACATGCTCTATTTCTGGTATTTCAGATTGGCTCGAAGAAGCCTTACTATAACGTCACACCAATAATTGCGTTTTCACAGCTTTTCTATTACGCAGGCAGATAAAATCTACCACCAAAACATCACGCGCACGTTCAGCATTATCTCTCTCTAAAATGCCATCAAGGTTTGTCGTTGCTTAATTACTGCTCTGTACAAGAGCCAGGAAATCTGTTCCGTGGGTTTTGTAGCAGCTGCTAATTAATATTGGATAACTCAGACACTGTGGCAACCAGAAAGAAACGCTGATTAGCTCGATGCTGCACATCTGCACAAATAAAATCTGCTGCTTATTACACTTCAGGTCTTGAACTGGTGGTTCTGCATTTCTGCCTGCACAAATCCAAGGCTACAAGTGAAGGGGCTGCGCTTCCCACGTTTAGGGAGCTGCATCCCTCCTCGTGAAGACACCTCAGTATCCCCTGGCTGGGATATAAAAAAACAACAACAACACTCCTATTGCCTGAGAGATGAAAGCAGGATTGCACAGGGAACAGCTGCCGCACAGGGCACACACTCCCACCTCCTCGCTCCCTCCCATTTTAGCAGCGAGGCGAAGCTCTCTGGGCGCGAAATGGCGCCCGCCGTGTCACGTGCTACTGCCGTCGCGGGTCCGCGCCTGCGCACTGAGGCTGCGCGCTGTGCCAGGGCCGGGCCCGCGGCGGCCCCACCCCTCCCTCCCCTCCCCGTCCGGCGGCGTGGGCAGGGCGCTGGGCTGGCTGCGAGCTCCGGGGCTGCTCTGCGACCCTGCCCGTGCGAGGAGCCGCGTGAGGAGGCGGTGAGCTGCGGGGACCCCGTCTGGGAGGGGAGGGAAGCGGGCGTGCGGAGCGGTGCCCGGCCGGGCCTGCTGTGCGAGCCGGGGCACAGGCCGCTGCCCGCTCCGGGCGTGACGGGAGCTCCGTGCGCGGCCCCGGGCGCTGCCGCGGCGGGGATCGTTGCTTCCGTGGTTTGAGCGTTGGAAGGGAAGCGCTAGGGTTTGTTCTCACCTGGCGAAGGGGTTGTTCGGGTGAGAGCTGCTTTGTTTTTACGTTAATGCGGCAGTGGGGCTTGCGTAGCTAGACTTTGCCACCTGGATCACGCTCAAGTGGCTGTTGTGATTCTCCATTAAGAACTAATGCAGACGCTCAGATGCGACCGAGCACTGTTGTTTCTAGGTCTCTAAGGCTTTGTTGTAAACGTATTTTAAAGGGATAAATCCCCGAAGAGACAGCTGAGGTTGAGAAAAATAAGGATTGATTAAAAAAACAAACCAAACCAATCCATCTCGAAAGCTCCCCACACCCACTCATAAAAAAGACAGCTGTGTCTTAAACGAGGAGAAGCTTAATCTCATTGCACGTGGTAGGTAGATCTTCTGAGACTTAGGCTTAAAATGCATTTCTGATCTCCTGTTTATACTCTGCCAGTACTCAGCAGTTCAGCCCTTTGCTGTGTCACTGATCTTAGCAGCTCCCTGGCACTGCCTGCGTGCAGTATCTGCTCTTGTTTCAGGCAGGTTCCCAATATGATCTCGTTGTTATCACTGAATCCTGATTTCCTGAAGACTTTATGATTAAGATGATGAGTATTTCAGCTGGTAAGGACAGATCCGTAAAACAACATCCAAATTTTTTAACATCTCTAATGAAAAATCTATTTTATGGTATTTTATTTTCTCAATTCCAAATGAGCTTTGGTGTTAAAAAAATGTAGGTGGAATCTTCAAATTGAGAAAGCAGTTATTTCTTTGTGTCGTGAGTGTGTGGTATTGAACTGCTGGTAGCTTAACTGCTGGCCACTTCTTGGGATCGCCTGCTTAGTACCCCATATCATGGGAGATCTTTGAAAGTCTTAATTTTAGCAGAAGTTTATGATTCTGTTAGCAGGATGAGCTGAGGAAACAGCTATTGAACTTGAACTTTTCTGGACCCTGTTGATAATATGCATTTGGGTTTGTTTTGGTAGGATACCTTGCAACTGTGCAACAGACTTTGAAGTCAGAAGAGTTTATAGTGGATAACAGCTGTGTTAAACCAGTGCACCTATATTTGATATTTTGCTCTACACAAATGAGGGTGTGATTAGATTTGCTGAACCTCATCAGTTTATCGAGTATTTCAATGCTGCTGCTGCTGTTTATCTTTGATAATAATTGGGGTTAGCTCTGGAGCAGCTCTGTTAAAGACGGGCTCATTTCATCAGCACTTACTTATGGCCTATAGTTAGTGGGAAGTATTCAGCTGTTAAAAGTAACAAGTTTAAATCTTTGTGGAATGGAGTATACTGAAATCCAGAGTTCAGAATAGATTGAAGGGTAGACTTCTTTTTTTTTTAATAATCCTGATGGGGATCAAAATGTTAGTGTGAGAAGGATTCAGTTTTGGGCATGGCTTTGGAGATATCAGTCCCATGATACGCTTGGCTATGAAGCTTTGAGTTACTGTTTACGATGGAAGATGCTGGAACAAAATCTTCTCTGTACTTCAAGTATTAAAAGAAAGCAGCATAAAGGGATGTATGGGGCTGTTAAAATAAACACCCTGATACAGTAGCTGATGATAGACCTGCTAGGTTGGGCAGACTGTCTCTGCTCCCTGGGAACTTTTAAACAGGGAGGAGGAGACGGTGCAGGCTGAGTGATTTGTTATTGATGGACTGCAGCTCATGGACTGCTCCTCGCTGTGTGACTGTGTGCCAAGGGTTGGACTGGGTGGTGACTTAATGCTGCTGGCACAGTTGATGGTAGGAAACTATGCCATGTGGTAGAAGGGAATGCTTGCATTTAGGTCATCTGTCACATAGATCCCTGGGCTGATAATCAGCCTTGCCAAGAAACAGAAAAAGGCAGAAAAAAATGTTTTCTGTTATTTATTCTGTGTTTTCCATGACTCTTAAATTATGTTAGCAGTTACAGACAGTGTTGTTTAGCTGACTTCACTATTAATAGTAACCATAATGCAAATATGGAAGGCATGCTGTTTACACTGTACTATCGACAATGTACAATGTAAATGCAGTTGCAACACTTGTTTCACATCAATTTTGTGCTTAACTTGACCTCACAGTTCTATCAGTAACAATATTTGCAACGTGAGACCAAGTTACTTTGTGTTGCTTACAAGAATGGACTCTGAGGAATCAAGAGATCAGTATCCATGTATTTTCCTAATATTAGTTGTTTGTTTTAATTAATAAAGTATTTTTTGGGTATTTTGTCTGGACAGGAGAAGAAAGCAGACAGATGGTTCTGAATGCCCCATGGCTGCAGCTACATCAGTTCATTCATTTCTTGCCTATTGTAGCTTGGAAGCATTCTTCAGGTAAGAAAGCTGCTTCAAAGTACTCTGTGAGGTTTATAAGCTTATATACCTAAGCTTCTGTATAAAATCTTTAAAATGCATTCAGTGTATTGTTCTCTCAGTTGTCATTTGTGTTCTGTTCACACATGTCATTACAAATCTACCTTTTGTGTTAGATGTGAAAGCACTTCATTGAAGGAATGTGATTTGTATGTGCCATGCAGAGTGAGGAAGCACGTGGTTAGCTGTTAGAAGGCACGTGCTTAGCAGGGTAGCTACAGGTACATGCAGTACCTGTAGTTTGTGTGTGCAATACAAGGCCACCATAAATTACAAAATTCTCCACGGTGAGCTAAAAAAAAAATACCCACAACATTTATTATCCAGGGGCATAACTTCCTAAAAAAAATACTGTTGTGGTTTTGTGGTTTTGATGCCGGTATTCCACATCAGAGCATCATGCAGCAGTTAAGGAGTTAATGCTGTGGGAGCAGCAGAGGGGAGGGGCGGAGCTCCGCACCGGATGCAGGCGGCGCTCGGTCTGGGCGCGTTGCTCTGGGCTGCCGTGGAGGTTCAGCACGTGTGCTTCCCCTGCGGGTCCTCCTTAGCGTAAGCTCATAGCTTTTGGTTTGAAACTTTTTCTCTCTCTTTCAATTGTTCAATTTTATTAGATTTAGTAAAGTTACCGTTCCTTCTCAGATCGTGCCGTTGTTTTCTTGTCGACCCATCTCTTCCCGCTGTTCCCCCCTCCCCCTCCCGGAGCGCGGCTCTGCTCGGGCGGCCGCGCGGCCACTGACGCAGTTTCTTTTTCTCTCCCCTCTCCCTTCTCGGTTTTCCCTTGGGTCACTGTCACGGACAACACCGTGACAATTATTGGTGGAGAATGCGGGCAGTACAGTATTGGCACTCCATTGTAAATCTGGTGCAGAGTGGACTAAGGTTTTTCATGTACCTAATAGCATGCTGGCGTCTTTTTAAGCTCCTCGCGTTCAGCACCGGAGTAATGTGGATATACAGCTACTTTAGTGTGCTGAGGGGGTTACATGCCTCCTACCTAAACACCCTGGCTAACGTGACGGATTATGCGGCATTTGGAACGGTTTCCAATTACTCTTTTCAGATCTTTACCTATATTCAAGATGTCAGCCCGGCAACTGTGTTATCTGTTTTTCTGCATGCACTCTCTGCAATAGTAATTTACATCATGTGGAGGGAGCGTTCCTCAAAACCAGAGAGTGTTGAATGGCAGGGAAGGTGGAAAAAATTAGGAAAGAAATTAGAAGCGTGGGGACCCCCGGTGTTATGCAATTTTGATCTTGAGCACCTGTGGGACCCTGAGAAATTCAGTGAGTGTTTAGGTAAGGAGTCATGGGACTCAGGACGATCTGAGAAGGAATGTATTGTTTGGGGTCTGGCTTGTGCTTATCGAGCCATAATTGATATTCTGGAGAGAAATGGTTTCCAAACCAAGGTCCAAAGCAAAAATGAAAACCTCGAAGTTAGACCTGACCAATCACAGGAAGCACCGGTATCAGTGTCGGTTGCCCCTGTGGAAGGCCAGAAATGGACACGGCCGTCCTCGCGCCTAGAACGGAAAGAAGAAGAAGCAGAGAAAAAAAAGGAAGATCCAGGCGAGGGGCCCTCCTCAGCACCACCACCACCACCACCACCTAAAAAGGCCACTAAGAAAAGTGAGAGACATGGAGAAGACAGCGATGATGATGGAGTCACTGTTACCACTACTCGTCGGCCCCTAAAGATGACTGAAATACAAGGTTCAAGAAAGGAGTTTGTACGGCGCTCGGGTGAATCTATTGTCACCTGGTTGCTGCGGTGTTGGGACAGCGGTGCCAGCAGCGTGTCCCTAGATGGCAGTGAAGCCCGCCAACTGGCAAGCATTGCCCGAGACCCAGCTATCGACAGAGGAATTGGCAGATGTCTGAATGGAGTCGCTACCCTCTGGGAACGAGTACTAGTGGCTGTAAAGGATAGATACCCTTACAAAGATGATCTGGAGCCTAAGGTGGAAAGATGGAACACCGTGGAGAAAGGCATCCAATTTTTGAGAGAAACAGCCATAGTAGAGATGCTGTATGATCCCAATTTCGTCCCTAACAATCCACACCAGGACCGTGATCCTGATAGAGTAAGGTGCACACCTGATGTATATCGCAAGCTCTCAAAAACAGCACCAGAGAGGTACGCAAGTACACTGGTAGCAATGTTCCATAGATTCGAGGGTCAAGACAGGAGACTCCCAGTTTATGAATTGACTATTACACTCCAAAACTTTGAACAGCAGTTTCCACCATCACGTGCTTCCATTGCAGCTATAGTAGCAGAAGAAGTAGGTGAGATTAAGGAGACACAGAAAACTATACTGGACGAACTGTCATTACTGATGAATAGGGATGAACCTGTGTCAGTATTGGAAACACCTGATGAAGACGAGCATGACGCAAAGAATCTGATGAAGCAATTTATCAAACTGTTGAAAGTCTCGGCCACGAAAGGCAACCGCCCCTCTGCACGAGCAAATGACGGCAGTAACATCATGTCACGTGTGGCCATGTGGAGCTTCTTACGAGAAAACGGAGAGGACATGAGGAAGTGGCATAAAAAACCCACTCCTGTACTGCGAGCACGGGTGAGAGAACTACAGCAGAGATCAGCCACCAATGAAATTGCTCCCGTCACTGCAGGTAACCAATAGAGGGGCCCTGCCCTCAGCCAGGGGAGGGAAAGGGATAACAGAGTGTATTGGACTGTGTGGATTAGATGGCCTGGCACATTAGAGCCACAAAGATATAAGGCACTGGTGGACACTGGTGCACAGTGCACTCTGATGCCCTCGAGTTATAAAGGGACAGAGTTGATTCATATTTCTGGAGTGACTGGGGGTTCTCAGGAACTGTCTGTGTTGGAGGCAGAAATAAGCCTCACCGGTAAAACCTGGCAGACGCATCCCATAGTGACTGGACAGGGGGCTCCATGCATACTCGGTATTGACTATCTCAGAAGGGGACATTTCAAGGATCCCAAGGGGTACCGATGGGCTTTTGGAATAGCTGCTGTAGATGCAGACAACATTCAGCAGCTGTCTGTTTTACCTGGCCTGTCAGAAGATCCGTCTGTTGTGGGGGTACTGAAAGTGAAAGAGCAGCAGGTACCTATCGCTACAAAAACAGTGCACAGACGGCAGTACCGCACCAACAGGGATTCCTTGCTCCCCATTCATAACTTGATCCGTCAGCTAGAGAGCCAGGGAGTGATCAGCAAGACTCACTCACCTTTTAACAGCCCCATATGGCCGGTGCGTAAAGCCAGTGGAGAATGGAGGCTGACGGTAGATTACCGTGGCCTGAATGAAGTCACACCCCCACTGAGTGCTGCTGTGCCAGATATGTTGGAGCTGCAGTATGAACTGGAGTCAAAAGCAGCCAAGTGGTATGCCACTATAGACATTGCCAATGCATTCTTTTCTGTTCCTTTGGCCACAGAGTGCAGACCACAGTTTGCTTTCACCTGGAGGGGCGTTCAGTACACCTGGAACCGTTTGCCCCAGGGGTGGAAACACAGCCCAACCATCTGCCATGGGCTGATTCAAACCACACTGGAACAGGGTGGGGCACCTGAGCACCTCCAGTACATTGATGACATTGTTGTGTGGGGTGATACAGCAGAGGAAGTTTTTAAAAAAGGAGAGCAAATAATCCGAATTCTTCTGGGTGCTGGTTTTGCTATTAAACGGAACAAAGTGAAGGGACCTGCCCAAGAAATTCAATTCCTTGGAGTAAAATGGCAAGATGGACGTCGTCACATTCCAGGAGATGTGATTGACAAAATCACCAGTATGTCACCACCCACCAGCAAGAAAGAGACACAGTCTTTTCTGGGTGTAGTAGGTTTTTGGAGGATGCACATCCCAAACTACAGCCTCATAGTAAGCCCCCTCTATCAAGTGACTCGGAAAAAGAATAATTTTGCATGGGGTCCTGAACAGCAGCAGGCCTTTGAGCAAATCAAGCAGGAGATAGCCCGTGCTGTGGCCCTGGGGCCAGTTCGGTTGGGACAGGATGTGAAAAACATCCTCTACACTGCTGCTGGAGAGAAAGGTCCCACTTGGAGTCTGTGGCAAAGAGCCTCTGGGGAGACCCGAGGCCGACCCCTTGGATTTTGGAGCAGAGCGTACAGGGGTTCAGAGGAGTGCTACACTCCAACTGAGAAGGAGATTTTGGCAGCATACGAGGGGGTTCGGGCTGCCTCTGAAGTAATTGGTACTGAGACACAGCTCCTTCTGGCACCTCGACTGCCAGTGCTGAATTGGATGTTCAAAGGAAAGGTTCCCCCCACCCATCATGCTACCGATGCCACCTGGAGTAAGTGGATTGCACTGATTACACAGCGAGCTCGGATGGGGAACCTCAACCGTCCAGGAATCCTGGAGGTGATCATGGACTGGCCTGAAGGCAAGAAATTTGGAACATCCCCATCAGAGGAGATACCACGTGCTAAAGAGGCCCCACCATATAACGAACTACTAGAGAATGAAAAGACGTATGCCCTCTTCACTGATGGATCGTGTCGTATTGTTGGGAAGCATCGCAGATGGAAGGCTGCTGTGTGGAGCCCCACACGACGAGTTGCAGAGGCCACCGAAGGAGAAGGAGAGTCAAGCCAATTTGCGGAGGTAAAGGCTGTCCAGCTGGCCTTAGATGTGGCTGAACGGGAGAGGTGGCCCATGCTATATCTTTATACTGACTCTTGGATGGTGGCAAATGCTTTATGGGGGTGGTTGCAGCAGTGGGAACAGGACAACTGGCAACGGAAGGGTAAACCTATTTGGGCTGCTGAACTGTGGAAAGACATTGCTGCCCGAACAAAAAGGTTGGGTGTAAAGGTGCGCCATGTAGATGCTCATGTGCCCAAGAATCGAGCTACTGAAGAGCAGAAAAATAACCATCAGGTAGATCGAGCTGCCAGAATTGAGGTGTCTCAGATCGATTTGGACTGGCAGAACAAAGGAGAGCTATTTTTAGCTCGGTGGGCCCATGAGACCTCAGGCCATCAAGGAAGGGATGCGACCTATAAGTGGGCTAGAGACCGAGGGGTGGACTTAACTATGGATGCCGTTGCACAGGTTATCCATGACTGTGACACATGTGCCATAATTAAACAGGCCAAGAGGATGAAACCCCTCTGGCAGGAAGGGCGATGGGAAAAGTATAAATATGGGGAGGCGTGGCAGGTTGATTATATCACCTTGCCACGAACTCGCGATGGTAAGCGTTACGTGCTCACCATGGTGGAGGCGACCACTGGGTGGCTTGAGACATACGCAGTACCCCATGCTACCGCCCGAAACACCATCTTAGGGCTCGAGAGACAAGTCCTATGGAGACATGGCACTCCAGAGAGAATTGAGTCCGATAATGGGACTCATTTCAAAAATTCTCTTGTGGATATCTGGGCCAAAGAACACGGCATTGAATGGATCTACCATATCCCCTACCATGCACCAGCTGCTGGTAAGATCGAGCGCTACAACGGGTTGTTAAAAACCACGTTGAGAGCAATGGGTGGTGGGACATTCAAGCACTGGGAGAAGCATCTGGCAGAAGCCACCTGGCTGGTCAACACTAGGGGATCAGTCAACCGAGAGGGTCCTACACAGTCCGGCTCCCTACAGACCATAGAGGGAGATAAGGTCCCTGTGGTACATGTGAGGAGCATGTTGGGAAAAGCGGTGTGGGTCCTTCCAGCCTCTGGAAAGGGCAAACCCCTCCGTGGAACCGTTTTTGCGCAGGGACCTGGGTGCACCTGGTGGGTAATGGATAAAAATGGGGACGTCCAGTGTGTCCCACAAGGGAATTTGATGCTGGGGGAATGCAGTCTGTAATTACGTGTGTATGTATGTATATATATATATGTTTCTATGTAACTATGTTTCTATGTAACTCATGTTATTACTGTTTGGTTATGTATAGATGTGTGTTAAGCATGATGTGATGATGTGGAATAAGGGGTGGAATGTTGTGGTTTTGTGGTTTTGATGCCGGTATTCCACATCAGAGCATCATGCAGCAGTTAAGGAGTTAATGCTGTGGGAGCAGCAGAGGGGAGGGGCGGAGCTCCGCACCGGATGCAGGCGGCGCTCGGTCTGGGCGCGTTGCTCTGGGCTGCCGTGGAGGTTCAGCACGTGTGCTTCCCCTGCGGGTCCTCCTTAGCGTAAGCTCATAGCTTTTGGTTTGAAACTTTTTCTCTCTCTTTCAATTGTTCAATTTTATTAGATTTAGTAAAGTTACCGTTCCTTCTCAGATCGTGCCGTTGTTTTCTTGTCGACCCATCTCTTCCCGCTGTTCCCCCCTCCCCCTCCCGGAGCGCGGCTCTGCTCGGGCGGCCGCGCGGCCACTGACGCAGTTTCTTTTTCTCTCCCCTCTCCCTTCTCGGTTTTCCCTTGGGTCACTGTCACGGACAACACCGTGACAAATACATAAATCAAGAATTCAGGAATGTTTTCTTGCTGCATAAAAACAATGATGTGGCTAAAACTGTAGGTGATGCTGAATCTAGATCAATGCTAACACATGCACCTTTCCATAAGATAAATGATAGTTGTCATAGCATTTGGAAAAACTAATTACCCTTGCACTTTTGTTGTTCTGCTGTCATGTGTGCCTTACAGCACGGAGTGTACTTACTATTCCTCTCAGTCTTCATTCCAAAACTGACCTTAGTCCTTCCCATGGGTATCCAAAACTTTGCAGAACAGTTTTGTTTTTTTGGTCAATGGCTTTGCAGGTCAGTTCATCTTTTGGGACCCATCCCTGCCTTCTGGTTAAGGAATCCTTGCACACATACAGGATGACTCAACAGTGGGATGGATGTTCAGATACCAAAAAGGTGCTGGTAACTTGACAGGAACTTCCACATTCTTTGGAGGTATGTGTGCATGTAAATGTCTCATTGACTGCTACCCTCATTATGTCACATGGAACTATTATTTACTTCAATTAAGTTCTGAAATAGAAGCAAACATAACCTCACATACTTTTACTCATTCAGATACTTGGAACAAAATAAGCATTCACACTTTCACTGTGAAGATTAGAGCTACATGTATGATGAGAACTTTGTTGCAGATAACTGGTGGAACTGTTTTCTGACTTTGCATCTTGCAAAGCAATACGGTATAGTTTTTCTATATTAGAAAGTACTCCAGTATGAAAAATAAAACTTTTAATGTTAGCAGTTTTAAAGGGATGTAGCAACAAGGACAAATTATGGCTGCTTTCTGTCACTGAGAGAATGCATATTGTGTGTACTATATGTACCTTGTTGCATCTTTTTGGTCTTCAGGTATGCTGGATCTCATCTGCAGCCTGGCCTTTGAGTTGGGGGAATGGTGGCTTTTCTGGGGCTTTTCCTGTGTCAAAACCACACTGTGGGACCCAAAGCTGCACCTTGTACTGCTAAAAAAAAATTTAAAGAAAGTGAACCCTTAGTTTTGTTGTTCAGAACTTAACATTTTACTGAAGTGTTATAGATATGCTTTTGCTGTTCTCATGCCTAGAAATGCTTCTTAGGCAACAGCATTCAATTTTTTTTTGTCTTAACCTCAGTTTTAGAAAGTAGCTAGTTCTTTCTCAGTATGTTCAATGGAGAGAGGGAGGAAAAAAATTGGAAGGTAATTGACTCAAACTAAACTTAGCTCAGCTACCAGTAACTGAAAGAGAGAGTATGTATTATGTAACTGTTGATTACTACATCCACATGTAATACTTTGGAATGCCTGTTCATTGTGTGACTTAAGAACTCAAAAGTCATAAAATGCTGTCACGTAGATGACAATTTGAATTATCATGTAGATGATCATTTGATAGTAGCAAAGTGTTTATTCATGCTGAGCTTTCATCTTCATTACATAACTATTACTAATGTAGAAATACTGCTTTGTTTTGAAGCAGGGTATGTTGAAATATATGCATGCCACTCATCATTTTCTCCAAGTTGCAGCCTTTTCCCAATTGTTACGTAAGGCATGGAGCTATTCAGGGAAGAACAGATGCAGTTATTAAATATAAAGCAATGTTACTAGCTTATTTCAGTGTGTATTACTTGTTTCTATCATAAACGTAGCCTTGAAGGGACTAAGCTGAAAATTTCTGGAGACTGCTGGAATAAATGTCTTGGTGGTTGAGACAGCTCAGCCCACTGTTAAGTAAAGCAGCTCTTGAAACAGTTAAAACAGTTACTGAGTATTACCTGCAGAATAGAATTCAGTCTTGAATGGATTTAGGTGAGCTGCCCTGCATCAGTATATGAAATCAAAACTTTCCCTGCTCTTCCTTAATCTGTGGTTCAGATGGCAGAGGTGGTTTGCCAGAGTAGCACAGTTTGCTGTGTTGTGAGATCACTGCCTTTTGTGCCAAAAAACCAGCATGGTAATCTCACTTCTTGCTGTTCTGCTGAGTGGCCTCTGGAGTTTGTTTTTGTTATTAGTTGTACAGACCTCTTCTGTGCTTGGCAGCTGTTCTGGTTTTTTTTTGTCTTTAAAGAAGTTGCAAAGGAGGTGAGCAAAACTATTGAACTGGATTCTTCTGGAGGCACACGTGTTGAAGTTCATTGTTGCTTATAGGAAGTTCTTGGGAATTGGCTTTTGTAGCTGATAGAATTTGTGTAGCCCAAGATAAGCTTAAATGTATGTAATTTGCTCTTACTAAAGTAAAGTGCTCTTAAATACTTTTATTCTACAAAATGATTGATATACCATGAAGTAGTAACAGATTAAACTGCACTTGGTGAATTAGGAAACCTGTTTCTTAACTGGATTGTACCAGTTTTAAGCTGTATAATTTCTACAAACAAATGGTGTTGAGAAGCAAGGTCCTTCCTCATGTCTATATGCTAGACATTAACACACAACTTTCTAAAAGCAAAATTGGCAGATTAGGAATATGGTTTATTTATCTCTTACTGTGTTTTCCCTGTCCTTATTGTATTTCTTCCCTAATCTTTATTTTTCTAGAGATCTACCATACGTGAGGACTTTCAAGAAACTTGTACAGTTTGAATACATTGGATTGTTCCAGTGCTTGAAACTTCCATAATGAAGAGAGCCAGGCAGAAAGTTATGGTTGAAAATGCAGTTGCTCAAACATCACAGAAAAATAAAAAACAGAAAACTTGCCAATATGGGTCAGCCTTTGGTGAGTCTGACCTCCAGGCCTCAATAGACTGGGGAAGCCTTCCACACCACGTCATTCTGCGCATTTTCCAGTTTCTGCCTTTGGTAGATCGAGCCAGAGCATCTTCTGTCTGTCGAAGGTGGAATGAAGTTTTCCACATCCCAGATCTCTGGAGGAAATTTGAATTTGAACTTAGCCAGCCAGCTACTTCTTACTTAAAGTCTACTCATCCTGATCTAATTCAGCAGATTATCAAGAAGCATGCTGATCACCTGCAGTACGTCAGCTTCAAGGTAAGGTCTTGGATGGAGGTTTGTTTTGTCACGTTTCCCTGCATGGTGCAGAGCTGCTCTGCAGCAGTTTGTTGGCTGGCTCAAGTGTTATTCCTGCAAAGTGTTATATTTTAAAAGGCAGCTACTGAAACAACTTACTTTTTCATGTGTGCTCACTGTTTGGTTTTTTTTTTTCTGATTTTTATGCTGTAGTCACTACAAAGTAAGGGAAGAACTAACGTTATGTGGCACTGCACTGAGGATTGAATTATACTTTTCAGAATATACTGTGGAGTTTCTCTGTGCCAGCGTTGGTGGCAGTCTGAGTACTCAGCAGATTGTTGTGTGGATAAACATTTCTTACACACTGACAAATTGGAGGAAATGAACTGAAGTCTTAAGTGTATAATTTTGCAAAACTGTCTGTACTGTGAAGAACAACTTGAAATTTTAGGATTCATTTGAATAGGGGGAGATGTTAGCCATGTATATTCAGGTGCTTGATAAGTAAGGATGTAATGAAGTAACAGTGAACTTGATTTAAGTGAAGGCTATATTTGTAGTGTTGGGGCTGCATAAACTTGGTCATCTTTGAGTACTTGGTGTGGAGTTACTAATAATTAATCTGAGAAGATCATAGTTGATATTGCAGGTGCTTTGTTAATACTTTACAGTCACTTGCTATGAGGACGAGGTCATATCTGTGAAGGAAAAGCAGTAGAAAGAACTGATGCTAAAGCTAGGATGCAAAGCCAAAGCTGCTTTTTGTCAGCAGCGTTAGGAGTTTGGTTGTGTAGCAGCCCATGGGTATTAAGTTATTAAATACCTGTTACCCTTGCACATCAGGTAACTGGTGATAATGAACTGGCAATTTTAATGTCTGTTTCTGCAGCTTGTGCCCTTTTCCAGGCACTCAAAAGTGTATCTCACTTCTTGAAATATATATATTATAGTTATTTAGATAGGTATGAGGTTATTTGAGAAGAGAGCCTAGATCTGAGCTCTCTGTTCATACTGGAAAGAACTAGCAATCATACTTAGGAATATTTTCTACTTCTGATGATCCTAAACTCTTTCTTCTCTTGACATTTCTAATTAGTGTTCATTTCCTGTCTTTGTGGTAAATGAAGCCTGGTGCTGTGCAGCTTGAGTGGTTGAAGACTTTGCAGTCTTGGCTATCAGGAAGCTATTTTCTGAAATGTAGTAAAGAATGACTTCATGATTTTTAAATTACTTTTATAGGTTGATAGTAGTACTGAGTCAGCAGAAGCAGCCTGTAACATCCTTTCTCAGTTGGTGAATTGTTCTATCAAGACATTGGGTTTGATTTCTACAGCAAAACCAAGCTTTATGAATGTCTCTAAGGTACTCTATTTTTTTTTTAATAAAGTGTAACTTAGAAGCAATGTTAGAAGAAAAAAATAATTCTAATAACGATGAGCATAAATTCTTTACACAATAAAGTGGTTATCTAAGAAGTAATTTTTCTGGTTGCAAAACCTAAGGTTTTGGTGAAGTTCCACGTGTCTTTCATAAGGCTTTTTTTCCTCCTTCAATTTATCCAAACAGGCTCATTTTGCTTCAGCCCTGACAGTAGTTTTTGTAAACTCCAAGTCATTATCATCAATCAAGATAGATGACACACCACTTGATGATCCTTCTTTGAAGGTTCTTGTTGCTAACAACAGTGATACTCTAAAACTGCTTAAAATGAGCAGCTGTCCTCATGTATCACCTGCTGGTGAGTAGAGAATATGCATGAAAAGTATAGTAGAAAAGCAGCATAAAACAGTAGTTAAGACCTATTTTTAAAACAATTATTCATGTACTGCATAGAGACAGTTCATGTAAATGTGCAACCTTGTAAATTGGGCTGATATTTTGTGGAAGTATACGTGCAATACCCATGGATTTATTACTCATTGGTGGGTTGAAAGATGTGAAACCAATTATGGATAACTGTTTTGCAAAATGCTGTTTAACTTACTGAGCTAAAAATTGTTAATGCTTCAAAGTTGTATTAATAAAAACAGGAGGAGCAAATAAGTTTTAAAACTGGAGCAAGAGTCTTTCAATTTCTTTAGTGTGCTCCTGTGTCCAGATCTAGTAGTATGAACTTGCTTATTTAAGTGTTGTTTAGCAAATGGCTGGTTCTGTCAAAGCGCTCTAGAAAATACTGTCTTGATGGAAAGCTTAGAGGACCTTTGAGTCCCTTCTCAATTACCTTTATCCTGAAACCCTGGAGCAAGGGAAAGGGAAAAGGGGATTTTTTTCCTGTGTTCAGTATCCAGCTTCCACAAAAGGCAATTTAATCTGTGAACCCTGTTCCAGCAGACCAAGAGCGTGTGTTATTTGTCTTAGCTCGGGAAGTTTTTGTTGCAGCTTAGCTGTTAAACTCGTCTGCTGACGTTCATTTAAATTGAGCAGATAAGTGCTGAAGGAATGAGCTCTAGGGAAGGGAACAGTGGCAAGTTTGTCTGGATCTTACCTGATCTTGCTGATGAGTATTTGTGGACAAAACCCCATGAAAGGATATTCTGAATTTCTATCATACTGTGGGTTGTTTTTTTTTTTTGTTACAGGCATGAGTGTTCAAGTCAATAGACTTAGTACTTGCTTGAGCTTTGCAGCAAATTACTGTGCTTATGTTCACTCTCCATTTCACAGAGTACTTGTTTTTGTTTCTCAGGAGTTCTTTGTGTTGCTGACCAGTGTCATGGGCTTAAGGAGCTGGCTTTGAACTACTACATACTAAGTGATGAACTGTTGCTGGCTCTTTCTAGTGAAAAACATGTGGACCTTGAACACCTTCGCATAGACGTTGTGAGTGAAAATCCTGGACAGGTTGAGTTTCACACTATTAAAAAGCAAAGCTGGGATGCTTTTGTTAAACACTCCCCCAAAGTCAACATCGTGATGTATTTTTTCCTGTACGAAGAAGAATTTGATGCTTTCTTCAGGGAGGAAACCCCCGTTACTCACCTTTACTTCGGTCGTGCAGTAAGCAAAGCGATGTTGGGTCGTATTGGGCTGAATTGCCCAAGGTTAATTGAGTTGGTTGTGTGTGCTAATGGACTTCAGCCTTTGGATGATGAACTTATTCAGATTGCTCAGCGCTGTAAGAACTTAACAGCAATGGGACTCGGGGAATGTGAAGTAACTTGCAGGGGTTTCATTGAATTTGTGAAGATGTGTGGAGGCAGGCTCACACAGCTTTCTATAATGGAGGAGGTACTGATTCCAGATAACGATTATAGCTTAGATCGACTTCATTTGGAAGTCTCCAAACACCTTGGAAGAATGTGGTTTCCTGATATGATGCCAACGTGGTGAAAACTCTTCATCTGTGGATAAACAGGTAGAATCAGGGTGTTACTTTCTATGCAAATAAAGATTTTTAAAACAAAATGTGAAAATTTATTTTCATATTTGATTTTTTTTACCTTGAAAACCTCTAGTAGCATAACATTAAGATATTAAAGATTGTTAATGATATATTGAAATAGAAAATAGATTAAGTGTACTTAACACTGAAAATAAGTCTGTGGTTTACAAGTGCTTCATACTTCAGTCAACTTGAGCTTCTCTGAGCTCCAGTTTAAATGCTTCATTCAAATTGAAGATTTTTTTTTCCCATGTCTTTTATGTCTTTCTGCTGTAGTCAGAAGAGAACAAGAGAAATTTTTTCTCCTCGAGCATTGCTAACTTTATGGGAAGCTGGATATAGCTTGGACTTCATGAAGACTTTTATTTGTCATGGAGTTTTATGCAACTATTTTTCAAAACATTCTTCTTACACATGTAGAAGTTTGTACATAAAAATACTTAACACCAGCCCAGGTTATTCAGACACAATCTAGCTTGAACTCCTGGCGGTATATTAAGATGTTGTAAATGAGTTTATGCAACAACAAAATAGGCTTTCAGATTTTAAGTTGCACTTTAAGTCACTTTATCAGATTAGCTAAACTATAGAGACAGCAATGTATAATATGCTTTTCTATCTTATGCAGTAAGTGGATGGAAAAGAGGTTGCGTTAAAATTAACGAATTTAAAACTAAATTGATTGCTTGGAAGAATGACAAAGTACTTCTGAGTTTTAGAGTTTGTATCTTTGATTACAAAGGTTGATATCTGAATGCTGCTCCGTGCTCTCGTTAAGAGATAAGAATCTCATGAATGTGGTTAGTGGAAAAGAAGGATCGGATAGAATGCAGTTGTCTTCAGTCACTTTCTGAATCAAGGGTTTAGAGCATTTCAAGAAATTGCCAGTTGGAGGCTGAAATGACTTCCAGTAGTCTTGTCTTGCCTTTCTTGTATAGAGCTGTGCTGTAAGCCCTGATTTCTAGAGTATGTATTGCTGGAGGCGATGCTGAGACTTTGGGTTTGGGAGGGATTATAAGACTGTTTTAATATTTGTTGTTGATTTTTTTGATGATTTTTTTCTTTATTTTCCTTACAGTGGAAAGGAATAGTGAGTTGATGTGAAATAGAGTGTGTATTTTTGTGGTAATGTTTTGCACAGTTTGTGAATTGAAATGTGTAGTATACAAACTTTTCTGTAATTTTTTCATGCTGCATTTCTATATTTCTATTTGTAATAAGAAGCCTACATTTAATTTACTGGTGGTATTTGTCACATCTGATAAAATGTCAGATAGTTTCTTCCACGGTTATACTTTTCTACAGTAAAAAAAATAAAAAAATAAAAAATTAGAGGCTTAAACTTCTGTTGTTTTGATCAGACTTGTTCACAGTTACAAGCTAAAGGAATTCCAATAATATGTAGTGCATGTCTAAATCAATAATGCATTATTGCTTCTTGCACAGTTAAGAAGAGAAGCATCTGGCTCTGGTTACTAGTGATTATTACCCAAGCATTTGCTTCTGTAAGTAAGAGAATTAAAAAAAAGACTGAGGTATTTCCAAGCAGTTCTTGGTTTAAGATGTTTGATTTGCTTTAACTGTAAACGTAATAAACTGATCTAATACCTGCACTGATCCTAGACTCTTATCTGTCTGTGCTCATCTTCCCTTTAGGTTGAGCTTTGTCCTGTTGTAAATGTGGCAAACCTGGAAACGTAGCAGAACTGTTTGAGTTACAAGGAATCATAATCATCCTTTCACATTTGTGTCTCAGACTAGAGCTTTGGGTACCCTGAAACTGAAACAGAACGTGGACAAATCTTGTAGAGGGTTGAGAAGATCTAGAGTCCTATATGCCTCTGTAGCCAACCTAATGGGGTTAGTGAAGTCACTAGTGGTTATATACCAAAATGACACACCAGGGAACTTTCAATATGCTTATTTGATTGTTGTGCCTTTCTCTGCTGCTGGAGCAGCTTTTATATGAAGCTACTAATGTTGGCTTGCTCTAACTCTAAGCTTGAAAATGGGCCTGTGTTTATTAGTGATGCACATTTTAATGTGGTGACTTCTTTTGGTGTGTTTGTTCTGAGCAGTGTGTATAAGGACCAACTGATAATACCAACAGAATTGATTCGTTAGTCTTCATGTGAAATACCAATTTACTGGCAGCATTGGATGCTAATGTTGAATTTGAGTTTTGATACTAGATTTTGATGTGTGAGTGGTATGATACATGCATCATTTCTACTTTCTAAACATCTCGCTCTTCAGTGTGTAATGCAAGGATGCAGTTTGATGTTAAAGCAACTGAAACCCTCCGAGTAAAGCACAGGGACACCTAAGGGGATGAAGATGGTTTACGGTCACTCCAGAAAGTCTCGGTTTCTGCGGGAAGCTTGCAGCAATGCACCTGTACTGCCACACGAGGGGGTAAGCTGATCTCAGGTTTACTGACTGACAAAGCTCGTTATGAGTCATTGCTAATTCCCTGATTCTCTTACAAATGCAAATTCAAACAAAATCCCATTTCTTATTTTGGAGTCCTTTTTGCCTATCTATAGAGATGTCAGTCATGGTATGACAATTCTAAACGGTATCTCTTTGCCTTTTGGAATGTTTTAGTAAATTTTCCTTTACTTTTTCCTCAGTTTGCCTTCAAAAACTGAAGTAATCTTTTCAGTACCTTTATTTGTTTTACAAAATGCAGTGGAGTTTATAAACAAGCCTAAGATACAATATTCACAGCAACTGATTCTTAAAACACAGTACCTCCCTTGTACAGATGTTGATGTTGGGGCCTTACAGTATTAAGTAAGGCCCAAAATACTGCATCAGTAATCTATTGTTGTGCCCACTGTGTACATTTTATTCTATTAGTAGAATACATTTTCCTTCTTTCATTGACATAGGCCATCCATGTGAGAACAAAAACAGCATTTGAATGCTGAGATGTATTTATTCAGAACTTAAATCATTTCCATTTCACTTCCTTCTCCCTTTCCCCCTTTCAAGATTGCTAGTAGGATCTGAGCGATCGCAGTTCTCAACGTGAATATGAGATGTGATCCCGGGAAACACTCTTTGCATTGGCAGCATTCTGCCAAGGACTTGTCCTTTAGAAATCCGACCATGGTATCTGATGGGATGGATGCACAACAGTTTGACACAGAAGCCTGGTTGAAGAGGAAGGAAGAAAACTCAGATGATGTGTGTTTATTTTTCTGTACTAATTCTATTTGAAAGAATCTTGTTCTTTCCAGTGAGAGAGCAATTTTGGAAGTGCAGTAATAGCAAAAATAGTGTAAAAATAGGGATAGTGGTCAGAATTGCTGGCTTGTTAGGGAAGGAAAAATGAAGGGACCAAGGGAGAAGGTGAGAAGGAGGGAACATATCCTACATGAACTTGAGACAACTGTTGGAAGAAAAGTTATATACCTGATCCTTTGATTTGGATTCCATCATCAATGGCGTTTCCATTATGAAAGAACTTAACGGGTCCAAACAGCTCGCCAGAAAAGGGAGCATACACTGTTGCACCATCAGCACAGATGACATCCACACCCCTGTGCTTCTCTCCTTTACCATTGCGTCTGAAAACAAATGCATAATTAGAGGAGTGTCTGCCAGGCCTGACATTCTGCAGGGAGGCGTTGCTTAACAAGCTCTGAAAACAGGTTAGTAGTACTAAGATGGTGCTGCCATGATTGACCACAGCTGAAGAACCTGTAGAAATTCTGTTTTGGTAGTTAAGGTATTGCTATGTAGCCTGTTAGATTTACAGCTTCAGAAATTGCATTGGTGGGTGTGTATTTCTCACTAGCTTTGAAATAGACCTCTAGAGTCATGGAAATACTGGTTGGAAGGTACCTGTGGAAGATGTTTAGTCCAACCTGCAGATTGGATCAAGGTCAGGCACGACTGTCTAACCCCAAACCTCCAAGCATGGAGGTTTTATGAACGACACTAGCATTACCTCTGTACTGAGTGTTCCCTCATGTCCAACCTGAACTATCAGAGCTTAAACAGAGTTCAACTCCGTTCCAACACAGCAATAATAACCCCACATGCTCAAAGTATAGTACCTCGGAGCTCCGAAGTATCCACAGCCGTATTTATCACAACCTCTTATTTCATTTGTAGGATTCCCAGCACATACTGTTGCCCAGTGAGTATCTTGTTGTGGGAGTGCTGGTGAAACATCTATGAAATACAGAAACAGGAAATAAAGGTAGTGTTGTTTTAGTCAGCTTTTTTAAAAAAAAAAGTATTTCATATTTGCAACTCCTACATTTTCATTTCAGTTAAGAAGGAATGTGCTGGAGTTACATCTGGTTCAGTTGATGTTTGATCTTCCACAAAATCTGTCACCCGTTTGGAAACAGAAGTGGAACAGATGCTTCAAACTGCATGTTAATGCTTTATAACTAGGGCAGGCTGATGTAAAGAACGTGCTTCCAAGAGGAAAAAAGGCATAAGAGGATTATCACAGTTATAAACCAGAATGTAAACTGAGGAGTAAGAGAAGATTCAGCTTTTTCTTATTCTATGCCTGAGCTGATGGCATCAAAGTCCTTAAGTCCTTTGGCATCATCACCGAAATCTTTAGGTTTATTGTTTTCAAGTGCAAATTTTAAGTCTGAGCTAGTTAAGATGTAATACTGGAATCATTGCAAGCAGTTAGAAAGATCAGAAGAGACATCTGACTCGGTTTGTTGCTGAGATTTATGCTGCAGTGCCATGGAAGGGCAGTGAGGAGTGAGAAATAAAGCTTGGTAAGCTGATACATGCTCCTTCCTCTCTATGGTCCTGTTATACTATAACACATCTTCTCTCTTTTGGTTGTTGCTCTTGAGGAGACCCTATGACAGAGGAGACTCCTGTTGTTTGATGTTGTCCTTATTTGCAATTAAACATATTTTCTTTCATGATAAAATGTAAATGTTTGTTGCTTGTTTTTGTTTTTTGTTTTACCAGGTCTGAGGAGATGAGTAGGATCAGATTGGTCACAGTTCTCAACGTGAATGTGAGACACAATGCCAGGAAACACTCTTTGCATTGGCAGCATTCTTCCAAGTTGTTGCCCTTTCTGGATTTGGCCGTGGTATCTGATGGGATGAATACAGACGAGTTTTACACAGTAACCTGGAAAAGATGGGAGAGGAAGGTCAGGCAACAAAAGCTGTATCTGCTGAGGCAGAGTACAAGAGATCTTCCTCGCTGGGCTGTTATTGAGGGCTACAGTGGTGAAGCAGAAATGGAGTCAGGTACCAACAATCATGAAAGTATTCAGATCCCTATAGAAAAGAGGAAAAAGAAAAATGAGGGGTTGGAAAATAGGGATGGGAAAACATTCTCAGCAAAACTGAGTTCAGATGTTTTGTTTTGCAAAATTTGTTTGGCTTGGGGTTGTTTTTTCTGCTACCTGTTTTTCAGCTCCCTTCTCTCCAAGAAAAGAGCTGTGTCCTGCTGGTGCTTTTGGTATTTCTGAGCAGCAGCGTAGTGATGCTTCAGTAGAGAGACTAAATCAGCAGCACTCTGCTCGACTTGAAGAGCAGCAGGAATATCTTAACTAAGATTGCTTGTGCCTGCCTTGTGGCATATGTGCTGTTATTACTTGCCTGACCCACTGATTTGGACTCCATCATCAATGGCATTTCCGTTATGAAAGAATCGAATGGGTCCGGAGAGCTGGCCGCTGAAGGGAGCATACACTGTTGCTCCATCAGAGCAGATGACATCCACGCCCTTGTGCTTTTCTCCTTTACCCTGTCTGAAGACATAATTAACTAATTATGCCATCTGTCAGACCTAATAGTATGGATGGATCCCTTAGCACTACGTGTGAAGCTTCCCTAAAAACGTAAGGCTTTACGTCTGTAGTGAAATGGGAAAAGATAGTGGTTTCAATCATTTTTATTGCCAAGTGTTTGTATTAGTATGATCCACTTCAAAGGAGGGGCAGAATTTTGAACTTTAATGGGTGTTCTTAACTCCCAAAGTCATGGGATGCTTCATACCATTACAGTAACCCTGTTGCACCCCAAAATGCATCTGTGCCATGTAAATAGAATTGTATATATGGCATTTTCTCCCTTAGCAATTCTTAAGTTATGTGCTGGAGGTCACAGAATCACAGAATATTCTCAGCTAGAAGGAGAGTTTTTAGGACAGCATATCCTTCTCTGTTATAAGGTGCCTATGCAGAGACAGTGGTGTCTGCAGATCTTTAGCTTGTGTAAAGTACTCTGTAAGGCTTCCTATAAGCTCTACTGATGATTGCTTGCTAAGTATCTGATCTGTAAGAGCCACGAATGAATTACAGTAGTCCTTGGAATGCTTTCCATTGCTGTTCCTACTCAGCCTGCTAGTTTTTGTTTAGTGATCACTCTTCTTTAGCCATACATCCATTAGTCAAAATGATACTGATGTCCTTCAGTGCGATTGCTAAGTAACATCTCAAAATGAGTAAGAGAAAACGTAGAAAAGTTTTCTTTCGTTTAAAGTAGAGCAGAAATATTAATCAGTGGTATATGAAAGGCACTACTGGTGATTTTGTGTATTGTTCTTAGACCTCAGTGAAAGACGGCGGAATAGTAGCAAGCCTTTGGCTTTTAAAGGTTGGTGAAACCTCACTCTTTGTGAACAGTTGATGTAGGAAAGCCACCCTGCTGCAGGTCCCTGCTGCCCGCCCTGTTACCTGTTGGCTCCATAATTGCCACAGCCGTATTTGTCACAGCCCCGGATTCTGTTGAAAGGGTTCCCACTGCATATCTGCGCCCAGTGCCTGCCCTGCTGCTGGGGAGGGTGCACCTCCCACTGCCTGGTGGAAACTGCCCGTGCAGAAGAGGAAAACAAGGGAAAAAAAAACATAGGAACACGTTAGTGCCATATAACTGGAAGTGGTAAGCTGCAAAATGCATCAATATGGAAGACACGTGTCATGACTTCTGCCACAGAAGAGAGGTTTCTTCCTTAATTACAGGTTAATTATGGTTTGTAGGCTTTCATAATGCCACACATTATAGCTATAAGAATATTGAATTACCCTTATGCATATTTGACCCCTTTCCTGGAAGCTTTGTGCCTTGATTTTTGTAAGGTACGTACAGCAAAAGAAAGTAAAGCTATAGGCACAGATTTCTTATAATATATATATTTAATACCGACTACTTTTTTCATGAAAAAAAAACAAAACACTTCAGTACAGCTCTATCTGCAAAAACATGCCCTTTTCTATTTTTTAACAGCTATACTAGCATGCATTACTATGTTGGTTTTTTTATAAAAACATTTAAATAACATAGCTTTATTTATTGAAATTAATTTCAGTAATTCATTAGTGTCTGCCTCAACAGACTCAAGACAAACAGTCCCAACTCACCAGTGGACACCAGGCTGACCAGGGCGATGAGGCTGAGGGCTGGCATCTTGTGCCTTTGAGCTACTCAAAGGCATCCTACAGCATCTCTCTCTAGTATTTATGTGTTTTCCAAAGTGTGAGTCTGTTGGGTTGGCCAATCAGTCCTGAGCAAAGTATTACAGCTCTGAGCAGACAGCGTTGCCATATTAGGCACTGAAGATATCTGCAAAATATAACGGTTTTTAGAGCTGGTTGGGAAAGACAGGTAAAGTAACGGGTGTCTTAGCACACATTAACAGATGGAAACGAACAATCCCACACTTCAGGAAGCTTTGGTTGAACCATTTCTTAATGCTTTTTCTTCTCCTTCCCCAAGCAAGGACACATTTAGGCCAAAATTTGTAGGAACCATGAATATGATCCAGAGGATTCAGCTGGTGAGAAAAGATTGGCAAAACGCTGTGTATTGTCTGTCGTGGGCATCAGTAGTTTGTCCTTCACTGCTGGTTCCAGTACCTCCTCCGCAGGTGTTTGTGCTCATTTATGGCTTTCTAACAGCATAGCAGAGAACACATGGATGTGTAATGATTGTTGTAGTACAGATATTTACTTAAGCGAAGAAATGCGGATGCTTTTGCATAGAAATCTGTTCTTATTCATCTGATATCTTCACCTAGTCTGGACATAAATCCATGGAGTCTTTGCACTGGAACCCTGTTTTTTGACAATGAAATTTTTGTTAAAACCTCTTCAGGTTCTGGAATGGATGGTTGCAAACCACAGTTGCACTGCATAACTGACAAGGAGTTTAAAAAAAGGAAAAATCGAATTTGTTTTTTAATGATTCATTTAGCATCTGCTTGACTTCAGCTATTGAACTGTTAGGCAAGCTGATTAATGTCTTTTAATTGCCCCTTCCATTCAGCTTTTCCATACTTCTCATAGAAGGTCATTAGATTTTCTTTCTGAATATGTTTTTGTTAACACAAAATTTAAAGAAGTCAAGAAGCTCTCCCATAAGCTATCCAGAACTCCAAGAAACTGTGACCTCAGCAAAGCCTGCGTGTGTTGTTCAGAGGAGGAACAGATGTGACTGTGAGCTTCTTGCTGACAAAGAGCATTTGCACACTGTATTTTCCCCAAAAAACTCCATGCAACAAGCAGCTGGTGACAAATTCCTGCCTCGTACTTCCAAGCTTTTTTACAGCCAACATCAGCCCCTTGGAATATTTTGGTCTTCCCTGGCATTGTTACAAGTGACTTCAGTGATTTTATCCTTGCTGCTTTCTCCTCTGTCTTGCCAGAAGGAAATGCTGTTTCTCACACTTGCAGCCACCTAACAAGTACTTCTGTAAATATGTTGTTTCCAGCTTTCTAGGCTTCATTTTTCCAGCTACTAAAGCTCTCAGAAATGACCCAAGTATTATTAGTCAGCTTGTGCTTTTCCATGGCCCAGGTCCCTCACTTCCTCTTGGACTTCAGCAGACTTCAGGTAATCATCTACATTTGTTGGATCTTAGATTGCATGTCTTGGTTAAATTACTTGGGACTTCCAGAACACATTAGAGCTCTGCACCTCTCTGTGTGAGAATATTTGTGCATGCCAACAAACTTTGCTGGCTGCTGTCTGTCACCTGTTTTCAGTCCCCAGACAACTGTTGGAGGACAGCAGAGCTCAGAACCTCTCTTCAGGAGGTGGTGCAATGCCACTTGCTGCCCCAAGGCCCCACCTTTGCATTTTTCCCATCTCATTTGTGTGACAGATTTTACTTCACATTGCTTGTAGCTGTGTATGTTCTTAAAATCTTCTTTGTGAAAGATGTTAACTATCTTGCATCTTGCTCTGCCCTTTCTAAACCATGTCAAAATATCGTTTGGTACAATGACATGTCTAATGCAGTTCTGGTGGAGTATCCTTAAAGAAAGAAAAAAAAAATGTTTTTTCAAGTTTGTGTGATGGGAGTTCAGGCTTCTCGGTGCATCCCTTGTCTCCCAGGGAGCTGCAGGCCTGGCCTGTTGGGCAACAGCTGTGAAGTGATGCTGGTGGGATTCCTGCATTGGGCAACAGAGGCGTTAATCCAACAGTTGGGACGAGTGGTTGTGAAAGAACCCAGCTGGGCCCTTAGCACACACCAACAGAAGGATATGGGACAACCGTGGTGTTGCATGGGTGCTGCAGTTGCACCACTTCCTCCCCTGTGACAGGATCAGGCTCAAAGGTGGCTGCTCAGGGCTGATGCTCACAGCTACAGACTTTGGAGAAGGATGGAGTTTAGTTAGCAGAGTTATTCTTTGCATTCGTTAGTGCCTTGCTATGTGCCTCCAACGTCAGTCTGAACCATTTCATGCTTTACTTGTGAGCACAATATAATGGCTGCTTTGGTTTGAAAGGAGAGAAATGTCATTCTTACCTCCTTTTCCCCTTCAGACAGCTTCGTGGAGGAGCTAGGTGTGGTGTTTGCGATGACATTCTGGTTCCTCAGCACGTTTCTCCCCAAGTAGCTGATGGCCCCACCGAGCAGGTAGGAGACTTCAGGTTCCTTTCCTTCTTCAGGTGCAGTTTTCCTTTCAGGACGGTGTTCCAGCACTTGGGGGGGAACTAATCAAACTAAGGTTTAACTGGGTTATGAATCAACCTTTTCTGCTCATACAAACCCTCAGCTTATAACTGCTGGGTGTTATAATCCACATGACTTTTAAATCAATTCTAAGATGATCAGAGCACATTAGAGGCAATAAGTGTTCTCACTATGCGCTGTGCAATACAGTCAATTTTTAAATAGCAGAACTGTCTGCTCAAGCTCATTCTTCTGTGGGAGTCTGAAGAGACATCTGAGACTCAGAGAGGGAAAGCAAACCTGGGCCTTCCACTGGGTGCTTGGCCTTGCCAGGTTGGGGCCCAGCATATGAGTACAGAAGCAGTTCAGAAATATTCCTCATCTTGTGAGCAGAAGGAACAGATGGTAAGCAAAGCATGTCAAGCTTCATTTTCTAGGTAAAAGTCAGGTACAGTCTGTGGTACATCCATCTCACAAATGGTATAATGTTTAATTTTTTTATTACGTTTTTTTTGGAAGAAAAAGACAGAAAAATGAGAAATTTGTAGGAAGTCACAGTAAATCACATGGGTAGAAGCATCAATAAGAGAGCTGGTTTGCCACATCATCTCCCCTACACATGCTGCAGCTCTGTGGGATGCCACCAGTGTCCAAACCTGATCGCTTGGTCCATAAAGCTCTTCTATGGAGGTGTAACCCCAAAGAATTGGATAAGCAAGAACCACGTGTTATGTAATGTTGTAGGATGGTAATTGTAGTTTTGGAGTTCTCTTCCTAGATTTATTTGAAAGAACAATTTGGCTTTGCCCTTCTTGTTGAGCCTGGGAACAAATCGCTGCTGGGCCTTTGCCTCCCAGCTGAGCTTTGTGCACTGTGCCATTAAAGAAAACACATTTTGTTCCCAACGTTAACATTGAAATTATGACTTAAAAATTAACTGTAGAATTATTTACCCGTGCAATTAAGTGTGGGCTTTCGTGGTGAAAATCAATCTGACACAACAGAAAACAAATTGCTCTTAATCTATAATCAGGCTTCTGATCACTTGAGTAGGCTGAGATGAGAGAGGATTTGTCACAAGGGTGGAATAGGCTTTGTCTGAGCAGAGTTGGTTGTAGTGTCTCTGGGAAACCATCGGGCTGTGCTAGCTGCCCAGCCACCGGGCTCACTGCCTCATGTCTTTGAATGTCTGCACCATGCTGTGAGTGCGTGGCCTCTCTTTGCCAGATGTGAGCTGAAGATGAAGCCCTGTAGTGGTGTGCAGCTCCGACTGAAGCCTCCACGTTTAATTTATTGTGCCTCTATTAATATGCCGGCAAAGCCAGGTGTTAGCAGGGGTTATAAGGGAACACTGAGGAAAACTTTGCTGCTGCTCTTTAGAATGAAGTTACAATGCAAACAGGGCAGAAAGGACAAGGATCCCTGCAGAGCTGGAGAAGTGCTGTGCTGAGACTGGCAGAGCTCTGCCCTTGCAGAAACAAGGACCATGTGGGAGCAGCCCCTTGGCAGGGCTCAGGGTGGGAACCATACAATTACCAACCACTGTCAAGGCTGAAGTACAGCAGAGTGTTTCAGCTATTGCATTTCCACTGCCCATTCGAGGGTGTTTTTAGTGTTGGTGGATTAAAGCTGCTGACTCTACAGTAATCCCTGCTTGCTGCCATGATCCTGATTAGGAAAAAGCAGCCATTCTCTCAAATGCGTTCAGGGGGAAAGATCTCTCCTTCCTGCCACTATTCAGAGGTCTAAGTAGTATTTCTCTTGTACACGTATTTATATTGCATATGCTTTTGCATGAGAAGAGATGGGCAGTGAAGGAGCTGCTTCCATAGGCAGTGTCAGGTCAGGGGCCCACATTTCCCTGAGCAATGAGACACAAATGTTATGTCCAGAGCTGGCTGCTGAGGTCACCTGAATTAACTCTCGCTTTAACTAGAAGGAACATCCCATTTAAACACTAAGCAATGATTTTTCCAGCAGCAACTCTTCCATTTTGACAGCCTCAGAGCTGAGGATCTGTGCCACATCCCGAGTACATCCATGGCCCTCCTGGTGCACCTGGGGGTGACATTGCTGCTTTGCAATACTATAAATACTACTGGCACTATCAGCCTCCTGCAGCTGAAGATGTATTTTGGCGATGATAACGATGTTGTGCCATTAAGAGAGGATCTGCAATAAATCCCTCTTGCACCATTAAATCCACACTCATTCCCTGCCCCGTATCTTATCGCTGGGGCTGCTGATAGCTTTCCTGTATGGCTTCTCTTGGAAAGCAGCCTGTTGTGCTGTGCTATTTCCTTCTGTTGGCTGGTGAGGGTTAATTAAATTCTCCCCAGGCTCTGTTGCTTTGATGCAATGATGGCTAGGGAAGTCTTAGGAAACAATCAAGTGTCTGCAGGCAGCCTGCATGCTCCTGTGGCTCTGATAAGAAAATCCTGCTTGTCTGCAAGGCCCTGCTTGGACACACAGCTTTGGTTTAGTGGTGATAATGTGAAAAATGAGAGAGCTGTGGCTCTGGAAAGCCTCTGGTCCCAAAACCTTTGTGTTTGGGGTGGCTGGTGGGTGCTCTAGGGAAAAAAAAAACCTCTTCTATTGGACAACAACAGCAGGGAGATTGCGTGCTCTGCCTGCACAGCTCTGCTCAGAGCTCCCAGCAGAGGGTGCAGGCGATTCTCGAGTCTGCACAGCCGATCCCAGGGGTGTACTCAGCCCTCACTTCCTTTTATTCCAAAAGAACAAAAGAAGGGGAGAAGAGACTTCAGGCGCTTTCTGCTGTCTGAAAACTAGAATTATTTAATGCCCACATCGAAAAGGATCTCTAGTTAATTTCGGAGAGAAGTACAACAGTGTTGTAGTTCATTCTGGCAACTCTTTGATACGCAGCCATGTGCAGTATCTATCAATAAGGCAGCAGGGCAAGCAGAGGGCAGGAGGTTTGTCCTCAGCATCTGCTCAGTGTTTGTAACAAGGGCAGGGCATTGCTTTCCCTCCATTAGGAGCTTTCAGTATTGCAGGTAGCAAAGTAGTGCGTTAGTGCTCAGATACCCCGCTGGGAAATTGCCAGGGATCAAGCAGTTGCTTTAACTAGCAAACACACTTTTGCCTTTAACTTTTAATTATTATTAATTTTTCAAACCCGGTTGCAAAAAAGCTAAAACAAACAAAGAAAAAAAAAAAAACCCAGCAGATATGGTTGCTTGTGCAGCAGCAGCACTGTGTGTGCTGGCATTGTGCTCACCCAGCGCTCTGCTCTCTCCTTGAAAAGCAGCAGAGGAGGTTTTCACGGGACCACAGACCCAGGGCTGATGCTGGAGGAGGCTCAGGGCCGTGTTACTCTCGTAGCAGTGGGCTTTGTGCTGAGCTCAGTCAGTGGTGAGCAGTGCAGTGTGAATGCTGGAGCTCCAGCAGGTTCCTGACCCCTTTGCAGCGGTGTGGGATTTATTTATTTTACAGCACCGCTGATGATTGACAGCAATTGGCATGGGGATAATGAGGACTGCAAAAGTCATCTGATGGCTTGCAAAACCTCCTCTGCAAATATTCAACATGCAAACAGTACATCTCAGATGGGAATGGGGATTTCATGGTCTTTTTAAGGTCTGGAACACGAACTGAGTGCAGCCTAATTGGATGCAGTCTCTATCTTCTCTTCATAATGAGCTACAGATCTAAATTAAATTGTGCTCCCTGTGAAAAATATTTGCAAACTCTCCTTGCTGCGTGCTGCTTACAAAGATTATTGAAGGGTGTTGGTGAGTGGGATGAAAGCGCTGTGCCAAATTTATTCCTCTTGCGAAGGAAGAGAGCCAAAACCTTGGCTGTGCCATCTGTATGGGGCAGAGCACCCCTTATTGCCTTGGCTGCTGTTGGATATTAACCTAATTAGTGCCAAAAAGTGATCTGTTTTCTATAGGAATTTCACTATGCACCTGTATGCAGGCCTGCTGCTTCCACTGACATCCCAGGACTCAGCCAAGGGCCTCAGCTCTGGTCTAAGTACAGTGTGGGACAATGTGCTCTTCTTCTTGTGGCTGTGTGATTTATGTGTGCATTTTGAGCCATCTCTAGGTGTCACTAAAGGGTATACAAATGTGACTCTTTGTCCATGTGTGCCAATGCAATCCTTGGTCTTGCACCAAGACTTGGAGAGCTCCCACCCACCCTTCTCAGACCTAGCTGCAAGAGGCATGAATTTGCAGCTTGGTGACTCTCCTCTTTGTGGCAGAAAGTAAAAATGAGTCACTCCAGGTTCCTCTTTTCTTTCCATGTGAAGGGGCTGGGAAATGGGGTGAACAACGCTCATCTCTGAAACAGGAAACCAAAGTCTTGCTTCACTGCTGCTTGTGGTGTGAGTGAGTCCCGGCTGGCCCTGTGGGAAGGGCCTGTGGTGTCCCTTCTGCTGGCTGCTCCTCCTTGGGATCCTTGGCCATCAAATATGCCCTGGAAAGCTGTGGCAGAGTGGCACAAGAATGTGGTCTGTGTAGGAGAATGGCTTTGGAGCAGGTCAGGGTGAATTGGTGTGAAGGGAAAGGCGAGATGATTCCATGCATTTCTCAAAGCAAACAGTGCTCTTCCTCCTTCCCCACGGCCCCTTGGTTCAGAGCCACCCATGGTGTGTAAATGCTTCTGCACGTTCTGAGCTCCTGTGGGTTTTCCAGCAGAGGAAGGAACCAAGAAGAGTATGGCAGCCCCCGAGAATCCTTCCTGAGAGATTTCTCATGTTCTTCAGCCAACTCAGCATCTTGCTCAGGGGTTGGGCTGCTGTGGGTGATGAGAAAATGGACTCTTCTGCTTAGCGAGACGTGAATAACTTACAGCATGCTTCTTGCTGGTAATTAGTAGGTGACTAATTACTTTTTTCTGATCAGAGTCCGTGATGGGTATTCCCCTGATGACCAAAGGTCCCTTTGGGAAGGAGGATGCCTTGCTCTGCCATCTTGCCATGCTTCTTAACAGAAAGTTCAAATCTTAACTGTATATATTTTCTACAAAAGCAGTGAAGCAATGTTTTCCTTCTGAAATACAATTCCATTCTTCCTTGCAAGCAAGCTATTTTTTTTCTTAATTTTCTTTGAAAAACATATTTTTAGTTTCAGCTTTGCCTCTGCTCTGGTCTCAATCTTTTGCATTTGCAGTTAATTGCCTGCTTCAAAGAAAAACAGAGAAGTCTTTGATTTCCTAGATTGGCTAAATTCAATATCTTTCCCAGAAACAGTGGCTCAGTGTTTCCTAACAATAAGCTCAAACGTTTGAGCGATATAATTTCCTTGCTTCTGACACTCATCAAAATCAGTGCATTGCATCCAATTTGGTTTCCTTCATCTCCCAGTGGCAAGCTTAGCTTCAGCTTTATCCACTTTAAACAATACTTGTGTTTGCCACACAGTGTCCTAAAGCTGCAAGGTCTCATTCGTGATATGAATAACATGCACAGTTGGACACCTACATTAAGTATGTATGATGAGATCACTTCCAGTAAAACCTTGAAATGCAGTAATGTGAAAAACATCTGGTTGTTGTGCATTTGATTTAAAGTTGGAAGTCTTGGAGAAAGGGACTATACATTTATTAACGTGTTCTGTACTTTGCAGAGGTTTCCATGCAATTTACTCATTAGACTTCAAAAGTGGGAAATTATACGACCTCTAGACTGAAATTAGCTTATTAGACATCAAAAGTAGGAAAACACATAATCTCTCGGTGGAAATTAGTAATTGCTTGTTAAAATAATAATAATAATCTGAATTTAACACAGCAATTTTGGCCTACAAATCCACCCATCCCGTGCGTGTCTGCTTGGGTGTGTGCATGTGTGCCAAACCAGGGGAGGGGGGCTGCAGGATAGGGGCTGACCACACAACCCCCACTGATTCCCCAGCAGGAGGAGATGCTGGATGCAGCACGGCAGGCAGCCAGGGGCTCCCACGGTGCAGTCCTATGGCAGCACCAAGTATTTCAGTCCACGTGAGATGGCATCTGTTCCCAAAAGGAAGGGTCAGGTTCCAGCTCTGCCACCACCCTGCCGTGGCCACGAGCTCTGGGGCAGTTGGGTGAGCGTGACCCGCTCGGCATCGTCTCCGCATCTGTGGCTCTCCCAGCAAAAATGTGTGGTATGCTTGAGGAGTATCAGTAGCGAGCCGTGGTAACCATAGAAATGCATCTGTTTAGCAAATTGTGGAGAGGAAAATTCAACAGAAATGGCCAGAGGAATGGATTAGAGCTACCCCTTGGCAAGGGTGACCTAGCAAGCGGTGCTATTTTTTTTTACTTTAAAAACAAGCAAACAGAAAAGCCCCAAACACGTACGTCTGTGCAACTTGTACTTTTTCATTCATCGCTAGCTGTCTGCTCCCAGACGTGGAAAATATTTGCAGGGACGTTGCCATGTCTCCCACGTTTTGTTTGCAGTCCCACCTCCCTTTGCTGAGATGGCTATTTCTCTCAAAGCCACGAGTGTAGCCAAGTGGGCTTCCCCGTCACCTCCACAGCCCTCTCCCCTCTCTTTGTGCAGAAATGTGCTCTGTGCAGCCTCATGTTCACCTGCTTTGGAGGCAGAGCTGTGCCAGCTCTCCCTTTCCTCCTGGAGCTTTTCTAACACTTGTTAGAGCACTGATCTGCGTGGATTAGGGATCCTGATTGTTGCTATCATTTATTTCTTGCGTGTCACGCGCCACATATTGCCCAAATTCCTTTACAGCACACATGGATAATAATGATAAAACAACAACAAATTCTATTGATCTTCAAAACCAACCGCATCATTTTTCTAATGTGAAAAGATCATGGGGAGATTTCTGTACAATGTTTCTTTGTTCCTACAGCTACCCTGAGCCTAGGAGTACAGATTACATTTGGACTATATGGAATCATTTATCTTAATGTAATGCCAGTGAATGTCTCTAATTATTTAGGAGCTTACAGGGTTCAAACAGTAGCTCAGATTCCCCATACCAGGCCTTTCAATTGCTTTTTATTCTGAAAAATGCGATAGCCCTTGAAAGGAAGGAAAATGTTTTCCTGGCTAAAGAGAGGTCTGAGCTAAGACTTAGCAGGAAATTTTCTTGATGAGTGTCTTACGGACTGGATTTCACCTGTCTTAGCTTGTCCCCTCATTGCTTCCTACACTTTTGACTCTGCTCCCCTACCACGTGCTTTTTATTTAATGGCTAGGACATTTTCTTCCTCGTTTTCTGCTTTTTACAGACCAAGCAGAACATGAGGCGATACCACCAGGGACTGAAGTTAGTGCCAGACTTTTCCCAGTGGGCAGAACAAATGGGAAAAGCCCAATTCTAATCCAAAAACGTGAGAAATTTTTTTGTGAAGTCACGTGGGGGTTTAAGGCGGTGTTTGGGCCAGGCATCCAACTGCCATCGATGCGAAGGGGTTGGTGAGGACCAGTTGGGCAATTTCATTTCCTGGCAGTGCTGGTTTGCTGCTGGTGGCATCGCCATCGGGCTGACTGTGATGGGAACCATCCTCCACCAGACTGGTGGGTTTGACTTAAAATGAGGCAGCAGTGTCTTTAATGAGATGACTCTACGTTTTTACAGCACGTTTGTGTTTTTGCAACCAAACCTCCCAGCCTGGGATTTTGCTGAGTTGCTCTGTTTCCCACTTCCTCCGTTTGCGGTGTGTTGCTGTGGGAGTTGGGCTGAAGCTGGCCTGGCACCAGGCAGAACATCAAACCCACAGCTCCTGCAGTGCAAGGGGTGAGCAATGTCTGGCTTTCTGCTTTATCTAGCAGATCCCTGGTGCTTGTTCCTATCCTGGGCTCAGGAGCCCTGCTCCCAGAGCCATTTGCAAACCTTCCCTGGTGCTTTGGGTGCCTGGAACCTACACCTCATCCCCACCACAGAGGCTGCCCAGGCAAACCCCAAACCCAGGGATGAAGGATAACGCTCCATGAGTTGAACCTGCCAGCCAGGGAGAGATCTGCCCAGATGACTTACACTAACGTTAGTGGAAACTGCACACGGAAACCACAAGCTTAAATCAGGAGGATTATGTCAAAAAAGCAGACTTCACGTTTGTAATCCCAAATGACAGACTGTGAGTAGTATTTTTTTTTTTTTGCTCGCTGTAAAGAACCCATCACTATTTTCAGCCTCTTAAAACTGATGTGTAGCCCAGACTTTGTGGGGGTCAAGTTCTGAAATGGTTTTTGTAATTCAAAGGATAAAGGAAGAAATCTCCCCAAGTGGGGTTATGCTAATAAGCACCTACATGGAAAGAGAAGTCCTTAGAGCTTTCAGCCCAAGTTTTGGCTTGGCATGTCACTGCAGCCCCTGTGCCAAGGTGGGCGAGCTGCTGGATATCTTTTCTCTGTGCTGGTGTGGTTGGGAGCAAGATGAGCCATGCTGCATCAGTCCATCCTGCCTGCCCACCCCTGATGCTTTCCATGGAAGAAAGCCTTTCCTGGCCCGTGGCACTTTTCAGATTGCATCCACTAATTCAAATGAAAGGAAGGCAAAAGACCAACGTCAGGAATCTCCACCATGAATAGTGTTGATTTGTCTGAGGCTGACTGAGCCTGGAGAAATAGCTCCTGAGCTCGTGAGCAGCTAGAGATACAGGGAAGATCCAATACACCAGTCATGCACTGATCAAAATGCATTTGAAGAATGGTGAGGAATTTAATGCTGTGAGTATTGCAACAGGTTGAGAGGGCAAGAACCAAGGTTTTTTGTTTTTTGCCAGGAAACAGTAGCCATTGCTTCAGGGAGTAACTCATCATTAGACTCTTGTCAATGACAGTTTGTGGCTGTGGACATCTGGAAGGGATTTAGCAGAAAGGTCTGGTTCCTGTGGCACTGCTCATCTCCCCATCTGATGGATTCAAAGGGGATGAGGTAGAAGGAGAAAAGAAAACTGAAGATTGTCAGGAGGTGCTTGGCTGCAGGTTGGCAGGCTGCTGGCTTCGTGGTGCTCAGAGGTTGCTCAGTCTTTTAGAAAGCTGCAGAGGAACAGGCTAAAGAGATGTGACCTGCCTTTCCAACCTGCACAGTGAGGTCTGGGAAGTCTTCCAATTGAAAATGCAGCACACGTGGCTGAGGCATGTTGTGCTCGTGCCCTTGGTTTGGTCCTGCTGGAGGTGACCTTCCTCAGCACAGTGCTGCTATACTCAGCATGCTGATGAGCCACGTGTTTTAATATCCCACAAGATTTGGTGTGTCATCCAGTGCACGACATGTGTTCTTTACACAAGGACAAGACGAAGGAGGATAGCTGGTCTTTGTGTTCAACTTGCTATTGGGATATGCCATTGGGTGTCTCATGTTTTTGTTTTTGTTTTTCTTCTAGTGCCTTCTGGGCTAAAATAATAAGGGTCTGTCCAGAAGTCAGAAGTCAGCCTGCTGGCTCAGACCTTGGTAGGATCCAGATACAATTCCTAATTTGGGAAATTTCTGCTCCAAGAAATCCCTGGAGGAGTATGTCTGGGGAATTCCCTGAGTCGTATTTTAAAGTGTACATCACTGAAGTCCAGAGTAAGGCTGATGAGCTGACCAAAGACACAACTGCCTATGAAAGTATTCCCAGCAATAATACGCTGAGAGGATCTTCAGATGAGCGTTCAACATTCTTTTTTATTCCATTTTTCACTTTGGAAAATGTTTGTTTGTTTAAAAGAGCTTTCAGGGAGTTTGACTATTGGGATTTTTGACAAGCCTTGAAAATTCAGAGCACCAGTGTGGGTGCTGGAAATGCCTATCTGTACCTATCTTGCATCCTGGCAGCTGGCTGTGGCCTGGAGCAAGACTTGGTGCATGTTGCTGGGTGTGTGTTTGCAATAATCACATCCCCTGAGCTCTGTGCTTTGCTCTCAGATCTCCTACCTACCTGACCTGGCCTCTAGAAAAAAAAACAACAACTACAATTTGGGATTTGCGATTAAACAACCATGACCTCATCCTGGGAGTTTCACATTGCTGCGAGGATTAGGACCATATGACTGGAAAGGCTGTCTGATAAATATTTGTTCCTGCTCATGGACAAAACGTCTCTCCCGCAGCAGCTGGAGGAGGGAGCTCTGCTTCCCGCTGCGATGGGGCTCTGCAGCAGCTCCCCGAGCTCCTCCTCGCATCAATTAACCCATCATCCCTCCCGTGTACTGAAAGGAGAAAGCAAACGTGTCTGCCTGCCAGCTTGAGAGTCAGAGTGATGAGTACAGACGGTGCCAAAGCATTGTGAGAAGCAGACGTAGAAGAATTAAAAACTAATAATGAAGAAATTTGTCTGTCGTGGTTGTGCTGCAACTGCCAGACTAATCCTGCTGGCACCCTCCCAGGTTAGAGTATCGCTTATTCATGTTCTTAGTAGCTGGCAATGCCGCTTTGGAGGAGCAGTGGTGGAAAGAACTTTGATTTCAGGCAGCTCTTTGGTTGCAGTGAGGTTTTGCTTCATTTGAATTCCAGATTTCCAGGCACTTGGGGCTAATTCTAATACAAAGTCCTATTGTATTGCATGAAGAAATAACTTCTGTGACTCCTCCCATCAATGCCAAAAGCTCGGGTTCTGTTTACCTTGCACCACTGAAATCAAGAGATCACTTTGCCTGAGCAAGAGGAGCTGGATTTGGCCCAAGACATCTTGCTTCACGTCGTGCTGTCGATCCCATAAGATTCTGTGTCTCTGCTTTCCCCCAGCTATGGCTGTGCCCAGCTCCTGGTGCACACTCAGACATCCCCTGCCAGACCTATTCCCACACCCGTGTCTCCTGTAAAAAGCCACAAACCCAAATGCATGTGGATGTCAGAGATGTGTGCACGTCCTGCTGGATAAAGCAGCGTGTGCCTGTCCCAGTGCCTGACCAAAACACGTGGAAAACACCACTCCTTGCGTTCTGCAGAGAAGGAACTACGTAGACCTGGCTAGTTGTAGAAGTGGTTTATCCAGGAACATATGTCTGTACATTGAACTTGCATAATGAAGGCAATTATTTTCCATTCAGCCCTCCTAACTCATTGCAGCATTCGTTCTCAGCAGCAGTAAGGAAATGGATCCAAACTGTTCCAGCTCTCCTGGCCCTCTATCAAGGAGCCTTTACAAGCTGTGTAGACTGCATTACCAAATCATTCCCTCTTAGAAATGATTACGAGCCTTGTCATGTTATCTACTCAACTGTAACTACAAAACCACTGTGACTAAATGAAGCCATATGTCCCCCTTGATTCCTTGCAGTGATGAGGAACCCTGCATGCCTACCTACGAGGGCATGTGTTTCTGTCTGTGTGTGCATGTATATGGGTGGCAGTGCCCCAGAACCACGTTACTGGGTGAAGCTCTGCTTGGCATGCAGCCACCCAAAGCAGACAGTGGGGAATGGGATGTCTGCGTCTTCCCATTGTCCTTCTCCCCATCCCAGGCCTGGCTTGGTGCAAGTTTCCCCCTCCCAGAAAGCATCTGTCCAATTTTACCAAAAGAATATCAACAATACAACAAAAATCACAAAACCATAACACCTGGGAAGGTGATTTCCCTGCACAACTGGCTTTTTTGTCATGCCAAGAAGGGGGGTGCTCAGCTTCCTCCCTTCCAGTTGTGCAGCTCCTCCAGGATGTCACATCTGTGGTCACACAGACCTGAGGAGGTCATGGAATCATAGACAGCATCACTACATTTGGAAAAGACCTCTCAGATCCCCCCCCCCCCTGCCTCCATGCCCACTGACTGTCCCCACGTGCCTCATCTCCACGTTCTGGAGTACCAAAAGGGATGGGGACTCCACCACCTCCCTGGGCAGCTGTGCCTACACCTGACTGCTGTTTTGGAGGATTTTTTCCTAATTTCCAACCTGACTCTCCCCTGGTGCAACTTGAGGCCATTCCCTCTCATCCTATCACTGTTATCTGGGAGCAGAGGCTGACCCCCACCTTGCCCCAGTCTCCTTCCAGGGAGCTGGAGAGATCAGTGAGGTCTGCCCTGAGCCTCCTCTTCTCCAGACTGACCCATTCCAGTTCCCTTAGCACGTCAAAGTGATGTGCAAACACTATGTGAAATGGCCAAAAGCTATTTTTGTTTCACACTCTTTCTATTTCTCCTAGATGCAAGCATCTTTTCCTGCTGTTGAAGATGTAACTCAAGTGAGACATTGCGACCATTGCCCTCTGCCCTGAGAAACACTCTGCTGTTCTCCCAGCACTGCGCTTGGCCTCCCAACACTGTAATTGTGAATATTTTTAGTATACTCCTAACTGTGGGAGCCCACAGGGCTCGTATAAACCCTTGGGTTTGCTTCAGAAATGTGGGTAGCGTATTGCAAAATATACAGTGGGGAACATTCTTGCACTTTCTCACTCTGATGTTTTTTTGTTCCCGTGTTTCACGAACACCACGTGAAACACACCCAGACACGATGGAATAGGCAGTGGCTGTTTGTCACATTGAGTGCATCACGGATGGAGAGTGGGGAGAGAAAACGGCTCCCACAGTCTTGCTTGAGAAATGATGGTGCTGAGCTGTTCTGGAGGGCTGTTCTGAGGTCGGTCTTCGAGTCAGAGTTTGCCGTGGTTTCAGTGAGCTGAATTTCATCCAAAGTCTATAGGATAGCAGGAGCAGCCTCCTGGCTATGCGTGTCCTGTTACAAGATGGTTTATTCACATCATGTAGTTGCAGTATCTTCTTGGCAGGGAGTGATTTCATCTGCTTGCTGTATTTAACAGAAATTAACTGCTACCCCCCTTTTTCTTTTCTTTTTTTTTTTTTTAAAGGAAGTTTCAGTATATCATAATAAACTAAATGAATTCAGATTTCAAAGCTTAGCATCCCAAAATAACAGTCTGCTGTAATTTGGCTCAGGATGCTACAACGTTTGCTCTCTTCCTGCATTACCAAGTGGCCAACAGCCAAGCCCAGCAGATTACGGTGCTGACATCGGGCGTCTATCAGACCTTAAATCAGTCGAAGTGGGCCAGAAAAAACTTGCTTTTATCCATTTTAAGGCCTGTAGACTGCTCTTCAAGTGGTTTACTCTCCAGTGATAGCACAGACTTTTCCATGGCAATGCGTGGAAACGAATACTCCCCAGAACAATACGTCAGAGCAGGATTTCTTAGGGTTTTTCTATTTCATTGCTGGCTTGCTGAAATCAAGAAGATAAATTGAGGGATAAGGAACAAAATGAGAACATGTGAGAGCTAGAAGTGCCTTGTGGGAGCTGTTTTCTGTCTCCTTTTTCTTTCTGGTATATGGACGATCTGACTAAGTGCTGCTGAATTATTCCTTGAAAGTTGGATTGCTGCTCCTTGTGACTTCCTGCCCTATAATTTTACTGTATCGTATATCTGCAGCATGGGCAGGGGGAAATAGAAAACAGATGAGGGGATATCAGCTCGGCCCCACAGTGCTGTTCAGTAGTTTTGGTGGGTTTATTTTGTGTCTGTGCCCATCCGTGTACGCAGGAGAAATGGAGCAATGCAGAGACCTTCTGAAACAGACTCATCCCAAAGCATTTAATGTGGGAAGACAGTTACGAGCTTACACGATGAGGTAAGACAGTTGTGTTGTTTATCCCAGAGAAGATGAAACACATATTTCTTCCATCTCAGTGACACGTTAAAAGGAAGGAGAGTATGGTGTGGAAATGCCTTTTTGGCCAGCACTCCCCGGGGCCAGGGCAGTGGGGTGCCTGGCAGTGCCCCGCTACGTACCGGTGGGGCGGTCGTTCATTAATTTGGGCAGGCCTAACAAGGCATCCAGCAACAACTCCGGGCTTAATGAGAAAGGAGAGCCCAAACAAACAGTCTCTCCACCTGGTTTCCTTCAAGCAGAGTTGGCTTTGGGATGGAGCACGGTGGCTCCGGGAGCTGCTGGGTACTCAGAGGGCTGCAAGGGTCCTGTATGGATGCTGCAGACTGAGGATCTGGCAGAGCTTTGTGATGGGGATAAATGCAGGGGGGGTTCTTTCTCTCAGGCTCTAAAAAGGTGGTGGAGGCACTGTCCCGGGAGGTGTTCAAGAAACATGTAGGAGTGGTACTTAGGGACATGGTTAAGTGGGCAGTATCGGTGATAGATGGACCAGGAGATCTGAGAGGTCTTTTCCAACCTTAATGATTCTCTGACTCTGTTTCTAGTATTCTAAGGCAGTGGCCCTTGGCCCACTGGATTTGATGGCCAAAGCATGTTTCAACTCTATTATTCTCTATTCTCTCTCTATACATTTCTTTATTCATCCCCCATCTCCAAACACAACCCTGGTTTTTATTTTATTCTGAATTCCCACCCAAAGGCTGAGCAGGCTGCAGGCCTTACTGGGGCCTCCAAGACAGCCCGTGCTGCCTGCAGCTCTCTGCATTGCTGATCTGTGTGTTACTGCAGCCATAGCACTGCACACACACACAGTGCCTTTTGCACAGAGCTTTGAGAAGCGCCGAAGGATAAACCCCACCAATTCCCTTCTGCCCCATGGGAGGAGGCAGGGAAAGCAAGATTAGTTCCCTTCCTTTTACAGCAGACTCCAGACACATCAGATGAAGCTGCCTACAAAGGGAAACAATGAGGATTGTGTGGTTTTAACCAGGAGTTTTTTTTGCAAGACTGATGTGTGAAAGAGAGAGCGTGGCATGAAGGAGCATCTGCTGTGCCCTCAGTGTGTGAAACTGAGTGGAGATTCAGTCTGCCTCAGCAGTGTGGGTTGTACCAAATACAGCTAAAACTTTTCATCACGGAAATTGTTGCCTATACTACTATGAGGAAAGCAGAACTTTAATACGGCAGCCTTTAAATTCCATGCTGTTGATCATAGAATCAGTAAGGTTGGAAAAGACCTCTCAGATCACCAAATGCAGCCATCAGTCCATCCCCACTGTCCGTGCCCCTCAGCTCTCCTATGGCTGTTACTGGGGGAGGTGGAAAGGTGATGGTTTGTTAACCCTCCTGTGCAGCTATGGAGCAAAGCAAAAGAGATTTATGCTCTAACTTCAGCCTTCAGATTTGTTTATACAGCCGAATCTTTAATAGCCTCTGATTGAGGCTTTGGGGCACATCTTGTGGTCCCCTCTGTCAGTGGAGCAGCTGTTACCCTGAAATGCGTACAGGAGTGTCTGTACAAGTGCCATTTTCCACGTGATTGATCTCAGAGTATTTGCATGAGTGTGCACAGAGCCCACTGGACGTGGATTTCATTTCAAACTCAACATCTGCCTGAAAGCAGAGGTTAAAGCAAGTGCAAGGTGAAGCACTGCTCATTCACAAGCGGGTTCGTCACAGTCTGATGGCCCCATGTATTGGAATATTTCTTTGAAACGGGCAACCCACTCTCAAAAAGATTCACGGGAACTAATTGAAGGCTTGGTCAGTACAGAGAGTCCTGCTGGCATGGGGTAATGAATGGGGATGCACTGAAGAGGAACCAGGAGGCAGTGGGACTGCAAGGGAGGGACGGGGAGGAGGAAAAACAGCAGTGGGAGATAAAAACATAAGACCTAGATGGGGAAGGTTGGGGTTAGGCAATAACTAACAGGGTTTAAAACCCATAAGATGTGAAGTCTCTATTTCTCATCTTTGGGGCTGGAGACAGCAGCCCTTGCAGGTCATTCTTTGTGTTCTATCCATTTGATGGAGGAGCAGTGAGGAGAGGAAACCCGAAACTGGGGAAAGGTTTTGTGTACTTTATCCCAGAAGGTTAATGCTGTTTACACTGATCAGAATTATTTACTGCTGAGGGAAAATTATTTTTGTAAATAAAAAGTGTTTATTATTGCTGAAGAGTTCTTCTGTTTGGCTCAGTGGCTGCTCCCTGGCTACATTTCAATTCCTGTCCATTGCTGAGCTGCTGCCCTTCCTGTAGCCTGCAGATTCCCTCGAGGCTTTTGCAGAAGTCCCTAAGGACAAGTGGCCACAAAGGACCCCTTCTGCCTTCCAGAAAGATTGAGGGAGAAAAGAGCCCTTCAAGTCTGTTGTTGGTCCAACTAGAGTGAGTTCATCAGGAACACATCTGGAACGCTGCGGTGCATCGGGGTGATGAAATTGGGAGCCAGGTGACATGAGGCTTCCCTGACTCTTTCATAGCATCAATAAGGTTGGAAAAGACTTCCAGGTCCAACTGTTGGCCCATCCCTGCCGTTTCTTGAACACCTCCAGGGACGATGACTCCACCACCTCCCTGGGCAGGCTGTGCCAGTGTGCTGACACTGCTCGAGGGGCACTGCTTTGTGCTTCACCCACATTTCAGCCCCATTACAACTTCTGCTCTGTCTCTCCCCTTGGGACGCCCATGGGGTGGGTGCGGTGTTGGCTTCGGTGCAGGTCTGGCTTCCCTGCTTTTGTCACCGTTATGAGCACTGAACACTGTTGTCTTCTCTTAGCTGGGATGGAAATAGGATGGAAACTTCCCATATGAGCTGCTGTGTTGCCTGGGATGCTGGGGCTGTCTGCAGGGCTGGGCAGGCTCCCAGGGCACCATCATACTGCCACAATGGGCTGGCATCTCACAGCGTCTGTAGCCCTTCAGAGGGACTTGTGGGATGGCTTGGGGCTTCACCCAGGGGACACAAGCAGCCTGGTCTAGCAGAGTGCACTGTCAGCAGCCCCACTGCTCCTGCTGGGCTACGAAAGGAGCCTCTCACCAAGCAGGGCCCTGAGAGGTGGTGGCATGCAGCAGCCACGTGAGAAGGTGCCAGCACAGGATGGGCAGACAAACAAAGGCAGCTCCCTGGGGGCTGGGATCGGACGGGACCCCCTGAGCACATCGGGAATGTGGCATCGGTGGGGAAGATGGGGGGGAGGAGGGGGGGGAGGGGATGGGGTGGGAATAAAGTGTTCGGAAGGAGAACTGCGGACGAAGGGAGGCTGGAAGAGCGCCCTGCTCGAGGACCGGCGGAGGGCTGGGCAGACGGCCCGACGGCTGGATGCCGTCCCCGGGGCGGCCCCCTCTCCCCCTCCCTCCCCCCCATCCCGCAAGGCCGGGCCGGGCGGTGGCTCCGCTCCCCCCGCGGGGCCGCCCCGCCGCTCCCCGCCCCCGCTCCGCCGCCGCATTTAACGGGGCCGCGCGGCTGCTCCGTCCCGTCCGTCCCGTCCCGAAGCGGCCCCGGCCATGCTGCGCCCGTCGCTGCCGCCGCCGCCGCTGCTGCTGCTGCTGCTGCTGCTGCTGGGGTTCGCCGCCGCCGCCAAGTCCCCGTACCAGCAGGTCCTGCAGCACAGCCGCCTCCGCGGCCGGCAGCACGGGTAAGCGGCGGCTCCGCTCTGCCCGCGGGGAGAGGGGGGAGAAAAAGATAAACAACGAAAGAAATAGCCACGACACTTTCTTTTTTATTATTTATATTTTTTTTTCTTCGGTGCAGCTGCCGGGCTCCGTGTGCGGGGCGAGCCCGGCCGCGATCAGCCGCGTGCTTCCTCCCCTGCCACTTTTCCTTCCTTCCATAGCACTTTTCCTCCCTCTGACAACTTTTCCTTCCTCCCTCTGACAACTTTCCCCCTTTCTCTCGGGATGCTTCCTAGTCCCGGTGTCCTCTTGGATCGCTCAGTGATGCTATCCTCGTTAAGGAAAAACGGGAGGAAAAATAATAATCCCGGATTTGGAATTGCTAAGCATCCCATGGAAGGGATTATCGCTTTCATGAGCGTATAGAAAAAAAAAAAAGAAACCAGTTTGAGTGGCAGAAGGGTGAGCACCAACTTGATCTGACTGCGTCGTGAATGTTTTCCTGACTTCTTTAACCAGAGACCTCCGGAGGTACGGAGTATCCCAGCAGTGTGGGTAGATCTCTCTTGCTGGATGAGCAGTGTAGCGTGATGTTTTTACTGACAGGTAGAAAACCGACCGGGCGTTCACGGCTGCTCCCGCTGTCTTTATAGTAGAGTTGGGAACGAGTTGGAGTGAAACGACGAGGGGAAGCTTCAGGTGGCATTTGTCACCCGTCGCGGTGGCACTGATTGAACTGCAGCCCTCCGTTTAAATGCATCGCCTGAGGGTCATGAATGGCTTTACAAAAAAAGAAAAAATAAAAAGCCCTGGGCTGAAATATTGCAATTTGATACGTGCTGGCAGGGATCCAGCCCAGTATTTACAAGAAGGGGGAACGCTTTGCCTGTCTGACCAGGCGGAGAATCTAAGGGGGGCAAACCCCGAGAGCAGACGTCTGTTTGTAAAACCTCGGTGCTGAGTGAATCGCGGTGATTGATGCGCAAATACAGCGTTGTTCTTCACCTCTGTGCCGTCCGAAACGAAGTGAATGTGCTCAGGGCTGTGAGTTGGTGCAGCTCTGAACACCGATTTGATGATGTGTCGAAGGGGTGCAGCGATGTCACATCGCAAGGCTGCGGGGCACACTGCCCTGCCTAGGAGGGATGTGCAGGAGGAGTGCCCCTCTCTGCGAGCATCCTCTGCTCCATCAGTGCTCCCCTTGAGCCGGGCAGCAGCGCTGGGCTCTGCGGCAGCACTTGGACATCTTAATTCATGAGTGCATCAGCTCAGGTCTGCGAAGGGAAAAGAATAGGGGGAGCATTAATGTTTGGAGATGAAAACATCCGAGCATCGCTTGGGTGCAGGACCTGGGGGGTTGTGCAGGAATCCCGCCCTGCTCTGCCCCTTCCCCAGCTGTGCCTGCTGAGCGCTGGGCTCCAGCACAGCTAACAATGGGCGGTTTGATCAGCGCGGCGTGCTGGGAACGCCATGGCAGACGTGATGAACTCCAATGAGGAGAGGGGAGAGTGTTGACAAATTCGTTTTAAGCCAGACTGGGCAAAGCCCCAGAACGCAGCACGGCGGGGAGCTGCTACTACAGCCGGCCTGTGGGAATCACTGACAGCACGGCCCTGGGGGGACCTCTCTCTTCCTCAGGGAAGAGCTTTTCCTGACAGGTCGTCCCCCTGCAGTGCTGGGTCCAGGCTAGGGAGGAGGGGGAAACGAAGCACCGGTTTGGGGTTTTCTTGGCAGGCTTCTCCCAGGGACGTGGGGGAAGTGATCAAACGAGTCCTTCAGTAGCCAGGCTTGTCAAGATGAATATTAGAGGGATTGTCCACCGCCGTCAGCCAGACGCTGAAATTGAGGCGAGATTCGGAATTTCCATCTAATTGGAACCACATTTCAGCACGGCGGGGCCAGGGGAGCAGAGGTGGGCTGAGTCACAGAGCACAGACGTGTCTCTCAGCCGTGATTTGGCGTGGAAAGCACAGAGCTGCTGCCAGCCTGCACCAGCTGGATGTTTGAATTTGTGATTTCTACTCTTTTTTCTTAATAGATTCCCTCTACTTGTCGCTCCCCCTATATATAACAAGGGAATGATGTGTGCCCACTCGCACTAGCAATGGGCAGAGGGGGCCGTGCCCGTGCCCACAGCTGCTGGCATGTGAAACACAGAGTGGTGGAGATGGGAGGAGGAGGGAAGCACTGTGCTGGCCAAAGCAGACACGAGTCAGCTCCTGTTTGACCACAGCTTTGCTCTCAGCTTCTTAGAAAGCTGAAATGCTGCTGTCAGCTCTCAGTGGGATGGTTCACACACGCAGTGCCCCACGTGTGCTCTTCTGGTGGAGGAGCTGCTCCTGGGAGCTGCTAAGTTGGGGTCTCACAGCTGCCACTGGTCTGTGCTACCCCACACAGTGCTGCCCTTCCTCATCAGCATCTGCTTCCAGCGGAGGCTATCAGACAGCAGAAGGATCTGTGCTGGGTGCTGATACATATCCGTCTTCCATTAGCTCCTAAACAACAAAAATTTGGTGGCTGTTTGAATTATTGCAGAAATATCATAGGTTTCAGCTGGGGCTCCAGATTGTAAATTGCTGTTTGACACAGAAATCGTAACCAAACTGTTATTTTTAATTATTTTTTCATTGGGAAGAGGTGAAAGATGGCCAGATGTGGAGATTTTGAGCAAGGTAAAGAAAAACATAACCTTGCAGAGTGAAGAGAGAGCTCTTCCCTTTCTCCCTTTGCTTTGCGGCTGCCCCAACACACCCCGCTCCCCATGCTCCCTCCCCCTGACCCCTCCAGGTGCTGCTGGGCCCCTAACAGACCCCACTCTGCTTTGTCCTTCCCGCAGCCCCAACGTCTGTGCTGTGCAGAAGCTGATTGGCACCAACAGGAAATACTTCACCAACTGCAAGCAGTGGTACCAGAGGAAGATCTGCGGGAAGGCGACGTGAGTACTTGGGAACCCCCCAGGTCTGCCCCAAGGACCCCGCTGAGTGCTGGGGGGAGAGGCACATGGTGCAGAGCAAGTTGGATGTCCTGGACATTGTTTCGAACAAAAAGGGGAGATTTAGATTGGATGTAAGGAAAGGTTGTTTACAGTATGGGTGATGAGGCACTGCAGCAGGTTGTCTGAAGGTGCATTGGGTGCCCCATCCCTCCAGACAGCCCAGGTGGGGCTGAGGGGCTCTGAGCACTGTGGGTGTCCCTGCTTACTGCAGGAAGAGGGACCAGATGGCCTTGGAGGGACCCTTCCAACCCAAACCATTCTATGATTCTGTGATATTCAAACCCTGAGGGTTTATTCTAGTTGAATTTCTGTAGGTTCTTGTGTGACTCTCAATGCTGTAAGGGGTGGATGCCATAACAAAGCATGGAGCAGTTGTCTTCTAGTCGTTAGTGTCTCTCCTCCTTTCGCTGCTAGGCCCATTGCTGCCTAGCTGAGAAAAACAAATCAGGCAGAGAAGGCAGCCTGATGGATGTTGGAGAGACCATAACCTTCATCTACACGTTTTCTTTGGAAGTAAATACAGAAACGAAGAGGTGTCTCTTTCTAGCCAGCGCTCTGATGACTCCACCAGGAAAGTTAATTACACTCCTGGGCCAACTCTGCATCTAAAATTGCAAACAGTAATGTTCAAGTAGCTGTTGCATAAAGGATGGGCCCGATCTGCCTGGGGACATTCCTGTGAGTGATGCAGTCAGCAGATAATGCGTGCCTGACTCGGTGCCAGGCTGCGATCCAGAGTGGGGAAGCTTTTTTTTTCCTCCGTGGAGTCCAAATAGAGCTTCAGATGGATGAAACCAAAGGCTGGGCAGCTTCTCCTCGGTTGAAGTCATGCACCTTGAGAAGTTGCTGAGCTAGAGCAAACAACAGGAATCGTCCGCTGCGCGTGGACCCGTGTAATGTGTAATTGGATCTATAGGAACGTGCTGCTCTTTACTGCTGATTAAATAAACTCTGGTTCTGTAGTAAACAGCAGGCTTTGAGGTCTGTAGTGGGGGTGAGCTGTGCTGCTCTTGTTTTGGTTGCCTTTGTTGGTTTAGCAGTTTTTGCTGGCTGTCGGATTTGGTTTTATGGATCCGTGTTGGTATTGTGAGGAGGGAGGTAGAACTGCTCCTTATGTGGAGCAAACCAGCTCCCCCCTAAGTCTATGGAAGCACCAAATCTAGGCAGATTTAACTGGAATGATCAGAATTCAGACTCCCATCTTGGCTGGACAGTGGCCTTTTTTGATGTCAGTGGACCAGATTCTGGCACGGCAGCGTGGTATCATCTTTGCTTCTTCTGATAAGAGAGTAGTGTGGCCTCCAAACAAAACAAGATAGTGCTGTGGGTGTGGGATAGCTTTGCCCTTAAAATCACTGAACAGCAAAGAGATGCCAACCATGGGTTGGTTCAGCTCTGAAGCGTATCAGAAGCTAAACCTCAAGTAACCCAATGTGCTGCTGCATTTGGCAGAGAGCAGCTCACCTGCTTATCTCCAGGAGGAACTGAGGCATCTGGTGATGTCATTTTGATGGAGTGATCTCTCCCAACCTTCTTTCCCCTGCTTTTACCCAAATGTCTTATCCAATGATGCATTGCTGAGAAGAAAGCATATGCAGCATTAACCTGTGTGTTAACCTATGAGATAATGTTCCCATTACACATGGAATTTGCTCGCTGTTCTTTGCGTCATCCCAACAATGGGTTTTACTGTCCTTTTCTCCCTTCCTAACCACTTCTGAGCCCAGGCCTTGCTCTGCTCCTTATGTGCTGATGCAAAACAAAGGATGTGTGCCTCACTCAGATTTTCCAGAGGACCCTGGGACAGCTCTGATTACAGACTTCTGCTGGTGATGGCTCCCGCTGGACGCCGTGCTCCCGGCGTATGGAAGCAATCAGGAGCTGTTCATAAAGGGCATTATTTGCTGTGCTGCTTCAAGCAGACTCTCACAGCAGTGTCAGGGCCTGGGGTGCTTTGTGCTGGGTGCTCTGCCTCCCAGGAGGTGCTCAGCATGAGCCCCAAAACCAGCCCTGTGCATGGGGCTGAGCTGGTCTGGCAGGGCTCCTGAGAACACCTTCATGTCTCAGAGTCAGGATTTGGCATGTGTGGCATAGCTGCAGCCTTCACTTGGGATCCATGCTTGGGTCTTCCCCATGGTGGCTGCAGCACTTTTTCAGCCCAGCAGGTCCCAGTGCCTGTGTCTCACTGGAGCATCTCTGGATAAGCATGATCACTTCTCTTCCTAAAAGGATTTTTTCCACTTTTGTGAAGCTGTAGGTTGGGAGATGCTTGACTCAGCGCATCCACTTTGCTTTTGACCTATTATCTTCTTCATTTGCTTGAAAGGTCAGTGGTGCCACAAAATGTGTGTTGCAGATGCAAGTACCTGGCTCCAGGAGGGTACATTTAACTGCTTGATTTCTTCTATTTTCCTTCATCCTAGCATGTTCAGAGACACAGAAAAACTGGAGAGCTAGAATCACAGAATCATTAAGGCTGGAAAAAGCCACTGAGATCATCTAGCCCAACACTCAGGATGTGCTTGGTCTTCACTCTTACCTCCAGGTGCATCACCTTCCAGGTGCTGCCCCAGAACCACTCCCAGAGGTGCAGAGGATGCTGCGTGGCATTGCTCTGTCACTCTCACCTGGCAGAAACAACTTCTATCTGTGAGCACCAGCCTTGGTGGCATGGCTTTGCAGACTTGTTTCTTGAACAGCATCTTCCAGTGCATTGGAGTGGAGCACTGCGCCGGTGCTGGATGTGCACGATGGAAAATCCAGCTCATGCATCTGAAGGGGACTCTCACCTCTTTATCTACATTATTATTATTATTATTTCTGCTTTTCTCCTCTTTGCTAAAGTGTTGGCTCATGCATTTGGGGAGAAATTAGATAGAGGATTTATGTACGTTTTATCATTGCATTGCTTGCTGATGAAGTGAGATAAGGCAGTTGGCAAGAAGGCTGACGCTGCTTTGACTTTAATGAGCACTGAAACAAGATTGTTTTGGTAATTAGGTAATTTTCCACTGTTGGTTATTCCAAGGCCAAGGAAATAGTTTTTTTAGAGTATATTCTCATCGTTGTGACTGGGTTTTTTATATGTTCCTACCTCCCTGAAGAACGGGGCTCATACTTTTGGAAGTGGGGGTTGCAGTGAATGCTTCCCACACACACTTTCTGCCTTGATAGCAGAACAACTTACACACTTTTTTTTTTAATTATTTTTTTTTCAGGAGTAACTAGTAGCAGTAAGCTGCCCCTTAGTACTTTTCCCTATTCTTTTGAATGAATCTATTTTCTTCTGTGTATGTGTGTGTGATGTGCTTTCCTCAGCTCAGGAAGAGAAATGAATCTCTGGCACACTTTTTACAAAACCAAAACATATGGGTTTTGTTACAGGAAATTATTACAAATGGATCTTTATTCACTAATATATGCCTAAGCTTATTTTTATTACCTTGAAAAATGCACTTAAAATTTAATTTCAGATCCTAAGAATGCCCCAGCAGTGAAACAATGACTAATAAAAAGCAAGGAGCTTGCTTCTGCACTCAGGCTCTTGGCCATTTAGGAATGCAACGTTTCCAAACTGAAGCCTGAAGAGCTATGGAGTCTCAAGTCCAAATTTCTCAGTGAGGGGGGCAGAAAACTGTGGCTGGAGGTGTTGCAGAGTGGGTGACAAGTGCTGTTTGTGGGAGAGCATTGCTTATTGAACTCATCCTGCGGCGTGGAGCCAGCTGAGGTGACACCAGCATCTTGACTTGACTCTTGTGCCAAATCCTGTGGATTTTAAGGATTTGGTACTTCCAAAACCCTTGGACAGCAGGGTCAGATTGTTCACCTTGTGAAAACTGGGGCTCGTGGAGAAGATGTCAAAGGAGCACCCTTGTTTCCATATAGATCTGTATGGTACTGTGGGGCAGTGCAGCTCCCTGGGGCTGGATGAGGCTGCAGGACCAGCGGGCCCCAACACTGAGCACTCCCTTGAGATGTATCCATGTTTCATTGGAGACATTGGGTGGTCACACTGGATGGCTTCACCTCAGCCCATCAGCCACAGCAGGGAACATGGCTGAAGGCGGGGATGGCTTTGTGAGCCCTTAGACTGGCTCCTTGTAGGGGCCAGCACTTGGCTGGGCGCCTTTATGCCCAGCCAGCCTTTCCTGGTATTCAGAAAGCCTTAGAAATAAATCCTTCTTGAGATTATACGGGATGAGATGGGAGGGGAGGTTGTGAATGGTGAATGGCACACAGGGCCAGGTAATGCTGGTGCGTCCCTTCAGCGGGTGATTGAGACCGGGAGCTCAAAGGAGCCTGCCCACAGTTGGAGTTGACCCCCCTGCTGGCCTTGGTGCTCCTCGCTGTTAGCTGCCCTGGTGTGGTGATGCTGGAGATGATCTCCACCTCAAAAAGCAGGTGGTGTGGTCCTGTCCCATCCCACTGCCCTCGGGTCCTGTCCCAGCCCCAAGCAGTGAGCCCTGTGTGCATCACATCCCACCCCCTCCTCGCAGCTCATTCAGCTCCCACTGATCCATAAATAAGCCTTTTAAAGCCTGTGTCAGCACTCAGGAATTATTTATGCTGAACTTTGCAGTGATTTCTTTTTAATCAGCTCTTCGTCTTTGATTACAGCTCCGAACCAAGGGAACTGTCTAGACTGGGTTTAGCTTCTAGGGTGGAAAAAAAATGAAAAATGGGAGGTAGGGGAGGGAGGTGGAGCAGGGAGAAAGCGTTCGTTTGTAATGAACATTGGACAGAGGGCTGAGGAGAGCGGAGCAGCAGGGTGTTAAGATCTCCAGTAGTCAAAGGAAGGGATTGCTTTAGGCAAACTCTTTCCCACATGGAATATATAATGTCTAGACAATCAGTCTGGGTTTGCTTTGTAATTCTCTGAGGAAACCATGACACGGAATTTATTTGCTTCTGTCACAGAGAAGCAGGTATTTGTTTCACTTGCTGGCTCTTAATTACCCTGAAGAATTCCCTCTTAAACCCCAGGCATTTCCACTGTTTTTTAACACTGTTAAAATGATGACAAATATCTGAAGCTAGAGGATTTTGCTTTCTCTGAGTGGGTGTGCACCGGGCTAGTCTCAAATCCAGATGGGAGCACAGAGGAAACACTTCTCTTCAGGAGGAATATCAATTGTGTCACTGCCCCAGCCCATCCATCAGGTGGCCTTGCTCCTTCCATGCCGAGCCTGAGAGCAACGAGTGAAAGAAACCCCTGTGAAAAATAAACAGGCCACTCCTGGGCTGACTTTTATGAATTTATTTTTTCCTGTTTGTATGGTGAAGTTCCCTTTAATGGTCAGCTTTGAGCATCAGATGACTTCTTTTATTTCCCATTGAGCTGCAGACAATGGGTGCAGCATTCAGGCCGTGGATGCACATCCATCAGCAGTTCCAAGAAGCCAACACCAGAGATGCCCTTTCCCCTCTGGATCTATCGTGCCAGTGTTGCTGTAAACAAGCAAATGGTTTCTGAGATGGACAGGAATGGGATGAAGCACAGGGGAAATGCTTGGCTGGTTTGGTAGAGCAGTCATACTGGAGCTGCAGTGCTTTGCCCAAACCCAGCTGATACACTGGGAGATCCTCCTGAGGAAAGGGATGAACTCAATGAACTGAACTCCCACTGCCAAAAATACAAATACAAATCAGAGCTATTGGGTGTTCTGGTTACATTTTGTGTTGCTTCCCTCTGTCGTGGATCAAAGAAGCACTTGAGTTTTGTCAGTCCTTATTCTTACGTGCCTTGAGTGCGTGTGCCACCACTGGCTTGAAGCTCTCAGTGGTATAGGTGGCTGCTCAGTATTTGCTGCTGGCTTGTGCTGGAGCAAAGCAGCTGGGAAATAGGCAGCTGGCACCAAATCCCACTAGGAGATACCTGGAGATATAGATGTCCACCCTCACTTGCAGGTCTGTGCCTCACCTCTCTGTCCTGTGCAGATCCTGAGCTGGTGCTGAGCTCACCTCCTTTTCTGTTGGGACCATACAGAGACCAGCAAAATAGGTGCTGTTTTGAAGAGAAATAATTTTTGCTCTGTGGAGGAGTTGGCGATGTACAGTCCTGGAAGAGATGATAGATTTGGCTTGTCTTTAGCTCAAGTATGTATTTTTGAGGAAGAGTTTGCTTTAGAAACATCACCAAATAGAGATGAGTGCAGGCAGGGCTATAGCTACTACAGAAAAAGCAGTGAAATACTCTCTGCTAATCTGCTGTGTCCATCTCTTATTCCAGAGTAATCAGCTACGAGTGCTGTCCTGGATATGAAAAAGTTCCTGGAGAAAAAGGCTGCCCAGCTGGTAAAAACATGTTTGACATTTTTTAGTCTTTAAAAATCATACATCACCCCACTTAAGGAGAATGTTAGAAAATTACTCAGAGTGGATTTGAGTTTTGCAATTTGTGCACAAGCTTGCCTTGAATGAGTCAAAAATGGACTTAGCAGAGCACCAGCTGAGTGCCAGATTAGCTCCAAAGCGTGCAAAGTATTCCAGACAACTTAAAACCTTGGATATAATTAAACTCAATCAAGCATGGGAGGGCCATAGGGAATTACTCTTTCCAACAAGTAATATAGCTCTATTGGAAATGCAATACGAGGTAACGACGGAGTAACAGACAGTTCTGCCAGTCTGCTCAGTTCTGTTCTGGCAAGCACTAGTTGAGCAACATTCTGTTCAATAGCAAATGTAGCTCAGTTGCTGGTGGAGGCTGGGGGAGAACTAATGGGGTCTGGGGAACATAACCTCTCCTCTTTCAGCACTGCCTCTCTCAAACATCTACGAGACCCTGGGAGTGGTGGGCTCTGCCACCACGCAGCTCTACTCCGACCGCTCCAACCTGAGGCCAGAGATCGAAGGACCTGGAACTTTTACTATTTTTGCCCCAAGTAACGAGGCCTGGGCTTCCTTGTCTGCTGTAAGAGTTCATTCCTCTTCTTCCTCTTCCTCCTCTGGCTTTCTGTAATATTCAGCCCCACCTGCAGAACAGGTACATCCTGGTGTGGGAAGGGCTGGGAATTTCCAAGATGGGAACCACTGTCCTGATTTGCTCCAGAGCTTTGTTTCTGACAGAGCCCAGTGCTGCCCAGTGATGGGGGGTGCCCAGCAGGGGGTGGATATGGAAGTCACCTCATCCTGTTTTCCCTCCTTCTCAGTGTTAGACGTCGCAGTAAGACAAGAGACTTTCCATCCCTTCCAGTTTTTGTTTGCCAATTTGTTTATTCTTGATAATTTTGAAGCCTCTACTCCCAAGCTGCAGCAGCAGAGCCCCTTATTGGTGTGCAAAGTCCCCTCTCTTTGGAAATGCCTTTGGTCACCTTATTGCTTGTCCATGCTGTGACACCACTCTGGAGCTTGCTGCCCTCTGTCTGCCAAGGACGGGGCTGCCAGAGCTGCTCGCTGCTGCTTTAAGGCAAAAGATGAACTCTGATGGAAGAGCTCTGAGTTTGCACAGGTAGCATAAGGTTGAACACATCACCTCGTACACGTGGCCCTTTGGTACAGCCAAACCTCCTGACTCTCCCCAGCGACAAGCTGAAAAAATGAGCAAGTGCTGAAAAATGTATGTTGCTGATTTTCAGGAAACACTGGATTCCTTGGTCAGCAATGTCAACATTGAGCTGCTCAATGCCCTCCGCTACCACATGGTGAACAAACGAGTCCTCACAGATGACCTGAAGCATGGGACAACACTTAACTCCATGTACCAGAACCTGCCCATCCAGATCCACCACTATCCCAATGGGGTAAGGTGTTGGCATTCAACCTGCCCACAATGGGCTCGTTGTTATGTTGTCTTGCAGCTCCTGCACAGCCCTTTGTCCTCCAGGCCTATGTAATGCTTAGGCTGAAGACTGTTGACTTAGGATAGATGTTTATAAGGACCTAAAAAAGGAACATTTCTAAGTGGATGGTTGCGTAGATGCTGCTGCAGGGAAGTTGCCCATACTGCTGTATAACATGATGCTTAAGTATTTGAAGTTGCATGTTTTCTTAGGGTAGACAAAACCACTGATTGAATGGTATTGTGTTTAAAGAGCTTTGAAAGCAAACAGTTTTTGAAAGAACGTTCTCATATTTTATGGGGTTTTTTTAGGAAACCACATTTCTGCTCCTGCTGGTGCAATATTCTAGTGCCCACTGTGTTCAAAATAGAGTAACAGCAGCAGCTGCTTCACCTTCTTGTTTTAGTGCCCATAACGCCCTGTGCATCTTTCCCTCTGCAGATTGTGACTGTGAACTGTGCCAGGCTGCTGAAAGCTGACCACCACGCCACCAATGGGGTGGTTCATGTCATTGACAAAGTCATCTCCACCACCACAAACAGCATTCAGCACATCGTGGAGACCGAGGAAAGCCTGGAGACCCTTCGGGTGAGTCAGACCCACATGTGCTTAAGGGCTTCTTAAAGATATTCACTCGTCTGACTCCTAGTGAAGCTTGCCAGTGTGTAATGCTGTGACACTTGCAGCTGCTCATAGCATCCTTGTACTGATAGAGCTTGTTTTGCTGTAGGAAGAGTGCTCAATATCATTGGATTTTTATGAGAATAATTGTCACCCTGCTGCTGCTATCAGGAGGGAGATGCAGTCAGTCTGGCCCCTCTCTCTTGTATCCTAAAAACATCCTTAGGAGCTGTTAACTCTTCAGACTTGATGTGTACCAACATATTTGCTTTGCTATCTGCCAAGTTAAGGAATAAAGAGGAAAGCAGAGGAGTTCTGCAGTTCGCCAGCTGTAGAGTCTGGTCTGAATTATTTACTGGAACTGTGGTGACCCTTTCCAGGCACATTGGGGTATTTGAACCGGCTCTGAAACTGGACCAAAAAAGCTCTTGTACTCAGATTTTTGGAGCACAAGGGAACCAAAAGAGGCCAGGCCAAATTTATACAGGGACCAAAGTGCTGAAAGAAGCTATTCAGGGCTTTTGTACGTGCGCTGAAATTCTAAAAGCTGTAATAAATCTGGCTCTCAGTGACTGCCTGGACAAAGCTGCTGACCTTTGCATTCTGGCTGGACGCATTTTACCCTCTCTCCTCGTTTCTCTGAAGGCTGCTGTGGCCGCTTCTGACCTCAACAGCTTGCTGGAGAGTGAAGGCCAGTACACTCTTCTGGCTCCAACCAACGAAGCCTTTGAGAAGATCCCACGAGAGATGCTGAACAGGATCCTGGGGGACCCAGAAGCACTGAGGGGTAAGTGCTTTGTTTATCGAGCCCATCAAGAGACCAAAGATTATTCTATACTTCTTCAGAACTGCTTTTCAAATAGATCTGAGCAACTCCTTGGTACAGTCCAACAATGGCTGCAGTCAACACAATTGACAAGAGCACTAGCATCTAATCAGTGTAACTTCCTTTGGCAGATGAATCAAGTAACCACACAAAACCTTTCTGAAGTTGACAGGAGTGTATAAAAATTATCCATTTAGAACACTTAATTCCACAGACTGCTGTATTAACACCAGCACAATCCGAAATAGCTGCGCGTCCTATGTCATGGAGTCCTGTACTCCCCCTGTACTTCAAAGGCCGTCACCTTCAGAAAAGGATCCCCAAAATCTGCAGTAATTGATATTTCCAGCTCTCTAAGACACTTGCTTCACTCACAGACCTGCTGAACCACCACATCCTGAAGTCAGCCATGTGTGCTGAGGCCATCATCGCTGGGCTGACGATGGAGACGCTGGAAGGAACCACCCTGGACGTGGGCTGCAGTGGGGAGGAGCTGACACTCAATGGGAAGCCCATCATTGCCAACAAGGACATCCTGGCTACCAACGGCGTTGTTCACTTTGTCAATGAGCTGCTGATCCCAGACTCAGGTATTGGTGGTACTGTTGCATCCCTCATTCTGTTCCCTTTCATTTGTCTATTCTTTTTGCCAAAGAAGATTTAGAGTAAGGCTTTTTTTTATAGCAATGAGCGGATTGTGTTTAATGAGATGTCACTATGCATTACTTTTCTTTTCAGCTAAGACCCTGTTTGAGTTGGCCCAGGAATCTGAAGTTTCTGAGTCTATGAACCTTTTCAGACAAGCTGGGCTAAGTTCTCATCTAACTGGCAGTGAGCGAGTGACCCTCCTTGCCCCAGTGAATGAGGTGTTCAAAGGTAAAATGTGGAGTAAATCCCTCTCTTCTATCAGTGCAGCCTACAGATCTGCTTTGAGCTGCCTCTGTTTCAGCATGCAAACCCTATCTCAAATGCCTCAGCTCAGTAGATAGTGGCATCTAGCTTCAAAATTAAAAGCTGTTGTGGGCAATAATCTGCATGTGGACATTTTTAGTGTCTCTGTGGTCATTCTAAGTGACTCACTAGTTCTTTCCTTATTTTCCTGGCTGCAGATAGACGCCCCACTGTTGACAGCAATATGAGAAATCTGCTTCTGAACCACATTGTTAAAGACCAGCTCTCCTCTAAATATCTTTACCACGGTCAGAAGCTACAGACACTGGGTGACAAGGAACTGAGAGTATTTGTGTACCGCAATGTAAGTTTCTGCAGCCTGCAATGCTAAACATGGGTGGTCACTCTGCACAAATGACTTCTGTCTTGAAACTCTGGTGCTGAGGATCTCTCTTTCCAAGCATATGCTGATAAGGTTGTTTTTCTGAAATTGCATTTGTAGAACCTATGCATTGAAAATGCCTGCATTGCTGCCCATGACAAGAGAGGAAGGTTTGGGACCTTGTTTAGCGTGGACAAGATGTTGACCCCACCGACTGGCTCAGTGATGGATGTTCTCAAGGCAGACCATCGCTTCAGGTGATTTTTCTGCTCTTCCTAGGTGCCAGTTAGAAGCAGAAGAGCTGCTTCTATCTGCTTCTGTTATATTTATTATGGATCGTAGTCTCATCTATACATAATTTTTCTAACATGGAAGAGTACCCAAAACCACAGTCTCAAATCATAGAGAGTGAGACTTCAAATAACCCTTCGTTGAATTGTGAGCCAAGATTGTGTGGTACCCCCTGTGAGTACATTATTACAGTAAGAAGCTCTGTAGCCACCTCTGCCAATGGTGGCCAAGCCTTCGTGTCTCCTCACAAGCCACTTTGTCCCCAGGGATTCAGCAGCCCCAACTTGTTTTGTTATTTCTCAGATATTCTGATTGGCCCTCACAGGATCATCTCCTACGTGGTCAACTTCTTGCTTAATTGACTTGCTGGACCCCAGCAGGATTTTGCAATTTTAACTTCACGGCTCAAAAACCAACAAAGGTAGTTTGTGGTGAAGCCATTTGTGTTTTGCATGTCTTGCAGTACATTGGTGGCTGCAATCCAGTCTGCAGGTCTCATGGAGAACTTGAACAGGCCGGGTACCTTCACTGTGTTTGCCCCAACCAACGAAGCTTTCCAAGCCATGCCACAGGGGGAGCTCAACAAACTGATGGGTGAGCATTTCTAGAGCATTCAGCTGCCATGTGTTGTTGATGTAATACTGGAGGAATGGCTCAGGTTCTCTGCCATGTCTCATTCTGTCAGCTGGGAGCTGGAATTCAGAAAAGCCCAATGCAGCAGAAAGCTGAGGGTGCATAGAAAGGAACAGAATTGAGTTCTCACACGAATTATGGCCATGGGCTTATACTTCTGCTGGGAAGACATGTTTGTAGTCTGTGCTGCGAACTTCCTATGACTTCAGTTTGGCTGGGCTGGTTGGTGTGAGCAAGACAACTCTAAGGTGTTTCTAGAGAAACTGAGGAGGTCTCTGCCTTGCACAACAGGGATGAGAGCAGAGAGAACATGGCTTTCAGTAGCGTAGGATTGAGGTGTCTAAAGAGAATTTTGCAAATGGAAAACCTGGTCCATGTTCAGCCTCAAGTTGCACTCTGTGGAATGTAATTATTGAAAGAATGGAGCTGCTGTTCCATCTATGCATACGTGGGTAAGGAAGGAAGTCTGACCAATACTCTGGTCTAGCATAGTTGGAGACCAATATCCTGAAAAGCACAGGCATGCAGGCTGGCTGCAGAGAAAAGTGTGGGAGTGTTTAATAACCCTCTTCTGAATAAGCAGCAGGATCTCTTATTTTCTTCATGCTGGAAAATGGCTGTGGTTGGAAACAATGCCAGGTATTCCAGTGTAACATCTTCTCGTCATTAAAGCCCAACCAAACATTGATGTCATAATTCAGGAAGCATCTGCCCATGGTGGCTGGTTATCCTTTTAAGTGCATGGATGAGGAATTGGTAATATCAGACTCCACATCCAGCGCAGTGCTTAATGTATAAATATTTCAGAACTGTTCTGTAGCTATTATAAACGTCTGCAGGAATGAAGTATCCCAGATGTGGGCACTTCAGTTGTTCTTGTTTTTTCACGCAAATATTTAGTTTACACTTCTGATGAAGAAGTGAATCACACTGGTGAGGCTGTGCAGCGTGAGTGCTGGCCACCCTAGAAAAACCGTAAGAGAAAAAAAACTCAGAGTGTATTCAGATATAGGCAGCAAAACAGTAAGTCCACATTGCTGGGGGAGCTTCTCTGGTTTTGTATGTGAAGGCCATGTTTTGCAGTAGTTCTTCCCCATCGTCTGTCTCTGGCTTTTGTTCTGGGTTTTAGACACAGCCTGCAAAGGGGAATGTGGAGGAGGGCTGCTGGCCCACACTGTGCACACTGCTGCCTCTCAGAATATAGATGGCGGTGGGGAAACCTCTTGCCTTCCTAGGGCCTGTTTCAGAGGACATCTAAAGGAATAGAGAGACCCAGTGGGCGAGGATTGGCTCCCAGTCAGTGGACCATCAGTGAGATAGAATCATGGAATGGTCTGAGTTGGAAGGGACCCTCAAAAGTCACCTAGTCTGACCCTCCTGCAGTGAACAGGGACACCCACAGCTCGATCGGGTTGCTCAGAGCCTGGTCCATCTCTCCTGCACTTTTCCCTTTCCTACCCAGCAATCCTGCCATTTCACCCATGAAGACTATTGCAAAGTGTCATTAGTGTTGGTGAAAGTATTGATGTTTGTAAGTACCAGGGTGCTCTCTGTGCTTCCCTATTTAACAGAAGATTTTTCCCCTCTAAGCTTCATTGAGAAGTGAAAATAGCACCAGAAGAAGGTTCGTAGAGTGCATGGTGAGAAAAACAGGAGACTGCATCACAAGAGGAAAGGATTTCATGTGTAGGGCAGAGCTGATATGTCCCAAGGTGGGACACTTTCAGGGGAGATGGTCTTTCAGAGGAGATGGTCTTTCAGGACTTGTTGGGATCCTGACCTGCCAGGTAGGAGTAGCCTCAGTGCCCTAACCATGGGGTATCCGACAGTTCTTTTCAATTTTACAGTTTTCTTTCCCTTTTAGGAAATGATGATATTTTCCATGTAGGGTCATTCCAGCAGATGAAACAAGGGAAGCAAGCTCTGATGTAAATGTAAATGTTTTTCTTCCCCCAGGTAACGCCAAGGAGCTTGCCAGCATCCTCAAGTTCCACATGGCTGACGAGATCCTGGTGAGCGGCGCGGTCAACGCGCTTGTGCGGCTCAAGTCCATGCAGGGAGACAAGCTGGAAGTCAGCATGGTGAGTCAGCAGGGACGTGGCCTGCAACCAGAGCCCATGTTGGGGAACAAAGGATGTCTGCTCAGTTGAGTGGTATGGGAGCTGATCCAAAATGTGCACCAGGTCCCATCAAGTTGTGTTTTTGGGGTTGTAGTGGAGGGACTCTTGCCATATATTCAGTTCAGCAAGTTGGCAATCTTGAAATGTGGTTGGCTTCAGCTTTCTCCCCAGAAGGCCAATTGTAAATGACTTCCAGGAGCTGTTATAAATTTAACCCTGAGTCATGGGGAAAAAACATAAATAAATCAAATGAATAGCTTGTTCAGCTAACACATCTTTTTCAGTGTAATGAAAATGATCTCTGCACAGGCTTCCCTAACACAGCAGGATTTATTTAGATGTATAATTTCATTTCAGAAATGCTGCACTGCATTAAGAGAATGTAGAATCCCCTACTGAGGAGAAATATATATATCTCAGAAAATATATAGCTTGTGACTCTCCCTGTGCATAAGGAAGAAAATGCAGGACAGAAATGGAAAGGTTGCTGTTCCAGAGTCTGTTGAGTTGGCCAACGCATGTCAAACTGCTGCTCAAGCTATCATTTGGTTTTATACTCTCCTTAATTAGCAAGGGAAATGAAAATGCTTACAACCATCTAGTAAACTAATGAGTTCAAGTGAAGGTTTTGTAAGATTGGAAAGCATTGATGACAAAAGTTTCTCATTTTCTGCTTTTTCACTTCATTTTCTCCTCCTGAACAGAAAAACCACATAATACACGTCAACAAGGAGCCCGTTGCTGAAAGTGACATCATGGCTACGAACGGCGTGATTCATGCTGTGAGCTCTGTCTTGCAGCCTCAGGGTAGGTTGGTGCTTAGAAGCACTTAGAGCCACACCATCACTGCAGAACTGTCACCAAAACCACCTCTTGTGTAAGGAGAACAGTGTCAAAATGTGGAGCAGATGGTGCAGGATGGGTGTGTAGCACAGCCTGCTCTTGCTGGAGCCAAGTGCTCTGCTGGCATGCCCTTTTTGGAGTCATGGTCTCTCCTTGCTCCTGACCCTGATCACCTCCATCTCTGCCTTGGGAGGGAACAATTACTTCAGTTTAGTGTGGATGTTATGGGATTTTCAGCACACACATTGAAATACTAGAAGGAAGCAGCCTGCGTGCTTTGAGTGCCATCTATGTATGTTAATATCTGTCTGAATACACATTCATGTATGTAGTTTCTGAATGCTATCTCTGTCCCACTCTTAGCTTCAAGGCCACAAGAGAGAGGTGACGAGCCTGCAGATCCCGCGTTAGAGATCTTCAAACAGGCATCTGCTTTATCTAAGGTAAAAAAAAAATAAATCCACCGTTGTAGAACTACTGAAATTACATTTTGGAAGCAGTGATTTGAAGATAGTGTTGCGTTGAGATTCTGGCTTCCAAAGAGGGAATGTGTATATGTTTTCTGGTTTGATCAATCCTCTCTTCTTATATTTGATTGTCTAAGAAGCAATGTTTTGTATCATGGAGGCTGCCATTGATAGCACACCATGCACATCTTGGCACGCTGTGTCTGTCAACCTCCAATAATGCAAATGGCACCAAAGAATTGTTTGTCTTGCTCTTCTTCAGCACTTTTGGCAGTGCCAGGAGAACTAGCAAATAGCTGAATATCAGAAATAGAAGTACTTCTTCTAGTAAATCTGCTGTATGCAACTGTGGCCATCCTTTTGGAGTCCAAGGGTGGAAGTATTGGCAGGCAAAGCCTTATTGCTGTCAGGGGATTGTTGAGTTGTTCAAACACGATGTTTTCTTTCCTTTCCATGCAGGTTTCTCAGAGGAATCCCCGACTAGGTAAGGCAACTTCTCCACTTGTTTCTAACTCTATCGTATACTCCATCCCTTAAAGAACAGTTCACTCTGGGGTCTTGCTGCAAGGAAGATGCAGCCTACCCAGATGGGGAGCGTGTCCGTGTGTCTGTCCCACCCAGTTCTCTCTTCCCCTTTGCAGCACCCGTCTACTCCCGGCTACTGGCGAAGATGAAGGAGAACTCGGGTGGGTTCTGACCACAGCCAGAGCCTCCATCCCCCTCCCTGCCCACGCCACGAGGAAGGACAGAGTCATTGAAAACCAAATATTGCCCTTAAATTTATTTTTGTTTCCAATGGAATGGATCGGAAAAATGAAAAGCCATATACATATATATATATATTTTTAAGACCATTTTTATTTGCTTTTGGTCACAAAGTTTCCACCGGGAGGATAGTTGGGTTGGGTTTTTTTGGTTGGTGTTTTTTTGTTGTTTTTTTTTTTTGTTGTTGTTGTTGTTTTTTTACAAAGTAGTCATTAATTTGCAGTTTTTGACATACCCAGTTTTGGGCTTGCTACCTATGATGGACAAGGGCAGGGGCTTAATTCAGGCCCGATTCAGCAGCACAGAGAGACGCTTAGAGCTCGCCCTGGGGCTGCCTCTCTTGGGGATGAATTAAGGCCCCTGCTCCAGGCTCCCAGAGTGGGAAGCTCAGCATGAGCTCACTGGAATGAGATCATCCAAACCAGGACCAGAAATGGGAAGGGTTGCCCAGAATGGCATGAGGATGTTTAGCTTTCTGAGCAAATGCATCACCAGAGTTGCCAGCTGTACCACCAATGGTGACTGATTGGGAGAAGGTAAATTTGTTGAATTCACTAACCAGTGCCCAAACAATATTTTTTTAATTATTATTTTATTGTTTTGGAGGGTTTTTTTGAACAAACATTGGTTTCCTTCTTCTCCTTTGTTTTAGAAGTCAACCACACGATTCTCATTTAAAGGCATTTAACAAAAGCCTCTATTGACTTTGAAGAAACTGCATAATTATAAGCTATGGAGTGAACAGTTCTCTCTTTTATTTTTAATTGGGCTTTGTTTATGCCTATGGATTTTAATTTTTGTTGACAAAAAATATCAAAATGAGAGTTCTCCCTGGCAGAAGCCTTCCAGTAAATGGTGCCTTTGTAATACTGGTTGTGATTTTGTTTTGTGTTCTTTTTTTTCTTTTGTAATAAAAAAATTAAAAATAAAATCAAAAATATAAATATGAGAAAATGTTGGTGATCCTTGGGAGATTTTTACTGTGTGTGTGCAATTGTTTGGTGGCGTTTGGGGAGGAGGGAGGTTTGTGTTTGGGCAGATTGGTGTTTTCATACCTAGTAGTGAAGTGTTTTCTTGTTCTCTGTGTCCCTAATTTTTTGGGTTGCAATGGGACTGACAAATGGATGAGTAAGCAGATGACTGAACAGCCACTGCTCATTGCAGCAGAGAGTAGATGACTCCAAAAGTCATTTATTTTGCTTCTCCAAAAATATTGCCCTTTCCTCAAACTGAGGGGTGTCCCTGAGGCTAGACTTTGCCATCTGTGTCTGGGAATGGGTGGGCTGGCTCCAGTGCTCCCCTCCACGGGGGCAGCAATGCAGGGCAGCTCCAGGCACTACAGGGCTTGGTATTCTGCACACCTCTGAGGGCTCAAGATGTCCCAGAAATGTATTTAGGGACTGAAGTGCTCCCACACCGATCCTAATTAGCAGCAGCATTGCATCCCAAGGGCGCCATTGGCCGTATTACAATGCCAGGTGCACTTCACCCCTTTTAGGGCTCTGTATTTATTCCCTGACCAGGTATTACCTGTGGTGAAATGCATATTTACCAAGGAAAAAAGGGTATCAAGTGCAGCATACAAAAAAAAAAAAAAATCCAGATGGCTTTGGTCACTCTGGCTGAGAAATGCCCTTTTTCTTCCAATAAAAACTCAAATTGAAATCCCATCTACTGTACAGGAACCATCTGCATAAATTCAGGTGTGTGAAAAACAATCAGCCTCTCATTTCCCCTCCCCAGCCTCTCATCTCATCTGCAGCCCTCTGTTATTTAAATCTGGAGTGGTGGTGGGGAGTGCTGTGAGCCACCCATTCCCAGCAGCATCAGGAGACAGGTTCCTGGGAGGGGGGGGAAAGCTCAGCTTTTTGCAATCAGGATGATTAGTTAGGGACTCATACAAAAACCTGAGAGGAAAACAAAAAAGCCTTTCTTGCAGGTTCCTTAGTAGAACTTGTAGTGATAGAGGCAGTCTTCCCTTTTGTTTTATTTTTGCTTGGTGCTATACGTATTTTTCCCTTTCACGCTTCAAGAATAACTGATCTCTGCCATTCAGGAAGTAGATCTGTACCTCCTTGAGGTGAGTGCCCTTTGCTGGTACCTTCCTTGTGTCTGAAGTGGTGATGCTGAGTGGTTCTTGGCAGTAGACAGAACTGGGGTAAACTTTATCTGGATGTGCTCAGTACCTACAAACATCCCATCTGCTGGCAGAGAGCAGTCTTCATCCCCTGGGAGCAGAGCTCTGGCTTCTCACCTCCTGGTTTATGGGCAGGCGTTGGGTCTGATGGTGATGCAGTGATAACCTCTTTGTGTTCTGTACGTGGCCTGATCTACTAGGCTTGCTTGGGGGAGACACAAGCTCTATGAATCCCAGCAGCAGTAGTGCCAGCAGCAGCTTTCCCCAGCACTCTGGCTGCATGTCTGTTGTTTCACTGTTGAGTTCCCTGGAATCCTGAGAAGAGGCCCTAGAGAGCATTCCTGTGGGGTGAGGAAGCTCTCAGTGCTTTGGTGTCTCCAGATGATGGTTTGTGTTGGTTGAAGCTCTGGAGATGGACGAGTCCCCTGTTCCAGTGATTGTGGAATGGTTTAGGATGGAAGGGGCCTTAAAGATCATCTGGTTCAAATGCCTGCTGTGGACAGGATTGCTCCCCAGGGCCCCATCTAACCTGGCACTGTGCACCTCCAGGGATGGGGTATCCGGAGCCCTGGGCAGCCTGGGCCAGTGCCCTGATCAGCAGCCCTGATGCAGGGGCATTTCTCCCCTTTCCATGAGCAAAATCAGGGCAGTGCCAACAGCTGTCCCACAGTGAGATGGTATTGTTTCCCCTGACAGAGGTGTGGAGGGAGGAAGCAAGAGGCAAGCAGCTGGGGGATGAGGAAACGAGGAGTGCTGAGGCCATGGGAACGTCCAACTCAGCTGCCATTTTCTGAAGAGAAATTTTGTATTTTATTTTTTTTGCAGTGTAATGGAAAGTGGAAGTGAAAGGCGGAAGGAAATCACTGGTGGTGTGGAGAAACATAACTGCTGTGGGGAAGTGCTGGATGAAGGGCACAGAGCTGCAACAGGCAGGGAAATGGAGGAACATCCCAGGCCTGGGCTGCAGTGGGATGGGGGCTGGGGGTGCCCTCTGCACCCACCTCCAGGCAGCAGCATTGAGATGGGAAGAGAAGGGCCTGGTTAGGTTAATATCTACACGTGCCAGGGCAGGGATGCTGCTGGCAGCATCCTGGGCACCGACACCAGTGCCATGGGAAAGCAACCAGTGAGATTGGTCTTCTGGGGTATGTGGCACGTGGGTGTGCTGCACCAGCAGTGCTGTGTTCTTTCAGTTGGAGTATTTCCACCCCAAAACCCAGCGTGTGTGGGTGTGGGCAGCTGTTGCAGGCAGGCCTGTGCTGCACCGGCGTGCTCCTTCCAGGGCTGGGGCATCCCTGCAAGGAGACAAAATGAGAGCAAATACGTGCCTTCTCGAGGAGATTTAAGCCTAAAAGGGAACAAAGTAAACAAGTGTGTGTTTTCCTATTGAATATTTTCAAGAATGTGCAGGCTCCCTTGTTTACTTTCCTATAACACTAATTCCTTCACTTGCAGTGGCTCCAGTTCAGCAACGTAACTGATTGCACGCTGAATGGACAAACGTAGCTTTTAAGTGTGTGCTCTGCTGGGTGCTGACATCTTGTTGGTGCTCAGCTCTCAAACTGATGTGGAGTGGGCAAATCCCGTCTGCTGGGCACAGTACAAGTGTCCTGGGAGGGATGGGCAGCAGCATCACTGAGGGGATGGAAAGTTAACGCTGAATGTGAAATGGTTCATTCTGGGGAGCTTAGCACAGTGGGTTTTGTGCATTTACACCCTGAGACAAGAACCAGAGCTGCTTTCCTTCTAGAAAATTCAGACTTTTCCGGTGGCTTTCTGCAAATATTTTATGAAAAGCAATGCTGTGCTCTGTCTCAGGAGTGCTGCAGTGGAAAACGTGCTCCTCCGGCAGCACGGGAATCTGGGAGCGCTGAATTTGGCTGATGAAAGGAGCTCAGAGCCAACCCGCCCCATGCTGGAATTTGGGAGGTGGGTGTGCACCCACCTGGGCGTGAAAGGGTGAAGCCTTCACCCGTGTCAGAGGGCAAGCAGGGGATGAATGCAGCCATGCACTGCATCCAGATGTGCTGCGGGGTGACCCCTCCGAGGCAGAGCCGAGGGCAGGGGTGAGCCACCCACGTGCCCTCGTGTAAGTGCTCCTGCTCTGCTGCTGTCCCCTTGCTGCACGTGGTTTATGGGAAGTCATCACACCTGCGAGCTGTGGTCTCAGGAGAGGCACAGAGAAAAGCTCGGGTGATGTCAGTGCAGGGGATGGATGGGCTCGGGGGAGACATTGGTGCACGAGGTGGCCAGCTGCAGCTCCAGCAGGTTGTCTCAGAGGCCTTTTTGGTGACGCACTGGGGAGGCTTTGCAGAAACCTGTAACTTCTTGGAAGACAAACGTTCTTTCCAATCATTAGTGGTGCCTTCATGTTTCGCAATGTTGTTTTGAGTAAGCAGTTTGCAGGAGTCCGGCACTGCTCCTTAGGAAAAGTCACTTGGCACAGTGTGGTGTGGAAAGAGGTGATGGTGAGGGCACGGAGGGTCCTGCTGCTTCCCCAGGGAGCAGCTCAGCACCTCCTGGAGAAGGAGGCAGCAGCACAGATTGGTTAGCTGGATGCTGCCATTCAACATTCAAGCAAGATGCACCGGGAAAGTTTTAAGAGTTGCTGTGAGCAAACTCTTTCATGCGTACCCTCGACTTGTTAGCAGTTTTAGTTTCTGGCAGGAGAATCAAGATCTTCTGTTTGAAAGTTAATTTTGCAGAACCTGTGGTCCCTCAGAGGGCACTCACTGAACGTTTGGTGTTGTGGAGCCAGGCAGATGAATTCAGGACTTGCACTAGTGCTTCTCTGCAGCTCTCTGAGCATTCTGCCTTTGGTCCAAAGGTTTTATAAGCGGGGTCTAAGGGGAAAACCATGCATCCTCCACTACTGCATCACTGTTCTTATTCACAGCACTCTTTGAGCTGCCAACCAGAGGATGGCTCCATGGAGAGGTGAGGTGCCACCATGATGGTGCCAGCAGCCATGACCTTATCATTAAAGCTGACTTCATAACACCATTCTGAGGGCACCTCCAGTTGCTGCAAGCTGTAGGCTTCTTGATCTCTGTACCCAGCATGGCCTGCATGCTACTAGCAGTGCCCAGTGCTTTGGGCGTGGTTCACATGGTGGTGGCCTCCAACCCAGGGCTGGCACACAGAGGCATCCTACAACATGTAGCTCAGTCCAATCCTACAAGTGGGCAGGTAACAGATTGTCATTCCTCTTATCATGTAGACTGCAATCTACTTGGATAGAAATACACTGCAGGGGATCCATCCCTGTGCTCCAGCTGGACGGACCCGATTGTGCAACCCTCATTCTCATGAGTGATGGGGACACACCCCACTGATTGCCCACACGGATGTGTACTGGCACCAGCAAGTGATTAAACCAGCAGATGTGGCTGGTTCCTTTCCTTAACTTGTAACTAAAGAGCAGGAAAAAGTGAAACAAACAAAGCAAAGCTGCAGAGCAGTCACGCAAGGAGAAGGGAACCAAGGAGCATCAGCAGAAAGCACTCTGGGAGCACCATCTGTGAGCACTCCAGGGTCAGGAAACGCTGCTCCTGATGGAGTTCATGGTACGAGCGTGCACAGCCGGAAACAGACTGGGGGCGAGGCAGTGCAGTTGTGCCTTTCATTTGCTCAGCATCTTTTATTCTTTTTATGTAAAGCCAGCGGACGGGGAACTTAAAGTCCCATTTCTCATAGATTTTTTTGACTGTGGAATTGTTTGTGGATTTTCTGTTTCAGGGCTGCTGTTAGAGTGAAGTGTAGGGAGATGGTAGCAAGGCAGAGCCCCAGCTGAGGGACGGGGCACTCTTCCAGGACTGGGGTGCATTGCACCATGTGCTCACGTATGGGGTCCTGGAGGCTGCTGCACTGACATACAGGACCCTTTTTCCAGAAATAACCAGAAAACCAGACAGTCTTGGGGCTGTCTGATTACCTTTACAGTTACTGTCTGGTTACCTCTACCCTGTGCACCTTTACAGCAAGAGGTGCAGCTTCTGTTTCATCTTAGCAGTTCCTGAAGCAATCCCACTGCCTCAATGTTTATTGGGTTTCCTGATTCCCCTGAGCTGTTTGTGGGGAAGCTGTTTGCCTACTCTTTCTCTGTCTGCCCCCAAGAGATGGCACCGAGGGTCAAAATAGGTCAGGATACCGTGTGCCCACTGTGTAAAAGCCTTGCTGAGAGAAAGGAGGTGCTGAGATCCTTCACAGAGCTGTGGGAGGATGCGTTTGGAGAATCAAAGTGCTGCCTTCACCCGGGCTCGGCCTTCTACCCTTCGCTCATCATGGCACTTTGCTTTAATATGACACTTAAGGGACAACTGTGGGATGCAGTCTGGTTGTACCCATGGGGAGCATGGATTGCTGGAGTGCTTTGGACTGGTGGCAGGGAGAGGTGCTCTACGTGCTGAAATACTTCTGTGCTGCCGACCTGGGGATGCTCGGGGGCACTGAAGAGCGCAATGAGTAATGCACCGAGTAGGTGGTCCCAGGCCTGCTGCCCAAACATTCCTCTGGGCTACTATATTTGGATACCACGAGCAAAGTGACTTCACCTTCCTGTTTAGAAACAGCCCCCGATGCTGCAGCCCCGTTGCTGACGCTCGCCCTGCAGCAAACCCTCTCATCCTACAGCACGGGGGCTGCGGAGCTGCGCTGCTCCTGCTTAATTGTAACCAGATTCCCAAAGAAATGTCTGCTGCAGTATTTATAAATACCGCAGCCAGCAGCAGCTGCTAATGCCAAACAGGAAATTTTAAGCTGAACAAACTTTTCCACGTTTCTAAGTGGGAAAAGTAAACTGTAGCTAAGATCTATTTTTTTTTTCTTTTCAGGCTAAATAGCAACAGGCTTCCATATCCTCAGGAAGGTTCATGAGTCTTGAGGTCCCTGTGCCTTGCAGATAGCCCCTTCTGTAAGCAGTGCCTGCACTGTGATATGGAAAGTGGCTATTTTATTGGCTTGCTTTAAAACCAGACCTCAATGCAAGCCATTGTGCTGCATGGTGCAGCAGTCCAGTCAGTGATACAGGCACTAAATTAGGGCTGTCTGGGGCCAGAAATGGGCTGTTTGGGAAGCTTTCTGTAGCAGTGTGTGTTGTACACACCCTCGTGGTAGCATCCCATCTCAGGGGACTGTCAGATTCTGAGTTAATAGGGTAATTGTTAGTGAAAACAGCACAGAAATTGAGTGGAAAACAATGAGCTAGGGGATGTGCAAGCAGCAGCCACCAGAAGGAAATCAGCCCTTGGTATCTGCACTTCTCATTTTGAGCTCTTTTCCCCTCAAGCTGACATTATTTTCTAGGATTTTCTTGTTTCTGCTCATTTGTTAGTTGGGATCAAGATGGTATTTTGGAGTGCTAAGGCATGGAAAAATGTAACACCAAATCTTAGTGCGTTTGTTTGCTTTAAACAACTTCTGCCATTTATGAAGTCACCAAATTCCTTCTTCGGGAGAAAGGCACTATTAAGCTTTTAAAAACTGATTCGTGTCACTTCATAGACAAAGGTGTTGAAATGGAGATGAAACGAAGCAGATGTCCTCACTATGCATGTTCTGAAATCATATTCTCCAAATCAAGCATCTTCCAAAACGAAGAGAAGGAGAAACTATACTGGGAGTGCTTGGAAATAACTCGATCTCTTCCATCCTTGCTATTGTCTTTGTACACAAGTATTTCTGAAAGCTTGTTTTTCAGTAAACTCTTATGAGGAGGTCTTAATGGCAAGAGCTTCCTGAAGTGTTGTTTTGATGCTGAGACTTTATTGTTTTTAAATTCCTTTGGTAGCTGTTCCTCATCCAATTCCATGATGAGAGTCTATTTGCTTTCGAATGAATCGGGGATGTGTGGTGATGTTGGCTGTGGGAGTGGGCTGGTGGCTCTCAGCCTGTAAAGGGGCAGGAAGATTGAAGAAGGAAATGAACTTTTAGGGATTCCTGTGAATTCCAGCAGTTGGTAGCAGTGGGATCTCAGGCAGCTGTTGATAAAATGTGGGCTTCTGCAACCAATTTATTCATGGTGTGCATTGGAGGAGGAAAAGCTATCTAGGTTGATTGTTGGGGGGAGGGGAGCGGAGAACCCAGGCTGCCAGTGCTGGCTTCACAAGAGGAAAACAACTCTTTACAATTGCCTTTTTTCTTTATGTATATGCTGTCAGTGCAGACACTATATGGAAAACAAAGCTGAAAGACACCATAGCAGCCAAGAGCAAAGGTGGGGACTTGGAGAGTATCCACAGAAATATTCTCAATCTCCAAAATCTAAGTAGAAATGCTTTCTAATTGTTTGCCATCATGAGAGCCTCCAGCTCCCTTTGATGATGAATGTCTCTTGCTGAGGGACAGCCTGCCCTGCTTCAGTGACTCTGCAGAAGTGTAGGCAGTTAAGAAGGGGCACGTCTTAGCAGAGGGAAATGTTTTGTCTTGCTCCTACTTAGTGTTTAAGAGCCCCAGCTGTCACCAGGGGAGGCTCGTGGAAGTGGTCCAGGCATTTCACTGCCGTGGAAGTCTTTCTGCTTTTTGATGAGCTTAGATAGTGTGAGGCTGGGGCACACAGCTGGCTGCTCTTCCACACATCTTCTGTCTGGAGATATGGCTTTCCTAGACCCTGAGTAGTGGTTATACCCAGTGTTTGGTCAATGCCTTGATGTGATACCTTGATGTAGATCTTGCAGCCATGTGTAGCAGAGAAGATTACTGAATTTGTTTCCCTGCTTTCATGCATAAGAGCTCTAGAGCAGCCGTCTCCTCACTGTTGGCTATTCTGTGCCTCTTGTTTGTATTCAGATGTCTCCAGGGTCAGCTTCTTCCCCTGACTACAGGGATTCAGCAATGTGCAGATGCAAGACAAAGCAACTGAGCCAGGTCAGGCACCTGGGCTGTGGCAAGGAGGAGGTCTATTTACTAGTTTTGAAAAGCTACCAATGAAATGCCTCTCCTGCATAAATGATGAGAAAATTCTGGTTATCTATTATTAAGCTCTAAGAGCTTTGCTTTTCCCCCGGATATGATGCTGTATGGTTTGGGGTTATTTCTAAATCTCTGCCCATCAGGCTAAAAGGGCATTGCCTGACTTGTTTCTTTACTTATTTTAATGTAAATAAGAGTGTCAGTGTAATTTAGATGTTCTTCTCTCAACTTTCTGCATGGTTACTAGGGAATGACAAAGATACAGTGAAACTGAGAGCCAGTTCTTTGTGTTTTTGGGGAAAAACACGTGGAAGTGGGTAACTGTGTCTCAAAACGCAAAGTTGACTCACACTAGACTAAGGCAGACACTGAATCATGGATGCATTGGCTTGCACCATCCACTGCCAAACATCAGGTTACAGATGGTTCAGTGTGAGACATCTCCATGACAGCTTGAATAGCAAGATGTGGAAAGAGGGACAAGCTACAGATCTAATACTACACTGTCCAGTGTAGCTTGGGTTGTTTAAGGTAAAGGGAAACTGGAATGTCTATAAAGAGTGAAAGTAACTGGCCAAAGCCCTGTGTGCCAAGTCCCTGCTGAGGTGGCATTGCTCCACCATGCCTCAGGCTCTGGACTCACAGCACTGAGCTGGCCTGGAGTTTTTATTACAGTTCATAGCAATTTAGATCTGGTTAAGGAATTTTCCAGTCAAACCTTCCTTTGCTGGGAAATGTGGATTCAGTGAAACCATAGCCTTGTGAAGCATATGAGACAAGCTCTTGTTATACCAAATTTTCCACCCGTGGTAAGAAGAGGGGTGGAGATCATTACAGCATAACTCACACTTGGGTTTGGGAAGCTCAGGTTGGTGTTTTGGGCTGAATTTAGGCTGAAGAGGAGAACACCCTCACCTTCCCTGATTTCTGGGACTGTGCCAGGCGCTTGCCAGTGATGGTAGCTGCTTAGAGAAGGATGGAAAAGGGGAGGAAATATCAGTTCCTGTTTTTGAGCTGCTCTGCAAAGGACAGCTTCTTTCACTCTGTGCTAGGCTAAGTGAATCTGTCCTGCTGAAAGTGGGAGTGCATCTTGAAATAGATTTTCTCATAGATTAATCAAAGTTTTCAGAACCGGGCCCATCAGAAAGAGTGAGGCTCTGCTCAGCTGACACTGCCGTTGCACCCACTCACATCCCTACAACAACAAGATGTAGCTTGGGTTGTAGGGCAGGACAGCAGGGCCTGGAGCAAAGGCAGAATGATACTGCTGTGGCCATCTGCCCAAGCCACAGCCTGAATGTCCCCATCCTGGTAGTTCTGGGCTTGTTGCTAATTACACGGATTATGATGTGCACACCTTGTTGGGCTAGCTCAGCCCAGACATTAACACCCTGTGGGGACCTGTATGTGTCACACATTGGCCAAAATCAAATGGATAATATATTTATTAATGCTGCTGTTGCAAAACACATCCACCCACCAGGTATCTTTTAATAGATGCAACACTCCACGTACTTGAGCTATCTATTCCCAGCCCACTCCTTCAGAGGAAGAAAGCACTTGCCTTCTGTTTCCCTTGTTAATTTTAACCAGGACAGAAATTCAGACCAGAATACAGAAAAGCAAGGTAGCCAGCAGAGCACCTGCTCACAGCCCTTCCAGTGGCTGCTCCTGGCTAGCTCCTTCCCTGCCCCATCCCACCTTCACAGAGCTCTGATGCAGACCTTGGCATTATGCTTGGAACAATGATGAAGCTCAGCTGCAAGGCTAGTGTTGTCAGCCACACAGATCTGCCTCTCTATTTAAGTAGACACCTCACCATATCCAGTGCAGTAACCTGTGAAAGATACCTGTCCTTTTGCAGCTATATGCTTATGGGATGCAGACTGCTGCAGTGTTTTAATGTTTGTTGGCTCTAAGTGCTGTTTGCTTCATATCAGCAAAGTCTCTGGAATTTGTTCTGTGCTTCACCTGCTGGCTTTTAAAAAATTTTTCTTGCTTTTCATGAGCCTTACATAGAAAATGATCCACCACTGTAAGATAGAAGAATAATTGTCTGAACACCCTTCTGGTTCTAGTAATTGGTTTCTGGAGATTAGATAGCTGTGTCTCTGTCAGTCAAATATATCTGAAGTGTCACACAATTACTGCGGGCACAAAACCACTGTCACTCAAAGCAAGCTCATGATTTCACTCTGAAGAGGGTTATTATAATTGGAACCACCTGCACTCACTGAAGCCAGGAGCATTTTGGCTTCAGCACAGCTTTGCTGAGAACGTTAATGCAATTACTTATGTGAACTAAAACCTGTAAAGGATGTTTTTCTGTTGTCTCTGCATTAATTGTTTCCAGCTTACAGCATGGAAATGTTATTCTCCCTGGGAGGCCACAGGGAGAAGGGAAAGGAGGAATGTTGGGATAAATGGAAGGTTTGGATGAATGTAGGAGGTTCTTGGGGTTTTTCCTCCTACTCTTGCTTTCATTAAGTCATGGGAATATAGGTACAACTAATCAACTCAGACTGAGTAGAGCAGACCTTCGTCAGCCACAGGGCAGCTGTTAATAGTTCTGTAGCTGCAGAGCTTTCTTAAAATGGGTCATCTGGGTCTCCAGGGGGGTCCCTTGCTGTTTGAGAACAGGTCCTCAGTCTCCCTTCTGTGGCTGCTGAAGAACTGGCTGTGCAGCTTTCTTCCCCTTACTGCTGTGGCTGTGCTGTTCTGCTTTACAAATGCCAGCCCTTCTGCCTTCCCTTCATTTGTTTAGTCTTCTCATCCTCTTTCTTGCTTCAGTATGCAGTGGGAGTGCTGCACTGAGCTAGCTCAGCAACCTCCTGCTGGGTTGGCAGAGCACCTTTCCTTTGAGAAGCATCCACCAGTTCATCTCTACCCTCATTACACCTTTCCATACCTTTCTTCCCATGTTCACCTCAGGAAATACCCACTTAAATTTTCTTTATTCTCTTCACCAAAATTATTATCCCTTCTCTTTTCCAGTCCCCCTCCTCTCTCCCTCTGGTTGTGATCTTACCAATGTTTTCCTTGTGGGGTGAGTTTGGAATGCAGCTGAGCTACTGCTGCTTGAAACACTGACTGCAGTGCGATGGCCAAGTCCTCAGCTTCTCTAAGTATCTGAAATGTTGACTGTTCATGCTCTCTTTAACTTCTGTGTGGGGAAATATCTGTGGATGCACTCATGGCACTTGAGGAAAAAATGCTCCGTGCGTGGAGCCTGATGTTTGGAGTACTTGAACTCCCTGTTCTTGAGGGGGGTGTTGGAAAGAGTGCCTGAATCTCCTACGCCTTTGAAGGCTTCAACCATGCATGCCAACACTTGGATCTGGAAGCAGATGTACTGAAGAAATGTTCCCAGCTCAAAATGACTCATTAGCAGAGCTTGGGTTGAGGCCATACAAGCTCCAATTGTCCTGTCTCCAGCTGCTGGCCTGTTCCAGAGAGGCTGCATGGAATAGATGACCCTTGCTCATTAGCTAACACATGAACATCCTTTCTCATCAGTAGCTTCCACATGCTGAAATTACTCACTTGACATCCAAATATTAATGCAAAATGGCTTTTTAATACTGAAAGCTATTCCCTTCCTGCACTGTCCAAACCATAGCCTTTTGGATGGGCTTCTGATGTGCTGCTGCTTTCTCCAAAGCAACCATCCCCTGTAAATAGTAAGCAGATAATGGAAAAGGAATGCATATCTGAAGCCTTTAAGAAGAGAGATCATTAAGGCGTTTCATTTAAAAAACAAAAAAACCCAATGAATTTTAATACCAGATAAAGAAACTAGAATTGTTCTTCGAAAGCCCCTATAGCTTTTCACTCTAGGAGAGTTATGAGTGGTTGTAAAGCTAAGGAATAGGAAGGCAGGCAGTGCACAGCCTGATTGATCGGGATAACTCCTGATTAATTCCAGAGAAATAATCTGGGAGTGAGTACCAGAAAGGTTGACTGGTTGTTCTATCCAGGCATCCAAGTTTCTCCTCCAGAAGCAGAGCAGGGGAGGAAGGTGTGGCAGAGTCCTTCTGGTTGGGGTATTCTGCATGGTTTGGTGTGGTTTTCCTGGGAGGGTCTCTCCCACTGTTTGTTCTGCTTTTCTGTTCCATTTTGAAAATGCAAGCTAATTGTTGTGCCAACGCTAACAACACAGTGCCACAACAAATGCCAATTTGCTAAATCAGTAAGCAAGATTATTAGCCTGTTTATATAAGTTTTCTTCAGGCACGTCAAATATTTTAGTTGTGGAATGATCGTAGTCATTTTAATATGGCCAGACTGTATCCAGACAGTCTAGGGATTTCAAAAATCATTTCCTTAAATTTATTGCTGTTTCAGGCTTTCGTTTTGCCTCTAACACAGCGTGCTTGAGTTTCTCTTGCAGCCTACTCACCATCTGCAAAGTTGTTTTCAATGTGCTACTGTGCCTTGATCCATTTCCTCAATAACTAATGCCTCATACTAAGCAGCAGAAGTGCCTTTGCTGGGCTGTGCAGTATCAGAATGCAGTTCTCACTGGTCTTTAACCCAAGACCTTCCCACCTTACTGTTTTTGCATAGATGTTGGTGTCATTCAAGTGGGATCAGTCTTTGGGTGGGAGATCAGGCTGGACCTGGGTTGGGCTGTGATGTGATACCCAGCCTGGCCAACTTGGCCTTGCAGAGTTGGTGGTCTCAGAGCTAGCTTTAAGGCAGCGACTGGGGTTTTCTTTCCTGTGAGCTTTCCAACTTGCATCTTGCATAGGTCTGTCAGCATCATCTGTCTGTCTTTCCATTCCTATTACCTTTGCTCCCCATGGAGCAAATCACTCCCATCACTGGAGTGGTATCAAACAAAAGCTCTTCAGTGTACTGTCAGTGCAACGATGTGGCTGATGCTTTGCATATTAACTTGACTTTTTTTTTTTCCCCCAGCTAAATCTAAATTAAAAACACCAACAAAAATAACTACTTTGACACTGAGACAAAGAGCAGTTATTCATGGTCAGAAACAAGAGTGTAATACCATCATTAGGATTTCTGATTATTGCTCTGCCATGTGCCATTTTAGACCACACTTCTTCCCTCCTCACCTTAGAAGTATCCACAAGTCTGAATTCTAAGCTTGTCCCCAAAGTCTTGAAGAAAGCTTTTGTTTCTGATTTTGCTCAGACAGCACTGTTTCTCTTGCAAACCAAAAAGCAGTAAGCCTTTGTTTGAATCCTGTGGTTTTCTATGGCTTGGCTCTCCAGATGGTTTTGTTATTTCACCTTTGGTTGTGTAATCTGGAATGCTAATGCAGACCATGAGCCATGCACACACCAGTTGGCTCTTAACCTGACATTTCTAGCAATCACTGGTAGTAATGTTTAGGTACACTGGAGCTTTAGTCTCTCTGGGACTGAAAGGCCCTGGAGTCAGCACATGGCCTTGTCATATATTCCTTAATATTTAATAATCAACTCTTGAGCTCAAGTTTCAATTCTTCATCGTCTGCTTAATGTCACTGTAAATGCATATCCATTACTATATAATTAATATGATTTTCACTTATATAACAGAGTCGGAACTGTCTGGATTTCCTGTGCTCATTTGAGAAGTGGAAGGACATGGGTGTGGGCTGATAAATGGAAAAAATGAAGTCCTTCCTCCAACTCCAATTTGTCAGAGCCATATGCAGGAATGGTGGTGGATCAATCCAGCTCCTTTGAGGACGGATGTAGGCTTCCATGCTTAACTGGAGATGGTCCTACTGACACCAGTGCTAAACTTAACCTCTGAGTTACCTCAATTATCCTGCTGTTTTTATACTGATGAAAACTAATGAATGGCCAGGACACAGGGATGATGCAGATTGAAAGAGACTGTATTCTTGTGTGAGGATAAAATATGTATTTCTGCATATATATTTCCGCTTTCCCTACTGTGTGCTGGGTTTCTCCTACAGCCTCCTGGTATCTTTTTGGATTTCTTCTCCTCCCTGCAGTTCCTCCAGATTGCTGTGTGTTCATGAAGGGCTCTTGATGTCTGTTATTCCTGTGCTGAAGCATTTCATGCCAACTAAGAACTGCTGGTCAGCAAGACCCAGTCTTGCCACCAACCACCCCCCAAACATTCCAACAAGTTCATAGGAGAAAATGGAGAGAGAAAGGATAATACAATAATGAAGTGTTGATAGGATTTGAAAAGAAATATCTGATATCCCATAACTCTTGGGTGAATGTCTGGGGGGCACACAAGGAGAATTAACAGGGAATTTAGATGTTGGCCTTCAGGATGCATTTCTTCAGGAGGTGTTTTAGGTTATTCATCGGTTTGGCAAACCTCCTTTCAGACCTGTCTTATGCAGCAACAGTCTAAACTAGGAGCCAAAGCCTCCTCTAGGAGCCGGGTGAGACTCAAAACAAGCTTATTGCTGCATGCCTGTGCCGATCCAAATCCTGGTGAAACTGAGAGAGATTTTGTTTCAGTATTTTCTCTCCACGTTTATGAAGTTTCCCCTCTGCCTTGCAGGAGGAATTACAGCTGCTGAAATAGCAAGGGGACAGAGATCCTCCAGCTCCCTCAGAGTGAAATGAACCCTCCTTTTACGTGACATTTGAATTGTCCAGCTATATCCTCTGATGTGAAAAACACACTGACAGTAATGCAATCTGCTTGGTTTCTGCAGGAGTTATTGTATTGCACCAGCTCGGTGCCACTGTAAATTCTGGCATGCTTTTACTGGGAAGGCACCTGGAGTTAAGCTTATGGAAGAAAACTAATAAGTGTGGAGCAGTGATAAGGAAAATGCTGCTTGTTTGGGGGTCAAGCAATTAGAAAGGTGGAAAAATTGGAAATGAAGGGATATTTCCTCAGTAATCTAGATTCTGATCTAGTTGTTAGAAATGGGTGTTAAATGGAATTTGAAAAAGCTGAAAATTACATCAGGATACATGGCAATTTTAGCTCAATCACACTTGGAGAGGTAACGTTACTTCAGTGTTTGCATTTCAGTCTGCTTTCCCTCTGGATTAGTGGACTGTAACATCCGTTTTCTCAAAGTGAGGGTAATTCAATTTCTAATACCAAGGAATGAGATATAGAGCACAGATATTGAGATGATTCTGGGAGATGGTGGCAAGCCATTGTGTTCCCCAAACTCCATAGTGTGAAGCAGTGACATTATGGCCATGTCTGACCTTGATACCGAGGGAAATCTGGGGACGTGGAGTGCCTACTTGCCCTCAGGTTTATCCTGTATATATCCATCTTTACTTTAATAACTGCTGGCTCTAGAAATGCTTCCTTTTAGTAACCATAGCTTTGGTTTGTTCCTCTGTCTCAAACACGTGCTGTCATTGCTTCTTAAGGGCTTCTCTATCATTACGCATTTTTTCTCTTTGCCAGCGCCTTCAGCCGTTGTTTCTCAAAACAAATCGGATGCTCCTAATCTCCTTCAATTGACCCAAGCAGTTCTTTGGTCAGTCAGACCAGGGTGGATTTGGATCTGGAAGCCTTCCCACATCCCCTTGCTTTTCTTGAAGAGCTCTTCTGGCTTCAATTTGCTTAAAGCCTGTGCTGCTGGAGACACAGTGATGGCAGGTTCCTACTGGGAATGCAGTGAGCCTGGGCAGGGAGGTCGGTGCCATCTGGCTCAATGTTCTCACAAACTGATGCCACGGAGGACACGGTCTGCTGAAGCCCTCCTGCCCTGCGGTGTGCAGGGTGAGAAGATGTTGGTGTGAAATCGATGCTCAGAAGTAAATGTTGACAGAGAGGAAAAACTGAGTCCGTAGTCCAAAAGAAAAGTCAGGAGGTGATGCTTTGTACTCAGCAGCACTGGGATGATGGGAGGGTAGTGTGCTTTACAGCAGTGCTGTTTAGGAAACACAAGATCCAGCAGAGAAAGGAGCTTGATCTGTGTATATATAGGTGACTCAACCAGACATCTCATCTATTCATACGTTGTCTCTCAAACTGGTCCAATTCCCCCTGGTGCCAGTGGAGAGAGTGATGGGAACTTCAGTGGGAGTTAAGCTTGGCTATAGGGAATATCTTTCCCTTCTGTAATTCCTTGATTTTTATTTTTAGTTGTTTCTTCCAAGACTGGTGCATTAATCAGCAGGCAGACAAGGAATTCCTGGAGCACCGTAGCTCCTGCTGACAATGAAACTGCTTGGTGCTGAAATCACGTCTGGGACAGTGGGAAAACAGGGTCAGAAGTAGAGGTGAGTGAGGTGCTGTCTGGAGCCTGCTGTGGGGAGGTGATGCTTATGGCCCATCAGAACAGTGTAGGCATGCTTGTACCAGTGAGCACAAAGAGGTGAAACCAGAGGATATATTATAGAAGGGATGGGCTGTAAGGGATTTCAAAGCCATCCAGTTCCATCCCCTGTCACGGACTGTTTCCCCTCCAGCTCACGTTGCCCAGGACTCTATCCAGCCTGGCCTTGGGCAGCTCCAGGGATGGGACACGTTAGAGACCTTCTCCAATCTTAATGATTCTATGATTCTGAGTAAAGAATTTTCTTCAGGCAGCAAGGTATGGCCAGGGGTGCTGGTGGCCACCACTGCACTGTGAGCACCATGCTCATGGGGGCCCACGTTTGGGGCAGGGAACAGTGGTGGCCCTGGCAGCACTTGCACACATGAGAACACGCCCAGGGACCGCTCAGCCCTGCACAATGGCAGAGGGGACGGCTCCTTTCCAAGTTCAGCAGTTAAAGGAAATGATCATATCAAGAAAGGAAACCCCCTTAACATCAATACGAGAATTAATCTGCACATAAGTCAGAGCGCTTGCGATTTGGCTTGCAGTCATTGTTTCCCACTTATGCTGCAGAGATCTGTCTAAAAACTGATAGGAATAGTTTTTGGTTTTTTTTTTTTTTGAGTATACAAGTATGCCACCTAAACCTGAGGCTAAACAGAGGCAGGCATTGTAATGCATGCAGGAATTGTGAGAGGGGTATGTGATGCAATGTGTGTTATCAGGGCTGGTGGAACGAAGCATTTGTGGGGGACTTGATGGTTTGGTTTTGCTCTTGGGAATAACTTTCCCACCAATAAATGGAGGAAAAATGTAATGAAGATGCATGGAGATGTATTTGAAAACAGAAAAATCTGATGGAATGGAAGGGAAAAAATGAAAATGTAAAGCGTGAATGGAAAGAAGAGACTGGAAGTGATGAGATCATGCTCAGAAAGAGCCAGTCCACTGGGCCTGCAGGGGCAGTGATGGGGCTTGGTATGGGAGCAGGAGGTGGCTGTGGTTCAGTGGATATGAGGGATGGACCTGCTTGCGCAATGGGGCAAACCACCAACACAGCCAAACTCATTCCAGGCCTCAACAACGCGCTGGGAATCCTTGAAATTGCTTAAGTCAGTGGGAACTGAGTCCAAACTGTAGGAGGTTTTCTTACAGCTATCACCATGGCATCATGGTTCCAAAAAAAGCCAGCCCCAAACCGATCTGAGTCCATCTGCTTCCAGCTTCTGCTCAAAGGGAAAGGTTTTGCTCTTCACTATGGTTTCATTCCCGCGGTTTTAGAGTCTGAGATGTAGAAAAAATAAACCAGGCAACAACCATTTTTAAAGCAGCAAGCACTGCTGCTGTCCTGTGGCTCTTGGTGCAATCATAGATTCACTGAGGCTGGAATAGACCTCTCAGATCCCTGAGTCCAACCTCAGCCCACCCCCACTGACCACATCCCCAGGTGCCATATCTGCAATATCTGCACAGTCCTGGAACAGCCCCAGGGATGGTGACCCCACTGTCTTCCCACATAGCCTGTGCCAATGCCTGACCTCTCTTTCAGAGAAGAAATTGTTCCTAATATCCAACCTGACCCCCCACACACACCCCCAGCACAACTTCAGGCCAATGCCTCTCATTCTAGTGCTGCAGTGCTGGTGCTCCTGTCACACCACGTGTACTCCCATACAGTAGCAATGCTGAGGCACTTCCAAGGAAACCCTCAGGAAACCAGGGTTAATAGCAGGCTTCTGCTTGGAAATGGCTCTGCGTGTTTACTTGCCCCTGAACTTTTTCTCCAAATAGTGTCAGCAGTAAAATTCCTCCAAGAGATTTCTGCTTTGAGGCTGCTCGTGCTAACACGGGCAAACATGAAAAAGCAAAAGAATATCCAACTGAGCACCAAAATGCAGTTTCTTTTTGCAAAAGCTGGAGCAAGCTTTGCAAAAAGAGGCCGTGGTGTGGTCTGCCACTTCCCAGGGTTGAGCAGCACAGGCAGGAGAGGTTCTGTTCTTCCCACAGCCCCAAAGGAGCAGAGGCTGCTCTGGGTGCTGCTGGGCTGCATCTTCCTGGTGTTTTGGGACCTGATTGGTTTTGGTTGTGTTTGAGGTTTGCTGTGGGTGTATGCTGGCACAAGCTGCCTGTTGGGCAGCTTTATATCCTCTCCTTGTTTTCTTGCTGCTCTCTTGGGGATTTTGGAGGCAAGCTAACCTCTAATCCAATTGTTGTTGCAGCTTATTTATACTCGGAGTCATGCTAGAGAGAAATTACCGTCTCCTAGCAGAGCTGCTGCGGCTCAGAACTACTTCCTTGGCAGGTTCCTCCTGCCCCCGGGCCTCACGCCAGCTGAAGATGCTATTAGAAGAGGGAGGAGGAAATTATTCAGCCTCAAATAGCTGCCCTGATAAAGCCCCACTGGTCTGTGCAGGCTTCAGATCTGCCTATGAAGGGACTGAGCGTGCACAGAGGGGCACCTGCCTGTCCTCCCCGGTGTGGTGTTCCTAGAGGGGAACGGTTCGTACTGGGAGATGGAGATGAACTTAAGCAGCAAGCTCAGCTCTCTGGGCTAAATTAGATAGAAAAGGAACGCGATTCCCAATGAAGGATGCAAGAGTGCTTTCTTTCGGCCGGCTTCGGGTTTTGATGGAGAAGCAGTTGGCAGCTTTGCACAGGAGCATCCCATCCCACAGCCGCTGTGCATCCTTCCTCCCGTGCGATGCTGGAGCGGGGCCGGCCGGCAGCATCAGCGCAGCGCTGGCCGAGAGGTCCCTCTGCTGGGCGACCCCGGGGCCGCTCCCCGCATCAGCAACCGTGGGCAGAACGGGGAAACAGAAAGAAAAATAAGAGGGGATTTGGCCCAGAGCAAGCAGGGGATGATCGTGCAAAAATAACCGAGGAGTAAAACCGAGCCACCTGCGTTGTTTTCCAGGAAGAAAGGAAGCAAACCGCTAAGGAGAACAGTTTGCTTTTGCGTTTCAGAGTTTGCTTTGCTATCAGCAATTGCTTCTGCCTAATTACAGAGCTCAGCGGGGAACTGGTGGCCTTTTCTCCGTGCTTAAAACGGGTGGCTGTGTCCTTTTGGGGGCCTTGTGGCTGAGCCTTTAGTGTGGCAGTGATGGTGGGGCTGTCTCCTCCCAGCACCCAAGGGCTCGGTGGCCACGGGCAGGGCCACGCTGAAGGCAGTGGGATGGGAGCTGCAGGACAAAGCGAGCCAGGGCAGCCCAGAGCTTGTGCGGGCCAAGGTCAGCTATTGTTCGGGGTTATTAATAGCCCTGCTGGCAGCAGCACAAAGCCGAGCCCTGCGGTGAGAGCACGGCCCTTGTTTGGCTCCGAGGCAAGGAAAGTGGGACAAGTTGCTATGGGGGAAAGCAGGAGCACCTCGCCTGCACAGCGGGTTTGAGGAACTTAGAATCATGGAGTTGTTAAGGCTGGAAAAGTCCGCTAAGGTCATCACATCCAACCATCAACCCAGGACTTAGCTGCGAAGCTCTGTGTTTGCACTAAGACAATGGACTTGTCTTCTGTTTTATTATTTTTTGTTTGTTTGTTTGTTTTTCCTGCAAGCTGCAATAGGTAGAGGTGCTCTGGGGAGAAACGTGAAGAAGTAACTGTGATTTTCCCTTTTATAAATAAATCCGATGATTGTAGCAGGGTGTACGTGGCAAAGGCAAAACAGGCACTAAATGGTAGTAGCAGGAGATGTAAGCATCAAATACTCCTGCAAAATCAGGTTTAGAGAAATAAATCTGAAACGTGTCTGACAAACTTTCAGATGCAGGAATTGGGCTGTAACTTTGGGTTTTCTTTGTAGGATATTTTTTTCGTTTTCTTCTTCTCTCCCCCCTTCTTCTCTTCCTTCTTTTTTCAGCAGCATGGTCAAAACCTTGCAAAGTGCAACCCCTCCTTGTGTTCTTCCTTTGCATGGAAGTATGCTTTGGAGAGTTGCTGAGAGCACTGCAAAGGGCGATGGCCTCGTGCAGCGGGAGTTCAAGGGCAGCCTGGGTGGCTGAAAGTGAGAATAGGCATTGTTCCTTAGCACCACACAATCTGTGGCTGTGACTTCCCTGTGGCTGACCTCAGCACAAGGGTTAGCACCTTGGTAAATAAACTGTCGAGTAGATTGAATCGTGATGGCTCTGGGACACTGGAAGGATCTTAGTGGGGTTCTTTCAGTGGGGGGACAGAGAGCAAGATAACACCAAGGAACTTCAAACTGTTTTGCCTACATCAGCATCTCAGAAGTGCTATGGGTAAAGTGGAGGCTGTCAGGATCATGGGAAACCTGGGGTCTGTTGCTGGCTCACTGTGAGATCTACAGCAAGATGCTGGGGGTTTCCAGCACACGTCCTGAAATGTTTCAATAAAACAAACAAAACAAAAAAGTTGTGTATTTAGTCCCTCCTCCAACTCTTATTTCTGGATTGGGAATTTTGCTTGGATATCCAGAAAATAACTACCTAAATAATCACCCTAAAACCCACCCATGCTTGGGAAATTGTGTGAGTTTGAAGTAAAAGGATGCCGTGGGTTAATTTTCAGTTTACTAAGGAAAGAAAGCATGTGTGCAGATCCTAAATGAGCTGAGAAAAGGTAATTTCAGAGAAGCTGCATAAAAGGAATGTCGATAGTTGTGGCAGTTTGAAACCATTACAGACCTCAGAGCCATTATCCATGTTTATTGTGCTGTTGTTTTCCTTCTGCTAAAGCATTTATTATTTCTAGACATTGACTGAAAGCCTCAGCTTGCATCCTAGGCCCTTTCTGTGAACCAGAAACCATCATGGGTACTTAATTGCTTGGGCTTGTTTAACTGATCGTGGAGCCGTGATGGGCTGTGCCCAGTGATGGCCGTGCTGCTGCGATTGCGTGTGTAACCAAATGGAAAAGTGTGCACTTAGGTTTTGAAAATCTGATTGCATGAAAGGCACTCTGAAAGCTCTGCTTGTATTAATTACAGCATTATTTCACATTATAGCTTCAGCGCGCGTGCTAGCTTGTCTTGTCTTCCTCTGTCTTGCAAGCCCAGAAGAGATATAATTACAGCACATCTTTCCTTTTGGAGTTTCCTGCTGGGATATTTTCTGCTTGAAATCAATGCCTTCCAGCGTGCCTGTGAAATTTCCTGAGGAAGTCGTTTAAATGGTGCTGTAAAAACAGCTCCTGTTTTAGTAAGCAGAAGCAATCCATTGTTCCCAGAACCCCATAGCACGAGGGTGGCTGGCTGGGAGCTCGTGCCTATTGGCTCTGCTGCTGCTGTTAGTGACCACCATCATCTTGTGTTACAAGGCAAGAGAGAGGCTCTGCTTGCAATCCCAACCTTTGCTGGCAGCAGGGTGCTGAGCTCCAGCCCAGCACTAGCTGGAGGGAACTTCCCAGTGCTGTTTTCCACAGGGGTTATGAAGCTGATCATTAAAGATTTCTTACTGTCTTAACAAAATCTCATATGCCCAGCAGCATGTGTACCTTTAGCAAAGCCAGGAGATGATGCTGCTATTTGCAGGCTATTTGCAGGCTCAGCAGTAACTGTTCTGGAGGGATGGAGATATTCTCTGTGTAAAGGTCATGTTCAGCTCCCAGGTTGCTGCCCTGGGGATGTCAGACTGGATCCTGAGGTCTTGGAAGGTCCCTCCCAGATGTAGCTGTGATGATTCCATGCAGTCCCTCTCCCATGCACTGAAGCTGCTGTGATAAGAGCATCTTGGTGTTTTTTCAGCCTGCAGGCAGGCTTTCCACAGCTTCCTAAACAATGGAGGAATTTGCTATATTCCAGTGTTGATATGTTGATGGGCATCCCATAGGCTTTTATGCTTCTTTTCACCCAGATATGAGCAATTTGTTTGCTTAATTTCTGTACAAGATGTCAACTCTTTAGTGAATGTGCTGTCCACAGCATTAGAAATGTTCCACTGTAGAGGAGCAGAGTTGACATAGAGATAGTGGGAGCTGAGTGCAGAGGGGTGTATGCAGGTGAATCACTGCTGGTGCTGAAGATGTGAGTCTCAGTGTGAGCACCTGCAGCCTGCTGCGATGCTGCTGAAGGAGCTGCTGTTGGGCTGGATGCAGGGAGCTCCTCTGTTGGACCTGGACTCTCACTTAAGGACATCCCTTACACTCGCCGACAGATGGAGCAGTTTTGAAAGCATGCACAGAATGACTGCTCTTCCACCCTGCCCAGAACCCAGGCAGTGAGCTACAGCACCATCCTCTCTGCATCAGCAGATCTTCAGCTGTTTGTCTGTGCGTCTCTAGCTGCAGCGTGGGGGAAATATATATACATATATATATTTATATAAACTTAATTAAGTGACATCCCCCTGTTACTGGCTGCTGTGAGCACTTGTTGCCACTGTGGTTGCTTGTGTTGCAGCTGCTGAGGGCAGGTATTTGAGCTGTGCTCTAGGAACTCATTGGTTATTCCCTACCCTGACAGTGCAAACACAATACATCGATATCTCTGTATCTGAGGCAGTGCTGAATGGAAGTTTGCTGGAATTTGGCATCTGAGCTGCAGTGAAACACAAAGCAAGGGTGAGATAAATGCTGGTTTCTGCTATGGGAAAAAATGAAAGTGATGGATCTTTGAAGAGAGGCTGAATACCCACTTTGCCTATGGGAGGGCTTTGGAAGGAGAGGAAAGAGTTCTGTCTTGACTTTTCCTTCAGTTCCAGAGAGGCATGGAATGACTGCACACTGTCTCCATTAGCATCTCGGTGCTTCAGAGAGATGCACCTGCTGATTCCTCTGAATAAGATGACTTAAATGAGGCACATTAAACACGAGTTTCCTTGTTGTGAATTTCCAGGAGCTCAGTAATGCTGTTTTGGCAGGTTAATTTGGCAATCCTTGCAGCGATGTCTTCAAAGATTCATTAAATCCTTCAATAAACTCTCTTATTTTTTCTCCGTAGAAGACTGAAAGGAAGATTTTGTCACTAACAACAAGTTTCACAAATGCTACGAAGCCAATAATGGCTCTGCCAACAAACAGTGATTCTAACCCTGCTTCATTGCAATCCTCTTTTTTTCTGGGGGAGATGTTTGCGTCCCGGGATTCCTCAATTAGAAATCACCCCAAAGTGCTGACCCCATTCAGAGCCATTGCTGCCATCTGCTGCGGGATGAGGCATCAACACCAATGCTTCAAGGAGCCTTAGGATGCAGGGAAAAGCTGTGAAAGTCCCTGCTCACGACAACTGGTTAATTTTTGAGCAGCCTGTAGCTATTTTAGTTACCATCTCTTTTAAGGAGATCAACGTCGAGGGCAAATTCCTTCCCAGATAAATCATGCTCATTCCACATGCACAAGAAAGTGGGGAATTTTGTTTTTCAAGTGGCTGCTTCGCGTGTTTCTCCAGCGGGCAGCTCTCATGCCGTGCCAGCGATGTGCTCAGTGTGTGAATGGGGGCTGTCACCACACGGCCGTGCTCCAGGCAAGGAGGGGACTTTCAGCCTTGTGAGATGCCCATAGGATAGTTTTTCTGGCTTTTTGTTGTTGTTGTTTTAAGGAAGGAAGGGTGAGAATAGACTGAGGGCACAAGCTGCTTTCCTTCACCTTGACAGATCGCATCCCAGGAGTGGGGCAGCTGCAGCCTGTTGCTCCCTGGATGATGCTGTGAGTGCCCTGTGCAGGGTGAGAAGCCAACAGCAGTGTCACTTTTGGCTCGAGCTGGGCCATTGTCCACCTGAGGCTGTTCACATGGCACTCTGTTGTCTGTATGGGAGCCTGGAGGAGGAGCCCAGAGCTGGGATTGAAACGTGATGAGGACCACAGAAATGCTTTAAGGAGAGTATGTTTCTATGGAAGATACACAGCTCGTGTGAACCTCATGTATATATGTCCATTTTAGCTAATGAGATTTCATGGTTGAGCCATAAACCGAGTCTTACTTCTACATCATCCACAAACATACTATAAATTTTCCACGTGTATTTGTGAGCATTGGAAATGGCTCTTCTACTGAAACAAAATGTATTTGTCCTTAGAAGTGATATTGCTAGCTTCCATGTGATCTGCACAGGTCTGCAGAGTGCAAGGAGGTTTATAAAATTACGGAATTCACTGCAAAAAGGACTTGAGCAGATCATCTACTACGTCCTACTGGCCCAAAGCTGATTCAAGGTCCTATCCAAAACAACAGTTTTGGTGCCTATTAGTAAGTAGCTAGAGGGAGGTTTTTTACATTTGTAGAAATAAACACAAGACTTAAACTGAATACATCTGTGAAGTAGTCAAAAATGTGGTTTGTGGGGGGGGGCTGTTTTCCCTATTCAGGGACCCTTCTGGTCTGTGCCTTTCATTTTCCATGACTGAGCATCAGCTGAAGCTTTCTAGTGGATAAAAAAAAAGAGGAAATTCTGCAAAAATGTTCCTACATTTTTCAGTAGCACCTGACCTGAAGGCAGCCCCATCCTCACAGGTGGTCTCTGCCTGCAGGGGCAGCTGAACACGAGGGCAGAAACTCAACCCCAGCGAGCTCCCCCATCCTGCTCTGCATTCTGCCTCTGCAGTCTCTCCCACGTGAGGTTCATCAGTGCAATGTGGAAACGAGCTCTCCCCTGCTCACACAAAAGCACTACGACTTCCTGAAATGTGCTGTGCATGTTAAACTTCTCCAGCGTATTCTCGTTTGGGCACCATCTGCTTTTCCCAGTCGCAGTCCCAACGCAGGCCTGGTATTGTTTCACAAGAATCTGAAGGCCATGTGTGTTTGCCTCTTCTATGGATAATGTAGTTTCTGTTAGGAATCATCACATGACTTTTGTTTTGATCCTTTTCCCATGTGCTTGGGGTCACGTTGGCTGCAGGCTGCAGATCACGTACAGGGCAGTGTTGTTGTCACTGGCGATAGTGCTCCTTTCTCATTTGAGCTTTGTCGGAGATGAGGCTTCTGTGTGCTCTTCACCACTGTGCCTAGATGGGGAGGCACAGACTAAGCTGCTGAGAAGGAACATGCAGGTGGGCTGCTTGCAGGGAGCTTTGGGAAGTGACACCTTGTCCTTCCCACCTACCCACCACAACCTCGAGCTGTCGCTGAGCCTGTGCAAAAGCACACGGGGTGAAAATCTCCCGTGGCGGGTCACACAGGACCAGATGTTCAGCTGGTGTCAGCATTTTGAGGTGGAAACACTACCAGGCTAGCAAAAACACCGCCGTGCTTGGTTAAATATCTTCCTCATCAGTTTCTGACAGAGATCCCTGCAGTGATACCCGCTGAACAAATTGCTGTGTAAGGTGTGTAGGAGGCAACCCTGGAGGCGATGCTTTCAATAAGCAATTCTGAAAATCTCCTAAGGCCCATCTATTGCTATCGATGCTTTTAAAACCCTTTAAGTCAAAAAGAAAAAAGAAAAAAAAGAAACTTCAAAACCCAGCTCTCCTTGTTGTCTGAACTTCACTCTTGAAAATCTTCCTGTGCGTCTTGGAGCCAAATGTTTGTCTGCTCAAGATTCAGTTCAAAGGGGGGTGGAAAGAATCTCTGGAATTGCAAAACACAGTGCTGGAGCCCAGTGGCTGTCCTGCCTGCCCCTGAAGCCCACGGAGTGCTGCACGGGACTGGCCTGGCTCCAGGGATGGCAGATTGGTGACTCAAGGCACTGGTTAGTCACCACTTGACGGGTAATCCATTAAGACGCCTTGAGGATTTCACTAGATATGATGTTCTCCAAACATGGCAAGGAAAGAGTAGCTAAAACAACTGAGAATTCAATGCATGCCTTAATTTAAGCATGCCTTAATCTTCCCAGCAATGTATTGCCATGACAACTCCATCTATATTTCGAGAACAATCGCTTTCAACCATTAAACTATCAACTATGTACCCAGTGCAAGAAAATAATTCATAAACCAATGAACTAAGTGCAAGGAAAAGATGTGATCAAGCAGCCTTATGATACTCAAGAGAAAAAATAACCTTCTCCAATACGCATTTGAGTTTATTTTTTGTTAAAAATAGATGGAGATCAACATAAACCAAACCACGCAGTGAATGTTTGAGATAACTTACAATAAATGCTGGAGGTGTTGAAATTGCAGCAGCAAAGGAAAACCATTGTGAGATCTCAGAGGATTTGGTAAGGAGATATTCCTCCTGTGGATTGCTGAGCCGTTGGAGGTTACACTCAAGCATTATTCAAGGTCCCAGGTAAGTGTAGGCCCCACTGCTCTACCTCTGTATACTTCAGTGACTTGTGGAGAGCTGACCAAATGAGCTCTCCATTGCCTTTTTTTCGCAGGAGGAAGACACTAGGACACCACGTGGTAACTTACAGTGGCAGATTCTGCTATGAAACCATCAGCTTCACCCTGGCCTGTGTGTGCCACTCATGCAGAGGTCCAGTTATCAACATCTGGGCAAGATCTTTGCATCCAGAATGAGCTGCAGCTTTCATGCTCACAGTTTCCGTATACTTGCCATTTTTGGCCTTGCTGGAGCAGAATAAAACAGTAATGCCTGTGGCCCCTTAAGGCAGGACATACAAGTGGCAAGGTGGTTTGCAGTTGGCTTCCCAGAAACACACTTTTTATTTGAACAGTGGCAGCCTGCTCCCAGAAAGCCTGCGACCACTGAGTTAGCACCCGCAGGTCAATGCGATCCCTGTTAGTTTTTCCATGATTAATGAGGATGAACATGACACGATTTCTGAGGGATTTCACAAATGCTCCCTTTGTAGTCCTCACCCCAGCTTAAACTTAGCGCTTTTTCTCCTCTGTGCCAGATTTTGCTCGTTCTTGGCAGCTTGGCTGGGCAGAATGGGCTGGCTGCAGGACCCCGGAGGAAGGAGCTCAACCAGCCACCAGATGTGTGACCTCCTCACCCTGCTGGCAGCGCTGAACGTCCTTTCCTGTAAACTTCTCTAGGGTTGTATTTTCCTTTCTTTTCCCAGCTCCCAGCTGCTGGTTATTATCATTATCAGGCATAAATGGCTTCTTTCACACTCCATATGGCGAGTGTGCCTATGAATAAGGTCTTAGTAGCCCAAAAGGGTTGGCATGAGGTTCAGACAGTGTTTTGCAACGAAATTAATACGAGAAAGGAACATTGTGAACCCATCTCCCTTTGTAGGCAAGGGGGTATTTCCACATTACTGGATCAAGTACGTATGCCATACATTTGCAAAGGAAAAAAAAAAAGATCTATTCGTAGGGAAAGGAAGCTGTTAGGAGCACAGCAATTTCAAAAATTGAGCAGTGAGAAAGTATTAAGATCTTGTTTGAAGTTTCGATCCACGTTAAGGGCTGATCTTCTGCAGCAGTGACAGCAACTCTCTAAAAAGGAATCTGACAGAGGGCACCTATTTCTAGTACAGGTGAGAATATATATGCATATATATATCTGACACGAAAAAGACACTGTGAGATTCCCCTTACACTTTGGTTTGAAATTATGAAATTATCACCCATCACATCTATGCACTAAGGGCAATCTGGATGCAAATGTTACTTCTATTTGCATTCGGGGCTGAAAATAGCTGAACGCAGGTTACGGTTACGGGCATGTGGATATCAAAAAGCCTCCAACCGCATCCTGTTACAACTAATGGTCTGTGTTTGCAGCACTTTATGTTGGAATGCCCTCAAATATCACAAAGTAAGCAGAGCAGGATGGCTGGGAGGGAAGGAGAGGGAAGGATCCTGCGGCCTTGGCAGAGCTCGTTGCATCGCACTGATCCTCACCACGGTCATGGGGTCAGTGCGCTCACAGGGGCAAACTGGAAAATACACAGTCTGGGCCTGAACTCATAGAATCACCAAGTTGCAGAGGACCTACAGGGATCACGATGTCCAATTCCTGGCGCCTCCCCAAATCCGAACCCTATGTCTGAGAGCACTGTCCTTGAACTTTGGCAGCTCAGGGCTGTGCCCACTGCCCTGGGAGCTTGTTCCATGCCCACCACCATCTGGTGCAGAACCTTTTCCTAACCCCCACCAGACCCAACACGCAGTGCTGTGTCAGGAAGGAAGCACTGATGCACAGCTGTTGTTTTCATTTTTCCTGAGAGGAATTGTGGATGTAACTCCTGTTTTGGAAAACGCATCCCAACAAAACTTCAAATATAGCCTTCAATAACCAAGAGGAGGATCAATTCAGTCTTCAGATGTCTTTAACACTGACAAAGCTCAGATACAGAAAAGTGGCCATGCCCCCAGCCCGAGCGCAGCGATTTCCCTGATTGCCAGAAGTCCCAGTTTTCTAAACGTCTTGCCTCATTTCAAAACCATTTTGCAGAGATATCAGAACATGTTTAATACTTGAAAAAAAAAAGAAAAAAGGGAGCATCATGGTCATTGAGCAAGACTCACCCCCCTTCCCCTTCCTTTTGTTAAAGCAGAATGAGGCTGCATGGACTCTTGTTTACAGTTCCTTACAGTGGGCTCTCTTACTGCCAATGCCACAAATGATGTCATTTGTTTAGCGGGAGACTGACTATTAGAAATGCCAAATGTAATTAGGATCTTTACTTTCAATTGCATTTCACAAACACTTGTGGTGAGAAATAGCTGCTACCTTTTGAACTCTAAGCCTAGCAGTGGGAGTTTCCCTGCAAGGGCTGTTGGCAAAGGCTTCAACCTAGGGCAAGAAGAGATTTCACACGGTATTTGCAACTTTCCTCCACATTTGGAAAGTTCGTAAGCTTTCAGCCGGGAGGGCAGTGATGTCACTGAGAATCGCTCCTCTCCTGGTGGGGAAAAAAAAAAAAGAAAAAGAGAGAAAAAAAAAAACCCAAACATTAACCCCTGGAGTCTGCAGAGCTGAGGCTCTGCCGACTTCAGGTTCTCCAAGCCTGGGAGGAATGGGGCCAAGCTTGGCCAGATGCTGCCAGCTGGTTCCGAGCCAGCGTACTGGGATCCTACTCCACCCATGACACTTAGAGAGAAACAAAGGGTGTAAAGGGTGTGTTAGGGACAGGAAGAGGCGTGATGCTTGTGACTGTACTCCAGCTATTCTCCACTGTCAGGAGCCCCTGAGGGAGGAGGTGGGAGGAGGCGAGAGGAGGAAGGCCAGGAGCAGATGGCATTAATTTAGCACAGCCCAAGGCTGCCGTGCAATATGCTGTTGCTTGGTCCATGTTTGGAACCAGCCTTAAAACCTGTGTTCCCCTGTCTGCAGGCTAACCTTGCAACTGCACAACAAGGAGGGGGGACATGGGCATCCATCTGGACCAGGCCTGGGCCTGGAGCCCTGGCTGACAGCAGCCAAGATGTCCTTAGCAGGCGGCGAAGCTCTGGGGGCCCATCCCGGCGCTTGCTGACGTCAATGGAAACCTTTCTGATGACTTCAATAGGCTCTGGATCAGGCTCCTGACTTCTAATTGCAAGCATGCATGGTTTCTCTCCTTTCTTCTTCTCATCAGAGATGTTAAAAAGCGTACATGACATCTACTCCACAGCTCTGGTTATCTGAACACCTTTTTTACAGTGAAGAAGGGAGCACGTAATCAGGGCAACATGTATGTGGATGGTGTTGGACTGGTGTTGGACTCCCATCTGTTTTACTGTGATTTAGCATCAGCACACACAGCACTGGAAATACCACTCCTGATGGCACACAGCCCTTCCCTCTGCTTTTCCCTTCTCCAGCAAGGACTCACTGTTCCTCCTGCTGTTCAGTCATTACCTGTAGAATTCTAGGCCAAGCAAACTCAAAGGGTTTATTGTCTTTCTTCACTATTCACAAATCACTGTGACTGTTAGGCACATAACTCATGGGTCCTATTTGCTCTTCTGCAAAAATACAAGCAGGTAACTCACTGGAAAGCCCAGCCCATGCCCAGCCAACTTTGCATCACTGAAAAGAAGCTTCACCAGGATGATCCTGCTGCCTCCGACCCTTCAAAGACATCAGTCAGCTCCATGTCCTACATCCTCCGCAGCCCTCCCACCACCTCCTCCTCAGGGGTTTCTCTGCAGGTTATTTGAGGATACGGACACTCGAGTGGAAATACGATGATGAAGCACCTGTGTTTTGACTATATACTATCTTTTCCTGCTGTTTTTAATGTTCTCTACATTCCTGTGTGATTACTTTTTCTGCATTGCCTCTCTTTCATTGAGCCTGTGAATGCAAATCATTTCTGGGATGTTATTAATTTACTTCCAGCTGATAAAATGTCTGCAAGGCAGGAGGGAGCATGAGGCCTGGCTTGTGTCCTTTGAGCACAGACTACTATTGCAGGAGCAATCTTGCCCTGCAGTTTACAGTTATTCCTGTAATAAACATGTCAATAAAAGAATTGCCAATCTACATTTCCAAAACAGAAAAAAATAACCTCAAACTTCAAAAAAATTGAGACAAAAGGAAGGTGTTTTTGTGGGTTTTTGTTTTTCCCCCAAAACCACATAACTGCTGAAAAGAACAAGGGACTGTTGACTTTGTGCTGTGAAATTTACTGAACCACTTTTGCAAAACCCAGCCATGTGTGGTATCCTTAAAGAGCCAGTCTAGATTCATGATGCAGAGCTTTCTAAAATATCCTCTTTTATTCTTATTTATTTATTTATTTTGAGCACGCTTGACATCATGTTATAGAAACTTTGTTATTGCACACTAAGAGTTTAGAGGCAAAAGGTTCCTTTCAGTGCTTCCAATTACAGACAGTCAATGAAAATTGAGCACAAGGACGGATCCAAGGTATTTTAATGCTTACGTAAGAATTCCTGCTTTAATTTTGGTGCAATTGCTTCAGTTTACACAGCTACACTACTGAAACCACTCACACACCTATTCTAATCAGCCCTGATTTTTTTTTTTCCTGCTGGTTCAATAGGAAAATACTGTATTAGCATTCTTAGGATGTATTCTTAGCTAATGGTGAAAAGTATTTCCAACTCAGGTCAAGCTGTGAGGGAAACATTGTTAATGAACTTTGTCTTTAGGACTTGTAAACCAACAGAGGATTGTAAAGCCTTGGAGAGAAGGTTCTCATCTTCTCCTTTACAGAGTGCTATGCCCTGGCCAGGCCTCTGTTGCCAGGCTCTTCCCTTCAGAAGCAGCACCAAGACAAGAGGCTGCAGCCAAGCAGCTCTGTCCTTCCTGGGCTGTGAGCAGGAGCCGATGGGGCTGCACGAGCAGTGAACTCCTTTCCTCTGCGGGAGGTGAGGCTGAGATGCTGTGGTGGGGCCACTCTTTGTTCCAGGCAGAAAGCTGGTGCAGGACCCACTTCCTGGAGACAGGGAGGAAGGAAACCCTAAGGAAGGAAGATTAACAACACTCTGAGTCATGACCAAAATCTCAGCCAGCCTCTGGTAGCACGTGTCCTGCTCACCATCACTGGGGTCTAGGGCAAATTGCAGCAGACGCCCCTGACTGGGCCATCTTGTGTAGTGTGAAGAAATTGCTCCTGTTTTCACTCAGGGCTCTATAGTTCAGTGTGTAAGCTGTTTTTAAAGGTGGTCATCTAGGTGACATGTACTGCCATGGCCTATTGAAGAAATTTTAGCACAAGTCAACATCCAAGGCAACGTGACAAAGGCCGTGCTATTGCTGATACACAACCACGTTTTGATGTACCACTACGGCAGGTGGCTTCAGCCAACCCCAGAGAGATTCTAGAAGTTAAACCCAGAAAAGAGCTGTGGTGTGTCAGAAGCACAGATCAAGAAGAGACTGATAAGTTTTTTTGCCCTGGATTCATTTAGTAAGTATACAAAGTCTTTCCATCATCAATGCTCGTTTTGAGGAGGGGGGGGGACAATCAGGAATACTCGGTGGCTGCTGGCTTGAGCCGCACCATGAGGAGCTGTGAGCTGTGCAGAGGAATGCCCTTTCCTCCTCTCTCATGCTGAGGCTGTGCCCTTGGCCTTGGCCTTGGTCACAGTCCCCAGGCAGTACCCCCTCGCTGTGGTTGTGTGACCTTCATGCAACTGATACTGGTGAAGGGTATTTCATGAAAATGAGCTCATCAGAGATATTCATTAGCCACAGGCTCGGTGCCGTTACTCAGCTGAATGTGGTGATGAGTTCTAGCAACACAGTACAAAAGACAAATCTGATGTTTGGTGGTGCTGGAAAAGCAGGAGTTGTTGACAAGGCTCTGAAGACAAAGATTATCTGAAAAAAAAAAAAAAGGGGGCACATGAGCACAGACTTCCTGGGTTTTGACATTGCTTTGCCTTCATAAATTCTGACATTCCCTCTTCAAAGAAATCACGGAAGAGATAAAATTGTCAAAGTTTGAGGTGAAGTCAGCCCTCGGGTGAAAACAACACAAACTTTTGGAAGCAAGAGCAGCAAAACAGCAAATGAAGGTAAAAACTCTTTGCTGAGATTCAGCTCTCCAGCCTCAGATCCAAGGAAAAAAAAATGATAACTTAATACAGGAATGTTCTTGTTTGTGGCTTTTCTCCAATCTTTCATGGTCATTTGAACATTAAAACAGATCCTCCTACCCCAGACAGTCTAGTACAGTGAAAGCAGCTTGTTACAAAACACGGTTAAGAATGTTTAAATAAAAATATGTAGAATAAAGAAGGAACTATTCATAATGCATCACTACTCTGACAGGCTGTGAAGTTATTTCACCCTTCAACACAAGTGCTAAAACATAATGGAATCCCTACTGAGTGTTTTCATGCCTACCAGAACATAAAAAAAAGCATAACAAAATGCCCAGTGTGCCCCTAACTATTAGGTTGGCTGAGTAAGGAGGCCAATAGAAAACAGTGGCACTGTGGGAAATACTTGTGGCGAGGAAGGAAACAATAACTGAAAGTGATAAAAATGGATGGTTCGTGCACAACCACGCACTGGCTGGGAAAGCACATTGTGCCCATTGCAATGGCAGACAACCTGCATGCACAGCATCAATGTAAGCTATGTTTTTTTTCTCTCTGCTGCCATTAAGAAATGAAAAAGCCAGATTTTAAAAAGGCCTCCAGATGGGAAAGGAGGCTGCTTCTGGTCCTCTTGGTTACAAAAAGGACCATTCAGCTTGTGAGCAAAGCTATGTGAGAGATACTTGGAATGCACCATTTCAATCCATTCTTTTTGCTTCCAGTTTAACTGAGAACTTGGAATGGGCACAGATGTAGCATTGCAGCTGGGGAACATGGGGCACTAAACGGTGCATTATCATCATGCTGAATTGTGCTGTCACTTACCAGGCCCTGTTCAGAAAGAAAGCAGCAAGACTTCTGCCTGCTTAAAAAATCCATGTGACTTGTCCTTTAATATACAAAAATCTCAATTAAATGATACTGAATTCACTGAACTTTATGAACTCAGGGTTTTGCTAAGGTACGCAATAATGCTGAGCTGGCCCTCAATGGTAATTCGTTCCAAGGAAGTTCTTAACATCACCCTTTGTTTCTGATTTTCTGTTCAGATATTAAACACTTCTGAAGACATGCATCCTATTTGATGTTTAAATGCAAAGAACCTAGGAAGAATTGTCCTGGATTACAGCTGCTTACAAGGGAGTGTACAACTATGGAGGTCCAAAAGCTCTTCTGTACTCAGAAGCTGGGACAGTTTGGCTTTGTTCTCCTTCAGCACTGATACAGCTTCATTACCACCCTACAGGAAGTGATGGTTACACTGCTGTCAAACTGGTGGAAATAACAGGATTATCTTTGACTAACCATGGGGTTTTCCACCTCAGGAACTGGAACATCCGGAAATCATTCTGCCCCTGGACACATCTTCCTTTTTTCCATTTAAACCAAATAATAAATCTGGGGCTTGTGAATGGCATTATGGTCTTCATAGTGTGAAGCTTGCAGAAATAAGCAGGAAAGAAAAAGGCAGATGGAGAACCGCTCAGACAGAAGGCAGACCTCCACCAGCCAAACCCAGCTCTTCTTTAACTCATACAAAGGTATCTGTGTATTGGTGGAAGGTGGGACCCCAGAAAGCCATTCAAATTGACATTTCGATCGTCTATAAATTCTGGAGCGACCAGGAATGGTGCCAAAATGTTGTAATTAGGGGGAAAACCCCGAGTGCTCCTTACAAGCCACTCATAGCCTCACTTCATTATCCTTCCTTGGGGCTCCCTGCCTCTCTCAGCCCCCCTGGCCCATGTAAGATGTAGCAGAGTGGCTCTCCCATCTTCTCAATACATTTTTTATACCGGGCCTTTGTTAATATCACTTTTTGCTGAAGTATCTGTATGGGAAACAGAAAAATCCATTCTGCTGGATTTGCTCTTGGCCTGGTTCCCTAAATGCTTTAAGGTGTTAGAAAATCCTGAACATCTTTTATTTCAGATTCACTGAAGCAACTGATACAATATAATACAATTTATTCTCTTTCAAATGGAACGGTGGAAAATTGGCATTATTTTATGTCCGCTCTCAGTTTGCCTCAGGAATACTCTTGCCAGTGGTATGAGTTGGTTTACATCCACATTTTTTCAGCTATTCTTTTACTTCTTTTCTTTAAAATGGCCACTTTTTGGTGTACTGATCAAATGGTAATGAAGTTCAAAAGCTCTTTTTTTTTTTCTTTTTTTTTTTTTTGAGCAACATTAAACTTAATAAAACCATAATTTTGTCTTTTACAACTTTGGTAAGGAAAAGGTGTTAATTAAGAGTACCATGGCAAGAAAACTGTTTTTTGGCTCTGCTTACAAACTGGCTTATTCTTATAAATAATCAGTCCCACTTAATTACCAGACCATATAGTATTTACTAGCAACAGTCAAGCATTCCCAGACCTCATAGCTTTAAGTCTGTGAAACACTTGCACATTATGATCTCACCTCATGATACAGAATCTCTATTCAAGTTTATACATGACGTGGAAAGTCTCCGAGATGTACTCTGAGGTGTAAAATTAGTGTAATTCCACTGGAATGAAAGAGACATGCCAATTTGTATCAAATGAAGCTATGGGCCACAATGTCTCAAAGACTTTTGCTTTTGTCTGGCAAACAAGCAAACAAAGTTCTTCATTTTAATGGAAAATAATGGTTAAGTTTGTCCTCGGTGATGTACAGAAGCAGATCAAAGACGGTACTGCCTCGCAAAGCACTATTTCTCTAACAGACAATTAATATGATAGTATCAGGGAAATGAAGAGCTATTCTGTGCCTAGGTGCTTCCCCTTACGGACTGTAGAACTACTCAGTTTATCATTTTCTGTCTTTAGGCAAAAAAGGTAACTCTTATTTGCATGTTTGTCAGTTTGCACTTGCGAGTACAAAATTTACTTAAAAACAAGCTCAGCAAGCTAAATGGAATGCCTATGGTTTTATTATCCCAAGAGAGCAAAGCACTTAAGCCCATGATTAAAATGAAGTTAATTGAATTTAAGCATGCACTTACAGTAAAGCGTAGAACTAAATACTTCTCTGAATAAAAAGGAGATTGTTCTCACACTTCAGTGTAAGCACTAATAATAGTTTTGCTAAAATTGAAGTTTATAGCCTTCTCTGTGCAGTTCCAACTATCCCACCAATAAAACCTGGCACCAAGATCAGAGCTTTCCTAAGAAATTTGTATCAGAGAATGAAGATCAAGGTGTTGCTTATACAATAAATTGGCAGAGCAGATTTGCAAAAAGAACACATTAAAATTCTGGGTGTGATGAGTTATGTATAATAAAGGCAGGAAAGAGCTTATTTCACATTGAATTGTGTGGCTTTCTCAGAAATGCAGCCCTGGTGATGGAGAGTGAAAACACCTAGCTGTTCCACGAAATCCCCAAACGTCAGTGTTTAGGGAGTAGTCCAAACATCACTGCTAATGCAACCGAGTGTTTTTACACTCGAGAACATCAGTACCAAGTTTTTGTTTGGGATTTGAACCTGAGGGTCGAATTAGCAACTGCAGCTCCTGCAATTGCCCCTGGTTCCTACGGCTGATTCCAGACAGGTGGCATTTTCTTGCTGAATTTAGTTTTCTTTGTATTTATAATAGGAATAAAAGCACCCCCCTCTCAAAAAGTGTAACAATTAAATATTCATTAATTATGTTGCTGACCTCTTGAGCTGGACCCAAGAAACTGACAGAGCTCTGTCCCATAGGCAAATATGATTTTGCTAAGATTTCTTTGAGAACGGGCAAATGGAAAAGTTCAGCTGCAGTCCCCAGTTTCATCCCTGTCAACACAGAAAGTTTGAAAATGGCTTTTCCCTTAAGCAGTGCTCGGTTGTGCTATGGTTTTAAGGCATATATTTTTTTTTTTCCCATCGTAATCAAACTTTTCAGATGCAAAGTGACCCTCTTCCTTGCCACCAATTTTCCCCTCAGGGAAAATGTTCACAAAGAAGCCAGGTTTTGTTCCTGTTCAGCATGAAGCTAGATCTCCCAGCCTTGGATGGCAGTTTCTTGTTATTGCACAGCTTTCCTACTGCTAGAAGAGACAAGGAGCAGAGGCACGTTTCAAAACACAATGTTCTTTGTTGTATATAATGATATAAAATTGTGGATTAAAAGATACTGCGTGGTTAGTTCAGTTAATGTCTCTATCTGCATAGTTGAGCTCCACCATGCTGAATGAAGCTTCACTAAATTGAAGCTTCTGTTTAAATTACCCTTAATGTGGAGTTCTAAATAATAGTTTCTTAATGTAGATTGGAGTAATTAATGCATTTTTGTGTTACACAGTGTAAACTCATTACTGGCTTTTTGGAAGTTTTTCTCTTGAACATACTGAGAAAGCCAGAATGCTGAATACAAAATATTTCACACTTGTTGGTTGGAAGAATATTATTCCTATTAATAGACACATTTTTATGTGCAATTTACAAGCATGTAACAATATATTTACAGTGGTGGAGAGAGAACTGGGGTATCTCAGAGGCAGAAAAAATACAGAGCAGAATGTGTGATATTTTAGACAAGGAGATAGGACTCCAGTAAGATCTGAGCCATCCTTTCTCAGTTGTTTCTTTTCCAGATGGAAAGATTATTTAGACATTCTCCAAACAGGACCCATCTGTTGCTTCAGATGGCTCTTTTTGCCCACGTCATTAGCTCTGTCAGCTCTGTGTTTCTTTTTGAGATAGTGAACCAGCACTTTGTCTGCAATCTGAGATGCAGGTGCATCAGGAACTCACAGTGTTGTAATGATCATCTTTGCTTTGTTTGCCTTTCCTTTTCTAGGAATTCCTGCCATTCATTGCACTTCTTGGTGATCAAAAGTGTGCTCAACACCTGCATCAAACTATTATAAAACCTTGTTCATGACTAATAATAGGTTTTGGCACATTGGCTCAGATGTGACTTAATCCAATGTGTAACCTTACATTTATATTTACACCCAATGTCATCTGCCTTTTGACGGTGAAGTCTTCTTGCAGTTCTTCAGTCTACACCTTTGTGCTCCCTGACAACTTCATTGTTCACAGGTAACTTACTCCCTTCCAGCCTTAATCCCATCCCATGGAATAGGCTGAGCAGCACCAACATGTGCCCACTTGCCTGTGAAATTCCACTTTTTATAGCCAGAGATTTCCCTTGAGTAGTTACGCCTTCTTGGGAGACCACTGCCTCATTTCCCCTTGGCATATTTTCTTCCTTGTCAAAGGTGGGAGACATTATCAAGGGTCTTTTAGAAATCCAAAAAGAATACATCAACAAAGATATACCTGCCTCACATACTGACTGAACCCTTCAAAGAAATCTGAAGTCTAGCTTTACCGTGCCAAGCCCTGCTCATCCTTCCCCATGCCTTCCTCATGGGGGTCTGAGGCATCCTGCCTGCTCTTGTCTGCCAAATAACCCAAGTTCTGGCATGAGAACCCAACCCACAGTGGGGTTAAGAACCCCTTGGACAGGACTGAGCTGATAATTCAGACACAAATCTAGTCATATTCATGAAGACCAGTGGCTAATGATTAGACATAATGGCTAATAATTAGGCTTAATCATAAGTCTTAATAGTTTAACAATAAGTGCTTTGATTCTGCAAGCACCTAATCACACAGATTTTATTTTCTGCTCTAAGGGTGTGCAGCTGTCAGACTTCCTATTAGCTGGACTTTGAAACCTCTATGAGCTCTCCTGTCAGCACGACCGATCAGCTTTTATTGCGTTTAGCTCTGTAAATTCACAGCGAGAGCGATCTATTGTACTCCCATTTTTCAATACGGCCCCAGTTTTTGCCACCCTTATACAAGCATGCCAAGCAGTAAAGTGCAAGTCTAGAAGGCCTGCTATGAAGATCACTCATACAATTACCTGGCACTTTTTGAGGCGTTTGCGTGCATGCCTGTGGGTCCCTTCCAACTTGAGCTATTCTACGATTTGTAATTCTACTGCATGTATTTAATGTGTCCAGAACGTGCGGATGTGATTCATTTGTGAAGAGTTAAGCGTCCCCTGCGACGGCCCGCGCTCCCATCCCGCACAGCAACACAAGAGCCGTGGATGAGTTATTCATCGCCGTTCCGCGGCGCTGCTGAGCCCCGGGCCCCGCCGCAGCTCCGCCCCTCGGCCCGCGCTCGCCGGAATGAGAGAAACGGGGAGAAAAACAGCGACCGCCTGGGAGAGAGCTAGTGCAAAAGTAAAGGGGCAGAACGTGGAGCGGCACTAATGTTCTGAAGGTAAAGCCACGTCCTTTTGCTCTTTTGTTTGGTTGTTTTCTTTCCCCCCCCCCCCCCCCCCCCCCCATCCCCCCCTCCGAGCTTGCGGTAGTGCAGACCTACCCCAAAGCAGAGATGGCGTCACTTGATAAAAGTTCGCAGATTTTGCCGAGTTGCTTTCTGTTTGTTTGTTTCCCTTTTTTATTTATTTATTTTTATTTTTAAAGAGGGGCTGTCCTATTTGCAGCGCAGCTGGGCGAGGTGGCCGAGATCTAAATAGAAGCCTGCGGAGACATGTCCCGAGATAGCAACGGCGATAGCAGGGGCTATTGTTAACTTTAGGGATTCCGATTAAATCCTGACCTGTTAAGTATTTATTGAATGTGCAAAGAGATGGGGAATTGTCCTTAACTACACGAATTAAGTCAGAGCAGGGAGAAAGGTGTTGTTTTTTTCCCCTACCCCTCTCCCAAACCTACATTGGCACTTCCCAGTCTAACTCAGGGTCTGTGTGCTGAAGCACGGGCTGCTGTATGAACATTAAAGGACAAAACGTTTCAGCTTTGTTTCAGGGGTTATATTTCAGTTGGTTGAGCAAACTGGAGCATTTATTTTTCCGTTTCTGCGGCTCAGTCCAAACATAACATTCCAAAGGATAAAATCTGCTACAAAATAAAACCTACTTAGTGACAGCTGAAGTTACATTCACAGTCTAAAAATTATCTGAAAGCGCCTCGAGAATCCTAAATGTCATTCCCAAGATGCGGTGAATGGTAATTTGGGTTGTGAACTATTTTAGGGACAGTGCCTTAAATGGGCCCCATCTATGCAGCTGGAGCAAAAAGTTGATGAACTTTTCCTTTACAGTGTGAAACGTGAAGGTGCTTCGATAACAGCTGTAATGCCAACTTATTTCAGATTTGCAGAAGTGTAACACTGAAAATGTATTCTTCAAACGTTGATTTCCTCCCCCGTGTTTACTTTCTGAATGTATGTGGTAGGGCAGTGCTTGAAGAGTGGAAGAAGTCCCATCAGAGACAAAATACTGAAGGAAAAATAACTTTTGTCTGTTGTTATGAGCAACTGTTCAATGACCTCCTCATCTTGTTGGCTTCTCCCTCAAGTTTTAATTTCTGTTCTAGAAAACAATCCAGTTCCTTGTTCTCAAAAAATAACAACAGCAAAGTGGAAATAACTTTATAGTGAACAGAAGCAAATAACTGAAGACATGCTGTTCAGGACTGCACCCTGCTATGACCAGAAGCGCTTTTCTCCTATGACTGACGTTATCATACTTTGTATATGCAGATCTTGATACTGTGGAGGAAATTATTAAACCTGACTCTTCGGTCACGAGGGTGGAAAAGAAGTTGTGTCCCACAGTGTGCCACAGCATTTAAGTATGAGTCCCAAAGGCCTGGCACGGCATAACGTCAGGCTTTTTGTAGAGATGCACCCAGAAGGAGAAGGTCGGGTCCTGTCAGCTGCTCCATGGGAAAGCTTTAGCACTGTGCATTGCTTTCACTAATTGTTCGGTGTGGTGCAATCCTCAAGTGAGAAAGTGCTGTTAGAAAGTTGTCTTAGGACGATTTAATTAAGTTTAGATTTAGCTATTATAAAACGCAGTGTCCTCTTGACTGGTCTGAGCCAAGAGCATCTGCATAATGGCTGGAGAGATTTCAGCCATATTGTTCAGGCACATATAGTTGGAGGTATTATCTTTACTATCATAGATGCAATTACTGTAACAGATCCTTTCTATTTCAGATTGCTCCTTTTTCCTTTTACTTTCTTCTAAGGACATGCTGTACCTTTCTTCATTTTAAAATACTGATTTTACTCATGAGGAAACATTGTTTTTTTTTTTCTTTTTTTTTTTTAATCTCTGAGTGTGTTTCTGTTTATAGTATTCAAGCTTCTCCATAGAGTGGGTGTAACCAGGAGAAGAATTCGGTCCATAATGCGAGCTAAATTTTCAGTGCTTCCACTATTTAGAGCGCTGCTGTGTTTAAAAATAGCTTCCCTGTGGTTTTGGCCATGGAGCCACAAATACAAGTTTTCAGCACAGAGTTATTGTGGATGTTGGTCCCAACTCTCACTACAAGAAATGGAATCCCAGCTCATGACTGTGTCAACAGATGGCTGTGCTGAATGTGAGCTTGCATGTCCGATCTCCTCTCCTGTCCCAAAGTCAGAATTTGTCCCACCCAAATGCCAGAGGGGAGCAAGCTCAGAAGGCAGAGCTTGGCCTTGGGAGTGAAAAACCCTGGGGAAAAACTGAGGCCATGCTCAGGTTTTCATGAGGTGGTAACTTGGAAGAATGTACACAGAAGGCTCCAAGTGTGGCTGACAATGGAGAAAGTTAAGCAGGTGGTGGGGAGGTGAGTGAACCATCAAGGAAAAAAATGAAAACCAGTTTTATTCACAGCTAACATTGAGCACAGTTGACAAAAAAGAAAGCTCAGTGATGGTGTAATGGTGCATCTTTGTCGTCTTCAAGTTGTTGCAGGCAGCTTTCAGTGGGGGGGGGGCTAACTTTTACGAGTTCAGCAGTGAGGGTCAAACTCCATGAAGTGTCCTTTCATTGTGAGGTTATGTTGTGGAAATGGTTGAACATACAGGCTTAGAAGAATGGTAGTGAGAGTACTGTGTATCTATTTAGTGTTGAAGTAATGGTGAGTGGAAGACAGGAGGCAGTGTAGAAAAGCAGCAACGCTGGAAGAATATTGAAAGGAATTATAACATTTTAAATTCTTTTATTTATCATTTCTGCTGGGAGTGTGTATAACTTGGTGTTAATCAGCTGGGACATTTCTTCCATTTCTCCGGGGAGGTTTCTGCCTCCCATTCCAAGAAGCAGATTCAGCCCAGCAGTACTTTGCCCTGACCAAATGCTATGCACAGGTTTCAGTGGTAGAGGGTTCGTGCTTTGATAGAGCAGTGGTATTTTCAGTGGTAGAGGGTTCGCCTTTTGACTTTGAGACCATTCTCGGAGTTCTCAGGCAAAGCCTCTTCTTGATTACTTCTCAGCCATCTTTCTCTTCCTGTGGTGTCCTGTTATCCTTAGGACTCTGACTATTTTGTCGGGTCTTTTGAAATGTAAGGTGAACGGTGTGTTCAGTTTTGAACCTTGAGCTGACTCTAAGATCTGTCATCTCAAGTAGCATCTCTAATATATTCACATTTTTATTCCGTAGAGTGTGACAAGATAATGTTGATTTGAACTGACAAAACCTTTACACAATGTCTTTGTTTTGAACAACTTAGAGATGAAACAGTACTGTTACCTGTTTGATCTCATTTATCCTTTCAGTCTAGTAAGAAAAGTTGGCAGCTTTAAACTCGCTTGGAAGTGCATCTTTGGCTTACCTTCCCTCCCTGATCTACAGTCCCATGTTAACGTCTTATATCTATAGCTTCAGGAAACAGGAGTAATCCTCCTCTCTCCTTCTCCCTATCGCTGTGTGAGTAATGTCAGATTTCCAGAAGTGTGACTGTAACAGTAATAGGGATCTGAATGGCTGTGTGCCAGCTAGCATAACTTCACAGCAGCCCACATCACCAAAGGCTTAAACGCTTCTAATAAATAAACACTTCTAATATATTCCATCCAGACACTAAGCATTTTTTTTTCCCAGTTAGATTTAACTTTCTTCTGTGTGCGACGTGATGTACACAATGTTTGTATTGTTTCTTGCTGTGAGGCAGCCGCTTACCGCCCGTGTGCTGGCACTCAGCGTGCTGTACAGTGTGAGGTTATTTAAGAGGACCAAATGGTGAATGCTACCTTCCTTCCCACTGCCTGAAATCTGCTCAAACATAACACTCTTTTTTCTGCCTCAAAAACATACGTAAAAGGTATGTATAGTATGTTAGCCCCTCCTTAGCCTTTCCCACCCTGAACATTTTCAAATAGGGATGGCATGTGCCAAAAAAATATGTATATGTATTCCTTTCACAGCATTTTCCCCTCCCCCCATTTCTCCCCAGCTGACAGCTGTGAGAGTGTAACTTTCAGCAACTATCCTATCCAGTTCCCCTGATTCTGTTTTTGAGTTGGATTTGGTTAAAACATGTAAGTCGTCTTTCACACTACAGGGTTTTTTTAAACATAGTTATGAAGTGGCTTTGCCAATGGCAGTGTTTGGTGTGGCTAGAGACACGGCAGCTTTGTTTGTTTGTTTTTAATGTATGTGTTAAAATAATAATTCCTCCCCTCCTGTCAACTTACTAAGTTGTCAGAGAACTGAGTGAATGATGCAGCTATCTCAGAAATCACAGGGAGGTCAAAGTTTCATAATAAGCTATTTTTTGTCAAGATTATTTCCTTATAATTCAAACAGTCGATTTCATTTTCTAACTATTTCAAGCCAAACAGAAAATGCTATTAGCCAATAAGAGGGATCACACTCAAAATGTAGTGCGAAAATCAGAAGAATGTAATTTAAGGTACTTGTTGAACTCCGAGGTTTGAGGCTGTGCAAGGCCTGATACAAAGAGGTGGCAATTTTTCAGTTGATTAGTTTGTACTTTGATCAGACTGTAGGGTTATAGCTCCAACATAAACACGTACAGCTGCTCAGGTTTTACGAGAAGACAGTTTTCTGTCTTCACTGCCATTAGGCTGTGTGCAGAGGAATGTGAGACAGGTAGTTGTACTTGAGTTGATTTTACAAGGCCAGAGGAAATGTGTAAAGATGTGTGCAGTTGTTTCAGTGGAATCTGAACACACAATTATAATTAAATTGTTGAGGTAATAAGGTTAGCTAGTTCCTTAGATGATCAGAGTTGCATGTCTGTATTTTGAAAATTCCAGGTTTGCCGTTGCTAAAAGAGGATTGATGGACTCGTGAGCTGTGAAATCAAGTGATTTCTGGAAGCTACAGTCAGGATGCCTTGGGTCTACTTGCTGCAAGCCCCTCATTGAACTTGTTACTACAGTACACCTACCGAAGTATGGAACTAGAGATTTCTAAGTGATGAAATCTAGTAGACAGAGTAGGTGGTGTTATTTTATTGTCACCTTAAGGATGTACAATTTTGGATCATTAGATGGCAAATGTAATTTACTTTATCCTGATAATCACTGTGTTGCAAGCAGACATGCCTAACTTGCCAGGAGTTTTAAACTGAGAACTTTGCACAGCTTCATTTTAGAAAACTTGCAGTTTTCTCTGTCCTCTCCCATATGTTTGCATGCACACCTGCAGTGCTCCTCATCAGCAGAGTTCCAGTACCTCTGCAGGAGGAAGCACACCAGAGCTCTGCCTTGTGGCCTTGCTTGACAACATACAACTGTTTTGTAACTTCTTAATAAGAGAACATTTTGTTTTGTAGAGACACGATGGCTGGCACATGAACAACACCTAAAATGCCTGCTGCCAATTTGTTGTTTGTTACTTGGTTTATTAATTAAGTTACACAAAAGATTTGGAAAAAGACCAACAGTTGTTTTTTTGTTTCTTTTTTGTCCCATATTTTGGACTGCCTAGCCAAAGGAGAACAATTGCTGTGCAGAGATGCATAGGAGTCCCCAAAGGAGGTTAGCTCCATTCTTTCACTAAATTAGACTGAAGCCATACACCTTCACTGTTGTCATAAACTTTAGTAGAGATATCCTGTTGGTCTATTCATTGACCTCTGTATAGATCTGATCAGAGTACACCAGCACAAAAAAAACCCAACTTGTGTTGGCATTAAAAATAATCAAAAGCCACATGGTGGTGAGCCAGAAAATAATTTCCTAAAAGTGAAAACATGTTTGAAATTGAAACTTCAGTTTGGCTCACTGGATATTTTTCCCATTTCTACAACCTTTACCTTGCTTTTTCTTGTTTTTGTTTTTTTTCTTCAGTGACACAAAGCGTAGGGTTTCATGTGGTTTCTTGCTGGCTTAATTATGTAACATGTATAATACATTGTAGAGATACAATCATTTTTCTTTCCATTTGCCTGTTTCTAATATTTTTTGCCAAAAAGATATCTTTTAATACCAAGATTTGGTTGGCATGCCCAATGCAGTGGATACAACAGATTCTTAAATGCTGGAAGTCGGTGTCCTGCAAGAGATAAAAATTAGTATAGAAATGATGGTTTGGCCTAGTATATCCTTCCTCAGGGATATTTTTGCCAGAGGAAGTAACTTTTCTCTAGAAATTTCTGTAGTGGATCAGGCTGGGATTCAGCTGAGCTCAGCAGAGTGTCTGAAAAGCTCTCTGGTCAGGGCTCTTTTAAGGCACCTTTGGGTTATGATCTAGTTAGTAGTCTTCCTGCAGAAGTTTCCTCTTAAGATCATTCTGTGGGCTAAAGTGTGAAATACTTTGCCCTATTTGTGCATCTTCTTTTTACCCACAGGAAGTTAAGCTTCTCGGTGCCAGCACTTCGGGCCTTGGCAACACATTGCAGCGAGCAGTTCTACCTGCAGTGCAGAACACATTAGGCCTTCCATGCAGGCCCCTAAAACTTCCCTGTCAGTCTGTCCTTATAAGAGCCTTTTGCATGGAAAACTAATTTTTGTTACTGATATCAGTGGAAATATGCACGTTCTTCAGATCTAGCTGAAGTCTAGGGTTTTGGAGTTCCTAACTTCTGTGGTCTGTTGAGGGAGATGGCAAAAACGGAAAGGTTCAAGTCCTGGTGTGGAACTTGAGACCCTTGTATCCATCAATGTATCACAGCATCATAGAATGGCCTGGGTTGAAAAGGACCTCAAAGATCATCTAGTTTCAACCCCCCCTGCTGCAGGCAGTCACCAACCACTACAGCAGGCTACCCAGAGCCATGTCCAGTCTTGTCCTGAATGCCTCCAGTGATGGGGCATCCACAACCTCTCTGAGCAACCCGTTCCAGTATGTCACCACCCTCTGAGTGAAAAGCTTCCTCCTAATATCTAACCTTAATCTCCCCTTAGTTTAAAACTTTTCCCCCTTGTCCTGTCACTATCAATACACGTAAATAATCACTCCCCCTCCTGTTTATACACTCTCTTCAAGTACTGGAAGGCCACAGTGAGGTCTCCCCGGTGCCTTCTCTTCTCCTAGCTAAACAAGCCCAGTTCCCTCAACCTCTTCTCGTAGGAGAGGTGCTCCCGCCCTCTGATCATTTAGTGGCCCTCCTCTGGACCCATTCCAAGAGCTCTGCATCTTTCTTGTGCTGGGGGCACCTCCCTCTCCCTGCTGGCCACCCCTTTTTGAATGTACCCAGGATATAGTTGGCCCTCTGGGCTGCGAGCACAAACTGCTAACCTTTTTTGGACCTTAGCTGTGCCTCAACACCACACACAGAGCTCAGGGACACAGAACATCCCCCAGCGCTCAGGCCAAGGCCGGTGCCAGGCTGTGGGAGACAGAATCACAGAATGGCCTGGGTTGGAAGGAGCCACAGGCAGGGCCACTAACCTCCCCATTTAATACTAGACCAGGCTGCCCAGGGCCCCATCCAATCTGGCTTTGAACACCTCTAGGGACAGGGCATCCACAACCTCTCTGGGCAGCCCGTTCGAGCACCTCACCACTCTCATCGTAAAGAACTTCCCCTGACATCCAACCTAAATCTTCCCTCCCTCAACTTAAAACCATTTTCCCTTGTCCTGCTGTTATCTACCCTTTCAAAGAGCTGACTCCCCTCCTGTTTATAGGCTCCTTTAGGCACTGAAAGGCTGCAAGGAGGTCGCCCTGCAGCCTTCTTTTCTCCAGGCTGAGCAAGCCCAGCTCTCTCAGCCTGTCTTCATAGGGGAGGTGCGCCAGCCCCCTGATCATCTTCATGGTTCTCCTTTGGACCCTCTCCTACAGCTCTGTCTTTCTTGTACTGGGGGCTGCAGACCAGGACACAATACTCCAGATGGGGCCTCACAAGAGCAGAGTAGAGAGGGGCAATCACCTCCCTGTCCCTGCTGGCCACCCATCTCCTGATGGAGCCCAGGATACCATTGGCTTTTTGAGCTGTAAGAGCACACTGCTGACTCATGTTAAGTTTTTCATCCATCAGGACCCCCAGCCTTCTCTGCAGGACTGCTCTCAAGGACTGCACCTTCCAGTCTGTATCGATGCCTGGGATTCCTCTGGCCCAATTGCAGAACCTTGTACTTTGCTGTGCTGAACCTCATTAGGTTCACCCAGGCTCAGCTTTCAAGTCTGTTGAGGTCCCTCTGAATGGCATGCCTTCCTTCCACCGTGTCATCAGCAGATGTCATTGATAAAGACGTTGAAGAGCTCCGGTCCCAGGGGCAGCCGGGGCTGGCTCCCATGTCGCAGTGCCCCGGTTAGGCCTCAGCTCTACCTTCCTCTCCACGGGGCCGTGTGGGGCAGCGCGGAGCTGAAGGAAAACTTATTCCTCCGCTTTTGCGGTAAATGACACTGGGGACGACAACACGCGGACACCTCGTATTATTTTACTGTCGTTATTTTGTTTTATTTAGCGGCTACGGGGAACGACTCCCACCGAGCCCTTCCGCCTCTCCCCCCTCAGCGCTCCCGCGGCGTCCGCTTCCTCCCGACCGCCGCGCGGGGCGGCAGCGCGCATGCGCCGCGCTCCTCATCCTCCCCTCCACCCCACTCCCCCCGCCCTTCGCGCACATCCGGGTCCCGGCGCTGGCCCCGCCGGCGCCGCCGCGCCGCTGTCCCCTCCGCGGGCGCCGCATAAAGTTTTGTTGAGAGCGGGCGGCCGAGGCCCAGCCGCCGCCTCCAGCTTTAACGGACGGAGGCCGCCTCGTTCCGCGCCGGGTGGGTCGGGGCGCCCCGAGGGCAGCCCGAGGAGTGGGGGGGGGTCGGCGCGGCCGGGCTTGTGGTGAGGCGGGGGGAAGCCGCGGGCCCGCTGGGAAACTTTCTTCCTCCTCGCGTTCCCTGCGGCGGGCGGTGGGGGCCCTCCCAGGCGCGCGGGGCCTCGGAGGGGATCGCATTCGGTGCTGACAGCGGGGGGCGGCCGGGCCGGGCCGGGCCGTGGGCGGGCGGGGGGAGAGGGGGCAGCCCCGCTCCGTGCCCGCTGCAGCGCTCCGTGCGCCAAACTGGAGAAGCGCGCTGTTGCAATGCTAATGAGAGGTTGGAGGGTTTTTTTTCTTTCTTTCTTTATTATATATATATATATTTAAGACGAGGAACACTCTGCTTTTCTAAGGCCTTAAGGCCTGGGCAGATCTGGACAGACGAAAGCGTGGAGTGATAAAAACCCCGTGCGCGGAGCGCTTTGGTAAAAGAGGCACTTTCTTGCAGCACGCTTGTCCAGCTCACTGCTCCGCCTGTACTGACAGCTGCTTGGCAACAGATGCATGGAGAGGGGCAAGTTTGGTTTTCTGGGGACTGTAAAGTTAATAGGAGGAAATATGGTCTTGTGGTTAAAGCACAAGACTGGGAATCAAGTGATCAGCGTCCTCTTCTTAATGGAGTTTCTGGTAAGAGTTTAAGTGAATTCATTTGAGCATATTCCTCAGGAAGATGAGTACAGCGGGTTTCCCAGAGGCTTACTGATAGCTGTTGAATCTCTTAGTGGAATCCATGGGTTTATAGATCTATTCAGTGGATGGTGAGAGCATCTGCTGTAACAAAACGTTTGAAGAATAACTGTCAAGGTGTGTGCTAGGCTGTACATTTTGTGTTGGGAAATGAGATTGTCAGCATGCGATGGCTTTAGATGAAATCTCACGTTGGTTTTCATTCCTTTGTTAATTTCATGTAATTTATCTGCCACACGTGGCTTTAAAATCGTGCACACTCAGACTAGTGTTGTGCACTGCAGTTCTTGATTATGGGAGTTATGCATGGAGTATCCTCCCAATACTCTGAACGATGAGAGAATCTGATTGAAGAGGAAGGTGAGAGTGGTACAGACGTTTCACAGTCACGTGCCCGTGCTCTTCAAAAGCTCTAATACTTTATGAAGTTGGCAGCTGTTGGTACTGGAAGTTAATAGAAGAAGCAAATAACTTAATTGAAGATGTTTCATAATTAGCGTGTTGTAACTTTTGAGTGCTCTGTCTGTGTAGGGTGTTGCTGAATTTAATGTCTTAATCCCTGCTGTTTGATAGTGGTTTACTCTTACATCTGATATTGAAATTTTGTTCCCTTGGTCTTGAAATTGTTGGTAAGTGCTTAATGGCACCTATTTTTGTAAACAAAAATGCTGCAAACCTTGCTCTTGCTGGTGTACATGTCCCCACACCTTTATTTTCCTTTAAAATACGGTGAAAATGCACTTGATGGGGGAATTTTCTTGTTTTTTTTTTCTTTCTTTTTTTTCTCCAGGAGAGAATTTCCTAGTGGAAGCCCAGGAAGTGCACGAGATGGGTAGTTATGGTAGGGGTGACAAATAGGAAAAGAGGACGAGTAGCTTCCTTTGCATTTCTCTCTCTTGATCACAAAAGGTCGCAGTGAAAGGGTGTGCAGCAGTATGCTGCATGCAGCTGCAGTGGGTGCTTTTTGTTGGATGTTCAGAGTTTTAACCTGTGATGAACCTGAAGGAATTGCAGCTTTGGGCCCTGTGCTTCTTGGTTCTTGTTATGAAGTCCAATTTGTTCATCTTGCAGCTTGAGCAGATAATCTCTTTTGCAAAGTTTTCAGGATGGTACATTATCTGAGCTGGAAGAAATTCCATCTCTCAAGATAGCGTGCTAATGCACTATTAAGTGTAGTTTGTATTTCTGTAGTTTGTCTAATGGCCTTTGAAAATTATGCTGCGATCTGAAATGTTCCAGAGGACACTTTTAATATCAGTAGGATGTTTTCTGTATTCTGTTTATGGCTCTCTAGAGAAAACTCTTCAAAATCCTTTGTTCCCCTCAGCCAAACTGTATACCTGCAGCACTACTGCTGTGGTAATTCAATACAAGTCTGTATTCCTTCCTTTTCTGCCAGTTAAATGCTTCATGTTGATTAAAACAAATGTTTATTTTAATGTCTCTGCTAGCTTTGTTAAAATTGGTTTGAATGCGTTCGTGTTTTTTCTTAAAAGGTCTTGAGATGATTTTTTTAGTGGCAGATTTGTTTTGTTGAAGTAAGGAGCTGATGCTCAGAATTAGAAGATATTTGTTCTTAATGTTAGCTGAGAACACTTGAGGTGTTTCACGGCTAACGCTGATAAACAACTCATTACAAACGAGTTGAACAGCAGTTCAGGACTTTAGCAGTTATCATTAGTCACAGTGCAAGTTCCTGTGCTGTTTTCTGGAGGCCTTTTCAGCGGTGCTTCTGTGACCACGTAGAAAAGTTTGGCTGGCACTTCAGTGTGCTTGACCAGTGTGGGTTGGCAAGATACAGGCTGCTGTCTGCCAAGTCTGTATCCCTGCTGACCTACCACCAAGGTTGTGCCTGCCAGGACTGTCATCCTTGACAGAGGATCTTTGTCAGAATTGCTGCTACTGATCCACCAACTATGAGGTAGTGTCTCTGAATTCTGGGTCAGTGGATGTCACAAACTGACAAATTTAGAATACTTCGCCATTCATTCATTCTGTGCAAGGGGGAAAAAAAAAAGCTCACTGAATTACTATTGTCAGTGTTTCCCTCCAAATCCTGTAGCTTTTGTAAACTTGTCACAGTCTTAATGCAGTTCACTTGGAATGGACGTATGCACGCGTGTACAACTTCATTTTTTCCCCCCTCTAATAAAGCTTTATGGAAGTCTGTAGTCCCTGCTTTCTGGTTGTTAGCAATTCATATATTTGGTGGCAGTGTTAAGGATTTTATTCTTTAACAAAGGTTTTCATATGAGCAGCTAAATTTTTGTGAAGCTTTGTTCAGCATGTTAATTCTTTGTGTATTTTAGGGCTTTGGTAAAGTATAAGCGTGTCCTATTTTTACTTTATTTTTTTTCCAATGGAGTATAGAGTCCATTTTAAACGTTGTTTGCTTGACCTTGCCTACCAGTAGAGTTTTTATTTTCACATGTAGTGAACTTCAATGACATCCTTGTATGTGAATTTAATTAAGAAGGGGATGCCAGCTTGTAGTTATCTGCCATGGTTAGGATAGATCCTGAATAACCTGAAGAATGTGAGGCAGTGTGAGGGCTGACCTTCAGAAGTGCTTCCTGTGGTACGTGATGACGTTTTTCAGTGTAATGATGCTTCTGGAAAATGCCAATTAGCTGAAATAGGAGAGTGAGAGAACACAGGTTTCTGGTGAAACACTTAGAGGAGAGATTTTAGTTTTTGGATAGTAGTTCTCAAAAGCTACAAATTCTAAGTTGAGTAAGAAGAGCAATTTCTAATACCAGACCTGTGTGAGCATGTGATTTGTCTGTTCTAAATGGATACCTTAAGAAGTAGGTACTAACTTCTTTCCAGATTGGAAAGGTTTGTGTGTTGTTTTTTTCTCTCTCTGACTCCCTCGCTTCTATATCACTCTTGAACTATTTCTGTCATGGTGCAAAATGAATTTAAACTTTCTATTCTATGGTCACATTTTCTTCTGCTGTTTCCTTGGCGTCATTTGGAAATGAGATGCTTTTGAGATGCAGTGGAGTCCTCGTGAGCTCTTTCTGATTGGACCTCTTTTGTGATACAGATCATTATCACTTGTTCTGTGATTTCTTTTTTTCAGTGAGTTATAAGAAGACTCTCAAGAAAAACCAAAATCATCACCTTTGTTATCTGAGCTGTATGGCTTTTATGATTCAGTTCTGCCTTGTACAATGCATTTCTTGGGCTTGGCCTCCCCATTTTTGTTTCAAGAAGTCCTAGTTAAATACTTCTCAGCTGACAAGAGTTACATGCTTCATTTTTTTTAAGCTGTGCTCGATGATGTACAGATGTGGAAATGAAAGGAAGAAGTACTGTGTGAGAGAGCCATGTCTGAAGTTGTTAATGCAGTTTTTGTTTGGAGAGCCAGTCACGGTTAATAAAATTTGTGAAGATACCAGACAATTCTTTTTTGTTCTTGTTTACATGTATTACTAGTTAGACTGTATTGCCTTACAAGGCATGTTTAAAGCAAAGAGATCTTGTGCTGGTATAAAAGCAGCAACGTTTTTGTCAACTAGATGTCCCTTTAGATGTACAAGTCCAGTTCTGATGGTATCCTCCATAAAATCTCTTTTCATCTTTTACTTACCCCAGGGGGAGGAGGGGAGATGAATTAAACAAATCATTGATAATATTCTCAATGAGAAAGATGTCACGTAGGAAAATATTTTGTGTTCCAAAGCTGTAGTGATAGCTGGGAATTGTTGCCCAACTTCCTAAGTGTGACCTGAGGATTAATTTTAACCGTAATGTGCAGGGAAAAATTATGGAACTAACATTTATTCTGTGTTTGTCCTCAAGAAAAGACTAATTAATGCCATTGCATTTAAAAAGGAAAGAAGGATCTGACTGAAGCCAGGTGAAATGTATGAGGCTGTACTTTCAGATAGTTATAAAAACGTACTGGTTGCTGAATATATTGTAACGAGCTGTTATACACTGTAACTGAGTTTTTTAAGCTTTATCTATGAGTGTTAGTGTATGTATGGAGTTAAAATGCTGGAGCAGTTCACATCTGAAGGGGTAATTAGGCTTGGCACAAGAACTGTCTGCAAAACAGTTTTAACTGGCAGGTCTGAAGCAGTTCTAATAAACTACCAACTGTGGGGCTTAGTTAGAGGGTCTGGTTTGTTTATGTTATGAAGTTGAGTGTCAAATAAGTTTCTAATCAGGAGCAGTGAAATTCATGTTTCAGATTGAGTGGACTACTTGATTAATACTACTTAAAATTTAGATCTTGCAGGTGGGAAATTCTGAGCTTGGAAGTGGTGGCAGTGGTGCTCAGAAGTAGTACCAGTATTTGTGAGTAGTGTAGTTAAGTAGCTTTGTTTGTAGTTGGCTTGATGAGATATTAAGAAGGGATTCATACAGCTAGTTTCCTTCCATTTGCTCTACTCTTCTTTAGTAGGACCTTTATAAATAACATCTTCCTCGAAGTCTGTCTTGGGTGCAGCCCTTGCTTCCTTTTGTTTTCACCCATTAAAAGCCCCCTTGTGTCATTTCATGCAATACATTACTCTGCAACATGTTTTTCAGCCAAGATTCTCATGTAGCTTTTCTGAAATTTCTACAGTGAAAGAAGGTAATATGTGCTAGACCTTCTGCCTCAAGGAAATTTAAGAAAGCTTTTCTTTTTCCCCCTAAGAAAGTTGTTGCCTGCTGATTCTGGAGGCTCAACAGTGTGAGTAATTCCTGTGACATTATGAATGGAAATGTAACTCATTTGTCACATGTATATTTTTCTGCTCTCATATCTTTACTGTGTTGTGCTGCAGTCATAACTGGTAACGTGTGTCTAAAACCTTGGAAGAAATTGGTTGTAAATGTGGATGATCTGGTGAAGCTGATCCTAGTAGAATATATAGAAACCTAGGCATGATTATATAAAACCTGTCAGTCATTAGGTGCTGAGATGACTTCAGATGAAAGTAAATGTTTTTAATGTGCTTTTTGCACCTTATGTAGAAGTTTTAAAACGCCTGAAGAGTTGTAGCTTCTACGTGAGGATGTTTGATTCCTGTACATAAATGCCTGAACCCATGCTTTGTGACCTTAAATGGCTCCAAGGAAGGAAAGGCTTCAAGACTATGAATAATTTTTGAATCTTTTTAACACTGTTTTGGCACTTTTTAAATGAAAAAGCTGTAACCATTCAGTGTTCTTTATTCCAAAATGAACTTCTTGGAGGCCTATAATGAGATGGATTCAGTGTCCCTTGTACTTCTGGAAGCCTGACAGTAGCTTGTTGCTGGATTTCTTTTTCCTCACACTGCTCTTGAGCAGGTAAGAATACACTTCAGCAAAAGAGTCCAGAAAGCAGCATGGGTGGCCGGGATGGATTTATTGAAACTATTAGTGTCACTTACAACTTCAGCAGTATCGTTTTTCAGTGGTTGTGAGGTTGGAAGATTTGATGAGATCTGTTACAGTGCTTCAGGACAGTACTTGTTCTGCTGGGTTTTGCTTTTGGTGATAGGGGTTCTGACCAATGTAAAGTTTTGAGGACAGATTTTTTTTTTTTTGCAGTTATTGTTTATAGAGACAAAGTCATTTATCAAAATTCTCTTGACTTGTCCTGCAAATACCAGTTAGTGTAGAGAATTGCTTCAGTAGAGCTGTTCCAGCTTTCCTTGCTTCCAGTGAGCTTGTTTATCCTGAGTGCATACTTGTGTGTAAACGATGTTGAAATGATATACAACCAGTAAAATTTCATTCCCTACTACTGCATGGACTGTTATGTTTGAAATACTGAAAGAAAAGGACGTGATCATAGAACATGGGGCAGTTGTGGTGGAATAGATTACTCAAAAGAGCTAAGAGGCTTTTATTGAAATCTCCTTTGAGTGTAACTTTGAGCAGGATTTTCTAGTGCAGGTTCTGCCTTCATGCTTACAGTTCTTTGAAAGCATAGTTGAAAAACAGGAGTTTTAAATTGTCATCTCGTTGGCCTAAGATTCTAGGTGGGTTCATTTCCTTTCTAGGGGTGTGAGCAGCTTCTGAAATCTTAAAGCTATTGAATGTACCCAAGGCTTGGAAGTAAGTCAGTTGTGACTATAAACAGCTTTTACTTTTTAGAACACTGAACTATTATCCACAGTAAAAGAAGTTTAGTCTGGTTTTGGCCAAGTTTATCTCCCTTTATGTATTTCCTGTTACTTTGAAGGGTGAAAAGGCTCTCATGTGCAAGTGTCCTGGGGAACTAAACTTATGCTGGAGATTTGCCATGTCCATTCTTAAGAAAGTCAGTGAAACAGAATCGCTTTTTTTCTTTCATTTTTGCAGTACCCTCTTCTGAGGACCTGGTGAGACAGTGGGAGATATCAGACTTGAAAATTTCTCCTTGTTTTGATTGTGTTTGTTTTTATCTTCCTTTTATTTCTGTATTACTGAAAAGCTAAAGAATCAAAAAGTACTGGTGGGATTAAGCAGTGAGTGAAATAAGTGATTTTTTTTTTCTGTGAAAAGTTGGTTATAAAACTTGTATTCTTCATCACATCTGAGTGTCCTTAGGTCTGTTCCCCACTGTCTTCATTTTCTACAGTAGTAAATCTGGAATGGCTGTATGTGGGACAGTGTAAATGCTTTGTCTAGGGGTGCCTGCTGCATCTTCTGTTGGTGCTGCCTACTGCATAGCTTGATGTAGGCTTGAGCTCTTGTCTTGTCACTGCAGCACCAAAGTACTGTAAGTGACTGGGGTTATTGAAAGCCATTTTGTTCTTGTTAATTTTATTAAGGTACACATCTGTCTCTTTAAATACGTTTTAAAATATCTAAACATGTGGAATGGCTTTGTCAGAAACTGAATCAAAGCTGGGGAAAAAAATGCCCTTAATTAAATGTAGGAATCTAAGGGAACCAGAGTAAAGGTTCTTTGGTCTGCGTGGTACCCCTTTTTCACTTGTGTACACATTTGGTGTTTCAGGGTATGTTAGGTGTTTTAATTCACCGCAGTTTATCAAAAGTTGAGAGACAATGTTGTTTGGCAGTCTCTGTAGCAAGAAAGGAAGCATCTTTTGTTATTGACATCCTTTCTCTTAGCTCTGCTCTTGCTTTTTGCCAGCTGCTCATTGTCTGTACTTGCTTATTTAGTATTCACAAGAGATTTTACAAGTTCTTATCAGTTCTCTGCCACAGGACATCATTTCCTCTTGTCATCATTACTCCTTAATTTGGGAGGGGAGATGGTGTGTGAAGGATTTACAGGAGAGCCGGTGAGTGGCAAAAACACCATTCATGAGTCTGCTTGGAGGTGCACAGCTTTGTTTTGTTCCTTCTCTCCTTTCTAAGGCAGTTCATAGCAAAGGTCGCATTTCTAGTGCTTGCTCTGCCGTGCTCCCCCCTGCTTTTCTCGGGAAAGGAAAACATTTTTTTAATTTTTTTTTTTGCCAAAGACTAAAAATAACCAGTGCTTCAAATATTCTTCTTAGAAGATATAAGGAAGTGCAGCATAAAAATAGCCATAGCTGAAAAGATTGGCCACGTTTCTGAATGGCTCATAAGGGATTGATTTGAGGGGTTTAATGCTCTTTAAAAGTGATGGAGTACCTAATTTGAGCTCAGCTATTTGAGCTTTGGTATTTTCTTCTTTTCAGAAATAAAGGTCTATTTGTGAGGCTGATTACTTCTCTGAAGTAGTGTCTGTGGAACCTGCTGCTTCCTCTGGCTTTTGCGTGTTTCTGATAGCAGTTTTATATCTTCTGATGAAGCACTGTGGCAGGGATATAAGACAAGTCTTAAAGCATATTTCCCAAGGTTTTTTTTCAGCTCCTTCCAGGGTTTCCTTCTGAAGAAATATTTGGACAGTCATGTTGACAGAAACCATGCCGTCCATTTGATCCTCTAAATGTCTCTTTCCTCACCCATTAGAGATGAATGGGAACTCTGGTAATGTTTTCCTATATTCAGCTCTAAGCTGAGATTCGATTAGGTTAGAGGTTTTGTTAGAAAACTAGCATTGAAATGTGCATTCTTGTAATATCATCTTTTTTGTTCTACCTTATTATTTGTGTACTAATTGCTTGTTTACTCATCTTCTTGATAGAGCTGAATTGGAAGAATTGATTGTTATTTTTGATGTGAAGACTTCGTCACTGACGTCTATATGTTTATTTGTCAGCATCCAAGAAATAATACAGCTCATCAGTGGCGATAACTGCTTTTGGTATACACTGACATTTATTTGAAAACAAGAATTAACAACAAAAACCCCAGGCAAAACCCAACAAATCTTTTGAAGACTTGTGTCAAATGACGTCAATGGCCAGTTTGTTCTCCTTTACTAGCCCAGCTGTAAAGCGTCTGTTGGGCTGGAAACAAGGAGATGAAGAAGAAAAATGGGCAGAAAAAGCTGTCGATGCTCTGGTAAAGAAGCTGAAAAAGAAAAAAGGTGCTATGGAAGAACTGGAGAAAGCCCTGAGCAGTCCAGGACAGCCCAGCAAGTGTGTCACTATCCCCCGTTCTTTAGATGGACGACTTCAGGTTTCTCACAGAAAAGGCCTTCCCCACGTAATCTACTGTCGTGTCTGGCGTTGGCCTGATCTACAAAGCCATCATGAGCTGAAGCCATTGGATATTTGTGAATTTCCTTTTGGATCTAAACAGAAGGAAGTCTGCATCAATCCTTACCACTATAAGAGGGTGGAGAGCCCAGGTATGTTTGAGCATGGCTATCTAAAAACCAAATAAAGTCTCTAGGAGTTATGCGTTCTTTGTATCAGTACCTATAAAATTAACTAAATTTGGGGGTTTTTCTTATGGTAAATCATGGGTTTCCTATGTATCTCTAAAGCCTGCTACTTGTAAGGTTAGTGGCAAAGTCCTCATTTGCAATAAAGAAGGAAGGCATCAATTGAAAGGCTGTGCATCTCTGCTGCAACTGACCATTGTCTGCAAGTGCTCTAGTGCTGCTCTTGAATTCCAGGCTTTAGTGCTCCTGAAATTAAAAGTTGAAATCCCAACTTAGCAATACCTTGGTGAAAAGGTCTTAGATATAGCTATGTAGTTTGACTAGTGTGAATTTCCAGCTGTACCGATTTTGTAATGCGCAGAGTGGATTTTACACTTCTAAACCAATAGTTTGTTGTGCACTGCATGTGAATTCTACACAGGAGAGAGAGGGGTTGGTGGCACAACAGGTGATCCTTTTCTCCATGCATGCTGATATTGACATTTTCATGATGGGCGAAATTGCATGTTGTTTATATCCTTTTTCTTCTATCTAAGTTATCTGTTCTTATGGTTTTTTGTTTGCTTGTTTGTTTTTCCAGTTCTACCTCCAGTGTTAGTGCCTAGACATAGTGAATTCAATCCACAGCACAGTCTACTAGTTCAGTTCAGGAACCTAAGCCACAATGAACCACATATGCCACATAATGCGACATTTCCAGATTCCTTCCAGCAACCCAACAGCACTCCGTTTTCCATTTCGCCAAACAGTCCCTATCCACCTTCTCCAGCCAGCAGCACTTACCCAAGCTCCCCAGCTAGCTCTGGACCATCTAGTCCATTTCAGCTACCAGGTAAGTAATTCCTAATTGTGAACTTTATTGAGAGATTTTATTGCAGTACTGAGAGCTGGTGTGATACTTACAAGAAATGGCTTTGTTTGCATTTTAAGGAATCCTTGTTTTTTTTGCTTGTCAGAGTTAATTGTTGTTTTATCTTTCCAAATGTTCCTTGTCATGTGTTCTGTAGTAGTAAGTTATTTTGCTCAACTTCAGCATAGGATAATTGATGCGTGCTTTAGAAGAACATCTAGCAATGAAAAGAAAGCAGATGGAGCAGTCAGAGCAGAAAGTTCATTAGTAGCTTTCTCTGAAAACACCTAAATATAGTATTGAGCTGAAAAAAAAACAAACCTCTCGACAGGAGGAACTTAACTAATTTGAAAATAATGGTGGGTGGGAACTAACTGGGAAGAGCAAAGGAAAGAAGTCACATTGAATCTGACTGGTTATTGTTGGGATGTATGAAGCTGAGAAGGTAAAGGATTAAAGAATCATTTTTTCCAGGGGCTCAGTGGCTTTGTTGGAGTGTCCATTTGACATAGTATCCCTCCTGGGTGAGCTCTGAGATCACTAGGAAGGATGTAGTAATGGTGTCTGGAGGGAATATTGGAAATAGGGTATAGTAGTGTGCTGATTCACTGACTACTGCTGAATAGAACAATGAGGAGATCCACGCTTTTCTAATGAACTCAGCCTACAGAAGCTTCTAAAAATCTTTCTGGTGTAGGCCTCCTTTATGATATGGCAAACTAGTATTTCTACCTTTTCCTCATTTTGTTTTGAACACAAGAGAAGCAGTAGGCAAGACAGCTAATGTTTGTGTTAGAGAAAGCGAGAGCTACAGCCACCTTGCTCATCATCAGAAGTGAAGCTATTAGAAGGCCTTAGTTTTACTCATGTGTCTAGCCTCGTCTCTTCTAATCTGAGAGTGCAACTAGTGAAGAAGGTTCCTGCAGACCAAGTGTTTTAACATCTCTTTGTGAAGACTATTTTAATGTGTTTACAACTCAACTGTAAAAAGAAGTAGTAAATGGTCTATGTTGCTGAGGTTTATTCAGTCTTTTTTTTTTCTTCTCCTATCATAGCTGATACTCCACCTCCTGCATATATGCCCCCTGATGATCAAATGGGGCAGGATAACTCTCAGTCTATGGACACAAGCAATACAATGATCCCTCAAATCATGCCAAATATATCTACCAGAGGTAGGTTGTACAGTGTGATCCAAAAGTAACCTTGCTTGGCTTCTTACTACTTGTAACCAAAGTGAATGAATAACTTCAAACAGTGCAGTAAATCTATGTTGATAAATTGAAGTAGTGCAAGTAAAAATATATTTGTAGCAGCAAGAACTAAGAAGCAAACTTGCCAAGCTTGTCTGCCTCTTGCTTTTAAAGATGTCAGAGGTGTACTGTGGCTTACTATAAGTTGAACTTAGTTTTCATTTGCTGTTGTTTTTACCTCCTGTCAGAATTGTACATGCACAAGAGCTCTGAAAACTGAGTCTCAAAATACCAATAATAAAAAAAATAGAAAATGTGGACAGAAGAATCGTTTTTCACCTTATATCAGTCATCTGAAACTTTTGTGTAGTATTTTTTGCTTAATTTCTGTCTTAAAATAGGAAAACAAAATCAATGGTCTAACTGAAATGTGTGGAAGTAAAAGTCATGAAGGTTTTAATCAAGGCTGGTTTTGCCCATCATGAATATTGACTGAAGCTGTTACTTACCTATTGGTAATTTGGAATATTTACAGTTTTAGATGTAATATTTTAAATGCTATGTAAACTGATATTTCCATTTTCCTTATTTTCAGATGTTCAGCCTGTTGCCTATGAAGAACCCAAACACTGGTGTTCAATTGTGTATTACGAGTTAAATAATCGTGTTGGAGAGGCCTTTCATGCATCTTCTACAAGTGTCTTAGTAGATGGGTTTACAGATCCCTCCAATAATAAAAACAGGTTCTGCTTAGGTTTGCTCTCAAACGTTAATCGCAACTCAACAATTGAGAACACTAGACGACATATTGGGAAAGGTGAACTTTACTTCTGTTTTGCGCAATTACAAAGTTAATCCTTGTTTTTACTGTTAGTACAGAATAGCACAGAAATTGAAATAGTTTGATCTTCCTCTCTAATATCTGCAGACTCATTTTTTGATGTGGACTGATTCTAATCGATCTAGGAACTTCGTACATCTTTCCTTTAGCAGTAATGTAAAAATGTAAATACTATTTCTGTCCTAACAAACTGTTGTAGGGGCTTTTTTATTGTGGTCAGTGAAACTCTGTACATAGAAAGTTTTATTTCAACAGCAACAAACGTATGGGACTCCCAAAGTTCTGTATTTGCTGCTTAAATCAAACACTTTGTGCTGCTTTAGAGTGTGTCAGAGCAGAGGGGGTTTTTTGTTCAGGGAGAGTATTACGCTGCTGTCTACAGTATGTTCAAATATCTTGCATAAGTTGGCAGCAAGACTTTGAAGTGCTAATGCAAAACTGCAAGAGCTCATTTGTTTGAGTGAATCCATGGGTGTGTATGTGTGTGGGAGGGATTCCTGGAGACAGCAGGTTTTGCAGGATCTTCTAGTTTTCCCGTAATGTTTGGCTGATAGCACATAGAGATGCACAGCATTCATCTTTGATGGAATGTGCTTGAATTATCTTAAAATGTAGTGCTCCTTTTCTGAGTATCTCCTTTTTCATAATTAACTAGCAAAGTCCTTGAGAAGAAAACCTGCTTTCTGTGCTTTATCTTGCACGTATGAGGCCTTTTTAGCACATAAAGTCATTCATTATGGTTGAGCTCCAGTTTTCTTGATGCAGCTCACTATTAGTGATACTGCTTAACTTTGAGGCTTGCAGTGTCTCTTATAAGGCTTGTAGTTAGAAATTGCTGTTAGTGTGGCAAAAATTGGCAGTTTCTCTGGTGACCACCAAATATAATAGATATTAATATTTGTGATAAGCTTTTCTTTTCAATTCTCTTGTCTGAGAAAGGGTGATGGTATAAAATGAGAACAGCAGACTTTTAGGAGATGAGTAGGGTTAGGGGAAAATCTTTGTGAAGTTCATTTGGTTCAAGTTACTGCTTAGGATGGTACTAGCAGAGAAATCTTATGCGTCCACTGGAGAAGATCATAAATTCAAATTAGATCCAAAATTGTGTAGAGTAGTATTGATGTCAAGTAAATTTGGATCTTTAAAATGTGTGCTTTTAGTACTAGTTACTAAACTAAAACTTGGCTTTGCAGTAGCAATTCTGAGTACAATTAAGATTGCTTTGGTATACAGTATTATTTATTTATGGCTTTTGTTTGGAAAATCTTGTGGGTTTTTTGCTGCCTTAATACTATCCACTTCTGATTTCTCAGATTTTTCTGCAGAAGTATTGCACTGCAAGAACAGTTGATTTCTGGTTGTGCATTGGTTTGGGTTTTTTTGGAACTATCAGTGTTCTTTTCAGACTGTTAAATGCATCTTGCTTCTTTTTAGATCCCTCAGTAGGCTTTTACCCAAAAGAATTTTGCTAGCAGGTGGTGCTTGTCCTTGTCTCTTTAAATAAACAGGATTGTGCAGTGAAAATGTGTTCTTGCACACCCCAGATTTTCTGTCAACTGCTTATAGTAGGTCAAGTCAATGGTTCCTCTATGTAAACTTCATCCCACCTTAGTCTCAAGTGGGTCTTGCAGTGTTCACAACAGTTGTTGCTGTCTGAAAGATCAGCTGGCATCTGTTGACTTGCTAGAGCATCATATGGCAAACCATGGGGCAGTCAGCAGGGCATTTCAGTAAGCTTACCAAACTGAGCCATAGCCCAGCTGTGTGACTGCTGTGGGTAAGGGAAAGGGAGAAGGTCTGGCAGAAAGAATAAAGGAGTCTCAAATGAAGTGGCAGTGAATCTGTGTTTGGGCACAGAAGGGGTTGCTCAGTGGCTTTTCTATGTGTTGGATAAGACCTAGTGCTCCAGTGTGCTGCTCAAAACAGAGGAGGAGGGGGTTGTTAATATGCAGGGCTGAATTCAGGCAGTTGTGATAAAGCTAGGGTCTCCCTTCATGGTTTGTTTTTTTTTTTTTAAGGTCCTTAAAACCTAATGTTGGTTAAGTTGTCCAGGTAGTTGGACTTTTTGCTTGATAAAGCATGCCAAAAACATGAGCAGGCTGCAGGCACACTTTCACTTTCGTGTCTATCCCTGCTCCTGAGAATTTCCTTGGAGTTCCCATAGGCAGTAGTTACCACTTTCATAAAACCGTGGTTTTAAAATCTACATAAGTTCTCTAGGAAGCTAGCTTGAAATAACTGTTGACGTGTGGAAGTAGTTTTTGCTTCTCTAATTGACGAGAGAAGGACATCTAGTGGTTGATGTATAATGAAGCTTGTATTTTGAAATGAGAAAGTATGTTATCCTGCGGGTATAAGACTGGATAAAACTTTGCTGAAAAGCTCTTCAGACAGAAAACTTACTTAGCTGCCTCTGATTTCAAGGGGATTGTATTAAGTACTGTATTTTTAGAAAAAGAAAATAATGTTTTTCTCTAATTTTGTTTTCAAGGAGTTCATCTTTATTATGTTGGTGGGGAAGTCTATGCTGAGTGTTTAAGTGACAGCAGCATATTTGTACAGAGCAGGAACTGCAACTACCACCACGGCTTTCATCCAACAACTGTGTGCAAGATTCCTAGTGGATGCAGCCTGAAAATCTTCAACAATCAGGAATTTGCTCAGCTTTTAGCTCAGTCTGTCAACCACGGGTTTGAAGCAGTGTATGAGCTCACCAAAATGTGCACCATTCGAATGAGTTTTGTAAAGGTAAACAAACTGTTTTGGGAGGCATTTAAACTTACTGTAGGTTTGAGTAGTCAGCAGACTGTACCAACGTAACAGAGCTAATCTGACCTGAAATGAATCTTTCCAATTTTAAATATATTGAAAAGGTTAATTAGGGAAAGGGAGATTGATGCAAGAAAAGCACATCTTGTCTTGTGAAGTGTTGGTTGTATGTACTTCAGTATTCAGGATGTGATTTAATTGTTGCAGTTACTGTAAAATTACTAAGGGAGGTCTGGGCTTGTGCACTAAATATGAACGAGCAGAGCTAACTAACTGCAAGACCTCTACAAAAAAAAATGTGGGTAGAGAGGAACATAAGCGATTGCAGAACAGATGTTCAAACTTCAAACACTTCAAATAAATAGAGATACATAACTGGATTTTTAAAATGGAGAAGATGCACGTTTTAACAGGACAATTTGACAGTACAAAGTTATTCTCACAGTATTGTTTCCTCAAAATTGGCTCAGTTTCAGATTTAGCTGAATAGTTAGTTCAGGCATGTGCCATCCAGGTTTTTTTTTGTTTTTTTTCATCTTGTTCATAAAGAAAGCTTGACATGATGTGTTCAAAGTTAAAATGAAGTGCACTAGGAAGTCTTTGTACCACAGATATAAATAGACTTGTTGAAATCAGATGGATCACTAGATCTTTCCTCAAGGTGCCCAGCTAGTTAAAAATACTATGTATGTGATGAGGTTCTTTTCTGAAATCGTTGAGATTTTATCTTGCCAGTTGTGATAAATACTGTTCAGATGCAGAGTGTAGAGAATAGAGAGCAGGAGGAAGAAGAAAAGAACTGTAGCTAAAACAAAGATCCACTTTGGAGTCAGCAGTGTGCTCTTCAAAGGATCTTGGATAGTCACACTGGGAATCTAGCAGGGAAGACTTTGACTGGGGCTTCTGAGCAGGCTCCCTGCCACTCCTTTCTGACCGTTTATTTCTTTTTCTTAAGATGATAAGAATTGTTATTAGATCACAAGTTAACTTCAGATAGATTTCTTAGATGATGACATTCTACTGTATTCTCGATTGATAACGTGTTGTTCATTTTTCTAGGGGTGGGGAGCTGAATATCACCGACAGGATGTCACGAGCACCCCGTGCTGGATAGAAATCCATCTTCATGGGCCCCTCCAGTGGCTGGATAAAGTACTTACACAAATGGGTTCTCCTCTTAATCCCATTTCATCTGTTTCATAGTGCTGAAATTCCATCTTCAGCCTTATTTTTAGTGAACTTATTCTAATTCTAGAGAAACTTCCAGTGTGGATACTGTGAGCTATATGGAGAATGGATCTTATGGTTTAACTTTTTTTTTTAAATCCCTTTGTGACCAATTCCATTGTGTATAGCTGAGCAGTTTTACATTTCAGTTTGTTCTTGTGATGCTTAAGTGACAGTTGAACCCTAAGGGAAAAAAAAAAATCTATTGGAAAAATTCAGAACACTTTTCCCCTCCTTGGAGTAGAACTTAAAACAGGCATATGTCTTAACTGGAAATTACTTTTTGTCCTGTAGGGACAAGAATTATGAAGACTGTCTTCAGAAAAGAAATACATATCATAGTTTGGTTTTTTTTTATGTTTATAAAAATGTTTGAACATGTGCAGCTCCAGCTTGCAAGCTGTATTTTTAGTGTAGTTGCTTAACAAATTAAGTTTGACATCTGTCGTAAACAAGGTTAGGCTTTATTATGGCTAATTTGCCTACTTGAACAATGTGACTTTTTTTAAATGTACACATGAAATATACTTTTTACAAATATTGGAGTGGTGTAAAAACACTTTGTCTATTGGAAAATGCTGTCATAAACACATTGTATATGAATGCAGAATAGCAGTTCTTAGTCTTTTCCCACTTCAGTTTTGTAATATTGCTTTTAACCACCATTTTAAATAGTAACTGATACAAGATAAACATCTTGCACGTTTCTGGAGTAGTATTTTTTGTTTTTTCTTTGATTTACACTCATGCCATTTGGATGTGGTTGCTAAGGCCTATTTCTTTTTAGGTACCCTTTTTTAACATGAACACTAGTATTTGTAAATGGCAGTGCCTTGCTACTTTTTCGAAGGAATATAAGGTTTTTTTTTGTTTTCTTTTTGGTATTTTAGCTGTTTATTTTGCCTGTCTGGAATTGATCTGTGTTAAGCCTTTTAATCTCTCAGTAGACATTATGCAGTATTAGTGATTACACTGTATTTAATTCACTTTCAGTATGAGTTTGAGTCTCTTTGAAGACTGTGAGTGGCTTAGCAAATTAGTAAATGAATGCAGAAGCTGTTACTTCCAGATCATGTAATTTAACACAGGCCTGTTGTTAATGACCAAAAGTAATCACTTCTTTGTAGACTGTGTGAAAAGTTGATTTTTTTTTTGAGCCTGTTCTTACCAACAGGTGTTGGGTCAGAGTACTTGTAATTGGCAGCTTTATGGAAATCAAGGACTGCATTAGTATGATGAAATTTATCTTCTTGTAAGGAATTATGTTGCCTCTGCTGTTGTATTATTCAAACACTGTACTAAACACTAAAAGAAATCAGCTAAGTAACATATGAATAGTTTTCCCCTTTAAAAAAAAATATTGAAGGAACATTCTTAGAGAATTAAAGTGAATTATACAAAATCTGTCTGCATGCAGAAAAAAGACCTATGGTATTTTTAATTTTTAACTCCTCCTTTTTCCTGAACACCTCTTCAGGACAGGGTGCAATGTCTAGGAGAGAGACTAAAAACTCTAAAATGCAAACACTTAGTAAAAGATGTGTTGCAGTTGACTACTGCAGTCCTGAGACATTGATTGCTTACACAAGTTCTTTTGTCTTCTATTGAATGACAATTTCTGCTCAGATGTGGAAATCATGCATTATATGGTACCTAAAGTAAGAGATCATCTTTAAGGAAAAAACTTGTTTACGTGTCACTAAAAATGTTTCTTATGAAATGCCTTAAAGGAATAAAGATAAACTGTAACACTTCTGCAGAACCCTCATGTTCTCTTGTACAGGAATTTCTATATTACTTGGTGGTTTTGTTGTTGTGTTTTTTAAAGCAGTTTCTCCATTGCGTGTTAAAGTGAATGCATCTTCAGGAGAAGGAGAAAAACAATATCTGCCACTCACTTTTGGGGTCTTCTCTTTCATTCTTCGGAACAGCAACCCTGGTGTCTGAATAAGATGGAAAGCATTTGGCCACAGGATCAGGCTTCCCATTCTCCTCTCCCCGGGCCTGACTTCGATCAAGTTGCTGAATATGTGTATTTGACACTATAGATATATATATTTTTACAAGCTTTTAAAATGAATGTCTCTTGGCACATTGGATCAAAGAAAGATCTCAGTTGTAGGTACAAGCTTTTGCTTTATCCAAAATGTTTTTCACCTGGCTTCATCTTCGTTCACTTGTTTGGATGCGGCTGACTAAATGACTCAAGAGTGGCTGCTGGAAGAAGGTGTTTGCAAGTCAGAGCTGCTGTACTGTGGTTAGATTGGCTACCCGTGCAGTGAACCATAATTTCTGCAATATTCTCTAGGTAACCCACTTCTGATGCTGTCATTAAGTATTAAAGTACTCTGGCATTTCTGTGCTTGTGTACATATTCTCCATCTGTAATGTATGCAGTGCTGGGGTTATCCTTGCTGCTGCTGGTTTTGCCAGGGCAGGCTTGCAGGAGCAGACCAAGTAAACGATTTGCCAATGCTCTGCTTTTCTGTTCCTTTTAAGTAGGACTTACTTTTGAGAGCTTGTTGGTTGCTGCACCTACTGGTTCACAGTGTTCCTAATCACATTTGGTTTATCTGTGCTGCTGATAGAGAATTCAGATAGCAGTGCATGGAGGGGTTGGATGAGAAGCGTTTGGCACTAATTACGTTTTTAAGTGTAGTGATAACGGAGATTATGGCTTCGGTTGCAGCATCCTTGTGTGTAAGTCACTTCATCTGGATGGAGGGATGGAGAAATGAAATCAGCCAGTAGTGTGGTAGTGGAAGATGAAGCATTTTCAGTATAACCCAGCTTAGACCGAATGTTAACTCTTTAGCAAAAAACTGTTTTGGCTCTTATAAATGTATTTTCTTCTTCTAAGGCATATTTCTACTTACAGCCAAACGCAGCTTTAATTAACAGCTTTGACAGTACCAGCAAGGAGCCTGGAACAGGCATACACTGAAGTTCTTTCTGGGTTTGCTTTTATAGCCACTAAGATAAGATATTATCTCAGATATTCCTCCTTTGTGGGCATCAGGCTCACTGGCAGTCAGTCCAGCACCTTGTGGAAGTATTACATTCATTTAATTACATGAGGCATGAAGTAGTCCCTCAAGAAGGGCTGATGTTGGTTTATTGTATCTATAGGACCAAAATAAAGCTTCTGGTATGGCTGGCTGATGAGAGAAGTTAAAAATCCCATTAACAGAAACAGATGGAGTAGCCTGCACGTTATGATTCTGTGTAGAACTGTTCTAAAATACTGGAATTCTTTCTTTTTTTTTGCATGAATCAATGGCTTTTTTCCCCACAGTATTACAGTGTGAGAGTTGTCAGTTCTCGGGCAGATCCTCATAGTGTATGTCTAGACAGATGTTGAAATGTGTCAAGCTCTTCCTTTAGTTTTAAATGTGTTTGGTTTTTTTTTTTGTATATTATTTTAGTTATCCAAAGTACTGCTAGTGATGGTCTTAAAGAAAACAACAAAACATTTTCTAAACGTTTTGCTTTGAAAGACAAATGTGACTTTTTTTTTTCTGTGGTTGTGAAGTTACTGTTTAGGAGGGAAACCCATTCTGAATTCAGATCAATAGACCAAACCATCAGATGACGACATAAACTTGCTTTGTTGTGCTGCTCCATAAGCCTGCTTCTGTGTTTGTTGCAAGCATAACCTTCATGCTTTTGTTTACATTGTAGGAAACACAGTTCTAGCAATGAGTTTTTCATTTAACTCTAAACATCTTTTTATTTTGTTAATTTTAAAGTGACTAGGTTTTGCTATGTTATGTTTTTCGAGATTTTTTTTGCATTCTGCTGCTCGTATTTCAATAAACATACACAAAAAAGCCAACAGTTTTTTTCTGCTTTCCTTTAACGTGTTGAAATACAAGTGTTGATTTATGTTGAGTTCTTGTAACTCTCTAGTAGAGTTTTTTTCCTATGAACGTGCCTTTGATAGTTCCATCTCTGTGAGCAGTTAGCCAGGATAACCTGTGGATCTGTATTTTGCTCTGTTTTGGTGTGGAGGATGGGGGTGGGGGGTTAATATATATTTTTGTTTTGTTTTAAAAACAGAAAAGCTTTGGGCTGTCTCTGTTCACTGTGTACAGAGACAGATGCAAATATCTAACTGGCTTTTAGAGTAATAAGATGTGCCTACCTTGCCTGGAGCAATCTCTGCCTCATTGAGGCAAGGACTGTGCATTCCCTGACATGTTCCCAAGAACTTAGACTTGCCTAGAGAAGCTATTACAAAGAAGTTGGGAAAAGTTGGGAAATTGCTTTTGCTATAGGTATTCTGGTTGGAGTGGTTCTGTCTGCTGATCCATCTGGCAGGACGTTGGTCATGAAATCTTGAGTGTTGAGGCAGTGTACTGAACGACTGTTCCAGAGAGTTTACCTGTGGTAAGCACTTGGTACGTGGAAATCCTGATTCTGTTTGACTTTGCCCATTTCAGTATTGGCCTATGTGATTTAGAGCTCAACTGACTAAATACAGAAAATTTTTTCTTGTTCTGGAACAACGTCTGGGAAGTTTTATAGGGAAACCAAATAATACGGAGTCAATGCATTTTTGTCTAGGAAGATCATAGCTTTAATCACATACTTGTATGGCTGGATTTTGCCCTTCACACTAGTGGTGTGAGGTATGGAGGGGAGAGGTATGTGTGTGACAGTCTTAAACACCGTTAATCCTCTGACTTGTGATGCAGAGCCTGTTATCTTCTGCGTGCTAAGGCATTTGTAACAAGTCCCAAAGTACCTGTAAATTGTCAGCCACTCCGTTTATGCTTTAGGTACTGCATCACCTTACTGCTCCATTAGTATTGGCAGGAGAAGGAGTCTGTGCAGGTTAGTGCTCCATAGTCAGCCAGCATTAGCACTTCGTGTTGATAACATTCAACACAAACAATCATTCCCCTTCAGTTTTGGATAGCTGTGCATAAACTTCTAAGTAAAGAAATCTTATCCTGTGCATTTTTTATTGTGCAGGTGTAGCAGAGATGGCTGTAGCTCGGTGCTGTGGATTCTCACTCCAGCTGCTGGCACGTGCAGTAGGAAGCAGAGGCGTAGCTTATCCAGCCTGATAGACACAGCCTACTCGAGCTATGGAGAGGAGGTACAAGGCTTGTGCCACCCATCTTGCATCTGTCCCTAGACCTCCCATTGTGCCACGGGAACAGTAGTAATCTAAAGTTTGGGAAGCAATTGCTCCCTAAAGAGCACGAGGCCATCACGTGAATACTGAAATCTGCTTTGGGCAGTGATGTCTTGCTAGTGCACTTCAGGCTTTTAGAAGCAACGTTTTCTGTTTTCCCTTTTCCTCCTTGTGGAATTCCTCACCCGGATTTCCCCATACACCAGGGAAAATGGCATATGGTGCCTTGAGTGTGGGCTAGCTAGTTTGTTGCAGGTAGTGTTTTTCCCCTATTTTTCTGTATTCAGCAGTGGTTTCCTTCAGATCGAACCAGAGTGACCTCCAGAGCACAGCACAAAGGAGTGGCTCTCACAGCACCTGATAGGAAAGCAGTCTCCAGCTGATGGAGTTGTGGTAGTACATTTGTGTTAAAACAGGGAGCAGGCCTTAATACAAGAAAAGTTGGCCCGAGCACATACATAAAATACCCATGTGAGAGACACTTCAGCATTTTACAACTTCCAGGCAGTTTGCATCAAATTCTTTTTTGAATATATTCTCGTTAACTGCCTTATAGGGCCACATGTTCAAACGTGCTGTAAAAATACTTTGTAAACAACGTATTTTATTTTATTTTAGCTCTGAGGGGAAGCACAAGGGAAGATCTGGATTGCAATCCTATTAGTTCTGCTGTTCTCTGCTTCTCAAGGTATGTTCGAGGCTGCAGATTTGTTGGCTGGTAAATGCTGTCAGAGGGCAACAGGGATCCAGGTGAAAGCAAAATATTCCTTCCAAAGATCAGGAGGCAGGAAATCCAGAGTCCACAGAGTATTGCAGGTGGCACGCTTTTGGTTTTGTCTTTTTTCTTTAACCTCCTCACTGCTATCTTAAATTTGAGCTCTGTTGACAGATGGCCAGGAGCCAGCAGCCCAGCTGCCCCGTGTCCTGACTTGTGGTGAGATGCTTGTACCTGATGTAGAGCATGTGGCTGGGCAAAGCCATGTGAGCAGCACAGTATTCTTATTTATTCTTTACGTTTTGATGTGCTAGATGCAGAGTTTCTATAGATGTGTATGATGGGAAGACTGCTAACAGGACAGAGCGAGTGTCTGTAGAGTTGGTTTATCACTGCTCAGTCAATCTGTACTTATTTCTTGGACTCCTTGTGTTGCCTGGCTGCTGTCAGAATGATTTTTAGAGGTGCTGTGCTGGAGGCAGTGAAGCACAAGGCAGCAGTCAGGGTGCCCATGGACTACCAAGCATCCATCTGCCTCCTGCTCGATGTTGGAGGTGGGTTTGGGTAGGACAAAGCCACCACTGAAGGAGTGCTCTGAGCAACTCCGGGGGGGGACTGCTTGTACAGTGATGGTGTCATGGGAATTCTGTGGGTTCCTTACTGTGTATGGCAATGTAGGAAGTCTCATACGGCAGCTGGCTCAGACTGCAGTGGTCCTTGCAGACAGACATACTTTGTTCTCTCTCTCCATAGCCCCTTGCCTTTACTAAGTAAGAGGAGGCAGCTTGCACTCCAGTGTTGGCAGTGATACAGAGCAACAGATTGGTATCTTTAAAGATGGAGAGGATAAATGCAGTCTCCTTTTTTTTTTCTCCATAAAACATTTGAGGGGAAAAAAAAGAAACAAACCTGACAGCTTTGCTATTCTAAGGGCAGGAGTTTTCTTCTTTATAGACAGACTTTTTCCATTCTCTTTTTGAAGTTGTACCTCTCCTATTGTAAACAGCATGGTTATTTCTAGGGCTAAATAAGAAATGCTGTGTAATACAGTCATTCCTGTGAAATCTCATTTTTCTGAAGCATCTTAGACCCAGAGGTGGCTCTCAGCAAACACACCAGCCTCTCAGAAGCTCTGAGCTGTGGGAGCGAGTTAGACTTCAGCTGGAACGGAGAAGTTTTAGGGATAATGCAAGACAAAATAGACCCCTTTCTGGAAGAGCCACATAGAGAATCGTGTCTTGAGATTGGAGAGATTTCAGATCTCTCAACAGTTGCTCCCTAAAAGAAATCTGTGGGAGGAGATGTTAAGTTTTCTTTAAGAGATGGATATTCAGTCCTGGAAGGTCACGAGGGAACAGATTGTGTATGTGGTTGTACCACATTGCTGGGCTCAGCCCCATGGGTTGGGATGGGGTATTGCTGGGAGGGTAAAATGAGAGAGGGGAGGAAAAAACTTGGGAAAATACAGTTGTAAGTTCCTGCTTAAGAGACTTTCTGTATGGATTAACAGATTGACAGCAAACTTACCTAGAGTTTATGCTATAAACTCAAGGTCTTGAGATAAGGCGAGGATGAGAGCAAACTCCTACAGCCAAATGCCCAGTCCACAGTATCATCCCCTTCTCAGTCTGATCTCTCTGCTGATGTTTTAAATGTTCCAAGTACCCTGTGGTAAAGGCTTGGAAATCAAGATAGTGCCCTACCAAACTCTTCATTGAAATCCCTCTTCATAAGCTTGGAAGGCAAGGAAAAGAAACGCCTCAGCAGATAGGGGTGTAACTGCAAAGCAGCTATTAAATTCTCACTGTTCTTGGCATTCGCTTACGGCTTCGTGCCAGTCCCCAGCCTCCATCCTTTTCTCCTCCTAATGAAAAGCTTCATCTCTCCTAATGAAAGCTGAGTTGAGGAGCCCTGTGGTGGTGATTCCTGTCTTCAAGTGATGTCCTGGGATGAGGGCTCTTCATTTCTCTTGAAGATGCTACTAGAAGCAAACTCATTAGAGCAAGTGCCGTTACAAATTGCTGGGACTCTTGTGCTTTGACACCAATTAGGAGAGCGCGATCGTGCAACGCTGCTCTGCGTTCTGCTTTGCTGTGCAGCACCAACCTGAGGCATCCCTAACAGAAGCGAGGTACTTCTGGGTTTATTCTTTGCCTGTTGCCCTTTGGCATAGTTTACTTTTATGGCAGCCTTGAGTCGTATCATCGAGTCCTTCCCAGGTGTCAGCAGTGGTGGAAACACAGAACATGCCCAACTCCCGATTTTTGCACGGGGGAAAGGGAAGAGCAGGAGGATGAATGCCTGTGGAAATGCCCACCCCAATCCATTCACACCTTGGAAAAGCAAGAGGATGGATGGGCAGAGCAACAGGGTAATAGTAATCATAGAACCTCCCAGCTCCCCCCCCAGTCCCACCCTGCATGGGCTGGCTGCCCCCAGCTCAGGCTGCCCAGGGCCCACCTGTGGCTCTGGGTTCCTCCAGGGATGGGGCAGCACAGCTCAGGGCAGCAGTGCTGGTGCCTCGCTGCCCTCTGGGTAAAATATTTCCTTCTAATATCAAACCCTCTGTCAGTTTGAAGCTATTCCCCATGCCCTGTCACTATCAGACCCTATAAAAAGTCAGTCTCCTGCTTGTAAGCTCCTTTTAAGCAGAGATGTTTTCTTTGTGTCTGTTGGGTGCACAGCTTAGAACAGCGTTGATAGAGCTTTCTTCTGCAGTAGAAATCATTCTTTTGGGAGCATTGCTCCGAGTATCAGGCTGTGGGGGAAGATGTGGTTATTCCAGAGTTATTCTAGAGCACTTTACTAAGAGAAAATGTACAATATGGTGCAATGCAACTTGTGTTTTACCCGGGGTTTTGCCAGCAGGAATTTTTAGACCAAGCTCATTATGGCTGATAGATGAAAACAAGCTGTCATTACTTAAAAATAAATGAGAAATGGCTGATTTGATAAAAACTCAATTTATTCAAAATGGGCTGAGATAAACACTTGATTTTATTCTTTATTTCTTCATTAATCATTTGGAATTACACCAGTGAAATTTGGTTCAGATGAGCTAAAAATTGGCCACCTGTCAAGGAATAAAATATTTCAGGCTGTTCTATGGCAGATTAACTTATTTGAGCATAACAAAACATGATAGCCAAGGCAATGACTTGGAAGTATATCAGCTGTGTAACTTCTTTGTGTAAAAGAGCTCACGGACAGGCCCAGGTATGTACGTGTCTCTGCCTCAGAGTGCGAGTGTGTCCTTGTAAAATCTTCTCATTTGGATTAAATACTTTACATACATATATACACGCAGCACTTCTGCTGTACTCTGTGTGACAAGGATGCATCGAGGGGTGCAGCTCCTGTCACTGCACGAGCCCCTTTGATTGGTGATCCACTTGCAAACCGTGGGAGTAGAAGTTGGTTTTAAGAGAGTGTTTCTGGACGTCTGCAATTGAGCTGTGTGTAGAGACACTGTGGCTGGAGAAACAACCAGGAAAAAGCCCTTTGCCCACAGTGGGAACATGAACACTGTTCTGGGGTTTGTGCTGTATGCTCTATAGTTATGACACTCGAGCTGCAGATTTCCTAAAGATTGTCATCTATTAAATAGCTTGTCAGCAAAGGTGAAGCAGGAGTACAGCTTCTAGAGCAAAACCCGATGGCTAATTAGTCTAAACCAGTGTATGTTACCGTTAATGAGTGGTGAATCAATCATGCTGTTGCCCTTTCCATAAAGCATGCTCCTAACTACACTGGCTTCATAGAGAGAGCAAGGAGGGGCGATGCTGCCGTGATGCAGCTCCTCCTGTAACGATGGCTCTCCGAAGTTATCTGCTTCTTGTACAAAACTCAGAGCACTCTGCTCTACCCGTTCATTAGTTTACGTACAATTGATGATGTTTATTTTCTCTCCTTCCTTCTCTCTATCCTGATTATTTTGGTTTCATGCTGTGGCAAGCGATTTCCTTTGCAGGTTAAGGAAGTTGAATACAAGTTACTTCGGTATTAGTGGTTCCCATAGCTGGCAGTGACTTGAAACCCAACTGAAGATGCAGTAAAACATCACCACCACCCCCAGCAGCATCCCAATCAAAACCTAAAGGGCTGTTTCTGGTTCTCTCCTGCCAGGCATGGCTCCCATCGCGTTACTGAGCGTTTCAGCAGCAGTGGAAAGAAACGGGTCTGGAAAGTAAACTCTCGTCCTCGGAGTGGAGCCATTAGGTAAATACGCTGTGTTTTACATCCAGTGCTACGATTTCATAAACATGGGTAACAAGCTTCCACCAGATGCACAAATCAGAGATTATTGTTAATGCAAATGTCCTTCTATGGGCACTGAATGGGTCGGTGATGACATTTGCATACATATAGCGCCTAATCTGGAATCAGGGGGCAATTTCTTTTTTGGCGTGTATCGATGTGCTAAAGCACGATCCCCTCGGTTCGTCGTGCAGCTTTTTATTTACAGCTCTTCCCATCTGCATCCAGCATCTCTTTCAGCAACCTTTCCCTGCGGTGCAGCCTATTATTTTAAGGAGGGTCGAGCCCACTCGTGGCCGTGCGGACTGAAACGCCGTGTCGCACAGCCCTGCTGCTTCCTGCTGCTGCTGGAAGATGCTGTTTCCCCCTCGTGTCAAACAGCCTGTGTCCTCCACGGGCTCCTCGCTTCCCGGAGGGATCTGTCGTAAGGGAGAGTAGCAAAAAAAGAATTTTTCAGCTGGCAATTAATGAAGAGCACGATGAGTGTCACAGTCAAGAGCAGAAAGAAAAAGAGGATGATGTAAGTGAGCAGGTCGGGCTTATTGATCTCCCCTTCCTTGAGCACCCTGGCTGTCGACATGTAGAAGGCGGAGGAGCTGACGGGTCGCTGCGTGCTGCCCAGGTAGGGTGTGTTGGTCTGAAGGATGAGGTGAGCTTCGGTGGCACTGGTTGAGTTTAGCAATTCACTATACATGTTCTTGCTTAAATTTCCTCCACGGTAGAAGTAAAGAATGAGAGCACACACAGTCACTCTTTGGCATAGGGAAGGAAGAGTATTCCCTCTTGTAAAATCCCGACAACGAGCCACATTTTGCCTAAAAGTAAACCCAAACGACTCCCTAAGCCGTGTTGAGGAGATTTGCTCTTAAATCTCCGTGCCTCATATTAACAGCACTCATCCACAGAGATAAATCACAACCGACGCAGGTACCTCGATGCTGCTCCCTCCCGCGGGCACATGGACCTCGGACCGGCTCCGGGCTGCTCGGAGCCCTCGGTGGCCGTCAGGGGGAGGGCACGGCGGCTCTCCGGGTGCTTTTCCCACTGGGATGGAGCCGGGGTTAAACGGGATCCGCGGAGAGGGGCGGCTGCAGCGTCGGCATCCCGCTGGGCTCGCTGTGCTCTCCCCCAGGATCCTGCTCGCTGCCGGAATCGCGGTGCATGAGTTGAGTTTCTTAATCCCGGTTACCGACGTGCGGCGTAGCCCCCGTTCCAGGGCAGGGTTTGCTGCTTTCCAAGCATTCCTTATCGCTTCGAGAAAATGGGGGAAAAAAGAAAAGAAAAGACAACAAACCAAATGAAAAGAATTCTGTCCGAGGTCCCTTTGTTTTTAAAAAAAAAGAAAAAAAGAGAGAGGGAAAAAAGGGCAAAATTAAATCGGAGGGGGGAGAGGATCTTTGGAAACCTCACCTCATCCGCGCTGCGAAGCGGGGCTGGGCAGGACTGTGCCAAACGGGACTTTTCCCTCTGCCTCAGCTCCTCCGCAGCGTCACTCGCTGCTGGGAAGGGAGGGAGCGCGGTGTGTGAGCCGGGGGCACGGTGCTGAGCGGGGAGACATCCTCCGAGAAACCCCAGTGAGAGCCTCAGGCTGCGGGGAGAGGTTTGGAGCTGGGGGAGGGCAGTGAGGATGGGACGAAAAGAAAGCGATGGCATCGAAACCTCTTTTTTTTTTTTTACCCTTTTTTTTTTTCTCCCCCCCCCTCTCAAATCTCTATTGTTAAAATTGATCTCTCCAGCACAGAGAATGCCTTTTTTTTTTTTTCTTTTTTCTTTTTTTTCCTCTTTCTTTCTTTCATTCACACGGGCCCCAGCACCCTCTCCAGCCTGACAATTAGCATGTTAATTTTTTTTTTCCCATCAAGCTGCCTTTATGCCGCTATTAGCTGCTGGCTGCTCGCCAGCCTGTGCTCGCCCCGTCGCATCAGATAAGCGCGGTTAATGCTTCCTTTTAACTCGCCCCAACTTGGGAAGGGGGCTCGGAAGGGGGGGGGGGAGGGGGTGCAGAGGGGAAATCGACGGAAGGAAGCATCCGATGCATTCTCCATCCCCAGGGTGCCCATCCAAGCAAACATTATAAAGCTGCTTGTGATGAGCTATTGCAGCCGGCGGTCCAGAGAGGTTAAACATTTCAATTAGCATAATAAATGTTTCTGCTCGGGAAGAGGGAATGCAAAGAGGAGAAATCCCAACGTCAGGCAGATTTAAATCAAAGGAAATGAAGGCTCTGCTAGGAAGCAATGCCCTTGGTGCAGCCTATCCCTATCTGCTGAGCTCCAGGTACCTGCTGAGCCCCTGTGCCCTCCTGGTGGCACGGCTGAGAGCTGCTGCCTGCTCACAGGACCCCATCCTCCTGCTCCCACTGCCAGCACAGCCCCTACCTGCTCTTTGCCTCCATGCTTTGGTTCGAGATGTGAATTTTCAGGGATGTTCCTGTGAGGCTTTTGCTGGGTTTTCTTTTCTTTCTTTTCCTTATTCCCCTTTTCAGCTGAAGGAGCTGACCCTTCCACGTGCCCTGGTTTATTTCCCCATGTTTAACCCCAGAGGAGGACACCGTGTCGGCTCCTCCTGAGGCCATTCCCCCTGCCCACAGAGCGGCCGTGGTTACCCATATTTACTCTGTGTGAGTTCAAAGAGCAGCACAGAGAGGCAGGCAGCCAGCACAGGGGCTGGAAAAGTCAACAGAGATATAAAAAAAAAAGCTGGTGTAGCTCCCAACCATCCTACCTATGGTGTCTCCTTGCAGCCAGAGCGACTCTGAGCAGTGCAGGACGTGGATGCTCAGAGGTCTGCGTGTCTTCCCAGCACCCTGCCCTCTTCCTCCCTGAACTTTGGTTGGCTTTAACCAAACTTTGCATCCTTTGTTTGTTTACTTTCTTGGTTTTATTAATCCGTAGGAAAAGCAGAGAGGCAGCCGGGGGCTGAGTGCTGTAAATAGCAAGGATTGTCTTCGTGTATCGTGTCTTTCAGCCCTAAGCTTATTAAAATGGCTTCTCTGCATATGTTGCCAACTCTGCAAGAAGGGGGAAATGCTGTGATGGTTGCACAGAAATGTTGCATTAGAGGAGTGCTCCTGTTAAGTGGGAGTGTCCCTAATGCAGAAGGGACAGCCCGAGCCCCCTCTTTCCACTCCAGCTAGTGCACAGGTTGAACGCGGAGCTGGAATATTTTCCCTTTTCCTCCTGCAAAACATTATCTCGTGCCTCTTGCAGGATTTGTTTTCTGCCCCGAGGATGCAATAGTTCAGCACCAGTGCCATCGCTTTGGGTTGAGAACCGTTGCTAATGGTCACGGTGTGAGCGCTGGAATAAATCCTTGGGTGTTTTACAGGCGCCCTGGGTGCACGTGGGCTCTGGGGTGGAGAAAGCTCCCCCTGCTTTTGGCAGTCTGTCTGATATACAGAGCGATGAGAAGCCCTGGGAGCAGTAAATCAGATGTGTTTTCGGCAGCCCCGTATCCAGGTTTAATCTCAAAAAACCCAAATTGCTATAAATAATACTTTAATTGCAAAAAATAAGAGCTGATCCTTTCCCCTTGTTTTCCTTAATTTGGAAGCTCATTTAAAGTCCTCAGTTCTTTGTAATTTTTCCTCATTAACTTAGTAGCTTGGTAGATATTTTTTGCTTGTTTCCTTTTACTTTTCTGAAAATCTGAATTTTCAGCATTTAATGACTTGCTTGGGTACGGTTGTAAGGCGTGCTGGAAGAGGTGCTGCAAGGAGTGCAGCAGTGGCCGAGTTAGCAATGAAATGAACCTCTCAGTGCTGTGGCTTCATGGCTTCCTCAGGATCTGTGTCATTGTCACCGTGGGGGTGAGTCCTGAGAGGTCCTTGTTCTTCTGAGTGCCATTTGGGTGTTGCTTCCAACCTACGCCATCCCATGGTCCTGTGGTGACCCAGTGGTGGTTCTGGCCACACCTTGGTCCACTCTTTCCATAGTATGACCAATGCTGGCACAATCCACTTGGGGTTCAGAGCCTGGCCCTATCAGATGAAGCTCTCCTGGTGACTTGGACAGTGGCATTAGCTTTAAAAAGTATCAGCCAAACTGCAAACAAGCAGGATGCAAAACATAGGGTGACTGGTGCTTGGGGTTTGGTTGTGCAGCAGATTGCTCTGGAACCCTTCCCCATTTCCAGGCTGGTAAATAATGCATGATCTGTCTCTTACATGCTTACTCAACCCCTACCACGATAAAAATCAACCGAGGGAAATGAGAGTGGAAAGGAGCATTATCTTTCTCAGTAATGCAACCATTTACAATCTGTTATGATCCTTCTGCTGAGGAGTAAGTGGCGGTGGAGGGGATTGTTTCTATTAGCATACCAAAAACCATAAATCACGGGCTGTAATTTTCTAGTGTCACGTACAAGCAGCTTTAAAACCTTAAAAAAATAAAAAGAGAGAAAATAAAAAAAATATACAGAGGTCATTTCCTTTTTTAATCACTTTGAAGTAAAACACTTCTTCTGGATGCCTGAGAATCAAATACCAGAGACCCTATTTTCCAAAGCAGGATCTTAAAACTAAGCAGCAGACACCTCATGAGAAGGTGCTGCCTTCGGTGCTTCAGTGCAGATTTGGATTGCCTGAGGATATTGGTCCAAGTGCAGAGAAGTGTGATAATATTTGATTTCCTAGGATCTTGTTTGTCGTACTTCAAACTGAGCTCTAACGTCATGTTTCTCGGGGTCTGTTCTCACCAGCTGGAAAGAGCAGCATCTAAAAAGCATCCAGAGAAGTCTGCGGATCCAATGGAAATGGGAGTTTCTGTGCATTTCCTCAGTGCTCTGCCTAAATCCTCCACCCTCCGGTGGTGAGGAGCCTCTCTGTTGGCCAAGGCCCCATTCCAAGGAGTGGAAGAAGCACTCTGCTCCTCTGCCAGCCTGCTCAGCTTTGTCTGCTGTGTCAGGAGTTCTGGTCAGGTGGGACTGTTTTGGAAAAGGGGTGAACCCACAGCTGGAAATCTCTTTTCTTTCTCTGGAATCCCTCTCCTGTCCCCTGTCTGAGTGTGGAATGAGAGAAGTGTCTGACTTGTCGAGCCTGTCTGTACTGTTACTGCTTCTTGTTGTACAATGCTCTGATGTTGGAAACAGCTCCTCCTGTTCTGCATGGTCCATCGGTGGCTGCTTCTCTCAGACAGTGGATGACAGGCTGGGTGGGTGGAGCTTCTCTTTCTTCTCTGATTATTGGTTTTTGCTTTGCGTTTTGAGTCCTTCCTTGATCGTGACTCCAAATAGTGGGTTAATGAACTGTTAAAACTGGGTGACCCCCAGAGCTGCACATGAGTGCTCTGTACAGATGAGGGGCAGCCCGGGCTCCCTGTGTGCTGATCAAGCTTGATATCACTCTGACCATGTTCCGTCCAAGTGGCCTATTGTGCAACCCACTTCCCTGGTTGAAAAATGGCCTTACACTGCAAGGATCCTGAACATTGATCATGGAAAGTGGCAAGATGCTCCAGTGCACTAAATAAGAGCAAGGAACCAGCTAAAGTGGGGTGAAAGGTTTTCCCCAGCCTCATAGCAGTGGATCTCAAATCTTCATCTCCAGTGGTTTTGATGCTCTTCTGCAAGTTTAAGTTGAGAACCATTGGCCCTAATGAGATTGAGCTGGGAGCCCATTGCTCTAACACAACACCTCTGCCCCAGATAGGAAGCTCTCTCCTCTGAGCACCAGCAGGGCTCGCTGCGTGCATGCCTCCCTGCTTGTGAAACTGAGCAAAGCAAATGTATTGCACAGGGTCGGCTGTTGATTATTGCTCCTGGTGTGAGCTAAGGCTGCTTACAGTGTCAGCTCAGAAATATTGTTCACACAAATGGTGATAACTCCTGGGCCCTTGGGTACCCTTCAGTGGTAGGAATTAAATCAAGTGAAAAAGTAGCACATCACCCTTCTCAGAGTGGGAATAAATTTCAGAGGTTGAGCTAAACTTTATTTTGGAAAGTACCAGGCTGTGTTGCTGGCTACTTCTGGAAGGAGCGTTTCCATCTATGACCCCAAAAAATGAAAGGAAAACTGAATGTGGTGTTCCTCAGCATGCTGGGGAAGAGTGCTGATGTTTAATTGTTTTTGTGCTGCTTGGTAAAGAAGAATGACTTTATAGTTTCTGATTTGTCATTCATTATGGTCTGACTCAACAGATCACGTTGCTGGTTCTGCTCAGCTCAGAAGTCTTCTCAGTGTTAAACTAGAAACCTTTTCCAGTGTCCCTGGAAGTAGCTGGGCTGCCTGGGGCAGGGATGGGGCTGCCCCATCTGCTCTCACCTCAGGTTTGCTTTTGTTAATAAGTTTGCCCAAAAAGGAGGAAGAAGATCAGTGGTCCTCTATGCCAGGCTTCTGTGTCTGATTATTCCTGCTTCTGTGGTAGAGTAGAATTCTGTTGAAGGACTTGACGTCAGCACTCTGTATTTAGGCTCCATTTAATTATATTGTGAAAAGCAAAGCTCAGCCAGCAACATTTGCTGGAAGGGAAACTGCTTGTACCTGTCTTGGTTCACCTGTGAGCACGGCTGAGCATTGTAGATCCCAACTCTTCACCTCTTCATCCTCTCTGATGACCCTTTGGGTCTCTGTCGCTCATAAGTGAATGCAATTATCATTAATCAAGGCAGGGTACCTGCCCAAAGCTGAGCAGCTTTGGCAGAGCAGCAGCAATGGAGCGGAGCTCCATGGAGGGTGGAGGCTCCTCTGTGAAGCACCAGCTGTGCTCTGAAGAGCTCTCTGAATACAGTGGGAAAGAAAATCTATCTGCCCATGACAGGGATTATTTTAATAACCTAAAATCTCATTGCTTCTGGAACATCTTCTCTTTCGTGGAGCAAATAAATAGGTTTTAATTTCATTGCCTTAACTTCATGGAAATAAATTTGAAAAGCACAATAACCGATGTTATGTAGGATAACAGCATTATCTTTTTCATTTTGGTCCTAAAAGGAAAACTGCACGAAATATGGAGCCAATAGAAACACCTCCAATCTCAGACCCTTGAAATATCTGCAACTGAATATACCGCAGTTGGTGAAAGGAAACTTCACCTGGCCTTTAAGTTTGTGGAGGAAAGCAGTTACCAAGTGATTCCTTTGGAGGTGATGCAGTGAGGTGGTGTTACTCAGTAACGTTCATCCTCTGTATAGAGGCTAATATATTCCCATTGTATTTAATTAGCTTTGAACCTATGTGTGTGAAGAAATGCAGCACAGCGCTGTTATTAAAATTCATGCTTTATAATAATTAGCACAGTTAGTGCAGCCTCTGAGAAGTGCTGGTGAAAGGACTGTTAACTTTGGCTAATGGTGGGACTGCCTCACTCGTGCTGTCGTTTAACCCACTGCTGCATTTTGAAGGGGAGAAAAAAGTTGTTGTTCTCAAAGGCTACATCAGGCCAGCCATTAATTGGCAAAACTCATTAATTATAACAGATTGTCTGCTATGAAATCTCTTTAGCTGAACTTTTGCAATGATCAGTAGGGAAATGGTGACAAATACAGGCTGAACTGTCCCTTCTTAACTGCTGCTGTTTTATCTCTCATCGAATCCCTATCTGAAATTGAGAAAAATGAATAATAAGGTTCTGAAACTCATTCTTCAGAAGATCAAAGTCATAAAATTCTGTTAATTCCCTTCGAGACAGAAATAGGAATTATAGTTAAGAGACTTTTCCCCGTGACTTTTTGTTTCATTTTAAAACTCTCTAATTGTTCCCTGAACGTATCTCCCATTGTATTCCACTGTAAACTAATTTGCTGAGCTATCAGGAACCCAAGAAAAATCTCTTAGTTAAAAACTGCCCCTCGCAAGAGCAGCTGAAAAGCACAAATTCTGAAGAACCAAAGTGATGCCCTGTTCCTCATTCCCAGCAAACACGTCTGGAACCTTAGGTTTTATTTTTTGTTAAACCTCAGTCTTGTGGTTCAGGACCTGAGCATTTACAAGCAGAATTTCAGCTGAGTTTTCTAAATTTCTTGAAAGCACCTTTACCTTGACTTTTTTGGGGTCTCTTTTAGTGCCAGGTTATTCCTATAGCAACTCTCATTGCTTTGCTGCATGGCTGCAACGTCACCAATCTATGTGGCATCCACTCTACAGCCTGCAGGTGCACATCCTTCCTGACAGGTTTCCCCTAGAAGCAGTTTTACCTTTGGTATTTAAGAAAAATCTTGTAGGGTGCAAACACTGTGTCCGTATTCTTAATGGTAATTCAGAGAGCGGAGTGTTTGGATGTGCTTGAAAATAGCCCTGGGCACCTATTGGCATGTGTAGGTGCATAGAGATCTGAGAAAAACGACCATCTGGGATACATAGAATACTGAAATGAAGGGATTTCAGGCACATGTGTTTCTTCTGATCATTGGTTCAACTCTGTTTCTCTCAGAGAGGTGTGCAGAGGAAGAATGCACAAAAGAATGGTGGCTGTGTGCTGTCTGCAGATGATATTATGGGAGGTCAGCAGGAGAAAAAGATGGCCTTTGAAAGTCTTCTGCCCTCCAGTTTCAAAATACCTTTGAGCTCTTACCTTGTATAGGAAGGAGCTGATAACCTAGTGGCTAAATAGTACTGCCAATTTGAAGGCCATCAGTTCTTGGAATAATTTTGAGGCATTTCAAGCTACTTCTTTTCCAAATGCTTTTTTCCTTTTTTTTTTGTAGTAAAATTTCAAATTTGCTCTTTTATTCCCTGTATTGGCTACAAGAGAGGATTTGCTGTGCCAGGGTACAAATCATTTTCATGTTAGAAAGCTGAAAGCCATTATCTGTACTTCTACTCGGTGCAGAAGTCAGAAGCATTAGTACTCTAACACAGCGTGTTCTCTGCTCTGTGCATGGTACGATGGCTGGAAATCATGAAATTTGGAGCTGAAGAGCACTTCACTCCACATGTGGGGGGATGTTCGCTCTGAAATCTGAGGAACTCCAAGTGGGCAGCTGCCAGCATTTTGACTTTTATTTTGGTCACTGGATTGAATGGACCCTGAAAGACTGGGGAAAAAAAAAACCCTAAAACCAAAAACCAAAGCCATTCCTAAACCTAGATGAAGCTGCAGATGCATTAAGGTGACACCTGAGATGGGGAATTAGTAACGTTATTATTAATTTCCACGGTGGCTCTTTAAATGTGGGACAGTATATTGATTCTGAGCCTGCTACGTGATCATTTTCGTTGGTGGTATTTCCTGCCAAAATTAATCAGGCACTCCTTGATGCTGGGCCAACTCCCTGACTTGCACGTTGTCAATCAGGTGGCAATCCAAATGTTCGCCCACTTCTCCACCGTTTTCTTTCTCTCTGACTCCATCAGAAGCACATGACAAATCCGTGGATCATGGGGGAGAGGGAAGCAGGTTTGCTCTCCTTTTTTCTCTCGGCTGGGGGGGGGGGGGAAAGACTCAACTCTATAATCATCTCCCTATAAAATAAATTACTTTATCTGTCTTAATACTGTCACTCTTCAGTCCTCCAGTGATCTACTTCTTCCATCTGTGTGCATAACTGAAATCTTCTCTCCACCTACTCTATGTACTTCCAAGTGTCAAAATCCAGCCTCAATCATTGCTGTCATCAGTCTCTCGTTCCCGATGCGATAGCGGGCAAAACATCACAGCTCCTCAGACCAATCTGGGTAATTTCTGTGCTCACCGTGCAGAGTTGAGGTGAACTATCAGAAATAAATATGACAGTTGTGTTTTGTTTTTGTCAGCTGAAGTTTTCCACTTTCTGCTCCTGAAACAAGTGGGTATTTTTATCGCTTTCTGGGTCTTGTTTCCATCATGACTCTTGCTGCATCGGGGCATAATTTCAGGAGATAACCACATTACCCAAATCCTATGAAAGTTGACTTACTGCTTCGCATTGAGTAATTCTGCATGACTCACACTTTGTTCTCTGATATAATTTCGACGCTTGTTCGCAGAATATTGTTGAGACAATTGAGCTTACTTACTGAAATCACCATCTTTTGTGGCGAGACGTTACAATCGCTTTCCTCTCTCACAAAGCCATTCCAAGAACAATGGGCCGACCCATAAATAACAACCATTTGTTTTGCTTAGCGTGTGGATTCTACTTTGCTAAATGAAATAACGGCAGGGAAAGGAAAGAAACCTTAGAAGCCGTGCATCTTCCCAGATAAACGTGGCAACGTGCCTCTCCTGCTGAGCCGTGACCTACTTTGCTCACAAAATGCTCTCACTACCTCCCCCCAAACACAAGGCTGTTGAAGCCCCAGGAATTCTTCACCTCGGGTGTGAAACTGTGAAGTGGCAGCCACCACCAAAGGGTCCTCAATGGTTTCCCTGTCTGGCAGCACCGTGCTGCTTATCGCATCTCCTGCAAACACTTCTCATCGCGTTGCTGTTGGGATCAGTTTTGTTCTCTGCTCCAGCATGCATTCTGTGAGTTCAGAGCTGGATGAATTTTGCCATCTTGTGAGAGGTTTTGGTACTTTTTTGGGGGACTGGGTTTATTTTCGGGTTAGCGCAGTTAACGTCTTTTGCTCTGCTGTGATCTTTTTTTATTCCTTCATATTTTTTACTACTGAAAAGGAATCCTTTTCCTCTAGCTAACATATTATGTGCATCAGAAGTTGGTAGCATGCCTGTTCACGGAGAAACAGGAGTTGAGATCGAGCACCAACAGCTGTGGGAATGACCTACACCATATGGGACAAATGACAATTACCCAGTCTGTATTACATAAGGAATAAAATCACGCTGCATTGCTAAAGCATGGAAGGAGAGAGAACTAGAACACGATGACAAATGACTGCTCCCAGTGATTAAGGTCCTTAGATGTACTATCATGTATTTTTTTTTTTTGTCTTTTCAGCTAATGCATACAATCAGCTTGTTAAAGTCAAGTTCGTTGCATGGCAAAGGCAGCATCCCTTGGCTGTGTACTTGTCTTAGTTAAGCAGCACAGCACTTACATATAGAAGTTGACTTTGTCCATCAGATTCTGCATTTGTGATTCACAACCAAAGGTACTGATCGCAGCACACAGACATTACTGCCTGCTGTGGCAATGCTTGGGCTCACTGTCTGGGGCAGATGATTAGATTTTAATGCTGAAAAGCATCATTGCACTCAGAAAGTAAATAAATGTTTCTGAGCTTGATCCTGTTTGTTTAGCAAAAAGAAGTTGGAAAGATGATGCTGTACAGCCTATGTATGCTCTTATGGGGGGTGAGCTGCACCCTAGAGGGCCGCCTGCAACAGCTGATGGCCCCAACGTGCTGCTAACCCGAGGCAAACCTTTAAATGATGGGGAATTAGCAACAAGCCAGAAGGAAAATGGCTGAACTCTTAGTTCTTGCTTTCTTTTAGCCACAGCTGGGTACCTTTCAGGATGACACATTTGCATTGAACAGCTCCTAATGTCATGCAAAAGGCTGGATGTCATCACCTGTGACACTCGGGAGGATGGATCACAGCTCCTTCCCTCTTCCAGGGAAGTCATTGAACCATGTCGTCTCATCTCGTGCCTGGCATCTGCTGATATTGTGTAACAGGGTACGTACTCTATCCACTTCGTGTTTTTGACTTAGTTCTTCATCAGCACTGACTCTTATTCCCAGAGGAGAGCTGAGCAGTGCTGTGCAGAGCCCCTTCTCCTCTGCATGCAGGATTCCAGTGCCTGCCTTGGCACTAGGGGAAAAATGCTAATGGTGTCAAACCTAATACATTGCATGCATGGTGACTGAGGGACCTCAGTTTAATTGACAAGCTGCCTGTGGAAGCTGACCCTGCGTGTTATTTCCTCCCTGAATTTGGGACTCCAAGATGCATGGAACGGCCTTATTGTGCATTTTTCTGCTTGACGTTTGGCTGCTGATTTCTGTTTCTGAGAAATAGAAATACTGTGTATTTCGTAGAATGATATTTACACGTATGACTTTGTAATGAAATAAAGTGTATACATCAGTGGCAGTTATTTTTAGACATTTTTTTAAAGCGATGTAGCCCCCAGAATAAGTCCTGAACTATTCTATTGCAGTGAGGTGCAGCTTTCCATGCTTTAAATGATCTGTAGTCTCCCTTTGCAACAGTTCTCAAGCTCTTTAGCTAGCACTTATGGTTTCATTTTGCTTTACACTTTGTCTGCCTGTGATATCGCTTTGCATGCAGTTGCAGAACTCATCCTTGTGTGTAGAAAGAAGCTGTCTGCCCCGTATCTTCTAGGAATAATAGCTCTGATCTGCTGCACTGGGTTTAATAAATATTTTACACTTCACCGTTCAGAATATCCTCCTGGTGAACCTCAGCACCTGCACTTCGTGAAAATCATGCCTGATTCAAGAGTGGCTGTTTGCTTCCATGATCTGGGTAAGACCTGCAGCCCAGGTGACCCCTGGGCAGGAGGCATTTTTCCTCTCCCCACTGCGTGCTTCTTCCTATTGCTGCACTCGGTAGTGTGAGAGCTTTGCATTAAAGAAAGAGGTAGTGTGTGTCAAAGTGATCTTCTCTGCTCTTGCAGGAGCTTTAGTACCTTCCATGGCAGCAGGGCCATGCCCTGTGCTGCTTTGGGGCACTGGGCTGCAGTCCAGACCCCAGCCTGCCACCAGAGATCCACTGTCACTGATGAGTGACAATGGAGTCACTGGTTCATTGGTTTCACAGAGGCTGCTGTAAATGGGGGAGAGAATGAAACCCTCATTCCTAATATGTTCCAGACCTCCCTGTCTCTCCCCTAAAATTTGGATGCCATCTAGTCAGAGTGAAATGAATGGTGTCGTAAAGCTTGGGCTTAGCTGAAAGATGGAAATAATCTGTGTGCGTGCGTGTGCCTGAATCGCCTCTCAAAACGCTGCACAGCCACTTTTCAGACGTGCAATTTTCAGACGTGCAATTTTCAGATGTGCAATTTTCATTCTATTGATTTTATTTCTTTTTTTTTTTTACACACAGTTACATAATTGCAAACTGTACCCATTTACACCTTTCAGAAGGCAGTAAGTTCGGGATTTAATGCGGGATTATTTTTAGTATGTATTCAAGTTTATTCATGCTGAAAGGTAGTAGTTATCTTTTGTAATTTTAGAGCCGTTCTTTGAATAAAAACATGAGTATAGCTCCACGTTAACTGCCATGTGACACTTGGGAGCGGGCTGAAAGCTCTCCCAGGATGACAAAATCTCTGATTTTTTTTTGCTTTTCAACACCCCTGCTGTACACACGATAGCAGTGTGTGTGTTGGGACCTGTGCCTATCAGTGCACAGAGCACGAGCCATCTCGTGTGCGCTGCCAGGATTTACCATGAGCAGTGCAAGTACCTCTAGGCTAGAAGGAGCTGCAATTTTCAGTGTTGGTTTTTGGTGTGTGTATGTGTGTGTAGGAGCAGCTTATTGAAATTCAGCTATGCTTTCTGAGTTCAAATTCCTTATTAAGCTGTCACCAGAGGGGTTATTAGATAAAAATCTGTGGGTCCTCAGCTGAGCGTTCTCCCCAGAGCAGAGTAAATACCTCTGGTCGCCAAATAGCTGAACCTTTTTTTTTTCAGTTCACAGACAACTGTGCAGAGGTTGCAAGTTTCTCATGTTTCGGGGTCACTGTTCAGATAAGTCTCATGTTATTGTTTCTGTTTTCTAATGGAATAATTAAAAACAAGGACACTGCAGAAAGAGTGCGTAATTTTAGGGGAAGGAGCTCAGTTGTTTGTCCATGAAGGCACTCAGGGATTTGGCTGGGATAGATTAACACACAGGCACCAGTCGAAGATCAGCAGAAATGTATTTTGCAAAATTTCCTTTGTTCCAATTTTGATTTCCAAGAACTTGAATATCGCCCTCTTATTTGGAGATAACTGTGGGTCTGACACCAGAAGAAGCTGTGCTGTAAAAATAAGTGAGTCATGATGATAATGAGGCTATCGTTATGCAATAGCAAGCTACCCTCGTTTCCTTTGCAGGCAGTGCACAACTGTACAGATAATCTAGGTTGCTCCTATCTCAGGGCCTGTGTTCATATCTGTGTGCAATGCCATCTTCCAGAAGCGTTTTGCCATAGTGCAAAATGAACCCCACTGTCTCCATCACCAACAAATGTATCATAAGAGGATTTCTCCTACCAAGTTCATTGACAGCATTGTTCGAAGAGGTGTTTTATGGCGTATTTCTTCTCCTAATGTGTATTTCTCTTCAAGACATTTTGGAAGTGTTTTCCAGCTTAGGAGTCCTAATGAAATGTGTCTGCTCATGTTTCCTCAATAATAAACTCCTCTAACATCCAAGCAATGTTTGGCAGCTGGAACTGCATCGCTGCTGTGGAGCAGTGGAAGGCAGAGCTGGAGCAGTTCCTCCTGATAGACCCAAGTCACAGGAACAGGAAAGGGACACGGTTTGTATTTGTCTTTCCACTGCAGCAGTTGAGAGGTGCAGTAGACCCATTTCTGTGGGCACGTGATGTTTTCTTTGGCTGACAGCCCTTGTGTGGTGGCAGGGAGGATATTGGACCCCAGATGTACCCAGCTTCATCCCTGTGGTGCGTTCCTCCTGCCCAGCCCAATGCTCACATTGAGGTCTCTGTTGCTCTAACTCCCTGAAGGTGATGGGCTGAGCAGTTTCCTAACGTGCAAATGCCAGAACCTGTGAAGGGTTACACTTCTGCAGGCATTTCCCTTGAGAACTCAGTTCCTCGGTCCATTTACCTGGAGGTAATCTGTGCTTTTGCTTACCACCCTCAGCTCTTACATCCCCAGAAATGTGTGAAGGTGGTTGCTGTCTCCAGGCCCACAGAACTTTCCCCAGGTTGTTAAATCTCTATCACTTTCCTTCTCTGTAAGCAAGAGATCCGCAGTGGTGGCTGCCAGCAATTTAGCTAGGCAAGCACGTCACCATCTTGCTAATCTGTTCACTGAGCGAGTAATTGATCAACTGAGGGCAACTCCTTGCTTCACTTTCTACCTCCATCCTTCCTTTTTCTCAAAGACAGCGTCTCTAGTTCTGCATCACTATTCACAGAAATTGCTGTGCTCTCATTGCTGGTCTCTGAATTCAGTTTTTATGCATTTGTGAAACAGAGTTTTGAGAGGAATTACCTAAATCTGGAGAAACATTACTATGAGTCAGACCCATTGACTCCCCGATGCTTGATTCTTTTGTTCAGCTTCTTCTCAAATGTAAGGTGGGAAGTGACGTGGTGAGAGAGCTCCAAAAGTTAAGTAGCAGAGCTTCCCCATCTAGATGCATGTTTTTGTCCTGCGAGGCACAAAGCACTGGGGAAGTCAGCAAGACTTACCCAAGAAAAGGGTAGAGTCGCACTCAGTGATATGCTTTAGTGGGCATGGTGGTGGTTTTATGGTCAGACTTAATGATCTTAGTGGTCTGTTCCAAACCTTATGCTTTTGTGGTCTGCTGGCAGCAGGTGGGTGGCAGCTCTTGGACTTCAGTGAGGTGTAGTAAGTGTTGTTTTGTGTTTGAGATTCAAGAAAGGGAGAGAAAACCCAACTCGTGCTTTTGCAGCAAAGATAAAGGGAAGCTCCTGGCAGTGATGCCAGAATGTTTCTAAGTTGCCTCTTATTCTGTCTTTTAAGTTTCATAAGAAATAAATCGGTATAATTTTTTTTTTGTGAATTAACATATGGTGGCTATATGTGTGTTGAAGTTCTTTGCCCGTTTTTCCTCCATTTACAACTCATGAGCAAGTGATTTAATTACAGGGAAGCATTTATACTAAGTGCATGCTGCAGTCTTACTTCAGGCTCTGCAGCAGCCCTGGAGAGCTCATCTGAGGCTGGTGTGGTATGGTGGACTAGCTTATCTTAGTGGTCTTTTCCAACCTCAGTGATTCTTTGAGTCTGTGCTGGGCCATGTTGGGCTGTTGCTCAGATCCAACTTTAGCTACGTTACCTCCTATTTCCCCCCTGGGGTCTGATGTATTGGCCAAAACTTTCCACCCAGAAGTCAAGGTGGAAAGTGATTATATGTCAGACTTCATGGCAACATCTGTGTAAACTGATGGCCAAATGGTATCTTTGGTCTTGTCTAGTTCATGGATGGGGCTGGCCATGGGGTGAGTGTGGCTGGCGCTGTTGGGGTGGGGGTGTCATCCAACCCCATGCAGCCCCTTCTGCTTCCCATGCAAGATGCAGAGCAGTTCTTATGGAAAGGACCTGAAAGTAGCAAAGCTGTCCTTGTTTAATCCATTCCAGGTGGTGATTTTTCATTCCTCTCTAAAGGATGCAACCACCTCAGAAGCTTTAACAAGAATAGTGCTGATCACAGTACTCTCGTGTCCCTTTGGTAAACTAAGAAAAAGGGGGAATGAAAGCAGCTCTTGGTTTTCCTTTATCTCTGTACCTGGATTTATTTGGGCAATCCATCAAGATGTATCTCTCTAACAGCATCATTTAAGCTGAAATAGGAGAGTCGCTATTAGTCTTGAAAATTTGTAAGATAAACAGTTCTTGACATTTAATTTTTAGTGACCAATGAAGAAATAAATTACTGAGCAATAATCATGCAGAAAGTATTTAAGCAAAGGAGAAATAGCAATTTATGCATGGGATCCTGATTCTATACCAGGACCATGTATTTTACATTTTCTGTTTATTTTTGTACTTTGTAAGACAGAGTGTGGAGTTTATGTTGTTTCCTTAGGGAATAATTTAAGCATAGCTAAAGATGGAGCATCTGTTGAATGCCTCTTTGGTCAGTAAACATTATAAGATATTTTTATTAAACGTGTCCCAGCCCTTTCCCTTTACACCCTTGCTGCTGAGAACGGTAGGTTTGTGAGTTATTATCAGCACAACTCACCAGGGTTGGCTGTGGGGGAGGAAATGGATGCAAGTAATATTCAAGTGAGCGCACAGTTTAGGCCATGTGAGGAGTTTTGCCTGTCTTTGCCTGTTTCCGTGTCCTTTGCTTCTGTTTATTTGCCCACTGTTCTGAGTGAGTCTGAAGTGATGAGGTCCAGGGGTTGTCTGGGGTTCTTGCTACTGCTGCCATGCAAATAATAGATCCAGTGAAGGAAGATATGGTTGAAAGATGCTATCACTTACAGCTGAACTATTTTTATTATTTCTAGTGATGCTTGTATCCCTCAAGTTTGGGTACCAATTAATTAATTACGCTCTTCATTTTATCTGATGGGCATCATAACACAAACAATGGAGATGAGGCTGGGAGTGAGCATCCCTTGCTGGAAACCAAATATGGAACAGCATATGCTAGAGACGGTACTGAGAGATTGGACTTGATTAACTCTTTTGCATTGTGAGCTCTATACATTTGGGAAGTGGATGGGGCAGGCTGAAAAAGAGAGGTGGCAGATGGAATGAAGGGAGGATGATTAATAGAAATATAAGCAAACAGCCTTGTATTAGCTTCTGCTGCTTGTTTTCCAAAGTGCAGACTGAAGATGGAAATAGAGGGAGGTGGCACAGATGGGAAGAGGGCTGAGAACCATGTGAGCTCCGAACTGAGGCAAGGGGTAGGCATGGGGAATGTGAAAGTGATCAAACCCTGCAGGTGGGTCAGGGGCAGAGGCACCAGTTGCTGGGTGCAGGTCAGAGCCAAAGCTGCCTTTTTCATGGTTTGGTCTGGAAAGAGGGTCTGAAGTGGAGCTTGAGTAGTTTCTAAGGAGATCCAAGGAGAAGTCAACAGTGTTAGAATATGAAAAGCTTTTTTTCTCATTTATTAATTAGTGGAGGAAGCAGAAGGAACGTTGTGAGGGTCAACTCTAGTTAGAGGCCAGTGCTAGAATCTAGAAGCACTTACTGTCCCCACAAAGCTGGGGAGTGAAGCAGAAAGGGAAATAATAATAAAAAAGGGATAAACAGGAGCACAGGCTGTAAGTGTGCCCCGTGAAAGTGAGCTACAGATAAATGTTAGCTAGGCACTCAGCTACGTGTAATGGTAGTGGCAAACTTATAGTACAGTAAGAGACCTGAGCACAAGATTATTAAGTAAGAGCTTACAACACAACGCAGGGATAGTGTGCTCCAAATGACATCATTTACCTCTCTGCTTGTTATCATTCATTATGCCATGTTATGCTGCAGATCCTATTATATGCTACTTAACTGCAAATCTGGCCCATGCTGTGTGTCAGGCACAACACAAGGACAAAAGAAACACATACCCCTAAACCCAACAGAAAAACCAAACCACCATTTGTTCTCAGAGATTTTGTGATGGAAAGAGTGTTCCTATGAAAAACTGCATTGTTAGTTCTGTGTTGGAAGATAGAGACAGGCAGACAGCATGTTTCTCTAGGTTCACAGTTTTGTAACTAGGCCAAAAAGTAGAAATGACTGTTGGATGAGTAGGCTGCAAATAAAACCTGAGGAGATGAGATAAATGAATGGCTTGAATTTTTCAAGGGCAGAATGTTAATGTTAGTGGTACAGAAAGTCTGGAGGCAATTACATTTGATCTTAGATTTTAGTAAGCACCAAATCTTACCCATTCTAACCCAAAGAGGCAGATACCACATGGTCTGGTAGTTTGCATGGCTTTCATTTGAAACTCAATGAGATTTGGCAACCACTTTTGCTTTGTCTCGATGGACTCTTCCAGTGTGGAACCCAAAAATTCAGCATGTGAGAAACCTCAGAAAAGAGAAGGACTCTGCAAAGGCCCTGTGGCTGTCCAGAGCTTCTTGGAGGAGAATTCAAACTCTAGACTCTGCCATTCATATGCAAAAATATGCATCAGAGTCATCAATTTCCTCAATTCACTCTGGGTTAATTGGTTTTATTCTGGAGAATGGGCCTTCTTCAATAGAACCTGTCACCTTATTTTGTTTCCATAAAGTCCTTGCTAGATGGAGAGGTTTCCTGCTTTGTTCCATTACATTTAACAACAGGAGAGAATTTTCCTCTCTCAACTTGCAGATTAACCATTAGAGTTAGTAAAAATAATATATTGTCCAACAGAGTTAAGTCATTCCACTCAAGATGGACTTGACTTTCCCTGCCAATTATTAATTTTCATGAATTTCAAAATATGTTTTATGCTGATAAAGCTTCCTTAAGCATTTCCTCTAAAACTGTTTTAAAGAAAGTGGCACTTACCTAAGTCCTTTGGAGTACTTCATGTTCCATGGCTTTTCCTATAAATATTCTCCAGTTCATTATTTTCACTGAACTTCAAAGGTGGGTAGGTGTTGATTATTTTTACCAGTTAAAAGAGAAAAGTCTTGGGTACCTGCATACCCTTTGAACAAGCTCATGAAACGATCTGCAGCTTTCACGTCGGCCTTTGTTTCCCGAGGTTTCTGCTTTCTCTTCGTTAGTCTTCATTTTTTATGGCTTTTATTTTATGTCACTGCCTGTAAAAAGCACTTGAGTGACAGAAACTCCTATCCTCCAGGCTCAGAAGGCTTTTTCACTGCATTGAACTTTAACAAACACCATGTTTGGGGTTGACACAGCCCTGGGTGGATGAGTGAGGGCTGAGCAAATGCATCCTGCTCCTTGGGACAGCCCAAATGCAACGGCTCTGTCTGCACAATAGAGTGTCTTCTTGCACAGATTGTCCTCATTTATCATTGTTCTGATTCTTCTCTCCAGGTACCTTGTGGTGACAAAGATCTCATGTTCTGTTCAGTATATAAAATCCTCTTTCTATGACACTGAACACCTCAGCGTGGTAAATCATCTTGCCTTGGCTGCAGGTCAGGAGATCCTGGATGTGGCCTCCAGCTAGTCCTGAAATTTCAGTTTCCCTTATTTCTGAACATCACAAATGAGTTTACTAACTGGGGAAAAACAAAGTCTGTTGCCATGAGGAATGCTTGAAGAGATCAGAGAAGGGACATCCTCTATGACAAATGACACTTAGCAATGCTGAGAGCTACAAGAATGTTCATTAGTGGCAGAGGTTTCTTGCTGGTGGTGTTGCAGAGGTCCGGAATGTTGAAGGACTGGAAAAGCTCAAACTGCATTTTCAGCTTCGTAAGGGAAAAAAGGAAAAAAAAAACCAAAAAACTTGTGATTCATTACTTAAAATAAAACAGTGGGTAGGAAGTGAGGGAGAGTGACTCTCCTACCTTTAATTGGAAACACGTCCAAAGACCCATCTGGCATGGCTGTAGGAGTGGGCAGAGCCAATGCTGCTGAGCTGTACTTTGGCTGCTCTCCATCATCACCTGGATGTCGCTGGGCTGCAGCCAGTTTGGGAACTGGGTTAGGCTGAAGTGGAAGCAATCAATTTCAGTGGGCACCAAGCAGGCTTTAATACTCACAGCTCTGAGAATTTGCATCCTGTGTGGTTTGCACTAATCTCCCAGTGGATAAATGCCCTGAGGAATCTGACTGTGATTAACTGAGGCAGGCAGCTCCAGATTTTTGGGCTGTCGGGGGCTGCATCGCTCGCAGGCACGGTGTGCTCACTCAGCACGGCTGCAGGTGGATGAGATGGGCTCCAGGTGGTGGTGACATTGCGTGGTCTGGGATGAAACCTTGCTGGGGGAGACTGGAATGGCAGCGTTTGCTCATGATGGATGGTCCCTAATTTATTTCCACTGGAAAAGGTTGTGGAGACAAGGTTACCCTATAAATTATGTGTAGAGTGTAATTTCGTTAAATATCCTCCTGCAGGAATAAATAATGTGTTATCTTCTTTCATTATAAGAAGGAGTCGGTAACACATCCTCAGGTCCAACGCTGTCATTTATTATATGTAATAAATCTGTGTTTCTGCATTTTGTTTGTGTGTGTTTACCAGGAGAAGAACTCACCAAGTGATGCCCAATCCAGCTACAGTCCTGACAGAGCTGAGCACCCTTTCAGAAGCACAGATTTCAGCCTGATGGTTGCCAGCTCCAAAATGTCACCTGGTGATGAGCTGCAGGAAAGGCAGAGGCCAGTGCAGACCAGGATGGATTTGGGATTTGTTTCAAGGGATTCATTTGTAACAGATACTTGACACTTCATGCCATCATATCGATTGTAAAAACAACCTGTTGTGGCAAACCTGTGGACGTTTTCCAGTAGTTATTCCACTACAGCCCCCTGTGCTCCTTCTGTAGGCATGCTACTCAGATGTAACTTCTGAATACCCAACAGAATAATTCCTGCTATTGTATGGCAGTGTGAATTCAGCAATGAGCCTGTCCCAGCCCAATCCGGCTCTCAGCCAACAGGATGAGTGATGTCTCCAATCCAGGCTTCACCACTTAAACAAGGGGAAATGTCAACCTTCAATCAAGGAGTTAGGGTGTTTGTCGTTTAGAAGAAGCTTAGGGAGGAGGAAAGAGCTTTTTGTTTAAGTCTGCCTTCAACAATTCAGTCGGCTGGGGAGCAGTTTCCCACCTTGGAGCAGTTTGCTGTAGTGAGGTCGCTGCAGCATCACCTGCTTTATGTGTGGGTGTGCTGCAAACACGTCTGGAAGAGCTGCTTGGAGGGCATCATTCAGAGTGAGGTGTTTTGCCCGGGGTGATGCAGTGCAGGTTTAGCAGCAGATCTCAGCAGCCCAGCTTCTTTTGGCTGAGCACATCCCGCTGTGAGACAGAACCTCAGGCCCCCACAGCATGAAAGCTGGGTGAGTCTGCTGTCTGCGGGGCAGTCTGCCCTGTGGGGTGTTGGCATCTGCAGCACAGGGAGGCTCACAGTACAGCAAGTCAGTCTGCTTTCAAGAGCTCGGGGCTGTGCCTCTTCTGGGAACAGGCACAGCCAGTGATACCCTCAGAGACAGCAGTGCTGAAGATCTGTGTGGATGTCTCCTGCTAACAGCAGGAACTTGCATGAGCAACCCCCCAGCTCCAGTCCTGGAAGTTATAAGGGCATAAAGACACAGGTAATGTAACATGATGCATTCTACATGAGGAGGCAAATAGGCATCGTGACTACACATCAATTGTTAGATCATATCAGCGTGTTTGTCTAGCCAGGAGGGAAATGTTTTGTGTTGATATTTACGGAAATTAAACCGGATTCTCGGTGTGAGAGCTGACATCCAGCTTTAGCCAAAAAAAAATCCCCTCCTGGACCATTTAAAAAACATTGTAGGGAAACCAAGATACTACTGGCATTAAGAAATGATGCAAAGATGAAATGAGTAGATTGCCCTGCTCAGGAGAGTCAGAGAAGCTTTAGGTTGGGTTCTAATTGGTTTTTATTCATTAAGGATATCTGAGGCCCAGCAGTAGGGAAGGACTTCAAGTCACCCTGTGGCTTTGTGTTGGTTCTGTGACTACCATGAGCCCAGTGATGCGCCTGCTTTTGTAGCTGGGGGACAAACTCCTGGCACCTCTCCATTTGTCTAATGGGAAGACTGACGTGTTGGGTGGGGAACTGCCTCAACTGCAAAGTTTTTTTGGTTTAAAAATGAATTCCTGCCTCTCTAGAGTGGTGCTGCAGATGAGAGAGACTGCTGAGGAACAAAGCGCAGTGGTTCTGGTTCAGCAGGTCATTTGTTGCCAAGTCAGAAGCCTGGAAATCATAGATTGCAGAAGCACACTGCCTTAACCTTAACCACAGATGTGCTGCCATAGTTGCGGGTGCTGTTTCAAGTCTGTTGTAAGTGACTCTTTTTCACTGCTGGAATTAGTGAACAAATCCTGCAGCATCGTTGACTGAGCAAATCAGCAGTCAGTTAAGTGCATCCTGTCAGCAGAAGGTAATTTTAATGCTAGGCCAGTGGTCTTTCTAATTAAAAGAAGCATTTATTATTTGTTTTTGGGATTGTTTCCAAGAAGGAAAACAGAATTCAGGAAGGCTTTCAGAGCAGATTGCCTTCAGTGGCCTGGTCTGTGCTTGAGGCCGATATGAGGAGGGAGAAGAGAGCAGAATGAAGGATGAGGAGGAGCAGAAAGCGTTGAAAATCTCTGATTAGTCTCTTCACTGGAAGAGAAACAAATCAATGTCAGGAATTAGGGAAAGAACAGACAAGGAGAGAACAGAAAGAGGAGCAGAACAAAAACGACGAAGACAGATAAGACATGACAGACTGGGAGGGAGGATGGCAGAAGACAGCTGAGTGATGGGTAGGGTGCCAATAGAAACGTGAAGATGCCATCTTGGCCTGTGCAACCTGGTGTAGGGAGCTGCTTTGGCAGGGGGGTGGACTCGATGATCTCTAGAGGTCCCTTCCTACCCCTACGGTTCTGTGATTCTGGGTTCACAACTGAGTAGCATCTTGGTTCCTTGGTGGTCAGTGCTGGGAGTTACCCAGCTGAGGGCCAGGCCTGGCTGACAAAGCAGCTCCTTGCACTATTTCTGTAGAGAGATTTCCTTATGTCATGATGCTAAACCCATAGAAGCTAAGGAAAATCTATCCTACAGACCACTTCAAGCACTGATTTTGTCAGTTTGGACATGATATTGTGGAGAGTGCATTGCCCACTGCCACCAAGACAAGGCCGTGCTCAGTCAGCACAAGGTCTGTAAGCAGACAGGGAGATCCTGAGCCATGTGGCCCATGTGCTGTTCTGTAAATGCTTAGGTAAATTCCTCATTATCATTCCACTCCTCGGGAGTTTCCTGTCTTTGACACTGAAGTGAATGGCCAAGAGTGGTAGAGAGTGACCACAACGTACTCAAACAGCACACAACATTGCTTGCATGCTGCAGAGTACTGACTATTCTTGTATTAGAGCATTTGATTGGATGTCATGTTGATGGGCTTAATGTTTTCCTCCCTCCTGTAACTGGTTTGTATTGAAGGGAAATCAAAATTCACCTTTGAAATTACTCTGGACGCTGCCTGTTGTAATGGTGCTGTGTATGGGATGATGCACAGCACTTCTGTGGCTCTCTGCTCCCATGGAGCAGTCAGCACCATGCAAGATGGGGCCCTGTGGTGGCATCAGTTACCGAGGAAACTGCCTCTATAGAAGTGGAACATGTTTCTATTAGCAACAGGAGCTCTGGCATGGGTGTTAGAGCATTTAAACACCTCGTTACTGAACTGTGTTTGTTTGTGGGCTTTTGGGTGTCTGGGGGCTGCACAGTGTGAGGTGTGAAAGGAGGGCAAGTGGGCAGGTGATGGAGCAGGAGGGGAGAGCACGATTCCCACGTGCACCTGCTCCAGGTAGCAAAGGTGTGAGGTAATGCAGAAAAGCTCTTTTGGGGAAGTTCTCCTTCAGAATGAGCAGGATGCTGCCAGCACATCCCTGCAGCTGTTCCTGGTAGGTACACAGAGGTGGAAACGATCACCTGATGATGAGAGCAATGCATGAAGAGCATTTCCTACACCTTCCGCCAGCTGAAGCACCGAGTGCACAGGTGAGGTCAGTGTTACTGATCTGAGGAAGGCAGGGCACTGCATGGCACCCCAAATGGGGAAGCACTAACCCCATGAGGAGGGATTGGGTGCATGAAGTGTGGTGTTGCAAGGCGAGCACGTGGCAGTGAGGAGCAGCTCTCTGCTTTCATCCACTGTGAGCAAAGATGGAAGGCATAGCTCTCACCTGAGAACGGTCACAAAGCAATTTGGGAAGGTTTTTCTCTATTTACCCGGAGGAATTTTGTTGCGTGTCTCGAGGAGGCTTTTAAATTTCCTTCAGAAAATAGTCTGCAATCACACAGGGAAATGGTGTGTGAAAGGCTGGGGCAGTAATCGCCCGTGAAACGAACATCCGAAGTGAGATACAGACTATTGGAACATATTTAATGTGAACATTTGAGTTCTGCTGCCAGAAAGGCTGCATCTACAAGCAGGTGTGCTCTCATTAAAGAAAAACAAGCCCATGTAGCTCCGAGGGTACAGGTGGTGAAATTAAATAGAGGTTCATCTCAGGTTCTGACTTCTCCTCGCACGCAGGCGTCACTCCAGCTAAGCAGAACTATCATTTTCCGCAGGAGAGAAACCATCTCCAAAAGTTTTGTTGCGTGCTGACAGCTCATTAGGTGCCATTGTTTGGTAGCTCACAGCAAGTCATAAAAGCGGAGCCAAACTCAAGGCAGCTCGGGCAGGGAGATTAACATTGATATCTGAAGCTATCATTCTCCCACGCTGTATTTATGTTGGGCACTTTTGGACACTTCTGGTACGTCCTTCCCAGCTGGCGTGGCTTGGTCACTACCAGGCTCACCGGGTGTGCCAAATTGTATTTGGTTTTTCACAGGATCATGGAATTGTGTTGGAAGGAGACCTTAAAGAGCATCTTGTCCAATGCCTCTTCGGTGAGCAGAGATGCCCACAGCTCGAGCTTGTGGTTTTGCATTTCATTTGGTATTTCTCATGGTTTTATACGTCATTTTGTTTCCCTGAGAGTGGGAGAGGCTAAACCTATTTGTTTATTGCCATGGTTGCAACACGTGGCATTGAAACAGCAAAGCAGTGCCCTTTGTGTGTTATTGGGTTGGCCATAATGACACGGGGTGAGGAATGCATCTGAGCCCTTCTGCTTGTGGATGATGGAAACATCTACAGGGCAAAGCTAGGAGAAGTGTGATTACACCACTGTATCTATCACAAATTGCCTTAATTCTCTGCAGTGAGAAGGTGCTGGTGCTGCTGAGACCCACCTGCCTGCAAATCTGCTTCTCCTGAGCCACCTAATGTTGATGAATTACTATAAATGTGCTTATAATTACTTGCCTAATTACAAGTGCCTTCACAAATGATTTTGCTAGCACTTAGTGGAAATAAAGTAAAACATCTGAAACTGTAGTAATGGAAATATACTGCAACGTGATAGCATGATAATCACAAAACCAAAGCTGACCGGAGTGAGGTTGGTGTCTCAAGATCCCAATCATAGGTGGGCAGTCAGGACACATGTCTGACTGCAGCACTATAGGGTGTGAATAGGGAAGAGGCAGAGGGAGGAGGTGGAATACTGCAGAGAAAGGGAACAGTGCAGGGCACTAAGCAGTGGGGCCCTTCTATAGGACCATGGGATACCCAAATTGGAAGGGACCAATAAGGATCATTGAGTCCTGGCTCCAAACAGAAGCATGGCACCATCAGAAAAAAATACACAAGTGGGTGTTTTTTTCCTCCTGATAGCTATTTTTCTATGACTATTTTGTTGTTGTTGTTCTTATGGTGGCAGGTGCTCTGAATAAGGCCTCTGTTTTCTTTATCTTTTTTTCTTCTACTGTGAAGTGGGAATTACAGAGCAGTCATTTCTGAATAAAGACATTTCCATCCAACTTTTTGCCTCGCCTGGACTGCATTGAGTGAAGAGGAATTCTCCTTGGCTACCTCTAGAATATGCGATTAGTTAATGAATGTAAGTAACAAAACTTCTTTTGTTTTTTAAATATATATTACTAAAATGTTTAAAAAAAAAGGAAAGGGAGCAGCAAAATGATGAAACTAGCAGGTTGGAAGTCTGTGGTCTTGTACATGGGGGTCCTCAGAGAGGACTGACGTGGAGAAGCCATAGAGCTATAGGACTCGGCATTGCTGGCGCAGAGCAGCATGCCTTGCAGGAGCCCAGGCCCAGCAGGTGGGGCAGGAAAACTCTCCTCTGGGGCAGGAGGGGTGGAGGTGACGTTAGCCAGACCGTGGGGACGCTCTGTGGCCCCACTGAGAGAGCTTCTGTTTATAAATCAGCATCCACTTCCCAGGAAAATGGTTTTGATGTTGACTTCGGACATCCTCTCTCTGGGAACAGCCCAGACTCTGCCTTGCCCCAGAGACAATAGAAGGAAGACAAGCACAATGGGGGCATGTGCTAAACACTTTAATGAGCACTTCCACACCATTCTCCCGTGTTTCCCCACATCCCATGAGTCAATAAGCACCTCACGCAGCTTTCTAGATAGTGTGCAATAAACTGATATGGCTCTGGACTAGTCCAAGCACTTGCCCTCATTCACTGAATAAAAGAACGGAGACATGAGCTTGTTTTGTTCCATGCATGTTAGCTCCATGTAACATTGCTGGCTGTTTCTTTGCCCCTCTAAACTTTCTACCACAAAATTATGCTTAAAATATTTTAAGTGAAGTTGTACACATTTGTGCAAAAGGCACTGGGACAAATTTTGCACAAGTATGCAGTGGTGTGCACGAGCAGAGTCTTGATTTAGCTGCACCTGCAGGCAGAGCCCTGTGTCTCTCTGGTTCTTTTTGAATAGCAAATTAACAAATGTATGTAAATTGCTGGTGATTATACTGCAGTTTCCATTGTTCTCCATGTTTGCGGTGCTGCTCTGCGATGCATGGAGCATTTAGTCAGAAGTTCTGCAAGTTCTGTGTAAGAAATTTAGCAGTTAGAATTGTTACTTGGGATATTTCTATTGTCTGGAGACAGGGCTTTTAAATTGTGGCTGATGTTTTGCATTGTATATGGACGTTTTTCATCTCCAGCTATCTCACAGATATTTAGATCAGATAGACTTAGTTATTCCCAAACCACTCAGGCTTTCTCTTCCAATTCACTCTCCTAGGGAATAGTTCTTATGATTTATGTAAATTGCATATTATCGGGCTTCAGAAGATTTATTTATTTTTAATGATATTTACGTACATTGAAGAACCAGTGACAGGTCCTGGAGAAAGGGATGTGGATCTCAAAGCCCCACGAAGAGAAAAGGAGTGGGGAGGGTTTAAGTCCCATTCCTTCAGACATACATAATTTGCAAATGTGTTGCACTGGGGTAAAATTCTGCAAGTAGTTGAGGTCAAGAAATGTATAGATGTTGTTCTCAGGGATGCAGTTTAGTCGGGAAGCATTGGTGTTAGGTGAATGCTTGGAATACATGCTCCTGGAGGTCTTTTCCAACATTGGTGATTCTGTCACTTTATGGTGTGAACTCACTAAGGCCAACTACTACAGCATAGTGGGCCTGGCTCTGAGGCATTGATTGTGCTGGCTCAGGAGCAGCTCTATCACTTCTTCTCCCAACTGTCTTACTGTCTCTTGATGGATTGAGAGTTGGGCTAGATGATTTTACTGGTCTTTTCCATCCTTAATGATTCTATGATTGTGTTTTATTAACAGCTTTGCAATCACCTGAGCCTGTGGAAACCTCATGTCTCAACATACATGACTTGATTCCAACACTCATGGTCTACATCCGTGCTAAGGAACGCCATCCCCACTGCCAGCTTTGGGCACCTAGCTCAGCCTTGCTGACTCCTGTCGCCTTCTCTCCACTCTGAGTATTGATTTTCCTGCCAAGGCAAACCAAGATGGTGAGGCAGAAGCTATGGCAGCGTTGCTCTCATCCTGGTGAATGCTGTGATGAGGCTTGTACTCTTCTAAGCAACATCCTTCCTTTCATTTCTGGGTGGGAAAAAAAGTTTTAGGAAGTACTTCATCCCTCTGCCAAATCAGTCTTTTCTGAGTTGTTCTGAAGGCCAGAGTACTTCGTCAGAGCAGGAGTGTTCTCTGTTGCCCTTTGTAGCTTTAATCATAATTTTCCCTGTTGTTTGTATGATAAACTCCGAACTGTAGCTCAGTTGGCAGCTCAGTATCTCTTTAAATCACTTCCAGTTTCTCCTCTGCCATTAATATATTATTTATGTTGTATTACATTTTGCAATAGTCTCCATGCCAACAGTTCATGCCAGAAGCAATGTATGACAGAATAATTTAAATCCTCAGCGATACGAGCACTTTCTCTTTAGGTAGTGTCATTAAGTCAGACTCAGTTTATCCTTTCTGTTGTAGTGTCAGAGAGCCAAGGCTGGATCTGTTCCTCCTGGCACTGCCCAAAGGGGACTGTGGTAGGTGTCTGAGCAGTGCTGTCACCTGCCCAGTGTCTGTGTGGTGACAGCAGTAAATCTCCCATAGAGAAGTCCTCCTGGGGAAGGACCACGGCAGCTGTTCAGCACTGCTTTCTGGTGCTCCTTGCCTTTCCAGAGGTGAATGAGGACGATTCCAAACCAGCCAGCTCACACATTGTGAGCCCTTCATTCTTTCAGCATGTCCCAGCAGGGACCATGGTGTCTGGGCTATTTGCAGGCTGGTCTTTGGTCCATGGAAGACCTCACAGCATGAAAGAAAGGCAGGAGCATCTTTCTTATGCACGCTGCTCACGGTGTTGTCCACAGCTGACCACGAATCTGTGGAGAAAGGCAGTAGTTTTTGCTAGCACAAGTGACAGTTCTTTCCTTGGACACACAGAAACTCTTGCTTGTAGCAGGTGTAATCTATATAATGGCTTTATTGTTCCCTGTTAATGTGGTTTACTTTTACTGTAGCACTCTTCCTACTTCTGCAACTGTTAAACAAATCCTTCCGACGCTGAGCCAGAGGAGAAACCCCTGAGACATAATACAAAGGTGAGTTTAGCTCCTTCTTAACTACACGGTCAGTACTGGCACAGGCTGCCTAGGGAAGTGGTGGAGTCCCCATCCCTGGAGGTATTTGAGAACCATGGAGGTGTGACGCTTGGGGACACGCTCAGCAGGCATGGTGGGAATGGGTTGAGGTTGCACTTGGCAATCTTAGTGGTCTTCTCCAACCGTAATGATGTTGTGATTCTATATACACAAAACATATACACATCATCAGGATGGAGGGTCATATTTGTAACTCCAAACCTTATCAGATGTTCAAAGAGGACTAAAGAATGCTTGGTATACCACTCCACAGGTCTTCCAGGAGGGGACTACTTTGCTGAGCCTGCAAGACTTCCATCCTCCCCTCTCCTGGGTTGATCATATCAGTAATGCCAACAAGAAACAAGTGGAAAATGTAATAGAAAGATAATTTAAAATATATAAATTAATCAGGTTTACATAGGAGAAGAATCAGTAGGATAATGCAGTAAAAATGGAGTGTCAAAGGAGAGAGCAGCAGAAAATCAGGAGTGTGTTTCTCTGTATGACATAAAGAGGTAGCAAGAGACCCCTGTAGGATTCTTTTTGGGAATGTGAAGTCTGGATAAAATAGTGTAGTGATGAGAATGATCTGATGCCACAGAGGAAATAAGTGGCACTGAAAATCCTTCAGACTCCTGTGGTCTGGCAGATTCAAATTTTCAACCACAGCATTCTCAAAATCCCAAGACTCTAAGACCAAGATGTGGTATTAATCACAAGATTGCCAAGGGCATAGATCCAGGAATCACAACTGCCTTCGTCACCCCTGTACCAGAGGGGATTCAAGAAAAATGAGTTTACTGGAGAGACTGTGGAGTTAGCACAAATCATCCCAGGGAAAAAAATTGTCCATATACGGTACCTCTCTCTGTGCTAACATACAGGATGGAAAAGAGAGACCTAGGTAAAAACTGCAGCTTGTATATGTGGCTGCATTGATCTTTCTGTGCCAATTAGTGTCAACTAAAATGCCTCTCTGGAGACCACACTGAGAGCACTATAGGTAAACTCCCCTTACTTGAGATCACAGAGACCTTTGCAGGCTCATGGTATTGACCCTACTAATCTTCTTGTTTCTCATGTTAAACATCTACAGCAGGGAAGAAACTGATGTGTCTAACTGACACTTGCCATTTATGTTCAGGGAATATCCATCTGTTTCAGCAATCCAAATCTATTCTCTGTCTTGTTAGTATTTTTCAGTACTCTTCTGTGTGAAATGTAATGGGTGATGGCCTTGCTTATTTTTCCCAGCTAGCATTTGCTTTGCAGATCAAGCTGCAAGAAGTCCTCTGACTTTCTGACACGGCAGGGTTATGAAAGTTCTGCAGAAGTGTCATGAAGTCTCTGCTGTGAAATCTGACAATTTAAGAGGTTCCATCCCAGTCCTAATAGTGATGGTTTTCGATCCCCTGTTAAATGCACTTCTATTTTGGCTCTGACAACTACTGGCAAAATAAATAAAATCTACAATCCTCTGTGCATATGGGAGGGCATTAGATGATTCACTGGCTTGGAGCGTGCTAACAGGCATCCTTTGCACATCTTGTGTTGCTTTAATGGGTAGTCTGCAGCTGTGGGATTATTGCTATATTTTGTAGTTTTGTTCCATCATTAGCTATTAAAGGAATAGAAGACCACAGATAGCTTTGTATTAAACTACCAGTTCTTGTTTTTATTGGCACCACCTGGGGATTAAAACAGATGCTGTCACGCTGCAAGGTTAGCCTCAAAGCAGGGGAGATATAATGATTATATGATCAAAGCACCCTCACTTCATTCAATTGTGCAGTAATTACTAATGGAAACATTCTAAACAAGCAGCATTGCCTATGACACACAGAGGAAGGCAAACTCAGTCCCCAAAGCCTTTAGTGAGTGGTTTAGGGATGGGAAACCTTCCATAGCTTCTTCTGAGGAGAAAACCTGGGTAAAAGCCACTGCAAATGATCCTGCAGTGCCTTATGGGCCGTGAAAATACCCCGTAGTTAGAAAGTTGGTAATACTGTGAATACCACGTGTTCACAATGACCGGGTCCACATTTCAGTGACTCTTTGTGACCGTTTCAGCTCATTCTGCACCGCTGTCAAGTGTATTTCTGCCTCCCCACAGGCTGACTGGGACATCTGCTACATGAAAGATGGAAGTCAAGTGATGCTTTCCAGCCACCTCAGCCACTGAGCTTCTAGTGCAAGGTTTCTGAAGTTGCCCTTGAGGGCTTTTGGACCCTGTCCTCTTTCTCCTCCTGCCATTGCCAGGTAAGTCTCATGTGCATATTAATTGGCATCATCATGAAGTGTAATTCTGTTACCCAGCTGCAGCCTAGTGCAGGTCAACATATGTTCGTGGTGTGCAAACACTGGTTGTTGATGGGTGGATTTATGGTGAGATTTATGGTGCTTCTGTTTAAAGTTGGATGAGTATCCATGATAAAAGCACTGTGGTTAATGATAAATTTTATCTTCCTCCTTCAAAAAAAAAACACCATCTTGAGAAGTGCTAAGATTAAGCTGAGGCTGGAGGCTGATAGGAGGAAGGCAAAGGCACGTTGAGGAGTTCCATCCCTGCAGCCCTCGTGTTTGCACGGAGCCCTTTTAATAACTGTGAATAAAGCACTGTTCTTCCAATTCACTTTCTAAAATAAACCATCCAGATGGCTGTAAGACAAAACCTAGTCGTCAAGCTGAGTAATGTGTATTTTGAGCACATTAACAATGGAACGTGCAGAATTGTGCTGAATTATACAGAATGCCACTCAGAAAGATACACACGCAGAAGCAGGAATATCACAAGCATCAGACTGCCATAGTTCATGATGTCATTCTGGGCCTAACCAGAAGGAAAACATTTTTTACTGTGAGGGAGGTGAGGCACTGGCACAGACTGCCCAGAGAAGAGGTAGTTGCCCTGTCCCTAGAGACAATTGGGGTCAACCTGAGCAGCTGATGGAGCTGGTGGTTGTCCCTGTTCATTGCAGGTGAGTTGGACCAGGTGACCGTTAAGGGTCTCTTCCAACTCAGATTGTATGATATAGTGCAAAGTGAAGATTAATGTTATTTTTTTCTGTCTGAGGGGAGATGAGGGGAACAAACAGATTTTCTTATAGTCAGTGAGAACACAATTATTTGGCTGAGACAATAATGAGTTTCTTCTCTATTTTCTTCTCTATCATCTATCCCCCAGGATGTCCAATTCAAACTTGGAAAAAAATCTAAGAAGATACATTGACAGAGGAAGGCAAAACCCAGATGTTCTGCTGAGGTTGCATATGTGAGTAACACCATCAAGAGATTTTCCAGCCCACTCTGCCCAAACTCACAAAACCATTGAGTACTCACAGTGAAGGAGCTGGGGAGTGCAGAAATGAGTGCCTGGTCTCTTCATGTGCTGAAGTACAGCATGAGTAATTGCTTTATTTATTTTTCTTTACCCAAATGCAATTTTTATTTGCTGTGAAATCAAGTCCTTTTTCCTAGCTGGAAGCATGCGAGTGACTTTCTTGTGTAGGAAGACTGTAGTGGCACAGTGGAAAAATAAAACTATCAGAAGCTCTTGAGGAATAAATCCAAACCCTCATTAATCCCTGTGGGTTGCATCTCCGATCTGAATTTTATGGAACGTGGGTGGTATTTTCAAAGTGATGGAGTTGGTTGGCTTCAAGGACTGACTTAGATGGTACCAATATGGTTCTGAACCACAGTCCTCTGCCCAAGGAGGTTGCAGGCTGGGGTTCATCCTGGATATGTGCCCAGAACTCGGGTTTGCTGGAGAGCATTGAGGCTTCAGGGGGTGCTTGAAATAGTGGGACCAATACTGAGCTGCTGATGGGCTGGCTTTGATTTCTTGGATATTCACTTGCAGAGTTGTTGCGTGCTTCTGAAATGTTTTGTTATTATTATTATTACTGTTATCATAATTATTTTTCTCCTTATTATTATTATTACTTCTTTATCTGGGATAACTCAGCTTTTCTGCTGTAAAATTCCAATTAAAATCAAAGGAAGCTTTGAGGATGTCATCCCAATAATTCTGTGATGGTGTATCTTGGAGACCTAAATGTCAGGAATGTGTTTAAACCAGGTTTGGAGCAGGAGAGGTACACTCGACTCTGGAGCTTTTGCCTAACTCTTAATTGCGTCTGGGAGCATAAAATTCACCGTTTAAGCTCTCATAATGCAAAGATTTCTGAGTCATCACTGCAAGAACAGCAAGAAATAAATTTCAGGAAGTATAGTTTATTACTGAAGTGGTGTCTTTTGCTAAGGACGTGTGTGCCTATGAAGAGTGAAACTCCATCATCTTGGAGTTCCTAATAGAATTTGGAAAGGGTGCAAGGGAGTGCGCTGCAGGGGAGCAGGAGCTGGCTTGCTGCTGCCACTTACATTGCTATCCCAAATATTTTGGCGCTTAGAATCACAGAATGTTTTGGGTTGGAAGGGACCTTAAAGCTCACCCAGACCCAACCCCTGCCATGGGCAGGCCCTCACTGCCCTCATAGTGAAGAATTTATTTCTACTTTTGGATCAAAATCTCCGTATCTAATATGCCTGTGTTATGTGCCTTAAATATTGGTGTTTTCCCTGTTTTGATGGTAGCGCTATTAAAATGTGAAGGATGGCTCAAGAAAACCCTGTTTTGTTATGTGAGACGATTGCAGGAATGTGATTGTGTTTTCAATTCACAACGATTTCTTTTTGACTTAAGTAGGTATGGAGCAGCACCTAATCCTACTGTTATTGTGTTAAGTGTAGAACAGAATCTGTTTTTAAAGTGTGTGCAAATAGCTGAACCTCCCTGTCCGGTAAGCAGCAGGTGGTGGCTCAACCACAGCTGGTCCTAAAGACAACAGGTAGATGAAGTGCAAATTTTGCTTAGGGAGGTTTTTTATCTTCGAGGGGGTGGGAATAAGTGCCAGACACTGAAAGATGCGGTCCCGTGGGAGCAAGGAAGATGTTTTCTGCAAAAATAAGCAAGGCAAAGCTTCAGTTTGCATTCCCTTGGTTTGATGGCACCGTTTTAGAAAGAGAGAGGAAAGGAAAAGAGGAGAGGAGAGGAGAGGAGAGGAGAGGAGAGGAGAGGAGAGGAGAGGAGAGGAGAGGAGAGGAGAGGAGAGGAGAGGAGAGGAGAGGAGAGGAGAGGAGAGGAGAGGAGAGGAGAGGAGAGGAGAGGAGAGGAGAGGAGAGGAGAGGAGAGGAGAGGAGAGGAGAGGAGAGGAGAGGAGAGGAGAGGAGAGAGAAAAGAGGAGAGAGAAAAGAGGAGAGAAAAAAGAGGAGAGAGAAAAGAGGAGAGAGAAAAGAGGAGAGAGAAAAGAGGAGAGAGAAAAGAGGAGAGAGAAAAGAGGAGAGAGAAAAGAGGAGAGAGAAAAGAGGAGAGAGAAAAGAGGAGAGAGAAAAGAGGAGAGAGAAAAGAGGAGAGAGAAAAGAGGAGAGAGAAAAGAGGAGAGAGAAAAGAGGAGAGAGAAAAGAGGAGAGAGAAAAGAGGAGAGAGAAAAGAGGAGAGGAGAGGAGAGAGAAAAGAGGAGAGGAGAGGAGAGAGAAAAGAGGAGAGGAGAGGAGAGAGAAAAGAGGAGAGGAGAGAGAAAAGAGGAGAGGAGAGAGAAAAGAGGAGAGAAGAGAGAAAAGAGGAGAGAGAGAAGAAAAGAAAAGAAAAGAAAAAAGAAGAGAAGAGAAGAGAAGAAAAAAGAAAAGAAAAGAAAAGGAAAAGAAAAGAAAAGGAAAAGAAAAGAAAAGAAAAGAAAAGAAAAGAAAAGAAAAGAAAAGAAAAGAAAAGAAAAGAAAAGAAAAGAAAAGAAAAGAAAAGAAAAGAAAAGAAAAGAAAAGAAAAGAAAAGAAAAGAAAAGAAAAGAAAAGAAAAGAAAAGAAAAGAAAAGAAAAGAAAAGAAAAGAAAAGAAAAGAAAAGAAAAGAAAAGAAAAGAAAAGAAAAGAAAAGAAAAGAAAAGAAAAGAAAAGAAAAGAAAAGAAAAGAAAAGAAAAGAAAAGAAGAAAGCGACCTGCAGAAAGAGGATTTCTCTCCTCCTGTAGCTGTTGCTTCCCGGTGGAGCTCGGGCGCTGAGCATCTCTTGGTGCTGAGCGCTGCCTGCCGGCCCCGCTGCGACATGCAGCTCCGGCACTGCTTCGTAGCGCTCCGAGAAAGGGCAGAAAAAATCGCTCCCGAAACTCCGCTCAGTGGTTGCCCTCCTCTCACACCGCCTGGCTACTTGGGGGCATAGGGCTTGTGGAGTTATTGCAGGTTGTGGCTGTTGTTTTAGCCTGTAGTGTGACGCTTCTTCAGGAGTGGTAATAGGCACACAGTGCGTGGGTAAGCACCTTTAATGCACACAAAACTCCCTCAAGCTGTGTCTTTTTTACTCTGCAGTGAATATTGCTTCCAAGGAGCTATTATTTGCTATTCACTTACTGTTATTCTTTAATCTCAATAACGTTGCTTTTCTGCAGTCAGATACTGCCAGAAAGCCACGAGCTGGGTTGTCTCTCTTAGATGCCCTCAATGTCTGCCCCTCAAACAAATCAGCAGCCCCTTTTTGGGCTTGCCTACTTGTCATCCCAAAAACTTCAGGTTTGATGATGCTTGTGAGGTGTGACATGGAAATGGTGATACTCACGGACTTGGGGAGATGTGAGCTCATGTGGTTGTCAGTATGGATGTGAGGTTGGGAAGAAGATACTCTCTTCTGGCCTGGAAGGCTGCAGGTATGATTGACAGTATTGTTTCTGCATGAAGGCACACAGCAAGCTTTGTTAGAGGATGAATGCACTTCTGTTTTGAAATCATCATGCAGATTTAATCCCTACCCCATTTTTATATTAAAAAAAAATCTTTTCTCAAAATCAGTTTTTAAACTTATGCTATCAGGTCTGTGTGCTATCCTCTTTGATGTCCTAGAGCGTGGCATACATCCTCAGGAAGATCTCAGCCTTCAGCCTCTTGCTTTCTCAGTACGTGTGGACCAATTGCCCTGAGTGAGGACCAGTAGCTGCAGCAGGGAAATTCACCTCAGCTCCAGATCCTTTTTCCCTCCTGCTGGGTAAGCCCTAATTAAATCCTTGCATCAATGTAATCAATCATTAATATGAGAATTACATATTAGTCTGCATTATAGTAAATATTGCTTAATTATTAACAAGCTTGTTAGCTATTCAATAACCTTTTAAGCCCTTCCAAATCCTCTTTATCACGCTGCATGTTTGTGTTAAATCTCTCTCAAGTGACCTTAAGTGAGAACACTTCTACTTGCTGCTAAAGGCACTGCAAGCTCACCATCCAGCTCAGTTCTTTCAGCTGTTATCTCCCTTTCTGTTTGTAGTGGCTTAAATTAAGCTGTTCTGAAGACATCTCAATATTGATATGAAGCCTCCCTGTGACATGGTGATGAGGGGTCCTGCTGAGTGGTGCTCAACCTCTCCTGTATTTAGTTAGGCCACCTTCTTTGGCTTGCTGGAAGTGCCAGGGGCCCTGGGGCATCTCCTTTGGTTCAGAATTTGCATCATTTGTCTACAGGGGTTGGTAGCTTAAAGTTCAGCAGTTCACCCACTTTAAAGGCATGCTAATGCCTCCTGCTGCCTCCTTCCTGTTAACATCCACTGATGCAAGGAAGGAAACCATCTGAATGCAGGGGCAGTGTGGTGATGACACAGGGGGCTGCACACCCCAGGTCTGACCTTTCTGGGACCCAGCTGCACTGATATTTCCTCTCCAAAATCCCTGACTTCTCTCAGGGATCAGTTAGTAAGGTTCTTAACTTTAGTTTCTTGTGAACAGAGTTTGGAGAATGAGCCATGCAATGAATTTAACATCGTTTCTGCTTGTAGCACATGAAAACATAGCACGCAGCTTCCTTGCTAGTATTCATGGGACCAGATGAGAAAAGTGCTTTGGAGAAGTGGGATTTTGCTTGTCATGAATATTTATACAAGGAAACTCAGTGCCTTGACAGTTCATGGAATGTAAATGTGAAGGAGGGGAAGAAGCACATTTTTTTTAAACTGTATTCTTCTCTGTCCATCTTTCCTTTTGAACTTCTAGAAAATGTGATGCCCTTTCATAGCAAGTTCCTGCATTCAGGGCAGGGCTGTGCTGCTTTGCTCACCCCACAAGTCACAGGGCAGCTGATGGCAGCTGATGAACATGGTTGTGCCCCACATCACTCTACAAAAACTTTTCACACTGTGCTGCTATTTGTGCTGACCAGAACATGACCAGACTGTGATACTCAGCACCAGGAGAACATTTCCATCTCCATCACAGGACATTAGGACAACTCTTACGGTATGTTGCATCTAAATATGCACATTTTAGGTGCATTTTCATTGCTGTAGAGCTGTAATGAAACATATCTTTAAGACAGGGCTGTGGCAACAATGCTGTTTTACCAAGGTTGAAATGAGATTTGCACAGGGGCAGGTAGGGAAAAAAAAACCAGTATTGTCATGAAAGATATTCCATCTTCTTAGGGGGAAAGAAGAATAGTTTAAATCAGAACCACTTTCTGATTTAAGAGAGGAAATCAGGCCAAAGAGATGACCAGTGACTTGCAAACATTATTACATGTAGCAGCCATCTCATGCAGGCACATGGTGCTCTGCGATGGTTGCTGTCATCTAAGTGGTTCATCATAACACTGCATTGCAAGAATGATCATGTAAAGGTAGCAGATTATCTGTGTTAGTTTCAGAAATGTGTTAATAACGAAGCACCACTGATAAGGAGTCGCATTTACAGGTTGCTGTTGGTCACAGAGCTTCCAGTTCCCTGAGTTCATTCCCTTGAGGTAGATTTTAGTTTAGGTTTTGCCTTTTGACTCTGTCAGACTTCACCAGTTTTACAGCAATACTGCTTCTTTGAATGTTTTCACTGTTAACAGTGCAGAAAAGCAACAAAATGTTCAGGATATCCAAAAGATCAGGCAAGTATTTCACAAAATATTATGAGGTAATTTTATTTTTTTCCTGGTTTTAGGTAAAAATATGACAGTATACAAGATAATCTTATTAAAGGTAAAAATACAGTATTCTGTTTTTTCTCTAAACAGATCTACATACAGTACACTTTTTTTTGTCTTTTTTTTTTAATGTTTTTGTACAAATATAACTATGATTCTATTAGGCTACCTGTGTTCTCATCTGGCACTTAAGAACTGATCACGGGTCACCTTCTGCTTCTGCTTGTTTTTCTCAGCTGATACCTAAACAGCACGGTCATCTTACAGGTGTACCTTGTAAACAAACAGTACAGTTCAGCGGCTCCCAAGTAGAGTAAGGTGTGCTTTAAATATTGAAATCACGTAGCTAAATGTAGAAACCCAAGCAATCCAAGTCTCCGGTTGCTTTGCATCGACTTGTTGCTCACCCTTTGTAAAAGTGCAGTCTGAGTGTTTGTATTACAGCCTTGGAAAGGGTTTTAGTTTTTTCTGGTCCTCCAGAAGAGCCAAACACATAGCTCAAGACAATCATTTCTTCAATAATTCATTCTTCTTTTTGTTTTTTCTTTTTCACTTGTTACCGCGTCCTTGGTGGAAATGAAGCCTTTTCCTATGGATTCTAAGATTTGAAGCTCCTGGGGGTACATTTCTCATGGTTTACCTCATGCTATGGCTTGCTGTTTGAACTCTGGAATCCAAAAGCAGAGCAGCTGAGTTGCATTGCTCTCATTGATTAGTACTGTTCCTTGTCCCGAACACATAAACACAGGATATGTTATATTCTGCTGTGGATTTTCACTGAATATTTCAGTACACTGTTGTTGAAGCTGGGATCATCTAAGGACAAAAATGAGGCTCAGGGTGTACGATGGGACCGCATCCTTTAGTGGGTTGGCTAATACAGCTGGAAAAGGCAGAGAGGAGTTTTTGTCTTGGAATCCTTTTATCAGGTTCCAGCAAACGGATGAAGGATGCTTTACCCAACAAGTCTGGTTCATGGTTCCCACTCTGACATCCAGTCTAAAAAAGTAGCTGACCTCCAACTGACACACTTGGCCTTGGTCATTTCAGCAGATGATTTCTCATATGCTCTCCATTAACCACAGTGCTGTTCAAAGTTCCCTCCGTGCATGCCCATGTAAACATAAAAGGAGAGTACACGCCCAAGGACAGGGGATTTTTGTTTTTAATTCTCAAGGAATATGCTTGGCATGTTTTTTTTTCTTCAACCTTCACCAACTTCAGTACAGAGTTAATGCAAACGAGCACAGTTCACTGGAGACAGGTGGGTGAAGACCTGTTGTTTTTTTTTGCCTTTAACTAAAGGTGCCTTCCCTATGGTACAATTATTTCTGATGTCAAAGGGCATGTGTTTTTACCAGTAAGTTATTTTGTGTCATGAAAGGTTTAACTGGTAATTCACCAAACACAGGAGTAATGCAAAGTTCTCATACGGACAAAGGCCAATTCATAAAAGATAAGTGCATGGTCCCCGTTTTTTGCGCTGTTTTTATCCTCTTAAATGCTGGTTGAGACTGAATAATGTTTAAAAATCCAGTTGCTTTCCTCCGTGCTCACCATCAAATGTCCTTATTTAAGTTCTTTCCGAATTTGTCACTCAGCTGCTGTATGAGTCTTGCCAGCTCACCAGTAGCTTGGGACTTTTCCTCCAGGAGTTCATATCGGAGACTAGAAATATCTTGCTTTATCTCTTTAAGTTCTCCTAAAGGGAGGAATATGTTGTTAGCAATATCAAGGAAATCATACCTATGGTTTTAAGACAAGAGAGATCATTTATTTACACGAGCTTGGTCATGAGTGTGGCACTCTACATGATGTTACTGCTTTTATGCACTTAATATTTGGCTTATAGGAAATAATGCATACTTGCAGCAGTGGGACCATTAACAGTAACAGCTATGTATGGAAAATTCATCTTTTTTCTCCAGTCTGTTCTCTCTCCATGTATAGACCTTCGCCTACATGGGACGTTTGCAGAAGGATGGTAGGAGGAAGGTATTACAGTCTCTCTTTCCATCTACTTACAAGTCCTACAAGACACCATGGCAGTGCACATCATTCAGTTTTGGGAATGCCCTTGGGTTGGGCATGGGCAGTACAGTCAAGAACTGCTTTACTTAGTCCCTAAGACAAATCTAAGTACAGGTAGTGCCCTGGGTTTTGCAAAGGAAGGATATGTAGAGCTGTGGGGCAGAGCAGTACCATGTATAGACAGATCCTATGATACATGTTTCCTGCTAAGGAAAATTTCAGAGCATAAAGGTGGCTCTGAGTTACCATTGTTTGCCTTCATGCGATCCTGAGGCACGCTTCTTCTCCACTGAGTGCTCTCTAAGCTCAATTCTTTATTTTACTCAAGATACCAATAGCAGTAACATAACATGCTCTAATGTGTAGCAATAGTAAAAATCCACTTGCCTTCATTGACTTCATCATTTTCTCGGTCCACCTGAGCCTTCAGCACATAGCGTTTAATCAGGCGTTTCATTATTTTCTGAAACGAGAACAGAAACACTTAACGTGAGTTTATCCACACCTCCTCAGTTCTCAACTCGTTATGAGAAATTCAAGCGCTTGATTTCCTTTATGGATGAAGCCTGGCTTCAGAGGAGGCAAAGGGATTTTTATTATTGACTTCTCATTTATTTTCTACTTTACACTGTGAACTTGAATACAAAGTTGTTGATTGACAGCCATTCCATGATAAGTCCCCATTTTGTTTGTGGGATGCACTTGAGTGCAGAGTATGTCCCACAGACATAATGAAAATGCAGATGATCTAACAGCAGTTTAAGAAATGGGACTCATACCATTTCTTGAACAAGTTGCTATTTAATGTGTCTACAAAATACACTTTACTGGAAGAAAGAAGTTGTTAATTAACAACGGTAGTAAACTCACTCATGATGATGATTAATTGAACATCTGAGCCAAAGTTAAGCAGAAATACTTGCTTTGGAACTTGGGGTTGAGGAGAGAAAGCAGACTTCAGACAGAAAAAGAGAACAAAAATGGAGAATGAGAAATTGCTTAGGGAAATGGTGGATTTTGTGGGATGTACACAGGGTAAAAATGGCACCATGTGTATTTATAAAATGGGTGATGATTGTTAGTAAGGAATAGCATATGTGGAAACAGTAAGAGGTGATGATGGATGTGAGCTTGCAATGTGATATTGTTCCAAAAATGCCGTATTTATGTAGAAGGAAGGTAACTTTGTTGGTCTCGGGCTGCCCAGTTTGCAGCAGAAGGCCTACATCATTGCCAGCTCCTCTCTACAGAACCATGTGGGGAAAAAAAAAGCATTTGAACTGTGGGAAACACAAAAAGCATTGCTCTATGAGAGGTAATGATCAGAAGTCCAAACTAATAGAACTACATTTGCTTATTGGATATTTATATCAGTTCTTTGGACAGGCAGTGTCTGATGGCCATAGCTCAGTCGCAGGGGGCAGCTAAGGCAGGACATGCTGTCTTGCTTGGGAGCAGCTCCTTGAAACAGAAAAATAGGAGAGCCTTTTACTGTCCTGTTTGATTTGACTACTTCCAGAACGAGGGTAAAGGGCTCTCTTTGAGACAAAAGAGTGACAGATTCAATGAAGAGTTCTGTGCCCTCGGGGCTTTCTGCATCCTCTGCAAACAGAGGAGAGCTCAGTGAACATCCAAGAAAAGATATGCAAATATATTTTCTTGAGCAGATGGCCACTATTAAGGGAAAGCCTCTCTCAGCACGAGCTCACCTATTCACAGAACAATCACGTCTGCTTTGAACATCCCTTAAAATCGCTGCAAAGACTGTGAAATGTGAATTAAGGAACCAATAAACTTGCTCTTTTTTTTTCCTAGTAGCCAGCTATGAATTATAAAGGTACAAAATGCATGGACGCATCAAAGAAGGATCCAGTCATTTATATATAGGTCATGTAGTCATGGAATGTGGGATGTTAAAGACTGTCCTTGTCTCAAAGAGGCATGTGGCTAACCAGGTGGGTCAGTTTAGGCAACAGAGGTGAGGCACAGCGCACGTACGGTGTGTTGAAGATGGCCAAGGTAGTAGAATCCAGAGGGAGGTAGGGTTGGCACCTGGGAAAACATAAATGAAGTAATGTTTGGGGAAAGTAGGGAAATCCTGGATCCAAAATAAATGATTTTTTTTTTTCAGAACAGATGACAGGAAATTCAGAATAAAACAAGGAATCGACATAAATAATGAATATTATTATTATCTGGAGAAAATATGATAACACCTATCTACTCCAGTTCCTGTGCAGCTGGTATTTTTGATGGTTGCTACTCAATTACAGTCCTATATTAACTGCTGTACATGACAGCCAAAAGCCTAAGGGTACAGAACAGAAATAGTCAGATTTGTCTACAGAAACTAAATATTAAAAACGTGACCATCTCTAGTGAGAAGCTACTTAGTCACCTAGTGGATATTTCTGCCGGTAGGTTTAGGAAGGTAATTCATTTTTGCCCCAGTATTGCTTTTCTCCTTTTCCCCAATGCTGCTCCTTATAGTTACAATAAATGAAACAGCCTCTCAGCAAAAGAATCCTGTTTATTGCAGGGAAATGCCAAACAAAGCTTCAGGACAGCATCTCGATAGTGAAGGCCAAACTTGAAGCAGTTTAAATACATCTGGCCTCAATCTCCACGTTACCCAGTGGGCAGTCCAAGAGCTCAAGAGCCAAGTGAGCCATCGTATTTGTTCATCTCTTACTTTGCCACTATTGTATCATTCCAAACATCACATAAATACATTTCTGAGCGTCTAAAATTACCAACCAGTCTTTCTAAGTTCCCCAACAAATCCTTTCCCAACTTTACGGGAAAGGTACTGCTGAGAGCAGGACAGACTGCCAGTGCTGGAAGTGAGGATGAACACGGGAGATTAACACAGCATTTTAGCAATGTTCCATGTAAAGCCTCATCTCAAGATGGTTTGATAAAGACATCCTTTTGCTTGGACTAGTTTATTCCCACATCATGGTATCTGTTGAGCTGTTTATCCTGTTTTTTTAAGTACTACATGTTTAGGTTCTGTATATTTTTTGGTATCCCTTGAGAGCGCTGTATTCCAGCTGCTCAAAGTGTATGTCTGCTTCACCTGATAACTCTCACTAAAGGAAATTCAGACTACATTCAGAGAAGCCACTACTTCAAACATGTTCCCACCCACAGAAGAAAGCTTTCTGTCTAGACTATCAAAGTGTTCACTCTTTTTTATATTTAGATAATTAAGATTATTGCACCTTTCTTGTATCGTTTGACAATTTCTTCCTACAGTAACTGACACTTTCTAAGGTCATTCGAAGACAAGTCCAGCAGGGACAATGTCAAGAGAAAATAACTATTTATGTCTTTCTTTCTTTTTTGAAAAACAAAAAACAAACAAACCTAATTTTCACAGCTGTCTTTGGCTTTTTCAACCCTAGAAATAGAGGCTTAATTTACCATAAACATTAGGTGATCTCATTTAGAAATTATAGCACCAGAAGCCAACACATCTTTCTGTTACCCGTGGGTCTGAACGTACAGGAAAATGTCAGAAATGCCAAAGTGCTGTTTTGAGAAGGACAGTCATATCTCTTCCCTTCAATTTTGATGGTGTCAAGCCAGCTAACTCCAGATGCCAGAATGAATGAATTTCACATCTAGCTACGTTTCAGAGACACCTCAGTGTCTTGGTACAAAAGCAAGGACAACTTTTAAGACCAGAAACATGTTATTAACAGTATGTTATACAACACAGGAGCCCACTGTGCTGGATGCCACACTAGCACAGAACAAAGCAGTCCTAGAACTGCCAGTGCACATTATACCTCAAACTATTATTTTCCTCAGCTCTTCTATGTCAGTTCCTCCAGAGGCTATAGTTGCCAACTGATTCTGATTCTCACTTTTTATAATATAATAAAATAAAATAAACCAAACCAAATACATTGAATGGGACACATTTTGCTTGTTGCATTGCCCCACTACATGCTTGCACAAGAAACAACACTTCTGCTGGCACAAATGCTGCAGTGAGACAGAGAGCTGTGCTAGTTCTGTGCTGGGGCTCCTTCTGCCACCACTGCAGCCACAGGTGTTCTTGGATCATACCACATTGCAGGTTAAGTGGCATAGGACAAGTTACTGACAGAGAAAGCACGTGCAAATGGCAATGGAAAGGCTGGAGGGATGGCATGGTATCGTGACAGTGAAATGCTGCCAGTGCAAGACTGGGAGATTAAAGCTTAAATGATAGTCCTGCTATGAAGCTTAATATCCTCAAGTGGAATTAATTAGCGTGGCCTGTATTAACACCATGTCTATTTCCAATGATGATACATTGTCTTTGTCTCTGAGCACTGTGACTTCATTAAGCCACAGCTCAGCACATCACAGGATGGCACCGACCGGAGCCAAGAGAGTCCAGCCGAGCCGAGCAGTACACCAACACACCTCTGCCCCAGCTCTGTGATTACCTGGTATCTTGTGGGCTTGTTGTAAGCATTCTTCAAAGAGAAATTTTCTGTACGTAGGCTGCTAGACTGAAAACGGACTTTCTGAAATGATAGAACACCGTGATGTATTGAGTCAACCATAGCATCTCAGGTGTGGATAACCCCAAACAAAAAGGACACACGATTAAACGTGGGGAGAATAAAAGGCAGCATCATTCTAAAAAGGCAACGTTCTGAAAGAGAGCTGAAAAACAAAAACTGAAGGGAAAAAGGACTGTACGTTCTCAATACAAAAATAGTACTCTCAAACAAGTTTTGGTTAAGGAGATGCTAAGAGAAATGAAATGCATTTCTCTTGGATTGGTAATTGTCAGTGTAGGGCGTGGTTTAAAAAAATAAATGGTTCTGTAGAGAATAAGTCAATGCAGTTATCAAAAATTCTGAAACAGAATTGATTTTCAGCAGTTCAGTAGCACAATTTGCTACTTTTTCATCTGAAAAAAGCCCTTTTTAAAAATAGAATGGCATTATTTTCTATCAGATGACAACAAAGCTATTGATTTTCCAGTCTAGAAGCTTCCAAAAGTTGTTTCAGAAGACCAATATTTGTAATAGATTTCTTTGACACTTTTCTCCACCTAAGAGCTTTTTGTCCCAAGTGCTAAAGAAATAAAGAAGTACTTACTCAAAGGAATTAATTCCTATTATAGACTAAAAGGAGATAATACACAAGGACCCTTACAACTGCAAGCAAGTAAATGTACAGGGAAACCCTTAACTAAGGGCTTTTTATCTCTGACTGTCCCATAGATCTTGAGAAATAATGATATTATTGTTATTATTATTAATCAGAATGCTGATAATGGCTAGATAGATGCTCGTTTTTGATGGGGAAAACATGCCCCCAGTGCTTCCAAAACACATTTCTATTTTATGTGGCCAAAGAAGAGATAGAAGAGGCAGGATCCATCCATCAGTGCTACCCATCATTAGGCAGAAGTAAGCAGAGAGGTTGCTAGTTATAGCTGTAGGCATTTAGGAGGTGTTATTAATAACTGCTTGGAAACTTGTTCCCAAACCTGGAAAGGCAGTAAATACAATGGTTAGTGTAACGGCACTAAAATTAATTTGGAAATCACTTAAAGGCAAGAGGATGTTTTGAAGAGGCATGAAAGCCTGCTGGGCAGATTAGGACCCATAGATAAATGAGATATTATTATTAGTGCCCCCTGCCCTTGGTCTTTGACTTTGTTTAGGAGGCTCTGGGAAATCCCATTACAGAAGTGCCTCGTTTTATGAGTTGCTCTGTCACCAGTGTACTGACAGTGCTCGGTACAATGAAGCTGCAAGTCTGGGAGAACCCTCTAGGTGCTGATATAAGACAAGTAACGAGGCTGAGCAAGAGGCTGCACTATCCCTGATCAACCGGTGAACCACACAACCCCCTCCAGATGGTCTCTGCAGGCACAGGTCCACTGTTCTTCAAAGAATGCAAAAGCAAAGATGCAACATACCCGTTGTTTGGAGTTCAGCATCCCCATCTCAAGATCATTTTCACAGTTTTTGGCCTTAGATTTGCAGAGTTTTATGAGGCACATTTTTATTCTCAGTATGAGATAATAAAATGATTTAGGGCTTGGCACTAGATTAAAGGGAGCAGGTAAAGTCCTTCCTTCGTCAAAGTAGGACAGCCAGAGCTTGGCACGTGCAAACTTCCACTCCACATCTGCATCCTCCTTGGAAAGGGAAGAGAAAATAACACCCAAATGCATAATTAGCACACAGAAAGGAATTTAGCTATCGTAAGAACAAGCACACAGGCAGGATTTAGCCAGAATCCACTAAAACTGGACAGCTGAAAGCAGCATTATCTTTTGGGGTTTCTCTGTCATCTCAAAAGAAGGAAAAATTGAACAAAGAAATGAATAAACAGAGAGTGCAGGTCCTCCAGATGCCACACTGAATGTCACCTTATTTCTGCTTGACTGAAAATTTCTACAAACTGCTTATTAAGAAGTTGGGAGCAGGGGAACCGTTTTTGCCTTCTAAGCCAGGCAAATGCCATAAGCCAGAAAGGTCAGCATAAGCAAGGATACAAATGAGTTCGCATTTCTCTCCAGCAAAGGCTGCAGAAATGCAGCAGTGTCACAAAGACAGGCATTTGGGGAAGGAGGTGGGGACAAGGAAAGCTGGAGCAGAGCTGTGCTGCAACGAGGGAGATAATGAAGAGCAAATCATTTCAGAGTGGAATTTTTCACTATTTCTTTGTCTCATTTGAACATGGGAGCACAGCTGCAGCCAGCTTGATAGTGGTGGCCAGTAACTAGGTTTCTTGTAGGTGTTTTACACGTTAGTGAGTCAAACATTAGTTATTTCCTTGGTCAGCAAAACGCTTGTCTTTCAGCTACAACCCAGTGCTTGTGCTCTGCTGGTAAGCGACTACTAAAACACATATATACAGCCATGCAAAGGACAAGTGGTTACACATACAACGACTGCCTCTGATTAACTGCAATGCTAATTGTCAGCTGTTATTGCTGCATTGACCAGGAATCACCCATAGAGGAGGCTAGATCACTGATTTCTTCTATCATCAGATTACTTCCTAGTCGATCCTGATTGCATTCACCACCATAACATCCCCAGATCAATGCACCTTATTTCTCCTACTGTTCACCACCTGCCACTTAAGCAGCTGTAGAAAAAAATACCCACCACACAGTGCCTGTGAATCACCCATATGGAGTGCCAGGATGGGGAAGGATCACTTCCAAGTGCAAGGACAAGGTGAAGGTTAGCACACCCTTTATGGATCTGCTTGGCATTTACAGGGGACGAAGGTCAGACCCATGTGTCAGGACAATTTATCAAGCAAAAGAACAGAGGAGATACAGCTGCTTTATTTGTGGTTTTTGTGGAGGCCAGAAGCATGGATAGAAACATGGTCTGCCCTGTGATAACTTATTACTTCTGAAACCACATCAGAAACTGGCATACCACGACTGAGATTAATTCTGTCACAGCTACAGCAATACTGCTGCCAATAAAGCAGCATTCACTGCTGCTGCTCAGCATTCTCATTGTTTGGGGTGGAACCTCACAAAAGCCTAAAGCTGAATTATGGTAGAAATAATTTGCTAAAATTTGTAATGCTTTTCTGCTAAATAGCTAAGGAGTTAATGATGAAGTGTTCTGGCTGGCAGAAGGACTATTTTTTTATTTGATAAACGCAAACTAGTCAGGAAGCATTAATGCTTGAGGAATAAACAGAAGAAAAACAGAAGTAGCTGAAAAGAGATGTTCAATGGAAAGCATCAGAATTCTATTTTGTAACCCTGGCTAACAGAAAAGCATTTCCCCATTGACTGCAATGGAATTTAATTCCTAAGTAATTACCATCCTCTGTCATTATTGACACTGCTGTTGTCAGAAAAACAGAAAGGATTTTCTATTTAGTCAGTGGGATAACTTTGTCTTTTCTTAATCTCTCTGTTGCTGAGGATTTAAAGGAATTAGTGCAAGATTTACTAGATTTCTCCCAGTTCTCAAGCAGGAGGATCTGGAAGGAGTAGGTCACGTTTGTTTTTCTTGCTGATAGATATAAATGCTCATTAACAAAGTTCTGAAAAGTTCCAGGCAGCCAAGAAGGATTTTAAAGGCTTATCCAGGAAACTGCTCATCATGGAATACAGACCAGAAAATGAACATAGGGCACCTATTGAGACAATTATTGAAATTCAGCTTTTGTAAACTTCCAAGAGGATCTCTTACTTACTACAATAATCTAGAAAATGCATTGAGAATCTGAGATCCCTTCAGAAGTAGTTCTTGTTGCAGCAGAAGAAGGTAGAGGAAGGTACTTGATCTTAAAGTTTGGGTGTTGGAACTTGGGGACCTTTAAGGTCCTTTCCAACCCAAGACATTCTATGACTCCAAGTGATTAGAAAACTTTGGGAAATACCTTCTTCTAGGACAGGGAACACATGTAAAGTCCCTCTGACATTTAGACTTAGTTGCAGAACACGTGAGATAGAGCTCTATTTGCACTACAGTACATGGAGGAATCAGACATTGCAGTCAGAATATCATTTCAGCTCTGGCCTTTTGTAGTGTCAGGTTCTGAGGGAAGATTAGAGCAAATAATTAATACAAACCCAGTGACAGAAACTTGACATTTAGCAAATCGGAAGAAAGAGGTGAATCAGCATTAGCGCTGTCCAAATATTAATCTTTTTTTTTCTTCTTCTTCTCTTTACATTAGCAGGGAGTTGTTTTTGTCCAAAGCACTTAGCAAACCCATCCTGCTACCACTAATACTACTGAACAAATCTATGTGAACCCTGTAAATGCCTTTTTGCAGATACCTATTCATATTTCATTATATGTTGTCATGTTCATATCCTTCATATGCTGCTTTTTCTTTTTTCTTTCTTTTTCTTTTGCTCACACCATTATGATTTGTGGGTCCAGGGACTCCTCAAAATAAATAATACAAACTATTTACCAAGACTGTATGCCTGGTATTTGGAATATGTGGAATTTTTAAATGTCTGTCTATGAACTTCAACCCTTGATGGGCCTGCACGTTTAGCCAGTAGAAAACAAGGAAAAAAAAAAACAGATGAAGTACTGCTTGATCTGTCATAAGGAAACAACACAGCAAAGGTAGTACACGTGGATAAATTACTGTAACCAACATAGGGAGTAAAAAATATTACAAACTGCTTTCATTAAATACATGTAAAGGAAATCAAGCTTGCTCACAGATGGTCATTAAAAACAAGTTGAAGTTTTTATAGAAACGATTCACTGTTAATTATTAATTAGGCCCTAATCTGAGACTGATATGGCCTCATCTCTTACACAGTATAAGAACTGTGCCTCGGTACAGTTCCAGTTTTGCATATAGAATAAACTTCAACTTCCTTGTTCTTTCAACATTTTCATTATCAGTGATAGTTATGTGTACTGTATTCGTAACCCAGTTTCTTATCTTACCTCAATTTCCTGATAGGAGTTGTTTATCATGGCTATTAGCATATTGAGGAGCACCACCACCATGGTCACGTTATATACTCCATAGAGTACATATCCAATATTCTCAATGAATTTATGATCGTACTTCAGCACCACGGATATCACTTCAGATAAGCCAAATATTGACCAGAATAAGGTTTTAAAACTTTCTTCTACCCTAAAAATAAAGAAAACGATCACTTTATAGAGTTGGTAGCAAATTAGCCAGAACAAATGCTAATAATAAAAGTGACAACCCACCAATACAAATATGATGCCTTGGCACAGTAATTACAAGCAGTTATCCATCACCCTGGGAGATGTCAGATTAAATTTCCTGATCTGATAAAAAAATACTACTGCTATGAATATTATAAAGTGGCAGTGACCCCTTATTAGCTCCATCTGTTCTTCCCAGGTGTGTTATTTGTCACTTGGCTTTTCTGCCCCCATTAAGGACTTCTCCATGAGCCACTTGCAGTTTGGAACAGTTTGTGGACAACTCAGAAATTCTACTCAGTCACCTATTCCTCATCTGGAGAAGACAAGCAGAGATTATCTGGAAGAGGAAACTTATCCTGACTGCCTTATATGTGACTTCCAGGGCAGAAGAAAAGCATTACTTTATGCATAAAAGGAATCTGTGAGAAGTTCTGACTTGTGGCATGAGTATAACCAGCACACCATGCAGATAATGTCATCCCATGGTCTCATTTTTTTCATCCTATCCTGCTTTGGGGCCACAGAAAATTCAGGCACCCAAAGATTTGTAAAAACTAAAAAGTAAAAACTTAAGGTCCTAAACAATTTGAAATTAAGGAGTAATAAGAGATGTCACAGGAGGCATTTTAATTTGATTATAGCAGCAACTTGGAAGTAGAAAGGAATCAGAGGAAAATAAAATGCTGAAAGACGGGAAGAAGGAGAATAAGGTAATGACAAAAAAAAATGGGAAGGATGCAGCTGTACTAGCGGATCAAAAGGAGAGCTTAATTCAGAGGAGTCAAAACTGTACCAGGCAGAAGGAAAGCAGCCCCAGCTAGAAATAAAGGAAGGGGAAGGATGAGGAGGGATGCTGGTACATTTTGTAAGAACTTTGCTTAGTTTTCAAGTGAAAAGCAAATAATGCCTTCACTGAATAATCCTTACCACATTAGCAATCAATTACCTCCCCTCTCCCCTTGCATCCCAGGAGGTAAATGCCTCCTAAGAAAACAAAGCCATTAACTATTTTTAGGATCTTTTAATTATTATTATTATTAGGGCGGCAGACTAATCCTGAAAAATCTGTTTGTAAAAGCAGATTATAGACACAAACTAAAACATGTCCTAGGGAAACAATAAACTTTGTAGCCACTCTGGTATCTATTACACTATGCGTGCAAGCATAATAATTAATTCTAACTCCCTGGAGGGTGAGTGCACAGCACTGCACTATTCCTTTCTGCCACAGCAAACTGGCTCTTGTCTCCCATCACAACTCATGGCGTTCCCTCCTGTAAGACTGCAGCAAATATTCAGGCATCATTCTCATCCAGCATAACCACATTGACTTGTGGGAGATGATCCTGAGTAGTGTTTCAAATAGATGTCACATGACATCATTTGTAATGTGGCTTTCTATTTTGTCTCCGTTTTACTCAGATACGTTGTCATGTTCACTCCTCCTTGCTGTTTTGCATGAGGCTGGGATATTACACGGAGATATACCCGTGGGACGAGCTATGACTGCTGCAAAAAAGCACTACCTCTTTTCTACATGGTGGATATTTCCTCTCCTCGAACACTCTGCTGTGTCTTCTGCCATCACACGCAGCAAAGGACAGCTGATATTAATGTGTCAGATTTCCTTCACCTTTATGAGTAGCAATCAGGTTAGCACTTATTCTATTAGACATTGTATTTCCAGTTGTACAACACCAAAAAGCATTGGCTTTGAAACCTGTCACCAAAGTCACTTATCAAAGTAATAAAAACCGTAACCACCAGCCTTGATCCCAGCTGCACCCTGCTATTAACCTTCCTTTTTTAATTTGGAAACGTTCCCTTAGTTTTCCACCCTGCCGGCGTTTTTTTAATACAACATGTCAACTCTGCTCCTTTTCTGCAGCTGAAGCATTAACCTTTGTTCTGGAGAGGTGCCAGGTTCACCTTGAAAAGTTAATTACTGGCTGGATGTGGCCCTGGCCACCCCGAGTAGCTGAGGTCTCCAGCAGAGCCACCGTGCTCTGCAAATGTCCAAGGTCCTTAATCCCAGTGTCAAGTGGGGAAAGAGTGGGTATGGGAGCAGGAGGGTGATGGGAGAGGTGGCACCCCAGCACGACGCTCAGCAATGCCTGCAGACACAGCACTCATTTGTGGAAGAAATGTTTCTGAAGGGACCTGGTACTAGTTCACCCCCACCCTCAGAAGAGGCTGAGTCCATAGACTATAGAATGGCTTAGGTTGGAGGGGAGCTTAAAGATCTAAGCCCCCAGCCAACCAACAACTGTCCTGCCCAAGGCCCCATTCATGGGCTTGGGCACCTCCACACGTGGGGTGTGTGCTTCTCTGGACAGTATGTGCCAAACCTGAATGGTTCTCCTCTCATTTTCACACTCCTGCCAATTTGCACAATTTCTGGTGCTGGTCACAGGGAACATATTCTTTTCTTTTTGAGAACGTCTCATTGAACATGAGATGAGGAAAAGTTGGAGCCAACTTCTTGAAATTTCCAAGATACTGATGTGCCTGGTCAATGCCAACTATGCTATTTACTTCCCTCCTGCAAAGACCCAGGGTGCTTTATCCTTCCCAAAGGCAAACAAATGAGGGAAGAGAGAAGGACAGAAGTCCTGCCCAGCTTGACAGCTCCAGAGAGCAGGAGGAGCTGTCGGGCAGATTAAACGGTGCTGATTTCTGGGATGGGTATGCTGTGCTCTCCTTGCTGCAGAAGGGCCAGCTACTGCAGTGAGAACAGAAAGAATTTTGCTTCAGTAGACAGTCTTGGTGAAGTTAAGCAAAGATTTTGCATAAGGCAAGAAAACAAACCACAGGCAAACATCTAGTTTCAGATTTTCCTCACTTCTATAAACAGCTGTGTGCTGTTCATCAAAAAAGATCATGAAGCAGCCATGATTTTGTGTCAGCCTTGCGTCCTCCCCTTTAAAAAAGCTTAAGGCATCCTTTCAGACTGAATTATTTCCTTAAATTGATTGGTAGAGCTTTAACATTGCCAGAAAAGTAACACAGTCAATATAATCCACAAAAAAATATCACATTTTGACGAAGCAGAATGAGAAGAAAAAAGCCTTCAAGCCTCTAAGTAGCATTGGCACTGAGCAGTGAGTCACAGTTCCCCTTGGGGAGAGGCAGACAGAAACCCTCACTCTGTAGCCTTTAGCCTGATTTGTGATGCAGAAAGCAAGGCGAACACAATCAGTCTTGCCTCCATTTCGATTTTGTTTGCATAGCATGTTCATAATTATGGGCTGTTTGGAGAGCTGTGTTCTGTACACAGCATACAATAAACACATAAACAGAGCCAGGGTTGGCTGCAAGAGTCCTGAAAAGAGTCTACTTCTCCTCACTGAGGAACTTAAAATAAAATAAAAAAATTGAACGTGTACCACAGTTAGCTAAATAATCTCAATGTTTAACAGCATGAGGGAAAGAACATTGCATTTTCATTTCCTTTGCGTCAGGAACATTAAAATTGAAGAACTGACAGAAACCACATGATAACATGGTTCAGAGGCCACCGGGGTGCTGCGTGCCTGCTTTGCAGAAGGCGAAACAAGCAGGATTCCAAAAGTGCAAGCTACACCAGCATTCATGGATTATTATTATTAGATCTAAGCACGCAATTCCCTCTCAATGATACCTGGACAAACACACGCTCTTTTTCCACCTACGTACTGTCCTGGGAAGCTGTGGTTGTTTCAAACTCAATGTTATTTCTGCAAGCAGATCCTTGTCTGTTAGGTTATCACTGGGGATATCCACTGTGATGTTCAGAGGGAGCTATCAATTCAGTGCCCTTTGGAACTGGCCACAATCTGATTAACGCAAAAATCCAGCAGGTTTTTTCTATCACAATTAGCCAAGTGATACCCGAGTCAGACCTCACAGTAAAACAGGCATTGTTTCGAGTAGAAAACTCTATTTCTGTAAAATTTCACACATCCACATTAGAATTTGCAACATCTGCTACAGGGTGTGTTCAGCGAAGTCAGTGAAGGCACAGAATGCTTACAAGTTTAGCAAAGAGAGCATCTTTCTTTGCCTCAGTGAATTTTGCCTTCTTGTCACAAGTAAGTGAAGGGCAGCAGGAGAGCACCACACCCAGAAAGGTTTGCAGACAGCTCAAGAAGAGCAGAGCAGGAAATGTTGTGAGAACTGGCTCCTCTGCCAATGTATCGTTCTTAGCTTATTGAAATTGTTTGGGACTGTGGGCTTCTGGTTTGATAAGATGCCTGAGAAGGATTTTGAGGACGAATGTTAATTTACACTCTGTTTCATGGGATGAAGGGCTCATTTTCAGTTGTCATCCTTAAATGCTTCTGTGTGTTTATATTATCAGAGAGAATCAGGTTTATTTTTAAGTCTCTTCCAAACTTTTGAAAGGAAAATTCACCTTCATGGAAAATTTGCTTTGTAGCACCATGAAGTCCCTCCAGGATAAGTGATCACAAGGCTGACATTAAGGAGGATGTGCAGTTCCTTTTGACAGGACTCTCCCCAGCCCAGACAGCCCTCAGGCACTCAAGCAATCTTTCCTCCAGTGAGCAGTCACCATTTCAGGCAATGTTTGCTCATTATTTCCATCAAAAGATGGAGAGATCCCCTTGTGCTGTGTGTATTAATTGGACAGTTATCACTGTTGCATCAGAGGCTGGAATCTGTTAACGGGTGCTCTGATGATGTGCCTGGGGGACACCACAACTGCTGCAGTCAGGGACAGCATCAACTCAACTTCACATTAACTCTTGTGCTTCAAGGACATCTCTTCCAGTAAGAACCAAGTTACATCCCACACTCAATTTTCTTCTCTCTTACTACCAAGCACAGATAAATGTAATTGCATCTGCCTTCATAAATCCTTCCATTAAAGCGTATCCTGAGGTTACAGAAAGGTTCAGAAGGCACATTTGGCTCAATCAGAAAATTTAAACATTGTGGTACGAAGCATGCGTTGTACAAGAGAGTAGTGTGGTAAAACTGGCTCCTGTGCATTTGGAAGGACACAGCCACTTGCAGGACAGCAGTGCCAAAAAGGTCATTTCTCCCAGAGGAGCTATGAGCTAAGGCTTGCTGTGTGACACATTAGAGAAATGACACAACCAGTGCCAGCTGCTGTCTGCTCCTCGTCTCAGGCTTTACAAGTCTGGCGAGATTGCCTTGAAGTCCGATCACAGCAAGGGGAAAGCATCACACCAAGCTTTCCTCTTCCTTCACAGGTGGGTGGGTGGGAAGGAGAGCCCCCACCATGCCCCCAAGGCAAGTCACAATGGTTTTGTGCACAGTGCAAAGCTGACTGCTGTAATACTTCTCCGCAAGGGAAGACAGGGTGCATGTTACTCAAGAAAGAGCCCTCATTGTAAGGGCAAGGAAGGAGTAACAAGGCTCCTGACCCTGCTCTGAGGATTTGAAAGACATGGGGAGTGAGCAGGACCCAGGTGGACCCTGTCTAATGTGACCAAGTGCCAGGCACAGTGTTCCCTGCAGCTTTCATATGGCCTCTGCTGAAAAGCGCCCAGCCAGGATCTAAAGAAACCCATCACTGGATCCTGGCTGCTTTTAAGCATCACAGCCAGCAGCTGGCTCTGCACGGTTACCATATAAATGCAGCTGCTCTCAGGTGACATCTTAAAACAGATTTCATGTAAGAGAAAAACCTCTCTTGTTTTACATGCATTTTAGCTTTGCAATTTAAAGAACAATAATCTCACATCTAGCCTCAGCAAAGTTACTCTGAGTATGTGCTACATGGACTCCCACATTTTGAAGCCCTTATCCTGCACATTCTGACTCTGCAGAGCCATGCAGACATACTTTGGGTTTATATCTGGTTGAGCCGAATAGCAATCTTTCTTGGAATAGCATACAGTCAAATGAGTGTGTTGGCTGAATGGACAGATGATTGGACTTGTAGGATCAGGGGCAAAAAGGAAAGTGGGAAACCTAGGGAGAAGTAAGGAGGGATCAGCTAAGAGGAAGGGAGGGTTAAGTTCAGTGAGCTCACAGGAAGATTAGGGAACACAAAGACACATTGAAGTGATGGACTTCTGTTTGCATATAGAATCACCCACTGTACAGACATCTCTCTGTTTTTAGCCAAGCACCTCACTAACAGCAGAAGAGTGTTTGGCAGCTTCCCAGCTCTCTGAGATGAGTTAGCAGCAACAATAAACCAGAGTGAGCAGAGCCCTGCAAGAGCAGCCCCATTTCCTCAGGTACTCACGTTGTGAACGCAGGGTTGTATTTTGCACCAAGGTAGTAAGAGTAAAGGTTGAACATTCCAATCATGAAGGCCAGGAACACCATGATGAAGATGACCATGAACTTGAAGATATCCTTCACAGTCCTTCCCAAAGAGATCTGCAGGGGCCCGAAGCTTTCGTTGGCTGGAAGAATGTAAGCAATGCGGGAGAAGCTGAGTACCACAGCTATTGCATACAGTCCTTCTGAAATGATCTGAGGATCCGAGGGAAGCCACTTGTTCCTGGCTAAAACAATACACGGACATCAGATATTAGTAAAGAAAAGTGGTAGGTGGATGTTATGATGACAAATGAATCCTTTTTAGGGCTGAAGCTTGATTCTGGCCAGCAGTTAAAGGAAAAAAAAGGTTTGAAATAACTGGTCACTGAAGTCTTCAGCACTTACAAAGATGGGCAAGAAATAGTTGCATTTTTGACATGGAAAAGATGAGAAATGAGCAAGTCACTGAGATTTACCAAAGTCACACAGCAGATAAATGAAATAAAGTTAAAAAACTGTGAGAGTTTTGATTTCCTATTGTAGCATCAGCTGCGCTGTCCCTTTTTTGACTGATGCCCCTGAGACTGAAAGCCAAAATCACAACAGAGCAGAGTTTGGCTATAACTCTAATTAGATACATGGTACTATGTCAATACATGGAAGAGAAATATTAGAGAGGCTGAGATTTCTCTCTCCATAACTTTAGAAAAGGAAGCCTGAGTTTGTTCAGATAAGGCAGGTAAAGCCACTAAACATATCATCATTGTGTTATCTTTAAATTGAAACTAATAACATCATTGTGTTATCTTTAAATTGAAATTAAAATGACAACAGAGCCACTCCAGTATTTCTACTTTAAAAAGTGTCTTATTGATATCAGATCTGCATAGTTTGTTTGCTGTACTGAAAAATTGAGCAGTTATATTAATATAGCTTGTAGGTGTCATTGCATCAGCTGAGCTCCTTGATGAAAGTACTGACTCAGAGCTAAAACAAGTGACATCATAAAGGACACAGCAGTAAACTTCAGCATTATTTCCAGTAATCTGTACCCAAGGAAAAGCAGCAGATGGAAGAATTCACAGGATCTGCTTGTGATATTCAGTTCTGGACCCTTTGCACTTCTGTATCATGAATTCATTACAAATGGGTCACCAGCAAACCAGAAAGAGCAAAACCACAGCCTGAGCTCAGAGGCCACTTGCTTGCTGGGGCAGGGAGAGGGAAGCTTACCCTCTGAGAGGCCACAGCAAGCAGGAGGCTGAGTGAGTTTGTGGCTGCAGGCTCAGGGCATGTGTCCCTGGTGCCACAAGGTGCAAGTCTACAGTGAATGAGAACTGCCAGCACGGATCTGCCTCTGGTCCAAGCTCATTGCTAGAACTTTGCCTTGCAAGCCTAGTAAGCAAAGATTGCTCCTCTGCGCTCACATTCGCAGACCTCTATAAGCAATGTCTCCACTGATTTTGCTCAAGGTTCTATCTCAAGTTTACAGAGGCATGCAACAAGTCCTGCCCCTACATGAGAGTGTAAAGCTCTGCTCGTTTGCAAATATCAAAAACGTCAAAAATAATGTTAACCAAGGACTATGCTATTGCTTGCATTTCCAAATGTTAGCACTCAGAAATGCACTCAGAAATAAAGGTTTTCTCTTGGAGAAGGAAATGTATGGGTGTGATTACTATTTGTATCTCTATTACACAGACATTAGATGTAACAGATGCAGAGCACACCACCAGTTAAAAATGCAGCTCCAGATCTCACACTGGTTCACATGTCCCTCCCTTTGCATTTGGAAAATGAAATGAGTTCATCGTCTATACTTTAAGTTATATCCTCCCAGGTCACAATAATTCATTGCTAAAGCTATTTTTCAGGATGTGATTGACATAAGCCTCAGAAAAAGATCAGAGACTCGATGAAGGTCAGATCTCAGCTCTTTTTGTCTGTTTATGAATATTGCTGGAATGGGTAAATCTCAGAAGAATAATTTTAATTTGAAAATAATTTTCATAAATATCACGAGAAGGTACTTTCAGCACGATCACACATCAGCTTGAAAGAGCAAACAGTGTTAGACAGAAAAAAGCTTCTTACCGTAAGTAAAGTAAGCAACTTCAGGGGGAAGGGTGACATTATTGAGGTCATCATCTTGAACGTACTGGTCGACGTACTGTTGTGCTTCGGTCGCTTTGAGGAAAGCCATGAACCTGGCAGTGAACGATGCCACAAAGATGGACAGCATCCCAAAGTCCAGAAGGTTCCAGAGATGGACCACGTACTCTCGTGGGCCCTCTTCCCAGATTTCCTTACACTCTGACCATATCATTCCTGCAGAGAGGCCAGAGCACGTATAACCAGGAGACAAAGCACTTTTTGTGTTCTGACAGACCCACTCCCTGGCTACCAGTGGCTTCTTAAACTGAAGCAAGTAATTCTTCAGTTAAATTGACTTTCCTCAAGAGAACGCTTAATGTCATCTTTTCTTACAAATGAGTGCATCTTTAAGCTAGTGTACTCCTTCGAGCATACAAGTCTAACATTTCAAAATTTCACTAGATTAATCAATGGTAAAACAGATTTCTGCTGACGTCACTGAAAGCGCAGTTCACAAATATTGAGGATGTTATAAAACCCTACGGGGCATCTACTTGTGAAAAAAAATGCAGATTTCCTCTCTTCCCTCCAAAATCTTCTTGCTAAGCTGGGCCATTGAAGACAGCATTGCTGGGGTTTTTCTCCTCCCTTAATGCAGAGCATGGGACCATTTTGAGAATGGAAACAGCTTTTTAAAAGGAAATCTGACCTAGCAGTAAATGTAGCCTGAACAGAGAAAAGGAAAAGCAGAAGTTCTGTCCTTGAAGATCTTTTCATTACGTTTTATATACCAAATAATAACGAATTTCCAGATGCTAAAGCCTGCTTTACCACTTCGAAAATCCTGAGTTTATCCTGAATTTTGGATCTTTCTAAGAGTAGACTTACAGATAAATCTAAACACCAAAGCCAAAAAATTCAAAGATTTTGACATCCATGCTGTACTGGGAGTGCTGGGGAAAAGGGATGATTTCACTGGGTGAACTGGAACAGAGAGCTCAGGTCAGGTTCACCAGCTTGCTCAACATTCAATCATAACAGGACTCCAGGGCCAAAATGTTTCAGAACAGATAAAACGCTGGAATATTTTACCCACTGGTAATTATAAATATTTCCTCCAATCCTGTTTCCATAGCAGCAGCAAAATTCACATTTAATCAAGAATGAGCAGGGCCGGCCAATTTCCATGCAGCCTCCTGCAACCATGTCCTTTATATGAACTCTTCTTCATCCTCTTGGCTGGAAGCTCTTGTGGTGTGGCATTTAAATGCATTTGTCAGCTACTTCAGAGACTCCTGGAAGCACATGCAGCCCCAAGAGGTGCAGTCAGGAGCTGGTTATAGGGAAGGAAACAAGTCAGTGCAAGGCTGACAGGATGAAGAACAGATGTCGTCAGTCCTTGAGCACTTGTAAGGGTTTGGAAGATGAAGGAAAGATAAGCTCTCTCTATTTCAGGCACTGCAAGCCTGCAACCTCTGTAGCCCTGGGATCTCCAGGTAAATCCCAAGAACTGCACCATGACATAGGTTATGGCTTGTACAGATCTACCCTGGGAGAAAGCCTGTGGTCTGCTGAGTGTTGAGCAAAGCCAGGGGGAGGCAGAAGCATTCACAGGTTCTTGGCTGAGTGAAAGAGGAACTTCATCCCAAGCCATAATTTACCATGGTGAGATCTAATAATAAATAGCTCGGGGCAGAAAGTGAAAGAATTGGTTTCTCAGGAACTGTTCTGGAGTAAGGATGAAATATTAAAGGAACATATTTCTGGCTCCAAAAAAAAAATTCTCTAACTGAGAGACGTGAGACATCAGCCTGCGCACTATGTGCGCATATCGCATAAAAAGTACTGAAGTACTTCAGGAAATATTACGTGCACGTCATTGCCAAACACAGCACTTCTTCACTGATGCCCATAAATGTCTTTCCTGGTTTAAATATTAACTCTCCTACTCAAATTTATTTCTAATCTCGGTCACTTAATATACCTAAGTCACAGATTAATGTAGTAAGACATGTCTAAAACCGAGTGGACTGACTAAAATTAGAATCACTCTGTGAAAGTATCTCACTGTTGGCCTATAATTTACATCATTCTTTTCACCAACTACGTGACAGTCATTTTTTATCCATACATACGGAAAAATGTCTATTCAGGACAAGTAGAAAAGTTACAGTAATTACGTGGTTAGTACTGCTGGCTAATTATATATACATTGTGGAAGAGCATTCAAATCTTCTAAAATAAAAATACTGAAAAGAGAGAAAGTAGATAAAATTCAGAGAACAAGACTTAAGATGGGATGTACAATAGAGATAAGTAGGCAAGTGAGGCTCAAGTAGATTTTGCTGGGTGTGATGGCATATCAGTACTGTATTTCTGAGGCCCTTGATGGCTCTGGGAGAGATCATTCCCCTGAATTTGATGCATAGAGAGATGCTATGAGTCCCCTCTGCTCCCCAGTTCCTGCAGGTGCCTGCTTTCCCACACTGGGAATCTGGAACCGTCACCTCGATGTGCACTCCTGGTTTCAGGAGGGAAAGGAGAGTCAAGCTACAGGAACAGCCTGTTTAGAAGAAAAATGGGTGTGCAAGGCATGCTGTTCACCACCCGTGCACCAAGAGGAACAGTTTGTCAGATTCTTATATCCACTAGCCTGATACATAAATCATAAGCAACTGATGTTGGAGAACCTACTTTGAGCCTTCCAAGGTCTGCCAAAGGCTGCAGGATTAGCAGAGATGGTTGTGCTCAGACAGTGTCCACCCAGAGCTCCACTGCTTGCTCTGCTGCTTTTGCAAAGGGAAAATTGTCTCTCTAAATAGAACCTCCCTACTCTTAATGAGCATTTTGGGCACATTTCTCACATAGAAAATCCCAGCCTTCCTCATGCAAGAGATGGAAAGACCTGGATGCAGGGTGAAGGGGCAAGGGGCACAAACACCTGAGGTGTATGAGTCTAACACACTGTGCCTAGCATTGTAAGGCCAAGGGGTAATTTCTCGTATGAGAGCATCACTGTATTTCTCTGCACTGATGAGTTTGCCCTCAGTAGATCTTGAATGGTCATTTTTAACAAAAAGCAGTGAGAGCAAAACAGCATTTTCCCATCTATAAATGCTATTGCTTATCTGACTCTTCACAGGAACATTAAATGGGCTACCTGACTGATTCCAGCAATCCTTTACAGCCATTTCAGAACTGCAGGCTACTGGACAACAGAGCCTCTGCTATGGATTTTTGAGCAGAATAAAGTGCTTGCACGTCTGAAAGTTGTTGTCTCCACTTAGTTTACTTCAGTACTCACCTCCATTACAAACAGTTGGGAGCTAGACATGAAAATGGGATCTTTTTGTCTAACAGTAGCCTGTCATCCTTGCACCAGTAGTTTTTCCTTAAATATATATATATGGACCAATTTTCATAGCTCCAGCAAGATTATTTTCAGGGGGTGTTATCACAAGTTTTTCTCGCTCTTGGCCACAATATGCCATGTTAAAGCATCACATTATTCTCAAATAATGCTATTCTGAACATCTGTTACAATATTTTTGTTGACAACCAGGTAACTTAGACAGTCAATTTTCTCTCTCCCAAGAGAATCAAGATCAGGGACCTGTAAACTAATAACTCAAAAATAGTCTGCTATAGTTGAAGCAAGTAAGGTGTCATCAACATTCATCATTGCTACCATAATATGAAGGAGAAAAGAGAAGGTACAGAAACAAGAAAAAGGTGTTTTAAAATGAGAATAAATAAGATTTCAATCTTATTGTGCTATGAATTGATATGTAGGTAATCAGCTATGCTTTTGAGCCTGAAGAAAGCAGCTGCAGCCATTGCCAAGCAAGATTAAATATAGCCATGTAAATCTAGTACATAAGAGATTTACCACACTTCAGTGTATACTTACTATCTACTTTTATTTCTGTCTTTAGAATACATATCTCGTCATCTTTGCCTGTGGTATTTGGCTACAGCATTGCATTTATCTAATTATATTTTATGTATACATCTAAAAGAGTAAATATCTACAATGTTCTTGCACCCAAAGACTGGGTACTTTATGATCCTTAGTGCCTTGATTGTTGTTAAAGTTGATGGTCAATACATGGACCGTTAAGTTTCCAAGTACCCAGGCCAGCTGTCCACATGCACTGAAATTTTTGCACTAGAGTAGCCAAAACATTATTTGAAGCTCTACTGTGGGCAGACAGACAAAATGGCCAGAGAAGACTGTCAGTGCTGATGTAGGCAGTCATTAGAAAATCTCATTATATTCAGAAATCTGTACAATGAATCATTTTCCTTCTCCCAGGAAAGTGAAAACCTTCGCTTTTAAATGAAATGTTTTCTTCATCTCTCAGGAACTCTCCAGGCAGGCAGATACTTTCTGCCTATAAGAAAAGAATACCTAGGCTAAAATCTAATCATCTTGTCCAACTGCTTTAATATCATTTTAAAAATATCTCTTACTCTATCCAGTCTGGCATCTATTCAGTTTTTTTTTCTTGTCTAATATCCTGTATGGGACTTCACTCACTGCGAGGACAGGGAACAAAGAAATGGTGGCCAGGAAGTCATCAGGTAGAGCAGCCCTATTCTACTTTTCTGAGGGATTTAATGTCATCAGTACTTATAGAAGCGTGACATTATACGTCCTAGTCCAAGAAAATTATAAAAACCATGGTGAAAAGTAAAAATAGGTACAGAACAGGTAGATAAAGATTCTGCAGAGTTGATAAGCTCAATTTCCCAATAAATCTTTCTGAGCTTGTTGAGATTAACGGTTCAAAATAGCGGACCTGCCAGGAATAAATGGTGCCAGGAAAAGTAATACATCCGAATCCACCAAACAAAAACGCATGAAGTTTAACTTGCGCACATGACATAGTTTTGCACTTGAAGAGTTCATCCAAAAGAATCCGTGCTTTATAAATTTTAGGCAACTTCACTTCTTTTTAATAAGTTATCTCACCAGAAGCTGTTTCCTACTACGAACCTGATGAAATCCAGCTCTTATTTACCCAGCTACTTTTATCACTAGATCTCAGGGTTCTTTTCAAAGAAGCAAACAACAATATATACCCATTTTACAGATGAGGTAACTGAGGTCCAGCGAGTTATAACAGGATGCCATAGCAGGGCAATATAAGAAGCTGTTTGTTCACATTCCAGAGGACACATTTTTTCCCCACTCAGAGAAGCTGTAAGTTACTATGACTACATAGAATACTGGAATATCACTGCCTATCATGCTGTGTTAGTTAAGTTTAACTTTCCTCAAGGACTTTAAGACATTTTGGTTTTGCTTACCCAATACCCACTTCATGATCAGCAATTCTGTCCATGAGAACTGGGTGGTTTTGACTCTAAATATTTGTTTGGGATGATCTATGATGGTTTCGTTGGGAAGATTTTTCACTCCTTCAAACCGATCCGAAGCGTTCACTACTAACAGTCCAAGGAAGATTGTGAAAGAAACTGCGTGTGCCACAAACTTCATAAAAGGGCTTCGGAGGGTCCGTCCCAACTGAAATGAAACATACACAAGATAAAACTTTTGCTTCCTTCTGTCCATGTCAGCATCATTTCTCCCATTCACCCACATATATTACTCCAAACCCTCCTGAGAAAGTAGTAAGCAGAAAATGAAAGAGAAGAACATTAATATGAGATGTGCTTACGTGTGTTGTATGAATATATTCGCGTGTATCAGCATTAAACATAACAACGTGCCTACTTCTCCTCTTCTTTATAACATCCTAAGCAGTAGTATATTAGAATCTTTTATTAATGCTGACTTTTGGTTCACTAACAATGTGTAGGAAGTATCATTTCATTTAAAGATCCTTTTGTAATACTTTTTATATGCCTTGATATGAAAGTCTTCTCTTAAAATTACCACAAAATCTTGCAGATTGACTACCTAGAACATATGGATTAATTTCAATACAGTAAGACAAGAATAAGCGCAGCAATGATCTGAGCCATTTCCTATTCAACTAGTATTTGTTCAGATATTTCTGTAAAAAAAAAATCCTATTCAGTTTAAATAATACTTTTTTACATTTTCTGTGGCCTAAGTAACCATTATTCCAGGAAGATGTCAATATACAGCACTGCAAGTGCCACGTTGTACATATGCTTTCCAGAACAACGTCAAAGCACGTGGGATTTTTTTGCAGTATATTACACACTGATTAATTTCCCTTGATGACAAGACATCCTCAAAATTTTCTTAATATCTATCCCTTGATCATAAGGCCTCATAAGAAACATGAGAAAGGACTAACCTATTTCCTTACTTAGCTCCAGCAGCAGCTTTAGTTGAAGTCCTTTTCAAATGAAAGCAAGTCTCCAGTCGTTGCAGGAAAAAGAATAGCTTTAAAGCAGGGATATTTAGGTCTAACAGAAATGTAAATAGAGCCTTATGATTCTTTCTATTCTCTCTTTTTCTTCTATGAAATGTAAAAATGTCAAAAATAGGATATTCTATTCTGTCAATGTCATAAACTGTTAGAAATTTTTTAAGTGTTTCTAAGTACCAGAAAGACTTTCCAACACAATCTACTGTATTCAAAAGTCCTTATTAACAATTTACTTCCTACCAACATCCATAAGTATGCGTTTAGGAAAGTGGATATTGCCCTGACTCAAAGTCCAGGCTTCCTTAGTCTTATCTAGGAATATTATGGCAGATGTAGGAGGTCTTCTGTTTAAATGAAATGTATTAGAAACAATGCCAACACTGATGACTGCGGTTCATGCCTCTGCTGCAAAACCTTGGTGTGGTGCTAGTTCTCAACAAGTATTTCTGGTAGATGTTGACTAGATTTACATTTCGTAGCAGACCTTTTTATATTTCCAGTGTGGATGTCCTACACAGTAGTAACCTCCAATATTTCCTTTTGTGACCAGTCTGGGAGAGCTTAAAGAGCAAATTATAACAACTGTGAGTACTCAGAACCATTCTCAGTAGGTTTTAAGAAAGTATACTTGCTACCTATGCATGGCACATACCCACTCTCAATTCCCTAAGAGTAGAAAAACACTTCCTTCAGAAGCCTAAATTGTTTCCTAATAATTAGACATTTTCTCTTGTCTGTAGAAACTTAAAAAATAGATACCTAAGATTATAGTAGTTCTGCCACTCAGCATGATGTTTTATGACATTAAGATATTTTTCCAAGCACTGCAATATTGTTAAACTCAAGGTGTGTCATTCTTGTATGTATCAGTTTCTCAATTTCTTTATTAAATCAAAATTTCACCTTCTTTCAGATGGAGACTGCATGGTAATGCCTGACTGCTGCTGTTAGGATGACAGAAATGCTGACAGAGTGTGAGTACCAAGGTTCATTCTTAAGAGAACATCTCATTTCATGAGCTGAAATCTTATCTTTATCATAGGAAAATTATAAAGCCTATAGAAATGTGAGAAAAAAAAATATAAAAGTTGAGAGTGAAACAGATTTCCAAATGCAAACTAATCTTAATTCCATGAGATAGGAACAAATAAAGATAGAAACTGCAAAAAAAGAAAAGGTCTTCACTGTTTTCAGCACTATGTTCATAGCAGAAGAGTGACATACACTGTAGACGATATATGTAGGTTAAGTGGGGAGGTAAATGTCCAGAGAAAATGGTGCAAATATGGTTTTAAGTGGACTGAAATGCTATTTATGGACTGGACAGTTCCAGTGCATCCCCAGTATCATTTCAAGAAAGCCAGAAAACAGCCCAGACAATGAGAGCTGCTCGTCACGATTGATGTTAATGCTGTAGCACTTGAATGTGCACTTTGAGGGACCAGGGAAGGGATGATACATCCTGAAGTTCTGCACAGTGTCCGAACAGTCCTCCTTGCTCTTGCTATTACAATTTTGGGCAGCAGAATGCACAGTTTTTCCATCTCGCCTCTTATCTTCTCTTTAGACAATCAGATAAATGTTTTGGAGTCCAACGTATAAACCAGCAGTTCGTTTCAGAGTTGTGACCTCTATGAGATGAATGAGTCAACGCAGACATGTCAGGATAGAAAAGCTTACGCTTTATGAGATTTTTGTCAGCAGCTTGTCCATCCAGAGATGAATGAGCAAATGACACTACAATTGCTTTTAATAAATAGCAGTGAGCAACTGAATGCAAAAAGATGACTTTGGATTTCAGCTGCAGGCCACTCATTTGCTTGGGCATCAATGTGTCTTTTAGGTCAAGCCTGATCTAAGTTAAACACCTCAGCTGACTGTTACTATGGAAAAATTTAAATCTCACATAGTTTTGTACCATCAGAATTAATTCAATGCCTTTAAATCAAACTAAATACTTGTAAGTAGTGACCAGGGCAGAGCTGATCAGCCCAAATCATCACATGCAAGCCATCATCACCATCATCCTTTTGGAAAATAGCTGCCTGCATAAAATTATCTACAGTAACAGTACACTCATGCATCAGCCCTCAACCCATGAACCTAATAATGGTGATTTTGAGTGAGTTACCAGTTCCTGGGGAAAAAGGGCATTCATTATCCCAATATTCAGTTATTTATATTGCAGGCTCCAATCAAAAAATCAAGACTACATTGTTCTGATCAATAGAAAACCATGCATTGAAAGACAATTTCTGAAATAACTTCCAACTTGACTAGGATAGAAGGCTAGATGTGCTTTTTCAGAAGAAAAAAAAGTCACTAAAACAAGACACTGAAAAATGAGAATGCACAAAAGGTTTTGTGCAACAAAAAAAAAAAATCACAAAAAAGGAAAAATTAAGGGAAAAATTGTTCTGTTCATATTTTTTTTTTATTTTTAATTTTAATATCCCTTCCTCATGAAATTAAATATCAAATACCTTTCTCAGTCATTTCTTATTTATGTTGCAATTTAGTTCAAGGTTTGGGCTGAGTTTTTGCCCTGTTGTCTTTGTTTGTTTTATGTTTTCCATGTTTTTATGTTTAAATTCTCTGCTTATTTCTGGTCTAACCTTTTTCCTCACCTATTGTTGCATTCAAATACAAAGCCTGTACTTCTGGGAATACACCAAAAACATTGCTGTGGGCTGGTGTGTCAGCTCTCTGCACATTCAACGGAGGAGAAGGAAATTAAACAGCTTCATAGATCCCCGCCAGACTGAGTTCCTACATAAAGGAGTCAACAGTACATCCACCTGAATTCACACTGTCACCTAACCAAAACCAACCACAGTACAGCCCGGGTTTCACTTGTGCTTCTCCATGGGAAACTCTGGAGTCGTGTCCAGTATTCATAAAACCTTTTAGCTTGTGTGTTGATACATTCCTCGTGAAGTTGCATTCTAAAGCACTGTAAGAGAAAGTACTTGTCTTGGAGATGCTTTGGAGGACACCAAGCCTTAAAAATGTTTTATTATCTTGGATGCCCAGGAAGACTTTTTCAAAAGGTTTATCTAGTTTTACTTACAGATAAATCTTTTAAATTACAGTGTTTTCTTAATACCTGACAGCAGATCTATAATTTCTCGGGCTTGGCAAATTTAGGCAATTCTTTGCTGGATTTTTAAAGGAAACATAAGAAGCTGCTTTCAAGACAGAGTAAATTACCAATGCCAGGGGTCATTTCTATCAGACTTAAGAACCCTTGATAGTCCTCTTGCTGAGAACGCTCTACCTTGTAAAGGATGATGTTGCTGAACGTGAAATGAATTTCTCCCTTGCCACCTCTTTTTCCTTCAGCAAGTGTAGTGAAAAAAGTCTATTTATCAGTCAGCCACACATCTATTTATCTCCACTCATTTGAGCAGTCTCCCTCAGGATGGAAATCTGCTTACCGAGCTCATACCACAGACAGCTCAAGCTTGTACACAGGCCAGTGGTTGGCTCTGGTCCTGCGACCTCTAAGCCTTGGCAAAACTCTCCTGCTCCACTGGGTGCTGTGAGATAGAGCACAGCCATATTTAGGAATATGGAAATTTTCCAAATTTCATCATCTTTTCCATCAAATCCATAAAGATTGTTGATTAATTAAAGCCTTCCCTGCACCCCTAAGCTGTCCTCTACATCTTACCAGAGTTTCAGGTACACGTGCCACAGTAATGATCCACTCACTGAAAACACAAGATCAGAAAGAAAGAGGAATGGGAAGACAAGAACCCAGAAAAAGAGAGGAACTTGCAACAGTAAGTACAGGAAATGAATGAGTCAGAATGTCAGAATAAACAATGTGCACCTCCAGGTGTCCATACCTTGCTGCAGGGAGCAATCCAGTAGGCTATGGCAAGGAAGGGCAGGCCTATGGAGACCCCAAAGACAGCCAGGAACTTCACAGCTATGGATTGCTGCCGTAAGCCTGAGAGGTTCTCATACCACATGGTAAGCAGCTGTTGCTGGCAGTTGGGGTGAGCAACGAACTGTAAGAGGAAACAGGAAAAGGAATATTAGCAGCACTGTCTGAAGAGAGTGAGATTTTGGCAAGCAATAAGCTGAACTCACCCAACAGAAAAATACAGGATGTGTCTTTGTCATCCAACACGCTTTTGGTGTCAAAAAAAAAAAACAACACAACTGCAAAATAACCAACCCAAGTCTCAGTGTAGTGGCAGAATGAGCTTCAGTTCTGGTTCTTGCCTTCTCCCTAGATAGATGATTATTTGGACTGTCTAGGCCAAAGCTCAACACCTTTCAGTGGACAGTAAGGACAGAGCACCTCTGAGGGGTTAGGATCTATACCTCAGACAATCACATTGAGTCACAGAAAAGCAGCAGAGAGGTACTGCAATGCTAGAAGTTGAAAAAAAAAATCTCTGATAAATAGCTAAAGCCATTGAAGGAGTAGCTTAACACAGCACCAATATAATATTGTTTATAATCATTGCATATTGACCCAAAGTGAGCCATTGTGCATTGTTCTCCTGTAAACCGAAAGAGGTCCGGCTGGTATTTTGCAGTGGGCAACTTTAAATGCTTTATCTCAGATTATCTTTCCAAAAGGATGTCTCATTCTTCACTGATCAGAGAAAAAGACAAATTTAGAAACAGAAGGAAGTGCTCTGGTACAGAAAGAACATATTTTGTATCTTAAAACTGAGATTCTTTAGTTTGTTGTTCAGGGGAAAAAGAAAAGGTGAGCAGCAGACAACTGAAAAGGGCAATTTCTTAATGGTAAAATCACAGCATCACTGGATCCCACAGAGGAGTTTTATTATAAAAAATTGAACTTCTTTATTTCATATTGTTCATCAGAGTGATTGAATTTAGCATGTGACTGTTTTTAATAACAAAGAGAGATAATTAAAAGGCAAAATAGCTGAAAGAAAAGATGAAAAATAGATATGTGGCTAATGTGGCTGATTGCGTCTGGATAACTGAATGTTTCATTTATGAGTTTGGTGGGTGAATAAACGCTCTGAGAAGGGAAATGCAAAACCCTCCACTATTTCAAAAGGCAGAATTTTCTGGAGGTAGGGAGAGGGAGAAAGACTAGAGAGAGGAAGAGGAAAAAAACAGAGGCTACAAGTTCCTACTGTGCTCTCATCTACACTGTCCTTGCAAAAATGATCACATCAGAAATATAATGGAGTATATTCTAGACAATGGTATGACAACAAAACTGTTACTGTGATTCTTAATTGCTAGAGCAGAATGAAATACAGTGGCACCTAATTGGGATGGCTATGGAATAGCACAATTCCACCTTTAACAGCACATTAGTGACCATTTAAGATGCAGTTCTTCAGATGAATTAGCCTTTGGGGCAGCAGAAAGGATATGTTTCTCAAAAATGAAAAAGGAAAGCCATCTTTCAGTGAGGAAGCTTTACAGGGTGAAGAAATTTGTTAGGTACTTTTAATCTCTTTCATCTTGAGGAATGTTTCCTGGAAATATTAACAGTTTGCTATGCTTTCAAGTTGTTTCTCCCCCTCCCCAAAAAGTATATATTTAAAAAGGATATATTATAAGTCATCAGTCCTGATCATCTGAACACTTAAAGTTTAAGGTTAAGTTGATATCAACAGTACTACAATGACAGACTTCTGAGGGGTCCCTGCTTGCTCAGGCTAATTATCTTCCTGGCAAACAGCCGAAAACCATGGAAGGAAGCTGGAAAGAAATGATTCCCTTCATAAATTATTTTTTTCTTCTTTAGGTAAGATGAATTCAAAATCAGCTTTAAAGGCTCATAGAAAGGAAAGTTACACCGGTAGACATGCAGACTTCAGCAACAGGCCAAAGCACCAGCCAGGCTTCCTGGCTTCCTCCTGCTCCTGTCATCATTCACTGCATTATGAGGATTGATTAAAAGAGATTCAGTTGCCCTTGGCAATGAAGCAGCCAAAGACTTCTGCTGGTTGGCATTTCAGAGAATTCACAAGACACTTTAATACGCTCATTGTTTCACTCCGTCTGGGAACAGTTAGAATGAAAATACAGATACAGGGAAACAGAGAAGGAATTGCCATAAAACCAAATTCACTGGAATAACTCATTTTGTATAACACAATTAAGATTGACATCAAGGCTCTATGGCATACTGGTAATCATTTTCTGATTATTACAGAAATGAAGAAAAAAGAATAAGATAACATTGTGAATGGATTTTGATCAGTTATTTGCATATATCAAGCAGTTTGACTTTTCATTACATTTTCCTCATCGTATATTAATGAAATAGGCAGCAATCATTGAACAACGTCAGCCTTCTCTCAACCAAAACATCAGAAATTGATCTTAGATTCTCAAAGACACAAAAGAGCTATTTAACTCTGTTTTTTCAGAGAATGGCCGCAGACATCAAGTTGGATATTACACTAATATGCTTGGCATCACAATCACAGAACATTCTTCACAATTTCTACACTCAGAAGTGGCTACAGCAGCTTTCCTGATCCCATGCCACACATAACCCCATAGATGGTCATGGATTTTCCCTCTGATACACATATTTGTGAGACCTATTAATAAAAGAGCACCTCTCTGCAGCCTGTGAATTACACACGCAAGTGGTTTTAAGACCTTTTTTAACTTAAAAGTGCAAGTGCAAAGAGATTTTAAATAATTCAATAATTTTTAAGAGCTTCTGGAAGACAAATACTGACATCTCCAAAAGTGTTCCACACTATAGGGGAGTATGCTATAGGTTACTATAGGTTAGCTTGCTTAGCAATCAGGATTAGTACATTAGTTTAAGAACCAAGATATTAGTTTAGCAAAATAAATTCATAAGTGTTAGTTCTAAAACTTTCCATTTCAGCTTTAGTAGGTGAACAGTTTTGTTTTTCCTCAATAATTTTGCACAAGGGACATAATAGAATACTTTTATCTTCTGCGTCAATGATTTTACCTCATAAGAAGTACTGGAGTCACAACAGAATACTTTTATCTTTTGCCTCAAAATATGCAAGGACATTTTCCTCAGGTTCCACATACACTGTTTCTAAAAAATGGTTCACTGTGGTCTAATAAGCAGTGGAAATCTTCCAGACTGGGGAAATTGAATAAAAGTGAGTCAAAGGTCTCAGTGCTGAAGCTGATAGTGAAAAAGGAGAAGTAGGTGGACATTGAACACCCTAAATACCACTGAGCATGCCCAGAGGGACATTAGTCCTTGAGAAAGAACGCATACGTATGCCAGTGTGTTGTGTATGTATGTCTTAACTGTATAAGTGTAGAACCTGAACTCTGAGAGGGCACAGTTGTTCATCAAGTTGCCTGGTAGGTATCATGAGGGATAATGCAATGTCACTTTCTAACACCACATCAGAGTTAGAGTTTTCTTCCTACATTAAGAGTTTCTGATCTAGCAAGAGACCCCTCTGCTTACAGAGCTGTTTCACCAATGCAGAACAGGACGTGAAGTAGCTCAGTCAAAATTGCTCCAGTTTTCTGGGAAACACACAGTACAGGAAAAACGCCAGTATAGATGCACAAAACTTCTCTTATCTTCACACTGTACTCTGTGTTCTCTGAACCTTGAAGTGAACAAACAGTGCTTTGTTTTGAAGAAATTGTTACGAAATACCTTAACAAAACAAGACGGGCCATTATTTTTGTGATCCAGAGTAGCAGAAATAGAATTTGCTTCTTGCATTACTTGTGCTCCTAAATTACAACAAATAAAGTTGACAGAGGGTAAATATGGTGGGAATCTTGGTTGGCCATATTGGGCCTGATGAAGCATGTAAGTAAAGCTGTAGGAAGTTTAAGAAAGACTGTAAATTACTTGGACTCAAATCACTGTCAACTTATTACAAGTAATAAGTGAAGTAAGCAAAGTTCCTATCTAAATACCCATGCTATGAGATGGCGCCCTCCTTGCCAGAGACCCACTTCAGTTATAGCTAACTGCTACCCATGGCTGCAGGCTACACTTTTAGACCTGCTTGCATGAGAATAGCCTTGCAAAGAGAAGCACATCAGCCAGCCCAGATTCCTCCACCCAAGAGCAAAAAATAATTTCATGGATCCCTGTTGCACTCAGGTGAAAGAAAATTCAACAAATCCTCCGTGAGGAAGGTCCCCTGGGCTGAGGTCGCTGCAGATAGAACACAAAGCAAGGCAACATCCCTGCCCTGAGTATTCCTGCAGCTTTTCTCTCTCCTTGGGGTTCATTTGACTGTCTAATGATATCATACAAATATTCATGAGGATCTCACTCATCCTGTAGATGATTTTTTATGACAGCCTCAGTGAATATTCAGATCTGGTACTGTATTAAACAGAGCATTTATAAACCTTATAGTAAAGGGAGAAGGCTTTAACTTGCAGGAAGAGTCCAAATGACCTAGAACTATCAGAACAAAAAAAAAAACAAATTGTGCAGCTTCACTTAAAATTACTTTAAAAGGCACACACAAAAAAAAGTAGTCAGTACAGTGAGAGTAATAAAATATGCCTTTTGGAAAACCTCCTACATGGACCTTCTTAAATAAGAAAACTTTATTAGAGCAATTTGAGAGTGGGAAAATACATGCTTGCATCAAGTCCCAAGACACCCACATATTCCTCTACATTAGAGAAATCCAATATCTGGATCCACTTGCCAATTAACTCAATCTAATCCCAAATCCTGATTTTGAGTACTTAATTTTAACATAGCTACTGTTCACAACCACACACCCTTCATGCAACTCAGTCTGCCCTATAAAAGCACGATATTTCAAATAGTTTTTCTGCTCTCTGCTAAATCAGTGAGTGCATTAACAGGATTGGGATCTCACTCTGCAGATCTGACAAGCAGTAGAGCTAAGGTAGTGAAAGACAGCTGAGTACTGGCACCACTGCCCAAAGGATCTATGCAGTGCACAGCTATAAACAAGACAGCATAGCCCTATTAGAATGAGCAATGTGAATGGAAACAGGGCTTGACTAGGCACAAAATATTAAAAAGACAAAAAAATAGAGCCAAATAAAAACAAATCAGCGTAATAGAAAACAAAAATAATGGGGTAAATAAAACTGCCAGGACCAATTCAATTTGCCTACTGACAGAAATAATCTTTAGCGTCGAGTGGAAACACAAAGTTAACAACCCTTTCAGCAATGGAGGAAGATTTCATTGTTATCATTCTCACTTTATTTTCAACTCATGTAATATATTCAAGGTATAAGACTAGAAAAATATAGTATTTATAGAAATTCTTCAAATTAAACCTGTCCATAGTTTATCCTCAATTTCACTTCCTTATATGCTAAGCATATTTTTTCCTACAAAGTAATGAGTTCGGTGGTTTGTTTCTGAGGAATTACCAGTCCCATATTCTAATATCCTGCATGTTTTACAAAGACATCTGTTGATAATGCCTAGTTTCCCATTTCACATGTATAATGAAGTCCTGTAATCAAACTATTTATCCGACAAGCAAATGAAGTGAAAGTCCCAGCACTCCAGGTTGTTCATATCTCTACAGAATCAGAATAACTTGGAAATCCTTATTTACCTATTCATCTGAAAGCATGCCACAACAGAAATCTATCAAAGCAAATTCCCTTGGGTATCTATATAGAAAATGACCACAGTGGGCACAGAAGTTTAAAATGCTATAACCTCCTCTCCCCAGAGAACCAGTCAACTCTTCTTCAAGTGACAAGGAAAGACAGTGCTGATACAGTGCTCAAATTCTAATGCCTCCAATAAAGAGAGTTCCACTCCCAGAGTTGATGGAGAAACTCTCTTGTAGGATTAAGTCCCCTTACCATGTGGAAGAGTTCCAAAGAAGTTATTAAATATGAATATCTACAGGAATATGACAATACTGCATAGAAGAAACTTAGCTTGTGTCACTACTCATGAAAACACTCAACATTGAAGGCATTTCCTAAGTAATGTTCAATTTGAAGTAATGAATCCTCTTCTTTTCTTGAGGGTTTGTACTCATCCCCATCTGATTTTCTGTCCCAAATACATTAGCAGGTCTACTGCCTGTGGGGAGATAAATGATGCCAAAATTGGGGGCACCTAAGGTCAGGTTTGTAGCAGACAATATTAATTGTTCCTTCCTAAAAGAATATTAGTATTAATAAAGGTAATTTTTAAGTCCTTTTATCTATGATGGAAACACATGCAGAGGATTTGCTATGATGAGAGAGCAGAAGAACAGTGTCTTCATGGACTTCTAAGACCCTGTAGCACTTTACAAATGAAAATAATTAAGTCTGCATATTACAGTAAATTGGGAATATTGCAAACACCACTCAGGATGGAGATATGATTCATTTTAGCCTTGAGAGGATGAATTTATGGGCAGGAAATAACAAAATGAGATTCATCCTGAAGAAGAAATTAAAACATCTGGGCAAATGGAAATCATCAGAGCCACAGATTTCGTGGGAGGAAGGAACCTTGCTAATGAAATAGAGAAATAAAAACTGTTTCAGTAAGGACAACAACAACAAGAAAAAAAAAAGGAACACCTTCTCTATCTCTCCCTCTCAAAAAAAAATTTTGCAAAAACAAGTAAAAATGCAACAAGGAAAATTACATGGATAAAGTAAGAGTCCAGAATGACCAGGGTATTTCTACTGTCACACATTAAAAAAATTCCTCTCTACAGTATCAGCAGGCCCTGGTGGGAAAGATAAGAAACACTTCTCAGCCCTCCATTTCTTTCACAACTATCAATGAATGACCTCAATAAGCTATTCCTGAACTCAGTAGATGGAAAAACACCAAAGCTACAGAAAACAAAAGGAGAAAGCCAACTTCCTAAAAGTCTTTTTCATGGGGTCTTCTCCTCCTTGAGACTTCACATTTGGATGTTAAAACACATCCTTGTCCTGCTTAAACCATTATCTGTGCACGTTATTATCATAGGGATAAGAAGTTCAGCAATTACCCCATGGGAAATTCCTAACCTTCACCCTGTTTTAAAGAGGGACAAAGAGCTATTGTGGAGATTTCCCATGACTTTGACAGCAAGGGTTGATTCTTTCACCTGTTCCACAAATGCAGCCATTGGTGTCCCATGCTATGGCAAGTAGTTGCCACACAAGACACAGCACAGGGTAAAACTGCATCCTCAGAGCAAACAAATGGGAAACTGAGGACACTGCAGCAGTTGACAAGAGCTATGTGACCAATGCAGGGAAAAACTATAATCTAATGTAGCCACGAGTATTCTGTTTGGAACATCCTCCATATGTTAATTATTAATAATACATTTATGAGAAAAGTTCCTGTTTCAGTTCTCCATTAAATAGGATTTACATAGCCATCTGGTGCTCTGTTTAACTCTTATTAATTTTTTTAAAACTCAGTTTGTGTGTCTTACTGTTAATCTAATTAAAACTCGTGAAAGAGAGAGGTGCTCTGGCTTTGTGACTTATGAAACGAGCTGCTAACTGAGAAAATAGAGATGGCCGCTCAACATTTGCAATTAGAAGAATACAGCAGCTATGATTTTTGACATTAAGAAGGGAATAAATGTCATTTCTTATAGAGAAGCAACAGCTTCAGATCTAAAGGTAAACGTCCAAAAGGTAACACTCCTGCCAGTAATAAAGGGAGACAAAAAAAGGGCATAATAGTATGGAGAAAAATTAGAACAAAAATACAAAGCATTCTGTAAAGCTGATATGCACTACTCAAATGCTCTTGTTGTGGTACATCACGAATTTCCTCACTGTTGGAGATCCGAGGGAATTCAAGAGGGAGCTGTCCCAGCTTCCATTCCTTAGCCCTCACAAGGAGAAAAAAAAAATATGTCACCCTGTCTGAATTAGAAATAAAGTAAAAAAAAAAGAAAACCTGTGCCACATTTATGTTTCCAATATTTAATTGGAAAGCCAGCGTAAATAATTACCATTTCACCATAGTGCTGCTTTTAATTGTGACCTTTCCACGAGTACCCACTGGTCTCCATCATGCTGTTTGCTCCTACACTTGCAGCTCCCCAGCCCTCTGCCATGCCAGGACCAGGCTGTGCTGCTCCCAGCCTTCCTCCCCCTTTGCTGGTGCAGAAAGAATCCAGACCTTTACCCGACCATATGTGCAAAGCCTAGCAAAGTCACACCAGGAGGCAGCAACAATTCCTTAATGTATGCTAGGAGTCCTTTTCTTGACAAGCAAATAGCGCTTTATAAATGCTTAATTGTTTGAAAATTATTTACTTTGCACTTGACAAACTGTTCCTATTGTAACAATTACTGTAATAATTTCTCAAGGAATCACAAATCATTAAGGCACTTAATCTGAAGGGAGCAATACTCCTAGTGAACTTGAGCAGAGGATATTTGAGTGTAGTTTTCCAAGAATCCTAGGGTACAAAGTAATTGTTTAGTCCTTTCAGGTAGGAAGTTAGGTAACACAGTTCTTAAAGGCTGCTTTGTAAGTAACTGTAATTTTAGCTTTTTCTTTGCTGTGAGATATCTGCAAGCAGAATTTAATTCTTTACTGCCCTTCTTTAAAAAATACTTTTATATAATCAAGAAAGGAAGTTTAAGAGCTTCTTTTTCAGAAAAAAGTACAAAGTAGATACAGATAAAGCTCTGAAGTCTGAAACTTCTGATGTTTTCTTGAATGAGTTTCCATTTCATCTGAGATCTTGTAAATTAAAAGGTGAAGAAAAATGAAAAGAGATAAGAATTCCGATCAATACATCAGTGCAGAGGAAGATCATTTAGGACACAAACCAAGACCTATTGAGGTTACCAGCTGCAGGTTCCCGGGTAGAAGATGTAACAAGGCTTCAGTCCCTCTCGGTGTACAAATTTTCCCATACCTTCAGTGTGATGAGTGAACAGCTCTGGCCTCCCCTTCAGTTCAAGGCCAAGTTGCCCTTGGAATGAGGGATTTTCAAGCAGAGATTTGGCCTTAAAAAAAGAGAGGGGTAAAAAAAACTATATCTGGCTGAAAGTACGTGTGAGTTTGTTGAGTGAATTCACTGCTCTGTTACTCTGTGTGCAAGGAAGAGCAGTCCATACCTCCAGCAACTGACACTTATTCAGAAGCACAGCTGTCAAGTTAAGGATATTGTTTAATCAAGATATTGTGACAAGACAAAAATTAACGCTAATAATTTAAACAGCAAGCATTATCTTAAATTTAGAGGAGAAGCCCTCCCAATTTAAGTACAAACATCTTAATTTCTCTGTCTCATTTAGAGCTTGTGGAGCTGGAAGCAGAACTGACTGTTTGAGTGTTGATGTTGATGGTAAAGGTAGGCAGGTTTTAGTAATAGGGGCAGCAGTACACATGATTTCTTCACTACATTAACTTTGCAAATGTGATGTGGGATTCATAGAACCAGTCCAAGAATTTACCAGGTAAGTATGGCAACTTGCTCTTCACGTCCCTTTCTATTGTATAATTTTTCTCACAATGAAAATAGGTTTTAGAGCACAGGTTTCATATATGTAAGCCTAGATGTCTCTCAGCTGCATATAAAATGTGTACCTGAAATCTATTTTATCTTAAGGAAATCATTACTGTTCTACCCCAACACAATCTCTTCATTCAGCATGCACAATAAATATCAGCTTATTATCATAAGTCACTGTCAATAACCAAAGGCATTTATCTGAATGCATCTCTGCCTCCCACAGATGAAGCTCATACTTTGAAGCCAGCAGTTAAATGCTCACCTTCCACACAGGCAAATGCTGCTGAAAAGGATATTCTGAAGTGCTAAACTGAGAGTCAACACGAGACTGAGTAATGTTCATGTTTAGGTTCTGTAATTAACAGTTATTATCTATGAGCAATGAGTTGTTATCCACAAAGGATACTAGCTTTCCCAGGCTTATGAAGTTATTTATAAAGCCAAACTGTATATGGATAATCACAGATGCCTTAAATTAAATGGTCATACTTTATAAAATATGAAACTAATATAAAATAAATTGAGGAGATATTACTTTGAAACAGTCTAACCCAGGACCAACACACTCAAGGCAGCACAATTACTAGCAGCAATTCAGCTCTTGGTAATGGTCTTGATAGCTAAAAGAGGACACAAAAGTTAAGAAGAATAAAGGAGGAAGATGTCACCGAAAAGTTCATGTATTGAACGAACTTGAGGTTCTGACCAGCTTCATAACAACTCCCAGTCTATGGATGACCAGGGATACTCCCTGGTGATGAGCTATGAGTGCCTTTCAGCAGAGTTCATTTTCTGAAAGAGCATCAGAGCAAATTTGGTCCCTTGTTACCAAAGCAACAGCTTTGCTAGCTGAACTTGACCCAGCTCATGGAAAGGCATCTTACTAACCATAGGCTCAGATGGTACACACAGCATAATAGGAAACCGTATTTGGCTCCAAACCACGTGCTCCTATATGAAAGCAATTCATTTCAAATAAGAGCTCTAAGATTCTCTTCAATTAATGGCTTTCATAACAGGAAAAGACCTTCTCTGGGCAGCAGAGTAAGACAGTCAAGAGGAAAACTGGAGCAGGTGACAGGTGTGCAAAGGGAAAGCGAGCAGATGTTAGCTTGAAAATTTGGAATGCTCTTGCAGACACATTGCAGGAGCCCAGTTTCTATCAGTGCATATTGTAGGAGCAATTAATCAGGACCCAGAATTTGCCAGAATCAATTTTTTCCATTCATAGAACGTATTTCCACGAAGCGCTTGATCTTAAACAGTCTTGGTCTCACTGAAATCTACCCCACCAATTTTCCAGGTGACATGCAGTTTACCTGTGAAGATGTATCCACCCAAACAAGCAGCTTACCTTTTTGACCTCATACTTAATCGCCAGTTTAATTCTGCTCAGACTTGGCCGATGATGCTCAGGGCACAGATGTATGTTCACATCTCCATTCAGAATCGCCTCTACTTCTTCTGTGTCTCTGCACAGGTCCAGTACTCCCACTACAAAGTCCTTGCATTGCATAGATAGCTTCCTATAGTCATTCTAAGGGTAAACAGAGGGAGACAAGCTATTTAACTGTGCATTTGAGAGCATGCCTCAGACAAAATCTACAACAAAAACAGCCCCAAGAGAGCAATAGTGAGCAAGGATAATTCTGCAAATCATGCTGGCTGGAATAGTAGGAAAGCATTGGATTTCATCCAGCATATAGCTAGCTTTTTACAAATACACATGAACTCCTTTCCCAATTAATTAGCAAAGTTTCTATCAGCAGCATATCCTAAGTCACAATAAAACACCCTCTAAAGTGCTGTGAAGAAATCTTGATTAAGCAGTCACACAGCTTCTTTTCTAGACGATATTCACAGAGAAGGGAAAAGTTATCCAAACAAATGGGTTTGAATTTTCATCACGTTTTATTATTTATACTTCTTGCTATCAACTCTTAAAAAATACCAAGGAGTTGCAGATTGACACTCCAAGCTGCAGCATCACACCCGGATCTGCCCAAATGAATTAGATGCTTGTAATATGAGTTTTAGTTCCAAATATATTACTTAACAGCTTCATTAAGCTGTTCCAGAAGAGTATCCAGAGGATAATTCCCATCATAACACTTCTCCAAGAAGAAGGACTTCAGAAATGCAACGCGATTTCCCATGAAATAATTTCACCCTCAAAGCCCAAATTACATTCATGGGAAAAAGAGATGGCATGTAGCTGACTTTAGAGATGGCTAGAAGAGCAATTTCACTGCCTTAAATTGTGATTGATTTTCACATGCTGGCACTTAAAATGAAGAAAATGCCACCATCTGAGTAAATGAAGTAAATTAGAACACGATTAATGCTGCCACTAATATCCTAACAAAATGATATTAAAGACTTCACGAAACAAATAGAAATAATAAGCATAAGATAAGCTCCCACTGACTTGAGAAATCTTTTCAAATTAAGTTTGATGAGTTAATTAAATTCAGCAGCTTAACTAATTAAGGAAGAAGCCAAAAAAGAAAGTAGTTAAACCTGACTGTGATGAAATGATAAGAGTAACCTGGCTTTGTAATTTCATATTTTCTCAATTATTAATCCTAGCATTTAAACATAGCAACATATTAGCCTTCCTTGTAAAGAAAGGATCTTAAATCTCTGTGCAAACATTAGTTAATTAGACAGCACAGCACTGATTGAAAGATGGTGTTACACAGAGGTCATTGAACTTTGAAAGTGGTAGAGTTTCTTTGCCCTTTGGAGAAGAGTTGCTCTTGACAATGAATGTTTTCTTAAAGATGGTTTAATAATTTTGCTATGACTTTTGAGGCTCATGTGATGCTCTCTCACGCACACACTTCAGTTACTATACTGCCACATGGGCTAAAGGCTACCCAGGTGTGAGGATAACAGAACACTAATGTAAATTGTACAAGTATTTGTTGAGTCATCCACTTTATGGGTGTGCAAACTGGGAAACCATCAGCTTCCAGTTTGCTTCCTAGGCTTGAAGCCTCATGCAGGAAGATTTGCCACTAGAATCAGAATTCACATTAACCCCCTTAAGGATGTGATGTAGGAAGTGTGGTTCCTGTCTGTGCTTTGAGTTCCCCAGCCTGAGGTCTTTAGAAAGATGTCTATCCCACAACAGCTCTCAATACTATTAGCACTTAGTATACCCGAGTGCTTCAGGGCCAGGATGAGAGATGCCTGCATAAAGAGAAATATACCATATCTGATGGGTGTTTGTGGGACCAGGGGATGTATTTTAGTGATGAGACTTCTGTGAGGAAGAACTTCCAGGATTACATCCTGCTATCTGCCCCAAACATTGAAGGCTAGGTCTTCCATTTCCTTCTTGAAATTCACCATGTTCTAACAGTGAGTAGGCTGGGAATTAAGTGCAGAAGTGCACCAGGTAACAGAGACACTTAATTAGCCCAGCAGGCTTGAAAGAAACAAGAGAGAACTTCACTGAACTGTATTAACATCCCCTATTTGTACACTGTTTATGAAGTTCACAAGCTCACTTCCTAGACAGCATATTTTAAGTAATTCTCACCACTATTTCCACATTATTCAAACAGGTATATATTAGCTCACTACTTTTTACTTCTGCTGCTTCCTTTAAGGAAAGAAGTTTTCTTAGCAACTAAAAAAAGTGCTTCTGAAGCACCTGTAAATGGCAGGCTCCCAGCTGGCACACTCCATCACAACCCAGCTTTATTCACATCTCCTGCAAGCCCAGTGCTGCCTCTGATTTCATACACTTTCAGACACCATGGATGATATCTCTGTTCAGAATCATTTTACCCCAATTATAAGTGCACACAAGAAGCAGCAGGATCTAACCAAGATACGGGATGTGTGGAGAATAAAAATAATAAAATACATTCCAAACAATACGTAACTGGGCTGGAGAGCAGCTCACTGCTCCCAGGAGGAATTTCTCACATGTTGAGGCAAACCTCAGAGATCACTCAGTGCTGTGCCTTCAGACTGGATTCCTCTTCCAAAAAAATCATATCATTTTGTGCTGGCATCCTTGATGTTCACAGTCAGCACAGAAAATCCTGCTGTTTGCTCACACAGCACTCAGTGATTCTCCTATGTTAGTGCCTTTCCCTTCACAAACAATGCTACAATATCATTATTTTAAAAACAGAATATAAGAATTAAAGATTTGCCATTTCCTGCTTCTCCTGACGCTGTTGTGCATGCGGAGTTGAAAATGCCTGAGTCTGCTGTTTTGAAAAGGCTGATGGTACTTGTCATTCTCTGCAATTTTTCTGAGTACCCTATTATTATCTGTTGATTATGTTCTAAGTGAACTCTCATATCTATGCATCTGTTCCAAGCCAGCCAGATTTCTTCAGAAGAGGGCTGTTTCAGGTCACAGGGATGCAGCCTGAGTAAAAGTTGAAAAGTGATGTGAAACATGAAGTGAAAGCAATCACCTCTCTTGATTAGTTAAGAAACAAACAACCAAAAACAACCAAAACAATCCAACAAGTATTTCATAGAATCCTCAGAGTCAGAGGAGACCTTTAAAGGCCATCTAGTTCAACTCTCCTGCAGGGAGCAGACAGCCCCACAGCCAGATCAGGTTGCTCAGAGCCTGGTCCAGCCTAGCTTTGGATGTTTCCAAGGATGGGGCACCCACCCTATCCCTGGGCAACTTGTTCCAGATTTCAATCACGTCAAGGACTGCAGAAGAACTTTATCCAGAGAAGCTGACCTCTAAACACCAGCTCTGCAGGGACGTTTCCAGGAGCTGGAATCAATGATCCTTATGGGCCCCTACTAAACTGGAATATGCTATGATTCCACAATTTTAGGTGACAAGCAGAGGAATCTGGCATCAGTGCTGACATGCAGTGACATGGTTTGAGACATACTAAACCCCCCAGGGCACGTGAGCTTTTACCACAAACTGAAGTAGTGCCAGGGGTTCAAGAGGAAGAGGACAAATGCACCTCATATACATCATTCATCTCCCTCAAATTTACTACTGAGTCCTCTGCCTTTCCAGTCCTGGCCTCAGAAGAATGCTGTAGATTTAAGTCCTACTGAAGTTGATGAAATACTTCCAAACAACATGCTGCAGTCTGAATTTATATTTTGTCATAATTATTGTAGATAACTCACTGTACAGTGGGCCACAGACCCACACAGCAGCAAATGACACACAAATACAAAACAACCTGTACAAGTGCACTATTCATGAAAACCACTCCATCTGTCATTATTTAATATATCTAATTAAATTCACTCACATAATTACTTCTAAATAACACGCATAAAGAGCAAAGCGGAAAGCACAACCCATCACTGGATTCTCCAAGTAGAAATAGCTCTTAGATTCCTTGTTTTCACTACTGCCGTGTTCTTGTAGCACCTACTAAAGCTATTTCAGATTTCTGACCAGAAAAATGAACATCACAGATAAGTTGCCCCTCAAATATACAGCTGTATACCTTGATCATAAGATTTCACCTATCACATTTTTCAGTTAAAAAAAGGTAGCCTAACATTACTCATCTATTTGTCTATATTTCCTTGCCAAATAAAAGACAGATAAGAAAATGGGTAGTAAACAAGATAGCCGAGTACCTGTAATGCAAAGGAAAACAGCAGTAACAGCAGAGCAGCAAGATCCCAGGCTGCAGTAAGTGAGGTTTTGCTCAAAGACAGAAGCTGTAGGCACAGAAATAAAGGGAAGAAGCTGCTTGCCTCAGGTACACAGACATCTCCAGCAAGATACCCTTACTACCCTCACCCACCTACCCTTAAATGAGGTCTGGGAAGGGGTGGATCCTGACTCTACCCCTTCTGGACACTCAGGTGCATTGCATACACCTGAGCTCCCCTGGGATGTCTCTGCCATCCCACCAGGTGCTCAATAACTGGTTCAAGCCATGACTTGCATTTCTGCTGCTGTATCATATTATCATATCATTATATCCTCATATCATCACGTTTAAAGCTCTGTCTTTCAAATATTGCCTATCCCATAAACCTGACCCATCGCAGTGTAAGGCTTTCCACACAAATCCAAGATTTCTGGTACTCATGACCATGCACACCCCCCACTGATGACTGGGTCTATCGTGGCACCAGAACACATCTGTGAGTTTCCAGTGCAATCACAGATAAACTGTATGGCACACACTTGCAAAATCCAACCTCTCATTTGTGAGCACTACAGAAGCAGTGGAATTGGCAGTAAATCTGGCATTTCTGCTTAGCTTTAGATATGTTGTGCTTTCAATGTCTCCTTGAAGTTCTTGGCTCATTCTATTTAGTTTACGTCACACGTACACTGTATCATGGAGAGAAATATTGCATTGCTTGGATTATTGTTTCGAGGAGAAGCAGAAAGAGAATAAAATGCAGAATTGAATCTGTAAAGAACAGCAGAAAATGCCCCCAGATAACAAGGCATGCAGAAAGAAAACAAAGATGAGAAAAAGGACGAGGGAAGCCAGTAATACTACACGCTAGGTTTGTATCACAGTTTTTAAATAACAATCATGTCAAATAGTCAAAATGCTTAGAAATATTTACTAATTAGATTTCACATGAAAAAAATGCAAATGCCAGCGAAGAAGCTGTTGGACCAATTTCCTTCTGGGTATTTACACAGTCTGACTGGCCATATGTTTCAGAAGGAAAAATCACAAGGTCTGTGGGAGGGAAGGAAACAAGAGGAGCTGCTAAGAAGAGCTCTAGCACTGCTCCCATCACCATGGTCGCTTCTCAGGGGCATCAAACACATCCCCCAAAGCTCCACCGACTGTGCACCTACCCACTGGTATCTTTGACTACAGCCGAGTGCATTTCTACTCTTCCCAGACTAAATGCTTGTATGTATAGATGATGCCAAGTCTATACAGTTAGCTTTCCAGACAGCACAACATCTAGTTGGTTTATGCCCTTGTGCTTTCTAAATGGCAGCACATCAGCAATTTTTTAAGAGCTTTGTGTCGCATCCAGTGGGCATTATCTCTGAAAATAAAGCTAAGTGCTCATTTGAAGCATTTCACTCCTCAGGTACTTGTTGTTAAAGATGTCTGGAGGTAGCAACAGATGTCACTTGTACATTTTGCAACGAACTAGACCTTGACTTTTTCACCCCCAAAGAGCAAAATATAATAACCAAGCTGTTCAAATGTAAGTTTGACATTTCAAAAATGTTTCTGTGTTATTTTCCAAACAATTTGGTCCTTTCTAAAAGAAGCCAACATAAGCACAGCATCTGCCTGCTCCCTGCAGTGCTGGGCTGCAGTGGGGCCACGCCTCAAGGCTAAGGGTGCTGTTAAAACCTGTAAGGAACTGTTGGGAGACAATGAGGGATGTGAGCCCAAGAGCAAAGCAGACAGTACTGTGCTCACATTATTTTTGACCAAAGAAGTCCAAAAAACAACAGTACGTTTTGTGTGAGGAACAAAAATCGTGTGGCTTCCAATAAGCCATGAAAATATCATCCCTTGCATCATTGCAGGAATTTCAATGGCAGCTGCACTGAATGATTTATGTAGGAATGTTTTTTTTTTGGTTTTTTTTTGTACCACTTTTCTCCTCTCTAGGTCAGGCTTTCTAGCTGTAATTCATCTCTTCATATGCACTGCAGAGCATGACCTCTGAGGCAGCATCTCTCTTCAATGAGGGGGTGGAGCTGTATGAAACCAAACCACCAACCCTGCAGTTCACCTTGGAGTTGTTCTCCAGCAGATACACCAGTAGATACACATTAAAGAAGTTAGATCTAAGGTGGTGATAAGAGTTTCCACTGTGGAGTTAGGAAATCTCTTAAGATGAATAATTCTGCGTTTCTCACATTCTTCACCGATCTGGTGGTATGAGCAGCCTTCTGCAACAGTATATCATTAATGGTAGAGCAGATGTAATCAAACATTTATTATGCCAAACAGAAGGCTGTTTCTTTTTTCTTTTTTTTCCCCTCAGTAAAGTACTCTCTAATTTATATCTATTAGCAGTTTATAATACTGAATGCAGAATTATTATTATTAAAAGTGATAAACACAAGAAAAAGATCCAATAAATTGGTTTATCACTGAAAATTCCAAGATTTTAAAGTGTGAACAGTTAAAAGCAGAAGAAACATCCCCATCTTATTTCTACTGTTTTTCCCATCTCTGTTATGTCTGTCAGCAATACCAGCAATTAATTTTGGGAAATTGTTTCAGTGATAAACACAGCTTCTGTAGGATGAAAAACAACAGATCAGTTCTGCATGCTCTTTCCAACAATAAAACATTGGAACATGAAAAACATTTCTTTTTTATGTTTTCTTAAAAGCCTCTTCTTATGCAGTCTTTAAAATTTATTTTTTACCATTTATCTGGGCAAAATGTCTTATGTGGGGAAGTAACTACAAGAATCTATTCACATAATATTAGCAAAAAGCCATGTTTTGAGACGGAAGGCAATTCCCAAGTCTTTAGCCAAAACTTCTTATTTCCTAGGTTGAAAGATTTTAAGATCAGTCCCCTCTACATTTTCCTAAAACACTTTGATTTTTTTCTAGTGCAAATTTAAAATAAGTTTCATGTACATGTGAGCACTGAAGTCTCTTCAATCATTGGAAATTTTCACCCCGAATGGGGCATTTTCTTTTTGTACAGACATCAAAGAAGTTGCCTGAAGAACACCTCCTACTCCTGCACTCCTTTCCCACAATGTCACCCTCTTCCTGACAAGAACCATCATTGGGCACCCCCACAGTGAACATGAGCGCAGAAAAAAATCAGTGTTATTCAGTGGAGAACAAATGTCTTATTCCATGTCTCTGAAGATATTTAAATGTACTTAGAGCAGAAATGATGTTGGTTGGCAATATATGTATTCTTTTAAATTAGTGTATTTAAAATCTCAAGGCTTGCACAGAACCTTTTCAGCATAATATGGCATTTTAATGCTTGATATCCTTCTCTTTCATATAACCTCAGCTGGTTTTCAAACACAGATCACAAGTAAGCCACATGCTTTTAATTGCTCAACTAATTAAAAGGTGGTTTTTACCTTCCTGCAGATTTTCTCAAACTCATTTGAATGCTTATGCTGAAACACCTGTTTCCAGAAGATAAACTGTAGTCCCTGGATGTCATATAAACAGGACAGGCTGTACAGAGGTATTAAGCAAATGCTTTGGCATTCAAAGTGCAGGTAATACTCGCATTAGCAAAGGAGAGAGTCTGTTTTCCTGTGTCCTGTCATCAACAGCTTCTCTTTTTAAAATACAAAGTACACATTTCAAGATAATACTCTGCTAATTCTCATGAAGTGACACACTTGGCAATGAGTAATTCTCACGCCACACTGGTGTAAAATTCTCTGCAACAAATTATATTCCAGGCAATTGGCATTTTTGATCGTGTAAATGCCAGAAACAACAGACACTAAAGTACCTATCACCAGTTTGTGGTAATGTAAGATTATTTGTATATCATTCCTGTTTATCCACAATCCAGTGGGTAGTCTGCTTAGAAGCAGTGGGGGTGGGTTCATTATAATTATCTACGATAACAACAATTATCAACACAATGAGTGATAAACTAAATCACTTCCCATCTGCATCCACTTTGAAGTTGGACTTGAAATCCTCAGACTGCATTACTTCGTTTACATTCATTAATATGATATCAATTCCCTACAGTGCCTTGGATAAATGTACCTGACTTTATTTTCCCATCTGCTGATCTAATATTATTATTCCACTCAGAGCTATAGTCCTAATTATGCTCATTTGTTGTTGCAGTAGATATCCTTGCCCAATGTGAATAATAAGCAGCAGTCTTTGGAAACCAGTTATCTTGGTCATAACAAATTGCTTGGTTCCTAACTATTCCCTAAAAACTGATGCTGGTATTAGCTGAAAGCTTGGGCATTTGATGTTTCTAATTAGACACAAAGCTTACCAGTATTCTGTTACTCTGATAGTGCAATAGTGATAGCATCGTTTTCCATCTGTTTGTTTCACCAATAATTTGATTTCATCTTTCTGAAAAATGACTTCATCTTCGGTATTCTTGAGCGTTCCCTCTTGGTAGCATTTAATGCTGAGGGGAGGAGAGAGGGTAATTGTATTGCAGTGTAATTTTAGATCTATAAGTGTTCTGAAAAAAAAAAAAAAACAAAAAACAAAAAAACTTTTCTAAAATGATTGCTAGTAAGGGCACACTCAAAGTCACACCAGCTCTGCACTTGTTGCAGAAGGATCCAGCGGCTGACATGGAAAGGATCAACACATCTCTCCTTCAGCAGCAGCCAGCTACAGATGGCTGGAGCTCTGTCTGTGTTTCCACCTATAGATGGAACACCAGGACTCATTTTGCCTCACACGCTCAGTGGGTAAGAAAGGAAAACACTCTGTCACTGTTAACTAAACTCAGGCAATTGGCCAAATTATTCCCCCTATTTATCACAGTGCTACTAGCAGCTGGCAGCAAAGCCAGCAGACAAGCAAGCTGCTCCTCTACGGAGGCAGTGGGGACACAGCTGAGGCACAAATGAGAGTCCTTCAGCAGCCAGGGCTGGAGAGACAAAGATAAATTGCTGTGGGTTAGTCTAGGCCATTGGTAAAGTTTGTGGTAGAGCATGAATCCTACTGACCAAAACAATGACCGATGGATTAGATTTCCTTGACGGATCTCTTCATCTGAGATGCAACAGATTGTTTTTTATTTGTACAAAAAGAGGAACCTACAAGCAGTTCTCAGGCTCAGATCAGACCCACTGGTTTCACTTTCTCTGGTTCTTTTAAGAGTGGGGATGAAATCATGATTTCAGCAAATCCTAAGAAAATATGATGGTCAAATGAGCCACGATTTTACCAAGCACTGGAGTTTTTCTCCCATAGTAAAGCTGTTACAAAACACAAAATGAATAATGTTGTGGAAGGCTGAAGTCTTTATATGTATTTACATTTTGAAATTATTTCCAAATCATTTGTTGCCTGCTGTCAAAACACCTCAAATTCCTCATTAACTTATTATAAGATCTATTATGCTTGAAGCTGACTACAAGAAATTCAGGGATGGTCTGTATCAAAGGTAGGAGACTCTTGTATTCATTACCAAAAATTCTAGTTTTATAAAGAACAAAAAGGAGAATACCCATCTCTAAGGCCATTTCTTCTGAATATATTAAAACACACAAAATTATGCTGTATAAGGTATTTTGCATTCAAATATATTTCCTGAAAATAATGGCACAGTAAAATTAGCAAAGAACTGGATATTTCCTCCAAACAGGTTATTTTAAAGGGGACAAAGTGAAAATATTCAGGTTTCTTACACTGACACATCTCCAATTAGACCTGTTGAATCTATTTTCCCATCTACTCCTTCAGTACACTCAAGGGCTAGCTTCTCTGAGACAGTGATGAGAACATTTTCCTGCAGAAGGTATTTCACTGACTTTTAAAGATTTCTCCTTCTTTTTCATGAACATCAGCTAGCAGATTTAACAATAATGTCACTCAATCATCCGAAAAATAGGCTAAATGACCTCGTAAGCAGTGACCAGGATCCAATTTTCTGCAACTACACAGTGAGTTGTACTGTCACTAGAGTTACAGCTTTCATGAATAATGATCTTACTTTTTCCAGGTGCAAATGTGGGTTGTAGATGGCTGTTATACCCTTCACTGTGAATCATAGCATCTACTACTCTGCTCCACTGTGAATAGACACAGACAGATGCTAAAATACCTTCCCGTTCACAGACACATTTTTTTCAAGGCAGCTCCAGGCATCACAGCTTTGGCATTGGCCAAACCCATTCTGAAAAGCTTTGGAGATTTTCTTCTCATGCAACGTTTTAAAAACATTTTTCTTGGGCAATGTGCCAGGAAGAAAATGATTTAATCACAGAACAGGCATAGGGAAAGCACTCACAAGAAAAGCTCCCAAAATACAGAGCAAACTTCTTAATATATAAAAATATAACCATAGAAGAACCATAGAAGAGTATTTCCTTAAAAAAAAAAAAGTCAGAAGGATTCTCTATATACATTTAATCATGTTCAGTAGTTCCTGCTGCAAACCAATGCAAAATGTAGTTGATTAGTTTAGCTCTCAAGAAAATTCCAACGTACAGTCAAATATTTATGGATTTGTCTTTGAAAAAGAACAGCACAGAGAATGAGTTCCTCATGTGCAGAGTCCCACTCTGTGAGCAAAATGCAAATTTCACTGTGAGGCTTGGATGCATTTTCCTTCTCCCAGGCTATTTCCACAATCATTCTTTATTTGCTCTCTTATTTTAATATTTATTTTCATCCAATAAATTAAAGTTTTAATAATAGGAGCTTGTTTTCCTGCTTTACTCCTTCCTGTGTTGTGAGATGGGTAATTGGTTGTACCTACTTTTGCATTTGCAATCTGGAGAGAATTTTTAAAAAGAGCCATGTTTTTAAGAGCATGTTTTCAAAGCAGTATGGATAAATGGTTTTTAAGAGCTAAAAGAAAAAGGAAGACATTTCTTAATTTAAAACTACCAAACGCCATCCCTGCCCCCATCTCTAAGAACAAATAATGTTCTCATTAAAGACTGACCTGGAAACGTTCATATCCCCCAAAAACTAAAAAATAAAAGAGGTTTTAAGTTACTATTGTGCTTTTAGCAATAGCAGACTCCATCACATCTACAGAAGTGTACAGCTCTTCTGCCCGTGTGTTGGAGGTACAGATGCATTAAGGTTTGTATAGTTTTTATCTTCTTTTGCAGGGATCATATTTGGGTAAAAAAGTCAGAACATGAGTTCATCCTTTTGACACTCCATACCAAAATGGCCTGAAGGGCAGCAAGGCTTTCTCTTAGAGGAGACAAAGATATTGATGTAGCATAGAGCCAATAAGAGAAACAGAAGACGAGCTAATTAGAACCCAGATTACAGAGTAAGAAGCATCAGAAAGGGATGTTCTGTCCCAGCCACATCAAAAGGCAGAGTCATCAAGCATTAATTTGGGATAAAGCTGAATAAAGTGCTGACCTGCTCTCTCAATTGGGAATTTAGCAACAAGACACAAGAGACAGAAGAGGGAAGGGATGCACTTAGAGGTGGTTTTTACTCCCAAGCAGTGCTTTTTGGAGCAGTTGTCAAAGAACTCACAGGAGGAAACAGTTCCTTTGCAGCTGTGCACAGACGTGGTGCAAAAAAGACATCATTTGGAAATAGTGACCATTAATGTATTCAAAAGATTTGATGCTGGTGGTGCTTAATTTTCAAAATGGTAAGATTAATTATATTATAAGACCAATTATATTTGTGAAGGAAAAAATAAAAGCAGCACTGAAAGGAAGTGAGTATTTTCCCTGCACTGGAGATTTTAGAAGGTCCCTCTGTCTTCTCTTCCTAAAACTCAGCAAGGTGAAACAGCAAAGATAATAAGGCTGCACAAGTGAAAACTTGCCTTTTTAAAAGAACAAGTCCTGTCTGGATGAAAGAAAAAGAAAGAAAAAGAAGGAAATTGCTGGAAAATCAAACAAAAATCTGAAGACCATATAAAAACACTAAGGCATCAGTAAGCATCTTGCTGAAATAATAAATATCACTAACAAAGGTGTCAGAAGTAAGATACGTGTCAGGGAGAATATCGAAGCAAGGGATTATGAAGGGATAAAAGGATCACTCAAGGAAGAGTTGTTCAGAGTGGCTGATTTAGAAGAGTGTTCATAAGGCTAATTAGGAAGCTAATTAGGAAGATTCCCACAACAGCATCTTTATTTTCATGGGAAATGAAACTTAGGGGATGCCTCCAGGCAGTCCTGGGAGCAAAGATGCCAAAGAGATTCTTCTGTTTGAACAGAATTACAGCATCTCAGCAAGATACAGATGCACCAGTGCATATTATCTTGCAACAGGAGTACTGTGATGTTCTCAGCATAAGTCCAAATTCTACATTTGCAGAGATAAAGCAAGAAATACATAGGAATTCTACAGTTATTTTTCTTGAAATGTTTAGCTCAAGCACATTCTATTATCGATTTAGGTAGGAAAAAAAAGTGGTACAGACTTACAGGGGCAAACGTTTCACTGCAGGAATGCCAGATCATCCCTCACTGATACATGCCATCATGTCTCCTGAGATGTTTTGCCATTCTTTTTGGTTCCCTGAGGGTTTAGGGCTTTGAGTCTCAGCTGTCTCACATTACTGCAGCCCAACTGAAATGACAAGCAGCTCCTAGCAGGCATATATCTCTGTTGGCAGCTACACACTTGACTTGATGCCACACAAGCCATTGCTCTCCATAAATAGGGCATCAGCCAGGCACAGCCCATCGGCCAGCTGAGCCTGGATATGCCACATACACACACAGGCAGGATAAGGTCACTTCTGGATTTTGACATCTTTTAGAGAAAGCACTGCAGTTGATCAAAGAGCATCAGCAAGAGACATAGAAGTCAGAAACAAAACATGCTATGGTAAATGAACAGAGAGTGTTGGTAGGATTGATAAACAAAGAGCAAACACCATACGTCTTCCAGGTGGTGGTTTTGATCACACCTTCAGTAAGATTTTAGTCAACAGGAGCTGAGAACTTATTTCCCACATACAATTCATGAGATCTTTTCACAGCCTCCTATGTGATTCCATAATTTAATTTGTCTAGATTGCTAAATGGAATTAAATGGCTGATTGTCTTCACCACAAGGGCATTTCCTGATCTTAAAGCATGTCGTGTATTTTGGAGCAAAACAGATCAGGGTGTGGGTTGGGATCTCACCAGAAAGGAGAGTGTTTGGTTGCAGCTTTAAAAAATGAGTAAACAGAGCTACTGCTCTGTATTTCTATCAGTCTGCAGGATGTGAACTGCCATATTAAGCCTATGCTGCTGTTACATTGCAAGGTGCAAACACTTCTGTAGACTGTTTGCTAGACAGATTATCTCCTAAAGGAGCTCAACGGACACGTGAAAATGATTATATTGACTCTGCTATTAATATCTCAGTCTTAGAAAAGAGTCACCTGGCTGTGAAGAGCCAATATCTGTGAAGATTTCTGCATCCAGCTTCATGCCAAGGTGACACAAAGAAGATTGATTTCCCTGGGATGAAGCAACCCTTACCAGTTGGATTCACAGGCAATGACTTATTAGTGTGGACAAATCCTGCCTGTGTTATTCACATTAGAAGTTTACTTGCATGAGCAGAACGAGTAGAATTCACTGATTGAAGACAGATGGGTTATTTGCTTTATGACTCATGTCCAAGGTCTGCCAACTTTGAAAGAAATGGGAGTGTACATAGATCTTTCAGTTTGAGTAAAAGCACAGCCTTCCCCAGTAGCTTCAGATGCTTAACACCTTTTATAGACAGCTGTGTTTAACACTTAACTCTACTCAGAAGCTGTAAAATATCCTAGCACAATATGAGATATCTGAAACATAAAATACTGGGAGGTATTCTGAAATTTCAAGAATCCGCATTAGATGACTTTCCTGCCTGCTTCATTTTTAGGCTAACTGCCAGGTCATTTAATGCACTCAAATTGCTAGTATTCTCAGCAGAAACAACCAGTACAATAAGTTTTAATTTTATTTTGGAAGAGGATGATATTCTGGTTGAATTTTGTATTTTTAGACTCCTGGACCATCTCTTTCAAAGCAATTTATTTTCTATATAAACATAACATTATTCCACATTTTTCTTTTTTAATAAAAAAGCCTTGTAAAAGCAACATTTGCTTGAAATAATAACTTATTTAAAGGATGCATTTATTCTAGACAGTTGTACTGAGTCTCATCTTCTGCAGTTTCATCTCAGCTTGAGTGAAAAAGCACGGATTTCACCCAATTGTCAATCTGCTCCAATAAAGCCATTGGCACTGATCAGCTCTGTCAGTTCCCATTTTTCTTTCTTTGCAACTCCACTGTTACTGCTCTTTTCAACATGGGGGAGGCTGCATCATAGATGATTGCCTTGATCTTCCTTCTAAGCCAAAATCAACACATATCAAGAAAGAAGTTCAATAGGGCGGTATATCCACCTAGACTGATAACCAGAACATCTACTCTTTATATTAAAGACCTACTGGTCAATCAGCAGAATTACTGCCAAAGGTCAGCAGTGAGATCTAGCATCCGTATTTCCATTTATAGTTCAGAAATACTCTTGTGAGTGGTGCATTAAAGATTGAAGGCAGCAAGCAGCAGGTGAGAAGCACTGCATTTATATTTTAATTATCTCATGCTAAGAGTTTCTTCAGAGATAGGTTATCTAGCCCTTAATTACTATTTCTTCACCTACATTATTAAAATCTTACTTTTGTCCTTCAGCTTCAAGGACTTTTTGTTCCTCTTGAAAACTGTATTGTTAAGACTGCGTATAATTACCTAATTCAAAATAATTCCAAGTGATATTTTTTATAGTTGTTGAGCACTGATAGTAACTACAGAACTTCAGCAATAAAAAAGTTTGGAGTTGAAAATGTTATTTTAAGACGTATACAAAAGAAAACCTCTGGAACTTGTCTGATTTCATAAATTTTTCATTATTTACGAACTTCTTAAATACATCTTCAGCAAATGCATTCTTTTCTAGATATAAATTCTCAAAATGTCATGTTCTGTGAAAAGAGCCTCTGCTGTATTCTGTGCCACATTGATTATGTTAATAAGAATAAATATTTCTGAATACATACATAAATTTGATTTTTATCTACAGTAAAGTACATTATAATCTTGAGATATTCCCTATTTGTAGAAATGGCAATATATTAAAGGAATATTAAAAATTCAAAATAAACTACTGGGTGAGCTTAACTCCAGAGGTACCTCACTAATACACATAGGTCTGTTTTGCACGGAACCTTCTCACAGGGCAGTGAAATTGGAAAACATTCCTGAAAATACAATAAACTGGCAAACGTTTTCTACTGATTTTCCTGTCTTGATTTATTCACATCCATTTGTCAGCCTGGGGAGCTGTAAGCTAACCATCATGAGACTATTCAACATTCCATCTCGTTTGCTCCTGGAGGATTCATGTACCTGCCAATGCTGGTCTAGACCATGCTGGAGGGAGGGGTTCTGGTAGATTTGCAGTTCTTCAGTGAGACTCTTATCAGAGCTGACAGGCATGCAATACTGAGACTCTCATGCTCCACACGAGGAGATAGAGCTCTACTGAGAAGAAGATGGAACATTAATGGGATATTAATGTTGTTAACTCTTTGGGTGAACCAATGGTGCTTTCACACCGAAGTAACCCTCACTTAAGCAGCTGTCTCAGAAAACTCAATGAGATTTCTTATAGGACAGATAAAAAAACCTCCCTTTTAGACTGTTGTATCCTTTCAATTCTGAGTTTGTAAGAGTTTGTAAGAATTTACCCTAATTTTACTGCCTAAAATGTCTGTGGTTTGGGTATTTTCCCCCTTATTTTAGACTTACTACACTGTTTCAAAGATAGCAACTTGAGAACATGTTTTTTGTCAATGCTAGATTAATAAGCTTATAGCTGTAAGTCGTGAAATGGATGCTTTAACACTTGAATAGTTTTCTAAATTAAAAATAATGGATTTCTGGCTGGCATTCTACCCCAGTTTATTCACAATATATTCTTTATTACCCCAGTGTCATTGATCGTGATTGTAGCTGCACAATAGTTATAAGTCAGAAAACAGCTTAAAGTTGGTGACTGAGCCGCTGAAAATGAGTTTTCTCATGACTAGTTTATTTTATAAAGGGAGACAATGCTATTTATGCCATGTAAATGACTTAGAGAAATAATGCAAATGACATTGGACATTTACAAACTCATTATGTTAATGCAAATATTGAATAACTTCTCAGAGAGTTATGCAAGTTCCACTGCTGTTTGGCATGATAATTGACTTCATAACAATTTCTTTATAAATTCCCCTCTCCTTTTTAATGAAATTTATCACACAGAGATGCAGTACTCACCCATTAAGATGAAACGCAATTTTAATTACTTTGGAGAAAACCAAAAGTGCTTAATTTGTACCTTTCACCAGTGGAACAGAACTGGATGTTCTGGATTCTTCATCAATTACACCAAATTCTAGAGCACTGCCTCTAAAAATACACTGCTCAATTAAGAAGACTTACCTTTCTTACAGGAGCTGAGTCTTCATTTTTGGAATAAAATAATTTAAGTTTTATTCATGCTTCCAACTAAAGATTCTAAGCAATCATAACGTACAGTATAAAAATTCCCAGTAAGGGCAGCACTGTTACAATATGCAATATCCAGTTCCAAATACTTATCATCTGCAGAATGCATAGTGACCTGGATCTGTGTGTTGTGATCACAGATCTATATTTTGTTTCCTCCCCCCAAGACTGTAAGCCAAGACTTGATTAAACGTGAAATACGCAGTACACTGAATGCATTTGACTCACGGAAAATGCTACGGAAGTAAGTTACCTTAAATTCAGTTTCAATGTTGGCTAGTCTGGCCAATTCATTGCTTAATTCTAAAGCAGTAAGGACAGGGTCTTCGCTGGAAAGAGACAAGTAAGCAGCACTGGCTAATCCTTTGTAGGCATTCATTCTTGATCGAGAGTGACTAAAGGAGTCTTTTCTCTGCTTCTCAATACATTCGTTGCACTTGCAAAAATAGTCATGTGGCCTTTCAATCCGTGCACCTTTTAGAAGTAAGATGTGAACAATTTCATACTCCTGGCAGTGGGCAGCAAGTATGATAGGGGTAATGTCATGGGAAAACCTAGTTCCATCTTCATCGTAGGCGTAAAAATCGTCATCTCTCAGTTCCTGCTCAAGGGGACTGAGCGTGAGACGCTGCCCTTGTGCAAAGGCAGGATGGTTCAATATTGCTTCCACTATGCGCACGTATCCTTTACTGATGGCTAACAAAAGCGCATCTCCCACTCGAGCTAGATTCTCCTTTTTGAGGAGGAGCTCCGTCACTTCCAAATGCTCATTCCCTACAGCCAACTGTAGGGCATTTTGTCCCATGTAATCAACACAATTGAAGTTCAAGGTTTTGGACTCCTCCAGCATTTTTCGCACGACAGGAATGTTGCCATATTCTGCAGAATCAAGAAAGCGTTCCTCTTCTGCAGTCAGGCTGGTGCCTTTCTCATTGAACATGTAGGCTGGGCCCCGGATGGCCTGCCTGCGGCCCTTCTCCCGAAGGGTTGTATGCCTTCGATGCATGTTTTTATAATTGCTGTTTCTCAGCCTGCAAAACAAAACAAAACAAGCAACATTAAGCAATTAGAGATTCATAGCTCCACATAACTTGAAGTAAAATTGGAAATGCCTTGTTTAAGATCTGATCTTGCTGGCTTTGTGTGTTCTGAGACAAGCATTTACGATCATTTAGGATATCTATGGAATAAAGAACATTCTTTTCTGGACAACAGGCAAGTTTTCTCCAGATGTACAACAGTCTGGATTTCAACAAGAATGCCAAGAACATTCTTAGTTTGAAAACTTCATTTCAAAAACAGTGCAAACACATTATTTTTCTTGTTTGTTTAGGAACTGTAACTATAACGCAGTATTTCTCCTACTTATTCTTCGTGAGGTAAGGTAAAGAAAGTTAGAACATCAGTAAGACTTGTACCAGGCCAATAAACTATATTCTATAAACTTTAAAAATGTACATCTAGTTTTGAACACATAATAACGTATAATAACAGAAATAAATATATTGTGCATTCTGCTAAGTTTCAACTGGTACAAACAAACCACCTTTTTATTCAGTGCTTGTTTCCATGCTACATAATATTTTTCTCTTTACAGATCCACAGTAGTTTAATGAATGACTATCTAATTTCATGTTGAAATACAGGTGGCAGCTACTCTAAATGCAAGTACTCGAATACAGGACCAGTATTGTAAAATACAGGTCCTGGATTTTAACTCCTCATTTAAAGATCAGTCCTCAGAAAGAAGCTGACTGAGAGCTACTGTTGAAAAACAACAAGGCAGATTCCTGACCGCCAACAGAAGACAAAGGAATGAACAGATTGGAAAGGGTTATTAGTTTCCCCACTGGTTATGTGGCTGAAATTCCTTGTCTCGGAGTTGGCTGGATGAAGGCAGACTATTCTATGCCATCTTCTTTGGAACCTCTGAAGAAAACTATGCTGGGTGTAACTGGGCTCAGCGGAGAAGTGGGCACCCCACTGTATAAATAAGCAGAAGTCCTAAATCTCCCTGTGTTTCTGAAGCATTCATTATTTGCATTTAGTACCATCTGACTGTTGCCATTTTTACAATCTACTGCAATAGCATCTGAACAAAATCACGGTCCATCTCTAAGGTTCCAAGCACATGAAGTTAATTTCCACCTCAAAAGAGTGCACAGCAAGGCTAAGAAGGTAAAAACAAAACTACTTTCGCAAATGCCATTTGCACTCAATCCCATTGCAAGTCCTAAATCACTTGGGTAAAATTTTCTGGGCCATCTAAGCTGTAGCAGGCAGATGTAAGAACTAAGCAGGTGCTAATGCTCAGTGGGTGGCAAAGGTTCTTCCTTCCACACCTCATCTGTTCTCCAAGTCAGATTTGACCTTCACTCAATGAAAAGTTCATGTGTTGCTCTGAAAAATTACTAATGGAGTTTGAAAGTACTGTCATAAATGACAAGAGGGAAGGGAGCCAGAAGACACTTTGCCTTCAGTATTATGTTCTTCGGGAGAAGAAAAGAGTTAGGGAAGTAAGATAAAATAAGAATGGAGGATGTAATTGCAATAGCTGCTTCATGCAAGGGGAGTTCCACTGGCCTCTTCTGATCTTCAAAAAGCATTTATTTTTACGTTCTAAAAATGTAGTATGGTAAAATAACCAGCAAACTTACATTTGTTGTTATATTTAATGATTAATACTGGAAGCATCCCAGAAACACGGAGCATTTCCAGCAGTGAGGAACACATTAGATATTTTGCCCAGTGTCCTGCTACATTCTTGATTCATATCTATACACACACAGATACATGTATAAATTTTTATGTAGATTTTTTTCTCCTGACAGGTGAGGCACAGAGGATCACATAAAGTAAACATAAAACTAGAATAATACTACCACTGGACAACAAAGAGTTTTGCCTGAAAAAGGAGGTTAGAGTTTAGCCTAGAGCTAATTCACACCAGTCTGTTGTATATGTAATAACATGCCAAAAAAAAAGGACCTCCATTTCATTTCCTTCAATTCAGAGACAATACCGGTTTCATACAGTTTCTAGCAACAGAGATTGTATCAGAAAAAGGGGAAACAGAAAAAAAATGCAAGCTTGGAAAAGAAGAAAATACAACTTTATGCTTATAATACATGTTCAGTGGGGATGTCCCTGCAGTACAGTGTTAATCTCCACTGCCTAAAGGAAGGGGAAAAAGCACTATAATTCAGAGGGCTTCACCTCAGATGATTTATGACCTCCTAGACATAGGGCATGAGCACAGAAGATCAATATCTCTGCCACTGCACTTTATAGAGAGCAGGAGATGAATAAAAAATTATACTTTTAACTTTGAATGATTTCATGAGAAATGCTCAGCTATCAACTCCTGTTCTGAAAAGAAAGTTGTAATTATGTTTGACACGATCACTGAATCGTGATAGAGAAGTGGCAGTGCAAATTTATGCATCATCAAAGGATCTTGGAAACCCAACCCTTCTATAAAGTAATGATCATACTCGGAATATTTTTCTATTCTGCTTTTCAGTCATGTGTGGGCAGTTTCAGAACTAATCATACTTGCTAAGTGTGTAAGCCTTCCTAAAAATGAAATAAAAAGAAATTGTGATTGCATTTATCTTACCATTTTTGTGTAAAGGTGGTTTGTACTGAAATGACTGTATTCGTATATTTTATTGAGACAGTGAGTGATCAAGCTCATCAGGCACTGCAATTAAATATTGTATTTTTCTAGGTAAGTATGCCAACGTATGCAGTGTTCTAGAGATTAAGTGTTCTGGGAAAAAAAAAAAAGGACCTAAATCCTGCTTGCAGCAGTGTACATCCAGCTTCATACAGCTGAGGGAGCCATAAGATGTCTGGACTCCCGTGGTGGGTGGAGAAGAATAACCATTTCTGTATCGATTTAGCTTTTAACAAATCATCTTCTGTGAATATCCCAGCTCCTAATTTAAGTGGCTTAGAGTAGGCCCTTGCAACTTGCACTGAAGTTACTGGGAGCTGAGACACTCAACATCTCACATGGATGCATGGCGTAATATGAGGCTTGTTCTTAGTGAGGTATCACTGAAAACACTGTTGAAGATCTTTCTTTAGCAACCAAATTCCCTTAACTGATTAAGTGCCAGTCATGTAGGAAAAAGGAAAGAGGAAAGGAACAGGGCTGCTTCATTCTGAGCATGTGCTAGCAAAGGGGTTGTCTCCTTGAGCCACCCTTCCACAGTGCTCCCGTTTACACCATGCAGGGTCTTCTGCCAGCTCATTAGTCCCATACAGCATGTTCCTGCATAGTGAAAGCAACTGTGGAGCAGCCAGACTACCACCTGGAGTTCTGGATTGGAGAAAGCTTTCAAAGGCACTTTGAAAGAGAGCTTTAATAGCATGTAGGACAGGTTGAATGGTATCTACTTGTGTAGATACATTTGAAGCCTGAATAGGTATTGAAATCAATGGGTATTAGCATTTGAGGCAAAACTGGAAAACGCAGATGATGTTTTACCTGACTAAAAGCCTAAAAATTGAGCAGGGCATTTTGAAAAGCAGATTTAGGAACTTAAGGACTCTGAGTATTCTTTGGATTTCCACTTGGTGCAGAGAAGCTGGCAGGAGTCTTCCTTGTACCCTTTCAGCTGTTCTCTTTGTCCACAAACTTCAACAGAAACCTGGGATAAGTAAGCATTACTATGAGCCACACTGATTAAAACAACCATGAGGGTAGGCTTTGATAACACATTGATTTTGTCAGGGTGAAAAGGAAGTTCACGTTTCTGAAAACATAACTCTTTAGTTCCTGCAGACTCAGAAACTTCCAGTTTGAAAATTTACTTCTTTTAATTTATACTTACACCAGTGTTTTAAAAAAATAATCAGAGCAAAAAAAAAAGACCGCAGAATCCCTGAGGCCTCTTTGAAATTGCCACGGATTTTAGGCATCAAATGGACTGTTTTCTCCATTGAAGTTTCCTTCCACACACAGAAAAAAATACCCAAACTGTTTAAAGACATGCTATAAACATGAACAAAAATTAAGGATATTAAGGTTTATGACAAGACACAAATAGATATACTGAAATTAATCAATTTAAATGAGTATATCAAATTGCTTTGAGCAAAAATAGAAGATGTTGTACCTTTACATTAAAAAAATAACAAAATCACAGAATCACAGAATTGTAGGGGTTGGAAGGCACCTCTAGAGATCATCAAGTCCAACCCCCTTGCCAAACATGTTTTGAAACAGACTCCAACTTCAAGGAATAATCACAGACTGAACTCAAACTTCAAATGTTTTAGTATATGCAACAGGCTACACTGAAGTTTCAAATGGGTCAAATAGGTGTTTATTATTAGATCTCTTTGAGATCCTCATTTTTCCAATATCTCAAGTAAACCCCTAAAGTTTACCTTAAATTGGGACATTATCCTTTAAATCAAAAGTTTTAAGTTCAATTTTTCATATATTGCTGACTTACTATGTACACTGAATATCATTTAGTGTGGCTGGTTTTGATTGACAGCAGATTATACAAAAGTTTTCTATGCTTTGAAATGATAAAGAACCTTTTTTAACTTAGTTTTGAGATAGATAAAAATATGACAACACTGTTAGCAATGTGGTCCTTGTTCTATATGAAAAGTTTCATATGTATGCAGGAGTAATTAATAGAATATTTTAACTCTGTTCATGCAGTGGGAGTGGAAAGGGTAGGGGAGGAAGGTGATATATACCCAATAAATTTTGGAGAAATTCATTCATTTGCAGTATAGTCCTTCAAAGCAGTTACAGAAAGAAATATCCCTTCCTCCACCATTCACATCTCTCATAAATGAAGGGAAGTGATATTTCAAGGTCAATCTCTGAAAAGAGGCCTTGAGGAAATACAGGTGCAAACTGCAAATCCACACTTTCTGAAATCTCTGTGAGAAATGACACGGTAAGATACATTCAGGCATACAAGCCAGGTCCTCCATGTCATTAAAGGATGTTGATGAATTATACACGCTAACCTCCATAATCTTCTTGTCATAAAGCATAAGGTCTGAGGCCAATATCCCAAAAACACCGAGAGCATGAAATCTTTATTGTCAGCTAAACTCTAATATCTTCTCTGAAGTCCACCCTGGTTTAAGGGAGGTAGCCCTACCCTTTGCTTTGAGAAAAAGGAAATGGAATATAACTTTTACTAGACATCCTTCACACACACACAAAGAAAAAAAGAAAATGAATAGATAAAAATTCATTGCTTGTTAGCTGCTTCCCCTTCCCATAATTTAAGAATCAGCATGTTCTTTTCCATTCTAAAGAAAACTCATCAGCACAAGTCTTTAATGCTAGAAGAAGCTATGAAATAATCATCTTGGTTCTTGCATCCAATTTAGTCTTGCTTTATAACATATTTACAGGGTTATTTTCCCCATTCCTTATTGCTCCTTCATAGAGAGTATTGAAAATGTCTGACTATTGCAAAGCTATTACAGAATGCTTGTGAGATATATCAGAATCAGCTGTACTCTGACGTTGTCTCCAGCTGTTCATTCATTAACATATTTGGCCACCAAACGGACCGCCATGAAGAGAATCTGTTACTGTAAATAAGAAAGTACACCTAGCTTGTTGAATTAGGACTAATTCATTCTCTCTGTTGAACCACTTCAAAAGTCAAGCTGAGATCACACCCAGAACACAACAGAGGAATACCTGCTCATTCATAAATTTTTACTACTGATGACAATAATGAAATTTTTTTCTAATTGTGCAAGCAGGGGGCAGTGTAACGCTGCATTTCAACAAACGGTTCTATTGAGAAAGAAAAACATCTGAAAAGAACTGAAAATCTCAGTTCTGAGTGTATTTTGTTTCTTCAATTCCTGCACCCTTTTCACTTTCTCAGTAGATAGCTTTCAAAATAAGACAAAACATGAAAAGACTCCTGACACCCAGGCTCAGAACATTGAAACAGACATGATACAACGGTGAATTTTAAGACCTGTCATTTTTCCTCTTTTTTTGTGTGTGTTGGTCAAACTGTCTCCAAGAGAATCAATCCCTTAAAAAAAATTCACCCAGCTGTAAGAGAACAACGTGGCTCCAAACCATATATCCAGCAACAAACAGCAAACCCTTACAGGTACGCCAAAACCAAACAGCTTTCGCAAATTCCAAGGGTAGAAAGAGAAAGCGATTGCACACCTAGCCACCCACCCCTCTCAATGCCAGCCCAGGCTCAGACTCATGGGAGACTGAGCTACACCCGAGACATCGCCAATCCCAACAAAACTTCCCAGAGCATAACTAAGAACTGGCATTGGAGCAAGGCGAAAAGAGAATCGGCTCTGGAAGAAGCAGAACCCGCTGCTCTCGGCTCCGCGCAGGGGCAGCAGCTTACATGTGCGCGTCGGGGCCGGCTCGGCTTCGCTCTATTGGCGCGGGGCGCTGCGCGGCGCTGCGCGGGCGCGGACCCCCATGGCGGTGCTGATGGCGCTGTCCGTGGTGCTGAAGCTGCGCTCAGCTGTGCCGGACGGGGAGGGATCCGTCCTCGGCGCGGTCAGGGCGGCTCCGCATCCTTATCTTCCTCCTCACGGATGGGGTAGAGCTCTCCGGGAGCGCCGGAGATTTGCTTCCTAAGGGAGAGCCTTCTGCGAGCTTGGCATGTAAGTTGTGTTTTCCTCCCCGTCTTCCTTCCCTCCTTTCCCACGCCGTTCTTCTCCTGTAGGTGTGGATTTTGGTGTTTTTCAGCACGCCCCCTTCTCGTCCGGAGCTGTCCAAGTGCCCTCGAGCTCTTCCAAGGGCTGCCCCAGAGGAGGCGTGGCCAGAGAGCTCTCCTGGAGAGGGCAGAGCTGCCTGCGGGCCGCCCAGCGGGGCGGGGGGCTCTCAAGGATTCACGTCTACCTCATCCGACTGCGCTGTCCTCTCCGCCTGCCCTGTCCAGGTTGAGACCGTTTTTTGCTTTGCCTAGGAAAGCTTGTCTCCAGGGGGGGGTGGCTCAAAGAGGGGTGTGGATGTTTGTGATGGTGAGAAAGGAATGGAGGAGGGTTAAACGAAATCAACAGGAAAAAAAAAATACATATCGATCAATAGCCTCTCTTACCTGGCAGAGGAGAGCCACAAGAACAACCATTTCAGACTCCACACGAGATCCCTGGTGCACCTCTCTGCACTCTACTCGGAGTACTAAAAGCTAGTGTTCTTCCTGACAGCTCCCCAAACTCTCACCATCTCCCATGTAACACCAGCTACACGTTAACCTCCAAGCCCATGACCTTCTCTGTCCTTACTCATACAGTGCCTATCTGATCCTATTTATTCTGACACAAATATCCCCACCACATGTCTTCTTGGAATGCACTGAGAAAGTCAGAAAAGTCCAGATGGGAAAACATATGAGAAGAAGAACATGGATGTTATCAGGCTCAGAGGAGAATGGCACTCGTTTGTGAAAGTCATCTGGGGTTGGGGGCAGGGGACAAGAGAGAGAATTCACTGATACACACGTAGACTGTTGGAATCAATCTGAAATGACATATTCTTTTATTAATATTGTCTTTTCAAGGATTAGGAATACTTGAAAAAGACCATCAGACAAAAACAGCATTATTCAATTTTATTGTTCATCAGGTTATCTGAAAAACTTTTGTTTCAGGATTGAATATGTGATTAATTTGACTAAACACAGGTTAACTTTCCCCCATGTATATCTGGAAAAAAATGAAGAAATCAGATATGGAATCAGTGCGTTGTTTCATGTGTCTGTACAGCAGCAATTATGTCTCCTGGATTTTTTTATCTCCAACTGCAACTAAAAATGTTCACTGCATATATTTTCACGTGTACCATTTTTCTAAATAATCAAGCCTCAGAGGCATCTAGCACTCAAAGATATCAAGACGACCTTCTTAGTAATCGTAATAATCAACAGCTTACCCACTCCAAAAATACGCAGCTGATAAAATACTAACAGCACACCCAATTGCAGTTAATTATGTCAAATCACCACATGAGAAAGGAAAAAGTGGGAGTGAAAATTCTTTATGAAAGACAAAGGGGATTGAAGTTTGTTATTCTCCGTTGGAGATAAAATAAATATATAAATAAGCAAACAGTTTAACTATAGTTGTAGACTTAAGGTAATGCGTATCAGAATTAGGGGCTGAAATGATATCCAAAAAATCAGAAAAAAAAAATGAAGCAGTGTTCTACTGTACTTTGGAGAAAACAAAACATAAAAGTGGGAAATGAGGAAAGGGCTGAGACGAGCTGGCACTTATACCCTGTGAGAGACGTGGGCTAGCAAAAGTACAAGTCATCTGCTAACAAGCCAACATAGAACTACCTGTACCAACCATCATATTACTTATAACTAGATAATAGCATATAGGCTTGGCTGTGTAATTCAAGAAGTTAATGTGAATATGTATGTCACGCATTTCTAATTATTGCAGGAATAGTACTCAGCTGAACTAGCTTTGACTCAGGTACGGAAGGCAAATATTGCCCTGCACCTTACTGTTGCTTTTATAGTATAATGAATTTTGCATTTCCAGTGCTATTGGTTGTGACACTAGCAGCTTACAAGGATATCTATGAATAGGAATCCATTAGCTATATAGTCTCATCTAATACAATAATATCCTTGCATATGAAAAAAAGAAAAGAAAGAAAGAAGAAAGAAAGAAAGAAAGAAAGAAGAAAGAAAGAAAGAAAGAAAGAAAGAAAGAAAGAAAGAAAGAAAGAAAGAAAGAAAGAAAGAAAGAAAGAAAGAAAGAAAGAAAGAAAGAAAGAAAGAAAGAAAGAAAGAAAGAAAGAAAGAAAGAAAGAAAGAAAGAAAGAAAGAAAGAAAGAAAGAGAAAGAAAGAAAAAGAAAGAAAGAAAGAAAAAGAAAGAAAGAAAGAAAGAAAGAAAGAAAGAAAGAAAGAAAGAAAGAAAGAAAGAAAGAAAGAAAGAAAGAAAGAAAGAAAGAAAGAAAGAAAGAAAGAAAGAAAGAAAGAAAGAAAGAAAGAAAGAAAGAAAGAAAGAAAGAAAGAAAGAAAGAAGAAAGAAAGAGAAAGAAAGAAAGAAAGAAAAGCCAAAGGGTCCTTATATTAGACAGCATAATTGGAATACTTTATGATTACTCATTCCTTCTAGCTGTGAACTATTCAAGATAGTTATATTCCCTTCTCTGACATATATTGATTCTCTAAATACTTCTTTTGCTGACCTAACTACTCCAGGATAACTGTACTAAGACTAGCAGCATTTTATTACTACCTAAAATAAATTTGATCATAAACAATATTCCTCAGGTTAAGAGGTGTAACCAGGGAATGAAAGTGATGGGTTGATTTAAGATACTACCAGCCAGAGGGTTGGTCTGGAAACAGCCTATTTCTTTTAACTCATTTTATTTCAAGAACAATTTCTATGATAATCAGATCTGGTGCATTTTTTCCCCATTAAAAGTATATGAGCCTTACATGTCAAAAAAAGAAGTTATCTGTTAATAAATGGGAGAATTAGCATTTGAATCAGAAGAAAATATGGAATACAAATAAATTATTGAATTTCTTAGAGAACTTCATTCCCATTATGAAGTTAAAAATACAGAAAAAGAAAGTTCAAAAGCTATCAATGAACATAAACTGTGCTCTTCTGTATATTAGAGACTTAGTTTATTTCAGAATTTATGACCAGGTTTTGTCAAGGTCATAGACTCTGATACTTCTGTATGTATCTTTTAGTTATGGCTGTAGAAAGCACTTCACCTGTATTCTGTGATGTTTATTTTAACAGCAGTGAGTGCTATGTGAGATGTTACCTGTTATTACCTGCTATATACTTACTGTTGCTTGTAGAAGTTCATGAGGATGTATTTGAATTTACTGCTGCAGTTTCATACAAAGCACTGATGCTGAAACTCCACAAACTTCAGATGTTAAAAATAAATTAAATTTCTCCATGCTTGCTCAGACTCTCATTTAACACAACAGCTGGAGATGTTCAAGACCTGCTGGACCTGTGCAACCTAGTCTAGGGAGCCTGCTTTGGAGGGGGGTTTGGACTAGATGATCTCTGGGGATCCCTTCGAACCCCTACAATTCTGTGATTCTGTGATTCTGTGCTTAATGTTAAGCTCCTGCTCAAACCCTCATGTTCACTGTACCACTTTGAGCACATATTCAAAGCCACATAGATACATGCATACGACTCTCACAAATACGAATAGAGCTTTCCTCTGTACTGGCACCACTTCTTTACAGTCTGAATTCCTGTCAGTTCTGTAGGTCAGGATCATGTCATTGGTCTGGAAACAGTGCAGTACCACAGCTTTTCATTTATTTTCATTTCTTACAACAGCAGTTGCAGCTTTTTTATGAATTTCTGGACAGAAGTCTGTGAAAAGATATGTGCTTATAAAACCTTGTTAATCCCTGTACAACCTACACCTTGAGATCACCTACCATTCCATTGCTTCTTCCCAAGCTTTACCAAAGCTTCTAAAGCCTTCTTAATTTACTTCCTATGTATTTTTAAGTTGATTGTTTCTGCTTTGTGTTTTATTCCTTTCCATTGTTTCCTTTCTCCTCAGGGTACAGGTTAAGGGTGGGTTGCCAGATGGCCACTCTTACATTTGAGCATATATTAATTTAGCCTTGAATGCTTCCATTTCCCTTCTGAATTCTTTCCTTCCGCTGTCTTTTCTAATCAGATTTTATGCAACAGTTCCTGTATGGTTCCAAAATATGTTTGGTTACAACCCCCAAGGACATTTTCCCCCATGACACCTTCTCATTCTGGATCCCACTCTAATTGAATTTAAAAGCCAAAATTTCTTATACTCACAGTGATTCCCCTTCTCAACATTTTCACTGTTTTCTCCTGAATTACTTATATCTCAGTTAAATATTATTCCTTCCAGATATATCACATAACAAGACAAATCCTAAAGCATTTAGTCAAGATAAGTTTTTTTCTTGATCACAGAATATATAGAAACTGTGAATCAACAAGATAATATCTGTCTCCAATATCAAAATTTATTTATAGTGTGACCAGGTACAGGTATCTGTTCTATTAGTGCATTTTCTATTCAGAACTTCCTATTTTTTCACAACATTCTGTTCATCTTTTACAACTGTTAGTGCAGAAATCTCCTTATACTCTAGAAAATGAAATAACTACCTATGGGAAAAGAACTTTATGGTATATGAAATTGCATACAACTGTGTGATTATTGCAAAGAGTATTCATAATAATCATGCAATCTTCTCATATTTTTATTTCCTTATAAGTGTTCCTATGAATGAGAGCACTGATAAGATTGTACCCTAAAACACTGTACATAAAACGACAATATATGACTTATTTTTAATTCATTTTAATGAGAATGTATGCACAGAGTGAACAGGAGAAATAAGATCCTTAAAAAAGAAAAATAAACTGTCACTTGGATAAATACTATATAATTAATATTTGAAAGGGGAAAAAAAACCAAAATAAAACTAAATGTTCTATGTGAGAGCCAGAACATAATAGGAAGTTTTAGGATTTTTTTCATTGAAAAAGAAAAATAGATAATTTAAAAAATATTGATTATAAAAATAATTAGTTATACTTTTTTGATAGTAAATTACATCATACACATTTTCAGTATCTGACTCTAGAGTGTAATCTGTAAATATGTGGCCATTTTGATGTGGAAAAATAAATTTCAATGGTATAATGTATTCTTAAATTAATACATGCTTAAACATGTTTTGATGAAATGACCATTCTCTCTCCACTAAGATTTCAGCTCTGGTTCAGATCTTGAGCACAACATGTTCTTTGACTTACTGGCTGCCAGAAACATGCACTGTTTCTAGCTCTTCTAAAACATTATATTCTTGATGTATCTTAGGATGTAAATACAAGTACAACCAATGTAAGTTTAAATTCTCAGGTGTGCTATGCTTGTCCTGTAGCAATGAAACAATCAGAAGATAGAGGCGTGATATCAAAGCTGTTTTTCTTTGCCCCTACTTTTCATTAGGGGTAATTGAGAGTAGCTCAGTGCTGTAGGTTAATTCAGTTCAGTTCTAAAGTCCCACAAGAACTGTCACTGAGGCTGAAAAGTAAGAGGACACAAATCCTCCCTATGGCCACTCTGATGAGCCTCATGCACAGAGACACTCTCCTGAGAGCCTAGAGTCTATTATTCTTCACAATTTCTCTCTTTCTCAGGGAATATTAGATAACACTTCAGGGTAGCTTTTTGATTCTTTCAAGTATTTCAAGAGACCAAGAAACAGAACCAAGATTAACTGTGTTTTTCTAAAAGAAATATTTCAATCTCAACTTTTGTGTTCTGGACAAAGTCCTTATGTCCATTGACAATAAAAAAAAATAACATAAAGCAATGTGACGGGCACTTCATATCAATATATTTCTGGGTATATTTCCTAATTCAGATAAGACCATTTTTATTTTAAGGACAAGTTTATTTGACCAGTAGAACAATCTCATATCAATCTGGAAAACACCCTCACAAGGAAGGTATAACACAAGCATTAATCTAAAGACTATATTAAATGGTTACCAGTATTAAATACATGATACCTGGCTTCCAACATGCTGCAGGTGAAGTGCTATTAAAGATCAATTCACATCTGACCTCTTTCTGAAGACCAGCAATCAATTACTTGTCTTTCTTAGATATCTAATTCTAACTTGATACCTGCCTCTGCTTGAACAGTTGTGAATAAGAGAAACTCAAGAAAGAAATAGAGCTAGTCTTCTTCTTTTGCCTCATCTTTTGTACTCTAATCCAATGCTTCAATTATATGAGCTCTTTCTTATCACTGTCAATTCCGTCCCTGCTGAAATGAAGAGAGCTCAGATATAGGTGTTTAAAGCTCACAATGAGTTTTTGTATTTGAATTAAGATGATGTGATTAAGGTTGCATCTTTTTTCTCCTACCTGCTGCAAACCAGGGCTGTGCCCAACAATGCCATGCCCTGCAGTAGTGATATTAACATCTCTATTTCTCTCATCACCCATGGTTTTATCACAGATTCACTACAGGCAATGTGCAGAACAAACCTGCATTACATATGCCACAGGATGCTCTCAGAGGTGAAAACCGTCAGATTCTGAACAAGAATTTGGTTGTGATGATACAGTAGTTCAGATGCTATACTGCACACTACTACCCAGGCATGTTAGGTGTGAAATTTCACACCTCTGGAATGTCACAATCATCACTAACAAGCAACACATTGATACCACTAAAATGACACATTGGTACCACTAAAGTTCTTGCTTAAGTACTAGAGTGAATCAAAGACAGGACAGCGATTTAATATCTATTTATTAACCTGGGGGAAAAAGGGCGAAATCCACTGCAAATTCCTTTATCTCAGTTCAGTGGTGAGCAGTTTAATCCAACTAATATTGATATGCTTGGGCACACATTGCAATAAATCAGTATTTATGCCAATTGTCTTCTAACAAAGTTTCTACTCCATTGCATTTACTATCCCAAAGTATTTTCTTTTTTTTCACGTGCCTAGAAAACATATTTCTTGTTTTTTATTATTCTGGAAAATGAACTTGGTGAATGACCCCTTCAAAGCATCTGAAACAAATAATGCATCTTGTTTTGAAGGCAGCAGAATCTGAGTAACCTTGAGACTGCACATTTCGTATCATGATAAAAACAAATCGTCAATACTGTCACCTTCGAGAATCAGGGAAAATATGTCTTTCATTTCACCATGCCAAGTATGCTTGTAAGTCAGATATAGTTATAGTTGGCATGCTCCTATTTTGTAAGAAAGAATACAAGAAAATTAGAGTTACAAACAATAGAGACAGATCATTCACGATATGTCATCACAAAAGATGTCAGAATCCAAATACTTTTCAAATAGTGCCAAAGGATTTGGAAGTCTCTCTGTTCTTCCACATTCCAGATTTTATATCCTATCTTTTGTGAACCTAACTGGTATGATAAACACATCATGTTTATACTGTCACTTTTAATCTACGTAGTAATCAACTCTGACATTTGAGAATCCTGCATGAGATGATTGAGCTTTCAGAAACTTTGTCTCAATGGTTGATTGGTGAAAAATATGCAAATATTGTGGGCAAAAGATGATTGACTATCATACTTACAATAAATAAATAAATAAATTTTGTTTTAGGAAAAATGCTTCCATGTGCTGAGTGTAAGGCACAATAAAATATTGCTCACTGAGCCCAGAGCAGTAATTCATTCCAGAACACATGTGGTTTTTTAATCTCTACTTTATAGAGCCTTCCCTGCCCTTGACTGAAGGATAGCATCAGCCAAAGGACATAGATATGAGAATATTTTCTTTTTTTTTTTTTAACTATATTTATATTCAGCGGGGAAAAAGGTGATCATTGTTTATCTATGGTGCAATGAAGGTTCTGTGTCCATCATTTTCTATTCTGATGCTGTTGGTCTTTGACTTAAAGATCAGATACACTGTTCAAATTGTGCCAGAACTACACAGAGAGGTTAAGAGACTGCTGCATATGCAAAATGGATGGAAAAACAAAAGAAAGATGAGAAGCAGATTCCTTTTACTCAGCAATGGGTCAGGTAAATGATAGTCTGCATATATCAGAATTTTACATTGGAAAGCTAATGTAGTGCTGTTTCAATATTTATTTTTAATCCCAGTCATTGCTTTTACTAGTTATGCTCCTTTAAACTGCTCTGATTATATATGAACCTTCTTACTAGGCACCAGGTTTTGATTTTTTTCTCCAAATTAAATCAATAAACCCAAAGTGTGAAAACTACAGGGTCGTACATACGTAGTCACACTGCTCTATTCATACCTCAGTATATTAGTCTGGGAACATTCTTTTGTTATGTATTCCTCACAAACCACATCAGATTGCATTTTAAGCAGGTTTTGACTCTTTCAATTTTACTTACAAGTGAATGCTCTCCTGTTCACACCATTCCTATTCCCCGTGGAAAACAATCAGCAGTAGGAATTCTCCTTTCTTCAAGGGCCAGACTTACGGCTGATCGTGATACTATACAGTTCTTTATACTTTCTCACTAATGTGTATCATGTGAATATCTGTTAGAGTTTGTATACTGGCCAAGACAAGCAAGCAAGACAAGTTATGAACAATGAGGTTTACTAAATATTTATATTTATAGCATTACAGAAAGGAGCTTCCATTGATTCTTTAAAAGATTAAATTGGTCTTTACCTTTTTAGAGCTCCTTTCCTTGTGAGAACCTTGTTGCTAGAGCAAGTCTCCATGTCCTTTCTCTGCCTTTTAGGGGTGGGATTGATTTTACATGTTTTTAGAAGCCTACAGACCAGAGAGTGTAATGACAGTCTTATCCAGACATCCATTCTCTCTTTGCAAAAGAGAACAACAAGCAGTCCTGGAATCTACTATGCTTTGGTTACTTAAATTTGCTCTCAGTAAACCTATTCTCCTCTTGAGTAGAAATTAGTGTAGACTATGAGTTTGAAAGAACATATCCCACTTCTACAGACCCAAGCCACTGTTTATAAATTATCTAAAGGCATAACAGGTGATGCTCAGAGTGAACACTTGCCAGAAGATGTTTGTCTTGCCTACCTTCCTGCAAAAAGATGTTCTTAAATTTGAAGAGTTAGCAATTGCCTAATATTAGTCTGAAACAAATTAATTCTCCTCATATAGACAGGCTCTTCATCTTCCATAACTCCACAACTAATATTGACATTATTTCCATGTTTCTTTTAGCACACGCACAAAATAATTCACACTCTACCCTCCTCGCTACCCGATCCAAATTAAGCCTGACAATTACTTTTTGCCTTTGCTTTTATTCAAGAACTTCAGCAAAAGTCTCCCAGTCTCACTCTGTCTTTCTCTGGCTCACACTGAAATTTAAACTTCAAACCGCTTTCAGTCTTTCTTGTTAATATCAAAAGTCACTGACCCATCATTTTTAGGGTGCATTTTTAAGATCCTATTTAAAGCTAGGCCAGAAACACTGCTACTTCTGTTCTAGGAAAGTGAGACCTATTTAGCTGTATGAGCAGGAAACCTTGTTATTCTAACTTTTTTTCACTCCAACCTTTGACAAGTCAGTATTTCGTGAAGCAAGTGCCCAGTGAAATCTCTGCTGTGCAAAATTATTTCCTGAAAAAATTATCTAAATCTAATTACTGTAGATTCTGCACTTTCAGTTAGCAGTTGATTGTTCACATTGCTTAATAAATTATACATGGTGGCTGCTGTTTTATCTAATATTGCACTCTCACAGCGGTGACTGGAATAAAGAGTATTAAATGGAAATCTTCTTTCCAGTGATCACTTAAACAAACAGGCAGGCCATGTTTTCACAATCTTGACAGAACTTGTTTTTTTTGCTGGAATAAATAGGTTTGCAACAAAGTCCCTGAGCATCAGTAAACTTGCTGCTCTCAATGATATATGAAAAATCATGGCAGTCAAGTGTAGTCCATAGTGACTGGAAAAAAGGTGGTATAACATCCATTTTCAAGAAGGGTGGAAGTGACAACCCCAGAAAGATCTATGCCAGAGAATATGATGGAACAGATCCTCCTAGAAGCTATTCTAATGCATGTGGAAGACCTGAAGGTGATACAAAACTACGAGTGTGGCTTCACCAAGAACAAATCCTGCCTCACCAACCTAGTGGCCTTCTGTGATGGTATAACTGCATCATTGGAGAAAGGAAGAGCCACTGATGAAATCTGTTTGGACTTCAGTAAGGCCTGGACATTGTTCCTTCCAACTCCAACAATTCCACGATTCTACTTAGTTTAACTGCCAGAAAGAAACAAGAAATGAGTAATTTTTCTTTTAGAAAGTAGTATTACTCAGTTGTTTCAGCATACCAAAACTGAAAATAAATGAAGTTCACTGGGTAGAGGGTTTTTTGACAGTGCTGACAAAATCCTTGTTGCGACCAATTTGTGTCTAGCACAGGAGTGGCTGCAAAGACAGTTCTTTTCCTCTAAGCAGACATTCTGAAAACAACCTGCATCCTCTCTAGTAGCTTGTCTACCTAATTTATCTTGTTACACAGCAAGGGAAGTCCAAAACTACTACAGACTTGCTACTTCCTGAGGCCAAAATCAACATACGTGCTGTGGCAGATATAGAACCAGCTCCTCAACTACAGTAGCTAAAAAGGAGAGTCCCTGGAGCTGACCCTGTTTAGATAGAATATTAAAGGAGTTCATTTTCCAGAAAAAGCAACTTGGTAATTTTTTTCATTGAATGGGTTTGCTAAAATGACCATAAAGAAAATACACTATATTCAGAATACATTACAGTATATGATATTTCTGGGAGGTGGAAGGGAAGGATAAGGCTGCAACCCCTTGTAAATCTAATGGGAAAATAAATTCCACATTAAATGAGTGGATAAGTGTTGCCTAAGAAAAAAAAAAATCGTTCCCTCCCAAAGCTCATTTTGTTTCAAACATAAGTGCTGCTGGTTAATTTGTGTCTATGCAGAATTATTGGAAGAGGTGAAAATGGTTAGGGGACTCTGCAGAAGAAGTCTGTATACAGAGCCAAGCAAACACTTCAGATGAATTTGTCATTTCATTTTGGAACGTGGATCTTTTGGGGAAGGTGAAACAATTATATTGTAAGAGAAATCAGCATGCCTGAAAGAGGGATTTAGAATGTTACGTGTGAATTGATGGATTTCTGTTTCTTAGGGGAAAAAATTAAGTGGTTTAAGGGAAAAATTAAACCCTGCGGTTTCCTAATTGTGTTCCAAATGACAAATACCTTGATCATAGAGGGAGAAAAGAGTTCCTATAGACCAACTGCAGTATCTACACAGAGAGATGAGGCAAAAATCTGCAGGAAGCTTCTTAATGGTGCTTGAAACCAAAAGAAAAAAAAAAAGCATCACTTTTAAAATGTCCTTTTGAAAACATGCAGAGATTAGAAAGAATATGAAGTTCAGAGTCCTCTTAAGCTGTGATTACAGGAACAAGAGGATTTTTTAAGGACATGCAATCCTGTGGTCTACTCTGGAGTCAGAAGTGTATGAGTCAGGCAGAGTTTTAGTAAGGAAAGAAACAAACTGGCTTCAGGTATGAAAACCCTGAGGTAGCTCAGGGCAAAAAACTCATATAAATAGTTCAGCACTGTTTATGCTGTGGATGAAAAGCAAATGAATTTCTTGGCTGAACAGGAAAATAAGTCAAGAGACATAAACTTTGGATACTACTCACAATCATGATGCAATCAATGAAAAAAAAAATTGCACTAGCATTCCTATTTTCATTTTAGGTCACATATTTTGCATTCAAAGAATCAGAGACTGGTAGAGGTTGGAAATGGACTACTGGAGGTCATCTGCTCCAACCCACTGCTCAAGCAAGAGCCAGCTGCCCAGGACAGCATCCAGAACTCTTTTCAAGATATCCAAAGATGGCAACTCCAGAACCTTTCTAGACAACCTGTGCCACTGCTCAGCCACCACCATGGTTTAAAAAAGTATTTCCTCACCCACTGTCAGACACTTGCAGATGCAAGCCTTTTTAATTATATTGTATGAACCTTATTCTTCAGTCAAAAAGCATTTTTCTTGCAAAATTTAGCCTTCAAACTCACAGGTAACATCACCAGACCAGACAAGCCTCTAATACTGAGTAGTGGGTAGGACTTCACTCATTTAACTGCCTTTTAATCTTTGCTGAGCTATTGTTCTTGAAAATGCTGACACAGGTATTTAATCTCCCTTTCCAGTATTCTATGTCAGTGGGTTGTTTGTTGGTTTGCTGTTGTTTATTATCATTTATTTTGAATTCATAATTTTCCTGGTTTTATTATTATTTGATTTCTTCTTTCTTGTTTACACAGTGGAAGACAACAGCAGCATCGCAGTGGCACAGCATTAACTCCAGGCATCAGTGTACAGAACATGGGTGGTGGCCACATCACAGCATGGCTGGTGCCATGGGATGGATATAGAAAGGACTGCTGGCACTGCTGATGGTGGAAGAGCAGCCGGACCTCTCTTTGTTCCAGTGAAATGACCTTTCTCTTTCTTATGAGACAGACAAATGCAGCACATCATGGAGTTGTGTGTAAGGACTTGTGCTTTAACTGATAAGGACACCGCATGGCAGCCAGGTGACATACATTCACAGCTGAAGACATAAAGCTGACACAGCAGGGAGTTGCATCTAACACACAAACACAGGAGGAGGGCTAGGCAGGTGGGTCATGCCTTTTAGAAGAATAACCTGAACAAGAGCAGCTGCATGGGGAAAGGTTTTCCTGCTGCCGTATGTAAGAAGCCAACCAGATGAATACTTAATTTCCAAGGATTACTTATGATTGACAGTACCTGTTGCACAAGGTGAAGATAGATAAGTGTATCCATTTCTAATGTGATACCTAATCCTCAATCGGGGACTAACAAAGCTTTTCTTCTTCCCACAGCTCACCCAAGCAGTGCCTGCCCTCTGTTTTCCTGTCCCAGCAAGGGAATTTGCTCCTCTGAATTGAATCTCCTGTTCAGAACTAAAAGAGTTTTCCTCTATTTACAATTTTAAGGCACATTTACTCTCATAAATACTAGACTTGCCTGTTTGGAGGTTTGACATTTTACTGACAGCCATACAAGTTAGGTTATGCAGATGGAACAGACACTGCCATTTTTAGGTATAATTAGCATTTCATTTCCTTTCAAACAATTTCCCCATCATGTTCAGCACCAACAGGGCAACAGGAATGTTCAAAAGAACACTCCACTGCAGGCTTGTGCTGTTAAAAAAACAGTAAAAATAAGAAGTCCTCAATATCTGAACCAGAGGATATTTTTTGTACTGTGATCTTTGATCAGTGAGTCAATACCAGGAAGCACATTTAAAGCTTTAGGAAGGGTTAGATTCTATATCTTTTCTAGTGTTATTTCATTTAACTTAACTCACAGACTTAAAAAGTGACCTTATGAAAACTTTTCTTGAAGAAGGGATAGAAATAAGATTGTGAATGTCCCCAGATTTTGCACAAATGACAGGGTTGCATTCCCATCAAACTGCACACACAGCAATCCTAGTTCCAGTCCTGATGAGTTTCTGCGGTGTGTGAGTGGGGAGATGAGTTTCCTTAGACCCATGTTCATCTGAATGGACATTTTGCAGTGCTGCTATGGAAAGGGCTGAAGTCCAGCCATGCCATGTTGCAATTCCATCTCAAAAGCAGACAGGAGACGACACTTGGTTGTCAAGGGGCTGCCTGATTATGATGGTGCTTTCCCAGTTACTGCTCCCTGAATACATTACAAACAATCAAGCAGTTTGATTCCCCCCTGAATCCTAGCCCAAAACTCAGGACCTCACAGAATTGCAAAAAAAGAAGCCAACAATATATGACATAGTAATTTCCAAAGCTGCATCTTGACAGGATTTAACAACAGTTTGCCACCAACGTCAGCCTCTGCTTTAATATACCTAATGTGTCATTTATGCTGTTCTTGCCTCCCATGTGTTTTCTGCAAAACATGAGGAATAGTCATTTTTGTGTTTGATGCAGTGACAGAAGGAGAATGACCCAAACACTGTCTGGCATGTGTCAGTCTAGTCTTGCAGAGAAGTATATGAGAAATGTCCCCTCTAGATTTTAAGTCTGTAATACTGGTGTGTAAAGCTTGCCAGAGGTGCACTGCCAGACAGAACTGCAGGATCCTTATGGAGACACGGTAACCAAATTCAGTTCTAGCAGAAAAAAATAAATGGTAATTTCTGTGCTAGAACAAAGCAATTAGAAAGTCATTGTCCATCCTTCGCTATACGTGGGTATACAGAGCAACTGACTCCGCAGAAATGTTGAAGACAAATATTCATGACCTCTAAAGAATCTTATTTTTTCCTTTTAAATGCATAAAGTACTTTGCAATATAGATTTTCTGGTTGTGCTTTCATGAGAAAGGAGTGATAGCCATCCTTTTGTAGATGGAAATGTCCAACCTTGTTCTAACTGGGTGTATGCAATGGGATTTACTTCATCAAGAAGTTACCTTTAAGGCTGCAGTTTCCCTGCTAGGGACATGCCTAAAACACATGCAGTCATCATTGAGCAAATGGACAAAAAATAATAATAATAAAATGGATTTCATGCTTAGTTGCCACCTTGAGATAAATTGCAGAATTTAATTAATCTCAAAGGGTGCCTGATTGAGCCTAAAAGCAGCAGCAATAGAACAAGAAGTGTCGAGCAACTGCTCATATGTATTAAAGGCATAAAAAAATTGGTTTTCTGTATAATGAAATCTAAACATGTCTATGCTTATCATCATCTGTTTCTGTACTGTAGTCCAATAAAAGTAGATGAGATGGTGTCAGAATTGAGGCTACAGAAACGAATCAAACCGTAAGAGCAGATCACATTGTTCATAGAGAGGGAGTGGGGAAACAGCAGCCATGTGGGTACAGACTATATGATAGTAACTGGAAAAAGCAAACTTCGAAACTTCGCCTCATATTCTGCCTAAAAAAGCTTTCATTTTCTTCCATAACTTTTCCTGAGTCTTAAATGATTAGGAATGATAATGCACAGCAGTGACAGCCAAAGGAAAAAAAAAATTAAATATCTCTCATGATGGGAAGAAGTTTCCAACATTGACAAATCTCTCTCAGCTCTATACACAAATGGATTTTTAATCCAGGCTGCTTCTTTGTCCTGAACAGCCAGATGAGTCACTGATAGACGGAGGAGTTTCTAGTGCTGCAGACATGAAAACTGTTCCCTATTATAAACCAATATAGGAAATTGCATACAGAAAACCTATATTTAAAAACAGACATACAAAAGGGTTTAATGAAGCTGTTCCTGCAGTCTCCCTTCAGCCTCCCCCGGCACGGCTTTCCTTACTCTCCCCAGCATTGCAGAGGGGCAATGAGACACAGTCAGTGTCAGAAATCCACTTCTTGGGGCTCCACTCAAACACTGAACCATAAGAACATGTATATATGTAATATCTATATAGATTCTGGAAAGCAGTGCTTTCACCATAGGAGTCAGCCCCTTGTTGCCCTTTTCTAACAGTGAAACAACAGGGAGACAAGCTAGCAAGATGCACTGGAGTTGAATGCTTGACCCCCTGGATCTGCTGATCTGGGGACTTCTCAGCACAGCTTCTAATTAGGTGCACACACTGAAGTGTGTGGATGGGAAGAGAGGCACCAATCTGAGTGCAGAACTCTGAGCACTTTGGCCAAAATGATGTACTTGGAAAACTAGGGACTTGGCTCCAGATTCCAGTGATCCAGGGGATCTCATTCCACGTAGCTGCCATCACTGTTTGGCTCAGGAAGATGACCTGCAAACTGCTCAGGAGGAGCTGCTGCCAATAGAAGAGCCAAAGCCTGATGGAAACCCTGGAATAGGGATAAGAGAGAAGAGATGCTGTTGGCTGCCCCAGCCAGCTCCCTGCTGGGGCTCCAGGCAGGAAGACAGCAACAAGATCTCTTATAATCCAGATATCTTAAAATCTTAAGTTCATAAGTTCATAAGTTCATAAGGTTGGAAAGGACCTATAAGATCATCTAGTCCAACCATCCTCCTATCACTATCTCTACCCAACTACTAAATTAAGTCCTTTAGCACCTCATCTAAACGCTTCTTGAACAGCGCTAGGGATGGTGCCTCAACCACCTCCCTAGGCAGGCCATTCCAGTGCCTGACCACTCTTTCAGAAAAGAAATGCTTCCTGAGGTCTAATCTAAATCTTCCCTGGCGCAACTTGTGGCCATTCCCTCTCGTCCTGTCATTACTTATCAGGGAGAAGAGGCCTACCCCCTCCTCACCACAACCCCCCTTCAGGAAGTGGTAGAGTGCAATAAGGTCTCCTCTGAGCCTCCTCTTCTCTAGACTAAACAATCCCAGCTCCCTCAGCCGCTCCTCATAAGACTTGTGCTCCAGGCCCCTCACCAGTTTTGTTGCCCTTCTCTGTTGTTGATCTTAGATCAACAACACCGGTATTCTTGCTCTCATTTTCTGAAGGACAGACCCCTTGTACAGTCTGTTGTAGTACTGCAAGGGATGTGACTATGTCTCATTTTCCATCCTCCTGGTGCAGTGCTCAGGAGCCACATGCAGCAAAACGCAGAAGGGATCCCAAAAATTCTTTCGAGGAGTCTCAAATGACCTCATAGATGTGCTAAAAGGGCAATGACTGTATTTTGATTAGATGAGGGTATCTTGATTACCCTTCCCTGGGAAACTAAGATTTAGAAACACAGCAACACTCATTTAGCCCTCCCACAGCTTCTAACATGGAAGATGTGGATTGTTCTCATTGCTGCATAAAAGCAACAGCAAGAGATTAAACTGAAAATAGAGGAAAAGTAAATAATGAGAGATGCATACAACACTAAAATATGATTTTCCCTTAAATGGTTAATTCTCTCCCTTGCCATATTGGAAGCTAACTCTGAATCCAAGAAAGCAAACCATCTCGCAGTAAATTACTTGGAAGTGAAAGGGAATCCGATTCATTGCTTTTTTCTCCACAACACAAGTTAATAAATGAAACAGCTACACAAAGTAATAAGGAGGAAAATATTTCTAATTTATGCAACGTTACAAAAGCCATATCCATCAAATTTCTCTGGGGAAATGGACTGTATTAATAGATTTCCTTTAAATATAGGCAAGAAGGAAATTAAAAACGGCTTGAAATAGAAATCAAAAACCTCGCTATAACAATGAAAAAGGATTACTAAATGGCTGAGTCCAGACAAAACAAATAAAATCAAATGTCCTGTGAACTATCTGTGAGACTGACAAAAGCAAACCTTTTCATATACGTGTGTATTAGAAGGACAACTCTGTACAACAAGTGTGACGTCTCCACGTTATTACTCCACATTATGTAGTACTCGCTCTTAAACACATTTCTGAATCCTGAAGGTGTCTCACACCTCTGTTTCTTTAAGGAATAATTACTGTATTGGCACTGCTGAGTATTTTTGATGCTTCACTAAGGTCACAAAGGCACACCTTCCCAACTCCAACCTGACTCTGACAGAGGTAGGAACAAAAGCCCAACTTTATGTGCAGCCTTCACATCAGCAGAGTTTATCACAGCTAACTGAGTCAGTCCTTCTCAAGGACACCAAAGCCTTCAGCTGCTGAACATTTTGAAATGCAGCAAATTCTCTGCAAGAACTGCTTTACTGTACTGCTCTGCCCTTGTAGACCTCTCCACATGTTAAGGTAGACACAAAAATACTCCTTAAGGCAAAAGCAAAGAGTTCATTGCACAAAATGAAGCTGTGAAAAAAAAAAAAAAAAAACCATGAAAAATTGGCTATTAAATGCTCATAGTTTCTTTCACATTATGAGATCCTAACTACAAAGGTCTCTGATTTTTTATTTCAGTGGGGGTAGGCAGCAGAAAAGTTGTTCCACGTTAAAAGAAAGTGACATCATTAGAATGGGTTCTAGACAATGCATTATGTCGTAGGGACTTTGAATGGTTTTGCAAAACCTCCTGCATATGTAAGAGTGGGGAGAGGAGATTATGCAATTAGAAAAAACAAGAGAGAACAGGAGAATGAAAGAATAGCAAAATACATGCTATGTATGTTTGCTTTTTATATAAATGGAATTTTTTCTGTAATTTAAAATTACAGAAATTAAACACAAATCTTAGGTTATGCTCCTAAAACAGTGACTAGAAATGTATTTTCCTGATCATCAAGCAAAGCAGCACTCCATGCATTTAGCTAACACGTTTGCAGGCAGAAACTAACCCAAGAACAGGAAAAAACATTGTATTTTATTACTTTCCTATCATAGCATAGAAGATTCTTCTGCATCCCAAAATCTATTTGTCTGCCTGTTCTGAGTTCTGCTGCACAGCTTGTTTCCTCTGCGTGGCCTGGTGTCTGCAACACCCATACTTTCCCCACGTTATAATGCCTTACTTCAGTCTCTGACTCTTATGGCCCTTCCTGGCTCAGTACAACATCTCAAGGCTGAATGGATAACACAGATCTAAACAATCCATGAACACTGCCTCCATCTTTTGTGTCAAATTTAAAGATGTCACCTTCATCGCTGTCCTTCCTAACTCCTCTGAAACTTGCTAGACTGCATCATTGGAAAAAGAGGTAATGGCTTTAAGTTGTGCCAGGAGACGTTTGGGTCGGATAGTAAGAAAAAATTTCTTCTCAGAAAGTAGTGAGTTATTAAAACAGGCTGCCCAGGTGAAGTGGTGAAATCATTGTTCCTGGGTGTTCAAGAAAAGGATAGATGTGTTCAAAGCCATGGATGGGCCCCGGGCAACCTGATCTGGTGGGGGTTACCCAGCGCATGGCAGGGCTTGGAAATAGGTGAGCTTCTAACCCAAACATTCTATGAGTGTATGAACTGCTAGGAAGGTTTAAGAGAACTTTCAACGTGTTTGGGAAAAAATACGATAATAATAAACAGGTTTTCCACGACTTCACCAATCATACTGCTACTATATAGTTTCACAGAATATTCAAAATTCTCTATGCACATATTAATTGAAACTCTTTATACCATCACGCTCAATTACTTCTCTCAGTGGTCTCCCATCTCCCACTTCATGTCTGCCATACCCACATTACCAAAACAAGTTGTTAAGAGTAATTAAAAAAAAATAAAATCAAACACATTTTTTCTTCACATTCATGCGCATCGAATCCTTAGCTCTAAAGCTTAGAGCTCTGTATAACCACCACTGATGTTACTCAGTGCAGATGGAACTCCTTACTCAAAATCAGAGCAGCCCAGCACGTTGTGGCAGAAATGAACCCCTGCAAACTGTGTGGAGGAAAAAAGGATTCAGTGCAAACCCCACCATGCTGTCTCACAAACCTTTATCTGCACCCTCCAGAGAAGGCAGCTCCATTGCATCAGGGCTGGCTGCTGCCAGAGGAGAGAAAATTCAGAGAGAAAGCAGTTCAAATTCAAACAACTTCCACAGATTGCAACTGGAATTACACCATCCAGGCCAAACAACTGGATTGTTCATTAAAATCATCTGATTGCCATGCACTTATCTTTGTGCTCACAACAAAAGGAAGAGAGAAAGAAGAGACGCTTTTTTTTCAGCCCTTTGTGCTATCATCCCTTTCAGTTGCAGCCTGCCTGTCGGACAGAGATTTCACCATGATTGGTTTCTTTGACATGTCTCTCTATTGCTTTTCATCTGAAAGGAGAAGGTGGCTAAAAATTAAGCCAATTCTTCATCAAATAGCCATCCCTGCTTTGAGAAAAGGTTATTCTTTCTTTGGATTATTTGATGCTGTGTTAACGATGCCTTTCCTCCCAGAGTCTTTGTGCATAAAAGGCAAAGAGAAAAATTTGGAAAATAAACCTTCTTCCTCGCATCCTTTCCACCACAGTAATTTAAAAGATAACTGTTTTGAAGATAAAGTTGATTTCTGATGACAAAAGACCCACTGTTTAAAATGGGAGTCTGCTGCTGTTAGCAGGGGATTGACATGACAGAAGGGTCCAGCAGAGGGAATGTCCATGTGGGCTGACAGAGGCTGCAACAATAGAAAATATAAGAGCAGTAGTAACTCAAAATGACTCCAGTGAATTATTTCTAGGCTAGAACCATATTTTCTTTGCTTGTACTTATATTTTGTTTAAGATGCCAGTGCACTTAGATACAGCAGGAACATAGGTCATTTCACACAAAATTACCAAGTAAAAGAGGAAAGAAAAAAAAACACCCAGTGTCTTGTTTCACCCATCCTCAATCTTTCCAGAGCCAACTGTCCTAATTGTTGGAGTGTGAGCTGTATTGACTGCGTAGTTTGGAATTTTTTTTTAATCTTATCTTCCCTCTATTACTGCTAACATGATCAAGTTTCCCTGCTAATAGAAAACTGATGAGAAACTTGACCTCCCTTCCCCTTCTTCCCCTCTCCTCCAAAACCAAAGTATTCAAACTTCCAGAATGAAGTAAAGGTGAAATTTAAGTGAGTACTAACCTCATATTGTTGGGCTTTTTTTTGGTTTTGCTTTGTTTTCTTGCCAAGGGAAACTGTCCTGCTCATCTAATTAGTAGTCTCCACAGAGAGACTACTAGTATAAAAAATCTGGAGCATCAGCACCAACATCTGCATGGCAGATGTAGGAAAAATGATGCACAACCAATGTTTTTGCCTTAAGAGAAAGAACATACTCCAGTTGTTCTTTTATTGTGCATCATTCACCAGCTATCAGCGTATTATCCATAGAGGCAATAAGCATTCCTGAATGTCTCCATACTTCACCAAACAGGAGTATGCCATCACTGACACTCTGCATGGTTCTGCAGCTGCACAATACAAATTTCTTCTGGTAGTAGAAATTTGGGCACAGTGCAGCAGCATACTCACTTGACACTTCACACAAAATGAAGGGCATGCTGAGTGCTGCCTGTGGAGGTGTCTAACTGGTGTGCTGAGCTTTGTATTGATCACATCCAAGCTATGTTTGTTGTGAGTGTCTTTGGTTTGGTATTCAACCAGGCTTCAAAACAAGGTTTGCCTTGGAATGTGTTCAATTTTAAAAGCAAAACCAGCTTGGGTTGTTTCATACATAATTACACCCCAGAATACATCCAGCTGATGGTTTTGAGACCTCCAACACCTGCACTGATGTAGCATAGCAATGACCAACAAACTGGACATGTTTGAGCTCTCAGTAACTGCAAAGGTGCAGAAATCTCTTTTGTCAGTGCAGAAACTTCCAGTCTGCCTCAATGGCAGCAGCTGAAGCTAACACTGGGGCAGGTTTCCCAGAGCATTGCTGTCATTTATCAGCTTCCTTTTCCTCTGGAGCCATGTGTAGCTGGCCACTGCTCCACATAAACTTCTGTTTAAGTCCTGGGGACATCTGGAGAGGACATCTGGAGAGCACATCTGTTGCAGAAGTCGTGTACAGCTGGATGTCAGCAGTGTATCAGGGCAAGGGACTCCCCAGAGGTTTCAAGTACACTTTCAAAAGCAGAATAAAATGCCAATACTCACAAGGGTCCATATGCCAGGGACACAAGGGACAAAAAAATCAGATGTTTCTCTTGGTCCTCTGGGATCTTCTAGTTCTTCACTCTCTCCCTCTTTCCTTTCAAAGTATTGATACTGCTGGGCTGATAGGGGACAAATAACTTTGATTTCACTTTTTTCTCATCTTCTTCATCTTCCTCTAATCATCCTATCCTCCAGCTGTCTTCTGACAAGAGTGCTAGAGAAGCTGGCACAGTGAGATGATGGTAGTATTTCTGAGCCAGCTGGTATCCTCTTATTCTGAAAACTTTGAGGAATACATTTATTTACACAGGTTATCCTGAGCCATGAGCCCAGACACTGCATATTTTTCTATCTATTTACTAATAGATACTGGAAAGATCTGAAAAACTAAAGCTTCAAAGTAAATCTAAAGTATAATTCTAAGGGAGGATTGCAAAAAATAATAGCTAAAGATGAATGCTCTTAATTGATGACATCTTTTTCTTACACAAAAAAGTCACAGAACAAAAATCCAATCAAAGGAGGAAAGACATAAATCAATACAGCAGGTGGAACACTCACAGGAAGATTATAATCACAGCTGTTGTTCCTATGTGTTACAAAGTCATTTTACAAACCCAAGAGCTTGAATATAAAAATTCAACCCAAGTTTTAGAAGTTACCCTTTCTTTTTTTTTGTCTGGATTTATTTAAACCAAAACCTTTACAACATATCCACGATGGAGCTGGAGAAATCCTAGACTCACTCTCAGCTTTGTGACTGTTTAAATGTTGCTGCAAACTGAGATGAGCTTCACTGCATATGTCACCGTGTGGTTCAAAATGTGAAAGATGCAAGGGAAAAAGATGAGCTCCTGCAGCTCACAGACCAGGTTATTTATGGTGAGAGAATCTAGAAGCAGCCTTGATTATGAAGAACTGCATCCAATTGAGTGCATTTTTCTGCAATTACAATCAATTAAAAAAAGGGCTCCTGTGTCTTGATAAAATACTTTCCTTATTTGGTCACACTCCAAGCTGTAAAACCAGAAGAGTGCAAACCACATATGTAATAGTTACATATACAGATGTTAGAGATAACCTAAGAAACTGAAAAGAGCATTTTAATTCTCGCAGCATTCATCAGACTGTGGTGTTAGGTTGAGGCAGTTATCTTCTCAAGGTTTCACTACATTATCTCCAGGAATATACAATAATAAGAATAGAAACTCACCTTACAAGATTTGTGAAGCAACAAAGATTTAAGGTAAGAATCTAGGTCACATCATACAAAACACAGCATAGAAAAAGGATAACAATATACTCAAAATGTATGAACTGGAATATTCCTCAGGAGACACAAGAAATTACCATTTTACCCAGTGTTGAGCAAGACTTGGAGTACTATTCTCAATTGGTTTTAATTTCGTCTTTTTAATATATACTTGTGAATTATTAAGAATTAAGATGAAAAAGATTGAGTGACTGTAGAAGTAGAAAACATGACCTACAACACACATTGAGAGTAACTGGAACCAACTAGCCCGTGCTAGAGGAGGCTTGAAGGAAAGTAACAGTATTGAGAAAGCTGATTTAAAACTCCAAAGCTGAATATAGCATGATAACAACACACATTTAGGAATAATTCTGTAATGGTTCACCTCTCCCCAGATGGATAAGGGGCAGTGATTTGTCTTTCAATTGCACGTATGAAAAAAATCACTGAAAGCAGCAATTGGACAGGACATGAAAAATGTCTGGGATCTCCCCTCCCTTCCTGTCATTCAAGATGAAATACAACTGCAGCCTGAGGGTTAATTTTCCTTCAGCCAGGAGCCTGTGGGAGGAGTAATCAGGCTGCTTCTTGGCTTCCATCAGCCCCGGTGATACAGCAAAGCATGTATCTTTGGGAAAGGCTACCTGATTCTCTCTGACAGCTCAAGGAAATTAGGAGCCCAGGAAACTTCCCAGCTCTGCAAAAAAAAAGTCAAACACATAAAGCTGAACATCCCAAATATAAGAAGGTGATTGTATTTTCGTATTATAGCCAGGAAGTGAGGCTGAAGAGGCTGGGTACCAGCTGACATTCATGCAGTTTCCCTGATCTCGTCCTGTCTGCAGCTGCAGAATGATGCCAACATGAGGGTTTCTCTCCTTCCCTGACAGCTGTCAGTGTGTGACAGACACAAATGTAGCTCACAGGACATTTTGTGTTTATCTTATGTCTAGTAAGAAACAGGGCACACATGGAAAGTTCCATCACTTCCTATTATCAGTGATCATACTGCCTTTGCCAAAGGACATTGCCTCAGTTATTAGCACACAAACACAAACCCACTCAGCTGCTCCCTCCAATTCACTTCATCTCTGCAGCTTGCTCTTAGTGACTGATGTAAAAATTTTTCTTCCTTGCATGGTGTTATCTGAGAGAAAGGAATGTGTAGGAATGGGAAGACACTCACTCAGTGGTCCAAGGAGGACTGTGTTTTTGTAACTGATTAATATTGCTGTGCCATTGCATTTCTCATTAAAATCCCTTTCTTGAAGCAAGGTACAATTTGCACCATGTTTTCCACTTGTTTGAGCTTCAAGCTGTCGCTCAAAAAATTAATTTTAGCTGGGTTCATCTTTCCATCACAGTCTTTTTTTGTCACAGTGGTTGATTAATTCTATGTCATTGTTTGCTCTGTTACAAGATTAATTGCAGGATGAGAAAATATACGACATTCTGGTGAGATAATTTATCAACTTATTATAATTCCACAATGCTGCAAAGCAACTTTTTTTTTCTTTATCCATATTCAGACAACAAAAAAACCATGTAGTGATATTGGTTTGGTCTGTTATTGGATGAATGAAGATGAGGCCTTCTTCAGCTGTTTGGTCGGTATTAGTCACCATAGTGCTCATTCCCTCCAGTTCTAGAAGCAAAGGCCTCAAACTGCAATGTACTTACTGAGCTCATAAAGATCTCAAGGTATTTCTAGAGTCCAGATCAACAGCAGAAAACAGCAATTCAATTCCTAACATTGAAACAAGCATTTCATTTGGTATTCTACCTCATAGGTAAGGCAAACACCTGGAACTGTCAAGATTGGGATATTTATCAAAGAGCAACAAAGGAATAAACAGAAAAAAACATCAGTTTTTACTTTGGTGGTTGTAACGTCAGGAAGATGCAGTAGAGATTATCCTGTCCTCAGTGCAATGCATCCTGAGCTGTTACACACAGACTGTACATGCCATGTATATCCCATAGTTGATATTATTAACTAGTAGCCAACTAAACTGACATCCAGAAGTGTCTATGCTCTCCTGATGCATACCATTGTAAAGGCTTGATCACTCCTGCATTGAAGCCAAGGACAACATTCTCTCCACTTTCAACTAGAGACAGATTAAACACCTCTTCTATAAATGGCTTTTATTAATAGTGTTCAAATAATTGCTTTCTGCCATAATAAATTCAGACATCCAGGCTCAAAATATGTAATACATCATAAATACAATTATATTGTCCATAAACTGAGATATTTTTACTATTTGAATTAGCTCAGTAAATAAGATTATGCACTAACTTTCCCATAAGACAACCTCCTAGATTTTGAATCCCATACATACCCTTTTCCTCCTCCCTTCTTTCTCTTCTTAACCAGAACAGGTTATGACCTTGTTACAACTTTTTGCCACTCTTACACTGTTATAGTGAAAAGAAAAATAAAACGCTTGTGTTGAAACAATATACTGAAGCTATAAAATGTGGAATAAATCATAACAAAATGAATTTCATCATTCACAGGAAAGAAAAAAACAAAAACGGAAGCAATCTTTCAACCTTCTTTAATGGAACAAGAATGTTACCATTCAAGCAAACATAACTAATTGGAAATCCATTGAAGATTATGCTTCACAAAAAAGCAGACATAAAGTTATCAGATAAGCCTGATCATGTCTTTGATGGATGAGAGCTTCTCAGTTCCCTTCCTTTTTCTTTTCATGTTCACTGCACAATTTGTATGAGAGCATTTTTTTAGAATTTTGCTTCATCAGGCCAACCAGAGTAAGTGGACACAGAAAAAAAGAAAGGAAGGTGATGTAGAAAAATAATTCCTGTATATAAAATGCAGACATGAGATACTGGAATTCCTTAAAGCTCTCCTTACTTTGACCCCCCTTCATCTCTCCTGGGGTAGTAACTTCATGCAATAAGAGTGAGTTCTCTCAGTGTAGCAAAACTATACAAGGAAAAATGATTTATATATAACTTTTTTATTTTGTTTTCTCATCTAGCAATACCTTTTGCATGAACTTTTACATTATTACTGTGGTATTTAATAACTGGAGATCGTTTATCTTCACGACAAAAATTTTTTGATATTTTTGTCATTCTCTGCAGGTTTTCTGCTTGCTCTTTTCTTTCTCTTCCTTGTACACAAATTCAGCACATTTGATTCATAGAAATTCCTCTTAAAATTTAACTTTGGCTTTAATTTCATCAGCATTAGTCCACCAAGACAAGCACAATGCAAGTAGTCCTGGTTCGAGGCCAATGTGGACTATTCATGTAAGGAAAAGCCAAAAAGCTTATGTTTTTTTTTGCTAGTGATCACGTAACATAAGTAGCATTATACCCAACAATCTTGACCTGCAAGAATTTACAAGAACTATTTGAACACTCCTCTGATTTTTGGACCTGGCATTGAAGTAAATCAAAGATGGACGCTGAAAACACTCCCAAACCTACAAAGACATAAATACTGCTTCACTGTTATTAACTCTTCATTTGTATGACTGTACCCACAGGGTTATTTTTGTTTTTTTTTTAAGTGAACAAATATTATATAGGAATATATTTTGATGCTGTTTATTCATTTTCAGCCAGTGAAAGCAGTGCTACTTTCTTTTTGCTGAAGAAGTCCCTCTACTTTACCCCAAAAAAAAAAATGTTGTGATGCTGGAAACATGCAGTAGTCTATTATGATTATGACAGACTATAAACAAATCCACCTCTTCCCAAAACAAATCCACCTCTTCCCAAAGCAAGGATATAATAAAGCATTTACAGTTCCTGTAAATTGTATTATCCATCTGACGAAATGCTGCAGCACTGAGGGAAGCCTCCTGCTGTGACTGGATACAACTATTAAAATAATTTTGTTTTACACCTATCTAAGGGCATTCCTGAATGATTTCTACTTGCAGAGGATTACTGTACACAATGTGAATGGATAACTGACCATTTGAAACTGTTGTGTCTAGAAAACTAGGAAATCAAATCCCATAAACATGGACTGGAAACATTTTGTCATCTTATCAACATAAGCATATCTTATGTAGGAATCTGGATTACTTTAGGAATATTCAATATATGAACAGGACCAAAACCCATCACTCTGTCCAGTTGCTTCTGTTTTCTATCATAATCCAGATTTTTCTGATGTGTCTTCTCATATATTGTGAGGCCAATCTGCCATCAAGAATTTCAACCCCGTGAAGGAAATACACCATATTTTCCTTTTCCAGGTAAGAGAAATATGTGCTGTATAGGGAACTGATATACCCAACTGAATGAAATTGTTACCAATTTTACAACATTAAGGCTGAGGTTTTGAAAGTCACTAAATGATTTTGGGGACTTAATTTGTAATTTAGTAGGAGCGATGTGACTAAATCCCATTGAGAAAATCTTGTGAGCAACTTGGAATATTTCAGTATAAAACATCAAACTCAGTGAATTAATGTTAGAGAAGTTTCACCCAGCCTATGTGTTCCTTATGTCCATGTACAAAGGTGAAATCATGCCCTGAGTGGCAGAAGCAAAGAAAATACATCAGATGGGAGTTATGAAGAATAAGCCTTTTCTAAAGCTACTCTCCCACAGGAATATTCAATATATCCTTTCATGACGATCACTAAAATACTGAGCTGCAATATTCAAGCTGGTTGAACAATTACTGCAATTCCTCCTCAGTGTCAGCTCTCTCAGCCTTCCTGCATCACAGAGTAATGCATTCAGGGCAGAACTTGCAAATTCTTGTCAATAGGCAGAATCTGGTAATCAAAATTTAATCTATGTTACAGTCTGCAAGTAAGGAGGGGAATTAATTTGATTATACATACATAAAGAAAAATGTTTACTTCATTTTAAAAACCTCAGGTTTTTCTCCTTCAGTGAAAAGCCTTTATGAAATGTTTATCAGAGTATCAGGATTTAAACATGATTACTCATCTGCTTGAGTGCTGACATTCATGTAGGTATCTCATGTCACAAGGAACGTAAATTTAATGCAGAAATTGCTTTCAAGTGCCCAGAGTGAGCCGTTCTTCCTAGTTTTGAGGCTCCTGTGTATTGTATTGAACAGTGTCAGAGAGCATGAATAATTAGGTTGAGTTGCATCCAGAAAGCACATCTTGATATACAAAGCCTTGTAGGATTTTACAGGCGTTTTTCTCCCTTCAGGCAATAGTGCTCATTTAATGAAAACGTGGAAAAGTGAAATACACACCAGAAAATCTAACGTGTAAATTAGAGATGTCTCAAAACAATTTACATTTTTACATACCTCCAAAAAAGTAGGACACTTTTATTACCTACTGTCAGGTAGCACATAAATAACTGCAGATCCTATTGCCTGGATTTCTGGAACTTGTCAAAGAGTTTAATAGAAAGATTTATGGGAACTTCAAGCTTTAGGTTTCAAATCCTCGGTATCTGTCAAGCTACAGCCTTAATACTACTTAACTTTTCATCCCTCAGACTGTCTGTAAATTCAAAATGAAGCTACAAGGAGTTGTTAAAGGCTTTTATTTTGCATCTTAAAATCCATTCTCATGTCCTGTTCAATATGCATTGTAGCTGGGGAGTCCTTTGTGCTTTGAAGTAATGGTATAAATCATACCAGCTCAAACTGTCTTACTTTTCCCTAATATGCTTTTAATTCCCTCCTCTCTCCCCCAAAAAAGTACGTTGCTGAGATTTCACTTTAATATTTAATGTCAGTAATTACTACAAATAGATTATTTTAATTCTAAAATTTCAGTGCTTTTATGGGTTCACTTAATGGGGGAGGCACTACCTGCTCTGGATTGCAGGACTGTGGTCCAATGCCAGGGGAGTAAGGATGGGGAATGTGGTATGAAAGGAGAAAGAAAACTCCCATCCTTGCAGCTAACAGCAGAATTCTTTAAACAACACGGTCATGTGGGAGTCCATGCAAAGTGCCAGTAAGTACATAATCTCCAAAAATCAGGAAAAATTAAATTCCTAAATGATCCTCTAAATCACAACTTGGATTGAAAAACTTGAATGTTGAAATAAGATTGGATATGTTGTATATTGTGAGGAACAGGTACTGAAGTTTTCTAAGATTAAACGTATTTGAGTAATTGCCTTAAATTACTAGAAATTAATTTTTTTCTGTGAGAACAGCCTGACTATATATGTTTACCAACAAGTGGTATCTAAACATTCTCATCATCGATCAATTTTTTTTTCTCACTTAATTACTAACTAGGTTAAAAGCTATTGAAGCTATCTTTTAACTCAATAGCTGTGATTTATCTTCTGAGAAAAAAGCACATAAACCAATGGTGATGTATTACAGAACGTGACTACACTGAGTAACGTCGTTTTTTTCGGCTGTATAGTACATAGTTCTTTACACTAATTCTAAACTCATGCTCTCTGATTCATTATGCAGTCTCCCAAGGTGAACTGAGCTTTCAAACCACTATGAGCTGAAAGGCTTAAAAATAAAGAAAATGATTGATTTCTTGTTCTCACTATCAATTCAAGTTCATGTGTGTCAGTCACATAAAATAACGCAGCTGATTGCGTAAAGTAGCAGCTTGTCCTGTCGATGAATATATTGGCATTAAGTCAATGAACCACTTTTGGCTCTTCTTCACATGCATTAAACTCCAGCCCAAATGAAATACTCTTCTTATTTAATTTTTTTAAATGACCCTCCACAAAGTAAATTCTAATTATAAATGAAATTGTTCTGCCTTTCCTTCTGAACATACCAAACCACATTTTAAGGAAAGTCACTTTCAGAAACTACACATTTAAATTACAAGAAGCTGACAAGTCATCTGGAACCACTAATTTCTAACCAATTTTGAAGCTGCAAATCAACTTAAGGAAGTGGGAAAGGGAGGAATTGGCTCAGTTTAAGTTTCATTGTGAACGGAAGCTGTAGACCCAATGCAAAAAGTCTCAAACCAAGGCTTACAGCATTTTAGCAGTTTTAATTAAAGTGAATGGAACCAATACAAAACTTATCAGATACTGTATATTGTATAAATATACATGAATTATCAGATTTTGGCTAATCGTAAAATAAATTGAAAAGAATGGGGATTAGGAAAGGAAAGAACAAGTGGTAAATTAAGAAACAATCAGAGATATATATATTTCCAGTATTACAAAATGTTATATGGACCTGTTATCCTCCATCAGCCTGGAACAATGATCAAGAATTGGCATGGCTACTAAATGACGTTTAAGAGCTGCAAATCTGAGCCTGTTTCACCTCAAAGCTTTTAAGCCTGTCACCTCAGGTTCCTAACAGTACAGGTGAAAAGCAAAGGCTGATGTGTCCTCGCACCAGGACTGTGCTATCATAACCCCCAAAAGACCTCTTAAGGGCACTTATATGGAAAATGCTCCTGTTGTTGAACTCTGACCCCAAAGTACCTCTAAGTTCCTTTTCTACAATCTTTTACTAGGCAGTGTAGGAAGGATATGAAGGGAGGAGAGAGAGAAGAGCTAGGTCAGTTGGTTTTCTTTTAGGTGTTTTTGGCTTTGTATTTTCATCAAGATTTGCAGCTGTGGGAAATCCCATCCTGCCTTCTGGATAGCATCAATATTTTTGCACTATCATTTGAACTGAAGGACACAATCAGGCAAGTATCCTGCTTGCTCTTCAGCAATTTATTCTCTGTGGCTTCCTACAAAATGCTTTGGTCTCTTGCCCATGTGCAACAGCAGCACTGAGAAGGGTCTGAGAGGCCGTTTCCAGAATTTTATATCGCAAAATTGGTCATCTGTTGCTCAGCAGTGGGAATTTTGCTGAGCTTACTCCGAGCTTCCCCAGGGTGACCTACACTAAAACCTGCTATGCCAGGCCTGCAGCTGCACCATCTGCCCCAAATATCCCAACATCCTCCTCCTCTCCCTGGCTTTACTGGCTTGAGGGTAAGAACAACATTACTGCTTTCCTCATGCTTTCTAACCTTCCTCTTTTTGTTCCAAATGCCCATGCACAGATAAAGTAACTTCTACTCATCTTGAAAAGTGGAATGGTCTCTAAACATGGGATAAGACAGATTTCCTATACTCTTTTCTGACATTTCTATTCCCAATATTAAGATTTCCCACCACCACCTTGGAACTCCTTGACAATATACGTTTTCCTTTGGTACCTTTTGGGAAAGAAAAAAAAAAAGACAAATCACGAGGCAGAATTTCAAGTTTTGTTAATCATTTCAAAACATCTTTTCCACAATTTGTTTTAGAAATGCCAAAAATCTCTCTGAGTTGAAGCTGTTTTTACATGTACTTGTAAAATACGTAATGGCATCAACTTTTTTTTATGTCTTTTACCCAGAAAATTGGCTTTCACTGCAGACATCGTTTCCACTGTAAGAATGCACACAGTGAACCAGTCTGCTCACTGGTATGGGATTGGAAAAGAGTCTAGGTTTAAATTCAGGAAATACAGTGTAAATGAATATTTACTTACACTTCCTTGGACTGGAAGAAATCCAAATTTCTGCAATTTTGCAAAATGAATTAATGCCACAAATGAAGCATTATCCCTCCCAGAGCTGAGGACGGCAGTGCTATTGCTTCTGTGGTGAGGTCCTCTCAGGGGAGTGGATAGCTTCCCCCAGCAAACTGGCTGCCTGTACTGGAGGGGACCCAACCTGGCCTCCATAGCTCATGGGGCTGATGCTGGCAATCCTTCATGGCCTCCTCCCACAGAGGACATTTCACAAATAGACTATAATTTGTGAGATAAGTGAATTCTGTCTTGCCCTTGTTATCCAGGAGTCATTTTTCACCTGCAAACACCTGTAGGTAGCATTAAGTCATGACTTGGTTTTCCTGGAAAAATAATAGCTCAAACAGATCTTTATCATGACTTTTAAGAACAGTTTTTCCTCGAAGACTTTTCGCTTTTTTTCTACCTTGTGTAATTACCCACGTACTCAGATCAATTTATTACCCTAAGCATAAGTACATTCTCTTTCGTTTTTCTTTCCCATAGGACCTTTACATTAAGATGACGACCCAGACTGCTCCAATCACTCAATTGCAAATGCACTTTGATCAAACAATGACTCGAGGAGATTTAAAGATTACTCCTGGAGGGAAAGACACAGCAAATTGATCAGTGCTGTCATGGGCAAGAAACAGCTCCTGAAGGAATAGCTCTAAAATGCATTATCTTTAATGTAATCAAAGGAACATTTCATTTAATTTTAAAACACCTTGCACTATTTGTTAGTGTTATCATTTCAGGGGTTACTGGGACAAAAAATTAATCACACTGACTAGGCAAACACTGAATTGTTTAATTAAGGTGGTCCTACTTTATTTGTGTAACATTTTTTTCTAAGTAGTATATGCACAGATTCTTTATAAAATAGTAAAAGCACAGGTGAGAAAAATCCCACTGAGACTGAAGATTTAAGGGTTCTGATGTCCTCCCCAAAAAAAAAGACTAAAATGAACCTTTTCTTACCACCTCATGTTAGAATGAAATGAGAAGAGATTAGGCATGCCCACTTGTCCAGAAGGTTTGAAGTAGGCCATAATCCTCCCATAGATTACTCACACAGCATGAGTGAAAATTTGGAGTACTGCCTGGATGCTGCTCCCAAAGTTGGAGATTAGGAGGAGTTTGCAGCCTTCTGCCTATTTTCCAGCTTTGGCTTTGAACTTCTGTGGAAAGGGGATGTGGCAGCAATGGTAACATCACTGAGAAGGGGAAGAGGCTTTCTGGAGGCAAAACCCTTCCAGCACCAAGTAACAAGATGCATTGCTAACAGAGGGAACTGAGAGCCCTTAAGTCCAGGCAATTGGATTTCAGCTGGATTTAAATAGCTAAACGATACAACATGGAAGTGAAGGAAAAAAAGTAAAGGAAAATGTGTCTTGGGAAATGAAATTCTTGAAGTGGAGAACTGTAAGATTTTTTTAGAGATCTTCCAATGGTTATTCTGTATGTAAAAATTCATAGACATAACATGAAGGTTAAATCTTTAAAAGGGAAGAGATAAGGTACAAAGATTTTTTGTACATTCTGGATATCATGGGACATTAAATATAAATTGTGAAAAGACCACATCATTATAACATCTGGAGAAAAGATTGGAATAATTACAAATAAAAATTAGGATTCCACCAAAGAAAAGACAGATTGAATACCAGAGAGACCTGAGTAGTGAAGCCAGACCAACTGGCTCTTAAGCAAGGGATAACATGTTCTCTCTGTCCATCTGTAAGCGATCCTGTTTCCCAGAAAGAGAATTAGCCTCTGCATTTCACATTTCAAGACCAGAACACTGGTATAAAACCAGCATGCATGGAGCTGTGCTGGAAGGTTTCAGATCTATTGCTGTTATAAGTGAAGTATTTATCTCAAATTGATTATTTTCACAACTTTCAGACCTGCTCTTTTGTTCTAGAAACTGTTCTCCATGGTTTGGTCAAGATCCGCTAATTCTGAGATGAGTATCAGGAAAGTTCTGCTTATAGGCAGCCCTTCTCTTCTGATTTGTCTTCTGTAACATCACCCACCTGGCTGCAAATCAGGGTTAAATATAACAACAATTAGTCAGGTGCCTAAATAAAGCACCTAAATACTAGCATAAACATATCAAGCCATCGGCAAGACCTACAGTGTAGGTGATTGATATAAATATTTTCTAGAGTTCATTGATTTATTTTCTTACAAGGATACTGTGTTTGAAAGTTTTCTCTCAACAACTCGGGCAAATAAATGGTTGTTTTTCTGCAACATCCTTCCTTTACCATTTGCGCTCATCATTTTCTCACTCCAGCAGAAAAGTGAAAATGGAAGAAGCATTTCAAGCCAAGAAAACAAACAAAAGCACTTTGAGTCTGGTGATCTGAATAAAAGCATTTCTGTGCAGCCTCACTCCTTGTTGCAAAAACAAGAAAACAGACACATCCAACCTACCTTTCATTTGCAGCTGTTCCCAAAGGAATTACATGCACAGGAAGAACCCAAAAGGAGCAGCAGTATGATTTAAGGATAAATCAGAGAATTAAACTGAAGGGGAAAAAAGGTAGGCTCTAGAGTTCGGATGAAAATTACATCAGATGGAAATACAATTTCTAAGGGCCAGTAAATTGTACTGCAATTCACAGTTCCTATCTTGTATTGGCTCGGGTATTGTCTACATTCAAAAAAGTTCATCCTAAATGCCACATGTCTATGACAGAGGGCTAGGATCATGGAAATACTGCTCAACTGAGTTGTACCTCTATTGCTGAAAATACAGAATTAGATCCTAGCTCACATGCAGCAATAATGGCATTGCTGTAGCTGCCGTTAAGAAATAGCCCACTTTCTAGATCTGTTACTGATATTCTTTCCTGACTTACAGACTACAGCTCTAACATTTTCCTGTGCAGCTAAGCTGTAATGGACCTCTTCTGTCTAACAGCACTTACCACGTGCAACCTGAACTGATTTTTGGGGTCACTGAGGTGGAAAATGCATAGAACTGCTTTAATATTCTAGAGCTTGATTACAGGCTTGTAACTAGTTATACCACTTGTCTGACATATAGTGCAATTCCCTTCCACGACATACAGTCAATGTAATGAAAAAGAGATTACATTTTCCTGTTTCAAATAACTGGATAACTCTGTGGGAAAGCTTGGTTTGCGGGGAAAAAAATAAAAAATAAAAATAAAAATCAGAGCATGCTTTCACTGATTTCCAGGGCTGTAAGTGCAAACTACATCATCAATCAGCCCAACAAATTTACACTAAAACAGTAATCTCCATGGATCACTTCCCCAGGATAATTCCTACAGGACAGACTATTTTCTTTTAATTCAGCATTGTGAACATTTTGAGCAGAAACTGATTTTAAAAATCTTCTTCCTGAGATGGAAGGAAAGCAAAAACATATACAACCAACCTTTTTTCTTTTATAAATGCATTAAAGTGTATTAAGTTATAATGATATGTTTTTAATGTTATGTGCTAGATGATGCAGAAAGAAAAAAAAATGCAAAGAAAATAACGAGAAATGTAATGGGCACAGTCAGGAGCAAGCAATGAGCAGCCAGCCTCCAGGATTTATCTGCAATAATCCTGATGTTATGCCACTATCCACCACCTAAGCTACCTGCAGTGCATCTTTCATGTATTCCCTACTCCAGGAGAGCACATCAGTTTGTTCCAACCTACAACTAATAGGTTAGGCTGAAAAGGGAACCGGAGAGCATCGGGGCTGTAGAGAGGTGATTTAGTGGTGAGCAAGGCAGTCTCAAGGAATGGAAACAAGAAATGTGTCGGGGACACTGAGACAGAGAAAATAAAGTGTAAGAAGAGGGAAATAAAGTGTGTCCTCAAAGGAAATAGAATTTCAGGAAAAGTGCTTTCATGTTGCTAAAGAAGGACCATGTCAGAGCAAAGCAATGAGACCCCAGGGCAGCTACATTTCTGGCCACAGCCTTTTCCCTAAGTCCCTCCCCAGCCTGCAGCAAGTCTCTCCAGGGCAGGCATGTAAAGCAAGTTCAAATGACATCTTGGCAGCAAGCTGGCAAAACTAGGTATGGGCTCTCACTGCAACTTTTCCCCTGCTTCTTCTGGATACTCTGCAGCCAGACCTCAGGCTCAGGTTCACTAGTTAAGGCTTATTGCATCAGTCACAGATCTATTGTTTTATAGTGCGCTATAAAATTAAACATTTAATGTATCAAGCACTTCTGTCACATACAAATTTTTGAAAAAGGAGCATCTCTGTCACATACAATGATCTCCTTTGTGCCATCGGTTACAATTTGCAGTTAAAAGCAGAACAACTATTAGAGCTTTTTGCATTTCTATATACATTTTCTACCACAGCCACATCAAAATGTAGGGTGCTTTAGAGTTTACTCCAGCTTTAGTTTCCCTCATGCTTCTCTTCTGTGCTAAATTAGAAGAGCAGATGCATTCTTGGGAAGGTTTCCAGGCTGATTTTGAAATTAGACATTCAATACTTCCTACAATGATCTGAGCTTTCTGATCATTGATAATACCACACAGAGTCAAAGAAGACCTTGTAGTAAATATCTGATGTGTAGATTTGTATGAAGCACTTAGGATACAGATGATTTCTGTACCTCCCCATGGACTCCTGCTGAAGATTTCAAGAGCTGATCTGAAAAGCTGATCTCTGTCACTGATGAACCCAGAGATCCTTCATTGCTTTATCCTTTGATGGAGTGGAATGATCTGTTTTCTCATATGAGTAACTGCTATGTTTGTATTTGTGTTCAAAGTTTACAGAAAGCCTTTCAAAAAAAAGTAAATACATAAGTAAATGTGCCATGACTAATATTGTTAAACCATTATGTTCTCACCCGACGTATTTTCTACAAACACCTGCCTTTTATCTCACTTCTATTTTATAGCATCTAAATAGCAAATCACAGTAGTTCCTCTCCGCTTCTCCAGGCACTGCAGCAAGAGAAAATATCAGCTTTTAGTGCAGGTCCAAAGTAACTGCCACAGAGCATTTCAAGCACTTGGTTGTTCATCTGCTCAGTTTAGTGTATGATAACTCCCACTAATTTGGGGGGGGCTTAATGAGCATAGAAAATGCATTAGAGAAAATTCAATTATAAAATGAAGCTGACCACGGCACATCAGACTACGTAAAGTAAATTTAATTCTCTACGCGTAGGCAAACACGAGAGTCAGGCAGGAGTGTGCTTAATCCAGGGAGAGGGTGTAGGAAGGTGACAGAGCTGGTATGGTTCCTCTCATATACCTCTGCATCACCAAATTTTAAAATCTCATTTAAATTAGGTACATCCAGTAGCATTCTACAAACATGCTTCAAACTCTATTAAGTTCTGCTGTATCTCACTAATATGAAACAGACAATAGAGAAACTTTAATATAAGCTGTAATTCACTCATTTTCTTTCAGCTCTGGAATTTAATCTGGCAGAGCGATTAACCAAGACAGTTTTCATTTCAGGCATATAACTTCATATTCCCCTTAGTATGCAGTCATTTTCTATTGCTCTTGTTGAAACTATCATTCCTGTTTTAAGATCCAAATTGTGAATACAAAGAGAACAATTTAATTTATAATTAAAGAAGTATAAAAAAATCTTCCTCTGAGTTATTATGTACAAAATGTGTGGTGTTTCTCACAAAAGTACAGTTCATTATATTATATCAAACAATATTACTGAACTGCATAACTACTGCAGACTTCAGCAGAGCCCTAAAGGGCAGAACTTGCAGTTCCACGCTGAATAAAAAGGGGAAAAAAAAACCCCAAAAAAACGAAGGAAGGAAATGCTGCAGCTTCATTAGAAAAAGGAGGAAGGATTACTAAGCTTTTGTGCCCTTCATTTCTACCAAGAAAATCCAAGTTCATATCCAGTAAAACACATTCAATACTGGATTTTGGATACAGATATCAACCAATGTAGCTGATGTGCCAAAAAAGCAAGATATCCTTTTCATGCTTACAAAGGCAGACACTGCTGAACTCGGTAATCTAGTAATGGAAAAAGTAATTTCATTATGACATTCCCTCATTCTACAATGCAAAAATAGGAAAAGCCTCAGACATTGAAAATGTTTGGAAAACTAGATTCATCCCACACCATGCAATGCACTGGACATCAAGGCATTTAATGGCTGTGGTGTAGAAAAGTGGATCAGGATGAAGATGTAGGTCCTGAATTACGAGTCACCCTTCACTCTCTAGTTTTTTAATAGCTATCTCCATAATAAGAAATCCCTAGCTTTAATTCCCAGTTAAATTTCCTCTGAACATGTATAGTTGTGTGATATATTTCAGTTTTGGCAATAAATATCACAACTTTTTCTAGCTCTATGTGGATAGTTTACTACCAAATGCTTGAAAGTTGGAGTTTCTAAAACAAGATTTTATCAGGGAAAGAGTTGGCAACTGCAGCTAGCACTGCATGAACTGCCTGCAATGCTTATTAGCAGTGGCAACCTACTATGGAGAAAGAAATTAATAGACTATGAGTCCCTCTTATCACAGTTAATATTTCTGCAGTGATTAAAATGAAACTTCTCTTGGAAGAAGAGGGGAGGTGATACAACATTAAGCTAACAGCATGGATGCACTCTGTTAAAGTGACAAGAAAGGTGAACAGAGCACAGAAGACACCACAGTAACCTGTACCCAGATGCTGGCTGCTCTGCCCCTCATAGTAGTCAGAGTATGTGGTTTCCCATCCATCTAAGGATTCTCAGTTCAATGACTCAAAGGTAAAATAACCGAGCCAAGCCTACTAGCATGATTTGGTATAATAAAGTTCTTTAACCTCAAACATCTGCAAAGATGCACTCCCATTGGAAATACCTCCCTATATGAAGACCAGATGAAAAAATCTGCCACCATTGCTTCTTCTCTGCAAGCTGAAGAATATAACCAAGAGACATTGTGACCGCTTTTATTATTTACCACAATCAATAGAGAGCAGCTTCCGACCCTGCATTTTATGCTTTCCTTCCAATTACTTGGGTTTACAAGATGACATTCCTTCATGGTGCATGTTCCAATTTATTTCATTTTGGTATGGAACATTTGTGCTTTAATTTTATGTGAATTCAGATTTAACTGAAAATAGCTTAGAATGAGGGAGAAGGATGCTAAAAGAACAGTGGAAGACATCACCGCTTCATTTCCAAGAGAAAGGTTCAGTTTGCCTCTGCTGGTAGTAAAGTTTCACATTCCTCGAAGTGAAAGTATTTTAAATCTTGAATCAATCCAAAAAGAGGGGAACAGAAAGAATTCAATAACACCACAGTGAAAACAATAAATGATTCAGCTTGTCTCCAAACTAAATCGTTAAGAAAAAAGGGAAGAAACATTTTAGCTAAATGTAAACAGATTAGCAGTGAAAAGAACCTCAAGAAGTTTATTTTCATCTCCCCAGACCAGTGCTTCTTCCACTTCTACTTTTTCTTGGACCCACTTTTTCCATTTGGCATCAGAATTGACACATCTGTTTGGCCTTAGAGGGAAGGGAGTGTAAATTAGGGACAAACAAGAAGCAGAAGGGCACAGCACAGCCAAGAAATCCCATTACTTATCACAGGAACACAACACAATGCCAAGGGGTTGCAGAAGTTATGAGCTAACAGATCTTCCTCTCTCATCAACACTTCCTAAAATACTGCCCTCCATCATGGCCATGTTATATTGCAGGACACAGAGCATTCAAGGGAATGTGAGACTTAAATAGAGCTACATGAAGATAACCTAGTGCTATTCTGATTCACATATAATTTGGAAGAAAACTTAATGAAGAGCTTTCCATCCATGCAGAAGACCAAGAGACACTTTCAGAAGAGCACTTCATTTTTGAGTTTGTGTGCTGTGCTCCATCTAAAATTCCCTCTCAGATACACTCATGATATATATATTTTCTTTACCAGGACGAGAGATTTTACAAGATTAACACTAAGCAGCCATACTTATCTGCATTTTAATGGCATAAGCAATGTCTTTCCAAGGCAATTCCAACAATTTGTTAAGCATTAGTGAACCAGAAGCAGAGAGAGGTCCCCCTCCCCTCCCTGGAGGGATGCTGGCTCTGGGGACACTGTCGCACGCGACCCTCAGCCCTGCACCAGGAGCAGCTGCCTTCCCCAGCTCTCAGACATCTGCTCTCCAGCAGCCAGTGGAAAATTCCTTTTTGTCTGAAAGGTGAATTGCATGCTAAATCTAGATGACAGGTTCAGGAAACATCTTAAAATAAATTAGCAAGACAGCAAAGCGGAGTGAGCAAGATATAAATTGCATTAGCCATTCTGAGTGTCCCTCTGGCCTTGCTTCTCACTCTTTGCTTTTAATCTCACAAAAGAATAGTTACGCCATTAGTTTCATAATGCTTTGTCTGACCCTTTTCTGGAGATGTGGGCAGATTTTAAACAACGGTGTCTAAAGCCAGATTTGGTGGAGTGATCCATTCAGAATTTCAGCAGAATCCACAGGATTGACCCCATTTGCAGAGACAAACCCAGGTAGTTACCAACCCTGTCCAAGGATTTCTTCCAGAAAGTCACACACACCTGCCAGGAGACAGAAATCGACTCCTTTGGAAGCCCAAAGCACCAAGAACACAAGCAGACTTCTTATTGCAGCTCTCTTTAAACCATGTGTTTGATTTCACTTCTGTTTTCTCCAGTGCCACATTTCTACCTGCCTTCTTTATTTCTTTTTCTTATTTAGTTTTCTGCACATAAATATCTTTCCCATTGCATTGTAGTTGCACATGCACTGAGGATTCAACAGTATATTCACCCCAGTGTGATGGCATGAAGACAAGGACATCATTTGCAATCAAAACCAGTGCAACACAATGATGATGCAACACCTGAGGAACCTTTACACAATAATTAACTTCTTTTTAAGGTAAAACTCTGCAACGCACATTGGAGACTGCTGATTTCATCTTTCGTTGCCGTCCTGAACACATGAAGAAAGAGGAGCCCTTGAGGCTCTTTGTACCCTGGGACCACAGAGGGACCTGTGTGATCTGCTCCTCCCTGACTCTGACTTAAGAATATTGCTGGAAAGATTAAAAGACACTTCCTGCCACTTGTGCTTAACTTGATCTTTGTTGGCAGCTATATAAAGCCATCAGGGACACTTTGTTCATGAAAAAATAAAATTCCAGACTCCATCTATCAGTGTATTTGAGACTATTTTCTGTTTTTCATCCTGAAATGCTATTTTTAGCTACACCTTGATTTTGTCCAGGCTCTCCTCGATACTCTCTCAGCCATAAGGCCTGAAAGCTTAATTCAGGAGGAAGTTCTTGGGAATGAGGAGCACAAAATGGAGGCTACCTAGATCTTCATTCACCTCTCCTCAGAGAGGCAACTGTTTGCTGTGTAACCAGAAGTGAAAATGAGACACTTAATTGTTATTCTACACCTTTAATCTGCATAAAGACATGGTTCAATAGAGCATAAATCTGGACTTTCAATACTAAATCCCATACCAGACTTCAAGAAATTGATTTTCAATGGCCCCCACAGCCGAATGCAAAATTCAGACTTCATAATGAATTAAATCCTAGCACTTCTCGAACAACCAAGTGGATTTCAGCGCCGCAGAAACCTTGGAAATGGCCATTACGATAACAAAGAAACAGTCATGAGCCCAGCAGCAATCTTCATCCTGATCCAGCTAGCGGTGAAATATTGAAATTCCATATCTAGCTACTCCAAAATTGTCTTGTGGTATTGACTGTCAGAGCTGCTTAACACTAACAGTGATATATGGAATTATCTTCTGTCCACAAGAAAACCAGATGATAAAGATAAACATCCAGTAACAAAAAAAATCTCACATAGTTCCATGCTCCAGTGGCTTCAGCTGCGCTTGTTGCATAAAGACTGTGCTCTAAATAACACATCTACAATGAAGCACCTCTGATTTTCACTACAGACTTTTTTTTTTTAACTAAATATAATTAGAATATAATGACTAAGAGTAAAACAATTTTCTCATCAGGGGATGAGTACTACAGCTTTCACTGTTCACGGATCGTCCCAGTTACTCCAAAGTACTTTGGAGCACCTTTGAACTCTACGTCTGTAGCTCTCAACTTTTCAAGTATTTTTTTCTGTTCAATCTGAGTGCTGAATAGCGTGTCTTTTTAGTGCAGCCAGACAGCTGCCAAGCTGTTTGTGCAATTATACCGCAGTAGAACGTTTACTTCTGTCTTTAGGTTAAAATCTCTCATTGCTGTGTGATGAGTGGTCCATGTCTTCGTATAGGCCTGTCTGATTCTACCACCGTGCTCCTGTTCCTGCTTGGGTGACCCTTCAGAAGACATGTCTCATGCACAAATTGTTTTGGTCCACTTTGACAAAGATTGAGAAAATGCTTAAAAGTTCTCCAACTGCTCGTGCCTCAGGCACACTGAAAGAAATAAACCAGCAAGGAAAAGACCTCTGGTTCTTGCCTGTCTTTGCAGCAATACACACTAGAAAAAATAGTCACTTTGCAAAGATGAATGGCAAAGGGTGGAATAAATTACCCAAAGAGGACCTGCCAGAATAACGAGTGATGAGCTGAAACAGCAGAGAATTCGGTATCAGTACAGCAGAGCAGCTGGTAAACAGAAGCAAGGGACATTCCTTAAACTTTCATGTTAAAGTGACCGTGGAAAAAAATTACTTCTTCATTTGCTATCCAAATTGCCATGCTACACAACTGTGATCAGTACGTGAGGTAACAGCAGGCACAGCAAGCTGGAATTTTTATTTAAAGTTCCATTTTCCATTGGGAAAATGTGGGCTTTCATCAAAAATGAAGTGTGCTCTCTCAGAAAACATAATTCAGTGGATTCCTCGATCTGCTCCTTCCACTCATTCCACAAGTATATATTTCTTTAATTTTTACCTAACGTTCAAGGACATCTGGGATTACTGAAGTTTTAATCAGACAAAACCAGAAACACTGTGCTGATAACTGTACTACAGCCGTGGTTAAAGCCTTAACAAATCAAAGTGCATCTGCTAAGAATGAACTTTATAGACATATATATATGTGCTGAATCAGTCATCTCAGCTTGCGTCCATCCCAGTGTAGCTGAAAATGCATCATTGAGTGCTCTGCACTTCTATAGTGAGCTCATTTGTCTGCTGCTGTCATCTTTATGATCTGAGTAGGCTCCTTCTTCCTCAATATTTGAGGGGCTGAATGATGGCACACCACAGCCTCTAAAGCTGCGGTCACCCTCTACAAAGTACCTTCTGTCACAATCCTCAGTTTACCTCAAGATGCTGATAGACAACTTGACCAACCAAGTAAAATTTTTAAAGGTAGATATAGAAGAAAAACTGTTGTGTCTCCATTGGGTGTTACAAGTGGGTTTCAAAGGGAGGAAATATTTTAAAGTTTTTTCCTTTAATTCAGTGCTTTAAAGGGCTTGCAGTGCAGTTTTTCTTCTGCTGACCATTCATGCTCAGTATTAAAGGGCAGTTGTCTATAAGGAATTTTGTCCATATGGAGCACATTGGTCAGTTTGTATCTATAGTCACCTATGGTGACTAATTCAGCTGTGACATTTGCTGGGGCATCAACTCAGTCTCCTTGTGGTAAGTTTGTATTCCTCCTGAGCAAATTGCTTTGGAATTTAATGTTTAAAATAAGACGTCTGTTTTCAGAAACACATTCACCCACACAGCGCACACTGAGTTTGCCAACAATTAACAACTCGGTCTGCCTGAAAAATAATAAAATGTGTTTCAAAGAAAAATACTTTTCTTTAAATGAAAAATTATAGACTAAATGGTGAGGGTTGGTTTTTTTTTTGTTTGTTTGTTTGTTTCTTGGCCACAGGTGATATGTTTTTTGAAGAAAATGTGACCTGTGCTTTCTGAGGGTCAATTTTAAAAAAATCAATATATGGTTAAGACCTAAGGGCAAAATGCTTGCACTCACGGTCAGTCCTAGATATCTCAAAGAAAGACTTCTTAAAAAAAGAGCTTACCAAGTTGAATAATCTTGCACTTCTGTTGCTAGCAACATGAAACGTGGAAGATTTCAAACACAATGGACTTGCTGCATTTTGATTCTAAAAGTTCATTTTGAATGAATCTCCCAATAATAGTTCTAAGAACAAAACCAAAACAGATTCCATGTCAATCATCACCTATCACAGACTGGGCCAAGACATTTCCCTAAATAGATTCTGTGTTGTGGGCCTTGTCTCCAACACAGCTGGAGAGAAAACAGATTAAGGGTCCATAACACATTCCAGGAGGCACCACCACAAAAGACTGCAGAATATGGAGTGCTGTAAACTTGTTACCATGACTGCTCTTTTAGATTGCTCCTACATTAACTTTATTATTATTATTAACATTTGCACTTCTTGAATCTGTGCCTGAATAAATCTCTATGCCCTTTCTTGTTGTTATAACTAATCACTGCAGAAGAGAGCCTGATAGTACTGAGAAGACTTCAATCTTTCACATTTTGATGATAGTTACATTCCTTATTTTGCAGATTCAGCATGCTTGCAATTCCATGCTGTAGATATCTAAGGGATGGAGGACTTGGTCCTTCGAGATGTTAAGTTCTCATTATCACTGAGCATTTCATATGATCAGAGCTCTGCATATGTGGAGTTCGAGAGTCATTCTGACCACCTGCCAGGACAGAGCTTCCTAGGAGTTGGGGTGGATTGGAATGAGATTACAAAATCATCAGATGACTGGGTAGTATCAGCTGAAATGATTGTAATCAAACACATGAAGCTGTAATCATATTATTTTAGAAGTTCGCATTTTTAACATGGCAGAAAATAATCCCAGTCTTTCTTGCATGCACAGTGCATAATGACACAGCTTGGACACCTCAGTATTGCTTCAATTGAAATTATCTCCATGTTTACTGCAATTTCAGAATTGTCTAAAGCTGTTTTGAAGAATTTGCTAGTTCTCCAAGAGCATATGGCCACAAGCGTGCAAGACAGATTATGCATACAACATTGCCAAGCAGAATTTTGCCTGGTACAGCACATATTATTTCTGAAGACTGAAATGTGTTGGTTTTTTTTAAGAGAACAGATTTGGTTCCAAAACATAGAATAACTTTCCATCACAAATTAATGGTCTGTAATATCATAACATGAATGATTCATTTATCTTCTTTTTCCCTCCACATGATATTTATCTGATCAAAAGGAATAAAGAGAAAAAAAGGAATAAATGCAAGTTATTTTGACAAACTGTCATGACCTTTCCCATTGAAATTTACATATACATGTTTCCAAGACATTTTATTCAATTGAGAAAGTGATTTAGTATTTCAAAAATAAATACAACCTCTCTGGAAAAAAAATGACCCCAAAGAAAGGCTAATCTAATGTTAAAATTTTACAACTAAAATTATAATTTCAAATACTGTACACAGCTATATCCATCTAAAGCTCTGTATATATTTATAAATGTATGCACACACTTGCATTTATTTGCCTAGTTTTCATTAGATTATAAATAAATAAAGAGTACGTAAAGCACAAGTCAACCTTCTATGACCCCAGTATTATACTTTGGAGTGGCACTGTCTCCAACAGCACGAAATATTGAGGGGGGGAGGGGGGGAAATCACACATATATATTTTTATACCTAGTTATGCTAGCCTAAGGTCAGGTTGTATAAATCATGAACACAGCCAGCTTTAAGCAAGAAAGCATATTACTCCAGCATAAAATGAAGGTCTCAGTTGAGTACATGTCCTGTGAGCAAGCAACTACTGTGCAGATCCATCCTCAGAGGGAAATGGCAGAAAGACTTGCACTTGACCTTGCTGAGCTTCATGAGGCTGATATGGACCCACCTCTCTAGGCTGTCCAGATCTTTCTGAATAGCATCCCTTCCCTCTATATGTTATTATATATTGTGTAGCATTTTTTACCTCAACTCTTTGAGTTACCTTTCAACTCGTATTTGTTACTTTCAAGCTATTTAAATTGTTTAAACCTCAATCTGCTGTAAAAGCTTTTATGTCGTTGCTGGATCAGGATGTCAAGGAAAAAAAAAATGGTTTGTAACTGAGTTGGCTGTTCAGATTGAAAAAGTAAATGTTAAATCAAATCACTATAAATGGAGAATTTTAGCTTAGGTCACGATGCACCACACAGTGTATGTGGCTGCACACCAATACCACTATAGGGTCTAATCCATGACTCCTGCTTAGAGTAAACCAACAGAACAACTTATTCCTTGTCAGCTGATCTGCAGCAATAGGCTTGAGTGCACAGCCATTGCCTTGAGAGAACTTGGATCACATCACTCAGGGCTCCAGTTTACAACATCCAAATCTCTCCCAAACACTGCTGGAATTACTCATAGTGAAAAGTGTTTCTTTTATATAAGTGCTGGCTTTCTACCACCATAAAACTATCATCTAGTCATAAAGCACTTCTGGGTCATGGTGTCTGTGAACATAACATTTCCCACAGCCATTAGACAGAAGGTGTCTTTTTTTTTTCTAACAGCTTCGTAGTTGCTGACAACCTGAGCAGCACCAAAGTCAGAGAGCCCACCACCTCACAATGCCTCTAGTGGTGCCAAGGTACCTGGGCAATCCTGCACCAAATGGTGCTCTTCTTGTAAGTAAGTGCTGGGCCAAGCCTGAAGTACCCTGCTGTTCTTTGGAGAGACAGTATTCCTGTTAGATCCTGCCTTCTTCATGCCCAGAAGAGATTAAAAATTTCACAGCTAGGTGAATACACTGATTTGCTTAAAGATTATGCCAGTTCTATTCTGCGAGGAGCAGTGGTAAGGTGTGTGGGAAGAAGGAAGCTCTAGTGGAGAAATGAGCAGCTTTCATATTGAGCTAACGAATCTTTCAGTACTTATCAAACAGAACAATTCCTCTTCTTGAAAATGCAGCTCCTTCTGGACTCTCTCAATTTAGATTTATTTATGGTCTTACTTCTTTCTCAAATCCTGAATAAAGCTTGCAACTTCATGAATTTCAGCTCAAGCTGTAGACTCTCGGAAGCTTTGACTATCAGGTGCATGAATTAGCCATGTCTTGTTGTCCTCATCTCTTCAGTGCCAAGAAGGTAAAATTCCTTATCAGGTTTAGGTAGTCATTACTTAATTTGCAGAGGAGACCCTCCACTCACTGCCCCCCTCACAGGCAGCACAGAGAAACATAACCATCACCTGTGCACATTGCTTTAGGTACACCAGTTGGAAGTGCTTTTGATCAAAAATGTAGTCAGAGCAAGATTTTAAAAATATTCATCTCCCACTGAAACACAGACTCTTCCCACCGGCTTTAAAGAAAACAGATTTAGGGCAGCACTGAGCACTTTTGAAAATCCAAATCTGAAGTAGAATAACACTGCGTGGGCATTTAAACACAAGGGGAAAACATAAAAGAAAAAGCAGATTTGACTAAATGCAGAACTATTAGAATTTCCTTAAAACCACACTTGAACATTTACTGAGTTTTAATTATTTTTTTTCCAATTTGTCATTTTTCCTTTCCTTCCAAATGCCGAGCCAGGAACCGGACTGCTACAAGTGTTGTTTCCATGGCATTTCCAGTGTGACTGGAAGCCAGAAACTTTTGAAAGCTCCTGAGACAGCTCTCTTTCAAGAGTTCTCAAGCAAATTTTGGCTGATCCAGGATGCTTTGATAACTTCAGAAAGGCATCCAAACTGGGGCATGTCACATAGCCAAGCTAAGCTCAAACCTTAACAGAAGTTTGCTAGTTACAGTAATGTGAAGACAAAGGGGAGGCAAGTATGTCTCATTTTTGTTTAGAAGCATTTAAAAGCAGATTAAACAGAGACAATAAAAGAACGTGTCCAGAAATACATGGCTATTATCTTCCTCTTTAAGTTTTCATACTTTACTAAAATCCATCTCTCCTGCCACACAAAAGCATTCACTTGGGTGAAGTGAATTTTGGCAGGGTTTGAAGACGTGGAACTCTTTGCTGGGATGAGTGCTCTGGACAGAGAATATTTCTACATATTAGAAGATGAATTAATGTTTTATACATTTTACCCAGACCAACTGTGAGCTCTAAGTTCCCAACAAGATGCCAGTATAATCTGCAGTGGCATAGGCTTTTCCACCTATGTACTAGCAAGAGCAAAGCTAAACATTTACAGTTAGCCTCTGCATTTCTAATTTGCTTTTTCAGTTCTGTGACAGACACTTTCCTTCTGTACTAAGTTGTTATCAAGTTTTCCTTGAATGTCGAATTGATACCACAAAAACATCATAGTTCATTCCTTCAGAACACTTGTAGTGAATGTGCCAAGTGAAGAACAATTTGTTACAGTGACAGCTTGCAGCTTGAGCAGTCAGGTTGGTAATGAATTTTGCTGCAGACGGGATAATGTTGGAAAGCCCACAGCCTGACTTGAGAGAGATGAATTTATAGAAAATTCCAGCTTCACCCTAACTTGGGTTATCATGAAGTCATGTACATGTTTTGCTCTAAGCAATTGAGAGCCCTAGCTGCCTCTTTGTCAGCCAGAGGCAAATATGGAAATGGACATCTTTTATACCCTCTCCTGCTACACGCACACCCCAGTTCACTCGCTTCCCCTGACCATGCTTTCCTTCCTACATCCTCTTACGTTTAATAATTTACAAGGCTTGTTGAATTGCAGCACCAATGCTACAAAAGAGAAAAATTCAAGACTGTTCCACACTTATTCTCACACAACTAGATGTTTCCATGAGAGATTTAGCTCTACTGAACTGTGCTGACAGTGAGCCTTTCTGGAGCATCCGACCACCTCATTGTTTTTCCCGCCTTCATAGTGAACCAGTATCTATTAGAGAACAAGAAAAGATGCAGATGAAGCCCACTGTGCTGGCATACATACTGGCAGCTCCTTCTCAAATCCTTAAAACACTTATCACATTGATATTTTATGTACCCTGCTTCTCTTGCTCCCAAGACTTATGTTCTGTGCTCATGGATGACACCTTCTCTGTGAACAGATTTTTCTGTCTGCTCTTGGTAGAACTACTACACTGCCTGTCACAAAGAATTGGTAAAAAGGGCTGGGGAAAGCCCCAAACAAATTAAAAATGAACACATTCCTTTAGACTTCTCTCCATGAAGTACCGAGTTCATCATTTTTTGTAAATCAGAGGCAAGCTGAACACAAGGTGTGATTCCAGCTTCTCAGTGCAGATATACCCAACTATTTCCTGGCTGCAAAGCTCTATCGACCACCATGCAAGAAAATACATATGGATTTTTGTGTTTCTTATTAGATCAGTGTCAAGAGTGCTTCTATTTTTCATATAGAAGGAAACTAAGAAAACACATTTTTAAATTCACAGCAAGGAGTACATTCAGCTAGAAGATCAAACTCCAATTTGTTTCATTATTTAGGGTCACCGCAGCAAATTCAGGTATCAGCTTCTTTAGAAATCAGACACAGTATATTGCCAGATATTTAGTTTTATTGCTTGCTCCAGAAATTCCAAAAAAGACCTCAACACAGTCAGTTTTTTTTCTGCTTCACATCATGCCTGTGGCTTCTGCTGTATGTGCACCTTCATTCTGCATGTGGATTTCTTATCTCCAGTTCACAGCCATGGCCCTCTTTTCCTGAATGGACTTCAAAGATCACAAAACAAGATAACTCCTTCATATAACTATGTTGATTTTAATTGACTTGTGGATGGCAAAAATAGTTTGGCTTTGAAGCAATTTTCCCTGCTAATGTCTCAGGACCTGAGCAGCAAGATGAATATTGCCAAATCTAACGCATGGTTACTCATCACAAGGTATAGCACAAATTTCACACAGCAGGACTCTTTTGTCAAACCAATCCCCTGCTGTGAAAGTCTCTTCCGTGGGAGCTCCATGGGCTCTGAGCACTTTGACATTTCAATCAACTTCTCTCCGTTCACAACAGTTTTTGAGCTCTCAGTACTGAGCAGGATAGGTCTGGAAAGGCACAAGCAGTGTTTGTGTGAAAGGCCAGGGACAGATTTGCTGTGACTCATTAGGGGGATTCAATTAATTAGGGGATGGTCTTTGAGAAAAATCTGCATTATCAAAAAATGAGACGCGTAAAACTGAATCAATCTAGAATACAAATATTAAATTTCAGCTTCTATGTGGAGATACAGAGGAACCAAAACATTTTTATAAGGAAAAGAGAAAACTATTGAGTCTCGTGAATAAATGCAATCACATGGTAGCAGAAATGAGTCTAGGAATATAGATTAGTATCTGGTAAATATATTAAAGAAAAGGTTTCTTTTGAAGGGAGGAGAGATTATTGGAAGTGACAGAGAGACACTGCTATTGGTTGGTTCAATGGAGAACATGCCAAGAAGAGTAAAGCACTGTCAGAATCCCTGACTTTATCTGTGAAGACAGCCTGTATAATTGTGCTGTACATTTTTTAACACTAAGAGCTATTGAGCCAAATACTGTACTTAAAAGGAATAGAAAGTTACTTTTAAGCAGAATGGAGAGGAACTGTCCTTCAGACCTTCAGATATGCACCCATAAAACATTCCCATAAAGCTAATAAAGAACTTGGATGAGGGTGCTGTTTTCTTTTCTTTTCTTTTTTTTGCTGTTGTTCATTTATTTTGTTTTCCTAGAATCTTCCTAAGGTTTAAAAATTAACACTGCACATACCATCCATGTAAAAGTGTTTAAGAGTTAATAATATTCAGGTAACTCCTCTAGAGGCATCCAGCAATATTCCTCGTTTATTAAAAGATGTCTTTATTTGTTATGGATCCAATTGAGCCGGATTTATAATGAACTGATTAACAATAGTTAAGTAAAAACAGAGAAATATTAAAGTAGATTAGTTTTGTCATATTTTTCAATTTTCAACATTGATTCTTCAGCACTAACATTAGTAACTTTTTATTCCAACGGTAAAGATCACGCAACTCACTGTATTGAACATTAATTTGCTCGTTATTAAATTTATGCCTGCATGCATGCAAGGATCAGAACTTCACACTAATCCACTTTAAAATTTTCCGCTTTTCATCCATCAATTTAGTGAGTAACCTTATGCATCACACCTCTTCTAAGCAAAACAAATGCATTTGAAACAGACACGTTAATTTAGTTACCAGAACCCAGCCTTCATTCATATTTAATGATAAACAACATCAAACCAAACAACATTGTTCTCGAAATTCTGTATATCTCTTGTCAGTTTTCAACACCCTTACCACCCTTCAGACAAACTAAACCCTTCTTTAACTCAGAAAAAAAAAATAGATCTGCAGATCAGATCATTACCTGAGATAGCACAGCCTCTTTCTGCATCTCCATGCATTATCCCCATGTGAAGGAGTAATGCTGAGCTCCACAGTAGTGGTTGTGAGGAGCAGCAGAAGGCAAGAAGCAGAGAATATACATGAGTGACTCCATCTATGCCAGCTGGAGAACTTGGAAGAACAAAGTTCATCAAGACTAGGTTCACCAATGCTTCAAGATCAAGGGGGTTTATTATTATTTATTTTTAATGCTTATGAGGAGAACCAAAGTTAAATTTAGTGTGATGCCTCTTTTTTAGAAGGATGTTAATACAGTTCCAACTAAAAATTGATGTCAGGTCTTCACCTCGAAGTTGCCCGTAAGAAATGATCACTTTCTAGCTGTGAAAGTCCATTTTTAGTGAATAATACATTCCCTGTTACTTCTAGTGAATCCAAGCATTAGCAATTCTATAGTATAGTTTTACACAATAAAAGTTACAACTCATATAATAGCATAACTTTTATATGAGCAGTGATGTAATAAGTGAGGTTGACAAAATAATTACAAGATGGAGAAAATGATCTGGAGGTGCAAAGCCCCCATGTAGCCTTCGTTTCTCTTAAATTTTCTCTGAGTACTATTGTTACATCTGTTTTCCTTCTGCTTTTCACTCCCACCGTTTCATACTCCTCCTTTTTGTCTTAACTGTGCTTCAGGACAGCTGAATGCATGGAAAGAAAGGCCAACAGTAATTGTGGCTGAATATTAGAAGGTGAGAATGTTTCATAATAAAGAATGAGAGTATCTTTCCTCCTATCTCCTGACCATTGTGTGTTCTTTATTGTCGACACTGGGATAAGACTTCAAAACTGAAAATTCCTAGGGCCTTTGATGATCCATTTTTCCTTTCTTTCTCTTGTTTGTCAAAGCATAGAGAGTGCTGAACTTATCCTTGCCTTCTGTTTTAGATCTAGAAGGATCTTAAGTGAGAGCAAGACAGACAATCTGTTTTCAGCGCTGTGGCACGCATCTGGTTACGAGTAATGAGTATCACTGAGACTGACTAACATTAATTTTGTATTGTGGAAAGAGGGACATTGTGTGCGACACTTATTAATGAAATACAGTCAGTACAGCACAATGAATAAAGAGTGTGGGGAGAAAAAAGTGGGGAGTAAGAGGAAAAACTGCACAGAAAATGTGTGGGAAGGAGGTGGTCGAGTAGAACAATGTAAAACGGGGAAGGCAAATTACCACATGAATGAAAAGGAGTGAGAAGTGAACAAGCTATTCATATAGACTTAATTCACAATCAGAAGGGCCTCTGGTTAATTCCACAATCCAGGTAAAGAATAGAGATCATCAGGGAAGTATTTCACAGGTTAAATAGTGGTATGCATTTAAAGGGGCAATCTTTATCTCGAGCTGAAATGAAGGACACGCACCTTGTCTGTATCACTAGAGGCACAGTCTGAGTCTCACTCAGACACTTAAACCCACCATTCAAACGCTAAATTGCAGTTTTCAGATTAAAGATCTGCCACAGCGAGCACCCGCTGAGATCTCCCCACTGCTGGTATCAGCACCGAACAATGCCTCCCAGAAAGTCCCAGGCTGTTATCCTAAATCTCAGAGAAACCACACAGGAACTCCAAGATCTGTAGCTGGAGAGCGTGTATTTGCAGCTTATTGGCAGTTATCTTTTCCATTAACATAGCTATTCAGACAAACAAAACGCAAGGAGTTTTCAAGATCCAGAATAGCCACTAAGAAAGACATATTTCAATAAGTTAGCCTCATTTTTTCTCAACCAGAGCACACAGTAGTTCAGCTCTAATGACAGACGTGTCGTGGACTTTTTTTGACCATTCAGTAATAGCTTCCATTCCAGCAAACCAAATGAAAAGCCTCAGAAACAATTTTATCATGCAGATATTAAACCTGGAAGCATAACTTCGAAGTAATTGTGACACAGAGAGCAAGAAAAGAAGCAATTTATTTACATCTTACCATGCACAAGACAAAATACTGCACATTTAAGATTGTACATTCAAGGGCTTAAAAGTTCATGAACTGCACCAAGGTGCATCCCTCAGCTCTTGCACACATACAGTGACAGACTTCTGCTACTCTGCACATGGTCTATATTTTTCCTGTTGCTCTGTATTGTCACAGCTTAGTGAGCTTACTGCTTCTGTAAGGAAACATCTAGGCTTTCATGTAGGATGGTTGCATAAGAAAACCTGAGCAAGTTCACACTCTGTCCATAACCTGGATATCTGGGGTGGGCAGCCAGTCCCAATGCTTACACTTCAACTGGACCATTCTTCACACTCTGTCTTCCACAAAGAAAAGCAGGTGATTTTCCATCTTAAAATTAGAGGTAGATTGAAGGGAAAATAAAAATAATGACCAGAAAGGACTTCCAAACCCGGAGGCTGTCTTGGAGGCAGCATCTATATCAATAAAATCTGTGGGACTTTACAGCTTGCTGAAGATCATGTCTAAATGTTTTATTTCCACTGTGGTATTTCTGTTAACCGTACAGGCAAAAAAAAAAAAAAAAAAACGGCCATTTTTCAGCTCTGGAGCACCACTGTACATTATGATTACAGACAGCAGTTCTGTGGGTGCACAGATCACTGCTGTAATGGACTCAGACACTCACTGTGCCTCGAGTGTCAGAGGCCACCAGCACAAAGCTCTGCTCAGGCCTCGCTGTAATGATGCTGGAGGCAGCTAGGTGTGATAGCCCAGCACAAGGTGTAAAATGCAGGCTATGACAAGGGACAAATATAAAGTAGAATTCACAGTTTTGTGCCTTTCACTTTGTTTCAGGTCTGGTTGTTTGTTATTTTTTTCTTTTTTTTCACACTGACTGTTCCTTTTAATCTAAATACAAAATGGAGTTAGACTGAACTGACCTAGAGTACAAAAAGAAAATCCAAGTACATCAGAGAGACAAACAAAATAGGTGTTACCTCATAATGTCTTCTTAACCTCAATGAAGAAATCACAAGACTGCAGACTGGAAGAATATCCTACACCTGAATGCATGTCAAGACTTAAAAACAAAGGCTTTTTTGTTAAGTACAGAGGTATTTAAGCTACAGGAGCTTCTCAGATGTCAGCGGGATCTCGATTCACCTGCGGTTCTCAGAGCAGATTGGCCAGAGCCACCAATCCCATAGCTCACAGTTCTGTCAATCACAAAGGAACTGCTGTATGTTTTATACATCGCAGGTCTATGATCTGGGATTGAGAACATCCAGGTCCGGAAGTTTCAGAAAGGTCCGAAACATTTTGCTTGCAGACCAGGGCCACTGTGTCACTCCAGCAGACACCTGACCTCTGTGCTATATCTGACACACCTGAATAGACTGGCACCTTCTCCACAATTAATTAATGAGAACCACTCTTTGTTTGGGCAATTTTCTATCTATCCTCCAGAAAAGCAATTTTTTTCTGTGGAACAGTACATTTCCCTATCAATCTGCTTTGTGTCAAAAAGCAGCTCACAGCCAGTAAGAGAGCTTCAGTTCCTTTTCCTAGTCACATATTCACTCACTAACCAAGCTGGATTTTAAATTGTTCAGTCCCTTCTGTATCCTTGTCTCTCTTTTGTAGGAGAGTGGTAATATTTCCCATTTCTCCACTTATTCGTAAAGCAAGGAATGTAATTGCAATATTTTTTTAATGTAGCTTTCTTAAAAAAAAAAAAAAAGCGTATTTCCTCATTTGAGGCACAATAGAGAATGTTCATTATTCTAGCTACTATTGTTATTGTTATTCTTGTTTTGTCTGTGTATCAGTTACATTAAGGAAGATACACAGAGCTCACTTGGAAAATAAACTGTGATGGAGTTTACCAATCTCCTTCCAGGGCTGTTTGTCTTTCTGCTTACCCTTCTCAAAGGTTTTTATTTTCAATATCTTCTTTGTCTCAATACTCATATTGTACACTTGTTGGTTTTTTTCTCCAGTGAGTAATGGCCCTAGTGATATGTAAAACCAGGAAAAACCTCATTTGCAGTATATAATTTCTGATTGCGGTTACCAGTCCTGTCAATCACCTGGTCTCAGGCTCCAACAAAAGTATGTCAGGAGCTGTATTTTTCTTGCTATTATCCATAATCTGTATGAAAGGAGAAAGCACATTATTTCATCCATAGTTGTGTCATTATAAAAATAAAAATAAAATAAAAAAAGGAATTCTGCGAAACATCACCAAAAGTCAGCAGCTGCAGATAAGACAAAGCCTTCATTAATTTCTCACCATAAAGTCTTTCTACATCAGCTTTTTCTGACCCCACCAATTTGAAACTTGCAAGGAAGATGATCAAAGGGGCTCTATGCAGTGACAGTCCCTCACACATAGATGAAATATCATGAGAGGAAGGAAGAATATTTTCACTCTTTCTCCTTCGCAGCTGTTTGGCCTTTTATGCAGCTCAGGATGATCTTCCAGAAGAGATTGCTCACATTCAACACCGTCTTCCTCTGAGACATTTTTCTGTCCCAGATAAGGACTTTTTCTCTTGAAATTCAGAGCATCATTAATATGCCTTTTTCAAGATGCTCAGTTACAAGCAGTTTAGGTTCAAGATCTCTGTGTGACATGTAGCAAACCACACAGCAAGGTGCTCCTTTCGACTTAGCTTCAGGAAGGTCCATCCCCACCCCCTACTATTTAATGGGGAACTGCAGTGGGAACTGGTGAGGGAAGAAACATCCTCTACAAAGATCCATAATGTTAAGTCTCACTCCCCAACATGTCTACATGAGCTGATATAGCAGCACCATCCAGGTGGGAATTCAGTGATGCTGCTCAAACCAGCTCTCCATGCCCATTAGGTGTTGCCCTGCAATCTGAGCAGATTCTACATTTAATATTCCTTTCTTCTTCTTTTTCTTTTTTTCCTTCTGGTTTGCAGCTTAAATATGCACTGCTCCCAAAAGGCATTCTTTTGGCATTTTTAGCCCCACAATGTGAAACAGGAGCTCATAGAAACAGCATTTCTCATGATGTTCCATCCAACCCTGTGGGGAGCAGGCATGGGGATTTTTCTCTGCATGTTGGACCACTGCTTTCCTCCTCTGGAATTTTCTGTCCTTCGTTTCCCCATGGGTGTAAACTGGGACTCAATGAAATTCAGCTGTTAAAGTAGGAAAAAGCTGGGAACATGTGTGATTTAGTATCATTTATTTGCTGGTCGCATACTGCGAGCACCAGCTCCTGTCTGAGAGAGGAGTATGTGTATTAAGAGCATGGCATGCCCTCCTGAGGAACACAGCCTTCTCAGAAAAATGGGGGGGATTTATTTTTCTATTTCATATATATATCAAAATCATAAACTCCATCCTTGCCTTTATATCACTTCTTGAACTTCTGCCCATTTTGAGATTTTATCTTGTTCTGTAAAATATAAAAGCTTCTGAAAATTGCTTGAAGGGGACTGTATTAGAAATATAAACATCACAAAACAAGATGAGCTGTATTTCTTTTTAACAACTCTTCATCTGTTTTCTTAAGAGAATACTTGTTTCTCTGGAAAGAAAACCACTTCATCTGAAATAAATCCTCAGATTTTTAATTAGTACCTTCCTCTCCAGGACTCATCTGCTAAGAGCTAATTCCTTTACCTGCCCATCTTCCCTCACTCTTGAAAACACTCTCCTCAGTTGTTCCAGCAGTGGATTATTTTGCATGGGCACGTTTAAAAATGTATTGTAAAAGAAGTAATAAAACTGACAAATTCAGGTGTGTGTTTTAATGTGAACACAGCATAAGTCCCTGTTACTTTCAGGTCTGATTTTATTTAATTTAATGCAAAGAGGAAAGAATAGAGGCAATATTTTGTGGAATCATTTGCGTTTGAAGGGACCTGTAAAGGCCATCTGGTCCCACGCCCTGCAGTGAACAGGGACATCCACAGCTCCATTAGGTGTTCAGATCCCTCCAGCCCAACTTGGGCTGTCTGCAGGGATGGGGCACCACCACCTCTCCCTGCAACTGTGTCAGTGCTTCACTATCCCTATTAGAAAAAGCCTTTTTCTTATAACCTATCCAAATCTCCCCTCTTTTAGTTATTTTAACCAATTTAGTTTTTTTAACCATTTTCTCTTGTTCTCTCACATCAGTCCCTGCTAAAGAGTCTGTCCCCTTCTTTCTTATAGCCACCCTTTAGACAATGAAATGTCACTCAGGTGTCCCCAGAGCCATCTCTTCTCCAGGCTGCACAGCCCCAGCTCTCAGGCTGTCCTGCAGGGGAGGTGTTCCATCCCTTGAAGCATTTTTGCTGCAGACAAGCACCTCTCCCCCTCTCCCTGGGTCTCATGAGAAAACCTAGATTCCTCCTTGCAAACAGCTTCTGACCTCTCCAGTAGAACAGAGTGCTGTGTACCCACTGGAGCTCTGTGTACTTTCGTAGGTGTAAACCTGTCATTTCAAATTATCATCTAGGAACCTGAGAAATTAAGTTAGAGCAATCTTAATATTTTATGTGGTGTAATCATTCCAGTTCAGTACTGAAGATCTCAGGAACACCCCTCACAGTGTGTCTTTAAATCCACAACAAGAAGAGGCTCTTTTGTGAATTTTGAAACTATGTGATGGTAAGCAGAAAAAGAAATACTTTAGAGTCAAATGCACATATCTCTTTTAAACAGGTGTGGAAGGTTTTTTCTTAAGGGAGGATACTTAAATTCAGGAGTAAGCTGAAGAGTTACATTCCAGAAGACTCATCCTCTCAGTTCCAAACCATGAACTGTTCAATCTGCCTGTAAAAAAAGAACTAGAAGCCTCCAAGATTTCTACTTGAGAGCCACAAATGTGAGCAGCTCCAACCCCATCCCCCACCTCACCTTCGCTGATGCAGTACATCTGAGATGCCTTTATTGACTCCACCTATATTCAGCTGAAGCACAGAACCATATATCAGAAAATCCAGATAATCAGGCTGATTTAATGGCACAGAAGGGCTTTTGAGCATTGTGAGACAGGGTGATTCATCACAGGGACCAATTCCCAGTGCTCTGCTTTGTGAAAAGGTTGGTTGGGTAAGCACCAGACAAAGGCGGGGAGGGAAAAATAGTAAAAATGCTCAGCAAGCATCCTTTTCTCTTTAAAACCACCATTAAACATAGTAAATATTTACACAAAAAAATACAGTTCCAACAGCCTACAAAAGATGAGGGAAAGCATGGTGTTTTGTAACAGCTATTTCACTCCAGTGTAGCTAATTGGGTGGTGTTGATGAACAGAGAACTCTAAAGATTGGCCTCAAAGCCATGCAACAGTTAATAATAATAATAAAAAATTATGAAGCAGAATGTTCTATGTCTGGAAAAGTAAGTCTGTGTTTTAGAAGGAAGATAAGGAAATGATTATGTCAAAAAGATCTTTCCTTTGCCCTCAAGATTTAACAAGAACTCGTGGGCCTGGAATGCTGAGAAATCTACTGCAATGCAAGGGGTGAGTGAAAGGTATAGAGTTCCCCAACAATCTGCTCCTATTTGTCACTGAAATTTGGAATTTCAAATCAGCCACAGGATCCTTTGGTGATTTGGGTTGTCAAGCACCTCTCATTAGCAATGGACCGGGGTGAGGATAACCAATGAGAAGTGAGTTGGGTGAGCCTGAGGCATGCTGGCTGCAGGGCTGGAGTCCTGTGTAGGGCTTGCTGCAGCAACCATTTCCCCTTTGTTTCTTCAAATTACTGCATTTTTAACTTCCCTTCAGGCTCTGTTCTGAGCCTGAGACAGCAGCATTTACAATTCCACCACAGCACCAAACGCTGCACAGCAATGCTGTGTGTCTCGTGAGGACCAGCAGATCCCACTGAAAGCACGAGCCTTCCTTTGGATGTCTGCACATTGCATGAGGAGGGTTTTATCCAGGGGAAAAAAAAAATAAATATATTATATAAAAGGAAAAGATATATGGAGAGGTTAAAAAACATTTGACTAATTTTAGGGGAAAAATAAAGAAGTCAAGCATTAATTTTCAGCTGACTGAGATCTTTCCAGCCCTGTAGGTTCTCTTTTAATGTCAGAGAGACAAGAGTATGGGCCTTTCTGAAATTTCATTCATAATGATAATTAGAGCTGATGTTATTTTGAAATACCTTAACATTTTGAAAGTGTAGAGATAAAATACATAAAATGATAAAATACAACTAAGAAATAAAATATGTTTAGTAAATGTTATTTTAGTGAACACTGCCTTCTGGCTTTGCATTTGCTATTTGAAATGGAACCAAGTACCTCAGTCCCTAACTGCATAGAAATTCAATGGTTGAATAGCATCAAAGGTCCTAAAGAAAGGTGTATTGTTACTTATTTTCATGCCCCTGTTTGGCAAGTAAAGCTTTAACTTTTAATTAGTGTCTCCACATGCTTATAGGTTTGGCGATGCCCTAGAAAATTGTTCCTAGGGATTGGAAGTCTGTGGCAGCCTTCAGGAAAATACAATAGGTCAGAGCAGGAAAGACCATTTATTTATTCATTCTTCTGTCCTTTCCACTGTGAAATGATGAAATGGCTCCTGTAAGTGAATATTAAATCAAGATCCTAGGCAAGTAAAACATTACATTACTTTTTGATTCTATACCCTTACAAAGAGCAAAGAAAGCAGAAAAGTAAGAACCTGACCTACAGATACACCATTATGTTTTCCAATCTCCAAAGTTCCATTTTCCAGGCAGGGAACCTTGTATTTCAGTGTAAATCATTTTGGACCTTCTACTTTAGTTATAGTGGATTTTCTTTTATATTTATATTACTGAGATCTAAGCACGTAGTTATCCACTGTGTGCCTCATGTAGAAACTGAAAGCATAAAATAATGAATCACATGGGTATCAGGGACCAGGAGAAAAAAATGGGAAAAGGAAACTCAGGCAAATATGGTATGCTCTGGGGCAGCACAAAATAAATATTTGTTCCCAGGAAGATGACAAGCTTTCCTCGCCTTGGCAGCAAGAAGAGACACCAATACACACCAGAGGAAAGTGCCCAATTAAGGCAATTAAAGAAGCAGCAATCAAAGGTTGACCAAGTTGAAGGCTTTTCAAAATGCAAACAGTTGTGTTTGTGATAGATGACATTTCTGTGTGCTGGAATATTTCATCCATCCTTCATGCTGTAACTGTTTGATCAGCCAGGGAACAGTATTTAAGCATATACAGTAGTATAATTTTTTTCATGCTCCATTATAATCTATACAAACGTTGTGGTGAATTTGGGTCAAAAGAATAAATTAATAGAATCACATTTCTCCACCTTCTACCCTTCTCTGTAATAACTTGGCAGTTGTGTTGCTAAAACCATAAACCTGGTTGACATCATCATAAGGGCAATGAGAGAAAAGCGGAGTTAACTGAACTCTTCACTTAGAACAATTTGTAATATGGGAGGAAGAATTACTATGCTGCTCAGGACCTTGTTTGCTTTTTTATTACTCATATTTGCCTCTAGGTAAATACTGCATTTTCCCCTCCTCTAAAATCTGCATGGGATGACAGCATAGGTGCAACCACTGCAAAGAAAACCCTTGGAAATGCTCTAAACAAAACCAAATGAGGCTGTATTCCAGTTTTTTCCTTTTGCTTTTGCATGCAGAAACAGAATATGGCTTGGACTGAACTGTTTACATCTTGTTCTAGTAATTTTACCATGGTATAACCATCTGTTCCCAACCCAGTGGCTCTGATTGTGCATCAGGAAAATACAAACCCTATGGGCTCACTGTGCTTGCCAGTCAGCCAGGATGGAGGAGTTCAGACCTTTTGTGCACCATGTGCCAGTGAGCATTAGAGACTCAGCAAGATTGGGAAGACTCAATGGGAAAAAGCCAGGACTGATTAGATTAGTTTGCTCCAGTAGGAAAAGGAAGGCAGTGTTACAATCATATGTATGCTAAAATGAGTGGGAGAACCTTTTTAATATCCTCCTTTGATGTACAGAGAAGCTTAATTCAATTAGCTGCTTATGTCTGTGCTTATTGCAGCTTATCTTCTTCTGCACCCCAAAACCAAACCATATCCAAACCACTTCATTACAAAATACTTCCCACCTAAAAGGTGGTGACCATTCAGAGCAGATTTTTAATTACAAGGACTAGCATCAGGTGGCCTTCATTACACGGCTGACTCCTTTAGCATGTTTAATTAAAATATTAAGTATTAGAATTTTAATATTTATTCAAATTGTTTGTTGAATGAGACTATGAAGCGGAACATCACATTCTTGTCTAATTCTCAGGTGTATTTTTTTTTCTACAGATACATAGGTCACTTGAAGCATTGGTTATTTGGTCACCTGCCAGATGCAGCCACTGAACAGGCTGTTGCAGCTTGGAAAATGCCTTTGACTTAAATGCCAGCCTCCAAACAGCTTTTCCTGCCCTGCAGCCCTCTTCCCTCTAATAAATGTTAAATTACAAGGACTTGCCATTAAGGTTATTCTTTTCTTTTTCCTTTTCTTTTTTTTTTTTTTTTTCAAACTGGCTTTAAGACACAGTAGGAATAAAACATATAATTACATTTTGGGAATAGCCTTTTGCAATATTATAGCATGCTGCTATACTGCATATTGTGCAGTAGAACACTCATTAAACTACAGAATTTTCACTATAAATTTGCACACGAACACCTATTGCAAAGTTTCCTTCAAAAATCCAGAGCTTCCTCAGGCCAGCAAATTTCTAAATTAAGCCCTCAAAGCTGTACTATGGACAGTCTTGTGTTCTTTAAATACTTTGCAACTTAAGTCCTCAGGAATTCAGGGACTAAATTATCTGAAGCACAGTGGTTTGGGGCATACTTTTTAAAAAGGTATGATTTATTTTTTCAAAAGGTCTTTATTGCCTTTCCTGTGTGCTGGAGGAGCCCTTTGAAGTCTCAGTTTGAGGAGAGTAAGGAAGTACATGTGTACACCTTACATACAGTGTAGCAACTGCCAAAACACTGCTTCAATAAAGGCTCCCAAAATGCTTTTTAACATTCTAGGAGCACGCTGTGTTTAGAACAGCCTACAGTTGTTAAGGATTTCCGTTAGGTTCATCTAGCAAGATACCAGCTATATAAACCCAAATCATCCACGAGAAGAAAAATAAGAAAATAGATATATATTTCGGCATACATATATTGAAATCACAAAATCATAGAACTGTTAAGGTTGGAAAAGATTTCTAAGATCGTCTGGTCCAACCATCCACCTACTATCAGTGTTTCCCACTGAACCATGTCCCATGTGCCACATCTCCATGGCTCTTGAACAGCTCCATGGACAGTGACCCCACCACCTCCCATTGCAGCCTGTGCCACTACCTGGCTGCTCTTTTGGAGAGTAATTTTTTCCTAATGCCCAACCTGAACCCCCTCTGGCACGACTCGAGGCCATTCCCTCTGGTCCTATCTCTGGTTATGTGTGAGCAGAGGCCTAATCCCACCTCACCACAGCCTCCTTCCAGGGAGTCACAAACAACCCCAGTTCCCTCAGCCGCCTTCACCAGGCTTGTGCTGCAAACCCCTCACAGCTCATGGACTGCAGTGAGGTGCCCAAAACCCAACACAGCACTCGAGGTACGGACTCACCAGTTCCAAGTACAGAAGGACGGTCACCTGCTGCTCCTGCTGCCTGCACTGCTGCTGACACAGGCCAGGATCGGCCATCTTGGACACCTGGGCACTCCGCTGCCTCGTGTTCAGCTGAGCACCCACCATTACCCCCAAGTCCTTTTCCCGCGTATGCTGTTTCTGATGTTATGAATCAGAGATCTTACAGGGAAAAAAAAAATGCCATAAAACAAAGCAAGCTTCAGCTGTGGGAAATTCACATGCAAGTAATTTTGATGAGACAGCTGTCCTGGGCAGGGCCTGTCCCTGAGCTTGGAGACACCAACACACCTGCACAGACCTGGTGAGCAGTCCAGTACTGTCTGGAAAACATTTTTCTTTTCTAACCTAGTTGCTCTTGAAATTCCTCTGCTTAAAAAGTAAATTATCGTGATTTATGTTCTAATAAAGCTTGAGTTTGCAGGTATTTTGGTATTTGCAGGGCTCTTGCTTTTGAGAAAGGCATAGCTCGTTCCAAGTGCTGGCCTGGGGTCCTCTCATATTAAGAAGTAATGGCTGAGTGTATATTTCTTTTAAGCAACATCCTGACTAGACTTGATGTAAATTGCTGTGGGGGCACAGTAACTAATGTGATACTTTAATTTGACGATCTTTTTAACAAATTAAATGCAGAGTTCTCTAGGCTGTGCAGGCTCACAGGAGTGCTAATGTGTTGTGTGTTGTAGGCCGTAAATGTTACAGAATTATTGCAAGTGCCAAAGGAAGCACAGGAGTATTTTTCTTGGGAAAGACAAATAGCTTGACTGCTTTATATATTCATTTGGTGTCCAGAAGCATAGGCATTGCTAATAATATTTTGTATATAAAGGTAAAAGTATGTGTTTAACAGTCACAAGTAACATGGATTAGTTAGAGAAGCAGATCCACAAAGTGCTTCCTTGCTGAATTTAGTCTATGTGAATGTTTAGAGTTTCTTTCATGGAAATGAATGTAGGAATGTGAAGTTGGTTTAATTTCAGGCTTATGTTCTGTTGTATTCACTGAATAAATGTAGCTTTAAGGAAGAAAAGTGTGATTTTAAAGAAGATAATGGCAATAAAATCCTCTGTGCATCTGCTACTTCTGCACTTCAGCAGCTGGAGTTTTAATGGCACAAGTACAAAATTGCCTTCATCTTGAAGGTATGGGCTGGTGGGGAACGGGGTAGGCTACTGTGTTCCTGGGCAACCATGAGGGTCTCCTTGGAGATGTCATTCACATTTTCTCAATCAATTAGTTAAGTTCGAGATTGGTTGTTGAAAGAAGGAAAAGGTTTTGAGGAATGAGGTTCTGAAATTAGAAGTGCTGGAGCCTGTATTAAATAATGAAAAAAAAAAAAATTAGGAGACTTATTAGAGGCTTGTTTTTATCATTTGACTTTCTTTTTTACTAACTTCCTGGATTCAGTTGAAGAATTATTCACAATCATAGATCAATGTATTAATCTTATTGATATTATTCTCAAAATAACATGTTCCAGTGCTCACTGGGGAACAAATAAGGAGGTAAGTTAGAGGGTTAACAGCCTGAGAAGTGGTACAACATTTGCAATGCACCACTGTTTCTAAAAGCTACTTCACAAAGCAGCTGGTGATAATACAATGATTCTGCACAAGAGAAAGATTGTTATCCAGCTGTCAACTGACTTACATTTTTGCATCCATCAAGTGTTTTACAGGGCCACCTTCCTATGCTGCCATAATTTAGGCCTCCAAGCTGTGACATTCTAGATCCATTTTATGCAAATACAAATTATCTGTATTCCAAAAAAAAATCTTGACTCCAGTGGGATCTTGAAAATAAAAAAAATCCAGTAGATGTTTCTATTCAAAATAAACAGGTGTATACAGACGAGCATTTCCTGATTAAAATTCCCCCTGAGTAGTCAACATCTACCATTTCCATTTTGGCTTTCTGTTCCTTGCTTTTCCTTTTATGATTTTTTATCACAATTCTTGCAATAAATTGTGCACACATGTGCAGCAATAGTTCTGCAGGTAGAATAGCTGCTGTCACCTTCCCAGTTGTTGCAATAGTCAGGAGTAGATTATTCATCGTTAAGGCCACAAAATTATTAGGAAAGCATTTCTTTTTAATGGTGCCTTAATAAACTTCAATTAAGTGTTAATGTTTCCTCAAAGCCTACCTCTGAAAGTCATACTTTAAATATCCATGTTCATTAAAAGAATACTTCTTATGGAATACTTCTCTGGAAATCTGAACTGATCACACTCTAAAGACTCAAAAAGACTGTTTTCTCACACAGCTCTCGATGTTTGGTTGATCTGCAAACTCCTCAATGAGAATCAGTGAATGTAGTCCCAGGTCAGTTTGCACTGACTCCTGCAGGAGCTTTTAGCTATATTTAGGTATTCTGATGTTCTAATACATTAAGTATGGTGGTCACAGCGTCTGACTGAGACCTGCCAAGTATTCACTGAACACACTGATTGCTTGATATTCCATATGCAGGAAGTAGTAGTAGCTTCCAGTCATGTTTCAAGACAAAATTCAGCTAAAAATGTTTTGAAGCAGTCAGTGACAGTGCAGCTGAGCTGGGCTGGGTAGATCCTCCTTCAGTATTTTAATCAATTAGCATGGGCCTGAGTGGCATTTTCCAACGTGGATTAGGCACAGGAGCCTGAATCATGCTGGAAATAAATGTTGAATGCAACGCTCTGGACATTAAAGTCCAGAAAGGCTGTCTTCCTTTTAGTCTTATCTGGCTTTGCCTTGTGTCTGCAAGAGTTGGTGTAGTGAGATAAGTGTTGAATTTTACTCGTGATCAGGTCTTGAACCTGACCTCAGTTTTATGAACTGCAGTAAATGTTGCTGAATGGAGTAATATTGACCCGGCTGCATGCACAGTGCACATGGTTCAGCTTGGATGATATTTGAGCAAATCTCTCTGAGACCCTGAGTGTACCTTGTAATAGTGTTTACTTTCATACACTGCTCATTCTACTTATTTCGTCTGTGTAAAACAGGTCATAGAATTGTAGAATGGCTTGGGTTGGAAGGGACCTCAAAGATATACAGTACAACAGAAATACAAAACAGTTAAAATATACTATCTCATCCCAGAGCAGATGAGATCTAAACATCACTCCCAACTCTAGATGCCCAGAGGGCTAAGCAATGCTATGATTCTGATGTCATCTCTAATTTAATTGATGTTGCCTAATTCTTTTAATCTTTCTAATTTTCTACTCTCATTGTTATGAGGTGCAAGTCCCTCAGTCTGGTTTTGCACCATGTGTTGTACTATTTTTTAATGTTTTCTTTGCAATGTATTTGATTTCTTATAGACTGTGTCCGTGTTCTCGTAACCTGATGTAATTCGTAAGTCCATGCCAAAGTCATTTTTCCAGATTCAGTTCTTCCCAATTTCTCTTGCCAATTAATTGGAGGTACTTGACAGAAATGACAGATATGCCTGAGGAAGAACTGGTGCCTAGGGGAGAGTGTTGAGATAACTTATAAAACTGGAATTAATAAGTAGATGAGTTCCTGATGATGCTCTTGAATAAAGTGGCTAATCAATAAAGCACATTTTGAACAAAAACACTCGTTCATTATAAGTGCGAGGGCCTGTCTGTGGTTAGAATAGATGAATATGAGCAAAATTTGCTTTTGTGAAGTTAAAAGGGCTCACATAGCTCAGTATAATGCCATCTTTTTTAGTATATTTTCTGGAAAAATACTGTGAATTTCTGTGGCCAGGACAACAAGGAAGGGCTATAGGGAGTGTAGACTGAAGAATGTTTCCTATCCTCTACTGGTGCAGGGCATTTTTAGGCTTGGGTTTTTTTTCTGTTTTATACAAAGCTAATAGCCTTAAGGGTCACAGCTGCTGCCTATTTTTCGGTCTTCAGTTGGTTTGTTGGTTTTTTTTTTTGTTGTTTTTGTTTTTTTATTATTTGCATATATTCCAAGTTTCACATTCAATAACAGTTTGTTCTTTGAATGGGTACTGTAGTATTATAGGTTTTCCTGCTGATGTCCTATTAATGAAAGTGATGATTCCGTAAGCACCCATCAGCCACAATGGATCTAAGTCTAGGCAGTCTGTTTCAGAACTCTTAGATGTATTCTTGCCTTTTTTCCCACTTAGCACTTCTGTTTTATTCCTTACAACCAAGTGAGGCAGTCTACTTGTCATCCAGAAGGTACAAACAAATGAATCCCTTCTCTATCTATCCTTCATTCTGTCCATCCTGTGGCTTATTCTTTTGCATTAAGATGGATTCTCTTTCCCTGTCACACTGTTGGTTTTGTTTTTGTTGCTGAGATTCAAAGCCATTTTTCAAAACTGCTGATAACCATCGTAAAATAATATTTTGTATATTTAAGTGATTAAAATTGTTTGCATATAGAAAATACTGCTGTTCTCATGATGTGCTCTAACTGCTCAGGTAAAAATCCCACATTTAAGTTGCAGAAGTTGCTATGCTATTTTTTCAATCCAAAATTCTAATCAAACTATATGAGAAATTATACAATCATTTGCATATTTTTTTTAGTCAAGATAACATATCTCAGGAGAGAAATTCCCCAGTTTTCTCCATATATTTACTAAAATGTACTCTCTATCAATTGTGATATTCTGTGTAAATAGCTTCAGAATGGGAAGTGATGAGACTAAGGACAGATTTGCAAACCACATTTTGCAGGACGTGCTCCTCTTAGCAGAGTGCCAGCGGCGAGCAGGATCATTGAGGTGGCAGTGAAGCTGTAGTTTTTTCAGCTGCCTTATTTATTCCACAAGAAGTCAGTATTTTAACCCTGGGAGCCTGAAATCTTAGTTTTTGTGAAACAAGCCTCTTCCCTGAGCCATCTGGTGGATTTCAGCTGGAAGTGAAGGGCCGGCCAACTTCATAAAACACCGCCCTTGTTAAATACTTCTGTCTTTATGGCTGGTTTTATGGTTGCTTTATGACTTTGCAGCTTGGTTTAAACTGTATAATGTGGAGCACTTTTCAAAACTAGATTAGAACAGCAGTAGGCTTTGGACTCCATCCTAAAAATACTTGTTTGTTTTCCACTGTTGTTTGGGGACCGCATCAAGGACACTGTCTCTGATTTGTGGGAATTCCCTGTGCAGATGTGGCCCAGCAGTGGGAGATCCCATTAGGCTGTGATTATGGAGCCTCAGTGTAACATGACTCAATGCAAAACCGAAGGTGGAATTTAGCTTTTTTTTCTTTACACTGCACCATGTTCTATACTCTACCTTTTGTTTCTACTTCGAGCAGTAGATCTGCAGTGACAGCCATACGGGGAAAGCAGCTGTGCATTTCTGTATTTCCTCCCCCCACCCCATCATCAAAAATCATTCTCCAAGGAGCTTTAATTCCTGTTGGGTACCATGCCGTTGCTCACCCATGACTAAAGACAAAGTAAAAATGGGAGGCAGGGAAAAAACATACACAAAGCCTTCCTAAGCCCTGCTGGCATTCTTCTCAGCAGAACTGCATACGCATCTGCTGTTATCTTGCTTTCCCTAAGTTTCCCCTATATTAAGGTGTAGATCACTTTAACAAAATTTTTATTCCACAATCTTTGCCTATGGGAATAGAACCATTAGGGAAATAGCTCTGTAAGCTCAATGCATTCTGAAAACTCATTAAGTAGGATCAATATTTCAAGAACTGGTTCTGATCCTCTAATAACTGACAAGGGGAAAACCACTTCAATATGAGCAAAGCAGAACGGTCATCTAAGAGTATAGTATATATATGCTATAGGTGCTGTTTGTCAGATTAAATTACAACTTCCTTTGTGAAAAACTTTCGTTTCACTGAAGTGCAGTCTTGGTGAAAGCAAGAAGTTTTGCAGAGATATCAGGCCCTGATTTCATGTTTTAAATTGACTTCATCAAAGGAGGTAATTTCAAACCTTTTTTAAGGTGCATAGGAGCACAAAAAAAGCGCATCTCAAAAGCCATCTAGTTTTAACACCTTATAGCAGCTTGTTAGGTTTCACGTTGCTCAAGCTTTGAGATTTTGATTTATCACTCCTAGTTCAGTATTTGAAATACTGCCTCAAAAACTCTGCGGAACTGCCCTGGATGGGTTATGGGATCTGATGTCTCTGGAGGCCAGAGCTGCCCGTGGAGTTGCTGCAGCCATCCCATCTCTGTGTACTCACGTCCTGAGCACCTGCTGGAAAAGGGAACATATTTCTTCCTTTGATGTGGCAGCTGAAATGGCTTTTCTCAGCCTGCTGTAAAAGGAGCAGGCTTTTATCACATCTCCTCTTGACCCTGTTCTTTCCCTCAGGGATACGTTTTCTTCTCGTAGATATCTCTGTTACGCAGAGCTATAAAATCACACAGAGCTGAACTCTGCCACCAGAGCACTGTGTGCCACCTGGTTCCCACTGTGGGACTGGCAGTGCAAAACCGGCCCACTTGAATTCTGACAAAACAATACTGACTGCTCACAGGAAGCTTATTTCTGACTTCAGTGCTTAATGAGTTCAGTGAGCTGAAAAATCCTCAGGTCTGTCAATGGTGTGCATGAAAATATGGCGTGTGCAGAGTGCAAACAACAGCAGGTTAAAGCGAGTGTATGTAGGAAGCATTCCGTGACACCTGCACAGGATCGAGCTGGTAGGGCCAAGAACGCAGACAGCCTGCAATTACCCCTCTGATTTCTAGCAACCAATTATGTATAGATTCCATCTGTTTCCTTAATTACAAAAAATGAGACCAAGTTTCTTGATTATTGATTCTGCTCTTTACTTCACCAGTCATTTACACTAGTGCAGGGAACTCTTAATCAATTCATTGCTGAGTGATCATTTCCATAAAGTAATCACACTGGGGCTTTACTAGGAGCTCTGACTGCATTTTTGTCTGTGGGAATTCATGATGGTGAGAGGTTCAGGATCAATGTACATATTAACCTTCTGGCTTTCAAATCTATTATTTTCTGAACACTTTTTTTGGTGATACTTTATGTAATTAGTCCAAATCCTCTTACACAAGCAGCTTTCCTTGCAGACAGATAATCTGAGCACACACAAAAAAGTAAAAAGCTCTTTGTTTTCCCAGAACACCACCCTGAGGTCCACTTCTCATCCTTTTTCCCATCATAACAGACTTAGCACCTCACCAGAATTTGAAATAGTCGATGAGAGCTGGCTTTGTTGCAGCTCACATCCACAGTCACGTCGGTCCCTGCACAAAGCCTGAGGTTGCAAGAACTACACTAAGATCAGACCTTCCACAACAGCAGAAGAGATTGCAACCTGCCTGGTGATGTGCAGGAAAGACTATTGAAATAATATAGATGAGCCTTCAAAGACTGAACCTGCTGAGCCAGAAAGCTATTGTAGACCTCAGCAGAAATCTGCTCTCTCCCCGTGGTTCACAGTGCATTAGCAGGGTTTGCAGCATACAGGGAGACAGAGAGTGATTTGCTCAAAGAAATGACAGAGTGACTTAGTTCACAGACATGTGCACGTACGTAAATGTATTCAAATGTCTTTGTGAGTATATTCATGTGTGGTTACAGGCTGGCCACAAGCCATCAGAGCTGCTGTGAAGGGTTTGTGAGGCCCATTCCTGGCCTTGAACTGCTCCAGTATCAGAAATTACACAGACCAAAATGCCTTCTCTCCTACACCAGTTTACTTCTACAGAAAAAATCCTTTAAAAAACTGACTCTGTGTCTTTTCTTCAAGAAAAACTCTGTACGACTCATGAGACAAATACAGGTATTTGCACCTAGATAATTATGTAATTATTTTAAGTAGGTGGCTTTTTTTCTTTGTGTCTGTATGTAGGAAAAAATGATACCACCCTTGGATCAGGTTGGTATGGTAACAGCAAAATGGCACATATTTATTTATTCATTGAAGTTTCTGGCAGGGTTTTGAAGTCCAATGGTTTTGTCTCTTGTGTCTCCATCTTTAAAAGAGCATTAAATCTTCCAGCTGCTTCTCAAAACACATCTTACAGTTACTGGCCCAGTGTTTAGATCGCTTAAATCAGAAAGAAAGAAGTACCTAAAATGTTCATCTTCTCACTCCTCAGCAAACAGCAAGAAGTCCACCTCAGCCACTTCCATTGAGTACATCAGATGTTTTATGAACTTTGGGATATTTAAGCTGCATGTTACAATACATTACAGTGACCATGCTTGCTGCCTTGTATATTTTGCTAGCTTATCTCTGTGCACATTGCAAAACAAGGCTCTTTCCAAAGCCTGTATAATTTTTTCCACTACAAAATCTTACAGGATTGGGTAATGATCTTTTTCTTATATTAAAAAAAAATACAATTTTAACCTTATATGTTAGCAAAATATACTTGGATGCTGGAAGAAAGTAAGGCTTTGTTTTCCTTCAATCACAATGTATAAATTTTGAGAAATCTGAATGAACATCAGTGTAAGGGACATTATCTTTGTTATCAAAGTTTCATCCATCTCCTGGGACTACCTTATCTATTCATGTAGGTTTTTGCCTGAGGAGGGAAGATTAGAAGAAAAGAAACTTTTGTAAGAGCCAGTCTCCTTTGATCACACGTTTTACGATATATGATGCATGCTGCAGTGTTTTAGTGCTAGTAGTCTTCTAAAAGCTCAACTAATGCTCTCAATTTATAAATGGAAAAGCAAAGTAGGCATCCTTTCTGAAAAAAAAAAGACCCATAAATTGACAGTGGTGTTCTTAAATAGAACAGATGTGCTAAAAATGAATACTTGATAATGTAAGCTTGCCATGAATTTGAGATGTTTTCTGAGGGCTGGCTTCTTGTAATCATCTCAAAATCATTTGTCTGAGATTTTAATGTTAAAAGTGGAATTGGCAGAGATTGGAATTCTTACTGTGCCATGGCGCCCTGACCTCCAGGAAAAATCTAAACTGGTGAATAACTCCAGCAGTCATCTCTACATTGTTCAATTAGCGAAACAGCCTTAGAGCCAAACTGAAACTCTCTAAGTGATGGGAGATTTTCCCTTTGTTTTAAAAAGCTTTGATCCAAGCCCTTGTAAAGTGAACAAGAAATGCATGGAATGGAGCCAGTGATGAATTTTTATTTGATGCTCACCTTGAACTGCTGAATAGAAGTAGAGAGGAAGGCATGAAGCCAAACCTCAGCTGAGAGGTAGAAAGTTGGGATTGTCAGGGAACTGGGAGTTGCTTCGACTCGGATGCTCGAAAATATATATATGGTAGTTTTCTTTGCATGAAAGAGACCTATATGTATATGCTCAGATACTATTTTGTCAACTAACATAAATACTTTTCTATGTGTTGTTAAAACAAATCTTCATCACAGCATTCCTGAAGGCCAAACTCATCAGCAGCATACTGTGTTGAACTTGTTAAACATACCTGCAGTAGACAAAACCTTGCATTGTATAAGCTAGCTCTGAATCGACTGTAATTTCTTGTCCCTTTATTTTCACCTTTCTCATTCTAGTTCAACATTTTTTACAGTCTAAATCACCATTTTTCATTTTTATGGCCTTAAAAATCTGTTTATTTAGTGTCTGTGTTGCCTTGACACTGCCACTGAACCAAGCTATGCAGATTGAGCTCTTTTAATCTTCTATAATAAGTCAGTCCTCCTCCATCTGCCTCAATTTTGTGCTGCTCTTCTCTGAACAACCTCTAGTTTGTCCATCGTTTGCTAATGGGGTGATCCAGCACCAGAGCTCTTGGAAATGAAGCCAATTCCTCTCTGTTGGCTGACATGATCCCTTATGATGTGTAGTGTGCTGGGAATAGAAAAGAACTGTGAAGTATGCAAGTAGAGAAGCTCACAGACAGTAAAATGTGTACTAATTGCAGTAAGTCTGATAGCTGATTATTTGTGGCCAGCTTGACCTGCTGGTAGTCTTTCTAATCTCCACTTGGCAATACCTCTAAGTTGTACTGGATTTCCCTTCTCTCAGCTGCCAGCTGTATCTTCCCTGTACCTCTGGCTCCATTCCTGTCCTTTGCCTCCCTCCCTTTAGACACTCTCCATCACTGAGCTGTGACTTCTTGCAAGCACTGAACTCAAGAGTGCCAATATGCATCGTGACCTCTCACAGCCTGCTCCCACGAGGAGGAACTTGATATGCAGCAGAGTGCTCTGTAACTGTGAAGTGACCAACTTGCTCCATTTCTCAGTCACATCGGCCCCACCGCATTAGAGCAGAAGATGATGGGGAAGATCTCTGGTTGCACTTTGCTCCTGTGGGACTCACCCTGCTGCCTGGTGACAAGTCCTAGGAAAGTTCTGCATTACAGAGATGAGGTTTGCTTTTATGGCTGAAGTTGTGTTGTGAGTGAATCAGATCTCTCTTGGAGTAGGAGGCAATCTTTGTGTTCTCTAGAACCAAGCCCTAGAGCCATTTGTGTGATAAGGATTGAGATATTGAGTTTAACGAGATAATTTAATGGAAAGTCATGAACAGAAGCCAGATCTCCTCCCCTATTGCTGAGGAAATTTTCGATGGCACCTTTGCTTACAGGAATATTTCCTTTTCCTTCTCCAGGCGAATTATCTCATAGAGAGGAGGGGTGTTCCTCTATTTGCTGCTGGCAAGACTTTGATTATATTACTTAAAACTATTTCCTTGCTGGTTTGACATAAAGGTATTCATGGACTACTTTCCAGTGATACCCAGTACTTTATTAGTTTCCTTTCTGCTGTGTGAATTTATCTCCATTGTATTATCCATAGCGTATTTTTTTAAGACACAAATGACTTCTTGCTTGAATAAGAAATATAGCATGTGGAAATAATCTGACATTAGAAAATGATAAGCTGCAGAAGCCTAACATGTTAATTAAAACTGCTGGAGGCTGCACTGAATGGAGGAAACTATTGATAACAGAGGGCCACCTCTTTTAGCCTTTTGTCTTTATAATGGAACAGCAGTAAAAAGAAGACTCAGTTAAAGCAGGCTTTTAACTGAGTCTTCTTTGCTTGGAGACATCCTTCCTCTGAACTTTGAGTCCACATGGATTGAGTCTGGGGATTTGTCCATGTGTATTTACAAAGAGGAGGGAAAAAAACCTCGAGGTGAGCATCCTCTTGCATACTGGTGCTGTCAGCTCCAGCATTAGCATAGCCTGCTGGGTTGGCGTGCTGCCTGGGATGCTCCTGCAGCCTCTGCTGGGCAAGGGCTGTGCCTGAAGCAAAACCTCAGCTGCTGTAGCAAACAGTGCCTCACTTCAGCATTGCAATGCAGCAGATGAAGCAGAATTCATGTTTAAAAAGCGCTTTTACTGTACTTAAATAAAACAAAGTCTAGCTGATCTTTTCTTGTTCCTAACAGTCTGGGAAATGGCCTTTGAGCCCTGTTCTGCACAGAAGGGCTCAGATCAGGATAAGATCCTGATATCTGCCTGCTTCTGCACTTTAGGACTTCATATTCCTTGCTGTACCCATATTACTTAGGAGATTTACTGTCCTGGCAGTGTAAGCTTGCTGTATAAAGGGGAAGCATATGACTATTTAACATCAGAATTTCTAACATCACTACTTGAAAAACTTTTTTTTTCTGAATAGCAGTTTAAAACATAAAGCAGCATTTATGGCCTACTTTCCCCAGTTTATAAAATATAGTAACCATATATGCACAATGAATCACAGTTGCATCTTCTACAGACAAAACTCACTGCAATAGATGTTTGAAGCAAAGCTGTGCTTATGCAAAGGAGAAAATACAGACACCACTTTTGCCATGCCTTCTTAAATGACAAACTTGAATTTAGGAATTTGTTTTTTGTCTTTTGTAGAAGAAAAGAGTAGAGAGGTTTTTAAGGAACACAAAGCAAATTCAAACAACTGCTGCATGTATGTTGAATAATAATGTGGATTAATTGTATGTAGGGTTGGGGAGGTGCCTGAAAGGCTTGTTTGGGAAAATCAGTTTGAGGAAATGTTGCATACAAAGCTGTAATAACACCTGAAATTACATTTGATGTTATTTCACCAGACCTGCTTGAATGGCACATGCTCCATTGATTTCAGGTGTTATTGCTTTCAGCGCTTCTGCCAGTGCACTCATTATGGCTCCTCGCTATCCTCAGGCTCAGAGCACACAGCTGAGAGCTGCCAATAACACCTGACATGTTCTGGAGGAGTTATACATCGCGTGTTGATAGAGATTTACCTTTTCTGAAGCAGTTATGTAGATCAAAACAGCCCCTTTACAGCTTTGAATTCTCTCGCAGCACTCATAGTGATTATGCACTCTCTATCTCATTGCTCATCTGGAATACTGCTTGCTTATAAAGGCTCACATCTGTGCTGCTCTTGTAAGTAAGGAACTGTGGGGTGGTTGGGTTACAGGATCGGTATAATCACTGCTGTCAATAATATTTTACCTTCATCACTCACAGCCTCAGAACACTTTATCCTTTTGGGGAGTGTACTATGAATGCTGTAGGATAGGGATGATATTCTACTTCGTGCTGCACTTTCCATTAGACAAAAGTAGTCAGCAAGAAATTCCTATTTAGGTTTAGGATGCCAGAGAACATAGGTGAGAAAACATACCAGGAATCTAAATAGCGCCCACAGTGGGGAAAGCTGTAGTGAAAGAAAGAGGAAAGTTTCTTCAAAGAAGTGTTATGAGCACTCTCATTCCTCAACACATTGATACCTAAAGCCCTGAAATTCACTACACGTTGGTCAAAGACCTTTAGGCTGCGAGGCTTGTGCTGGATGATGTCTTGGAAATGTTACTCTCAGGCTGTTATTTGCATGAAAGTAAATGGATTTTTAGCCTGATATTTCCTGCCACAAGAATGGTCCTCATGTTCCCCTACAGGCCTTTGGGTGATTTGTGCAGTGAGAGGCAGCAGCGATCCATCAGGGGGAGGCAGCTGCCTGCAGGACACAACACCAACTTGTCGTTATTTTCCGCAGCTCTTAATAACATATTAAAAAAGAAAAAACAGTGGTGAAGATTGATGTAAGTTGCCAAATCAAGCTGATGTATGGGCAGCTATTTTGCCCAGTTCCCCCATGTTGTTCAGTTACTGAATTTCAGTCCTAACCTTCTGCTTTTGTCGTCTTGAAATTCCCTTCGCAGTTTCTCTGCACTGCTCATACCTGTGCCAGACCAATCTTCTCTCCTCTCCTGACAGAATAATCATGTTTTCTCACCTCACTTTGTGCAACAGTTGCAAATAGTTGTTAATAAAAACTTTGACAAATGAAGGTGATGGGCTACTGAGTTAACGAAGTTGTGGCAATGACATATGAAAGTTCTCTCAGGATGAGGAGTTTCTGTCTGCAGCCATCAGCTGAGATTCACCTTGCTTGGCTGTGGTCAGTAATGGGGAGTGAGCAAGATGCTCGATGCTCCAACCATTGTAATTTGCCAAGCCCTATTGCATGCTCCATAACAGAGCTGCCAGGCTGGTTGTGGGGGAAAGCATAGCTTACTCCATTGATAACAGCATTGTGCTGGCAAAACTTTGTTTAGTGGATTTTTCTATAAAGCAAAGCTTCTTATAGTATTGCTGATGTTATTGGGAGAGTTGGTGTGCTGGCCAGCAAGTAGATGCCCAACAGTTGGCTATCTGTACTGCAAACCTGCCCTGTGCTGAGAGAGAGGCAGAGAGAGCCACCAGGCATGACCCAAGTGGTCTTAGTGGACTTTTCCAACCTTAAAGATTCTATGATTCTGGGATGACACAGACAAAGACCCCACTTTCTTAAGGGCTGTTTTGTGCTAGGAGATATTTTGCATGTGCCTCTGTACCTCCAGCTTGTATATACGTACTATATATCTGCACTATCCCTGCACACAGGTAAAAGAAAAAAAGGGAGTTTGTGCCCTCAGAAGTATACACTTACTTGTGTTTGCAGATGTGCAAATTCAAATGTGTGCTTCAGGAGTCTATCATACATTCAGATTATAGCTGTTAATGTTTTCCTATTGAATCTCTTCAGAATTTCTTCAACTTAGGGGGGTTAAGGGAATCAAAATGTGAAAAACTGGGCACTACATATCACTGCATCTCAAATGGTATACTTGCATGTCTGCTATCTAATGGCCGTCAGACTCCAAAGCTGCAGATTATTGCAGTAATTTCAGTAAGTGACTTGTTTTCTATCGTTATGGAAGGCTTCCTTGCTGGGCTAGATCTACTGATGTATTTGTTTTTTAGTGAATATAAATGTCTACTACTGATGAAAACAGTCAGCTGTCACTACAGTACAAATGCAAATTGCAAACTAATGGCTGAACAATTAAGATCTAGTGCACAGAGCTTATTGCCACTGGAGGACTGTAATTGAATTCCTATTGCTGTCAGACAGGTTGAAAATTACTGTAATGAAGAGCATCAGTTTTCTACTCTACATCTCATTGTTTCCCAGCCAAGAAGCATTACCGTTAAAGACTTTTCCACAAATAGATTAAATGACAGGTGGTAAAGAAATAAGGAATGACAGAAGAATGCCACCTGTCACTAAAGGGAATGTAATTAACACTTTTCAGTTTAATTCCCATACGTCTAAGAAATCCAAGAATTCAGAACTGTAGTTCTTCTGTCTTAGGTTGCATCAAAGAGGGATGGCCAACAGGGAGGCCTCAGCTTGGGGGGGGGCAATGGTTTTAGAGAGCTGACCCATTTGGGTGGAGTTTCACTCTTCATCTATGTTTCTTCCAAATTTCCATCCAACTTCTAAATAAGACCTTTTCCTCTCCAAGCATCTCCATTTGCAGGTTGGACATTTGATGTTCCTTATATTGCAGAAGAAGGCAGAAAATAGAGTGTTCTCTAAGATTTCTTTCTTTCTTTCATCAAGTTTCTCATCTGGGGAGGTTATACCCCCTACAATAAAAATAACTCAGTGTTCTGTGTCGCTCCACGGGGAAACTTCCATCCCATCTCGGTACTGAGAAATCTATTTGGTAGTCACTGAAGATGAATTGGATCTCCTGGCACGGCGCCCTTAATCATCTCTACAAGGTGCTTGCAGGAAACCAGCCCAACTTATACAGAACTATGAGAGCTGGAAGGGGTCAGTCCTCCGAACTGACTCCAGAAACTGTGCAGTATAGATAGACCTACTGCTCCAGTTTCTGTACATACATTAGGCATCTAACACTGGGCTATGCTAGTGCTTTATCTCCTAGATATCTGGACACTATACATATGCTGTCTGATAACAGACATTCTTGCACTATGAGATGCTCAAAAGATATCATACACTGCAAAAAAAAGGAAATTTGGTCAGTGTCATTCACACCACATATTCTTAAGGTAACAGCCTTCCTGCTTCCTGCCCTAATGCATGAGCAGATGTGTGCATAAGGAAATTCTGCTCTAGAAATCAACCAATTTGTTTTGAAGTTGTGAGCTTTGCCATAGGAAGGGTGGGCAAATAATAACATTTCAATAACTTTTCAGTATTGAAGATGCATTAGATATAATCAGAAGAATAAAGCTGTCGATGTGAAATCTCAGTTTGGCCAGGGCTGCCCCTGATGCAGCAGCAGGCTTACACTGTGTCTCAGACAATACAGGTGCAGATCCAGCAGTACAGAAAGAACCAAGCACCTGCTTCCATCTGAGCAGCTACAAATGTTTTGTTCGGCTGCGTCCTAAATGCCATATGTTGTTATGAGACTTATTTGAATTTAAAATATTGCTGTTGTGAGTAATTCTGTCTGTTTATTTTTCAATTACTCTGCTCAGCACGATTGTGCACATGTTTCAGTATATTAAATGTGAAAAGAGAATGAATGTTCTGGAGTACAAGCAAGCCACATGTTGAATTGTCTGAATTGTCTGAATTGTCTACTCGCTTCACAATTGAAAATTCCGAAGTAGAGCAATAAAACTGAAGAACCTGCATGGGTTCAAAATCTATTTTCCATTCCTCAGAGTTCCTGAATGTTTTCAATACGTGACTGCACACCTCATCGTAAAAGTTAAGACATGATGACAATTTGCTTTCCAAGCTACATGGCTAAGTTGATCCATAAGGAAAGAGACTCCATTATACCCAGTCAGTCTACTGAATATCAGCTATTCTCATGTGGCATGAACTCCTTGCACTTTTGATCCCCACTATTTTCTCAGAGCTTGTTAGTAATCTGATTTGTATCTGATTCCACTTACTTTGGACCAGCAGTAAGTTCTCAAGAGGAAATTACTTGAATGATCATTCTTAACTTCGGTTTCCTAATTGGAAGTGTAAAAAATGTGTTTTGGATGCTACAAAGCAACTCCACTGTTGCACTGAATATTTGGCACTTGATATCAATTTATACAGCATTAATTTCTGCAGGTACTAAAGTTGCTGGGACCATCCCTTGCCTACATCTTGCACAACCAGAGCAAAGAGAAGCAGTTTAAAACAGATGTTGCTTTCTTTAAATCAGTCCTATGCTATCAGCTGTGCCAGTGCAGAGGTGGTAATGATAAACAGCCTCCTCTTGGCAAAAGCAAACCAATTGCAATCTAATAAATATGTGCTATACCCCAGAAACTAAATAATTCATGGTATTGGCAGAAGGTCTCTCTCTCCTATAGGTCTTTCCAGTCCCACTTAGCAGGATGTTAATATATCAGAGGAGAGATTATTTCCTCCCTTAAGTTACTGCACGTTAATAGGAAAACACCCACACAGAGGGGGTTTTGCAGTGCACTGTGACATCTTTGAAAAGCAAAAGCCACACAATCAAGCACCTCAAATTAAAATGCTTTTACTTTTATGGTCTGGTTTAGTCCTTGATGAATATTAAAAGTCTTCGCTTTGTTTCTAGTGACAAAGACTATCTCACTACAATGATGAATGATGTACTCAAAGTGGGTCATTTAGAGATGAGTGACACAAAGGCTGGATGCTTTTCCAGGCTAATAGTTTTATAACCAGTAATCACCTGATTTTGGCACCTGACATCTCTCATTAAAAAGATCTTTGCTCATGCTGAAAGAATACTGGGATAACTGAATAGCTCAGTGTTGCCTGGGATCCTGCCAGCAGTGCAGTGTGCTGCCAGGCTGAGACACCCAACGGATTGGAAACAGTTGGGGAATTTAAGGCGTGTACCTCTCCTGGGAGGACTCAGCCTATTTCTAGCAATTAAAACCTTTCTCATGCCTGCCAAACCTTCATGCCATGTGCTCCTTTGTAGCTGATTTGCCAGGGAGCACTAGGAAAATAAAGTGGTAGTAACTGGAGGCAATGTGATGACTGTCTGGTTATCATTGTGTGGCCCAATCTCTATGAAAAAAGAATAGAAAATCTTCCTTCCCATGAAAGGATATCTTATAATGTCCAGATCATTGAATTAGTTCATCTTAAAATTGCATTTCATGAGGCCAATTTACATTAACACTAAGCCATGCTATCTGCACAGTGTCTTAACAAAAGAGATCTTATAACAGAACAAATCCTCCGTGTGGTACACGGTGTGTTTATCAGATGAAGTTCTGGCTGCTGAGTGAGGGGAAAAACTGGCACCACAAGAAATAAGAGGGCCCATCCCTGTGAGTGCATCTGATCTGCCAGAATCCTTGCTCAGGTTCTGTTACCAATTCTAGACCTAATGATAGATAAACAGCTGCTGTTGTTTTTTCACAGTGTTCTGTGCAGAAGCCATAGTTCCTTCAGTCTTATCTTAGGACTTCTTCTTCATGAAGACATTTATTTCTCTATAAGGAGAAAAAAATCTCCTTTCAAAATATCTCTTTGTAAAGAGGAAGACAAAATCTGTGGATTATCTTTAATTCAGCCAGTAAAATCCCATCAGTACAGTTCAGGTGCTTTCATCATTATCAGATCTCCTTTTTGGTAAAGGGAAATCCATTGCTAAAAAACAAAACAACGGTGGTTTTCAACCACTGTGACTGCAATTCTTCTGTATATTTAGTAAAAGGGAAAAAAAATGCTGTGTTGCTTTCAGTTATGGTAAAAGTGCTGTTTACCAGATAAAAATGCTGGCTCAAACAAGCTGCCAGTTCTGGATGAAATCAAATGCTTATTTACAGGACTGGTGCTGACCCCAAGAGAGCACTCAAATGAAGTGAGCATTGAGAGGAGTGGGACAATACCTCTGAAGGGTTTCTCCTTGTTCGGAGTTTGGTTTAATCCACATCAATAACAGCAGAGTAAATATTGTTCCCTTCGCCACCTTTATCTCAGTTTGAAAATGTGAGAAAAGCTCTCCTCCAGTTTCCTCTGTCACTGATTTTCCTCAGAAAGGTTTTAAAATTCATATCCACAGCCAAATTCACTTCTGTCATAAGTGCAAAATCACTTACTTCATTGCTGGTGGTGATACAAAGGAGTGAGTGAGAAAGTTCTTGATTTTTGGGTTTCTTTCTGGAATAGGAAAACAAACAATTCAGCTTTTTTTCCTGTGCTTCGATCCTGTGAATACTTTAATATTGAAGTACATAAAGTGCCTGTATTGCTGTAAAGTCAAAATCATGCTCATTTTTCAGCTACAAGCAGAACTGGAACATCAAAAGAAACACTTTTTTTTTCTGCAGTAAGAACTTGGCAAAGTAAGATGCTTCACGGCCAGAAGCTCCAGCTCTGAGTGAAGCTGGTGGTGATGGGCAGCTTTGGAAAGACTGGTGAGAAAGAATTGTGATCTTTGTGCTGTAACTGGTGGATAAAGTGAGCAGAAGGGGGTGTTCAGTTTGTCCAGGTATTGTGCAGGACTTCACTAATATTAGTTTTATTTGAGACTTCGGGAGGCAGGTCTTCATTATAATCCAAAATACGAAGCCTGGAGGGGCCATCCTTATGGAGAGATTGTATTCACCTTTCTGCTCGCTGTCTCCTTTCTCTTGATCTCCTGGGTGTCAGAGTATCACCCAACAGTAATGGTGCCAGGAGCACTGCAGTGATCTTGGGCACTTTCATAAATGAATGAGCACAATTTCCAAAGTTTAGTAAGGGGAAAAAACAAAACACTAAACACTCCAGAATTATCTGGAAGCTGAAAGAAATTAGTTATAAAGGTCATCTGGCTATTCATGTTCTGTGTTTATTAGTGCCTGCAGGCTGTACCCAGCAGGGGACATGGGAATCTTTCCTTTCCCAGCTCAATGGAGAGGTGCCCAGAGCCCCGGAGCTGCTTTGAGTGGTGGGAGGGACAGGGATGCTGTGTTGAGCCCTGCATGAGAGTGCTAAGGGATATGGCAATGCTCTGTCAGTGACAATTAGCTCAGCAAGGCCGAGCCTGCCATTAAAAGCTGCTTCTGGGGCTGGCAATGAGCTGCTCAGGCTCTTTGGAGGCAATAAAGTATTCCTGCACAGAAATCCTTCCCTGAGGGAAGAGCGGCTGGAGTACGTGCAGCTTGCAGATCTGATGGGTGACAGCAATGGATGGTGTGCCAGAAGCACCATTATCCTCCGGGGGGGGGGGGAAAGAGTGGAATGTTCTTCCCAGCCACCAACCTTTCCATCCTGCCATTCTGTTGCTGCATGTGCCATGGGGCCTTTCAATTTCCCTACCCCAGTGATAACAATAAAGATTGCCTTTTGGAAATGGATATCCAAAACAGCTTGTGGGGATTTTGCCATGTCACTTTTCCTGACACTTGTGAGGGATACCTGATTAAAACAGCTCAGCAGACTGAAATCGACTCTGGTGGTGCAGCTCTCGCCTTCTCTTGGTACCAGTGGAGTACCAGTGGAGCCAGAGCTGCTGCAGGCAGATGGGCTCTGGGCAGGGAGGTGTCCCACTCCTTCTGCTTGTCACAGAGATTTCTCAACCCACTCACTTTGAACACACAGAGCTGGAGCACCTTCTTTGCAGTCTGAGCAATGAAATGGGAAATGGATGGAAGGAAAAGATCGAGGAGTGGACGGGTGGTACAAAAGGGGTGGTTCCATGCCTTTACTCTCTCCCTGCTGAGCCCTGTCGTTTCTAGGGTAGATTGTGAAGGCATTGCAACACACACCTGTGTGGACTCTGCTCTGAATGGCTGAACTGAGCCAGCAAAAATCTGGGTCAGTTTGAAGGCTTTCCATGAAATAAATGTAAGTCAAGATGACAAAAGAGAATTCAGAAGCACCAGGCCAAACTCCTAGAAAAGAGTGTCCCACAAAATCTCAGTTCCTTTTCCACCCCTCGAAAAAGTGCATGAGCACTTTTGTGGGGGAAAAGAGGCTGATTTCAGCTGCTGCCTACTGCTAGCAAACATTGCCAGTGCCCCTAGGGTTGTTCAGAGCAAATTCCAGTTTTTACAAATAGGACAACAAAACTCTGAGGAAAACTCAGAAAGGAGGTGTAATTTTTGCACAGAATCCCAGTGCGTTCTCTGGCTAGAAAAAGTCCAGTGTTTCAAAATACCTCCCAGGAAGCATTTCTATTTTGCCCTTTTGGTGTAATTCAGATTTCAGCAAGCCACAAGAATATAAAAGCAAATCCCTTTAAGTAATTTCTTTCTCTCGACACAGTAATAAAAATTAATGTTATCCCTGTTCCTCATTTTGAAGCAGGATTATAAATCTATAGATGTATGAATGTTGCAGGCACTGTATACATTATTAACTGATCTGTAATGGACATAGACTATTTTGTATTTTCATAATGCAGTCCTTCCTCTCCCATCCCATCATCACAGTAAAAGTAATTTCAGAGTTAATATAATTCTAGGAGAATGAGAAACTGGAAGCTTTCCCTTAGGGTTTCAGCCCTACATACATCTTCTTGAGGGGTAAGCACTTGGTGCTGGAGCAGCTTGGGAGGGGTTGGCCAAGATGACTTTGAGAAAGTTTTATTCTCTCCTCCCGATCCCTCTGTGCTATTTCCTGTCCAGAGGGCTCTCCATTACAGGTTGGATATCTGGGACATTTTGTTCTCAGGAAAAGTGGTGATGCAGTGGCACAGGCTGCCCAGGGAGGTGGTGGGGTCACTGTCCCTGGAAATGTTCGAGAACTGTGGAGATGTGGCACTTGGGGACATGGTCAGTGGGCATGGTGGAGGTGGGTTGGGGTTGGACTTGATCTCAGCCCTCAGCTCCCTGCTCCAGCACTCAGCTCCATCCAATTCTTATTTGTTCTCCACAGTTCCATTGACACCTTAGTTAAAGCTGGAGGAAGAGAAGGCACAATTTTTAACTGAAAGATAAGCACACTTAGAATATTGCTTCAGAATATTCTCGGTGGGTTTATTGTTCTATCCTTCCTCTATAAAAGCACTCAGTATAACTATGTTCATTTTTTCAGATAACCAACGAAAAGCTGTAATAATGCATGTGTAATTCTTACACATAATATAGTTATCTGAGTAATAAGAATCATCTCAGGACACAATAGACAATTCCATCAGATAAGCTTTTCAACAGAAAATCTTGCTGGCATTTTTCCCTTAATATAATAGAATATTTTGTATAATTGTCTGTGGTGATAAGAGATTTGTGAGTTGTTAAAGAGACATTAAATTCTACATCTACCTGGGAAGGAGATAATAATACCAATTACATGTATGAATTCCAATCTGATACATGCTCCTCTCTAGAACAATAATCAAGCAGAATCTCATTCTTCCCTTAGCTTTGTACCATCAGTTATAATGCACTAACCAAGGAATCATCTCCAGTGAATCAAAATAATTCATACAACAGAAAGCACTCTAGCAGAGAAAGCACTTGCGATGGTGTTCTAGCTGAGTAAACAAAGGATGGGTTAAATGTTGGAGTGGGAGAATGATATTTAAAATGTACTCAAAGTGTCATAACTCTCACGGACTTTAAAGCAAGCTGTGATTACCTCCTAACGGCCGTGCTGTGGCAGTAAGTCATGGCTCACTTCTCTCTGACACCGCACGGCTTGATTTTTCTTCTTGTGTGTGGCCTGTAGGCAGCTCAGACATGGCTAACTGTGCCCTTTCCTTGAAAATAAAAAATTGTTCGCATTTCCAGGACTACATGAGGTGGAACTGGACTCCTAAGGAATTTGTAATCCCAGCTGAAGATGTGCAGGGTGGGATGGGAGCCCTGCAGAGATGGCTGATGATGGTCACAGCCTTGTTCCAGTGCAGATGGCAGTGTTTGAGGCAAAGGCCAAAGAATGTAACTCCGCTCTGAAGGTGGAACAGAGCTGTGCATTCAGACTCAGGTGTTCGTTAGAGCACCTCTGTTCCTAAAACAGAACCTAACTTTCTAAACTGTGAGGGAAATAGTAACAATCTGGCTTCCCCTTACAAGCGCGGAGCGTATTGCTTTAGATCAGGCTGGTGTTTAAAGGCTGAATGTTTCAGCTCCTTGTGTGCACATCTTATGCATCTTCAGCAAAAAAGCCTGCACTCAGTGATTTCAGCCTAGGCCAACTCATGTCAGAACGGGAGGGCAAACTTCTGCACCTCATGTGTGATAACCTGGGCAAGAAGAGCTTCCCTCTGAGGAAACAAGCCAAGAAAGCTGTTGCAGAGAAGCAGAACAGTCAGCAGTGTTTGTATTTATTGCCATAGCTCCCATAGGAAAGGAGAATGCCAGAAGCTTGCTTGACTGATTTGTTGGTACCTTCCATGTGGAAATAATAAAGTAAAACTCTGACCCAAATCAAAAGGGTTGAGGTTAAATATCTGCACCCTGAGAGCTCTTCGTGGAGGCTCAGTACAGACCACACCTGCATGGTGGCGGAATCTGCCTGTGCATAAGGCTGCAGCTTTCTACCTGCACTTGTTTTCATGTGCCTGCTTTGTTTTCTGCTTCTTTGAGGTATCTTTTCATTTTCTCATGCTACATAGTGTCTCTCCACAAGAGGAACACTCAGCCATCTTAAAAGTAACCTCACATTTTCCTGTTGAAATGAAATACATCATAATTTCTGTAATTTGGGGGATTAAGCTCAATGTGTATGTAAAATGGATAGCAGTAGGCATGCTGAAACTCCTACTATTACCAGTGATATGACTGTCTATCTTTGGAGATTTTGTGTTTCCATCTCTTTCTTTATTTTTAACCAGAGACACCTGGGGCAGTGATTTGTCTTTGTAGCACTGTGCGTTCCCAAGTATAATAAAAGAGCCAAATTCAACTTTCTAGTAAGACATAAAAGGCCATAATAATCATAACAGCATGGGAACAGACGCTGTTCTGTGGAGTTGTTATGGCCATCCACTGTTCTGACTCCTGTGGGCTTTGGGTGGCAAAAGGCTGCATGGTCTGACATGGCATTGCTGCCAACCAAAGCTCTGGCACAGCAGATGCCCTCAGGGGTAGGAGCCTGTAGGTCAAAGCAGGATAAGCTCCCTGTAGAGTGACTCAGGCCTGAATTTGAAGGAAAACATACATAAATGTGGTATAATTCCATCCAATAGTCTGATTCCCAGCACTGTGGAGTCTTTTACATACAAATTAGTGTTAAATGAGATGATCCACCCATCTCAGAGCAGTGAATTTAAGTTGGAAATTTAACAGTGCCCTCCCAGCCCCTTGCAGAATATATTGCACATCACATATAAGAAACTTATTTAGCATAAATTGAAATGTTAATCAACTGATATTGTGATTTTGTGCTGTAGACTTTCCACTGCATAAGTAATGGACTTTGCAGTTCATTTTGGAGAAAGGGTTTGCTCTAGCAATCAGCTTAGCTCCCACTGATACTGTTGGGAATTCTGCTGTGTAAAGACTACAATAAATTCATAAATGTCCCATTAAACTGGTTTCAAGGTATCCCTTTAAAACATAATTGCAAGGCTGGTTCATTCATTCTTATCCCAAAGTGCCTGGTTGCTATTTCACTCCATATTAATCAAAGATTTGCAGTGAGTTGCATGCATTAATTTCATCTATATATCCACGTTAAGTGATTTGATAACTTTTTGTGTATAAGAAGGAAAAGGACTGATGTGCAGGGAGGCTCCATTCCAGCGCTCTGGTTTCCAGCTGGTGTCTGTGCTGTTTAAGCCTCAACGCTCAGCTTCTGCGTGTTGTTTTCACAGATGGATCTGTACAGTTGAATGAATTGCTTCTGTTTGTTATGGGAAAGCTTTACTGATGGGAAAAACCCCTTTGGGCTAGGAATCCAGTGTGGTTCAGCTTCATTTGTGTCCTGAGCCTCAGACCTTTTGTCTGTTCAGGCGTTGCATGTTGATTCTCTTCATTTGCATTTTATTTTATTTTTTAATTTGACATTCAGAGGATGATGTGAAGTAATTGGACAATGTCAAGATACTCCTGAGAGGGCAGTCTGGTACCCAGCACAGTTTTTGCATTCAGAAGTAATGTCACTCCCTGGTACACAGCTCCAGGGTATGCAGAGGGTAACAGGGCCAGAAGTGAGGATGCAATGCCTGAGGGGAAGCAGTGCTACCTGCTCATCACCTGCATCAGAAATCCTTTGTGTGTAGACGGGCAGTAGATGACTTTCCTTCAGTCACGTGCATTATTTAATGTATGGAAACCAGTGCAAAGTTTCAAAAATAGCGATCTCAAAATGGGAGATTTAATTGTAACATGGCAGGGAGAACTGGCAGATATATGGATGTTCTTTCAGGCTTCATGAGAGGCTGAGCTCTGTATGTTTCTGCAGAAAGGAGCGTGTGCAGGTGATCAAGCTTTAATTCTAACTAAATTGATGCTAGTGAGCCATTACTGCTGGTAATTTGTGCTGGGAGACAGAAATAGAAAAGAGGATAAGGAAAAATAAGTGTTACAATGTCCTGCAGCCAAATATACTGCAGTGTAGACTCAGTATTTTGAACCTGAAGAGTGCAAATAATTAATACAGACATCCAAAAGATATGGCAGCTTTTTTTCTGTCAATTCTATTTTAGCAGCATGTACAATTTAGTGCTAACAACAAATGAGTCACCAAAGCAATGTTTTACAACTGAAGTCTGAAAAAAGATGTGGGCTCTCAAATGCAGAGAAGTGTGTAATGTGGTAGAAAATGCCAGGTAGGAGCTGTAGTACTGCTCCAGTGTCCTACATTCATAAATCATATAGAAAATATAATCAGATTTTCACCCATGTCCTGGAACATTTAACAGGACACACGGTGGAACATGCATAGGGAAAATAAGACCTAAGATTCAAGTGCGAATTTGGAATCAGAAAGCATAGTTCAATCTACTTTATATTAAAAAGATCACGTCTCATAGTGACACCTACACCAGGATATACTTTTATTGGTAAAAGGCACATTTGTATGTGCCACAAAAGAATAAATAAAGACAATATAACCTACCTTGTATTAGACCAGAAAATCCTGTTGTTGGAAAAATAGCACTATCAAGTGGATCTAAGAAATGATTTTATCAGGTTTTAATGTGATCCAACATGCAGTTAGCCCTAATCGTAAAGAAAAGGTCATGAATGTGATGTGCTGAATTCCCTTGCTCTTTGAAAGCTGAAAGCCCTCTGAACTTGCAGGAGGCTGACAACATACAAACTGGAGAACTGGACTTTTCATGCCAACACCGTATGATTATTCCGTATTATTCCCACCAACTTTACAGAACAAGCAAATGCCTGGGATTTTCTTACTCTTACAACGTCAAGATGCAGAGAACAAATGTTATAGACAGAGAACATTAGTTATCATAGACTTCACAAGCACCTGGTTGTGTAGGCTTGACATCTGATTTGATCAGGGTTCACATATGTGACTGTTGGTGTTGACTGAGCCTGAAAAAGCACAGACATCACATTAACCATTCTGTTCACAATTTGGTTTTCCACAAAATGCTCAGCAACGCTCCATTTCTTTTATGCTTCCTTTTAAAGCCAAGCGACCCTGTTACTCCCCTGAAATCATATGTTCATAGATTCAGGAAAGCAGGGACTGTCAGAAGAATAATGCAAATCTTTGTGTTGGTAGGAGATGCTTTTGCATTTCTGTGAGGTCAGTGCTATGCTGGGAGACCTCAGCTGCTCTCTCACAGGGACAGTTGTCACCGCCATGCCCACATGTCCACAGGGAGGTGGGTGTAATGGAGAGCAGAGCTTTGCATTTGCACCTTTTACAAGCTGTGATGGGGCACAAGGAGGTATGTCCTGTTATTTGTCTTGAATACATCCTTCTCTTCCTTGAGTTAGCTTATAAAATCATTGACTTGCAAGCCTCCTCTCAGCTTGGTTTTCTCCTGCTGACAATGCCCATAAGACAGAAAAGACAAATATGCCAAACTGACTAAAGAGAATACAGCTCAGAATCACTGTAACATATTTTCTCCCCTCTAGCAGAAGAATTTTTAGCACTGAACACACCACAAGCACCACAAACAGTAGATCTCCAGTCTATTTCTGGTGGTAAAATGAATTAGATTGGCACTTTTTTGGTGAAATAAGGAAAAAAATAGGAGAACACACCACCCAATGCAAACTCCTGCAATAGAAAGAAGAGGAAAGAAATGAGCCAATGCTTAAAAACCCTGGAAGTCACTGCATTTAAAGAATAGCACAGTAGAGCTGAGGAGAGCAATTCCTCTCTTCCAAGGAACAGAAAGACAAATGCATACAATCTTGAGCAGTCACTTAAAAGTAAATAGAATTCAATTTACTCTCACTGCTCAGCAATAAAGGGACAAGCAATGGAAAAGACCACAACCTGGTTTGATGGTTCACTGTCCCATATCAGCATGTACTCAAACACCTCATCTGCATCCAGGGTAGCTGTTAAGTACAACGTAACTCACATCTGTGCTTCTTCTTGTCTTAGTTTGTGCTTTAGGATTCTAGCAATTGAGAAGGAAAATCTTTCATGGTTATTGTTTTTTTTTCCCATGTAAAGGTGGTATTGACACCTGGTTATTTTGTACTTCTGTTTGAAACATTACTCATTACAAAGCCCTGGGTTGGACTGTGCTGTCAAGAAATGTTTAGATGTTGTGCTAAGGGACACGGTTCACTGGGGTAATATTGGTGGTAGGTGGACAGTTCAACGGGATGATCTTGGAGGTCTTTTCCAACCTTGGTGTTTCTATGATTCCATTAATGAGAAAGCTCTTCAGTTTGACTCAGGAGTGATACTACCAATGTGCCTTTCATGTAAGATATTCCAACCTCCCTTCTGTTAAGATTGATGGATATACCAGGATTATTCCCTCTGGGCTAAGAGCTGCAATTTCTTTGTACATAGAAAATGTAAAGGAAATAGTAATTTGATTGATTTGTTCAGGAACTCTGTAATTTTTATGAATGTATTTGAATTGTTGGATGTTTAATGAAAATTGCATCGGTAAGTGCTGAACTACGCTGGGATTTAACTCTGAGACCCAGAGTTAAGAAAGCCAGAAAAGCCAGAAAATACCCACGAGTGTTTAAGTGATGATAAAAATACAACCCTGTCTAGTCTACCTTTCCCTAGGCTTGTTCATGGCTCATTCTTCACTGTCTGAGGACTTCTGTGTGGGCAGGGAGCACACAGATGTGTTGAGCCATTCCATCAGCAGAATGCGTGTTTTACATAAGGCTGCCATCTAAATCTGCAGCTATTCTCAGTTTCATGCAGTAATGCACGACTTGCTGTAGGCTTAAAGTCCCTATAGTTTTTAGCTCTTACATAGTCTGTTGTAATCCTGGAGTAAATTAAAAACTGCAGGGCAGCACAGAAGGGTTGAATGCAGAGTTATTAACACAGCAGTTTCCTGCCAATGACAGATTTCTATCCTGAAAATTTCTTTTGGGCTTATTCCATATCTAATGTATTTCAAAGTCTCCTTTTCCTTTCTGTTTATTGCTGTCATAACTTGGAGGTGAATGTGACCAGTAATTCCAGGTAATTCTCCTAACACTTCTAAGAGCTCTTCCTAGAAATCCTGTTTTCCTTTGAGTTTGAATCAAAGCTACTTTGAATCAAAGCTATTAAAGGAAAAGAAAAGACCTGCACAAAAAACAAGCAAACAAAAAACCTCCAAACCTGTATTCTAGCTAGTTATGCTTTAATTGTAGGATTTGCTCTAGCTTTTGCAAATCCTTTCAATTCCCTCTGTCCTGTAAGAACTTACCTCCACATCTAGACCCCTCCAGTATTAATCTTTCACACAAAGCAGAGCCTCTCTCTACTTTTTGCTTCAAAGAATCCATCTAGGGAGACAAAAACTGGCTCTGGCAGTTGTTAGGAAGAGGTCTCAAGAGCATCCAAAGAAGTACTGCCATGCTGTCACAAAATGAGAGGACGTGTTCTCTGACAGTTGTGGGGAGATGCAGCTGAAGAGAGGAGGGAAGCACCGGTGCATACCGGGCTGAGCTGCTTCAGTGCCTGAGCTGCAGATAATCAAGCACAGCCATATTCACAACTCTGATTAAAAGGAAGAAAATAGGACTCAAAGATTTTCTGATCAGACTGTTTTCAAAATCCATCTTCCATCAGGTGTATCCTGTCTTCAGGGCTATGGAAAACTGGATGAACACCGAGATCACATAGATGAACTGGGATTGTTTCTACTTCTTCTCTACACCTTATGCTGATTCTTCAGCTCATTGTGTATGTAGCCATCATTCATGAGCCCAGCTTCTCATTTCTGGCAGTCATCGTGATAATTATTCACTTCTTTCCTCTCTGTGTGTATACACATTTCCAAATCCCTAAAAATAAGATACCTCAGTGATGTGCATAGGAGTGATGCAGGTAAATACTATTTTACAGCAGACTCCTGAATATTAAAAGGATAATTTTAAATAGGAAAAAAAAAAAGTGTAAATCACCATTGAGTTATAGCTTGATGCATGCGGGTGACCCAAGGGAATACATTCTGTCCAGTGATCAGTAAGGAAACTTGTAATGTATGAGGAGGATTAGAAGAGCTTTAGATTTAGACTCACTGCCCCATGCAGCAGAGCTGGAGCATAAATAAAAAAGGGCAATCTTTAATCGTTGTTTCCTTTATTTACAAACAAAGCAAAATGTCCCACCAACAAATGAAAGCAACATTCTTTTCTCAATTCATGATTCATTTTTTAGTTTCAGACTTTGCTAATAGAATGAAAAAAAAAAAAAAAGAAAAAAGAATGGGACATTTGTAACCATTGCTTTCCCTTGTGGAGAGTGGTTCATTGGTGTGAGCTACTAATGACAGCTTTTTCTTCAAGTTCCCTCTTTCTCCTTTCCCAGAGAGAACTTATTCCCTCATTCTGAGCCCTTTAAAGGAGGACACGGTACAATTACAAAGATAAAAACTGCAGCATTAATGACTTAGGAACTGCCTCAGTCATGTGACAAAAGTTGGGTGCTGGAGGTGGAGCGCGACTGCCATGACCTCCTGAGCAGTGCTGGGTTGGAGGCAATGGGAGGTGTTCCTTCACTGTGAGCAGATCACAGAGATATGAAATACTTCCCAGCAGTCACTGTCTGTTCAAGGAAAAGGAGACAGTAAGAGCTGTCTGGCCTGAATCTTCCCTTTTAGAGGTCTTAATTGTGCTGAATTCGGTGTTCTGGAAAACCTCTAGGCGCCCTTCACTCTGCATTAAATTTCTTGTCACTGAACAGTGACTTCCTTGATCTGCAGCCCTGTTATTATTTCAAGATATAACTCTGGGACTCAGCCAGCTGTCTGCTTAACACCACCCTGACATGAAGAAGCTGAGGCAATTCACCTGGAGAAGAAATGTGTTGCCTTCTCTGACCATGGCGACACCAAGGGTCAAGGCTATAGTCAGTGGCTGACTTGGAGAGGGAAAGACATTCTTGAATGTATACCCAACTTGCTATCAAGCTATGCTCCTCACCCCTAGGAAACCACAGCTTGCTCCTTTCTCTGTAACAGAGAAGTGGACCACCTCCCTAGGAGAAAAAAATTTTTACACACTCCACCTGTGCAGCAGCAGCAGCACTGTGGGAGATGTTATTTACATGAAGTTCATGAATATTTATAGTAATATTTATAGCTTTGTTCAGCAGGAGGCTTGATCAAGTCAGTAGTATGTCTGGAGATATGTCTTCAGAATACTACTTTTAACAAGAATAATTTGCATTTAATAAAGGGCCTGAGATAGAAAGCTTCAATCCAGGTTTGAATCTTCTTGATATTTGAGGAAATATTTAGATTACAAGTTTTATTCCTCATCCATTTCCTCTAGCAGCAATGAAACAAAAGCAGATCTCAGTCTAATGAAATGAACTGACAGGAATAGTATGAGAATATGCCAGAAAATAAAAAGGGAAATTTCTCACTGTACACCCTATAGGAAGGGTGCTGCATAACAAGAGTTGGAGCATTGTCTGTTTGGGGTTTTTTTGTAACTTCATCTGAAATGGTGAACAGAAATAGCCCTCAGGAGAGAGCACACAAGCCTCTCCTTCATCCTAATCTCTTAGCAATTGGGGTGGATGGGGTGTTAGGAGGAGGTGGGAGGGTTGTATTCTTTCTCTTCTGTCAGCAAAGTCATAGATATAATGTATTTCTACTTATAGGCATCACTTTTTCTCATTGTTTTCTAACCTTGTGACTCGTTTAAGAAAAAATAAGACTTTTTCTCAATATATTGATACTGTTAAATGGCAGCAGTACTCTACCCATGTAGCTGGTACAGACTGGCTGTGCCTACAGTGGGATCTCCCTGGTGCTGGCTGCACTCACTTGGGAGCACCAAGTCTTACAACAGCAAGCGATACTATGGTGGAATTCTCAGCAACACTGGATTTCTTTGTGCCCTGAATAGTTTGTTGTGCATGTGGTTCCCCTGAACCGTCTGAAACTTGTGTGGCAGATTTCAGAGAGCAACATGCTGGGACTGGAAATACCCAGCTCCTATCTCTTTCCTTGGTTTTGGCTGCATCACTTCATTTTCGGAATTTTACAGCTAAAGACAGCTGCTTTGCCATCAAGTATGAGATGACAAGGGCCTGTGTGTATTATTAGACAGTGTGAGCAATCAGCATTTGAACGTGCAGTTACTTCCAGGCATTTGCAGATGGCTGGTGAGATGGTGTCTTCTAGTGTAAATATTACAATAATTTTACTAAAATTAAACAGCTAAATTTACAGCTAAATTTGGTGTATTTGTGTGGATTTCAATGTTTTCTGCCAGGAAAAAAAAATAAATAAAAGAATGTAAGGATTGTATTGTGCAGATTAGAATGAAGTTTTATTGACTATCTGCAATACTTCCTTCTGGCTCGCAGTTTTCTTTTGGATTTCTTGTTTGTATATTTTGCATTAGACTCAAGAATGGTACAGCAAGCAGTAAACGAAGGGCTTGGTGTGCTCTGACCTTTCCAGGATGAAAGAGGGAATCAATAGAGGATCTGCATTTGTAGGTGCTCGCAGACTTCAGGAACCTTGACCTGGGATGATTTAGAGCCTGATCAGGGCTTATGCAAACAATATGACTTGTTTGCATTCCTACTTCAGTGCTCCTTCACTTCCTCAGGAAGATGATGTTGTGCCCCAGGTCATCAATCTCCCCACGCACTGTGTGCCGTTATGCCTGAGATTGTTAATACATTTGGCAGTCTAGCTTGTTGTTCTTATGCATATGTTGAATATTTACACAGCAGCAATGTGTGCAGTTCCAGTAACATGCCACAGAGCTTCCAGTCGGTGTCAGGAATCAATTTTCTGCCCCCATGGAAGAACTATTTGAAAAAAAGGAACAATTCTACCAGAAAATAATGCAAAGTTCCTTCCCCACTTGTACCCATACATACCCTCCAGCTGTCATGTGCATTTATCAATGTGCTTAATAATATATCTTCATTCCTCACTTAGTTTGTTTTGAAGTTTGGAGTCTAACCATTAGATAAAATTGGATAAAAGCCAGAGAATAATTTTAATTATGCTCTGCATGATAATTGCAAGGACTATCTGACCTTGTCCAGGATTTGACCTGCTTGCAGAAGTTGAGGAGAGCCTGACAACTCCTGCAGTGTTTGAGGTTGCTCCCTGCCTTAGCTTTGTGCTCTTGGACCTGTTTGGAATTTCCTGAACAGAGCCAAGCTGCCTCCAGCAAGTGCTCATCTTTCTCTCCTTCTCTTTGTGTTTTGACACTGACAGGGCATGAGCTCTGGGAACAGTGCCTGTGGAGGCTGCTGTAACTCGTACAAGTTTGGTACAGCAGGTACCCGAACCTGCATGGGGAGTGAAACTATTGAGAGAGAGGAGAGACATCTGCATGTCTTAGCTGGATTCCTCAGTAATTAACTCATGCACTGTTAGTAGGCTCCTACATGGGGATTTCGAGATGTTGCTTTGAAATAGTGCTCGTGGGGTATTTAAGGATAAAATGTTTAATGCACTCATTTTGGCAAGTGGAGCCTGACAATGACCCTGTAAATGGGTACAGGTACACAGTTATTTCTAGTTAATGCAATTTGGTGAGTAAAATAATTACATGCCTAACACGCACTCCATTTATTCAGCATCCTGTTATTAAAAAACAAAACAAAACAAAACAAAAAACTGATCATTTTCTAATATAAGTGATTATTTCAAGTTATTAAGATGCGCAAATGAATGTAAAAGTAGAGCAGTTTGCAGCCTGCAATGTCTGTTTTCTAAGCACTGCTTTCCTAGTTTTACATTCCTTAACCTTCTGCTTATGTCAGAGCTATAGTTCCCTTCTGTGCTAAGAAGAAAAGAATGTGATAAGGCAGGCTGAGACCTCTGTATATTACACATCTTAACTGCAGAATGCTATCTTAGGAGGTATCAAAATGTAGAACCATTAGAACAAACTGCTTTATTAGTATGATTTTTTTTTCAGTTTAATAGTGTACCTGGAGCTATTTTATATCAGAATTCAAAGAGAACATGGCTTGTAATACAGAGCAGCTGGCAATTACAGCTTGTTCGAGATGTTTCACCACAGAAAAAATAATTCTTATTTATAGAGAAATAGCAATGCTGATGGAAATTCTCATGGAAAAAAAAAAAGATTTCAGGGAGGTTTGGTTTTTTTCCTCATTGCTGCAATTAATACAATTGAAACAAAACTCAGAATGCCCCCAGATTTGAGAAGTTCTTGCATGAGGGCTCTACATCCCATTTGTTTGAGTGCTCCCCACTGTGTGTCCTGCTGCTGCTCCTGGCACTGTGCAGCACAGATTGTGCTCATTGAGAAGCAGTGCTCCCTATGTGGTGACAAAAGTTTATTGTCTTCACAAGACCATGAGCTCGGTCCAGATTAACACTGTAGTTTGATAGGTTAACATTTGGGTAGTTAGACATCTTCTATTGTTGTACACTTCTTTTAGAAAGGCCACTAGGAATCCAGTTGTTCAAAACACTCAATATCTATGGAAGCAGAGCCCTAACACTTGTAAATTGCTACTTAAGCTGCTCAGCAAGGCTGCGGATGCTACCTCCCTGGAGCTGTTCAAGGCCAGGCTGGATAGAGCTCTGCACAACCTGGTGTAGAGAAAGACATCTCTACCTAGAGCAAGGGGTTGTATCTAGATGATCTTAAAGGCCCCTTCCAACCCAAACCACTCTAGGATTCTGCATATTTATATTCCCAATCACAGAGCAGTTCTTTGTGGTTATGTATGTTTCTGTAGTGTGACACTGGATGTGCACAGGTTTTGCTCACTGCAGATATGACCTTAATTCAGTTCCCATCCATATCCAGCCCATGTAACCAACAGAGCAAAGGGAAAGTGAGAAATTTAAAATCAGATGTGAAGGATCAGTACAGTGTGCCCAGGGTTATAAAGACATCAATATACACAACAGAAGCAGAGATGGAGATACTAATGAGTTAGGAATCACACTATTTTGATGTATGTGATTGTCATTAGTAGCTTTGCAAAATGTTGCTGTTACTCTGAGCATTAGCCCATAGATCTACAGCTAAGTGTTGTTTCTGATTCCCATCTTGGGAAGTGCAAGTCAGAAGTGACTCCAAAGGAGTCAGCAGTGTTGATCCTGAGCGCAAAATGCTGAGAAAATGTAGCCCAAAGAGAAAAGGGTGAAGAGGAACTCAGGGCTTTTGCTACCAGAGTGGGTGTTTGTGCCTGAGTTACCTTGCTGCTGTGACCTCTCAGTACATGTGCCAGAATCTTAGGAACATAGTTTTCTGAAAATGAGAGAAGTGAAGATGCAGAGAGATTTGTCTGAATGTTTCCCTTCATTCTCATCACGTAGGGACGAGTTAATGCAAACGGGTATTTTTATAATCGAGGCTCACAGGTGGCAAAGAGCAAGCTGCAGACAAAACAGAACCATTTCTCTGGTGACACATCCTCATGAAACTTCGAAATGCTGCTTAACTTTTATAGGGAACTCTAAATCAGCCCAGGATTACTTGAAAAGATCAAGAGCCCTAGAAAATATTTTAGCTAAATGGGGATGAGTTTTGTGATCTGTGATTTTATGCATCTAGCCCTAAAAATGAGCAACGATGAAGTTATTTAAGAATCCCCATAACAGAGAATCATTTGCCAAAAGGGAAAGGCTGAACATATTCAGCCCTCCCCTGCATGTCCTATTAAATGCTGGAAGCAGAGCACAATGTTCTGTTACTCTGTCCTGACTGCTTACCTCTCAAAGCCAGGAGATAGAGCGCCATCTGATGTTAATTCTTCAGAAAATAGCCGTGAACCGTCATCACCACACGTCTGCTAAAACCCGGTTGCCTTTTGTCGTTCATCTCTGCAGATGTAGCCATAAGGCACACGGGAGGATGTGCACTAATACGAGCATCATATTAGGGTTGCAATTTGTGAGCGTTCCTTATCAAGTTACAAGAAAATGCCACTCACGAAAAAGATATTTAGCATGGTATTTTTTATCACATTTGTAGTGCTTTTCAGCACTCTGTGTATTTTGTGGTTTTTTTATACAATCCAGTGCCTATCCTAATGAACTCATTGTCCATTTATAGTTCAAGAATATAACACGGCTCTTCTGACGTCAAAAGGCAGGGGAGCTAGGGTCATACAATGTAGTCTAATGCACCCTGTTTCTTGACTGCTTCTGTGGCACAGAAAAGATGGACTGTTACTCCACGTTTACTTCTCCTTGTGGTAAACCTTTCTACCAATACAATTATGTCATAGAATGGCTTGGGTTGGAAGCGAGCCCAAGGAGCATGAGTTCCAACCCCACTTCTACAGGCAGGGTTGCCAACTGCTAGAGATGTAATATCTTACATTTTACAGGAAAAAAAGAAAGGCAACACTGTTAATAAACCAAATACCAAATCCCTGATTAACCGTGAGTATAATTTATAATGTGTGTGCCATGAGACCTAGATATATGTAAAGACTGAAGCTCATTGGGATGATTCAAAATGAAGGACTTCTACTGCACTTCTTTAACCAGCATTTCAGGCATGCTGACCTGGTGGGAGCTGAGCCACAATGAGTCAGAAAGCACAGAGGCTGATAGCACCATGCTTTGGTTTAACAAGTCATCTAGCTGCAATGTTCTTTGTGGTAGGGAATGATGGTGTCTTTGCAGGGAGGTTATCAAATATGGCAATAACAGGTTTGTTTTACAGATGTGATACGGGAAACTGAACCAAATGTTGAGATGATGATGGCAGTCATTATTGACTATGGCATAAACTTGCTGGGATGCAAAAAAATCACTCTGTAGGGAGTAAATTAAAATCCATGGATGGAAATAATTTCTAGTACTCTATCAGTAGGTTTTATTTCCCATATAAATGTCATACTCTGCAGTGTCCAGTTAGAGCTCACTGCCACAGTCATTTGGAAAAGGTGGGGGTTAGTGAGCCACCACTGAAGGGTTGAGATGCAGGAATTAATTTGGACTAGGTTCAGTGTGATGCTTCAGGAGGTGTCTGATCTGCAGCATTTACACCCAGACATCAGTTCCTGCTCATGAGAACTTTTGCTGAGGCAAGAAATTCCCTGGTATTTAACTGAGGTTTCTGAGCTACTGGGATTAGACAGTGCTGGGATTAGGCAGTGCTGGTACAGGAAAGTGTTTCAGGGCTGAGCAGAGCTGAGTGCAGGTCCCTGACATCCCCTACGTGGAGACCTGCACTATGGTTTCTTCCTGAGCTTCTGCCAGCAGCACTGCAGGAGCTGCTGATCCTGCCCCAACATGGTCAAAGCATTCCTGTGGTGGCTTTCAGCCCTTCTTTCCCATGACTTCATGACAAACTTGGTCTTATAAAGGAAAACCTGTTGCTTCATTCTGTTGGTGACATCCCAGGGCAGGGGTGAAACATGAGGTTATCACCCATTTCTCTTTACACATATTCCATCAGTGTGTTTGCTGAAGCAGATTGTGACCCTCCTTGTGGAAATCCAGTATAATTAACTTTGTGTTAATTTGCTTCCCCTCGTTCTCCACATGCCTCCCTGTTTTCTTTCCCTACTCTGGCAGTCCTCCAGACAGAAAGCTGAGTGAGTGAGGATGTGTTACAAGCATCAGCAAGGCTTCTCATCTTTTTTCCCTGTTTTCTGCATAGTCACCCTCATATCACCACTATACAACCGTGCATCTGTTTGGGGCAACGAGCAAATCACATCTTGTCAGGAGAAGCAGTTGCTATTCAAAGCTCCTGAATGTGTGTGTACCAACTGAGCAGAGAGCACTTCTACAGATTCCTCTGCGTCCCCCACAGGGGAAACGTCTGGGATAGCACTGTGACTTCCTGGCACAGAAGGAAATCGAGCTATTGGCAATGTCACCTATCTCGTGAGGAGCAGAGGACATGCTTTTCTTTCCAGGGAATTAAAACATCCCTTTGAATCTGACATCAGCTGTGAAACTTGACTGCTTAATGCCACCAAAACTAATAAAAGCTGCAAGTGGTTTGCAAGCTCTATTTGACCTAAGATTGATAGAAGCTAGCGATAAACAAATCAAGTGGACACGCTCCTTGGAGTAAGTGTGTCAAACTCTTTCACTTTCTGACCACTGCCTCTCTGTTTCTGACATCTCTTATCCTGGATGGTCTCTTCTGCCAGAGAGGAGTTGGAGAAATAACTCAGGGGTCCAGAGAAAATTTGCCACTCTCCCATGCAAAAAGCAGCAGCTGCTGTAAGTGCCTTCCAGGTAGCAAAATGCAGGAATGTTCAGCTCTGCAAATCTCCTGCTCCATGTCTCCATGGACAGTCATGTTTCCAGTGGAATGTACACCTGAGGTACATGAAATCTCACACCTGCTAGCCGCAGAAGACCTCATAAAGGGAAACGTTTTTTAACTGCATTTTTTAACATGTTTTAACATGATTAACTCTGCACGTGGGCAGTGCTTGGCACAGGCTGCCCAGGTGGCCCTTGGCACAGGGGACCCCCATTTGATTGCTCCATTTGAAAAACCTATCATTTCTTTCTGAAGTTCAGAAGTGGATGCTCCCTTTCTCTAATGATGATGGATGCCATAGCTGTGCCAACAAGACAGCCCTGGGCAATAGGAAGATGAAGAAATTTGGCGTTGAGGAACTTTCCTTCAAGCAAGTTATTGATTGCTTTGCAGGAAGGCTGCAGCACTGTGCTGGGCTCACGCAGGCAGGATGAGACTTTCCTTGGCAGAATATAACCAAAACTTCAGCATACTTCTTCCCCTCTGTAGACAACAGAGACAATATCCATCAAAAAAAAAAAAGAAAAAAATCACAAGTGCCTGAGGAGTGAATTCTCTAACATGTAATAAAGCTCCAATCCTGACTACAATTTGTCACAGCATTTGGCTGTTTGAAAGAGTCCTCATTTGGGTTTTCTGATATCCAAGCAGTGTGTTTCTGCCACACTCTTCCCCTAGCAGAGACATTAACAAGACCCTTCTCTTCTTGGCTGTCCCTTTTCACAGAACTCACAGAAATTTTTTATATCTTGGTAGCATCATCTTTGTCACATGCGATTCATTTGAGAAAGCAAAAAGAAGTTTCAAGGCTTCTTGAATTCAGAAGTGAATTGTTGACATGATTTCACTTTGTGATTAGACAGCAGTTGTTAAAAATGCTCTGTGTGCTGTGGGCTCATTAACACCAGCAACCACAAAATGGGTCCAACAATCACAATAAGAGAATTTATACAATGGTTTTCTGAGAATATAGACTCTCACTTTTATTAACGGAAGGCTAGGTTCTCCTTTCAATCAATGATAGTAGTGAAATCAAGAGACACAGAGATTAACTGCAGTCTCCAGGTCTCATTTTTCTTGGAGAAGAATAAGAAAAATGGGGATTTTTTTTAACCTCTTCCTAGAGGTTAAAAATATATATAAAGTTAATATTTTGTTCCTACTCTTCTTTGAAACTTAGACTTCACTTTAATGTCACATCCCCAAAGTGTGGTTTACACACAGTTGCTCCTTTTTAGAGTGACTGATGCTAATAGGAGAGAGCTATCCACCCTGAAAGGATGGGATGAGGAATAATTACAGGTGAACAAAAACAAACACTCATGACATTCAGCTAAGTCTGAGAAATCCCATAAGGATAAGGATGAAAAGAAGATAATAAAGGAAAGGATAGTTCGAAGCTGGAATAGAATTTACGAAACAGTGTTGGGCTTAGAGCTGTGATGTAAACACCTTTGCTGTCTGCCTATCTAGATATCCAAGGAGAAAGGTTCAGCTAAAACCTTCCCCTATTGCAAACTCTTATATTTCTGCACGTTACATTGCTGCATGAAATAAATACAATTGCAGACTTTCAGCTTGGCACACATGTCAGATCCTGAGAGCCACTGACACACACACAGGGTGATACTCTAAGGGATCAGCAGCAAAGGGAGCCCGGAGTTCTGTGCTACAGAAATTGCTGTCCCCACACTGTTCCCATTTAACCCAGAGCCTTCCAGCCCAGGCCCTGCTGATTGCATTGTGCTGCTGTAACACTGCACTCCTGAGCTGAATAAAAAGGTCACAAATCACTTCTGGCTTTGTACAGCACAACTCAAGAGCCTGAGTACTATATATCTGTTCTGAACCTGAAACTGAAGTGAATTTATTTCCCAAACAGAAGGTCTTGCTAGGGAAAATTGCAGGTGATTCTTGTTACTGTGTAGTCTAGAGAAGGCATGCTGTAATGCAGTCTTCTGAAAACAGGAAAAGGGAGAAAATCAAACAAGGTTTGTGATTTCATTTAATAATAACCACGGAACCCACATGTCCATAGTCAGTGTCAAGGGGGAAGCAAAGATCTCACACTGCTCCATCACTGCCACACTCAGTTCTGGGACAGCAATAACAATTCTGCCTACAAACTGAGGAATCACTTGCTGGCAGTATCCACATGTGCCAAAACAAAAAAAAAAAAAAAAGCAAAGGTGCAGCAAAAATGATTCAGGCGTACTCTGCCAGGAACTTGACTATCCAGGGATTGCAAACGGTTGAGGTTCCAGTCTTGAGCATAGCTATGGAAATTAAAGTCATTGTCAATGCTATGTATTTCCAGAATTCTATTGTATATGTATTTGAAGAGGTTTTGGGAGATGTAATATATTCTTACAGCTTGAACAGAGACTTCTCTGTGCAAAGCTGAGGTCAGCCCATAGGGTGACTGCCTCCCAGGCCCCTGGTGCAGTGCCCCATGTGGTTGCACACCCAGTGCAGTTTGTTCTTTCCCAAAGGGAAAGAGGGAACATTTTAGCAGGATGTATTATTTGCAGCAAGGAATTAATCTGACAAACACATACCCAGCACTTGTAAGAGCCATCTTGACTTCATTCAGTGAAAAGACTCCAAACAGATAGGCACTGACCACTGCAATTAAGATCACAGTGTGACTGCTGATCATTAAATGTAAGATTTTCACTCGTAAAAACGTAAACAGTGTTGGTCAGATGCTGCCTGAATAATCAGCATGCAGCTTTGTGTAAATGAGCATTGAAGAAAGCCATTGTGTGCACTATGAATTTTCAAGAGACCCCTAAGGAATAATTAAATACATTATTACAAATCATCTAACTCAGAAGGAGAATGTTAATTGTTTGGTGCTGAAGTTGAATACTGAATAACCAAAGGCAAGCGGAGTATTTTTTTAATGATGGAATTTTTACAATTTGCCTTCACAAACAATTCTAAGCAATTTCAATAATTAAGTAAAAGCCTCTGCCCTTTCTGCCATTTGGCAGCATTACCTAGTTGCCATTCATGTAAACTGCCCACAAGTCCCTTATACTTCTTCCTATTAATGGGAATTCATTTGATTCCTAATCAACTAAAATCATGCCTGCATGTATTTTCAGTCACAGATAATTAAAGCACCTCTATTTTCTGTTTTCCTGTAAGACAACTTGCAATCATTACAACAGAGTGAGTTGGTACAAGACAGTCCTTTTTGCTTCCTTTGCTACTTCTGCCGAAAAAAGCAGTGTTGTGCTTTTCCAATTCATCTCTGCTTCAAGCCACAGCCAAACCCGAGGAATGATATTGGTCAGTGCAGGAAATTTAGGGTATGGTAGAAGTGGGGATTGAAGTGATGAACTGAACATCACCTTGGAAGAGAAACTGCATTTCACAGTACTTGTTATGTTCATTGTGGAATTGAATTAAGCAGTGACAGAATGGTTAAATATATACTGATATATCAGTTCCTGCTGCAATTGTTCTTTTTTATCATGTGTTTGTTATGAAGGCCTTTGCTAATTTGGAGAAATTATTGCCCTGCTCCAAACTGAAGCAGCCTGGGAGAATTGGGTTGGATATTAGGAAACACTTATCTGAGAGAACGGTGATGCAGTGGCACAGGGAGCCCGGGGAGGTGGGGGTCACTCCCCTGGGGTGTTCCAGAACCACGGAGATGTGGCACTCGGGGACACGACTGGTGGGCATTGTGGGATGGGCTGGGATTGTGCTTAGGGATCTGACCCCCGTTATTTGTATTGGCCTATGAAATATCTACCCTCCATCACTCCGTTACAATAAGCTGGGCGCGTAGAAATCAAGACCTTTCACGCCAGATAAACCGGACGTCCAATTTTTTATTCTACCGTTCCCTTTGCAGCCTTCCCCCCCCCCTTCCCCCCCATCCCCCCCGTGCCCTTGGCAGCAGCCAGCAGCTGGGCTCCGTGCTGCCGCTCCGTGCGGTGCTGCTGCCCTCTACTGCTCCGTCCGCCTCCACCACGGCTGCACTCAGCTCTATTTGCCCGGAGGCGGCTCTCCCGGCTCCGTCCTTCGGGGCAGAAGGGCAGGAACACGGCAAACAATAAGTCCTTTGTAGTTAATAAGAACCTAGCAGAGCTCAGCAGCTCTGAGTTTCTCCAGTTTTTATTGTTTGGGGGAAAAAAAAAACACCTAAAACTAATGGGTAGAACTAATGGGCAGATCTGCAGCAGCACTCCTTGTTCCCAGGATAATCGTGAGGGCAAATGGTGCTCGTGTGTGTGAAGCTGAGAAATCTGACAAAGTAACTTGATGTACCAGTGAATTCTGACAAGCAGATATTCCCTTTATTATAGTGCATGGGGGTCGCTCACCAAACATGCACACCGGGGAGAGTGCACATATAGGTAGAGTACACAGTCATTGCATTTCCAAACATCGATTGCATCCTTGGATGTCGGGAGGGTCTCTGAGCCCATCTGGTGGTATCCTTGTGAAACCTCTAGGGGGTTGCATTGTGTCCCAACAGCAGTTCTGCCTCTGTACCTTCACCGGACTCCCCATTGAGTTGCAAACATCAGCTCCACTGATCTTCACTGAACCCTCCATTGCGTTGTAAACAACAACCCTACCCACCATTGTGTTGTCCTGACATGCCACCACAGCAGCTCGATTTGTCTTCATTTATCTTCAATGGACCACGCATTTCTATGGTCCCTGTGCTCCTTCCTAAAGTTACCTGTTTGCTCCAGCAATGAGGCCTAGTTTTAACAAGGCTATACAACTCTCCTTGATTCATGTGCCTTCATTCCAGCTGCATCGAGCTATGTTCTCGTAGTGCTCATTGCCACATGCACAGCAACCTGTAGGATGCAGTCCTGCTCTAAGAACCGTCCTGGAGCAATCCTACCACCCCGAAGCCCCACCGCACCTGCTGGAGTCTCTTGGAGACTGTTAAAGCCATCCATAGAACGCTATTAAAGGGTATCATTTTTTTATTATCTGATTAAGGTGATTCAGGGCCGATGCAGAAACACGGCAGTGACTTGCTGTATTCCTGTGGACCATTTGATTAGCTCTGTGATTTATTTTTCTCTCTTTTTTTTTTTTTTTTTTTTTTGCACGATATATTTTTATCTCATTGCTGCGTATTTTTAGCCACGTTTCCATTTGTAAGTGACACATGGGACGAGAGCTGCGGTTACAGGCTGTGTCTGGCTTCAAGCTAATCGTGTGCTGTCCCCTCTGCCATCAGCATTTAACATCTCCGTGTGATACCTGGAGTTAAAAATGGGTCCCCTCTCCAACCTGCGATGTGAAAGCTGCTTAGCGCAGGAGCACCAGCACTGTCTGGGACTGGTAGGGAACACAGGGTCTCAAATCAGCGTGGGACAATCAGCAACACTTTGAGGATAGTTTCGCATTCAAATGCATTCCTTTCGACAGAGCCAGAAGCTATTTGCCTTTGAATGGGAAGGCCCGGCAATGTTTTCCTACTGAAGGCTTGGCCCGGGAGCAGATGATTTCAGCTCGATACAGGAAGTTCAGAGACATTATTGTATCCTGCGAAGGCAACATACGAGCTGCCCCCCCTTATTAATCACTATTAGCAAATTAGCCGAATTTATCTCCAAGTAGTGATAAAAGCTCTCAATAAACTGACTTGTATTATTCCTCTGAGTCTGGGATGACTCCATCGCGACAGTGATCTCTACTGACTGGGGAGGCGTGACTCAGGAGGCAGAAAACTCAGTACCATATGAGATGTGCCCTGTCCTTACGATCAGGTGCTGTGCTTGGTCAGATCTCAGTTGAAAGGCATTGAAAATCCTAGAAGCTGTGAAACTTTCCTATCCGAATTTAGTTTTCTTCTTCTCTAATCCTTCTTAGATGTTATGTGTTGTCTGAGTGATGGTCGGGTTTGGGATTTGGGGAGCTGAAAACGCACCTGAGACTGCCTGATCCCTCTTCCTTTGCAGAACTGGGATGAGATGTGTCCTTCAAAAGCAAAGCTGAGAAAACCCTAGAGCTGAGTTTGGTCTTGCAGTGTCAATTGCTTTTATTGTGGGTGTGCATTGCTTATTGAGGATCAGCCACTCCTGGTGTCACAGTTCTGGTTTTGTTCCCACATGAGGCAGAAATCTCAAGTTTCCATCTCATCTTGATTTCCAAAACACGAAGATAAAAACAACCACCAGTCCCCAATTCTTATAACTTGATCTCACTTCCTCAGATGTTTCCTCTCTTTTCTTTCCTCTTCTGAGCCTTCCACCCTCCCTCAGATGGATGCCTGCAGGTGGCTGTACTCATGGCCAATAAACCTTTCCATGTGTGATCAGGGTTCTGTATTTGAAAACAGGTGTCAATATTTGTGATTGTTTCTCACTAAATTTCAGTTGTGTCCATCAAATGTTATTTTTATCCTTCATAGCTGTCCACAATCCGTTTGTTTCTGATCATTACTCGCTGTTGGCAGCTGTTCTGTCACTGCCCCCTCATTATTTGTTGGTCTTCCAGTTATATTGAGTACATGGATAGGATCAATTCTGCTGCTTGACGATTTGTGAAAGAGATATCTGTCACTGCTGTGACTTATTAAGCTTTGAAAACTTTAAAAACTGATCTTTGAATTACAAGCTCATTTTAGAAGCACTTTTGTCCAAGCTCTGTCTTTAATAGCCTGGGTTTAACTCTGAAGGTTAAACCTGAAGGAGAAGCCGAACTGAATTTCAGAAAGGCACAGTCTAGAGAAACTTTCCTGGGACTTTGCAAGTGAGATTCAACGGTAATGAACCAGATGAGGTGGATGTCAATTCAGGAAGGGCTCCAAGGTACTTTCTGACATGAAAACTGTGTCAGTCTGATGGGAATGTTTCCCTACCTTAACATATGGCATAAACTCACCAAACCACAGTCTAGAAATCCTGACATTAGGATGCCTTGGGCTCTGTACTGAAGTCTGGAAATGTGCACAGATATACATCAGATAAGAAACAATCTATTTTTCAATTATTATTGGATATTTTTTATTTTGCTCTTGTAATAAAATGAGGAAGGGCTCCATAAAACCTGTCTAGTACACAAATATTTTCTTTCACGTGATGTAGCCATAGATTGTCTATCTGTTAAAAAGAAAAACAAAAGACAAACAAAAAAAAAAAAACCCTTTTAAATAATGACATTGCAGTACTTGTGGCACTATTGGGTGCTGAGAAACTCTCAGGACAGCTAGCAAAGTGAATGTCCAAAAAACCTCCATATTATAAAGGATTTTATTCATGTATCCTCCAGCAGTCTGATTGATGTCCAGTTCCAGATATTGAAAGGAATCATTTTGGAAGGTTTTGTTTCCTCGTTGTTGCTTCACGCTGCATACATAATTCCTCCTAAGTGTGTGAAGAGTGGTAAATTAATGGCAACATGCACGACGTGCTTATGGTCCCCGGGATTATCGCCTGCTTTACTGGAAGCAATTGAATGAGAACCCAGAGGAGGGCACTGTTGGCCGTTTAAAAAATTCCAAGGTGCAAACGAATTTTTCTATTCATGTCTTTGCCTAAGTCTGTCACCTACTTGGAGGCTCTCATTGCATTTGGCTGTGGGAATAGTGGGAGTAGTGGGAGACTTAGGTCAGTAGAGCAGATGTTATAATAATTGTTAACATCAGTGGTCTTGCTTCCTGCTTAAGTCCAGACAACAATAAGAAGATCTGTGTCCTAAACGCTGAATCATTCTGTTCACAGACAGTGCTGAGGAAGTAGTTAATGGTCGAGCTGCTTCACATGTTAATCTAGGGGTTCCCCATTTTACATCACCAATTGGTCCCAGTCTCACATGCCTTTTCATAGCACACTGAGTGCTACAAAGCTCAGGCAGGGATGTTTGTCCGTGGTCTCCTGTTTATTGAGCAGGGAGCTCGTGTAGCATCCCTCCTCTTATTTATGGAGGAGTTATATCTCTGCATGAAGATAAAAGCTGGAGTAGGCCCTGTGCAGTATCCTCCTTGAGGCTATTAACCCTCAGCTCAAATTGTGGACTCTGTCAGACCATGGTATGTTGTGAGCTGTACAATGCAGTTGATAATTCTAATTACAACTCTCCCTGGGCCTAAAAGAACTCATAGTAAGATATCAGATATAGAACTGAACTTGTCTTCTCACTGGAAGGGAGTGGGAAAAGCTGAATATTGCTCTCAGATTGCTCATGCCATCAGGATGTGCACCAGGGCTGGAGGAGCTCACAGGAAACATCTGAGGATATGAACTGAACTCCACTGGAACCTTGTCCCAAGAGATGCTTTTGTGTGAGAGGAAAGGTCAGGAGAAACCTTTGCACAGTGATGCAGATCAAAGAGCTCTGCTTTGGTGACACATCTGGTTTGTAAAGGACAAGGCCTCTCTCCTGGACACGGCTTCTGAAGTTGCCTTTAGATCTGTGAAATGAAAGTCAGCTCATTGATCAAACCCTCTTAGATCACAGTGGTTTCAGAGTTATCACTGTGACTTTGAGCGTGTAGAGCTGCACAGAGGAGCCCCTCCTGCAAAGGAACAGAAGTGCATCCTCCCCACCTGAGTAATAAAGGTCACAATCAGAGGTCCAGTTTGAAACATTCTTTTCTTGAGCTGGCTGAGCCTCATCCAATCTCACACTAAACTTTAACACCTGTTCTGGTGATGGTGGACACAGCGCTTTTGGCTACCCTGAAACATCTGGCAACATTTCATGCAACTCTTTCACTTGGGCACTGATAGCAGAGTTTCAGTGTAATAGGAAACTAGAGAACAGTGTGAAGAAAGCACCTGTCAAACAAACAAAAAACACCAGCAGGACACAAGGAACTTTTGAAAGCTAGAGAGCAGCAGCGTTCCAGCAAAAAGAAGCTGGAAGAAGAAACATTAAAGAGGGCAATGTTAAATGGAAACCTAGCAGGATCACAGAACATGTGAGCATCCAAGATTGAGAGCACACTAAGAATTAATGAGCCAGCAGCGCTTCCTCAGATTGCAGTAATAACACCCAGTGCCCATGTGGATTGCCTCCTGTGCTCTCCTGCTCACTGCACCTCATCTCCCACTGATGTAAAATCGTTTTGCAAACCTGCATTAAAATCATGAGAGAGCACTTCATGGGCAATGTGTTAGGTCATTCCCTCAGTGAAGCTGTGGAAGGCAAATGTCACAGTCCTGAAATGTGAGGCTTCCTAGATAAGACCTTGATTCAGTTCAACCCAGGCAGAAATCTAGAGAAACTGACAGTGTCAGATGAGATGGATATCTGACACATTTAAATCCTCCCACCCTGTGGCTCTTTGATCACCATAACTGTTTGCAAAGGAAAAAGAAAGACCTGAAGTCATTTCAATCTTCAGTGACATTTTATTTTCTACAGGGGATGAGATCTAAAAACTACAGAGCTTCTGGACCAAAAAAGAAAAGAAAGGGCTTGCAGCTGCTCTTATCACCCAGGGTGTTTATGATTAGATCTTCTTTACATCAGCCAATAAATTTTCAAGTGAATATTCATCATCAAAACATTTTGTGGCAGATCATAATCCTGAACTCTTAAACTTAGTCAGCTTTGAGGAAGCCCAGAAAACCCAGAAATGTCTCTCCAGTGGAAGTGACAGCAGGCTTGCTCACATGATGTACGGGTTGCTATGATGCCTCGGTTACCAGTAAAGCGTGTACAAACGGATTGCACTGCCATATGTGTGCGTTCAAAAGGAAAACTCTTTTGCAATAGAATTTAAAAGGAAGTTCCCAAGCTTTTAAAATCATTTTGCTGCATCTTCTTCCTATCTTTTCAGCTCTGAGAAGTTCTGACCGTTCCAGGATGTGAAGAATCTCTCTCAAAGTATATACAGCAGTGCTTTGGCACAGGCATAGCAGAAAGGATCAAAATGAGATGTGAAGGTTAAAGATCTATCTGAAGCAAGGAGAGAAATACATTTATTCTAGACTTTATCTCAGTAAAATAAATGGTATTTTTGTACACCTATAATCAAAGGTGTACACTCCTGTTGCTTTATAAGTCTGGCATATATTTCCAGTAATTTGAGCAGGAAAATCATCAGAATTCTATTGCGTGGTGCTACATTAAAGAAAAAATAAAATAAAATAAAATAAAATAAAATAAAATAAAATAAAATAAAATAAAATAAAATAAAATAAAATAAAATAAAATAAAATAAAATAAAATAAAATAAAATAAAATAAAATAAAATAAAATAAAATAAAATAAAATAAAATAAAATAAAATAGGTACAGAGCACTTCACAGTGTAGAAAACAAATCTGGCCTGGGCTATATGGAGAAACACACATAACAGAGCTTGTGGTGCTAGAAATGGCACCTCCATTTCAATTCATGAAAATTCATGAAGTCAAATAGTGGTTTGAGTTCTGTAATGCAGCTGCTGGCTCCACCTGTCCCAGCAAGAGGAATTGCTCGCTGCCAGTTCCTCCTCTGCTCCTCAGCAGCCCCTCCCCATGAATCTCCCTCCTCCCTTTCTCCCCAGCTCAAATTATAGATGCTCCGTAACACGCACAGTGCATTTACAGGAACTCCACAGCCAGGTGGACTCAGTCAGTGTAAGGTTACCCCCAACAACAGAACAATTTACTAACGAAAAACATCATCAAAGTTACCACCAAAGTCTGCTTGATCAAAGCCACTGCTGTGAAGTGCCCTTTGGTGGGAATGAAAGCACGTATTGGAGCGAGCTGTTCAAAGCAGCGATTTGCATATTGTTTGCTCTGCTGTTACAGAAGCTCCAGAGTGTTTGTACTCTATCCCCCCAGGGGCTCTCCATGAGTGGGCTCCTCTGTTCATGGCCTATGTCTAAAGCCAAAGTAGTCCATGGTAGTTATCTCCTCAGATCTGCTGCAAAACATGGGGCAGGAACTTGCTCCATCTCTGCATTAAGCTCTCACCTCCCATTTGAGTTGTACCATGCAATTATTTATTTCTCCTTAATGTGGAGACAGCTTTTTTTGGTGGTAGTGTAACTTCAAGTTGCTTATTGTAGGAATAAAACAGGAGCTGGATTTTGATCCTTGCTGTGCAATCTCCATATGAGCTGAAAAGATAGACTTCAAGGGAGCTGGGATTTCATCTCTAACCCCAGAAAGCCTCACGAATTAATCGCTCTTTGCATTCACTCTTGTTAAAGGTTAGAACAATCAGTTTCTTTCTATTGCTGCAGCCCGGACTACTGTTATCACTCCTAAAACCTATTAGATTTCAAAATATGATTAAGTGGATTCTTGAGGGAAACAGGGAGGGGGAGGGGGTACTTTTTTGCCTGAAAGGTTAAAATTTTCACCTGCCTATCAGCACACATCTTGTGGGAGTGCTTCTGTTTTATGGCAGTATGTGGCCCCCAGAGGCATTACGTGTTAACCAAACCTACTGATCTCCAGATTTCAATAAACACCAAGCTACTCAGCTTGTTAAAAGAATATTTTTTTTAACCATGAGTGACTCCGACGTGGTGAGAGAAGTATTGCAGCGTTTCAAACTGCCTTCTTCTGAAATGTTGCCGTCATACGTAATTACTTGTTGAATCAGCCGCAAGGAGCCGTGAAGAGGACAGCAGTTCTGTCTCATTAGAGACTGCAATCACTTGAAATGGTATTTTATTCTGAATCTGAAGAAAAGCAGAAAAGGTCAAAAATTCTGAAGGAATACTCATTCATTTGTGTATTCTGCTCTAGCTAAAATGAAGTGGTTTTCTTCACACCTTTATGTCGTAATTGTGGATCTCGTTATTGAAGGAAATTGAGAGTAAATGACCCAGCTGTGCTGGAGTTGGGAGAAAAGTGAATAGGAGATGTTGATGTGGCATTGCATGATGTGGGGATGCATACATTGCTTCACCAGCCAGTGCTGACAGAACAAAGCTCCGGCTCTTAATCGTCTTCTTGCCCATTTTTTGTTTTAGGAAAGTGTTTAGCTTACTTGGGTATTCTGAGAGTACACTGTCTGCAGTCCTGAAGGTTTGACTTGGGGTGGATGTTCTTTACAGCACATTTTTAAACCACCTTAACAATAGGAATGAGGGCTATTGAGCTAGGGAAAGAGGAGAAATGGCTTAACCAGCATATCTAATATATTCACACACTGCAACACAGCTTCCAGAGAGAGATCATTCTTTGTGTCATGGGACACCAGATAAAAGGAGAAGATCAGGGATATTGCTTGAGCTATCCATTGCCTTCCTTAAACGCCCATTGGCCTCCCTCCAAGGAAACTCAGCCAGCTGTTTCATCTCAAGGCCAATTTAATGCTCAGAACAAACTTGGGCTTGAAGTATTCTCAGGACAGGGGTAACATGAGAGGATTGGGTGCATTACCAACAGCATTGCCAGACTCAGAGCTTAATCTGCATGCTGCCCAGAAAGTCGTGCTGCTCCTCTAGGGTTCTCTTACACGAGATGTTTCACTGTGTGGAAAGTCACTGCACTGTGTGCTAGAAGGGAAACAAGAATGAAAGCAGAAATGAGTATTTAGGATACCTCTGCTATTTAGGATACCTCTGCTGTTCAAGTCCTGCCTGCATACTTCAGCCAAGCTTGGTAATGGAGAACACTTGACCATAACATATCAGAAAAAAAATAGTACAACAATTAAATATTAAGCATATGATTTGTATTTACTGTATGCCACATCCATTATCACTGATAAACCTGTTCCTGTACTGCTTTTCCAGCAAGCCAGCTAGTTAATTTCTTAACAATATTTGGAGTTTGGTGCTACCATGTTATTTAGGCAATTGCTTTTTTGTTGTTGTAAAGTATGCATCATCAGGGATTGTTTTTCATCACTGCTTCAGAATGTGTTTGATACTGTTCTTCTGGTCTATCTGCCTCTAGAATAAGATATCTGTAACATAGGCCACTATATATAAGGAATGGAAAAGCAATATCACAGACAGCTTCCCTCAGGTTAATAAGACCAAAAACCTCTATTTGCAGAGGTTTGGGATGAAGATACATTTTTAAATGAAGGTAAAATTTTCTCATTTTTAAAATTCAATGAGATCACTTGATGGGAATGCACATATAAGAAGCATGCACAAGCATTCTGGTGGAAAAAATGTGCATAAAAGGTTCCAGTGCACCTGTACTGGAAGTAGAAGCCTGTGCTTTTCAATTTTATGAAGTGATTTGGATGACAAAAGATATTTTTTAATATCTACTTTGTGTAAGTGTAAATGATTGCAGAAACTTCTGGAGAATGGGAAGCGTGGTCTATTTAGTGTGGCAAAATTTGTTATAGCACAGTAATTCACACAGTGAACTGTGCTCCAAAGATGTCAAAATTGATCATTTTGTCACCAGAATGTTACTGTCCAGCAATCTCAGACCCAAAAGCTATATGCAGAGCTGTTCCCAAGAACCAAAATCTACACGAACTGTTTGAGTCAATGCCTGTCAAATAAACAAGGTTTGAGAAGTGGGACTGTGTCATCATTTAAATCAAACTTTGAAATGTGTGTGCAGCTGATGTAACAAAAAATACATAAAAATAAAAAAAAATACCCTGCAGGGCTTCTGCTCCTTTTTGCAACAGTTCTGTACGTTGCTGAAGGATGGCAGCTGTACTGCTAACTGCATAACCTAGGCAGCATTAAGTTAAACCTGGACCTGGAAATAGGAAAAAAAGACACTCAGAACTGTGGAAAGCAGCCCTCCAGAGAAGTCTTCCACATATTTTTGCCTTCCCTCCATGTCTGCTGTTTCTCTGGTGTGAGCAGTCCTGACACCTGGGGAATGCACCCAGCTCAACCCAGCTCCATGGGAAGTGTTAGGACCTCACCTTGATGCTGTCCTTGGAGCCTCTCTTAGTTACCAATGTGACAGTCACCTACATCAGCAAACACTCCTGGGGAGTTATTTCTTGTTCGGTCCTTTTTTCCTCTCTGTAATTCAGCTTAGCTTTAGCTGCTATAGCTCAAACAGCAGACAATTGTCCTTTACAAGATTACACTGAAAAATGATTTAACATTGTATTACACTGAGCAGACAAAGGGTGATACTAAAACAGGCAAGTATGCAAACATAGCAGCGAGTAGGTAATCACTGTAGCCAGGAGAGTATATTTGCAAGAAGTTCTCCAAATATTTAGTGATTTAAAGTTTGCTGCTGTTATTGTACATGCTTATAATGTCTTACCAAATTATACACTCTCAGCCTGAAAACTAATTATTTCTTTAGCAAAAGTCACAGATGCAAAAAATTAGTCAGCTTGTACATGTTGGTCCTCTGTGGTTATATGCAGCCTTTTCAGTGGGCTGCGTCTCAACGTTGGCTATGGATGATGCATGAGAAGGGCAACAAAGTTGGTGAGGGGTCTGGAGCACAGTTCATAAGTTCATAAGTTCATAAGGTTGGAAAGGACCTATAAGATCATCTAGTCCAACCATCCTCCTATCACTATCTCTACCCAACTACTAAATTAAGTCCTTTAGCACCTCATCTAAACGCTTCTTGAACAGTGCTAGGGATGGTGCCTCAACCACCTCCCTAGGCAGGCCATTCCAGTGCCTGACCACTCTTTCAGAAAAGAAATGCTTCCTCAGGTCTAATCTAAATCTTCCCCGGCGCAACTTGTGGCCATTCCCTCTCGTCCTGTCATTACTTATCAGGGAGAAGAGGCCTACCCCCTCCTCACCACAACCCCCCTTCAGGAAGTGGTAGAGTGCAATAAGGTTCTTATGAGGAGCAGCTGAGGGAACCACGATGGTTCAGTACAGTGATGAGAATGCTCAGGGCAGATCTTATTGCTCTCTACAACTCCCTGAAAGGAGGCTGTGATGAGGTGGGGCCTCTTCTCCTGGGTAACAGAGATAGGATGAGAGGTAATGGCCTCAAGTTGCCCCGGGTTGGGGGTCAGGTTGGAAACTAGGAAAAAATTCTCCAAAAGAGAGGTGGGGCATCAGCACAGGCTGCCCAGGGAGGCTGTGGAGTCAACGTTCCTGAAGGTTTTCAAGAACTGTGATGTGGCACCTCGGACAGGGTTTGGTGGGCAATGTTGGTGGCAGGTGGATGGTTGAACCAGATGATCTTAGTGGGCTTTTCCAGTCTTAATGTTTCTGTTATATTTTGGATCAAGTCAGAAAAGGGTTTAAAAAAGTTTAGGATACTGTCTTAACACAGACCCTTCTTCTGGTAGGGTTTATATCATGACTTCTAAAGAAGTTAACTTTAGCCACATAAAAAAAAAAAAAAAAAACAGCTCTGATTATTTTGTACAAGAGAAAAGGAAAAATAACACTTCATTCACAGCTTCCGTTTCTGACTGCCAGTGCTGACACATAATTAAAACAACTAATTCCTATTTGGATGTACAGTGATTGCCAATAGGACCATTTAGATTCCTTACTGGAAGTTGTCATTTTCAAATCCATTGTGAAATCTCACAGAAAGATGCTGAAGCTCTTAAAATGGAAACACATTCATTACCTCTTCCTCCATTTGTTCGCTTCTTAAGTTCTTTTGACCATGCAAACTCTTCAGCTGCCTTCAGTAAAACAAATTCAGAAGAGTGGCCAGATGGAAACATCACCAGCTTGTCTCAAGTGTACTCTCATGTTATTATATTGACCAAAGGCTCTTCCTGCACAGAGGGTCTATAACCAAGATCCTAAAAAATGGTAGTTTCATCAACTAGAAACTGATGAGAGAAGAAAATAAATAATGTGGCTTACCTCTCTACCACTGATCTTTAATTTGTAGTGACCAAGTTATCACAAAAGTCTTCTAATCAGGCAACTCACTTGTTTCCCAATGAAAATTAATACTGAGTCACCAGGTTCAAGAGTTAAGATTGTTATCCTCTCTCTGTAAGTTCTGGAGTGCTGTCTAGACTAGAGAAGACAGCATGGATAATTAGAAAGGGCACCAGAATTAGGAGATCTGTTAACAAGATCTACATTGGCCTATTGTATAATAGAAATGTCATTTCAGTTCACTGCCCTTGTTCCTTATCCACTCGATCTGATGTAGGGATGCTGCTTATTCTCTTATTCCAAATCTCTTTCCTATAGCTTAAGCCATACAAAGTATAATTTATAAAGTAGTTTTAAAATAAAAATCCCCAGAACTGCAAGATCTGGGGAGACTTAAAAAATCATTTCAAATTGGGTTACATTGGATTGCTTTTCAGTTTTCTGAGCTATAAGATGTCACTGTTATAGGGCTGGGGAAGCAGTGTAAAAGATAGGAATTTTAATTTGAAAATAATCAGAATTATGGCTCTGAAGGAGTTTAGGGATCCCTGACATGTAAGGAAAGTTTTAGGAATATTTTAAGAAATATTTTGAAGTCTGAGAAGTGCTGCAAGAACTGGCAGTTCAAGAGTTCCTCTGTGCTTTTCTGAGAGAGTGTGAAAGCTTGCCGTGTCATTTCCAAAGATGTTTCTCTGCCTTCCCTGCGTTCTTACTCTCAGAGATTAGAAGTGTGCTTCAGATTAACACCTAAGTCATGCTGAAGAGCCAGCTGCTACCAGCTCAGAGTTCTTTCTCCTTCTCCACACTCTTCGCTTCTTGTGAGGCTGCACAGTGAGCCCTGGAGCTCGAGGCCATCCCATTCAGCAGCAGGCAGACACTAAATCAGCTTAAGGCCAAACTGCAGCCTTCCCAGCCAGACTGCTCACACCAATAACTTCCAGTACAAAGTTCTTTGTGTTTCCAAAGCTCTATCATCAGAGAGAAGTCTGCTGGGCTTTTGTTCTCCTTTGTTTTCCAGGTGGCCTTTATAACACTCTGAAGTTGTTAGTTAACATTTTCCAAAGAGCCTTGTTCCCATAGAAATCAGCTGCAGGTCAGCAGTGAGTCTTATTGACTCATCTCTCTCTGTGACATCTTTTCATAGGCACGTGTGTGGCAGTGGATGCCCAGCACCAGCTGCAATCCATTTTCAAGGCATGAAAATATGAAATTCCTTGAAAAGGGACCAACACGTGACCACTTGCCTATGCTCTCTTAAATAACAGTAAGGAATTCAAAATATCAAGCTGAATAGATGGCTACAGAAAGCATTGCATGCTGAGGCAAAATAACTTTGCTTACTGTTCTTCTGTTTAACACTGAAATATCACTTGTAAGGAAAAAAGTAAGTGAGGTGTTTGTGTAGTTGCAAATTCATGGAGATACCTCATCCTCTCCAGTCTGTGTACACAGTTCCTCAACGTAATGGGATGGGCTTTTATCAAACCAGTGCAGTGCAGAGGAAAACCCAGGAGAAGTAACAAAGAATTGAGCAGCCTCCTCTGTGCCTCTCCTGGGAAGCTCAGCATTCTCATTCAATTCTATATTTTGAATCCCTAAAGACTTCATCACCACTAAAAGAAAAAAGAAAAAGAAGAATTTCTCCTTCTTGTCATACTCATTTTTTTTACATGAGAGTCTCTGAGGGATGCAGTGCAAAAATAGCACTAGAACTCCTCATTTGTCCAAGGAAAAAAGAAAAAAAAATAGAAAGGAAAAGAAAAAGAAAAAAGCTCTGGAAATAATATCTTAATATCTCTATCTCCACACACAGGGTACTCAGTATCTCCAAAAATCTAAGCATCTTTAATTTTTTTCTCAGTGAAGGCATACATTCTCAAAGATTCTCTTCTAGCATGTATGTGCACATGCACACACATACATTTTTCTCTGCTGGTCGACTTTACCATGCATGACCTTTCTTTCACATGCTGAGCTCCCAGAGAACAGCTCTCTGATCAGCAACCTGCAGTGCCCCCAGCAATTGAAGGGTAACCCTGTGGTTACGGGCTTTGTCCACTTGGCTGTAGGCATTCCCAGTGCAACAATAGAAAAGGCTGAGCAGAGAAGTTCAGGAGGTTGTATGGTAATGTCAGAGAACACACTGCATTGTCTGTGGGGAAATTTCTGCAGCAGGAAAGCGTGGAGGTTTAGAAAAACCCTGTGGGGACATGGTCAATGGACATGGTGGGGGTGGGTTGGACTTAGTGATCTCAGAGATCCTTTCCAACCTTACTGATTCTATGATTCCATGGTCCCGTTGTCCTGTGGAAAGGAATAGTTTAGATCAGTCCCTGCAGAGATGTCCTCAGGGAAATGGATTGAAGTCCACTGGGAAGTTAAAAGCTCTCTTCAGCACTCATGAAAATCCACACTAGGCTCCTCGCTTTGCCAATGTAAACACTTTAATAACCTGATTCCTGGAGCCTCTCTTTCTCAGTCTTAATTTACCTTTGAAGTGGGGAAATCCTGTCCTACCTCATATTAAAAAATAAGGAGCTCTGCTAATGTAATAAAACAGGGATTCCAGAAGGGTTCATAAGGGAGAGCACAGGGAATACAAATCTATTGCCTGATTAAGCATTGTTTCAGATAGAATTTTGAGTTGCAATATAAAATTCAAGACCTGTATATGAAAACATACATTATTTGCATACAGTAGATATCACAACATTGCACGAAGCTGCAACACTTTTATTATGTCACAAAGAAAACACTATAATACATTGTACTCAGTCCCTGATCACACAAACAATGGAATTTAAGTTCATATAGCTGTTTTGGGGAAGATAGGGTGAAAGAACTTAGCTACTCTAAGGGTAAATCATCTGTGCCATTCTTTATTACTGCAGCATGAGGGATTGAGAAGAAATACAGATTCCAGCAAGGATGGACTCTATTTTTCTAACGTCAAGATTTACCCTAGTTGATCCAGAAACACTGAAGACATAGCAAAATATTTGAGATCGATATTTTAGCTGCAATATGCAGTTTATAAACTGCCTGCTAAAGATGACTAGCCTGCTAAAGATTGCTTTTATTTGCAAGGGAAACATATTTCATGCCTCCCTTTGCCAGCACTGGCACACCCAAGGATCTCTGCTTTGGGGATGATGTCACAGAGAAGAATCACTGAAAGGAACCTTTGCAGGTCACTACCTATTTCTCATAGACCTGAAGAATCTGCCTTCTCAGGTGGTTGATGTACGACTGGGATCTGAACCTATATTTCCAGTTGTTTAATGGGAACAGTGCTTGAGCAGCATGTAATGCCAGACAGAATTACTTCCTGCAGAAGATATTGGGTTGTGCAGGTTCTGCCTCATCCTGCCCAAGGGACACCTCTCAGCTAAGATTTCTGGAGTTAAAAAGTGAACAAGAACCATTTGCTAGTGAGGGGTTTTAATTTGACTGCTAACAGAGGATGTCCAGGGCACTCTGCTCCTGCCAGAATGTGTGCTGGGATACACACAGCCTGCCCAGCCCCAGCCCCAGCACCAATGCCTAAAAACACCTTTCTGTCATGTTCAAGGAGACAATTAGAAAAGCTGTCTGAAGCAGCTACCCAGACAGAAGTGGAAAAGCTGGCAGTAAGGCCACAGGGTTATTTGCTGAGATGATTTATAGGTGTGGGTGATGAAAAGCAATAAAGCGAGGCCCAGGCTGGATCCCATTGGAAAAAGTCTCTGCTTCCTATCCCTGGCAGAAAGGGAAAGCACAGCCTTGGGGGCTGTGACTGCAGGGAACCAGGTTTGGGGCCATGAAGCACTATAAACTTTACCTGGAACGATAAGTACCCGGGAGGGAATAAGAGCTTGCTTTGTTGCGAGGGCATTGCTACAGGGAGCTCAGTGCAGCCCCTTGGCAGAAGAAGGCTTTGCAGCCACAAGGCAGCTGTGCAGAACAGGCTGCCCAAGAGCAAAGAACAAGTGGGAAAGGACCTGATGTGATCACCCTGCAGGCTTTATGGTGCTGAAACAAGTCTCTATTTTATACATCTTGCCCATTCAAAGGAATGGCAGCTCCTGTTTTCTCTCCCTTCAGCTTCCGACAGGAGGGATAGCTCTTCTAGTCAGAGCAGGGCCATGCATTTCTAAACTGCCCATCCATGGAGCAAGGTCTGTGTGATGGCCTTTTGGAACTGGATCATTTCTGAGCTATTTAAAGTAAATTGCAGAAGATAGCAAATAGTTTTCATCATAGATTTCAAATACTGTAATTTAACATTTCAGATAGCAGCGTATCGGATTTTATTTTGTCTTTATTATTATACCCTCTTTGAAAGCTAAGTACATAATGTAAAAAAGCAGACCCACATTAAATTATTTCAATATTTCCCTATGAGGATATAACATAGGCATAGTCTGGAAAGTAAAGAACTGCTGGAGATATCTTTTTTTACATAAGAACTGCAATTTTCTGATAAACAGCTTTTTTTTTTTTTTTTGCTGAAGAAGATATGCATTTTTTAAAAAGAGCCATTGTTTGTTTCTCAAGATAATGTTTTGGACTTCTGTTTGCTCCTTAAGACTGAATGAATAATGTGTATTTACAGCATATAGAGCTGCATTATTGTTAATTGCTCTTGCAGCCTTTCTTACAGTGTTGGGCTTGGAAATATATTGTAATTAAAACAAGGAGCTAGCTTTAAAAACTAGCTATCCCTTGCCGTGCCCAGGAAAGAAATGTTATTTCCTTTGTGACAGAAGAATAATAACTCTGGCAGATGGGCTGCTGCTGAGCTGGAAGAAAAGCTCACTGAGAGTGGGACTGACAAAGACATCTGCTGAGCAAGAAGTCCCATCATGGAGATAATAAAAAAGACACTTCAGCTCCCAAATAATCAGTGCTTTAAGCTTGCCTTCTGAATTGCCAGGCAAATTCCCTGGTGCTAAGATGGCTCTACTGTTTATTAAAAAGGCCTTGTTGTTGCCTCGGCGTAGGCTAATTGAAGTGTGAAGTTGTGCTGAACTCAAAGCTTTGATATCCCCTGGTTTAGATGGCACAAAAGTGGTGAAACACAGTGCCTGGCTCTTTAGCAGGTTGCCACTAAAAGAAGGATGTTACCACTTCTGTCATCAAGGTGGGACTTCCCCAGGTCCCTCTTTTCTTCTGTAGAGAGGGCAGCTGCCTGTTCCCTGTGATGAGCTCCAGGAGGCATCGCTGACTCCAGCATCAGAAATGGTCCCACCAAGGAGACAAACATCTCCATGGTGAACAGGGCATACAGGCTGTCAAGGAAAATATTTCTTGTCCTTTTAATTATGCACATTTAAAACTTTTTTCCTATTGCAATACACAATAGACACTCCAATTTTTTCCATAAGAACAGCATCTCCGTAAGCGAGGGAGACTAACAGTGTCCTGACTCTGCAAGTCGTGAATGTGGTGCTCCTACATACCTGGGACATGTTCATACATACCTGTCCCTGGACATAACCCTTCTCCTCTGTGCATATACCAGCCCTCTAATGTATCTGCTGCACGATTTTATTTTGTTGGTCGTTCAGAGCCACTCAATCTCTTCTCTTAAAGTAGATAACAAGAATTTTCCAACTATCTGTTGTTCTTGCTTTGTATTTCTTAGCTTTCCAGTGATTTGCAGATACTTTTAGAGTGGAGGAAGGGCTGCAGAATTGAATATTATTGGTTCTTCTTTCCTTTTACACAAACTAGGCAGATTCAATCCCTACTATTTACTCTAGTTTTACTTTTTTTCTTTTTTTTGCTAAAAAGTCCATTAAAAAGAGGTGAAGCAGAAAAGCTTCTTCCAAAAATAATTAGTTGAAGTTTTTCCAGACATTTGAAAAGGAACAAAATCTAACAAGCTAAATGTTGAACAAAGAAACACAAAGCAACAGTAATAAGACCTACCTTCAAAAGATAAAAAGAGGCAAAGCAAAAGATTCAGCCCCAAATTCAATGATTTCTTATTGAAAGGGAAGGTGCTATCGAATTCCAGACCCAATCAGGATTCTGCTTTTTCAGGTTTTGTGAAGTCAGACCCGAGCAAACTGAACATTGCTTTGCAATTAGATCTGAGTTGCAGCTGATGTCTAATCATTCACCAACTCTTTTGGCGAGAGGCAAAACTGATATCAGAAGAGCTTCTGATGCTGCGATCGATGCTGCATTTAAGAGTAGTGAGAGCCTTACAATAAACAGCCAGGCTTTTTTTTTCTGCTTTTGGGAGGTCTGAAATACTACGACAACTTACAGGCATTTATACTGCGAGGCCTGATTTCTCCTGTGTTCAAATCTCAGGACTCCTGAAGACGCAAAGCTAAATATCTTCCAGAGCTCGTGCACACCCCTAAGAGTTGGTTCAAAGCATGCAAACCTGAACATTTACTCTCGGGCTGTCTACTTAAAAAGAAAACAACCATATTTGTTTGATTCCTATTTGACAGACTTCTAGTACCTAATACAGACTTCTTCCTAATACAGACTGAATTTCAAAATGTGGATATCCCATGTATTACTTAGCAGACTTTCAGATAAAGCAGTGATGTTGTACTAAATCTTGCTATAGGTAACATTTTCCATTTATGTATTTTTCACTTATTGTTCTTGTCTTAGTGACACTTGCAGTGCTTTCTCGGGTTGCTGTTGCTTGGAATAAATTGGGCTGTCTCTCTCTTTGCCAAGTAACGTGTATTGCTATTTACAGAATCACTTCTAGGGGAGCATTATTCCTAAAGATGATAATAGATTCTGTGTAAAAAGGATAACAATTAATCATGCTTTTTGCTAGTTTTGTAAGAAGGGGCTGGATAGGGAAGATATTTCACAGCTTAGTATTTGAAGGTGTTGTGGAGAACAGAAGGATTCATCAGTAACACCCAAGTCTCACTAAGAGACTCAAACTCTTTGCCTATGTAAAGGGAACAAGCACTACAGATGCAAAAGCACCTTTAGTTATCTGCTTTTCTTTTTCTTTTTCTGAGTCTAGATCTCATGTTTCTTTGGTTAATTGACATCAAAATTAACAATGGTGAACAGCCCAATATAAGTCACCTTGCTAAGATTAAGATCATCTGTGCCCCTCTCACAAAACACCTCTGGGGCCCTTTTTGTAGCTGAGTAAGTAGCAAATAGTGTTGATTTCTTGGATGAACAGAAACCACATAGTTACTTAATGGTAGTAAGCAAAGTTAGCTAACAAAGTGAGAAGATGAATGCAGTGGGATTATTTTAATCTCTGCATATTCCTCAGAGTGGCTACTATTTTTTATTGTAATAGATATTAGAGCTTATCTTTCTGTCAAGAGCATGCTTCATAGGCTTTGGCATTGCTGTTACAAGACCTTGGATGATGCTGTAGCATTCAGAATTGCTCTGCTTTCAGAGTTTAGTAGAATTTATAAAGAATTGGTCTATAGACCTCTGCTTCCACTGCTGTTATCTCATCATGTGACGTAAGGAATGCAAAAAATTAATACAAAACAGTGCAAGTGATTCCTCCCTAAGCAGGTCATTCAGGAGCTCCAGATGACTGTCTACTATAGTAGATCTACCACAAACCCATGGAGTACATCTAATGGTGTAAACTCAGAGACACTGGGATTCAGATGGGACATGGCAGACTGTGCTTACGCTAAGGTACTTTCACTGAAAATACTGAAAGAGGCTGAATTTAAATCTCATAACATAGGTACTGTCCTAAAGCCCATTTGCACAGACCCTGATTTTAAGACCTTCATCACACAGTGACCAAACTGTGACCATCTGAACAACTATATTTCTCCTGCAGCAACCCTATAGTCTTCTGAGAATGATAAGCAAAACTTCATTAAGAGCTGGAAAATCTTGTGGTTTTGGAGTAGAATAAGAGCTCATTATCCATACCTAAGTACTTAAATGACACTTTTTAATTGTATAGAGAATGTAGGGCAATAACAAATGCTAAAACTTGCCTCTAACTTGAAATTTGCTAGTCACTGTGAACATCAGTGTCCTGGAGCCTTAAAACTTGTAAGACTAAAGTGGACATTTTAAGCTCAAATGGCTTTATATTCTAGTTTAGTTCAATTACTTCTTTTATTCTTTTTGAAGGGCAGCTTAACAGCAGCTAAATAGGTGTTCTTCCTAAATGATAAACCAATTTATGAAATGCTGTACCAGGGAGTAACAAACATGATGCTGAAATGAACCTCACTGTCCTTATGTGCACCACAAGCAGTGGTTGTTTAAGTGACCTATAGTAACTTTAAATAGGCGATAGCAGTTTTTCAGAACAGGTTGAATTAATTGTTACATTTTCAAACTGAGCTGAGTGTCTGCTTTTGACAGAAGAAAATTATGACAAATACAAATGTTAAGAAACCCTGTCAAAGGGCTGAAATGTGAAAATTACTTTCTGTTGTGAGGAAGCAGTCAGTGGTTTAGCTACCTAGCAAGGTGCCATTTAATTCCCCGTAAAATGAGTGGGCAGAAACACCTCTGTTAAAAACGCTACCTTTGGGGGAAGGGTTTTGATTATCTTTGGCTGAACTTTTCTTGTTGTCTTTTGCACCAGTGTCTTTTGCTTTCACCTTCACTGACAGAGAATAGAGCATCCTCCTTTTCGACCAAACACTTTAATTGCTATGCAAATTAAACGTATAACATGTGATTTTAAGCAGGTTGCATTCTGGCTAGTTGCCATCATCCTCCCACAAATAACACAAGTGTAAATAAATACAATTACAAATATTCCCTTTAATTATCACCTTGAAGCAATGAATGCAAATACTACTTGCCATGGCTGACGTGATGATTGATGGTGGCCCATTGAAAGGACCCCTCACTTTCATAAAACTCAAACACTTGCAGACAGCATTCTAAAAAATAATGAGCAATTGTCCTTGTAAGCAAATTTAAGGCAGAAAAATATTCCCTCCTGTTCCTTTATATATTCAGAAGCGTGACTTCTCAGTAATTCACCAGAGCCATCGTGGACTATATGATTCAGTAGATGTTAAAAAATGTTTGAGGTTGTCATATTTAAGAAGACAAATGCACAAGCAAAATATGCAGCTGCGATGACTCTGCAGAAGATGAACAAAGCAGACTTTCACACTCTTCAGAAAGTTCAGAAAACGCTTTACAAAACTCCCAAACCACAACACATCAACACAAACCGGTCCTGATTTTGGAAAAGCTCTCATGTAGTATTTGTCACAAGAAATGTATCTGCTTATTCTCAAACGTTCTATAGTAAATCTTCGCATTTTGTGATTAAAGTTAAAAAAAAGAAAGAACGAAATGAAAAACTTCAGAATAATCATCTAAACATCTTACCCAGGTCTGCCTAAAATTCCATGTTCGATCAAGTGTAAAGGCTTTTTCTGACAGCTGCATCAATTCAGAAAACCACAAACTATTATTAAACGACATCAAAAAATAAAGCTGTCCTAGTTCTGACCAGTCGTACAACGAACATTCGGTCCATGCACAACAGTGGCAGGTTCTCTAACTTTCAGACTTTGTCACCTGAGAACCCAGAAATGTTCTTTCTGGAAGATCTCTACTTCTGCATGCAGACTCAGTGTAAATCCATTTAAAGCTGTGCCTATAAAATGAGTATGTTCTGGGCTTTCAGTATTCCAGCTGAAGTGATTTCATTTCAGAAGGTCAAGTGTTTTGATGGTCAAAATCCTTTTTCTAGTTTACTGTTTGAATATGCTCGCATATGCTCTCACATTGAGGGCCACGTGAACATTGCAAACTGAAGGGAAAGCTTGCAAAGATGCATAAGGAGGAGAAAAATACCACGAAATGCAAACCAAGATGATCCAAAGTCCCCTAGGTCATATCTTACCAACAAATTAAGGGGTGTAGTTTCGCTAATTAGAACCTTCCCCTGATTTCTGTTCCTCTGTTAATTAGCTTAAAACCAGGGACTCCAGGTTGGTATTTGGTACAGTTTCCTACATTTCTGTAAGAGATTTGGGAGCATATCAAATGATGAACTAAATGATGCTGATCAGCCTTCTGCTGCACAGCCAGTCTCCTATATCTTCAGGATGTATGCTGAGGAGCAAAAGGTGGTTCAACTAACAAAAGTTCAGGTTATATTTCTGTACTGTGTTATACCACTGTTTAGAAATGGAGTTGAAATCATTGTGAAACAAAGAAAATGATCAAAGGAGAGCAGAATTCTGTATTAGTATCTCCCTTTCTACTTCCAATATGCACATCATCACAGACTTTCTTTTTTCCCAGGCAATGCCTCTGCCGAACTAAAAGGCTTGTAGATTCAACTGATGTCCACACCATGCTATGAGATTAAAGGAGCTGGGGTACAAAGACAAAATACAGGAATGACTTATACACTCCATGAAAGCATCTTGTTTCATATGATTGTAAAGAGTATTTTGATTATGGAGTAAGGATCTAATTTCACAAGCCTTTCATGTAAATAATTCAGCTCTAAGAAACCATGCCAGACCTCTTTCTTTTTGATGCTTTGCTATATATGTGCAACAGCAATTCTAACAAAGCAAAACTTCTTGTGCTTTTGAAAGATGCTGATGACTCTTCAAGAATATTTATAACTTGCCAAATAGCCTGAGCCTTTTAACTGGGTGCATTGTTTGAAGTTTTTATTTTTCTAATCAAGATTTGCACATGTCTTAAGAAACAGCTGGGCTACTCACACTACTGAGACTTTGTAATTCATTTCTTCATTTCAAAGTGAAGACAAAAAAGATGTCCAACTTTCCAGCAGCACTGGGGCAATTCTCATTGTGACCCCATGGATGTAGCTCAGATTTCAATGCACCTCTGCTGCAACCTGGATGGGAATATGCCACCTGGTGTGCTACACTACAGAGGTGTATGTGGAATGGATAAGTGTTTTCACTGAGTTTCATGGCTGTGCCCTTGTGTGCTTAGAGTAACCTGTCCCAAGCTAGCAAAATCTACAAACAATAGTATCTAAATGCAAAAGAAACCCTGAACAGTACAGAATGGAGTGAGGACTGTGATGTGGGAAGGGAAAACAGTTTGAAGAGTAGCTTGTTAGGTCACCCTGAGATGCCAGGAAAAAGATTTGTGTTTCCTTTCTGACAGATTACAATGTGCCTGAGGACAACAACAACAACGACAAAGTAGGAAAAGAGCCATACTGTGAATAAACAGACCAGGAATTTATCCTTAGTCACCTACAGCAAAGACAAGCCCTTACTGGAAGGCTGCATACTGTCCAGAAATGAAATGTTCAGGTTTTGATCAGCAACTGAATGCTCTGACACTCTTCTTTACATGACAGCTTTCACAAGGTTTTGGTCCTGTTCCTGCTCACTGTGAAATATAACTGTCTAATCTTGAAAGCTGCCATGGAACAGAATGTGCATCCTTCCTGCAGCTTTACCTGCCATTGACATGACTGTTTCCATGCTGCACGCAGGCAAAACAAAGCTGAGAGGTTGAAGGGTATATATTCCTTGTACATTTTAGTTCAGTATCTGTGTCCTTGTACACCCTCCTGTCTTATCTTTCACCCTTTGGTTATTAAATCGCATCATATAATTTCAATTCATGGCTTCTGGAGCAGTTTGGAGGCTGGGGCCCTCTCTACAGTACTTCCCTCAGGACTGTGTGTGTGGATCCCCGTAACATGAAGTCCAAAGGGCTGCTTAAATGATGGCTGATTTCAGCTTCCAGGATTGACCTTGAGCTCAAAGAGAAGAGGTAGAACATTTCTACAGTGTGACACCAAGCCAGTTTGGAGGGAAGTCTGAAGTCTACAGCTGATACTTGTCTGTAACTGAAGTGCTGGACTTGGGAAAAGTGACTCAAGAGAGCCAAGGAAAGCAAATCCGAGGCCCAGGGCCAGTTACCAGTTTGCATGCCAATGAAAAGAATTAACAAAGGCAATGTAAAAGCCATCAGCCTGATATCTTTCCTAGTAACCACACTGCCGTTCTGTTTGAACAATCTTGCTCATTTGTGCACTGAATAATGTGAAAATCAAATGACACTTTGAATCAGTGACCCAATGACATCCCTGCAGGGCACCTGGAAGGTTTATTTCCTCTCATTTATATTTTCCCTCTCGTTGAGACCAACAGGAAAGTCAGTTTTCCACACCCCTGTCACTCTGATGTCGTACTTTTGCTGCAATTGATTGCTGTTTCCTTCCTGCTTCTTGGGGATTCACCTGCCCACCTTCACTTCATTATCTCATGCCCTTTAGTTTCTATTTAACGTTGACATTTGTGTGTCAGTACCTAGACTGTGCCTTAATACATGCAGTGAGCCCTTCTGGTTCTAGTAGCAGTCTGCTCCTGGCTGATGGAGTTATCTTACAGAACACCACTATTCTTTTGTGCCATTTGTTTTCTCTGGCAGGAGCTTCTTTGTTCTGTTCCCACACACTGAATTCTTCCAGCAGACTCCCAACACAGGGATCTTCTTTTGATTTGATCTCCTCAGGATTTGAAGTCTTTCCCCAATGCTGCCTAGTTTTGATTTCCATAAGGGAACTTTAGTGAATGAAGCACTTAAAATTCCAGTGAATATTCTCTCTCCTTATAATGTGTGTATAAGCAAAAGAAGCTCGTTGCAGTTTCACACACAAACAGACACAATTACAGGTTCATAGGTTCATAGGTACATTAGGTTGGAAAGGACCTACAAGATCATCTAGTCCAACCATCCTCTGAACACCAAGATGTACCCGTCCCACGAAAATACCTTCAGGTGTGTTAACTCAGAGACTGGTGCATGCTCAAAAGTGTGGCAGACAATCACATCTGTTACACTGAACTCTTAACAATCATGAGTGTGACTGCCTCCTATGTGCTGATGGTTACTCATCTGCACAATTTGCAGCCAATCTGGACTGTGTTTTACAGGAGCTGGTACAGGAATGCTATTCAAACATCAATGTAGAGAGTCTGCAGGAGAAAGAACATCTCCACTGCACTCGGGAGAAAGAAAGAAGAGCTTATTCTTGTTGTTGCTTATGCAGCACTACAAATCTTACTTTGTATATTGTAATGTTGATCCCTGTTGACTCCAGACAGTATTACATTGTACTCCCTTGGGCTCCTTTCACATGGAACATCTCAGAGATGTTGTGTGCAGGTGGACAGGAGCATGAGCTGAAGGCGAAGGCTGGAGAAAGTGACCTGATAGTCCTAGAACAAGAGCCAGGTCTGAGCAAAGAGCGCTTGTAGACAAAACCTAAGCAAGCTCTGCTGTATTCTTAGTTTCCTACCCAGACACTCTTAGCCGCAGGAGTAATTCTGATTTTGTGAGATTTGATCAGGAAGCAATATACCAGCTCCACAACAACTTAGCTGCTGAAACAATCTTCCTATAAGTGTTGACACTGGAGCTCTGATTATATAGAAACGGATCTAAAACCAATGAATTTTCAGGGGAACTGCCTCCAGCCACTTACTTGACTGCAACAAGAGTTGATTAGAATGTGTGCTCGAGGTGAGCAGGAGACTATAATGTCAATAAGCTATAGACCCCAGTGAACTAAGTAAACAATAACCACAACTCTGGGATAAGCTAGAAGTGTCAGGTACTGCCTTTGTTGTCTTATTAGGGGAACTTTGCCCATCATTCCCCTCTCGCTTTCTGTTAAGGGTAAAACAGGGAGAAACATTATACATGTTCTGAGAGTTCATGGGGGAAGAGATGGGGGAATGGAGTATGTGGGTAAGCAATCATGAAAATGCCAGGAAATATTAACCTTAAATCAAAACGGTTCACGAGAGTATTCAAACAGTTCAATTTTTCCTTTTATCTTTTTAATGTAATTGATTTCTAGATAATATCAAACTGGTCTTTTCTTTGCTAATGACAGAATGTGTAAAGATAAGAGCATGTTTTAATCCTGGACTGCTTGATAGAGTGTATCTCGTGTGTATGTTGTGCACTGGGCCAACAAAAAATGTCCCGTGCTGTCTCTTCTGCAGTGAATTCTAATAAGAATTGGTTGAACTGATGCCATTTGTGATGAGTCTCAGAACATACCTATGTGGGAGAGAGTTTAACAAGAGCAAGAATACTATTAGATGCCACAGTATGGTGGTAACCGTTTTGTTATCATTCTTCACATCTCTGGTCCTTGAACAATCTGAACACAAGCTAACAGGACCAAGAGAAGTTTTAACTCCTGTTAGAGAAATGTGTGTGAATACTGCAGGGCCCAAACACTTGGGGCAGGCGTAGGAAGGCCTTCTTGCAAACTCTCCCATGCATATGGCAAGCCAGGTACACCAATGATGCTGGGATTTGATTTTTTGCCTTTGTAGAGAAATGACTTTTATTGCTTTTATTCCTAACAGTGAAATGTGAGTTACAATGCATGGCCTTTCTCACCCTCTGTCTGCAGGGTTTGAAGTTTCACTGATCATAATCATGATTGAAATTCTCTTGGGCATACTGAATTTTCTTATGTTAAGAGGTTTTACACTTGTAAAATCTTACATTAAATTGCAAAGTAATGTAATTAAATATATAAGGGCTCAAATTCTTCTATCTTCCTGTTGCTGTATGGCTGCCGGTATCATCACTCATGATCAAATGATGAATAAAAAGTTCAAACAGACACAAATATGTCATCCTCTCTTGCTTGGCTGTGGCAGTACTGTGCAGCTGGAGCTGAGGTTTGCAAGATATCTAACAGAAGTTCATTTCACATTCAGAACACAGACAGATTTGTGTTGCTGAGTCCCTTTCACATGCACACTCCACACAAGAAGCATGTGCTAAATTGGGTTCAGCCCAGAGCGACAGTTCTTTCAATAACCTTGGAATGCAGCCTACATGGATGGAGGACACTTTAAGTTTTTAGGAGAAATACCTATTAAATTGCCTCTGCTTTTATATTAAAAGTCCAATTTTAATAAAGCACTCTCAGGCATTTCGTTTCAAGTAACTACTGCATTTATATAGCCAGGTCCTTATCTTGCTTTTATCTCACCAACTCTAGCAAAATCTCAATTCAGAGTTTAACATTTTTCTCTTCTGACTTTTGTCCATCTCTCCTTATAGCTTGTCTTCTCTGTTTAACTCCGTGCTTGCCAAAGAAATGCAATTGCCAGAGCTTTTCAGATATTTCCACTTCAATTATTTAATTACAATGCTTCTGGGATTTATATGCTATTCTTTATCACTCCCATCCAGATGTCTCTCTGAGGAGAAATAGCAACAGGGAATTAAGGACTTGAGGTGAGATTTCATGCTTTCTCTCCCCCTTTTCCAGCTCTAAAGGTGTGATGCTGGTAGAGGCGCACAAGTAAAAGTTTGGAGCTTTCTTTCCCTTTCCTCAGCACCTGTAGCATCCAGTTGAGTACAAAACATTATATTTTATTGCTCGATTTTTAATAAATACAGCATTTTAGATGTTAGCTGAAATAATCCTGTCAGTGGGCTTACACTCCTTCATTCTCTGCAGTACTGTGCCCTCTCACCTTTCAGAAATTTGCTTATTTTAGCAATGGCAACGAAGCACTCATATCAAGAGAGATTAATGGACATTAGGCAGCATTTACCTCTGTGTCTCCTCTGGGTTTAACTACAGGATCTGTGTCCAAAACAATCTAAGCAAAATTTGAAAATGCATTTTCAAACCTATTAGCAGCTACCAGTACTGGATTGGATATGAATACTCTGTAAGCAAAACACTGAATTGTGTGGAGTTCCATGTGATAAAAAAAGGTAGAAAATTTCCATTAAAGTTTAATGTACCTGCATCTAGTTTCATAGTGTCATAATGATATATTTTTATTTTATCCTTAGTAAAACTATTCCTTGTTAAAACACTGTAGCTACTGAAAATATTTACTCCTATTCCTTCTAATTTTATCCTTCTGAATTTTGCATATCACTATGTTTCATCCATTTTTTTTCCCCTCATGATACACTCCCTTTCTAAGGAAACAAATTCTTATGGGCAACAGAGCCTTCCTATCATCCTGTGCCCTGAAATACTGTGAGGCATCCTTTAGAAAAGCTCTGCATATCTTTCCTCAGAAATCAGTTATGTCAGCTCTTAGAAAAGCTGACGGCTCTTATCTAAATTACCTCCCAGCTCCACCTGGGATTTGGATGCTTGAAGGAGACTAGATCCTTACCAGATGTGAATCAGCATACCTCTATTGATTTTAATTATATATTGTGACTTCTTATACACACTGATAATCCAGCCTGGAGTAATAGTATAATGGATGGCTTGTTCCCTCCAAGAAAGGAATCTTTCAATTCTTTTCCTCACTGAAAGCATCCAGCCTTGTTTCTTTCACCTATTCCTTCAGTGGCACAGGGATAATGAGACTCTTCTAAAGATTATCCTTTAATAGAAAAAGAATTCTTGTGGTACAGGAGAGTTTCTTCCTGAATTAGCCTTCATTACTCCAAGATATAGCTGTAAGCTACCAAATCCGTATTCACACAGCAGAGGATCTGATTTAGCAGAAGCTCTTCCACTGACCAGTGTCACTGGGATTTAGCTTGGCACCTTCTCTTCAAGCCTTGATGAAGACATGATGACCTGATGAAGGATTGCTTAATACCTTCTCCTTGATGTTAAAGGATCACTGTGGATTTGGACATAGCTGAATAAAAGGCTGGCTTTAAGCTCTACTCTGACATAAGACAAGTGCACAGTAAGTTTCATGTGATTTATGTGCTAATTAGACACTTCTCAGCAGTCAGACTGAGATTGGAAGTAACTCATCCTGAAAACAGTCAGAAACTTCCTCCATTTCTGTGCAAAACACTCCTATTTCAGTTACTACTTCTGAGGTATACAGGTGTATAGCAACACTTCAATACTTGAGAGCTACAGGCAAGTTTAAAACAGTTGACTAACAAAAAAAGCCAACAGCAACGAAGTGTGCTTCTCCATCTGAGAAGACAAAAAAGGGCGATACATAACAGCAATTTGTTAGGCACGGACTGTATATTCTGGGTTATTTGTTGCAGCAATGTGCTGGTAAAGAATAGAAGTGGCAATGTTTTACTCTGTTTTGAAAGCTGTTTATATACATCAAGTTACAGTGTTGACAGAAATAAGATGAAAACACAGTGTGATGAGGGAACACTGAGAGTGGCAGCTCTCCATAATGAAGCAAAGCCATGTTCCTGCTCTCTCTGACCAATGGGTGCAACGAAATTTGTATGTCTCATATACTGAGGTGAAATTCTAAACATAATGGCTGCAGACTGCAGACTGAATAACGGGCTAGGCTCTGCAATCTAGGCTAATTATGTGCAAGTTGAATGTGACGCAGTCTTAATTTGACACATATATTTAAAGGTTGTAGCATTTAGTAGTTTCAGAGGCTGCATTTTCATACCTGTCTCAGCTACTTGAATACCTTTTAAGGATTTTTTTTTCCCTAGGAGAAAAATTACATCATTTCAAAAACTGCTTTTCATACTCACTTAGCAATATTCACTGAAAGAGTACAGACAGTGACTTCAGGGAGTCTGCTTTCTTAAATAGGAATCTCTCACTGTAAATATGAATTCCAGAATTAGACCTGACTAGGTGTTTTGTAAATACACAGCCTGGCCCGTAGTCAAATTCAGCATTATTTTGACCCAGGTTTGTTAAATTTATTGTACTTAGCAACATCACAGCAATTACTGCTGGATGAAGAAAAGAGGCAGTGAATGCTAATTGTAGAGCAGGGCTGAATTTTGAAGGCAGGAACTGTGCTTTAGGCAGGTGATCATTTCACAGAAATCCTTTGTCATTCAACAAGTGAATGAAATCATCTTCCAGCAAACAAAACAGCAAATACAAAAGCCCCATATATAAGTGCATGAAAGTGAATGGGGAAATAAATGCTATCTAGAGTTTACTGATCAAGAAAGTAGGAAAAACCTGCCTGGCAGATTTTTGCTGTTTCTCTAAACCTGAGTAGTCAGACTGTGCTGATCCTGAGTAGTCAAGTTTCTCTGAAGCTTTGTAGCCAGGTCTTTGTTCAATCCCTGAGTGCAAATTGCTTCACATTTTGGCTCAGCAGCAAAATATTTGGAAAGAGTAAATGACTAATGGCTGGATCACAATACTGCCTCATGTTTATCTGATATTTAACCTTAGTAAAAAGTTTCCAGAATTCAAACGCAGGTTATTTTCCACCCTGCTAAAGAACAAAATTACTACAAATATGTCTGTTTCCTGAATATATTTCACAGGCATGTTTATCTTTTTTGGGCTCTTAAACACTTTACCAAAGAGCTTCAATGCAAGACCAAAGAATTTTGTAAGTTCCCCATAGGTTTTCTCTCAAGGTCACATCTATGTTTAAGCACTATGCTGAACTAACTCCTGCTATTAAGGATCTAGTGAGAACTGTCTCATATTTTATGTATGAACTGTGAAATCCCTAGTTGACGTTACGATATAAATGCTTTTACATTATGGTTGAAGACAGCATTCAGATTCTGGATTGCATTGCTCTAACAGTTGTAGACTATGAGTATGTCCTTGTCCTGGAATGTTTACAGTCTAATTATTACTTGAAAGCAGTGCAAGGATGCAAAGTCTCACACCTACAAACACATATATTTTTCTTCTCAATTCCCCGAAGACATATATAAAAACATTGGTAATTCATTTAAAATTGCATTTAAAGAGAAGGAGATTTAGGAAATAAAACTGAGTCTGAGGGGAGAAAAACACTTGAGTAAGACACCTCAAATCACGTGGAAAGTAAAATTTAAGGAAGAAATATACTTGAAAAGTTATTATTTTGTTAGGCAGAACCTGTTCACAGAAAATGGACAGTTATCAGAGTCAAATGAATATGTTCTTATAAATGTATGTCATTATCAAAGACAGACTTTGAAAAATCGGATCAGAATCCCAACAGAGCCATGCAGTCAGATGCCAGAAGAAGTGGGATAAATTTGCTATCTTCCAGAACAAAGGTCTAAATGTGATTCATTCCATATGATTAAGTTTGTGAACAGACAAAATAAATATTAGTCAATAAAATCATGGTTAGAAAAAAAAAACAGGCAGGAGCTTTTAACAGCAGTATAATATAAAAATATTTGCTGTTTCATATAGAAAAAAAATCAATACATTCAAATGACTGTTAATTATAAAAACAACAGAGAATGTATCTCATTTAGTAGGTCAAAAAGGTATTCTGCCATCCCGAGGGTTTGCCAAAGCTGTAGTTAAAGTTGCAATGTGTATTACAAACTGTACTGCAACCTTTAATATAGACAGGTCTATATTTAGAACAAAGAAACACTGTTAGTGCTTTTTAAAGCATTATCAGAGCAGACTGTTCTCAAATGCATGACAGTAGATCCAGTTTGTGAAAGGAATCTCAATCACAGCAAACCAGCCCTGAAACTTTGATTTCAGGTACAAATCTGCTGTGGAACTGTGGCTTCTGCACCTGAATTGCTCTCCAGTAGTTCATGATTCTTAGAGCATAGTCTCTCCCACTTGTCATCTCATCTACAGACCAAATAGAAGTAAAATGCAGGATAAAATTATATACAGTATTTTTCTGCATAAGATGGTGAGTATTTTATATTAGAACGATGAATACACCCAAATGACAAGAGGTAAAGTCTTTGATTTAATTATGAGGAAAAACTACATCACCACTGTCTGCAAGGACATAAAATTCTTATATATAATGAATATAAATTCACTGACAGATCGCATTATGGATACATTACCAAGCTCTCACATCTTCCAAAAACTCATAGGCTGTTACCAAAACTTGACCCTGTTGTTTGATGCTTTTGGATTTGATGCTGTGCCATTTTAAGTTTTGCTGCCTGCCTCAGGGATCATGTGCATACTGTCAACATTGTGGGGGCATACGTGGAAAACAACAGAGATGATCCAAAAGTTCCTGCTATGTGGTTTGGTAGCCAATAAATGACGCGAGAGATGCAAAAGATGTGAGGCCTTGTTGTTTATGGAACTCTGCAGGTATTCATTTGTCTGTGGTTCCCCAGGAAAAATCTTTCCTTCTTAAAGTTCACAGGAACTGCTGCCATACCCATCCAGCATTAATATTCAGAATCTGCACTCATAATCCATTGCTAAGCAACACTTAACAAAATTGATCTTGCATTAAGCAAGCTCTGGAGCTTGAATAATACATTATTTCCTCACTGCTTATAACCAGTGAAAACCTTTGGTTGCCTTTTGAATGTCACAATATTGAAACTTTTTTATTTTAAACATGGATTATAATTGGTTAAAAAGTCCATTTGGATTAAAGATCAGATGTAAATTCATCCTTGGCAATGTTCAGCACTAAAAGTAAATAAATTACAGAAATTATTCAGCCTGTAAAGGCTGTAGAAAAACTTAAAAATCAGAAGGAATGTGATACAGAGACAGCCACATCCTATTTTGCATTCAGATACATTGAGGGCAATTCCTTGTCAGCTACTATGTGTATATCTTACGCATCTCTGTCACTGTTTATTTACATTCTGCATAAAGATCAAACAACTGTTTGCATTTATATGCTGAATACAGGAGTTTCTTCTTCCCATACAAGATTATTTTATGTACATAGGAAATAACCTTGCCTCTCTGGAGTTTTCTGAATGGCTGCTGAGGATGGAATTCCATGCCTTGAAGTTGCTAGAAATTACCTGTTTTGTCTTCTAACCCATTTCTCTGCCACTGCAGGAGAGCTCCCCTGGGTATATTCACCAATGCCTTAATCATCCTGTTCTTAAGAGTCTCAAGTAATGTCTCCTTTGGGAGTTGACTGCAGTCTATTAGATCCTGGTGCTAGACAACACTTATTTATATTCATCCTATATTTATTAAGCCAGAGCTCTTCCTATCTCTCTCCTTCCCTAGACCCTGATACATCAGTTCAAGAGAGAATATGCGAAGTAATTTTCCTATAACTTCCAAAGATCTAGGTTCTGGGATAATTACGTATTCTACCACCTTCAAACCTTTCTTCACTCTCATGGAATGATTTTATACCAAAAACCACTTAAAAATTGGTCCCTAGAGAACTCAAATTGATTCATTTTAATTTCCTTACACTTCATTTCATAGGACAGTTTTCTAAACTAAATTTGAAATATAATTTTAACTCATAATTCTTGATAGACTTCAAGCAAGGTATTAATTTGTTGACATTGCCTATGAATTATTTTCTTTCATGCTCTATTTTATTTCATCAAAGAATCTAGTGACCATTTTGTAATATCTATTATTGATGTAAGGAGTATTTTAAAATGTCTCTTCCAAGAACCTGTACCTTATTGGCAAAGACTGCCCAGGGAGGTAGTGGAGTCTCCTCTGGAGATGTTCAAGACCCACCTGGACACCTACCTGTGCAACCTGGTCTAGGGAGCTGCTTTGGCAGGGGTTGGACTCGATGATCTCTAGAGGTCTCTTTCAACCCCTACAATTCTGTGATTCTGTGATTTGCTTTGAAGTGTACAAGTTATTTAAATGTGTAATGAACATAGACTATGTATCATTTTCTCAAGGGCCCTTTTTTTTTTTTAGAATTAACTAAAATATTGCAGATTCTTGTCTTTAGAACTATTTTTTCCTATCATCAGTGTAAAACTTCATGTTATGACCGTTCCTTGTTTCATTTTCTTGATCACTCCCTGCATAGTATCATATACAAATTTCAGGATTGGGCTGCACGTGCCTTTTACCAGGTAATCGAAAGAATTAAAGAAGATAGTCCTAACATTCACACTTGATTTTTCACTACCTACTTCTCAACAGGACCAAGACTTGTGATTACATCTACTACAGATGTACCCTGTTTACATGTTCCACAACAAGCAGAACGGGAGAAGTGTTCCCCAGATTACTTCTCTGCAGTGTCCTTTCCACCCTAGCTACTGGATCTGCGTCATCATTTTGTCAAATACTTTACATTTTTGCCTGTCTATTTTTGAGTCTTAATACCTTTATCTCTCCTGAAATTTTGCTTATTCATTATACTCCACCCTGTTTCATTCCTTATCTTTATTTATGAAGGCAGCAAGTCACGATTTTCCTGGGATAACACATGGTCCAGTGCTGTAATGTTAGTGCATCTGATGCAAGTATCTCACCATTTGAAGGAATTGCACTTTTTCCACCAAGTTGAGAAGAAAAATATTACTCAGTGCTCTCCCATATAATCGTAGTGTTTTGCTCCTGCTGAATTTGCAAATGTATATTTATTGGGCATAAACCAGGATGTAAATACCTGGAATTAATTATACAGTCTTTGTATTTTGGGATGAAACATAACAGTTTGCATTTGTTACTAATGCAGGAAATCAAATTATCAATGTAAAGAAAAAGATTTTTGTCCCCTTATTTCCTCCTTTTGAGGATTTAGTAATAGAGATTTCTCAGTTGAGTGCAGTTGAGGGTCCAAAGCCACAGTGCTGACTTTGCACCTTCTCCTGACTATTTAGCCTCATGCCTACAGCTGCAGCCTTAGTTTTTGACCAGCCAAGCAACAAGTTTTCTGTTTCCTGTCGAATAAAACGCTAGCAACTGATGACCTATCTTTTGCTAAAACTATTTCTAAATTTTATTTAGAAGTGTGGAAACAACTCCAGCATGTATCAGCAGGTTCTTTGTTCTTTTGACACCTGTACTCGGCGATAGTTTGAACTACAGATAGTAGGATATATTGGTCAGGTTTCTGAAGTCTCATTTAAAATTGATAGCTTAAAATTGCACATCATAAACAGTCCATTGAGCTTGTCAGAATTTACATATCTAAAAAAATAAATTGAGACATAGGATCGTCTGCTTAATTGTAGCATCTTGCAAGAGAGCTGCAGAGAGGAACAGAATATATTGCAGCTCTTTTCAAGCCATCATTGTTAAATCCTTCTATTGAAGATGACAGCAGAGGACAGAAAGTTCCTCTTATGTGGCATCAGTATGACGGTGATTGTCTCCTAATAGGTTCTTTCAGGCAGTGTGGTCTCTACTAGTGGCCTACATGACAACATTTAATAGTTTGTTCTTCATTTGAGGCCAGACTTCAGTCCATCTCCTAGACGTTTAAATTTCATGCTTGTGTACATCCTCACACATTTCCCTGTGTGACTACTGTCGTTGCCCTGTCAATAATGTAATAGTCCCCTTAAAAGGAGCATGTGGGCCTGAAATGTGCAGGCCTGACTTGTGCTAGTAGTATTCATTTCTTTCTTCAGGGGGATCTCACCTGTAGCTTAGAAGCCTGCAATTTATATTTCATCTGAGGTCACAAGGGCTGCTTTTTGTGAATTGAATTTAGGGAAACATGCACGTAATCATGCTCTGCTGTTCTTCTCTCAAATGATCCAGAGTGTGTCCATGCAACCAAGAATCCTGTACTTGTAGATGAGGGAAAACTAATACTTAATAGGTTATTTGCCAGGCCCTCTGGCAATGGCAGTAAGTTGTCTATACTCAATTTGAGCTGACTTTAGGATCCCAAAGTACTTACGAAAAATATTAAACCTTTGGTTGAGATGAAAAAACCTTTTTTATTTGAGCATATTGCTACCGGGTTTCTGCAGCTGTAGTGGTCTCCAGAGTAAGAGAACTGACAAGTGTCTGAAAAAATCTAAGAACTACTTTGTTTATCCTCATGTCTCAGACTTCAAAATTGGTTACTCTTTGATATGATTAGCAGCAATTCAGGATAAATTTGCAAGCTCGGAACCAGTTCCATAAAGAGCAGTGCTATTCTCATTTCATCAACCCTATCAGCACGAGTATGAGGAGCTTGTATTACATTAGAAAGACAATCTGCTCTTCGCACAACTTTCTTGGAAGGGATATTGACTACATAAGAATGATGAATCAAAGACATAGAGCCAAGAAGACTTCAAGAAATTATCTAATCGATCTACAAAGAGTTGGCAAAAGTTATCTCCTTTGCTTACACTTTGTTTCCCTCCCTACAGACTGCTTTCAGAGCCTGATGATGCACAGAGAAAAAAGGTTTATTGTTTCAGGCATTTCTGTCCCTTGGTGAAAAACTTTTCCAGTTTATGTGAATAGTTCCTTGGAGTCTGTTCAGAAGGAAACAGTTCTGGTTTTCCCCTCTTGGGGAATACTGTTCTTGGGTTAGACCAATGAGCAGTGCATTTTATCCCTTTTCATCCTGTCCATTATTTTTAATCTCTGCATAAAGTGAGAGGAACTTTCCTACAAGTTGAAATGTCATTTTTTTTTCAGTGTTTTGAAAACTTCCTTGATCCTCTGAAGATATTCACATATCCTACTTCCAAGTTTGGAATCTCTTGTTTTCTGAGTGACTTGGAATCCTCAAGAGTAGGAATCAGAAAAAGAAGAACATTTTCCCTTGAAGCAAATGTGATCTATATCTTTTCTCATATTCATGTCCTCGTAGATTTGATTAGCCCTCCTATGAGAAAGCGTGAAGTCCCGATTAAACGCCCCCAGACACAGTTCTTAGCTTGTTCTGTGCTTTTGTTTGTTCATTTGTTTTTGCTTTTGCTAAAAATACTACTTTGGTCATCTTGTCGGCTTGTGCACCAGAGTCCTACCTAAAATTAATACATCTCAGTTCCTCTCAGGCAGATAGTCCATTTATCTTCTGCTGCAGTGTAACACAATGTTCCTATGAAGAATTTTTCCTAGCTGCTAATGACTCTGTCATGGTTTTTGATGTAGCACATGTTCTGTTAGGGCATGTGAAATCACACAGGTCTTTGCTATTACTGCATTTCTTTCCAAACATCTGCAAAATTTTTGCTGAAACATATGGTACTGTGTGCTACCTCATGTAGTACTTTTTGTGTGGACTTTGACATTTAGTTCTGTATATGGCTGTGGCCCCAAGCATCCATTCGTGAAAGAGCAGTGGATTATTTTTACTCTCTGTGGAATCAAAGCGCTGCCTACCTTCCATAAATTACATCACAGTATAAATTTCATTTAGCAGATTCTGATTGCTATGTCTGGAGTGAATTCTGAGTCCTACACAGTTTCTCTGACAGAGCTGTGTTCCCAGTTCTGTGTTGGTCCCCTCCTCCCTTGGTGGATTCAGTCCTTCCTACACACCTTAGAACTGCATCTCCTTGGGCTACATTAGTCTGTGGACGAATTCTTCTTTTTGTACTCTGCATTTAATAACTTAACACTCGTTTTTCATTCCCATGCAGAGTGAAGTACTCCTCAGATTCCTTTAATACAGCTTCAAACTTGGCCAGAGTTAACTGAAAGCACATCAAGCATTTCAAAAGCAGTTACTGTGAGATATAAAGTGCTGTCTGTCTGCCTCCCTTCTTGCCTGTTCAGTGCTTGCTGACACAAGGTGAAGTTTTGCATCCTCCACATTTCAAGACAGTGTCACTACGAGTAAAGAATCTCCCTTTTAATTCTTGCCCCTAAGAGTTTCTCTGTTGTCATAATCCTGATATCATAGTTCAGTAATTGTTTAAAGAATGGGAAGATGTCCAGAATTCTTTTAAATGTTTGCCTGTTTTCTGTCCAGCACATGGTCCTTCACAGAATACCGCCTTTAGTGCAAGGATCTACTTGAAGTCCAATTCTCCACCTCACTGAATTGATTGTTTATAGCAGCAGGAACGTTTCGCTGCATCAGGATCTGCCCCTGTTGTTCTTGAGCTGTGACTGTAATGGGGCAGGCTTAGCAATATGCAGCCTGTGGTGGCTCGGAGCCAATAGCCAGGTCTGTGTCACCTTCAGCATCCTAAGGCTTGAGGCTGACTACAGTAATCAAATATGCAGAACCCTATTGCTGCACCTGCACCATACAGTCCATATTTCTCACATTTCTTACTGCCAGCCTGGGTGCTGGGAGATGCAGATGCTGACTCTGCCTTGCACCTTTTGCCTCTCAACTATTGCAATACATAATGGCTCTCTTCCCTCCCTGCCAAAACACTTCAGCTTATGCACACCAACATCAAGTGATTTGGTGATCGTGTAAAACAGCATTTTTTTCTCCCCCGCAAGGGTTCAAGTTATTGGAGAAGAGAATCATCAGCTTCCCTAGAGAGCTTAAGCTTCATGACTACAGTGTTGTGGCAGGGAGAAAGAAAATTGTTTCTCTACATTATCTGAGAGCTGTGCATTCTAGCACATTCTCAACATTGTCCCCCATAGGAAAACACGGGAGTCACGAAGTCTGTGAAGGGTTTATGAGTATGCAAACCATTACAGCTCCTTTGTGGCTCATCTTTATTGTCTTCATCTTTATACATCAATACTTCTGTTTTATTTTCTTTAATGAAAAGAGGGTTTAGCAGGAGCCAGATGATTGCTTGGTGCAATAAATCCTCCTTTCTTGTTGTTTTCACGCTAGTCAGCGAGTTCACGTCTGATCCTAACCATATGTAACTGGGTTGTAGACCCGGCCTCTGAAGTTGCAGGACATTTTGGGACTTGTTGTCCATCAGGCAGCACTTCTTCCACACTGACTCAGTAATCTCCAGGAAAGCTGCTGCTTCTTCTTAAGGATCTCAGTATGTATTTATATAAGCAAAAGAAAAGCGGTATAGGAAGAATAAAGTAACTGAAAGGAGAAAGGGAATTGTGGACGAAATGGTCAGAAAGAAGAAGAAGAGCTCAAAATAGGAAGAATTCATAAGTCTGTGGTAGAGAGAAAAGAAAATAGAGATACAAAAAATAGGACAAATAGAAATAGTTAAAAAAAAAAAAAGAATACCATGTGGTAAGAACAAATACACCTGGCATTTCCTTAACTTCTAAATGCATGCAAATTTAATTTTTCTATTTCAGCCATTAATTACGCTTCAACTTCCATACAAATTTAATCCCTGAAATCTGTGTTAATGGAGTTATTTATTATCATTTGGTAGTGTGGCATCTCACAGATGTTCAAAACAGTCTTAGCATGCTAAACACTGGACAGACAGTGTGATATTCCACATGATCTTCAACCACCTATTTCTGTTCATATATTACAGAGAGGGTTTATGGAACTTTCTAAGGATACCTGGCAATGGCAAATCTTGTGGTGATGGTTTTCAGGCTGAGCAGAGATATCAAACTTTGTACCAGTCTTTCTATCCAGATGAGTATAAAGTCTGAGGACAAATTTAATTCCAATGACTATTTTCCACCGGAAAATGAATATTGTATGGGCAGAGTTAACTCTGGCATTTAATGGTGAGATTTCTACGCTACAATATTTATGCCAACCAATTTTTGTGATGGAATCCCTTGTAAAAGTTCCAGTAGTAATAAAAGACACTATAAAATAATGCTTCCATTTTACAAGGTACTCTGTGAATAACGTAAGATGGCTTTTGCCACGATGACTATACCCACTAGAAAGATAAGGAAGTGAAACCATCTGTTAAATATAAAAATTGGTCATTAAATTGGTAAATGCTCTGATATGACTTGAACAAACTGATAGGACATGAGCAGACAGATACACGCGGGGTAACATTTTTTGCTTTGCCTTTTTTTTATATTAGTCTGCACATCCTGAAGACAGTAATCACAACTGTACCTCTTTTTTTATTTTTGCAAGCTCTTTGTGGAGTCAATAACAACCTTCAGCAAACAACCCACAGTGCCTAGGATAGAATTCTGCTCTGAGGCATCCATCATTCAGATGAACCTGTTTCTTTTTACTGATGACAGAGGAAAATGTGAAGGATTAGCCCCAGAAGTCAGAACTTAAACACTGCCCATACTGGCTTCAATCTTGTCTTTCAATTTTGGTGTAGCTTTGACTTTGATTATACTTTTTTGTGTGCATGAGAATTCAAGTCTTTTCAGTTTTACAAGTATTTTTCTCTTTTCTCTTCAGACAACTGTAGGCAAGATAGCTCTGCAAAGTGGTAAAAACTCAGCCCTCAGAAACCACTCCCAAGCACTTTATTTATTCATTATTTGTATTGTTGTTTTCCTTGAATTATTATGTTTCTAACACACTTCTACCATAAACTATGAACACCTTTTATTTTTCCCAGAACTGGACAGTATTTCAGTTCATGTAACTCTGGGATATTAGAAGAGGATACTGGGAGAAGAGGAGGCTCAGGGGAGACCTCATTGCACTCTACAACTTCCTGAAGGGAGGTTGTGATGAGGAGGGGTTTGGTCTCTTCTCCCAGGCAACAAACAGGACCCGAGGAAATGGCTACAAGTTGTACCAGAGGAGGTTTAGATTGGACATAAGGAAAAACCTTTTCTCTCAGAGAGTGGTCAGGCACTGGGATGGCTTGCCCAGAGCATGTTGTGGGATTTTTCCAGTCAGTAGGTGTTTTTTCTCACAGTGAAATCACTGATGTTGGGGTTAAGTGGTTCAGGACATAAACACCAAATGCAGCATCTTCAAAGTAGCCAGCATCACTTTGCCAGGAAACCATAATTTTCCTGCCAGTTGACATAGTTGTAACACTCTTGTATCAAGTACTTAGCAAATTCTTGCAAAATTCCGGATTCCTTTGCTATAAAATATGGATGTTTTATGTAGAAAAGAAGTCAGGAGCAGAGGTAAATAAAGAGGTCAAATCAGAACTTGTATTTGTGGTATTTTTAAATTGCAGTCTATTGTAAAATGGACAAATGTCTCAGTAGCTTTGTATAAGCCAACGATCACTTACTGCACAGGTTAAACTAGTTTTTCTGCACAATTGCCCAGCAGAGCTAACAAAGCTGAATGTGCAGTCCTGAGAGACACAGGAGGAAATAAATCCCTTATCTGTTAAAAAGATACAGCGGAATACGGGAGATACGAAGAGATGTTAAATCAAGGTCTGTGCCACTGCATGTACTTTTAAAGTGATATATTTTTAAATCCACTTAAATTACAAGAGCAAAATTTTCCTAATGCAGTAGTGAAGGTACAGAGTAAAGTGCGGAAATGCAATTTAAACATTTGTTACTGTAAAGATTTTCTTTCTTGAGTGAATGTTTAAAAAAAAAATGAACTCAGTGGAAATGCGTCTCACAAGAGGAGGGGAAAACCCATCAATAAACCTCCACAGTACATTTTCAAGGCTCTACAACAAAGACTGCAGCCACTGCCTTAAGACCTACAGATACAATCATGATGGTGAAACAGTGAGTCTTGGTGTCACGCAAAGATAACTGGGGGAAGTAGAATCCTTTACATGACCCGTGTGTGCTCTTGCTGTTGGCTTCACTCTACTGGGCAGACAGCTGCTTGCTACTGGCTGTGATGTGGGATAAGTTCAGTATGGCTTTAGGGTAAAAAGGAGTGTCTGGCTTCATTTTCCAGGCATCCTTTATTTAGTCTAAGGGGAAGTCATCCTATTCTATTTATGTTGTCTGCAATACTGGTGCTGAAGGCTTTCTGTATTAACTGAAAGTCCCGAAGTGCCCTATTAAGACAACTATAGCACTGCTCTGCATGGGAAACATAGCTGGAACTGAGATCTGGCTCTTTATCCTTCAGTGTGTGAAATGCTTTCTGCACCAGATTGTTTCCAGATTAAAGCCTGAACATGCTGCAGCACGGGGAAAGTGGCAAGGCATGATTGTAATTACAACTCCTGATCACATGATTTACACAGCTCAAATGAATTAGCAAATAATAATCCAAAATCAATATTGTGGCACTTCTCGCAGCTGAAAGCATATTAACTGTCCTATACTTCTAGCTTGGAAGAAAGGAACTTTTTACATCTAAAACACCCAGCAGCTGAATTATCCACTACAGAGAGATCTTACATTCTTGTATGAGGATTAAAGGCAACCGTAGCATTGTCCAGAGATAAAGAAAAAGCAGCCAACAAGTGTATTTCTAGTCAAGGATAATAAGCAGGTTGGAGGTGAAATGTTGCAGCTAGAAGATAGAGATTCCTATCAGAGTTAAATAGAAAGACTGTGTTTTGTTGGATCAAGATTAGCCACATTTTATTAAGTAATTAAGTAAATGAAGATGTATTTCTGACACAAATATTGCATGTATGAATGTGATTAGTTGCTATACAAGGCTTCTCTAAATTACCATTCAGGAATTTGACTGGTAACCATCATAACCCGCTTAATACTACGTGAAGTTCACTGTACTGAAGTCACCAAAGGTCTCAATTTGCCCTGCTGTGCCAAAACAAATATGCCTTAAAGAAGCGAGCTGATGTAAATATAGAAAAAGTAAAACTCCTACAAATTTAGTGGGAACAATGTTCTGCTGCTCTACAAATCTGATCTGGCAATTCATGAATTGAAGAAATGGTCAGTGGAGGATTAAATTAGTCTAACCTCTAGTGGGATCACGAAAGAAATAGCAAGAGTATCCACATAGAACTGGTGAGCACTGCTATAGTCCCTTGTCCATAACAATCCTCAAGTATTTGTGAGTAGCGAACACGATGGCTTGGATTGGGTTGGGTGGGGTTGAGTTGATTTTGTTGTTTCTTTTTTCTTGTTTCTTGGCAGTGCTCATTGCAGCAATGTCTGGGATGAACTGTGTGAGTCAAATAGAGCTGTATATAGCATCAAACTGTATATAGATTATAACTAAGAAAAAGGAGAAAGCTTGTGATCACCCTTTAATCCTTACCTGTCACTGAAACTGTCATATAGGAATGTCTGTGCATAATGGAAGGATCTCAGGGTGTAACTCTGGACAACCTTTAGAAAAATGGTATATTCCAGTGTAGAAGGGAGGGTGGAGCAAGGTGATAAGGTACAGATTTACATCCAAGTCTGCAGGGTTTTGGTTTGGATTCCTTCTATTTGTTGTTTTTATTGGGTTATGTTTTGACCTCCTGCAGGCAAGTAGCTTTCATTAGATTCTATGTGCATTGAGGGGAAAATGCAATACTTGGATCTAAGTATATACTTGTTCTCTGCTGTTAAAATTAATAAACCTTCATTGTTGTTTTTTTTTTTTCAGCCCCAGAGGCTTTTATTGTGGTTATGTGATATTTAGGAACTGTATTTAAAATCAAATCTAGGAAGAGAACTGTGTGCTGGGCTCAGTGCGCAGATACAGCAGCAAAAGATTAATAAACTTGAAACTTTCCCACGTCATTAAAAAACAGCAACACGAACTACCCAAACTGCTTGAAAAAGTGTAATTAACCCAATTTTCAGCTTTCTGTGAGAGAAAGCAACCTTTTTACAACACAACAGCTCCTGTACTTCCTATCCCTCGAAGCACTCAGCAGTAGGAGCCAAGGAGTGCCTTCCTCACAGAGGATGGATGCAGCAGCTACGGGCGGCATGGGCAGCACAAAGCCCACCTTCTCTGTGCGATGTGGGAGCAGAAACCTCTGTGTTGTAGGGCTCGCTGACACAGGGAGAGAAAATTTAGAAGACGGGGGTGACTGCCCTCTGAAACGTCATTACTCCCGGACGCTATGGGCACAAACAGCCCCATAGCACTCAAGGCCAAAAAAAATAAATAAATAAAAGGCAAGAAGCAGTTGGTATTTGCTGGGCACCGTTTACTGGTTTGCTCGTTTTTAAGGCGGATTTCCTGGCCGGGGCACACTTTCAGAGCGCAGCAGGACGCACGGATTCCCACGCTGATGTTCCCATCCCGCCGCCTCTTCACGAGACGCTCCTGCCGGCACGCGTGGCAGGTGCTTTGCCGGGATCGCGGAGGGGATCTGCTTCCCCTTCCGCTCCCGTTTAGGAATAGGGGTGATGGGGGTCTTGACCCCCGCGACCGTCGCAACAGCCGCCACGCAGTCGGGATGCGCCCGCCCCGCCCTCCCGGCCGCACCGCCGCCGCTCGGCCCGCAGATGGCACCAGACCTCGGCTGCTGGCACAGACCCCGCACACGCAGCCGCCCGCACACGCCCGCAGCCGCTGACGGAGCCTGGCGGGGGCTGCTGGCTCTCCCACCCGCCGCCCCTCCGACCGCCGCCCGAGCAGCGGCAGCCGCGAGAAGAAGAGGAGGAGGAGGAGGAGGAGGAGGAAGAGGCGGCGGTGCGCGGAGCTCCGGCCGGCAGCAGTGCGCGGAGGTAGGAGCTCCGTCTCCGCCTCAAAGTTCGCGGAGCTGCTCCCGCGGGAGGCTTTGCTGGGGTTCGGGAGCGCGTTCTTTACCCTTTGCCCGGTGCCCGGCCCCGGGTAACCCGTTCTGCCGCCTGCGTTCTCGCTGCCGCTCCCCTCCCCTCGGGGCTGGGCGGTTGGGTGGGTCTCGGCGGAGCTGCCGGCTCCGCAGACAGAAGTTGGCGAGAAACGCTAAGGGAGCGAAGCCCGGAGCCGGGTCCCCTCAAACTTCCCCGCTCGAGGAAGCAGCCCCCGCAGCGCACCGCTCCTCTGCTCTGCTTGCAGATGTCGGGGGTGCTGCTCATCGCCGCCTGGTGCTTCCTGCAAGTGGAGAGCCGGCATCCTGAGATCGTCACGGGGAGCAGCAATCGCGGCAATTTCCTGGACAATGACAAATGGCTGAGCACCGTTTCGCAGTACGATAAGGACAAGTACTGGAACAAATTCCGGGATGTAAGTACGGCTCTGTTTAGCGCATACTTCGTGTTTTTGCTTCAGTGCGTGGCTGCTGGCTTTTAGAAGATGTGAGTGGAAGAGGGATGCAGCTCGGGCTGCTGCTTGTGCTCAGGATGCTCAGAGCCGTTTGGCAGCTGGGCAGGCAGCCCTGGCGCTCTTGGTTACCCCGCGGCTCGGGGTGCGCGGGGCTCGACGTCAGCCTTAGTGGAAGCATAACGCTCCTCGGCTCTCCTTCGGGGAGGAACTTTGAGAGAAGTTTCAGAGCTGCTTAAGGGGCTCTTTAACTGTGAATGATGAAACAGTGTGTCTGTGAGAAGGGGACATTGACCAGCTCGAGCCACAGGGTGGTTAACACTGAAGGCTGCTCTTGTTTGCTTTGGTTTTTGGGGTTTTTTTTTCGATTTTTTTTATTTTTTCTTTAGCCTGTAGATTTGTCAGAAAATATTTTATTGCCCATTCAGATCGTGGAGGTTTTGGCATCGGTGTATGGAGGAAGCAGTGCTTTGACTCAGTGCTTTTCAGCCTAGAAAATAAATGTAACTTCGGTAGACATCGCTAGGCTATCAGCACAAAAAGAAATCTCTCTCAACACTGAGCTTTGAATTTCGCTAGTTTGAGCACGACTGAGTACAGCACATAAATGAGAGTGGAAAATGCAACGCTGTGATGCGTGTCACATTCCTGGAGCTCCTTTTGCTTTCGTTGCCTGTTCAAAATGCTTTCCTGGAGCGTGCACGCAAAAGCCTGCTCCGTGTTCCTATGGCTGGAGAAGGGAAAAGCTGCTGTTGATGTTCAGGAGCACGCTGGGGTTAAATGTTGACTGCAAGGGATTTGTGTACTGTGACTGTAGGACAGGGAGGAGAAGTGGCTGGCAGTTGTGCTGCTGTCCTGGGAGCTCGTTGTGTGTGGGGGCTGCTTATTATTTATTCTCACTTAAGAAGCACAGGAGCTTTATAATGTGCAGAAAAGTTAAAGTTCCACGTTATGCAGTGTTCTCCGTGGCCTTAACAGCGTTCCTTACATTGCAAAAGGAAGCTGAAGTTATTATAGTTAAATGTCACCTGGCTTTGCTTAGCTTATTCTCTCAATGTTTTTCTGTAGTTCTGTGTCTGAAAAACCGTGCTGTGCTCTGAATTTCAACGTAGCAAAATACAGATTTACATATAGCACCAACAGTTATATCAGAATGTATATTTGCATGCAGTCACTGTGATGGCATTCACCTCTTGGGACTATTGGAGTTCTCCTATGATGGATGCCTGGAGAAGCCAGGAGAGGAGGTTAATTCCTATATCCTACTCTGCATGACAATGTAGCACCATCTGAAAACCATAAATTGAATGAACAACCTACAAATTCATCTAAAAATATTTTTAATTAGGGGCAAAAATATAGCAGGAGACTCTCCCCATCTTTCAACAGTTTCCTCCCAGATTGAGACTTTGTGTTAAATTGTACTCATTGAACTCATTGATGTGTTTCCTTTTATGCCTCAAATAAATAAATTTAAGGAAATCTGGAGTCCTTGCATCTTCTCTTCTGATCTCCTTTCCCCAATCCCCCAGGTGTGACTGTCAGAGACATGATTGCTCTTCCTAGGAAGAGGAAGTTGCTAACCCTGCTCACAGCAGGGGCTTTGGAGCTGGGAGATGGTTAAGGTCTCTTCTGACTTGAGCCATTCTGTGGTCCTGTATTCATGAGTATTACCTCTTTCATGTTTTAATGGTTCACGACTGAAAATAATTCCTTAATGTAAAGCCTCAAAGTTCTTTCCCATAGAAGGAACTCTTAAACCAGTCCTCTGCCAAGCAGAGAAGCAAGTAATACGAAATCATGCAAATTTTAGATAACTTTCTATTCAGCTGTTTTAATGGTTCTGTTTAATTACTTCAAAACTACCATGTTATAACTGTGTATGATTATCCATGAAACATTTTATGTGGCAAATTAATAGAGACTGCTAATCATCCTCAAAGCTTTTTCAAAGAGAAAATATATAAGCTTGCATACATAATTAAACATTTAATAACATATTTTCAACCAAAGTAATTTTAGTGTATCATAATCTTCTGAGAGAGCTTCTGTGCACAGAGATGAAGACATGCATTTGTACAGTTTGTGCCAGCACAGAAGATGTAGTAATGACTTCACAGCAATGAAGAAATCTAGTTCTTGCTTCGTGGTTGAGGTATCTTGGGATAGATTGGAAAAAAACTGCTTAGTGAGAAGACACCTGGCAGTATTAACTGGAGCAGATTAGCATTTCATTTCTAATTGTTGAATTGAGGGGCAACGATTTTCCTATCTTCCCTTCATTCTCACACTGTAACTATATATCATGAGATGAAATTCTCAGTGTGGGATTTGTGCAAGAATCCGGAGTTTAGAAGTGACCTTTCAGTTAATACCTTCTTGGGTTGGACAAAACAGCTGCTACAGATCAGAGGGCCTTGGCCATACCATACAAATCAGCAGAAGCAATGTTGCAGGAATAATCATAGTTACCTGCTGTAGCTTTCCTACTTTTTAGGTCACGTTATATAAATTATGCTGTGCAAATATCTACGTAACTGTGTTGGTATGCACTAGGAGGAACAGTGCACGTATGGAGCTCAGATTTGATTGCTGTAGATATGGACACTTTGTTGAATGTAGTGTGTGCATGTTTGTGTTGTATATGTGATACGCATGTAAATCTACTTTAATGTTGCAATGGCACCTGGTTTCTTAACATACAGAACACAATTGAATATAAGATTTTAAACTGGAGTTCCCTCATCTTTTTCAGTTATTCCTTTCAAAAGTCAGTTGGTTGGACAGTCTCATTGAGCTGTTGTCTCATGTGGCCTGATTTGAGTGGGCAACTTGATTGCGGGTTTTTGTTTGTTTTGTTTTCAGTAGGACTTGCATTTCTCTTGGGAAAAGACAGCATGGTAGCTACGCATAACAGCCCAGCAGTCATTATCCTTCTGTGAAAAGACTGCAAAAAAGTACACCTCATTTTAAGTCTGCATTATATCCATGTAATCAGGCTAAATTTTTCAGTCTGACTGAATTTCATAATATCGTTGTGCTCTGTAACATTTTCAAAAGGCCATGAGGGATCTCCTTAAAACAAATGAAACTTCACAATATAATCTTATCGTGTGACTTGACAACAATTTGTGCAGTACTTAATTGCTTCATTTTTAAGACAAGCAAAGCCTGTTAATGAATACTTAGGACCATGTGACGGATGTTTTGTGAAGCACTTGTTCTTGAAAACCTTGTAGATGGTCCAGCCATCAAGTATCAACGATGGTGTAATGTCTCACATATTGATATGCTTTAAATATGGTCTGAACTTGATAGTCCTGTCTTCTACCCCATTTTCCCAGTCTGTCATGGGCTTTCCATATTATGAAAACAAATGCTAAGGTCTCCATCATATCAGTCAGATCTGTCAAGAGAGATTCGTTGGTGTAAGAAGAGCTTGAGTGCAAATTTAGCACCTGAATATGAATCCTTAATGTCTTAGAAAGCATTTAGTATGTGGATGGCCTTACATGTTATTGTAATAGGTCATACTGCAGCATCTTATTGTATTCATAGAGGTTTGGCACAAAATAAAACTCCTCTTAGTGTGAGACCTGTCTTCATCAAGATAATATGAGTGCACTAATTCTGCTTGGACTTCTCTCTGTTATATTATTAATGCTTATATAAAAGAGGTAATAAGTTCAGATAGCTATGCATTAAACTGCTAAAATGGAAAAGAACAGAAGTTAAAAGAACTTAGAGGATATAATACAAACCATACAAGGAATTTCTATGAGGCTGAAAGCGAAGAATACTGTCATGATCTGGTTTCAGTGCATGTTTATGTATGGAAGGTTGCCAGACCATGTCTGAGCATTAACTAAGCTATATCTCTGAATTTTACTGCTTGCAGAGTTTCAATTCATGTTATCATGTTAATACTCTTGTGCATCATATGTCCTGTGATGTTTTCAAGCTGTGCTTGCCTAATAAACAAGATGGGAGATATATATATTATTTCACAAATTTATTGTAGGTAAATAGTTGCTTGTAACTATTAACAGTTACATGTAAGAGAGGTTACATGTTAGGTTTCTGTTGACATAGACCACCAGCCCCTGGCATAGATAGATAAAGAAGGAATTTTGGCCTTTATTCATTTACAGTACCTCTCTGAGCAGATTGAGTTCATCCTCACACCTGTGCCGAAGTGCAGTGAGAGATGGTAAAGCAAATACAGAGCCAGGAACTGAGGGATATGAACTGTGTTGTTCCAGCATTGGCACTGGTGGATTTGGGAACTCTGTTCTGGCTTCTTCATGCTTCTGCCCCTGCTTTTCTTCTTGTTCCTCTTAACCACTTTCATTTGTTTAGCCCATAATTTGGAGTGTGGTAGTGAAATTTGATAGAAGAGTTGGAAAGCATGGCCAATATGGAGAAGGATTGGAATACCAAGCAGGTAGAACTTGAAGACCTTGAGAACTCAAGTAATAGAAATGAAATGAAATTTTTGAGTACAAAGCAGAAGGTCATTTAACTGAGAGCTAAAATGAATTTATTCTGGGTCCTGGCAGCTTAGCTTGAAATAGGTGAGAGGGGAAAATCTGTGTACTTTTATTGATTTTTTCAGAGTTATTCTAAGTAACAAAAGTAATGCTCCTCTGAAGAGAGGAAATATGCAGTAAAACTGCATGAAATGAAAGATTTTTGGCCTTGCAAGTTATGCCAAGGGTAAGACAGTCATAAAGGAGGGTTACAGTGCACTTAAAGAATACCTAATTAGTGAATGCATCCTGTCATTAAGGTGGCTGGGTTATGTAACAGGACACAGGCACCTCAGACATCCGAGAAGATTATCATTCCGTGACCACCTTGAGATTTAATCAAAGGTGAGGGCCGTGTGCCTGGCTTCTGGTGGATCTGGACTGAAGCACAACAGAGCTGAAATGTGATTTATAAGTTCACTCAGGCACTAACATACTTTCTTAGGGCAGTCCTTATTCAACAGAGAGACAAGGCTGGAATATAAATGTAATTGCAAAGTACAGCTGAGACGCATCTGCCACAGGTGCATGAAGTTTAAAGGAGTAGCAGAATACTGAGACCAGATTTGTGCAAATGTAATTTGTCATCAGCTTCGTACAGATGTGCTATTGGGGAACTGTTAGGTCAGGGCTTGAACTGGTGATTGAACACCTGGTGAAGGGGTGGGGCTGGCCCAGGGAGCACAGGCAAATTGTTTGCACCTGTCCTCTGCATGCCATCAGAAGGGGTGGACCCAGGATGGACTCATAAGGGGCAGCCAGTGAAGGGAGAGCATCTCGGGTTGGTGCTGCTTCCTGAGAGGGTGTGCTGTGTAGTTTGAGAGCCCTTTTGCCACTTGGGTGAGTTCAACTCTTCTTTCTGTATGTGACTATTGGCCTTTCTGCAGATACTTTGACTGGTATTGCTAAGAACCTGTCAGAAGCAATTTTGCTCCTTTGTGAGCAGAACATATGCTTACCGATGCCTGTCTCAAACTTGACACTTTCCTTCTGCAGTGGAAAGAGGAATAATAATGGCATTTATGTCAGAGTAATTAACTTGGGAGGTATGGAAAGCCTACTTTTTTGATGAGTTGACATGTATCCACCTTGCCTAGAAATGACCTAAGACTCTAAAGCTCCACAGTTCAGTGGAAAACTATGATGCTAGTTTCTATGTTTTTAGTTATAACTCAAATATTTTCCTCACAGAAATATTCTGTGGACTGCAGTAGCAAATCAAATCCCTGCTCCAAAATCCTGTGTATTTGAAGTTATCGCTACTACGTTTTACCAAATTTTTAGAGTAATCATTCAGGGATTCTACTGCTTTCTGTTGAATATTACATCTGGGATGAAAACTAATTTTCCTTGTCGTAGTATCTGTTTATTCAAAGGCTGTTTGATTGTTTATTTCTCTGCGTAACTGAAAATGAAGTTAATCCAGAAGGTCTGCACTGAAGTTCTGTTGAAGTTGATGATCGAGCTCTCAACAACTTTAGCAGGACTGAGTTTGACTGCCATATTCCTCATCTTTCTGCTTTCTTACACAAAGGACAATACATGAAAGACCAGTTAGTTTTAGTAGTTATTTTTTCCATTTGGAAGGCACTATGGAATTGGAAAAGGCTGAAAGATGTTGTTGTTTTGACCAGCATAGATAGCTTCATTATTCTAGGGAGATGCTTCAATCTGAAAATCAAACGTTTCCAGTGTATGAAGTACACATCTGTCAGATCTTGAAGCAAGAAAGTGCAGTTGACACAGGTGAGGTGATGCTGCTGTCTCCAATGTGAGCTTCTGTATTTGCAACGCTTCGTTTCAGTTTTACATGGGTCCTTTTTGCAGCTAAGGTATCAACCCTTAGTTCTAAATGATCTATCAAGTGGATTAACACCTGTGGTTATCATTTGTGGATTAGCTCTTGCAGGTTGGCAGCTGAAATTGAATTACACCTTTGGACTGAATGTCTAATACTTAGTGAGTTTCATATGATTCAAAATAAAGTTTACGGATAAGTAATTACTAAGCTACAGAAGAGAGGCTTTGGCAGGAACCAGATTGGTCTTTATCTGTCACTTCTACAGCTTGGTTTGTAATCCAGGGTAGCAGAAAATCATTCTCATTAAATAGATACAAGGGGGCTTCAATTAATTGTGATCTTGGCTGTCCTCTTAATGAACTTAACGTCATAAATCCACTTCACTGATTGCTTTCTCCTAGGCAGATAGAAAAATACTTGATTAAAAATTGCAGTTAAAGTAACTATTTCAGACTGGTTTTCAGGGGAAGTTTCCATTTATCTGGCTAACACTGGGATTGACAGAGATGATGATTCTTGTCTGTCGATACAGGTTATTTTGAAACTGTCTGATCAGGAGATTTGTCTGCATATGTATATGGTTTAATATGAAGTTCCACAGAATATCCTAATAATAGTTTATATGTACTTTTTAGCTTGCAGACCTGTCCTTACCTTTCTTTGCTTGGGTTTCCTTGGCTATTCTGATGTCTATTTCAGCACTGTCTCCTAGTACTTTTATACATGCCGTATGCCTTTCTCCTTGTAATGGTTGGGCAGCTTTAACATGAACAGAAGATCAAAGCAATAGAGGCAGTTGCAGTCTTTGGGAGAGGGTGGGCAGGCAGGAGCAAGGAGAGGTTGTAACTTTTCCCCTCTGGGTGCTGATAATGATGATTGCACCGTTAAGAAATGAATCTTTAGCAGGAGGAGGCTGAGCTACTCTCTCAAAGGAAAGAGTGGAAAGAATTGTTTTCAGAGTTGTGGTCCTGTGTGTGCTAGGGATATTGAGATCCTTGGTTGAATTTAATAGTAAGTGGTAAATATTAATAGCAATCAATTTTAGATGCTTCAGAACGGCAGTGACGATGATTCCACTTCTGTATTTACTTTCACTCCCCATAACTGCGATGACTACTTTCACTTTTCCTTCTTGTACTGTCATCTCCAAAAATATGGAACAAAAAGTATTTCCAGTGACCTACCCTACACTGGTACCAAAAAGAATTGCCTTTACATATTATCGCAGTATGTTCCCTCTCCATCTTATTGCAGGGGATGCTTATTAATGATCTTTTTAGCTTCAAATTTAACTGTACCTACAGATGTTTGTCAGTACGCTAAAGAAATTGTTCTGAAATGTCACTTCATCCAAGGCTGCTGTACTTTGGGTGCCAGTTTCTGGAAGAGCCCTGTTATTAATCCTCAGATACTGTGGAGAAACCAATTCCTGACATTCTTTTGCATCCGCAGTTTTGTAGCGTTCTTTCCCACACAAAATCCCAAAGCAATTTTTTTGACGTGGTTAGGCATACTGAGATGCGTATCTAGATTAGACAGATGTGGAAGCAGAGGATAAAGCTTGTTTCACAGTTATCCATCAACCTAATGCCAGATCTAACAACAAAATTTGTGTTGTGCGAGTCCCAGGGCTGTGCTCTTCTACTGATCTGAATACTATGCTTGAATGCAAAGAGATGGAGCTTAACAGTTTCCTTTGGGCATACGTGCCAGTATCTGACAGCAGTGTTTAGTGGGTTAAATTAATTTCTTGTTTGATAACTTAAGCCTCACTTGGGGTATATCAGGGAGAAACTTGCTCCAGGTTTTCTAAGTGAGGCAAGACTAACAGATCTTTTTGGTGCTAGACTGTTGTGTCTTTAAATGCTAGGTACGTACAGCTTAAATTTAATATCGTATTGAAGGGGAACTAAGTGTTTTCAGATAAAAGATAAAAATGCATAGCAGATTTCCGGAGTCTTGCATTATTGTCATATCAGACTGCATCTGGCAAAACCTAGGAAGTTTAAATCTACTCCTCTTTTTAAGACTTGCTTCATCTTGCTAAAAAACAAACTATTTCTCACGAAAGAACAAGAGTTTCCTTCTGTAAAGATATTACCAGCATGGGGTAATTAGCATTATAGAATTGCCCAGTATATTCCTTAAAAATGAGTACAAATCTCCAGATTATGGTTCACTGAGGCTAATGACATCCAGAAAGGAATTATGTTACATTTAATTAGAATAAAAATGAACTGGAGAAATAGTGCACTGCTGTCAGTTACGCATGCAACAGCAGTTTTGCCAGATGAGGAAAACTGGTTCACCAAAGATATATTATACATATCTTCATGTATAATATATTCACATCAGTAGCCTCAGACTTATTAAACCAATTATTTGTAAAAATGTTTATGTAAGAAAGCAAAGTCAGCTCTAATGAGATGCTTAATGGTTTGTTTTCAGTGGAATACAAGGAGTGTGATGTATTGAAATGATGATCCTCATGTGACAAGTGTCTGTATCTGGTTTCCTCTATCTGTAAAGCCTTTGGCTTTCCCCAAGAAGAGGTACTTCGTGTCTTATGCATGTGTCATTTTATTAAATGTTTAAGTAATGGGCAGAGTGAAGTTTATGTAATGAATTTCTTAAATCTTGAGATGAAAGGCTTTTTTTCCCCAAGAGGCAGTGCTGTTAGATACTGTGAGTGAGCATTCACTATACCTTTATACCTATATTCATTAGCAATGAAAGGAGCTGCAAAGAGGAAATAGTTTTGCAATGATGGAAGTAGGTTTCAGAGTCTTTACTTACATTTTTGGGATGGTGGTGTTGAATTGTTCCATCTGGAATTACACAAGCTTATGAAATTCAAATTCAGTGAGGAGATGTGTATATGTAGAACAAGGTACTAAACTGAAGTCTTAGTCCTTGGCTCATTTTTAAGAGCTGAAGATTTCTGAAATTAGGAATTACTGAAATTCTGGTGACAGAATAGATGTTTTCCTCAGTCATTCTTTAAAAAAGAGAAACTACAGGTGCAAACAAATGGGGAAAAAGAGTTAGAGCAAATAATGTTTGAAAATAAATGCTGGTTCATGCAGAAGTCTTAACCTGAGGAGTCAAGACTAACATGGAGACATGTTGTGTTATGTGAAAAATCATAGCTTGAACAATTTTTTTTTTAGATCTGAGATCCATCCTCCGAGAAAATACCTGATGAAAGAGGAGATAAAGAATATGATATGTCTGTGTGTGCATCTAGGTAATGGAGTTACATAGACAAAATGGAAAGGAGGTAGATATGGTGAAACACGCTTCTTCGTTAGAGAGGATTCCAGAAACTTAGGTTGATAACAGTGCTAAGGTTGGAGGGAGAGAAGAAGAGGAAGGGATTTAGGGGGGCTCCAATTTCAAACTAGTTAGCTGCTGATGAGTGCCCTGGTAGCACAGACTTGGGTAGCAGGTGCCCTTGTGAGCTTCTGGTAACCAAATTGAAGATGTGTGTGTTTCTGGGCACAGTTGTGAAGGTTGTCTTCATTTTGGAGTCCAAGGAACCGCAGTTGGCTTATTGTCAAATGAGAAGCTGTAAACATCTGTCTTTGTGGTCATCCTACTGTGGGATTTGTGGTAAGTGGTATTGGTTTTAATGTGATAAACAACAAAGATGCATTGTGGGAGGAATACATGTGCTTCAGTGGATGTTTTCCTTGCAGTGTAGTTGTGGATATCTGTAGCATTCGTAATTAACAGAGGAACAGATGGCAAAACCTTGGTTTAAAACACAGCATCCACTGAATGAACGATCATGCAGTGCTGCAAGTTCATTTGAGAAGCAGTTACTGTGTTCCCTCGGATGGTGCTCTAATACAGTGCTGCTAGGAGTAAAGAAGGAAAAGTCCTGGTAACAGCTGGTGAAGTTCAGTGTGTGTAGGGCCTCTATAAACCGGGATGCTTCAAACATCTCCTGGATGCTAGTTTCTTGTGCAGTATGAGGATTTTCAAACTTTTATTGTTATTCAGTAGTTTGTCTTTATATCTAAAGCAAACAGAATGAAGTGTCTGTGAGATTTCTTTTTTCCTGTCCTTATTTCCATGCAGAAAAGTACGGTTCTGTTGTATGCTAAAATGTTGGAAAGTATCATGCTGTAGCTTATTATAATAAGAACTTCTTATATTTTTCCTTGTGTACTTTCAATTTCAGAGTTGTGCTGCAAAGGTAGAAAACATGAGAGGATTTTGTCAGCATTTCACCATGACACTTGTTTCACAGTGAAAGCCAGAGGGTAAAGGAAAGTGATTTCTTTTGGCCCATGTAATCTTTTTAGAAAGCAGTGGTAGACCTGCAGGCACAATCTCTGAGATTTATATGAGGTAAAGCTCAGAATGATGAGGTCTCTGATTTATTACTTAAGTGATGTGGTCCTCCAAATTCAGAAGTTATGAAGAGTTGATTTTTAGGAGAATGTTCACCTTGCTCTCAACAGAAAGCTTCTAGAGGAAAACACTGTAAATATACTTTTCATCAATGAAGTAAAAACATGAACTTTCTCTATCCCAAAGGTACTGAATGGATTATTGCAACCAACCAATGTAGAGATCAAATGTTTTTTTTTTTTTAAGGGGTAAATGAAGCTCTGTTAAGAAGTTTATCTCTGTGAGGTGACCTGTATTTACCTTTGTCACGGTGAGTTGGGCAGTCACTTTGTCTCTGAAGCTATTTTATATCATTCTTTATACCTGCAGGCTGTATGGATCTGGACATAAAATGTTTCTGTGAAAACAGTAGTGCCATTTTACTGTTTGGAGTTGCTATTACCTCTAAAAGTGTGCTGTATACTTTAGTCAGTGTCTGTAACGTCCAATGAAATGATATTTGATAGCTCGTATTTTTCTCCATATTTTGAACTCTGAATTTCAGTGTTTTGTGTACTGTGTTTTCTTATTCCATCATAAACTCTTTATATCTTTTCACAATAAGTACTTCATGGAATAAGTAGGTAGCTTTGCATCTGCCTAGATGCACTTGTAATCTCCAATTTTCACGTAAAACTGACTTAACTTGAGTTTTCATACTGGAAATATCTTTTCATGTGTTTGCTACCCCAACTTCTCCATGGGTACATTGCCCCATTTTCTTCATTGGATTGTCTTTTTCTTATTCAGTTCAACTGACAGGTTCTTTAATTCTTTAATGTTTTGTTGTTTTGTTTTTCTGCATCACAGTGGCAGCTTTGAGAAACTGCAATATCTTTGTTTTTCTCTTCTCTTTCTTCAGTAGTAACTACTGCTTACTATTAAGCTTTTCTTTGCCTGTTTTTTCTTTTTCCAATTTCACTTAATTGTACATCTGCCTTGTGTCAGCCTTGTAACATTGGGGGAGATGGCCTTCTCCAAGAGATAGTTTTCTGCCAGCTCTCCCCAGGTAGGCTGTGTTCAGTTAAAGCCTGTTGGCCACTGTCTGCAGCCTATGAAGTCTCTTCCCAGGAGCATCCCAGCAATAACTTTTAGTCACAGGTTCTTGGCTTTGGAGGTAGATGTTTGTTAATTGCTGGAAGTATGGAATAGCAAGATTTATCACCCAGGTCTGATGCTGCTGCAGCTGTGCTACTTGCAGCTTCAACATTCTTGAAAGGCTGAAGGATTATATAGTGTTCCCAGTAATGACAGAGTTTACTGTTACCTGCTGAGTTGCAGAATTGTTCCTTTTGGGTTAGACTATAACTTGCATTGATGTGACTATGTAAGAAATGGGGAAGAAACGAAGACATCCTGAGTCTCCCAGCAGCGTAGTGTTTAGGACTGTTTATTGACTGGCTCCAAGTACTTTGAGAAAGCATGAGAGAATACCACAAGAGGTTATAAAGGGTTGGAAACCTGACTTGTTCTTTTTAAAAGTATCATTAAGTTACTGTCTTCAGCAGCAGAAAATGAAAAATATGCCTGGCATGATGTTATAGAAAGCCATATGAAATCTGATGTCGGGGAGTAAACTGCTCATTGCTAACAGTTTAGAGGAATGACAGGAGGGAAAACAGAAAGCAATTTTAAAAAGCAAAACATTTACTACACAGAAAGCCTTCCCTTCTGGGGGAAGGGGAAATGAGAATTGTTGACCACTTTTGCTCTAAAATGCTGTGTATTGGTTGAATTACTTATTTGGTAGGATGTCTGCCTTCCTGAGCTTTCTGGCAAGGCAAATGTATGGTTCAACTTTAAACCACGCAGCATTTACACCCTGCTGCAGTCATACAGCTTTCTCCTCCCTCCTCTGTTATGTGTGACATGAGCAGTGCCTATTTACCATTTCTGAGCATAACTGTTATTCCTGGGCCTATACACAGACTACATGGCTAGGAGATGGGTAGTGGTTTTCTTCATATGCCTACACAGAATAATACATCAATAATACATCATACTGTCTTGGCTTTTATCTGTCTTCTCGTTCATCTCTCCATGTAAATCTGGCAGTGATTTAAAGTCTGTGCTAAGTTAAGGGTGTGCAGTGTGCAAACAGCAGAAGCTGGAGAGCTACCAAGTAGCTCTTCCTTCATTTCATTCTCATCACTTTCATTAGATGGCTTTATTTTTGTTTTCAGCATTTACCTTCTGGAATAGCAGAGTGGAATACATGGATTTATAGTCTCTAAAGTCTGGATTGTACCATACAGAATATAAGAAAAAGGCTGCTTTCTATAGACAAACCTTAGATAGTGTTTCAGAAATTCTAAGGAAGTTCCCAAAAGTAAAACCATAGCAGGTATCACTATAATTTGGATAATAAACTAATAAGCAAATGTCAGACTAAAAATCTTGGAAGAGCCTTGCTTAATAAATGGTGAACTACCTGCTAGTGTTAAAAAAAAAAAAAGAGTATCCAGCTGATGCTGCTTTTATCCCTATACAATTGGCAGTGCTCCTGGACTGATGCCTATGAGAGTGTTGGTACTTGACCTGGATATGATTGCACATGAGTGGACTAGGCCAGTAAGTCATTTGGCACTTCTGACTGTTGTATTCCAGAAGAGCACTGGGATTTCTGCTTGTCACAGCTGTGGAGCATAGCTGCTCTAGGGGAAGAATCCTAATTTCTTTTACCAAAATACCTCACTGACATAATTTGAAATATATAGTCTTTAAATATCCATTGACTACATAAGGATAGTAGTAGTTGATGATTTAGTAGTATTTGGAATGATTTACTAGTAGTTGGGTAGGGATAATGATAGGAGGATGGTTGGACTAGATGATCTTGTAGGTCCTTTCCAACCTTATGAACCTATGGATAGATGGTGTGCTTCCTGATAGTTGATTCATAGTAAAGCTGGTGCATGCCTTAGGTAAGGAAGTCTTAGTGGAATCAAACCATCTTGGGCTACAGGATCTAACTCTGGATTCACTATGGATGGAAAGAGGCTATGTAAGATGTCCAAAGGCTGTTGATGTTAACTGTCCGCTTGTCCAGTTGGTCTCTCAGCTAATTTGAACAGCCTTTAAAGATATAATGGCTGCTGGGGAGGAAGAGATGAATTTAGCTTCTCTAATATTTAATAAGCCACTATTGCTGTTTCAGAACTACCAAAACTGGATCTCTGCAGACCTCTTCAAACAAGGACTGGACTCTTGTCTCTTGCATAAGACTTGACCAAGCACTGTCACACAATGATTTTAAAGTATGTCCTTTTTGCTCCTTCAGGCTTGCTGCTTTCTCTGATGATTGGCTGGAAGCCACTTGCTCTCATCTCTGATGCTGACTTTAAGGAACCTCAGCTCTCAAGGAAAAAAAAGAATTCTAAAGGATTTCTCCTAAAAAGGTTGTTAGCAAGGCATACTTAAAAATAACTCTCTTCTCTCCTTCCCTACCCGTACTTTCTCTTCTAGAGTGAGCTGAGAGGACAGCACTGGTTGAATCATCCATCTGAGTCATGCAAACAACTGTCTTTGTTGGATGTAAAGATGAGCTAAAAAGCTGTCATTTGCTTGGGAGTATTTTTGACTCAGCTGTCCAGTGAGGGGGGAGAGCTTTTTCTTTTTCTCCTCTGTTCTTGTGGAAAATGATGAGGCCGTGTGTTCTAATGGCTGTGAGCTTTACTTTCCTCATCTGAAGTTATGGTGTTATGGTCAGTCTGATTTTGATCTTAAGTCTGGAACACTGATAGCTGGTGTATATTTCTGCACAGTACCTGAAGAGAGTATGCCACTGCAATGTCATGCTGACTAATTTCTGTAGCCACAAGTGCAAGTGGACAGCGTTGGTATGCTCTGTCTTCAATGCCATGCTTGAAGCTTTATACAAATTGCTATTTATAATGAAGTGCTTGTGCTGATAAAGCTTTATCATGTTCAGATTGAAGATAGCACTTAATCATATTTCAAAAACTCATAGCAACCCTCCCCCCAAGGTCTCCTATCTTCCTGGAAAACCATAGTTCCTACTTAACTGATCACTTACCCATCAGAATGCTTTCCCTGAGAATGTTAAGTGTGAGACATATCACTAACACTTTCCTTCCTAGAGAATTTGCTGAGGTTCTTACATTCCAGCTATATAACCGTCCTGTAACCAACACCTTTTGTGTGCTCATTCTTCTGGTTATGCTTAGAGGCTTTTTGTAGATCTCAAAAAGCTGTTCAAGCAAGCAAATGTGCTCTTCCCACTGTGAAGTAAAAGAAAAATGAGTTTTCTTCCTATTTGGTCATGTCCTAGTTACTTTTCTTAAGGTTTTTGAATTTGAATCTTCCATAGATGTTGGCAGGAATCACATCTAGTGATGTGTTCACATTTAAACCCCAATATGTAGTTACATGACTGGAAATTTCAAGAGCTGTTTTTCCTGAAAAACTTTAAAGTAATTTAGTTGTTCAGTCCTTGCAGTAAGATTTTTAGATCAGGAAAGTCATTTATTGTGGTTAATGCCATAAAATATAGATCAATTGCCAAAAGAGCAGATGTGTTTGCATCCTATAAATATTTTGGGGAAGTGATCGCTTTTGCTTTCTAAGACTTCTTGAAATTGTGACCTGTTTTACCTACTTTTAAAAAGCATTCTGCAGGATAAAATATAGCATTTGGTTTTACAGGTAAGAGTTAACCCAAGCTGACCCTGTAAGGTTCCGCATCTGACAAAGTCACAGTGTGAACCTAACCTGTAAGGTTGCAGGCAGACCTGAAAATAAGTGATATAAACTGCTGACAGTTTTGGGTAAATGACTGTTAGAGGACATTTTTGGATCATGCTTGTGTGTTTTCTTTGTGGTATTACAAAAATTACAGAATGCGTTATGTGAGATTGGTTTTATTTTGGATTTTAATTTAAGAAAAATTGAGCTTGTCTTCTGTTTCAGTAGGCTTGATTCTACTCCATGAACCCACTGCAATGGTTTTCATTATAGGTCCATTTCAGGATGACAGGGTGACTGAATTTTCTTTTCAGTGTTGTTGAATTCGGAGTGGTGGCAGGACTGAAATATTAGTCACTGAGGGAGATTAGCTATTATTATCAAGAAGACTTGACATGTTGGTCTTTTTAAGCTATCACCTTAAACAAAACTAAACCACTCTTAATAGTTGCCTTTGTTCTTGTTTCATGGTTGAACTCTTCTATTTCTGATGTGTAGCTCTCTTTCCTATGTTCATGATCAAAATCAACTGAAATTCCTATTCTTGATCTTGAAACTCTCCTTAAGTTTTCAAACTTTTAGTCAGCTATAGATGTTATTTGCAGTTTTCAAATGTCTGTTGTTTAAGATTGAAATTCTGGCCCCGGAGAAATCAGCCAAATTTCTGTTCAGCGGAGCCATTATTTTCCTGTCAAAACGTTGAACCTTAGACATTAACTTAAAGCCTCTTTTCTTTTGAAGACAAGAAAATAATGAAAAGCAGCCTGTTTTTCTTCAATGTTTTCAGTCTTCTGCTGCATAAAGCAGTAGCTTTAAGTCAAAATTTATAGGTGTAGACACAAAAAGATAATTTCAAGTCAGGAAACAGGGAAATTATCCAAATTATCCTTCAGCAATTGTTCAGTGGCACAATTCATACTTAACGTGTCCTGCTGCTGTGACTGCTGCCTTCCCATTGAGCTGTTACTGGTAGTTCTGAATTGTTTGCTGTGGTCAAATTATTATTAAAAAAAAAAAACCAAAACAAAACCAGAAAACCCACAGTTTCTCAATTACAGATGCTGTGATCTTATTTTTTTTTGTTCTGTAGGAAGAAAATATTTTAACTGTTTTTACAAATGGTTGATTCCTAGTTGCACCTTAAACTGTATTATTTTTGTGGATTTTTTAAAAATGTTTTTAATGTCAAGCCTCAAAATGGATTTGAAGATCAGTACTCCCCTTCAAATACGAATTATCACATGAGCTCAGTTCCTTTTTCATTTGGAGTCACTGATTTTTTTTTTCTCTGCTGATGACCATCATCTACTCCTCAAAGTGAAAGTGGTAACATACAAACCCGACTGAGGCAAAGGGACCTTCACCCATAGGGTGTTAAAAGTCATCAATTGTTTTTCTACTTGGGCAAGTATAAAAAAATGAATATTAGTCATAGATTCCAACCTGCATTATATTCAAGCATTGCTACTTCTGCTGCAATAACAGCACATCTGATAGGGAAAGATCTCTGTGCTGCCCACAGAGAATCAGGAATACACAATTGTAATTCTGAGCGTTGATTAGCATACATTAAGAAGCAGTGGCTCTAAGTAAAGGGCAGTTTCAGCATATGAAATTTCACCTACTTCTGGGATGTTCAGCTGTTTACTTTGTAGCACTGCTATGCTGAGAATTATGTGGTTGGTTTCTACTTTCACCTTTTTTTTTTCTTGTATCTTTTTTTCCCTGGTTATTTAGATTTCTCAGTGAGAAGCTTAGCTAAAAAGTCAAGATGATGCATTTGATAATAGTAATTTACCTTCTCTTTCCTTATGTTTTGGGTTCACTAATTTCCTTCTCACAGGTTTAGCATTATGCCTCTCAGTCTTTTCTACCACTTCATAGTTCATTGTCCTACTGTTGTCTGTCTGTTCATAATTCTTTCTTCTTTAGTCCTGGAAGAAGACATATTTAACTTAATTTCATCTTTCTTTCAAATACTCATGTCTTTTTCGATCCCTTTGCCCTTGATTGTATTTACAATAATTTCATTTCCCGTTTCATTCTTTTCCATTCTTTAAATCTCCTTCACTAACTTCTATTCCAACTGCAATAATTCAAGCCATTGGTGTATACTATAGTGAATTTTCACAAGTTTTAATTGAAAGTGCCTTTCTGGAGTACTTTCAGCAGATAGAAGTCTAACATTCTTTTTTTGTAGCAAAGAGCTATAGCAGGTGAAAATGAAACATCGACTAAAATCTGTTATCTTTTTGGTGACTCAACTGTACTCAGCCATTGAAGCTATGCCAATTTACACATTTGAAGGGCTGATAAATAAAAATTTAAACTTAAACACCGTTACTCTTCAACTCAGTCTTAAGCACTATCTGTGTTCTTCTGTCATATATAAATATCTGTATTTTATTGGAGAGATTTCATAATTATCAGAAGACGTGTTTCCAGACTGCAAGCTTTGTTAGTGCTGTGCTGATTGTCAGAATGCTTCAGCAGAAGAGCTGTTGGTTGGCTTACTGCAACGTGTGTTGAAATAACTAGCATCAAGCTTGTTTTCCTCTCCTTTGACAGTGGATAAAGAAAAATTCAGGAATGAATCATGTGTTGGAAATTGCATCTGTTGCCTGTAGAGGTGATGTTAACCTTCACAGAAAGGACTGTGTGTGTATTTGTCCATTCTTGGTGTCCACTCAGTTAATTTACCTTCACAATTCTTCATGTATGTTGTTAAAATGTTTTCTTTTCACTTCCAGCCGTCCTGCTGGCTGAGACCAAATATCAGCCCAGCCTAGTATCCTGTCTGTGGTAGAGTCCAGTCACAGATGTCAAAGTAAAGATTATAAGAAGCAGGATAGAATTAAATGCCTATTTCCCATTTTATCTTGGGGACAGCGGTGTCCCCACTGCCTGATAGAACCTTGTCTCTTTTCTTTAGAGTCCTATTTCTGACCCACACTAGATGCAGATGACATATCTATTTAATTATTGTGTTTTGTAACAATATCAGCATGAATATCTGGAGCTCTGTGGCTAGGTAGCTGTACAAGCAAGCTACACACAATGCCTTCCCACATGGATACTACTACACTTTAAGGTGCAGAAAATGATGCCCAGTACAAACTAAAAACTCATGGGAATAGTAGAAGCTTCTAAAAGCAACGGTGAGGGGAACCTTAAGTGCCTGGAGGTTTTGCTTTGTTTATAATGTATGCTATAAGAGAGTCTTACCTTGATCATGATTTAGCCGTTTTAGTCTGTTTAAATTTGCAGCTCTAATCTAAGTGAGCTGTGGTATCTCTACTCAATCAATCTGTGTGTCTCTTCTGATACTGTAGTTCAGAGTAATTCCAGATACAAGCAGTCTTCTCTAATTGATTTTATTCCCTGTGATATTGCATTTGATATGGCAATTTTTGCTGTTAGTCTTTCAGCTGACAGCCCATCTGAAGTGCCTGAAATAGTGTTCTGTATTACCTCAGATTGCGTACCAACTGGGCAGGAATATTAAAGTCAAGTTTTGAATTGTATATTGGTATTTCTGTTTGATATTTTCCCTACAGCAGCTGATGCAGTTGATTGTTGAAATATATCCCAAATAATGATGTGAAATAGGGATAATCTTTTGAAGTTTTCATTGGAAGTGGATGGTATAGCAGATTGGAAGCTTTGTTTCCAAGTTTCCTGCACTGTTATATTCATAATAGAGAGTAAAAGTGTATCCTAATACACTTTAGTAAAACTACAGAGGTTCGCTATAGTGCATCTCTGAAATTAATTCTGTAATGGGAGTGATTCATATAAATCTTGACTACAAGGAGTGCATTTGTTGAGAAATGCTCAAAAATACCATTATGTTTTTATCTTATTGAATATACGACTGAAAAATAAATAACTAAAAAATATAAAGCTGAGCAGGGAGTAAATTTTAATTCTTGTCTTCTGGAAAATCCCATGATGTGTTTGCCTTGTGTGAGAAGGTTAATGTCCTTAGCTCAGATTTTCTTTTCTTTTGTGTTGTGACCTACTGATGCTGTTGGAAGCGTGCTGGTGTGATGGAAATAGCTACATTTGAGAAATGACCCTGTATTTGATCTCACTGACTTGTTATTTTGCTCAAGCACTGCGAAGTTTATCAGAAATGTGGTGTTTTTTTCCCTCACTCATATAATTACTCTTTTATTTAAGGTTGCTATTGATTTGTTATGCTTCTGTCCTTGGTCATTTTGCTGTGTTGTTTCTTGGTTTAGATATATAAGATTTAAAGCTCAGGTAAGAGGGTATGAGTGGCACTCATAATGCAGTGCTATGCTGTCCAGTACCAGGAAACATTTCCTACATTTGAAGGGATCCTCCTATGGACTTATTTTTTTTTAATGGGAAGACTATTTTGTTGCACTTCTTGATACGTTTACCTGGATAATGGTGGAAAAAGTGTTGCCAGATATGATTAATAATGTGCCAGCTCTCCCTTATCCATCAAATCTAAATGCTTAACTGTATGTGCTTTGAGAAGCTTGAGATCAGCTGGTTTATTATGAAGGTTTTTTTAGACTGGCTTTGTGCTTATGTGCATTTTCTCTAAGTGTTGCATGCATGAATAATGTCTCTCTCTACCAAAATATATATATAATTAATTGAGAAACCCTGAACATCTTTGGTCATCAGTGAGCATTGCAGTCTCATCATGAAACACTAACAGAGTAACATCACTTGACCTGGTAATGAAAACTCTTTCAAGGGTGCTGGGGAGCAGAAAGTAAGTGTAGAAGTAGATCTCACAGCTCACATCTCACATAGAGTTCAAATTTAGCACAGCTCTTCCTGCTTCTTTTTTTCTAAGCTCGTGAAAGGGCTCAGTGTGTTCTGAGATTCTCATCAGGGCCTAATTCTCACTGAATTTAGGGTAGCTGTATGGAAGCAGGATTTGACTTCAGACAGCATCAGTTTTGCTAGGCGATGTAAAGATGTTCAAGAATGGTTCTGTACCAACAGCACAGCATCCGTCTTCAGGGTGACCACAGTGTTTGTGATCCCTGGAGGGTGATGGTGTGAAGCACAAACTAGGAGGAGTTTGCACAGTATGCTACTATAAAAACAGTGAAATCAGATTCTCACCACTGTGAAGTTCCTCCCAAAAGCCAGGATTCAGGTTATATTCTACAGCGTTAGCTGCAAATGTTTTTGAAGACAAATCATCAAATCAGATGGACAACAGGCCTGCTTTCCCACGGGTTGTGCTTATTGGAAGGTTTCAGTATTTGCTAGGTGTTCCCAGACTGCAAGTTTCCCAGTGGTAGTTGTCACTGCTGCTGGAGGTGGATTTTGCTGTATAGGACTAGGAAGCCGGGGTGGGATTTGCTGTCTGACTCATAACTTCAGTGGATTCATGCAGCTCTGGTTGCCTGAGAGACTGAAGGCTGCTGGACTTGGCAGGAGAAGGAGTGCGGGGGGGAGGGGTTGGAAAAGATGAGAGAGATCTATCAAGCTACTTGTAGAAGGGAAAGTTTATTCCTCTTAGTCCAGAATGAGGACTACAGATATTTTTTTGTCCTCATTTTGCTTGTTTTAAGGCAAGGCCTGATCATCACATGATGCACGGATGTCATTGTCAAGCCTTTCTATATCTGGGAATAGATGCCCTTTCATGTCTGTCCTTGAGTTTGACACTGTGTACCCTGCAGCAGAAAGTGGGACGTATGCAATAAAATGAAACCTTTCCTATTGGCAGCGTGATGAATTTTAACTTTGGTTCAGTAGTAACCACTAGAGATGCTCGGTGTCAAAGCAGTCGATTTAACTGCCTTATGTTTTCTAATGCTCAGAAATCGTTATATAATGATGCATAATATGTTACATATTTTCTAGTTTTGCAGCTCAGAGTGACTTGTCACAAGTAATTGATCTGGGATGATATTTTGAAGCTAGAAAAAATACACTAAGAACTTAATTAGAGTCAGCTCTTAATGAAGATAATGAAAGAAACAGAAATAAATGGAGCAGAAACAAGATCCAAGGTTTCTTAGTGCAACTTTTATAAGCACATTTCTGAGCCTTTAGAACTTTGATCCTTTGTTCTGTGCAAGCTCAGAAGGGATATGGCTTCTGTACCATATCCTGTTTGAGTCCAGCAATCTGAACAAGCACAGCACACAAGGACAGGTGAGTTACGTTAAGTTTGTATTGCACAAGCTGTAGTGTTCCTGCAGAGAGATTCAGAGTCTGAGGAAGCCACCTAATTTTTCATCCAAATGTATTTAAGGGCATTTAAACAAATTGGAAAAAAATCTGCTTGATTTTTGTAGTGTAGTTTTGAATGTGTCAGTTACATTTAAGTTCATCCTAATTTCATTTAGGTCACCTTGAACTCCTTTTAAAACAATGCATGGATCAGCAGATTTCCTATTTGTAGCCTCCCATCTCTAAGTCTTCCTGGATCCATTTAGTTACTTTTCAGACTAGGACCTGTAGCACTACTGCATTCAAATAATTAAGCTTCATGATTTCTTGTATGTTATAAATGTCAGAACAGTTGTTGCAGAGCAGGTAACTCCTTTTGCTCACTGGAGCTTCTGTTGTGAACTGTTTCCTCACTTATAACTTTCAAAATAACTTTACGTAGCTGGATTCCAGTTAAATTATTTCTTCACGTTCCTTAATCTTTTTCTGACATATCTTTTTTTCTTTCCTCTTTAGTCATCTATGTTTATTTCTCCTGTAGAACTGTTATTATAAAAGCAGCTGGAATAAATGTGGTCTGGAGAAATGGAGAAACATGCATAATGTGACCAAGATGTCAGATAAATAGTTCTCTCCCCAGAATATTACATGCTTTTGCCAGTTTGTAAATTCATGTAATTCAATGATGACCTCAGTTTCCTTTTAATTAAGTAGAAGATCCAAACGGCAACACAGACATTACCTAGAAGGTATTTTAGGTTGTTTTTTTTTTAATGGTCATTTCTGTAGTTTCCAAGTTTTTCTTCCTGAATTATGAAGTCCTTTGAGTCGAGAATTAAATGCAAGCTTCTTTGGGCTTCACTCTCTAAGACATGTGAGCCCTAGTAGTCAGCAAATGGGAAAGTATACGTGGTATGTTCTGGGCAGACGTGAAGTCCCCCTGGCTGTGTTTCAGATCAACTCAAAGCCACGAGGTGCAGGTTAACCCTGCTTGGAGGTGCTGGGTTTATCAGCGTGGATCTGTCATTGCACTAATACAGTTGCCTGACTTGCTGTCAGCTTTTGGCTAGGCAGTGAGCTCATGCCTGTTTATCTCCAACCACAGCTAACAGCCCAGCAGTGCTGGTATCGCTGTCCCAGGGGAACCCAGCACAGTGTACTTTATAGAGCAAGGATCCTCAGAGACCAATTTAACATTGTTAATTAGTAGGCTGTTTAGTATATTTACAAAGTTCTTTATGATTATAAAGTAAATATGGAAGGCCAAGAGGAAGATTGAGCATCCTACGGGCATGGTTCTTTGTAGATCTCCAGTGGTTGTTTTATTAAATGGAGACTCCTGCTACACAGCATGCTGAGTTAAAATTTGGTAAGAAGTGAATATATAAAGTAAGAATGTATGAAATAATCTTGTTTGCAATAGTAAATGCCAGGTGATACTGACTTTGCTTGTAAAACAGTTGCTGGCAGAAGGTCAGCTTATCTGGATTTTGTTTGTTTCTCAATTTGAAATTTTGGGAGGGAGGGAAAAAGAGAACAGAAAATGTAGGTAAGATGAATAGTAAATCACAAAAACTAGAAGGTGAACAACCTGCTTCCATATGAAATCTATTTATCTTTTTGATGTTTAAATTGATATCACTGAGATAATGAAGTTAAGATACAGGAGTCTGTGTAAAATCCAAAGGAGTTACTGCTTTCAGTGAAGCCACTGCATGAAATTTAAAGACTGGGATCAGGTTTTTCTTTACACAGAACTTCAAGTGTTCTCCTCAAATCCCTTTTATTTTCAGTATCTTAACCAAATGAATGTGTAGAAAATCCAGCACTTTGATCCCATGCTTGGATAGGACAGCAAAATGTTCTCACTGTTCTTGCAATGTAACGTGATGTCCTAATGTGCCCAGAGAAGGGAAAATGTGTTCGAGACTCTTAATGACATTGGAGTAATTGAAGTCATTGCTCTTATACCTCGTGTGTATTTAGGAGCCTCAAAGCATGTCTCGACTTAGGAATCTGAAGGGGAGTGATATGATTTTGTTTTTTGACACCTTTCTGAGTGAAGGACAGAGCAAAGAATAAAACTGTGATGTGATCCTGCTTGAGCTGCATAGCCCAACTCTTCATTCTTTCTGCTAGTGGAGGCTTTGCTGACCCAGCTGCAAGCAACTGTGAGGACTTTTAATTGTATGTATTCTTCATGTAACTACAATGAACGCTTTTCCTTCCCATGATTTAAAGTCGTTATGCTTGCATCTTGTCATTTTTGTGGCAATTCTGTCAAGCAGTGGAAGATTTGTTGTGGGAAGCATTGTGTTTGTCAAGTGATCATTACAGATCTCTTGCTGTAATGAAGAATTAATAGGCATGGGAAGCACTCCAAACAGATATTAAAGGAGGAATTGTGTCATTTAAGAAACAGTGTAAATATGACAACTCTGCTGACCCATTCTTGGGAATTTCCACTTGCATGCTGAGTTTCAGCGTTTGCTGGCTTGAGCTGATCAAAGCTCATCTTGCAGTTACCTCACAAGATGATGTTAAAAACATAGTATTTAGCATTCTGATTGGTTTTTCCTTTTCCCTTCCTGTTCAGAAGGTTTTTTTCAAGTGCTCTGTTGTTTTGGTTTTCAGAGCAAACTGTAAAGAGATCAATACAGAAAGATTCAATTTTATAGAGGGTAATATCATTAGCTATTATTATGATGGTGAAAATTAATATCAGCATGTTTTGATTTGTAAGTCTGTCTTTTCCAGTGATACGTAAATTAGGCATTAACCAGTTATTACCACTGGGAATTGAGCGGACTGGGGTATGAGTCATAAATTTCTATTCAAATTATCTGTTTCAAGTCATATCTAAAATGAGTGATTATTTGTCTTTCAAGAGGTCATTTAATTCACTGATTGTTTATTATAAATGTGTTGTTGTGATTTATTGTGACTTATGGGGTTGGGAGAGACTAGATCAGTGGGAATACAGTAAATGAATTCAGATATCTTTGGAATAATATCTCGTGTTAGGAATTAACATCTATATTTTGCAGCATTTCTTGGTAAGTGTAACTTCTCTATTTCATTTTTTGAATGCTTTACAGATTTTTGGAGAGAGAGGGGGAATCTCTTTTAATCTCCATACAAATAAATCCAATTCTAGCCTACTTATTCCACCTCACAATTTCTACATAAGCCAATACACAAAGTGATCAGTTGTTTCAGCTTAATTCACTGTCCTTGTTTTTAAGCTAGGGTGCCTTCACCAAAGTGATGAAATGAACAGAATCATGAGGAGTTGCCGTAGAATACTGTTACAAGAACTCATTATTTTTAACATCACGGATATTTTCTGAATGTATGTACAAGAAAAAGAAAAAAGCTGTAAGCCAATTTCCTGGTGTAACTCCAATTATCTAATCCTGAATCAGCAGAATTAAGTGAGCCAGTTATCTTCCAGCAGTTCAGAGAACCTGAAGACTAGAAATTGCAGTTCTCCTGAAATTGCAATGCACTTTATCATTGTTGCACGTTTGTGACTCTCCTGCAATCATACTTTTTCATTATTAATATGGATTCCCCTGTGGAACAGAGCATGAGTGTCATCAAAATTCATATGTAGGGTCATCAGGCAAGGAGCATCACTTGAATAACAGCAGGAAGATCTTTGAAAGCTTAGGAAAAGCGGAAGCTAACTTTCATGAGAGCAACATCCATAATAACCTAGACTATACTTTTTGATCCTATTAAGCTGTATGAATTTCTGAAAGGTAGCTGCATGTTCTCCAGCAATGCCTAAAAGGAAAATATTGATCAGCATGTAATGTAGTATAGCAAGAGGCATGTCCAAAGCATTGGAGTGTTTTCCTCATACCATGTTTTCAGCAGCATTCAGGAAAATAACAAAGTGATGATCAATGAAAACATTAAAAATAAATGTTTCTCTCATAGGTGAAGTAATGCATTATGTTGCACCTGAACAAAGCAGCAGTTTAGAGTCTGAGCAGTTTAGAGCAGCAGTTTTAGAGTACTCACCTGACTATTCAAAGCCATTGAAGTGTGTTTCAGAGCATGCTTTGTTCACATGTAGTTCAGAAATAATAACATCTTACCTCGAAAGACTGGAAAGATCCTGTCCTTTTGAACTCAGGGTAGAAGTCTGTCAGACAAATCAGTTTCTGAATCCTGTAAGGAACAGATAACAGAGAAGATTAAACCCAGATGTTCAGGAACAGTTTTAGAACAAATGGCTGTAATGTGGAAGTAATGGACTGTGAGGGCGGTCCCCAAAATTGTGTGCATCATAAATTCATACAAAAATAGACATTTTTAGATATATTGGATATCTAACAGGCATATGAAATCAGTTGTGCATTTGTGCTGTGACGAGGTGGTTGGACTGGAAACCTCCCAAGGTTCTTTCTCAAATGATATGATCCTATGCTTCATATTTTGATACTGAAATGTTCAAAGGGATCATGGTTGGTGTCTTCTGTTTTTTTTCTCCTGTCACTCTATTTTATATCTGGTAAATAGAAATGTCTGTCAGGTGGCACTGAATGCTTCAATGTTGTAAACACAGACAGTTGTCAGCTACAAAAATCTGTGTTTTCTGTTACAAAAGTCTCTAGAAAACACAGATCTAGAAGACCTGTGGGTTGATCTGTCTTTCCCCTTTCTGGCAGCATGGAGGAAGGGGGAGAGAAAGGAAGCAGACGTTTCATAAACTATTGATGGTCACTTGTAGCTGAAATTTGTTGTCCTCAGTGAGTGGCTGCTAGAACAGCTGTGATGCATGTGAGTCCTGCTGAGCTGTGCTCTGTGGGAGTTGAGACATGGTGTTCTTTTTCAGTAAATGTGGCTGTCATTTTCTAAACTTGGTGCTCATCTAAAATATGCCTTCTAAGTATCAGGCTGTTTTCTTCTTTTATGTTTTTCTTTATGCAATAGTAGTGCAATTCTTTTAGATTTATGGTGTATCATCTCTGTAAAACTGTTTGAAGCTGGTTCAGCAAACAAAGCAAGGAAGAAAAGATTCTGTTTGACTGCTGCACCTTAAGATATAATTTTGAGCTACTCCTTTGGGGGAAATATTCAAATGGATTCTAAGTGAATATTACAAATAATACCACCATTGCATATACTTAAAGCTGTTACAAACGGTGGTCATGGAAAAAATGCAAATAGGGGAGCACAGTTCTGGAGCAGCTGTAACGAAATGCTTTTCAATCAGTTGTTCTGATATTAAGAGCTGAACTGGAGAGCAGGAGAATAAATTTATCCTGCTTATTGGCCATATTACGTCAATTCTTGTATACATTTCTGTATTTTCATGGCTTCTCCTTGGCTGTGCTGCTTGCAATTACATCACTAATAGTGATGATATCACGAAGACAGGATTGTGCATGTTGCATCAATGTTTACTTTGTTATGATGATGTCCAAATTTTCTGTTTCCATAATTTTCCTACAATGAAGGAAACAAACTGTCACAATGCATTTGAAAACAGACCAAAATGAGCCAAGCAGAGCAGCACAGACTAGTGGATGACCTGTCATCTTTCACACACAGCACAGTTACCTTCCTTGTGTCAAAGAATGGTGCTGGGCTTGAAACAGCTGGGCTACTGATTGAGGGACTTTGCAAAATAATGTGGAGAACTAGGGAGAGTGATGTGCATGTGTGACACTTGGGATTAATTGAAATACATGCTTTGGATGAGCAGTCAAAGGGTGTGACTGTAAAGATACCAAAATAACTGATTTTGGGTGGTAGTAATGGTTGTCAGGGTGATGAGCAGAGCAGCACAGTAGTCATGGGTACTAGGTACCTACTCTAGAGAGTTTCTTGGTAGGTTCTTGTGCTGCCCCAATGCATGTCACAGTAACCATAGCTTAGCAGCAGTGTCTATTGTAGTACCACTGTAACAACAAAGAAAAATGGATTTGGCTACATAAAGAGTCAAAAACAATTGAAATGTTTGACTTCTAGCTTCAGTTAGTTCTGAACCATTTGGTGAGAGTGCTGGATCCTTCCTTTGGAGCATCTCTTTAAAACCAAGCTTTCTGTGTGTATGTGGATGCCTTATTGTGCTTACTGGGACTGAAAGATGCCAGGTCTGTGAACTGCAGTGAATGTAGGTTATGAATCTATTGCATGCTGAGTAAATTCATTTCTTAAGTTTTTAGTAGTGCTGTTACAAATTGGGTGGTTTCTACACCTCTACTGGGAGTTGCCTCCTCATTAGTGTTGCTTTACTTTGTTCTATATTGCCAGAGGTAAAAGAATAGATTCTAGACTAGTGAGTAGGAGATATTTTCTTATGTATTAGGTGAGAACAGACTTCGGGTTGAGTGTTGTCTGCTATTGCAAACCAGGAAAATAAAACAGCTTTAAAATTTCCATTAGGCAGGACACAGAGACCAGAAAATGGCTGGGTTGATAAGCTGCCCCATTAATACGATGCTGATTGTCACGTGTGTGCTCCTTTGATCAGAGTATAACTCCTTTCTTCACATTCTGTATCCCTCCTGACTCTGAACTGATTCCTTGGAGGTGCACAGCCTTGTCTGCTTGAATCAGTGTGAGATTTTAATGCGCACACTAACTTAACAGATTCCCTGTATTAGATGTCTCACCTCTGCACTGTGACTGATGAAGGAAAATGCTTTAGAAAGAAGCCATGAAGGTTTACATTTAAATGGCTGTAAACCTATATCTATTTATTTCTGAATTTTCAATTGTTCCTTACTGGGCTGCACTGCTTTTTTTTTTCTCTTCAGAATATCTTGTTATATAATTTAAACTGACTATTAAATATAAATACCTCATTATAACATTAGTCATATAATCTAGTGACATGGTTTGATTTATATGGTATAAGCTAAAGGGTATTATTTGGCTCTTATGTACCCACAGATGCATGCCTAGTCATGCTGTTTTATGTACAACACAGCTGCTACTGTGTTAGTGAGTTTTCAATCTAAGTGAAATCAATTTCTCCCACGTAGAGGCTGATTAATCAGCCTGTATACAAACTGTAACCCGGCTATAACTGAAATCTACCCTCCTTACCCACGACTAAACTGAAGGATGTTAGAGAAAGTGAGAGCATGTGGTTGTCATCTGAGGGCTGGAGCAGCAGCGGGTTTTAAGTGTCATTTGTACTGTGTGTTAAAGCCATCCATCACATCTGCATAGATATAAGTCTTTGTCTCACTCTCTTGGCATTTTCAGAGCTGTAATGGGGGACATGTCATGACTAAGACAAATATTCAGGCATTTTAGTTGTGACACTGTGGCTGTGACCATATCACGGGGAAGTATAGTTCAGTTCCATCAAGAAGGTCTGAGGTTAGGAGTTGAGAAACTGACATTAATTTCCAATCCCTTCAGGTCTCCTGTATGACTGAAGTCACTAAATTTGCGTAGCTCAGCTTACTATCCAAACACGTGTGAAGTGAGAATGATGTTACTTCCCCTACACCTGTGGGGACTGCATTTTGAGGTTCTCAAAGGTGAGCACCATTTGGCATAAGTACTTGAAATGGATGTACTTAAGTACTAAGTGGTATGTACTAGTGCTGTGTACTAAGTACTAAATGGTTTCCTTGGGCCAGGATTGAGTCTGTTTCTGGAGAACTCAGTTTACCTGAAAGGTAAAATCTTAGGTATTAAATATGCTAGGACATTTCCCTGACCTTTCCTTTCCATATTTGCTTCTCATTATTCTTGAGTTTCTTGTTTATCATTCCATAGTTCGCTGAAATAATCAGGGTTCCTGCAGGCACACCTGCTATGATTACACTGAAGTGCCATATGTTGGCTCAGCAGGACAAAGTCACCTATAAAATGTTCTCATTGTTTTGTTTTTTTCTTCTCTCTCTAAGAGGAGGACAGATCTTAGTTTTGAGGACCACCTTCTGTGGAAAGGTTAGTAAGAATCCAGCTCTGAGCAAGCTGGCATCAGTATCCTTAATGCAAGGTGCACTGTTATTTTAGTCTTCACTTTTTTTTCATTACAGAAATTTGCTAAGCTGTTGACCTTTAAAGGAGTGAAAGATGCACTTTAAATACGATTCCTCTTATCTAGCTTAAGCTAGCTGTACTACAGTTGCATTTGATTCAACTGATTAGACTTGTTTTGCAGGCACAAGTGTAAAGCAGACAATTAATTCTTTAGGTACAATTCATTTGACCTAGTTTGTATAGCTACACTAGAGTGAGATGAATGGTACCTGCTTGCACCTATTGATTAAAGGAAACCTAGACAACTAACTTAGATCAATTCCACCCTTCTCATCTGTATTGACATATCTTCTGTATTAAGAAATCTTCTGATACACAATCGTTCTAAGCACTAAGCTTGGTTTTGCACCCTCAAGGAACATACAGTCCTTCATGGAGCAAGAACTTTTCCTATTCTGCAGAAGCCAATCACAACATCTGATCAGAAGGTAGCTCCTGTATTTTGTTTAAATCACTGTAAAGATGTATTTCTCTGTATCATATTAAAAACCAATTACAGGCTTCTGGGATGTCCCAGGTTTTTCATGCTTTTCATTTTTGTGGAACATCTTCACTGTTTTGTTGTACCAATGATGTTAATAGGTTGTTCTAAAAGCACTTCAGTAACCCTTTTCTTGCTGTAATGCATGTAGCTTTTCATTTCCATTCAGCGTATAAAAATTAAAGGATTATTTTACAATAATTCCAGCAACAATAAAGCAATGAATGTCAAGGCTGGACTCCAAAAAATTGTGTAAAGTGGTCCTCATACTTGTGAAGATGGCTGGTGCTAAAAAGTAACACTGGAAATTTGATTCAATTTTTCTAATGCTTCTCTTTCTCTATATAGAGAGTAGAGATTCTCAAGATGAGCAAACTCAATTAAAACCACGCTGTACCTTGAATGTCTTTTTACACCTTAGTTCTCAGATTGTCTTGTGTTCATCTGAGAACACACAGTTCTTTGTAGCAAGCAAATGCTTCTAGTGATACTTTGGATGTGAGAGGAGATGGTTACCATTTCCACTTAATCAAGTCAGAGTTGTACAATATTAGAAGTGCTCCTCATCTACCCCTTCCAAAGTGACATTTTTACCTTATGACCTGAGAAAAATGGCCACAAAATAGATTTTATTGAATAATCCATAATTTGTCTTTCTAAGTTTGGCAGGCTTTTGGAAGTTATAGCTGAAAAATGGCAATCTCTAAGCTCTCAGAATTGTCGTAAATGTTAACTTTTTCACATCATAAAATCTACTCGCTATCAATCATAGCCAGATGCTGTGCAATTTACAAAAAGATTATTATCAGAGATTAGAAGGGAGCTTCCTGCTGTTACTTTATGTGGATGAAATCTGGTGAAGTAACAGTTATTGATTTGCCTCAGGTTTTTTTTTCTTTTGTAATGATCAAGTATATTTCTACTAAACTTCTCCAGGTTTAGTTCATGCAGATAAGCCCTGGAGGATCTCTAATAGCTAGCTAGTTGAGCTGGAATACCAGAGCTGTTGTCACTGAGTGGCATCGTGGTAGCATCCTTGAGTCATGGGATATATCTTGTCTACATGGGCAACAAAATCACTGTCAAAGGATGGCTATTAATGTCAGTGGATGAGTATGTGACTCTGTCAAATCTTCATCTGGATAGAGAGCTCTGAGTCTCCTCATGGAGTTGCTCCGTTCAAAGCTGCTACTCTGTACTCTTCTTTCTTGGTGAGATCTATACTTTTTGTTATGGGACAAAGCCAGTGTCTAGCTCAATTGATAAGAATCTTTCTGGAGATATTTTCTATCTAGTCCATCTTCAGACAGAAGTTACTAGCACGGCCAGAGGTTTTGTTAAAGCTTTTCTGTCCTGTTTGTTGAGTGCTTCAGCAGTGTAGTTAAATGTGCTGGTAAAATGTCAAGAGGACTAGGAGTGGTCAAGACATGAAAGGTGGATTTATCTCTGTCTCCTAAGCAGGATCTCAGATCACAATTCACTTTGGTTTGGTGAAAGATCCAGTTAGTAATGTAAGGCTGCAGTAGAATACACACATAGAGCTTTAAACTCATGGATATTCCAAAAGTATAAAGTTGTTCTCCCACTCTCTCTAGCTACACAACATGTTTTCAGTTGGTTTTGTTCAGGTAGCACACCCTTTCATGCTTTTTCTGCAAAGCATTCTTTGCAGACTCAGATTTTCTTTCAGATTCTTTTGCCATAACTGGACTCTTGCATTTTTGGGCATTGATTAGTGTTCAGAAATGTTCTGAATTGTACATAATCTTTGAGTACTTTCTGAATGTGTAGACACAGGATGAGTATTTAACATACTGCATCAAGTGAGAATTCTGTTGAAAATATAAGGTCCTGTCTGTCTTGTTTTGATACCTTAAAAAAAATATTTGTGGATGGGTAAGCATGAAGCTGTATGGGATTGTTGGGCATAATTATTATTTTTGTGGGATTGTCTGACATAATTATCACCAACTAGTGGCTGAAGGTCACTGCAGAAGGTACTACAGAATGTAAATGAGTGCAGCTGTTGCTCTCATGAGGCAACCAGCAGCATGAGAGGCTGCTGCTGGGTTGTGATTCTAATAAATGATGATATCTAACACTCTGTAGTATTTCCAGCTTGAAAGAGAAATAATCCAGTGTTTTTACAATAGGGGGCAAAGAAGCATAGCTCTCCAGTGAGAAAGAATGTGGGTGTATGCCTTCCCTCTCAGTAGGAAGGGATCCTGTCCAAGTAGGCTGTAGAAGAAAGCCTGTCTGGGACAAAAGGAACTGAAAGGGGAATAGAGTAGCAGAAGAGCATTGTCACTGTCATGCCCTGGTTACCCTTGTTTTTTTCTGACCAGAAATGTTTGCTACAGCTTGGTATGTAAAAATTCACTTAATTTTCTACTCTGTAGCGTAGATGGAAATGGTATTATATCAGGTGTAGGGTTCAGATAATACTTAATGAGCCATCTGACAATCTTATCTGTAGCTCAGAGATGTGAGCTTCGCTATTGTCACATCTAGGCTGAAGCAAGAGGCAATGCAGTGTTTATTGAGTATTTCAGAAAGCCAAAAGTAACTTAGAAAAAGTTCTTAAGACAGACTGTATGCATGTACAGGGACAACAGTATTCAAAGGAGAATAAAGATCTGAAGGACAAGACAAGGCCTCACCTTGGAGGATGAAAATTGGTCATCTGAGGTCTGAATGCAAGATAGCAACATTTCCTTTTTTTTTCTGCTGCTACTTATCATCCTTTCCCAGTGTTAATTAGAAAGTACAGTCTATGGTCAAGCTACCTATCAGACATAATAGGTAACTACTTTGTGCAGATAATGCTTGCTTTAATTCTAAAAGCAGAGGAGCTCTAAAACTGGAAATCATACCTGCTGGCTTTTCCTCATTTATATGGTAATATCAACTGGGGGAGGGAGGGATCTTTGTGACACTTCTATGAATTTTTGAGTAATTAAAAGAATGGATCAGAAATGAGAAGGTTTGTATAAATAAAAAAAAGACTAAGATGGAATTCATTAATATCATAATCTTTCTGTTCATAAGCTGTGTAAACGTGTAGTTTTATGGTTTATGTTTCATACTTTTATGCCATCTGGAGAACTGGGATTTCAAAACAGGTGGTTTTTTTAATCAATGTGTCAGGAGTTTTCTCTAAATGCTTCAGGAGGAACAATTTAGTGACATAATGAACTTGAAAAGTTTTGACAGATTGAGTCCCCAGGTTGACTAATAAGTAGACTTCTGTAACCTAGTAAATGAAAATGCTATTTAAAACTTCAGCTATGACCTGCTAACTTGGAACACTAATGTTTAAAAAGTAACTTACTTCTTATTAGGAAATTAAGTACCTTCTAACAAATCACTCCATACTGTCAAAATCTCCCTCTAATGAATACCACATGTTAACAATAACAGCTTACTATATTTTATCAAAAACCCCTGTACTGGTACATTCCCAAATCAGTCTGTTTTTACAAATAATTTGATACTGCTTATTCAAACTTAAATAAAACTGGAGAAAAACAACCAGCAGAAGCAGCAGTTCTGAAGGGCTTTTTCATCCGTTTGGTTTTATCTAAAAATACTTTCTACAGTTTCGGAGATCGAGTAGTTGCATGAGAGCCAGTCTAAATGCCTGAAGACACAATATGGTATATAGCCATACAAGGTGCTTGCAGATGATGATTTTAATCTTAATGTTTGTTTCCTGGAGTCATACGGGTCTATCTGTTTCATCTTTTGTTTTTCAAGGTTGTATAAAGTTATGAACACACGAGTCAGAAGGAGATGGCTCACACATCTGTTTGTTCTAAATGATGTATTTATAAATATAGTTTTATGATTCCTTTAGAATGGCTCTTCTTTCTTTGACTATAACAGCCATTCTGATGGATCTCAAGGAATTTTGTATTGGTACCACAAAAACGTATTTGCAAACCTCCATTATTTTGACAGAGTAATCTCATTTTAACTGGACAGAATAAAAAAGGAAAATTTGAAGGGGAGGCTTCCCTTGTTTAGGAGTCATCTGGTGCACAGTGGGAAGTTTCCAGCTCTCCTCTCAAAGCTGTCTTTGGCTGCAGTGACTGTTCTGTGCCCCAGCACTTGATCTGTAGCACATGTGAAAGTTTCTGTAAAACAAACAGGATGTTTGAACCTGCTCTCAGAATTTTGATTTTTTGAGGGATATGAATACATACACATCCAAAGTGTGATTTTAAAAGGTCATATTATAAAATGGTAACTCAGTCAAAATTGTTATTCTCCAATTAATTTTTTTTTCTGCCTCTTAAGGCACTGATTTATTCCTCTCTCCATCCAAAGCATATGTCTCAATAGACTCTTTCAGTCACAGAAGTAGCTCTACCTTTGTGAGCAGACTTACAGCAGCCGACTGTTGGTTGCATTCTGCTGATTGTAATAGAAGGAGAAAAAATACCCATGAAAATCATCCTAATGTTTGTGTGCAACTCTTCAACATCTTGAATCACTTCCGGGCGTCTTAAAAGCTACATGCCATTGTCCTATTTTTTGCCTACCACAATTATACTTTTTTTTTAATGCTGTATGTCTGGCAAGTGACTTATCAATATTGAATAAGGTTTGCCCACATCTGTCAGCCTATTTTCCAGCGTAACAGCTGAAAAACTTTTCATGAATAATAGTTATTTTGCTCTAAAAAAAAAATATTGTATTTTGAATAAAATTGGACTGTGGGAAAGAGAATCAGTAGTTTAAACATTTCACTTAAAGCAATGTGGAGATTAAAAAAAAAGTGATATAACAGGTTGGGTATTTTAACAGCACCGTGCTATATACTTAGTCAGCTCTTAGCAGCATGACTGCAACCATGATAATACCAATATAGCAGCATGATGCAGCAGAACAAGAATGAGATTTCAGAAGTTATAAAAGTGTCCTTTTGACAACCTTAAAGCAGTAAGGAAATTACAGCTGAAATCTAAGTCTTTCAAGATACAAATCCTAAATTTACTGTGGAACTACCCAGAAATAACAGGTTGGTCATCGGATTTGGAGGCAAGCAAAACAAATAAGGTATGACTCGTTGAAAACACTGGCTTAGGAAAATACATGAGGTATACAACTCTGACTTACCTGGCTGCTGACAGGTGATGAATGAATTGGTACCAAAGCACCTGGAAAACCAATGTTATATAACTTAATTCCAAAGAAAGATTAGTTATATCAGATGATTGAGTAATATAATTAGGTGTAACTTGTTGTGTTTAAGTGCTCTATAGCCACTTATAAATCAAATTTATGGGGTGCTTTTTCACTGTTTTCTATTTTTTTGTATGCCACCCTATAAATATGCTAAGTGCTGAATTTAGCTATTACAGTAAAATTAAGTTGTTCAGTGCCCACCTGTGTGTTTCTACAGGGCTAGTGGCAGTTCAGCTGTTCTTACCTAATTTCCAGAGCTCAATGAGGGCTCTCAGTGTGACTTACCAGCCCAGACTCCTTCCTTCGGATCATCATTCCAGTCCCTCTTAAATCTTCTTTTGATGGAAGTGAGAATATAAAGTACAGCTCAGTGCTTGAGTTCTTGTAAAAAATAAATAAATAAATAAAAATAGAGGGGTATATTTATTCTAAAAATAGCTTTTTTAAAGTAGAATCTTGTTTAAAGTCCAGTAAGAAGGCTATAGTAGTTGGCATGTTTTTCCAGTAGATTACGCATGCAGCTTCTGTGTGGTATTTCTAAAATGGTATTCACCTTATGTCTAATTAAACTTGATTTGTTGATTTAATTGCAGCCTGTGCTGCAATCGAAGTATAAAACAACCTTGCTGCGTATTGTTCAATGGGCAATTTAGGAAACTGCAAGCTGAGTTTAAGCTGCAAACACAGCAGTAGGAAGGGCACTCCCATAACAGGGCAGAAGAGTAAATCTGAGGATGCTGCTAATGTGGAGAAGGCTACTGTCTCTAGTCATCAGAAGTTGTGCTGTATCTGCTATTAGTGTTGTACCTCAGTACTCCCAAGGACCTTTGAATTTCCCTCTCCTGCAGTGGCTGAAGATTTTCTTTGCTATATCCGACTTCATTGAGAAAACTGTCACATGACAAAATTGATTTCTCTTTTGTGTCCTCCTATACAAACTGATCAAAAGAAAGGAGGTTCCATGTCTTCCATATGCAGCTTCACATTGTTTTGCTATTATTTGTGCTTATTGTCAGTATTGAGTAGTTTTTGAAAATACAAACACTTGCTGTACCCCTTAAGCTTGAAAGGAGCTGTGCTATTTGAAATGTGTGTAATGTTTACCTGCTTTTTGGGCTTCATTTGATCATCTAAACATGTTTTTTTTCTTGGTTTTTTTTCTTTTTCTTTTTTTCTTTTTTGCTGGAAGAAGGTCATTCCTTGAAGATAATTAATAGAGTAAGGAAACGGGGGGGGGGGGGGAATTCACATAATTTCTTTCTTCTGTGTTATTACAACCTATGAGGCATCCTAGAGTGGTTAGAAACCATTGCAAAGGAAGCTTTTTGCCCTGCAAATAGCTTCATGAAAAGTAAGCATGAAAAGACATTGCCATTTTAACAACATCTTTTGAACATTAAGTCTCTCTTCTTGTTCATTAAAGCCTCAGAAACACTTACCCTTATAGTCTGGGAATTCTTCCTTTGAGGTAAGGATGAATGTGTGCGTGTTTGATCTATTTTATGTTTAAGGAGATTAACATATATTCAGGATAATGAAAATAGTTTCAAATGCACAGTGTATCCTTGTTGTGATGAAAGGGTGATATTAGCTTCCTGCTGAGGTCTGCAAAACAAGAGCTCTCAAATTTCATAGAGCTCAGACACACTTTTGGACAAATATCCATATTAAAAATTTTCCTCCTTGCCTCATGGGCCTTTTTTTGCCTTTTTTTTCCTTTTTAATAGTTAAGCATAGGCCCTACCCATTTCCTTTGCTTCACAGCAGATTAAATTATGGGTGCATGGTGAACTGGTGGAAGGCTACGTTATACAAATTGGAAAGCTATAGGGATAAGGCCATATGCTCTTCGGATTATTACTTTTTCTTATTTATTACTGTTTCAAGAGCTCAGCAAACTTCTGTGTTTCAGCCTTTAATGAAGCACTGTTAGACCTTCTGGGGTTATGTTTGTTTGTTTGTTTTGCTCTCCTGCACGGGTACATAGGGTTTTATGGTTAGATCTCTGAATATAACTTAAATATCAGACATGCTGCCTATCTTAACAATCTTTTTCAATTATTTTCCTGCCCTTAACCTTACTTAAGAATAGCAGTAATGGGAACAAGGAATATTTCTTAAAATATTTCTTAGATATTTCTGAGACATTGCTTCTCATGACATAGGTATGGAAGTGATGAGTGGTATATCTGTCAATTTTGTTTCAGCATAAAACCTCAGTAGAATTTGCTTTCCAAACGTAGTCTTTTATTTCCTTAATTCTTAGAACCAAGTGGAATGTATTTTTCTCTTTTTTCCTTAATGAAGATTTCTCTAACTGTGAATAGAAGGATTTCATACAGTTGTTGTGGCAAAGCAAAATATTTGCATTTCTTTAAGGACGGCAGATGTCATATTTAAGAAACTGCCTTTTATCAAAGTGGGTTTTTTATAGAACACTTTGAATCAGTCTACCTGTCCAACACCACACGTTATGAACTGCAGTTTGAATTGGAAGGGGAACAAACATCCCTAGACTTTGAAGTAGCTTATTATGTTCCCTATTTCCTGAAGACTGAATACACTTGACAACTGTTTGTGATTATAAACTTAATCTAAAATGAACATTTCTAGGAAAATATTACCGATGTAAATGTACTTACAAAGGTAACTGAGGAAAAGCTCTGTTTTGGAAATGATTCTTCAGGGAAACATTCCATCAACAGAAATTATGTTCTCAAGAGTAAGGAAAAATCATTATGAGAGAAATTGCATTATGGCTGAAAAGAATATAATGGGTTTATATATGATGGAGAAAGATGGTATCACTCATTTGAAGCCTCTCTTAATGCACTGGTGACTTCACCATTTCAGCAATATGCCAAAGAAGATGCATGTTATGAATGCTGGTGTCGTTATTACTGCAGCATATTATCCTGGAATATCTTTACTGAGAAAGTGCCATTGAGCAGAGATGACTTTTCTGAGGAAGATTTTCTTTTTTAATTTGTTTTAACATCTTCTTGCTATTTTGTTTGTTCCTCTTAAGTTACCTCTTGCTTTGAACTTGTTTTCTTTTTATTCCTCACCTTTTGTTTTTCTATTCCTCTTTTAGGTTTGTTACTGTTAATTAAGTAGTGTTCTTTACTGCTGGAACTCTGGGATAAACTTGAATCAGATAATCAGAAACAAGTCACTTAGAAGTGAGAATTCAGTATCATTCTATCCTGGTTTTATAGTCTCGGGCAGTTTGCTTTACTGTTATGAATAAAAATATAATTAATTACAATCATAAATCAGACATGCATCATTTTCTTAGAAGGTTTACATGCTGCATTGTGTAAGTCAAAGAAGTTTGAGAACACTAAGAATTGTCAATCAACATAACAATGTTTTTCATTGAGCTGTTAATCTTTAAGCAAAATAATAATCCTCAGTTTAAAAAATACTTTCGTTCATCACTTCATTCTAAAGTGCCTTTTGCTAAATTGTTATCACTTTAGCTCTCCTTTTGCCTCTATTTTTCTTGTTTTGTAAAACTAACATTGACTTTCTGAGCCCTGTTCTGGTGGCTGATGACATCTCTTGTGACTGTCATTGTTAATTTAATAGTACCTTTATTAAGATCCTCATCTTTTCTTGAGCTCACACCACAAACGTAGTTGTCTTCTCTGCTGTCAAAAATGATAGAATAATAGAAGAATAACACATTTGGATTACATTTGAGGTTTTGATTGTTTTCTTAGCCCAGTGACAGAAGGAAAGGTACTGCCTTGGATGTTCTGTACATGCAGTGTCCAAGAGCTGTTCTCAGAAAGACCTTCACTTTAGTTCAATGTTAATAGGCTGTCTTCATGATTACCTTCCTTCATAAGAAAAGTGAAGAGGATAGTTGCACTGTGGGGACATGATTATTAGAAGTGATTAGGGTCCCATGTGCCATTTAATGAGAGGGAGTGGTAAGTGCTCCATCTCCTTCAAATCAAGGTCTTTGTGTATTGTGCTATCTGACGTCAGCATGCTAGGTTCACACAGGCGAAATTAGTATGGCTGTGCTGTCCTGTAGGCTGTGGAAGGATATTTCTAGGGTGGTTATTTATTTTTTCTTTCCACCTGTTAAAAAAGTAATATTTTTTGAAAAATTTTGATTCCCAAAGCCCAATTCTTGCTTATGTGTTCAAGTAAATGATCTTAGATGTAGTTCTCAAATGTTCATAAGTGGTATTCAGCTGCTGAAGTAACAGAAACAAAAAAATTTCCTGATGTTAACTGGTGTCACTCCAGTGACATACAATTCAGAATGTTTCTTCTGGAGTCTATATGGAGAGACCTTAATAGCTAAAGGCTACAAGCCTGAGAGACAATTACATGAAACCACCTTCCACTTTTGTAAAAAGCAGTTTGAAAACATTCTCCAATTGAGTTTGAAGGATGTTTATGGCCACCCCTTTGAAAAGGTCATTGATTGTACAAGAATAAAGTTGTAGGCTATCAAGTTATGTAATTTATTTCTGTCTACAAAAGGAAAAGGATTTGTTTCTGAGGAATTTGTTAAATTTTACTCCTTTTGGATTTCATTTAATATACTGTATGGGAACTGTTGAATCATGGTGTGATTGATCACCTGAGGCAAGCACTGAGTCAACTGCAGGAGCATAGGTGAAGGCAGCTCACCTGTGTGACCAGAAGGGGTAGAGTCTAGCTCTACCTCTCCTCCACCCCATTTAAGGGCTGATCACCACTGGGGAAGGATCTCTCTTTGGAGATAGCTACTTCAAAGCTTCCTACTGTGAGCCTAGGAGATGGGTGAGCATTTTCCTTTACTTTTATTGTCTTTTTCCATCACGATAATCTTTCTGACTGTAGCATCTGCAAAATATCTCAACTACAGTATTTGTCATTATTCATTCTGTTAACCATATGTATACCTATAAATGATTTTTTTCTTATAAAACAACCCTCTGACACAAAACTGCAACATTGGATTATTCAGCACACAAATTTCCCAAGAATACCTGCAGCTTCAGAATGTTTACGTATTAAGGTCACAGCACTGTTTAGATTGAGTGGATGATAAAGTGATGATTTATATTTTAGTGTGTCTTGATTCAGTAATTCAGAATAGACATAGAGGTGATGGTTAAGAATCTGAGGTTGCAAGCATTTTATTTGATTATTTGGCTGAAGATTTGTGCATGCAAGATGAGCATGCAACAAAACAAATCAAAAAACCAAGAAGCTCAGTAATCAGCCTAGCAAGTTGTTAGCAGCTCTTAATTCTGAGACTTTTCTTTCCAGTTGTGGTGGCTGAGCCTCTGCCATTCTGTGACCTACACAGCTGTTTGTTTGAGGGCTTTTGCCCATGCTGTGATTTCAGAGTTTATAAATTCGAAGCAATTAGCGCTGATTCATTCTTGTAAGTGCTGCTTGAAGGTTCAGCTGAGGATCTGTGCTTTTGTATGATTTTTGTCTAAGTGGTGCTTCAGCATATTTAATAGGGTCAGTTATAGTACATGTTTGGAAACTGAATAAATGGAATCAGGAAAATATTTCTGATTACACGAATAATAGTTCTACTGCTTTAAATGCAGCAAATTACAGTTTGACATAAGTTGAATGTTAGAGATATTTCTACTTTAATAAACTTACTCTCATATCCTTTTGACTGAATGTTCTGATTGAGCATTCATTTATAGCAAGTGAGGAGGGAATACCCAGTTTCTGAGGAAAAGGCATTTATAGAGGCCGTGGAACCACATTCTGTGTCTAATTACACTGCGTTGCAGGCATGCATATATGTATGTATATGTGCAGAGAAAACTTGGAGTTCAAGACAAGTCTGAGAATGATGTAAGGCTATGGGCTATGTTTGTGTGTGATGTCAAAATGCAGTGGAAAAGTCTCTGGCCAACCAAAGCTGTCATTTAAAGCAGCCAATGATACTGCCTGCATTGTAGCTCAAGTATCAAGGCAACGTTAATGAGTTAATGCTTGTTTAGAGTAGCTAAAACACAGTGTACTTAATTGTCCTACAAAGAACAGCTGTAGAGTTTTTCTAGGGAATGTCCATTGATTATACTGGAGCTTGTTTAAAATCAGCTCCTGATCTGCCTGGAAATTCTGATTTGAGCTGTTGATGCTCAGAGAGGAGTTGGGGGTTTGTGCAGCATGGGTGCTACTCAAAATAGGGCATATTATGAAGTGCCCCTAGCAGCAAGCTGATAGGTGGCAGTGTGCTTGTCCCTCGCTTGCAGCCTGCAGGTGTTATGGGTTTTCTTGAGGAGGTGCTGTATCCATTTTCTCAATTTCCCAAGTCAGTGCTGGTTTTCTTTGCTGCTGTTCATGTATTTACTGTTTCCATGCTCCTGTTACATTCCTGAGCTTTCACTCCTGGAGCATTTTCAGAGACCCACAGAAGAATTCAGTGTCCATGAACAGATTGATACAGTTTCTGGTTCACTTACATTTCCTTCTACTTACTACTACTTAATTGCCTGTTAACTATATTACTCATGTCATTTTGATATGCAAGTTAAAGATATTATGTACATAAAAACCATTTGTGTGTTTTGATGCATGTTAGAATGGGGGAAAAATAAAGAAAAAGCATAGGTTGTAAGACTTGAGAAATCGGTGTGTAATGTGAGAAGAATGTAAGGATAAAGATGTCAAATGCAGTTTTATAGGTGGGTGAGAACTTAAGGAACTCGAGAGAGCAATTGGGTCTGTGCTTAGCCTCTGAAGAGGGAAAAATTGCATTAGCTGCAGTTGAAACTCCCCTGGGTTTTTCAGTCAACCTAAACCTTGAATACTCTGGTCCAATAAGCAGATCAAAAAACTAACTATTAATAAAAATGATCAGATTAAAGGGAGAATCTGTAGCTGCTGTTATGGCTGCAGCTACATCATTTTCTTACATCACAGACTGTTCTTAAGCAAAATCATTCACTAATGCTATGGGAGAGTTAAAAAAGAAAAAAAACAACAACAAAACCTTCTCATCATTACCTGCTGATGGCATTGACCTTTGTCTGTGCTAAAGCAGGAGGGCTGTGAAGAAAAATGTAGACAGAAAATAAACTTTAAGGCTTTTTTTTCCTTCACTGCAGGCTCTATCTGGCATCACATTTCTCAGTGTCACTCAGATGGCTCTTAGGCTCTTCATATTTAACAGATGTTTCAGATGCTGTCAGCAATTCCCCAGCTGCTGGGTTTTCTTACTAAGGCCTTTTCTGGTAGAAGAGCTTTATCTCCCTTTTCTTCTCCATACCAAATGAGAAGACCAGTTAATATTTGGCCAATTATGTGTGTCCAGTCATGACAGACCCATTTTCAACCCTTTGCTGAGTTCACAGTATCTGTTGAATTGATTTTATTAAAAACCAAAACAAAACGCCATCTTCTGGGAAATGTATACATATATCTGAGGGCAAAAAAAGCTTTATATATTTTCTTTTCTCTTAAATTGCACAACTACAATTTTTGCTTAGATGGCTGTGTTTTCCTATGCCGTGGTATGGCTGCAAAGCAGAAAGCTAATTTGTAAACAGGAGCAAGTTCATTAGAATGGAAACCTTTAAGTTGGAATGAGTTTAAAGTCAGGCTTCTATATGCTGCAGAGAATGTTTAGTACTCCAATTCCCACTGGTGTGCACAGCATACTTCGTGCAGGTAGACAGCTTAAATTTTATTAGCTCTGGCAGTTCTTTATTTCACTGCTGATTAGATGACCTATGAGCAGTGCCGTATGTCACCCTGGCATTGGAGGAGAATTCGCACTGCCTGCGGAGTTGGATTGGATTGTTGGGATGTATGAACATCTGCTTCCAAATGCTTGACAGAGATTAATAAAGTGCACAGTTTCTGAAAGAGAATCAATGACAAAATGGCAGATGCTATTTTTTTTTTTTTTTGGTAGGGGGAAATGGCTTGAGGTGAAGTTGTATTTTCAAAGGAACATTGCTAAGAACTCTAGATCACTAACAAGGAGTTGTGAAGATTGGGTGCACCCCGAGCAATCCTGTGTGGTGGGTTAGTGCTTAGGTCGAGGCTTGGAGATGTGGCCTGTCCTGCCCTCATTGTCATAAAGCACAGTTACCACAAACGCAGAGCTTTGTGAACGTGTTCACAACTGTAATACTTTATTTCTACTTACAAAACATTTCTGATACCTGTGGATGCCACTCTAGATGAGTTTCCCTTTCTCTGTTGGTACAGTTCCTTAAACTGGTGATTTTTGACAAACTATTTAGTGGTAGCTCTAGGGAAGTATTAATGTAGTAAGGCTTCCCTGGCAATGCCCATGATGCAAATCATACACCTTTCTGTCCAGCAGGCAGTCTGTTTGCTGTGCATTTTGGCTACAAGTAAGAAATTGATGTTTTGGGAGAAACAGGTCACTAATCTGTATTTTAAAAACACGGTTGAATTCACTTTACTATCAGAAAAAAATATTTTCTGTAATTAATTCCAGTTTGTTGAAATATTCTCTGCAATATTAAACAGGCATACTGCTAACACCCTGTTATATATATCTTGATTTTTCTCAGGAGTAGGCAGTTGTTCAATTTTTTTTTATTTACTTTTCGTCCTTTAAATTTTCAATACAAGTTTGGTTGCTCTGATGCTCTTGTTTTTGTGGAAACGTACCCCTGGATTGAAAACTGTAGTAAGAAGAGGATGAGAGGTCTGACATCCTCAACAGAATCATTCCTTCTGCCTGCTATTGTGAAAACTCTCCTTTCTTGCTTTTTAATTCTTGTTCCAGCTGTTTTAAACTTTCAGGCTGACCTACAGGACAGTCACACTATTCACTGCTTTTATGCAATTAAAAAAAAACCAAACCAAAAAAACCCACAGCACCTCAACCACAGAATGGAATGTATTGAAATGTCAAAAAGTGTTAATATAATCCACCTACATGCCCTGCATTTTGTATGTTTAATTCTTCTCCCTACTCCCTCATCATTTTTGAAGAGCTAATGGGTGCGTGGCCTTGTGTGCTCTGCTTTGCAACTCCAGCCTTGTTGCAGCTGAACAAAAGGATCTGGAAGTGCCTCTTTCTTTCTGAAACAGACTTAGTCTACCATTTTCCTGTAGCTATATTTTCCCCTAATAATAAAAACTTTCACTTTTAACACAAGTCCCCAACAAATATTTCTTATACTGAAGATTCCCAAGTGAGTTACCTTCCCTTGAGATCAGCTTGTTTTTTTTTTTCTAACTCTCCAGTTCCTGAAATGACACCTCCAAAAGTAGTCCTATATTTTCCTGTACTATGGGTTTTGTGATCATATAGTTCTTCTTAGGGTACCGATGAGTACCTGTTAAACTGGAGCTCAAGGTAGCTGGATGTGTTTTAAGTGTTTAATCTACCCTAATAAATTTTCTTGAAACAGATCTCCAAAAGCTTATCACATTGTGATTGGTGTTGCATGTATTGCAAGTGAACAGATAGAAACCCTTCTCATCACTTAGAGATAAATTTAGCTGCACTGTAAAAATATACAGTAGGGGGGAAGATGTCAAAATACATGTTGAGAAGTTGAAAGACTGCTAAGGAAAAACAGGTGTTCCAATCTAAAGAGTACTGTTCAGGGAAAATAGTTTTGTGTGAGTTTCACCCATTAGGTTATGCATTGCATTTCCTTTTTTAATCTGTATGACACATTTGAGTGTATAAAATGCAGTTTACTTTATTATGGATTGTAAATTGTTGGGTAAAATTTATAAATTGACCAAAAAAAAGGAGGGGGGATTGTTATTTGTCAAGGTTGACATAAGGAGTTATTCTGGAGTTTGCTAAAAGCTCAACTCTCTACTCACATAAAGTGCTAAGAAGAGTGGTGTTGGCTTTGGACCTTCACAAACAGAAGCAGCTTGGAAAGTTTCCCAAATGCTGGCACAAGATTTTCAAGTTCTGAACCAGTTTTGCTTTCCAGAGAAGTGTCTTCTCTCATAACTCTCTATGGTTTTTCCACATCCTTCCTGGAGCTCTTGGAGGCCAAGGGATGAGTGATCTCATGAGAGGGTCATCCATCAACTTATTCTTCACTTTCTATATTTAAGCTAAGAGCGCAGCAGGAAGCTCATCTTTATGCATTGACCTTCTTGCAAGAAGGGAGGTTATAAAACAGCAAAGTAACGTTTCTTTGCTGCTGTAATCAATCTCTGAGCTTGGGCTTATGTACATGTAACTTGTTACTAGGCTGGCACAGAGACTTAAACTGACGGTAAAGATGTTTCATCTCACTCTTGTAAAAGGAGCCCAAGTATTACGTCATTAATAGATCAGGAAATAATCATTTGGCAGGATGGACAAAACTTCAGGACAGTACTATATGCAGAATTTTCCATGTCATTAGGAAAATCTCTTAAATTATCTTGGACAAGATACAGGTTTCTTGAAAGTAAATTTTTAGAAGGAGATGTGGGAACTCTCAGAGAATGATTTCAATAAAAGGTCAACAAATAATTACAGATTATATTATAGAAGTGGAGTTACAGTGAGATAAAGTTGTATTCACAGATTTTTTATCTGTGAATGTGATAAACAAGGACTGGGAGAGTAAAAGCCATGTAGAAAACACCGAAATAGAGAGCCAAATTTGAGAACGTATTTGAAAATAATTAAAAATGCAGACTGATTATTATAATAAGGCAGAAGTGTCAGTGCAGAGCTAGTGAAACACAAGTTTAGGATAACAGATTAAAAATGTCAAGGTCAGATGTCTCTTCATAATTGCAGTGTAAATGCAAGCGTTCTAACATGGTTTCTGGTTTACCCATCTGATGTAGTTCTGCTGCTTAAACATTTTCACTTTTAAGGGCATATTAACTGCTCCATCCTTGAATCAAGAGCAATGAACCGTGCAGTGCATTGTCCTTCAGGATTTTCAAAAGTAATCAGGATCAAGTCCTTGTGATTAGGAACTAACGATGACAAGTTTTTGAAGGAGTAAAAAAGCAGATACTGCTGGGATGTTAACCAAATGACTTTGTAAGATGATAAAAAATTTTTTCTTCTCTCAACTAACAGGTCTTACCCTTTCTTGTGCATACACTGTATTCACAGAGAACTGCAGGTGGATTTTTTTTTCTTCTGAAGATAGGTTGCTGTGCTGTTCCTGAAATCTCACAGTGCACATGAACCAGCGCTGCCCTTTGAGAGGCTGCAGACTTTAGAGTGTATCTACTGAGTGTAGCTGCCCAATGATCGACTGTTGACTCAGTGTATCAGAACAGTTCCAGCATCTCTAGGTTGCTTGTTATTTCCATTTAGGAGGTAGAAGAGGGTGGGTGAATTAAAAGATGTTTTTATTGTTTTCTTGGTACTCTAATCTGTTGGTAAAAGGCTAATATAGGATAATAAATTATCTCCCTGTGTTGAGTCTGTTTTGCCCATGACAGTGTTGGTGTGTGGTCTGAATATCACTTTGCAATTTCACTGGAAAAATATTGAAGAAGATAGATTCCAGAACCCACTGTTGCTTTCCTTCCATTATTGCTTACCCTTTTCTTTGCCTTTTTGTTTGGAAGAAGCCCAGTCTTGGAAATAAATATCTAGATTTTTTTTTGTAACAAGAGTGGACAGACTCACAGAAGATGTATTCCTTGGGGAATATTTAAGTAGTTTTCCCTTGCAGCTGTTAGCAATGTTTGTCACTCAGATGATAAAGCTGTTCACTGGCAGTCGATCAAGCATGCTTGATCAAACATGCTTTTAATAAACACAGCATTTTTCTCCTATGTTGAAGTGAAGTGCTTTTATCTGATGGGAGATGTATTTGTTCCAGGCACAGGAAGGGCACCTGCCAGTGGTGCCAAAGTGCCACTTGAAGTAACGTAGTGATGGAGTGCCAAGCTAGTCTCACTCACTTAGAAGAAACCAAAACATTTATTTCTCCAAGGGCTGACTGCTTATTGACATTGAATTGTGGGGAAAAAAAATGCAATAGGAAGTGAAAAAATTAATACATTAATATTTTGTAACATTTCTCATAGGATTTTGAAAAACTTTCTGATAAAAAGAAAAATGAAGAAAATTGGTACAGCTTTTTTGACATGTGGATTATTAATAAAAGAAGATACATAAGTAGAAACCAAGATTTTATCCTTAAATTGGACCTACAGAAATGGCATGTCCTTTATTATTTTATTATACCAATGTGAGGCTAAATACACAAACCCATAACAGTAGAACTTCTGAAATCCACACAAGGAAAGTCCTACTGCTATGCTGTGTATTTTCAGGAGCAGTAACTTATTTGATTTTTACCACTTGTCTTAGGAAAGCACTGTGGATATAGAAACACAAGCTATGGAAATGACCGAATACCTCTGTTCATTTAACACTTTGTCCAGACCTCTGTCCAGGTCTGCAGCCCCCAGTACAAGAAAGACAGGGAGCTGTTGGAGAGGGTCCAGAGGAGTGCCACAAAGATGATCAGAGGACTGCAGCACTTCCCCTATGAAAACAGGCTGAGGGAGCTGGGCTTCTTTAGCCTGGAGAAAAGAAGGCTGTGGGGTGACCTCATTGCAGCCTTTCAGGACATAAAGGAGCCTATAAACAGGAGAGGAGTCAGCTCTTTGAAAGGGTAGATAACAGCAGGACAAGGGGAAATGGTTTTAAGTTGAGGGAGGGAAGATTTAGGTTGGATGTCAGGGGGAAGTTCTTGCTGGAACGGGCTGCTTGGAGAAGTTGTGGATGCCCTGTCCCTGGAGGTGTTCAAGGCCAGATTGGATGGGGTGCTGGGCAGCCTGGTCTAGTATTAAACAGGGAGGTCAGTGGCCCTGCCTGTGGCAGGGGAGTTGGAGATTCACGATCCTTGAGGTCCCTTCCAATGTGAGCCATTCTGTGATTTTCTTATGCAGACAGTGAGTATGAGATGCACCTGTGGCTGGTTCTGTAATTGCTGCCGGTTAGTAGACCCGAACGCAACATAAGATTAATCTGTAGGAACGAGCATGCAGTTCAGTTATCCATTATTCATTAGAGGTGATAGCTACTTTAAAAATGCTAACTCAATTGCTTTTGGTTGTCATAGTGTGCTCATGGAGGAAATGATATTTCCACACATTGGTACTTCATGGGAGTGGGACTGAGGCCATGGCTATTTGATTGCTTTATTCTTAGGTAGTCTCTCCTTGGTGCTGAAAATTTGCTCCAGCACTGTGCTGCCCAAGTGTTTATATGGCAGCATAGGAAGCCAGAGCCAAGAATTAGTCTGTCTGAAAGCTAAGATGACTGGGAAAGAGATGATTTTTCAGTCTGATACAACTATAAAAATATTTCTCTTCTCCTTATGTGACAACTGAGACTCATGTCAAATTAAAGTGACTAAGTGAACATGCTCAAGCAAGGAATTTAGTCTAATTTGTTGTGTTTACTCAGCATAAAATAGCTGATATCTTGACGATCCACAAACAAGGCAAAAACAGCATCCTGATCTATATTATATTCCTGCAATAATGCATCACGTGTACTTGGGATTTAGTATAGAATCTAAGCCTTCTGAGGAACTGCAAATAGCCACAATGATTAATCAAGCAGAGCTAAGTTTGTTCTCGATAACTTGGAGGCACACAGTGAAGTACAGTTGAGAAGAAATGACTGTGATGGAGAGCAGCACTGGCATACCTCAGTTAAAAGGAGAATACATAGTGTAAGAGAAGATTTTTGCTGAGAGCTGGATCTCAACTTCTACATGGTGCTTGTACACCTTATTTCTTTACAGGCCACGTGGGAAAGCTGCAAGCAGTGTTTGAACATCTGACATCAGACTTGATCTGTTAAATGTCATCCTTCCTCAGAAAAGTGCATGTAGCTTGTCTGCTCAGTGCAGCTTCCATAACAGTACTTTGCTTTCCTGTCTTGTAAGCTAGTGACCGTTTAATCTGACCCGGTGGTATGGCCTCTCCTTTAGAGGAAGCTCTTAGTGGTGTATGATACAAACAACTGTGTGGAGAAACTGGCAATTTTAGAGCAATGACTGATGCAAAAAAATGTAATGTGATGTCAGCTGGATGCAGGTATGATTCCTAGGTAGATAAGGAGAAAGAAAGGCTGCCTGAGAACAGCTACTCTTTTCCCAAGGGTTTATTTTTTTGTTTGTTTGCTTTTTTAGTTCAAGATATTCTCTGCTTTTCTTGCTATCGTTTCCACACCTAATGACTAAATATAAATGCAAGTGAAGTACTGTGTCTTCTGTCTACCCATTCCTCCCCCACCAAGAGAATACAAGCTTGCTTATCTTGCAGTCACCATGGTTTCGAGTCATGATAGCTGATTCCTCACAGCTACAAATCCTTGACAAGCCTCTGATGCTATATTTAATCCTAGCTTTGTTTTAGTCATGATCATGTATTCTGCATTTCTAAGACATGCTTATAAATGTGAAGTAAAGTTGTCAAGAAGTCAAACTTCAAGGCTTTGCAATTTTTGGCAACTGATGAACAAGAATATAAAAATAGGAGAAGCGTGCATTGCTGTATCTGAGCCCAAGGAGTGCTATGGCATAATCAGTTGAGTCTCGTAGCAGTATTACTAAAAGGCACATTTAAATGAGAGTTGACAACTTCCCCTTCATGTGTGTTCATGTGATGGGCATAGGAGGCTACATTCTGCACTCCAGTATGACACCTGAGTAACAGAGAGCAGAATTCAGTCCTGTCTGCTACAGCAAAACTAGCTGACATAGGTATGGCCTGTCACCCTGCTAGAACATCAGACATGCAGGGAAGAAAGCAAGCTGGCTTGTGGTAGGCTGTTACCAGAAGTTTTGGTTGGATTTTCAGATGAAGGATTCTTTTTACTGAGGGAAGACTGATATAAGGATTTTGTGCTCCCTCTACTCCCTGAAGTTTTGCATAATTTAGTGTTTTCATTTGAAAAAGAAAATCTTCCCCACAAAACAGGTGCAGAGAGGAACATGTGGGAGCGTGGACACAAGATGTTCTAATCTGTATTTTGGTACTGTACAAGCTAGGTAGCAAAGAAAGCTGCCTGCAGCACTTGATAACTGCTTGGGTTGCAGTCACATAATAATGGAATATAGATTTCCTGACCACTGTAGTAAACTCCAGTGGTTTAGGTGGCTCAGATACCTTGAGATGAGCCTGCAGACATTTGGGTGTTTATCTGAACTGAAATAGGTTACTAACTCTTTTGACATTCAGAAGTCAGCAACACAAATCTAACACGTTTCCAATAAGTAGTTAAGTCCAGAGATAAAGGATAGCTCTTGAGGCTGAATCTAAATTGCAGTGTTTCCTCATAGCATAACTCCTATTAAGTGTCATCTTCCAATGCTGAAGTATGTAACATCACCCATATTTTAAACACTTTGGGAGAGGGAGATAGTGCTTTTGAGCACTATTTCAAAAAGCCCGTGTGATGAGAAAGTAAGTTACTTGAAAGTCAACTTAAAGAGTAATTGCTAGGTGACTCTGAGAGTTGCCATTAAACAAAAGGATGAACACAAACCAATAAACTGCTTGGAACCAATGCCTTCCACAAATCTGTCTCCTTTAAAAGAAACTATTGATCTTTACTATCAGACATCGAGACAATCAGTCCTTCTTTGGCAGCCCCACATATGCATGCAAGCAGGAATCACGTTCTTCATTTTGTTCCCCAAGGAAATGGGTATTTTGACTTCGTTTAGAGAATTTCCCAAAAATTATCTTTCATAACCACACATGCATTTTATAGTGATCCTATGTGGAGACAAATATGCGCTCGCTCTTTTTTGTTGTTTCTTAGGATGTGAAATATCAGATCTGGCTGGGAGGCAAGTTTAAAAGGAGTATTGATTTTTGGGAAGGTTATTCAAGTTGTAAATGCCTAACTGCCTAACTGCTCACTTTCCATTCAATTATATTGAAATCACCCATCTTAACAATTAGCTAAGTCAGAGTTATTTGCCTTTAAGAAAGATTTAAGCAGAATCTGCTCTGTTGTCCTTCACAAAACATCAATATTAATACGTTAATACATCCTCACATTTTGAAAGCACCAAAATTTGTCCATCCAAGTAACTTCAGAGCTAAATATGTTATAGCCCAGTAGCTGATTTATATACATAAAGATATATATATATATATAATACCTTAAATACTGGGGTTGAGGATTGGGAATGTGGTTTCACTCAAGTGTAATCACTTTAGGTTGCAATGTGATGCTCTCTCACTACTTGTAAACAAACTGTCGTAGAGCACATCTAATTTAGCAGTTACTGGGATAGTTTATTTCCTATAGAGGAGTAAGCTGTATTGTTTTATTTCTGATTACTCCTTATCTCTCTGTCGATATGCTTGTCGTGTAACGAACAAGCAAACCAAAAACTTTTTTGAATTAGAATGCTTGTTTCTTTCTTGGATGCACTGATAGTCAGTTACGTGTTTACTGTGTTAAATTCAGTGCTCAGAAAAGGAATTATATTTGTGTTTACTTCAAGTGATGCTGATTTTGACAGGATTATGAGCTTTATGAGTTGTTAAGTGTTAAAGCAGTGCAATGTTAAAGCAATACTTCCAGTGTTGGAATGTGCTGAATAGCATTTTGTAACACTGATAGTTTTGAAACTTTTAAGATAAAGTGCATTCTTTAAACCTAACATGTGAGAAATATAAAATTTGGTTATCAGTGATCATTTCTGGAGAAATTCTACCCCTAGTGACAAAATCATTCATGAGAGGTGATGAAGTTTAATAAATTTAATAAATTTGGCAAAACTAGTAAGGGCCTTTTCTCTATACACCTCTTCGTGTGTGCAGTTTTCTCTGTTTATTCTTATGTTTCTCTAAACCACTGTCAAGGAGAGAAGCACATCAATAAATATACAATCAATACCAACCTTGGGTCACCTAGCTTCAATAAGAAATCCTGCTATGAACTATTCTAATTGAACTCTCTGTAGTGAAACTGCACAGATATCATTGGTGTGTCTCCTCCAGAATGATAAATCATTCATGTGAATTCTCAGTTCATTTATACTGTACAGGATTCAGTTTTATTTTTAGGGGGAGAGTTTATTACTAAAAGTGGACTTAAAGACAGCAGGATTGGTCTTTGGACAACAACAAAAAATTTTTTAGGGAAGGAAAAATATTGAGTGAAATTCTGAGGAAGGTTCTAGTAAGGTGTGTTATTTTCCTCTCTAAGGATTTTCTTCTCTTCAGGATGGCTATGCTGCTGGGGAATATATACCAAACAGATTCTATAATGTACTCCTAGTAAGCACTTCAAGGTATTAAGACATTTCTTTTTGTGTTTTTTCTTAATGTACACTTTTTGTTGTTGTTGTTTGTTTGTGTTTGATAATTTAAATAGCATGCATTAGGGTGGGTTCGTGGGGTGTTCTAATTAAAGGTCCAGACCCCATAACAAAAAAATTTTAATGAGCTGACCAAATTTGGTGTAAGAGGAGATGCTGGGCAGGTAACTTATTCGTGGGGTAGGCAGCTCCAACCAACAGATAAAAGGCAAGTGCTCAGGATGTGTGTGAGCCAAATCCTGCTTTGCTCAGGGCAGCAGAGGGGGTCTACAGATGTAATCTTTGGTGAGAAAATTCTGTTCTACTGTTTAATTATTTTTTACAGGATTAGAAATCATTATTTCAAATAATTTAAAATATTATCAGCGGGGCTGAATTAGCTGCGTGATGTCTTTGAATTCTAGACACATGGGAAGAGGGGTGAAATGTTCATTTCAGTATTTGGCTGAAGGAGCAGCTTGAACTCATAGTTTTGTTCTTACCATATTGTTGTAGGTTGCTCTGTTAGAGTTTGTTGCTTTATAATTCAGAATTGATCAAGGGAAAAACAGCAGACAGGAAGGGCCATAAATCTCAGGCTTCTGTGGTAAAACATGACCAAGAAAGAAGAGCAAGAGAATGTGGAACGTGACTCTTTGCTAGTGTAGGACTTCTTCCCACATACCACAGAGCAGAATATGTGATGTAAAAATACCCGTTTCGGGACTGAGTGCTATGTGATGTGTGGAGCTCATGTCTTCGTGCTCACTGTTTTGGGAAGGTAATACATTTTTAGGATCCCAATGCTTGGAACTGGACATCCTGAAACAAACTGTATCTAAGATTCAAGGCTATGAACTGAGGGTTTTTTGACCAGAAGATCCACTTCACGGAAGAATAATGAGATAATACGAACTGAAATAATCTAATTTGTCCTGCTGTCACTAGAGACAACAACTGTGTAAAGATGAGTATCTAAACACTTCAACTAAGGTATCAAAACTGAGTTTTTTAAGCAGTTTGTGAATTTGTTTGTTAGAATAAAAATGTCAGGGCAGCTTCCTTCCTCTGTTCAGTTCTCAAATTTTCCTCCAAGAGCAGCAGAAGCTGAGCAAGGTAGATGGGTTCTCTTGAGATCAAACAAATTAGTTGCAGCTCATAGAAAGAACATAATGGTATAATGGACAAGAGAAATAAATCAGCTTATCACTGAAATTAGAAAGTACAACACATCTGTTCCTGTTCCTTAGAAGGAATGTTGTCCTTACTAAAATGAGGTTTTCCTGAGGATTTCAGCAGCATTTGACCCTTTGATTCAACATTTCAGCTGCAACCTTAAAAGCTGTAGAACAGTTGCACAGTAATTTCCATTATGCATTGTACTTCTTAGCTAAAAACAGCACAGGTTCTGTTCACGTACTGCAAGTCTATTTTATAAATGTAAAGGATCTAACACAATAAAATATTAACTTTAGCACATACATTAATACATTATTAATATAGTAAATGTATTATTGATGTATTTAATACATTATTAAATATATTAAAATACATAGAGTAGGATAGCAATAATTTGCAGCAGCACCTCATGTTTTCATCACTTAAAACTTTTAAGTGATCCTATTAATTTTGACTAGACGTAGTCCATGGGCGTCTGTGCATTCAGACGCACGTGAAGGAAATCATTTTCACAGTTAGAAGTAACTTACATAGGGACAAAGTATTGTTTGACTATTTTTTGATACTGAGCGTCATGTTCTATTCTTGTAGAATCCCAGAAGATATTTATGAGCCAAAGTTCTTGGTCTTCCCTTGCTTGCTTATTTGAGCAACCTGTACCAATTCTGAGAACAATTTCTGTTTAACAGCAGCAGAGATGCAGGTAACTTGCATATATAGCAAATACTGTGTACTGCATATTTGGTAGAGGTGTATGAATGTGTCCAGTGCCACCAGTAGAGACCAAACACTGCGTGGTTTCACATCACATCATATTTTTACTCTCATTCTCTGTAAGCTACACAGATGAATAGCAAACTGAACTTTCTCAGCTCTGCTAATCAGTAGAGCTGCATGTGCTTGTGCTATTTTAGGCTGATGCATTGTTTGGCCAGAATGTGTTTACATTTATTCTATTTTACTGGACTATTTCAAGAGAAAATATTTTCGGATCTAGGCTTTCAAAACAGAGAATGCTCCTAAGCAAAGATGTGGCATACCCACCTAAAACTGATCTTCCATTTGCAGAGTTGTAACCTTCACATCCCTAGACAATGCCAAAATATCTTGTGATGTATTATGTGCTGTGTATTCTCTGATTCCTTGGTTAATGTTGTTACACTTCCTATTTATACGCTTAAGTATCAGTGGAAGTCTGTGTTATGCTTGGGCTACCTTCTAACTTTTATTTCCAAAAAACAATAGAAAAATTTTCTGCCCATCCTTCAGATGAATCTGTATTTATGCAAACTGAAAAATGTTCAAAAATAAACTTTTATTACCAAGGCAAAGCAAGGGGTCTACAACCTGTCAGAGAATGCCTTAACCGTAAGCAGAAATAAAATTGTGTGCTCACCCTGAGTATTTTTCACATCTTTGCTTCAGCTGCTGAGCCAGCCAACCAACCAGAAAAGCCAAAGGCTCCACGGTCTTAGTTATTGGTATAAATTTGTAATGTAACACTTCCCTCCCTCCTTCCACCCCAGGATTTTACTCTGTTCTGTTTTCCTTCTTTGCCTGGCTGCTGTCATTACCCAGAGTGAATAGAATTTTGCTTTCTGAGAAGTTCTGGGATGTAGAAAGATGACAGAATCAGTTCCGTAGTGGCTGCTTTGAAATGTTATCTTAGGTTCATAGGTTCATAAGGTTGGAAAGGACCTACAAGATCATCTAGTCCAACCATCTGTTTTCTAATCTTTTATTATTAAAAACATACAAATAATAATAATAAAAAAACATCATTGCCACCTCTTCCTCCCCCCACCAAAAAAAGAAACTCCAGCTATAACAAAACATGACTACAAGAAAGTCTTGAAGGCAGAAGAAACACACTTCCCAGCACAGAGATAACAAGAATTCAGCTTACACACCCAAAGGGAAGCAGTTTTTAAATTGTGTTTTCATTCTATATAGAAATTATTTTCAGACCTATATGACACTGCTTATCTTTGATTCTGGCAGCTGCTACCTGCAGCAGCTCAGTGTGTGGTGCCTCGAACTGATACAGTATTTCCATGCTGGCCCTGTCTTTTATCATTACAACTACAGCAGTATGAATGAAAATAGACAGTGGGGGGGCTAGCAAATGATATATGCCCCCCATGAAATCTTAGCTTCGGTTGGTCAAGGTTCTTCATTATGATTCGAGCACTGAAACTCTGGTTTAGTCCTTCATATGGGTGTGAGACACTGATTACCATGATTCAGAGCACCAGAGGAGACTTGCATTGTCTTTTTCTTTTTTTTCTTGCAGCTGGGATAATTGTTTTCTTCAGAAAAGGAACTGCAGAATAAATTATCTGCTGCTTCTAAAGCAGTATGAAAGAGCTGCATTGCCCCCAGTGAGGGCTGTATCAGTAGTTTGACGTAAGTCCTAAAATGCTTTGTAAACTTGTATTTTTTCGGATAATTAAGCTCACTAGGAACCTCATAACTTCTTTTTACATTTTTTTCTTTTTTCTTTTTTTTTTTTTTTAAATCAAATGGTCTAATTGGTCACAGAGTGGAGAATAGTCCTAGGATTGTATCAGGCTTGTTCTTGTTGCTTGCATCCCTTGTCAGCTGTCGGCCAAACGCCAAATTCTTAGAATTACATATTTGGAACTGGAAAATGCAAATAAGTCTGCAGCATCTCCGCTGATAATTAGATTGGAATGAACAAATATTTTCTGAGCAGCAAACTAACAATGCACGGTTTCCTACAGGTTTGTGCCATGTGAAAGCTTTTCCAGCTTTCATGGAGAGAGTCAGGTGCATGAATAATACATGGGTTCATACCACAGCCTCTGCCTTAGTATTCTTTTAGGGGCAGTTAGAAGAGCTCTCTTCTCATCCATCTCTCATGTTGGAATGCAGTTATCTCTAACGCTCTCTACCCTTCTATTACACTGATTTAAAATCAGTCAATATATTCAGAGTTGGTGGTGAAGGGGATTTATAGACTTATACAGAAACTATAACACAGAAAGAATACATAAACAGCGTATCCTTTGGAAACAATACTAAAAAATGAGATAAGAGGAGAAAATTATTATTTCTTGTACCTGATGAAGTTTATTTCTGCTCTTAAACCAATTGCATGAAGTAAATGGCTGGTTTCTCTGCTGCTGTGCATCCTGTTGTTACCTTTGACAGACCTGGAGTCACTCTCAAAATTGTCCTCACGAGTTTTGTGTTGAATGGGAGGTCTGCTCGGTGTGAATCAGCTGGAAGCAGTCTCTGGTAGTGAGTTTACAGAATGTTAAGCCACAACAGAATTGCTGAAGATGTACAACGAAGTGTCCATCCATCTAAATAAAACAAAGGCCTTAATTACATAAACAGCAGTGCCTTCCTCTCAGTAGTATAACTGTGTCATCACTGAGCATCTAAGCTGCTGAGTGGGCTATAACTCCGTGCTATTCTAAGGAATCATATCTAGAGGACTCAGTACCTCCACAAACACGTTTATATATTCAGATTATATCAGCTCTACCATTGTTTTATTTTTGTAACGGTATTACTTTGGCAATGTAATTGTGCTCCAAAAGTCTTCACTCTAGGTTATTATTAATGATTATGAAATTGGCAAGTTCATTTGGTTATAGTTATTGTCTCTTTCTAATACAAACAATATTTGGCTGATAAGAAACTTCAGCAATATATAACGTACCCGTTACGACAACTATTTATTCACCAGTATGCATTGATGTCTGGAAGTGGGATTGCTTTTTTCTGTCTCATGCATTGTTTCACTTGCATTCAGCATTTTAAATAGGATAAATTAACAGGTAGGGAAGGAACAGTAAAGTAGTAATAATAATAAATGTATTTAGAGCTGATGATCAAGCCATGTGAATCTGTTACAGTCCCAAGGTATATGCTGATATAGTTCCCTTTTAAAATTTGCACCCACGTCAGCAGTGGAATGTTGATCTGTTAATACTGATACTGGTTGGTGCTTCCAGGTTGAAAGGGTGTCAGTGAGAGAGACAACGTTCATAAAAGTATATAAATAGATTCCCTGCCTGCTCATGAGAAGTCTGATTTATGAGAAAAAAATTGATTGTGTATATGAAAGAGAATACCTGGAGATGTAGCTGTAATCTGTTTTCTGTTCAGCCCAGTTGTCTCCCTTTGCAGCTTTCTAATGCAGTTAAATCAAGCTGTTATTTTTATGCTTGGTCTCTGCCCAAATCTCCCCACCCCACACACACCCAGTGACATTTCTATGACTACTTTTGATTTGGAGGAGAAAGTGAAGTATGCAGAGTCCCCTGTTCTTATGGAAATACTGTTGTTGCAGTTGTTGTTTGCTGGTTTTGAACAGTTACACAAGAAGACTTAATTTTGGATGTTGGCATAAAAATCATCCATATCATTTGAGGGAATCACATAATTGTAGGGGTTGGAAGTGACCTCTAGAGATCATTGAGTCCAACCCCCCTGCCAAAGCAGCTCCCTTGACCAGGTTGCACAGGTAGGCATCAAGGTGGGTCCTGGACATCTCCAGAGATGTTCAAGGGAAAAACAAAGTGATAACAGGCCCTCTCGATATCCCTTTTTTAGTAAATAAAAAAGCACAAAGGTGACATACGGGTAATGACAATGATCCAGTTCTCTCCTTATTTACAACACTTCTAACATTTGTTTGAGAAAACAAAATTTAATTTTTCATTCTTCCTCAAGTGCTTCAGAAAGTCTCAGCTGAAATTTAGCCATCTGAGGGATATTTTCTTCAAACCCATCAGATCTACTTCCGTAGTTTTCTTCAGCAGCCTAAGACACACCTTCTTTGCAGGATCCTTTGCTCAGTATTTGTTGATTTGTCTACTGCTATCGCTTCAGTGAGTCTTTGTCATCATCTTCAGATCCGACTTCATTTTTAGCCACATCAGCTGCTTGAATAACGTGTCATGAGCTACATTCAAACACGTGATTTTCACTGTTCTTGCAAAGGTACAAGCTAACGTAGACCCCAGCACAGTGTGTTACAAATCTGACTGTGTGATTCCTGACAAAAATTAGCTGCTGATGATATCCTGTCCCCTTGTAATTCTTAAGGATGTTGCTTAAACTGAAGGGTTTGTGGGTTTTTTATGTACTTTCTTTTTGCTTACTTTTGAAACAAAAAAAGAAACAACTTGAAAGTTCTGTCAAGAATTCAGAGCCAGAAGTGACCTCAAACGAGGCAGAATTTTAAAGTGCATTGTCTTGGCAATGTCTAACATTGTCTGGGCAGCGTATAGATTCACAGTACGTTGAAGAGAACTACAGAGAAGATACGGAGGATCACTTTCCCTCGTGTCTTGTGCATATTTTGTCCAGTTCCCAGTAAGAAAGGGCTGCTGTTTGCTTGTGTTAATGAGCTAGTGAATGTTGTTTACAGTTACTTTGTGAGACTTAAACAGAGTTTGCTGATGTATCTGTCTCTTTAGGTACATAGAAATATTATGCTGAGTTACATTATGTGTTTTCTATGTGATTGAGAATGATTATTCACTATAAGCCAAGACACACTTTTAAGCAAAGAAAAAGCTTTCTACCTATGCCTCATTACCCATGATGACAGAGAACATGAATGCCCATTTTGAGCTGATGTATACTGTTACCAGACTCCAGTGCTGTTAAAGTTGCCCCTCCCAGAAAAAGTGGAGCAGTGTTGCCAGAAATGAAGTGCGTAATATTGCCATTTTCTCCCAGTTGGAATATTGTTCTCTAACGTTTTCAAACCTGACCTCTTGCAACATCTACAAACCTGTTGCTAGTATTTTAGAAGGCACCAACAACTCTGACCAAATTAAATGCTCTCATGGTAATACGAAGTCACAGCTATTCCACCTGGAGCTCTCAGTACATAATAAATAAGTAAAATGGAAGGATTTACTCTGAAAGTTAGAGCCTCTGGTTACTCTATTTCACCACTGTTAATATTCATAAATCTGTTCATCTGCTTTAGCTGATCTGCATTGGCATTTGTATTATGAACTCCCCTGTGCTGTCTCAGTGCTTGCCGATCTATTTTATATTAGGGAAGAAACATCTTTAATTTAATTAGCTCAATTTATGGTGTGAATATGTTTAGGATTTATTATACAATGAATACTTATTCAAGAAAGATTTAATTATTCATTTCTACATTTGAGTAAGAGTAACATAACCTCAGCAGAAATACATTTCAGTTTAGTTTATAGGTATTAGGTTTTTTTTCCAGTGAACTGTGTAGAAGTCTGATGAAAGAAAAATCTAATGCAGACACAGTAAATTACTCTGAGCTCCCACCTCACACTGTGATTGAACTCAACATTTATTAATGTATGGTAGGTTTCTATAGCAGATGAAGACAGAGAAAGTGATCCACACATACTCAACCAGGGCACAACAGCTCCGATGTTCAATATGTTCACCCGTGTTTTGTCTGTCTAAAGGGTATAAAGCAGGAAGTCAAGAAGGTATTTATTCTGTTTAAAGGAAGTAGAGGATGACCAATTATGTAATGGAAAGGCTAAACCTCTGCGATTTGTATTTGATCTAAATATTATCCAAGAAAAATTGATCAAATTCTACATTTTGAGAGGTTGTTAATATGCTGTAATGTTAACTAGATAGCATGAGTGTAACTGAAGAACCTGTCTCATCATCTGTTTCACCAGATGTATAGAACCTGATGTTATTTATTATTATAGAACCTGATGTTATTTATTAACCAGTGTACTGTGGCAGCATTTTTCATAAGAAGTTGCTAAGTTAGCATGTATTTTGAAGCAGAACCAGCTTTCTGATCCTTAATTAATGTACTTCATATAATGGGACGTATCCCATTCTGGGAAAACTGGAATTTTCCAATTGTCAGCAGACAATCATTAGAAAACAGAAACTTCCATTTCTGTTGTGCTTTATTTTTCCACAGAATGGTTGTCTACATGGCAAGACAGCGTACTGTTAAGTTGGGTGGCAATGAGTAGCATAGTCTGGACTTGCTCCCTGAGCTCACAAAGCCTCCAAGGTGGTTACTCTGGTAAGAACCACATGGGTTTTGCAGTTGTACATAGAGACGTTCACTTGATAACCATCACTAAAACGTGCTTTAGGAAATAACTGATTTTTTCCCAAACAGACCCAGTTTTTCTTCTCAAGCCAAGGTGTATCAGGCCACCTAGGTGGCCACTGGTTGTGCAAATTTGTTGAAATGATTAAATTACACATAAAGTACTGTCTCTTGAGTATGGTATTCTCTCTGTTAGCAATGATCCCTCCTCTTCGCCCTGACTGTGAAGCAGGGACGAGAAAATGTAAAATAAGTATGTGTGTGAGGTATCATTGGATATCATTGCTAACGTTTAGGCTACAGTACATATAGAGTTTCTGAGTATGAGACTGAAAATCCTGAAATGATGTGGTCACCTTTCAGCCAAGCTCTACTAGCAGGGAAACTGTTACTGCACTCCTTTAAATATGGAAGACATCAGTGACATAACAGAGTCTTTCAATAATAGGGTAAACTTTAAAATAAAGTTACAGACCTTAGTGCTTCTGCATAATGAGGCAGCTAGTCATTTTAAAAATGATTTTAAAAGGTCAATTTTTCCATTTTTGTTCATGAAAAATGTTCCAGCTTTTTCAGTACTCATAGACTCATAGACTTCACAATCATGGGAGCTGGTTATAATACTTCAGTCTGATTTCCTGCATAGGCCTTTGACAAGAGGAGCTGAATTTTTCATCTTCTCTGAAATCATTATGCATTTGTTTATTTATATTGCAAACAATTGGGGATCTCAAGTCAGGAATGAAGGTTGTAACATCAGTTGAACAAGAGACACTTCTCTAAACAGCCTAAAGTATTATCTCTTTTACTAGTGTGATAATTACTTTTTTTTCCACTGCATGAGTAATGACTTTTTTTCACTTTACCCTATAGCTTTATATTTTGGCTCCTGCAGCTGATCTGTCTTTGTTTCACAGGATCATATTCCAGTTTTCAAGATATTTTCACATGGTTCATGCTATGTCTGGTTTTGAGTTTGACTTGATATCAAATTGTCCCCATTCTTTTAATGTAGGATAAGCCAAATCTGATTAAATTGACTCTTAATTTTTCACTGCTTGTCATTCAAATGTTACATCCAAAGAATGCAATGGATGAACACAACTGCTCACTTGCTTTTGTTTCCTATGATAGCAGAAAGATAGTGCTACTCCTGGTTTTCATTTATTGTTTGTTTTTTCTTTCAGAATAGAAGTTATTTTTTATTTCATTAATCACTATGTCATTACAGAAAATTGTGAATTTTCTGTAAAGTGAAAGATTAATTTTTCTATCTAATTTTTATAATAAAATATGGCAACCCAGTGCAACTGGTTTTCTGGTCTTCTGCAGAAGTGCACAAACCTACAGCTGTCTCTTTATTTCCACACAGTGTTGATCTTGTTTAACTGTATCTAAATTTAGAGCACCCTGGCCGTATTTCACCTTTCTGCTTCCAGTATTTTAATTAGGGCTGCAAGCCACTTGTTTACCTTAGTCTGTGACTATCCTGCATATTAGAATATATTATTTCTACCTTGACTGTCTCTGGGTGTTTAAGAAAGAAAAGCAGCAGTGAAATCTGTTCTCTGGCATCAAAAGTGAAATACATAGGTTCATAGGTTCATAAGGTTGGAAAGGACCTACAAGATCATCTAGTCCAACCATCCTCCTATCACTATCTCTACCCAACTACTAAATCAAATCCCTAAATGGGATTGTACATGGTTACAGTCATAGTAAAAGGAAGGTGGCATAGGTATCATGGAATCATAGAATGGTTTGGGTTGGAAGGGATCTTTAAGATGATCTAGTTCCGACCTCCCTGCTATAGGCAGGGACACCTCCGCTGGACCAGGCTGCTCAGAGCTCCGTGAGGCTTTGTTCTGTTAGAGTACATGTACCTCTGTGTGAGAAAATAGTGAAATTACTGAAAGAATAGCTCTGTGATATGGAATTAAAAAATAACAATCATAAAACCTGAGTGTAACACTTGGGAGATTAAGATCTAGGCACAGATTTATTTTTCTTTTCCTTATGCTAAAGCAAAGGATGTGTCCCTGAGAAATGTTTTTGCATCAGTTGGTGGTGTACTCAGACACCTCAGTGCTGATTTTCAGTTGGTAGAAGCAGTCTCACCTTGCATACTGTACAGGTTTGGTCACCTTACCTGGCTGTCAGAATTTCAGCAAATCATTTCTGCAGGGGCCATTAGCTTCTGTTTGAACTCTGCAGTGCAATATATTCAGTTTTGTCTGTTCTGGTATATTTCTTTTATGCAAATTCTCTTTTCATGCTTATGGTAGGATAACCAGTATCAGAAAATGATATCTGAGTTTGCTGATGAAGAGTGTACGCTCTGGAGTAAAGAATACTCCTGACTGATACTAACTGATACTGTGTGTGTGCATGTTTTTTGTGTGCACACATTAGGAGAACGTACACTTTGTTATTGGATGCAATATTCAGGTTTGTGTTAGGACACTGTCATTTGCTTTGCCATGATAAAGCTGAGCTTGTCTTTAAAAAAGCTTTTTTCCCTTTTTTTTTTTCTTTCTTTCTCCCTTAGTGCTGCTCTCAGGTAGCAGACAGCCAGCAATTTAAATGAGTTGAGTTTATGGATGGCTGCAGAAGCTGTCTTCATTCCCACCCCGTACATATCCATCAGCCATTCTGCAGCATTTTACTGCAGCAGCAGGGCACAGCTAATCAGAGCCATCCCGGCGGAGTGCTGCGCCGGGCAGAGCACTGGGCTGCTGGAGCAGGAAGGCTGTCTGAAACTCAGGCAGACAGAGCCTTATTACACCAGTATCCTACTCCAGAGGAAACATGCATATAAAAACCCTCAGCGGTTTTAATAGGGAAACAATGTATTCTGCTACTTTCAGGTTATGGCAAAGAATACTTACAGCAAAAATCAAGTTCCTATTAAAACCTGCAGACTTTACCTAATGTAATCGGACTTGCCTTACATTACAGCCACTGTTTCTTCATTTTCAAACCACTATGAAGTGTAGAATTGATCATCGTGCCAATCTGCTGTAGTAGGAGCATTGGTTGTTTACTGCAGTGTTGTTCTTTGCCATTGGAGAAATGTTTAGAGCTTTGTTAGCACACGTAAGCGTAGCTCACATTTCAAAAGGAAACTGTTCAAAGTTAAATTGTGTATTTTAACTGATGAACTTATAAATGAATAATGTTGATATATAAGGCAAACAGCATGAAGTGATTCTTTCTTTGGAAGCATACTTGTGTTGCATGTATATCCAGCCTTGCTCCTTCCCACTCACTTCCACCTCAGGCTTTGTTGTGCATTCCAGAGAAGCAAAGCAAACTATGACAGGCAGGTGAATATATATGGTATTAATAAAAACAATATTTTAGCTATCAGTCTTCTGAGCTGAAGAGATACATGTAGTAGCTCACTGCTCAGACATGGCAGCTCTGCTCCAAAGACCCAAACAAATTTTGACCTTTGATGAATTGAGAAGGAAGGGACTTCTGTGGGAACCAGAGCGTTGTGTTGAGTTATGATTTATTGGCATTTTAACTCAAACATCTTAGCTGTGGAAACTTGAATGGGTTATTTTTGTGGGGATAAGCTTCTCTTGAGTGACTGTCTCCCAGTTGCAAGCACTGTGAAAGGAAGAGAGATTTTAAAATAATTGCGAGAGAGTTGGAGAAAGTGACTGCCTGAAGCAAGAAAACTTAGTTCACCTAGGAAAGAGGAGAGTGGTCTGCTGGGTAGAACAGAGCAGGCCGGCAGGGAGCAAAGCACAGCACACATAGATGAGGCAGGTAACAGACAAAGGCAAACTGCTGCCTCTTGGGGAAAATTATCAATTTTCTACTTTGACAAAGTCACCTTTCTTCAGAGTTTACTGTTCCATCTATGGGCAAATACGTGTCAAATTCACAGCAGAGTAATCAGCCCATGAAAGTATAGAGCCAGAAATTCTGGGTAAAGGATCAGAGAACTATCTCCTTCACTGTTTTCATCAGTACCTCTGCTTCACTTGCTGCTAGGGCCAGCAGAGCCCAGTCCTGCCTGTCTAGGAGTCCGGACCTGACATCAGCCGTGAGCTATACATGCAGATCTTTACATCTCACCTCCTCTCTGCCTTCAGCCTTGAGGCATCCTGACACATTTGACATTTCAACAACCTTGAGCCCTCAACACTTTTTGCCTTCCCACATAATTTTATCTGTAGTATTTTACACTCAGTCCCCTATTGATCTGTTCCCTCCCCACACCACGTTCCCAGCCTGGGGCTTTACCTGGATACTGACTAGCTGCTGCTCAGCCTGCTCGTGTTGTAGTGACCAGCACACCTTCTGAATATAAATATGTTCTTTGGTTCCGTGGAAACCAAAGTGGGTGATTAAGTCTTCAAGCAGATTAACAGTCTGGCTTGGATTTGTCTTACAGTCAATCTAACATTTTCTAGGTTTGAAATATAGAAGACAATCTGTTGCCTTGCTGATGGGTATGATAGCAGTAAATGATCAGTACCCATCAGAATGGCAAAAACATTGTGAAGAATTTGAAATTGTCAGGAAGGTAAAAAAAAAGATGAGATTATTTGACTGCTATCAAAATAATAAAGAGCTTTTTCAGGAAATTTCATGAAACTTTTCCTTCATTGACAGACATATATCAGACATAACACTGATGATTTTCTCTGCAGCATCAGCAAATCACAAAGCAGTGTCTTTGCCAGGGCTGTTGCTGCAGATGACCAGTGTAGTCAGAAAGGAATCTTTCATGCTTTTGCTTAGGAAGGAGTGGTGTCAGTTCTCAGGCATAATTTCTGTTACATGTCTGAAAATACATTAGGAATTAATTCTTCAGTCCATATTCTTCTCTCATTTCCATTGCTTTTACATCTGTACAAAATCTGTTCATTTTAGTTCTGGTAGTTGAGTTTTATATACTTATAGCCAAGAATAAAATCTGTTCTAGGGAGTACAAAGTAAACAAAGAACAATGAGTAATTAAAGATATCAAGGACATACAGGAGACAGCAACACTACTGAGAATCCATCAAATGCATCAGAACAGACAGTGAAAAATCATGGTATCTAGAAAACAGCCAGAAGTCAAATAGAAAGCAGAATAGGAGTTGTTTTCCTAAAATAAGTTGAAAAAATGCCAGAGTGTAAGATAGCAAGTCAGAGGACATTTTGGCAATGCCAGTAGCTGTAAGTGGAACAGCCAGGCTAAGGCCATAATTAGAGGAAATAATAAAATTGGGTGCATATCCTGAACATCAGGCTATAAATACTACTTCTACTAAAAAATAAAACAAAATAAAGAATAAATATAAAATAGGAACAATTACTGTGGGTGAAAGCCAGTATGAAATGCAAAGAAATGTAACTAGTGAGAAGAGAGGATATCTTGGCTTGACTGAAAGCACAAAGAGCCAAGCATAGGTAATGAGAAATCCTTGAGGGATCTGCATACTCAAGTTGAAGTAATAGGCACAGAACAAGAGCAGCCACTAACAGACTTCCATAAACACTCATTCTGCTGCTGGAGTTGTCAGCAATCGTAGAGAAATCTCTTACAGTGTTTGTAAAATGTAGAACCACTGAACCTTTCAGAAAGAAATAAGAGATATACAGGTAATTGTGCAGTTCTCTTTAATGTTAGTACAAACCTTCAGGAGGAGAACGGTAAATTCAAAGAAGCGCTCAGGAGATGCTGAAGGTCTTAAAAAGCAGAATTATGAAAACTTATGGATAATGACTTTTTGCCTTTGGCAGGGATGTTATTTGGAGATTTTGATGATTTTCTGAGACAGAAATTTTACATTAACAGTGCAGAACAACATGCAATAAGCTGCAAAGCAAGAGGCAGTTTTGAATAGAGGGAAAAGGCTGTGATCAGAAACAAGTGTTCGAAGGTGGTGGGCTGGGAAAGCCCTCTCCAGGGCCACACGTTGTAGTGACAAAGGATCACAGGAAGTGTTGAAAAGGGTTATATGAGATACATAGGCGTACTGACATACTGTTTTTTGTTGCTGTTGTTTCCAAAAACATAATGCTTTAATTTTCAACAATTTGTAGGGATGGGGAAAAGGAGCGTGCTGAGTGTAACAGCTAAAGCAGTACTGCCTTGTGCAGGGATGTGGCTGTGATGTGTATGCTTGTTCATCCTTCTGAGCAGATGTGAGACTCACCGTTCCCTTCAAATTCTTCATGGCTGTTGTCACAATCAGTGAAACTACTTTTGAAATGATAGTTACAGATGTGTGATCGTTCCCAGCAAATCTCAGGGTCTACCAGTCTGTCTCAGAGGTGATTACTACAGATGTAATCTCTGAAGAGGACCTGCTATAAGGAAAAGAATGATTTTTAAAGTCCAGGTCATTGTATGTTGACAGCTGTTTGTTGAGGTCTTTGCTTGCCTTCTTGCTACTGTTATACTTCACTTTCTGGATTAAGCTCACAGAGCACCAGAATTCTGTATTGCTTTCTCTTTGATTAGTACATTGTTGAGACCACAGTCCAGCTCACGTGATCTAGAGCTCTCAACCATCCAGTATTTAATCAGGATCCATTCTGATTGTCAAAGATCATAAAAATAGCACAGGGAGCACAGGGCATGTCTTTATTAGCATTTTAGTTGGCATCAAATTATGCTTTGGAAACAAGTCTCCCAGCTGCCTCCAGTTACTGCGTTATTGTTCACATTGCAGTGTGTGTAAAATGGAATTGTTACTGACAAAAGGAAGGAACAGACTTGCTTTGAGGTACACATACCTGATGATCAAGAGATGAGTTCAGTGGATCAGACTGGAGCTAGTCTGAGGCAAAGGGTAGACTTCATGTGTAAAACAGATGTTGGATCCTCAGCTCAAAATTTTATTCTGCAAATCCTCTCCTAAGGCACCGTGCTGCTTATTGACGTTGATGTCTGAATCTGTGCTGCAGGAGGATTAGAATGTGCTCTTTCCTTTCAGAACATACATCTGTAAACCTGCTTGTGCAAATCACAGCTGAGGAAGGGCCTGATCCTTCCTCTGTCACGTACTGCCATGCTTTTCAGCCATTGGATGGTCTCAGTTCACTGTTATATTATACCATCATTTCCATTCTGCTAACTGATTTCAAGATTCTGAGAATGAGTGCGTGCAGACCCAGGCTGGTGCAGAGGACTCAGTTTCCTTCTAAGCACTCAGTGTTAAACTGTGGCAGTGTTAGCACTCCATGTGGCTAACCATAATCTTCAGAGGACTAGATAAACTGGGGCAGGTAGGAAAGTCTTATTCAAAGCATATTTTCTCTGTCCTCGAGCTAGTATTAAAATTCTCTAGGGTATTTTCATTAGGCTGGATTTTTCTCTCTTGATTTCAAGTTACAATTTCCCTTGCAAACATTTCTCAAAATACTTCTGTGAAAATGAGTTTGCCTCTGTTCAAATATTCTGCCAGCTCATAATATCTTTGACTGAACTGACAAATAGCTTGACAGTGTTCCTGCAGTCTGCCAAAATACAGTTTCAGAAATCTCAATGCCAAGCAAGGTAATAATCTAAATGAGTATTACTGCAGCTGAGCATTCACATTCCTGACTTCCTCTAATTCAGTTAGAAACAGGCAAGTCCGTGTTGCTGGAGTTAGTGTTTTTTCCAAAGGAATGGTAAACGTTTCAGTTTTGTGTTTCCCTTTTACCATGTGATTACCACTTACACTTCATGGCTAGCTTATAACAGGTTTAACAGATCTTCAAATTGTTTCCATAGATAATGGGGTGAACAATTGGAATGACCGTAACATAACAACTGCTAAGAATTAGCTTCAGTGAAGGAAATCCTATATTTTAATTTGCTATCTTAAATCATATTTTTGTGGACACATTTTTAAGATCTTCTTAGGATTTTTCAGCACTACTTGGGTCCCACTCACAGTTCTGGTTTATACAACTAAGAGAACCAACCTCCCTCCTGCCTTCCCAACCCTGACTTCAGTGGAGGAAATTTCCTTCCTGAGTCACAACAGCAGAGAATTCTGCCTTGAGTGGGAGCGGAAAATTTAACTGATTTTTTACAATTTGGGAAATTATGCTGTTTGGGCTTTGTAAAGATAATTGCAAGTCTATGTCAGTGTCAGTCTCCAACAACAAATATTCCTTAAATGTTAGGATGAAGTCTTTCATCACATTTTTGCATGTATCGAAACAAGGAGAAGGATTACTCAAAATGTCCGCTCTTATTATGAGTGAATAATGGTATTTACCAAGTAAATCTGCATTAATGTTACGCAAGTGAAACAGCTTTCCTGGAGTTTTTCAGAGCATGCTACTTCTTGTGACACATGAATAAAGTTGAGGTTTTGGCTTAGCAGTGTGAAATATTGTTTATGAAGAGCATTTAATCATACAAGTCATAGAATCCCTGAGCTGGAAGGGGCCCTCAGGTACCATTGATTCCAACTCCTGGCTCTGCACAGGACCATCCAAAATTCAAACCCTATGCCTGAGAGCATTGTCCATAAGCTCCTCGACCTCCAGCTGTTTGGGGCACGAACACAGCCCTGGGCATTCCGTTCCAGTGCTCAACCACCCTCTGATGAAGAACCTTTTTGCTAATACTCAAACTGAAGACATGCATTCATTAATTCAGTCACTAAAGACAGAAAAAACCAGATATTTTTTAGTTTCAGAACTGGGTAGATCAGCTGTGGAATATCTGCCTCAATACTTCCTGTTGTACAGTGCATGAAACCAGGAAAGAGGTCAGTTTAAAATGAGCATGGTGTTTAATAGAAAAGAGAAGAATAAAAGAATTTTTATTTAAAAAAAATATTTTTAAAAGTGATTAATGTTGGGATTTACTTCATAAATACATACACGGAAATATATGTATGTCTGTCTGTTGCATCATGGGGTTTTCAATTGGAGTATGTTTCTTGAGATCCTCAGTACATTTACTTATTAATTCTGTGGCTGCTCTTTGAGATATATATCTCCTCTGTTTGCACATCTCTAAGGTTTGTAGATTAGTTGCACAGCACATTAGAACTATTCTTCCAGTTGGTAGAATTATACAAGTAGCTGTACTTAGACCTCGGGTGTAAAATTATAGCTGATAGAAATTCAAATGTTCTGCTGTGTCTTAATAAGTCTTAAAGATCTTCAGTACCCTTCAGATGTTTCTAAATGCTGCATTTTCAGGTACTGTTCTTTATCAGAATGCCTACTCGGTTTGCTTTTGACACATTTCATGATTTAATGCCTTTCAGAGTTAGCAACAGTAATGCCTAGAGATTGGAAATATACTTCTGTTTACAGCAGAACAGTTCAAAAAACCTTTTTTGATATCTGGAAGCTGCATATTCTCTTGAGCCATGGCTGCTTGGTTAGGAGGTTCCTGAGATTGCAAAATGATGTTTTGCTACCTCTTACTTTCTCATGTCATTGTTCATTCCACACCATGCCACAGCATGTATTGACCTTTTATCACTGAAGCACAGATGTGCATGTTCTGGCAAGTTCAAGAGTGTGTTATATCTCCCTACAGGAAACTCTTGCAGATGTCTTTACTTGGTCCAAGAAGCATGCTAGGTCAAAAAAGGAAATCTTACTTAGTTTTCTTAATTTTGCCAAAAGATCTTCACTTGACCGTTGCTTTGTCATCATGCTCAGAGCTATGGAAACTTAACACAATATATATTTCATGTATTTACTTTGCCCTTTTCTCAGCAGCTCTAAACATGTGCCAATTCTTGACTATGTTTGTTCACACTGAATATTGCGGCATGAAATTTCTTACGTAAACAGTTGAAAACTTTAAATGATGAACTGAGAGCCCCTGAAAGCATAAATAAAATGGTCAAAAGTTTCTGCAGTCATATGACACGTGTATTCTGTTTGAATCTTTCTGTTCATTCTTGCTTGTCATTATTGTGAAGTAAAATGGAAGTAGGATCTGAGCATAGCTGTCGTAATGTATGGAGTTTTGTGGGGAAAGTAGTATTGGTGTGAACTCTGTGGGCTTATCTCAGAGTGAAAGGTGAGAACATATCATGACATTAAATTCTTGAAAGACACCAGGCTGATTGCAGTGATTAAATACAGTAAAGTCCTCATCTAATGATGATGTTCTCATTGGTTTGGACTCTTGCTAGCAAACAGAAGTGTGCAAATTAAGCTACTAGATCATACATGTCATTGCAAGTGCAAGTGCAACTCTAACTTTTGCAGCTCAAAATGTTAAAGATGGATTGTAATTTGCCTTTGGACAATTTTCTGCGGACTTCTTAGAAAGAACTATGCATAGATTGGGCGGGCAGTCAGGTGCTGTCATCTTTGGCTAAAATAAAGTAGGATCAGTCCATGTGGAACACGGACAGTGCTAGCATTTAAATGATGCTGAAGCCATCGCTGCAGTTTAGCTATCTTTTTCCAGAGCCAGAATATTTTGCTTCTTACGTCTTCTTTCTTCCAACTCTTTTTAAATGATTATTTGAGCTACATCTTTTCAAGTACTATTCCAACAAAGACATTCTCACCAAGATATTACCGCTTCAAGTAGATGGTGATTAGCAATCATTTTATGAAAGGTAACATTTTGTTGTTGTTACTTTTCCACTGAGTCAATAAATTAGTTTCTTAGTATGCAGGATGACATGTCTCACTTCATTGGTGTAATGAATTAATGAATTATAGGCTGTAAAATATTACATTATTGCACCTCTTATGATATTTTAGGAAATAGGTAGATGTAACACAAGTGCATCCTTAACGAAATAGAGGCAGCAGGGACTTCTGCTGAATCAGTCAGATCCAACTCCTACAGGAGACTTCATCACATGAAAAGAGCTGGAAAGAGAAGTTTCCTTTAAGCTTGCTGTCAGATTTGCATAGTGATTTGTTTTGTTTTTGTAGAATGGATAAAATCCCAGAGACAATTAACAAAACCGTATCATGAACTGGAACGGAAGGCACACATTTGTAATGGCTCATGGGGTTTCTGGTCTTAAAATGTCCACAAATGCCTCACACAGTCAGTAACTGGTGGACCGTAACTGCTTTTTCCTGATCCAAATATAAGAAATTTCAAACACTGATGAAAAGCTGAGCTGCAAAGTTGCCCTTTTCAACAACAGTGTGAATAGTTTGATTTCATCTCTTGCAAAGAGCTTCAAAAGCACTCGGAACTAGATTTTGCTTGGGGCTACGGAGGGAATAAAAACAAATGCATATGTGCTTCCAGAGACAGTTCATTGCTCATAATACGATATAACTCATACGTTCTCCTGATAGTCATTAGTTACACATTTAAAGAAGCAATTTTAAAGAGTAAGGACATAATAACTCATTTAACTATCTCTTTATATCTCAGAAAATTGTATCACTGAGTAGCAAAGTTGGACGAGTAGATTTTGTTCAACTGTTCTGTTCCCTGCTATGTTTTAGCCACTGAGATTTGTACATCTGCGTGGAATATAATTACAATTTTATTCATAACTTTTATGACTTTGATTTCAGATTATCTCTTTATCACATACTGAGTTTATTCCTATAATAGGACATCGAAATAAAAAATAAAATCACATGACTCAACAGATCTCTGAAGACTTTGTAAAATAAAACAAAGATTAAATGTATTTAATCATTATGCAAATTGCTAATCACTGTAAAGCAGCGAATACCACTGTGAAAGAAGCAATGGTGTTAGGATTTCTTTATCAGAATGTTATTATCCAGATACTAACCCCAAATACTCAGCTAAAAAAGGCCCAGTGAATCTGCCAGAAACAGCTTCTGTAAATGTACTCTCAAAGCAGCACAGATACTGAAAGTGAAGTAACATTGCCAATGGCTTTATAACCTTCAAGCTTAATGTGCTTGGTTTGCAAGCTGCCTGAAAACAATTGCTTTCTAAGTATGTAATTTGAGTCTTTGAATGAAAATCCAGATGCAGAGAGTAGCTTTCCTTCTAAATGTATGTTTTAAATATTACACCCATTGAGGGTATGATTTATTAACAGTACCTTTATGTGGAGGATCAGTAGGGAATCATTCTTAAATTGTATTCACAGTGATAGCTCAAGGTAGAGCACAGTGGTTTTGATTAGTGGAAAGCACACAAATGAGAAGGTGAGAAAATAATGCTGGGGTCAGGATTTTGACTTGTATAAGTCATTGAAGATCTATACTGACTTCACACAGTGGGCAGTTGTAGTTTTTGTGTGTACTTGCTGGAACCTTACGAGGATTGCTAGATTCAGTGACTTTGCATGTCTTCCCCATTGTTGATTTATGCACAAATCAGAAATGAAGCTGCTTTAAGGAGTTTCACCTGGAAGGAAGAGAAATATACTTTTGTAGTCTGTGGCTCTGCTTCTTGCTTCCTGCTGAGCTGGGTGCTGCTGTCTGTGGAAGTGGGAGTTAATGACTCCGGGCCTTTTTCTGTGCGTGCTCTCTGCTGAAGCAGCTGCGCAGTTTAAGTGGTTCTTCACAGGTCAAACTGTGAGGACCTGCACAGATCTCATGGCAAAGAGGATGTGTGCATTTTCTAAGAAGTAAAAACTTCATTGTCTTGGCTGTGTTCTCTCTGTCCTCTGAAAAGTGTAACTTCATTGACGTATGTTCCGTGGCAGACTTGTTTTCTAACTACGTTACCCAAATTCCAGGGCAGATAATACAAGTGCTACACAGCGTTTTAACAGAAGGACCTCTCAAGTTTACTTCGCTGGCATATGTCCTCTGGCCTCCTGTGAGTGCACTCAGCTTTTCCACCCTATAGCGCTGGATCTCCTGATGGAAATTCTGTTGGTGATGAGCCCACAGAACGCTGCCCTGCTTTGGATCTCCTGCTGCCTTGGCAGCCTGTGTTATGTCACTCCTCCTAGTCCCAGAATTTTGATGCTGGCCTCTTCGTTTTACTTGCCCGTTGTTTACCACCTACACACTCCCTCCCACACACTCCTGTTTCTGAGTAAGTGATTTTAAATGTAGGTTACTCTGTAGCAGTGGGAGCCCTGGCGGATGCTCAGAAGCTGAATCAAACGTGTTTGCTGTCAGAGATGGATATGGAGTTGCAGTTAAATAGAGATTTGTACACAGATGCAGTAGGCATCAGGGAGCAACCGAGTAAGCTCTCCAGTACGTGGAACCAAATGTTGGAAGGAATAAAGCCTTACTAATTTATGGAGTCAGTTTCTATTGAGCTTTCCCACTGATTGCCAGAGGATCTGATTGCCTGAGGAAATTGTTTCAGTTGAGATGCTAAATCATCGCTACATGACCTCTTACCCTCAGGCCCTGTTAGAAGTCAGGCCATCTTCCCTCCAGCCCTAGTTCCTCCCTCCCCACGCTGTCCCTGCAGGAGCCCTTCACTAAGGTCAGGGAAAGGGAACTTAGAGCTGGAGAAAAATGCATCAAACTGCAGTGCCTCTAAGATGGCCCTGTGTGGCTGAGGCACTATATGTAGGGGATATCCATCTTGGGGGATATCTATTGTGAATTTGCAACACAAAGAGCAAATAAACGTTGTCTTTTTCTAGTGGTCTTGGAGTTGTATCTGTGGCAGTGCCGGGGATCGGTGAGGACTCCTGAGTTTTGTCTTTACAGCTTAGAGAATAAGCTGGTATGTCTGTGGGACATACTGAAGTGTGAGAAGCTCGATGAAAGTCAGGTTGCTAAAAATTATTTAACTTTAGGCAGGGAAAAGGGGCTTTTTAGCACATGCTAATGAGTGGAAGAGTTCAGGCAGAAGTGAAAATGTATTTCTAAAGTTAGGCTATTAAGAGGACCAGCAAAGAATAATCAAGCCAAGACAATGTTTTCAGTTTTCAGTATTTCAGTACAAGTTGGAGGAGACAGTTGGGTGATTGTTCCAGCCACCCAAATCCATCAGCTGTGAGTGCTGGCACAGTGCTGTGCTAAAGCAGCGATATAGCTTCTGGCTCACAGCTGGCCCTCATTCATCCTGCTTGAAGCACAAGCTGAGTAGATGAGCATCTGTTTGCCCTTGTCATTGTAGACATACCCTTTGGCTTCATTCTTATGGATAAACAAAAGCGATTTTATTTTTATTTATTTATTTTTTTTAATAAAGGAAATCTTTTTAATTCTTACTGTAGTTGTCCTTTAAGACAAAGAAACAAAAGAAAAAAGGGTAAGAAAATAAAACAGAAGAGCAGCTGGAAGATTTCTACATAAAAGGCCACATGGTGGAATTCGAACAAATGAGAATGATTGTTCATGCTGACATCAACTTAATGGCAGCTTATTTTTCTTATTTTATGCAATGGCAACATCAACTTTGTTTTTCAATTATTTTCAACTTCTTTAATTTCTGAAATTTTGGCCTATGAAAACTGCTGGCAGCGTCTTACAGTAGAATCAGAGTGGCAGATCCTGTTTCTGATACAGCGTACAAAATATATATATATATAGTTATAGTTATAGTTCCAGTAAACAAGACAAATGTAATGTTCTGGGTCATATTAACCAGAAGAAATTCTGCATATTACCGATAGATTAACAAAAAGAATGTGTGTTGAGAATGAAAACTATGACATTGTAATACCTGGTCAAGGACCTTTTCTATGCTAAGTATTTATTTGGATATATGTTTATATATTTCATGTGTTTATTAATAAATCAATAGTAATGTATTTAGCATTATGTATGAGTTCAGTGTGATCCACATAAGCCAGCCTTGCTTTCTTGCTAAACCATATTATTACATTTTTGTTGATGACTTAGCTACAGTATTTTATAAATGTTCTGACATCCTCAGGCCTTTCACATTGTGTGTTAAGGTATCCAGGCACAATCTGGAAAAATTTCTTTCATTTTCACCAGTTTTCCTAGCGTGCTTAGGATCCTGGAATCAGTTCTTGACGCTAATGCAGACTCTGGACACTAGCTGCTGTTGGGAAATCTTTATTCACGGATGTATTGGGTGGGTCAGATATTTTATCTTTCCCTTAAATAAATTAACAAATAACGTGTAATATGCTGACAGAAACTAGTTGCCTGAAACAGGCAATAGGCCTTGGGGAGATGTTTATGATACAGACTGGATTGACTTAGCAAGCAGCAGCTGGTGCTTTCACTCTTCTCAGTGTTGGAATGATCTTCTGTACCGCAAGGTAGAGAGGCAGAAAATGCAGCTGCATCTTTCTGGAGCTAATTTTAAAAAAGTAATGAGCTGGTAATTACCACTTTTCCCAGCTGGTCTTTATGAGGGTAAAAGGTTTAATCATAGATTGAGGATGGAAGAGGAAAATACTAAGCAGGCTGCAAAGCAGTGTTAATAAATGTCCCTTCTGGAAGTACTTAGAAATGTAAGCTCTTGTTGGCTGGGAGGAGCTGGAAATGTAGATTCTCTACAAGGTTATCTAGCAGAACTTGGGGTTGTGTCCTTTTCTGTGTTGGGTTTCTCAGGCAGGATCCATGATGGCAGTTTCATGTTGACTGGTTCCTTCAGGTCAGGGTGATCTCCCTAGGCCTTGAGTAAGCAAACTGAACCCACCTCACTCTGAAAGATGCCAAGTGAAGGGGATTTGCTGTGGAGGTTTTTCAGCTGGCATCTCATTTCTACTTGATTTGTAAATATAAGTTTAAGTAAAGCAGTAAAATATAAATATTTATGTACCCATTTAGCTAATGTTGGCTTCTATTTATAAACAAGAACATCTTGCAAGTGGTTCTTTAAGACAAGTGAATAAAGTATAGAGAGCCTCCACGTTAAATTGACCGTGCTTTGTGAACTCATCCAAAATATCAAGTGTTTGACCAATCAAGTGGGTTTGGTGGGAATAACACTGGAAATACTTAATGTCAGGGAAAACTAGAAACCAAAAAAGGAATTACTTTGTTGTTGATTGTCTGTTTTTTTCTGTTATTGGGCTGAAATGGAGGGTAATAGGAGAGAATAGCGATTGTTAATGTACTGGTGTTACAGTCCATTTCTATTTGTCAACTTTTCTAAATGACTTTTAAGACATTCTATCACGTAGGTCTGTTTCAAGGTTTGATTTTGCCAGTGAAAGCTATGGGCTGTTTGGTAGATGGCCTGTGACATGGTTTTTTCTGACAATTTTTGCAATTTGTCTACATAGATGATAGGATCAATAGCAGATGATTTCCATACCACTTTTTTTTTTTTCCTTTTTTATCAATGGGGTGCATTAATTTTGTCTCATATGTTTGGTCTTTTTTGATGTGACTTCATTATATATTTTCTGACTGAAAATAATTACGTCAGTATAGAGGAGACAGAGCTATCTTAAATTCAGCCACTTTACAAATGTAACTGGCACCTTAAGGCTGAATTCACCTGTATTTTCTGTGTCCTTGGATGAAATCTTCTTAAATGTATGTATAAATCTCTGATGATGTCTTTGGGATATTGTATAAAGCAATGAGGCCTGACAGCATGAAAGTTTTTGTGAGCATTAAACTAGCACTTTTTAATACATCCTTTGCATGCTTAGTTAAACATGTGATGATTCTCTTGATTTACTTTTTTGATGGCACATCAGATGAAGTTTGATGGATTTGATATCTTAAGTATTGAGTAAAAGAATATTTTGGTCTTAGGAAACATAATTTATTGCACACAGTGAAATGGTTTTAAATGGCTCAAAAACTTGTTTCATCTCATTTTTTGATTGCACAGATCAAAATAGCAATAGTGTAATAAAGAACCGAGATCTGAATCTATTGATGTTTGTTTTCTTATAATCATAGAAAATGAATAATTCATAACATATTTCTTAGTTAAATTTCCTTAGAGTCAAATCTTGAAATAGGGTTCCATAGTGCTAACTGGTAGAAAAGACAGCTTCTGTCCCGAGTTTTGTGATGGAAATGAGATCAGGGAATGTCTAAAACTGGCAAGCAACCAATGAGTTATTGTCTGTGTGGGGAATCAACTCAGGTTGTCTGCGTTCCTGCCTCGGGTCAGTGTCAGTCCTAAGCAGTCAGTAGACCAGTAAACTTCTTCCAAAGAAGCAGAAAGGCCAAAGGCCTCATCCTGCACATGGTGGGAATGAAACAAAACTCAACGTTTCCTCAAGAATTGATGGTCTAGACTAGTTTGACAAAAAGTGATGCTATGCTGAATATTGATCTCTGATGTGAGACTGGGGCCATTAGGGACACTGGGCTTGCAACAAAGCTCCTTCACTGTACCCTTCAATATGTTCGTGCTCTGTGAGAGGGACAAGAAAAATCTAGAGTTTGCAGTTCACATTTATTTTCAGGTGTGTACAGCGGTCATGCTAATATATCACATTACTGTAAAGCTGGGTAGAGCTAACGCAGTCAGATCCAGACTGGGCTTACAATACCCATTCGTCTCTTCTCATGCATGAATTTAGGTGTGCAGAGTTTCTTCAGCTAATTAAAGGATTTATTAGTCCTATACAGTCACTGAACCATAAGCAAAACCCTCAAAGTGTGAATTCTGTGCAAGGAGAGAGGTATTTTTGAATATTTGTTCATCAGAAATACTTGACAGTTACTTGTATTGAAATTGATCCGTGCCTACTTGTCTTTCCTTCCAAGTCCATCATAACAGTCAATTACAGGAAAAAAAAATACTCTGGTATAACAGGTATGTAATGGATGAGTATGAGGAAAAACAGCTCCTAGTGCTTTTGTCAGCCGAAGGGAAAGGAAAGCTCCTTTCTTTCAATTTCACATTTTAAAGGGCGCTCAGGATAAAATTAGCGAATGTCGTGTCTTTAAATTGTTTAATTTCTTTCTTTTTTCTCTCATTTGTAATGCTTGCGTATTCAGGAAGTTGAGGTAGGTTTCCGCTTTTAACTTGTAAATGTCAGTAAAATATAATACTCATTATGGTATTCTTGGTTTTAACTCTTATTGTCAACTATTAGTAGTTCTGAGTAGAGCATGTTAATACATGTTAGTTATTAACATATTAATATCAAACTTTTCTCATAATGGCGTTTCATTGAATAGGAATGTTAAAATCTTTAATAAAGTTACTTGCATTTATTACTTTTTATATTTTATAGCATACGTATTTAGAGTACCATATATATTGCCATACTAGGGTACTTTTCTTCTGTTGGAGAAGTTACAGTGAAATGATGATATCCATTTGGGGATGTAACATTTTCTTCTGCTAACGAAAGTCAGTTCTAGTTAAAGTGGAAATTCCAGCAGGGTCCTAGCAGAAAGCTCCATCTATTTTTGAAGTCAAAACTTCAGGTTGTCTTCAAATGAGGTGGATATGTTCTGCTCGTTCCTATCTACAGGGTGAATTTCACCTTTACAGTGCAATGACCATTCAGTTACATTTCTCACTGATATCAGTGCTGAACTGAAACTCTAGTGCCATATTTTCTGTTTTCTAGCTGGCATAAATTGTTTTAAAGTGCTATTGACCAGTATGCTTTAATGTATGAATAGTCATTATTTACTCCTTTAAATACTGAGTTTTCTATGTGTAAAATTTCAAAGATATTTTTTCTGTTCTACGCTTCAGTTTTGTGGATTTTTTTCCCTATTCTTTTCTCATGTATTTCCCTGCATTTAAATCCTGGAGCTAACAGACATATTCCAAAACAAAGATAGCTTTAATTTTAAAAACAGAGTGCAGAAGGAGAAAAGGAGAAGAATTAGGGTTACAGAAGAGAGAGGTGCTTTGTAGATTTTTTTTTGTTTTGTTTTTTGAGCAAGGTGCTTTTTCTGCAAAATGCTCCTTTGACACTGAAAGTGAGATGAACTTCCTTTCCAATCCTTATTTCAAAACTGGCTCCATATGCCAACAGTATAAGAAATCTTTCTTGGGTTTTGAATTATTTAACAGCTTCTGATGCTGAAAACCAAGCAGCAAAGCAACACCTAGAAGAGAAATTGTAAACAGGGAATTAATAAATAATCATGTTTCAAAAATATAAAACAAACAAACAAAAAAAAACCATAGCCTTATTCAGAATAGCTATTAATGCTTGGTGAATTTAGCAGCACATCATAACCAATTACAAAGCCTTGTATCGCAATGAGTGGCGAAAAATAATCTTTATTGTTACTGTGTAATATCACAGTCCATGAAGTCAACACAGACAGACAGATTGAGCATAAACATAATCTGAGAAAGGAGATTCATTTCCTTGTGTTAATCATGCAGAATTGCAGCCAGTCCCCTCATTACAGGTGACATTTCCCACCCTTGCCTGCCCCCAAAAGAGCAGGACAACAGTCTGCAGTTCTCCACGCTGTGTTTCTGCTTCCCAGCCCAGCCACTGCCCTCCCCAGGCACTTTGTTTGGCAAAATATATTTAATAATATATTCTGTATAATATATATTACGAAATGCACTTTGGAAGGCACAGTGTTCAGTGAGGGCATCCTGCTTTTCTTGCTGCAGCTCTGTGGGCTGTTCTGAACCCAGAAAGCAAGATGAAGTGACTTTAAAGTCTCCAAAATGTTCCAAGCTGTGTTTATAGGATAGCAAGGGGACACGTGAAATTCAGTTAACTGGAGAGAAATGGTAAGCAAAGCCCTATGGAAGAAATAATTTTGGTATCTTACTCACTCTGATGGGTTTTCAGTTACCCTCTTGGCAGGAAGAAGAAATCAAAATGTCTTTCTAATTGATAAAGACATCTCTTCAGTGGCAGCCCTCAAGATATGATTGTAGAGCATTGGAAATATTAAAAAGGAAATAAAGATTAATATGCAGAAAAATATAACATCAGTATAGAAATATTTGAAGTGTGGAAGCATGGAATACATTATTCTGTTGTTATCACTTCCTCTTACTGGGGACACTAGTGAGATATACAGGATATGCTGAGTATTCTGAGTAAAGTGAATATTGCAGTTGGGCTTGAGTCCCAGTTCTTCAGAGGTGGGGTTGATGGTACTCTGAAGCGAGTGAAACTGCTTTCAGGTAAATATTTGCTAAGTACCTAGAGTGCAAATTAATCAGGCACACAGGAGGGTCTATAGAAAGGCTGGAAGAAAAACCCTTGTTTGCAACGATAACCATTTGGCCAGTTGCCCTGGGAGTTCCTGCCTTCTTGGTTTTACAGTACAGTCTGAATTATGTAAAACAAAACCCTAGGACTCATTGTGCAATCACATCTTTACGTCTGATTTAAGGAGTTCTAAAAGATAAAATTTATGAAAGCATTCACTGCAAATGTTCCTAGATGTTATTATCATTAAAGTGTAGTGCTTCTGATATTATGGCTGTAGATCTCAACATTCACAATGGTGAGATTTACATCTGTCCAAATGAATGTGTGCGTTTCAGAATCATCTTTGCTGGTCTTTTACAGCACTATCGTGGCATGCATCGTGTCACATTATCTTTATTATCAGAAGTTGTAGGCTGATAGGAAATAACATAGAGTTGCCAGAAAGTACTTAATAAAGGGCATATTTTGAAAAATAGTTTGAACATTTGATGTACTGAACGCAGGGATTTTTTTGTCCTTCAATTTGTAGCTTGCATTTACTGCTCTTTAGAGCACAACCTGTTGATAGTTTCATCTGATTTGGGCTGACTACATTAGAATCAAAAGATGAACTGATTCTTTTGTAGTTTGGTTATGTAAAACTGAAAAACTTGCTTATTTTCCCTGATTTTCCATCTTTTTTTCCTCCCTATTTAGGATGATTATGTCAGAAACTGGAATCCGAACAAGCCTTTTGATCAAGGTAAAGTCAATTTTTTTTATATCCCTATATACTTTATGCTTTTCTTCTTCCATCTGTCCCATGCACGAAGAGCTGTATTCATACTTGCATCTCACTCCCAATTTAGTCACAGCTTGAGGTGTTTTATATGTAAGGGTTTGACTCATCTCTGTATTTTTTAGCTGTGTTTTTTGATCCACGTTCATTCCAGCTTATTTTCAATGATATATATATATATACTTAGGTTCTCTGTGACCATGAATCTCACTCTAAAATGCAATTTGAAACCGGTGTCCTCACATAACTTTACTTTCATGTTAAAAACTTGTTAAACAAATGTCATAAATGTAATTACTGCATTTCCTAACGCTCAGGAGGCCAATTCTTTGAAGCCAGCTGTAATGTGTGAATTGTAGAGCTGATTTTTCAAAAGAGAAGAATACTGTGTTGTCAGTATCTGCCAATTCAGAGTCTGTCAGTGCCATTTCATGCTGCCTTTGCCTTGGTGAGTTCATAACTTACAGCAGTTCTTCAGCAGTTTCCAAGTTAGTCAACAAAGGATGGGGAAAAGATATTAAAAATCAATGTAATTGCTGTGTCCAGAGTAGCATTGCAACAGCAGCCATGCCAGGAAGAAGAACTTTAACTTGCCCTTTAAATATTTCAGGTGACTTCTTGCTTACTGTTCTTTACAGACATGGTAAAAGATGTTCGTTCTAAATATCATAGATCAGTATCACTGGAAATGCTGATAGTCCTGATGTTGCTAGACATGGTGGATTGCATTGGATTGTTGGTGTCACATTGGTGTAGAAAATCAAGAACAACTGAAAACAGACAACAGCAAAACAAACACTAGGCACAAAGAGATCCCAGCAGATCATCTTCTTATTGCTGGATACAGAAGTTGTGCAAGCTAATAACATGCAATAATTCTGTCCTTTTAGTCAGCATTTTAACTTGGCTATTTGTTATGGATGTCACTCTGATAATTGGGTTTCTTTAACACTGGTTACAGTTCTGTACTGGAGCCACCTCAGTCAGAGTAATCTGAAACTTTGTGAGTTGTATATTTCATTACTTCTTAGGGCTTTCTAGAGAGCTGTCTTTTGGGTTTTTGTTTGTTTTTCAGGACAAATGTTAACATTTGCAGTTTTTTTTGGTCTACTACAACCAATTAACACCTATGTGATTTATAGAAGATGGCAACACGATATATAAAGTGCAGATTCATTAGATTCTGTATTTGCCTTTTGACAGTTGTTCATTTTTTCTGTTAGTAATGTTCAGTGAAGTTTGTATAATGTGGTTGAGTGCTTGAGAACACATAGGGTATGAGCATATTATAGCTGGATGAACACAGGGAGATGGTAGACCTTTTCCAGTCCCTAAGGTGTTTTTAGGATCCTGGTTTTCTTTAGATAGCTTTTGTGCAGTACTGAACATCATGCCTCTGAAGAATCCAGTGTCCTAGAATTTTCTTCAGAATATTACTCTATTATTCTTTCCATCTACTAGAGCTCTGGAATTCATAGTGTTATTTTGCTGTTTTATTTTTATTTTTAGCAGATGTTATCCTAAAGCCATTTCAAAACCAATGATAATATATACAGCAACTGCAATACAAATGAATTTCAGTCATGTAGATCCTTTACATAGCCCTCTCTCTTGGATACTGCTTTCAAAGTTGTGTGGCATTTAAACGGAGTACAAGGCTGCTATATATATCTTCAAATTTCTTTGTATATATAGTTGCTGTACTTTTATATTCAGGGCAGATATTCCTGCAAGCAAACTGCTTTGGCAAATTATTGAGCAGGCAAGTAGTTTTGTGTTCAAAAATAAAAACTGAAAGAAAAGCTATGGGATAAAAGGAAAAAAAAGAAAAGAAGAGTAAAAGCATCTTAGAACCCCATGAAAGAATGGAAGGAAATTGCAAATCAGCAAAACAGAGCCACAAGTCGTCGTGTTAAAACAATTTTTTACATCTCTGAAAATTAAAAGTATGCGGTGTAACTTGTAAATGATACCACAAATGATATGAGAAAGTGAACCACATAAGAAAGAAAAGGAACGAATGAATGAAGGTGTAACTAAATAAATGGTAGACCACTGCAGCAGATGAAACCATAATGCTTTCTTTATTTGCTTTCAATTTGAGCATCAGCAGTCATTTGTATTACAAACTAGACATAAAATGGAGCAGCTTTGTCAACTGGACTTGAATCTCTAAAATTGTTGAAATGCTTATGAAGGAAATATCCATTGGAGGCTCTGAGGACACATAGTTAGGTTAAAAATTAACTTTACATATATTTCTGTATTTCATTGCCCAGCGTGTACTATGTGTAGCTCCCAGGAATATTACTGGGGACATGTATATATTAGAGCTGAAGAGCACTGATTCTCTGTCTTCACAGAAATGGAGCTTCAATTTCAAAGGAAGGGGAAGATAATGTTTTTGTCAAGGTATATATCCACAGAGAGATTTTCAAAGGCATTAGAGGGATTTAGGATTACAAATCCTATTGACTTTGAATAGAACTTATGCTCCCACCACCTTCAGAGTTCTTATGACCTTCTGTATTCCCAAGAGGTAAAAAACAAAAAGGTAAATCCTGGCAAAATATTGCAAAGAGAGTTTGAACTGACATGCTCTAAAACAGTCTTGTTCATTGTGTTACTGAGATTTCTGACTCTGGGCAGAAACACAAATCATTTTAGAGTCTAAAATCACACACGGATACCTTGAAGCGATACAAACAGTTGTACATCTGATAAAGATTCCTGTCTCTTTGTAAAGAAAAGGATCATTACTCTTTCAGTATAAAATCTCTCCTAGACTATGGATAGCCTGTCTTCAGAAGGCAGAGAGCAGACAAGGCAGTGCTGTTTGAACATGATACTCTGCCCTGCACAGGTATTCCTGCACTGTTTTTGTCTCATTTAAATCTTACAAACAGATTTGATTTGGCCAATAGATCATTGTTTTTGACAGAAAGGCCACCACTTCTCTTGACCCTGGTAATATTCACCCTGGTAAGAATGTTAAGATAGCCAGTCATACCTTTCTAGGGATTCTAGAAATCTCTCTAGATCCAAGGTGGATCCAGATGCTGACAAGACTAATCCTCAATGTATGTATCAGTATAGGGATATGTGGATATACTACATATGTATAGACAGCATAGCATTCAAATAAGAAGTGCTGAGACAAATAATTTTCTGTACTTAGTCTTTTCTTCTCCATCCTCCCTGTGTCAGGCATTAATACCACCTATGTTCTTCTGAGATTTTGGAGATAGAAAACTTGTTTGGTTTTTTTTGGTTTTTTTTTTGCATCTTCTTTGGGGTTCTTTTATCCAGATATTGTGTGCAGATCTCATGGTATGGAGTTCTAGCTTGCTTCTCCATATTCAGCAGCAGCTCTCTGTTCCTCACAGTTGTTTTTGAGAGATATTCAAAAGGCAAAATATAAGCTCCCAACAGAAAAGTTCTTCTTAGAATAATTGGAAACAGAAAAAAAGCTACGAGTGCTGCCTCGCTGGACTAAAGCTAACTTATGTCAATGCTCTCTCTTCTAGACCTCCTCTAGGACAGGTCTACAGTAGTTTCACATTGAAAAGACATTTCTAGTTTCTAAACTCATGTCTTAAAATCATGTGGAAACCAGAACGTGGAATCGCCATGAATGCTGTAGGTGGTGAGAACCTGTTGGAAGTGATCTCCTAAAGGCAGCCAGGGGATTCAAAATATGTTGGACAGCTTTAGAAATGAGCTATAGACAGAAGTCTTGAAAGTCAGGAGAATTGTATTTCTAGGCTGGTACTTCATTATCATGTTTTGAAGGTGCGCTAGCTGAGACTAACCAATGCTATATTCCTTTCTAAAATTAAAAGCTTTCTTTATTCAGCAGATTGAAGTACTTAATTATGCATTTAAAAACAATACTCTGCAATCTAGCTCTCCTCTTCTGCTTATAACACAGAGAGATGTCTGTGTGTCAAGGAAAAAAATACCTTGTTTTGGAAGAAAACACACATGGTCATGGTTTTCACTGAAACAAGCCCTAGGGAGTTGCATGAGTTATCTTCGCATAACATGCCTGTTCAAGGGAATTCAACTTCAGTTCTTCAGCTGCACGTAGACAGTACCTGAGTAATCAGAATTTATTTTTAGCCTTGCTACTAGCTTGGATTTGTATTCATCTTGAAACCTGGAGAAACCTATACAAAGGTGAGCATCTTACTGACCAAGCCAAGTTAACAAGGCGTTTGGGCTGCAGAAGAAAGAAGAGCATATAGCCTGAAAATGATTGGTAGTCATTAATATTGAACTCACTTCCATCAAAGTTGCAGAAGTCAGAAAGCATGAGAGTGGAAGGGGCAGGTTAGTCATGATTTGTAAAATATGAATCAAAGGAGTGTATGGGGATTTTTTGGTGGATGGTTCTTTTTTTATGTTTATTTTTTTAATTTTTGACAAGGTCATTTCAGAGTTCTTAAGCAGCTTGACAGCTGACTTGACATACTTTCCTAGTCTCCATTGATTTCAAGGGAAGAAAAGATAAGAGTCAGGGAAAAAGTTTAGCATAGCATTCTCAAGTCAGAGGTTTTGGTACAGTAATGAAATGTCTGGTGTTCTTCACCTGGACAGACTCATCACAAAATTAATCCATTCAGACTTCATGTGTTGTTATAACTGTTAACAATTTAAAACCTTTACTTAAACGTTTCTGCTAAAAGCCACCTCTCAAGAGATGTATTAAATGCTTTGATAGATAACTAAATGTTATTAATTTTTGTCTTTCACATTTTCATTGTGACACTGTCAGGGAATTGCGGTGTACTGAATGGGCCAGATTCCTACTCTTAACCCTGCCTCTTTCACTGTGATAAAGAGATTGTCTAAAGCATAGTGCCATTTTACCCCTCACTAGTGACAGAAACCCCAATGTTCTGAGCTGCCTGACTTCCCAGGAGAAGAAGCCCCTCATCAGAAATAGTCAGAACATTCCCCTGTGTTTCCCAGACTGTCAGTATTTTCACTCTGTCATCCCAGTCCTTTTCCCTGACATCAGAGAAGCCTGAGGAGCCTTTCCTCTTATTCTCAGGGTTTTCATTTTGGACATTGTCCATCCGGGGTGAAAAACAATTAAAAAATCCCTATTCTGCCATACTGTAAGAATCCTGACCTGCCTCACAAGGACTTACCTGTGACTGACTTGTCTGACTTTGATGTCAGACATGCAGATGTAGACTTGACTATCTTTAATAACTTCAAGCACAAAGTCTTATCACTTCAAAAAGAATTCCATTTTTGAGCACTAATGAAACTACACTGGTGAAATACCCTCACTTTCAAAGTGGAAACACTACTTTTCAATGGATTGTGGCCTCCAGTGTAGCACAACCTGTGACTTTCAAAGTTCAGTAGCCCAACGCAAGTGAATTTAAGTGTAGAGCTTTGTCTAGAGACAGATGTATTGGTATTCATGTCTCCACGTCCTCCACATTGAGCAGAATTGTTTCTAGTATCTGACTGGCAAGTCCAGACTCCAGAAACCCTCCAGCCTCCTGCAGCTGTGCACAATAAAGTTTGCCTAAAATTCATAAGCGTTCCAAAAGCAAAAAGACAATAATGGTAAGCCTGTGATGCTGGATGAAAATCATAGAACCTGCAATTACTTTTGAACATGTAATTTTCTTTTAGCCCCGTTAAGATGTTCTTTCAGAAAAGCCTGAATAAATTCCTTTCAGAGAGTTTAGTACTGTACACATCTCTAGCACAAATATATGTTAGCTTTATAATAAATGTTTTCCATTACTGTGCCTCAGATGGCAGATTTCAATTGAATAACTTATTTTGCAATTTATTTTTTGACTGAATTTGAATTAGTTTTAGAAGCTTATTCATAGGACAACTGCACATGAATTATGCTTGTAAATCTTCAGTATATCAGTAGAATTTTTAAACATGCTAACTGAATCAACAGAATACAATAGCTGAGATACTGCATATGAAATATACTATCTTCTGTCAGATGTATTTCAAGCAAATTTGGCTGCTTATATCCTCCAAGCAGATGCACGTCTTCGTGTCATAGAAGTGTAATATTAAATTTCTTATAAGCTTGTAAGCAACCAATTTTTTTCATTATATATAGCATCAAAAGTGATGGAAATGGGTTCCCCATCTATAATGGTATTATAGCTGATGTGCTTTGAGATGAGACAGTGATCAATAGATTACTTGTTTAGAATTTTATTAGCACTTTGGGAACACTTGTTAGTTTGGTCAATAATGGTGCTGACTTTCTTTTAAAATCTCTTATTTCACTGCCTGTGAAGCAGATAATTTTTTAAAAGGAAATTCATGCTTTCCCCTTGTCCTTATTTTGCTCCTATTGAAATAAATACATCTTTGGGAATATCATATGGTCCAGCCCTGCTCTTGCTGACGTCACTTAGTAAGCAGCAGTCTCCCTCCTTTTGCTGCACTTCAAAGGATAGGAATTCATTCTTTGGAACATAATTAAATGTTTAAAAAAGAACTGTTTGGAAAAATCCAGGCATGCAAATCTTCCTTCCTTATTTGCTTTGAGAGAGAGACCCTCCCACGAGGTACCACTCAAAGCAGTTGCTTGGGTTTGTATTTCAGTTGGGCCTTGTTTAGTCATTATTTGGCTTAAATCTATTGCTCTGCCATCCCATACGCAAAGGTAATTTGCACAGTATTTAAATGTGTTAATACAATTGTGAGTTAATAGTAACCATCATTTGATTCTAATCCAGAAGAGACACTCCTGGAGGGAGAGAAGGTAGAAGGCAGACAGTGGGCATTGAAAGACAAAATTCAAGATTTTTAGGACAGCATTCAAGTAAAATAAGTGGTTTCAAAGTCAGATCTCAGTAAACAGAGTTTGAAAATAATACATTTGAGGGAAATAATTATTAAGATAATTGACATTTCGTTACTGTAAGGAGCATGAATGCAAACTATCTGAATACCAAGAATTTAGTTAATGACAAGGTTCTTAGTGACTTCAGTAACAAGAGATTGTCCAGAGAAAGTGAAACTTGTAGTCTTAAAGGAACAAAGCTACAGTATCAAACACAGAAAGTCAGGTACAAAAGGAAATATTTGGGAAAGGATTTACGATTAAAAATTATCTATGAGTGTATCAGAAAGTAAAGAAGAATCAAACTAATGACTTGCAGCTCAATGGAAAGAAAATCCTATAGAAGGGCAATGCTGGGAAGGGAAGAACATTGTTACTTGTCTTTACTTTACCTTTAACTTAAAGGTCAGCTGCAATCAGATGGGTATTGCAATTAATATCATCCACTGAAGTTTAAGGGTATGGATTAGGAGAAAGAACAGGCTTGAGTAGATTAGATGTCTGCAAATCAGTTGGGATTGATCTAATGGTTAAGTGAGCTCGCAGAAATAATTCTAGAAATACTGGAAGTTATTTTTGAAAACATGGCTTATGGAGGCCTCAGAAAGCACAAGTAACATCCCCATTGTTCAAGTGAGAGAAAGGGGAAAAAAATGGAAATTATATCTCACAGTTTGATACTGAAATCCTGGAAGGAAAAAAAAAGTACCAAAGTAAATATTAAAACAAATACTTTTTAACATCAAGAAGATAAAGGGACGAATAAAGCTGGTATGAATGTCAAACAAAATCTGTTGCTCTTCCTGTGACATTTACGGGCCTTGAGACACAAGGATGAACTTGCACTGTCGTGTACCTTGACTTTAATAAGGATTTTGGCACTGGTTTACGTTACTGTCTTATAAGCAGACTGAATAAGAACTGACTAAAAGAAACAATTGTGAGGTGGCTAGAAAGTCAGTTGGAAAGCTACGTTCTGGTGGTGGTTGTCAGTGTTCTGTGTTTGGCTGGAAGGATGAATTGAGTGTAGTTCCTCTATGATCTGTAGTGGGTCCAGTTATTATTCACCTGTTTCATGAAATTGAAATTATTATTCTTATTAAATTTAGAAATGTAGCCAAGCTGGGAAAAGCTGTGCACGTATTAGAACAGTAATAAAATTCATACAGCCTTAAGACATTAAGTAAATGGTCTGAAAACAAAGGATGAAGTTCTGTTAAGAGAGATGCAAAGTTCTAAGCTGGGTAAGAATAATCAACTGCACAAAAACGATGAATAATAATTGGATAGTCATAAATTCTAACTGATAGCCATAAAATCGGATTGGGGATTACAGTGGATTACAATTTGCCATCAGTCAGCAGTGTTGTTCTATCTCAAAGAAAGCAAGTGTTGCATTGGCATGTGCAACCAGGAGTAACCCTTTAGCCCCAGTAAGCACCAGTAAGACTTTGGCTGTAAAAGTCTGTAGAGTCTCTGTGTTTGAAGGTGTTTTGAAATACGTTAGACAAATTTCATGTGGATAATGACACAGCTGATGTAGCTACAGGAAGAGAAATGGAACCAACAACCTTCTCAGAATTGTCATCCTAGCACTGTGATTCTGTGGTTGCATAGTGATTAATGGAAACGAGTTAATTTCACTGAAAGAGCACAGAAGAAATGCTGAAAAAGGTATTTCATAAAATAGATTTTCAGTCAAAGCAAGGAAGGGGGGAAAAGGATGAATAGGTATCTTTGACAGATGTTTTGGCACCATCTGCAAGAAATACAGGTTCTCATTTGATGGGAGTAATGTGCATAAGCTTCAAGATGCATACTAACCACAGTCATCACAGGCTTGCAAACCTGCATAAGGATAATCAAGGACTGGCAAAAAGGCTGTTTTGCCTGACTACACCTTCCTATCTCACTTGCTTTCTACTACAGGAGGACATCTGCTAGGTGATTCTGGAATGGGATATTAGTGGTTTTTCTGACCAAGCAAGACCATGATCTAGCTCTAATGATTCAGATTTGGGTGAAAATTGGTTAGTTATTTCTTTTCAGTCCATTAGATAAAATATGACAACGCATGTATATTTAGGAATTAAATCTCCTTTTGCTATATACCTATATGCCCAGGTTACCAGAAGATTAATTGAATCATAGCTATTTTCCTTCCTGTTCTTACTACTAGAGATTAAACATGTTTGCATAAAATACTAACTTGATGAAAGCTGACTACTTGTGTTCTAGCTTTGCAATCCTTAGTCATTTTGAAAGTTACTTAAAGCTAAAAAATGGTACCTCTGTAGTACATATCAAGATAAATAATTTAACAGCAACAACAAATAAAGGCATTTCTGTGTTGTTCAGCACCAAAAATTTTCCTAAACATAGTGGTAAAAACAGCTATCACGTTGGATGGCATTGTTTAGTCATTCAATCACAATCCATCTTTTCTCCTTGTGTCCTCTGGTTGCAAGATATCAATGGATTTTGTGATTAATGTGTATCTTCATGCTGTCAGTTATTGGCTAGCAGCTTTCTTTAAAGGTCTTGTTATTCAGTGTTTCGACTTTCCATACGTTGTCTTCAAAGTGTAAGGTCAGGAAAGCTATATCTGAAAGCAAGAATTTGTCTTGCACTGTCCTTCATGAAACCTCTGTTGGAGGATTTGATCTATTTTATCTAGGGCATGTTGTCTAGCATCATTGTTATATATGTGCATCCTTGCAGTGCCTCTGTAGCCATATGAGAGGGAAGCATCCAGATGAATTGCCTCCCCAAAATGAGGAACTATTGTGTTCACTTTAACCCAAAGACAGAAAAATAGAATCAAATCTTGAAGAACATACTGGGACAGTAATAAACCAAGCCATTAATTCTCTTAGTTTCTTACCTATAATCTCATACTTAGCAACAGATAAAGAGAACTCCCCAGGAAATGGACACGCAGATAAGCAATCCTAGGGATTACTGTGTGTTGCAGCAATCTTTAATGCAACGTAAGGAACCATTACTGAAATTATTTTAATGTGATATTTCAGTGTCTTCACACAGTTTCTTCTTTTTTTTTTATCTGTTGGGATTGAAAAACATATATCAGAAAATGCATGCAACTGGTCTGTAAGAACAGAAGTGTCGTTGCTGCAGAGACTACAGTAACTAACCTTGCTTGTGTTCAGTGAGGACCTTTGCAGTGATCTTTCCTATTTAAAACTTAGAAATAAGGATTTGTTGACTTTGGCTGTAGATACCTGTGAAACTGAGAGAGGGAAGAAATCCTGTTGTGCACAGTGATAAAATATAGGGAAGAAATGGTGGCTTCTCTCTCATTAGACCATAAAACTGACTAAGAAAGTTGTGTATAATTCAAAAAATAAATAAAAATCTAGCCATGATTTGTTAATTCATCATGAGATTTAGTACCAATTTTTTTTATTGTTGCAGTAAATTGTCTCTAACCCACAGGACCAGTTCATCCTCAAAATCCAGATAATATTTAGCAATCTCAAAAGAGAGCATTGTGCAATAATATTTTATGTCTGTAACAACTTTTCCATTTTCCTTTTTATCAGTCATCACTACCTTGTATCTTTAACATCAGTAGGAGAACTGTAAAATACTCGTTCTCCTGTGCTAATGCATTTCTTTCCCTCCCTTCCTCCTCCTCTATTTTGTCCTCCATTTTGGTTGAAATACAGATGGTAGAACAGTAGCATGATGATTGTCTGCAGTAAAGGCATTGTATTTTTATCTAGTTCTTGCATTTGCTGCGTTCTCAGCATGAGCTGTATTTAATTGTTCTCAGTCTTATTTGCGTAACTGCTTCTGGCTTCATGGTTCTATGGCAAAAATGTGACTTGATATTTAGGCAAGCATTTTTCATTTTCTGTACGTTTCTCCTTCTGAGCTACTTTTTCATTGAGTGGCAGTACTAGTGTATTTTCGAACACAGGACTGTGCCAATAACATTTTTCCAATGCCCATAAATAAATTAAGTATACTGTGGCTTGAAAGAGGAATTGTTATCAGCTGGTGTTCTACTACCTACACAAAACATTTTATCTTCTTTCAGTTTCTATTACTGTCCTTTCCCTTGATTTTGTATGGGAAATTTCATTCCCTGTCAGCATCTTGTGGCACGTTTGTGTGTAGCATGCTTGATGTATGGAACTACTGCAAACACCTAGCATGAGTAGCTCAGCTTTTACAATTGCATTGAAGATGAAATTTCTGACAGATGTGGCTGTTTATGTGAATTGAAAATAGGCCTTTTTGTATCAGTCACATCTGCACAGCTGAAAGCCAGCTGCCTAGTCTGCAATAGCTGTCCAATGACTCTGTAGTATGCACTGAAATGAGTTTTTTTTTCTCAAGGCGGCGGTATAGGGAGCTGCCTTGAGAACTACCTAAGAGTATTTAAGCTTCATTCTGTTGTTTGGAACTAGAAAGTGGCCATGCTTTGTCAACTTAGTTGTATCATCTTTGCAAACTGCAGAGTATTTGAGGATTTCCTACCTAAGGATCTGGCAAATACTTAGTAGGAGAAAAGCACAGGGTTTTAGGGTGAAGGACGAAGGAGGCGAGAATTCGAGATACTGTCACTTTTATTTTCCTTTGTTCTGGGGAAGAGAGCTGAGAGAAGGGAAGATGAAGTATGCAACAGGTTTAACGCTTTGAAACAGAATCAGATAGTTTAATAATGGATTTTGTGTGTGACAGTCCTTTGGCATCGCTGATTTTTACCTGTCCATTAGTATGCTCTCTGTTTTGTCAATCTAGCAAGAAGGGAAGAGTCTTTTGCTTGCTCTTCTAAAAGAACTGGATTCCTTTTGTGATCTCTCTGCAGCTTTTAGATTAAAAATTATTTTGAATTCAAATAAGGATACGATGCTCTCCAGACTTGAAGATATGTCGTTCACTTCTATTTAGCATTCTGTGAAGGAAGGAATGGCATTTCAGTATATTACTGAAGCAAAGCAGTGCAAGGTGGAGACTTTGCATTCTGCAGGGAGGAGAGGCCAAGAAGGGAAGATTTAAATGTATATCTGGTGCAAAAGTAATTCTTATAAGAACTATTTGAATTTGAGTGGGAATGTGTACGTTAAACTCTTATTTTATCTCCCTCCATGTGTTTTACATTGGCACAAAAAGTTGTTTCAAAAGGAGATGATTAAAATTAAAGTCTGAATTATTCTAAAGCATGTTTTTTAAGGCATGGAATAATTATAAAAGGTTGTTCTTATAGGTGGGCAATTTCCTCAATGATAAGAACTTCTAGTCTGAGAAATTAATTTTCAGTATGCTATCTAAATAAAAGGTTCATTAAAATCTTCATATGGTTTGTAGTAGGGAGCTAATAACAATGTTTTGTTTTCTGTTTCAATTATGGTAGTTGTGAATTAACTGGCATTTTAATAAAAATTAATAGTAACATTTATTTTCCATTGAGTGCTGTGAATTTACGTGATATGTCTGAAACATATGAAGAGCCTAGGGTGTGGATGTGTGGTGAATGGATTTTATTTTAATGAACTATAATGTAATTGCCCTGTCCTGGCGATTAAAGTTGGGCATTAAATCTAAATTCATTAATTCTTTTGCATCCTTTTTTTTCCATAAAGAGTTGAGGAGGAAGTACTAAAAATTCCTCTAAGCTCATAAAGCTGGAAGAAGTGTATGACGAATAGATTTAAAACGGATTACTAAGAGGTAGAACACAAAGGCAGAATTACATAGGTGTCAAATTCTGCCCTCAGTTACATGCAGGCTCCTTAGTAATATTACAGTGATTTGAATTCAGCTTAGACTTGCATTACTTGGATGGAAAATGCGTGCTCACGGTGTATTTCTCTTTTTTGGTCATTCCAGTACAAGTGGCCAGTAGTCATTTTCACATGCATTTTATGGTCCATAGATTATCATAAATTTTGCAAATAATTGAGCCAGTCTGTGCCAAAATAGTTTTTCCTTTTTGTGAATTACATGTCTTGTGGATTTTACTCATTCCTGATAAGGAATTTTGATAATTTTGATAAAAACATCTAAAATCTTGGCAGGACTGGAAAACCAGTTTGTCATCTCTTGCCCCTTATCCCGAATAATCATAACCATACCTCAGATCTCTTTATCTGTTCTGCTGAATTTGTGTTTCTGACTAGTGATCGAGTACCCTGGTAGCCTTGTTATCTTTTGCATATGTGTGTAAGCACATTTATTCCGGAAGACTTGGAATAAATAGGATGCAGTAAGGTGGTGTCTGAGGCGTTCGGGTTTATTATTAAAAAGCTTATGAATTATAAAGCCATGGTTTTCAAAGAACTTTCAAAATGAATGAAGCACATGAAGCAAACTATTACACATGTCCCATTTTTGGATTTTTGCTTTTCAGTGCTGTTTTCTATGAGATGTCTTCATAATGGAGACTGAGAAATGTCAGTAGATTGACAATTAAAAAGCATGGACTTGATCAAATCTGTCAGAAAGGTTATCCACAGCAATTATGCCTTAACGAATGTGGAGATCCAGAAGTGCTTGTGATCTCAGCATGATCTCAAAGTTTGAGAGTCTTAGAGTTCTTCTAAATTCTAATACATTTATGTACTGTGCCCTTCTACTAAAGCAATTTCACACCTCATCTACTAGGGATGAAAATGGTGCGGAACAAACTATAAATCCAGCAAAATCTTAGTTTAGTAGATATATCATCCTATCAGAACTTTTTCACATAAATAATTAGTTCATCACTTTCTCAATCTCCTAAACTTGGAGAGCTTTGAAAGTGGCATCAGATGATATTATCACAAGAGACTTTCCAGGAGTTAGCTAGTCCACTTCTTCCATCGGGGAAGAAACCACTGTATCTGCATCGTTCCTTACAAATGCGTTCCTGAAGACCTCCCATGCAGCACACTCTGCAGTCTGCTCAGTGATGTATTCTGGTGTTCTCCTGTTTTAACCATGACAAATCTGTAAGCTGAACTTCTGTTTTTGCAGTTCAGATATTGGGGTTGAAACTTTTGACGTTGGTGCAGCAAACAGTTGGGTACCCAACAGTTGGGTTTTTTTTTCAGCAGCCTTTTCCTTATATGAAGGGTTGTTGTTAGATTTCCCTCCAGTACTATTGGTTTTTCCTTAAATATTATTGGCTAGTCTTGCTAGCCTCTCTCAGCTTGATCAAATTGAGTTTCTGTGAGTGGGACAGGGAGCAAGCTGTCTGTACGATAACACTGAACTAAATCTGTTTCTGTCTGTTTGGATTTTTGCCAGGACATGATCCTCCATAAATAACACAACGCAATGTTTGCATTCCTGGTGTTCTTCACCAGAATCTCTGACTTTGAAGCAAGCAGCATTTACACGTCATTTGAAATAATTTCACCCTCATTGCTTTCATCTGGTTAAATAATCCTTTAATCCATGCTCAGAACCAACAGATCTTTCCTTTTTTAATGCTCTTACTTGTGGATGCCTTTACTATATTATAGTAGTGTAGATAAGGTATGACTGATCAGTTTATCGAATAACAGTTGTTACTGGACCATTAATTCTGGGTTCATAGATTATTAGAAGTACAGATTTTTACACCTAGGGCCAGTAGTGTTTTTTTTTGTAATTTAGATTTAGAAGATATTAATGCAAGCAGAAAATTGAATCAGCATTACCATCAGTGCATTAAATTATTACATTTTATTATAGAATTCCTTTAGAATATAACAGCAGATACAGATAGAAGAAAGATGCATGAGGACTACCAGGAAATCGCATAGGTCTTTAAATTGCATAGGTCACTGTGAAAGTAATGCCTCCTATTCATTTCCATGGAAACTACAATCAATACAAAGGGCGCAGTAACAAACTCACAACTACAAAATACTACTTTTCAACACAGTCACCATCAATGGCTATGGAATTTCAGCAGCAATGAACAAGAGCCTGCATGCCATGCTCATGGGAGGAGGGGAAGATTTTCAGAAACTCCATCATCTTTCTAAGGTACTGCCAACTGGACTTTCCCAAGATAGGATCCAAGAGAATCACTGTTCAGTGTTCAGTTCTGGGATAATTATGAGCTGACAGAAAGGAGGGAGCAAACTGAAAAATGGGCAATAACTCCTCCAGGTTGTTGTGAAACAGTCACTGTTAAGTTACCATTTAATTTAATGGTAGTTTAATTTTTCCCTCTGCCACTTAACAATCCTGTGCTTTACCAGTCAGTATATACCAAACTCTACTGAGGATGAAAGCTTCCTCATATTCATGTAGTGGCTTCATTATTAATCACTGCTGATAGTCCTTCGATTTTTCAGCTTCATGTCTTTGGATTCTTCCTCGTGGCAAAGTGAACTTTTATGAAACTTTCAAGTCTAATCATGTAAATTCTGTCCAATGTTTCATTCAAATTAAAATCTATTACATTTTTTATCCCTTTCAGCTGCTAATTTCTGTAACTTGATGAGAAAAAAATGATGACATTTTTTGACGCTTTGTTATGTTTAATTCTCCAGGACTTGAAATCCACAGACCTGATATTTTCTAATGGTGAATCATAGTACCATTGTAGTCAATGGGAATTCTGTCATTTATCATAGTGCAGGCAGAATTTCAACTGAGATGCTTTCTTTGTCTTAAAGTCTATGGTGATGAATCAAAACTGGCTCTTAACATCCTTTTTTTTTTTTCTTTCTAGTAACTGTACTAGGAATGATATATTAGCATGGAAAATATTCTGTCCTTGATGCTGAATGAATGATCCTAGAAGTGCCTAGAGATAATGTCCCTGTGTCCTTGGTGTGTGCCACTATGTCTGTGGGCATGACAAAGATGTGGGAACATTCTACTGGATAACAGCCTGATGCTACTGGAGCTTCTTGTAGCTCTTCCCATTGCTGTCCTCACAAAACCTGGGTTTAATTGGTATTAGCCTCCTAAAATCCTGTTCCTTAGGAAAGGCAAACTGTCAGTACAACAGTCTCTCTACTATGTGTTCTTTTTCTTCATCATTGGTTTTGTCTGTGTTAAGTTTTGCCCTCCATTTGTGTGTAACATTACTTTTCGTTTAGCTTTTTTTTTTTAATTAAGCTTAGTTGCTTTGTTATACTGTTTTGACTTCCTTCTGTACAATCTTTCTGTCACTGAAATTCATAAAGTTTAGCTACTATTGAAACGTGGTGAAAAATAGTTGCTTTGAGTGAACCATTTCAGAGATGAAAAGGTCCTATTGAATCTCAGAATAATACTTGCTCAAGCACATGGATTTTTTTTGGAATGAGGCCCAGGGTTTGGCTTCATTTTTTCAAAAATTTTATTGCCTCTTCTGCTGCCTTCTCTCCTGGCTTCTGTGAAATTTACTATTCTCTCTGCCTTTTGTGCCTTGTCTTTCATTCTATTACTTTGTGCTCTCTGTCCGAACTAATATAACTTCTCTTATTGCTTTGGTTTGGATCCTTGTCATGCATATTCCACATCAGCAGTGCTGATTTCTCCCATTTATGTTTTGTCATTATCTTCCTGTGGGAGTAGATGTGTGGTAAGACAGATTAGCTTAGATCCCGTGTTCTGAGAACAATAGTTGTTTTCTCTAACGTTGAAAGTCAACAGAGGAAAAGGAAAAGGCTGTTGAGCAGAAAGATGCTTCTGTGACTGTGAGGCAGCTGGAAATCATGAATGAAAGGAGTAGAAGAAATGCACCATTTGTATATGGTGTTAGTGTATAGTAATAGGAATATTTATTTATTTATATTTGTTTTTTAAAGAAAGAGCTACAAAGTTGATGTTCTCTTCTTAAAAGTCAGAAGGGGTTATTCCAGTGCTGAGAATAAGATTGATCCTGCAGGAGTTAAGCAAACAAAGTGAGCTGGTTTAAATATGATGTCTCACAGTTATGCTCAGCTAGGTAACTAGAGAAGCATTTAAGCACAAACCATCAGTGAGGAGACCTGGCAGAATGAAAATGGAACTGAAGATTACTTGAGCCTCTCTGAACTGAAATTACTTTTTTGTTGTTTCTGCATTCAAACACGAAGATGAGCAGTTTAGTCTATTTTGTGTCCTTTCTCAACATCCTGATATGAATGATCATTTTTCCAATCTGCCTTATTTGTTCATAGTGGAATAAAAAGTGGTCATATTCATGTTAATGTAATGGTTCCTTTGGTTGCAAAATATATTTTCTCCAGCTTCTCTCAAAATTTTCTTTCTTATTCACCATAATTTGTCTCTTCAAACATTGTCTAAAATGAAGACTGCCTATCTTTATTAGGTTGTCACTAGATTTGTGGGCCATTTTCTGTTGATGGTTACAGTGGCATTGTCTTTGTAATTAATTCCTCATATAAGGATTTGTTAGTGTTTTTACTTTAATGTGCCCACACAATGGAACAGTAACGAATTTCAAGAAAAACAGATAATTAGAAATCTAAGTTACTGCATGAAAGACCTTAGTTGTTTCTATAGCTGACATCAGTCATAAAAAAATAAAAAATTTGTAATGCAACTATCATACACTGATTGCATGTAAAGACCCTTAAAAATCCCTCATGCATTCCCCAGAGCCTCTATCTCACTTTCACTGTTAACATATCTAAAGATTGCTGGGAAAGTAAGGCTGAGGATGTGTCAGGTTCACACACTAGCAGGATAGAATTTTATTCATCGTGGACAACCAGCTCGTTCCTTCTTGTGCTATTATTTCAAGAATTTGTAACCCAGTATCTTAACAATTAATGCGATTCATTATGTCTTTCCAATCATTAAAACATCTAGTATATGAAAGCAGAAGCACACCAGAAATAAAGGCTTTACCTTGGCTCCCTGCTTTTCGTATTCTTTCTCAGTGAGATAAGGGACAGTCTTTCCCATTCCCCTAAGCAGAGATGCAGTAGAAGAATTGATAATCCTCCAGAATGAGGAAGGGGCAAGGAATGCTTTCTTCCCCTGCTCCTTCCCATCTGCTGGACTTACTGCCAACAAAGGTCTCAAGAGGTCATCAGCTCAAGAGTCCATATCATTCTGTTAGCCCAGGCTAATCATAAACTTCTGAAGAAGGACATCCGATTACTCCTAAAGCTTCCCTCATTCTCCATCAAATCTCTGTGCTCTCATTTAAGACTCTTGTTCCTCATCCTGTCCTGGAGATGCAGAGTAAAATCTTCAAGGATAACTTCTTTCTTAATGTCAAGCGTTTGCTCATTTCAAGACATATCATGATTCCCTGACGAGCTTTTTATTTCTCAGCTAGTTCTATCTGTTTCATTTCTTCTTTTCCTTACAAGTCATATTCCAAATTTTATCAATTTTACTATTCCCTCCTGAAGTCTAATCCTCATCTTATCCTCTTCTGTATGTCTTGTTTATACTTTTCCCCAGATGGGACCATATTCCAACTGAAGACATCAACGGCGCTTAATAGAGCAGAATAATTATCTTCCGTGTTTTAGTTAAGACTTTTCTATCTCTCCAATAATAAGAGTTTACTTTTTTGCAACAGCTTGACAGTTTTGATTTCTATTCATTCTGCGGTCCGTTGCCTCTCTGGGATCTTTTCCATCTAGTCAATCCCCATTTTGTGCTTATTCCTTTGATTTTTTCTTTCTAATGGTGTTACCTTCTATTTGTATCTACTGACTGTTGCCTTATTCATTCCTCCCATTTCCCAAGATCATTTTTCACTGTAATCTCCAGAGCATAACAGCTCTTTTCCTCATTTCCGTGGTTTATAAGCCTGTTCCTTTATCCAAACAGCTGATCTATCTCTTCATCTCAAAATATCTCCTCATTTAACTGAATCATGCCAATTAACAAAAAGTTCCTGCTGTGAGTTTTAAAAATAAAACAAAGCAACCTCATAAAAAGCAGACAAACAAACAAACAAAATCACCTCAGATCTTTCTGTTCATTTCAGGATGTCAACCTCAGTCTGGGAGGTTTCTGACCGCTGGTGATTGGGGATGCAGTGGGGACAGGTTGTTTGTTTAGCTGTTACCAGTTACTCAGGTATTATCTTTGAGATGAAGCTCCAGAGGCTTCAAGCCTGCCCAGCAGTCCATAGGAAATGAACAGATGTAAGAGCTTCATGGATCCACAGGAGCAGGATGCTGATCCAGGGTAATGTTTGTTGTGTTTGGCAGGATGATTACCCAACTGGTCAAAACCCAGGAGCCTGGCTCTCACTGCTGGGTCTGAGCTTCTTTCCTGCTGAACCTAAACCAAAGCCATTAGTAGCAAAGTGCCTACGTAGGAGCAAAGTGATGAGAAGTCAAGGGCTGTCTTCTGCTTTGTCTTTTGGGTTTGTTTGCTTTTTCATTTTATTTGTTTGGTAGTGGAAATTGTTTTTGTTTTCTTATTTTTCTTTTGTTCCTAATCAGATACTGCTGCTGAAAACTTCTAAACAAGGCAAAAATACTTTTTGTGAAAGGAAAATCACATATCTGAGGTTTGTAGTTGCAATGGGAATGGACCAAGAAATGAAGTCACACACCTCAGCAGATAACAGAAATTTGGAATTACATCTTTTATGCAGTTCTGTGTCTGTCCTGACTACAGGAGAGCTACTGTGGCTGGAACTATGGGTACAGTGCATTGCATGTGATTGCTGGAGTTGTAGGCTGGCTCTAATTTCATTCTGGTAGGCAGATGGACCACTGGCTCCTGCCATTTCTATACCATGATATTCCTTATGGCCCAGCTGTGGAGGTTCTCCATGTCAGCAGAGTTCTAAATCAGGGCAGTATAGCAAATGAAGTGAATTATGTTTATGGAAATAGAAAGAACACCATCAAATATTACTTTTTTTTTTTAATAGTTCCACACATGAGGAAAATATTCAGTGTCCTTCACAGAGGCACATGGTCTTCAAGTGTCAGTTGCTTAAAATACACTGATACCATTGGGGTGTCACTTTAGGCCTAAACAATAGCAGGATCTAGATGGGATGTGTAGTAGACAGTTTAATTTGGTCAATAGTTTAATTTGGTCTGCAACATAATGGCACTTTAAAATATGTGCTGACATTTCTGCTAGTCTGCCTGCCATCAGTTTTGCCTCTATGTGGTAAATAAAGGCTTACTAACTCAAGAAGGAATTAGCATGAAACACATCCATCAATCTCCTTAAAGAAGCATTATGTAGTAGAATTTTATTAACTCTGAAGTAAAGTATAATTGAACAGAAATGTGTGCAGCAACTGATAGGGTTGTCTCGAGAAATCCTCAGCACTGTTAGTTTTATTTCTTTTTGTGCACATTTTTAGTTCTAGCTTGCACCCTTCTGTTTTCACTCCTCAGCCTGCAGACAATGCTAGACATTTTATTTTCCAAGGTTTTGCAAAATAACCTGTTTCTTACACATCAAAAATGACTGACTGAACTGAAATCAGATAAAGTGCACATGGGTGCATTCTATCACCTGTATGCTGCAAAGTCACTTCTAGTTCATCTGGCTGTTGTTTGCCCTGTGTAGCAAAATAGTTCACAGCATCCTATATTGACAGTGGAAGATAAATGTTACAGCAGATACACTTAAAACCTTCAATCCAATTTTAGAAGCATTACTAGCAGTTGAAATATCCAACATTGGGGTATAAGGAGCATTACTAGAATTGATATTACCTTTGGAGAATCTCTTGTAAACCGGACTGTTTATTATGAAGCAATTCTATTTTATAGCATTATAGACTTCGTAGCATGTACACTTCGGAGGGGAAAAAAAAAGAGGGACATAAATTAACCTTAGAAATGGTTTCATATCTAGTATCAAATGAACTGCTGCAAGCCTAATCAGGAAAGAATAGAAATAAAAAAGATTCACATTGATCTCAGCATTCCTGATTTCAGATCCTATCTGTGTTGGACTATAAAAGTTACACCATGCTACATTCAACTTTTACGAAAGTTAATACATCTTCCATTAGTTCTTTAAGTTCAAAACCTATATGTTTTCTCATTAGTTTAGATTCAGGAATCCCTTGTGCATCAGTATTTTTCTACCTTTGCAATTATAATTCCTGTTGACTTCAATAGGGTTTCATTCATGGAGGGGTGCAAGCATAAGCCTTGAAAAGGTAGGTGAGAAATGAGCTGCTTAGCTTTCTTTACTAAGTATTATACAAGCTTGGTGACTTTTCAGCCTTTATTTACAACTGACATTAAATAAAATGGAATTATTTTTTCAGTTCCTTCTAAGATGTTATTTTACAGGGCTTCCTATAGGCTCTCCATTTTCGAGTCTGTGTTTCCACCATCTGTGTATGTGTAGCCAAGTTGCTGAGATTACCATATGTTGGGAAACTCTGGTAATTCAATTCCATCATTTCAGCCTCCCTCAAAATTTTTAGTGAGATTAGTATTCTTAATTTACTTTTCAACTCTATATTGATATACTCCAATAAAATAACTCTCACTAGTTTGTGTGAAATCTTTTCATTTTTTCTCAATACTACTGAGAAAGTATCATTAAACACCAAGTGAAGGAGTTAACCTTACCTCGGCATTATTGCCACAACTGCATCCCCTGCACAGGATTTATTTTGTTTGGGATCTGTCCTAATTGTTCTGACACTTGACAGTGCTTTTTTTTTTTTTTTTTTACTTGACATGTTTTTGTACTACATCACAGTAACTTCTGATTAATCTGTTTTAAAGTGGCTGAGCTATGAAAAGAGGAAAATTGGCAGAAGTGCATTAATGCATTGCATTCAGATGATCACATGTGACACTTCAAACTACTCATTATTAAATCCAGAAAAAATCTTTGCTTGCTGTTATTTGGTTGAGGTACCCCAGGGGCCAGATACACAGCATTGATAGCACTCCGTGTTACCTCTTGCATCTATTTGCTCCTTCAGTTTATAGAGCCCATTGTGGAATTCTTTCATACAGGGATTCAGGGCCCCAGATGAAGAGATGCTCTCTTCTGTGCACTTTCCCAGCAGAGAGATTTATAATGCTTTTGTGAAATTCTTGTTTGACAATATGTGCAAGTAACCTTATAGAATCTCAGATCCCTCACAGGTGAACTCCAGATTATTGAAGAGCTATCCTTTTTTTTTTTTTTTTTTTTTAAATTTTGAGACAGAATCAAGTTATACGTTTTTATTGGAGATGTAAAGTCTCCTGCTTTGCTGTGTCTCAGTACATCTATATTTTTAAGACTGCTGAGTGCTTCTACCTTTCTCAGTGATGTTTGTGCATCTCAGTGTTGTATTTTCAAATCCTCATTACTGCTTTCTTAATCCATCACCTTTCTTGGACAGTGTCCAGCTCTTATTGACTGCTTTCTTCTGTTTAAATTCAATTCATTTATTTTATCATTCATTTCAATTCCCAAATTCAATTAAATTATTTAAATTTCAAGTGAATCTACAAACACCTGTTTCATTGTTTTTCCATTCAAAAACTCAGTAGATATTGCTCACACAAGTACAAAGCAGAATGTGTAAAATTAGCAATCTGTTGTCTCCTCAAATAATCTTATGCATGTGTCCAGAACTGGATTCGGAAAACAGAATGGAAAAGAAGCTGAAGAGGAAGTCAGTGGGATATCCTTAGAATCATAGAACGGCTTGGGTCGAAGAGGACCTCAAAGATCATCTAGTTTCAATCCCCATGCTCAGGGCAGAGTCACCAGTCACTAGACCAGGCTGCCCAGAGCCACACGGGATGGGGCATCCACAGCCTCTCTGAGCAACCTGTTCCAGTGCATTACCATCCTCTGAGTGAAAAACTTCCTCCTAACATCTAACCTAAATCTCCCGTCTTAGTTTAAAACCATTCCCACTTTTCCTGTCACTATCAACCCGTGTAAACAGAAGTGTTGATGATGTGGTAATGATGATTAAATAACTGCAGTATTGAGATAAGACATTTTTTGTGTGTGTGCAGGATTTTGTAGGAACAACTGAATGCTTTTTCCAGCTCACGTTGAGGCGCTTTGGTAACGTTGGGGGCCTGTGTAGTGAGTGAAGTACTAAGTTATTACAAGGTACTTGCACAAGATCTTGAACCCATTCATTATGGACATGACATTAAGAGTAGTTCTTAAGCATGCAGCTCTAGTTTTCCAAGCAGATTCCACAAGTTCTACTATGTAATAAGTGTTGTGGAAGTAGGGCTGCAAGTGGGATTTAGCAGCCTAAAACTTGAAAGAGGGGAAATTCTCTGCCTGCAGTCAGGATTCTGGCAGTGACTGTGTATGTGGACTTGGGAACTGTGTGCAGCCCAGCATGCAGGTAGGCAGCTGGGAGCTTAAGAAGTCTGTAGGAGCAAGGGGGAAACGCAATGGACGGATGCTCGATATAAGCCAACTGAAATTTTAATTTCATGTTTAATGCTGCAGTTTCCTCTTTTAGCCAGGTTGTTCTGCCATAGGTACAATTCTTAATGACTGTGGTGGAAAAATCTGAACACTGCACTCATGATGATCTGCTTATATTTATGTATTTAAAAATAAGCCCTAAAAGTGCTTGCTACAAATTGTACTGGATCCATTGCAAGTAATATTTCAGTCCAGCTAGACTACTTCTCCTTTTTTTGACTAGGAATAGTTGCTTTCATTCTCTCTGTAAGGTTCTATATATGCCTTGTAATAATTTCCATATTTCTAGCATTGATTTTCTTTTAATGCAATCAGCTTTCTTGACAGCCTTTATGTTCTGAAGTCAGGATTTTCTTTTGTTATATACTGAGAGATGAGCAATCACCAAATCTAGTGAAATCTGACAGACAGCTGATGTTAGGATGTAACATTTTTAGAGGTAGAGATATAAATATGCATTAGTGGCTTCCATGGATTTTTAGAAGATTTTGTTCGCTACCTTCTCCTCTCTGATTTCACTCAGGAGGAGACCTAACTCTGTTCTCTAACCATATGGGTTTGGTCTAAAAAATTAACGGCAAATAAAATGAGGAGAGATTAGCTTAAACTGATTTTGCCAGATCATTTGTAGTTGGCTGCTTTCTTGACAATGATAGATGAAGTATATGGATTTTTTTTGGCTATGGTGTATGTACTGTCAGTAGGTATAAACCCAACATTCAGAGAAAATGTTCCTTCACAGTGTTACAGGGAACTACAATGAGTAAATAATTAACAGATAAAGAACCAGCATATGGTCATTAAAAATAGCATAACACCTAGGCTCTGTGAGCCACAGGAAACTTGTTGACAAGTGGAAAAAGCTTTCCTCCAGTAGCAGTTTCAACAGGGATATTATTTTAGGCAGTACTTAATAGGGGAGTATATGTAGGGATAATAGCATGCCTGCTAAAACTGAGAAAAAGACTTTCTGTGGGGAGAAAAGACAAATGTTGCATGGTTTTGATCCTTCTTTCTTATGCTTTAGGGGAGAACAGCACATTAAGAGCAGGGCTACTCCTTCAGATACCTATAAGCAAACAAAGCAGAAAGATCAAACAGTATTCACAAAAAATACCAAACTCAAGATTTGAGCAGATGGACACAAAATAGGATGTGTTTACTCTTGAATATTCTTCAGATCACAGCAGGAGGTTGTATGAAAAGTCAAATAAAACATGAGCAGATGTACCATTACACAGACCTCCAGAAATTAGTTAGCAGTGAACAAAGGGATACACACACATAACTCCAGGAGCACTCCAGGAATATTTGCAAACTGCGGAAATATCACAAAACACTCAACCTATGCAATCAGCTGTTTGAATAAGTAGTAAGGGACTGTTGAACACAGCCTTATAAAGTGATTGGCTCATGCAATTATCAATTCTTAAAATATGAATTAGTTCCTGATGAGATAACGTCAGAGAATTTATCCTCAGTGAGTCAAGAGCTACAAACTTTTATAAAGCTAGTGAGCAGGCTCATAGTTTACACAGTGAATAAGAGGAGGGGACAAAAAAATCATCAAGTTAGGGAATTTACTAAAACAGAGAATTGAAACAAAGCTATTGTAAAAGCAGGAACATACAACCAGGAGATGAAAGACAATAGACCTGTGGGTAGGGTGGAAAATAACACAATAATGGAAAATAAGCACCTTAGGACCTCTTGCTGTAATGGCAGCAAAAGAAATCAGACGTACAGACAGGGAAAATGCTATTAAAGAGAAAATGCATGTTAGCAATTTATTTTACCACATTCTGTACATCAACCGAGATGCTGAAGAATGTCAATTGGGATCAGTCTAGCAGGGGACAAATGTAAATGCTGCAAGCATAATGTGAGTGCAGAGCAAGGATCTGTAATCAACTGATAAAGACAAAATACTGTAGAGTTTTGGAAAGACAGTGGATTCCAAAATTTCTTACAGGGAGGTTTACCATATCATGGATGGGCAAGTAGGGAATTTTAATCAAACATTAATTGCTAAGAGCAAATTAGAAAGTTATAAGGAACCAAAGAAATCTCGCTGCATGCAATTACTGAGCACATAAGAATTCCATAGAAGGCATCAGATGATATCAGTGAGAGCATGTCTTGTCAATATATTTATCTACAGGGATATCTCTGTGTTCAGCACTGCAGTATTTGAGGAGGCGAGAAGTTGATAGGCAGGCAGGAAAAGAAGAACAAAAAAAAGTGGATGCCAGTAGAGCCAGCAAGCTGAGAATCTCCCACGAACTACAGTCTAGAAGATCCGTTAAGATAAAAATATTTCCCCAGGACAAATCAGTTACTTGGAAGCAGCTTCCAAGCTATATGAACAAATAAATCCTTTCTCATGTAGCTCAGTGGGTACATTTTATCATGAATTTCCGTAATGCTACAATGACAAGAAACAGAAGCCTAAATTATCTGCCAAAGCAGGCACTTTAGTGAGATTCAATTGGTTGGACAGGAAAGGAATTTATGCCAAGGATACAAGACTCTTTGCACACCATCACCATAGTGCCAAGTTCTGTTGTCATCAGAAGGGTGGTTTGCCTAAATTATTGCATTAAATTGCCTGCAGGATATACGCTTGATGTTTTTGTAATGCAAAGGCTTAAAAGTGGGACCCAGACAAGCCCAGTGAAAAAAAGACTTCTCTGAAATAAGTATAATGAGGACTTCTATCACAATCTGTATGTTTTCATCTGTTTTGTGGCAGTAGGATTTTAAGGGTGTACAATAAAATGTTGGGAAAGTAAGTTGGTTGTGATATTCGTGCTTAATATTGCTTTCCTAGATAAAATGACAAGAGGTATTTTGTGACAGGGCTTCCCAGTCACCTGTTATATAATATTTTAATATCTTTATGGAGCAGAGATATGTAGTAATATGTATGAATATGGAGAATGCTAACTTCAGAAAACTGCTTTGGGGCACAGAACATAAACGGGACAGAACTGTGTGTCTTTATGTATGAGCACAATGAAAATATCTGTCAGTACTTCATCAGTTCTGACATGTCCTTGGATTTATTTCTGACTGGCATGAAACAGTCTACCAGTAAAAATTCAAGTGTAAAATATTTGTGGTTGAGCAGCCTTTACCTTGTCCCATGGCAGAGAAAAAGGAAAATGAAAACTTTCTCCTTGCCCTAGCATATGTCTGTATAAATTAATTTTTCCTTAAGTGCATCATAAAGGAGAATAATTCTGTCATTAGGTAATATTATTTGGTTGATGATACTAAACATACTAGTTCTGAAATGGAAAGTCAGTTCCAAATCAGTTTTCCCATGGAGGTTTTGCAGGCAGATTACAGAGAGGAAAAGATGCATGCTAAATATTTCAGTAACAAGAGAACAGAAATTGTAATATATTAGCACTAAATGAGGAGTATAACATTTCGGTTTCTGCAATTAATGTGTTTGTGTTTGTGTTTTTAGTCCTGTTAGAATGCATTTTTTCAGTCCTGATCTACATGTGTGATGTAGTGGCTTTCAGGGAAGCAGTTCACAGTCACCCCCAGGACTTCATGAGCTGCTTAAAAGAAGCCTGGAAGAGAGGACTGTGAATCATAAACCTTCTGCCAATGGGCAAATTTTCCTTGCTCCCCAGTTAAGAAATTCTTATTGGTCTGAAAGTGAAAGATAGTTAAAAATCAATGGTATTTTGTGGTTTTACTCTGCTCTAGTAGCAAAGACAAAATGACAGGTTCATGATGGATGAAAATTCAAATTCTATTTGTACTTTGCCACTTCTGTTATTACGCTGATCTCTCAAAATGTTTTTTTTTCCATCTTCCTTAACTGACTTCAACATTAATTTCTTTAAACTCATTTTGTGTAAAGTAATGTGCATTGAGTCAGGTTCAGACAGACTCAGCATCCTGTCAGCTGTTTCACCAGGTAGGAGTAAAGAGTCTCTTGGTACTCGGCTGAGCAAATTGTTATGAAAATAGTTTTATATCCCCTGCCTGTAGTAATGCTCTTCATTTACTACTTCTTTAAGTGAATTTAGAATGACTCTATCATCAGTAATCCAAAAGAGAAGACATTTTCTTAACATTTCAAAGTACTCTATCTCAATCATACAGTGCTTAGATTTTTCCCCAAAGCTTTGAGGTTTTTGGTAGTGCTGAATTATAAAAAAATGAAACATACAATAGATCTATTTAAAAAAAAAAAAAAAGCATATTGCTGAAGCATATTTTCATTTATAATGAAAATATATTCTGATCTTAGAGTATATAGTCTGATCTTAGAGACATTTCTGTCATACTTTCCTAGGGTTAGGATGTTAATAGAACAGTTTTGGAGACCTTTTTTTTTCCCTTTTTTCCAGACCTGCAAACTATAAGTGCTGAGGTCAGTGGTTCAACTGTTGGTTGGTGCAAATATTACACGCATCTGTATGACATACATGACTAATTTCTGACAGACTGGTATTTTGGGGCCTTTTTATTTCTTTGCATTAATATTTGGGAGGGCTGAAGGGCGAGAGGTGTTTGCTTGTTTGTTGGTGGCATGATAAAATGATGTTTGAAAAAACTGGGAAGTCTGCATTCATTAAAGTGTTTTATCTTCTTTCCTTCTATGGCACTGTTTTTTGCAGTGTTTGGTTCTCTGACTACAGATTTGCTGGGAGCAAAAGAGGGGGAAAAGTTTGAGACTTTTCACTCTTCCTTTGCATTTAGTACTGCTGAGGATAGCTCCTCAATCCCCTGTATTCAGGCTGTGCTTTTCCTCGTGCCTTTTTGATAGACACTGCAAGGTGCTACTTCTTTCCACCATCACTCAAAGTTGCTGATGTTATTGCTGAGCACCTTTGCAGAGTGAGAGGAGCAAGAAGATGCTCACTAGAATATCCCTACCTTTTGCTTGCTGCGTGTCCCATATAGAAATCCAATATCAGTGTATTGCAAAAGAACAATTTTTGCTGTAGCATTAAGGTTTGTTCTAAAAAGCTTTGGAAAATTCTCAGTGGATTACTTTCCTCATGTACCAGTATGCTTTTGGGATCGAGCAAGCTCTCCAATTACTTTCCCCTTTTTCCTTAAGTAAATTAATTATTGGATTAGTGTAATATAGCTATGGTAAGACAAATTGATATCACTGTTGCTCACTTTAAGATTTTTCTGATTGTAATCCTTTTTGATTAATTTTACCATTTTATCCTTAAAGTAATCTTTCCCTCCTAAAACCATTCCATAATAACGTAGAAAGTTGGGCCACTTTTCTGATCTCAGTTATAAAACAGTAAATCCCACAGTAACATGACAGAGTTTCAAGGCTTTACTTTCAATTTACACTGAAATAACTAAGAATGAGAAAGAGTTCTGGCTCTTATAGTAAAATTAAAGGAAAAATAAAAGAGCTGACCTTGAAATACTGTGTAACAGTAAAGCTACAATCCCAGAGTACCAGGAAATGATGCTGCCACCTCTGCTGTGTACACACAGAGAGGAGCATGTGATTAAAGGTTAATGTCACTTGGAAGCAAATGTGCTTCTTTGCAGAATTTGCTTTTACTGTTTTGACTAAATGTAAGATCCATAAAGATGATGAACTTGTCTCCCATCCTTGAAAATTGAAATCATCTGTGGATCCACACAGCTTAATTTACAAACTTAAAGAAAAGCCATTTAATACTTCTTGAGTCAATCTTCCTAACTAAAATGGACTTTGAAAAGTGATAAACAAAGAAGGAAAGTTTTCTAATAGAAATGCTCGTACAATGAAAACAGCATGCCTATATACTTCAGTGAATGGCTTAAGTTTTAAAAGAGGCTACCCTAGAAGAAAGTAATGCTAATTGTTAAATCACAGGGTTTATCAGGTATACATCAAGATCTTCTGTCAGGTATACCTATACCTGCCCATAGATCTAAAAAAAACAACCATATATCTATAAAAAAAACCCAACCCATTGTAACACAAATGGTGCCTTTGTAATTTTTTAAATTCCCTTCCAGAATCTGACAGCAGTTCTGCTAGGGAAACAAAATTGAAAGGCAACAGGTAACAGCCTCCCACTTCACCCCTGAATTACAGCATTATCTGCAGAATATTTAAATATCTTTATGTGGATTTTAAACCTTTCATCAGCACATAAAGAAAGCACGCAACCAAGATGCTAGTGTAATGAAAAAAGCCTCTTGGGCAATACTCTGACACAGACCAGGATTTGTTTTTCCTCTTGGTTTCAAATACTCTTTAAACAGAAGGCTTAGTGTGACATTGGCAGCAGGTTTTTTTTTCTTGAAAATGCATTGTATTTTCAGGTCTGAAAGCTTTTATTTCACCTGGTGATCTATCAAGGCTTTCAGCAATATGTTCCAGCTTCAACCCAAATAGTAACTTCTGGTCTTTTTTTAAATGTACATGGGTGTGTATGAAGTTTGTCAAATATTGCTAAGACAGCTAGAAAGAAATCTGACAGTAACAGCTTCCCACCAAACTTATGTAATAAGTAGTGGAATGAAATTTCAGTGGAGAAAAGGTAGTTATTAACATCATGGTGGCACAAAAAATAGCTACAGTCAGTGGTTGGAATACCACCTGCCTGGTCTGGGAGAGCTTTAACCCTATTGCAGAAAGCAGTCAGCATTCAATTAGCCATGTTTTGGTTAGCTGATTAAGAAACATTTAGATACTGAATGCGTATGAGATATCTAAAGCAACATCCTTAGGTCACTGTACGGTTCGTTTTGGGAAGTCATTTGTCCAGCAAGGTTGAGTGCTTTACAGTTAATGAATATTCTTCATGCATGGATTTATAAACTCAATCTATAGTTTTGTTCCTTGACCCTTAAGCATGAGGTGGCTGTTGATTACTAGCTAGTCAGTTTGTGAGAGCAAGGAACATGTGGTTGTTTTGTCTTTCTTGTCTCCATTATGTTCCAATACAATCATTTCAATCTGTGACATTTTTACAATCTCCTTTTCAGCAGAGATGTGGAACTTGTGAAACACGAACCCAGATGTAAGAGAAGGTCTTGAATGTCACCCAACCTATTATTTTCATAGCTTGTGTTTTTCTTGAAAATCAAAGCAATTTTTGATATATGGAATGCAGAGTTTTCTTTCCTGGTTCATGCCATCTAGGTTACCTGTGTAGTTTATCAGCATTTTGGGGCTGTCAGAGCTCCTCCTGAAAATGTAGATGGAGACCATCCTGAAGTGCATGACATGGCAGGGAAGTGGTTGCACAGCTACAGCTTATGGACACGCATACACAGCAAGTGAAGGAATGGGAATGTTTGCACTTGTTCCAGAGGAGTGTTCAAAGGATGTCGAGGTGTTCAAGCAACTGAATACACATTGTTAGAATATGTGCATTTGGTGATGACCTGTAAAGTTTCAGCTCACTTATTTATCTGTCCATTCAGGATTGCCTGCACATAACTGGATATAAATTCTCAAGCAGATCATAGAAATCAATTTTCTGTTTTAAATGTATTCCGTGTTATTCTGTTGGGTACAGAACATGCCATTCATTTCCACAAGAGAATTAATTTACTTCAGTAGGCATTTGCAAAGCAGGATGCTGTCACTAGTGGATGAATGGCAATGAATTCATATAGACTTGTAGCACAGCCAATGGGCCACTGCTGGCAGCACACAGGTACTGGTGAACAAAGAAAGGAACTGATAGAAAAACACTCAAATCAGAGTCAGCTTTCAGCTGTGGACTTCCAGTGTGCTAGTGATAAAATGACAGGGAATTAGGATCCTGATGGAGAGGAAAATGTGTGGCCATTTGTAAGGCAGAGATGCCTTCTCAAGTCTCACATCCTGGTTTCCTTATTCCTGCAGAACAGAATTAATACGTCCTGTCAAACACAAATCAATGACTTTTACTGGATGTTTATGATTTTTCCTGTGTAATCGTAACTTGGAGAATCTTAATAAATTGTCAGGAAATAGAACTCAGCTTCTGTGGAAATCTGGTATTTCTAAAAGAAAGCATCATGAATCAATAGTAAAACAGCTCAAAACTCCAATCAAATATATTTACTTGGAAAAAATAATTGTTCTGATAACCCCTCATTTTTATTGTGATGTAAGCCGTATTCTGTAGGACAATGTAAAATATGCATAGAGTTGCATGAAATAGAATTATTTCTGATACATATATATTTTTAAAGGTATTACCCATTAGAACACGTTGAAACCTTGGATCTTTTTTCCACAGAAATTTCCTATTCTAAAGAAATGAAACTGCTTGTTGAAAAGTTTTCTTGATGCTTTTATAAATTAGTTTTAATTGCAAAGCTTCCTTTGTGTAGTTTTTCATAGCTCTCAGAGCAGTTGTGTTACAGTCTGTGGCTGGCACAGCGAGATGTCATCAACAAATAGTCAACTGTAATGGAAAAATGAGGGTCAAATGCAGTGTAAAGTGCAGATTTAGCATCTGCCTCTCATTGTGCCTAACATATGAAACGGACTTTGGAAGTAAATGGAAACCACTATGCAATCCTGATTGGTAGCTTGTCTGTACAACCAAGGATGGGTTCAAATGCAGAAATTTAGGTATTGGTTTCACTGAAGGAATGTGTGTCCTCCTGTTTGATTCATTTCATTTTAAAGAAAAACCAGACTATGTTTGCATTTTCTTTTGTTAAATTTTTTATTTTTTGAAATAAAAAGGATTTCATTAAAACCATCCTAATAGAGAGAAACCTGCAGTAATTCCAGTTTGGGCTATTAACTCTTTGAGCTCATTAGAAAATGTTGAGATTGTGTTATCTCTCAGTATAATATGTGCATGCTTTGCAGTATGTCACACTTTTCATGCTGTATTTTTGATGTAGGCCAAAATGATAATACTGCCTGTGCAGCTGTGAGCTTCAGTTACCATGTCAATAAGCCTGAATATTCTTCAAGACAGAACCCAAATTTCAGGAGACATAGTCCAGTGCCTTAAATACAGTGTCACAGTTCCTTCCCTTACCAGCTTTTCCACAGCAGACTATTGCATGATTTTTTATTGAATGTTCTTTCAGTTCATGGAAATTGCTGCACTACTTTTTGCTGCTATTTCATCCTGCTAGTGCCTCTTGAGTTACATTACTATTCTGTAGGTCTGTGCATTGTCAGTAAACAGATCAAGGAAACATGCACAAGTTTGGGAGCTGAGTGAAGGACATTGTGATTTTGCCTATAGTACTTCTTCCTATTCAAGTGTCTGTTTCTTAGTTACTTTTTGTATTTTCTTTCATTCTCTCTTAAATATGAACGGAATTTACATTGTCTGCTTAAACAGCTGTGTTGGCAAGATCCTTTGGGGGCTAATTTTGCAGTATTTTCATGAACATAGTTCTCCAGACCACATGTATCCCCAGTGTAAGCATGTAACTTACAGTGGGAATTAACACAGCATCTTGAGTTCGGAGAAAGCTGTTCATGAATAAAAAGTGCAGGACCAGGCACATTTTAGACTGCATTTAAAAAAGAAAAAGAAAAGAAAAAACACTCTGCTCTGATTTAAATACAAGTATAATTGATCTTTGTTACATTTGGGACAGTTTACAGTCATTAAGCTTGTTCAGAACCTCTTGGCAGGACTGAATCTCTGTTTGAAGTGGAAAATGATCAGTCCACTTTAAAGATTGTTACATTAATTAGGCATATACAGCAAACAGACAGTATGTATCTGGGTAATCCTTGGAGGCAAATTATTCCAGCCCCATAGTGCTACATAAACATTTGTCTGGAGATGGGATTCTATAAGCCAAAAAGCAATTACATTCTTTATTGCATTGCTAGTTATGATAGCTTCTCTTAGTAAAGCATTTCAGTTTTATCTCCCTCTTTGTATTTATTATTTTATTTGTTTTTAGCTGTCTTTGCTACCCACTGTCTGTCCTCTCCTTTTCATTTGAAAAGTACTGGTATGGCATTGAACACCATGGTTTCTTAGTGGCAACTTTTGTTGTGCTTTAGCAGCAATGGGGCTTGGAAAACAGTTTTAGACAACTCTTTTTCAGAGTCTGTTACTGTAATGGCTGTCACTGTGAGTAGCATCAGATTTTTCATTTGCAGGAACAGTACAGTTTCAGGAAGACCTCTCCAATACTCTTCTTCTGCCCTTGCAGAAGAATTTCACCTGCTCACCTGCCATAGGTTTCTCTGCACGAGTGGAGGACAATGCTAGGTATATAGAGAATCATTTGCATTGTTTTGCCTTTTTCTGCCCTGGCTGGGCCGTTGCCATTGCTTTCCTGGTACGGAGTCATGTTTTCTTATACCCCTAGAAATCTCTGTAAAAAACATTACTTTGTCATCTCACTCATGGTTTGCAACACGCTGGTCTCTTGACATGTGTTTTCACAGCTACATCACTGAATAGCTTCTACTAATGCACTTAATGAAATTCAGAGAGCTTTTTTTTTAAGATTGGCAATGAACACAAGCCGCAACCCTTGGGTAGTTGTGAAATACACCGTAGCTAAGTGAGTTTGATATGACAGTCGTGCCAATTATACAACACAGTGCTGCAGCAGACATAGAGATAGAAGAGCTTGGGAGTGATCACAGAATGGTTGGAGTTGGAAGTGTCCTTAAAGACCACCCAGTTCAAAATCCCTGCCATGGACAGGGGCACCCCCAGTACACCAGGTGCCCACAACCCCATCCAGCCCAGCCAGGGAGAGGACATCCACAGCTTCTACAGTCAACCTGCTCCTGTGCTACCCTCAGAGTGAAGAATTTATTCCTTACATCTAATCTAAATTTTTCTTCGCCCTTTTTAACTATCTTGATTTATTTTTATCAGGTATTCTTTAAGCATTTGGCAATTGGATGGACAGATTTATAGGAAATAATTAGTATTTTTTATGCCACCAACAAGATAACCCAAACAAAAATAAAATACTATTAGCCTTAAAGACAGTGTTGTAGCAGTGTCCTATATTTTTTTTAAACTGTGACTTAGAGGATAGATAAATAGCAATATTGTGTTCTAATGAGCTTATGTAAGCTGCACTTTTTTCAGTGAGATTTTGTTCAGTAATTATGTGTCCTTGATCTGTCAATCTGTACTTCAAAAGGAACTATTTTGTTTAAATACTCTGTCTACTGAAATTAACTTCACTGAACAAATGAACTTCCTCCTCCTGATATGTTTTAAAACTATTTGGAGGAGTGTACTTAGGCCACTGTAACACTACTTGTGCCTAAAGGTGCATCAGCATAACATCCACAGATGAAAAGCAGAGAAGATGAAAGGTTAGGAGAACGTAATTAATTAACTGCAGATATCTAATAGGCCCCACTTCCAGTCAATTCTCTCAAAAATAACTGGCATTCAGTAATGGCCATAGGTGGACTGGTTGTGACACACATACAGCTGAAATAACCAGTGAATGTCTTGGGTTTTTTCTTGTTGGACGACAGGCTTATGGGAATGGAGTGACTCATGGCTGTAATGTAGAAACAAGAAGCAATTCTGGTGTATCAGTGCATCCATAGCAACAATTCAGTTTCAGCCCAAATGGGAGGCAGTGGTTGTTGGCCTTCAGCTGAACATTGCAAGAGATGGGGGTTCGTTTCCTGTTTCATGGATATTTGATGCTTGAGTGGGCTGTAGCTCTAACAGGGTATGCTGTCTGTTCTTACAATTATTGATAGGCCCAGTGGTACTTACTCCTTGTTTCTTTTTTTCTTGTTTTACTGTTTCTGCAAGGATGGTTAACCCTTTGAAGAAGTCAGCCACCTGGCATAGCTTACCATTTGTTTTTTAGTCAGGGGAGAGATATACTGCATATGTGGCAGGAAAAATGAACTCAGAAAAACAGGAATTTATTTTCTGAATGGCACAAACTAGTCCAGTGTCCCTTTTCTCACAGTGGCTTGAGCCAGATCCATCAGAAAAATGTGTAAAAACTGTGTATTTAGCCAATAGGCAGGAATTTGCTGCAGGCAGAACATTGCTCTTTGAAGGCCACCTCAAAGCCAGCATCAGAACTCAAGAAATTCTCAACAGCTACAGACCTGCTTTAGTCAAAGCACACACTGAACTTTAAGATGCCAATAAGTGGTTTGAGCTGCCAGTGGGTTGCATGTGTAGAGAGAGAAGTGAATAGACCAAGTGCCATTCACTGCTGCTTTCAGTCAGCCATCATGGCTGCAGAAATCGTTTTCATAAGCCTTCTTCTGACCTTTGGCACATGCTGTTTTAAGCCTTGAATTGTTTAAGCTTTGTGTGATTAATTCTGAGTGATTTAGGTATTTTTGCTCTCTGCGTAAATGTCTCATCCTTTAAAGACCTCATTAAGTTATTAGCTTCATCTCTTCCCAGTGATAGTGATTGTGCAGTTCTGTTAAGGACTGGGCAGTATAGAAACAAACAAAGAAATGAAAAAGTACTTAGTTTGTACTTTTTGCACTTTTGTCTGTTGGTTTCCATAGAACAACTAAAATTCTGAGAAAGTGATTAAAAAGAAAATATTGTTTTTCTGACTTTGACCTTGTGTTTCTGTGAATAAATGTTATGTATGAAGGGCATCTTGCACAAAAGTTGTCTTAATATTCTTAATTCCTGGAGAGCTTGATGGAACAACTCAGGAGAAAACTCCACTTGCTGTAGGGAGAAGCCGTGTTTGTGCTCCTTCTGTGAGAGCAAGAAGTGTTAATGTAAAGCTTTAATCCTAAGCCTTTCTTATGAAAGCCAATATATACAGGGCAGCTCAAAAATCTGGTGCACTGACAGTGCCCTGTCCTGCTGAGAAAGCCCTCTTCAGCATTTGTTTACCAGCTTTCTCAGCAGAGGATGCAGCAGTTGAGGTTTTTTTCTCTTTCTGTGGCAACAGAGATCTGTTTTCATGTCATCTCTGTCTTTTGCTGTGCCCGGCTGGCTCTTCTGAGCCGGCCATGCTGTCAGACAGCAGGAGTCCCATGTTTGGGCAGGTGGTGCACTTCTGACAGTGGAATAGCTTCAGCAGCAGGAGAGGTGGCAATATGCCCACCTATTGCAGAGCTGTTTGTAGTTGCTAAGCCTGATAATAAAGGCTACAGAGAATGAACACTTCTGATGAACCATCCCTTTCATGATTTCAGCACATTTGTTTTGGCTGTGTCTTGACAAAGACATTAAAGGTTTGGAGTAGGGAATCTAAAGAGGATCAAAGTAACTCACAGCTTTGCAACTGTGTTAGCAGTTCACATTCTCACCTGAATAAAGGCTGAGCCCTCCAACTCAGGGTAGGTGCCATCCGCCATCCTTCACGCATGCTTCACACACCCTTGTAGGAGATGCAAGCAGTTGGTGCTTTAATATTTCAGTCATTATTGCCAGTGTCCTGAACAGCACAGCAAGCTCCAGTGGTTTAACAATAGGCTATTTTTTTCTGCTGTGTTTTATCTATCCAAGAGCCCGCTGTTAAATAAAATGTAATTTGAAGTATGTAAGTATTAAAGCTACCCAAAAGCTTTGATGTTGAAGATAATTAGTAAGGAATTATGAGGAGATAATGCATGGGTGGGCAGACAAAGCTAATGAGGCACAGTCAAGAGAAAGTGTGAACTGAAGCAGTTTTCTGTCATTAATATCCCAATGACGTTCCCATTGCATTTCTTCCCCAGGTGTGAGAGGTAGGCACATTTGCAGAGCCAGAAGTTGCTTCTAGTCTTCCTACGTGGTCTGTCAAACACCACGCACACAACACGAGCAGCAGTTAGTGCTGCTGCCTTCATTTCTGAAAAACCTCAAACACCAGATTCCAAAATAAGCAATGGCCCAAACAGCTGTTAACTCTGGAAGATTCAAAAGAGGTTTTTGCTTCGGTGTAGAATTATCCATGTTAAGGTTATAAGCTTCATTGCTGTACCAATTTGAGCCTGTTTGCAGACTTCTGACAGACTGTGGGCTTTGTGATTGTGCTGAGAGTGGTACTGAAGAACAGATGTCATCGGGTCATGGAAAAACTGTTGTTTTTATTTGCTGTCGTAACAAGCAAACACTGTTTTGTGTGAATTGTTGCTGAAGATGTTTCCATATCATGTAGCATTTCAAAGCATCTGCTTGTTTTCAGGTATCTTCTGTATTTTGCTTGAGTTCTGTGCACAACCTGTTTCATAGAGAGATGATAGAAGGTAGGAAGGAAATTGTGGTGTATCTTGAAATCAAATTTATCATTAATTAAGCAGGTAATAGTCCAGCAGTAAGCTCTGTGGATCCTTTGCTTAAGGAATAGAAAATGAAATGATACTAGAAAGACAAATGTTGGAAAGAGTTTGCCATGTGGCTGAGGTTTTCTCTTGGGGTCTTCTTTCCACATACCTAATTACTGTGTTCCTTTAGTTCAACACAAGGTACTTCTGAACTGCATTTTATTCCAGTAATCTCCTCCCTGATGCTAACACTGCCCTTTACTTTGCAGTTCATCTGTATTCTGCTGCTGACATACCTTGCAGATGTTGTCTCTTACATTTGCAGAGCTGCTTTCTTGAGGATCTAACAGGTTATCAGCTCCTGCAGTCATTTTCAATCTTTGTAAAGAATCATGTCTTTCTAATAAAGCAAGTGATTAATTATCATACCCTTTTGACCAATGTAAAATCTGTTACAGGTTTAGTGACTTACAGTCATAACCTTTCAAGGTTTGGTATAATCCAGAGTACTTGGACAGCCCTATGGCTAGGCAGATTTCTTCACTGAACAAACTATTATTATCACCTCACTTATTGTTCTGTTTATTTACAAATAAAGACCAAATATCCTCAGTTGAACGTATGAGAAAATAATAATTCCAAACCCTATACTGAAGAGAAATTTAACATCGGAAACTCAATGAGAACAGAAATATATCACCTATTTGTACCATTACAGAGTAAGAGCCTTTCATAAGCCTAAAGTAAATGAAATACCAATGTGAAATTAGGAATATGTTTTTCATTTATAGAAAGCTATGAAGCAAGATGCTTTTGTCTTTTCTTAATAGCCTCACTTCAGACTCAATTGTTACAGATTACTGTGGAGACTTAATGGAACCGTACAGCAGTGCAGAGGAGTCAGGAGAACAGTGGCTGATGAGCCAAATTAAGCAGCAGGGCACTTTACATGGAGAGTGTGAAACTGCATTATGGCAAGCCATATTGCTTCCTTCCACGTTGATCTGTGTGAAGGCTGTGCAAAGCGGCCGAGGCAGTACGAGATCCAAAAGTAGTGAGTTATCTCCCCAAATCCATGGCATTCAGGTTGGTCACACATCCCCCCAGAGCAAAATCCTGGCACTTCTCCTGCTAATTGATATTTTCCATGGGCACATCAGGTAGCCCTGGTACAGTTCTGTTCTAAAGTATGCATTGGAAAATAAATACATATGTGCCACTTGCTGCTTTGAGATATTTCAGGTGGCCTTCAGATTGCTTCCATCTGCCTTTTATGTACACTGTGTTCCTTGAGATACTCTAGCTTTAACGCTGCACTTGACAAAACCTTTAACCTGCTCAGTGGGAGTGCAGACTCTACTTCTGCACTCTGATATGAAAGATTTCCTGCACAGAAGGAAAAGCACAACCCATTTGGGCATTTGCATAAATGTCAGAGGATTTAGAAAGGCACGAATCTCCTTCAGCAGTAATCACATTTTTGTTGCTATTAGAATAACAAACAAAAATCATTTTGCATTTTACTTATATCATTTGTTTTCCCAAAGGAGATGGTCCATGTCATGAAAAACTCTTTGTATGTGAAACAAGTAAATAAAGAAAAATAAAACAGGAGAAAAAAAAATGAATTCATACCTATTCTGTCAGTATTCAGAGTACTATATGATCATTTTTAATTATTTTTCTTCCATCTGAGATTGAGATAACCAACCAATAATGAGGTATGGTACTGAGGAGGTGATCTTATGAATGAAGTCTGGCACAAGGCCTGGAGATTCTTCTGCCAGTAGTTGTCATAACATGTTCTGATATGATTATGACTTCAAGAATAGCTGCGGGAAAGTATATGTCTCTGTCTTGCACAGTTTTGAAGGTATAGTTACCTGAAAACAACAGCATTTCAGGACAACGGGAGAGAGAGGTTTTGAAATAGAGTTTATATTGAGATTTTGAAAATCATTAGTTTTCAACTTTGATTTGCCAAGTGTAGTGGTATTAAATACATGTACAATCACAGATCTATCTCAGAGCGTCAATTTTCTGTTTATGGGTTCAGCAACACAATTTTCTTTCTATTGTTTTTGGAGCTGATGTACATTAAACTAATAGTACTGAAATTTTGCTGTGGCTTGCTAATGCCATTTGAATGGCATTATTCTTTTACCGGTCAATACTGTTTCTCTCACTTGATTCTTGTAGGGAATGTAATGCAGATGTGTATGGGTGAGAAATACTTCCCAAATCCACTAACCATTGCAATTGCAGGAAATTTTCATGTGGTTATTTTTGTTCTCCTGAGCCCCAGTGCTGTCTGACAGGCACTGTACTATTATTCGCTTGGCTGACAGTGCAAGACACAGTATGCCCTGAAATTGTTTCCTGGTGCATCTCTGCAATAGATTAGCAGGGAGCTCAGAGATGAGGAGCGTAGCCTGCATCTCTTCAAAGCTTTACTATGTCACATTCGGGGTTCTATTCACTTTTCTGTGAAAATACAGGGATTTTTCTCGTATACAGCACAAATAAAATAATCCTGTCCTTAATTCCATCAGTACTGGTCCTTCAAATAGCCAGCAGAGGCCACTCTTCTAGAGAATGAGCTCTTTCTCATACGCAGTTACATATAGAAGCTTCCAGTGTTGGCAAATATTGTGCTGCTTACAGTTTCACTAAGTCAATGATTGAGAAACCCAGTGAACTAGCAGAGAACTGACAACCAGAGATGGCAGAACTGTGAGTCTATCTCTACCTTTTATTCTCTGCATTTCCCTACCAAAGCCTGGTGAGCCTCGTGCTTTCGATCTTCCACGAGCTCAGGTGAAGCTGCGGCGATTCCATTTCGTTCCTGAAGGATTACCAAAGAAATCTAAAATCTTCCTGGAGTGCTAATGATATTGGGCTGTACCTATCAAACCAAGCTACCAGCTCTGACAGATAAGTGAAGTATAAAAGCTTACCTTAAGAAAGTCACTGTAACATATTTTAAAACAGGGAATCTGCAGTACTGCTTACCAGGCCCTTAAGCTTCCAACCTCAGAAGATACACAGGGACAGGTCCATAGGCATCACGTACATGGCTGAGCATGCTGCTTCTTCAGGAAGTAAGCATGGTGCTTGTTGAGGTATTGCAGACTACATTCAAAGCATAAATTGAGTGCTTTTGAAACTTCATTTGATGACTGTTTGAAGATAACATACCCCTCCCTGCCTCTCCATGAAAGGAAAATACTTTGACCAAAAAAAGAAAATGAAGGATAAAAATTCTGAGTTCTTCACGAGTAATTATGTGAACCTCCTTCAAGATTTTTTTTAATGTTGTTAACAACAAATTATTTTGATAGCATTACCTCAGTAATACAGGAGCCAACCAAAGTCATCTCATGTTTACTCCAGATTACTGCATTATCAGTAGGGTACATCACAGGAATGGGGATTCATTTATCTACATCTCTGTGCCTGTTATTGTACATCTAGTTATCTGGTTTCCGTTTCTCATTGGTACAAACAAGTAGGTACTGTGGGGTGTAATTCCTCCCATCTTAAGTTACTTATCTGTCAAAAAAGACAAGTCAGAAGAGTAGATAAGTTTCAGATATCTACAGTGTTGGAATCTAATGTGAAGTGAGATGGATTCCAACCTGGTATGTTTAAGTCTGGACATCAATGCCATTTCCCAACTGGTGGCTCTCAAACACTTTTCAGTGGAACTGTATGTGAGTCAGATTTAGGTGATGTAAATGTTTTCTTTTTTTGTTTTGTTTTGTTTTAGTCTCTCAAATGAAAGATCTTACACTTACCTATTTTTTTTTTCCCTTTGAATTATATAGTCTGTAAGGAAATGTGGAACAGAATATTATTAGGGGACTGTACTCCCTGATGTGGAATAAACACCAAGCACTTCAAATTGTCAGCTATTACAAGAAATGCTTCAGTTTGAAAGTGTATTACTGAAATGGCAATTACTCTCACCATTAGCAGCCCCTACACAGAAGAGCAGTGTGTAATGCCTTTCCTCACAAGAGATTTCCCAACGCTCATATTCAGCCAGCCACCTAGAATAAGAATTTGAATCGGTTTAGGATTTGAATTGGTTGAACATGAATGTTCAACATGTTCATTGTTACTTAAAATATTGTCCTTGGTATTTATTGCCTTCTATTGAAGTGTATCAGCAATCTAAAAGTTTCAAACTTTGGATGCCAAATCCTGGCATCTTGCAATTGATGTCCAGCACAGTATTCACATGCAGAACTCAAATACAGTGGGAGGACAGATATCAGATGGGGGGCTGAAAGTAGGAAGCCACAGGCAAGGGAAGTTGCTGAGATGAAGTTATCTTCTTCTATCACAAAGTCATGCAATGGCATAGAATCCAAGCTTGCTCCCTTATTTTTTTTTCCTTTTTTTCTTTTTAATGTGACTTCAACTATAGATGGGAATATGTGGTAGTTAACATTTCTATGCCTTTCACCAGAACATTAAAAGAACAACTTATTATTTACAGGCTAATATGTATTGCAAGAATATCTGATTAACATATGTTTCCCATTTTAATTTAGTGAATATTCTAAACATAGCATGTTGCATTTTAAACATAAAATTCTGTAACATACAAAATTTCAAAACTGACCACAAGAACGGTTATTGTGGCCATATCCTAAGTGCTCAGCATAGCAGCTCAGTTAATTGAGCATGACTAGCTGCACATTCTTACAGACCCTTATAATATGAGCTGCTTTGAATTGAAAGTTCTATTTGTATTAATGAGAGAAATCATTTTTTGTGCCCTACGTCAGGATGATAAACTGTATACTCACTGGCTAGATTACAGGCAAGTACACAGGAATTCAAGAGGTTTCAAAGTAGTAGTCTGGCTTTTTCTGACACACCGAAACAGGAATAGCTCTATGCCATGATACCATGCCTTTTGTGTGTGATGCCTACTTTGCAAATTCAGTTTTCAAAATGCTTCTCCAAGCCCACATTGATTTCCCAAGAGCTGTTGTGAGCATATGCTCTTATCTGAGTACTGCCTTTTGGTTGACACTGCCATCTCTCCCTTCTACTTTATCAGTTTCTTCTATGCTGTGATGTATATCCCATCAGTAAATGCAGCTTATTCCTTTCGTTTCCACCTAATTTCCTAGGCAACTTGTTGATCTGAATCATATGGATTTCAGTGATGCATTCAAATGACCAGCTGGTTTTGATACATTCCATCAATTATCAGAGTAATAAATACAAAGTTAAGAAGAAAGGCATGTTTGTCAGTGCTGCTTTATGTAGATGATACCAGAATTACAGAATTCTGTAAATTCAAAATCCTCTCAGATGAGCTTAATAGAAATCTCTGAGTATGATCTTAAGATACTCATTTAATCCTTATTTAACTGTTCTTACATTGGTTTTGTATATATTCCATATGAATGCACGCTGTCATCTTTACATTAATTTGACATAAGTGCTAGCCTAAACACGCAACAAATCCACTCTTCTTTATTAGCTAATTACCTGGTTGCAAGTCCCAGTATTCAGCACTTTGAGCGAATAACTGGATATGCATTATTCATGTCATGGAAACTGCTGTGAAGGGTAAGAATGAAAGATTCTAGTTCTGAAAGCATTTTCAAGTACAAGCAGAAAAGTCAGAAGAAACATAGGGTCGTGGGCCAATATGTCTCTAATACTTGACTTTTGTGTTCTCTTTTAGAACAGAGTATGATATATATGTTGCCAAGCTATCACCAGAGTGGCAAGAAATTTTATGTCTACTGTTATTGTATTTACGTTGATTTCTTTTTATTTTGTGATTTCTTTTCCCCCCAAATACATTAACAGTAAAGTGGAAGCACTTTAAGTGATTAAAGCTGCTTTTTAAGTAGACTTTGAGTTTTCCTGCCTTCTTATCAGTCCTATGATAGCAATCATTTAACAAAATGTGAAATTCTGATCCCAAAGAGACCAAAGTTTCCACTGGTCTGTGAATCTCACCATTAAAGTAGATGTAAGGATATGGCAATTTTTAAATGTGCAGTTTCTCTGGAACAGGTACTTACACATGCACAGGTAATGGCTCTTCAAGGATGTTGAAACTTCTGTGGTGTTTTTTAAGGTTGCTTGTTAATGCCATTAGAGAAAGTTGTATGTAAAGAGCATTTTAGAGAACCATCACTTTGAGGTTTTAAGCATGATGATCTCTTACAGAAAAGAGAGACTAATCATCATTTCATTTCACAAAAATATGACAGCCCACTCCAGGTAATGATGCACATCAGTCTTCTGTGTTTGTATTTAAGAGTGTGCCAAGTTTTCTGTTTGCTTCCTTGCTCAAGCCATGTAAATAGTGTGGATCAGTAAGGTCCTTCTAGGTCTGGCCTTTCAGTTTTGTCCTGTTCCATTATAAAATGAAATGATCTGAAAATCCACCTGAAAATGTAGTTAAGCATTGTGAAATTTAGACATGCTAACAAATTACCAGTAGCAGAGCATGCTGAGTTCCAAATAATCCTACAGCCTGAGGAACTGCTAAATTAATTAGCTAGATACGAAACTTTGAAGAGGAGCTACTGAGACAACCTACTGACGGGGGAAGGAAAGATCTTTCTTCTGAAACAATGATACTGCCACTTTGATGCCACACAGTTGCACAGAGTTTCCCAAGCCATGAAAAAAATGTCTGTGTATTAGCAGATACTGAGAGCCCACAGTCAAGGCTGCACACATACTAATGACCATGTCTCATACAGATTCTCCCATGTTTAAGGAGTCTGTTATGTCTAATAAATGTCTTGGTGGTTGTTGACTGTTCAGCTCATATTAAAAGCCCTCATATTGTAGTATTGCTTTGGGTTTAAAAAAAAAATAAGAAAGAGGATTTGTGGCCCATTTAAAAACCTATCGGGCATGAAATTGATACTGTATGAGGATGAGAGAAATGAATTTCCTCATTAGAACTTGTACATTAGTACAACGGCTCTTGCCGTAGTTTAATCAGAGTTCTTATGATATATCCTCGTAGCTCAGTTATACCAGGCATGCACATGGAGTAATGCATTCAGATACTGATATATCCTTTCATTATGCTTTTAAACATCTTCGTATTCTTGTAGCCATGTATATCTTCTATGAAAGAGCGATGCATGATTATGTACATAGTTGAATTAAATACCCTGAATTGAAACATCAACTCTCTGCCTCCAAATTTAGCGTGATGTCATTTTGTTTGCACTGCTTTCTCAGCCCTATTTGTCGTAGAGAACAACTCTTTATAGTGACGTAACCTTACTGAAATCTTGATTTGCTGATTAAAATATTCTTCAGAAGAAGCAGTGTGTTGCATAAATCAAGCTGAATTATGGTTTGTCTTCCCTTAGCATTGTGGCACACTTGTATAAATTGAAGAGGATTTTTTCTCCTGAATATGAAGGTCACGGTTAATGTCTTGCAAACTTCTGACTGTCATTTTTCTACAAGGATCTTGTTTGAAACTAGAAAAGTATCAGATATTTGGATTTCCTTCCATTTGGAAATCCACTGCTTATCCTTTTGAGTTTTCTCTGTTGAAAGGGAATTATGAAATCGAGAAGGGATAGCACATACTGATAACATTTACTTCTTTTCAGATCAAGACGTAATTAATCCATTTAGAATCATAGTGATGGTTCCTGCTAGTGTCCACCCCAACTCCCATCCCCAAACCACTGTGACATTGATTCTTGCTCCTCACAATATTCATGTCCCAAATTTGGGGCAATGCCTCCAGAAATGTCTTCAGAGAGATCAGACTGATTTGGGAAATACAACATATATTCTCTGAAAGAAGTAAAACTCAGTTTCCAGTTCTTTTGTTACTTTTTGTTTGATTTATCCAAGGTTACTGATAGACATGGTTCTTTTTTATTAGAACTTGATATTTTATCTTTGTTCTAATAAAAAGTAGCATGTACATCACGAACCCTGAATAATTCAGTGTAACTTCGCAACTCAGAAAGCTTACTCTTTTTGATGGCATTTCTTACCTATGTGATTTAGAAAGCAAGCAATTCTCTTATGAACAATTGTTCCTCTGTTGTAGAAGTGTATTTTAGCTACCATGCTGTGTGCAAAGCTACAAAATTTGCTGTTGTATCGCCTGAGGCAACCTGGGTTCATTCTCAGTGGGAAAAGGACAAAATAACATTTTAGTTATTCCTGACAGTTACTTGAGAGTCCACAAGCAACTGCTCAAAGTTTAATTCTTTGCAAAGGATCTTTCTTAAGAGTTATTTTAGCAGAGAATTAGACAAAGGAAATTGAATTTCTGTTTTATCAGATGATGTCTTCATCAGTGTATAGTTTTCTTCAGAAAAAGAAAGCATTCTGATTGAACTGTGAATTCATTTAAAGCCTTCTAAATGTCGCTTTTTTTTTCTAAAAATCAAATAGCAAGTGCTTATCAAAAGACTTATTGACTTGTTTCAGAATGCATTAATAAGAGTAGAATTTTAACATTGCACGCATTTGCCAAAGAACCATAGAAGATTTAAGTGCAAATTGTGTTGATTCAGCAGCAGCTCTGTGCAGGTGATCTTTTGTTGTTGAAAATTAGTGTTGAGGTCTCAAAACCAAGAAGGGAACTGTAGGTTGTATGAATTAAAGGTTAGTCGTCATTTCCCACATTTCTGCAGCAACTGAAATGGAACAAGAAGAAATCTTGTAGAAAAACCACAATATTTTGGGTCTTTTTCTTCTGTCCTTCTATATGTGTTGATCTCCTAGGGTGCGCTCATCCTGCAACTTCATATTTCAGATTGCTATCCTACCACAGTCCACTTCAGATTCTAGTGCTCCAACGTTTTAACTTGTGACCACTTGGTCTTCAGACCCATTTGACAATGTGCTTTTCCATTTCTGAGGTTAACTGCTTATTTTACCCTTTCATTTCATTCTGTACGCAGAAGTCACCATACTCCCATTGTTTAGAAACTCTCAGTCTCAATATTTCTGCCTTTGGCTGTTGCCAGCTATTGCTGGTAAATAACCACAGAGCAGAGTTAATTCTCAAAAATGATTTTGTAGTTCATGAATTTTCATCTTTATTTGTTTCACATTAGTGAATTTCTCATGCAGTTTAGTGTGAGAAATTGTATTAGATATTCATTGCTTTTTCATAAAACTAGTTTCTGTTAACTCGTGCTATATGAAGGAATTTTCTTTGCTGTATTAATATTTACTTTAGAACCATTCAGGATTCCCTTCATTTATTTCCCATTCTATTCTGTTCTGGATAGCAATTTATATATCTAAGTAATTGTCCATAGAGGAGCTCGATCTTTTCCTGCTTAGGTTATTCCTCTCAAAATAATAAAACATTACACACCGATCAACTACGCTAGGCAGGCTGCAGATAATCTTCACTGTTGTATTCTCTGTTGTGCAGATTGCTAGGTGATGTACCAACCACATGCAGTACCAGCAGCTTTCATTCTGCAGGCTTTTCATTTGTTGGGCTCGTGGCTAAAGTGCCTATAACTTCCTAATTCTGGTGGTTTGTTCTGACAGTAAATACTATACCTCCAAACTTTTTCTATTTTTATCCCTAATCCAGGGATGTTCTGCAGAATGCTGCTCCTCTTGCAAGGTTTTCCACTGTGAGATCTGGTTGACAGGGACAAGTCTCGCATAATAGGACTGAAAATGCTCTTTTCTTAATGAAATCTATCTTTGAAAAATCTCTTTATTTTTATGTTTGTTTTTCTCAGTGCACACTAAAACTAATACAATATGGAAACAAATCTTCCTGTTTTGATGTAGAAATGATGTTTTGCCCATGTTTCCATGGAGACGATCAGACTGTCATAAACGAACATGAAACGGCTTTTAGTTCTGCAGAATTTAGCTGCTTTAAAATGATTACATTACAAATCAGTCATATTCTGTGATGCCTTCCAAAAGTCTCTGGGTGATACGTAAAGACAGGTAAGTATTACTGTCCCCATTTGAAATGCAAACAGGAGGTAGCATTAACTCACATGCCCCAAGCCACAGAAAAGACAGAAAAAAAGTAATAACGACAAGAACACGACATAAGGTTGTCCTTTCCTTCTTGCCCTGTGACTGAGACAGCCACTGCACATGAGGCCATGTGCTAAGAACAAGAGTGAAGCTGGTCATTCTCCCAGGATGCACTGTTTCCAAAAATGCTAACTGTACTGTACCTTATAAGCACAAAATGCACTCCTGCATTTTACATTCAGTAGTTGATAATGTCTGATGCCAAATTCTGTTTCACTCATCTTAGCAAATAACCAATGGAACGCGTAGAGATTTTCTCATTTCCATGGCTGAACACATCATCATGTTCAGTGTTTAAATATGAGGATGTGGAGATAGCCAGGGTGCCTGGCTGGGAACTGCTGTACCTGGATGGCACTGACACTCAGTCAACAGAGCAACCTTGTCAGGATTTCATACCCAGAATTCCTGTTACATGCCTAGCTCTCTATAACCCCGTGTAAGGAAATAATTCTAATTATGTACTGATATATATACTGATTCATGAAAGCAATCCTTTGATTCTTATTTTTTGTTATTTCCAGCAACACCCAAAATTTGCTTCTGCACTACATCTAAAAATATACTCATTAACATATATGTTATTCATGAGATTTAAGGGCATAAAATATGCACTGAGAAATGATAAAATTTGATTGGTAGGAGATATTTTTCTAGAAAGAAGAGTTCTATATGCAGATAAATTTATTTCAATTATATTTTGTAATTTTTTTTCTACTCTCTTATTTCACAGTATTACAATACATTATAGTTTTTAATAAAGTTGGAAGAATGTTCAGTATCTCAGAAACTATCTATCCAAGTCAAATCCTGATAGATTTTTTTCCCATTATTTTATTGCTTCAGTTAAAGCACAGAATGACTGCTTCATAGCTGTTGAAGAAGTGTTTTGTGAAATACAATGCAACTTCTCTCCCTGAGTAAATCCAAATACTTGTTTGTATTCATCTGAAATGGGAAAGGTGTGCCTTTAACTACGCATGAATAATTCAAAATATTACTTTCAGAAGAAGGCATGAACTGTTTTATTTTCAGTTGGCCTTGGAATGAAATAATTTGTATTAAATGAAATCCTACTGAATAAATGATTTACTCCAATGTAACTAAATGCAAAAATGGTCTAGGTCAATTTTGGGAATGAATTGTATTTGGTATTTCAGGGTTACCACAGGATTGTCAAATGCACACATCTTAAATATCTTTTATTTATTTATTTTTATTTTTTTAGTTTTCTATGGTTTTGATTTTATTATAAATTTTAGATTTTCACAGTTTATATTTTTATTATTTCCCCAGCAGCAATAATTAAGAATTAAGAATTATGCCTTACTGGCTTTTGGAGAAAGAAATGAAGTCATATCCTGGTACCAGGATCTGAAGATTGGGAATCACTCAGTATCACGAGACTCAAACTTGATCACAGATAGAGAAAATGCAGCCTCAGCATCACACAAAAGTACAGTATGACTTACAGTTCTTTCAATAGGTGTTTTCAGTTAACCAGCTCTACCAGTGTGGATATCCATGTGCTTTCTCTCTCTTGGCCTCACATTCATTTGCTAGAAAACTGAAACTATAAGCAAGCATCTTTTGGTCCAGGAGAGGTACAGGTGTGCTTGAAGGCACCAAAGAGGGGGCAAACTCATTAATATCTTTCCTACAGAAAGAGCTATTCCTGTTTTGGCAGAGCAGTGAAAAGCTGGTAGGGTGGAGATCATTTAGAGCAAGAAGCAGGATACCTGGTTTTTGAGATGCTGAGCTGCATCACTATATGGTATCTTTGTAAAGCAAGAACAGAGCTGAGGCTGACCAAAGGAAACAGCCATGCTTTTAATCCTGCTCCTGTGCTGAGGTTCCATTATTATAGAAGTGAGTCCTCCCTGCATGGCAGAAGCAGAGGTTTTTCATTTTCTCATGTTCTACCAACTAAAGATTAGAACAATCCTCTGAAGCTCCTGAGTGCTATCCCAGGAAGCTCGATGCTGCATCACTCTAGGGGTTCTTGGACACCGAGACAAAATCCATAGATCTCCTGTCATTAAACATCTTTGGAAGCTCCATGAGCCCCTGGGAATGGGGTTATTTTTGTACCTTTAGTACTTCCTGCAATTAAAAATTGAATTGACTGATGTCCTTCTGTCTGTGCTTTTTTTAGGTCTGTTTTGCCTTCACTTTCTCCTTTTTCAGAAACACTCTCCTCTCTGACTCAACCATGCAAAAATCATCATACAGCAAAAGTTCTTGGAACTTAGAGCGCTGTTATGGCACTGATGTCGGGTTATACTTTATAGAACCAGTGTGAGCAGTTTATACTTGCATATTGTTGAACCTGTACCCCAGGGGCTGGAGAGTTTCTTGTACAAAGTTCACCCGATGATAGCTGGAAAACAGAACAAGTATGTAGCTGGTTTTGACAGCTCCTTTTTTTTCCAGTGGGTACATGCTGGGATTTTTTCAGATGCCAAAGAAGGTGTTGGAAAGATAAATGTATTAGCTAAACTTGTCTAAGTATGTGAAATGTTAAACACTTGCCCCCATGTAGAGAAATATTTTAGATGCATTTGCAGTATATTGAGATATAAATCATAACTGTTCATGGCCAGAGATCAAACTAGGAGCTTCTTGTTTATGATTCTTTAGAAAATCAATTTTGCTCTTTGCCAGTCTTTCCATGTCTCTTTACTACTTACTAACCAAATACCTACATTGATGCTTGTGACTGATCATTATATCCACCAATGGAAGCACATTTCTTGGCTCACAGTTTTATCTTTTTCTTTCCTTTCTTCGCTTATTTTCACAGCATCAGACTTCTGTATATTTTTCAAGGAAATTTGTACTTCTCAGGTTCTTATCTTTGCTTTGGAAAGGAAATCTGTAGAGTCCTTTAGAGCACCTTTTGACCTGCACAGCTCTTAGAAATGTCAAAAGAAATAATATGTCAGTTATAAGGAACGACTTTTGGAAGTGCTTGTAAAAATGAAAATTGATGTTTTTGTCCACTATGCCAACATCTTCAGCCTCTCCCATGTTAGGGTACTGCAAGCCGAAACTATACAAAAATACTGTGTAGCAATGACAGTGTGGATGTTACTGTTTAACTGCCTTGAGAAATGTTATTTACTGAAAATAACGCACATACATGTTTGAAACGTGCAGGCCCACGGTAATTAATTTTCAACTGCATTGATTTATGTATGCAAATTGATCTGAGTAATTACATGGGGAGAGAGTATGAAAGAGAGAAAGAAGGGCTTAAATATCTGAATGTTAATTGAAGACATGTTCTCCCCTAGAGGTTGGGGGGGAGGGTTAACATCAGTTTTCTCTCTAATGAAGCACACTGATTTATGCCAAGATTTGCAGAAGCAGAATTTAAAAATTGATAATTGCTTGCAATTGATGGGGGAGGGTTCATGTTCTTTTATTAAATAACACTTTTTAAAACCAGAATTATTACCAGTACCAGTTCTGAGAAGCAGTGTTACACTCACCTCCAATAAACAAGGCAGTCTTAAGCTACTCCATGTGGCTACTTACTAACCTGTAAAGTAGGCAAATATTATTTTTGTAAGGTTACAGGCAGAAAAAAGTACAAGGTCATCATCTACTTTAAAGCTGAACAGAAGGTAAAAGTAATGAACAGCTGAAATGTTAAAATCAAAGCTTCTTTTAGCCATATGTTAGCTATCATGTGTTGAAAACATGCTGATTTCCAAGCAAAAATCAAGGGCAAAGGTTGTAGGGTTCTTTATTAATACGCACTTCAGCTGGCTGCGAGGTTTCTTACACACCTTCTGTGTGATGGTTTTCATGGAGGATGTAGTAATTCCTGCAAGTCACTGCTTAGCTGCTTCAATTGCATTTTGTCTTTGGTGGAGACAAGATACTGATTTGAAACTTTTCCTCTTGGATCTGAAGTTCTCCATTGCTTCATGCTGTGTGTGGAGGAAGCTGGGTGAGGGTCAGTGTTCCTCCCCTTCCTCCCTGTCCAGACCAGCAGTCCTCCACAGCTTTCTCATTGCCAGGACCTAGCTGCTGACTTGCACACATAGCTGGAATCCATTAATGCATAACAGTGTTGGAATACACACCTATAATGTAACGCATCGTTTAATTGAAAGGCTTTGTTATATTATCAGTCTCTTTTGTCTTACAATATGCCCCAGGATCTCTGCGTGGAAGACAGCAGGTCCCATTTTCCAGTTCATCATACCTTTCTCAACAGATGTTCTTCTCATATACTGAGAACAGTTTCAAGGGGATTTCATAAAAGCAACTGCTTTTGACATTTCATTACGCAGAAGTATTTTTGTCATTGAGTGATGATAGTAGTTATTGTTCGGCAATTTTGAAAACAAAAAAACCCAATATTTACATAATGCCATTTCTTTTTGATTGTGTAGTTTGTTTCAGCTCCACTAAACAGCTATGAGTTTCAAATTATTCTCTTCCCTCAAACAAATGGTCATAAAAACAAAATCAAGCTCATAAATCTTGCTTTGAACGAGTTGTACAGTTTCTGCAGGATTGCACATCCGTTGCTGTAACGCTCTGAGAGTATTTATTTGTTATCACCCTTTTAAAGTCAAATGACTGAAAAATGAATTTATAGTGATTAACACGTGACCCACAGCTACGGTGTAGCCTTAAACAGCAACATCTCCCTGTACTGCCATTATCTGAAGTAAGGAGTTTCCCCCAAGTCATAAGTCGTGTTTTATAGTGGTAATATATACAAATAGGAAATGCAATAGAAAAGTATCTCTAATGCTGTTGCTAGGTCTTTGTCCAACACTGATTTATGTTGCTGACTCACAGCCTCTGCTGAAGAGCACACAGAGGAGAGAGAAAAGTGTGTACAGTTCAGATACAAATGTCCTCTGGTCTCCTCTGTGGAGGCGGCAAGGAAAAGGATTTGGGATGCAACTAGTGTTCCTAGTCCTTTCAGCATTGGAAAAAGCTGCCAACGTACCATTAGGAGGTTGTTAACGATCTGATGCAATCTTTGTGTTTATTTTTTCCCAATTATTCTAATTATTCTACAATGGAACTGCAGAATTTAAATATAATTTGAACAGATATCTCATGTTGCTATGCATAATTAAAAGCTTAACTTAAAAAAAAAAAAAAAAAGGAATGCAAATATCCTGCCTCTTAATAGCAGGAATTCTGATTCCAGCATCTTGTATAAATGGCCCCGGCATGGATTTTAGGTCACTGTATACAGGTGAAAGCTTTTCCCTTTTGCACTGCCATCAGTTGACTTATACAGCTACCAGACCAAGAAAGTACAATTTTCCCACAAATTGTTGTAACCATTGAAGTAGAAACTTTAGTCCATCTACTTATTTCTTCACATCTGCCCTTCCAGATAGGAAGAGACCTCAAGGTTCAGGATACAGGGACAGAGAAGCTCCAGAAAACAAATGTTGGTAGCAGAAATATCCTGGTGTTAGAAGTGATAAATAGTAAGACTTCTGAGCCAAGATAAAAACTTTCAAAAAGTGTTCCTGCAAAGAGACATGCAGCACTGTATTTCCCTATATTTCAGCCACCTGTTGCTGGGATGGGTACATACCCTTGGAGATCATGTGTGCAGGGATTTGGATAACATGGGTAAGGTAAGGACAGGAAGCCATGGAGCCTGGACTCACAGAACGATGGACTGAGCTGAGTTTTCATCAAAATATTTGTGTTCATGCAAAATCTTTTATTCCAATACTGTCTGAACACATATCTCCCCCCAAAATTTTGGCCCAATGCTCAGACACCATTAGGGTCAGATTAACGAACCATATCACCTTTTCCTTCAGTCTCAGCATAGAGGAAAACTGGAGAAATATTCACATAGTGCAAGCAGGCTTAAGATATTTTGGTTATTCTTCAGTAACTTCATGTGGACTGTAACACAGAAAAGGGATGCGTGTGATTTTTAAAGCTGATAAAGTAACATCTATAAAACAACTTTCATTTTTTCCTCCTTGCTTGTCTTTATACTTCCATTTTTTAGTTCTACTTTTGGCTCTTAGTTTTCAAGAATTTCATAGTCATTGCTTTAGGACACAGAGAACTGTGATGACAAATATGGTTGTTATGTTTCATCTTACTCCCAAGGGTCTTTTCTTCTGTAGATGATGAGCATCTGCTCCTAGTCATGTAGAAATCTGATTAACAAGGCATGATCTTTGATTAGCATATTTCAGAAATTGCTTCTTATTTAAAGTTCTCTCCTTAGGGCTTGTCTTGCTAAGCAGTAGAACAACCTTCTAAACTCATTTAACATGTTGAGAAACTTGGCAGACATATAAATCCCTTTTCTGACCTTTTATGTTCAAATAGATCATATATTCTGCATAAAAAAAAAAAAAAACCAACCTCAAGAAGCAATAATGTAGATCATGGGATTTTTCTTCTGACTTCTGACAAAGTCCACAGTTCTGGTTGTATTTAATAAACTTCCTTGAACCAGTTGCTTATAATGAATAATTAATTGCACTTCCATATTGTGTTCCTTTTAAGGATCTCCATGAGATTATCGATATGATTTAGTAGTTTAGTGGGTAGGGATGGTGATGGGAGGATGGTTGGACTAGATGATCTTGTAGGTCCTTTCCAACCTAATGTACCTATGAACCTATGAACCTATCAGGAATGAAACACAAGTGCTTAGAGCTTTATTTATTATTATTGACAGCATTATTATTATTATTCTCGTGTTTTAGAAACAAAACACTGAGGTTGAGAGTTCTTAAGCCTGATTTTAAAGGAAATAGCTACTAGTGTTTCCAGCCACATCCATTAGCATTGCTATTCTTCTAACAACATTTGTCCTTTTGAGTGGAATAATGTTTTTATTGACAAAACAGCTTTTCAAGGTTAGGAGGAAAATAAACATACCTATCATATCAGTAACATGGGTTGTAAGACTGTAGTGCTGGCAAAGCCTTCTTCATCTGTGATGTGTCACAGCAAAAGCAGACAAGATGCATGTGTGCTAATGATAGAGCAAGACCAGCAGCTAGCCAAGTTCTGCTCATTAATATTTTTCATATAGATGTCTGCCTCAGTCTTTAATTCAGTCTCCATTGAGAGCTGAAGTAAAAAGATTAAGAATGTGTGTCTCACCTGCTGCTGGGATGTAATGAGGGGCTGGTGAGCTGGGACCAAGATTACTGCTACTCCTCATGTTGCAGGTAGGCTGACTTACAAAAGATACCAAAAAGCAACAGCAGAGAGCCCCTGAAGAGTCTTTTCAGTCTCTGTCTTCCAGCTGAACAGACTGGCTTCTCAAAAACTCTGTATTTTCCTCATAGCAATGCATTGGTCGTTGATAGGTTGCTTGCAGTGCAGGACACAGATGGTCTGTTCTCCTTCCTTGCTCACTTTTCTATCAATTTCAATAGGAAAGGAAAAGAAGCTTTTAACACTTTTGTTTTTACAAATTCCCTTGTGCCTTTCACCAGAAGAATTCTACATACATGTGCACTAGTGATGCTCAACTGCCCATCCGAACTGTGTGATGGGTGTTAATGTGGGAAGAGCTTGTAGCTATGGCTGTTTAAACCAACAAAGAACATCTGCAACACTTCAGCAATGCAAGAGAAACAGAAGAATTATCTGCTTGTTGAGTATGTATTTGCTGTCACATAAAGAATTACGGTGCTTAGCAAACTGAAACTTCTTGAACAGTAGTATCCTTTAAAAGTTTCTCTGTGCATTCTGTAAGTGTGGGTAGTTCAGTTATAATTTGCAGTAAGGTCTTTACACCATTTCAAAAATGAAACTGAGTTGCCCAATTCAAGAAATGACCCATTATACGGGGAGGAAAGAGGGAAGGAAAATGGGTTTTAAAGTTATATTCAAGATGAACAAAAAGTTGAGTCTATGGCAAAATAATATCCAAAAACGCTTATCTAAAAATCACTTCAGGGTGAAATTTCTATGTACAGCTGTGACTTCCCTTCTGAGTATTCACATAACCATTTTTGGAATATTTGTAATTCCTCCTGGCAGATACAACTTATTGCTGGTCTTTAGAAGCATCCTTTTTGTTAGAGAATAAATTTAGATAGATAGCCTTTCAAATAGGACTTGATTGCAGAGTAGTATTTATAAAAGATTTTCCCTGGTGGGATCAGTGCTGTAATTGAAGTGGTATCCAGTACAGCACTGTATTGCTTCTCTTTTTTTCATTTGAAAGATTACCAAATCAGCACTCATTTAAGGCAGCAGTCTATAGAAACTTGGCAGGAGCAGCTCAGTTTGCATGCAGGCAGGACAGCAAATACTGTCTGCCCTATTGAGCTTGTGTTGCATCCAGAAGAATGCCACAGGGCTGCTCCAGTGCCCCATGGACCAGCATCATCCCTCTGCAAAGGAGCAGCTCCTGCCTCTACTGAGTTCCAACTCTCTCACTGTGAGTGCTAAACAGGATAATCCTAAAACAAATCCTAGTTTTACCACCTGAGTCCTCTAATACACGCTTAATACCTTCACTTATATGAGAAGAAGGAGAATAGCATACGTGCAGCTCTAGCTAGACTCAGTGTAACACACCATGTGCTAATTTCTCCGTTTAGTGTTAAGAGACATTTTTGTGAAACAAATGAAGGAGTCCTCAGATTCTCACTGCCTCTTTTCAGAGCATGTTCATTGTATTCAGGGACCTGGTTCCTTGGGAATTTCTGCATGAATCTCTTGTTGCAATATGGGAGTGGATCGCTGTGATATTTCAATCTCCAAATAAGCTTTTCACTTAAGCAGTGTGTGCACACTCATGTGTTTGTGTTAAAACTTGTGTTCCAGCCAGTTTGGGTAATCGCTTTGTGTCCATAATCCTTTAAATCTGTTTTGCATTGCCATAAAGGGTACAGCATTGTTCACTTCTTCAAGTCTACACTGGAAAAAGAGACAAAGAAAGCACCGGTGATTGCTCTTCCAGAAATAAAGGCTTCAGACCAAAGCTGGAATGCTACCACCAACTGGTGGAGCATTGGGTAGTGTAGGATGGAGAATAAGGAGCGACTTTGGAGGAAGAATGTTCCTTAGGCAGCATGAACAAAGACAGCAGCTTGGACATATCTGCTCTGAAGCAGTAACTCATGCTCACTAATCCCACCTCCAGCAGGACTGCTGGCGATAACAGTTGTAAGAAAGTTCAGGATAAATTTATTGCTATTATTTTACTTGTGGCTGTCTTTTATTCCATCTTAACTTTTCTGTGAAAATAAAGAGCATAACAGAAGATTATTATACCAGGATTTCTTCCTGAAGTACAGTCTAATATTATTTCTATGCCAAGTTATTATCAGAACACTACTCGGTAATAAGAATCTTTAAGTACTCCATCCATACTTCTACTTCCACATCTCCATTTACCTCACAATCTGCAAACAATGGCACGTACTGAAAAGTGGCCAGGAATTTCCTCAGGCAGATAGAGGAGTATTCATTCCAAATGCTTGTAATCTGTTAGTCATGAGACAGCTTCATATGTATTTCTAACCTTTTCCCTATATGCTTGTTTTTTTATAGCTCTTGATCCATCCAAAGATCCGTGTTTGAAGGTGAAGTGCAGCCCACATAAAGTGTGTGTCACTCATGACTATGAAACGGCCACGTGTGTAAGCCGCAAGCAGCTGGTACACAGGTAAGGGAACTACACTGATCGATGGTTTTGTGGCTTCAGACACTTCAAATGATGAGAACAAGCAAAATGAGAAGCAATTAAAAAGAGATTATTACAGATGCTCTTTAAAAATAGTAATAAAAAATCAGGCTCCTGCTTAAATTTGGTAAGGAACCAAAAAATGTTGGTGGAACATTGCAGAGTATCTCCCTGGGAAGTCACATAGTTACAGAAAGCTCCACACTTTATTGCTGAATGACTGAACTGAGAGCAAATGGAATAAGGTAATATGTTACGAGTTTTGGCCGATATGTTCAAATTAGACCACAGAACTTCACTGAGTGAAGTTATAAATAAACAAAGAGAAGCCTATCAAGCCATAAGTTGAAATATTCTACAGTCAAGAATGAAGGACATTATAAAGAAATTCAGAAGAAGCAAATTAACATTGCCTTTCTTCAGAATTAGAACAAGCTGTAAGGAAACTAGGCTTGAGTATCTCCAGAGTCACTCCAAGAGCCAGGAAAACTGAGAAATAAACCCTTCTATCTTGCCAACAGCTGTCAAATAAAATCTGTACTGCTGTAATGAGCAGATGTAATTGGTTTGTCTGTATATTAAGACAAATATATTATGTTGCTTTTAGTACATTTGAGTAAATAATTTGGGAACTTATCTCCAATTTCTTTCCCTATTTAGAAGGGAAGCAAAAATTTTCCTGTAACAGCTCACATCCGTAAATGTCACTGCCAGTTAAGGCTGCAGCTCCATAACTCTAAGCAGAACTAAATTCAGGATGATCTGATTCCCCTCTGCCAGTACATCTCATCTCACTACTACTTGGTTGAGAAAGCTAATCCAGTGGGAAAATATATATATACATTATCTTAGATTCATGAAACAAATTAATAGTGTAATGTGCATGAGGCAGTACATTTAATCTTCAGTTTTCCATATGGAATGAACTCTGCAAGGATTTTAGGGGTACTACTGTGTGCAATGCTTACATTCTGATGACATTTTTGGCATTATGTAGTTCACATTTTTGAGTTGAGATGGATTTAAAGTGCCTGCATTAGATAGTAGTCTTCTTGATATATAAATGTTGAGTTGAATGCTTTCTGAGTGTTTTCAGTATTTGATGTCCCAGAAGTGGTCAAAATGGTGCACAGTAATGGTACAGAGGAGGAGATGAATATCCCTCTTTTCCAGAAACTAGGCTGTGTTTCATGTGATCTCTCTATGATTCCTCCACTGCCTGCAGCTATTTCAGATAACCTTTGAGTAGCACTGTGACTATGGAGATGAATAGAAAAGTCTTGAGAACTTACTTTGAAAATTCTCCAAACAATTTCCAGCAAGTTTTGTACAACGGAAAGAACTACTGCTGAAGTGTGATAGTGGCACATATGCTCCACATATGCTCTCAAAATATCCAGCCACCATTGCCTCAAGGGTTACATGTCAATGAGAAACATAACCAGGCCAAATTCCCTGCTATCTGACTCAGTGGTGTGACACCACTGAAGATACTCATCTTCAGTCCCACAACTTTTGTGTTCTTTATTCAGTGCCTGACCTGAATACTGTTGTACATCTGACTCCAATCATATTTAAGGATGTGTTAATTATGAATTTATGCATTATAAAAGGTGAAGTTGAACCTATATAAAAACAGCAAATGCCTGAATACATCAGCATGGGCACACATGTACTAAGAACCACCAAATAACAGAGCACCATTGTGATTGCTTTGCCCATCCACTAAGCATTTGGGTGTGCACAGAAGGATTTTCCATTTCATGCATCATTATCAACTTGCTGTAGTGGCTTTACAAAGCATGTAGGCTCAGCAAAAAGCAATCATGAGAGCAACATCTTGCATTATTGCTGAGGCATCCAGACAGAACTCTGCCGATTTGCATCACCTGATTAACTGGCCCACTGAATAGTTGCAGCCCAAGGAAACTGTTTTTCCTGGCATAGTGTAGCTAACTTTGAAATCACCATTGACAACACAATGCTATTGCTGTTTCATTTCCTTTTTGCTAGAATACATGCTTTTTAAAGCCACTTCAGGAATACAGAAATAGTGTAAAAAAATGAGTTAAATGGAAACTTGTTATTGTGTACTGAGACCCTGGCTACATGATGGCTAACCCAGTCCATAGGGCTTTAGGGCATAGCTCACTGCATCTGGCAGCACAAATATCTTGTATTTCACAAACACTGCAGTGGCTTTGATGTCACAAAAGGTGGACCCACTGAGTCTGATCCCTGACCCAGCTGGCTGGGCACTAGGATGGAGAGCAGCTCAGTGCAGGTGGATTGAGGTGGGTCTGCCTCTGGGGTGCCAAGAAGCCATCGAGGAGCCCCAAAGGCTGCCTGAGATGTCGTGGGCAGGCTCCTCCTTCCCTCCCACCCACATGTGCAGCCCTTGTGCTTGAAGACTGTGGAGAAGGCATTTGAGAGGTATTTCAGACAGATAATAGAGTTTTGACAGCACATCCTCTAAGGCGTTTACAGTACAAATTGGTGATGTCATTTAGAGAAAAGGCAAAGAAGATAAATTTGAAGGAATTCTCTTATATGCTTAATAACCCTTGGACTAATGATAGAGCTTTGCTAAATCTTTTGTGTGGATTAAAACCCCTTTCAGTTTGGGCATGATCTATGAGGAAGAGTCTTTATTAGTTCAATTTTGCACGTAATGCAGTAGTTAATATCTCTCAAAGATCTGTCATACATTTGCAATCCTGTAAACCTTCATGCCATTTGTCTCAACTGGTTTTGCTAGTGTAGCTGCCTTTACAGAGAGATGGCACTCCTGGGGTTTTTGGAAAGAATGGAGTGAGCAGAGAATATTGATGAAAAACAGTGGCCATATCAACATGGCCAGAGCTTACTGCTTTATTCCATTCATCTGGCAATCACCAATTAGTTCATGGCTGCAGTCACTCCCAGAGCTAATCGTGCAACATTGCTGCTTCTCTGCTGTGACTTAGAAGTGCAGCTATTTACTCAGTATCTCCTCAGTCCTTTTGATGCCACTGCTGTTGACAAAAGAGGCCACTATTGAATTCTTCACTCTTTTCTTTCTTTCTTTTTTTTTTTTTTAAGATCTGGACAAGTTCCCAGATAAAACATCTGTTCTTCTAAATTTTGCATCAAAGCCTTGTTCTGACCAACACATCAGCGTTGGCAGCTTCACTTAGCCACAATGAGCAGGCAAATCTCCCTGTCTTTCTGCACAATACCTGCCGTTGATACTCAATTTGTGGTTAGGAAGGCCCTGTCAAAAACAAGTCCTGCAGAACATCCTCATATGCGAAACAGGGTTTACTACTACTGCTGCTCTGTGTGCTAATTGTGTGCTTCAGGTTGTATCCAAACGAGAATTCAGAAGGAAGAGCATTAGTAATTGCAGGAATGTCAGTGGGCCACCTGCTTTCACATACTGCCTGGGAATATTACAGAAGAAACCTCTGACCACAACAAATGCACTTTTAGGTATTTCTCAGAAAGTTGTACACATGTGTAGGAATTTCCAACAGCACTGTTCCTCGATGTTTATACCCCAGACCAACAGTTGCCCTTTAAAACGCGCTAAATAGAGCCTATAAATCCTGACCCTGCTCTTTGATCTGCTCTCTGACTTGCACTTGCCTGTATTTTCTCTTGCTTTCATGCTCTGCCAGCTCTGCTGGATGCTAACAAGATGCTGGCACTGCACCAAGTGCTCCTTTGGGGGTGATGTCTTCCTGTGCTGCAAACCTGACTCCCACATTTCCAGTGCCCTGACCGAAGGGAGGGAGGGCTTGTTCCTAAGCTGGTGGCATTTAATTCTGAATGATTTATGTGGTAATGTGTATCAAAGCCTGAATGCATGAGCAATCCATATGATGTGCTGTAACAGAATCAGACCTGGGTGATGATTAATTAGCTCTTGTTCTACTAATAACCAGCTTGTTCCCTGTTTAGCCTCACTGTGATTATAGCTTTTTTTTTTCCCCCCTCTCTATTCATTTTCATGCTGATTCAGAAAATAATTGTTGTTCGTTTATGTTTTAAGTACAGTTTAGTAAAGAAAGCATTTCCCAAAGGGAATTTTAAAATGTAGCACTGTTCACATTCCTGCTGGTATGTTTGTCTGCCTTAATGGTACGTGTTTTACTGGGCATTTCCTCAGAAGGGCCACCACAATCAGTAAGACAGAGGACTCAGACAGTAACAGTGAAGAGTATTCTGTAGTTTATTCATGATCATTTGGCTTTCCTTTTCTCCATGGAGACTATCCACTTAGATTTTCTAAGCTTTTATTACTTCAAAATATTCCAAAAGGAAAGTACGTCTATTTCCAATATCCTGCAAAACATTCTTTCAATTTATGCTAAAGTGGGCCAGGAAAGGGTTTTTCTCACTAATAAACACCATTCTCCCCTCTGTGGCTGAAATCTTGACACTTCTGAGTGAACTGGCATATGCCAGACTGTAGAAAACTTAGAAATCTTGCTATAAAGATACTATTCTTTCAATTAATGCTAAACCTTAGCTGATGAAAATGCAGTTATTTTCAGAGTCTCAGCAGCAGAACACAGTACATTCATCCATCCTGGGTAGGTGGTGTGCCAAAAGATGTGTTCTGAGACACTGAGTGCTTCGTGGAGGAATGAGGCTCCTCGATGAGCAATCTGTACCTTTAACGATGAGATGTGGGACTCCTCACAGTAATTCAGGATAACACTTCTCAATGATAAAATCATTACAAGGATTATACTGTAAATGTATGAACTGGACACAGAAAACATAAATACCTAAATTATTTTTCATATCCCCAAAGCTGTTTTGTTTTGTTTTGAAGTTTTAGGTTGGATTCACTGTTGTGTTTTTTTATTACCAAATAGATTCTTTTGTTGATTAACATTTTCATAGTGAACAGCAGACAAGTGCTTACACCAGAGTGAAAATAAAAGCATCTGACTGTTCTTTTAGAAAAAAATAGAACACACTATTTCAAATTTGTTGGATTCTTTATCCCATGTAGCGATGCAACAATATTTACTTCTGTCTGCAAACCACTTTGGAGCCACTAAATTTAATTTTCCCATAAAAAAATGTTTTCATGCAAGACATTTCAACATGTTATCCACCTTTAATGCTGCACATTGATTTTTCTAATCTACTAGTATAGATTTTTGCCTGAGAAGAAAGAGCGTAGAAATATTTGATTAAACACACACTCATAAAAACCAACATATTGCATTAGTTTCTTTTTTCAACAAATATATTGTACTAGTTGTTGTTTTCCAAGGTACCTCTGACAGAATCTTAGAGAATTAATTTAATCTTCTGTGAATATAAGTTCTAGAGATGAACAGAATGGAGTAAGTTTTGTTGGGGGGGGGTTCTGTGTTTTTATTTTCTTTATTTTTTTTTCTTTCTTTTTTCGTAAATTGGACTGGATGATCTTACAGGTCTTTTCCAACCTTGGTGATTCTGTGATTCTTTCTAATACCTAATCACTCATGGTACACAGCACAGTTTAACTGTAGCTCATGGTGTTTCACAGAATTGTAGGGGTTGGAAGGGACCTTTCGAGATCAAGTCCAACCCCCTGCCAAAGCAGCTCCCCAGCCCAGGTTGCACGGGTAGGTGTCCAGGCGGGTCTTGAATGCCTCCAAAGAAGGGGAGTCCACAACCTCCCTGGCAGCCTGTGCCAGTGCTCCATCACCTTTATTTATCCAGTAAAATAAATGAGAATCCAGGAAAATCAAAAGAGAATGGGACCTTTGAGGTCAGAGCAAAGCACGTCTTATAATGTGATGTTCCAGTGGTGTGCAAGTGATGTGTAGAAATCTTTAGTAAAAATCTGAAAGCTTTTTAAAATATTTCATCTCTGGACTGCCTGTCATCACAGGCATGCCTCTGCTACAGAGTGAAGACCTTGGATTTTGCAGCAGAGAAGTCATAGATGTGAAAATCAGGAATGTTTTTTTTCTTCTGTGGGCTATGCTGGCCTTTAATACGACAGAAAGCACATGGTATGATGCACCGTCAATCTACAAACACTCAAGGGAATTGCTGCATATTAAGGGGGAACATTGTAAAAGACTGCTAATATCCTTTATTCCTTATTATAATTATTGTTTTAATTTCTATTGTGAAAATTTTGATTTAAGTATGAACTCACAGAGGTCAGCAGCTTTTCCTCTTAGACAGTTTCTATCTGTAACAGCCTGGGATTCAGTCCAAGGATGCTTAAATATTGGCACAGCACTCACTAGTTTTAAAAGCACATATTACTCTACTAAACAGGATAATCTGTAAACTGTAGGTCTCATTCTCCAAGTGGTTCATTTCTCAGTTTCAGCTGTGCCTAGGATGGATTACTGTTAACTAAAGAGACCTCAGGGAGTCTGTGGAGGGACTAGCTTTCATCAGTCAAGATGAAAACTCTCTTCTGAATTGTGAGGCTGACTGACTTGCTGCCAGCATTTTCTGTGCAAAGCTCCTCCACGATATTTTCTGGAGGAAGCTGTCCATAACCTCTCCTCTCAACAGACAAGGCTTCATGTACCTATTTGGCTGTCTTCTGACTTTCTCCAGCTCCTGATACACTGCTCAGTTTGGACTATTTCAACACACATACGTAAAGGTGAGGGCTTTGAATATCACCCAACATTTGGAAGCAATGGTTACATATAGAGAGCTCCACTTTTCTTGACTTTAAGTATTGCACTCATCTTTAAAGCTGAAGTCAAATGCTTCCTGAATAAAAAAAGATTTAAAAAGTACTGGTGGAAGACCCAAGCAATTTCCTTGTTTTGCTCCATCCATTTTGATTTTTCAATACATTTTCAGACTTTCACAGAAAATAGTGAATTTACTGAAGTATGTTCATGCAGAGCACAGATATCTCCTATGGAAATCGTTCCACATCTAACAAGAGGATTGTCACCAATAGCCTTTCTGCATCACAAAGCTAATTAGCCACTCTGTACTTCTATTCCTGTTAACTCATTGCTAGTCATGCTTTATCAGCTTTAGAACTCATTAGAGTAGTGCCAGGTGACGGTCTCCTATTGGACATGAGAAAATTTTGAAATATATGATAGTGCACAGCTCTTCCATAATGACTTTTAAAGAGTGTAGACCTCATCATTGTCAGCTTTGGCAATGGAAACAGATGAACTTGTTCCTGCTGTCAACAGGGGTTTTACTTTTTTTTATGCAGAGGCTGTTGAGGTGGATGTCTTACTGCTAAGGTCATTGTCTTTGACTCTTCAACTCCTGTCATACCACGCTCTCCTTTACTTGAGGATGCTCAAGTACAAGAGAAAATACAAGGGTCATTGAGACATTCTCCTGCTGCATAGCTCCTTTTACAACAATATCAGAGCACTCATTAAACCCATTCCAGTACCTCTGGATTCCTCTACTATCATCAGAAAGTTATTACACTGAATAGAATAAGAAAATAACCAATTACCTTTCACACTTTAATTAACATTTGTAAATATTTTATTTTATGTATTCAAAGACAATGTTATTGAATGGATTGAATATTGCTTTCTGATATTCCTCCTTATAATAGTCCCTTTCAGCAGTATATAAAGACACACCAGACTTCTTGGTTCATTAAATCCAATCCCTCTGCAGTGGTATCATATAAACTTTTTCATTAGCCTACCAAGTTCTATCTTAAGATGAAAAGATTTTTTGCCCTCTACTGCAGCAGGAATAATCCTTAGCATCAGTTCTTCTGATTAGACACCTGCTAATTTTTATCCTAAATTTATTCAAAGTCCGTGAAAATTTCTGGAGTTTTCCTAAGTGGTTCCTCAATATTTATTTTGAAATAATCATCTTCACTGGTTTTGCTAGACTAAGCAAATGTTCTTACTTTTTGCTCCTCATAAAGTGAGCTTCCTTATGACTGTTTTCCTCCATAACAGAGCTAATTGGGTTTTACTGCTGAGTTCAGTAAAGAAATAAAACCCAAAATTATCACTTCATCATCTTGATATTTAAAGTCTTTACACATCCTTAGATATAATATTCCCTCTGAGTTACTGATTACTGAGATTTTATTCTTAATTTCTTAAATCAATCTCCTCTTTAACTGCCTGTTCCATTCATCCCTGCTTTAAATCTCCTTCTGTGGGCCATGTACCATATCTGCAGTCTGGAAGTCCATATTGCAGGTGGGCTTTCCACCAAGCATTCTGAATGATAATTCTGGATTTCAAGTTCTGTGTACCTCAGGATGGATATTCAGTCCAGAATTGTGTAAATTTATGTTCAATTTGCTGTTTCCAAGATTTCTACACACATTCTGCATTTGTTTCACCACAAATAGAAACATTATGTTTAGTTTAAGCTAAAATAAATTTCTTAGGCTCATTTCTATTATTCCTTTGCTATCCATGAAATTTCTGCTCTGTACTTTGGTGGTACCTACAGTTTTCAGTACTGAAATTGTAACTCCATCTCCCACATTCTCAGTGAGGAAACTACAGAAACGCTGAGGGCATCCAGGAGATCTCCAAACCCAGTGTGTTTCTCTTATTGCTGACTGTGGCTTGTATTTAACCTGATCTTTACAGTTCATTCCTGAAAAAATCCTATTAGAGAAGAACAGTTATAATCCCATGTTCTTCAGCTAATGGCTGTTACTTTAGTTTTGTTAAAAAAAAAAAAAAAGAGTAAAATCCTGTGCTTATTGAATTCATTGGAAGTCTTTCATTGGCTTTTAAAGGAGGGCAACATGAATCCGATGCTTTTACTCCACAACAATGTACTGGTCCAAATATATTTTCTTCTTTAGGGTTTAGGAGGTAAGATTGAACATTTTTGTCACGGACTGCATTGTACTTCGAGATACATTCACCTTGATTTCACTTTTTGCAGGATCGTTCTTTCTAAGGTGACTTTCTCTACATCCAATACTCAAAATTTCTTTTCTCTGTGCAACACATTTTTTAGCATCATAACAAAAGGAGGGTGGGGAGGGAGCCTGATATAAAGAGGCTACATCTAACTAGACATTGCTTGTAAACTATGTATAAAATTCAGTGTTTTGAGCTCTGAGATCTAACTACTATGAAACGTAAGCGTGTGATGGTGTAAAAGACCTGCCTGGAAGTGAATGTGGGAACAGGTGTTTGTGCAGCAGATTCATAGAGAACAAAGCTAGCAGGAAAACACAAATATATGAACAGCAACATTAAAGCAATGAAGTGTGTGTTCTTTAAAAGTTGTATTTTCTCATTGGGTTATTTTGTTGGCTGCAGAACTGCTTATACACAATCCTCTTGATGCAGCTTGTCAAGAGTTAGCATCCAAAGCTAATCTAGCTTCCAAATGCTCTTGTTTCCCTTGAAGAATTCTCAAAGTCTCAGGCTCCATCTGAGTTTTTCTAAAAGTTCAGACTGTGCTGTCTGTGAGTTATCTGGAGGAAGGCTGAGTTAAAAGTTCCATCGCCTCCCCCCCACCAAGACACTTGGACTGTCAGCTATATACAGCATAAGAGACATTGGCTCCTTTGCCTGAAAAGCTCCTTGCACGGCCTAGAGTGAGTATGAAATGAAAACAGTAGTTGTATAAATGTCATCTGCTTGGCAAATGTCAAGAGATTTGCCAACACGTGAATAATGAGCAAACAAAGTTTGGTGGGACTCACTGCCTGCGTATCCTGGCCCTGTAAGAAAATGTTAGCTTTGAATATGGAGTAGCTGGGCAATTCTTGGATTTTCAATACTTGTTTAAACAACTTTAATACATCTTCATTATCATCACTATCATTAAAATGCAAATAGGAAACTATATGCAGCTGTGGGACACAAGAGGACGGTGTACAAGCTTTCAGTATACCTGTCAGTGGTACCATATTTGACCACTGACCTTGTAGACCTTGTAGGTTTTGACTTACCTTGAGCTGCTGGCTGACTTTCTCTGTCACTACATTAATCCTCAAAGGACCCTCTGCAGTCTTTCTGGGTTTACCACAGCCCACTGTGTTAAGTTTAATATAGCCCAATAGTTTATATTTCTTGACTTCTCTATTTCCTATATGCTAAAAATCTTAACCATGGAATTGCTGGAAGCAAATCTGTTATTGAATTTGTATAGCTTTATTGTTTCTGCCTGTTTTAAATCTGTTGAGTTCTCCAGTGAGTCAGAAATTATTATTTAATGTTTACAAATGACCTCCAATGCTCTGAAAATCATTCTCTATTTATACTGTAATCTGTTTACTGGGGATTCTAAATTTATTGCTGGTTTTTCTGTAGAAGCCCCAGGACATGAATGTGTTCCATGGAAAAGTCTTTTTAGTGCTAAAAAAAGGCATGTTTTTGTAAGATTGGGACTATTTGTAGCAAAAGAGTTTTATTAAAGCTTTTCTTCAATTTCCAACATCCCATTATATTGGAAAATATATTAAATGTACTGCATCTTAAAATCTGCCTTTTGATAAATGGCATTATATATCCAATTGCAGTGAATATTACAAACAATATATTTTGTATGATATTTTCAAATTAGATCTTAAAGAATGCTGCATTTCATTTGATGCTGGTCAGTTTGCTCCTTTTTACAATCATATCTTAAATATGATGCAGACTTAACTTTTAAACTTACCAAACAGTGATTTTTACTGTCCATAAAACTTCTATATTTTACCATTATGCTTCAGAGATTGTCCAGTTATTATTTCAGAGCCTTTCAATAGTAGTGAAAGGTAGCATTAGCAACAGGCTGAATTTCTAATGACTTAGGCCAGACTTCTTTCATGCTCCTCACAGTGCACAGTTCATGGCTTTCCACTCTGCCAGGAAGGAAAACAGCTCATCTGAAGGTGGATGTGCTTTTCTGCAGAGATCTACTGAATTTCACACATAAAATCCACTATCATTTTAGGCACAAAATCTCCCTAAGAAAAATGATCAAGTCACACCCATGACTGCCCATCAGGAATTTGTCAGCAAGTATTTTGGCTTTCATTTTAGAGTCAAAGGTTGCTTAAAACTACTGCTAAAACCTTTTCTACATAGGTTTGCCATAGGTGAGCAATGAAGGCATGGATGACAGCTTATACAAGAAGCTGAAAAAAGGTATTATCATGGTTTTTATACCTTTCAAAGCCATGCAGTTCAGTCTAATAGCTTACCTCGGAAAGAAACACTATATGAAAACAGTAAAAAAGAAGCTTCTTGCATCAGTCATTTTCTTATTTGGTACAAGTTACGTTATCAAAATTAACGTTTAATCTATTACATCCTGCTTCTTTAATATTTCAATTTCTATCACTCTCCTTTCATTAATAAGCTTATGATCGCCTTCTTAGAGCTCTGCCAGAACTCATCAAGAGCTCAACCTACAGATTTTCAATTTAGTCATTTTACATCGGATTAATTCAATCAGTGAACCATGACTGACATTATTTATGGACATGAGCCACCAAAGTACAATCTCTTTAAAGCTCTGTACAGTGAGAGTACTAATGGTGCTGGAAGTCAACCCAAAATGTTTTGCTTCTCTAAATATGTCTAGTCAGATGTTAACTGTTCTGCTTATAAATTTATAATAGAAAAGCAGTGCTGTGCCATTAACTTTTTAGGCAGAAAAGAGAAATACCTGAACACAATTCATATAATGCTTGAACCTCTAGATATGGACTAGTACTTCAACATATGGCATTGTCATTCCTGTGAGCATCCTGTGGCAAAAATATGTCTGTGTAACATTTTACACTTCTTAGAGTTCAGACAGTTTTTTAAGGGAGTCAAGGAAGGAAACACTATACCAGTATGCCTTGTAATTGGGAGTTCATATCACCAGTGCAAAACATTCTCTAAGAATTCAAAAGAAGTTGTATATAACCTCATAAGGTAATAATAATAAGAAAAAAAAGTTCTCTTTCACTGTTTCACCTCTTTCTCTTCTTCTTCATCCCTGGAATCTGCGGTGAAATTAGGTGCTAAATTCTCAATGCTAGTAGTCAACAGACCAAATTTTATCACATAACAAGCCCCTTCATGGCTCCTTAACGCTAAGAAGAGTTATTGCTTCAGGACTGCAGCCCTCGGGATTTGGGTTGGTGGAATTGATGGTCTGAAGGCTGTGAGCAGGCAGTCCATGACACTGCTTATCTTTTATCAAAGGCAATATATTTGTTCTAAGCCACCTAACTAGCTACAATGTAGAGCTGTCTAAAATAAATACGTGAATAGAAAATATGTAGTGATAGATTGTGTCACGTTAATGAAGCATAATTAGCAAGAAACACTTCTGCAGAGCTCTGCTCTTAAAGTGTTTGGAAGAGTTCGGTCAGAAAAACTAGCTAGTCTGAAAATTATTTAAGTGAGAATTATCAAGCCTCCATTTTGCTATCAATTATTGGATTTAAGTTCACTAGCAATGAAATATTAAAAGATTCATTGTAAATAAATATATATTCTTCGGTTGCAATTTAAAAAGTCAAAATTTCTAGCAGACTCCAGACATTTATTTCCTACTTTAATTAGCAAGTGGAATTGGGGAGGGGGAAGCGATAACTTGTACTGCAGTCAGTGTGCAACTGCCAGCTTTATGAAATGAAATATTGCTATTAGATGCAGTTCGTAGAAGTGCAATATTTATTTTTAACGAATGTGGTGGATCGTGAGGTGGATAAGCTCCCTTTGTTCTTGGATTAGTTCTTAATTTTGTAGAATTATCTGTACAGTCTTTGTCATCTCAGTTTGCACAGCTAAGGTCCCTGCTGAGGTGCTGAGGGTTTTTTTTTTTCCCACACTGGCACATTTTGAGAAAGTGGGAACAGAAATGGGCTTAAAATGAAAACAGCTTTTCAGCTGTAAGCATTGAGTAGACATGTTCTAGAGTTTTCTGACAAAATGGTTTTCCTGTCAATTCAACAGAACATTTCCTAAGAATGTACAGAATAGTTTTTGACAAGAAAGTGTCTTAGCTCAATAATAATAAGTAGGTTGGAGTCCTCTAACGTGGAGTGTAAAAGAGAGATTAAATCCTTTTTTCTCAGGTAGAAATGACTCCTGGTTCATCTGATAAGTGGCTATTGATTGGTTTGTGTTTCATAACTTTCCTTCAAAGTCTGTAGTTTTTATTCAGTCTCTTCATGTTAATTAGAGAAGGGATTTTGTCTCATTAGCACAGGTGACTGCCCAAGTCACTGGACTGTCAAATTGGTATCTGTCCATGTCTGACCAAATGAATATTTAATTAATTACACAAAATTAACTCAGTAGCCTGATGATAATGACATTCACCTGAGACCCAGGCTCTGCTGTGTCTGTACTGCTACTGTTAATGGAAGGGTAAACACAATCCACTCTGAAGATTTTCCATTGTACATCCTTTGAGGAGTTAGTAAAATCAGACTGATTTAATCAGTACCTCTTATCCTGATGGCATGACAAACTCATTTTATCTAAAGATTGTCAACAGAGTTTGTATCATAAAGTTACCCACAAATGATTTGAGTATTCAATTATCTTTTGTAGCTAGTGAAATAAGACATTGTTTTCTTCTATGATAACCTCAAGAGATGGAGTGTGGCTTTGCTCCTGGAAAAGCATCTGGAGACACTTTTGATTCTTGTTTTCATCATTTAGAAGTGATGTAGCATTTCTTCTTTCATATTTTGTTTCTCAGTGTTAGAGAGGAAGAACATTGAATCACGACTTTTAAAAAATGAAATCCTTTGCCTGAGCATTCACTGATCTCTGTCAAATGCCAACTAAATATATACATATATATTCCCAGTCTCATTTCCTTCCTGTTTTCACAGATAATATATTTTGTAAGTTGCTATTGCAAAGCAGACATTCCCAATAGCTCACAATTAGCCTTTTTTGTTATTTTCCCAGAGAGGTTGGTGGGTTGTTGTTTTTTTTTAAGAATTATCTTTACATACTAACAAATAGGCAATTTCTATCATTATCTCTCTTCATACTTTTCTGGGAAAAGCAAATGCTTCAGATTGTTAAAAGGAGCTGCTGCTAAGCCTGCAACATCCACAAGAAAAGATCTCACAAACCTTGTGAATGCCTGGGATTGTGATGACTCTAAAAACTGTTTTTGTTTGTAAATTACCTTCATGGTACAAAGCGAAAGTCTTCTGATTTTGTTCTGAAATGGCATTTAAACTGTTACTGAGGGAGATAGCAGGCTTAAAATTTCAGATGATTTGTCTCCTCTTTCACTGGCAATGATTTTGAGCCTTCCAACTGCAAAAAACTCAAGATAATACAATACAAAGAATAAGTGTGATGAAGAGAAAAAGGAAAAGGAAAAAAGGAAAGAGGGAAGGGAAGGGGAGGGAAGGGAAGGGAAGAAGGAAGTGTGAGAGAAAGGCTCTTTCAGGCCATTGATTACTCAGCAGTAGCACACCACGCATTACACCTCACAAATAACCTTGTCAAAACCAATACCCTGCTAATGCATCCTTTGTTATGGCTTATGCCAATACTGTCTTCGTTGTATTCTTCAGTTTTTATGCAGCTACTAAAGAGAATTCTCGAGTTTTCCAAACTTAGAAAGTTGAGTAAGAACGAGTAGTTTTTTCACATGCTAGTTTTGTTACTGTAACTTAATAATAAAGCATAATGTAGGATTTTTGTTCACTTGTTTAAAGAGTTAAGCAGCCAAGGGGAGTTAAAAAGTTTAAAATGCCATTAAGAAAACAAAACAGTTCTTTTAGCATAGCATCCAGTCTCTTGCCTTGTTCAGATAGAGACCCAGCAGATGGAAGTACAGGAAACTTATCTATCCCCTGCTTTTTTTTTCATCTTCTCTGTGAATTCTTTCTTTGTACCTTGTTGGCATTTAAATTGATGGTCCGTGTTGAACAGAAAGGACATTCTGTAGTTTTGTTATATAAATTAGTCTGTCCATTCTTCGTTGCTGTACATTGTAAAGTGGTGTGCCATTATTCTGTGCAGTCATCTGGCTTTAAATCTCTTTCAAGTCCTTTAACATATTTTTCTATTTTAGCTAATCCAGTTTACCTGAAACCCAGGAGTGCCAAATTGAATTACACCGTGGTCATTCCTACTTAGCACCTCATCCATAGTTAATTTCTTGAGCTCTGTGTTTTATCTGTTTATAAATTTTTCATTTGCAACAATACTTTAGCTTAGCAAAGAAAGAGCTTAGAAGTCTGAGAGTGTTTTAATTAGTTCCTTTGTTAGTTCAGAATTTTTTGCTTTATTTTTAGCCAGCTGCCTGTGTAACAGAGGTTCATCATCCTTTCACAAACTCATATTCCAGTTTTTGGTGAAACACAATGAGTTATTCATTTCATAATGAGTTTCACCCACTCACTGATGCCACATCAGCAGTATTGCTGGGTGCTGAAATGTAAACTCTGCCCAGTTCGTAGCTGAGTGTGGTATAGGTTTGTCACTGCCACCTTAGGGTTATGACCAAGGTGAAATAAATTGTGAATTGTTAATCACAGGTTTGCACAGGAGGGAAATGACTGAAGAATAAGAACAGGTGATAAGTGTGATGATAAAGAAACTAACTAAAAAATAGAGAAATTGATGTTGAGAAGTTTCACGATAAGCTTTGGCATAGTGAGCTTCTGATGTGGACAAGACACTTCTGAGAAGAAATCACAATAATAGGAAAAACAGATGGAAGGATAAACCAGACAGAGCCTATCAAGCTTCTCAGACTTCCCAGGTATAAATTTAGAAAGAAGACTGGATTCTTAGAGGCAAAACATCAAAATGACATTAAGAGACCGCCTAGAGAGAATATAATATTTAATATGATACTCCCTAGCAGAGATGGAAAGAATAGTTAAGAGTAAGTGAAGAAATAACTTCTTCACTGAGAGACCTAATTTTTGTGGTTTAGTGAGGCAGAGGAGGTTTCAGAGCTATGAGTGGAAAAGTGAAAGGAAAAGGAGATCAGCTGGGAGGAGGTCAGAGCAGAGCAGTTAGGCTGAAGGACTGGAATAAAAATGGTTAAATGAAAGAGTGAATAGGGAAGAGCACTACGATTGTTAACCATTTTATAAAATTCTCCTTAAACATCCAGATCTTGAGAAAATAGGGCTGGAGAAGTGTGGAAGAGATGCCAAAGGCAGAAGGCAAATAACAGCCAGGTGATTCTGAAAGAATGAAAGTGCTTTATGAGGAAATGCAAGAACACTGGGGGTAAGAAGTACTACAAAACAATATGAGTGCAGTCCCCAGCTTTCTACCTGGGCAGAGCAGAAAATGGTAGGAAGAAAGAGCAAGAACAGGGTACAAGGATTTAATACTTTGTAGAAGAACAGTGGAATCTATCTGGATGCTCACAGAAATAGAACTTAGTACCGAAGGAAATGTGCTCACAAGCAGACATTTCTTATGAAGACTTTTAATTCAGCATTACACAAATTAATTGATAGAGGTGAAGAAATGTTGACCCTTGGTCTCTCATAAGCTAAGTCACAAAGGACAGACAGGGACAAAATCAGAGTGGAAAGGACATAGATGTGTGTTTGATCACAGCAAGATAAACAAAGGGAAATATATGCTGAAGGAAAATTCAAGTGGGAAGAAGTGATTCGAAGTAAGATGGCACATACCCAACCAACAACATAATCTGCTCTAAACTGTTTCCTCTTAAATAAATTAGCAGCAAATATTTAAATCTTTTTAAATTTGTGTACAAAACATGTATAAGTACCAGATAATGTAATGCTATCTAATTATATCACTCTTTGAGATTCAGATGATAAAGTATGCTTTTGAGAAACATACTATAAAATGTTGAAACTTTCATGGGTAAATATGTGTTTACAGCTTCTGTGGATAGAGAAACCTGTGGAGTTACACTTTTAAAGCGTATGGGAAGATTGGATGGCTGTAATGCATGGCTGATAGGCTTCGTGGTTCAAGGTCACAGAAAAGAGAAATGTTAAAAACTCAGTGGAAGTAGCTCATGAAATGTATATCTTGCAGTTTCTGCAAGTGTGTCGATTGTGTTCATCTTCAAATTTTACCTAAAGGTGTGTTTTGGCACATGCTGTCCCTAGACTGGATCATGTGCATTCAGTTAGTATCATAAATTAATATGATTATGTAAATTCTTTCTATTGGTTTGGGACTTTCCTAAAGCTCTCGTCACCTTTCATTAAGATACAGTCTGATATAAGATGGGTAATGTTCTTGATGGCCTCATTTGAGAAGCTGGGAATGATGTATATATTATGAGCTCAATCTCTACCATCAAATAACCAGACAGACAGCACTGAATATGTTGAGAAATTCAGCAGAATGTTTAAGACATTCATAGTACAGAGCTCTGCAAATCCGCAATGCTGAATAAGCAACAGGAGCATTAGCCTATTTAGATGCTAAGAAGGATGGGATTTTAAAATTACCCAGCTCCTTATAATATTTATAACTGGTTTGGTTAGCATACATTTCACTAACATTCATTTTATTCTGACATAGGAAACTGCATTCTGATGATTTTCCGAACCGACCTTGAATAGTGGATTGTGACTACACTCTGGAGGTGGCTTTGGGATTGATTTCTTTTTTTTCCTAATTGGCTGTTGTTTGACAAGCCAGTTCTATTCAAAAACCATATATGAAATATTAGGTAATGTATGCTAATTGTAAAAATCCTCAAGAGTTTAATCTGCTGTAGGCTTCTTGTGAATTTAATAAGCCTCTCTCATAATAAAACGTGTCAGAAGGGGCAAATATTTTGCTAGCACAGCTTGTAACTGATTGTTTGTTACGCTGTTAGCAAGTACTCACACAACAGAAGTACAAGGCAGTCATTTTTAAAAAGAAACATTTGGTTTAGTGCCTTAAGGGCAAAGAATATTACTATATTTTTAAGATGCATTTGCTTTCTCATCCCTACTAGCAACATGTCAATTTTTGTGAGGATTGCAAGTTATTCGCCTTAGGAAAAGCAAAATCAACATAATGAAGCAGAACACAGTTGAGCTGTCTAAAGATGCTTGGACTGGAGGAGGGTGGGGAAGAATGTCATTGATTTTCCCCCTGTAGTTGCAAAGTGACAGCAAGATTTTGGAACCTTTATGATTCAAGAAAAGAAGAAAGAAAAAAAGAAAAACACCACCTCACCCTCTTTGGGCAGTAGAACTCTTTGATATGTAGGTTTATGTTGCTTGTGATTGAGCTATTACTATCAGTAGAATAAGGAAGGCCAGGTCATAAACTGTACTGAAAGACACAGAGCTGATACAGATCAAGATATTATTTCACCCCACTTGTGTGGCCCAAAGTTTCATTCTGCCAACTGGCAGTATCTGCAGAGATGTGAGATGTTGGGGTTTAGTGATGGTAGACTTTTCAGTCACCTATACTTGGCCAAGAAAGAGGACAGTGTTAAAGCCTCTATGTCCAGGATCTCCGGGACATTGAGCAGTCTAATCCTGCCAACAAGCCTGCCATGAACTTTGGCCTTGCTAAGTAACTTGCACCTTTCTGCTTGCTCACCATTGTAACTTGAAATATGAGCTGCGGGAGAGAAATGGTGGAAAATGACTGCTCTTCAGATTTGGTGAAAAAAATTTTGAAGGTATGTGATTGAATGAAATACAACATAGAGAGGAAGGATTAGCTTTCCTTCCCAACCAAACGTGACAGCTAGAATTAATCTAACATGCCATCAGCAATTCAGCTCCCTCAGAGATCTTGGCGAGTTCCACCAGCAGAAGGAGGCAGACTTGAACGATACAATATTTTAATATCAAAATAAACACATACTGGGCAGAGAAAAGGTACTTCATCCTCTTAGAAAGAGGTTCTTTTCTAGAAGTGGGGAAGAAAATCCACATAGGCTGTCAACGAAAAAAGGAAAAAAATCCACTGCCAACAAAGATGCTAAATGTGCTGCATGCTTCAACTCTAAGCACACTGTGCAGAGTACCAGGACTATACAGTGCCCAGAATCCAGGGTTCAGAAGTGGCTGCTGAAGATTACTACAAACTGAGGAGTGGTAGAGAAGATTTCAGCTTTCATTATGAACTTCCTGCTATGTCCCCTCCTCCTCTGAAATTCAAGGCACTTCATTTTATTTTCACATAGTTTGGTGTCTGAAAATCCTTTTTATCTTTGTACAAAAATAATGATGAAAAGGAAAATAATTCTCTTATGAAAATTCATGAGAACAGAGGCAGAGTTTAGAAGCTGTGTTATTTATTCCAGAGCCCATAATGACTTTAAAAACACGGGGATTTTATGTTTGTGTGGATTTCTTGTTTTGGTTCTCTTCCTTTGAGTGCTTTGCCAGCTTCCATATCTGTGCAGCTGTAGAACATATGTATTAGGTAAAAAGTAGCAAGTCGTTAAAAACTTAGATTAAAAATGAAATTGCCTGTAGACAAAATAATCTGTTAGCCAAGAACGCAGAGGACTTTTTAAACATCATTTTTATGTATTAAAGTGCTTAAAGGCAGAAGTCCACATACTTCTCTAATGACCTTAATAACTACTTAATCTCACAGGTTTTTTTTTGTCCAGGAGCAAGTAAGGCCATGTGCTAACAACTCAGAAGGATGCGAGAACTGACCAATCGTGGGACTGTGCAGAACTAGCTGCCTTGACCCTTTAACACCATCCCTATTTTAATGCCATATTGAACCTGTCCAGACATAGCCCTTGCTGCTGTCTGAAGGGCCTTGCTCAAGCTGTTACAACAGAGTCTTTTCAGATCCAGTGGCAGTGTTGTATATGGAGTCAGCCTGACAGTCTGCACTTTTTCTGGCCCTTTTGGACCTCTGAATCTATGTCAGCCTTTCCAAATTCTCTGATCCTCTTAATAACTGCCAAAAAGAAATTTCCTTCATCTTGCAGAACCAATAACCTCAAGCACCCTGGGCTGTAAGACCCTTTGATCTCTTTCAAGAGTTGGTTGCTTGCTGAGTCTGGAAGGATGTATGAAAAAACCTTCTGGGTTTTTCACCTGCGAAACATGTCAGGACTTTTTCTTGCAAAATGTCTTCCTATAGCAAAATGGTCATCCCTCCCTATATCTAGCTGAAATGTTCCTCCCAGTGCATAGCTTCCCCTGTGCTTTGTTATACTGCTTTCTTTCTCATGGTTAGAATTAGAGGCTTGACTGTTCCTTATATCTTCTTGGATTCTTCTTCTTCCTCTGGAAATACCTGGTTTGCATTTCATTAGAATGATGCTTCACCTACAGATACACTTTGACCTCAACAGATGGGATTTTCCTTTTTTACTCTTCCCTAAACTTTTCATCTCCAATTCTATTTTCCAAGTGCAGCCTGCTGTCTGAGAAAGTCCTAGGGGTACTGGTGCTCACTAGCAATGGGCAGATTCAGGAGAAATTTTCATGTAAACCTTATTCTGCTTTGATAGAAAGGCACCCAGTCACCACCAGCCTATTAAGAATCTTCACACATCTACCAAAGAAACGCCCATGTCTGGGAGATACAAAGGCAGCACAGAAAAGTAATCAAGAGCCTTAGTACAATCAGATAGAAATTATTTCTCTGAATGATAAAATCAAGGAAAGCAGTAGCCTCTAAGTCCAACAAGATGACAGTGAAAAGCCAAGGCAGTCCTATATGTTGCATTTTTTTCCATGTAGAGGTGTAAGTGCCAGGTAGAAAAATGACTATATGCATATGTCCTTCCTCGTTTTACAGTGTTTGTATTGAATAAGGAGATTACATCTAATTCAATCGCTTTGTGTCATTTTTTTTTAGGGTAACGTGTGTAGTTTGCTTTATTTGCATATCTTGAATAGAAGGGGAATTTGGTTGTGGCCCAGGGTATACACAGATCTTGTAAAAAAATATTAAAGGATGCAGAAATGAGGCCAAACTCTTAGCTCCAATAAACAGAACACAGAAATGATACAAAGAGGGAAGAGAGAGCATTGCCATATAAACTAGCAAATTTCAGCTCTGTCACTCCTTTCCTTAAGAACAAGAGAAACAGCTTATACAAAGGAAGGATAGAAACAGCCAGACACTACAGGGTTTATCTTCACTGTGACAAACTTCCTTCAGGGAGACAAGAACCAACTGTTCACAAGGCATAGGGAAGCTACAGGCAGATCATTTTAAACTCTTTGCTCCAGTTTCAAGAAACCATGTGAGTGTGCTGTTAGAGGTTCTTTCAGCTTCTCAGAAAGCCCAAATACTTGGCACTGAAGTTTTCAATCTTATTACAGTACGTGGTTGAATGTGATGCATGGCATCATTGTGTGGCATGAATGCCATCGGCTTGAGAGGAGGTCTGAAAAGAAAGAAAGATGAATGAAGAGAATCTAAATTTTGAGAACTGTCTCCACAGCCATAACTTCTGGTTACACAACGTTAAGGTTGTATGTGGAATCTTGACTATGGCTGCGTTGCATTTATGATAAACTGGCACACCATGTAGACATCCAGTGGCAGTGTCATGAAGTATTCAGTAATTCCAGTTAATCACCATGATATAATTGGGTTTTGTCCAGTTGGTATTTTCTAATAAATTTTCTATTCTTATTTTCTAATAATTAAAAAAATCTGGACCAGCTCAGTATTATTCAGATAGGAACAGAAGTAATTAGCTGTATTATTGTAGGAAGCAGAAACACAGAGAGGTGAGTGTTGTAATTCGGACATTGTACTGAGTCAAATTCTTTGCTTGTGTAGCATCTCTGAAACAGTGACTTCAGGAACCAGAAGAGACAGTACAAATCTCTCTGTTTCATTTACCTGACCCTTTCTGTTAGAAGAAATTGTGTAACTTGTTTACTTTTTCCTGGGGAATTTTACACTGTTATTTGCATTTGACCTTTGAAAATTCATTTAACAAAAACTCCTTTGTGTAAAGAAGTGTCTTTTTCTTGTCCAATAAAATTACTAAGTACAACCTAAAGTCCAAAGGAAGAAATTTTTACCTACTGTCTCATTCTTCCCAAAACTTTGGCAGTGCTTTCAAAATAAAACCCAGCTAGCCCATGCTCAAAGGAGCCTGCTTTATAAGTGGATGAAAATCATCACTGTTTTACCTGCTAATGTGTTGTACATGCCTTTGGGAATAACCAGTTTTGAACAAGAGAAGCATAAACTTAATGCTGCACATTTGGGAATAAAAAAGGTAAATTTTGTAGATTTTGTAAGTAAGTTTTAATTTTAAACTTAATATTTGTATGAAAAACATGAGAGAAGAAGTATAGCTACAACGGTGTCAGACATTCTGGATGGAAAGCATGAAATCTAGTGCATTTTATTTCTTTATTAATATTAAAGTTCATTGACAGCTGGAATTGAATTTGCACTTGGAAGATCAAATGTAATTACATAAAAGCACAGAATCGGTCTTGCTTGTATAATCTGTTGATATTTTGGCTGTTTTTAGCTGGCAGTGAAATGACACATTTATTGAAGCAAAAAAATTGATATACTTTGCCATCTTAAAATTTCTGATTTTCTTCTGACTTACAGTCATTAGCTCATGTGGCTAAAATATGCAGCTACTAAAACACAGTCTGTTTTTCCCTTAAAAGCTCTTGTCTCAAAATTAAAAACTGATATCCTAAATATATCTGTTTCAAATTTAAAAGGCACTACTTCTGACCCCTTTTTTTTGTACATTGTGGAGTTATGTCGTCCAATATTCACCAAAGCTTTGCTTATTCTTCATAAACAGAAGAGATGAGGTACAGAACAGGGCTAAGACATCATTGTCTTCTCAAATAAACGAATTCAAGTCTATCATTTAGTTCAGTAAATGGTAAGAAGATGAACTTTGTGCAATAATCTGAAAGCTTTGGTTAAAATCTGCATATCCTTCTTAGGTCTTTTGCTCAGCCATACTGCAGTCTTGATGCTTTTTGTTGGTCAAATGAACACGAGGCTGAGTATGGCCTTAAAAGATAAAATATTCCCTCTTTTTGCTTCAAAAAGTTTTGAAATTTTCCCAGGACATTTCAAGGCAAATAAATTTGAAAGTGTTCATGGTTCTGGGACCTGTCTAAAATGCAAAAGTAAATGTAAATAAATGCAAACTGATTTATAGTAAAATGTGAAATATTTCCTGACTGAAAACAGGCTCTCTTAGAAAACTGGTTTTTGCACAAAATGTCATTTTTGAGCAAGGGCCTCCATTTGGGTCATGGCCGGGCCGTGGGTTTTTCCTATATATACACACATAGACTGAATATAGGCAAAAATGAGAACTACAAGCAGCGCTGTTGGTCAGGAATTACACTTTTAAAATTATTACTACTACTGTAAAAACTGTAACCCCAAGTGCAGTGTTGTGTTCATTCAGTTACACAGCCTTCAGCTGAAGGCAGGGTTCAAACCCTGCCAGCAGACTGTCCCAGCAGCAGGAGCTGGTGCCACCTGCCAGGTGGGACAGGGCTCTGGGATTAGCAGGGCTGCCAGCTGCACCATCCTGCACTGACTGGGGCTTGGCTTCCCCAGGCACACCTGGAAGCAATAAACTCGGGGTGGAGTCATCTTTCCTGAGATTCTGGTCTTTTCTACAGCAGAAGCTTGAAAGATGTGTGTTGGAGGGTAGGGTCTGTGGCTTAGAGGAAAACTGAACAGTGTGCTTGCGTGGGGTGGAATGATGATGTCTAGAAATCTTGCTGCGTGCTTTATCTTCCTGCGTGAGCAAAACAGATGTGGTTGCCCCATGTTTTCACAGCATGTGGTAAGTGCTATGTCTGTATAGCGAGTAATGAAGCTGAGTCACTCTGTGTTCTCCCTGTGTCGAAGCATGAGTGTTTTCAGATGCTGAAAATTCTTTATGCAGTAAAATTTTTAGGTACTGAGTTCTGTAAAACTTAACTGCTCCTTAAATCTTACGTTTTTCAGTTCATCAGCCTGAAAAGTGAAGGCAGACAGTGTTCTTCTGTTTGTATTAAGGGCAAGATACTCATGTCTGTCTTCTAAAATATGAGAGACGTTTCGTTTTCTTGTTATAAACATGGTGGATTTTGCCCCTGATTTGTTCTCTCTGCTTAATGGTTGCCTTCCAGTGATTTGTTGTAGATCCTTTCAATTCTCAGTCTTGAAGCAGGATTAAAGTTGGTTAAGTTGTCCGGGGGGGGGGGGGGGAACAAAAAAAACAAAAAAAACCCACTTTAATTTGTTTAATTTGTGTTGGCCTTCCTTGCCCCTGACTATTTACTCTGAAACAAGATGATTAAAATGATTAGCATAGCAAAACGTGCTCCCGGAGTGTGTGAATGTGCCCTTCCATTGAGAAGGGATTTGCAGGCTGTCTGCTTGTGGCAGCTACCATCTAGTTTTTAATTTGTTTGTTTGGCTGTGTGATGTGTTGTTAGAGGTTATAGGCTTGAACAGCTTCCAGAAGTCTTATCCCACCTCTCACAATGTCATTTTAGGAAAAACAAACAGGTTTACTTTTGGGAAAAAGAAGTGGCTATTTCTTGGAAATCAATGCTTACCTGTGTTTTTGGCGTTGAAGAGGGATCTGGGCATCCACTGAAAATTTTCAACTATTGCTTACCCAACCAAGCTGAAAAAAGCAGCAGTTTATGTCTTTCTTCAAATACAGTGATGTTTAGTGCTAATGTTTTTGGCAGAACTGTGGCTTTAAAATAATGATTTTACTTTTGAAACCAAAATGGCCACTGGACTGCACTGCCAACTAAATCACAAACCCAGATGTTAGCAATCACTGCAGGTTTCTTGCAGTAATCCCTTGCTTCTAAAGTTGCTAACTTGCATTTTCCTTTGGAAAGAACAAAATACTTTGGGGCAGACTCCGCTGTGGATTCTTGTTATTAAGTACTGCTCTGTTTTGAGAGAATAAGTTTCCTCTTAACATCAAAAGAAGATTCTGATGATGAAAAGGGGAGGAGCAGTGCTGTTCCTTCCAGGTCTGTAAATGAAACACCTCAAGTCCAGGTGAAACCATTGTAGTTAGGGAATGTGGGGAGGCTCAGCTCTCATTTGCATGGCTCATCATTGACTTCAAGGCAGCTGCAGCAGGAATAGAGCTTAGCCCCCAGGCCGGGTTTGTTCTCTTTATTCTCACTGAAGTGGTGGAGGAGGTCAGACTTCATTATATGCTGAAACAACATGAATTGGTCAGCTTTTAATTACTTTTCCTTTATTATTTTAAGTGAGGATGGAGGAGTAGAAAACATGACCGGCTTTCTAAAAATTTTGCAGTAAACAATGGCTTTGTAGTACCAAGGCTGAAGTGGCAAAAGCAGGAGCAGAGAATTGGAGGCTGTAGGTCTGTGCAGGACAGGCTGAGCAGAGTGTTCCTGGAGCAGAGATTTCTTTGAAGGGTATGATGGATACATCTTGGTCCACAAATGCTCTGTGATGTATTTTAGGCTTGTCTAACAAATCACAAATCCTCGAGGCTTTGAGTGACATCAGTCCAGTTAAGAACTTCAGTCTACACTTAATTTTGATGAGGCGCTTGTTAGCTCAGTCACTCATCTTCATCCTGAATGTTTTGTGGTTAATGGCTTTGACAGTGGTGCTGTATGAGATTGTAGTGGAAATGCTAAATCATGGCCTGAAGCAATGACTGAGCACCTGACTGGAAGGCAGGACCAGCCCAGGGGAGCTCAGGTGCATGCAATGCTCTTGGGTGACCTGAGGGGATGGAGCCAGAATCCACCCCTTCCCAGACCTCATTTAAGGGTTGGCAGTGGACACGAGGGGATCTTGCTGGAGATCCCTGACTACTAGAGGCTTTCCAAGGCTAAGTAGTTTCTCTTCTGTCTGTGGCTGCTGCATTTGGGCTTGTCCTCATTTGCTGCAGCCTAGGATTGTGCCATCCTGCCATCACTGTACTTTCCATCATGTTATAGCATTACAGTGTTACACATATGTTTCAGGTTTAGATTTCTTACCTGTTTTTTTTGTAACCTAGTACTTCCTTTTTGGACAATTTTACATAAAGACAAGATTTCTTCTTTTGAGATTATGGCAATCAAGGGTTGTGAAGGTAGAACTGCTTTGGACCATAATGCATCCTTTTGTTGCCTCAAAAGGGAGAGCAGCACCTTTTGTGTCTTCTGTCTACACTGGCCACTCATCAGTGTTCCTTACATCAAAACATTTTGGCTCATAGTAAAAAGCAGTGCTGGAGGCAAAGGGACTATGGAGAAGTTAAAAGTACTGATAGAAAAATGAAGTGGTTTGTACAGCCCCAACACCACAGTGAACATATCTGCAGAGTTGTCTGGTTTTAGAGCTAAGCAACCCCATATCTGTGGTGTTCAGCATGTTGTGCGCTAACTTAGCAAGGCAGAATGCATCTGAAGGAGGGATGCTGCTCTGTGGATTAAGAAAACTTCTTCAAAATAACAAGGGAATTTAGTCTTTAATACTTTGCTTCTATTTTCGTAGTTTGTGATATCATGATTGGATTCCTCCTGTGGGCATAATCTTCTTTACAGAACTAGTCATCACTGTGACAAAGGTTAGACTAGGAGAAAACTTGAACCGAGATGAAAGAGTAGAATTTTTATTATTTCAGCAACTGAATGTGTCATTACATCAGACAGTATTGTCTTGCAAATTGCAAGCTGTAGTGAAATTGCTTTAAAATATCTGTATATATTTTTCTAAAGCTGTGATAAGGTTATTCAGTGGTGCATTGAAATAGATTTCTAGCTGAATCTTTGTATCAGTTCGTTGTTTTTTTAACTATAGTATGGGAACAGATAGCAGTTATTATTCTTAAGTCTCCTGCAAAGTTGATGCAGTGCTTTCCCTTTCCTTGTAAATCTTTTCAAGTGAAAGACAAGTGCACATGGCCAAAACAAATCTGTATTGTAATTCTGACTGCTTTATAAAGGAAACTTTTTATCAGCTTACAACAGTGTATTGATGATAATTAGTAAATGTTGCATCAGCCGAGTAGTTCATTAATAAAGGAAAAAGAGCCATTAATCAGAATCAATTGCACATGGTTTGCAATAAGTTTTTGGAGCAGATGTGTCTCATACTCATTTTTAATGTAATATTCAAGTAGACTGTGTGCAAATGTACGTGTAGAATTGGAGATGCCCTCTGTCACTCTCTATTGTTCCTGGTGGCACTGTCATTGATCTGAGAATAGCAGCTGTACAGAAGTTGGAATATTAAGCATGCTAGTGCATTGTACACAGTTGTTTGATCTGTGCATTTTTATAACCATAATGTAATATTTCTGTAACAGTTTTGCTCCTAAATTGCTCCTACCTGCTTTTAATCTGAACTTAACCTTAACAATTTCTTTTCATGAATGCTAGAAATATCTTCCTCCTGGAAAGAAGTGTTGGGTGTCTGTGGAGCTGACTGGCTGTACAGGCTTGAATTTGGCAACTCAATGGAAATGCAACCTGCTTTAGCAGTTCTGCTTGCTTGGTTCATGGGGAACGTGGCGTGGTTTAACAATGCTTAAGTGAAATTGTTTGCAGATATAATTCAAAATGAAGCTGCCAAACACTGTTAGTCTAATAGTGCATAACAATTTATGACTTTCAGGCTGTCTGCAAGAAATATGCCATATTTTAGAAGCATTGTTAAGAGCAGTGTTTAATTTAACTTGTTTAAATGATTACTGTGGTGAAAACCAGGCTGTGCTTTATTCAGAGAAGCTTTCATTCTTCCGTTTCACACAGGCATGTTAAAAACAACAAACAAACAACCTGATGTCTCTTGCTTTACAGCATTCGACAAAAGAAAGGGAACTTGGGCCAGAAGCACTGGGCAGGACCAGCTAACATAGTGAAATGCAAGCCGTGCCCCAGCATGCATGCCAGCCCTGTCTGTGGCTCTGATGGGCATACATACACTACCAAGGTAAGTACTGCTTGTGCCCTACAAACCTTTGAGCTGTGGCTGTCCAGACTGGAATATAAAGATGTAATAGTTGTAGCTAGTAGGCAGCATTAGAGTCTGCTTCAGCTCTTTCCTGTTTAAATAGTGCTGATAAATTGACATTTTTGCATATCTTACGAACGTCAGGTTGGGATGACACACAGGCATTTTATGGCTGTCATGATTCATGTTTCTCGAAATAGCTTGTTCTTGCTCATGAAGTAGAATGTTTCCAGTGCTGATAATGCAAAAGAAATTTGAGCAAAATTTCTTACTCACTCAAAAAGGATTCAGAGTAGTTCTCGTTTATAAATTTGGTCCTCAAATGTTAAAACAACGTGGTAGTGTCATTGTTCTGTGATGGGTGGTTTTTCTTGGCTTTATTTGCTTGTTTCTCAGACTGTGTTGTTAACATATAGCAATTTGTTTACATCTCCTTTAGTACTCTTGTGTGCCAGATGCAGTGTATATGGTACCATAAAAAAGAAAATTCTCATAACCCAGCAGGGATAAATTGGCTCATTGTTATACTAAAAATATGATCACCTTAGGGCTTGATTCAATAAAAGAAGCTGTCTTCACAGTCATTCAGCAGTCCAGATCTCTTATTATCAAATAAAGCCTTCCATGTCTTGGGTGCACATTCCATAAAAACTGCTTCAGGCATTGGAAGTCATGTTTAGGGAGTGCCTCTAAAGTTTTCTTCTCTTCCAGCATTCAAGGTAAAATTGACAGTCAGTAGAACTTCCCTTTAAAACCCAAACAAAGCCTCTGAAACACCCAGGGAAACTAAAAGATCAAGAGGGGAGTGTTGTCTGCTGTGACTCAGGTCTGATGTCATCAGCACTGTTATACTCCTTTCTCTTCTCAGTTGGGCAGCTTGACTGCTTCTTCCATTAACAGATGCAGATATTAAAATGCTGCCACTGCTAATTCATTTAAGCCTGCCCTGTTCTGGCCAAAGGATTTGCATAGCCAAAGGAGCAAATCAGCAGAAATTTTCTTGCACATACAGCATACACTAAGTTGCCTGTTAAATAAACTATTCTTTAATACTCTCGAATGTTTAATATAGTACTGCAAAATTGGCATTAAGGATTAAAATTGAGCTTGTTTTGGAATCACCTTTTTACCTCTGGACTTTTGAGAATACAAGATAGTGAAGGCTATTCCCTATAGATTTGTCTGTGTACCTAGTCATCCTATTGAAGTCATTTCTGTGCATCTTGCCTTCATCGCTGCCCAGTCTTTTTTTTTACTCTTATTTATCATATGATTTGTTTCTTCAAAGCTTAATTTCAGACCTTTAAAGCAAATTTTTTGGCTGCAGAGTTTGATCCAGAATGATCTTTGATGAAACGTGGAAGGTAGAGGACTGCTGGTTTAATTTGTTTCATTTTTCATGGAAACTTCAAGATATCATTAAGGATTCAGTTCCAGGGAAGGAACCTAGAATGCATTTTTGTTATTCTTCTAAAGAGTGTTTTAGTCATTCCTGACTGGACAGTAAAATCTTCCAGTCATAACAGACTGTATGGCAACACAGTAAGGGCATTGTCATTCTGTTTGCACTGTCAGCTAATCTTTAGGCTGTCACACCCTGTTCTAGTGGTTTCTCTGGAGATGGTGTTCTAGAAGAAAGTATTTTACTCACGTTAATTACAACACAAATGATTCAGGGGACTATCTGTGCCTATCTCCCTTAACTGAAGGGATTAGGATTTTTTGAAGGCAGCTATTCCCGTAGCAGCAAGGGAAATGTTATAGGACCAACAGTGTCTTACTTTTGAACCTCATTCCTGGGATGTGGTGTTGCTGCTGGTTGTCACTAGAGATGTTCAGCAGCTGATAGTGCATATGAAAAGCATGAAATGGAATCACATTCCTCACTGATATAAACATTCTGTATTAGCATTGGGTTCAAGCATCCACCAGCATGGCAGATTTTCTTAGGTGTTATTAAAATAATTGTTTTTTCATTAAAAGCAATTTATTTTATTTTCTTACACAGGAGTTGTACTGCTTCAAAGTCTCTGCATCATTTAGGTATTAAATCTGGTTCCTTTTCTGAAGTGTTTCAAAACTTGTTGATATGTGTTACTTTATCAGCTTCGTAAAGTGCAGAAGTTGAAGGGAGTTAAAGTCTGTGTTTATTCTTGTTGGTTTGTTTTCCATAGAGCAAATGTGTTTTAAGGGAGGTGTGATTCTTAAGTTGTGTCAGACATCTCCATGTTTGGATATGGCAAACATTTAAAGCAGGTGGAAAATGCAGTCTGGAACGCCTCAGTTCTCATTTGTAGTTTGTACCAATAGATCCTAGTGCCTAATGAACTTGTGGGATTTTATCTTCATGGAAATTTAGAAAAACTCTTATCCTTTTTATGTCAACTTTGAACTACCAGTGTGTTAAGTTTGGCAAAAATGGGTCTGCTTACTGCTTGAGTGTTTTTACGTACATGTGTCCTCTCTGCTATTACAAACTTGTGAAAAGAGATTGCTGTTCCCTGGATATGAAGAGCTCTGTTTAATACTCCAACAATATAAAGCATTTCTGTAGTATATTGCAGTCACAGCATTCAAAGCTCTTTAAGGCACTAATGGATTAAGCTTGTGAGGGTAAGTAAGCTCAGTAAGGAGCACTGTGTAATTAGTTAATGTTTTTGTGAGCAACACATTAAGTATAACTGTGTAGCTGTCAGTTTTACAGGAAGTTTAATTAAGCTAGTTAATAAAGCAATTACCTGAACATGACAGTGACTGCACTTAACTAATCAGAAAATGAAAATAAGAATGATCTTAAATTACAAAACATACCACCTCAATGACTAATGTAGCCTTCAAAGACAGAAAGGTACATTGGTATAATTATTATGCTTCTAATTAGGTACATTGTTGTTCTGCAAATTTTAATTAAATCATTGCAAACTAATTAAATCTGTGATCATGCCTTTGTTGGAAAATGGAAAAATCACCTCCTGTTGTCATAACATTAGGTAACAAATTTGATATTAAGAGATGTGCAAGAGAAATAATTTTCCAGCAATCTTGAAATGGGAGACAAAATAAAGGCCAAAATAACCAGACACTATTAGTTAAATGTGTTTATTGTGAGAGCTGCTACGTTTAACTAGGAGGAGCCTGCATTCAGGGGAACAATACGTGAACACTTGTAGTGTCTGGATGTAGCTAATATAGTGCAGTATGGTCAGACCTTTTCATAACCCAAATGTTGTCTGGGTTGCCTGTCCCTCAGCCTTCCTGAGAACAAAGCTGATGCTGTTCCTGATGGAAAACAAGATGAGCAGCAAGTCTTAGCAAGCAGTAAGGTCTGTGTGGTCCTCAGCTGAGTGAGGAATTGGTTGAAGTTCTAAGTTAACCCTTTTGGTTGGCTTTCTGAAAGACAGAGTAATGCAAGGTAGGAAATGGTTCTTTGCTCTGGGTTCAGAGCTTAGCCAAATGTCCTGAATCTGTCATGTCCTGAATGCGTGTTAGATCTGGAATCCTACTTAATTCTGCTACTGACCTGTGTTACGAAGCTGAGATAACTTGTATTTTTCACTTTCACAATTGGAATAGATCTGGTCCATGTTAATAAAATACTGTAGGTTCTCAAGATCTGGAGCAAGGCTTTCAGTTTAACTGCCTTTACTCCTGAAAATAACAGAAACTCAGGAGGGCTTTGGGAACACTAGAATTTGTCTGATCTGGAGTGACTCTGGTGATCGTTCACTTGTCTAGATCACATCCACACAGTACTCTCAGCAAAGTAGACCATCCCTCTACCCATGACCCGGGGCAGTGAGTCTTGAGCCAAAAGTGTTGTGAACTTGTTACTGCATAAACAAGTCCTAGATAGCAAACCTTATCCTTTGGAAGGTAAAACATGGAGTCTTGTATTGTCCCTACAGCAGCTGTAAAGTTCATTTGGCGTAGCTGCTCTCAATTCTTACTTGTGGAAGGATGGGATGGCTTTCATCAGCTTACCCAAGGGTGGATTTCGAAAGGCGCAGATGGCATTTAAGCACCATCTGTGACTTGGAAAATTTATCCCTTCACCTCTTAGTCTGAGTTTCCCTGGTGTCGAATTAGTTGTGGAAATCCTTGTCCTGAGTGCTGAGCACTTGTGAGAGAGTGCAGTAAATCACTCCTGCACAGCTCTATTCCTAAGTTTTCGTGGGGGCAAACTGCAGTGATGATTGTCCTTTTAAAATGACTTCTGCTGACACATACTGTCAAGATAAAACTGGTATAGTTATTTGCTATCAATACTGTTGTTCTCCCAAGGTTAGAAACCCGTAGGCTCAGATTTGTTGTCACAAATAAGCAAACAAAATCCTGCTCTGGGATCTAAGCTGAGCTACTGTCCCCAGTCTTAACTGCTTGTTCATAGATGGATTTGATGTGTTCCAGTGCCACAAATCTCTTCACTTCAGCTGTGCTACTGGTCATTGTTTAGCTTATTATCAAAGGCATTTCTGTGTCAAATAACCATGTGATTGGGCAAGTTCCTGAGTTTTCTTTTAAATCCCACTTAGTTTTATGTTGAGGTAGAGAAGCTTCTGTATTTTAGTGATGTCAGGCTTAAGATTTTGAATTTACTAGCAATCTAATTTGATATAATTACTGGGAACGACCAGGCTCACATAACCACTGGTGTGTGCATGGTGGCTGCTTCTGAGACAGCTTTCCAACCAAATCCCAAGAATATATGTATTCACAAAATTCTTCACCTGGCATAGTATGAATTGTGAGCACATCTAAAATAGTTTTCTGCAGTGAATCAGCAACTAGAGGGAAAACTAAGAGCTCAGGGCAGTTCTTAAGGGTAAAGTCTACTTGGTCATACTGCAAGGTTAGAGGATTTATAAATGAGTAAGAAATTACCGTGGCTCAGGTCACAGTGCTTCTTCAGAGATTTGTACTTGCTGCTGTCCCTGTAGTTGTTGGGGAAAAGCTTTCATGCAGTTCTGCAAATTGAGATCAACTAATTCATTTTTCATGTTATTTTGTAACTAATTTATGGAGAATATTTCTAAATTCTCTAAAATTATATGTGGACAATGTTTTTTATTTTTTTTAAATGCAGTGGGGGGTTATAAATGCTGTGATGATAAGTGCAGAAGAGAATAACCTCCAGATTTCTGAACAAGCACACACCATCACTGAACGAGAGGAAAAGATGAAGCTTCAGATGTTGTAGCAGTGCTTCTCTCACATTTGACTGCCTTAAATTCTTTACAAGCCTGTTTCCCAAATGGCTCTGATAACATTTGTACAACTCTGTAAAGTAACTGAAAGAGCTCTTTTTTGTGCATGCTACGGAAGAGCAGGATTTTGTTGTTGTTGCCTTGAGTTTCATCTGTGCTCCCACAGGATAATCTCTAAATAAGCTGAAGAACCACCATTTGTAGAGTATTCTATGCTGCTGTTATGGAATTCACTTAAATGTACTGCAGTTCAATTGATAGGATTCGCATAAAAGTATCCTTAAAGTGGATATATTTTCATTTACCTATAAATAATCCTAGAGTTTAGTAATTAGAACTGCCATATGATGATGTGGCTTCTCATGTTCGTGCGTCACTTATTCCAGTTTAGAAGAGGAATATAATGTGTAGGAATACGAGGGGTTTTGCATTATTTTTTTTTTTAGTCATACATGTTCTAAATACTCTTTACCAAGCCATATCTCTAGCTTTTGTTATTGGAATTTGTAGTATGCTAACATTTTAATCTAGATTCTTGTCTGTCTGTCAGTTAGATTACTTTCTTTACAAAGCAAAGACTGATTGATGTTGAAGAAGGCCAACTCATTGAACCATGTGATCTTGAGTTTCTCCTTGCTTATTCTGTGGTTCTACAATATTGAAGGCAACGAGCAATGTTTTTCTTCTTAAAGCACCAAGATAACTACTGCCAATCATTAGAAGCATGAATATGTAACGTCCCCACTGTTAGCTGCTCAGTGCTCCAAAACCTTGGAAAAACAACTCTTAAGGAGTGTTCTTAATTTAGACCAGCACATATGTTTTAATGCAACTGCATTCAAGTTAACATCTTGAAAAGTGAAGTTAGGTACCCATCTTTAGGATGTAGGATGCTGGATTATTATATCTTTTATAAAGTGAACACCTCAGTTTGTTCTCCAGATCTTTCAGTCTTTCCTGGTGGGAGTGGTTCTGTGGCTGAATTCTCATTATTTTTTTTTTCAATTGCCATATTACCTTAGGCTACTCTAAAATGTACTTGTTGCTCAAGCACATCATCAGCAGTGACTTGCTTGAGCACATTCACCCCAAAGGAGAGAGCATTAGGTGTAGTTAGAGGAGAAGCACAACTTGGGGCTTTTTCTTTTTAAATATGGGGTTGAAGCCAGCACAGAATGACAGAAGACTGTACCTCTTAATAAGCTTCTATATTAAAATTGCAGCAGGTGCACAGGGAGAAAGAAGAAAGCAGCATGTAGACTGTGTCTTGTGTACTTTGAATTACTGTGTCAGTAGTGATGGATGGAGCAAACAATAAAATCTGACCTGTCACACAATGCTTGTGAGGCTAGGAGCCTTAAGGCATTTGTAATTGGCTTCAGCCAGCAATGTTAATGAAGGTGGATGAGAAAATTAGATTATTTGAATGATACAGACTGCTTTATATTTTTAGTATGCAAAAGAAATAAGAAAAGGCTTGAAACTCAGGGAGGCTGAAGCTGCAAGGCTTTTTCTCTGAACTGTCTCTCGTCCCTTTAAAATATAGAGCAGGCAAAAGAATAGTTTTTAGATAACAAGTTCATGCTGAGTAGAATATGGGTTATTTAAAGTGATTCTGTGGGGCATCATTTTTAAAGCATGTGGGAGGTGCAATTCGTATAGTCACCATTAACAATAATGGGATTTCTGTGTATTTTCTTCCTATTATGCATCATGCTCAAATGTGCCCCTGTAGTATAGACAGGAAAATGCATCTTGAGGCTGATGTTACTCAATGTGTCATCAGCGTGGCATAAAGTGCACACGTGAATGAATTTCTCATTTGGAAATCCTGTGATGTTTAGATATACAAATAAACTGAGTTTGAAACAGTCACGCATAAAATAAATGCATCATATTAAGCATAGCTGGTGTTAAAAAGAAACTGTGTTGATATTATGACCAGGAAATGGCAGGAAGTTCAGGGATATGGAGGTGACCTTTTGACCATTGCTGTGATCAACTGCAAAGGATTTGGGAGGTGGGTGGTGGGTAGGTTCGTAGGTACGCTAGGTTGGAAAGGACAAGTAGGTGGCTTTGGGTTAGTCTGCAGAAGGGAGGGAGAAAAGTGGTGATGCTATTAAGATTTGAATGGGGAGATGTAAGGGACAAACTCACAGGGAAGAGTGGACTCCTGTACTTCCATTTCTTGCAGAATAATTTCTACTTACTGGACCTGTACCCAGTCACTGTCAATTAGATGATACAAGCAGGCTCCTCTGATCTGCTGAGAGGAGATATGAAATAAAACAGAAATGGAGAGCTTGACTAGTTACCTTCCCCCTGCTTTTCTTCAATGACGAACTTAATAGACAAAAGCAGTGAAAATAGTTTAAGCTCTTTGTAGTTATACCCATTAATTCTTATTTTCATCTAACTCAGACAGTTCTCCGATGATATCTTCTCCTTCTTTCATTTGAATGTGTTGCTTCTACAAATAAACATGTAGGGAGAGAGGATCACAGTTTGTCAAAAATACAAGCTTCCTCTACTTTGTTGCAGTGTAATCCTAGTAAAAGCAGACTTTGGTCCAAACATACTTCATATTGATTTTTTTTCTGTGCCTAGGGAAAAAGATGTATTTTGTTCCAGATGTATGGCAGTGCGGGATATTTTCCTGTTAATGCAGTCTTTTGTCTTCCACTGTTGTTACCTGTTTAAATAGAGAAAAGAATGTGAAATGGGTCACCTTAGGTCTGGATAGCTGTTATTCACTTTTTCCTTGTAGATTATAATGAACAGGTGGGGAAATAAAGGAGAAAGGGAAGCTTCCTAGTTTAGATTTCAGTAATGCTGGTTATGTGACCTCAGTAGGAATTTCTGCAGGCTGATGGAGCAGGCATCTCAAAAGACTTAGGCACCTGCATTCTCAGGTCAAGAAAAGAGTTTTTAAAAATGAGCAATTTGAGGGGGAGAGAGTGCCGAAATGTCTTTTAAAGACAAGTTTCCTTGGTTAACACAGACAAGGTAAAAAGCCTTTTAAAAACTTCAGAAGTTGAATGGAGATATTTTTCTTCAGTCAGTGTCTAGACAGAGCTTTCTGTTCATTTGCATTTCATTAATGAGAGTGAGTTCTAAAATGCAAGGAATTAATAATAGAGAAGTAGAGGCTTTCAGAGGAGGGATGGCACTTGCTGTTACACAAGCTTTCCCATCCACTTTCTGTCCAGGATGGGAAAGACAAGAAAATGTTGAAGGATGCTGTTCAAATGTGGGTTGTGCCCACCTCCCGGAGTTTGCCTTGTGGGACCTCTGCTGATAGGTGGCACATCCTTGGGCAGTGCATGGCAGCATCGTGCAAGTCCTCTGATCCTGTCCCTTCCACAGCTCACATCCAGCCACACCTGAGCACTGTGGAGATGGACTGGAACCACTAATGGGACTTGGGCAGGGAATTTTGTCCTATTGTTGTCTGCCTGCGGCTGTACACCCACAGTTCATGAAAACTGGCCATGTTTTGTGTGAAATACTGGCTCCCATAATTCCTATTTTCGATGTCTTTGCTCCATTACTTTCACTGGTATTTACCAGGCAAAGAAGAGGCTCAACGTGACCCTTCATGTGGCTTCTACACAGTCCCTGTATGGCTGTGAATGGGTTTGCAACATCTGGTTGTCTCAAATGTGTGGCATAATTTTACTTTTTGGTATCATTCAGAGTGTAGCTGTGATAAAACCTGAAGATAAAGCTGAGGATAGAGGTGGTTTTTTAATAGCTAGCAATAGCACACGGGAATGAGATTCAACTCCAGTGAAGTAAATAGGATATTAAAAGGAAGCATATAAATTGTCCCAAACCTTTACTACTATTTAGATGTGGCTTAAAGCACACTTCATCTTTACCCCTTGATTAAGATTCAGTGCATCAATAATCCTTTTAAGACATCTTGACACAGATTATAATCAAGAGCCTCTCTATTTTTATGAGTAACCTTTTTATTTTGACCTAACTAGAATAGAGCTGTAAATGAAAGGTCACAAAAGTGGCATAAATTGTTATTACTTCTCTTTGTTGCCTCAGAAATAACATTCTCTAAGAGTAACAAATAAAGTTAGTCAATGGAATTAATTATCTGTGGAAATTACGTCATTGCGAGGGAAAAACAAAACATGGACAATTAATAAATTTCAAGCAGAATATCTGAAGTCATGAAACTGAAATCAATGAAAAGTGCAAAATAATTTCATTTGAAGGGCTTCTTACTGGGGATTGTGGATGTACTGGTGGGAGGGGGAGAGGGAAGGGCAAACCTGTTTTATTAAATACATACTTGAGTAGACAAAGTACTAAAAGCTTCCTGTAGATCGAGGCTTCAACCTGTTAATGGGCTTTTTCCCTTTTAGCTTCAGATTCTCAAGTTATTACAGGAATATCTTGCCTTTCACACACAAATGGGGACTTCTGGCCAGACGTTTTTATTTTAGTCTAGTTTAACGTTTCAAGAGAGGTAAGTCAGAGGCACCTGCTGCCCAGGGGGCTAAATGCTCTAAGTTACAGTCAGAGGCTCGAAAGATTGAAGACGTTTACCATTCATATGTAGCAGAGTTAAATTGCAGGGGGACTGAAGTGAGAAGCTGTTTCAGCTGATGCACTGCATTAGCTGGGAATATGGTGTGTTTGTGCAGGATACCAGACCCGTGATCATAGGATGTTCATCATAACTGAAATCTTCTGAAGTTAGCACCAAATGCCTTTCAGTTCAAATGAACAAATAAACGGTAGAAAACACCCAGCAAAAAAGCCACTGATGAAAATGGAAGGGGAAAGCTAGCCTGTACAGAGACATCATTGTTTTCAAAACTGAAATCTGTCATCACAGAGCCTGTATCGGAGGGTTAGTATTGGAAGTGTGTTTTATTACTTAAATATATCTTTGCACAGGCAACACTGAGCAAAGAAAATGCTTCTGAGTTATGTAACTCTTTGATGGGATGCCATAGGGTCTTTCATTTTCAGCCAGTAAATTCCGGAGCAGTAATTTAAAGACTACACTTTTCCTTAAATCTGAAAGCGTGGTCTAAATCTTGTGTTTGGTTTGAACACTTATCTGATATACCTGATGCTTTATTTCCAAGTGGAAACTGTCACTGGCATACCTTCTGCCTACCGTAAAGCAGCCCTGGAGCAGCTTTTAGGAAGCAAAGGACATGATCAGTCCAAAGCTGCTCAGGGTAGTGTAAGAATAGTGTGAAGGTTTATAGGAAGCACCATTTTGCATGCTGGCAGGGGATCTCTCAGTGTTGCAGTTTACATGCAGCATGCATTCAGTGGGAAGTTAGTTTTACCTGCTGGTATGGCTAATTCTGCAAGCTTTAACCAGTTACTCTTACCAGACGTGTAGATGGCAGTATCATCTGTGCATCCAAGGTGAAGCAAGATCTCACAGTTCTCCAGAAAGGGGAGTGTTGTCAACCTTTTTGGTCTATGTATGCAAATGCTGCTCATTGATAGGGATTGTGTTGATGCAGATGATTAATACTGGGGCCATGGAAGCCCTTCATACTACTCCTCTATTAGCACAACTCATTCAGCTTCCATTAGTAGGGGCACAGTGGTTAAGTTACCTTTTTTTTTCCCTCTTCCTTATATCTGTGCTATAATTTGGTTAAAATGGAAATAATGGTCACATTAAACTTTAAATATTTTAGTTAATGTTTTTTCTTCTGATGCGCACTCATAAACCTTTTTATGTCACACTGGAAGAATAATAGCCCACGTAGTCTACGTAGAACTCACAGAATGAGGAAGCTTTAGATAAGCCTGACCATTTCTAAAACTGTCTGTAGTGAAGTTTATAAACTTCTATGGAAACGGCTAAGGGAGAATCTCTCTTCATTATCACTGGTTATCTCTGTGTTGACGTGAGTCATACACAGTACATCAGCATCTGAAATGTTATCTAATTCTTTTTCAGAGGAAAAGTACTGGGCAGCTTTACTGTATTATCAAATCTTAGAGCTTACCAGTAAATTGAGTGACCAACTTAAAGAAATCTTTAGAAGTGAACCTGAGACGTGAGCTGACACTGAAACTCCTGTATCTCCTTCCCTTGGGCAAAAAACTCTTAAGACCGTGTATGCACTGTGCTTTCAGGGTGGCAGATTACTCTGTGGGATTTATTGCTTTATTTGCTGTGTTTGAGGCGTTGTCTTTTCCCTGCTGAGGATGCTGACTGGATTTTTCTGCTCATTGTTCATCTCTGGCTCTCGTTTCACACCTTCAGCTTTGGGCTGTATCCTGAAGGGGGACTCCTGCCACCTCCCAAAATCTGGCACTCTCTAGGTCTTGTGCCTCCTCCACATTGACAGTCACTTTTCACTTTCTAGTCAGTTCCAGAAAACTGCTGATAGAATTGAATATGATGTGGATATAAAAAACAGAAATATATGCAGGGAAAGCATATTCTTTAGAGTATTCGTGAGACTAGGAAGGAAAGCCAGCTGTATAATTCATGTTAGGTGCCCTTGCTGCTGATCATGAATTTAGCCTTGATCTTAGCAAATCAGTCATACTTAGAAAGTGACAAGGAAACGTAGCACTCCTGACAGCTTGTATTGTGAATATTTTGAAGGTCTTGGCTAGGGCACAGGGATAGCCCAAAGTATAAGCTGAAGGCTTCAGTAGACAAGCAGTATTGCTGGGGCAACTGGGACAGACTAATCTGTAGCCCAAATCTTGACGATAAAAGGTGATATTATAGTGTTTGTTGGCTGAATACCACCAGCTCCAGACACTGCCTGGAAGACCCAGTTTTCCAGTGTCTCCTCACAGCAGTGGCTGCTTGTGCCTGGAGCTTCAAACAGAAAGGCAGAGCTTGGGCAAAGGTACCTCAATTCTTTACATTTCAAAGGTGACATCCTCTGGTCAGTTTGGGTAGTGTTGTGATAAAATCAGCTCTTTTTCAACTGTGAGGAATGGATTCAAGGCTTAATACTGAGCCATTCTATGAACTGTTTTCAAGAATGCATTCATCACTGAATGCAGCAGTGCTTTACAGTATTACTATAGCATGGAGGAAGGGGAGCGTACTCCTATTTGAAAGGTAATTTCTGTATTCTACTGAGACATGTCTCAGATCTGTGATCCAGATTTTTGTCTGAAGCACTGCAGCCACCTGCTGCAACCAGCTCCAAGCTCAACCAGAAGTGGTGCAACATTTCCCACTTGCCACTGATGCGAAGTGCACGTACCGATGGGTAGTTAACTAGCAGTCAACAAAATGCACAGGATAGGCATGAAAGCTTTGCTGTTGTGAAATAGCTTTTTTAAAGAAAATTGCAGGGGAAAAAAACTGCACAAGATAAATCTCTTGCTGATAGAAATTTGAAGATCAGTGGGGATGTGACTGGTTATTTGATGCAATTAAAAGGAAAAAAGTGGTTTGTTATCTAGGTAAATCTTATTCTTGAGCTGTAGTGCATTTTAGGAAAATTAAACTCATCCTACTAGGCTGAATCTGTTATGAGTGTGGAAATGTGTTCCCCAAGCATTCTTTAAGGACTTTCGAAGCGTGCAAATATGACTTCCAAACTGCATCTTTATCCTAGCATCTATGAGGGTAAGTGGTTACAGGAATGTCCTTATATTCAGTTTTGCTTGGTCCTGCAATGTTATACGTAAGCTGGAATTGGTGGTACTTTCCAATTTGAAGGGTCTATTAATATTTATGAGGTCATTGTACATATTTCAGGAATACACTTCTAACCTTTGGAGTCTGGGAGTTCTTTGGGAGATAACATCAGTTTTACTAATAAGTCTTACTAATTCTTGATGGATTTACCTTAGAAAATAATATCCATGTTAGAAGCCTTACACACACAGTGGCCCTCTGGAGACAGTGAATATATTAATAAAATTTCTAATTCTGCTGCTGTGCTACTGCCCAGACTGTACAACAACTTCTGCAGTTTTGCACTAAGAAAATCATGAGAGTAAACTTTGAGTTTTAAGTCAGCATGTTGGAGAAAAATGGAAGAGCTTTTTGACCAGCTGCCGTGTACTATTACCTTCAGCTGTTATCAGAAATATGAGAATGACTCTTACTTTTTTTTAACATTGCAAGTATAGGCCACAGAGATCTGTCTTTGTTGCTGTTTGGCTTTGGGGGAGGTTTGGGTTTTTTTTTGTTGTGGAGTTTTGTGTCGGCTTTTACAGAACTCATTGGTCATAGACTTTTCCAACTTGATAATTTGTTCTCAATCATTCTTTCTGCTGGGAGACACCAGTTTTATTTTTCTGTACTAAATCTACTATCAGTCATCTTCGACACAAGGCTAAGCCAATTAAAAGTCTGCATCTCAGGGTACAGGGATGAGACTTGCTTAGTAGCAGCTTCTGAAGATTCTGAAGAAGGACTGCTTTGTTGGTTGATTTGTTCATGAAGCAAGCACTGGCTTTTGACAGGTCTGTGGGCATCCAGTGTGTAGTCCATGAGTTACATTGCTTGGCCAAGAAAGGTATGTAAGAAAAGCAAACCTATTATCAGGAGGCTAAAAGTCCTGCTGCAATGAACTGAGCAGGTAGATAGACAAAAGTCTCTCCCTGTATTAGTGTGTGTTCAGTACTTTAATCTGGATAATTGGGTATTGTCATCTATCTGCTTTTTAAATATCTTCATATAATGCATGTCATGCACTGGTACAGAGTGTTTGATACTTTTGCTGTAGAATTGGCTGCACTTCAGCAGTGATATTACGTATGCTTACAAATAAATGGGACTTGGACTCCTTTGTAGATGAAAGGAACCATATAAATGCTAATTTCATTGCATAATTGTCTTACTGAATATTTTTCAGAATATATTTAATAGGGTAGCTGTAGTACATCAATACCAGTCAAACTGCTTCGGGATCTTTTTGAGGACTAGCAAATTCTTTAACTGCCTTGTGTTTATGCAAGACAGAAATGTTTCTCACAAAAAAACTACCTGAATATGAAAGTTCATACATTGCATTACCTTGTTGTGACTACTTGCTAGGAATACCCTCAAGGTAATAGATGTTCTTAAGAAGTTCAATGCCTTGGCCTATGGAAAGTGTGAGAGTAAGGGCAGTGTATGTTAATTGTGAAAGGCTTTTATTTAGGAGGTGCACATACTTCAGAGTACCACGTTTGAGTAGGAAAAGTGCTTGGGGGAAGTTCTTGAAGCCTTCTGGTTTTTCCAGGTTTTGTGACCTTTTCTTCTGCTCCCGTAAGGACAGATGCTTGAGCAGTTCTTTGTGCTGAATTCACTGAAGTAATAAAGCCCAAATTCATCCTGTGTCATGAACTAGAATTTTGTGTTCCTTGTTATGCACTTCATTAAACCAAAAGTGTTTTTTCAGATAAGCATTTGTCATTTCCATGTCAGATTTCTCAAAGAACATGGTGAATTAACAAGACATGTTTAATGCAACCTTGACAGAAAGGTTAATGAGAATTCAGAAGAATGCAAGGAAGGAAATAATATGTACTACTCCAGGTGAAAGCTACAAGAAATCAGTAAGTTGTTATTCAGCTTGTTGAAATAGGACTATTTGTTTTGTTCTACAGTGAATATATAATTAAAAATTGAAACTCTTTTCAGCAGTTCCACCCTTCAATCTTAATACTATCCATCAATTCATAGTGCAATAGGACCCAGAAGGCAGGTTCCCATTGGGCTGAATTTTATCACCAGAAATGCTTGAGATGGATCCACTGTCATGTTTACATTGATGTCGAAAGGATTCTTAGATCTGCCTGACTCAGGCTCTGTAGGATCAGTGTATTATAGCTGAGAAAAGAGAAGGGAAATGAAGGCAAGGGTTGTGGTCATATCCTGATGTGAGTGGGTGCTCTGTCTTTACAGCTTCCTCCCATTGCTACCTTTGAACCAATTGAATTATACAGGCTGAAGAGGGACTACAGCTCAATGAGGCCCCTATGGCTTCCTTGTAGTTAATAATGGCATCTACAGAAACTTCTGTCTGAAGAAAAAAATAGAAGAAAAAAAAAAAGCAGTGAAACTGCAGTGTTCCCAGGCCTCTCAAAGGCCACAAGAATTTTCTTTGAAGAACATCCAAGTGTAACACAACTGAGTTTCAGTCACTTTGTTATTGAACCTTATGCAGCTGATTGCCCTATGCAGTGAACTAATTTGCATTTAGCTAGAGAACCCTTTATGAGAAATTAGCAATAAATAGGGATTGCAAATGCTGTTGTTCGTTGGTTTTTTTTCTTTTGCAGAAAGCTGACATTCTTGATGATGGTAATCACAGGGCTCCTTTTCTAACTTGATTAGAATCACACTTTTTCTGCCAAATCAAATCGGCATATGATGGTTGGAGCTTAAAAAGCCCTCAATTAGCTGAGCTCCTGTGTGTCTGGTGGCAGTTACCTGTGCCTTAGGGATGGCCTGATCACTTTGTTTGGATGCTTGATGTGTACAGCTGATGTTGAGCTCCTCCCTTCTGCAGGCAAAGTTGAAATGGGGGAAAAAAAATCTCTTATTTGCATTATGAATCATCTGCCAAGGTTCAAATGTTAAAAGCTGCCCTTTTGACAGGAAGATAAAATGAGAATATTTGTCATCACTTATAGCTAATTATGAGCTTAAAGTATATTATTACTTGCTTATTTTCTTCCATACTTCCACTTAAATAAAATGGAAAATTCGTTGTTCCAGTATTCAGGTGATGTGAGAGGTGCTGCTTCTGTCGAACTGCTTTGTAAAGCATTGGGCTTCAGAGTCTTTACCCTCTTTGTGCAGAAGATGTGCTGATGCTTGCTTGAAAGTTGTAAATCCTGTGTACCTTTGGAGAGGTGTCTGCCTCGTAGCACTGAAAAATGACTAATTTTTCTAGTTTCAGAAGTCACATTTTGAGCTTTAACCAGCAAACAGTTTGAGGCATTTAAAACATCAAAGGAGGTGTTTTTTTGGCTTGGGCACGTCTTTAATTTAAAGCAGATTTATTAAAGGCCAAAATAGGATAATACTGTAAAAGGATTAGCCGTGGTTACTTGATTTCTGAGCAAACAAACTAATTCTGCTTTCTTTGTATGGGCATCTTTCACAGCAAGTCCATTCACTGAGCGATGAACTAGGCCTGGGGATTGCTTTTATTTCTTTTAATTTTTTTGTTGTTCCTATTGTCATCTTTAGAAATCAGAAGCATTGCTGAAGCTTTAACTTCAAAGCTGAAGCCAGCTCGCTCTGTGTTGGTTGCTATGCTCCAAGATATATTCCCTAAGCTTCTTTGCTAGTTACTGCCAAATGTTTTGTTTCAGTGCCTTTTACCATTGGGGCTTTTACTTTTTTGTTTTGTTTTTATTTCTTCACAAAATAGAAATTCTGAGGAGTCAATTAAATGGATTGTCATTCTTAGGACTTAATTTTTTTCCTATTCTGAAAGCAGGCAGAAGTGGCACTGCAGAATGTTGTTTATTTTGCATTAGTACTTAAGCCTCAGATTTACTCCATTTATAAAGCAACATAAGTTCTCAGATCTGAAAGTTTAGTCAATACTATACATTTTACACATTCAGTAACAAGGAGTGGGATGCTGCAGGGGATGTATCACAGTTGTTGAAACCCGAGCAAGTCTACTATGAGCTACTTAATCTGATAGATCTGACTGGAAAGGAGTGGGGTAACTCCTGTGGAGAAGAATCTTGGTCTATTGGAATTTATTTCGTGATCAGAAGAAATCCAGACCGACCTTCACTCCTTGGAAACAAAGGCAGTGTTTGCTCAGAAGAAAGTGCATCATGTGGAAACTGAGTGTGAGTGCTGTAGAGGCCCAAGAGACTAATTCATCTCTGCTTCTGGAGCCAAAGCTGATGCAGTAGCAACTTTTCTTCAACTTATTTGTAGAAGTACTTCAAAGGGAAAGTGAAAATGTACTTCTGAAGTATTATCAGGCTGTACATACCTACTAAGCAGAGTATCATCAAATGCATAAGTATTTAGCAATGTATTTGCAGCTTCAGAGTTCCAACCTCATGCTACCACCTAACTTCTTGCTTGAAGCTACATGCATGCTAAAGATGATGTGATTGCAGTTACTGTTTGATGGGGAGAGTTGGCTTTGAGATCTTAGAGATGCTAAAACGTTGCCAGCACACTAATTGAATAAAAGCCTTCAGGAACATACCTACTCTACTCACCACTTGATGCTGCTGCCTCTGCCCAGGTGAGGACAGATGGGTATGAAAGTGGCTGAGTAGATGAAGAGTTGCCTCATCTGAAGTCTAGATTGATAGACTTGCACAGCTAAACTGTTCTGTTTAAAATGTCACTAACTGAGAGGGGAAGCCCTGTGCCCGGGGGTCTGAATGTCTTGCAGTGCTTCCCCTCTGCCATACGTAGGCAGTTGTTTAACTGGTAACTGCAGTATCTGTGTGTGTGTAGAGCAGCAGATCATTACCTTTTGATTATGTTCGTGTTATCTGATGCATTGTCTCCGTAAGATAAATTAAATTGCCTTTAGTAATTTGAAGCAAGTAAAAATGACAAATCATCATTCTCTCATGTGATCAGTAAATGGCTACAGAATGAGAATGCATCTCAATTAGATGGCAAGTATACTTCAAGCAGCATCGATCGGTCCAAATCTCCAATTGTTTTCCTGTGATTTTCTTTGTTTAAACTAAGATGGCTTTGGTCTATTAAAAAAAAAAAAGTAGCTTCTTTCCTCTTTGAATAATACTATTAGCTGTGAACTCTCAGCTCATAATTATGAAGAGTTAGAATAGAGAATGATTTCACAGAGAGAAAGGTAATATAAAATATGAAGAGAAATAAGAGGACAAATGCAGTAGAGAAGTGAGTTTGAAGTCTATGCTTTAGGATGTGGCAGACTGGTGTGCTGGCAAGCAAAGTAAATGCCACACACAGCTAGCAAGTGCCCATCACTAGTGAGCTGTCATGGAAATCCTGCAGGAAGAAAAGACGAAGTGCTTTTGTATGTGAATATAGAATATGGGCTATAGGATGTATTTGTTAAAATAGGCCAACAGTGCTGTCTGCATTTCCATTTAGATTCTGGTCCTGCAAATATTCCTGACTAGTCAATTAGCATCACCAAAGACAGTTCATAGCAGTAATTACTGGGCATACACAATGCCTGGGTGTGCAGTGAAGCATCCTGCAGAGATCCTGAGCCAGTGCCACCCTGCAGCAGCCAGCCCCTGTGCTGGGGGAAGCTTAGGTGCACAGCTACTTCTTGGGGACGGATGTTTGTAACATCTCTCAAGCACCTCAAATCCTGAGTGTGTGTTCAGAGAGCTGGTGTGACCCTGGTACTTGACAGTGATCTGAAGAGCCACCAGAAGTGGCCGGATTTCAATATGAGAATGTGGCTTTGCTGAGGGAAGGGGAGAAGAAAGCACGTGTGTACCTTGCAGTTGTCATCGCTTGATAGCTAGCAGGAGGGAGACTGAGGGAAGAGGCAGAGTAATCGGCAGGTTTAGCCCAGGCTAGTGTGTGATAAATCTCAAGGATAAAGGGGAACAGGTATGCTTCTTTTGACTTGTCTGTTCATTGTAACGGAAGTGCTTTTGGAAAGATCAAAGCCAGCATTGCACAAATCAGTCTTTCTTCTTATGAATTTACTCTTCTGCTTCACATCCCGATGCTACTTGTCCCCTGCTGCTCCAAAAAGGACCTGAAGTTCCTTCAGGACCATGAGCCATCTGAGTCTTCCCTTCCTATGTGATTCCAGAACTGGCAACTTGCACTGCATGTGAAAACAAAGTAAATTGCTCAGTGGCATGCTACGTTTGGAGTGCAGAACTATTTTATTTTGTTAAAAAAAAAAAAAAATGGCAAGTGCTTATCTTAATAAATGGTCCCTTGAATGTGTCCTTCATGTCCTATATCCAGTCCTCCGACCTTACACGCCCTATCTAGCTGATGCAATTTACTGCATTTTTAAGCTTTCTAGTTCACATTGAGCTGATTTGCTAGTTGTTTCTCAGGGCTGTTTGTTTTGTATCAGGAAAGAATTCTGTCCTTCAGTCCAGAAGTCTCCAAATTAGCTGATTGTTTTCTGCCTGTAAGGGTGCTTTGCAGTAGTATGTAATTTCCTTGGTTTGCAGCCCTGCCACTCAAATACTGAAATAGGTCTGAGTCTTCATATATCAGTTTGAGAGATGTCCTGTCCAAGACTGTAGTTTCCTCCTTGGATAGTTTTAACCAGCAGAATAACATTTAAATGCAAAGCTTTGGCTACCATGAGTCCAACTGCAAGTATGGAAGGTCAACCAAATTGTCCTTTGTAAGCATGCTGATGGCAGTTCAGGGTTAGAGCTCAGTTGGCCTCTGCATGGGAGTCCTTCCCAGCTGATGGTCCTCTGAGCAGTCACAAGGCTCTTTTAAGGATCTCTTGTGCACTAATTTGAAAGCAAGGAAGAGTGAACTGCTCTCAGGTGCAGAGCTCACCCTGCACTGACTCTGTGCATTGGCAGTCAGGCTCATTGTGTTCTGAAACAAATCTTTGACTTTAATTGATGAAAACCGGGAGGTGCCTTCTGCTCTTCTGCTGATTCAAGTTTAAGCCATTTCTAATTATAGTTGGAGGCCACAAAATATGAAATTAATGCCATATTTAATTACATGAGAGCTGCCTTCTGCAACTCAACTGTTTTCTGAAGCCATAGCTGGGGAAAAAATTGTCTCCTGGAAGATGACTTGTCTGTCTTATTGGTTGGTAGTTGTTTACCCTGCAGGAAGTAGAAAATTTGCAACTTGCTAATTGCCTGTGACTGGAACTTGGAGGGGAAAATATATATATATAGCTGACTTTAAATGTTACATTTTACAGTTTTAAAATTGACAAGTATGGTTTTAGGGACTGACCCTTGTGCTTAGAGAACCTGCAGTTGGCAAAATGAGTGATGTGACCTCCTGACTTACCTCGAGTGGTATTTAAAGGTTGCCTAGGTCTCACTTTCCCTCTGCTCTGTGGTTAATTTTACCCCGAGGGCGAAGTCCTGCATCTCTCTTCTTAGATCTGCAGGACTGTGGAGCTCGGGGCAATTTGTGGTCCTCCAAATTTCGCTTCATGTGACCTTTCGGCTTTACTGCATTCTGCTGTCATTTTGCTCAGCCTGGTTAATGTCTGTGCCTGGAAACCTTGGCTTCCTTCTTCCTGACCCCACACCTGGAGCCTGTTCTTTTACCAGCAGGTTACTAACCACCAACCTGTAAGCAAGTGTGCTATGAGAAGCCTTCTCAAGTATTTGCAGTTTACCTGGGATATAATGAAGTTCTCTGTGTCATTTCTTGCAGGAATGAGGATTTCTGACCCAGTGAGCTGTAACATCTGCTTCAAGGTTTACAGCTAGTGTGCATTTCATAAAAGGCAGTGTGTGTTTACACAGTAGGTCGTTTGTGTTAATTGGAGTTTATTCCACCACTGACATGTATGTTTAACTCCTGATAATAGCAGCAGCTACGTGTTCTCATAGGGAGCACAGAGCTCCTAATTAGAGTTCCAGTTTTTAAGGTCTTTGTATGGCTCTTATTGCAGAGGCAAACTGCTGTATGTTAGACTGGTAGCTCTTGTAACAGGCAACAAATGATTGGGATTTTTCCAGCCTTCCCTTTGTGACAATAACACCAGTCAGCTCTGTGCTTGAGCAGAGCATGTGCAGGGCAGAGCAGCCTGCAGCAGTAAGCACTCTCTTCCAACATATGGTAGGGGGGGGGGGAAGTGCTGCAGAACCACTGAGTCATGAGTTAAAGGGGTGTCAGGATGCCTGTGTTAGCTTACAGATGCTAATGCATGTGGCTGACTTCACTGCCTTATCGCTGCCCACCTAGGCAGTTGGTTTGGGCATTTTGGGCTTCACAGAGCCTGAAAGTTTGCAGGATTCCCAATAACTGCACGTGTTCAGCAGCAATGGCTGTGCATCATATGGTGTCTCCTCTTATGAGTTGAGGATGCTTAACTTGTTAATATCCCAAGTTGTTTTGGTTCTTTTCTTAGTAAAATCAGTCTCTTGGACTAAGGGTGTTCCAAATATAGCAGCTTTTTCTTTGTGATGAAAAGTAGGGGCAGAGGCTTATAAAGCAGATAGTGATAAGAGCCCTAGCTAAGGAAGCAATGGCATGCACTGCTCTAAAGCATGTAAACAAACAGCCCCTCTCAAATAGGTGTCTGAATTCCAATGGATTCTAATTACCTGCTAAGATTAGATGGGTAAGAAAAACTACAGATATGTTTTTTTTTTTTAATTTAGATTTTTCTTTATCCTGTAATTTCAGGAAGCTTTAGCTACTGCTGATGGCAGGTGAAAGATAAGGTAGAAAATAATGAGCTTTCATCCAAAGTTTTGAGGAGTTGTGTTGTGAGTGAGCAAAAGATGCACTGTGAAACAAACATAGTGTGGAAATAATTCTCAGTGGCACTGTACAAAGCTGCAGGGCCTTCCAAGTGACAGTACTGCTCAACAATATGGTTTTAGAGCCACTGCTGTTGAGATGATGTGTAATATTTCAGTTTTTAACATACATTTTAATTGGTATCCTATAAAATTTAACCTCCTATTCTGATTTTGTCCCTCTTTAGAGGAGAAGATGGTGCGGGAGTTTATCTCCATTATGTATATTGTCTGCTGGTTGCTTGCAGCAAAGAAAATATGCTTATATCTCTTCTCCTCTTTTTTAATTCACACTTCAGTTAATGACAGAAGCAATATAAGTTTGGAAGTTAACATTTTTTTCTCCTTTATCAGCATAACTACAAGAAATGGAAATGGTGGCTTTTGTGTTGTAACTTTTTATGTTACCATCAAATCAGAGTCTCAGATTCTCTCCCCATGCTGAGTGCTGGCACAGTGTGCTCTCTCACCCTCCTCCCTGATATCTGTTAGGGTGCTGAGCCTGAGCAGAGTACTCTGCTCCTCAGTTCTGTGTTCCTACAACCATGTATATATCCTGGAGTGATAGATATATATCAGGGAGTGACCCTGGAAGTTGCAACTACATTTACATCCCTGCTGAGTGGTGCCCTCGGAGCTGCAATCTTACCCTGAGTGCACTGTAATTAAAATCATGGTGATGAAGTGCACAGCTCTGTCATTGCAGAGGGAACTGTCAGTCTCCATCCTGGCCCTGCAGCAGGGCATGGAGTGGCACATTGCTCAGTGCTAGGCACGGTTTGTTGTGCTGCTCCATGCCAACTCCTGATGGCCACGTGGCTCAGCACTGCTGTCCCTGGCTTCACCCCTCTGCTGCTGCACTCAGCTGTTTTTTAACCAAATAGTCAAGTTCCTTGTGTCTTGAAGCAAAGCACTTCAGGTTATTAATATGGTCTGATGGTTGTACTAAACTGTCCGTGCAGATATTCATTAGTCAGGTATACCCCCTTGCATGAAAGACCACAAAAACTTACTTGGCAATATCATTTATGTATGGGTTAGATCAAAACCTGGCTGCCAAAGCTTAAAAGCCAGTATAAAGAGAGACAGATATGTTGTTTTACTGCATCATAAAACAATACCTAGATTCTCCTCCAGCAGGGGCCACAGGATGGAGACTGACAGACAAGAATAAAATAGCTGGGAATAAATTTTATGTAGCTATTTTCTTTCTCCCTCAGATGTGAATGCTTATGCAAAACACATTGCTGTAGATTCACTGACAATAAAGAGGGAATCATTATACGAGCAGTCAGCTCTCAGGGGAACACTTTAGCCAAAACACTCTCTGCAATAATTTCCCCCATCTTAGTTGAATAAATTAATTTATGAATTTTCCATGAAAATGTTCAACCGTTTCTCCCCTCATATATTTTATTGATATCCATATGTGTTTAGCAACAAATAACAGAGCTGCTTTTCTATTTGCAGTAAAATAGCTTAGAGATCTTTATGTGGGCCTTGGGGTTCACAGTAAACAAATGCAGTTCAAACACTGGGGAGGTAGCAGAGAAACACAAAGCCTGGCACACTCAGCAGAGATTTGACTCAGACCCATTTATACCATGTCAGACTAGGATCCTTGAAATCAGAGGGATGAGCCCTGAAGTGTAGGACTGCTCCTGCTGACTTCTGTGTGGATCACTGTAAGGAGCTCTGTGTGTGTGTTTGCCAAGCTCATAGTGTCCCTTTGGCTTTCAAGTCCATGATAGGTTGAGTCACTTGTCAATGTCCTGTCCTATACCTTTTTTTGTGTGTGAGAAAAGGAGACGAGGGTTGTAAGACAAGTGACAGCTTTTGTTTTTAGGAGAGTGGTTTCCTTGTTTTGAGGAAAGTTGAGTCTCCTATACTGGTGATCCAGCATCAGATTAGTCCAAAAACATTGCTGGCACTCAGTAAGATGTTTTCTGTGGCCGTTCTGCCTTTGGGTATCACAATTTTGGTTTGGGCAATCCAATTCGAGGCTAAATTTGAATTCCAATCCAATTTGAAGCTATTTCCGTGAGCTGTTCTGTCAAGGGTTATTACAGAAAAACTGTACTTTTAACATTTACTGTGTTTTTCTTTAGGGAAGGGGAAGATAGTTATATAAGGTGATTCTGTTTTGGAAAGTCATCATTTATTATTCTGATTTACTACATAAAGCTATGGAGTTCTGCCTTCCTTCCCCAGTGCTGAACTACCAGACCAGTTCTATCAATGCAGACACAAATGAACATCCTGGAAAGATGGATCTGCAGTGAGGTTAAACACAGGCAAAACAATATATTAATGTGGCTGCACCACTCTGATCTTCAAGCTCAGATCTCTTACTTACTCTGCACATTCAGATCACAGGGATTGCCCTCTGTAATCAGGGTGGGGTGTTTTTGTTTGTTTGGTTTGTTGATGTTTGGGGTTTGTCTTTGAGATTTTTGGCTGCCATTTTTGTCAGTCTTAAGGATGAAGAAGAACCTGCCTTGCTGTTTTTGAGTGTAAAGCTCTTCTTTTTGTAGCTGCATATGCTAATGAGCTTGCAATAGGCCTTAGCATCTTAAAGGTGGTGTTTAAAGTATAATTGCAAGTGCTTAGATACATAATTTACATTTATTATGCATAATAAAATATGTAACTAATTGATGTTCTGTAAGGGATTAAATCAGCTCCAGCTGCAGGAAGATTTATGGCTCTTGGTATCAGTGACTATCAGAATGTGCTACAGAAAAAGTCATCATCTTCAGAACTGAGCACGCAGAGTGTTCTCCTTTCTCCTTGTCTCTTTTCCTTCTGATCTGCTTTCTGTTGTATATGTGTGCTGTGCAAACAGCATAGATTAAGCAAATGAGCAGACAGATGAAAAATAAGTACTTATTTCTTGCAGGAGCTGCTAGGAATATAAGTAAAGTGCAAACTAAGCTTGCACATGTTTGTGTGTGTCTGTGCTCTTCCTAAATTGGAAGGGCAGAGCATCACACAGAGCATGCAGCCACCAGGGTGCATTGAAGTTCGGAATGGCTGGGAGATAATGTCAACAGAATAGGATGTAGGCAGAGGATAATGGGCTCCTGCTGCTAGATTAAAGCCTGGGCAAAGATGAGGCCCTTTTAACAAAAATAAACAGAGGCAAAGCCAAGACATTTGCAGTATTTTCGAAGCAGGAGGCATTTATCTTGTAACAACATCCTGTTCTCTTCTCCTGGCTTCCACTGTACCAAAATAACAGAAGGTGATGCTGTGATTCTGTTCAATGGCTCTTGCTGTAAAGGGCTCTGGTTGCCCACTGCAACCTCATGGAGTAATGCTGTGGTCCTGTGGGATGTATCCTTCGGCCTTTAAAGAAGCTTTATGTTTCAAAACACATGGTGTCACACTGTGCGAGCGTGCTGATCTAATTTTCAATGGAAAAGAATTAATCTATAATAAAACTCAGACTTATCAAAGGATTTTGCAGCCCAGCATTCCCGATTTCCCCTGGCAGGAGGCAGTCTCTGCAGGGAGTGGTGCTGCCTCAGGGCTGCAGGCACTGTTCCCTCCTCTATTAAAAGCCCTCAGGCTCTGCTGTGTTAAAATCAGCACTTGAAGAAAAAAAAAATAAAAATAAATGGGATTGAATTGAGTCCAGTAGGTATCGAGCCAAAGAGAATGCTTGGCACGTTTCTGTGCCTGCTTCTGTGTGCTGTCCTCTTGTACTCTGCTTTATTAGTACATTAGTCTGGTCTCCAGCGATTGTGCTGCTGTGCTCCGGCTGGGGGAAGTATCCTTGAGGCAGTAACTGCAAAGAGGACAGCTCCACAGGCACAGAGCTCTTAGGGGAAGTCAGCACTAAAACGATCTAATGCAAACAGCAAAGGCTGTGAATAGCCAGAGTGCTATAAATCAGGGCTTTTTAACTAGCATGCTTCTGCAATATTAATTCTCCTGGATTGTCTCATTTGTCCAATACTGCACGTGTCCTTCTGTCCTAAATGGTCTGGATGCAGTGCTGGAAATCCCATCTGCTGAGGTTTTAGGGAAGGGAGAGGGACCAGCAATAATATGCAAATATAGGGAGCTGTACTGTGCTCCTCTGTGGGTGGGTATGTTGATAATGGGCTGACAGTTGGACTTGATGATCTTGGAGATCTTTTCCAACCTCAGTGATTCTAGTTTAATTTTCAGTCTTTGGTTGTTTTACAGTTTTTCTGCATTTCTGGAGTTCATTGCATAATGAACAGTTAATTTTAGGGACAGTGCTGTAAACAGTTATGGCAGTTTATAGTTATTGGATGGAGTCAATTAGAATCTCATCCTCGTTGAGAGCAGCAACCATGGGAAGACCAGTCTCGTCCTCAAGTATCTGCATCTCTCAGTGAAGCATTTTCTTTGAAGTTGAGTTGCTTTCCTTTGGTTCTCACTGTTGCAAGGATTGGTGTCTTTTCATGGGTACTTTCAGACCTGGCTTGCTGCTCTCAGTAAAAATTAGGAGTAGCCAAATCCTGAAAGACCAAACGAAAATTTGGTATTGATACCAACCAATGTACAGGTGGAAAGTGAAGCAGTCCCTTTGAAGTGCTTATGCCTGAAGGATGGTGCTGCAGTGTGGGAACAGCTGGGATTCTGGAGTTTGTATTCTTTGTATTTCTTTCCCATCTTTGCCGCTGATCTGTCAGTGTCCTGGAAGAAGTTGTTTGAAGCTGCTGTGCTGCAGATTCCATACATTTAAACAGGGAATAACAACACTTTATGATGCACATTTAGAAATGTCATGCAATAGACTGCAAAGGAAGTAGCTATTATTGTTGCTATCTATGATAATAAAAAACAATGGTATTTTCAATAGAGATTGAAGTTTTGCAATCTGTCCAATGCTGTTATGGCTAAAAGCAATTTCTCATTTAATCCGCAGCTGCTGCTTTTATATCTTGTCCTAATTCAAAACATATTCTTGCTTTTTTATGATTTCAGTGCAAGTTGGAGTTTCATGCATGTACTTCTGGCAAAACCATCACAACTCGATGTGAAGGACCCTGCCCCTGCCTCCCAGGTCCTGAAAGCGTAAAACACAAGACAGAAAAGACTGGTGAGTTGAGGTGGTGATGAAGTGACAGCAACTAAGCTGTTTCCTGTTATGCTATCAGGAGAAAAAAAACATAATAGTTATGAAATCTACCAGTTATAAAATATGGAGCACTTTTTGAGAAAAAGCCAAAGTAAAGTGAACTTTTTTGTATGCGTGTAATGTTTTCAAACAGCTTCTGCATAACACACACCTACCTGACTGAGTCCCATAGGAAAACTGAGTTCTGGCTCATGATTCTCATTTCTTGTATGAAAATATTTTGAATGAAATTCTGAATCATAGAAGACAAAGAATGCTACTTGATGGCTATTGCTTTGTATGTAAGTAAGTATAGATGTATGTTTATCAGTAGCCTGTTATTCAGAAAGTCATTTAAGGCTGCATGGGCATGTGTTCCCTCTTGTTGATAACATGCAATCCGTATTGCTGTAATTAGCCTTGTTGTTGATGTTAGAAGTCACATGCTATGTTTATCGGGTTTTATGTAAGAAACATTTAGGTTGCCTCACAATAGCAAGCTCACTTCAAATGATGTTAGATAAAACTGAAGGCTGGTGTCTCAGCACAGGTATTTTCTCTGCCAGCCCTCTGCTGCACTCTGTGTTTAGGTTTGTAAGCCCAGTGAGCTAATTCACCTCCCCAGGGAAGTAAGCACAAGCTGTCTTGGACTGATCTCATCCAAAGGGGATTAGCTCTGGCAAAGGAGATGCACTGAAAGCCCAACCCCAGCAGCAGTGGGGTACCACAGCCAGGTTCTGTCTGAGAGTTCCACGTCATTATGGGAAAGGCCATTTAGAAAGGAAAAGGAGTCGGTTTTTGGAGTATTTGCAATGATTCTCCAGCCTAGATCTTGAAAATTCAGGTTTGCTCCATTTCTTGAAAATCGCAGACTGTTGTTTGCCTAGCTCTATGAGACTTAGATGAAGTATTTTAGATGGCAAGGTTCTGAAATCAATATATAAATAATATTGCTTTATGTGACTTGAATCTTTTGGTTACAGAATACACGCTGATAAATGGCCTCATACATATTTTCTCCTCCTTGCAGTCTGTCAAAAACACATACTTTTCTTCTCCCTGTATGCCCTCTTTGTTGCCCTTATCAGAAAGAGTATCAGATTAATAAATCTTCAGTGACATTTTAAGCTTACAATTTCATTCACACAAGAGAAAAAAAGATTCTAATAACCCTTATCTTGATAAATGCAATTTGGCAGCGTATATGTATTCTAAAACCCAGGCTTTTGTTTTGCTTGACTCAAAAACTCCAACTCTGGCCAACAAAGTATTAATTTAATGGATTGGGTGATTGGTGGAGCAACTTTCCTGAAGGCATTTTCAAGAGGCCTCTCTTGGGCTAGCAGTACTCATGTTATTGCCCTGGTGATAGCAGCAGGGGCAAGGATATTAGATGTGTCATTTCTGCTGTTTCAGTGTGGCATGAAGGGAGTGCTTGGAGGAGCACAGTCACCTGGGTATAAGGGAATTCCCTGTCAGATGTGTATGGAAATGGTCAAAACAATGTACTAGTTATCTCCTGCCAAGTGTGTGCTAAGGAACTGCTCATGAATTTGGTTATATTGTCACAGGCAAGAAACTGGTACAGGTGTGGGGTGACTGTGTGCACATGTATATATGTATACATGGAGGGGGAACAGCAGTATAATCTTTTCCTCTGTCAGTGCCTGCTCCTTTCTGGAGCTGGGTGCTGAAGTTCTATGTTTGCAAGAATTTGCTCCTAAACGGTGTGATGCAGCTTGAGGGCACAGAGCCATGATGCAGGCAAGGCTTCTGGCTGCAGGTTTGGCTGAAGGAGGAGTCTGTATGGCGTGCATCTGCCCTTCCAGCAGGGTGACAGCCAGTCCAACTCAGGTTTATACAAGAATTGTGAGTTCTAGTTGCCAGTGGAAAGGGTTGTCTACAGAATGGTGTTGGTATGATTCTTTTATTTGTTCAGCAAGCGCTGTCACCTGGTTTTGGAGAAATAAGCCCTGAGTAGTACCTGAGGTCATGTGAGAGAGCTAGAAGGCAATCTGTGGCAGTGCATCTCTGTTCACTGAAGCCACTCTGGTCCCAGCAGCACTGAAGTGAGCCCCCTTCCTCAAACCTCCAGGTCTGGAGCTCCTGGTAGCATTTAGGTCGTTTGGTGTCTTTCTCTCAACTTGACCCCAGATTTCTCTTTTCCTTTTATAGTGCTCTGCACCATTAGCATTGCTTAATTTGTATAAAACTCAGCAGATTGATTTCTTATATAAAGATTTGGGAAAAAAAAAAAGTCAACAATTGGGACTTCTTATTTAGTTCGATCCATTCAAATACAGAATAATCTTAAGTAGAAAATGATAGAGAGCTAAACCTCATGCTCCATACAGATATGTCAGTGGAAAAATACTAAGGAGAATTACAGTACAAATGCTTCCAGCAAAATGGAAATGCGGCTCTTGGAGCTACTGCATAAACTTTTCTATGCCTATTATACAACAAGGTTAAATATATGTGCTTGTGAACTTCCAATTTGAAGGCAGTTCACGTTAATCTTCACACATTCATTCAATCATATTCAAATATTATTCCATAATAAATTACTTTCAGAAATTAAAAATGTAAAGGAACATTTAATTTCCAACGTACTGTAATTCTAAATGTCGTGACCTTTTTTTATACGCCTGTGAATAAAACTGGCAGCAGCATCAAAGAAAAGCAAACTAAGTGTATGTGCTCAGAGGTAACAATTGACTGCAGTGTCTGAGTTGTATTCCTTCCTCCTCCCAAGGCTCCTTCAAAACTATCTCTGCTCTGAGGATGAAAATCAAGACCAGTAATCATGTTTGAAAAAATAAATGGAATTCCTTTTATAATGGTGACTGGTATTAGAGACGTTAATAAAATAACACAAATGCTAGCAGAAAATACACTTGAGTAATCTTTAGCAGCGAAAAAACAACAATATAAGCTTTCCATCATGAAGTGAAATCTTTGAAGAGATGGCAGAATTGTGCTCTTTATTTTCTTAAATGGAATTTTAAGTCAGTTGTCTGAGAGGTAGAGAGCAGGTCTCCATGAGGGTACTAATGGAAGATTTCAAAAAATAAGACAAGCCTTAATGTCCCTTCTCTTTTCTTTCTGAAAACCCTTTAGATTCCTTTGGTTTATCGAAACACTTGATATGCTTCATTATTCACAGCAGTGTCCCAGCTTTACAATATGCTTCCACGCAAGCCACTGATTTCCAACTCAGCTACCCAGCGGCAGAGGTTGAGCTGTAACCTGCACTGAGGATAGCTGCCCTTTCAGAGCAGACATGTCCTCTTATCTAATGCCTTAAAATGAGTGAAGCTATAATTTCAACAAAAGAAAGACTGATAACTAATTCTTAGTGGCGCCTTCGTGACAGCAGTTATTTGAGACACAAAGTCTTGTCTGTTGAAAAGAGGGTTTTAGATACCACTTTCACAAGTTCTGTAGCATTAGAGTTCCCATCGAGTGCAACTTCATTTGACACCAACTAAAGCTCCTAAAACCCCTCTGCTAACAAAGGACTTCACAAGAAGAAACAAGTAGTTTCAGTTTTTTGAGCTCTACTGGCAAGGAAAGAGATTTTCTCATTTGCAGTTTATTCATCAAAAAGACAATATTGTGCAACCAAACTGGTGTCTCTTGGCAACTGTGGATTCTTAATTCCTGTAATGTGGTTCTGTCTGCTTCCTGCACAAGTGTGTGAATCCTGTTTGTTACAAGTGCTAGCAGTGTGCTTGCTAAGACAGGGTGATGATGGTGCAACAGCATTTCAGGTTTCTTTCTGACCGTGCCTTCTTTCTGTGTTTTCAGAAATGTTGAGTGCTATGCTCCCAAACGTACTGGTTTTGATTTGTTGCCATCAGGGTTACTGAGCCACTCGAGCATAAATGGACGTGGTAATTCAAACTGGGTTTATCCGTGTCTGTGCATTAGGTCTTTTTGACCTTGCAGAAATGCCCAAGGCAAATTCTAAGGAAGCACTGTTATCTGGATAAGGGAATTCTAAGTTCAATAAGCAAAAGAGAGCGCATTCAATTACACTGGCTGTTGTTTAAGTTTCTAAAGGGAGCCAAGAGAACACTTTTAATTACAGAAATAGGACTTGGCAAGCTCAGTCAAGAATCTACCTTGTTTAGGGTATAGTTTAGGTTCTGAATCTTAACATTTACCTAACAGCCCTGTTGGGGGTGATGGTTGAGAAGGTCTTATGTTCTATTTCCCATTAAAAAGAGTACTCAATGCATGGAGTTCATTCAGAGAAATCAGTCTTATTTCCCAAATGTGTTGTATGACTTCTTGTGCATGAATGACTGACAACTAAAGGAACTTTAAGCCTTAGAACTAAGTCTTTCCTTATAGTTTAAGCAACTATTTCAGTTTAAAGCTTCTTTTATACAGTTTTCATGACTGGAGAGTGCATTGTTTTTAAACTTACGAAGGTGAAGTATGAGTCGTGAACGTGGTTGAGTTGAAATTGGTTTCTTGGGTTTGATTTAACAGTGCTAGGCCTTTGTTTCCTTTTATGGCTTGGAAAAAAAAGACTTCCAATAGTGAATTTCTGGGTAGTTATCTAAGTGAACTATCTGAGTCTTAAACTTGGGGAAACAATAAGACAAATGCATTCTAAAACTCAGATTACAGAGAGTTTCAAAACTGTATCTCATTAACTCTGGGAGATGCTTTCCTCTGTTCTACAGAGGAGAAATAATCTTTGGTTTGAGTAAAAATTAACTTTCAGTGCACAACAGAGATAAGAATGTGAAACAGAGACAGCAACGCATATTCCAGACATCAGCATGTCCCTGTCCTGGACTTCTTTGAGGATTAGGTTTATCAGTTTTATAGACTCTGTGGGATCTGATTTTTTATTATTTTTTTTTTTGCTTCAAAATTGTCAATGTGAATGCTGCAATTCATTCTTCAAATTTGTTTACGTGATGGAACAATCTTGCCTAGGTAAAACTGAGTTAGCTACTGTCTGTAAATAATAATTATTATTATGACTGTTGCTATTGTTTTCACACAAGGAGACTAGTCTTTATTTTGCTACTTCTAGAGGCACAGAGGTAAACTTCTTTCATTTCTGATAGATATTTTCTGTGAGTAGTGAAGTGGCTGCACTCAGTTAATATTAAATGAAAAGATGAGGTGAAGCAGGTAAGAACTGATATCCTTGTTCACCATGGATGGCTATTACCATACCCCTCCCCCCATCAGAAGCTAAACCAAGTAGCTTTAAGACTGAGGCAGCAAAATGAAGTTCTTGCCAGGATCAGAAGAAAGAGCAATGCAGTGATGGCTGGGGATATTTTGTTCTGCTTCTTCATCTCACGTGCATCTCCTGCGTGCACTGGAGATAAGCAATAGCTTATGGGGAGAAAGGACTGCGTGTTCTGCATATACATATTTCATGAGGAAACTTGTATTTTTTGTAGCAGAGTTTTATTAGACAGTTCATATTCTGGAAGTTAAATAAATATGCTGGAAAGGAGAAGCAGGATAAAATTGTGTGGAAGCTATTAACGTGAATGCTTTCATTCCACTGCTCTGTGATGGTTATATATTGCAGACTTCCTTCTATGTCTGCAAAGGAGAATGTGTTCTGTGCAAAAACCCATATACAGAGCTAACTTTAGAGTAACTCAAGAAGAACCTATTACATGGAAATCTTTTTACTGTACCTCAAAAAGTTGGTGATAGCCTTATACGAGGTTTGCTTGACCTGGGCCCAACTGTTTGCACCTCAAAAGTATGATACTTCCCTGAAGAAGGCAGAGAGACAACGTAAATCACATAGATCAACTTAGAAGCCTCATCACTTTGTAAGGCTTTTGAATATTTCTATGAAAGCAGCAAGATCGGAGAAGGAGAAGGTACAGTATACGCCTATATGCAAATTATTGCCCCTTTCTGCCCTAAAATTAGCTGGTACGTAGATACTTTCAGGGCGAAAGGATTGCCAGCTTACATAGGCATTCATTTTGAAGATTTGAAATAATAGTCTTCACTTTCTGTTCGTGTAGATTTAAAAAAAAAAATTCTTTTTCTGAAAAAAGATAGGGCTTTGTTTCTGTATTCCAAAGCTAGAGAAACTCTATTGAAAGGAAAGGTTTAAAAAAAAATTGCCATCAGGAAGAAAAAGACATTAGTCACACCAGGAAAAAAGAAATGGAAGAAAGGTATTAGACATAGATTTAAAGGAGAAATGAAAGCATCATTTTAAACCTTTCAGTTTTTCCAGGTCTTACAAATTTATTCTCAATACTTCTGATAAGCTGCACTTCTTTCTGTAAGTGATAACTGAAAACATGCACTTCTGGGATGTTTACATTATATGAAATTCAGTAAAACACAAATGACTTAATTATCAATTCAAGAACTAATTTGTGCTGTGAATTGTCTTGTCACTGCAAACACTTGTACTCAGGAGTTACTGTTTGAGTAAATAGATCCATTGTCTGGTGAATGAGGTCATCTTGACTGAATTTGAAGATAACGGTATCTGTAAGATAATGCCTTGAGTTATTTTTAGACTTCATATGCTATTTTTCCTATTCACAACAACAACAGAGAGGCTGAGTCACCTCCTGTAGGGAGCCTGCATTAGCAGAGGGGTTGAACTTAATCTCTATAGAGGTTCCTTCCAACCCTACAACTCTGTGATTCTCTGACAGTCAGGCTACACACAACAGGAATTGTAGAGTTGTTTTGTCAGTTCTAACATTTACATTTCTAGATGTTGTATTTTGGGATCTAGACGTGATCAGTCATAATGGTGTCAAAATTATACTAAAGGTTTGCTAAACATGAGATCAAAATCTCTTTCCAGCTGCAGCAAATACTCTTGGGTTTTAAAGCACCACTCATTCTACATACTTATTTTGACTTATATGTGCAAAGTACTTATATAACAGAAATACATTTTTTTCAGACTGCTGCTCTTGTCATCCTATCTGTGTTCCACAGAATTACTTGCCCTGAACACTTCGTTAGGCTTGAAGAGTTAATTGATGTTGAAACATATGATGACCTTGGATTTGGTCTTGAAGGTCTTCTACTCAGATTGCTACATGATTCTATAACTGAATGCTTTTTTTTTCCCCACTAGGTGGTAAATACTTTACCAAAGGGAGTAAGTTAAATTATTTTTAATAGTTTCTGTCATCATGCACAAAAATCTCTTAGGCGTATATATGAAGCTCGCTTTGACATGAACTTGAAGTGGTGAAAGAATTGCCCTGTGGGAGCTGTTTTAGATTTTGATTTGGCTCTCAGGTTTTGGAACTCAGCACCACCAACCACACCAGGCCCCAGACAGATAACTACTTACAAACAGTACCCATCCATTGACTTGCTGCCACTTCTACAGCATGATCTTCCATGGATTGACTGAATTACAGCAACCTCCAAAATATAACGAACAACCTTGTTAGAGGCAAAAGTGACATCAGAACAGCGAGGAGTGAGACCAAAAGGAGGAAACAGTGCATGAGATGCAGAATATTGTTCACTCTGTTCCTTTTAGGTACTTGCTGAAACAGGCATTGGCTGTAGTAGCAACACCACTGTCAGCTGGATTTGTGCCTTCAGTAAACGCATCTCTTTAACAAGGTGACGTGCCAGGAGAGTAATGTTGAGCTGGAATTCCTTTCATAATTTTTTGAGGTTGAACAAGAACATGAGATGCAACCCTTCATCACTGCTGAATATTGATCCCAGGCCTCGTTGGGAGACAGCAAATGTATAAAAGTAATTGTGCCATGGTGTAATTATACTGAAAACAGCAGCATTTTTAAAAAGCTTCTTGAAGCTTGCCACTGAGGTACAAAACCTGCTGTATCACAATCAAAGCATGCAGAGACAGCTCAGAGTAATCAGTTTTCTTGAATGCTTATTAAACAAAATGCTAAAATGGCTAATAATTTTGTTTTTATAATAAAAGTTAAAAAATGACAGCACAGCAAACGCTTAGCACCAGCGAGTACCAATTTTCAAACAAGAAACAATTTGATTTTAGGTTGCCAACAGAAGACTATTGAAGTTGATCACTCTTTTAATAGAAACACTGTATAGGAACAGCAGGTGTTTGTGCACTGATAAGTACAGCATCCGCATCTCTCTCATCACAAACAAATAAGACTGGTTATATGTAGTCCTTTTTTTCCTCAGAAATATTGATTTCTGCATTTTGGGGACTATTCCCAAATATTTCAAGTCTGTGAAGTCTCTAGAAACCCAGTAATTACAAAAAATATACTGCTTACCACTGCAAGTTTAAGGTAAAACTTCCTAAATAAAATAAAAAATATTTTCAATAAAATACCAAAAGTAAGAATTCTTGAATTTCAGATACTCTTGTTTTGTTTTCTTTTTGCTACTTTAAGGACTATGCTCCAATTTTGGTTACTCCAGTATGAATCCAGACAACTTCTGTCAGTGCTATTGAACTGGTTGCCATTGGTAAAGTTATTCTGAATCTATCCTGGTATAAACAAATGTAGGCCTGAGCCTTGCTGATTGCTCCTGGGAGTTCATTACTTGCTATGCACTTCTCAGCATTGTGTCAAATTAGCTCTGAGTTTTTCTGTTTCTAATTCTTGTTTGCTAGTGCAGAAGGGAGATATGTGAAAAATCATCACTTCATTCCAAATGTGTAAGCTTACATATTTATGGCTTTCACTGTCCCAGATGGGAAATCTGTCCATTCTTTTTCCTCTGAAGGATTGCATTTTTTTTTTTGTAATTCAGTTTAATGGACTGTGTATAAATCAAAAAGATATCTTATGCTCTCTGCTAAAGCAACCATTTAGGGATGGACTGAAATGAGAAGCGGGATCTGCGTTTGAGAGTTAATAAGTTTTGAATGATTTGGATCAAGTTCATCTCTATTACAGCAGTCTGTCATCCCCAGAGAACAGACTTAAATACCCCACAACACAGGAAATAAATGTCAGTATTAGAGGATCTTCCAGGCAACCAATGTGGGACCTTTCTGTCCCAAATGTTAAAACATACATGTGTCTATGCAGTATTTTTGGGTTAGACACTCAAACTCTTGATGTCCAGAGTCACTCCACATTGCAGTGTGTCACTGGTAGGTGCCCAGCAACTGGAGATCTTGGGGTGGCTTGGACCGTAGGATCTGCACAGCTGAACTGCAAAGCCTTGGTTCCCTGCAAGTATTCAGATATGCCTTTATTATAATACTTCTAATTAACAGTGGCATTAAAAGTGGCTGATCTGTCCAAGATATGTTTAATTTGTATGATGATTTTTCTTCTTAGTTTTAATGACAGTTTTCTAGTAATAGATTCATTTGAATTGGAAGGGGCCTTTTTAAATGTTGTCTAGTCCAGCTCCACAGGTAATATGTTCCCACTAAAGTGAGCAAGATTTTCATGATTTTTTAAAAGGGAGTGTTCTAGGAAAGACATTTTAGAATACACTTCATGCAGTAACATCACTGTATTCTCATATTCATTAAATCATGGTCTTTGCATTCAGACAAGCAAGATTAAGCTATTTCACATCTCCTGTTTCTCAGTTTGCTTTGACAGTGACAGTCTGGTCATAGGAGTTAACATAGACAATAGGCAGATTCTTATTGTCTAAATTGCGAGCATGGACAGACCCTACTCCCTTACCAGACAATCCCTCTCAGTAGAAAAAAATGAGACTTAAGTAAAATGGTCATGTCACAGTCATTTCAGGCATTGAATTGTGTGCTATAGATACCTTGTTGATGCTTCACAATTCAAATTTGGGTTTAGGATTTCAGTTCTTGAATGGGTTGCACTGGAAAATCAGGTGCAAATAAAAGAGAAGAGATGCTATCCTTTCAGAAGTTACCTGTGCGTTTTGTTTGAGCCAAAAATTAGGTTTTATTTGATACTGTAAAGTGTGTGGGGGGGGGGAACACATCTTTGTCTGAAATGTGTTTTGCTGAGCAATTTTGGTAGTTGGTTGTTTATACCTGTAGTATCTCATTGCAAAAAAGGAGCACTTCACTATTTCTCAAGCTTAATTCTCATTCTGTTGACACAGTTCGGTGTTCAGGTGCGGTTAGGAAAACAGTTCTATATAGAGGGTGCCCTGTTCTGCTTTGTGGTTTCCACAAAAGGCTTAATTAGCTTCTGATGAAGGCACGTTCAAAGGAAATGAAAAACAAGAAATGACAGAAACACCTTTTCTCCAGAAGTCAAGGTGCCAAGGTGTCCAGGCAGCCTGGTCTGTGGTATCAAGACCTGGATAATACTGAAGTCAGAGGAAGCTTTGGAGTCTTTGAGTTCTGTTCACAATAATTATAGCTGATCCCAGCCAGAAAAATTAAGAACCCAAAGATACAAAGTGCAGGGAGATAGGCCTTGGTAACAGTGCAAACCCCCCCTCCCTTATCTGCAATCCTTTCTTCTGAGCCTGATGAGCTGAAAAAGTATTGGAGGAAGTGTCCGTAGATGAAGCATCTGTGAGTTGCATCCCTGATAGGGAGCAGATGAATTGAGGAAACTTCCAAAAGCACAAAACTCAACAGTGTGTTATGAAGTGTACAGTAACTGCTCTTTAATTTTATGTATTAATACTAACATTCTGGAAGCTTTATGTGTACAACAGCCTTAAATATACAAGGTGAAGATTGGTACAAGAGGTTAAATATGAACCACTTCCCTTCATTTAGCAAAATCCCATAAACGAGTTTTAAAAATTAATCATTTCTTAAAAATTATATTTGTTAATAAAAATATTCCATGCTTTAAATGTTTTGATTTTCTTGAATGCATGAGGAGGAAAGCCATATGGAGGCTTCTATGTAGATGTAGGGTAGCTGCATTTGAGAATACTGTTACTCAGAATGAAATGAATTATTAAAATAGATTTTTTAACAAAGAAGCAGGTGGGAGGAGGTGCTATCTGTTCAGCCTACATCTTATAAAAGGATGTTGAGTTGATTGCAAAAATACTAGATGGTGTTTCCTGTTTCTTTTAAAAAGTTCCTTTTTTGTATTTTCAATTGCATGTCCTTGAGAGCTGGAGCAGTAGAAACGGAAAGAAGTTCATTAGCACAGAGTGTGTAATTATACACTTGGGGGTTTAATAATTTGAACATCTGCTTTAAACTAAGAGCTTTTTGTTTAGGAATGCATAAGGGAGAAGAATGACCTTATGCTCTAGCTGATCACGGAGTAACTATGCGTAGTTATTGCAGTTTCACGTGTAGGTGTGAAAAAGGCTTGTGTAATCCTCAGGTATGTCAGCAAAGGTGCTTCCAGAAATAGTGATACTATTTTACAGGGCACTGGTAAGACCTCATCTGGAGTCTGTTGCAGGTTTGGATGAGCAAAGTTCATCAAGGTCAAGTTCAGTCTGGAATAGACAGCGAGCACTGAGATGGTCATTGATAGGAATAGTTTGTCTCGCAGAGGAACTCCAGGAGGCTTTCAAATCTCATCCTTACTGGTTTCCCAGCAAGTGCATTTTGCAAAGTGCACTCACACTCACAGACAGTTCTGAAACACCTGACACTTGGTGTTTTGGGACAGCTTTTTATTACTTTTCTCTAACGCCGTCTAGAGCTAAGCCACTTCTATCACTGACCTCTTTGTGCACCGTGCAACAACAAAGTCCCACCTCCCCAAAGTTAACTTTACTGCACTGTTGAAAAGATACCTTGCACCTCCTGTAGAGAAGGTGTTTGCCTGACACAGGTATTTAAATGATAGGAGAAAGATAGCTTGAAGGCAATTCTTTTAGTATGCATCAAACAGTCTGTATTTGCACATAACTTTATAGATGTTTTTTAGTCATGTAGTTTAGGGTGTAAATGAGTGACAGGTTTGACAAAGGGAAAAGATTTGTATGAGATTTGGAAAATGTGAGCTCATGACAGCATTTCACGTTGTTGAGGTCTTCTGTTGCAAAGGCAACCTTGCAAACATTCATCCATTTGCATTCCCAGACTCATTTTCTTATTGTATTTAAAATCTGTCTGTAAACCATCACTAGATCATATTTTTTCATTACCAGTGCTACCACAGCGAAGGTAATTGAGGAGTATCTGTTCTTGGGCTGCTATAATTTCCATGAGTTTTGCAAGTACAGAGGTGATGTGTTACTGCAGAATCTCGGGGCACAAGGCATTTGGCCACATTCTTGTGACACAGAATTCATAAAGCAGAATTTATGTTGTGCTTTATGGGACCAGCTGATTAACTGCAGCCCTCAATAAAGGAAAGATGCTGTGTGCAGTTGAAATATAGGCATAAAAGAGCAACAGTAAAGAAGATGCGAGTGAAAACAATATATTAAGCTTCTGAGAAGCAGATTCATTGGCAGGTCTTTGCATTTCAAAAGAAATTGAGAACCTGCTGATATGTGGTGGTGCTATTTTACGTTGCAAGATGTGGCTATTAAGAACAAGGGTTAAGAAACAAGCTCCTCCTCCTGACCTTGGGAAACTAGATTACATTAAAGTATCTTATGTTTTAAGCTAGTCTGCTCTTCTCTGTTGTGCTCTACAAGGGCCGCAGAGTGGCTACTTCTTTTAATTTCCTGTCTTTACATTTAGGATATTTCCTGTCTTTACTTTTAGGGTATTTTATGGCAAAGATCTACCAATCTTCAAATACAGTTATGTTTGGCTGCTTGACTGGAGTTGATTTTTATCAGTAAATGTCACAAGGTGTGATATTTACAAATTAAATATTAGTAGAGATTAAATGTAATTAAATGTAGTAGAGTCATAGAATGGTTTAGGTTGGAAAGGGACCTTGCCATGGGCAGGGTTGCTTCAACCAACAGCTTCACATCTTTCTTGTGCTTGGAGCATCAGAGCTGGATGCAGTACTACACGTGGGGTCTCATGAGGGCAGAGTAGGGGGTGCACTTGATCCCACTGTCAAAGTTGTTGATTAAGATGCTGAAGAGCATCAGTCCCAAGACAGGTCTCTGGGGACACCACTCATAACAGGCCTCATGTAGACAGTTCTGCATTCCAGATGATACCAAGACAAATTCAACATGGTTAGTGATAGTGCATTTTCACTGGCAACATTTTGACAAGTGTATTTTCTTACCCTAATTCAGATGTGAGAGCACACCATCTTCAAGCTCTTCGCAGTTTTAGAGTAATTGCCATTTGTTGTTGTCCTTCACTTCTTTGCTCTTCTGAAAACAGATTGTATTCCACAGCAGGGTTTCAATGATGAGGTAAAGTAAACCCTCCTCTAGAAATTGGATGCACTAACTTACTAAAATCACTGATACTTGAAAGAGAAATTGGCTTCCCTTGAGAACACGCAAGCAATAAAAAATAAAGCTGTAGATGAGTTTGTACAAGGGCACATAAAATTCAAACTCCTCACTATAGACATTTTTGTGAGAAGTGGAAAACATTCTCTTCTACTGGTGTGGCCATTGTATTTGTTTAAGTCATTTTAGAAATCCAAAGCCTCTCTAAATGGTTTATTTCCCATAGGAGACAAATGCAAGATTTTGTATTGCAAGTCAAATATGCCAGCCTTTAACAAGATTATGAGACTCTTTTCTGTGGGTCTGCAGTGTGAAGAATGTCCTTAGCTCTAGGTCACAGTGAATAAGAGGAGAAAAAAGTAGCCAGAAGAAATCCAGCCAGCCAGCTGGTTTTATGAGTAGGCTGTTAGACAGGCTATAAAGGAACAGTCTTGAATTTAGACTGATACTTAGAAAGGAACCACACAGGTGTACAGATTCTGTTGAAAGTGCTGGTCTTAATGCTGTGGGGTAAAGCTGTTACAATATTATGTACTTTTAGGAAATTTTATTTTAATAGAACAGAACGCCCTGGGCTTCTACAAATGACTTCTCTTCTTCTTTGTGAATAAATGAAGTTAAGTTTAACTTGCTTTATTTCACAGATGGCTGTTTTGAGTGCGTATTCTAGGTGTTGTAGTAAGGATGAGGAATGGTATTGACAAGACAATGATAAGCAGTCTACAAACACTGGCACAGAGTGGTAATGCGCAAGGGTAGTCAGTCGCCAGCTAATTCAGGGTCATAACTGAAATCTGAGAGAGATATAATCTGTGTTGTTGAAAAACGTCTTCTAGTATTTGCAACATGCAAATGAAGATGAAGAAGTTAAGTTGGAAAGATGGTTTTTGTCCTAGCTATAAAAGTTCTTAACAAATTCCATTAGTTCTTGCACCTTCATGTTACTCTGTTCTCTGATAACCTATATAAATTTAACATAGGAGCACAGGGTAGGTACCTGAATATGTTTTTATTCCAGCTTCTCATGCTGCCCTTAAATACTAACCAGCATGCCTGCTGTGGGCACTTTAACTGTGTCATCCAAACCCCTCTGTCTATTTTACTGCTCTTAATGGATTCAATTTCACATTCAATTTTATGCACAGGTAAACAAAATGCAGTTTCTTTGACTTACATAACATACTTCAGGAACCCTCTAGTAGATAAACACTTTCTTTAAGTTTTGGACTTAGCCTCCTTCCAAAACAACAACTGATCTCCACTCGAGGCAAGTTTCAGTTGACCTGGCAGCGGACTGCTTTCTGCTCAGTCCTTTTCTTTGTGCAGACACCTCCCTTGCTTCAGGGGCTCTGTGTCAAGCACACAGTTATAATTTCTGGACAGATTTTGGAGGCCAGCATCTCCCCTTCTCCATCTCACTTATTTGAATGGCTGTCTTCTGCTGTGAAGTGTTAATGCCCTGTGCAGAGACCATCTGCCCTCCTGCCACGTCGGAGTGCTTGGGGTCTGTGCGTGGCTGTGATGCTTGCCAGCTTTCCCACTTTCAGCAAAGTTTTTTTTTCTCTCTTTTCCCATGAGTCTCTAAATATAAATTAGGAGTAACAGTCATCCATCTGTAAGACTATCAGTGCTGTGAATAAATTCCTTGTATATTCCCTTTTACTCTCCATGTGATTCCCCCCTGGCTTTTGTATATGCTAGTCTTCTCCTCTGGCCTTTATCCCCCAAACCAGTACTGTGCAAATAATTGATTTTTCAGTTTACTAACCACACTAGAAAGATGGGATTTGAGGATGTAATGCTTCTTGGTAAAGTAAAAGACCTTTAGAAAAAAAACTCTTTTAAAAATGAAATCTGACAGTTTTTGAAACAGAGACATCACTTTGAAATGAATGTGCTTAATTTCAGCATTTCAGTGCTTCAGCTTGTCGATCTCAATTTGTAAATCATTTTGATCATCTCAAGTCTCCATTTTCCAGCACACAAACTGTATGCCAAATAATAATAATAACAGTAATAATAGTAGTCATCCTCTCCTCCTCAGGAGCGCAGCATCTTCCCTACGATATCGGTAATTTTCTGTTAGCAGTGATTTTGCTGGTATGTAATTCCACTTGCTCCTGAGGGCTTCTCATTGCTGGGATATTTCAGAGACACTTCATCATTGCATCTGCAGTTAGTCTCCTGTTCACATTTTTAATTCATCTCTGTTTTAAGTAGCAATAAATCATGGGAAGTTGGAGGAATGTTCTCGAGTGGCACAGCTGTATGTTCTCCTAACAGCTCCGGGCACCAGCTGTTATCCACCGTCAGGCACAAAGCACTGCACTCAATGAACCTGGTGTGGCTGTCTCCTGTTCTTCTGTTCCTTCTTGTCCTCTCCCCCAGGCAGTGGTTTATCTGCCCAAATCTCAGGTGCCTATTGTTGCTTTCTGCCCGTGGTGATCATGCCCATGCAGGTGTCCTTGCCCCTTTCCATCAGGATCCAGCTCCAGCAAGAGGACATGAAAGCAGATCTCTGTTTCTCTTCTTTTGTACTGGAATATCCCAAGGAGAGCTCGCAGTCGCTCGGTGCACTGTCAGTATTGTGACAGTCTGTCCTTCCACAGTAAGGAGACAGAGCCAGCTCCTGCATTGACCACACGTGATGCAAATTACTCCTGAAATAGCACTTGCTCTCTGTTGAAGTACGTGGCAATCAGTTTCATAAAGCTGCAGTGATAAGTTTCCCTTCTGTGTCTTAGACATCACGCTCGACCACGTTATGAAAGGAAATGAATATTAACAGGAATCTTTTTTTGTATTTTTGTGATTATGTTACCTCAAATAGACTTTAAATTTCAGAATATTAGTGATGCGTACCACTACACAGGCAGGCACCAAAAGTCAGATGGAAGTGGTAGGGAATGCCTATTTTCAGTGAAGCTCTTCAGATGGTGGAATTGTCAGTGGCCTTAGTGTTCTCTGGACAATCAGTCGGTGAAGATTTCTGCCTGCTGTAAATCCACATAGCTCCATTAAAGTCAGCAGTGATTTATATCAGCGGAGGACCTGTCCTGGAGTACTCAGTCTGATGGCCTCTTCCTTACAATAGAAATAAAGCCAGCTCTAAGAGAAGAGGATTTGAAAGCAGTTCATTTCACACCAAATCACAGGAGGTGTGACACTTCCCGTTGCTAGTGTATAGATTTAGGATTCTGTAAACAGCCATCTTAGAAAGTCAGAATGATGCATAATGCAGTGGTATGTTCCCTTAGCTACCCTAAAGGTACGTGTTAACCACAGTTATAATAGTAGGTAAGAACAAACATGCTATTAACAAATTCAAGGTTTGTGCACGAATTCAGAGGTTTTTATTGCTGGTTTTTCATCTCAAACCTGAATGTCACCAGCCTGGGGATTACGCAAGAACACGTTCTCACACTTTTCAAGAAATGCATCTTTTGAAGCTTCCTGGACATATTTTGAAAACCCTTGATAATTGAAATCCTTCTCAGATAATTATTTGATTTTCAAAGTACACCTGAAAGGGAGAGAGTTTGCTGAGACAAGATTAATTCAACCACTTTTCTATATGCAATATGATATAGTTTTAATTGCATGCTTGTCTACCATTTAATTGATAGCATTCTTTTCTTGGTACAGAATGTACCTGTTTTGGCCTTATGTCAGATTGCACAGTAGAGGGGACAACAGATATATTGTACTTCTCCAAAGCTGTAGAGCACAAGAGGCAGTAAATTGTGACAAAAGAAGAAAATATAGGAAACGGGAAAAGAAGTCACACAGGCAGAGTTGCTGATGTGTGCTGCCCTAGAGAAATGAATTCTGGTGCACTGATTCCCTTTGTAACATTGCCCATCTTGCTGAGCAAGATTTTTCACATGGGACCACAAGCTGCATCTTTTAATTTTCCAGGTACCTGATCTGAAACTCCAAGGCCTCATTTGCAGAAGTGTTGAGCACCTGCAACTCAAGGGAATGGTCAGCATGAAGTGAACTTTTTAACAGGTTTCAGATATGATGATGAAGTGGGTCCTCAATACCTGAAACTAGATACCCAAGAATTGACTTACAGTGTCTTTATATTACGAAAGCCTTGCTTTTTAATTTGGATTTCTACATTGTTGTCTCTGTGCATGGTGTGGTGACAACAAACAGCAGTAGTGATTGATTAAACACTTCAGCCTCCCTTCAGTGTTCAATTAATTTTAGCAGCTCTTTATTGCTTTGGGGGCTACAAAGCAATACCGTTTATTGCCATTTGTGTGTGGAACAGAAAGTAGCTCCTCTGCTTGTTGCTTATCTTTTTTCTCTTTCTGAAAGTCTTGCTACACACGTGAGTGGTGCTCTTTGAAAGCAGTACTCTTTGCTTTGTGGGATTTTTCCTAAATTCCCATTACAAAGTTTTCTCCCATCCACATCTCTTTTGCTAATAAGAATTTTTGTATAATCTGGGCTTTCTGTGGTCAGTTTGGCATCTTAGTCATGTACTTGCATACTCTTATTTTTTGGCTAATTCCTCTGATAACTAGGAAGGAATGGAGGAATGCTACCACTGTGATTTTATTACTCTTTGTTCAGCCCTTGAAAGAGTATTTCTGCTACTGATGCTGAAGTTGTTCTAGCAGCTGTCCTCCATTCTTATACTCTCCCACATCCCATTTCCTGGGAGAATTTTTGTGCCCATTTACTGAAAAGTAATGGCAGGGCGGCCATCAAAAAGACAAAAGGAGATTATCTGGTTTAATGCCATACACTCAGATTACACGTTGTATTCCCAGTTCTCCATCCTCCTTTGAGTGGATATTTGGCTTCTCCTGGCTTTTCTCAGCATTTGCAGTCCCCTCTTTTCTCACATGACCTTGGGTTGCTTTGCAGTTAATGCTACAGTTGAAAACAATGACGAGAGGAGGATTACCTGCCATTATTTTACAAAGTACTCAGTTCTAAGTTCACTTTTGATTGCTTTTTCAGTTCGATACAGAAAATATATATATATTACAACAGCAGAAGGGGATTCGCATTGGGTCATAATACTCTTTTCCCTTCAAAATAATTCTGCTTCTGAGGCTCTCAGACCTTTTAAGGGTGAAGGGCAAATAAAGCTCCCCACACCTCCATAAAGAATAAATTGTTTAACACAAGTACACAAGAACTATTGGTAAAATAAAATTTGTACTCATTGCATAGCCATCTTACTCCCTTTCCAGTTATTTTTATCACTGTCATGAGAACAACCATAATCTGCCACTTATTTTTCTTCCTGGTTTTCTTTTTTTTTCTGGATTGCAGAATATGAACACACAGTGTATATAACCCATAAAAGAATCATTTGCAGTGTGAAATTAACCTTAAAAAGATTCAGTATTTTGCTTACTTACCATTCCACCTGTTCCTCTCAGATTACCAAGGCAGCCAAAGAACAGGAGTGACCAGACAGTCAGACTGAGGAACCATGAAAAGGTTATATTAGAAAATGTATAATGCATTTAAGTGCATATTATTCTGCTGTCTCTTACAGACTTCACAGAGGATTAAAAATCTCCCTCTTGTGACAGAGATCATAATGAGAACTGAAAATGTCACAACATAAATTGATTTTATGTTAATGATTGCAGCAAGAATGGGAATTATTTGAATACTACTTTTTACATTAAATCCATGATTGTGGCATTGTGCTGCTTCCCATTTCCAGCATTCTCAGCAAGCTCAGGGGGGCAGCTGACCATTGCTCATGTAGAAGTTGGCACTCGCCTTATCTTGGGCTTGGACACATCTTCAATACAGGGAGGAATTAAGAACTTTGACTTGTAAATTTGAGACAACCAAACCAGTAGCTTCATCACTCTAAGCCCAATCAGTGTCCCCAGAACATCTATTCCTTGGTCTTGAATATGAAGCAGCAGCCAAGGGAAACCAAAATTTTCTCCATATTGGGTCCCCTGCGAGACCTTCTGTGTCTTTGATTCTATTTCCACTATTGATGGGGTTTGTATGCTCATATCCATTTCTTCTAGTTGAAGAGAACACAAAAATATTGAGCTAAGTTTTGACCATACTGCCGAATAAAACGTAAATGTATGCTCACATCTATTCATATTCAGGACTACATTTCTTAAAAAATAAAATAAAATCATAGAATCATAGGGGTTGGAAGGGACCTTAAGAGATCATCGAGACCAACTCCCCTGCCAAAGCAGGTTCCCTACACCAGGTAGATAGAATCATAGAAAACAACCTTACTAAGTTACCCACTTTACTTATTCAGGACTGTGCTAACTTCTGTGGGAAGGAGGGGCTGAGTGCTGACAACTTCCTTACATAATTCTGGGGATGAGAATAAAACATATGCAGTAACGAAACAGACCCATTAGAATTGAACAGCTTACAAGTGAACAAATCAGGCAAGTACTGCAGAAATGCATCGTGTCTGTCTCTGGAAGGTATTAACTTCAGGAGTTAAGAATAACTTTCACAGAAGTGTTCAGAGCAAGTTGCTCTCTGGAAAACGCTCATGCTCTGGATTTTGTCCTCCTGTATTCTCTTTAAAAGACTGAAGAGAGAGACATTTTCCAGAGATGACTTGCTACAGGTTTGCATGTCTCTTAGGTATGTAGATAAGAAGGAAAAGATGATTGTCAGTGTAGCCTAATTCCAAACAAGAGACCAAGATGCTTTTCCCCAAAGCATCTAACCACTTATTCTGCTAACTTTCTGTGAATGCCTTGAGAATACAGTATTGCTTTGGGTTTATCACTGCACAGAATCATTCCTGAAAGAAGCAGATGCTTTTTTCCTGTCCATAAATAACTTCACATGTAAACAAGCACTTACTGGTGCTCTACAAGAATCCCAGGAAGACATGGAGAAATAAAAACACAGACCTGCACTAAGGATTTCTAAAAGCCCAGTAATAAATGACATACTTTAGGACCTGACAGATATCTGCCAGGAGATGAATAAATGGGAACAGAAGATAAGCTCTCTCCAAGATTTGGCACTTGTATGAAAAATTCACAATAGGAAAAAGGGCAAAGTAGGCATTCAAATTTCAACGTTAAGTACCTGTTAATGTTCTCATTTTCATGAAAGAGATAAAAAATTGCCAGAGTTATCTCTTTGTTTGGAAGTGAAAAATATTGTAATTGTGTTCCATTACTAAGTTGGAAAGTTCTGCGTTTCTTGCTGTATTTTTAGCTACTGAAACTTTAGGAACCAAAGAAACATAGGGAATAGAGGACTGCTTTAGTTGAGTCCCTCAAGATCTGTTGACTTTATACCAAAAGATGTAATTGATGATTTTGTTTGGAAGATTAATAAAAAAAAATGCAGTGCTTTGCAGCAGTGTGTGACCAGGCCATGAAACAAAAGGGAAGTCTGTGCCTCCCCATTGTTCTCATTGCACTCTGCTTCCCAAGCAGTGCTCCTGTCCTCTTCTGCCCCTGTCCCCTTTCTGTTCTCAGCATCCTCTTCTGTCCTCTCTCCCCTTGTCACATGCTGCTGTCCCAGCCACATGTCATCTGATCTCCTAGGAAATACCATGTCTTCCCATACTCTGAATGTCATCTGCTGCCACAGCTTCAGTTAAGATCCCCTCCTCACATACAGACAGCTCTTTCCTCAAATCCATTTGTTTGTTCCCAACTCCCTTCTTGTGGGCACAAGACTTTATAAACAGATTTCCTCTAGAAGACATCCATCTGCTTCTCGTCCATATCTGAGCTTCTACAGCTCCTCCACCCTCTCAGCCTCATTTTCCTAAGTTTTAATCTTATTTATGTAATCTTATACAATCTTTGTTCTGTATTATTCCTCACACTAACTATAAATAATGTCAGGAAAAGGTCATGCAATAAATATTATTCACTTTATCATAAGTATTCTTATGCACACGAGAGAAGGATGCTCCTCAGTATGAGCTAATATTTTTTCAGAATGAAGGCATTCCCATTAAATAAAAACCCTTTGCGTGTCTTCGGCTTAAAATCTGGTGCTGTTTTATCTGACTTTTATCTGATTTTTATCTGATTTTAATTTAAGAATTTGCTTACTTGTGTCAAGTCATTTCAATTAGTTTCTTCCCATTATCTCTGCAGCACTGTGAGTAATTGCTGCTGTCTGTGAAAGAGTATGAGTTAATATTTTGTTAGACAAGATTGTAACAGATGACTTTTTACTCTGATTTTTGTGGACTGATAAATTTGATAAAGGGTAATTGTTCCAAAAAGGCCAGTCTGCTTGAACTTGCAAGCCCATGTGACAAGTAAACGGGGTTCTTGATTTATAATACTGCATGCAGAACATACTGTGATTAACGATGATGAAATATTGCAATTAATACACAAGGAAAATAGCCAGAAATTTTATTTATAAGACTAGAGCAAATAGAAGAGCTGCCCACATCGTGACATTTGATGCAAGGCTTATTTTCACCTAATCTAGTTAGTTTCAATGGATTAAACAAAAAAAGGCATAGATAACATTTCACTTTAAACCTTCCTACCCAGAAAACCTCTGTGTTTTTTCATTAAGAAGTTTATACACTGGATGAAAAAAAGTGGATTAATTCGTAACCAGACAGCAGTCAGGGCATGTAGATCCCTTTGACTTGTAATTGTTACTAAACTGGTTCACTGTGCTCTGCATAAAGTGTTCATTCTTTTGGTAGGGAAGCACATAGGTCCGTAGGGAAGCACACAGGTCTGTGTCTGTTCTGAGGAACTCGTGAACTGCTGTAATTCCTTTCAGATTTATAGTTGCACAGTCTCTAAGCTGATGTAGTTTTTTATAAGGAAATGAACAGCCAATTTTTTTTCTGACAAACCAATGCAATTTAATGCTTATAGAATTTATCTGCCTGTGGATCAGCGGCGTAACGCAATTTTAATTACACCTACCACACTTCACTGAATTCTCTCATTCATAGTAAGCCTTATCAGAGCAAAGGGCCATGAGATGCGTTGAGCTCTGCTGAGCCCGAAGTCACATAGCTTGCATTCTCATCACTTGAAAATGAAAAAAATGAACCCATCATTTGCGCTTCCATCGCAGGGGGAAGTGATAATTATTATACAAATATAAGAAAAATACAAATGGCTACGTGGCTGCATGGTTAAGAAATCAAGTGCAGAACTTTGTTTAAAAAAAAAACATTAGAAAAAAAGGAAGTGTTGAAGCAGGTCAGGAACACTGTATTGAAATAATTGTCAGTTATTCATTATGTATTAATCCATGGCTAAGTGGCTTTTACTGTTCTCTTTGCAGCACATATATAGTTCTCATTTAGTAGAGCTTTGTATCAGACCACTCATTCTTGGCTTCACTGCTTTCTGAATGTGCAGATATGAATTAATTGCAGCTGCCCTTAGCAGTGCATCTGAGCATCAAGGAAATGAATGAGAGGAGGTCACATCCAATGGCAAAAAACTGAAAGTGCTTACGCACATGCCATCCCAGTGTCTTGTTAGGTGGAGAAGTGCTGGTTTTTCCACAGTGATCACACAGCAGAGAAGAGCTTTAACATCTACACTTTAAGGGCTTCAAAATAATTTTTCCCAGTTTTAAATGAACAAACCCACAGAAAGGAATTCTGTTTATCAAGAACAGTTTATAACAGAATATAGGAAGCAAATCTGAAGCAAAGCAAGCTTTGTTGGTTTTATTGTTTAGAGTACCATGTTTTCTTATTTTTGTATACAGCTACTGACTGATGGTAGAAGATTGACTTTCCCTTAGAGGAGTACAAGTACATGTACAAAATGGGAATAAGGAAGTAATTAAAATGAGTTCCTAGGAAGATTTAGTTGGTTGTTTTAATTTGAAGGGAATCTGCAAGTGGCTGCTGAAGGATAATCTGAGTCAGAGCTCTCAGCGGATGCACTCCTTGGTGCCTTGTTACGTCACCACAGTTTGAGAGCAGCAGTTGCACAGAGGATGTTCTGAGTACATGTGGATCAAACACGGATGGTCAAAATGCACCCTGTGCAGCCTCTCTGATAAAAAAATAAGTTTCACTGATACTACTGGATTTAATGCAAATTTATGGGGAGGCACTCAATGCTCTGAATTTCGGTTTCTCCCTTTTCTCCATCATCCTTCCCAATTAGCAGGTTTTCTTTTTGTCACTGTGTCAGATTGGTATGTTAATTTTCTTACCCTTGCTAAATATGTTTTATACATCTGGAAGGGATCCTATGGTTCTCTGTTTTAAAATAGCATACTTGTCACAATTTACTTGCTTAAGATAGTAAGGGAACCAGACACCTGCTATGTCCATTTCACATAGGCAGAATAAAAATATGATTTTTACAAGCTACATAAAGCAAAGAAAGAGCAGTGGTAATGTTAATTAAAAATGTGGTGATATGGGTCAGCAGTGTGGGCAGTCTTACAGTCAGTACCGTGGTGTGTAAGTGCCGTGCATTTGTCTGGCTTTGTGTAGGCATTGTGTTAAAGCTGAGTTTTAAGAAGGATGGAGATGTGACTGCTGATGTTTGCATGGAGTTTCTGACAGGTATGACAAGAGAAGGTATGACAGGTATGACATTACTCATTCAAAATTTAGCATCTGGGTAATAAAATCTGTCGTCATTTACAAAGAGAAGTCAATGAAGGCTTAGCAGAGATACAATTAGAATTAAAATGGGGAGAAAACCATACAAGATATTGAAACAAAGACTTGTAGCTTGCTTGATGCAGTGCAGACTGGAAGGCTGGAGGAAGGGTGGCAGCAGCAGAGGATGGTGTGGGCAGTGTGAGGACTGGGCTGCGTTATCTTTGCAAAATTGTCTGAACTGTAATAAGAAAAAAATAAGCACTTTCAATGAGTGCTTAAGGAGCAATCCCTATACTAGAGAGATTTAATTCAGCAGAGTTTTACAAATGTATCTGATGACAGGGACGATGACATAATTGGGAACACCTGTGGTATTTGCACAGACAATACCAGTTAACATATTTTTAATTGAGTAAATTATGCCAAACTCTCTGAAAGTGAACTGATGGTGAGAGCAAGGGGTGAGAAAAGTGAGTATCATTTTCTAAAATGCAGCTATTGAATCTTTTATTCTGAGCCATCATATAAGATGTGGATGTAAAACAAATGCAATTCTCACAGAAGGAACTAGGTGAAAAGCAGGCTCACTGGGATATGGAAAACTGAAATTCCTCTATAAGAATGTGATTGGCAGATTAGGAAGAAAAAAATCAGCTTTGAATTGAAAATCTGAAGTTGAAAAATCTTTCAATCTTCAGCTACCACTACACTGAAAGTCTCAGTTCACCTCTGTATTATTCCTTTTCCTCACAAGAGCTCGAGCATAACTTTGCTATCTTTCTTGACATATTGATCAATCACATTTAGTTTCTAGAATATGAATTAAATTACTTTCAAGAACTCCAAACTACTGTACATACATGGTCTGTCATGCTGTAATATGTGGAGAATCCATTTACATCCTTCTTTTCACTTCTTTTAAATAGTGCTCTGAAATGGGGAAGTGGGAAAATGATTATTTGTTGTTTGAGAGCAGGTCAGGTTGGAAACTGAGCAGCCAGTTTGTACACACTGCCAGATATAAGGTTCCCCTTCACGACCCCACCAGACTGTTCCCCGGTCTCACTGTGCCCTGATGCTGGCTCGTATAACACATCTCTCGTGTCTGCAGTAAATCCAGCAAGCCCAGTGCTCTTATTGGGATTTTGAACTGGAACATACCTGTGGGAAGTTGCCTCCTCACTCGCAGCGATCTCCTGGTGACTGATGGCATCGCCTGCACTTCTGAGGCATCTTGAGAAATTCTTTAGACATATGCTTTGTGCTGCTACCTTGTGACTGCTCGCTGTAAATACAGCACAGCCTGAGTTCCTACTGCCTGGGTTTCCAGTCCTGCATACCTCTGCCAGAGGGAAACGGATGGACTTGTTTTCACGAAATAAGGATGCTAGAGACTTTGAAATTGCTTCGGAGATGATGTTAAACAATAAAAAGGCCTTGTAGGTTGAGTTAACATTTTCACTTTATAATTCTGGCAGTGCAATATAGTGCAATTGAATTCATCAGGTTTTCCTGCTCTTCACTTGCGGAGATTTTGAGGTTCTCCATTAAATCATCATATCTGCAGACATATTACTTCGAGGGAATGCATTGCTCCAAGTTTAAATTATCTTACTGAGAAGTTTTTTTTAATTATTTTATTAATGTATATATTTCTAATTTTCATATGGATTCCTACGGAAATATCAGATCCTCTTCAATAACCTGTTTTCAAAACATTATATGTTTTCATCTCTGCTTTAGGCAGCATGTCAAAAACTCCTCACTTTCTGCACTTTATGCATTTTTAGAAATAATTTCCTTCTTTTTGTCAGATAATTTCTTCAGGAATACAAATAAGAGCTGAGGATTTGTTTTATTTTTTCAAAAAGAAAAGCAGAGCAGGACCGCTTTCATGCATGAGCGGTTATTTTCTAACGTGTATAGCATTTCTTACAGAGGGGCCTCATCAGGTTTGTTTGAGCCACCAAGCTCACAACTATGCAGTGCTGGGGTTTAGAAATTCAGTAGTAGGTTGAAGTGTTGCATGCGGAACCAGTGCAAGCTGCTCTCAAAACTCCTTCCTTCATCATTCAGCCCAGGGAGGTTCCAGTGCTGTTTTGTAGCCAACAAAATGTCCTTTTTTAGAGAGTCTTCATCTGCTGAGCTCCCCGTGAGGCTTCTCTGCGTGGTTCTGGAGCTCATGGGGACCCTTCCCCGACCACTCAGACCTTGATGGCAAGTGAGATTTCCAACCTATTTTTGTGCCAGGTTGCCTCTGGCTAGGAAAGCATCTCTGCTCATTGCGTGCAGGTCCTGAGCAGCGACAGGAGCATGAGCATCTGACATCAGGGCTTGGACTCTTCTCCAGGAGTCATCAGACTGAAACTTGAATGATTAAACATCTGACTTACAGACAACAAAGGATTTACCTCACTGAAGGTCCCATTCTATCACTCTAGTCATGATAGATACAAGAGTAGACCACAACTCAGAGCACTTTTTTATTTTATTGTAATAGAATCCCACCGTGCTTCTCATGAGCTTGAATTTTTTCATTCCAATTGTTTCTTCACAGACTGCAGTGGTTTCTGTAGGGAGCTGGTAATAGAAGCACAGCTTTAATCACTGGTTATCTGTTATCACTCCAAAGAGCCACCTTCACTCTCTTATTCCATCTCTGATATTTTGCTGCTTTTTTTCCCCATTACTTTGCACATAGCACCTCATATGACAGTCCATTAAGTTTTTAATCACTTAAGTTATATAACTCATTTGCTTGATACAGAATGAATAGAAAATTGTATTGACTGAACATAATTACAGAGTGGGAATCAGCCATCTTTAATTAATTGATTGTAATGTAAATGAATTTACATCTTTTCTGTAGTGCTATTCACATTGTAAATATGCTTGCCCACTCCCATTTAGAGTGGTTCAATTAATTGACCAGATTATTGATTAAGTATTTTTCCTCTAATTGATTGAATGTTATATCTTTACTTACATACTAAAAGATAAAGATATTAAGCTAAAACCTCTTCCCCTCTTCCTTTGGTCAGGATCTCAGGGAGCCATGGAGGCAAAAACAATCCCTTGTAACTGAAGTCAGCGCTATACTTAGTTCTTCACATACATCATCTTGTCATTCATACCATTAAAAATCAGATCATTCAATAGAAAGTAATATTCTAAAAATTGTAAGATGTTTACTTACTTCCCAATACAGGGAACGCTTATGGAATATAGATAAATGTGTAGTGTGCAGAGTTGGTTCTTTTTCTCTGTGTCTTATTTAACAACTAAAAAAATCTATATCTACATTGTATGAGGTTGGAGAAGTGGTATGAAAAAAACACACAGTGTGTGCAGCCTGGAAAGCTGCAAACGCTGCGTTCTTAGGCACTGGGTGATAAAGGGAAGGAAGGAAAGAGAGAAGGGAGAGAAGATGGTATTTAATCCGTGCATGACACCACTTGGATAAATACTTCTTATGTTAGCAGTTAAGACATTAATAGAGCAGGCTCTGCTGTGGTCTGCTTTTCTGTACTCAGTTTTGGTTGAACTTTCACGTTTTCTCTGGAACCAGTTAAGTCTGGGTGCCAATCAAAATTACATTTTCCGTAACAGGACACTTTTGTGGTTCTTTCTTAATGTATTGTTCTACAAGCTATTGTTTTTCAATGAAGCCAGCTGCAGCAGCAAATGTCAGGATGTATGTAATAATATTAGCTGTGAGTACAGAGAAGGAGCTCAAATGGGAACTGGAAGCCATTCCAAGTTCTGTTCTTTCTTCTCACAGAGTATCACTTGTTGATGAGAGAATATTAACATCATAGAGGTTTTCTCTAGCACTACTGGAAATGAGTAACGTTGCTCTTAGTAACAACATTGCATTATTTTCTATCTCACCGTTGTCAATAAATCACTTGTTAAATGAATCAGGCCTTGTGAACTTGGACTGGCAAGATTGATTTCTTTGTGACATTTCCTTAGGAAATGAATTAAATCTAAGAAAGAAATATGTGTGCACAGTGGCAAATTGTACTTTCAGAGAGAGGGTATTTATGATGAATAGAAGGAAGATCGAGTACACATGCTTCAAAGCACACATTCTTGTAATGATGCACAGTACTAATACGATCTGAAGTAAAGATGGTAAGATCATAAGCTTTCAGTGCAGAATGATTACCATTTCCTTTGAAAGCATTATTTACTGTAAACTCCCAAGTTCCTTTCAGAAATATTTTGAGTCTTTTCATTGTAATTTACATGAGTCCTTTTTTCTGTCTTTCCTCAGTATCCATCAAAACAACCAGGCTTTCAGCAGTGCCTTTTATAGACTTCTATAGATGTGAGTTAAAGGGTGATTTTTTTCTCTTTGCTGTCCTTTACAACAGCTGAAGGAGACTCCTTTTGTATTATTACTTGTAGGGAAGTACCTCTGTGATACCTTCCTGATACATGGAACAGGTGAATGCATGTGTCTCTCACCTGTTGTTAAAAACTAAATCAGTTTTCCTTTTTTGCACATTTGATTCTCAATGGCTTCTGGTCTGTGGGTCCTTCCTCTGTCAGTGATAATTTCAGGAAGAAATGTTTTTTCCTCAGTTATTTCTCCATGTTTTTCTGTACATTATTAGTGAATTTTATGTGTATTTCATTTTTTTAAAGCCATAGCAAATGGACAAACCTGGTAATATCTGCAACAAATATTTGAGAATTTTCTATTTGAAAAAAGTACAGATTTACATTAATCACACTAGAAGACTTATGATGTGGAAACAGGATGAAAAACTACCTGTTACAAGAGCACAGTCCCATCTTGACTACAGTAGCTTAGTTGGAAAACATGGGATTGACTTCTAAATCCAATTTACAACCAATTAACCATTGCAAATATTAAGCAGTTAGCTGAAATCTACACTCCTCCACCTTATGGGAGGGCAAACCTTGGCTAGTCCATTTAACCTACATATAATGTAATTCTTTGTATGCATTTCACCTCTGCAATGGAATAACAAATACTGTGTTTTGTAGAACAGTCCTGATGAGATGGTATTCAAACTTCCAAACTCTGTGGTGTTCCAGCAGTTCATTCATACCCTTCTTCCACATAGTTTATGCGAGCGTAAGGAAACACTTTCACTTACAGATGGCTTTGATATTGAAATGGTTGTATCAGAAGCATTGAATTGTGTCAGCAAGCTTTCTTCTCAGCTCTTCAGTTGACTTGTGTTGTGTTTGGCCATGCACATCAGCATTTCTTCTAGAAGAAAATACCTACTACAGGTCTTCATAGCAGTAGGAAATGATTGGCCTGGTGGATTAGACTGTAGTTTGCAGCACTGGAACAGGATAGGCACCCTAAGATCTCCTTCACAAATCTGCAACACATCATTGCTTTTCACTTCTTTCCTCATGGGAATGAGCCACTGTCCATCATCACTGACAAGTCAACATCTTCTCCACCAATTCCAGCCCAACATTTTGCCAGCACACCTATCCACTGAAGAAAACTGTTAATCTTGTACATTACTATCTCAGTATGGATGCTTCTCTACATAAACACACGCCACAAAAAGGAAATTAAGAGAATAAGCCCCATCAAATCCCATTTTTGTAATTATTTATTTTAATGCTCCCAAGCATATTTAAGCATATCTTTTTCATCCTCGTTATTGGTCATCATCTCTTCTCTAGAATCTAGGAATGAATGAGTTTTACATCTCTTGGTACCCAAGCTCTTTGTAAATGCACACTGAGAAAAGGGATTAGATAGCATCCACAGTGCCATCAGATGAGGCAGCGCTGCCTCCACGAGCTATAAAAAAAAAACAAAGGATAAGTGAATAAAGGTGAAGAAAGCAATTTTTGTTATTTAGTTCAGGACATAATCATTGTGTTTTACTTCATCAGTTTTCAGAAACAAAACGGATAGTTTGACACCACAGATACAATGTTGATTCCAGTTAGTGGCTCAGCCCCCACGAGTTATTCTGCAAAACATTGCTCAATTAATGCCCATTGCAAATGCTGCATACCTGCTGAAGTGGTTCCTTTCCAGATGAAGGATTAGCACCATAATCGAGGGAAACATTAAAGCTTCCTCAAATCAATTTTTTCAGAACAGTCTTAATTGGCTTAATAGGTAAATTTATCCAGCTTCGCATATATGCTGTATACCGTTAATTAATATTATTCATACAGTTTTATTCATTTGGATTTGCTTATCCAAATTTAACACCAGTACTTCAAGCCATTCCACAGATTACTTTTAAAGAAGCATTGATTATCAAACTTGCTGAATCCTTTGGGGACTAAATTTATCAAGCAAAGTTCATTCCTCTATTTGCCACACAGCAACCAAGCCACTCAGTTCTGCTGTCAGCTGCCCTGCAACCACGTTAGCTAGCACTGTATTCCGTGTAGAATTATGGTGAATATAGCTTTACAGATAGCAGCTATGATCAGTTATAATGCATGAAGCAGGAAATTATTTTTAATCTTTCCTGTGTTTTATGCTTTTGAACTTAAACAGAAAGTGCCTTGCCAGTTTATGGCTTCCACTAAAACAATGGGACTTAATGGGACTTGGCTGCTTTAATGTGATGGCTGCTTTTTCTGAGAATGGCAAGGATAGCAAATGCAGTACTGTTGTCTGTAAATCTACAGGTATTCTAACATCCTGCTGTTAACGCACACAAACCTGCAGCAAAATGGAAAAAGTAATTTCCAGCTCCCTCATGAAGTAAAATAAGTACTAAAAGGACAAGAGTGTGAAAAGGTATCCTTGTATCCTTAATGTTCATCACAAGAACAGTGAAATCTTAAAATTCATGAGACTACTTTTGAAGGGAGACTGAATAATACATTCAGAGCCTGCAAAAGTGGAACTCGGCTTTCAGTTGCATCCAACTAAATTCAGAATTGTGAAAGAGCAGATTCAGACCCATAGCCTAGTTCTGATTCTGTGATCTAAATGTACTCAAATACTGATAAATCAAAAAATCTAGATAAAGTGCTGGTTTAGCTGAAGGATGAATTCCTGGAAACGTCTGTGCATATGTAAGAGAAGAGTGTCAGAAGCATGGGCTCTGTGTCCCTGCAGTGTTCCCAATTAAGAAGCTGCTGTTAAAAAGCCACTGTTGTTTGCATGAAATCTGTAAAATCTTATCTGGAGCTCCAAATCCTCACTTCTATGGGATGTCTGCCTGGGCCTTTTACAAAATTTGTTAATTGCAAACATTTCCAGAGCATTGCTTCATGGCAGCCCCCTACGAGGGCTGACAGGTGATGGGTCTGGAAGCAGTGCTGCAGCCCTACGTGTGAGTGAGTGCCTCCAGCCCCTCCCAGAGCACTGCTCCCACCTCAGCCCTCCTTTCTGCAGGTACAGTTCCAGCTATTTTAATTTTCTACAGAATGACTAAAGTTTAAATGAGATTCAGATTGTTTTCAGTTCTGCTTAAGCCATCAGCAGTAACTAGGCTTGAAGAAAGAGGTCTCCTTCCACACAGACTTTTCTCCTTTTCTTTTCTTTTTTCTTTTTTTTTTTTTTTTTTTTTTTGCTCACAGATCTGCCTGCGCTTTGGGGAGATGATGATAATTGCTTTTACAAAGGCTTACAACTGCCCTACAATACACTCTGTCAGCCCGGCCGCTCTCAAAGCTTTCTCAGCCACAGTTCCCAATCTGTCACATTATTTTGGAATAAATTCCTCTCACACAAGCCATTTTTATCCCTTTCAGAATTGCTCAGCTTAACAGTTCTCATAATGCCACAGGATGGTTTTTGATCTCCCTCACCGTCGTTTTTGGGGGTTATTAAATATTTTAATAGTGCAAATATTAAAAAAAAAATCAAGATGTTTTCAATAAATCATATCCTTGAATACACAAAACTCAATCCTCCCTTTAAAAGCTTTTAAGCGTACACAAATGAATACGAAGGGTTGAGAACAGAATTGACTTTTCTTTAAGTGATTCTTCAAAACACACATTAGTGGGGATTTCTGCAACTGCGTTGCACACCTTTTGAAGTTATTGATTCCCACAGCATCTGACTGGCCAGGAGCTCATTAGTATGTTCATCTCATCCTTTTCCTTATACTGGTAAAAGCAGTTCCACGGCTATAGGAGGTACTGTCATAAACAACAGTAGGTTTTTCAAACTATTTTTTTTTTCTTGACACTCAGCTCAGCTTAGCTGTTCTCTTTTTAATCCCAGAGAAGTTTGCTTGTGCTTTAGCAGTTCCCCAGCCCTTCAGTCCAGGAGAAGAGTCCATAAGGCTGAAGCATCAACTCAGCCGAACACACCTTGTTAGCAATTAAGCCACGCCAAGTTTTGGAAGAGAAGAAGTCCTCCCTCTTTGCACACTCTGCAGAGGTCCCAGCACTTGGGGACATCTCCTGTTGCTCACACACATCAGGCAGCGACCAAACCAGAAGTCAAACCTCCATTTGCAGTGCACCTCATTAACCTCTCACATACAGTGAGAACCATCTTGCTAAGTGCCTTTGTTGATGTGTTGTATTTGATGGACCAGACAACTCAGATGAGTGTGTTTGATGATGTATCAGTTGCAGTTCACTCCTGTCACTTCCCCGCTTTAAAACTGGTTCCAAAAATATCCTATTCAGAAATAAAATCCATTCAAATTTGATTCTCAAAATATGTTTCTGTACTAAAATTACCCCCTTGCTTCATTGTTTCCTATTACCATGAACACTTCATTACTGCTATGTACTTCCTGGCTGGATGTATGCATTTCTTGACTTGGTAAGGTGCAGTAGTGCAGAGATAGCTCTGATTTCCTTCCAGGGGATCTCTGCAACCCACTGGGGAGCTGTGTTGTCTCATTTGCACTTTCTTATTGAATTTCAATCAGCTCTCCCAACCATTTTCTGGAAGAATTCCCGAGCGATATCTTCAAATAGTTCTAGCCCCATGCTGTCCAACAGCTCCTCATTTTCTCTTCTAGGGCTGTCTGTGTTTTCTCATTTGAGAATAATTCACCGCATGACAACATTTTGCATTAATGAAGCCCTGGTGGTATCAGATGTGGTAACATTCAATAGGGAACATGGAAAATAAGTACAAGGATATCAACAGCATAAAATAAAAATCAGCTGATGTGCAAAAAAGTTAATGAGGGGGAAAAATAGTTTCTGCCAGCACATGCTGACTCACGAGTATCTCTCTCTATCCTGCCTAAGCATAGACAAATTTGATTTATCTTTCACTTTGCAAAGGTCCCTTAGGAAGCTGGTAGAGATGGTGGGCTTCTGCAAGAATGAAGTGAATCTCCTTAGTTGCTTCCTCTTTTTCTTCTGTGGTGGAATACCAACCAGCCATACCTGGCAGAAAGGCAACTTTCTAGTAAATTCCTGGGTTGAACTAGCAGATTTAGGCAGTGTCCTAAGGCATAGCAGTCTCTGAGAAGAATGCCAGGTCACAAGGAGCAGTCAGCATGCTCTTTGGCCCTCTGGAAACGCTGTGTGATAAGATACATGTAGGCTATAAAGCAGGGTGCTGCTTTTAGATTTCTGTACAATATTCTGTACACTTTCTTCAGATAGCAGTAGTGGTTGTTACCTTATGGTTCTCTAGCCTGAACTTCATCTCCAGAATAGGCATCTGCCAGACCAGGTCACGGTGGCATTTAGATCTTGCTAGCCATAAAAATAATAATTTCCTCATTAAACCAGGCAAAAATAACAATTATTTACAAGATCCAATGATAACCATAATTCAGATTGCCATATGTTCTTTTCTTCCATCACAGTGCATTTGCTAACAGAAACGGACTTTGCACTGATTTGGCTGGAAGGCAGAGTGGGTAGGGATGTGCTAAGATGAATCCTGAAATTCAGTTCCTGTTGTGAAAAGGAGATACAACATTGCAGGGCTTTTTTTCCCCACTGTTTCTAAGGACTACTTAGGAACAAACATATTGCTCTTTGCTTTTGTTTGCAGTTGTTTGCTCAGTAGCATATGCTGAAGCACTGTAATGCTCACGTCCACCCGACTCATCCTTGTGTACTGTTTTCCTAAGATGCATGTATGAAGTGTGGCAATTGTAAAGCAAAGATTGCTTGGAAATCTAATTCTAGATTTATGGACTTGGAATTTTTAACTTATCCTCGTCCAAAACCTCATTTTCCACCTCCCTTTCCATTTCTTCCACAGTTTTCCACATTTCAGCCAGTCCTGGCTCCTGCTGGTGACCAGTGTGCTACTGCCACATCTCCACTTCCCCCTTAGAAACTAATATTAAAGTTTCTCACTAGCTCTTCTAGAACTTGAAACAGAAACTACATTGAGTTCTTCTAATGGTTGATAGAGAGGGCAAGTAATTCACTGGAGAAGCACTTTAAATAAATCTTTTTATATAAACAGCATAAAAACATAGGTTTCAATGAAATATATTATTTCTGGTCTTTAACAGAAAGAATCATATTCAACTACTTAGGTATTCACTGCAGAAATGCTTGAACGTAAGGGTTGAAAAAATAAGGGAAACACATGGTGAAAATGTTTACTTTTTGTGAACCAATAATAAAATCAGGGCGCTCATTAATTTTAATTTGAAGACATTTAAAGAGTGTTAGGAGAACAGAACAGAACTAAGGTAAGCAGTTTTATTGTAGGATCCCCTGAAAAATTCATGCATTTTAAAGGCATGGCATCAATAATGAATATCCCTGTATGCTATGGCACTTTACAAAAATGATCTACTGTCATTATTTTTTCCAATTTAGATTCTTCTGTGATTGCACAAGTCACTATAAAAACTGCATTTAATTTCATACATAACCACATTTTCAACCCATTTTTGAGAAACGCTGCATGTGCTTAAGCTCTAACGTAGGCATTCTATGATACCATCTTCTGGTTTTACTTTTTTCTCTATATACAACCTTTTAATTTTTGTTCTGGCTGTTGCCTTCCTGTTCTGATTGAACATAAATAGATCTGCCCATTTCTTCACAAATACTGTCAAATTTCTAATTTTACTACCTACTTTTGCTCTTTCAAGCTCAAGGCCATTTTCATTATGGAAACCAGCAGTTACCCTTATCATCAGCAGCTCGAGTTATTTCACACTATTGTAATTCAGAACAATTTACTGAAGATCAGAATCTAAAATTTCTGTTCAGCTCTAGAAAGTGCGAGCAAAACAACTTCCTGGATCTATAAACCTTCAGGTTGTCTTTAAGTCTTTTGGCTGTGCCTTTGGAAAGTTTATAACACTTCCATCTAATAATCAAATGTGACCATTTGAGTATTCAGTTACCTCATTTTAAACCCAGCCAGGTTTGTTTCTACTCATAATTCCTTATTTAGTCATTCAAATACCTGAAAGTACAGTACCTGCTAAGCTGATAGTAGTAAAGTCAGGACCTGGTGGCAGCCTCCCATGGGCTCTAAGATGTGGGTGACCAACGCTGCTTTAAAGTCAGATCAACTTTCTGTTTTTCTAAGAATGGAGACAGCCATTGCATGCACGCAAGTGGATGCACACATGGCATTGCATTATGTCAGTGTCTTCCATGTGAAGGATATTTGTTCGGAACAATCTCTGTAATATGGGCTGGAAGGAAGGATGGCATGAGGGGAGATGATGACTTTATCACTCAAAGCACAGCATGAACTTCTAGAAAAGTGATTCCAAGTAGACAGGTTTATTTTTCCATTGGATATCATTCTGTCTATTCCTAAATTCAGGTGACATACCAGAATTAGAATGAGAACATTAGGGTGAGCTATGAGATGGATAACCCATGAGTCTTAAGAACCATGCAGGTGATGATGTTTTAGATAGTAGCTGACATGGCCAAAACCTCAGGAAGGAGGCAGAACCTGCACACCTTCCTGACCAGCTCTGAGCCACCCCAGCATCACTATAGTTTGGACATATTTAAAATGAACCTCCAAGCTTCCTAAGCACCTAACAAAGATGAACTTCCTGGAGGTTTTCACAATTAATGCAAGCACAAAAGGAACTAGCATTAAGTACTACGAAAACAGATGTACACTTTGCCTGCAGCTTTAGAGAGTGAGCTTTGTAGCTCTCAATCTTTGTTTATACAGTTCTCTCTGAGCCTTGTGTTTTAAATGTACCATTTTAAGGGAGCTTCGGTTCAAAGCCTGTTTCGTCTTCAGCATAACTCAGCTGCTCCTGTAATCATCTGAGAGTTGGAACTGCAGGATCTTGGCATCTGCTGCTTTATTTATAAGATGAGGCAAAGCAAGTGACAGAAGGATCAGAGGTGGTTATCAGCATAGGTGTCATCCCTGTGGAAGAATAGCCACTGAATGCCAAAAAGGCAATACAACAAATACACCCACGTAGAACTTTGTCATGAAGCACTGATGATCATAAGAGAAATTTTAAATAAAAGACCTTCATTTTTTGAACCATCAAGGCATGTTCAGAATGCACTGCCATTTCTTACAGTAAATAATCTATTCCCTTCTAGTTTATAAATCTTGTTGTCATAGTACTTCATTTTTTTATTATTATAAGAAGTTGCCTGAGGGCTCAGCAAAAGGAGCAAAATTAGAACATTTCAATGAAGAATGGTAAAATATTTGTGAAGGTCATTATTGCCACAGTTGCATCACCAGAACATCTCAGATACAACACCTGGAGTCATCTACAAGTCACGTACACGAGTGTGTGTCATACACATGTGTGTACTGCATTAGGAGCATAGGGTTAGCACGGTGCTGGATTTATCTCAATGTTTGCTTTCAAATCAGCTCCTGCAGCAGCAGTTGTTACACTATCTATGTATTTTGCATGACTGGGAGCAGAGCCACTCTCTGATGCATGAAAGCTGACACAATCTTTTCTTACTTCAGTTTTAAAGCTTGTTCCAGTAATCCAAACAAATTTAGAAGCCATTACAGATGGATTAAATAAGTTGTTGACTTCCATAGTAGAGAGAAAACGTAGAGATGTCAGATAAAGAATAATTAAAATTGCTGTATTTTCCATCTTGTTATACAAAGTATAATATAAAAATTAGTGCAAAAGAAGACAATTATCTTCTGTCAGTTTCTGCACTGTCACAAACCTATATCGAATCTTTTAGAATAGTGTTATTACAGTGGTTTAAACTGTATGCATTTTGTCATATTACTTTGCACCTGACTGTCATTTCAGACAGTCTTCAAAAATGCAAAAGGAAGACTTTCTTTTCTTCTGAATTATTGAAACTATGTCTGTCCTATTTCTAACCAGAGGAATATAATATCAGTGTTGAACAATGTCATGCTGGTTTGTGCTGTATTTCACAATACATGTTTTAATCAAAGCTAAATGGACTTGTCCTCCAGGCTTGCAGCACAAATGACTGAACTGCTTGTTATAACTAATGTGTCTTACAAACACAACTCCTATTTTTCTACATCTGAGCCAAGCAGCAATCAAGGCTAGTTTCTATAGATGCATCTACTCCCTCTTGCTGCCCAGAGTACGCCATGTCTGAGATTTCAGACTTTGAGTTACAATGGGCTCTCTTGCAGCATTTTCCATTCCTTATTCACATGCTCCATGTCAGGAAACTTGCATCTTTTAAAGACAGAGGCTCAGCTCTAAGCTGAATTCTGCCACCAGGCCAGTTTTCTTTTGCATAGAAAGAGCACTAACCTCAGTAGCTAAATATGCCTTTTATGAAGCTTTTATTTTCTTTCTGTTGAAAATTTCTCTGCATTCACAGTTTTCTTTCTTCTACAATACAGAACATAGCCCAGCTCCCAGGGAATAGTCACAAGCTGCACACTGGTATCCAGGGAATAGGAAATTTGCTTCTCAGTCTTTACCTATGAGACTATTAAGTACTGTAAAACAATAATATGAACCCAAATGGCCAGTCTGTCCTCATTTAATTGGGAAAAATATTGTACTGCCTGTATGAATTATGACAATGATACCAATGGTAATGATAAGGTGATAGATTCATGCTGGAGAGATGACTGATAACAGAGAAATGGAATGGTATAAAACAGATTATACACAGTCTGTGAGTCTGGTTGCATAGCTTGCTTATTGTGAAGCACAGAGTAATCACTGTAACTTCTTTTGTGAACCACATCATAGACTTCTTGCTTGTCATGCAGTACCAGAATGTTAGGGCAGCAGTGTAGATACTAAAGCAGTAATGTACTTCCTCACCACCAAGTGTTGCTTAGAATTACCTGCAGTATGAATTATAAGGCTTGTTTTGTAAATGTCTGGAAAGTTTACAGTATTGTATTGCTAGGCTGGAGTGAAAATGGAGAAAAGATTCCGTACTGATTTAATCTTATGCTTCTACAGGGAAGTTCAGCCTTAACATTGATTTGTGGCACTGAGCACCTCAGTCCCTCTCTAAAAGAATGAAATTAAATATTATATTGTTAATTTTCACAACGACTGTGTACAGATTAGTATCTGCAGAGCTGAAAAAATCCACAATGGAAGTGTACCTATAAAAATCCAAGCATTTACAGCATGCTAATGGCTTTCCATCAGGTCACATTAATGTTTTCTGCTTGATGAAAATAGGTATTCAGCAACAGTGTTTTCAGTTTGTTAGGAATAAATAACTTCTGGAACAATCGCTTCACCCTTGGGAATAAATCTGCACTTTCAGTGCTTGCTGCTAAATCACTCTGTGATTTAGAAAGATTCATAGTGGCTGCAGATTCAGATCTGAGGAATTCGGTTCGATTCAGCAGCACGCGCATCCTCCTCCTGCATCCACGTTGTCTTCACTCAGAGAACTGACAGATCCAGCTGCTCCTCATAGTCCAAGACTTGAGCTACGCAGCAGATGTCGTCAAAGCACATCAGCAGTAAGGGATGAGAGTTAGCATTGTGTGAGGATGTGATAGCAGCAGGCTGGTAAAGCAGAACTGTCAGTGACATCACTAACAAGGAAAAAGTCTGGTGTTTTTTCCCATTTGAAAGGTGTAGAGAATGAACTGAAGCCAAATTTTCTTATCTCAAATAAAATACACACTGCAGTGGAAATGCATATTTGCATATGCTTGCACTGTGTCTTTCTCACAGCAGTAGATTTTCAAATGGATGCTGACGGTTGACTGGACATACTTCAGTTGCTGGAGCAGAGCTATGAAGAGCTTCTTCCCTTGGAGTTTCTCTTCATCCCAGATTTATTAATCAGTGCCTTGAGTCATGCCAATATCCATATTGTCTGCAACCTACATATTCTCTCCTTAAAGATCTTCAAATAGCAAGGGACTCATTATCACATCTATTCCTCCTACAACCCTATTCTTCTCATCTGAGAAGTGTTACTTGAAACTTCTATTAATAGTAAAGTACTACACTTTTATACTGTATTTTTCATGAAGAGGGTTCTTAAAAATGCTTTATAACTTAAACTGATGCAAATTTATATAGGAGGATCTTAGAATAAATCACTCAGTGCTGATTCATAGATATTCGGTCAGAGTCTGCGCCTGACGATGTCAAACCAATACCCTCTGACTGAAGTGTCTTAAATTTTGTGTCCCAAAACAAACTGGGAATGATTAGAGACTTCTGAAAATACTCAATGAGTAGAATAGTATGCAGATCTGTGAGGTAGAAAGGCAGGACCTTTTCAACCATTCATGGCAGCATTAAATTAATAAAAGAAATGGGAAATAATACTTCTACTTTCATGTGCAGGGGAAAGAGGACACGAAATACCTGTAAAGAAACTTAACTGAACATTGCATTAAATTTTTGCAGCCTTTACAGAAATTTATTGTCTGCTGCATGTTGACAGGCGTGTTGGTACCTGTTCTTTCTGACCCCAAAAATACTGAGAACAGACTCACCACAGCCATGAGACTTCCGCATGTTCATTGCCATCACTGGAGCAGTGAGTTTCATGTGAGATGACAAGTGTGGGACTCAGCTGATCCCCAGGAAAGTGGAAGGAGGAATATTATAAGGTGCAGTGAATTGGAGAAGACATACTGTGGCTTGCCCTGTGAAGGATATCTGCCTCTATGGCAAAAAATCTTGCTTTGTACTGCACAGCAGGAATAACAGAATTGCCTGAGCATGTAAATTTTGAACATTAAATGAGATACAAAACCAAGAATATTTTTTCTGACAGAAACTGTTAACTAATGCAGCTTTCTTCCTTAAAAATATTTGCTTTAGGTGGACATTGATCTCTTGGCAAAAAAATCTGGAAATAAAAAATAGATATTTCTCAGTAAAAAAAAAGGAAAAGAGTTGTTTTACTCAGCTAAGAAAATGGAATGGACAAACTTCAGAGGAAGCAAAGTCCTATTTGCATTAGAGCTAAAGCACCGTGACAGCTTTCTTTTATATGTATATAAAGGAATAAACATATTTCCTATAGCTGTGATAATAGCACCATACTAAGTCAAATGTGGTTATAAATTATTCCGAGCATCTTGTTCAAGCGGTATGTCTAGGCAAGTACGTCCCTCCTCCCCATCTGTCTGACTGATATTTTCCTCTAAAATCCTAAAAGGTGAAAACATTTAAGTTAAACAGTCACATCTCTTAATGGAAAACCTGCAGATAGCTCATGTCACTGCCTCCATCGCAGATCATGTCGGCTACTGAGGACAAACTCGAGTAAAACTTCTAATTCATTATGATTTCCATTTTCTTTTTAACACTCATCCTTCCCCCTAACCTTCTCTTTTACTTCAGCGCTCTTAGTTAGAAGGAGTTTACACCCATAAATAAATAATATTTTTCCACCAGAATATCTGGAGACGGTTTTTCCACAGTTTCTCTTGACTCATTCTGATTCATTCTTTTTCCAGCTTGCACGGACAAGGAACTGAGGAGTCTTGCTTCGCGACTGAAAGACTGGTTCGGTGCTCTTCATGAGGATGCAAACCGTGTCATCAAGCCAACAAGCTCAGAGACAGCACAAGGCAGTAAGAAAACACCTTTCCAGTTAACACTGATGTTTCAGGCAGCTTCTCAGCCCTGGAGAGCTGATCACAGCTGCTAGTGCCACAGTGTCATGTCAGGCAGGTGCCAGCAAGTGAGCAGTTTCACAAGGGAGCTGATCTTGCAAATAAATAGCTGCACTGTTGTCTGAAGGAGCTGCTGTCATTCTGTGCTCTCTCTCTGGCCCTAAGTACTCTAGAAATTGGCAGTCAGAGACAGAGAGAGCTGTACAAGTTAGCCAGGCAAGTAACTGGGTCCAAAGACTACCGAGGTCGCATCTATACTGGTAAATAAAGCTGCTCAGGGACTTCCTCAAGCCCTGAGGTTAGCTGGCATTATATAGTTTGTGTCTGTACAGAAAACTCCATGACCCTCCAAATCAGTGTGGCTGTCCCCAGACACTTCTTGGGGATGGACAAGGATCTCTGCTTGTCCCCAGGTCTGTGCCTGGGGTTATGTGCCAAAAAATACAGCACACAAGCAAACAGAAGATAATGCTAAAACTCAGAAAGACCCACTTTAGATTTTATTTTTACAATTTCCTGCTTACGCCTTGTATAAGAAAAAGAACAATAGCAATATCCAGATAGTAGCCACGGAGACAGAATAGCTAAATGATGTGGAATGTTGGAATCTGTTGTGTCCTAGGTATTTAATAACACCATCTTTGCTTCCTTTGATTGTATGTATTTATTTATTTTAAGAAAGGAAGAAAACGAACAGTTTAGAGGACATTTACTCTCCTCTGGGTTGAGCCAACATGACTGATTTTGATGTCATTTACCCACTAGGGAAAGAAAAGATTCAGATAACAGCAGCAAAAGAGGTCATCTTCATCAGAGAGCAGATGTGAATTTATTTTCTGTAAGGACTCATTAATCCTTTTAAATAGTGTGTCTCAAATCACAGAGGCCTTGGGTTACAAAGTAGGATGCTCAGGTTTTATCTGTCTGTGTGACTCACCTTCAGCTAACTGCCCTCATTCTTTTGGGGTGAACTGCTTAAAGCTGGGGTCCACACACACATCATTTCAAGGATTTGGTCAGCTGCTCCCTTTTACTTCTCTTCTGACCCTTGTGCTTGGTTGTGTGGGGCTGGAGAGGCTACAAGTGCAGTAGAGCTGACCTAGCACATCAGGATAAATATTTGCTGGAGGTCCATGTCTTGCACTTTCACTGTTGCACTGATTTTGAGTTTCTGCATATAACAGAAATGCTAATTCCCTGTACTGGCCTGAACCACAGCATGTGGTTGGAAGGCAGGACCAGCCCAGAGGAGCTCAGGTGCATGCAGTGCACCTGAGTGTCCAGAAGGGGTGAAGCCAGGATCCACCCCTTCCCAGACCTCACTTAAGGGTTAGCAGTGGAGATAAGGGGTTCTTGCTGGAGATCCCTGTGTATCTGAGGCTTTCTGAAGGTAAGAAGGCTTTTTTCTTTTGTTTTTGTGTCTATGGCTGCTGCGTTGGGGCTTGTCCTTGCTTGCTGCAGCTTAGGATTGTGCCACTCTGCTATTGTTGCTGTACTCTCCATCACGTTATAGCATTACAGTGTAGCAAGGAATTGCTCTTTGTAAAGAGGCAGAATACACCCCAGGCTGTACTGCTTCAAACTGTGAGCAAGTTTCACTGATGCCACATAACTGAATCTTAAATGTAGGTGAGAAACGTAAACTCTTTCATCGGTCCTTACTTAGAACGGTATTTTAAGTCAGTGTCATTAAAAACATGTGTCCTAAATGTTTCTTAAGCATTCTTATCATGTATGGAAGCACAAAAAGACAACTGGATATGCAGCCAATTACAGCTTCAAGATGTGAATCCCCTTCAGACCCCAACAACAGAAAGCACCAGAGATAGATAACTTCTTCTAGAGCGCTTCATGCCCAGAAGCACATGAAATCTTTTTTCATCAGACTTTCAAAAGGCTGTTTCACATGCAGATGACCTGTGAGCTGCTCAGGAGGAGCTTACCAAAGGCCAAAGATCAGCTTCATTCCTGAAGGTGGTGGTGGTGGTGGTGGTGTGGTTTTGTTTTGTTTTGTTTCTTGCTGAAGCAGTTTTGGTAAGAAAAACTTTCCTGGGTAATGCTCTGGTTCACAGAGGAGCTGTTATCTCTTTTTAGTTGAGTTTTATTCCTGACAGCATTTTTATGAAAGGCTGCATTGATGATCTTAAACTTGGTCTCAATAATGTTCATTTTTAGACTGTTGACTTAGTTTGGCACATTTTCTTATTTTCTGTGTGTAACTGGAGAGGAAAAAAAAAAACTTTCTGAGTTAAGATGCCCAAATCATTTCACAAAACTTAGGCTTGTTTTTCTTGTTAAGAGATTGCAGTAGTTTTCTTGAATGGATCTACATGCCTACTTGCTCTGGTTCTCCCTGGAAGCCCTGAAAATGGACACAGTATGGACAGAAAGATCTGACTTCATTTGACTTCAGCATCAGACATTTGTAAGAAGGAAAGGCATCTTAAATAGGGCTCTACAATCAAAATGGCATTCATATATCCAAGACTGAAAAACACATCTGTGTCAGTGCTGGCAAGCAAGACACACAGAGCTCTGGAAATATGCTCTGACGTACACACTGCCTTTTTTTTTTTTCTTTACTGCTGTTCATGTCCTCCCTTCCTCACCAGGCTGATCACTTCATTAAGCAAAACTGTTTGCTTGTGCTTGTAGAGTGTTAAAGGCATATACATACACCCTCGAAGCAATCCATTTTGGGAATGCCCCTATGGCAGTAAGAGGAACAGATGGTGGGATGCGATGACTAAGATGCCTCGGACACTTCAGCTGTCTATAGGAGGTGTTCCAGCAGAGATTTCTCTAGGCTACATTAAATTTTCAAGATGTTACTGTGAGTGTAAATAAGCTCTTTGAGTGTATTAATTTCACCCCTAGGTGAAGAGAAAAATTGCTTTTTTTGTTGTTCTTGTTGTTTTTTACTCAGCTGAAAAGAAAGGGATAAGGGTGAGTCATTGTACCTCAAATCTCCAGCCTCCATTCTGTGTGCTATCTGTGAGATACCAACAAAGCACCGCAGTCAGGAACTCTGTCTCCCACAGCCTTTGTGCAATTGAAATCTCTTCAATAAATAATATCAGTAACTCAGGGACATGCTTTGAAACAAGAAATAATAAAACTAATTAGGTACTAAGATCAGATTTAAATTGCTCCTGAGCCTGCTGATAATTCATAACGTTCCCAAGTTGTATCTAGGTAGTTTCTTTAGTTGGAGTGGGAGTTGTTTTTCTTGTACTAAAGATCTATGCAATATAAAGGATCGTTTCTGGGGAACATTTCTTCTTCTCCTTCCTTTATTTTAAGTGATAGGGAAAATTAGGTTAATTAATCCCCTGTTATGTTTAACTCTAGTATAGTTTAATAAATCTGGCTCATGTAAGTCAACCCTTGAAGAGGGAAAATAATTTTTTGTGCTATGAGGTGTTTATTTTTAATTATGATTTTCCCTTAAAGTTTTTTTAACTTAATTCCATTTTAATGCAGGGAAGGTGGAGTGTTCTTGATATTAATGGGACATTGAGACTTTCACATATAGGTCACCAGCTTCAGTTCCTTCCAGAACTGTAGTGACTGAAGGTTGTTAGGATGCTGACCAGCTGTCAGTCAGAATGGGTAGTGTGACAGTTTCAATCCAGGTCCCAGTGACCAGGTGTCCAGATGAGGGCAACCACCACAACTTGCACTAACTGGCATCTGTGCTGGCAGTTTTGGACAGCAGGAGGGATATGAAGCATGCTCCATTCTCTTGCTTCTCACAATAGGAAGTGTAGGGCTGAGCTGATGCACAAAGATCCCAGTGAGGCTGCTGGTAGGCCAGCTCTGCTGTATTAGAATTCCAGCCTCCTAACTGAGCACTCAACTGACTACAGCATTACAGTATTTGATTTATTTCACCCAACGTATTGCATCATGTTTGTTGAGAAGTGTATTCTAGGACTCCAAAAAGGAGTCGGTTTATTCAGTATTGCTTGGTTTCACCTGGCCTGATGGGACACAGCACTGTCTTAGGGAAGCTCTGAGAAACACCCTCCATCAGCTGCCTGGGTTGCATGCAAGGCAGAGCCTGCACTGTGCTCTCAGGCCACACTCTGCTTTTACCCCAGTTGCTGGGTGCAGAGAACATCCATATTGCTGGGTTAGGACTGCGTTTCACCCGGCAGTTTATGAGCAGTAGCTTTCACCAGGGGACAATATGAAGTGGAGGTAGATGCTGCTATTCACCTTCAGCCACATGTTGAAGGACAATTAATGAATTGGCCTTTTCACTTATAATAACCATCTAGCTGAGGGCTCTCTATTGCGCCTACTGCTGTAATATTTAAAGATTTCCAACCCACGCTGCCTAATATGCAGCCCTGCTTAATAGCACAGCCTCTTAATAAACCTCATCTGGAACTCTGGTGGCAGTAGTGAAAGCTCCCTTGTTTATAGGAAATTACAATCAGAACCTCTTCATCTAATGTAATTAACTGTCTTCGTAAGTGACCTTTCATGATTGTATCTTGCATCCAAGCCTTGATGGCATGTCACAGAGCAGCTTTGCATTCAGATCACTCACCATCTGGTGATCTGCTCCGACGGCTCAGTGCTGAGGGCACACTGCTGTGGTATCCCTGTGTGCACGTTGTATGCACAGATTGAGACTTCCCAGCAGGGAGCAGAACAAGACTCAGAAATAACTCATGGACACTGAATGGGGCAAGTTGATGCTAGCATCTCCTCCTCCCTCTGTTGATCCTCGCCAGATAGGAGATGGCCCTCGGAGAGCCACAGGGCTAGGCAACATGTGCCACGCTGAGATGCTTGCCCAAAAGACCTTGTAGCTGCTCACCAGAGTGTCACAGTATGGCACAAAGACTGTCACCAGAGAGGGCATCTGTGTGGGGGGAAAAAGCAGCCAGCAGAACCTGGCTATCTCTCACTGGAAGCTGTTGAACTAGAGCTAGCTGCGGTCCCAGCTCCACTGTGCTACTAGATATCACCCCTTGTCTGGCTGACTGCCTTCGAGCTGTCCTGTGGAGTTGGGTGCAGTATGCACCCCCACAAGGCACCAGCCACCCCCCAGCCTTATGGCTCTGAGCTCTGTAAAGTCAGGGTTCTGAAGGCATTTCACTCAACAAGAGATTGTGCAGTGACTTGTCTTCTTCTGATGAATAAAATAATTGAACAGTCCTAATTACTTCAGCAAAGCAAGCAGGCTTCCTCCCTACCCTTAGTTGTACAGCCTTTTTCTTTTTCACTGTGCTCAAACACAATTAGATAACATTAGAGGGGATAACAGCACAAAAATGTTCAGCATGATCTCTCTCTTCCCTGCCTGTGCTGCCTCTAGCCCTGAGGAAATGGTGTTACCCTCTTCCTTTCTCTGAGAAACATGTATTATAATTGACACAAACCTTCCCATTAGTTAACCCTTCTGATTGTTCTCTGTGTCACTGACAACCTTCAGCTGCAGTTGCATACAAAACACACAGCTTCCAGCACAAAGCATTGCTCTCCTTTGGATTCATGCTTAAAAATAGCAGGTAGGCTGCAGAGCCTGGACAAACTGTCAGCATGATTCCAGCAACGTCTTAGGTTTCATGTTAACAAAGCAGCATCTAGAAATGGGACTTGACACTTACAGCACAGAAGGCTAAGCTTGACCTCGTTCAATGAAAGATGCAACAAAAGGAAAAAGCCCATCAGGCTGCTTCACGTGGCCCACAGCAGAATGAATGGTGCCCAGGCATGCTGTGCAGAGTGAGCACGTGGTGCTGGGTCAGGAGGTTCAGGTACCCCCTGTGCACATAAATCCCCAGCCAGTGTATGCATGTCCTTGCTGAAACTGAGGTCCTTATTCTGAGATTTATTAGCACTAGATAACAAATGGACTGTATTGCATCATAAATAATTAGGAAATTAATCCTTGTTTGCACCAAGCATTAAAAATGCAGTGACAGTATGGATTTATAATGCTCTGTCTTGGTTGTGAAAGAAGGCAATGCCACTGGTTTTGTGGAGACTGCAAAATACTGACACATGCATCTCATATACGTCGTGGGTATCCATATGCATGACTTGGCCTTCCGGTGGTACCGCTGCTGTTGCAGTCTTTTAAGGCTTTGAGCTATTAAAATGAATGATGATGATGGTTTCCAAAGTGCTGGAAGAGCAGAATCCTGTTTTGCTGCACAGTCCTGGAGTAGGCAAGGACAAATAGTGCTGGCGCGGTGTACAAGATCTCATGCAGTTCTGTGGAGCTCCCAGCTGAAGCACAGCTGTTCTTCAGAGGAGTTCAAGCAAAGGAGATGCCTTCTCCCTTCTTCCCCCTGGCTCTCCCAGCAGCTCACAATTCGGGTCAAAGCATGTTGTTGTCCACTGCAGGAGGGAGGGTTTTGAAGAGAGAAAACTTGGCTGAGAGATGGAAGGTGAAAGCATGCTGAGAAATAATTTGATCAGGGAACTAGAAGCAGATCTTGGAGACAGAATTTAAATTGCATTTGGACTCAGCCTGGAAAATAGAGTGGAAGCAGTTCAGCCTGAGAATTTTGTTCTGGTTTGACCAAGCCAGGTTAATGTTCAGAGTCCAACCAAAAAAAATTAGGATAGTATCAGCTTAGCAATGATTACTGTGCAGCAGCATGCTGGGATTCAGCTGGGGATGTTTTCCTGTCTTCTTATAGGATTTGACACCAGCATCCTACCAATCTGTAAGGATTCCTTAGGCTGGATGTTCAACAAACTCGACATGAACTACGACCTGCTGCTGGATCCCTCAGAGATCAGTGCCATTTATCTTGATAAGTACGAGCCATGTGTCAAGCCGCTCTTCAACTCGTGCGACTCCTTCAAAGATGGAAAGCTTTCCAACAATGAATGGTGTTATTGCTTCCAGAAGCCAGGTGGTGAGTTGTACAATTTGCAGTGCAAAGAGAAGTTTTTCAGGGCTCCATAAGTTTAAATTTTGAGTGACCTGGTTGTAGGCAGTTGCATTACAGAGCTTGTGTCTCTAGTTCTGGTGTAAAAGGGCACTGAGTAACGTTTAATGTCACACATGTACTGTATTAACATTCCCTGATGATTAAAACAAAGCAGTACTAAGTGCCAGCAAACAGTCTAGAAATAAGCCCTGTTGCTAATAGAAAGCTCAAGAACATACTCTCTTAATAATGCAGAAACTAGTCTATTAGCAAATAAAAAATCAGAGGGCTGGCAGTTTGTCAGTTTGGTGAAACGAAAGGAAAAAAAAACAGTTTAACAATGAAACTGGCCTTCAAGCTCTTTTCTCAAACACAGTGTGTTGCAATTACTTTTTTTTTAATTAGTAGAGCTAATGACATAAATTTGTTTTGCAGTACAGTACCAGCATATGGGCCTCTTTCATTCCCAGGTGTACCATAGTCTACATTTCATGTCAGCAGTGAATCCAGTCATTAGATTCTGTCCTGTACCATCTGGAAACTGATTCTCATACATTATATTTTAGGTCTTCCTTGCCAGAATGAAATGAATAGAATTCAAAAGCTCAGTAGAGGGAAGAGTCTGCTGGGTAAGTTCGATTACTTGCCATTCATTTACTCAACTAATTAAAGCTTCTGTGATTATTGTAACTTTATATGCAGTAATGGTTTTTCAATTAGAGACTAATGTTTTGAATCAGGAATATGTGCCACAGAGTTTAGACCTGACTCTATGAAATTAAACAAATCACGAGGTAGCTACATACAGAACAGATGTCAGCATGGCAACAGGTTCAGAACTAATTCACAGCTGACCAGAAATATTAAATCTCATCTGAGCAGAGCTTAATATTGCCCTCATCAGCTGGTAGGGCAGCACTGAGTATGGAGGCTGCTTGATACTCAAGCCACTCATCTCTGACTGCCAAGGCAACAGTTCAAAGTCAGTGGGTTTGTGGCTTCCTCCAGTCACGGCACAATGCATGTGTATTCTGGGGTTCAGTTTTGTGTAATGTTTAAAAGCATTTCAGTGTATTCTGTGCATATGACACTCAGACCAAGGCTATTGAAAACAGAAACTTGCATCATCTCATCTAATGCATTCCACTGGCACGTTCCATTGTCTTAAGGTGTTGTAGAATAACAGAATATCCTGAGTTGGAAGGGACCGATAAAGACACTGAATCCAACTCCTGGTAGTGCTTGTCCCTCTCTCAGCCAACTACTTAGCAGTAGTAATCACTAACCTAAACCAGTGATGGAGCACCTGGTGGAAGGCAGGGCCAGCCCAGGGGAACTCAGGTGCATACAATGCACTTGAGTGACCTGAAGGGGTGGAGCCAGGATCCACCCCTTCCCAGACTTCATTTAAGGGTTGGCAGTGGAGGTAAGGTATTCTACTGGAGATCCTCGTGTATCTGAGGCCTTTCAAAGGTAAGCAACTTTTTTTTTAATTGTTTCTCTGTCCACAGCTGCTGCTTTTAGGCTTGTTGTCATTTACTGCAGCCAACGATTTTGCCACCCTGCTACTATCACTGTACTTTCCTTCACATTATAGTGTTACAGAGCCTGAATTGATGCATCTCAGAATTTACACTGCTCTGGTAGATATTTAAAACCAGATAAAATAAACCCTTACTGCGATTACTAAAAAATGCAGGTAGTCAAACTGAGTAATGTTAAGATAACTAATTTCATCTCCTGAAACAAATTCTAGGTTGCATAATACTGTATGTGGTAGACGTGAGTGGTACTTTGAATTTCACCTTGGGAGAGAGAGCCTGGCTTGACACAGTCCCACGCTGCCATCCTTAGTGTCGTGTGTATTTTACCAGCATCAACAGCTGTGGCATGGAGCACATACAGCAGTTCTGCTGAAACAAATTTCAGACCAGTACTGCTCCTCAGGAAGCTCTCGGGTTGTGATGTGATGTTTCTAGGTACTCATTGGCAGACCCTGAGTTTCTGAAATTTTCATCTTTGCCAAACCCTGCCGTTCCTAGAAACTCATGCTTTTGGGTTCAAGGTTCAGGTAATATATGGACAATTCCAACTTGTATTGTGTGGTTTAAAGTAAGAATATTCCCAAAGGCCACAGAGTTTTGTTCTATTATCTTTTCTTAGCACGCTTGCGTGAAGACTAAGGTGTCTCAGAGTTACAGCTCCTGCTGTGCATCACTGTGGGGGTGAAGGCAGGATGGATCACTCCGTTGCATGTGTGCTACATTTCGTAAACATCTTTGCTTTTTTTTCTTTCAAATGTGTGTCAGGGTGGAGGAAGCCTCAGTGTTGTCAGCCTCATGGATCTCATGATTTCAAAACAGCCTGAAAGAATAAGCAGCACACAGGTCCTAACAGATACCTCTCACTGTCCCGTGGTTTTTTTTATGCATTGCCATTATTTAATGCAGTAAACATCATCTAGGCTGAAATAAGGGGTTTGTTCTAATGTGGGGGATAAATAATGGTGGTGCTGCAGGTAGGCAGCATGCAGGCAGTTGTACTGCATGGCACTGGAAGCTGATCACAGTAACAAGAGCAAAGGGACAATGTTACAGCAGTAAGAATGGTCCCTCACCACAAATAAATTCAAGTCAATCACATCCAAAAAAATAAAGGGTAAAAGTGGGTAAGCTGAACAAATCTAGTGTCAGGCACAGAATGTTCGACAAGCTAGAAAATAATACAGAGAAGAGCTTTGTGCTTCACCTGCCTTGAGACTGCCTGCTTAATGGCAGCTGTCTGTGAGATTTTAATCTGATCTCATTGCTATTTCTGTGGTGGGAAGAAAAAATGTCTTTTCAATGAGAAATCATGCAAATGGAAAAATGAGACATACACATGACAAAAACCACCACTTGTAGCAACAGCAAAGACTGAAGTGAGATGAGTGTTTTCAGAGAAACTCATCTTTAGTTATTCTCTTTCCTTCTCAGTCTCTGATGTGCAGAGCACAGCATTTACAGTCTGGACAGTGTGCATGAGGAAGATTTCTGTTCGTTTGTATCCATTGATAAAAAATGATGACTTTTGATATTTTGTTCTCTCTGTATTTTTCAACACACATGACACTCGCAGCAAAGTACTTCAAAGCCATTGCCATTAGATATGTTGAATTTGGAGACTTTCAAATAGAGCCTACCATCCCAGGGGACTGAATTAAAAAGTAAACAGCACTATTCATCTTTTCCTACCAGATTTATCTAGAGTACAATTAACTGCAGAGAGTGTACTTTTAGAGCATACAACTGTGCATCCTGATAATGTTTCTCCCACATCACTGAGGTAATAAATTTCTGCTCCCATCACTGTTTTTTTTTTCTTTTTCTATCTCAGCCCTGTGAATTCAGCTGGCATAATAGCTAATACAGGGAGCTAGCACTTAATTCTGTCTAGCTTTTACCGGTGTGCTTCGCTATCTTTAGCATATAATTATTCTCCCCATGTCCTCCAAGGAAGCAGAGTGTTATATAGATAAGGAAAAAATGCAAAAAAAAAAAAAAGACATAAAGAGGATATAGGTGCAGCAGTACTGTTCCAGTTTGCAGGGAATAATTAAACACTGTGTGGAACTGAGAAAGACAGAGGAGGTGTGATTCCCTGGCCCGAGGCAGGCAGTGGGGAGCAACTAAGGTGAAGTGGTGGATAGTAAGACTGCAGCCCTCTCCCCAAAGGGCCACAGAGATGGGAAGCACTGGCTGTGCAAGAAATACAGAGAAGGAAGAGGAAACAGAAGGGAAATAGTAAGTCATTTTTCCTTCCAAATTGCATGGCTGTCCTCAGATTCCCAATGAAATTCAATGCCACTGAATGATTCCAACGAAAATATGTTGGCAGAGCTAATTTGTAATGCACTCAAGGGGTGATTCAGGTAGGATTTACAGGATAAATCATCCTTTTGTACACCACTTGCTCCCAATGATGCTCTGTCCTCACTGCATCATTGACACCGGGGTCCTCCATATGTAATGTCCCAGTGTTACATCCCAATTGGCGCACATTTCCTCTGCAGAAGGAGAAGCACCTTCTACTCTACGTCTACTCTACGCTGTGACCCAAAGCATGAATTCTTTCCACACACAGTTATCTTGGCAGTGAGCCTGGGCTATTATTTATTTATTTATTAATCCATGTCTTTTACAGTCACCCTGGAACATTTTCATACTTCACAAGAAATGTAGTGAAACCATGTGAGAAGGTCTGCTCCCAAAAAGGGAGGGGTTGCATTGCCCAAGGACGAGGGACAGGATGAGAAAGTCTAGAAATAAATACTAAGGCCATTCCTTCCTACCCTGCAAAGCCATGCAGATCCCCCTCTCTTCAATTGCTTCCCTGGAGCCAGAAGTACTGCTGCTGTAACTTGGGATCTCACCAGCAGCAAACCAGCACGTCAGCACTGCTTCCAAGGTTTTGAATAGTCTGATAAACACCTGAAGCCTTTAAAAGAGAGAAGACATGAGTGTAAATATGAACAAACATAATAACACTGAAATAAGAGAGAGATTGAACAGTCAGCATTAACTTGTAAAAACATCCAGAGGTGGATAAATGCACGTCATGGATTGAACCTGTTTTTTGTTGTTGTTGTTTGTTTTTTTCTTTTAAAAAAACAATGAGTAGTTATCACTGTACTTACATTTGCATATGACCAGAGTTGTGATACCTATAAGCAAACTTACGACAAGACTGCGCCTTGAAGTTATTTAAAATGCTTTCACTAAAGTGATCTCCAAAACTGATCTGACATACAGAAATTCCTGCTGATACTCCCAAGATTTCTCATCTGCTTTTCCAGACCTACACTACTGGCAATTAAACACTAGAAAAGATCTGTAGTGCACCAGGCTTGGAAACTCAAGGATTAATTTTATATATATATATATTTATATATATATGAACATGACATTGACTTAGTTCCATTTTTACATCTTTTATATGGGGGATTTCATGGCATTTTGGCAGTGCAATCTCTTTTTTTTTTTTTTTTTGTAAGAAATGTAGAGGAAATAGCCCCTTTGACACATGAACTGTCTGAAGGGATGCTGTACACATGGAACTAGTTGAACAACTTCCTCTGTGACCAGTAAATCATGGGTGTCATTGACAAAGGAGAAAATACTTTCTCAAAAGCCAGTTGAGATGAGAGATTCAGAGCAAGGGTGGGCTTCTGCCTTGTATCAAGTTAAAGCGATTGGCAAAGAATGGAAAATGGCTGTACTGACCTCCTGGGAATAATCTTGAAGGACAAGAGAGCTTTTCATATTGAAGAGCATTTCCTCATCAGCTGCAAATGGTGGGAACAATAACGGGTTTCTCCTGAGAGCTCACCTGTCTGTGGAACCAGAATAAAGCACACACTGCAAGGCTGAACTGTGCTTGTTTTACTGAGAGATGCAGCATAGGCTTCAAATCTGAAGATTTAGGGATTTCAGTACCTGTTGTCCCTCTCTGTAAACCTCTCTGCATTAGTTCCTTTATGCATGGAAACTCTCACTGAGTCAGAAATGCTTGAGATGAGTGTGAATAGTAAGCAGATGGCAGATACCTTCCAGGGATAATTACAGTGTTGTGGAAAGACTTATATGATAAACAGTGAAGGAGTGCAAATGGAAGGAAAATGCAGAACTAATGACGTTGAGGTAATATTCCAGTTGGGAAGAAAAGCTTAAAACCTGGAGTTAAATCTGAACGAGACCATGGGAATGCTAATCATTCAGAGACAGACTGAAGCCATCTTTAGTCGTGTATGCCTTCGGCCCCCATGTGCTATCACAAAGTCATGCACTGTGTAGTGACCGGAATGGCTGAAGATGGTTAATCATATATAATTTCTGCTCCCTTTTAAGCACCAGATACTCACAAGAGTTTTCTTGCCAACGCTGTCAAGATTTTCACGTAAATAAGCAACAAGCTGGTCATATCACACACCATCATAGACCTGCTTAATCCTACAGAGGCTTGTGTTACTGATTATACCTTGTATTTTATTCAGGTGCTTTCATCCCACGGTGCAACGAAGAAGGTTATTACAAAGCCACTCAGTGCCATGGCAGCACGGGGCAGTGTTGGTGCGTTGATAAGTACGGCAATGAGATAGCTGGCTCGAGAAAGCAGGGGACAGTTAGTTGTGGTGAGTAATGACATGCTCTCCTCAGATAGCAAAGGAATTAACATCCCTTTAAGGCCTGCCATTGCTGTAAGTCGGGGTACGATAACACAAGTGACAACAGCAAAACATAGCTCCCAGTGTTCATAGTGTGGTTTCCAATCCCTGTTACGAATGGAGCCCTTACACACACATTTGTCCTTCAGACTGAGGGGCTACAGCAGAAGGGAGCACACAATAGCCAGTGCTAAAAGCATGTTTTTGTTAATACCAGCACAGGATTTGTCATCGATACTGTAATTAAGGCTGTGGGACTGCTATGCAGAGTTGTTATTAAATACATTGTTCTTTGTATTTTGGAATACATATTGATGGGGACTTCACAAACAATGTCATTCCAGGGAAAGCTGGGGGAGGTTAGGGGGATAACTACAATTTTTTTTTATAAATTAGCAATCAAGACCAAGAAAACTGCTGACAGTACAATATGGTGTGGGTATATACAGTCACCAGTTAGCTGTCTTACCTAGGCAAGCAGCTTTTCAGTGGCATTGCTTTGGTGTGCTTGAGTGATGGTTGTAGATGCAGCTGTAGTAATTCCAGAAGAAAAAAGTCAGAGATCTAGAAGGTCTGAGATGCCCAGACCTGCACTGTGGGTGTTAGGCTCAACAGATGTATTTGCAAAGTGTGTTTCATGCGCTTAAATAAAACCAATTTATGGAATATTTCTAGCCTAGCCTGGTTTACTTTATCATATTGAGTTAAAAGTATTTGTAAGTAATTATTTTCTGGCCTGCATGCATGGGAACTGAGTCAGTCTTAAAATCAGTTGAGAATCTGGGAGCGGAGTGACTCAGTTTTTCATGCAAGTAAATTTTTTAGAGTAAATTAATATATAAACTTATCCCAGTTCAGGAGGAAAAGTGAAATTTGTACATTGTTTCATGAACAACTGAGCCAATTAATTAAAAAAGTAACACTGCAAATGGCAGTGGGTTGAATCACAAGGGTAGTGATGTATGAGGTGATTTGGTGTCACACGGGGAAATGACTGTTCCCACTTACCTATTGCAGAAGAGGAGCAAGAAACCTCAGGGGATTTTGGCAGTGGTGGATCTGTTGTGTTGCTGGATGATTTGGAAGAGGAACCTGAAGCAGTGAAAAAAGACAAAGAAGGGAAACTGAAGATTCATGTAAGAGCAGCTAATGAAGACGATGAAGATGAAGATGATGATAAGGATGATGAAATTGGTTATATATGGTAGTGCCCATTGTTCCGAGGACTCACGTTTTGCACAAAATTGCAAGTCACATCATATCTCTGCAATTGTATCTGAGAGTACCTGGCACAAATAGTCCCTCTCTACCGAGTTTAATTTTGTATAGTCTGTTTAATTTGGAAGACAGCTTTCTTTTATTTTTTTTCCAGCAACGACTGCTTGGAATACAGCTTTTGTTCTGTTGGTTTGGGAGATTTTTGTTCTATCCACAGGGGCAATGAGTTTTGTTCCAAAAACATTTCATGTCTTAATCCTCAGCTGCACAGCTTATGACACATATCTTGTGAAGGAAGAGTCACAGAAAGGCTCAGCAAACTGGTACAAGGCTTAGAAGCCCATCTGATGTTATCACAGACAATTTGTATTATAAATTGCTATCTGGATCATATCAGAAACAGTCATTTTTTTCGTTCATAGGAAAGGAGAAGGAGGTGTCTCCTTCTCTGTATTTATTGCACTCCAGTTGATTAAATACCTTTGGTAGTGAATTCTGGCTCCCCAGTACCAGGGTTTAATCCAGAAAGAAACCCACTGGTAGGATTTTACTTTCCTTATGTTCTTTGAGAATGTGTCTGACAGGTTTAGCCCAGCCTCCCTGAAGAACAGCCTCCCACCAGAGCATAGATCAGCTCTCTGCCACTGTTATTAGGTTAAGTAACACCCCCTTGGTCTTCAGAGCTGCCGAGAAGCTGCAGCTATCACAAATCAAGCCCCACAAGCAGGGAGCAGCATCTGTCTGCCTTTCCCAATGCTTGAGGAAAGGAATTTGCATCAGTCTGTAGCATCACAACCACCTCCATAGCCATTCCCCAGCATCTGGTCAAACTCCTTTGCACTCAGTGTTATGCTAACATCACACAGGCAGCCCCCACGTCCCAGCTCACGCACCACAGGCTGCATGGTAAGCAATCCCTCACTGCGAGACTCTACAGCTTTCAGAGCCACTAACCATCAAAAGTAATAAGCTGTCATTTCTTTAATTTAAATAGTTAATATGTATTTGGCCTGTTTTAAAAAAGCAACTTGATGTGGGAGTGCTTCAAAAGCATAACTCCTGCTCAGCGTGACAAACTGCACACTCCTGACACGCACACAAAAAAGAATAGTATTAAAAATGCAATCTGTGTTCCCCTCAGCATCAGCCATGTATTTATAGCTCTACAATTGTATCACAGCACACTGACATTAAATTATTTGCTGTGTCCTTTCCCGTGGCAGTTCTCTGATGCGGGAATGTACTGTGGTGACCTTTCATTATTTTTGCTGTTTTCAGGAACTCTAAGTGGGAAGAGCCAAGGAAAGCACTATGCATCCACACACAAACTGCCTGCTGGTGGGGAAGGAACTGTTGGCTTTGTTTTGAATTGTAGGAAAACTCTTAGGAGCAAGTTTACCTTCAGCTTTCACCCCCCAGAATGGTCTCATTCTCCACACTTACCTATTTTTCTACAGTCCTATGTCCCTTTGCAGTGGATCTTCCAACCATGTACAGCATTAAAGAGTGGGCACAGTCCATCCCTTTTGTCCACACCTCACCAGAGCACAGCTCATCCAACCAAACCCTGCAGCCCTCCTGGGTCTTGTACAAAATCTGCAACTGATTAAACAAAAGCTGTTAAATAAGGCTTTGTTTACATGAGCAGAGGTGCCACCAGCATCCAGCTCTCATTGCCACTGATCCTATCCTAGCTGTCATCTTGTATGACTGAACATTCCAAGTCAGCATGGGAGAAATACAATTTTATTATAGACCAGTTCAGAGGGCTGCAGCTATAACACAGTTCAAAGAAAATAATATCAAATTATGGGGCAGGACATCATCAGGAAGACACCAGGCAGATCGTTGTGCTCTGAATGGCAGCTCAGACTGTATTTTGCCTCGAGTTCTCAGATAGCATTAAGCTATTTAACAAAGCCCTGCTGAAATCCACCCGCACTGTCTGGTGTTTGTGGGATCTGTAGTTTATGTGTAAATATGTGTGTGTGTCCAATTTGAGACAATTACTCTTAAGAAGGTATTTTAGTTCTTTAAACTAAAAACAGCCAAGAAATCTACCAAGAACCAATTCCTTGCTGGATCAACCACTTTTATTCTTCATGCTTTGTAAAGGATTTAATTTGCTTGCAGCTTAATTTAATTCTTTTTTTTTTCCCTAAAGCAGAACTTCCCATCTGCATCAAGTCATTGACCTTTCAAGCATTCTCTCATTGTGAAAAATGGAGTCAGAGTTGCCCCATTCTTTTAGGGACACAAACCCATTTTTAATCTCATTTTCTTTTCAATATTAGGGACTATGAAATACTGTTAGGCATTGCTTTATGGTTCAAGGTGTCCTTTTAAACTAATGTGGTTAAATCAAAATCTCCTTGAGTTCAGATTTCAGCACAGTTGGGTTTTTTGGGTCATTACTGGCCTTTGCTGTGAACACAAAAAATCCTTTTCTTTTTTTTTTTTTTTTTTGTCTTTTTTTTTTTCAAGCTATTCTGTAGTATTATTTTAAACTGTTAGACTGTTTATTTAATATTTATTCTACAGTTTATATTGAAAATGTAAAGTTTATATTTAAAACAACACTGTTTGTTAGTGAATGCTTCTCCTTGCCTCTCCAGCCTAGTCTGTTAGTCTCAGTGTACATTTCTGGCATGGGAATATTTTGATATTAGAAGTTTTGTAGCATTTTTCCCTTCAAGCAGCAAATGACATAGATCTAAGGTCACCACTTGATACAGACCACTGGATCGCCCAAGCTTAGCTTCTTACATTTGTTGGCTTTTATTGCAGTCCCTTCTGTATGCCATTCAGATTCCTTTAATACATAGACTGCTTTGTACAGTTACTATACATCAAAAAAGCCCTTTCTACAGTAGGTGGTTTTTGGTCTTTTTATACTTTTCTCAATGCTGTTGATGTCCGTTACTGTCAAATGTGTAGATCTGTAAGAAGAGATCCAAATATTACGTGTTTCAGTTTGATGTCCCTACTGTAGATGGATGTAGACTATCATAGTAAGTAGAATTGCATAGTAAATTCTGAATGCTTTTTCCATAAGGAGTTAAGTGGAATGTGAACATTTTGCTATCTTTCTTTGGTTAACTGTAAATGCTTACCTGTAGTCTGGAATAGTTGCATTTTTGTCTGTCTCAATAAATTTTAATTTGTCTGCGACTCCTGATTACCTGTCTTGAATTTTATTAAACTTTTGGGGATCAAAAATACGGCAGCACCTTGAGTCAGCATTTAATCATGCATGGAAATGGATGGTCTTTTATATTTGGTTTATACCTCTTACCTCTGTTCAATGTCTTCCATAATCTGTGAAGTTAATGTAAGGTCTCTAGAAAGCTGTATTTTAGAAGCAGAAATGAAACCAAACTGAAAGCAATGATTGTACCAAAACCAGAACTTTTCAAATTAAAATTAAAATAGATTTTTTAAGGAAACGAGTTGTAGGAAGGGGTGGGGGAAAGCTTTCAGTGTTACTTCCTCCCCAGTGTGCAAACTGTGGTGTTTTTCGGTCTCTTCTGAGGGAATCCAGGCAGTTTTATAAGCAGACACAGTCACGCCATTATAGACACCATAAATGAAGACAAAAATGCATTGAATGCCAGTGGGGCATTCAATCATTAATGGGGGTGGGAAGGGGAGCCACTCTCACTTCTAAATAACTGTCATTAAATTTTAGTTCCGTTTTATTAACTAACTTTAAACAGCCAGCATCATTACGGTGCTAATTACAGAACTATGAATGTTCTGCCATCACCTTTCCTCTGCACGTTCAAATATTTTTGTCGATATTAAATTGCCACATGAAACTATGAAATATGTTTTCAAAGATGAGCTCTAAAGCTATCAGACGAGATCATCGCTGCACTCATCTGTCCTTACACCACTGGCTGAGCTATCTCATCTAAGAGCAGAATCTGTCCAGAGTGCACCTGAAACCTCTGGTAAATTGATCTCATTCATTGGTTTGTTTTTACTATGGGTGACACACACTGCTGACCAGCATGCTGCTGTACCTGTCTGAGAAGAGCTTTCCATCTCCAAACCCAGGGAGACCCTTTGAAGTGTTTGATCTTTCACGTTTAAGTGATTGAGCTGCACCAGATGTCAGACGCTGTGGCACCGAGGGCTGAAAGGCAAACACACAAACAAACTCCTGAGCTTAAGTGTGTGTGGGCTGCTAATGAGATTTTAATGGTGAGGAATGGTTAACGAGTGGACGGTGCTGAGCCTCTTTGAGTTCAATATTGCAGGGATTGAAGCCCTCATGTTCAGCATCACCACTGCCCTCCCTGAGCAGAAACCCAGCCCTGCCTCCTGTGACCACCATCCTCTGTGAGCCCCTGCTGTCCTTGCTCCCCTGCTTTGGGATGCCCACTGCTGAGAATGGTTTAACTGCCTCGTATGAGGTTTTGCTGCTGTTCTACCACCTGTACAGTGCTAATCTCTTCAGCAACAACCTGCTGAAGAGGGCTAAACGCTGTGAATCGGTCCTTGGATATCAGACACTAAAATACTCATAGCAGATTATCACGTCCCACCTCCTGATTCCTGGTAAGGTTTGTTGTTTTACCTCCAGCTTTTCCATGATGCTGTCTTCCATTCTGGAGCAGAAACTCAGACCAATACTCATGAACTCCCTTCTAAGGGACACTGCCTTCACCAGTTGTACTGCAGTGTGTCTGTTGCTGAAGCATTGTGGTAAGAGGTTGGTCTGGACTTAAGGTGAAGTGATGAGCAGGGCTGGCTCTTGCGTGGAAGACAACAGAGTCCATCCTCTTCCAAACACCATACTTCTCATCCTCAGGAAAATCTGCAGCCCAGGCACTGAGGGTTGTTGGCACCACTGGAAAAATTGAGACAGGACAAATTACAGGATTAACCCTTTACAAGGAAATAGACTTTTTCCTCCTGTTTCCCAGCAATACAAATAGTATTCTCATGTTACTAATGTTATTTTGCTAATGATCTTCTTTTTTTTTTTCCTCTCTCTGAAACCTCCCCTGCTAGATGTATTCTTAAACACACTGTATTTTTTCTCTCTTAGAAAGCTTTCTGATGAGAGCCACACCAGCTATGAAGCATTAGCATCAGCACCTTCACTGATGATTAGGTTCATTTTTTCCTTAAATACTGACAGTCAAAGGGTGAGATATTAAAAAGGAAAATCATGTCAAAACAGTTTTGTACACAGGGCAGCTCTCCAATTAGATTAAAGGGAGGCAGAGAGCTATTAACAAGCCTTTGCCTTTCTGAGCACCCACGCCACCTTTCTGGAGGGCTGGGGGAGGAAAGGAGAAGAGCAGGTGTTGTCCTGCCTTGGAAGAAGGAAAAATGAAGGGTAAAACAACCAGATTTAGGTAAGTGAGGAGGAGAGGAGCAGCTCCATTGGATGTGAGTGAGCTCTCAGAAAAGTTCCTACATTTCTTCAGGGCAATGCAAATTCCCACCAACTTAAGCAGCTCAGGATCAGCCCATCACAACCCACGAAGTGCAGAGGCGGCTTTCTGCCATGAGCTGGGTTGCTCCTGTCCCCTGTGAGCAATATCCAGTAAGTGCTTGAAATTAATCCCTGAAAGCTGGGATTAAAAAAACAACAAAACCACACAGTGGCAGTCCAAGAGAAAGGGAAGAGCACAGCCAGTGAGAACGTTCAGATGCTTCCCAGCACTATATCAGCCCAATATTGAGGCAGAGATACGTAAAATGCTCTAATGTGTGCATTAAGGGCCTATGGAAGCACCCTCCCAGCTGTACCTCCACAAGAAACTCCACTGCTGACACCAGATTTAGAAAGAAATACGGTGTCTGGCAGCAACTGGTCTCAAGTATCCACTTCTTTCAGGGCTCACTATAAATTCCTGCAATTCTACGTTAAAGAGTTGGGCAGAGAGAGAGTTCATAAAGAAAACTTAACACGCAGGGTCTCTGCCAGGTACTGTCACTCCTCATCTATAGCTACTCAATAAAAATCATTGTTGGAGCATGACTACACTTCCTTTCCCAGCCAATACATTTGCAATCTGGCCCTTGAACATGGGAAAATCCACTCCAGAGCACACTGTTAGAGGAAAGGTTCAGATGGGCGCTGACTTCTGCTTTGAAAACAAATTACCTGATCTGACGTTGTTTGCACTTTTTGAGAGATTTGTGGTTTTTAATACTGGTTTTTCTATGCTAAATATCACAAATCCAATTAACACAAATACGGCCAAGTAAAAGTCAGCACAAGTAGGAACATACCAACATAGATTTGCTCCATCACAGATGACATCAATTTATCACAAGTGGCAAGGAATCGACCTAAATAGCTACTAGCCTCAAGTAAAATTAAATAAAAGTGAGTCAGTAACAAGATGTAGGCTTTCACAGATTAATGTAGGCTACTGAAACACAGCGGGTTACAACGGGGAGGTACAGAAGATCGATACTTCCGCTGCTTTTGACAGCTTTTTTTGGTGGCTGCCAACACCACTCCTGTTGCATCAGGGTGCAAATCTGCCCTGATCAGCTCCCTCTTGTCCCATGGCCAGCACTGAAGGGTGGGCAGTACATCTGGTCACACAAGAAGGATCGCAATAGATTTCTTTTGGCAGGCAAGAGAGAACAGTTTGGCTCAGCTGGCTGCTGTGGTAGAACATCACGCTGTTTGTTAAACTGTCCAAAACTGCACTGATGGTCCTTGTCTGCTCTCAAGCCCAATTTCCATCCTCGTTTGAAATCATTCTCTTCAGTCTTCAGTAGGTGGTGTTTCCTTTCCTTTGTTTCTTTTTTTTTTTTTTAATTTTGTCCCCAAGCCTTCCAGTTAATTAAGTTTTAACAATGAGCTGTATCGCTGTAGAACAGGATATCTGATTGCTCATCTGTTTTACATAATTGATTAATTAATAACCTTGCTAATTGAGTCTCACAAAACCCTCTGTTGATCCGGGCCAAGGCTCTGTCCCAAACCATTGCTTGTAGGGTTACATTAAGACTGGGACGCGTTGGCTCTGCAGAGCACGACGCACCATCAGCTTGCCAGGGCCTTGAGGATGCTTGTGGAGGCTCACAATTTGGAAGGTGAACTTTGTCTTATCTGCACCGCATTTCAAAACTGCTGTTCACTTTCTGCTATGCCCTCAGCAACTTCAGTGCTGTTCTACACCAGCTACCACCACTCAGCTTCACAGCCAAGCTCAGCTGGCAGCACGTCCTACAGCTTCTGGCTGAGCACGCTGCCAGCACGGCTGTACATTGCCGAGGCCAAGCAGCCTCCCCCCTCTTATCTGCAGCTCTGCACACCGAGCTCTTCCCAAAGGCACTGCTGGATGTGGTGTGACCTGCAGCTTTCCCCAGGAGCAATTACAGCTGAAATAAGGCATAACGTGATGGATTCTGTGCAGCTTAATGGAAGGGGACTAGCCATAGAAATAACCACTGACAGTAGTTTGCATTTTAATACCATTTCTTTTCTTGTTTTTGCCCCTCAGCGCAGAGCACGATGCATCTCTACCGCCTGACAGCTATCCAGCAGCGAGGTGGAAGGTGTGAGCTCTGCCTTTAGCACTGCTCCTGAGTGTGATTCCCAAATCACCTTCCATCTCCTGAGCAGCCAATACTATCCTTCAAGTCTTCCCACAAGGGAAACGTCCTCTAATCTACCTGCATTACACGGGCACAAACCCACAGCAATTTCACCCAGTGCTCAGGGCTTTATTCCATTCAAGAGTGCCCCATAAGATGGGGGTCAGCCTCTTTTCCCATGTAACCTGCAATAGGACAAGAGGTAATGGCTTCAAGTTGCACCAGGGGAGTTTCAGGTTGGGTATCAGAAGAAATTTTTTTCTCTGAAAGAGCAGTGATGCACTGGCACAGGCTGCCCAGGGAGGTGGGCATGGTGGGGCTGGGCTGGGGCTGGACTTCGAAATCTTCGTGGTCATTTCCAACTTTAAGAATTCTATTGTACAGTACTGCGTGAATGAAGTGAAAGCGTCCTAAGAAAGTGATCATATTTTAAAACAGCAAAGCAAAGTCCAAGTGCTGCCCCTCATCTTGGTTTTGAGTCAGCCAGGAGTCCAGGCAGCAGCTCTCACCCATCCCAAAGCTCTTCCCATACCTCAGCACCACGGGTGAGCCTCATCCGAACATGCTCTGTAGCACCACAGTATACAGAAGTCCTGATGAACATTTCATCATGGGGATCTGGAGAAGATTTCAGCCCTGGAAGCAAAGAGAGAGGTTAAAATATTACACAGATAAATCAATACATGTGTCTGCAGGAGAAGCTAAGGACAGCAGCCATTCGTTTCTGAATATCACACAGACTCCCAAGACTGTGGGGGAAGGAAGGAGACAACAGTTAGCACCAAACTCCCCTTCTAAAAGGCTAAAGAAGGGAAGACAAACACCATCCCTCTTCTCTTTATTCCTCTATGGTGGGGTGTGAAGGCCTGGTGGCATCAATCCTGCCACTGCATTTGTAGAGTGGGTGAAGGTATGAGCTGTGCCAGCAGTGTGCAGTATTACTTGGAGCCTTCAGTGGCTCTGTAGAAATGAATCCAAGGGATGATCCATCGCTCCTGCCATCTCCAAGAGCCCTGATAACTGCATCTCTTCTTGTTTTCCTCTCTTGGCCTTTTCCAGATTCACCAAAGCAAGTTTTCCCCGAAGAGGGATCACATTTCAGGGCTGAAATGCTCCGATTATTTACAGTTTGTCACGCCGTAATTTATATTTATTGTTTGTGGCTCTTATTTACACGTGTTCATTATTTTCCTATTTTAGTCATCTATCCTGCGTGGTCCCCCCCCCCACTTTTTCAATTATCTCCCACACGCACAGTTTATCAATTATATTGCCAAGATGCTTTTAGGGAGCATAATTTGTTTCTAACGTGTGATTTTTTGACAGGATGATTTGTTTTCATGTTTGTCGAGAATTTTAAGATGACAGTGACTTTAGGAGCAGGGAACAAAGAGTTGCGAATCATTTTCCTGCCCTCAGGTCTCCCACACAGCAGTGCTCATCAAATCCACACCGGTTCAGGTCTCAGTGCTGTTTCTCTCATCCCTGGAGAATTTTAGAGTGTCTCAGAAACCCCATGAGCACACTCTGTGATGCTTTCTTAATGGCCAGCACTGCTGGGTCCCTCTGGAAATTGCTAAGACGTCGCTCTGGGCAAATGCCCATGGACTGAGAGTGGATGTGTGAGCCTTGTCATGCTCCCCATGGGGTTTGGGAGGAAGCAAATGGGTCCTTCCCAGCAAAGAGCCACCCTGCCATGGGCTCTGCTCCACTAGGAGCACTGAGTGCATCCCCAGCTGCCGCCCTCAGGTCATTTGGCTCATTCACAGCACTCAGGGGTTTCTCATGAAGCCTGGCTGTTGCACTGGGAGCTTTACAGACTCCCATGCCCAGCCTGGCTCTGCAGAGACTGCCAAGCAGCACTGACCCTGCACAGCCATCCAGAGGGCTTTGCTGTAGGGCACACGACCTGGATTTCTAGTCATCCACCCAGGCAGCCTGGCCTGGCCTGGCCTACCAATGGCAGCTCTCCAAAGCACTGATGAACACGTAGGCCAATATTCACTCCCTTAGTGTTCTCCATCCCCGGTCCAGAGCTGGGCGCTGCTTTTGGCCCTTGGAAGCCAATTAACACATCCATTGCTTTATACATCTCTGTGACACAGCCAAAACCATCTCAGCTTTGTTCTTCGATTGTCTTGCCTCCCCTCCACGCTCATTATCTGTGAGGAATGAGGCACTCTGTCTCCCTCCCACGGTTCCAGCAACCCCCAAAAAACACCCTGCAATACTCAGCCTCAATTTGCCATCTGCTCACTGTGACAGAGGCTATTGCTTTTCAACGTTAACCCTGACCCACCAGCAGAGATGGGGAAAGGAACAAGAAAGGATTTGTTCCCTAGAATGCTGTGGGTCAAAGGCTCCTTTACAGAAAGCGAGCAGCGTGCTGGGACACAAACACCAGCTCGGCAGGGACACCAGCCCAGAGCTGCTTTCCTGCATGGATTCTGCCTCTGAAGCACAGCATCCTCAGAGCATTTTGCTCCCATGACCTGATTTATTCCATCCAGTGAGGCTGCAAGGGCGGATTTACGTGAACAAGGTCCAGAGCAAATGTTCTGAGCAGCAAAAGCAAATCAGGCTGTGTCTCCCTGGGCACTGCCATAATGGTAACGGGGAGATGTGGCACTTCTCTGCAGGCTGAGTTAAAAAAAGCTGTCTGAAAACACCAGGGATGTTGGGATGGGTGAGACAGCAGGTGCTCACTGAATCATATTTTAAGACCAGAATAGGTGAAGGCCGCTAAATGAGACAGCTGCCCTGAAAGAATTAGCTTTGTTTTCTCCTCTTTTTTCCTTTCTGCCTATTTTTTGGAGCACTACTGGTGACAGTGGTTGCATAAAACTGGAAAGTAATGTCTTTAAAGGGCTCAAAGACCAAATACATCCCACACTCAGTGCTCCTCACACATCCCTGGTGTGCTCCCTGCCTCACACCTGGCAAAGCCTTCCCCTCGCATCCCAGGCTCAGGACAGACAGCTCCCAAACCAGAGAACCATCAAATCATTAAGGTTGGAAATGACCACTAGGATCAGCCAGTCCAGCTGTCAGCCCACCAACGTGTCCCCACAACTGGGAATGTCTTCCCAGAGCACAACACTACAACGCATGGAGCTGCCCATGGAAAGAAACCCCACAGAACGGACAACACTTCAAAACCAAAATGTTATCCATTTTCTGACCTAAACTCTGCATTTGTGGCTTCTTGAAACCATTTCAGGCAGTGAACCACTTCCCAAACTCCAAGTGCATTAAAGTGAATACTTGGAAAAGGTAAAAGAGAGGAAGAGTGCATTTCTTAAAGTGTTTATATACGGAAATCAAAGCTTTTCACAGCAAATCCTATGCGTTAGTTTTACGGGGCTCTAAATTTTGGAGTTCAGTGTACAAATCTGGGAGTCAGAAGCAAATTTTGTGAGCTCTTTTATGTCTGCATATCAAGGAGGGTAATCACTTCTCAGAGAAAAAAGCTGCACACATCTTAGAGATGAAGCTTTGTGTAACAAGCCTGAACATAATGTACACTTTGTGCAAATAGAAAATCGAATTGAATGCTTAATTCCTAGATTGAGTTCATTTAAATAAAGGTCATTTAGGTTAAAAGAAACATATTCCTGTCCCGGCCAAGGCTGTAAATCAGCACCAAAAGCACATTACTTACAGAGACGCACAGCAGGGAGGACCTGAGCTGTAATTTTCAGATCAGAAGGAATCACAGGAGATTTGCTGCCATCCAGCAGTGCTTAGGAAGGCCCTTGGAATCTTCCAGTCCTTTCATGCTTTGAGCAAAAATCAAAATTTTAACAGCAAAACCATAGTGTAACAGAAAGCATCTGGTAATCTCCAGCCCAGCTCGGGGCTCACAGCAGCAACGAGCCCCTGGCCACCTCCAGCCATGGCTGCTCCTTAGGGCACAGCTGAAGCCCCACGGAATCATTAATGTTGGAAAAGATCACTATGATCACCCAGCCCAACCATCAACCCACCCCCACTGACCACGTCCCTCAGTGCCACATCCACCCTAACACCAAGGTGATATTCAGGGAGCTGATGGATGCTCCCTACACAGAATTCCTGAACCAACAGATATTTCAGAGAAGATATTTGGGGAAAATACCTTTCCCTGATATTCTCCCTGCCATTACAAAAGAGCTCATGGAATGTCCAATGTGTAGCACTGCCTTTCTTCTACATCTCCACAAATGCTTTGTTTTTTTCCAGCAGTGAGTTCTTTTTGCAGCTATTTCCCTCTCAACTTTCCGCATAGCAAGACCCCAGTTGTCACCTTCATTCTGACTTTGTAATCCACGCTTGGTTTCAAATCAGCCATTCAGCGTGGTAATGAATGGATTAACTTTCTGCTTTCTGATGAATAGTGGGAAAAATGTTTCTGAATTATCAAAAAATAATTGGAATTAAAATTGTAAATGGTTTCTACAAGGGATGCTTTTGTAATTAGTTGAATCCATGCAATGGAAGCAATTATGAATAACAAAAAAATGTGTTTACCTAATCACTGGAAAGTACACATTAACTCTCCAATTAGAAGTCCCTCACGGCTCTACTACAAACTTTGGACAGAAAATAATTTGTTTCATCCTTAGCAGGCAGAGGAAATAGCATCCGTTCCATTTGTGCACATCCACCGCTGCAAACTTAAATGCCAAATTCTCATTTGCTTATCTCAATGAGCTCCCGACACCTCTCCTGCACCTCCTGCTGCACACAACCTGCAGGCACTGTGGGCAGAGCTGGGGCAGGACGTCACCTTGCCACTTCCCAAGGGGCAGCATCGCTGTTTTGCCCAGTGCTGTGGGGTTGGCACCAGTACAAGCACTCCCAAGTGCCAAGGGATGGGATGGAGCAAAGCTGTGGCTGCTCAGGCACCATGCAGAGAGGTTCTGTGCGGGGAGAGATGCCAGCCTGATGGTACAAGCTCTGCTTGCTTTTGTTCTAAGCTTTCTTGCAAACTGCATGCACATGGAGAAGTGAAATAGCCGTGCCACCTCTGCCTTACACAGAATGAAGCTTTCAGGGATGGAAAGGGACTTGCTTTTTGAGCCCCTCCTGTTTAGCAGGCCCCACCTCTCTCACCCCAGCCAGGCATCCCCATGCACCTGCTGGATGCAGCTGGGGGAAGGTCTCAACATCGGTGGCACCAGCAGCTCTTGGCAGCATTGGTGCAACAGGGTGAGACGTGGCAAGAGCCGTTCACCAAACACAAGCAACACCAGATCTCTTTCTGTCCCTGATATCTACTTCCAGAATATATGCTTTTGTATATATGGAAGGACAGAAAGATATCACCCACAGCAGCTGTATAAACCACGAGGACAGCTCAGCTCCAGGCCCTGGCAGCTATGGGTGTTTCTGACACAACTCACTGCCCAGCACCCAGACAGGCAGCAGCCAGCAGAGTGCCAGAGAGCAAATCATTACAGCTCACATTATTTCATCATTTCTCCAGGTGCCCCCACGGCCACAGCCATGGTATTTATAAAACTTTTCACTCCAAAGTTGTTCTCCCAAAGTGGGCTGGATCCTTAACACAGCAAATCTCACATTTGATCATTAGGTGACATTAGAGCATACTTCTTTATACGTTTGACCTATTTTGTGAACAGCACACGCAGATTTATCCTCACTGTGCTAAACAGATCTTCAAGCCTGCTGTGTTAAATTGCACAAATGATGAAGATTGCACGATGATTACAAAGATAATAATGTAGGGTGTTTTTAGGATCCGGTTTGTGGGGTGAAAATCCTTCTCTATGTGGAGGAAAACAGGAAGCACCTGTCCAACAAATGAAAACACCCTTCACCATTTGAAAACATACAACCTATTTTATCTGCTTAAGAAAACCTATTAACCAGATGCGTTTGCCACAACATCAAACTCTGCAAAGGGAATTATGCTGCAGTGAAACAACTGAGGCTGACCCAGGGCTCCTGGTTTGTCTCAGCCTGACAAGGAAAGGTGCTCCCCTCGTCTTACTGAAATTAAGTCACCTAATGGGTGGGAAAGCAGAGGGAGGGTATGGTTAACAGTGATTGTTCTGCTTTCCCAAATATGTGAATTAAAGTAGGTATGTGCTTGAGATAGAGGGAAGAAAAACCCTGGTGGTGCAAATTGTGAGTACACGTGAACAGTAAATACCCACTGTGTGTTTCAGTGGTGCTGCTGGTTGTCATCAGCACTGGATATTACTTCCCTGGTGCGTACAGACAGTGCTGCTGCTTTACAGCCTGGGGAGAGAAGTCAGTGCCCCAAACCCCTGACAGCCAAAACGAGTTCCTCCGTCCGCTACCTCGACGTGGGAGGCAAACACCTTGAAATCAATTTCTGTGCCCAATTTACTCCCAGTGACATCCGCTCAACACTTCAGAGGATAATTTGTTATTTTGCTCCCAAACTCTTATCGTGTGACTCCAGGTCATGGGATCAACCCATTAATGCTTGCTTTTGACCCTCCACTCCACAACCCAGAAATGGAAAGCCATAACACCCTTTCTCACCCACAGCCCAGGAGAGAGGCCACAGATTATAAATAACAGTCGATACCATGAGCCATCCACTGCTGCCTTCTGACACCTCGAGCCCACTCTATTTTAAGCATCTCCTTTATTATCCCATAGTCCACGGTGGGAAAATGTTATTTCACATCCCGGGAATGCGTGGCCTCCTGAATAGCCCATGGCTGCACCAAAGCCCCAGGGTAATTTATCCGCTTGTTGTTTAGGTGGAGGCACAGCTTGAAGCAGCAGCAGCAGCAAATGGGGATGGTAAAGAGTGACAGGACGATATTCAGTGATATACTGAGCAATTCAGGGTGGAAGGGACATAAAAGGAAAGAAGCAAGACAATATTAAACACAGCCCTGAGAGACAAAATCATGGAGCTGAAACAGTAATATATATATATATATATATATATATATATAGTCGATAAAGCCATGATATGAGCAGAGCAAGACAAGCAAGGGAGCAGCAGCACTGCTCTCTGCAACTGGACATGTGGAGCAGAACAGTGTGAGGGATGCAGAAGCAGCAGTAGGCAGTCAGCAGCACTGGGTCGGGGGTGCTGAAAACGAGGGAGCTTCCCACAGATACCTGTGCTTACAGCTGTCACAAGGAGTGGGGGTAACAGTGTTCATGGACCCTCACAGAAATGGGCACAGGAGCCAGAGAGTGCTGCCAGGACAGCTGGGATGCTGGTCACAGCCCCGATGGGTGCAGGTGCTGCTGGAAGCAAGGTGTGTTTTGCTCCAGGGAGGGCTTCTAGAACAGGTTTTAGCACTTCTGAGTTCCATTTTATATATTAATATAATTATGTACATTTACATTCAAAAGTTTTTACTCATCGGTAAAGTCCCTTAATAATCCATCGCTAATTAAGTACCACTACCCTTGCAGATCTAAAGCAAACACAGCAGTGCAACCAATAGTATTTATCAATTACACATGTCACAAGCACTGTGAGGCAAAGGCACCTTTCCCTGCCCCTCGGAGAAGCTGGGTGCCAGCAGTGCCTGGAAAATAGAAATCAGAATTGCCAGAATCATTTGGTCTCCCCTTAATTTCCAACCTGCAGCCAAGGCTGGGCACAGCTCCCTCTGAGACCTCTGCCTTGCTGAGCTGCCTCTCACCACTGGTGTATGAAAAAAACTATAACATTCCTCCACCAACAAGAAACAACATTCCTTACCTTTTTTTTCTTTCTTTCTTTTTTCAATGTATAAATCTCACACTTAGAGCAATTTAAAAAATGGTTTTCTGTTGCTCTCCTGCTGCTGTCAATCAGAGATGCACTTCAATTCTGCAGTGCTCTGGGGACCCAGTAGGTTACAGAAGGCAAATAGAAAAATAGAATGAATATTTCATTTTTGTTATGTGTTGTAATAGCCAAGAAGCACTCCCTGAAATCATCTGAAAGTAATGGGAACTGGCGGCCCTTTTAATACGTCCCCTTTTAAAGGCTCTATTAGGAGCCCAGAACAGAGCTCAATATTCGTTACAGCAGCTCGCCTCGAGTCTTAATTGCAGTCCCAAACCCTTCTGCAACAGAGTTGGTGCATCTCATTGTTGCCATTGCTCTGTGACTCCATCCTCACTTGCATTCTGGCAGCCACGTGGGCATGCACATACAACAAGTCCATCTTTGCTTTATTCCTACGCTACGGGGTGATTTCAGGAAGGAGTTGGCTCACTCTTCCCAAAGAACCACAGTGCCTCTGGGCATGGCTGGCCACATCTAGGAGCCCCTGTCAACAGGGCAGAAGGAAGGGCAGGGCACTTAAAATCCTAAATTGCTGGTAAATCCTGCCCTACAAAGACAATAGATCAGTGTGAAGCAAACTCCAGTGTAACCTCTCCCATTTTTAGAAGTGGAAAAAAAATAATAATCTCAGCACATCGGGTTTCCGACATGTACTCATACGGAATTATTATCGTAATCAGATCAGAGAACAATCTGCCCCATCTGTGCCAGCAGGAGACATCTCCTCGTTACACAGTGACTACGTGCAATTCCTCACCAGCACTGACGTGGTCAATCAATAACAGGGAGACACGCAGATTCACAGGAGCTGTGACAAAACAAAACCTCATCAAAGAGGCAACAGACTGAGAAGATGTGTCTTCAGCACTGGGAACACACAGCCCCAGCATTGTGGAGGGCAGCACTGCCAGCTGTGATGTTCCTTCCCTAGGCAGGAAGCAGGACCAAGGAAGATGAGTAACAGGAAGAAACCCAAAGGGATCCAGGATGGCACCTGCTCGTGCTCAGAAGAGGTGGACCAGGAATGTCCCCAATGGCCTTTCTTATTGCAGATGAGACATACAGATGTCCCCAGCCCTCGTGCTGGGGAAGGGCTCGTAGGTAAGATGGACCTGCAGCTCCCCCTGTTCACACCGACAGCTCCAATCTCCCTCACCCTATCTCAAGTAATCCAGATAAATAAAAACTAAAGCCAGCATGCTTCATTTTTCTTGACGCCAGAAGAAGAGCAAATTAGCTGACTTTGAGCAATGATTAGGAAGCAGAACGTTTCTCTGGGCATTGCTACAGAAGTAGATCATCCCTCAGAGCAGAAGCTGTAATAGCTTTTGAATCATTATGAGCAGCACACATTCAAGGAACAGCGATTTGCACTGAAAATAATCTAGAGCAGAAGGCAAAAGCAACATTTATATCAGTAAACTAGCCTCAGCATTTCGATATATTTATAATTCACATTGTTATTTGTTTTTCTACTGTGAAGAAACCTCACGGAAAGAAAATCAGAACAAAAAGGATTCAAGGGCTCTGAGAATTTAAATACGCCGCTTTCTTTGGTGGGCAATTATTTCCTGCTATCTGATACCAGAAGCAAATAGTTGCAGCCAAATTCAATTCTGTGTTTACCATTCCCATTTCAGGTCGATATCAAATCGTCAGATTTACTCAAATCCCGTGGAAATTGCACATCAATCACAACGTCTGCATCTGAACAAGAGCAGAGAATATTTCAGAAAAAGCTCGGAGCAATTGCTACTCCGATCAGGCAGTTTGGAAGAAGGAAGCAAGCTCTGGTAGCACCCCTCCCTGCTCCTCTGCTGCTGTTTAAAAAAGCATTTTGTTCTGAGAAAGAACACACAAAAGAAACAACCCCCAAAGAAAAACCCTCTCAAATTGCCATTCTGCATGGTAAGAGACCAACAAACCACGTGTTCCCAAGACACAATTTAACTATTTCCTAGTTAAATTAATGCACCTTGCTTTTCAAGCAGAGGTAACCTCTTTTGGCCAATTTAATCAGGGGAATTGATTTCAGTTAAGCTGCTATTCCCTACGGGATCTTTCTCCAATTTCATTTGTGTTTTTATACCCCTTTTAGTTAAACTATTTCAATTTTGCCTACAGGAAGAGTGCTCAGATTGAACAACACAGTTGCGGGAACAAACATCTATGCAGAAAACTTTTTGTTTTTAATTAACCATCCCACAGTGCCAATTTTTCCAACAACAAGGTTCCACCCACGGAATCACATTTCTCTCAGTGATAGGAAAGTGCCACCAGGGTAATAATAATCAGATTTGCAAGTCAAGTTGCAAAGCAGGTCCTTGTGGGGAGCCAGCCCAGCTCCCCATCTAGCCAAGGATTTGCCAGGAGTACACACTGCACATATTTCCATTGACTCCCTCCCAGCTCCAGCACTGCTGACCTCTGAAAGCTTTGACACAAATTAAGGCATCCAGACAAATTTTTGAATGATTTGGTTTATGGCATCAAGGGTCCTTGATCAATGTAAGGAAAAGTGTATGGAGAGATGCCAAGCACAGCACAACTCTTACTGAGCATCCCCTGTGCAACCACGCTCCCAGTGCACTGTGAGCTGAGATACGCCTGTGAGAGATGAACCTGAAGCAGAGCTTTGCCAACAGCAGAGTTTCAGCAGACATCAGGAGCCACATCTCAGGCACCTGCACCTGCTGGAAGTCCAAACTCGTGCCATGCAAGTGACAAAATCTTCACTGCAGAGTGAGACGCTGCTCAGCTCACATCGACAGGAACAGGCTCAAAACACAACAGCAGTCAGCTCGTGGCTCTTGTGGCTTTTGCATGCCACTTTGTGATTTTTCCTGTGAGTAATTTGGGGTTAGACGGGGGTTTGTAAATCTGAGGAAAGCATATCTTATAAAATAAATGGAGCTCTCATTCCTATCTGCATAATATATATTAAAACATCATTATTGCAGTTGTAGGCAGGGAATGTTTGTTAGAACGTCGTGCAGATGTGGTGAGCAGCTAATAAAGCACTGCTAATTATCTAATCAATCTTCCTTAACCTTTGTCTTAGACACTACATAATGCTTGTGCTAAGTCTAGATCCATTTTTCAGGGTCCAAATAATGTTGTAATCATAGCTGTAACGTGTGGGTTCATTGGAAACTTCTCTTTAAAGGCAACATTGTCAGTTTACACCGAAATCTGCCTATCAGCCATCTGCTGCAGAAACCGGTCATTATCAATTTCATCAATCTGTTTGAAAACGTTGCAGATGCCAGCCACTAGGAACCATCTGTTAGTGTCAAAAAAGCAACGATTCAATAAGCAGACTATTTGGGGAGGAGGTGGGAAAATACGCTGCAGTATTTGGCGCAAAAGGCAAACTTGCTAATTGTTGCAGTTTTACCACTGACCTACAACTCCGCGGAGCGATGCCAAGCTCATTGATTAGCCACCGGTGGGAGGGAGATTTTCAGGAGACAGTAATAGCCATCAGCAGTAATAAAGCTGGAGAGCTGACACCTACCCGTGCTGTAACATATTGTAAGGCAGCAGCCAGGCTGGTGCTGACCGTGACTTTCCCAAAGTCACCAACGCAGTCTGAGCAGCTCTGAGCGATCACCTCCCTCAGCAGTTGAAAAGACGACAGCCTTTAGAAATGGGCTGAGATTTTACATTTTCAACCATTTGTTTGGTCTTGTGCAAACTGAACAGGTTTCACGTCTGTTTCAGAAATGACCATCCCACACCACTGTGCTTGCAAAAACTGGACAGCCTCTAATTGAAACATCTTGAGCCCTCCACAGCCACGTGTAAGTTCACACACTGATGGTCAGACTCAGAAAACAGCCACCTGAGTGTCAGTGAGCAGGTTGTGGCTGTACACCCTCATGCTCCTCTCCCAAACCACTGCTGCTGTCCATTTGCCACACGGTGTACAGAGCACATGTTCCCAGAGCTAAGCACGCCTGTCTAAAGAAAGCATGTGCTAAAATGTAGGAAAATCAAAGCTGCAGACAGAGAGATCCTTAACCACTGTCAGAACTCATGGTCCCTGTTAACAACTACACTTTCCCTTTGTTTCCCCCATGCACAGAGAGGCCTCTGACAAATACATCACAGAGAAACACGGAACGCTGGAAAAACAGAGTTAAAACAGAGTTAAGCCCAGTGTTAATGAACTACCCTTGCAGCAAGAGCAAGAAAGCATTTGTTTTCAGACAGCTTCCTCGAGGTAAAAGAAATCCCAGTTTGGGTTCAGTTTTAGGACACACGTTCAGAAAGTTTTCCATTTACACCTTCTAACAGGCCCTTGTATTTGGGTCAGCTGGATAATTGTATAAGCAGTCGCTTCTCTGGGAAAGCTGCTTTGTCTGTGCAGTCAGCCCTGGGCCTCTTCCACCTCAGCAATTTGGGTTAAATCTGTGTCTGTCTCAACCTCATTTAAAAATGCAATAAAAAAAAAGACCAAGCCATTTTCTTCTGCCAAAATAGAAGGACGCTATCTGCAAAACTGCCATCTAATCACCATCTTCAGCCCTTGCAATTCCTTAAACCTGTTCTGGTGAAGAAATCCTATCAGAAGAACACACACAGCTCTCCTCCTGGCAGCTCCAGCTCAGGAAAGCACATGTGCAGGTTGCGCAGCATCAGTGCTTGCTCCCACCCCTCCACCTCTGGGTACAAATATACATAAGTACAGAGGTATGCACACAAGAAACTCAGCGTGCTGAATTGAGGCATTAACCACTGTTTACCCTGACAGGCTGAAAAGGCTCTCCTCCCCATCAGAGATGTTTTCTTTAGGTACACATCCCCACTATATCACAGAGAAAGAATACAAAGCAGAGCTGATTAATGTGTGGGACAGAAGTGAGTGTGGAGGCAGCCCAGGGCAAACCAGGGGTCAGATTCACATGGTAGAAGAAACAGGGAAAAAAAATAAAACCACACCTCAATAACCATATGCTATCCAGTGAAAGCCATACCTGCACAGGATTATCACAAGCACACTTGGTCGTGCTTAGGGCTTGCAGCTTGGTGTTTGTTATAAAGGGCAGTTAAACTCCCATGCCGACAGCTGAGCATCAGCATGCAGACCTGCAAGGAAAACTGACCTTTCTGAATGTTAATTATCTTTATAAAAGCCTGTTTGCCCAGAATTTTCTGAACCAGCTGCAACCAGCCACCAGCGTCACCGAGGAGAAACGATGGACATCATGAGGAGTCATTTGATATCCATTAAAGGGGAGGAAAGTCATTAAAATATATTGGGCCTGGGGACTTTACAAAACAAAGATGAGGTAATTACTTAAGCCTCAGATTTATCTGCCTGGGCTAATGAATGGAAAGGCATCCTGAAAAGTAGAGAGGAGTAGGAAGAACGTGCTCTGAGACCTCTGTGAGGAGCATCCCACAGGTCAACCCACTGGCTGCCCCCACAGGGAAGGATGAGGGCTCTTGCCTCAGCAAGCAGCAACCAAAATACAGAAGGTTAGAAGAGTCACTGCTCAGGAAGGTGTATACCAAATGTTCTTCCCTAAGCTAGCTGTAGAACCTTGGGAACGACACCCAGGATGTAGTCAGGTTGGGCAAACATTGCCTGCATTATATATTCTCTGCCAGGGTCCTCCATGGCCAGGAGCAGCAGCAGCAGGATTCGAGCCCTCACTGCATCTTGCTGCCATTTTACACACGGGTAGGCCCTCTTTGACAAACCTGATCCCACCTAAGCTCTTTTAAGACACACCACCAATGTACTTGTTCACCAGGATATGCACACATTTGCTCAGCTAAAGAAGATCTTCGGCACCTCGTGCTGGAGAAGCAGTGCTGTTTCATTTCTTCTCAAACCAATGGGTATTTGGGCACGTTTTTCTCCCTCCAAAAAAGCAGAGTGGGTTGCTACTGCTATGCACTATGAGAACCGTTCAGGTTTTCTTTTGCAAAATTAAGCACTCTCTGAGCCAATTAACGGAACTTCATGCATCTTCCAAAATTAGACGTGTAATAAATAAATAAATAAATAAAATATCAGTTAGTTTTGTATCATTATTCATCCTAATTAAATTTTTTGTCAAGGGAATCTATTGCCTTTTTTTTCCCTGTTTTCTGCTCAGATGTTGCAGTCCTTGACATTACACTGTGCTCTATGAAGACGCACAATATTAATGTCTCCAATTCTAGAAAAATATATTAAGTCTGCACTACTATTTTGACCTTTTCAGTACTTTGTATTTTGATTAAGTGGCCACCTTGCTTGTGCCCCCCAGGTCTGCAAGGCTACGGGCAGATGGAGGTGGAAAAGCTGCCGAACCTCATTTCTCATCCCTGGGAAGGTTAAAGGAGCACGATAAAATGTGATATCTGGATGAGGCACTCGGCGTGCAGCTCAGCCACACCTGGAGATGGGACAGCTGGAAATCAGAACCAAAAAGCACCTCGGAGGCCTTTCCACTTTGCTATTCCATATTCCTTTCTCACCACTGCCTTTGCAAGTCCTGTCTTTCCCGTGTGCCTATTAATTCAAGTCACAAACATCAGCCCTGAATTCTTGCAGGTAATTAGCACCGTGGGTTATCAACAGGAAGCTGGTACCCACAGGCACTTCAGATAATTGTGTTTCAATATTGGCACATTTCTGCTTACCACAAAAGGTCACTTCAGTTTCTTGCCTCCATTTTCTCCCTCTCTTTTACTAAACGAATGAAAAATCGTTATAATTATTCTGAATGTTCCAAACAGTTGGCAAAGGCTTTGGACATTACGGGAGAGATATGAGAGATGTGGGCACTTCAGGAGGTTGCAGTATTATTATTTTGTAATCCTTGGCTTCAGACAGAACCCTTCTCAGCATGCAAGTTAATGAAAAAAGCCCAAAGTCTAGCTAAATACTCATGCACCTGAATTAATTTCAAAGAAAAGCGACAGCAAGAATACACAATTATAACGCAGCAGAACTGTTGGTCACTTTAACCAGCACCCACTCTTTGGGTAAAGCTGTATTTAGTAGTGCACGTTTGGAGTACTCTTTACGAAGTTGTAAAGGGTAACCATTCATTTAATTACATGATGAATAGTTTCCACGGGCAGACTAAGTACTATACATGAAGGACCACGTAATTACTTTGTAAATATAGGATTATATCTGTCCTTGAAACAAGAAAACAAGCTAAATCAGCCTTGCAAAATTGTACTCCCCACTCACAGAAAGCAAGTAATTCTCTTGCAAAAACAAATTGCCAATCATCTTCAGAATAACAATCGCGGTAAGGGGACAGCAGTGATGGTTTTGCAATAAGGCCAGACAATTTCAGGGCAAGATTGCATTAAGGGTTAAATTTGAGTAATGACAAAACTTTATTTGCAAGGGTTATTTGAAAGCATGAAATAACTTTGCTTTTGATGTTTGAATAAACTATGTGCTGAAAAAGATTAAGTCAGCACTCATGCCCTGCTAAGGTGAAGTTATGAGCAAGGACCACTGCTGCTTGTTACACATTGGAGGAACAGTGGGCCATGGCTTTACAGCTCCCCCTTACACCCTTCTGTACACTTCTGCCTCTCTCATCGGCTTTTGAGTCACAGAGACAGTTATTTACCCAAGCACTGGGTATAAGTGCTAGGTCACAGCCATTCGGTCTCCTCCACTTGTTTATACATCTTTCTATTATGCCTACTTACACAAGTGTAGCAAATGAACATCAAAACAATCCCCATATAGAGGTCTACAATCATAGAATCACCAAATCTGGAAAGGACCTACAAGATCATCAAAGTCCAACTGTCCACCTGTCACCAACAGTTCTCTCTAAACCCATGTCCCCCACCACAGTGTCTAAACATTTCTTGAATACCTCCAGGGTCGGTGACTCCACCACCTCCCTGGGCAGACCATGCTGATCTTCCACATGCCAAAATGAATCCGTCCTCCTATCTAGCAATTTGGCCTTCTGGATTAAAGAAGTGCTCTCTCACGGAGCGCATTAACAACGGGAGTGCTCCACATTGCTTCCAGCTCCTCCCTTTCCATCATCACTGCATTATTACACTTAGTGTGTTTTATTGTATCATTAAAGTTAATGAAATCTTACAGACTGAGAACTGGTGGGTGGTGCAATGGGGAACATTAAAATAATATTCTCGTTTCAATCTCCCACAAAAGCAGAAAGCTCACCGCCTAACCACCAAGGAGAGCTGGTTTAAAGGAACGCCATGGCCCTTTAAAACAAAACAGAACTAGAGCGAAAGAGAAGGTGACTCTGTCTTGGGCAAACTGCAATTCCCAGTTGCCTTCTGGAAATCAATATGACTCCATACGGTACAGAACTTTGGCATTAACCTTCACCCAGGTGCAGCCCCCGACCTTCACACACGGCTGTCACTGGGCTCAGCGGGGTGACCGGGAGAGCTCACAGACCCCTCAGCTTACCTTAACAGATGTTTTGTCCTTCCCTCCATATCCCCAGACGTGCTGTTCTAAGAGTCTCATTGGGAAGTCCTATGAATGATCACCTCCCATTGTAAGACCTGCCAAGTGCTTTCCTCCAAAAGGAGTGACGCAGGGTACGAGGATGGAAGGTCACCTCAGCTCTGCTATTTTGAGCAGAGATTGTTTTGCTAGACCAAATTCCTTCCACTTTTTTGTGTAAAGGCAAGTAACGGTGCATGACACCTACAGTGATCTGTCTGGATGTTTATATGAACTGATCTACATATTAAGAGGCTATTGCAACAATCACTTGTATTTTAATTATCAGCACAGCTCTCTTAATTTCAAGCTCAGCTAGAAACACACAGAAATCAATGTTTGATAAATGGAAAAAGGCTCCCATGGGTCGAGGAGGAGGAGATTTGCACACACCTACAAACAGTACAAGCAAGGGAAGTGAACAAAGATATCAAAAGCTATCTCAAGAAAAACATGTGACAATACAGCTTTAAACAGATTTGAAATTTACATCAAGACTTTTCCGAGGTTGGAAGTTATATTCACGATTTCTGGAGTGAAAGGGAAAGCAGGGGAGAAAGGGCTAAGAAAACATGCAAATATCTGAAAACCAAGTTTTGAATCTATCTGAATCCTTTTCAAACACAGTCTGAAGGTCTGCGGGCTGTGCAATCACTGCATTCAGTCCCAGTTTTGTCAGTTCAGTGCAGTATTCAAAATCCATTTAATGCTATGAAAAGCAGCAGCTTTTTCCATGAATTCTGATTTATTTAATATTAAATCCGAGTCAAACACGGCACAGAAGCAGCAAAAACTGTGCTTGAAGCAACAACCAAACTTACTTTCTGCTTTGACAGGTGAGCAAGAAATTATTCCCCTTCTGCAGCACCTCCCAAACTCTGCGTTGCAGTTTCCTTATTAAGAAACACAATTTCACTGAGGTGCTGCACCAGCAAAATGTGGCACGTTGGGTCACGGCTAACAAGGGAGATAAGAATGTGAGCACAGATAGAACTAATTTATTTATTATTTTTTTTTAAGCACAGCAGCAATAAAAATGGAGATCACACCCAAAGCCACTGTCACATCCGGGCCAGCAATGAGCAATGCCCTGAGAAGGCAGCATGCCCATCACTTCTGCACTGCAGCAACGGGGGTAACTGAGCATCCTCCCAAGCAGCAGTAAGTGCAGGGTACTCAAGGCTCTGCCATCTCCTTGGGTTTATCAAGGGCCAGGGCACAACCAGAGTATGAATTCTGCCTCTCACCCTTTCCCCCCCCAAAAAAAAAGAGAGTGCACCTGAGACAAATGAGCTCATGAATTGGAAGTTTGTACCCCCTTGAGACAAGAAGCAACCCCACCAAGTCACACAGACCCTTCCTCCACTGAAGATCTTGTCCTGTGATTAAAAGGAGAGGTTGATTGATTTTATTCTCTTTAATGAAACTAAGGAACGATTACAGGCTAAGGTAGGGATATCAAATAAAGTAATTAGTAGATCCATGAGATGAGCAACTACATAGACTGAGCTGCAAAATTAAGATGCCAACAAGAAACCATTACTTATCCTGGCTTTTCTCTGGCTTAAGGACAGTTAACTTGGCCAGTGACATTAGTTACTAGAAATAATAAGAATGAATAACACCCTGTAAATAAATTCCTCTTGCATCTCATGTATAGGTACGATTGTTGTGTTTTGACCAGGAACAGCCCCTTCTATCTCAAATACCCAAAGGAAGCTGTGCAGCCAAGTCAGCTTTCTTACTGCAATACTCCTGCGTGGATACTTCTAACCAACAAGACTCTCAGGAGAGAGAATACCAATGCAAAAGCAATACAAAGGCCCCAGTGGCAGCTAAGCAAATTTTTGAACGAATTCATGTTGGCTGCATTTGTGTCAGTTCTGTACTTTCTGTACTCAGGTGTTCCCGTAACAGATTGAATCAGATAGTCTCAAGGTGCACACCCAGCTCCTGAAGCAAGCTGTGGATCAGCAGCCCCATAGAGGCAGATGAGCTGGTGTGGCTGAGGAGCAGAGGCTGCTCTTCTGCCAGCAGACACCAAACCACAGCTCCAGCTTCAAGCATTACCCATCACAACCACAGCACAAACCCCAGTTACAGCTGACTTGGGGGCACTCATACAGAGAAAATTTTGTTTGTCAGATGGATGAGCTATTGGAAGGTATTCACTTCAATTAGCTCAGCAATTTGCAGCTGAGAGGGAACACAATTGCTCTGGAAAGAGCGTTTGCAGCCACAGAAGCCAAGACATCAGAGGCCTCGTGGGTGCCAAGCCCACATCTGCAGCACATCCCTGGGGTGTGACTCACTGCACTGGGGGCTGTACCCAGCAATGAACAGTGCAGTAAGAATGGATGTGCAGGGAAAGTACAAATTACATCACGCTTGCTAAACACATTGAGATCCAGAGGCTACAACCTGGTTGATGCACCAGGGGTGTGATTTATGGAGCCTTTGCCCCAGAGGCATTTTTCCTGCTAAGATGAAAGAACTCTGTGAGGGGACAGAGGATGGAAACATCTCAGCATTTGCTGACTGCCCACCCCTCCTGGATCCCATCCTTCTGCAGAGGACACTGAGTTACAACTCCATTCAAAAACGTGCCAACAAAGACAGCTACGGATGGTGTTCCTGCAATGCTGCCATGAGCAAAGCCAGTGCCTGAGGACTTAGAAGAGATAGGGGCACAGTGAAACAGTGAAAGGCCTTAAATAAGAGTAATAATAATTAGAAGGATGGACAGGAAAGAGATGTTAGAGTTCCTATGGAGTCAACTATGAAAAGTAAGTGGAGGACTGTGAAGAGGATTGCTTCGTTTCCTCTGCACAAGGTTATGTACTGGTGTATTTTATCCACCAACGTTGTAATTCTATTACCAAGCCTAATAAATTTCCCACAGAAGCCCTATTCATTCTTAAAGCTCTGACTGCTGATTCAGGGAACTGTCATGTTTTTCTGTGCCTGCATAGGTTCATACCGTACTAAAAAAAAGCAAGATAAGGGCTACAAAATAAAAGGAAGCATAGCACTTTTAACCAGAAGAGGCAGCATGGGAAAGACTTGACAGTCTTATTTTGCTGATCATCAGTCTCTGCATTAGCCTCTGTGACCAATTAACAAACCGTGGGCAGCAGGAGCTGTGATTTCACAAGAAACCTGGCCTCTCTTACACTGGGACATCAACAGGTCTTGTTCTCCCCATCACTGTTCCAGTCCATCACACCGAACTGCTTTCTGTGATGTACTGCTCAGGCTGAAGAAAAAAAAAATGCCCAAATGTGGATATTTGTGAAGGTAAGAATATGGCAGGCCCAAAGACCATGGCACGGATTCCTGCAAGCACTGGGGCAATTCCAGACCAGAAAAAGGGGAATTTTTTCTTCTGGCTTTGAAGCAGTTATGTACTATGCCATCCACACTAAGACATTCTGTTTCCCTTGGCGAAGAACAAGATCTCTTCCACCACACAACACATAGTACCCCAGTGCCCACAGCTCCTAACATCAAAGGACCCTCACAAAGCACATTGTGCCCTGGGCTGCCCTGCCTCTGGGCAACCTCAAAAGCCTACCTGGAGAATTTCAGCAAGAACACTCTTCTTCTTTTTTTTATTTTTTTTTTTTTGATCCTGACATCTGTTCAGGAATAAACAGGCTGATACCACCAAGCTCTGTAATACCATCCAGAATCAGACAGTAACCCTCTATAGTCCCACGAGACCCATTTCTACTGGCAGCCCCATCTGCCTCCTGACAGCCCTGCCATTTGTTCAGTTCATACTTCCCTTTTAAAAAATACTAATAAAGTCAACACTGCACACTTCTGATCACTCCAGCCCTTTTTTCTTTGATTCTCTCCCCAAACTCAGCCCATACCACTGCTAAGTATTCAAAGGGCTGCACAACAAGAACTGCCGAGTTTGTACACATTCCTTCTTCTAAGGGTACTTTTCTCATAACAGAAGTCTGGGAATTCTCTTTGAAGTCATTTTAATTGGGGAAGAGCAGGCTCTCGCCAACTGTAATAACACTGATGTTTGTCATCCAAGAAGTGCTTTTTGATTCAGTTTGCCTTTCAAATGATAGAACTTGCTAAGCATCCAACCTCATCTTAATTTATTTATTGGCTCCTCTCAAGCAATGACTACAAATTAATTACAGTTTGCTTTCTGTAACACGAAAACATGCTGTAAAGTGCTTTTATCAGTGATCAAATCCTTGGATTACTCTGATAATGGTGACCTGACTTCATCACAAAGAGCGTACCAGTTTAATAGGCAATTTCTCCCCCTTCATTTTTTTAATCTTTGTAGTTGAAAGCTATGTTCCTCTGGCAGAAAGCAAGGTAAAACCATTAAGTGTACTTTGGGAATTAAGTCTAATTTCTGTATCCAGCGATCTCTGTTTAAACACATCACCATTCCTCCTATTAAAAGAACTAGAGCAGCAATCCAGCCCTTTGGTAATAATTTATAACCTCTCAGCAACTAAGAGCATGTTATACAGAAACAGCGCTTTGCACAGACTCAACTTCTGTTGGCAGATTTGTCAATCATGTTTATAGGTTCTTTTCTGCCGTACAGTCAGGATTTCTCATCCTATTTTGATCTGTGTCATAAAAATGTACTGGGACTGATATACACCCAAGGACTTTCTGTTGATTTGTTTCTGTCGTGCAAGCTACGTCTAATTTATGTATAACTTATCTCATTCTATTAGATCACTTTGTAATCATATTTAATTTAGATTTATTCCCGACAGTTCAGGCTGGCTCCAGGCATTTAATTAAATTTTGCCCTCTTAAGCCACTTAGTCAGTCTAGATTTCAAACCTGATGTAGTTTTTCCTTGAACAGCTCTTTTCTATCCATAACCTTTGAATTGGTAATTTGTGCGGTTGCATCTTTCAGGACATTTTCAAGAACTCCATTAAAACCTGCCCTTGATGCTGCTCAGCACGAGCACACAGTGAGCACTGGGTGAAGTGCCCGGGGACGGGAAGCCCAGCACCATCCAGCCATGCTTCAATGAGAACCACACAGTTCAGACACCACCCTACCACACCCAGCAGCCTGAAATCACAGCCAGAGTCAATCAAGGCACAACAAGAGAGCTCAAAGTAGGGATTGTAAAGCCAATAAAATGCATTATTATTAAGTCACCAGTTTCGGCTTGGTTTGGAAGACTTGAACTGAGAATTAAGATGCATACATCATGAAAACTTGAGTAGAAAAATACTGGTTGAAAAAGGATGAGATGCAGTTAGCAGCAATTAAAATTATTCTTATGTAGGCCTAAGACAATTGGTTTCTAGGGGCTAACAGGGCCTTGCCCAAAAAGGGAAATAACTGTGAATGTGAAAGTCTTCAGAAAAAAAGTGGATATTCATACACATACACACATATATACACAACTGAAAATTACAACCTGAAAGCAGCCTTAAATACAGAATCCGTTGACTACTTTGCCACTCTTCCCTGATTTTTATTAATAGGTGAAAAACCTCTGCATGAACAGGAAGGACTCTCGACAGTTTCTTCAGACTTCCTCCTCTGTGGCTCATTACCAGAATTGCACCTGCCCTTCCATCATTACTGACAAGTTGCAGTATTTCAGAGAATACGCCCTGCATTTCCTTTTGTCCTGCAATTTGCTTCACCTTTGTTCATCAAACTTGAACAAAAACCCTTTAAGTCTCCCAGCCAGTCTCCTCCTGACAGCAAATCCTCATTGTCCCTTCCCTGCCACTCTACCAAATGATTCCACAATAACCATGTACTAGTGCACATCTGTGCTTCTCTGGACATCCTAAAGCACTGAAACAAGCTACTCAGTGCTTTCTTGTTCAAGCTCACAGAAGCCTTACCATGGTAGAGTAGACTGCAGGGACAGCCAGCCTAATCATAATGCAAATTCAGGGAGAAACTAGTCACTCAAATTCTATTAACAGGTTTTAATTTTTCAGCCAGCAGTGTGATATATGGTTCTAATATAATTCAATCTCTTTACATTTGTCATGAGTTAGATAAATCATAATGAGTCCTTCAACCTTCATATTTTACTTCACATACAGTTCTACTTCAAATGGATGCAGAGCAAATCCCACATCCCAGTCAAGTAGCTTTAAGGCATTTGAACCCAGGTAAACACAAATCCTAGGAATTATCACATTCACGGACATAGGCAGCCCACTCAGAACAGCATCCCAACCCTATGAGTATTACTGTCTCAGGGAAATTTAGGAAATATTTTGCTGAGCTCAACCTGCCAGGTAGGAAATTTCCTATCTGCTGTTGAAGCTCAGGCACTGGGATAAGAGCACTGGTATCCCTTCCATAATTCTTGACTTTCTTTTCAATGCAGATCAATTGTCTCAACCCTCCCTCCTCCAGCCCAAATATTCATAGCATCCACAGAAATGTACAGGGTATTTTAATGACATCAACATCTTGGCTTCAGCACAGCTTGGAAGGGGCAGCAAATGCCTCGAAGGGCATTTTCCCAGAACTGCCTTCTGGAGGATTAAAAAGGGCTCAGATTTATTGTGCATCCAGACTCCCAAGCTCATGGCTGCCCAGAAGTCCTGTGTGTTGCTCCTTGATTTCAGCAGCACACTGCAGGCTTATTGAATGCAAACATTGTGAAGCACTGTTTCTCTCTGTGCTCTTTTTACAGTAACATGGAATAGAGCAAATGGACAACTCTCATAAATAAATAGCCACCGTTATAAGCAAAGATCTCAAAACAATTCTCTGGAAGTACAAGCTGTATTGTAACCAAAGCAGTCATTGGTACACCTCAGCTTTCATAGCAGTTACTCTATTTCAGGAATTACTCATTTATATGATACTTCTTTTACTTTCCATATCACAGCATTTTGCGACCATAAAAAAGTAGGAATCAAGAAAAATGTGTTTCATCTGCTTGCTTTCCAGTTTTTCCTGCCTATCAGAGGTCATTTTGCTACAGAACAGTAGCTTTCCAACCTCTGACAGAGCTGCTCCTCGTCATTCTTCTTTCATCATTTACGTTCAAAGCTGCTCTATAAACTTTCTATCAATGCATTACCTAATAATGTTAACAGACTTTTACCAAGGAAAAACATAGGTTTCCATTGTCAAGAGGCCTTTCTCTGAACCTCAAGTGCTGACATCTTTTTGACAATCTATCTAAAGTCAATTGTCTTCTATTGACTTTTTTCAGCTGCTTCTGGAATGACGACATTTTTAGGTCTGACAGTTCATCTGGCTTGTTACACTCTCCCTTTTGTTTTTCTTTTTTTTTTCCCCTCCCCCCACAATACATCCTGACCAAAAATGCTGCGCTCTGCTAACAGTATCTCACTTCAAATGCCAGCCTCTGCATTTCCTTCATTTCTCCAATTCTGTTATTCTCAGAGCTATCAAAAACAAGAACCAACAAGACATAATAAATGCCTCTGAAGTTCTGCTTTGATGGACAGTTCAGGTATGCTGTCACAGCTTTATCTTCCAGGACAGCACCTTGTTACCTGCTCCCATCTCCTCTTGGGAATCACTGCACGATCACCCAGGAGCAAACCCCACACGATGCTGGAGGTGGCACACATCTCATGGTGGCTTTGTCCCTGCTGAAGCCATTGAGTGATGGCCATGTCCCTTGGGTCCCTCCAGTCCCTCTGTCCCCATTCCTCAATTTACAGCAGCCCCAAGGCCTGACAGCTCCTTCCTCCTGCTAGCTCATTACAAATCCCCTTGTGTTCAGCAGTGAGAAATGAAAGCATCATTTACAGGCTTTGCTGAGCTGGAACCACGTGTCTGTTTTCCCTTTCCAACATACTTTTTCTTCAGTACAACTCCATTTCCTACATGCTCCGTCATTCTTTATACACAAACAATTTGATCAAGCTTTACTCTACATGCTCTCCAATAAGCTGTTTCAAGATTTATTCCAACCTTATGTCACTGAAATATTACGTGAGGAAGCAAATCAAGTTTATTTTTATATCACGTTCCTACAAGAATATCTGTTCAAACAGGAATCCTGCCTGTACTTAATGCCCACTGCTCTCATTCTTTTCCCAGATCCCACCACCCTTGACTTACTTCCCATCTTCCCTGCCTTTGGACTGTACTCAACACAGAGCAAGGAGGCCTTTCTCACACAGCATGCCAGTCACTTATCACCAGCACAAGTGGGACGAGAGCTCAGCTTTCCCAGCCACCCCACCTTACCAACACGACTCCAGAATCATATATCACAGAATGATAGAGGTTGGAAAAGATCCCTAAGACCTCCAAATCCAACCCCAGCCCACCCCCACCATGCCCACTGACTGTGTCCCTCAGTGCCACATCTCCACAGTTCTGGAACACCTCCAAGGATGGTGACCCCACCATCCCCCTGGGCAGTCCGTGCCAACACAGAAGATGGACCGAACAGAAAAGGGCTGAATAAGGGCTTGATGTCAAACAAGAGGAAAGAAACTTTATAAAATTGCTGGGTAATCTTCTCTGTTGAATTTCCTGCACCATTCCTGGCGCAGCTCAAATTCCTCACAACTGCACACTATGGATTTGTACCTACTGACAGGAGCCATATCAACTCCAAAGAAATATCTCCATATCCACACAGACAAATCCCTCTCCAGCCTATAAAAAACTTTAACTACGACTTGCAGTTGCTAATTTTAAATTCATAGTCTGTCAACACCAAAAAGACTTCTTCAGCAACTTCCTCCACATGTGTTCTTGGCTATTACATCAAGCCCTCCTCTGCTACAGTAGAAGAGAACAAATGAATTCTAATCACATGCACAAATCTCCTTCCAATATTTGCTGAGCACTAAATCAACTCTTTATCTTTTTTCATATTATTTCCCAGAATACTCTGAAAGCTCAAGAGAGCCCAAAAATGAGAAGAAAAGTGCGGATTATGCTGAAAGAAATGCAGAGGAGGAAACTTTTTTTGGTGTGCTTTTTTTTTTTTTTTTTTTTTTTTTGAATCAAGGGAGAAATGAGAGGTTTGAGTGATGGCTGACAGTGCACCACTTGTTTAGGATGAGGATCCCAGTGCCAGATTTGACCCTCACCGAAGTCTGAAGCTGAAAGCTAGACCAAGGCTGTGAGAATCTCTTGGGTAAAAAGATTTATAGTTATAAAGCAGACAACGCGTAGGAATTTCATGTCAGAGATGTAAGAAGGAGGCTGACTTTTCTCCACACAGACCTATCTGGCAGTTGCTGGCACAGCCTCTTTCCATTTTGATCTCCCCTGAGTTTTCATTTATATTTATGGCGTGGCCTTAGCAAAATCCACATCTGACTTAGGGTGACATTTTTCTTCACTTCTAAGTGGCTTAGGAGCATCGGTCCCTTTTTGACAGCAAAGGTTCTCCTAAACAGGCATGAAATCTCCAAGCAGTGCACCTTGTGAACACACCCAAACAAAAATCCCTGGAGCTTTTTGTAGTCTTCATGCTGTTAAAACCACTGAGCTCAGCATGAAAGAGCAGCAAGGGCCTTCCACCCTTGAAAGCCACCAACCTCTGCATTTCAGGCTAAGTCAAAAAACAAACAAACAAAAAGCCCAAAACCTGCAAGGTTGGAGAAATGGGGCCTTTGAAACACACGCAGACAGAACGTACATAAAATGCCTTCCTCCCATCCACCCCCTCCCAAAAAACAAACAAACAAAAAAAACCAACAAGAAATACCCACTCAATTGCAATCTCAGTATTCAGAGCATGGCTGCACACAGACACCATGCTTTTTCCAGATTCAGATCTGAATCTTGCAAGGAGAACATATTTAATCTTGTTAAATATGTTGCTGCAAATAGCATACAGAGCCATGAGAAATACATAACGCTATCAGGACTGCTTCGTTTTATCTGAATCACTCTGGATTTGGAGATGGGGAGCGGGGAAGATGTCAGTGCTGATGGGAGTGCTGGAAGAGAAAGATGATCCTTCTGCTCCTCAATGAGCAAAGGAGAGGTAATGTTATTGGAGAGGTCCTCCTAACCTAAAGAACTGGGCTGAAACAGATGCTGGAATCCAAACACCTCCTCGAATCAGGAGCTGATCTCACCAAATCCACTTGAAAACACATTGACCCTGGGTTGCCAACACAGCAGGTATCACGCTATCCAAACTTGCTGTGAGTTTCATGCTCCTTAGATTCAGATTTCATATATAATTGTACATGTCCTGTATGGAGCAACAAGCTTCCAGGGAAAGCCAAGCATCCTGCTAATTCCTGCTACTGACCGAGATTTCAATGCAAATCTCTCAAGCTAAAGAAATAAAATTAGTGAGCAAACAAGTAAATAAGCCAAGTTGAAAAGTGGGGCATCCCAAACTGTACTTTCCTGGAGCAGTTATGTTACACCAATGCGTTACTGAGTGGGCTGCTGCTCACTGAGAACTTCACACCATGTTCAGCTCTGTGCTGGAGCCAATAACTCCAGCAAGAAGAGCAGCAGCACGCTGCCTCCTGCAAACTGCCAAGCAATGGGAAGCAGCCAGTCCCAGCAGGACAAGGAACATTTTCAGTAGGCTGCAAATTCAACGCCATTTCTACAGGTCATGTTACAGGACCCAGCAGGAGAGTGTTAGATCAAGTAACACAAAGCCATTAAGCACTGTTGTTTCCCCAGTGCCATTCGAGTAATGAAACACCTCGTGCTGGATGGCTCCGTGCAGCTCCAGCCAGAAAACAACAGAGCTGTTGCTGCTCTGGAACAGTGCGTGGATTGAGGGAGCCAGCAGAGATGCAAAGCCTGGAGACAAGCCTGCACCCTGGGCCACAACATAACCACAACACAGCAGCACACCAGCAGGTGTAAATGGCATTCCAAGGAGTGTGACATTGCACAGGGCGCCCCAGGGCACTCAGCCTCCTAAGGTGCCCTTGTGGAAGGGCTGCACGTATTCAAGGTGTCACTTTGCTGAGAATCAAACGCGGTAAGTGAGAAAACGCACACCTCTGAGCAGCATTAGGCACACCTGACAGCCACCAGGATGCTGAAGTGACACAGGTGAGCAGGGGCTGCAGCAGCCTGCGGCACCAAGAGGTGACAGAGTGCCACATCTCATCTCCACCCAGGTGCTAACCTACCTCGGGGCTGGCATCCCTCCACATCACGGGGTTTGTACACAGGCTGCAGGGACACACACAGGGAGCAGGGATAGGTGAGATGTGCTCGCTGCTGGTACATAAGGGCAGGGCTGCTTGGCAGACACAACACACACAGACACTGCAGCTTGCCAGAGGTGCACTCTGCTTGCACTTGCAGCAAGCAGAGCAAAATACACGATGAAAGAAAGTCTCCAACTCGCACATTTTGCAGGGTAGGCTGGTACTGGGTCAGCACAGATGCAGACTGGACGTACCCAAAGGCAAGACAAACCTCAGCAGTCGACTGCTGGCTTTGCACAGGCCCAAACAACTCTGCTGTTCCTCCTCCCAAGGGAAAGCTTAGGAAACATCCCTTTTTCTCAGCAGTTTTCTGACATTTGGGCACCTGGTGTGCAGTGGGGGGCTGCCTGCCCATGAAAGGTGGGGCTCGGGGGGATGTGAGGTCCCTCCCAACCATTCTGTGATCCTACAATGATTTGATGAAACAAGTCCTCAATCTGCTCTTCCCCTTCCCACCCTCCTCCCTCCAGACTTCAGGATCTGATCACATCAGCTTAAGTTCTATTTTATTTTTTTTTTTTTCCAGCAAGATAAACCCCTGACACTTTATTTCAAAGGTTTTGCACTTCAATACAAGCCACAGGCTACTTCAGGAATTATATATATATAAAAAAAGTGACGCATCCAAAATCATGAGGAAGTCAAATCATTTCCCCTGCTTTGATGTTTATTTGTATTTTATACTGCGGGGCACTCGTGCAGCATGCACAGAAACACCAGGAGAGAGAGTGAATCCTGCTCAAGTAATTGAGAGGATGAAATGGCAAAAAGGATCCACTTTGAACTCAGCCCACCAGCACACTGAGGTCTGCACACTGCTGCTTCTGCACGGCCCAGCTCCGGGGACGAGCACAGACATGGAGGGGAGCACTGAGATGGGACATCACACTGCAGCTGCTCTCAGGGCTGGGAAGCAGTGGAGGAAACCTTGGGATGGGGCCAATGTGGGCTTTGTTTTTCTTTAGGGTTATTCAAGAAAAAAAAAAAAAGAAAGAAATTGACATTTTGGATGTGACCTGCAGTAGTAGTAGCAACTTTCTGCTGGCCTTATGAGTACCACAACGCAGCTTGAGAACGGCACATCAGCTGGGGTAGGCCAGACTACCACAGAATCACCACGGCTGGAAAAAGACCTACAAGATCATCCAGTCCAACAATCACCAACAGTTCTCATTCTCAGCTTATTTTTTTGGAGCTGGTGCTAAAACGGGATTGAAGCAAAAGCAAAAACAGAGAACACTAAAAAACCATGCATACAACCAACCACAAGTAGAAGTCTCAACAGCACATGAGGAACGTTAAGAGACTGAACATCAAGATGAGCAGATCTGCACACGAAGTAAAAAAAGAAATACATAAGAGGTCAAAGGAATCAGATGAAGAGTGCACGTGAAGAACGACCTTCCCACATAGCTCCAGTGCAACCACTAAACCTCCATGTATAGTTTGGGTGAGCTAAATAAACAAGTATTGCAACTGTTAATTGAAATCCAACCCCTGGCTAATGCGAATTAGTGCTGGATTATAATGTTACATCACGATAAGCAGCCTGGAAATATTTCAAACAGATTCAGAAAGTTGTCCCCCATTAGATTATAAATATTATTAAGAGATAAAAAGCCGTAAAAGAGCCCATCACTTCAAAGGGGATCTTCAGGCCGATTGCTAGCGGAGGAGCTGGAGGTACACAGCTCGCTAAGCCAAATTTCAAAGCAGAAAGCAAATCGAGGCATCTAGAATTACGATCTACGCCTTCAAATTATTAACTTAAGGAATTACCTTGTTCCCTTTATTTTCATTAAGGATGAAACATTAGGCAGATAGAATAAGGGATAAGACACACTAAGCTTCTGGCTCTCAGCATGAGGGGCTTTGAGGACATACATGAAACCAGCACGATGATATGATCCACTCCCAGAGTGGTGCTGGGACAATTGGGGGGAACAGAGCTCTCCATCAGCTCCCATACCCAAGTGCTCCCCATGCCCATCCCAGATGCATCTTCATTAGCAGCCTCTAAAGACAACCATTAATGACAGACCCACCCCAGGTCAGGCTATGCAAATGTAGTTTAAAAAAGCAACAACAAAAAGAATGCCCTTCCTGAGTGAACAAATTGTGGAGAGAGAATGAAATGTGGCAGAGAAGGCATCCCGAGGGGAAAAAAGAGATGAAATTAAACTTGCCATCAGCTGACCAGCGTGAAGTTTTCTTTTCAGCTAAAACCATCAAAAGAGATTTGATTGCAGAGCACCACTTGGACATCTGGGCTTCAATAGCAGCTTCTGTGCTGCATGCCTGCCTGCTCCAGCACTCAGCCTCAGCACCATGCTCACATGGATGCAGGAGGAAGGGCTGCAGCCGAGCCCTCCCACTGGGGCTGCTTTGGCCCAGGAAAGAGCCATCATACGGTTCTGCATTTCGACTGCATCATCCTGCCACTAATTACAGAGATCCCCAAAAAGTGCTACACAGGACTCTCATCCTCACACGCCTCATCCTCTTGCAAGTACAACCCTATTTTATTTTTCCCCCCAAATTCCCCACGTCCTCCCTATGGGCAGCTTGTCTCAATTGCTACAAATCTCTCATATAACTCATGAAACAGGTAGTGACACATTTACAGCACTTTTCATCTTTACAACTCCATGTGCTGGTCAGTTTTTATTACACTTGCCAGACAAAGTGCCTCCCTCATTGTCCACCAGGAAAGGTTTTTTTTTTTTCCCCAGACAAGCTTTTAGCCCAGCGAGATGTAATCACACAATAAAGACACACACACACACATTCCCATATTACAGCAACTGATAGAAAAAGTCAGGTCTAAGCACAGTGCATTTCCTCCTCCATTCCCAGATCTCCGTTCCTTCTTTTGGTGCCTGAGGACCCCAGCCCCAATGTGCTCCCTCAGGAGCAGACACCAAGCTCCCAAGGACGAAAGAACCCACTGGCAGGGGCTGAGCTGTGGCAGGTTTGGCCTTTGGGGGGCACAGAAAGCAAATTTCTGGTTTGTAGCACTTGCTTATTCCTAAAGTTATTAACCGCTCCAATAGAGTATTTATAGCTGGGCTGCCTGCCTTCCTTTCCCCCAAGCAAAACTGCCACTATTTTAATGCTATAATAAGAAGCTGATTTAGTAGTGTGCAACTTCAAAGAGAAACTTGCTTCTTCTGCTCGATAAAATATTAATGGGAAATAACACGTGGAGCAGAAGCCCAGGACACAGCTCCACTGGGGCCAGGCAGCAGCACACTTCCCAGCCAGCACCTTTGGATGCTTCCAGGCTGCCAAGGAAGCTGCAGCAGAAAGCTCTTCCACTTGTTTCCCAAACCGTGCCCAGGGCTACCTCACCTGCACAGTGCTTCCTCTACAACCCAAGCCAGGCTGTGCTGGCAGAGCCAGCTGCAGCACTATGGCATGTTGTGCTCTGCTCATCTGCACCAAAACCAAAAAGCCCCAGCAGGAGTGCAGTGCCTCGTAAAGACCATAAGGGACAAGTGCTGTCCATTCCCACTTCTTTTAGGTCCTTCCATCAACAAATCTAAGGCCATCAGCCAGGGCTGAGACCCAAAGAGGTACCTCACTTCTCTTTGATCTGCAGGAAAAGCCTATTGCCTAAAATACGTGGTACGATGAGTTTCCCTCACCTGTGTTACTGTGGTTATTTATCACAGAACATTCAGCATTTGTTTCAATTATTTTGATGAATTCTTGTGCTGGTTTTTGGAGAGGCTGCCATTGACAGTCTTTGGGCTTTGCACACACAACATCAAATTGTCCGGGCACATACGGCCAAGACAGGGTTACATAGCAGTGGTGGTCCCCACTGGTTATGGGGATCCTTTCAGATCTTTCACAGCAGCTAGCATCACAGCTGCTGTCATGGTCCCCAAACACCCAGGATTTCAGTTATTTGTCAGACACTTGGAAATAACTGAAATCTGAAGGCTACTATGGGAAAAATGGAACTCTAATGGTGTCCCCATACAGGTTTAATGTTACTCCTGGTTAACCTCAAACACCGCAGGGCCGCATGTCACTGCCCACTGTGGGAACACTGACTTCTGGCCTCTATGGCAGACTCAAAATCCCCATTGGCAGCTCCAGAGTCCAACTTCCCCCTTTAGGAACGAGGCACCAGTGCTCCCTCAGCCACACGCAGAGGAAGAGCCATTAGTGCTTACTGATGTACAATGCACACACTACATTAGTCACAATCCTCTAAATAAACACGTTTCTCATCCACACTACATTAATCTCGATCCTATAAATAAACAGATAGAGCAGAGTTGTAGTTCGTGCAGATCCCCCCCTGCAGAAAGAGAAACTCCATGCTGGAGAGCACCACCGTGCAGGGCTGCAGCACCCGTGGCTGATGAAGGGACCGTGCCTTCAGTTATTGCTTTATAATGGCAGGCTTATTTAAAGGGAAATGGTGGTGTAGGGGGAAGGTTTACGTACCATAGTACTGATTTTTAGTACTGCTTTTAAGGATTTGTACCATTTCCCATTGTCTTGGATAAGAACTTGGCAATAAAACTCAGCATCCCATAAGGAGCATCCTCAGCATCTGGATCATGCCCTTCCAAGGCAAGCAACATCGGGCATCACCTCTGCTAATATCTCACATGAAGGAACCCAATGTGCTTAAGAAGTACAAAAGGTGTTTTGTCACTGCTTAATGGGAAGGTGGCAGCTGCTCAGGTGCAAGCAGGCTTGGGGTGGGAAAGACACTGTTTATAAATGGAATGATGAAGAAGAGAAAGGAGGCCAAGCAGTCATCTAAAGTGAGATCTGAAGCAAGCATCAGTGGATATTAATGCCTATGCATGAGCTGTAAAATTGGTTTGTAACAATCCACTTTAGCCATCAATCAGGTAAGGAATGGCAGCAAGGGGAAAGAAAAAAAAAAGCAGCATTAAGATGATGGAAAGGTACAGAACAAAAATATAGCAAGATCAAGCCCTTTTAACATCAAGCAGGTGCACCTGGAAACTTGGAGACAATTAGGCACAGTGAAAGAGAAATATAGGAAGAAAAAAGATTAGCATTTAATCTGAGGCAGTTTCATTAGCTGAGTGTTATTCTGTAGAAAGGTGCTGGATTAGACCCTAGGCATTTTGGCCTTTACAACAAACAGTGCTTGTATTGTAGCACGTGATGAACCTCAGCACATCTCAGCCCCACGTGTGCCTCGTCCCCACAGCCCCCATCCCATCAGCACAGCCAGGAACAGAGGTCAGAGCACGGGGAGCACTGAGCACCGCTCGGATGATTGGGAATATGATGCATTGGCCATTTTAATTAACTTCCCCACCGAGGGTTGACTGTTTACATTCAGTGCAATAAAACATGCCCAGCATTTTTAATTTCTCAGGCCTTGCAGACAATGAGACAAAATTACAGCAAGATACTGAGGCCATCCTCCCGGATAAGGGCTATGTGCTGCCATCCCCCAGCAGCACAGTAAGGTTGACTATCAGTAACAGTGCTTCTTTTTCTGCTTTTCCTTCTCAAGGGGGTGCAATCAAGGGAAATTCAACTGCTCTTTCATGACAACATCAGCATCATATACCCTACACACATCTACCTGGAAAGCTGCCCAGGGAGGCTGTCCTGGTTGGTGAGTGTTACCTCCACACTCGTCACTAATGACATTGATTTCATTATTGGAGGCCTGTGAGCAGTGAAGGGCACATCCAGAGCACCTGCACACCTTTGTTACAGGAGATGCACTTCATCAGAAGCAGATACAGATGAATAAACTGGTGGGGCAAGGTGCGTTGACTTTTTATTTTAACAGTAATGAAAAATAACAAGTGCACCAGAGGGATACGTCCTCCCAAGTAGGTGGGTGAAGAAATTTGACTGGCTATAAAAATCTTGGATCTGCCAAGCAGGCTGAGGCGCTCTGTGGAAAGGGTCCTCAGCACCACAAAGTGTATTCCCCTTGCAAAGATCTCACAGGACACACGGCAGCCTCTCGTTGGCTTTTGTATCCCACATACGATTCACCCCAAAGCACCACACATAAAACCCCCAGATCCCCTCCTGTATGGGGTGGGTGGGCACAGGTTCCCACTGAAACAGTCATCCCACTGGATGCATTCATTGCACTGAAGCATCTCACATTTGCTGCTTCAAATGCTCTGAAGTTGTGTATACAGCCAAGGAGAGGACGGAATCAGCCATAACCTAGAGTCAGGCCCCAAGCCAGGTCCTTCTGCATTTCTGACCAGGGCAGTGCAAGCAGGACGTGCCCTTTCCATACCTTAAACTGCAGAAATGTTTAGTTTCATGGAACATGATGGGACTGGGACTTAGCTGCCAGAGCCAGAATAGGAAAAAATGCTTCAGACCCTTGAATCCATCCAAAATACCAACAACGCTGAACGATACCTACAATAAAAATAATGTCAGTAACTGAGTGCAAGGGAGCAGTAAGCAGTGTTCCCAGCTTCCAACACAGAACCTGACCACTAACCATAGCCCTTAACAACACTGCTCTCCTTACCTTCACAGCACACAAAACAGATTCAGCTTGCTCAGATGTTCTCAATACACCAACCTGCTGCTTTGCAGAGCTGGAGGCTTTTGCCTTCAGGATTTTGTAATGAAACCACTTTTCTTGGTTACTTGCATTCATTTGCAAGAGGCACAATTCGTCAAAGGCAGCTATAGATGAACACTGCACTGCACACTGTGGGCTTTTTTTTTTTTTTAATTCTGACAAAACCTAACAAGCCAACTTGCGAGATGAATGTTTATAGCCAGTCAACCAGATGGGTGCAAAAATCTGATTTGCTATAAAAAGCTTATAGCTGCTGAAAACCTTAAGGATTTACTGGAAGGACTCAGCTGTAACAAATCATGCCAGGGTACTAAAAAGACTGATCCAGCTTTGTCCAACTGTTGTCTCAGCTTTTGCTTACCTACAGCTATGCCAAGGCTGTACTTAACACACCTCCCAGGGCAAACAAGTTCCTAAGGAGTGGATTCACAATCAGTGTGGAGCATCTATTAACACCAGGAAGAGCTCAACCCTCCGCATAGCACAGCAGCTCCCAGCAAGGCTTCAGCATCACTGCCCCCAGAGAAGAAGGAGAGGTTTCTGCCAGAAGATCCCAGTGGCTTGCAGGGACTGGTTTATTTTCTAATTATTGCTAGTGTGTTCTGCAAAGCCCAATTCCAAGTAATCTTTTCTCTAGGCTGTAACGTTACCCCTCCATCATGCATAAGCAGAGCACACAGCATACAAATCTTTCAGCCTCCATATGCGAAAAAAATAAAATTTATCCCCAGCCCTCTGCATCTGAAACAAGATTCCCAGAGATATGGAAGCTGCTGTGCAAAAGCTGCCCTGGGCTGCTCATCCAGACGAACCAGGAGCTCAGCGAGGCCCCCAGGCCTTGGGAAATGCTGTGCTTCTCCATCTGTACCCTCCCCTCCTGCTTTGGGCATCACAAAGTGCATCTTGACTGCAAGAAATTGTTATTACCTTCAGGATTTGTGTTTTCTTGAGAGGTAGATCATGTATTTTGGGCTCTTCCTGGCTCTCTTGGAAGTCGAGCTCAGGAAAAGGTCAAGGCTCCCCAGCCACCCAGTTAGCAGGGCAGATTCTGCAATAGGAATTAAGCAAAGAAAACAACACATACCCACAAAGAAACAGCAAAATAATAAGCTATGCATATTCACGGTGGAATTTAACAGTGCAGCCTGACAGATTTCCTTAAAGCACTCCAGCAGCAGCTGCCCCATCCCCACCCCATGGTCCAGGGAGAGCTCAGCTCCTTCACCCATCACTCCCACACCTGTCCTGACATTTTCCTAAGGTGAGGGAGAAGGACCAGCACCAAAAGCATAACCTGCGGCTTTGAAATCCAGCCGTGATGACTGCAATCTATAAATCAGGTTGTCGGTGCTGCTTTTGTGTTAGGTTTTATTTTTTTCCTAGACCAGTGGGACTGCTCCAAGCATAATGAAGTTTTGGGTTTACAAAAAACAGCAGCATCTGTTGCCTGTTCTGTGCATGCTGGCTGTCTGAGGGGACTGCTCCAGGCTCACTACAGCTTTTGTTCTCACACACACAGAGAAAAGTTTGTGGAGTGGGGCTGCTGGCCAAGGGATGCTCCAATTGTTTGGAATTTGCAGCAGAGGAAGGAGGAAAGGAAGGTATTGAACAGAGGGCTTCAGCCTACAGCTGAATTTAATTTGATGAGTCTGTTTGACTTGAGGGGAAAATTCCCAACAACTGTTACTGCCAACAGACCCATTAGAAGATAAATTTGGCTTAAAGTAATCACCAACATATGCCTATCTCTCACTTTAAAGCCAGTTCCAAGAGTCTGAGATTGATCAAGCCCCTTGCTGATCAGCAAGGAAACATTCTCTTGTTAGATAAAAAAGCTTTCCTTGACATCCACCAACTGAAAAAGGAAGCAATGCTACCCCAGCAGCACAGTGCCCAGAAAATTCATGCACAGACAGAGTGGGACCTGTTCACTCTCATTCCCTGCACAGGGCAGAGTTTCACTTCCAAAAGCCCTAGGAAAACACCAGCCGTGGGAAAGCACCCAGCAAAGCCCCACAACCTAAAACCAGCCCGAGTGGGGCTTTGTATTGACCCAGCTCCATTCACCAATCATGCCGTGCTCACATTTGGCTGCTGCTGGGAGGAAGCCCTGTGCTGCAGAGCTGCAGGCTAGGAGCCTTTAAAGGAGGACTGCAGCTCCTTTTCATCGCCAGTGAAGAGCTAAGAACTGGTTTCAGACTTGAACTCCTGCCCATTTGGGCTCTACACCCTCTCCCCATCATCCAAGCCTCCTCTTCCCTCTTTTTTTCATGCACAGCCAGAAGGTGCGAGATGAGCACAGCACCCGGACTTGATGACATTCTTTCCTCTCTGAAGTCCAGGAATACTTCCTGGGAACCCTCCAGCTGCACTGAAAACACCAATTCGCTTCCCCAAGGTGGGAGGAGATTCATTTGCAGATCCCCAACCCCTCAAAAATGCTGCACGGGGGTACAAACCCATTGAGGGGACCACATTCAGCCAGCTCAGACCTGAATACACTCTTAGGAATGCACTGTCTGTGAGGGTATAGCTGCACAAGTAGAACTGAAGAAGAAAAAAAAAAGCCCAATTACCTTCTGCTCCACTCCACACTCAATCTGACTACAGGAACATTATGAAGTTAATACAAACAATATATTTCATGGTACAGCGGATGGGCAGGTGGCAATGTAGGCTCTATGCTGACAGACAACAAGAGGCACATTTTGAGGCTGTTCATCCCCAGCTGCTCATCCAGCAGGGACACGCAGCTCCACACAGGGTCAGGAGCACGAGCACTGCCCTCTGCCTTTGCCAGAGCCACTGGTAAAGAATTACACTAAAACCAAAGAGAGCCACTATGCCACAGGACACGAGGTCTGTGCAACTGCTGTCCAAAAGGCAGAGCAGCTCTCCTGCAAAAAAATAAAAAAAAAAAAAAGAAAGCAAATGCTTCCCCCAAACTGCACATAAACAGGTATTGCATTGCCGTGAATGCAAATGTGTGAAGCTGCTGGAGGCAGTGCTGTCATACACCAGGCTCCGGAGTCCTGCGGGTTTTCTGTCAGAGATGCCAAAGCTTTGATGCCAAAAGAACCAAGCTTGCAATTATATCATTTGCCTTTTTATTTCCTTATCGCCTTTTCTTAAAAAAGAAAAAAAAATGCTTGAAATAAATGGATAAGAAAGGGCCTCAAACCAAGAAGGGCAAAAACCCATCAAGTGGGCACGAGCAGGGAAAATTATACGATGATACGCTACATCTACGTAATTAACAAGTTCAAATGGGCTGCAAAAGGAAGGTGGAACTGAGTGCAAAACAATGGGACTATTTCCAGCACATTTCAAACCGCAGGCAGGTAACACGAACTGCAAACTGCTCTTCTGAGATTAGAAGAAAAAAAGCCACCACCTGGGGTTCTTAAATTAAGAGAAATGTTCCTGCCTGCTGGAAAGAGGGGAGCGGGCACCAGAAGTGAACGTCGTCATCTCTCCAAGTTCCTGCACACTGATACCCAGAAGAGAGGGACTGAGTATTGTCACAGGTGAGCCAGGCACAGCAGCCCTCTAGCTCCAACACCAATTGACTTCAGTGGGTTTCCACATGGGAAGCACACACAAGGACAAGCACAATGCTCACTGCTACAACACCATTGGCAGAGGCACTTCATGCTTCAGAACTGAGCCGATATCTGCAGGAGGAACAGAGGAGCATGCACATTATGGCACTGCTGGAGAAAGCCCACGTGGCTTTACACATCAGACCACACTGGTGAGGTTTGGTGGGATTGCTGAGGTATTCACTGAGCCCACTACACCTTCTAAAAACAAGGCAACAAAGCATCAATTCCGAGTCCTATGAAAGCTGTAACAGCACACAGCAGTTGGAAGAAATAATCCCTTGGCAGCTCCAAGCTGTAAACCACAGTGAAGGAGCACCTATGGCAAGTGCTTGATATATCTCAGAACAACTTGCCATAATCTCACGACACTGAGCTACGTTCAGCAGCATGACATTTTGATAACCTGTGCTTTTTAAAACCAAACCAGCAAAAAACAAAAAACAAACACACACAAAAAAAAAAAGGCAGAGAGAAATCATTATAAGAACCAAGAAGGTTTTTCCCTACACTTTATATAGGAGTTTGGCCACATTGTGATATTACATAGATCCTCTTCATCTTCTTGGAGAATAGCCCAGATGTGGGGTACAAAACAGGATTTAGAATGTTTAAACACTTCTCCCCATGAGAAATTCACACTTCTGACACCACTAAGAGGGCAGACCAAGGAACACCAACGTACTCTGCCATTACTAGAAGTAATAAACACAGAAGGGTCTGAGTTAGCATGACACAGGCAAGCTGGTGGTGATGGGCAGAGATGTGCGTGGTACCATGAGTACTTTGGCAGCTTTTGCACTTTAAATAAGCTTCATGAGGCCACACAGAGATCAAAGGAAGTCCTGAAGAAAAACCCAGTGAAAATAGATTTGTACGTGTGCGTGAAGCACAGAGCATCTAAATGAGGACTGGCATCCAACAAACTGCAACAAAGACCTTAAGCAACACATCAGAAGAGTGTTAGACCAGGGCAAATGCTGCTGTTAGCTCCCAGTTAACAAGCGAGAGCCTTTAGGAGAACTATGAGAGAAGCAAAGCCCGTGCTGATCTCACACGCCCATACACCAGAAAAGCGTTTGCAAGCAAAACTGCACTCACACTGCCAGCACCACCATCAGCTGCACTGGTTCATCTGGTGAGCAGCAATCCCATTTGATGCATCAGAAATAAGCTCTTGGATAATATCATTTCGTAGCAGACAGTCGTGTGACAAACATTTATTTCATACTCGTCTGCTATTAATTTTGAAGCGCTGTTTTTATTTCAAACCCACTCCAGTCCCTGGGCTGAGCTCCTTTGGCAGCCTTGCCTTTTTTCCCCTGTATCATCAATGCCACCTTGTGGTGGAAAAACTCCGTCTGATGGAGCTGATGGCTTTGCAAAGCAGAATAATCTCTGAGCATCTCAAAGCTGCCAGCAGCACAGCACTGTGCACCTCCACCCACCCCCACCAGCAGCACTGTATTTCCATTAGACACAGAATGGTTTTTCCAGAACTGTGAAATCAGCTTTAGTGGGAGCTTTTAGAAACAGGAACCACGTGCAGATTTCTTCTTCATTCACAGCCAAAGTACTGAACCTGTATCCATGGTGCACACCCTATCAGGTGCTTCCAGAAGCATCAAAAGGGATAATACAACCCGTAGGGCTGTGCATTGATGAGACTCTCTCTAACAGCCTCCAGCAAGTTTTGTTTCTGGCTTTTTCTGAGCAAACACAACCAAAAATCCACCTGCTTTGTTAAACAGATTCTTCCCTTCTCCTATATTTTCCTCTCTAACTTAATTTGCTGTTGCTTTATTAAGGAATGAATTTTGGTTTATATAAAGGTAAACAATGTTATCACACAAATCTTAATCTTATAATTGCAGCCTCACTTGAATTACTTGATGATTAGCCTTGAGGCATAACACTCATCTCATTCAGTTATACCTTCATTATCATCAGATTCATTAATTTCATCCTCTATGTGCTAAAATATCGCACAGTTAAGGGCAGCATTCAGCAATATCCAGAGCTCTGGTGAGGTTTCCCAATCCCTGCTGATGCAACGTTGCTACAGGAGGACTGAGGAGTTAACATTTCCTTTCTATCCTTGAGGGGTTAAAGGAAAAAAACCCACTGGAAGGAGGCTGAGAGACAGCCCAGCCACAGCAGCAAGGGATGGAAAGCAGCCACCAAGTTACAAGCTGGAGAGAAACTGTCTTTAAGTGACAAAGGTGATGCCTACAGACACAGCAAAGCCATCAAACCGTGCCTGGTGTAGCCACACTCTGGTTGAGCTGTCACTCTTTAGAGCTACAGTTGAGGAAAACGGGTGTGCTGTGATGTTTGTCTTTAAAATACATGTACCAGCACCTGCTTGTAGAGTGAAGCTCTAACAGCATTGGCTCAACCTCCCATGGCAAGGTGGGGCAAAGCATCCTTTCAGGGACTGAAAAGGACAGACACGCAGAAAGGAATTGTCTGACAAAGGCTTTCACACAGCTCCTACGTGATCATAACACTACCAAACAAGTTCACATCATTACACAGCACACGTGGTTACTAAAAAGCACGAATACACAACTTGGAGAAACAGCTGGATGTGATGCAGCTCGAGGCTCAGTGACCAGTGCAGAGAAGGTGTCAACAACAGCCTTGTTTTGTACCTACATAAGTGAAATAAACGTGAGGTTATAAGCAGTGTTTCAGCTTTTTTCCTGAATTAACCTTTCCAGCAGCATCAATGTAGAACTGATGCAACATCCACTGCAGGTGAGCAGCAATACAGCCAACCTACGTGCACGTAAACCACAGCAATATCCCCCTGACAAACAGGATTTAATAGCTGGAAAGGAAGGAATTAAGTAAATACACATGCAAATACATGGGCCAATTTAATATGGGCCTTCGGGCCCAAGTGCTAACATTTGTAGAGCTTAAATCCTGCACAGCTCGTGTGTACTTTTAGGCTACAGACAGCTTCATTCAATAGCACAAACACGACCTGCATTAGGAGAGCACGGAAGCATTTTTCTGCTATGTCTTCCAGGGCTGAAACCCAGACACAGGACAGAAAGCAGAGCTTTAAAACACAATTAATGATAAAAGTGTACAATTCCTATTTTAGAATCATAGAATCACCAAGGTTGGAAAAGACCTACAAGATCATCCAGTCCAACAGTCCACCAATCCCAAATTGTTCTCACTAAACCACGTTCTTCAACACAATGTCTAAATTTTACTTAAATACCTCCAGGATTGGTGACTCCACCACCTCCTCGAGCAGCCTCATTAAAAGCAGCAGGCCAGCTTAGGGAAGAGGTGTTTTCTAGGTAAGTAAAACTAGAGCAATCAGGCCCTGGTATATTTAAACCACAATTATAAAATGAGTTATCTGCAAAAAGATGCACATTTCAGAACCAAAGACCTTCTCCTTCGCAGCCACATTACAAACCGACAGTGTATGCATGTCTCATCTCACATATCTTTTCAGAAAACTAATTAAAAACATGACACGGCGTCAAAGCTTTTGTGTAAGTCTAAATCTCATCTCCATAAACTAATAGAAGGTTTTCCAGCTCATCAGCACGCAGCAACAGCACAGGCAATCAGTCCCTTCCTGGGCAACATCTGCTTCTGCGCTATGACAGAGAAGGAAGACACTGATAACCCCTTGAGCCTTCTTTCTTCAGTTTGTATTTAGCAGTTTAAAAGAAGAAAAACAGACCAGACCAAACCAAACGAGGGACTCGAAGTTCAGCCAAGAGTAATGATATGCCACACAACCACCTGTACACACTCAACAAAAACATATTCTGAGAACATCTCCTGACCTCCAGGAATTTCTGAGTATTATTCACCAAGCTGAGCAGCTTCTAGGTAACATCACCAAGACTTCATTGTAAACTACGTTTCAATTAGATACTGTATGGGAACTGCTGAATCACAGCCTGAACCACTGATTGATCACCTGAGCACTGAGTCGGCCATGGGAGCACAGCTGAAGGCAATGTACCCGTGTGACCAGAAGGGGTGCAGTCTGACTCCACCTCTCCCAGACCCCATTTAAGGGCTGACCACCACAGGGAAGGACTCCTTTGGAGTTTCCTGTCATGAGCTTAGGATATGAGCATTTTCCCTTTATTTTGATTGTCTCTTTTCCATCACAATAACGTAACCATATCATCTATAAAATATCTTGGCGTTAATACTATTTGGAATTATTTATTCTGTTAACTTCACATCTTACAGATATAAATCCCAGAATCCAGCAGCTAGAGAGCACCTGTTCCACTCTGCCTAAAATAGGACCTTCAAGTCCTTCATGTTTTCCATAAGTGAACGTCCTTCAGTGCAAATTTTGAGACAGACATCCCAAGCACTGCAAATCTTATTCCTAACGTTACTTTCAAGCACTTGCTGCAGGGTCAGTTTCACTTTCTATGGGAAAGAAAGGGAACTCAAGAAGGTCTCACAGCAAAAATCCCACACTCAGATGACCAAGAGATGCCACATGAAGACTACACTGATTAAACAGAGTTCTATGGGTCAGCAAAGAGCTGGAAAAGACAATCTATCTCTCTGGCCCAGCAGTCCTTGTGTGTGGTGCCACCCCAATTACCATTAGTTCCTGTGCCCTGTGATCCCTTCCCACCATCACACCCCAGAGGCCTTTGGGACAATAGGACCAGCAGAAGCTCTCCTCTTTGGGTGGCCAGGGAGGGACAGAGACGTGAACAAGACCACCATGGCCAGCCCCCCCTAGCAGCACTACAGCTTCTGCCAACCTTGCTGGGAGGGAAGAGGACACGTGGCAACTGTTATGGATCTGGACAAATCCAGGATGATGAAGTGTTTAGTACATCAGACCTTACTCTCACTCTGGGCCCAATCATTTAGCAAGTCCATAGCAGCTGTGGGTGTAACACGAGGAGCTCGTCACCACAGATGGAGTTCAGCAACAAACATAGATGGGACTCTGAACACATGCGTTAAGACCTCTGAAAGTTTTGGATACCTATTGCTAAGGACTCAAAGCATGAAGTGGGGGTAAACCACACCCTGTGAGTTCACGGGTAGTCAGTATTCGCTTAATGAAGGCTGCCATCCCCACCCTGCTGCTCTCCTGCGGGGTATTTTTCATGCATGCCACCATACAAGGGGGGTTCAGGCACGAGGAAGGCAGGAAACAGCTGACGAAACATTTCTATCGCGGCACATCTGATCCCAATCTATACGCAAAATAAAGTTCAGGCGCCCGCACGGGGAGAAAAACGCACCCAGACGTTTTCATAGACCGAGAAAGCACTGCTTGGAGGACGAGACGCTGCGCTGCTCAGCAGCCGGGCTCATTCATTTGGCTGTGCTGACCCCCAGAGCCCAGCACCCGGCACCGCACCTCTCCTCCTGCACGAGGGGAAACCAGAGCATCCTGAGAACCCGAATTCACTTCCCTACAAGGGCGTTTGCACAGTTAACAGCGCAACCTCTCCGCTTTTTCCGTTCAGGACTGCCTTGCCGCTCGTTTCTCACGCTGAGGACAGCCCCCATCCTTCTCGGCTCCGCTCCCCCGTTCGCTGAGCGTCTTACACCGACACCTCATACCTCTGTAACGCTCAGAAGCATCCTAGCACCGAAGCAAAAGAGCGGCACCGCGTGGAGAGCGCTCAGAAGCGAACAAAGCGCGACCCCATCCCCACCGCGTGCAAAACCCCACGCTCGCTTACTTGCTCAGCGGCCTCGCCCACCTCGCTTACAGCTCCACGGCCACGCAGCCCCCACCCCAACACCGCAGCACGCGACGGAGCCCCGAAACTGCTCCGGTGCGGGGTCACCTCCTCTCGGGGGGTCCTCGCAAAGGGAGACAGGAGAGAGTGCCCTCCGAGGAGCTGCAGCTCCAGTGCGACCTCAACCCCGCAGCTGGAAGCGATTGAGCACAATTAAGTCACCCACAGGTGTTCTCATTTGGGGTAATTCCTTTCCATCTGGTTCTCTATTTTATTTTACCTTATTTTATCTTTCTTTATCTTATCTTCTTAAGGTGGCTCCCTACCAAAGTAAACGCAGTTGAAAAAGAACTGAGAATGACCAACGGGCAGTGGTCTACTCACTTCATGATGATGGCAGAGATGGTTTGGTTTGGTTTGGTTTGGTTTGGTTTGTAGGGACCCCAGGGATCGTTGCATTCCAACCCCCTGCCATATACAGAGAGAGAGGGCCCCAGATCCCAGAAGCCCCCAGCTGTTAAAACCCACAAACCTCACCTGAACCTGGAAACTCGATTTAAACAAAATCTAACACTCCCAGAATGGTTCAACCACCTTCACCTCGCTAGGTTAGCACAATTTAAGCAGCCCAGGCTGTTGCCATGTTCATCCACCAATGAGCCTCTTATCAGCAGCATTTGTGCACTGGTGCAGCTGCCAGGGGGATTTTGGGTGCTGAGTTCCAGCACACGTGTCTGGGATGCAATAGCAACACATTAAAGCTCACATGATCGTGCTTGGTGTTAGATATTTGTGGGTTCACACCTCAGCTGATCGTTCACTCAGCTTTCCTTATGTCAGTATGAAACGTTCCCTGGTTCTAGTTCCCATCAGAGAACATTCTGACTCGGGGAAAAACGAATGAATTTAAAAAGGAAGAGAGCAAGCAGGGTAACTGGGAGAGGCTGCTCTTCTGTTCCCCCCTTGCCAAACCAAGGAGGGAATGTGGAATGCTTCCACCTTCATCCAGTGAGACCAGCTCACCTCTGGGTGACATCACACCACAGGGGGAGGATAATACAACAAAGAAAGAGAAGGACTTTGAAAAACAACTGCAATCTCTTACGCTTCAGAGAACAGACCCTGGGGACAGGCACTACGCGTTCCTTAAGGGGCCACTTTGGAAGTTTTGCTGGCTGCAGATAAAGCCTCACTTCTTAGGACTTGTAATGACTGAGCAGGATGTTGAGCAGAGGCCGTGGAGATTGCAGTGAGAGAAAGAGACACGGACAGTTCGTGATAATACAGTTCCTAAACTGGGGCCAAATCAAACGCACTGAGCTCCAGCAGCTGTGCCAATTAAAATCCTCACTCATTTTGCTGAACAAGAACATTAGCATTAATCACTTCGGTGCGTTTCTTAGAATACTCCATGTCACTAGGAAGTCAAGCAGCCCTGTGCTTGCTGTGGGGTGGCAGAGCAGTGCTGTTAATCACTGAGCACACAGAGGATGCTCTGGGAACCCCCACGCAGCTCAGGGCAACGTTTATCTGCGTGTGCCTCCAGTTGGGGCTGGGGTGTATCCATGTCCCACATTAGGAGGTACAAAATAAAACCACGTAACCAAAGAGGGAAAAAGCCATGAAGTGGAGCAAGGAGCACATTCCTCACTGCCCGAAGCCAATGAAATCAAAGCAGACCCAGAGGAGTTGCATTAGTCCAGTTTTTTATTCAAATGAAAGTCCGGGGAACAGCAACGTGATTTTGTCATAAATACATCAGCGAAGAGCATTCCCTGCAGTCACGCTGGACAAGGCAGTCAGGAGAACTGCTTTGCAATGTCCTTCATCCTTCACATTCACACACACACAGAATCTTTTAATTATAATGAGCTTGCACGGTCACACAACTCGTTGTGATACTGTTGGCTACGGAACCAACAACGGCTGCTTTCCACAAGCAAAGACCTTCACACCCAGGTGAGCAGTGCACAGCCTTCTGTTATTGAAGCTGTTTGGACGTTGTTGATTTGGTTGTTGTTAATACATAAATTACACAAAATTCTCAGACATTTCTTTATTGTCACTGTAAAGGAAAATCATGTATAAAACCAGAAGGACAAAGGGGGAAGGAACAAAGAACGCTCATCTCCAGAGTTCAGCATCTAATGGACTCCCAAAGGAGTTTGAGCATCAGACTGCAGCCATGTGCATGGGCACAGCCACGGGAACTGCTCTGATGCTATGGTTTCTAAGTGGTGAATCCCAAAGGTTAAACCATGCTGCAGCAATCTGCAGAGCCACCACGATGAATCGGGCATGGCACACTGCTGCTCAGCAGGGACTGTGGGCTCCAAACGCTGCCAACCAGAGAACAGTATTTAAGCTTTCGTGGTGTTGTCATGCAAATGCTGCCGAGTAAATGGATGGTAATTACAGTGCTGTACACATGTGTACAAGAAAAAAAATATTTGGATAAACTGAACGAAGCGAAAATTGGTTTTAATCACCCCCAATTTATCTATTAGGCACAAATGGAAAAGATGGACTTGATTCAAACTTGTTTAAACAACAGATTGCCTGAGGCAAATCCATCCTGCTTTACATATGCGGGGCTGCTTGCAGAGCCAGCAGAGTGTGAGCCTCTCCAGCAGCCTGCACTGGGGGATGCTGTGAGGTCTGTGCCCAATGCCACAATCCCACAGGGGTCAGCACATGGAGACCCCCAAAAGAGCAGAGAAAAGCCCTCACATTCCCAATGGACCATTGCAAGGAAGCCGCCTGAGTTCAGTCTGCAAAGCTTTCCCAAAACCTCCTGCAATAAATCCATGGGTTTTGGCACAATGTGGGCTTTGTGTGTGCTCCGTATGGTGAACACATCTCCATCCACGCCACAGAGCAGACAGCTTGTCTACCACACTGACCAGAAAGCAAACAGAAAGTGAAATCCGGAGTACTGAGCTTGATTGAAAATAGCTAGCAATCTAAGGGCGGACTGCTGACCGAGGTAATGGGTTTTAATTTGTTTCACAACCTTGAGCCCAGTGCCAGAATCAACGTTAAGAGCTATCCCACATCTTGGTTACAACATTGTATTTCTTGTGCAGAAACCATACAAATTCACACCTACATCACAGCCAGCAAAGAACTGTGCACGGGTGTAAGAATCAGATCCAGAATTTAACACGGGTGTCATCGACGACCATAAAAAGCGATCCAAAAAGTTATTTAAAACTCTTATAAAAAAATATTTACAGTACAGTTTGTTAGCGTGAACGCTACGCTTTCAGCCCTAGAAAAAGGCAATCTGCAAAGGAGCTGGCTCAGGTGCTCAGAATGAATCATACCAACACAGAACGACACAGCAGAGACAGACAAAGTCCAAAAGCAGCTCAAGGGGAGGGGATACAGCTGGTTCTTCACGTGTTACAGTTGTTCGTGTTGCATAGCTGGAAAACGAGGTCACTTGACTTGCATAACACTGCAACGTTTGAGAAGGGGAATTGTTTTGGGGTGGAGGAGCTGTGGTTGCAGCCAGGAGCACTGGTGGTGACCGGCCAGCCTGAGTCCTAGCCCTGTCCAGCAAGCTGCAGGCCTCGTCCACCGGTCAGGATATGCCATTTTACAATATCAGAGAGTCATCAAAAGCTGTTTTCCTTATAAGCAAGGAAGCTTTATAAAGCAACGTAAATTGGGGAAAAAAATTACCCAGCTTTCAAGCACAGTCACCACCGACATCCAAGAAGCCCAGCAGGATTCAGACTTGCAGCTCTGTAGCACTTTGTTTTAAATCTCTGCCCCACAAACTCTGAATCTCTCAATTGCATTTGCCTTTGCTCCAGCAATGCTACAACTATGAGATCAGTTTGGCAGCTCCAGTTGGCTGTAACAAAGCTTTTCAGCCTTATGTTTCCTATGTTTATTTGAGACAGGCGTGCTCAAGTACTCGTCCATCTTGTTAACAGATTTCCGTCCAACAAGAGATGCTAACACACCACAAAGCTTTGCCTATCCCATTTTATGCCATATTCCCACAGGCTGCATGCACGGGAAACACCTGGCAACCAGCTCTGGGGGCAAAGTCACTCCAAGCCAAGGCATCACCTTGTTGATGTCACTGCAAAGATGTGTCTCAGGACTCTGATGCAAAGCCAGCTTCAGCCTGGGATACATCCTACCAACCTCAACAGTCATCAGGAAGAGCAGCATGTTATGCTATTGTTTTAGCACATTTCACAGCAAATTGTAGAACCCAACATGAGGATATTACAGAAAGGACTTATTATTGTTAGCCCTCCTCCGTGGGAGGTGAAGCAGCAAGGGGAGGCACTGTTACCCCCAAAGAGAGCAGGCACCCATGTCAACTCAAAGACTGACATGTACTTATTTACAGAACGAATGCACACACCCACTAAAGCTGCACGAGGTGATTCAGATGGGCAGATATGGTCCTGCAGGCCAGCTGCCCCCAGCAGAAAGCCTCAGCTGATCTGCAGGGAAAAAGAGCAAGGCAAGCCCTCACAAAAGGCCACATACAGCAAAGTTAAGTGAGATGGGAAAGAAAAAAAGGGGGGAAAAAAAGGAAAAATGAGAATACAGCAGGAGAATATTCTGGGAGTCTACATCCCTGCATGCTGTACGTCAGAGCTCAAAAGGAGGCAAACAAAGGCATCTGCAAGTCAAGCATCCTCTTAAACAGAGCGCTCTGAGAATTTGTGATGTAGGCAAGGTGCCTGCATCACAGCTGCATCTACATTTGTCTGTTTCTGATAATCATAAATTCTCTGCACTAACAGCAGAACACCTTCAGTACAGTGAAGATTAAAATAACAGTTAACAGTGACAGTGATTAGAGAGATCTCCACACCCTGGCAGCACTAAGACAGTGCACATATGTTACCTCGCTCATTAGCCACTGCCTGACTGACACAGGGTTCTCACTGTAGGGACCTTCTACATGAATGGCACCACTTTCTTTTGCCATCTAAATGCTCTATTATGAAATGGCATTGAAATGCTGGACAGAGTTAGAACCGGGGCTTTCAGCACAGCTGGCAACACCGGGGAGATGTGTGGGTAAGTACAGTCTGCATTCAAGCAGTATTTGTTTCACAGGAGCAATGAACCTGGCAGAGGGTTCTGTCAGAGCAGCACGTTTTTTTTGTGGGGCTGAGAAGTTTTGTGTGGTGGAGTTGCTGAGATGTCAGCCCCAGGGAAGGCATAGCCCAGCATGTACAGGAAACAGCATTCATGGCAAGTAGAAAAACCACATGGTATTTATTTCCACCATACGACAAGCATTTCAGGGATACATACAGTAGTCCAGTGGCATGTACAAACGTATGACTGAGATGGCATCACACTCAAGGCAGAGCACCCTGTTCCAGCCCACTCCTGCTGACTGCTTTTCTCAGTTGATACTCAGAAGTTTCCACTGTCAGTAGTAAGGTCTGCCCTGTGGGTACAGTGAGAAAACAGTTCCACCAACAATGGGTACGGAGCATCAGTAGTGAAGAAATCCAGAAGTGTCTGTTTTTACTCACATGCCCAAACGCAGCAGTTCTGATTCATACAAGAAATTCAGTGCCTGCAGTTCAAGCACCATGTTTATCCCAGGACACAAGCCATTGAGAAAACCAGTTGACTGCACCACAGATAACAAGCAACACCTCTAGCACGGGACGTGTCCCCAGAAGGACTTCCACTTCGTTATGCATCACCGCAGAGCAGATGATGTTTGTAACGTATCACTTGTCACGTGAAGATGGTAACAGCAATGGGATGGGTCACGTTGGAGTCAGCCATCTTCCCAACGCCACCAAGCTGGATCCACTTCACTTCTGCTCCTCGCAATGGCCTGATTGTGTGTCACAAAGGTTTGTGAATCACGGCGACGCCTGTTTTAAGAATGGACAGACACGCAGTTATCACAGGAGCAACTCCTGCTCGCCTTGTGGCTGAGATCATGCTGCAAACACTAACACCAGCAGCAAGCTGGCACAGAGTTGTTTACTGTCTCTGTGAAGGGCTCCTCTACTGAAGACCAAATAAAGCCCATCCAGATTTCAGATTAAAGCATCAGGAGGCACAGCCCTTAAGTTCCTGAATGATCCGAGCTGTTGCCAGTTCTCCCACTAAGTATTTCTTTCTTTACCTGCATAACTCCTCCCTGTGCTCATACTGGTTGGCAGCAATGTCCACTTGTCCGTGATGGGGTTGTAGTATTCCACAGAGGCCAAGTTGCAGGAACCATCATCTCCTCCCACCACATAGAGGAGACCATTCACCGCACACACACCTCAAAGCAGAGCACAGAGTTAAACACGGCCTAACTTCTCTTCCATCACATGCTGCCTGCCACTTATGGTTCATTCCCTAAGAAGACATCTTCCACTTTATTACTTAATAGTCTGTAATATCATATACTTAAATTACTCGAACAGCCACATTAAACACCACAGACAAACACAACCAAGCACCAAAGCCAGGCTTCTTGTGGTTACCTGCATTTCTTCGACACATGTTCATGTCTGCTACTTGCTTCCAGGTGTTCGTTCCTGGATCGTAGACTTCCACGCTCTTCCTGACCAGGGGACCATCGTGCCCACCAGTTGCATACAGCAGCCCACTGAGAACACCAACACCTGCCAAACAGAGCCCAGCAATTGCCAAACGTACACAGGAAAGGGCAGCACATCCTTGGGTCTGCATTGTGGTTCTTCATGGGCCTCTCTCCAAGGTATTCCCAGAACATGTGCTTCAGCATCACCCAGCACTCGGTCTGATCTCCACCTAGGCCTACAGACTGCTGCAGCTCACCCCTCTTTGTCTCTGTCTGCCTGATGTTCTCTGCCATGGGTCTCTTTGCACGTAGCCTGATTTTTATTTCCAGTTCTATTTTTGTTTTGCCTGCTGCCTTTGTGCCATGTGGCTTCATCCCTTGGACACCATTCCTCTTTTCAGCAACCTATGACTCACTTCAATTCTTCAGGCTGCCTCTGGGTTTGTTTCCCCAATTCTCCTTACCACTCCTACCCCAAAATAGAGTAAAACAGAAACACCAATCTGAATTGCCTCACATTAAGCATTGCATTAGCCTGCAGGACAGCCCCCAGGTTCTAAAGATGGTCTCATGTTGATGATTTAGGGAAAAGCTCAGAGCTCTGACCCCAGAGCTGTTCAAGCTGCGTCCCAGTTGACTGAGGAGTGGGAACTCACCCAACTGGTGAGGAAAGCCTGCCACATCTGAGCCCATCCAACTGGCTTTGCAACACCCTGCCATTTGACTACATTCAGCTGTTACAACAGCTTTCTATTTCAAAATAAATAAATAAAAAAGTCAGTAAGCTAATTTAAGCAAGTAGGAGAGTTAAAAGGTTGGGAACTCTAAAGCTTCTCCACTCGAAATGCCTCCACATATGGTGTGATGGGGGACACAGGAAGAGCTGCCCCTGCCCAGGGGACTGCCACTCCTCCAGCAGCTCGCTGCCAACACAGCCCTGCTGCCTGCTTTGGGGTCATGGCAGGGATTTGGGGACACTCGTCCTCACCTCCACTAGATGTCAGCATGAGCACAGCAATGCTGGGAGCTCAGGTTCTTGTTTCCCAAGCTGTACAGCACTGCTGTTGGTGACAGCTGGTGCTTGCTTGGGGGGGAACACAGGCTGTGATGGGCCCGGCTCAGTTTGGGAACAGCAAGCTGCAAGGTTACTTGGTACATTTTTGCTCTATTTTGACATACTGTCAACGACATGAGATTTTCACTGTTTTCCTATAAGGTTGGGATAGGTTTTATCCTCACACCAATATCACATTATCACAGACTGCATTTGCCAACACTTTTCCTTCCCTTTCACAAAGAGAGGAGAGTCCAGTGATTATCCCCTTTTAAGAACATATCCTGAGCCAGTACCTGCACCGCTGCGTCGAGTGCTCATGTCAGCTACATAGGTCCATTCGTTGGTGGCCGGGTTGTACTGCTCTACAGTACTAAGGCACTGTCGAGATGCTCCATCATAACCCCCCACAGCATAGAGCTTACCTGCAAGAGACATGCTGGCATCAGCATCACAGCTACCATTGATGTATGATGCTCCCCCCATGCCTGGCAGCTCCAGCGAGGTCAGGTCCTGGCTGGGAAAGCCTTGGGAGAGCTGCCTGAGCCTGCTGGCATGGCTGGGGCAAACCCTACTGAAAAAATCAGAAGCAGGAGCACAGACAGTGGGTCTGTTTGCTTTTAAAGCTGTCATCCCAGACTGGGTAACATCACAACACAGCAGCTTCATTAAAAGCCCAAAGCCCTGAGGGTTTTCCAAACAACTTGTTGGCCCAGGACAAGAGCTAATACCAAAGCAAGTTCTGCTGATCAAACATTTCCTCCTGTTCAGATGCCACACACCAAGGTGAGCTGACAAAGGTGAATGCTATATGTTAATTACAACGTTACAGGAGCAATAAATCTGCAATAGCCTCTTAATATACTACCACCATGGAAATGCAGACCCAATTTTGAAGATCTTAGGCCAAACCAGCACAAACCAAAGCTGCTAGTAGAGCTGAGGCTGCTCTGTTCACTTGTGCCAAGTGACCACGACACAGAAATCCTGGGGGACCTTCATAGTACAGTACGTATGTCCTGTGCACTTGTTTGTCATGCGAGACTCCCAAGAGCAGCTATCATCTACAGTTTTATGATTGATACTTTGATATTGTAAGGCTTCGAGTATAAGGATGTGGTCCTGCCTCTGTGTCATGGCTTCACTCACAGCCTCCTCGAGCTCTTGTTTGGACTGTTGTTTGAAGCTACTTGTTAATCAACCAAGGCCAGACAAAGCAGGACAAAATAAAGTGCCCTGGTTGGCATCAATTCTTAGATGGTTTCACTACTCACAGGCACTGGATCAACCTCCATCATATTCAGATGAGCACCAGGGGTTAACTGCATCCTGCAGCTTGCTTCCTACACTACTATGATCAGCTTTCCTTCTCCATCACATGCTCACTTTCTACCATGAGCTCCCACACACACAACACTTTATCATGCTTTAAACAAAGCAAAGCAAAAGGATTTCATATGCATCCAGTAGAAAATAGGTTACAGAAACACATTTCTAAAGTATGTATTAAGTATTTGTTTGGAATTCAAATGACCAGCCCACTTCAGCAAAACAAATGACTATCAACAACCCAGCACTCCACAGGCTGTGAACTGGGCCAGTTTTGAATGAGATGCTGCTTCTAACAAATACGCAGATTTAGCACCCAAGTCATCCTGACTCCATCTCACCCTCCTCACAAACACACTTCACACGTTTCCCATTCAAACCAAGCCACTTCAAAGCAGAGTTCACAATAAGCCTTACACCACTGGATGCTCCACGCAGTACAAATGGACACACCATGCTAAAGGTGAGGCCAAACAAGAACTTTCCCTTGCTTCAGAACAGATTTTACTGAAGGTTTCTAAGTTCCTACCTATAGGTTTCTACCTATTCTTTCTCCTGGACATAAACCAAGCTGCTCAGTTCCAGCTCACTCAAGCTGACTGCTGGCACCTCTGTGCCACCAGGTACAGCACGATCCCTTGCACCACCTGCTCTGCTCACCTCACCTGCCCCACTCCCAAACTGCCCCAACATCAGCACTTTCAATCATCAGTCCCTGTTCTCTTATGAACCAGAACAAATTATGCTGCGTGTGCCTGAAGGCCTGGTTTTAGCACTCCTGCCAAACCAGCAGCCTGGGGCTGTGGGATGAACTGTTCTCCCACTGAGCAGACTGTTTGTGATAGGTGCTCCACCCAAACACTGTCTGCTGATGGCAACAGAGTACTGCATAACACTGTTTGCTGTCATCAGAAGCAGCACTGGAAGAATAAGGACTCAAAAGCTGCACACACCTAACAGCATTCACAGAAGGCATGGGTTGGTCTGATACAGGTCTGAGGCTCTTGGAAAGCAGCACACCATTTTTTTCACTTAGATATAAAGGAGAACAGAAAAAGCTGCAGCAAATTAGGTCTGATAAAATAAATCTTTACCAATCAAAGACAGTGTAGAGAACAGGTCCTGCAGTTACTTCCTATTGCACTTAATCACTCAGGCTTCTGTTTGACACTGAAACGTTTGCTTGAAGGAAATGGCTGATGGTTTTCTTACCCTCCACAACTCCAACTCCAACACTGCTTCTTCTTGTGTTCATGGGAGCCACAAAAAACCACTCATTGGTTTTATAGCTATAGGCCTCAACTGATGCCAGACCTAGTTAAAAAGGGGATACACAGGTTTTCTAATTAAAAAAAAAGAGAAGAGAAAAAGATTGGTGTTGCACTTTCATCTGCCTTCCACCTCCTCCCAAGCCCGTAATTCCCCCCACACTCTTCAGACCCTGTTTTCTAGTCCCTTTCCTTTCAAGCTGGGGCCACCACATCAACACCACTTCTCCAACTGCTGGAAAAATTACCACAGGGCCCCTTACCCTGGGGCACCAAGGTGGAGCAGAGTCCAGATTCCAAGCCCAAAGGTTCACATTCTTTCAAGAATTATAAAATGTCTATGCAAAGGTTTAAAAATTACCCCAGAGCATTCTGAACCAGCTGAAATAATCAGGTCAGGGCTAAACCAAGCAGCAGTGCCCTACAGCAGAGGTGTGAAGCTGAGCACGCAGTTATATCAATGTAACACCCAGACAAGCAGACTCCACGAAATGCCTCGTTCACATTTCATTCGTGTTGCTATGCAAATTTCAACTAAAACTGGGAAAAATCCCTTTCTGGTCGGAATAAGCACGTTCATATAGCAAACAAGACTGAAGGAACCATGTCAGTAAAGAAAAAGAAACTAGGTGAGATGCTCCACAATTACTGAATCAGAATGTGCACGTGGTTGGTGTTACACACAATGCACCCACCCAGACTCTGGCTCAACCTCTACAAAATTATAGAGGAATTGCTCTGGAACCTCACTAAAGCTCTGCAATCTTTGCCGGGGTCTCTGAAAGCATTGCTTTGGGTCAGGCTTTTGTTCAGCCACCTACCGGTGCTGCCATCAAAACCTCCCACTGCATACAGGAGATCATTGAGCACAGCTGCACCCAAAGTGCTTCTTCTTTCCTGCATGCTGGCTATGGATGTCCACTGGTCCTTCACGCCATCGTACACGTCAACGGTGCGTACCCTTAAGGATCCGTTAAAGCCTCCGACAGCATAGACATTGCCAGCCATGAACACTACACCTGATAAAGGAGAGACATTTTATGGAGGTTTTACAACTGATGAACCGAGTATTATCAGGCGTCTGCCAGGGTCAGCAGGGAAGAGTAGAATGTGGGCAAGTCTTGAGCACTTTCTGCAGGTTAAGAGCATTGGAGCCAAGTATGATAAAAAAAAGGTGTCATAAGGATGGTGAAATGCACATAAACTCACAGCAACATAAGGCACAGATGGATGCATATCTGAATGAAAGATTTTCTGGAGTCACAGAGGACACCAAATGGTGATCCACACTCACATCCTCCTATCTTCAGAAAAATGCTCCCAGATTTCAGACAGACCCTTAACAAATTGACAGGGCTTGACTCAGCTCCCCTAATTTTCACTAGGAAACCAGAGGAGAAAACTGGATGCTTGTGGGGACAGTAGCCATGAGGGGCAGACAGGCAGAGAGCGACCCTGCAGAGTGAAGGGCATCCACTTGAACACAAATGGTATACAAGCAGGGAAAGAGGAGAAAGAATGGCAAATAGAAAGCTGTTTGAGGCTGGAGACACAGAGAAAGGCTGAAGTGATGACCAAGGGCACATCCATCCGGCCTTGAAGAGCTAGACACAAGGAAAGCTGCAGCAAGCTTTCCAATTACCTGCTCTACATCTCCGGGAGGGAAGCTCAGCAACCTGGTCCCACCGCTCCTCCTCAAAGTCATAGCACTCCACACTGCGGATGGCTTTGGGTGCTTGCCCGCCCACCACAATCATCACCTGGGAAGGGAAAATAAGAGCTGGGCCACCTCAGGCATCAGCCTGGGCAGCTGCTCTCTGAACAGAAACCAGCAGCACAGCCCAGTCTACAGCAGTTGCCAGTCCACCAGGAGCTTCTGCAGACAGTTACTTAAGTCAATCCTTCAAAAGAAAAACTTTATCCCCATTTTAATGCACACTAAATATGACAACCCCCATTAGCCCTTCCTCACTGTTTCCCAAGCAGGCAACCTGCCCTACCTCCCCATAAAACAGAGAATTAATTTGTAGCAGGGTGCATGCAAGGCTTGTTGCCAAAGAAGTTTTAAGTGAAGATGATCCTAGCGTAATTTCCACAGCCAGCCCACTGTTCAGTCATTATCTCCATGATGGTACTAAAAATAACCAATGCCACTTAGCAAATTAAACCCGCCAGCTGCAATGCCACCTGCAGGGAAGATGTCACTTGGGGAAAGCAAGACTTAAGACCCAGCACTGCTGGGCTGCTGAGGGAAGTGGGTTGTCAGCTTCATTAAAGCCTCTGGCTGCTACATGTGTTGATGCAAATCTAATAATTAAACCTTAAACTCCACTCAGATAGGGAAGATCTATGTGAAGCTAATCAACAGCGAATCTCAGGAGCATGAGAAATGCTCTGCTGTGACCACGTGCAGTGCAGTCCCTCCCAAACCTGCCTTGCCTGCTGCCAGTTCTGAGCTCTGGAGGGCAGCCCATAGCCACGTGTACAGGCAGCATCCAAACCTCTGGCATTTACAAACAGCTCTACCTGCACTTGTCTGAACACGTTTCCTTCTGTCCCTCCACCATTATCAGAAGGGAGGATTTGTTCCCCTTATCAGAGGAGCGAACACTACCCAAGACAATCTGATTTTTACAAGGCCACAGAGCAGCAAGTGAGATAAGGGGGCTTCAAATGTACTTAAAGAGAAGATGATACTGGTGTCAGCCCCTGCAAGGCAGCAGTGGGCAGCTGAGGGGATAAGACAGCACTTGAGGTCATTCAGGTAACGAGCTCAACTCCTGTCACAGTTGCTGTAGAAGTCCAGAGCAAGACAATGCTCTAAAGTATTTCATGAGTATGAAAACAGTGAACTGTTCAACCTAGAAAGATGGAAACGTGACCTTAGGAGGTAAAATTCAGCCTAAATTAGCAGTCTGACTACTAAGTGTGCAGCAGCCTCTCATGGAAAGCTGCAGAGCTTCACATGATTATAGACTTAAGAGATTTCACAGCAGGACCAGCAGATGAGATGAAAGTTTTCCAGTAACCAGATTGCTGGGAGATCATCACCTTCTCCCACGTCTTTACAGTTAAAAAACAAAACAACAAAACAAAAAAGGGTTAACAGTACCACAGAAGATCTGGGTTTATACTCATAGGTTGTGCTATTAGTAGATGCTGAGAATCTCTGACGTCCCTGACTCACTGCTCATTAACTTCTTTAATCCTTCAGCAAGGGTCACGCAGCCCTTCGTGATCTCCCAAAGCTGTCTTCTGCCCACACCCCTTCACTGCCTGCAGGAGGAGCAGACAGCACGCTGACGTGCCCTGCAGAACTGCAGTTTCTTGATGGGCTCTCCAGAATCTGAACACGTGAACAGCACAGATCTCACATCCCATCCCACATATCAGACTCCCTATGATTTGTACTTAGAAAAATAATACGCTGTGCTTTTGGCATCTTACAATTTCTGAGCAGCTCACTAACAACTTCAGAGGCACGCTGTTGAGAAGTACGATGACCAACAGCATTTATGTCTGCAGCATGGGTCAAACAGCTTCTGTTGTCATTTTCTCCTCACCAACAAAGCAGAGGCCAAAGCATCACATGCCTCCAGGAAAAGCACAGGGAGTAACAAGGTCTATTTGTTCAGTAGCTGCTCCAGGTCTATCGGAATTTGCTTCAGACTTCCAGCTCACACGTCTGGGTGCCGCTGTTTCCTGCTTTCCTGCCTTCTGATTGCAGAGTCTGAAAAATGACAGGCAGTGGAGGCAATCATCCTCAGCAGGGCTCCAGCACTGTGCCACATCCAGCAGAGCTCCCAGCAGCTGCCTGCAGCCGCTGTCAGCCCATGGTCAGCAACACTCAGGCCATAGCTCCGGGGCCACAGCCACTCCCAAAGACCACTCATGGCTGAGAAAATGTTTTTAGAGAGCAGAATCATGTCCCTGGAGCAGAGATACTGCTTCCTTCGTGAGTTTGCCTCAGTTATCAAACTTCATTAAGCACACACAGAGGGCACACACAGTGCCAGAAGAAGCAGTAAAGCGATTCAAAGTACTGCAAACGGTTTGCAGCCTATATCCATTTCCACACAGCGCAGCAGTGACTGCTGCTCTTCTTCCACAGACCCCGTGTAAACTCCTGACATCTTCACTGACTGCACTAACACCTGACCTCAGCTGCTTTCTGCTTGTGTCTGCAGTTGTGCTCAGAATCGGATCGTAACATTTCACCTGCACTAACCCCTGCTCTCCAGCAGCACTAGTTGATGCAAGATGACACAGCACGCTCCCCATGCAGCTCCTCTGCTCACCCAACAGAAGCACTGAGGATTGGCCACAACACAGAGGAAATACAGCTCGCATCCTGCTAGGGGACTTCCTCTAAGGGGCTCAGAGCAATTGAAATGCAAGCAATTCAGTGTTAGAAAGCATTGTAAAAGCACATAAGCTCCTTTCAGAGATGGAAAATACCGCCAGTATGAGGTGACACTGAGCAACATCTTCCCTCCTGTGTTAGGAAGGGAACCTGGCTTACCTTTGGCAGGCTGACAGGAGTCCTTGGTTTTGTTCTGGGATTCTTGATCAATTGCCTTTGATCCAGAGGAAGCAAATGATACTTCATGGCCTCGATAAGGAAGTCTTTACACGTGTTGTTATTCTTGATTAAAGCTTCTTCTTCGACTGTCTGAGAGCATGCACACATGAAAGGTCACTTAAAGTGAAGCACTTGGTGGCAGAGGTCACAAGAAGCACACAGAAACGAGAACTTCTCTTTCCAAGTACCAACACAGAACATGGAAGACAGACAAGAGAATTCCAGCTCTTTCCAATGAAACAAACAAATTCACATCCAAGCTCCCTTTCTTCCAGAATCATTAAAGAGCAGCAGCTCTCCCTCTATTTTATCAACCTCTGTCAGACACCTAATATCTCAGCAGAGGAGAATTTAGCAGAAGCCTGCATGTAAAATGAGTAATTCCTCTTTTTGAGTCATAATTTTTAAGAAAAGACCATATCTGTTCCTGCATCAGAGGATACAGTTGAAAAGGAAGAAAAAAGACATTATGCATTCATCTTCAGTATATCAATTTTATTTCTGTTGCATTGGCTTTTTAGACAGAAGATGAAAGCAGAGCAGTCTAAAAGCCCACATACCAACCCCTTCTCTGGGATTCTCAGCTCATTATCGAGGCCCAGATTCCAGGAATTAAGCTGTCAAGAACAATCTCTAAGACAGACTAAGAGCACATCTCACCTACCATCACACAAACCCATCTCCACAGAGCCTGCTCCTGCACAGGACTCTTCTTAAGCCAAAATTATCACACGTACACCAGGGAGAAAACCATGCAGCCTTGTACAAGCATCACCTGAGTGTTTTCAGGGCAAGAAATCCCAAGACATTTATTTCTAAACGCTTCCACCAAGACTGGCAGGAGCTCAGCTCCTAGCACTGCTGGGCAGAGCACAGGTCACATTTTATAGGGTTTCTGCATGCATGCACACGAACACACACAGATTTCAGAGTACACCCACTTTTCCCTTTTATTCCTCTGTTGACAGACTCCACGCCAAATTGGCCATTTCAGAAGCAAACAGCCAAGCCACTGATTAAGAAGCTTAAGTGCAATATTAATTACTTATTTGCAGACTAACCTGTACAAGGTAATCTCTGGGCAGAAGGGGGAGGCGAACGTGCTCCATCAGTTTAGCCATGTGCTCTAAGCGAGACTCCTTCTCGTAATTTATCCAAGAAATAACAGCTTCAAAGACCTACACAGATAAAAACACAATGAGTGTAGAGAAGAGAACAGGCTTGCAGTCACCTCGCCCACATCAGAAGCACTGTGATTTTGCAGGGTTGAAGGAGATGCAAGACCTCTGTCACACAAACAGATGAAGAAGTGGAGACAACTTGCAGCTAGCACGAGCACCTCAGTACCCAAGAGGTAAGCTAAGCATGTGGTTAATGAGCACCTCCACTGTGCTGTACTGCTCCCCGAGCTGAGCAGTGTGCAGGACAGCCATACACCTCTTCTTGCACTGGGCTCCTGGATGGCAGCCAGGAAACTTAATTGGCCTCTTGACATTTGCACTGGGCATTATTCATGAAATCAGCCACAACGATTACCACCGATAACAAATACCCCTCCTGGAGGAGCCAGCTCAAACAGCAAGTCACTGCACTCACCTCCCTGCTTAATCCCCTGAAGTGTGAAACCCACAGGACAGATCTAAAAATACCCAGATAAGGCAGGCACAGGGGAAACAAGGGCATGCTGGGCAGGCAGGACAGCAAGGAGTGTGGGCTCAGCTGTAACACAGCACGATATTGATCTTGGCAGTGAAGCATCCCAACGCCCAAATGACAGTCTGGCACTCAGCTTGCACCTATGGGAAAATTATGGCTGTGACCCCACTCTGCTAACTGGTGAGGTTCTGGAAGCATTCCCCTGCATAGCCACCCTCGCCCAGTGCTGGCCCAGCAGGGTCACCCCATGGTCAGGACAATCTGCAAAGAGACTTTCTCTTTCTTCTATCCCTCCCCAAGGAACCGTTTGGTTTGGGCCCAAGGTCAGCAACTCAACAACAGGAACCGAGGGCATCACCTCGCTCCCCAGTTGCTGCAGCAAGTGCATCTGCAGGAGGCACTGACACACAGCGAGGTGGAGCAGAGGACCTTCCTCCTCACTGCTGAACTATACGCTTAAAAAACCAAGCGAGCAGTAAAGCAGGAGCCTCATTTCCTATGCCAACAAATGCTCTCGCTGAACTGCTTGGAATTCAGGAAGCTGCAGTGAGGATTTCAGCAAGCAACAGGGAGCCCGGTAATCAAACCCAACAGCAGAGGAAAACGCTGCAGAAGCTTCGAGTGTTTTCAAATGCAAATAAACAAACAAACAAACTATTTCACTTTGGCTACAAGGCATTTAAAATGGAAACTAGGTTGTTACGAGATTTTTAATTGCAAATGAGCACGGAAGGAGCAGAAAGCAACACTTAGCCCACAGACATGCTGGCATTAACCTATTCTGCACCAGCCCAACAGGGCAGTGGAGCAATTAATCCAGGTACAGAGGAACATGACAGCAAAAAGTTCTTAAAGGAATGTAAAGCAGCAAGAATTAACTACCTCAGTGCTGGAGAGCAATCCAGAGGTAGGAATACACTGACACCACCCTGCTCTGACAAAATCAATAGAAATAGACGGTATATATATATATAAATAAATACTCTGGCATCTCTTTTTGGCTCCAATTTTAAGATGTGGGCTCCTCCAGCCAGGCTCTGATGACACGAAGCTGCTGCACGGGCTCTGTTTGCAGCCAGCACCTGCCTGGCTGTAGGGGCAGGGCAGCCCCCAAAGCAGAATTCCCACTCAACAGACAGAAGGCAAAAGCCTGGAACATCTCCTTTCTGCACACTAGCACAGAGCACACACACCATACATTTCCCAGCCTCTGCAGCCCAAAATCCAGGTGTTAGATGCTGCCAGGTCTGAGGACCAAACTGTGCACCAGTTCCTGTTGCACACCAGCAGAACATGTGGGTTACTGGGCTCTGCATAAAGTCCCCAAAACAAAAATCCCGAACCCTCTTAAAGTTTCTTTCACCACTATTCTGAATTGTCAGAAATCATTTCTTGAGGACCATATGCCCCTCGATTTCACATATCATTAGTAAATACGAACAAATATGACTTTTTTCCATATCGTTTTTTCCTTGCTTGCATATGCTGCTCTAATTAAAGATCTAATTAGGTCAGGTACAGAACGCAAAGTACTCACCCATAGCAAAAGGCAGAGGCAGGGACCAAAATGGACTTTTGTCCAAGGCCCAAAGAAGCTGTGTAACTGCAGGGGCTGGCCCCAGCAAGAGGGAGAGGGGAAGAAAGGAGGATGGCCTTGGAGTAAGTGGGGAAATGCTTTGGAGGAGTCATTCTACAACTGAAGTATTTCTGTGGCAGCAAGAAACTTTTTGTAGTCATGATAGTCAAGGATGCCAAAAGTTAAGGAGTACAATCTATTAAGCCAATTAGCATCAGTTGAGGGGGGGGCCAGGAAGGAGAGAACACACACTCGGACCCCAAGCACTGTAACAGCAATGCTCTCCCTGCCCCTCGCTGCCTTCTGGCCCTGCCTCTCATGAAGTCTGACTGGAACAACTTAGCCCTCAAATGTTTGAGGTAATTGCTTACTATTATTTTGCTGCTGAAAAATAATTAACCCATTTACACACAGGTGTATATGCATGTCCAAGTAGTAGATCAATCACATCAGCAGGTAAGAAAGAGAAAGGTCAGGAAAACTGTTTGTCCACGTGCTCATCCATCACACCAAAACTAAACCAAAGCAGCAGCCTGCCCATCTGCCCTCAATTTTCAGCACTTCTCTGGACTCCAGCACATATTTCACATTTATGTTCAAACTCTTGTTCTCTGCTTATCTCCTGTTATTAGCACATTGTTTCGAGCATGCAGCTTATGCTTTTGTTTCCTTCCACCAATTTGCACACTCAATGTTCAGAGCAAGATAAAGAAATACTGGTTATGACTGTATAAAGCGGAGTTGAGGGAGTGGGCACTTTGATTTCTCTGGGCTCAAGGCCAATAAAAGCTTTTTAACAATGCTGCAAAGGACTGGAAAAAGTGGTTCCTTTGGCTCATGCAAAGCAATTCTGCCAGGAGTTCCCGTGGTTTGTTTTCCCAAGTGAGCAGGAGCAGCACACTGCTGAAATGCCCCCGTGTTCCTGGTGTGCTGGCTGGGATCTGGATGAGGTCTGTGTGTATGTATATACGTCCTGCACTGCAGGTTTTCTGGCAAGCTTCATATGGGCCCCATATGGACCCAAGTACACGCACATCTGCAGCACTGATGGGCTGGAGTGGATGAGTGTGCAGCACTGGAGGACAGAACAGCAGCACCCAACACACCAAGGTCCAACCCCACCAAAACACAGGCATTCACCAGAGGGCTGAAGGTGCAAGCCAGGTAACTCCCAAGCTCTCCTGTAGCCCCTGCAAGTGCCCATCTCCTTGTCCTTGAGGCACACAGCCCTGCTGCAGGCTGAAAAGGGGCTGCACACGGTGCCACAACCCACTGCTCCTGCCCCTGTCCAGCGCTGCAGGCTGCGTGAGGTGAGTTCAACACTTCAACCACAAAACATCAACCACAACAGTGACTTATTTCCCCCTTCCATTAAAACAACTGACAATGCCAGGAAAACGTTCTGTCCTTTTTGGTTGTGGACTTCTTTTACTTGTTCTGTCCAGAGTGAGGCAACACTCCTCCCTGGCCTTCTGCAATTCACCTATTTTTTAAGTTTTACAGCAGGTAACACGAGCTCTACACCAACAGCAGATGGGAGGTTGGAATTCAGTTCTGTCCCCCAGGGCTTTTGGAAGAGATATGGATCAGAGAATCATTACTTTCTATAAAGAACAACCAAGTGAAGGTCATTATAATGTGGTTTAAGGATTCACGCTATTTTTAATTTTCTTTTTGTGAGCTCTGTTGGAAAATAACCCCTAAAGAGCATAACGTGAGAACAGTTTCCAACATAAAATCTAGAAGCATTCCAGCACTCTTAAATGTTGCTATGCAATTTACTGTACCTTTTCTTCAGAGGAGACTGTGAGCTTGTCACTTGATATTAAACTGCAAACCTGGTCCAGACTAAGGCTAAGAAATTCTTCTCCTAGCATCACTTCAGGAAAGTGCTGCTCTGTTCAACAAATGAAAAAGGGGAACAGAAAATTATAATGATTTCAGTCAATGGAAGGACTGCAGCATTCAGAGAACTGCTATTATTACAGCTCTGAGCAACCAGGATGAACAACACTGCAACCAAACGGCGTCACACAGTCGCAGAGGAGGCTGAGAAATGGGATGCTGTTTAAAGTAACACAAACCCCATGAGACTCTTTCATAAATGACAATAAATCATAAATTGGAACTTCATGTTCTGCAAAGCCACAAAGCTCCTTCCAGGGGCAAATATGAGTACTGGTGGCAACTGAGATAAGTGTCAATATCCACCCTCAGCACCCACCTTCCCAGGCAGCTTCGCCTCCTTACACTTAGACTGCAACTGCACAAGTTTCTTCTCCCTTTATGTCTCCAAATCCCTCCAAGCTGTAACTTTGGGAGCCACCTAAAATACAGCAATTCACATCTCTGCCTGTAACGCTAAACTATAAGAATTCACTGCAGTACAGATCCAAAAGGAATCATCAAATCTATCTTGCTTTACATCTAATGAAAAGGCACTTTCTAAGAAAGAATTTCTAGGTCAAAATGGCCATCAGCCAATTGCAGGCAATTCTAGCTTCCCTATGATTTCTTACAGTTTACACCAATTTAATCCTGTCATTTGCCACATCCCATTTACTTTTGACTGAAACGCAAATCTTTAGCCTGGAGCAGCTCACACTCAAATATCCAAAGAGCTCTCTGTGCAGCAGGATCTGCCTGCCTCTTGTTTTCACCTCTGCAAAGTGCTTTGCCTGCCAAAAAGCAGCTCTACAGGGACACGAGCTGGCACAACTTCCAGAGGGGATCTCCTTGCAGAACTCACCCAAACAACTCCTTCCCAGTGCCAGTGCTGCAGAGGACACCTGACTTCCCCAGCCACAGACTCCACTTAACCCAATGGACACAGAACTCAACAGCTAAGACAAAGGTCTGACTAAAAACATCGCTATCTGGATAAAGCTTAATATTCTGCATTGGTCTGGAAATCACATACAAGATCTACTGAACTCTCCTGGTCTTAAACACTTGAAAAAAACAGGAAATGCTCCCGACAGAGTGATGTGCATGCACTCTGACTTCTGGACACAATCTCCTATTCATTCTGGATTGGCACCTGGAAGCAGAAGGATATCTGATCTCTGTTATTTGTTGGAAGCAAGTAAAAATATTTTCTGATTTTAATAAATAACTCGTGCTTGCTTCCATCAAGGCAGCTGCTCTGCCTACTGAAGTTACCCTCTGGCCAGAACCAAGCACTGCCCAAGGAGCTGAGCTCACATACTCACAGACTCTTGAGCCTGGAGACTTCTGCCTTGGTTTACGACCATTACGTAAACAACACAGCAAAAAGAATTTTAATGGCATTTTTATTAATGGAGTTCCATTAACATTACATGGGCTACTGTACTAACTGGGACTTATGAAGGCCAATAAAACAACAAAGCAGACTTTCTAATTACCAAACAACCAAATAAATATACAGTGAATGCACTGCTTGTTGAATTAAAGATTAAACAGGTCCTGGAAGCAAGGATAATGAGATATTACAAGCAAGCCTTTACACAATTAACCATTCCTTCCAGAATACCTTTTCCTCTAGGGGATAATACAGCCAGAGCAGCTGAAAAGATTTTACTTTCATTTGCAGGAGAATAGGGGAGGACTGGGTGGGCACGTTTTTATTCCACTGAGCCTACTTATGGCCCAATTAAGGACAAAAAATGTACCAAGGAAAATGTTGCAGGACAGAGCAGGTGCTCTGGGAGAGAGCAGGTGTATTTTTGCCTGTATAAATAGACAGAAAAGCAGAAAAACAAACTGAGCAGAGAAACTCAAGCAGAATTCAAGGGCAACTCTCCTGGAGGAGACTGGAAAGTGCAGGGGAGCTAAAAACACATGCCTGCTTGAAACAAATTCACATTTACAATGTAGAGGAGGAACACTGAATGCCACTGCCTGCACCTACTTACTGCAACCAAACACCCACTAACAAGGGATTAAAGAAACAAGAGTTCATCTACCCATGGTGTAAGCTGCCATTACTCTGCAGACCAGAGGCTCAAGTTGCACGACGGTTTGTTTCAGTGTTCCCATTCCCACTCACAAGATTTAGTTTTGCCCACTGACAATTTTTTGCAGAATGCACAAATCCCCAACCACAGCTTGCTGCACTCAGCAGACAGCATGCCCTTTGATGGGGTAAGAGGACATCAACTCCGTGCCGTTCAGCACGAAGCTTGTGAGCTTGCTAGGAGCACACTAAGGAACTACTTTGTGGGCTGAGATACATTTTGGGGTTTGGCTTGGATTTTGTTTTTATTCTACCTCCTGGTTTCCCTGCCATCAAACTATATTTCACTATCTGCAGCCTCACAAGAAGTCAGGAGTGTGTAACACAATAAACAACTTCCTTTCCTAGCCTGATGCTAGAAGCATGCTGAGACCAACATGTTCATCTTGCTCAAGCTATGAGCTGCCATGCCTGCAAGAAGATTTAACTTGACAAAGGGACAACCTTTTCCTCACCTGCGTAGGCATTTGCCTGCTGCAGCAGCTCAGTGCATGCATGCACATCTGCAAAAGCTCGAATTCCAAGGCAGTTTGTGGGATGCAGCTGGGACTGAAGAAAGTCACAGCAGTTTTTTCTAACATCCATCAATTGCAATAAACTAGCAGCTGGTAACAATACCTGGAACAACAAGAAAGGAAAACTGGAGTTAGCAACAGGGAAAATTTGACACCCAAATTGCAGAAGTTAGATGTGACCCCTTCTCCAGACAGGGAGGCATCACTGCAGACACTGCAAGGTGCCCACGCTGCCCCACATTAGTAACAGGGACTGCAGCAAGTTCAGGCAGGTTGTGGGGCCAGCAAAGCTCTCAGGAAAAACGTGGTCAGCCATTCAAATCAACAGCCCAGCCCTGTCTCACCCACACAAAATGCTGCAGACACTTCAGCACTGCTCACCTGTAAATGAGGTACCACTTCATACCTACAAAATCAAAGGCAGAAAAAGAAGACAAAACCAGATTGAGAATGCGACATCCGCTGGAAGGATCATCCTGGAGGTCAGTAAGCAAGGATAGGAAGTAGAAAACAACATGGGTCGGGTCGGGATCTTCTAGCCCATGACATCAGCTACTTCCTTTCCTACGTCTTACAGCAACTGGGGACATTTCTTATCCCAGCTCTGGCTGCTTCACACGTTGCCTTCAAACCGGGCATCCGTACTCACCATCTGAGCACAGATTTCCGGAAAACTATTTCCAAGCCAAAAAAAAAAAAAAAAGTAATAATAATAATAAACAACCATGAAAACCCCCTGCATCAAGTAGCTGCTAAATAAAAAAAAGTAGGTCAGCAACATTCACCTCTCTGGATCTCAATGCCAGGGAAGGGAAGAAGTCCTCCCCTCCCACTCGCCTCCCCCCCATGCTGTCATTTCCCATCATGGCAGGATGCTCACAGCATGCCCCAGGTGTTTTTTAAGCCCCTGGCACATTCCAGCCACAGCCCAGATCTGTGTTACCTGAGTGCTGCCACCAGCCACCCCAACAGGCAACAGTGAATAGAAAAGAAAACAATTAACCTGGGAGCCCATTTTGGCCCAAGCCTCTTGATGCCAGGAGGAGATTAGTTTGTGGTTTTGATTAAATCAAGATAGCAATGCTCTTGTGGTTTTGGAACCTAGCTGTGAGCAACTTTCTATCTGGCTGAGCCATCTGTCAGCAGAAAGGTGAGTGCCTGACCTGCCTACAAACCACCTACGACCACAGCTTCCTCCACACACACACACACACACACACACCCTGCCTATTAAATATGCAAATACAGGTGGGCTGCAGAGCTCAAGTTTTTGGGGTACTGCCTCCATGACAGAGGATGCTCACCACTGATACCCACATCTAGAGCCCTTTGGACACCTCAGTCCTGCTATTACAGCTTCAGGCTGGCTCGGCAAGCAGCAGGGAAGGAACCTCACACCACTGCAGTTATTTCAAAAGGAGCTTTATCATATAACCCTTTAAAAATAGGATAAAAATAGCTTATCAACAGATGAGTGGATTTTCCCTTTCTTATTTCCCAGCTGAACTTCTCACCACTCTACTTGTTTTTTACCAGGGAAGGAGAAAAGCAAGCAAAGGATATCCGCTAGCACAATGTCTGTTTCCTTTAGAAATAACAGGAGGAAATGCCCTGCCTAATCATGCAGCAGGACCCAACTCCAGCCTCATTAACACCCAGGCATGTTACTCACTTGGGTCTGAATACGGCTCTTAGTATTTGAACTCCAACCACTGCAAACAACTTGGAGCAATTACTATTCAACCTCCTTACCAAATCCAAGTGTCTTTTGCAATTGTACCACAATTACGTGTTATACTACTGAGACTGGTTTCCTTGCTAAATAAATTACATCCAGAATCTCAGCTATGGCACTGGACAGCAATAACCATCTATTTCTCCAGCTGTGCTCTCACTCTGCAGACTGTACCAGCCTCACACTTTACAGAACGCTGTCTGTGCCATTAAATACTTTCATAAACCTTTGATGTCTCTTAACTAGAAACATCTTTCAATCAAAAGTGATCTGTGCTGCTGCAAGGTTCTTTCAGTGTTCAGGGCATTAATGCTGGACTTCAGAGCCTGCCAAGAGACAACCCATAACATTCCTCTCCCGCAGATGGGGAGAGGAGCACTGCCCCAAGGCAGGAGAGACATTAAAGCTTTTAAGCTGCTTTAACAATTTAGTCAAATTGGAAGCCAGGAAGGGTACTGGCTGTAATCCTCAGCAGCACAGCCACAGCTGGGATCACACATCTGTCTGAACAGGGAGACAGCTCATAGGGGAAGTAGTGAGCAGAGAAACAAGCAGATTTTGCATCTGCAGGGCAGGTTAAACACTCAGTTTTCATCATATAGCTCTACAGTGCACACGGAACATGGAGATAAGATGACGTTTTGTGGCTTTTCAGTGTAAGGGAAGCAACAAGCCAAGCTCCCTGGCTGCTACCACATAGCACCGAGTGTGAACAACAGTGCTTCTGCTGAAATGCTCCACCTGGGTGAAACAGCCAAGGCAGCACACGTGAGATCAGGAAGCCACAAACCTCCTGGAACAGGCATAAGAAGGACTGTAAAGGTAAGAGAGAAAACAGGGAGAAGCTTGCAGCTTCCCTCCCAGTCTACCTTCTCCAACTTCACACAGAACAGCTGAGCTGTTTCTCAGTAAGAAGTGAGATAAGGAAGCAGAGAAACATCTGCCAGGCTCCCAGCACAGCCCCTGGTGCCACACGTACAATCCAACCTAGGAGACATCCCAAAGGCATAGGGAGCACACCAGACCAGCAGAGCTCAGCCTGCTGCTGAAGGACTGCGGCACTCCAGGAGGGCGATGCCAAGCACGGAGCATTTGCAGCAGAGAGAAAACAATCCTAGTTCATTGCATTTCCTAAAGCTGAGCTGAAAGGCTCTGTGCATTATCCTCGGCTTGAACCTAGTGTAGCTTTTGAAGCACGCAGCAGGAAGGGAGATGAAATGACCCACTTAGCACTCCTGTACCATGGCTGTACTGAAACTGCATCTGCCTCAGACACTCTCCCTTCCTTTCTTTTGAAATCTTTAAGTCCTTTGGGAAACCTGAGGTGCAGAAGCACGCTTCTGAACAGGAAGTGCTATCGATTCCAGCAAAGCTTTATTCCTCCTTTCTCAAGTCATTTTTTATTATGATTGCTGTGTCTGCAAAGCTGACAGTTTCAACATCTATTTCCCCCCAGTAAACCGATTTCCAGACATCTCTTCATTCTCCTTTCCATCTGAGCCATACCTCAGGCTGTGGTAGCAGACAAGGACACACCACGCATATGGTACTCTGTGCCTCATCAGTAAAAATTTAACTGTGAAATCAGGTTAATCAGGACTTTTCCCTGGGAATTGTTACAAACCTAACGGTGATGGTTTTCTTAATTGGGAGGGTAAATCTCAGGCTGCCTGCAAGTAATTAAGTGCCATCAGTAAGGACAGGTATAACATGCTAAAGAGGGACTGTATTCACCATTTACAACTGTTGCACGTCTGCACGTGGCTTCCACTGAAGCCAACCCAGGCTTCAGTGAACAGGTGTGAATTTCCCTAATTCACTCCTATCAGTTTTCCTCACGTCTGCAGAAATTGCACAGCACAACCTGTTTTTGCCCCCCAGAAAATGTATCGTGCTCCACATTCAAATGGACAAGACCTTTTTGTCATACATGTGACACAGGTGTCTTTCTATCTAACCTCAACATGGGGTACAACAGCAGAGGAAACAACTGAAGATGGGGAACAGAAATCCCTGGACTATTTGCCTCAGACTACAGCACTACTGCAATGAACACAAATTCCTCCTCTGCTCCACACCTTCCAAACAAGCAGGAGTTTAAATCCCAGATGTGTTCTGAGATGAAACACTTGGTACAGAAACTCTTCTGTTGTCTGTCATCCCTGAGCTGCCCTACTGCTAACTCCATCACCTTGTGATCTCTCTGAAATGAGGCTCCAATACATGAAGAATAACTGAGCTGGTCAGGCTGGCTCTCACTGTGTTTAAAATTGAAAGAGGGGAGGTTTAGGTTAGATGTTAGGAAGGAATTCTTCACTCAGAGGGCACTGAGGCAGCAGCACAAACTGCCCAAGGAAGCTGTGGATGCCTCACCCCTGGAAGCATTCAAGGCCAGGCTTGATGGGCTCCCGGGCAGTTTGATGTAGTGGTTGGCAACCCAGCTCACAACAAGGAGATTGGAATTAAATGATCTTTGAGGTCCTTTCCAATCCAAGCCATTCTTAGATTCTACAGTACTGCAAAAAAAGCTCAAAGGGAACACTCGCTACAACACGGGCCCTCTACCTGCACACCTGGACAGACCCTTGAGGAGTAATTTACAACAGAGATGACTGGAACTGACCGTGCTGGCCCCTTGGAAAGCAAGGAAGGATGTGTGTATGGAAAGCAAAACAAAAACCACAAAAAAAAAAAAACAACAAACCCAAAACTTTGTGAAACAAAATGTCAAAGAGATATAAAAGTACGTGCTTGGCTCAATCCGTGGAAGCCTCACTTCCTGGACACTCTGTTAGGCCTCTGAAAGCAAAAGCAAAGGCAGGCTTCTATTAGAAAAGCACCAATACAAAGGTTGCTGCTGGGATACCTTGGGCAGCACTCTGCATGAGGGCAGCACACATGGGACCACTCCTGTCCTCGCTCCCACAGTTCCTTCACTGCTCAGCTTTTTCTCCTTTCAACTCTGCTCCCATTTTCTTTTGCTCACCAACAAGATCTTTCCATTGATTGATGTGTTTGGTACACTGGCTGGATCTGCTTATTTCATGCCATGTAGCCATCTTCTTTCTTGTCATTTCTATAATGAAGTTACCTGGCACGCTTATTTAGGAATCACTTCTTCCAGTTTCTTCTCGTTGGTTTAATTTTGCTGCCACGAACCTTTCTGAGGAATGGCAGAGCATTGTTTTCTGCTGACCTTTCTGTGGCCACAGGTGGACATGAACCCACTTATGGCATTCTGCTCAGCAGTAAAGCACCCACAGGCAGGATGGAAATTTCTCTCTAAAACTTTGATGGGCTTCATCACAAAACAATATTAAATTCCATAAAGCATTTTAAGCACAGGCATTATGAACACATAATAAAACTTAGACTAGTCGTTTCATCTTGCCCTAGATCAGCTTCATTTCTTAGCCTTCATGAATTAATGTATCTCCAGCCTACAGAGTCACTCACAAGGTGGTTACTTAAATAAATCATGGAGAAAAAAATTGCTTTATTAGATTGGGAAGAAAACTCTGTGCCTGAAGATTAGCATTCACCAGATGCAGTTTTGATCTTACTGTCCGAGGGATGTGAGCCAGAATACGAAGACATGCAGAGCTCTTAGTTCAACTCCTTGTAATCCCCAGGCCATTGGAAGGCAGGATATCATTAGGCTTCGCTGAAAAGAAGATTTTGAGTTTTCTGTTTGATCAAAAAATGCAACATCTGGGCTCCTGAGGCAGGTCTCTCCTGCCAACACAAAGCAGGACAGAGCTGGCACTGCAGCCTGCCCCAACTCCCACACTGCTCACACCAGGTGCAGCTGCACACGAGCACTGCGATGCTCAGAAAGCTGGAGCATGCGTGGTAACTTCCAGTGAGCTCCATTCAATGCAGCCTGACTGGCTCCAACACACCAAACAGCAGCCTGAGCTCAGCCCATCCCACGTGCTGAGTGGGTGCTCCTGGGCCACCCACCAACCAGCAGCACGGAAGGAAAGCAGATGCTTCAGAAAGCACATGGATGGAAGGCTTTGCATTTCCCCCAGAAAGATGCCAGCTTGATGGTGCATAAATGCCATTTTTCCTCCAGCAATGGAGGACCCCAGAGGTCCAAGGAACTTGACCTTGCCTTCCTACTGTAAATTACTGAAGTTATGTAGTAACTCAGATCCCTGCAAGCTTGACAGCACACTGCAGTGTGCTTTACTGCTTGACTTCAAGCAGTAAAGGGTTTCTAACTAGTCCCATTAATTAGGTCAACAGAAAAGTGGCTTTCTCCTCTCTCTCTCTCTCTCTCTCTCTCTCTCTCTCTCTCTCTCCAGTGACACTGGCTGCTAGCACCCTGTCCAATGCCCAAATCACAGGCAGGAAGACACCAGGCTCCAACTGTCACTTGCAAACAAAAATGAGGAACAAGCAACAAGCTCCCAGCATCCCCTCCAGACATCAGCAGCTAAGTGCACAGCCCTTTTCTTCTCATAAATACAAGCATAAAGAAAAAGCTTTACCAGTAGCCACAGCCATGTGACACAGACAACAGAACACTCTTCATCAGCATCCTGCTTTGCCTGTAGGCTGCCTTTCAATTACTCCTTCCACTTCCAGACTAATATTTGCCTCAAAGAGCTACAAGACAGAATGCTCACAAAGAAGGGAAGAATGCCTTCATTTTAACAATATATTCCACTCAAAGCTCTGCCAAACTATTCAAACTCCAGAGAAGAACTTAAAATCTAACAGCCAGATTCTTCTGCCATGACCTTAAGCCACCTTTGACTTGCTGTTTGTTTGAGTGCATTCTGACCTTCGACAGACTGACCCACAAGTCAGTGCAGCTTCTTGGAAGGCAAATGCCTAAGCTCATTACAAGAGCTTGATACAAAAGCTAAATGCAACTAGACTTAAGCGCAGGCAAAGCAGCAAACTGCCTCGAGACTAAACAAGGCTGAAAGAGCTCTTTTCAGGTTCAACCTTTTACATTCCGCAGCCTGAAGAGATCACTCATCCCCGAAGGCCTCTGAGGTGCCAGCTTCTGACCTGGGTTTCCAGGGGAGTGGCTGAAGCAGACTCACCTGCACAAGGCTGAAAGAGCTCTTTTCAGGTTCAACCTTTTACATTCCGCAGCCTGAAGAGATCACTCATCCCCGAAGGCCTCTGAGGTGCCAGCTTCTGACCTGGGTTTCCAGGGGAGTGGCTGAAGCAGACTCACCTGCACGTTCTCTTCCGTGACCTCTATCTCAGCTGTGTAGATGTAATCAATCAGCTTCCTCAGTGTCTGCCCATCCACATCTTTTATCTCAATCTTCTTGGCTTTGCTTTCAGACATGTCCCCTGAAATGCATTTTAAAAGGACAGTCAGTTTGCTGTGCAGGAGCTTTTTTCAGGCCATTGTTCCCCACACCTCCAGCATATCCTGCTGGTACCTAATGACTGCCCTGACACTATTCCTGACCATCTGAAGAAGAACACTGAGATTCTCAGAAACCTCTTGATGCCACCTAAAGAGCATCTCAGCTCTTTAGAAGACACTAGTATAAGATAAAACTCATCAGAAAGTACAGTGAGGTTGATTTTCTGCAGGAAAACAACCTGCCAAATTCATCCGCATTTAAACATGTATAGGGGCTGAAAAAGCAACATGGCCCTCTGCTGTGTCTCATCACAGAGACAGGATCAAAGTGACTCTGAGCAAGCCTTAGCAGAGCTTGCTTTATTTATCTATTTATTATAAATACATGTATACAGCTAGATGAGTAAGCTGCAAGAGCTACATTCAGGTGCTTCGTGGTATACTGCACAATAAAAGCAAGGTAGTGTTATGTTCCTTCTTGAGGAATCACCTGAAATCTGCTGAAGGAAAACAAGTGTACATCCACTGTGCTCAAATGTGCGCTGCAGGATGGAGAGGGGACTCCCTGGGGTCCTCCCAGCCTTCATGCACAGGGTGACAATACCCAGCCCAGGCTTAAGCAGAGGGATCTCCAGGATGAACAGAACAGAAAGAGCAAGCTCCAAAGCAGAAAGGAAACGATAAATGAAAAACTAAATCTAAACAAAACAGAGCTTGAAGAAATGTTAATTCTTAAACCAGAGCATGAATAATCACTACGCTAAGAAATCTGGTGACTCAGTACTGCTGTGGGATTAAGAGGGAAAATAGTTTCTGCAGCCTAAGTGAGAAGTAATTACAGCCTACAGCTCCATACGGAGCGCAATAAGACATGGCCAGGCACACTGAGTACGCAGCAGATGGCATGGAGTGGGGTGCTAATGGGGGCCCGAGCCTGAACAAAGCCCAGGTCCTGGACGTGAAAGCTTTGGGGCTTCACTTACCCCAGTAAGGAGGCAAACAGCAGGAGCTGGGTCAGACCATAAGCATTAGAAGGGCCAAAAACATCCCAAGGGAAACATGGGCTGAAATAACATTTGCTCCAACAGTTTTATGAAGCAAAGCCCAGGAAAACAAATGTACAAAGGGATACAAGTTGGATTTTTTATTTGGTGAAATAAACCTCTCAGCCCAAAAACTTCTCCCCCATCCTGAAAATGAAATAAAATAAAATGTACTTCCAGAGAAGAAAGGGCTCAGATCAGTCCACATGGAGCTGGAGATGCCTGCAAGGACCCAGATGAAATCCCACAGGTGAGGGGCAAAACAGAGTGGCACCGACAGTGCCCATTGGGAGCAGGGGAAGGGCTGGGATGCTCTCCCCCAGGATTGGTGCAGGAATAGCTCAGAGGGACTGATCCAATAACATGGGCTGTCTTTGTGCACTCACGTGACTCAGCCAACAAAAATAAAGGCTGTGTGGGCTTCTACACCCACCAGCAAGCTGCCAGCCCTGCACGATAACGTCCTCCTATGGCTCTGCTCCAACAACATCCCACAGCCACAAAGGGAGTCACGCTGTGCCCCAGGGCAGGGGCAGCAGGGCTGGGACCTGAGCCCTCCAGCCACGTGCCCTGATGAACAAAATAAGAAAAGAAAGGCCCAAAACCTCATCTCCCAGGTTGTAGGAACTAGATGAATTTGAAGACCCCTCCAAGCCCAAGCCATTCTATGATTGCTACGTTGATGCCCCCTCCCTCAGCAATGCTGAAATCCCCCCACAATAAGCCCCAGCAGCCCCTCCATAGTATCTGTTGTCCTTCCTGAAATTATTGCTGGTTTTTTTTTTCTATACAGATGGAAATTATTGTCATCAATCATTCCCAGACGTGGTGCCAACAAAGACCGTACATCTGAAACGCTCTAGAAAACCAATAAAGAATACAAAATGCTGGGTCCTGTCTCTCCTTCAAGTAGTGGAGGATGCAAGTGGAACAAGTGCCTTACTGCAGGACTTCCCAAGGCTATTGTCAAGAGACACGCCTAACCAGAGGTCACTAGATGGCAAAGGAATGAACTCAAGGTCATCAGAAAGCCAGCCACGAGTCCAAGATCAGGCCCAACTTACACAGACACACCTGCAGACCACATTAGACAATGGGGTTGAGCTGTGGATTCCAGTTTGGTTCCTATTGCTCAAGGCTTTATCCTGACCACATGCTACTGCTGTCCAGGAGTCCACCCCATTCCCCAAGAAGCATTTCCTCCAGCAGGGTCTCTGTGTGGCCAAGCTGCTGTCACCCATGCATCCTGCATCCATCCTGCAAACATGCACACGCAGTGCTGCAGCTGCCAGGTCACACTGCTGACATGCAACACAAAGCTGAAAAATAAATCCCAACAAACAGCCACGCTGAGATGTTAAATACTTGTCCTTCAGAAACTGAATCGACACAGCTGGAAGAATATCGTGCTCAGTCTTTGCAAGAAGATCCAGGCCATAGAAATTTGGGACCAGAAATGGATGGACAACTGGTCCTTGCCTGATCTGCTGCCTGCTGGGGCCCCGTGGCTGCTACCCAGCTCCAGCCCAGGGCACACCGAGCACCCGCGTGACTGCGGGGACCTGATTACTGGTTAACTTGCTGCATGAGGGATTACAATTCAGGAGAATTCCTGCATGGAAACATGAGCAGCCCCAGCCCTGCTCTGCACCACTGCATTCCTGCTCAGGTGACCTCTAAGGATCAGAGGGTTTTCCAGTGATTTCTTCTTCTTTTTTTTTTTTTTTTTAAACCTTGTCAGGAGCCAGCATCACAAGCACTCGCCAGTCCCTCCCTGAAGAGCCCAGTGCCAAGGCTCCCTGCAGAACAGCACTGCCGTTTACCTTCACTCCCACACAGATAAGGCCACGTGGCAAACCTCACATCTTGCCTAATGTTCAGATGCTGGTTCACACTTAAGCTTCTTCCCCCATCCATTACAGGAAGGGAAGGAAAGATGCTTTTTCCTGAGAAACACTGCATTTTGCTTCTAATAAGGCAAATAAAACCAAGCCTAACCCCAAGACTTGTAAAAGCAAGGAGTACCCACGCTGCCAAGCTGATCCTCTCTGAAAAAGGCTTTCTCCTCTTCAGGGCCACAGATCAAGGAACACAAAACAGGGGCAAAACCCCTCGATGTGCTGAAGCTCTGGGACCATGGCAACCATTCCCTGCATCATACATTTTCTTTGTGTTTGGTTAAGTCAGATCCTATCCTAGAAAGGAGGACAAGGAAAAGGAAAGGAAGCTAAGGTGCCCCTGACCACACTAATATTACCAGAAGGACCTAAGGAAGTCAGCCAACCTTGGGACCAACACAGCCCTTCTTGCTGTCCCACCCAAGGACAGCCACGGGCTATAGGGATCAAGTGATCAGGGCCAGAATTCTGTCCCCTTCTTCCCTTCACCATGAGCTTGCATCTGCAATTACCAAAATACACCGGACTGTTAACAATATACCCTACAAAAAATAAAAAATAAAGCAGAGCTGCTAATGCATTCTGGGATCCAGGGAACCACAGTGTTATTTTGGGCAGCAGCAACAAGTGCCATGGGAGATTAAAGATCCGTGACCACGAATAAGCATCTGCAGGGGCTGGGCCTCAAAACTACAACTTTTGTGCCAGCAGCTTCTTTGATGTGAACAACAGGGCACAGCACGCGTGCCTGATGTTAACAATGTGTGTTTTCATGACCCAAGCATTTGTTGAATAAAAAACCACCCACAGCAAGCCAAGCCTCATAGTTACCTTCCTGTGAGCAATATTCTGCATGTTCCCCCTTACCCTCATGCCACTGCCAAACCTGTTTACTGTGCCCCAGTGCAGGATCTGCTGCAGAGTACCTGTAAACATAGCACAAAAATAAGGGCTGCAGGCTGCCAGGACCACACGGTGGGCTTCCATCTCCACAGTTTCAGCCACGATCACTACGTCGCAGAGGAGTCGCTTGCTGGAAAAACACCAGAAAAGACAAAGATTGTTTCAGAACTGGTAAGAAACTATATTGGTAAAGGCCTTGAAAAGCAAGCAGAAGTCTTACCACTAGGGAGAAGGCACCTGAGCCCCTGGGGATACCTGGGCCTGAGAACTTCCCTACCACTTAGCTGGGATGAAGAGTCACAGCAATAAAACAAAGGGTTCCAAACAAAACCAAATAACTTCTATGCTCCCCTCTGAATCACTGTATGGCTTTAGAAAAGCCACTTCATTAATCAGTGACCTTTTCTAGCAGCCCCACGTATTTCCTTTGAGGATTCATTAGTTAATGTTTGCACAGAGCTTCGGAGATGTAGACAGCAAGAAGTGCTCAGCCTCCCAGTAAGTTGGTTTAAGATGTTTGAGCATACAAATGCAAAATCAAGGTGTTCCTTTTAAATGTTAAGACTGAAAAAAGTTTAGTGTCTGCAGATCTAGATGTCGCCTTCTCTTCAGAAATGCTTATCAAAATGCTGTGCTTTCTCCTGGGAAACTACATACCAAATAAATACACACAAAACTTCTAATGGCCTAGGCATGTCTCCTCCTCCTCCGTATCTTGGAATAAATAAACAAAATGATTTGTGAAATGGAAGGTTACAGATTGAAAACAGAAAGAAAGTAGGAACTGACAGTCTTTGTTCTACATTCACCCTCCTTCCGAAGGGATGAGGGCAGTCATGGGAGCTCTTTAATCGGCTCTTAAAGGAAGCTTTCCCATTCCCTTCAGCTTATGTAAAAGATGCCCCATTCAGCTCCTCTTTGGACTATAGTTATTTAAAGCGCCACTCATTAAAGTTAATTCAATTTACATTTGAAAGCTAAAAATTCTAAGTGAGCAACATATTGCAAATAGGTCAAAGGCTTAGCAGGAGCCCGACCCTCTGCTTGGGATTGCTCCATCTCCACTTGGGATTTCTTCATGCATTTGACCTAAGGCACAATTATTCAAGGTAGCTATTAGCACTGACTATTGACAGCTTAATGGATCACAGGATCAGTGTAATAGACATGAGAGCAGTATGTTCCAGAACAGCAGAAGGGGCTGAGGAGGAGGAGTACCCAAAAGAAAGCACCAAACAGGTTCTTAAGGGCAGCTTTCAATCTTCTGTATTCTGTCATTTCACCACTGCACCAGACATAGCTAACTACAAGCACTGAGAAACACTGTCAGTCTCCAGCTATTCCCACTGTGCTTCAATTAACAAAAGAATAATAGGAGCACAATAGATTTCTGAATATAGCTGCACAAACCTCTATTTTCAGATCCTTATGCTTTCAGTACAAAGAGAGGACTAGAGAGATGCCAATGTGAAAACCCATACTTTGCTTCATTTAATTGTTACAAGGAAAGGACGTTTCCATTTTCTGTTCCTTATGCAATTTTAAATCCCTGTGAGACATCGGTGGAAGGAAACATTTCTAACTCTGCACCAGAGAAAACATATAGGGAAACTGCTAAACCTGCAGAAGAGAGGTGGCTGTAGCAGTGTCTTTGGAGTACTGCGAGCATGCAGAAAGAGAAAAGGGGGTTGGTTATCTGCTTTCACCGCAGCATCTGGAAAGAGAGGGAGCACACACGTTCATGTGTACGATGTATTTTTGCACAGGACTCCTGGCAAAACCTGTGAATCTACGTCTTCATTGGAATGGCAAACAACTCCGATGAACTACCCAGAGAAACACTCACTGAACTTCTGCCTGGTTCATGGGGGAACAGCTGAAAAACAACACAGGCTTAACTACTGTCATCACATCAGCAATGCAGTGCTTCCTAAGGAGTGCATGCGCTGACGTTTTCTCAGCCCCTGTTCTCCCAATGCCCACGCAGTTGTTTAAAGACACCAAGGTGTTCCCTATTTAACTAATAACAGGATTTTTTAATCTCCAAATAGAGATCTGAGTCGTCAGTGGTGCTTTTCTCCTACTTTGAAGTGCTAAACCCAGACTGAGCAACAGCGTTAGTTCAATGGAACAAGAAAGGTACATTCACAATCTCTGCTCTGTAATTACGTGTACGTGTCTTTCTGTCTGTAACATTCCGTTGTTGGTTTTCAGGCCACTAGCTCAGCCACGAACAAAGTTTACAGCTAGATCCGCTGTAAGTAATGGAAAATGCTACATGAATTATCATCTATAAAATGAAGGACATCACTCAGATAACTTCTTGAGCCGCCGCTGGCTTCCTTCTGACTGGAGATAGGCAGCTGTGAGAATGGGCACAGCACCCTGCCACAGAACAGCTATACTGCAGCTGCCTCTTCCTACTTGCTTATCAATACCCTCCATGCAACCATTAGAGATTCTTTTTTTATTGTTATTTTAAAGCCTCCCAGAAGCCTTTCTGTTTCAATCAGCACCTTTCTGCTAAACCAGAGAGGGTGCCCATTAAGTCAGAAGTGTACCTCCGCAGTTCATTCATGACCTTGAACGCCTTTCTCATGTGTGAGGGGTTGACTGTCACTGTGCGCTGGTCCTTTTCATCCTCACCTGCCTCAGAGGATCGGGAACTCTGCTTAATGCTGAAAACAAGAATAAAACAAGCGTGAAAAGTTTGATTCTGTAACACTTCAGAAACAACAGGTGTCTAAGACTGCAGCACAGAGCGTTATCCGTGGAGCTGCTTGCACAGTTTTCAGTCCAACCGGGCTTGCCATATGAAGAGCATCACAAAAGGCAGCTACCTCTGCACTGATGTGGAAAGCCAAACAACCCACATTTCAATCAGCAGGGAAGAAAAAGAAGTGCCAAACACTCGAGGACAAAGCCCAGTCTTACAGGCTGCAGTCCAGGAAAGCAGTGTAAGCTGAAATTCAAGCCAGAACATAATTGCCTCACTGAATAGGAACAGACTTCAGTGCTGGGAGCTGCAGGAGTTCCATGGATATACTTTAACACCCATATGGAGAAAGATAAGTTTACCTTTTCACATCTCATCTGAAGAACCAAAGCATATAATACATGACTTACATCTTTCTTCCACAGAGGCAAGTAGAAAAGGACTATTAAAACGAACTGCAGATTTTCCAACCATTAGCTGTGCATCAGCCACGTTCCATTTCCATTCTAGAAATAAGTCTATTTAGTGCCACTGAAATGTATAGAAGGAATTACTAAACTTGGCTTTCCCATCAGAACTACAGGCTGTATAGGTAATGTAAAACCAGATGCACCCAGTTCTGTGCTGTGTTTAACCAGGCCAACAGGTGCCTAAGGCACATACGTGTCCTCATTACTTTGTTCAGAGCGTTGGCTCTTTGCACAGAATTGACATAAGGTCAATATCACCACCTCTATGATTTGAAAGCACACAAAATCACTCTGAGCTAAAGGTTCCCACCTGTAAAACAAAGCAGCATTTTAGAGCGAGGTAACTGTTCCACTTAAATCCATAAATCATACCTCAAACCTTCCAGTAGGCAAAAGCAGATAAGACAAGCTAAGCAAGGTCATCCTTGTTGAAAACCAGCTCCAAGTGAATGGCTGTCCCTGGGAAGTAACCCCATCACCACCACTGACCAGAATGGAGATCTGCTCAGAATCTTCCTTCCAAAGGACAGTCCCTGTCAGCTTCAGGTTTTGTACCCTTCTCGCTGTTGCCTTTCTAATTGTGCTTGTTTCAGGACAGAACAGGCTGAAGCAGGTTAAACCAACAGCCCCGCATCCAGGCTGTACCACAGATAGATTTTGAAGAAGGGTACAAAGCCAGTGAAGAGTGTAGGGTCCTTCCCCAGAGCAGTCTACTGACCTCTGCTAATGCATGCATACATACATGTATCTTTACATACACGGGCTTTCTCCTCTGAAAAAAACACAATTATTAACTATTTACAAGCCACAAACAATGTGTCGCCCTTACCAAACACAACGTTCTCATGGTTTTCATCTGACTAGCCCAGTATGGCCATGTAAAATACCAGAAGGGAGGCACCCCTAGGTAAACATTCAGCACTCACAGGGCTGGCACCAGGCACAGCCAGGTCTTGTGTCCCTGAGCTCCCACCCAGCTCTGCTGCAGCAAGGAGCCCCTGAGCACCACAGGGACACAGCCAGATTCAGCTGCACCTCAGTGCTGCACTGAGCAGAAGAAGCCTCTGCTGAAACCTTCAGCCAAGTGAAGTTTGACCACAGCTTTAAAATCTCAGCCTTGCTTTCCTAGCAGCCAAGCCTCGGAGGGCAAAGCAGGGATCTGAGAGTGCAAGCAGCTTCTCCAAGCTTTCAGTCTCCAGACGTACATCCAGGAAGCAAAGAAAGAAAGAAAGGGAAAATGAAACTGAAAGGGGTGAGCAGACACCTGTACACACTGCACGCTGCTCACAGATGCTGCAGGATCCCAAACCAAGTGATGCACATAAAAGTCACACAGCTTCTTTAACCCGAAGAAGTGTGCCACTGAGATTTATTTGTCAGCACTCCAATGCCAGAGATCAAAGATCAATCCTTTTCAAACTTTCCAGCAGGCAAGAGATGCAGGTCAGAGGACACAGCAAGTCTCACTGAGCACCAAAGCCATCAGAACAACACTCCTCCATAGAGCCTCCACCCCACCACGTTTGCCTGTGCTTTTTAAAAGCAAAAAAACCCGTTCTTTCTGAAAAAGATCCATCAGATCTTCCTAGAAAGCATGAAAAGTAGCTTTCCTTAAAGCATCCTCAGATGTACTGAATTTTCTGAAGGTTCTCAGATTTGCTAGCAGGGGTAAATTTCACATTTTACCACAGAGTAAAGGCTCACTGTAAGAAAATACTGCATTTTGTCTGGCTAGCAACTCGATTAAATAAATAAGTAAAATCAATATATGCTATTTAAAGCTCTTTCCAAATGACTAATGTAAAAAAAAAGTAAAAAAAAAAAATAATTAATGGCCAACTGCCTTTAACTCATCCTTGAAACTGAGTCAGCTTCCATAGAACCTCGTTGCATGAATACACAGATGATGACTTTTTATTTTATTATTATTTTTTTTAATCTGGGAGAAGAATTTCGCACCGCCACGCACGAACTCACAGATCACACCACCGCATTTCTAACATAAAAAATGCAGGAACTCTCACGCTCCCTGCAAACAACTGAGCACCACAGACCAGAAAGCCCATTTACGTAACCCTGCTTCTCCCACTACACGGAGAGCTGTTACGCTTCAGAATTACTCTGCTATTTCATTAATGGAACGAAGCCAAGGAGAGAACCAAGTCCTCGGAGCTGAGCGGGCCATGTGGGACCCTCCCCATCCCCGTCTGCTCGAGGAGCTGACATCCAGCACACCACAGGCCGGGTGCCAGGAGTAATTTGTCCCACCCCGGGCCACCCGAGGCCGTGCACAGACTGAATGGACAAATGATTTAATTTCCCTGGGCCAAATGAACACCCTTGTTAGGGACACAGTGGGAATAAGACAAGCGATGCGGTCCTTCCTTTCAGAGCGCGCCAGCCGTGCTGCCATCCCCCTGCATGGCCTCTGGGTGCCAGCCCCAAATGGAGCAAACGTATCCCAATTTCAGAGCCCCACACTGTGCCAGTGAAGCTCAGAGTGCTGCTTACGGCCGTTTCCCCTCTCCAAGCTCAGCAGGCTCAGCTCAGGCTCAGCAGCAGCTCTGACCGAGCTGGGCCACGTCCCAGCCAGCAGAGAGCACTTACATCCCAAAACCCACAGATGCAGGCATCACTCATAAAGTTGGGTTGCCTTAGTTACCAGCAGTAATTACAGATGCCTTTGTAGACCGTGCAAAAGAATAAAAGCCTTCCTTAGAGCTAAACTGTCCCCTTGCAAGGTTATTGCCATGTAGACTGCTAGTAAACCACAGGAATAAAAACCGTGCCTCTGCCAAAATCAATTCTAAACCCGGCTTTAGTCGAGCCTGAAGTTCACCCTAAAAAAGGAGCAGTTTGTAAATGAGCTTTCCTTTGGAAACCTGGGGGACAGCTTCAGCACCCAGCCTCTTTGAGCATACCAGGAGACCTGCTGGTCCCCCACTGTGTGTGCTGGAGGGCTCTGGGAGCTGCCACATCCCCAGGTTGGCACACCGACTTTCCCAGGGCTCGGTGAGTGGCCCTCCTCCTGCACATCACATTTTTGTTTTAAAAGATGAGTGACAAGATAGCTACAAATTTTCCAAAGCCTTCTCTCCAGGATGCACTACGAACATCACCGTGAAATGTCAGCCTCAAGTTTCTGACAGGTGTGACATGGCTCTGATCTACAAATCTGAAGGATACCCAACAGCAGTTACTGGTCTTCAAAGCTTAAACGCCTCCATGGAGATAAGAATATATTCATTTTCCGGTCTTCATTTAAGAAAAGTAGTTTAACTGGAGTAATCCTTTAGAACCACAGAATCACGAAGCAAATGCACGATGGGCAGCAGTGCTCTGTCCTGAGGCAGACACACAGTAAGGAAAGGTTGCACTGCAGTTACATCAGTTTCTGATTTTTAATTTGGGTGTATGCAATAACAGCAGGATGTGTGACTGAAGGAGTCCAAGTACCTGGAGAGAACTCAGAGAAATGTGTTGTCATTACAGCACAGAAGATGGAGCATAACAGAGAAGATTTTTTAATATAGCATTTATTATCCTATTTAGCTGAATTCCTTCAGCACCTACATCAAAAACAGAGACGTTCACTTAGACAAATACATGACAGGCATATAAGCAACCCCCCCACAAGAAAATTGATATCAAAAGAGACCTCAGGGGGAAATCAGACTTCAGGAACCGCTGAGAAGAAAATTCTTCACTGACAACAATGGAAACAACACAAAATGACTCAACTGTGACAAGAATACTGTTAGCTTTCTTGGTATTTTTCAGACCACTATGAAGAACCTCCAGCTTGATGATAAGGTTACCACTTCTACAGAGACTTAAAACTGCAGGTCGTAAGAATCCTTTAACGCAAAACCATCCAGTCTTTGTTACCTTTCCAAACTCGAACAGGTCTTACGCATTCAGATTCAGAGCTCCTTGCCCTATCAGACACTGTTACACAATTTCTCCAGCAATTGAGAGCCCTTATCAGCACAGTATAAGACAATCACCATTCAGAGATAACTTGTTGCCAGACGTGAACCTCCCGGGTTAAATCCCCCTTGCCCACGGCTGCTTCTGCCCACGTGAAGTGATGTGGGCACATGATACTGCTGCACGACCCAGATGTAAGAACGAGCAGGATATTTGAGTTCTGGCAGGCTTGGGACTAGAGCCAGAGGTGATACAAGTACCAATAACACGTTTCTCATGAGCTACAAAAATGGAAAACTAAAAACCAGGGGGAATTCTGCTGTCACGAAAGCCACGACGTGTAAAATTTAAGACCTAATCTGCGTGACATACATTTGAGCTGAAATTCAAAAAGTACAAAACAGGGAGCAGAACCAGCCCACTCGCTGCCACAGCACTCATCAAGCAAGGTCAGCTTTTTAAACCTCCAAGGACTGGTTCTGAGCAGGCAGAACAGCTTCGGAGTGGTCCTGCAGAGCACCCTCAGCCCTCCCTTCCAGGAGCCAAAGCCCACGATGCCCCTGTGCTTCCTCCTCCCAAATAAAACAGAAACAGCAATTTGGGCGATCATCCTTTACTTCTAAAAGCACACCGATAGGGATAATCAGTGCTAAAAGTGGGCAGTCTGGAGGAGAGGCTAAGATAAAGCACTCAGGTGCTTCCCAGGTGACTTCTTGCCCCCTGAATCACCAGCAAGAGGCCCTCATGCAATGGGGGAGCATTGCTGTCTCATGAGGAGAGGTATGATGTGGTAGCACCAAGGAGGAGCACAGCCTGGGGCACCCTAACTCCGCAGTCCCTCAAATGCCAGGCTTGTTTACGTAAAGGAAACAGAAAAAAAAAGAGGAAAGCATTCCATGGGCTAACGTGACAATCTTAAGATTTCAAGGCACTGGAGAATCAATTAACACCTGGATGCTGATGCCTGGATTCATACCCAGCTGCCCATGCACACCTTCGCACGGATCGGGAGCAGCTGAGACACGAGTGGGTGAGAGCCGCGCGCTGCCCCACTCAACGCTATGGGGCTGGGGAGGGCACCAAGCTGCCCTGCAGAGCTCGGGGAGCAACTCGGCACAGGGAAATCCCCACAACGTGGGAACCGACCCCGCTTCGGTCTCCCAATGCACCACATTTCAACGCAGCCCGCGCCGAGCCCCCTCCCCGCAAGGTCACTTCGCAGGAGATAAAACGCACACGGCCCAGCGCGAGGGAGGCTCGGCATCCGCTCCCGCCCGTCCCCCGTGCCGGCTCCCACGTACACGCAGGTACGCCGAGCCCAAGGGCTCCCCACTCCGCCACCCGCCCTCCAGCGGCTCCGGCTCAGACGTGCCCCCAGCCGGCCGTCCCACGGCACGCCGAGCAACCCCGCGGCTCCGACCCCGCTCCCCCTCCCGTCACCGCAGCGGGATCCGCCCGACCCCCGGTCCGCCCCTCCGCGCCCGGGCACCCGCGTCCCGGCTCGGCCGGCCCGGGGCCGCAGCGTCTCGGCGGCGGCGGCGGCACCCACCTCTCCTCCTCCATCGTGCGGCAGCGGGGCGGGCTCAGCGCGCCGGGCCCGGCATGGCTGCGAGCGGCTGCCTCCGCCCCGGGGCCGCTTCCTCCGGGCGGCTGCGGAGCGTTGCGTCCCCACCGCGCCCCACAGCAGCGACTGCCGCCGCCGCAGCCCGCGCCGCCCTCCGACTCTTCTCAGCCTCCTCCTCCTCCTCGCTGCCTCCTCCCCCCGCGAGCTCGCCGCTCGTCTCCGGGCAACGGCGGCAGCGGGGACGGCCTGCTTGCTGCTCCGCTCCCGCCGCTGGGAGCAGGTGGAGGAGCCGCTCCGAGAGCCGTAAACGGCGGTTTGCCGCGAGTCGGAGGAGGTGCGCATCAGAAAGGGGCTCCCGCTTTTAGCGCTCGTAGAAACCAGCTGCTCCTACCTGGGAGCTGAGACCGAAAAGAGCGGCGCGTCAGCCCTGGGCACCGCTCCCCTCCCACCTGCAGAAGTCGGACAGCAGCCCCTCTCCAATGGAGTGGCAAAATCCAGATTCAGCTGTGCTGCCGATAATCCGGATGATGGTTTATTTCACAGGAGAGTCGGTCCCTCGCACGAAACCCACAGCCCACCAGGTGAAAGGATGCTGTGTGTGGAACACGAGCCCTCCTGCTCTGCAGGGGCAAAGTGTCAGTGATTGTGAGAAGCCATTCTCGCTCCTTCATAAATATCATCTCACCTGTTCACATTTCTCCTCAAATCACATCCTTCTTACCAACTCACATATCTTAAATTCTATCAGCAATAACACTTTCATAGATTCTACTGCACACCCTCCACAGGAGACATTAAAGAGCTTGTTAGATATCCACACTGATCCACGTTTCTGTTCTTCAGATAAGAAAACTTGGGACACCTTGAGGCCGCATAGGGATGGAGAGTTGGAGCTCTGCTGTTTAAACACCATTGGCAGTCCTCCTGTAAGTGCAAGGCCGTGAAGCCAAACCTCACTCACCTCCTTGGGTAAAAGGAATGATCCCTGCATTTTCACTTTGAGAATCCCATTCAATCCATCTCACACATCTAGATCCTCAAAGACTTCCCAAGCGCCCGTTCAGTCTCTCATTCTGGATGTTCAGTATGTAACAACACAAGATGCAATTTCAAATCAGGGATAGAGTGTACTAAAAGTAGCAGTAATTACTCAATAGAAACAAGTTCTACTCTTCATTTTCTACGTAAGTCCCTCAGTAACCATAAAATGTTCAAGTGCAAAAGCGTCCTGAAATTTCTGCCAAGTACCTGTGTATTTTTATTAACATGGTTATTAAATATTCAGCTTTCATCATAAAATCTATGCTCCAGGCATGCTAGCTCTGGGATCTAGGTTCACCAAACCTTTCTTATGTGCACCACTGTACTCCACAAATGCAACCAGAGGAAGGTAAACCCCAGTGCCTGGAAAGAGCAACCAGTGAGCAGTCACAACTGGGATGGGACAAATGTGTGTTCCAGTAAACAGACATTATCTTTGTGGCAGCCTTGCAAAATAATTACAGCAGATAAAACAAGCAGACAGTGGGGTTAAAGTGCAAAGAATGGTATCTTCAAAAAGAAACCTTTAAAGAGGGATTAACTACATGTAATGTGTGGGATTTTTTTCCTAGTAGCAGTAATTTAGTGCTACCTGGGACACTTAATCTACTCCCAGTCACGGGCAACTGTATAACTGACACTCGGTTCTGAAAGGTCCAGAGAACACTGTTCAGCCCACACCACATACCTTGGCCCACCAAAACCTTCCCAGAACCCTGTGACCATCTTCAGATCTACAACAGATGACCAAACCCCACAACTCTAATGAGCTGCAAGGAGAGACAAGAGGTGACCAGTGACCCCACGACAGCGAGAAGTGACTCGGTAAGAATGCCAGGAAGAGAGGGAATAAAAGCTGTCCCTGCCAATCTGATCTAAACTTTTCTCCCAGCCCAAAGCCTGGCGAGTGCAAACAGTTTAAATAGTGCACAAACAGTGATTCAGTGACCTTTCCCTCCCCTGCATGCATCCATTCCCAGGTATATAGCAATGCTCGGGTTCCAAAGTTCCATACCAAAACCAATTCCTATATTTAGCAGCTCTTCTTTCTGGTTGCATAATCCACTCCATCACATTATTATTCTGCTTTCTTAAAACACAGCAGCTTCTGCACTGAAGAGCTGTGAAGGGTGTATTTAAAACACTGTGTAAGCTTTTCAGAGCTGCGCTTTCTCAGCCTATGTAAATTCATTCACTTTTTAAAAAGATAAATACATAGATTTCACAGAATCAGACCAAGGAACCCGAGCTCAAAAAGCAGTTCGAGGAGACCTCCTCGGCAGGGAGCTGCCCCAAGCTGCGACCACCAGTGCTTTGAAGAGGGAGGAGAGTCACTGCTGAGCAGTGTTCAGAGCAGTGAGCAGCGTTTCCTGAAGGATGGGGTTTGCAAGAAGCAGAGCACGCACAGCAGCCCCACATCCCAGGTGGGTCCTGACCCCAGCGCGGGCGCTGCTGTCCCCATTCCCAGCCTCCCACTGCAGCCCTCTGCTGGCAGCCGTGCCATTTCCGTGCTCCTGCCTACCGCCAGCCAGCAGAATTACGGTTTATGAAATACGTTTTTCTTTAACCTTTAAAATGAATCACCATTCCTATAAAGAACAGCACTCGTAGTCCAAGAGTTTCATTATAACGTTGCCAACTTTAGAATAGTAACCAGCAACCTTCACCCCGGGCTGTCAATTTCTGGAGCAGGAGTTGCTGAATTGCTCACCCTGCCCAGCAGTAACAATTAGCAAATGCAACCCTCCCTACTCCTCCTCCTCCAGTTCTTTCCTGTAGCATAAAACACTGATGTCACCCGCAGCCAGCTACGCCAGCAGCACGAGCTTCCTGCCTCTTATCACCTCACATCTGTATCACACACTTGCTGGAAGATTTTCAGACAGATTCTATGGTTTAGAATAGAGCACAGAAAAGGAAAAAATAACATCCAGGAAGAAAGCTGTAAAAACAGTTGTTGTGGACACTTGGACGAAGGTAAAGGCTGGTATTCAGGTGGCCTCAATGCTGCCGGGTCCTTCTGCTTAATGCTTCCCTGGTTCTGACTCCCAGCTACAGCATCATGTTCTCACTACAGGGCAGTCATGGGAACTCGAGCTAAAACTTATACTGTGGTCCAAGCAAACAGATCATTTCAATGTGATTCTTTTTAATATATCCCTTTCTTCTTTCATGACTACTTTCAGTAATAAGAGGATAGTACATGTTTCATAAAGGTATTGCACGGCTTGATTTATATTTGTACACTGAAACACAGAGTGTGGGACAAACGAGCCCATGCTAATTCAGGAGCACCCTGTGCAAATGGAGGTCAGTTTGTTATTACTCCTTGTATGCTCATTACCTCACTCTCTTCTTTGAATTTTGTTCAAAACTTTCATCTTTTGTTCTTTGCAAAGCCGTAAAACAGCCCATCACACCGGTGCTTTAACACTGTACGCTGCAACACTGGTAAGAGTGAGTAAACTACAAAGATGCCACAGATGAAGAATTTGGCAAGATTGCTTCTCACAGACACACTGTTTTACCTGAACAGAAAAAGCAGTCTCATGTAGCTCGGCTTTCTGGCAGACAACAGATTGCCCTTAGTTCTCCTGCTTGATATTATTCTGTTCAACCTCTGTAGCACATCCAGAATGGGAATTGTGCATTGAAGGTTCAGCTGGGATTTCTGTTCACTTACCAAACATTCACAGCATACTTTTCGGGGCTCCATCTTCTCATCCTCTCTCCAAGCAGAAATGGGCCCTGAGGGGAAGAAAGAGTACACACTTAGAGAAGGTAGGGAGTGTGAAGCACCAGCTCCTTGCCACGCTGGGGCACGTTTTAGTTGTAGAGCTGCTCTAGGCCAACTTTTCCTTCTAACTTTCCTTGCAAAGATGATGGTTCTCAGCTCTCTCAGTTGGCTCCCAAGTGCACAGCAAACAAGATCTCCTATCACTATCAGCTGCACACAAACCTGACCCAACGCTTCCAAAACACGTGTGGTGCTGACACGTGCCACAAGAGGTTTGCAGACGAATGGGACTTCTCAGAGCAGAAGCCCAGAAACAACTTCCCAATAACAAATCCCAAGTGACTCATTTACAGAACTTTTTTTCTTGAATTCAAGAAAATAAAAGATAGGTGGGCCTAGAAGGAAAGATACATGGCAGTTTGCTCAAGGTCACTCACAGTGATGACTTGAACTCTCGTGCTCATGAGGAGCTCTTTTTTTCAGGAGGATGTATAACCATGAAAATACTCCAACACTAAAAATTTAGTGTTACTTCTCTTGCAGGATGCTCCTTAACAAAATATCCTGTGCCAGAGGCATCAGCAACCCTAACTACAAGCACCCTGCAGGGGAGAAGTCCTGAACCTGCCACCAGGACTCAAAGGAGCAGTCTTGGGTAAAACGAGCGTTGTTATAACCCAGCGAACTTAAAACCTGGAAAAGATATTAGATAATCACACAGAGCAATCAGAAATCTCTCATGTCTGCAACCCAGCCAGGGAGCAGCCAGCTCCTGACACCAGAGGGCATTCTCCTTAGGGAAGGAAAGGACCTGGAAGATGAAATAGAAGTAAACTACTTCCAAACACAGCTGAAAGTGCTGTGTTTTCATTCAGTACCTAGGGAAGCACAGCGTCCTCGCAGGGCCATTGTTGACATCTGTTTAGATGGGGAGATTTTGTGGGAAGCAAAATTTCTTACACAGTAGAAGCAGACAGCAGTGAAATTGTGGAAAACAAAGTTAGATAAGTGACTAAAACATTATTTGTCTTTTATGTTGTCTGGACTACACCACAGCTGGGTATTTTCAGGTCTTTGCATTCCATCCCATTCAAAAGAGTGCACTTCCAGCGCATACAAGGACTTTTGGAGACATAAACTTGTTAACTTATACCACGCATGTGCCAACATTTTAATAATAGGAACGTGTTCAGATGTATCAGTTTATTGTGCTGCTAACAATTTTTTCATACAGTGTTCATAAGGAAACATAGATTTTGCCATACTTGCCATATTAGAAGTTAATTACTGTAGTATGTACCCAGATTATCTACAGGGAACACACTATAGTTTGAATTTTAAAGAAGAGCTTTTCTTAGCAGAAGTGTGTGTTTTCTATTTGTGAAAGCACTCAGGAATGACACTGTACTTATGACTGAGAGGGTTAATATCCAGATGCCACGGACAGATGGCATTATTAGTCTGACAGGGCTCAGCATCTCGTTTTCAAAGTTAAGGAGCTTTGGTTAGTTGGATAGCTGATAATCTGAGAGCAGCCAGTGCTCCAAGCTCAGTGTGCTCTGTAACAGCAATAGCACCTAACAGGCTTTTAGCACAACTTTTCTCATGGTTGCTAAGATCAGCTGCGCTGGGGAAACACTTAGGAAAATGCCTTTGCAACACTGAGCTTATTTTAGGCAAAGATTGAACAACACACACCTTGATTTTTTTTCTTTTCCTCTCTACACTATAGACCTGAAGCGTTTAATCTTTTGAACTGCTCAGTCCATGCAGCAGAAAGGAGAACTAAAGGAAATAAAAGAATCTGAACAATGTCACTCCCATTCCAAAATACTGTTTCTTTCCAGCATTCCCACTGCCCTTCTTCCACAACATCCCATGAGATGGATGAGACGTTTCCAAGGGGAACACAGATATGATTAAGGCACTCTTAGAACCATGCAGAGGTCTCAGTTCAAAAAATGAATCCATATTTCCTCCCCTCTGCATACTGCAGAAACCAGAGAGTTCTGGGAGCAGAGATGAGGATTCCTCAAGGGAACATCAAGAAGGAAAGTACCTGACACCCTCAGCTCCTTTAAAAGTGTGTACATGAGAAATGATAGAAAACGCCTCGGTAAAGATACACAGCAGAAAACCTTCTCATTTTGATATAAGACAATCTTACAGCAGTCAGTAGTACTTACACTGCACTAGAAATAAATACTCAGTAAAGGTAAGCAGCAGAGGTTCTGTGTGCGTCTGCATACACACGTGTACAGGGAGCAGTAAAAGCAGTGATATTTCACCAGGAGACCTAAAAAAGCCCATTAACAGCAGCAAGCAGTGCCTGGCCAGAGCTCCTGCTGATGCTCTCGAGTTGTGAAGTGGAAACAGAGGTGCAATTGTTTTATTCGTGTAATGAAATGCAATAATAACAAGCAGAAAAGTCATCTTTAGGAGATGCATACATCAGGAGTCAGAAGCCATTATGCTTTAGAAAATTAAAAACACTTCTGCAAACTGCATCCCTGGCTAAGGGGATGCTACGAACTGTTGATTATGTGATAAACTCTAATCCATAACAGCTACCTCAGGACAAGCAATCCTTCCTAACACACTTAGAAATTGGTTTTCTGTTAGAAAACCCATTATCTCTCAGTCTGCAGAAGCAAAATCCTGTTCTCACAAAAACGTAGCACGTTTCAGTTTGCCACGCACACAGCACAACTCTGTCCTTAAGGATTTGCATTCTCTTTGGTTTGGTTTAGGGTTTGTTGTTGATGTGAGCAATTTAAACCAAACTTCTGCATTTTAGAAAGGACATTCTCACATACACAAAGAATCTGCTCTAATTTCAGACTTGAATGGGAGGTTGGGGTCCTCGACACCACCCTGGCTTAGACCCTTCTCAGTAGGGACAGGAATGCCATTGTATTGCAACAACAGTATCAGCTGACAAGGCCGGACAGTAAACCTGTGTTCCAGCCCACACTGCCCACTTCCAATGCTCAGTGACAATGAAGTTCATTTTACAGAGGGGATCCACGATGGTGAGGAAAAAAAAACCAAACCAAACACCGTAAAGCATTCAAGAACTTTAAATCACATTTTTAACCATTGTATTTCCAGCTTCATCCATTTTTAAGGTGGCTGCGTGTGCACGCAGTACCCAATACAGTTCAGTTGCACCTCCTAAGCACTCCTGGTCCCAGACAGCCCAGTCATCAAGAACAGCTGATGCTGCAGAGTAGAAATGAATACTGTACTGAAAGCTGCGTGCACATAAACACAGCCTGCAGTACTGCAGCCCCCGCAGAGCTTTGCTTGGGAGAACTCCTTTCTGCTCATCCAGGTTTTAAAAAGAGCACCTGTCTTTTCAGACAACCCTGCACCCGATTCAGCCTCAGCAGGACAAGCAGTGCTCTCCGTTCCCTGTTTGCCACAGGTGAAACCAACAGTGCTCGGAGGACTTTTAGTTCAGGAATGAATAATTTCAGACACCTGCACTCCTGAGCCAAACTGCAAACTGAGGACAACGAACGGAAGGTAACCTCGTTTCCTCTTCTGTGCGAGCACTCTGGAGTGACTTTGCAGTCTGAAGCTTTTTTGCATGCCAGCTATATACCTCCCACTGCTCTTAGTTCTTCCACACACCTCTGTGCAGGAGCCCACCTGCGGGGCACGTAACTACGGAGTGTCATTAAATATTTCCATTTACTAGGGGAAGTACTAAAAATCTTTTTGAACACGTACTTTTTAAGTCGACGTTTCTTTAATGCTATCCAACACAGCTCTGTACACCTATTTATATTCCACAGTACACCCCAGTACGGCTGCTCCTTATTAAACAAGGGCTTACATGAGCCTCTAAAACGTTCCAGCACTGTCACAACGAAGCTCCCACTGCCTTGAGATGAGGTCAGAGCAGAGCAAGCCCCAGCTCCCCAGCATGCTCACTGCTTAACACTCCATGGGATGCCTCTACAAGTGAGCAGCTGTGAGACACAGGTTAGGTAGCACGCTCCCAAACATTGGTGCACGTGCTTCATATTGTGCTTCAATCAATTGTGCTTCAGCACAATTCTCAAAATCAAGCTAATGCTTGTCGAAGCAGAAGCCAGAAATCACAAACAATGCAGTGACTTAAAAAAAATAAGCATCTTTTTCTTACTATCAATAGGTTCTCTTATGGCCTGTAACACAAAAAACACCACTGAGCTACACACCTGATGAGCAAATCTCCATTCCCCAGCCACATAAGTCACGTCACCAAAGTGAATTTGACTGCTTCTTTCTGAACCAGGTGGTCCCTGAATAAGGCAGCCCATCGTCAGAGCCCACAGCACATGCTCACTCACAGAAGACCCAGAACACACCAATCTGGTTGCCAAAAGCAAAGCTGTGCTCCAAGAGGAGCTCAAGGATGACCATCCAACAGTCTTAGATTGCAGAGTAAGAGAACAAGAGCCACACAGCTCAGTGATGTGAACACAACCGAGCACCTGAAGCTGTCCCAATGAGCTGGTACTTCACCAACCTTTCCCAAGTACTTCTCTGAAGCACCATGCACTTTCAACAGCGATACTGAGCCTCACAAGCTCGTCAATCAAACAAAAAACCACAATGTAATTGCAAACAGCAAATCGCTTGGAACCTAAGCCAAGGAGAACCAGCTTCACTGTTAAGAACCACAAGCATCACAAGAGGAAACCCTGCTCTTGGTTCAAATCCTGACGACAGCAAAAAGTCACCCTGTTCACTTGTGCTTGAGCAGGTAACCAATTTAGCTGATTTCCAACAGCAACAAAAAGGATGTTGCAACTAAAATCAGAATCAGGTTAGGCTGACATTCGAGACTGACAATACCTTGAATTTTCATGCACAATCTTCCAGCCCAGTGGCACACGGAATCACACGCCTATCTTGCACATCTGGAGCAAATCAAGAGCAGCTTTTAAGACGCGGTCCCACAAAGCATCAGCATTAAAGACTAAGTGCTCAGAAACCTGAAGTCAAAAGAACTTCGTACTTAGAAATCCACGTCCCGTATCACACATACTCTCACTCAAGCACGTAAGGAATTCAATTCTTTATTTGATAACCATAAACCCATAAACGTCGCTATTCTATATTTCTATGCAGGAAGGCAGTTTCCCCCTAAAACATTATGCTTTTTCATAAACAACAAACTTTAATTCTATTGCGTGAAAGGGCTACAAATATACATTTGTTAATCAAGCAGACTACACAAGTATTTTTGCTTTACAACTGGCACCTAGGTCACTGGTACACTTAGCTGGCTCATCTGTCAGAGCACTTTGCCCCAGCAGATTGGGTTATCACTTCTGGAAATGGATGGGCAATTGCAATTAGGGAATATATATATATATATATATGCGCCAAGGCAGGTATTGCAATCTTTTTGCTTTGCTTTGTTTCCAGTCAATACTCATAGAGCCCATCTTTATTCACATGCAGGTTTCATTTTGCCCTCCACCAGTCATCTAACAGCATAAATGAACTTTCAGAGGTCTGGTACAAGCATTAGCAAAGCACTCCTCCTGCTGCAGGCAGCGGGCTGCCAGCCTCCGGTAGGTGGAGCTGCCACAGATCCCGGGGAACTTGAACGCAGGACAATAGTTCAGCGAACAGTCCGTTAACTACAGCACAGTGTGCATTTAATAATGGGAGAGGTGATGACCCTTTCCCGGAAGGAACCGTACAGAGACAAACCAATAAGAGGACTTGAAACTAAGCAACCAGAAATTTGGAACATTTTGTGTGAATGAAGCACAAGCTTAACACAAACTATTTCTCTGAAACACGGTACACACGTCGATGGAAAAGTCCTATAGAAAAAAAAACAACAAAAAACAACTGACCAACTATGTCAGCATGTCAATCGGCCCGGTACAAAATGGTGGATGCACACAAACTGCAAAAGTGAGAACGAGTATTTAAGAACAGACCACATCCACAGGCTCATACTTCCAAAATTCCTCTGCCAAGCGTTTGAAAACCGATAAATCCAGCGGGAGGGGGAAGCAAAAAAAAAAAAAAGTCAGTCAGGACCTTCACTGGCAACAAAATATTGACTCTAAGTACACAGAGATTTAAAAACAGAGCAACACTTAAAACCCAGAAAAGCCTTAAACCGTACGGAATGGATCCTAGGAAAAAAAAATTAGACATGTAAAGGTCAATGAACACAATGATTTATTTAAAAAATAAAAAACGTAAAAACGATTTTTTTTTCCTCCTTTACAGAAACGTTAACTTGAGTCATGGGATCCGAGTAGGCTTCGTAGAAAAAAATGTAGTAGCCAGGTATCGAGTCCTTACAACAAAGGAATTCCCCACAGCCCTCCCCGGTTGTGACTCCAGATCGGCAAAACACATCCCACCCCGCACCGCCCCCTCCCCAACCGGTCCCCCCCACCCCCAACAAAAAAAAAGCAAATTAAAACAAGACATTTTTCGTTGCTAGTATAAAAACGACCGAGGTCCAAGTAATAATAAAAAAATAGAGTCCATCAATGACTGTAACACAAAGTATGTGTGTGTGGGGCCCAGTCCGTCTTCAGAGAGAAAGAAGTGGCACAGGCAGCAGAGGCGGCCCCCAGGGGGCATTTAGGAGCTGCTCCCGCAGCCGGGAGGCATTTAAAAGGAGAAACCCATGGAGAAGCCGGCCCGGCCCGGCGGGAGCGGCTCCGCGCACCGCCCCCAGCGGCTTGGGTTGCTCCGGCTCAGAACGAGCCGCCCCCGTACCCTCCCCCGCCGTAACCTCCTCTGTACGGTCCACTGTTACTGCGGCCCCCCCAATTGCCGCCCCCTCCGCCCCCTCCTCCGCCGCTCTTCATGGGGCCGTACGAGGACTGGTGCTGGCTGTAGCTGCCGAACCCGCCGTACCCGTTGCCGTAGTCGCCGCCTCCCCCTCCTCCGCCGTATCCGCCGCCGTAAGAGCCGTATCCGCCGTATCCGCCGTAGCTGTTGTAGCCGCCGCCCTTGGACAGCCCGTTGTGGTCCCGGTTACCGGATCCGCCCCGGCCCCGTCCTCCTCCTCCTCCCCGGCCGCCCCGCGAGGGCCGCGCGGAGCCGCCCCCGCCCGCCTGGATGTCCTCCTTGGGCACGGCCTTCTTCACCTCCACGCGGTGGCCCTGGATCGGGTGGAACTTCACCACGGCCGCTTTGTCGGCCGCGTCGTGGTTCTGGAAGTAGACGAAGCCGAAGCCGCGCTTCTTGCCGCTCTGCTTGTCGGCGATGATCTCGGCCTTCTCCACCGGGCCGAACTGGCTGAAGTGCTGCACCAGGTCCCCCTCTCCCACGTCCCCCTTCAGGCCGCCCACGAACAGCTTCTTCACCTTCGCGTGGGCGCCGGGTTTGGCCGAGTCCTCGCGGGACACGGCGCGCTTCAGCTCCACCGAGTTCCCGTCCACGGCGTGAGGAGAGGCGGCCATGGCGGCGTCCGCCTCCTCCACCGCCGAGTAGGTGACGAAGCCGAAGCAGCGGGAGCGCTTGGTCTGCGGGTTGAGCACCACCACGCAGTCGGTCAGCGTGCCGTAGGCCGCGAAGTGCTCCCGCAGCCCGGCCTCCGTGGTCTGCACGTTGAGGCCGCCGATGAACAGCTTGCAGAGCTGCGAGTTCTCCATGCCGCTGCCGCGCCCGGGCCTGGCGCCGAGACTCCTCCTCCCGTCGCGGGGCAGCGCCGAAGACTCGTTCCCCCCCTGCTCCGTTTTGCGGCTTCTTCCCCCCCCTCTCTCGCCTCGGCTTCGCCTCACCCGGCCGCCGCGGAGAGGGGAGCGGGGGTGGGGGGGGGAAACACGGACGCGCACAAAATGGCGGCGGCCGCGGCTCGGGAGCTCGGCCGGCTACTGGCGCCCACACAAAGGGGGCGCCGGGAGCCCCGCCCCCCGCGCACGGCCCCCGCGCCGTCGCGGCCAATAGGAACGCGCCGTCGGAACCGCCCGCGACTCCTCTGCGGGGGGCGGAGACTCGGGCGTGATCGACGTGGGACGGCGACCAACCAGAAAGCGCGACTTCCGCCGCGCGGCGCGGAACAGACCGGGGCTCGCCGGTGACGGACGCGGCGGGCGACCAATGGAGCGGCTCCGTGACGGCCGCTGGGTGCCGAGCGCCGAGTGCGGGGGGGGGCGGAGGCGGAGCCGGCCCGCGCCGCGCCAACCCCGCGGACGGGAGCCAATGGGCTCCTCTCGCCCGGCGCGCGCTTTCTCCCCGGCGGCCCCGCCCCCTCGGCGGGGGGGAGCGGCGGGCGGGGGGCTCGGCTGGCGCGGGAGCGTTTGAAACGCTGCGACCGTTGGGCGGCTGCGGGACACACGCTGCTTCTTTTCAGCAGGAAGAGAGGACAAATGAGCGGGCAGAATCAATAGCTGAGCCAACTCTAACATAACCCAAACGCTTCTTCTTTTACGCTTCTGTCTGATGTATGACATGAAAACAAGAGAGGGAAAAAACCCTTTAAACATGTACAGATCCGCACGCACAGATTTCACACACCTTATGCGTTTGCCCCAAATCCTATTTCCGGAGTTCAGTCCCTGCACTGAGGGTCGCACATCCATGTGCCCACACTGAGCACCAGGCTGTGGGGATGCAGGGATTCCTAGGCAGCCAAACATCAACAACTCCCTGACATCACGCAGCTCTTCATACCCCCCAGTTCACCCAAGCCACTTTGCTTACTCCAACCAGACCTCTCCAGTTCCTACAGGACTCATGCTTTCCTCCATCAGTGCATCAGCACACCAGGTCACTGGTTATACACGGTCCTATGAACTCTGTGCCTTTTAGTTGTTTAGTTTGATATTTTAGTTACTAGAAGGAAAAAATATATCGTTTTCAGGCATTGGTCATTCCAGTAGTAAGCATACCGCCACGATCCACAAGAGGGCATCACTGGTTAAGAGATCATAAAACGGGACTTCTCAGAGGACCTTCCAGGCACTATGTTACTGCATATCCTCGGCAGAAGTGGATATAAAATACATCATAGAATCTGTTATCACTAAAGAAATATTTATACGATTCTGTTTGACGGGTCCAACGATCTAAGACTGAAAAGGAATACTGAAGTTTTGGGAAAAAGCTTCATGGACAATAGAACAATACCAACAATTTAAGTCTTTTAAATTATAACAACACTGCTCTAATATAAGATATTACATAATACAAATCATACCCTTTAATTTGTTTCAACCCGTTTAATATCATTTTTATCGGTGTTGCTGGCTTCCATAACCAGTGGTTGTTCATTCCTTATTAAAAACAATTTAAGCACATCCGTGGGATATCTTATGAACTTAATTACACCTGTCTTTATGAGTGTAGCACAGTTCTCCAGATACAGGCCTAGTTTTACCTTTCATCAGACAGAACACATTTTGAAACCCACAGGTTTCCTTCATGCAAACTGCAATGAGTTCTGCACTGCTCTTTGAAGACTGTATTTTGATATACCCCAGCTATATACAGACCTCACCCTGAATTCTCGTAACTGTGTGTAGGCAGAAATGGTCTGGAATCCAGGAGATTCAACTGTGATTTCCCAGATTACCTGGAGATCTACACACATTCAGGCAAGGGCTTTCAGACTCATCAAGTCAGAGAGATAAGAAGATTGATAGAAGCTTCTCTCCCACCAAATCAGCACCCTAGGCACGCCACCATTTTGCAGTTCTTAGGAAGAAATTGTAGATAAAGCATGCAACAGCAACAGAAACTTCCCCATCCTAGCCCTTGATTAAGCTATGAGGGTGAAGACCTTCATAAAAGAGATACAACCTTCCTTGAGAGAGCTATTGCTTTGCCTTTTTTTTTTTTACAAAATAGTTATCTTTCATCCTGTTCTGCTCTTTCTACCTTAATCTGCAGAAACATTAAGTCTGTGATCTTTCTTTTGAGACTTTCATGAACTACCACTGGTTGCAATGGGGTTTCCATGGAAAAAGACTGATTAAAATGCACTGAGAGGAAACGAGTCTTTTGCCTATCTAAAGTCTGAACGGGACACTCCTGGGGATAAAAGTTTCTGCCTGCTCCATGCAAATTCAGGTGAGGAATAAAACACTTTACCCCTCTCCTTTAATTACTTAATGCAAAATAAGATAAAAAGGTAACTACAGAATAACCCACAACAACTGTTTATTCAGCAAGTACTATCAAAAGCTCACCTTCCTGAACAAGATCTTCCCTGAGCACTTTGTAATGGAACTGTGCTGAAAGAAAGAAACACATCTTTGTGAAGGGTGAAGGGGAAAGTCATCAAATCACGGCATTTGGATCCTCTTTTTTGGACTTATATTACCATTTTCCTCTAATTCCTGCCCTCCCTCTGCCCTCCTGTCTGAAGCTCAGTTTCTCTTCCCCCCTTTCATCTTTCCACTCTTCTGTCAGATTTGATGATTTCCTTTCTTCTCTTTCCTAAAAGTTTATGTAAGAGCTGGTCATAATTTGTAGTGATGGGATGAAAGTATGTCAGGGAAATGCAGTCTGAAAAGTCAGAAAAACACATCAAGGATCAAAGAGCAATGCTGAGACAGATGTGAAAAGGTAGATCTTTCCCTATATCTTGGCCTAAGATAGACCAGAATCATAAGTTTTCCACCAGGAAGACGAAGCCTGGAGCCAACAGCGACTATGGCCATGTTCAGATCTTGTAAGCCTGCCACCCTTTCTTTATGTGTTTCATGTTTAAGTTAAAATCTACTACATGTCTTTTTTCCATGAGCTATTCATAGGCCACATCTACTTTCTGCTCCATTGCTGGGCACTTTTTTGTCTTTCTTTTGCATGACTGATGTTTAGCTTTGTTTGAAAGCAGCAGGGCAGCTATGCTATGAGAGCTCAATATATACCTGCCTGAAATCAGCTGTAAGATGTCTATCCATGCTACTGAAGACATTTTAAAATGAGGAGCTGTATAAAAAGTATGGCTTTGCAGACCCAAAACAGCAATCTAGAATTCGCACCTTTAACTCAGAAAATCTAAACTGTTGTTACAGCTTTGAAACATGGAGGAAAATAGGCTGTGATGAAGAAAGCTTCTTTTGATTACTTAAGTATTTCTTAATAATGAGGACAGTAAAAAAAAACAAAAAACATGGCATGAGAATGACATTATTTGGTGCTCACAGTGTTGTTATAAAAAGATCGTAGAATGGGAACAAGCAAATGTGTGTGCCATCCAAATAATTCAGTCTTTGGCAGAGATGGCTCTTGGAAAACATCAGCTGGAGGAGTTCTAAAAGGCTACAAAGGATTCAATCAGAGTTTGGAAAGTGGAAGCTATTATAGAATATAAATTAATGGAATCACACTCCAATTTCGATTACTCGTATGTCTTATCTCCTTCAATAAGAAATGAGAAAAGTGACTTGGCTGACCCAAAAAATAAAGATGCTGACCTTTCAGACACAGAATATATCAACCTTCATCCCAGTTGTATGCCAACTGAAGAAGGTCCAGAGACGAGATGGAAGTTCACGGCAGGATACAATTTTTAAAATGAACGTGCTAGTGCAAGTAACTCATTTAAAGATGAAGTCGATTTTCAAACAGTTGTCTTTTCATTGTAGGAATGACCTAATTGAGAGGTAAGGACCAGGACGAGCAATCAAGGATATTGCTAAGCTGTTCTTTAGACCTATGCAGTAAAAGGGAGTGAAACCTAAACACCAGATAGAGATGTGTGAGGGAATTTTTGTGATAATTTTTCTCCAATTAGGAAAAACAATACGTATGAAGGGTCAGTGTTTCAACTCATAAATATACATAATCCCTCTTTATCTGCATGATCTTTGGAGAAAAAATTACAGTGCATACCTCCTCAATTATCAGATGCTGCTTTATTGGCCAAATCCTAACCTATTTGCTGAGGAGATCTCATTCAGGGTTTGATCTCTCTGTGAAATAGGAAGCTCTGAAAGGAGTGGGCTTGTCCTCCATCATAACATACTGCCTTACTCTTTGCAATGTGAACTGGCACATCTGCCACTAACACGAGATGAAGAGTTCCCATTATGTTTATTTCTCTGTGCCCCTTTGAAGCACTACAAAGAGTAACGCTTATTAGGAAGAAATATTCCAGACCTTTCCGAGTTATTACAGGTCACCGAAGCAGCTCTTAGCCAAACTCGTGTTAAAGAACTCTTCAGCAACAGGTTGTGATCGACACTACAGACATTATTACAAACTCAAAGGTGGAAATACTGTTTATTTTTGCTTCTAATCTTCCACGCTGCTCATGGTCTTTATGCCATAGCAATAGCATGTCTTCACTCTAACCAAGATGAGACTACACTGCATACACACGAGCCCCTGTTGGGCTATAGGCTGGCTGGTTCAGATGACAGTGCCCTGGGCTCTGTGCCTGTAAGGGTTACACTCTACCTGGTTTAAAGCCATCATGGGGACATTTACCCAAGATCATGCCTCTAGCTACAGTATAACCAGCAGCTTGGCAAAGATGTTCCAATTGGAATTATTACTCCAATAATACTATATAATTGGAATAATTCTGATAGGTGATTATCAGTGTAATGACTCACTTTCAGTATAATGAGACTCAGTACACTATTACTTTAGAGGTTATTTTTGTTCATTTGTTTTGCAAACTGTTATTGAAAACCCCAATAAAACTCACTAACTCATACTGAAAATCCTACCAGATTCTTGAACCCCTGAAAACCCACAGAGGTACAGTAACCAAATTCACACTTGGCTGCGTCTTTACCAGCCCAGATGGATTCGTAACCACAATGCACTTCCAATATTTTGTTATCAACTTACACATAAAGTTCTCACTAGCTCCAATCCTGCCTTCCAGTCAGCCATCGATGTCTACTGATAACGACTATTTTCACGTCATTTTTATTGAGCAATTTAGAAATATCATGATCATTTATATAAAGCAAACACAATTCTGCTATCCATTAACCTTTTTTGCAAATAGACACTACAGCATTTGGATGAAAACAATATACCTTGGTCCCTTTGTACGCAGCCGTGGATTCCGCTCAGGGTATGTACCTTTGACGTCAAGCACAAGCAGACCAAGAGCAGCTACACCCATGAGCCTCTGATGTCAAATGATATCTAATTCACAACAGGTTACAACAAATTAAGCCCACAGAAGGTAGCAGATAGGCATGACTGTAAAATAAATGGGATCACGTTAAACACTTCAGCCCTTCCACAGATGGCGGACTGCGTACAGTATTATATTAGAAACAGATGCCTATGTAGATAAGCAATCTGACCTTTGATTAAAATTTATAAATAGAATCAGAACATCTTTTTAATTTTACTGCCTTATTTCATTTCTAAACAGACAATGCATTTCTGTGGCTTGTTCCGATGTACATCTAGCACATTTCATTTTTAGGTCTCGATTCATTTCCTGGGTTATACCACAACCAGAAGCAGAAATTGTAAAGCACTCTGGAAAAGATTTATTTTGCAACCTTTTTGACATAATCAAAATCAGCAAGTGCTAGAAATGTTCAGAGAAGTATATTCACGTTGCACAGTCACAGCAGTTTGGCAAACATTTCAGAATTCAGAGACCACTCTTGGAATAAAAAGCAATGGGCTGAAGAGAAGGAAATTGTAGGGCAAGGTTTGAAGTGGATCTTCCTAACAGTAAATGAGGCACTGGAATGCATAACCTAGGATCACCACAGATGCTCACAAGACAGGTTAGGCAAACACATCACAAACAGAAAAAAACATACTAGGAGCAAGAGATTCATCTGGCTGATCTGAGAGGAACCCATCAGCACTCTTTTCTACAATTACAAACAATATTTTCAGATACTGAGTTCTAACCAGAACTCTTAGCACAGCATCAGTCTTGCTTAAGCCCAAAGTCCTGCTGCTTTTCAGACCACCCTCCAAAAACCAGCAGCAGTAAGACAGATGCCAGCGTCCTCTAATGTTTTCTCTGCAAGTTTCCACTTGTCTAATTTAATGGCATCCTCAGCTAGTTTTCATGAATCTGTCCCCACACAAATACACGCTAACTCCTGATCATTTTCTACTGCCTTTCTTCTTCCTAATTCCAGGGACCCTGAGGGCAGTTCAGTATAAGAGACCGGGACAGCAGGGGCTGAAGGGAGCCAGGTAGGAACTGACAAGTTTACAAAGCAGTCCTGAGAAAGACAAGCTCATTTCCTGTTCCATAAATATCCACTCTAAATATTTAATAGGCAAAAGCTGAATGCTAATATATATATATTTTTAAAGTGATCATGGACTTCTATTGGAAAAAGAGTAGTAATAATAAAAAGTGTAGCAATTACAAATCCTCTTTTCAGCATGTGCTAGTATAATGTGTTGTGCTTTGCTTTTCATGAAGATCATTATAACTCTGGTGTGAAATTTAAAATAGCACTTTATAGTGGAAAATATGATGAATTTAAATGCAACAAAGCAAACGATGCACTTAATAGGACACTGTTATCTCCTCTCAGTTAAAAAAGCAAGAAAACATCTGCAAATGTTTATGTATGAAATCCAACATAGGGAAAACATTTGCAGTTTAGAACAAATAAGATAATTGAAAATGAAATAGCAAGATAAGGTGTTTGGGCGGAGGGAAGCAACGCAGTGAGGAAAGCCATCCCCATGACTACTGGTCCTTTCTCCTCCCTGCTCACTGCTGCTTGCCTCTTCTTGGATTCCAGAGCGTGCTTTATTCCTCAGCAGCCTTTCTGCAGACTGGCGGATTTGATCACAGTTGGAAATTGTGACACTGTGGTTTGTTTCAGAAAGAGAAGAAAGGAGAGTTTAAGTACAGCTTTAGCAGCAGATGGCTCTGCTTTGGAATCTTTTATACACAAAGGAGAAGTGTTTGCTGGCTTTGTAATCAACTCAAAACAGGAACAGAAATTTTGTTCACGACAGTGTGGATATGACTTGAATTTTTCATCAGGTAAGAAGTCAGAGAATCTATAAAGCTGTGTGAAAAGCTACTTAAATCTATCTCCTAAAGGATAACTGTATTCTGTACACCCTATATTAAAATTGAATAGAAAGTTTCTTTCAGATTGCAATACTTAGGAACTTAATGGACAGATAACATTTGCAACCAAAATATTAACTGGTCACTTTGAGGGGATGGAACTGTGCTTTTTAGGTAAGAAAATACTTAGAAAGTCTTTTAAAAACTCCTGTTAATTTAGACTATGTTTTAACTTTTTCCTTATGCATGTTTCACTAACGTTTCTGCATCTAGAGGAATGAAGGAATCAGGCTGAGTGGATTATTGTTTCTTAAGCGCTGAACTCTCACTGCCTATGGTAGAGAATCTTTTCTGAAATGAATGGATTAGGAATTGAATTAAGCAACAGACACGAGTTCTCTTGTTAAACATGGCAATCCTGTTCTTATGCCAGCTGTAGTTGCAGTTCAGGGACGCTTATTCCACTAATATTTATCAGTTTAAAATATATATAGTTCAACATTTTGCAGTGAGTTCTGGTGTATCTTATTTTTCTAACACTATGAATACTCCAAATGTTTAAACAAGACAGGTATAATTGTTTTATTGTCAAGGAAATGTTTAAATTGCCTTTCAGAATGACATGCACTAAAGTGAGCACTTTGTAATTCACAATATGAAGCAAACAGTGAAAAGAAATCCATCTTTTCTTCTGAGTAAAGAATGACAGCACGGATGATGAGTGTGCTTAAAGCTAATGTAACGAGTGAGCTGCTCAGAAGGCCAGCGTGGGGATTTGATCTTAATGGCAGGCAGTGCCAAAGGGGCCCCAATGCCCACACTGAATTACTAGGAGAGGACGTGGAACTCTCACTACCAAACCATCTTTTGCAGCAATGGATAAGTAAGTGAGAGGAGCACCAGACACCAGTGAGAAACTACAAAGCCCAGCTGAGCCACTGGAGTTCAATGGCTCTTGAAGCTTTGTTGACCAAGTTCTTATGGCATTCCCTCACTACAGCTGAAAGAGGGCCAACTGGCCCTGCTTAAGAAGACTACAGGGGTTAAAATTAGATCCCTACTATAAATTAAGGCATACTTGGAACATTAAACCACATACGGGCACATAGTTCTACAGCCACTTCTCATTCTAGCACGACTACAGTATAATACACTATTAAGGTATATTTTGATCAGAAGGACAATGATAACAGATCCTACAAAGGCTTTTTAAATCTTAATTTGAAGAACACAAAGTAACGTCAAGCATTAGTATGAGAATAAAGCAGTTCCGGATATAACTTTAGGTGCAATATCCTTTGGGTAGCTGTAGGAAGTTAGCAGTTATAAAATCGTATTTTTCAGTTTAGTCTTGGACTTGTGCTTAATCTTGCACAGGGCAGCAAATCGTTTTTATTCCCTAGGGATTAAATAGCAGCAATCATTTCTGTGAAAAAGTTGATGAAAATTCTACATATAAGAATTCTGTAATAATAAAACCTCCACCACGCCCTTCTTCTTCGTCTGCATCCTCTGACCTTCCACTGCTTCTCCATCCCATTCTCTCCACAGGGCTCACAGTGCTATGATATTTATTACTAGGAATGACGAATGATCTTCTTCCAGCAAGTTCTTCCAAAAATTCCTCCTCAAAAAGGAATTACGGTGAGTTGCTGGTTGAGTTTTGAAAGTTGTATGTATAGCTCATATCAACCCATCTTTAAATTTCAAAACCAACTCTCACATCCTCCTTTTTTCACTTCTCCAGGTTGGAAACACAGTGCTTTTCTGGCTAGAAAGATGGTGAGCCCTTTATTTCACATTACCTTTTTAACTCAATGATAAATTCAGACCTATCAAGAACTTCTGCTGAAGCTAATTCTTCCCACTACTATTAGTTTTGCAGTGTACCACATTTTTTGCTTGACAACTGTTGAAGTTAGGACAGAAAGAAGAGTCGACTCCGTATCTCTGGAGTACAAGCTGCATTTAACCACAGAAAATGTTGGGGGTATCATTTGTCAGCCTTGTACAACATTGAATGGGGGGTAGGCTAAAGGACAAGATAATCTTTGGCAACTGCAGCTAGGAAACCATCGGGTGTGTAACTAAGATGTGATCTTTGCACAGTTAACATTTTTATTTATTAGATTGAAGAAAAAGGATATGCTATCTCTATTACATAAGCAAAACAACGTACTCCCTTAAAGATGTGATTCGTAGAGGCGTTGAATACCACCTAAGCTCAAAATGCATCATTCTGCATTAAACCAGAGGGATTTGGTGAATTAGCTCACACTGCTTTGTAGTTTCAGAGAAAATGAAGGTATGATGTCTAAAGTAGCAATGTGATGGCAGGATCCAATTCTTCATTCTTCTGATCACAATAAAGCAACAGACTACTCTCACTGGAATTCCTCAAGCCTTGCTAAATCTTTGGCTGAGATAGATCTTGAAATATTTTATTTTGAAAAGCAACATTTATCTGCAGTTAGTAGAAGAGGATTTGTATGAAAACGTTCATGCAGTGTTAAACAGAGCTGTCACTGCTATTCCTCAAACATCACAGTCATAGTTCTCTAACAGTCAGTACAGAGCCTTAGAAAAGGAGGATCAGCCCCCACCCACCTTTCTATACAAAACCTCTAATACCAGACCGTTTGCTTTTCTTTTCAGAACTCATCAGTACAGTAATTACATCAGACTCACTTTTCAACTTCCAGGATTTAATCACAGTAATCGCTGCTTCCAAAGCTCCAAGAACAACATCATCTAAGTAATAAGGGGATGGACATACAGAGACAAAACCTTCCTAGCTAGCTTTTACCCATAGTCTGGGAGATGCTTCACAATGGATAAAACTATTCAGCATCCTAGAGAGATTTTACCCAATCAAACTATCCCAAATAGCAGCTATTCTCAGTTTCTGAACTTTGATACATGTCAATCCTCCTTCCTTGCAGTATTCTTGCTTATTACAGCCTACATATTAGTTACAACAGTGGGACTTTTTGGAAATCTTTGCCTGATTGTTATAATAAAGAGACAGAAAGAAGCTCAAAATGTTACAAACATTTTGATTGCCAACCTCTCCTTATCGGATGTACTGATCTGTATCATGTGTATTCCTGTCACAGCTGCGTACACTTTAATGGATTACTGGATATTTGGGGAAGCAATGTGTAAAATAAGCTCTTTCATACAAAGTATATCTGTCACGGTCTCCATTTTCTCACTTGTACTGATTGCCATTGAGAGATACCAGTTAATTGTAAATCCTCGTGGCTGGAAGCCTAATACCTCACATGCTTACTTGGGAATTATTTTCATTTGGGTTTTTTCCCTCATGATATCCATTCCTTTTTTAATATTTCACCAATTAACTGACGAACCCTTCACACACCTGTCCTTCCACAGCGATTTCTATAAGAACAAAGTCGTGTGCATCGAGGCCTGGCCTTCTGTGACAGAACGACTGATTTTCACCACGAGTCTGCTGCTTTTCCAGTACTGCTTCCCTCTGGGGTTTATTTTTATCTGCTATCTCAAGATATTCGTATGCCTCCGGCGGAGACACAGTAAAATAGATAGGATGAGAGAGAACGAGAGCAGGTTGAGTGAAAACAAAAGGATTAATCTGATGCTGATATCAATCGTTGTGACCTTTGCTGCCTGCTGGTTGCCTCTCAATATATTCAATGTTGTTTTTGACTGGAACCACGAGGCACTGATGAGCTGTAATCATAACTTAGCATTTACACTGTGCCACCTCGTGGCCATGATCTCAACATGTATCAATCCTGTGTTTTATGGATTCCTCAACAAGAATTTTCAGAAGGATTTGATAGGGCTAGTTCACCGCTGCAGATGTTCAGCGTCACAAGAGGAATATGAAAACATTGCCCTTTCAAATCTGCAAACAGATGTATCTAAGGGATCTCTGAAATTAAATAACCACCCTCCAGTGGATGCCTAAATTAATCGAGCAGCATCTACTAAAATTTGGTATTTTGCCACAGAAGACCTGTAGGTCTTCATCCTGGTACCTCCTCTGACCGAAGTTAGAGGTGGTCTTTGCTATTTAATGCAGCACAAACAGAATCATGTTCCCAAAGGCATACTGCTAACAAGTACTTTATGATGGCATTAATGCTAATAAGACATTTCCAAGAGTCTTAGCAGAACAACAACAATGAATATCAACAGTATTAACATCCAATTTTTTAATCCACAATCTCCAGGGCACTGTAAGTCTTTCTCTTGATGCAGCTGTCTTCCCTACACACCCAGCTTCACCCAAGCAAACCATGAATATTAAGGCCTCAGCTTCATCAGCTTTTTTACAAACTGATTTTTGCCTTTTTAATTTTCCAGCCCTGAACCCATCCCATCTCCACCAGGTTACTCTGCGCAGCAGTTTATAAGCAGTTCACGCTGCGAGGAAGGCCCCTCGATTACCCTCAGCCTTTGCTAACATTTTCCTTTCAGCCCTGGCACAGAGTTTGCTTTGCTTTGATACTGGTTCATCCTAGAAACTGAACCTTAACATGAGAAAAGGTTACAGTTGGAATTTCTTTTTTTTTTTCTCCTTTATTTTAAACGAGCACTAAAACAAGCCCCATTGGCTGTACTGCAAATTTGCATCAGACCTCTGCTGATCAGGATGAAATATGTACTTAGTGTTTCTCCTAAAAGCATTGCATTTCCCCAAGACCACCAGCACAGATCATTGCTTTCCCTCCTGTCATCATCGCTGGCCTTTACAACTGACCTTTTAGAATCTCCATTATGAAACAGACATGCTATGAACTCAAAGAAGATTGTTTGTTGCTGCTACTTACACAGATTATGGGTTTTTCTTTTAATAGAAAAAATAGTTTTCTGCTTTAATTTCCAAAATATCTTTCCCATGTCTCCGCACTGGCAAGAGGTCACACCTGAGGCATTTGCAGTTGTTTCTGTTTGAAAAGAGCTTAAAGACTCATAGAATCCTTAGAGTTGGAAGGGTTGGAAGCTTCTTCTGTTATGCAATGTATGGAAGCCTGAAGATATTGTATTGAACACAGCTTCTTTCAAATTAAAACGTAATAAAAATCATTTTCCAGTGTGGTCATAAAAATTAATGAAACCTATTCTTCACCCATGAGATAGCTCCAACATAAAATTCAGCAAAAATTCACTTGTTTCAGTGATACTTAGAACACTTCAGTCCAACAACCCTCTGTCTCAGAAATCAACTTGCTTTCTCTTGTTCAAGCTCTTAGGAAAATGCTCGGTTGACAACTGCTTCCCGATTCCCACTGAGCAAGATCTCAGTGAACCCTCAACCCATTGAAGTCATAAGGGCAGTGATAGTCAAAAGAGTAAGAAAGGCAGAAATACTGACATGGAAATCAAGTGTTCGAGTGACAGCTATTAATTTTGGCATAACACAGCACTTTTTTTTTTTTGCTAATTAGATCAAATATAGTGCATGTGAAGTAGATGGCATAAACAAGCACAGCTTAAACACATCTGCTTTCTGCATTACAGAAGGAAAATCAGGAGAGAGCTGAATAGCTAGCAGAGGCTAATGATCAGCTGTTGGGAGTATCTTAGCATTAATGGTTCACATTAATTCCAACCTTCAGTCAGTTCAATCACTGGGCTCCCCTCACTGCTGATACACACCATCTGCTTGCCCAGCACAACAGGCGTTGAACTGAGCAGAAAGCAGTAACCCAGCCTGCAACACTGCGACACATCGTGCAGAAGCAGAAGGGTGGGTGTGTATTTGCAGCTGGACAAGGGGAGGGTATGGAATTTGTTCTCTGCTGGGTGAGACTCCAAGGCACTGAAATGATTAATTAGCTCCATTTCACTCGCTTAGCTGAGAGCAAATCCGATTCGGGAATTTCACTTCTCGCGGAGGTTCCAGCGCCCATGCAGAAAGCCATCTCATCTTCAGGCCATTCCCAGGACAAAGTGCTGTAACAAGTTACAGCTGCTAGAGGCTGGGTTACCAGCCAGCCTCCTCTGAGGTTGGAACACCAGCCTCTACCGTGGTCTTTCTCAGACCCAAGAACATCATTTACAGCTTCAGGGCCGCTGACTGAAGCAATTCACAAGCACGTGACACTTACAATATGCTCCGCTTCTTTAGTATTCAACACAAGAGTTAAGAACTCGCACTTCTCATTGTGGCATGCATCTCGGATAGCATTTAGGGTTTGAATGAGGCTCAGCTGAGATTCCCAAGAGTGACTTTGGACCAAGTGTCTCCCATACCAGTACTGCCATCTCACAGCCACGCCCGAGCATGCTTAGTTTTTGCAGTAAAGGCATTTTTAATGGTTTAAACACAGCCAAGGAATGAACACTAGTCTAAATGATATGGTCAGAGGGCCAGCAGGAACTCTTGTGACCCTGAGAAGGCCAGGAATAATGGATGCTCCCCTGACTGTCCCACTGTAAGTGCTTAGGCAGTTCATATTCGTAACATTAAATAGCTAAAGAAAAAAAAGGCTGCTATTGCTTTTTGTGACACCAGCTGTCTACTCCTGTCATCATGATCAGGGTTAAGCAATCAACTGTTTCAGTCGGATTCGTGGAATAAGAGGTTCTTCATTACCAGGTGGAAGCTCTCTGAGCAGTGAGACCGCTTCAGACTCCAGTGTGAATAATAACACTTGTGCCTTGATTTCTTCCTCATTCCCCCCTACACTTTCATTTTACTCAAGTGCTGATGCTCCATTTCTGTTCAGAGCTTTCAGCTATCAAGTATCTCTTAATGCCGCACTTTCAAAAATCACTGCTAACTGAACAGAGTACCATCACCACCTTGAGGGTGCCACCCTCAGTGCCAAACATTCCTTCACTACATCCACTGATTTTGCATGCAGCCCGATATCTAATCTCCAGACAAATCAGTAGGAGGGAACTGATTTTAACAAACTCACAAACTCTATGCAAACGTACAAAGAAATTCTTAGCAGTGATGTGGGATTAAATAAAGAAAAACTGCATCAGGACATGTGTGAGGGGTTTCAGTCTCACAGGCTATACCACCTAAAGAACCACGTGGATTAATATATCCTTACACATCTTTGTACTTTATGGCTAATTGGTTTAACTGACAGCACGTTTAACTAGAGTTAGACATTTGGAAAATGGCATTTATTGTGAAAATAATTCTGTACAACAGAGAACTTGGTTGATTATTGATTGTAATTAGGTATGTGTACAAAAGCAGTGCCATTGCTGAGCATTATTTAAGTACTTGGATTCCTCCTGCCTACTGACAAACAAACATCATTTCCAGAAAACAGTCACATTGCCCAGCTGCTAGATATTACTGCTTATAATATTAGTAGGACAATTCTTGTGCAAACAGTTCTGGAAACTGCTTTAGCATTTCATATGCTCACTTATTAGACGAACAGAGACCAGTGAGAAGTGGGATATGTCCTTTTTCCAGGGGAAAAGGAATTTAAAACACACTGAATTCCCAGCATTATAAACACTCACCTAAAACCAATGCCAACAGATGAAGAGCATTCTCAGGGCTCACGGCACTGCCACCCCCTTTTGGTGAAGAAGGACAGGATCATAAAACAGAGAGGTTTCAAGGGAATTCATGACTCAAGGGCAGAGCAACTTTTTACCTTGGCACCTCATGATTTGTACTCAGATATTACCAGCGTGTTTGGAATACTGTTTTTCTAGATATTTTGCAAGGATTTGCCATTTGTCAGAGTGGAAGTTACCCTTCAGTAGCTCAGAAAATGTCATCTGCAGAACGAATAGTGCAAGAGTTTTTTCTGAGTGCTGCACTGCAGCCCAACTGGTACATATCTGCTATGGAAGTAGCTTCAACTATTGTGTTTTAACTCATTGAAATCTAAACAAGGATAAAGTCTTCTGATTTTTCTTGTTTAATTCAAAATCTTCACACCGCATTTCCCTGCATTATCGCTATTTATTTCCAAGTATGATAAAAACTCCTGGGGTGCTACAATGGCAAAAAAAAAAAGTTGCCATACTAAGTCCCCATCACACTGTTGTAAATGCATCAAAGCCTTTGAAACCTTTACACTCACATCCCCACAGCAAAGCAATACTCAGAGCAAGACAGAAGTGGCATGATCAAGACAGGACACACTGTCAACACATACATGGAGAAGACTGAGCAACAAATTGTTCAGAGAACTTCAGAAGTACCAGAGGAACTCCGTTAGAGAAAGGGCAAGCAGAAATAGCTGCAGTTATAAGCAAGACTCGATGTAACTTCCATTTTCTGTGCAATACATCTTATTAGAATCATGGAATGGCTTGGGATGGAAGGGACCTTACAGAGCACCCAGTTTCTAACCCCTTGCTGTGGGTTGGATGCCACCCACTAGATCAGGCTGCCCACAGCCCCACCCAATCTGGCCTTATTAGACTCAGCTCCAAAATATTTCATAGAATATATGGAATTACAGACAAGAACAGCATCAGGGAGACATTAACCCCAGCACTGCACATCCTGCAGAGGGGAAGGACACCTGCTTCTAAACTCAGGTGTGAACCCAGCCTGCTGCCAATGGAATATTTAAAAACAGTATTGAAAGTAATATTCTCATAGCAGAGCTAATCTAAAATAAAGCTCTGAGTAACTTCACAACAAAAGGTCAGATGGGCTGCAGATGTAGTCAGTGGAACCTCATAAACTCCGTAGATGTAGAATGACACTGTCCTTTCACTTCCATGCTAATAAGCCACTTAAAAACGCTCCACAGTGACAACGTTAGAATTATCTTGTCTGCAATTGCTCGTTTTTAAACAAGGTTCCTTTGGCATACAGCTTGGTTTCCATGCAAATGCACTGACTGATGTCTTTTATTTCATTTCATAGGCTTCTCTATTAGTCACAGGCTATTTACATAATGTGATGGAAGTGGCACCTTTGTGGAGCTATTCTCTGTGCAGAATTCATTTCACCCTCACACCTAGTGAGGAAAACTTGCTAGTTCATTCAGATGCTTTGGCTGTAACAGCCAGAGGAAACACAAATTTGTTCTTCCAACCAAGAATGGATACTATAGTCAAAAGAAGCTTACAAAGTTTGGGGTTCCTCCATAGAAAGTTGCTTACCCACATTTGCCACTCATTTCAGATCAGAGACATCTGCAGGGCTACTTACATTTCTCCAGCACCTACAGATCTCTCTCCCTAGTCATGAGTCCAAGCCTACAAACCTAACCATTGTCAGGCAACAAAATGATTACTTGGGGAATAAAATGGTTTGGGTGGTATAGTGGTATCAGATAATCCCATTTAAATTCTACTTGGATGCCATCTCAAAACATCACCATCATTTGTAAAAAAAAAAAAAAAACCTCACCATGACTGTTTTTGTGATCATGTTGCTATATCTCAAGTAGTTGGCCAATGGAATCCATGTAAACCACGCTAGATTGCTGTGTTGGGGTGTGAGGTTTCTGAGTTTGCTGAGTTTCATTTGGTTTTCATATATAAATGCCACCAACTATTTTCTTACACATGAGAAATAAAGGTAGACAAGAATAAAATTCAAGAAATTTGCTGTGGATCAGAACAAGAAAGGAAATCCCAGAGCAGTCATCCTACTGTCTTAGCATCTGGCTTAGTGACCATGAACATTATTCTAAGGCATAGGGGCATCCACAACCTTTAAGCATTCCAGAAGTTCCTGCCAAATGGAGTCAGACCCCACTCTTGTAAGACAGAAAGCCCCAAAAATGAGGCATATGAGGCTTTAACCATAGTTTCAGGTGCCCTTTTTTAGGTGTAACACCACTTAAAACTTTGCTTGTGTTTAGACATTCAAAACCATGAAATATGACATTTAATTGTTTGCCTGTGCTTCAGCTGAAGTATCTGAAGCCCCAGGGCTGAGTGGGGGCACAGGGCCGCGGCTTCTAATTAAAGAGCACACTGAGACCCCCTAAAAAACTGGCCACAAAATTAGTATTGAATCCAAAAGGAAAATCTGAGTTGACTGAAAGGTCATCAAACATAGGGAGATAATTACTGCTTGATGTTCCAGGAAACCCAGGCTCTGACACTAAATTAAAAGAAAAAAAAAAAAGCAGCACTGGAAGCCTTTGATGAAGGATAACAAAAAGATTCTTTCTTTCCAATTCCCATCATGCAAACAGACCAAGCGTGGAGATACTGAGGGCTTTATACAAGAAAACACCAACCATCGAGTAAGCCTGAGCACCCTGCTAAACTTCAAGCCCTTTTTTTCCACTGACATAGACGACAAATCAAACTTTTCAAAGGGAAAAGTCTTTTGTTGTTGTTGTTATATCACTTACTTTTCTGACTGACTCATTTAGAGTGTTGATTAGCTTTTTCTCATGCAGATTGGGCTCCTCGCCTCCTTCCAAAATGAAAACACACACCCTGCTAAGACTGCAGGGGTGCTGAGGTTCTGACAGGAGGCTCAGTGGGGCAAGTATTTGAAGCAAAAAAGCAGACAAACAAACAAACAAGAAAAAAAACACTTTCAGTATTTTTTGCACAGAGGGGATCTGCAGCAGCTGTACAAAAAGCGCTGGAAAACAGCAACAGCAAGTTAGGAACAAAAGAGGTTGTGAACAAAGAAAAACTATGAGCAGTCAATATAATTAAGAGCTATAGTACCTCTACTGCTAAGAAATAATAGCTACTTGTATTCGTGGAAAAGCTGAAAAAATACCAACCGCTCATTTAAAGCTTCATGTGGGATCACAGAATCCTCCAGGATGGGAAGGGACCTCTCGAGATCATCCTCTGTGCTCAGTGCATAATCATAAATTTACCTAATTAAAACTTCAAAAGAAAAAAGCTAAAGAGCTGCAACCCCTTTCTGCAACATTCAAAGGAAAAGAATCATTTTCATTTGTTTCGTTTCTTTTATCACATTTCTGATCTGCCCTTAGTTACTGGGGACTCTGGGAAAAGAATCAGCACTACTGCTGAAAATTGGGAAAACTCCTGTGTCCGTATCCTGCAGTTGGCACCGACACCCAAGAAAATGTTCAAAGGCACTTCCATCAAAGTGGCTGAAGTGCTAAAAGCGCAAGGAGAACGGAGGGCTGTGGGTGGCAGGGCTAAAACTAACCAAACTTACAGAGATGTGGAAGAAGATCAGACCCCCAGCTTCCATGCTCACACTCTAGGCAGCACTTCAAGGAGTGAAGACCCACTTCATTGCCCAGACTAGAGATGTGCTTTCTTTCCAGCTGGATCAGCAGCAGCAGGTTCAAAGCACCTGCAGATCCAGGCACTAGGGCTTGTCAGAAGAGGAAGAGAGAAGGCAAGGTGGGTAGGAATAGATCTGTGGAATTAGGGAAGGAAGAAGAGCCCAGCATGGGAGCCTGCACTAGGAGGGACTGGCAGGGATTGTGTGAGGGGTGCGTGGCACAGCAGCGGCTGGACTACAGCAAAAGAGATCTGTGGTGTGGGCAGCAGACATCTTGGAAGGATCAAAGCCTTATTTTAAATCTGTCCATTCCAATTCCAGCAGTTGAAGCCAGAAATAGCACCGGCATAGCAGGAGCACCATATGGGGAGCACACTCCTCTCCAAGATGGGGTGAGGGAGCAGGGGTCAGGCTGCGTGCGCTGTGCGTGCGATCTCATTTCAGTGCTGAGCATTTGTCCAGGCTTTGGCTTTTAGAGTAAACACGGCGTTAATCTGATTGTGCTAAAGGTAGCATGCAAGTAATATGTGCCTCGAGGAGCAGCTCGATTGCTCTAAAGGTAAAACAAAGTCAGTATGAAAGGCTGACACACATTCTTTAAGATCAGATTTGACAACCGTCCTCCTGATGTTATTAAACATAAAACATAGATGCCAGTAAATTGCAGAACTTCTGGATTCTCATCATCCAAGCAAGCTCCTCTGGTCCTTTTTTCTATATCTCTACCATGCTCTGCAGCACTGGCCTCCAAAATCACTATGATTCAATTGATGCAGCTGGCAGGAAACTCATGGGCACTGATATACATACACTCTGATTAGGTCTGTCTAGTGACAACAGGAACAAAATTTGCTTTTGGCCTCACACATTTGCCCAGACACACCAGGCCCTTGCCTGCTTCATCAGCTGCTCTGCACCACGCCTGCTCACCACTGACACGGGACGGGGAGGAGTAAAGCTGCAGAGGAAGAAGCATTTCTACATCACATCCCCAAGCGAGGACCACCAGGCAGGGGCAGGTGCCGCAGGCAGCGTCACGGGGCCAGCATGACAGCACTCGAGTAAACAGAGCTGGCATAAGGGCAGCACAGAGGCTTCCCCACACCCCCATCTGGGTAGGCAGGCTCACTCCTGGGCACGGAAATGTCATGGACACATCGGAGCCCTGTCAGGGTAATGCAGCTGGACGCCATTGCTCCTGAAGGCTGAGCCCCAGGACAGGTGGTATCTGCTTACAGGAAACCTGTGCTGATGTGCCTGTGCTGCTCCTACACTGCAGACAGCTCAGAATGAGCCTCGCGTGGAATGGGAGCTCAAAGAACGTGGCCCTTAAGCCTGACCTGCCCAGCCCACCCAGCAGACCCCAGCTGATATTTACAGCAGTTTCCACATTGCCTCCAGACTCTGCACCACAGCTGCAGGATTTATTGCTTTTCTACCTTTTCTCTCATCGTCGGTTGCACTGGGACCTCTCCCTGACCCTCTCCATCAGCACAATGTGCCACTTCACTGCCCAAAGGCATGTCCCATGCACTGGACAGCCAGCAAAGCCAGTGAAAAACCCACAGCTGGCAACTCCTTCACATCCTGCCACCAGCGTACCAACACCAGCTGTAGGCAGAGCTACAAATAAAACAGCAGCTTACCTGAACACATTAATTTCTACACAGATTGCTGAATTTCTAGTTCAAAGGCTTCTGAGGATTTTGGGGAGGTTGATTACACATTTCAGAGCAGATGGTTGGGGCTATATAAAAACAATCCTCTTTTCTGTTCAGCAATTAGATTAATCTACTACCTGGTTTTAACTTCTCAGCAGCCATCTTCCTGCAAAAACAAACGCTTCCCAGTCCAGGTCAAAAAGCCTTGAAAGGCTTAAATATTCACAGAAGTAATGATAGAGATGCTGAGAACATCTCCTCTGTATAGCAACAAATTGCCTCAAATGCCCACAGCTGTAGGTAAGACAGAAATCTCACCTAAGTTGCACTCACCAGTGCACTGAAAGCACCATAAAGCACTTGACTTATAGGATCAAAGGCAGGAAATGTGTCATCATCAGGGGCTATTACGAACAGAAAAAGGTTTTACCCATGCTGAGATCCCAAAAGACACACAGGAAACAGATTAGTCCTGTCTCAAATCCCGTTGCCCATTTCTACCTAGAGCAGCACAGCCTTCAGAACCCTGCTGGCTCTACCTGGACCCTCAGTTTCCCTCTGCTTCCCCCTCTCCACCACTCCCTTACTGGGAAAGAGCAAAGACAAAGCTTCTCACAGTATTTAGCAAGAACATGGACATGATGCAATGGCCCAGAACCGGGATTTAACAACTCATAATTCAGGTTTACTAATCAGGACAATGCAAATTAAAGTTTTGATTAGGGAGCCAAAGGAGGACAGGGGGGAATAGGGGACTTTCAGACTTTACAGCTGTAGTCTCTGGGTCAAACAAATCGCTTCCATTCACTTGAGTCATATTTTAATTAAAAAATAACAACAATTACAAAGCAAGGGAAATCAAGGGATAAGCTTTGGCTCCATAGAGAAAGCCATGTGACAGTCCCACATCATAGCAGGCTATCAGACAGCTGTGGTTTCACCAGACCCACCCCTTGCCTCCCTGGGGCTTTTGTCTGAGTAGAATTGGAGATCTTGTTCATGTCTGCACTCATCACTGGTAACGCACAGATCTTTTTTGGGAAGCCTCAGACTTACCACACATGTACTGTAAACCCAACTGTACCTGCACAACAAATCCAATGACTCCAGAACACAACGGGTTTACTCTTCATGCACAGGCAACCCACTTTCCAGAGAGCCCCTGTGAGAGGCAAGAGAACAACCGGCGTCAGCTTTGAGTTATAACAACAACCAAGAGCTACACTTCATAAAGAGTGGCTTAAAACTAGAGTGAAAAAGGAGCTGCTTTCCCACCACAAGTCTCTGATCTCAGTAGATCAGCTGGAGCTCATAGGCTGGGCAGATCTAAACCAGGTTGCACAGAAGGCACTCAACCGTTCAGGTGCACATTATGAGGAACTCCAGTTTTTGACAGCCTGTGCTTCTGGTGAGGACTCCAGAAATTAAAATTCGGCAGACACTGGGAAGGAATTAATCCCAGGAGCAGCAATACCCCAGCACCGAGCACAGAGGGGACACAACCAACCTCAGACAGTTACAGAGATGCCAGGACCGCCTTCGTATCACTCTTGGAGCCAAATTCAAGCCTGCTTTGCCTTCTCTGCTGTTCATTCCATGTAAGTGCCAAATGACGTTAACATGAAGGCTCCCTGAAATTCCACCTCACTAACATTTAACAACAAGCTATTGATTTGTGTCTGTCTGGTGTCAAGACTTGTCAGCAAGCTGCTGTGAAGGACATGTGAGTAGAGAGTGGCACTCCAGAGACATTCAGCAGCCACTGCAGCTCCCAGTGGGATCCGCACGCTTCGGTAATCCAGACAGTTCCACTTTCCCAAGGCAGATGGCCAACTGATCTGACAGTGTAGAGCAGGGCTGCACTAAAGGGCTTCATTACACAGTCTGCTTCCTAGTATAGCTGAACACCTTCAGATCATCTGGAAACAGCAACAACAACAAAGGAAAAACAACAGGAATGCATTAGTCCCGAAACTGTCCTAAGTTAGAGGCAAAGCAACACACCATTAAAAAAGTCTTTCCTAGGAAGTGTTCTGTTCTTGGAATGTTGGAAAATTTCTGGAGAGTGTGGATTTATTTAAAAAAAAATCACTTCTGTTCTTTTCTCAGTTTTGAAAAGGAGGAATTAAAAATGACCCAAACTCTTCCCACATCACTCTCTTTAACTGTATTGACATTTTGTCTTTATCTCCAGAGACCAGGGTTAAAGTTTCCCTGCAGTCACAAGTTCAGGGCTCGATGGAATTGCTTCAGTCCTTAATAATTATTTGTCCACATCATAAAACTATTACCTCTACCCCCCCAGCTGCCTCCATTAGCCTCTGTTGTTTGGCCAAGGCAGCAGGCTGACACGCTGGGCTGGGCTGGCTGGGCAATGCAGGCACTGCCCGCACAGAGCATGCTTCCAGCTTAGAGTGCTGATTGCTTTGAGGGGAGAAAAAGAAGGATCAATTCCACACAAACTTTAAGAGGAGTGATTACTTTATTGACTTATTTCCCAGCAGCTCATGGGTGCAAACTGTTCTTGACATTGGAGAAAATCGAGGTCATATCGTGCTTAGATTGTATCTAATTAATTTTTCATACTAAAAATGTTTTCCAATTCAGATGACTGATATGCAGTTATTTAGAAAGCAGAAGGAGCAGACGGGAAAAAAACAAATCCCTCAACTTTGTTCCCTCAACAACCTTTTACCTATGGCCTTGCTCATCACATTGCAACCACTACTTTTGAGCAGGGAAGGAACTACAGAGAAAAATGCATCTTTAGGATTTTAATGTATCCATTTCCATGGCCTTTAGAGTTATCCTTTCCCACTCAAGCCAAACTCTTCAGGGTAAAATCCCCTATCACAGAATGCTGATCTCTGGGCTACCTTGTGCTAGGCAGGAGGACAGCAAAAGGAAGTGAGAGACCATTGGGTCACCTTCATCATCACCTATGAGTAACATGGGGCCATGGAGAAAGATACACAGGGAAATCTGGAGTCTGCCATGGCTCCTTGTCACCTTCAAGGTGCAGTTGGCTAACAGGCAAACGAAGAGCATCCCACCAGGACAGCTGAGCAGGGGCAGGGCAGGGCGTGCTGCAGAGCCACACAGCAGCAATCACAGCTGGTACAGAGAGGGGAGAAGCATCTGTCCACCCATCCTGGGTACAGCCCTGGTTTGCACGAGTGGTGCAAAGGCATTTCTGCCCTGCTCCTGCCAGGCTGCTCGCCAGGCAGCATTTGCTAGAAAGTCACAGGGAAAGGAAAGTAAGTGCTCCTTAATTATAGCCCTTCTGTTGTTCGACACAGGGGTTTTATTAAGAGAGAGAGCACAGAGGGCAGCTAATCAGCTGCTCCTAACAAATGAAGTTCCAGAGAGAGATTTTTCAAGTGATTAGTGGTGCAAACATGAATTTCACAACTTGAAACCCTTGCATTTTCATCCAACAGCTACCTTCATTATGCAAGAAAGGATCAGAAAGGGACAGCTGACAGCCAATACAGCCCAAACGCTGACGGCTTTATTACCAGAGTACACAGACTTAAAAAATGTACTTTGCAGCTCTGTTTCCTTAGTCCAAATAGCCCCACAGGTTCCACGTGAGGCTTTAATTAGAAGCAAAAGCCCTCAGTGTACCTTTGCACATACAAATCTTGCATGACAGAATATCACTCACTGGCCAAAATGCCATTCAGCAGCATCTTAGCACCGCCACTCCCATGCTCCTGTTAGAATCTCTAATGACAGAGCCAATAGCTGCCAGCAACTTACAGGCTGGAACAGGGAGTGGAGCAGCTCAGAGATGGATGACACAGCCTGATGGGAGCTGATGGTAAGCCTGGTGGCAGCACATAGCTTAGAGGCTTGCCTACCTGCCAGCACTGGGCGGTGATGTGCACTTGCAGCTGGGATCGGAGCACCCAGAGCTGGGACTTGTTCAGTGCTTCTGCAGGGAAAGCTGAGCCACAGAAACTCAGACAAGAGGACCTGTCCAACAGATCACAAACCAAATTTAGCTTAAAAGACAGCGTTAACAAAACCATCACATGTTTACCACTCATTGCTTGATTTTATGAAGGAGAGAGTCATACAACTTCACCAGCAACTTAGTGCCTTTCTAAGCAACAGGGGTTGGTGGGCACCAGGTTGAAGTGTGTGAAGCTGATCCTGAGTCCCCAGCAGCCAAAAAGGAAGACATGAGCTGATGTTCTTTCTTTCTTCACGCTTGAATCCCTGAGTTTCTGGTGGGTGTCATCTCCTATGCCTTCACCTTCTCCCAGCTCTGCAGTGCAGCATCCAGCCCTTGAGGGCAGGGAGCTCTGAGCTGAGGGCATGGCAGTCACAGCACTGCTGCAGCACTGCTCCTTCTGTGCTCTCACTATAGGGCACTGCAGGACATTCACTGTGTAACCACAGCCTGCTGCTAATGGGGAGTTTGCCACTCGAGAAATGCCAGGACTTACAATTACCATTAAAATGAACCTGCCATTAACAGTTACACTTCACTGTTGACCATGGAAGCACGAATTAAAGCTCTGTCTATACACCAGATTGATGTATAGACTATTCTCCACCTATAGTGAAACCAAGCACCAGCGACAGCCATGCTCAGCCACAGACACAACACCTTTGTTATTCTGGATCAAAACAGAAGCATAGAATTATTAAGGCCAGAAAAGACTGCTAAGAGTACCCCATCCCTCCAGGCAACAACCTCCTCTGCCCTGCTCTCGCCCATGCTCATTTCCAGATGCTGCTTCCTACCATCTCCAGGGCAGGTGCCTCATCACACCCCACCTGAGTGGTCCCTCTCGGACAGACTCATCCCAGTGACACACACTTCAAGTCACAGTTTCCCAAACCCCGAATTACCCCACACATGGGTGCACTGCATCCAATCAGGGATGTTTTTTCGCTTCCTTACACAGCTGCAAAAGCACACATGAACACATGCAGGTCACAGGAGTAAAGGCTGACCACCGTGCATATGCATGCTCACAGTGTGATCAAGATACGAGAAGGAATGGGTTACAAAAATACACATTTGTCAACAGGAGTGGAACAGCTGAGGCCAATTTTTGTTTTTGCTTCTGCACTTAGATATGCTTTGTAGATATTTCCCTTCAGCAAACGATTCAATCCATCACAATTAAAGTAACACAATGTAATCTTCCCTTTGATTTAATTGTTCCCCTTCTGCCAGATATGCTGGTTCAAAATACTTTCAAAATGCATTCAAAGTATTTCTTAAAGTAGAAAGATTTTCAAAATTAGCACAAATCTCCTCCTAATGGGTTCAGAACTATGTGCTGAGAGTCTTGCAACGCATTGATTTTTTGGTACTTAATTTAAAAAGATTTCCAAAGCATGCCAGCAGGAATCTGAGCTGCTATTTCCCAGGAAACTCTCATGGACCTCAAATCCCCTGGCAGACCCATCTGCAGCCGCTCTCTTCCCCACGTGGGCTGGACAGAGCTGGCGGAGCAGCCCATGGGAGCACAGCTCACAGCTCACCCAGCAGCATGGCTCCAGATCAAAAGCAGCGGGGAGGGTTGCAAACACCGGGACGGTACAAGAGACACTGGGAAAGAAGCCAAGCAGAAATCTGGATGGCATCTGTAACTTGGTGGATGATGCTCAGGAAGATGGGATGCCCAGCTGTCAGGCTCTATGCCCCAGCAGCTCTGCTCATTGCTAACTTTGGCAGATCTGACCTAAGATCTCCTCCCCATGCTCCTCCGGAGCTGAGAGCGGCTGCCTGCTCCTGCTCACATTAGCTAAAGCTCACGCACCACATTCTGGGAAGCAAATACACCAAACTGTCAGTGCTGCCGTAGGAAATTATCACATGCCATCTTTGCAAGAGTTAGAGTAATTGTGCTTTCATGAGACTTGGCTCTCCAAATTGCAGAGCTGCTGGCAATAATTAAGAGAAATGGCACACACCAGTGTTGTAAGGATTTAGGCTTCCATTAGCTGTAGAAAGAGGGTTTTATACATCAGTTGCTGCAGGAACCTTTCCTCGATAAACGATTCAAAGGGAACAATTACCCACACCAAGCTGCAGAGCTGCACATTGTGCTACAGCACTTGTCCCTGCTCACCCAGAGCTCTGCAAACTTAACAAGGCAAGGGATGCTAAAAAGATCAGCACATCCAAACTTCTACTGCAGCAGGTGTGCACCAGGACCCAAAAAAATTCCCATGGATGGAAATTTTACTTATCTGTACTTCAATACTCAATAATTAATACACCAAGACTTGTATTTTTACTTCTTCTGTCTGCATTTTTATTAGTCTACCTCACCTGAAGATGTCAGAACCAAATACAATGCACATTTGCATCAGTGAGAGATTTATCCCTCAACTCCAGCAGAATTAAATGCAAATCTCAATGCCAAGTTTCTATCACACTGTGATACTATTAATACTACGCATATAGTCACATCAAAGACAGAAAACATGCCCTCCTAGAACAAGGATGGTATTTGCAGCACACACAGTGACGTGGGGAACACTGCACATCAGCAGCACAGCCCGGACACACAGAGGTGAGTCTGTGGACTACAGGGAGAAACCGGGCACTTCTGAATGATAAAAATAATAACGTTAAGGAGCCCTGCTGCAGCTTTACTCTTCCAGCTTCAATGCTGAGTTCACCTGTTTGGCAAGAAGCAGGGTGCTGGTGCCACCTGCTGCCTGCTCCGAGGTGGGCAGATCAAAGAGCTGCAGCAAACTCAGCTGCTTCGTACAAGAATCACCCATGCTGTGCCTCCCGTGAGCCTTTCATACCAGGGCTGGCAGACATCCAGCAACGTTCACCACTCCTCGAGTTACCTATAGATATGCGTGTACAGCTCTGACTGACACGGCCTTAAGTTACAGTGGAAAATATATTAGATAGGTCAAAACATCAAGTTAAACCCAAGGGAACGATACCAGAAGGCACAGCTCTAAGATCATCCACTAAGAGGATGCCTTAAGGCATCATACAACGTATCATCTCTACTGCATCACCAAGTGAACTTTAATTTGAGGCTGGCCAGACTGCCCACTAACACGCTGCTCCTGGGATTCAGCAAGCAGCACCTCTGCTGAATTGCTTACAGAAGTGAGTGCCCAAACATGACTGAGGATGGCTGCCAGCAGTGCCACTTTTATTACATAATGCGCGTTTCCAAATTGCTCACGCTCATGTGCAATCCTTTACCACCACACTTGCTCAACACTCTTGAAGGCTACAAACATGTGCCAGCAGAATCTAGAAGAGGATTTGCCTAACGGTGACATAATCGGAGTATTTACTCCAATACACGGTGATAAACAGCCAGGATGACCACATCACATCCACGGGATGGTGGCTTACAGAGGAAAGGTCAGATATCTCCTATTGTCCAAATACAGCATCACTCCCCCAAAGCCAGAGAAGCCACACCAGGCCAAAGGTGGGTTTGGACCAGAACACAAGTGAGGATGGAGGCATCCAGAGCAGTGACTGCTGCTCTCAGACAGGTTTGGCTAGGCCTGATCAGATTGGCTGAGCCTACTGGTGGGTCCAGTTTCAGACAGGCTGGACTAAGTTTACCCAGCAAAACTTGGCTAGGTCTGTCAATACTCACTGCTCACCCTGAGACCTCAGTGTGAGAAGATAGAGGATGGGGAAAGCCCTAGCACACACTCACAGGCCTCTGTGGGCAATTTGTGACACCTCTGTGTGACTTCAGCCTCCCTGAATCTGTCCCTCTCTGTTCACTGCTGCTTGCTCTTAACCTGTGATCCCATCCCTGAACACTAGATACCAACCTGCAAACATCCAGCAAGTGCAGGAGCTTGTCCTCATGGGGCTGGCAGCTCAGCATCCTCCCTCCCAGCAGCTCCCCACAAGCAGCCTGTCTGTCAGAAGGAAATCACTCCCTGGGAAAGACCAGCTGTGTCTGCCAGGCACTCTCCCAGTTTAACTCATACCACCAAACCTAGCCTAGGCACCAACTGGCCAGTGAAGAAACCACTTTTTCACAGGGCAGCTCCATTCATTGTGACACTAAGACTGCTCATTACCTCCATTCCTCTGCTCAGAAAGAGCAGAGAAAAAAATCACTGTTCATCTGTTTCAGAATTTGATGTGGTGTCAGTGAAAGTGTCATTTCGAAAGGTCCTGACAGAGCTCTTGAGGAAGAAGGGCCCCAGCACTTGCAGCCCTTGGAGCAGCTGCTTTTCCATTTTGAGAAGGGTTTAAGATGGCTGGAATAGTCCACCTCTTCCCACCAGCCCTGCATTAGAGCTGGTGTCAAAAGTTCATCTGATAATGACGCCATCAGGAGGTGAAGAGTAGTTTAAATTCCTTGGGTTAGATTGTCTAGCTGGGGGATCCAAGCAGACCCCATTGACTGGACCCCAAGGACTTAACCAGTGCAGAGTCCAACAGCGGGCAGCTCACATTCCTTTTGCACAACTGCTACAGACCAACATGGTACATCCTGCAGAAATGTGTGCTGACTACTGCAAGTATCAAATCCACCCCTCATCGTGGTGAAGAAATCACCAACTTGCATCCCTGCTTGTCCAGCCTCACACCTCCCCCACTGTGGGACTTCAAGGCAGCAGGGCTGAAGGAGAGAGCTCAGCTCCCTCTTCCCCCCACCCCCGGGTACAGATGCCCAGGAGCAGTTTGCAGAGACTCCACAAAATGGCACAGCTGTTAATAACAGTACTGGGAAAGATGCTTTAGCATCTCACATAAAAGTGATTTATGCCTTTTTGCACAGCTTCTGAAGCATAGTATGAATGAAGCAGGCAGGTAACCATAGAAATCAGGCAGCTTGTGCTTGCAGGAAAGCTGACTAGCAGTATTTTCAAACTGGGAACCTGTGAAAGACCTCTGTGATCCCACAGAATTGGCTAAGGCAGCACACCCCAGACTGCTGGGTACGGTTTTGCCAAGCAGCTGATTTCTGAGGTGGCAGAGCTGCTGAAGGCTGACAACACCAAGACTGCACCCAACACAGCTGTGGAAAGCAGAAGACAAGATCCAACTCGCCTGCAGATGCTTTCAGTGTGACAGCCAGCTCCACCTCGGGAGGTCTAGTCCTACCCTGGAGCACTTGCACACAGCTCCCCAAAACACACAGTTAAGCACTTAATTTAACAATTTACCAATTTAAGCACTTAACATCAAGTTCCTTCAGCTCTCATGGCTCTTCTACCAAGTCTGGAGGAGACACTGCTGGAGTCAGAAAGATATATGCTGACTCCATCAAACCCAAGCTATCCTCTGCATCCATTCCTCAGCATCTGAGGAGGGAAAGCAGCTCAAATTTTCTTCCACATCCCAAGTACATAGGAAATTTTGTACGTTCCAGTTTTGCATAAAAATGCCTTGCTTCCAGTGGAGTTTCATCTCACTTCTCTTTCTGTCCTTTCAATGCAGAGAATCACAATCAACCCAAGCCAGAATCCTCCCAGCACCCAGGAGAACTAACACGGTAAGTTACAAGCAGCTAAGGACCTGGCCACCGTTGAATTTCAACAGCAAACCTGTTTTGTTGCAGCTGTGTGCTGCTCTCTTGACTTTCCAGTAGGCTGGAGAGAATAAATTGCTGCAGTTTATCCCCATACAGCTGACATTCCCGCCGTGCCATCACTCACAAGCAGGGATCTGCACATTAGAAATGTAACCCCCCACCCCAGGCAGCATTCAGTCCTCGGAGGGGAGCTGAAGGAGAGGACACTTTCCACTTCAAGACTCAGCACTGCCTCAGGCTGCTGGCAGCAGGAGCCCCAAAACCAAACTGATGGCTTAGAGGTGAGTAACACTTTAACTTCCATCACATTGATTGTGCTCTCAGGTTACGTGCTGGCTTTTTGGGAGGGGGGAAGGAGAGGCGGGGATGACAGTGCTCCCCTTCCAGCATGTTGAGGAGCTCTGCTCTTCCCTGTGGGCTCATCAAGAGTGGGCTTCTGGGCATCCTGGCAAACCAGGAGCTCCAGCCCTTCAGTGTGTCTGCCTGCATGAGCATCTCTCACCTCCACGATTGACTCTCCCCCTTGAACATTTCACCTAATTGATGAGTTACTTTGCAAGCAGCAAAACCATCAGTATTTGACTTAGTGTCTTGGGCTGGGAGAAGAAGGGAAAAGCCCACCAAGCATCCAGCTGCTGCTTTACACTTGGCTGGGATGCAGGCTCAGGTGTGCAGCACAGCATCCATTGTGCTCCACAGCCTCTTCCTAAAGACAGCTCACCAGAAGGTAAAAAGAAAAGAGAAGGGACAGAGATGCTACAGGGAATAAGGCAGCCAGAGAATATAACACCTCTTTTCAGGGAGAGTCTTTTCATAGCCCTGGGAACTATTTGCAGCAGAGGTACCAGGAATAGAGGTACCTTTCAGCAGTAGCAGACTGCTCTGACCCTCTAGCAGTGCCTCATTTGCAGCCACAGAATTTCACACTCCAACAATAAAGCTACCATCATATGCCTTAAGAACACCTTTCCTGTTTGTGCAGCCCCAGAAAAAGAAATTTTTACATGCTGTTTCTGGCATATCACAGGGGTGGTGAAAACAAGGGACAAGTGGAGATGGAAGTTTGGAGCCTCCCAACTCCAGGTGCAAAAAGCAGCTAAGGAACAGGCATTTCCTTGACAGAGCAGGGAGCAAGGCATACCCAAGTGCAGCACCTGCCACTTGGAAGAACCTTTGTTCTCTCTTTTGCCTGGGTATCAACTCACTCCTTCCAGATTTTGCTTTTCATTTGTACCAAGCAGCAGGTTGGAGTATATGAGAGCTCTTTTTAACATTGTGCCATCTCCTAGAGAAATACCCAGCTGTTACTTCAAAAGGCAATGAGTAACTGCAGTGGTTCACTGCCAGAGAGAGGAACTTCACCTATTTACTAAAATAAAATTAGCAAGAATTGTAACTCAGCTCTATCTCTGTTGCATATTTAACCTACGAAACTTTAAATGTAGTTACTGATCAGAATCAAACTGTGGGGGAGAGGGAAGCAAGCAGAGGCAACACCCTGGCATTCCTGTGTCCTGTTCTGCCGAGATGCCTCCAGATCATTCCCTCATGTCCAAAGTCTGACATGGGACCACCCCTCACTGCCTGCCAGGGGCTGCCCCACTGCAGCAGCTGCAGTCTGCATCCATCGTGCAGCTGAGCACTGCCACGCAAACCCAACACGCGCTGGATGAGACGTTTCTGTCCTCCTGAGAATTTCCAGCAGCGAAGCATTCTAGCTTGCCTACAGGACACTTGAGCAGGAGTTTAGCAGACAGCCCATCCTTGTACCTTTCCAGCAGATAGAAATGTCAAGCCCTGCTGTATTTTTAGGACTTTTCTACCTAGAAAGTTTGTATGTCAGCTGCTAAAAAGACAGCAACCCGAGCATCCACAGAGATCACTTCCTAGGTACACTGCTCAGCAATGGGAGTGACACCTGGCAGATCAGGGGCCAGCAGCAGCTCAGGCTCGGACCACTGGTGGTGATCATCACATAAACATTTTACCATAGAAACCTTTTCACAAGAGGGAAGCAGAGGCATTGTGACCAGAAATCCTTACCACCAACTAGAAAACAGAAAAGAGCAGTGTACAAAGATGAAATGCAATCTGGGGCTATAAAAATAAGCTGCAACTCACTTTTCTAATGAACTGTCATTAAAATCTTGAGATTTGGGCACTGCACCATCTACAAAGATATCATTCTGTTTTACTTCAAGTCAAGCACCAGCTAAACCCAGCTCTGGCTTTCAGCTTGTCTTTGAGTGGAAATGAACGTATTCATCTGCAATGCACTCAGGCTGCTTGACAGGCCAACAGATTTGTCTGCCACCAGCTGCTTCCAGATCAAATGCCACACTCACTGCTAAAATTAGACCGATTGTATTCCTGGAGGGGATCCTGCCTGTGCCCAGCCTTCTCCTGGGCTCCCCAAAGGCAGAGCTCACAGCTCAGCACGAGCCAGGCACATGCAGCTTCGTGGAAGCCCAAACATCACTGCTCATCACTTGAACTTACCTCTTCTCCCCCATGAAACAAGGGAATGGCACATGCCACTGTCATTAGATCTGGTCATGAGAGCTAAATGCCATTACTTCCTAGTGTTAAAAAAAGCATGAGAGCAGGTGCATGTATTTTTCATTTGAGAAACATCTGTGCAAGTGATTTAACTCTATGCAACATTCTGCCAGCTCAGTTTTCTACAAAATGGCTTGGGCTTCGGAAAATCATTTCCTAGTTTTGTTTGCACAGCAATGGCTTAATTTAGGCTGCTTGAGTAACGACTCTGAGAACTGACACTTCCAACTGCAGCACCTACACCTCAGTTCTACAAACATGCCTCTCCGTGCCTTAACAGTACTCCGATTATCTGCACTTTGTGTAAAAACCCTGACACTGGAATAGTACATATATACAAAAAAAAGCCAACCACTACGTTTTACAGTACAACAGAACCCCCTGTTCGGTGCTTTGTGGTGACACTGCAGCACACACAGCGGGGATGGCAGCTCTCTGACCACTGCAGCTCTTCCAGTGGTGGGCCAGAGCTGCTGGCACAGACTCAGGCTCTCACACACCAGCAGATGCCCCAGCTTCTCCAGTGAGGAGATGAAAGCCAGGGCCCAGCCTAGGCAGAGGGCAGGGAGAGAGCTGTTTGCAGCCCCTCGCTCTGTCCCTACAGGAGTCACACACAGATAAAATGGCCAAATGGCAGTGAAAGCAGAGAGGAGAAAGCTTTAAATAACACTTGCCTCACAACACAAGTGCTTGCAAGGGGAAACCTGGGTTTCATGCTTAATTTATGAGTCTTAACCCCTCACAAGGACTTTGCTCTGTGTGTGAAGTGCTGGCACTGCCTGTCCCTAGTGCTTGTGGCTCTGCATAACAAATGCATGCCGGTGTGACCACTGCTGGTGGAGCTGAAGCTGGACACAGGATGAAGACCAGAAATGCATAGCAAGAACATGGGCAGCCAGGCAGGGCTCAGCAGCTCTGGTACATCTCTGGCTCTTCCAGATGTAAAACAATGGTGCTATTATGGAGAAGTGTTTGATCACCAGTCAGGATGAGCTTTGGGATGGCTATGTAGGGCCCATTGTGTGATAGATTACATAAAATATACCAGGAAAAATGCAAGAGCTGCTTTCTGTTTGCTTCTGAGTGCAGCTTAGCTATTGGCACCTATGTTCCCACTGAACATGCTTCTACCTGAGGCTACACTTTCTCTTCATTCCTGTTCAATGCAATATAAAGCAGCAAGGTAAAAGTAGGAGGCTCTGGGACAGAAGAGGCTCTTCTTGCATTCATTCAATTTTGGTAATTACAAATATATTACTGCCATCCCATGCTTTGCTACAGCAGTCACAGCTCATACAGTGCTGGTCACAAAAGTTCTGTCTCCGTGAAGAAAGGAGTACATACATAGCAGGTCAGCAGGTCTGGTTTGGGGAGAACAGTAATACACAAAAATAACATGTCATCGTGGAGCTCAGGATAGTAAAACCATGAGTCATGCACAGTTACACACACCAAGCACACAATTCAGATCTCCTAAGCCTGCTGGAATGAGATCTCCACCTCCTTGGAAGGTGTGCCCCACATGAAGCACAGAGCTGGCCAGGCTGCGCTCTTCCTTGGCTGCATTAATTTAATCCTCATTATGACTCACACAAAAGTCATCGCTGCACTCTGGGGTGGCCGAATCACACTGCCAGGATTTCTTCTTAGAGAAAAAAAAAATGGCTGTAGGATGCCATATATATTAGGATTGAGGCCATTTCTCTATCTACTCTAGGTGTCTATACGGGACACTGGCATCTTCGTTCACTTGCAACCTTCATGTGCCAGAAATTCTGGGCACAAAAATCCATCTGTGTTCCTGTAGCTCTGACATGCAAAGAAGTACACAGGTTTTTGGTTCTTTTCCACAGAGAAGGAAGGAAAGAGGGAAATGACCAGGATCTGTTTAACATGGCACTGGCAATCTGAGCCCTAAATATTCCGTTTACAAAACCCCCACTCCTGCAACAGCAGGGACCATTTCTAGATGAGCATCAGCTCACAGCAGCAGAACCCCTCTGCTGAAGAGCCCCCTGAGGTTTATTTTAACAGCTCTGGATTCCTCATGATTTCAAGTGGATGCTTAGCGTCTCTTAAAATAAGCTCAAGGCGTCTTAATTTCGGTGCCTAAAAAGGGATTTAGTCTCTTGCTTCTAGGAACTCCAGTTTCATTGAAGTGTCCAATATCTGTCGGCAGTTCAGCTGTTATTCAAACAAGGGGTGGGAAAGCCAGGATTTTTCCAGCCCTGAGAAACAGCTGTGCTCAGAAGAAGCACGTAACAGGAGGAACAAAGTCAGCTCGCTCAGCCCTGGCCTGCAGACGCTGGATGGAGGGCCTGGCTCCCGCAGGGATGCACCCCACTAGGCGGCCCCCGAGCCGCACTGGGAGCTCTGAGCTCTGCCACAGGGGTTGGACCTGGGAGCTGCAGGGCCACCAGAAGGCAGTGAGGAGGGGGAGATGATGGGGACCCCTCCCTTCATGCCACACTATGAGTGGGACATGTGCCAGGAGCAATAGCACGCTGACCACGTGCATACTGGCACTGCCTATGGATACCAACATCCCACTGATTTCGTGGCCACATGAGCTGTGTATTTGAAAGTGATTGCTATCTCACTGCAGACAAGTCTTAACCAATTCTAAAATTAAGCTTTCAGCTGTGCTTTTTCCCCACATTAAGACTACTGTAATATATGTTGTTCTATTCAGATTGCTGGCGTTGTTTTCTTGTGACATTCTGCTCTGTGCGATGGACAAACTCATTTTAAGCTTTAGCATAGAATTTCAAGCATGGAGACAGTACACACTTGTCAGCAGTTGTGCTGCTCTCCATGCTTGAAGGTCTTTGCTAATCCCACAGCAAGCCTGTCCTTAGAAGCCAGAGCACCTTTTTGTTTCTCCTGGATAATGTGTATGGAAATTCCCACACGACTTTCACGTACTATTTTTCAGATGCAAATCCATATCCTAACTACTTGGAGGAAAGCATTAAAAACCTAGCACAGAGAGAATGAGCCTATGACATAGTGCACTGCAGTGCCACATCTTCTGAAAATACGCTATAAAAACTGCCCTTGCATTTAGCTGCATTTCTACAGTTCAGGACAGGCATCAGCTCCAAACAGGATTTGGCAGCCTCCAGAAATACCCCATCAATGGCCACAATTACCTCTTCAATTCCATTCACATCACCAACTCACAACTACTAAATTCACTACCAAAGCAGGGACAATTTCCCCATTTAGCCACGTAGCACAGAAGACAGAGCTCAAGGGAGAGCTTTTACCTTCCCACTGCCTTTAGGCAGTGACTGCCCCACTGCTCATTCTGTGCAGTACCACCTTCAAATGTGTTCAGTGTTAATACACACAGGTTATGCATCACAAGACATCCAAGTGTCTACAGTACATTCTCAAAGTTTAAATGCTTCTACAAAAATGAGTAGCACCTTGAGGTACGCACAGATGGCTTGCAGAATGCATCACAGATTAACTGAAGGTTGCTTCCCTGTTCTTTGTATTTTTTGCCTTTTTCTGAACCAAAGGGATGCTAGTACATTAATACCATGATGCAGCCCAGGCCTGCCTTACCTCTAGGTGTAGATTTAGAGATGTACTCCTTCCCCCTATCTCCAGTTTATAACGCAGCATATTTCAGATCCTGCAGATGCCCATTTTGTTCCTAAAACAGATTTAATGGGTTTTCCATGACCTAAATACCTGGCAGAAGGGCTCTGTGCAGCTTTAATACTTTCCTAGCCCGGTGTTAAATTTGTCCGAGTGTTGCACATCACATAATTCTGCAGCCATGTCAACTATTCAGGTAATGCTAGAATGTCATCATTATGGTTTATGTCGACAGCATGATCTGTATGTACCTTGCAGTCATTCTGGTGTTGGGTTGCAAAGGTCCCTGGACTCTTCATTTGGCTGAGTCTAATTCTGTCCTCCTCACAAAGATCTAGAGTTACACTAAGTAAAGGCTGACATTTACAGAGACACTAAGACTGCTGGAATGACTCACCAAGGTAAAACCTAGGCTATATATTCTTTCAAGGGCGTAAGCTGTACAGTGCCAACGTTTCCGCTAACCTGCTGCAGAAAGGCTCAGCAAGGCAAACACGGGCACAGGGCATGTCATGCATGGAGCTCAGGGAATGCTCCCGGCTGTCATCGCAATGCTTCGGCAGCGCTCGGGGAGGGGATCACAGGCGACTGAGCACAGGGAGTTAAAGGCAGCCTGGAGCAGTTGGCCCTACCTGAACGAAAAGGACACATTTCAAAGAGAAAACACCTACTCAGAGCGACTTACCAGCACCTGCTTGGAAGCTAACAACCTCCTCTCATTTCTCCTGAGAAGCTGGACGTGCACAGAAGCCTGCTATTTCTACCCTCTGAAATCACATAATAGCAGCAGGGCTGGTCAGCCTTCCAAAGTCCGAGTACATTTACTCTCCTACATTCACTCTGCCTTCTGAAGCAGCACCTGCCATCCACACACTTGAAAGTCTCATGGCTTACCAAATATCGTGAGCCACAGCAACATTCAGTCTCAACCAAAAACAGGCAGCTTCAGACTAAAAGTAGTGCCTGTTTAGGTGACTAAACTTATTCAAGTTCAATATTGACAGTGAAAAAGTCCAACACACCTACTGGAAGCGACTGTAAAATGGAAGAACCACACAACACAGGGCAAGAGCACAGCATCTAACACAGACTGTGCACACGAAGGAGTTTGGAGTTTGCCTCCAAACCAGGGTGCTGGCAAGCAATGGGGAATTCAAGGAGGGGTTCTGCTTCTGACTGTGGACACCTAGGGCAGCCAGGCACTGACCTCCCCGTGGAAGGGTCTCCCTTTAATTGAACTGAGAAGATCCTGCTCTGGCAGGAGCTCAGCCTAGCCTTTGAGTGCAGGTAGCTGCAGCACCACAGGAATAGCTTCCTGTGGGAACACCAACTGCACACTGTGTGACATCAGCCCAGTTCCACCCGCAAGAATGACAGCCATCATCTTTGGCCACGGACTCCGTTGTGTCAGAAGGTCTTAGCTGCCACTGCCACATCATGAACTAATGCCACAAAACTATGCCTTGAGCACAAACGCATAAGCTGATGTTGTTATTCCTGTTTAGGTATTGCACTTAGGCATCTTCCTCAGTTCAACACAGAGCACGGATTTGGAGACAGAGCAGAACAGCCAAGAGCGACAGCATACCTACTGGAGAATTGAGTTTTTTCACTGTACAGAATTAAAGGGGGCATAGATCACACAATGCAGTTTTGTTAATGCTGTGTCAGTTATGTGGGGAGACCTTTGCAGCAGGTATGTTAGCTCAGGAACTTCTTATCAGTGTGAACATATGTGTAAACTACCTTTATATTATTATTAATACTAAGAGGGAAAAAAAAACCAACACAAAAGAAATCAGCCCATTTTACAGGTCTTGAACAGTGCCTATACTGACTGTTACCTAACAGTCTGCAAGGAGGCAGTGCTCACAGTGTCACAGGGATCCACAGTGGAGTGCTGCCAGGGTTGGTTTGCGGCGGGAGCCCAGGGCAACTCCATAACATTGGCTTCCCATGCTCTTCTCCCACATCCAAGGGTTTAGGATTATCCAGCAGTCCTTGCATCATAGCACTGCCCTGCTGAAGGGTGCATGCTCCGAGCTTGGACAGGAGCCATCCTAGAACTGCTTGGGAGATACCTAAGAGCAGCAATCAGAAGTATGAAGGCCATGGGTGGTCTAAATACACATGTAACTGCTTTGCTGGACCAAGGCCAAGGGCAACACATGGCAGGTTTGAATGAGACACGTACTAACGTGTTCTTGTCAGAGATGTTCAAATGCCTTAAAGCAGCCCACTGTCTCACATGGCCACCCACAGTTATCACAGGGCCACACTGGCCAACCCCAACTAAAAACAAAACAGCCTTCAGTACCGTGTGGTTTGTCTCTTTCAGAGAGTTAGCAGAAAGCAGGGAGAGAAGAACACATCTCAAATCCAAATGATTTGGATCACACCATTACGAAAGGCCTTGGAAGAGTTTAGATGCATATACGACTCTGTGTTTCTGTAACCAGTCATCCTGTTAGAGGCACTAAATCCTGGTCTGTTGAGGATCCCTACACCATGCTCTGCATCTCTTTAGGCACTTCAGCTAAAATACAGAAAAGCCTTAGTAGAACTATGGAACCAGGTTTCACAGGTTAATTCTGTTCCTTGCATCAGTATCAGCAGCGTTGGTTAAACATCCCCAAGCTCTGCAGGTGACCTGAGCCTATTCTCAGATATTAAGGATGCTACTGTTGCGTTGCAAGGAAAACAAGATAGCTGTAAAACACTGAATTTTGCTTGTGTTTCCAGGTAATGAGGTAAACTCACAAGCTCAGTCTCCCTGCAAGTCTCAGCGTCCAAGGGAATGTCACAGTAAGTACAAACTGTTGGCTCAAGTAGATCCAGACTCCTAAAGCCTTTGTCTCCACCCTGCCCTGTTTATTTTCCCCCTCACTCCAGGAAAAAGTGGAAAGCCACCAGTGTTTTGCTGACCATTGGTTCCTCAGCCAATGAAGTCCCCAGTAGCCATTCAACCCACCAGAGTTCCACTGCTTCAATTCAGCCTCTATCCACTGACACTCAAAGAGCTGTCTACTTGTTTTTAAAATTATCATTTACAGTGCCAGAGAAGTATTTTGTAAGGATCAGCTCACAGTATTCCAGTGATGTGACAAAGGTCGTCAGGAATAACAAGATCTGGACCCTAATGCCTGGAAAAGTGACTTCTGGCCTGGAACATTTTCTAGCCAGAAGTGCCAGAAGTGATGGAGCAGAGAGAAGACTGGAAATAACTGAGTGGCTGCCACACAGCTTAGCCATTTGTCAGCCTCCTTCACAGATTCACTTCAGAATAGATAGTTGGTTTAGAGAACCAGGCAAGAGCTGGGGAATTCAGACTATCTAGAGACAGACTGACATCACAGCTCAGGCTGGAAGGGAAAAATAGAACAACTTGGATTATTTTGGAGGAGTTAGAGACTACATAAAGACCATTACTCCAGCAAAATGAACCCAAGCACTTCAGTTGCACATTGCAATTACTGCATACACCAGAGAAGCCAGGTAGAGATCTCTGTAGAAGGGAGCAACTACTGGAAAGCAACATTGATCTTTACACAGACTACACAAGATAGGCAATGAACTAACTGCCTTACAACATAAGACCAACAACACTTATCAGTTACCACTTCCCCATTCCAGTGATTTTGAGCTAACAGTCCAATGAATCATTTTCTCACAGAGCATTTGAATGGGGAACTCTCCAAGGGGTATTTATTAGGTTGGTGTGTGAACAACAGATAAAACACCTCGGCATCTTTCAAATAGAGTGCCAGCAATACAAATGAGCTTCTGCAGATCAGAAATTCAAGCTAATAAAATTGCTTTTCTTCACTACATACAGATGCAGAGTCCCTCAGGAAGCCTCACTGGATCTCCCTATGGAATCACACCCGTGTTCACAAAGGTAAGGAGCGCCCAATGAACAACACAGCTCACACTGCAGCTTCAACTGCCAGCTGCAGATCTCAAGTTGTCTTGTTCTGTGAGAAAAGAGCCTGGAACTTTGGTTCACTTGGCTTTCAAAAAAGCCAACATGCTTCATATGCAGTGCCATCAAACAAGCATCTTAACTGGTAAATGGTCCAGACTACTCACATGAATTCATCCCGTTTATTTCCTACAAAGAAAGCTGAGGTGGAAAACCTCTCACAGTAACCTCCCTTATTACGTTGCATCCACCGGAATAGATATTTATTTTCCTGTGTTTTTTTTTTTTTCATTTAAATAATGAAATCATTTTCATTCAGTCTTTTTAATAAGCACTGGTCTGCAGGTCAAAAAGAAAACTCCAGTCGCAACTCACTTCAAAAACCCACATTTGGAATTAAATCTATTACTGTACAAAAAACAAAAAACATATTCACAGAAGGTTGCATTGCTCCCTAATAATTATTTCAGTAAGGAAATACTTCGGTCAGCCACTTAACACCAATTTTTCCTCCCCCAGGGTCTACAGAACATAAGAGCTACAAAGGGACAGCTAGTGGTATTTGAATGTCGTGTTCACACTACACCCACCTTACAGGTACACTGGTACAGGGAATACGATCAGATAATAGATTCTGCAGACTTCCGAATTCTACGAAAAAGTAAGCATTGCTATGCCTGGCTGATGTACAGCCATTTTACTGGGATGTTGACAAAAAAGTAAGAACAAGACTTGCTTCCAGTCTGGCACTATAATCACTCCATTTTTTTCTCTCTTATTTTGAGCAGAGGCTTGTTCATCATCAGTTCCTGGTAAGTACGCTGCACATTTCTTTGTTGGAAAGCACATCAGTTTAGTACCCTAAGCTTAACTTTCTTCCACCTAACCCAGTTTAAAACAACAGTGCTCAAAGAGTAGCCAGAAGACATTAAGCAGTGCCAGGCAAACAGCTTTGCTTTCAATACAAGCACCTGAAAGGCCCTGATCTATTCCACAGCAGTGAAGAAGTATTCTTCATATGCCTTTTACACCACCTGCTTGCATTTGATTGCTGCCAAGCCCATCACAAACTAACAGTCCTTTTGCAAGGACTAATTTCTGCCCATAAACATTTGGCTTTGACAGTACAGCAGCATGCCTGAATTTGTCATTTCAGAGGAAGTCTGCACCCTGGTTATTACAGAAGCATTTCCAGAGGACTCTGGAATATTTAAATGTGTTGCTGAAAATGAATTTGGATCTGCAGCATCCAGTGCACGTCTCTCAGTTTCCCCAGGTAAGCAGATGAACCTCTGAGCTGAGCAACTGAGCTTGAGAGCATTTGCTGCAGCTCAGCATCACGCAGTCCCAGATCTCTACCAAGCAAAATCCAGACCCAAGTGCTTCCACTGATTCAAAGAGAAATGGCCCCAATGCAGTTTGCTTGGGTGCATCCCAGAGATGAATGCAAGTTGTTCTGTATTTCTCCTTTTGCCTTTCTTCCACCCGGATCAGGGTAAAGATGACAGAGGGGGAATGGAGCTCTGTCACAAAGGAATCTCATTGCTGCATCATCCCTTCAGGACCTCTAGCTTAGCCCAACACATTGCCTGTACCCACACCTTGATTGATTACTGAAACACACACCTTGTCTTGTTTGTGCTGAAAGCCATCTCCAAACAGAACAACACCTCGTGTGTAAACCAAAGCTCACCAGCCCCAGTTTGGCTAACTCCGCTGTGCAAGTTTAGGTTTAAGCAGAGCCCAGGCAGGTCGAGCTCTCATCCACCAGAACAGAGGCCCCATCTTCACTCCAGGTTACTGCAGCATGCTGTACTGATGAACCTCCACTGCTTTCTGCCTGAGTTGTGAACAATTCTCCTTTTAGGAGCAAAAGAACTGGACAGCTTTGCAGGTGCTGCCCACATGCCAGCTGTGCAAATCACCATGAAGAAACCCGGCTTTGCCAGGAGCAGCCAGGCTGCAGTCAAGGACCGAGACGTGGCCAGCCTGCCTTCCTACAGCACAGACACACCAGGGCTGGGCAATCGAGCAGATGCTACAAACTTTGGCCAGTTAAATTCAAAGAGTGAAGCTGAAGATTTTCACGGAGTTTATGATAATCCAACTCAGAATTCACCTCTGAGGTAAGACAAAGAGAAAACCACATCCCTTTTCTTTTACATCCTACACTGGGAATTAACCCACTAGACATCCTGGCAGTACAACTGAAAAGGTCCTGTGCCTCAATCCCTAACAGGTCAAACACGCACTTGCAGCAGCCTGAGCTGCTTCCCTAAATGACCACAGGAGCATTCAACATCAGCTTAGCTACAGAACAACACAGGCTTGACTGACTAAGTGCAGAACAACCAGGAGGCCTGAGGAGGTGCATAGTGGTACCTGCAGAACTGCCTGTCTGTAACTTTAAAAGCATGGCCCCAAATCAATAGCCTCTGGAGGACCAAGTGGCATCACCTCATCTTCCCATTTACCACCTTGGCAATTCCATCCTAGATCTTTGCAGTGTTTTCAAGGTGTTTATTGGCACAGCACAGTCCTCCAACAGTGAGGGCTCAGAGGCCCAAGTGAAGGGAAGCTGTGATGTGTGCTTCCTCTCCCTGCCAAATGCCAGCGATGCACTACGGCGATCCCATGACACTGTGTGTGAATGGCCGTCCGTGACCAAAAGCATTCTCTGTGCTATAGATTATTTTTGGATGTACTCAGCCACCTTAACTAAACCAGTTATCTTAACAATTCCGAACACCCTCCTCCAAACTCACTACTGGAGAGATCATATTTCAGTACAGATCTCTCTGCACACAGGAACTTTTTATTACATCACTGAGTAAAAACAGGGTTTGCTTCAATAACCTGCAGATATCCTTCAGTTGTCACTTTAGTCCCAGGCCTTCCCAGGCTGAATTTCTCCAGTGACATCAGCTGGGACCCTACACAGGGCCTGCTGTAGAATCAAGAAGGGAATCAGCAGAGACCTTAGGGACCACAGCACTGCCAAGCTGCAGATGGGATGCTTGCAGCCTGTGATGAAGCTGTGCACATGCCATCACTGTTTTCAAACATCACAAGCCAAGCACAGGAACACAGCACTGGGTTTGAGTCAACTCATGCTCAACTACCCCAGTCCAATCCTAAAGATCAAGATGAATTTGTTTCCAAGTGTCTAATATGGAGCTGCATTGCTTGTAAGCTTTACCTGATAGTTAGCTTAAACAAGAGCAGACGGTTAATTGTCTACCAATCAAAAATGGAAGCTTTTCTAAAATCCCTGGCAAACCGCTTAGGAGGAACGGGGGCAGCTGGAGACAGCTGCTGGCCCTCCTCTCAGAACAGGACTTGCTTTTTCATCCTCTCTGCAGACTGCTCACAGGCAGCAGGTAGCTGTACTCAGCACTCCTAACCAGCAACCTGCATGGAGGCTCCTGCTGATACTCACTGCTACTTCTATTGCTTGCAGCAGTGCCAGTGCTTGGGCTTTCATTTCTAAAACCTAGTTGCTTTGAAATGCAGCACCCGATGTCCTGCACCAAGGGATGTAACACCCCACCAAAATCAGACATGCAACAGCTTTTAAAATTTTTGTCTACAGGAAATGTTAACTACCATAGAGAGCTGCAGAGCGCTTGCAGCTGGAAGCAATACTGAACCACATTTTGGAAGGGGTGAATACAAACCTCAAGGTTATACCTACAGGTTACAGCATCCCAACAGCCTTAAAGAAAGGGACCAAAACCAGCCCTGCCAGACTCCATACTGATTATTAAGTGAACTAAAGCCACTCAATCAAAGCAAAAGAAGAGGCCTCAGGTGTTTTAGATAGCTTTTACAATCCCTCAATATATAAACAAAAGATTCTTAGCTTTCTGTTTTTTTCTCCTATGCGTTTGTTGCTGCATCACTTGAGGAACCAGGAGAACCTGCTCAGATGCAGTGTGCCACTAGTGATAAAAAAGAAACTGAAGTTGTACAGAAAACCTCAACTCAATAGCCTTGTTCAGGCACAATTAAGTTCCCTCAATGTAAGCTGTCAGATCTACCCCTCTGCCTTCAACGCTCGAGCTTCTAGTTCCTTCAGGCTTCCTTCCTACCTTCAGGATCTCACATACTTCTATTGTTTTTCACACAAGTCGTGCCAGTTGTGTGCAGCCATCTAAGCACAAAGCTGTCCTCCAACAGTTCAGAAAGCAGCACTCTCTGGGAAGGCAGAGAGCCATGCGAGCACAGAGCTGGCCTCCATCTGCTCCCAGCTTCCTGCAGAACAAGCCTTCGTGCCACGCTTACCCTCCTTTATTGATTTTTTCAAGTTATCAACTCTCTGAACAAACCACACTTTGCCTGTTTGAACTAAAACAGCAGCAACCAGGGCCATGCTCCTTCCCTCTCTGCCTTTCACCAGAAGGAAATGAAAGAAATTAGCACTCAGTCAACACCTGCTTGTGGATTTTGTCCACAAGTGGTGAGCTGATGTTGAAATATAAATGCCTACGGCAGGTTAACTCAGGGATGGCTGTGTGGAAGGGCTCATCCTCGCAGGGCTGAGCCTGCACAGCCCCTGGAGGTTTTCTGAACAATAGCATGCACGTTAGGCAACGGTTGCTAAACTATAATTAAGATGCTTAAATGCTATAATGCTAATTCAAGATGGAATTAAGCACTGCAGCATTTGATTAAAGGCACACAAATCACCTAATCTGCCAGTAGGATCTGGTGAAAGCAGCCTGCCTGGCTCTCCTGATCCTAGTTAATATACATAATGATACCCCCCAACAGCAATATATCATCAAATAACGCTTTAGCACCAAGCCCATTTAATTTGCATTATTCAGCCACGAGTGACTCTTCAGACACACGTGGTTATTTCACCAGCACTGCAGCACAGGGCACTGCCAGCTGTGCTGCTCCCCACTCCCTTCCCAGCCCTCACAGCTGGCTTTTCCATGGTGTACACGGCCCTACAAGCAGCACCAAGTTTTAATTGCTATAGCTGCTGTGGTAAACAAGGAAAGAAGGAATTTCACTGAGCTACTCAACAAAGCAGCATTTAGGGGCAATCCTACGGGCAGGTCTTACTGCTGCTCGTTGTGTGATTTGCTGACCATGGGCACCTGCCAAAAAAATGAGGTCCTGGCCCATAAATAAAGTGCCCTCAGCAAGGGTTGGGTTGGAGACTCTTATTCTGACACTGATGTAGGCAGGAGGACAGGCAGGTCCAGCAGTGTCATTTGCTGGCAGCACATTAAAGTCTCTGGTCTTATATTGCTACGCAGAGGGCTACTATGACAGTCTGTGTCAGTGAATGACGGCCCCTTCCCAAAATACGGGTTAAAGCCCAGGTGACAACTTCTAGGTTGTAGGTAAGGCTTGGTTGTTGTTGTTTTTTGGGTTTTCTTTTTGCAGCACTTTTTATTGCAAACGTGGATAGTGAGCTAGCGTGGGAAATTACCGTGTGCTGGGTAATGCTGAGGTAGAAACAGATATGCACCTTTAAGTGGTGTCAAATGTAATACGGAAGGCAAAAAAAATGGGGAAATAAGTATTTAGAAAGCAAAGTAGCTCTTATTGCTTTTTGTTGTCATTGTGCAAAGTCAGAAGCTGTTTGGATTTTTCTATTACCACCCGAAGAAAGGTGGAATGATTGGAGGGAGCTGTAGCTTACCCCTTGCTGTGAGCAGCAGAGCTGTGCGCGGTGGGGCAGCGGCCACTCAGCGTCTGACAGAACTGCAGTGCTCTAGGAAAGAAAGACAAGCTCTGTATGCAGCCTGTACGTAAACAGAATGAATCTGTACCCTGATGCCAAAGTGGTTTGAAAACAAGATTCATCCAGTTTTCTGCAGCAGTGAATGAGAAGATAGCTTGGGTACACTCCAAAAAATCTGAGCTGGCTCCGAATTCCAAGAACACGACAAGAGGAAAATGAGGGAATCGTTACTATAAAGCCTGTTTACTCACTGCTAATTTACAACTAATGTTTGTAATTACCTTTAGGAAATGAAAGCTTTGAAGCTTTATAAGACAAGAGCAATGTCTTCAGTTGATTCCCTCCCCTAGGAATTTCTCACCTCTTTGGGCTCTCCAATGAGAGGAATACAATATACTGTGTATATATAGCAGTGAAACAGCTGATCTCAGTGGGGCAAGATTACAATTTTTTCCAGTACATGTAACTGCGTGGATTTACACTCTCATTTTTTATTAGTAACTTTTCATTTATTTGGTGGGGGAGGAATTGTTATTTATCCCAGAGCTGAAGTTAGTTGTCAGTCCTCGCAATCTTACTCAAATGAAACATACCTGTTCTGTGAATCGATGGGATAGCATTTAGATATCAGTGGCTTCCAAAATAAATGGAGGACCTCTGAGCAGCTCAGTGTGCCCTACTTCATCCCACAGCTATGCCTTTCTGGCAGTTATTAGCCAGAACAGCAAATCCCAGGGAACTGCTTCCAATGGAGAAGCGTGGTCCTCAGTATTCTGGTCCTAAATCTCAATTTGTTAACTGAAGCTCTGAATTCACAAGTTCCCAGAGAAGAAATCAGGATGCTTGGTTTCCAGTGTTTAGTTTTAGGTAGAAAAGAAAGTGGAACTTGCTTTGTGCCTCCCTACAGCATAAGGAATTTCTCAGCACCAATAGCCAATTCTGCATGTAATTGTAGATACAATGTTTTGACAGGGCGTGAAGCTGCAGGATCCAGAGACCTGTAGTTATGATGATGTGCTGCATATCACTCTGCTTAGCAATAGGATCTCCAGGTGTCTGCAAGTGTGGTGATGGGTTACTGCAATAAACTTACTGTCATTCCTTTTAGAACTGAGAGAGCTCTTGCAGATAAGATAGCTGTGGTGAGCTCCACAGCTGGGTCTGATAAGAGTATGTGACTTGTTATTGTAACCTGAAATGTTTGTGTAGTTTATAAATAGTTCTAATCAATCCTAAATCTTCTTATTTTAAGCTTAAGCTTTAACTATCAACTGCCTGAATATTGTATTCTTTGGACTGCTAATGACTGCTCGAAACGCAGTATTTCTGCCATTTAAATTGTGACGTACCATTTATTTTATCTGTATTGTCTTCCTTAAGGGAAAATCCACACCAAGAAAGCCTCTATCCTGCAAGGCCAGGGTTCCATTCTATTCAGGAGCCCAGCCAAGAAAGCTTTTGTGGCCTGCCACCTAGTTTTTACCAGCCACCCACCCAAAGCCAATTGTCACCAACCAAAACCCAGGACAGTCGTGAAAGCTCTCCCATGAGTGTCCGTAACCTCCCATCCGTTTCCTCTATGTGCCAACCAACCATGTTTAACTACGAACGTCCAAAACATTTTATCCAGTCTAAGAATGTGTGTCAAGGGCAACAGCAGCCTCCAGGATCCGCAACCTCTGCAGAGTCAAGCAGGCAAATCAAACAGTCCTCCATTCTAATACAGCCTCGTAACCCTAGCGGGCAGAAATTCTCCTCCTCGTCATCGCTGAGCTCTTCAATCACGCTCTCCTCGCCTTCCTGTAGTGCCCCTAAGGAATCCACATATCCTGTCACACCTGCATCTGCGCAGTCTCCTGCTAGCTCATCATCTGGGCAACGGCTTATATCCATGCCTAACCAAACCCCCGCAGCATTCCTGTGCTCAGTGCTACCCTCGCAGCCTGATTATAACAGCCAAACTCCTCCTATGGAACCTCAGTAAGTATACACTGGCTTCTAACTTCCCCTTGCTTTCTTCCAGCCTGCCCTCCCCCGTGCACTGACTGACCCGAACCCAAATATCTGGTGAAGCCAATGGGACAACTCCCACTGACTTCTGATGTGTGAGGCCGAGCTTTGCATGAGCAGATTGAGCCAAGTTAGGAGGCTGAGTGCTTGCCCTCGGTGTCTGTGGGTATAAAAGGGTTAAACTGCATGGCAGTCAAGTCACGGGCTGCTCTGTGGGTTTGTTGGGCTCAGTTTGAACAGATTATTTTGACTTGAGGGAAATCACTTGATTAACAGTATGCAGAACAGAAGATAGACATGTATGGCTTATATAGGAAGGAAGGCAGCAGTTCCCACATAACTTTAAGATTTGGTCTCTTCTGCCAGTAAGTAGCAGCAGGACAAAAGGTAATGGCCTCAAGTTGCACCAGCAGAGGTTCATGTTGGATATTAGGAGAAATTTCTTCTCTGAGAGAGCGGCCAAGCATTGGAACAGGCTGCCTGCAGGGGGGTGGTGAGGCAGCATGCTTGGGGATGACCAAGAAGTGTGCAGATGTGGCACTGAGGGACACGGTTTAGAGGGAATGCTGATGATGGGTTGATGGTTGGATTGGATGATCTTAGAGGTTCACATTCACACCTTAATCATTCTGTCATACCTAGTAAGTCTCAGCAGTATTTTCAGGTTCCAGCTCGTGATGGGAATCTACACCTATCTACAATTTGGTTTTCCTTAATCATACATGCTAGCAGAAGGGCAGCCACTCTAAATGTTACCCCTTAAGACTAAAAACTAAATTCCTTCCTGAATATCTATTATATCATTTTGCCTTCGGGCTGCAACTCAAATACCTTCCAAGGTCAGTGAGCTCTCTAAGGGCGCTGGGTCTTGCCTTCCACCCAACTTGTCTTCCTGCCAGAACCAGCTGGGGATCCACTGAAAGTCAGTGCAGCATAGCCAAGAAACATTCAGCTGAGGATATGAGAAAGGTGATGGGGATAAAAGGGCTCCCACTGACGTGGATATGAATTCAGGTTCAAGTGTCAGTTTGTGTTCAGGAATCCTGGATGTTTCTGGGTCTTTTTGAAGAGCAGAACTGTGGGAAGCAGGAAGGTAAGAGCAAGCAGGAGAGCCAGGATGCTGAGAAGCAGTTTTCAAAAGTACTGCAGGAGTGTTTGTGGGTTAGGTATGCATCTGGAGCAACTGATGAGTTTTGTGTACACACTGGAGGATTTTTGTTTCCATAGCAAGGGGCTTTACTGCCTCACTGTGCCTTTCATGTAAGCTGCTCTGAAGAATTAAGTGCAACATCCTGTGCGTTGAGGAATTATTTTCCTAATTGTTATATAAATGGACAAAAGGGGAACATGAGACTTATTTACCTGTAAGGCAGATTGTGAAAGCTGCTAAGTTACAAAATGTGAGTTGTTAAGCCCAAGTAGTACTGAAACACATAACTGCTTTGCCCTGCTGTAATCAGCAGACTAAACTCCAGGCAATAGGAGCAAGAGGATTTTGGATAGAAATAACTGTAGAACACAACTGTGGCATATGAGGTCCTGCTGCACTTAATGAACTGGTTGAGGTCCTGCCAGAGCACTGTGACCTCTCTGACCTTCACAGCCTGTTCTGAGGGATGCTCCTCATTTCCTAGAGGAAAATTTTCAGAATCAAGTCCATCTAACTTCTTACCAAGACTTGATTGACTCTTGAGTATGGTCAGGCTCTGAGAATTGTAGCATGAACTTCTAAGGACTCCTGTGTGGTTACCTTGGCTGCTGAATATGTGAACACAAATTCTTCCGGTGGCCACAAAGAAAACAATAATTAATAAGCTATTTGTTCACACGCAGTGAACTAGTTTTTGATCCTGTTGCAGCTTTGCAGCTCCTAAAGCCTTGTTTTTAACAAATGAAATTGTAAAGGAGTACAGCTTTTGAGGGAGAACTTGGTCCTGAATGCTCCAGGCTTGGTGCAGTTAGTGGTGCCCTCAAAACACTGCTAGCCTGACTGCACACATCCCAGTGAGGGCAGGAGCCACTGCAAGATCTAGAGGGTACAGAGTGGAGACATGCAGCAAGCCAGTGAGACAGTGGTGTGAGGACACTCAATGACATGGTTACACCGTGATGCTTCCCTTTTTCATCCTTACTTATGCCACCTGGCCTATCTATCTCCCAAATGCTTTACAGCTTCATTTGAACCACAGCTCCTAGGCAGCAGATTGACATCTCTGTATTTTATAAAACTGCAGTGATGCAAGCAAGCCTACAGGAGTAACTTTGCTTTCTCTTCCTGTGTGAGTAGTTACTCAAAACCAATGTATAAAAAACAAGCTAGCATCAACTCCATGCAGAAGACGTCTGACCAAGAAATCAGAGGAACAAAAGAGGCCCTCATTCAGGATTTGGAAAAGAAACTCCGATGCAAAGACAACCTTCTCCAGAATGGCAACCAGGTAAGGGAAATCTGCTAATTAAAGAATCGCATTGCTGCAATTCTTGTTAGTGCATGGAGGGATGCAGAGACTGGATCTAGGATGCCAGAGGCTAGAGTCTCCAAGCTTATCAGAAAGCCAAAGGAAGTACAGGGCCAAGTGGAGGAGCAGCAGCATGTGACAGTAACTGTCAGCATGTCTGTATGCAGCTACTGGGGCAAATGAGTGCCTGCTTTGGCTGGGACTAAAGTAAGGGAGGCATTGGCTTCTGAAAGCCATCTGAGGCAGCAAGGATGTCTTAGAGCTGCTGTTTATTTTCCCTCTTATCCCATCTTCTTGGCCAGCAAACACCATTCAAGTGATCTTTGAATTTGCCTATCAAATGAATTAGGCTAGGATCAGCAGTAAGGTATATGTACAGGAGAGAAAGGCACATGGCTAGAGCCATGGCACAAAATTCAACCTTCTCCTGAGAATCTTGCTGAACATCACATCCACAGACAACAGAAACCCAAGGAGAACCCCTCAGTTCTTCAGACACAATCTGACCTTGAGTTCCAATGTTGGGGTTGATAAGCTACCCCAAACCTTTAGAAATTGGAGAAGCACTGCTACTTGAAAGCTTATTCTAGAGAGTATCACCACATGTGGTACACCTTTTTGATTTCTTTTAGCTGAACAATAACAAACCAAGTAAAACACACAATCTTTTATCATAAAGTCAGTGAGCTACAAGAGAGCCTTAGACTCAGAGCTTAGCTATTTATACTGTGAAGGGACAACATGCAATCCCCGTGGTCAAGAAATCCAAACCTGGGAGGAGAAAAAAAGATGGCTTACCAGTAGGGAAGCACATTACAGTAGCACACTGGAGTCAGCATGTCTCTAGTGCAGGAACCTTGCTGCTGGCTGAGGGCGAACTAGTACAGTCCCAGCATTTATAGTTTCTGTCCTCTTTCCCTGAAGTAGAAAGGAGTTTTGCCATTATTATCAGTGGAAATGGATTTGTGTCATATATAATCTTAAAACATTGAAGGAAAAATATTAGGTCAAATATGAGTTAATATGTCTCTACCAGGAACACCCTATCTGCTGTAACAAAGTTTGCCTTTGCAAGCCAACTTCCAACTGGAAGCCAGGCTAAAAATAAGGCTTATGCAATCACTGCTGTGTCCTCCTCCCTTTGTCCTCCAACAACATCTGAAGCAAGTGCCCAGCCTCAGCCACACCTGATGCACAGTGAGCTCAGGGAGGCTCTTGTAGGTCTTGCTATCTTCTAAGGAATAGATCCCTAAGCTTTCCCAAATCCTTATCTACATAGGAGTAGTCACGTATATGTCCTGTATATGGGGTACACAAGAAAAAAAGTGGGAATCCAAGTTCTAGGTGCCTAACTAACATACTTAATCTCCTCCAAAGTAACCAAACTGGGAGACCTTGCATTTAAGTCTACTTGTCTTCATTCCCTTGTGCTGTATCCATAGCACACAGAACTCACTGTTACATGACCAAAACATGTTCTGGCCTCCTCTCAAAATGGCGCACGGCATTTCACAAGGTGGCTGCTTTCCTGGCATGCACCTCCTGTGTGCTGTCAGGGCTCAGGTGCTCCTCCCTGGTTGTGTCAGCCTCTGGTGTGACTCTAGACTTTTTGGGAATAGGGGACACTAGCACCTAGCCTCTAGTTCCTGAATTAAATCCACAGCTGAGCGACTTGGAAAGTTTTCCCAGTGCTAACAGGAAAGATACCCTGGGACTCTGGCTTCTGAGATAATGCCATCAGTTACCCATAAATAATCACAGAGCAGAAAAAGGAGGCGTGGAAGGCCACAGATGGCATTAGGGAGGCTTTGATGAACAGGCAGTTTAATCTTTTATGCATTTTGTTGCTGTATATATTGAGGATGACTTCAGTAGGCATCACGGACTGCAAACCCACTGGAACAGGCATAGTGTTTCTATTCAGACACTGCTTTCATCGACAACACCCTGACTTTGTGGCACATCAGTGTGCTCTCCAAGATTAACTGAAATAGTAAATGGACTTATAACTAGAATTCCTCTATGCTCTGCTCAAAGCGATTATCGTATGAAGAAAGAATGGCTCGCAGGCTGCTCGGACCAGAAAACGCTGCATCTGTGTTTGAGGCACAAAGTGAAGACATGCAGAATGCACAGGTAAATGGGAGCCTGTCTCAAGAGGGGTAATTTCCTTGTCATTGTGCTGTGAACTGCTTATTGGTTGGAGAGGATGGAGCGAAAGAGTTTTCTTGGTACCAGCACAGGAAGGGAAAAGCTTTGCCAGCATAACTCTGTATCACTGGGATTTTGGGTTCTGGGGAATGAATGTGAAGAGAGTTGGAGTTTAAGCACTAAATACTGGCAGTACTTATACCATCCCCTTGTGGGGCCTGATCTGTAGGAATGACCTCTCTAGGGAGGAATTACAACAGCTGCTGCTCAGCACTGTGACAGGCAGGGAGGACAGCGAGGGATCCAGGTACCCACTCTAAGAGCCCGAGTTCAGACTTGGCCAGCATAACCACATTTACACCTGTCACCGTTTGGGATAAGTGACATTGACTACACGAGGTCAGGGCCCTGCAGTGAGATTGGTGGGGTTTTATCCCTTCCCAAAGCCTGAAATCGTTAAGAGAAGATAAAGCAGTTATTTTTGCAGCCCACATGCTGGGCACCAAAAATCTATTACGACAGGCATGTTCAAAACCACTTTAGCTGGCAGCTTGCATCATCCACTGGTTATTCAGAGCAGGTCAGCTCTCTCGAGCACTCTGCTGAAAGTTAGTGGAAATATCTGTGATGTGGCACTGGACACGTGGGCTGCCAAAGAAAACATCCCTCCTGCTGCATGCATGCAGACAGCCAGCAGGCTGCACCCGCCCTTCAACATGCAGTTAGCAAAACTCAACAAGAAACACTGAAGATCACCTAAGAGAGGGATACACACTTTTGAGCTATTTCTCCCCAACAATCACCTGCCAAGAAGGGAATGTTATGGTATCATATTTTTCTCAGAGAATAATGAAATATTCAGTCAAATCAGGATAGCTGGCATTGTTTGAAGTGCATGAAATGCTCCATACAAAGCAGGAGGAGACATTGGGTTACACTGGGGAGATTTTTTTTCTCACTGTTTAGGCTTATTTCTAAGTGCAGCAGTCACTGATTCATTCATCCTTCTGATTCCTCAGTAATGCAGCTACGTTGTCAGTCCATATAATAGAGCGTCAGAATTATCAGCAGTAACTTCCTCACTGCAGCATCATCTCACAAGACAAACAGCCACTGTACAGTACCAGTGTAAATGAGCAGACATAAGCAATTGGCTTTGGAATACAGCACTGAGCTCAGCCCAGCTAACTCCTTCAACATATGATGCTCCCCCTGAACGGAACTTTGCATCTATGTTTGAAGTTTAAACACTTAACCTTTAAGCTTAAGTGAACCACAGTGAGGGAGTACAGAGTGCAGAACCAAGCATCGTACTGGCAAACATGCCAGAAATCTCCAGGCAGTATTTATTCTGTCTGACTCCATAGCTAAAATGAGTCACTGGTAGTAAACCCGGCTTGTATTTTCCAGACATGCAAGGTCCTAGCAGGAATCAGTCTGGGGTACTTTAGTAGAGGTGCTCATGTGATTGTGGAGTTGTCAGTAAGCTTAGTTGGTGTTGTGATCTAGAAGGAAAAGTATTTTCCAGCTCAGCATGTGTTCGTTGCTACTGGTACCATATTTAAGTGGCACAATGTAATGTTCTTGCCAGTGATTCCACTTCTATTCCTGCTATTGGGAAGGACACTCCATACTGAGCTCTCATTATAGATACTGCCAGTCTCTCCTGTAACAAAGGTTATTGGCTTGCCAGTGTGCCAAACACTGTGTGCCAAACAAGGCTGCTGCACCTATCACCTGTACAGAGCGATGAGAAGCTGTCTCGTTCTATTAATAGGACTTGATGGCGTGACAAAAAGCCCAGAGTGAAAAAAGGGCACACAATCTTCTGCTGTGAGTTTCATTACATCTTAACCCAATAGCCTAGGTCTAAGTCAGTCTGCTTAAAATGGCTTCTCATTCAGCATATAAGCTTTCTCTGTAAGTTAATTCAATCTTTGTCTTCTTTCCGAGCACCAGAATGCGGAAAACATCAGGCTGCAGGTTCCTACCACACACGTAAGGTAATGTGTAACCCAGCGCTGCACTGCTCGCCGTGACTCATTTGAAATATTTCTAGGCAATGCTAGTAGTGCTTTTTCTGTTTCTGAAGTACTTTTTCTTAAGTAGTAATTACTAAATCCATTCACTTCTTTAAACTAAAACACAGCCCTTTGTGGATAGCAGCTGATGCCTGCGGTCTTTGTCCAGTCAGCATAACACTGGAGGTTTAGAGACTTCACGTGCCCAGGGCACACAGGCATCACAGTGCAAAAACATATGCACCTCTGGTCAAAGCAAGGTCCAACAACATAAATGATGAAACACAGCCTCCATTATTCTTGTAAATTCTTTTGGACACTAGACCAAAGATAAGTTTGCCTACGTTCTGCTTCTGTGTTGAGTAACTTGAGCAAGATAAGTGGTTGATGAAAACTGGCGCCTTACAGCTGGAAAAGGAGCTAGGTGTGCACTGTTGCATTCCCAGGCCCCTTGAGGGACACAGTGCTTCAAAGCGATCTGTGCTATGCTACATTTACACAAATTACCTGTTACTGTTCTCCTATTAGGAGCAGACCATCCTCCAGAGGAGATGAACGTGGACATGACTCAATCCAGGAGAAGTTCTTTCAGCCACGATTTACACAAGTGCCAGAAGATGTAATTATTGAGGAGGGACGATTCTGCAGGCTCGACTTCAAAGTAATACCAGCCTTTCACCTTCAGTCCCCTTAGCGGTGTGGTGCATGTGGCATGAGCCAGAGCACTAACAGCAGATTTCCCAGGGTCTCCCTAGGCAAAAAAAGGATAAACGTTTCCACATTTTCCCTTTGGATAATATAAGGGGGATTTGTTTCATAACAGTGTGGTCAGAGCTGAACAATGGTAAACGCAGCACTTCATGAGCCACCTTCTCTGTGCAGCACCACATTAATATTTAAAAGTAGGAAGACTAACTTTTTGTAGTATGACCATGACTTGATCATCTAAATGTATCAAACTCTTTACAGAACTGAAGGATTTGTGTTATCTTAAAGCTGATCCTCTCCTTCGCAGGTCAGCGGGCTGCCAACCCCAGATGTGATGTGGTATCAGAATGGAAGGATGGTTCATCAAGATCAGTTTCATAAAATGATAGTGTCAGAAAAGGGATTCCACTCATTTATTTTTGAAGCAGTCAAATCATCTGATGCTGGAACATATGAATGCGTGGCTGTCAATCGTGCAGGAGAATCATCTTTTGCAGTAAAAGTGGAAGTAATTGGTAAGACAGAGAGTGCTGATGGCTACTTGTCCAATTCTGAAAATCTTAATATTCTAATGCCTTCCTCTGTGTCTATGTGGTGTAACAATTAGGAAGCACAAATCTCTAGACATTCCAGCTTTATCAATAACAAGAACTTTTCCTCTACTCTAGTTACTATTTTAGAATGACTCTCCACCTAAAATGGGTTGTGCCTGCAGGTTGAGTTGCTGTAAGGAAAGTGCCCTCCTGAATTTAGCATTCTGAAATCTTAAAGCTTGATAGTAATGTTCAGTACTTACAGTAACTCCTTACCTTTCCTCTTTAATTTAGCAAAAGAACATCACACGCCTCCAACTTTCATCTTCAAGCCACAAAGCAAAAAGGTTTTTGAAGGAGATACTGCCAGACTCGAGTGCCAGATCTCTGCCATCCCAACACCTCGGATTTACTGGAAAAGAAACAATGAAATGGTACAATATAATACAGACCGAATAAGGTATCCTACTAATGAGTTGGCTGTTGGTGTACCAGAAAACAATAACCACTCTTTGTTAAATCACATTTGAATGAGCTGCTTAACAAAAGCAGCAGCTGGCTGACCAGGCACGCCCCTCATGATGAACAGGCCCGCGTGCTGGACAGAAATGATGCTCACAGTCTAGTTTTGAGGGCACAGCAGGAAAATGCTGTGACCTGATGCTGCTGAATTCCAGCAGTAGCTACGTGCAGGCCTGTGCAGAAGCATGGCTTTGGGACTGAGACATGCAGTGTACTCCTTGATGCTGAGGGGGCTGCAAACGGGCCTTGGTGCTACCAGAATGCTACCACAATGTGCATTACTGGTTCATAACATAAATGCAGCACTGATGCTCGCATAGTTCACAGTGCCCTGCAAGAATTGTTCCAGGGCTTTTTCAGCTCCTCAGCATGTAAACTGGCTCTGATTTCAATGTCTACTCATTTTCCCCCTCCAATTGCTTACATGTAAATGCCTTCTGTTTATTTCTTTCCAGCTTGTTACATGACAATACTGGAAGGATTTGCCTCCTGATTCACAATGCAAACAAGCAGGACGCTGGGTGGTACACAGTATCTGCAGTCAATGGAGCAGGTGTGGCCACGTGCCATGCCAGACTGGAGGTTGCAAGTAAGTACCGCAGCCACAACCTGAACTGCCCCCTGCTGCATTCAGAACAGACCCTTATGGTTCACCTAACAAAGCTCAGCCTGCAGGAAAGAAGTCTTTGTCAGGATGCTGAGCTACACAGAAAGTAACCAGCCCAGAAAAAACCCATGCTCCTTTAGTGCCAAGATGCTATGTGACATATATTTTGCAAATGCTCTGCACCTGCTGCCAAAAACTGCACTGTCACTGATAGCAAGGAGGGTGAGCACAGTCTTTCCCATACCTTTCCAGCCCGTCTGTTAAGTTCTTAAGAGCCGGTTGTTCTACGTTGCAGATAGAGGGCGAGTGAGTTGCTATAGCCTGGGTCTGCGGGGACACTGAGAGGGTCTTTTTTTCTGTTCCAGCACATACAAACAAGCCAGTTCCAGCCCCGAAGCAGCTCCGAGTGCGACCAACTTTCAGCAAGTACTTGGCCCTCAATGGCAGAGGGCTGGACGTGAAGCAAGCGTTCTCACCAGAAGGGGAGTTTCAGCGTTTGGCTGAGCAGTCTGGACTGTATGAAAGCGATGAACTTTAACCAGAAACAAAGAGGAAAACTCACACTAAGGAGAGGCGACAGCAACCTAGGCGCAGTTAACTGGTGATTGTTCTAATTAGCAAAATACCTATCTACGTATTTTGACCTTGACTCCCACACATTCTGCTGTTCCCAATTTACCATGTTAGATGATGTTTGTATGGGTTGGTGAATATAACCATTTTCTGAGCATTGCATTGTAACGGTAGAGCCGAGGAGGGCAGGCCTGCTGGGCTGCACGGTGCGGGTGCTTTCAGCCCCACCTGTGCTTGGTGACACGCTCCGTACATGGGTTTGTGCTGCTTCTCTAACATCGCTCCTGATGAGAACTCTGTACCGTCTGATTACTAAAACCAAATAGAGTGTTTTTATGAGAATTATGTAGAAGCCAATAAAATCTTAAAACACCCAGCACGGAGTCTGCCTCTTTCATTTCCCAGCACACCGTCCCTGTGGGGCCAGCTCCTCACGGCTCCTTAACGGCCGCAGCCGCCGCTCTCTCCCGCCCCAAGACGGCTCCTTAACGGCCGCAGCCGCCGCTCTCTCCCGCCCCAAGGGCGGGAAGGGAACGTCCCCAGAGCGCGGAGGAACAATGGCCGCCCCGTCGGGGACCCCAAGCGCTGCTGTGGGCGCTGAGGAGCGGACCCGGACGCGCTCAGGTCTGGATTTCGTCTTTTCCGAAACCGTAGCTACACCCTTTTCTTTTCCCAGTCGCTTCTTTCTTCACCGTTATGTCCCACCCCCGCTAGGTGCTGCGGCAGCACGGGTAAGTCACAGCAAAGAGACGGAACTGAAGAAGACGCTGGTGGAGCTGCTCATCTACATCACGTTCCTCGTAACCCTCAGCCTGAGTAAGTCCGCGCTCAGCCCTCGGAGCGCCGTGCCCTGGGCGGCCGCAGCCCTGCTCACCCCCCCGCACCATCCTTTCCTCCCAGTGACCTTCGGCAGGGTGAGCACCAACACGTACTACCTGAACAAAGCGATGGCGGATCTCTTCGTGGAGCGGTCCTCCTCAGAAAGCGACGGGACTAATTTCAAGAGCATCGCGAGCCACGCTGATTTCTGGAAAGTAAGGCTGGTGTAAATGCGGAGCAGTGCGTGCTCCTGGGCTGCCCGAGACCTCCTGAGAAAGAGGAGCACCGTCTCAAAACTGTGGCAGGATTGCTGTGTGCAAACAGCAACCTTGATGCTTCTAATCAACAGCGTAAATGGTTAAGGAAAACAACAGGTCAACTGCCAAGGAGAGGCCTGGCTGTGACAATTCATTGGGCCTCACTTTGTCCTCCCTCCAATCATCATGTCTGTTATTGTTGGTCTGTAAAATAATGAGTCCTCGCTAGGTAATTGCGTGCTGATGCACTGACATGGTTCCAAACCATGGGGGAACACTGCACTCTAGACAATGTCCTCCTGGAATGAAACACTCTTTCTGCATTGAAGAAATGCACAGAAGGATTGTTTTCCCCCACCTCCAAAAATAAATACTTCCTTTAGGTTCAGATAACGAAACACCTAGTCAGAAATAGACACCTCAAAGCAGATCTTCAGAGAATAAAATAACAAACACCTGCTAAAAAAACATACAACAGTTACGTGCTTAGACATTGGTTCAAAATACAACATAATCTGTCAGTGAAACTCCAAACAGATGGAGGTTGTGGTATAGTCTTCCTCTGAATGATCTCAGTACACAGCTCTGGGAACTCAATTTCATAGGGAACAGGATTGACTCTTGAGGAAAAAGGAGTAAAGATGTAAAGATCTGTAAGATGGTACTGAAGGTTGCTTTTTTCTACCTAAGACTCCATGGCCATAAGCAAGATGGGAGTCCTGTTGAAGTTTAACACTAAAAAGCAGCATAACTGTGGTACTTCAGTCCTCTGAATCTTTAACCTCACGTGTATATACAGTTCACAGAGGGACCGCTCTTGGATGGACTCTACTGGAACTCATGGGACAACAACAGAACGATAACCGACCTGAAGAACACCACCTACATTTACTACGAGAATTTGCTGTTAGGAGCAGCCCAGATTCGGCAGCTGAAGGTGCGCAACAACACCTGCTCCATCTACCCCTCCTTCCAGCCCTTCTTCAACAGCTGCTACTCCAGGTACAGTTACCAAGCTGAAGACAAATCCGACTTCGGTCTGAAGAACGAATCTGAGTAAGTCATTCTACTTCACATTTCCTTGTGGTGTCTTCTGGATGTTTAGAAGGCATTTTCAAAATTGAAATGTTTTCAACTGGAACCAGTTATGTTTCAGAAAACCACACTAAATCCTTAATTAAGAAAGGAATTAAATCCCTAACACCATTATTCTGGATTGTTCTCGAGTAAAAACTGTGCATGCAATGAGTTACTTTTTCTCCTGAGTTTACACGGAGGTAAACCATCAATTTGTTTTTATGCCAATGTTTGTTATACATAGGAATTTGGCATGGGAAATCTGTAGTGGAGAGACAGGAAGAACTGGAAATAGCGAGCCCATCTCAGCAAAGTACACATTCCTAAGTCCATTACCATTAACTTCTCTGGGGAAATGCTCAGTTACACGAAGCCTTAACTTAAATCACACAGTAATAAAATGGAATTATGCTGAAGTGTGTTTGGCATTGACTTAAGTCAATGAAAGAATATGTGAACACGGCACAGCAACAGTGAACTACGTAAACCAGAGGTATTCCTTTTACATGGAAAGGTTTTAAGGTAATAAAGTGCCCAGCTTACAATGGGCAGAACCCTGACTGATGAGCACTTCTGTGAGTGGATAAAGAAATGGGAATATTTTGAGGTCACGTGCTTCATGCTTACTGCATGTGAAGAAAAAGCACTGTTTAAATGCCTGGATGAAATGCTGTGCTGTGAATGCAGGGAAACACATGAGCTAGCAAGTATAAAATAGAAGTTAAAGCTTACTTCAGTACAGTTCCCATAGGCTCGCTGCTTTCTTCTCCTGTTTCACACAGATGGAGATATGTTTCTGCCTCTTCTTTCTCCCTGTGGTATTGGGGATACGCAGGCTTTTACAGGAGTGGAGGATTTATAGTCACCTTACCAAAATCAAAGGAGGAGAGCATGGAGAAGCTGGCGTTTCTCAGGAAGAATGGTTGGATCACTAGGGGAACCAGGGCCGTATTTATCGACTTCTCGACATTTAATGCTAACATAAACCTCTTCTGTATAGTTAGGTGAGTTCTTACCTTTACTGAATGTAAAATCTGGTTTACTGAGGCACGATGCATCCTTAAGGACACAAGGAAAAGCTGATGGCCTCGGGCACACACGGCTGTGTTTCGCAGGCAGTGACTGAGAAGACAGTAACTCAGTAATAAAATACAGACATTCAGTGAGTGCAGGGAGCAGCCCCAGAACTGTCTTTGCTTTTCCAAACAAGGTTTCTGCTCCGTACAAATGATTGCTGCTGTCACAGGAGTGGATTTTATAGCAAGGTCAAAGATTGTATTATTAGTTCTGTTGTCAGCTCCTGAAGGGAAGAGATTCAGGATACAGGGAACATCCACTCTGAGATGGTTTAAGACTTAACGGAAACGCTGTAGCTGGGCTATCCCAACATCTCATGTTCTTCTCAGCCTTCCCTTCCACGTGGCACTGCTTTCGTAGGGGACTGAGCATAACCCTTACAAAAAGATCTTGCAGATGCAGGAGTCCTCAGGTTTTCCTGTTTGTCCCAGCTGGAGTCACAGTTCAATATATTAACAAGGTAATAACTGATATTAGACTATCAAGGGCTGAGACGATTAAAGGGATGGTAACTAACACGTCCTTCCATCTTTTCCAGGTTGGTGGTGGAGTTCCCTGCCACTGGGGGTGCTCTCACCTCCTCTCAGATGCACTCTGTGAAGCTCCTCAGATACATCTCCTATTACGATTACTTCTTGGCTTCTTGCGAAGTTGCCTTTTGCCTCTTCATTTTAAAATTAATAATCCAGGAAGCAATAAAAATGAAAAGGCTGAAAATGGAGTATTTCAGAAGTGCCTGGAACTGGCTGGATATGCTGTTGATAGTGGTGAGCTGCTCCTCAGTTCTCTTGGGCTTGCCTGTCCAGGTTAGCTCCACTCCAGACACCAGCCAAGACCAAACCCCTCTTCCTAGTTAGAGCCACTCACCTACTGCTCTCCAGTGGAGAGGCCCACTATGCTTTAGCACCCGTGATCTCTTTTCCAGCCTTGCTGTTGGGGTGCTGTAGCTCCATGACCTTTCCACTCTTTACCATCTTTGCCATCCACCTCATTTGAATTGGACAGCAGGGAAGTACTGGCACACAACACAGTAAAACTGGAACGTATGCAGTATGTTATAGCACAAATCCAGCATTATCATAGAACAAGGGGAAATAATTTGGCCAATAAAGTCTCACATGCAGTTAATAACCCAACACCTAAAAAGCTCAGCTTCTTCAAATCTAATCACAGTCCTGTTGAAATCAATACAGGCTTTCCTATGCAAAATAACAAGTCTGAAGAGGAGGAGGTATGTGGTCCTCAGTTCCACTAGCTTCTGCTTTCCTACAGGTTTCCATCTTTGCCATTGGCTTCAATATCTACTGTACTACGGAAGTGTCCCTGCTAATGGAAGAGTTCCTTTCTAATGCTTACGTGTATCCAGACTTCTATTTCCTTGCATTCTGGCAAGTCATTTATGACAACATGATTGCTGTCAATGTCTTCCTTGCTTGGTTGAAGGTATTGGCTCTTCTTGTTTCTTTTTGTACTTGAGAAACATCGTGTTTCTAAGCTTGCTATGAATATTAACTTTTTCATGGGTGAATTGCAAAGGTGGGGCTTAGAGTGGGGAACTTTGTTTATGAGATTCCTGAAGTGCTTTAAATTATCTCATTCTCATAAACATGGGTCACACACATACCAAGGCCATCTAAAAAAAATTTGCACACGGACAGCTGTCTCCATTTGAACAGCTGAGAAATACCCATGGCCAAACAGCTTCCTTAAACTCAGTATTATCAGGGTCACAGCCTGAGCTACTCAAATGACACAGCTGTAATAGGTGAAGCTATTTGTAGCTTTCAGGTTTTTGTCTTCCTCCACCTCCAAGGCCAAGGCTGCACGAAGAAGCTGTCTGGGTATGCTGCCTGTGAGCCAGTTGTGCAGGCAGTCTTCCCCATTACATCTCTTCTGCAGCCCAGCTGCACGTCGCCCTGCATCATCTTCCCCACAAACTGATTATTGCCCCTTTGGTAGCACAACTGCCATCAAACAGGGCCTTTGTTCAGCCTTGTTCCACAAGTAAAAGTAAAAAAGTAAGAGTAAAAGAGCTCCTCACCAACTCCCCCTGCCAGGAATCCTCAGGCACAGGAGGGCAGCCTGTCTTGCAGTCTCCATGCCTAAGGCTCCGCTTCTTCCAGAGCTGAGTGCACACAGCAGTGCCCAGCGAAGGCCTCTGTGTGCACTACTAGCTTCAGCACAGAAGCCCAGCAGAACATTCCCTCACCCTAAAAACACACCCAAGCCAAATACTCCTTACAGGTGCAGCCCATCAACATCTGGCATGCAATTTACTTCCAGGCAAGACATTGTGTAAATTAGGATTCAGTAAGTTCTGTTATGAGGATGCAATACGTTCCAGCACCACCATCCCCCCCTCAGTAACAGCACGTTCTGTTCTCTTGCAGATATTTAAATACATGAGCTTTAGCAGCACCATGACACAGTTATCCTCCACGATATCTCGCTGTGCCAAGGACATCATTGGATTTGCCATCATGTTCTTCATCACTTTCTTTGCCTATGCACAGTTCAGCCATCTGGTCTTCGGGTCGCAAGTTAATGGCTTTTCTACTTTTCAAAACTGCATGTACGCGTTTTTCTCTGCTTTTGGATCTACAACCCCTCATCGGTGTGGGTACAAACAGCTTCTGAGAAGCAGAATTTCACAGTTTGAAATTTTTTTAACAGTTCTCCAACCCGTGGGTCCATTTCATGAAGTAAAAGCAATTCTGTTGCCCCCTACAAGCTGCTTCTCAAAGCCTTCGTATGCCCAAAAGAGCTGCTCGAGAGGCCCAAGGGCTCAGAGCACAAGCTGAGTGGGTCCAGAAACAGAAATCACAGCTCTTAAGAAAACACTCACCTGCGTAGGCAGGAGTGCCCAAACCCCACACGCTCACTCTGTTGTTCCTGCCTGCACCACCCATCAGTTGCAGGTAGCAGCTGGAACGGTTTGTGATGGCTGCTGTACCTTACGCAGCCCGTTACCCACAGCACTGTTTGAGTCTACATATACGTTTCTGAGAACTCCAGAGAGTTATCTTCAAACTACCAGACTGTTTGAAAGCAGCTTTTCCATGTGAAGTTCTATGACACTTCTAAAGCCATTTTGGACCCACGTGGATGCAAGGTAGTCCTAAGATGCTGCAATACAAAGAATGTGCAACTTAGCTAGTAATTAAATCCCTTATAGGGAGACACAGGGGCCAATACTAGTATATTCTATACTAACAGAAGATCAAGGATCCTACAGCAGGAAGAAAAAGGAAATAATTAAAAAAAAATACAAAGAAGCAGCAGCCAGCTAACCTCAGCCTGGTGTGTTTCTGTTTTGTTTCCTGACAGCTTCTCACAGTTCCGTATCATGCTGGGAGATTTTAATTTTGAAAGCCTAGAAGTCAACAGCATCCTTGGACCTATTTACTACATCTCATTTGTGTTCATTGTGTTCTTCATCTTGCTGGTAGGTAAAAATGCTGACACTTCTGCATAAGCAGTAGAGAGAAATGAGTTTCTTCTGTTGCATGGTGCTCTGAGACAGTGTTTTCTACCCCAAGATGACAGTTTTGCCTGAGGGAAGGTTGAAGGAACTGGGCTTGTTTAGCTTGGAGAAGGCTCCAGGGAGAGCAGGGAAGGCTCCAGGTTAAAGACTTCAGTGGGACTCTGTAGTTTCAAGTTCTAGACCAGCTGGATTGGTGTTTTCATCAGTTAGGTATGAAACACCTCTTGAAAAAGGCACAATACTGTCACTCCAGGAGCCAGGCCTTTCAGCCAACACTGCTCAGGGGAGATGAGCAAATCCTGGCCCTGAGCAGCCCCTACAGCCCTACGATTCTCAAGAGTATCTATCTGCATCTTTCCTATCCAGAACATGTCCTTGGCTATTATAAGTGACACCATAGAAGCCAGAGCAGACTTTGCAAGGATTCCCAGGCAAGAACCTCACATCTCAGACCTCTTCAGACAGGTAAGTTAATGCTTTTGTGACTATCTCAATGAAATCAAGACTAGAGGGGAACTTCTGTTACATCACTAACAAAGAACCTTAAGCAGCCCGACCACAACCATTTAAGAACAACCAATAGTTGTTTTCTCACTTTAAATAAATGTTTGAGAGATAACATCTTTCCATTAAACCCTCCTAATAACTATTATTGACTTAAATAGCATCGTACTGTGGAGGTTTGTTACTTGCACTCAAATCCTTATGAAGAAGTATCTCTGGGTAACCAAGCCAATTAACATGCTCAACCTTCTTCACCCAGTGCTACAATAAAGCCCTCATCAAGGTCAGGCTGAGGAAACCAGATACAGATGCAGGAGAGGAGAACCTGGAAAGGTAGGAGCTCAACCCAAGCTAAAGCTTTTGTTGTTAGCCCCTGGCCAGGCAGGGACATACTCTCACAGGACTTCTGTCTCCTTTCATTTACCTGAACGAGCAGCAAGGCATTGCCTTCCACTGACAGAAAGGATATTTCCAAGCCTTCCAAAGGAGGCAGCGCTCATGAAAAGGTAAGGTTTATTTTTTCCTATGTTCTTTGAAACTGGTTTATATTTCAAAAGCTGACTAATGCCAAAGGAGTCACAGTTGTGCCTGCTGTTACTTACAAAAGCTTTTTCTTCACAGAATACTATTTTTAACATCATAGGAATAGCACAAGATAGAGCTGTAAATAAATGAGTAAATTAGTTACGTCCCAAACATTAAACGGAAGCCTGGTGTGTCTTAGCAGTAGCATGAAATTGAGAGGTGGGCATTTGCCCACATGTTAAACTAAACCAGATTATGGAAAACAAACCTGTTTTAGAACAGTCTGTTAGGCCACAGGCTGCATTTCCAGCACAATAGTGACTATTTCCACTGGCTTTACAAAAAGGTTTCCAGCAGTCACTGGTAGATGTGTATCTGGGGTGAGATGGTGCACACGCTTCCAAAACACCTTTAAAATTATATATATCTCAATTCTACAGCAGAAAGGAAAAGCCCTGTAGCTAGCTATGAACACTGCCAAGCACAGTGGCTGCAGCCTCTCGCTTCTGAAGACACGCATATTCTTATTCCCTAACATTCTGAGGCAGAAGGAAACCCCACTTTCACATGGGGAATGTTTTTCTCCCCCAGGCTGTATATACATCTGCTCAGGGATGTCCCCTCCCTGCACGAGGGGCAGCGTCCATGCAAGCCACTGTGATTGTTCTTGTTTTCTTTCCCTACTCCCTCTGGTGCTGAGTAGAGCCATCCAGAGCCAAAGTTATGGAAAGAGAGTCTTCACCACTCCGACTCAGTTGTCGCTTCTCAGAGCTTCATCTCTCCTGATGAATTTCAGCAGTAAGTGTTTGTGAGGGCCTGTTCTTCAAGTCCTACTCCCATCCCTAGGTGCTTGCAGCAGCCCTGACTTGAATTAGCTAAAACTCTCAGCCTGACAGTCAGAAGAGCAACACTGAGGCAGTGATCTTAAGACACTATTTTAAGTGTTCTTATACTGCTGACACGGGGCTGTGAGAGGGAGGAGGGTGGAAAAAGAGAACCTGTTTAGCAGAGCAGCTGCTAAGGGTGTTAAGCAGGACTGAGGTGAGAATTTAAAACGTTATCGCACTTCTTGAACATCTCCTCGTGGCTGCCCAGAGGGTGACAGCGGCCCCATGCTTGGGGCAGGGGATTTCAGTACTTCAGGCCCTTGGCAGCAGACACAATACAAGAGAGCAAACACAAAGATCACAAATCTTAAGTTTAAAGGGAATGCATCGCAAGGATTTGTTCCTGTGTTTGTGTGCCACAGGCTCCTCAGACAAACAACTGAGTTGGAGAAGAAATTGAACAGTACTAATGCAAAACTGGAGGAGATTATAAGAAGAGCACAACAGATGAAGGATGACTCAGGCACCGCAGAACAGTAAAATGGAAGAGCTCATCTGGTAACAGAGACGGCATTATTCTTCACAAAGCTGAAATCCAAAGTCAAGAATAATTCTTTTTTGCACATTTTTAAGGTGTAGGGGAAGAACTGTTATTAAAGGTATACCAACGTCACTTCACAGTCTGATCTGAGTTTCACACAGTTCTTCAACTTTGCTTCACCCCAGTTCTGAGTGGGTATCCCTATACATTTCTTCATCAGCCGCCTCACTCTGCAGCTGCTACGAGGCAGGGATACAAGCTAGAGGCTCCGCTAACCGAGCTGCCCGCGCCTGCTTTGTGCATCTCACTCTGGCCACACGGCCAGACCTCACCTTCAGCTGCCAACCAGCATTCCAGCACACGGCTCATGGGCCCTGGCTTCCCAGGAGCACTTCCTTTAGCCAGCACACCTGCTGGCAGTGGCAGTGCTTATTTCTCAGCAGCTCTTCTGTCAGGCACCTGTTATTTCCAACACCACCACCACCGCCACCCACTCTGAGGAAAATGATTCTATCAGAAAAGAGAAAATTCTTAGTGCTTAACGGCTGGAACCACTAGAGGGCATTGTGTTTCTAACCTGAATTCTTAGAAAAAAACCTTTTTATTCCGTTTATACCCATTGCCTTAGAGACATGGTGTTACCTTCAGGCTGGACATGATCTGCCCACATGGACCCATTCATCCACTCCTATGTAGCTATAATTCTTTGCAGAGATTTAGCCACAGAAAGAAACAAAGAATAAAACCCATCCAAACGCCACCTGAGCATGCCATAACCAGCGTGCTATGAATAATCCATCTGTCAATAGAAAGAAGTATCCTCCTGTCCAGAAGTGCGTACGACAACACTTCACCAGTCACAAACACTGCAATAACTGCTACGTGTGATGCTTCCTTTTAGGCTCAGAGATCATTACAGATAGAGACGATCAAATTCTGCTCATCGACTGCAGCTGCATTCACTGGCAGTGGATCACTCAGCTCTCTGCACAGCCTCCTCCCAAAGTGGTTACTGCAGGAACAGAAATGATCAAGACTCACAGTTTGCACCGTCCCACACCAGCCTGGAAGCTCAGCAGGACCCGCAGCTCCCACTGCAAGGTGGCAAGAGTCAGTTCAGGAGCCAGTGTGGTCACTATCCTGCTGCCCAGGAGGTGAAACAAGGCTTAAGCTGCTGCAGCTTCATTCAGGGCTGTCTCAGCAGCAGTGGCTGTGCTACTCAGACCTGCCTGAGCAACACCGTGACACTACAGACACACATGAGAATACTGAAGGACTCAGCACTTGTTTTTAAGAGAGGGAAAAAAGCATGATAATGAACAAAGATATATGACAATAAAGGTTAAGGTATTTTTATTATAAAAGTCTATACAATGAACACCAGACATAGCAATGCAATTACATCTGGTTTAGTTATATATATATTCCATATCTATATATCCATATAGATATATAGGTTTTGCTTTTACCAAAGTAAAACTGTGATATCACAAAATGCCTAATTCTACCATTTATTTATTGCTCAACAAGGATGGCACAAAACACACTCATAGCATAACTGTTGCCATGCTTATCTACTATACTGAATAAACAGCCAAACACTGCATAACAAACACAAAGCAGCTGTTAATTCTGAATTGGAATCAGTCTGATCACTCACTCACTTATAAAAATATTGGAATCATATAGATTTAAGCATTATAAAGGAGGAATATATTATTTAAAACATTTAAATAGTGCATATTGACATTCTGCATGTGGTATATAAAACACAAACATTCATGTACAACGCTATACAGTACACATAAGTTTCAATGTCTGGATACACCCGTGTCTGCAGACTGATAGAAAAGTAACTGAAGTGTACATTGCACAATGAAACTGAGTAAAACTGATACGTGGTCTCGAGACTAGTTTAACCTCATAATTCCCTACGGTCCCAGATCACTTTGCTGTTAAAAGAAACAAAAAGGCATACCACCAGTGCTCAACAGTTTTAGTGCTTTTCTTCTGAATTCCAAAATTCCAATATGGTTGGACTAGATGATCTTATAGGTCCTTTCCAACCTTATGAACTTATGAAATTACATGCCTACAAGCAGAATGAAAGAAAACAGGAAGTATTCTACAGTACACAGATGAAACCTGAGCACTAAAATGCTACTTTCAATCTATTTCATATGCGTCCTGACGGAATAGCAAGTCTGTGAGGTTACATGCTAGCCACTTCTTACTTTGAGAAAGTTCATTTTTGGTCTTTCATAAAGCAATGTGAATAACAGCTATGTTGACATTAGCCAGTCAGAAACATGCAGTGAGAGTAGGTGCATGCAAAACATGGCCACAATCAAACTGATACACTGAAGGAAAAAAAAAACAACTGAGAAAGCACCAATTAAAATTAACACTTAGATTTTTGCCAGATCAAAACCAGCTGCTGATGGCTGCTGCGGAGCATAAAGCTATAGCTAAATCATCATTCAGCACAGCAGATGTGATACTCAAAACATTATTTAGTTTCAACTCTGAAGCTAAGTCATGCAAGGCCCATAAACTGTTTTGCTTATATCATAAAGATTAGATATTTTTATTCTCCATCTGTAAAACAAAACCATGATAAACAGCAGTAATTTCCTCACTCTGAACCATCAGTTCACCCCGTGGTGTGCATTAACTATGCTGATTTTAGCCCTTGATAGCGTATTTATTTCAGGTACCGTGGATTTTTAACTGACCTAAGGCAGCACTCTTCTGCTGGAGCTACACGAGTCTGAGCAACATCAGATTTCTCACACACTGCAATGAACATTAAGTTCCTCAGGTCCTCTGGAAGTGGAGATGCAGTATCCAATTCAGACAAAACACTATGCCACCACCACTAGCTGATGAACAGGAGCCAATTACATTTATGACAGTAACATAAGTCAGGTAGGCAGCACGTGATATAACTTTTCAGTTTTCCAAGTTATAAAGACACTACGTAAGGTCACTTTGTTTGTCCACTGTCATCTTTATCTAGGAGGAAATGTGACCACTAACGAGCAAAATCCATAGATGTTAATTACTTCTGTTACAGATGCAATTTAGATTACTAGAAATCAAAGCTGTTCCACAGCAGTTCATTGAAAGGGATTACAGGCTGGCTTTTAAACATTCCAGGGAGAGAGAGATGTATTTTTGCTTTTTCCCCCCCCTACAGTAAAATAGGCAACAGGAGTACTTCAGTATAGCACTGCAGTATAAATGATTTCTTCTATAATGCAAAAGACTGGTGATAAAAGACTCAGAGTTCTTGAATGCCAAAGAACAAAACGTTATGGTTGTTCTGGAACAAGATGGATGCATCCAATACAAAAGAAATTGATGGAAACTGTGTTTGCTAAAGTTGGATAGCGCAGTCTCAAATTTACAGATCTTATTTGCTCCCTAGACAGAACCTACTTACCCTTCAAACAGCTTAGAGTGGCACCACAATAAAGTGCACAAACTGTATTCTTTCAACAGTGCATGACATACGAACATAAGCACTCAATAAGTACAGTGGTAGTATAAGCAAAATGTTATTCAATGGTTTGGAGGAACCAAAGTTAAATTGATTTTGAAGAATCTTGTTTGCTGATAAGGACTTCTAACAGCCTGAGTTTGGCTTTAATTTTCTTGTACTCCCTGTACTCATCAAGCATTGGAACCCGATCTTCTTTCTGTACATTCCTGTAAAAAGAAACACACAAGTTTCAAGAAAATCCTCCATGACACAGTAAACCAAACAAGAGCAGAAAAAGCAAGGATCATCAGTAACAGACTACCGTATTTTAGGCCCTTATAGTTAAGATAGCCCAGCAACATTTATCCAGCACAGTTTTAAAATCAATCTCTTAAGTCCTGGAGTTTTTATTAGCAGGATATGAAGGCTTTCATTTCAGGTTCTGTGTATAAATTAAAAAGCCAAGGACATTTAGGCAAATCTAAACTTTCAGGCTACATAGACTGACTCACAAGTAGACAGCAGAGAATTGGTCTTAAAATATATTAGTCTATTAATAAGATTTATTTTTAAGCCAACCATTCATTATTAACTTTATCATTGGCCACTGAAGTAAAAAAGGAGCTTTGTCTCAAACTCAGTGAGTGTATGGCAGAACCACGTTACTGAAATTTGTATGACTAATTGTCCATGAGTTTTAGTTAAATGAGAATAAAAAGTGTATTGAAATGAGTCAAGAAAAAGATTGCCTTCTTAACACATTATTTTTGTTCATGAGGTGATACACCTTGAAAAAAACTCTTTGATTCTTCTTTCATTTCCATCATTATGCTTTCCAGACTGTAACAGATGAAACAAAACCGCAGCACAGGTTTCCTCCGCTATTAAAAACACACAACACTGTCTCCTTTGAGAGACTGTTCATAGTAAAGATTAGAACAGATCTTACTTCACTTGACAAAATTCATAAAAAGCTAAAAAGACACATTTTGCTATAAAAGTGAAGCTGCTGCCCAGCAGCTGCTTTTCTGCTAAACAAACCTTCCATTCTGCTGATAAAACTCCTCTTCAAATTCACGCAATGTCTTGCGTAGCTTCTTTTTTTCAGCTCTGGCTTTCCACAGTTGCTCCAATAATTCAGGCCTGAAAAGAAAGAGACTGTCAGCCACACAGTAAGACCTAGCTTCTGCAAAACATACTCAAAAAAAACCCAAACAAACCCCCCAAAAAAGAACTGAGCTAGTTGAACTAATATGAAATTCACCCTGCTTGCAAGGAAAATAGCATCTGACTGAAATACTGAAAACGAACTAGTAGTTAATAGGAGGGTGTAAGTTTCCTGCTCTCTGCACAGCTTGAGCAGGCTGAAGCTGTAGGAGATACTGAATAATTCTCAGATTACAAAAGGAACTTAGACAATGTCAGACAAAGTAATGCTCACTCCAGCCAAACACTGCCTGAGAAATACTGAGCGCATCGTTCCTTTCCACCTAGCATCAATTTGGTACCATGATGAAGTGCAATCAGTGCAACACTTCTGTAACAGAATTGGCCATTTCTCATTTCTACACACATAGAAGCAGCTCGGGTGCTTGACAGCCTCAGGTCCCGGCTCAGTTTCTCTTGACCATCTTCAGCATCGGACTCCGAGTTTTCAACCGTGCTTACAACAGACTGAGTTTGGACAGCAGACTTTAAGATATCACTCAGGTCGGCAGATAAACCATCACTTTCCTCCTCTTCTTCCTGAAAGAGGAAGCAGAAATTCAAAACAAACATGAAACACTCCTGTTCCTTCTTTCCAGGGCTGAGAAATGCATTTTTAGCAGTGCACTGCACGCACCTTGATTTCTTCAAAAAAGTGTGCAGTTTCGCCTTCGATGATGGGCTGTAACATCTGCCCCCTCCTCTTGGTGGATGGTGAGCCCTGCAACATTTCAAGCTTAATTATATGCAAATAGACATTAAATGGTGCTTGCAGTCAGAATTTTGTTCTAGTACCTAAGGGTTTGTCTTGTTCTCTGAAAGAAAAGGCTACAAACAGACCTGAAGAGCACAAGTGAAACAGCCTTAAAATCCAACAGCTCTGATGTCCAAACAAGTAAGTGTTGCAGCTTATCATTCATGTAAAATGAACTGAATCTAATACTCCTCTTTGAGTTTTCAATAAAGAACAATCACCCCCTACGTGGTCTGAATGAAATTCATGAAGATCAAAGACATCTCTGGAATTCATGTTCACTCTCGTCCCTCTTAAATCATTCTTCATTAAATCATTTTTTTTGTAATTATGTAGCTAGGTAAGGCCAGAGACATTCTGTATCTCCTGCAATTGAAGTAGAAGGAATAATTCTGCCTTCTCTTCTGGACTACTCTGAAGCCCAACAAGTGCTATGTAAAAGTAATCTGTTCCTCAGTATCAGTATCCCTTGAATTTCAGGCTAAGCACACGCAGCTGTGAGGCGCAGGTGCTGCTGTCCGCTGCCTGCTGCACACGTGCCATTATGCTCTGCTCGTCCGTTATGGCTGGACAGCATAAGCACTTCCAACTGACAGACCGTGTGAACAGGAGAAAGGCAGAACATGAACACACACAGACAGTGACCTGCCAAAGGAGCTTCCTGCTTCCGTTTCCATACAGGCTTCAGTGTACGTGATTAATATCCACTGATACCCTAACACATCTCACAGAAGCAAACGTCATGTCATTTAAAAAGCAATGACTGAAAGACCTGGCAAAAAATACAGCCTGCCTACAAGCTACCACTGAACTGTTCCTGGTAATTAGAGAGCTCCATTTATCTGTCTTACACAATTCAAAAGCAGAGACCTGTGAAATATGTTGCCCATCAGAATGATGCCACTAAGAGCTCTTCTGAATTTAAAGCTCTTCTGGCTGAATAATGACCATCACTTTGTTTCACAGCTTAAAAAAGAAGAAAAAAAAGACTAACATTTATAAGACAATGGATAACATGCTATGCATCTCATTTAAGAGCTGGATTTCTGATATGAGAAATAAGACAAAACCCAACCAGTCAAAGACATCAAAGCCAAACTAGCTCAGCAGTCATGGAGAAATGCTTAGGTGTATCAGAACAGATTCTGTGTTTATGGAATTCAGAAAGGGATACTGGCATCAAGTTGCCCTTAAACTGAAACAGGACTACAATCAAATCATGTTTTACTAACAGCTGCTCCTTTTTCTACATGGATTTTGAGTCATCTTGAACTGGTTTCCTTATCTCAGTGTTCCTCAGCTTAAGGAGGTGGTTAAGAACAGTGAGAGTCGACACAGACTCCCAGTTAAGTTACTGCTGAGCAAGCCACTGCCCGTTATTTAAATATGACAGAGAACTGTAACTCTGTGCAGTCTCTTCTTTCTAAAAGGGTCAACAGCTAATACCAAAATTCCAAGTTCGAGTCAGCATGCAAGAGAACAAATACAGCTAGATGGTTGTCATTCCACAGTTGCCTTACAGGTCTGTCAGCCAGGTTAAGTAAATCATTCTGCGTAACAGGGGAACTTTTCTTATCTCTTCAAGAAAGGAAAAAAGGAAAGAAAAAGCACTGCAAGGAAAGGAAGTGAAAACATGATGAAAAGCAGATGATGTACAGATGCTGCAGACAGGTGTCAGTAAGGTGTTTCTCACTAAGGAAACAAAAATGAAGTGATTCTAATGGCCATCCTATGCACTCTTGCCTCTGGTGACAGTAGTCTGTGTACAGAGTAACACAGCTGCAATGAAGCTTGCCTTCTTTGGAAGACTAATGCAACACATACTGTGGATCTGTACCTAGCACAGTGACTTGCAAATGACTCAGCCAAGAAAAGTTAGAACAACTTGTTTACTTCCACTGGGAACCATTTACTTCCTCAGAGCTGTCAAGTTAACAGACAGCCTTGAACTGCTCTGTTCTCAGCAGTAAAACAAACGCCTCAACTACAGTAATACCTTCCAAAAGAAAGATGTCCTTTGTGGAACAGCATTACAAACTCTTCTAAAGGCACAGCAGCAGCTCGAAAGGGAAAAAAATACAAATAGCATGTTTTACTCACAAGAATAGGAGTAATGCTTGCTCTAGTTAACATTTGTTTTACAAGTCTGTATCTGTCATAAAGTGGCTTCACAATATGTCTTTCTTCTCTAGTAACCTAAAGGCAGAGAAACCACAGAATTAATTATACCAGTCACTGAATAATAAGCAAACAGAAAGCATTATGCTTCTCATGCCAGGCCATACACGTTCCAATTAGGAAAATAAAACTAGTTTGTGTGTATGCAATGGAGTTTATGGAAAGAAAAGGAAATAAGCAGGCGTTTATTTTCCCTCTTATCTTTCACTTTAGAAAAATACCAAGTTAAAAGTTCAGTGAGCTTAAGGAGAAGTAAACCCTCTAAAGACCTTTAGAAAATAGGGGAAAAAAGGGACCAAGAGCTGTGGGAGAAGACTGTGTAACTAGCAATGATGATGATTCTACAGAAGTGACAGGGAAAACAAAAAAGATGAAGTTGTAGAGAGATTTTCTGACACCTGACTGTACTCTTTCAATTCTTGGCCACTATGTTTACTAAAACCAATGAAACCTGAAGGTCATCATGAACAGTTACTGACTTTTTCTCTAAGGGGCTTGCAGAGTCAGTTCCTGTATCACTAATACCATTATTCTTCCTGGGCTTTTGTAACAGAAAGGCTTAATCAGATACATACAGAGGTGCTGATTACTAAGTTGGTGCACAAAGTCCAGAAGACTGATTGAACAGTAACTGGAAGCATCTTCTGATTGGACAAGCAATGCTGATCACTGTCCATGACTGAAAACTGAGAACTCAGGTACTAGGTGCTAGTTAGTTCCTCCAACTTCTATATCTCAATTATATAAGATATATGCCACAGGCTTCAGAAAAAAAGTCTCAATTTTTGTTTTTGTGAAACCCATAATAAACTTACAGACCTTTTCCTAGAAAATTCCATAGTGTTTGTGATTTTTGTTACAAAAAAAGACAACTAACAAAGATGATTACTCATTGCTTCACAGACAAGCATGGCACCAACCCATACAAATCACCTGGCAAACTCCAATAACCCACTGATCTGTGAAGAAGGGTCTATGTAAAGAACCCATTCACAAATGCTAATTTTTTTGGAAGTTAATGCAGTAGTTTCATTTGAGGACAACGTGAAAATTGATAGATCACTGGAAAAAAAGAATTCAGGTATTACTCCTGCACAAGAAATACCATTCACTGTCTAAGTGTACATGAGCATAGTCTGATGAAGTAGAAGAGGCATTACCGGTCGCCCATGCTGACTTTCATAATACAGCAGACTTTTCTGGAGAGATGTTTTCTCTTCTACCAAATGGTCCTTTGTCATTTTCTGTTAGAAGAATAGTTCATATTAATCAAACAGAAGTCACTTCAGCAGTTTTTCTACCATACCATCTATAAATGCAACTTAGCCAAAAACTTAGCTTAATTAATGCCATACATCCTACCTCGATCAATTTAAAGCTGTTCAATATTGTCATCAGATAACAATGCTATGCTTACTTTTATATCTTCTGGCAAACATCTCTCAACTCGTTTTTCCTTCAATCTTTTCAAAATGAGTTCAAGCGTAGCTTCCTTGGTGGGCTTCTTCTCTTTCTGCACAACCCGCATCTCATCTCCGTTTTCTTCATCTTCTTGGTCAAGAGAGGAACCAAAGCTTTTTGGAAGAGTGTTGCTTCGTGGACGTGTTTGAGGTATGAATTCTCCATCTGAGCTCTTCTGCTTTGCATCTGAAAAGAGGAAAAACTACTTAATCCAAAGGTTTAAGAGAATCAATTCCCTCCGCTTGCAAAGGCAAAGTTTCTCTTCTAAAAACAAAGCCACAAAAATAATTTGATTTTACTTTTGGAACAGACCAAAATCTAGAAGCATTTTCACTGTCCTGTGGAATGTGTTGAATGAGCTATCACTTCTATTTTAGTCATATATAGGATTTGGTTTTGTATGCAACCAGAAGCACGGCATCCCTTACCTTTTATTTGCTTTCTTAATTTGGTAAGGTCAGTCATCCATCTTAAAACTTTTGGATTGGCTGCAATGTCACTGTAGGAGGGCTGAAAAGTAATATAAAATCTTACGTAAACATGGTAAAGACTACTTGTAAACATTTCATGAAATACGTGGCAGTATTTGTGGCATCAAAGGTGACAAGCAACGTCAACGCCACTCAGAACAAGTTCAGATCTCAGTGTCAACATGATGAACATTTGTGATGCCTTACTTCAAGTTTATTTTCACAAGTTAAACCCGTGAGAGGTAAAGATGGGCTCAGGTGTTGTGGCATGTTTTCCTCCTACTGTTGTTCAGTTCACTTCTGCAGCTCACAATTTTTCACTGATGAAATAAAGAAAGTAACTCAGCTCTACCACGCTGCCATTTATCCTGAACAAAAGCAGTAACCTACCTTACTGTTTTTCTCTTTTTCAAATTGTTCCTCAAATTGCTTTATTTTTTTCTGCAATTTCTTGACAAGCTGATAAGGTGTCTTGTCTTCCCTTTTGTCATCTTTTGAGCTGAAGGATGCTCTTCGTGTTCTGTATCAAAAACATTTTAAAACGTAATTTAAATAATTAAGCCAGTGCAAATAACTGTGTATTGGACGACCAGATGACTAACTTGTTTTGGTTTTCTTTTTCAGTTCAAAATACATTTTTTTCAGGTTTCAGTCAGTTTCTTTCTGAAACACAATGCTATCATCCACTGCCTTCCAAATGCAATGGTATTTTCTCCTCTCTCAACTCAATAATATCACTAACAGAAATAGCTCTTCGCTGAAAAACACCGTTTGAAATTCAAGCACTGTCAATTACATTGCCATTAAAACAACTCAGATCTTTCTGGTGCCTATGTTGCTTATCTAAATTACTGGATTATCAGTACTTCTCGAAACATTTGGCACAGAACACAGCCTGGTCTAGAAGCTACTACTGAACAATCCTTGGTAATTAGGCAGCTCCACTTATTTGTCTTAGATAACTTAATAGATGCTTATCTTAAAAATAATAATATCCATCATCTAATCTGTTTGTCTTCCTAATGTTTCTGCAGTATGCAACTCTGGTTTTGAATCACCTTTGGCACTCCTTCAGCTCCTTAACATTTATGCATAACAAAAACCCTGCACCTCAAGACTAACCATAAGAGGTTTCTAGTACACGAATTACACCAGGTGCCCAAAAGACCTCTTGATGCAGCTAGTGATGTCTATGTAATTCAAGATAATAGGAATACTAATCTAATTATCTGCTAGTGTAGATCCTTATTAGTTTCATAATGAGAACAGCTATTAGAATCAGCACTTTCCTGGAGGTCAGTCTTATGGATCATTTTCAGAGTACTCACCATGTCACTAACTGCAGAACATTTGGGAAAGTTATCTTTTGTACCAAAGAACCTATGACAGAGGATTAGGAACTCTGACATTGGTCCTTCCTGTTCCAAATTTTCTCATTTTTATGGGATTATTTCTTCCCAAACAACCATGCTGCTTTTTCTCAAATGACTTTTCATCTTAGTAGCATTAGGAAGTACAGGCTACAGGTTATTTACAGCTTTGGAGGACCACACAAATAACTTGCAGCTTCTTTAATTACAACTTTAACACACTGGGTTAAACTTGGCTTGATCCTCTAAACCAGCAAGAGTGTACCTTCATTGAAGGGCCCTATAATTTCACTGTACTACTGTCCCACCTCTTCCCCTCCAGTCAATACTTTCCCTTAACCCTTCTGAATGAGGGCTTTCCACAGGCCAAATTAAGAATCTTCCCAGTTTATTACTGCACATTTTTGTTGCAAAGATTTGTGTAACCCAGCTCTCTTTACTGGGAGTGGCTATATGAAGCAAACTGGAAATTATGCAACATGAAAACTGATGCACAACTGGGAAAAAAAACTACATTAAAACCATATCAGCATTCAGTAAAGCCTAGTAAACAACGGATATAAATAATATCTTCAGACCAGGAAGTGTCATTACAACAGGTTACCAGGAGCCCAGTCTGCATGCCAGGGAAAATCTCTGTCCTATTTTTATACTCTTTCCCTAAGCACCTGCCAGCGGCCACTCAGGGACATCCATCCCAGATGCATCTCTGGCTTGACCCTACATGGCAATGGCCAGGTATGCACAACAGCCAACAGGCTATGTAATGACACATCGGACCTTGGCTTTCAGTTTATTTATCAAACCATAACAAACTGGAGATTTTTAAGCAGCTGAATTTTCATACCAGAATTAACTGCCACAATACCCACCAAATTGCACTACAATACATACCTAACAAAAGAAAGTGCTTTGGATGAAGAATCTAATGCTTCTGGATCGTGTAAGAAACGCTGGCTTTGCCCAAAATCCAAGCTCCGATGTGACAGCATTGGGTGACAGTCCTCCTCCAATGGATGATTAGTCATCCTTCCAGCCTGTGGGGAAAGCTGAGCTTCTCCAGACTCACTGTCTTCCTGCCAAGATTTGAAAGCAGGAAATGGATCTGTAAGATAAAAAAGGGAAACAAAACGGTACTTGTCTGTTAACAGAACTATAAAGAGTCAAAAGGAAACAACTGTATATGCGATACTTAGTCTTGTATGCTATAAAGGATGTGGTGTCATACACAAGTGAATAAAAACAGTGAAATACATCAGAAATCCACAAATTCTGTCATAACAACTGAAAGAAAAACATACTGAAATGAGGTATGCACACTAGGATCCCTTTTTCAAAGTGTTTCTTAGGAGTATGCATTTCTGAACAGTTAACAGTGTAGGAGAGCATTATTTAATTACTTATCAGAAATGTAACATTGGAAAAAATGCACTTCTTGCCTGTTGCCATTTATTGCTATGGAAATTAAATTCCACGCCTTGCACGTGAGCTTTGAAAGACTGTCCTCTTGATTTTGAGCAAGGCAAGCCTGACAATGCCTCTTCAGGTACAATACCTCTTACTTAGCCTTTTGAAGTAGTGTTGTTGGTGTGATTGCTTTTGTTTGTTTTCTGAGTCGTTGCTGCTGTTGTTGTTTGTTTTCTAATATATGTATAGTTTAGAACCATCTCGACACCACTGAGAAAAAGAGATTTTTTTAGTTTGTGGAAGGGGACTTCATTCAGGCAGGGGATTCCAGAACAATTTACCTTTTTTAAAAATAACCCTATTAAAAAGTTGGCTGCTGACATCCTTTACAATTCTCTACTATGGCTGTCCTGACATCTAACAAAAAGCTGACAAAGCCCTCCAAATATTTTAGTTGAAAATCTCTCCCCCTTCCCTTTCAGAAGTTCGCCTAGTACTTTCTGGTCCAAATAGAAATATTGAAAACTGGGTTCAAAGTGTGCAGGAACAACAATAAAACCCACAAAGTAATCTTGGAGAAAAAAAAATATATAAGTGGTAACCCTTGTACCTGCTTTCCAGAGTGCATTTACTAAGAATTACAGGGGGTTATGCTTAGGGAGTTTTTTTGTGTGATTTTTTTTGTTTTGTTTTTAAGCTAGAATCCTTCTTGCTTATGCAGTACAAGATACAAGAAGGGGGCTTTTAAGGAGGAAAAAAATACTGCAAATCAGAACATTCCCAAGATAAGGGACAGCAGGTGAAGGGTTAGTTAGAAAGCAAACCATAAACTATCAAAAGGCAGATAACTGAATGTATGGCGAACCATACTTACCCTCCCCTTCTCTCTGCAGATGCATTGTTTTGAAATCAATGAGGGGAAAAGTGATAGGGCATGGCGCTAATAAAATGAAAAAGAATGGCAAAAATACTAAAGTGAACACACAGCACAGTCAGAACAAACCATACATAACATGTAAAGCAGGAAGATACAGTACCAGGGACAAAAAATCCCATACCTCGAGCCAGGCACTGAGCACTCTCAACTCCCAGGCAACTTCAGTGGCAGGTAAGGATGCTCAGGCCTTCCTAAGTTTGAACTGTTAACTGAAGAGGCTTACAGAACTGACACAGGAATAGTGAAGACTCACTGCCATTTAGTAAGAGTCTCATGCACCTTCACATTAACAAAACACAAGTTCTACATAGAGTTTTGCTCATAGCTTGTATGGAAGAGATGGCAGTAACTTTCAAAAAGAAGACAAATGCAGAAAAAATACACTAACAGATTAACCAATCTGCATTTCCCCCCTAGTAAGGCAGCAAGCACTTCGTGCTCCTTTCAAGAACCCCACTGACTACAGGTCTTTAAAGGTGCCATCACATAGGATTTAATAATCCAAACCTTTTGAGAGATTTGGACCAGTAGATTGCTTTGCAAAGCCAATGTAGTTAAACAGACTGCCACGAGGACTTGCAGTGCTTCAGAAGGCTGAGATCCCAATAACCACTCTAAAAAGGACTGAGGAATAGCCACAGTGAAAACTTCACCACTTGCAAAATACCATGATTTTACTACTGAGAATCGTATAACATAAATTTATATAGATATGCTACATTCTCTTCAAAGTAAAGAAGATAAATTTATTTGGATAAGCAAAACCAAAGTTTTATGAACAGATTTAAAGAAATAATGAAAATGGAATCCACAAGTGTACTGAGAACATGTATTTAACATGTACTAAAAGTTAACACAGACTGTAACAAAACATGCAAGTAAGCAATGTAAACAAATATTGACAACATAAAGCAAGTGTTTCACACTAAGTAAGTGAATCAAATTACAAACCTCATCATTTCTAAAGGGTTAAAAACAAAGTTTGGATTCATGCAGGGAATTCATTTGGAAAGCAGCCAACTTTGGTGACAAATGAAGTTATTTTAAGTTATCACTATTAGCTTCAGGAGCTTTACGTGCCAATATGCTACAACTTCACACTGCACCATATACTATTGCTATACCTCAAATGTGTGTAGTTTACATCAGAAAGTTTAATATTGCTAACAAAATAAAAGCATTCATTCCTTGTTACTAGTGCCTTACTGATGCTTAACGATGACAATTTAAACACATCTCAAAAAAAAGAGCTGTCACTGGAACTGCCTGTTGAAGTTAATCCCCAGGCAATAAATCTGCATCGAATCTAAATGGACTGGGGTCATCCTGCTGGTGACAGTTCACAACACCTTAAGCAAATTAACAATTGGCCTTTTTTTTTTTTTTGTAATGTGTAGAGTGATGATTCAGAGTATCAACACAAGGGAAGAGCATATAAAAAACACGTGAAAAGACAAGTACTTTGCAAAGATTATCAACACGTGTGTTGCTGTGGTTATGGTACAGAAGCTGTTAACGTTTTTATACAAGTAACAGGACAGTGTAAACAGTCATTTCCACATGTTTGAGCAACAGAGCTCCATCAAGCCCTAAGTTCAGGGGCTCACTACACCTGAAGGCCATAAAGAATGAGGTCAGAAATGTAGATTTCATTCTTCTTGCTTTCCCAGAAATCCTATTCACTGGTAAACTTGTACTTGAAAATTTAGGCTGTTTCAAGTTGTCCAATGACAAGGAAGCCAACACAGGACACTTCTGACACTCAAGACAAGACAACCAACAGACTTCTCAGACTAGATCCAATGTAAATGGCTGTGCTTCGTAGTTAGCAATTTTATGTCAAATTCAGCTAGTATGAGAACTTCAGTAATGTGGATTGAAAGAAAAAAAATAACAAAATTTAACATCAACTGCATCATAATAATCAGACGAAGTATTTATAAGGACTCACATTACAGAGAGTCCAGAGGATCCTAAGTCACTTAAAAAATAAATAACATTTTTTGTATGAAGCACAGGCCCTTCTGCTTTATTTAGGTGCTTATTAAAAAAACAAAACAAAAAAAAACAGTTTTCTTTGTTTGTTATTTTTTAAGTCCTAATTTTCAGGAAAATCTGAAACTAAAGGACCTACACTGTACAGAGTAAAATTGGCCAAGTCATACTGGAATGTTTCATTCCTATGAAACTAAAGGAAAGTATGTAAGTTACCAGACTGCTTCTCCTGCTTTGTAAAGCATTTCATGTACTCTTACAAGCTGAGTGTGTTGTGAATTAAAGGGCAAAAATTACCTTCCCATTTGTCACCATCTGATGCATTCTTCAGATCTAGACGTGGTACTTGGACACTCAAAGCTTCCTCAGGAACATAACTGTCACCATCCCCTGACACCTCTGAATCAGTATTTGCATTGTAATCACAAGCTTTGGTACTTGAATCCTGTACATAAATAACAGCACAGAACAATTTCATTCTTAGCAACTGAAAAAGTTAACTATTTAGTGCTACTCCTAACATTTTGGAAACTCTGAACTGAGAACAAGCTTCCTTTTCCCTCCCACAGTATTAGCCAATTACTACCAAAACAAAGTATTTCTTACACAGGATGCATAAGTATAAACTTGCTGTGCTGCCCAAAACTTCCAAAACCCAGACAACGAGATCTGACAGAGGTATTGCAAATTTTGTGGCCACCCAACCAACATATGATAGATTACTAGGAGGTGGATTTATTGGGATTTTCTTTTGCACATTTGTATTTACAAGGTATTATAAATATGTTGTATATATAGATGAAATGGTAATCTTACCAGAAACACTTCTGAAGATATTCTATCATTGCCATCAACCAAAATACTATTTTGCCTAAAAACAAAACAAACCCTGTTATCATTTTAAATGCATTTCATTCTTACATACAGTATCCAGTTATAGTAGATATGCAATTGATTTCTTTAAAGTGATCACTAGAACTCTTGGGAGAAAAAGTTAGGTTGTTTGGGGTTGGCAGGGGGTGGAGCCCTCTGTTCTTCACAATTTCCAACTGAGGCAGGTAAACAAGCAGTAAGACTTCAAACAGCCTGGAAATGAAAACTGCTCAAACAAGCAGTAAATATTTTGGAACAACTGAACTCAAAACAGAAGACTCCTATCAGTGTCAAACTCAACTGTGCATGAACTTAGAATTTCCTGGCTAATTACTGTTACCAGCACTAATTCCCAAATAGTGGAGTGATACACTGTGCCAAAATATTTCAAAGAATGTGATATTTTTTTCTTGCTAAATTGGTTCCCCTGTGTTCTCAAAACTGAAATTATACATTCTGCCACGTAAGTGATAAATGAGAAATTCCTACCTTTCACTATTATTTTCTCCATCAACATCTGCATCTTTATCCCATTGTTTCAATAATACATCTGCAGGCTGTTGGCAAAAAGCACATTTAGAAAGATTTAAGAATAGCATTCCCAGCTGAAAATATTTCTGTAATCATGGACCACAAGAAAGCCCTCAAGAATGAAAAACACAAGTTTCTAGGCACGTGTAGAAATCACACTATCTAACCAATGCAATACTTTTACACTTAAAGTGAGGCCAGCAATTCAGTGAGTTACTCACTAGAAGATCAGCTGTGAAATCTCTATCTTCAGACAAACCATGATTACATGATTAAGATTTTAAAGCTTGGTTGTTTTGTTTTTTAAGGAAGACACCAACACTGTCACTGCAAATTGTCAGAGCATGGAGTCTCAGGGTGACAGGAAATAGTGCCACAACTCTGAGACTCAGAACTGAGTTGGGTGAAGATTTGGGCTTAATGTTATATGAAATGAAACAAGTCTGGCAGGCTTCCTAAAAGGAACTCCTAATCCCCATTAAGTAAAACAGCAAAAGAATTATCAGGGGATGAAGAAATGCTGGCATTTCTATGGCACCATCTCACAGACCAAGATCTTTGTACAACAGAAGTGGGCACAAGATTGCTTTAAATATTTAAGCCAAAGCCCAGCATTTGCTTTATTTGAGAAGTGTCTTCTTTGGGAGAATGTAAGTAATTGGAAAAATGTTTTTATATCCTTCTTGACTAATGTTACATTTTATTTCTGACTTCAGGAAGCTCTCCCAGATGATCTTTAAAATGTCTGAAAATAATATTAAAAGTTGTTCTCAGCTCAAATCTATGTAGTATTTGACAATTTTACATGTCTACATATTTCCCTTTATCAGGCATAACTCCATCATTCTCTCAACATTATACTGGTTTTCAAGTCAAACTTCAATGCAAGAGAACAATTTCTTTCTACAATGCACTGCAGCTTTTCTGCCCTAGAGAATCATATTTATTGTAGCTACAAAATCAGTTGCTGTTTTTTCCAATTCAGACCTAAGGAGAGCTCACAGAGAAGCCCATCTTTACTCTCCTACAGCCTCTATACCCACTACAAAAGCACATCTGTACATGACCACACAGCACCCAAGCATCACGTTCTCCCTTCATATTCTTACTGCAGTCATATTCTTCTAGCTCTGAAGTGAACATGCTTCTTAAGAAGTATCATTCACATTTCTCAGCTGTTCTTTTACTGAAACCACTGACACTGGAATTTAAATTTATAGAAATAGACTCTAAAGCAATATGCAAGGATAACAGCTGTGACTGGAGTCAGCCTGCTGGGTTATTCACAGAGTCATTTGAGATCCATAGAAGAACACAGTTACTTTCTGAACTTTAACAGCAACTTCAGCCATCATTAACAGTCATTTTCTGAACAAAACAATTATTAAGAAAAAATATAAGATGTTCTATTTTTACCAGCACACTAACATCACATCCTAATGTATGTTCATGCAGGACCCAACAGACAGGAAGGAATACAAATGGTCAGTTCTGATACTTTCCAAGACAACGAATGAACCTTTCTTTTCGGGAGGCCACGAGTTTTTCTTTTTTCTTTTGTGTAACACCACAAATATAAGAGATCTGAGTGTCCCCCTCCATCCTGGTGTACACAAGCTGTCAGCACAGCAGTATTCAAATATCTAAGCAGAGGGATTCAAGGAGGATTAACATAACCTATTTCAAGCAGACAGGGAATGAAGATATGCTGCAAAGAGGAGAACATCTATCCCTCTCACAGAAAAAACAGTGAGAAGAGAAAAAAAAGCTGAGAAACAGGCAATTATAAAAAAAATGTATTCCTATTACAGCTCTTGTATTAATATTAACATTCTACCACTGCTTAATACAATAGAAGTTAATTCTGTGGCCCGTGTTAGCATCACAGCCCTAGACCCTCTTCTCCTCACAGAGCATTTAGTAAAATAGATGCTATTCTAACCAGTGCTATGCTTGTTGATATGCTAACTCACCTCAGCAGAAGGAAGGGCCGGTACCTGCAAAAAGAGAAAACTCATTGTCAGGGTCCAAACAAGCTGCACCGAAGTACACAAAAAATTTCTCTTCATGTCTGAAGAAGTATGCACAGCAGAAAAGGAAATTAACTGCTCAACGCAACAGAACCACACAAAGCTGCATCAGAGCTATTACAAAGAATCTGATGTCCCAAGCACTTTGCTGAAGTCACTGCAATTTATAGTTTTCATATACATGAAGCTCTTCCACTCACCTGAAGACTTTCTTCCTCCTCAGTTACAGTATCTTGTTTCATATCTTCGCTGCCTAAATCTGTGCTAACCAATATGTCAGAGCAGCCTCCCACGTTCTCAATGCTACCAATGTCATTATGTTCAATAACATCATTCCTAAAGAAACAAACAGTAAAACATCAGTAACCTGCTCTTCAACTCTCAGTCTTTACATAGTTCATACACTCTTCTGAGGTTTTTTGAAACAGTATGCAGTAGATATTTAAAAAAGGATTTATCTGAATCTCTTAAGAAACATTGCTCCTGACTTTGCTGACCTAAGGAGTAAGGGTGCCAACAGGCAGAAGCACTGACATCCTGAAACCACATGAAGTAGCTTGACTGCACTCCTCTCGATACTGAAGTCAGCTAATTTAAGTTAGTATCAAAATGCCTCACTGAGAAGTCCCAGTATTTCTAATATTTTATCTTCCTAGCATCCAACTTAAACTTTGTAGAAGTGCACCCACATTAAAATTAACTTATACCATGCATGTCTGTGCATAGATTCTTTGTATGTCAGCATGTCTGTTGCTATGATTCCATAATTCATTGCAAGCCATTGACTTCTGCCTTTCTTCTCCAACCTCAGATAACTCCAAAGTACTTTAAAAATATATACCTATTCCTCCCCTGTATCCGGAAACTAAATAAGATGGTCTGTAATTTTACATTTTAATTACATTTTCTTTAATTCCTGCAACTATTTTGTTAGTTCTAAGAAATCCACTCCTGATGACTGCAGTTATTTATTCAGCTATGTATCCTTCTTTTGCATAACTTGTTGGCCATTCTGCTTTAAAGAACCCAGACGACCTCTTTCAAGAACACTATCACATATCATCTATTACAGTTAATCCACAGTGGAACGACGCAGAAGCATCTGAACTAGAGGCAGTGCCAAAGAGCATATAGGGTTTCAAACGTGCAGTGGTGGTACTTTTAGCCACCACCTCTGTGAAGCCAGCCAGGCTTAAAACACTTATGGCATAACTAACGGCATTCAGCTACAAGAGGGAGAGATCACCCACTTAGAGACTGCATCAAAGAAATAAGGTCTATAACCCCTGAAACTCAACTTACAACTGAGCATTACCAGCAATGGTTATTACCTTTATGATCTCTTACTAACTTTAGTCCAAATTCCTCTCAGTGATAAGACTTCTAAAAACAGTAGATAAAGAAAACAGCATTTGCCCCTCTGAACACTTCACGCTGCTTCAAGCTCTGACCTTAAGGAACTTTTGTTACAAAGCCCATCTTAACCACACATTTTTGGAACTGGGAATTAACTGTGATCACTTATTTATACTTAACAGAAAAACAACAGGTCCCAGTTTCTCAGGGGTGCCCTAGAAACTGCTACACCCATAAACACTAAGATCTATAACAAAAACTGATCAAATGAAACTGAAATTCTATACAAATAAACCCAAAGTGCTCATTCTATCTGCTGTTAGCAGTTTTATTATTCTGCCATACATGGAAGTACAATACTGTGCTGACGTGGAACAGCATGGTAAGGAAACTGAAATAGTGCCTACAATAAATTTTTATATACAGTAAAACTGAATCACAAGTAACATTAAGTGAGATAAAGAGTGGGATAAAATAAGGTCTTGTGCTACTTGTACAAAATTCAGTTGTAAAGCAGTTATACTTTGCCACATTTGTAGCTGTATTATAAGAGCAACTTAAAATACTTGCTTCAAGAGCTGTTCATTACTTCCATTGGTTGAAAGCTGATTTGACTTAACATAGGTATTTTAAAGAGATTTTTAAGTTACTACCAGAAGGCCAAATTTTTGCTTCTGGTTGAAGGGAAACGGGGCAGTTTGGTTTGGAAGTCTTAAGATATACATTCCCCTACAATTTAGTACTGAGACAAAAATTCTTACTGGTTGTTAGATCCTTCCTCATCCCCGCTGGGATTTTTTGCATCACTGTTACAGCCCAGTCTGTGCTGCTGTATTTGTTTAAGATCATTATCTAAGCTGCTCTGCAGGTCGAAAAGGTGCTGTTCCACAGCTGCTCTGATTGTTCGTTCTAAAATGCTAGAAAGAAAAGAAAAGCCACAGCGTTCATATAAAAATCCTCTTTTCCATTGATCAGCTGTGCAGAAGGAGAAAAACAACACATGAATCTTTGACGCCAAGTATTTCAAGGAAAAGGGAAAAAAAAGTTAAGTATTCTAGGCAATAAGATAGAATATAGTGGTTTCAGTACTCCAAATAATAACCAAACAAGAAAGCATTTTAAAAGTAACATATTACCATGACTACAGTTAACAAAAAAAACCCCACAAAACACTGTACCCCAAACCTTATAAAACCTGAACCTAAGCATGCAACAGTCAAATTCTGCATCTACAGCAGCTCAGAGCCAACCACAGAGCATGTACCACTTCAGCACTGTTGGCTGTAGCACCTCCTGAACAGGACTGTAATTGCAAAAAGGCAAGAACCAACAAACAGTGGAGACAATAAGCCAGTACCTGATGAAGGACACGGGGTATACCCAAAGGTACATCAACAACACAACATTTGTTAAAAGCAGAGTACACTGGGTGTAGTTTCTGGTTTGATCATCCAAAACAAATACAAATTAGGCCTATAAAATTGTGTTTTATTTTTCTCCACATTTGCTCAAGCAATTCCTCAGAACCGTACTAACTATAAACAATGAAAGTTGGTGCTGAAAACACACGGTGGAAACTATTATAAAGGTCAAATACCTAGGAAACATATCATTACAAAAACATAGTGGTTTGGAATCTAAATGCTACCATGCTGTGCTCTCATACTTCTGCAGTCAACAACACTGAGCCACGCTAAGTTTTTCCTGCAGTACATTTCATTCATAACTAATCATCAAACCAACTGCATTTGTTTTTCTTTTCAGACAACATATCAATGCATGTAATAGCAACAGTTCACAAATTATACAGCATCATTATACTTACTCTGCAGAGGCTGGCAAGATGCTTATGGGAGAAATATGAGCACTGCAATACAGAAAAAGAAGTTAGCAAAATGCAAAACTGCATATTCAATAGAAGTCTCAAAGACAACAGAAAGCAAATTTGAAAATAATAAAAAACTACATGCAGTGAAGGTAATAAAAACTGAAAAACTAGGGAGCAAAGTAAATACTTATTTGCAGTCCCTGTAAGACTTCTCCATCCAGATAATGGGGTATGCCATCTAAGACAAAGTTGCCTAGGTATCAGTGCAGGTTTCCGTCTCCCAAGAGCCAATACTCAGTACATTAGGAGCTGGAAGACATATGGTCTTTCCCATGGGAAATATTAATCGCTTAGTCTCAAAAGACTTCCTGACACCTTGCTTAAGAATGCAGATTTTAACCTTGCTGCCTCAAGCAAGTTCCAAAGTACACTGCTTTCCTCTGCTGCTGCAGTTCAGAGGGACTTTTTCCCCACCTGTCAGACTCTTGCACAATTTTATTCTGCAATATTCAACAGACCCACAGCATTCTCCAAGGACAGCTAGGTCTCAAGTATGAGGCAGGTACTTTCCAGAGGTTTTAAGAGAAGAATTAGACACTTGTAAACCACTTTGCAATCTCTTAGCACTATCTACCTTTTACCATGCAGCAGCACTGCTAACAGCCAAAGCGGCTTTTAAAAATGATTTTCATGAATACATGAGGGAACAGAGAAACTTCCACCCAACTGGGAGCTGAAAAGGTACCTCCACAAGATGGTTCTGCCTGGCATTAGCTCTGTTTGTACAAAAATCATTTGATGGTGTCTCTGCTTAACTAAGAACAGCTCTAATACAGCAAGGAGTATCTTGTTTTGATATTATCAAGTTCACTAGTAGATCTATACCCACCTCTAGAGAGGTGAAATAATTAGACCACCTGAAACAGACTTTCTACTCTCTCTTCTTTTAAGTAGATGTAACACAAGCCATAAGGACTTGCTTGCCAGCTCGATATTTAAACACGTTAATATGTTTTCCTTCAAACCTGGAAGTGATAAGGCATTTACCTTGAGTTGTGAACAATTTTTATTGGTGCCTGTACACAGAAGTCCTGGGCAGCCATACTACCTGTACAAACTGCTTAAGTCTTCTGAAAAACAACTTCTGCATCAACATGATTTGAAATAAAAAAACAAAGGGGAAAAGCTGTGAATAAGTTCAGCCCTATGAACAAGGTAAGAGAGAGAGAAGTAGGAGAAAATTTCAGAGGAAAAAAAGATCTCAAAACAAGACGGATATAAGTATCCAATACAGGTACTTTTAGCAAGTTCTGTATTACAAAAGGTATGCTTACTATTTACAAGTTCTAATATACGTACACTAAAATCAATTTATTAAACACAGTCACTCCCAAGGGCACACCAGGGGAAAAAGAGGCAATGAGAACACAGAGTACTGCAACACTGGTTGTGAAAAGAGCAAAAAATTGAGTCAAGGGCACAAGCACAAAAACTATTTATAGGAAACTGTCATGACCTGGAATCCTTTTGTTCTGTCACTATCACTTGAGACAATGAGGAACTGTGTCAGGAGTGGGGAGAATCAAGCTCATCTCCAAAGAATCCAAAAGATTTTGGGCACGATTCACAACAAAATTTTCCACCATACTGCATAACCTTCAGCCCCACAGTGGACCATCATTCATCAGTGCTTTTCATAAACACCTTTAGATGCATTAGAAGCACTCAGCAAAAGATGTGCAGAACTCAGCAGCATTCCAAAGCCCAAACAATCCTCTTACTATGCAAGGAATATCCTGTCTTCAACTAATCACTTCAGCAATTAAGCACTTTTTGAAAGAAATGTGTCAATCACTCTTAGCTAAAAACACATTACAACTTCGGAACTAAGACAGCTCCGGTTTAAAAATACTTGTTTAAAAGCTGTAACTTGTACTGCTACAGTCTTAATGCAGCATGACACAGCAAGACACAGAAAGGTAAACGCCTTTTGTTTCACAGTGCTAACCCACTCCTGAGAATCCCCTCAGCACCTTCTCCCTACCCATTAAGAGTCCTTGTAAATATCCTGGGATGGAAAAATATACATTATCTAGAGATAAAACATTTCAAAACTTTTCTTGCTGTAGACAGATTCTTACTTCTTATTAAGAACAAAAGTCATTTTGACATTATTTCATTTCACAATATCCCCACAGTACACTCATCTCACAGTTTTCAAAAGCATTATCTGCATTCACATCAAAGCAGTGCTTTCCTTGCACCCGTTTACCTGTGCAGCAGGACTTTACAGGCCATCCTGATTATTTTCGCTATCCCAAACGAACACTTCACATAAAAATGCTTCATTTGAAAAAGAGCAAAGTGTGCTGTTGGCTGCAGGTTGTGCATGCTGCTCCCACGGTTTCAATGGCTGCTTGTCAGACAGCACTTCTGGAGTGCTGCACTAAACCCTGCAGTCTAAATAGAAATAGACTGCAACATGAGGTCACTCCTGACAATAAGCTGCCCAATCAAGACTTGAAAGCTTTTCTAACATGTTGTTCACATATTTTCCAGGGTGGAAATAGGAAAAAGTATTTGGATGTTTGAAGAGAGAGCTAAGCTAAAAGCAGCAATATATTTCTAGTAATTCAGGCACTTGTAATACTTGCTATATTTAGATAGCCTTTTCACATATAAATTTTGTTACTTTATTACCATGATCTCCTTTTCTCTCATTGATCAATCTAGCTGAAATAAAATCGGATAGCACACCACAGAAGTAGTGAGGAGTTCACCCTCATCATTACATTTAACACAGACACTAACAAACTGCTCACACAACTTCCTACTTGCCACATCCTCCCTTTTTACACACAGCATTTTGAAAAGCCCAAAGAGCACAACAAGGAGATTTCACTTTAGGCTAGCAACTGACGATATTGGAGACGAACAGCAAAAAGTAAACCAAGCACTATCTGGCAGAGAGCAGTAAGGAAAAATCCAGCATACTGACAGCTAAGGACTCCAGGGTGATTATTTCAACGGCACATCTTCATGTCAGCTGCAATGCTGAGTCAGGAATTCTTTTCTACAGGAGTGAGGACAGCAAAAACTGACAGAGCCATCTTTAAAAGGCTTCTGATAAGGGAGAATTCATTTCCTTTACATACACCATTGTCAGCTCGTGCACAAACACTCCCCAACTGCATAACAGACCAAAAGATCACTTGACAGGTTTATTTTAAATACCAGTCACCAAATCAAACTGCATGAATGATTCTCCATATTCTCACTTCATCTCTCACAGAGAAACTGCATCACACAACACATGACTGTCATGTTTTACAAAGAGCAAGTAGAAGGAGTGGGAAAAGAAAGAGGTAGCAAGCCAAATTGTAAGTTCTAGTTCAAACAGCTAAAAGGAAAGTCATGTGCCCTGTTGGATGAATTGAAACAATCCATCTTTAACATGAGATGATGAGCATGCAACCTCAGTCCTCTTTTCTTTCTTGGTAACCAGACCAGAACTGTAAAGATACTGGGTTCCCAAAACGTGATGACAGCAAGGAGAAAGCAGAACTCCTGGTCAAGGAAAGAATCATATTTAAGGTTTACTTCTTCCTCTTTCCTTTATAAACTGCTGCATGCCCTCTGCCCAGACAAGCACCCCAATAAATCTGCATTAAATATTTTTTATTTCTTAATCAAGAAAATAAAATGCAAAAAGGCCATTAAATGTGTTATGAATACTTTCCAGTTCCCCAAAATAACCAGAATTTACAGTATTTCGAAGTTTATTTAGAAGTTTAATAAAACATTTTCGGGTTTTTTTCCAGATGTTTCCAGCAGTTACTCTGGTTTTACAATAAAAATCCTTGTATTCAATGGGATTCCTCCTTACGCTTTCCACAAATAATGCAAAATGCCAACCATGATTAATGCTTATTAATTTTTAATTAACCCTAAGCATCTTGTAAAATGATTTTCTCTTCAGGCTAGAGACTTTTCAACTCTCAGACTTGTTTGGTTCATCACTACTGCTGCACCTGCGCATTCCACAAGCACCTAAATGCCTACAAACAGTAAAATTGCTTTAAAACCTCCACTGGAACACAGCACTCTTGCAGAACTCTAATTTCTGCAGAGTTCTGGGGGTTTTTTTTGGCAGTTCTAAGTCAAACAAAAACTGAGCAGCTTGATTACCGACCAGGACAATTAAAATATAATTTAAAGATAATTCTCCTGTTTTCTAACTTATTTTATATTTTAAAAACTCCTGCAACGAAGAGAATGTGCAGCAAAACAGCTGAACAGATTTCATACCAAAATCCCTGCAGTCTCGAGACCTGCCAGCCTGAGGCACTAATCCTTCTCCTGGATTTCCCTGTGTTTCTGCTGCTTTTAACCAGACTTCTATCACAGGTCTTCTCTCACCTCCTCCCTTCAAGGTGCTACCTGCACAGCCCAGACCAAAACAAATGCTGCAGAGGGGGGAAAAAATAAAATTCACTGCAGAAATTGTGAACTGTAAGTAGAAATAAAGCAGACAAAACAAAAACAGCTTGTCTACTACAAGAAAATAAAACAAATATTCACGTTACAGGCAAGCACAAACTCATATTTCTGTCCAGGAGGTTAAGTTTATGTATGTCATTCCTGAGGATATAAAAATCTACACTTTTATCACTTTACAGCATCAATACAATACGTTTTTTCCCCTCTTCTGCCTCCTTCTGCTGTATTTGGGAGCTGTTATATTATTCCATGTTTTCCTGCTACAAAAACTACACCCCATCTTGAAAGCCTCACTTCATAGCAACTGCAATATACCTCAAGTCTGAGGGTTGCTCCCTCACACACCCCAACAGACTACATTCCAAGGTGCAAGCAAGTTACCTTGTTGATGCTGTAACGCTCCTGCAATCCGAGATACTCCCTGTCACATCTACATGCACCACAGCTGGCCGCTCAACAGGTTTTTCTGTGCCATCCTCTGGAAGTTCTTCAGACTGCTCAAGCTTTATATCTTCCTCCTCTTCCAAGAGATCATTTATCTGTACAAAGATTTATTCACAATTAGTGGCTTGTAAATTTCTTTTAAAAGCTCCAGGGAGTTACAAGCATGAAACAGATTAAAACAGAATATTTATAAAAGGATAACATTCCTCAATTTCAGACAAGAAAAAAACAGGTATCCAACATTTGCTTTTACAGAAAACATCTTATATAATAAAATGTAATGTTTTTACCCCTGACTTCCTTCTGTAATTGCAAGAGAATGTAGCACTGAACTAGGGGGTACCAGCCTCACAGTTGGCTGCTTGTGGGGCTGCATGTGGTGTGGCCCTGCTTCCATAGCTCCACTCAGCACTGGCCCTGGAGAGAACTGGACCCAACCAGAGAGCACTGTTGACATCTGGTGGATACACCATGAAATTCAAGGGACACCCTGCCAAATCTCAACATTTCAAGAGAAAACAAAAACAAACGAAAACCACAGCAGCACAAAACACAGCAACAAAGCACAACCACACCAAAGATACAGAGCCTCCCCCAGAAATGCTTTTGCTAAAATACATAATGGACCAGAAGCAAGTCAGTAATTCTCAAGCACGAGAGCAACTAACTATAAAGAGCGTTCATCTCAACCAAAGGCAACAGTTCTCTGCCTCAGGCTGCAGAAGTTACAGCCCTGTTGTATTTAGCAGCTTCCTGTACCCAGCAGGACAATGTCAGCTTTCAGTGCTAGATATATTCCTGCTAAGAGCTGAAGAGACAGCAAACATTGCACAGCTGCAGCACTTTGCTGCAGAGCAGAAGCTCAATCCAGAACTGGCTGCCCACGCTTGCTAGCCTGGATGAATAGGCAACATGCCTCCTGCAGCACAGAGGAAGCAACCAGCTGTGACAGTACTTGCCTTACTGGTCTTGGGTAAGGTATTACTGTTGGTTCAGTCCATATATACTTCTCCTCATGGATAGATAAACATGCTACTAAGCAACAATTTTGCAAGTATATATATATATATATATACACATATATAAGAAAATCTACTTAAGGAAATACCAACTTTTGTCAGTTTGCAAGGAACCACCAAAAGGCATATTATATATTTATGAAAGATATGTTGAGATATGCTATAACAGATACTTAAGTGATACCTTATAGCAATTCAAAACATTCCTACCTGCTCAGTTATTGAGCTTAAATCATTAGTAGATGAAAAATCTTCCTCTTCATTTTCAAAGAATTCATAGTAGTTCTCCAGAAGTCCCGCCATTATTCTGCTAACTATTTCTTGTTCTTTCAGATCCTCCACATCTGTGTAAATGCTAAAGATTTCAATACCATTTTAGAGTAAAAATTTAAACTCAACTAACACCCCCCAAAACTACTGCAAATGGCTTCCACAGTAAAGGACTGCACTTTGCATTATCTATGCCATTCTGAACACACAGTTTTAAGCATACCTTCACATCGTTGCATCATAAAACTTGACAGGACTTTATATTCTTGAAAGTGATAATGCAACAACTAATTAGTTAATTAACTATTCAAGAGGGAGGACTATAGCTTGAATATTACCTGTTGAAAGGAAATACCAGGATACATTTGTATTTTGACTGTTTCCTTGCCCTGTACTTGTAGGCCCTGGACTACAGATTTCCACCATCAAATTCACATCAAAGCATCACATAAACCTTTATAGTCCACTTACTGAAAAACATCTGGGCCAAAGACTGCAGCCAAAGAACTTGCTGACCAAATTTCTTCATGATGCGATGCTACATTGGCTAAAAATTTACACAGAAACTTTAACAAACTGTAATTAACAGGTGGAAGCTGCTGCAAGAGGAACCTCAACTTTCTTCCAAATTCATCTTCATTATTATAATCTGGAAAACATAAAAGCGTTTTGATCACAAAATTAAGATAATATAATGTGAAAAAGCAGATAATCAACCTTTTGACTTGTGCTTCTAATACAGAAGTAACTGTTGAGCCTCAGTCAATCCACAGCCTACGAAGCTGTTGAGAAACTGAATGACATTTGCTGAGTCTGAGATTTTTGTGCTCTATTTGTCTGGAAAGGAACTACCCCAAAACCAGAAGTTTCACTGTCCAACCGAAGCACCTGAAGGACATTTATAGTGGTAGCACTCCTGCCCCAGCATCTCATCCTCTCACTGCAGTCTCTGGATTAGCCCTCTTATTCCCTGTTTTTTTGCAGGAGAGGTTAATAACTGCCAGTTCCTATCCAGCCACTCTTCTACAACCACACGTGAACTTCAGAGGGATAGGGATGAAGCAGGAGAACCCATCTGAACATCAAGACCTCTATGGTCTTGATTCCACAGCATAGCACCATCAAATCACTTTTTCTTATAATAAATTACACTACAAAATTAAATTATTTCTTTGAAGTTGAACCAAATAATACAGATCCTCCAAAGACACAACATACCATAAATAGGACACGGGTACAAAACTAATAAAACTCTCTGCATTTCTATAAGCAGTTCTTCTACCAAAATCAGAGCTCTCCATATGACCACCAGACAGTGTATGTATCAAAAGCAAAACTCTACAGGAAACCATGCCTCTATTTATAGTATCAGGAAACAACATTTAAGGGATCATCTGTATCAAGGAAATCAAAACAGGCACTTTTAAGCTTTCTAAAATGGCTTTGTTTTACACTTAAAAAAAAAAAAGTAGTACAGAGACAGTAAGCTGACATTTGAACTAAAGTACAGAGTTTCTCTACAGATTTAACCAAAGGGAAATCCATGGGGGATTACTGCTGTGGAACAAGCCTTTCCCAAAACAAGACACATTCAAATCCTTCCACAGGCATCTGTCCAAAGGTGGGCAGACCATGGGCTCCACACTGTAGAAGGGAACTACAGAGTCATATCAAAGAGTACACCACAATCTCATTTCCAGTCCCAATAAGTAACACTGCAACTCACAGTACAATCAGTGTTAGCTGAACAAAGGAGCATCCAGCATCTTTCTGCATCAACCTTTAACATTTTTCATCATCTGTTTCAAGAAGGGATGGATTAAAAGTTTACGAGCTACCTAACAACCTACTCATCCACTTCAGTTTCTCACTACTGCATGCGATAAATACACAAGCAGAACTTCAGGTTTTAACATGCTCTTCTGGACAGAAGCTTCCAAATACTGTTTCCTACAGAAGACTATTCAGTGCCTTATAAGAAAGGCTTCAGTGCTCAGCCTCTGCTCACCAACTATCCAGATGACCACCTAATGCCCCAAGTTTCAAAGTTACGTAGCAGCAGCTTCACACTGCTGCACGTGATCCTGGGGTTCAGCACTTCTAAACACAAATCCTACCCTGAAGAAACGCTACTAAACACGAATAAACTCAACAGAAAACCAAAGACACGACTCAGTTTACTAAGCAAAACAAAGCCCTTGAAAAGAAGTACTAACCAACAATGAGAGATGAACTAAGCTCCCATGGCTTGGCAACCAGCAAAACCCTCAGCGATGTCAAAGAGCACAGAACTGTGACACAGCTACATTCTGAGGTGGTTTTATTAGCAAAGTGCCACAAGACACCCTTACTAGTCGAGGTATGAACACACCAACACAGACAAAAACAAATTTAATAGTGGTTTTTACTCTTAAAAATAAATACCTCCATCAAAAATAGTTTTTACCTTGAGAAAGTTGCATCAAATGTATGTGCAAACTGCCTGGGATAACTGGCTCTGGAAGTTCCTGAAGAAAAAATCTAAGAAGGCTAATAGCTGAGGGTACATCTGCTTCTTTAACCAGGTCCACATCCTCTCCATTATCATACCGCTGCCGAAGCCACTCCACTGTCTCAGCGTTCCCATTGACTTGAAAAAGTCCTTCTTGTTCCAGACCCCCTGAGTTAGAAGGAAGTGGCAAAAATACAATTTAACATTTGGTATGGATAAATATCAGAAACTAGTGATAATCAGATACGTATAATCCGCACACTGAACTAAAGATTCTCATGACCACAGCAGGACAAATTTTTCCTAAATGCATACTTATGTCCAGTTAATACAATAAAAAGGTAAGTGTTATTGGAAACGGTGTTGGTTTGGTACTGCTAAAGTCCCCTACTGGTGTAATTGCCCTTCATAACCTCCAGAAAATGGCAATAACCAAACATAATACAGAAAAGGGGTATCACTCAAAGAAAAACATACAAAAAAAAACAAAACAAACACAGCCAATTAAAATACAAGTAACTAAAATTAAACACTTGTCAAAAAAAAAAGTCTATCCTGCCAAAGTGACAGATGAATACATTATTTAAAAGACAGCAAGATAATACATACCATGTTCCTCAATATAGTCCACCACGTGGCGGACTATGAATGGAACCTCATTGTCTGGTTGCCCTTCTTGCTGCAGCTCATCAAGTGGAATTCCAAATATTTTGTTAGCAAGAACAGAGTTGCAGTTACTCAAGGAAGGGGAGGAGCTCTTCCTCATATCTTTTTGCAGCCAAAAATCAAAGCTGTCTTTTCTGTCAAAGAAGAGCAATTTCAATTAGAGTCACACTTCATTGTACGGCGCTGAGTGTACTGATCTGCAACACAGTGCATTGTAATTACCAAGTGCAAACACTCCAGTTTATCTCAGTCTGGGCATTGATCTAATGAGAAGTTCTGTAACAACTCCAAATACAGGTAACCAGATGAGTCACAACTGATGACGTGTTCTGATTGGTTCTCAACAGAGTACTGAGAAGAACACAGCAGCAAAAGACATTCATCTAACTTTCAATACCACACTGTAACTTGCAGATCTTCTCTGGAGAGCCAGATTCTTCTATATACTGACTGTATTTATCAGTCAGGCTTCGAAAATGAACCTCAAACGAGAATAGTGGATAATACCAAACCAAAACCTCAATGTTTAGCTGTGTGGAAAGTAAATATTTGGTGATACAAAACTGCACTGCAATCAGCATCTAGTAGATATGGCTTTTTTTGATCTGCACAATCAAATTTTCAACACCTCTATCAAATTCAAAATTTTACTGAATGGAAAAAAAAGTTCCTAGATGCTCAGTGATAACATTATCAGGCAGAAGCTCCAGCATCACTTGCACTTGATACAGGACGTAGACAGATAAAAGCATTCCCAAAGGCAGTAGAAGCCACTCAGTTAAACTGTAATCCTCTCAAAACAACAACAAAAATACAGCAAAGGGAAAATAAAAAGGCTCTTTCAAAATAAATGAACAAATTTGTTTAAAAGAAAGTGAACATTTCCACAAAGGCCAGCAGACAGAACATGAAGCACGCGCTGTTAAACAAAGCATGACAACTAAACTTAATGCTTTGCTAATAAACTGATAAACTCTAACATATTAGAACAACCGAGATCCATATTAAAAAGAAGTCTGAGTAAAACAGCTTTAGAAACATACCTCAGAGTACTTAAACAGCCGAGTCTGAAAAATGTTTTCTGCGCCAGCTGCCCTCACTGACCAAGCATTCTTTTGTCATTTATGGTTGTTTAAGATTATGGCAAAAGATCAGCCTGTAGTTCCTCATTGAAGAATAGCAGAACTCTATCAGTACTTCAGCAGTTAATCTGAAAATAAGGAAATCGTGATTAGACCATAACATTTTCAACTGTTTTAAACTCAATCACAAGTCTGAACACCACATTTGAGGAATTCTGCTCATCAAATCAACAGTCTTTTACTCTGAACGTGAACGTGTAACAATCAAAATTAGTACATGTCACACAGCATGCAAAAAAGCAATTCCCCATTCTATTTAGGAGTTGAGCAACTTTAAAGCACGAGTTAGCATGGGACATCTTATTTGTAACAACTATGAAATAAAGTTCTGTATTTTCTAGACTCATTCATTCTTCTGCCTAATAAGGGTAGACAGAGTCAGGCGTGCTTTAAAGAACCTGCCATAATGAAACATGTAATAGCTAAGCACTGCTGTAACACACTGACTTCAAACCTAAGCCAGTATTCATCCACACAAATCTTTTCTACAAAATTCATTATGCGCCCTCGTTGCCCATTCAAAGTTCAGATGATCTCCAGATCCAGATACAAGCAGCAACTTCCCAAAGTCATGTTCCCTAGAACCAGACATATTCTTACCACTGTTCAGAATCCAGTACACCTGGATATTATTCACATTTTTAGCTCTCAAGATGCTGCAGGTCATAGTAACACCTTTGTTTTTCTGCAGTATTAGAAACTTAGATTGCAGCTTCATGGCAACAGCAGAGCTCATGTGATGTCAAATGGACATCTCACTCTTTTTCTCACACATGACATGTTCTTATTAAACTCAAGTAACTAAAAATGTGACTGGATAACCAAGCAAAGCCAGCCAGTGACATACACATGTACAAGCAAAGACTACACACACCACCAAAGCTAAGCAAGAAAATGCCCTCCCCTACCTTTAAAGTATATGCAGTTTCAAACTTGGCCATCAATACAGGAATTCATCTGATTGACTTTTTAGAAGTACCCTCCCTCTCTTTATTCCCCCAAATTGGCTCTTGCTTTTAATCTTCATCAGAACAAATTAATTTCATGTTCACCTTCAAAGTTCTTACAACCTGCTGCTCTCGTTTCAACATCAAAATGCCAAATCCAACCATTAGCCTACGAAACCAGGAATCGTTTCCTTCCTACTGTTTTTGAATAAGTAGCACTTTCCTGCTCCCAGTCCTCCCCAGATTACATCCATGTTTCAGAGGAGTCTGCCATAAGCTCTGGATGAGACTGCTTCATCACTGTCCTCAACATTTCTTGCAGTATGGCCTATAGGTTTAGAAATCTTTGCCTACCAAAGCAAGCAGTACTGACCGATACTATGAGCTGCTGTCACCTCTATCATCCCACATTATGCAAAGGTTGTAAATCTGCTATATGCCTTTGCAGACATGGATCCTGGCCTGAGCCCCACCTCCAGCTGTGCTAACAGAAAATGAGTGATATTCCAGTCAACAAGCTTTACCACTGCCACCAACCATCTTCAAATCTGTCAATGGGTGTTCCTGTCTACTATAGGATGCTGACAGATTTCAGCAGTCAAGGAGTTTCATCTCATGACTCTTGTATTTTATCAAGACACTGCTGCTGAGCCGCCTTCTTATTTTGGTGTATGAAGTGTTAGTCAGCACAATCTTGGCATGCAAGTAGATCAATCCCTAGACATCGTGTAACTTCCAAAATATGGAGCTGCAACCACTCGCTGTTCTCATATCCTACCCAGGTGAGCTTGCCCACAATGAGCCAGGAAGGCTCCTATTAGCCAGGATTACCCCAGCTGCAGGGTTAATGGCAGCTGGGAAAGCCTTTGATGGATCTGCCACAATGCTTCAGGCTGCCTCGCTAATACAAACAAACAAACAAACCCTCAAAACCAACATCACCTAATAAAAAGAGCAAATTAGAAGAAACCACTGTGTTATACCACAGCACCAAATGAATTGCACAGAGCTCCAGCTCTCATACCAAGGATAACTCTGCTTACTTGCACAGAAACACAAGCCATTTTTGTCAGACAGAAGGCAGACAGGCTTCCCAAACAGTAATTTCATTCAGGAGGTAGGGAAAAAAAAAACAAACTGAAGACTTGTACTTTAACTAGCTCAGCAATGTAACAATGAAGTGTAACAGTGAAGTCATAACAGCCTGGATATCTCCCTGATTTAGAGCAAAACCAGATTTACAAGCCAAGATTACACTTCAAACAAAATTGTATACAGCTCATCAGCACAGAGATGAATCAGGGGAGCCTGACTTTCACCCTTTCCAATGCACACACCCATACACATGTTCACTGAAAAGACCACAGGCACCGTTTTCTTTTCAGCATGTTCAGCTTTGGCTGCAGTATTTGATATTCACTACTTTGGGAAAAACCTAGCCTTTTTAAAAGAAAAAGTTCAAACGTAATAAAAACCAGATTATCTCCACCATTCTACAATAAACACAAACTGTCAATAATTAAACACTGACCACACAATTTTCTTTTTATGTGGACAGTTTTTCCATGCTTTGAATCAGGATGTACATTTCCATGCAGATAAGTCTAAAAACCAGGATATGACATCTGCCCTTCAGTACCTGAGTCCGTACTGAGCCTTTACAAATACCAGGCAATACTGAGCCTTTTAAATACCATCACCAAGCATCTCAGCAAGCAAAAGCTGATCCATTCCAATATTCCTACTGCTATATGTCATCCAGAGCTTTCAGCACGTGTGCTTTCCCTCAGTTCACAACCTACACGCTTCACAAGTCCTACTGAAACACAGTAATACAAAAAGCAGCATTAAAAAACAAAACCCAAGTGCTTTGTGCTTGACTATAAATATTTTTTGCACCTCTCTCAGCTTCCCCCCCTTCAGTACTGCAGATGTTTACATGAATATCCAGGGCTTACAATAAAGCTCTCCAGAATATAACTACAGAAAATTAAGAATATCCCTTCTTGATACCCCATACTATTGCAGAGTTTAAAAAAGCACATTTCCCATGCAACGTCTTTATGAGAGTAAGACAGTTTCATTCTGTATTGTATATTTCACTACTATCATCTGTTTTATATTTAAAATCTGTATATATATTTAAATAAATTAAGTACTTCATAAAGTCTGCTGGGGAAACAGCACGAAGAATCTCATTTTGCCATCATAACAGCATTCACTTATCTTGGCAAGTGAAGAAGTATTCACACCCACACATGAAACGCCACTAAAGAAAATACAGAACTCATGGCTAACTCAGTATTTGAGGAATATGCGTGCAAGTTCAGGTTTAAATTTGGTTCAGTTTTTACATCTCTGGCTGAAATATGAATGACTGGATGCCGATTTTAACTTAATGTCCCTCCATCTTTCCTTAAAATAAAGGAATGAAAAACAAAAAGTAGAAATAAAACACACAGCAAAGAAGGCCAGAAACTGAAACCGTGCTGCAGGAATGAAAACACTCATCCCGCATTCAGAGTTTCACCACGAATCTCAATTATTAAAGCCATTCTTTATTCACCTAATTTCCTTATCAAGCACTTCATATACCTGAAAAACAAAAAACGAAGCCAACAGCAACTGCAGATCTGCTCTGCTTTACCAGACTGAGCACAGCACTAGCACTCTTCCCCTTCATCAATACAAAAGGAAACTGATAACATTTTTCTTCTCAGTGCCACAATCACACCAACTGATGATCTCTGTCATTTGTATATTCATATTTCTGCTGGCATTCCCAGAGGATGAAATGTCTGGGGGCAGAAGAGCTTGGCATTCTACTGATTTTCAGATGTTGCTCAGCTAACAAGCTCCAATAGAACATCTTGCTCATTTGAATTAATTGTCAAAGCTGAAACGATGGCAGGTGGAGGCAGGAGAAACAGCTTGGGGAAGAGAGGAAAGCAAAGAAAAACAAGCTTTAGACAAACAAACAGAACAGCCACCAACTCAGGACACGGGAAAGGACAAACACTACTTGTCTCAAGAGCAGAGTTAAAAGCATGTTGAGAGCTGTGTAAGTGCCTGAATATAAATAAGTACAGAATATCCTCAACTTAAAGAGAACTTTCCGTTTCAAAGCTACGTTTGAATGCTTAACACATTTGAGGACTCAAAAATTGTTTGAAGAAATGTTTTACAAGCAGGAAGATTAGGTAACAACAGATTCTTAGAGAAAGATTTCCTCTTTTGGACCATCAGTGACATCAGCTTTCGAATGTCATTTTAGTCAGGAAATGGGCATGCAGACACAACCAGAAAGATGGTCTTCAGTACAACACTGTTTCCATGCCCCCCATTGGCACAATGGTTTTAAAATAAGCGTAGCTAGAGAATCCAGCCTGCAGGGCTGGAGGAAACCCTGTCCCAAGACCCACCTTCTCCAGCAGCAGTGATCTTTCTAACATCAGATTCAGCAAAACACAGCTGCAATGCAATTTTTGTTTCCTGAAACACTGGAGCAATCCCTCTAATCTGCAAGTCAGAACTACTCAGATTCCTTTATGTTCTCACTGCAGAAGAGGGTCAAGGAGGCAACTCATGAAAGCTCTTCTATAAAAGATTATTAATAAAATGAATTTAATTTATTTTTGAAACTTAAAACTTATGAAGACATCTATTGACTTGTGTTAAATTCATTAAAATTTAATCTGCAATTTCAGCAGACAGAACCAGATGACACTCTCACTAAAAAAGCCCATCACCAAGACAGGTCCTCAGGAGAGGCATGTCCCAGGGTCCAGAAACAGGGACAAGCATTAGCTAGAGCAAATACAGTGTTTAAGAAGGAAACCTAAGAAATATCAGACTTCATGCAGCAAATGAAACATCTGATGTTAGTAGAGCACCCTACACAGTGATTTAAGCAACAGTCCAAAAAAAGTTTACATTTTTGAAAGAGAAAGCTGGATCACTGACTGATAATCTCCCAATGCATTCTGATACACAGATATAGCATTATATCACTTTAGATAAAATCCAAAGGCTTTTTAACTGCATGACAGCAATTCCTGATTCTTCTAATGATATTTGCCCAAATAAACCCAACCCTGAACATCAGGTACCAGAAAGAAGTAGTTATCTGCTTGCTGCTTGACACCCACTGCCGAGTGCTGCCAGATTTGCTCTCAGCTGCTGCTGCCAAGGCACATGTACAGAATTCTAAAGAAACTCCCAGCTCACACAGATCCCGTCACATTCCTAACAACAGCAGTTAGTAAATAAAAAGGCTTTTGTACCCTGTGTAACAGCTAATGACATTCATCCTACCCACCCCCCCCCCAAAGCCAGGCTTACTCCACCAGCCGCTCACGTATACTTGCAACAGCACTACAGAAGTACAGCCAGGTAACACAGGAAGAAATTATCAGCAGAACTATGCAACTTGAGAAGGTCACGTTACAAAACCAAAGGAGCTGTACAATTATCACTGCTGTTACAACAGACTTTGGGACAGAAGGCAAACTACCACAGACCAAGAGCTCCCGGGACTCTTTGAATTATGGGGAGGGGGGAAGGAAGAAAAGAAACAGGACTGCTAACGGAGTCTCCTCCACAACCAATGATGGAACTTAAGAATATCACAAGGATATCATAGAAATCACAAAGTTACAAGATGCACTGCAGAGCAAAACTAAACAGAAAGTCAACTGATGACCTTAAAAGTGAAGCTCCAAGAGTCAAAAAGAGCACGGAGGAAGAAAGAACCACATTAATAGGATTCTAGCTCTCATTTTGTCAGCTTTGTCCAGGTGTTATCAGTCAACACAGCTCAGCACAAATCGTAATCTGAGCAGAGAAGACACCACAGGACTGCAACTCTGCTCCACGGGCCCCACCCCAGCATCCTCACCAACACCCACACGTGGGAATGCAGATCTCATGCACGCCTCAAAATAAAAGAAAGCTATACATACTCTTCTACATGAGTGCAGCTCCTGCCTTGGTTACAAGCTGTTTGAACACAGCCATACTGCAGTATGTCCATTCTGAGCTGGGTGCTGTCTTGAAAGAAGAAAACTAGGACAAACAAATTCGGGGAACGGTTCTCTCACACGTTCACAGGTGAGAGACCGCAAGGGCAGAGTTATTTACCATTATTGTAATAGCACTACTTGTTTCACCATAACCAGAATAGGGCTCTAGACCCAGCTACAAACAGCACTCATTTCTAGCACCCAGTGACCCCACCCACACGTTGCAAACATCATGTTTTCAGCACAGTAGTCACCACCTTAAGCTCTGCTTTAAGGCTTCAAATTACAACAGTCTGACAAAAAACAAAAACCCCACACACGTACCCAAACATGCAATTAAATCTACAATGTTTTTCAGAATACACTGATTTTACCCAAACTGACTGAGCTTCCTCAAGCCCCAGGAGCTGGCGAGGAAGTCAGTACAGAAGTACAGAGCCAAACCCAGATTTGCTCAAGCAGACAGCTGGTTGTTATTCTCAAATAAGGTTTTTTTTTGCAGGTAAACTTTATAACATACATCTAAATAATACAGTCAGAAACTCAGAAATGAACTGCTTGATTTCACTAACTCTTCAGGGAGCAGTGCAAAGCTCAGGTCTGAACAGGACTCCGACACAAGAATGCATCAGTCACATAAACCACATTATAAGTGACAAATCTCACACTCTTCAAAGAGGATATTTTGAAGAAATATTTCCTTCAAATCTCTATTTCTTGCTCAGACTTTTCCAGCAAACACAGAACTGAGTAGCAACACCAGAAACAGTTGGAAGGCTTACATCTCCCAGCCTTACAGATCCAAACACTGTGCTGCTTTGCAGAAAAAATCCACTCTCCTCCTGAAGGCTGTTGGATTTTTGTTTTGCGTGCTCACATGACAGCAAAGACAACGTGGTGTTATGCACAGAACTGAAGGACAACTTAAAGCCATTCTCTCAGCAGCCTCACTTCCTCTTCCTTAGATCTGCTGCTCCTTTTAGAGAAGGAAAAAAAAAAGAAAAAGCCAACAGAAAACACACCACCTCAGACTTGGCAGGTTTTACTGACTTCCTAATGAGCCCTACCAGAGCACATCACTGCTCAGCTATGAACATTTGACCAGAGATCAGAGGCTGAATATTAGAAAAAGCAGCAAAGAAAACTTGCAAACAAATAGAGCAGAGGCTTTCACAAAACTCATGAACATCTGTTCAAAAGGCACAGAACGTTTCTCCAGCCACACCTGCTTTTGCAAACATGCTGTTCTGTATGTTAGAAAGAAAAGCTTTACTGCTTGCACAACTCTCATGTTATGAACCACACAAGATAAATACGAAATCAGCTCCTTTATTGAGCTGTTAGGGGGTCCTGCAACACTACCAAGAGCACGTGCAGAAAGACTTCCAACTGCATAAGAGTTTAGGGGACCAAAAAGTACCATGTTCCAAACTCAGCAGTGAGGCATTATTTGTGTCAGAATTTGCAAGCATTACAAATAATCAGGAGTTCCTCTCAGGCAACTACTTTGAATGTAATTGTGGAACAGCCTACTTGACTGATCTTCCTTAGATAATATTTTAAGTTTCCAGTAAAATGCTTTCAGAACAATGAGGTATTTCACTTCAGTACCGTAACGTTGCAAAGACAAGGAAGGGACCTGTGGCATGGGGTAGCATACAGAACACAGAAAATGCAGATTAAAAAGAGATACTAAATATCTTCAAACCTACGTAAAAAAAAAACAATAAAGCAAATTACTCATAACGAGCAGTTAAAAAAACAACACAGGATACACAACACAGCCAATAGCTGTTTTTTTTTGTAATGCAGGTGAACGTGCTGACTCTTCCCTTCCTCCTCTGTGCTAGAAGATTGCATTGCATAGAAGACATCAAAGTTTCTAACCTAAATGCTACCCCAAATGAACAACTTATTCCACAGTCACATACTAACTATTCCACCCCTCAAGGATGCTTGGGAATACAAACCCCAAAAAAGCATTGGTTTGGATATAATCAGTTTCAGCTTTTGTTTTCAGATGGGCAAGGCTGGAGAAGAGTGATCCAGTGGTAGTGACTCCCTTCCTTCTTTACCTTTTGTCCACCTTGAGCCTGACAGCAGTTCCTTGTACAGAAGGCTCCAGGAAGACCTCACTGCAGACTTCCAGTACTTGAAAGGAGCTTACAAGCAGAAGGGGGACTGACTTCTCACACGGTCTGACAACAGGAGAAGGGGGAATGGCCTTAAGAAGAAACTCTTTGCTCAGAGGGCAGTGAGTTGTGGGCACTGACGCCCTGAGAGTGTAGTGCCCCATCTCCAGATGTGCTCAAAGCCAGGCTGGATGGGGCCTGGGGCAGCCTGGTCTGGTAGAAGACAACCAGATGGGCTAAAGGTCCCCTCCAACCTCTACAATTCCACGACTTATGGAGGCGACCAGGCCAAGGAGCCAGCTCAAGGAGCAAGGCACTCGAGCAGCAGCAGCCCCCAACGAGCATCCCGCCCCACGGAGCCGCCAAGAACAATGCCACGCGCCCCGGGCAGCACTGCGGGGAGCCAGGCTCCACGGCGAGCACGTCCAAGGCACGCCAGGGGCCGCCCTACAACCGCTGGGACCCACTCGCCCCACCCAGGCCGGGCCGGGCACGGCACTTTGACAGCCGCCCGCGGGCGGTTCCCGCATCTCGGGCGATCACGGAGCTCCGCGGCGCTGCGGGCGCTGTCCAGAAGGTTCCTGAAGCCCGGACGGCCCCGGGCGCGGAGCAGCGGGCCCACCCGGCGGCCGAGGCGCGACCCCCGGCCCCCACGCCGCGCATGCGCCCCGCAGCCCCTCACCGTTGCCGGGTGACTCGCCCTCCCCGCCGGCCTCGGCAGCGGCAGGTTCCTCCGCCTCTTCCTACCCCGGGGGCCGGCGCGGGCCTCTCCTCGGCGCTCCGCTCTCCTCGCGGGCCTCCTCCGCCTCTCTTTCCTCCTCTCTCGGTCTCCCGCCGCCGTGCGCCGCGGCCGCCACGCTGCCTCACCGGCCGCCGTCCGTCTCCAGAGCCGCTCCGTCGCACGAACGCGCCTCCGCCGGCGGGGGGTCCCCAATGGTAGCGGCGGCGGCTGCCGGAAGTGACGCGCTGACTGACAGGTGCAGCGCGCGCCCCCTCCCGCGGGGTCACGTGACGAGGGGCGGGGAGGGGGCGCGGGTGGCGGGAAGGCGGAGCGGCGCTGGGAATCGGGGGAGAGGGTTGGGGTCGGGGTCGGGATTTTATCGGGGGGAGGGCTTGTCAGACTCATTGGGAGGATTTGGGCTTCGGGTTAGGGTCGGGATTTCATTGGGAGGAGGACTCATCGGACTCATTGGAAGGATTTGGACTTAGAACTTGAAGAAGGGGCGTAACCGCTCTCCAGTAATTAAATTAGCGTGTTCGTGGTCTCAGTTCCTTCTTTTGAGCGATTTGGATCACAGAATCACACAATTGTAGGGGTTGGGAGGGACCTCCAGTGATCATCAGTCCAACTCTCTGCCAAAGCAGCTCCCCAGCGCAGCTTGCACAGCTCGGCATCCAGGCCAGGTCTTCAGCATCTCCAGAGAAGGAGACTTCCCCAGCTCTGTGTGCAGCTCCGTCACCCTCACCATGAAGAATTTTGTGCTGAACTTCCTATGCATCAGTTTTGTGGCCCTTTCCCCCCATCCTATCGCCACTCACTGCTGAGTTTCTTCAGGAGACACCACACGAACACGAAGCATGGGGTGGGGGATGCGATGCCCAGGAGGTTCTGTGCTCTCTGTCTGCACCCACAGCACTTCTCCACTCGAGCAGCCGTAAAATTCCTCGCATCACGACAAAGTTTCTGAATTTGTGTTTTGTATACATGTCTGTGTCCTTTCTGATTCATTTAGCCTACAGTGAAGATCCTGAATCAGAACAAGCTGGCAGTTGTGTTGATGAAACATGGGAGGGAGCAGGCTCCAGCTGGCTCTTCGGCAGTTATGTTGGCCAGTTGACAGGAATAAAACTGCAAGAAATCTGACACGGAAAACACGTGGAGCAGGGAGACAGACAACAGAGGCAGGCAGGTAGGCAGGCGCTGCCCAGCACCTGCTCACTGCTTTGGGTCCAAGACAGTACATTCCCTCCTCTGGACTGGCTCTGAGTACAACGTTTGGTGCCAGCTTATCCTACCTCCCATCAAGCACATCCAACGTTCCTTGCAGGGGGCAGGCATATGCAGTCCCAGGCTGCCATTTTAGTCTCTTCTGCTCATTTTGCATTCTCGCTTCCACTTTCTGAATGTTTGAGGAGAAACTGGCAGTCCGGGTGCTTTAGCCATGTTAGCGAGTAAAAATAGAAGGGAGGAGGGCAGCAACGTGGTGAGCAGCCATGTGGTAACAGCCCCAGCACAGCTATTGGAAGCACCAGCCTTGCAGACCACTGCTAGGAATTGCAATGGAGCAATGTGTCAGTGCATGTCTCGTATTTTCTGGAAGCATTCCGCAATTTTCCCACTTGCAGGGACTGCAGCACAGCTTACAACGCCCAGCCCTGTTCAGGCAGTCTCAGCAAGGAGCTTGGAGCTCACACGGGCTCTCCTGGCCCCTCCAAGCCCACTGGCACAGAAGCATGTGTTGCACAGGTGCAAGGCTGCAGGCCCACCGTGTGACATAGGGTGTCACCCACACATCAGGATGTGTGACAACAAACCCCCCTGCAAAGAGCTAGTGACAAGGCCACAGCATGGGGCTTGGAGGAGAAGGACCCATTCCCCAGCTGCTGCACAGCTCCTGAGAGCTGTTTGTTGTTGTGCAAGATTCAGTGTAAGCTGATCTATAATACCCAAAGAAATTTTGCAATGCTGTCCCATCATCTGAAGTTTGATAGTGCTGCCATGCAATTCTTTATCTTCCTAGTGGGCCATTAACTCAGGAGAAGGGCACAGAAATCTGATGCATAGCAAAGCAAGACATCATCTGCTGTAATACCTTTATATTATGTGCCAACAGCTTTTACTTGGGGAAGAAGGATCCCCACGTCAGCAAACTATTTGCTTTTGGTTTTAATCATCTATCTGCAAACAAATCATTTGATACAGTCTCCTGGACATGCTGTCTTAAATGGACCCTATTGACATCTCCTAAAATACTGACAAATGAGAGTCCTTTGAACAGCAAGGAAGCATTGGCAAACAGCAGTGCTTCCCAGCTGGTTGCTTTGCAAATACTTTCCTTTCCTGTATGTTTCTTCCAGAAACAGAGCAATGTCCCAAAAAAGGGGTCTTAACTTTGTTCCCCTTTTCCAGCATTTGAAACTTCTCTGACATTTTCTTTTACAATGCCCAGCGCCAGACACTGCTGAGTGCTGGACACCCATAACCTCATGGAAGCTCTCTCCAAGCAGCATGTTTCCACTTCTTTTGACTCAATTGACTCATGGTTCCCAGAAGGGCACTGAAGGATCGTTTTTTTAAAGTTCTGCCTATTAACAAATGAAACTTCCCAGAACTCAGGTGAACACTGGAAGAATCTATTAGCTGGAAACAGAAACTCCAGCACAGAGAAATACATTCATTTTTTTGAAGGCTGTCTGCCATTACAAGACCTGTGTGTAGGGATTTTTGTTGTAAGCTGAGTTCAGTTTCAGAGGCACATGTTTTACATAGCTGTCAGACATTTTTACTTGGTTTTCTACCAGAATTTTGTGATTACAGCATAAGGGTTGTGTTTTTTTTTTTCCCCTCATGCTTGGAAGATCTATCTTTAAAGCAGAGATATAGGAATATAGGGCAAATGTGGCTTTTGAGGCTTATTCGCATGTTAATTGCATGGTTGCAGACTTAACAGGAGATAATTCCTCCCTTCTGGAAATTCAAGACACTGAAAGGTTAATTCAGACTTCTCAGTTCCATTTCCTTCCTTCTGTTCTCCTTCTCACACTCCCCCCCCCCATCCGTAGACAGCTGAGTTATTTGAATTTTATGCAAGCTTGTATTTATCCAAAGGGAAATATCCTTCAGTGTATGCATTGGAGAAGAAAATATTACACTATTGCATGTTTTCATTTTTCACTTGCAATTTGCTTTTCTCTTTATTCACCGGTCTGGGCAGGAGGCTGACAAACTCAAGCCCTGAAGCTAGCTCCCACTCCAAAGTTAACTTGAACGAAAGCTCGAATGTCCCCATCTCCTTTAAACTCCTGTACTTTGAACTTTCAAGGATCTGCACTTGAGCTGCTGTGCTGCTCTCACCTTGAGCTGTGGAAGAGCTCCAGTTCAAGTCAGCACAACCTGCCTGCTGCCAACGCAGTCGGGCTCTGCTGCTCCTGTGTTATTTCATGGTGTGGTTGCTCACGTTCAAAGTATAACAACTGCAGAGGTGACAATTTGAGTGTACAGAGCTCCAATTACCCCTGTTACATAACACATCCTTATAAGGACTGATTTCTGTTCTTTTTTTTTTTATTTAATAAATATATATATATTTGCAAGGAACAAGCCTTAAAGTAGCCATTGAAAACACTTCAATTTGGTCAAACCCTGAAGAAACAGCTATTTGCTTTGGATGCTGCAGAAGGAAAATAGCCTCATATTTTTCCTTTGCATCTTAGACAAGAAAAACAGCGTTTACGTGGCATGCTAGAGCATTCATTTGAGCAGGCAACTGATAACAAATGTGGAACTTATTGATTACCACTTCCTTAGGTAATTGTTGACCTTGTACACAGGCTGTACTATCTGTGTGCTTGGCTTACAAACAAGCTCATAAAATGAAAAGATGATGCATGAGTCCCTTTGCGTAGAAATGCAGCTTTTTATTCTGGAAATTCCTTGCAGAGATGAGCTAGAAAAGATACCAGGCTGTCTGCTCCTCTGCTTTGGTAGCCTTATTTGCTTGGGCAATTGAAAAATGTCTTCTTTTCCACAAAACATTAATCTCCGAGGTCTCAGGCAATTGGAACTGAAAGGATTTGACAGCACTGGTGGTTGGGGATCCCTCACAGCTTCAGCTCCAGCCTTGTGTCCCTGAAGTCCAGGGCATCACACCTTCGTAACACAGTGTAAGGTGAAGGAGATGACAGAACTGACCTGTTGTCTGTTTTTCCTCTGGACAAAAATGAAGATCTAAGTTCTGAACCTGTAGATCTCTGGATTTTATTACCTTACATTTTGCCTTGCTAAGCTAGCATTTCTAGAGCAGTTTTCATCATCATTTGTCCCATAGCATACTAACTGTTGTGACTAATATGTCACATGCTTCTTTCCCCACTCTTTCTTTGGGAGAGAATCACATGCATGGACATTTTGTATTAATCTTTTTCCTTTAATAATGCACACATATGTCGCCACACTTTGCTAGAGAAGGCAAAACCAAAGCCAAGTATGTAGTGCTGGAAGATACAGTTTGGGGCCAGCTTTTCAGAAAGCTCTGTCACAAGAATCTCCATCTGGCTAAACTCTAAGAATTCATCCCCACAGTGAATTTTGGAAGTTCAAGAAAGAGGGAGAGAGGAAATCTCCACTCCCATTAGCTTTTGTTTTCTCTTTCTTTTTTCTTCCCTTCCCTTTTTTCCTTTGCCTTTTTCCTTTTCCTTTCCCTTCATTCCTTTTCTTTTCTGCAGTAAGACTCCTAGCAAAGAGCAACTCCAGAGCTATTTGGAAAACATGAGGCTGGGAAAAAATAAAAGCCAGAGCAGAAGGACTGTCCACATCTAGCTATCTAGCCTGTCTTCTCCTGTCTGCAGCCACCCTTAAGGCTCAGTGTTCCAGAAGAGGAAAACTGAACACCTTAGGTAACAATAAAACATACACTGGAGGACAAGACCCAATTATTTACACACTGGCAGTGCAGGATTACAAGAGACAGCCTGCCAAGGAGACATCACTGCCCTCCCTGCACCCCCAGGATTCATTGTCTCTTAGCCTGGGAACCTGTCTCCGTTCCCAAACATGGATATTTTTTTTGGCAGCAAGATAGAGCAAACAGCACAAAGAGAGCTAAGAAAGTCCTTCCAGTAAAGCTGCAGTCTCCTCTCTGTTCCCCTAAGGACAGAACCCTTTAAGCCCAGCTTACAGCACGCCCTGTCCTGCCACCTTGTCAGGAGGTGCTCGATTCTCAGAGGGACCAAGAGGGACTGGGGTGCTCACAGCACCCAGCACAGCATTTTTGACCTTGAAAAATCAATCTCCTTTACCACCAAAAATACCACAACCTTTTGATAATGAAATCAGTGTTATATTTGAGTGGGTGTGTTATTTCGAGACAGTCGTGTCAGCTTACTGGCTCAGCTACAGACTCCGGTCTGCACAACGTCTGTTCCCCGACGTGGCTCTTCGCGTTAGGATGCTTCGTCCCTGTTGGTCCCGCATGGAAATAGATGCCATCTGATTCTCAGTGTCTCACCTAAAGGAAAGAAACCCCTTCTTCCTGCAGTTGCCCACCTCATCTCCATGCAGCTCAGCACTTCCCCGACCCTTCTTGCTCCAGAGATAAGCACAGCATCGCTGAACAGTGAGCAGTTCAGACACAGAGGCAACTGAGCCAGGCTGCACTGCTTAGTGGAACTTTGATGATAACGAGTGTGGCTCCATTGCTGCCCACAGCCTTTTAGATGCAGACACAGCACAGACAGGTTTGCATGGTGCAGAGCTCAGTGAGACCCAGGCCATCCCCTTGGAGTTCAGGCTGAGCCATGCTGTGCAGATGTTCCATGTGGAGGTCCCCTGCTCTCCTTCACCTTGGTCATTATTCCAATTTAAGTACACACTGGAGGAAGAGGTCCCTAAATAATGCTCTGAATGCACAGAGCATTCTGCATACTTAAGAATACTTAAGCCTTTGGAAAGACCCACATCACCTTCCTGTGTCTCTCCATCAGCTGCATTTGTCTGCCCAAAGATCTCACAGCTGCCCAGTGCCTGTTGGAGCTCATCTCAGCTCCTTTAAGATCAGTGGAGGAACCAAAGAACTCCAGCACAGTACCACTGTTACCTAAAGGCAGCCCTAGGACATGGCTACACGTGGCCACTTCTCCTCCATTCAATTTCCCACAGCATACAAAGTGTCCCAGCCAAACCCAGCCAAGGGCTCCTAGCCATTGTAAAGCATTTTTTTAATTCACATTGCTCAGCACCTGGAGCATGTTATCCTGCGAGCAGGACATGCAAACACAGCTTCTCACAAAGCCAAGCAGGAAGGTGGGTGCCTCCCAGGGACTGGCTTGCAATGGGAGGCACCTCCAAGAGGGTTTGTAGCTGCCAAACCTGAGAACAAAGGGGAGATTCTTTGTTGCTCCCCTCAGGACGCATGCCCGGCCACCAGCCCAGCTCTGGAGGAGCCCTGGGTGGCAGCAGTGCCACCGTCCCTGTGCACAGAGCCATCTCCAACCAGTGGGGGTAGGACATCCCCCTGAGCCCATCACCCACAGCCTAGCAGCAGCCCTTCGGAGAACTCCCAACCTCAGCATTATAGAAGAAGGGCAGGAAGGGAAACTTAAACACACCGTTGTCTTGGAAAAGGAGGAGGGGGAAAAAAAAAATCAAAATGTATTTTGGCAGTTTTCTGTCAGTTTCTCCGTTTCCCTCTCTCACACGTTGAGAAGAAGGCAATCTGTCCTTTCCCCAAATGCTGAGCAATCCCAGCACAGAACTAATCAATATTAATGGCGATGGCACCGGGGGTGGGAGGAGAGGAGGGATTACCGTGACCTTTTTAAACTGGCACTGCCTCAGACGGTCACGGAGCAGCCGAGGAGAAAGCAGCCAGACGGTAATGCCATGTGCTTTGGGTAGCTCTGCTTTTGCTCTATTTTTATTAATTATCTTTCCCGGGCATATTTACATCTGTTGCCTCAGAGCAGGTAGGAATAGAATCAGGTTGTCTTAAGGAAGAAGATATACCTCTGCCAGCAGCCCGTGGGCCGACCCATCCTTCTGAGTTGGGTGGAATAACGCCCGGGATGAATTATAGCTCGGATTTCTATTACAAACAGAACAGATGAGGGGTGGTTTGGCAGGAGGAGTGCTTAACGCTGGTGTGCTTTGTGCACTTCTGTTCCAGTAGGGTCCGATCGAAGGCACCGAGTGTGCGACACGAGCATCGAGTGCGGGAGCAAACAAAGGACCCCGGGAAGCAGCGCTGCTATTGTTGGGCACAAGTGCACACAGCAGCTAATCCCCCACTGCTGCGGGGATGGGCTTAGGGCAGTGCACTCAGAATTACAGAAGAAGCCGATTAATTAAAACAAAACCGTCATTGAAAGTGTTTGTGGACGTTGGGCTCGTGGCTTAGTGCAGCATTTCTGCATCAGGTCAGGGGGTACCGGGGGTTATTCGTTGTGAATGCGTTGTCTGTATTTATTTCTGTTTCTTTGTTCAAAATGTGGCTTCTAGAGATGGATGCTGAGAAACCTGTGTTAAATTCTATTCACGCCCTTCCTCTTCTGCTTCGAGAGCACCAGGCTTTGGGGAGAGGTCCCAGATTGAGGCGGGAGAGCTGTGTTTATCTTTGAATAAACATTTTTACCACATTTCTTCACTTTTACAGCAGAAATTGCCTTGCAGATGGCTGGTATCACAGCACGTGCTAACGAAGCTGCGGGTGTGCTTTCCCTTTCTTTGTCAGGACCCACCATGTCTGACAAACCAGATTTTGCAGAAATCGAAACGTTCGACAAGACCAAGCTGAAGAAGACAGAAACCAGAGAGAAAAATCCATTGCCCACCAAAGAAAGTAAGTGCTTATGGGGCTGCTTGAACCAAGAGCAGAGGGCACATCAGTGTGTATTGCAACTAACACACAAGATGAATGCTAATCAAACTCATCCCTGATTTAACTGGGGTCGATACCAAGACTTGCACTAAATGTTGAGTTTCCAAGAGTAGGAGCAGCTAAAACCAATTGTGCGTTTTGTCTGGAGTAATCTGGTGGTATTGATCTTGCTTCTCCTAAAAGCAAAGGTAATGGGACAAACCTGCACTGTCACTCAGGGGGAGGGAGCATCCCCAGGAGGTGCCTGGCCCTGGTTTGGCACATCAGAGCTGTGGGAATAAAGCAGCAGCAGAAGCCCATCACTGCCTGCATCAAGCAGAAAACCTCCCTTAGCACAGGGCTGCAGTCCCAGGTGTTTTCCTTCCCCTGTTCCTGTGCTGTACCAGGAGCCAGGTGCTGGCTGCAGCTCCCATTCAGTTTTGGGTTTGAAAATGGCACTTTCTCACCCTTGGATCAGACTCTGGGAGCAGTTTCTCTCAGAAGAGCACCACAAACCACAAAGGGAGACATTAGGTTCATATTCTATCAGATGTTTCCTACTGGGGGTGCGTCAGTGCTGGCAGCCATGGGGACACACTGCTCCCTCAACAGGGAACCTGTTCTCCCTCTGGTTTGTTGTCCCTGCTGCTGTTCTGTCTGCCCCACAAAAAGAAGATGTGACATCATGAACTGTAGGTGCACAGACACAGGAATGGGTCAGAATTCTGGGGCGGCCAAGGGAAGCCAGTGGTGATCTGCCACCCCCTTGGCTGCAGCAATCTGTGTTCCCCCAAACCTTTGCAGTGCTTATTGACAGTGGCTTTGTTCCCTGTGTCTTTTTGGCAGCTATTGAACAAGAAAAGCAAAGTGAGAGCACATCCTGAGCATCAGAGAGACGATGTGACTGCTGCTTCTTCGGGGTGGTTTGGGCATCTGAGCTGGGTTTGGTTTGGTTTTGTTCCCCCTCCTTTCCACCTCCCCCTCAGTGCTCGTTATCCATTTAATTTAGCCAACACTCTCTCCTTTCATGTTCCAGGAAGAAGTTGGTTTTGTGTTTGTTGAATAAAATACTCTGTATTCTTAAAATGGAAATCCAAGGTTCTGTACCACTCCCATCACTTCCCCACCCCCCCAAAAAAAATAACATAAAAATGCTTTCCTAAACCTTGCAATGAACAAGTTTCTTTCAGCCAGCTGTGTTTGAGGCTTTGTAAATAGGAATTGCAGCATAAATCCTACAACAGACATAGCTGTGACTGCGGGCAGCAGCTCCTCTCCCCATGCACAGGGGGATGCATCATGCCAATGGCCTTCACCTGCCCACACCAAATGCAAAGAGCATTTCAGGAGGGCTCCAAGGGGTAAATCTGACATTGCAACAGCTCCTGCCTTTTTCAGTACACCTTGGAGAGGGGCATGAATAAGATGGGAAGATGTTAGCCTGTTTCAGTCCTATCCAACAGCACTTTGGAGGTCTCCAAGACAAACTGATGGCTGGACTGAGGAAGGACTCCACTGAGGTGCCCAGGGGGACCGGCTGCAGCTCTCTCACCAGCTTTCTGCCCTCCTTAGCCCATTGGGATCCAACCAGCAGTGGTACAGCCCTCTGCCCACCTGATATCAAGCAGCATGGGAATGCTGGAAGGTCTCTGAAGCAGGAAAGGGGGGGGAGAGGGGTGGTCTTTAAGCAGCTGCTGCGTTTATTAACACTCGTTTTTAATTAAAAGGTTGAAAACCTGAGAAAGGAGCACTATGGGCAGTGACACGTCTGCTGTCCACGCAGCACTGTGCTTTCACCCAAGGGCTGGGAGCTTGGCATGGGCCAAATATCTGTTCTGATGGCAGCCCCTTGCTGGAGACAGCATTCAGAGCTGGTACCGAGAGAACAGCCCCTGCTGGCAGCCCGCACTGCTAAGAGCATTCAGACAGATTAACCGCTGCTTTCCTGTGCGACAGTTCTGGCAAGCAGCACGCACCGTGGCCATGCTCAGCCTGCGAGCCCCAACACCAAACTTGCTTTATTTTTTTGTGCCAGGAGACAGCATTCTGCTCCACATGACAATCTCCCTCGTTCCCTGCCAGCTCGGAGCATCTGCCAACTCGCTCAGCACAATGAGTTATAAATCACCCAAAACGTTGCGTGCAGCGGAGCCGATGGGAAGCGCCCGCACCCCTCAGATCCCAAGGTCTGTGCCGTGCTCTCAGGCAGCAGGAAGGGAAGCAAGGGCTGGCCAAAGCATGAAAACAATAGAGATATTCTCCTCTTTGCCTGCACAGAAGTGGAGGATAAGCAGTGCTGCTCCAAGGACAGAGGTGAGAGACCAGAGCAGCCCCGCAGCTCCAGAGGCACCAGGTTTGTCCCAGCTGTTGCTGTTCTGAGGCTCACTCTGCTCCCATGAGACCTCCTCCCAGCTGAGCTATTTGCCCTTAGTGCCCGGAACAGTAAACTCAAAGTCTTAGCACTCCTGTTTGTGTGAATTACCCATCTAAGAATGCTTCGGGGACATCAACATCAACCCAGCTCCCCAGCCCTGGGCTGCAGAGCTCTCCAAGTTACAGGAGAACTCTGAACAGCTGCACACCACGAAAAGCTCTGCAAGGATCGAGGCCACAGCTCACCCAGCGCAGGTACTGCAGTCTGACATGTTCAGAGACTGTCTGCTTCTCCCACCATCAGCAGCTCAGAGAGGCTTAAAGTTGAAGGTACACAGTCACAGGACCCCAGCTTGAGAAGTGTCCTCCCGTGCTGCAGAATAAAGTCGCTTCAGGGACTGGATCATGAGACTAGGATTCAAAAAGAGGAGGGCCAGGTCTGGCTCTCTGTTATCACAATCAAACAGCGTTACAGCCCTTATCTGCAGGGCAGGCTGAGGGCACAGACCAGGAAGTTGCTAATTACCTGAGGCCAAGGCAGAGCGAACACTGATGGTTCCAGCCTCGCTGCTAGGGACGTGTTTCCTGCCAACAGCACCGAGCACCTCAGGTGCCCCTAGGAAACATCTTTAGGACCTTAACCTGCTCTGGACCCCCATCCACAGTCAGGCTCACTGATAGCATCCGTTCCTGAGCTGACCTGGGCCACCTCTCCCAAAAATCTCACCCACCTCCAGGTGGAGAACTTAAGCTTTGGGGCTAATTAGCTTAACAACAACGGGTCTTTGCAGTTTGGATGCTTTACATAATGAGACACTACCTAAGGTTCCTCCGAAGGAAAAAAACACCTTCTGTGCTAATCCCATCACAGAAAAAAAAAATCATCTACAGACAAACGCCAGCATTCTCATCATTGCCATAGTGCCAACCTTGTCCCTTTGCCACTCTGAGTCACTGCTAATTGCTCTGCACAGCCACAGCGAACCCCAGCTGAGCAGAGGGGATCTGCATTCCTGTTGTTATTACACAGAAGATGTTTGATTTAACAAGGCTCATTAGGCAGGTGTTTGAAAACAGGGAAAGGCAGGGAGGACAAACCCTGAACCTGCTGAGTTTCAGTTTAAGCTCAGCTACAAAGCACAGGGGAATCCTGATCCCAGTTTCTGTATACACTGTAGGTTTTTCTGACACCTCACGGTGAGATGCCCACACCAGGCTTGAGGAGCTTTGGGAAAATAATCTCCTGTGCCTCTGCTCCACCCCTGAGCATGCCAGAGATCTGTCCTGCTACTGGAGAACCAGGGAGAAGAAAGCAAGGGACACATCAGGGAGTGAGCACTGTGACACGGCCTCAGCAGGGTCTAAGCTGCTCTAAGGAAGCTCCTGCAGCACGCTGCAAATCTTCTGATGCTGCGTGTTTTCTACAAGGGCCTCCACAATTCATTTGGTTGATGGGGAAGTGTGCAGAGGAGGGGTGTGCAAAAGGATGTTCCCAGTCCCTGCAGCCAGAGGGACACACACAGACGGGGTCCTGCAGGGCTCCAGCAGCAAGGACTGAGCAGAATGAAAGAGGATTTCAGAACAAACCAACCACCTCAGCCATCTGAAGCCATCACACAAACGCAGAGGCTGACGCTGTGAAAGGTTTTGTATTTGGCAAAGTTGCAGCTACCAGGAAGGAAAAAAAAAATAATGTGTGACTCCAAGTGGGTGTTTTCAAACAGCATTTTGTCTGGGGAAAACAATCCCTCTTGGCCTGCTCTGTTTTCTCATGATGCTGGAAATAATTCTCGGTGGAATGAATTGGGTTTTTCTATTGCTGTGCTCCCGACCAAGAGCCAGCCTGCTAGAGCTGGAGAGCCTCCAAGAGCTAAAGAAAGGTGTGATGGGATCCATGCTGCATATTCATTTCAGCAGTGACCAAAACAGGTACCCACAAACCCCGCTCTGGGTGTCCTGGGGCAGCCCCAGCTTTGTGACAGCTTTACCTGTATACTAAGCTTTACCGGGCTGCTTTACCTGTAAGGCTCCTACTGCAGCACCAGCCAGGCGAGCCGAGCCCTGAGCCCTCACCCGGCAGAAAAGAGCTCAACCCAATCCAGGGGCTGCAATGCGGGGAAGAGCATCCACGGAGCCCCGAGCTCGGCACCCGCTGCTGCCGGCACCGCCCGCCCCCAGGGGGAGCCCCGCACCGCCCGCTGCGCTGCGGGGTCGGGAGATCCGAGGGCATCCCCGGAGCTCAGCCCCTACAGGGCCCTATTCGGTGTGCGTGGCCGCGGGGTGCTGAGGATCCGGAGCCCTCCCCTTGGAAACCGACCTGGAACCTGAAAAGGTTTAAGGCTGCCCCTTAACTGCCTGCCCCGAGGCGTTGCCTTGCTCAGGTGATGCTGGGGATGTCTTTTCCCTTCCTCACATAGTAGAAGGACCAGAAACGAGCTGTCTTCTCACTGGGCTCTTCCCAACAACACTCAGCTCTCTTAACGTTTCTTTCCTTCCCAGTCTGCCCCCAAAGACACTGCAGTTTTGCGCCCTCCTTTGTGCCCAAAGTGGGGCTGCAGTGTAAATAAAGGTGAATCTGAAGATAACACCCACAGCCCAAATCACCGCTCCCTTCTGTGATGCTGAAAACTGCCCCCATTCGCAGCCACGTACCTGCAGCTCCAACACAGCTGTCCGGGCTCGGGTGTTCCCTGGGACACCGAGTGGGTCCGGGCAGGAGAGGTGGCAGAGCCACAGCCACGAAGGGGCACGTAAAGCCTGGAGCCCTGGAGAGCTGCGGAGCACCGCACAAAGCCGTGTTATTCATCCGTTCACTTAGCTCAAGTGTGAACGATGAAGAAGGAGGCGATAGTTTTCCCTTGTATCACATTCCTGATCTCTTCCTGGACAGATTATCCGCTGAGCTGCTGCGTTTCCAGGACAGGAGATACCCAGATGCCCAGGCAGGAACCTATCTGCGGCACTAACACTGCTTTGCATGACACCTCTGCCGAGGGAGAGGAAAACAAAACTCCCGGCACTGCTTAATCATGAGGTGAGACCCGTGGGGTCACGGCGCTGAGGGGTGGCAAACTAAATGCTGCTGGAAACCCCGGTGTCTTATCCTTCTCCTCTCTCCGTGGCAGCTCAGGCAGCAGCAGGACAAAGCTGGTTGCCCAGAAGTATCTTATCTCCTCTTAGGATGCTGCAGAGACAGAAGCGCAGAGCAGCTGTGAGCATTTAGTAACCCACCCAGCTCAGGGAGGATGGGCAGAGGGAACTGAAGAGCCCTTCCCAGGGGGGAGATGCTGAGAGAGGAGCAGCTTTGCTCTGCTGGAAGGAGATTTGGGGCCAGGACAGCAGGATTTCTGTGCACCCACGTGGGGTGGCACAGTGGGGCTCTTACGCAGACTGGAGCGTGCCTATGGCTCTCATGCTGAGGAGGAGAGCAGCTGCCTTTGGGAATCTGGGAATGGGTGGGGATGTGGAGACAGGAGAAAAATCATTAGGGAGAGAAGGTAGCGGGAAAGGACAGATACAAAACATGCAAAGCAAAACTGGGAGAGGGACGGGGTAGAAAGGCCCTTTATCTGCTTGCAAGTGAAATAGCCTTGCTCTTGCCAGGAGCAACATCCCAGCCTGCTCCTGGGCTGAAGTCTCCATTTCAGAGCCCAAACTGTGCAACCTCGCCCCTCCTGTGGTCCTTTAAGCATCCTGGTGGTCCTGTCCTATATTCCAGGAGATGTCTCCTTCAGCAGCAGAGCCTCTAACCTTGGAGCTGCTCATTCCTGGCTTCCCTGATGATGTTCACTGCTTGCCCCATCGTGCTGTACACGAGGCTGTGTTGGAAATCAGAACGAAGCAGGAGAACTGGCTGCATGGGTATGACTGAGAGAGAACAGCTGCTCCTGATGGAGGCAGGAACTTCTCATTTTGTCACAACAAAGTGCACCCTCCAACTGCACCATTGGGCTTAAAGCCTCTGCTCAGAGAACAGAGCCCACTTCTAAATATGTACAAACATAGGAATCAAAAGGGCTGAGCCCATGGGATAGGCGTGGCACATCTAATTTCAGTTTCACCTGATCTCCAATTAACATTCCTTAATCAAAACACATTCATTATGCAGGCAAAACTCCCACCAGCACTGGCAGGACTGGGGCTCGGGTCCTGCGGGCTGCTCCTGCAGCTGGGAGCCACAGCAGGCAGAGCAGACACGAACATATTTTCCCCACTGTGGGAAAACTGATGTCAGGAACGACTGAAAAGTGAGAGCTGAGCATTCAGGGGACTTATCCAGTGCTCAGCCATGGGTTATTCTGGAGAAAACAAAACACTCCCCTGGCAGAGAGACTGCACACAGTCCAGGGTACAGCATCACCTGGGGGGCTTGGCTGGCTTCCTGGGGAGGGCACAATAAAACACAGCCGCTTCCGACGCCGCAGACGAGGGGGTGTCTTCTCTAATTACCCAGGTGGATTTTATTGTAACGGAGCCAGCCATGCAGGATTTGACGCTAGGGGTCTGAATGTATCACCTGCCCAGGGCAATTTAGCGAGCTGCCTGCACTTTGTCTCCTGCTCCCCTCGCTCCCCTGGCTGCTCCCTGTGCTCGTGACCCCACACGGCCCATCTGTCTCTCTTTGCATGGACGTTTGTCTGATTTGCCTCGTGCCTGCCTTCCTTAAAGTGCCATATTCCGATGAGAATAGGGTTCCACGAGTATATGGGGTTGCGTACACACTATTAAAGCCTCTTGACTTGGGGCAGATACCAGAATACTTCAGGACTCCCATTATCTCACAGAGAGCCCTGGTTGCATGGCAAGAAAATAAGAAACAAAGCATTGCTGTTCGATCAGTAAAGCCAAGGGGCTCTGGCTGACACCAGGACACTGTTTCCCAGCCAGCATTCCCTGCTCTGCTGTTTGCAGTGGAGCAGAGCCTCTGCTGTCCCACCAATCCCACAGCTCAGGGCTTTCATTTTCTACACCTCCAGGTAAACTAAGGAGAAATTGTGCGTTCAGATTTTTCTTTTGTTTTGTTTTCCTGGGAGTTTCTAGCAGATGGAAACACCAAAGGAAAACCCCTCCAGCGCTCTGCAGATGGGCAGCAAGGCTCAGTGAGCACAGGCTTGTCCCATGGGTGATGGATGAGCCAGCACTGCCCTGCAACCCGGGGAGCAGAACGCTGAAATGGGCTTTGGAATGACCACAGTCCATACAGCTCTGCCATTTACTTTGAGTTTTGATGCACAGCTGTCTCCCTGTGCCTCAATTTACCCAGCCACAAAGCAGAGACTACTACGTTTAACCTCTCTTGCTGCAAGGGGACTGAGCAAAGCACTTTATAAGTGCAAAATTTATCAACACGGTGAAAGCAAAGGCTGCTTTACCATCAGGTCTGGGTGGTGGGAAAGTCCTCCAGCAAAACGCCCATCCCAGCCCGTGGGTCTGAGCAGGGTGACAAATCCCCAGAGCAGGAGGGCCCATCCACGCACAGCGCTCCATTTGCTGACAGCTAGCGTAAGTGACAACATTGTAAGTGACTTTTAAGATCCCTATGGCTTTAATAGGAAAAGATATATTTTAACAGCCCAGGCAAATAACCGTGCAATGCTGCCAACTGCAGCGAGTGCTTGCAGCCACGCTTCACGCCCAGAGAAGCTGTTATTTCTCTGGCATTAGATTGGAGGATCATGTGTGAGCTGACATAACAGACATGCCAAAATTGTTCAGCTGTACAGGCTCTCCCAGACAAAATACCCCCCCAAAAAGACCAACCAGCCAAAAAACCACCAATATGCCCCCGGGGACAGACAGACACAAAGCCCACAATGACATGCGTGCATGTAGAAAATGCACAGCAGATTTCCAAGTCATATGCACAGGCTTTAATCAATGAACCTCACTGATACATGGGAAACACTTCATTCCCAGTAATTGTCCTTTGACAGCTCTAACAAGTAGGATCTGCTCGGGATGGGAATGATTACAGTGCTGACTCACAGAGGGTTTTGCCGTGCTGGCAGGAGCACACCAGCGTGGTGCTCACTTGGAAGGCATTTTGCATTTTGAACCAATCTGCATTTTTAATCCTCTCGCTGCCAACGGTTGTAGGTGGCTTTGTGGTGCTGACTCCCGTTTCCCTGCAGCGGGGGCTGGATGGGGATGTCCCTCTTGCTCAGTGCCCAGCGAGGGGAGCGAGGTGGGGGTGTCCCAGTGCTCCCCGTGATCGGGAGCTCCACGTGGCCGCTCACTGTGCTCACACACACATCGTGGGCAGAGCACCGAGCACAGTTTGAGGTGGTACAGCCCTAACCTCCACTTGGCAGCCCCTGCAGCAACAGAGGGAGCCCAGATGTCAGCACCTCAATGGGGAAATGAGAGCAGCGGGACAAGGACAGCCCTGCGCAGGGTGAGCCAGCCTGGCTGGGGCTGCTCAGCCACAGGAAAACCACCCGAGAAGTTTCCATGAACAAAATCTTGCTGCTGCTCCATTACAGCTCCCGCAGCCCTTAATGACCGTGACTATGAAGAGGCCTTTTGGTTTTCCTCTGATAAGGATTTTCCCTTCCAAGCACACGGGGATGAAGCGGAGGGGCCGAGGCAGCGCTCACGTGTGTGGAGCAGCCAGAAGCCAGGGCAGACCTTGCTGCAGGGAAATCGCAACCCCCGGAAAACTGTTCCCCTAATTACAGCCTTGAAGCATGGAGCAAACCACATAAGTGATTCACACAGCGTTCCCAAGCTGCAGCCGCGTGAATTGGAGAGATTTCCAAACACTGCTGCGACGTGCACGCTGTTATCAGGATGGAAATACGGACATTTTCATCATAAGGAGGCGAGGAGGGGGAAAAAAACACCATTAAATGAATCTCTTCGAGTCAAGAAGACCCGGGAGGTGTGTCGCTGGAGGATCTGTGTAGGATATAGAGCTCTCATGGCAGGGAGCAGGCTGGCAGGGCACCATAGAAATGCTTGGGTTTGTTATCGCAGAGCTCGGGGCTCGGCCTCTGCTTGCGAGCGGGGCGTGAAAGGGAGCAGGCAAGTGCACTTGGGGAGAGAGAAAGGGATGGAGCTGGTGTGGAGTGGAGTTAAAAGTGGCCCATTGTTAGGGAAGTTTGCTCTCCTCACATCATCACAGCTCCCAGTGACACCGCTCTGCCTTTTGAAGTGCAACATTAGGCGTTTCCTTGTCACCCATTGGTGCAGGAGCTTTTTTGCCGCATTAAGTCATTGGGTAGCAAATGAATGGGGGGTTTTGACTATTCAGGACTTCACCTTATAAATCTCAGGGTTGCAGGTTCCTGCAGCTTTCCTGGACCCGAATATCTGGAGATACATCGGGACGCGGTGCGGCAAGGCAGCCCTGCCAGGGAGCTGTGGGATCAGCGGAGGGAGCCGGGTCCCACGCTCTGACAGCCATGAGGAGCAGCACCTTCCTCCTCCTCTCCATCGTGGGCATCTACAGTGCTGTTCTCAATGCTGCAGCATGGTAGGATCGGGGGCGCGTGGGGGGATGCTCTAGAGCCTGTGTCAAATGGCGTGGCTCATTTTTCTCTCTTTGTTTCAGGTCGGTGAATAACTTTCTGATGACAGGACCTAAGGTAATTAACACAGGCGCTGTCAACAATTTAAGTAGAGCAATTTTGTTTTGCAAATGGGAAATGCTGCTTTTCTGAGCAACCAGATTTCCCAGAGCACGCCAGCTCCAAGTCCTGTTGAGGCAAAGGACCCACAGCCCATGTATGCCTGTTGTCATGGATAAGTGCTAGGAGGCAAGGCCCTGACGCTGCTCTCCATGCAGGCGTACCTGACGTACTCCAGCAGCGTGGCAGCGGGCGCACAGAGCGGGATGGAGGAGTGCAAGTTCCAGTTTGGATGGGAGCGCTGGAACTGCCCCGAGAGCGCACTGCAGCTCTCCACCCACAACCGCCTGCGCAGCGGTGAGTGCCTTGAGACAAGCAACCTGGCAACGGAAGGGTTTTCTGTCCCCTAAAACCTATGCGTGCTTTTCTCCGTCTGCATTAATTTTCCTAAGAAGCAGTGTTAAGATTTCTCCTGTGATCCTGCCTGCCTGCAGTGCTGCTCTGCGCAGCATCACAGCGAGCGCTGCTACGGGCACCTGAGCTGGCAAGGGGGAAGAGAGGGGAAGGGAGGAACCAAGGATGTGTGCTAGGAAACTGCTTTCAAGAGAAAGTTGGGGGTATATCTGACTGCTATCTATTTCAGCCAGAGTGCAGTTCTATTTAACAAAAGCATAGAATGACTGAGGTTGGAAGGGATCGTGGAGCTTTGACCTCCTGCCATGAGCATGGCTGCCAACCACTTCATCAGGCTGCCCAGGGCACCCTGACTCTATTAGGAGAGCCAACAAAGAAACAAAAACAGAAGCATCAGTCCAGGCCGCCGTTAGCACAGGTCTGACTGTACCATCCCATGTTGCTATGAACCTCTGTCTCACGCAGGGATGCTTGCAGAACACTGAGCCAAGCTGCTGAGACTTGATGCTGAAGCCTGAAATGACTCCAGACATGAGCGTTTAATCTCTGTAGCACAAACTGTTTTGTTATTCCCTTCTTGCTCCTTCAGAATGGTGATGGCTTCACGAGAGAGCTTCCTTCCCAATGAACAGGGGGCTGGTGTGCATGTGACAGCTTTTCTCCCCTCTCCCCCAGCTACCAGAGAGACGTCCTTCGTGCACGCCATCAGCTCCGCTGGCGTCATGTACACCCTGACCAGGAACTGCAGCATGGGGGACTTTGAGAGCTGTGGATGTGATGACTCCAGGAACGGGCGCGTAGGTAAGATGCTGGCGTGCATCCTGCTGTGACCGACCAGCAGTGGTACAGATGGGCTGCCATCTCCCCAGTCCTGGGGCAGAACACGGCCTGGTGGGGCAGTTCTGTTCTCACTGTCTGTGTCTGCCTTGCAGGAGGCCGAGGTTGGGTCTGGGGAGGCTGCAGCGACAACGTGGAGTTTGGGGAGAGGATTTCCAAGCTGTTTGTGGATGCTTTGGAAACAGGACATGATACTCGTGCCCTGATCAACCTGCACAACAACGAAGTTGGGAGACTTGTAAGTCAAATATTTAAAAACATAATAGTTATTGCAGTAATACTGAGAGTAATAATAAGGTGCATATTGAAACAACATCAGTCAGCCTAGTAAACAGTTTGAGACCCCTTCTCCAGCTGCCTGTGACAGTCTAGGCCTGGTACTATTTGCTTGGGGAAAAAAAAAACCATAGAATCTGACCCTAAGTCTGAACAGGAGCTGCAGTAAGATCCATTTCCAGCTCCAGCACTTGTGTGCAGCACAGTTAGCTGCTACTGCCATTTACTGAGAACTGCTCTAGTTTCACACTCACATCCACAACACAACACAAGCTCCAGCCCGCACCCCTGCCCTGGGATTTTCCGAGCTGCTCAGCAGGGGAAGCTGGCTGTGAGGATGAGCTTGGTACCTGGCCCATAGAGGCACGGTGTCTTGGGCCAAACCTTGTCTGTAAAAACAAGGACAGCAGCACTTAGCATACCTATCTCATAGGGTGTGTCGAGGTGCAATCTCACACAGATACCAGTGATTGGGACCTTATAAATACCAGAGGGAGATGAGTAGATAATAGCTGTGAAGTGCTCGGCCCGGAGGAGATGCACAGAGGCTCTCTGTTGTTACTCCAGCCCGTTTCACACCTTCTGAAGGAGGTCTGTGTGAGGTGATGGGCTGATGTGCCAATGAATGACATGAGTCGCAGACTGCGATGTGCCAGGAGGGTATGACCCTGCCTCTACCCTGGCCAGAGAAGGGCTGGAGGCAGCAGCTTGTGCCTGCTTTTATCTTCGTCTTTTAATTGGTGATGAGGACAGATGTTTGCCTAGAGCTGAAATAAAAGCACGGGAAGCACCTGAAGTCCTGTGGCACAAGTCACATAGTGACATTTGACCCTACTCCCTGGCACAGCAGAAGTGCCGCATACTGAGATCTGAATGGCGATGAGCTGTCACTTCCAACGTCTGCCTCTTTTCCTCCCAGGCTGTGAAAGCCACGATGAAGCGAGCCTGCAAGTGCCACGGGGTGTCGGGCAGCTGCAGCATCCAGACATGCTGGCTCCAGCTCGCCGACTTCCGAGAGATTGGCAACTACCTGAAGATGAAATACGACCAAGCCCATAAGCTGGAGATGGACAAGAGGCGGATGAGAGCCGGCAACAGTGCCGACAGCCGCGGGGCCACGGCCGAGACCTTCCACCACGTCCACTCCACGGAGCTCGTCTTCCTGGAGGACTCCCCCGACTACTGCACGAGGAACGCCAGCCTGGGCCACCACGGCACCGAGGGCCGCGAGTGCCTCCAGGCCGGCAAGAACCTCTCGCAGTGGGAGCGCCGGAGCTGCCGGCGGCTCTGCACAGAGTGCGGCCTCAGAGTGGAGGAGAGGAGGACAGAGGTGGTCAGCAGCTGCAACTGCAAATTCCACTGGTGCTGCACGGTGCGGTGCGAGCAGTGCCGGCAGCTGGTGGCCAAGCACTTCTGCGCCCGCCGCGATGCCGCTGTTGCCAACCACACCAAGAGGAGGAACAAAGGCCACAAGAGATAAGGGGAGGCCGGCAGCCGTGCCCGCCGGGCGGACCTGTGGGTTTCTCCACCTGTGGCAGCCCTCGCCGTAGCTGAGCCTGGGAAGGAGCCTTGCCCAGGGAAGTCACTTTATATCTGACAGAGGGTAGAATTTCACTTTTACGATGGGTTCCGCTCATCGCACCTCCGAGGCCAAGCAGTGTTAGTGTGAGGGGGATGAACACCACGGCCAGGGCCGGTCCCGTCGGGCTGCTCCACTTCTGCACAGGCACCACAGCCCCAGCCCCTCTGATCCCACCCAGGTGCTGCTTGGAAGCACTCCTGGTGGGGACACTTGTGCACTTTCTGATGTGAGAGTTTTCTGAGCGCTGCCGTTTGTATTGGCGCGGCTGCAGCTTTTGGAGGGCCTCAGGAGGTTTAAGGACTGTGTTTACAGGGTTGGTTTTTCCTTTTTAAGATTTTGTGGTTTGGTACCAGACCCTCTACCTGAACGGATAACAGCTTCGTGTGTTTGTACCGGGTGAAATTAATTTGTTTACAATTCCTTTACTTCTTTGAAAACCAACATAGCAAATAAGAATTCGGAACTCGTTATGCTGCTTATTAAGAAGCCGTATTGTTGCTTAGCACAATCTGTTTTCTCTCTGTATTTTCAAGGCATCACTGAAGAGTTAGATGTCAGCCTGTATTTTGCAATAAACACCGTAATGAAAACAAGTGGCTCCTTCCTTGCAGACTTCCCAGCAGCACTCCAGGTGTAAAACTGCCCATTTCCAAAGCACAGCACCTCCCAAATTCCCCATCACTGGTCCAAAAAGTCACCGAGAAGCCTTTTCTCTCCCAGACCTCAATGAAACTTGACCACGGCCGTAACTCCCCCCAGGGTTTGCAGTACCACCCGTGCTGGGACACCCGACCTTCCTCGGGTGCTGATGGTGCGGGGTCGCCCCGGACAGAGCCTATTTTGAAGCACCGATGCCTCTTCAATTTGTCTGTAGCCTCACGTCCCCAGACAGCGCGAGGCAGCCCTGCTTTGATGTGGAAAGCGTCGGCACTGCTGCACAATCCTCCCAGGCACGAGAGGAGAGCTTTGAACTCGGGGCAGGGGGGATTAAACCTAGGGACAGCTGTGAATGTGCCTGCTGCTCCCCCGCTGCTCCGTGGGAGCCCCGGTGGGACCCTCCCGTGGGGCGGCCCCGGGGGTCTCAGCCCTGCACACCTTGCACTCGTGCTTTGATGCTTTGTGCACTGTGATGCTCCCAGAGCAAACACAGCCACTCCTCAAGGTGCAAAACACACGCGCTGGGAGCAGAGGTGGGTTTATTTTTGCAATGGTTTCCCGAAAGGGGGAAGGGCTACACCAACAAACCGTCAGTTCTGGGGGTTTCTTTGCTATTTCCAAAGCTCCCTTAGCTAGCAAACAGCCCACACCACCGAAGTTAAAAAAGCCACCAGCCCTTTTTCAAGTGTTTCCACAACGGCATCTGTTTGCAAGTCACCACAATTTAGGCTGAACTGGAAATGACAGGAACAAGCAAACATGCAGGAAGATGTTATTCCACCAGCACAACTGCAAAGCAGATACAGAAACGGTCCCACCACAGAGGAGGACTAACACATCACCCAGGTCAGGTCCCCTGAGCCCCCCCTGCCCCCCAGCCTGCAGTTTGCCAGATCTGCTGCACTGCAATGAAATGCTGGAGGTTGCCTTTTCTCCCTCAGATCTATTTGCTTTTCTATCCTGTTCACATTTCTGAAATTCGGGCTATCTAAGGCAACGTGGTCAGATCTTATGCAAAAGCCAAATACCACAGGCAAGGTGAGGGAAAGTTAAGTACCAGCCCATGAGATCTATTCTGCTTCTTCGCACCTTACAGTGTGAACAGAGTCCAACTGAACACAGAAAACAACAGTGTGCCCTAAGGCCACACCTTGACACACATACTGCAGTCCTGGGGGAGCAGAGCCCTCTCCCCCTCCCCACTGCCTGGATACAACAGCCATCAATTCTCATTACATTCCCTACAAAACAATAGATTCCAGGTCCTGATCCATCAGGTGCTGTCAGGGAGCATCCCGAGCACTCGTTTTCTGTAACCACACACTGACTGTGAGCACGAGGGCTAAGAAGCCACAGGCTGCTGGCTGGGCACTGCTGGGCTGGCCTCACTGTTTCAGATGTAATTTTATCAGAACAGCAGGATCTCAGATAGCAGTTTTCAAAAGAACTGATGACATGCAGTGAAGTCTTGTCAGCTGCGGGCTTGCAAAGGCTCAGTCTCTAACCACAACCACGCAAAGGGACTGGTGGTGTCTTTAAACTTGAATGTAGTTATTCCTGATCACCTGAAATCAACTCAACTTTGGGGAACTGATTCCAGTTGCCTATAAATCACATCATGTTTGGGAAGAAGGGGGACCTGGCTTTAGAAGTGCTTGAGGAGGAGTCTGACTGCTCTACCGTAAGAAAAATAACAATCCTAATTCTAATGAAAAAGTGAAACTCTTCATCTATTGTGGGCACAGCAGCATGAACTCAAACCAAAGTGCCAGTGCCCCCAGAAGGCTGCTGCTCGGAGCCCTGCCTGCCCGCGTCACCGACAAGCTGACCGCCAGCAAGATGAGCACCAAGCCTATTTAATTCACAACTTGATGGTAAAGAGAAGAGAGGGAAATGGAGCCAGGAAGGCTGCGTGCCAACAGACTGCTCACATGGCTCTCTGGGAAGCATCACACAGCTCCCTGATCTCTGGGGTGGCTGTGTGTCAGCCGAGCACTCGCTCCCCACCGCAGGATGCTCAGAAGCCCCATTGCCCCACTATAGCCCTCCTCTATTCAAAGCCACTTCACTTCAGCTGTTAAACTCTTTGCTGGGGGGATTAGCTTTAAATTATGCTGCCAGTGTCCTTTCATGGATTATAATTCTGTACGAGATGTTAGCACTGTATCCTCCCCCCATATTAAAGTGTCAGGAGTGCATCCCCGGGCCATCCATCTTGAACGCTTCCGCATGGGCTTGGCAATTCTCTGACATGAATATTATGGCTCTCAATGCCAGTCTCCATCACTCAAGCTGACAAGTGTTAGATTCTCTTCTCTTCAGCGGGGTAAGGGACCTTTTCATATGCAGCGTAGATTCCCCGTCACGCTGCATCTGGTGCAACGAAACCAGGGAGCACCAGCAATTCCCTACTGCCTCAGAAAACAACTCACAGGTCTTTTTCGACTTGCAAAACCAGCCCTTAGCATGACAAAGTTAAAGGCCCTTAATCAAGCCCTGGTTAGCCCCAGCCCCCACTAATGCCATTCCCATAGAGGAAGATGGGAAAGTATCCGTGTGATGCCTTTGGTGAGATTTATTAACAGGCTGTCAAGGAAAGATGGGGAATTTGGATGTCAGCTTGCTGGAGCACGCAGAGATTTCTGTGACCAGTTAGTGACCTTAAACCAATTCTAACCTTAAGCAACACTTCCATAGGAGAGGTGCTTAAAGTTAGACCCCCAGACCTCTGCTTTGACTTCAGAGCTGCTGTGCACCCACACTCCCACCTGGCACTCAGGAGCTCCACACCACCAGTGCCTCGCAGGGAGCAGAGGGAGGCAGCCGCCCTGCAGCCCCGTGCTGCACATCACCAGAACAAAACTGAATCCACCAGAGGAGAACTGCCTTCTAATTCAATTTAAACCCTTCCTACCAAGTTCACATCACTCCAGGTCTTTGGCTAAACCAGTCCCTAAAAATTTTTTCTCTCTATTGAGCAGAAGTACTTTCTGAGTAACTTCACCACCTTCTCATAGCACAGCCCCGTGCGGTGGCTCACAGCCAGCACAACCCAACAGAAACTTGTTAACACCTTTCCAGCTCTGTCTTATTAAAGTCAAGGCAATTAACAGCTTTGCTATTTACAAAACAAATCCGCTCTGCAACACCTGAGAAAAAGCATTACAAGTGTTTCCCAAACACTTCTCAGCTGGGGAGAACACCTACAGTACCCATCTGCAGGCAGTGCTGTGGCTGCTCCCCCTGTCTGAGGGGATGAGCCCGTGTTTGGGGAGTGTTTGTGCCTCACTCCAGGGCGGGGGCCTGGCATAGTGGCTCTGCTGGGCAGGGTTACAACCCAAGGAGAGAAGATTCCTACAGCAAGTCAATGGGGGAATTTGCTGCCCCTCTTCCTCACTTCTGCTGCAGGCATATGGTGGTGTGTGAGAGCCTCTTGTGCGGGAGGTTGTTCTCTCCAGATGTCCCCATGTGTGGCTGGAAGCAGCAGGTGACCTCCCTCAGGTGTGCACCTCTGCACTGAGCCACAAGCTTGTTTCCAGCCCGCCCTCCCCCTTTTCTAGTTCTCTGCTTTCTCTCAGGATACATCCCATGTGCCCCACTTTGTCACAGAGTGCACTAAAACCCCATTTTCAAACAAGCCTGGAGATGAGCCAGTAACCAGATGCAGGAGGGAGGAGAGAAGAGCAGCAGTTGTGTGGGACAGAGTGGGACACAACATGAAAGACAAGAAACCTAAGTCTATTGTGGAAGGGGAATGGAGAGGTTTACAGGGAGAGAGAAATAATGGGAAAGAGAGAGGGAAATTTTGGGTAGTATTTCAGCTTTTTCTCTCTCTTCTCTATCCTACGCGTTGCAAATTGAAGCCACTTGTGGGCATGTACAGGAGAGAATAGCTCATTGGGGGACATACAACTGCAGAGCCTGGGCAGTATACAGCCCTTAATTTCCTCCTCCAGTGCTTTCAATAGCTCATGGAATGCCATAAAAGATGATAATGACAGACTCAGAGGAAAGACTGTAAAGCAATGGGGCACAAACCGTTACCCCTTGGGCTCAGACTCAGGCCACGCATAGGCCGGGTGTGCTTGTCCATAAAGGGCAGGTGACATCATTAAATACAATAATTTATGTTTCTTTCCTTTTTGCCCAGTGCCTTGAAGTTAAATCTCCTGAGCCAGCTCTGCATCTCCACTCCTGCCAGGCAGAAGTTCTGCTGGCCAGCTGCCACAACCCGTTACAGGGATAAGGCACCTCCTCCCTATCACTAAGTGGATTTTGAAGGCAATAAGAAAGAGAGTAATTAAATTAACACAGTCCCAAGTACCTCCCGAGGGGCTGAGCATTCCCAGATTTGCAGCTGCTCTCTATGAAGCAGGTAATGCTGGCGAGTGGTAGGCTGCAGACATGGTTCTGGGGAACACACGTGCTGCTCTGGCAGCAGCTAACACTGGGCAGGAGTGCTGGGAGCACAGCACTGGGACTTGGGATGGTTTTCCTTGAGCCAGCTCAAGTCCAAAAGCAAAGCAGCTACGTTTATACTTTCATGTGCTGAAGTTAATAAGCCTTATCCTAGGGCAGAGTTGTGCTTCCCAGCTTTCAGCTATCCTCATGGTTTCTTGTCCCATAGCCTCCCCCCTGGGGTAGCCAGGGATATCATCTCATGGATCAGCAGTCTGAGCCTGTTTTATCCAACAGCCTACTATTTACACTCCCTGTGAAACATCTTTTGATGGCAGCACATTCATTTATTCCTCCTTCTACTACAGACAGACTCAGACTGTCAGACATGAATCTGGGTTTGAGACAGGCCCCATTAGGGGTGCTCCGTCCCAGTCTCTGGGGTGTGCCCTGGAGCTTGGCCTGGCCGGCATCAGTGGCAGGACAGCGGATGTGCCAAGGCAGGGCTTTATCTCTCCGATCTCCAGAGAGTCACAGATCACCACCCGGTCCCTATCAAGCAGCTGGGAGCTCTAAATTGTACCTCTTGTATCCAGACACCATCCACTCCAATCTCTTGGAGCCAGGCCAGGTATGCTGATAAGGAGATAGCGTAAATGGTCACGCAGGATGGAGCCCAACGTTCAGTTTCCTGTGGTTTAACCCAGCAAGTGCTTATTTAGGGTCTTATTTAGAACATTTCTGGTTATCTCCTCTTCTGAAGGGACTGTTCTAGCTGAGCTTTTACCACAGCTCTGCTTCAGTGTAAAAGGCTTTAGATTTTGTGTGAAACAAAGGACAGAGTGCTCTGTACAATTTCAGCACTAATTTAATAAGGACTGTAGTGAAAGAAAGAAATAAGAAAGAGTAGGAAATACTGCCATGAAGAGTACTGATAATGGCCATCATTTCTCTCTAATAGGAAGCTGAGCTGAGTTTTAAACCCATGGTGGCCTTTGAGACACTTGTACTTTCTGTGTCCCATAAAGAGGAACTGAATTTCCACATCACCACGATTTGTTCAGTCTTGCACTAAGCACTCTGCCTCATAACCAAGCTAACCACCAGCAAGAGCTCATTCATTCATTCTTCTGAAACTAACCACAAGAGGACCCTGACCTCAACCCAGGGAGGGAACACTTTTCCCACAGACAAGATTTTCTAGCACCGAAAACACAGTGGCTCACAGGTAGAGGGAATGCTTCACAGTGAGCTGCTCTGCTCCTCTGCTCTAACAGCAATATGGCATGAATTACACCACGGGGACATGATGGCTCCATTTATTTCATAAACCAAGTCTAACTAATTTAGCAAAATGAAGACAGTTAACGTCAAAAAAGGAGGTGTGGGATCGTTTTTCCAGGCGTGTCAGCCAAGGAAAATTGCCTGAGCCATGTTAGTAAGCTAACAGCATGGCTCTGGGTTATGCAGCTGGAGCACAAAGTCAGGAAGAGTCAAGCCTAAAATAAACTGTCCCATGAGATTTCACTACTATTCATACGGGTACATCTGTTTTCATGTGGAGCACAACAATTTCCTCCATAGTAAGGCTCCAGATACCTCCTCAGTAAGTTGTCTCTGTATTTATAGCCATTCAAGAAAGCGTTAGCTCTGTGAAACCTGGGGATAGTGACAAAAGAGCTTGATTTCCACAAAGTAAAGTCCAGTACAGCCGCGCTGACAGCTAGGGCCTGGCCATCCCATCTGCAAGGAGACTTTGGAATACTCCGAAGCAGTAGCTCTGCCTCTCCTCTTGCAACCCCACTTGCAAGACTTTATTTAGCCTTCTCTCAACTCCAAGAGCCTTACTAATTTAGCAGAATGGGTTAATTGTGACTCATCTTATTATTTCTTTCAAAGAAAAGATCCAGAATGTGACTGCATCCCCATTAGGTGTCTGCACCTCCTGCTGTGGCTTGAACTTAAGGCACCAGAGAAGCTGCAATATTAGCTGCACTGGAATGTTTTGGTATTCCCTTGCTAAATAGGCCCATCTCTCCAAGTGTGAAAGTGCTTCAGTTACCAAAACATCCTCACAAGGGAGAAAAGAAAATTTCCATATTTAGTTTTTAACCCAAGAATTCTCACTTTTGATTAAAGCAAAGAGAAAAAGACATGCCTCAGCATGTTCCCCTTCCACTCTCTACCTAGAAAAGAAGAAAGTTTGGATCTCCCTTAAGAAGAAATTTTCAGAAGTCCATTTTTTCTCCTACAGATTAAACAAATTCCCATCAGCAATTTGTCATCTCTGGGCACCGTGCAAAACCCACAGCCTCTGTGAGCAGAGCCAGGTTAATGTCCCACACGTGCACACAAGAGACACACCTGAATTTGGAAAGTCCTCCTGGCACCAGGGAACGCTCTTTCATGTGCAGATCCTCCAAACGTGGTCATTTTTTTTTTGTTTTTTTTAAATGACCAAACTTTCTCAACCATAATGAAGAAAACCTGCAGCAGAACAGCTAATTAATGCCACGTAACGATGAAATAGTGTCAATGAGATAGTTGCTTTTCATTCAGACTGGACAAATATATTAAGATCCCATTTCTCATAACAGGAGAGTGAAAACCCAAACCTGTCAGTTCATCCTGTCAGAACTTTACATCCTCGGATCATACCCAAATCAACATAGTATCACCCCTTAATAGAATCACATCATAATACTTCAGGATGTAGCCCAACATCATCTGCTGCAGCAATATCTATGAGGGAATACACAATGCTGCCTGTGGCACTCAGCATCTTGCTGGAGTGAATTACCAGCGTAGGAGTTGAGCTCCGGATCTGCCAGTTCAACACAGACAAACTCAGACCTCTGCTGCCTCTGCTCATTTTCCCTTCCATAGCTGAAGTATGACTCTCCTGTCTCCATTACAGACACCAAACCTCCTCCCACAGCTGTCCTACATGAAAGTTTTTTTAATGACTTAGCAGTTGAAATGTTTTGGCTTCTGATTATTCCCACTAGACTGAATTCACACGCATTTGTTACTGCACTGCCTTACAAAAAGACATGCTAAAATGACAGCTTTTTCTTCACCACCAGGTATTCTTATGAGATGTTAGATAAATTGATTTTTTAAGGTTAATCTGTAATGTTATTTTTTAAAACTAAGCTTTGGCTGGACTGAAGAAAACCAGCTGCTGGGTTCAGAATTTGTTAATGAATTTGTCTTCGGACATTACTACAGCAGTAGCTGCTTTCTTCAATAAAGCATCCCATCACACACACAAATTCTCTACACGTATTCAAGCAACAGTCACCACCTATGAGAAAGCATTTCAAAATATGATGTGCCAAATGATCCCAGCCCCAAACAATGGGCAAATTTTGAGAACCCAGGTGTTCACCTCCCTACTTCCACATAGAAGTAGGTACTTAAATGTGCACATGACAGCAGTGTGTGCAGTAACAATCTGCTTGTGCAGTTTACTCCTATTTCCACTCCAAGAAGCAGTGCAAGCGATAGGTGCACAAGCAGTCACGCTCTAAGAGATGGACTGCTCAACCCCTCAACCCGTCAGGCATATTGAGTGACCATGTGAATATTCTTCTACAGTCAGATGAGAAAATTGAGACACTGGGCAGACAAGGGCAAGCCCAGACAACAAGTCCAGCAGCTTTGACTTGCATATTTCTTTTTCCAAAAAACCTCAGAGGACATTAGTTCGGGCTGCAGATCAAGGACATGGTACTGGATCTCCTTAGCTACAATGGACATTTCTCACTGAAGAGATATACTGCTTTGTTTGTAAGACACAAAACTGGAACAAAGGAGAGCGATGGATTTTATTGATTCTGCTGCTGCTTCAAAGGGTGACCTGAGGGGCCCAATTGAATTCTCTGCACATGACCTTCACACTTGTACCATTTGTGCCCCACTAGTTCCTTTGTACAGCATTCTGTCATTTAGTGAGAAGAAATGTTATCAAGAAATCAGGTGCCATCATTAAAAATACATTTATAGATTACTTAGAAAATTTCTTTCCAGGAATGCCAAGTAGCCTTAAGGAAAAAATGTTCTGAGTAACTAGTAAATAACTAGTAAAGCTGCATCATGGCTACACTTTGATGTAGGAGACATTCTCTTCTATATGTAACGATGAGTTGATAGCCATTGTAACACTGAGTTTGGGGAATGCCTCAGTACTGGGTCAGCGTTCAGGTGAGGCAACGTTGTATTGCAGTTCATTAAAAGGGCAATAAAAGACTTTGGAGTTATCATGGATTCTAACTACACCAAGCTAGTAATCAGTATGATAACCTATCATTTACATGAATAGGAAATGGAATGGACATTTCATTTCCTATGCCTTTGTTGCTCCCTTTCAATTGCACTGATGGTGCTATTCAGGGAAACCAGCATGGTGCCTGTTTACAAGAGAACTTTGCAAAACAAAGACAGTCACGGTCAAAACTTTGTTGGTCAATTCAGTTTATTTACATGGAAGACCTCAGAAGAAAAAAAATAACAATGAAGTATTCTGGAATATCCTCACAGCATAGTTTAGTTGGAAGTGGTAAGTTAGCAGAGGATGATCTCACAGCTATCTACATTTGTGGTGGCCACATTAAAAGCATCTGGTTTTCAGAGAGGCCTGATCAAACTTCCCTCATCCGGGCAAAAACACCAGTGCAAATTTCCCTTTGCAAAATGGCCTACATGGAGCGTTCTGCATGCAGCAAACTCTATGGCCCACGTCTCACTCCAGAGAAATCAGGCTCAAGCACTTTGCTTTCAGCTGGAGTTCAGGACGTGCCTTGCCAGCATCTGACTGCACTTCAGATGTATGTATCACATAACAGCTGAGCAGCTCTCCGATTTTCCTTCTTATGTTTTCTTAACTGAAATAACAGAATTGCTCTGGATACGCCACGAAGGAACCAAAAGAACAGTTGGGAGCAACGTTTCTAAGGAGTCTTTGCTATGCCATAACTTCTCATGGTTCAGTTGCTAAATTACACTATAAAGTGCAATTGAGAGGCTGTGTTAATCTCAGAAGTTTGAGCATCACCCTGTAATGACTGCTTTATAGTGGCCCATAGTAAGCTACTTTATGGGGCATGCAGGAGATTTATCCGCACGCGTACGCTAAACACTGCTGGGAATTTTCTCACATAGAGAAATGAGGATGACACAAAACCAAATGCGTACAAAACACTGCAGTCATTCACACTGCAGCAGGAATACCACCCAGTAGGAAAGAGCATTTACGACACCTAAAAGAGATAAGAGCTGATAGCCAGCACAGCAGTAAGATGTTGCTTTTGGAAGTGCAGAATTTCCTAGCCTGATAATCAGTGCAGACCCTGGAAACATAACAAAAAACAACCACCTCTTTGAAAGGAAATGAGAACTTAGGCACTGAGTATAAAAAAGTTAAAAAGAAAAACGGGTGGTTTGCAGAGTTGTTTATCAAAATCAAGAGACATTAGAACCAAATTAGGATCTTGCATGTAAAAGTCACCTGAAATTAGGGGTGAATATACATGTGATTTCTTGCCCAGGTGATACAGGGCTGGAAGACTGCACTCAACTGCCTTTAACAATTTCTCTCTCTAGTAATACAGGAGATCCACCCTGTCTGCTTCAGAGATCCCAGATTAAAAGGCTTTTCAATTAAGGAGTTGGTAGCATAGTCTTTTTTATTTTTATTTTGTATTCTATTTTTTAGGTAATCTGATTTCAGAACAGTAGTGCAGCTATGCAAGAGTGAGTTAACCTAAGATCCACCAGTACCTGGAGAGTCAGTCTGACTTTCTCAGGGGAGAAAATGTAATGTCATACAAGACAAATTAAGTATACAAGGCACTACATGAAGTCCTTTGTATGAGAGCATCACCTCCCTCAGCCATAAAGCACTCACAAGGACTAAAGCAAAGACAATTCTTAATCTCTCAGTGTTATCATTAATGAAGTATCATTCACCCACTTGTCTGCAAGCTGCTGTGCTCTCCTGCAGGCTGCTTCATCTTACAACAATGCCTCCTGTCTGGCTCAGAAGACCAACAGCCTGCTCTCCCCTGAGCTTCTGGCAGATCTCCACGATCACCTGGCAGGAGGCAGCATGACAAGGAGTTATTTGACAGGCATCCTCCCAAGGAGGCTCAGCGTATCAGTCATGCTGCTGACACCCTCCCCACCCAGAGGAGTTTATCTGGATGAGTGAAGTTTTGTAGCTGTGGGCAGCTGCCCTACCAATGGGCCATCCAAAAGATACCAGGATTTTCCATTTCACAGACAGCCTAACAAGGAAGTGCCTATTTCCTGGGGTGGTCCTTGCACCATTGCAGTACAGGTTTGAGCTAAGTTTGCTTGAAATTGCCTGAGAACAAATTTACTGACAGTTATCTAAAGGGAAAGAGCATTGGAAATACGATTTTAAGTGATCTTATCACATGCTCTGTCTTTCCAACAAAATAGAGTGAAATTCTCAGATTTTTACACAGAGACATTTTTAAAAAAAGGAAGTGAAAAAACAGTATTTTCTCCACATTATTTGCAGAGGGTGCACTGCCTTTGAGTAAGGACAAAAAGGACCAACATTTACTGCCCAGAATGACATGAACTACCTTGATCTGAGTGCTCTGGCTTAACAAATGAATATCAACTATGGCCTTAAGTAGAATCTGCTCTTCTAATATGGCACTGAAAAGAACTGTGAGTTTGAGTCATTCCACCCCTTGATACGGTGCCATGGGAGAAACATCTGTCAAATTATCACCAGTCCACACATTTTGCTTGGATCACTGCTGTTTGAAGAATAGTCAACATTAAAAACTTCAATGAAAGAAAAGAGAATTCGTTCATAAGCAAGAAAGATGAGGGCTTGCAAGTCTCCACGCCACACTTTTTGCCTCAAATTGTTGAATCAAAGTCCGAAGCATCAAACAGTGACTCATTTCTGAAGCTTGGCATGCTGGAATGCTCAGACCTATGTAGGCAAAGGGGAACTGGCTTTGACCGAGGCTTGTGCCGTATTTAAAGTACATTCAGGTCTCCTGGCAGCATAACAGGTGTATGCTTAAAGTTAAAAAATCCCTTCTGAGACAAGAAGTCTGAACAATCATATGCTTCAGAGAAGCTCAGTCTGAAGAGTTTCAAGAATAACATCAAAAGCAGGTGATAACGAACATGACAAGCAAAGTTCCAAGAGGAAGGCTGTTAAAACAAATCAAAACAAACAAAAACCAATTATGGGAAAGAGGCTGAGCTGCTGGTCTTACAGACATAGCTCTATTCCACCACTCTAGCAGCAAAACTAAAATGAACCCCCTCAAAGTTAAAAATACCCAACAGAACTCAATAGGCAACTACTTGGACCCAAAGGAGAGAGATGTCACTGACAATCAGAGAGCAGCTTGCCTTGCAGACACCAGATGATACCTTTCAATTCATGGCTTTTTTTTCCCAAAACTACACTTTCTCTGATGTGGAATTACAACACTGGCCAAGCCTACAACCCTCTGCCAAGCAGAAACATAAAGCCCAATCCTCGAACAGCCTTTCCTACGGCATCACAGCTCCCCCAAGGGACCAGGTCATTATCCTGCCTGTCCTCTTCGTAGGAACGTCCTGCCCACATCCGACTCGCTGATGCAGCCTCCTCAGCATGTCAGCTGGGAGGTTTCCTGGGTTAATATTTGTCCCAGGTACACAGAGACAGTGAATAGAATACTAGAGAATAAAACCAGTAACAGATAAACGTTTGAATGACTGATACGTTCTACTACAAAAGTAACATCTGCAACTTCAGGCTCCTGGTATACCACAGGACTCACACACTCACTGTGGGAGCTACAAATCTTCTATAGGTGTAAGTCTGTTGCAAAAGACAGAGGGCTCCAACCCTAACATAAAGGAGATACTGTCAAACTCTAACACATCTAAGTCAGCAGACATACAGTAAGTAACAGAAACGAAGGGGAATGCATTATGAACACATCGGTTTTTATCTTCTGACATGTTCAAAATAGGAAACATTTGCTAACAGGAAACCACAAAGCACAACAGTCTTATAATTGCAGCAACCAGGCACGTGTAGGGAATAATAATTACAGGCAAAATAAATTAGTTATAGAGAAATCTGTTTGCTGTATTTCTAATGACCTTGTATTTTTCTTCATATCTGAGTGTCAGGCTGTTCTTTTGTTGTTGTTGTTATGTTTTTGTAGGGATTGGTTTTCTGAAGTGACAAGCGTGGATTAATTCTCATAGAAGATATGCAATTAGCTTAGAAGAAGTTTAATGGTTACAGACAAATGACTTGCTGTTAATTACTCAGGTTTAAGGAGCAAGGTTTGTCATAAAAGAAAGTATGACATTTTTTTTAAGTATTGGTAAAATCTACTCCAGTTTCAGAGTTGCAAGACCAACATTTTCTCAATACAATCAGAAAAAACGTAAGATACAAGGTTTGCAGTTCACAGTTACAAATACCATTTTTAGGAAAACAGAAAAGCCCTCTGTCCTCCACCAAACCAGTCCCATTACTTTAGAAACAGAGAGCAGGATTAACCACTGCCAGTTGAACAGCATTGCCCCTGACCCATTCTCTTGAAATTGTAAATAAAACACAGTAAAGTTAAAATGCAAACAGCAATACAAAGGAAACAACAGGAATCAGCATACCTTTTAATAGCAGGTGAGCACGAAAAGCACCCTTACTGTGAGCACCTTTCTTTAAATAAATATTGGAATTAATGCCAGCATTAGTCCCTGACTAAAATACACCTTGTGACTTCTAATAGGAGTTAGAGACTGATTTATAACCACTGCATATTTTGCCACTGAGATGGGAAACAAATCTGCTTAACAATGTATAGGCCAGCTGTATTTCATTTGGGAATCTGTGATTGTCTAAATGATTTTATTTTCCCCAGACAGCCAAACCAAGAGAAAATAGCAGTTTAGGTAACACCTGAAGATGATTTCATCCTTTTCTAATCACCTGACACTGTAAATTTATCATTAAGTCTGTGCTCTCTATCTCAACAGAAAAGTTACTACACCTGTCAAGAATAAGGATTCCACAAAGACACAAGAGTAGTTATTACAATAACATTTACTTCAAGTAATATTAGTTGCCCAGGGATACAATGAAAATGATTATATATGTCAATAACTTGGAATGCTTGAGATGAGTTCTTCTGAGGTCTTACTCCTGGTGTTCTTCTTCAGTGATGTGATGTTGTAACCTAGGTTTATTAGGATTGTGTTTGATCAGCCAGTCAGCAAGCCATGTCTGTGTAACAACAACAAAATAAACATCTTTTCAGGTTTTTTCTTGTTTGTTTGTTTTCTCTAGAAAGCGTAAGGAAAGCTATTTAAAGCATTACTTGAAGCTTCTTGCACACACTCCTACAGTGCTGCAAAATGAAGTTCTTACAGGAAAAAAAAAAAAAGACTGATTTTTCTAGTGCTCTTCACCACTTATATTGCTTTCAAATAACTCACACTATGTTTAGAAGATGACTTTTCCTGACAGTATTTATCTTTGTGCATAGGAATACTTTGGCCACACTTTAAATAATCTGAACTGGATTTTGGAATTAAGACGTGTGATATACATGAAAGTGCCTAATGAAACACTTACTCCTAGCAGTTATTACATGTGATTTATCTAGCAATGATTTATTAAAGATGCTACAGTTTTCTGCACTGAAATCACTTTGTAATACTTAAAAAATAAAAATTAAGCATGATGACTTTCTGAAATTCCTCTTCTAAGCTTTCTAGCAAATAGTACTAAAATATGAACGTTAGAGGTAGGAATGTCTAAATTAATCTTCCAAAGTTTTGGCCTTACACAAATTAACCTCTTTGCCTCAATTTCTCCACTTGTAGAGAGAAGATTTAATACATCCTTTTCATTTCACAGAGCTGTTGATGATTTTTTCCTGGAACAAAACAAACTTCAAGCCATAGTGTGGAGTGAAAGAGCTGATGGAATAGTAGATCAGTAAAATAAACAACACTCTCCTTTTATTACCATATTTAAGAAAAGAGAAAGGTTTTAAAGAGTGTGAGTCAACAGGAGGAGCACAGTGACAGTCCACATTGGTTAGTCAGCAATAGGAGCATTAAGAATTCAGGACAAATGAAGAAGAAAAATAACAAACAAACAAACAAGCCATACAAATGTCCATGACAGCCCTTAAAAAGACTACCTGAGAAAGTCAGAAAAAATTATACAAACATACTAGAAAAAAAATGCTCCATCAATTTCCCTGTGAACCACCTAGTGGGACAAACTAATAGCCAACATATATCTATCACAACAAACAACATCAAATCAAGCTTATTTTCCTTTTGTAACAAGGGCTTAGACATTAAGAACATGGAAGAAAGAATGAATATCTTTCTATTAGCACACTGTTACAAGCAAGGAAGAGGAAAACGGTCTTGGTCAAGTTACTAGTTCTAGCTACAGCACTGGCCAAAAATGTGTTCAGAGTGCAGAGATTAATTGGAAACAAAGAAAAGAAATGATTTATAGAAGTGTGGACTATGAGTTAAGATAGAGGAAAGGAAAATTGGCTTTTTTTTTTTTCGTAGTGAGGAAATGACTGAAAAACAAGAACAAAAAGATGATGACAGTCTTCAAGTATGCAATAGATTGCTGCAAAAGAAAGGAGATGTTACATGGTCTCCAGGGTCCTCTGGGGACACTAAAACAAAAGCAAACAAAAAACATCATGGGTTTAAAATTGGAGCACACGAGATTTAGGCTAACTTTTAGTGAAAGGTTTTCAGCTATGTATAATCAAGCAGTGAAATAGATTGCCTCGGGAGACAGCAGGCTCTCCATCACTTGGAGTGCTGAAGAACAGGCCAGACCAGCGTTAGCTAGGAACCCTTATGTAGGAATGGTTTGGCCTGAGGGCAAAGGGATGGATGAAGTGACTGTTTCAGGAACATTGCATCTCAGTTTCTTAGATTTCAGTGGTAACAGTGCCAGACATAGAGACAAAGTGAACAGACTATAAAGCTGGAACAATTACAGTACATTTAGTTTGACACAGGTCATAGAAACACCTCAGAATATTCTTAAAGTCTTTTTCTCTGCGGTGTCTCTTGTGGGGAAACGTTATGTGGATTAAAAGATTGCTAATAATGCAGAAAAAACTCCCAGCAAATCTTCACGCTGATTGAGTTTCTGCATTCCTAAAGGAGTACTAGTGTGAATTACTTGAATTTTAAGAGTACTGCAAGAGAAAGAAAAAAACAAAACTGTAATCTTCCAGATGAAAGAAAGCTAAATTTTATTTAGCCGCTGAAAAGAAAAATCCAATAAATTAAGCCTATTTTCCCCACACTAAGAACTACAATTCACATGAAATCTTTTGTTAAAAGAGATCCTTGTGATCTCTTTTAAATGAGGGCAAGAAATTTCGACTTGATAAATAGAGAGGTTTAAGATGACAATTTTTTATAGGTAAGTTTGATTATTCAAGATGTGTTTTACTCTGAAGAATCATTATTATTTTTCCTGGTGAACTGTGGGGGCAGCCCACATAACTGTTATCAGTGCCATACAGTCAAGATCATTGTTCATCCTGAAGAAAGATTAAGTTAATATTATTAAATTAAACATAATGACAAACTAATGACTGCCTTGCTAAGAACTCTACAGTGTTTTACTCAAGCATGTAACTACTTCCTGTGTGATTAGAATCTAAGTAAGCTTATCTAGAATCTATTATGAGAGCTATTTCATCTCAAACTTATCTCAGAAATATTAAAGTAAAAATGTTTTCTTGGCATCACATGATAGCACTCATTTGCTTTTCCAGACATCTGTAACAACTACATGTAGTTAATAGTTTTATAGAAGTCACCTAAAATAACCATTTCATCAAAGAAGATTTCATATAGCCTTGGTTCTCACCTCATCTATCAACAAACAAATCAGCTTCTTGAAAGGCAAATGTAATCTGTCTGCCTCATTAACAGTTAACTAAAACAGCAAAGTTTTGCAGAAGAGTAGCTTTTGTACACACAGGGAGCATAAATATTAATGTCAAACAAGCATGTCTCAAAGCATACAACACAGTGCTGATACACCATACCATTGGATCTGCTGGCTTCTCTTTACAAAGTGCAGTGAGCCCAGCTAGTAATGTAGGGTTTACATGAAGATTCAAGTAATCTCTAGCTCTTTGTCCAGCTGGAATTGGTTCTGAGATCACTGTAAAGAGTAACCACAGGTGTTAGAAAGCAGCTTGTAGAGCGATCAAAGAGGCCCTTCTTTCAAAGGTTGCTTATTAAGGTAAGTGGAGGCTCATATAACTTAATAATACATCATAGTTTATAAAGCTTTTCACACAACAAACTGGAAAGATACTATTTAAAACCCTTCACAATGTCCCTGAGGTAATCTTTCTAATTATAGCCAATTATGAAAGAAGAGAAACTCAGACCATCTGGAGAAACATCTATATCCTTGGAGATTCACTGGCAGGTAGGAGAGAAAGAATACATCCCGTGTTTATTACTTCCTCCTTGCAGTATGGCTCTGGTTTCCGAAAACCCCAAAATCTCATGTTAATTCTTGCTTTGCTGGCAAATGTTAAGAGTCATGGTTCACTCAAGGTAAGGACTGTAGGGAAGGGTAACAAGCTTTTCTAGTCAGTTTGCCTTGCATCTTTCTGCCAAATACTAAAATCATGATTCAAACGTAACCTTCTAAACAAGAGATCATCTCCCAGTCTTTCCAGGTACTATGGTCCATTTCTCTAGCATTTACCTTAGGAATTGCACTATCATGTGAATGTTCAATTGCCACTGAACAGATCTTGTTCAACCTGAACCCAAGAGGGGAGACCTTCTCAAGCCACCAGGAGTTCCTGGTCTGAGTGTAATAGCTTCCACTTTTATTTACAGCTTTATCTGCTCCAATTCCCAAACCAGAGAGTTTGTAAAGTAGAAGCAGTCACTGTAACAGTTCTTCAAATAGATGTCGATATGCTTTTTACAGGAGAAAATGCCAACATAAATAAATAGACATTAGCACAAAGCACACAAGTCCAAGCCCCTCTAAATCAAATTGTATCTTGAGCCTGGACAGAGACAGTTAGTAACAGAGAAGGTTGCTATCCTCCAATAGCAATACATTTTTTGTATCATTTTACCTTCTGGAAACATGAATCGAATTTCTCTTTCTGCTGAGGAAATGCTGAGACTGCCATGAAGTCCATTCCTCAGATCATCAGTCCCATAGATTGCTCTTAAACTAAAAGCAAGAGAAAGAACTGCTGGGTGGGCAACTGCAAATACCCTTTAAGTCTCTACAGTATAAAAGCAATACACAAAGGCTTAATCACAAGGCTGTGGTTTGATTTGCTTTGTTCTTAAACAAATTAGGTAGATTAGGTTTGTGTTCATGCATTCAGCATTCTGTGTAAAATGGGTGAACTTTACACATACAGAAGTAAAAAGTTATGTTATACATAATCTAAAGAGATAACTAAAAATCCTTATCTCATATGGAAGAGGGAGAGCAGAAGAAGGTGGGAGAAATCTTGGTCTCATTTAAGAGAATGACAAAATCCTTCTGACTTACACCAAGACCAGTCAGTGAGTTACCTGTGAGGGTGTGTCATCCTAGCTTTTATGCTATTTGTTGGCCCAAGCAATTCCTTCCAGTATGAGATTGCCTGATGTCTGGCAAGAACCATAGCAACTGAAGGTCCAGAGCTCATATAGGCTGCTAAATTAGGAAAAAACATTTTTCCATATTGGTCTGCATAAAAGATGCTACAATGCTCCGGGCTTAACTGGAGCTTCCGCTTCTGAAACAAACAAACAAACAAACAAAAAATAAAAGAGAATGAAAAAAGCTTACTAATTTGAGATACAAAGCAACAAAAACCAAGAGGTTTCCACATTAATTACATAAACAAACACATTCTTTGAGGAAGATGAGGTCTTGATGTACAGAAATTGCAGCATTTTGAAACTGCTGGGTGACTTAAAGTACAGACGGGGCACAGAAGTTTCAGCCCCAGTTATACAATTGTCTGTTCTTTCGTTCAGTGCTTTGGGATTTTCACAATAGCTATCCAGCCAGCAGGTAGCCAGGATTAGGACAAGTGTAACAGGTTATCCACCAGAGGGCATAGGGCAGGCTGAAGAGAAATGAAGGAACTTATGGTAAAGTGCATTCTTTGAGCCTGTTCTAATGTGATGCAGAGACATTCAGATTCCTATCAACCTCAGTGTCAAAAGCCAGTGGCTGCGTCAGGAGATGCTGTAAAATTCTTCTCATTAAAACAAAAAACAACCCTCTAACCTTCTGACAAATTTCCTATAAATAAAACAATCAGAAACATAGAGGAAGAAAATTTTAAAAAGAACGAGTTTGAAAACAGGCATTTACAAAACTAAAGGCGTACAGTTTTAGGGAAATATATACATATAACAGTTGTATCTAGAAGTCTGGTCGCTGCTCACCCAGTGCACTGCCACTGCAGTATGAGGAGAGAGAGGGGGAGGAGGAAGAAGAGAAGGCAGAACACGATGAGGACGACAGCGGCACCCAGCGACCGCCCCAGCCCTGCTGGGCAATCTGGAAGAGGTTGGTTTGTTTTCTTTCCCTTGTGATCATTTCAAGAGGAAAGTCAAAAAAAAAAAAAAAAAGCAAAGACTTCTTTGCCAGAGTAACATTACTGGCTCCTGCTGAAGATTCTGGTATATTCCTTACTTCAAAGTGACCTGGCGATTCTGAGATAATTTAATAGATTTTCTTCATCTGTCCTTAAAGAGTGTACAAAGAGCTCCCTAAGTGAGGGCCCAGAGAACCCAGGTCCTTGTTAGCTAATGGCAAATGTTTATCTTAACCCAGTCTCCAGCAAGGATCACAGCCTGGAGTCTTTCCAAGTGGCAGAGGGAGCGCTCTGCTCAGCATGCCACAATCACACTGTTAGGTCCAAATTAGAAAGGACAAACTCAATCAGGCCTATTTCAATAGAACATCTGTAACACTTAAATATCCAAAAAGCTCATTTACAATAAAAACACCGGGAGCATGAAAAAGCACTTCAGACCACAACCTGCCATTTAATTCTGGAAGCATCCACTGGGCAAACGGATGAATGACACACTGTTACCAAACTCCCAAGAGTTACTCTGGAGCATCCTCCCATCTGCTACGTATGTTACATACACAAGCTGCTAAACCCCGGTTTATTAAGGAAGTACGAGATTTCTTCCAGTCAGCAAAATCACCGGTCTGCTCTCATCCATGTGCACCAGCAAAATGCATCCTCAAAGAATCTGGCAGTTGTGGCTGATGACATGAAAAATGTAAGCAGACACAAAAGCTTTTAATTACTGAATTGGCTGGAGAAAGTTCACTACTGATGCGACTCGTAAGCTGTTATCTCAGGAATGTGATCTTTTACCTTAACAATCATGAATCCCGATCTGAGGATGAGATCCTCTATCTCTTCCTCCTTTTCTACAACATCAGGTTTGATGAGAGCCAGTGTTTTTTCCACAAATATTTGAGGTTCGGGCATTAGCATCTGCATCTTTGCTTCTAAATCATAACCCACACGCTTCTCCATCCTGCAATGACATCAGTTCAGGACATTTGGGGTTTGCCTACCCCACAGCCACCTGCAGCCACACTCAGTGTGCACCCCAGGAAGGAAGCAGGCCATCCTCCTTCCGGACCATCCACATCAGATTTCCTCTGGACCAGCGAGTGTGTAATCCACACCCCCATTTTCAGTAACGTTTTCTAGGAAGTAAGCCAAAATTAAAACAGTGATCGCCAGAAATATGAACTCTGTTAACGCGTCACTAACTCAGCGCGTGAGAAAAAGAGAAACGTTACCACGCGCGGCGCTGCTGCCGTGAGAGCAGGGCAGGCTGCACACCAACACCGCGTGTGCCACCACAGCCCGGATCTACATTCCCGTCCGTGGGACACCGCGTGGGACACCGCTCGGAGCCGAGCGCGAGCGCGCTCGGGAAGCCCGGAGCTACCGACCTGCAACCGCGGCTCCGTTGCTAAGCGGCGGGCGGGCAGCGGAGCAGCGGCCACGAGATGGCCTCCGCGGGCCACGCGCGGCGGGGCGTGCGTGTGCGTGTGGGCAGCAGGAATGGCGGCCCGGGAGCGCAGCCGCGCTTTGCGGAGCTCGTTTGCCCCTTTCTGAGCGCCTCGTGCGATAGGAAAATAAGGAATGGCGTGAGTTGGTCGGGGCAGAAGGTTCTAGGGGTGCGTCGCGTCGATAGTTCCGCGACGCAGCTTTACGTCAATTTCACCCCACCCCGAGGTAAAAGCGGGGGAGCGCGATCGCGCAGTGGGAATTCACAAACAGAGGTTACGCCGCGCAGCCCGTGCTTGGAACGGAACCCTCCGCGCATGCGCACTGCGGGGGGCCGGAATAGCGCTGCGAGCCGCGGCCGCACGCGCAGCACTTCCTGTTTATGTCCCGCCGGGGTCCCCCGCTCTGCAGTGCGCTCACTCAGCGCTAGGGAGTGAGATCCGCTTTCTCGGGTTTAACGCAGGAGCGAGCAGCCCGCCGCTATCGGGCGGGCACAGCCGCGGTAACGCCCGTGCCAGCTCCCGGCCTCAGCCGCTGCTGTACGACGCTCGTCCGAAGCGATGGGATCCCTAATGCAGGCGTACAGTGTTCGCTTCTTTAACAGAGTCGGCTCAACCATCACTGGATCTGAGGGTATTGTACACACAGCAGCTACTCGCTGATAAGGGAAAGATGTGTTTTATGAGAAATGCATTCCTAGAAAGATTTAGGAGTTCGTCTACTTTTAGTTCAGAGTTAAATTGGTGAACGCGTACAAGGTGACAGGATGACCCTGCGCTGAGCAGCTCAAAAGCCTCCTCAGCCCCAGTGAATATTTCAGACCATTACATAAGACATGTTGAATTTAATATCGTCACAAATTGCTGCCAACTTTCATCTCTGACAGTTTACTGTGTGTGTTTTTCTCCCAGTTAACCAAGACAGGAAAAAAATGTATCTGTCCTTATCTGCTGAATCTTCCCCACCAGCAGCATCCTGTTCTCTTTGCTCCTTCCCCCATCTTTCTGTGTCAGAATTTCTCCTTGCTGTTTCCAGAAGCATTTCTGGAGGGCGGAGATCATCTAATTTTAGCAACTCGGAGAATCCTCTGCTCTCCAATGAGCGAGCTGCTGCATCTGAAGCTGCAGCCAATTACCCGGGGTTTCCTCCTGCTGCACTTCCCACGACCGTTTAATAATGCAGTTACACATTTAAAGGGCCCCACGCATGGAAATAACGCCGTGCGTTCCCTAACAAAGAAGTTGTGTTTTACAGTAAGAATATCTCAAAGGTTTCTTCTAAAGCCTTGGATCTGACCTTTCAACCTGTTATTGTTCGTGTGTTATCTTTGTAGTGCTTGAAAAGCTATTGCTAATAACTAGAAGGCTGCTTTGAAGCATCGTCCCTAACTTCTGCAGCCCAGGGATGTTAATATGAGCTTAGAAAGGAAACAAACAAAACCTGAAATTTTAATTACAATGCAACAAACCATTACAGTTCTGAATACTTCTCTGGGCACAGCTCTGCTGCTGTATCTGATCTGTTAAGCGGTTTAACAAGCCTTGGTTGTCTTATTTTTAGCTGGCACGGGATATAACAGCACCAAGATTGTGGTTGCAGACACATTTGCATTCTAATAACAAAGAAATAATCTTCTTCAGGAAAAAATATTGTTTTAGAACTTTGAACTCCAATTACTGCAAGAAGGTGGACAAAATATTTACTTGTAGATTGTTGATTAAAAAGAAAGAGGGAAAACTAGAACAATGTAAAATTGCACTGGATAATGCAAAATAATAAAGAAAAGTTAAAGAGTAATACTGGCTGACTCACTGATTAAAAATGAAACTTGCACATCTTTCATCTTTATGTGCATTTTGATGTCAAGCATGCAAACAAAGTAGTAATAATTCACTGGTTATTCCCCTGCCAAACACACAACTCCTGTCCACCACTGACACCTTTTTCTTGCTCTGTCTCTGACAATAAAGGCGGGGGTACCTGTGCACAGTACCAGCTTCCCTCCAGCACCTGCTTCATCTGTGCTTGCTTTTGCAGTACGAAGTGACTCTGACGGAAATCCTGTGACCAAGCTAATTTCCGCTCCTGCAAGCCCGCTCCCTCCTCCATTTCTTACAGCTACACAATTATACTTGTGCAGCTTGCCTACGTGCCTGCAATCCTAGCTTACATTTTACTGCTTCTGACTAACCCAATTCAAGCCTTCGTTTCTGCTTTCCTCTATTTACTATCTCACCATTTTCTTTAAAGCTGTTATTTTTACAGACTCTAATAACAAACTTCTTACCTGCACGTCCTCTGTAGCTCCATCCCTTGCTCTGTTGACCTTCCATTTTATTTTCCCGATCACACTCATGCCCACTCTTTCATATGTTCACAGCATCTGTCACACGCTCTGCTCTGACCCCGCAGCACCCACACAGATGCACTTCAGCCACTTGTACATCAACCAGTTAATTAAACACAATCCTTCCATACAAGTGCCTCTTCTCATCTCATGTTTGTAAGTCTTCCAACCACATCTCCTTTCTGGCTGCACCCTAAATTCACTTCAAGTACAGTTTTGCTTCTAGTCCTTTAAAAGCTTCTCAACACATCTTAAACCAAACTCTTGTCTTCAGTCACTTTTAGCACAGCTAGTTCTCCTCCTTCCTTAGCTTTTGCAATTACTCTCACTTATTGCTTCTTCCTCAGTCTCTGCTTCAGCTTGGCACAGCAATAGCTTCCCTTCTGTTTCTCTCCTATATCTGCAAGAGCACCAATGAGCTCTGATATAAATTCTCTCCTCCCTTCCCTCCTAGCTCATAGCTCATTTTCCCAATTGAGGAATACAGATATGATTGCCTCATATTACTGTCTCCTTTCAAATGTAAGCCATTTCCATTGCGATTTACTATCGTGTAATGAACATGTGCTAGATAAACGATCTGGCTGAAAACCAACTACTTTTCAACTGAATTATTTTACAGCCAAATGTGTGAAGGAGTAGGTGGAACATCACAGCCAGGAACGTGAGTTTTAAGTTCACATTGGTCCAAACTGCTGTGACTTCTGTGAGTTATTGACATGGCTAGGAATCTTGAACAAACTCATGTTGCTCATGTTGGTTATGACTGATATCCTTTTCTCTGGTCACAACAGATAAATCATCCCCTTCCATTCAGAAAGCTTCTGCAAGAGTGGTTGATTTTGTAGGTCGTTTTTGTGTTAGTTCTCTACATCTTTCCAAATAAGGTATTTTCTACCCCACAGAGAACTTCTGGTTTTCAGTTGTAAGCCCATTCACAAACTGATCAAGTTCTATTTACCTTTTGTTCCACAAAGAATAGCTCCTACGCTGCATGTCACCCAAAGCAATTGAATTCTACTAAGCCATTTTCAAATAAAGGCTCTCCTGCTCAATTCCACGATTTTGCTCAGGATGCATTCATGTTGAAATCCTACAGAGATTGGTATAGGCTTACTGCTTTCCATAAAGCTTCTACTCATCTGTATATGGGCATAACCTATGGATACAGTATATAGATACTAGGCTTCTACCCTTCCTTAAATAGATCTACCTTATTTCCTCGTAGCAAAAAATAGATACAGTAGCTGGAAACTGCTGTTTGGAATCGACAAACTGAGAGATTGAGATGGGCCTGACCAGAAGAAATGAACAGTTGGAAGAGAGTACAGATATGAAGAAAGCACCATTAAGCACATCCATGCAACAGCTACAAATGAAAGAAAAGGGAAGAAGAGAGTTTAGCAAAGCAAGGAAAAGAAATGGGGAAAAAAAAAAAAAAGAAAGGGAAGGGAAACATGGATAGCTGCAAATCAAATAGTGAATCATGCAAGTCCTGATGAAATAGAAAGGAAACGATGAGAGCAATGGCTTCTGCTGATAAATTAGTACACTACATCATTAACACCACTCAGATTACATCCATCATTTGAACCTAAACTTAGACAACAGACTCACATAAACCGCCACCCATTTCAGTCTACTCCTGCTGCTAGTCTATGAACTTTTCAGAACACATTTCTGCACTCAGCTGCCACATGTATAGAAACCCTGCAAGAAAGAAAGCAAAGAAGTTCATCAGTACTTATCATTGCATCAACCCCATTTAAGTTCATCTGCAGATATTGGTTTGGTCTTAGCTTCCCCTCTAGTGACTCAGGCAAATGCAGGATAATTTCCAATTGAAGCAAGCTGGGGCTCTGTATAAATTAACACATACAGCTGATAGCAGCTTTGGGTGCGGATCTGATTACAATCTAAGCTAAGGCTGCCTAAAAGAAGTCAACAGAAGATGTCTTCCTGGATGTGGGGTAAGTATCCTTGAGGTGGTATGATTTAGGGTAAGGAATATCTTAAAACAGCAAAAATCTTTATTTCTAAAAATCTTTATTTCTATTTACACTTAATATTAAAAACAACTTCAAAAATATACTCTTGTAAAGATAAGTATATCAGAAAAGGGATACTCGACCTGTTTTACAGACATCACAACTTACAAGCCTGATGGTTAGGTGCTGTTTGCATTGTTTTTACTGGACATGACCTTGTGTAACATTCAGGTTCATAAACTTCAGGCTTAAGGGATGGTTGTGGAGCTTGTCCATAACTGCTCATTTAGAACACCTATTTTCAGATTGTCCTAATACTTTTCAATTTGAGAGCAGCAAAACATGAGGGGAAAAAAATGATGGAAGCAAATATTCATTATGTCTAAGGAATTAAAGTCAAGAAATTGTAAGAAAACCTGTTACAGTAAGAAATATGAAGCAGTTTTGTTGTGCATGGGAATCAAAGCAGTGCTCAGCCTGGACTAGTTAACATGGTTCTCTTGGCAAGCACCACAGGCACTGTGGTGGGGGACTGTTTTTCATATGATCTTACAATACTAAGTATTTTGTTTTGTTTTTATTCTTCCCTTAAGAAGTCAGTTTTACAGACTAAAACTGTTTTCAAGTTAAAAAAAATTCTTAATCTGAATTGCTACATTGATTTTATTTTGTGCTCACCTTTAATACTCTGCACGTTGCACTGCTTACATAACTAAATATCACGTAGTCTGTTGTGTTTTTACCAAGGCGCTACTTCATATTTCACACAGGATGAAAGTTGGTCTAAAAGTGGTTTACTGAAGGACAGCCTGGATCCCGGACTTGCTAGCTAGCTGAATAAATAGTGATGCATTTCATTATTAAGCCACGTGCACTGTCAGAGTTGTAGCAGTGATGCAGAGGCGTGCTGGGCCAGAGGACACATTCACATTGGGCCGAGGGTGGAACTCTCCATTATGTTTACATTCACCACTACTAGAAGTTAAACTGTTACTTCTTGCACACCACCAAAGGGCTTAATTTGTCAGAACTCCCTTTTAAAGAGGTGGCAGCAATCTTTGTCTCTCCGCCTGAAAGCTGAGCTCTGGGCCTTCGCAGTGGACGAATAAGATATTAGGAATGGTACACATTGCACAAGAATTTGAGGTACAAACACACAGAGCGTTGTCTTCTGCCCTCCTCACACAGCCAACAGAGCTGATGCATCCTTGGGCAAAAAGGACGACGGCTCCCGCTCCGAGTTATGTAATACCGGCTCCGAGTTTCCTCCAAGAACAACAAAGTGCGCGGCCTTCTCGGTTGCAAAACCAGCAGAGCTGGAAACATGAAGTAAACCTCTCTCCCTGGAGCGACTGAGTCAGAGCGCACCGCACCTCCACGGAGCGGCGCTGCCATAACCGCGCCCCGGCGGGACGGCGAACCGTTAGGAGACGGTTGCGGGCATCGCCTCACGCGGGGCCGGACTTCACGCCTGCTCCGTGGTCGTGAAGCGCCTCGGGAGGGCGATGTGGCGGTAGGGCTGCGAGGCAGACACCTTCGCGCCCGCTGAGGTGAGGCGCGAAGACCCGCACGCGCTCTCCCCCTCAGCTCGCTCCCGCCGGCCGCCATTCGCCTCGATCCGCGCGTCCCGCCCGTCCAGCGCCGCAGAACCAATAGGAGCCGCCGAATTGTATGAGTGACAAAGAGGGACTGCCAATCAGAATTCGTCTTGTTGCTGTGTGAACCAGGCTCCGGCGGTATAAAGGCGGCCACGCGTTAAAGCTGTGGGTCGGAGAGTACGTGTCTCGGGGGGTGCCGGAGGTGGCGGTGGGGCCAGTGCGGAGCAGCCGAGCGCCGTGGGGGGATTTTAATCCGATTCCGGCCGGCCCGGATTTTTATCGCGAGCGGCTTTTAAAGTGAGTAGGGGCGGGCGGCGGCACGCGGGGGGAGGGGCGGCAGCGGACCGGATCAGACCGGCCCAGCCCTGCGGGGGGAGCGGCCTCGCTGACCGCCGGCCCCGCTGGTCTCTTGCAGGCGCCTCACGTCCCTCTCGCCTCTGCGGACGGGGCAGCATGTCCGAAGCGGAGCAGCAGTTGGCGGCCGCCGCCGGCGCCACCCAAAACGGACACGAAGCGGCTGAGAGCACCGGGGAGCAGCAGCAGCAGGCCGACACCGGCGGGGCCCCGGCGGCTTCGGCGGGCGCGGCGACAGCGGCGGCAGCGACAGCGGGAACGGCGGCGGCGGCAGGAGCCGGCCCTGCGGCGGGGACGGCGGGGGTAGCCGCTAGCCAGAACGGGGCCGAAGGCGACCAGATCAACGCCAGCAAGAACGAGGAGGACGCGGGGTAAGCGGAAGGCGGGAGCAGGCCGCACCCCCCCCTCCCCCCCCATCTCCCCGCCTCGGGCGCCATGTGCGGCGGCGGAGCGCGGTCGCTAGGCCCCGGCGCGGCCCTCGGGCGGGCGGAGCTCCCCGTCGGGCCCGGGCCCTGAGGGGGAGGGCGGCGGGCCGCCGCGCGGTGCAGCGCTCGGCCGGGCGGCGGAAGGCGGCCCGCAGCGGCAGCGCTCCCTTTGTTCTGGAGCTGCCTTTTGTTGGCGCCATGTGGTGGCTGGGGGAGGGGCGGCCGCGGGCCTTCGCCGGCTCGCGCTGTAAAATGGAAGGGATTTCCCTCGGCGCGCCCCGTGCCTCGGCCCCGGCCGCTTTTTAAAGCAGAGGGGAGGAGGGAAGGAGCCGCTCGCTGCTCGGGGTGGCGGCTGCGAACTTTGGGGGAGTCGTAGAGCGATTCCGTTGGTCGGCTGGACGCGAGCGTGCTTTGTGTAACCCCCGGAATAACCGGGGTGGCCGGCTTAAGTATTTTTGGAGGAAGAGAAGGGAAAACCACGCGAACGAGGTGATAACGCTGTGTGATGAAAGAGTGATTTTGGGTTACGTCTTCGCAGCATTGTCAGTAAACTGGTTATCGCTTAAGAGCGTTTTCTGGAGGAGTCAGTGTTTTGCTGTATTTTGGTAGCAGCATTTGTTCATGAAAAGATTAATTTATTTACCATCAAATTCGATCCTTTTCTTATCTGTATGAATATACACACTTGACATGAGAACTACGTGCCTGTTTCTGCAGAGACTCTTTGTGAATCTGGCTACTCACGTATTTAATTGGAACTTCCTTTGTTGTCACTGGACCCTGATTCGAAGGGTCATTTCCCTGAGGCTGAACAGAGCTGAAGCCGCGGGAATGCAATACATTTCTGTTTAGAAGGGAAGGAGAAAGAGTTACACGAGTGTCCTGTAACCTAGGGCCAAATGTGACTTTTCACAGCATCGAAGGATTGTGAACTACACTTGTGTAAGCTGTGTGAATTTTCTTTATGCATCTTTAGTGTACAGTGTGCCCTGAAAAGTGAGTGATGCTGTCCCCTTTGTCACATAGGATGTGATAAATGTCAACCTCAAACCTGTAAACTGAAATCTCTAAAGAAAAAGGAATAAAAACAACAATAATTATTCATAGAGATTGAATTAGGGGATAATTTAAGCCTGTGCTAAAATAACACCTGCCCAAGGTAGAGTTCACAGTGTAGGCAGTAAATACAGTTAGTAGCTGAAATGTGGTTTGATTTGTGTTGGTATGTGGGGAGGGGAAAAAGAGAGACTGTGCATTAACAGTGCAGTAATCCAGTTTGTGTGGCTGCTGAAGGGGAAGTGAAATACTAAGAATTGGTTTTAATTTCAGAAGCTCTATGCTGTGGCGTTCAAATACATGTAGGTGTGTTGATCATGCCACTTTAAAACCAAAATATTGCAAATCACAGTGTGGTATCTACTCCTGTGGTAAGAGATTATTTCAGCATGTGGCAGTACCTGTGTGTGTATGGTAGACCCGTCCTTAGGGCATGTGGCTGAAGCTGCCTGCAGATAAATTTTCATCTCCCAACCTTTGAATTTCTCTTGTACCTGTTCTGTAAGAACATCTAGTGATGCCAGGGCATGCAGTTGAAAACAACTGTCAGTCTGTTTACGTTTTGCACTGCTGCTTGGTCAGTAAGCTATTCTGATGAGAATGGAGCCATCAAGTTACCTTTTTATTATCTTTATTGAAAGGTTTAGTAAACTTTGCAAGGCCTTTTCTTTGAGGTCTCTGTAAGAAAAGCAGACTTGACTTAGGTCTTAAATACCATACTGCACTTCTTAGTTGGGATTGCATAAATTGATCTGAAAAAACTACAAATTTAGCCTATAAACCTTACGGCTTCCTCCAGTTCAATAAAAAAAAAAAGTGTGCAGAACAGATCCATCACATATAGTGATTGCCATTTGGACCTAAATGCATACTGGTTTTGGCAGGTCAGAGTTATACATTACTACCAAAGGCCAATTTTATTTTGATATAGACTAGTTTATAAAGTGCTGCTAGCTCCTACTGCCAGATTGTGGTTACCTCTGAACAGAGTAGTGACAACTTAAACTGGTTTAGTCTGTATTTAGGTTAAAAGGCTCCAATGCTTTTAAAAAGCTTGGTTTGTTACCTTGGAAACTCTGAAAATAGAAAATAGTCATGCTATTAATGATTTTATTTAAGTGAGGCATTTGAAAAGTGCCTTGTTGACTGATCTTAGTTTTGCTTACTTTCAATTCTGTGTCGCACTTGAGTAGTTTCTAGTTCTTTGTGATGCTTTAGAGGTAATCTGTGTGGGAGTGCAGGTTGGGAAGTACTGTATCATGGCCTCCCATGAAGGCAAAGACTGGCTTAATACTGTTGAACTGATGAAGGTAGAACTAGATTCAGTAAGCAAGCAGGAAGAAGTGCACAGTGTACTTGTTAAGGCAGGTCCAAAGTCCCGTCTGTTGCAGGAGACTGTTCTTAGCCATCACAGATATCCGGTTTAAGTTCTGCAGGTTGTTCTTATGGCTAATATTTTTACATTCATTTGTCCAAATTAAGATAGATCTTAAGTATTTTGGTGCCCTTTTCTAGCCTGAGCACTTTGAAAGCAGTGTATATGATCTCAGTTCCTTTCAAAAAGGAACAGGCAGTAATTGATAATTGATACTGCTTTGTTGCAAGTAACAGAATCACAGTGGAAGAACATAAGTTACTGGTGAGGAGTATTTGAAGCCATTTTTACCATTTTTTACAGCGTGTCATAAATTCCAGAGTGCACTGTAATTCCCGCAAAGAAGAAGGAGGGCAAAAAAGCAAACCCTTGTGTGCTCCTGTAGTGTTAGCTTTTGATAAGATGCAAAAGTGTTTAACCTTCAGTAACGGGACCTGTTCTGACAATGCTGCTGAGGCGTGTACCTCTGTGAGCATCTTGCTACACGTGCTTTTTCTGTAGTACTTCCTGAATCTAAATAGTGCTTCTCTTTGAAATTTCAGGAAAATGTTTGTTGGTGGCCTCAGTTGGGATACAAGCAAAAAAGACTTGAAAGATTACTTCACCAAGTTTGGTGAGGTAACTGACTGTACGATAAAGATGGACCCTAACACAGGAAGATCCAGAGGCTTCGGATTTATACTCTTCAAAGAACCTGGGAGTGTTGAAAAGGTGAGTTTAATCTCTGTTCTCAGTTTCTCTGATTCTTAAGTTAAAGGAAAATCTTCTAGCTTAAGGTTAACGTAATTAAACTATCTTTTAGGTTCTGGAACAGAAAGAACACAGGCTAGATGGACGACTAATTGACCCCAAGAAGGCCATGGCAATGAAAAAGGATCCAGTGAAGAAAATATTTGTTGGTGGACTTAACCCCGAAGCCACAGAAGAGAAAATCAGGGAATACTTTGGCGAGTTTGGAGAGGTGTGTAATGTTGACAGTACTGTGTTTCAGTGTCCAGTCAGACAACAACTGCTGTTCAGATTACTAATAATTTGCAAATTGCAAACTATTAATTTCAGATGTGTCAAGCCTTTTGTAACTGATCCAGAGGCTTCTGTGCCTTGAAAGCAAGGCAGGCACTGTACTGAATGCTTACATTGCTAATTAGGTACCTCATTTGAACTCAAACCACCCTATTTTATGTTAAAATACTTCTTAAGATTTGTAAAGTTAGTTGAAGCCTCTGGCTTGAAAGATAATTTTCCTATAGAAGAACATTGCAACTTTAGTGTTGCTTAATATGTGCAGATATGAAACTTGCAGTTTTACTGTTCAGATGCCATACACTTTAGGGTTCTACTAATATTTGAGTCTAAAACAGTATTTCATGTCTTCAGATTGAAGCAATTGAACTTCCAATGGATCCAAAGACCAACAAAAGGAGGGGGTTTGTGTTCATCACTTTCAAGGAAGAAGATCCAGTGAAGAAAGTTTTGGAGAAGAAATTCCATAACGTCAGTGGAAGCAAGGTAGTGACTTAGATTTGTGCATCTTTGACCAGGCTGTTAAGCAGAATGCCACTACGCCTTTACTCTGAAAAAGATTCTGTAAACCTATGATTTCAGAGTAGCCAAAATACAATAAGGATAGCTTGCAATTTACTGTATTTTTGTTGCTCTGTGTTCAGCCACAGAGCCTGCCAAGTTCTTTGCCAGTATTTGTGGCTTTAATATTTAAGTGCTCTTGCCTTTTATAAGTAAAGGTTTTAATTAATATATATGTGTGGAAAAACTGGCTTGTTTATATATCACTGTGGTGATATAAGCCATCTGAATAGATCCATGCTCTATTTTCATCATAGAGTAACTGTATAAATTCAAGGCTTACTGGTACTAACTTCAGGAACCAGAGGGGAAATATATGCTCAGCAGTCCCTGGTCAGCTGGCTGTGTGAACCACTCTAACAGTGGTGTGACATGCTCTGAATGGCTGATGGTGCTTATCTGTGGGAGCAGCTAATATGGGTTTGGGTGTCAAGCTAATGAAGACTGGAGGCAAATAATGTGTCCCTCTTATTTTGCTCTGTGCTCATTGTTAACTATCTATACACTAACTTCAGAGTCCTTTTAGAACTTTTCATATGGCCCCACATAGTAACTTAAACATTTAAGGCCAGACCATTTGACACAGCTCAGGGTCAAGTTTTGGTACTTACCTGTTTATTTGGTTTGCCAGACTCTGTAGTTAGCCATAAAGTTTGCCAGAAGAGGTAGAGTCAAGTGTGAAAAGAACTGAGAAATCATATATCTTGCCCCTATGGCTTGTTTTTGACATAAGATAATAAAGCCAGCACGTTACCTTAAAGCAGAATCCAATGTGAAGAATTCCAGACAAGGTTTTCTGAGGTACCATCACAGGGCGTTGTTCCTTTCACTGCTTCCTCTCCAACTGTGCATAGATCCAGGAAGTAGAAGCTGGCTGATAACTGGAGCTTGGAGGCCAGTCTTGGAAACTTTAATTCCAGTTATTTTTAATTATTTGTAGTATTGGATAAGTTATGCTTTCAAGTGTTGGATAGTAAAGTACACTTAACCAACATGTATTCATATTATAGGTTGCACGAATGCTGCCAAGAAAACTCATTTGGCTTATTTCTCAGCCTTGCTGGTAGCCCTTCAGTCAGCACAGCTCAGGTGGAGCAGTCCAGCAGCTTAGTCCTAGAGGTTCTGCACGATGTGGGGCAGCCTTGTAGTCACCCCAGAAGCAGTAATGGCTATGCTGAGGAGACCTTCTGGCATAAAGTAGTCTGATAGCAGTAGCCTGCACTGAATGGTAGATAGGGACTGACTTACCCTAGCCTGGGCAGCATGATAAATTGACTGCTTCTGGATGTGCAGTAATATTGTCTGTGTGACAGGGAGTGCAGCATGAACACCTTTGCCTCTAGAATAACCTCTGGCTTTCCTAAGTGGCTAGGTTTGAGCAGTGCTGTTCTAAGACAAATAAACAATTCCTCCTTATTCTTTGTTTTCAGTGCGAGATAAAGGTAGCACAGCCAAAAGAAGTATACCAGCAGCAACAGTTCAGTAGTGGTGGAGGAAGAGGTAGCTATGGAGGAAGAGGCAGAGGTGGAAGAGGCGGTGGTAAGTATTACACACACTACTTTAGTATGGACACATTCAAACTAAGCTGTGTGTACTAAAATGGGATTTTGTGGATGGTTTTCCCTTCTATAGCTCAAAGTCAAAATTGGAATCAAGGTTATGGCAATTACTGGAACCAGGGTTATGGGAATCAAGGATACGGCTATCAGCAAGGTTATGGTGGCTATGGAGGCTATGATTATTCAGGATATGGGTATTATGGATATGGACCAGGCTATGATTACAGTAAGTAAAGAACTGTATTGGGTATAAGCAAGCGTAACTAATTAGCAGTTTAATGCATTTGTTCTCTTGTTCATAGGTCAAGGCAGTGCAAATTATGGGAAGACACCAAGGCGTGGTGGCCATCAGAATAACTACAAGCCATATTGATCAAACTTATTCAGGTATGCAGTGGCATGGTCTCTTTTGGAAAATGACTGCATAGGTTTTGTATACAATGCTGTAGATGGTATTTCAGTTCTGTACCAAATTTAACTTTACAATAAATTTCTATGGCCTGTTAAATGTGCATCTTACTTGGAAGAGCTCCCTGGAAATGTTTTACATGTTTAATACTTACAGATAACTAGTTGTTTAGACAGTGTGGTGTGTACATTTCAGCCTTGCTGAAGATATTAATTAATGATTTTATTAATAGGTTAAACTGAAACTGATTTTGAGGGTCTGCTTAAAGCTGCAGCTCTGCATCTAGGGACTGCCTCTTGGAGTTAACTATGGACTCTGCATTACTCCAGTTGTACAGAAAGAGATGCATCTTAGGGAACCAGTGTCACTTTCCACCTTTTTATTTTGTATTGTTTTTGTGTCATACATTTCCTGTAATGGAAGTGTTAATTTTACTGTACTTTTTGGTACCTTTTTGGAATCTAATGTATTGTAAGGTATTTTACATGTGTTCTGATTCACCATGACATGGATATTGAAGCTATCCTAGCTTTTGAAATAAAAAAGGCGTAATCTAGTGTCTTGTGCCATTCTTCAGCTATGTATTAGTAATACAGCAGTATGTTTTTCCCAGAACTTAGTTCATGGCAGTACCTTGATAGATGAAGAGTTGGGCTTAATGCTTTTTAATCTTGAAACTAGAGGGCTGTGTTGGTAGGTAGTTGTGTTGACTTGAGCAGTCAAGTGGCAGCTGAAAACTGCAGTCACTTCTGCCTGGAGGTTATGGAAGAGAGCCTGGGTGGCAATCCCCAGCTGCTGGGGCTGTGATGGTGGCTCATGTTCTAGACAGGTACAGGGGTAGCTGTAGTACTAACTGTAGTAATGCCTGCAGTGGAAGGCTCGTGTGGGTGGAGCCAGAGGTTTAAGTTTCAGGTAGGGCTTGGCAGACTAGACAGCCGTGCAGGAATAGGCTTAAGAGGTAGGCAAGAAGCTAGCTACACTTCTTTCATGTTTCAGCCTCTTGAGTCAGAGACTTCTAAAAGTTCTTAATAGTATGTATATGTCTTGAAAGACAGGTTAGACAGACATTAAATTATCAAGGCAAAGCCTGGATTTTTGCAGTCCTAACTGTGTACAAAAAAACACAGTAAAGAAATTTCACCTGAAGCTGTAGAAGGAAAAACAAGAAAGGTGCATCTAATGATAGAAGTCTTTTTCTAGAGATAAGTGACAAGCTAGAGATATGCTTTCCTGTTTACTGATTAGCCTTACTACTATTTTTAGGTAATAACAATTACATGATTTGCTTGTCTGGTTGCAGAGTAGTCCTGATATCCCAGTTTAAAAGCATTCCAAGTAGTAAGTGCTGCTGCACAAAGTTAATTTCTAATCTTTCTTGAAATAATAGTTGTTTTTTTTTCTTTTAATGTAAGATTTGATCAAACAAACCAGCAGTGGAACCAAATCAAGTCACTTAGGAAAGAGAATAAAATATATTAATAGTGATCTTCCCTTTTTTTTTCATAAGGGAAGCAACCGTTCCTACAGGAACAATAATGTGCTGCTCCCTGCTGGCTGTCCTTGAAATGAAAAGCTATAAAGTTAAAAGTCTGTAAGACTTGACTGAAGTTACATAAGTTGTGAACTTGAACATAAAAAAGACTGAAGCAGGTTTTTAAGTGAGTAGTGGGCACATCAGCTTTACAGTTGGAAGTATGTAAGAAAATGCCCAACTTGAAAAATATAAAACTATAGACAACTGAAACAAATATTTAGAAGGATTATTATTGAAGCCTGGAAAGTGAAGTGCTTTATTCTGTTGCATCCTTTTACTTGTTTTCTTTCTAAGTAAGGGTTAGAATACCTTTCTAGCAGATGGTTTGCCCTCTGAAGGGGGATAGTGTTATTCCAGGACCCTACTGCTGCAGTATTTTTGTCTTGTGTATTAGCAATAGCTTGTCAACCTGTTACTGGTTCCCTTTGGAAGTGGATCCTGAAGTAATGCTTCATTTCAGTGGTTGGACTAGATGACCTTAGAGGTCTTTTCCAACCTAATTGATTCTGATTTTTTGGAGGTGACATGGCCTCAGGCAGAAATGGGTTACTAGCACTTGGATAAAGAGCTTGGTTTCCCTTTTCTTGTGTAAAAAGTGTGTGATACAAAGAAAAATCTTACTGTCAGATGAAAGCAAGGGCTTGTATGCAGAGTTGTTTCTTAAATGGCTGTAATGTACTGTTAATTTACTAACTACTCAGATCTTTCTTGAGGACAGTATTTCCTAAAAACAGCTGAGGGAGCTGTGACTTTGAGCAGCCTGTTCCTCATGTGGCTGGGGCTAAAGCTCTTTACTTCATCTGCTCATTGAGACCTTGTTGATTATACTGCTACTAGGACCTACTAGCTTGAAATTGCTTACTGAAACAACTGATCAGAGGAGCCAGGGAAAGGCATTTCCAGGAATGGAGTTACCATTGGTAGCAGCAGATAACAACAAAAAAAACAGCCAGTTGGCTCATGTTAATTTTTAAACAGGCATAACCTAAAAAAGCATGAGTTTGGAAAACATAGTTTATAGCAGCTACTAGAAAGATACTGCTTTAAAACCAGTTTTAGATACTCTGTTAAATAAAAGCCAATCCTACATCTGTCAGTTGAACATTTATTTCTCCTAAAGCTTTCACTTAATAATAAGATAACTGAAAAAAGAAAAAAACATAAACACCACAAAATCAAAGGTTAACTTATCTGGTCTGAGGCATACTACGATGATGACTAAATGTACATTATCACAGTAGAATAATTTTTCTTAGTCTTGAAACATGTATGAAACCTATGGAAAGAAAATAATGTTACGTTTTCCTTATAAAGCATCATTAAAAGAGATCTATTTCATTGCCTCATTTTCACTTACATACAATGTAAGTGTTGTACTGGTAGTATACTTAGTAAGAGGCTTCTTTGCCTTTTTTTTTTCTTTTGTAGAGAAGTGGTTTTTTTGCTTATTTTAGATTTGCAGATAAGCACATGAAGTTATTAGGTATCTAAGTTAAACTGATACTGTGAGTAATCCTTCTGTTCTCAAGAATCCATAGTACTAACAGCTGTATGTCTTTTTATTAACTTGCTAAATAAAATACTAACACACTTTTCTTGTGCCTGCTATACTGCTATTGCACTGAACTGAAAACATGCTTTTCCTTAGCATAGGGCCATAGCACTGTGAATCTAGTGTGGTGCTTGAAGCTAGCTGATTACATTCATATCCAGGTATCTAAAACTTGGTTAAAAACACATTCAGTTGTCTTCTGGTTGGTGTTGGTTTAAGGAAGTACCAGGTATACCAAAGTGGTGTTATCAAGGTGTTAACTGTAAGTGTACGCTGCCCTTAAGTGTGTGGTAAGATGAGAAGCAGCTTGATGCTCTGCAGGCTACAGAGGGACCTCAACAGATGTCAGAGTTTGGAGGATGAAAAGGTCTTTGTCTTACTGATGCTCAGAAACTGGTGGGTATAGGGGTAAGCTGAAGCTTAATCAAGAAGTAACAGCTGTAAGCCTGAAATGATTCTGTGTGGTTTAAAGAACGTGGGAGCTTATAATAGTTTTATGAAGGGCTTTAAGCAGTACTTGGACTACTACTTTAAGTGGAGGTTCCCAAATTGTGGCATCCAGAATGTACAGTGTTGGAGCGCATGTTCTTAAAGGCAGTTATAGGAAGACTTGCTGAGAGATAGCATCCATCTGACACTAAACAGGCACTGTATGAAGCTGCAGCAGCTTCTGTCTGAGGCTGAAGACAATGAGCAGCTTGCTCAAGAGTTGTCATAGCAGTAGGCATTTCTGAGATTTGTTGGACCTAGCTTGAAAGCAAATGCATTCATACAGTGTTACACTAGAAGTGTCAGACTAACAGAAGTAAGCTGTGAATTGCAGGTGCAATCTAGTCAGTGCTTCCAGATTGCCAAAGATCTCTGAACTGATTTCAAGTAAAAGCATCTCTGAGTAAACTTGATCCTGCTCTACTGCCAGGGTCAGTGCCTGGGAAGCATGTTTAGAAATATTAACTTGTAAATAGAAACATGAAGAGTGAATATAGATAAATACCTGCTTAGCTTGAACCAGTGGATGTTTTCTCCTGCTGTGGATGATCCTTTTCCATATCTGGAAGGACAACAAGCAACAGTTTAACAGACTTGGCATTGAAACAAAGTTTTAGACTCACTTGGTTGACACAAGTGCACATTGAAATTCTTGATGATGGCTCTCACAGTGACATTTGGTTAGCTTTGACAGTTGCTCTAAGTGAGCTCTGACCTCTGCCCAAGCAAAACTTTTGAAAGGTATATGCATCTTTGGAGCAGAAAGTTCTTCCTATGTGTTTAGTGTCTGCCATTTTGGCTTTGTTTCAGGACTTCTGAAAAGCAGGTTATGCTGTTCAGTCCAACAACAACCTCTATATGGCATTTTGTTACCTGTCTTACCTGTTAGAAGTTTGTCAATGGTGTCCACTACAAATTTTGCATCCTCCACAGTGAAACACATTGGGGGCTTGAATTTAAGTACGTTTCTTCCTGGCCCATCTGTACTCAGTAGAATATATTCTTCCTTAAGCCTGGAAAGACCAGTAACAGAATTATGTTCACCTTTTGCACAGTTGAGATAACTTTAAAACCCTCATTATGGTGGCTGTCCAGACACTGCTTCTCGGTGCTGACTGGTGTTAATTGGCTATACTTCAGCAGCTATTGAGTGGCAGGTTGCTTTGAAACTGCTTGTCCAGCACACTGAAAGACCACATGATTGTTGCATGTACCTTGTTATTAAATGCTCTGCTTCTTCTGTGGCTGGGGTCCTTTCTGCTTGATCTTTAATTAAGTCCACTCCAATGAATAAGCCAGAACCTCTTTGAAAGAAATGTAAATAGTTTGTGTCATAAGAAGGAACTGCAAGTGAACCAAAGGACTGCAAGGTACAGTTAAGGTTTGGTCTCACAAGTCTGAGAACTGTGGATGGTTCCTGGCTACTTTTTCTATTAAAAAAAAAAAAGTATAGCAGTTTTGCAGAAATGTGGTGTATGGAATGGGCTTGTTCTGTGCTGGCATTCTGAGTAGATGAATGATAAATACATTTTTTCATCCCACTGAGGAATTGTGTAATTCGTGCCCTGAACTACTTTCCTGTTTAAACTTTGTTTTTGCAACTAATATATCAGAAGTGTTATTTCCTAGAGATGCACAGAAGTTAATAAAGCAAAAGTAGCCTAGAGTAGCAAAGTTTATCAGACTTTTGATTAGCTCAGTAATCCAATTGAATTGTTTTGTTTTTTGCTAATGCCACAGCTCTGAACAGTTTTGTAAAACTACATCATTTTTTTTTAACTTAGTCATGATAAGCCAAACAAAAAGCAGCTAAAAATGTAAATAAGGTGCTTACCTGACATCACCAATGATGGGGTGCTTGATTTTTTGCTCCTTGAGTAGCTTCATCAAGAAGTTGCCAACTTCTGTGGCATGAACCTGAAGCTGTTCCTTCTCTATCACATCTAAAACAGCTAATCCAATGGCACATGAAACAGGGTTTCCTCCAAACTGAGTTCAGGAAAGGAACACGTGCAATCTTGTCAGTGAAAGCATAGCATCAATGATAACGAAAGCACACTAAGATTTATATCTGATGATTAAAAATTTAGGGACCAGAAAGATGCAACTAATATAAGCAATGGGTGATGACTATTAATTAAAAACAAACTCAACAATTCTCATTTTTAGTACTGACTCCTGTTTAAAAAGAAAAAGGAGACTGTGGTCAATTTTTACTTACTGTGTTGAAATACTCTACTCCCGTGGCTGCAAATGCTTCTGCAATTTCTTTTGTTGTTGCTACACAGGCAATAGGGTGCCCATTACCTATGGGTTTCCCCATAGTGACTATGTCAGGTATAAAGTCTTCTCCCTGAAGCTGGAATGCCCAAAAGTGCTTGCCAACCCTGCCAAAGCCAACTTGAATTTCATCAGCAACAAATATACCTCCTGCCTTGTGGACATGCCTGTAATGTAACAGTTATTATATGCTAGGAAGAGAGCGAACACAAATATTTTCTGTTTTACAACATGCAGAAAGCATTAATTTGCAAACTTCTTGAAAACAAACTTTGCAAAGGAAAACTTCTGTACAGCCTAAGCAGATACCTGTGCCCTTCAAAGACTTAGGTTCTAATGAATGCTTTTACAACTTTTTTTCTGCCTGTAAAGCTATATGCTACAGGAGACAGAAATTCTTATGTGTATGTAGGATGGATTTTACATTTGAAAAGTGAAGATAAGGAATGACTGAGTACTTACTCTGCAACTTTCTGAAAGTAGCCCTCGGGTGGGATGATTTGACCACCAACACTTGGCAGAGATTCAGCAAAAAATGCAGCAATCTGAAACATGTACCGTGTAATGACTGAACACACACCACGGGACTCGTGGGAGTTGTGTTAACACAACCACAGAATGGAGGGGTTGGAAGGGACCTCTAGAGATATCCAGTCCAACCCCCAGCCAAAGCAGGCTCCCTGTTAGCACCACTGACAGCCACTTTTACTGATCTCTTAAACAAGACAAAAAGTCAAGGACGCCACTTCTTACCTTTCTGCCTTTCTTATGTGCTTGCTTAATAATATTTCTCACTTCATCAGCATAGGCTGTTACTGGATCTTTGTGGTCCTCTCTGTAGAGCCCTCTGTATGTGTCAGGAACAGGAGCCTATGCAAAGGAACAGTGTTCTGTTTTCAGTAAATCATAAGTCTTCATTTAATTGACAAGTAATCAATAGTTATAGGCTGAAGTACGTACCACGTGGACCCATTCCTTTTGTCCTTCTAGATTTCTGAATTTATATGGGCTTATGTCAATCAAGGATGTCAGATGTCCATGGTAAGCACTTAAAAAACAATCAGCAGAACTAATAATTTCCTCATTATCAAGAGTTCTTTAGGCTTAACATTACTGACATCTAAAGAGTAGATGAGTTACATCACCTGGTAGGAATTCAGTTACTAGCTGAGAACAGCTGTAGGGTTTCTAAGGGATGCAGGCAGACAGCAGACCTTGTCACTGGTTTTCCAGAGCCAGCGACTAGAATCACAGCAGTGTAAGTCACAGACAGTGTTATAAGATGGCAGGAGCTGTTGTTTCTGGCCTGCTTCTGGATATATTCCAACAATGGAATTTTTGGTTTCTTTGGCTGTCCTGCTGTAATATTTTACCACTCTTGAGACATAGGGAAAAGCTTTTCTGCCATATCAGAATTCAAGTTTCTCCTTCTGTCCACTGTGTCTTTTTCCTGTCACAGTGCAGCTTTAGGACCTGACTTTACTGGGTTTTTTGTGCCTTCCCCTAAGCATAAACAAACCTAAGATTGTGAAACCCTCAAGTCTACAGCTTGCCCTCCTGTGGTGACAGGCCGGTGCTGGCCTTGTTTCAGCATGGCAAAGCCTGTCCTGTGCTGGAGAGCCCTAGCTGCATGCAGTACTTTAGAAACGGCCTCTCAAATACTGAACAGAGGAAAATTGTCTCAACTTCCTAGATACATTCTTTCTACAAGAACAAGTGCTCTGACACAGGTCAAAACTGAGCCTTGTAACCACCAGTGGATAAAATTGCCAACATACTTACTGGTCTAGAACTATGACATCCTCATGCTTTGTAAACTGTCGTGCCATTCTCAGGGCAAGATCATTAGCTTCAGATCTATAATAGAAAAAAAAAAAGGGGTGTTTGTTTAATTGCAGATACTTGAGGTTGGAAACTTGCAGAGAACACAGAACTAGATGCCAGGTACTGACAGATCCCTGAGTAATCCCCTGAGCAGTGCTCTGCGCTCATTAGGCAGGGCTGCCTAACAGAGCAGAGACCAAAAAAAGCTGGGTTGCAGAAACTACTTGGAAGCAGTTTGCTATTTATTTTAACTTGGAGGTTGCTTGGGAATACTGGAACCTCCTCCACACAAGTAGAAATGTGTGTTGTAACACTGAATTTTGATGATGGAAGAACTGTCAAACTCAGAAAATGTGTCAGACCAGAAACAAATACAGTAAAAATCCTCACAATAATGTAGTCCAAGGCCTTAGAAATAAAAGCTATACAAAGAAAGCACTAGCTCAGTCCTCTGATAGAGAGCTTGGTAAATACAAACTTCAGAGCTGCAGAAATTGTAAAAAAGACCAGTTTCTTCGTAATCCAAACAACTTAAAGTGAAAAGAGTTTACTTTTTAAGCTACTCATCACTCCACAGCAAGCAGCTGGCTGCTGATATACTTGTCTTTATATAACCAGGGCAAAAACAATAGCAATTCTGATACACCTGACTTACCCAGAATTCAAAAAATAAAAGGTGCTCAACTTCTCAGGTAGCTTTTCTGAAAGTCTCTCTGCATAATCAATCAAGTTGTCATGAAGATAACGAGAATTTGTATTCAGCAATTGGTTCTGCTCGTGGGCTGCTCTTACTACATCGGGGTGACAGTGTCCAACTGCAAGAGAGGGGAGAGAGGCTTGAGAGTTCTTTATTATGCATGGTGGCTTTTAGCAGGCATATACTGACTTTGTGCTTACATTTCTCTTAATGGTACAGAGCTGCTGTCACTGGTGTTCATATTTAATCAGTTAGACATTAATGATGTACCAACACAGGACAGCATTGGTATGACTTGAAAGCTCATCAAAAATTTTCATTGTTCAGAAAGCTTTATATTGGTTGCTGTATGTCATGGCTGGTGGCTAAATACTGAAAGTTGATATAATGAAACAGTGCCCAATTTTATACTTTGATTTTAGACATCTGAATAGTTGTATTTGCAGATAATACCATCAAATAATTACTACTGTCAGTATGTATTGTCACTGCATATTGACAGTAATATGGGGTGTGTCTGTCAGCTGTGACCAGCAATTTCAAGTACTGTTAGAAGGAAACATTCCTAAAACACAAATAATGCACTGTGCTGAGCTGTGGCCCTTCAGTAGTGCCCTTAGAGACATCTGTGAGTACGACCAACCGCCCTTCATTAGTTTTACAGTTAGGTGCTTGACCTGAATTGTCTCACACAGAGCTCAGTGAAGTTTAGATTAGCAAGTCTGGAAGGCATCATGTTCACGTGAGCAGAAGTTTCTCAAACTAAGTGCTCAAGAAGGATTTCTTCCACTTTTCCAATTAAACCACCACTTCCCCAAGCACAGTGGAACGGTGGTGAAATGTACTGATTGGTCCTGGCTCTGATTAATAAAAATGTACTGAACAGTGGGATTCAGCTTACCATGAGCAACGTTGTTTATGCAGTCGAGGTATTGCCTTCCATCCTCGTCATACATGTACTGGCCTCTTGCCTTTACAATCTTCACTGGATCATTAGAGTAAAACAGCTTGCAAGAAGAGCTGTGTAAAGCACCAGAAAGCAAAATAAGCCTTAGTGAAGCCCCCCAGTCACCTAGAAATACTCAGTGCAGTTCATCAAGAGGGAGACATCACCCCAACACAGCAGCACGTGCCTTCCTCCTCCTGGCCCCTAAAGCACAGCTTGGGATGGGGAAAAGAACAGTCTTTGTGCTCTGACTCGATAGCCAAGTTTTGTTAGGCTTGCAGGCACAAAAAGTCACTCCTGAACAAAAAATCCTTCATTAGCAATCCCCAACCACAGCGTGCAGACAGGACCTGGCTCTAACTGTGGTTCTTTGGTGTCTACGCTGGCTGCATGTCCCTTAAACTGTGCCCATCCCTTACCTTATTAATCACTTTCATTAGCTCTTGGTTTTCTTAGTAAAGGCACAGCACAGCTGGTTCTGACATCAGCACAGAGCTTCAGTAACATTACAAGAGGCCTTGAGTGATTTTGTTTAAAAGTCTGGGCCTGTTGAAGTGAGCTTGTGTTGTTTCACTTCTTAACACATCCGCCTAAGGACAGCTGTAGGATTTAATCAGTGCTGAAGGACAATGCCAACCTGCAATACTTCATTTAGTAAACAGTGCTTAGAAAAGTAAGAGGAAAATAGCACAACATATTGAAAAGTATCAATTAATTTTAAGAAGTTGGCATTAAAATAAGACAGCAGTTCTCAGTCCCTCCTGTACAGGAATCCTACAGCCTCTGTAGGCACTGCAGTAGGATGACAGAACAGGTTTGTCACTACAGTCACGCTGACAGTTCAACCTGTGCTAAGAAGGCAGTAACAGGGGGTCAGGAACAGGGCAAAGGAGTTACAGAACTTAATACCCAGAGTGGTGTCAGCCCCGTGCAGCTAGCACAGATCTCATGGCACACGAACCCCAGCCTGCCTTCAGTCAGCACGAGGCTGTGCCCACGGAGGTAGCGAAACATTCCTGTGGTCAAACAGAAACGCTTTGCTGCCATTCCCGGTAGCATTCTCCAGGGCCAAGGATTTTTAAATCCTTTGGAGCAAAGCAAGTGGCTGAAAGCCTGGAGGTGTCTTGTGCTTAATGTAGTGAGCTGAGCGCGATGTACGGGAATTCTGGCTGTTACTGACAGGTGGGCTCTCACTGTGGGTCAGCAGCACGGATTGCTCGCTGAGAGCCAAGCGGCCAAAGAGCCGCTTCGTAGCAGCTCCGGCTCCCACAGCACGCCGTGCCGTCCGCGTTTGGAGGGATCTCGATGCCAGTTTCGTGACCTTCCTTAAACACCGGCTATCTGAGTAAAGCCCGGGCTCCGCTCGCTCTCAGCACCGTCTCTACCCCAAAACCGAAATCCCGGAGCGGGGAGCACTCAGAGCCCCGCGCAGCGCTCCGCGGGGACCCTTGCTACCGACACTTACCCGATGAGCTGCCGCCGTCGGGCCAGGGTCTCCTGCCGCGAGCGCTGCGCTCTCATGGCCGCCGTGTCCGCGGCCCGGCCCAGGCGGGAGGAGCCGGCCCAGGGCAGCAGCCCGCCCGCCCCGCCGCCGCTCCCCCTGCGGGCCGCCGCCCGGCACTGCGCGGCGCTCGGCAGCGCTGCCCCTCGAGGCCGCGGCCCCGCCCGCTCCGAGCGGCCCTCAGCGGCTCCGAGGGCGGCGGCGTAACTCACCCGTGCTTTGGGGCTCCGCCTGCCGGGCAGGGCTCCCCTCCTGCGGCGTCAGGAGCGGTGACTTCATCACCCCGCAGCAGGTCCCGCGGCGCTGGGAGGTTCTGCGGTGGCGATTTGCAGTGGTAGCTTAGGGGTTAGAGCTGTATGGGTTAACACGCGTTCTGCTCCTTAAGCGACAGTACGAACCTCTTGTGTGGTGGTTGTGCTCCTGCACTCGGTCCACTGGAGAGCCCAGGCAATGGCAGCGGGTGGATTGAAGCCAAACGCTGCCATCAGCTGAGAGGGGACAGTCCTCTGCTCACGTTGGGATGGAGTTCCTTAAAGAAAAACGCAGAGATAAGAACCAGAAGGGACAGCCTGTGGCGAGTCCGTCTCTGCTGCTGTAGCTGTTGTATCCTTGGGAAAGTCATCAATGTGCCAGGCTTCATTCTAAAAGATATCAGATTTTAATTCTTATTTTTTCATTTCAAGTATGTGTGTGCATTCATTTTAAGCTGACAACAACTGGTAGGACTCAAAACATCTGACCACGTAGCTGCAGTTATTTGGTAAACACGGGATCACTTTAAGTGTTGCGTTAATGTGGGGAATCCCAAACCAAACTGCCATAGATTTAAAACTACCCTGAGCTTCAGCAGTAAAACACAGATCTTGCAAGAATCAATTTTTAAGTAACAAAAGACAGTAGAGGAAATACTAATAATGGCCATTAAGTTTTATTTGAACTCTTGTCTGGTTATGATACTTCACAGCTATTTATAATAACAACCGGAACATTTACAATTTGCTTATTCTGGGTTACAAACGCAGAGTTCATTATACATATTCACACAATTGTAAAAGCAACCTGTACAGAGAGACCACTGCTAAACATCAAGCCTTTGCTTTTAGTACAGAAAGCACAAGGAAATGTTTTTGGAGGTCTCGAGCTGATGTGCTGTCCATTGCAGCTTTTAAGCTAGAAATACATACTGCAGGACTAATTAATACCATTTTAACATGTTAAAACAATGGATAAGAAATACTGTAATTAATGCCTTCATTTTTAAAAGAGTTGTTCCCCAAAGCAGTGAGTAAATAGAACGCTCCTCATGGCATACACAATTAAAAATTACAACACGTTGCAAATAGAAATGCTACACACATTTTTTTTTTCCATTTTTAACACTTATGTGTATTTATGTATTTTAAAAGCGGTACCTTTTACAGAGGCTTACTCAGCGGTGTACACAATACCACGTAAATACAGCCACACAAACTGCTTCTCAGTGCCCAGCCTGCACACATGTACTGCACACAGCCCTGGCAGCTCCGACAGCTGCCCCAGAGCCGTGCAGCCATTCCCATAAATGAGGCTTGCATGACTTGCGAGAGGATTAAGCCTTATCAGCAGAATTTCAAACAAGTACAGATACATTTCTCTCAGTTGTGTCACTGAGAGTCGGATTTTCAGACCAGCAGCCACAGTTTCTCTCATGACATCATTTCAGAAACAGCACCTAAATGCTGAGCACAGAGCAGTTTTAAAACATTCGTACGCCCAAAGCAACTGAGCGCAGCAGAGCTGGTGGCTTTCGGTTCTGACTGGCAAATGTTCTTTGGGCTGAGCATTTGTCATACTGAGCACTTTTTTTCAGTAAGATACCAAAGAAGAACCCCAAACAGTAATGCAAGAAATTGCTGTTATGAAATTGCCTATACCATGGCATTCTATGAAACTGCCCAGCAAACACAACAGGACTGCAGCTCCCATTCGAACTAATGGCAGCTTACCATCTCTTCTGCCTAATTGGGAAATTCAGTGGGTACTTGCAAAGCCAGGTCCTACCTCTATTTCACAGCAGAAAAGCATATCTGATAGGCATCCCCTTCATAAACTCATGTAAAGCACGCTTTTAAAAATCAGATGTACAATTCAGTGTTTAAAAGAACAAAAACCCCCACTGTTCCTAGTGTCATTTACACAGAAGTGTATTTCAGATACTTGGGACATCTCCATTTTAATCTCCCATTAACAGGCACGTTATATAAGAAGCCACACACGGACATCCAACTTTGCTGTGACTGTTCCATGAAACAGCAACAGGGAGAACTCCTGCCACAACGTAGTGAGCAGGGATTAACTGTCCTAAGTCACAGGAAAACCGCAAATGTTAATGTATTTCTTATTCCACTCTGCTGTCAATAATGCCATTTCTTATGCATTGAAAACTCATGTTTCCCAGCTTCCCTGTGGTTTTTCCCCAGGCCCTCTACAGCAGTATAGAGTCCTACGGTCTATCAAGGCCGTCTCCCATTCATTTCCAAGTGTCAGGTTTTCAGCACTCGCTTTAGCTGCAGATTACACAACAGTCAGACCCTTCTGGTGTGCCATCTACTGAATGAAAGCATGGGAAAGCTGCAGTGGTTCACCCCAGAACACTAAAAGTAATTTTAAGCTCACAGGTACAGACTATATTCTCACTGGTTTGGTTGTTTTTTTCACCCCCTGGCTGTTACGAACCAGTCTAAATGTTGTTCTGTGAGGTTGCTGAGCTGATCGTCTCGCTTAAGTATCTTAGGCCTCTTCAAATCTTATCAAAGCACTTATCTCACTTGACAGTCTACCTGTGGACTTAACCTGCCCGGTTAAGCCTGGCAGTGCTACTGAACACACCGACGTGTATGTGACGAGTCAGTGTGAGGCCAAGCACAGCACAGGGCCTTTCCTGCACCCCTGCAGCCCCTGAGGGTGGTGGGACCAATCCTGCACCTGGCTGTGCCGGTGTAGGTCGGACCCAAGCCAGTCCCAGTTCAGCCAGATACATACAGTGTTAATCCAGGACAAGCTGCCTGCAGACATTGTATTTTTAATCATGTGTTGTTACTAATATTTTTGCATATATCCATAAAAACCTATTGTCTGTAAGGAAAATAATTCAGAGCTTTCAGTCTAATGTTTTTTGAATGGAAACTTGGCTGGCCACCTCCTTTTATTTGCATAATGCTTCAAATTAATTATCTGGGCAACAGTTGGATTTTAAAAAAAGTACAGCAGTATTTCTCCAAGAAGAAATATAAGGGTTAGGAAACAGATGAAAGTTTCTGTCTAAGCCCTCCTGTTGTGCAGCAATTGATTCAAACCTCAGAGTTATGCCAAAGGTGCCTCTGTGCCTAAGGAGCAGTGCTGATATTTTTGGGGGTAGGGATGATTTCCCGTTAGCATCGAATTTGCTCAAAAAGATGTCCTCCAGAGGGCAGCATTAAACCAGCATTCAGTGACCAGGGAAGCCACGCTCTAATGTGACTTCACCGTGAACGTACAGGACAGATACATTGAGAGCAAGGATGGCTCATTACCATCACAGCACATCAAATCTGGCATTTTAGCACTGTGATGAAGCGAGGTGTTACAGCTGGCTGAGATCTTTCATTGTGCCCCAGACCAGCACATAGGCATGAAAGCTGGGCTCATGAACAGACACGATTCCTGGGCACTGGATAACCATCAGGAACGCCTGGCGAGCGTCCTGTGTCATTCTCCATGTGCATCTCATCATTGCACAGGCTGCTTTGAGCCCCTGAAGCCTCACATACATCGTACTGGCTTGTTAATTTCCAATGCAGAACTTATGAAATTACAGAAGATAAAAAAGCTCAGTTAAGTATTTTATCTTTAGGTTTTCTAAAAAGAAAACACATTTGAAAGTCTGTTACCGTCGTAAGAAACGTTCCTATTTTTAAATACACAGGAGAAAAATCCATATGGAAAGAAATTCATTACCATTGTATATACAGCAATGATTAGAAGCAGTGTATACAGTAAGTCTTCCCCATGAAAATGAAGTATATGGCAATTTTTTTCTCTATTTTTTTTTCTTTCTAAGTTAAAATCCCAGTGTGATGGGTCTTAGAAACGCTGTCAGTTTGGACTCAGTTTTATCTACCACCTGTTTCACAGCCCAGAGAAACACTGGTGAACTAACCAGCCCAGCCTGGCGTTAGGTCAGCTGCACAACTCCAGCTAACCCCAGCACTCAGCTCACACTGTGGCAAGGGCCCTCCTGGAGCTGCCAGCACGCTCCTGGCACCAGACCGACCCACAATCACGACGTGTTTGGCACCGACACACACACACAGCAGTGCAGAGCAGACAAACCTCGCAGCTGCCTGTCCTGTCTGCTGGGAGCAGGCCGACAGCGTTATCTGTGCTCAAAGGGAATCACCACACTTCTATAGGCAGTTCAATCAGACCACTGGATGCTGTTCTGTAAACTAGAAAACCGGGATACTAACACGAGCTTGGCTTGGCTTCATTTCCCCCAAGACAAAGAACTTCAGCGTTTTAACCCAAATACGCATTCACTGATGAACCCACAAAGCGAACACATCAACCGCTGCAGCGACTGAGGGAAATCAATGGCTCAGTCACAGTGACCTACATTTCATCACGTCAGTCATCTTTATTGCTACTGACATCTAGTGGCAACACTTAGCTGCGTTTCGGAGTTCCTGTGAAACAGGCTTACATCCTCTAAAAAAAAAAAGAGAGGGGGAATTCCTGAGGGAGAAACGCAGTGTGAGCGGCTGAGATCATTCCTGAGTTTGGACTGAGGCTGCCAATACTACCAAAGTTAGCACTGATCTTTGTGAGCTGTCTGCATGTTCCGTGTTCTGAAAGGACCTACGAAAACACGTGCATTTGGAAAGAGAAAATAATGATCTGGCGTGAACCTGCTGAGCAAAGCACGTCCTTTTGAGCTCTTCCCAATAAGAGCATGACTGCTCTGAAACGATTTATTGTTTAACAACCTCCCCTGGAAATGCGTGCTTGGGAAGCACGTGGATCTAAACACATTTCCTCTTAGACTGTGCAGTCAATGCAGAGTGAGCAGTTACTCTGCAACTCAGCTCACAATACACAGACTGAGCACAGGGGTCCACATGGAGGACCAGGAAGCACTAGGAATGCAGGTTACAGCTGCAGTCCCTGGCAATATTCATGCCTGGGGACCTGTACCATGCCCTGTGTCCTGGAGCTCTGCTTACCCCTGGGTTTCAGCTGCTTTGGTGATGGTGGGGACTGATGGGTTAGGCCTGGGACCAGCAGACCCGTAACTTACCCGCCACTGGTTAGACCCTCATGGCAGCAGCAGACCTGAGAAGCAGTTTTGCACGGGCTGCTGGTCTGGACACACGCAGTCGTATATCTGAGGCATCCTGAGCACACCAGGCTTGCTGCTGGTGCGCAGGTGGTCCTGCTTTGCACACGCAGGATGCATCATATTCAGTGTGCAGCACAAACCCAGCAGAGGGCCTTGACCTGGGGATTTTCAAACGTTACCTCTGTGATGTTTGGCAGCTGAGGTGGCAGCACTCATGGGTATGGATCAGCCACAGCCCCACACTAGGATGCTGCTCTCAGCCTTCGTCCTGGGCTGGCACGGGAACATTACAAGGGAACAGGGAGGAAAAATCCTGGTGAAAAAGGATTTAAAAAGAGCTCTCCTGCTGTGCTAAGAGCAAATGGTGTGGGTTCTGTGGCAGCAGGCTCTGTGTTGGGTGGGGGAAGGCTACCATGCAGAGCGGTCAGAGCAATAGGTAAAGCACTGTTCTGGTATTCTGTATCAATGTTTTGCAGGCCTGGCAGTGGTCACAGTTGATGCCTACAAGCACTGGATATTCCACAAGTTGAAGACGGAATACTGACTTGTTTACCTGAAGATAATAGGACTTCGGGGGTATTTCCTCAGAGAAAATATAAATTTTAATATAATTTCATAAGCTTTGGAGGTTAGCTTGTCTTGTAGCTTCAGTGATATCAAACTTCTTTGAGTAGGAGCTAGATAGAAAGCTGTTTAGTTTTTGCCAGCATATGTAAAACAAGACTTTTCTATCTGCATTGTAGATTGTTTGTGGACACTTCCAGATTCTTGTGCTTTCTGCAGTCATTCTGGGGACTGAACTCTTACTGATATCAATAGAGGTTCCACGAACAGGACATCTGCAGGATACCAAGTGTAGAAGCCCATGGTGTGGTTTGGAGTAGTGAACTGCTTTAGTTTGGAGATGACTGGGGGAAAGGGGAAGAGCAACTGTACATTAAGGGAACAATTACAGATCTTCTTCCCAGTGACATCAACGAGAGATTTGCCTTCGACCTTCCACAGAAGAATTAGCTTTAATTTGGGACAGCAGAGGGGTTTTTCAAAAGCATTAAAAGCCAGTGGGAGCTCTTTCAGCAGCTCCATACGCCTTTAAAAACCCTCACACCAAAAGCGATAGCTAACATCATGAAATGGAAGTAAATAAAATGCATTTTCATTGCCGTTTGAGTTACACAATTCTTGTTTCTTGATTTGTTAGTTGATCTGAATACCATGACCAAGAATGTGGTCAGTAACTAACTGCTAAAGATGTGATATATAGCCACAAAGCAAGCAGTGTGTAGCTGTAGGCCCTGGGCAGTGAACAAAGCTAGATAAACGATTACTGCCTATGCCTATAAACCTTTTGTGTCCACACTGACCAAGCCAGTGCCCGATGCAGCATTTTTAACAGTAGATGACAAAAGCTCCCAGCTGACTGAAAGGATGAGCTCAAGAAAACTAGGACACAGTCACCAGACATCAGAAACCCAGTCTGTGTGGAGCACCGAGCACACTGCTGCTGCTATTCACAACACCAGGGGTAGAGTTACTTAAGCTAGATGGAGGCGTACAGGGCACATTCCCCCTAGAGCCATCAGTCACATCTCCCACTGGTCCTGCAGCACCAGCTGCCCAGAGATGCAAGGCAACCTCTTCACAGGTTCAGTTGTACTCTGCACCAAAAATGACTCCGTGTATCTACGTCTTTGTCAGCACAAAAATCAGGCTCTTAGTTTCACTTTGGCCTCCTACACGGAGCCTAGCAACTTCTATTGGGCTAAGGTATTTCCTCCAGAAACCATCTGTGAAATCAGAAAGGCATTAAAGCCATGGGGCTTCATTCCATCACTGCTCTGGTTAGGATTAGCCAGACTCACCATTAAAAAGCCATGGTTTGTTTTATGTGATTTTAAGTAGCTTCCACTTCAGCCATTGGATGCATCTTTGTACATCTTTCTCTGTTCATTTTAAGAACTTATTGCCATAAAGTATCTCCTCCTTGTAAAGGAATCTGATTGCCTCTTCATCTTCATTGTAAGCTGAACAGACTCGGCTGTAAGCCACTGTGTTCCCCACAAAATAGTTTTTCATGGCTCTTTCCTGCACAATCCCTGTTTTTCCAACACCTTAAGAAACGTTACTCATAAGAGGTTTGCAATCCCTTCCTTTTTAAATTTCTCTCACAAATGCAAATATGTAATAGAAATCCTAATTATCCTTTGGTTCATTACCTTGCTCTGCATGGATGTGCCTGAGATAAAGACCAAAAAAGGGATTGGAAGAGGAGGACAGGAGCGTGCAGAGCTACACAGTTCACAGTCAAACCACATAAACACAAGAAAATCAAATGCAAGTGAATCCTACGTAGAGCAAGACAAACACTGCGAACTCCAAGTTTGGAGCACCCCAATAGCAACAAATATATGCTCTGTTGCTTAACAGAAGACTCCAGCAGAGTCCCTCCCTGCCCCACAACTCTGTGCTGAAAGTATTGCAGTGTTTTTGTCTTGAAATTTTGCAGTGGAGGTTTCTTAAATAATTTTGAGTTCTTCTGTAACAAAGAGCTGGCACATCCTCAGCTGCAGACCCCAGAACAGGACCCAGAGGCCTTCCTCTTGAGAAGAAAGGTTTTTTGATAGTAGCTGAAACATCCACAGGCAGTCCAGGTTATGTTTTGCCAAAGATTCACTGTTTCCATCATAACGACAGCAGGTAGCAACAAAGGGAGCTTGGCTTTGTTTCCTTCGCAGGTTTCAAGTCCTTTTGTTTGACCAGAGGGCATACAGCAGCTTCTTCCGTCCCTAGGGCTGCATCCTTTTTTTCTTTTTCGTTTTCTGCCAGTTTTTTTCACTCTTTGAAGCGTACACGTGCAATGCAAATAGAGTTGAGAGCCAGGTTAGGACACGGAGCGGTAAGGCACACAGGGCAACGTGCTGTCTCAGTGCTGTTAGTTCACACAGCAGCATTAGCAGTGAGTTCTGGTCATTCCCAGCAAGTGTCATTGGTACCTTTATCAAATCTTGATGTTATCATGCGTATCTTACGGGTTTGGGAGCTTTACAGTATTTTCGTAGTCCATAAATGACAGAATCCAGTATAAAAAAAGGTCAATATATTACTGTTGAAGGGTTGTTTTCTTCCTTTTTTTATACAAAAATTAAAAAGATCAAAATATATCACATTATTTACACATTGTGCTTCATGCTTAGAGATCACTGAAAAAGAACACACAGACAAACATTTTAGTCAAAGAGGAACGCTCCATTACTAATCTTGTTAATATCAAGATTGACAGGCTGATTTCTTCTAATATTAACAGTACCTCCAAACGATCTGGCACCCAATTAAAGACTTGCACGCTCAGGGCACGCTCACATCCTAACTGAGGGTTTGCAACCAGTTAGTAACATGCTTGCTATTATTAATTGGTGGCTTTTTCAGCCTTAGCAAGGTTTCGGCGTGGCGTTCCTGGCAGCTGTGCAGAAAGCAGCACGTGCTGTGGGCACGAAGGCAGGTAGGGTCCTGCTCTCAACAAGGCATGGTGCTGCCAGGCAGGCACAGAGCCCGCTGCTGGAGTGCAGCCACAGCCAGCACACACCTAACACAGCCCCACGGGGCCCACGCAAGGGAACATTACCATTACTCTCACTGTACCTTGTGCCAACATCCTGCTACTGGCAGTCCGTCTGGTCCCTGCAAAATGGAATATATGGATTTTATTTCTGTATCGATGGCTTTTTCAGTGTCAGAAGCAAAAACCCAAAGCTCAGTCCTTCAACAATAAAAAGAGCAGTAAAACAATTACCATGCAAAACCAATTCACTGTATATGCACAAAAGTGAACAGGCAGGCAACGTGATCTGTGCGTCACGCACAACACAAAACTCAACACCTCAGGATAAGAAAAATAAATGTTGACACTTCCTTGCAGCAAAAAAGAAAAGGTAAACACACACAAAGATCTGGAACCTCAATCTGCTTTAAAAAGTAGTGTTTTTGTGATCAGACCTGTTTGTGGAAAGCATGATGTGGAAACGTATCTTTTGTTCATACGCGCTTCTTGAGTTGGGGTTGATATATTTTTTAATGATATTCTAATTGTGTTCGATTCTGCAGTACTTAGTTTCTTTAAGAGAACTTGAGTTGCTGAACTGATGGAAATAGGATAGGCTGTGGGCTGTGGAAAGGGAGTGAAAATACTTGTCTTCTGATGAAGATGCAAGAAGCATACAGAAATGAGAAAGCTGGAAGAGTTTACTTACCAGGAGGAAAACACTGGAAAAGGAAGGAGCCCTCAGAAGAGGAACGGACTTTGTATGACCAACTTCTAGAGCTACTTTAGCAGAAATAGCTGACTTCAGCTGCCTTTTCTGATGCTGGATTTTTTAAGGCTCTTGGATCTCTGATTGCATGAATTGCTGCATGTAGAGCTACAGAGAGCACACATGCACCGACCCTTCCCTCAGAGCCATCTCCAAGTTAACTAGGGCTTGGAAGCCACGAAGACGTGTACACAGCGGAGAGAACTGCTAGTGCAAATAGAGGTCAAAATGCATTTTTACATTTTTTACTGTAAATGTCAGTCATCACATTTTTTGTATTCTGTATTGATTTTATATGTAAAATAGCCTATGCCCAATAAAAGAGATGCAGTGAAGTAAGGTTACCCTCTCCAGCTGCTCCTAGTGTGACAGGTCCAGTTATTTTCAGACTTTCCTATAGCATTACGGTAGTTGGAAGCACACACAGCTTTCTGCTGACACCAGCCAGCATTTTGGGCCATGACATTTATCAGTGTGGTCAGGGGGCGAAGGGTAATGGGGACAACACAGAGCAGCTCTGGCACCTGGAGACATCCTGACCTGACGCGTCAGAGCACATCCCAACACACCAGTGGTCACAGGGCCGATTTCCCTGGGCTTTTTTTCCCTTCTGGGTGTTCAGAATACTCATTTTGCCCATCATCAAACTCCACACATTTCTGCCACGCTTCACCTGAATGACTCCAGAACGTCAGCTCACAAAGTGCTTCGTAAGCCACAGGTGAGGCTCAGACCCCAAGCTGAAGAGCTGCTGAGAACCCAGCAGCCCCCTGTGAGTGTAGGGGGAGAAGGACAACACTCCCAGGCAGCATGCAACAGCTAATGACAGCTAACCCATCATACAGGCAGGAAAAAGTGCACAAGCTGCATTAACTGGTCCCTGAAATCAGCTGCAGAGAAATCCCCTCCTGCCCTTACAGTGCCTTCGATACAGCTTGACGTTGTGTATTTGTACAGTTAGGAAGGGACATGCTTGCAAATATAACATCTCTGGGGAGCAAATACGAAGAGCTGAAGCGGGCCTGCTGCTAATAATTGGTTTCTTTGACACATATGAAAGTAATTTAACTTTTTGAAAGAAAGCTTACTGCCCTTTTGTTTCTCTGAAGACAACTGCAAATCATCCAACATGCAGCATTTTCTATAGTTAAAAAAAAAAAAAAAAGAAAAGAAAACAATGACCTCTTTTAGCTAGTCATGCAGAACCCTCCGGATCAGCGAGCAGAGCCTGAACCTCTCTGCGTAATCAGAGGATTTCAACCTGAGCTCCACAGCACAGCACTGACGCAGGAAATGCCCTTTTAATGCCCAAAGGGTCGGTGAGCTCCAGCCACCACCCTGCAGCACCCCAAGGCTGTTCACTGGGGGCAGCTCAGCACCCAGCTGGTGCACAAGGGGAACTGAACTGGGCCACGGGTACCCAGAGAAGCTTTAAGATCTGTTGAAAGGTGTCAAGCAGCCCCGTGTGATCTCCCATGGCCCACCCTCCTTATCTAACAGTGGTGGGAAGAAGGCCCAATGGTGTCCTTCTCTGAGTGCCAAAGCAAAGCATCTTGTTCCAGCTCTGCTGTTTTGCATTGCTTTCTCTCCTTGGTGGGATTTACACCACAGCAGGACACACACAAGCCATGCAAGAAAGGAAAGAGCAGGTACTGTACCAGCGGGCAGGGCACGCTCACCCCATCCAGGCCTGGCAGACCTGGATCCCCATTGCTGCCTGTAATACTACGATCTCCCTGTTTAAGAAAAAATTAACTGCTTGTTGAGAGTGATAAAGGACACGAGAGTTACTTGAACAGGCATCAGTGCTTGAGCAGAAAGGAGAAAGAATGAGCTCAGAACTTTGCACACCCATTTCTGATGACACAGCAAATCAACAGAGTTGTTTTATGGTGGGGAGTTCACAGGCACTCAGAGTCTGTCATCTGGGAAATATCTTCTGTACTCAAAGCAGAGATTCTCATTTGAAAAAGATGAGGGTTAAATCATCCAGCATGTTGAGGGAGGAAAGGTGATCCATCAGAAACAAAATATTTGTAGCTCACATTCAATCTCCAAGCAAAATAAAGCACAGTGACTGAAGGACATTGTGCTGATATGGTTGAGTTCTACAACAGCTTTGATCGCTGAAGCTGTGCTGGTGAAGAGAGGAGAAAGCCACGTGTTTGGACAAGAAGTGTGTTTTGGGAGAGTTACAGCAGATAGCTGCACTCCTAGTTGGGTGCAGCTGAACGAAGGTGTAACAGTCACATTTAGGCATTTTCAGTAGTTGACACAAATTAGTCTCTCATCCTGAAACCACACAGCATTTCAGGGGATGGCTATCTCTGGTTTCAGCCATTCAACAAAGAGCAATAAAGAAAAGGAGATAAGTTTTACCAGGCCAGATAACCAGGGTGGATTTTTTCTTTTTTCTAAGCCACGTCAAAGGTTTGAAACACCCTGGAGAATTCCACCTTCCTCAGGCCCAAACATCAAGGCAGGTTTTCTGGGAAGGCTGTTTGTGTACACGCAGCACAGTGGCCTACAACGTGTCTGAGAAAGGACAGATCTGAGCTGCTAGCTGCTATCTCAGCCTGAGAAACACGGGAGGTCTCTGCTCCCAGAGGCACTTTTTGGCAGCCTCAGGGCTCATACATCACACAGCCTTGGCAGTATTAACATGCTATCAACACCAACCCACTTCCCCACGCGGGAGAGCTGGAGTCAGCGTGGTCCCTGTTCAGTTTGGGGAGATGATGGGATGAAGAGCTGACCTGACTTTCCAGTTGCCTCCCATCCACTGCATGGAGTTACTCCCCAACTGCAAATGTACTCGAAATCTAGGCAGGCAGCTTCACCAGGGCATGCTATCTCCTGAAGAGCATTATGAAGCCCATTGTTCCTGACTGCAATAAGAAGGTCTCTACACAAAGATTCTTTATTTTTACTGCTGTGGCTTGTCCCCATCTGGCCAGTGAGGAGCCCTCAAAGCGAGCACTGAACTTCCAGCAGTGCAGATAAAACAAACCATTAAGAAAAGTGAGAAAACAATAACCATCTGCTCTGATTTACTGCAAACTAAAGATCTACCAAATCCTCTCTCCCTTTCTCGGGCTGCAAAGCCACGTCTCCTTTCAGCCCCTGCAACACACACTTAGGATGAGGAAAGCAGAAGACATACCACGGGGCAGGGCTGGTCCAGTCCGGGAGGGCCGGGTTCCCCCTTCTGCCCTTTGGCTCCTTTTCTCCCCGGTATCCCTCGCTCACCCTGTTGTTGCAAAAAGAAAAAAGTATCAGGAACAGAGGGGTGGCTGGCAGGGGAAACACACCTTGTTTTTTCACTCTGCACAGTTATGGCAGTATCCCACCTTGCAGGCAGAGTAGGGATGTTTGCACCGGTGCAACCATAATGGGGTAATTAAATGACTGAAAATCGTTAGTTAAAGCAGGATAGTGCTAATTTAATAGGGTGGCTAAGTCACCAGTTACTGCTAGAGACAAGGCTGGTACTTGGCAGCAAGGAGTGTCAGGCAGCTCCCAGCACGGCACCAGCCACCAGCTGGGCACCCTTATATTTAAGGATCCCTGAAACAAAACCTGACTGGGATTCAGTTTCAAGGTCTATAACAAAACTAGCAATTCTTCCATACCTGGAGCTCCCAGGCTGCTCCAGCTCCTCCCAGTGTTTGCAAGCTGTCAAGGAGGGACAGGCTTGCAGAAAGCCCTTCCAAACCAGCAGGCATTCATAGAACATCCATACAGATACTGTGCCACAGAAAAGGCCTTACAGCAGTGAACTAAGAAACACTGGAGCTGGAGAGGAACCCATGCTGCAGGACATGAGATGAGAGGAGAGCAGCCAGTCCTGCCCCGGCCTGCTCATCCCCACCAGCACCCTTACAGCCATACCCCAACTCACCTTCTCTCCTCTTTCACTCTTCTCTCCCTTTTCTCCTCTGAGACCTGGGAAACCCTGTTACAGAATATTTTTTTTGGTCGGAAAGAAAAAGGGTTGTAAACTTACATGATGTACATACATCCCTGTATCTCAAATCAACAGAAGCAACCAGCAAAGGATAGGGCATTTTCTTCCTTTCTGACTGTATCTCAACAACTTATTGGGAAAGCTAGTGCTTTAACATACTCAGATAATATTTTATCTATAAGAGATGATGGTTTTCGTGAATCTGATACCAGTATTCTCAATTAGAAGGGGAAGCCCCCACAGCACCTTCAGCTGAGTGGTTCCTGGTGTGGTACAGTACTGCTGTGCAGTGTGAGCAGCCATCCAACAGCTGCCTTGAGTTAAGCCTCTTCCTACTGACATTGTTCCATAGGCACCCTAAGTAAGGCAGAGCACTCTATGCAGTGTTAGCTATGTATATTTGTGAGAACAGCAAGCAACCTGGATGTCCTTTACATGTGATTCACATTTCTACACATTACAATTAACTTCCTCCATACTCACATCTAATCCCGGCTCTCCTGGCTTTCCCTGCAGTTGTAAAAACAAAAACAAGACACGTTGGACTTGATTTCAGGGAAAGACTCCCACTTGGTGACATACTATGTTGGGGATGCTGAGGGTTGCACACTGAGCTGAGGTTCTAGAGATCAATATTGGCAATTCAGACTAGTAAGAGGCTTTGGCCATCAGTAACCTGGCTTCCATGGAGCTCCAGCAGGGAGCAGGAGGAGATCTAAGGCAGGCCCACACCAGTGATTACCTTCTCTCCTTTGGTACCGGGTAAGCCGATGAGCCCTGGGGCACCAGGGAGACCCTTGAAGACAGTTAAAAGAAAAAAAAAAGCATTAGGAACGTTGCTGTAGGGCTGGGTTCTGCCAACAGCCAGAAATGAGGTGTAGGGAAACAACTCACAGCTGGGCCCGTGTCGCCGTGCTCCCCCTTCTCACCACTGTCACCTTTTTCTCCCTTTGCACCATCCAAGCCCTGCAGAAATGAAACACTGGCATCAGCCAAGCGGCCTTGGGAACATCCTTAGGTGGGAAGCTGGTGCAAAAAGGCAGGATTGTGCCCTCAAGCAGAGCAGTGCAAGCATAAAACCCACCGTACCATGCCCAAACACAGCTGGGACAAGGACAAGCAAGGACAAGGACACCTCCCAGCGCTCACACCCTTGCTGCTGTTAATGTTTTCCTTTTGATCAGCCCATACAAGAAATAGTTGAAAATAAAGGTTTCAGTATGTGGGTTTGGAAATGCAGACTTGCATGTGCTGCAGGCTGTCAGGACTCCATAGTGGATTTAAGATCATAAAATGTATTTGGAAGGAAGAATGGCTTATTTTCAAAAACACCAACTGCTGAACAACACAATCAAGGGATGTGTTGTCACAAACAGTGACAAAAAATCAGTTCCCAGAGCTGACAGTCCTTTGTGATCCCGCAAATAATGCAGTGGCAGGCTGGAAACAGTGGGTGACATTTAATTTATTGACTTACTTTAGGCCCCTGGATTCCTGGAGGACCCTACAGGAAAGACAATGGTGCATTATAAGAGCAGAATTTAAAAACAAACCCCTACGTCTGCTCCCCAAACCACTTCTTGCTGAAGTTACGGGCTGACAATGGCTGAAATATTTCTTCTTCAAGACAGGTGGTAGTTTATTTGGTTCTCCTACGTCAAATCAGTGGGAAGGAACTGTAAAAGGCTGCAGTGCATAACACGCAACAATAAAGCGCTGAGGAGTCAGCTCTGGAGGGAGAGCTCTGCAGCAGCACAGAAATGCTGTGTGGTTGTGAAACATTACCCTACGTGGTCTCCCCATGGTGTCCACGGACTAGTGAAGGTCTCCCAGCTTTCCAGGCACCCCTGGCAGCTCCTTTGGGAGCACTGTAGGTACTGAACACCTCCGAAACCTGCACTGAGAATGACTGTGTGTATTCACATCACTGCTCACCTCCTCTCCCACTGCATTCTGCCATTGAAAAAAAATGACTCAGGCAAATTTGTGGGAATATCAGTACCGTGGTGGTGGGGAACTTAAATTCACAGCAGCCCGGATTAAACAGCAAAACACCCTCCCCTTCTCCTTTCACTAACTGTATAACACAGTATAACAAAGCTGCAGCTCTGCTCTATGTCCCATCGTCCTACCATGGGGCCGGGCAGTCCGGGCGGTCCTGGCTCCGGGATGATCTGCACAGAGGAATTAAATGGCACATTAATGGGGCTGGGCACGGGGCCACAGAGAAAGCAGGCAGCTCAGGAAGGAAAACCCAGGACTGCTGTAGCCCGGCCTCTAATTTAATAGAGGTAATCCAAACATCTGCTAAGCAAAGAGAATTTGTAGGTAAATGGATCTCACAAGCATACGAATCAGGCCGGCCTTTGAAATGAGAGGCGTGGGCCAGGCTACTCAGTACATTTGGTAGATACAATGGAAAATGAGGTCATTTTCCATATGGACACAAAGAAACCAGGCTTTTTGTTTTGAAAAAAATCATAATTAGAGCTCACATGTCATTAATAAACACCAATCAAAATTCATAACTTTTTTTTAACACTAAGCAAAAGGCGTGAAGAAAGAAAAAAGCAGAGCAAAATCCCTATAAAACAGCACAACACTCAGTATGTTTTTAGAGCAAAACAAAATAGCATCCAATATCTCAGCCACTAAAGCAGAGTCCGAAGCAGCCATGTGGTGCCTGGTAATTTCCCTCATCTTCCCTATTGCACAAACCCCATTTAAAGGCGTGCTGAAGTTCTCATGGGAAAGGGCTGTTCTGTGCTCTGCACTGATGCACACACCAACCTGCCCTCCCTTTGCCTCATGGATGAGGCTTTGTGGTGTCAGTGCCTTACGTGGTTGTTCTGCAAACACGGTGATCCAGTGTCTCCTTTGTCTCCTTTTGGCCCATCTGCTCCCTAAAAAATATGGATTTTGCACGGAAGTGTCACATCTCCCAAAAAGAACAAGAGAAAAATGCATCTATCTTCCCCTAAACGCCATCCTCCCTTGCTCCAGCAACAGCCAGGGAGCTGAAAAGGAGATTTTCTTCAGGCTGGAGCATGCATTTCATTCTGAAATAAGCCACTGTCAGCATCATTAGCTAGGAACACTCCGAGTTCCCACTTCCTCCAGCTGAAGCAATGTAAAATGGACAGGCTGCTGCCCAGCTCAACAAAACCCAACCTCACCCCAACACCTGCAGCACTCAGTGCAGTGCAGCAGCACGCAGACGTACCGGTGGACCGGATAAACCCATTTCTCCCGTCTCTCCTTTCGGACCCGTGATCCCTGCACTGCCTTGGTCACCCTTAGCTCCTTTGGGACCCTAGAATTTTATAGAAAACAGACACAGGTGTTCAAGAGAACCAACTGAAACGACAACCAACCAACCAACTTCTGCCTTTCTGCTGTTGTTTTTTCTTTCTCCCTCACTGCAGCGCCAACTCACGAAAACACGTTTTAATCTTAAAACTCACACTACTGATTTTGTAGACACAGCAGAATTTCAGTTGGCCCTAGCAAGGCATGCAGCAATTTAGGGTTTGGAAGGTTTACGTCAGAATTTGAGGCTGTGTCATGAACAACTTGTAAAAGCAGCCCATTTAACACAGCACATGTGGACAAGAGCAGCATCTGCATGCTCAGGGCTGAGTGTTTAACTCAGGGAGGTGCAGCTGGACACCACAGGGCTTTAGGGGCAGGCTGAGGTTGGCTTTCACAGGGGCATCCACCACAGACACACACACTGCACCCCTCTCTAATTCAGCTCCGCTCTCTCCTGCACCATTCCACCCCATCCAACCACGCCGTGTACCTTTTCTCCATCCAGCCCAGGTGGACCTGGCAGGCCCAGCTCCCCCTGAAGCAACACGAAGAAAGCAGAGCCAACAGTGAATTAAGTCAGGAAATAATCCCAGGAAAGTGTTTTGTGAGGGAAGAAGTTATTCATTCATGCTGGCTACGGGTTGAGCAGTGGAGGGTGAGGATGACACCCAGGTTTGATGGGCTTCACTGGCCTAGCACAATCTGGGCTGAGGTTGGGCAGCACCAAAATCCTTCCCTGTCCCATCTGCTGATACACACGTGTCAACAAATTAAGCTTTCTTTCAAAGATAATAAGTTACTGGCTATCAGATACGTACAAGGACAGTGGCAGGGACACGGTGGCAGGGCAGGAGGTGGGCTCAATGCAAGCTATGATACTCCCAACCCCATCTCAGACACTTTCCCCCATTTTCTTCTTCCTCCCACCCCATGCAAAGTCCCAGATGAACCATGATTTCACCCCTCAGGTGGAGGGCAGGGAGTGGATTCCTCCTTGGGACACCTGCCTCTGGAGAAGGCCGAGGACCAAGGAAAGGAGACACTCTCTTAGCTGTTGTATGGAAACTTGGCTTTTTCAGCTTGAGGGAGCATTAAGGAACATTTCCTTCACCAAAAAGCCCCAATTTTAGGAGACATTTGCCCACCCTCGTTACACGACAGCCACTAACAAACACCAAGCTCTCTTGGCAGCACAGCCTGCAGTGGTCAGCCTTACCTTGGGGCCTGGACTGCCCTGTGGGCCTGGTGGGCCTGGGGGACCCGGTGAGCCCTAAAAAGCAGCCAACAAAAGAAGCATGAACACAACTGCTTTGCCCTCCACGGAGCACACGGTGTGCTCAGTGCTGGAGCCTTGCACCAACACCCTCAGAGCCAGCACAGAAGTGCCAATGGGCTCAGCCCCCAGCACTGAGGGTGTTGGTGCAAGGGAACACACGCCCCGAGCCATGCAGCAGGCAGGGTGCTGTGGGGTGTCAGTGCAGCCCCACATTGGATTGTGTTGTTTACACACTTAAGCAAGGCCTTCTTCCCATGCTCTGCTGGATACGGAGAGCACAGAACCCCTCACGTTGTGATCTGCAACTTATCTCACACAGCAAACTCTCAGCCTCCCAGCTGAAAAACAACCCCGTATCACACCTTTTCTCCACGACCACTCCTTCAAACATTATCACATTAATCACACTGGAAGCTGCATAAAGCAATCACTTCTCCACGCTCCATTCCCACATACGGTCAAGCGTGCAAACAGCCAGCAAGCAGAACTGTGATGGCTGAGCTGTGGGGTGTGCTCCCCACATCCACATGCACGTCCTGCAGATGGGCTCTGCTGCTCCTGCTGGGGCCACCCCAACAAGCTCCATCCACAGCCTCCACGCACGGAGCTGCATGCCGTGCTCCTGTCAGAGCAACCCGTGCAGACATCTGGCAAACGGTAATTACCACCACTTTGTGTATCCCCGCAGCCTGTTATAAAACAATTAGGTTGGTTCTCAAACGTGTCTGTAATCAAATATTTATTCTGTTTGCCTTTCTTTTATCCTAACACAAGCAGCAGTGAGAGGCTCGGAGGGCACTGGGGTAGGTTAGTGCCTGGGCACCGTACCCCTTCCTCCCACTGCCTTCAAGGACACTCGAACAGAGACAGTCTGCAGTGAGAGCCACACGTAGGGTGGAATAAACCCTTCCCTCTGGGGCTGGCTCCTTGCTGAGACCTCACCACCCCCAGGAACCAGCTCACCTTGAGTGCATCCAGGATGCGGCCATCATAGTCGATCACCACGGTGTCACCCTGTTCCCCTTTCAGGCCAGGGGGACCCTGCAACCGAGGACAAACCCTGTTCAGTTTTTGCAGCACCTGAGGAGCAGGCAGTGTGACAGCAAGGACCTGGCAGCCTGGTGTCTGAGGGTGGGGATTACCAAGCACCAATGTAAATCAGTTCCTAGACAGCTGTCATCCATCCAAACCTCAAAAGCCTATGGATGCAAGTAATCGAGAGGTGCATCAGAATCATTACTCGAGCAACTGCTTCTAACAAAAACCAAAAAATGATGACAGGATGGTCACGCTGATGGGAACATTTCCCATTGCTGTCTCCATGGGCAGTCTTCGGTATTGTTTTAACACACACCATCTGTATTTCCTAACACAGAACTGATCCTTACACCATTTGACAACACGTTAAACAGGAGGAGGTGGTGTAGCTCGGGGCACAGCAAACACACTGCTCTGAGCTGAAAGGAAAACCCTCAGAGTCCATACCCGGGGTCCGATGGAGCCGACTCCTCCCTTCTCACCAGGTTCACCCTGAAAACAGAGATCACGTTTTTAGTTCCAGAAACACCAAGGAAAATAGGGAATATTTATCTCACAACAAGCACAACTGCATGAGGTGCCGGGATGTGTTTCAGATTCAAGGCAAAGTATGGCACCGCAACAAGGAACGGCTGCACCCAGCAAAAGAGAAAAACACAATGAAGCACGCAAAAAAACCCAACAGATCTGACTTCAGAACAAATGCATTTTGCACACAGTGACACTGGTGGGAGCTAGCTGGCAGCAGGAACACATCCATCTCATGGTGCAAGCCTGCTGCTCCCACCATGCCAAGCTCTGGCTCCTTGTGCTGCAGCTTCTCTGTTTGCTTCAGGCTGAATATTGCATGTGGAAAGTCTCAGCCAACATGTTTAAACCATTTCTGAGGGCGAGTTTAAGGGAGAAGAGTGCCAATATTTTTTATTATTATTATTTTAATTTTTACATTGGGAGATTTGAATGGTGGTAACATTCCCACACAGTGACCTGGAGTTCAGCTCAGGATTCAGGACTGCCCCCTCTGCCATACCCGTGGAAATCTATTCATGAGTCAAATTAAAGCCCTCGACAAAGTAAAGAAAAAATGTACGAACACGAGAACTTTTCCTAAAAAAGTTTCAATTCAGCAGATCCTAAGGAGAACAAACAAGCACTGCTACCATATTTTTAGAATAAAAAATGTTGGAGGGTCATCCAAGCCCATGTTTCTGCATCCTATACAGCCTAGCAAGGAGCCATGGCTGTTCGATACAGAAAACACAACCAGGGATAGATCAGATGAAATAAGAAGCAGCTGAGGAGGGAAGAGAGGCTCATGAATGCTGTCCATGTTATATCATCACCACTTAACATATCAAAACTGTCTTACTACATCTCTTTGCAGTTCTGAAGATAAGTAGAACAGTAAGGCACATAAGTGCTCTCCACTTTGAAGCGATACCACAACAATCAATGCACGAAGATCAAAATGCGATCAGAGATTTAGCTATCAGGGGAAGAAGAGGCAATCCGGCGAGAAACATTAAAGGAGGTGATTTTTGGAAACTCTTACATCCATCTCCAGCTTACATTAAGCTGCCAGAAAAAGGTAAAATATTCCTCAAAATCCCCCTGCCCCAGTTTATTTCATTTTTGGCACCTGATGAGACTTTTAGATAGTAAGAGCTTATGCCACCAACTGAGCCAAGACACACTGCTGTGGAGTGCTGGCACAGTGGGCTGGCACTCACCTTGGGTCCTGGTGCACCATCCGTGCCATTCTCTCCCTTCAGACCCGTGCTTCCTTTTTCTCCCTGAAAGTTAGATGATTTAGATGAGCACTATATGGGTAGGATGGGGAACAGATTTTTCCAGGTTGTAATTCTCTTGCTTTATTGTTACTTTTATGTGCAGAAGTGAAGAAAGCTCTGCTTTTAGCCTAAAACGTGTCACACTGCCTACATGCAAAATGGGGAACTTTCAAGATTAAGGGAAGCTTTCAGCCTTAGCAGTTTTGCTGCAGGCTGTGTGTTCATCTGCAGTGCTGGCTCCATAACCACAGCTCCCACGGGGAGCCCACTGGGGACAAAGCCCCATCCCAAAGCCCAGGCCACCACCAGCAACACTGCTCGAAGTGCTTCAAGTGGAGGCTCTCCATGGCAATTCTCTCCAACAGCCAACAAGTTGCAAACCCAAGGCTTTCTGGGCAGAGTTACCAAGGCAGAGGGATGAGTTACACATCTCTTTCTCCGTGTTTTGTTCTTTTTCCATGTTCAGGCAGAATCACATTTCTCAGCATGACCCAATTGCAACGCAGTGCCAACAAGCAAGCCAGAAAGCAACAGGTGCTGCCAAGCACACGGATTAGAAAGACAAAGCAGACACTCACCTTAGAGCCCGAAAGTCCTGGTTCTCCTGGGATGCCATCATCACCCTGACAAAATGAAACACATCAAGTGAAACACAAAAAGCTTGTACCCATCTGGGTTCAACTCTTCATTCATCCCCATTGAGTTTTGCATGGATCCAAGCCCCACTTGGTTTTGCAGGAAGCCAGGGGAAACCTGCAGCACTGTCTTCTGCTCCCATCCAGCTCTGTGTCAGCCTCCTCTGTTCACAGGTGTGGAGTGTGGCCACAGAGTTTTATATCTGACCCACACAGGAGTTTGGGGCAGCCAGAGTAATCTCCTGCAGGCCTACTGCAAGCTACCACCCATCCTCATGGACTTCGCTCTGACCACCAGCACACCAGAAAGAGATTTTCTGGGGCTCATGTGTCACGCTTTGTTCTTCTCCTGAAGTAATACTGTCCCGTAGGTGCATGCTCAAGAGGTTAATTCTGCCAGGCAGTTATCAAACTCAACACAAATTGTCTTCTGAAAAATGCACATGGCCATGCCTGCTTTGGGGAGAATCAGCAAGAGGGAATGGCTGGGTCCTGTCAGCACTTCAGTTTTGGTTGAAGGCAGTGATTTATTCACTCCTTGATGGGGCCAAGAGCAGAAAACTTGGACACGTGCATCTCCCACTCTTTGACACCCAACCCAAACAGAGCATCTGTCCTTCTGAGTGTGGGAAATTCCTTCACTGCCCATGAGAATTGACCGCATGGTGACTGTGTGTGGCCATGCCTCTCCCTGGGCCCTCCCAGGAAACTCAGCCCACCACAGGGCCTGTTGGGAGATAACGTCCTCCAAAAGCTCCCCAGTCGAGCTTGAATTATTTGAGCAAAAGGGCTCAGACCTACTGCTTTGTTTTGGCACTCAACTATTTCATTCTTTTTCTCTACTGGGCAGATGTGATTGCAGCTTCTGGTCTGTTTGCTGTAATGAAAGCCATGCTACAGGCACGGCAGCATCTGCACTTCGGGGTCATGCAGTCTCAGCTCATCATGCAGCACGCAGGAGGGACCCTGGGGAACACCACTGAGGCCACTACAGGCAGCCAGGACCTCAGCTTCTCCATCACCCTCTGGAAGCTGCTTCCCTAGTCTAGCAATCAGCAAAGCAAAGAAAAATCACTGCTTTACCTTCTTCCCTTGCAAGCCGGGCTCGCCCTTCAACAAACACAGAAGGGAAAGATTATTAGGGAAAAAGAAAATAAAGTCAACTGTACCAGTACTCAAAATTCATCGTCAAGTTCAAATAATTTGCTTGTGTTGATCAGCTTTATTCCAACAGAATGGAAAAAAGCACGTTCCTACAGCACGCTGACCTCCAACCCCCACAGTTCCTTCCACACAAGGTTCGATTAGGGACAGGGGCTGTGCTTTTTGTGTAGGTCGCACATTCAGACAACTCTAAGTCATCAGCTAATTCAGTATCTGATCAATATGGACGAGAGCAATTCCACCGTGAAACACGTTATGTTCATTTCTACTCCCCCTCTACAGAAATATGTCAAGAATCCTTGTTAAAATTTGTTTACCACCCACCTTTGGCCCCGGGGGTCCCCTGGCACCCTATGGAATGAAAAATCGGTTGGTTATATGTATTTGACAATAGAGAGAAACAGAATACAGACACGTCCAGGAATATTTCAATCCTCATGAAAAAAATGGTGCAGATGCCAACTTCTCACCCTCCCTTACAAATACCACCATGCTCCCAACAGCAGCTGGTAAATAGACATACATATATTTTACATGTCCATTCTATGCATTATAATTTTTGGCCTCAATAAGGAAAGACATGAAAGCACCCACTGCACAGCATGCAGCACACGGAGCAAAGGATGCCCTGGGCAGTGCAATGCAAACACCTTTGTGCAATACTAACCACGAGGCCGTCCTCCCCCGGCTCACCCTTAAGGCCCTACAAAAAAAAAAGAAAAAAAGAAAGAAACAACAAAAGAAACAACACTGGAAGTATCATTCCTCATTCTCAACACTCAGTAATAATCAGGCTGTCCTGATTATCACCTAATAGCACTCTCTCTCAGCTTGTTTCTTTATTAAATGAATTGCCAGTGATCTGGAGATTTGTAACAGGTCTTCTGAAGGCTACAAATCACTGGGGAGATCCCCTTTGGGCTCTCTGCATTATGGCTGGTGGCCACAAACACACAATCCAGGTCCAGCTCTTTGCTCCAGAGCTGAAGACAGAAACCTCCCCTCTGCTCCCTCACCCCATGTTCCAAAGCTCTGCAATGCAAGTGACCACCAGAGCTGGGGACACAGCATTTGGGATGGGGAAGGGGATGCTGTTAATTCTCTTCTCCCTCGCTGGGCTGGGGACTGCCCAGTATGTGCCCACGGCACATCTCTGGTCCTTACAGGGGGGCCTTGAGGTCCTCTTGGGCCATCCTTTCCTGTGTCACCAGGAGGCCCCCGGGCACCTGGGGGTCCTGGTGGACCAGGGGGGCCAGTGGCTCCATCTCGACCTTGATCACCCTAGAAGAAGTTCACACAGACATGGTGAGATGAAACAGTGTGGGCAAGCACAGCAGCTTGGCATTGACCAGGAGGTGCCACAATCACATGCATTGCATCCCCAGGCCATAAGTGCCTTGACCTCTGCCATCCTGGAGGGGATTAACTGTAGTAGTCAAGGCTGGGAGCAAGCTCAAAGCAGCTCCAGGACCTTTGAGTCTAGTTCCTTAACTGGGATTTTGCCCAATGCCTTCTAACAGGTTTTCATCTCATTAAGCCTTTTCCCAGCAACCGTCTGCATAGAAACCCATTCAACATACCCAGAAATAAATGAAAGCCAACAGCATGCTGGCATGGAGCATGCACACAAGCCCAGACCTCAGTGGACCACGCCAATCCCCCCCTTGCCCCCCCAAAAAAAAGCAGTTATTGGTAGTAGACTTTAAGTACAGCCAAAATCCTATATTAACATCCAGCTCAGCTGACACCCTACTGGGATGCAAAGGAACAAAGCATTTGCTGCCTCTCCTTGTGACTGCAAAGGTTCAGTGCATGCTGAGCAAGAGGGGAGCATGGAGAGGGGCTGTGCTGGCTCCTGCAGGCTCCTGACCTGCCTACACAACAGAAATCCTCACGGAAAGGCTGTGCCATAAATCCTTTAGCAACATCTGGATGGGTTACCAGCGAGGCACCAATGGGACAGTATTTAATATGTGGTCCACCCTCAAATCACGGACAAGTGTGAGATTTTGAGAAGTCCTTAAGTGACATAACAGCACAAATCTCACTGCCTTTCAGCGAGATCTGCGCTCCTAAATCACTTGCATAATTTTTAAACATCCTATTGCTAATCCTGAACGCTGCATCCAATTATGACAAGTCTCCCGCTGAATTCTGCCTAATTAGAAAGTCACATTTAGAGCACGGGGATTTAGACAATTGCATTTTAATGTCTTTTATTTTATGATACCAGCACTGCTCATATGCCCTATGAATTATGAATGGGACTTGCTGCATGATCCCCACTTCCCAAATGCTGAAATCACATCACTTTTAAGCCTCCTCTGCTTTGTCACTCCCCCTGAACTCTGACGGGGCTCACCCTGGCTGCTCCTTACAGACACCTCTCTGCGTGCAGCTCACGGCAGCGACCATTTCAAACAGCACCAGTGCACCATCAGCCAGAAAGAGGGAACAAAAGCAGCTCAAAGAAACACAGCAAACTGGAGGCAGCAGATCTGGTACGTCTACCTTGAGCAGGCGGCGGCTAAAGACAAGCTGATCGTTAGCCAGAAATCCGTGATTGAGGCGAGGGAAAACCATCTGGCACAGTGCAGGGGAAGGCAGAAGAGGAAAGAGCAAGAGTTTAGGATGCAAGCACAGCACAGAGCGAGTTTGAAAGGGCACAAAATGCATAACAATTCCTCTTCGATAATTAATTGATGTATGAGGAGAAGATCTAGGCAGACCACCAGTGGCTTTAATGTTCCGGGTACACTGGAGGCTCAGTACCCGGAAACAGTACACAGTGAAACAAATCTCTTTTCATGAGTTTACTGCACAATAGGACATCCAAGGCTGCTGGGTATGGAGGATTCTCCACAGAAGGATTTTTCTGCAGAATGCAGAGCATTTTCCAGTAAAAAACACATGGGATATATCCCAGCATTTCTCCGGAGACCAAATATTATCTTCTTTTTAGAGGCTAAAATGAATACTGATGTACTCCCCAGCCTGCAAAACACCGATAAATCTCTCAGATTTATATGATGCAAAAACAATGTATTCAGACCATGTCAGTAGTCATTGCTATTGTCTTTCAGCTTTCCCTCTTTATCTAGAGAAGCAGTATGCTTCCTTTCTTGGGCTGTTTTTGCTTGCTCCCTTTCCACCATCCAGCCTGGGGTATGGCCATCAGAGGACCACAGGAGGGGAGAGAGAGGGATGGAGCAAACAGGACATCCTCCAGGAAAGAGGATTTTCACTCCGCAGAGAGAGGTTTCAGCTCAGCCCTCACTCAAATACAGCCAATCTGGAAAGGAATAACGCCCAAATCCTAAAGGACAAAACCAAAATGAAGCCACATTCACATTAATGGTGTCACAGAGCCCTTGCACATTTTATTTCAAACAATCCCTGCTAAGGATGCTGACCAGCCCTTAGGGGCACGAAATGCAGAGATGTCATTTCTGGCTCTGCAAACATCAGGCTCTGCAGAGAGGAGGGTACCAGGGGAGCATGCAGTAAGCCAGAGCTGCCCCAAACTGCACTGGCCCTGAGGCATTCAAGCTAAACGGCCGTTGGATCTGAGCCTGCAAAGCAATGTGGGCTCAGAGAAAAGAAACCTTGAACACTGACATTTGTCAGCTTCAGAGTATGCAATTTAGCTATTTCAACATCACGTTTCAAAATCAGTAAACACTATAAAGAAAGATCTGTATGTTTCTGCATTGACTGTCACAGTGAGCCCTGCAGGACACTCCACATGCCTGGACACTGGATACATCCTGGTGATGCTGCACTGCTGTCATCCCTGAGCTGCCACCTCTCAGCAGGAAAGTGCCTGAGACATTTTGGTAAAGCTCACAATCCTTCCTTTGGCTCTCCCCCTTCACCTGACCTCCTCCAGTGACTCCCACCGTGGAGCCTGTACTGCCAGAAGTCATATGTGTGATTCTTTGAAATGCATGAGGACGAGCACATGTTGAAGCCGTTCTTTTCCCACTCGAGAACCAATCTGGCACCACTGCCACACGCACAACCCAGATGTCCCAAGTTCATCACTCCCATCATCTGTCTAAACATCTGCATTGTCAGTGAGAACAGCATCAGCTAAGCCAGGGTAATAAATACAGAGCGGCCATCCCGCAGGGAGCTGGCCTGGATTATAAAACTGTTCAGAGGTATAAGGAAGTGTTTAAGAGAAACCAGCATGAATCACAGGGCACAGAGGTCCCAGCCCTGGCAGCACCCTGCTTTGGCTCCTTCTTTCCTCCCCAGAGCACTGAGGACACGTGCTCTTACAATTTCCCTGGCATTGCACCAGTGCTGGGTATGTTTGTTCCATCCCTCGTTAGGGGCAGCTCCGCAGTGCCCTTCACAGGTCCTCAAAGTGCTCAGTTCTGCCTGGAATAGCCCATCAAGAACTGCTGTCTCAGGCCTCCAAAAATCACCACCCCAACAACCACACAAGCCGCACTCGTGTGCAGTAACCACGTGTCCACGCTGCTCTCAGGTATTAATTAGGGACAGATTTAGCAGCAGACACTGACACATCCGTAGCTGTTCCCCAATATCCTCCATCTCACCTCCATCGCGTGCAGCCCCTCCAGAACCAATCCAAGTGCTATTTTCTTTTAATCCATCATCCCTGCTGATAACATTTGTCTTCACTGACACGCACTGTCCCAACCCCACCTCCCGTAGACACGCACATTTGTGAGCACGCAGTGCTGGATACATCCAGAGTTATTTATCTTCCCGTTGATGTGATGACTTGCTGTGACATCTTTCAAAATCAGCTCAACAAAGCTACCAGTGAAACTCGAGGAAGAAGATAGATTAAATTAAGAAATAAAAAATAATCTGGGCCAGATGGTATCAATAAGTTTCATATCCAATTCAACCCTGAATGCTGGAGATAAAACTGCAGCGATTTCCAGAGCCAAGCACTGGTTGGTAGACCTACTTGGGCTCAGCTCTGATAGCCTTGTTCCTCAATCCTTTCCTCCCAAGATCCTTATGAGCCTTTTTCTTATTCTTGTGTAAAAGCATATAGATATATGTAAATAAAAGCAAAATGACACGAGTAAAATGAAATCTGGACAAAGATCAACCATGGGAAAATAAGCACGTAATTATCAGTAGATTAAAGCAAGGGACAAGCATTGCTGTGGATGCTGGCACTCACGTCTGCAAGCGCAGCCCAGCCCTGCCCCACTGCTCTGCAGGAGGATGGGGGCTGCAGAGGTCCCCCACTTACCCGGCAGCATCACACCTGGAGTTCTGAAGCCTGGTGAGCACCTCTAGCGCAAAAGCAGATCACCAACCCCACATTTGCCCTCTTCTCCCACAGAATTAACCCACAGCCCCACCAAGGAGCAAAGACTCATGGCTGCGTGCAGCTGAATCGCCTCTCAAAGCCTTTTCTGAGGGTGGGTGGGCACTCAGAACAAGGCTGAGACCTTACACCGAGCCCCTCCACAGTTGTGCAGGAATAAATCTGGCTGAGGAATTTTAGGGGCTCCCCAAGTCCGAGGGTGACATTTCCAGATGCACCCACGGAGGTGCTTTGGGAAATGACACCAGAAAGCATTTAACAGCTTCGAAGGGGGAAAACTGTAATAGACAGAACAGTTTCCCCTTGCTTAATTACTTAATTATCTTCATTCTCAACCACAGGCAGCCTAGGCATCTCCTGCACATCACCCTTTTCCCAGCAAGAGAAGAAAAACCTCTACCCCACCCAACACAGTGCAGGCCTTGCCTTGGGACCTGTCACTTGCCACCGTGTACTGGTTCTCTGATGCCAATGGACAATGAACACAACTTCAAGAGGAGAACAGAGCCCATCTCTGATGTGGAAAGAAGAAATAAGGGATAGGAAGTCATGTGAAACTCTTAATGGGGCCCATGAAGATCTTCAGCTCCTTTCCCTGCTCTCACGGTTAGAAAAAAAACAATGTGAAGAGCTCCAATGGCAAATAAAGCATTTCCAGAACCGCTGCATGGATAGAGCTGCATACTTTGCACAGTGACCAAACCCAACCAGAGCTGGGAGTAAAACAACACGCTGTGTCATACTCACCCTCGGGCCGATGTCCCCTGCTTCACCCTGCCACCAGGCAAAACAGCAAAGGTCAGCTATTAGAGGTCACATTTCAAACATGAGGAACCGAGCGCAGGGTCAGCTGGACGAGGGAACAGGGGAAGTGGGAAGAGTCCTATTGCTTAACATATTCAAAACCAGGGAGGAGAAGTTTTGGAGACAACACAATAGGGAATGATTCTGTCCTGGCAGGCGATGAAACACAATAAATTTGAAATAGCAGACTGTTTCCAACTTGAAGGCTCCCCTAGCAACTGCTTATGTCCGACATATGCATGGACTAACATCACTTTCTGTACAGTAATGACATTCCTTGGTTGCTCAAACTTCAGGGGAGGATGTCATGCAAACAGAGCGATGGAGCCCTCAGCCTTTCAGCTCCTGTGCTGCCACAGCCCTATGGCTGAACCAAACCCAGTGGTGATGCCACATTTGGTGTATTTGGGCAAACTGAACGAAAAGAATCACAGCAGAACAAGGACATGCAGCTGGTTTGTGAATAACTGCATGCTAATCAGTCTTTACCTTTTCCCCTTTTGGTCCTGGAGGTCCCTGGAGAAACATAAGAAGAATGACAATTCAGGAACAGAAGAATCATCTGTGCGCACACTCTTATCCCAGCATCAAAACCAAGCAGATTGCTTTCACCAGTTCACAAACCCGAGGCATATTACTATTACTTTAAGCAGTTTGCTGCAGGACACAAACAGCACTCTCCTGGGAAGCAGCAAGGAGGTCGTGCCTGCTTGTGCCAGGGCACAGGAGCAGAGAAGGGCTGGGCAGAGTGGGCAGCACGACAGCCACTCTCAGGCACGTGAGACCAAAGAGATACAAGACATTTCTTGAAGTATTAAATCATTTCTAGAAAAAACACATGCTCAGCATATCATTACAACAATTATACATCTGTTTGAAATAAACAAGGAGGATGGGCTGCTTTCTTTAGCCTGTTTGCTGAAGACATAAGTCATATTCCTTCTAAACAGCTTTCTGTGAGACAGACAGGCAGAGACACACCGCAGCCCCAAAGAGAAGCCGCAGAGCTTTGATGTGCTGCTCTGCATCCTTCAAGCACAAGACCATTGAGCACCATCAGCTCATGGCAGTGCACAGAGGAAGGCAGGAGGTCAGCAGTGATGCTGCAGCATCTGCAGCCCCATGCAGCATCCCTCCTGCTGGCAAGCTTGGCTCTGAGCAAACCTGCTGGCTGCTCACCCCTATGGAAGTGATTGTGAGCAGTCTGGTTTGAGTTTGGCCATTTGGTATGTTTGTTTTTTCATTCAGGTTCTCCCTGCTTCTCATCCAGGGCTTGCTCTCCTGCCCTTCAGCCACTTGCATCCCCATTGGTGAAGGAGAGCAGTGCTGAGGTTTGCATCACTCTTTTAATCACGGCGTTTTGTTAATTCAAAGCTAATATTAAAAACAAAACAAACAAAAAAACCCAACAACCACAGCTATGGCAAAATATACAATATCCAGATACAACAAAACATTTCCTAGCTGGCTAGAAAGCAGTGCAACCAAGATGTGATTCCAGAGACAGGCCAAAGCAACTGGGGAAAAAAAAAGAAAAGAAAATCACTTGGTTGAGGACCAAAGCCAGAAAAGATTTCAAATGGTGCCCTCTAGTGAATGTGGAACAAAGTGAGACTGGGAAACAAAGACCAGAAGCAGCCATGAGCTCCTGCAGCAGTTTTCCAGTGGGAAGACTCAGCACTGACCAGTGCTCAGCCAGCACAGTCATTTGGTGTGTGACACTGTGACAGCACCTGGCTGCCCATAGGGCTTCTGAGGAAGAAAAGAAAGAAAACTCTGGCTCAGGGCTTAAACTTGCACGTGTTACCAAACACAGAGTAATTACTCTAAATGCAATCTGCCCCATAAACAGCTATACATGCAGAAAACATCTAGATTTAAGTCGTATTTGTGATTCTGCCTAGATATTGCACAGCAGTGGGAAGGAAGAGGTGACACATTTAGCATATAGTGCTACTTACTGGTTTGCCATCCAAACCAAGGGGACCCTGAAAGGGGAACAAAAAGACAACATTATAAAAGAACAAAAAGCCCCAACCATTCACAAACATAGCAGTATCAGTCATGCTCTGAAAGAGGCTCTAATCGCACACCTACGTTACTGATCCACCCAATCCTTCATGCATGCGATCCAGCAAGAAGGTTTCACAGAAGCTGAGCGAGAGGTGACAACTTGCAGAGCACGAAGAGGCGAGAAAGGAAGCGACAGGATTAGTGGTGGGGCACACAGCCCTGGCACAGCACTCGGGACTACTTTTCAAGGATTGCTTTGGTTAAACTGAGGGGGTCCCGGGAGCGATTCACAGCAGCTTGGGGCTGGATGGGGTGTTCTGCTTTCTCCAAAGGATGTACTGAAGCTCTGCTCTACCCTGAGGGGAGCGTCCATCACCCCCAGACCACAAAAGGAAGTGTCATGGATGGGGCCAGGTGTCTCACCTGGAGGAAGGCAGGGTATGCCCATCCCACAGGCTGATACCTATGAGCTTTGCCCAGCAGCAGCAGCACTCAGCCAGAAATACAGCAGTACTTGCAGGACCAAGCCCTGGGCTCCCCCAGCTCTCCCTTTCCTACCGCTGCTGCAGGAGTGTTAACAAGTAAATCCAAGGAGATCTACACTTTTCTGCTCCTCTACCTGCAGCCTAAGCGCATAAAGCCTCTCCTCACCCAAAGACAGCTCAGCCTGAAAACGTTTCCTAAAGAGATACGACAACAGCTGCAGGTCAGCAATGCTCTCAGACTTCTGCTTGCACCCCAGAACTCCCAGCCCAGGCTGATGAGGGCTCCATGCAGAGCCAAGGACTGTGCCAAACACCTCTGGCTTTGCAGCCTGGAGGACCAACGAAGCACGTGTCCTTCGGATGGTCGCATAACCCAACAACAGAGTCAAAGTTTCCCATATTTCTTTGGGATCTGTTTAGGGTGAACCTTTTTCTGAGTTTAGCTTAAATCTATGATGCTGAAATGGAGAAAACAAACAAACCAACCAACCAAGAAAAAAGAGAGATGTTTCTAAGAGAAGCCTAAGGACTGCATTATAAATAACACGTCCAGCTCCCAGCTCCAGCCGTCAGTAAGGAATAAATCAGCCTGCAGCAGCTGTGCTGGCCAGGCTTGGAGTGTTAAACCCCAGGTCTGCATGGCTCTGTTGGGCGACAGAGGGGGGCATGGGGGAAGCTGTACCAAGGATGTTCACCGAGAAACAACGGGAATTTCCGTACACAGGAGATTCTGGAAGCTACCAAGCACTGATTACACTATTTACGTAGTGTATGATAAACTACCAGTATACACAGAAGCACTGATGAAAGATGCAGGTGAACTTAGCTGTGTCCAATGATACAGGCTTGCATACCAGAGCTGAACTACTCCTTCCCCTGACAGACATTGCTCCACACTTAATCTCACTACACTTCTTTAAATCAGAGCAATTGGGAAAGGTGTCAGGTCTGCTGAATTTCTCTCCTGAAGCTATGTTTGCTGGAGCTGGTTGACCTGAAGCTCCTGATCCAGCTCCTGAGGATCTCCAGAGGAAAAATGCAGGACCTGAGCAGGGAACCCACAGAACATCCAAGTTCTCAAAGAAACAGAAGTCCCACGGATTAAAAAAATAGAATAAATTTATAATAGCAATTCATCAGCTTCTAGCTATTCTTGTATCAGTCCACAAAGGGACATCCAGAAGGAAAAACAATGGCCTATTCAAAGAATGTTTGTTTGAGGGAAAGCATTTAATGCTCAAGAGAAACAATATCCATCGGGCTTTCAAAGGGGCTGTGGGCCAGCCGCTCCACTGAGCGGACAACGCTGTAAGTCAGGCTCATAAACGTTCATCAGTTCAGGCTGAGGTCTGACAGGCTGAGCCTGACCTGCCCGGCCCATGGTGGAAGGCCCTGAGCAGCCAGAGAGCTGCTGGGGTACAGGAGGAGACCACACTGGAAATGTGGGTGTGCTCCACAGAGAGCCTGCGATGTTCAGGAGAGCCCAAGTGTTGAGATCGTTATTCTCCCTTCCTTGAATCCTGCTGCATGTCATTTTAATTAAAGATGAAGCAATGTTTAGTTTATTTGATAACTAAGGAACAGAAAAACAACAACTCCCCGTTCCCCAATCGAAAACCATCTATGCAGAAGTTTTCATTTTGGAGGGGACAAAAACCAAACTCAACCAACCAACAAAGAGCTTAAGAGAAGGGTGAGCACTCCACACACCCCATGACAGAGCCAGAGCAATAGAAAGCTTGCAGAGCTGTGCTGCAATTTTTGCCCAAGGATAAATTACACTCCTGCCCTGGCCTGTGCTCTACTACAATCCTTCTGCTCCTCATCACACAGCGATAATGCTTTACATAATTCAGTGCTCACTAAGTTGACAGAGGATGAACTATTTTGTCCACAACAAGCCTGATGTTTTGAGACAGAGAAGGGAGAAAATTCCATCAGCTTTCCTCAAAGTGTGGATCTGACCAAAACCATCACTGCAGTGACAAAGTGGGACAAAACCCATTGATCCCTGGTGTGGTCCCAGCTGGGTACTGGCACAGCCATTAGGTGAACACTGGAGCCACTGATGGCTGGTAACTAACTCAGACCTCATTTTCTCATCACGCACCAGTAAGGAGCACCTGCATTAGGCCCCAAGACAGCGCAGCTCTGCAGGATGTCATCAACATTTGAAAGGAAAAGAGGAAATGTTCCTGTCAGACTGATAAAGAAAACACATCAGCAGCATCTGGCTGGAGTCAGGCTGGAGAGCAGAATGAGGGGAGCTGGGTCAGTGGGAGCAGAGGTGAACAGTGCTGCAGTTGCACTCCCAGACAGCAACACCCGTCACATGAAAACATGATTTATGTGTGAGCTGAGAGCACAGACCTGTGCCAGGTGAGATGCTGGGGCTTGAATACAGTTTGCTACTGCTTTGTGCACTCCTGCTGTCTGCCTTGATTCGGTCATGCAACATTTCAGCTTTAGAGCCCAGTCACAATTTAAAAAAAAAACCATTCAATTTTTGACGTTTGTTTCACAGTAGAAACTCATGAGAGTTGAGACACAGCACCAAAATACCTCCTTTTTGCAGTGATACTGATTCACCCAATGCTGAGAGCCACCGAAGGCTCAGGAACAACTTTACATTCACTAAATAGGAAAAAACGTGGAGTTTATGAGCTCTGATTCCAAAGCAAAAGCTCTTGCACTACATAATAAACATTTCCCCCATGCATCCCTTACCCTGCTCAGGGGGAAGCTGGGTGCCAGCCTGGCCGACCTCCTGCCTTCCCCCTCCTGATGCTGCTGGGGATGGGTTTGCTTCAGCAACATTGCAGGAATGTTAGGGGCAAAATATCAAGTGAAAACAAAGCCCGGGATTATTACAAGGCCAATCCTTCCAAGTTGGGAAATCTTCTCTCGTAGTTATTTTTAATGTTTCCTGCTCTGCTAAAAATTAGCACAGGGGTCGGAAGGAACCCTGCAGTCAAATCTTCACAGATCCAAAGGACTGCCCTCAATCTCTGTCTCTGTGGTTTAGAAAAATAGTAAAATTTTACATCTGAGAAGGAGAAAAGCGTCAGAAGAAAAGGGCACGGCGGTATTTTAGCACCACTGCCAAGGGCCTGGGATCGCTGCTGGAGAGCCTCTTTCTGCACCATCCACCACTCCAGGAACCATTGGCCCTTCCAAGCAGCAGCACTTCCATACATGTGAGGAGATGGCTGAGCTCCTACAGTCCATGGGGAGGGATACCCTGCACATACATGCAACGCTGCTGCATGTGATGGCTGAGTCCAGACAGATCCCCTTTGGTCGTTCCTCCTATGAAATCTGTTAACATGCTAATTAACAACCACTGCTAATGTTGGTCTGAGGTACAGCCATCTTTGTATAAGTCAACACAAATTCCCTTTGGGTTTATGATTGTGAGCAAACCTTATCTTTTCGTTACTCAGCTTTCTTCCTTTAAAAAAAAAATCAACAACAAACAGCTTCCAAACATATTCTCCAAGTACTGATTATTTCTAATATTGGACTAATAACTGCAATTTGAGAAATACGTTACACTGGTAATGCCATATGTCAGTGTATTTGCTTAAAAAAAGGAAGCAAAGAGTATTTTAAGAGATGGAAGATGCTTAACAAGCACGGCTCCCTTGCAGCATCCCAGAGCTCAGCAGCTCCAACCCCCCAGGGCTCTCCTGGAACCCTCCTTCAGGTGGAAGCACATCATACAGCCAGAGCTGAAGGCAGCAACACAGGGTTCGGACAGAGGATGCAGAGCAGCAGCCTGATAAGGGCCAGGCGTGTGTTAACCAACCAGCCAAAAAATAAAAAATAAAAAATCAGTGTTCTATTCCAAGAAAAAAAATTAAAAACAAATAGCCCTCATACTGCTGGGCAGCCTTATGTCCATTCTTTGACAGAAACAAAGCAGAAATGAGCAGCAATGTGCTAAGAACTTCACCCATAATGCAAACCAGAGCGTGGGGCTCCGCAGGAGAGCTGCCACCCCGCAGGCTGGGCTGTGCCCGCCGCCCAACGTCCTGCAACCATCCCAGGCTGCAAGGGGATCCCAGTGCAGGATATTGGTCCTTGCAAGGGTGTCTGAAATCCTTCAAAAACACAAAATTAAAGGGGAAGAAGAAAATAACAGAAAGACTTGGCACTCTTCTGAGGGTCTTTTGGGGCAGTACTGCACCCCACCCACCGATCAGTTCCTTCTGGGCTTCATCAGTGTGGACTTGCTGCAGCACCTAGCTCCCAGCTCCCTTCCCAGATGCACCAACAGAGCTCATGGGCTCCAGCTGGGTTCTGGACATTCTGTGTTTAACATCCATCTAATGAAGGTGACAGCCTCCATGGTGGGAATGCAGTTCTGACATTGGTAAGTGATTGTATTGGAGGATTCCAAGCAAACACTTGAACCTCTCACTACCTTTGTACTCTTGCCCTAATAGTGCAATTCCAGCTCTATGGCTGTATTGGGATTGCCTCTCCTCTGGGGCTGATGAGCAGATTCCTTGGTCTTCCTCAGTTTTCTTCTGCATACAAGCAGAAAAATTCTCCTTGCAGTTGGCACTAGGAAGTGCTGGCAGAGGAATGGGAAGCCAGCAGATAACAAAATGCATCTGCAATTCCCCTGCTGGATGCAATATGAGGCAACTTTTTATGCTTCCCTCTGCAAGAACTACCTCTAAATCCAAAGAAAAACAAACTGCTACCCTGAGGAGATGCTCTTTGCAAAGCCATTGTCTCCACAGATAGAGACAGCAAATGGACACAACAGGAGAATGCGTTGGATCTGCTCTCCTGGCTTAAAGTTATCCCCTCTAGGGCATGAAGTGAGTTGGCCACAAAAATGATATTAAAACAAAGAGAATGAAACTACAAAATTTGCCTTGTAAAATGAATTTTCTGTTACTTCTGTCTTTTGGGGTCTTATTGGGAGAAGTATGTGAGCAAATGACTTAATTCACTGGAAATATCCCTGAAGTTTTAATATTTGTGAATAAAGATACCTGTGAGAACTAACACAGGACTGAAGCCTACAACTAAGGGTAATGGCTACAGTTCAACACTTATGACCTGGATGAACCTAGACAAGAAAACTAAGAAGTCAACTTGACAATGGCAACCTTCATTTTGGGGATGGACACCAATGACACAACACAGTTTCGGAAGCAAGCTAACAATGCTGGACATTAAATACTATTTTATTTTATACGGGCATTCATGACTAACCAAAACACCCATGGAACATACAGGCACTGCATGTCTGTACAACAGCTACCACTCTGGGTCTGGAAAGCATCTACTTATTACAAAAAAAAAACACAGCAACAAAACAAAACCAAAATAACCCACGAGACAAGTCTGAGATTCACACGCTCTTCCCTACCGCCCATGGGATCTGACCATGCAGCCTGGTCTCCTGTTCCTGGCAGTCTTCCTGAAGCATGAATCCCAAACACACCTGGCTAAACCCTCAATTCTGGAGCTTTTTGGTAAACGCCAAGTGACCACAATAGGATGGAGGAACTGCCACAAGCAGTTGCCTTTGGCACGTGTTCCTCATTTCTTGCACGTCAGCCTGTGTTCAGAGCACATTTATGGGTTGCACACAAACAGCTTACATGGACTTTCCCCTGCTGAGTTATTTACATTAATTGAAATTCCTAATTGCTTGCTGGAGGAAACCCCAACTCAGTTGGCTGAAGCCAACATCTAGGGCTGCCACCAAGACCACTGCCATGCTGTGGTCCTGCAAGTTAGGGAGCCAGCTTCCCTTCTGCAAGTGCCCTCCCCAGCTCCTCTCCCAGACATTAGCTCAGAAATAACATTTGGCTTCGCTTTTTGCCTTGAAAATTAATTAAAACCAGAGGTTTTCATCCTTACAAGTTGATTTCTGGCTCTAAGCACTACAGCTGAGCATTCAGCTCACTATGCAAAGCTCCCCAAGAAGTATTTCAGAAGATGCTGAGTTGCTAGCTCCAACTGCAACGTAGCCCAAGATGAGAATGCCCCGTGCAAGGATATTTCAATTTTAACTTAGCAATTATTCCCCTGCATGGTGAACCAGCATAGAGCAAAGTCTGCATTATTCTCAATACTCACCCAACGCAAAGAGCCAGGATGCAACGAGGGTTCAAAAAACCCCTGCTGCAAAGCACATCATTGAAAACAACCAACTGTCCTCTACCAGAACTCTGCTAACCCTTGTGGGTGCAGTGCCCTGTCAGTATAAAAAGAGTATTTCTGGATAGTGAATTATTTTGAGTAAGAAGGTGCGTAACTTCTAAGCAGGCAGAACTGGAATCCCTTTTTCTCCCTGACAACCCTGAAGAGCTGTCACCACTGCAAGAGATGGGCAGAGCCGTGCCAAAGCTCTTCCAGGCAACACACATTAATGATTTACAAAATTCAAAGGCAAACATTATACACTGGAAGAACCAAATGAGTAACACTCTGCTCAACTAAAAATAGATGCTAGTATTCCAAGGAAAACGTATAATGTAAGAGACAACTCTGTTTCATATCACACTTTTTCGCCAAAGCCTATTCCCTGCTCTGCTTTTTATTAATGAAGACACGCACATAAAGTAATTCACCTCATTAATCAACTTAATTCCTTTGGTTTCTTCCCACTTGAAGTGACAACTCTCCATTCGGGATGTCACGTTTAAATGGTGTAGTGGAGACCAAATCTGGGGAGGAATGAGTTAGCAGAGGCAGATGAAACTCTTCAAGAGGGTTGGGCTCCAGAAGGCTCTCTGGTGGATGGGAAGTGGGAAGGAAATGGTTTCTGGTGAACTGCAAATGTGACATCTCACTGGGAAAGAGGAGAAATATTGTGTAGGAGGAGAGCTGAGTGGTTTGAAAGCAAGGAGGAAACCATCCCCATGTGGGGCAGGGGGAAGGGTTGAGCACAGGCTACTGAAGGCACCTCCCAGCCATCACTTTTCCCCTCCATACATTATCTGATTCCTTTAAGCAACCTCACGACGGGGAGATCTGCCTGCACCAAAAGGTCAGTTGGAAAGTCTACTTCCAGTACAGCTCTTCCATCTGATCTTCACGTCTGTTTTCCAAACACAGCAGTCTGCACTGCAGCCAGAAGCACCCCTGTGCTGACCCTCCGCGAGCCCACCTCTCTGTTCCCTTCTTGGCTTTACGAGGATGAATGACCCCCCATGCACCAAACCTATGGGGAGGTGAGCACAGTTCCCTGCTCAGGCACAGACTGTAGGCAGCAGAGCATAGTGTGAGGACAGTACACATCTGCTTTTCCTCTGCTCCAGTGCAGCTGTGAAAAAAACCCAAAATTGGAGCTCTTTGGGCTGCGTGTAAGCTTGGGGTGGGCACTCTTGCCAAACGCCAAAAGTGTCATCCAAATTATCCTCATCAATCTGATCCAAAGCTGCTGTCATCTCTTCAGAACAGCTGGCGAGGGGAGTGCCAGAGTGAAACAATGCAGGCAAACCGGCAGGAGTGGCTGTCCTGCTCACAGCTGTGCTCTGCAGCATCCTCCAGGGCAGCAGGGAGAGCTCAGCACTCAACTGTGCACACTCAAAGTGGGGACAGTTGGAGCCCCATGGCTGCTGGGCAGGTCCTTGAAGAGGGCAACTGCTGGCACAGTGGAATGGGAGCTGGGCACCAGAGCCAGAGAGGTAAAAGGGCCCTGGAAGGTGCTGCACCACTGCACAGCACAGCTGCACTAATACACACTGAAGGCTTTTCCTGGCCAGGATTGTGCCTGGCCAATGTGTCCCAGCTCACTGGAAGAAACAACTTGAGCTACTGCACTTCAAGCCTGCCACCACAGAGAGCTTTTGCTGTTTCCACTTCATTTGATTCCAACACTTAAAACCAGAAGGGGTTTGGGGTAACGCTCGTTGTTGCTGGCACACACTTAACTGTTAAACAAGAGTCTCAAAGCCTAGCTGGACTGTCAGACCCGCTCAAATCCTCCTGAGAGCCTATCTGCTCTCCCTACTGCAATCAGCACCTTGCCTAAGTGCTAGCAGCTCACAAATAAAATCAAAGCACTGATATATCCAGGAGGTGGAAATGTTACCACATCCATTTCTGGTGCCAAACACTATTTAATTTCCACTCACTAATTCTACATTTGCTCATAGCTGAAGTTTCACACAATTCTGGTAAGGAACTGCAGAAAGCATGGGAAAGCAAAAGATCTTTAAGAAACGATGGTACAACATCCCTGCATCTATTTAGAGGCACTTCTGGCCATGCCAGTGCCCAGCCTTCCTTGTGGTGCTCTCCCATGAGGATGTCCCACTGAGCCCTGAGCATCCCCTGCTGTGACACTGTGCACTTCCACCACTAGCCCTGTGCTACTGCACAGGAGCAACCACAGCTAGGCAAGGACTTACATTCACCTTCAAGTTTTACCTGCTCAGAGTTAATCTGATCAGCCAGAAAGGAACTAAATAATTACATCAGTTTGCCTAAGCAACTGGATGTAATAAAGCCTCTCCATGCACTTCTACTGAATTACTCTCAACTCTGCCTTATGTTGTTTTCTCCTCCACGTATACATATTGCCTTGAAAATGCAATTACTATCACCTCCTTATTAGATAAAGCTACTTAGTGTAGCCACAGGCCACTAATTCATTGTTTGCTGGGCTGCGCTCATCATTTTCCAGGGCCTGAAATAAAACCAGTAGTGCAGCAACAGCAGATCCCAGGGAACAAAGAGACAGAAGCAAAAACCTTTCAGTGATATAATGCTGTTCTCCCAGTGCAGATGTAGCAGCAGAATCCCTCACTGGGACCCACTCACTGGGGTTGGCAGCCAGGCCAGGCTGTGGGACACACTCTGCATGAGGGAAAATCTGCTATTTCATCTCTTCACATCCAGAGCTGCATGGCTAACCACAGGCACAGGCTTTGCCAGAATATTATCAACACAAAGATGAGGGCAAACCTGCCCATGGCCACGGGCACTGCTTGCTCATCAAGGATTAGCCACATCTTGCAAAAGCAGGAAGCCACCCTAAAACCACCGTTACATAGGTCAACTGGAGCAAAATCTCCCATCTTGAGCTCAGCTGTGAACCAACACTTGTGTGATTCTGTGCCCTCCTCAACGGACATGAGAAGCCTCCAGAAAAGCTGTCACACTGAGCCATCCCAAGCAATGGAGCCCTATCCTACTGCAAAGACCACCTGCTCCTGCAGAATTAACACCTGCATGCACCTCTCCTCCTATACGGCTGCTAGAGAAAGGTTCCTAGAGAAGGGTTCCTGCCTTTCTCAGAAAGGGGAAATGGAAACTGAAATCAGCTTTGTGTTTCCCTTCCAGTCCACCTCCTTCAAGCTCTCCATCCATCACATGCACAAAACCTAACAGATGTTGGTTTGGTTTTACAGCTGCTCAGGGGGAATCAGGACAGGGCACGAGGTGGCAGTGACAAGGAGCAAGTTTTCCTAACAGTCATCTTGAGAAAAAAGTGAACAGGCAGGAGTGTAACACCAAATACCACAAGAGTTCTGTAATACCATGAAAGAGCTCAAGCCTTTTGCTCTGTAAACAATGGAGCACACTGCAGAGGCTCCTGAGATTTGGGGCCAAATCTCTCAAAAGGCCACCACTGATGAAGAGGGCAGAAAATAGGAAAAAAATAAAATAGATCAAGACACGCAAAGAAAATCAAGTGTCATGGCAAAGACAGAAAGGATGATGGGGTGCAGATTGAAAGAGAATTAAAATAAAAGGAATAGCAGAGTTACCGGGTAACCATCGCGTCCTGACTGCCCCTGTGGTGGGGAACAAGCAAGATATCAGGTCAGTCAATGCACATGGCAGCAGGCAGGGCGGGGGCTGTCAGCTCCCCCCGCTGGACCTGGGACCAAACTCCTCCAGAGAAACCTCTCAAGGCAATCTTCTTCCCCAAAAAGGTCATGCCTACGGCCAATTTTCCCCAGATTTTGACCTCGTGCCTCACTCGTGCTACTTACCGAAGGCTTGGCCAGCTCGCCCCCACCACTGCTGCCCTTGAAGCCATCAGCAGGGTCCCAGCCATGCACCCACGGCCCCATCCCAAAACCAGGGAGAGGTTTTGTTGCTGACTGCTGAGCACTGAACTATCCCAGCAGCTGATCCCTGCACAGGTTTCCCAATTTCAGCCCCATTGCTCTCTTTGAAGACTCCCCCAGCTCAACTCTGCACCTCGCCTCTGTTTGCAGTGAAGTGGAAAGCAGAGGATGCTATGGGGAAAGACCTTAAGTCCTTAACGATACCTGTAGGATCAGCAGAGAAAAACCCAACCCACCCAGAGGACTTCACCTTTCCTGCTCCCCCTCTGGGAGCTCCCAGAGGTGTTTATGGCTCCAGCCGAGCCGGTGGCACAGTGAGGGGCAGCTGTAAGCCACACGCCAGGCAGATTCCCAGGAAGGAGCTGTTAAGCATTAGCTGGTACTCAAGCAGGCAGTAAGGCATGCGTCTGCTACAGCAGTGTCATGTGCTACTATAAACATAGATTATGTCAGCATGCCTTAGATATGCAACGAGATCCACACGTTCCTTACAGCACGAGCAACTCTGGCACCAGCCCATTCCTATCCATTAGAATGGTTTTCACTTCTTGCTAAGTGCCCCTGCAGCTCCAAACGCCTCCTGCAGCACTACTGATTCATCCAGAAACAACACTGACTTCAACAACCACCTATTTAACAAATTGCAGCCTTGGGATGAAGTGTACAGTGAGGTTTTTATGGAGATGTATGGCACTGGAGCGCACACACAAATAGGAAACACTTGTAACTTGCTAATACATAAAGTGTCTGTTAATATCTGGGACTGTAAATGCTTAATTATGTATGTGGCAAGTCTATCCTTCAATGGTAGAAGTTTCCTACCCAGCATGTGATTTTAATACCCTCTGAAATGGAGGTTTTATAGCACAGCAGAGCAGAATACCCCTCGCTCACGAGACAGGATGATCAATCACCCAGCAGCCACAAATCCTGTACCACAAATTCTAATAATTTTGTACACACAACTAGCTTATGACAGCCAAAAAATGAAATGCCAGAACAACTGCTACTAGGGAACAACAGAACTGAGGATACAGTTTTAGCAGTGCGATGCTGTACATGTAAGATGTAATCGATTCCTTATGGCCAAAATCAAGAAACAGAAGAAACCAATAGAGCTAAATGCAGTACTGCTGAAATAAAATAATATTGTGGTTCTGTGGGTTCTGGGACTTTTATTATAATGTTTAAAGAAGTCTCTGGAAAATGCTACTTGAGCTAAAAATTGCAGGATTATTATTTTTTAAGTGAACTAAAACAGGAGTTGTCTCTGGAAGGGCAAAGGGAGAGAAAAACGTCTTGTTTGTGTTAAACCTCCCCTGCACTCTGCTTGCAACTCAATAGTGCCGTGGGAACCAGGAAATGAAACCAAGGAGAGACAAAGCAAAATTAATCGTGCACCATATGTTGCCTCTGCCGAATCGTGCACCATAGAAGTGAGCAGACAGCACACGTGAGGAAGCGCAGCACGGCTGGCAGCGTGTGGGCTGGGGACAGGTGCAGAAATGGTTAAATCAACTCATTTAAAAGCCAAAGTTCTTGAATGAAGAAAAATCCCTTAAAGACGTATCAATGCAGTTCAGCGTAGGCTTTATCCTCTCCATCTCCAACCTGCCACCGAGTAAGAAACTAAATACGTTTCTCTAATTAAGTCTAATTGCACAAATTACAGAAGGGGACAGCAGTATCCCCTCACTCAGGGCCCAACTCCAGCACCCTGAGCACTGTGCATCCACACGTGGCCACAGGGCTCTGCTGATCCCTTTGGAAGGTGCTTGCCCCATTCACAAACATCTCCAAAACACACAGCATCATTTTTGTCATGTGGGCAGAGAAGCCGTGTTGTGGTTTTTAATTACAGTATATTTACAGGAAAATGATTTCATGGTCAGACTGAATTTCTGAACGCAAACTGACAAGAAGAATTCACTTGTTTGCATTTCTTGAGCCCATCAGTATCTGGGATTTACAGCTAGTGCTGGGCACAACTTTTAGAGTCACCGTGTTCAGATCTCTTCTAAGAACAGTCAAGTCAAAGGCCTTAAGTCTTAAATTTTCCTAATTTGCTCCTTCAAAATGTGGCCCAGTAATAACTTTACTCAATCCCCTCTTTGGGCTAAAAAACAAACTTGAAATAGAAGCGAAATTTCCAATGGCTGAATGCCATTAACCAAAGCCACCAGTAGTGCTGTCCATCCCAGGAGAACCAAAGCCACAGTGCTGTGACAGCTCCCACGCTCCACGTGTATCTCCCCATCACCTTTTGGCCTTCAGGCAGATGGACAGAACTGGAAATTAATTAGCCCAAGAATTACTTGCCAAGCTATCTTCTCCTGTAACAACCCTTTCCAACCCTGTGAAGCCCTGTAAGATGAGAGTGATGTGAAGAAATATCTCTCTTAATGCAACCATGGACAGGGAAACACGTGGCTACCAACATCCCCCACCTCTCCTCCAGCAATGGGGGAAGAAAGGTAGAAAGAAAACAGAAGCACCTAATACCCATAAATCCTTTTTGAAAGGAGGGCCCAAACAGAACGCTGTTTTCTCGCTCCAAAAGCAGCGGGAGAACCTCAGATTTGGAACTGGCAGTGGCACAGTGAAAAACACATCCGAACATTTGGAAGGAGGAGTTGACACATTTTCAACTATTACCCCTTCAAACAACAAATTCCCCATAAATTTTCTGGTTGCACTGGGAGGAATGCTTGTTATTCTCCCCAAGACTTCAAAGAGAAGCAAGCAAGCTGCATCTTCCCCTCCAGCCCCCTTTGCAAAGCTACCAAACCCATATTAAGTGATGGAAACACAACAGATAAGAAAAGCAAGACAGAGCTTCAGAACTAAAAATCCCATCCAAACATTAAAATATTAGTATAGCGCTCCTGTGGCTCAATGGAAGCTGAGTAAAGAAACTCCAAAGGGAAACCTTCCTTTTTTTTTCTTTCTGCTGAATATTTGCTGGGTTTAAAGTTACTGGAAGTCCCCGAGGGCAGCAAGTTAAACATTTTAGAACTCCCCCCACACCATTTGTCTACAATTGTGAAAAAAATACAGCAGCATCTGGTACCAATTTTCCTTCCAGACACACCTCTACCAAAAAATGCTGTGCTTTTGCAAGGACACAGAAAGGAAGGGGAGGGGGAAGGGGAAAGCCTTAACTTTGTCGATCCAGCAGTAAAATCCACGATACTTACTGCAGGGCCTGGAAAACAAAAGAAAAACAAAGAAAAAAGGTCATTTAATTATGAAGATGAAGCATAATCTAAAAAAGCACATAAAAGGGGAAAAAAATAAGCTCTCCATTCAACTCCAACAGGATGACTTCCTAGATAAACTTGATGATGCTGCCCTCATTCTCCCATGTCACGCGTGTTGCTGGCCTGCCAGCATTCACAGCGGGCGTAAAATCACATTTTTTACACCTTTGTTCCCAGCGTGACTCCATCCTCTCTGGCTGCACAAGACCCCAGGCACAGTGCAGGGCATCACCCGCATTCACTGCCTGGGGCATCCCATGCAACCACGGAGCACCACCAGCACAGCCCCTCAACACAGAGGGAGCCCCACGAGTACAAAGAGTATTTTCCCTGTGTTGCTCCATGGTATTTTGGAAGAGGAGCTGGAGATGAACTTTCAAAAGCTCCTCGTTGCCACAGCAGCAGCACAGTGATATGGAGGCCACAGTGATGCAGCAATCCCACAAATCTACAGTAGGTTTTGGGTACCAGTACCATTGGCTGAAGCTGTGGTTAACAGCAATTAATAAACAGCAATAAATAATAACAGAGAGCAGTGCTCCCCTGCTGGGCAGGGGTCTCTGCCACATGCCCTGCTGATTTCTGCAGCTTTCCCAGTGTTTGCCCCAGTTGGTGCTACCCAGAGGTGAACCCTGAGCCCATGCTCTAATGCACTCCACGTTAAATCCCACTTGTGAGGCATCCTAAAACTTGCTGGTTTGTGCTCCTTCATGCTCCATTTCCCAGCTTATCCAAACCAGAAACGAATTACAATTGAAAAAGAAAAAAAATAATGTGGGAAAAATTAAAACGGAGGAAAAAAAATAAAGAATAATTAGCTTTCCTCATTGTGTATTATTCTATAAAGTACAATGAGAAGCGTATTTCAAGCTAATGCATCTTCAAGGTTCTTAAAGTTTGTTTAAAAAATCTCATGTTGAAAAGTTGAATAACAAAACCCCCAAAAGCTGAAGAATAAGAGCAGAAACCAAAGAGCCTGCTGCCAGAACTCAGCCCATTAACCTATGCTTGTCAGCTGAACGTGGCCAGCTCTGCACACAGCCGCTGCCATGTGCCAACTCCAAATCTTCCCCCCTACCCAGAAGTTGACTTTTTTTAGTGTGAAAATTCACTCAGGCTATTAATATGCTCTCCTTGGTTTAGTTTCTTGTGTATACAGAAATCTGTGGATCTAAGCCAGTTTATTAACTGAGAATCGTAAACCTGATTTATTAACTCATATGCCAAGTTACCCACAAAAGGCCTTGTGTAGAAAAGTAAAACCTAAGTCTCAAATAAGAATCAGCCAGGAAATTCTTTTAATATAGGATTTCAATCAGCTACCAATTATAATCTCCTTGGGATCCATTGCCTTTTCCAGCTACCGTTTTCTCCCAGCACACACACAGAAGTGCTCTTTTAAGGCTCCTCTCAACTACCAGAATCAATGTTAGAGGCTTCCTCTATGTGCCACATAGGATGCTCTCTATTGACATTCACGGAGTTAGGTAATCTATACTGGCACATCTGGCCAATAAATCTTCATTAAGGGATAAATTCAAACCTATAGAACCAGTCTTTTCTTCCCTCAGAACAGCATGATGCTCCGGCTTGTTGAACATGTTCTTTAAAAGTTTGGCCACAAGATGCTTGTCTCCTGTAGAAGCAAGGCAGCAATAAACAGGAGCTCAGCCTGTGCCAAGGGGCTGCCTCCTACCCAGCCACCTCTGAGACATGGGCACACTGAAGAATGAATTCAACCAGCTGGAAATCCTTACGATGAACAAAGAACTGGAAACAGACTTTGTACCTTTGAAACTGGATAACAAATTAACTTGTGAGCTTACTTGAGAAGGAGAAGGACAAAAAAATCTGCTCGTGCATGGAATTTGGTCTACAATTGGTTTCTATGATCTGCAGCATACATCACTGCTATGGGTGGGGGACCAGCTGGTATCTGAGTCTGCAAAGGCATAGAAATACTCAGATATGCCATGAGATTCCTCACGAAGCTCAACAGTTGTGCTCAAGGGAGGTGGGATAGATGCCTATTACAGATAAGTGACCCACATTTCCTGACTGACTGAGATGAATGTTATTCTGAATATCCAAAGACCCAACATGGTCTCATCCTTGGCAGTGCACAGACCTAAGGGAGGTGACAGGTCACAGGCAATTGTTTCCGCATATTTTTGAGGCTTGGGAATTTGGGGATAAGCAACCATTTCTGTTTAATCATTTATCACAGAGGCCTTCCTGCCATGACAGCAGAGAGCACTGCTGGGCAGGGAAACCAAACCAGGGACAACTGCTACAGCAGGAAGATGTTCTGGAGCAAGGGTACAACTGATGGGGATCTTCCTAAAGCTCAGCAGACGCCAACGTAGTCCTCACACACAATGGAGTGTGTACAAACTGAAAATGGCAGAATGCAGGGAGCACTGAAAACTCCCAAAGAAAACCCAAGCTCTGCATGATTCCTGCACACAAGAACTTACAGAATAACAACTGCACAACCCCACGACCAAGGGGGGTGGAAATGCCTCAATGCAAAAAACATGGGCCGTCAGGATGTGTAGGGCTGGGAGAGGAAGAATGCTTCTCTGTGCAGAAATTTCTTTGCTCTTCATTAAAAAGAGCCTCAGATTCTTCCCTACTCCAAATTGGGATATTTCTGTAAACAGAACGGATGTAACAAAATATTAAAAAATAAAATAAAATACTTTGAACCAAAACTTTGGTAGAAGTTCAAGCTAAAGAAACAACTGAAGTGAAATGTAAATTTGGAAACCATTGGGCGGGGTGGGGGTGAAGGCTGTTTTATCTCACTTCCAAATTTCAAAACCTTTTCCCTAGAAGTGTTTTTGAAGCACGAAATTCCTGTAAACAGAACTTGCTGCCAGAGACAGCAGCTCTGCCCACACTTCCCAATGAAATAACACTTTGTCAAATAACAGTCCCCCTCCAGGCGTACCCATATGGGCAGTTCTTGTGTGCAAAGCACCCACCCCACTGTTGTCAGAATCAGAGGCTCGTGTCCAGCATCAGCTCTTGCTTCACGTGACAACATCATTAAACGTGATTTCAGCACAGGGAGAAAACTGAATCTGAGACGTGCAGGCTCGCTGTCAGCTTAACGTTCAAAGTCTTCCACCTTTTTCTTGCAGAAGGCTGCAAAGTGCACATAAGGTTGCATTAACTGAAATGCATTTTCTTTCCATGCACCAACGCTTCCTGGGGGGCAGATGCATGAAGGCCATCCGTGCCATGCTTTGTTTCCAGCAGACAAGCAGCAGAACGGAGCTGATTCCTGCCATGGAGCTGGGGCTGTGCTGGAGTGGAGCAGGGACAGCCAGGACCACGTGTGCCCTGCTGCAAGAAGTGCACGTGCCCCAAAGCATTAGCCAGTCCCTGCAGGAACTTCAGCAGAGATTCCCAGGGCCAGATGGCCGCTAGCGTAAATACCGCGGGTCAGATAGCACTGCTTGCCTCCATAATTCTGGGTTTGTTTAGCTGGGCTGACAGCCACAGGACTGCTCCCCAGATATCTGGGCTTCACGCTCACGGTCAGCAAGGAGGTGACAGCACGGACCATGATGCTCAAGTCGTTGCTAGTGGTTTACCCCAATGCTTTCAAGACCTTCTTGAAAAATTTGTAACCATGCCTGCCCCATTTTGAAATCCAAACCATCCAGTGTTATTTAGAATTGGTTTAAAAGTCGTCTCTTATGGTGTCTTTCTGTGGCAGAGTGGTTGTCTTGGTCTGCTTTCAAGATGACGAATTCTTAGAGAAATGTAGAGTTGTTAGATTAACTTCCTTTATGATCTGAATCCATCAGAGCCAAAGGAAAAGGTAAAATCGAGTCTTGGTTTAAATCAACTGGAGACTGCTATTGAAAAGGGACAGGATGATCTCTTTAAAAGTTTCTCTGCTTGCTTATAAGAGATGCAGATTGAAAATCTCAACATTAATCAGAAAAAGTTTTTCAACGTTATCATTTTAAGAACTGCCAGGAAAAGCTCTCCCCTTGGCAGGGCTGGAACCAGAGCTGCGCCTTCTGGCTTGACAACAGTGTTTGTCTGGAGGTTGTAAGACCATAACCACATCTGGCCCCCGGGGATGGATGCTATCATGCTAGGCAAACAGTGTTTTATTCACATTTATCAGCTGTAGCGAAGGAACAAGAACCTGGTTTATGTGTGGTCAGGTTCTCAAATACAGAAATATATATTCAAGCTATCTATGAAAACAAACATCTGGCAGCTCGGCCAAAAGCAATATACAGAGGGAAGTCTGCTCTCTGTGTTTCTATCTGTGGCAGAGCAGAGCAGGCCCCAGGGCTGCACTGCATCACACACATTTAACTGCTTTGCCCCATTGGGTGTTTGAGAAAAGATACATGTTATTAATAACTATTTTTTCCTTCATTTTTATAACTTGTGCTTTCCTGTTTGTCCCGTGTTGATTCACCAGCAGCTTTTTGCTGCTCCAGTGGGATGCACGGACAGCTGCAATGTGAAGTTAAACACCACGATCCAACACTGATCTGATTCAAATTTCTCTGCCTTCCAAATACGCTTGGAGCTCATCAAGGGGTTGTCCCCACAACCTGTCCTGAGGGCACAGGGACACCCAGGGCTCAGTGACTCCACCTTCGTGCTGACTGACTCATGCAGCACTCATGGATGTGCTGTGGCACAACAAAAGTGGCCTTCAGAAGCTCTCATGTGAAGCAAGGAGAAGACAAATGAAACACTAGGACACACTCACGTTAGGTGCTCCTGAACTTTGATAAGGGCTAGAGAGACCTTGGAAAATGCTTGCATAAATACCTGCATATAAATGTACCAGATTCCTTGCCAGCTGCCCTTGGTTGAATGGTGTACCCCAGTAATGGCTTTCAAGAGTACTCTGATGTTTAAAAACAAACAAATGTGAAAAATTCAAAGCCAGCTGGTGGTTGTTCCAACAGCCTGCCTGCTGAGAAAGTGGGGTTTGGTGAAGTAGACTGGGATCCTGCTGCTATCACATTACCTCTGCCCTGGCTGCAACTGATGCTTCATGAGCAAACACCTCAGAAACACAGGGTGAGATGGCACTGATGAAGAGAAGGGAAATGCCTGTCTGCCCTCCACATAGATCAGCTCCCAGCCCACAGCACTAACAGCCTGATTCCCTATCCCCATAGTCAAAATAAAAGAAAAAAACATTAGAAATAGCTGGCCAGAAAGTTATGTCTTTGAAAAAACCCAGTGGGGCGTCTGCTGTAGCCAACAGCAGCAGAGAGCAGCCTTCTGGATACAAAAAAACCTGACTGCTCCCCATTAATTCACTTAAAATTCAACAGCTTAAAATACAAGGAGTGTAAAACTTTGTCTGCTGTTCTCTGACAAGACTTTCTGGGTATTTTCCTTTACCAAGATGCAACTGTTCTTAGAAAGAGCAACACGAACTACAGCTCTCCCCTCTCCAACCACACTCAGACCTAAAAGCAGAATGTGAACAGCACTGCTCTCCTGCCCACACAAGCTCAGTGCTTTCTCAGTTCACAACACAAAAGAAAATTCACTAGACAGTAAAACAACAGAGATGCAGAACCAAAAGCCTTAGCAAAGGTAGACATTCCCATCCAGGCAAGCCTGGGTTTGAGCAGGAGCCAGCCCATGGGACATGTGACAGCCTCGGTACCAGTGGGGTAACCATGGTGCTTACCAGGCTCTCCGCGCCGTCCGGGCTTCCCTCGTCTCCCTGGGGGGCCTGTGGAAAGAGAGATGAGGGTTAGTGATGGGCACACCACCAGCCCTGCTCCTCACACCCAAAGCACCGCCTGCCCACCCCACCTCCCAGCTACCACACGTAGGCCATCGGCCTCCAGCACAAAATACATCTGTACAGTGAAAAAGAGCAGGGAGAGGCTCCCAGGCAAGCTAGGAAGGAGTTGTTGAAGTTATCGTGTGTGTGGTACAGCGATATGGGTCTTAAGTGCTCCAAAAATTCAGAAGAAAGTTGCAGAACCTGCATACAGATTCGTGCTCTGCGGTGCAGCTGCAGTTCTGGGCAGTCCGTGCACCATGCACGTGGCTGCTGCAGTTCTGCACATTACAGCAATGACCCAAGCGAGGAACAGGAACCTTTTCTTACTAATTTGAGTCAAAAGTTCCCACACTGACTGCTAAAACAGCCTAGATCCCATCACATAACTGCAGCCTCATGCCCAAGTCTCAGACATAAAGCTTTGCTTTTTGTCTGGGCCAGCTGGGCAGCAACCAATAGTCAAAGGTCAGACAGCTCCGGAGGAGCGTGTTCTTGTTGGGAGCCAGCAATGCTAACAACCAAAACAAGAGCTCATTTTTTTATCTGAGAAACTACTCTGCTCCCTCTCCTTTCTGCTTTTAGGCAGAAAGGCCCATAAACAAAGATCGCTAAATGTTTCTGTTCTCCTGTCAAGATTTCCCCCTCTGCAAAAACTCCTCCATTCCCAAACATGCATTGTTTTCCAGGGCGTAGAAATGCCCATTCCAATGCCAGCCATCGGATCAGGCCAAGTCTACCCTGTTCAAACTACTGATGCTGCACTGCTGTAAACTGCTCACTCTCTCCTTTTTCCCCTAATGTGACTAAAAGGTAAAAAAACCAACAAAAACCCACACAGCAGCAGCCTCCCCCACACCCACTGCAGGGGCTGCTCCAAGCATGGTTCCTCCTGAACGCACTCAATCAAACGTTGATAGTTTGACTTTGCTTCTTTGGAAGGGGGCAGGGGATGTCCTCGTGGAGCCCTGGGAGGGAGAGGCTGAGTTCAGAAGCAAGCACCCAATGATTCAGCATCAGTGCCTGTAGCTAAGTGAGGGGAAGTCTGGTGCTGAAGGGTGAACGTGCAGAGGGTGGTAAATGTGATAAACAATGAGAGAAATCAAAGATTCTCTTTAAAAAATAATTTAGAAAAAAAATCAGTTTTACATTTAAAGGGATTTCTTAACTCCTTCACACCTCTACATCATGTAATACTGTCTCTACGGTCTTCCCTTTCCAGAAATCAACCTGTAAGAAGTAATGCACGGAAGTATGAGTACAGCAACCACTGAGACAAACTAAAGCAGAGGACAAAGACTGACCGTCTTCCATTCCAATTGCTGGGTTTATCTAAAAAGAAAAACAAAGTTCAAAAAAGTGGATTTGGAGAAGCGGGAAAAATATATTTTGTAAACCAGGGCTAGGATCCTGCTGCCACTGGATGTCTGACTGTGGAAAAGTCTCTCATGAGAGAGAACTTCAGTGGGGGCTGAAGGAGAGAACACCATGTCCAGAGCACTGCTGGGCTGTGCCATCAGGTCCACAGCCATCCCCGAGCATCACCACCCCTCCTTGTCACTGCAAGGGACAGAAGAGTGCATCCTGCAGGGCCAGACAACACTGGAGCACGGGGCAGAGCAAGCACTCAGAACATCTCCTTTCAGACCCCTTCGGGAGACTACAAAGGGCACTAAGGAGGCCTGGGAATTTGTCTGAAGATAAATTGTGGCTGTAAGCTGTTACCTAATGACTCCATCTCCTATGATCTTCCAGTTTGATGCTTGTTCAATATAATTAAGATTTATGTTGCATTAGCATCAATTGGGTAATCGCTGAGACTTTCTTCTGACCATACCAGCTCCTCTGTATCAGTGCTGGGAGTTCTTTATTTACATTTTTACGAGAGACAGTTTGGGAGAGGAGAATGGATCCAAAGCATAAAGCAGTCTGCTTTTAAACAACTTGTCACGTTCAGGCTAAACAGCCCTAATCCAGAGCACAACGTGCTGCTTCTGACAACACCGTGAGCTTTCCACTGACACGATAGATTTAATAATGCAAAGGAAAAGCGTGAAACACACTGCTATGTGGAAGCATTATGAGAAAGAGCCGATAGGTGCACCTAAGGGACAGATGCTCAAAAAGAAGGTTAGAAGTTCCTGGTAAGCAGACTGGATTGACTCGGCTGTTCCACTGGGTAGTGGCCATGTGTCATCTGCTGCGGGTGATGAAATGAAAAGCTGTAAGTCAATATTGTTTTATAACTCACATGGAGTATTATCAAGAGCACAAACCACACATCTCTCTGTAGCACAGCAAACTAATCCCGTTTGAACTAATTTACCCAATGCAAATTGGGCCCCCTCTACTAACTCTATTCTGTCAATACCAGGAAAACAGGTCTAGCATGTGAAACACACCATGTGTGCCATCTCTCATAATTAAAACAAACTGGACATTGTCAGAGGCAGGGGGATTAACAGCTATCACAGTCACCTCAACTTCATGAGCAAATTACTGCCCACATCACTGCTGGACATTAGGTAAACTGGTGTTCACTAATACAAAGGTGAGCTTTAAATGCCAGCAAGAAGAAGTGCCCGATATCACAGCCCAGCAAAGCCTTACCACGTTGTGATCTCAGCCAGGAGCACCAAGAGTACATGCAGGGATTGTTTTTCCAGAGGCACTCACCTCTACCTCATCGTGTTCTAACACGGGATTAAGTTTTACACCATTTTTGGAGGGCTCACCCACTCACATGTTGGCGCTTTTAAAATCTTTAATTTTTGTGAGCTTGAAGTCATTTAGATTGTTTCCCCTTTTTTTTTTCCTTTTGGCAGTTTTCAAATTGTCTTCAATGAAACTATTTCCCCCCTGAGCCCCCATTGAAAATGAGTCAACCAGAAGAATAGCTTGAACAAATTGGTTGGTTCAGCCACGCTCAGAAAAGCAATTTTCTTTCTTTTTTTTTGGGGGGGTATTTTTTCCCATATGGCTTTACTTAGAAGGCAGGAGACCTTTGCAGTGTACCACAGGGTCTGGTGCAGAGCCCTGGGAGACTGCAGCCCTGCCTGAGCTGTTCCTGCACAAAGGCCAATTTACTTTCTTATTCCCTGGGGAAAAGTTTCATGGTTCACGGACAGAAGTCAGGCCCTGCGATGCTTGCTCAGCTGATACTCATCAGGTACTCAGGTCGGGCTGCAGACTGAGACCACGGATCTGAGATTAAACAGTTTTGGGTCACAACATGTTGCGTGAACCCTCTTGGCTTCGGATTCCAACAGACCCAAAGACAAAAAGCAAATACCAGACACAGAAACACACAGCACCCCCAGTTTTCCAAAACAAAACTAAAAAAAAAAAAAACGCACCAGATTCATTTCAAATTTGGTCCGAGCACCCCAAGAACTCTCTGAAATCCTGGGCTATGCTTTATGTTAGTAGAAAAGCCACCCAGATAGCAACGTCTGGTTATTAGTAGAGGAAAGCTCCTTGCAGTTCAATGTGCAAGTCAGTTGCACTCAAGATACAGGAAAAAAAGCAAAGAATTATTTTCCTTCTCATACCTCCACGCAGACCTTACTGAATGAGGGTGCAAGGAGGGGGATGCTGTGTGCTGGGGAGTTGTGCTCAATCTTGGGGAAGAAAGTGCTCCAGAAACCAAACTGGAGCAGCTCGGCAGCATGTCAGTGGTTCTGCTTTGCCTAGAGCAGTCCAGAACCTTGGCACCAAAAATGTACAGCCACAAAGTCCTCTTCAACTACAGCTGAGCTAAAACTAGGGGGTCCCAGTGAGAAGGATGGGATGGGGCACACAGCTGGGGGGAACAGACAAACACTCCAAACAAGATGTAGCAGAGAGTCCAAGTCCCAAATCTAACCATCACCAACACCAATGACACCAATGATGCCAGCACATAAAATACATTTAGTTTGGTTTGGCACAGCTCCTTCAGACCAAATTTGGGATATTTCACTGTTTTTATAAATTGTAGCCAACAAAGGTTTCCCTTCCTATGGGTGGATTCTTGTTGTACAAAGAAAAATGATACTCAAGATCATATTATATATAAATTTTACTCTTTTAATACCTCATACATACAGAAACAAACTGAAGTGCCGATTATGCTCCATTTACAGCAACTGAAATTGTGCCATATGCAGAGCATTCTGAATCCACCCCCACTCTTAAATCATTTCTTCCTTTTTCCTCACACCCAGAGACAGCTTCTTCAAACAGTCAAGTGCATGCAGCTCTTTTGTTTAGTCACCAGGGCATGAAGATAAACTGAATTTGAGATATAAATTAAGAAGTGACTGGAATAAAGCCACAATTGCACTTACATCAAACATGGAATTTTTTCCTTTTGTTATGGCTGGGCTTACTCAGGCCATTTTCTGATAATACCCTGGCACAGCTGCAGCAAAACACAGGGCAGGAGCAGACGTATGGAGAACACCCCACTTTATTTTTAAAACAAGAGGATGCATGTTTTGGCAGCTGTGTACGCTGCCACATGCAAGGTAGGAAGGTTTACATGGCAGATTTCGGCTCTCCACATCTGCACTGGTGTAAATCCTGGACAGAGACGGTAGCTTTGAAAAGCTTTCAGAGAGTAAGCATGAATGTTCTGTGTAGGGGTTTGCATTGCTTTATGAGAACAGTGGCCATCTCTGTTCATTGTACCCATACGCTCCTACACACTCTGAACTCCTAGTGAAGTTGAAAGCAGCACGAGCAAGTTGGGCTTCTCTCGAGATACTTGCTAAGTAGGCAAATCAGGCAGAGTTTTGCCAACACGAATCTAGCAAATTAACAGATCCCTTTTTCTGCAATGGATACAAACTAGAAAACCACTGGGTGGTAGAGCTGAGGGAGAAGAGCAAAGTGGAAATCACACTGGAGCCCTCCAATAGCATTTATAGATATTCATCAGCCTTATTAAAGCATCTTCAATATCAGGCAAATCGAAGCATTGTTAGCTACAACAGGTGAGCAAACATACACTCAAAGGCTGCTTTTTCAGAAAGCATTTCCAACCTGGCTTTTTTCTGCTAAAACACTTGGAAACACAAAGCCATCTCCTGGAAGAGGCAAGTCACCAGTACCCAAGTAGGCCCTAGTGACCAGGATGCCCAACTATTTATCAGGTGGAGCATCACCTTGCTTGTATCGGTAAATCCTCCCATACAAAGTACCAGCCTGCTTGCAAAAATAAGAAACACGTAGACATGTTGTGAATACCCCTACAGCATAGGAAATTGCTGTGCATTTCCTATAGTAAAGCACTTATTCTCTTCCCCCCCCCCCCCAAGAACTGCTGAACACTTCTATAAGGTAAGCAAGATAACAAAGCACTTATTGCTTCCCTTGGTTTTCAGTTACAATCTCACATTTAAACAAGTTTGACATGTTGGATTACAAAATCTCTAGTGTAACATTCAGATCTGACACAAAGTACTTGGGTTTTGATGAATTGCATTTTTGAAACACGGAAGTACTCAAAGCTAATGAGTATTATCTGCAGTTGGAATTAGCTGTTCCAGATCCAGGATACCACAGCAAAAACTAAAATGTTCTTTGTCATTTCCCATATTACTCAACATGCAAGAACCATAGCAGAAGAGAAACCAGCAAGGCAAAGCTTTGAGAGCAGCTAAGTAACAGTTTCTCATATCTCAAAAAGATCCCTGTAACTAAACAAAGAAATATATACATTATAGACTTTAAGCAAGCAATCATGTGCTATGTATTTAAATGCTATTCTTACAGAATAACAATCACCAAGGTTGGAAAAGACCTTCAAGATCGTGCAGTCCAACCACCCACCCATCACCAGTATTTCCCAATAAACCATGTCCCATAGGATCACCAAGGTTGGAAAAGAGCAACCTGAACACATTTGAGGATGTAGGCTGTGGTGAGTGACCCACTTCAGCAGGATTTTCCAACCCTTGCTTCTTTACTTCCTAAAAACAAATATGAAATCTGCCATGTGCAAACCACAAAGCAAGCGAAGGATGGGGCCAAGCTGATCATGAGATCAACCCTGCAGCGATCATGCTAACATCACCAACAGATTTAGCTTCCACATGACCAATCAACTTTAACATAAAAATCAAAGTTTTCCTGCTCAGAACTCATTCTGTGCTGCACTATGACAAGCCACAATGACAAGAGTTATCCATCAAAGAAATGTAAGCCATTTCTGGGAGCTCTTCCTATTTGCATTGCTTTAGCTCCAGACCAAGGTTCCACGCTGTTGTGTGCTTCAAATGGCAGAGCAAAATCTCACCTTAATGGAAAAGAAAAGACAAACAAAACCAATAAAACCAAGTTCTTCCATGCAGAATAAATTCAAGGAGAAGCGGCTGTGGGTAGGAGTACTTTCCCCTACGTGGTGGTGCAAGTTAGCCACCACCCACACAGACATATTCCAGCAAACACTGCAGACCAAGGGAAACTAAAGAAAGCATCACTGAGTATTTAAATTTTGCTCTAAAGTGACTACAGGCACCATTTGCAGTTTCTATTTTTATGCTGAACTTGGCCAGAAGCAAAAACCCTTGACTGATTTTAATGACTGACTTTGAAAACCTAATTGTATTACATCATTTTAGCTTCCAAAAATCCTGCTGTCTCCAATGACCCATCGAGGTGGTGAGCAACATGCTGATGAAGGCTTTGTGAAATTTAAGTAAAAACACAACACTGCACCAGGCAGTAAAGAAATTAATCAGATTTTATCACAACGACAGCAGTGTGACACAAATAAACCTCTAAACTGTGGACATTAGGTTGGCTGCTTCAGAATAATCTTGTCCAATACAGAATATCAGATCCCAAGGCACAAACATATGCAGCTACAAATAAAAGCACACTGCAATACGTCCCCCTGTTACATTTCCTTGGAAAAACTTTTATGTCCAAGTCTGCCACCAGCAAATCCCTGAAGCCAGAAAATCACAGCAGACAGTTCCGGGAGAGAATTCTGCCAGATGAATGACACTGCAGCACAGAATAGGGCAGGAGGTGGTTACCAACTGCACATTATCCAATTGACTGCTGGTGCCAGTCACAACACACGAGATGAACAATCTTTTCGACAATGTAATTTAAAGGAAATATGATTCAGCTGTCAGGAACTCTGCTCTACCAGTAAACGCATCACTGGAACGACTCTGAGAGAGGTACTTGGAGTAATGCTATTAAAATGCCACTCAGCACACGGGAAAGGGCTATTATTAACACTGCCGCGACCTTGGAGAGCTGGAGATTTGTCTGATGATGGTGGCAACAGATGCAAAACGATGCTGCTCACTGTCAGGAAAACCTCTACCCAGAAGCTGGTGGGATGGAAGAGTTGCCAGCAGAAATGCAGGTAAAAGCAGCATGCAAATTGGGCAGATCATTCAGTGCGTGCAGGAGACAGACCACGTGGCCCCAGGGATTTTTACCCCATTTTCTCTGACCATGATTTATTTATTTGTTTTTTAACTGTGCATAACGTAACAACACATTTAAACTCTTAAAAGATGCATTTTTTAATAGAAAAATGCTCAAGAAACAGCACAAACTTCTAAATACATGTCTCAAGGTTTCATTTTTAGTAAATCCTCTGTACATGCCTCGAGGTTATGCCCTGTGATAAGTCTGGAGTAGCTCTGAGATTTGCCCATACAACTGGGTAGCAGCTAAAGCAGTTGCCATCACAGGAGAGGATTTGAATTGTCTTTGCCACGGGGCTTTTTCCCTCCTTCTTGTCCATACATTTGCAATAAACCTTACAGGAACTTAAGCTCTAGCAGTACACTCACAGCACAGTTCAGTGAGCGTGAAGCAATTTAGATTCTCTGGAAATTAAAACCTTTTGTGAGCAGGCAAGCACACAGCAGTAGATTTGACAGATAGAGCCCATGTCTAACAGGCATGTAGCAAAATATTCTGCCTCTTCTACTGATAAGAAAGTTCCCTTCTTGGTAATTCCACCTTCTTCCTAAAGCCTGTAAACCATTGGTTCAAGTTTAAGCACCACAGAGGCACAGTATCTTTATTTATTTTAAACATTTCCCTCCGTCCTCCCAGTAAGATAGAGGTGTGTTGGCATGGAGGTGGAATCAGATAACTGGAAAACAACTGCCCTGCATCTATTTGCTCCTGGTTATCTCCTCTATTAAAGAGCTTTCAAAGTTCACTTAAGCCATTTGGGTATCTACCTTGTCCCCAGTTAAGCTCTCCTCTGAGGGCAAAGCTTTGATGCCAACAAGCTCAACACTGAGCTCTTCAAGACAGCCTCTGTTTCTGGCTGTGGTGAAAGAGGTTTACATGGGAAAGCATGTAGAGCAGCCAAGGAAGGGCAGTGCAAAAGAAGCAGGAGAGAAAAGTAAGGACAAGATCTGAGACGAGAAGACTTAAGGAAAAAGAAAAAAAAAAATCAACAAAATATATCAAAAGCCAATTGCATGAATGGCTGGAAGAGTCTCCAGATATATTACAACACACCCATACATCATGCTGGACTAGCCTGCCATGGATGCATTATCCTACTTGAGGCATAACTTGCAGAACTGGAAGAGAGAAGAAGAGTCTCAGCCTCATGGAATCTTCCTACATCAGGGTTGAAATTATGATGGAAAAAATGTCAAATAAAGTGATTTCACCTCCAGAGCAGCAGAAACAACGTACTTTGTTCTCACAAATTGGGACCAGGTAGGTTGGCACGAGGTCTTTGGCAAAGAAACAATTTACCCTCAAATTTGAGACCAGAGCAATAGCATTAGATCACTTACTCAGACTTCAGCTGTGAGCAGCTGTTTGGCTTTTATTTCACACAAAAGCTTATACTGTAAAAAGGAATTCCTGGCTGGTATTCAAATGCTATATTTGCTCATAAGCAGTGTTTCTCATTTTAGTCCTGATAATGCAATGAAATCAGTGACGAAAAATTTTTACAGAGTTGTAAAGGGGGAGAAAAGGTATTTCTCTGTAGAGATGCTGCACTTGTTCTGTTGAAATGCAATACTCAGACCACGAGTTTTCACCGTGCTCAATTTTTATCACCAAGCTTCTCCTCATTGGATGTAATTAAAGATACAGTTGTCTTCTCTGACAGCTCCGGGCAGGCACCAGCTTTGCTGTGTGCAAACTGCTTTCCCACCCACCCGAGATCCTTCCAACAATGGAACAGATGAACTTTTATGGATAATAGTTTCCATTATACAGACACAACACGTGCTGCAGCAATATTTGCTTCTTTGGCAGAGTGGTGTTTCCTGTAGCAAGTGCAAACGATCAAACAGAGTGAGCCCTTTTACTGCTGTATCCGACCTGCACTGCACAGCTTCCAGCAGGAACATGCTGAGGTGTTGGCAGCCATGCGTTGGAATTCTGGTCCATCAAAGCAATTTCTGACTAACTGAAGAGCAGCCCTTGGCCTGCCACTACTTCCGTGTCAAGAATTGGTTACGGTTAATTACAATTGCCATCAGAAGGAAAGGCAATGAAGGTCAGCAGCCATAGATTTGGAACATCTCTTTGCTCAGCTGCTGGGATGGCAGTGGGGCTGCCAGCTTGCTGCAGGCTGAACAATGACTGAGCAATGAGACCGAGCACAAACAGCTGTAGGAAGGCAGGAATTAAAAATAGGTGCGTTGGCACGTACAGAAACATAGCTGAGATACCAGAAAGCACGCTGACGTTTCTTTGGTGTGCACCATGCCTTGGTGTTCAGCGCCAGGTGGGAGCAGATGCAATTGAAGACATGGCACTCCAGAAGTTGCTGAGGCTGACTTTGTTAGAGCCCATTTCTACCACGCCTGGGGGCTGCACTGCCCCAGATTCAGTGACAATGGATGTTTTTATTTCGGTGTGAAGAGGGGATGATCTATTGCTTGCACACCTGGGGAATGTTTCAGTAACAACTTCATTGCAGACTGAAGTATCCTGAGCCAGCACGTTGCATCAAGCTGCTTCCAAGTACACGGCTTTCCAAGATGAGAGGTGGTCTGAGAAGTCCTGCAAGGGCACATTAGTTTCCCAATTACCAAAAATTACCACTGTGATTTGTTTAACCATGTTCCTTTGCTTACTTGATGCATCTCTTCTGATGAATCGTTTGTTTTATCTGTCTGCTTCAGGATTGCTGGTCTTGCAAAAAGCTCAAAGCCAGAGTGAAGAGACTGACTTAGTTCAGCTGCTCCTTCTACAAGCTAAATCTGTTCCCAAATGCATCTTTCGAGGGTACTCAGACTGTTTTCAGCTCCAAATTTCCAGTCGCCTGTAGAGCAGTGCATTCTCTTTTCCAGTTTTGGAGTGGGGAAACAAAAGCACAGGTTTGATAGGACAGAAGGGCAGCGTGGGAGATACAAGTATTGTTCTTCTTAAAAGCAAAAAGCATCTCAGGGAACAAATAGGAAATATAACTTATTTCTGACAATACGAAGGCGCAAACTTTTAGCTCCATATCCATCATTTTTGTGTCATCTGCAGGTCTCAGAGATCAGCTAAACAAATGCTGGATCACCGCTCGGCCTCACCAAAGATTTCCAGGAACGAGGGTCAGAGTTTTATGGAGGTGAGTTACTGTTCTTTAAACATGAAGATAAGATGAAAAGAAAGAGGCAGTTATTATGAGCAAAGCTATCCAATATGTTACTAAGTTTGGATCCTACCATCAGTTTCCACTTGTATTTTGAAGCAGCCAAGTTTGAGAAAAATGATGCAAAATATGGCAGAAACAGGAAACAAGTTCAGAGAAAGGAGACAGGGAAACACACAAGGCACCCAGCACCTCTGGTTTGGTGTCAGGGTCAAGTACAGCGGGGGGACCACGTGTCCAGAGCTGCTGATACAGGGGCAGGGGTGACACAACAGTAAGGGATTCAGTTTGCAAAACAGAACCAGCACATGAGATTTCACTCCCCAAATAAATCAGATTCAATCATTTCACGAGCCATTATCTTCCCAATCATATGCTTCTGTAATCATACAAAGGCTTTGTTATCATTATTAAAAGAAGGCTTTCCAAGCCTACCTGGCTCTTGAAAGCCAGAGGAGTGGGCTCGTCCCTCCCCAAAGCAGGGCAGGGGGGCTGGCCTTCATCTTTCATTGATTATTATGCGATGCCTATCACCACATCTCGCCAAGCTTTTAACTGAAATCAGGCTTGAGTTTAACACAACACAATAAGCTGGATCCTGCTTTCAATTTTGTTTTCTGGGTTCCAGGATACGCTTTTAAATGATTGAAGTACTGGAGCAAATTTCACCTGAGGATCTAAAAGTACTTAAAGTAGAAACCTTGAGAGTCCAGCATGAATATAGATATATGGCTGCTGAATTCTGAAGTAGAGATAAATGAAGCCTTTGGAAAGGCAGCTAACCACATTTAAGGCTGTAATGGCTGGAAATGACTGCTGAACATCAGAAAAAAATGTATCTAGATTCCCACTTCTGCTCTCTAAACCATGATCCATGAGGCCACAATGAAAGGCTGGAAGTCAGTCTGGCCCTCATTATCTGCATTTGCAACATATTCAGGTCTGTGCATCTGTATCCTGGAAAAGTCCTGCATGCTGGTAGCAGCCTTTTCTGGGATCACGACATTTTCAAACCACTGCTTCAGCCCTTATTTCTCCCCCCTGCAGATGAAAAGTTTCTAGCACATCTGACTCATTCCTCCAAGAACTGGGTTGCTGTCATTTGATTATTAGTCATTAATCACGACCAGCCTTTCAGCATTTACTGCATCCCCAGCTGCGCAGGGCACAGCCAGTTTGTGTTACAGGATGGAACCCAGAGGGATTTCAGGAATACTGTGCAATGGTGCCCCAACAGAAAGAAAAATCCAAACCCAAATATTTCCCCCTGTACATTTTGTGAAACGTTTATAAGAGCTTCCCTCCCTCCAGCACGGAACAGAATACCTAGAGGTGCAAGGATTTGCTCCCAGAAGTTGACAGGCACGTTTGTAAGTCGGTGCTGCACACTGAAGAGTGGCTGCATGGACCTGCCTGACCCACACCCAGGGAGCCCACTGCAACCAGCCAGGAATTCGGTGTCATTAGGCTTTGCTTGAGAGGGAGGTGTTTCCCTCCCCAGAGGTAGATAGGTGGAATAACCCACGTTACTGGGGTGAAAGAAAAACATGAGGAATGCCATCTGGTTTCTGCATAACTTGGCTGTCAAACTGCTCTCGCGTTGATGTTTCTGTTTCTTATCTTTTTGCTTGTGTTGGAGCTAAAACAAGATCCATCTGAGCAGAGGACCGGCTGTGCAGCTCAGCTCTATGGCTCTCCATTCCCAGGGCTGCAGCCCTGTGCAGCACGCACACCCCCTCCAAGGGACAAAGTAGGATTGTTTTACCTCTGTGAGAAGAGCTAGCAGTTATAACGCTGTCCCTATTCTCACAGTTCTAACGCCCTCCTACTGCAGACTAAGGCTTTTCTCACCCTCATGTTCCTCTGGCACTGTTACATACGTTTACATTTGCTGTAATACCATAAAGTAGAGCAAATCTCGCAAATGCTCTGCTTAAATCCGTGTAATTAACCAGACCCACCAAAACAACAACAAAAACTGAAAAAAGAAACCTAACCAAACAAAACCAGCAAACCCAAACCAATCTGTGTCAGATGCATAGAAATCAGAAAGTCTCTACCCCCTTATTATCACAAGTGCTCCCCCCGTCCCTCCAGCAGCTGCATGGCCATGGAGGGGAGCAGCTACGGCTCTGACTGATTAGGGGCACGAACAGGCAGAGGTGAGCTGCTGACTGACAGGTCAGTTTCCATTTGTCTGATTTTGCTTGGTAAACCATTAAAAACTTGTCAAACAAACACCGCAGTTCATCAGTTCCCCGTGAAACCCCTGCCAGCTCTGTTCCCCCTGGAGAAGGCAATTACCTTATTTATAGGGATCAGGGAACAAATGCTGCATTTCTTTTCTGTAATCATTTATTAATTGCTCTCATATTGAAAAGTGACTGGTAAAATAAATGAGATCCAGCCCTGGCTCATCTCACTACAACACTGCTCTTTGCAGAAGTCAGGCATCCCAGAGCCAGCTCCATGCCTCCCCATCCAGGACCTGAATGGGAAACTGGAAAAAGCATTTAAGAAGACAGGTACCTGTGCAATGGAGGAAAGAGAATTTGCAGCTCCGATACACCCAGCTTAGCTCTAGCACTGAGTATATCATGCCATTATTGTTATAGCAACCAGCAGACTGTAGCATGTCTCGCATACAAAGGCACGACACGCTATACACACACAACTCCTGATCCAAAGACACTATCTGATCTACACATCCAACAACAAAAATGAGTTTCAATGGGAAACGGATGGAACGAAGAAGAGGATAAACAAGAGCAAGGGTACGACCAGAAGTTTCCCATGGTCACTCAACTCCAGCAGCAGTGACTCACGTGGGTTTGACAGTGCCACGGCCGTGCCATCGAGGATTGCTTCCTGCAGCCCTGTGGATGGCATTTCTCCCTTCAGTTCTCACCTCCTGGAAAAGTCCCTTTTAAACTTCAGAGGTATGAACTCTGCCCTGAAACAGCAAAGCTTTCTGCAGGGTTGTCCCCCGCCCCACCGCCCCGACTTTTATTTTAATTTTATTGTTTTTTAATTATAGCAGGAAATTGCAAGAAACTAAAGTAAACTGGCCACTTGACAATCACTAGAAAATATTTACACTAACGTAACTATAACTGCCCAAAGCAAACAAACAATTGCCAGAAACAGGACTTAAGTTGATAGAATGAGAAATAAACACAGGAGTAACAGATGGGTTCAGCACAAGACCTTCGTGTGCACACAGATCTGTCCTTGCTCAGGCACCTCTGAGCCCCAGAGCCCCGTGCCACCTCCTGCTCCTGCCTTCACTGTGCTGTGGACTGGGACACACATCAGTGCCTTCACCGAAGCACCTCAAACTGGAAATCCAAAGGATGTTCTCACTGCCCCTGCATTTACAGTGGGCAGTGATGGAGCCCAGGAGCAAGGGAAGCTCAAGGAGGTTTGCTGCCTGGATAGCACAAATAAATCAGAGGCATTTCACAAAATTCTCAGCTTCAAGCAGCTGCAATACCAGCACCAACTTGCCACTTCCAAGCAAGTGAACCAAGGGCACTGGTGACTCTGTCCTTTTAAGAAGGGCCACGATGTCATACATATGGTCACACAGCCATTGCTCAGCCAGCTTGTGCAAAAACAGATGGATGCTTTTACACCTGACAAACCTGCACTGCCTCACTGGATACTGAAACAGAACTGCTCCGACAGCTCCAACAACCATAGGAACGGCTGAAAACCACTTTGTTCCTGAAGCTTTGCATCAATAGCATCCCTCACCCTGTCATTAGAGGGAGCAATTAACACCCACACAGCACAGACCTGCACCTTCTCCATTTTCAGCACTTACTGACTGTGGACAAAAATCCACATTTTCTGCTGCATATCCAGAAATGTAGATTGCTGCTTGCATTTGGAGCCTGGGCAGCTTCATCCTGAATTAAGCTTTTTTCCCCATTACTGAGGCACATGGAAAAGGGACAGGAGCACCAAGCACCAGTTTAGACCCATCCCACATCCCAGGCAGCCAGCAAGCTGGGGAAACCTAAACACACGGTCAAGGTCAGTTTTGTTTTGCTTCAGTATTTTGGTATCCTAAGCTGTTGAATTTAATTTTCATCTTTTTGGTCTGCTATCTTGCTCTGGAAGCTTTACACAAGCGGTCACATATCTGATATGCATTTTGCAAAAAGGAATTTCCACCTTTGTGAGAAAGCAGAGCCCTTTCAGCAGGTCACTCAGACACTATCGTGACACGCATGGAGCAAGAGCTTACAGAAGAAATTAATTCAGCACACAGAGAGCAAAGGACATTAGACCTGCCAAGAGAAATATTAACTTTTCTCAAATGTAAGCCTGTTTGACATTGTTTTAACCATAATAATTTGCATACAATGCACACATTGCACAAAACCAGGCCAACTAATGACAAGCAGGATAATTTCACAAAGCAAATAACAATAGGGCAGAAAGTCAATTTTTCCTCCTGGGATTTCAGGTATTTGAGCCCCCCAAAACTGCAAACCAAGCAGAACTGAACAAGCTCAGGGTACTTTTGTGCTCCTACTCAACCCCAGGCAGAAACACGCATTGCACACATAATTTTGCCATCCCTTCCCACTCCATGGGAAAAACAAGCTCAGAAAGCCCACAGCTCCTGGAAACAGAGCGGCCAGTTTGGAAACGCATCAAGCATGCTTTATCCTATGCATTTCCACCCTCAACAACAGCAGCCCCACACTCGCCCACCATGCCACACTGATCCCAGTTCAGCCATTCTCAGCCTCTGCCAATTATCCCAACCCTGACCTGCGGAGTGGCGAGATTTAATCCTCCCCCTGAAACGTTTCCAAGCCAGATTTAAGTTGCCAAGAAAGAGTCCGCATTCCTCAATTTCTATCACCCTTGGCTATATGGCGTGTTGGCTGAATTATCTTAACAGAAACACATAAGTAATCAAATGTGAGTGCATGCACATCACCACCTCCAGAGAGAAATCTGCTTTGCCCAACTGCCCAGGCCCCAGGGAGCCTCTATTCTTGTGAGGCACTGGAGACTAAGACTTAACCCCAGAGCAGCTCTTTCAACTGCACTGAAGACACAGATGACCTACAACAGCTTTCCTACACACACAAAGACCTATTTCTGTAAAACCAGTCCATTCCTTTCGTGCAGGTCACTAGAAAGTTCACTCCAAAGATTTCTAGAAGGGAAGAAACGTATTTTCAAGTACAGTTGGACACTGGACCACTGAGAATCCTATATTCTTGCCCAAAAGAAATCTTTGGTAGTTTGAAGCTGAACAGGACCCCGCTTTGACCAGTCATCAGCAGTGCTCCCATCCCTCCTTCTCTGATCTCCTTTGAAGACGATGAAGAAAAGGATCCTGACAGTCTTCACGGTGGGATGCATGGAAACCCTCCATGCCTCCCAACCAGGTTGGCTTCTTTGAAAAAGTCGTCTGCAGAACTACTAGTGTTAGGCCTCCATGGCATCCTAACCAGCTGTCTGCAGCAGAACAAACACATCTCTATTGCTCCCATTTTATGTCTAAAATGTTTCATCCAAAAAACCTACAGTGGTGCCTCATGTTGCTGGGGGAGATAGGGAGAAAGATGAAACCACATCTCATGAAAAAAGCAGGACGTGGGTTTTTTTAAATCTAGTTATTAAATGAAGTGTCTTTCTCTTTTTAATCTTAGGAAAGCAGCTTTGTTTATTTGTTTGCGATTTCATTTAGAGCCAATGTAAGAGGTCAAATAATTTCCAGATGATATCCAGACTGCTTTGCATTCAAATTTCTGAAGTGTTTTCTTTTGAAATAAACTGAAAGGAACACAGTATTACAGGGAAACATTAAAATTCTAAATCCCTGATAGAAATAGCATCAGTTTCAGCTTCTAATTGCAAGGGCATTGCTGACACAGCAAGATTCATGCTATAGGATATGGACTTGTGTTGCTCAGCTCATGGAGTATTTAAAGTACAGGATTTAATACTGTTTTTATTTTTCAACGTATGTCACAACATTGGTGATTTGGTGCTTCTCACAATGCCACAGACTGGAAATAACATGGAAACAGAAATGTCATCTGTCATTTCCAACATTTCTTCTAGTGCAAGAGTTGTGGACACAAGGCTGAGAACTCAATCATGAATGAACTGTAAGCTGTCAACCACAAATGGAGCAATTCTTAATTTTTGACCTTAGGTCAATCAACTGACGAAATGCATATACTGTAACCAAAGCTAGTTTTCCTGCTGTCAGTCACAGGCCTAATTAACCAATGCAACATCCAGGAGACCATGTTTTCCACATCCAAAGCCATCGGTTTTCAGCCCATGAGTTGATATCCCAAAACACAACCACTGAGCAATAGAGGAGCAAAAGGAAGCACTCTCCCATCAGCTCTGAATGAGGACACTCATAGCTTGGCTGTCCCTTAGAAGTACAGCATGGCTTTTAGTGCAAACAGGCTGAAGCTGAGGGCCAAATGCTAGAGGCTTGGAAATACAATATTAATAACAATTAAATAACAATAAATAATTTTGCCTATTCAGCTTCTGTTCCTGAACAGACTACAAAGGCTTTCCCTTCATCAGAACTGCTGTTTTCCCAGCATTTACAGATTTTGGCCTGAGCTAAGCTACTTCAAAGGCAATAGATATCAGTCAGAGAAAAAAAAAATTGAATGAGAAAAAGCAAGCTGGCATTTTAGCAAACCATCGGTCACTTTGTGGGACCTCCTTAGGATCTCTGAACTCATTTCAGTCTGCTTTAAGTTTATCTTGGTGCATCACCCTGAGGCATCCCACTATCTGTATGAACCACACGACAGTTTTGTCTCCATAATCCCCAAAAATCAATCAAGCTGCAAAAATATATAATACCATCAATGTACTTAAGGAACAAATCTTTTATTTTTGTTTTAACTCAAGAGGCCAAGTAGCACAATTAATGTAATTAACAACATTTTTGTTTCTTTAATTTTTCTTTAACAAGAAAAGGGCAACACAAACGTAGAGCATGTGTGTCTATCCTGCTAGTTCTAAGTTCAATAACCTGAGTTATTGATGCTGAGCTACTGACTGACGACGCTTTGGTTGACCCTGCACTGCCTTCCATTTGCTCACTCAGATCACTCACAAAGTCTATATTAGTCATTGTCACTGTGGCATTTTTAATAGGCCTCTGAACACACATTAATTTCATCAACCTTTTTTGCCTAGGAAAGGAATCTGTAAATAGCCTTCATTGAAAACTGACTGTTAAATACATTACGTGATATTGAATTGTTGGAATTTCCATAGGGCTTTTCATTGGAAGAGCTCAAAGAACACTTACACAATATCACTATTCATACTTCACAGATAGAGAACAACTCAACATCTAAGTGCTAACAACAACTCACAGGTATCCCAGAGAGAAACGAGACAAGTGACCACTGTCCAAATTTCTACCAAAGGAAAGTTGGCCTTTTTTGCCTTCCTCACCAAGAGGCAAATCTAAGTCACCTTACTGAAGTAGTACCTTCCAGGTGCAAACAACAGCCCTGGAAAAAGGAGCATCCAGAAAGAAAACTGCCCTTTCTCAATCTTACAGTATTGATTATGAAGGAAACGGATCCTTTCCAACTGAAAACCAGAGCAGCACATGGCCTGCACAGTGCATTTTCATAAGATGACCACATTGAATCGCTTTCTCACATTAAGCCCTGAATGCTCAAGCAGCAACATGCTTCCACATTTTTTCTCCCCAGTAACAAAGAAGGACGGTGACAAACACCCATTCTGCATGAGGTGCACATTACTGAAAGAATTTATCTGGAGTTAATAGAAATTTGTCTTCATACCAACGTGAAACGGTGCCTTGAGAACAGGAGTATTTACTGTGATCATTTTTCTTTTTACCTTCAATTGATTATGGTCTCTCTGCTTTTTAAACCCTAGCTTCAAGCCACATGTGTCTCCACATCAGCTTATCTGCTGCTTTCAACTTCCATCAGCCCCTGTTTTTACTCAAACAGGAAAAAATACAGAATGTTCTAGTTAAAGTCTATTTTTGAATATAATAAAGCAACACAAGCCCATTTCCATTTTCTGGTGTCTCCAACAAACAGACTATCCAAGCTCATTAGGACGACAGCTTCTTGGCATTTTTCACTGTGGTTATAGGAACTTATTAATCCTTTGGCTTGCCCACAGAGCCAAAGCAAAAGGAGCCAGGAGATCACCAGATTCACACCTTGTGTATCTTATTTTCATGTGTGTTGCTGGGGAAGGTGGTGTGAGGGAAAAAAAAAAAAAAAATCAAGCAAATGAAGATCTAGATGTCTGTCAAAGCTGCTCCTTGACCTTGGCTTTACACGGAGCCTTTCCCCAGTGAAGCCCACTGAGCAGAGCAGCCCCAGCTCCTTGGCTGCTCCTCTGCTGAACCAAGGACAAAAGTGTCCAGCTCTCAGCTGCAGTTTGGAGGCACAATAGTAGTGCAAATGATAACTGCTTAATATTAAACAGTAATACAAATGCTCAAGTTAACAACAGAAAGACATTAATGCACACATGATCACCATACCACCCAGCCTTGCAAAGGCAGCACTCTCTTCTAGCACTTGAGCCAGGCAGGGGTAGGCACTCATAGGAGGATTTCCCCAGTGAGATCTGTTCTGCTGTTGGATGTTTTGTACTTCAGCTAATTTCTAGCTTACACTTCAAAACACACACTTTTGCACCCAAATTCAGCATGGAGGTCCTCTTTCCCTCACTCCCCAGGTAATCACTGAGCCCCATGTCCAACCCTGCTCCCCAGAAAGACAGCCTTGAAACACACGAGCTCCTCATATACATGTGGAAACTCACCCTTTAAAAACGGAGGACACAAAATGGATGGAGCACTAAGAAGTGACCTTTTCACATCACAATGCTGATTCCCATTCCAACAGGGAACACTTTGCACAGAGAAGCCTGGTCTTCATGTCAGCCATCAAGCACTGCTCCGACACATCACGCCAGGAACGAACTAATGTAACCCAGAAGGACAGCAACAAAACAAGGGCCCACTCCACGTTTGCTCAACAGAACTCAAGCCAGGAGCAACTTCAAAATGAATCCCTCCTTGCACGACACAGGCGGAGCCCAACCAACATCCCAATGACTCAAAGTCCCCCAAGTGACCCAACTCGAGTGCCTGGAGGCTGCAGGGAGTTTGGAAAGTCCTGGTCAGGATGTGGCGTTGGGATGGGCACAGCAAGGTGGGCCACATCAGGGCCTGACATGTGAAAATACAGATAAATGACCACATATTGTGCATACCCACAACATCAGTGCAGAGCAGAGGAACCCACTGCTTCCTTCATCAAAAAGTATGAATTGATCTTTAATTTATAATTCCATAATCCAGGGGAGCTCTATGAAACACTATCCTTAGACTTTCTCAGTATACATTACCTGCTGCTCCTTGACAGAGCACAAATCAGCACAAACCTCTTAGGATTTCTTGGAAGGAAATCTTTAAGTCCTCAAGCAAACTATCACACTGAGCCCAGTGTGCTGCTAAGCTGTCTTTGCAAAGGACAGCTCCTGTGAGGGCCAGGGCTTGTCCCCTCCAGCACCACCAGCCACATGCACAGGCAACAAAGTCTTTTCTAGCAAAGTCTCCTACCCATAAGACTTAAAGTAAGGGGATTCAATTTTCTTCCTTCAAGCTGGGAGGGAAACATCCCTTTCAAAATGTTATCAGAATAATAAAACATTTCAATAACTGTACAGCTGCAGAGCAGCAGTGCTGGAAGGATACACCACGTTAAAGACCCTGGTAGAATTTTACGAGCCTGCAAAAAAACAGAACCCCAAACCCTCTGCAGTTCCAAAACACACGCAAAGCCCCCCAAGCAACTGCTCCATTAACAGTTGCCTTTAAAAAAAGATAAACCTCACACTGGTGGCAAACCTCCAGTCAACGTGAGCGGCAGAGCTGAAAACCCCTTTGTGCTGATGCACAATTAACGGATGGTGATGGGTGTGAGCAGGGAGGGACATCCCCAGACATCTTCAATGTGGGAAAGGGGTACAAGGATCCCCAAACCTCTCAGCTCCAGGTGCACAGGGGACAGCACACTTATTTATAGACTTTTAGACAGGTGCATCCTAAGAGCATTGGCCACAGCTCTGACTCTTTGGGCACGGGGTAGGACCCAAAACAAGGACAGTCCATGCCCCTAAAGCTTTACAGCTCATTTTTTCCACAGGCAAACTACACAGAGAAGTGAGCAGCCTCCTCCTCCTGTCCCAACACCTCCCTGCTGTATTCCAAAGGTACAGAAAAACAAACTCTCAACAGGACCAAGCAAGGCTGCATCATTTATGCAAGAAATTGCCAGTGTCCTCAAACTTCTTCTGTGGGGAAGAGCTTTTCCAGCAGTTTCACTGCCTGGGAAGTGAGAAGCTGCAGATACCACTGTACTTATCTACAAATTGGGGGATTTCAAACAAAAGAGAAAGGGTGGTCTCACCCTGGGGATTAACAGCAGCAGGAAGGTCTCCTCCGCTCAGCCTCAGGATCAAGCAAAAGCAGGGTAGATAACATTTACCAAACTGATGTGATTTCTCAAGGTACTGCATCATCTTTTTGCTAAACAAGAGCTGCACCATGCCAGGGTTGAGCCCAGCCTTCCTCCTGCCCCACCACCTGCCTTCTGCACCCAAGTACAGAAATGCCTCCCCAGACAGCAGACAAAATCTACCTGCAGTTTTCATCACACTAACGAGCCAGGAGAAAGAAGACAGGCCTAAGAAAAGCAGCTATGGGGAAGGACCAGGAGCCAATGAAACTGCTTTTATCAATTTCAGGCTGGATTCAGGAACTGTGCTTTCTTCAGGTGCATGGAGATGCCCCGATGGAGGAATGGGAGGAAGCGGGGAACTGCTGGTACCTCATGAGCACAGACCCCGTCTGCTTCCATCTGGAAAGCCTCTGGCTCTGCAGCTGGTGCATGTATTTTAGAAAAGCAACAGGATCTTGTGTTACTATTTGCACTACAAGTGTGTCCCCGAGTGCTGGTTTCATACAGAATGGTCTGACACGACCTCCACCATCTTTTGTATTGATCAGGCACAGCTGAGCTGCAGGAAGGAGCACTACAGAGACCTGGTGTGCTGGGAAGGAAATGAAAGAAAACCAGAAAAAAAAAGCATGCTTTTATTAAAAATGAGAAGTTTCGTATCCAAACGCACCACACACACAAACATTTTCTTGCTGCAAGATGCTACATTCTTGATTCCAGTCGAGCTTTTTCTCCACAGCCATTTACTTCCAGGGAACTTTATTCCCATATAACCACATAATTCACGTATAACCTTTGTAAGTAGTGCTTTGAACCCATTAGTCACACTGTAATTACAGCAGAGGCACAATGACGCCTAGATGATGAGTTGAACCTCATCACTCAAGTCCTGATATAACACTCTTGATTTTGGGTGGTGTGGATCCATCTCACAGCTCGCACACCTGCACACATAGTACACATTCTACATAAATAAAGCAATTGCAGCTTCTATTAAAAATAAATAAATAAGTGTTCCTGCTCATTTGTGTAGGCGGTCATAACATCAAACCCACTGAGTAAGAAATGAGCCCCAGCATCACTTCCATCACAAGCAGAAGGGTGTGAGCTGACAGGAGATCTGAGGACATGAAGTCCCACCTTCGAGGAACCCCCAGAGACCCAAATTCCCACTCAGGAGCGACATGGAAGATGACCATTGCTGTTATAATGGCAGACGTTCAATATGTGCTCCAACCACCACTTCCAAGATGAAACCGAATCACAACAAATTCATTTCCTGGCACAATTTTGTGGGAAAATAATAGCATTTCCTTTCCAGCTTTATTGAAGATCAAGTTCAAATTCAATAGCAACAAATAAACTGAAAACATTCGTGGCTGTGGAAGAGTCTGCATCTCCTCCACCTTTATTAATCCTGGAGCTGTCTGCCTGTGTTGGCAACGATATCTATTTATGAAAACAAAACAAAAAAGAAGAAACCCAATAAAATGTTCTGATTTACAATCCCAATAAAGACTCAGATTAAAACAATCTGCAAAACCTTTGCGGAAACAGGTAAAAATTGAAGACAACAAAGCATGGAATCCTTTCGAGCACGTCCTGCTCCTCTGAGCAAAGCATACAGTTCTACAGATTTACTTGAACATTAGACACCTTCTTGCAAAATAATGAAATAAATGCAAACTACATGCAAGCCCATTGGTTGCAAGAACCTGTGTATCTCTTCCATTTAACAATCAGGGATTGAAAGCCTGAACACATCACTTTGAAAGTTAAGATGCCTGGGACACAAGATGTTTCCTTTCCTTGTGCCTCTTGGGAGGCAGAGAATGGCTAAACACTGGGGATATTTGCTACGACATTAAGGGAAACCCATCTTGGCAAAGAGAGCATTAATATCTCAGCAACCCAGACCTCTCCGGTGCAGGTGGTGTTCTGTACAAATACAGGCTTTAAACACTTCTCCCAAGCTCACTTAGCTTCACCTTATCAGAATACCAGAGCACTCCCCAAATTTCAGTATCTGAAGCACTTCAGAGAATACTTCAAACATTTGGAAAACTTTGAGATGATCCTCACAAGGAAATGAGCTACAGCGTTTCGTATCTCATCCACAACTTGCTGTCTTTTCTTTCCCTTCAGAGTCTTTCAGGCTCCTATTCTGTCTCCATCATTAAGAACCCATTAATGATACGCATCTCACATTAAATTATTTCTTGATCCAGGTGCTTTTCTTAGCAAGCCATTAAACAGCATTACATGCAATCTTCAAGCTACAATTTCTTCTTTTAAATAGAAGTTAACAGATCCCTTTTCATCCCAATCTTCTCCTGTTTTGCATGTCAATCATTTATATCTAATTCTTTTCATCTGGAATGTAAAAATTTAGTCTATTTTAGTGTAACCACTGTAATCAAGCAAATCAAGCAAACAGAGCAGTTCTGTTTTCTATTAGTCAGGATTACAACTTCTAATATAGAGTTCGCCTCCCTACATACACAGTAATAACTAAGGTTGAAGGAGGTGCCACTTTCATGCTTTGTAGGGGATGTGAATGACACAGAGCAGCATGCTCTTTTGATACCCAAAGACAACTCTGTCCTGATCCAGCAGCTCTAAGAGCCCAAGGGATGCCCTCCAGGAGGGCTGCAGAAGTCCTAAGTAGAGGAAGAACTTGCTGTCACAAAAGCACCAACATCGTTCTCCGATTTTACTGGCAACATGGAAAGATTTAAAGAGGTTTTTCTTTTGATGAAGGTATTTCTAATTTTTTCATCCTCCTCTCATTTTTAAAGACATCGTTTCCAATTTCCTACATCAGCCTTAGTGCCAGCAGCTTCGGAATTATGGGAAACAGACCCTGTACAATAACATCATCCGGGGAGCAGCATCTTGGACACAGTCACCGCTGTAACAGTAACGTGTCTCTCTTTTACAGCCTTTGAAGATGTCTAGGCACTAACACCAACAAAGCTGACAAGAAATGCAATAACGTATCTGGATAAGATGAACCTTTGCATTTGATTTGCCCAGGACACCACCCTTATGGTATTCAGCTCATTTTTCCAAGTCTCCTTTAAAGCATAGAAAACGTAAAGCAAAAAAAAAAAAAATTTTAGCTACTTTTTAGAAAATAACAATGCAATTCTTCATTAATTGCCTATCACCAACAGAATTCCCACCCGAGTAAGACCGCACAGAGCTCCAACACTTTGTCACCACAGGTTTCCCTGCTGCACTGGCTGGGCTTTACCCTTGGCACCACAGAATCATTATGGGCAGTGAAGACCTCTAAGAACATCGCATCCAACCCCACCCCACCCCCACCATGCCACAACCTTCAGTGCCACACACCTCCACGGCTCTTCAATGCCTCTAGGGTCAGTGACCCCACCACTCCTCCTGGCAGCCACGCTCACAGCTTTTAGGATAACACCGGCCCCAGAGCAGCACCCACCCTTGAGAACCCACCTTTATCTCGAGCACAGCGGGGCGATGCGCTAACCTTTGGTGACACCCACCCAGCAACATCACTGCCATCTCAGCTGGGCCACCACACCAGGCTATTTCCAGGAGAGCATCCCCAGCCCCACTCCAAAGCACACTGCACTGCTGTGGGGCTCATGGGACAGCAGGCGACCACGGGAGCTCGGCTGGAGCCCGGCCAGCGGCAGCGGCTGTAATCAGATCGCACAGTAGTGACTTCGGAACGCAGGAGCGTGTTTATTATCAAGCACTAACCAGGCTGACATTCATTTGGTCTAGCTAAGCTGAAACAGCCTTTCAGAGTCATTTTCTGATTCAGATCATATTTACTTAGTTGATGTTAAGTGTTTTCTGTGAATTACGCTCGGAGAATTACTGCGGTTGCTGTATTTTTCATTTGTGATTTTATTTTTTTTTCAGAAAGGCAACAACATCTATTGTGTTCCTCAGGTTGTACTCAATTTGTTAAGAAATTAGAAGGAGTTCTGTCTTTCAAGCAGGCTACACAGCCACACAAAGCACTGCTTCAACCCAGCACTGACATCTCTTTCTCTAAACCAGAGCGGGTTTGTTAAGTGCTCACACCCCCAAGTCCTCACTCCTAGGCAAAACCAGGACAATACGCAGAACATTTTTGACTACCAACTCTTTTTTTTCCTTCTATTGGTGGTGCATAAAAAGACTTCCTTCAAAGACATTTAACAACCATTAAAAAAAAAAGATTTCATAAACGCATATGTAGTAATGGAAGAGCTATAGGCTCAGGATTGTCAGCCCAGCCCCAAACAACACTCCTTTTGGCAAGCTATGATAGCACCCACAGCAATCCATGCTCTGCATGCAGATGTGTGTGACTTGGGTCCTGCAAACACACAGCACGAGGAGCTCGGGCTGCTCCACTCAGCTCCCATGCAATGAGGAGTGCAAACAAAACCCAGGTTGCTGCTGGAACAGCACATACTGTGCACAAATCCTGGCTCTGGACACAAGGTGGAAGGTTCATCTCCCTGCTGCCGTCAGTACAGCAAGAAATTCACAAGCAATATGTGGTTGGTGCACCTCCTGCAAGGTGCAGATGCAGAAGACCTGCAGCTGCGGTCAGAACAGCTGTAAACAGGTCACAAAATCTGCCTTCAGCCCATTGAATGTCCCTGCAACCTCAGCTGGATGCTGCTTTTGTGTTTGTTTTCTGTTTTAAGTCTGCACAGATGTAACACATCCCAAGCTGCATTTCAGTAGCAAACAAACTGCTCCCATCCTGCTCACACGCAGCCTGCAGGGCGCTCAGGGACACGGGGCAGCACCGCAGGGAGCACAGCAGCTGTGCTGCTTCCAGATCTGGGGAAGAAACTGCAAGAGCATGAAATAAATCACAGCAAAGGCACTGGGCACGTACCCCTATGGCCCACGTGAGAATCACACCCTGACACTAGGAAGGCTGGATATACTCTACAAGTCACAAGGTGGAGAAAAACCCAACAAACATCTATGTGTAATCAGGTGTTAATTAAGGAAAAATCTGAGCTGGTGTTTATAGCAAGAATGAGAACAGAGTTTCAAGTGCCAGAGAGGGAGGAGGGCTGTGAGTCCTCAGCGGGACACGAACTGACTGCCAGGGACCAGAGCCCACCCAGTGGCACCAGCCTTGTCCCCAGAGCAATCCCCCAGAAACATCGGTCTCAGGCTGCCCAGCAGGGACAGACACACAGCCTCAGCCTGCCCTGCCAGGACAGCTCTGCTTCTGGAGCATGTTGCCAGATGGATGCTTTCCTCTCCGTGCATTAAGATTGCAATTGGAGTGGAATTAATATTTACTGACTTGAGTTTACGGCAAGCTTAAAAAAAAAATAGAAGGAAGAACGCAACAGTGGATTTTCAACCAGCAGAGCTTGTGAAAACAGGAAAGCAAAGGCTTTCCCCTTATCTTGGTTTAGAGAACGTCATACTGATTTCCTGCAAATTATACCAGCAGATTGAAAAACAGATAACAATACTGTTAATAACAAAACAGATCAGAGAAAAAAAGCAAAACCTAGGTTCAGACAACTCCAATGCTAGGATCTAATAGGATCCCCATGTCTATTTCTAAGAACAGGAGTAATAGAGCCAGATTGAGGCAGCTGGACGAAGATCCTGCCCACCAAACCCATGGCACTTGGCTGTCCAGCAAGGAAACACCAAGGATCATTTCATTTTTATTCCTGACCGATAGGATGGAGAGCTTGACACACTGCTGCAAAGGGCTGCAGGACAGCAACAGTCCCCACGGGAGCTTAAAGGGACTTCAAACTGCAAAGATCCTTTTACTGCAGGAAAGTGAATAATCTGCTATTGCAAAGGAGGGAGGGAAAGAATAACAAATCAGGAGGGAAAAATGCACTGAAGTATTTACACAGCTGGTTTTTTAGGACAGTGCTTTTATGATCAGTACTTTTCAGCCACACAGCTCAAGAAATAGTTTTTTTATAGACGAGCAGCACTTCCACTGCTGTGGCAGAGTGTGTAAAACCACACTGTGGACCAAACGTGACTTTCCCCTGCTGGTCCCACTTCAAAGTCAGGTGCATCTTTTCAGGAGGACATGACACTACTACCAATCCAATGTGCCCAGATACTTTCTAGAAACAACATGCTTACTGATGGCCTCAAATTATTTCTGCATCCTCTATCAAGAACACAACCAAATTATTTCCAAAAAGAAGGCAAAAAAGGAAAGCTTTCCTCTCCATTTGACAATATCTGTTGGATTTGCCAAGTGTGAAAGCAGAGAAAAATAAAATTACTGAGTTCTGTACTACAAGATAACGCTGAATATGCAGAGCTAAAGTAATAAAACCACATCTGATTATACTTTTGTTCCCTACGAATTAATGCCAACCCAACCACTGCCTTAGGACTCGGAAATATAACAACACTGGCAATTTCAGCAGTGCCTGGCCGTGGCAAACACACCCACTGCGCTTCAAGGAAGGGCCCTTTTGATCCATAACAGAGCTCTCTCACATCTCACATGTTTTCTGAATTGCCATCAGGAAATATAATAAAAAGGAGGGAATTGAAGTCCAGAGGGAAGCCTGGCTTGGTGTCCTGGAGGTGCTTTTAGCTGAAGCATCCACTCCTGCTTTTGTCCCTTGACCAGGCTGTGCAGGGAGGACACTGCAAGTCCAGCCTTGGCCAAGGGACTAAAAGAAGCTGCTGAGCTTTGCCCAGAAAGTGGAGACAGATGGGACAGATTGCCATCTACCAGAATAAGGGAAATTCACCCAGTTTTCTTTTTATAAAGCTGCTTCAACCATGGGGTTGCATTAGCATATGAACAACAAATGACTACGAATAAACTGAGGTCAAAAATTAAGAGTTCTGGAATAGCTTTCAGATAGGAGGGCAGACAAAAAAAAAAAGGTGGTTTTAAAATGATGTAACCCCGACTCCTCTGGGTAATTACACTTCACACGTGTTACAGTTTCAGCACAGGAACCGCCTGTCTGATCGATGACGGCTCTGGCTGGATATCTCACTTAATGCTAGCGTGTCTCCAGCTCCGCTCACATCAGACCACTGAAGGCAACCAGAATACATCAACACGCGCTACTGCAGCAGGAGGATGCTGGCGGTGTATCCCCAGCAGCATAAAATGGGTAAAGCATAAGCTCTACAGGACAGACCCGACTCAAAGTGCATTTTCTCACCAGATATCATAGGATTTGCTTGTTCTCTCTTTCTGGTTTATAATTTAAAGTTGGAGGCAGATACCAAAACCCAAAGATGTGTCACTGCTTGGGAAAGATGCCCATGAGTTATTTTTCCAGGTTATTAGAGTTGGAAAACAAGTCACATGTAGAAGTGAATGTGCAATTCAGAACGATAACTCCACAAGCATTCCATAGGTCTCATCACTAATGGGACTGGCCATTTTGTAAGATATTGCATTTTAAATAAACACACTAGAGATAAAAAACACAGGAATCTGTTCCAATTTCATTATTGTACTTCGTTATTTCACTGATTTGTGGTGATAGTATGGGAAATATTACTTTTTTTTTTTTTTTTTAAGCAAATGTCCCCTTCTCTAAATCACTTAGCATACTTTCAGGCTTGGATCCCAAACACAACATGAATCATTTGCAAAAAGAGCCAAACAGGCATCTTAAAATAACATAAAGCACAAATGTATTTATTTTTTTTAAACATACATTATCATTTGGAGCTGAAGTACCTGACAGTAGCAATTTAAACAGCATAAAAGGAACAGATATTTGTATTTTACGCATGTCCACCAACTCATTAGTATAAGACGAATAGATTTTTAACATATGGTGTAATGGGATCGTTTGTTACTTTCTGAACCCTGTTGAAAAGTTTATCAGTGCAGCTATGGAAAGTTCAAGTTTTTGTAAATGGAAGGAGCAGTACTCAGAAGTTTAAGATAATGTATCAGCACTTAAATAAGCCTTCCCACTAAAACGTTGATTAGAGTGGACGATTATTTCTTTTGCAGCTTAAAACTTTCACATTACTCTGTCGCTATTGATACAGTGCCAAGAACAGAATGGAAAGTCATTTAGGATCTTATTCATCTGAAAATATGAAATTTAGCTACCACAAGCCAAAACCAGGAAGTAAAACCATTGTCTAAACTGTCCTAAATTCACCTTAAAATTATTACGCTAGCTGGAAGAACAAAAGCTGTGGTTTGAAGCTTGACTTGTATTTGTCTTAAGTAGGGGAGAAGTCACCACCATTGCCCTTTGCAGAACCATTCCTGCAAGTTCTTCATTGTCAGCAAGAGCAAATGTGCACTGAGAAAACTGGCAATTGAGAACTCTGCAGAACTAGACCCACCTCAAGTTGGAAGCCTTCAGTGGGGAAAGGCAGTGTTTGTGGGCAAGGATTATGGATTCAGCAAGCCCACAGTCTCAGAAAGACCATTAGCCAGCTACAGAAAGAAATGTTTGTCTTCTGGGTATAAGAAGAGTTTAGTATGTTGAATATACAGCTGTAAGTAGGGAACTGTCCACAGGGAGATTTCAGTAGTACAAGTAGACTCCTACAACCGAGATGGTTCCACTGCTAGACAGATTTCTTTTCTAAAAGGGTGAGAGACTGAGAAGGGTCTGAGACCTTCATCTGCTAACGTTAACACAGTTAACACTGCAACACTTCCACTACTGTAGGGAAGACAAGGCTCATTTTCACCTGAAACAGGGTAACAGCTTAGAGCTGGGCCGGGGGAAGAGGATGGGGACAGCTAACTCTGCAACAGCACACAGGAAAACCTGGTAGATCAGCGTTGGGTGTCCTGTGGAAGTCACCAGAGCTATGTTTACACCAGTAGAACATCCAGACTTTATCTAAGGAGAAGTGCTCATCATTGCAAGCTGCCCACAGTTAATTTGTGCTTTGTACGAAATGGAGAAGAAGGCACAGAAAACAAAATAATCTCCTGTGGATAAAACACAGCTGGGAGAACATGCAAAATACCAACACTAATGCATGCAAACATCTGGCAAAGATGGGAAGGAGACTAAAGCTTTCTCCCTCTGCATTAATGGGAACACATTGAAACCTGACAGCAGCTCTGTCCTATGGAAATACCACTATTCCCGTCATTCAGGCAGTCAGGCTTGAAATCTTGACATCAACATCAGAGCAGGGAAAAATGACTCCACTGTTTCTGCTTTCCATTGAAATAAAACAGTCTGCAACAAAAGGCAAATGCATGCATTTGTTTTTTTCCCCTCGGTGTGTTTCCAATCACCACAGTGTGTTTAAGTAGTCAGGCTGCATCCAAGCCTCAGAGCAGAGAGGGCAGATGACATCCTGATGGCAGAAGTGGCTGTGTAAATCATCTCCAAATGCCAGTGTCATACATAGAGAGCTGCTTCATTTGGAATGTGCCAAACGGTGCTTTTGCTCATCTGGCATCATCTATACATCAGCCAACAATTCCTTTGGGGATTGTAACTCTTGCCATAGACAAATGTACAACAGATGTTAAAAATCCCCGCAGAGGTAACACAGCAGCCACTCCTGAAGTCAAAAGCAAACTTGCCAACAGCCACAAGCCTCTGTCATCCGGCTACCAACCTTCAGCACAGCCCAGCAGTAACTGGGCAGGGGTGAGGGACAGCGAGTAAGCGACGGAGAATTCAGACCCTGATCCACTCAAAGCTTCTGTTTCAGATTAAGGGTTTTCACAATTCCACATTAAGTACATTGTGTTATGCAGTTTTCTTGTCCACTTTTTTCACCCCAGATGACACAGGGTGGTTCCCTGTTCACACTCACTTTATCAGGTGTTTTACCCCGTTTAAGGTTATAAATAGCTATACCCAAAGGGATAAATAAAAAAACAATATGCTTTATGCTACTTTATTATCAATATGCTGTGATGTGGTGGTACAGGAAATCCCTTTCTGCCCCAGAGCGGCTGTTTCACTGCAGCCTGAGCACTCTGCTACATCACTTCATTTGGCCACTTGATGCATTCTGGCAGCAGTGACTTTGTACTTTTATGCAGCCCCTGCCCCTTGTAAGAGGGAAATGAGAAAGCAGCCTATTTTTATTTTTCCATATTTACACACGACCACATGCTCAGGACACATATCTTTATGTAAGCCATCTCAGTGCCTTTTTACAGCCTCAATACATTAAAAACGTGTGAGATCTGAGAGCTGTAGGGACAGTCATTCCAGGGAGCCTCAGACACCTGCAGCAGCCATGGGGATGGAGGAGAGCACATGCTGCACAGGGCAGTGTGGCAGGGAAAGGACATCATCAATGCTCTCAGTCCTACCCAGAATGTTCACCTTAGAGACCTTGGGGTACAAGAGCTGAACCTGGGATCTTGAAAGAGTCAGGAGAGCTCTTGTGGCAAGAGCTGCATTTCAAGAAAACATTTTCTGAGAACAGTTTCTAATGTAGAAATTAATGCCAACAGCCTTGCTGATCAAAAGAGGCCTCGGCTACTCCAGCGTGCAGTGTCAATAAGCAGTAGCAAGAAGTTGTAAATGACTGTGGGCACAAACAGATCTGTGCTATGTGCTCAGGAGCCAGACATCTGTTGGGTTTCAAAGGGAACTTCTTCACAACTGCTCTAGCATCTCCAGGAATGCCCCACACAGCAGCTGGTCCCTCAGCCTCAAGGACCAGCACAGTTTCAGACTCAGAGGCCAAGGCCATCTCTTCTGCTTGATGTTTTTCAGAACTTCAAAGCTTGGACCGCGACCCCATTGCCCACTCAGAAGGCTGCTATCTTTGGCATCCCCAAAATTAAGAGAACATCAGAACTGGACTATTTTTGCTGCTGGCTCACCAGCCCAAGGCTGACAGCCAGCGTCCACAAACTTACATCCTGAAGCTCTTACTCAATCGCACGGAAAGTTTGCTGGAGGAAGGGATGAGTAAAGGTTACAACATTTTTGTCGTCATATTATTATTAGGGAACACACAACAGCTGTATATCCAAAGTTGATATTTTTTATGAGCCAAAAAGCAATTATGCTTTTCTAAGTCTTGGCATGTCTTTAGCTCACTGTGCAGAACTTCCAGGGGGCATGAGTCAGCTCACAAGCCCATAAAAATCTAATTATGGTTGATGATCATCCTTTTGTTTACACTGTATGTAAAATCCTAGCTACTTCCGATACTCAGTGTAGAGGCAAGATTTATCATCAATCTTGAGACTACTCCTATCACACCAAAAGGACTTAAGATGGCCCATTTAGGACAGAGCAGAACCCACACCACGCACAAGGCTTCCCCTTATTTGCCAAAAACTTCCCTTCTCTTTCATACAGAGACTGAAAGATTACCGGCTCTAAAATCATTCTTACATTTAGAAAGAAGTTCAGAAAAACACTCATAACACAACTAAGTTCCAGTATAAAGAAAGCAACGCATGGTAGATGCTCCAGCAGACTGCATGGCAACCCACCAACCTTGGGCCACACAGAGATCTGCCTCTGTGATCTTACACAGACCTGAACTGTGCTGTAGCAGTGTCTGGATATGCTCATAAGAGCACAGAAAACAAATGTTAAGGCAATTGGGTTTACACAGTCTTATCCTTTGAAGGATAAGACCAGGTACTAGAGGGCCACTGCTGCAAGGAAGCACAAAACCCCCAAATAAGACTGCTGATGAAGGACTTTGCATCTCTCCTCTTCCTCTTCCCAGGACCATAGTTAGTTGTTTTTTTTGGTTTGTTTTTAATATATATTTTTAAACCAACTCCAAATTTGCATGCACAGGTCTTGGGAAAGGAAAATACAATCCTCCCAGGAGGATGGTCTAGGTTGAATCAGCATGGCTCTCAGTGAAGAGTCATTCCTGGAAAGCTGCATGAGTGCAGTCAGAAGTGGGATTTCTAAGAGGAATTCCATCAGCTTTACGTATTGTAAAAGCCCAGCAGTTGGCAAATGAGAAGTTTCAAGGATGGGCTGTTTTTCTCATCCCATTCTTTTTCCCTAGAGAAATCTTATTTCAAATAGCCTGTTTGCAGTTCCTAAGTACAGGTACCACAAGAAAGGCAAGCGTGCGTGCTCTCTGTGCAACCACCCAAAGCTGTGCAAACAGCTCTGCAACTTCACAGCACTGCTCACGCTGCAAACCATGCTGTGGCATCCCAGCTAGTGAAAGCACAATATCAGCAAGCATCTAAAGCGTGGGCAGAAAGGACAAAAACAATTTATCCCCACAAAAATGTTAGTCTAAAATAAGCACCCTCAACAAGCAATCCTGTTGGCGAAACAGTCATAAATAACAGTTGCACCAAGTCGAGCCCTTAAACAACAGGCCTGGTTTTATTGCTCCCAACACCCACAGCTCTCTTGGTAAGAACTGGTTCTGTTCTCTTCTCTGCTAGGCTGCAAATTCACATTGCTGCTGCTGTTCAAACAATGATAACATGGGGAATGCCTTCTGTAGGAACAGTGGTCCTATACAGGCAGTGAGTGGGATGTCTCCAGGCTGGAGCAGAAGGCAGAGATGCAGGGCAAAACACTGATTTTTGGTCTTTGCTGTGTGGTAAAGGAGAAACTCGACCAGACCCACAGGGACATCCCACTTACCTCTAGGCACAGATACCACCACAGGCAGTGAGCTTAGAAACAAATGCAAAAGTGCCATCACAAGTGGGGAATAAATTATTTCAAGAGTGTGACAGTAACAAACCTAACAGTATCTCAGCATGAGAGAAAAAAGGATGTGCAAAGTTCAGATCCTGAAAAGCAGCATTTCTCTTCCCAGGTACTAAAAAAGATCCTATAAAAGAAGAGTAATTTGGGACACGCAGCATCTCTGCTTTAAAAAGAACACTGAGATTGGAAGAGACAAATAAAAAGTAATCTTAAGAGATAATTTTATTTGCTGTCAACACAGCACTTCCACTTGGCCATAAACTTCTGCTGTGTGAGTGGGAACTCGTTCCTTTTCTCAGAGCAACTAATCCGCTCAAACCCACCTGAGCATCCCTCACGTATTTTCCTTCTGAAACCACCCTCCAGGATTTAGCACAGAGTCACAGAACCGTGTGTGCCCAGTGCACCCCAGGAGGTGCAGTTTCACCCATCTGTCTTTCCCAAGCTATGGTCACGTCGCTGCCATCCCATTTCTACCAACTTGGGGCTTGGGGATAGGCACAGCAGGGTGCACCGTGGTAGTAACTGAGGCTTTGCCATGAGGAGCTGTTGGCAGAGATTCTTTTTGAACCAGTAACACCTTCCCTTTTCCAACTAACATGAGCTTTGGTTGCTCTTTGTTAAGAAGTATTATCTTTCGCTCTGCCATTTAACACCAAGTCACTTGACTGCAACAAGTTTAAACTTCACTACACGGCAAAAAACAAACCCAAATACCATTCTGCATTATCTCCCAGAGATACCATTACAGCTTTCAAGTGGGATGAGGCACACCATGGTGGAGCACACAGACATTTGAAACACAGGAACGAAGAGAACACAACCACCCAGGGTTTAATGGTGGAGCCTTAAATATGGAATTTATTACTGTGTTTGTGTAGCAGATGCAATACCCCAGTGTCATTTTCAAAGAAGGCAGATTTTTTGTTTTTGGAAAGGGCACGTTAAGAGCAGTACTGAAACTCAGTTTTAAGAACAGGCTATTTTTAATTTCTGGAGTTCAAACCACAGACGAGGGGAGCTGCTAAGCTTTATTTCCCTCACCAGCAAAACTACAGTGGCTCAAAGCAGAGTGAAAATTCCCCCCTGCAGTACTCTGAGCTGCAACACTATGGATTTGCTGCCCTGAAGAGTTAATTCCTCAGCAGCTTCCCAACACTGCAGCTCCTCATTGCTGCTGCATCAAGAACACCTGGCTAAGCAGGGAGAAGCTGGGGAGACTGCTTGTAGAGGTCAGCTTGGATTTACTCTGCTCAGCATTCCTCATCAAAAAACACATTGCTAAAAGCTTTCATTTTGCTCTGGCCAAACCTCCAATCAAATCTTTATTTCTTATTTCTTTCTTTAATGTTTCAATGTGCAAGAGTGAACAGTGATATTCCCCCTCCTCCAAGCCCCCCACCACCACCACACACACCCTTCCTGTGATACACCTACAAATACATGTATCTGGTCAGGATGTGATATCCAGACCCAGGAGGAAGGTGTCCCTGTGCAGACACAAACAGATCCAAAACTCCTTGGGGTGCACCCAGCCCCTTTCCTCCCTCCTACACACCTAGGACCCTGCTCCCATGCTTCAGACGACCAACGTATCCACGACAGACACCTCCAACAGTGGAGAAAGCACCCTCAAAAAACCTCAGAAAACTCACCAAACCCAAGGGAAGCCCCCTGCTCGGCATCCCTGTGCTATGAGCTGCGGTCTCATCCCATCCCTCCCCCAGCACCTCCATCTCTTGCAGGATAAGTGACTCCATGTTTGTATTAGGCAAGATTAATTTATTTAGATCTGGCTGCGCAGCAGTCATAAATCAAAATGAAAGAAAAATATCTTAAGCGTAATCTCTGTTTATCTAACTCTTTCTGCCCAAGTCGCCAGTCCCTCCCCAGCTCCATGCTGCAGCACTCATTGGGCTTCCCATCAGCCGTGGCCCCTCCATCAGCATCACCCTGAGGAAACACGGCAACCCACGGATGGCTTTAATGCAAAGCCCTGAGTGAGCACGGCTGTCATCAGCCTGCTGGCCGTCCAAAGAACCCCAGAGCTGCCTTTCATTGCATGAGAGCACAGCCGTGCGGATGCAAATTCGCCCTGGCACAGCAGACAATAAACACACAAAGGTTCTTGTATCCACCTCGTGCCTTTTATCAAAAGGCCCAACCTAATCCTCACGAAAACGTTGGCTGATGAAGTACACTGGCGTCTACAAGATTTTTGTGGGCTGGGAAGCTGTTTTGTTCTGCATAGTTGGGCTTCCCCTAGCAGCCGAGTGGTGCCAGCCCAGGCTCTGTGTGCCGGCAGGGGTAGACAGAGCAGCTATTATCTGCTTTGCAAGGGCTTGCCTCGAGCTCAGGGCACAGTCTGGGGGGCATTCCCAGTGCAGAAACAGCACGGAGAGGTGCTCCTGTATTTTTAGTGAGCGTGCCACTGCTACAGAAACACTCAGCTTCGTGTGGGCTTCCTGGTTTACCCGAATGTTGCAAGATCCCTGGTGACACTTTCCAACCACTTTGGTGGGGGTCTGATGCTAAGTCCAAAGCTGGGACCAACAGCAAGCCCCTTGCTGAAGTGCTTTGTAACAGATTCCCACAGGACTGATGCAATTTACATTCTCCCACACGTGGTTTGTGCGCATCTCTAAACTGGTTTTTACATTCACTGGAATAGTTTATGGAGCCAAAGGTCACTGAGTGTTCATTAACACAGTTGTAACAATTAGCAGTAACACCATCTCATTCCCACATCAACTACAAGGCAAAAATCTAAAGCTTCCTTAGAAGAAAAAGCTCAAACAACTTCTACGTGCTCCATCCCAACCATTTACAGCAGGCTTTGCCTCCAGTATTAGAACATTCTGGATTCAAATGTAGATGAAAACCCTAAACAAGCTGCCCAGTCCATCACAGGCACACTCAGCATCACTTGAATCATGAATTTGTCATCTAGAAGTGAGTGACAAACACTAATTGAAGAAACAGAATTTACATGAGGTGATTTCAAGCGAGCTCTTCCAAGTGACCGCAGCTGGGAGGTTCCCCTGCAGTGAGCTCCTCGCTGTTGGGGAGACTCTCAGGCTGAACCCAAGCCAACACAGAGCTTTACTATGTGGCTTCTGAGCCTGAAGAAGACACCTAAGTAATACAATCTGCAGTTTGCTAGAAGAACTCCTGTCTCCTCTGCTTTGCCACTTGCCTAGAAACCAGCACGGCAAAGGATGAAGCCATTAATTTTCTCAGTTTATGAAGACATAACATAAACCTGAAGTTCCTACTTTAGGTTTTGGGAGGTCAGCTCAGTCAGACCAGAGCCACAGTTACTTCAAGTCCCCGGGAACCTAATTCCACACTACGTAGATGGGCGGCAAAGTGATGATAGTTTGCTGCTGTTCACACTGCTCAAGAAGGAAATCAGAGCCAGGTGCTCTCAGCTCCTCCTGCCCCACACCACAGCATCCCTCCCTATCCCCAGAGGATAATGCAGCCCTGCTGGCACTTACACATCTCTTTATTGCCATCATTAAGCCATTAGCAGCCAAAGCTAAATCTAAGGTTACATCTGCACAACGGATACCAAGAACAGGAGAGATGTGATGAGCCCACAAAGCCAGAGCCCCAAGCTGGACAGTTCCCAGGAGAGACCAAGGAGGAGGACATTGCTTTCCCCTCCATCCCAAGCCACAGGTCTCCCACTTGACAATCACATCCATCCTGCAGGCCTTTCCCCTTGGGTAATAGGTATATAACTGTTGATTAACTGCACTTCAGCACCTTTGTCTCTCAGCAAAGTGGTCTGGTTTTCCACGCTGTGTGTGCAAGCACGTACAATAAGAACCAGACCCGTCCTGGGTGGTACAGAGACAGTAAGCTCATCAGGAGCCACACACTCTACCATATGAGACATTGTTTTATTTGGTGCCAGAGAGGAAAAGGGGGTGGGGGGAAGGAGAATATGTAGTGTATTTTCTCCCTCCTCACTCTGCCCAGGCATGATCAATTTCTGTAAACGCAGAGCGCAGCCTGTTTCCACCCAAAGGGCACTCGTGCAGCTCACAGACATATGTTCTGCATCTTGGCAAAGCATCAGCAGAAGTAACAGACAGCAAATGCAACAGTCTGTCCTGATGTCTGTTAGCAGAGCTATGGAAGGGGTTAAAAGCGACTGCCAAGGATCTCATGAGATGCTCCCCAGCATGTTTTAAAGAAAAATACTATAGAAATATGTACAATTTGGATATCAGGGAGTTATGTTCACACTGAAGAACTAAATAGCAGAGCAGAAAAGTAAGGAGCAACTCCGCACCCAGCATACTTCCACTGTAATCATGTTTTATGGCTGTTTGACTGATGTCAAATTCAATAACACATCATTAATATGTACTTTCTTCCCTCCCCCAGTTTCTACTCAGACATTTTTCCTGTTTCAAATCTCTCCTCATAAATTTCAAATTAAATTTTATACAAGAGGATTTATCAACATGTCAAAGAAAAAACAGACAGATAACACCTGAATTAATACAATGTGAAAATGCACCAGGGTATGTTTTTATCAACAAAAATATGCAAGTTAACACATCAGAGCCCTCTTCTTTGGTTTTTGCAGGGTAAGGTCACTCCTAGCAGCTTCTTCAAAGGAAGGAAGAAGTGTGAAAGGCTGTAAGGAAAACACGAAATACAGAAGTCATTGGCCTGTTAAGGTCAGGGACATCTGTGTATTTGAATAAAGCCATTCAGCTCCAGCACCGACTACCAGGACCACAACCTGGAAGGGCTGCTGGCCCCTTTATCACTGAAATAAGGCATCACCAGCTGCCACGTGGCCCATGGCAGTTTGCTCCAAACTCCCCTGTGCCTTTGTCAGCACAGCTGAGAAACCCAGGTAGAAAGAAGCTGAAAGCCAGGTGCTGCTCCTCAGCTGATCTCTGCTAGGCGGATCGAGAGCGAAAAGCCACAGCAGCACCAAGCACCTGCGCCCTACAAGCAGGAATCCACCTCGCTTCTCATGGCCTTTCCAGTGCATTCCTCCCCCTCCTCCTTTTGAAGCAACAGGACTGAGATTACCAGATGGTTTTTGCCCAGGGAATGAGCAGCTGGCCACTTGGAGATTTGGTTTCTCCACATAACCAGAGGTTTCCTACAGTTACCCAAGCGTGCAACACTAGAAGCATTTCCTTGGGTGGCAGTGCCAACTGATTCCAGATTGGGATCTGGCTCAGGCTCACAAGACCCACTTCCACATTGTTTTTGGTAACCAAGTCAGTTTCCAGCCACCACGCAGTGAGGCAGATGCTGCTTATGTCAGTGTTGCTTCTGAAAGAAGGGTTGGTTGGACAGCAGCTTGAAACAACTCCCCACTTCAGTAGAGTAACCAAGAGCAGACCTTGGCTCCCACTTCTTCCAGCTCCTTTGTAGCTCTCCATCTTAAAATAGAGATGGGGATACGTTTTGGAGCTCTAAGGCTTTTGTTGCTGTTGGTTTTTAAACTCTAGTCTCAGAGCCTATTTGCAAAACCACAGACCAAATACAAGCCATTCCACAGTCATGATACTTTGTGGTAAGATTAAAAAAATAAGCTTGGAAGGCCCTCTTAGTAAAACTACGCACATAATATTTCAAAGCCACGTATAACTTCATTATGTAGTAAATCAAAATGACTTCAGTGTTTAAGCAGCACAATATTCCGTGGAAGAGGTTTTTAAAAAAAAAAAGAAAAAAAAGAATTGTTGTTTTACAGAGTTTACAGCCACCCCAAACATGAAACACAGGCTGCAATCACGCAAGTGGATCTGCAGAGCCAGAACGTGTGCAGAGCATCAGCAGCTGCAGCAAGGCTTGCAAAGACAGCAACAATTCCTTGCCTGATGGAGCACACAGGGCTGGCACTTGCCTATCTACTGCCACACTCCACCACTCACGTTCTATATTAATTAGCACCAAAAATCAGGAAGCTCGTGGCTTCACTTCTCAGAAAGGAACTGAACACAACATCATCTGCATTCTGTATCTGTCAGCATGCTCACAACTGTATACATACACACATCTTGCATCTCTAATATGCAAAGATCCACATGTAAGACCCATCACCTTTACAGGAGATGTTACAACTTCAGAACTTCATACTATACTCAGGAAGGGGGTGATAAGTGAATCAAAAACCATTTTGACTAAATACTTCACCCATGCATTTAATGGTACAACAGACTGCATGATTCCATCCTTCCCTTTCAAGGAAGGAAAGCAAATTCACTTCCACCATCCCTCGGTGGTAGCAGGCTCCAAGCCTGCTTGGTATCCCACCAGGAACTCCTACTGGTGAGCCCCAAAAGGCCACTACAGGGCTCCTTCCCTTCCACATACAAATCTTCCTCACGCCCAATGCAGGATTAGGCTTCAGGCAACCAGAGGAGTAAGACAATGCCAAACCTCCAGTCACCCAACCCTGTCCCTTGGGATATGCTGGTGCTGGGCTGCTGAGGCCACTGACCCAATTCCCCTCCTCCCACCAGGTGGTGAGAAACAGCACATTCCCAGCAGGATTTCATGCCCAAGAGCTACGTAATGAGCAACAGATTTGTACAGGCCTCTTGTCTGTTGATTAAGACTTCAACCAGAGCATTTCTCTTTTAATTCCAGAATATCTTAGATAAGACACTCAACTAACAACAACAAAAAAAGTCTAGTGTTCCCAAGCAATCTCCAAGTGATACACACACCCTATCCCTCTCTTCCTCAAAAGCAGTATCAAGGACTTCTGCTACATCCTCTTCCGTGAGCCCACGCAAGCACTATCTCTCCTGTGCAGGTGTTGGGGCCCCAGTTAACACAGCTCAATGTGTACCATGAGATCAGCACGCTAAAATGGGCAGTGTAAGATACAAAACTGGTTTTCATACTCAGCCTTACTGGGTCATTTAAATCCTGACCTTGGTCTGTTTAGACATTGTAGAAATGGGACCTTCAGAACCAATTCAGATTTATTCCTTGGTTGGCTGCCAGACACAACACTGAGGTTCCTTTATTGGCACAGTTTCTAACAAGAGCCTCGCAATTCCTCAAACTGTGCATTCTTTAATGGATAAAAAGGAAAACAAGAAGGAAAAAAATGTTGTCCCCCACCAGGAATGTCAACTTTAGAAACCTACTGCTAAGTCGCTTGAATTTGGAGTGGACAACCCCTGCTTATTTTCACAGTGAGCAGGTCTTACTGTTTCTGGTTGTTGGTCTGTAGATTGTCAAGGTACTAGCATAAATTGTTCTCTGTTGTACAACTACCATAATCCAAGAGATGATATACATTTCAAATAGCCTTATTTTGATGTACTATATTCACATAGCATTGACAGACCTCACTTGAAAAAATCCGAAACATTAGCAGAGATCTGAAGCCATTAGAAAGGGGCAGTGAATGGAAAAGCCCTGCAGTGGCTGCTGGAAGGAGTACTTGGGCAGCTTGGGGGCAGAGCAGAAAGCTGAGACGACCTGATCCACGGGAAGAAGACCTGTCTGTGCCCCAGAGGTCTGGGTTCAGTCACTGCTGCCTTTGGGTAGCAGCTTGCCTGAGGTTACAGGGCCACAACCTTCAGCAAGTCATTTATTCGTGCCTTCACCTTTTGGAAGAGGTTTTCGTTTGTGCGTTCAGGAGAAAGCAGATCTCCCTGTAGTTTGGGTTACTGTCTCAGGCTCTGTGGTTCTTAATGAAATGCTGCTGCTAATAATGAAAGTATAAAGGCACAAGGGATGGAGTTGATTTACTCCTCAGATGTCCCACTAGCTGCTTTCAGTAAGCACACACAAGCTCGAGGCTGCACATGTAACTGAGGAAGATCTGACCATGCCCGGACAGAACACAAGCTTCTTTCAAGCTGTCATCTTTTACTACAAAAAGAACTTTATTCTTTTTCAGAAGAGTCACAGCAAACCACCCAGAATCCTTCCAGTGCTCCAAAGACGCAGGTCTGGACTTTTTGTATAAGGAGCACTTCATAGGTTCATCATTCACCGATGAACTTGATCACAATACCAACTTCTGATACTGACAATCAATGAAAACAGTGAGTGCGTGCAGCCTGGACAGACAGCTGTTTGTCATTTAGAGCCCACACAGTGTTGTGAGCTCCTGTTTGTGAAACCAGGCACTGGGAAGCAGAGCAGCCCTAGGTGCAGCTCAGGGACAGTCTGATGGGATTTCTACCAGGCTTCATGGAACTGGATAGCGCGGTATCCATTTCAGAACCCACTCACCAACAAAAAAAATAATCAACCAACCACACACAAAAGCCCACCACATTAGTAGCAGGTCATAAGACACTCTAAAATCCCAAGGCTGATGGAGGAATCTGTGTTGCACTTCACTGGAGGCTTTAGATTCATCTACAGGGACAATCCACCAAAGAAAGCTTTGTTTTCTGAAGCAATCTTCAGCTTCGTCATCAAAAGCAAAAGAGTATACAAAGCTGACTCGGGTTAAAGTTGTTAAAAAGTACAGTTATTATGCAGTAGAATCAAAACCTGAAACTACAGAAAACCAAACACTTTTTTTTCCCCAATCAAATCTGAGGAATGAGTCACTTATTTCTGGAGTTGTTCTCTGTAGGGCTCCCCAGACCAGAGGCAATGGTTCCTAGGCTGGATATGTGTATTAAAGGCAACAGATTTCAGTTCTCCAAGACTAGGTTAGGCAAGATCAGAAACAAAACATGGACAATTTCTTGACCATTTTATATGACTGCCTGACATCTTGCATCAAGAAAGATGCTGCAGAGGTAAAATTCCTCATAAAACCCTAAGCCTGAGTGTTATGGCTTAGACTACATGTATGAGTTTGTGATGTTTTCTGAAACTTATGTCATACATTAGGGTTTGGCAGTAGCAGTACTTCCTTCTCATTTTCTGTTGCTCATTAAACATGCTGGGAACAGAGCTTAGGTCGTTCATTTCTCTGTTGCATAACTCTTCAGTTTAAATGCTTATCAGAAGGTGGGAAGTCAAAGGGGATTAAAACAAAGTGAAACTCCAGTGATGAGAACAAAGTCATGCTTGGGAAAAGCCATGCACGAAGAAACAAACCAGCAGATGTGTCAGGTATGATAAAGACAGAAGGGCAGCCTGCTGCTGTCAGCCCTTGAGCATGCCTGCTAATTAAGGGAATGGAGGCGCAATAAAGTAGGCAAAGCTGCAGATCTGGTGCCAATTCTTTGGGAGTTTGTCGACAACATCTGCACTCATGTCAAGCTCTCAGATGATAGCAAGATAAAATGGGCTCTCCCGCAAATGGCAGTTTGTAAAATCTAGGAAGGAAATCTGGAACAGGGCTGAGAATTAGCATTAGACCTGCTTTAATCATCTCAGCTACGGAGCAAACGCTGCCCTGTGCTGCTCCCGTGCCTGCATGGTGCTGCAGGATGCTGCTCTGCACCCTGGGCTGCCAGCACCAGGAGTGCAACGGCACTGTGCTGCACTGAGCCATCCTCAATAGGCAACAAAACTCCTCACAGCTCTCAAATCTCAGATTTTGCCACATTCACAGTTGATTCCTTCACAAGCACTCAGGCAGTGTCACTCCTGCAAACCCTGCAGCCCATCTCCTGGAGATCAGGAGACCAATACAACAAGGCAGCTCAGAGCGATGGGAACAGCTTCAGCAGTTCACATGGATCACACTCCCTCAGCCAGCTGAATGCACATCATTCCCACGTAAAACCGTTAGGTAAGAATTCAGCTCTGTTTATTTACAGACTCTGTACCAATGTGGTATGAATCAGCAAGGGGAAGGGGCACGAATCCATAATTGCTCTGGGAATAGGCTGGCTTGCTTGCTCCAAAGGAAAGCAGAGAATTTACTTAACGCAATAGGTCAGTTGTACAGCACTGTGTCCCTGGGGAAAAATTCTTCCCTATCAAGCAGTAAGAAAAATAAATAGATCATTCTGTCCATCAGTCACTTAGAAGTGCTACAGACCATCTGCACATGAAAGAGCATTTTAAGAGAGTTACCCATAATAAACTGAACTCCAGCTCCTCATTTAATGAGCTATAGTCCCTATACCACAAGAAGATAATGGGAAACGAGACTGAAAGAACACACTATAAACCTACACAGACTTATCAAATCCTGAATTATAAGGAGTATCTGCGAACTGTATCTCACTACTTCATTAAACCAAGCATTTTCCACTTTAATCTCTTCCTATCAAAGCATGCCATCCACCCAAAACTATCTCTCTGCTTAGGAAAAGCAAGCAGTACCTATCTATGTGATTTGAATTACAAGTACTACAAAAAAAACCCACAAGGAGAAAAAGCCCAAGACTGCACATCCAAAGTGCTTGTTACATTTTACAGCGCTGGACAAAGATTCCAACATTGAAGCCAATCCCAACTAAGGAAAAGTCTGTTTAACACTTATGGATTTCAACTTGTTCATAAGAGAACGCATTACTGAACGTTACTAGAAAAGCATTTATTGCAAGTTCTTTGATACTACTGAAGAACAAGAAGGAACACGTGAAGGGAATCCGTGCTTTGCCACACAGAGACCAACACTGCTCTTCCTGGAAGTAACTCTCAGAAGTACAAATGAAGCTTCGAGCTTCAGATGTAACCCAATCACAAGATAAATCCTGCTGCTCGTATCTTGACCATCAAAACCCAAATACAGTTCTCACACTTTGCAACCAGTGCTCCTGAAAGCCCGTTTCATTTTAAGGGAAGCAGACGAAGCCTGGGAGACGTGGCTTGGGTGCACAAAAAACAAGTTCCCGATTATCCACAGGAAAGGAGATAAGGGGATAGAGTGTGGATCCCCTCGGGAAAATGGAAATCCAGAAATTAGCAACAGAGTTGGTAGGAGGAAGGAAGAGGAAGGCTTCTTTCAACACCAGCCTCCGGATCACACACCACTCTGTTTACCATCTCAGTGGCCTGGCAACACGAGGTCTCAGCAAAACAAATAACTCAGAAACCCAGAAGTTTTCCAGATACTTTCCTCGGGGCAGGAGAGCGAAGGTGGGCACACCCCGCAGAGGTGCTTCACTCAAACTGGGTGAAAATCCAAACTCACCATTGACTCATGCATCATTTTCCTCTTTCCTCCAACAAGCCAACACAGCAAAGCCTGGCGTCCCAGACTCCCTGTGCAGGAAGCGATGTGCTGCTGCCTCTCTTTCAGCTCCATTTGGTCTGGGCAGCATGAAGCAATAACACCTATTCTCAGAAAGCATCTCCAAAGAATGCTTGCATGTACTGCAGAAGGGCCAGTGGGCCATCATTCCTGCAGGGAACCCTTGGTGGGGCTGAGCTGCTGCTGGGGGGAGCAGAGGGGAGGGCTCCATCCCCCTCCCCAGGGCACACCTCTGTAACAGTAAGAGTCAGTGATGAAAGTTAAAATGAAAATGCCTGTACCAGCACTGAAAACAATAACTCACAGAGCTGCTGAATGAGCTGTAATCTCTTTGATGACACTGAAATGGCATTTGCTTGCAGATTCATTCATTTTTATATGTGCTCGTATTGAGGCATTTTTTCATCTTCTGAGGAAGGGACTGCAGGGACTTGCAGCTTGGGAAACGTGCCCAAACAGTAAGCAAGAGTCACCATGTGGGAACCTCCCCAAGACCCCAGGACCTACAGTGATCTCCCCACATCTCTGCCCTGACAGTAACAGCCATTCAGGGATCATCAGAGCTTTCAACATGAGTCAGAAAAGCCCATAGAGCAACACATGATGGAAGGCTTACAGGAGCAATTAACATTTTCGGCTGTAGTGTTCTTCAGTTTTGAGGTAAGATGGAAGAAGGACTTGAGATGACACTCCATACTCAGGGAGGGGGGGGTAACTAAGGCAGAGATTTATCCAGCTAAAGCATGAACTCGTAAATCTGTGGGCAAGCATCCAGGAATTCAGTGATGTTTATTATTCCCTGAATACTTTCTAATAAATTCCCTCTTTACTACAAAGCATGCCTGATCCAACTGTACATATTTACTTAGTATTTTCTCAAGTGTCTTACAGACTGGCTAAAAAAAAAAAAAACCCAACAACACCAACCAACCCCACAGTGCTTTTTCCAGATTCCCTGGTTGGATGCAATGGCAAATTTCTTTTCATTGCACACCAGATGGTCCAGATCTTGAAACCCACATCTCTCAGGGAGGCTCACAGGTTTGTGGAGGGTCCACCACCCAGCCAAACTGGAACGCAGAACCCCAATACCTTGGGGCAGAGACTGCCAAATAGGGGTAAAAAGATTGTATTACATTGTCTTGAAAGAAAACAAGTAGCAGCAAAACATATGTTCTCAAATGCATAGGTTCCAAGGTATCAAAGTATCTTGTCTCAGGCATGCCAGCAGCGCTTCTTCCCCCCCAGCATGAATTTAGTTACTCCCTTGACATAGCAGGGCTGATTCTTGCAGCTCAAATACATCTGCTGGGCAGAAAATTAAAGCAAAAACTCAAGCCTAGGAGCTGACAGAGGCACTTATCTCACAGGAGCATCACTGCAATCTGCAAAGCCATAACCAACCCAGAACCAGAGTCATGAAAGATTCCTTTGGCCTTCCATGACTGTACTTTGGGAAGATGCTCACAGTCCTTGGGCTGTGAGATCCTGCTGCCACAGGCATTTCCCCTGGGTCCTCGCCCTGGGGCACAGCAGGAGGTGAAGGTGAGGGTATGCTGTCAGGAGCCAAAGAAGACTGCCATTAAATATGGACTGGAATATGAAACTGCTTGTTTAGTTTCATGTTTAAGTAGTTTTTCCTTAGAATACTTTTTTTTTCCACCCAGACATGACTCTTTCCAGCAATTACATCCAGAAGGATCAAATCTAAAATATATCAGATCTCATTAACATTTCCTTGAGATCTTCACAGAAAGGTTCTGGTACTGTTCACAAAACAATCAGTTTATCCACCACATTAACAGCATTTGTTTATGATTACAAATGAGCCAAACATAATCTCAACTGCTAAGCAGTGACCGCTGGGATTCAGCAAGTGCTACCAAGGGACAGAAACTTAGGGACTTCCATTGGTTTTAGAATAACCTGTGGAAATGCTCCAAGTACTGCTCCTGCTCTCCAGCAGGCTCAGAGCTCGGGACAAGGCATGCTAGGGAGGTGAACGAGCATTATGGGGAACAGTCTGTCCCCAGCTGCTGCCAGGTCTGGGATAAAAGCTCATCCCAGCTCAGTGATGCTCCAAAAAAAAGCAACACCAGATAATGATTGCCTCTGAGTGAAGCAGAGAGGAAGCTTCCATCAAAGAGACTCCTAAATGTAGAAGGCAATCCTCAGGAATGCATATGGCAGCAGGGTTACTTTATGCAAGCTGAAACAACATGTTAGTAGCACTTCTCCCTACCCCTGCAGCCCTACTTAATGGATGAATCAAGGAGAGCAGCCCTAAAGGGCAAACTTCTCTTAACCCTGCAAGAGGCATGTGAACTAAGTAGTACAACACTACTGGGATGCATTCAGCACATCCTGGCCTTGGGCCCAGGAACATAAATCCATGCCTTACACTGGATTGAGTTTGCTTTAGTCTCTCCATTGGACACTATCCAAACCTGTGTCCATCCCAATGGCCGTGTCCCTACAGCCCCCATCCACTCCCACAGCTCTGAAGCCTGGGCAGCAACTGCCCTGGTAGTGCACTGGAGAAAAACTCAGGCCTGAGCTCATCCCACCCCATTAGGAACCCATGAGGGTCAACGTTTCAGGCAACCTGGGCTGCTTGCCTTTTTTAAGGACTTTTCAGGGCATTTTAAGCAAGAAGGATGCCACCTTAGCCTATAGCACCAACAACTATACTCAGTAGCATTGATGACAGTGAGGGAAAAAGATTTCTCAGGCAAAGAGTGGTCTGAGCTCACATTCGTGCAGACAGGCTCATCATTCCCTACTCTTGGGTTTCTTACTATAAGAGAAAATATAAGCAAGACTCCAGAGGATCAAAAGACAAAATGTCAGTGCCAGATGATTCATGACCACTCAGTTCCTCTTCATTTCAAGAGTGGCAAAGTAAAATAAATGAAATCCAGCTGACTAAAACAAGCCAACCTAATTCACAGATGAGCCAGGAGAATCAAAATCTTATGACAGAATTAGCAGGAAAGCCTTCTTTTACATGCAAACAGCCCTCCCTGTGTAAATGGCCAATTAATTTATGGGAGCCAGATGTCCCTGTTTACAGCCATTGTTTACCCTCCTGCCCTGCCCTTTGATGGACTGATAGATGTCACCATCCATCCACTGCCTCCCAAGCAGAAACCTCCTTGCTGTCCTAACCTCGATGATTTCCTTATCCCAACCAATGTTCTCTTATTTCCAGGCTTGATTTATAATGAAATGTTTTCCTTCAGCAAATGAAATGAGTGATGGTCATCGTGCTTTTAACGAAGTCTCGTACAAAAACAAAAACCAGACTCTCTCCATATCAAAGTGGGTACGCACGCTGGTCCCTGACATGAACACCAGAGAGCTCCAACATCGTTAATGCAAAAGAAAATTCAATGCAGAAGAAAAACAAAGCTCCCTCCAAACATTGGCTAATAATGTTTTAAAAATAGAAAAAACAGGAACAAGAGACTTTAGATATAGCCACATCACAGCTCCAAGATAATAAGCAGAGCAAAAAAAATTTTTAGAAGATATGCCAAAGTTTGCCAGAAGCAGAAACCCATTTTATATTTGCAATATGCTATAAAATAGAATTTGATTCTAAAGATAACTGGCAAATTATAAGAGGTTGACAGAGATTGGATTGAACTGCTCTAAGATGCTTGGATCACAATTTAAATCCATTGATAAACAAAAGGAGGAATAAAAGCTGCTTAAACATAAGCAGAAATTACCACTAGCAGATACATTATGGTAAGAGTGGGCTATTCAGCACTTTTTTTAGCAACTACTCAGCAGCTTAATACAAGAAATGAACTTGCTTCACCGTTTGTGAGAGAAACTGCTGCAAATCAGTAATACCCTGATGCCCTACCAGTCAGAAATCAACCCACACCATCAGCTGCTCCCATGCACACTATCACACCACAACACAAAACAAGTTCAGAATGAAGGGGGAAACGTATTCTCATTCATTAGAATGGACAGGACTTGTCAATGACATCCATTTGTTCCCTAAACAATCAGCAGTGCGTTTCCAAGCCAACATGCTGCTCCAGCCCGCTACTTAATTTTCCCTGCTCCTCAGCATCACCCTCTGGGAATCACATGGCTGGAGAAGCACACACCAGCAGTACCAACCCATTCCCATTTGGGATCAGCACCTCACCAATAAGAAACAAGACTTAGATTGTAACTAGAATCCCACACTACCACAATAATTTCTTTTTTTAACATGCTTTTAAAATGTGGTTACTCTGTTTGTTTCTGAACACATATCAGATTCTGCTCTGAGGTTCCTTTGCAACTGTCATAGCACCTGCTTTGACGCTAGTGGCTGGGAGCCTGGCACCTTCACATCACACTCTGAAACTTAACCCAGGTACTGGGGCACGGTGAGGGCCTGGAGGTAAAGCAAGAAGAGGTGAATCTCTATTCCAAAACAACTACAAAATAATTTACGTCTGTACATGTAGTTCAATAACAAAGGTAATCTCTTGTCAAAGCCCCAAGCTTTTACGTGTTTGTGCCATTTCACTGATTAGTTCATTGCACTTTTTTTTACAACTAATATTATTCAAGATCAGATCTTGACTCAGTTTTTGCTGTAGTAAAGCTGTGCCCCCAGCCTAGTTGAGGTAAGAACTGACAAACTGAACAAATAAATGACCCTAATGTTAATAACAAGACCTCCATCAATCCAAGCACGTCCATCCCAGATGATGCAGCTGAGATAAGTCAGATCTAAGCCTTTGCATAAACTTAACCTACTCGGTCACTTAAGTAGCATTAATTAGGATAAATACAAACAGACCAAATACTCTTTGGAGTATTAAGCAGAATTAAATGGAGTATTAAGGACTGAAAACCAGTTTTCTCCTCCTTATCATTTCATTCCTTCCCCTTGCTACTGCTGCAAATAAAGTTCTGCAGCCTCCTAGCCAGTATGAAGCACAAGCTAAAGGAAAGCCATGCTCTTTATTTCCCAGTCTTCTAAGTTGAAAGATCAATATTGTATTTTCCTTTATAGTTTTTCATCTGTTCTGTCTTCAGTTTGAAGTGTTCTCAGTGGTGAACATCTGTTAGAAAATCTCTTACAAAACCCCACTTAGTCTATGGCCCTTTAATCAAAGAAGGGTGAGGGTATTAAGAATTTAAAATAATATATCCAAGTTTGAAAACAAATACATGTGCTTTTTATTTGAGAATGTGTGTTATTACTTTCACATTCTGACCTGCTAAGTACACATGCTCCACCACAAGTCTCGCTGGAATTTTGGCCAGGATCAGCATTTATTTAATAAAAGAATGTATTAATAGTAGGGCTATCATTGATACCTTGCATTTACACAGCACATTACGCTTTCAAAGTGCTCCAATGTTAAATAATTCAAACAACCTGGATATTTGCATAGATGGATGCATACAACTGTAAAGGAAATTATGAAATGTGTTCACATGTTTCTATCTTCAAGAAGTTATTCAAGAATTTAGTTGTTAAATTGAAGCGAGCTCACTACTCTTGGCATTCCACCACGAGGGAAAGCCTAGAATCAGAGCAGAATTATTCCAGTATGTTTGATAAAGACTTGAGAGTGGGATTTCTCTCACCTGCTCTGCCTCTAAGGGAGACGTTTTCTTCAGATCTGGTGGTCTTGACCCCAATAGTGACAGGAGAGAAACGGTCACAGCCCACAGCACCAACCTGCACAGGGCTGCTGTCCCCAGAAGAGCTGGTTCCTCATCTGGGTCTGCCTGGAGAACTCAGAGCCAGACAGCAAAGGCCATTTCACCATTCACAGAATTCAGTAGTGCACATGCTTGGGCCAACTGAGTTTAGCATCTGCCCGTCTCCAGGCTACTTAACTAGCTAACATTAACTAGACAATTTAATGTGGTGCTTGAAAGGACTGCAGGCATTTCCTTGTTAAATACCATTAGTAAAACTGCAGATTATTCTGAGCCTGATTTACACACAGCTACAAACAAGTTATCTTCTCATTTTCACATAAGCTTTTAGGGATCTGAGGATTCAGTGTCTTTAAGTATCATACACTTGTGACTGGAAACTCTTCCTTTACTCTGATGTGATCAGGCACACCTTCACAGACACGAGAGCCACTCCTGTGCATCACAGGAGACAAACATTTGTCCAACACAGAACAAGAACACATTTTCACCTGTAGCTGCCTGAGTTTTAGATGCCTTTTCAGCCTACAGAAGGAAAACTGCCATCCAAAGCTCCATAGAACTTCAGACCCAAAGCATTTTGTGGTTCCTCTGCTGTCAGTTTTGCTGACAAACATGACAACATTAGCAAGGAGATGAAATATGAACACATGGGGGTTGACATCTCATTATTAAGCCACGTCCAATGATGAAGACCAGGAGGACGGCTTTGCAGAGCTGAGGATCATCTCCTGCATGGTGCACCTGTGCCAACTCTCGTGACTTCCCTGGGGACAGGAATCAACTACAGTCTCGTGAGCACGGATCCTGCATTTGCACACTTTCCTGGATAAAAACCCAAATCAACGCAACTAAAACCACCAGGGTGATGCTTCAGCAGCAGTCAATCTTTCCAACTTCTTCTTTGTGCCATTCCTCATTTCCAGACTTTTGTACTTTTTGTCTCAGAACAGCTCATCCTGACAGTGTGACCGTGCCTAGTACCCAAGCTGCCCCATATCTTTCACCATCCTTTTCACCCTCCTCTGCACATTTTGGAGGCCTTCTGCTTGCCTCTTGAGAAGGAAAGAGAGAGACCATTTAAAGATGCAGGTGAGGCCCAAATTTCTATCATCTGTCCCATTAACTACTCCCTCCTCCCTCACATGCACAGCTACTCATCTGTACCTCATTGGCTGTCATTTTATTGCCTGGTGATCAAACAGCTGTCAGGCAATTACGACAGATGCACGCACATGTATCTTGTCATTAGAAAACAACCTCCAAAACCCCAAACCCAACCACACCCAGTTCTTCACAGCACAAGTTCAGCTTTGACCTCAAGGAACATTCCCTGGAGGAGTGATAACAGATGCATCCCACCAGCACTGTCCTGCTCTTATAGAAACCATGTGGCCAAACATCTCAGGCACCATCCAGCTACCATGACTGCTACAACCTACAGCATTTGAGAACGTGGTGAGAGGAAGAGATAAAGATTCACCAGAAGCATGCATTTCAGGATGACACTTTAAAAACCATTCCAGTAGGAGGTTATCATTTGAGAGTGCTATGAGAAGTTCTCCCTCTACCAAAAAAAGGTTACCTCCTAGGTGTAAAAGAAGCAATTCGTACCTCACCACAGCCAGATCACTTCTGCACACATCAAAAAGATTACTCACACACATTAGAAACTGAGATGATTCAAATTGAAGAAAATTAGATAATTAGTAGGGATTTTAACAATTCAATAAACCAAGTTCTTCATACATGACTTTCTTAGCCCAGAACTAGATCAAGCCCAAGTGAAACAGTCCCCATGAAGTTATTTCCATGACAGGCACACTCATCTTTCACACACAACACAGAATTTCTCCACTTTACAGCACAGGAGAACAGTGGCTTACACCAAATGCTGTTCTGGAACCTCCACTTTTCATATTTCATTGTAACAAAAACCAAAACGAAACCAAAACCTTCGTGCAAGTCCTCAGACCTCAACTCACTGTTGAGACAAGCGAGTGCACTTCAGATCAATACAGATATCCTAGCCACAGAAATTAACTAAACACTTGAAGATTTACAGCTGAATCATGTTCTTATCTGGAAACAGAACCAGAAAGAAAAGTAAGTAGAAACTTACTGAAGTGTGTTTGTTTTCCTTTAAAAAAATTCCATTTGCTACCCAGCAGTCAGATACCCAACAGCACCTTGATCTCCTGCTGATATTCATTACGGAGACAAATCCAAGGGCTTCACTGCATTAACAGCCCCGTGTGGTACTTCAATAAAGCCATGAAGAGCACAGCTTCAAGGGAGTAACTGTCAAGAAGAGATTTACAACACCATTGAACCCAAATGCCCAAGTCGCATCATCATTTTCTCTTTTATGGAGATGTGCTAGGATGTTAGCATATACCAAAAGCTCCCTAATTACTGAGATTTCCCTTTGGATAATAATCAGGAAAATATACAAGTCCGTGAAATCCAAGTGGTAAACAAAACGCAAGAGAAAAAGATTAGAAGAAGGACATTATTAGTGCTTTTCATTTGTATATGCAAGGGCCTCCCTCTGGGACTTGAGCCTGGTAAAATTCCATGTTTACACTGCTTATGAAATTCAAGTATAGAGAGAACATATGACAGTACAGATTCCTTTAAAGATTTTATTGCCTTGAGTTCAGGTCTGGTAGAATTATGAAGGTCTTCCCAAGCAAAAGCAATAAAGGCTTTATAGCATCCTGGATAGTCAGTATGTTTGTTTTTATCTTCTTCCATGCCTTGTTCTCCTGCTTCTCTCCCTTTGAAGTTTGCAGCAGAATAGAAATGTTTTGCTGTTTGCTGGCGTTAGTCAAATAAGATTTCTGCTGCACATCGATATCAAAATTTATTAACCCTTTTCTAGAATTCAGGCTGTGTGAAAACCTAAAGATAAAGAGCAGAGAAGAGCCGTCCACCTCTCTTTGTTGTCTGCAGAGGAAAAATAGGTACAAATTGTCCTTGTAGCTAAGTAAAATTTATTTGGACCACAGAAAGGAAACATGCCAATACAGCCACAGGAGCACAGCTCTCCTGCCTTTGCAGTGCCAGTCAGTCTTCTTGTGCAAACAAGCACAGCCATCAAAGAATGCCAACAGCTGAGCACTAAGTTTCACGCTATACAAAACATACAGTGCAGGAGATCTGGAGCCCCCAGATACGTGACCACCTGTTCCTCAGGCAGACACATCTCGCATGGCACTCATACCAGTGCGCTCAGGCTGGGGATATGGTTTCATTGCCATGCACACCAGACCATAAATCAAAGCTAGAGCCTTTTAGTTAGCACTGATGGCACCAAAAGCTGCATTTACAACAGCAAACTGCAGAAAAAAAGTTGCAAAGTTCAGTGCCAGCAGCACACAATGCCTCTGGATGCTTCAGAAAAAGCCAACAAAAACATTACAGCAACAGAACAGGCAAGCATCCAGCTAAGAGACTGAATTCCTTTTCTTGCTTTTGATCTGCTACTTGTATTTAAAGACCTCCCAGGTTACAAAGCTGTCATATCAAGGGGCTGGAGGATGACAGCTGCAAGCCCCACGCTGCCCATCAAACCCAGCCCAGAGCCCACGACAACAACTTTGCTTATTTTAATTACAACTTCAGATACTTTTCTCACGTTTATTCTCCCTACTCCTCCTCCCCATATGATTGTAACTCATCCCTCCACTGAATTTTAAGTAAGAGACCATCAATCACATAGGTGGTATTAGAAACATGTCTAAAGCACAGTCATTCTGATGTGCAGCACAAGGAGATCAGTGAGTGGCGAGGAAGCATCAGGGAACTCTGAGAAGACAATCTGTTTCCTTCCTGACCCTGCAGGAAGGACTACTCAATCCTCAGCTATGAGCATCCTCAGCAGCGAGCAGCTCCAGCAATGGGACATTGCAGACCTGCTTGGCACCCCCAGCATCAGCCTATGCCCTCACGCAGTGCTCTCATCAGCTCAGCATCACCCACCTGCAAAACCCAGCAACAAAGAGGGAGAAGAGGACAGATAAGCTTTGGTATATCTTTCAGACCAGAACAATGTTTCCAGAGAAAAGCAATTCAACTGCTTTGGACTTTGGACAGTTGGAATTCAACTGGGAAGCAAGCACAGAAGTGCCTTCAATAAGAGCACATAAGCATCATTCTGTAAGGGAAATTCATTCTATTTTTTCTCAAAACCCAACAGCTTGTAACCCTGACAGCCAAATTTTATCCTTACTAGTACCTGCCCGTGGGTTTTAGCATTCCTGTCACGCCACAAGTACTGCATAAAACCAGCACCGATGGTACTCCCTTGCTCCAGAGCAATACAGTTGGGTGACAACCTAAACAAACCAATGCAGGACCACAAAAAAAACCACACAACCTGCTGATCAGTGCAATACCATTCCCTGTGTCCTAAGAGGGAAAGCACTTTCTTTCCCCTTCTCCAAATCTTGCTAACTAAGAGGGATCTGAGGGAGTACGAGGATGGGAAGGAAGAGATGGCTCTGCAGCTCCTCGCAGGCATGAAGGTACTTCCTTGAAAAGGGTGAGAACTGAGAAACAGAAGAGCTGGCACCAGTCATATACGGGTTTTGATGACAATCATTTGTTTTTCTACAAGAATTGCACCATTGACCAACTGAGGTAATGCAGAACGCGTGTTTATTCCGTGAGATAATTTTACAACCCTACATCTGAGAACAGAGTATATATTTCTTGCTAAATACAAACAGAAATAAGCTTTTGCAAATCAGTTACAACTGAATGCATGGATCTGTTCTCTGGCTGGAATGAAAGACCTGAGGGACACAAACAAAAGGAAAAAAAGCATGGAAAACAAGCAAACAAGAAAAGCAATGTCAGCAATAAAAGGCTCCACATTCACAACTTCAGCAAGACGACAAGCAAGAGTTGGCCACAGCCCCGTCTGACCAAGAAAGCAGCTCCCAACAGGAGAACTGGGCACCTCTCATCTCTCAGCAAATGGGGATCATGCCAGCAAGTGGGGCAAGCTGCTGCTGACACTGCCCATAGGCGTCAGCCAAGCTCCAAACACACAGCAAGCTGTATGATTAAAAGGGAGAAAAAAACCACCACAAGCCTATGTAGATGTCCACCTTGCTGCTTAAAGCATCTGCATGCTCTCACAGAAGTCAAGCACAGAGAGCCATCAGGGTGGTGGAGGAAGAGAAATCCCATGACAGGACATGGCACCAAGGCAGCGCAAGGACAGTGATCCCAAGAAGACCACTGCCTCCTACCAAGCCAAAAGGATTCACTGTAGTGCAAGCGACCACCACGAGGGAACTCCTGTAACACTGCAGCAGGAGCAAGGGGAGAAGCTACAAAACCCCAGAGAAGCCAAACCCAACACCAACTAGAGGGCAAAAAGCAGTAGGAAGACAGAAGTGAGCTGTGAAAACAGAGAAAGACACAGAACTGTGAAAAGCAACCCATCTGTTTTTTTTGTAAGCTATGGATGTCACCAAATGGACAGGACACCTACTCTTTTTAAGGCCAGAAAACAGCTTACATGTGTAATCTGCTTTAAAAAGCCTTCAAGTCCACAGAACAATTTGTCCTCAGGCATCATACCAGGAATTTGTAACCACTCCTTCAGGCCTTCCTAATCAGATATAAATCCCATATAATTATAGTTGCATCCACGTAAATTTAGAGGGTCAAGAAGTTGCAACCTAGCAAGAGTACTGTAAGGAGTAGAAATGTACCTCTTTCTTCCAAAAAGAAAATTGGAGTAGGTCCACTTGTGACTTGGAAAGTCTCCTAAGAACAAGGAACATCCTATTTGATAGGATGGCCCAAGCTGTTACTAATTCTTCAGCTAACATTTCACAAATGCTCGCTTACCAGCAATATCCAGGGAAGCACAGCACACGTGCAATATGCTTTAATTTGTTTTTTAAAAGAGCACACAAAAATAATAACAGAAGGAAACAGAAGAAAGGATCAAGCTACTCGTAAAATAAAGGAGCTCAAAACGTTTCAAGAGAAAAATAGATGGCGGTAAGTGAAGTAATTCAAGCCAGAAGAAAATCCTGCACAGCAGATAATGCATCTATTATTCATAAAAGGGTACTAAAAAAAGATATATTAAAAAGCCTAAGAATTTTCTTTATTTTTGCTTAAACTCATGCTGAGATCACCTAAAGGAGAAAAGGAATCTTACTTTCAGAACTCTGCTGTCTCCCCTCCCCCTGTTACTGAGCTGGTAGCTCTCAGAAGCTCACACAGCACCTGGTGACAAAGCTTCATCATCACTCAGGGAAGTATCCTTGTAAGGCAGAACTGAGGGCTCCCATTCATCACTGTGACTCAAGAACAATGATGCAGAATAAAAATAGTAAAAAAAAAAAACCCAAACAAAACACCACAACAAAACACCCACTATTCACAACTGCTGATAATGAAAAAGGAAAAGCCTTAAGCATCACTCCTCAGAGAGTTCGTGAATCTGGTGTTGCAGCACACCAGCAAGGTCCTCCCTACAGCAGGAAGCATGCTGCTTTTCTGGCCCACCCTTAAACCACACACTTAGGAAGAACCAGCCAACCCTCTGAGAAGGCACAGGCATTCACACTTTCTTTGCCATCCCAGAGAGAAGTGGGAATCAGCTCAGAAGCCATTCTAGTGATGCTGCAAGCAGCATTGCTCAACTCCGGAAAACTTACACAGAAATTTGGGAAAGTGTTTAAAAACATCCTCTTACATGCACCACCACCAGGAAACTACAAGAGGACACTTCTAGACACTTCTAGCTTGAGACTCAAGTTCAGGACAGCCTCTTGCATATTCTTTTGGTCACAGCTGGTAGGCAAACAAGTTAAGCCACCAACATGGATGCAGCCATCGAGGCAATCCCTACAAAGCCTCTAACGAGCAATGCATTTTATTTCCTGCACCATCTGTAATGCTCCAGCCTCAAATAAAACACTGCTCCAACCCACAGCACACAGTTACATTCAAGCCCTTTTGGAAGGGCTGCAGGTCTCATTTTTTGGCTTGGCTGGGACCAAAAACCAAAGCAGAAGCTCTAAAGATGCACTAAATCTGGTTCTGTGCAGAAGCCCATTGCTGCTCTTTGCTTTCAGCAGGCTCATCCCCTGTGCTCCCCAGGCACTGCTGACCTCTAGGCCCCTTTGCTTCCTGCCATGCCTTCAGAGATAGCTGGCTTGAGAAAGCAGCAGGAGGGAGAAAAAATAAAGCGAGATTCCCAAAGCCATGGCCACATTGAGAAGCCCTGGCGTGCACTCTAATTCCCTGCACAGCAGCTCTGTGGGAAGTGGAAATCCCCACTCAAAGAAAGGCTGCTGAGCAATGGAAGGGTGGTAGTGCTACATAAAGCTTTATCCTTCTCCCTTTCAAAAAAAAAAAAAAAAGGGCATGGAATAGCAGCACATTTTTTCCCCTCCTGTTCATTAGGAGACCGCTCAAATACCTTCCATTTCAGCTAACATGTACCACCACAAGAAAAAGTCTCGTAAACACAAGAGCCAGTTCTACAAAGCAGGACTCCTGCAGACAGGGTAAGGCACTAGCACATGGTGATCAAGAAAACACGCATCCCTATTATCACTGGTACTTGTGGTGCCACAAAGCATCCCAGTGGGCTCAGCCCCGAAAAGAAGTGGTTCTTGGAATACTGCAGAGCTATGCCAATATCTTTTCCATGAGCACAAAGCATGGCAAAACTCATCCCACATGCTCATCCCTTGCAATGTCACACCACTGCCACCACTCAGGCACGAGCAGCAAGAGGGGACCAGCTCAAAGGTGAAGTTTCCTCCGCTGAGAACCGTGCAGCCCAAGAAAAACTGCCACGCAATTAGTGCTTATCACGATATAATCCTTATATTCCAGGTCTTACGACATAAAGAGCATTTCTCCCTAACAAACAGGGGTTCCTGGGAGATGGGCATTGCATCAAAGTCCCACCCTGCACCTCCTTGTGCTGCTGGGCAGTGGGCTGAAGGCAGCCAGCAGTGTGGGGGAAGTGAGCAGCACTGCTGTCACCACCTGAGTGCTGGGGCACAGTGGGAATGCATCCCAAGAGAGCAGAATTGAGATCTCAATCAGGTTTCTGACGTTACAGCAGGAGGCACCAGGAACAGCTTGCCCATTTTGACATCTCCCTGCTTTATTTAAGCTGAACAATTTGTATTATTTTTTTTCCCTTTTTCTTTTAAGCCTTTCCTTCAAGGAAAGGCACACAGAGCACATTCCCTAATCCTTAGCATGACAGCACCACAAAATGCAGGAGGCCATCCACACATTACAGCAACCAGTGATGATACTGGGCAATGGAGCAAAATAGCCAAAGCAGCAAGATTAAACTCAGCAGCTTCTTTGGGAGCTGAACATCTGACTTCATTTACACACCTGAAAGCATCGACCTCCTCCAGATGGAGATGGACCATCATCACAAAGGGCTGCAAGGAGCTTCCTTGGCAGCAGAGCACTTGCATACACTGAGCAGATCATACTATTTTTTATGGAGGCTACATCAAAGTTATGACTATTTGACTTCTAACCACAAAGCCCAAAGAGAAGAGGAAATGCCACAAACCTTCTCAACTCAGCCCAATTTAGAAAGAAGCCGAGCTGAAGATGAAAGGAAAAACTGTTGGGCCATCATTGGCACTGAGCTTACAACTGGGACAAGAACCACCTGCACTGTTCCTCTGCCCTTCAGTGCCCAGATGCCACCTGCAGGAGCACCCTGCTGAGCCCAACAAGCCTTCAAAGGAGGGCTGTGGGGAAGGAGAGCTCCAAAGAGAGCAGTGGTAAGCAGCCAGCAGCTGAAGCAGTTCTCCTCCTGATGCTGATGGCCCTAGAGGAGATGCTACCAGAGCTAACACCATGGGACTTACCTTGTCCAACCCTTCCCAAACTAACTGCACGCTTTTCCTCTATAAATGATGTTGAGATTAGCCTATGTTGACAAGAAGGAAGGCCTTGTGAACCCACTGAAGCTGATAGGGCAAGTGAGATCATTATCCTGCATGCAGCTCATTTGAGCTTTACCGAGTTCACTGTCTCTTGCCTACATCTCTAACATCAGGGCTCCACTGAAGCCCTTGTGATGCTAGATAATCACAATTTTGGCTATTAAAAAAAACAAAAACAAAACACACATTTGATCCCTTTCCATGCCAACATGCTGCCTTCCAAAATCCAGGAAGAAAACCTTTTAACTTCAATGTTACATTCAAAAGGAACATTCCTTTATTCCTCAAAACACATCCCAGGCAGCTTGACAAACAAGTGTGCTCTCTCAGAGTTCAGGTTCCACATATATATATATATATAGATAGATAGATATAAAATAAGACATACATACACATTCTTTCTCAAGGATTCATTAATATATGCTAATGTTCCTTCAGGCATGCTCAGTGGTATCTAGGGTGGTCAAGTGCCCACCTACTTCCCATTTTCCACCATCAACCTCATCATGGAGACCTGATGCACTTCAAGCTGCCTATCCCCAATGTGGAAAGCTTCTACCACTTATTAGGCCACAGTGAGCAACTTTTAAAACAATATACGTGGAATCCAAGGAATATGTCCTTGCACCTATTGGGTACAAAAGACAGAAGTATTCTATTACATCCCCAGTGCAAAACTGAGGAAAAGACTGCTCACCTACTAAAGCTGAAATGGGAAGTTTTAGAACTATCACTCAGACTCCTTTTGCTAAATGAATATACTGATTCTTAAATGAACTTACTAATCCCTATTGCTAACCAAACCAACCTGTATCATGTAAACCAACCTGTAATATGAACTTATGAACTTATGTATCAATGCCTATGGCTGAATCAAGGCAAGTAGAAGCCCCAAGGCACCCAGCAAGAGCTCAGAAGCCAAGTAAAACAAGAAAACCATTCACTAGTAGTCACAAAGGTTTGGAGAACTAAAAACAAAGGAAGAACCCACCCTAAACTCTGCTCCTTTTGAATTCCTCCAAAGGAAACTCTTGGCGCAGAGAAGATGGACTCCTGTGTCAATAAACCTCTCATGCCTTTCACTAGTCACAAAACACCTCATTAACAGTCCCTGTCTACACAATGGTTGTATTTTACCACCATCTGATTTTTAAGCTTACTTGCTGGGCCTTGTCAGTGGACACAGCCACCTCCCCCACAGCACTATCTCTATATCCTATATATCAATACTACCTTTCAATTCAAATTTAAGTCCATTTAAGCCCCCCCAGTCCTCAATTAACAGTCACTTATGCGTCACTGAAGGTCAAAGTTCATCATTTATGATCAGATATTTCAAATCTCTAAATACCTTGTCTTAAGAGAACAGCAGGGAGCACCTCTCAATGAGCGGCACAGCCTTTCCCTCCTGAACTTTGCATTTCTCTAAAGGGAGATCAAGCTCCCACTGAAGAAAACGAAGTTTAGTTCCCCGATTTTATGCTTCCCCCACCCCATTCTAAGTCTTCTTCCCTCGATGTAACTCTCCCATGAGCACCAGCACGCTTGCTGGCAGTGGCAGGCTGTGTGTCACTGCTGTTCCATACTTCCCAATCACAAAACCCAAAAGCAGCTGCTGAGGATGATGTGCACACTGCTTCAGCCCAGCACGAGCTGCTTCTCCAGCACGGCTCTTCCAGGAAATGCTGGTTAGGGCAAGGGACCAAATAGATCAAAGAAAGTGAGCACATTTAAACCCATGTAGCTCTGGCATAGATTAAACCAAACAAAGCAGACAAAGGGATGCTTTCAGGCACGTTTTGACTGTGGCTGAACTTTTCTAGTTACTTTTGTCCATGGAAAAGGGACAAATCAAACAGAGCTTTGACACTTGGAGTGAAACAACAGCACTTGAGCCCAGCACTCCCCCAAAGCCCAAGGTATACTGCTACACTCAGATCCATCACAGATGTGAAAAAACAGCAAAGCAGCTTCTGCACAGCCCCATAAGGAAGAAGCCTGCTTGAGTTAGCTCCCATGCTCAATCCACCAGGCTCCAGCGGTCTGGGCTTGCCAGATAAGCTCTGAGCAGGAATGTGTGGTCTGGATGCTGCTCCAAACCCAAATCTGAAACCTCTGCAGCTTGCCCATCACAGCCTGTGATGTATGACTCTCCACAGCTTTGAGTCTTACAGAGGAGATTAGATACCTTTCTAAAATGAGAAGTTTTAATCTGGTTTCTGGGAGAAATCCTACAGTCAGGGTATCAAACACAGACTTAATGAGCCTAATAATTCTTCCTGGCCTTAAATGTCCAATCCATAATCTGGGAGGTGTCAGGCAACTGCCACCCAGAGCTAAGGTTACAATTGCCACTCCCACACAATCACAAACCTACATGAAATCTCACTTATCTCAAAGGAGAAAGGAAAAAAAGATAAAGCTTAATATCCACTGACTTACTGACCTACAGCTGGCCACCACAAACTGAGGTACGTCTGAGCCTTCAGTTTTTCTTCCAAAACCCAGACAGTCTTCTATGGAACAGTCACATGAAAGAGTGCTCTCTTTCTGAAGAGGCAAACTGCAGTTTGGGACATGAAAATTCTTCCCCAGGATGCACCCAAATACCTCAATTCATCCAAATTCCCACTTGAAGCTAACCATGCAGCCACATCCCCCACATCAGGTGCCACTCCGTGCACACAAAGGCTGTGGGTGGCTCCAAGGGGAGCAATTCCACCAGCCCTGAGCACCTGCTGTGGACACAGGGACTCCTTACACCCAGCAGCTGAGGGCAATACACACCCTCTGCTCAACTCCCTAAGGAAACACTGCCCTTTACTTGAGATGCTGCCATGTTTCCAGAGATCAGATATCAATCCCTATTACTCTTCCTCAGTGGATAGGCTTCTTAAGATCTCAGCTCACACATGTAGCGAAGAACAGTGCTAGATGAAGACATCAAAAGCCAAGTGCATGTTTTACTACTTCAACTTTATTTCCCTAGAGTCACCGCTGCGCCCACACGAACAGGTGGGCATCTGAATGATAAATCCCCTTCAAGTGGACCAGCTCAAAGCCAGCAGGCCACTGCAGAAACTCTCCCCTTAGCTGGTTAAAAGCCTTCTTCCAATTAGCGGGCCAAGTTTGCCCATCCAAATGCTTATTTGAAATGAAACATTTCACTGCAGATTGACACTTTACAATGCTGTTATGAGTGTGGTTTGCATCAAACTTGATGTCATCACAAAATAAAAGCTTCACTTTTAATTAATGTTTCATTAAAAGCCTTGAAGTGCTCAGTCTTAATTAAAAGAGCCAATGCTTTTCATTAAGTGCATTTCCAAATTACGTTTTCTTCCCCATAATTTGCCACTCTCTGCAGATCTTCTACATATTTTATCCTCACAGATTGAAAACTGCTTCCTATGGGGCACAGCACACTTCCAATGCTCGCACCTCTACACCAGCACAAAAAAACATTTGTTTTCCCCAAGCACATCACCCGTGCAGTGTGCCCAAGGCCAGTGCAGGTCCAACATCCTTGACCCACTATAAGATGTGGCCATTGCAGTTCCCTCCTCACCTCGCAGGGAGGCACTGGGCAGCAGAGGAACAGAGTTGCATCTCCCTCAACCCTACAGTGAGCAGGAGAAAGGCTTTGAGATGCTGAAACCTGCTGGCCTTATTGCAGCACAGCTCTAAATTGTGAGCTGATAAAAGTGTAACCTCATTACACAAGTTTAATTGTACTACTTGCATTTACAGCCTTAGATAAAGTATTTATCTCTAGATTTAAAAAGGCTTAACGCCACACAGAGGAGGAAGATGGGCAGAAGACCACATCAAAGGCACAGTAAGGGCTTCACCTCACAATGATTACGGGGAAGGGCTAAAGCTGAGTGTGTAAATAGCACCATGGAAATTCACCCCGTGGTTGAGGGCTGCAATGGGATGTGACCCAAGTGCTGCTCCTGGTCCGTTTCCCCAGAGGGATGCCCTCTTTCACAACAAGCAACAGGAGCTTTGGGGTTCAGCACTGTGACCAGAGCCACATCTGCTGGGACACCCAGTGGGGCAGGGAATGGGCACCCGCAGCTCTGTCTCTCTGCTCACCAAGGTGTTGAAGTAGCTTAAAAGCACTCCTCATGGCTTCCTGATAAGAGTGGATAGCATGGTTTGCAAATGTTCCAAGGGTCTGAAACCCCTGCTGAGTTCAGCTGTGCTCTGAGGCTCAGCATCCTTGGGATGGGAAAAGCAGCCACCAAAACATGATGTATTTTAAGGCAGCCCCTACATGCATCACACACATTGGAGGACAGGGTTTGGCCTGAATGCAATGTGTACAATCATCTCTTCTAGAGAACATGAGTATTTAAGAAGTCAGCCTTTTACAGATGGGCCTTTGATCTTGTTCCCAGTTATTTATTGAGATTCACCCCAGAGAGCAGTAAAAAGTATGAAGTAGTAGGAGAAGGCAGACTACATTTTACCAAGTTTAACGCAGCAGAGAACACTCACGTGCATTTTAAATACAGTTTATACCAGTTCATTAAAGCACAATCATGCAATTCTGAAGCGTATCTAGGTGGTTGTGATATCTCCACACACTTCATAGCTCCTCTGCTACCCACAACTCACCTCCAACCCAGCACAATATTAAATGCACAGGGAGAACACAGATGCATTGTACTCAAGTCCAAATTACTCGAAAATCTGCTCCAGGAACAGAACCACACGAGCACTGCTTCTGCAAGACGAGAGACCCAGGCAGGTTATTACCCCTTCATTTACATCCAGCCCTAATCTAACATGTCATGCAAATGGCACAGGAGGGAAAACGAAACCAAAAAACCTCCCAGCCCTCTCCTTACCCCTGAACTACCAGACCATCTGCAGTATCAAAGAACTTCTAGCAACAGCACAGCTCAACATCTGCACCCCATTAGGATCTAATTTGAAACAATCGCTATTTGCTATCTCCCCTGTTTTTCCTGGGCAGAGCAGCTTTGATGTCTCCCAGTTGACAAAAATACATAAGAAACTGGCATTAAAAAAAAAATAATCAACTGGAAGGCAGAGATTCTTTCACAAGAAAGATAGGTGTTGGTTTCTGGCAAATGTAAAGTGGAGCCCCAGGTGCTGGGCTGCCGTACTACACGCACCAAGGGGCATGGGCTCCTCCTGCCTGGATGCAGGAAGGAAGGACTCCACAAGCCTGACAGGTTGGCAAAGCAGAGAGCTAACCGGCACGAAGAGTGTTTATTTTCTCCTGGAAATTAAAATAAATGACACCACCAACCCCAAAAAATCAGCACAAAACCCTGCCCTAATGGCCAGCTCTCTGTAGTACAAGTCACACAAGCCCAGCTATCTGCATCTAAACACATTGGTTTAGGTTCCAGATGTGAAGCACTTCAGGATATAAAACCAAACGCTTTGTAATTAACAGTATCAGGTCAGCAGCTCTTCAGGAGGATGGAAACATCACCCAGCAGCATCAGTGCAGTCTCAACATTCCAGCAGAACACTACCATAATCTCTCTGAAATACTCCGCAGCAACTGGGAGTTGAAATTGATATGTACAAGTAATGGCAAATGGAAATATGAACCCAGGTGATAAAGGCCAAACAGATACAATCTACATTTACTTTAAGTCCTCATACCTTTGCCTTCAGAGCACTGATGACAGACCACCACCTTCTGTGAACTGCAGTTTTACTCAAATTGCTCCCTGACATTTCAAAGGAAGGGTAGACAAGTGAAAATTAAGTCATTTCAAGTTCAACACAGCAGACATCTGGTATTTCTTTTTTCCTAAATCAATGGGCCAACAGCTTTTTATTTCTATAACCTGCAAAATAATATATGTTTTTAAAAGACACACTGGTTTCCAAATAACCCATGTAGTCAAAAAGCTGACATTCTTCCCATGTGTTTAATTCTACTACGTGACTCAGGCACTTATTTTCATCCTTAATGAATGACTACTACTGGAAAATTTACTTGTTAAGTTGTCTCTGTAGGTGCCACACAAGCTGAAGGCGTATGAAGTCAAAGAGGGCTCTTGGTTTTCAAGCTAGTCAGCTGGTAACCAAATGGCACACGTACTCTTTAAATGCATATTGTGTAAAACAAAGCAGTTGCTTGCCTCTGCAAAACCTTGTCCAAGTGCAGGCTTCTTAGATGAACCAGAAGTGACCAAAAGAGTATTTGGCATGTAGAAGTCTTGTTTTCATTGTAATACGAGCAAGAAAAGATCTCTGTGCAACTGTGAAGAAGGAAACATCAACAACAAAAAATACATCAGAAATCAAAAAAGCTCAAGTAGCTCTGATGACCCAGAACAGAGCTGCAAGGTAACAGTGGCCCTCTCCAGCCAGAAGCAAGGGGTGCTGGCACAGCAGCATCTCATTTCACATCCAAGAGGTACAGCCCAGCTCAGCACTGACCATACAATCCTAAAGTCCCATAGCCCATCAGCACCATCCCTTCTGTATGATTCATGTAGAACAGTCACTGAAAACAAAGAGTTGGATGGGGCAATGCCCATAGCTGTGGGGAGATGTGCACCCAAAGCCTTGCAGCATCACTGCCCTGTGCAGAGCACAGCCGCCACCCCCAGCATGAGTCCTTCAGTGGTAGTGGAGATGTGAGAAGCAAGACATGTCCTGTGCTTGCCCCAGCTGTGTTTGGCAGAGACCCAACAATTTAAAGAGCAGAGGAAAAGCAACTTAAGGAGATAAGCTTTACAAGTAATTGGGAGATCTTCCACCAACTCGACAGGCAAGGAACCAGGTCACAAGCAGATGTGACTTGCCAGTAATTTTCTTGCATCCCCTCCCACTTGCCATGCACAGAGGACAGTTTCCCAGAATTTTAGGCTAATGTACACAAATCAGAGGAGAAAAACCCCCACTAACAGCGCTTTGGATTAAACCATCCCAATCAGATTAATCAAGTCTTAAATTGCATGTTGTGCTGGAAAACATTTTTTTCCCCCCAAGTCATAGGTTATAAATATTTACAATTTCTGCTGTAATGATGTGGACAGAAAAACCACATACAGCTCATCAGAAACAGAGCTGAGTGCCAGGTACAAGAGCTTGGACTTGCAGTAGTTTCAGATTTTCCCCTGTGGATATTTCAACATCTGACTTAACCTACTGCTGCCACTGCACGAGGCTTTAACCCAGCTCTGCCCCTGGAAGAGGGGTGCCCTCACCCACAGCACCATACAGCTGTGCATGTGCATATATGCACATACAATCATCTGCAGGAAAATAAACAAAGCTCAAGTCTTGCAGACAGCTTGGAGGTGGTCTTCTTGGACGATTCTTTCACACCAACAACTGAGCAGGATGCCCTGCATAAGTCAGAAAGACCTGGATGGTAGCTAAGGCCTCTGCCTATATATTAAGAGAAGAGCACTTTCGCACCAAGATGCTGCAGTTCAAAGTGAGGACAGATGTCCCATATCACAGCCTACACAGTCAGACAGCTCAGCATCTGTGAATGGCTCTGGTATATCACCAGTTTGAAAAAGCATTAAGACCAACAGGGTGTGCCTTCCCACCTCAAAATCCCATTGAAGACTCCTCCAAAGTTTATCAGAATGCTGTAAACTTCCAGGAAAGCCTGAGTTTCAGAGCAGGACATTCCCAGTTTATGTAAGTAAAGCTGACAAACGAGTGCTCTGACTTCCGAAATCCTCCTGTAAACTCAGTGAGGCAACTCAGCAGAGAAGGATCTGAACTGAAAGCACTAGCAAACCAAGTCTCTCACATGGCTGTAAATACATGCAAAGAATCAACAGCTGTCAGGAAAAGATGAATAGTAAACACCCACATGCACACCTTTGTCCTCCTTGCTTAACTGCTTCGCATCTGCTAATCCTTCTCCCCTACACTTATTAGGAAACATATTTAAGGCAAAGAATGAATAATTCTACAACTCCAGTTACCTGGATGCATATTGCCAGCTGCTGTTTCAGTGCACAAGAGGAACATGAGATGACAACATCTTAGGATGACCCAAGTTTCCAGTGAAAATGGTGATTTTCCTAACCTAACGACAAAACATTAGTGAATTCACTACCTTTAATGGTTCTAAAGATCATATTTTTAGATGGCAAACCCAACATGCATAGTGATTGTGTTAGGAATACCCAATCTGAGGCCATTCACACAGAAACCAGGAGCACAACACCAAATTCCATCAGGAGTGTGCACATCAGGTCCTGGAAACAGACATTTCCGTGACATTTATGAACACTCCATGCTCTGAGCGTGCTTTGTTGTCCAAGGTCCAGAGCAAGAGCTAGTCTTTTTCAGAAAGATCTTAAGTTACATCCTCTGGGAACATTGTGTGCCACTGAATTTATCCTCCTTTAATTTCTTGGATGATTTACCCTAAATGACGGAGTCTGCCTGCAGCTGTCCTGAGCCATGCAGCCAGTCCCCAGGGAAGCTGAGTGCTGAACAAGGGCAGCAATACCAGGACCACCAACTGCCTCATGTTAGCCACCTACACTCAGTTAAAAATAATAGTAATAAAAACAATCTCTTCAGCCATCTGCCTTCTTCTCAGGCCTGAAGGGGGGTGCCGGCAAAGAGCATTGCTTTCCTCCAAGGAGAGCTGACCTTTCGGCTTGCTGCTGATTCAGACATGAGCAGTAAACAACAGCAATTAATTAATTCTTCCCCCATAGCCATTTGTTCTCCTCTCTCCATCTCACGCTGCTTTATGAAGTTCAGAAGCCTTACCCATTTCCATCTGCCTCAAGCACGCTAACCCGTTCTCCCCTTGGCATCCTGAGGGAGTTTGGCTTCGTTTGCTTCGGTGTTCATGAGGTTGCTTAAATGAGCTTCCCAGTCAATGGCCAAATGCTCAGTTTTGTGGTACAAGAAACACTTTTCTTCAAAGCATCTACTACTGCAGCAGTAGTCAGCACATCAGCAATGAGCTGGACTGGACAGAGCCATAGAGGACGCCTGTGCTTACTTCAGCCATAGAAGGTTGTTTCAGCCCTGACTGCTGCCAGGCAGAGCACACAGGGTCTAATGCTCCTTTTGCTTTGTTTGGTATGCTTGCAATCAAGTTAAAGATTCCAGCACATCAAAAGCTCCACCATAGAAAGAGTCAGCAGCCAACAGTATCTATGTCAAACTACACACCACAGTCACAATCAACAAATTGAACGGTGTGTGAGCTCTCCTTTACCTTATCTTAATAAATTAGGCTGATTAAAAGCAGAAGAAAGTAATGACTAATACCCAAATAGAAGAAAACATTGGGTCAAAATGACACAGTGATTTTTACTCAGCAGCACTTGTGCTCATCAAATCATAGAACCTCATGTCAGAGTGGGACAACATACACCACTGTCCAAAATTTGATTTCTTCAGCAAAGGATATTTCCCCCTTGCTTTATGAGAAGAAAAACCTAATAAAACAAGAATTCACAACAGCTCCAGAAAAGCTGCCTGTGAGGAGGTGGTTACACCCCTATGTCAGGTCACATATCTTGAGGTGGGTGACAGAACACTTTGGGCCTATAAGTGCTTACAGGTACAGAAGTGTTAATATTGAAGCAGCACTTGGATCACTCTGCTGGTCTGAACAAAGAGTCTTGACAGTAATTCCCAATGGGGAAAGAGACATGGCATCTGATGGCCCATTTGCATTCATCACTCAACCTGCAATGTTACTTCATCAACTTTTTCCATCACTATAAGGTTTTCTAAGCTCACTTGTTCCTAGTTTTAGCTACTTCTTACTGCCACTTAGAGTTCCAGGCTCATTAGGTGATCACCGACCCAATAGACAAACGCACAATTCAGAACTAGACATAGGGGACTTGGTACTTACTCAAATATTAGTATACTCTCCGTGTTAACAGCAAAGCATTTGGCACAAAGTTTCTCCTTTCTGCCATCTCCAACAGAGCACAGAAATAGCAATATTTTAAAGTATATGAGTCCAAGCGATGCATGTGAATGTAATTGCTTGGGCATTTTATGTGCTGCAAAGCTTTATTGCCAGATGATTGATTTCTTATGGCTAAATCTGTCATGTTCAGGCAACATTAAGCTTTGATTAGCAGTTCTTAATCCACTATGTTTCTTGAGATCTAGATTAAAGAGGACAATTGCGTATTCTTTTCAAAACCTAGAGAAACTCAACAAAAATATACCAATGACAACAAAATACTAAGTATTTCCTCCCCTTTCTTGGCTACAAAATATCACTAAAGACATAACTTGCTCTGTTTGGAGAGTCAGAAGAGATGAAATACATAACTCACTGTGGGATTTTGTTATTTAAAAGCAACATGGAGAGGATAACATTTTCCCCTCATACCTCTATAGGAGATTGGGAGTGATATACGTAGCTCTGGCTCCACATCTAAAACTCCCAGGGAAAGCAGAATATCAGAGGCAGAAATCAACAGGCTAGGCTCAAAATACCACATTTTGTTCTAAGGCAACCCTCCCACTCCCCCCCCGCCCATTTAGTTCAGGAAACTGGTTTCCACTCCATACCAAGCCAGGGGTTAGAATCGCCAGAGCTGTGCTTTACAATACGTTTCCAAGTTGAGCTGTGCTTCAGAGCACATATAGTAATACTATATGAAGATTTTCCTTAGGGAAGGCCTTCTTTCCTCAGATTTCCAGGCTGCTCAGGAACTTGGGAGACCACACGAATGCATCAATTGACTTTTACAGGATCAAACCCAAGAACACTGAAGAATACATATATGCTAGAAATAGCAACTATACAGAAGAACAAAAGTGGGAATCGTGCCACCAACACTAGCATCAGGCAAGACTAGTGAAGGACAAGACGTGCCCAGGTGGTTACCACCTAGCCTCGAGAAGCCCTTCCTTGGATGATGCCTCCTGTACTCCCACCATCCCCAGAAGCACAAGCCCTGGTGCCAGCTCAGCAGTCACAGGCACAGCAACATCTCAAGGATGCCTCAAATGCAGCATCCATTCTCTGCTGTACCCCTTCTCCTCCCAGCCAAAAATAAAATAAATTGCTTAATTAAAACTGATTCTAATTGAAGCATATACTAGCTCTCCTCTCAGATTACCAGTTTAAAGCATGAGGCTAACACGTCTCAAAAACTCTGTAAAGTCTACAAGTGCCAAATGCTATGAGGAGCAATAGGAGGCAATTACCCATCAGTTTATTTAAATGGGCTCACTGAAAATATTTCAGCAGGAATTCCACACCAAGATAAGCCACTTGGTAAGGCGAGAGGTTACGGTAAAGATAGGAGCCCTTGTGCTCGTGTGGGCATAGGTTCCAGCTGGGAGCATTGGGACTGGGTGGCATTTCCAATTTAATCCTGTTCTTCAGTTGCACATAGCTTTGTTAAACAAATTTTACAAAGGACTAAAGTCTTCAATGCAGCCTGAAGGCAGTTTTTCTTGTAAATCTTTAAGCAACATAGAGCTGCAGTTGTGAGCAGAAGAAAATAAAACACAAACCAGGTTTTGAACAACCCATTGGTTGAAGGATAGAATCACAGAACCATTTAGGGTGGAAAAGACCCTTAAGATCATCAAGTCCAAGCATAATGCGACACTACCAAGTTCACCACTAAACCAAGCCTGTAAGTGCCACATCCATACACCTCCTCAGTGCCCCCAGGGATGGGGGTTCCACCACTTCCCTGAGCAGCCCATTCCAATGCCTACCCACATCTTCTGTAAAGAATCATAGAATCACCAAGGTTGGAAAAGACCTCCAAGACCATCCAGTCCAACCACCCACCAACCATCAGTATTTCCTCACTAAGCCAAGAATAATTTGAAATAACTCATCACCAGGCTATATCTTAGAATACTGGGAAAGAGAGAAGAAAGGAAGTGAGACAATGAATGCGTGTTGCATGAATGAATAAAGTTAAAAAAAACACTCTGGGGAAAGAAAAGGCTGTATATCACAGCTAAGTCAACACCACATCATTTTAGAAAAGAAATGAATGTTCCAAGGTAAGAAATGAGAGGAATTAAGAGCAGTTATCTTCTTAATTAATAATTTGCTATTTCCTTTCCCAAGTGACAAGCAGGAGCCTGCCTTTCCCCTCAGCTCTCCTTCCCCCTGCAGCAGCCCCTACAGCTGTGAGAAAAAACACAATGGCAAATGTGGAAGAAGAGCAGAACAACGCTTTCACATGCATTTCCCTTGAGTTGTTCCTCTGCTCCCAGCACTACAATGTCATTTCCTCTCCGAGGTATTCTTTATCACTGGAGATTAAAGGCAGATTCTGTGGCTGTTTGATTTGGCTCATGCTCATGCAAACAAGTAAACTGCAGGAACGCAGGAGTCAACAATCAAGACCAGTTGGGTTGACGGCAACCAGATAAGAAGCAGCAGGTCAGGGTCTGGTTTGCTTCATTTTCTTACACACCCTCTCTCCCTGATGCAAAGAGGGCTTTGGAAAGAATGATTGCTCCTTCACAAAAAATTACTTAAGAATAATCAATTCTTGAGAAGCATCCATAGCAAAGTCAGTGTTCAACAGCACCGTCTTTCCACCCAAAAGCACAGGTAATGATTTTCCTGCCCTCTTCACTTACTCTGAAGGAAAAAGCACAGTAACAGACTGTGTGTCCCTCCTGCCCTGCAAAGAAAGAAGCTGCAGTGGGAAAGACTCAGGAGAGGCAGCATAGGAAATAGGTGATCACCTTTATTTCTACAGGCCTGTGTATTTACTCAAGCACTCCATTTTTTAATATAGAAATAAGTCCAATGGAAAGCTCCACTCCTGCATGCAGAAGTGAACTGGGGGCAAGCACAACCTCAGCTCCTCAAAGCTCAGCACAGCAGCTCCACACTGGCTCAACTGTTTATTTTGCCCTTTCCTTTCCCCCTTTAACCCCAAAGAGCTGAGGTGACACAGATTGCTTTAACCCAGCCATTTGCCACAAATCCAAGCCACTAAAAGCTCAAAGCTTCGCAAATATGATCAGCTCTAAACTTCCTGCAACTCTAAAGATGCATTATGGCAAGCTGCCCGTTCCTGAAGAAGTTTGCCAAAAGGTATTTTAGGGCCATTTCCTAAATTAACTCGTTCATAGTTTCCTCATTTCTCCCAGTGCTGCAGGCACTGCTGAACAGACTGCTCATGATGAAGGCATAGAATCTAACCAGAAAGGACTTAAGAGAAAAAGTAACCATAGGAGTATATGCATTTATGTTGATTCCCTCTCTAAGAAGGGCTCGTGGCATCCCAAACTCAAGGCAGGGAACAGCAAGTCCCTTCTTTTCAGCACCTCTCTGAGCCCACCCTAATGGTCATACTGGGAACCCAGAGCTGCATGGTGCACAAACCTCATCCGTGAGCATCCACTCCCCAGGAAGTCTGAACGTGCATTATCTTGGCAAAATGGCACATTTCATTTCACAAGTTTGCCTTTTTTTTTTAAAGCACATTTCTTCTGAAACCAGAGCATAATAAAGTGAACGAGAAATGCACAAGCAGCATGATGCTCATTTATTCCTTATATACCCCAGAAGGAATGTAATTTAAAATGTGAACTTTGGCAATTCATCACACAGCCTTTCAGGCTTCAGACTTTTCAAAGAAGAAATTGAAATGAGCAAGATGTTTAACGTTGGGAAATGCCTACCACAAACAGCAGAACCAAGAGACACATGGATATTTGCCTTCCATGGACCACATTCAGCCCATCTCTGGTGCAACTCCACCTACTTTGAGACTTGCAGGGGGAGCAGGCCTGGCTTGCTGTCATGAACACATCCATGATATACTATTCACATAATCACATCCAAGAACCCCACAATTATATGGAAGAAGTGTTTTCATTTATTTATAGACTGCAGGTGACAGACATTTAAACCTGTTGGGTAAACCATATCTATGCAAGGCACGCACAAGAGTTAACATGGACGCTTGTATTTATCATTACTCTGCTAGATAACACTGAAGATTTGAGCTAAATATTCAAGCATGACCCTTAATTCTGAGCCTGATCTGTTGTTACAGAGCGATCTGACGCTCAGAAATAGAGCTGCTCAGATCAGTGGCCTGCACCTGATCAGCCCAGTGCTGCTGGGTGAGACTGCCCTGCAGCAGGAAGGCTTCAGCAGCAGCCCCAGCCAGAGCTGCTCTGGACAGAAGATGTGGCAAAGCATCCCCCAGATCCGCTGCTAAGGTTACTAGTGGTGGAGTTAACAGTGGTTAATCCATGGGATACACCAAAGTAACAGCAAGCCTGGTCACCACTTCGTTAAAATTAATAGGCAACCTTGCCCTTCCTTATCTACACAGCAATTATTTCCTAATGCAGACAGGAAAGTGGTGCCAAGTTTGCCCTACGGGCCTCACGAAGCACACAGACTAATTCACATCATCCGGGAGCACACAAGCCAAAAATTTTTTGGAGGCATAGATATTCTTATATCTGCCCTCATTAAGCAATTTCCTGTGGTATTCACCGTGTGGCTGCAGCCTGCCCAAATTAGACCCCTCCCAACAATTAAGTTCATGGGGCACCTAATTTATTTTGTTTAAATGGGTATTTAGGGGCTATCTGTACTCAGGGAGATGGGTAGTCTGTCCAAGAAGGCCCAGCACAACAATCAGAGCTGTTGGCTATTCGGTAGCATAATGCCATACTAAATAATTTCTGGTGGGACAGATTAATGTAAGAGGGATTTATTTACTGTTAAAGTAGCCTGGTAGAAAACAGTAAGAATTGCTTCAGATCTATGTCAGGCAAGAAATCCTACTCCAACTAAGCTCGTCAGGCTCCTGCAGATCACCAGCCCAAGTCATTTCACACCTTATCCACCACTCCACTGCTCCATAGACACAGGGGTACCTTTGCTTGCATGCCACACATGGGATTCTGGCCTACAATACTGCCTTCTGGAAAGAGAAAGCCAGAGAAAGTCAGAAGTGGTTTGAAGCCTTCGCTTTTCACAAACACTTCTGACATTTTGGTTCTCATTTCGGGTTCAAAATGAATCTCCCCCCACCTCCATACTACTCTAAGGCTTTGACACTTGTTTCTAATAAGGACTAAATTTCTCACACAGCTAAACAAAACAGCTGGAGGGGAATTAAAAGATTACAACACTGGAGATAAACCCCTGAGATGCACTGATATTTTCTTTAAAAAAAAATTAAAAACACAAAGTTCTAAGGAAAAGGAAACAAACAAAAACCCCAAGCTAAGATTTAATTCAGCTCAACCCATGCTAAGTCAACCAGGCCGTAGATGGTGGTCATCTCTGAGAGGGACCTGAACTCATACACCTTATGAAAACAGTAAAGTTTGGGCAGAGTTTGCAAGCTGGCTCTACGCAGGGGGAGCTTTCTTTTCCTCAATCATTATGAACCATCATAATTCTTTCCTTTCTCTTTTGCTTCCAGAAGCAATACAAAGGACAACCTGCGGATAAGAGCTTATTTTTCTATCTTAAAAGCAATGGGTAAAGCGTTTTCTCTGCTTTAAGCAGGCTCAAAGTTGTGATGTGAAGTGCTCTGGAAGCATTTATCTAATTGAATTATAATTTGCTTCATTTGTGTTTGCGGTCTCTTGTGCACTGTCCAGTGCACAAATCAGGCATTTGGTACAATTCAATTACAAATACACTCAGGAACCTTTTAATCTTGTATTAGGTTTCATAATTGATTCCGGCTGTCAGCGTCAAGTCTCAGTGCTCAGCAAGTCCCTTCGGATCACGTGCACAGTCTATCAGATGTTCACAGGCAAAAATTACATTACAATTAACTGTAATGGATAGTGAAGGCAGATTTCAGGGACCAGATCACTGTTACAGAAGCGGACATAGATCTGTGCACGTGTGTGTAGGGGGGAGAGATGTGTAATGGAGGGGCAGCAGTGTACGCTCGTGACTCATTCTCTACTATCAAGTCCTGGGTTTTCCTTGGAAAAAATAATGTACACACACCACTGTACTATAGGCAAAATGTAAAGCATAATCAGTTTGTGCCTGGAAACATGTTCTTTCGGACTGGAAAGCAGCATTTGTATTTTTAGAAACTGGAAAAAATTCACAGTAGTACATCTGTTAAACAAACTTCCTAAAACTTCCCTAAAGTAATGGAAAATGTCACGCACTACTGATAGAGTAGTGCAGGCAACAAGCTCCTTTAGAAACTGAAACCAGGTGTTATCACTTTGGATTTTAGCAAGAATAAACCCCGAGCCCACCAGTTTACAGAGCTGGAGTCAATCTGAAAAGTCTTCTCCCTGCAAATCACCGTTCCTCCTGTCCTTTGGTAGCACAGGAGAGCTCGCTCCCCACAGGAGCCCACTCCCCTTCAAAGCTATCTGTAGATAGAGATCACATTAATCAAAATGTTTGTATACAATTTGAGCTCCTCCAGCAGCCACGAGCACTGCCAGCACTCTGCCTTAATGACCAACTCCATGGAACGTAATGATGCTTTGCAGAAATCTCTTGTGCTTAAATAATAACCTGATTCTTTTCCTGTAAGTGATGAAGTACCCTCCTGCAAAAATGAACTTTCAGATGTTAAACTCTGCAGTACACAGAAATGATTACCATTACACACTGCCTGACACAGGTTACACGAAGCACTACTCTCTGGGGCAAGCATACAGAGCGATGCTACGAGAAAGACTGGCAGATACAACAAAATATTTAGTTTGAGAAACATGGATTTGCATGCTGTACTTGGGATTCACATCCAAGTTTAGGAAAACATGTGGTGCTCAGCTTCCCATTTGCTTTGTGTGATGGTTTATGTGCGCTGCTCCACAAAGTAACTCCTCAAACAACACCAGTTGTTTCGTGAAGGCTTCAACGTAAGCCAGTGAGAAGGAAACCTCTGAGCAGCTACCTAGAGGGAGCCACCAGAGCCATGACAAATGGCAGACATCTTCCCCCTGCACGCTGGAGTAGGGCTGAAAGAAAAAGCTCCCCACCTTCCACACAGTGTGTGTTTAACAGATGATATTCATAATCAGGCCATATCAAATAGTAATAAACGTTTGCTTTTCTCAAGGAAGTTAAAACACTGTGGCTTATCACAATACTTAAAAAACAACAACAACCAACAACAGCAGTCCTGGGGGGTCCAGAGAGCTTCAATAGCCCACGATATACCAGAGAGGAAGAAGCCACTTGAAGAGGGAGCACTCCACAGCCATATTCATGACCCCAACCAAAGACCTCATTTTCTCCTGCTGGCACACAAGGATGTCCATAGGCAGATGATGGGTATTGCAATGCAGTTAGATGTTACTCCTCAGCACTGTGCTGCCAGGGGATTGAGAGCAGCTCTGTCCCCCCTCTGCCAGGGCTGGCACAGCTGCAGATGGGGGGGCTCCTCCAAAGGCAGCTGCACTTCGGCAAGCATGAAGCCTACAGCCATGCCAACAGACAGGCCTGCTCTGATATTATTGCCATGAAGTGACTGTTCATTTCTGAAGCATTTCCTGGCGCTCTAACAGAGCTGCCAGAGCTTTAGGTAATCCAGTAAAAATAAATAAATCACACCTCCAGAGCACTGCTAGACAGCCACGACTGCCCAAGCAGGAGACTCCAGGTGGTACCACTGTTGGGGTATCAGCTGTAATTGCCTTTCTCATTTTGGAGAGCTTATTTTACATTTTGACCTTAAAGGTACAGAAATTGCTGCATTCTGTCCTGGTATCTCTCTTGCTTAGAGCTGGACCAAGTGAGCTGTTAGGTCACCAGGGCTTTAAGAGCATCTCAATTACACCTCATTTTCAGTAACACGCACAAAGAGCAGCCCTCTGAAGTCATACCTGGGGATCTAATTTGGTTTTGTAGTTATACTTACAAAACAAAAAATACAATCTAGCTTCCTGTCCCCCAAAACCACCCCAAGGTCTGAAGACAAATCAGATCCTTCCCACAGGAAGAGAAAACCCTGCTAATGATATGTGAACAAAAAAAAAGATCAATAAAAACCATTTATGTCCCTCTTTACCCAAGTGACACCACAGCATTAAGAGAAATAAGATCCTCCCCAGAGGATTTGAAGCACATAGTTTGTGAAGATGAAGGTGCTATTCTCACAGTAGAGCCTCAGATCAGCCCTGAAAATTAATATTCATGAAATGTTTGCAGCCTTTCGAACTTGCTAGGGAAATACTATATGTTTAGACAAACTCAGAAGGGAAATGCTATGTTTAAGAAAGCACAGGAAGTGCTAAGCAACAGGCAAAGCTAATCACCCTGCTTTTACTCCAGCATCATCCCACAGGAGGAAGGGACTCAGCCCCAGGAGCAGCTCTCACTGCCAGGTCAGCAGTATGCAGCAGCATCCCTGAGCCAAGCACCCTCCAAGACTCAAACTGGACCACAGGCAAGAAGACATCAACACCTTGGATCTGCACTAAATCACTTCTACTGGTTATATGCAATTAAACCTGCACAGGACCCAGGTCACCCGCCAACATCAGAAAGCCCACTGCCCTAGACAGAAAGTTGCAGGGAGCAATCCCCATGCAACTGCATCACCTGCCTCGTTTTGGCAAGAAGGGAAGGTACACAGGCCTGGCACGAGAGGAACAGCTCTAGAACCTTCAACTGGCATTTTAGGAGACCACTTAGAAAATAATGTCTGGATATGGAGGCAGACACAGCTTGTTTGCCTACTCTAGAGGGTTATTGGTAAAGACTTCATGGGCACTGCTGCCCAGAGTGGTTGCAGACACCCCATCCATGGAGATGTTCATAGCCTGGCTGGATGGGTCCCTGGGCATCCAGCTCACGGTGGGGGGGTTGGAACTGGGTGAGCATTAAGGATCTCTCTAACCTAACCAGTTCTGTGATCCCATGATACGATTCCATTCCCTGTAAGTGCCTCGCTCAATGCTGGACTGTCACCCACACATTCCAACACTGCAGGGGCAACAGCCATGTGCTACAAAATACTCCCATACATTACTATATTAAACCACCAAGGAAAAAAAATGCATCTGGCAAGCCTCTCTCTGAAAACGCATCATGCACAGATGCTCTCAGCAAATTGGATCCACTTGGTATCAGACTGTGCATTCAGCATCCACCATAAAGGATGGTCACTTGCAAGGAAACAGACATTTTGTGATTTTATTTGTTTTACAGTTGACCAAGGTATTTTCCCAACCAGAAAAAAATGCTGATCAGGAAATATCAATCTGCTTACGTTCCTAAATGATTCTTATTCAAGAACATAACATAGATCTAAGAAAAAGCTAAGCAAGGATTTAAGTCAAATCATCGTAGAATCACATGAACTGGAATCTTTATGTTATTCAAAGGAGCTTACTAAGAGTCACTTGAAACTGCTATTATATTTTGTGAGGAAGTTGGAGCAAAGACTTGCAAATGGTCCAGAAGAACCAGGGTGAACTTCAAAGCTTCCATTTCCTCTGCAGTTTGAGAGAGGACTCTGTGGGTGACAGAGTCGCCAGCACCCCACTACATGCTGTTACCACTTGGTCTTGCCCCAGCAGTCCCTAAAACACGAGCAATTCACACACCAAATGGGAGCAGTGGGTGAAGTCTGAGAAGTATTCCCTGATTACTCACATCCAAACATGTTCTTGCAAAGTGGTTTAGCTTAACCTGAGCATTACCTTTCAGTACTTCTGCTGTAGATAATGGTAATACCGGATTCTGGAGCAGCCAAATGGGCACTGCTCATCCGGAACAAAGACACAAAGAGTAATCACATAAAGCAGAGTCAAATATTTGTGACAGATTTTTACATTTTAATCTAAACTGAAATTTCATCATCTTCCCACTCACAGGTGCCTGCTCTTGAGGTGCCAAAAATCCACACACCTATAAAACTTAATTAGCAGGCAATTAACTACATGAAGTAATGTTACAAATAAGTCTTCCCATTTTCTAAACCAACAGGTCCTAAAATGAACCACAGAGATGACTGTTAGTCAGTTTTTTTCTTCCAGTCAGTCTATGAAAATGAAGTTACTGTTCACATTGTTTCATCCACGTATAACTCAATTAGTATGAAAAGCTGTATGAGAAGCACATCCCGATGTTTGCTGCCTGCAAGAATATAGAATTGCTGAGGTTGATCCCAGGCTGCTCAGCCAGCAGAGCTGTCTGTCATTTATCTCACAAGCACATGGCATTCTGGCACAGCACAGGCTTAAAGGCATCTGATTTACTTCAGGAGTGCCCTGAAGGGTCAGTTTAGCATGAAAATACATACACATCACACACAGGTCATTCAAAAGGAACATCTGCTGCTGATTCCATCCCACTCATAACTAATCACTACAAACAGTTACTTAAATAATCTTCTCTCCAGTAAGAAAATTATTCAAAAGGAATAGTCCCTTCTCAAGCATAACAACATCATCATTAATTTGTTGATTACAGGAATGTCAGGAGAAAGAGGACTGCAGTTGGAGAATGGTATCATTCTCCTCAACACAATTATAGCACTGTCTATCAGGTTAAGCCATTGATGAGTGCTGGCAAGACTTCAGCTCAGATGGGAAAAGCTCAGGGCGTACACAAGGAGAAAAAACACCTTGCCAAAGCACACAATCTTTTTCAGCTCACTCTTCACAGCAGAACACAACTCTTGGTCTTTCTCCCAACATTTTCCCTTAGGATTGAAGCCAGGCATGCTGGCCAGTTACGGAGCTGGCAGAAATGAGGCTTTCACGACCATACATGCTCCAAAATAATCCATTCCCCCCTAGCACTGACCTGCAGCTGCAGGCCTCCAACTTCCATACCAAGCAGAGCCCAGAGCATTGCAGCAGAAAACCTAGCAGATATCTGAATAACCTTGTATGTATTTGTGTGAGGAAATGACTTGTACAGAACCAGGAGGAAAAATAAGGTGAAAACCAGAGGCAAAACAAAAGGGAATAAGAGGAAAACCGGCAGCTACCAACATTCCCACAGTGCGAGACAATAACAGTTACTTTCTGAGAGCAAGGGCAAGATAAGGTAAGGGAAAGGAAAGCCTGACCTTATGTGAGATACTTTCAGGGGTACATCACACCACTAAACAGGATTCTGCTGTAGGCTGGAGTCGCTGCTTTGCAGATTTGCAGCAACTGACCTCTGGGGGGGGGGGAAGAAAGAAAGGAACATTCTCTGCAATAAAACCTTCCCTGCAATCAAAGGCACTTCCCTGCATCTAAAGTGAACTCAGCTGCAAAGCAGGTGGAGATGTGAAACCACTGATGTGGTCTTAGGAGTGAGGTGTTAATTTCATGACTGTAGTTCTGCTGTGTTATGTCAGCTTTCAATCTCACTTGCAAGTCCTAAGCAGCATCATACGTTGCCACCAGTTGCAGGAGCATACTGAGATGCACAGACAGATGTGCTGCTCTCGTGCAGTCCCAGCACTTTACAACAAGGACAGGAATCCGGGACTGTTTTGCCCTGAGAAGCAAAGGATCTGTGTTATCAGCCACTTCACTTACAGGTTGCCATATTCCTTCTCTTAATAAAGAAAGAGTGCTGAGGGAACAAGAGAAGCATTAACGTAAACAGGGGCATCTTCAGGTTAAATTATCCATGCCATTTAGTTTTCCAAGCCAAACTTTTTTTCCAAGCTATTTTCCTCGTGGCTAAGCAACAGACATTAATTAAAGCGTCAGTTCAACTCCGAGGTCAGAATTTGCTGAAAGCTTTCTGGTACTCAGAGGAAGAAAACTGGAAACTATCCTAAGCAGAGAGAATTACTGAACTCACTGGATTTCTCACTACCTATTGCTTCCTGGGGATAATTACCTTATGTTAATTTAAAACACTGCAGCGCGTTTCCGCTGCAGAGCACCGTGTACTGAGGCAGACTTCTGTCTGCTTCTGCCTTCAGCCTCAGCACTTGTGAATGTCACACATGCAGATGCTAACACAGCAGACTCCTCCTGGCTGTCCCTCCCAAAGCCCATTGTGGGGACAGCCCACTGACTTGACTGCCTGGGTATTCAGGCACACTCAATCTTTTCCCCCTGATTACAAATACCAGTACAAGAGAAGTACACAGAACACCATCCACGCCTGAAAGACACGTGATGCTCCCCTCGGGTCTTACAGCCAGCTATGAAGCCTTACTGCTGTTCATGCCACTAGGCAAAACAGACATAGGATGGTCCCTTACGAGCAAACCATTTCATACCCAACCCGACTGAAGCCTGCCTGGTGAGGCAGAAACAGTCAGGACTACTTCGTACTAACATGTAAAAGCCTTGGATGTCTGCCCAACACATTTACAAGTTATTACATCGCTGCTTTGGTACTCCACATGCTTTGAAGAAAGAGAGCAATACGGAACAAAGATCTTGCTGAGTTCTTGCCACTGTTAAAATACATTTTTTTTTTTTACCCATCCAGAAATTGTCATTTTCCCATCATTCAAACATCGCTCTCTAGGAGAGAAAGCATATTGTTTACTTTATATTGCTACGCACATATACATGCATGACTCCTGTGTAAGGGGTGAAAAGTCAGTTTGAAGGCAGTGAGATCAGCCCAGGATAAGCAGTACTGTAGCACAGAAGGCATTTGCAGCAGAAATGCTCACTGTGTACAGGCGTCAGTGTAACAGCTCATACGGGCACACTTCTTTGTGGTCAAAGGCTCAATCAGCAATTGGGTTCTGAACTTTTAGGTGCACAAAAACACAAGGTGCCCATCTGAAGAATTCCAGGGACAGTCATAAATGCTGTGGACATGATAAACTCCATTAGGTCTGTAAACAAATGAGTCATTGGCATATTCATTCAGGAAGCGTTCAGCAGGACGTTATCAGGTCGTGAGTCTTAAATCCTAAATTAAGAAAGACATTTTTGCATGTAAAGATCCATACTGTGAGCTTACAGCTGTTCAGAACTCTGCTGCAGCAAACCCCATGTTCTTGGGGAAATGGGTCTGAATCACATCCGTGGAGCAAAGCACAGACCACAGCCAGCTCTGAGCACGGGTTCACACACGAGTAACCTGAATTTCACAGCAACATTTGCTTACGTTGTTATTTCCAGTCAGTGCTCTCAGCGGGAAGCCTGCCTTTGGCTTTCTGCAGTAAGAATCAGGTGCTGTCAGCCTGCTGGGACCTCGGGATGCAGGCTCCTGCCACTGCTGGGCACGCAGCCCCTCTTAACCAAGGCATCCTCAGGCTCCAGCAGGTCAGCTGCTCTGGGGAGGCCCCACTGCACCCATCCACACCACTGCAGCTTTTTGCAGAAGCCACAGCCCAGGCACTGCTGCCAAATGGAAGATGGGATACGACCACCATTCCTTCTTTCAGCAACCGCAATGCAAACTGTACCAGCGCAGTGCTTTGATCAACGTATCCTCCACCTACTTCTGTGCAGTGTCATTCATCTCCGTGGACTACTTTCGCAAATTACGTTGCTGCTGAATTTTACAGCAAAGAAGAAGCTGTGAGAGGGGCTTTTTACACTGCTGGTAGGAGGTTGGGCATCTCTGCACCAGTGGAACAAGATCTGTGTGCCTGAAGCCAAAGTACACGTTCTTCGAAGCCACAAGTCAGTGCCAATACAAGATCTCCTTTTTAAACCCCAAAATGGACTTTTATTAGGCCCGAACTACCTGTGTGAAATCCAGCCATCACATCAGGAAGCTGAATTTAATCCTCTCTTCCCAGCAAGAGGAAGAGTTAATGTTTTCCTTGGCAGTTAGGTCTGTTTCAAATACACTTATTAGGAAAACCACAGCTGGATAGAGGTGAAAAGGTGCATTTTCAGAGCAGATTCTGCTTGGTATATGTAGCAAGTACAAAGTTCATCTCAGCAATGTAGAAAACTAAGGCACCCTTCCAGCTTTCAAGAGATTAAAAACTTGATAGAACAGAAGCTTTAGATGTCACACAGGAAGCGTTCTGTGTTGATGCACAGCCTTGGACATCCAGACCCGGGCACACAAACGCTGTTCTTATATCCCTACTCCTGAAACAACGGTCCCTACCCCACACCTTTTCTAGTCTGACATTCTGGTCTAATTAGTTTGGCTACTGATCCTAGCTATATTTCTGAGCAGCAAGAAAATAGCATGCACATGCATTCCCAGCTGAAAGCAACACAAAGGTGAGCTCAAACTGTCTGCAGCAGCTCTCCTCATACAAGACGTTACTTCTGATGGAAGTTTGTGACTCCTCTGATACCCAGGTGCTTCAGCCCAGGCAAAAGGGCATGAAATTGTGCACTCTAGAGAAAAGCATCACAACTGGTGAGGAAATCACTTCTTACAAGAAGCACACCCAATCCCATGTAGACAGATATTAAGCTGTATGTGTTTCACAGCCAGAGAGGAGGCTGTGCACATGGGCAGACCTGATGCCACCCAGAGCGGCTCCTGAGCTTTACTCAGGCCTTGCTCAAGGCATACATTAAAAAAATAACAAAGGGAGCAAAAAAAGATTTGCACTTCTTAGGATAGACACTGGCTGCTAAAATGCCTGTTTGTCTGAGTTGAGGGCATGGAAAGTTTCTGATTTTAAAAGGAATTAATCTGTTTAACACAGACTGTATTAATTATGGTTTATTGCAGAACTGTATTCTGTGCTAGAAAAACACCACCACATATTTATCGAATTTTAACCATCATTATTGTTTTATTGTTTCATAAACTTTGAAAATGTCATGATCTATTTCATCTCAGACTTTCCATCTAGAAACCATTACATATGCTCTGAGAAGAAGCCAACCCAGCTCCACACGTATGCACTACAGGATTCTGCTCGCAATGAAAATTATCTGCAAGTGATTCTCGTGGAGACCAATCTTCACAGGCATTCTGTGAAGCCAGAGCTAAATAAGAAACAGGGCTTGTAGAAGAGACCAAACGTTTTCCTGCAGGCAAAAAAGCAACAACAACAACAAAAAAAAACAACAAGAGGGTGTGGGGGGAAATACAATCAGTACATTAACTACAACTCCACGTTAATGGGAACCTGTGATGTCAGCAGAAGCACCAGAGATGCTTAGCTGTGATTTCTGATGCCAGTGCCTTTGTGGAAGTGCCTTTAAGGAACTCAAGCACAACAAACAAAAATCCCAGCAGTCCTCTCGGTCAGTATTTAAATGGCACTAAAGAAAAAAAAAAAACGCATGATATGGTACGTACAAACCAAGTAGCATCGCTAGAGCTTCCACCTTCCTCAACAACAGGTCTGGTCCATATGCCCACAGAGGGGATACAGTGAACTCCCATATGCTAGAATCACAGTGCAAAGTCACTGCAGGCAGGTTAACAAACCAGCTGTAGCCCTCTCGCTCTCCCACTGCTTCAGCACCACTAAACTCCCAGCAATGCTTCTTGGCTTCAGCCTTCTCAAGCTTCAGATAGTCTCCCCTATGGAAGTGACCATGCCTGCAGACCAGCCCTCCCTCCTGCTCCACTCCATCACCCCTGCTCCAAGTGGGAATTTCATTTACAGCCCCTCTACTGCCTCCCATATGTCTCTTCTGGATTCAAAACAGTGAAGAATTCAAACTCAGTGGAATAATGGGAAGACGCATGGTTTGAAAGTTTGGGGTTTACCAGACTGATTACAAGGACTTGGTATGTTCTCCATCTTCTTTTGCCTATTTTCCAGTCTCCACTGGAAGAAGGGAGCTGTTCAGACAACAAAGGCTGTTTGATACTGCCTACAGTTCCCCCAAGAGCTATTGAACTGATCTGACTCCACGTTCGAGACATTTACACTCAGATTGCCTGTAGCTCAAAGTCTTGCTTTAGTTGGCCCAGCATTAGCATCCCACAGAGAAATAGGGATGGCCATCACCACACTTCTTAATCATAATTGGGCCTATATTAACTATGTGCAATTTGGGAATTGTAGCAGCCCCCGAAGTGGGGAATTCTTTCCATCCTGCCACCCGGGTGCTGTGACTGCACACAAGAGTTGCAAAGCAGCACAACCAAGTTATTGACAACCAACCTTAAAGCTGTGAAAACCAAGCAAACACTAGGCCACCAAGCACAGTGCTCACCCTCCACCCTGACCCAAGGGGCTCAGGGAGCCAACGGCCATGAAGTCTTCATGCCAAAAAGCATCCAACACAGCAACTGCTCAAAACAATTCATGAATTCCATTCAAACTCCATTTTCACCTCCCAGAGCAGTTTCTGGTACCAGAGAGTCTGTCATATGCACACAGAGCCAGGATGCTCCGTTTTAGGAAGAAACAGCCACAAGGGTTTCCTCCCACTCCCTACGCATGTTCCAGACGTGCAGAAGATGCTCCAGGGCTGAGCTGCTGCCTTTCAAGGAGCTTGTCTATTAATTCTTTTTTTTTTTTAAAGAGCAAATAGACTCTAAAAAAAACCTACCTAAGTGATTGTGTGTCTTCATCAGATTTTATGCATAACGCCTATCCCTCCTGGCAGCAGGGCAGATGCAAAAGGAATTAATCACCGCTCACTGAACTGGCAGGTGGAAGAAGTCTGTCCCCTGCAGGACAAGGTACCAGCAAATAAGACTCAAAGCAGCAGTGCTGAACACATCTAGCTCAGTCTTGAACACCAATGACTGGATGACTGCCTCTCTTACTGCACAACAACCAAACATCAAAATTTCCCATTCCTCAACCACCAAATACACAACTTCATGTTCAAGTAGTGCCACCACATCTCCTCCAGGGCATCACTACAACTTGCAACACTTCTCCTGCTTCTTTTAAAGCCTGAAGAGTGTGATGTTAGCTGATAAGTTCTGAAACAATAGGATTTACAAGTGCAAAAAAAAAAAAAACACAACAAAAAAAAGCACCTTCCCCTGCCCTTAAATTTGTCTATTTGAAACAGTTTGCTGGGATTTCTGCCAGGATCTGGTGGAAACTTTTCACATCTGGGCTGTACAATTAAAATGTCAAAGCCAGAGATTATTTAGTGTAATAAGAAGAAATCTAAAGAAAGGCCACGCATTTTTAAGAACCATGCTTCACTGAATTATGCCAAGACCATCTCCTCATTTGATATATGCCAGTATTTCATGGACTGAATATAATCAGGGTCTAGCCAGTTTGCAGCTTTGACCCCTTCTCACCCCAATTTGGTCTCTCCCTCCCCAGAAACTCTGCCAATAACAATGCCTTGAGCATCCCATCACCAATCCTGCCACGAGCACACACAATTTGATCTCCTGCATTAACAATTACAGTTCAGAAGGTGAATAGCTGTAAAAAAGTCTGGTTTATTAGGGCCTGACAGAGATGGCAGAACACATCTGTGTTACTCAGAGATATGTTTCAATCACTGAGAGAGCTTCTTGAAATCAGATTAACTATATCAGAATAGAGGTACAGTCAGGCAAACAACACAATTGTTCAGCACAGCAATTTCCCATTCACCTGCTGCAGATTTGCTCTGGAAGCTGCAGAACTGCAGTGGGATGCAGACTGGTGGCACCAAATAATGTGCTCAGCCACAGAGGACAGACAGTGCAGCTGCAGGGGTCCCTGCAGGTCCTGACACACAGTGCCAGGGTCAGTGCTGCCTCCAGCTTCACCAGTGCAGCCCAGTGATCTGGAAGCTCAGAATAAACTTTTTTGCTCATTTTTGCTGTCTGTTCCAATGTAGCAGGGGTGCATTCAAGCTTAATACGGCTTTCATTATGCCAATGTTTGAAATTAAAAAAGCAAATTTGAAGACTTTTGTTATCTATTACTTAATTCCCTTCCTTAGGCTTCTACCAAAACACAACTTGTTTCCTCACAGAAGTCTCTCCCACAGCGCAGGAGGAGTCCTAACCCAGTGCCAGCGCTGTCTGCAGCTTCTGAAGAGGACACACAACCTGCCTGGTCCCCCTCACATACACAGCACAGTAGCCCCCATCACATCGCCATGAACTGAACAATTCCTCCTTGCCAGGGCTATTCAGTCCTGGTGTCTGATGCCCCCTGTACTTAGCTGCAGGCTGCAAAGCAATCATCAGTTCTGCTAAGTGCAAGCAGAGCGCAGCTTTGGACAGTGGCACCCTGAGAGCTACAGCCAATGGCTTCACCTTCCAATAATGTGAACCAGAGCAAAAGAGGAAATTATTTTGGCAGAAGAGAGCAGAACTGGAACACCAATCTGTTTCAAGAGCAGTACCACAGCATTACAGAATACACAATTAAATCACTCACAGGAAATACAATATTTGTGTGGGCGATCTGTTCAACAAGAGATAGCACAAAAATTTGACAAACCGATGCATACGCCAGCCTAATAAAAATCATTAAGTCCTAATAAAAGCCTTTCAACCCTAATAAAGAATAAATAAATCTGGTAACAATAACCAGAACTACCTCTGACCAACAAAAGCTAGAATCAAGACTGACTACAACCCAAGGAATGAAGGTTACATTCCCACCAGGAGCCAACTTGGAATCACAACTGACTTGCTGTGATTAGCTCAATAGCATAGTGGTAAAGCAAGAACAGGAGCTGCTCTGAAGGCTTTTGGAGAAGGAAGGGCTTCTGACAAAATCCCTGTCCTCATAAAGCTTGCTGCAAAGATGCATGCTTCAGTCCTGCGTGGCTCCTTCACTGTGGTTCCTTCCTGCTTCTCTGAGGGGGCAAAAGATGTCTGAAGTTGTAGCAGAAAAACAGCTAAACTCAGGAGCAAGCCAGAAGTACTGCACAATATTCAGCAAGAGATGTTGAGATGGAGAGGAGTGAGCTGCAAAGCAAATTCACTTCTGTGACCAGTTTGTCTTCAGTGTTTGACTACAGACTACATCAGTTCTCCCCCTCCCCAGAGTCACACCTTGTCCAATGTGAAAGACTCTGATGGCAAAGATCAGTCAACTTCTGTGCTGAATATCCACATGCAAGCCCATTTTGAGAGGGTAGGAAGACCACCAAGGAGATGACATGTCAAGATGCGTAGACTGATAAGAAAGACAAGCAAACCAAGAGGGCTTTTCCAACCCAAAACATCTCCAAACAAAACTTCAGCTTGCTTTTATAAACCTGTTTATAGATGAGAGCTGAAGAGTCACGTGTGATCAGAAAGCAGAGGCTTAAGTGATAACACATTAGTGATGTTTGTACATTTAGACCAAACCCTAAATCCAGGCAGCAGGACACACACACCTTTGATGTATTCTTACCTAGATGAGCTGGAAAAAAAAAAAGCAGATTCTGGCTGCAGCTTTGCAGCTGAGTGGAGCTGCATGCAATGCCTAGCACTGCAAAGCTGCAGTTCAGCTGATCTATGGCTCTAGCCAGCAAATCAATTTGTGCTGCTTAAATATACATGCATGCATATATATAAATCCTTTCTGACTTTAAAAGAAAACACAAGCAAACACACAGCTCTCCTAAAACCATGGGGAAGGACCCCTTCCTTGAGATAGTCACACAGAGGTGTTCAGAACACGGACGTTTTCCCTCCCTGGAAACGACAGCCTCGATTAGGACTTGGCTGCACAAACCTGATGAAGCAAAACAAAAACATTTCACAGCCCGCAGCATTCCTGGCTCCCCTTCAACACACTGGCAGCCAGGAGAAGGAGTCAAACCCTCTGTCCTGAGGCTGGGCCCAGCCACTCGGTCCCCTCCTCTTGCTGCTTCCAGCTTTTGCACTTAGAGCTATCAGAAAAAAGACAAATTGCCTTTAGCATGTGATATTAGTCAATGTCCCCGCTACTAATAGCTGTAGTGACCACAGGCCCCATCACTTTGTCCTAATTTGCATGGAAGCAGCTTCAGTAAATGGCCCTGATCAGCTGAGAACCGTACTTCAGCTGGCCCCATTTGTTTTCCCTTGGCAAGCATACAACTCAAGCAGAAGAGATTAATGGCCTAAACCCAAGGCCACGTTTGTAAAAAGAGAAAAACCAAGACAGGCTCTGCAGACTTCTTCCAAGCATAATGGTCTGAAAGTACCTCGGTACCAAGAGCTCACAGGCTCAGCACCATCTCTGTGCCTTCCTCCAGCCCTGCAAACAGCCTGCAGCATCCATCCCAGGCAATGCTTCTTCCACCCAAAAGGGTTTGTTGTGCCTCACTGTAAAGGCTCCATGCACAAACAAACAAGAAGACAAGCAAACACAGCAAAACCGAAACAACAAAGCCAAAACAACACACAGACAGCAGCACACACACATCACTGAGTCAGAAGAGCTGCCACAGACAGAAACCAACCAGATTTATTGCTAACTTATCCTCCTGTACTGAAAACCTCTTCCAGAAGTCACCTTTCTGCAGTAAGGACTAAATACTCCATACACCATTTTTTTCCCCTAAAACCTCATTTTGTTGTTTCACTACAGCCAATGGTTCAGCCTCATCACTCCTCTCAGCCATGACATGGAAACCTGGGCAGAAGGAATGAATGGAGGGTTTCCACAGCACCTGCAGGGAGCTGTGATCTTACACATGCTTAACTACACGTGCACCCGAGTAGGCAGATATACACTTCTGTTTCCCTTCTGGCTCACAATGATTTTCACTCCAGTATACCCTAACCCCCCATCCTAAGAGGGGAAGAAGGAATCCAGGTACTTTCAAACATTTAACTCCCATCCTCAGGCTGAAAGGCAGCCTCAGCACAAACACACATAAAGTCTCACCCTGACATCCCTTCCCAACAACTGAGAAATAGTAAATGCCATGAGACTCACCACAAAGCCACATCCCGAGCTCCTGGAAACCTCAAACCCTCTCCAATCCAGTAGTAAAAAAAAAAAGCTCCATGGGCACTGAGGATAAGCACAACTCCTCACAGGGCAGCCACAAGCATAGACTGCCAGAAGGACGATGGGAGCCCCAGAAATGCCTGGGATGAAGGCAGCTTACCAGCTGTGCGCAATTACGGGCAATAGCAGGTGAGAGCAGTACTTGTTAATGTTGCATAGTGGCCACCTGTGTGCAGAGAAGTGGTAAGCAGCTTGCTGTTTGCTGTAGGAGAGGAGAGAGCAGCTGTACTGCTTTTCCATTTACCTTCCCTGAGATATTCGGAGGAAGGAGAAATGCCCTAATGCTCTTCCAGGCTTCTTAGGAAGGGAAGCAGCAGTTTGGAGGTCGTTCCTGGGGGCAGAGGGGATGTGAAGGGGGCAGTGAGGGAACAATCTATCAGTGCAGGATCAATGTTATGAGCTGTGAGTCCCAGTCCCTCCAGGAACACTGCAGCCACTCCTGCTTCCCTCGCTGGGGTCAGAGCTGCTCTTCTCACTGTGGAAAGGGACTGTGAGCTGTACAGCTGAGAGAACAAATGTTGCGATCTCATCAATTTTAAATGTGCTTTTGGACTTTAAAAGATTTAAAGCTTCAACATAAGCAAGTTTTTAAGTCTACCAAGTGTTTCTCATTATTTAGCCCTGACAAAGGGTGCTGTAAGGCACTGAGAGGTCCAGCGTTCCCTGCTGGGGCTGCCAGCACATCAGGCAACAGGGCAGCAGCTAAAGAATAAAGCACTCCTTCACGTGACAATACTATGAAATGAGATTTGGGATCCCAAATGACACAGCTTCGATGCGTGTTTCCCTCCGTGACTGCATGCAGTTTTACAGCCAGGGAAAAGCAAACGTCTTCAGTGTTTGGTGGTAAAAGCCAAAGTCCTCATGGAGCTTGTGCCAGGCTTGACACTGCCAGCTCGATACGGTTACTCTGTGTGGGATTTCTGCCAGAGGCACACAGCTCATTGTGTGAAGTGGCTGAAGTTTAGGGCAATAAGGGCACGGAGGCATGTGGCAGTGACACAGACACAGGGAATCCCAAACAAGCAGTCAAGGATTCCAAAAGAAGGTATCAAATCAGTTTTAAAGTAACACAACTGTTCAAACCACACATAATCACTGGCTCAAACCAAATCAGGACAGAGCCACCCAGTGTCACCCAATCCCCACAATGGTATTCCCCAGGGATGGGCTCCTGTCACAAAGCCATCCATTAGGGCCAACCTGGAGCAAAGAGGAGATGGCACCTACAAAACAAACAAACAAACAAAAACTAAACAACAACAACAAAAAAAGAACAAGCAAACAAATGCAAAGAGAAAAGAGAGAATAAAACCACGTAAGAGAAGATGGGTATTGATTCACCGGGGAGAAAGAATGTGCTTATCCTTCCCTGCTCTTCTGCATTCATTGAGTTCTGTTTTGCACACTTAATACTAACAAGCACTAGTGATTGTGTACATACATGTATATGGAATTACACAAGGGATGGTGCACATGTAAAGGGCCTTCCTATGAACACCACCATGTGGTTGAGGAGATATGCAGGGCTCCATTGCCAGGAGGTAGGGGGTGGAAATGTTCACTGACGTGATGGGGCAGGGAAGATGGAGAAGAGGTCCTTCTAACTTCAAATTCTCCCATCAACTCAAAAAAGAAAAACATTTTTTTTTCTTCTTGCTAGATCCCACGTGCTTACTTTAACAAAACACAGCCTTCCCTGCTCTAATCTTTTTTTTTCCCTCGCATACAAGCAGAGAAGCCTGGCTTTTATCAAAGGCCTGAATGTGTCCTTGTGTCACTCTAACCAAAGGGAACCAAACCTGAGTTGAGGGCAGGGGCACACCCCCAGGCCACAGTCACCTCAATCTGGAGGACAAATCTTGATGCAAGCCCTGCAGGACTGTGCTGAAAATGCTGTGTCTTAAGGTGCAAAGTTTAGGAAGAAAACCTTAAATTAGTAAACCAATCCAACAAGTCCCTGCACCCATGGCATAGGAGCCAGCAGTACATAACCCACTTCCAACAGCATGTTTCACATCTATGCTCCTCCAACAAGAAACAAAGCAAAACAAACCCAGCAGTTATTTTCAGACAAGCTAACACCAGCTGCCAGTAACCAAGAGCCAGGCTTTCTCTTAAAAATGGGACGTACTTTCCTTACAACTCCCTGCAAAGACCCATTCAGGTCCCAGTGGTGCTGGACTTCAGCCTCTGGACAGGGACCCTGCACAACACGGTCAAACATATTTAAATGTTTGCATAGTAGGGACCCAGAAGCATCCGTATTTGGTAGTGGTTACTGCCAAACCTTCCCAAAATATGAGGCAGATCGTATCAATGCCAACTGTTCTCATCTTCCAAACTAATCTGCTGGGGAAAAGAAAAAGAAAAGAAAAAGAAAAACCTGTTCAACATCTCACCCAAATTCTCCAATCTCTCTCACCACCGAAGCACCACAATCCTTCTGCACTGTGTGCCTCGTGCTGGAGTAGCACAAACAGGGACTGCTCAGACAGCACCAAACAGGGAGAAAACCCAGACAAACTCAAGCCAGAAAGAAACATTTCCAGATGTACTGTACTGATAGATCTCGTCTGCACTACTACTTTTTTTTTTTTAGAAGTCTGACCACAAGCGTACAGATGGTTGGGAACTCTGCTGAACCTATTTCATTTTTCTTGGTAAATACTCCCCCCTCCATGTCATGTTTGCTGGGAAACAGCCTAAGAGCCTGGGGTACCAAGAGTACAATGTACACAGTGTGCAGAGCACGGGCATAGGAAGTCCACCCAGGACTGCTGGGCACCATGCACTGCTTACATGGCTGAGGACCACAGTCATGCTATGAAGAGGACAGAAGCAAAGGGAGAAACGTGGCATTTCTCTGAAGTGTGTAGGAAACATCACGTGTGGGTCTGGAGCCAAGTCCTCCGCAGGCATTGTCTTGATATGAACAGCCCCAGCTAACTCACACCAGTGGGACCCTCGTGATGAGCTGAGGATTTGGGGAGGTGTTAAAGGAAAGGAGCTGTCAACCTGAGCTTCCCCACAGCAGGGCTCATTGCTGCAATGATTCTCCCTGAAGGCAAAGCGTGTGGGTGGCTTCCCACACCACAACCAATGGAGCAGCAGCTGCTTTGTGTCTGATGCCCACCCTTTGGCCTTGGGTGGCTCTCGTAGGGAGTAAAACGTTAATTTGTATTACACAGCCTTTCTGAGGCAAAGATGAGCTTCTCTTGGCATCCAAGTCTGGTCGTGATTGAAGTCATTTTTCAAAGCTGAACCATAAAGTCAGATGCAGTTCAGGAGAAGCCAAGCTTTCTTAATGTCTTAAACAAATAAATAGTCCAGATTTAAACTGTGCCAGAAACTTGAAATAAATACAACCAACACGCCTCTGAATCTCTACCCTAAACAACATTCAGTAGGGCCATAAAAATTCCTAAAAGGTGAACCTAACCAAGATTCAGTATGGCCATAGAAACTCCTACAAGGTGAACATAAGGTCTTTCACTAATACCTCCCACTCTGCAACGTGTAGAAATAGGTGGGCTTCAGGCACCAGCTTAACATTTAAAACTGCAACATGATCTCCCAAGTGCCCTCCACGACTGCCCTGTCTGCCCTCAATTCATCTCACACGTGTGTTTTCTAATCCCTCTTGTCCCACCATGTCACTGTAAAAGCAGCACAGCAGCACACAGTGAGTGGGCAGGGGGAGATGCAGGGCCTGACAGTGCCACCCCCTCCATTTTCAGAAGCTCTTTGGCTTGCTCGTACGAAAGGCTGCGAGCTCAATCCGTCTGCCGCAGGGATGAAACCAAAGAAGCACACTGTGTTTGCACAGGCTGCCAAGTCCTCGTGCTCAGGAGTAACTCAGCATCAGCCCATCTTCTGTCGCGTGACAGAACAAAGACTGACGGTGATAAACACAGAACAGGTGGAGGTTTAATGAGATCGCTAAGCCATGGGATGGCAACCTGCAGAGCTATATTAATACAAACGCTTGCACCCACCACAGCCCAAAGGGACACTACCTCCCCCAGGGCTGGATGTACAAATTCTGGGATTACTATGGGGTCACAGCTGGGAAATGATGAGAATTGTTGCCTCTTGGGTCAGGTTTAGAAAAGCAGAAAGAAATCCATCCTTTTCGCTGTCTAGGTTATCACAGCAAGACAGGTGCAATTAAAAAAAGACCAGCAACTGGCTGATTCCTTGTGCTGCTTCTCCATGCAGTGTTACCACGAGGAACCGACACTCAAGAGACCACTGTGTGCACATACATGGCGAAATCATTGCAGCAGTGGGTTCACTGCATGGCACAGCACCAACCCTGGTCATCCACAGCCACGTCTCTGCCACCCTCAGGACTGAGGCTAGGACGCACCGAGCTCAGCAGCGAGTCAAGACTGACAGAAGTACAATTCCCACGCGCAGTTTCAGCTAAGAAACCCTTTGGCAAAAGAAAATCCTGCCTCGTTGCTCCATTCTGCTGGCGTAAGTCAAGCTGACTTCCCAAGAGCCTCATGACTGAAGGGAAAAGGATGGGGCAGTCATGAAACGAGTGAGCTCTCCAATGAGTTTGACTGGATGCCCCACAGACAAGCAACCCCAGCACCCCATGGTCTGTTTTTGTCATGCCAGCAGGTGCCGGGGTGAGAGTGTTTTGATGGAAACCTGCCATGATTGATTTGGAGACGAAAGATGGCTTTCCTGCAGAATCAGAGATGCAGCTGGGGGGGAAACACAACCATCAAACCAAGGATCAAAGAGCTGAAGCCCAACAGAAACAGTTCTGTTTCCATTTCTTTTACACAAATGTTTCTTGACCTACAAGCTTTTTAGAGGTATGATCTATCTACCCTGGTTCGTTGACTCCAAACCATTACATGAATTCATCATACTTACTGTTTTTCCCCCTCAACCTCTTTGCATCTTCTGAGTGAAAAAATGACAAAAGTTCCCTGATCTCTCTCTGCTTCTACATCTGACCTAAGAGTTTTATGAGTGGTGTTTGACCTGTGTTGGTAGCAGAGCAGCAAAAGAAAAGTGCAGTGATCCATGTGTGGATGTTGTATGGATCCACACCCACGTCCACACAAGTTGGGCAAGTGGCACTTCTTAGTGAACAACTGTTGCCACATAATTACTGGCTCCAAATCCTCTTAGGACTCAGCTATAGCCAGCTTTGGGTCTCACAAGCTGCAGTTCTCCCTCCTATAAAAGCATGATGAGGTATGAGCAGATTTGGTGACATGATAGCATGCTATTTACATGCCAGAGTTCAGAGTTCAGTTTATTTTATTTTAAGGAAACTCTTACAAGAACTGACAGGGACTCTCTTGACCAGAAATCTGTAAAATAGCCCCAAATCTACTGATGGATTTATCCCTTTGGGGTTGGTTCCCCAGGACTCAACTGGCTTTTATCAGAGCAACAGGAGTGGAGTCTAAACTGCACTGCACGTGTTCAATACATCAAAAATTATTTCTGTGCTAAAACCCACTTTCTATTGCCACCGCGTGAAAGATAACATCAACACAAAGCACACTGGGTTTGGAACACGTTCCCATCTCATTGCACAGAGGATGGATAGAAAATGGCTTTACTGCCTCACTGACACAGCACGAAGGTCGAGCAGGTAGCATGCCAAGCCTGGCTGTTTTCAGTAATCAGTTCTGAAGAGTCGAATCGCTGCTCACATGAGCTCACATCTATTATTGGACCAAGAAAGAGAAGGAAACAGCTGGGAGCGGATGGGGAGCTCCCAGGTGAGTCGGTCCACAAGCACTGAACGAAGGTGCCTCAGTGGCTCCCTGCAGACAGGCAGCACTGCCGGGGCTGGCAGCAAAAATACCACATCTAGATAAATGACTTCATATGTCAAGACAAAGATACAGTTACACAGAGCTTCTCCTAGAGGATACGGTCATCAGGTTTATTTTTGTAGTTTTCATTACACTCCAAATAACTTTGGCAGACTTAGAAAAAATAAATTTTCAAAGCTTTCTCCCACTGATGTCACCATTTTTAATTAATTTTTGCTGAAGCGGTCTCAAGACAAATGTTGCTGTGAAAGGGCCAATTCCTGGTGCACTGCTCTGGGCCTCAGTGCTCCAATGCCAAATCTGCATCAAACGTCACCAGATTGGATACTGGGAGATGGCCCTGGCCCCTCGCCCTGTGCTGGCTCCAGCAAGGAAGCAGACTGCCTTTCAGCTCGTGGCTCTGCACGACCGAGACACGACTGTGCTGCCAGCTCTGGGAATAACACTGGCATTGCTATTTCCTGCCTTGAAAAGCCCCCACCACATCCAGCACTTAATGCCACCTCAGGGGGACGTGAAACGCCACCACCGGCTCACATGGCTCCTGACCTGGGAGTGCACTGCTCTGATGGGTTTCCAGAGTGGAGGGCGACTTCACTCCTGTTCACAAGTGAGCTGGGGGCCTTGGTTTGAGGGCAGGCCTCCAACTCCCAAACTCAAACCTGCGGCCACTTTCTGGGAACCTCTTGCAAGCCTCGGGGAGGCAGCGCCCAGCCCAGGCAGCCCTGGGCAGCAGGCTTCCTCACACATGTGGTGTGCAGACACGGCTCCAGATGTCCTCAAGGCTTTCCACCAGTACCCAGAAGGGACAGGGAACAGTCTCCAGGAAGGAGCCGAAGGAACATAGCTGGCAGCAATTGTTTTGCTCAAAGAGACGCAGAGCAGAGTGGCATTTTTCCAAGAGCTGATGAGGTCTGTGATGGGATCGTATTTTGAAGGGGTGTAAGATTTGCAAACGTATCAATTAGAAAGCAAGCACCTGCGTTTCTATGGCCCATTCTGTCAAAAGCCCTTCCCAGGCTGTTATTCCTCATCACGTGGATGCTTTCGTGTGTGGTTTCTGAGTAATTTTTAAAAACCCTGGCATAGATTTTTCTACGCAGGAAAGAATTCTGATTGTTGTTTAGTGCAAGAAAATCCTGTTTGTATTACTACTGTGATTACACCGTCCCGGCCTCCTGTGGGCAAAGTCAGACCAAGAAACCAAGCCCTTGATGAAAGAAAGTGACTGGCACGGTGTGGAATGGGACCAGGTTCTCATAAAAACTGAGGTTAGGAGGATTCAGAAACATTTAAAACCTCGAGGACATTCAGAAGACCTTTGTCTCACTCTACGTTAAAGAAACTACAGAAAAATACTGCATTTGAATAGCTCCAGTGGGTAGAAAACCATGTCTTGAGGTTACAGTGATGAATACTTCAGACACTTGAGCTCAGTAGATGCAACGCAACTCAGAGAGACAGAGATCGCTGTTAATTTCAAAAATAAACACTTTCATTTGATAATTTTCTACATCTATTTAACCACTGTGAAAGAATCATGATGACTTGCAAATGCAGAATTGCAGACCCAGACGCAGAGACCGAAATAGCAGAGGGCTTCTATCACGCACCAGTGCGAAACAAAGAGCCTGTGCTGGAGCTCAGTGTATTGCATTTGGCCTGCTGGAAAACATCTGCCATTTGTCAGGGCTACAGAGCAAACAGAGCCCCCTCTTCCTTGATCTCCAGCAATTAGGGAAGTTCTGTAGTGCTAATTACCTGGGGAGTCAAAGTAGGGAGAAGATAGATAGCAAGTGACACTTGAAGACAACATTTCCACCAGTAAAAAGGAGGCAGATATTTCAAGTTGCTGGGAACCACAGAGCAGATGTTCCCAGCAAGATGGAAAAGCCCATCCACGTGCTTAAAAATATAAAAATAATCATAAAAAAAAAAAAAAGAAGCACAGCAAGAGCTTCCAGCACTTCTGAGAAGGCAGAGGTGCAGAGGATTTTAAGCCATCGGTTCCCCCAGACTTATGGTTTGAATCGCCCAGGAATGGAGCACCGTGCCGTCCCGCAGGATGGAGCACCACTCGGCCCTCGTGTTGCCAAGGCATTACTGGGAAATATTTGTCACATATTAACTGGAACATCAGATTACCACACTGAATATATAACGCTGCTTTGTAATATATGTGTATGTTCCAAAGCATATGATAGCACCTCTTCATGAATTCAAGATGAAGACAGGGATACGCGTCTCTCAGCAGTCAGGAAATCAGAGTTTGGGCTCCTCAGCATTGAGCACAAAGCTCGGGAGGTACAGCTGAACAAAAAGGCACGCAGCTGTGAGCAAGGTGTGGCAAGCACCAAGTTTTAGTCTTGCTTATAGCTCACCTCCCTTTGCTACTCAGCTGAAGGCTGTCCTAAATGGCATGTCAACAAATGCTCCTGCACCTGCTCAGCTGCATCTCGTGGGGAAGACGATGTGAGGACCCCATCCAGGGGGAGAGGCTGAGTGTAAAGCGACAGGGCGTCTCTGCAACAGCACACCATGCCTGGCTCGGCGCATGACAACAATAAAAAGACTGAACTGCTGCTGTGCTGCGAGCCAACATGTGGGGACAGCCTGTCCTCAGCCTGGCCAGCACCGGCAGCACGCAATGGCTGCAGACCCCAAAATAGCTGGAAGTGCTGAAAACTGAAAGGCTCTGCTCCTCAGCACAGTGGGGCCACCACCACCACCCCAACCCTCCCCGTTCCTGGGCCACCACCACCACCAGCTGCTCACCACAGTGGGGTCAACATCATCACCCCTCTCCTCACTGCAGTGGGGCCCCTCTGCACCCACTGGTGCCCCCTCAGCACACCCACGAGTGTATTCTTCTCGCTCCTCACCACATAAATTCCCAAACGATGAAGAAGCAATACTGACACAAAGTTCCCCCCCCCACACACACCCCATGCTGCTTTTGTTGAATAAATAAAGCAGAACAAATCTCCACGCATCCCTGTGAATCCCAGATGCAGGTGCTGAGAGAAAACACGGAGACCCTTCTGAGCATCTTGAATGTCAGAGACGTGGCAGCAGTTTTTTTTTGAGCTCTTCCCTATTGCTGCAATATTTTATGATCGGGATTTCTCCGTGGCCCTGACAAAACGGCCGGGCCCCCTCTGCTGGCCGCCGTCCCCGGCACCTCAGCACCCATCCAGCCCACAAAGAAATGACAAAACCCCCAAACAGACTCCATTTAAAGCAAAATGGGTCTTCTCCAAAACAAACCCAGAGCACAGGGGAGCTCGGGGATGTGCGGGGCTGAGTGCTGCTCATCATGGAAGAGGCCGCAGCCGCCATGGCTGTGGGGCCAGCTTGTAGTTGTGGGGTTGCTGGATTCATCTATGGGGTAGAGGAGCTGAGGCCGCGCTATTAGTCTGCAATTTGGCATGGAAAAAAAAGCATCGTGAGTAAAGGTTCCTTTGATTTGGTCCAAAATAGACATAAGGACAGCTCCACAGCATGTCCCCACCTCAGCACAGCACTCAGCTCCACAGCAGAGGGGCCCAGGAGCAGCCATGGCCACCCCAGCTCTCCCTGCCCAGCAGACAAGCACTTGGCTCACAAATGACCTGGGCATTCGTTGCTAATGACTGTAACGAGCAATTCAGCAGCACGTGGGAAAGCCGTCCCCCTCCTCTCTTCCCCCATCTCTCGATCAGCAAACCTAGTGACCCAGAACAGAATTGGGACCTTCCTGGCAACAAAGGAGCTCTTAAATCTCAACTGCTTTCTGCAGAGCAAAGGAAAAGCCCCTTGACCACTTAATCACACCAGCAGTGCCCCCGCTGCATGGGCCCAGCAAGCCACAGCTCACAGAGCCAAGGGGCTGTGCTTCAGAGGGCAGGAAATCAATTTGTCCATCAGCCTCCAGAGCTGGAAGCAGCCCTGGTGTGTCCACCAGACAGCCCCGCTGGAGCCACTGCAGCAGCACGCTGCACAAAGCATTGCTGATATATTTCTGAGGCCACAACACATCATCTTTTGGGGCGGGGAGGGGTGGAAACAAATAAACAAGCAGCACGCACCTAATTGTGCCGTGAGTATGGGCAAACACTGAGAATCCTGCCAGGATTCACAGCCAGGATGTCAGGAAAATGTCAGACTGCTCATTTGCCTGCAATGCTCCTGCGTGTAACGCTCAGGATGAGTTTTCTCTTTAAAAGCAGAACTGCGTGATCTGCTGCTTGTGGGGATTTGTAACAGGGCCCTGCGTTCCCAGTCAGCAAAACACTGCACATCTTTCCCCCATCTTTCTGTAGGGAAAATAACAACAGAGAAGGTTGGAAGCGCCTCAGCCCGGAGTCATTCATGCCGTCAGTGTGACAGCAGAGCACTCACTGAGTCTTGCTATAAATGAGATTCCTTTACAAACGAATCTAAGCTGTTTATTGTTTCCAAGGAGCGTGCACTTCCACAGCAGAACAGGAAGTTTTGACAGTTTAAGAAGTTCATTAAACTCTGGGAGGAAATTTAAACAATCAGTGACAGCTTTCACACAGCAAAGCAGCGCCGGCGACGTCGCTCCCTCCTAACAGCACAGAGGCTGCAGCTTTCAATTATCACACTTGCATTAAAGCCGCAGTGATTTTGTTACTCCTTCTAAATTGTTTTGGCCCAATACCCCGGTGCTCACAACCGAGCAAAGCTGCTCACTCTGCTGTTCTGACAGCCGAGGGTCGCTCTGTCCAAACCTCAAACTCCTCCATCCGTACGCAGGCCAAAGCAGGGCGCTGGAACAAAAGCCCCCAGCACACGGCAGTGCTTCAGCTTGGAAAAATGGGTTTTAGTGCTTTTTACATGGCACAGATGAATATAGAAAAGAGGAGCTGAGCATCAGCTCAGCGAGCCGGCAGCTCCTGGCTGCACGGGATCCCTCCCCTACCTGGTGGGCACATGCAGTCTGACGGAGCCTCTCTCGCCGTCCGCAGCTTTGCGAGTCCTTCGCCCAGCTTCTGTTTGGAGAAGGAACAGAAAGAGCCATTTAGCAGACACGTCCTATCTCAGCACATGCTGTGTGTGCACACCAGCAGCCCGAGCATCCAGCGTGCTTCCTCTGAGGGAGAGGCCATGGTTTCACCCTGCTGCGTTCAGCATTTCAAGACAACACATAGAGCAGCAAAGTACTGAACGTTTCAAGCAACGACCCTCATTCTGCAAACCCCAAGTCCCTTGGGCCAAGCCCCACGGGGCTGGATTCATGCCCATGCACGGCACAGTCAGCAGCCCCAGGTTAGATATTATTAAGTCCAGTGTTGAGGTTTTGCAGTGCATTGGGTGTCAGCAGTGCTGCAGAGAGCCCCGTGCTGCTCCGTTGGCCAAAGTGATGCAAGCTCTGCAGCCGAGCACAGCACTGCAGGTCACCGAGCAGGGGATGCTCACACAGCAGATGCCACCTGATGCTGCTGGCTCTGCTCGTGTACTCATGCTTTGTGAAGCACTGTGGTTCTCTTTAGGGGAGGGGCGAGGGGATGATGGGCAGACACACTGGGGTGCTCACACACCCCCAGGCCCACCTGAAGACCAACACGCCGCCATTTTAAGGTGAAGAAGTGATCAGTGGGACTACTCACACATGTACAAATTCCCAAGATTTGCCCACGTGGCATATTGCAGACAGATGTGAGCACATGCTGCCTGCTCTCTAAGCCTACCAAAATGTTCGTGCCTGAATTTAGGGCAGAGCCAAGCTGGAATTAATGAGTTAATGACAGGTAAGTTATGTGAGCTCAGGCACAGTGCTTGTGGCTGGGGCAGCCCTGCAAGAGTGGGGACAATTACTCTTCACCCACAATCATTACTCTCCTAGTCCTTCAGGAATCTTCTGACTCACCCAAAGCATTACCAAGACAGAAACAGTGATCTGACAAGTCTGTACTCTGACAGATACAAGAGAGAAAATTCATGTTCTTATTGAGTTTGGGGTGCTCAGGCTTGAGTTTTATGCAGCTGATGTCCAAGCCTGTGTTCAAATATTCAATGACTATGGACTACTCAAGAATTCAGCTACCTGAGAGTGAAGTTCTGGTCCTTTATTGTGGGGATTAAATCGTTGTTTAAATCCTACCCATCCTTTTTGAGCTGTTTAGATGTGACGCAGAGAGGTCCTGAAAGCATCCACGCGGTTTCACAGCACCTGACAGAGAAGCTGTCCTAAGGGAAGCACAAACAGCAGAACAGCACAGCTGCAACAGCAGCACACACAGTTGGCTTGGGAGAAAGTGGCAAAAAAGCGATCGAAAGAGGCTTTTATGACATCCACTTGGAATCAGATTCTTACAGAGCTTCACTCAAATTTTGTATGCTTTCAATTATTTGGATGGTGAAGGTGCTCGAGGAAAAGAGAAGCAGCTCTGCCATTCTTTCATTCTGGAGGCACCGCTGGGAACACCATGGGAGAGCCTGCCCTGTCCTGGATGCTGGAAGGAGTCCTGCGTTCTCCCATTGAATTGTTCTCGTCATGAAGCTGATTAATCTGGACACTCTCTGCCTACTGCAGACAATGCATCCTTTGTGAACAAACGGTCCGGCTTTGTTTACAACAACTGGACGCTCCTCTCATCCCCGCGTTAACTTTTTCACTCCAGCACAAACGCGACGCGCTGAATTGGGGTTTCTGCTGCCTCCACACTTGGACAACACTGCTGGGAAGGTCTGGGGGGCATCAGCGCAGGACCCTGCAGGGCTAAAGGAACACCCGACGGAAAGCTCAGGTCCTGTGACCCCGAAGATGCGCCCTTAGATGGATGCCCATCGCGGGGACAGAAGTTTGACTGTAGCCGTCTGAATCGGCTTTCATTCCCTTAACTACACACTTACCCTTCCTTTGTTATTTCCTATCCTCTCTTACTTGCCAAACATTTAAACGACAATCAAAGCGATGGAAGCCGGCATGTTTGCATTGCATCTGCAGCTCTTCCCATACAGCTCCTCCATGCAGCGCACTCGCAGAGCCCGGGAGCGACGCAGGCTGTGCGCGCAGTGACAAAGTGCCAGGGGTCGTGCACAGAGAGCATATGGAGCTTTGGTTTCACTTCTGAAATACTGTGGTAAACTTCAAAGAAGGAGCAGAACAGAATTTAACAAAAAAACTGACCCCAGGCATCGGCTGATGTTTGTGGTGATGGAAATGTTCCCTCTCTCCCAAGCACAGACGGACAGAGGCTGCCCGACGAGAGAGAGTCTTATGTAACCAAGAGGAATGTGACCGAGATACAGATGTGTTCTCAACCTTTATCATAAATGAATAGGCTCCTTTAAAATGGTGATGAAGAGCTCGCGCTCCTTCAATCTGTTACCCATTTCCAAACTTGCTTTTGGTACTGACAAAAGTTTGGTCGTACTGAACGTTTCAACAAGCTCGCTCTTGCATTAGAAGCCCCATTATGTGGTTTTGCTCTATTTTTCCCTGCACAATCTCCACTTGAACGCTCCCAGCACAAAACAAGCTTTCCACACTTAACTCCGTCCCAGCAAGAGGCTGCACATGATCTTAGGCAGTGCCACAGAAACCGTTCCCATTGCTAAGCACATTTATTGGCGTAATTGGAACAGAACCGCGGCCACAGCCGGCAGGGCAGGCTGGTTCCTGCCTGCAGAAAGGACAGTAACTAGACGCTGGGATTCCGCCCCACAAGCACCCCTCGCCTCTGGCATCCAGGGCTCTCTCTGACACACACACACACTTTTTCTCACTCCCGGAGACCGAGACCCATCGCGGCGGCCGCGTTTCCCCGGGGAGCGGCGGTGCCCCCGTGCCCACCGTCTCCCGGAGGTTCGGACACACAGAGGGACCCGGGGCCGAGGGCCGCTGGTTAAGAGGAGGAATCTTCCGGCAAAGAAAAGCTTAGCGAGCGGTTACGGACACGTCGGGGCCGGGAGATGGGGAGCAGACGGGAGCTGCTCCGCTCCGCAGTTCAGCACCGCCGCACCACGCGGCGCGCACAGGAGCGCGTATCTCGTCCGGGAATTTCTGACGACGGAATCACCCGTCGCACCCGGAGATAAATGGCACTTCGGTGCTCGGATTACCTTTGCCGGTGAATAGGCGGCAAGGTCTCGCGCATTAAAGCTTTCCCAAAGGGCGGTGAAAAAGGTGGGGGAAAAAAAAAGTTCGGCGAGAGGGAAAAAGCCGCAGGGGAGGGCGGCGGCCGCCGGGGAGCCCCGAGCCCCGAGTGCAGCCCCGAGTGCAGCCCCGAGTGCAGCCCCGCCGCACTCACCTCGCGCAGGAGCTGCTCCACGCGGGGCTGCAGCGCGTCCAGCAGCGGCCCGGGGCCGGCGGCACCGCGCTCCTCCAGGGCGGCCAGGCGGCCCTGCAGCTCGGCGGTCTTAGCGCCCAGCAGCAGGCACACGGCCACGGCGGTGAGCGAGAGGAGCAGGCACAGCGCGGAGGTGGCGGTGCCCGCCGAGCCGCTGCCGCCCGCGCTCATCGCGCCGCGATCGGACCCGCTCGGCTGCCGGCCGCCTCCCGCCGCCGGCTCATCCAGCGCCCGCCCCGCCGCCGAAATGGGGCCGGCAGCTGCGGAGCGGCCGCTCTCGTCCGCTCTCGCCCCGCCGGCCCGGGTCTTAAACGGAGGAAGCGGGGGGGGGGTGGCGGCTCTCCCCTCCCCGCGCCGGGGACTGGGGGGGATGCTCCGACAGCGGCCCGCCGCCCCCTGGGGGGTGTGTGTGGGGGGGGAATTACGCGGAGCAGATCCCACCCCCGCCGCCCTGCCCTGCCCTGCCCGCCGCCGGCCCCCCGCGGGGAGCGCTCCCAGCCCGGGCCGGGCGGTGCGGGGCGCGGGCAGCTCCTCTCGGCCGGGCCGGGCCCGCCGCTCCCCGCGCAGGGCTGGCGCCCCCCAGCGGAGCTCCGCACGGCGGCAGCGCTGAACGCGGGGAGCCGTTTTCTCCTTTGTTTTTGTATCTCATTCCTTTATTTCGAGGGGAGCCTCGACATGAGAGAAGCTACGCTCCCGCGCAAACTCTGAACACTTGCAGATCTGGCCAGATGTCCGCTTTCCGTGTGACACATTGCACCGCGCCAAATCTATCCTCATCTATGAAACATCATGGGGTAACGCTTGGCCTGACTCTAAGCTCATGCTCTGCAAACACATCACCAAAGCTACAAGTACACAACCCGCCACTTTCTAATTGTGATAGTGCTGTTTTATAGTTAGTTTTATAGATACAGCAGCGTATAAACTCCTTCTACCCCCCTCATCTGCCTTTGATTTGTATCACTGACGCCGATCGGAGCCCAGCGCCGGCTTTGCACCTGAGGAAGGCGTGGGATGGAAGGCAGTGGGAGGATTCATTCCCGTCGCCCTCGGCTCCGCCCCACTCACTGCCGAGCGGGATGAAACCCCGTTAAGGAGCTCTGCAGAAATACCTCTTGGAGGACTTCAGGATCCTGTGACTGCTGCAAGAGCTCAAGCAAACCTCATCCGAAACAGTGGGCAAAGTTTCAAAGAGAAAACGATTCTCAAAAATGAAAATTACTTTTATTTTTCACTTGGATATCTATACTCAAGACTACAGCTGCTCAACAAGATCAACGGGACAGTTTACAAAACAGAAGTATTTACAGGCTTAACTGTACAAAATAACTTAAAAGTTTACAAAAGTTCCATGCCGCCTCTGCTGACTGACACAGTCTAGGAAATCTCCTTGGAGAAGCATTAAGGACCTCAATTTATTTTTTTAATGGATCAAAGAAAGGATGCTGCAAGGCTTCATCGAGGGTAATCCTTTTGGCTGGGTCGTACTCCAGCATCCTGCGCACGAGGTCAAACAGGCTCTGATGATCCGTGTCCTGGCAGTGCATGAACTCCTGCAAAACCAAACCAGGCGTTGAAGAGATCTTTCACAGGTGCAAACATAACAAGGCCGTGGTCCCACGCTCTGCCGCTCACCCAAACCTGCCCTCCTACCTTTAAGGGCTTGCAGCGCCGCCGGACGTACCGGCCCGCAGAGCTGTGCTCATCCCAGTCCAACTGGTTATGGTGGAAGTAGTGCTTCCTGTGGACGAGGAGAGGAAGATGCTGTCAGTGTTAGGGACGGTCTCAGCTCCACACTACGCTGACACCGCCTCTCCAACAGGCGAGCAGCCAACAAGCCTGCAGGCCTCTCTCAACTTTCAGAAGCTCACGGTTCAGAATGGAACCTTTAAAGCTTCGTTTACAACAGGAACACAGCAGGCAACTACTCCCTGTGTCACGTGCTTACCTGGATTTCTTGATCATGTGAGCTGGCAGAGGCCCCAGTATTCTTTCCATCATTGCCAAGTGCTCTTTGCTATCGTGTGTCTGCGTTAAAAAAGAAAAGCAACGTTGTCAAAGTATCACTGCAGCACCTCTAGATTCCAGCTGCTCTGCATGACCTTATCTCTGTAATAGTGATGCTCTTAAGGTTATGCCTTTGAAACTAAAAGTTGAGTACATGGCATTACAAGATCAAAGTCAGGAGTCGGTAACAAGGATGTTCCACTTAACTTCACGTGCATACCTGAAACACTGTGAACCCCAGGTAATACTCAATGAGGATACAGCCAATACTCCAAACGTCACAGGGCTGCGACCATCCCAGCGCTGCAAAACACGCAGTTTGTTACGTTACACTCCTTATTGCATTCTTCAAACCCTCAGTCCACAAAGCACACAGCCAGCTTTCCTGCACCTACTGATGCCTGCCTTCCCATCCCCACTGACCTAAGATAACCTCAGGCGCTCTGTAGTGTCTCGTGGACACCAGCGTGCTGTGATGCTCATCATCAAAGGTTGCACTTCCAAAGTCAACCACCTTTATGTCTGTGTTCTTTAAGGTGCGCTCATCTCGTTTCTGGAACAGAATCCAAACACTGTTTGTTAGCATTTTTAAAAGCACCATCAGGCAGAAGATACTACGTTATCTTCAGATTTCCAGTTAACACAACTGTGCTAAAGGAAACTTCGGGTGAGGACAGGACCACAGTGCTGAGAGAAAAGCACCAACTCACCATCTTTGCGTTGTACTTCACTATGTAATCAGACTCCACAAACAAAATGTTTTCAGGCTTTAAATCTGTATGAGTTAACTTATTATGATGTAAAACTGTAAGAAATAAAGGAAAACAGCCCACGATTAATAGAATAACTTCCCAAAGGAAGAGAGAACACTGACATGTTTGATAACAGTAGCAGCTTTACTTACAGTTTATGGACTGGCAGATTTGATAAGCCATATTTCTGATGTCATTAATATGAAATGGCAGAAAGCTGTTTTCCTTAATGAAATCATATGTGCTCAGTCCCAGCAGCTCAAAAACAATGCAAACATGGCCATGATGATCGAACCACTCCAGCATTTGGACACAGCGGCTTAAAACAAAGAAAAATAAAGACAGAAACACACGTAAACTCAACTCAATTTTTTGGTGAGTCCTCAGAATGCCACTCTGCATTCATACTTACAAAGTGCTGCTTGGATCCATGGTGTTTAAGTGTTCCAAAACCTGTATTTCTGAGCGGGCCGCCTCTCGGTATCTACCAACATTTTTCACTATTTTAACTGCTACGTGCATTCCTCTCCTTCAAAACACAGAGAAACACAAACAAAACTGATTATTAAACAGCTAGACTCAAAGCAGTCTTAAATTTTAATAAAACGAACCCAAAAGTAAAAGGTCACAGACAATTACAGGTCGGATTAGGGGAAATGTGACTTTAGCAAATTCCAAAGGAACGACAGATATTACTGGGTAATAAACCCACAGTGCACGTTTCCACTGTTTCTCAGCCTTAGCTAATTTTCTGGGAGTAAACATCAGGAACCCACAAAAAAGGAGACACAAAAATTTGCAGAGATCTCACTTGAGAAAAGGACTGCAAGAATTGGTTCTTCTGCAACTTACATAACCTGTGCCAGCTCTTTCTCAGTGCAGATGTTACTCTAATGAACACAGCTACACAAAGTCTGCTCTATCCAAAGCTCTCACTGGCAATTTTTAACTGTAATTAATTAATTATTTGCACCATGCACTTAGTTAGTTTAGAAAAAAAACCAACAACCTATGTACAAACACAAAAAGGATTCTTTTTTAAAGAAAGCCCTGCAGTGCAGATGTTTCTCAAGAAGAACGTAGTAAAGGAAGGTTACTGTTAAGGACAGATTCCCAAAACCTAAGAGAAAAAGCAACCAAGAGTATTTCTTGATAAATCATCTTATATAAAGTCAATACCACACAAGGGCTCCACAGAGCATAAGGAGAAACAAATCTCAAGAGTTTGAAGCAATGAGTAAAGAACCTTAAATAATGTCAGGGAATGATACAATTTAATCTGAAAATCCTTAAGAAGAAATTTCAACAACTTGAAAAGGGAGCTCAGACCATGTCTTTTTTAAACATACTGCAACTCTTTTATCTGAATGACGTTTCTCTTTCAGATAAAATGTCCTTGGCTTCTGAGGTAAGCAGCATCCCGTGGCACAAGGTGCATGCACTGGCACTTACATGTCATGATCTATGCACTCCACCACCTTTCCAAAAGCACCTTCTCCTAAGGTTGCAACAATTTCATCTAAAAAGAACAAAGTGACGTTAGAATTACGTAACTGCTTCGGTAAGAATGAATATTACTAATGTAGATTTAAAAATGTGCCATTACAAAAAGCATTAATTACTTTAAATCTCAGCAACAGAACGTGTTATTTTATTGGACAGGTGTCATGAAAACAGTTAGCCAAAAAAACCCTATCTCTTGCTCTAATCTCAAAACAAGTTCATTTACTGCTTGCAACTTTTTGAATACAGTACTTAAACTCTACAGAAAAGAAGATATGCAAAAAAAATAAAAGCACAAAAAAAAAAGAACAGAACAAAAAGAGTAATGCAGATTTCCTCAGCCCCCCTCCTCTGCCATACTATTCTAAACAGACTTTTTGCTGAAAAGTAAAAAAAGTGTTGAAAAATGTTCTATACATCTTGCTCTTAGAACGTCTCCACTTTCACAGATCAGGTGACCCTCCTCATCATCCTCTACACTCCTGGATCTTTTCCTTCGGTGACTCTTCTGGAAACGGCACCAAGATCGTCCAGCCAATCAATATACCAGAGTGAATTCAGGGCAGAATACGCAATTCATTCAGCGGGGAGATATTCAGGCATTCAGTAACGCACCAGGCCACGAACAGTTGGCAGGAGCAATTTCAAATTCAGTCCCCAGAAATTCACAGGGCACAGTTTATGTTACAGAAGAAAAACATGGCAAGGAACAGATTTTCAGATAAATACTTAAAGTGATAAGGCAACAGAAAAAAAACAACACAATTTTGACTCTCAAACAGTGGCTTAATTGAAAACAGATTAAGTATGCAACGTCACTATTTCTAACACTTTGCTATCATACAGCAAAAAGCAATACTTGTTTTACATAGCTAAGTTTACAGTCAGATGAAATGTCTTCATTTTTAAAATGTACAATTCCTCTCATCTACATACTAGAAACTGACAAGTAATTTTACTTCCTTTGTGGATAAAGAGTGAAGAAAAATTACTTTCAAGCTATCAGTCTGCATGGTACTATCTAATACAACCTGCTGTTGCTATAGCAGCAACATGGCACCTAAATACTTGGAGCTAAGATTTACCAGCAGGCATCGTGCCCGCCTTGAGAAATCCACACAGCGTGCCTCCTCTGAAGGCATGCAGCAAACTTATCCTATCTTCAGTGAGACATCAGCTGCCATTGGCCTGGCACATGACTTAGCAAAGCTTTCTGAAAGCAGGTGTAGAATCGTGCAGCTTCTTCTCACCAATTTACTAGATGTGCACGTTTCACACTCCCGATTAATTTTACATTTAAAAGGCATTTTATTCCAATTACTTTTAATAATAAGATGGATGGCATCTCATAGTCTACCTGAAAATCAGATAGATAGCTATGCTGCAACACTGAAAGGATGACTGCACTGTGAAACAGCAAAGTTATGCATCTTTGTTTTCAAGATAACATTTCTTAAAATAATCCCAGTGCTGCAGCTACTTGCTATCTACATACCCAGTGTGCAGCTGGTACTGCCCCCCCAACATCCCCATCCAAAGCTCACAACTAAGAACATACTCATATCCTCACAAATGGATTCAACTACAAATCCTTCCGTTATAAAACAGCTCCCCAAAGCACTGTGATCAGGAACTGAAGTTCTAGCAGTCACTTAAGAAGTCTATTGCCACTAATTCATTAATAATAAAGTTAAAAATTACTCATACCGAATGTGATTGGTGACTGGAGCAATGATGCCTCTTATGCTTCCTTTTATGACTACTTTTCCTGCTCCGACCAGAGGATTTGCTATAGTGATGATGGTGACTCTTTTCATAGTCTCTGTGATAATGCCTGTGGTCATATACTTCACAGAAGTCATTTCTGTACTCCTCAACATATCTCCGGTCATGATGGTCTCTTTCATTTATGGCTCTATCGTCCAAATAATGACTGAAAATATATTTTAAGAGAATGTTCTCCACTTCAAAAACTTGCGGTTCCAACAAGATAAGTGATTGAACTGAGTTACACAGCATCCGTCCTTACACCAAAGAACTTTTCTAATTAACTCCCTCCTCAAAAGAAGTGGAGCTTTTCACGTTACTTTATTAGGAACTAATGACATTGTCAGTCTCAAATACATAGCAGCCATCCACATGAACAATACATCATCAGTTCACAGTTTGCATAGAAAAGGAAATTTGGCTCAAAAATTTCTGAAATACACCAAACAATTCAAGTTACAGTCTCCAACGTCACAGGATAAAACGCTCATGCTCCAACAATAACCCCCTCCTGCACTTTCAAAGCCCCAAGGAAAAACAGAACCTGGAGATTCCTTAGAGCTCCACCTTAAACATTAAATACTTGAGATCAGGAATCTTGCCCAGAAAAAACCAAAAGCCAAACAGCCTTAAAGCCACAGAGGCAAAGAGCCCCATGCTGCTGCAAACATACCCCTTCCAGCATTTTACAAGCACGAGTACGAGCTCTTATTAAAGAATTCCATGGGATCATCTTCTCAAAGGAAAGCAGAAAAACACATCCTTCCAGTGAAAGCAGTGTGGGAGAAAAAGCAAAACCACCTCCAAATCAGTAAGCAAAATCTAACTCGTACTTACCATTTACTGAATGGCTGAACAAACCTCTTCCCCTCCTTTTGTTCACGTTAAAAGTAAGCAGGCACTTTTCACTTGAAATTTAATGCTGTTTAACTGACAACAGCAAACCAAACTCATAACACTTGCTACTTTTATTACAGAATACCTATTTAATGATTTAAATACTGTGTACAAACTACCTGTTAATCTTGTCTCGAGTCAAACCTTAAGGAATTACCACTTCTGTACATCTAGAAACTCTTACCCTGAACGTGCATTTATGTTAGACACAGTAAGAAATATCAGCACTACTCAACTCAGTCTTATACCTTTCTGAAACATGATTTGCTCTGTAGTGCTTGCTCTCTTGCCCGCTGCTGGGGGAACGTTTCCTGCGTTTCCTGCTGCTGCGCTTCCTCTGATCCCAGCTCTCCCTGTCATCCCACTCGGGGCAGTGGCTTCGTTTCGAATGGCGCATCTGCTCCTGAAAAACACAAACCAACCAAACACACAACAGAAAGACACAGAACACAAAGTGTTACATGGGTATCTGTAGCTGTGAGTCCATTACTGCAGTCTGATCAAATGACAGAACTAGAAAACCATTTCCTCAATTCTTGTTCCTTGGCTTCTCCCACACATTATTTAGGTGAGCAGACACAGTTTTCCCACCCTAACGCTGTTACGAAACACAGACCAAGGCTAAATAGGCCAACTCATCTTTGCTTAATAGCTTCAGATGTGTTATTAGAGCCTGTCTTAAATAAACTCTCAAGTGACTAAAAAGATTCATTCCCTTAATGGGACTTCTTGTGGAAAGACCTTAACCTTCAAATATTCTGACTAACTGCAGATTTACTTCTTCATACCACTGGTACAGAAGCTGCTACATGAAAGCCAGATGTCCAACCAGCCAAACACGTCCCACAAACCTCTTCACAGATCACTGCTGTTTTCTTAAGTAATCACACAGTGAATGTTGATAAATTAACCTAACTGAGGCACCACGAGCCAAGCCACAGCTTCTGAACTCCGCCAGCACACAAGTACACAGGTGCTTCACAATACAGCTGACTTGCCAAAGACAAAACCCACCAACTTCTGTTGCTGGACGTTATAATCAGGAATTCGGTGTTCAAACAGGTACATGCACAACTGAAAAAGAAAGCAAAGCACAACTGTAGAATTAAGAGTTTATCAGGATCCACCACCAAACGCATTTCACCTCCTTCAGCAGAAGTAGTTTAAAAGAAGAAGCTCGCATACTTCTTTCAGTGTACTCTGAAGAATGAAATGAGGATTTCCAGAGGAAAATCCAGCAAGAATAGGAGTTCAGAAACAACTGTAACATGTAAAAATAATGGCAACTCGTTGTGCAAATTGTACTAAGAAAACTCGTTGCCTCTACAGCAACTGGAGGCATGAAGAAGGGAATTTTTAGAATATGCACATAGCAAGCTGTTTAAGAAAAACAAGTCTCCTGAGACACCTAGCATTTCTGACAGGCTGGTAGCTGGAAACCACTTGCTTGTTTTATGGAAACGTGCTTTAAATACTGTAAAAATACATGACTGTGTACCACCTGAATCTGATTCAGGTCTCTCAAAAACCCTATACCTATTAGTAAGAAATAAAAATGTTAATTTACCAATAAACGGGTCTGAGGGGTCAGGACAAAACTGAGATCTGTCACTGCTTCACTTATTTTCTTACCTAACTCCATGGCCATTTTTCTCTATTCCCAACCCATGTAACTCGAACTGTGAGACACTCTCAGGTTTCAGTTACTCTATTTTTGAGGTAGAAAGCGTTTTGTTCCCCCAACCGACTCCCTGACAGGTGAACTGAGGACTTCCCTTGGGCCGACCCCCTCTCTGCCATTTGGCAGCCAGCAATAAGGCGCTGCCGAAGCGGCGAACGTTAAACAAAACCCCCATGAAAGAGCCGGGCAGAGGGAGGGTGGGGGGTGGGCACAGAAACCTCGAGAAAAGGTTTCGCTGAGGACCAACCGCGCTTCAGTCCGCAGAGTTCACAGATCACAGGCAGAAGCTGAGCGGCCTGCTCCTAAAGGCACCACGAAAAGGCTCATGAGCCACGAAACCGTTGGGAAATGGCGGAGAACCCACCCGCGCAAGGCCCAGTCCGTTTCATAGCGAGATCCACCTTAAGATTCTTTATATATATTTTTTAGTTTTTTTAGGGTTTTTTTTTTCGCTATGACGACTCTATAAATTTAGGCACCGAAGCGCTTACGTAACACTGACAGCCGCCGTTCACACACGCGTCCCAATGGGGCCGCCCTCGGCATTTCCCGACCGCCTCTCCCCGCCGGTACCGCGGCCCCGCTCTGCACGGTCGGCCCAAATCCGCCGCCCCGCAGCCTGGCGGGCAGGACGGGCCGTGGCCCCTCCGATCCCGAACCGGGGAGCACACAAAGCCCCACAGGAGCGCTGCTGTACTCGCCCCCCCTCCACGCACGCTGCTCCCCCTCCCCCCACCCAACCCTCTCCCCAGCAAACAGACCCCTCTGCCTCAGCCCGCCTATACACTGAAAAGAGAGAAATTAACAAACAAAGAACCCGCAGAAGGGAGCCGCCTTCGCCACTTACAACTGAGGCGAACGAGCCCCGCGTCCGCCCCACACGCAGCAACAAAATGGCGGCGGCGGCTGAAGGTGGACAGAACTGCGCGCTGACTGCCTGCTCCACTCCCGGAAATAGTGCGTGATGACGTCACAAACACGGCGCAGCGGCGGGCGGGGCCGGGGCGAGGGGGAGGGGAGAGAGCGCGTGGTGAGGGGAGTCACGTGGGCAGGGCGCGGAAGGGGGCGGGGCTGCCGCTGCTGTTGAGGCTGAGGCACCGAGGAGGGCTGAGCCTGAATTAACGCCGCGTGTGTTACCTCACGGTCCTCGTCGTATACCTTAGTGCCACGGATTTGGCCGTTTGTTATTGTAGCACGTAAATGGTTGCTCGCTGTTTATAAAGATAGCAGCGAGGTCTGCGGTGTTCTGTTTTCCCAGCACCTGCTTTCCCTCAGCCTCGGCCTGAGGAATGGTGAGACTGCAAGCAGCAGAAAGGGGGGTGAAGAGAATATCAGAAACATCCGTACCTTGAAGCAGGAGACACATTGTTCTAAGATTCTCATCTGTTAGCAAGGACCTTCAGACTGAAACGGGGCAGAAATATGTGTTATTCAGCCTGAAAACACAGCTTGGGAGCTATAAACCTTACTGTTTTCATTAGGAGGCTGTTGGGTGACAACTGAAGGAGGAATAAACCTGCCAAACTTAATCAGCTTTTCGTTCTGAATAGTTCTGGAGGAGGGGTATATAAAGCTCATACTGTCTTCGGATCACACGCGCACAGTGTAAATTAAGGAAATTTCACCCTGAAGTAGAAGCCTTACAGCTGGCCCTCTAGAAAGCATGCTGCCAAGCAGGCTTCCAGTACTGCTCTCTCTCTGCTGAAGATGTGTTCAGAGATACCTCTGTAGGCACTGCGTGAAGCAGTACTGAGAGCAGTTACTTTTCCTTCCCATGCAGGAGATGGCAGTGGAGACCTGGCAGAACAGGGACATCGGGGTGCTGTTTTGAAGCCGGCAACGATCTAACAATGAAAAATCAAATTAGAGGAACTAAATCCTGATGAAAATGGGAAGGAAACTCTTTTGAGTGCTTTTATAGCTCCTTCTGTTGCCAATTTGCGTGGCATTTCCTTTTGTTTATTTGTTGAATTAGCTCATACAACACCAAATGCGTGCACAACTTGATGCGTTAACACACTGTGGGACCACGCTTTACTTTGTTCCACACAACAGAGGACATTACACGGCAGTGTCATTACCCCGCTGGGACCCATCTGTGCATGTGCTGGAGGCTGCATGCCGAACATTGCCCTCAAAATGCAATCGTTATCGGTTCCCTTTTCAAGAAGTTTACAGCAATAGGTGATCCATCCTCAAAGGTGCCATTCAGGAGATGTAAATCTCATTTACTTTCCTCATTGTTTGGTTACAAAATGTAAAGCAGGGTTTGATTGCCTTACCCAGCTCTCAGGAGAAGGCCCAGTGACAGAGCCAAAATCTCCTGGCTTTCAGTGCTTTCAGAACTGTGCTTTTTCTTAAAGGTGCATTGGTTTTGTTTTTCTTCTTGCTGGTCAGTGCCCAAGCGTGGTTGGTTACTGGTTCTGCCTGTAGTTGGATTTCTGCACTTCCAGGGTTTGACTTTTACAGATGGACTCCTATAGGTGTCTTAGATGGGGCAGTACAGCGGTGCCTTTGCTTGGGAGCTCAAGGACAGAGTAATGACAACACGGCCTGTTCAGAAAAGGCTGAATGATAGGGATGGAAGAACACCAGGAGTCTTCCTAAGATGCTCGCCGCTGTACACTGGTTTTAACTTCTGCAACACATGGTGCTGGGGTCACCCTGGGCTGAGCTGACCTGATCTGTTCCCTTTTATTGCAAGGCTCACAGGCACTGCTGGAACTTGAGCTTCTCTCAGTCTCTGCTTGTGGCACAATTGAGTCTTCTGAGGACTGAAAGGCTTTAACCTGCCAAAGGTTCGGGGTTGGCTCTGGGAAGCCTGAATAAGCTACAGTTCAGAGGAAACTCAGCCAGAGATAGTTCCTCTTGTGCAACAGCTGTGCCACTGTGAGAGCACTGGACTGAGAAAGGAGCTGCACAGTTCACTTCTGCAGGCTTTGCAGTCAGTGGTGCTGCTTATGCAGCCAGATAGCAGCAGGTGGTGCTGAGTAAAAACAACTCACAGAAGCAAGGTAATGTTTTACCAAGGAAACTGCACCACTAAGCCTTTCTTTATCTAAGCCGTGAGAAGCATGGATGTGTCTTACTGTGCCTGCTCACTGAAATGGGCCCCTCAGTAGAAGCTCTCCAACTACTGCTATACCAATAAAAATAACGTTTCAATATCATTTGTACCACCAAGTTTTACAGGAACTGACTGAAAACATTCAGGCCAAGCTGCAGCTCTCATGGTGCTCGTTTGAGCCTGTGACTTGGGAAACAGTACAATTTTTCTCTTTTCCTTGTGTTGTGCAGAGCAGTACAATCTTCCAAGTGTCTGAGGATGAAGAGAGAAGCAGTGAAGTGGAAGCAAGGAAAAGTGGACACCGCAGGTACTGTCACATCTACATGCACGTCCATGAACTACAGCACTGAGTCAGAAGTATCTCTGTATTTTTCGGCGTTTCAGAGCAGTCCGTTTCCTTTCAGCCCAAACTGGGAAACCAAATGCACACAGCTGAGCCATTTTTTTTTTTTATTATTCTTATTTGACACTCACATTACAAAATTTAGAAACCATAGACAGTTCAGGCAAACTGTTAAAACACAGTATAAATTAGGGGGTTTTAATATATAAATTCTATACACAGGTAAGTTAGCTTGAACATGACTGACAAAAGGATTTCATAACAATCTTACCACAACGGTATAAAAAGGCATTGGGAGTAGGACTGGCACTATAATGAATGCGGGTTAAGACATTTTCCACAACAGCTATAAAGCATAACAATGACCATGCTATTCTTGCAGTGTTTATGGGGGTACAGTATGAGTATTACCATCAACATTTTGCAATATCTATGTACAGTCACGAAATCATAACAGCCACTTTCAAGTAACCTTACTGTTTTCTGCCTGCACAGTTAATCAAGTGTTTGTGATTGCTGTGAGGACTTCTAAGAAATCTGTGTGGTTTGAGTATTGTGGAGGGGAAAGGGATTTCAGTTGAGCCTGAAAATGAAATAGCTTAATTTAAAGGAAAAGGGATGGAAGAAACACAGCCCCTCCTTTTGTTCACACAGGCAGTACCTGCCAGTCCTTTAAGCCATATTTCCTTTATTTCCTAGCTTATTCTTCCTTAAAAACTCTTATTTATTGTTTTTTTTTATAAGTGCAGTTGTAAGAAGGAATTACAATAGATGAAATGTAAAAGCTGTGAACAATTTGGGGTGATTTTCTGAAAGACCACAGACACATCGCTCAGCTTCTCAATCTGAATATAGGGACAGCTCTGCTTGCTTATTTTTAGGACTGTGAATGAATGTTTTGGAATGGTCTTAGAGTATAGGTTTAAGGTGGGTGGTACCATCACATTTCACAGAACTGGCTAAAAGTGAAAAAAATACTAAAATCTGATTTCTTGCCTTCATATGCTGATGCTAAAAGCGAAGAGTTCAAAACCTGGAGGCCAATTTGTGTTCCATCTGCGTTGAATCCTGGCAGTTTTATTTCATTTCACAGGCTGGCTCCTAAGGGAAGTACTTGCCTGTTGGTGAGAATTGTATCTTGAAACACTTACATTTAATAGTGTGTGCTGGTATCTTTCACAAAGCATTAAGAGTTAGGAGGATTTTACTGGAACAATTCCTTCTTCAAGGTGAGGACATACTATAAGCAGTAACCCAGCTTGGGCTGTTATGAAAATCCACCTGGTGTCAGCTGTCGAATCGACAGCCCCCATTTTCCTGACTCTTTTTACTCACATGCCAAACATCACTTACTTGTCCCCCACAGGCTGGGATTGCAGAAGCTTAATTAAATAATGGAAGCAGTGATGCAGTACCGACCAGTTACAGTTCACTGAGGAAGTTGCCCTTCTCTGAAAGGTAACTCGTCTTTCTGGTCACAAGTGCACATTTAAATAGGCCATGCACATTTTAGGATGAAGTTTACTGTACAGGTATTTAACGTCCAGGACGTGTGAGTGCTGAACTCGAAGCCTTCAGCATTCATGAAGGCCTGGGAGCACTGCTGCACAGCAGTGTTAGTCTGGTCTGGTAGTGCCAGGAAGGAAGGGAGAAGGGACTGTGACAACAACAGCTCTGGCATACGACTGCAGAGCCCGTGTATGGCACAGAACTAGAAAAATATTGCCTTGGCATTTTGCAAGGGCTGCTTATAGAGCAAAATGCCAATTCTGCAGAGGGAAAGGCATCAAAGGGAGAGATGGCAGTGCAAGCCACTCTGAATGTACAGCATTACAGTCTGAGCTCGGCCACAGTGCAAGGCAAGGGATCTACACAGGTTAGCCATAGTTGGCTTTTCTCTGTAACCGAGGGTATAGCCTGAGTTTCAGTGTCTTGCACCTCTGCAGAGGGTACGAAATGCCACCTGTGCAAGCTATTATCTTCTAATATACACCTTGCATAGTATAAAAATGCAGAATGTGATGCCCTCTGTGCGCATTAACAGTGCAGCTGATATTGTTTGCGTATCAGAAAATATGCAAAAAGAACTGTAAAAGGAAGAACTATGAAACAGATTTGCCCCCAGATCTGTTCCACTGAAAAAAAGCCTCCCCTGCTCAGCTCCGGGACAGCCGAGCAGCCAACAGTGACTGTGGAGAAAGGGACACTCCGAGGCAGTGTGCTTTCCTTCCAACATAGCCAATGTTACAATGAAAGGATCGGTACAGCTTGCTGCATGCATCACTACGTCACTTTATTCTCTCCTGCCTCGGCCTGCCCAGCTGCCATTGATAGTAATAGGAATAGCACATGCACAGTTATCTTCTTCCACTCTGCTGCCATGCTGTGAAATATAAAAGTTAACAACCGTCAAGGCATTATTCATAATGTTGTAGTACTTGTTTTACCATGCTGCCTGGATCTTAACATCTCTGTCAGCAAAGTAACAAATTCTCCGCTGTTTTTCTAGAGGAACTTCCAAGAATTTTCTTGTAATTACTCTGTTGGATAGAGGATGAAATATGTTTTGCCTCAGGTGAACTTCCAAGAATGCCCAACCTGTCAAAAGCATCGTGTCCCAGCTTCACAGACCTCAGGGCTCGCATAGGAATGTGCATGACAATTTTGTGCTGGAACATCTATCACTGCTGCATGCCCTGATGTACGGATACCAGATACGGCGATGCTGTTCCCCAGACACAATCCAGTAACACCGTGCACCAAATACTGAGGTGACTTCACAGGTAACATTAACAAAAAAGAAAGTTTCTGGCCCACAGCTGTGGCTTTCAGAAGGGAGCTGGGAGCTTCACCACGCTTTGTCTCCTCTCCCTAATCCTATTCTGCAATTGTAACAATGGAAATGCTCAGTTTACAATCAAAAGGGGTTTTAATTTCTGATAAAATACACTCCTGAGACAGTAAGGCTCATTTCTACCACTTTAAAAAGAAAAAAGGTTTCAAAGCCAGAAGGCCAAATTCTGCTCTCAGATGTGAATTAATTCCCTGGATCAAATTCAGTCCTTGAATTTACTTCTAAAACTTCAGCAACATCAGAAAATACTTTTGCCAAGGTTAGATTTTCACCCTATTAAGTGCACCTGCCCATCTGAGAGTTGCAACTGGCCCTAACAAAAGGCCAAGGGTTATCCCAGTTGCCAATGCAATTTAATCCCTATGAATAACCTTGAGCAGTGCAGGACTGCTCCAAAACCCATCAAAATCAACTGGATTTAAGGTAGTAATTGCTTCAGTATCCACCCAGAGATGAGGATGTTCAGTACCTCTGAAAAAAAACCTTTTAAATGTGGGATTATATAAAGGTTTAAAGATGATCTGGAGCTTCTGGAAGTCCCACTAAGCCCTTAACACCTCCCTAAATCTAACTTCAATGCTTCCATTTTAGGCACCGGGGCTTGAAAATTTTGGACTGTGAATGTAATTTAGTTTGCAGCAGTGATAAATGCCATGAGACCAAGCTTTGTCTCATCCTTACAAAATTGCCTGACTTCATGGAAGGTACAACAATGGAAAATATAACAAGAAAGCAAAATTTGATTCATCCCCGGGGCGTTATCATCTCAGCCTCTATTGACCACTGGAAAACAAGAGAGAATTTGCACTTTAAAAAGCAGTTTTTAGGGAAGAGCTCATCCATCCACAGTGAGTTTCAGATAACTAAAAACCCTGTTCCACCATGAAGCCACACTGTGCCTATTAAAAAGATGCAGGCATTACAAAATAATAATAAAGAAGACCACTCAGCAAACACGTCAGCATTACCATTGTTCATGGATACGTTTACGGTTATTGCTCTGGATTTGGTTGGGATGAAACCATTTTTTAATGGCATCATTTTGGAAATGGTTCTGCTGGAAGGAACGGCCGTGTGTGTGTGTGTATGTTTCCCTGTACAGCTCTCAGCTCGTGTACAAAAATGAACAAACAGTTCATCAGCAGTATTGCCAGTACAGTCGCTCCCTGTCTGGAAGGATGCCGTGCCATGCTCACACTCACTTCTTCCATACAGAGCTTGAGTACACACATGACATTTTTATGTTCCCCCCGCTTGAACTTGTGCGCTGATACATAAACAAAGAGGAGAATCGACGCCCTGCATCGTGCCCCTGTGTATGCAAACACAGAAGTTGCCCTGCTCATCTCAGCCAGCTGCACGAGCGGATGCCAGGTGGCCATGATCCAGGTTTCCGCAGATCAAAACCCAACCTGAGAAGTGCACTGCAGACAACCAAGCTTTAGCACACAGCACAGAGCATGTCTCAGGCCACCGTTCTCAACATCAGCTCAGCTGCCTGGGCTGCCCTCAAACAATGCCTCAGCAATGCCTCATATTTCTACAGCTTGCTCAGGCGTGGATCACCTTTGCGAGGCCGGGCAGTGGGCAGGGGCAGTTCCAGCTTTCTGCCTAAATGCACAGTGTAGCCAGCTTTTATGATTAGATTCGGTTTTCCAAATCCTATGGCCATTTGGAATCACTCTGAATTGAATCAAAGCAGTCAGTGATTTCAAAGTGTTATGTCCTGCTATTATAAACAGAGTGGAGCATCTGAATGGTCAGCATCGAGTCAGTAATAAAGCAAAGTACCACACAGCATTTAGGTTTCAGCTGAGCTTTTTGAGGGGCTGATGAGAACAGCCCTTCCACATACATACAGTCCTTCCACACACAAACTTTTGACTCTATCACCCACACAGTTCATTATCACTTATTACACATGTTAAAGTAGCACCATGATCGTTGTACAAGTTTAAAAAGAAGATGTAGTCCCTGCTTGCAGTTACCTGTAAGGAAGTGGTGGGTACTGGTTATAACCTAAAAACTAAAGAAGAGGAAAATGGTTATCTGCTAACGAATAACCAATGTTATACTTGAATGCATTTGTTCTAGTCTGAAACCCTTTGACTTATAGAGAAATTACTTCCTCCTTCCTATCCTCCGAGCATCACGTTGCAAAATAAACAGTACTGTGTCAATTGGAACCTGATAGATTTTTTAAATAATAATGCAATATCTTTTTTCTTTAAGTGTGATAAAGCCCTCTAAAAGATGCACCTCAGCAGGAACGAAACGGGGGGATAGGCAACACGCATTAAACAGAGGTAAAATGAGTCCAGCTTCTTCAGTTCAGCTTTCAATGTTGGGTGTAGGAGGTCTTTAAGGAATACCATAGACACTCTGCGACCTCCTCAGATCTGCTGAGATTCACAGTAAGAAGAACAAGTGGCAGGAATAGTAACTAAGCAAGAGTCACACTTCGGATTGTTCTCTGTAAAAACTCATGGGATCTGCACAGCTCTCCCACGCTGATGTGATCTGTATGTGACATACATGAATACATATGAGCGAGTGATGTTTTCATCCACTGGAAGCTTCTACCTGTTGCAGTCAGTGCTTTGTTCAACAAGGCTGGCGGACTGCTAATGTAAGATTAAGCTCTTCTTTCTTCATTCAGCAATTAACCAGATTGCTGCTGTGTCTGATTTAATTTTATAATCCTCTGAGGGTTTCAAGAGCTGCTGTCTGAAGCACCTGCTTCTGAAATATTCGTGTCTATTTTTTTTTCTTTTTCACACTTCTTCCATTCTCTCCTGCAGTACCACGGTCCTCCACACTCCCGATTTTCTTACATTTTCCTTCAGAGGCAAAAGCTACAGTGATCCTGGTGCAGTTTGGGCACAGCCACAAATAGTCTGTTTGTCCTTCCTCTCTGTCTCAGAGTTAGAAAAGCGTCCTTGTGCACAGTTCAGTTGATTTCAGCGGATGAATCCAGTTCATCCATCACGTTAGGCAGTCAAAAATAAAAAATTAAAAAAAAAAAGAAGGAAAAAAAAAGCCAACAAAAAACTCAAACTAAAGAATTTGTCTAAATCCCAAACAGGCATCTTTGGAATCAGTAGTGCAAAATGTTTGCGGATTTCTTTTCTCTGACTTACTGCAATAATCTCTCAATCTTCAAGTCTTTCCTAAAATAGTGGATCTGTAAATTTAAAACATAAGAACGATGAAAGGGTGCCATGGTTTTTAGTAATTACAAAGCACGCTGGCTTTTTTGTTTTGCTTGGACATCACTGCCTTCAGGTTCTCATTTACACCACACCACGCCACGTCTCCCAGAAGAGACACAGACTGCAGGAGGATTCCATTAATCTCACAGGCCTCTACTGCATGGCTGCAGCACTGCAGAAACACACGGGTGGAGAATGATGTCCTTTAAATGGTGGGTAATTTGAGAGTAAGATTAGCTTTTATCAGTGCAGCTCCAGCTCGTAAATCAGTCATACATGGAAGAGACCTCCATCAGAGGTCACGCTTCCAATGCCAGCACTTTACAGGCTTTGCATATCAGAGCAGTGTTTTGGAAGTACTTTAGAACCGAGCTGATAAAATGAGCAGTTACCTTAAGGATTTCCATCTGTCTTTTTCTGTCTGGTTTTCTGGACTTTCACTTTCATACGAAGCCAGATATAAACCTGGAAAAGGTAAAAATACGTTTTTTCAACAGGAACAGTAAAACCCTATGTCTCTGCATTCATGTATGTCCTGCACTGTAACACAAAGCAAGGACGACTTGTTGTAAGTTCATGGCTCATCACATCACTGGCAATCAGCAGGACTCTGGTGCTTAGTTTACATTTCCACCTTTGGAAATCTGTTAGGTTAGTTTTGATGGAACAGGAGCCCAGAGTCGCAACATGTTAGCACAACCTGCTTATAATAATGTCAAACAGTTAAATGATCTCCATTAAAAAACGAGAGAGCTGATATTGGAGCAGATAAACTTGTTACATTTAACACTATTCCCATCACTTAACACAACTTAATCTTCCTCAATCTCTTTAAGGACTAAGGGGAAATGATATCTTAAATGAATAGAAAACAGCCTCAAGATAAGATTGAGTTACAGAAGCCAGAGATGGAAAACAGTAGAAGAAAATAAAAAGTTCTCCTTTTCTGCAAAACTCTGCAATGCAGGGTGAATTTTATGGTAGCAACATGCACCCAGGCTGTACAGCTTCCTTTATGCAGGCTGGTGGTGCACTGATGTCTCACTGTTTAAAAATTAAGCAGGCTATAATTTACACTCACGTGTATTTCCTCATTTAGCTGCTTAGTGATGCTTAATTCTTTAATGCAGGAACCACCTCACTATTCAAGTCTGTGCTATAATTCAAGCACATTTTAATATTAAACTGTTGGGCTACTGCTCCTATGCACAGTAACAATCCTAGTGCAGCTGTATGGCACACACCAGTGCAGCATCTGTCCAATATATTCTCACATCTTTCACTCAGTGTGAATCTTTCTGCTCAGCACTTTCCCCCTGGGTAGCAGGAGAGGCCTGCTCTGGCTTCTAAAAAGGGCATCTAGTGAAAACAGTATGAACATAGCAAGGATACGGGAGAGAAAATATGCAAACAATTAGTGGGTTGAGGTCACCCTTTCTTGGCTCACCACCCTGAAATCTGCACTTTTAAACACCATTTGTGACTCGACTTTCACTTCGTGTCCCTTCAGAGCCTGAATGCAGAACAAATGCCTCCACACTGTCTCCTTTCAATACATATTACTTCAATCACATTCATTATCCCATTTTGGCAGCTGTTTCTCTTAGTGTTTAGGCAGGACTTTTGAGACGTTTAGTGTTCTAGTGTAGTCTTTGAAAAGCTGTCTGGTGTGATTAACTTGGATCAGTACAGAAAAGTGTCTAAAGAATCAAAGAAGAATAAACCCAACAACAGAACGGCCTATGGGAACATAGCTGAAGACGGTTCCTGTGCATGATAACACACCAAAAAACATCTGACATGGAACAGTACCAAATGGCACAGCTGGTTGAGGTGGACAGCAAATTGAAAGAGGAAAAGAGAAGGCACAGAGGACTAAAAAGTCGATCGGAAAAACAGTTTCAGAACAGCTTTTACACAGCTGCAGGATAAGTCAATAACTAGAAAAGATTTTTCTTCAAAATCCTTTTCTGTAGCTATTTTTCTGCGGTAGTGAAGGAGGTTCAGCTGAACAACCATAGCCTCAAGTTGTGTGCACTGAATGGAAGACAGTATTGGTTTGCAGAAGAGATGAGCCCTGGCTCCATCCATCACTGCATGAATTTGGCTAAGGGACAGCTGACATTCAGCGCAGCCCACAGCACGGTTCTGTGGCCTCTTGATTTCAAACACAGGGCCACCATGACAACTTCCGAGATAGCAGTGCCTTCTGGACAAGCTATGGACTAGAGAGAAGGAATCAGGCAGCAGCTCCACAGGGTAGAGGGCTTTATGTGCAAAAGCATGTTGATAGTCTGGGGATAATCAACAAGCTGTGTGACAGGAAAGCTAGGAAGGAAATGGGACCGAGATCACCTGAGATGGGTCAAGATGTTAACAGTAGTGATAAAGAGACACATTTTCAGTGATCAGAGATTGCACAGTCTTACCATCTTCAGTAAAAATGGGAGCAGTGTGCAGGTAGTGGATGATGTTAGCGTCTTGTTCAAAGGGACATTCCACTTGTTTCCATGTTATAAATTCTCCTACTTGCTTTGCCAGTTCCAGGAATTTCTGTAAACATAAACCCATTCTGTTCAGATACAGTTCTATTATGTCACTTAAAGCAACCACAATCCGAGCAGCAGATCAGGATGTAGGGTCCCTGACCACGAGGACACGAGGAAAAAGGAGTCCTGTATCTTTTACATGGGTGGACTTTCACTGCTCGTTTGCTGGGGAAAGAGGGAGGAAAGGGTGTGCTCCTTCTTGCAAGGGGTCTCAGTTTGTACTTAAGTGAAAATGTATCCACAAACAAAGCAATGGGTTACACATAAGAACAGGGCATAAACTTTGAGGGACCAGAATTGGACACGTTACTTAAAGTGGAGCAGCTCCAATCCCTCACAACTCTTTAGGCCTTCTAACAGGAAACACACATGGCAAAAATCTTCTGATATAACTCGAGGGGATGCCAGGCTCTATCTTATGCACTACTCAGTATCTCACAATGACCACAGCAGAAGGACAAATGTAACGCAGCTGACCAAAGAGATGATTTACAAAGAATCCGAGAGCCAAAGAACTGCTTTCTCATTGCCACAGGGCAGCTCTTATGAAAGCACTTCATCTCTACTCCCACCAGAAGGCAAGAACACAGCAACTGCAGTGCACAGCACAATGTAAGAACGTGAGTGCCTACACACAGCCACTAGCAACAAGGTGCACGGATCTAAAACCATCCTCCCCAGCACAAAGCAACCACTCAGGGTGTGGAGCTACCTGGTGCTGGGGGGGAACATTCTGCTTTAGCTGATAGAAATACTTCTGGGTAAAACACAGAGCAATCCTTACACCAAAGGCATGACAGACTCTGCGCTGTCTGTAATTCTGCTTGTATTCTAATCTTTCTCTAATGACCACAATTAATTTGTCTTACTTTGTCAAGTCTTAAAATTAAAAGTTAATTACAAGACGGATAAAATGTATTATGAAGCATTTTACACTGATTTGTCTACATATGCAAGGAGAATACCTTTTTCCTTGTTTCCTGAAAGTCATCCTCCCCTCCAAGCCAAACATATAATCACGCATACTGCTGACATTGCATTTCCAGCAGCCAACCCACATGAAGCGAGTCAGAATGGTCCATCTGTAATGTTTCTATAAAATGTATACATTATTTCTTTCAGAAAACATTCTGAGAGTGGTTTAACCTTCAAGCGGCCACTTGAGGTTGTCCCTTTTGGTATGTCCAGCCGTTGCTGGGCTGCACTGAAATCACAGGCAAACAATCTTAGATAGCACTATCAGAATGAGGTAAAAACATTTTTCAGATCTTACTTCAAAGTTGACATGTCCGTTTGGGAGGCGATTAGCACATCCTTCATTCAAAAAATAAATGTCTTTGATCAATAGGCTGAAGAAGGGGATCACAATCTGTGAAGAGAAATGGTGACACTATTATCTTTTCTGTTCAGTATTTTCTCTGCATGAAAGAAGAATTCAGTCAGGAGAGAGGAGAAAAAAATAAGTATTTACTTTTTGGGCAATTAAAAAGTGGTGGAGTGAGAGGCAAGCAAAAGGGCAATGGGGTAAAGATACACCCTCAGCCATCAGGAGAACGAACACTGAAATGAGCATGAGCTGAAAGCAAGGGTCACTGAGCAGACTGACATGCTAAGAAAATATTAACAACCCAGTTCATTAACTCCCAGTACATCCACTGCATCATTGTCTGATGATGAGATCAGACAGCAAAGAACAACAAAACAACTGCACAACCCTTCCTCTCTCTGTTGGGTCATTGCAAGCAAAGCTGTTGCATACACAAACTGAGCAACTTAAAGGCAGCTGAGAAACAAAGAACCAAAGAACCACTGCTATCTCTGAACAAGGAAAATGGTCTTATAAAGTCAGAAGATGCTCACAGAGCTGGAGCCAGGCCCCGACCCTCAGCTAGAAATCACTGCCAGGTTCTGTGTATATTTTGCAGACAGATATGAGATTGTACTGCTCTGCACTGCCTGGGAGCCAGGTCACCATCATTAGAGGTTCTGAACATAGACTAAGAGCCTTTCTGGGAGAAAGTATATTAATGTGGGCTACATGCCATGCTAATACAGCTACAAAGCCACCAGTCAGCTCACAGTGTGGGCAGAGCTTGTTCTCATCTGCATCCGAAAGGAAGCAAAGCCGTTCCCTAGAATACCAATTCTCCACAGGTTTCCAGGGTATTTCTGTCTTTGGGTCAGTATTTATTTCCCTAATAAAAATACGTGGCCCCGCATGCTTTGTTTTCCCAATCTCTGTAATAAAAGCAACAAAAGTGGATATAGTTAAATTTTGGCGTTGGCTTCAATCCAAACTAAAATCCTAGCAGAAAATCTGGGCTAGTGCCAGAAACTCAAATCTCACTCCCTTTTGATTCTCCCCGAACCATCCAACCCACCCACATGCTGAAGGACAATTGCCTCCTGCAGAAAGAAGAAAGCTAATGAGCTCAGACAACGTTCTTCCTCCAAAGTATCACATGGCAACGACACTCAGCACTGCGCTGTACATCCTCCCAACGTTTCAAAGCCAACCAGAGCAATGTCATTAGCACTACGCAGGGTGTCCCAGTGGAACGACTTCATTCTGGATTTGGCAGAGGTCAGCTGAGTGCACAGACAAAACCAGTTCCCAACTAGGATACCAAATTCCACATGAAACATCCTCCCTCTGTACTGCCAGCTCTCTCCCCCTGCACTTGGGCAGCTTTATTTCTGCACTCCCTTGCGTCCCAGGCAGATGGCTGAGGCATCTTCCACGCGTGCTTCTGTGGTGGCCATTTGTTGGGAAGTGGGGCAGAGGGGACTGGGATCTCAAACTGCCATAAGCATAGCTCAATTTGAGGAAAAATATTTTCTTCAACGTGAAGGCTTTGCTGCAAGATTGCCACAGAGCAAGGCAACACTTTCTATTAACCAAGTGATCATTTTCCTTTAATTTTATTCAAAGTCAATAAAATAAATAACGAATAATCTGGCTTGCAATAAGCAACAAAATTCCTTAATTCTTTTCAGAACAACTCAGCACACCCCTTTGCAGCTGAGTCAGCCTGTGACCAGCTGCTGATCTCATTTCCCTGTAACTGCTGTGAGATTCCATTAGCTTCAGCAGATTTACATCAAATTTACAGGGATGTGAGATCAGCATTTGCCCTCTCTCCCCTAGTGAAAGAACATCCAATTCCGTGTTATGCAGTTCATGCAGTATCTGCCTAGGCCACGCTCTGTGTGCTGATCTCCCATTTATGACTATGAGCAGTTCCACTGTTAAAAACAAACTCTTTCACAAGACAGAGAATAGAATGGAGAAGTAAGAAAATGAACATGAAATATTCAGGCACAAAACAGTAGGATGCTGCACTAACATCTCCTGAATCCAGTCAGAAAGGTTTGTATCTGCCACGGACACGGGTGATTCAGTCCTTGCTCAGCACAATAGCAACACAAGCAAATGAAATGAAAATGCATCAGGACAGATTTTCACCCCAAATTTGCTGCAGTGGGTCCAGACCAGACTCTTTTGCGTGGCTTGCAGTAAGTCATCTTCTCTAATGTAAGTGGAGAACCACCTCATCACCTCTGAGTGCTGTGGCCTTTGCTCTGTATCTCAAATCACAGACTGTACAATAGGGGCTTGTCTGCACAGAGAAACTGCCTGGCACGGCTGCAACAAAGTGCAGCTCCACCTGGGCCTGCCAGGATGATGCTCCATACCAAAGTAAAAGTCATTTTAGTCTGGAAAACCTTTGCCTCTGATTTATCAGTCTAAACAATGTGAATTTTCAACAGGTAGAGATGCTTGCAACATCCACTCTGCGTGTTCTGCCTGCCCTAGCTTCCTGACAGCCACCCCACAAAAGCCCTCTGATGCATTTCAAACCACTTCCAGCTGCAGATTTACATTTCCAGTTGCATTCCCATGGAAAAATGGACAGCAATGCATCGAGTGTTTCAGTCGTGCTCTCCGTAGGGATGCACAGCATTGATGTGGGGGTACAGATGTTGTCACACCTACCTTCTCCCTATTGCTGTGAGCAGTGAGGGACCTGTGAGCAGCCCCCCGCAATGCTGTTCTGTAGTTATAGAAGTTACCAGTGGGGTCCATCTGGTGCTGGGTATACAAAAGACAACACATTGGTTAGAAAGCAGCCTGGGTCCTCTGAAGACAGCTTTGCCCTTGGTTGTACCAAAACTTGAACAGAGCCAAATCCACATACACATAAAAGCCCGTGAGTCACTAGCAAACAACACTGGCATTGGCATGAGAACTGTTGCTTGTACATCAGCCACTCTTCACTTCCTGTTTTGAATATCTTTTTGTATGTAACGTCCAAGTGCTCTGCTTCCTCTCTACACACCAGCAGCTTCACACTTTCCTCACTACCCCTCAGATACCTAACTTCAGATGCAACCCTCTGCCTGTGCAATGTGTCTACAGACATCTCATACCCAGATAACAATGTGGAAATTCACAAACATACAAAAAAAAATACAATTCAAGGAGCACGTCTTTATTTATTTATTTACTTACTTCAAGAATGAAAAATTTGGCTGTTTTTACTTTTGACCAAGTCTTCTTTAACCTGGACACAGGACTCATGTTCATTCCAGCTGTGAAAGAAGAGAAAAAAACAGCCACGGGTGAGAGTCAGGCTTCTCCTCTTCCTTCTGCTACAGCCCACGGAGACACCTGGTCAGGAGCTGTACTTACAAATGATTGCCATCAGTGAGTTAAAGTTCCCTATGTTAAAGCACTCTCGGGCAACATCGATGAAGAATTCAATGACTTGTGCTCGCTGTTTCTTTTTTGCAGGCTGTAAATTAAAACAAGTATTTGTAGTGAGCATACACAGAACTGCAGGGCGGATCAGGCTGAGCGATACTTTGTGATTTAAACCCACGTTTTAACTGGGATGGAATCACCCCACTCTTCCAAAGACCTTCAGGTGGCAATGCTTTCCAGTCCCCAGCTATGCAGGACATCTACCCCAGTACTAATCCTCCCTTCAAAGGAGAAAACATTCATTTTGATGAGGCCAAGTTAACTAAACCCAAGTCTGCCACGTTTAAAAACACAACAAAACAGTAACAAACAACAACCACAGCTCAGTAATGGGCAGCAGGACAGAAAGCTATGCAATGGGAATTTACACGCACAGCAGAGCCTCAGGATGACAGATAACAAATACTGCTCCACTAGAATATTTTCCAGCAGGAACCTCACAGGATAATTTGAGGCACTTTTTCCTCTTTTTCTCCCTGCAGGATTCATTATTCCACACCGTGTTCCTTCTACATCAGTAGAACAGTGTATCCCCCGTGTGTTGCCAGCTCTGTTTTGTAATGTTTGCCATTTATCAGGTTGCTCCTGTGAATGCAGCATTACTATAACTTACTGTCAGATGCTCAGCTAAGTCAGAAGAAATAAACCCCCAGGTTTGCTTTTTAGTGCACCACCTCAAACCGTGCCTCCTACTTCCCACTTACCATGCAAATTTCTGTTGCTACGAGGTAGCAGAGCCTATTGAACCACTTCACATAGGCCTCAAGGTTACTGGTCTTCTGGTCACTGAAACAAGGCTGGGGAGAAAAAACACACACAGACATGTAACTGCAGTTCAATTAGCTGCCTGATGGCAAAATACCTCTTACACAAAGGTAATCACACATCCCTCATGTACAGAGAAGACTGTGTCTTAGCAGAAGAAAAAAGGCAAAAGAAATAACAGTTCTAGCTGCTTCTCGATGGGAAAAAAATACTCTCTTGAGTATTCAGGATAATAGTTGAGCTGCTGAGCCCCAGCTCTGTCCTGCTGGCTGCACTGGGGCGGGTTGCTTACACACAAGGGAGACTTCACCAGTAAGAATCGCTGCAAAGAAGCACTTTTTTCACTTCTTATATGAAACTAAATTCCCACAGCTCATATGGTGGTGGGAGCAGATACTTGGCTGAACTCCTGCAGGTACTTTGACATCCACAGGTAGTTTGACTTCAGTGGAGAGGCAGGATAGCTCACGCAGCCTGAAGACACTGCTGGGCATTATAAGAACTCTGCTCCTTTCTCCAGCCCTAAAGTCTGAGATTCTCCATCTGGGACACACTGCTCTCCAGAATCACATGAACTCAGTGAACATTCAACAGTATCCACTAGGGGGTATCAGAGAATACCACATTTTTGTACTGTTGAGATAATCGTCTCCCTGAGCTGCCAGAAATACGTGCTGCTAAGAAGAAAAACACAGTGCACAAACAGACCCACGAATGTCAATGGAACTACCCACATAACGTCAGTTAGGTGCCTGATACCTCAGACTTCATGTTACATTAGATACCTTACATTAAGATTCTTTGAATTAAGGTAATTCAAAAGAAATATCTCCCTGCAATTCTGTACACAGGCACACTTAGAAAGAGAGGTCACAGTACGATGGTACCAGGAGGCCAACCTGAAGCCTGATGTTCACAGCCATCTTACGGGAAGGCTGTATCTACAATAAATAAATCAAGGTATAGAAGCATCTCAAAAAGAAACATTGGCGGGCACCACGTGAATGTCAGACTACAAGAAATCCCAAAGCAGCCCCACTCTACCCATAGCAGTTATTTTTCTTGCACGCTGTGGTTTATTTTGTTCCCTGCAACGGCAGAAAAAGTACACAGAACCATGGTTTTGTTCTGAATATAGGATTTCCATCACAGCACTGCTGCTCTGTGCCACGGCATAAGCACCACAGCTAATGCCACAGAACTTGGGGAAAGCGTGCACATTTCATGTTGAAGCAGATTGCCTTTTAAAGGTTAAGCTTTATAAATGGCAACAACATTTAGCACCTCCCTAGCATCTCCCATCTGCAGCTCTCCAAGTGCTTGATAAACATTCATAAATGAAACCCCCTGAAGCCTTTGTGCAAGAACGATCTCTACGATGATCTTCACCTGGAGGGAATACAGAGCAGAGCCAAAGCCCAGAGTCACAGGCCAGGTAGGGTCACTGCACATAAGGTCTGTGCTGCTGTGCACGATGCTCTGCCAGGTCCCACACAATCTCTCAGCTACAACACACCGTGGTACAGAGGATCTTCCAAGTCATCACTGGGACCTCTGCTCAGCCCAGGGAGAGGGTGCAGACAACTTGCAGACTACCCCTGCTTCCACCAGCTTGCTGACCTGAAGCCCACTAATTCTTAGTGTCATATCTTCCATGAAGATGGTAAGGCAATTTTTGCTGTACTAAGTAGAGCCTATTTGGAAGAAGACATTGCCTTGAACTTAGAAGGCAATGCAGTGATGCATCCCTGCTTTGACTTTTGCTCTCTACCTCTCATTCAAATCCTTCCTGTCCACCTTAGCTGATGTTTCTTCATGTTTCTCTTCATATCTTGGTATTACTCTGCTCCAGCACTGCATTTCAAATTCTAGACAAATTCTACACAAGGCTACAGCCACTGTGCCTACTTCAGCTTATTACAAAACTTGCCCTTCTTCCTCTTAGCATCCTTTTCCCTGTGTGGCTTTATGCAGTTTGGCTTCATTCACTGCTGCCTCCCTCCTATTCTTCCAAAATTCACTCAAGATTCAGAGCCTCCATTTGATCTCTTTCATTCTACTTCATAACAGAGATGATGACTTCCCGAGACACTTGTTCATTTTCAATCTGGTCCCTCACGTTCACAGCAGGTTGCTGAAATCTCAGCTCTGGCTGCCTTGATATTTCACGTTTCTGACACACCTTTGTCACGCAGGGGTTCTTTCCTAATGGATGTGATCAATGCTCTGAATACCTGAGACACCAGCTCTGCGCATTCCCCCCTCCCTGAACTGAACTGCAGAACGTCTGTAACTCCAGCACGAGATGGAGAGAGCCCAAGGCTGCACAAAATGTCTGTCCACGCCTCCCTTCACCATTACAAGTTACTTTGGTGCTCTTTGGGAAACATTTTAAAAAGAAGTCTTCCTCTATCTAATGATGCAGTTTTACCATTGATATATGATCTCTGTGGGAGCCCTGGTGTGGTTCTGGGGAAGATTTTTCCATCCTCTTTCTTTTTTGCCAGCATATGAAATGCCAGACTCTTGCTCTCCAGCTGGAAGTCTCTTTCCTTACCAAAGCACTGATTGAAATGCTGCTTCAAACCCCACTGGAAACCATGGAGAGACTCCAACTGGCTTCCAAGAACTCCGGATGAAGCCCTGCTCAGGCCCTTCATTCTCTGCAGTGCTCTGGGTTAAAAGCTATTGTGTGTAGAGAAAAGAAGGTTGATTCACGATGCACTGACTCATTACTGTGGTGTCTGGGCTCACACCGTGGCCATTACATCATGTCCAGAGTCCTTACGCCTTTAACATTACAGAGAGACATTCCCAGGTTCTGAGCAGCTACAAGCCATCTGCCCCGGCCAAATCAGCTGAAGAGGAAAGGTTGAAGGCCAGAACTTCAGTGCGTAGGCCAGTCCCTGGGACGTACTCTCACCATGAAGGAATGGCAATGACCTGCCAGCCAGAGCTCCACCAGCAGGTCCTTCCTTGCTGTGAGAATGCAGCTCTGCCAGTCAGCCCGCCCTGGTGATGCCCCACGCCTGCTCTCATGGATTCTATCACATTATTCATCACTTATTGTAGGAGACATTTTGTATGTGGACAGAACATACCTTGGTGCCATCCAGAGGGTCCTTATGTACAAACGCCTGCACGAACTCCTCAGGTCCAATGTGACTTAGCCTCTCCTGTTAGAGGGACAGAAAAGAGAAACGGGAAGAAATCAGAAAGCACTTCAGGATGTCTGTTGTTTCTCTTCGTAAAATGTTCCCACAATCTTTAAGTTCTGAATGGTGTTCTTAAAACCAATTTTAATACTGATAAGAATGATGAGAGTTATTTCAGTAGAAAGAAGAAAATGAGAGCATGTCTTGTGACTGAGGAGTCACAGCAAGAGCTCTCTTCACTGCTCAGAGAGAAAGGTGCTGATGCACGAGGCCTCACCAGGCAGCCAGGACCTCAGCTCTGTGCTTGGAGCTGCCACGGACCTACAGCGACCCAGCATTTCTCAATGGCTGCATTCCCCAGTTGTTCCAATGGCAGAAATACTGTGCTCTGGTAACCATAGCAATCCGCTGTCAGCTGCGCAGGGCTCTGACCCTGCCTCCCTACCCAGCAAAGCTCAGGTGATGCCCTGGGGGGCTGGCTCTGTGCCCCTGGGGATGCACGTACTTTTATTACAGTCACTGCTTACACTGGAGAGCATCCCAGGTGTTACCCAAAACAAGAGTGAATAAAGCACCCAGATCTCTCTCAGTCCATCTCCTGAACAAATGCGGCAGCTTCAGTCAGAGCAGCAGCCACTGTTCAGGAAGGACAGTGGTTTTATTCCTCTGCATCAGGACTAAAAGACCACAGTGGGTGTTATGTACTAGAAAAAGTATGTTGTCACTCACAATCCTGCCTCTGCGGGAGCTCCCTTGGTTGTGCACCTTGCTGACACAAGAGGAAGGGAATCTCACGACGCTGTTTCGTGGAAGGTTTACTCAGTGCTGGCAATGACAGCCTTGCAGGAGCCAAGCAGCTGTCAGTGCTTCTGCAATGCCAGGGCAGGTGTGCTGGGGTGTCACAGCAAAGTATGCTGACTGCCAGCACAGCTCTGCCACAGCCAGTGGGAACTCGGCTATTTCTCTGAGATTTGGTATCTATCACATTGATTGACCTAAAAGTACTGAGAAAAGTATGTGAAGTAAGCTGTGGTGTTTTACAGCAGTCATGGTTAATTATAATAGCTGCCACTGAGCCTCTTCAGCCCGTGTCTTAATGAACTAGGCCCTCAGGGACATGTTTTCAAATATGCTCCTTAACTCCCTTTGACTTCTGCTTCTGCCCATTAGCACAATTCAGTTCAGGCTATGAAAACGAGACAGGAGATCACTTACATTGTCTACAAAAGGAAGAATCCAGCAGCTGTGACTGAGCTAGAGATGGGCAGCCCAGCCCAGAACAGCCCAGGAGTCAGCAGATGGGAGCTGGTTTCCTTGATATCCCTGCTTGGCATGTTTCTCTTGAGCAATTTAATTCTCTTTTGTACACTTTTTTTCTCCAGCCCATTACTGTATAGGCTCCAAAATGCTCTGGTATAAAAGCTGAGTCATTAGAATGATCCCCAGGTTACCAGATATCAAAGGCAGTATTTTTAATGACACAGGAAATATGTCCCTTCCTATTTTGACATTCCCTTTAACACGCTTATTAGAAAAATATTTGCAGTAGATTGTAGGTCACACAAGGTATTTCAGTAGAGATATTTTGGAATTCATACAGCCTAATCTTAGGACATTCAAGTAGCACTAAAATCAGTGGTAGTTTTGAGTAAGCAAAAATGTTATGGCTGTTCTTGGGGTAGTTCTCTTTTCTACTCACCGTGCCACTGCTAACTGTACAGAGCTCTTATATAAAAATAACTATTAATAAATAAAGAAATACTTCTTGCTAATAAATAAGCACCAGACAGTTTCAGTGCAATGTATTTGGTGTACCTGATGCAGTAAGTGAAAGTAGAGAGCAGTGATTAAAGTGGTATGGAACTCTCTGGCTGCATGTTTTAAAAGTGTAATCTGAATATAGGGAATCCTTGGAGGACACTTGTATTGTAAAGAAAAGGAAAAGCAAAAAAACAACTCCAGGCAAAAGGACTTGTACTTTCTGCCTTAAACTGTATAAAGCTAAGAGAGCCAAAGATGCATGCTGTGAAAAATAACCAAGGTAAGAAGATGATGGGTTCCTGAGTTATTCCACTTCCTCACAAATACAATATGAGCTACATTCAGAATCCCCAAAGTTAATGCCACAACATTCCCTCCAAACCACAGTCCACTTCGTGGTTAATTTTTCCAGCCTTCTTCTCTGGAATCAACAGTGCCCACAGGAGGACAGGGAGCAGAGAGCCATCAGAGTACCAAATGCTGCAGATGGCAGCAGTAATGCTTTGTGTTCTTTTGTGAACAGCCACGGAGGACCTGAACATGGCAGAAAGGTGTGCAACACAACACTGTGGTGAAGATCTTGGTACTGCAGAGGGTGTGTTTACCACCCAAAGTCCTTTGGAGAGTGGACTGCAGTCCAAGGAAGGAAACAGCAGGACTCTGTTTGGGAGTGGGGAGCGCTGCTAGTATCTGCACACCCTGTGAGCACACCTTGCTCAAAGTAGCAAAGGGCAAAAAGAAAAATGCTGGAGGCAGCTCTGACGCTTTATGTATCTGTGGGAATGTATTTGAGTTAGGATTTCTTCCCAATTAACAAAAGGGCTAATGATCAGCCATTTCAATATCATTTTATGGCTCGAAGCAAGTACCTTACAGAAGCCTTCCTCACCTTCCTGGAATAAACATTCACACTTAACAACAAAGCAAGCTGAAAAGGTAAAGTGACGTGCCCCAGGATGCACAGGAACACTCTGATAATTTCTTGCTTCCCAGGCATCTCTTCACCTTTCAGACCCTGCCTCCTCCTGCAGTGCTGATGCAATGCGATGTGCTGCAGCAGTGTGGACACGTTCAGGCTGTGTCTGGAATACTCAGCAGCTGACGGCTTAAAATAATATCTCTGACTGCAAAAGTTGGAAACCATTCCCACGTACCAGCTCCACATGTGTCAGCTGCTGAGCCAGAGTGTAAGGGTCACTGCAGACGCTCAGGATTTCTCTCTGTATTGACGGGGGTTTACTTTTAAAGGCAACCAGCTTATCAGAGACGGCAGCATTGATCTTGACAATCCCTTCTTGCCCATGGCTGAGGGTGGCGAGCTTCTGATTCAGGGTCTGCAAAAGCTGATTCATCTTTTTCCAGTAGGCCTGGAGAGACAGGGAGAGAGAGAAACGTAAACCACCCACAGAACTCGATGAAGGTATGCTTTTATGCTACGTTTTACCTTCTGCAAAGTATTCCTAAGCCAGCAACAGGTTATCATTTTATTTTCAACATGCCTATTTCAGAACAATCAGTTGGCTTAATTACAGTTCTGTGCTCCAGACCACAGAAACAGACTGCAGCCTGGAGAAAAGGCAAGCATGGCTGGTGGGCTGGGCTGGCACTAATACTCGCTTACTCCTGCCAACAGCAGTGCTGCAGGAATCAGAGGAGACGGAATGCTACAACGTGAGTTATTCCAGCTTTCTGGAGCAGAGCAGCTTTTGCTGCCCATCCTTTATGTCAGTGACGGGTTGCCTGAGAACTCTACCTGTTAAGAGTTGCTAGTCAACTCTCACTCACTGAGAATACAAAGTGTTTGTAAGGCTTTTCTCTCTGTCCTTCTTTGCTGAGAGCACCTGAAGCACACTGTTACTTTTTACCCGGTTGGGGTGGCTCTAAGTATTTAATATCCAAAATGTTAATTGCTAGTGGAAGACGCTCATAAGATATTCCAGGCACAGCCACGTGCTCAGCAGGATGATCATTACTAAGTTGTGCAGGTTCCTCTCAGAGATGGAGCAGCTCTTTGCAGGAAAAGAGTGGAGCTCCTGGCCATGGAGGATGGGTAGATAAAAGTGCTTTCAACTCCTCATGACTGACAGATGCAGACATTATAAAACTGAGAGAGAACTGGTGGATGGGCTCTGAAAACAAGGATTAATTGGAAAAGTCCTTGGGCTAAAACTTCACACGGGGTACAGGTGTACCATACTGAGGTGTTCCTCGACAGCAAGGCCTGGTGGGCTTTCCCAGCCAAAGAGGCATCAGGCGTGGGTATGACAGCTCAATTTCAGAGAGCAGTCACTTGGGAAAACAGCTTCCAGGCTGGCCTACTATCAGCTCCAGTGCCAGCACAGAGTGGGGAAACACTCTGGCTGCCAACAAGTGGGATAACTCCTCGCTCTTCACCCAAGCAGATTTCAGTACCGTCAAGCTGCCAGTAACATCAGCTTGGAATATGCCAGTGTGAAACCAGAGCTGAAACTCCCCTCTTCTGTTACATCTGTACTGTACAGCAGACATACACCCTGGCACTCTCTATGCAGTTCTTATCATCACATCAGGGACTTGGCTGTGGTTTGCCATCTCATGACGGCCAACACACACCTGTGTCACAGCCCAAGCTGCACGCAGCCCAGTGCACGCTTGGGAATGGTTTAGAAATACTCTGTGTCTTCTCCAGATTTTTGTAGGCTGTAGGTAGTCTTAGTCTTCAGTTTTGGCTGAGTTCACCCAAGGAAGATGTTCTCTTGAGCCAGGCTGAAGCATGGGCCAGAGAAGCAGTATATGGACAGGCTATCTTGCAAAACAGAGTCGTAAATAAAGCAATGACCTAGAAGGTAGGAGGGACTTGTCTTGGAGAACATCCATGCAGGTTTCAAAATCACAGAGGAGTTAAAATCAAGTAAGGAAGATGTAGGAACAAATCACTGCAATCGTTTTTTTAGAGGATAAAAATTGTTCTTTCAGTTCGTGATATATACTGACTCCAAGGAAAACAGACTGCTGGTCTTCTTCATGCAATTCCTCACCCAAAAAGACGGTTCAGATTTTTGATTTACAAAGGCCATGCTGGACTCAAACTACTGAATTCCATCTAAGTATTTCCCCAGTTTACATTGAGGTGTGTTTGCAAAACTCAGCATGGCTTATCAAGTCCTGTAAGTAGAATGCTATTTTCAGTGGAAATTCAGATAAGGAAATATTCTGGCATTTTGTAAACACGGAAATTGATTGGGGATGCTAAAGTGAAAGTCCTCTGCAGAATATAAAGCATTTGGCTAAAAAACTTTCAGCTGAAAACCCAGTTCTCTTTCAAAAATGAGTTTGGATAAGAAATCTTTGCCTATCACATTCTTCACTGATTGGATGAAAAGCCAAAAAGCAGAATTGTTTGAATGACACTGATGTTTAGTGAGTCTTTCAATAAACAGTCATCAAGAGATCTACTTTCATCCCGTTTCATAGGGAATATGGCACAGAAAGACAGATACAGACAACAGTAACCAAATGTCTGAGTAACCCAACCAGGTAACAGAACCAAATAAGAGACAGATAATGGATATGGAAAACGTAACTCACAGAGCAGAGTCCTTGAGGAGACCCACCTAGAAACCCCATTGTGTGTTGAGGGAGAAAAGGTTAATCCTGTTTTTGCCATTCTAAAAGCACTTCCTGCTTTCTTTACATTATGTTCACTAATTGAAAACAATATTGTTCATTACCTTCAGCGTGCTGATAATTGCCTTGCCACAAAGCAGCCCCCCATTGCACAGGAGCTGCACGCTGGACTCTATCATCTATTTCACCATGCTGCCACATTAACAGTCAAAAGTAGCATACTTCTGTTTAATATTAAAAGCAAATGTTTCATTCTTAACTGGGAAAGTTTCTCTGAAGATGGCAGGCATCAGCAGGTGGCTTAGGAGCTCAAATTTTAATTAAAATTTCTAACTCTAAATGCAAATCACAGCACTCACCAAGAAATGCTTCTCAGCACGGACACCTTTATAAGCACATCACAGAGCCTTTGGAAAGTGGACTCTACAAAGGACAGAAGCATACACTGCAGGGGAAAATCCTGCATTAACCTACATGGACTAGATGACCTCACAAATCTTTCAATCTTTAATTTCTATGATCCACAACAGGAACAAGTTTTTTCCAAACAACTAATGGGCATGACCACTCTCCTGTGCTGCTCCTTAAAAAAAAAATTATATCTGCAGGATATGAGCTGTTCCTTAAATTAATTATTGATTTTGCTCAGGCATAATCACTTGCAATTATAGTTCCTAGTAGTATTTGTAAAACAATTATTTGAAGCTAGTCCAGTCAGAGGTCCCCTGGAGCACCCATGAACATCAGTGTGCAGCTGTGGACCCTCCAGAGCAAAGGTGTGCAGCACTGGTCCAAGTCAGGCAAATAAAGGCCTGCTTTGTCTGCAGAAGGCTGATCTTCACCAGCTATAGCTCTCTTCCAGGGCAGCAACATAATGTGAAGCAGCTGCCTTTAGAAGGGTTTTCTCTCTGCCCATAAAACCTCTATGGGCTGCTTCCCTCTTTTCAGTAGACATGACCTGGAAAGGTCTGTACAGGTTTCTCTCACTTCAGATGCTGATGACCTTTTTGGTGGTTGGCAAGTTCATTACCAGGGAGAATTCTGACAGCTCTAATCAATGAAGCTGAGGTCACCATGGCTGCTTCTGGCAGCCCTTTTAGTTTCCTTCACCTCCAGGGGAGCACCACGCAGCTTCTCCTTCCCATCCCCCATCCCTGCAGGCCTGAGCCATGCCAGCCTACAGCCCCCCAGAGCTGCCTGCCCTGATGCCAGCCCAGCCCAAAAGCAGCTGTTTCAACTTCTCTCCTGTTTCATGTGGGTAGGAGGGTTCAATTCCCTTTTTGTTACGCTGAACCTCATTCCTTCTTTGGACCCTCTCTCTTTTGACCTTATGGGTGCTGTGCTTTTTGTTATACTGAATTGCATGCATCTGAAGCCAGGTCTGGTGCAACCCATGGTTAACCTAGAAGTAATTAGAGACTCTCTATACGCTATTTGCTCTAATCCTTGTTATTTTCATGGACTTTGTTGTGCTTTTAATGTTTCTGAATTAATCTATGGGTTTCAGCCACCTGAGACTACAAGCAGGTCTCCCAGATGTTCTGTTCCCCCTCTCCTGCTCTGCCACACACACAGCTCATTTATCTAACACCAAGACCTACCATCTAAACTGAGTTTCTGCCCAGAGGGTCACACACTGCTGTCATCTGCCACTTCTGTGCTCCCAGAGAAGTTACACATCCATAAATATGCATCTTTTTAAAGGTAAGAACCATCCCTTGCTATCACATGGCATCAGCAAAACACACTGCATTCAACTGGAGCTGTCTTGGCCCATAGATCACATGGACTTTGATGGGGATCCCAGTGGCATCAGTGCGCTGTTCTGTGTCTGCCTGCCTGCTGTCTGGGTGCCAGCTCTACATCAACCAGCTCAAGCACAGCGCCTGTGAACTCTCTCAGAAAGGACAGGAATGCATAAACCAAACCCATCTGATTCACTAATGAAAAAGATGACAAAATGCAAAGATCACATCAGAAGTTACCAGACACAAAAGGTAAAAAATGGGGAAAAAAAACAACCCTTGGTGATTCCACTTTCACAACCACTCATTTTCTTAGAGACAGAAAGGCTTTGTCAGGTACCTTCAAGCCAACAATCATCTTTTTTAGCTCCACAACATCACCTGATGACTGGCTGCTTCTTCCTCTCCTCATGTACTGTATCAGACACCCTGAAGTGCTCCCTGAGCCACTGCTTGTGCAGGGTGGTTGCTCTGAAGTCATGGTACTTCACTCTTCTAGACCGTGACTTGGGAGAGCGCACTGCTGTTGCTGTTTGAATTCTAACCAGGCTCTGTCTATGCTGTGTCTCAGATCTTCTATCTTTAAGGTGGGAATAGTGTACCTTTAGAAAGCAAGGTGCAGTGGATGAGTCCTATTGATCACTCTGATGTGTCCCCATGTCACTACCACAAGAGAGACGTGGTTTTCAGGGATTAAAACCACTACAGGTTTTAACCATTAGAGGAGAACAAAACTGTAAGAGTTCCCAGGCAGATTTCCCAGAGAAAGTGGAAAACATCAGGAAGAAAAGGAACAGCCAAGAGGGAAAACTGAGGTTAACACTTCCACACAGTGCCCCAAGTCACACATCCTCACCTCATCGCACGGGGCTATCCTGTGGATCATGTCTTTCAGATGGCCAATCATCCGCTCCTCCTGAAAGTCATACGGGAACGTTTCTGTCCACTCCGTCAGCAACTGTAAGATTTTGGGTCCAAATTTTCTGATCCGTGCCTGAAACGGAAACCAGAATAATGCACAGGGATTGAAATATGCTTACACATCGAAGTCCCAGCAACTGTGTATCCCATTTTCAAAGGAGGCACTTACAGTTGCACCTACAAAATCTGTGCACGTGCAAACAAATAGTGCAGTGCACACATGACACATTCTGGCATGCAAATATACCAGTACGTAGGTGCATACACGACTATCTGTCTTACATGCAGATTTAAGTATTCTGCACATGCAGTCGGTCTGTTTGTGGCTGGCTGGACATTTTGTTGGTGCAACCTTTGTACCTGTCTTAAAAACAACCACGTGTTCTTCCTTTTTGAACTCACAACCCTCCTATCCTTTCATCCTCTCACAAAAAATAAACCTGACTGTAGTTTATTTCTTGACCAACAGAGTGGTGAGTCTTCTGCTTCTTTTCTTTCTGTCTGGATGAAGAAAAAAACACCTCAGTGATTGGTGGCAGACACAACACGAGGAAGAGCAGATGGGCACTCCAGCACTTCAGCAGCTTTACCTGAACTAGTGATAACGTTGCTCTTCTCCTACATGAGCTTAAGGTCATGGTAAGACAAGGACACTCACTCACAACACACAGCTGGTGCCCACTTCGCTTTTGGTGTGTTTTATCTGAGGATGCAGCAGCAAGAATAGTCAGGATGATACAGGGCAAGGAGGGAAATGTGGGGCACAGCACAACTGGTGCCTTAGCATTATCTCAACAGACAGCCAGTGCAGCTGCTTCCAAAGCTTTCATCCTCTGTTATCCAAGAACAAGGGAAAAGGAAATTGCGTTAAACAAGAAACTGCATTTTTATTTACAGAAAACACAGACCAAAACAAACAGCCTTCTTCTGCATCCTACGTGCTGTAGCTGAAGTATACCCTGTAATCAGGGAAAATTATACTCTTGAGTCTGCTTTTCAGCCAAGGTGGTTGAAATGCGTATTTCAGCTTTCCACCAACAACAGGTTTCAATGAACCACATCTCTAAAAATAACTGCTGTCAGCTAGCATTAAGCTCACTCTCAAAGCCCAGCAGGTGGCTGCTAAAGGGAAAGCTTTATTGGAAGCTGCAAAGGTCTGGGGAGACATTTGCTCCAGCTGGACAAACTGCTATTCTGAACTGAAGGAGAGGACGTTGTGCAAGTCACAGGACATGGCTCAGGGGATGGGAGGTCACTTGTGTGCAAAGTTTCCAAGCCAGGCCCACTCACAGTAACATCAGATCAGCTGCATCCACCACCTGCACATTACTGCAGGGATGTCCAAGATGTACATTCACTTTAGGCACTCTGCAGGTTCTTCATAATGCTCCTAATTTCTTGAAACGAGCAGTAAAACTTCGGAACACTCACACTGCCATTCTCCTGAATTTGCATCCTGGGATGGCATCAGAGAACAGAATCCATCACACCTCAAAAAAAGAAATTGTCTTGGACGCTGCACCTCACACGGATAGTTCTAAGTCACACTGCACATGCAGCCCACGTGCTGGGCTTCCACGTAGTCTGGCTGGTTGTACTGCGTAGTGAGGGCAGAGATCCTGTTACTCATGTGAACAGTTCCCTGGGAGAAAACAAGCACACGTGTTCAGGGGAAGGAGCATTTTGATGTCACTGGGTTTCAAAGCTGGGAAGGCTGATCCTGAAAATCATTCCAGAACGTCAGGTTCTTGGTTGGAAAATTGCGAGCGATGCACGTCCTTCTCCTTTTCACTGCACTCAAGATGCAGCTCCTGTTCCAGGCATCGTACTGGAGAGGTCTTCATCAGTGCCCTGAGGAGAGCTCAGGTGGAATCTGCCACTGAATGGGATCCAGTGGCATCCATCTGCACCGCAGTGCCTGTGGGACTGCCAGGGGCTGCATGTCTGTTACTGTGCACTGTACCAGTCTGCACAGTGGCTTGGGCAAAACAGGAGGAGAGGAGACACAATAACAGCTTGGATTTGCTCGTTCTGTTAGCTTGTCATAGCCTCACTACTGCTTCAGCTCGTTCCTGGGGTGCCAGACAGCGCCGCTCTGCAGCACGGCCGTGCAGACAATCTGTCAGTGCTGGCAGTGAGGGCTTAGTGGGGAGCTGCATGCTGCCGTGCGGCGTTCACTGTGACAGGTAAGGCCAAGGGGAACCGTCACATTCTGCACCAGGAGCAAGGAAGAGCGGATGCATGAAGTAAAAGGGGGAGAGGTGTGCTGACATCTGCAACTGACAGCGCGTGAGGTTTACGTCCTACCTCCTTGCAACCTGCAGGCTTCATCAAAGCCTTAAAGAAGTTAAGAAGGAAAGTCACCTGGGAAGACTGAGATGGAGGAAAGGGAAATTAGAAGGAGATCTGAAGTGACTGATGCCTGGAGCGTTGCTCTTGGACACGGATACTAAGATGCCTCAATGTCAGGATCTCAGCAACAACCACTGTTATAAGAAAGTTTTGTTTGATTCAAAGCCGCACACAGGATCACCAGACTCTGCCTGCTGAAAATGATAAACTAACCTTGTCCAGCACAGGGTCGTCCAGCCGCTGCTGCTCAATGCACTTGTGACAAACTCGGGACAAAAGCTCGTGGGGTTCAATGAAGAGTCTGGAACTCAGCAGGAATGTAAAGATATAGGCCTTCTGTGGGAGAGAAACAAGCAGACCTACTATAAGCCAATCGCTCCGTGCTTGTATTTCCACTGGAACAGATAGGACAGAGCTGAGTGTCCAAAAGGCAGAAGGATTCCTGGCCCTTAAAATGGATCTGGTTACAATGGGTGCAGGAAGCAGCAGCATCTCCTACCTCCACAACAAAGCTGGCCCAGGTGTTGGAGACAGCAGCACCAGGAATGCACAGAGACCAGTGCAGACTCAGACATCCCTTTGCTGTACTGAATTGTGAGCTCAGAAACCATGGGGTCAATCACATCCTGTTTCTGCCCTGGAGTCTCACCCTGCCTCCCTTAGGGAACACTGCATTTATTCTGCTAACTCCCCAACATTTCTATCAGCCAAACTATGCCACGTGCAGCCTTCCATCTGAAAGCTGAGGGGAGCAGGCCTGCTGGATAAATCCTTGGACTATTTAAAGTATTCCTGCAGTGAAATTAAAATACATGCATGCATCTTCAGTCATCTGCTTCCCATCCCCTCCTGGTGCCTGGATTATCTTCTTTCCCCCAGACCTAGCCATGTTCCTGAGCAGCGGGTGTAATATTTCATATCACATATTGCCTAATGAAAATCTCACAGCCTAATCTGCCCATTACCTATTTTACTGCCTTTCTGTTCTCTTATAATTAACATGCTTCTTTATTACTTATTTTTAGCTGATCAGAAATTGAGCTGTGGGTAATTTAAAACATGCTGTCTGCTCTGCATTGATAACTTTAGTAGACCTCTAAACTGCCTAGAAGTCAATGCTACTCTGGTGCTTTGAAATGCAAGCCTTTCCATGGAGACATATTAGCACTTGAAAGTCTTCCTGTAAAACTCTGTTCTGAATTCCACTGAGTATGTGCAGAATCTGGTGAAGTCAACAGCTTTCAGGACCAGAAACCTGCTTCCAGTATGGATCCCCTCATTACTGGTGAAGAAACACTGAGTATTTGCTGACGGAGTGAGGATTAGGATCTGTGTCCCATTGTCCAGAACCTGCAAAGTCATTGTGAAGCCATCAGAAGTGTTTCTGCTGTCACTGAGGAAAAGCTTTGTACCTGCAGTGACACCTGGACACCTTCAACAGCTGCTGAAATTCAGCTCATTGAAAACCAGTTCAGACTCAAAGTTTTTTTTGTTTCAGCCTTCATCTAACTGTCCCTGGGATGCAGTGCTATTTTCTAAGTTCTCCTACTGATAAATCACTAATTCACTGTCACCATGGGGTTTTTTTTTTCCTCCATTCTCTTATTTCAAAGTAGCATCAACTTTGGGATCTACTTTTTCATGGAAACAAATCCAGAATGGTGGAACAGCATTTAAAGCAGTGCATTCATTTACCCAGCTCTTAAATAACCCCTCTTAATTCAAAACCAAGCACATTTGCGCTTTTGCATAAAGCACTACCTCGATTCATCAAAATTAAACTGTTTATTATACTGTGAATTGCTTACCTCAGGGTAGTAATCAGTGGTAGGTATGAGATGCTGGATTAGAGCATCCAGAGATGCTGAGGTAAGGTTTCCATCCTGGAAGATAAGTCCTCCTTGTTCATCTTCTTTTGAAGTATGTAGATGAGGGCTGAAGCTACATGGGGTAAACATACTGGTAGAACTCAGCGTTTGGGGCATGCCTTCCTGCAACAGAGGATAGCTCACGTCAGGCAAAGATCTATCAGATTCACAGCCACAGCTGTATTCTGGTTGCTTGGAAAATCAGAAGCCACTGATGAGAATTTCCTGTTTGCAAAATTAACATTATCCTTTCATTACATCTCCTTTTAGAGCTGTCATTACTGGATCACACCTGTGGTTGGAAGTGCAGAGGAAAATGGGCCATTTTGGTTTATACCTTTGGTACAGAAGATGACAGTGGCTGCTCCAGACAAGAGCTCTCTGTCAGCTTCTCTTTCTGCCACCAGCCCCACGCAGGAGAGACGGGACACCTGGGACCTGGATTTGGGAGGTTCTCAAGGAGAGCAGAGCTGAGGTGCTGATTCAATCCTCTGCCCCTTTGAGAATGCAGGGAGGATTTACGGTGAGAGAAGGAGAGAGAAGGGGTGCATCCCTGACAGAGCCATCCGAGTGGGCAAGGAGCAGCAGGAGCAGATGTCAAGTGGAGGAGGATGGAAAAACAGAAAGAGTTGGAGGGAGCAGAGAACAAGTGAGCTCACCAAGAGATAAAAGGGCAAAGAAAAGAGAAGCGAGGAAAAGGGAGAAGGCAGACACCTACTTCTGGAGCCTGATAGTCGATCCTAGATCTATACTTAGGGACTAAATATATGCTTCAGAAAGATCCTGAGCACTCACTGACCTCACGAGAGCTGCAGAGTTCTCAGCACCTTTGGAAAGCAGGCCGGGCAAGCTTTGAGCATTGAGCACAAGCTCTGAGTCCAACCACAGCCTAACCATACTGCCCTAACTGACAACCCACTGCTAAACCATGTTCCTGAGCACCACATCCAGTTTTTAAACACATTCACATTGAGCAAAGCCGTTCTGCTTTTTTCTTTTTGAGATGGAGTGGAGGGAGAACAGATCACTCCCTGAAGGTTTGGAAGCATCTCTGGTTGCCTCCAAAATGTCCCCTAAGAAGCTGCTCTCAACCACAGGCTGGGTGAGGGACAGGGACTGGGGAAAGGAAAGTGCACATGCACTCCCAGGTCAGCAAATGCATCGTGCAGAACAAGGGCCTTCAAACACACGAAGCCCCTTTGGCCTGACCAGAGCTTGGGCCCTGAGGAGAAGGGCAGCATGGCTGCAGGCCAGGCAGGGTGAGAAGCTCTGGGAGATGCTGGGAAGTTGGGCTGTATGGGCAAAACTCATGACATCATCCTCTCAAGGAGCATCTTCTGCAGGCTGGGAGCATGGGATGCCTCTGGGCTTTGCAATCATGCAACCAGGAATCAAAATGTCAAAACCAACCAATCCCTGCCTCGACTGAAAAGCAAAACAGATCTCAGGGATTTTAGTTTAAAGATCAGAATATCTAAATGTCATTCCAGCTAGAAGGGAAGTTGAAGTGTTTAGTTTTAATAAACATGCAGATGTGGCAGTAAATAAAGCTCAGAATAAGCAACTGCTGCTTTCTGTACACATCTCAGACTTCTGTGTAGTAAATGGCAAAGACTGCCAAATCCCATTTGTTACTCCTAACACACGCTATGTTACATCTTGTTTCTATGGCAATAATCCCAACAAAGATTACGAGTCCATAAAGATCAAGAAATAAATCTCATGGACATACTGCTGTCTAGATGAGGGGAAGAAAAAGTTAGAACAGCTGTGAACTTCCAGGACACATCCAGGCTTCGGTGTGAAACAGAACTCAGTGATTTATTCCGTGCAATCCCTCACTGTCAGCACCATTTTGCATTATCAAATCAAAATGTGTCTAAACAGGATATTGCCTGAACTTTTGCATCTCATTACATGAGAAATCTTGCTGAAATACGTGGTAATACTTCTTTAAAAAAGTTATGTTTTTCTTTAAAAACTGAATCAAACCAGCTGTACACATGTTGCTGAGACGTCCATCTTGGGTATTGCTAAGAAATTAAGTTTGACTTTTTACCACAAAGTTCCTGATCTGATCTACAGTTTTCACAGGCACGGCCAGTGTCAGACTTGTTTTGATGTGAGCTGTTGCCTGGTTTGCCACTGCAGGGAGTGACACTTCTGCCATCAATGATGTGCATTTGCTGCAGGTTTTAACGTCACGCCGTTTTGCTCACAGGTGGGTTTGGAAGGAGCAGAAATGCCTCGCTAACAGCAGGCAGGCTCTACCAGCAGTGACAATGGCAGTGAAATACCACGTGTGCCTTGGAGGACCAGTCTGAGAGATGGAGCACTGCTGGGGGGAAGGGGAGGGTTTAGTGAAGGGCAGATCTCCACACCCTGCCATGCAAAAGGACTGATGGCACAGGTTACAAACATACAGCATTCAATCCAACCCCCAGAAAACAATGCCCCCCAAGAAAGGAATGGAACCTGCTCCTGGGATGGGGCTCCAGCTCGGAGACGGCAGGATGTGTGCAGCTCCTTCACTGCCTACAGAAAAACAGGACTATAAAATGGAAAAGAAAAAAAGCAGGCTGGACCCTGCACAAAGGCAAGGCAATAGGCAGAACAGTGCCCTGCTGGGGCACTCTGCAACAAAGCATCCTGGTCACTGTCCCTGATGCTGGGCTGTGTTTGGCCACCAGACTCCGGTCAGGAAATGCTGCAGCTCAGGCATAACTTGTTCAGCTGTGGCATTTTTGGATAACAGAAGTTGGGTTTGCTGGCAATGATCCCACCCACTGCAAAGGAAATGCACTTCTGTGGTGTCATGGTAATAACTGAACTGGGGAATCTTCCTTTGCTTTTTTTTTTTGCCCTCTGCTCTTTTCTGCTGTTCTTCTTTCTCACTGTTCCTTATCCTTAGCTTTTACTGGCTATTACGAAGTGCTTTTTCTTTACATTCTTACTTAAGATTGAAAAAAAAATATTAAGAAATAATGGTAATATATTGCTTTATAATCTTTCCTTTGCTGTCCAGGACAGCTCAGTGATGAAAGCAGGTAATTAATAGACACTAATAACTACAAATCTTACAAAACCTTTAAGGAGTTGATCTACTGAGCCAAAACACAGAACCAAACCATCACCAACATTTGGGAGAGGAGCCTCCCACAAACCCCCACACCTATCTACATCTGCAAGAGCCTTCAATCTCCAGAAAGCCAGTGCCCAAACCTGGAAAACTGAAGAGGACACGGCCTAGAGAAAGGCCTGCTAACCACACACCAGTGGGGCCTGCCAACCCGCTGCCAGCCCGCCTCCTCTGCCACTGATGTTACTCCAGGCTTCAACATAGGCTGCACCAAGAGTGGTCCAACGTGCTCAAGGATCTGAGAGGTAAGTAACAGCAGCACTGCCCTGCCTGCTCTTGCACCATCCCTAGAGCAAGTATAGTTAATGCTTATGTGGACATAAAATGTCCCGGAAATATTTAATGTGTTTTTTTTCTGCGGCTTTGATGTGATAAGTGCTTTATCCTTTTATCAAAAACTGAATCACAGTGTTTACTTTTGATCTACATTTCATCTCTCCCTTCCATCTGCTCTGCCCCTCTCAAGGGAAACAAGAGCTGTGACAGAGTGGGGCTGTGGACGTATCTTCCCACCCTCTTAACTTCCAGATGAACAAAAGAATTAAAACTCTTCCCACTTCAGGGATGAAAAGCACAAGCTTATGAAGATCCCTCGCCAGAATTACAGGCATTGGAAAGGACGTAAGGGGAGGCGTAGGGTTGGGGTGTCCACCTGTGCCATCATGGAGGCTTCAGTTTCAGTGGATGGGGCCCTGAGCAACCTGGTCTAGGACCAGATCTGGAGGTTGATGGCCCTGCCTGTGGCAGGAGCTTGGGACTTGGTGATCCTTGGGTCCCTTCCAACTCGAGCCATTCTGTGCCTCTAGGATTTAAACTAAAGATGGTTCACACTAAAGCATTTTGGAAAAAAAAAAAAAACAAAAAACATCTTTTTGGAGAATTCCAGGCTAGCTTTAGTATCCAAGCCTGTTATCCAACCACTGATAATATCTCCACGTGACACTGGAAAAGCTTTGCTGAAGGATTTGCTGTGCTCCAATGCATCAGCAGCTGAGGTATGAAGAAGCAGGAAACGAGGAAGAATGACAAGAACCATAAGCAACTAACACCTTCCCTACATGGATGCTGGCCCAAACAACACAAGACACAGTCAGGTCTCATCTGCCTCAGGGCCGAACCACTGCTGTCCTACAAGCCCTAAATCCTGGTGGGCTCAGCAGAGACTTCAGAAACACATGCTCATTTTTCTTTACATGAATTTCAGTAATTTTCAAGCTATTCACCTTTGCACACACACACAAAAAACTTTGGAAAGTAATCATGATAAGTTAAAATTTGGATCTTTTTCAGCTTCTTTTGTAGAGAGGGAAAGGGAGGAAAGAGGAGAGAGAACTGATGTTTCAGAGAACAAAAAGAAAACCATTGCTCAGTAATTGCTTCCAGTTGTCATGACTGTGGTTGTAAATGCTTTTTTTTCTTTTTGTTGAGCTGGAGTACCTGGCATTAGCAAACTCATAATGTACTTGATGCTGATGTAATTAGGAAACTGGTAGCAGATGTAACTTTACCTCCTCAACAGTTCATAAAACATTCAATTTACACTCCACGAATTTGTGAGATTGCAGAAAGCTCAACCTGTCAATCCCAATACTGTTGGAAATGGTTAAATGGGCAATAAAACAAAGCCACACAACTTATGAACACAAACGAATCAGCAAAGAAAAGAACTGTGGGATGGGAAAGGTGGGGAAAAATGCTTAACAGCAATACTGCCAAATTCAATAGCAGTGATTACACTTAGGCACAGGCCGGTGCCCTCTCCTTTCCTATTTATTCCTTGTATCACTGAAGCACTTAACTGAGATTCACGTGAATGAGACTGTAAGAGCAGCAAGGGAATTTAAGAGCTTTGGTTTCTGGGTATCCAATCAGACACAACACACAGATGAGGTGTGGGGCAGCTCCGACACAGCTGCAGCTTCCATGGGGCACTGTGGAAGCACGTAAAGCACAAATGCTCCTAAACCTGCTTTCAAGGGAAGACTCAAACCAAAAAGACCTCTGCCATAAAGTGCAGATACAAACATTCCAGTTTCCCCATAGCAAAGTGCTCTAATCAGAAAATCCTAAAGATTCTATGATTCATCCCCACACCAGAGCCTGGCACCTCCGAACCAGCACACACGGCCCAGCAGAGATCTGAAGACACACACAAAGCCTTTGGGGCTCCATCCTCTCCGTACTGGCACCTGGACAAGTCGTGGAGCAGAAGTACTCGGGGCAGGCACAGAAAGCAGCCCGGCTCCATGCTTCACAGCAGCCCTCCAAAACAGAAATGCTGCCCACACTGCTGGTGCTGGGCCTGATTTCATTCCCTGAAAGACATCGCAGTGCGACAGAAAAAGATACAGCTCAAACCCCACAGAAATCACTGAGCTCTGCATCTCAGTTATTTGCTCCGAGCTGGAACGAGAGCTTTTATTCACTGAGATCTGCACACCACTGCTCAGAGCAGCCAACGGGAGAGCCACGTGCACACCTTCCAGCCCCATTTCTCCATCGTGTCACTGAGAACAATCACAGTGACTCCTGCAGTAGAGGCTCACAACCAATATCTTGCATTCCAAATACTACAGCAAAAAAACGACCACGCTAACCAATTACCTGAAAACCTGACAGACGTGGCTCACAAAGAGGCCTGGTTTAGAGGTAAGGAGCAGACATTAAATCAATTACCAGTACACTGCAAGCAATAACAAGGTCACCTTGCTGCAGGAGTATTCCTGTTTATGCTCATGTCCGAGGATTTCCTTCAACAGAGAAAAATGAAAACCCGATTATCATGAATTTGGTAGACTGGGCTGAAACAGAATGTAAATCAGAAACGAGAAGATTTATGGCCAATTAAATTGAACTCCAATCAAAATCTCATTCAGGCAACAGTTCCCTGGGGGCTTCAATTTGTTAGTGCCACATTTTTTTAATAACTTTCTTTTTCATGTAACATCAGCAATAATAAAAGCCCTTCAATAACAAGCCGAGCAGCAAACGCATTATTTATCTTAAAATGCCATCATTGCCTGGAATCAGAAAGCACTGAAAGCACACGCTGTAATCACTCAGGAACAACCCCCCATAAAACCACTGATGTAAAGCTTTTTTCTCAGTCTCGGAACAATTTCTCTTTTCATTAGATTGGTTCAAGCCTGAAGTATTTCTTCTGAGCAGGAGCGAGTTGGCACTAACCCTGGCATCAGATGGAACACAGCCTCTGAGGTCTTGGGATGCCCTCACAGCTCAGACACTTTCCCAATATTATGACTGAAGTGCAGGACCTGTGGCATATCTTTGCCTCATTACTATCAGATTCTCGGCAAAGGAGAACCCCATCAATGTATTCCAGATGCCCCTGACGGTATTCAAACGTATGCTGAAGGTGACAGTCTGGATTTCTCTCCCTTTAGGCAAGGCGATCCATTCTCTGCTCCAACCTGCTGTCTCTCCCCTCGAGCCTCCTGCGTTCCAGGCAAAACCCTTAGACACAAAGATTAAGAAAAGGATAATGAACGTAAATGGAGTAAGGAAAATGAGAGCGATCAGAGTGGGAATGAGTCACTCTACCTTTTGTTATAAGTAGAATTGGAAAATATGCCCGGAGTGAAGTCTGAGCTCAATCAGGCGTGGACAGAGAGGGAAATCCCGGAACAAAACCATGCAGGCAGCGTTCCCAGAAACCACTGACATCAACAGGAGCCTTCTGGCTCTCTGCAGTCCTTGCTGATGGGCCACTGCTGCAACTGCCTGCAGATCAGCCTGCAGATGGATCCCATGCTCAGACAGCAGGAGAGGTGGGAGGAGGAGGTTATTTAGGGATACCCCGTGGTTGTCAACCTGAGGGCTGTGTGGTTTTGTAGGGCAGTCCGGGCTGTGACACCATCAAAATTCACACTTAGAAATGAGAAAGTGGCTGTGCAGGTGTAGCACTGGGAGGCCTTCAGACCTCCTCTCGAGGACAGCTTCTTCCAGAACAAACCCAGAAGAATCAAAGGCTTAAAAGCAGCGTGGTGAGCCTGGCTCCTGCAGCACCGACAGTGAGGATGCCTCTCCCCATCTCAGTGCACACCGTCTCCATGGCACGCTGTCAGAATTACAATGGAAAGCCCGTAAATAAAACAAAAATGCAGGCTTACGTCCTCTTCTCATGACATCTTGGTGAGAACAGGCCTTGACAGGAATAAAAACCCTCCCACACTAAGCAAAGCGGTTCTGCTCTTTATGCAGAAGGAAGAAGGAAAGCTGTATATCAAACAAATAATTACAAGAGCAGCTTTATCAGTCCCTGCTGATTACTCTCGGCTCGGTTTGATGATTCTGCCAGCGCTCCGCAGGTTGTTCAGAGAGGTGCATGTCACAACATCTCACTCGCAGCTCTTTCATTTATTAGCACCTACTGCTACCTGTCTCCCAGTCAAAAATCTTTGCATACATTTAGAAATTGGTCTCCTGGAGCCTGTCAGGAAGGTTTAAAAACCTATAAATCATAGTTTTTTTATACACACATACCTCCTCAGACAGACTCCACATGCATACATGAATGCGTAACGATGCATTTGGGGCATCACACACACGCAGGTATGTATTTACACACACATAAAGGTATATACGCTTTTATATAAGTGCAACCCCATCCCAGTATGGTAACTACAGCGATGCCGGCACCTTCCCCATCACTGCTCTAGTTTGGGTAGAGCTGTGCTTCATATGAATTTTTGTTTCTTCCTAAATTCACTAAAACACGTAAGGGAAGAGGGTCTAAACAGACAACATCAGTCCTGAAGAGCCACGTCAGCTCTGCTGGGACCTCTGATGACACATGAATACAGAATTTCACTCACCACTTGGGATGAGACGCAGAGCACAGGGGTTGCACAGCACAACCGGACTCCATTTGGAGCCACAGAATTTGCTTTTATCATTCCAGCAGCCCTGGAGAACCGCAGACTGTTCAGCTGGCTCTTGTGCTGCACGAACAGCATATGGACGTGTCTCCCTAAAAGAAACGAGCTTCTGGATATTCCCTTCTGGAGCACCATCTGCACCTGCAGCCACGGCGTGAGCAGGGCAGCCAGGCACAGGCACCCACCAGCCCCCGAGGAAGCATCTATGCAGTCTGCAGCTGTCCCCAAACCTAAGCACGTTCACGCTGGATACGTTCAGCCCACGCAAGTTCAGCCTCCATCCGGGCAGCCAAAAAGCCTCCAACCCACAGGTTTACTTGGGTTAGATTGAGTATTAATAAAACCAACAGGCTGCACTGATGTTTAGGATAACGCAGCGAGTTTGTAGCTGGAAAATAAGCCCCTCAGCTGCAGAGAAAGGGCATTTCAGGTGCAGCCCACACACCCCATGTGAGGGTGCTCCCATGCCTTGGGAAGTGCTGTGCTCAGCCACGACCACCCAAGCGAGGGAGCAGGGGCAGTGGCAGTCATCCGCTGAGCTGGCTAATTGCTCGTTAGCAGAAATTAACTCTGCAAGACACTTCTGTGACTGCTTCTAAAAGTCTGTCGTTAGAAGAGACTGCAGACATCAGTTCTTTGGTTCCATCAGAGCCCCAGCTGCACGATGCTGGCTTTGGGATCGTGGATCTGCTCTTGGAGGAAGGAGGGAACTCCCCATGCTGAGCTGCCCCGTCCCAGCTCACCTCACACACAACAGGGGTAATAGTGCTGTGCAGGGGGCTGAGATACGACGTCTGCTCTCTTCTAGGCAGAAATAGGCCTTCCCCTGCAGCACAGGATTTAAAGTCCATCCAAGATCTGCCACCATTCGTTATTCTCAGTGCCCACATGAAAATTACAGCCTGCAGGAGCTGGCAAGCAGAAGCCCTGACAGAGCTAGGCTGGGGAGCTTGGTGAAATACACGTGCGCAGAGGAGACGACTTATAAGGGGATGGATTTTTTCTTGGCATCCCTTCATTGATTTTGGTGGTATAAAGCCCAGGGGTGAATACGATCCAAGACATACACAAAACGAGCTAAAATCTGAACTGCACTTACTGACCTCATAACTCTTTAGCAGTCGAAATGTGGGTTACAAAGCCAATTTCCATAAAGGACATGTTCAGTTAACAGTGGGAGACTGTGCTGACTCGAGCTGTGTGAGCACACCAGCTAGTAATTTCCCACGTAATCTACATTCATTCCATACTTTTTGGAAGTACTCCTCTGAAGACTGTGTCAAGGGTGCAAATCCTGTCCATCAGGAAGATGTGTGACCCGCGAAAGAACACAGCTGATTTAACTCACTATTCCAGTGCTCTGAGGAGCCCCAAACCCCATGTTCTTTCTTCCCCTCGCCTTCCTAGGCTGTAGGGTAACAGCTTGCTTAGCTTATACATCACCTGCATGGGTGTGTTCAGGCAAATGCCCCTCCACAGCACTGCAGCCAAAACGTGCAGTACAGGGCATGGGGGGGAGCCCCAGTGTTCATCTATGGACAGGGTCTGGAATAAAAATCTGCATTCATTTGCTCATTCAGCATCTCTCTTGAGCAACAGCAAGTTTTTTAAAGCAGCAACCACAACTGTTACAAAATTGTGCTCTTTTAATAATATGACAAACCACTTGATATGGCATTAAAAGAACACCGGAGTTGTTACCCTTTGGCTAAATGTCTCACCCTTACTTAATCTTCTAAGACTCCAGACCTGCACAGACAGAGACGTTCACAACAGGACTTTAAACACTGCAGGGGAATTTCTGGTAAGATTATGCATATACAGATATGCAAATATATGTAAGATTTGCAAAAGGAAGAGTCTAATGTCACCTGTAATCTCTTGAGCACGTAGATTTATACATGCAATTGAAAAAAAACCAGCCTTGACTTCCCACACCTGCATGGGAAATGGAATGAATCACAGGCTCAAATCAGGTCAGGCACTGCCACACAGCTGGAGCCAAATTCAGACCTCCTGATTTCTGTTCAGTGCTCACAGAAGGCATCAAGCACTTCAAATCAGCACGGCTACTCAAAAAGTAAGCTTCTGCTGCCTGTGGATAAGGGCAGTCAGCCCTGCTCCCCAAATAAAGCCACCTGCCCACGTACATGTTGACAGTGACGTGGGGCTATTGCCCTGACAAATTCTGCCTCTGCTATTTGCAAATTTTCTAGAAGCACTAATATCAAAACCAGAAGTGTGCTGCTGGTCTTGAAATGTTTATTCAGCTAAATAATCACTTCAATTTGAATAATTCTAAAGGAGCTGAGCCAGCAGCCTGTTTCAAACAATGAATATTGATAGGAATTTGCAAACACGGGCTCACGATCGGTTGAAGGCAGCCACCAGAGGAAACACACAGCACGTTGTTAAGTGGACAACAACAGAGACCAGTGATCAAGACAGCACCAGCATATCCACAACTTCCACGGATGGATCTCCTCTGCTCCCCCTGCAGAACACATCCCGTGGACCCAGAATTTGGGAATACAGCACTGGCTGCACTCACACAAACATCCACTGTTGCAGCAGTTTGCAGAAGGATGGACAGGTGAAGATTTCATTGCTGAGTGCAGACACGATGGACACAGCATATGACAATCTGATTAAGAAGTAATCTGTAGTCCATACAGAAGAGAGGCTGGAAATGACAGATGTAATGAAGTGCTGCATTCAGTGCAGTGAAGACGTGGGTCTGAGCGTTGGCTTGTAAACAACATGAACTAGATGAGAAAACCTAAGAATGGCAGTCACATTAAGTTCTGCAAGGTTTATGGCAGTACAACTGAGGAGATGAAATGCCTTATAACTGCAAAACACTCTCACGGCTCACTACAACATTGCTGATGGTTGGACTGGGTGATCTTGGAGGTCTCTTCCAACCTTAGTGATTCTGTGATTACACTTTAGACATATCATATGGTTTTTCAGTTCATTGGGATGGTGCATTAAGATCCAGGGTGCTTTCCCCACGCTTCGAAGTCTTGAAGTCCCATTTCAGCTTTCCCTGATGTACTTCCAGACAGAACTGAAATTGCAGTCGATATCTCTTTGGTGACATGCAACACCAAGAGAATCCATTTGGGATGGAACCAGGGAGATAACCAGCTGGAAACCCATAACGAAGGAAAGACTACTTGTTACCTTCCTGAGGGACGCGGGGGAGAGGAAAAGTTAATGGAAAGATAATCAGGAACTCTTCAGGGATATTAGCTGATAGGCCAGGAGCATATATAACCTGAGCCTTGTTTGCATATCAAGAGACTACAGGAGAAGGTGTGACAGCCAAATGCAGCTTATGAAAATATGGCTATCTGTAAAGCCGATAGCTTCTTTGCATGTGAAAACACAGTCCTAGCGTTCAACTTGGCAACTGAAGCTAAATAACATCAATGTGCCTGTTTGGGGCAGCCTGCACAGTGAAACAGCTTATGAAATGTATACTGCCTTCAGCAGATATGCCTGGGACTCAGGGAAATAAGCCAGGTGGTTTTCTTTATTTTTTTATAAATATTTTTAAATGGATTTCAAGGATCTATGCTTGAAATACCCATGAAAACGAAATACTTGGGCTTTCAAACAACCTGGAATGGGATACTTTGTAATGGTCACCGAAAAACAGATTTGGAGATGGCTCACAAACATTAAGCTATACTACAACAGGAGTGGATTCAGCTTTAGGCAGAGCTTCAGGTGTTTCAGTTCTCTGAAGAGTTTTAACAGATCAAATATTGTTTTCTAAGTGAAGATATCTGAAGATCCCCACCTTCATGCCAAGGCTCTAATTCCCTTCCATTCCCAGCTGGTTTGCACAAGTGCCACCATATGTCAGCCAGCTCTGTGCCCCAGCCTCCCTGCCAAGCCCAGCACAAAACTCCCCTTCTCTTCCTGCTCCAGACTGACAGGCAATGTCACTACACACTATTACACAATATGAAAAGGAAGGATTACCAAAAGCCTTTCATTGGGCTAAGAGCTCAAACACAGGATTTTATTATCAGAATCTGTTTTGTCAAAAAGCAGGATATTGGCCAAGATTATCTCAATCTGTTTTGTGATCATTTCAGTGAAATCTTTCGTGTTGGCCAAATCCAGAAATGCGTGGGAAATTAAGTTATTTATCCCATTATGGCTCTTTTACTGTGCAAATGACCAATATCCATCATTACTGTCAGGGCACTTTTAAGTATGTGCCCATCATGCAAAAATACATGATTGCTTTCTCATTTATAGCTTTTATTAACATACTGAATATTTAGATGGCTACCACATAATTACCCAGGGGAAAAAAAATTCCCTCATACATATGGTGCCAATTCACCAGCACGTTACAGGACTGTAGTCCGTTTTACCATCTGAGCCACATCTCAGCAGGAACTCAATTCAGAAATCCCCAAATCCTCCACTTTTAAAACACCCCTTTTTACATTACAACTGTACCTCATTCCACTCCGTTGACACAGTGAGCCAGGAGAAGATGGAGTAGGAAGGTCACCCTGGAAGTCATTCATTTGTTATTCAATGCCCACTCCTACAGCAGTTCCCAAACGATCCTCCCGCAAGGACAGGGCTAGTCCCAGCACCACGTCTCCATCCTCTCATGAGTATTTCTTGCTATTGCATTTGCAACCTTTTGAGAATTTTGACCTTCTCTACGCAGATCAGTGACACTTTTGATTTGCAAGGAAGTTCAGGCAGGAATTTTATCAGATGAGTAGTTTTGCTAACTCTGCACGCATTTTGCTATCACATTCGTACTGGCTTTCTTCCAGCCAGGAGACTTAGAAGAATCCTGAAGAGGTCTTCCTATTCAGCCCAAACCTTCTGCTGAGCTGTGGGCACCGTCTGTGAAGTGACTCTATGAAAATGACATCACTGTGTGACAAACTTGTTCTTCCGACAGTAAGATTTCTTTGGCACGACAGTCAAACCCAAGCTTTTTCAAACTGTCAGCATCTTGAGCTCAGTCTTGCAGCTAAACACCAAGTTGTGCTCTTTCTACTCCACGTCTTGCACATCAGCAACAATGTGAACTCGGCAATCAAACCTGAGCTGGCGTTCTTTGTGATGACTCACAGAGCTGATTAAAGTACAATTGCTCTCCCAGATCCGTACCCGGCTCAAAACGGCTGCAAATGTGTCAAAGAGGTGTCTCTAAATTCCCCACCCTTTGTTCAGAAAATTAAATGCACACAGAGAAGAGACAGATGCAGTAATGGAGCATGCATTTTACCCTCATTTGTAACCAAGCCAATCCTTAACTAATAGGGCTTGATGCAGTTGTACATTATGATTTCAGACGGGTGTCTTTACTCACGCTGAGTTATGCGCTCCGAGTGTAGCAGGAACAGAACCGGGCGCTCACAAACTGAAGCACTGAGCAATAAGGCCGGGGACAGACTCTGTAAGTTAAAGTGACATTTAGTAGCATAACAGCCACATAACCTCAAGATAGAGGCTCTTAACCCATAGCAGGCTTATTTCTAATGCTGTATTTGTCACAGGTGACATGAAGTTACATACTCCCCAGACAGCAGTAGAATACAATAGAGAAACCTTCAGTTGCTCTGAAGGCAAAAAGTATTTGTCCTTGTCACCCGGTGGAAGATGGTAACCCCAGCCCAGCGTGCTGTAATCACACCAGCACAGAGAAACCACGGGGAGGAAAATTAAAGCAGGAGAGAGGCAGTGCCTACCTTCCAAACGATTTCTCCTAAGGCATGCCTCAAACCCTTCTCTGCCAGATGCTGCTGCTGTGCACTGGCGATGTCTTTAAAAGTCTCTAAAGCAGTCAACAAACACCGACCTCCAAAACAGCAGCTCCGCTCCTCTGGATGAACCTTGGATGTGACTGAGCATGGGAACATGGCTTCAAAAGCACACGGCATTCTCCTCAAAACACTCAAACTGCTTCAAAATCACTCTTTCTGGTGCTTTTCATTGTGCCTTTTTGGGCTACTATTTTAAAAGCTTGGGCCTAAGAAAAGTTCTGCCAAGTCCTAGCAGAGCAGAATGTAATTTTAAAATCATAGTCTGACAAACTGCCACTTAGAGAGAGCGCTCGCCTAAATGACTGGGCAGGCCAACACAAATTGCTGCTTTACATGAGCAGAGCAGCATGAACGAGAAGCGGTCGCTCTGTGCAGGTCCCAGGCTACAAAGCCAGCCGCACATCATCACAACGCTAATGGAAAATCCCACAGAACTGCTCTGTGCTGCCCTGAATTCAGCAACTGCACTGAAACGTTGGGATGGTACCGGTGTGAGGCTGCTCACACCTTGATCCAACTCCTTACTGCTACCACAGGGCTCCATCAAACACAAATAAATCATGTCTCCCAGATACAATTAAATCCCTTTGTGTTACTGAAGTCTGAGCTGGACTGAGCACTCAGGGGTGTTACTCAGAGATTGGGCTCACACAGAACAGAGATTGATGCTGTAGGCACCAATCTGGATTCAGGCTGGATGCAAGACTGAAAAAGCAGTGACTGATGACCTCTGTATCTCGGCAGAGATGGAAGAAACATCAGTTTTCACTCCTTCAGGCCACCCTGCAGCTTTCAGTCCCATCACCAATCACACGCTGCCTGGCAGGAGCAGAGCAGTCCAGGATAGCTCTGCAGCATGGTTCCACCAAATAAACAGGAGTGATTGGGAATGGCATTTCCACTCTCAATCCTCTGGGATCCCACTCGGCTCCTCCAGGACCACAGCGTGAAGGGAAGTGTGGGGAGACTTGAGAAGCCATCGAGGGGAAAGGAAGGCACAATAGGACTTGTGCTTCTTCTGGACAATCATGCTGCAGGTACCAACGTAACATATGGCGTGGAGGGGAACAGCAACAGGCTGGGAAGCAGCTGGGAAAAACTGAACCCAAACTTCAGAGGAAAGCAGTTTGAAGAAAGTTCCAGCCCCAGAACAGTCTCTTCTGACCCCAAATGTGCCCACACCCTGCAGCAGTCCCTCCTGGACCCAAGCTGTGGGTCGGCACGTGATGTGCCAGCTCCACTGCTGACCACTTCACTCACGGGCAACAAACAGCTTTTGGCTGCCTACCTTCACTGTGTAACTATGAGCTCAGTGATGGGCATCTGACTGTGGCCCAGGCTCGTTTACCCAGGGGGGAATTCACCCCTCTATTTGCCTAGAGGGAAGAACAAATTCACTTTTAAGAGTTTACAGACTTGCTCACAGCAGGCACCCACCCCTGTTCTCCAGCTTCAGCAGTCTGTAGAGCATTACTTGCTGCTGGCTGTGGCCTAGAGCATTAGCACTGTAAAAGATTTACATTTAAAGCATATTAGTAACACTTTTTAATGATGAGAGAAGCATTTTGGTAAACAGTAAATTGTGCAGAAGCCCCGCTTGGCAGAGTTATCGATAATCCTGTTAATGACAAGGTGCAATTTACAGCAAACTGACAGTGGAAAGGAGATACAGTACTTATGTGAAACAAAAAGATAATACAATATTATTCCATTGACTGTGCTTTCTCTTAATTGCCTTGTTTTGTACGCTTGGGGCACACAATCTATCATGGATGAAGTTGTTTGTTCATAAAATGGCACGTAAGAGGTTTTTAATCCAAGATCCCTGTAGCTGCATCTCAGGATTTATTTCAGAGTTGTCTTCAATTTCTCTATTTTGTGTAAGTTTATCCTAATATTAGGAAGCACTCCGCTAAAAAGAAACCGCTGTGCTCTATTGTGCTACTTGCACTTCATTACGGGACTGCTTACAAAGGCTTTATTCAGCAGGGCTGCACAAAGAGATGTGATTTGCAAAACAGACCACAGCTCCTGTCACTTGTCTGTGCCCCAGGTTGGCAGAAGGGCCGTTAGCCCTCAGGACTGAATCCAACAGCTATTCATCTGTGTGCATCAAAGCGACCCAGGTTCAGCGCATCAGGTTCAGCACATGCGTTATAGAGGAGGCACTGAGAATTTGGGAGGGGTTGGACTCTATGATCTCCTGAGGTCCCTTCCAAGCCCTGCCATTCTGCAGCAACACTCTTCGCACAAATACAAAATAACCCTACCAAAGGGAACGCTGTCATTTTAACATAATAAGCAAACTTTGTTCCTTAGAGTGTATCTATCCCTCTTAACCAAAGAAAACCCCAAAGGGAAACTCTCAAGACTGTAGGAAGACACATCTGAGGCTTCAGAATCATTTAAACGATCTGTTTTCTTTTCGACATTAACTCATCTTCAGGTGTCCGCGTGGGAGGGCAGACAGATGGTTACTCAACTGAGGAACTCGAGGCTGATCTGTCTCTGTATAATGGAAACAATCAGCAGTCTGAAAAGAAGATGTGCTTCAGACCAGGCCAGGCCCCAAACACAGAGGAAGAGACCATGGAAACATGCTGTAGAAGAACTGCTTGGCTCTAGCTGTTGTGTGGTTTTTCCTTCCGCTTCGATTCCCCAGGATCTCACAGACAGCTTTGGTCATTAGGCCACAAACAGCTAAAACGCCCAAGGAGCACATTTTTGTACCATACCTAGTGCTTAGAATTTGAACTATGCTGGGAATGAGGATGATGAATAAATGTATTTCATTTGTAGTTTTAATTATTGGGTGAATTCCATTTCCCACCTAGAATGTGAATGTGGCTTATTGCAATAATAAGTACTAGGCACGAATCCAAGCAAGGCAGAGGGGGCATTAAATTGTGCTGGCATTTGTTGAAAGCATTTGACATTTCTCCATTTCATTTCCTGGGTGCAGCATCATAAATAAGCTCAGGAAACTGTTGCTTACAGCTCTGGCCAATGTGAAACCCAGCTTGATGGATTTATTTCAAGTATATTCACTGTCCTGCATCTCTTGCATTGCCAGAAACGGAGACCACATCAAAATGAGGACACACATTTGGATTTTTTCCAATTCATACTCCACAGTTTAGCAGAACTAGAGAAATACTCCTTGGTTGGATAAGAACATTGGCCCATCTTACAGCTCTACTCCCCCAGCAACCAAGTTGACTTAGCCAGAAGAATTCAAAGTTGTTCAGAATTCTGTCTTGCAAAAATCATCAGCTCAACATCGCATGCCTCCGGCAAACACAGCAAAATTCAGCCAATTTTCCTCCAGGCGTGTGCTTGTGTTGTTGGCCCCCTCTGCACAGATAACTGGTGGTAACAGCACCAGAACATGCACTCACCAACTGGCACAGCCTTAGCTTGATGCCACTGCAGATGAGGTGGTCATAGGTTGCTGATAGTTCAGCTACATGGTAAAAGTAATTTACCCAAAACCAATTCAGTTCTGGGATCCTACACCTTCCTTTTCTATGGCTAATGCAAGCTGGTAGCTCATACCACCAGAACAATGCGCACCTACCTTTGGGTTTTCCTGCTCAGAAAGCTGCTTCCCATCCATACTGTTACAGTGCTGCAGCTGATAGTTCAGTCCCTGCACAAGGCCATTTGCCACCCACCACCCTCTGCACACCCACAGAGCCCTACAGCAACGTTTTCCTCTCACACACACGCAGTGTGGCACTTCAGCCTCTGATCCCAGCAGGAGCTGCTGGGCAGAGGGAAAGAGTGCAAGAGATCTCCACATTATCATGGCTTTCCACAAACAACTTCAAAGGAATGCAGAGATCCCATCTCCTGGAGATTAGCTGGGGCAGCACTGCCTGTACAGACAGGCTTGGTCCAGTCCTTCATCCTGTAACTTACAGGATCTTCATTCAGCACAGAATTCAAGGCCACGCCAGCCAAAGCCTCCTACGTGGGTCCCACAGGAGAGCCATCTCCACCTGCTGTGGAAGCATCACACAACACCTACAGCCTTCCCCATAGGACACAGGTGCTTACTGCAAGGTGCACAGCAACCGCCATTGTTTTTGGTTAATAAGTATTCAAATATTGCTTTGTTTTGTGTTCCAGAATTACTTCTACTAGTTTACTAAACACTCATAATTACATTCCCATTAATACAAAACCCATTTCCTGACGTGCCTTTACATTCAAATCAGCAGCTCCGCAATACTCGAATGCGCATCTGGAGGATGGCGATCCCTGGGAGCTCTGGGTGCATCCTTACAGAAGGATCTCTGCCCACGAAGCAGAGAACAGGAGCTACACCTGTCACCAAAAGTAAACAGTGCTGCCTTGGAAAAGTACTGTGGGTGCCTGCGTGCAGCTGCCAAGCCCAAGGGAAGCTCCATTTGCCTCTAGATTTCTCCTTAGTGCTGGCAGGCGGAGGCTCCCCGGGCTCTGCATGAGCTGCTGAGGATGGGGCCAGGCCTGGCCCTGCTCACAGCTCCATAGGAACCCTGGCACCCTTCATCACGTCAGATTCCCAGAGCACTACAACTGCAGGGACTGCCAGTTCTGCAGCGATGCTTTGCCCACACTCATGGGGCCACCTGTGGCTTCCCACAACTGACAGACTCCTTGGGTTCACAAATATCCCACAGGAAAGCACTGGAGAACCAGGGGCAGAGAAAACTTCTGAGTTAAACGCATCAGGGAGATCTCTGAGGAGGAAATCAGCTGCGCTTGACCTGCTCGTGCCAGCTGGAGAAGAATGACAGGGCAGAGAGAGAACAAAATGACACGGGTCCATCTTCCTCCCACCCACCAGGGTTAGCTCAGCGTCCTGCCCTGCTCTATGCTGTGCTGCAGGCCACCACCAGCACCACGCACACTCAGGATGCTCAGCACAGCCTGCCCACTGCTCATTTCGCTTTCACATTCCCTGAAATGTGAAAGAAGTTGCAGGGTGGCAATGTAAGGATGGCACAAGGTTCCTCCCCTGGATGAATCCTCGTGCCGTGCCAGCCGGTGTTGTGCACGGCTAAAACCACTCCGGCTCCACATTAGCATTCTGGAGCACAACTTTACCCTCCTTCCTTAGAGACCAGCCCCTGCTTTACATAAATCTTTAATGAAATGCTCTGCCTCAAGCACCAATGCCTACGCACAAAAGGCAGAGTTGAAGGAAAACAAGGTTTCTGCCTCCAAAAGAAAAAGTATTTCTACAGATAGCACAAGGAAATTACACTGCTATGCCTCGCTGGGACAGCTGAAGCACCACTATGGAGAAGGTACAGCAAGGAGGCCAACAATTGCAAGTACTTCCCAGAAAGGCAGGGAAGAGATCAGTTTGTGGTGCATCTGGCACACAGTGGGACCGACCCGTCTCCCAACACAGGAGGCCGTAAGGCTGCGGTGCTGCATCGCCACTGAACTCTCCTCAGCAGCAAAAAGGCTGCCCACCCATTGGGAAGCTGTTTTCAAAACCTTGAGATTTAAATAAATAAATAAAACCCCAAAACACAAGCCTATCAATTTTATGTTCCCTCTGGGATCCCGAGCACTTGTGGTTAAGGCTGTCAAGTGCTGCAAATCCTTCTTTCATGAACAGAAAGGTTGTAAACGTCCATCTCCTCCCACAGCACTCGCTAAATAGAAGGAATAACAGAAATAAATGGTAGCACTGCGATCAAGGAGCAGGAACTGCTATTTTAAGATAAATCTCTAAGTATCACGAAACAAAAGACAAAATTGCAGGGACTGGAAATACTCTAAGGACAGTTATATCCCCAGTACAAAACGGTGACCAGGAGATGTTATAAGGCCGCATAGCTGAGAACACAGACTGCACTGCCAGCACATCAAGCATTTAAGCTTCGTACCGTAACGCTTGATTGATGCTTTCAAAGCAGACTACAGGAATTAAGACATGTATCTTCCATTAATCTTAATGGAAAATGTTTGTTGAAATCCCCAGGACTGCTTTGAAAAGGAAGTATTTCAACTTCACAGTCCGGGTTGGATGTCTGCATTTTCATTTTAATATTCACATCTGCATGTTGGCTCAAGGTCAGCAAATCATTTAAATGTGTGCTTGAACATGCAGCAGCCAACAGGCTATCCGTGTGCTTGGTATTAAGTGAGCATACAAACGTCCCATCCAGAAGGAGCTGTTCACATGGTCGTGTTTCGCTGAACTAGTGCCTAAAATCCACAGAAAGGCTGCCATGCTTGTAAAGACAAAGGCAAACTTGGAGACACACTCTTACCTTGGAGTCAACAGTTGCTTGTGCACCTTGGCTTTCTCACTGTGGGCTTCCAAACCAGGGATTAGAATAAAGATGAAGAACTGGGCCCACTGAACAGTCTTCAAACATCTCTTTGTTTTTCTCCGAACAGCAAGGGTCCTAGGCTAGGTTTTCTATATTGCCTTAGCAGCTATTGTGAGGATTAAAAATAAGAAAACTCCAACTCGAAAAATGAAACCCTTAAAATAACAGTAAGATGGAATAGAATAAATCCTCCTCCTCAGCTGGATTTCAACTACACAAAATACAGAAGGCTTTAAAAACTCAAAAATACTTTCAGCCTTGGCTTCCCTTAGCTCTGCAAGACAGCCCTGGATGCCCAGGGACAGAAGTGAAATTCTGGGACTCAAGCTCAGTGCTCAAGGACAGGCAGGGAGTCACGTCCTTGGGGATCAGGCATTTTGGGAAGGATCACCACCATCATGTGGACATAATCACAGACCTAGGAATGAAGTTCTCCAAAAATTGGCAGTATTTAGATGTCATCATCAGATTCTTGCTTGCCCCGATCAACACAAGGTTGACAATAAATTAACAAGTTCATGCACGCAACATTTTAGCTTTTTAAACCAAACAGCTATTTGGGTCTGTGTTTGAAAACTCAGAACCCAACACCAGCCATATAAAAGCTCAGCAGTTTCCATTTGCAGACACGTCCAAGGTAAGCAGTAAGTAGTAAGTAAGACAGCAGTTTGATGTTAAACATAATCTGGTGTGACCATGCTCAACATGAAGGAGCCATCCCATTCTCCCATGCTGCCTGTTGCCTCCCCTGCAAAGGAGCAACTGGCAGACGAGTGGGACGAGTCTACTCTGCTGAGCTAGCAGAAAATTAACACACCAAGAGGGTAAAGGAACCCTCCAAGGACTCCTTTGCTGCTTATCAAAATTGAATGACTCACAGAACAAGCTCCATGAGTCAGCTGCTGCTGGCCACACAACCTGCAAACCTGAGGCAAGGGTGGAGATGCACAACTGCAAAAGAGGAGAGAGACCATCAGTTTTGGCATCAGTTCCCACTTAGGGTAAAATCTTCAAACCCCACTCTTGCTGAGCAAGTAGCATCCAGTAAGCGTGCGGGAGGAAACAAACACATGGCTTTCTGGGGCTAGCCAACAGACAGAGGCAGGTCTGCAGAACAACACAGAACCAGTGCATGCAGAGAGGAGCATGTAAAAATCACAGCACGTGGCTGGCAATCTGTGTTACACTCACAGCTGTGCTGAGGCACGCACAAAGGGAGGGCACACATTTGGCCTCTGCTCCGTACAGCTGTAGGCACAGCCCAAGTCCTGCCAAGCACTGAGTGCCATTTTTCATACCAAATCCCTCGTCCCTCCCTGAAACACTCTGTATTTCTGTGATTTGGAAGAAAGAACACACATGGAAGAGGCAGACTCACCTACCCAGGGTGCAGGGGTCACAGTTAGGTGTTGAAGGTACATAGCCCATATACTCTGAGGGTATCACATGGGCTGGAAGGTATCAGCCAGAGCTCTCACTGCTGGACAACTGCATCAACTCCCACCTTCCTGGGGTGGCCTGAGCTGCGTCCACATGGTCCCACAGACATCCAGCTAAAGCTAAGTGCAACACTTTCACACTCTTCCCACTTGTAATTGAGAGAGCTACAGTATTTTCTGCATACGGTTATTACCGTGGCTCTTTTGCACTTAAAGGCCCTCATGATCTACATCTTCCCAGTATGACAAGGTACTAAGAGTCGCATGCTGCATAAAGAATGAGGTTTCCCTGAACTCACTTCTGTGTGAATGACAACATCATTTCCAGAAAAAGGAACTCGCACTGATCCATCCGAGTAATTCCACTGATTGGAGTCACCAGTTGATTGCTCTGTGGCTCATTGATTATGCTCAATGTGAATAATTACATTACTAGTCTTCGGCACTGTCTGAGCCAGCCAAGTCACAGCAGCAAGGGATGGCAGAAGCAGTGCGCCCACCTGCACAAGGGCCACGTGAGCACCCTGGCTCCAGGACAGCAGGAGGTGTTTGTGGGGCTGCAGAGAACCAACCTCCTCAAGTGCTGCAGCTCATCTGCTCTTCCCAATGGCTTCCTCATGCTCCCAAGTGGACGGGCCACTTCATGCCGTGGTCCCAGACATATGTTTAATATGCATGACGGTGCTCTGGAGGGCAGTGTGTACGTGGAGCAATGCTAAACATGCTGACAAAGGCAAGGGAAGTGACCTGGAAATGACAAAGTGAAGTGAGGCTAGGAGCAAAGACGAGGCAGCAGAGGAGAAGCGTCTGCACGTTCATATCGATAAAGCTCGCCAAGCAAAGGTGATGGGCTTTGTCTGATACCACTGGTGCAGTGCGGGCGTTGCTAAGTGTCTCTGGCTTGGGCAAAAGCTCTGCAGATTGGCAGCCAGAAGATTAATCTTGCGCCGCACAGAAGTGGGGGGGAGCGACGTAGGGAAGGAAAAAAAGCTACTTTATTTTTTCATCACGTAGAATATTACATCAAACAGCAGAGACACACTGTCCTGAGCACGGTAACAGCTTCCTGGCAGCAAGCATGGAGTTGCCAGACAATTCTTAGCAGCTTAAACTGTAATTCCTAAAGCTGAGGTCCCTTTTTCTGTAACAAGAAGTAGCATAAAAATCACTTGTAATATCCAGAAGGGATCACTCATAAAATCAAAGATTAATCCTAAAACTAAGGAGCTACTTTTCATGATGGATAATGTTTTTAAGCACTGCAAGAGAGAAGACAGTTCCCATTTAATTAATGAGATTTGGTAAATGAGTGTATTTCCTGCACAACTAACTACAGACTTACCCTTACAAAGTCCATTATGTTAAACTGGAGAACGGCCCATTATTCTGGAATAAAAGACTGCCCACTGGAGAGTCTGCACTAAAATAAGTATTCCAAGAATACTTTCATCCAGGAGTAGAAGCAGTGTATTTGCAAGCAGAGACCAAGCAATCCTTAAATACACTGATTTCTCCTAAAGGAATTGGTACAAAGATGAAGCTCCGAGCAGCCAAACACTGTAGCTGGGCCTGTAGGTTTACACAGAATCCCATGAGACAGGGATGAGCTGCCTCTTGTGAACACAGGAGCCTCGGGGCTCATGCATGCTCTGCAGCACTGAGGCACGGGCTGGCTCTGTACTCTGCACCAGACCATGCAGAAAGCACATCTCTCTGTCCATCTCAGCACCTCAGGACCACATTGCATTCATATTTAAACACTGAACTGCAGCGCATCCTGGTCTGTCTGGAGTTAGCTTAAGCATGTGGGCACTGTGCTGCACTGCAGGGTACTGACAGGAAGGGACAAGCATCCTCAGCACTGTGAAGAAGTCCATTGGATTTGGGCATTATCATCACATGAGTGAGGGCAAGGTGGCACAAACAGGTTCTTGATCCCACTCCACTGGAAGACACAGACAGCAGTTTTCCTCATGGTCCCCGATGCCTGACACCCTTAACCCTCTGGGATATGGCAGAGATGCCACTAAAAACGCTGACAGAGGAGACCAGCTGTAAGACTAGCCAAACCCTTTACACCAGCACAGTTTGCAGCCAGAGGGAGTGATGCTCACTGGGTGATTCGCCTGGTGGGCTCCCAGTTGGGAGAGGCCTTTGGGACAGACACTGTCCTGACCACACATTCCCTAGGCCAGTAACCTATCATCCTTATCTGACTATGTGCTACCAATACAGAAATGCTATCCAAGTTATGCCCTAGAATAATAAGCAACAACCTTACCTCCTCAGGAACATCTCTGTGCTCTCTCACCATGAACAGCCAATGTCAACTCACTGGGGTGCCAGACTCTTGACTTTCATTACAGTAAATTATTCACAGCAGAGGTGTCATTTTAGCAGTGTAAATTCCCTGCCATTATAAATATTTCCAAATCATGTCTTTGCTTCTCTCATACCCGCAGTGCCTTAGACCACACTGGTCTCTTCACCTTTAGAACACACTTGGTCCCTACCCTACAACACAGAAAAATTCACAAAAGTTCTCTCAAGATCTTCAGCAGAGCATTAATATCAATTTCTTACTGAACAGTTCTTTTTCCTATTCCCCCAAATTCTCTTCTATCAGATGGTCTAAGTCTGTGCCCACTCCATCTTCAGTATAATCAATATATTGATACAGAAGTGAATGCCTTGCAGTACATCTTTTCAGTGCTCTAATACCCTGACTTTTTCCTATGGCTGTTTGAACTAAATCCATTTTAAGCCTTAACTTTGCTTCTGTACCAATGATTTCCAATTTAAAGGCTTGACATTGACAATTGCATGCAGGCAAATACCAGTGTGTGCATCTCTGTTAAGGATTCAAGTATCTCTTAGAATATTAAGATTTTTTCCTAAACCTTTTACCATTTTCCCACAATGCTATTAAGCTACCAATTAACACTACTGAAACATCACTTTGTCCAATGTTCTCAGAAGCCTTTCTCTCTACACAACAGTTGGACAGGACTACATCACAGAACCACGCATTAATCTTCCCACATTCAGATATCAAGTCCCAGCCGGGCTATGACCATGCTTGTTTGCTAACTATCTAGGGATGGAAGCACTCAGTATGACTTGCACACAACTTATCCTCTTATCCACATTGATTTCCTTGGTTCAGAGCAGCACTGCTGAGCCACACCCTGAGAATCATCACTGTATCTCCAGTGATCTGCTCAGCAATGCCAGTGCTATCAGGCAACACAGATTTGGCATGTCAGGAGGAGGAGGACAGAACAGCCTCAGGAGAGCAGATAACGATGTTGTAGCAGCTGGGACACACCTCACTCCTATCTCCCACAACATGCCACCCCTGAGATGGCAGCAGATGGAAACACCAATTGCACTGGCAGGCCAGGCTTCACGCTGTCAGCCTTCCCACGGCATGGACAAGGGCAGCACATTAAATCACTGCAGACAAGACACGGTCCAAAGTAGGCAAAGGGCTTATCCTTCCCTCAGCTCGCACTACAACAACCAGGGAACCAAAGCCTGGAGCCCCTGGATGATCCCCACACCCTTAGTTTGCAGTCAGCCTTCTGGGGGGGCTATTTGAGTGTGGATGATTCTTTGGGACCACGTTAGCCCTCACTTGTGGGAAATAAAAGGAAGATGAGAAGCAGTCCCTTGCATAAGCCCTGGCTGCCCCAGTATTTTTGCTGGTAGCAAATCCCTTGCTCTCTCAGTTTCAGTGTTCTTTTAATTGAAATCACCTGCAGTGTCCTGCATTTCCTAGTATGCCTTTGTTCGTTGGGATAGATGCACATTTCTGTGCTCCGGTCAAAAATGAGACTTTTTCCCTGATCAAAGGAACTGAAAGCGTCATGTTGCATACATAAACCACTACAGAAATGAAAATAAATTTCCTACATGAGAATGAAAAGAGAGACAGAAACCTCCCTACATAAACACGAGAGAATAGACACTCAAGTCACATACCAAACATTTTACAGTGGCTTGGGAAAGAGAAGGAATATAAAATTGGAAGCTAACATTCCTCGTGGAATGAGATTAGAGATATTTATTTTACGCTCTACTTGAAAAATCATAGTAATTTTCATCTGTACTAATAAAAATAAATCAGAAGCTGATCTTCCATGCACTAAAATTACCATTTCATGCAATAGTCACAACGTTTCTGAGACATACTTGCCCTTTGGAAGCTGTGCCACAAATAGAGCTGAATTTAAGGACTGCTGTGTGCACAAATTTATGACATCAATTCTTTCCGAAGCAGAATAATGTCATACACAAAATGCCACGCAGGCAGCGAAAAGAAAGCATCCAGTATTGAGTCAAGACTTTCAGGAGAAAAATAAATAACTGTGAAACTAAAAGAAATAATCACACTGCATGATACCAACCATTGGGTGACCAGCAGAGCCCTGCTGGGAGGACGCTCATCCACCAGACAGGAATTAATGGCTTCACAAGCAGCCCAGCCTCTCACAAAGACACACATTTGCGGAGCAGGATACAACTTGCTGCTAGACAGGGAAAGTTCAATATTCATTAACCAAAAGAGCCCCCACTTCGTGCTGCTGTCTGCAGTACAAATCATCCGCCTGTGGGTTTTGTCAATCCCGTCACCCGCTGTTTGGTGACCGCTGTACCTAGAGACACCACGCACCGCATCAACACTCCCAGCCCTCCGCTGGCAGAGGCAGAGTCCAAAGCTGGGAGACTGCAACTGCTGTTTGGAGCAGTGCAAACAGAAAAGGCTGGAAAGACAAAAGGCCGCATCTCCAATTTGCATACAGCAACTCCTTTGCACAACAGTTTGCTCTTTTTCAGACGAATTGCATGAAAGGAGAGGACTGAAACCGGCAGATGTCCCTTGGGAGATTGGCTCCGAATCCTCCCAGGTAGCTCTGCAGTGAGCGCCTGCTTTTCTTTTGCAACACAGGAGGGCAATGCATTCACTTGTGCTAAAGTAAAACCGTCAGGCGCACAGATTTTAAGGAGATAATACGGCAGAGGCACAGGGATTCGATGTAATCATTACAGAGGTGCAGGCAGGAGCCACTCCTTCCCTGCCCTTTACTCTCCACTGGCCCCATGTCACAACGGAAAGGAAAAGCACAGCACGACTGCTTCTAATGACAGGGATGCTGGGGTACCCCCCAGCTGCCCAAGGCATGCCGCTTCTCATCACTCAATCTCAGGCACGGCTTGCCTATTGATACCTCTGCTTTTCTGGGAGCTGCATTCTGGTGCACAAGGCATCAGATGCACAGGGATTCACTCTGCTCTAGCAAACCCCATCAGGTGGAAGTCTAGGTTGTTGTCTTTGACCTCTTAAGAAACCTTTCTTAGATGTGTCTCTGTCTGCATTTCTAGTGCTCAGCTCAGCATGACGTCTTGGCAACACACAGATGCCCAGGGAGCTCAGCCAAGCCATGGATGGGAGATAACTAGTTCCAGCAGAGCCCCAGTACCACACAGCAATCAGAAAATCCTGCTTCCAAGCCTCTCAAAGTCATACACAGGAGATTTTCATAACTGTGAGCAAACAGTCCCACCAGAGGACCCCGCAGACATCTTAACAAGGCTGGGGCTGAGGTCTGCTCTCACCCAGTGCTGGCAATGCTTGGTCACACGTGTTTCTTCTCTGTATGCCTGGAAATGCTCTTTCACACACGGCTATGTCACAGAGCCTTGTCACCACGTTCCAAATAACTCATGTGAATGTCTCGCATTTTTCAAGTGGTGTCATAAAACGTGGGGCCGCACACACCACAAACACTGACATATTTCACTAATGCAATCCAGTAGCAACTTGCAGAGAATATTTATGCAGCTCTTTATAATTTTCCATTGAAAGGTAAACGACCCATTTGGTGAAATGGTGACTTGTACTGACAGCATCTTTGTTTTTAGGAAGAAAATATCAATTGAGGTAGGTTCAGAAGGTTTAGAAGTTAACTTAAGGGTATGGATTTCTCTGTCCTTGTCAGAATAACAATAAACAAACTTCTCTTCTTCCAAACACTTCACTGTCGTTCATCTTCCAAGCTGGTCTTGCTAAACTAGTCACAATAATTAGTAGTAATATGAATGAGCTAAAGATGCATATAAATAAGATCTATATATTGACTAAGTGAGGCTGTAAACCCAACTTTCCGTGAATTTAGTCACCTCCTCAATATACTTTAGTGGCTAAAGGTCAAATATTTCTAAAGGAGGAAATGAGTGATTGCTTATTAGTGCAGGGCTGAGAAGAAGCAAGGTTAGCTGCACACGCTGATCCTCCCAGGCTGAGGAAGCAATAACATTTCAGATGTCTGTCCAATTAAATGCTCTTAATTGCTGTTTAGCTAATTGATGTAGAGTGGTTCAGTCGTGATTTTAGCTGTTGATGAACAATTAGGTAGAATGCAGCATTAATTCCTTCTCTAACTACTGAGGAAGGCCAACATGTTCAAAATCAAGTGAAAGCACCCGAACCTAAAGCAGAGCAGTGTGACACCAGCACACGCTGTCCCACGAGGAGGAAAGCCAAGAATCCAGCACCCATTCCCCAGCATGCCAGCAGCGGGAGACCACTGCAAGGTTCCCAGCCCAGGCAGGTGAGACACCAAAACCTCAATTATTCATGCTTGCACACTGCTCAGTGACAGTGATAATACCCATTCAAGGCCAGACTAAGGCTACTCTTCATCACATTACTTTTTATTTTCCTTCTTTTCTTACATGTTTTCTGGGATTTCAGAAGGCCTCCAGAGCTGATGCACTTTTCCAGTGACACCAGTTCAAGTTCCCCCGGTCCCCCAGGCTGCTCGTGAACCTCACCTGGAGGGGAACAAACACCTGATTCCCATCCTCACTCAGATGCTGGAGGACCATTTGCATGCCCACATTTGTTGAGCCTCTCATTCTTTTCCAATGGAGGATTAAGATCCATCTTCAAGCTACAGAGCAGGCTCTGCAATAAAGACAACATTCTGCAGCAACCTCAGTGAAACAAAGGGAGCAGACCAAGTGCTGCCCTGTCCCGGGACACTGATGGGACATGACAGCACACTCATTCCTGTCTGCCTTTGTGAGCCTGGTGCAGGGCACAGTGCCAGGTTTGTGCCCTCTTCTGTGGGATGGCAAAGGCACAAGGCAGCCCAGAGGAAGAGTGATGCAAGACTCAGGGGAGCAGGATGGCTTCAGGGAGCCAGCACTTCACTCTTGTTCTCTGCTACATCACAGAACAGCCTTAGACAAGTCCCATAATCTCACTTTCCTACTGTTTCCATCTATCAAAAGTGGATAACAGCCCATCTCTAGCAGGGGAGGATGCCTTGATAAATGTACTAATTATCTCCAGACACCCCACCCAGCAGGCAAGAAAAGAGAGGCCATTTATTTGCCTAAAAATTCTGCAATTATAAAATTATGACTTGAGAAGTCTGCAAATCAAGGAGCTGGAACCTGGTTTAATTAAACCAAATGGAATTATAGCATTAATTTAAAACAAAACTCAGACCTAACAGGAAATAGTTCATATTGACCAGCATTCCAAATCCCCTCATAGGCTGAGAGCAAATGCATTTTTATTATTCTTAGCACAGCAGAAACTGCCATGAAACAGCTCAGGAGTGCTTCCACGCTGAGCAGCCCGGGCAGCCCAGCTGCACCTCCGCTTCTCCATTTGTCATCTCAATGCACCATTTGTTCCCCCAAACACCGATCATCTTACACAAAGCAGTTGTCATGCGTCTTCCCGGTCCCGACCATTTCAAGCACTACACATTCCTCTCTACACACGCTCATAAAAATCACTTGCCATAAGAGCTTTAAATGGTCCTTGTCGAAACATCAAAACAGAAGGTGTTGAAGACAGAACCTCAGATTCCTCGTGCTGCTTTCAGAATCACCCATAAGATGCACAGCCTTGTTCAATGGGCTTTTATTTTCGCAGCATGCCGCTGAGACCTCAGGATGTGGCTCATAAAGAAGCATGCCAGGTGGGGAGGAGAGGGAGACAATCTTAAAATAACTCCATGCACAAGAAAGCTGACAGAAAGGAAAACCTGCCTACCTGTAACAGAGACCACTAGGAAGTGACTTAAAGTAGTTTGGTAGTATTCGTTCAGGGGTTGTGTGAATCTATAGAACATACATCTATAAAACACATTCATCAGGCTGATGTGGAAAAGCTCTTTTCATCCCGCCAAACACAGAAGGCCAGGGTCTATTTTCTGTGAAGAACAAACTTTGAACAATTCCAATGGACGTGAGCAAGTCACTGTGTTTATCCCCATTTAGCTGATTCCAGGAAACTTAAAGAAGCAATATTCAAGACAAGCACTCTCAATCTCTTAGAAGCTCGAACTTCTACCAGATCCACTGTTGTGCAGACAGCAATTACTCATTTATTGACAGCAAAAAGCTGCAGATCAAGCCTTAATATTTGCTAACATATCTGGCTGAAAGCAGACTTCAACAGTCCAATCCATCTCCTATTACCAAGAAAGGATTAAGTCACATTGTGCAACTCTGCTAAAGTGGCAGCAGTTAATGTCTGATCAGGAAAAAAAAAAGCATAGTTTTTGGACCAACTAGCTCTTAATGACTGCATTTTATCTGCTAAGAAATCTCCAAATCTAAGCTATAACAGAGAATGCCAGCTGTACTGCTGTGCTATTTAAAAATAAAACTAAAAAAGCATTGAGAAGCAGAACTCCACCTCTCACTCGGTCGGGTGTCATTGAGCAGTAACCCTGGTGAAGCCAGGAGAGCTCCAGAAACATAAATATGAAGTGACAAGGAAAGCCAGCCTACTATTCACATCACATATTTCATGCTGCTTTCCATTTCACAATAATACACCAAGTTAAGCTGCTTATTAGATGGGCACATTCTCCTAACCACAGTCAGATTTGTATTTTCTGCTGGGCTCACCATCAGTACTGACTGCCCTTTAATCATAATACTGCTGTCATTTGTGGTTCCCCTTTGCAAGATACTTGCTCTAACACACAAACTGCCCAGCTGTTAACGCTGCTGTAGCCCAGAAGAGAAAGGCACAAGTAATGCCAAGAGAAGGGCTTTACTGTAACCTCCTCATCCATACAGACCTCTTGCACATTTCCTCAAATATTTGTTAGCCTATACGATGCTGTAGCATCTGCTTCCAAGCCACTCAGGACACCAATCTGTAAATAATGACCTGCTTGACATGAACTAATAACCACTAATCGCTATGCAATAAAGAACAAAAGGGTTTGTTGCACAAAAGGTCTTCTATGGAATGAAAAAAGCACAAATGCTCTTTACTAGCAGGATCACTAATAGATGCTCCTCATCTGATCTGTATGGATTTGAGAAATGCTTACTAACAGTTAATGAAATTACCCTGGAAAATACAACTCCCAGAACAGCATTTCAAAACGCATGCCATAGCCTGGCAGCTTATGAATGAAATGCTCCACAGGAGTTTGTGTACATTTATTATTTACTACACCACATTAAGAAATAAGGCTACAAACGACAAGCTGATGCCCTTCCAACTGTGCTCACTACGTAATATGTGCTACCAGGGCTTTGCCTCTTGAACAGCTTCTCACTGGAGACATACAGAAGGATCCAAAGGAACCAAGCCACCTCTAGCACCTGAGTAACAAACTGCAGCTACTTCACCTTCACAAAGATTTATCAAGGGTGTTTTAAGGCAATTCAAAACAGTGCTTCAGATGGTTGTTAAACATACAACATATGCACACAGTGAACAAAAGCATGAGTCCCATTCCTGTCGTGCAGAGTTAGCACAGGAGGCTTGTGCTGCTGGAAGCCTCTGTGTAGGCAAAGGATCAGGAACCTCTCCCACAACTCATATCTCACCTTGCTCTACTCCAGATCTTGCTTTCAGCACACATCCCAAACCTGTACGTCACTGCTCATCTCACAGTGGCAGACATTTGTACATGACTGCTCACGTACAACCAAGAGCCAGGAACACTACAGGGTGGTAAGAAAAAGTCTCTTCTGTAAGCAGCCAGCAGCTCTTGTCCTTGATTTGCAAATACTCAGGCTCAGAGACTGTCCCTGACTTCTGAAGAACTACTCACATACCCCAGATTCTTCAGGCAGCTTTGAAATATCTGCAAGGTTTCAGGTTTAGCATACTCAACACTATCATAACGATATATTTTGAAGGGATTGGAAAAATGAAGAGCGTTCTAAGCTGTGATCTTCCAAACCTTGCTGTCTTCCTGACTTGGTTGCACTGGGAACATTTGATGCAGCAAGCATTATTGTGAGGACAAACCAATTTCCAAAATGGAACACACAAAAAAGCCCCACACAAAACTAAAGAAAAAACTAGAAACGTTTCAGCAGAGAGCTACTTGATTCTGTCAGATCAGTTCTTTGTGGTCAGGTGCCATGACCCAAAAGCGTCAATAAGAGAAATTAACTGCTGCATCTGTCTTCCACTGTGCATTTTTCTGCTAATAGGTACTGCAGCTTATCCTTGACCCTTGAGAAAAAGTGCACAGAATCCCACTGTGTCCATGACCCAGGTGACAGCGTGGAGAAGGAGGGTCATGTCAGAAATGCCCAAACAGCTCCAACAGTCAAAACTACTTGTGGGCTTGTGGCAGCTCCTGCTGTTAGACATCTGGATGGGAAATAGGAAAGAATCACTCAAGTAAAAGTCATTCAACCGACTCAAGGCTTCATACTCCCAACCCAGTGAGTTCTATTGGATCCACTGTTTGCATCTGCATCCATAATCTTGGTGAATTATTTCATACTGTGCTACCCTAATGGCCAAATCATAAGCGACCCACGTAAATGTTACCTCAAACTCTTCTCTCCACATGCAGATAGAGCTCTGCAGAGTTTCTATCCCCTGAATAAGATGACGGATTTGAATGAAGCAATGGAAAATATCAAAAGACCTCAACAATTCTCTTTGCTCTTCCCAGACCCGCTGACTACTGACCCACACCACACCTTGCCTTTCATCTGCATTAGCATGGAAAGTTGCTGCTTCCTGCACTCATGCCTTTTTCTTCTTTCTACTCTGACTTGTAGACAATAAATTCTCTGGAACATTAGACCCAAGCCTCGATGACCAGACCCTACATGCTGTACAATGTTTATACACATGCATTGGAACAGATTGTATGTACATACTTAAAGTCGTTGTAATCAGGAAATGAGCCATGAAATGAGTAAACGATGGCACATTAATAATCTTTTTTTCTATAGCTTAAATTAGAAACTTTGGAATTTCACAGCCAGAGACTTTTAAATAGGTCACAAAATGCAATAATCACACTTAATGATCACACTCGCATGCACTGCATCAGAGCTAGGAGTGGGTAAACCTGAGCAGAATGGATATGAACTGCTGGCACAGCCAAAAAAAGCATGTAGCAAACCTCAAGTGATTTTTATAGCAAAAACAAACACGCAGCCCAAGCCAGGAGCTTTTTCCTTTTGGTCCTGCATGTCAGAACTGAGCTGGAAGACTCCACGTGATCAGAAATTAACTGCTGGGCCTCTGACTCTTCCCTTTTAGCCAGCACAGCAGATTGGCAAAGGCTCCAGGTTTGACCACTTACAACTGGAGAGCACGTAATGATGAAAGGAAAGCACTTCCTACCTGAGGAATATGCTTTATTATTGGACTTGTCCACACAAGAAAGGACACAGGGGTTTCACCCCTAGCATACATCAGCATTTTTAATGACACAAACAAGAACCCACAAAGTAATCACAATCATCATCTACGCTCCAAACCTGGGGAGCCCCTCTAAGTTCAGGTGCATGCCTGTGTTCTCTTTACACCAACTAGGCTTTATGCATTATAAGCTTAAAGGAAGAAATCGTGGAAAGAATGAGAACTTCAGGGAAATGCACCATAGCTGCTAATTAATACTGTCCTGCCAAGCTGCTGAGATGTAACCAAAAAGCTAAACCAAGAAAAAAAATCAGCTATATTTTGTGTCAAACTGAGGAAACAAAGTCAATGTTTGTCTGCTGTGAAAGTACAAAGTCAGCAGGGGAGACTGCTTGGAAGCTTCTAAGAAAGCTACAGAGAAATGTTTTTTGGTTTCTTTTTTCCTCCAGTCAAAATTGGCTCCTTCTGAAAAACAAAGCAAGGCAAAAGATGAAAGGCCCTCTTTTCTGAAGCCAAAGATGAAGAATATAAAGAATATTAACGACTAACAAGTCTGCCCGTAAACGCCACGAGCTTAGTGGAAGTAGGGACAAAAAGGAAGAACAGGTCTGCTATCAACTAATGAAGTTTCTGATCTAATGAGCAGTGATGAAGGCTGATTGGGTCGTTTATGATTCCTTAGTGTTAGTTCAGAAGAACACAGGTTCCCTATGAAGGATAAAGGGAGAGGGAAAGATGCCATTATGATAAGACATGGATGGGAAAGCTCAGGGTGACCGTGGGTCTCTCACAAAGCATGGAAAGGCAGTAAGCTCCCAATCAGGGCTCATCTCTCCCCTCCCACCTCCGTGTGTGCACAGGTATACAAGATGTCTGTCCTGCAGAAGATTGAAAACTTGCTTCAGATTTGTCACGTGGCTTATATGGCACTTCTAGTAAATTCGGTTAGAAAATATTTTGTTTTTGTGAATCACATCTCCCAAAAGAAAGCTTCAAAACAGGCAGCTTCACCTTCATCATGGTTACTGAATGCAGCACGAAGCTGCCCGGCCACCACAGCTCCTCGGGACACTGTCAACCCCTGACACAGGAGGGATCTGTTGACCAAGGGCAGAGCAGCACCACAGGCTGTGCCCAGCCCCTCACACAACATCAGCACAAAGCACAACCCTCCACAGCTGCCATTCACCCATTTGCTTTTGAGACATTCTTTGAGCTTGAGGAAATGAGGCAAAACAAAGCCATGGAGAAAAATAAAAAGCCAGAAGTGACACTAAGCAAACTTGAGATTTGGAAACTGATTCATTTGCCAGTTCACAGGCATATGCACCTAGTGTGTCTGTACTTACCTATCTGCATAGGCTCGGGCTCTCTGCTCCGTAGAGGCATTCTGAATACTTTTAAATCAGCAAGAAATCAACCATCACTGCACTTGCAGGAGAGAAGACGGAAAAATCCTCCCAGCCTAAGATGCGACCACTCAGGTTAAAGGAACCTCCAGTCTGCAGCTCTCCTTACAGCAAGACAGAGCCAGAGCAGATAATAGAAAAATTACATTTGACATTCTTTTCCTTGACAGGCCATCTCACACTGCTGCAGACAAATTGTATTTTGGATTGGAATCTGATCCAGCAGATGAGATGAGAAACCCTTGTGTTAAATTCGGAGGCCGTGGGACTGAAATTTGGGGAGCGTGCTCGCAATGTAAAAGCTGGCAGCACTCAACAAAGTGCTGCCATGGAGCTCTGCCCCTGTCCTACAGGGCCAGGTATGCAAAGCTGCAAATTCAACGCCCAGCTCTGTGTGACACACAGCAGTCTCAGCAGATCACCAAGTTCTCTCAGCATCTGTCTGAGAAATGGGAATAACAACACATCCCAGCGGCATCACAAAGGCTTCCTAATGCTTGCAAGCACTTTGTAGATAAGGAACATCAAGACAGCAGTTGGCAGAAGGATTTTGGGCAGGCAGACAGACATAAATCCAAGCACTCACATCATATATGCTTTCAGACAAGTACAGCAGCAGATCAGTTCCCTGTATTTAGTGGTTGTGGGCTTCATCTTCTCAACATACTGAGCACTGCCTTTGATCCAAAAAATGAATCCAGGGAGTATATTCGCATGGTTAATGTTAATCATATGCTTAAATTCTCTGGATTTATGGAGAGAGTTAAAGAGAAAAGTGCTCCCCAACTCCAAAACAAATTGCCCAAAGAACTATTTAGGACACAAGGAAATCCCTCTGCTCTGCACCTGCTGGTTTTCTGCATCCCTGAAGAAACACACAGGTCTGGGGTGAGTTTGCTGAGACAAACCCTTTCTAACATCACCAACGTGACGCTGTTGAAAAGAAGCACCCCAGAGCACTTGAACAGTATACACAGGCAGAAAACGTCCTTGAGCAAGGAAAGGAGGAAAAACAAGCAAATGAAATTTGCTAAGAAACCCTTTGCATAGATTTAAACTTATGATTATGAATCAATTTCCTATTACTAATTCCATTATTTACTGTGTGCAGAGAGAGAACAGGTTTTCCCAGCAGATGGGCAGTGCCAGCAGGAGCTCACAAACACCACGAGCAGCACCTTCAGCATCATCGCCTCAACCAGAACCAGGGAGAACTTAAACACTAAGCAAAAAGCTCTTGACCCTCCCTCCCCTTAAAGCCTTGTTCATTAAAAGCATACACTGATCTCTCTCACCTCGTTTCTCTGAAATACCTGGCTCATTTTTACATCATGCTAGACTCCCGGCCAAGCTGGTGGCCTGGGGCTGTGCACCTCATGCACTGGCTGGCCAGGGGGGCAGAAGTGTCTCCTTGTTCCCTGCAGGTGCCTCAATCACTCCAGCAGGGACACAGCAGCCGTTTGGCACACGTGAACCCAGCACAGCATCAGGTGAGCTGAGCTCCACGTGGTCACACACGCACTGCTGGAGAACAAAAAGTGCTTCAAGCTACTTTCATAACTACAGCACGGCCATATCCCTCTCCAGATCAGTGTCAGCAGCACAAACAAATAACTGGCTTCCAGAGATGATTTTCAGAACTCTGTTCAACAAGCACACATAGCAAGAAAAGCCTCGGGCAATTAAAGGACAACCCAGCGCTTGATTGCTCCACCAGATCTGTACACATTACCCAGCTTACTCACAGCAGCATCATGCTTCACCAGCAGCGTGAGAAGGACAAACCCCTCTGTGACCAGCCCGAATCACACCAAACTGCTCTTAACCATCCCTACAGAATTTTTAAAATATATTTTAAGAGTCTTATTAAATAAATTTTTGGGGTAATAATAAGTTATTTCAATCGAGATCAGTAGGTAAAGTGTAATTTATGGTATAACAGAAATGTTTTCTCCTCAACAGATGACTTTTTGTGAGGCGTGCTGTATTTCAAGAGCACTCACCACTTTTAACTTAGTAAACCAGGGGGAGCTATAGCAATCATTTCCAAAGGGTTAACAAGGTAATTATCTTCCTTGGTTGACTGAATTAGAACTATACAAAATGTTGTGCTTCAGAGGAGACAGAAGTGTACTCCTACCCTCACCTGCCCTAACCCAAAACTGCCAGGGGATGGAATTACATCGCTGGGTGAGGCTGCAAGAAGTCCAAGGGAAGTCAGCACAGCAGTAGAAATGCTGGTTTTCTCTTCCTTTGCAAGACACTTCGCTATCCCAAGGTTTGTAGGTACTACAGAAAGCCACAATATACAGTTATTGCACCTCATTAGCACAAGCTGATAGATCCCAGCAATGGGGAAATCCCTGGGAGGGGGACCCAGAAGATGCCTCTGTGACTCCCAGAACAGGGGCATCACTTCTCATGATGAACAGGGTAAGTTGCAAAGCACAGCTTCGAGCCTGTGCAGTCTAAGAACATCTCTGACAATAAGTGAAGATCACACTGACATCTCCAGCGCCTTTTCTTTGTTCTCTAGCAGGAGCACTACTCTAACAGATCCTTCACTGCTAGGAACGTTCCTCCAGCTAGAACTCATCCTTTGCTCTACCACGTCTTCCTTGCAATCTAGGAAGAATTTGAGGGTAAAAAAGAAATGCACTCCCCATAGCACCCCCTTACCCGACCCTTCTCCATCCCAAGCAGTCCACTCCTCCCATCCATAATAAAGCAATGACTCCTTGCTTTATGCTCTTTATGGACTCCTGGAAAGCAGAGGCAAGGTGCCCCCAGCTGCACCACGCAGCAGTTATCCTACAGCAGGAGCTGAGCCTGTTGGCTTAGGAAGAGCAATTAACTCCCAGTCTAATTTCCTTCTGATCTAAGTCCAGAATGACTCCCATTCAATCAATTACTGACACGGTGTCACTCTGGATTGTGGTCTCAAATAGAGCTTGTGAAATACAGGCTCTATTATATCTAATCTAATACAGGCTTTTAAACTATGAAATACCTGTCCAGGAAATGACTTCTGTGCGATATAAGCATCAGTATTTTAGGTTTTAGCAACAACACGAGGTGTCCCAACCCTGCCTGGAAAGCTCAGGGGCAGGAAACTGACTTGAAAGACCAAGAGATCCGAAGAATACAACACAGTTCCTCCTCTGTGGAGGAACCCAACCTCTCAGTGTTTCACATTACACCAGAGCATCGGGGAGGGCCAGCACGGGTCCTCACACAGAGCACCAAACCCCCTGAGCTACGTGGTGCCACCCAGGAGCGCCCTGGGTATCAAAGCCCACGCTGATGGGCAGTGCAGCTGCTCCCATGCCCTGGTAATCAGGTGCTACGGACACGCTCCCGCTGTGAGCGCATCTCTGACATAACGTAGCACGACAATTTCTTCAGAGCCACAGAAATGCAGTGCATACCAATAAACCTGAACGCTGAAACCATTTCATTGTTCATAAGAATATGCACACTGCACCTGTTACGACCAAGGGCACTGCCTGTGCCTCGGAGCTGATTAATTCAGCCTCCACCAAACCTGGCTGCCTCGGAGGACTGCTACATTCCAAGAGCAAATAAAACACAGCAAAAAACCATTTTACGAAGATAAATCCTTACCAGATATACAGGGAGAGCTCTTTAAATCCGAGCTAAGGAAAACAATCCACAAACTGACATTTTTCCCTGAGCTTCTCTTACGACCGCGGAGTCAGTTTAAATTAAATTTAGCTGAAAGCAAATAACTCTCGGACTGACAGTGCTGAAGTCCTAGCCCGGAACAGCTGCCGGGGAGCCCAGCCCAGGACTCCGAGCAGGGGGAGGCAGCACGGGGAGCGCTGCCCGGGCCGTGCGGGTGCAGCCCGCGGGGAACCGCTTCCGCAGCGCCCGGGGGGGGGGAACCGGGGCCGGGAGCAGGTGGCGGAGGCGGGCGGGTCCCCACGCGTGGAGCGGGGCCGGGTTTTTAGGTGGAAAGGAAAAGCCGGAGGAGCGCGGGAGGGGGACGGGGAGCTGCGGCAGCGCGGTGTTGGGGAGCGGGCTACTCACCGAGCTACGCGCGGCCGCTGCCCCCGCTGCCGTCCATGGGGGCGGTGGGGCGACGGGAGCCCGCTGCGGGCGAGAGCCGCCCCGCGATCCGCCGCATCTGCACGCCGCCGCCGCGGAGGAGGAGGAGGTGGCGGTGGTAGAGGAGGAGGAGGAGGAGGAAGAGCAACCCGCGCCGCGCCGAGCCGCACCGCCCCGAGCCCCAGCGCAGCCCCAGCGCAGCCCGGCCGCAGAGCGCCGCCTGCCCGCAGCGCCCGGCACGGGACCGCCTGAGGCACCGCGAGCGCGGCCCGCGGGGCAGGTGCGGCTCCGGGGACGCGGGGCGGCTCCGGCAGCTGCAGCGCCCCAGGGCCGCGCCCGAGCTCGGGCGGGGAAAGGCGAGAAGCGGCTGTGCGTAACGTGGCCGGGCGTCAAGCCGCTCCGCGAGGGCTCCTAACGAAGTACAGCTGTTCCGTGATAGAATTATAGCGTCCTCCTCCTGGTAATTGGCTTTGGCAGTCGTGCTGATCGGAATCCCCTCCGTGCACCTTCCGTGCAGCCCTCTCCTCGCTCGGGGCAGTGACCAGGGGCCTCCTGTAAAACCGCAGCCAAACCCTGTCCTTGCCTCCCAGCAGACCCACAGTGTGTGGGAAAGGCCCTGCGTGTCCGGCCCTGATCCCCACCGTTAGAGAGCTGTGACTTTGGTGGATACCTTTGGCTCCTGAGTGGTGAAAATAAGGGACGGTGTTTATTTGTTTATTTCTTTAAGTATGTGTCCTTAGAAAAGCAGAATGACTGGGCTAGGCATTGAAAAAGAGGGCGCTGCATCTCAGATTTACAAACAAAAGGTTATCACAAATGTTCAGGAATGGTTATCCTCTGGAAGCACGGCACCTCGTTGGGACGGCCCCCATAATGCCCACATCTGCCTGAGAAGGGCAGCACTGGTCCTCTGCTGCTGCTCCCTTGCTCTACCTGTGCTCTCCATAGGCCAGGTATGCTGCAGCTGTTTCAGACACTCCAGTTCTTGCCAGATGAGTTTGTCTTTAAAGCAATTGCCAATGAGGACACGCTAATACAAGCCAGATGTGTGGGTGTTTTATGTGTGTATGTGGGGAAAATGGATCGAGCCCACCAAATCATCTTGCAGAGCACACACAGCCGATGCCAGGTTATGGTTTCCAGTCACTACAGGCCCTGGACCTGACTGCTTTCCCCCTGATGACTCAAAGCTGAAATGTGGGTGCCTCATGCCTGCTGACACTTGGGTGCTATGAGGAGTGTAAATACTCCAGATAAGCAGGATTAGGGAACTCTCCTAGCCCAGGGTGGATGTAGTCCTGTGAGCAAAGGCTGGCTTCCCAGCCCAAGCCCACAATAAGTCACTCTCCCACATTATATTCCCTGGCAGCACCAACATGACTGAAAGTGATTTTTACACAGTCCTAAATGTAGATCAGCATGCTTACCTTATTGACAGCGCCCTTGTTTTTCTTAGACTTCATGGTCCTTCCAGCAGGAGTATGAAGGCCTTCTTCTCCCTGCAGTTCTGCACACCAAGTATTTTTCACCTGTCTCTCACTGACTCATTTTCTAACGCCTTTCCAGGTGTCAAGCTGTTGAATGTATGACTTCCAAGGATGAGCTTTGTCGAAAAGAGGAGTAGTGAATTTGTTCTTCTGCAACCTCTGTTACGTTCTCTGTCCTTCACTGGTTATTCAAGGTAGATGGTTCAGAGCCAACTTGTTCTTCAGGGTAACTGTCCTCAGGCTTGGTCTCTTTCAGTGTACCTTTTGCATGTGTGCCCCTTTGCAACCATTTTCATGCCGTTTTCTTATCCTGGAATTAGAAAACAGAGAAGCTGAATTTAGCCAGTAATGGGTCAATCGCTGATTTTGTTCTTCATTTCATTCCATTTTAAGAATGCCTTCTTAAAGGAAACAAGGTAATGTAACTGTTTGATCCCAAGCAAGTAAGAACAACACCTTTTTTCCCCTGGTATGAGGCACCTGTCCAACTTTTTATTAACTTTGCTAATTGCATTAAGCATCACGCAGCGCTGAACAGTCCTTGGCTGCTAATTCCCAGATCACTGTAGTTAAGTTGACTGTTACACAAGTGAAATTCATAGCATGGAAAATAAAAAGGACATTTTAGACTCACACTGGCAAAGAACTGATCATAACAGTTCTCAATTCTGATCAGCTTCTGTCAGCAATCGTATGTTATGAACTACTGGGAGATGATGTTTAGGACGCTGTGCGACATGCTTCTGAGCTGTGTGGGTACAAGCGAGATTGACTGATGGATCTTACGTGTTCAGACATTTGGACAAACAAGAAACATCAATTTTCCACGTGTGAATATCTCATGGAGATTTCTATGCAGATATTTTGTATGTGCTCTTTCATTTTGTTACATGCGAACCTGATAATGATCTGAATTTACATACACAAATTACTGGGAGGTCTGGATCTGGCTCACCGGGGAGTCGTTTCTGGCGAGCAGCATTAGAGATAACTATTTAGACAACTATATAAAATGAAATCAGCACTTGTCAAGGGAAAATGCATTGTTATGAAAGCTGGAACTGGTATGTTCTCAAATAAAACTGTGAAAAACTTAATCAGAAATCCTTTCCTGCCACTCGCCTGCTGTACTGCTTTTCTTATTTCTTTCTCTCCTTTCCTGGGGTGCAAAGCTGTACCCAGAAGCAGAGAGCTGTGGAGGCAGAGGGAGCAGTAGGATGCTGCAGATGTGGAAAAGCAGTAAATCACCACTCAGAGCAGCGAGAGGCAGAGGGCCTGACTCCACACTGGTGGCTCTACCTGCACTTGTGTGCCCAAGGAGGACATCATCCATGATGTGAGTGCAACACACTTTGGGACTGGCTATGCATGCAGGGCAGGTTTGATCTGGAAATGTTGGTCTTGATACTTTTGGTTCTGAGAGCAGCTGAGACCTGAGATCTGCTTCAGAAATAAGAGAAGAAACAAGGTGACCTATGGAAGGAACTGCAATTGTCAGGCAGTGGATTCTGGATGACACATGTCTACATTTTCCATTTTTAAGAAGCACATTTCGAACCTGATTTTTTGGAATGGATATTTCTTTTTCTTATTTAATCAACAGGGTACCTAATGTACCAGGGTACCAACCAGAAGAAAACTGTATGGAAGCAAGTGGCAAATCATAAAAATCTAGTCAGGCCACTGATAAACACGTTACTTTATATATGTGTTTATAATTAGACTGCTTTAACATTCATTTCCATGCCTCATTAAAGACTATATGTTCTCAGGACCCTCACCTTTGTCCATTGCCTTTGTGGCACACAGTGGAGGTAGGTACAATTACTCAGCTTGGTATTTATGAAGTACTCCAGTGTACTTTGATGTAGCAGCATAGTAAATGCTCAGCAGCAGCTAATTGTCTCATTTTAATGCATTTTTAATGAGACACCTGTGAGAATACAAAAACAACACAATCCTGCAGAAAAACAATATTTTTCATTGGCTTTGCAGTCCCTCCTCATTTCTGACTTCCTGCAAAAGGGCTTTTTCATATTAACACACAAAGGGGCACTCTCTTAGCTTCAGCCAGCTATGTGACAGTATCGTTCTCTGCCACACCATGACCCACCATCTGTGGGCATGGCAGAATCTATAAACCACCATGGAGGGAATCCAGAGAGTAGAGTCCTCCAGCTGCAGATGTTCCACATCCCCATCACTTTTGTTTCTCTAGGCAACAAAGGCACATTGATGCTGCCAGCAGGCTGCAGAAGGTAAGTTTTTCATTCCTTGTCATCTGAAATGTATATGTAACTCTCAGATAGGAAGAAAAAGAGGTGGCAGAGGGTTGTAAGTGCACCTCCAGTTGGTGCTGGCCTGCCCAGATGCCTTAGCCTGCAGTCACTAACTGGTTTCAGCTGGTGAGAGCTTTGGTCCAAGCTCAGTAGCTGTGATGCTTAACAGTATAATGACATTTAATGCTATTAGCATACCAACAAACTGGTTTCTTTTTATTTTGTATGTAACTTTGCTGCTTAATTCATACAGGCCCTTGCACATCTGCAGTGCTTACAGAGACAAGGGGCTTGTTGATTCCAGCAGAAGGGCTCTCCAGTCTGTGCTGTGGCTGTGGTGGAGTGCCTAGCACAAACACTCAGGTTAGTTGCAAAACTACCCTTCAATTTTGCTGCTTCTGGGAAATGCCTCGGAGTTAGGTGAGATGGTTCCTTCCAAAGCGCTGCAAAGCTGCTGAATTTGTTTGAAGCAAGGGGCAGAGGGTCACGTTGCAACCAGAGGTCAGGGAGAGCATCACTTTTGGGAAATGAATATTGACTCACTGAACCTACAATAACAGCGAAGAAAAGCTCAAATCTCATAGCGCTTAATAGTCCTTTGTTGATGAAGATTATTTTGACAAGGCCTCCAGGAAACATACTTTCTCACTGCAAACCCATTTTCAGGCTGCTTTTGCCCTTAACTCCGTTTTATCTCTTTTTCTAAGATGTTTTTTTTTTTCCCTTCACAGATGAGATCCCAGTTTCTTTCCAGACTTGGACAATAGTGCAGTTGAAAAGGGTGACAAAACAAGCTTCTTCTCAAGCTACCACACAAAAGACGTCAGTCAGGATATTTACAACAAACACTGGCTCCAAATGCGAGGGCTCCCATTTCCTGGCAGTGTTGCTCTACACAGTGTTTTCTCTGGAAGGAATCAATTACATCAGTGGGCTCGGGAATGTATGTTGAGATGGTTTAATCAGAGTTGAAAATCACAGCACAGAAAGGGGCTTCAGTTCTTCTGGCTGGACACAACGTACTCCATTTGGGAGACACTAAGGAATTTCACTGATACCAGACACATTAGCTCATCTCCATCCAGTCTTAGCATGGCTGGTGGCAGTACTATGAACCTGATTCAGCAAAGCATTGTAGCACATGCATAACATTAATCTCTTCTATTAGACTTAGACATGTGCTCTGGGCTGAGGATATGCCACAATACCCACAGAAATCACAGCACCAGGTAATTTGTTTTGACCAGTGAATTCCTCTGCAGATAGAAGTTCTGTCATGTTCTCCATGCGTCTGTCTGTTGCTTGGCTCTCCCTGTTGACTTTATTCTTACACTTCTAAGCAGTTCTTCAGGACACAACACTCTCTTCATTATATTTTGTATAACATGAAGTACAAATAAGGCTGTGGTTTCTATAGCTCTAGTAACACCAGGTATTACAACAGGAATGGATTAAGTGCAAGCTTTGTTGCCTTCCTAAGTAGACGCTTACAGTTGGACCCTTATCTGTTTTATGTTTTCCTCAGTGTATGAAATGGGTCTTAACTCAACTTGCTTTAGATCCCGATGGGGCAAAAGTCTGTGTGTGGGATGACATCTATTTGAAAGGATCGATAGAAAGCGAGAAATGAAAATTAAAAGGTCTGGAAAACTTCTAAGACTTCAGCTGATACTTTGTGTAACACCAGGGTTGTAGTAAGATGACAGAAGCTGCATTCCTGTGTGACTTGACAAGTTATGGAAATGCCAAATGTTTCTGCAGTCAGCTAAACTGCTGATAAGAAATTAAAGCAGTGGTTAATTAGAGACCAGGTTCAAGGGAAAGCTCAGCTGAGCCTACAGAGTTATTGCTTCATTGATAGAGCATGAGATTTCAAAAGAAGCACTGAGGAAAGGCAGGTAACCTGCAAGAGATGGGCCAAAGCCCACTCTGTTCCATCAGTGTAAAATTTATCGTCAGTGGGAACAGATTCAGGCTCATAATCATCAGTAAGTTTCAGTGAATGCTGGAACTGGCTGCTTAATTGTGTGAGAGTTGCAAGAGAAAGATAAAAGTGGATCTAAGTCATTATCCAGGGGCAAGTTCTAACACTGCTGGACAAACATTTTGCTGAAGGGTCTTTCTTAGGCATTGGGTTTTTATCTGAATTCTATCAACAGCATTCCTGGGAGGAGGAAAAAAAACCACAAGAGTAAACCCTCACCAAGAGAAGAAACAGTATGTGTTTGATTGACAGTCATGCTTTGTTTTGTTTTGTTTTGTTTTAAATTAGTTTTCAAAAGAGATAGGGCCAAAGACCTTCTCTTGCAGAAGACCAAGGGTCACATCCTTTGCTTGTCTAAACCACGTTGGCTTCATTGACTCCTTTGTTGATTTATAGCAGTTGAGTGTCTCTACTGAAAGTATAGACCAGACCCAGACCCAGCAGCACAGCCAGCACTGCTCTTCCATGATTCCAAGTAAAGCATGATTCATACCCAAGCTCAGGAGAAGTGGAATGCAATAAGCAAACAGAAGAGAAGGTGAAAAGTAATTACATTTCCTTGACTGCAGATTAAAAAAAGAGGAAAAAAAGCCTAATGCTAAAAATTCTTCATTGGATTCTTTCTCTTTAGAAACCTGTTAACTACGAAGGCTGGCTCTTTACTGAATTAAGTTTTTTGGCAGAAAAATAAATATTGTTGTGGGAATTATTGGAACATTCATCTAATTAAAATCCTTAAACAGAAATGCACTGTTAATGTAAGGGCTATTGAGCTGAGCTGAAATATATAGATTATATTTAAACTGAAAGGAGGTAAATAATCCATCGCACTTATGTGATTGCCATTGGCAGAGAAGGAAGTAATGCAGAATTATGGTAAATGGTGCACCCAATAATGGAAGCTGTGGCTGGCGTCCCAGAAAGAGACACCACCCAGAAGAGGTGAGTAAAGGCAGTAGTAAGATAAATAAAGTAGTGACAAGACCAAGTTCATGATCTGTTTTGTTGACCATAGGCCTACACAACCATTCCGTGCACGCAGAGGCCTGGCCAAAGACTGAAATTGCAGGGCATGGAACGCTGTTGTGGAGAAGCCTTGGCTAACCTGACATTATGGGCTGTAGGCTTTTTGTCCTGCTGTGTGACAGGCAGGTGGGTGTGCATGTGTGTACTGGTGCATGGAGTGCTCTCCATTTCAGCCCAAAGTGGAAGGAGACAGTTTGCTTTAATTAGTTTTAAGTGGTTCAACTTACATAACCATTAATTTCACAGTTACAGGTTGAGTTAGTAGATAGTGTCAAAAGAAAAATTAAAGAAAAAAATATACGTACAAGAGTAGAAAGGGTTGCTGCTTTGTGCTACAGAGGAGAAGAAAACTTTCTACAAGATGGACAGAGCAGCCAACTTTAACAGGAATTACCCCACAAGGGCAAAGTATTTGACAGAAAGTGATTTTTATTTTTGCCACAGAAGATATTAAGGCTCAGTGTCTGTGATGGAGTCTTTCTAACTTCAGAACCAGCAAAGCAATACTTTGTGTCCAATATCAAGTCACAAAACAATTTATTTGCCTTTTCCATCAGAACACACTGTTCCTACAGGGGCATAATTTTACAGCTCAACACTCGTGCTGGCTCTGAAAGCTTCTATTAAGACGGAAATCTCCCAGATAATGGAAAAGTGTCTTAGGCCCCATTCTCTTGGATCTCAGCTGCCATATGTCCATTCGGGAGTTTATAACAAGCTCATCTTTGCAATAATAGAGAGACTTTATAAGAGGTCTTAAAAGGCCAACAGTTTCCAACAGCATCCCAGTCCACCTTCCTCCACGTTTTCCTCCATCATTTCTAGGAATCAGTCATCACTGCAGATCAGATCTGCTAGGGATGAGAGATCTTGCACTGACTTTGGGGGGTGTCAAGATTTCATGTTGACCTCTTGTGGCAGCATACATTGCAGCCCAAGGGTATAACTGCACCAGCGCTGCCCACAGGAGCACTCACTGCAATACTCCCATCTCTCACCTCCGTACCTGTGCTGCTCTCTGACTGCAGCTGGCTCTGGCTGACCCATGGGCAACTCAATGAACAGACCTGAGCTGCTCACAGCAGCCTCTTCACTGTTTCATTTCCCCACTACGGGACCACTGGTGTTCCAGAGCTAGAGACAGCACTACAGAAGTTAAACCAGAATTCTCCAAGCCAATCCACTCAATCACTGAAGCTGAAATCTCCTGGCAGCAGCAGTCCATGCCTACAGATCTTCCCAGCTGCAGCAGGGCATCCAGACCCACAAGCCAGGCTTTCCCTGGCAGCAAATCTTCTCCTGCTTTTCCCATGAGAGAGGATTGCAGACCTACGGCTCTTTTACAGAAAGATGGATAAATACAGGAGAAATCAGAAATATGGCAGATAGCTGCATTTCATTACTTACTGGTTTAGTTATCCAGATAGTTATACTTACAAAGTGATAGCAAACATTGTTATCTCAGTGTACTGGGCGGGTGTGAAGTATAACTTGAAGGACACTCTCAAAGCTGCTACTGACTTCCCTTAGGTTGTAGATTTCTCTAATGCAGCTGAATTATCTTCTTTATTACTATACTGGATATGAAGGCTGGGTTTACTTAATATCCAAAGATGCTGAGCCTAGACAGGTGGCAAGACAGCCCTTCATCAGCAGATGGAGGAAAAATACAGCCTCTTTCTCTGGTGTATTTGTTTTAACATTTTTCATTGCCAACATTCAATTAGTCATCAAGGTTAATTTTTAGCTAGAGCTCTTTGCAAGGACTGTCTTTCTTTCCTCCTCTCTGCCAGAGTTCCCCATGCATGGAGTCTTTGTATTCAAAGAGGTGGGAACTGACCTGGGGAAAAGACAAAGCTGTCATCTCCTCTCCAAAATCTACTCAAGAGAGCAGGCAGTGCACTGGGCTGTGTTAGGACCCCCACATGGACCTAAGTCTTGTCCAAAACAACAACCCCAGCCAAACCACCGATAATATCTGCTCTTAAATGTCAAGCAGAGGAATTCAGTCCAGATGTGTCACTTCCTCTGCTAAAATCGCATTTTGGCAGCCCCACTGTCCCCACCAGTCAGAACTAGCTCCTGTTGGGATTCTGAGTGGGTTTACTGCAGCTCAAAACTGCTGGGAGAGGCTGAGCAGGGCCACTTCAGAAAGAAGAAAAAAAGAAAGGAAAAGCCAGCAGTCATAGTTCACACATGAACTCATTTTTTTTCTCAGAAGAAAAACTCCAGATTGTGAACCTCAGATCTCTTCCCAGCAGAGTACTCTTATCTCAGCCCAGACTGAAATGGGGCAGCTGGGATGGGATCACTCCTTTTCCTTCTGTTACACGGAAGCTATGGGAAGACCAAGCCAGGACAGATGATTTGTCTGCACATTTGTCGGCCAAGGAACTTGGACTCCTGCAACATAAAAACACTACAATAATAATTCCTGCTGTCCAAGGGAGCACATTAGGGAATGTAAAAGCTGGAGAGGAGGGGGAATACTTGTTTCCCCTTCATGTGAACAAAAGACTCAATCCAGTCGCTCAGGGCAGCAGGCAAAAACAGCACATGTTCATGCCACACGACCTGCAAAAACTGCAAATCTCCTGATGTGGAGCTACCTCAACCAAAATTAGGTGAAATAACAACACGCTCGGCTGCACAGGATAGACTTGTGCCTTTGTATCTCATTTGGGGATTTATCTTCCTTGACACTTTAGAAAAAACAAGCTCTGTTGTTTGCATTCAAACGTAAAACAAGAAGCAATGGGAGAGGATTGTAAACAGCTCCTTACAAGAATTTGCTGTAGGGTCTCTAAGCAAGCAGAATAACCTGCCTATGAAATAACCAGTCAATATAAGAGGATACAGAGAGGCCAAATTCCTAGCAATAGATTCTGTCTGTCCAGTCAAACTAGAAAACACCATCAGGGAAAATTAAATTGGAAGTCTGCTTGGTCTTGGTGCCGGATTGTATTTTTAGAGCTGAAGTACATCCAACAGGGAATGAAGTCATACAAAATTTCATTAAGCAATAAAGGAGCCAGAACTGAAGTTGGGCAGAATGGGCAGAACAAAGCACAGATGAGGAAGAGTTTAAAGGAAATGTGCTCCAAAGGAGAAAAACAAACCTCTCTGAATGGCAGGCAGGGAAAATCTTTTTTCAAAGTATATTATTCTGTGATTAAATGATAAATCTAGGCATTATGGTATTTATTCCTGACAACATCCAAAGCTTTTGTGTACATTGCTTAGAAAGTCCTCAACTATTTGGCAAACAGGACAGAAGGAGAAGTGTCAGCTGTTAGGGGCTCCCGCTTTGAAGACAAATAGACAGCAGACAAAGAAGCAAGGAAAGGCTCTATGGTTTCAGCTGTGTGGCCACAAGCCACTTCTTTGTAGCATATGGCGTACACTAACAGGTTTATTTTCCATGAGGAGGATGTATAAACTGTCTGCAACTGCTCTTCACACTTGTCATTCTAAGTCAGAAAATGTTTCCAAGGCATCCTGCATAAGCAGCCCCTTGGTTGAAATTGAACAAAGAATCCATGGGCGTCTTGCAGGTGATTTGTGGTTGGTCCACACAGGAGTGTGGGGAAGCACCCAGGGAGGTTTATCACCGAAGCTGACAAAGGCGTCCGGACACAAGATGAAATGAGAGCATTGGAACGAGGAGGGGCAGGGCTGGAGGGGGCACTGCTGGGAAATGAAGCTAAATTCAGGTCAGGGAAGAGAAGCAGCAAGTGGCAGCACGGCGCTACAGCTCTCCCCCAACACCAGGCAGTGCCTATGGGCGCCGGGGCTGCCAGCACCTGCTGCATCTCCCCCAGGCTGCAGCCTGCCCCGAGGCCCGTTAGACACCATGATTAATATGCAGGGACTAAACTGGCTGGCAAAGATAATCACACAGCAAGTCAATTGGCTGGCAAAGTTAATTATGCAGTGAGTCAAATGAGTGGCAAACCAACTGACTGAGGCAGAAGAAAGAAACATTTGGCAGTGACAAATGGCAAAACAAGTTACTTCGACAGGGGGTCAAGCAGGCTGGACACGAGATGTTTCCCTGCGCAGATGCTGGCGGGGTGTCAGCACAGCCACTCCTGGCACTGCTCCCTGGGAGGAGAGCTGGAGGCACTCAGCCCTATCTGCCTTCTCTTCTGCTGTTCAGTTAGCTGTGACCACGAGTCATTCTCTCTGCCTTAGGACTGCTCTCTGTCCCCACTGCGTATCAGTTGAGGATGTATTTTGCATTCTCTGCAGCTAGGTATAAAATGAGCATATTGACCTGCAAGGGAAGAATATGAACCAAACCCGAAGCAGCCAATGGGTACACCTCACAGCACAGGGCTTTGAGATATCTTTGGGAAATAGTACATATTCTACCTCTAAATATCCAATATATATGGAAGTACACTATACATATGGAAATATTATATTGCCAGAAGAGTAACAGACTTACACTGACCTGCCAAAGCCTCAAGAGAGGCGGGTAACTGATTTTTTTCTGTTCTTCACAATATATAAGTAAACCCAGAAGTGCAGAGATTCTCAGCAGGTTGGTTTTGGTTCTTTGTTACATAACTCACGAGAACGTCACAGCTACAGACCGAAAAGTTTATGGACTGCCTAGAAATCAAAGAAACTAAGATAAAACAATTGAAAAACAGATGTTCAACCTTGCAATAATTTTGGTTAGCATTTACTCTACTGGCTGGTTCGCACCATTGGACAATGGAGGACTCTGAGACTACAACTGTAGGGAAAGCTCTGGTATCTATAATGCAAATTTGCACTCAGTTGCTCCAACAAAACAAAATAAATTGATGCAAACTTTTCTTAATTGCCCATGAAGATAGTTTTTCAAGACGATACCCACTGTCTGCCAAATAACACAACATTTTCAGATCTTACTCTTGCACTTATTTGAAAGCAACATATTTCATTTGGGATGATTCATGCTGGTGTGGATGAGATTAAAATAAAAAAAGAGGAGGAAAGCAAAACAAGGAAAGGCAACCCCAAAACACCAGGCAGTTTAAAACAAATAACAATAGCAGAGAATCACTGTGGTGCATGAAAAATAAATCCTTTCTAGGTCATGCTTAAATTTGCATTAATGGCCTTCTTGTCAAATTATCTCAGGGGAACTTCAAATTAGCATGCAAAAGAAGCATGATACAAACTATAGCAGTAATACTTGTTTTATTTACCAGAACATTTTCTCCAAAGGAACTAAATATGAGAATTTTCAGGGATCTGACTTTCATCTTCGTAAAAGAAGTGCAGTTGGGAAGAGCTCACTGTAATTAGCAGCTAGTCAAATAACATAAAATTCCTCCCTGTATTTACTCAGCAGTGTGTACTTTAATCATGGAAAACATTAAACTGACCCTAACCATCTCCTGTAGACCAGCTCAGGAGCTCATTTCTTCAGTTCCTGGATCAGCTCTTGGGAAAACAAATCTTACCAAGCACACTTAGAAGCAAACACAGGGTATTCCCAAATCTGCAAATGAAAAGAAATTCAATAAATAAGACAGGGACTAAAGAAAAACAAAGTCATAAGCATTTCATCTGCCACTCTGATGCGTAAGCAAGATAAGGTCACCGAAGGATTGTTGCTGCTGTTTTGGAGTGGCAGGGTTGGGTCCAGATGAGATTAGGGAGCTGGTGAGGATCCTGACTTGTCTTGTTGGCTGGAGCTCCAGCAGCAGTGAGTGAGTGGCTATTACAGCTGCTTCAGCACAACGTGTGGGGCACTCACTGCATCAGGATTTTGATCCATGCACTCTATCAGTATCAAGTGAGACCCCCAATTCTCCTCTTCTTGTCATGCAGCTCTACAGAATGTGCATGTTATCTTTAGGACTCCATGCCTCAAGTGGTGCTAGGAGGTGGAATCTGGAGGCTGTGATTACACTGCTGCCTCTCTCTGAGCAGATCAACTCCTCAATAATGTGTTGTTCTGTTTTTTCTTTAGCAAATCTGTTAAGCTTTACTCCATAACCAACTAACTTCCTGCTTGCACAAAGAACCCTGGAGATAAAAGATGGACTTCTGCACCTGATGCTGAAGGGTGTGTGATACAAGGATATAAAGGCTGCCTGACTGGCAGAGGGAACATCACTGATGTGGTTGTATCCAGGCCACAACAGGGAACTTCACCAGGAAGCCACTTCTCAAATGCCAAAATCTCATCGCCATACCAGCAATATTCCAGATAGAAGAACACTGCCATTGTCATCACTTTGGGCTGAGAAAAACTGAAATATACTCTTTGAATTAATAGTCACCTTTAATAAGAGCTTAGTGCTGCCAAATTCTTGGACTTTCTTGAAACTCCTCTGAATTCTGAAGCTTCAGACAAATCTTTGCAGCTGGAGTGGGAGTAGATAATCCAGCCCAGACAGTGCTATAGGGAAGAGCTCTGGCAGGGCAGACACAAAGCACTGTGGCTGGCGGAAATATTCACAACCATTTTATGGAGTCACCATGGGGCACAAGGCAGTAGAAAACTCGTGCTCAAAGACAATTTAAGACCAACAGGTCAAGACACGAGAAAGTGGCTAACAACTTGTTCTTGAAGAATTAGCACCTACAGTGACTGCACAGCTACCTGCTTTCATCCTGGTGTTCAAATGATGAATTTTGGAAATGTTAAGTCCTATATGTCAACCAGGTTTGATCAGCAGTTCCACACTGCTCCGTCACGGCTTCTTTCATTATCTGCCACCCATCTGTACTGTTGGTATGCTTGGCTCTTTTACAGTGTTGATCATGTCTGATTTAAATGCCAGGTTACATTAACAGCTCCGAAACCCAAACGGCCACGCAAGTCCTGAAAAAGCGGTTGGGCTGCTTTGCTGTTGTTATGCATTGTATTCCTCTCCTCATTGTCACTAATTCCAACCTGAGAATCATTTCTGGGGGACATCATCAGCCACCGAACACCCCAGGGCATCGCAGCAGCCCACAGAGCTCACACTTCATGCCAACCAAGCAGCCGCTCTAGAATGTGTGGAGCTTGTAAGGTTTCTGGGCATCCCTCCTCCCAGTTATTCACACCAGTGACTTCTCCATACAAGGAATTAGGAAGAGGAAAAAACTTAGCTTCTCCTCTGGCTTCTGATTTAATAAAAGCCTTTAAAGTTCAGTGAATTCAAAGAATGTAACCTTTGGGGCTCTCGTGAAGAATAATGAAAATAATAAGAAACTATGTTTGTCACATAAGTGTATCCTTAAAACTGCTAGAACCCTTAGCTGCTTTCGTGGAAACTTAAACCAGAAGCAGCTCAGAGTCTTGTCACACTGCTATAAGATTAAGTAGTCTATTAATCAGAAAACAGATTAACAATACTTTGTTAAAACTAATTACGTGAGGAAAGGCAGCCTGTTGTTGCACTGCCAAAATATTGGATTTTTTTTTCTTTATTCATTGCACCATTTTAGACCAAATGTTTTGGCAGCTTAATTAGAAGCAGGTGGTATAGTTGCCATAATTACATAGAAGTCCTCATATTTTGTCATCATGCTTAATTAGAGCAGTTGATTTAGCATGAAAGGAAAACATCCTGTCCAACTGAATATTGCAGCAGCCTTTATGGCAGACACAACACACCTTTAGATGGGAGCTGCCTGTTTTAGATGGTACCAGGTGTTTACTTCAGGTTTGGGACTGCACTGCCTTCTCCAGTGGAAAGTAGTAAAATTAAATTGAAAGTCATTATTCGCAAATGAAACCCAGGCCTGCTGCAGTCAATGGCAAAATTCCCATTGACTTAATGGGGACCAAAACCACGTTGGCTTTCCTGAGCAAAGTAAGACTGATTCTGATTTACTCAGGACAAATATGGGACAACTCCACAAACATAACTGAGAACAGAATTTAGCTTGTTAATCTCACAGGAGTTGGGCTGACTGTGTGGAAAGTAGGGCTGGATGTGACTTGCTGTGACATCTCAGGACTTCAGCCCTCCACTACCTCTGCTCTGAAAGTGGATAAAGACATCACAAAGTCCTGGTAAGATGTTGTAAAAAGAGTGGTCATCTTCAGTACAGGGTCATAAACGAAGGCTGCAGCCCCTCAATTCATGCACCTGAGGGTCTGAAAATATGACAGATTCAGCTGCTGTAGCCACCACCTTCATAGACCTAGTTTAGAGTGGGACATCAGCTGGGGCACTGCACCAGCTGGTATGAATGGGAAATTCACATCTCGTGCCAGCTAACAGGCTGATTTTTCAGAGTGAGGGAGCAAGTGTAGATGGCAAAGTAACAATCTGTATGGCATAAGCAGCCAGATAACCTCTCAGCCTCAGATGGTGCTTCTGGGTGAAAGAAATCATGCTGCAGCACACAAAGGACTGGTGCAATCTGCATCACATCCAGCAATTTTCAGCACACCAGACTCAACTCCGTTCAGAAGCACCCAGGCTAACAGGTCTCTGAACACACAGCACACACTACAGCTGATCCTAACTGAAACAGATAGAACAGATAATGGCATTTTTAACACCTTTGCTCTCTTTTCCACTTCTACCATTCCATTTTTTAACATGCACATGAATTATCACTGTGCTCCTTTTAACATGCACATGAATTATCACTGTGCTCCTTACACTGAGCTCTGGGGGCCCTGCTATGGAGCTCCCTCTGATTTGGATATGGTGCTTTACATTAGAGAGCTATTAATCAAAATCAGTACTACAGACTGTAAGTAATAAAGTCCTTCAAGCACCACGCTTCCCTTACACCTTTTCATTTATCCCAACCATCTTACACTGCCCGTTCAAAGTTAGTGACAAGATTCAATTTCCCATCTGTGCTTGCTAACTTCTTGCTGATCCTAGAGGTTTTAGACCATTCAATCCAGGTAGCTCTTCTGGGGGAATGGGGTCACGTTAACATATTTCAAAGAAGAAACCAGGAAAATCACTTGAGGAAAATGCCCAGCTCCCCATGACCCCTTAGTCATTTGGGAGAAAAAAAGAAATTAATGCTATACCTCTATCTGCTTACCCAAAGGATATTTTGATTCCACTGTCTGGGGCTATTTCCATGAGCCTGATTCTGATGCTGCATAATGTTTGGGAGCTCAGGTTCTTATCAGACAGAAGATCAGAATTTCCCCATTTCAACTGGGCAGGGTGCCAAAAGAACTGGGAGTAAATCCCAGCATAATCAATGATACATTTTATCCCATTTCTGAGCATGCATCAACTTCAAATCCTCGTGGCTATTATGATATCTAATGCCAATAACCTAGTAATAATCTTATTACAGCTGTAGCTTCAATGAAGTACTTAAAATGTCACAAAGTCTTACGAGGTGTAATCAATTTAAGTGTAGATTATCAGATTTGGGGTGTTTTCCATATACATGGCTAATAAATCCTGAAATGTACTTTAAAAGCCCAACAACAAATAAAGATGATGAGGCTATAAAAGACCTTATTTATTTAAGAAATTTTCATGGCTAAAAAAACCAGCAAGTATATACTGGCCTTTGTGTAAACTCTGAAGCTTGCAACGAAGAAAAAGTCTCACAGAATATATCCCTGGACTTTTACATTTTCAGGAATAGAACCAACTTGTCTGGCAGCATTTACCTGAAATGAGCACTCAGCCAAAAGCAGAAACAAGAGTCAGGATGGAGACAAAAATTTGCATTATTTTTTCTGTTTTGCACAGAGAGAAGAGATGAGAAGGCAGAATCCAGCAATTGTTAGAGTAGTGGTTTGATCTGTATTTCTGCATTTCTGTTTTGGATAGAGTCCAAGCACCAAATGAGAATACTCTGTCCTATACTACAAGGGAGTTTTAATCCACCCCAAATTAAGAAGCAGCAGCAGCACCCTTCCCTCGTGGCAGTGTGCATTTAGCAGAACACTGCAGTCATTTCCCTCTTTTCTGAATCCACCACTACTACAAAGAGCCTCCGTGCTTCCTTTTTATTATTTTCCAAATGAAATGGCAGGGAAGTTTCCCCAGGGGAGAACTCACCACTCCGTCCTACAAGCTGGCTCAGCATGCAGCTGAGTGGAGGCACAAACACTGTCGAGCCTCCAGCAGGAACAGCAGTGCCTCTGAAGGGCTCAGCCTGAGCTCCCAGGCACACGGCAGGACTCCATCCGCACTGGCATTGTGCTGGGACCAGGGTAGTTCAGGTGCTCCCAAGCTGACGTCCAGGAATACAACACAGGCAGCTGAACTTCCCTCTATACAAGCGTACTGTTGAATATGTACAGCAATAATGATAGTAAATTAGTAAAATTCAAGCTTGGGTAAAAATCAGCTTGTTGCAGCTGGGCTGAAACAAGGCTGACTCCTTTAATTTCTGAGAGAAGGGAAAAATCAATACTGTGCACGATCACAGCTGGGTGCCACATTCCTCACTACAGCATTTTGTTTTAATTACCCAGACCTTTTCTATTTAAATGAAAGGTGTTTCCTGGAAAGGGAAGAATGGCAGACAACACAAAAAGTACATCTGTAGATTTTAAGATGATATTTAGGATGGCAGTAGCAACAGGTCAGAGTTACTCCACGTCAAATTCTCAGAGTGTTCGAGCTGTACCTTTGAGATATTGGATGTCTGAGTGCAAGTGATGGATAATCCACCTCCACCAGAGACTTTGATAATAATAACCACCCCATCTGTAATAGCATATCTTTACATCCCAAATGAGAAAGTTATTTTTGCTTGACAGATATGTGGAAGTCTCAAAAGCAATGGGCTTGGTTTCCTCATGGAAAACGAAACCAAATACTTTGCTCAGCTTCATGAAGCACCCAAGTGGACCAGTAAGCTCATTATTCCTCTGTTCACTGAAGTCTAGAATGTAGTGCTTTGAGAAACGCTTAAGATTGGGTTAAAAAGTGTATTTATCTTAAAATCACCTAATGTAAAAAGATCCCTATCAGTTTTATTCACTATATATTTTGTAGGAAAAGAGAATACAAAGCATGTGTTGCTTAGGCAATCCTTATTTCTGCCTTGCCAGCTCAAAGAAAATTCACTGATGCCACCACACTGGCACAATGTGGGTAAGGTATGGATGTAATAACTCTCTGGTATGAAAGAGATATTGTATGACTTATTATAATATTATCATTAGTATGTGCTCTTTGATCATACACTATTGTATGCTGGTTGATTCACATCCCACATAAATACCAATAAAGAGGGCGTAGTTCAGCCAATGCATTTCCTTTATGAAAGCCTTGTAGCAATGGTTGTAACTTGTTCCTTGTTGCCCAATACTGACATCACTACAAACTTCTGGGACGGGGTAGCAGCCATCTCCCTTTCTGGTTCAACCCTCTGCCTGCAAGAAACGTCAGCGCAGAGTTGTAAGGTGCACAGCTGTAATTATGAGAGAGGTACACTGACCACACTGCTGTGAGTGGTACCTGAAACAGCAATTAAAGGGTAAGGAGATCTCCTGAGCATGCCTACTTCTGGTATTTCCCTGCAGTGCTCAAGCAAACATGAATTAGAGCTTTCCTTGATCCAAAGACAGTTCACTTGTTTCTTCTAATGATCCCCACTGCTACTAGCTTGGTCCAGTGTCCCTCAGCAGAGGAAATACAAATTCCCAGTACAAAAGCACCCATGGAACAGGAGGAACTCAGTGCACCACGCACTGAGGTGTCTGCTTGTTGAATGACAATCACAGAATCACAGGGATGCGACGAGGAAGACCAAAGCTAACCTGGAATTAGATTCAGCAAAGGAGATAAAGGATAATAACAAAGGTTTTTTGAGTATGTCAACAGTAAAAGAAAGACTAGGGAAAATGTGGGTGCCCTATTAAATGAGGGGGGTGTTCTGGTAACGGGAGATGCAGGAAAGGTGGAGATACTGAATACCTTCTTTGCTCCTGGCTTCACTGTGGGAACTCCCCCTCAGGACTCCTGGACCATGAAGGTAAGTGAGAGGATGTGGGGAATGGAAGGATCCCCTTTGGTCAGGGAGGAGATGGTCTGAGAGCATCTATGCAACAGAATGGCCATGCTAGCATAGGCTCCTTTCAGTAACAGGCTGGTGTGGGCACATGGGACAGCTTCAGTGTTTCCTGAGTTTGCTGAACAAGGCCATTACTCATTAGTCCCACCGGTTTTCTGTATGGACTGCAGTCCCACATCCACTAGGCTTAGCAAGTGCAAAGTCACTTTTGACAGGGACTTGAGTCCCAAATGTGAAAAGTTGGGTGTCCCATTACCAGTCCCCCAAGCTCTCTTGTCGCTGCCTTATTTTGCTTTGATGCCTTTAGCTGTACTTCAAAAGCTTTGACCCTGAAAACCTTAATCAACGAAATCAAAAAGAATTTCACTTGATTAAATCAAAAGCAGATTTACAAGATTAAAGACAGTAGAATCAGGAATTCAGGCTGAAAATGAGAACTCTCAAGTGCTCAATATACAACAAAGAAATATAGACTTCCTTATATGCCTGGGATGGGGATTTCTAAGTAGGTGTGACGGAACAAGGCATCCAGATCCCATTGAAACTCCTGGGAGTCTGGAACCTAATTGCATTAGGGTACTTTAAAAATCTCAGTCATGCTTATTAATTGTCTGTGATAAAATTTAAGTGATATATTTGCCCTTCTCTTTTACAAAGCAATAACCCAATTAACGTGTGGATAAACTAGGAGGCCAAAGGGAATTGGATTATGTCTGAGGAAAACAGAGGAGCAATTAAAGTATCACTTTTATAGGACAGATTGAATTAACATAGTAATGAAAACATTCCTCCCTGCTTGGGAAGAGGGGGCTAAGTCTCCTGTTATGTCTGGGGATTAAGAGCAGCGAAAGCTCTTTGTCTATCTGTTGACATCACAGCCATCAGTTCACTGCACATGAAGTATCTATACAGGAAGACTGATAAAACAGGGTTTAAAAGAGTAAAGGTTCATGCACCTCCTTCTAATCCAAAACTCCACTCTCCTGCCAACCTCAGACTCCACACCCAGGGGATGCTGCTGCCCTGCTTCCAGACAGTACTTTAATTTGGAGTCCAAATGAATTCTTTAATTAACTTTTAAGAAAGCAACTTCTACCTAAAGCAAGTTCATTAAACACATGAATCCAACACTGGTCATAATTTGCCCTCAAAATTAAAATGATGCCTCCAGGAAAACATAAGATTGTCTTAGAAACCCATAGAAAAATATAACCATAAACCAAAATGCCTTATGGCAACAGAGCAACCTTATTTTACCCAGACTACCAAACCTATGGCAGGATTGTAATTCTGATGTATGAACACATTTGGCTTTACTAAGTATAAAAGTCATGAGAGGAAAAGAGCATACACCATGGTTATCGCTAGCTTGTGGCTTCCCTCTCTGTATTGTCCAAGTGCCAGAGTCTAGCTTATAGCTCAGACAGTAGCACTGGTATGCACAATGGTACAAAATGAATTATTACTTGGTGCAGCAGAATGGCTTCTGAAATCATGGTGATAATCCTTAATAGTGTATTTTGCAGACTACGTTCCCCAGAGTCATAAGGATGCAAAACAGTGCTGGAAATGCATTAGCAAGAGAAAAAAAGTCTTCCATCTCTCTTATGACTTTGTTAAAACACTGCATTTTGCTTTGTCTATCCTGGGATGTAAGTTTAGCTGTTGAAATATTAAACAAACTGACAAGCAAATGAGTTTTGCCAATGAACAGACTTTAAAATTTAAGGATAGAATCGGGTTTATCTTAGTACTAACGTATCCCTGCTCTTACAGGTTGTCCTGCAATAAAGGCACAAAATCAAAGGCACTTCACAGTAACTGAATCCTCCTTCTCAACCCTACTTCCAGAGGCAGGCAACAACTGCTAGGAATGGTGCTACTCAGCACAACTGAATGTCAGCACCAAATGCAGTCCTCCTCTCGGCCTTGCTTCAACTCTGACATTCATCACCCCTTGAACTGTACTACCTTTTTTTTCCCCTATTTGCCACCAGTGGGTTGGACCCATGGAGAACCTGCCCCAGTCTTATCAAGACACTTACTTGCACTTGAATCAGTCACAGTAAACAAACATAAACTACTCATCTGAGATGACCAACGGTGAAAGCTTGTGGCTGATGTTTGTCCTTGTCCCTACAGTTGCTGTGATATGCCCACTTCATTCTTGTGCTGTTTTACCCTTGGGCCCTGTGGAGCCCAGCTGTGCACTCCTAGAGATAGATGTGACATGAACTGACCCTCTGCGCAAGCCAGGAAGCTCCACATCAAAGATACTGTGCTTGTTTCAGAGCTGGCTGCTGGCTGACTTTGCCCTTCTCATTTAAAGTTGATTTGATCCCATAGGTTACAGAGCTTGAGAAGACTGCAGGGGATACATGGTATTAAAAAGCAGAAGAGCTAGGAGACACCAGCCCTGAAGATTCCTAACCAGAGCTGAGCAATGGGTATTGAGCAAAAAATATAGAAGGTTATGAATTACTGAGAAAAGAGAAGCCTTTTTCATGCAAAACGTCCTTAGCAGAATTGGATGAATCACACTGACTGCAAACTGGATTTTTAAAGATATTATCCTGGTTTGGACCAATCTCAGTCCCTATGAATGCACCTGTTATTCCTAAATATCCATCAAATTTTGGCAGACATTAATTTCAACTGGTATCTGCTTACTGTCACATATGCATATGGTCAAGATGTTGTTTCCTCTTGTCTCAGTGGCTAGAATTTTCATTTGCTTCACTACAGCAAGTGAAGTCCTACACTCTCCTCGATATTATCACTACATTTCAGATACCAGATACCAGAAATATTAAGACCACAGAGAACAGGAGATAAGAAGCACAAAGATCACCCTGGCGGTAAGGAAGAGAATGCAATTTTCCAGATCCAGTCCAAAAGGAGAAGCTATCAATGCGTTCTGAAAGAACACCCTCTTTCTAAAAAGTTAGTCTGTTGGAAGAGATTATAGCTAGAAAAACTGGACTTTGGAGGTCTGCATTCAAAATCTACTCACACATCTCTCCATCACCACCCAAGAGAGAGCTGACATTTCCACACATTGCTAAAACCTGAGCTTGCCTGGAAAGTCATTATACAGAAGGTGCAGCCTTAAACTGTCTGACTTTAAAACTGCAGTGTATTTTTTAGAGAGTGCATTCAGTATGGAGCAGCTGTAAATTTACCAAGGGTGGGTTTTCACAACCTGCCTGGGCACGCACGTATACATACCAGGTCCAGTGTCCTGATGCAGTCATAAAAGATCAATGCTCATAAAAGCAGCCAAACAAATTTTCTAGTTCATTTGATTTTCAAGTGTGCAGCCAGAAGATCTGAAAGCAGATTTTTTCCTTCGCTTGAAATTCTTTTAATCTTTCTTGCAAAAGAAGTTTCTTCAGATTCTGTCCTCACTTTCTTCTTTGCCTCCCGCCCAACAGCAGTCCCTCTGCTGTTTTAACAAGCTATCCATCTCTTAATGCTTCAGTACATTCAAACGTTTCCTTACAAGTGCCTAGAGAGGGACCAAGAAGGAAAATGATTATTTTCAATCCATTCCCTAGTCAACCCCTTTACATTTTAACTGCACTTGAGCTGAAATTCATTAGCAAATTGTAGGTAAAGAATTCAGAAGAAGAGTCAAAGTAGCTTTCATGGAGATTATTCCCTGCAGTCTGGTTACTGAACGGATAAGGGAAAAAACTCACATCAATATAAACATTCATCCTTTGAAAAGTACTTTTTTTAAGCTACTCCTCTGAAACACTGAACTTTTCTTTACATGGTTAATATTAATAATTCACTAGTACTGAAGTGATTCCAGCATTTTATTCCATTTTTGAGCTAGAGCATTGCTTTTATCTTCACAGACTTAAGTCAGGCAGCATTTAACTGAGATCATGTTAACATAATGAGACAAAGATCGTTCTGTGGTTAAGGCCCTACTAATGCTCGGGAGCTCCAAGTTCAGTTCAGCTTCTGCCCTGGAGTACTTGTGGGACCCCAGGGAAGTCATTTAGTCAGTTTGCTCTCAAAGGCTTATTTCTTCCATATTTTCTGTTAGACAAAAAAAATAGAGCTTAATAGGAAAAAAAACAGTTCTTGGTTGCAGGAAAAAAGAAGAAATTACAGACATGTTTTTGGTCAAAAACTGTAGCCATTGTGGAACTGAAACCTCATGTTATTAATTAAATTTGATTTGGCATTTTGGAAAGACTGAGACTTCTAAGTAAGTGAAAAATAGCAACCATGCAGACACGCATAAACTCTGTCAGAAGTCTGGGAACTCAGGTCACTTCCACACAACCATTCAGATTTGACAAGTGGAAAATTCCTGTTCAAGAAATTCCCTACTAGTCTTGCAGACAAGCTCCAACTATAAGCTCTTCAGTGTAGAGATGAGCTCTAATTACCCAAACATATCAGTATTAGGAACAGGGGATACCTGCCATTGGTTGATACCTCCCCGTGCTAAATAATAGCATGTGCCTAATGAGGGGCAGCTTCTTTAATATGCAAGACTGTATTATGGAATTAGAAGGAACCTTCTGACAACAGCTGCTTTCAAATGTCTCATTTACACTGTAAAAGCTGCTGCTTCCTGTAATAATTGGGAGGGAGAGGAGGGAAACCACACGTAAGCTGATCCATGCCCCCAGGTACTGTGCACACAGCTCCTGTCAGATCAAAGAGGAGCCATGCTTCGAGTCTGAGGGGAGAACTTGGCCTCTGGCACTTTAAAAAGAAATAAGCTAGAGCATGCCTTGTATTTAGTCAGTACTCAGCCCGTATCTTTGATGTGTGATAACAGTGAGGCAGGTAAAGCGTAAGGGGAGGCCGAACAAGTCACAGCGTAAGTGGGAAACGCCGCTACAAGTCCAGGGTAGGCTGAGTGAAATAACATTTGTGCTTTTCTGTGAAAGCCCAGACATACATCTCAGTCATGAAATGGTTCAGACCAATATAAAATAAAATAAAATACAAGCATAGGATCCAGAAACCTGCAGACAGCTGCTAACCTGGGATGTAAGGTGAATGGCCAAAGAACCGATCCGACTGCACTTGGTGTGGGGGCTCAGGAGGTGGTTGGAGTGCAGGCACGCTTCACATCTCACACACAGAGGACCAGCCGTCATAACAGCAGCTTTGTGATGCCAATTTGGTGGACAACATTTATATTGATATCACTCCTTTACTGAGCAGACTTTGCAGACCTCTAGACACCTGGTATTTTTCAGTTCAGTTCAGCTTCAGAGGTTTTGAGCAGTCCCCTGCAGCTCATCTTTCTTCTCTCTCTATTTTTATCTTCTTCCTGCTCAAGACAAAAAAATTCCTCTTATGAGAATGACAAGATACCATTTGAATAATATCTACTAAGCTTTGGATAAGGGAACCTTTCTGTCCTGTTTACAGTGTGTTTCCACAACACCTCGGTGTGCAACATTTGTAGGTTTTATATCTGCAGGGCTACGGAACAAAGACTTTCAGAAATTGAGTTGTTGAATAAAAGTCATTGAATAAACACAGTCAAGCTTTCTGCTCTCCATTTCAGATGTATTGTTTCATATGGAAAAAATATCCCAGGATATGCATGGGGCTTAAATCAGTACAGTAAGGTTATGCAGGGAAGTCATGCATGTGCATGTTGCACATGTTCAGATGGCAAAAATAAATACTGTGTAGAAAGCATGATGTCATAAGACACCTAACAGAAAGCCAAAAACAACAACTTGGCCTGATTTGACTCGTTTCCTTTCGCAAGATGCTTTCAGCAAGATTTTGTTCATCCCTGACTTTTCAAGGAAACAAAAGCAAAGAGTGGAAGATGTTCCTTTGCCACTTTTTTGCACAGAGGGAAGAGAGAATTTAAGTTTCCCCCAGAATGTAAAAAAACTACAAACTTAGGCTGCTGGTGAAGATTCTCATGTCCTAAATAAATCATTGTCTGGTGCTCTTGAAGATGTGATTGATTTGAGGGTCAGAAAGAATATGGCAATTGAATGCACTTGCTGATAGCCATGAGTCATATGTCTTCAGTGAGTGACCAAATGTTGGTTTAACCTTCCTAATCCGACAAGCACCACCAGCTGATCTGGTGGCTCTAGTGATCAGTGTCACCCCCAGGAGATGAGGGAGGAACCAGATGAGGAAGGAAGAAGACTTGACAAGGTGAATGTTAAACAGGGGCATCAGATCATCTCTGACTTCGATACTGAGGACATCCTCATACAACTGGGATTGTCACTTAAAGCTGATGGATTTATTCATTTTTTTGAAACCAATTCATGATATTTATACCAGCTTCAATTTCAGGCTCAGGGTCCTTTTAGAAAACAGTCCTATAAGAGATTCCACTCAAGTATAAATCTAATTATATCCTTGGCCTTGTCCAATTAGCTTTTTAAACTTAGCTTATGAACCACAGATGAAATCTGTTTGAAAGGAAGAGTATTTTTGAAAAAAATAAGATGTCTGTCATACAGTTTTAACGAACTTCACACTAGTGCAAGCCAGCACTTTTCTGAGCCATATGGGGATTTCTGTTGTCAGTTAAAAATGGTGAATACCCCATGCTCTGTCTATTGAATAAAGCTGTTTTCATAGTAACAGTAAACAGAAAATTCAAAAGATGCATCTCATCTTTATTACCAACTTAAGGCACTTTCATACACAAAGTTTGTATTGTTCAAAAAGCATTAAACTTAATGAGTAGAAGCACATTTAATCTGATCTTTTCTAGAACAGCTGTAGCTGGATACTGAGCTAATGCTCTTCAAGCCAAGAGTCAACTTTTTGCTTCATGATTCTACCATGCCTCATGCCAGAAGTTTATTCTTAAATCAATTCTTCTGACAGAGGTTTACATTTTAGAATCAGCCTGGCACAGCACAGAAGAGCCCCATCTTCCACTGAAGCAAATTCTCCTGACTCTTGTCTCCTAGGAAAGCTGAGGATTCAAACAGAAAAATCCTGAAAGTGAAGAACTCCACAGTGTCAGTTCCCTGTTCTATCTCCATCATCATAAAAATATAAGAGCAAGGGCCAACACTTCAGCTTGCTCTCACTGAAAGCCAGGATCCAGCTGCTTTGGCTGATGCAGCTCCCTAATGTCTCTGGAATTCCCTCAGGTACCGTTCTCGCTTTGCAGAAGGATGAGCCTGAGCAGCTTGTTTGTGTGAAGCCTAACACTCAGCACACATTGTTCTCAGCATGGATACAGCCTTCTTTGCTGTCACTGAACTCCACCAAGATAAGCAAACTGAAGAAATGCTGTTTTCTGTCTGCAGTTCATCTGCACTGCTCTTTGTTTCCTGGAGGCAGCTAATCTATAGGAGGCCACTGAGGTGCACCCAGAGGTGCAGATAGCACTCTCAGCTGCAGAGATGGCATGTCATGTCAAAATCCTGACAGCACTAAGAACAGTGGGCCCCGCAGTGACAATTTTTGCAGACACAAGAGGTTTTAGAGCTAGCAGTGGGTTCTTAGCAGAAACAACTTCACCATGCTATTGCAGGTTAGGGGGATCAGTTCTGCTAAAGCAGGTGGATCAGAGGTTAAGCAGAGGAGATCTTGGCTTATGTTCTATAGAATGCAAACACTGGGATTAGCATCATGGGTAATATCTGTCTCTGCCACCAGCATTCTTCCTCTGTCCTGTTCTGGCAGTGTCCTGGGGTTTCTGGGGATATGAATGGGTCTTGCCTATGCCTTGGAACCTGCTGGGTAGTGGTTATTTTCCCAGCTCTGCTCCAAGCTACAGGATCAGTGGTGGTTACCTTCCAGGAGTGGGTCTAACCTTCTGAGATGCTACCAAGAGGTAGCAGAGACAGTGACACTGGAATTTGAGTATGCTATGGCTCAAGAAAATACAAGTGGGCAAAATCATTGCTCTAATATGGTACATAGCAATGGTCCTTAAAGCAAAGTACAGGACAGAAGCAAATTAGCACACATCAGGCTATGTGAATCCCTCCATCATGAACCACCTCTTCCTCCAGGGCCTGCTCAGTACTGGTACTGTGTTTCAAGACTTCCTTCCTCCCCTGTCATCAGAAACTGGGCTCCTCCAGGATGCCAGCCCTGTGTGGACTATATGCATCCTAAGCATGTTTTAATTGCTCACAAAATACCAAGGGTGTTTCATTAGACAACACATCCTTCAGTGGAAAGTTGAGTCCCCGTTTCAAATTCCTCTTGAACTGTTAAAAATCAGACTGTCGTTGTTTTGGAGGTTTTTGTTTGTTTGTTTTAGACTTCTCTCTCATTTAAAGCAGAATCTACATTTTTATCAAAGCCTTCTAAATGCAAATTGTTAAATCTTCGCTATTTTGGAGAATGATAGTTATGAGTTGACAAACAGTCTACTCACCATCTGAGAGAGCTTGTCACAACACACATAAATTAACCCTCCCCCACACAGACTACGGGAGTCTATATAAAAAAAAAAAAGGATTTGTCTTTTCTTCAACTTCAGCCCATGGAGAATTATCTTCTTTGCAGAGCTTCTTGTGATGTATTGCTGCTCAATCATGCATGCACCTTTGAAACAGCATCACAAGTTCTTCCTGACAGCAAGGAATGTGTTCCTACTCCAAGGTTACCTTTGTTCAAAATATACAATAGAAACTAGATGCTAATGAGAAAATAAATGCACAGCACAGTCTTTGGAAATGGCAGTGCTGAAGCTATCACCTTGCCTGAAGCAATAAATTCCAGGAGAGCACAGACTGTATTTTTAAAATGTATCACCTAACAGACTAACGAGCATTGATTATATGTTTTTCCTTGAGTAATTGCCAATATCAGTAATATGTTCAAAACTGTACTTAAAAAGAAAAACTAGATTCTGTACACTTCCACTCAGAATATGCATGAAACACAAAGACTAAAACTGACTGCCAGAATCCTGACAAGTCCCCAAGTTCAGTTAACTGGGACAAGCTCAGTAAGGAGATGAAACTCTCCATGGGGTTAAGAGCAACAACAGATCAGGAGAAGAGACTTTATACCTAGTTATGTTAGCCAAAAATGGCTTGGAGAGCTTCTTCCCCCTCCATTTGGTGGAGAAAAGCCAGGTTAAAACCATCCTTCAGAATTTCTCCTGCAAGTTAATAGCAATCCTTGACCATTTAGATTTAATACTTATGTCAGCACAGCCTTCCATTGAAAGACATCCAAGGGCAGAGCATAGCAATGGTTCTCTTCCCAATTGCTAGAGCACTGCAGGGAAAAAAGTGGGGAATGGGAAGCATCTTATTTTCTCACTGTGTTTCAGTGGTGTTCCCCAGTCTTTGTTACACTAAAGCATATGTGTACATGACAACCATGTGCCTCTTTCTGTCTGTCAAAGAACTGACTCATAATACAGAAGATAGTTGTTAAAATACCGGACAGAATGCTCCTCACCTCTGTGAGAGTTAAATCAGTATTATTCCCCAGCAAAAGTGCTTGCACAAAAGAAAGAGGAAACCTCTGTAGAAGCCCAACTCCATAGCTCTCACATCTATGCTGCAAGCAGGGGTTTCAAAATCAAAACAAGACCTGGATTAACATTTCTGACACTTATCTATGTCATATTTCTCACATTACCGCTGTATGTTTCAGCTGAGATGCTGAAATCCTATCTCAAAAAGGTGGCAGGAACAGAAAAGCTCTGGATAAGGAATGATACATTTTTTCCTACACAACACTATAGATAAGAAATAAGTTGCTCATTTATCGGTTGTCACCATTCTAACAATGCAAAAACACTTTCATTGCTGAATATCATCCTTAAACATGTCCTGAACAATTAATTATGGTAAGAAGAGCAAAATAACCAGAGCCCATGCAGATAAGAGAAATATCATTGTGGAAGAGGAGCCTTAAGAAATCCGGTGAACATTAGATATATATCATGCACATTCTAAATTTAAGATCGAGGGTAATTATTTTAATGTGGAACTTTCAATCACCACTCACCCTACAGAGCTTCCCCATGGATTTGAGTTTGAGTAATGCAGTAATGACAGTATTACCACTTGTAATAGAAAAAAACATTATAGTATCATTATCAAGGAATTACTCTTGCAATTAGTAATAACTCCCATATTCACAGCCAAATAAGTAACACTTTCCCCATTATTTTAATTTTCCCTGTAAGGCTATAGTAAGCAGCTATTCTTATCACAGTTTTAATACATCTGTCTGCCTCTTCATCTAAATAGTTCCTAATTCCCTGCTTTTGAAGAGTGCTGTGTCTTGTCAGATAATTTCTCAAGAATTGAACTACATGATCTGTCAGGTTACTGGGCAGGTATAAAAAGAATGAAAGAAAAAAAAATTCTCATGTTTGACCTGGTTCTACAATGTACTCTAAATGGAAATCACGCCCTTCAGATGCATTTATAACATGAGAAGAATGATAACTCAGGACAGTGTAAAACATTATCCTGCGTGCATTCTGTTTGCAATGGCTTCCTTGCTGCTATCAATCCCAATAGCTCCAGGAGTACTGCTGTGTAACTACTGGTGCTTCTGGGATAAAAACTCTATTCACAGGAGTGAATGGGTTTCTTCAGTTTATCGGAAAGAGCTGAGGAGTTCAGGACCATGCAGTGCATGGGAAGGGTTTTGATCACTTGTTGTTCCAAGTATGCATCCTGCTCCAGGAAGACTCTGGTAGTAATGTCTTCTACTCTTTATTAGTTCCTGTTTCATCAATCCCTCCACTGCAGCCTTGTGCTACAGATGAAATTTCAGGGAAGAACATCAGTCTGTGGTTTTATAATATGCACTTGCATGAAGTATTCTGTATCAGAATATATATATTGAAACTGGAGTATTTTCTGTAAGAAATTCTCGCTCTTACCATCACAGAGCTTGAATGCTAAGGTGCAGAAGAAGGATGAGGGGTTCTCCTGGTACTTGCAGTGATTCCGATGGCAGAGGTTAACTTATGGAAACATTCTCACATCCTTTGCTTGTTTATCCAGGGGAAAAGTTTAGCACCAGATTGATTTTTCACGCCCATCTGTTCTGGGTGATGCCAGTCCTCACCCAGCTCTGTCGAAGAGATTGCTGTGGAATTCAAAACACTGTACTTCCTATGTACAAGTAACTACAAAAATGCCTGCAGCCAATAGGGAACTTAGAAAGGCCACAGCACGCACTCCCCGTTCCTCTTGGTTAACATGATGGACATCTTTTCCTTGTGGCAGACCTAAGGAGAAAGCTCTGAGCACAGCATCCCACTCAGGACCCCTACTCCCTCATACCGTAATTAAGTGGAAGCCAAAATCTTACCCTAGGCAGGAGTACTGAATTTCTGAAATCCTTATCATAAAGTTCTAAGCACACAAAGTGAGAGAACAAAACAAGTGACCTCACAACAAAGCCTGTGTAGCACATTAGATGGATGTGCCAATCTTATGTATAATTCTATTACATTCCCCTTCATCTCCCAGCTGAACTCTTTGCAGAAGCTCTCCTCAACAAGATCTTACAGCTGCTTCATAAGAAAGCCTATGAATACATTCATTGTCCTTACACAACTTGAAGGCACATAGCTTCTTGGTAAATCAGACATTCAATACACAGAGGAAAAACACTGTAAAACAGTACAAGAGAGAGTAAGCTGTACTTGGATTACTATGAAAAATTAAATAGAAACCACTGGATAGTAAATCTGCTGATGTTCCTCATGCAGATTTTTCCCACTTCACTGATGTTACACATCATCAGTTTACTTCAGCTTTCACTCCTTTAGAACTGCAAAAGATCTCTTCAACCATCACAGTTCTGCTACCATGCTCCCATTTCATGCAATCCTCCAGATATGAAGCAAATGCCAATTTATAGCAACTTGCAGATGCCTTGCCTACCTTATACCTACTGCAACACTGTTCCAAATTCCTGTAGCCCTCATACTTAGAAAAATCTTCATGCCTGAATTAAATTTTTACTCATCCAGACTGTGTTTTAATGCAGGGCTAAAAATGCCATAGCTATTTTTGTCTAAGACTACTAGACAAGCAAAATCTGCAGGGAGAGGTAACACCTTAATAGGCCAACTTATACAAAGGGAAAGCACTGGGCAAGCTTACAGATGCAGAGGTCAACACGGGCTAACTACAGAGGTCTTCCTCCTGCTATTAATCCCCTTTGTTTTTATAGACAGCAATCACATTTCCTCCATAGTTTTCATTTCACAAAGATGGACAATCCAAGCTGTTTCTCATGGAAACAGGAGCCTCAGCCTCCTGTCATGGGATCAAAGATTTCTTGTTTTTCATGGCAAGATTGTCAGCCACAGCACACCTCTCCCTGCCTTGGATAGCAGCCTGCTGCTCCAGTCTTTGTGATGTCAAAGGGAAGTGGTGTTGAGAAGCATATTATACAAATGATTAATACCACAGATAGGAATTTTGTCTCCACATCATTTGTGGATGGATATAAATGAGTATGTAGCTTGCTTCATAGGAAGGTCTCATTCTTGGATGATCTTAACTCACAGTGCTTTGTAAAGCCCCAAGGTCAATAAGTTTTTTTTTTGCTATGACTGAATGAAAAAAAAAAAATCTTGGCATTTCTCCAAACATAGTAAAATGGAAAACACAGTAATATCACAGAGCAGTTTGTTCTAGAGCAGTGCCCCAGCTCTGGGACTCCGTCATCATCCTGCAAATCTGAACTCTGCAAACAAAGCCCTGCATTTACTGCAAAACATCTCTCAGTGTTGCTGGGATCTCAGGCAAGTGCCATACAAGGACCCAGCTCAGCTGGAAGATGCCCATATTTTGTATTGCTATGCAGAGCAGTCACGTTCATGTTCTCTACCCAGAATCTTGGAGCCTTGGTGAAAGGAAGAAGACTAACTGTGCTGTAGATCAGGTTTCCCTCCTTAAAGCCCACAGAGGGAAAGTCCACATCAAGGAGAGCGTGAAAGAGCAGCCACCACAGCCTACAGTTTCAGCTCCAGAACAAGAAACTGAACTTACCTGACCCTTCTAAGCTCAAGCTAATAAATCCTATTACAAAGCAGCTGTATTGTTCACAGGCACAAGAAACCCTCACTACTGCTCCATGATTGCTTTGTACTGCACCTAGTGCTGTGGGGGGGAAGGGGTGGTAGGAAGGGTTGGTGACTGTTTGTTGTCTTATTTGCGTTTCAAGTGTTTTGTTTACAGAGGCAATCGCTATGCTCCGCAGACTGAGTGCTGCAGGAAGATCATAACGAGAATTTGCCACGAATTAAAAATGAACAATACATAAAACCCCATTTTCCTATTCTCAGCAGCAAGCAGCACAGCAAGGTAACTTTACAAAGCAAGCTTCATCGGTTCTGACACTTTATAAAATGCAGAGCCTGACCTGTTCAGCATTTACATAGTTCACTGATCAATTAGGATGTGGCACTAAACAGCAGTGCTCGGGACACAGTTTTTTCTCCACCTTGGACCTTTTGACCTCCTCACACAGTAATGAATTTTCTTCCTGCTTGCCCTGCAGAATGGATCAACCTTAATTATCCCACAAAAGACCAGCACTGACCTAGATTTATTAGAAAACTGTGAGACCATCATACAAAACTGGAAGTTTGATGTCACATCAGAATTAACCATAGCACTGATACATATCTTCGCAGCCAGGACTGCAGTGCAAGTCAAACACAGTATCAGCAAGTCCATGACAGCCTCTCAGGGAATCACCTCTTAAACAACAGTCCAGCACTGTCAGTAGTCTCCCATTTTCTGCCTGCTCCGGGATCTCAGCAACCTGCAAAGCCAAGACAGATATGAAGCCTCACTAGAGGTGCTGAGTCTCACAAAGATGGAGAACAGCAGCCACAAACCGCCCTGCCTGGGCAACAGTGCATATCTACAGACACAGGGGGATATGAGAGCCTGTGGGCCACAGCACTGATTTGGTACAGGAAGACCTGGGCTCAAAAGAGAACTTGAACAAGTCATTCAGCTCCTCTGTATCACAGAGGGGAGACTTTCCTTGCTAACTGCTCCATTAGAGGATCAAATCATTTATTAATTGAAGCTTGTGGCTACAGATGTATTTGCATGCCCAATTTCCACCAGTTCGAATAAGTTAGGCCTAGACTGTAAGGACCTATTAAGCATATAGGTAGGCTTCAGACAAGACAAGTTAATTAAAATCCAATCATAAATCAATGTAATTAGAAATAAAATAAATGTGAGAAGTAGCCATAATGAGATGGTTCATGCTTCTCATGAATACAGAAGAGACAAATCATGCAATTGGGTGCCAGCATTCCCTGATGTAAGATCCAGTTGAGGTATTTGCAAGCACAAAAGCCTCTGCAGCATTTCCTTTTGCTTTTCAGTGCCATGTCTGTCCTTGTACATGCCTAGAGCAGTGGCAGCTTATAAATATAATCAGTATGGATTGATGCACATACAACTGTTCTATTTTAAGTATTACATTTTCGGGGGCACTTACTGGGACTGAGAGCTGAGCAGAACAGATCTTTGGTAAGGCAGAGCCCTCTTGCTGGGAAATCTACATCTTTTAAAACATGAAAATGAGACTATAACTGAAGTATCAGAAGTACAGAATAAATTCAGAAAACTGTCAGAGGAATTTACTGCTGCAACTTTGTTCTCCCGTGCCTTGACCAAGCAGTGCTGGGAACTGATGGAAAGCTGTGCTGCTCAAAGTGTGAAAGAATCTTTGCATAGGAGGTTATTCAAACCAAAGATGCCAGTTTTACAGGCATCTTACAGGCAGTAATTACAAACTCTTAGTATTTCTTTTTCTTTCAAACACCCTGCATACTGAACCAAATCATTAAAAATGTACTGATGCATCTGATTGTGAAGGAGGTCCTGAGTTACCCCAAATCTGTGCTGCTAAATCCAAGAAGATGCTCCAAATGACATCTGGCCACACCACACAACACATACTCAGACTTGAGGTGACACCAGGCCTGTGTTCTGGTTTTGCATTTGTGGTCCAGTGTAAAGAATTCAAAGGGAGCAACAGTAAATTAAACAAATTGATGTATAGCTCAACAGCTCTGAAATACTGGCAGCCCTTTAAGCAGCTGTGTAGTGTGCATCAGGAATCCCTGCAGGTCTGTGAACTATCCAATCTACCCTTTTAGACAGAGTCAGTCTGTATGAGATGCAAAAGAATTTTTTTAAGACTCTAACTCACAGCTTTTGTTACTGATTTATTTTTAATAGTTGAAAATAATGTACTTAATACACAAAGTAGCTAACTTTAAAGCAGCTATTTATTCCTGTACTACTCAACTTCTAGTCCAACGGAAGTTGCTGTTTTTTGTCAGGTTCTCCACTGGTATGTAGCAATGTAACATCCAGGGAGTGATAACTACTTCCATCAGATAAGAACATGTCATGATATTATCTGTCTGCCCGGAGGAGCTGGCTAAAATTCTGAAGCCCAAGGGTCATTCCAGTCTGGAGAAATAATTACTAGCAGAGTCTGATATCTTTGACACAATCCTATTTGGTTTTAAATTATGTACAAAGCCTTGTTTCCCTTCACACACCAGGAATGAAACAGCAGGAGAGATCTCCAAGTCTCTTTCTAGCCAGCAAAATGCTGCTGTCAGCATCTTCTCAAAACTGCACTGCCAGTGCTTTCCCTCACTGCTATCTTTCTGAGATGATCTGATGTCATTCTTCCAGAGCCATGCAAACCCTCACAGAAAAACAACTTATGAAGCCTCTACAACTCCTTTGACTGGTGAATTCGGGTTGTGCTTTCAGTGAAAGCAAACAGGGAGACAACTAACTCCCTTATTTTTTTTCTGAAACAAAGCATCAGCCACTTACACCAACATTTACTGCAACTCAGCAGTCACTTGATTTAACGCAACTCAAAAATTTACGATTTATACTTTCTGCAGTTACAGTTCTGGGGAGCTATCAGGTCGCTGAAATGCTTTAAGGTGTGGAAAAGTATCAAGCACATTGCTGTAACACCGAGACAAGGTTTGATTCAAGCTACTTCTGAAACTTCTCCCCTTGCATGGGACTGATTCCAGAGCAACGATCTTGGACTTTCACTGCAGTCTTTTTAGCTAAAAGGCCAATACTTTTGCACTGTAACCATCTCACTGAAGCTATTCACACAGAGAGTCCAGGCATCCAGCTGCCTGGCACTGATACACAAGCAACTCAAAGGAACTGCATGATGTGTGCTACATCATTGTGTGCAGCTTCCTTCTCTTTAAGCAGAACACTTCAAGATTGAAACCTTGTGGCTATCTTTTTTATTATTATTATTTTCACCGCTTATTTATGATATATCCTAGTTCAATTTTTAACCTACATGCTGAGGCAGCATCCCACTGTTTTGCTGCTTGTTCACTGACTATGGACTGCACCTCTAAACCATGTGCACTTGTACACAGCAGCACAAAAGGCAGCCCTGCAGGTACCTGTGCTGTCCTCTTGCAAGTTTGCTCAGCACCACATATTCTTCATCATGCAACACTGCTGTATTTGCAAATGGGAGATATTTGCATTCAGACTAGTATTTAGAAGCACTCAGTATTTGTTACAGAAGTCATCATTGGAAAGGTAGTGTAAATCAATGTGCTAAGGGTGAGAAACATTGATTTTCCTGCAAGGTTTATTTGTAGTATGGCTGAAAGACCTAATATTAAGAGACAACAAATTGAGTTGTCACACAGCTCGGGGGCAGTTTGGACAGAATTACATGGTAACATGGGGAGCACAACCAAACAGGCACCATGCCACCCAATGGCTAGGGCCCAGCGACGAGGGAAGCACCCCCATAATACAGCCAGTACTAAAGGTAGCAGAGGGTCAGAACCTGCAAAAAGAGTACTCCTACACAGCAACCCCGAGCCTACCTACCATGTCTGAAGCTCTTCCACAGACCAGAAAGTGAGCACAGGCAATGTCCCACGTCTTTGGGCTCCAGGTGCTCTCCAAGAGCCATTTGGTGGCCACTTCTCTCCCAGCACCCTGCATGGGGCTGCTGTGAGGAGCTGAGCTCTCCTGCTGCACTTGCTGGGGGGTCAGGACACATGAGAACGCACTTGGTGCACAGAAATAACAATCTTCTTGTTGTAGATATTTAGATAAAAAGTTTTCTTTGTTCCTATGTTTGCACTGTAAGAGTCTCCATCCACCTGGTCCCTGCAGGCCCACCACCTGCTCCTCATTCCCAGCCCAGGCCCGTGGCACGCCCTCATTCAGGGAGCAGCCAAGAGGATGAGCACAGCCTGGCCAGCCCAGCTCACTGTCCAAATTGTGGTGGCAGGAGGGTGCTGGAAGTATGGCAAAGAGTGAGGGCAGCACACATCACCTTTCTGTGCCGAAGCAGTCCTGTTACAGTGAGGGGCACCAGGTGGACGGAGGCCATTTTGAGGCCTTGGAGCCTTGCAAGCACATGTTTTATCCTGTTACTTCAGGAAATTAATTTCTACCAAGTTTTGCAGTTTCCCCTCCTGCTCCATGAACCCTGTGATGGTCGTTTGTCACTGCTGCTCAAAAGAAAGGTGATTTTCAGGAAGGCAATGAGGCATTTGACAAGCTTTCCAGTGAGTGTGGAAACATCACACAATGTCACGTAATAGCACTGTAAGCAGCAATGCCTCTCAGAGTTGTACATTTACATCTTGAGGAAGTGATGAAAGCTTCTTTTGAGAAGATAGAGTTCAGGGAGGATGTAGTCCAGAGCAGGGAAAAGTATTAACAAGCAAGAGATCATTAGATGCTCACAGACATCATGCAAATAAATTGGTGTGGAAATCAGAAACCCCTTAACAGAGTGAGTCGGATTCTGCCATCCTAACACAGCCCAGCCTCCTGCAATAGTTCAGCCTTAGGCCACTTTCTGGTAATATTATTACTTTGCTGGTTTGATAAGCCTCCTCCACACACACTCTGATTTACATAAGCGTATAGACAAACCTTACAGATGACATTTGCTAGAAACTTTCCTAAAGCTTATATTGAATTAGCTATCTTCCCCAGGCAAGCCAGGCCATGGTGTTGAAATCCTGCAGCATTTCCTCACAGAGCAGCTAAGTCCTGCCTGACGTAACCTGCAGGTGTTTATTTAGTGTCAGAAACAGGCTGCAATACAACCAGAACCCTTCTGACCTTGTCAAGAAAAGACATTACAAAGCATTATGAGTACATGTTATTTCAGGAGACATTATTTCCACTAGTGACCAGTCTTGCTGCCAGTTAAAAAGAATGGTATTGTTCCTCTCAGAAGCATGGGAACATGCCTTCTTTGTGCCACCAGCCTCCTAACCTTCTCAAGTTTACGACTTCCCATTTTTCCATCTGAATTCTTTCATCACAAACAAGATTTAATTCATAGTCTGGATACCAGGCAGAGGTCAATGGGAAGGTACAAAATGATATATATTACAGTAGGAATGAATACATTAATTACTTGGCTCCTGTGGAGAATGAAACCTAAGAGGAGCTGCAGTCTACCTCAGTCAACACTTCTATATTGCTGCTTGTCTTTCTAAATATATCCTGTTCTTCTGGCTCCTCGTATGGAGAATACTCTACCTCAGGTAGAGTGAGCCATTTCCGTGGTTGTGTGAGTAATTGTAATACATGTGGGTGTCAACCAAAGGGCAAAAAACTGGTTTAACTAGACTACCAAGGGGTCTGGCAGAAGGTGCAAGTGATACCAGTTTTGGCTAGGTTCTGAATTTTCAATCATCATCCCCATCACAGTTCAGTAAGAGATAAAGATGCTTTTATTCTAGCTAGTCAACTCTTTCCAGTTCAGGATCTTAATGGATAGAATACAGGGCTCATTTCCATGTTGCCTTATGCAGTTCAAGATCCCATTTTGAAAAGATCACAAATTAAAGCCACTTTCACATTTACCTGCACCTTCACATCTGCATTGCACAGGTAAAAGGTTAAGGTCTAAGGCAAAGATTGAAGTTTGTCCGTGATAAACAGTGAGGAGCTGACCTTGTACACTGGAATTGCTTTCTTTGTGAACCAAAGAGCATCACAAACCTCCCTATTTCAGCAGCACATTTCCTCAGTGTGACTTCAGGAGCACCAAAAGCAAATCCAAAGGCAGAGACACGATGAATCTCTGCAGCAGACAATAAGCAATTTGCTTAATGGTTACAGGAAGGGGCTTTGACACCATTACTGGAGGTTTTACAAGAGCCTACGCAAATGGGCACACGAACTGGGAGATTCCAAAGTGCTCCTAATAATGCAATCACTTTTTGCTGATGTCTCTTGTTGAATTTGGCACCGGATTGTTTCCTGCAGTAAATTTTTGACACTGTGTGTAGATCGGGATGCAAAGGCCACCTGAGGGCAGCCAGTATTCTGCAGTGCTTTTGCCCTATTAGTTTCAACTAACTGTTATTTACACAAGAGATCTGGTCTGTCTTGATGCCAATATGCTCTGAACAAACATGTTGAAACATGGAAAGAAAATAAACGTATATAAGTAGTGTCCCAGTTCAAACAGGAGCTCTGCTTAACCATGTACTTTACTTCACTGGAGTTGATACAGCTGAAGTAAAATTCCTGCTGAATACATCTCCAACTGCAATCGCAAGGTGAATAGCACTACAGAAATCAATGAGAAGGAAATCTGTCCCTTATCTCAGACATCTATCAATGTGGAACCTTTTCTGCCCTGAGCAATATTATGAGTTCTTCCTATTTTCTGTCTGTTCACTCTCTGACTTAGGTTTGTCACATTTCCAGCTGTTTAGAGCATCACTTCTCACACCTAAATAGGCACAAAGCAGGAAAGTTTGTAATAACATAGAACAGTCACTTACTCCTGAGCAAGCAATTTATCTCAGACCAGAGCGCCAGAGTAATAACTGGGATTAAAGATAGAGCAGTCAAGACAAAAAAAAGGTAAATCAATCACTACATTAAGATATTTGAAGAATCATTTGCATGTACTCAGAAAATATGATACTTGCTATTAAGCCTAGCTGTAGCAGAGTACCAAATTAATAAATATTCATCAAATAACCTTTTAGCAAAACTCAGCGACTACGATGGTGGCCAGCTACTGAATTCAATCTAATTGAAAACCTGAGAAGTAATGAAATGATTGCATGTCTGTCTCTTCATTAAATCAGTGTGCAAATTTGCATAGATTAATTTGTGTCAAATTAATAGCTCCACTCTTGGCTTTATGCCAAGAGGACTTATCACAAAATCAATCTATAGTTTTAATTCCATTCTGCACTCCCAAAGTGTTGGGTGGCTTGTGCTATTTTAGAGACAAAAAAATTAGAGCTGAATACGATTTTCACCACTTCTGTCATTTTCCCCTATTTCTTATGTTACAATGATTAATTACAATAAAATATGCACATGATTAAAAAGGAAAAAAAAAAAAAAAAGGAAACGTGCAGTCCCAGCCATGGAGAAATGAGATCTGGTTTACTTTTCTGGAAGTAAAGTCACATTGGAATGCATGAATCCTCAACTATATGAAATCCAGCACAGGATTATTTTATCAACTGAGCAGTTCCCAAGACAAGTGGGGCTCTGGGTACTTTAGTACAGCTGTTATTCCTTGGGTCCCCAACCTATTCTGCCCTTCCAGAGGCTGCAGAATTTGCTGTACTTATGCAGCTGCTTGATCCCCATGATGTGTAAAACAAATCTAAGCATTCTGATGTTCACTGTTCTGAGATCTGTCAGGAAAACAATTATTCCTTCAGCCCTCAGTTATTTGAAGTTAATGTCAGGGACTGACAGTGCACTCATTTACATTTTCAGCTTGTTTTGACTTTTCAGCCTTTAATTTTATTTATTTTTTAATAAATACAATAAGGCTTTAATTCAGGACATTTGATTAATCAAACTCAGACCATCTGCTGCAGTCCTGTCTCCTGCTGATCTGCATTGCCTGAAGTCAGTGACATGCTTCAGGGCTGCAGTCTCGCACTGTCTCTTCCTCTGTCAGCTGTCTTACTGCTAGCCTGCTCTTTTCACCCAACACACAGTGACTGGGCTTTGTTTACTGCGATGTCCATTTACGATAGTTGTAGTGCTTGACAATTTGTATCAAAATACAGTACGTGCAAAAAGCAGTTATACAACAAACATATCAGAATGAAAATAGCATGAACCAAAGATGCCACATTAATGTAAATAAATAAATAAATAAACCTCCTCACAAAGACAATTCAAATATTGCCAGTAATAAAAAGCAATTTTAGCTTCAGCTTTAAATTTAAACTTCCTAGCAGTAACAGGGACTTTGCATTCATGTGTTGTTTTTTCCTCTCATGCTCAGAAATGGACTCAGAAACTCAGACTAAAGAGACTTGGAGAATTTGATGGAAACTCAGACTTGGAGATTTTGATGGGAATAGACCAGCTTTATTCTAGCAGAGCACTTCCTGGTCACGGTTGGTTGTATTTGGAAGGGAAGGGGGAATATGCCCATTCAACAGCTCTACCATCAGCAGGTCCATAATTACTTTCAGAGACCATCAGGTTCAGAAGTAGCATGGTTAGAAGGCTGTAATGGATAGCAGAATGTCCAGTCACTATATAAAACTGAGATTTTGTTGATGTACAGGCCTTATGCAGATGAATGGACTCTCTTGATATTGGATGTTGGAGTCAGTCTCAGAAATCAAGAAGGAACAGCACCTTCAGAGAACCAGCTCCTCCTTCGGCGTTAAAAGAACAGCAGACACATGCTGTTTTAGGTACTTATAGGGTAAATAAGTAGAGAGAAATGGGAGCCCAGAAACGTGAAGATTGCAGAGTGATAGGAGTCATCTTTTTCAGGTAGGGATTGGTTTCCAAATGCCTTATATCCTGTCATTTTCTTAGAAGCAGTTTTACTAGCAGCAAAGAAATGGATGGAAGTCTACATCACACTGACTTCTGACGAAACTACAAGAGTTTGTCACCCTACTTAAGTGATCACAAAAATGCAGTGCTGTTGGCCATGATACTCAGCAGCAGAGTACTTAGGTTTCTCTGAACTTCCATAGCATTTCACCAGCCGGGAGGCACCAGAGACAAGAAGTTTCCAAACAGAGTTTTGGTTTAAATGGGAGAGGAGAATACAGCAGACTTCAAATCAGAAATCCCAAACGCACCCAGAGAAGTTAACTTCTACCACTCATCAGTCACTGTCATGGACACGGCACAGCTCTGCACATCCCTGGATTTGATCCAGCCCTTGCTGGTACCTGTGGAGCTCCATAAGGAACTGAACACACCGTGCTCTCTGCAGGAACAGGACAATAGCTATCTGAATGCTTACGATAACAAGCATCCTCCAGCTACTGAGGCTAATGCAATAAAGAGAATTCCATTTTGGCATAAGAAAAACCAAGGGAATGACATGATGTATTGGCAGGATTTAAATTATATGAGGCCAAAGAGGCAGCTTAAAAGAGTTAGGCCGTTATTAATCGGGTAACAGTGATGCTGCATTTCAAAACAGGCTTAACACCTGCTAATTTCATTTCAGTGCTGCTGAAGCTGAGTCAGCTAACTGAGCCTGCTGTGGATCAGGCACGTTCAGAGCAGCAAAGCTATTCCTTGCCTTCATGAAAGTGTTTTTCTCTCTTCAGTAAGGACACTGAGAGGAAAGGGGGGAGAAAGGATAACCTCCTTCCTCCTTTAAACATACCAATGTCCCGTGCAACCAGAGCTGAGCAGAAAGAGGATAAGCAGCATCACAGAATTGAAGGAAATCCCATAAATAATGACTATATATATTTGCAACACTGGCAGAGCAGAAGTATTACCCATTCCCTTGCAGATAGAGATTTGAAGCAGGCTTAGTGACTTTCTGAGACACAGAAAGTCAGCAAGAAGCCAAGAAAAGAGCCAGTCCCAAGTTTCTGTCACTGCAGGGCACTACAGATTTACCCTCTCATTGCCCTTGACCTCCTGCTAGCTAATCATCTCCTCCATAATTCTCCATTCGCTGTGAGCTCCAGTTTTAGGGGAAATCTGAGCAGCCCAGCACCCAAGAAAATTCATCTGTGGAACAGCTGGTGTTCCTATCCACACTGCACATCTAGACTTTTAAAAATATCATCTTGCCCTTCCACACGCTTAATGTGATAGATGCTACCATACGTGCATGCCATACAATGCTATGATCCTGGGGTATGTTATGAGATTGTGGAACAGACACAGCCCAGACAGAGCCAGCATGGATCTGCCTCGGCTCCACGAGCATAGGTTAAATGCTGCTGGAACCTGACTGTACTGCTGGCTTCACAGCACAAGCCTGGCTCTGAAAGCAGCTCAACAACTTCTACTCACTGCTGAGAAGTCATTCTATGCGGGTTCTGCTGCTTTCAGAGCATGTTTTTTCAGTTGCCAATGTTTATTAAAAGCTAAGGTTTCTGTAACTTCGCAGAGGACTCAAAGCAGATTCTACAATAAAAACACTGGCATAGGCCAAATTATTTTTTTTTCTCACTTTCATTCTGCTTGGAGACAATTTTCACCCCAAGGCTAACAATGAGAATCTTGAGTCAGATTTTTATAATGGAAACCATTTGCATCCTAAACTGTAACATTTGCTGTCAGCAGAAACTATAATGCTAAAACTGTGTAAAAGCTCAATAGTTAATAATACAGCATACACCTCATTTTCCATGACAAAAAGGTATAGTAACAGCAAGAAGCACTGCAAATCAACCATAATATACTGAAGCAAGGCTTAGTTTACCAGGATTGGCACTTATCACAAGCTTAAATGGTTCATATATGGTACAAACAGCAATTGTGAAATGACTGGAAATGTAATACGGAGGAATGTAGTTGGTCTTGCTGGAGATTGACTGATAGCCATTGATTGAATGTAGCCATCAGAAACAAAGGTTGGATCATCTCAGTTTCACCAGGGTGAAACTACAATGGCGAGATCAAAAAAAAAAAAAACCTCAGACTTTTACTGTCCAAAGGGCTCAGGTTGATTTGAAGCAAGTGCTTCAACAGAACGTTGTTTGTATCCTTCAAGTCCATGCTGGCCAGCTGGAATTTAACATCCTTATTTCTAACTAAAGTTCAAAGTGTTCCTGAAGTGGCTCTGAATAATTATTTGCATCATTCAGCCAATACTGTTGTAGTTTAACACATTACTTTGCTCTTCAGAAAATTCTGTTCTCCTAAGCAGAGGAGCTGACTAAACTTCTCATATCAGGCCCATTTATGTAGCTGTAGAAGCAAAGATCTCTATTTCCCTTTCTGGTGACATTTCATTAAAGTGAATTAAGTGACAGTCTTCTATCCTTGCAAGAATACCCAGTTAGCACCTCAGTAAGGCACAGAGCCTGGGGCAGCCTGCCTGGCTGCTGTATATCTGGAGTGTGTAGATGAGACGTGGAGGGAAGAAAGAAGTTTCTATGCAGGAGGAAACAGAATGCTTTGTTTTGTGTTGTGTAGATGCTCTACAATCAGCCAGAGGTCTTCAGTTAGCCAAGGATAATTGCAGCAAACCTTCATCCAGGTCACCTGAAGAACGCTAGCTACTATTGACCAAACACTTCAACACCAGTCATCATTGCCCCTCACCTACCTTCACTCCTTCCCCCCAGAAAAACAACCAAATTCTTATGCAGTTACAACAAAGCTGGTTGAAGGTTATTTACTTCTCCCCAGTCCTTTTTTCCCCCTCTCCAAACCTCTGCTCCTGTAAGTTATCCTGTTCTGATACCAGCATAAACCACTACAAAATCCTGTGAACTCCACCAAAAGAAATCTGTCCTAAATAAAAGGAGGACCTGAATTGTTTAAAAGTGTAGACTACAGAGAAAGAAGCCACAAGATTCCCCTTACTAATTCCAAGCATAAATCTGGTCCTACACAAGTGCGTCACACGGCCGACTGCAGTGAGACAGCAATGCCAGGAGGATGCAGCAGACACAGAAGGTCAACTGCTTTCTGTTCTCCAGGATCAAACATCTTTCATCCTCTGCTCGACACTTTTTATTTTCAGAGCTCTCAGTACAGTAGGTGTTGAACTTCTCCATAAAGCAGTTGGCACCTGTCTACCAGGAGCTGCTTTATTGATTGCTCTGGAAGTGGGCGGAGTTATGTTTTATAAACAGCATATCAAAGTTCAAGTGCAATGACTGCAGGCAGAATGACAGCACAAGAAAAAGTTTCCACTAGTAAGTGAATTAGCTTGACCATATATCACCAGCTTTCTTCATACGCCCAAGCAGCCCACAAACAGTAACTGTGGTTACAGAGGATAATAAGCAATCACAACAAAGATATATTAAAAAATAATAATAATACAGGACCCATATCTGTAACAACCCACAAAGAAAAAGAAAAAAAAACCTTCAACCTGCCTTTTGTTTCCTGGGACACAGATGCCCTTTCCCAGCAGGCTGTCGTAAGGCACTTAGAGGAGCCGAGGAGCAAACTGAAAGGTGATCTCATCCCCTTGCTCAAAATCTATAGGAGGGAAACACTGTGAATGAAAACATTCAGCACCAATTTAGCCCACGGACTGCTGCTTACCTGCAACTCAATAAACATTCAGGTTCCAGGCTTCATGAAAACGTGTAGTGTAGCATTAAGAAAGCGAGGTGGGGGTAGAACCTCCCTCCAACACACCTTAGGGTAGCTACATTCCTTTAATTGATAGCTCACTAAAGCATGGCTAAGTAACATCTTCTGGGAAGGTGGGAGTTGCAGGATGGAGTCAGGGCAGTGTCAGCTGGCAGTGATTGAGGGCTTCCCATTAGCTAAAAGGATGCTCCACCACCAGCTGCAGTTGGGGGAGGTGGAGAGATCCAGGTGAGAGGTTGTTTGGAGTGATTTACAAAATTAATAGCTCTAAGAAGAAAAACCTTCCCCCTTATTCTTCTCTAGCAACACAGAGAAGCATGTCTTGCTCCAAAGGAAAGCCTTCTGGGGTCACTGTGTGTCTCTTGCAGTGCTATGGGGCAATTAGAACAGCTAAAAATGGGACACAGTAGCTGACCTGATTTCCAAAATCATCTTGATCTTTGGCATTTTATTAACAGAAGCATGCTATCCTGAGCTGCAGGACAGCACAAACGAGGAGCAGGAATAAAACCCAACACTACAGCAGCCACATAAGTTCCTCTGGGAGATCTCTGTCTCTGTAAGAAGAGATGAGACAGGAACGTGAATGAATCTCCCCTCAGTACCAGAGGTCTGCCTGGGAGCAGAGAGTTCCTGGAAAAAGAAAGCTGATCTCTCTAAGGGAAGATTTGTTTTTTTCAAATGACATTTCAAGACGTGGAGGCCTGTTTGTATTCCAGCTACAATAGCAAAGCAATAATATTAATGCTTTGAATTTGCACAGCACTTGCCACCAGCAGCCCCAGCATGCTTGACAAATGTTTAAAGTGGGATTTTCCAGAGCATCTGTAGGAATTAGAAATGTAAATCACGGGATCTGTACTGCTTTAAGAGAAATCACACTCCTCATTTTCTTCCTGTGGTATGTCTGTGCCTTTGGTGTTATCAGGGCCAGTGTTCTCATTGCTGGCAAAAACACACAACTAAAATTAGGAATGACACTTCAGCCCCCAAATTAATATGTAACTAAATAAAAGTGACCTCTTTGTGGTGGTGGTTTGTTTGTTTTCAAGCCATCGCTGTGTCCCCAAAGAAAACATCTTTCTTTAGATGGTTATTTAAATCCTACATCTTTTCACACTTAAGGCTGAACGTTATCCGTCAGCCATAAGAGGCATCCCTAAATAAACTTGCTTTTCTCATTTTCAGTACTTCTCAAGGACATTTCATGTCCATTCCTTCTCATTTGCACTAACCATCACAGCTCTAAAATTAAAACTACTTTATCTTGCACTAGGTTTTTTCCCAAATCTGTTGTGTCCAGGACATTGAATGATTCCTTTAGAGGAGAGTGCTGGCACGGGAATATATGAGATCTGGTGCTCAGTGCCAGCTCCTAGAAAGCGCTGCCCTTCCCTGCTGTTTCCCTGGGGAGAGTGGGGTGACTGCTCCCTCCCTTCATACCAACAGCACTAAGGCCACGGTGAGGATTCCTCGGCTGCCACTGCAGCAGCCAGACACAGGGCAGTGCTGATTTATCACCAGCTTCAGAGACAGTGAACTGCTGGCTTCCCTGCAGTCCTCATCACAATATCTACAGGTAAAAATCTTTGCTAGAAAAAGGATGATTCACTGAGTATCTGGGGCAGTGGCTGCTCCTCTGGATCAGGACTCTGCACTGAACAGTGGTGAGAGCCAGACCCTCGCCAGGCTAATTTATATATTTTGTCAGCATGCTGGAAATGAGCCTTTGGATGTATTTTCAGCTCACGTCAAAACATCATCCATGTTATTCTGATCCCAGCACTTAAATTCCAAACTACTTTAGATCTGCTCTCATATTAAATATTTTTAAATAAGAAATATACATTGCCATGGTGACAGGAAAATAAAAATAAAGACAAGGAAGAATTCCCCTAGGACATTGAACTCTATTTAGAATACAACCACCATTAATATATCTAAGCTGATCAATGGGGTCTGAACATCTGCTGGCTACCATTTTGATCAGTAACAGAATAGGTAGGAAGACAAAACTCCCATTAAAAATCCCCTATAGATTTCAAGCTCTCTGCCTAGTTCATCAGCATCCACCATGTAATTAACCCCAGAGAATGCGACTCAATCTCTTCCTCCAGCATCACTCCATGACCTCTGATCACTGGCATTACCACCCAACCACTGCCCACACCAGGTGACGATACTTTCTTGTGGTTTGCTCTTGAGACCACTGGGGCACCCCCATCTGCTGGCTGCCCCCGACTTCTGCCTTGAGGTATTTCAGACCTTGGGTAGGAGTAGGCTCTGGTACAGATAAACCATTCCAGCAAGCTGGGTCCTCCTTCTTGAAGGACTGCTGCCTTTCACAGGAGCACAGCTCTCAGAACTCTAGGAATGCAAATACAAGCACATTCATTTTATAACACAAATGTTCTGAAACCATAAACAAATATCCTTAAGAGTTTCCAGGCATCAAAGCAAATCTCACTTTCAGAAGAATTCTATTTTAAAGGATAAGGAAGACAGAAAAAAAAAAAAAAGTAAAAGCAGCCCCGCTGCTCTGCAGTGACAATTTTTATTAAGGTCTGAAAGCAAATTGCTTGCACTTGCAGGCAGTACTTACTAAGGGCTGGTAACAGGAGCAAGAACATACACTTGTCTCCCTCGCACTGCCATTTATGACGGGGTCACAGACTGCAGTTCTACCCTCGGATCTTAGCTATTGAAGTTACAGTCCCCGAGGGCTGTAAAAAGTTGCTGCTGTCATATATAAATCAGGTTTTTTCATAAAAAATGACATGGTTTGACATGGAGGGATAACATTATAAGGTAACTACTACGGAGGTTTCACGCTTGGATATGTTCAAAAGGATGTTTCTCTTTATCCCTGACCACAAATACTCACTGATGGTTTCTTGTCAGCTGCTTGAAAGCCTTAAAGAGCTGCTATCTCCGCTGGGGTCTGCTCTGTGGCCAAACTTCTCGTTCACCTTTGATCATCCTCCAGGGTGTTTTTTAGGTGTGTTTTTCTTCTTTCTCTGACTGAGGAATTTCAAGTGCTGCAGTATGTTCCAATGCATGCGGTGTAGAAGAAGAGGAGGTGAGGATTTTTACAGACACACACGTACAGCTTGTACAAATATGCACCCAAGCCCTTAGCTCTGAACAGGGCCAGAGAGAACACAAGTTCTTCTATTTTTAAGATTTGGTAAAATCAGATTCAAGAGGAAAAAGGATTTATTGCCCCAGCTCCCTTGCTTCTCATCCAGCCACTTCAATCCAGGGAAAGGAACTGGAGCAATTTAAAGGCATTTCCCATACAGGCACCCAGGGCATGCTGTAATTCCAACCCCCTTTGGGGTGTTAACACCCAGCATAGGGCTGCTGTTATGATCTCACCTTCAGAACAACCTGTCCTGGATGTGTATTTATCTCCAGGTGGGGAAGCTCCTGGTGTCCAGCACCCACTTTTTCACTAGTTACACTTGCAAGTCAGCAGCTGCACCAAATACTACAGATTATGGAGCAGCTGTGCCATGTTTGCTCCTGTTTGGATGCAGGTAAGCACCTGGTGCAGAAATGCCTTGGTTTCAGAGCATACTGAGAGCTGTGATCCTTTGGGAAATTTCTGTCTGTGAGGAGGACAAGAGGCTGCAGTGCAGCGTTTATGGCTGCTCCTGATTCGCATGTTAGATGTTTGTGGTTTGCTTCCCTACATGGGTTTTTCTGTACCAAATATATAAATCTCTCCATGAGCACAGGAATGTAATGAATTTGAAATGCCTGAAAATAGATATGACTCTTCTGTTTGCAGTTCCCAAAGAGGATTAAATAAACTGTGGCATGCTACTTAATCACAGAAAGACACGGGAGTTGAATTGATCTGGGAGTCCGTTTCTGAGTGCTGGGTTTGGTGCCCGTGGGTCACAGCCGTGGGGCAGCCCCACATGGGTGCAGGCAGGGTGGGGATACCTCAGGATGGCTGTGCTGCTGGAGCACTGAGTCTCTGCACCCAGCGCTTGGTTCTGATGGGGAAAAAGGATCTGTGTTAATGATGTATTTGATATGAAAGGGCACAGTGCTTCAGTGCGTAGCTTGCAGTAAGAGGAAAGCCGATATGACAGCTGAGGCTTCGCAGTGGTAGAAATGGGTCTTTCAAACTCCCCGATGAGGAAAAAACAAACACTGAAGGACAAATCCATGGCCAGAATAACAGACTGGTGGGTTTGGGGGGACATGCTTCAAATAAGCCTCCCTTGACAGCTGCTATATTTGTCTCACACTGCCTGTTCTCCACACAGCATCCCTCCCCCCAGGAGCCCCTCGGCTGTAGGTAGAACTGAATTTAACCAAGGCCTGAGACCGCAGCCAAACCTGTGGGAGTCAGCATGCTGAGGGCAAGCACCGGGCTGCGGGGTGGGAGAGAAGCACCTTGATGCAGCCTGGGCTGGCTGTGCTGCAAGGAAGGGCTGGGGGATGCTGGGGGATGCTATCAGCTAAGGAGCAGGGCTAACAAGCACAGGAAGGCATTCACAAATGGCACCAAAGTATTTTTTTGGTCAGTGACAAAGATGGATGGATTGTATGTGGGGGGAGGGGGGGGGAATCACAGAAAAAGGAAGCCGAGTTCAGAATCTGAGTGGGGTGTGTCAGAACACTGTTATCTCTATTTATACATAGCAAGGAGAGGAAGACATGTGGAGACATGGAATACATGGGTGTACCCATGGCCACTCAGCAGCCTGACAGCACAGCTTGTCACTCTGTGCCATGCACTCTCCTCTGCCATCATTCCCAAAACAGCGCTGGGTATGTCATGGTGCTCTGCATTAGCATTCAGGCCAGAAATCAGCTGCTGCCAGCTCTGTCTGGTGCACTCCATCCTCTGTTATTATTATTATTTTTTTAATGATGCTTCTTTCTTCTCTTTATCCCGTGGAGCCTTTGGGGACATTGTTAGTGCTCAGTATCACTTGACCTTCTCTGTCTCAGAAGTGACCTGCTACATCTGAACACTCTCTTTCACACATTGGCTAGTTTCACCCATTTAAATTCTTTCTTAAATACATCAAAAGAAGTTACATAAATATGTTCTTTTTCTCACCAAGCTTTGGGTTCCTTCTTCATGTATTTTCTCTCCTAGTAATTGTATAGCTGCTTTCATTGGCCAAACTCTCAGTCTCAGATTACTGACACTGCAGATACATCTTTTTTTAAACTCAACTATTTCTTAATTTATCGTATATGTGCTACAATTAAATATACCATTGTTCCAGCTCTTAAATGCATATTCCATGAAGGCTTTGTCCTTTTTAAGTAATAGAAAGTTTAATTTCCATAAAACCACACGAAGAAACTGTGTCATTTTCTCACAAAATTGAAGGGGCAGAAAGACTGCCAGGATGAGTGCTGAACTAATGGCTGCACAAATAAAACAGCTCAAGCATACGACACACTCAACTTTCATTTTCTCCTGATATGGGTTAGGTGGATCTCCATTTATATTTCTTTAGTATCTGGACAGCCCATACAAATTTCAGAGAATTACCCATGCTCAGTTTGCAGTTGTTTCTACAAAACGGAGGTAGATTTTCTGAGAAAATTACTGTATTTCTTCCCTTGCCAAGAGTGACACATTTATTTCATCCAAATACAGAGAGACCTCCAACTGGCTCTCAATGGGAAGTTCAGGACCCAGTTTGGAGATATTTATTCGATGAATCAAACAACCACCACAAAAAATACTCCTCTAAAAATGAAAGAGATCTCCACAGTGGATGCACATCATTGAAGGTTTCCTTTCCTTTCCTTCATACCTTGGGAATCCAGACCACTTCCCAAAGCCAGCAAGTGCATCATGGTCCTTCTAGGTTTCACTCCAACCACTGTAACTGTTTGGTTAATACAAATGCACAGTTTCTAGCAAAAGGGCTTACTGCAGCAGGACTACTTACAGCCAGGCCAAAATGTTTGGCAGGGTTCTTCTAGAAGAAGCTCTCTCTGGTTCCCTACTACCCCAAGCTGCCTGGCCACTTTCTGGTGCCAAGCAGAGACTGTGTGCAGGCAGCCAAAGTGCTTCAGGTACACATAAGCTTTATTCCAGCTTCCAGTGATATATCTTAAAACCAACCAAAAATGTAAGGTTTTTGAGGTGAAGCTCAGCTAAGGAGCCAGTATTTTAAAGGCTTGAGGACACGGGATTATTTCAGTATGCTTTTATGCCAGGAAACCCTTAAAATATCTTCTACTTTTTGTTAAAAAAGTATCTTTCTTACATAACTCCCTCTCCAAAAATAGACTTGAGGTTTTTAGTAACGTAATCAAACACTAAGAGAAAGTGAATGCCTCAGCTAATCTGCTGTTATGTTAGGTAAGTTTATATATTAGCTCACTAAATAATAAAGTAAAATAAATTAGTTCCTATCAAATGTTTCCTGAATGCATTCCAGCAGGAGCTTATTGTTATTTATTCATCTCTTGGACTGCATCTCTAAAAGCTGAAGCTGTTTCAGGAGTGTATGTGACTGGAATAGTCTAAGCAGAGGAGCCTTGGCTCGAGAATGAAACCAGCAAGTCATTAATTAAGGAGCTGTACTGTTTGCAGTCAGCCTTGTATTTCTGCAAACCACCTAAAACCCACCACTGTCCTTCTCCAGTTGTGCAGCATTTGGGTCACGAGGGGCATTGTCCCCCAGGAGCTGGGGATAACCATAAACCACAGTGTTGTCCCCCACTTACACAGGGGGCTGAAACACAGTGGTGTTGGAAACTGTCCTCAAAATGCCAGCAGCAGAGATTGAAGCAGCCTTTGGTGTTCAAGGCAAATGCACACAACCACATGAAGCACTGCAGGGCTACAGCACAAGATGTCAGCTTTCTGCTTCTCACTTGACACGACTTTGTCTTCCTAGAAGGTATGTAATATTCTTTGCATCCTATATGGTGTCAAGTCTGCATTTCTGGCCATATCTATCTGCTCGTGTTTGCATGAGCACCAGTGCAGGAATAGTTGAGATGGAGATGAGGATGACATAGCAGCCACACACAACAGAAACCACTCCAGATCCTCCAGGTCTTATTTCACAACGTTGCTTTTCTGCCCTCTCTCAAATGTGGTGCAGCAAGGAGAAATGTGCCTGGCTAGCACAACGGGCTGCTTCTGTCTCACTGCACTTGGGACTCTTTTGATTGCACTTCTAGAGGTAGCCCATAATGTTTCAATAGCAATACAAATACATATTTAAATTACACGTTATCATCAGAAATATGTTGAGTAACTTGGCCAGTTTGTCTTTGAAAATGATGAACTGGAAAATTCACTTTGGCCAAATTCAATCAGGAAGGGCTGAGAGTTGGTTCCCAAAGCAGACCAGAGCACCCCCAGCTGGATGGCTTTCGTGCCCATCCCTCAATCAGCACATTCCCAAGACTTATAAATAGGGATTTCACACGCTGTCATAAGGTTGTGTTCCAGTGGTTCCCTCATTCTCTGTGTTGTTTACCCTTTGAAGAGCTCTAGATTATAAATCATTTTAACCATTATATACAACGCTTTGCTCCCTTTGTGCAATAAAAAAACATGGCAAACCATTTCTACACTTCTTCCTGAAGAAAAACTGGGAAGCTGTAAGACAGAGAAAGAAGTCTGAGCTGTAGCTCAGGTCCTTTTTAGGCTGTGTGCTGGGAGGATGGTACGTTGGCCTCACCTCCTGCAGCATTCCTGCAGGGAACAACAAGGTCACTCTGGTTGCTCGACACACAGGCACCCACCTGACAGCTCCCATAGATGAAATATTCATTCTGCTTTTTAAAAGCAGAATGTGTTAAGACTTACAGGAAAGGGAGGATGTCGCAAATCTTCATCTGTTCCCAGAATGGGTGAATCCTTCGCCTTCAGCCCCAGAGCTGCACCCTTCAGCCAAAAAAAAAACACAGAAGGCAAAATCCCACCCACTCCTGGGCCACGGAGGGAAATGTGCTGCCTGTTACTGTGAGCAGAACGCGGTGTGGGAGAGCACCGGGCACCTTTGTCTTCTCATTAGCACCAATGGCTGATGCTCTTTAAAGAGGGGACTTTCCCACTGTGTATTTACATAGGGGGAGCTGATCTGATGAGGGCTGCTGGATGCTGAGGTATAAATAATGAATTGCACAACACACATTACAGGACTGGTTGAGTTGAGGACAAAAAAAAACATGGCAAACAAAGAAATCCACCACATTAGTTAGAAATCCCATGTCAAGGTCCAACAGAGATTCTTATCAACATCTTCCGTGAGCCCGGAGCAGAAGTATGATTCCTTAAATACAAAATTCTTTTACATACCAAACTTTGGTATGTCTCACATCCACCCAAAGGGCAGAACAAGTGCAGATTTCCTTTTCTATCTGCATTCAGTTTCTAATATGAGCCTGACCTGTTACAGAATCAGCTTTTTGCATATTTGTCTCCGGTGGCAGCAAGGAGTTACTACTTGATCTCTCCTCTAGAAAGAAAAAATTAACACAATATTTATTTCGACAATAGCTGTATATTAGTCAGCCAGGGAACTTTGTGATGCACAGGGAAAACGTCTGTGTAATAAACCATGAGAAGGGCTGTGAATTCTGCCAGCACTGCAGAGCTCTGGGCTCAGAGCCGCTCTCCTGGCCTCGTTCAGATGCTGCTATTGATCTAATCCATAGCGAAATGATCCCAGGAGACACTCCTTACATTATTTATCTTGGATTTGGGGTTGGATGGGGATTTTTTTTTAGTTCTCTTCTTTATTTGTCTCTGTTATTACTAATATCAGATGCTGTTAATGAATTCCACAGACAAATGGCTCTCACCTCTCGTGACACATTATTAATCACAAGTGTTGAAGGATTCTGTGTTCTTTATCTCTTGAGCTGTGCGGCCAGCCCCAAGCTGGGCACCCACCTGCACTGTAATGCAGGGACCAGCCACAGGGGAGCACGGGGGAATAGGGCACGTGGGGGGAATAGAGCACACAGGAATGTTCTGTGGGGCAAACAGCAGCATACACTGTCTCTCTTGATCCCCACACAGCCCCAAGCCGGGCAGGAGCATCTGCATCTCCGTTAAGCAGATACATGGGGAAGACAGAGCCAAGAAAGAGATGAGAGATGCCAACTCTCCAAGGGATTGATGCCTGACAAGGGAAATAACAAGCACCTGGCTAAAAGAGATCCAGCATTGCAATGCTCGGCTTTGCAGAGATGTCAGTTTGTGCATGGGTGCTCTTCACTCCTGAGCTCCTCATGCTGCACGTGTTATTTGGGTCCAGCATTAATGCCCCCTGCAGTCCAATTAACTCAGCTGAGGAACTCAGCTGCAATCATAGACATGGGGAATATCAGAGCAACTCTCAATGGCTGATAGTTTTCTGTCTGTTTTCCAAGCAGGGATCATAGAGTATCCCGGGTTGGAAATTACCATAAGGATCATTGAGTCCAACTCCTGGTTCCACACAGAGCCATTCAAAAATCAGACCAGAATTTCTAGTTGGGGCTTCTCCTGCAAGCAAGAAAAGCCACTGGGAGATTTCAAGGAGCAAAGGATGGAGCTCCCACACTTCTGGCCAGTTCCTGAACCAGCAGCAGCCCACAGCATTGCTCCATGGGATAGCAGGTTTGTGTTCCTGCTGATCCCATGGGAGAGGGGGATGGGACAAGAAGGAGATGCACAACGGAGCTGCTGCAGTTTTATAACACTCCTCATTGGCTACTGGAAAGAGGTCAATACCAATAGATGTACAGCATCAAGCTTAATGTGACCCAGGACGTGGTGGCTAATCAGCAATACAAGTTGTATATGGGGCACATGGGGCTCCACACCTTTGGTGTTTCTTTTTTTTCCCATGATTATTTCCTTCCTTTTGCAGCACCAAAGTTGTTTAGCATGAAAAGTGGAGAGTTGGACTAAATGACCTTTTAAGTCTCCTTCCAACACACTCCCACGACCCTATGATAAAATACCTGTTTGCTCTTCATCCGTGCAAGGCCCTACCACATACCTGTGTGCCATACAACCCCTCCTGCACATACATACATCAAAAATGTCAAACACATCTCTCGAGGTTGTCAGAAATAGTTATCGTTGTAGCCCAAGCTCTTGAGATTGCAAACGGTAACGCTGAACCTCCCAAATGGGCGATATCATCCTGTCACCATGAATGACAGATAATTATGGCTTTTTCTAGATGCCTGTAATTAACATTGCTTTCTAACTTTGACAAGAGCATCCAGAAACGCAGTAGATGGAGACATCCTCTGAAAGCTTTGGCATTCCCTCCTTGTCCATTTCTTTACACTACAGGTCTTTAAACAAAGAAATCACCAGCTGTTTAGTATAGAACATCCTAGAAGGGAAGTAGCAATCCAGAGCTCCAAATAAATACGTGGGTAAATATCAGAGTAAAGGCTGAACCCAAGTGCTGTGTGCACGCAGCCCTTCCCCGCCAGCGTCCACACATGAATAATGCAGGGCATGGCGCCGGAGAGTCATGGTGTTATCTTGAAAATCAGGATCGACTGCTACCAATCTCCCTCTGCCCTACGCCTCCTAATATCCTCTGCCATTTCTGTCTTTTATCACCTTCACGCATCTATTTCTTAACATTTTTGCTGCTGACCTATGGCAGTATGCTTGATTAGGGCAATACAATTTAATATGTGGTGGATGCATAATGTCAGCAGTGGGCTCGGGTACCTGAAGAGCCCAGCAAAGAATAATAAGTCCCTGCTCCTCAGCCTGCATCGCTGCTTAACTACGTGACACTGAACATCAATCAGAGAAGGATTAGACTCTCCTGGTAATAGATAAACAGCAAAATGAACAAGATCATCTAAGCTCTTCAAACAAAATAATGTATTTTTAGTCAATGGAAATTCAAACCAGGTCTCAGCCAGAGAACCAGAAAAAGCAAAACAAAGATTATTGAAAGCTTATGTTTAAACAGTTTTAGCCCAAATATTTACTGATGACACAAAAAAGAAATGAGTGTATGTTTTGCAAGGAAGAGCTGGACCCCTTAATTGCATAGGAAGTCGGGCTTGGGGAATCCAAAGAGAAAATAAACATGCCCCCTGCAGAATGCACTGCAAAGCCTGCACATTATTTACACTCCCATTTCTCTTTAACCTACATTCCCCCTGACAGAAGTGTTGTTTTGGGTAATAATCCTTTTCATACGGGCCCAGACTACAAGAAACTATTTGCAATTCATTTCAAATATGGATTTTGGAATCTGCAGTGAATCTCTTTTGCTAAGAAAAAAAAAAGCACAAAGAAAGAATAACATGCTGCTTAATCTCTGTGCTCATCACATCCTGGAAGTTTATTTTGACAGTTAAGTTGATGCATTTAACTGAGCTCCTGGTCTATATTGCTCAAAGAAAGCCATCATTTATGACTCGCAGCTTTGTAGGAACATCCCGGATAGCTGCAGCATCTTTAGAGAAAATATTTACAAGGGGAAAGACTGTCCATTACTGCTTCCCTGCTGTTGGAACTTGGTCCTCCCAAAACCCACAGCACATCCTGGCTGCCTCTCTCTGGTTCTCAGTGGCTGCTCCTCAGGCAGTGATGAGCTGCAGGAAAGCAAAAGGTCTCTGTGGGGATGCTCCCTGCTGTGCCTCCTTGCAAACCACGGTGTAGAAGTGGCTTCATTCCTGCATCCCAGAATATAGATACACCCTTGGGGACAGCTATGGCCTTTGGCACGTGGACACCCGTGGTTGTGGGATCCACGGAGGAGTGGAAGGTCACCACATGAGCAGTGCCACTGTCCCTCCCAGTAACTGCCTTCCTTCCTCAGATTTGCTAAGGTGCAGTTTATTGCAGCACAAGGCACCACCGCTCCTGCAAGTCAGAAAACAAGGGAAGCTGTTGTGCTGCAATTACAAAAAGTAGGTCAGGTCCCACAAATGCAAACAGACAGGAGCATGTGGTTCTCTATGCTTATCTTTGGGAACAGCTCTGTAGCAAGAACCAAAAGTCCTCCAAGGATGGTGCTGAAGCATGGCTGCCCAGTGCTGTTCACTAGTCCCCTAGGATGCTCACAGCTGGGCATCCCTTGCAAGCAGCACAGCATCCTCACACAGCAGCTGCTCCGGGGTGGTGCACCAGTGTGCTCAATGGGACAGGAGGGGATGGATAGCAGCTGCCTCTCTTCACAAACCAGCCCCTGCCCTGTGTTCTCCTTCCAAAGATGATGCCAAGGAGTAGCAGAGATCAGAGACACTTGGAGAAGTGACCAGCAGCAGAAGCAGAGCGATTCCCCTGAGGTCAAGCCAGATGCTCTGTGTTTTGGGATGCTTTTGGCTAGTAACCCAGATTTTTGACTATGCACAAGCTTGTTCTTCCCTTTCAGAACACAGGGCTGGAGGCAATCAGCCAACAGTTTTCCTAGGCAAGGTGAGAACTGCAGCACCATTTAATTAAGCTGATGCTTTAAATGCACTCCAGCATTCCTCCAGCCTGCTGGAGATGCAGCAGCTGATGAACACGCGTCTGCAGCAGAGAACATTTTAATTCCCCCCTTCCCCCCTACCCCAGCCTCACTCTCTGCAGAATGATGGTACTTTCTGCCCCTGCAGGTGATGCCAGGCACTGAACCAAGCACGTTTCTGGATCAAAATCACTGCAGCACCAAACAACCTGCAGGACAGATCACCAGTACAAGGAGCTGGCTTGGTTGTATTGAGCTAAGAGGCACTCACCTGGAGCCACACACTGTGAGGTTCTGCAGGTGACACTTTGGTTTTATGAGGTCAGGATCAGCTCTTTGAATCACCCACTGAGAACTACTCTGCGTGCTGCAGTGCTGACAGGCAACCAAGACCTTCGCTCAGCTGCTGACCCCAGGTTATTTCAGACATCACCAGACCCTGTAGAGAGCTGTGATACCATCCAGCTACAGACTGCTGTAAGTGATCTCCTTTTCCCCCACCAGCATCAGACAAGCCACCCAAAGTATTTTCAACCAGAGATTCAGTGTATTCTTACCATAATGGATGTGCATAGTATTAAAAATAATTGCATTTTTTGACTTAACAACTACAATTGCCAAACACTTTTCTGCAGCTTGGCTATTGTAACACTGCATTAGCAAATGGGAGTTCATTTGCTCCAGTTGACTCACTTTGGGCCTCATCTAAGCCCATTCAAATGACTTTCTGCTGTCTTGAGAATATTTTGGACGAGGCTTTGCTGGTACTAAGCACACATGGAAAAGCACCCCGGCCTTCCTAACAGTGTGCAGATGAGCCAAGGCCATGCCTGCACTGCTCTGCCTGGACAGGATGGGGCCACCCCAAGTCTGACCTTACTGTGCATGTCCTTGGGAAGCACCAAACTTTTGAACCACAGCAGCAGCAGAAAAAGAGTTTTCACTATAAATATTCACAAGATCACACGCAGCCCTGCAAATCTTCTCTAAATGAAGGAAAATAAATTAGGAGAGGATGCTGGCCTGCTGATTAAATCTTAACCTCCGCTCCCTGTGATGAGCTGACATTTGCTGGCTCAGAAGCAGCAGTCACACAGACAGCCCCTCTGGCTGCCAGTGACATTCAGGGACAGCTCTGCCCCAGTTTTAGCACAGGAAGGTTTGATGGCACCAGTGCTCCATGGGAAGATGAGTGCTGGTGCCCGCATCACTGCTGCATGATGTAGGAGCAAGGTCCCTCATGCCCGCTCCCAGCTTTCCCTCCTCGTACCCACAGCAAACCTGTTGGCCATTGTATAACCACACCCCAATTTGCCTCAAAGAAAGCCAAATAAAACCAGAGGAAAAAGAATGCCCCCTTGCAATGCCTACCAAGCTCTGTTAAATTTTTCATTTACAATTATTTCCTGAGCAGCACTCGAGAGTTCAGGTGGTAACATTAAAAATTCCCCGCGCCCTCAGCTTTCCCTAATTAAAATTGACAACCCTCATTTTGAACCACAAACATAATTACCCAGTCCTCCTCACCAGCTTGATCACTGAGATTGTTTGTTGATAATTTATGAGTGCTAGGGAAGATGAATAACAAAGCGGAGGCTCCGAGAAGCCTCTCAGCTCCTGCCTTTGAAGTCACAGAGGTGCCAGTGCAGACATCCCCTTCCCATGCCATCACCACCACGGTGACATCCGTGGGACACGGGGCCCCACTCCTTCAGGAGTGCTTTTCTGGAGGGTTTCTAGGAATACCAGGGCGTGTGCTCAACCCCAGCTACTCTGCAGTATGGAAAGCATGGAAAGCATCCTGGGTGGCTTGGGGTGCCCTGGAGGGGCTGTAATAGGGTGAGCCCTGCCCCTGTGTGAAGAGCCCCTGCCACAACCAAAGTCAACAGCACACACAGTGTCAGTCCAAGAACAGCTTTTAAAAAGAGCTTCCCTAAACCAAACTGATTTCCCCTCCCAGTTTCCCCGTATTCCCTTAATATCTACAAAAATAATTGTATCATAAAGCTGGAATAAACCATTTTTGTGCTTATCTTTGCTCATCCACAGACCTCTATGCACAACAACAGCTCCTTTAGCAGCACTAAGGCCCTCCACGTGCAGGAGATGGAGCAGGATGCAGGTGGCTAAACTCTTTCCTCAAAATCATCACAGCTTCCTTACATCCGTGCAGTACTGCAGGAAAGGAAATCACAACAGAGGGATCAGCAAGAAGGCAAACATCAGTGCACCCTCTTTGAGGTACATTTTCCTCCTGGAACCATCAGACTTCAGGGGAACCCATACATCAAAGGGGCTCTCCACAATCAGCCCCATGAAACACACTTGTTCTATCCAGGCTGCATTTTGGAGAGGCTTTCCCACTGGTAGCCATGCAGCTGCAGGTGAAAAATCAGGTTAAGGGATCCAGAGGGTGCGAGCAGCACCAGCCATCCCAGTGATGGAGGAGGCAGGCACCAGGTATTGGCCAAGTCACTGTTTACCAGGGGGAGAGAAGCTGTGAAACAGCAGAGATGCTCTCAGATGATTGTTAAATGTTGGGTTTATTTAGGGAAATTTTTTCCCAGCCCTGCTTCTCAGGCATTTCCAGCATGGGAAATGAAGTGCTACTTGGATGAGAGTGGCAAAGCCCTTTCTCTGTGAAAAACTACTGCCTGTGTTTGCAGATGGCAAGAGCATGGGGTTGTTCTGCATGTCAGTGCTTGGACCCACAGCAGCTGCCAGCAGTGCAGAGGCTGCAGCCGTGAGAAAAATGGGGAAGGGACTGAAGCACAGAGAGGGGGCTATTAGAAATGCATGTATAAATGAAACAGTGTGCTGAGAGCTAGGCAACGACATTGAGCAACACAGAGTGCAAACAGGCAGAGCAAAGCTGTGCTATTCCCTTTAAGGTCAAAGCTTTCTATAAACTCACAACAAAACAACTCAAGTGCACCCTGTTCTCCCCTTGCACTTACCCAGACCAAAGCTGCTGTATATCTGCATCTGCAAGGAAGCTCTAACACTGCATGAGCACACACATTTATCTATAAAAGATTCCCCTCCTGAGAGGTGGTCCAAGATGGCCATGGGGGTGGTGGGTTGGACTCAGCACAGACCAAGTACAGTACTCTCCATTTGAGCTCTGCCTATGCTCAGGGGTCCATCAGATCCAACATCAACAGATGAACTACTGCCACTGCAGACATGTGTCCCCAGCAGGAAAAATAATTGTGTGATTATCATCATAATTCATCTGCAAGAAGACACCATGCTGAAAGAAACAGATAGAAAAGAATCAAAACATCCAGGAATCAAACAGCTCGTGTCTTTGGAATGAAAGTCCTTTTTGTGCTCTCAGTTTGGAGTTGAATTAGGTCTGTTTGGGTGGTTTTTTCCCCTCTTCCCAAAATGGAAAGTGAAAGATTTAAAGGAAAAATCAAAATAGCTCTTTCTGGAAGCATTAAAGTCATGTTTTGACTTGAAGAGATTTTTATACAAGCAGGTAGGAGAAGACAAGAAGAACGCCTGAAACATTCGGATATTGGCACATCCACTCAAAACCCTTCTGCTTAAAGCAGAGCCTGTCTCTGCCTCCAGCTGCTACAGGGGTTTTCCTCTGATTTCAGGTCATTCCCAACCTGTTTCCCTGCTGCTGTTACCATTATTTCATCAATAAGCTACATGAAAAATGACAAACCACAGAGGAGCAATTAATATCCATCCATTTCCTTTGGCATTAGCAAAACGCTTCATTTACAAATCAGCTCTGTGTGCTGCAACCCAGACATGTGCCTCAATTGTTCCCATTTGTCACCAACCCATCTCTCAGAGCACACAGGGTGAGTGCTGGACCCTGAACCAGGAGGGGAACCTCAGCCCCTGCAAAGAAATAGCATTAGGGGAGATCAGCATCACCCCAAATGTGGACTGGATAAATCAGGACTGTGGTTTTCTCCTAATTCTTGTTTAGGTTTTGGTGCTGTGAGAGCATCAGGTGTAGCTTGAAGCCTGACTTAGCTGTGCTATCAATCCTGTGCAGGAAGAAGTACCAAGATCTGTATGGAAGCCACAGAGGAGAGGTGTTTCCTCACAGCTAAAACCTAAGACAGGCAGAAGTCACCACAGATTCTCTGCTTTTCCCTTCAAAGCATGAGGGTCAGAGATATGAGGTGGGCACAGGATGGCACCATGGAATCTTTAAGGTTGAAAAAGACCACTGAGCTCATCCACTCCAACCACCAACCCATCCACACCATGCCCACATCCCTCAGTGCCACATCTGCCCACTTCTTGAGCACCTCCAGGGATCTGGGGGCAGTCTCAGAACAAGGGGCTCCTCCATGAGATCACAGGCACAATCTGAATTAAGAAGTACACAACAAGCTACTGGCACCAGCTCTTATCACACATTTGCTATCAGCACAAAAACAGCTTTAAAGAATCTCTCATTAAAAACAAGGCTCAGGATTTCCCCAGTCAACACGAAAGAAATGGCACATCTTGGTGTGCCATGTGCAGGAGCAGAGCTCACTTCTGGGATCACGCTGCTACTCCCATGCATATTAATGGCCTGAATTTAAAGCAGAGCGAGGGAAGCAGACAGCTGGGTTGCCAAAATCCCCCACGCATGCTGTGACCCGGGCAGGATGTCACCACTGCCCCCGAGTGCTGGGGACAGTGCCCTGCGAGAAGAGGACTTGGCACTGCTATCAGCAAGCAGAGCTTGAGATGATTATTCCGTTTAATCACTGGCACAGTCATTAGGAATTTCTTTTATTTTTAATCTGCCCTGTTCAGCATTTAGTTATGCAAGATCTGAGTTACTGCTGTGCCTGGTGCTCAGCACGTTTGGTGTTTCAAAGAGAGCAAGGTTACTGCCACCGAGGCAGGAGTGGAGCCCCAGCATCTGCTGCTGGAGGATGGAAATGAGGGTTTGTGTTAATTGAATATGTGGATTTCATTTTCTTGTGGAAGCTGAGATTTCAGGTTATGTTTCAATCTCTATACTAGGAAATAGAAGAAAATGTGTTTTTTAGTATTGAGCTAGTATTTGCACAGCTCTTGTCACTCAAGCAGAGCATCTTACAGTCACCAATTACCTCTATCTTCCCAGCATCTGCGTGAAGTAGAAAATCCCTGCCTGCAATGAAGGGTGGAGAAATAAAGCACTGCAAAATTCAGCTGTCTGCAGATCCAGGAGACTCAACTACAAGCAGTCCTTCTCCCGAGCTGGGAAGGCCAAGCTGGGTCCTCCCAGCCACAGGCCACATTGTGATGTTAGCCTGACAAATCCAACATCAGCACAAGCCTCCATGAACCTACGTTACTCCTCTGCTGCCTTTGTGAGTTTTGTGCTAGCAAAGGAAAGCTCTGCAGAGTGGTGATGCTCACCCTCCAACAGCAGAGGAGCGCAGCAAACCACCACCTGGGGCTGTGAGAGCAAGTGGTTGCCACAAAGCTTAAGGGAAGAAAAAAGCCCTGAAACTGCCCACCCCACCCACCCTTAAAACTCCTCCCTTAATTACCAACATCCTCATCCACTCTGTGGCAGTACAAAGCCACAGCAGACACCGCACTGCTGTTGTCAAGTGTCCTCAAAACAACCAAAAATGGGACAATATACATAATACAAATAAACATAATGTAATTGTCGTGATTATAATTTCCAGTAAGATCTACATGGGTTAGACTTTCTGTATAATTAAATCTATAGATTTCCCTCACATGCTTACCTTGCAGTTCCCCAAGCTCTGATGAAAAGCGTGCTGTTTCCAACAAGATTTATTGCATCCAGCACTCTATATTATAGCTGCTCTGCTAACCACAGTAAACAAGATATGAAAAGCAATCACACAGATAATGCCACAGAGGAACAAGCACTGGCTCTGTCTTTAACCCTTTCCTTCATGCTGGAAACATTGGGCAGCATTTCCATGCCACCATCCTGCTGCATTAAGGGTCTTGTTTCTGTCCTTACAGAGCCAGGGTTTGGGTTTCTCATTCATCTCATTTCCAAATTGTCAGGGGAGGAGAGTTTAACCTCAATGGCCGCCAGAGGGTACAGCCCATGGAGGGAAGAGCACTAAACAGGCAGGGCCAGGCAAGCTGCCTTGCTGGGACATCCTAGTGCTGCTCTGGGCTCAGCAGGATGTTGGCCCAGGAGACAGTGCTCTTGTTTGTAGTGCTTTGCATCACAGAAGCTTGGATTTGACCCTAGAGACTTGGAACCAGTATTTAAAGGGCACATTTCCATATGGAGGTCAAGTGGAGATGTGTAAGCTTAATCAAGTCATTGCTCACAAGCAGAATAGGTCCCCTGCTGCCCACATGGCACAGAGCATTCCCTCAGCCTCCCTTTTTCCCTCCTTTACATCTTCACCAGATTCAGAAAAACACTCCAGAGACGTGAACAGCAAACAAAGACAACAGTAACAATGATAAAAATCTGTTTTTCCCCATTCCCATCCTACTTATGCAAACAGTGAGCACACATCCCTTGCACCTAACCAAATAAATAAAGCCCTGCTAAATATCAGCACACAAGAGGATGAAGAAGCAAGCAGCCACTTGTTTGCTGCCTTACAGAAGGAAACTCTTGTCCATTCCAACTCAGTGGAATGAGAAAAATCACTGCTCCATTACAGTATTTTCCATCCCAAAACTCAGTTAACCATTTATGAACAAGACAAAGGCACCAAAAAGGCTTAATTTCTCCTTTATACACAGACATCTGCTCCCATTCCTTCCTGCCCACTTTCCTCCAGCTGTAAGCCTGCCTTCAGCCAGGCAGGAGCTGTCACAGCCCTTATCCAGGCAGAAGTCCTCCAGAATAATGAGCTCCTTCTGAGCGATGCTGAGGTCGGACAGCAGCTGAAGTACAGCCCAAAATGTTCTAGCAAGGGGAGAAAAGTTAAAACGTGCTGGAAATAAATGTAAAAATAGACTGGGGTCTGCAACCCAAACAGAATGTATATTTAGCAGCTGTGAGTGGGAAAGAGCATAATATTCCTGGAAAACATTCAAAAAGCATCCAAGGAAGATTAAAAGATTTCCAAGCAGAGGTTTTTAAAGCAGGTTGCTAGGGACGCTGGAGAGGGACATTACACTCTGCCTTTCAAAATATGTTCCCTAAAAAAAGCCATTTTTCCAGAGAGAATGTTGGTTCTGGAAACTTCTGAGAAAGGAGGTGTTTGGTATACAGCAGACCTGAAGAACACACAGCTGTCAGTACTGGGGACAAATAACCCTGGGAAGAACCCCTGGGAAGAACCAGGAGGGGCTTAACCCTTTGCTCTTCCTGGCAATAAGGGTTTGTCAGAAGCATTTTCCCTATTCAGGTTGTTCTTCAACATTTCTCTAGGCAGAGACCGTCATAGAATCATTAAGGTTGGAAAAGACCACTAAGATCATCCAGTCCTACTGTGCCATCCACCTCCCCAAGGTCACCCTGCCCCAGCCTCACTTCCTACGTCCCACGTGCCCTGCTCACTGCAGCTTAACTCTGCTCTTTCCTGTCCCATCCACTACACACACATATTATCTTTTCTATATAACATATTCAGATGTTTACGCCAAATAAACTTTGGCAGGATTGGGTCTTTCAGCCTGATAGAGACAGCAAGAGACTCATCTTCTGTGAAAATGACACTAATAAGGCTGAAGCTTCCTCTGCAAGTTTTGCTCCTTGTTATGTCTCTTAAGAAAATAAACCTTTGTGGCATGTGCTGCACATACAGCTCGTTAGTGCAATACATTTGATGGAGACAGGGTGTGTAAGCAAGGCCAAGAGGCAGAGCTGGCCCCCAAGAGCCACCAAAAACTGTTTGTGCTGCAGTTTTTGCCTTTGCAAGCGTGGTTCTCTGTTACATAAGCTGGACCCACTGTCTGTTGGCCCAGCTGAGAAGCAGTCCAAGACCTGTATACAAAAATGAGGATTCTGATACTGAAAGATTACTGTCAAGGAGCTGAAATGTGCCTGTTATTCCAGAGCGCAGCCATGAGCATCTTTCTACAACACAAAAGCAAGGATCCCTCTTAGCAGGGACAGGGGTTTCATCTATTTGTAATATAATAGAAGAATTTCAGAGATTTGTGCCTTATTGATTTTGCCTAATGGAACAAGCTCATTTCCAAGGGTTATGTGTACTCTGGTCTGCAACACAAAGGGCAGGAGAAATCCCCCGCTCCCTTTCTAGCGGGCTGTCAGCATTTAATTAATCTGGCAGCTGCAGGGTAGATTCTTAGTGCAACCCTCCAAAAAAGAAAAAAAAAAAAAGACAAAACATCAATTTATGTTCTGAATGCCCCGGTGCATTATTATACCCTTACAGCTCATAAACTGGAGCCTCCAAGGTGGGTTTGCCAGGAGCAGCAGTGCACCTGTCAGATTTCTCCCCTTTAAGGCCCTTTCAGATGCTCTCTCTCCTTTAAAGCACCAAACGCTTTCAGCAGGAGGTCCTCTTTGATGCTGATTTTCTGAATGCAGATAAACGAATTCCTCCTCTGTATTTGGAAGTGCAGAGGAAGTACCTGGAATTCTGTAACTGCAGCATGCATGGCACAGTGGACCCGGGCACGCTCTTTGGGAGCATCCCATAACACTCCAGCCAGTCACTCCTGCCTGTCCCCAGCAATCCTGCCATTCTGAGTGCCACCACTCAGAAGCTTTTCTCCCTGTCAGTGCTGCTAACAGCTTTGTCACTCCAGCCTCTCCTCTTCCCAGCTCTGCAAAGACCTCCCATTCACATGGATGGCACTGGTAACCATCACCTGCTTTGGTTCAGCCAGCTAAAAAACAATTCCTGAGGAGAAAAAACATTTTTATAAGCTGTAACAGCTGCAGCAAAGCCAACACCTCTGTACACCTTCAGGGAACCATGCAGAGGTCAGGTCTGCTGCCTAGCAATTAGAATCGTGGAATCTTTAAGATTGGAAAAGACCACAGAGATCACCAAGTCCAACTCCCCACCCACCCCCACTGACCACATCTCCATGTGCCACATTTCCAAGGTTCTCTAAGGACAGCGACCCCCACCTCCCTGCACTGCCTCTGTCACTGCATCACCACTCTATCAGAGAAGAAATTTTTCCTAAAGTCCATCCTGAATCTGCTCTGGCACAGCTTAAGGCCATTACCCCTCATCCTAATCCCAGGCCCCTGGGAGCTCCCTCCCTGGTGCACAGGGTTGCAGCATGCAGTGTTGGCCTAAGGGAGTGGATGAACAAAAACCTGTCCAGGGACCCAACGTGACCCAAATCTCTGTTGATCTTCTTGTCTGAGCTTAGGGAATGCAGACAAACAGCAAGCAGACACCTCCAGAGAGATATTAACTAAATGGAGAGAAAAAACCTTATCACAATACAACATAGCTTTCCATCTCCCAGACTTGGCAGGGAATGGATAATTTAGGGCCACGTCTGGGAAACAAGTGATTTTGCAGCTTGGCATGGCACACTCCCCATTTAGATGAGAATACTTTCTGGCACTGTGTGCAGACCAGAATTTGACACCAGCAGTGACTCACTGTGAAAAGTGGGTGGTGATTGACTTGGCTTCTTCCAAACAGTGCTACCAGAGATCAAAAGCCACACAGCACTAATGTAGGAAACTGCTGTATTTTGAGGAGCCTTTCTCAGCTGCCTTTTGGGTATTCAAACTTTTTTGTCTATTTCTGTTCTTTTAGACTCAGGAGGCTTTTACATTTCATGCCTCCCTGGTACTGAGTGAATTGGTACAGAAAGAGGGACCCAGATACAAGAAGAGAGAAAGATGACACAAGTACAGTGAGTTTCTTCAGTTCAAGGCTAGGGTTTCCATTCCTTTCCATTTCAAGAAAAGCTTAAAGGGACTCCAAGGGCTTTGCTTGTGGTAAAGCATTAACCTAAACTGTGATTTACATACAGCAAGAGAAACCAAGTCAAGGCTACCCATTGCCAAGAGTTCCTCCGCAGGGGTTCAGGTTGGTTGAAGAACCCCTTCAGCCATTCATTCAAGTCACACTTCCACTGCTCATATTCCATCAGCACTGGTGGGATAAATACTGGTTAAAGCATGACTTCAGGTGCCCGATCTCTAGTTCTTACATTAAAAGTGGATGCAGCAAGTGTGGAAGCACGTAGGAAGATGCCCTACCCCTCATGAATTCTTCGCCATCCATTCGCTTTCCCTCACGTTAACTCCCAGAGACACCACAGCCGTGCAGGTAGCTGTGTGCTGGACTGCCACAGCCCCACACGAGTAAGGGCACATTCAGGCCTGGGATGTTTTCTAGCAGCAGCATCGAGCTTCAATCCTAAGAGCTGAAAGTGCTCAAAGGGCATTGTAATGGCTGCCCAACATCAGAGGCGCTCCCGTGGATGTTTGGTTTCCTCACGCGTGGTCTGAAATTCATACAAGGTTTGCAAAGGATCAAATCTGTTCTTCTCAGAGCCAGCTGGGAACACCCCCAGAAAAATGAGAAAAACACAGCGTGTGTTGGGACCGGTGCCTCTCCCTCATTATTCCATGTAAATACATGCAGCCCGACCCTCCAAAAAGACTTTGCATTTCTCAGAAAGTGACCATCTGTCAGGCAGCAAGGGGCACTCATTATTTAAATTAAGGAGCTATTCCCTGCTGCCATGTTCACTCACATCTCGTTACAACAGCAGTTCTCAGACACCCCATTCCCTTCACTGTGAGCTGAGATCACAACCCACCCTGCAGCTATTTCCCATAAGGGCCCTGCTAAAGGATGCCAAAAAGACGTGGGCCAGAAGAGCCGTGGGTTTGCCATTCAAGGATGTTACACAAAGCAGAAAATAACCGTAAAGAACCCCATAGCCATGCAATGGCAATTTTGGGGCACCTCATTATGCTATCTGAGTGCTTTTGAGGGGAGCGGAGGAGAGCTGTGGTGCCATGCAGAGGCCTGCCCTCAGGCTGGGGCTGGCAGGAGCTGCCCCTGCACGCTCCTTGGGCTGCTCTGAGCTCCTGCATTTCCCAATCACCTGCACCATGCAGGGTGAAAGTAGGCGAGGCCACCCAAATATCAATAGTCATCACTGTGACTCACAGCAACACCTCATGCACAATTGCAGAAGCACGGGGATGGAGGATACCCAGCACAGCCTCCACTAGACATGGTTGGAGTGGATGCTCTTGCTGGGCTTTTCCAACCCTTATGATTCTAGGGCTCCCTTAGCAGTCCTGCAGCTTTCCCCAAGCATTTGCTGCTGAACAAACTGCTGTGGGATAGATTTTCTTGCTAGTTGTGCTAATCAAGGATTCCCATCCTGCTTCAACCAGGCCAGAAGGATCACATCAAAAAATCCCCGAAGCCCTATTCCTCATGGCTGGGAGAAAGTAAAGAAATTGAAGACCATATCATACCCAGGGATGAAAATAAGCAGAGCTGGTCTGAGGAATCATCTGCAGGGGATGGAGGGCCTCCCAAGGTTCCTCCAACCCCTACAAGTCTGTGATTCTGTGCATCCCCAGCTCCTGCTCAGCTGGTGGAGCAGGTCCAGCTTTTCACAGGTTGTCACCTCCACCACCAGATGCACATTGGGATCTGAAACGTGACTTCCCTGCGGCTGCAGAGACAGGCAGGGAAGCCCATGCCAACCACAATTAGAGGGTTGACAGCAGCACAGCATCCAGAGGTGCCACGCGGACTGAGAGTGTTTTGCTGGAGGCAAGCTGCGTGGCCAGGCACCAGAAAGGACTGTGAAGAGCTGGAAAGAGCCTTGGGAGTGTAAACTTGTTATTAAAAACTGAAAAACAAACAAACTGAGCTTTTACAGGAAGGGAAATGAATCTATTTTATTATTTGGAATAAGTATTTGGACAAATCAAGAGTAGATCCCTTCCCTGTTCTAAGCAAGGATAGATTCTCCACAAGCAATCCCAGGCTGTGTTTATTATGGATATTTCTGCATCTTGAAAAATGTGACAATAAGAATCAACAAAGCACAGGCTGTTGTATCAAATTGCTCTAAAAAAAGCCAGAAGGGAGCAGATCTTTAGGAATGCTGAAATGACATCAGCTCTTTTCTTGATCAAAATCAAGACTGAACAAGTAGAGGTATGCAATCTTCTCAAGTGCTGAATGCCAGAGGACCACGCACCAGGAAATTCTGAGCACCACATCGCAGATGGAGGCCAACATTGCTCATGGGGAAGCAAAGAGAAACGGAGTCAATATATGGGAGTGGCAATGGATGGCCACAGAGAGGCCTGGTCAATGCTAGGATAACTGGGCAACTCGAGAACACACAAAGAAATCCTGTTACACATGGATAATCAAAGATTTAGAGGGATGGATGGTGTAACGGTGCCTGCTGCTTGCCTCCTTGGCATGGCTGGGATCAGGATTTTCAGAGGAATTGAAACTCTGCATCCTGAGCGTTTGTGTGTTCCATGTCCAGCCACAAAAACAGCCATTCCTGAGCTCCTGCTGCTGCCAGCCACACTCTGGGGGGGAAAACAAGCAAGCAAGCAAAAACTGCTGGTACAGAATTTTGGAAAGCTGGGCAGAAATAAAATCAAAGCTCATCTCTGGAGCACTCTTCAAAAGAGAACAGTTGAAAGCAAGTCAAAGGCTATCATCCAAGAACAGCAATGGAAAAACCTCCTAGTGACACCAGTTTTAGCAGCCACTACAAAAGATAACCAAGGACAAGCAGGAGAGTGCAGCGCTTTGTGCCTGCTCTCTGAAAGTCCTTATTTCCATCACAAGGTGCTTTGCCCCCAGGCATGCCTCTAGGAGCAGCCTGTAGAGGTGCACCCAGCACACACAACAAGGGATTGGTTTCTTCTTGATGGCCATTTTGCCCACAGGAGGGATATCCCAGCAGGAAGCCCTGCTGAAAAAAATGGTGCTGCTATTGCACAAGCAGAAACACAGCCCTAGAAGAGCCATGCCCCTCTGTTTTGCACTGGAAGATCCTCAGCTGAACTATTTGGTCTAGCTATGCATCACATTTCAGCAGGTCCAGAGGAAAACAAAATCAGCCCAGGGAGTGGTGGGAAAAAAAAAGGCTGAATGAACAGGGTCTAAAATGAAAGATGAGTGATAACCTTCAGGTACACAGACATCTTCCCAGCACTCACAACAGCATCCATCCTAAGAACCATGCTCTTCAAGTAGGGACCCATGAGCTTTGACATCCCACAGCACAGGAGCCCCTTCCACCCATCTCATGACCAATATCTGCTGGGTCCGATGGGACTGGAGGGGGTCAACCCACCTCTGTGTCTCCATTACAGCTTTCTCCTGCTGCTTCTCGAGCAGGAGAAGCAATTCTTCACAGCCAACAAAGCACCTTCGCTATCAAATTGAGGTTAAATGAGAATTCAAAGAAATGCTTAAAAATTTCATCAGTGCCACTTGGACACATGCCTTCAGGCTGTTTATCTTTAAATGAGATGTCACATGTAATTTAGTGGCTAGATTAAGCACTGTTTTTCACTTTTAGTCGCTTGCTGTGGGCAGCTCTGTATCAGTGCGCACCTTCGTTCTTTATTAGGCAAGATAAATGAAAATGGCACCATTTTTCTGCATTAGAGTCCAAATATCTGACACGTCAACACCATCTAATGGAACAAAGCACTACAGATTCCTAGAGCAGGTGTTTAATTTGCATGCTATTACCAACAAGCAAGATTAATGCTTTACTAAGTACTTACGTTGCAGTAACGAGTGAAGCAGGGTGGGGTTCTCCTCGGGATGGCAAACGAGCCATACTCCACATTCCTTTTACTCCTCCAGTTTTACTGTCTTCAGAACTCTCATAGCTTCAGTGGGTTTTTTTGTTTGTATTCATTTTTTAAGTTGCCACATTTTTCTTGCAGTGAAAAAGCAGCTTGTAGCACCCAAGTTGGAGCAGTTTTTGATTGGATAGTAAGAATGTACTGTTGTGGGTGCACTCTGCCTTGGCTTCTTAGGTGTGATGCTCTTCCTATCTCCAGGGCCAAGCAAGCTTGAAGGAATCTCTTTTCTCTCTGCCTCAGGGCTTCCAGCTGTAAAGTGGAAGCTGTAATATCAGTCCTCATTTCTAAAGCCCTTTAAAACACACTGAAATCAAGAGGTTTTCTTTGCAGGCTGAGGGGAAGCCTCACTTCCAGATTTCATGGCATCAGCATCTATGGCTCTCACTTGCAGCTACCCTGCGTGCTACGTACAGAAAGAAGAGTGCCTGAACCTCCTGAAAGCTGCTCTCATTAGCAAGGATACCTCCTGTTCTTCACCAGGTTAATAACACCCTGTGAGCTGCACTTGGGGCACACCACATCCACGTGGTGACACATGGACCATCCCCTGCCCCATGAGCCAGAGAGAGCAGAGCAAAACTTAAGGGAATGACAAACTCAGCTGGAGGGGGACACACTGAGCCATCACCAACACACCTGCAGCTTCCTCCATTAAAGAGCTTGATTTTTAAGGAACACACCCCACCTGGATTCTCCTTTGGTCAGCTAGGAAATGCTTCTCTACAGGCTGCATTGCCCTTCAGATCTTCCTACCAGACCAGGAAGCTTTGGTGCAACCACACGCCCTCACCAATCAACCCCAAGCCTGGAGCTGCCCCTCATTTATACCACCCACTCCCCCCCATTTGCAGAGGCTCCACCTGTCCCCCAGCTGTAAGGGCTCCATCCACCCTTGGGGGTAACTTATGGCAAACTGGGCTATGGGGGATACTCCCTGAGCTGATCACACAGCTGAGAGCACTTTGCCCCATCCTTAGCACAGCTTTGTTAAAAGCCATCCTTTTCCTGAGGAGGAAACGTGAAGACAAGCAGCTCCTTCAGCTGCTCCTCCTGTGACAGCTGATGTGATGCAGCCTGCAGGATGAAGGGAACTGCTGCATCCAGACATTAAATAAAGGAAAAGCCTCACCCGCCGTGCTGCCGTGCTCCTGCTGCATTGCCTATTGTAGGAGAAATGAGGAAAAAATTAATTACTATTGATTTAAATAAACGTGCTTGCATTATTGGATGGTGGCAACAAACAGGCAGCTGCAGGGAAGGCACTTCCCCACTGCCAGCTGGGCTGTGCTGGAGCCTCAGCAGAAATGCTGCCACAAATGGGGTATCTCAGTCTTTTAGTCCCAATGAGGACAGCACTCAGTGGTGTCAGTGGGAACTCTGGTGTGTGCACTGCTTGCTGCTGGGGCAGCTCTGACACCAGAGGGGTCCCACGGATGCAGGGGGGCACGGAGGTGCCATGGCTGTTTGCATTGATTATTTTATCTCAGGGGGAAAAAAAGTAGCACAGAAATTAACTTCACAGCTCCCGCTGTTGCTCTGTTCCTATTTTATTTATTAGTCATTACGCGCTGAGGAAAACAAAGGGCAGCATGTTGGCACCAGCACTCCTTTGCCCACCTCTGCACCAGCACTGCTCTGTAGCTCCATCTGCACACTGAGTAAACTCTTTAAGGCTTTAATCAAACAAATGGATCCCCAGCTCACCCGTTCCTTTGGAGCTGTTATTCAGGTGTCTCATTCCTCATTTCCAAGAGCCCCATTCGTGTGGAGCGTGATTGCAAATTGGAAAACTCCTTTCAGAATGGGCAGATGGGAGATTTGTTCCCCTTCCTGCTTTATGTCTGGGCAGAGCACAGGGATGCACGACACAGCCCCATCTCCCTCCATCCCATGCAGACATCACTGCCCCGAGCTCGGTGTGGAACTGGGGCTGAAAGGCATTTACCAGCACACAGCAGCCAGCAAGCTGTGAATTACTGACAAGGTTTTACTAAGAATAATTGCTGCTTTTAAAAGTGAATTTCCCCTCCTTCCTCCCCAGGGCCTTTAGATGGTGGCAGTAATCATGAGTAAAAGGAAAATACAAATGAACTAAAACACAAAGTCACCCAATGGCAGCTGCCTGGGATCCACTCAGCTGTGGTGCAGAGGAAAACCAGAGCATCCTGAACGTGGATCCATACACAACTGCAGAGATCCAAATGAGCATGCTGCCCGCAGCCAGCCCCAGCCCAGCAGCCCAGGCAGGACGAGGCACAGCTCTCAACGTGTTCATTAGTGACCCCAGAGTGCTGGGGACAGTGGAGGACCTGCAGGTGATGGCATCAGCACTGTGATGTGTGCAGAGCAGCACCCACAGCACTTTGAAACTCAGAGGGTTTTCCAGCTGCCCCTCCCTGCACTCCCAATGCTTCCCTCAATTAGCAGCACCGCTCCTCTCATGCATGACGATGCACTCCAGGCACAAGACCTCGAGCAAGATGCTCTCTATTGATTCCTCTATTGATTTTTTATCTTTTCCCTTCTTGTTGTTGTACATGCAAACAGATGGTAATGACTCCCCATTACCACCACTCTTCAAGTCCAGCAGCAGAAAACCCATCAGTTCCAATTCGCAGCAGATTCTGAATGGAGCATTGGTGGCAAAATGCAAGTGAAGCCTACATGTTGGGGCAGATGGAGTATCGTTGCAGAGGGGCAGGGGGAACGGGAAAGTGATCTCTTCCCTCTTCTTCAGCATCTTTTTTTGGATGGGAGGACTTTGCAGCATTGCCCTGGAGCAGAGCAGTGCTGCATGGAGTGATCCTCCCACTTGCAGCACGTCCCATCCCTCTCCATGCAGACGGTGCCGCTGTGCACCGTCCTCATGCACTGCCCAAAGCAATTGTGTCGGTGGGAGCCACAAGAAAAAGAAACACAAAAGCACAAAATGAGGTTTGTTTGAATGCATTTGTTTGGTTGGTTTGTTTTAATCACTGACCTCAGAGCTTGTGGTGGAGCAGCAAACCCACAAGTGCTGGTTCTTATCCATCCCATCCGGCTCTGGATAGTTCAGATGGAGAACCAACAGCTGAAGATGACGCTGGGAAATTCCTGATGTTTTCCCCTTTAGCAGGGCCCAGAGGACAGCACAGGAGCAGCCTTTCCCATGGGGCTGCAGTGTTCCTTGTCTGAGAGCCACCTCGGGCAGGAAGGCAGAGCCTGCTCCAACAACGAGGTTTGGAGCAGAACGTGCCTTGGTCCCTGGGTGTGCAAATGAAACAAGTAACAGCCCTTGCCAAGTAGCAAGGGATCGGGCTCGTTGCCAGCTCCTGCACTGCCTTACAGTGCCACAGCCCTGCAATGCAGCTGGCTGCTCTGCCAAACGATGCACCCATACTCCAGCCCCACAAAAACTCCCCCTTGTGAATGCCCTGCAGGAAGCTGCAGGCTTCTGAGCACAGTTTTCCTTGCCTGCTTCTGGCCAGCCCCAGCTGTGCCAGGCTAGCAGCTAGGCCTCTGCTTACAGCTGCTGCTAATGAGGTTAATGGCATTAAACGAGGGTCGTGGTAAGGTGCTTGAAGCTGTGGTCCATGAAAGAGGTCACCAAGCGTGTATAGCAGAGGAGGAAAAGAAACAGGAACGGGATGGAGGGATGGAGGAAATGAAGCCCTGCAGGGCTGTACCTCTCTGCAGAGCCATGCTCTCTGCTCCTAGCTCTGAAAAAGAGCAGAGCTGTGGATGCAGAGCACACATCACATTAACCTGATGACTGGAGTGTTGTTGGAGCTGATCTGGAGCTGCTGTTATCTGAGCTCATTGAGCCTTTCTTGCTTTTTCTGTTTTTAAACGAGTAGTAAGATACTTTTTCAAATTCTGCACTGCTGGAAAGCCCCATCTGCACGCAGACAGCTGCTGTTTTTACAGACACCATCCAAAATGCAGCTAAGTACGACAGGTCTCTTGGAGCAGTCGACATTTGTTACACTGATCGCTTCCAGAGGGGTCGCAGGAGCTCTCTGCTTTATTTCTGTTGTAAAGCAGAAGCCTTGTCCTTATGCAAGGACAAAAGTCCCAGATGGAAACGTGCCTTGGGAAGGCCCTAAGTGCACACCAGGCACAGCCTTACAGCCCACAGGGCTCTCCCTCCTCCAGCAGCTCACCCCACGCATGCTGCCCTTGATGGAGCCCAGCACATGGAGTGCTCTCCTCCACTTTTCACCCGGTCCCCCTCCCTCAGTTTTTTGCCTTTAAGTGATGAAAATTAATTCCTGGCTTGCTTTCCTAAGGCGGTGCTCCCAAAAGGCTGCCGAGCTCCCACATCAAGCCAGACCCAACTGTGACACCTAGTGGGTACGAGGTGAATACCTCCCGTGAACTGAAAAATAAAACTGAGATAAAAGCGTTTTTTTTTCCCACCCCACTTCGGACTCTGGCAACGAGAGCCCACACAATGGGGCACTGTCTGCGGGGAAGGGCTTCCCGGCCCCACTGCCTTCCAAACATCACTCGAGACAAACCCTCGTGTAAAAGGCTCAGTCCTCAAGAACTGTTTCTTTCAGTACAGCACACGGATGTGGAAGCTCCATCAGAATAATGCATACAGGTGTCAGCAGCCCCAAAGCAATGGCACTGTGCTCTCTCAAGGCACGGAGCCACAGCTCTCCCGTGTCACTGCGAGGAACCACAGGCAGCACATCACGGTTTTGACCACACTCTGTGCTCCAGGAGAGATTATCCCAGAGAAACTCGAGCTTCAGTCTGAGTCGGCCCCAAATAAGAAATGGTTTTGCAGAACAGCCCAGCTCCATGCAGGCTGAGTCTGGGATGGAGATCTTCTGCTGTCTCAGGGCAAAAATCCACAGCGCTTTGGATCGCTGACATTTCAATGGTGAGGAAAGCAATGCAAGTCAAGGGAAGGTGAAAGAATACAGTGCACAAATAAAAGCCCAGAGGTGGAGGGGAACCAACGGTCCAGGGGAGCAGCACACAGCAGGGAGCTGGCCCTGCAGTGCCCCATCAATGCTCTGAGGGCTCCACGTTATGCCCCTGGAGCTCAGCAGCCCCTGCTGTGGGGTACAAAAGATGCTGTGCAGTTTGAAGAAGCCACTGCTTCCCTTCCCATGTGCCCTGCTGCCAGCACAGAGCTCCTGGAGCAGGTGGGAAGCCACGTCCCTGCTGCTCCCTGCGCTGCCTCATGGCACTGTGATGCTGTGAGGGCAGCAGGCCTGAGCACAGCATCGTTATCTTCTTGTCCTACATCAGTTCCAGGACGGCTTCAGGGTGAGCAGTCAGCAAAACACAGACACAAAGAGCCCCATCCTGAAAGCATGGGAGGGAAGGGGCCTGGGGCCCACAGGTGAGGCAGTGGAGCTGTCTGGGCTACGAGCACCCACCACCTCCACACCTGCAGCCACCACAGGTCCTGGCAGCCTCAAGCACAGGGACGTGCCTCACCTCACTGTCACCACGTCACCCCTCCACATCACCCATGGGGCCATCACAGCAGGGACAGCAGCTGCAGCCTCCCTCCTTCATGGGAGAAAACATCCATCTACAAAACCGAACCCAATCCATCCAAAACTTCATCCATCTGTCACATCCTTCGTAGGCACAGAGATGCACAGCACCAGTTTTGCTGCTGGAAAAGCTTACATTCACAGCAACTGCTCCATCATCTGACTCTCCTGACACATACAAGAGGAGCCCTGCACATGCAGAGTGAAACCCTTTCTTGTCACATTTGAGTCATGTCCCAGCTCTTCCAGCCCAGAAATGAAATGGCTGAAGGGAGGGCAGCTCTGCAAGGAGCTGTTGGTCAAATAATGCCAAAAACGAAAGAGGGAGCAGATTTTGGGAATAAGAGCCAGACCTGCAGCACAAGCAGCACTCAACCCCAGTGTGCAAAACCCAGAGCCTGCAAGGGACCCAGGCTCCAGCAAAGCAGACTGCTTCCAAATATTTGAAAAGCTCCAGACAGCTGTGGGAGGAAGAAAGCTCTCACAGGCTGTGACAGGGCAGAGCAACATCCGAGGGAAATCCTCCTCCATGAAACCTGACAGGGCCCAGCTGCCCCCAAGGATGCTCAAGGAGCACTCAGCTGCTCTGGGGGCACAGAATACAGGACCTTTCCCCATGACAGCTGCTATTCCAGAGGCATCAGCCCCTGACCAAAGGCAGTGCAAGGTCAGAATCACATGGCCATGGCTTTATGAAGCCAACAGCAGTGCTTTAAGTGTGCACACCACGACGGGCACCTGGAGCCAATGCCATGAGAGCATTATCACCATCACTTGGAGCAAAGCCACCACCATCACACGCAGTGCCTGAGCACAGCCAAGGTTTATGGTAGGACAGTGCAGAGCTTTTGAAAGGCCCCAGCACACTGTGTGTCTGCTGCCTTTTGCCAGTATTATCTCTGGGTGCTCAGTGGTGGGAGCAGGAGGTCATTTTTCTGCATACGTTTCAGCCATGAATTTAAAAACCCACGGAAATCATTCGTCAGCATTTTCCAACTGTCTAAGATACGACACTGAATAGAGACTCAGCCTCAGCTTGTTATCAAAGCAATGCTGGGGCTCCAATAGTAGCTCCAGGCTCCACTTTCCAAATGATGCTTTTCTATCTTACTTATGTGTAAGAGGAATGAATGCACTAAATACACTCCACTAGCTATAACTTGCAGGTACGTCATGCAAACTGACTGATAAAACCCAATATACCTCAACACGGATCTCCTCCACGTACAGAAGCAAGTGGTTTAAATATACCACTATGCTTTGACTCAAACACTGTAAAGAAAAATCTATGACTTCTTATATTTCCTCATTCCCTTCTGGTTTTTTTTTTCCCCCACACACTGTGTCCACAGAAGCAAACTTTTCTCAGATTTTGGCTATTGGTTCTTATTAAACTCATTTCTGCATTCTGTTTATATTTTTCCTGCCCTGGAAGTCACAGAAGTGAATAACCTCTGTTCTTTCCCCTGCTGCAGAGCTGAAATGTGAACAGCGGTATCTGTACACTCCAACCTGCAGTGATTGCACAGTCACACTTTGTACGACAGGAGCACACAGCTCAGTTTTGTTCTTCAGAAGGCAGAGTAGTGGTGACCATGCAGCTGATAGCTGCACGTCTCACTGAAAGATCTTATGATGTGTGCACAGAAACAGCAGATTTTTCTTCTTCCCCAGAGAGCAGTGAGCAGCTTGTTTTAAGGTCAAACAGGACAGAATCCATCTTATTGCACAAGGTTAGTGGGGTGAGGCAGCACTTCCTTGCAGCAGTGTCACACTGCTGCTTATTTGCTTATGTTCTCTTCTATTTAAAGAACTAGGTCTACCTCTCTGTAGCTTAAGGAGCCTGACAAACATCCTATCATCAAATAGAGGGGACCTGTGGGATCCACTGTGCATCCCTTCATCCAGATACTCTGCTGCAAAGCCCTGCAGAGAAGAGAGAAAACTATGAGTTCTCCACAAAGGAAATAGCAACATGCCTGTAAGAATTAATTCACACTATCACAGGTGAAGCTTTTTCAGTGCCAAAGCCTGGCTGAGCCCCAACCCCTCAGTATTAGAAAGACCTCACGAAAAGCAATTAGATCAAAATAGCAGATAAGTTTCACTTCAGCTCCCTCAGAGTTTACAGAGCGAACAAGAAACCCTATCAGCATCTTTACAAGCTTACCTCTTCCAAATGCAGCAACTGAATGCTTTTTTCTTCCTTTTAGCTGTGCATCTGCCTCGTTCAGTGAGAACAAAGGGAAACACAATGCTGCTAGAGTACAAGGTGGAAGGAAAATTCTTCCAGTGTCCTTTTACATACGTGTAGATAAATCACACACACCCCTATGGCCACCTACACCAGCAGTTCACCTGCAACTCTCAACATTAAGTCTGAAAATGCAATTACAGTACTGTCTGGATGTGAATGCAGATCTGCCAGTATTACCCAGAAGGGTTCTGCAATGTAGAAAAACAAATTTGAAAACACACTTCTTCCTTGGCAGTAAAACCAAGATCTGTACGTGTGCCCAAATCTTCCAGCTCATCAGCAGAAAGCAGCTCCCACAGCCCTGGAAAGCTGTTACTCATCTGTTTGTCATACTCAGTCTTTTTTGGTGAAATGAAAACTGAAGTGGTAAATGAAACATTATGTTTTAAGATAACTAAGAACACATTCTCTCGGTTAGCTAGAACATCCCACTTCAACACAAGAAACAGGAGAAACAGAACAGCTACAGTAAATAAAACAGACAGCTCAAATTGCTTGAGTATACATATTTATTTGTAATTTTACAGTGGCTTTAGTACTGTTTTACGGTACAACTTTTGGAGAAAAAAAGCTTCAGAACAAGGCTTTAACTAGCACTTCAGAACTAGTTATTGGCAGCTTTCTTCATGAAATTCTAGTTCCCTTAAAAAAAAAAAATCAATCCAAAAGAAGAAAGAAACAAGGAAGCATGACTGCTGCCCATACAACAAAAATATCTCCCATCATCCTGAACTCAAAGTCCAGCAGACAAAAGTCACTGCATTGAAGGGAACATGTTCCTATTGCACGAGAACGAGACACGACAATCAAAGCCTAATTTCATAGGCAGAAGAGGCCACGTGTTTATGTAATCACACTTCAAAGTACATCTTTCTTCTGCAATAAGATACCGTATCGTAACTAATATTAAGGCCATAAAATCAGAACACTGTGACAAGTGGCAGGGCTTGATGCTACTCCGTGATGTTTGGGAAAGGGGCAGCAAAGATGGCCCAAAGGGGACAGACAGAGCATTTTGGGGGGGGTTAAATCATAGGTGATGTCAGATCTCCTAACAAATCACTCAAGGAGCCAACCATTCCCTTTAATAGCACGTGTTCTGGAGCAAACCATGGAATACATTCTCTGGAATTAACATCTGAATTTATACCAAACCAGTCCATTTATTTCCATTTGTTCCATTTCTCTTTAAAATAGATGAAAACAATAATATATCTAATCTCTCTGCATTATCTTAATGACCCGAGAAGGCTTTGCAGTACTGGGTACCTGCACACAGGATCTCATTTGCCCTGATTTAGGTTTCTGGATGACACAATGCTCCCGGAACCACCTGTGGGACCCAGTGTGCCCTGGAACTTAAAACAACAGGATTGCAGTTATGTGTTGCTATCATTTCTAATCACATTCATTTTATCAGTGTACAAAACACCTGAAACAGTCGCTCCCAAGAAGCAGTAACCATGGGATTTTAAACACTTTAGGAAAATTTGGAAACCCAATGAAGCTGAAAATGCACATTAGTCACCTTATAAAGTTCAATTTGCCAACATCTAAGAAAATATAGGTATCAAAAACAGACAAATACACTGCTAGCCATCTGTTACATTTTTTCTTTTAAAAAATTAGCACCAATGTAAGCATCTGAATTCATAGAAAAGCTAGTGGCACACACAGCTCTTCAAAAAGTTACTCCCCATCAGCAGACAAAATAACAGCAAGGTATTATGGGTACTAACCGGCTCTGTTCTCACTAACAGAGAGGACTACTGTTTCAGGTAGCAGACATAAAACGTGGTTCTTACCTGACTGCTTTCTCCTCTGCTTTTGTTATCCTAGAAACTATGAAGTGCAGAGGCAGCACGGGGAACACACACCCACGGGCACGCATCTGAGCGAGCACACCGTGGATGTCAGGCTGCCAGAGCTCTGCTCTGGGCACTCTGTCCCCTTACAGTGTCTACAGAGCATCTATTACAGCAGAGTCCCAGTGTAAGCAGATGTTACTGTACACACATCTGGATTAGGATTAAGAGCCAAAGGGTGATAGAAGATTTTTGTTTTAAGAAAAAAATCCTCGTGCCCATAGCTAGCTGAGCTTTCCATACAGCTGTAATAAAGACTTTGCCATTGTTCATACAACAGATGCCTAGGTAGTCATGGTGCTGCTGAAGTCACCCTACATGCAACTACATAGAGAGGTGTTTCTCAAATGATCTCTTACTCTATGATGAATTTTAGCCCATCAAAAAAAAAAAAATCTCAAATACGACATCTCTGAGAACAGGTTCAAACTCAAAGGAAAAATGCTGATCAAATCTACTGCATCCAAATTTAAATATAGCAAATATTTATGTCATTCCTTCCGACACCATGCACTGGTTTTATTTGGAAGTACCCTAAAGTGCTTCAAAACCCAACAATTAACAAAGCTGATTTTGGTTGTGCAAAACTGCAAGCACCTTTCCAAGAAATAAGCAGCAGCTTCAAGGAGAACAAACTCAAACAGTAACTTGTATATGCTCTACCTTCTTTTGAATACTCAGACCAATATAACCTGCCATATTTTCAGTAACAAACAACAGAAGACTATTTTATTATCTTAATTTTATACTGGACTTGTTCTACATATATTTTTTGAAATAGAGGACCTTGGTAAATCTCCACCCACCAAACAAGGATGTGGGATTGAAAGCCAACAACTGAAATTCTAGCTACAAAAATAGTCCTTTTATTAAACAAGCAGAAATGATGATCTCTTTGCTTTCCTCCAACACTAATACGGGAAAAGATGGCTAACATCAAACATCAGTTTAGCTCCAGACATTTTCAGCACGCAGTGTGCAAAATTAGAAGTGATTTGGTAAGTTGTGCAATAAGCTCTATAAGAACATCACTATTACTCACATGATTAGACAATTTAAGATATATGTAAAAGAATAAGCCAGAATACTTTTTTTTTCCTGTCATACTTTGAGCACATTTAAAAAAATAAGACATCGAAGACACTGTGGCAAAGCAAAGTTACTAGATTCACCTACAGGAACTTCAGCCCAAATTCTACATCTGGGTGTAGGTATCCCCGGATCAAAACCAGTTTTGAGCAGGCATTACACAGCACCCATCCCAGGAAAGAATTTGGCTCCCAGCATACAGCATCACTAAGTTTAGCATCAAGCCCTGATAGAATCCATGTGACATACGTGGAACATGCAAAGGCTGTTAGCATTTCCCCCCTGCACTCTAGTGCTTGCATTTCAAGAGTCACAATTTAAATGAAACACTCCACACAAGAGTGAGCCTGTGTTCAGATCCAGCACTGTGCTCCTGAAAGATTGGTCTGCACCTCAACAGCTCAACTCCAGCACACACTGAACGAGGGGACTGCACTGCTGCCCAAAGCAGCACATTCCCCTCTTGGAGGCTCAGTTTTATTCTGAATGCCTAAATCTTACTTCAGTTGTAAAACTGTAATTTTAAGGCAAGTAGAAACCAATCCAGCACTGCAATTTAGCATTTGAGGTCCTTCCTTTAGGAAGGAAAAACAGAACATATGGTATTCCTATTTCCTCCCCCCCCACCCCCACTTAATTTTGAATAAACATCTATATACTCTGTTAGGACTTAAAGACAAATGCTCTCTGGGTCCTCAACAGGTTTGAAATTACCCATGAATTCATTAATTATAAGTTTAGGTTGGGTTTCATTTTCACTATTTTGACAAGGCAAACCCTTGCAGGAAACACCACAAGGGCCCAGAAACTGTTTGCAAACACTGGTTCCAGCCAGACTCACTTGTTGTGTATGCTCTGTGCAGACAGAGCCTTTGTTTTAACATTTGATCCTTGTGTTTTTTGTCATTTTCAGTTAAGATAAACAAAACTTGTCATATCATACCATATCCTCAAAGCTTACAGGTTTCACAATGCCAGGGTTCTCCTTCTAAAGGTTTGGGTTTGTTTTTTGAGGAAAAATGATATGAGCACAGATAAACCTTAAAAACATACTCCATTTCTGCAATGCCAGTCAGCTACTCAGTGTTCATACATCTATCAAGGTTTCTGGTAAAGAATCTGATTAATAGCCACAGATTCTCTATTTTTTTTCTCTTCAGGTGAGCAGTTAAGATTACTGATTGCATCAATGTTGACCACCACTTATTTTTCGGTGTATTTCATAAATTGCTTATGTTCACTGCAGTAGTGTTAACGCAAAACAAAGTCTCTCATACAGAAAAGTAACATTTGTGTTTACAAAACTGAGCAGGTTTCTACTATATATATGCATACGTATACACACATTCTTAATCTTTAAATACACATAAATATTTATAAATGCCAAAGTGCAAAAAAAAGTCATTTGCATCACTTTACATACATGATTTTAGTATTAGGAATAAAAGTGATTATATTGCACGCCAAACTCTCTACACTTTCAAACCCCTGTGAAGTTACACGTGCATTTTGTTTTCCACCAGTGATGGGATCTCACAGCATCCACAACCACTACAGAGACGTGGCACCGAACCTAACCTGCAGTCAGGAATACAACCATGTGTAAAATCTGCATGCAGTGCTGTACAGCCTCTATGTGCACACTGGAAAAGCGTGAGAACATCAGCATGCATCTGTTCTGCACGTGTTTTGCTGGACATAATCTGCTCATCTGCCTTCTCTGAGAGCTGGATGCTTATTTGGGTTCTTAGCAGTTTGTTTCCATTTGTACCAGAATCAAAATCCACAGTATTCATACTTTCATCTCATGCTCCATAGGCAACAATGTTATGGTAGAGTTTAGAAGCTTCAACGAACGCAACAGCAAGGAGCAATTATAAACATGAGGTATGGAACAGCTTTTCCTACTGTCAGATTTACAAGGAAGCTCAGTGTCAGGGCTTATTTTGTTCAAAGACTACATGAGAGATAATCATAAATACCAGGAGAAGGTCAGATGTCAGCTCACATCATGCAGATAGGGCAGTTCTGTGTTCAAAACCCAAAAGCATTACAAAAACTACTCAAATCACAGAGTAAATTGGGTTGGAAGAGACCTGGAGGCCACCTGGTATCTGAACCACATGAAAAACATTCGTTGCATTCAACCTTCTGGAACAGTAAAGGTTAAAAGGATGCATCTAGTACAGTGCAACTTCAGATGAAAAAGATAAAAATAAATCATGAAACAAAGTCCAGAAGATTACTGCCACAGTGAATCAAGAATATTGAAATGCACAGCAGTAACTTCCACAGAAGGCTCTGGTGTAAAGCAGGAAAAGACCCAGACAGTTACCATGCAGGTAAATGGGACAGGTTTGTTCTGCACTTGTTGGAGCAGCAGATAGAATAAGCTGCTGGAGATCTTTGTCCCTCGTGTTCGTACAAAGGTTTAAACAAGCTTTTTATCAAGAATAACATGAAATGTATAAAATGCTGTGTTCTACCATTCTTCAGAGACTTTGGGCAGCCCTCTAAAAAAAAGGCAGGCAGAAACTGTGGACGACCAACATGAGACAGCTCACAGGATGCTATTTTTAAAGAGAATGCAAAACTTCCATCGTCAGGAAAGCAGCCACCCCTTTAATAAAGGACTGCTGGCTTAACACCATTATGTCACTGATAACTTTGGAAAATATGACCAGAGACAACCAGTAAAGCACAGCTAACTTCTGAAATTCAACTGTTAGTTTCCCTGTTGTTTTTGTTTGCTCGTTTTTAGTTTCATTCCACAGTGGTTGCAGCTTTTGATGGGCTAAAGAGAAAGGGTAAAAAACCACAGCTAGTCTGAAATCACTAATGGCAATTTTGAATAGGCACCTTTAATAATTTTAACTTACACATATAACAATGATTAAAAAAATACAAAAGAACAGCAACCTGTACTGTACTGCTATACAGTAATAGGTATTTTAGATACTTTGTCAGTGACAAAAATGCACTAAAAATATTTCATATATATCATCAGTATCCAAAGAAACTGGTTTTAAACCTACGACTCAGATTTCTTTTGGAAAAAATAATCGTAATTCCAGATGAACATTCTGAAGTTAAAAGAAAAATTTAATGCAATGCTGTTACATTATGGGGCAGAAAAACCTCAATATTTTTACTACACCAAATAAAGCTCATTAAAACCATATGGGTACAATTTATAACAAAAAAAAGCAATGTTTGCATTAGAAAAAGTTGCTGTTTTCAAATCTTAAGGTCAGAAACAAGGGTCAGTTTTCTCCTACAAGAGTCTATTAGACATCTCAGTAATGCAGCAGCTAGCTACGCCAGCACATTTTGTAAGTCCTCTGTATATATTCAAGTCAGCAGTATCTGGACCATCAGCTGAATACAGTGCCTTTAAGAAAGTGGTGTTTTACCTCAACTTGCACATCTGTTACAGTCACACAGTTTTATCTCACTCACACACAATCCTTTAGCAGAACTTCACACAGCTGTGTACTGCTCTGAAGGGACTGCACAAATTCACAGGTGTGCAGTACCTGGTAACTCAAGCCCTGCTCTATCACAGACGTTTTCTAAGAACGTAACAGATTGTGCAGGTGGTGTTTGTGTTATACAGTCCTGAAAACTGCATCGAGAAGCCTGTGTTGAAACAGAAACAATCCCTCCTCTGACACTGTAATTAGAAAATGCATGTATTATATATATATTACGTTTTCCTCTCCCAGTAAAAATAGAGAGTGTTTCTTAATTTGGAACTAGAGCTAAGTTCAGTAAATAATTGACAAATTACTCAAAGCTACTATATTTTTAATTTTTGATTACTCACTAGATAGAATGGACCCATTAAAAAAATGGAAAACATTTATGCAGTTCTTTTTCAGGGCACTTAGACTGCAAGTCTCTCCAATTCACCTGTCACTGAATGAAGAGCACCACATACGTAATTTCCTTTTCTGTTTTAGTTAAAGGATCAGTATCAAGAGCTAAAAAAATACAAAAGAGTTGAGCACCCTCCCCTCCTTTGAACAGGCACAGCTTCACAGAAAGTCACCCATCCTTCCTTAAGTTTGAACTAAGCCACTGTATCCTCCATCCACGTTTAATGAATTAGAAAAGAGTCAGATAGTCACTCGTGAAATATGACAGTATGGCTATACTCTCTGAATGTGTTTTTCTCTTCTACAAGAAGACAGAACCATTGGGAAGCAAAGATAGATAGGGCTCAAAAAAGTGCTATATGGAAAAGTAACTGCCCCTAAAACACAGTACTGAGAGCGTTCAACATGCGAGTTATCACTTACACACAACACTCCAGTCATTAAATAATGCAAACTGCCATAGTCACACGTTAAAACAAACTTCATAGACACTGTACATTCAAAAAAAACCCTACAAATGAGCAATACTGTACTAAAATGTAAACAACCATTGATTTCACAAAAGCCTGCCAGTTAGGACTGAAGATGCATGAACTCACTCAAGAGAGGTTATTGGCTAGAAGTCTATTATAACTGCTCACCTGAAATAGGCTGAAACAAAGAAAAGTCTGTAATAGTGTCTAAACCTATTTTTTCTTTTGTTCCTTAGACAAAGATTTGCTTTCATTCTACAACATTAAGCAGGCAGTTTCATAACAACTGAGTAAACATAAAAACAGGCATTACTTTAGCAGAACATGCAGAACATGGAGTTTCTCTACTTTGTTCCATTAACTTACAAGCAATTCAGGCCCAATGGAAGCAAGTTCTTTTCCAAAATTAAGTCTGCAATCCTGGCTGATCATCGGCATCCTTCAAGGGGTCCTGTCAAGGCATCGAGGCTGCTGTCTGTATCTGAAGCCAATGTTTGCTCTGTTGACATGGATGAAATGTCATTGATAGATGATGACTGGGAAGGACTGGTGTTGCTATTCACTGCTGCATCTGTGCTAAGTAAACCAAACATAATAAAATCTGAGGCAAGACAATATTGCAAGCACAAATAACCACACACGGGCTCTGAGCACATCGTTTTCCTCAGACAAACTCTTAGAAAATAGACAAATCATTAAACAGTAGAAATGCAAGAAATAAGTCCCCTAAGAGTTAAAACTTGCAGCACAACATTCCAATTACTGAACCAAGAGAACAGCAACAATCTTCAAAGACTCAACAGCAGGCAAAAATACCTCATACTATTACGGTCTTAAAATAAAAAGCTCCAGAAAATGTTTAAATGTGCATGAAAGGTACACAAAGCCAAGAATAAGCAAATAAGCATTCAGCATAAAATACATCTGTGCGACAGCTGATGTAACACAGCATCAATTCTTTCAGCTGATGACTGAGCATTCTGAGGAGAAGAAAGTCCCATGTGTTGGATATCCTGGACTTCAGACTTGTTTTCATACAACTCATTTCATAATGATGAAAAATTACTGCCCATGGATCTCCAAAGGCTAACCAGAAACTTAGTCCATAACAACAGAACTTTTGCCTACCTGAATTAAGTAGGATTGTTTTCCTTCCTTTAGTCCAACAGATCACTCTATGCAGCATAATGTTATAGAAGAACTACTGAAACAATGACTAACCTGAGGGCTGATCTTTTACCACACCATTCTTGCTTCTTTCTTCCCAATCCATTACTTCTTTGTATATTAATTCTTATGAGGTAGGAGGAATAAGAGAAGAGATGGAAAAAAGAGTATATAAATCCTTTGTGATCTTAACATATTTACAAATGCATAAAGGTACAATAGTTACAGTCAGTCAGGACCACTGTACTTAGAGTCAGAACTAGATTTAGGACACAGCACCTGAATACAATACCATTTAAATGTAACCAAGATCCATTATTTTGTTTTAGTTCTCTATGGAACAGTACAAGCAGGATGTCTCACCCTCAATTCTCCTAGAGGAAAGGGTTTACTACAGCAGAGCACACGTACACACATTTATACAAAGCAGAACATTTTTCCTTTATCAATGTATTTTCATATCACTGCAAGCAGTGCTGCATATTTTGAAGAGTGAGTTCCAGTTGCACAACACAGCACACGCACAAGATTAACACACAGCTCACAGTACAAGTTATCACAGCAAATTAACTGGTCATGCTCACTTTTTACCTTTCCATTCTTCAATTGCATGTTCTCTCTCTTCCAGTTGTGCATCATAAATTTGAGGAGGAGGCTACAAAGAAAAGTAAGTCTATATGTTATCTATCACACTGCAGGCAAAACTAATAATGATTACTTTCTTAGCCAACTGTTACCTTCCTCTGGCAGTCCCTAGAACTCCAATTTACATTCATTTTACATCTCCAGAATTTAGGTTCTACCTCCTACTCAATTGCTGTTTAAAAGCAACAACTAAAAACTAGTTTCTGTAAGGTGTGGCAGGGCCTCAGCTGAAGCCCACTTCCCAAAATGCAGATTTCTGCCCTGTGAGGCAATGCTTCCCACAAAGGGAGCTATCAATTATCGCTATCAAAACTGTATCAATTCCACTTCAGCTCTTCAGCTGGTTCCATCTCTAACGTTAACCTGAATGCTTTACATCAGTGCACCTCTCACTAACCAAAAAATGAGTTCAAAGCATGCACTTGGACCCAAACTAAAGTCATTCCTTTATCATTGAACGGATATCTTAACATTAATTTTTAAATGCAAACTTACAGCTTCTGCTTCAGCTGGATCATACCAGACAGTAATATAGGGATGACGTAAGGCTTCATCTACGGAAATTCTCTTGTCTGGATCTACTACAAGCATTTTTGATAATAAATCTCTAGCTTGACTGGCTAGAAAGTAAAAATGAAAAAGAACATATACATAAAAGAACTGTAGATTTTAAACAACTGACAAAGCATACACAAACAGATCTCTTAAGCTTCTCTTCCTTTCAACAAGTTCCATTTGTCGGTGACATGTGAATACTTAACTTTTAATCCTCTGGAGTTAAACAGGTCTCAGTGAGCACTGTTTTTAAATCAGCAGGGTAGCACTAGAGCTCCACTCTCACTAAATACCCAGCAGTGTTGGGCTGCACTGCCAGGACAGGCACGGGCATGGCAGCTCTCCGACACTGCTGCAGATTTCTTTCAAAAGGAGGTCACAATCCTCTAATGTCAATGTTATTTTACTGTAATCCAAAACATAAACCCTGCAGCTGGCACAAGCCAATCTCAATTTTGAGCACTTGTGCTGCTGCATAGGTCAGAGTTTGTCATCAACTACTGCGCATAAGCCCCAGTTTAAAACGCACAGTAAATGGCTACTTGTCACAGTGGCATTTGACTGACATTTCTTCTTTTGTCTCAACTACAAATGCAGTATAATAAAACAACTTGGCATGGCCCATTTTGTGTAAAGGCTTGTGTGTATAGAACAGATTTTTTTTTCAACTTTTTGGTCATTTATCTGAAGCCCAGGTACAGCTGACATGAATTACATTCACACATGAACCAGAAAAATATACAAATAACTTCAATGAGCTATTACTTTCAGGAACATTTCAGCCACAAGCATTACTCAACTCGTTAGAATGAAGTGAATTAAACAGAACAGTGAAATATCTGCATACTTCTTAACTAGTATTAAAAAATCAGAACCTGTCATAAATGAAAAAATCAGCATTTGTGGAACTTCTGTCAACATCTATTGCAATACAGATGTTTCGTGTTAGTTGCTGGTTGCATGGTTTGCTGGTTTTTAATTTTTTTTATTAAATGTATTGCAAACATTTTAAATCACTTACAGAAAAAGAAAAAAACCCTCTGTCTTACTTTTTAACTTGTCACGGTCAGATTCTGATGGAAATATCCAGTCGGGAAAGAGCTCTTCAAATTTAATACCAGGATATTTTGGCCTGTTTTCTACATAATTCCTCACTGTAGGCTGTAGTTTCTTCATGAATTCTGCTGAGGGCGTTCCTAGCTGTTCAATAACTTTATTCCATTGATCAATATCTGCACCACATCTTTAGGAAAATCAGCTGCGGAATTGGAAGTCTGCACTACACAAAAATATCACTTGCAGAAATCTGAAAAGCTGAAAACTAGCACTAATAATAAGACAAGAACTTCATTCTAACAACAGTAACATTCTAGAACTGCCATGTGAAAAGCTATGCTGGCAAACATGTAAAATTTCAGCCTACTAAGATAAGGACAGGCTGGAAATGCAGCACATCTTATTAGGCTTAAGTATGTTCTGGCAATCTATCAGCCAGGCTGAAAACACTACTTTTGAAGAATTGAAAAGAAACTTCATTTTGTAATTATGCCCATAATGAAACAGCTGTGGGGGCCGAAAAGAAAGGCTGCTGGTGAATCGTCTGATGTACACCTAACTCTACCACCTGCAAGATTTTGGATGGTAGGGAAAAATGCATAAAAGAATACATAATACGTAGTACATCTTCTACATACTGCATCAGTACTGTTGATACTGTACAAGTAAGTTTACTCAAATCAACACTTTTTCTGATGATAGGAATTCTAGCAACCTAACTACAAACCTTGCAAACATACCTAAACTCAGACTATCACTTCAAACTACTGATTTGCATATCAATTTCTTAACAGGACATATGTACTGCACTTCAAATTATATTTAAAAAACACTAAAGTTTAAGAAACACCTACTTTTGTTAGCATGCCAAAAATACATCCAGAACTACACTTCCCACTAAAACTTTGGACTTCTGATGCGAAGACTGAAAATGGTATCTGCTTAGTCAATACATTCCAATGGAAACACAGAATTAAGCATCAAGAAGTCAGTATTATTGACTCTCATGCTGAGATAGAGCACATACAACGCAAGATTTGACACACCAGGAAATTTTGTTCCTTGTTGGATAAGTAATTTGTGCGAGAACTCCACCAATCCATATTCAAGAAAATGCCCATTATTTGAGTGACAGCAGCTTAGTTTACCACGCAGCCAAATTCAGAGGCATTCTCTGGTGGTTTGGGGGTGGGAGACCTACTCTTCTGAAATAAAAACATGGGGAAAAAAACCTGAAAAGATGTTTTCCCCAACACAGGTTGGAATATGAAATAAACTGTGTTTGTTACCAGAAACCCAACTGGAGCAAAACTTAATGAGGATGCAAAGCACGCAGTGTCCCTGTGAATAAACTTGCAGTCCGCTGACAGAATTACCCTTTCTGTTCAACTAAAGACCTAGAGGTCACAAGTAACCCAGAACAGTTTAGCCCATAGCAGTGTGTCTGTCTGCTTTGTGAGACTCCAAGAGAAAATGTTGAAAACAGAGCCCTTATTATAATCAATTAATAATAAAGCATGACTTTTCCCAAGAAATCATGGCTATGCTCTCATGCTTTTTCCATCAGTCAGATGGTTTCCTTCACCTCCTGCATACAAGAGCGCTGAAAACATTCTCTGGTGCCACTAGGCTTTCCATTACTTCATCTCCAGTATCTACACAGCATGTTTTTTCTACATTTTTCATCTCCAGTGCAACAGCAGCTGCCAACCTCTCAGCTCAGGCTACAGCCAGGAACAGGTTCAGCCCATCCTCCACCCCAATAACGTGGAACATCTCAGCATATAGGGTGAATAACCCAAACGAATAGTATTCGCAGAAAATAATGAGGTGGATGGTATATTTTGCTTGGCTTACCTGGGTGGTAAACAGACAACTGGTAAATAAAGAAAGGCTCACCTTTTGCAGGTGGCCGAGGCTCAACAATAACTCCACAGGGATGGGATCTCCAACAAGAGAGCTTTCCCCAGTGGTGGTCAGCCCTTAAATGGGGTCTGGGAGAGGTGGAGCCAGACTCCACCCCTTCACACATGTGAGCTGCCTTCACCTGTGCTCCTGCAGTTGACTTAGTGCTTGCCTCAGGTGATCAATCAGTGGTTCAGGGCGTGATTCAACAGTTCCCATACACAGCCCATGTAGGGCTCTGCTGAAACTCTCCAAGAAATCCCTACTGACCATACAGCAACATACAAACTACTGGATCAGAAAGCAGGTTCTCCTGAAGACAGCCATGAACACACTGTTAGACAAGGCATTGAGCTTGGTTCCCTGCTCTAAGTTCTGAAACACTAGGACATGCCAAGATCTCTTTGAAGTATGGACTGGTGGAGCTTCAGCAACCCACAAATGGTAACTGAATATTCAACAAATACAGACAAAATTTCCTTCTTTTTTCATGGATAAACCAAAACAGCCCATGCTGACATGCAGGTGAAGGACACATAACAAATATGAAGAATTGTGTTAGGTTGGTCTGAAGGCTTTAAAAGGTAAAACAATATAGAAAGGAAGAAAGGTAGAAAAGAGACTTATTTAATAATAATTTATGCTACTAACTGATAAGCGATCAACTGCTGAAGATTAGTGTCATGAAACTTTAAATTTAAAATACTCCTCTGCAACATATATAGCTATCTATGAAAAGATTATAGGAACATACACTTGGTATTCTAAGTGGTGGACCCAGCTTTTACTTGCTGACAAGCAGAAATACTATACAACATATTAATACAAAGTCCTTTGCTTCTTGTGGCTCACAGCCCTCATGGGCAGTCGTGGTTTAATTGTGCCTTCCACCTTCTATTTATTTCAAGATCAATTTGGAATAGCTAGCCCTGGAACACTACTGCCACGCAAGACTATTTTTTATAGAAAGGATTACACTGGTTTAAAACCAAGTTTCCTTTAACTGGAATTTGATAATGAGTCCACTGTTTCAACTTCTTTTTCTAGGGAAATACTTTTAAACACATAAAACTATTTGAAGAATGTGGATTTGATTAAATAAGCATTTTTATTCACCTTGCACAGTGCAAAGGCTTCTCTCTGACCCAGTAATATGCTACTGAGACTTCCCAAGTCTAAGGGCACGAGGGCATAAAAATGTTTGTTTCCAATATAGAAGAGCTCCCACAAATTCTATCACATAACAAACTAAAGTTCTGTGAAGACAAACTTGGGACAAAAATCCTGGAGGGGAAGGGGAAAGAATGACAATCTTATAGAAAAAGTAAATCCAAAATAAAGTTTTCATAAAATGATAACAAAAATTCAAAAAATTGTTTTTATATTAAATAATAATAGTAAGAAAAAGAGACTTCATGCAGCGTGCTTGCAATTAGCACTTGCTGGACAGCAGCATCCTAATGAGTGAGAAAAAAAAAATCTGACTGAAACTCAAGAAACTCGTACGTTCAAAAACAAGTTCAACCAAACAGGAAGCAAAACCCATGCACAATAAAAGCTAACTGTAGATTTCTGCTTATTATATTTATCTACTAAGAACAACAGTAAGAAAAAAATATGTAATGCTCTCTTTTTTTCTTTAACCTACCAGCATTCTATTAAAGATAGAAAAGCTGAAGCTCTTATGGATTCATTCAGTACAGATTACAATAAATATAGTCTGCTAAGAAAATGAAATAGGAAGCTCAACAATTTGGTCAATGACACTAATTTCATAGATAACAGTAGATCTACTAAAACATTACTGAAAACAGTTTATGCTCTTATACAGATCAAAGTATGTTTCTGTTGGAAGTGGAAAAGGGTTGAGGGATGACTAGGGAAGGATACGATCAGTGCCTTGGAATATCACACAACCTTTCACCAATTCTCCCATGATGCAACCAACTGACCAGATATCAACTGAAAGTAAAAATGAAATGATCAAATTATGAAGTATCATGAACAAAAGCGAGGAAAACAAACAAACAAAATGAAGACATCTAGCACCTACAATAAAACACAACGATGTGGAAAACCAAACTGCTAACATGAATTTTCAATCATTTCAACACCAACTAATTCAACTGTTGCTACATTTTCTTTTCAGTATTTTGTAAAAATATAATCAGTGTTTACATTTCTGAAACGACCGTGAAGAAGGATACAATCTCTTCCTGGGAACAGGACTTTATGGAGGACCATTTCTGCCATAATGCACCCAACAGACCAGATATCCACTATCATGTGTTAGGTGTAACAAGGACAAGAGATTAAAGAGGTTTTATTTAAATATGACAATTATTTATTTGTAACTTCACACTGTTTATTTATAATCGTGCAGGTAAGTACTTTTGTCCCATCCAGAACTGCCTCCAGAGATGTACTCATCCACGTGAGCACTTGCAGTAGTGCAAGTGCCATGTGCATCCATGTAAATTTTTCAGAGGCTCAGAAAGGTCCTGCGAGTCCCTTGTATCACAGAGCTAAAGTTATAAACAGCAAGACATCACCAAGCCCCAGTGAAAAAGTGAAAAGATGTACTAGGTTAGAAGACCAGGGGAGGCAGCAAGTTACTTCACAGCTAGTAAATATCAGCAAGTAAAACAGTAATGCAGGTCAAGGACAGTTTCCTTGACAGTCGTTTTGTTGGCTGAATGTTCAATATATTAAACCCAGTATATATATAGTACAACACCCAGCCTCTTTAAGTGCTATTTATACAGATTTAGGAGAAGAAAAGGCATGGTTTATTGGAGAATCTGAAATAGATTTTTAATGAAGTCATCACATACACAAAGGGGACAGACTTAAAATATGCTTCACAGTAAAAATCACAATGGTAAAAGGGTTTATTATTTACACACTGATCATTGGTTAGTTGGTTTTCTAAAACATCATGCAGCTTAGTTTTCTCATAAATTGGCAGGATAAAGAAAATGGCAACAGGACAACAGAGGAAAAGGTAAGACAGCAGGGCAGCAGGAATAGTATATGCTAAATGGAGATGTGCATACAGCAGAAAACTCTTATTCTCCACAAAATACTTATTGTACATTTTATTTCCATGTTTTAATAATCTCCAGTAACGTGACTAGAATTAAAAATAGACATGGCAGAGGGAAATTAGCTCTATCCCAGCCTTTTAAAGCTGTTATGTTCAGAGACACATATGCTTTAGACAGACAATTTAAAGCATTACTCCAGTAACTTACCATTCTCTTTGTATCCCATTCCAAGGATAACCTCTGGTGCTCTGTAATATCGTGTTACTACATATGGAGTCATCATAAAATTAGTACACGCTGTTCTTGCCAGTCCAAAATCAAGGATTTTGAGTGTACAATCTGATTTTACTACTATGTTGCTGGGCTTCAAATCCTAACAAGAAATTAGTGCAGTTAAGGAAGGATCAACATACTGAATACATGCCCCCTCTGAAGTCATTAAGGTCACCTCACATTAGCAGCTTTACATTCATTTACATTCACAAGAATTTGAATTATAGACTAGATTTTGACTCTGCTGAAGTATTTGACATAGTTTCAACCACAGGAACTATGCTTTCAGGTGCAGAACTTCCTTATCTTAAGAGAGGCAGGGACATGCAAATAGGAAAGCAACACTTTTCTGCAGTCTGGTATTGAATCAGCTTGCCTGCAATTTCTAATTGTCTGCTCAGACTTTTCTCTTGAAATAACTGAATAATTATTTACAGTAGTTGGCAGTGAAATTTGTTATCTCATCTTGTTATAATGCTGGGCCATGTGAAGCATATCAGATTTCAATATTCATCTATTAATAACAGAGGTTGGTGTCACATACATTATTTCAAGCTCTGTTTAGTCACAGACTCTTTTTAAGTCATCCCTAGATATATTCCTTTGAGCTATCCAAGTTCTGTCCCTTTCCTAGCCTGGCTTCTTTCCAAAATCCAGTCTCTCATCTAATCCAGAGTTTCCACTCAGGGTCCTGACAGGTCTTCTTGGTTTGCACCCAGACTAACCCAACACAATTCACTTTAGCCTATTTAAATAAACTTCCTGCCTTTGTTCAGCTATTCACAGTCTGGTTAGTTTGGCTCCTCCAAAGGCCCATTTCCATACTCAACCAGGATTGCTTCTGTCCAACTGCTCCGTTTGCTCCAATGGATTCAGATTTCTCAGCAAACATTTTGTCACCCCTTTAGCTCCAAATCACAGCCAACAAGTCAGGTGGAGCCCAGCTGGGGCTCCAGCCCTCCCCTTCTGTCTCTTACACATGTTAACTATACACAGTGGTAGCTATTTTCAGAAAGGTAAAGAAAATTGCAATTTACACCAATTCCCAATTATGCTTTTGGATTGAACATGAAGAAGAAAAAGCACATGAGACTAGAAGCTGACTGAATTTTTCAACTACCAGGCAGAGGAGATTTAAAGGGTCTGTGCAGGAAATAGGGAAAAAGGAACAAAAACAAGCACGACTGTCAAGCAGACTGACTGGTCATAGGAAATACAAGGAGCAGCTGCATGAAACCAGAACCAGAGTTGCATGAAGTACGCTCAGGAATTTAAAGTTCTGAACAACCATTCACTGATATAACTTAGAAAAGTTAAATATTAAATTTGAAATACTCATTCTTTAGTAATTTGGAAGGTACACAGTTGCTCATGTTTTATGAGTTAATCAGTTCAGCGTCAGTTAAATGCACAGAACTGATCTGTTTTAAGACCTGTCAACAGCACATTAGTCTTCAAATCAGAAAATCTCCAGGCTTATTAATAATACAAATGAAAGAATATGAATGTATGAAACAGCAATTCCCTGCCAACCCCCCCAGGGTGCATGAGACATCCACGTTCATAAAGAATATCAGTAATGATCTAATACTACCTACTCTGTGGATGATACCAGCTGAGTGGAGATGTTTGATACCACACAGCATCTGATAAAGGAGATAAGACATTCTTTCATGATCCAATTCCATATGAATTACTTGGCACAAGTTGGCATCCATCAGCTCCATAACCAAATATCTGAAACGTAAAAAAATATTACGAAAGCTTATGATTTTAAGGAAAAAAAAATCATGCATTACCACAATTTCAAAATTAGGATCATGCACTGGAATGTATGAATACCCCAAAATTAAATCACCATGAGTTCTATCTAGCTTGATTGACCTATCTGGCATAAAATATGGATATACTGAGTTCTAAATTGAGGCCAAAGACACTGTGGTAGAGATATGATTAGTATAGCAAGAAGACAAAAAAAACACCACCTACATACTATCTGGCTGTCCAGACTGAGTTATTAACCTGAAGACAACGCACACAAAGCAGATGCACATGCTACCAGCAAAGTTTCATACAGGGATAAACAAAATTTCCCACTTCCATTTGGTGTTTGTAGCAAAACAACTTTATCTCCTGATTTATTTCAGAAGCATCAAGAAAGACTAAAAACTAAACTAAACTAAACTAAAGTTTCAAATTAGACTTCAGTTATCCTCTACTTCCAAAGCATAAAGTCTGTGAGATAGTGAAGCTACACTGCTAGATTATTACTTCTCAGGAAAAACTGAAACAAAAATCCAGTACTTACACATCCTGAAATTCTTCTAGTGACTTCTGTGGTGTAAATACATTTAATAAACTAATTATCTATAAAGAAAAAAGAAGCTTCAGCTTTAATTCAAGTAAAAATCCAAATATTACAGAAATTATTATTGAAAACAAAATGCACACTGATACTATGCACAATTTAATATTACTTGGTTACACTTAACTCACACTGAAGGACTGCTGTTTCAAATACAGTTGAAAACAGCATCACATGTACTGAAGGGACTAAGACAGAGCACAGATTTGTTTTCCTAGTTACGTGACAGTCATGTCCCTCTTCAGAATCTGAAATGTATCCCTTTTTTCCATACACAAACAATAACCTCTTATTTTAAATTGCATATTGAGACTGTCCAACGAGTGTGGAGGTGCCCCATGCCATCTCATTCAATTTACCTTGTTAAATGCTATTTCTAAAAGAACTGCTACCATTACTGTACTGCCATACTTAATCATTTCCTTCTGGACTTCACCAGAAGCTTATTTCAGCAGTCCTAGAAGATTACTCGACTTGAGGAATTCTAACACCCAAGTACAAAACTTTCACCATCAGCACTGTTTATAGCTTATGTTGACACTGCAGTGTAACAAACTGTGATCCCTGTATTCTTGTACTTACACATGCAAGTACTGACATGAAGGCTTAGTACCTGAACAGGTTCAGTGATCTTGTATGTATGTATAGTATGTGCGTGTTTCACTTTTGCTTATCAATAAGTTTTTAAGCTGCACAGCTACACCCACCACATAAACATTATATGCAATAAAAATCTTGCATAAACTCAGAAAATACAACTACAGAGCAGCTAGAAGAGCCAAACCCACAACCAAACGCAGCGCCAAGCAGGCTCTGCTGCAGTCAGAGATAAAAAGGCAAATTCACCACAGCAAAACCATCTTCAAAGTCTACACTGATGGTAAACCCAAGCTGACACTGCGACAAAAGCCTCCTGCTCTTGGCACTTCATCCTCCCAGCAGCTCACCCAAGAGCTGAACCACATGTGACAAACAACTGTATAACCCACTGCAAATTCCACTGTTCTCTCTCACCATTTTTTCCACTACTTCGGTTAAAGATTTGCAAGAAAGCAAACCTTTAGCTTTTTAGATATGAGAGAGGGAAATACAAAGGCAGACTTACATTTTTGTGATTGACACATTTTAAAAGAACAAGCTCTCTGTACGCTCTTTTTGCGTGGGTTTGATTCTGAAAAGGACGACTCAACTTCTTTACAGCAACGTTTATTCCAAGGACTGTATCGAACGCAGCACTGCAAGTTGTCAGAGACAAACAGCTTAAGTTGAAGTCTGCTTGGGGGAGGGGTGAGGGAAGAAGGGAGATGGGAACACAGAGAGAAATCAAGATTTGAGAAAATAAATATCGACTAAGCTTTTACATTTAGAAAAGAAACATTAAAAGAGAATCAAAATATTCCTTAGAAAACAAAGGTAGGCTGAACAGAAGCCACTAACATTATTATGAAAAGCCTTCTGTGCCCTCCTCCCCTCCCCCAAATAAGACAGAATCTGATGACTCGAGACTTTGATTCAAAATTGGGAGATCTAAAAATACATTAAGCACGTTTTCAAGCAGTATTTCAGCTGTCTGTATTTCCAGCTTAGTCTGCACACTTGGGAACGTTTCTGGACACTCTTGCTGACTGACAGTCACTTAACATTTGCAGTACAAGTTTATCTTTCCTGAAGAATAGTCACAGCATCTGAACTGTCCTGCAGGCGTCAGTGCTCTCATCCACATGGATAGTTTACAACTCAAAGCAATTTTAGTGCTTCACAGAAAATTCATTGTCCAGTTTCAGCACAAACAAAAATCAATGAGGAAGATTTACAGATTGTAGGGAGCAATGCGACAGCTTAAAATTTAAAATGACCATTCATTTGGGAGTATTTTTCAGTTGTTCTTGTCTTGTTGACTCAGGTCTTTTCCAAAGCTGCCACTTTGTTAGCTTCTTCCCCATCTCATCAGGACACATACAGCACCAGGTGTAAAGGCCCACCATATTACAGCACTCTTACAAGAAGTGCAGTTCATCTCTGGCACCAGTACTCAAATTCTATGAAGTTTACCAACATCAGATCACTGCCTTCCCTACTGGAAGGAATTTGGCAGGGCTCACCTATGAGATGCTGTTTTCTGGGAGGCACGGTTCAATGCCAAATTTGAATCACTTCACCTTTTTCATTAAAGGCTTGCTAGGTTTCATTCTGACTCAGTTCTGTGACACATGCAAGTTACTACTCAGTGACAGGATCACTCTCATATTTAAAGCTTTTTATTTAACTATCCAAAACAAAACGGGAACCAGACAGAAACTGTTTTCCTCCCAGATATGAAAAGCGAGAGCTCTGATGTTTCCAGTATTTCACACAGAAGACATTTTGTGTACAATTTTATGTATATTAATGGCTTTAACAGCACCCAAGAATTAGTAAACAACCACTAATCAACAGGGTCCAAATTAAACAGCTGTTCAAGCCAGTCATGAGCAGAAAGACCACTGCAGCAGTGGGACAGACAGGGGAAGATACCCCTTTACAATCTGAGAAACCAGGTATGTGTCAAGACTCCATCCCAGCACATACAAACAACTTCACCTGTACTTGCTTTTGTTCTGCAGGCAAAAGGCTTTGGCTTTGCACTGCAATGTGCTCCTGCTGTGCATTCCTGCCTCACCAGTTCTCTCACTCTTTCCCTGCTGCCTAAACATGAGTTTGCAAACAGCAACAAACTCCTGTTTCTTCAAGGGCAACTGCAGGGAAGCTATCAACAACCCAAACTCACACGAGCTTGCTAGATCACAGTTTTGCTATCTTGAAGAATAAAAGAAATTCCTTGGGGCAGAAAAATCAGATGGACTAATTAAACATAGGAAATCCAGGGCAAGAAAGGAAAAACTGATATCAAGTCTAAAACGAGAATTATTTCAAGAAAATCATTTTGTGCAAGTGCTTACTCGTTTGCAAATAGATTCTAAGGTTTTGAGCACATCAGAACTCAAGAAGTGTGCAAAGTCATGTACAGAAGCACACTCAGTATAAAAAATACAGAAATAAACTCTATATAAAACAACCAAGTTCCTTTTTCATTTCCTACAGTTCTCATTTTGTATTTCATTTACGCAACACACAAATGATGCTGACATTTTCCTAGCCAAAAATGACAGGATAGCACTCATCCTATGGTGAGATTTCTACATGATGTGCCCCTGTATTTTGCATATTTCCCCTTTGTATTTTAGGGACTTTTACAGAGAAATTTAGATTTTGCACCTTCTTCAACTTGGACATAGCTTTCAGATGTTTCACATGAAGAGAATTTATGCAATGCTTCACCCTGTTGTTCCAAAAATCAAGTTTTCTCAAAACAAGTCCATAAATCAGATCATCCCTTCCTCCACCCAAGATGTTGACCTTAACACTACTCCAACTGTTCTGAAACAACGCCTAGTTTAAGTCATTATCATTTAGAAATGCACTACCTCCAATGAAAGGAGAAGCAATTACAAACACCCTAAATTCTTGCGTGCAATCTAGAACCAGCATAGCACTAAGAATATTTATACCCAGAACATGTTGTGTTGGCACTATACTAACACTTACCCAAATGCTAATACCAAGATCTAGTATACCTACCCACTCCTCACTCAACCCATTGAAGAAGAACCAAGTATGGTGTTCTCATTTCACTGATTTACCAACTCTTTGCACTTTTTTCCTAAGTATAAAACATTTTTAAGGTTTTAAAAAAAGCCATCAAGTCATGGGCAGGTGCTGTATAAAGGGTTGCTCACAGTGTGAGTCATCACACTTATTCTGCAGAATTTATAGGCCAACAGACACTGCAGACTGGATTTCAAGCATGAACAACTCACCCTGCGTTTCTGATTGAGTCTGATACTACAGAGTTCCTAAGTATATCTGCTTGCTCCCTCGTGTATGGAACTGTAAAACCTCATCAATAAGAATTGCTGCTGTTACCAAGTAAGTTTTGCCCAAGAAAACAAGGGCTGGCAGTAAGTGGTGCAGGATGGATTGCTGCAGTCTAAAAACCATTTGGAAGTGTTTACCTTTAGCTGGCCCAGAGGTGTGGTACCATACAAGAGACTAAGGTTCAGGATCAGACTATCCTGGGCCCGTGGAGGCTGGACACAGCTGAGGTGACACAGCAAGGAAAAGATGGCCAGCCCAACCCCTCACAGGGGCAAGAAAAGGGTTATGATGAAGAAATCAGAAAAACCCAAAATCTCTCACCATCTCACTGTCATACACTGTAATACCATAACTACATGGGGAAGGTGAGAACTAAAACAAAAATAAAGTGGTTAATGAGAAAGGAATCTGTTGATCCTCTTCATTTATGCTGTTATCCAAATATTTTTCCCCTAAAATCAAAACCAAAGCTAGTTTTCACACATGAACTACATTAGGCATGTATTTTAGTAACTATTTAGTCCACCATAACCCCGTAGCAAGAGATGAAGCACACAGTGATTTTGATAAACATTTGACATTCTGGCACCCTTATCAGGAACATTCAAATTTTGTTATGCATTTATGCATTTTCATGCTTAAACCAAGTATTTATTACTCACCAAACAATGCCCTGTGCCCCTGATCCTATGGGCTTCAATTGCTGATAACGTTTTAGTACAGTGAATGTTGAATCTGCAACTTGAACACTGTAAAACTGACTATCGCATTTACTGTCACTCATGGTGTAGTGTCATGTAGTTTTCTCTCTCAAGGACCTGGTACAGGCTTCAAGATCTTAAAGAAAAAAAAGAAAACAGATGTTCAATTTGAGTAATTCAAGGCAGAGAAGACGGAAAATAGATTATGCATATTTTAACACATGAATTTTTCAATAGCATACTATTAAATAAGCATTATTTCAGCTTCACTTACAACTACTGCTAATGAAAAAGCCCAGCAGATCAAACAACAAATAGTCATACCTTTCCCAGCTGTAAGCAAACATTTCCATTCTAATCACTAAAACAAAAAGCAGGTAAGTAAACAACTGTGAAAACAAACAATGCCCTCAGGCAACAACTCTCTCCTCCTGGAAGGAGACTTCAGGACTCAGAACTTCTGTAACTTTGAGTTACTGCTATCACCTCCCACTCTCCTGTCTGAAATACACAATGACATCCTATGCTAACAGTTCAAGTCCCACGAGGATTAAGAGTTGGTACTGAAGTTTGTAAGACCTGGCCATGCTACAACAGTAAGTCTTATCCCAAATGCATTACAGTGCTTGAGGACTGTTTTGTGTGCATGTTAACAATCCCCTTTAATGAAGGGAAAAGCAAACTGCAGGCAAACAGCAATCCCATCCAGGCAGTCACATTGCAGTTCGCCCCTCCCAGACAGTTCTCATCTGCCTTCCCCTCAAAGCTGCAACTGGACTTCCAGAAAGACCGAGTCCAGAGGGCAGTAAGGAGCAAGGCCTAGGAGGAAAAGACATCTTGTTAACTGCGTTACTGCAAACAGAGAGAAGGAACTGCACTAAAGACAGAGAAAAGGAGGAATGAAATAATGCACAAGCACAATGGATGTGGTGATTAGCAATGAGCCACAAAGATTTTGGTTAGACTTTTTGGAAGACGTGAAGGAAAGGGAAGAAAGAGAAACAAAGTCCATTTTGTAAAGCGAGAAGTGGTGTAGTGATACAGAAGATACCCTAAGGAAGTTACAGGCTCTCCCTCACTGGATGTTGTCAGTCTGCAATGAATTAGATGTAGGCAATTAATCTGAGAACAAGGTAGTGGACTACACCTCTTCAATTCCAAGATGCTACAGACCTCTCTTTCCTGGGCATCCACCTCCCCTCCAAGCCTTACCAGACAATTACCTCAGTGATAACCAAAGAGGGCTCTGAGAAATTCTCCAATTTTTAATTTCACACGCATCATGATAGATCGTGTCATTACAGCCCAGACCAAACTGCACAGCCAAGAGTTCCTTGAAACAGGAAATGAAAGCAGATCACCTCCCCTATAAGCAGCCAGCCTAACCACCCGGCTGTACTGCATCATCTGTAGCTGAAGAGCAGTTATTCCCTCCCTCTTCACCAGTCTACAGAACGTTGGTGAGCCCATGCAAAGCAGAAGAGCCTCAACAGCAACCCAGAAGCACACCCTGGAAGGTTGAAATTTCTTCTTCTTTCTTTTCATTCTCTTGCTGAAAAGGGCTTAGAGAGGGGAAAAAAAGTGTAGCCATTGATTATGCTGGAAATCAACTTAGACTTGTTAGTTAGGTGGGATCTATGCTGGTATTCCTTCATGGGTTAAAGAAGATCACTGCTGTTCTGTAATAGAGAAAAGAAGCAGAGGGAAAAGGAAGTGATCCTGAACCAAAGAAACCCCACTTTTAGAAATCTGGTCTGTACAAAGTCATCACTTGAAAACAGTTAGAAGACCAGGATAAACTCTTTAGATGAGACACAAAGAGGGATTTGTAAAGTACAACACACAAGCTCTATGTATTCAGATATCCCTGGAGTTCAGTGCACTGAGCACCCACCTCTCCCCAGCCCCAGCTTCTGCCTGGGCTAAACCCCTTGAATAAGGATGCTGCCCACTGCTCAAGAGGGATAAGTACATCCTATAGGTAAGTTTCTTAAACCTGAGCTGTTACTCTACTACCTGAGCTGGTTTGATTCATCACTCCCCCTCGCAGGTACTTGACATATCCCACACACCTCCCATACAGGCATCTTTTGGAAGCTGGCATTACTTCCACTTGAGAAATAGACATTTTCATTGATGGCTTCCTAGCTGCATTGCCAAATGTGGAAGTCATTCATTCGTGGGCTGGTCAGCATAGTTCTGAGCAATGATAAGGGCACTCTCCTCAATCACAGCGTTTCGAGATAGTTTTCTATTTTTGAGCATGCACGAGATGCAGATAACTTAAGCACAGGTTTGTGTGTTTGTTTTAGTAACATGCTGGAAAAATTAAAAATCAGAAAGCTGATTTTACTCTATGCAGAGGGATCAGAAGCACTCACAGAAGTGGTTTTCAGCCTCAGCTCACGTAAGGTAAAATAACCAAAATAGGAAAACAGATGCATCAAACCCACCTCCAATAAATATATTATCTGTCATACAGAACTGCAGTAGAGAAATATTCAGGGGTTGAAAGCAATGCACTGTATGTACATACCGCACCAGACACCTCTGCAAAAGGCACCTATTAAAATGGCAACTTATTATTAACCAGATCCATTCTCTGGATATTTTCCACGTCAAAAGCTTCTGAAGCAAACAGGTTGGAACAGCTGGGAACGTTCCCTGCGCTGTTTTGGATACACAAACGTTATCACAATGAACATCAAGAAACTGAACGTCAGGCTAACTTGCACTGCAGACAGAAAGCACGCACGGGGCACACACACACGGACGTGTGAAAAGACAAGGAAACCGCACGGAATATCCCCCTCCACAAACGTACTCTGCAAAGTACCCGATGCTGGTTTTATCCGCTCAGCTCTCTCAGAAGCACCCCTGCCTTTAAGCAGCACCGACAGCCACCAGCCCCGGTGCCATTCAGCTGCTAAACGAACGCTGAAAGCAAACGCCGGGTGGGCGCACCTCGGCCGGGAAACGGAGGGGAAAAACTTCAAACGTGTTACGCGCCGTGCAATTACTCCGCGGTGAAATCACGAAGCAGCCGTGCAGCGCTCACGGAATTCCTTCACTCGTGTGATGTCTGTCGCCGCCGGGCACAGCTCGGCTTCCCCGCCCGCCCCGCCGGGCACCGGGCGCGGCCGGGCAGGGGTAGCAGTGCGGCACGGGTAGCAGTGCGGCACGGGAAGGGCGAGGGGCACGACAGGGCCGAGAAGAAGGAAGGGGCCCCCAGCTCGGGCACGCCGCCTCCTCCCCCGCTCCGGGGGGTCGGGCCCGGGGCAGCGACACGCGGGGAAACACCGCCCGGCCCCGGCTGCGCCTCGGCGGGCGGGGCCCGCGGGAAGAGCCGGGAACTCCTGAGAGCGCAGGGCCGGGGGGGGGGACTCGGCTCAGCTCGGGGAGCTCCGGCTCGGCCGCCCGCAACGCCCTCCTCGCGGCCCTCCCTCACCGTCTGTTCACTCGGTCAAGCTCCAGCGGGACGGGGCGCGGCGCTCGCGAGCCGCGCTGCCACCTCCGCCGCCTCCACCTCCTCCGGCGCGCAGGGCCGCCCCAGCCACAATGGCCTCCCGGTGCTCCGCGCAGGCCGCGCCAGGCCTGCGCGCGCTGACGGGCGGCCGCCCGGACCAATCGCGAGCCCGTACCGCGACGCTCAGCCAATGGCGGCCAGGAGGCGGGACAGCGCTGGGGCTATATAAGGCAGGGCAGCGGGGAAGGACCGCAGTGGGAGCGGGGAGGTTGAGCCAATGAGGGTGCGCTCTCCGCCCTCGGCCGTGATGTCATCACCGCACGTCAGCTTGTCACCACACTTCTGACGTCGGCGCACAGCAGCGGCCTCTCTCGCACAGACAACAAGGAGACTTTATTAAAATACACCTGTAATTCTCTTTACCAAATCCGCATGCCACACACGAGCCTTCATTATATGGCGATGTTCAGTTCCTGAGTGCTAGGACACAACACCCGTGCTGCTGTCAGAGCACTGTAGTGGTGCTATAGTGAGTCATTAAGGGCAGGGGAAAAAAAAAAGCCTCAAAACCAGAAGAATGTGTATAACATTTTCTTTAATTGCATATTAATTACATTGTACATACTTCAACCAGAAGCCTCTTTCAGAAGGTAGCTTCTTTGGAAGTTCCCTTGTTTTGTTGCACTGCATGAGCCAGGCACTAAGAACTGGAGCAGCACACAAAACACTGCTGGGCCTTCTCACAGCACGAGCTGAAAGGAGCTGAACACACAACTGAGAATTTACAGCCACAGGAACTCTTTGCAAAAGGTGATGGAGTACAAACCAGATGCAAACTGTAGGAGGAAGGGGGCAGGAAGCTGGGAGGAAGAGGACAACCAATTTCCAGTTTGAGGCTGCAGTAGAAAAATCTAAAAAACTGTACACAAACTCCCCGTGAGCATCACCTCATTAACAATGCTATAGTTAAGCAACATACTAAAAAAAATAACTTAAGAAAAGCTATACAGTTGTACTTATAAATACTTTATCTTTAAAACTAGTAAAGTAGTATAGGCTAAAAAAAAGTTCACAGTTACTCTGAAGAGAGCTGTAAATATATATTGCACAGTAGAAAAAGTTCATTCAGTATACCATGTGTAAACAATGATTTTTTATCTTCTCCTTTGGCAATTTCAGGACTTAGGAATATCTGCTGTGAGCAAAAGCACTTGGGTAACAAGGCACATCAAAAGCTTTTAAAGCTGCAAGATAAATCCTTTGACACTCTCCAGTTATCACTCTCATTCCCTTTCAAAAACGTGTACCTATTGATTCAGAATGTCAACAAATATAACAGAGGTCTGGAGACAAAAATATCCGCTGTTCTTGGCTGTTACTCCACAGTAACTGATTTGGCCAAATTTCTTGGAAAATCCACCTAGAATGAAAAGACAGTTTTTCAGCATGACAGAATACGACTGGCATTCTGCATTTGATAGCTCATACAGTGTGCTGTTTTGGTTTGCTGAGTTTTTTTGCCTTTTTAAAAAAGAATTCCTACTGAGTTCTGCTTTACCCTGAACACACTAATGCACACAAGAGATTACAGATCTGTAGATAACTCACTGCTGAACTCATCCTTACTCACAAAACCCTAACAAATCTTTATGTTGCTTTGCATGGGGTGCCTTTCCATTGGGGTCATCACTATCAAACTGACACACCTAGAGTCAACAAACTAAGCTGTACAAAGCAATAAACTGTTCTCTGTTAAAGTTCAATATCACACTTCAATGCTTAGTTTTCTGAAAACATGCATATATATCATCTGCATTCTTCACTAATCAAGCTAAGCTAATAATCTTTACATTTTTTTAGAGCCATCATCCATACCAATTCAACAAAAGGCTGAAAAATTGGCAGTGAAATGCCACCTCTACTATCTCAGTAAGTATCAGTTGCAGCAACTATTATCATTGTTCTTTGTTAGAAATGCCATATAAACTTATCTCTCCCTTAACATTTGTAGGAGGAAGTGTAAAACTGCTCTAACTGGAATGCTAAATGTAGAAAGCACTTACATCATATCCTCTGAGAACAGCCAGGTGGAATGAAAGCAACTGAAGAGGAATAACACTCAAGATTCCTTGAAGGCAGTCAACTGTATGAGGCAGCTCAATGGTTTTGTAGGCAAATTTTGAGCTTTCTGTGTCTTCTTTAGAACACAGGATGATTGGACGACCCTGAAAATAAAGTTCTACAGTTAAAAGCTGGCTTAGAGCTGCTTTGAAATATTAGTTCACAGCATATCTGTAGTATGTCTGAAAAATAACAAAGATAACTAACAAAGATAATGTCTTTCTGCATAATGGCTTCTGTCACTCACTGAAAACATTCAAGTCACATGCAACCATCCACAGTTTTAATATCATTCTCTTTGCTTCAAGATCAAGAAACACCTACATACAATCACTTTTCACTACTGGGGTTAACCTTTAATGCCAAGCTGCAATGCTGACATAGCACCTCATTTATAGCTTTTTAAGTAGAGAAAAAGGTAAATCACCACATCCTGCCTCTGAAGCACACTCAGCAGCAATCCAGTGTGCACTTTCTTTCCCTGCAACAATGCACTACTTAAACAGCTTACCTGTCGAGCAGTGACCTGTTGCAGAGCATTCTGGCACTTGGTGAAGCAAGGATCCTTCATTATGACCATGATAACAGGCATTTGTTTATCTATTAGAGCTAGTGGACCATGTTTAAGCTCACCAGCCAGGATTCCTTCAGAGTGCATATAGGTGATTTCTTTTATTTTCTAAAAAAAATAAAAAAAAAAATAAAAAAAAGCAAATATCAGAAAGTTAGAAGTAAATTAGAAATGAAAGCTGCAAGAAGCAAAACATCCATCAGTTAAATGCAAACACACAGTATCAAGTTGCTATGTTCAAAGAAATCAGTTAATGGCTAGGACAGACACCCCTGTACACTGGGATTTCCAGCAGGCTGCTGGCAGAAATGGAGCTTGCTCATGCACGTGCATTTGCAGATAATGAAATGGAGTAATCAACAGGAATTTAAGCTCTTAACATTTAGCACAATTCTAACTTCTACTCAAGAAGGATATCACTCCATTACATGAGGACATCTGTAATTTAGCAGTTTCCTGCATCGATATCTTGCCTCAACACCAGCATATTGAACTCACTGTGTTTTAAGAGGATGTTTTCAAACAGGACAGCATTTGAAGTGGTATTAAGTTGTAGGGTAAGAATGACACCAAATTCACCTTATGTATGTGTTCAGTCCAACAGGATTAAATGTTCTAGTTATACATGGCAGCAGTTTTACTATAGCAGAATTAAACTAAATAAATATGAGAGAAAATGCTGCAGAAGCAAAAGTTCATTTCGAGTAGCATCCAATGATTTTGAGATGGTCCTACCAGAGCGCCTTCCAGACAAGTGGCATAATTATATCCACGACCCATAACCAGCAGTGATCTTTGTTTGTACAGTTCAAGAGCCAAGTCATGTATCTTCTCATCCAAGGACAAGACTTCTTTAATCATCTCTATCAGATCACATAAAAAGTACATATAAAAATCTCTATCAACTGGAAAAAAAAATATTTCCTAGATTTTTGTAGGATGATACTGTAATGATTTTTTTATAATCAGTTAAATTATGTTAAGTATATCTCTGCAACTTTGACAGTGCTTTAAATATGCTTTGTCCTATCTTATGTATAGTAACAAATCTAAGATCACTATTAGTTTAAGCAGAGTCTATGCATCACATTTGAATTTCTAAAGAAAATTCTGAACATCTGTTTTAATGTCAGTTTGGATTATTTTTGTTTTATCTACACTGATTTAAAGTGAAAGGCATTACAGATTTTAGACTATCCGTGTAGGAGATCAAGGAATAATTCTCAAACAAAGCTATCCTACTGTAATTCTGTTCTTCTTGCCAAGTCTCTTGGAAGCATATTTGTAAGACTGACAATTAGTGTAGAACCTAATACCTAATAGTTTATTTCTTTTATATTATTTACCTCTCAGGGAGAAAGGAAGAGTGAAACGTTTTTTTTTAAAGCTTTTTTGAGTAGTAGTTTATATTTCTATATTACCCATTAAATAAGATCTCAAAACCAAAATAAATATCAGTATACCTGGCAATGATTTTAGTCCACTAATGATTTCCCGTCTCCTTTTCTGCAAAGAAATTCTGTCTTCAGACATCATGAGGCCAAACATTACAAGAGACACAAACTGGCTGGTATAAGCCTGCAGACAAAACAGAACATTTAGCAGCTAAGCATGAAGTGAGTTAGTATGACCTCAATCTGAAGTGCTACAATTAAAATTTTAATTAGATTACACAGCGGTGAAGTATGAAAATCAAACATGGAACAGCTATTACCTTTGTGCTTGCCACACCTATCTCAGGTCCTGCATTGATATGTACACCACAGTCAGTCTCCCTGGATATGGAGCTTCCAACTGTGTTTGTGATCCCAACTGTCAGAGCGCGGCGTTCCTTACAGTACCTCAAAGCCATAAGTGTATCTGCAGTTTCACCTGGAAAACATTCACAACTTGACTCAAAGTTGACGTAGGATAGCAACAACTCCTGAAAAGCATAAAACGCTACAAAAGAAATTATTCTATTCTGAATTTAAAAAGTTTCAGCACTCACTCATTGTCTATGTATTTGAATCAAGACTGAAATAAACTTTCATTCCAGACAAACACAGCCCATCCTCCTCCTTCACAACATTCAGAAAGTAATAAAATGTTTTTCATTTCTTTTTAGTTTGCACTCAGTTGAAGACAAACAGCAGAGGCAGCTCACCTGACTGACTTATGAAAAAACAGACATCATCTCTGAACACAGGCGTGTTCCTGTCCAAGAAGTCACTAGCAAGTTCCACCATCACAGGCAACTCAGTTAATTCTTCAAGTACTTGTCGAGTCTGTAATCAAGCAGCATGGAATTTTTGTTAATATCACCTCCTACAAAGTCTTGAATTAAAAGAATGAAAAGAATAACCTTGACTTGATTCTTATCACAAAAGATTCAGACTTAGAGCTCACCAAGATGGAATAAAAAGTTAATTTTCAAGCATAGAGCTCCAGTGCTACTGCCTACCAATAAAGAACGTGGCACAAAGGCAGATTAAAGAAATGGTGCAACCCCTCAATGAAAGGCAAAGCTTTTGGAACAGAAGGAAAAGCAGACCAAGATCTATTGTGTTAAAACCCCAGCAACTAGGATTCATAGATGTATTACAGCTAAGGCTGAACATACAGCTACTGCAGCATGATAACTAGTCCCACAGCCAATAATGATCAGTCTTCGGCATCTTCTGATTTCTTTTAAATGGTCCTTCAGGCCTCCCAGCAGAACTGTAATCAAACAGAAGAAAAAGCAACAGTATATTCTATTTTCCAGTTAATATGCTCAAAATCAGTGCTTAGAGCAGCCTGAATGCCTGTTCTGAGTTACCTGTGCTGTTCTCAAAATTCACTCTGCCTCTCATGGTATTGACAACTGATTCTGGTTGTTCAAAAATTTCCTTTTGCATGAATGCACTGAAGTTACCTGTTAAGAAAAACATAAGGTCGTGCTTATAGATACATACAGTCTGTTGCCTGGAGTTACAAAGAGAACTTGGGCACTCATTCACATGTGCTTCAACTCACCCTTCATGATTTGCTGCAATTCCATTTGCAAGGTTTGAATGACCCGGGAAGGATCATCACTAGCTGAACGCTCCAGACGGTGAATTGAAAGTTTCCCATCAGTTACTGCTGCAATGTCATCATCTTCTAAGAAAATTACTCTGTTGGTATGCTCAATGATAGCACTACAGAAAAAAAACAAAAGCAAGAGAAACCTGACATTTCAGTAAGAAATGGCAGCAGCACTCCTTAAAGCAATTAAATATGCTATATTACATGTCTAGCTCCACTTCTACCTTCCTTTTGGACCTAACCACAAATACAGCCATCTCAAAGGAAATGGCTCCATCTGCTGCTCCTCCTGCACACTCACAGGAAACTGGAGCAGGAGGCTCCAGCACAGCAACTCATGTCAGCAAACTGGGGCCGATGTGACCTTGCCTCTTGTGATCTCAGATAGCTCCCTGATGTCAGGATCTTGCTTCTGAGACAAGCATGTACCCAGTACCCAGGTTCCTCTTAAGTTTGGAACTTCACTGCTATTTCCTCCTCTGATATCTCAGATAGCTGGATTAAAATGCCAAAACCCACACCCAAATATAGTCTGCCTAAATAAATGCCTGATAGTGGCTATTTGTATCCACCTTCTCTCACTGAATGTATTTTACACAGAAGGCAAGAAGGTCAGTAATTCACAGATACCACACCAGTAAACAACTCAAATGCTGTCGTCAAGCCTCTACATTTCTCAGTTGTCTTATCTTGTGGGTTTAATGAAGTAACTTAGATAAGAAGCTATCCTACCAGAACACAGCTGTGCAGCAACAAGCCAGCATAAGAGATCCAGAACCATCTAACTTCTAAACAAAAGCAGTTCTTTGAGAAAAGTTCGAGTACTTTACTACCTTGCATCTGAAGCAAAGAAAAATTCTACCGCCTTATCCCCAACAGCATGAAGGCAAGTAGAGCTGTCCAGTCTTTTCATTCGTGAATTGCACATGTTCTTCATATTCTCAATGTTGCCTATTGAAGAATAGAAGCACTTTAAATGCAAAACCAGACCTGTTCAAGTTGGAGATCACAGACCATACAGGTTAAAGTTATCACAGCTGCACAGTTACACAAATACTTTTCAGGGGAAGGGAGCACCTTTACATGAACAGCACATCCAGCAGCATAAAAATAGAACATCTTCAGATAAGAAGATATTGGGAGCATCAGCTGGCAGTTTTATAGTACAAAGACTAATTAACCTTGTTTCCAGTCAAAGAGTAACTATAATTTTAGCTCTTAAAAACAACACAATTAGATTTATCAACTTACATGTTCTATATAAAACAGGAATCTGTTCAGTGGAAAGCTTGTACTTGCTTCTAACTCCAATGAGCAAAGGACTCCCTCTCCTACAAAGGGAAAACATCCAAATTCATACAGAGAACACTGCATGCAGAGAAGTTAAAGGAAAACCGTGAAGATGAAAGACAATATCCCATCTAACCTAAACTCTGATCCTAATACTATTATATGACAGAAATTGTACAAACTTTTCTCATTTAAGACTCTCCAAAGTTTATGAATTATATTGGTCACGTGTCATATTAAAGAGCTTATTTTAAAAATCTCACAGGAATAAGAGTAAATCATTTTCTCAATAACTCAGATCACAATTTTAGCTCCTGTTAATCCCCTCACTCCTGAAAACTCAAACCACGTATAAAATAGTTCAGTTCAGAAGATGTTTTTCAGTTGGAATGATTGCACAGATGGCTTTTTCATGACTATACAGTCCCATTTTAGAGCTCAGAAGCAATGGGTTTTTTAGTTGTATTACAAAACAGTCTTTATGTCCAAAATAAATTGTAAATAAATAAATAAAATTGTGCCTGACCCATTCCCTCCCCTTTCTGATGAAGCAAAAATGTTCACATGCTCTTATGTAATTAATGCCATTTTAGGTTAAGAACATTATCAAATGGACTTTTACTAACCTCGTTGCGACAGCTTCACCTGGGTAATGGATGCTCTTGAAAACTAATGCAAAAGCACCTTCCTGGAAACCATGGAGACAGAAAAGAGGAAAAACAATCCTGAACAACTTATCTCAATTAGTTGTGCCTCATATAACTGGGGCCTCCCTTCCTGAGGAGGGTCCAAAAGGAAGCTCTTAGTACTATCACGAATCTCCTCCTGAAGGGCAGATGGCACCTTTAGAAGGAATTGGTCACTAAGCAGAATAAGCTCACACACACAGCGTGACTGTTGAAAGATCAGGAAGCAAGCACTTAGGCAAGATAATTTGCTTCCTTTTATAAATAAAAACAATACAAGGATTAAGGAAATCTCAAGAGAGTTACTGATAATCAACATAAAATTTGAGTTAGAAATTTAATAAGAATATGCACATCAGTTTGTCTATCATGCATTTTAAACTAAAATTATGCAGTCAAATTTAAGTCTAGTTTAAGCAGCAAAACCTCATTAGTGCATCTCTCAAAACAAACAGACAAGCCACCAAATTCCCTAATGCACAATGCAAACCCAAGAACAGGAATACACAATCAATAACTCCAGAGTATGAATGCAACTTGAGAAGTGTTCTGAAGGGAAGAACAAAAGTTCTCCCACCCCACAAAGAGAAAAGATATGGTAATGCTAACTCTTCTTAGAGTGCTCTAGTTTGAGACTGCTGTGCACTTGTTCTTGCAGACAGATGAATATACCCTTCCTCTCAACTAGGTTACTGCACTATTCCCTCTTGACCCACACAGGCGTTTGCTTCATGTGTATCCCAGTCCTGCTCTAGGGAGAACACTACAGAGCTGCTTTAGAGAAGAAGAAGAGGTCAAAAAGAGTGTAAGAAACTGCAGGAAGGGGAAAGAAACCATGTGCCTGGAGATTGGGGTCGGAAACAAAGCAAGCTTTCTCTAAGTTTACAGTGCATCTATCAAAGATCTGAAGCACTCACAACGAAGTAACAGTAGATTACCACTTTTACAGTTTCAGAATCAGCTAAGCCATGAATCATTACAGCTTGTTAGATCTGTTTCCAAACTTAGGAGCCAAAGCATCTTATCAGACAAATTTGAATCACAGCAGTGTTTTAAGTTTTAAAAGATCAGAGTAGCCTTTGAAAGTACGCTGTCCTTCATGGGAGATAGCAATCCCCAGAGGCTCCATCAATTAATTTATTTCTAACTTAGTTGCTTAGTTCAAAAACCATGCTAGCCTCTTTCTTAAATAAAAAAATAAAACTAAAATTAAAAACAAACCCCCAAAACAGCAATAACAAAAAACCCACACACCCCAAAGCCACCCACCACCTTCTAATGCAATTTAAAATTTAGGACTGAAAAGTCTTTGAAGCTTCCAGATTTTTAATCTGATTTCTTGGTCTATTAAGCATTCTTCAGAAGCCAAAAAGTACTTCTTGCAGAATCTTCTAAGGAACCCTGCAGAGGATCCTGAGGCACAAACACAGAATCCTAAGGAGCCCCATAAATAGCTTACACTTGGTAGAGGGGAGAAAAAATAAAAACAAACCTCCCACTTACCAACTGTTGAATAACTCTTTCTACCAAGGCTGAAAAACTGGTGTCCTCACTCTCTCTGTTGTCATACATGTATTTGATCAGTTTAGGGATCGTTTCCGTATCTGTTTCAGACTCAAATTCATAGCCTTTGCTTTCCTGAAACATCATATAAGAAATTAAAAGATATCGTCCTCAGGCAAGAAGCACTTCATCTCTCTCCCATCAGACACTGCACAGTAAAACAGACTGCTCAGAGCACTGCATTAGACTGGTTCTTACATACATGTGCATGCATGCATGCATACACACACACCACACTACAAAATATAAAGACCTGTCTTGCTAAGCAAGTCTTACTACAGTGCTTCTGAAAGAGTAAGCTATGACATCTGTTAAGCAGTGAGGCAGGAAGGAGCCCACTCCACAGATGCTTTCAATCAGTTTGAGCACAATGCTATTCTATCTGTAACTACTTCACATGTAGGGTTATAAGAACATACTGCAACTCAGCAGCTCCTGAGTATCTTTCTTAGACTCCCTTCACACTACTGTTTCATAGCTGACATCAAGAAACTTGAATTAAGATTCTAACAGCCATGAAAGACCAAACAGCAGATGGTGGGACATTTACTTTCTGTTTTAGAACCAACAAGCCACAGACTTACCAGAAATTTTCTAAGGTCCTTGTAATTTGTGATGATTCCATTATGGATAACAACAAATTCTAAAAGAAAGAAAAACAAATAAATACATAAGTAATGTATATATGTCATTTAATTCACAACACACAACTAAGGAAAACAGTTCAGAAGTATACTAGAAACTATCCTCTATTGTTTTCAGATCTACAGTTTACTACAACACACAGAGCAGCAAGCTCGAGCTTGGAACAACATTTGTATGCCTTCAGAATTCCCAAACTATATACCCAAGAAAATAGCACCAAGACATGCCTTAAAACAACGTGAAGATTTTTTGCAGCCATGACAATACTGAAGCACTTTGATTTTTGGATTCTTACCTTTGAAGATAAAATGATGTCCTATGACTAACACACATCAGTTTGAAGAGAACAGACCTCATAAGCCTTTTACAGCACTACTTAGCTTCAAAAGAGGCTATTTTATTGTACAAGTGTCTAACCTAAGTAGAATAGCAAAATCAGCCCTAGTACATGATGCAGCCTCTTTTCTTACTTGCTATAGGTTATTTGTGCTACGTGGATTCAGGCACTTTAAATTCGTACAGCTTCAAAGTGCTGCAGAGGATACATACCATTCCCTTTATCTGATCTCTGAGGGTGACTGTTTATTGCACTTGGTACTCCATGGGTCGCCCAGCGAGTATGAGCAATTCCAAAATGTGTTTCAAAATCTGCTTTGGAATCCAAGCCATCTTGTTCTACACACAAGAAATACATCTTATTCAATATTTAAAGTTGAGTCTGTCTCTCTCTCACACAAAAATCAGTAAATAAAACTCGAAGAGAATTCTTACAGCAAAAATCTAGAAGTTATCTTCTGGCTTCCTTTTAAACCATTTGCTTACTTGACATTACACTTCAGATAGTTCAAGCGGCTGTGATGATTAAAACTTTGTTTGGCAAGACTGAAGCATTCTCAGCCAATACTAACAGCTAGGCCAACAGAACACATTACTACAAATAATAACACAAACTTATTAAGCACAACCTCACAGATGGAAGTAGTGCATAAAGCAGATTGTGATGGCAGCCAGTTGCTTAAATGCTCATAAATTCTGTCAGAGTCCACGTTCTGACATTCCAGCTACCAAGCACAGAAATCACTGAAGTAAAGCACCAAGAGAGCCCAAGTACTGAACAAAGAGGCAACTAAATGAGATGGGAAGTAGACTGACAGTTTCACAGCACGGTATCTAGAGGCCGGATTGCTTTTCAAGTGCAAACTATTTAACCACCATTAGATTACATAATGCAGTTATTTCTGCTACAAAATCGTAACTGTAAATTTCACAGTCCAACTTTCTGCTGAGATGCAGACATTACCTGACCGAGTGGCCAAAGTAAAGGGGTATTTTATTTATGTATTTATTTTTAAAGGCACCTACTGTACAACTCTTCCTCCAGGGCCTTTACTTTTCCTCTTTTCTTGACAAGTTTGATGAACCTTTCCTTATCTTCATTATTATTTCCATCAATTGCCACTCCTGCAATACAGGACACAAACACAAGTGTTATTGAAAGTGTGAAATACACTGATGAGAAAAAGGCTGAGAAAATACAATTAAGCACAAGCAAATGCAATTGTTATTTGAAAACTATCCTTCCAAGAGATAGCTGTCACTAGATCTGTGTATGTTCCAGTCAAACTACCTGATTTCAAACCAGGTTGACATCTAACCAGTGCACAGACAAAAAAAGCAGAAGAGTCATTTCAAATTCTGCTTGAGTATATATTGGTATATTTTGCCTGGTAAAACTAGGAAACTCAAATTAAAAGTTCAAGCTTCCTCATCTTTTCACTAGGACTTACATGTACCAAAAAAAATGAGGCACAAATTAAATGAACCTGATTGGAAGTCTTCTTCCTCACACCTCATTTACTTTGCTCAGGTGTACTAGACTTAACCACCCTCTGATTCCAGAGCTCAACACCTGGTCAGAAATCCTGAGTAAAGTTGAAAGAAACAGCTCCAAGAATTAAGACAAATAGTGCTGGCCTTCCAATGTGAAAGACTGCAGGGAAGAATCTGATGAAGCTGAAAGTGTCCAAAAAGTGACACGGGTAACATAAGTAGCTACTGGTTGCTAAAATTAATTTGACGAGTTAATTTAGATACCTGCAGAGTCGTATCCTCTGTATTCCAGTCTCTGTAATCCTTTTATCAGGGTTTCAAAAATTTCCTTCCGAGTCCGAGGTACTCTGTAGTTCAGGTAAGCAAAAATTCCTGTTTAAAGAGAAAGGAAGAATTTAAAAAAATATTTGCTTTTCTTAAAGTCATTATACCTTCAAACCCAGCTTAAAACTCTTAATATTAGCATTACAGAGAAGCCCTAGGAGGATACCACTTCTCATTTACTACAATTCTTGCTAATGGGCTTTTAAATTGAAAGAGCACAAACACAAAATAAATCAGGAGCTTCAGAGCAATCACAAACACAAGCTTTCCTGGCCGATTTACTCTTCCCTTAATACACACCAGGAGTTAAACAGTTGAGAGCTTAAAAAAAATCTACTATTCCTGAAAACCACAGCTGAAAATGGGAACATTGTGATCTATTTCATATCCAAATCTAAAACTAGACATTCAAAGAAGCAATATATTCAGCAGCCCTAACACAAGGAGATTTTTGTAATCAAAGTCACAGCCCTAAATACCCATGGGTAGGTACTAGGCACAACACTATTTTTGAAAGGCTCCAGCTTAATCTGGTATACAACAGCCACTTCAGCAGGAAGAGAACAGAGAGGCCAATATAAAGAAAGGGCAGAAGTCAAAAGGATAGGACAACAAAGGAAAGAAACAGAAGATGCAGAACAGGCTCACCCAAAAAAAAAACAAGCATTCCCCCGTGGCGCTGCCTCACACAAAGCTGCCTGCCAAACCCTGCACAGACATCAGATCCCTTCCCCTGCCTCACATCACTCAGGTCAGCTCCTACAGAGGCAGCACAGGAAAGGCATGGACTCACGCCTTGCCTACTTGGCAAACAGAAGTAAGACTGAAAGAGCCTGCAAGTCTTGACCTCTCTTCTCTTCAACAGGCCACTCATCAACCAAGCAGCAGGTTTGTTTTTTTGTCTTTGAGTTGTTCCACCCTCCCTGCCCTCCAAACATGCAATTTTGTCTTCTTAAACTTAGTTTGGGGGAATGGTATTGCATCTTTAGGAAAGGTTTAACAAAAAAGCATCACCTGCAAAGGAAAGCAAAACTGCTTTATTTCTTCTGCCTACTACACTTCCTTGGGGACTTCTGCATCTGTAAGTGTAAAGTATGCCCTGACATTAACTCTCATAAATCTGCACTCCAGTACAACAGAGAAGTCTAACCTCACTGTTTCAATAGCTCCTTCAAGCAGCAAGTCAGGACTGGAACCTAAGCTCACAAAAGCCAGACTTGAAGAGATAAGAAGTTCAGAGACAAGCAAGTGTTTTAAATAGAAAGATCCTTTGTTTGAAATTCAACACCCTTTTCCCCTCCAATTACAGCTTTTGAACTGTAAGGGGTTGAAGGAAAAACAGTTACAATGATGTGCCAGTAAATCTTCTGCATACATACTGTTGGGAATCTGGGACTCTGTTGGTTTGAAGCCACCAATGCTGCTGACCTGACAGTGACTAAGGGACTGTTACATTGGTCTCTGCGTTTAACTTGGAAGGATTAGAGGCTGAAAACAGATTTCTGCTTAAGAAGTGAGATTTACGAGGATCTTCACCTAACTGTTTCTGGAAGTTCAACACTAATGGAGATATAAAGGCCATGGATACATTTAAAGGGGCATTTGGGAATCTGAACAGCTAAACACTGTTCTTCGTGGATGCTTTGAAAAACTGTGCCTCCAGTTACATAAAGCCACCTTAGACTGAGAGCTTGTTGATCATTTTTCCAGACAGCCATTTACCGTTCTCTGGCAGTAACCACGAGCCTCAAGAGCAGCATTCTTCAATACAAATTTCTCAACATCATTCCAAAACATTGCTACACACCTCGTTTCAAACTCAGCTCTACTTTCTAGGCCAGATTTCACAATGTATTTAAGATGCATCGGGCTTGTGTGCTCCATGTGGCATCTTGGACGATGCTGAGCTCCAGGAAAAACCTTCCTTCGGGACCATCCTCACAATGCTAGCAGTGTGCTGCGATTGTTAAAGGGATCCTTGTTTGCAGGCAGCTAGGGCTGTGCTCACACACGTGAGCCAGGGGAGGCTCAGACGTCACTGGGGCCCTTACAACAAAAGCAATAGCTGCAGCCTGTCTTATCAAGAAACACATTAAGACTCTTCACTCAGAGGAAATCAGTCTTGCTCTCAGTGCTGTTTCCTTGCTACTCCTCTGCTTCATGATATATACCCACTGCATACTTTCTACCCTACTCAATCATCGTTTTGACTAGATTTAAAGTACATTGCTCAACACGCAGAGAAGCAACATTTGATAAGGAGTTCTTATGGCTACATTCCTTCTGGAAGCAAATCAGTGTGACTGAATCCTAGATGAATCATAAAGAGTGGTCTGTGATGCTAGAAGTCCCTTTGTAGCAGCCTCCTCAAGCTGTTGGAAGCCATTTCCAGAGCTCGCTTCTCCCCAATAAAGACCCAAGTGTTCTCTAAGTTAATGCAATACTGATGCGACAAGTATCAAGTGCTGGCACAACATAAGCAATGTAATACTTTCCTAAGTGATACAAACAAACACATAATCCAGAGAAACGATTTAAGGAGCATTTTACCAGGGCATTGCTCTCTTGACCTCAATGCTGAGTCTAGTTTACAACTTCCCACTATTACCTAGTTTGCATAGAAGCACAAACTACCTCAACCACAACACAGCTTACCTTTAGGATCAGACACTCACAGAGGGTTTCAGACACTGAAAGCAAGGATGACCCCCCTGCATGCATACCAAGAGTTTAAAGTTTCCCTATTCATGACTGCAAGCTGAGCATTAAGAAGAGAGGGAGGAAAAAACATTCAATGAGTATTTTTTGTGGGAAAATTCCACAAGAAGCCTTGCAATTGCAAGATTTCACCAAAATCAAGAAGGGGGCAGCCTATACTTGAAGTTTGAGCAAAAATGATAATTATTTCTTTTAAATAAATGGGTGCCTTTAATGAGGTAAGCACATCGCTGATGCCAGAAGCTTAGCTCGGTGGTACTCCCAGACAGAACCTCAGAATTTTTATTCAGAATAGGTAAAATTTTTTAAGAATATTTTACCCATTCTTTTTTGTAAATGCACATAGTTTTGCTAACTTGTTTTTGGATACATGAGCACGGCAGCATCTCGAGTTTGTTTCCTAAAGAGAACGCATACATCAGTACCTAAGGACCTATGCATTTTCAAAGCGGTGATCACAAGCATCAAGCCTTCAGGTGCTATACAGAGTGAGAGAGAACATAAATGAACATATTTCTATCCCTAAACCTCAAAATTCATGCAGTTCCTACATCAGAGCAGAAGCAGCTGAAGCTAGGTGATCTTTAGATGACCCTTCCAATTTGAACTCTTTTGTGATTCTGTACGTTCAGTGTTGGAAGGAAACACAGCACAGCTTTCACGTTAACAGCCATCGCTTTGAATGGGCCAAGATTTAAAAGTTTGGGGAACAGAACAGGGATTCCCTAGGACATTTTGCTCCCACCTATTTTGCAACACTTGCCCATTTCGCTGCTGCTGAAGGTGACAGACCTCCAAACACCGATGGGAACAAACCAACGCTGCCCTCACTGCCTTTATGAATTACTGCTCCATGCCATTCCACATTGAGTCAGTCGCTCCACCCCAGGCTCGCTGATCTACCAAACTCATCGAACAGCGTTAACACCCTCGTTTCCCAATCACAAGTCTCTGACACCATCACGGTGTGCCTCGCCTGCAGCCCACACCTTTGGTGTGCACTGAGCCCATCTCTCACCTGAGGCTCCGGGGACAGCCGCTGTGGCACACAGGTGCTAGGTGGCACCTCCTGCTCCCATTCAAGCAAAAGGCTCCGAGGCAACTTGCTTTTTGAGGTTACAAAGAGAACGTGAAAGTAGGGGAAGAGCTACCTAGCTCATAACAAACGCTCCTGGGGAGCGGAACAGCTTTTTGTCAGCCTGCATCTCTCAAAGAAGGTTTGGTCTGGGGCTGTTAAAAAATGACAAGCGCAGATTTTTCTCGTTCCAACAGAAACACCCCTCCAAGGCTCAGGGAGCAGACAGGTGAAGCTCTGCCTCCATCTCCCTCATAACCGGAATGCACCACACTAGCGGTCTCCGTGCCCTTTTAACCTCACCCGCAGCACACCTTAAGCAACCCAGTACCGGATGCAGATACCATCTCCGCTGTCTTCACGAGATAAGGAAGGTGGAATAGCTCTCCCCAGCTCAGAACGAGGCTCCCTCACCGCCTTTGTCTGATACAGCAGGCTGTTCGGCGGGGAGCAGCGCTCAGCGCGGCGTTGCAGCCCCCATCCCCGCAAAATGGACGCCCCATCCCATGGGCTCTCCGCCTCGCGGGCGCGCAAGGAACAAAGCAGCCCTCGTCCGGCTCCTTTCCCGAATCGAGCGCGGGGGTCCCGGGCTGCCGCTCCCTCTGTCACTCACCGCACATGGCGACCCCTTCTCGCTGACACGAAGCGCGGCTCCCACCCGACGGCCCGGCTGAGGGCTTGCCGTCTTCTCGGCAGCCTCTTATAATGCGGCCACGCTGCCTCCGCGCTCATTGGCCGGGCCCGGGCCCCGATCCGGGTGCACGGCGGGGGCAGAGCTCTGGCGGAGGCGGAGGGCCGCGGCGGTTCGCGCCCAGACCCCGCCCGGCTCCCCCTGCCCTGGCGCCGTGTCCCGCCCGACACAGCGCGGGATGGTCCGGCTGAGGGGGGGAGGGACCTGTCCGCGTTCTGCTCCGTGTCCGCTCACAGGTGTTTAAGAAGCAGCTCGCTTCATCTCCGCCGAGCAGGGCCAAAAGCACCGCCACAAGGGCCAAAGGTGACGGCCATTGGCCTCCGCCTGCGGCTGAGGATTCCCAGCAGCAGCTGCCTGAGCTCCCAGCTGGGTGGTGTGGTCTTTCTGCAAACCTTTCCTTTGCGAGAAGAGCACCGCAGAGCTTCCCAACGCTTCAGGCTCAGGCCGGCTGCATAGCTCAGCTCGCAGCCACGCAGATGTGACCCAAGCAGCTTTTCCTTTTCTGCCCAAATCTTTGGCCAAATCTGTTATCTCAAGAAGCCTCTTCCCAGCAAAGTTGCGGCAGAGCGTGTTGCTGGGGGAGCTGCCACGCTGCTGGCAGAAGTAGCTCAGGAAGCTGTTTGGATGCGTGTGATTCAAGCACAGGGCACCGTATTTAAACTCAAGAGTAAGAGCTCAGTTTGTCTGGAGCTCCGTTTATCTAACATCTCTTTCTGTAGAAAATCTTCAATGTAAGGGAGTGATTGTGCCAAGCTCCATCACTTCCGCTGCTGATGGTTTGATGGTAAGGTTGAACGAAGAATAAAGATTGGAGCATCAACACTTCGACTTCCCAAAAGCCTTGGTTCTTCCTCAAAGTAGAACAGGAGTTCACAGAGGAAGTTATGCTTCAATTTTAAGACTAGACTTAAAATCTTTAGAAGACGTAAAATGAACGAAAAACAGTATTCTATCAGGAATTCTGCTTTAAACCAGCTTTTGAGAAGGAATACATGGATGTGCGTTTTTACTGCGCTCGCTGTCCTTGATACTAACCCTCCACCCCTCAGAACCAGCCACCGCTGTGCCACGCTGTGCTGATGTGCTGTGCCATCAGGCAGGTTGTTGGGACACCATTCCAGTTTGTCTTGTTTTCAGATCCTCTTGCTCCTCCTCTGAAGCAGTCTCTGATCTTGTGTTTCCCTGGGCCTAGCCCAGATAAGGGGAAGTTATTCATCTCAGCCATGTGCATTAAAGGACATTGCTATTTACGTGAAGTAATATAATAGGGCTTTTTTGCTCTCTGTACAATGTGGGTTTTTGTAACTTGTTAGCTCTTGATGTTATTTTTGTTTTTTTTTTTTTACACAGTCATACCAAACTCCTGATCTTTTCTAAGAAAACCAGCACAGGGGCTAAGAAATATACACAAATACAGATGTACAATAGCTCAAAGTTTCACCACTTTCAGCTGTTCTCCCTCGCAGTGCTCAAGGTTACCTCCCTTTATAGCCAGCCCATCTGCCCCTCAGCCTCCAGTGTATTATTTTAAATTACCATTGATCTCAATTTGTTGCTGTTCACAGGTTGGTGTGTCAGCACCTGGGAAGGCTCAGACCTCACTGCTGCTGCTGGTACTGGGGTGGTAACTAACACGTGGCACAGGCAGTGGGAAAGCAGCATGGTGGGGTTTTTTAAAAACACCACTGCAGCACTAATTAGCAAAGACCACGAATCAGAGCCTAGAGTTTCACTCATGCAAGAAATTTCATCTTCCCATGTGATATTCCCATGGAGAATGCTAAACAAAAAAGACTCAACTGAAATTCTGAACTGCATTGATTAGTGGTTGACGTGTCACTTTGATTACTTACCAGTCAACACTTCCCAGACTTATCTGTCTAATGCCATTTGGCTTTTTCAAGATTTTTTTTTTTTGGAAGTGTATGAAAGAATAGAGACGCTGTTTTGGTTGGTCTGTGTGGCTTTTTACAGCACTCAAATGAGATTATCAAAATGATCTCATTTCTCATTAAAACCTGTTTAAGCCCAGAAGCCAAAACATGTGAAAGTATCCTCAACCATAAACAACACGAGGGGGTTATCTCCATTCTGCCACACTCTCTAGTTACAAGTGCTCTTCTCAGGAGACTGTTTAAAAAAAAATCAGTACTTTTTACAGAGTTTAGAATTCAAAAGTTGTCATTTTTGTGCTATTAGAGACAGGCAGCTGAGAAGCAAGTAAGGTCAAGTGATGCAATTTCACATGACAGTCTGAATGCAAATACGAAGAGACGCTCTAAGGAGTAGAAATTTTTGCCCAGCTGCTACTTTCTTTTTTCTGTCTTTGCACAAGTGAGCAAAAATAAAAGTGGCAAATAATAGGGTACAGTAAGGAGAATATTATATCCCTGCTTTAGCATCAGGTAACAAAGGAGCTGTCTGGGGCATCATTAGGCAAAAGTGAGGAGCAATGAAAATCATTCAGCATGTGGTTGAAAAGGATTTCAGCTTACGTTTTTCAGATGTTGATATTAGTTTTTACAGTGTTCATTATCTGCCCTGAAAAGCTTTCAGCAGTAGTTTAAGGACAAACACTTCAAACTGCCTTTGCATAACTAGAGACACTTTCAGACACTTATCTACACATCTTTTTTGCACTAGACACCAAAGGACTGAGCTTCCTACTGAGGATTTTCAGTAAATACAGTTATCCCAGAGAGTAAAAGGACCAAGATGTTGTCATTAGTACACAGCGACAGAGAAAGTAACAGTGAACATGAGCTGCAATATGGAAAAAGTGTGATAAATACTAGGAAAATTTGAGGAGGAGCAGATAGGCAGTAGGCCAGGTGCCAGTCTGCTTTATGGCCCTTTCACTGGTGACAGCACTCTGCTTGAGCACTGTCCTACGAGGCAGCACGAGCGAGTAGGCCTGAGTGTGATACAGAAATGGTGGGTAAGCAAATGGAAGTCCTTTCCAGCTTCTGTCATCACAGCTGGGTCATAAAACTCCTTGTTCATCAACTGCTGGATGAATGGTGCCTCCAGTTTCTGAGAACCAATAACCTGCAGCTACATTTCCTCTGCTGAGAAGCTGAAAGGGGAGGAAAAGATGTTTGTTGTATCGATGGCTCTCTCAGTGGAGGTGTCAATGAGCAATTCACATAGGACTTGTCTAGGAAAAGGAAGTCGAAGTCTTCGGTTTAAGAGTACACGACGGTGATTAACAGCTTTCAAGCTGTTTGAGAACGGGTCCAACAGCTGACTTGGAAACACTGGAAATTCACGTTAGGAGGAGTTCTGCATATATATGAATCAACATCATACCTGTGACTGAGAATTATGCATCCGGGGTTTAATTCCATGACAGCTTTTCAGCAGAAATGCTGTGATGAGCACGTGTAATGTAAAGCCAGCCGGGCTAATTAGCTAGATTTGCAATACTTGAAAAATACAAAGGTGCGTTTAACAACCACTCATTTAAAGCACGGGGTTTTAAGCAGCATTAAGGAGTTTTCTGAGTTGTTGATGTACCTTCCTTATAGCAGGAGCTGCAAAGACCTTAATGGGAGATGGCAGGGAGAAAAGGAAGCACTTGGAAGCAAGCTGTAGGTTTCTCAAGGAAGCTTGCTTTTGGTGCAGGGTCATTTTTCTCAGCCTTTTGTGTGGTCTTTCGGTCAAGAGTGAGAAATGCTGACAGAAGGACATAGGTATCTGTATACCTACCCCCTCTATTTCTGGCTATCAGGCCTAGCTGCTCAGTATATTTCCTAAGTACAGGATCTCACAGACAGTGTGGGGTTGGAGGGAGCAGAGCAGGAATTCAGCACTTCCCAACCTGCACCCACACCACGCAGCAGAGTGAAGTGTAACTCCTGTGCTGTTCTGGTTAATTCCTGCTTCTCAGCACGTGAACCTGGCTTGCTATTTTGGTAAGAATAATTTAATTCCATTCTTCTCCTGATTTGTTTTCTCAGCTTTAATACTTCAAGGGTTTAAACTGGCCTTTGAAAGGAACACCTTTGAAGCTAGAAAATAGTTTTGCTGCTGGCTGCCCTCCGGTTTGCCCTTTAGACAGTTCTCTGGCAAGAAGCTTCTGATTTTGCAAATCAAAACCTGCTGTTCTCCGGCACACATACCAGCACTATCCACACAGCAAGAGAGGGGAGGGCTGAATAAAAAAACAATTTTCCCCACCCTCACGCTCCTCTACAACGGCTTCTGCCACCCCTGCCCAGCAAGAAACTGCTGCAGGAGCAGCTGGGAAGAGCAGTAGGGGAGCAAGGTGCTGGGAGAACGAGGCACTTCTGCAGAGCTCCACGTATCAGCAGCTCCAGATGAAGAGAAAACAAATCCAACTGTCTACAAACAGCCCATGTAACAAGATGCATCTGGCTTTACCTCACACATTCAGATCCACTGCCCTTATTATTTCAAGATAAGTATCAGAAGGTGACCTACTGAGAACTTAAGACTTCCCTTCTCCCTGTAATGCTGTTTGTGGTTAAAACAAAGGTGTGGGACTGCTGTATTTAGCATTGCAGCTATGGTGTTACAGTTTGCTTAAAAAGAGTCTGGAAGTAAAGTGCCTCATGCACAAACACTGCTGAATACCCACAGGTGACCCAAGGTTCCCCAGCTTTAAGAGCCATTAACATTTAATACGGTGGGTATGGGATGCCATTGCCCAACAGCTGATGAGGTCAGAAGGAAACTCATCTCACAAATGGGTTATTTCAGAGATCTTCAGTTAAGGATTTTCTGCACCTTCCTGAAACTTCTGATACTGATTACAGTCAAAGATGGGACAGAGGCTGGAAATCCTTGTATCTCCTGCTGGATTCCAGCACGAGAAAATGCTCTTTAGAAGTGAAGGATTATGTGAAAAAACTTCTGAACTAAGAGCCTGGGTGCAGAAAGGGTGATACCTTCTCCCAAGCTCCAAACCTTGGAACCTTACACTCGGAGCAGCCGTAGTTTTCATGGGCCTTCCACCTGACCACCTCCCCACCAGGGCTGTGCAAGGCACACTAGAAGATATGCAGAATTTCCTTTCCAGCTTTGTGCTCTCTGACAACATCTCACATCTTTGCACCCTCTCCACTGTGAGCACCAACCTTTTCTGAGCTCATCCTGCACGACTGGTGGGAGAGGTCAGAGCAAATATGTCCCAAGATTTGTCTCAATCATTTAATATGATATTTGTGATCTGGACAGAGACCATCAATCCCAGTCCCACCAGTCTTGCAGCCACAGCCGCTCCTGTTTTTATGTTTTTTTTCATTTTGAATGTATGATATAAATCACAGCTACACTTTTATTTATTTTCTTTCAACAGCTTATGATGGTCTTTTTGTATCTTCAACAAAGAGAAAAATGGCGTGAATTTTGTTTCAACAGAAGCATTCAAGTCCTTATACTGCCACTTAGTGCCCCCTCTATGCCTCTATTTTTAGGGTTCTCAGCTCTGCTATAATCTACCTGTTGTCAAAATCAGTTTGGGGCACACTTGCATTGCACACAGGGGAATTCAAGAGAAACCATATACAAAAACTCCTCAGAGAGGCAAATATTTATATCTGTTGTATCTTAAAAGGAAATGGTTTTGTCCTTAAATATTCTCCCTAGTCATTACATTTTATTTCAGGTCAAAGCCAAACCCCTTTTTTTGAGCTCTACAGTTTGTCAACAAACACAGACAGTTCTCAGTTCAATTGACCAAAAATGGGCGACACACAAAACCAAAGCAGCCACAGCCCATATTTGCACAGCTGCAGACACCAGGCTCTCCTCCACCCCCCACAGATACTCATGCTGCAGGACATGAGCAAGGCTGCTACCGCCACAGCTGCATCAGGGAGAGGGGAAGGTCACAAGTCTCTCCTGGCTTTACAAGCTGTGGAAGTCCTGCCCACATTTGCAGGGGAAGTCATGCTAAAAATCTTCAAGCCGTAATGGTGTTTGCATTGGCGGTTGCACAGCTTTACATGCAGCATTGCCACAGCCTAAAGGAGCACCTGAATGTTATACTGTCACTTCAGATTCAGAGCTTGGCCTCTGCCATGTCATTATTGAATCAAATTTACCCTATCAGATGGGTGTTGAACTTAAAGAATGAAGAGACCATTGTTTAACCAGGATGCATGTACTTGTAAACCCCAATTTTTCATGGCAGGTGGATTACCTCTAAGCAACTTCAAGTGAATGCAGTTTTAGCTTCAATATACTGAAACACCACACACTCATGGAGAATTTTTCAATACAGAACAATTAGATCTTGTATCACATCTGAGTTCATTGACAGCACACAGAACTAAAAGAAGTCAGAAAAGGCAGCTTCAGCCTGCCACACACCAATGGAGTTGGACTGAGAATTCCAGTTCTGGGAACCGATGGCAATACGTTCTGGGGAAGGCTGGCTGCTCACAGGGACTCCAGCACTCACACCCTGGCACGAAGGACCAGACAGCTACTTTGCTTCTCACTGATTTCCATGAAGCGTCACTTGGGTTCTAAACTGAGTCATAGTAAGGAAATCCCAGCAAAGATTCTCTGCCTCTTCCAAGAAATAGAAGATTATCTTCTCCAATAATTACACATAACAGCTTAAAGAGGAAAAAAAAAACTGATTTCATTTTCTCTGAGTCACATTATTTACTGGCTGCTGAGGTGCAAGGAGCACAGATGTTAAGTGAAGTAGCACAGCACATTCTCCATGCTGTGGACTAGAGATGGAGGCTGCTGGGGTGTTAACCTCAGTCGAACCAGGGAGAGTCATCAGGAAAAGCTCCTTTACGACACAAATTCTGCTTCAAGGATGCTATGACACATGGGATCTGCTCCTTCCATGTCTGCATAGGAGAAAACGTAACTCAGCCAGGAAATCCAGGCAGACAGAGAAGGAGGAAACAGTGATTTTTCCTCCAAGCAACTGAGTCTCCCAATTCCAAAGAAGTTTACCCAACTCTTTGAAAGTCCCAGGCAGCATAGCTTCGTTAGGCTGCATTCACACAAGGCTCAAAGCGTTGCCCAGACTGTGGATGCTCTGAAGCACCTCAGCATTTGCAGCCCATGCAGCTTTCAGAAGTTCACATTGGAATATCACGTGTGCCAAAATACTTCAGTAGATGAGGTTTCATGTGCCCATTTTCTCTCTTCACCTTACACATGGAAAAGGAAGCTTTCCAAGTTATTATTTGTCAAAAAAGCTGCTGGCCCTGGATCAGAGCCCAGCTCCCCCTGCAACATAGCACTGGAGGAGTGTAACAGGATAGGAAAGTGCCATAGGGTACAGGAATATTTCTCATCTGAAGGCTGCTGGGAAATAACACAGTGGGAGGAAAAGTGGCTCCTGGGGCATTCTTAGGGCACAGACCTCAAGAGAAATGTCTGCAAAGGGCTAGAAATGAGCTGCCAGGAGATGGGACAATGCTGCTGCCCGTTCCCCCCCCCCTCCCCACAGAGGGTAACCCAGAGCAGGGCATCCAGTGAGCCTTGCTTCTGTCCCAAGTCAGGGTATTACGTAGCAGGATTTTGTGTTTTCAGTAGGAGAAAAAGATCCTCAGTGAATGAACTACACAGTTCAAACTTTTCAGGGAGTAGATTAGCATTTCTCCTGTCTCCCTCCCTTTCCTTCAAGGCACCAGCACAAACACAGACTTTACTAGCAAATACCTTGTTGGTGTCCTCCAAATAAACCCTCCAGAGAAGCTCTGAAGAGTTATTTTCCTCTGTAAAGTTCCCCCCCACACACACACACAGATAAAGCAAACCAGGAAAAAGAAACTGAAGTGTTCAATTTTCTGTCCAGTCACTTTCTTGGTGAAAGAGAGCAAAGAAACTCTTTCATGCTGCTTGCTATGAATTTTCAGCTCTGTTTGCTTTGACTCACAGCAAAGCCAAGGAATTAAAAAAAAAAAGTCTGAAAATTTCCACTAATGAACTCCAGACTTCTGGACTGCAAAACCATCTGCTTTCTCCCAAACCATGTTGTCAACAACTGAGCACAGCTGTATGAAGGGCAACAAAACGTTATACAGTTACTTGTGCTTCTAAACCCTACATTTGCAAGTTTACTGAAGTGCCATGAGGTTCAGTGCTAGGTTCCATAGCAACACTTGCCTCCACAAAAGCTTGCTTAGCAACGTTGCCCTGACCACACGGGGCTGACAGATAACATGATACGTGGCCAGATACATGGCCTGTATCTGTTCACTCTGTGGTTTTTTGTTGTTGCTGTTTTGCAAAATCTTAGAACAAGTGCCACATGGTGAAGCATACTACCAGGGCTTTATCTAGCCTGGGAGTCAGGAGCTGGGATACTGCTCATCAGCAGTGCTGAACAGCTCAGGGTCTCCCATTGCACCTGAGCAGCTCAGTGGCTCTCAGAAAGATGGCACGTACAATTCAAAAGATACACCATGAGCTTATGGCATCTCTCAAACTAATTCATTACATTAACACCGCAGACAAGTGAGCAAATGCTTTTGTCCATCATTAGTTTCCTCATCTGAAAAGTGCTGTGGATGCCATGCAGTGCCCTCCACAAGAGAGGAAGCCACCACTTCCCATCACAGCCATTCAAGGCTAAGAACTCAAAGCACAAGCAATACATCTTTTCCCCTTCTGAAAAGTGGCTTCAAGGAGGATCAGGACATCCTCTCCGCTGTACCTGTGCACACCAGCTCCAGGTTCCTGGTTGCTGTTTCAAGGAGAGGGCGTCATTACTGAGACCCAGCAGCAATGGCACCAAGCTAAGCCCCTCTGTGTATACTTTGGCTCTGCCAGTGAACTCCCTTTGGGCACACAGCTGAAGCACTTGCTCCTCACATTCATCTCACCTTCATCATCCATTTGACAGCCCACAGTCCAGGAGAACTCCATCCTGAGGCACACGATGTGTTGCCTACTTTTATTCTTGCATCTTGGAGTATTCTATCCTTAAGTGCAACTTCCCAGATGCACTTACATATTTTTTAAGCTTTTATTTACTTTAACCAGTGAAGTTAATACCGAAGTTTCAGTGCACTAATAAGGGGCTAAGGAAAGCTGACACTGCAGAAGACCTCCTACTCTCTCCTCTTAAGTTTCTTCATTTCTTCCAGCTTTTCTTTTTATAATGCACAGGGGGAAGGGAGGACTTGAGATAAGTACTCACAAGTTAGAAACACTCACCCAACACAGAGCTGGTCATATGGTTCCAGTAAGAAATGCTCAGCAGGTTGTATTTCAGTTGTTACAGTCACCCTTAATGCATCTCTTCCAGGTAGGCTGGGATAAAGCACAACTCAGAACAGAGAACATCCTTTCTCCTAGTGGCAAAGCTCTGAGGAGTTTCCATAAACAGTAATAGATACCACTTCATTTATTTCACAGACTAACAAGATCCAAGACAATCCTATTCTTCCTCTCTCTCCTCTAGTTAGCAGCACAAACCACTGCTTACTCACTACCTTAAGTCTGCTAGTAGGGCCCTTTTTGGTTGCTAACACCAAACCATACTGAGCTTCCACCTAACCCCTTAGATACACAGGCACAAAGATAACTTCTCTACAGGTGAAATCAGCCAGGTGCAGTTTAAAGAGCATAAATGCTGCAGCTCTTAAATATAGTAAGGTTCACCCACTAATAAGAGCTCAGCCACACTGACTGAGAGCAGCTGTGTTAATTTACAGATGCAGAATGTGAGCTTCTCAAGGAAAAAAGCAACGACACACAGCTGCTTTGTGAACCTCAGATCTGTTTTCCACACAGATGGCTTAAGTAGTTAGGAAGAGACCCGAGCTTTCAGAAGCAACGTTTGTGAGTGCTGCATCAATCAGGCTCTGCTGAAAACTGCACTTTCCTGTAAACAGCTCAAAACTGAGCATCTCTCATGGAAGTGCTGCACAAGCAGTAGATGTGTCCCACAGCTATCCTGTGTGGCACCCCCTGAGGAAAAACAGCCAAGAGCAAAGCTGGAGCCTGGTTCTTCCTTTCTTGTTCACACTGCTGTTTTCCTGGCTTTTGCTGCTTCATATCAACACCTGGCGAGGCAGTGCCCTCCTTTACCTGCAGGGAAACCCTTCCCTCTGATGGTTGGTGAACACGTGTGTGTCTGTTCACACTCACACCTGCCCATTTTCCTTCCATCGGCATTCACCTGCCGGGAAGACTTCCAAGACAGCAGAAATTGCTGGAGGTTTCAGAGCACAGAACTGTGATGCTGGAGGCAGTATGCACGATTTGCAGATTGGGACTGTGAGCTCAGATCTATGTGCGTGGTTTTTAACATGCAGCGATGCATGTAGGAGGGATTATTTATAGCACCTACAACTTGACATCTTCATTTAGTTTTAACGAGGCAAAGAATTGCCAGAGGAGATAAACACAGTGCTCCTATTCCTGCTCATGGAGTGAAGGACTTGCCAAAGGCCTCAACAAAAGCAATAGCTGCTTTATGATGCTCAGTGTGGAAGTATCTCTGTGGCATCCAGCAGTATTGCTGTCCCAGGCTCAAGCTCCCATCATCTTACAGCTGAACACAAAAGGCAATGAAATACATCACTTTGCCATGCAAGAGGTCTCCCAGACAGACGAACCAGAAGGGCAGCCCTTTAAGAATTTAGTGCCTGAAGGCTCCAGCTCTTCACACCTTGGCATTCTTACTCCAATGTTTCATTGCTCAACACTCGAGAAATCACACCCAAGGTCACATTGAGTGCATTTATTGCAGCCAATAAAATTAAAGGCAAAAATCCAGTACCCCTCTTCATTTTTTTCGGACTGTCCTGTGCTGTGCGTTACAGAATGGTTCAGTGTTGCAGTAAAACGTTCCCTTCTTTTGGCCTAAATAGATAAATAAATAGAAGAACTAAAAAGTATCCTAATAACCCACATCCATTTCTCTTTCCTCTTATTAAAACCTAATAGCTTCTAATAAATAGTTCCTATTTCTCTCTTTAGTGACAACTTAGAGGAGGTTTTGGTAATGACTGTCTTTTAACTGAGCTGAGCTCAATTAACTGGGCAGAAAATTAGAAGCCATGTCTGCAAAATTAACAGGAAATGCATCATTTTCTGGCATGCAAAAATACAATTCCTTTCTACCAAGTTTGGCATAGATTTAACAAAACATGTTCCACAGATGGAGATTCTTTCAAAAACAAATTAGCTATCCTAAGATAACCAAGCTCTAATGGTGCTGTTAGGACAAAAAGACCAAAAATAAACAATCTAGCAACATTAATTTTATCATGTCCTCTTCTGTCTATGTATTCCTGCTCGTGTCTGATGTGGACATAATTGTTCGAGTAATAATTGTTAGCGTAGTAATACCCCAAGGCAAAATTCAGCCTATGTGTTATGAGAATGTCCATTTCCACCATTTGCTGTACAGTATCCGGGGCCAAAGCATTCTGTGCAGCATCTTTGGAATGAAAACTGAAGTGTCAGAATCAGAAATGGTGAATTAGAGTATTCTTGTTTCCAGCGTGGCTCTTCTGACAAAATGTGGTGTGTAGCTCTTTGAGGTGCACGCAGACGTCCCCGTGAATCAGTGCTCAGCCACCGAACAGTCCCATGCAGGCTGACAGCGACCGAGGGAATTCATCTCTCCTGTTTGACAAGGGTTTGTTGCGCTCACCCAGCTCTCGCCTTGAGTGTATGGGAACGGTCACATTCCTCGGAGCTTCTCTTGTTTTGATACAGGGAAAGAATGAAGCTGCTCTTTTGATCATGCGCTACTCATGATGAATCGAAACCCACAGAGCACTTTGCCAGATCTTTTGTGGTAAAGCAGCATCCTCTGTGTTTGCAACGAGCCGTTCTGCTTCCTTCCACAAAGTGAGACATCAGAGGAGCACCACTGGCAAAGGAAGCTGACAAAAGAAGGTATCCTGAGTGAAAATTGTTCCCCTCCCAAGACTGTATTTAGATATCTCAAAAGGTTTCCGGAAAAATGGCTTAGCACACACATTCTATTCCCCAGCACCCCGGCTGTTAGCTGGATGCAGTGCTTCAGCAGCCACTTTTGAAGGAAATGTAACAGCAACTTTCAATAATAGACAGTAAGTATCTGTGAATGTAACTAGGAGTGCAATTTTGCAACTTACCCCCCCCAGACTTTCCTTTGAAGCACAATCCCACAGAAGTTACTTGCCAAGATGCTGCAGTGCCCGGTCTGTAAGCTGTAAGAACAGGCTCTGAGCAGCCGGTATGCTGAGCTTCAGAAAGCACTGTGAAAGCAGAACAGTACTCTTAAGGGACATGAAACAGCTACTGAGCCTGCTTGCTACCTAGAGGCGCCTCTAAGGTGAATCCACAAATGGAGCTTGTAGCATTTTCCTTTCTAAAGCACTACTTGGACCAGGGAAAGATGGTTCAGGGATTAAACATGAACATGAGCTTTAGCAGATCCTGCTTCAGTCTTGTGTTCCACTGATATATTTTCTTAATGTAAATTTAGGTAAGACATTTAAATCCGGATCCTTAGAAATACCTATGCACCATTTTGTTCAGGACTACAATGCCTTGTGCCCAGACAACCTGGGAATGGAAGTTTCAAGCCTCTAGCAGTTCAGCTGCACTTGAGCCCTCAGCAGCCATGCTTTTGGACTGCTATGGGAGGATATTGCTTAAGGATAGAAGAGTGTCCTTGGAGAACTAGGAAATAAACCACACTGAATCACCAACCTTCCCAGGGGTGACCCGGTGTGAAAGATGTTCATAGGATAAAATAGCGGCACCATATGTCTGTCTGCCTGGCAGAAGGCAGAGGCAGCTTCTATCCCATCGCATCCCGTCCCATACCAGCTGATACCACCACTGCCCATGCCCTCCTGCATGCCTGCAGCACTTCCCTGGCTGGATGCTCTATGAGATCCCCTGTCCGTGTGGGAGAATAGACCTGTTTTCTGGTCTTTGCCAGGGAATATTTCCCTGACACATTCTGCATGAGCTGCATGAGTTCTGATAATGGAGTTCTGTCTGTATGTAACGTGGTAGGCTGTACTCTACTGTAAGTTACTCCAGCTCTAAAACGAGGCTGAATTCATCTGTTCCTCACATAATATTACATTTTGAAGTCCTTTACAGAAACATAGTCTGGAAAACGCTACGCATGACTATGCCAGTAATGTCTCTAAATGTTCTCTCTAGTGAAAGGACTGATAAAAAAAAACAACGCAATTCCTTCCTAACTACTCACTCTGCCTCTCCCCTTGTGCGTAGAAACACAGTCAAGTGATGGGATCATGTCCGTCTCAGTGACAAATGCAGTTGAGCTAATGCAGGAAGAGGTGGTACTCAAGATGGAAATGAACCACTGCAGCGTCAGATATTGCATGGTTGGGAATTAGTCTCAGTTTTTTACAACAAATAGAAGCTCCAGAGCTCAGCAAGAGACATCAAAAGAACTACACACTAAGTCCAAAGTAGCTAATCAGTTTACATTACAGTTGGCATGCTGGAACTGATGGATTGGTTCTTCCAGTTGGAAAGATCAGTATGGAACTATCAAAGTCCTGTGAAATAATGACAAAAATGGGCAGTCTTGAGTGAATTTACTTGAAAATTACTTTTAGGGGGGAAGCTGGGTTGCCTGCAGATCCTCAGGGCAGAATCCAGCTGATGGCATGGAGAGGATGAGCTGCATGGTTGTGACTCGGAGAGATCATCACTTGACTTGAACGTTACATTTTGTTCTCGGTGTTTCCAATGAAGACAGTCAAAGGCAAATAAAGTTTGTATTGCCTCAGTGGAGAATGGTGAAACTTTTTCTGATTCTGTGGCTGAAATGGATCCTAGAACACCAAAAGCAGAAGGCATGGCATCTTCAGTGCCACCATATACCATATGTTGGGCAGGAAGAGCTGCTGTTATGACATGCCAGTGGCCTTCATTTGCTGTGCAAAATTATCTGAAATTATTTCTTCAATCTGATACTGCAGATTACACAGCAGTTTTGAGCCTCATAAAAAGCACTTTCTTCTTGATCTTTTGACTGAGCCCATCTTAAACTTTCCCAGCAGGGCACACTGATGGAAACAGGATGCGATAGCAAGTTCTGCTTTCTGTACAAATCCAGACTTGCACATTAGCTAAACCATATTTGCTGCAGGGGAAGAATTGTTGACTTCTTTTTTTCCTTCTTTCCCATCTGTTTTGCCTCTTCTCCAGAGGATCCATTCTAACATCTAATCCTAACACTGTGAGCAACAGCAGCAGCGCACACATGGCGCCGCTGGTGAGGTAGGGCTCTTATCAGCAACAGCAGCCGCAGCCAGAACTTGTGCCTCTGGGCAAAGTTACTCGGTGGCCATCTGAACATGTACACTGAATGTTTTCTTTCTCAGCTTCCACCAAAGGGTGTTTGTTTTTATCCACTCCTTTTCTCAGTAGCAGCAGAGACATTTTGAATAAAGCAAGGGGGGATACTTCTGATTGCTTGGATTTCACTCAAGAAAGACAGATTTATATGTTTACCCTGGAAATGACTTATTTGAATCATAGTTGTGAGCAGAGCCAGGGAGCCTCCCTCGCCTCCACCCCCAAAGCATGTCCGCAGGGCTCTGCCACAATGTGCTTTCAATTATAGGCAGGAGCTGCTGCAGCGTTTTCTGCCTCACTACAGTATTTTTCATTATGCAGGCTGCAGAACGACTAGGAAAATCAGATTCTGTTAAGGAAAGAGTTTATTAAACTTACTGAAGGAATAAAAGGCAATTTTAGACTCATATATGTTTAAAGACATGATGATGGAGGGTGAGCAAGCAACTTAGTTATGTCCATAGTGCAGCAATATGATGTAGTAAGGATTAATTGACAATGGACCTCAAGAGTCAGTTTGGGACTTTGGTGTGTCTCTGCCCTAGGCCATCACTCACAGCTTCAGTGGATGTTTTGAGTTTGGTTTCCTTCTGGTGTGACCCTATGAGGAGCACCTCTGCTCTCAGCTCAGCACTGTGGGCTGCCCACACTGTAACTGCTCAATAAGAACAAGAAACTGCTTCTAGAAAGATGAAGGTGTTGAAAACATTCCTCTTCACATTCAGTTTATTTTTTCATGCCTTCAGTACATGAGGGTTAATGAAATCCAAGGTGTTTTCTCATTTCTCTCATGTCACTGAAATGCACTTGGGAAGAATACCAGAATGTAAATGTTCACGCTGCTGCCTGGAGGGCGAGCAAAGATCCCATGGGTGAAGAAATAATTGCCACTTTCTGGTGATAAAAGTTATTCATCCCAGTGACTTGGATTCTTGCACAAGGCAATTTTGTCCACTGCTTTCATGTCATATTCTCTGTGCCATGAGGGATCAGAGCCCAGTTGCCTCCTCAGCAAAGGGGTTGGTAGTTATCCCTCTATCAAAAAAAAGCCATGACATCAGCAGAGATCAGCACTGTGTGTGTGGGGTCTGCTCACCCCTGATCCCACCCGTACATGACTCAATGCCCCCAGGCTGCGTGCTGCAGACCCTGGTGTCCATGGGGTGCTGTCAGCATTTCTGAACTAGCTTTGGCTCCACAGAATCACCCTAATAATTGTCCAGAATTGTATCACCTCTTGGAGGGATTTCTACCTCCACAGGCCCTCAGCTTGTACCAGTTTGACAGGCTGATGTACTCTGTATTGCTGGTAGCATCCTGATAGAGGACATCTCCTATTACCCTCTTGAAGGGAGAAGAAGGACTGTAGGGCAGCCTGATCTCCAGCACATCGAGTGGCAGCACCCAGAGGTTATCTAAGATGGCCACTGTCATTCCTTGGCCCCGGAGGTGGCTGCATTTCACAGCAAACTTGCTTTACATTTACAGGAAAGCTGGGAAGGGATTTTTCATAAGGGCAGGTAGCAACAGGACAAGGGAAAATAGCTCTCAACTGGAAGAAGATAGATTTAGGCTAGATTCAGAGGAAATTCTTTACTATGAGGGTGGTGAGACACTGGAACAGGTTCCCCAGTGAGGTGTAGGTGTCCCCTCCCAGGAAGCATTCAAGGCCAGGCTGGATGGGCCCGTGAGCAACCTGATCTACAGGGAGTCATCCCTGCCTAGAGCATGGAGGTTGGAAAGAGATGATCTTAAGGGTTCCTTCCAACCCAAACCATTCTATGATTCTATGATTTTCTTGTCCCTTTCTATAGCTTTCTCCTCTTTTTCCATCTTTACTCTAATTTCAGTTAATTTATATTGGGTTCAGACCAGAGGCAAGGAAATTTTTCTGTACTGTAAGTGTGGACAAAGACTGGAACAGTCTTCCTCAAGAGGTGGTCGATGCCCTGTGGCTGTCTGTGTTCAGGAGATGGTTGGCAAGGCCCTCAGGAACAGCCTGTAGCTCTTAGTTAGCCCAGCAGTGGTGGGGAGGTTGAATTTGATGATCTTTAAAGGTTCCTTCCAACAATTATGTTCTAAAACTGATGCTGTGCTACATGATATCCTGTTTTATATGATATTTTAACTTCATAAGGATGAGAGATGATGAAGCTGAGCAGTGAACTTCTGAGGTTTCCATGAGAATTCCTGGACTGGGGTTCATGCACCCCTCCCAGAGTAGTCATGAGACAGTCTTTGATGCGTGAGACATGGCAGTCACTCTTCCACAAGAAGGGACATTCCCAAATTCTTTCTTTTTTTTCTTTCTTTCAGACCTTAAAAACCAGGAGATTTAAGGAATTAGGATGTCGAGCAAGGAACTGCTCACCCAACTGGAATCACTTGAATCACTCTCCAGGTGCACCTGGAGCATTTGTACCACGTTCTGTGAAAGCTCCCAGGGCAGGTAAGAGCAGATGGAGTGTTTCTAACAGAAACAGCACTGCAGGAGCTCTTGTGGAGATATTTTCAGTCTAATAGCAAAGCTTGGAGCAGTTTGACATTTCTTGAGTTGGGTGGGATGAATGATATTTCATTAATCACTGCTTTTGGAGTTACATCACTGTCTATGAAATTGAAAAACAAAGTATGACATGTAGTTCGAGAGGTTTCACCATGAAATTACGTAACTTTTCTGTGGTAGGGGAATGAAACAGGACATCTTCACAGGCCAGTGTGGATTTTTGTGCTACCTAATGTCTTTTTCATCTGAAAGTGGCTGTGCCTAAGAAATACTGAAAATTACACAACTGCAAAATTGTGCCATTGACTTCAATGATCCCAACAAATTACTTTTATTTTTTACATGTTAAAAATCAGACACAGAGCTACGAGAACAAGGCCTGTTAAAACGTATAATATTTTTAATAACCAACACTGGGGACTTCTTAAACTAGTGGTATTTGCAAGTGGAAAATACCTAGCAACACTTTGCAAATTTCCATTGTCTTCCAGTGTTAGAAGGCCAAACTGTCCATTTTCAGTGTGACCTTTTCCCCTCTTGTGTTCGGCACAAATACAATGAAATGAATACCAAGGGAATGGATGAATTATTTGAAGGACCCAAGCTATGCAGCACTGGGTACCTGGGTGCAGCTGGCTGCCCTTTGCAGCAAGGGGTCCTCATACATGAGGGTAGTTGTGGAAGGAGCAATTCTGTAAACAAGAAGACAGGATCCTGGAGCAGATGCTGGAAGCTTCTTGCCAACCCGTAGCCTGGAGAGGCCGTCTGAGCACTTGGAGTCTTGGCCAGATCCTGTTTGTGTTGAAGTTTATAGATTTTGACATCATTCTCAATGAGCAGTGTAATCGATCTTCCAGGGGGGCTTTGCCCACGTGTGTGATTAAGTTCATGGACAAACTCCTGAGTCCTTATTCCAACAGTCCTTTCTTTAATTAATTTTGTATTTTTCAGACATGCAAAATAAACACTGACTTCCTCTGTTAAATGAAGAGCAATAAACTGGGGTTACATACTTTTATTATTAGGAAATAGCATAATACTCAAAATTTGAAAGCATGCCGTGTAGCACGCTGTACATCTAACCCTGGGATGAAAACATCCCATTACTGATAGCAGAAAAAGATTTTGCACAATAGTATTCAGTTACATACATATTTACACGCATACATGAAGCAAGATGTGGCTAGCCCATAAAAATGTGGAGAATGATAAAGCAAGAGAAGCAATATATAAAATGATAATCTTCTCCAACTACAGTGTTCTGCTACATCTGTGCTGGATCAGAGTTTGGCTGCTGAGGATGAACTTTGGAATATGTTGTTTTGCATCTTTGGGGAGCTTTTCCTCCAAATTTTCACAGTCTCTTATTTTTACAATGCAGAGAGCTGAGCAATTACAGGCGTACAATGTGGTAGATATTTTGGTAGGAGAAAACTCTATACAACATCTCCTTTTACATCCACTAGAGAACTTCACGTGCCCACAGAGGCTCAGGCAGAGAGCTCCTCAGTACACAGCCAGGAGATTTTAAGAACCAAGACTCAGAACGCATCGTCCGTTCTATAACGCTTCATAATGAATGTATGTGAAGTCCAGTTCTTATTCCACTTTGAAGAACTGTCATCTCACAGGTACAGTGTCAGAGAGCTCATTTGCTGGCACCTGCTTTCCACTGACATGACTTCATGGCCAAAAGCCAACTGTGTCAAATCCAACTTTTCAAAAGAGATCCTACAATTGGGAAAAGGCCGATTTCTGCATGCTCGAGGCTCTGCTTCCTTTCTAGCCACATACTTGCATGGAAGTTTGTGTGATCCAATGACCCCTGCCTCAGTCTGCAGCCAGCAATGCTCCCAGTGGCCAAGTTACAACCCATGGGGTTTATAATCCCAGACCTAGCTCCTCCTACACTGGAGTGATATGAAATTTGACAATTGGGATAGAGGAATGAAGACCGTACCTAGGACACCTCGCTTTGATGGTGTCACCGGAGTGCAGCAGTGATGCTGGACTAGTGACAGTGTGAGCATGGGAGTGGTTTAACCATTGTCACACTGTGGCATTCCAGACCTGGTCATGCAGCCCAGGTAATGCTGCCTGCCCCGATCTTTTGTCCCTCTTCATTTCCTCGTGGCTGTGGGAGGTCTTGCTGGGATCTTTCTGATTTGGGGACTGATGCTCTGCAACATTTGCTGTCTAAAACAGATTTTCTCTCTCTGTTGTGGTAAACAGTGAGACACCATAGTAGTTCACATTTGTTTAGGTCTGTGCATTTTTTTGCTGGTAACTACTTACACATCTCCTTTTGTAGCAGCTGTTTTTCTATGACTTGCATCTGTGGCATGTTTCTGAGGCCTGAAGATAACAGATTTGTTGCTGAATGTAGACATAACGTACGTTGTCAAGATTCATATGCAGTGAAAATCTGCACTCCTTCAAAAATCACCAGGGTTTCTTTGTTTTCTGTTTAAACATCCCTATCTGATCGCTCACTAGCTGCAGTCTGGCACAAATTTGGTGGCAGAACCGAGGGGATGGATAGCTCAAAAATATTTGAATCACTGAGTCACTGAGGGGCATTTCATTCCCACAACTTGTGCCCTTGGACAGCAATACAGTAAGAAAATATAACGAGCTGCTATTCGGTTTCTCACAACACTCCCAGTGTTGAGGTTTAGCCAGTCTGTCCTTGTAAACTGCAGCACAATTTTTCCCCCCAGAAAGCCCATATAATCTTGGACATACTCATATGGCAAAGCCACAGAACAGCCAGCCAGCCATCAGAACTGCTTTCTCCTGCATCTCTGACAAAGAGTGAAATTCAGTCCTGAGACCTGGGCAGTCCCTTTGTGTCTTTAGTTATGAGGTGATTCAAGCTCTCACGTGTTCTCGTATACACGAGACCACAGTAGAAGAGGACATGTGAGCAAAGCTTGGCTTGTACCTACAAAGAAAGAGGTGTTTGGTTTTCCCGTGCTGTTCATCCTTGCTGCTGCTTAGGACATCCAGAGTGACAGGCACAGAGAGCAGCACGCACGAGAGACAGGAGACAGTATCACATAACCTGCCTCCTGCTTCTTATTTTAGAGTTCTGAAATAAGAGTGCTCGTGTTTTTCATTGCAGAAGCCTCCTTTGCTCTCCACCAGCTGGCAGCAAACCTCTCAGCTTGGCAGCTTCTGAGAGCAGGTAAGGAAAGGTGAGCAGAAAGTGTGAGACAGGCAGAAACAGCGGACTTCAGGGGAGGTTCTCCTTCGTTAGCTCTTGTTTCTTTTATCCTGCTAAGACCCAAAGCCTTCCAAGTATCATGTGTCTAAAGGAAACCTATGAGGGAAAATACAGAATGGAGGATTTTCTTGCACTTAAAAAGCTGAGGCAGTTTCAATTTGCTCCAAACATAATTTCCTGATGCATTTTCTGGAAGATGGACGTTAATCTCCCTCAAAAGTCCTGATAGCTTTATTCAGCTCAGCACCACTGCACACCACACACGGAATAACCGTTACAGCACCTGGCTGTGCCTGACATCTCACTCTATATTCAGATGGAGAAAACCAGGATAAACCCCCACTGTCGGGAATCAAAGGTAACATCCTCACAGAAACCAAATCTTTCCTCGGTATGTGATTTTCTGAAGAACGGGAACGTGGTAGATCTCAGCTCTCAGGACCTCATTAAAGCCTCTGGTTTGGTATCACTGGGAGAGACATATGAATTGAAGGCAATTCCTGGAGTTGGATTCGATGTTCCTTATGGTCTCCTTCCAACTTGGGATATTCTGTGATGGTATGGAATAGGGATTATCGAGGAACCATTGATGCAGTAGTTTCCCCTGGTGAAAGAGAGAGCAAAAAGTTGAAAACGAAAATAGCAAAGCAGCAGCAGGAAGGGGGAGTACTGACTGCCCACATCACTGGGGCCGTCCTCAAGGATGTGTGTGAGAACTGATCTCTTCAGTCTGCAGAAGCGACACTGGGCACTGCTCACATTCTGTAAACGTGTGGGAAAGACAATGCCTGTGGCAGAGAAGAGCATCGTTTTGGCACAGGAACAAGGGGCTTTCTGACCACGTGAGCAGTGTGGCTCTGGAATAGCTGCACCACACACCACAGCTATTACTCAGGTGGGGACTGTGCCAGAAGATGTATGGTTTATTCCCAGATTTGCAGCACTGTAAAGCCTTGAAGAGGTGATGTGCATCAGGGAGATGATGGAGGTGATAGACACGGGGCTCTGGAGGGGCAGTTGGCATCCTCCTCTGTGGAGTTACCACACACTGTGAGCAACAGAAAGAGGGGAGATGTGTGGCTGCACACTTCCTTGACCATGTGGAGGAAACAACACCAACACAACGGTCAAAATGCGATCCTTAGAACTGATGAGTGATGTCAAGATGTGAAGATGAGAGCTGTTCAGTTTGGGGTTTGGGGAGGGTTGGTTTGTTCTGTGCTTTCAAAATCCCACAGGCATGGAGGAAATAAGTGCACCGGTGCAGACTGAAGCTGTTTTGGCTTCCAGCTCCTCTCAGGATGACTGTGGCACAATCGTTTCCAGATGTTGAGTTTCCAGTGGCAGCTGACACAGGCACACAGACACACAGAAACTTCCCCAGCTCCACGGGCTCAGACATAATCCCAGAATCACAGAGAGACACAGGCAGACATTACCCCTTCCCCACGGGCCTGACCAGCCTGCAGCTGACGAATGCTTCGGGTCCTTTAAGTGTGTCTGGGCAGGATGACGTCCCCTGATGGTGGTGGTGGTGGAGGAGCCCATCTCACAGAGCTCTCAGCAGTGCTGTGTCAGCCCCACGTGAGCACAGAGTGCTGGAAGTGCCTGGTTAACCTGCTGCTGGCTGTAGGCAGAAAATTAATGACCTGATTCCAATTATAAATATTCCAGGGAGGGCTAATGATGATTAATCTGCTGTTACAGAATTATTCTTTTATGACTTGTTATGTATTGCTCATATGAGTACATTCACTCGTGACACCTGTTCCTTTTGATAGCGTCTATCACTTATTAAATCTTTGTAAGTAATTCAGGGGGGTAACTGTCATGCATAAATGGTACTCGTGCCAGATTTAATGCAGTGACTGACACTAGTGATCGATGGACAGTGCACAAGCAGAATGTAGAGGATCAAAAACCCCAGAGAAACTCAGCATCTTGGGGGAAGGCCATCTCCATTCCTCTGGTGCAGCACAGAAGCACATCCTTTGCTGCAGTCAATGGACTCCAGGAACACCCCCAGGCAAAGGCTCGAGCTGGGACTCAGCATAAGGTCAGAGGAAAGCTAATTTTGTGGAGAATTTTTAATATGAAGATATAAACTTGCAATAAAAAGCAACTGCTTTAGGCTGGAATTTTCCAGAAACGTGAGGGGCAATAGGTCCTCAAATCCCACTGGACTGGTACCCAGCTCTCACAGGCTCTTCTGAACAGTCCAGCTTCACTCTGACTCATTGCCCATTCCACTGCTATTATTTCTTCATAAGATTCTGTTTAAGTTATTGTGCTCTTAATTTCCTGTTTCACAATCCTTTGGTGATGCCAGCAGAATATATTAATGCCGATTTCTGGATTTGCATTTGAACATTCAAAGGATTAAAATGAACCACAGCTCCTCATTGGCTCGGGGAGATCAAAGGTCCGGGATGGAGATCTGATTAATCCCTCCCCAGACACAGCCAAAGCCCAATTAGCAGAACTGGATCTTTCCCAGCCGTGTGCACTGGGGTGAAGCCAAGTCCAGCACCCACAGGTGAAGCTCCGTGGCTGTGGCTGAAGGTATGTGGGCTGCATCCTTGTTCTGCCTGCTCCAAGGTAAGCAAATGTACCAACAAAGCTAATGCTGTATTCACCATGAGTAACAAACACCCACACCTCAGCTCTCTGACTAAGGGCTGCTTCACCAGCACGGTCATTATTTCACCATCAATCATTTTATTTATTTATTTATTCGTTTTATTTCTTTTTCCTTTTTGCAGTAAGAAGATGTAAGTAATCCCGATAGATGTGTGACAGCAGATGAAGCGGGTGTAAAACTGTCAGCAGACACACGAGGTTTGGAGGGAAGGCCTGGAGACAAGAGGGTTTACTTCCAACTGTGCCCTCAGAGCTGCAGTGTTGCAAGATTTCTCTACAGAGCGTGCAGGAGTGTTAAGGAAAATCCTGAGAGCTGAGAAGAATCTGCACTGCCAGGAAATGTCTGATTTCCAGTGTCTCCAGTGAAGCACACAGCCCAAAGGTGGCATGCCCTGATCACCTGGTGGCCAAACAAGTGAGGATCCGCCCCACCTGAGCCCCAGGCAGCTGACTGGATCTCAAGCTGAAAGATTTCTATGGGCAAGATGGATTTATCCAGAGTTCTCCAAACAGATTTTGCCTGTGATTTATGCACTGTCCTTTCTCACCAGTAACAGCGGAATTTGGCCCTTCTGTGCTCATTTCCATTGCAGATTAGCAAACGTGTTAGAAAAGAGTCTGGTGTCAAGATGTTTGTTGGGGTTGGTGGTTTGGTCAAATGGGAATAAGAGAAGTAAATTCTCCAGGGGAGGATGTTTGTAGTCCCAATTCTTTCTTCTAACCATGTGTCCAGCCAGACAAATCCACAAACATGCGAAATGGTAACAACTGTAGCCAACAGAATTTTTCTAATTAACTTTCTGAGCACAAAATCCAGTGTTTCTGTTCCTCAGACTCCATCCAAAGTGTGTTCAAGCCGATGGAAAGGCTCCCACTGGCTGCAGAGCGATGGGTCAGAGCCCCGGGACAAGAGGCAGAGCAGTGGCTCCATTTATTTTGGAAATTCCATCCGTGAGCACAGTGCTTGTTGGAGAAATCCCACCCCACAACATGAAACAGTTCTCAGCACTGTGGTCTGTTCCAGTCCGTGCTCCAGCCAGTGACATTTTGGTACATAAATTATTACCCTTTGGACTCCAGAGGCGTTGCTTTCCCTGCCAGCCTTCTCCTACCCCTTTCTTCATCTCCAGCACTTCCCTACAGACCTTCTGTAGCTTCAGGTGTGAAAAGCAGGTCAGTTCCAAGGGCTGAAGTGGAAACTGGAAAGCACACCAAGCTAAACAGAATGCCCAAGCCAAGCATTTTATGTGTGTGTAGCAGCATGTGCTGTTCTACAGGAAGATTGAAGTCTCCCTTACACTCCACTGATGAACGTCTTTGCTGATGATGGAAGTCATTCAGGTCATGCTTTGTTGCAGGGGATCAGGCACAAAGGAACTATTTATCCTACAAACCTGTCAGCTTTTAAAAGCTCTGTTTCTTAATGGTGGAGCCTCTTTTTTCTCTCCCCACTTTAGCAAGTACCCTGGAAGATGGTAACAGTTGAGTTCCTGAGGAGGTGAAAGAGCTCTTTTCAGAGGATGCAATTTGAGAGAACTGGAATCTCTGGAAGCTATGTTAAGCCCAAGGACAGCTAACATCTGTCATGCTCATACCATGCAGCATCCACTACAGATAGGGTAAGTCATCTCTTACACCAGAATCATTTGTCTGCAAGGGAGAAGAGAAAGAGAAAAGGAGAGAGGGAAGGTGGGGGTCACAGTTCTGCGATGGGATGGTGAATCCTGCACCAGCTGGTGCATGGCACAGCTCTAAGTCCTCCGGCCCATCTCAGGACACTGGTGTCTGTGCTGCTTTCAGGCTCCACTGCCTAGACACCAAATTGGTTGTGCTGGGCTCTGCACTCAGGTGTAGCCTCACACCTGAGCCCTGCTGTGTGCCATGTAGTTGCAGCGCAGGCAGGTGCTTGGCTGGGGGATACTCAGGGTTGTATTTGAGCAAAGCAAGGGGGAGGAATGCAGGTAGTGAGTGCAGGTGTGGGACAACTGCTGAACATGTGGAAGGAAAGGAAGGGATGGCCTGGCCAGGCTGGGTGGGTGTCAGCAGGATGCAGACATGGTCCCTGTGCGTGGAGGGGGGTACAGCAGTTGGAAGGCAAAAGCTGACTCCAGCTAATGGCAATACTTCCAGTGAGCACGTGGCATTTCATTAAAATTTCACTGCATTTCATAAAGATTTTGTGTCTATGGCTCACATCCATGGTTATTAAAAGCCAGGTGTACTGCTCACACGGAATAAAATGTGGTGGATATTTGAATTGATACAATTTGTTGTATTTATAGTATTAATAAAGCTAAAGCCTATAAAAGGGAGGCATTTTGGGAAAATGAAATCCTTTGGAGAGTTTGGTTAACACGGGGCAGATGTTTCTTCTCCTACTGACAGTCAATGGTTTGTAATAATGGAATTTGCCCCTTTTTAATTAAAAAGGCTGAAGGTGAATAGGGGTGGATGTTTGGCAAAGGATCTTAAGGTATATTTTGAAAGAGGTCTGTTTTGTTTCCGTACTCACAGCTGCTCCTAAGTCCAAATCTCTGAACCCACGGCTGCTTTCGTAACTGAGTGTGATATATCCCCTTATCTTCTCACTGTGCAAATCACTCTGTGCTGAACGCTCCGTTACGCAACTTCACTTGCTCATGGATGGGTGAGTGGAGCTCCGAGGGGTTGGGGATAACAACTGCAAACAGTTTCCCATCACAGTGCTACACTTCGTCATTTTATATCAGGCAGAACCACGCTGCTTTCCCCTGGAAACATGCAGCAAGTGAAAATAGCGTGCCCTGAAGATTAAACATTAAGTGTGAGCTTAAGCAGCATTTCAGTTCCATGGAGGACAGATTTTTGTGCTTTTGCTATAAAGAGTGTGTGGCCATTGGGCTGTGGCAAGCTCCGTGTGCTGCTCTAAGGCAATATGGGCACAGTGAGCATCAGAGATGGGGGAGAAGCACAGCGTGGGCACATCTCGCTGCTGATGTTCCCTGGCTTCAGGCAGGTCAAGGAGGAAAGAGTCTACTGACTGAAGCAAGCCAGTCTGTCTGCAAGGGAAGGAGTCGGGGAGGTGATTTCTCAATGTGTGTGGTCAAATTTCTCACGCACTGGAGCAGAAGGAGCATCTCAGAAGCTGGAAAAAAGCAGCTAAGCCAGGCTCAGCTGGTATGGGGGGAGAGCAGAGAGCAGTGCCAGGGGAAATGTAGGAGGCCGATCCCCCAAGCCATCATGGAGAGGTTTTGCAGAAGAACAAGTAGAAACCAGCCCTTGGCACAGAGGACAGGGGCCAAAGAGCTTGCAGAAGGGGCAGGCACTTCTGGGGGACGGGTCTGAATTATAGCTTGGATAAGGGGAAGAGAAACAGGGCTTTCCTTGGGGAGGGGAGGGAAACCTCCCCAGCAGTCCAGCACTGACCTTTCCCTGTGCTCCTGCAGATCCTGGGCCACGCTGGTCTCCTTCCCCAGTCAGAAAGGGTTTTTCTTAGCACCCAAGATTGGATCACGTGGGGCTCTGCTTGTTTTTGTAGACTTAGGATTGGTTAAAAAGTGGTATTATGTTTAATGAAAATAATAAAAAATAAATAAATAAAATGGAGGTTTCAAAATTTATTTTCTTTCAGCTCAGAAATGAAATTGAAACCACTCAAGAAAATCAGTTCCCTCCCAAACCTCCCTAAGAAGTCCTCCAGCCAACTGGAGCTGAAGGGCTTTGTTTGCCTGCTTGTTTTTTTCTTAACGGAAAGCAGACCCAAGAGATGCTCGGCCTTTTCTCTTTTATGGGGGCAGTGGGGAGAATGAAACCGAGCGGGCATGTTCGGACCCTTTAAACCAGCTCTAAGGAACGCAGGGTCTGGAAGGTTCTGTATTTCCTCGGTGAGAGTCAGCTTTCAGCTCAGCCTGAACCAGCTGCGACTGCAGCGCGGGCAGGGCCGCGGCCCACATGCACTGACAGATGGCCCCCGTCTGTATCTGCACTCACACATACCAACCTTACATCCAGCCACCTTTGCAAAATATTTGGTGACCATCCGATGAACGCCGGTGTTTTAAGAGCAGTGCGACTACTGTTGTGCCAAGAAAACAGCTTTCCATCTTGAGAGTTTTGTTAGCTAATGCAGAGCAAAAAAGGATTCAACCGCTCGCTAGAAATGTGGAAATTAATGACGATTGGTTTCATCACATTCCTAGAGAAAAAATATATTGGAGTGTGTGAGCAGCCTTCAAATAAGGCTCCTGCCAACTGCAGACAGCTGGGCTCAGGGATGGGGGCTCAGGGATGAACCTGCCCGAGGGTAATTGCTAATGGGACACTTATTCGTTGCCTTTTCATGGTAGGGTTGTCATCCAGGACAATGATAAACCCCAATAACTTATAATTATCTCAGCAAAAACAACTTGGAACAAATCACCTGAAATTAAAGGGTATATAAAAGAGAGAAAGTGTAGGGAATGTGCTTTCAGTACCTCTCGCTATTGTTTCTTCAAGGATGAAACCCTCTCTTCTCTACAGTTTATGAGAGCCGTTCCAACAACACCCCACACCCACTGGTGGGGCTCTGGTCACAGCCCCCAGCCCGGTCCCTGCATCACACACACGGCTTCCTCCACTCGGGGTGCACAGTCTGTGGGGAGCAGCAAAGCCCAGCCTGTATGCAGCATGGAGATGGCACAGTGTGACACCAACAGGAATAAATTGGCTTAGACAGCAACAGTCCCCTCCTCTCTGTCACCGCTGCTATGTGGTAAATTCAAGCTGATATCTACCCAGTCCCAAAACTGCCCCGAGCTCCACCAGAGCTGCAGCAGGAAGAAAGGTGCTGCAGCTGCACCAAAGCCAACACATCCTGATGTTTGTCCAAGAAAAGGCCCAAATTCACCTGACTTCTGTGATCTCCTGACATCGTGGGGTGGGTATGTGTATGAGTGCATCTGTGAAAACATGTAGGAAAATAACAGGTTTGCATTGGGCAGAGGTGGTACTTAGAACACGTACCCTTCCTTAAGGGGCTGCTTTACTATAGAGAGCGAGTGAGGCAGAGGAAGGGGGAATTTCAGACATCTCTATTGCTGAAAGAGGGGTTAGGACCTGAAATCAAAGCTGAAGATGGGATTAAGGTAGATGAAAGAAGGGTTGGAACGCCTCGTTCCTAAAGCCTTCTCCAATATTTTTGAAACGAAATTCAATAGAATCTTTGCAGCTGTAATTCCCTTCAGACCTGAATTGCTTTCCCCCAGGATTTGTACTGTACCCACAGCAGCCTTCACCAGGCTGAGAAATGTGAAGGCAATGGGATATGTGCGGATCATGAGCGCCAAATCTCAAACCAAGGCAGGACTTTCCCTGTAGAAGAACTGCAGAACATCTGTTTGTTTCACCACGTCCAATTGCCATGGAGATGTGAACACCCTGTGTTATTCACAGGAAGATGACATAGCTATTCTTCTGCAAAACAGAAATTACTTTTTAAGTATTTCCAATCATAAATCAGGAAAACACCCAAAAAGTCCAGGTTCCACCCACAGCCCCAAACACCACACCCTCGTCAGTCTATTCAAAATAAGTGTCTGTGATAACCTTGCACTTTGCTCCTGACACCCGTGTGTCCTTCCAACATCAGTACACCTCAAAATGCTGCTGACAGCTGTGCTCTGGACTTCTACGTGTAGGAGCAAGACAGGTGGAAGAAGGAAAAATGAGACACCGTCAGTAAGCAACAAATTAGCCTTCAGATCGTGAACAATTTGCTCTCTTGGGAATGGAGCTCCTTCAAAATACACGGAGAAATGATGAGGGATTGCAAGCTCCTCTACAGAAACTTTATTTTTCTGGTTTCCTTTTGTACCCTACTCCCCACTACCTCGGCATGAGTTACATCCTGCTATTCGCGCTAACTAAACTAGTTGGTGAGGTGAGCCGTTTTCATTCATCAACAAACCCAAGCATCACTTAGCGCATCGTTGAGGCACAGGGCTGCAGTGACAGAGGTGCCACAGTGCTGGCTGCACACGGAAGCATCGCAGGCAACACTGGCGGATTGCTTTGAAGCAGCTCTGGGAGGTTTTGGGGGAAGGGAACGCTGCTGGGACTCTGATCTATTTGGATAATTAGATCTCAGCTGCACTGGGAATTAATTCCACGCTTCCAGCTCCTGCAGTGTAACAAGGACAACTGCCAGGCAGAAAGTTTTCCTTTACAAGACATGATTTTAGTCTCATGATCCCAGCCTGATTTTTCACCTCCAGCCATTCCCCACACTTTATGATTGAAGCAGGCTTTCAATTAGCTGCCACGGGCAGATACAAATCCATAACAAATCGGCCGTTGCTCCGAGGCTGGAGAAAATCCCTGCACTCTGCTGGTTTAAATGCAGCCTGATGCAGAAGGAGGGCCATCACTGACGGCTCTGGAGGAGATGTTCACTTCGCTGTGATCCTCCATTCAGTGCCTCTCCCACAAGCAGTAGCACTGCTCAATTCCACAGCACTGTGGGCCATGAAACAGATCATGACGTGATTAGCAGAAGAAGGCTGCAAGCATGTATGATCATTCACTATGAAATCATTTTAATGAATAACTTCAAGTCTCTTTCTGTGTTTCTGGTTACTTTGCTGCAGGATCATGGCGAGCACTCAGCTTCGTGTGCTGTGCTCCTTCCTCATACGTGTTGGCGAGAGGTAACTCCTACACCTTCACATTGGGAAAGTGATCATTAAAAGCTGAAACATCTGACGGACGTGGTCAGATCAAAACCTCACTCTGAAGGAGCTCTCCTGCTATGAAACGGCACTGACCAATATCCACAGATTGCTCTGGGGGAACTGCAGTGAGGTACAGCGGGGTTTGCACAGCATTACCTCTCCTTCTGGCAGCCCCAGCCCAGGGCATTGCCAATTGCACTCCTTGGGGCCCTCGGTTGTGACGGAGAAGGAGAATTGCGAAAGTCAGTGAGATAATTTGTCGGTTCTTCAGGGAGAGAGTTTAGAGGACTGCCAACGTGCACTGTAATGTTTTCTAGTGAAGTTCAACCAGGTCACAAGTCGTTAAGGTTATACAGACTATTGCTGAGTGCACTCGGAGGCACAGCTGTAAATCTCTGTATTCTGTTTTGCAAGCTACTACGCAAGATTTGTAAAAAGGGGCTGTATTTCACTACCAAAAGTAAAAAAAAATAAAAAATAGAGAGGGTTACTAAGGTAAAAAGGGTTGAAAGGAATCAGTCTGTGCCTTAACTGCAGGGTAGCACTGCCATGAAAGGAACATGTGGGTGTTTGGCCCTCTCTGCAGCTCTGCAGCCAGGCGAGCACAGCAGCCTGCACTCGGGTGGGAGATCCGTGTGTGTGGATAGGGGAGCACTGATGTCAGCACCCAACTGCGTTCTTAGAGCAAAGAAATACCCTGATTACCCCAGAAACTCCTCCACGCATGGGGTTTTAAGCTTTCTATATCAAGCTCAACCTTTCTTGTAACTTTCTGTTAGAGAGTGCAGGAGAGCACTACGTGATCTGCATACAACACAGACCCGTGGGAGACCCCGCTGCCTTCACCCTGCTCTGCAAGGCTCCTCGGAAGCAGCAGAGCATCCAGGTGCTGGGGGATGCATGGGACAGCTCAGCCCGGCCCAGTCCCGCACTGCTTTCAGTGCAGGAGCTCCCAGGCCGGGCTGTTCCCAGTTCCCATCCCTACTAATGACCCAGCACCAGGACCTGCGCCAGGCTGTGCCTCACCCGCACGACAGAAGCCTCCTGGCAGCCTCTAGTGGCACTGCTGGGGCCCTGCAGGGCTCTGCCTGCCTCAGCCCTGGCTTTAAACCCAGCAAAATGCGGCTCTCTCCACTTTGGGGGCTTTGCACGCAGACAAGCTGGGTGCTCCCACGTTCCCACCCGTAACGTGGGCAGGGAGGGGGCAGCTGCCAGCGGCACTGGGTGCTCGTTTCAGGCTCATGTGTACTGCTGTGTGCACGTACACTTTGCTTGTGAGCAGCATAGTGAGGCCCAGCGCTCACAGCTAGGATCAGATGGGGATCCCAGCGTGCTTTTCTGGAAAGCTTTATATTTATAAACAGTGAGAGCTAGAAGGATGGATAGCATGAAACATCACAGTGATTTCAAAGCATCTAGCCTTCGCTGGGGTTCTCTTTCCTCAGATTAAACCCAACTCTCCTTTGCCTTTCTGCTGGACAGCCAGCGAAGTGGCAATGCAGCAGAAGTAAAAATCCAAATGGGATCCGAGGGCACAAAGTCCCATTCCTATGAGCGAAGTCAGGGCAGAGGTGGGGGAAGGAGCTGCCACGGCACAGGAAGGGCCCCATACCACTTCCAGCATAGGATTGGGGTGCCAGAGGATGATGCCACAGGCACCAGGTGGGCAGGCACGTACACAGATCCATGCACTTCCAAATATTCATTAAGATCCCAAGGAAAGGCTGTTGGTAGAACAGTAGGCATTTGCTCCCAAATCTTACATTTAAATGAGAGAGAAAGCACAAAGGAATTTAGGAATTAGTACTAAGGGAGAAAATGCTTGTTATAAGAGACACTGGTTCCCCCACAAAGGCAGCAGTGATAACAGAGTTGCTTTTCCTTTCCATTTCTTGTAAGTCAGGGGATGACTGTGGAAAATGCAGTGATGTGTGTGATGCTCCTCACCGTGGTTGGAGCATCTGAGCCGTGGGAAGCTCTGCAGTGCCCCACTGTGAGCACGGCCGTTACGATGATGTTTATTGGAAATGAGACTCCAGTAACCTCAGGACAGTGCATGAAACATCACACGGGGCACTCGTCCTGACACTTTGCAAAAGTCACATTCGGCCCCATTTCCAAAATGTGAGCAGTGCCAATAGCATTATGCAATTTCTTTCTATATTGTTCGTTCTCTGCTTCAGCTGCTCCCAGAGCTGAGCACCCAGGGCACTTCCCCATAGATGCCTGGAAGTGATGAGTGGTCCTGTGAACTCATTATAGCTATTTCAGGGCACGGTGCCAAAGAAAGCAAGCTCACTGTAGTGCCCTTTCTAATACTGTTAAGTGCACAAGGACCACCAGTAACAGAGGCATGATGATTTCAATCAATATTTCAATCAATTAAAATGATACTATAAGGGAAGCTATCGATTGGAAGCAGGTTTAAATGAGCAAAGGTAAAACCAGTGATGTCTTTGAGCTGGCATTCAGTGTGGGTCTTCGTTCACTGTTCCCTGTGATTTCTGGGAGCACCCAACTTTGCTCCTGTTTTCTGGGAGCATTTACAACCAGCGATGCTCAGGTATCCTTACCTGTAAGAGGTGGTTGGACTGCAGCACATGGGCTGATACAGAAAGCTCCTGCGGTTTGGTTACAGAGCAGGGAGAAGCGGTGCTTAGTTCCATACGATGTTTTCAGATCCACTTTGTACACATTACTAAGCTACAGATGAGACAAGCAATCCGTTCTGAGCAGGACAGGCTGAGATTTGGATGTTACTTGCGATGTAGCATGAAAAACATCTGCCTCAATCCAGTCACTTCCATGAGCAACAGCATAGGTTAGCTGCTGTGGAGTGGGAAGAGCTTGGACTTAAAATCCAAACATAGGTCATATCTTACAGAACCTCTTTTTATCTTTCTATACATTTACAAATATGAAGCAGTCCTTTTAATCATTAATCTTTCTGGAAAAAAAAAAGCCACAAAAAGTGATTCCTTTATAAGTGGTCACATTGGTAATCAGTTAAACTAGATGTGTTTCTTTAACTGCTTGGTGATGTGGAGAAACACTTTTCCTGTGCGTAGCACTACAGCAGTTGAAAAACAAAGGTCTTTTATGGGCAACTACAGCCCTTAGGAATACTGTCAAGCATTTCTCCTGCCAAATAAGAAAAAATTTCACACCATATAATATAGTGAATATGCCCAACACACCCTGTGACGCACCAACACTGCGTCATTAACAGAGTTACTGGAACCAGTGCACAAAGAAGTCGTGTCTTTTTCAAATAGGTTCCTTTATCCTGCAGTATCTGCCCCTTTTTCTCTGGCCTGGAGAGATGAGCTGATAAGTCTCGTTTGGATTCAGTCATTCCAGCACTGAGGAGGAGTTTCTTTTTCAGAAGCACTCGAATAATTCCATTAAATCACTTTTTTTTTCTTTCCTGTAGGCCTTTCTAACCACACAAAGAACTCCAACATCTAATTTTAAATATGCAGGCACTTTCAATTAGATAAATGAAATTACTCTCATTCGTTGAATAAGCACTGAAATACTTCATTAGGCCAAGGTGAGCAACAAAGTACGAACCAGTTCCTTTGATCTGGACATACACGCCTCAAACTCAGAGAGCAGGACTGAGGCTGCTGTCTGGTTTTCATTGATAACCAGCAGTGTTCCTGAAATACCCCATCAGAAAGGGTAGTTTTCCACCTCAGCTTTATTACTGCTGGGATCTGGAACAGATCTCCCCTCTGCATCCCTGTGTTCTGATCACTTCCACTCCTCTCTGGTGTCTGCAGCCCATGATGTTCCTCCTTTGCTTCCAGTTCATTCCTGGTGCTGTGCCAGAATGTTACTTCATCTGCTGCATTACATTATGATTTTCTTCATTCATTTTTACAGCAGTAAGATATAGTTTGCAGCAAGTTAGTTGTATTAGCAGCTGTGTAAGCCTCTATGGACATATACTTGAAAAGTGCACGGCATAAAATTTCCCGAGCCATTCTGATCTCCACAGACATCACCAAAATACCATGAACACTTAAATGAAAGCTAGTTAATATGAGAAAAACACATGGGCTGAGTCTCTTCAGGTACATCTCCATCTGAGAAGGCTTTTCTTAACAAAACAAGACGTACAGACTCTGACCTGTAGTGCAACCAGTAGCAGAATCCTCTCCTAGAGGGGAAAACCCTCTCCTTCTGGCTGGAACATGCTCATTCAGGAAATCTATAGTAAAAGCTCCAAATACATTTTCAGCTTGCCCTTGTTCAGACTCATCTAGGAACTCTGCAGGTCTACAGTTTCCTTAGGTTAAATGTTTTGCAGCTGAAACCCACCGACGTCAAAGGCCGGCTGGTGATTTCTTATCAGGTTTACTGGGGTTTTCCACAAAAATCTTCCAGGCGGGTACTGTATCTCTATCACATGGGGTGGAGTTGGCCTAATTACTAATGCTCTCCTTAGCCTCCATCCATATCTAATAGCAGGACACTGTGGGCGAAATATCTGCTGCCTTAGCTGACAGCTTGTATCTGAACCTGCAGCAAAGAGCTGGAGCCATGGCAGACACAGCTGAGATCTCACTCTGCTAAGCCAGCCAAGAAGGGAGCCCTGGAGCTGCTCACCCACCAGTAACTCAAGCACCGTGTGCTTTGCCAAACTTACCAAAGCACCCCTCTACTCCTACATATGTATGCTTTGCCAATCTGGCTAGAAAACATTGGATGGCAGTCAGGGGACGCACTGGAACGTGGCACCGTGTGAACCAGCACTCTGGGGCTTCTGATGGCTGAGCTTTCCGAATCACAAACGTGAGCTCAGCTGGACATCCAGACAGAAGTGCCTCTGTTCCTGAATGAATTTCTGTGATTTGCCTCTCAGCAGTTCAACTTTGTTTAAAGGATATAGCCCCAGCTTCACACTGCTGTTTATTTACAACTCGATGCTTCTGTTACAAGCTGTGAAAGACCCTCTACAAGGGGAGGAATTTCTTTAGTACACCCTGGTGCGTCCCCCAGTGCCATCAGCAAGCATGAGAAGATGGAGAAGGGAGGATTAGATTTTTGGTCCTGTTCCTGTTTACGGAGCTGGACACCGTCCTGCACATCCAGATTCCACCTACAATTAATAGCACGTTCCCTGCTGTACTGAAGTTAAAAGGAGTGGATTGGTCGGTCAGGGAGAGCTCCCCCATAGCATGAGCCATCTGCACTCCCACTACGGGTGGTTCCCCCACGTCACTGCAGCGAAGGTTACTGGCAGGACACTCAGTCTACGCTACAGCTTGCACCAGAGCTTTCTATCATCCTGTCCTGAAGGGAATATCACTTGCTAGAACTGACTTTTCTGCAAGAACCGCCCTTCAGAAGCAGCATGTTGTAATTATATGTCAGAGTCTGGCGAAGCTTGACCAGTGGTATCTCCACATCTGTTGCTACATTCACTGACACAGTAGTCATCCTAGCAACCCACCCTCTCCTCCACTCAAAATCTTTCATTGTATGGCTTACAAGCTAGCAAACTTTTCTCTATAAAAACAACTTAGAAACACACAACCTCATTGAGAAACTATCCCTGCTATTAACATTTGACTAAGTAAGATTTGTCATGTGACTGGGATACAAAATTAATATCCACGTTTGGAAAAGTTGGGGTTTGGCTCAACTACTCAACTGCATTGCTGAATATTGTATGAAGCACCTGTTTGTGGCAGGCGTGCACTGAAAAAGAGATGACACAGTGATCTCGGTGTATTAAGAACTAATTTAAACTGCACAAAACAAAGCTTCGAGACGATTTGGAAATTGGGTCAGTTCTTTGCAGGATCATTGCTTGTTCTACACTTAAGGTGGGAACAAGATCCCAGCCTGCTGCTGAAGAAGAAAAGTTCTGGCTTGTTCAAATGAAGACATAAAACCTCAAAAACAACTTAATTACAGCAGGTTTATGCTTTAATTCTGAAGAAACCTCTACAGTCCAGATTATGCAGAGCCAAGCTGGATCATGTATTCCTGTGACAGCATCTGTTTTCTATAGCGTGAAATTCAGATGTTTCTGCTCTGTAAATAAATGCATAATAGATTTTTTGTACGTATGACACAACAAGCTACCTCTGAAAATACATCCCATGTAGGTGGGCTAAGCCTCTTGGCACAGCTCAGCTGTGCTCTGGTCCATGTCTGACCAGGGAAGATCTTTGCTGTTATCCGAGCAATCAAACTGCAGATGCTGCTGCACAGATGTGGGCACTTGAAGGGCAGTCTGAAAGCAATTATAAACCCAGTCAAAGGAGAAATCTGAGCCTAAGTCACCTCAATTTCATTTAAGAACATTTCATTGAAGCAGTTTTTCTCAGGCCACAGCAGATCATAATACTTTAATTTTAATTACATAAGTCTAGTTATTAAAAAAATAAAGTTTACACTTTTATTGGAACTGAAATATGGCCAAACCAAGCAGTAAACAGTGTCTGTACTCAAGAAATTATGGGACAAATGTGTTAAGGACATATCACCTGACTGGGCTGAATGCTTTCAAACCTCGTATGCATCTTTGTCCATTTCACACATATGTTCTCATCAGCCCCATACAAAGCATCTGATTGAGATACAACGTACAGCAGTATTTGCTCTAAATAGTTTGTGTCTGTTGATTTACAGCTTGCAGGGAAGAGAGCCCTTTTGTGTTTTACATGCCTGCAAGACAGCAGAGTGAACCCAGTGACCAAAGTCCTCCTGAGTGACACTCTACCCTGGCTATTGTCCCATCTCTCAGCAGCCTTCTGCTTGCAGTTCATTTGGGCTGGGAGAGCTTCCTTCATTTCAGCAGAACTGTTAGCTGATTCAACCCAGTTAATTCAGCTTTCCCATGCAGGAAGGCACAGTCTGTTTGAGCTCAACGCTTTTCCCAGCCTCTGTTTTCTGCTTACTCAGCACTACCTGCATGCTTCCACAGCAAAATTATCCTGCATGATGTTACAGATTCAAGCCAAGACTCGCTCTTTTTGTAACTCCACAGAGAAGCTCACTGAGGAAAAGTGACTCTAGAAATGTCAGAGGTGAAGGGAGACGGTTTTAGCTTTCTTGGAAAAAAGAAAAACTTGGAAGCAGGCTAGATACTCATCCTCTATGGAATTTGATTTTCTCCCCCAAACTCCTTATCATAAAATAAGATGAAGCTTTGGAAAGCGTAATTCTTGAAAAAAATAGAAATAAGAAATCGAAATGAACACGTGCTACCACCTGGTGTCCAGTATTTGAAAGAGCAGCACGGGTCCTGGCCGGTCACTAGGACCTGCAGACCCTCAGACCAGACAACCTCGGGCTGCATCGCTGCGAAGCTGTGGCATTCACCAGGGATTCCCCACCCCTGCCCCAGCACAGCAGAGCAGCTTGAGTCTGTGCAGGGACATCGCCAAAGGGCTGGCAGCAGCCACACGAAAGAGAAAGTGTTTGAGGCTTTTTTAAGCTTATGAATACGTTCACGACAGAGCAACACTGAGGACTGAGTAAGAAAATGAGGCTGAAGGGAAGCTCACAAGGTGTCTGGCTGGAGGAATTTCATGCATATGTCAGAGCCATGGAGGCACTGAGATGGAGAAAAGTGCCAACAGCTCCACACAGCCATATCAGGAGCTCTCCTATGGTCGGTCATCATTTGATGGAGTATTTCAGAAGGGCATCTGCTGTCACAAACCAATAGCCATTACGGCAAACAATAGCAAAAGGCTCTGAATAAATACAAGTTCAAATAGATAAATCACCGTATAGATCACTTAACCTCCCGACTTCTCCACCAGGTCATCGACGTCAAACCAGCAATGCAGATCAGAAGAAATAAATCACCTAGAGCTGACAAGAGTAACTTGGCCCAGAGCGCACAAATACAAAGAATGCACTTAGCATTTATTGGTTGCTGTGGTGAGCAAACAGAGTGTGCCTGGCACATTAGGAAGCAAAGGTCTGGACCGTTCTTGTGCCAACATAATACCCATAATTATTTGGAAAATAAAGTGGAGACCAATGAATTCAGTCCAGGCACTCACTATTCAGCGCAGAAAAAGGACTCCCAGGAATCATCATCCTCCAAAAGTCCTGGAAAATAATGAAAGGAGAAAACAGAGATGGTTCCAAATGTTGTAACCTGATTCATGTGCATACAGAATCCATTGCTACATGTAAGATATCACAGGAGAAAAAGAAAACATTCCCAAAACACTTCTAGAACTTCTCACTCAAGCTATTACACATGGCAGCATTATATGGCTGAGCAGCAAACTTCCAGCACAGTGCAGAACACGATACAGGTTTGTCTTGAACAACCCAGGTGCTCAGACATACCGGCAAACACCATGTTTAACATCAGTTAACAAGAAATCGGGAGAGAGATTATCTGAAATAAAGAAGTCTGGATAAATGCAATTAATAAATTACTGAGATTCAATATTTTGACCAAATGTAAGGTTTGGTTGAAGCACATATTTCGTTGGTAACTTCCCTGGTCTTCCCAGGAATGTTAGAATTTGCTCTGAAAGTAATCATTTCTAAAACTGCATCTGCCCCAGTTTTATTTGAAACTTTCTGCCCAGCCAGTGTGCTGGAGCAGTTTGGAATAAAGGCCCACCAAGGAATGAGAAGGCCAACCCAGCATCAACGTGAAGAAAGGAAAAAGCTACTCAGAGTAAAGGCAAAAAGGGGGACAAACTATTAGCAATTCAGGATTTACAAATATGCTCTTGTTTTCTATTTGCCATTGCGAAAAAGAAAGAGAACATTTGTGCTGAAATAAAAATGAGCAACAGAAGAAAATAGTGTTCTGAAATCTTTTATTTTTCTACAAATCTTTGATGACATTTTGCTTCTGCGGCACTCCACACCTTTCTGCAGTTAAAGCTAGAGAGAGGATGCTGGTTTACTTCATTCTCATAGCATGAACTCGTCCTCCTTGCTATTCTCAATCTGTCACATTCAACGATCACATGCAAAATGACTCATGCTGCCAGTTGTCTCCGTGTTGCGCTCGCTGAGCGTTTGCCAGTTACTCAGGAGCAGGTTTCGTATTGGGAGGCACTCTGCTGCAAACGTGGTGCTTGTTTCAGGTTGTTGCATTCCCTCAAACGTTTTCAGTTTTGTCACACAACTATCCGCCCTTTTTTAAATCTCACAGTCCAACAGTTCTGGACACAAAGGAAACAAGGACAGATTAGGCTGGTAGCTCTTTCACCCTGCTGCTTTGCCCTCACTGAAGGCATTTACTCAAAGCACCTAATATTTTGGAAGGAGTGGGAAAAGCTTCAACCAATCACAAGCTGTAAACACTGGACAAATTTTCTTCCCACCACCTGCAGCGATCACCTGAAAAGCAGATAATTACTTTCATCTTTTTGTTGTGCAGCCCTTTAGAAAATATGGCTCTGAAAACTAAGCCAACCATTTGCAAGAGCAACTACTGATCTCACTGAGGTCTCCCAGCGCTTTGAGACAAACCCCTTGCAAGTTCATACTTTCTGCTCCAGGATGTGATTGTAAGTCTTCTGAAAAGAGATTACAGCACCAAGGCTTGGTACTGTAGACTCCACTGACTGTAAAGGCAACCTATGGTGACCAGCTTGCATATGTGAACGATGTATGCCCACATTCATTTAGGTGAAATCTACCCTTGGGTGTCCCAATGAACCGAGTTCTGCATCAGGGAAGCAATCCAGCGAGTAGCTCCACGAGAAGGAGTTCTTTAGTTTTAGTATTTAATGACACTGGCTGTGATTTGAAACAGGTTTCACGCAATACAAGACTGTTGTCCCACTCCTTGCAAATCTGATGTCCTTAGGAGAGTATCTCGTTGATTCAGATGAAGGAAGAATATACGAAAGTCCACACTTAACTGCGCGTTAAATTTGGTCAGTCATCTTTTTTTATATTTTTTGTAGCAACCAATGAAAAAATTAATCATAACCTCATTATTAAAGTGCGTTTTATCAATTCAGTGTTTTTTTTTTCCCCATTAGAGGCTGTACTCAGCAAAAACTCTTCAGATAAATGATGATCTATATAAAACATGCAGCAGTGAGGACAACTGAACACACAGGAGATGTCTAACAGGTAGCAAAAGGAAGATTGTGCCTAACTGCACAATGGAAATTGTGGAAATGAGGTCACTTTCTGCTACGTAATTTGTGCTTTGTGTTTGATGCAAGAAAAATATAGAAATAAATAATTAAAGCTTTCTGCAATCATTTTATTGTTATTCAAAGTAATCAAAACCAGTTACTGATTTACAAAAAGTAAATAATACATCACTCATTCTGTCCATCAAATATCAAAAGTAAGGTCATGGTGAAGATAATTGAAGTTTGTAAAGTCTTCTAATAAAAGAGCAAATGGACTTTGTATCCAAGAGCCCTCCGTAACATCCCCTAATTGCACAGATAGCTGTCTGAAAGCATACGGTATGTGTAAGGACTGCATATACCATATGCACGTATCAGTTCACTTGCCACTGAAACAGTTGTGTCATGGGTGGAATGTGGCAACTCTACCCACACATAGTAATGTGATACAACAGATGAAGATAGTGGAAAGCCGTGAAACTGCATGGAGAAATTTAAGTAGATTGAGTCCATCCCTACTTCAGTGGGAATTAGATCAGGCTCCAAATGAGAATTTATGCACGACAGCTGGATTAACATATACATTTCCTCAAAGATTGCACCTCTGTAAGCTGAAGAGTTTCACAGTGCCACACTGGAGCATTCGTTCAATTTTTTATTAAGAGAAAACCCATCACTTTTTAATTCACAGCGATTTCCTCCAGGACAAAGGTTTCTTTAGTTATCTCCTTTGAGTCTTGATCCTACTAAATTTGCAAGGTACGAGATTACAGTAGAGACAGCTCAGTGTATATTTGAGCTACAGCTGCCCATATATTCTGGTTCATGAGCAGGAAACGACGCAAGCATGAAAGGTCAAACTGAGTTAAAAGTTTAGAAAGCTCCCATTTCAGTGAACTGCCAAGCATCAAAATATTGCAGCATTATTGCAGCTTTTTACACAAGAAAAACTGCATACCCTCTTCTTTTTTTTGTTTTTGTTTTTCTAAAACCATGCCTAAATGCAAATACTCTCCCTGTCTGATCAGCAGTCTGAAATCTTGGCACTTCTGTATATTGGAACTTCCTCTGTCATATGAAACGAAATCAGACATGCAGTGCCACTGCAGGGGGAAGCTTTACAACACAGCCACACAGATGGGATCAGCTTGCAAGTAAATATGTTTCTGTTGCTAGAGAAAAGCATAGAAAGTGACAGTGAATAAAGATGAAAAATAAGACGCTGACAGAAAGGAAAGAAACACCAAAATGGGTACAAAGAGAAGAGGATATGGTAAAAAGGACCAGAAAGATGAATTGATAGTTTGAGCAGCTGGCTTTCCACGAGGGAGAACCCCTCCTGCTTAGATCAATGATGCCATTATTTGGCACTGAATCTCTGAGTTGTGACTCCATAGCTGGGTGCTGAAATATTGCAAAGCAATCTGCACTATTCAGTCACTGAACTCTCATACATAATGGGTCATGTCATGCAAAGTGGGGCAGAGTCTTGTGCTTCTATTGTCATGCTATCAATGCAGCTAGGCACTCCACCTGGACAATGATGTGTGCAAGTCATAATTTATTTATTTATTTTGCACCATTATCTTAGATTCAATACAGGAAGATGATCATCTTCTTGCAGGAGGGTAACCAAGAGCTGGAGAGGTGATCCTAGAGACAAAAGCTCGTAAGAATCAATCTGTATCTAAAAAATTACAATCACCAAAACAATATCATGGTTCATAACTCCAGCTCAGACTCTTAATGATGCTCAGAGTTTAATATTTGATTATGACAATTAAGAATCACTGCATTCTTAGATTTCTTATTTTAGCAGTGGAATATACATAGAAGAAAAACTGTGACTAAACGTTCCATAGACCTGAAAGCTTAAGAAGTTAGAGAAGTCTTCATATTAAACAGAGGTATTTCTAGAAAGCAGTATCAGCAAACTTTCATCACATTCAATTTCTTTTAATGTACTTAGAGCATTTTTGTTTAATAATGCATATTAACATGATACTTAAGGCTGCAAAGTCAAGTACTTACAAATTGTGCCATCCCAGCATTCAGATTCCTCAGCTCAGTTCTGCTGTGGTTATGTGTGAGTTTTCAATCATCTTCTTACATACAAGACTTATGGAAGCTATGTAACTCCAGTCCACACAGAGGAAAGCAGGAATATTAACTGCCTCAATGCTTTTTGTATGGGGCTTTCACTGTGGTTTCAATGCTCGATAAACATCAAAGATTTATCTTTATTATCCAACTGTTGCAGGCGATGCTCTTACATTCGATAGATGGAGAACAGGCCATAAGACTGAAGGCTGAAATCATTACACATGCAATGATTTTAGATGCCCAGTCCAAGAACCCTAAGATATCAATTTTTCAGAGTACTTGTCATTTTAGGAATGTTCCATGTTCAAAGCAGAGATGCCACTGACCTCACTAGCAATGAAAGTTATCATTCAATTCAGATCTGTCTCTCAACAGGTCCTTAAAACGGCTGCAAGTGTCAGCAGTGTGGACAGAGCAGCACTCCCATAGCCCTCCCAGACAGGCCCTAGTCCCTGGACATGAAGAAGGAAGGTGAAAGGGAGGTGGCAGTGCTGGGAATCATTAAGCTACTCACAGCAAATCCTCCCAGCCCTAGTTTTGAAGGGTTATAGGATGCTCACTTTTGGGTACATATCAAAAAAACTGAAGTTTGTTGCACAGTGCAAAAAGGTGTTGATGGGTAATGAATGAAAATTTAAATGTACCATACTCTGAGTTTAACTGTATTCAAAATAAGTGATTAATTTCTGCTCTGATTCTCTTTAATATCATCCTGAACTCAGGACAATTGTACACCATGCAACACAGCAGCTCAGCAAATGCATGGAAACTCTCAAGGGCGGGTAAAAAATTAATGGAAAGGGCTCTCATCCGATTGATGAATCTGTGACCTTGAGCAACAAGAGCACTTGCAAAAAGTCTATCCACTATGAGAGACAAAATGAAGGAAGGCTCATATTGCACTCTCAAATCTCGTTAGGCACCCAGACCTGAAACACCGACACCAGCACAGACCATCTGCTCCAGTGTTTGCGTGGTTACAGGTCTGATAACACTTGCATGGAGCAAAAGTTAATCATACGTACCAATGAGCACCAGCACTTCTGCACAGGAAATTCCGTGCAGCATAACAGCTTCTAAAAAAAACCACCTACATGTTTTTACTTCGTACTGTTGTTTCCAACCACACAGGCTAAGCGATGGTTCAAACAAAACTTGGTATAAAAAGCTATAACTTGGGACTCTTCAAATGTTGCTGGGTTTCTGTTTTTGTTGTGTTTATTTTTGTACATAACCTGTAATGTTACCAGATAGTTAATTAACTTGAAATTTGCCAGATGGCTGTGATCTGTGATGGTCTGATTTTTGGGTGGAGCCAGAAGTTGAACTCGACAATCCTTTCGGGTCCCTTCCAACTCAGGGTATGCTATGATTCTCCTGGTATCTTAAATAGTGAACAATAATACTGAATTGTTTTGTGATTGATTTAATTCCTCTGATTTTATTTTATTGTTTATGTCTATTATTTGAGAATCTCTAGGTTTTATTTTTGCTACATGCTTTCTGTTTGCACTAGTGTAGGCCTTCCCCTGTGGGTCTTTCCAAATCCACTGCAATTTTACCCCAGCATCTGCCCTCCCAGCATGAAATTTCCCTGCAAATATTTTTGAGGGATTTACAATGATTTTCCTTTGCTGAAAAGCAATTCCTGGAAAATCCTGCAACGCACTCAAAGATTTTACTACTGCTTTTGGAGAACTAGCTCTAGGCAAAATGATACAGTCTATTGAGGCCATATCTGACCTAGAAAGTATTAACCAAAGAATGTACGGGACAGCTGGTTATTGGAAAGAACACATATACAGTGCAGAGAATGTCATGTAGAGCAGCTTCACTCAGTTCTGAATGACTGCTGGCTCTGCACAGCCAGGCAGGCACTGAATGCAGAGCCCACAGTGACCGAGTCAGCTCAGGTATCTGACACAGCCACAGGGAGGTAGTTTGCCATCCGAGAACATTTCAGATATACGATAGGACAAGGCTGACCAGAAATCTGCAGGACAGCATGATTAGTTCCCAAGCCAAGTGCCAAAGGGCTAACTAAGCCTGTCTGAGAGGATGCCTGATGTGCAGGCTGGCTATGCAGCGTGCTGGGGCCATTCTTTTCAGAGCACTGCTCATGTTGGTTACTGCTCAGATGTTGGTGTTCCTCAGAAGCACGGCCTGGTTCAGTGCCTTTCACAGTTTGTAGAGAAGGCCTCATGGCACAGCAAAGGAGAGTGCCATTCATTGCCAGCTATGTATCCATATACCAAAACAGACGAGGTTTCAACTCTTATTTATCCCATTCCAGAAAGATGTGATCTGGTGAAGGACCTTTCCCTGATATATGCACTATCAGTACTTCAAAACGACGTCTTTACTTTCCCAAGCATCTCAGCACACATCCACCCCCTGCTTCAAACCAACGCTCAGCCAAACCCGAGCTCCAGCATCCAGAAGGCGGTGGCCGTGTCCCTGCACACAGACATCACCCGGGGCACAGATCCGCTGTCTTATGGACACACGCACAGTAAAGATCCCCTTTCGCTAAACACGCCATCCACGCTCCGCCTGAGGTCACGCACTGCAGCTGCGAATGGCACAGCCGCAGAATTCCAAGCCCTTTCAGCGGAGCACTTCAACGAGGCTCCCTGGCCTGACTCTGGGAACTGCTTCACCGTCACTCTGATCCGCTTTTCCATCACTCCCCACCCGCCCGCGCTCCCGCCACGCAGCCGCCCCCACACGGCCGCCCCCGGCGCTCCCCACAGCGCCCCCATGCGGTCCGGCGCTGCGCAGCCGCGGAGCGGGGGCAGCCTCGGCGGGCGGGGCGGAGTGGGGAGGAGGAGGAGGAGGAGGAGGAGGAGGAGGAGGAGGAGGAGGAGGAGGGCCGGCCCGCCCGCAGCCGCCGCCACCAGCAGCACCGCCGCCATGATGCTTGTTTGCTTTCAATGAGTGTGAGGAGGAGGCGGGGGGGAGCCGCTCTCCCGTCCGGCCCGCGGCAGGAAACAAAGAGCCAGGCAGGCGGCGGAGCGAGGGCGGCGGGGGGACGGGGATGCTGCAGCCACAGGTATGGGATCGGGGGGGTGGGGTGGGGGTGCGCCCGCGGTGCCTCGCCTCGAGGGGGGGCTCGAGCTCAGGGGGCGGGGAGCGGGGCTGCGGGGGTTAACCAGGGCGGGGGGGGGGGGGGGAGGGGAGCGGTGTTATGATGGCGAACAGCGGAGGGCGGGGGGGATTCTCCGCTTTGAGGGGTGGAGAAGGCGCTCAGAGTTCGGTGAGAGGAGGGGGGCCGTTCTGTTGGGTGTCACGGGGCGGCCCCTCGGGGCGCTCCGGAGGCGGTCGGGCCGGGCTCGGGGCTGCGGGGCTCGTCCTGCCGCCCATCCGCCGCGGGATGGAGCTGGCAGCTTCTCGACGAGAATCGTTTCTTTCGTCGGAGGGCAACGAAGAGGGGAAAAAAAAAAAAAAAAGAGTCTAACGGCATCTGGCGGCTCCCAAGTTCTCTATCGATACGCGTTTATTTATTTATTTTCCCCCAACTGTTTAAAATAATTCAACAAAGGCTGAGAGGGAAATGACATCAATCTGATCGTGGTCCAAAACGTAAATTTTCCAGCCATCTCGCTTCCCTTCCTTCCTCCGTGCCCTCCGCTCGCCGACGGACGGCGCTGCCGGGGCGGCGGGGCGAGGCCTGCGGCTGGCAGCGGGCGGCCCGCGGCCCTGCGAGCGGCCGGGCGACGGGAGAGCCAATCCGAGCGCTCGGCGCGTGATTGGCGGCGCCGGCGGCCAATGGGAGCGGGTGGAAGGCGGGGCTTACGCTGACATGTGGGGCGAGGGGGGGCGCGCACACACACACCTGCGGGGGTAAACAGGAGAGTGGGGTGCGGGGTGGGGAAGTCGGAGGGTCGTGGGTTTTGTGAGCTGGCACGTCGTTGTTTGTTAGGGCGCGATCCTAAGGAGCCTTGCGGGGGCTGCGTGCACCCTTGGAGAGCTGAGAAGTGGGTCAGCGGGGCCTGGGTGCCTGCGCGGAGCTGTGTGGCTCAGGGCTTTGCGGGGAGCTGTAAGCCTGGATCACTGGGGGCTTTAGGAGAGTCTGCGTCCACCCATCTGTCCGTGGTGGTGTATGGAAAGCGTGTGCGCAGTGTATCCCAACAACTTTGCCATGAAAATTAAACATTCCTATCAGGCTTACTCTATGTTATGTAGTATGAAAGTATAACCATAAGAAATACAGGTTTGGCTTGGTTTTCTTTTTTTTTCTTGTTTGTCTGTGTGTACAAGTGCGTAGTGACAGAGTCCTGTAACAGGCTGCTCAGAGAGGTGGTGGGCTGTGCCACTCTGGAGGTATTCAGGACTGGTCTGGATGCTTTCCCATGCAACCAACTGTAGGGAACCTGCTTTTGTGGAGAGTAGGACTGGTGGGTCTCCAGAGATCCCTTCAAACCCTGCAGATAGTAATTCCACAGGCAGATATTTGCTTTGTAAGCAGGGTTGCACATCTCCAGGATTTTTTTTTTTGTTTGATTTTTTGTTTGTTTGTTTGTTTGATTGATTGTTTTCTGGGGTTTATTTCCTTAATCTAGCTCTCACCACAATGGGTAACAAATTCAAAATTCAAGGGATTAAGGAAAACCTGCAGTATGTGTCTGGCTTAAATACAGAGATGTGCAAGTGTTGACTGGTAATTGTATTGTATCTTGCATTTTTTTCCATTCTAGAGCAGGTCTCATAATTGGGAATTTATCAGCCTTTCCACTGGGGTAATTTTACAGGATTATCCGCCCTCTGTTCTTCCTGCTGCTTCATCTGGACTCTGTGGAGTGTGCTGCTAGCCATGAAGCCTTCTGTGGGGGTTTATTCATGCTATTACTGACATGGAGCCCTTTGCATTTGGATTAACTCTTCACTCACTTTTCACCTGAATCTTGTGGATCAGTCTGTTTATAAAAAGGACATTACCACGCATCCCTTTTCTATTTGCATTTTGAAGTTGAACTCTCAATACAGCCATAATGTGTTCAGGCTGTTTACTTTGCTTGAATTTTAGAGGAAGAAGTGAAATATAAAGATAGGTGAGATTATAATACTGCATGGGCAAGTAAATCCTTCTGATGTTTTATGTAAGACGTGGAAACATCACAAAGGGCCACAAATTCAGTGAGTGTGGTACTCATTAAGGTAAAAATCAGTAAGAGCAGGCAGTACTGGATATTAGGAAGACTTCTATGCAAGTTCAACATTTGTGATGGAAAACACTCTTGAAAATGGGATAGAATGCTCCTAATATAGAGCAAACTGAAAATGCTTTCCAAGCTTACCAGCAAAAGCATCTGTTTTCTGAATGCGTGGCAGTGTAAATAAAAGCAGTCTTGTTAAACTATCTCTAAAAATCTCAGTATTTTTGTTTGTAGTGCAGTGTGTTGTTATTTGGATTGCTATCATGCTTAACAGTCTGGGTGGTAAACTGGAATTCCTCATCCAGTTGTGCAGTCCTGCTGCAGAGGCTACAGCCTCCAGCTTCTGTTTGCTAACGGGCTGCAGAGGTCTAAAATAAGCCCCTTGTTTTGTCATTTAATTGTGTGTATGTTTGTATATGTAGAGCTTGTAACGTGCCATCCCTGGCCCAAATGGGGCAACATGAAGTGAAGGTTATGTACAGACTGTGTGCTTATGAATGAAGGTTAGATGCAGGCTGTATCTTCATGAATGAAAATGCCATTCAGTCTTCAGAACTGAAATGTACAAGGTATGTCACTTACAGGATTTTGGCTTTTTTTTCCTTTTTTTTGCTAGGAGAAATGTGTAGCATTCAAAGCTAATAGTGATGTATGTATGATAGGCTTGAAAAAGTACATTCTACCTCAAAACCCCATGAAAATGATCACAACAGATCCTGCCTCTGGATTTTAGTCCTAGTTGCATGATGCATATGTTGACCTTTGCTCTGTTGCATACAAAAGCTTTATATGTGAAGCACTCCAACTGAATCACTGCAGGGTTTCATCCGTTTTGTATTCCCCCTTCAGTGTTTGTGCCTCACACTTGGAGGTGTGATTATTCTACAGTATCGTGCAAGGTTATTAGCATTGTATTAAGTCACATAGTTTATGTTCCCATGTTGAGATTAGCTTGTAGGAGTCCGTTCAGCAGAGGAGCTTGGGGACCTGTGCTCACATTTTCCACACTGAGTGATTTCTGCAGGTGAAGCCTTAAAGAATACAAATGCCTAGGCAAGTCCCATAGAAAAAGCAGTTAAAATGCTTGACGTGTCCTTTTGAGCTACTAATTGCACTTCCAAGATGGTGCTTATTTAAAAAAAAAAGAAAAAAAAGAAGTTGGCAACAACTCAAATTTTCTCTATTGTTGGAGTGCAACAGGAATCCTTCTTTTAATGCCTCAGAGGGCTCTTTTTAGCAAAGGAATCAAGGAGGGCCTAGGAGCAGAACATGCATACATGGTTGTTTACCTGAGAAAGAAAATACTTGTTATAATTCCAGTTTGTGCTGTAATGGAGCTCTGAAGGAGGAGGGTTTTTTGTTCATTTTTACCAAAACATGCTAGGTATTTTACTGAGGCTGCTGCATAGATGTTTTGTAGCCGTAGTATCCTGATGGTTCTCTTCTGTGTCTTGGTTATGTTCCTGATCTGCAAGCTTTACTCAGCAAGTTGAGCAGCTTCCTACCTTAAGCCTGTCCTTACAGGTTCTACACCATTTTCTAACAGCACCTCCTGTAGCTCTGTGCTGCCTCATGGACTGAAGGGGGAGGCATGGTGCCCATCTGAGGGCTGCTGCTCTTCTAGGATGAGCCACAGCAATGGGAACAATAGTTCGTGTGGTTAGGGGACAGCCACTCACCGTGGTTAGGAGATGGAAGGAATAGTTTCGTATGCTGCATATTACAGATTATCTGTGTAGCTTTACAGCTAGAGATATTTTGGAGTGTACTAAGAATGAAATGTGGATCATGCAAATTAAACGGAGCTCCACAAAGGCATCACTCTGTTTAGATCATTTTGCAGGTCAGGGATCAGAAAATGGCCCGTGCTTCACAGACAGAGCCTTCCATGTGAAACTCACTGAAATGACATCTGCAAAGATAGGAAGGCTTGAAACCAAACTGAAGTAAAGCTAGGTTTGCACCTGTACAGCCTGATCCCTATCACTTGTCAGGACATGAGCCTGTACCATAAGAGGCTGAATAATGAAATGTTTTGAAATGCTCTGTGCTGAACTTCCACCATTAATACTTTGTAATCTGTTTTTAAAGAGTTTTAACAGTTCTCCACCCAACAGAAGAGCTTTGCCTGACAAAGCAAAAGTACTGTGGAGTCGAGTAGAAGGATCTCAGTGCTGCCTTAATCACAGCCTGTCTGTATACAGACGAGTGTTCTCAGGGTCTGTGAAGAATAATGAAAGCTAAAAAAGAATCTTTGCTGGTGAACATCTTCAAAGGTGTAACTCTGGAGACAAGAGGACTGGCCTTACCATAACTACCTGACATAGGACAGGCCTTTCCCACATGGATTGGCCCTAGTGCCTTCAACTACTGTTCAAGTAGGAAGCAAGAAAGTAGCTGAAGACAATTGCCTGGTGACAGAACTGCGAGAACTACTGCTCTGACTGGTCCTTGCAAGCTGCATCAGAGCAGCCATCTCTGGACAGTGCTGGAAACCAACCAGTGACGTGGCTGAAGTGGTGGGATTTTTTTTAAACCACTGCCATCCTCTTAGCTGAGTACTGCTGCTGCTCCAGCACAGCTCAGTGGGGGCACAGACAGGGCAGGGAAGAAACCTCGAGTGGGTTTTGCTGCATGACAAAGGGGTTGCAAAACAACATTTGCAGGCTTGTTGGTCTAACTTGAAGTAAAGATAATTCGTGAATAGTTCTTCTGTTTCTATCAGGATGTGGCTAGATGGGAGAGGAAGAACTGTAGAAGTGAGTTTTGTAATGTGCTGAACTAGAGTTCAGCAGCTCTAATATTTACAAGCATTTAAATGTCTGCCTAAAAATACTTCCTGGATAAAACATTTTGGAACTCGATGCTGAAACCTGTTGTCCTGCAGATATAAAGCAGGAAGGCTGGAAATGAGCTAATGCCCAAATCTCATTTACAATAATCAGGTTGTCTTTGACTCCAAGTTCTACTGCAAGGCTAAGAGAATAATGTGGGTGAAAACAGGAAGTCAGCATGCACAAAGCAGCAGAGGCATGGAAATTATTCTGCAGATGTATGAAGGAAAACATGGTAAGGAAACTTATGGTATACAGGGGAGTATTTGAAATAGCTTACCAAGTTGGACAAAGGTACATTGTGCCATACTTGAAACAAAAATGCTTTTTCATATGATGGAGAATTGTCAAATAGGATTGTATGGATACAATGTGTAGAATAAGGGTTTTTATTAATTGACATCTTGGTGGGTGAGACCGTTCTCCAACCACCTTCAGAAAGCAGGTGAGGAGCCTGTGGTCAACCTTGGCCTTAGCACCTATTTGCATTTTTAAAACTGAAAAGGCTTCAAGATGGAACACTTCCCTTTAAAGTTGCTCTCTTATGCTCCATCTTACTTGTACAGTATATAATATGCAATTTAAATAAATTCTTAGAGTAATTAGTAAACCTGACTGGTCTTCTAATGCATTGGCATTTGAGAATACACTAAAATAGAAGATTAAACATTCGGAATGTTGCCTAGCATTTCTGGGGATACGAGTTCAGGGTTGAGCTTTGCAATTTAGTTTTGCACTAATGTTTGTTTTGTATACAGCAGCCTTCTACTATAGGCATAATTATTTATAATTGCTGATAATTAAGAACTATGCTAATCGCCTGGACTCTGCTCCCTGAGAACATTTGGAAGTAGTATTTCTAATCATTAGATGTTTTGCAGGGTAAGGAGGAGGAATTCGAGTTACCAAAATCCAGCTGAAGTGTTATCATCTAGATCTGTTAAAAGACAGAGAATCAGGGGTCTCTGGGCTGAAACATGCCTCTTATACTCTGACCGTGTTACAGTTCTCTTTTGAAGCAAAACTGATCTTTATAGCAAGTGAACATGGAAGTGAGAGTTGCTGCTTTGCACTACTGAAGCTACAGTAAATTTTGTCACTCCTCTAGGCTCTAAGGGTTACGTGTACTCCATTAGAATATTGTGCTTCAGGTTGCTTGTCTGCTGGGAAATCATGATTGCCGGCAGAGCACGGGGATGGCAGGGGAGTGTGAGGCTGGAGAGCAGCAGCCTTGCTGCCCCTGCCATGCACCTCAGCACCAGGCAGCTCGTGTTCCTATAAACGCTGAGTGAAGGAGGACAAAGAAACCTTTATTACACTTTAAGTACCTGAAGGTTAAAATTTAATAATGTGCTCATTTTAAAAAATATGAATCGACTTATTTTTAGACTTAATGAAACAGAGCCTGAACCAGTTAGGTGCTGTAGCTCTGCAGTCTGATCAGGCCTTCAAATTGGAAAACAGCAAACACATCCTGCAACTTTGTGACTCAGCTGATAGGAACTAAGATGATTTGCTTTTTTTCCCCTTCTTAAAAAAATAAAATTCCAGGAAGGTTGACTCTCATTCAGCTCCAGTTAGGTTAAGAGATTTGCAGAATTTATTTCTTTGTAAATTTTGTGGGAAAAAAGCTTACTTCTGAACCTCCAGGTTTTCTGTAGTACAGTTTATTTATGCAAAACCAAATAACTTCATCTGATTGGCTGTATTACAGGTACTCGAGCAGCATATACTGACTTAATCATTGCCTTATGCTTAGCATTATGTAATTGTGATGCATGCTCACATACTTTCATGATGTGTAAGCTTGCAGAAGAGGAAGGGTACCTTGTTTTGTATTGGTAGCCAGATAAAACCCTGGTTTTGGAGCTCTTCAAAATCTGATGAGGCAGCATTATTTCCCTGATGGAGCCATTAAATGTTAATATACTAACAGCCCCTAAAACATCATCCTACTGAGTGAAAGAGCACTTGAAATTAATCAGTTGGCTTTATGTTGGGTACTCAGCATCGTTTTCCCTTCCCTTAATTTAGATCGTTCCCACATTAAGTCATCACTGGGTTAAAGGAGTCTTTGACATTTTCCCACACTTCATATTTGAATCTCTTGGGTGTGAGAGAAGTGATCCAGGATTCACAATGTGCTGCCCCCTGTGTGAGCAGCAGTAACACACCAGCCCTCCCTACTCCAGGGAGAAGGAAATGTAATTCCCAGGATGTATTCTGCAATATTCTCATTACTGTTTAGCAACTTTACTAATCTGTGTGGATTTTTTCCCCCTACTGCTATATTTTCAATGCTATATACTTGAAAAACCCACTCAAATAAGCTTCTTCTATAAAATGCCAAGAATGCTTACTCTGTTCAACAAATACGTGTTTGCACAGACATTTCTCCTCCCAGTATGCAAGTCTTACATAAATATGAAGTGTTCTCATAGAACTCTTGTCTTTGTGTATATTTCAGTAGAGCAATCCCGTTCACTCAGTATTAAATGTAAGGTTGCACTGCAATAGATAGGCAAGTCCTCGAGCTTCTGAGTATTCAAAATGAAAGTATTAGTGGTGGTAGCTCTGATGGGCTACCATTAGAGTACATTGAGTTTTATTCATGTGGCACTTGAGATCCATCTGGGATACACTGGGTACGTTTGCTTCTTTTCCTCACCACACTGTGTTGCCTGTGACTACTTTTCCCATTATTTTTCAGTATTAAGGTCACTAACTAGTTTGTTGTCCATACATGGTATGGGCTGAAGGTAAAGCCAGGTACTGCCTCAACTCATGCATTCAAGTGTGTGAAGTTCTGCCATAAACCTGCTCCAGCTTCTGTTGTTGTCTACAGGAAGATGATGCACCTCTTCATCCCAGCCAGGGCAGCAGCCATGTACATAGGGCTGTTGCCTCATTTGCCTGTACTTCAGGCTGAAATGTAATTTAGTTCCCATAGAAGTTCATCACTTGCTAAGTATAATGCCAACAATGAAGGGAACATTGAAAGCAATAAGCTTAATTCTCTTCGAGAAAGCACTCGTTTAAAGAACAATTAGTGCTTCTTTGAGTGGGAATTGCAGAAAAAAAATTGAGCAAGTATGAAGGAACAATTTTAGCAAGTTTTAAGTTTTATAGGAAACATAATAATACAGGAATACAGCACTATTTTTATTAATATTAGTTAGCTTATTCCCCCCCTCAAAGGGGAGTGGGTATCTTTTAGGTGCATTCCTGATGTTCCTTCTCTTTAAATGGTATCATTCCTCACAGTTTTAAGCAGTAGTTTCTATTCTAATAAAGCTTGACAGCAGAAATATTAACCCTTTATACACAGGCTGACATTTTTTATTAGACTATACAGAAGGACTACTATAGTTTTGTAATCTAAAAAGCATTGTACTTTGACTTCTCTTGGGATTTTAGACTTTGTTCAGTGTTACTATTTAACTAATGCCTGGACAGTTTTCAGTTGGAGGCAAGATTTTGCTTCCTGCTGGGCAAGAGTAAATTTTAGGTAGGTATGGCCAGAGAAACAATTATGTTGTTGTCGTCTAGATTGCAGTCTTAAGCAGCTGTGTTGCAAATACACACTTAAATTACTACTGTAATGCAGGAAGTTGGACTCTCCAAAATGCATTCCTTATTTTTCCTCCCACCCTAGCTTTTGGCCAGTTTACATCTCTTACCTAGCTTATCTTCTTATCAGAGATGGATCAGTGTTGATGCAAGAGTGAAGGGGAAACAGACGTGGGAAGGGAGGAACTGCAGGAGGACCTGCTTAGTTCTGCTTAGCATGACTTGAAACCACAAGGCAAGAAGATGGGGGTGAGGAGAATCCCAAATTAACTTTGAGTTTAGGTTTTATCAGGCAGTATCAGATCACTTATTTGTGGAGAAAACCTTTGAATCTGATTTTCCAATAAAGTTTTGGATTGCATACAAGAAGCTTCAAGGTTAGAGGCACAGAGTTACAAAGGAATGATCTAGTATGAGAATCCAGTATTAGAGTTATTAGAAAGGAGGTGTCACAGGTTATAATCATCTTTAAATCTTCGATCAACTGAATAGGTTATACTATATAGTAAACAGTTTAATTAGTACTGCAGATCACCATGTCTCCTACTGCTTTCAATAGTGCAGAAGTAACCTGGCAGCCAGCGTGTGCCTACTGCACAAAGGAAAAACACACTTCAGTTATCTGGTTGTTTCTAGCCTTGTTAGAAAGATTTTTACAGCTTAATCATAGTCCTCTCAGAACAATGGATCAAATCAGATCATATGGTACCTGAATGTTAACTTACATTGCTTTTATTGGTTCAGTGTTTTCTGTAAAGCTTTAGAATTAAAGTTCTCTTAGCCTAGTTTAATATATGGTATGGAAGAAGTTAACACTTCTAGGAAATATTTTATGGGGAACTTAATACTCATAGCATGCTTAATACATGAAGGAGGGATGGTAGATTCAGCCTACAGGAGTTACTGAATGCTTATGGCTTTGAAATGAAGTTAATTTGTCTGCGATGTTTCAGACAAAGAAACACCCTAGTTGTTCCTCCACACTGTCACCTCCCTAGTTCAGAGGCATTATCTACTAGCACCTTCTGGAGTTGTTTGGATCATTAACTGCCTTGTAGCCCAACTTCCACCTTTTATTTTGCTCTAACTTAAGAGACTTACCGTTATAGGGCTGCAGCCTTTTCTCATCCTTCTGCAGAGATCAGCGTAGCAGAAACAATTTGGCCCTCAGGCAGCTCCTCCAGCACTTCCTTTGTAGCCACTAACTTCTCTTGAGCCCATGCTCCCTGTGGCACTGGTGCTTTGGCTATAAATGCTCTTCAGCATCAGAGCTGCACCTGCTTAATGGAGCAGCACACCCACTCACATAGCTGCTGGTAATCACACCTCTTTTCTCAAAAACAACAGCTAGCCCAGTTCTCAACCACCTGATTGCGCTCATTGCTTTAAACTGGAGAGATGGGCAGCACAGGTGCAATTCTACCCTGTGGGAATTTGGTTTGTCTCTAGCAGTCCTGAGAGAAGCCCAGCTCAGTGCTCCATTATCCATTTGTTGCATTAGTCACCCTTGTCAGCTCTTCTAACAGTTTGGCCTTCCTTGACTTGGCAATCTTCAGTATTTTTCTTCCCTTCATTTCTCTTTTTGCTCTCTTTCTCTCAGAGCCATTCATGCAAACAAAGGCATAAAATTGTGTCTCCATTGAAGACTCCCGATCTGATTTCCCATGTCTTGACATCACCAGCCTGGTTTAGCTCAGCTCCCGTGGGGTTAGGAGTGTTAATTCTGCATTGGGATTGAGTGTCCAGAGTAGGAATGGGCAGCTGTCCTCGTCAGCTCTCAAGCAATTTTGTGTCTCAGCTTTTAAATTTAGTTCTAACAACCTGGTACAAGATAGTAAACAACTTAATTTGGACTTAAACAAAATCACATGCCCTCTTCATTGAATTTTGGTTGTGTGGAATGCATTCTGGTATCTGTCCTATCTTTGTTGATAAACCATTCTCCCTTGCCAACTAAGTGGTGTGTGTAACAACAGCTGAGTATTCCGTGTTGCTTCCCCCAGTCTGTGCAACTGAAAATTACAGGTGGTGTAAGCTCTTTTGAAAATGAGATCACTATGTCAAGTTACATTATTAGGGCTGCACTTATCAAAGGCTTTAAGGTTGTCCAGCACCGTTGTATGCCTCTTAAAATTGCTTTAGTCTGACAAAACTGTATCCCTTCAGCTGAGGCTTACCTCAGCAGGTTCTAAATTTGGAATGGGGGAGGTAGGGAAAGCAGAGGAGATGATGATTTGCAGAAAGCAGTGATTTATCCAACTACTCCCTGCTGTGAAGTTTTGAAATTTAGTTCAAGGTATCACATTTGTGTTTTACGACGGCCTGTGCAACATGACCCACATTTGGCCTGGCTGTCAGGGCCTGGGAGATCTTCAGCTCTACCTGGTGAATGAAGGTGCACAAAGATCTGGTGGGATGGCTTCTCCAGCACCAGCAGCTGGGTGCCGTCCTGCATCAGTACTGCTCAGTGCAAACAGGACTGCTCATCTTGCTGCTTTTTCTGGTCCTGTGTGATCCTATGCTCGGACTTTCTGCTTTGAAATGCAGCACTGGGAAAGGACAACCCATCGAACAGGAATGCTGAGAATGGGTCAGATGGTGATGCTGGCAGACTGGCAGCACGGGCTCACCAGTATCCTGCTCACCAGTATCCTGCGTTAAAACCTTCAGTTAAATCTCATCAGTCGTGTTACTGTGCATTAACAAAACCCACTGGAAAAGTATGTCATCCTCTTTTGGTAGCAGGGAGTCATGTAGTGCTGGTACCAGCAAGTCTGTTAATTAGTGCATGTGATTGACTGTGCTCTGGGGAGTATTCGCATTTCCCGTACTGAATGAGATTTCTGTCTCTAGTACTACCTGCTTTAGTTTTCAGAAAGTGGAGCACGTTTATTAAGTGCAGGAACTGCAGGAAGAGAACGCATCAGATGGGTGAGGGAGGGGAGCAGTCCCTGGAAAAGCACTGCAGCAGTGCTCTGTGCAGTAATGGCCTTTGTGAAAAGCATGCTCATTCGTAGCAGTTCCAGAGGAGATGCCATATATATTGTTTTGCCATCTGTGATTGCACTCGTTAGATGGCTACTACAAGTTAGTTATTTTTTTACCTTTCTGGTGATTTTCAATTGAGTTCTACCTATTTAAATCAGCTTGGTTTAAAAAGAGAGCAGAACACTTAATGGTTTTAGCATCCTCAGAGCTCAGGTATCACCATTCTTTAAGGAGCCTGTCCCAGCTGCTATTTATAATCTCATTGCTTTACCCATAATGCACTTCTTAAAGAGGAATTTCTTTTCCCTGGGTGGAGCTGATTTTGGAGTAGGGAGTTGGATAGGGAAAAGGTGTGAATCAGTAGAAGAGCTGTTGCTTTACAGTATACAGTAAGCACTTGGGGCTGAGGAACTTTTGTTTTAACGAAGTCACTGTGTTTTGTTTTTTAATGTTATTAAAAACGTTTTTAATAATAAATAATTTCTATTAAATAAATGGTAATCAGGTCTGGTTGAGGTTTATTAGCTGTTAACGCTCTAGAGAAGTGCAGTGCTTTTCTGATGTACTTGGTGCCCAGGGCTGAAGAACAGACTTGATAGAAAGCCTTGCTAGGTGCAGTAGCTGGGTGTTATCCGGGTGTCAGCTGCACAGCTTCTTCTCTGGGTTGCTGTTACGTGTTTTGCTCTAGCAATTGTATCATATTGCTTGTAATGTGTTTGTAAGTGTGTTCTGAGTTACTGTTGTTAAACTTATTTATTGCATGTAAATCATTTCTGTGGTTCATGGCTTGTGTTTCTCAGTGTGGGTGCTTCAATTTAGGATGGGGAACTCTTGGTGATAAAAGCTCTTATGTATGCATGGAACTGCTGTAGCATTCTTTCATTTGTAGTAAAAATGATGTACATTGAGAGTCCTTTGTAACCTTTAAGCAAGCAACTAACGTGTAAGTTAACACAGTATTTATTTAAATCAAGGTATGTCTAAGCTGTTTTCTCTTTTCAACTGTCTGAATCCTAAATATTTTTTTCTTGAAGAGGGAAAGAGACAGGAATGCCTTTTTTTCATTCCTTCTCTGTGCCTGGAGGTGGTACTGGTCTGCTGCCATACAGGAATGCTGGAGGGAGGGCTCTGCCTAGAGGAATTTTTGGCGATTCTCTTCCACTGTCCGCACTGGATTGTGGTAAAAAAGAAGCATTGACTAGAATCGTTTCTGAATTTCTTATGCAGAATGATGAGGAATGAGAGTGAGAGAAGTTAAAATCAGTTAGATGTTTAACAGTAAAACTTAACAAACTGTCAGAATCTCTGCATTACAAATAGTGATTTTAGACTCAGAAGAGTAGGCTAAGGCTTGGACTAGGGGGCTGTTGTGCAGGCTTGAAGAATTGAGAATCCATTTAGAATTACTCTTTTCTTGGTTGCTGAATCTGTGTCATCAGCTGAGATTTGCAGTAAGCCTGGAAATGATGGGTAAACAAGAATAGTAGCAGATGTTTTCTGTATTATATATGAGGGGGACTCTGGTTGTGGTGGTGGTGTACATCAGTTTCTGAAGTCTCGTTGTTTAAGGGTCCAGATATGCTTATTGTTTTAAGCAGCTTTGTCTAGTAGGGGTTGCTGGAGCGTCTACTTCTGTAGGCCAATGGTGAAGGAGACTGCGGTACGATGGGATGTTTGCAGAGCAGGAAGCACATATGAAAGGTGTCAGGGCAGAGTGATTGTATTGCATTACAGACGTTAAATTATTGGGGGCTGAGGTCGGATTTTGTCTGTCGTTCTAATACCATCAGATCTGAGCTCCTCTATTCTTGTAGCAGGTTTTCACACTTACAGATGGATGCAGATTATCTTTAAATATTTGGATTGAATGTCCGATACAATACTTAACTGTAAAATGGAAATTACCTTGTAAAGAATTCTTGGTATAAGATGTCATAATCCGTTGTTGTTTTGTATTGACAGGAATGCCCAAGGAAAAGTACGATCCACCTGATCCACGGAGGATGTACACAATTATGTCCTCAGAGGAAGCAGCCAATGGAAAGAAATCACACTGGGCAGAGTTGGAAATAAGTGGTGAGAAAGTGGGGAATGATCCTCAGTTAAGATTTCAGTGCAATGTAAGAGCAGCCTGCACAGTACAGGCTTGAACAGAAAACATAGGGAGTGTGAAACAGCTGTAGAAAAGAATTTCTAAGCTCGATGTGGTACATTCTGTGATGAACTGGAAGAAGCAATAACAGAGGCTTTATGCAGAAATTTTGATGAAATAAGGAATTTCTTAAAAAGATTACTATTTCTAAATGGCTGTTCAATAGAGAACTTTGTAGAAAGCAAATAGACTTCTAACTGGGAAGGAGTCTTCCAGATCACTGAATTTGTGTCTTGCTTCAAGTGCTGCATGCCTTTACACGTGAATAGCATTACTCACTTGAAGGTTACAGATGCAGAAACCTAGTTAAATGCTGCTTCAAGAAGCATTAATTTAGGCTTGGATATCCACTTGGACATCTGCTACCTATGCATAGAAAATGCATTAAGTAATAGCTCCTTCCTTTCATGCTTTGTGATCTCACTATAGACTGATTCCAGCCCAAAGAAATGTAGGTGGTGAAGAGAACATATAAATCCTTTCAGCTTCACAGGTTTCTTTGATAGCAGTCACCTGTTTGCATTTAGAGGATAGGAGAGAAGGAGAAGCTGTTAATGCTGTTTTTAAAAATGCAGAGGAATACTGATTTGTATTTAAAAACCTTTCAAAAAAAATTCTTAATAAGCATTACAGGAGAATGAATCCTTGAAGGAATTGTATGCATTTGCCTTGCAAAATAAAATGTGACAGTGTCTTTGTTCCATTAATGAGCACACTGTCTTTCCCTTGCAAAATACTTGGTCATCTACTACAGAAAGCCACAAATGCTTTAATTGCTTTTATTATAATCTCAGAGCTCTTTGCTGCAGGCTTTTGTGTACTAGCCACTCTCTTGTAGCTCTCTGGCAGTTACACCTGTATTAAAGATTTTGTTACCAGGGACTGCCTTCCAGGTACTCATGTATCAGTGTAGCTTTCCCCAGGCACTAAATGTGAGTTGTTTCCTTAAATAGAAGGAATTATTATTTGTATACATTGGTGTATTTATTAACGATGCTGCTCTTAATGTTGGGTTTTTTAAGGGCTTTCTCAGTTTTTTAACCTCAGAGAAACCAATAGTGGTGCTCATCTTTCAGTGCTGTTGGCACCAGTAGGTGATTCTTGAATGAAGAAATGAAAAGAGAGCTCCTCCTGGGGAGAAAAATCTTGGAGAGAGGAAATGTTTTGAGACCTTCTTCTGATTATATCTCACATTGTTTTTGTGCTGTGATATAAAAGTCTTGATTCTGTAACACGCTTGCACCTTTCAGTTGATACAAAAATTATACCTTTAAAAAAAATCTCTGGCAGTGGTATATTCAGCTTTTAGTTGAATGCCAGATGGAAATTCATGTTCTCAACCAGGCATTTTGGTCACCCCAAATATAGTACTTCTGTCTGTTCCTGGCTGGATGAATGCCATAGAACAAAGATTTTTGGTTTGAAAGATGTTACACAGACATAAGGGGAAAACTGAAGAGCCATCTCATATCCTATATATAAACAGTAATTGAAGAAATATTTCTTAAACATCTATTAATTATTGAGGGGATGGTCAGTAAATTGTTGTTTCGTATGAAACTTGAGAAAATACAAATGCTTAGTACTTAAGTCTACGTTGTTTTTTCCTCAATCCTATGTACAGTAGTGCTTAATTCTTTGAATCAGTGATTGATTGATTTTTATTTTTATTGTTTTTAAATTTTTTTTCTTCACCTTCCTTCTACAGGGAAAGTGAGAAGCTTGAGTTCATCGTTGTGGACGCTGACCCATTTGACAGCTTTGCATCTCAGTGACAATTCCTTATCCCGTATTCCTTCAGACATTGCCAAGCTTCATAATCTGGTGTATCTGGACCTGTCCTCTAATAAAATTCGCAGTTTACCAGCAGAGCTCGGAAACATGGTGTCACTCAGGTATGTGATTTTTTTTAACAGGAGTTAAACAGCTATTATCTTTGTAGGAACAGCTTGGGTTTTGGCTTAATAGTGTTGTTCACGTAAATGAAAAGCATAAATTAATTCTCTCTTCTTGTTTTTTTCACTTGTTCTGTGATACTCTGTTCTGATGTATGACAGTACATATACATAATGAGCTCTGGAGGTGCTGAGTTTGACAGCAGTCACCCATTTTATGTCTTTCCAAGTCACATTTCCTCTTCTGTGCATCTCTTTCCAAACCCTTTTACAAATCTTTCTGGAGTTATCTAAGAAATAATAATACACAAAAAAAATTGCCTTTAACTCATTGCAGTGTAGGAGAAAGGTCTGATTAAACATTCACTTTGTATGAACTACTGTTTTTCCTATTTATTCATTATTCCTAATAATATCAGTTCTTATTCTCTGGGTTTAATAACTAATGCAGCTTTTCTAATATCATCTCCTTCCCACCTTTGCTATCATTTAACTTCATTCCCATGCAAATTAAGGAGGAACAAAATATGTACTATATGCAACTTTTCCACTGAATTTTATAATGTTTAGCTCCTCTCGTGGAATGATACCTCCTTTTGGAAGTGGAACATGAATGGTGATGAGTATTTGTGTTACAGTTAAGGCTGCAACATTTTGTTTGCAGAACACTATTATGTGAAAATGTAAATGACATACAAAAGTAAACATCTGCAAGCAGTATTCTTCTGCCCTTGACCTGGAAAAAAAGAACACCTTATTATTTGGTTTATAACCTGCACTGACTTCATTAGTTTTGATTTTTTGATGTTTATGGTCAGCTTTGTTGACCAGGGAACCCTGAGTCTAAAAGTAACTAGAATTCTATTGGAAGTAAAGAAGAAGAAAATGGAATAATGGTCTGCCAGCACAGCTTTGATGAAACCAGGGGCCAAGCAAGTTTGTACATAGAAATATTAGTCACTGCATTTTATTCTGTTTTAGCAAAGAGCACTCTGCTGGGGAGGATAAAACTAGCTGGTGAAATAGGTACCAAAAGCTCAAATTTCAAAGTAGTTCACATCTCAAGCTTAATGGTGAACTGAGGAGCTACTTTTTAGAGCATAATTGGCAGCTTTGTTTTGTAATGTGTTGTATAGTTGTTTTCAGATGTGAAGTAATCTGTGTTTTCAAAAATAAGTTTTGCATTAAGGTTTCAGTTAAAAGCAGTTTAATTAGTGTTACCTTCCTTCTCCCTTTTATCCACTCCTTGGATGTTGTGAGCTAGCACCCTAAATATACTGGTATATTTTCAAATTCATCTTTGTACTTCATCAGCATCCTTTTAGTTTCATCAGTCTTTTTCTTTCCTTTTACAGTGTTGCTTTAAAATTAATACTCATTACCTGAAGTGAGCTTACCCCTGCGTAGTCATCAGTAGTGTCAGAAGATATTATGCCATCTTCACAACACTTTTCCAGTTTGTTCTGATTCTCTTCTAAGTCCTCAACCTCTTTTCAGTACAGAATGAGTGTGAAATGTGTTGCTAGGGCCTAGGATCAGACCAGCGTTGTGTTTGTGACAAAAGCATAGCACCGAAATCCAGATCTCTAGACGTGAAAAACTAGTGCATTAATCCACTGCGCTCTCTCTGTCCTCAGTAATTGCAGCTGATCCATGATTTCTTTTCACTGTGCTGAAAGTGAAGAAAAATCCGTAAGTGCATCCTGTGTGATAGCTCTCTGCAGGTCTCAGCTGTGCTGTAGTTTATGTTTCAGGCTGGCTCTTACTGCAGATGCTTCCCATAGTTTCTGGGAAGTTTTTCAAACTAACAGTATTTCAGCACGGGGCATTGCTAATATCCTGAGCCACGGAAGTAATTTGTGCTCTCACATTTTAGAATTGGTAACAGGTCTTACAACTCCCACATCTGGAGAGCTGTGTTTGGGCTGTATCGCAGAGCTCACCCAAGGCTCATTGCATCTCCCTTTTTTACTGCAGGTACTTGAAGGAGGAGGTGTCAGAGGGAGCAGTAAGATGTCTGATCTTTGAGGAGAGAGGAAAAATGAAGTAATTGTAACATGCTATCTTGGAGAGCTCAGATCTAAAACAGATTCTCTTGATATGCTTGAAGGGGCTAGTGGAGTTTGCTGTGATCATCTGTGCTGTACAGGAGGAGTTCCATGCACGCATAGATCATTAGAGAAAAAAAACTCTTTCATCCAGGAGAGAAACAGTGATGACACCCTACTGCCTTGCATTCTTCCATTTCACTCATTTTTCACTAGAAGATTGAGAGTAACTATATCTTTTTATAATACATATATAATGTCTTTTTTTTTCTTTTTTTTAACGCTTCAGCAGTGCTTCCTAAAGAATAAATTAGGACGTTCTTAATCTCATATGGAATGTTATCTCTAAAAAATACTATCTATTTAAATGTTAAGTGTCTATGGAAGTGCTGAAAACTGTTGGGAAAGTTGACGTTTTCAGATTTTTTTTTCCTGTAAATAATAGTATTTATTTATTTACCTGCTGTGCCTTGTTTATACTTAAAAACCCAAGAATGACACAGTGGGCTTCTGAGTTAGTCTGAAATGTGTGTTTTCCACAGCAGAATTTTCACATATTAAAAAAAATAACTGCAGACCAGTCGACAAGGTGTGCTACAGCCTGTCCATCAGCTAAGTAATGACTTGCCATTTCTAGATAACCAGACAATTAAAAACAACATCCCCTCCTTTATCTTCCACTGCTCCACGCCCCAGAGTATCGGTGAAACAAACCCCTTTATCTTTAGCACTGTTTCCAAATCTGCACTGAATCCAGGTGATATTTTGGAAGTCATTGGTAGAGCTGACTTTTGCAAGGCTTGAGGAAGAGATGTTTCTTTCTTTTTCAAATGCTGTCTCACAGAAATCTGAAGTAAGCAGATTTATATTGGAAATTGTGTGCAAAGTCTTCAACTTAGATTGGGACAGTTTTAAGAAATTCTAAAGCTTGCTAAGAAATCTGTTTTTTCTCTGCCCAATTGATTGTTATTTCAGAATTCAGGATATGAATTCTGCTCTTGTGTCTGTTCTGCAACTTTGGAAGTTAAAAGGGCACTTTTTGTTTTAACACTGAAGTTATGAAAACAAACAGTGTTGGTGAGAAACACAACTCATTTATTTTTTGTGTGTGCCTGGAAATGTGTATGCAGCAGATCAGTATACACTTTGCTTCCATGACAAAAGCAGGCAGCTTAACAGAGGGAATGAAATTACCTGGGAGGCATGCACACTGCTTTTTTAAAGTGTAAACCAGTGCTCTCAAGAGACCTTATCCAAAAAGAACTGTAACTCTGCACTAACACGGTAACGTCCTAGCTCTAGTAGTGCTACCATGGTCCTGGGTTTTTTGCTTACTTGTTTTCTGGGATATAATTTACTATTATTTGGCCTTTAATCACAGCTGAGCTGTTTCACGGCCTGGTTTGTCAGAGCTGTTACTGCTTGATCACTGGTAGTTACTAAATGCTTTAGTGATTGTTAATGTTTATGATACTTCTGACTCGTTAAGGTGAACTGGCCAACTGCTGCTTTCCTCCTCACCTCACTGTGATATGCATTCTGTCTGTGCCTGTGTGAGTACAGCAGAATTTCCCTGATGCTGCTCAGTGTTCAAGTTTGTTTGTTTTTATTTATTTTTCTTCCTATGTTGTGGTTTGTTAGTGTATTGTTTCTCTTTTAGTTACTTGTACTGTAGGCTGCTGAAGACAAACTGCGGTCTGTTTTCAGCCCTATATGATTGTTACTCTGTCTACAGGGAACTACATTTAAATAACAACCTGTTACGAGTTTTACCTTTTGAGCTGGGAAAACTGTTCCAGTTACAGACTTTGGGTCTGAAAGGTATTACTACTTTTTCTTGGTATCTGTGCTTTGTTTAATGATGTGACTCCTGCAATGTAAGGGCTGTAGACTGCTAATTCATGAACGTTACTGAGTAGCAATCCCAGACTTAGCTGCTTACCCTGCTTTTATAAACATTGTTCAGTAATTGTTAAAGAGAGGAACAGGAGTCAGTTGGGTGAAATCCTCCATGTGTAAGGAAGCTTCTCTTTCTGCAGAGCAAGAAGCTTTCTGTTGCTAGCACAGCAATTGGATGTGGTGCTTGTTTCAGTAACAGGCTACATTAGTAGGGTTTTGTGGGGTTGAATACTTGAGATTTGAAGCTTGATAGATAATAGATTTAGTATCTTTTCTCAGAGATGCTGGCTTTAAACACTGATAAATTCATACTGAACCAGTATATTTTATTCAGCACTTCTGTAAATGTGTTTGCAGGAAATCCACTCACGCAGGACATTCTGAACCTTTATCAGGAACCAGATGGGACAAGAAGGCTACTGAACTATTTGCTTGATAATTTGGCAGGTACTGCAAAAAGAAGTAAGTGATCATTCTTAAAAGGTTTATTCCTGCTGTGTAAAATAAATAGGATTATCACTTTTGTCTGTGCTTTAAAATATTTCCATAGTTTCAACAGAACAGCCACCTCCAAGATCTTGGATTATGTTGCAAGAACCAGACCGTACAAGACCAACAGGTACTGTAGTGCTTCAAGGAATTTTTGTTCATTTTATATAAAATGCTGCTCTCTGATATCTAAAAACTTGGTTGCTTAAATTAACCAGTCATCTTGCCCAGTGCTGACAGCCAGTTGTAGTAGTCCCATCCTAACTGGAACCTCTGCTTCAGATTTTGGTATAATTTCCTTTTAGTTAGCATACTCTTCACAGAATCTGAAATTACTGTCCAAAGTGAGTGGGTTAGTTGAATTATAACAGGCTTAATGGAGCATTTGTTGAAGAATAAAAAATTGAAGATCGTGATTATAATTCCTCAGAAAGGTAAACATATTTCTTTTGAGTTCCCCATGTGTCCTCTAATTCCACACTTTCTTGCTGTTTGCTCTCAGGTTGTGTTTAATTGTTTACTATTTTTTTTCCTGCATGAATTGTTTAAAATAAAGCCTTTTCTATTCATTAGAATACAGACTTTTATATTTAACAAAACCAAATATCCCTGCTGCTAGGTGATCTGTAGTCTTGCCTCAAACTGTCTCATATCCCTCCCATCCCAAATTAATGTGGGGAAGCAGATGTTTCTTTTCTTTATGTGTAAATTGTAAGGTTTTTGAGATAAAATAAAAACACAATTTTGTTTCTACCTATACTTGTGTTCTGTGGGAAGGGTTCCTTGCCTTAACTGTGAATCAGTGAAATTATGTGAATCTGTTACAATTGGTGGTATGAATTAGGATAAATTTGCTAGCTATGCTAAAATATGTAGAGTCCTCAAACAGATCATTTAAAATCTGTTTGAAACTCCCTTTAAAGGCTTTTCTCAGTAATGCACCACTTATTGTAAAGTGCATTTTCTTTCTGTTGTATATTGCATTAACCATATAAAGAGTTGTTTTGATTTTTGGTTTCTAAGTACATGTTAGTAAATGGCTCCAGAAATACCATCTTGGGGGTAATTTATCCTCCTGGAAGGACTAGAAGATGCTTTCATAGTGTAGGTGCAGGTACTGCGTTTTAGCTGAAGCAGATCATAAAATCATCAATTCCTAAGTCTGTGGAAGACAGAAGAAAATAATAGTATGTTTTTTTTGTTGTTGTTGTCAGTATGTAAGTAACATTATTGCCCTGCAGCCTTGTTCTCTGTCATGTGTTACAACGTACTTTGTGATAAATACGCTACCCGGCAGTTGTATGGCTACTGTCCATCTTGGGCGTTGAACTGGGAGTACAGAAAAAAAGCCATTATGCAGGAAATCCTGAGCTGCAATGCTGACATCATAAGTCTTCAGGTAAAAATTACGCTATTATTTCTTTTTCCCTTTCAGTTCTCACGTGCTGGTTTCTCTGTATTAAATATATTTGCTGTAAATTCTGTGTTTTCAAAACGCCCTGAAATCAAAAGGGGGGGAAAAAAAAAGTGATGTTTATAACAGTATTTACTGCTTGACATCAAAAGAATGCTTCTCAGCCCACACAGTTGGAATGTGAACCAGCAGCTGCTGATCAAAGAAATGTATGTGGGGGTGTCTTTGTGTGTGCATGTGAGGGTATAATTGACACATTTTCAAATAAAAGGCTTAGGATAATCATAACTCTGGGGATTACAGAAGTTCATTTATATTTTCTTCTTAAAATAGGAATATTGCTCTCAAATTTGCATTCTCTGTTGTACTTAATTCTTAGGTGTTTTTTTTCCCCTAAATCTAATTTGAAAGTGATTTGCACTTCTGAAGAGTCTAAATAATATCAGTCCTGTGTGTTTTGTTAATAGTAGATTCATGGTGTGCTGTGTTCTGACTTATAGGAGGTTGAAACTGAGCAGTACTACAGTTTTTTCCTGGTAGAATTGAAAGAACGTGGTTATAATGGATTCTTCAGTCCAAAATCAAGAGCTAGGACAATGTCAGAGCAGGAAAGAAAACACGTTGATGGTTGTGCAATATTTTTCAAAACAGAAAAGTAAGTGATTTGATTTATGAAGCCTTCCATTGTGTCTTGCTCGTTTTCACATAATTTCTCAGGTCACTCTAAAGTCAAAACGGTTTGGCATTACTTACCCTTTTTGTATCTAATTGGTATTAACAAGTTAAGAGTTCACTAAATTATGCTTCGAATGCTGCCATTAGGCATTAAAGAATAATTTCCTAAAAAGACAATTATAATTTTATAATTATAAATATATAATAAAAATAAAAATAAATAATAATATAAAATTATAATTATAAATTATAATTATAAAAGAATGCTTTTTAATTATTTAAAAAGAATAGAAATCTCTAAAATCACTGAAATGAGGCTGCATGCAGGGTCATAGCTTTCCTTCCTTTCTTCTGCTTCCATTCCTTTGTGTCCACAGTGGTGCCAGAAACAATTATTTTAGTTGCTATTAAACTTTGAATGTTTGAACTGGAGTCTTATGCAGAATCAAAACCAAGCACTCTTTCAGTAGTTTCTCCTTTTAAAAAATGAACGTTTTAATTTAAATCAGCTTAATATCTTTAAAGTAAAAAAATAAATAAAACAACCTAGGAAAACAGTATCCTTTTGATTTCAGCGAATGATCTTTATGAAATTATAGGATGGGCTGAGTCTTTCTGATCCTAAAAGTGTTTGAGCTTTAATTAAGAGGAGGATTTATCTGTAACGTTTCCTTTGGTAACTGTCTACTGAGGAAAGTGTATATGATGTTCCTCTTTCAGATTTACTTTGGTTCAGAAGCATACTGTTGAGTTCAATCAACTAGCTATGGCAAACTCAGAAGGCTCAGAAGCTATGCTGAACAGAGTTATGACAAAAGACAACATTGGAGTTGCTGTATTATTAGAACTGCGAAAAGAATTGATAGAAATGTCATGTAAGTGCTGTTTAATTTTTTAGTACCCTGTATTTTGTAAATGAAAACAAAAACAACCATATCGTTACTTGACCCATACATCTTTTCCTCAAATCTTCTTTGTGAATAAATTTCTCTAAGCATACAGTGTGTTAACTTATATTCACTTTTAGAATCTAGTTTCCTTTTCACTGTAATTTGTGCTGGAAACAAAAGAAATACTTCACTTTGAGGGATTCTATTGGAGACACAAATGTATTGGAGGATGAGTTGATATTAGATTACTCATCAGCTAAGTGTCATTTAAATCACTTTAGTATTTAGTAATTGTAAGAGGAGTTGTGTAGCCCTCTTAAACTAAACATTAGTAATCCTTTTCATACAACTGGTATTTTTTTCTTCCCCTCAAACATCTTGTTTGAAACTGAACACAGTTAAAGATGATAGCATTTTCTGTTGCTGACTATGCAAGGTAAATATTTAATTTTAAATTTTAGCTGGAAAGCCACATCTTGGGATGGAAAAACAGCTCGTTCTTGTTGCTAATGCACATATGCATTGGGACCCGGATTATTCTGATGTGAAGCTGGTTCAGACTATGATGTTCCTATCCGAGGTAAAGAACATTATTGATAAAGCTTCTCGTAGTCTCAAGCCTGGTGTTGCAGGGGAACTTGGATCCATTCCACTCGTACTGTGCGCCGATCTCAATTCTCTGCCAGACTCTGGTAAGAGTACTATTCCTATTATTATTCTTTTTTTCAGGCTATTTCACGTGTGTAACAATTAAAACTCTTAAGGTCTCATTTTTTTTTAAAGGGCTTTTTAACCCAGGGAGTATGTTGTTTGATATTACAACCTCTAAAGGTGCTAAGAAAATAAAATGTTGATCTGCTTCTTTCATGACTGACTTCTATTGCCTGTGTAGTACTATAGCTCTATTTTGTCTTTTGGAATTATTTTGATTTTTGTCTTAAAATACAGGAATGGAATGCAAGAGAATGTCTTCCAGCATAACTGGCAATGTTTCTGTTGCAGATGACTGTGGGTTGTTGGGTTTTTTGATTTTTTTTTTTTTTAATGTGAAAATATATCTTCTTCTCTTTAAAGTTGCAACAGTACAATTGCTTTTTACTGCTCAAATGTTGTAGGACTTCTAAAACTCAGTACATCTCTTAGGAGAAAAGAATTCTACAGAGCTCTTTAACGTTATGCAGATTTCTTTGACTGTGGCAAACTTTATAAAATTCAAGAAAAGATTCAGTGAACCCCTTCTTGACTTTCTCAGAGATCCAGATTGAGTAGTGAACTCGAGCTATCCTTCTTTCTTACTGCTAAGTATTACATATAGTTATCTTCATCCTTGGTCCACCTTCCTTCTGGCCTCTCCTTGGCAACATCCTAGCTATTCCTATCAACCCTAACCTGATGTTATTGCTTAGCAGTGCTGGAAAAGGGATTCTCTATGTTGCCAAGAAGGCAAGTATTGGTGGTGCTTACTGTAGTGTACAGTTCATGTCTGATTGTGCCTTCAGAATACTTGGTCACTTCTTTCACCTTCCAGAACCCTAACATAGCTGTTCTGAAATTAAGAGGCACAATCATAGATTTTTTTTTCAAGGCACAAATCTGTTTTGCTTTGTAGCCTCTCTTGGCTTCTATTTTTTTTCCAATCAATGAATCTGTCTTTGTTATAGGTGGTTGCTCTTGTCATACTTAGACATTGTCTCGTGATATCTCTTGTAAGAACAACTGCTGACTGTATTGTGTGTGTTTAGGTTTTACTTACATAAAGCAGAAGATTGCACATACAGATCAAAGTAATACATGCATACTTTCTGAATGCTTGTTAATACCTTATTGTGTATGTGCCTCTCCTCTCAGGTGTTGTTGAATACTTGAGCACTGGTGGAGTGGAAACAAACCACAAAGATTTTAAGGAACTGAGATACAACGAGAGTCTTACTAACTTCAGTTGTAATGGAAAAAATGGAACAACAAACGGAAGAATTACACATGGTTTCAAGTTGAAGAGTGCCTATGAGAATGGTCTAATGCCTTACACAAATTACACGTTTGACTTCAAGGTAAGGACTTTGCAGTTGCTTTGAAAAAGTTTTCCATCTTGGAGTTTTATTAGAGGAAATCCATTAAGTTAATTGTTTAACAAAGAAGTTAATGTTTAAGTAGCTAACAGTAAGTTTGCCAAGTTCATTTAAAGCAATTAAAATGTATAGCAAACAAGGTGCCTAAAATTTCCATCTCCTGGAGACCAAGTTTTCCTTTCTCATATTGGTATAATAATAGTTCTGCAAGAATCAAAGCACTGTTATCCTTCCCTGTAAATAAGATCATGTATTCTAATACTCTTAAGCTAAATGAAATAGTGGAATTTGGGCAGGTAAGCTGCCAACTCTAAGGAAATAACCTGTGCTACTACTGGAAAAGAAAGATGGATCTGTTCTTCAGATTATTTTTCTCTGATTTTGAAGCTTTGTAGGAGGATAGAAATTACAGCTTCCAGAAGGAGAGCAGGGATGATGGCAGGGTTGAACTTTAATTTGTTTCCCTAATCTCTACTGGGTTACCCGTGGGGCAGGAAATAGAAGTCTCCTGAACTGAAGATAAACTGCAGAAAAGGAACGATAGCATTGCAGTTATTCCAAATACTGAATTCTTTTGTTTAGAAAAATAACCTGAAGACAATGTACTAATAATGCTATTTGTGTTCTTGTTTTAGGGTATTATTGACTACATCTTCTATTCTAAACCTCAGCTAAACATACTTGGCATTCTTGGACCTTTGGATCATCATTGGTTAATAGAGAACAATATAAGTGGTTGTCCGCATCCACTCATCCCTTCTGACCACTTCTCACTTTTTGCACAACTGGAGCTTTTGCTGCCTTTCCTGCCTCCTGTAAATGGAATCCATCTCCCTGGCAGGAGGTAGTTAAGTACATTTTAGAGGGTAACCTCAGTCTAACTTGTACAATTGTAAAATCTGAATATAGAGGAGTGAGGTATGGCCAACAGGGATTTTTTTTTCTTAATAATCTTAATCTTAAATCTAATTATTTGCTAAAGACATAGTAAAAGCCAGGTGCTATCAACAGACATAATTCTGAGCCCAATATACTTTGTATACTGTCGACAGCGATTGGTGCATTTGCACCTTTCTTTAATATGTTGCAGTTAACCTTCCTGTTTCTTTTATCCAACATGACATTTTCATGCCTTGAAATAGGGAATTGTTATACAGTATATTCTCTTTGCACAGTTATCTGTAGCACTACTTTTTTGAGGCCAGTAGGAACATCCACAGAACATTCTTCTGTACTTCACTCCCTCCTTTTTCAGACTTGTTTGTAAAATATAGAATTTGAATTTAGCCTTTATTGATTGTATATGAACAACAGAAAACCTGATTTATGAAATTTTGTACTTAAAAAAAATCAGATTTGGAAAATGATTGTATTGTAAACTAAGGCTAAATTTTTATCTGTTTTCATGTGTTACAAAGGCCAGCTTGTAAAAGAGGTTGTCACAGGTTTTCTCTGCTAACGATTTGCACTGTTAGGGTTTTGTTAGCCCTTTTGTACTACTTTTTATGTTCAACTGAGAACGTTGCTTTTTAAAATGCAAATCTATAAAGTCTCAGTATCTTACAGAGGACTAAATACATTCTGTCAATTTCTGATTTTAAAAAAGAGAAAAGCATGGAGTTCTCACAGAACATATAAGCTAAGCAGTGAATATAAGTAGACCTGTATGCATTGAAAGTTATTGCAGATGTGTATACTCTCAGATATTTTTCTCATCTCTAACTTTTGAAGTAAAGTCTAGGGATACTTGTGTATAGCTTCCTCATTTCTGTTTTAATACTTGTCCTATCTCCACTGTGCCTGCTTAAATTTGTTCTCAACTAGCACTGCCTGTGCATGCAGAGAGAGCCTGTGCATCCTCTTTTATTTTTTTAAATAACGTTAACACTTGTGAAAATTTTATGAAGATACTTTTGTATAAGCTGTGGCATCTTCTTTTTTTCCTTTGTGAAGTATTGGGTATCACACTCTGAACATGTTCAGGTTATGGGTACACAGTTTCTAGCTTCTAATACCCATGCACTGCTTCTTTCAGTGTCATTACACAGCGCTCTTTTACCCACTGAGAATTATCATGTGAATTCTCCTTAGTTGAAGTGTGTTCCTCAGTTTCAGAGAGTATAATTCCTTGGTGAAGTAAAAATAAAAACAACAACAACAAAAAAACTCTGACATTTTCTATTGATGAAGCAGTGTAAAAATAAATGCATTTTCGAAACAGGTCCCAAAGACAATTCTTCAGATCATTTTTAAAGTGACCAAGTCTTATTTTTAAGGTGTCAAGACTAAAGTTATTGTGTACCCTCAGTGCCATTTGTGTCACGAAGCCAAGTATATAAAAAGCTTACAAATTTAAACTTGTGTATTTGTATTCTAAAAGAGAGACGATATCATCTCCTTAAACTAATACAACTTAAATAATCAATGTAAAAAAAATAGAATAAATGGAGATAGAAAGCTTGATCTTAAACAGCTTTTGTTTCAGCTGCGGGCAGGGAAGCAAAAGGACACTGAGCATTAAGAGAACTTTCTAAATATGAAGAATTTTTATATATATAGGAGAGTGGATTGGTAATAATGATTCAAAATTTTATTAAAAATTAGCAGGCACGAGTGTGCTCAAACTGTTCTGTTTTAAGCTGAAAGTGAACGTGACGAACAGTTCGGATATGTAAAATGTACATTTTTAAATTTCAGTAGAAGAAATTTTGATCTTGAATCCTTGTCTGGGACCTGATCTCTTGGGGTTATTTTGTTTTCCTTTTAGTTGTGAAAACACCAAACACGTCCAGTTTATAATCAGTACATTGAAATGCTGGTAGTATTGCTGTAGTAGACTTAATGCGTAGTGTTATTTTTTGTTTGGTTTTTTTCCTTTTTGGTTGGTTATTATTATTTTTTTTGTAAAGTGTGAATAAAAAGTGTTTTACTCATGTTTCCTTAATGATGTCTTGGTAATGTACATCATGACAGTTTCCAGTGATGATGAGCTGATTTAGCTTGTCCAACTAAGCAAACTATTTTCTTTTCTGAGGATCTGGATTGTGTATTGAGTCCAGGAAGCTTTACAGAAGGGGAAGGGAAGCACTTACTCATTTTGTATTTCTTAGAGGGGGGATAATTTACTTTAATAGATGCTGGAGCTTGAGTGCACTTGTTAGATTCAAAAGGTTTGAGCTTTATCCAGTATGTGTTCTCCTATATTTCTTAGTCTTTAAAGTATTTGAATTTATAACATCGTTAAAATGTGGCCCGTTGTGCTTTTGGAGACACAGCTGTCCCTGTTCAGTCACCTTGCAGTTTAAGGGTCCATTTAAGTAACCATTTCCTTTGGCTTTTATACTAGTCTATCAGATCCCAACTAAAGACCCACTGAATACATTTAAGGCACTCCTTTGACTTCACTGGTTTGTAACTGGACTACACCGATCACTTGAGAGATGAGGGAATGAGAAATACTTTGATACAGGGAAAGAACAGAAGGCACCAAAACGGAGCTGAGATAAACTTTGACAGACAATGTTTTAAAGAAAATATATTCCTATGTTGAACAAATGTTAACTCAAGTCTCGATTTCCAGCTATAGCATAGAATAAGGCAATAAACCATGTCTTCGTGCAATCCAATCGTTTGCTTCATAGTCTTTGACATGAAATGATGATGTGCAGTATTTTATTTGAGGTGGATTTGGGTGTTGCCATAATGTAACTTCAGTGTTCTTTATGTAAAAGCACGTACAGCAAAAGTCACAGAACATCAGTGGGATCCGTTGAGGTTTGAGCAGGCTTTTTTCCATGTACAAAAGCAGACAAGATATGGTCAACCATATTATTTATATTTGCCAAGAATTCTGGGAATCAAAACGGTAAATTGAGCCTACCTTTAGCTAAGAGAATTGATTACAAGATTGGCTGTGATGACTCCACGAGCTACTGCTTTAGCACAACATCAGTTAGGAGGGGTGGAGGGGGACTGCGTATAAGTCAGCGTCAGTGCATTCTGTAATTATTTTGTCCTTTTAGCTTTAAAAAGAATAAATTTGGCCAACACTTTGACAAAACTGACTTTGTTTAGAACATTGTACGTAGGCATCTTCGGTGTAACTTTAGCAAGTCTCTCAAGTTTGGGTGTTTTGTGGTTTTGGTTGGTTGCTTTTGATTTTCTTGAGCAGACTTAGGTTACGGTTTGCTTTTTCAGCCACGCAGTAAAACCTGTATTAAAGGCAAAATAATTACAATGTCATTGGAAACAGCAACTAATTACACTGTAAAACTTTAAAAATAGTAATAATCAGTTAACTGCGTAAGTGGCAAGCCTTTCTCATCCAGCCGGTCACAGTATTTTTTAGTATGTTAACTGCTATTCTTTTCTTTTGGTTGCATAAATTTGTAACACTTAAGTGTCTTGGTATGTTTAAGTAGTGTCTAAATTAGAATATCTTTGTCTTTATTCACAGTACTTCTGTATAACATGTAATGCACTGGACTAACTCTTGTTTACCATTCATGTAACAAAAACCAGCACGTTATTATCTGCACTAAGCTCAAAGAATGTTGCATTTGTCTATAGGCAGCTCTTCAATAAGATAAATGGGAAACTGAATATGGTCTGATGGTAAACAAGGGCTTTTACTGTTCTCTTCAGTGGAACTTTCTTCTTGGTCAAATTTTAACTAGTTAGTATTATATTTATATACAGGGTCTTCTTTTTCCTTACCAATGTATTTTCCTACTCATAGCTGACCAATAAATCCAATATCTGTTTCAAACCTTCTCGAAGTCTAATTCATATTTTAACTTAGTTCTGAAAGCTTTTTCTCAAGGTGCACGTGTAGCCAAAGTAAATGAAGGATGTCAAGGGTAAAACGGAAGTGAGTAGGCAAGCTGGTAATCCCAGGAAGCATTTCCTGTGCTCCACGGAACCGCAGACCAAAAAACTTTGAATCAATTGGGCTTGGATTGCAAAACCAAGAACGGTTAATAATGCCTCCAAAATATGAAGCCTGTGATCTGACCAAATCAGACTGCAGCCCCGTGACTTCATACCTGGCCTTCCTCTGCTCTTCGTAAGTCAGTCAGTGAGGTGGGTTTGTTGTGACCCTTCCTACCCCAGAAAACCCAAATCAGACTTGGGATCTGGCAACGGGAAGGAATTCAGAGGTTCCTCTTTTCATTAAAGTGTCATAAAAGAGGAACAAAGTGAAGATTTCTTTCATCTTTCTTTTCAGGAATGAGATTCAAGCTAACTTGTGTCCTCAGTTCCTTTTATTATGGTTTGTTTTCTGCAGCATTTTCTCCTGCATCAGTCTGTGCATAGCAGCGTGATCTGTTCTGTTCTGTGACGTTCCCATCACTATCTGCTGAAAACAGAGTATCTCAGCATACTTGCTGCATAAAGCACTCAAGCACAGAAGGCATCTCATGGACACTCCTGTGTCACTTCAGAGCTTGTGCTCTGCGTGCTGGCACTGCTCTTGACAGAGATGTTCTTGTTTGGTGTTTCCATAAGTACTGCACACCTCTGGGTGCCAGCCTGCTTGGGTTTTTAAAATGCACAGTTGAAAAGCAGCTGTAAGTCCTCAGCAGAACCAGGAGTCCATCAGAGATTTCCGCAGTGATTTCTCTTCGTTTTTAAGCGTGTTCTTAATTCTCACCAACGCGTTTGCTGTCTTGCCACTAGATGGTGCCTGCAGCACAGGCTTTGTGTGTGTGGGGATGTGCAGGCAGTGTGTCAGAGTGGCACCCAGGAAGTGGGGTGTGTGGAATTACTCTTTAGAGTTCTTACAGGAGATCAGGCCCAGGAACTAACGTTTTTCAGTTGGTTTGTTGACATCTGTGTCGATTCAGTATTGGTTTTATGAACACAGCTGCCATGATGGGAACTAAAAAGCCCTGCTTTAACTACTGATATTTTAATAAAGCGGAATGTCAAATCACTCTGGCCAGACTTTGAGCTACTGTTCCTTTATGTCCCATGTGCACTGGCTCTTCAGAGAGAGTACGGAGTTATTTTATGGTGTGGACTTTCCAAAATGGTGCTGGTGACCACAGGGCATTTCTTACCCACTGCCATGAGTGCTGGGGGTGTCTTAAAACATCTGGAGCTGATCTGGGTGAGGGAAGGCAAAGAATCTGAGAGCAAGGTAAGTGCGAAGGACGAGATCATGGGAAAAGTGTGCATCCTTCAGGGGTGAGTGTTCTGCTTACCTTCTTGCTTTTCATCTTACCCTTCTAACCAGAGGCACTAATTGTTTGCTCTCTAAACGTTCACTGCTCTGTTTGTGTGGAAGGCAGTAAAGTTAAGACATGGGGACCTTTGGTGTGTTCAAATACTTTTCCAAAATAAGCCCAGTATTATGTATTTCCAGTTTTAAAAAGATAGGAAGATACGTTCTAGTTAAATCTTCCCAGTGTGCCTGTAGACAGTATTCATTTATTATGAGTGTTCTGTGTTTATTACATTAAACATACATTACTTAAAATAAAAGCCATAGGGTTTTAATGGCCACAAGGGTTTCAGCTAACGCTTGATGTGTTTTTTTTTTCCCTCTATCTCCCTAGATATGAAGAGAATTCAGAGTACAGGATGTACCTTTTGGGTCAAAGCAGTGAGTTAATGGCAATTTCTCTGCAGTAGCTGATGGTATTGGTAGCTCGTATTGGCTTTCTTTCTCCCTTCTATAAAACATAGTGGACCAGTTAATAGTCTGTCTGCCTTTTGGCCAGGAGGAGACAACTGTTGTACCTCACTTCTGAACCAACCAGGTCAGTGGGTTTGCCCATCCTGGCAGCAGGACAGCACAGAGATGAAGGTCAGCTGAGGGGAAAGTCTGTGCTGTTTTTTGACCACTGACTTTAAGCCAGTGGAATGGGAGAAGCAGCTTAACTTACAAAACACACGTTAAGATTTCTTGTGGGTACAGGGAATGTGAGGTGAGGGAAAGCATCATCTTCACGTCATGTCTGGCAGTGTGGTATCCCGTGGTCAGGCTGTCATTCCAAACGTGTCAGACACCAGACAGGCTCAGACCTTTCTTTCTCAGTTGTTGTCTGCTTGTTCTGGGCTCTGTGGGGATGTGCTCTGGTTCCAGCTGGTGTGTGGGAGAGTGTTGCCCATCGGTTGTGGTGTTTGGATGTGAAGAACCATGTTCTTGTTGCCAAGATTTTGCTCTCAAGGGTCACTGGGGGGATGTGCTGCCAGTAAATAATAACTATATTCAGCAAAAAGTGCCATGCAGTGCCCAGTGAGAGAAGAGCAAATTAGATGTGCTTGTCTTGCAAACTGCATTTGGACCCACAAAAACCCAGCAGATAGGGCAAGAGTGTGCACTGTGGTTGTGGCACCAAGAACAGGAATTCAGAGTCTGCTGAGTTGCTGTTGAGGGTGTTTACATTCTTTGTTGGACCCAATCCTGAGCCTTTGGCATGTCAGTACCATTTAATTAAGCTTTCACATCTGATGGTGTCAAACTGTGGTCCCATCCAGTTACATAACCGCGAGCCGCCAGCCAGCCTTGTTGTTACATCAATCTCTGTATTACTCATCCATTGCAGGAACTATGCAAATGAATAAAGAGGAGGAACGAGCCCAGGGCAGCAGTGCATGCTCTCCTGTCTGCAGCAATTCTTTGCTGTCCAGGAGATTGCAGTCCCTGCCACTAATCTTGTTCTATCTAAATGCTGCTTCTTGTAGGTCTGCCTGATCTTACAAATCCTCCTTCTTCCCCTGTGAGATGTTCCCTCTCTACAGAGCACAAAAATAACTCAAAAAAAGATGTAACCTGTGGGAGTCCGTGGGGACTCATGCTGTCTGTGTAGGTCATTTTGGTTTATACCGAAGGAGAACAGGAAGGTTTGCAAGCAGAGCGTGGGGGGGGCAATGGTAAAATGAAAGTTTCACCTGGAGTAATGACATAGCCTTGGACCAGGGAAAGAAACTCAAGCATGCACCACCAGCTGCAAATGCTTCCAAAGCCATTGTAGTCTCTTCCCACAGGTTATGATTTTGATATAGAAATGGTCGTTTGTGTGAATTGGTAAGTTTAGTTCTTCAACCAAGGTGTTAACCAGCAGCCTGTTCCCTTCCATCTCTTTTCTTGGAGCACGGAGCTGGGCTCTGACAAGGCAATTCGGCCAAGCAGAGGCAAAATCCTGAAGGATGCAATGTTATATTCTGGCTTAAAAACAGACCCCCCCCCCCCAGTGCAGAGGGGGCAATTCCGTGTGCTCCCTGCAGACCCCATGCATCCCCCACTGCACTGTGGATGAGGCCTCGCGATGCAGCCTGCTGCTGGGGTTGGCAGCTGGGGAGGAATCTCCTCTAAATCCCGACAGTACCAGCTCAGCCCTTCAGGCAAGCACTGAGGTGCTGATCATCTCTGGTATTTCTTTGACCCAGTTAGCAAAGCACGAATGTTCCTGATCCCAGGGCTGTCTAATCCTGTAGACTCCTGCTGGCTTTTGTCTTGCTGACATCCCCCAGCAACTGCCTCCAGGAGCAGCCCCTGTGCCAGCGGTGGGAACCAGCTGCCTGTGGCTCTTCCTGCGGGTGTGCTGGGGCCTGCAGGGCTGGGCTGGGCCTCCTCCACCCTCACCCGAGTCCTGAGCAGTACCTGAGGAGCTTAAAGTTTGGATAACAGGAAAAACTTCTTCAAAAGAGTGGTTGGGACTGGGACAGGCTGCCCAGCCTGGTGGGGTCACCGCCTCTGGAGGTGTTCTGGGAGCTGTGGCACTGAGGGACGTGGGCAGTGGGCAATGGTGGTGGGTGGGCAGTTGGACGAGATGATCTGAGAGGTCTTTTCCACCCTCGATGATTCTGTGATCCTACGGTTCTAAAGGCCTTCCTCAAAGCTGAGCCACGAGGCAGTGCTCTGTTGGGCGAGGTGCCAGGGAATGGACGTTGTAGCCCAGTAGCTCCAGTATAAACCAGTCCGCTGTCCAATGTTCCTGTGTCCAAGGAAAAACATAAAAAAAACCAACAACCATTCAGCTAAACTCAAGTGACTTGTGTGTGTCACAGTCCAGCACCAAATGCCATGTGGCAATCTCCCTCCTGGGCTTCCAGTCCGCTGAGCTTCGCTCACCCTGGGGTGGGGGAGCAGCTGTGGTGGGAGTGGTGTGGCTCAGGGCAGGCCCAGGGCCTTTCAGCTTGAGTAGTTTATAAACAAAGAAATGACTGACAAAATGCTAGCGTGTTTAAGTGAGTAAACTAATTATTTCATTTCCCTCATCAGCTGCTAATAGGAATCTGTGCTTTAATTGCAGGAGAAAATTGTCCCCAGTAGGAGCCCATTCCAGTGCTCTTACAGGCTCCCTTTGGTTTTAGATGGCGTTTGGTCAGATGTAATGTAGCAACCAGATGCTATTCCAAAAATGCTTGTTTTCTACAGCTCTTTGCAACAGTCCCTGGAAGTGCTGCCTCCAGGAGCTTAATTTCCAGGAAGGCTGTGATTGCCAGGGACACTGAATGTGAATTTACACACTGTGTATTTTTGCATTGGCTCTAATTTGTGCCAGGCAAATGCAGTTACCCTTGAGAAGCCCAGAGCATGGGAAAAGGCCACGAGAACAAGATGTGGTGTTTTGGGGCTCTTCACAGCTGTCAGCTGTGATTTTAGTGCCAGCTACAAAAATAAATGGGGGGCTGTGGTGAGTGAGGCAAATGGCTGAGCTTGAAAAATGGTCAAAGGCAAATCTGCAAGCTAGTGCTGTTTGAGCTGGTACTCCAGCACGATCTGAGATGGGAGCAGGAGACCTCTGCCTGGATCCTGCAGGATGCATCACTGGTGGTGCAGCTCCCTGTGCAGGGACAGACGTAGCACTGCCTCCTGCTGCCAGCAGGACAGAGAAGCTTCCCTGCTCCTTTCAGCTGTGCATGCATTTAGCCGTTGTTTTGGATCTCTTTTATGCCCGTGGTTCTTGCTGGAAATGCAAAACTCTTGGCCATTAATCATGTTGCTGATGGGACATACGAGGCTTTTTTTCAAAGCTAAGAGAGTCTTGCTTAGTCACTAAATGCAGTTTAATTTCATTATGCACCATTTATCATTGCTCCCCATTTTAGAGGCTCAAAGTCAACTAAATACACTCTAACTGAGCAATTAGGCCCAACTGTGTCATTTCAGGGCAAGGGGAAAGCTTGATGCACCATCCACACAGCTCTAATCTATGCAGAGGGACCCCATAACTTATCTCAGGCTTGGATCTAATTACCCTAAATTAGGCTCTGTGTTTTCTCTCAGCTTTAAGATTTTGACTTTTTTTTTCTTTAAAAAAACCTGCTTTTACACTGCTACTACACGAGTGCTCTCATTTATAGAACTTCTCAGGAACTGGCTTTGCTGACCTCACTTGGGCCTCCTGCATGGACCTTCTCCATTTCTGCCATTTTCCTCTCTTTAGGACAGATGCATTCTTGATCCTTTCCTGCTTCTAAACACATTGCATTGGTTCGTGTTTTAGTTTCTGATCAATAACAGTCTTTCTATCAGCAGAGAGACCCTACTTGTGGTGGATTAGCTCCTTGGAGTGCTGTGGCTGCTCTGTGCTGTACTGATAACCAGATCCCATTAGCCAGGCTCTCAGAGCTGTTGCTATCTCATCCTTGCTTTGAGCTTATGGTAACTGTTGTCCTTCAAAGCCCCTCCTTGCTGCTGCTGCTTCTCTGTTGAACTCAGGGCTGGTTGTGGCACTGATGAGAAAAGAGGGGACAATTTTGTTTCTGCCTCTCTGTCTCTGTTTTTCTAATTTTGGTCATGGTTTTCTGTGTCCAAATATGTTCATTGCTTGCAGCAGTAAAAGTCTGCATGACCACGTGAATGAAACTGTATGTTAGCCTGCAGATTGCCCATGAACAGGTTGTGAGACTGAAAGCTACTGGTGGGATTTGGATGCCAACTCCCTGCTCAAATTCATCTGAAACCCTTGGGCGGTTCTGACAATCCCAACAAATGATGTCTTTCAGGAGGTGATGAGATCAGCACGGCTCTCACCCCACACCTCAGTGCCTCCATCAGGGTGTCTGCACCTCCTGGGAGCACTTTGGAGCTCCTTCACCACAGTTCCCACCTCCCCAGGGCTCCCAGGCCCTCCTCACCCATCTCCTCTCTCTTCTCCTTTTCTCCCCTTGTTACCTTGCCCCGTCACCTGAGTTTGTCTGTGCCTGTCTTTGCTGTGCTCCGAAGTTTCCTCCCCCCAAGGGTTTTAGGTTTTTAGGGAGCTCTGCTGAGAAATTTTGAGGATTTGGGACATTCACGGGAATATGTGGCAGCTGGGGAGGAATCTCAGTGCTGGGGCACTCTGCAGCAGCTGTTTGGTACCGTGCTGTGGTTTGGCTGTGAGGGCAGATGTCATTGCCGTGGGCCTTGTTCTGGGGGTCCTGAGAACGCACAGTGTGTCTGCTCTGATGCAGACCTAATGCCCGGGCCTGGCTCCGAGCAGGCAGAATGGTGTTACAAGGCATTGCTCGTGTGCTCGGGGCCTGCAATGAGCAGGTGTTTGTGTGGTGAGCCCTGAGCCGTGGGTCATGGCCTGCCCCAAGCCTGGAGGGTCGCTTGTGGGCCTGCAAGAACAGAGACGGCTGCTTGGTGTAAGGGTTTTATTTGCTTTCTTGGTCAAACGCAGTGATACATGCAGTTGGCACAAGACTTGGTAGGCATTAGTGTCTTAAATGTGGACAGAAACCGAAACATCCGCTTGGCAACGAGGGCAAATGTCACCTCTGTCCCTGCGCAAACCCAAGAGGGAAGGGCAGAGGAGGGGGAGGCAGAGCTGCTGCAGCCCTTGTTCAGCTCGAGCTCTCCAAGCCCTAAAATAGCTGCAGCCACCTTTGTTCTTGCTGTGCGGTTAGCTTGAAGATGAAGATGGGAAGCAGTTCGGCTCCAGAGCATTGATGAGTTTCAACAGGAATAAAAATATTTGAGGTAAGAGATGTGAGAACGAGCAGTTCAGATTCTCTCAGCTTTTGATCCTTGAGCGTATTTACACTCGCGTTGGTGCTGAGCAGAAGATGCTGTCTGATTTCATCTACTGAAGGGTGTTTTAGAAATGGCTTGTGAGCACTTTTCTAATTGTAGCCTTGCAGTGGTATTTCCCATCCTGGCTGCCTTTGAGCAAGTCGCCTGGTCCCCGTGCTCTGCTCCCTGCCAAAGCATTCATTTGAGGCAGCAGTAACTGTGCTAGTGATGCTTTGCAGTTTTCTCACCTGCTCCTCTCGCAGTGCTGTGGCCGTGGGACTGTGACACTGAGTGAAGGTTTCAGGAGACAAAGTTTTCTCAGTGCGGTGGTTGGGGCCTGTCCTGGCCGTGTGCTCACCGTGCTGGGACCCCACAGCAGCACTGCTCCTCCTGCAGACATCCAGTGTAGCATCAGCAGTGGAGGGGTTGTCCCGGGGATGACTTATGGTGGTATTTTTCCTTCACATTTCGATCTCACAGCACCAGGCAGAGAGAAGTCAGCGTGGTTAGCATGGCCGGGGGGGAAACTAGAGAAGCATACACATGAAGGAAAACACAGACACAATTCACATGTGCACAGATCTTGCTCTGCTCCCAGCCCTGCTCCCACCCAGCACACAGCATGCTCTGACACCGATGGATGCAGGGTGCTGGGTCCCTGATTTCTTGCAGGGCCAGGGCAACACCAGAGCAGCATTGGCAATGCTCACCCCGAGCTCCCAGCTCATCCCTAGCAAGGATAAGTTGTGAAGTGAAAGTCATACATTTGTGTAATACTAAGGAAGAGGAAAATTCCCACCCGGAGCACTTTCAGCATTCTCCATGTTGTCCTTTAACAAATCCTCATCACAGGCTTCTCACAACTGTTAAAAATATTCCTTTACATGAAAGCATGAACAGATGACCGACCCAGGGGAATTCTGGTGCAGATGCAGTGATCTATGCTGTGTGTCTCAGTGAATATATATATCAGTGAGAGCATATTAAGTACTGTCCAAGCACTGTTCAGAATGTTTCTTTCAGAATAACTGTACCCAAGCGTGTGAAACATCTGTCTGCTTGGCATTTGCTGTGAAACAGCAGTATGTGTGTGGGTTTTTTTTGTTCCTGTGGATTTTGTCTTCAAAACAGATGGCTCTTCAATTTTCTCCACGCTCAGGGCAGTCTGGGCAATAGGTGTGGGGCAATGCTTTATGAACTGCTGCCTTTCCAAAATGAGAATTAACTGCTGCTTCCACAGAGGACTGGACTCCACGTTGTCTGTTCACCCACTGATGAGGAGTATGATGGATCACAAAAGGTTTTCTGACTTGCATGCACATTCAAGCCATGTTTTCCACATAAGGACTCCAGGGAGAGCTTCTAGAGCACAGGGTGGTTATTTCTTGCAAACAACATTATTTGGAACATATAGTTTTTTCACACTTCAGCAATGGCTGGGAGCAAACAAGCCTTTATCTTTGCTTCTTTCCACATGCATCTGTGCTCTGAAATCCAATTGTGGATCACGGCTTTTTTAGCTGCCTGGAAGCACTCCGAGTATCTCTGTTTACTGGGAAAATCACCCACTGCGTTTTTGTCACCGTGAGAAGTTTCTCTCCCTTCTTTTCCATCAGCACCCCCTGCCTCGAACAAACCCTGTCTCCTTACAGAGCAGCGCAAAATGCGATTTCCTGATAGCTTCCCTCTGGCTGAGCACGGCAACAGCTCTTCAGTGTTAATAAACATGGGGGCATCTTCTTTCTGACTGTGATTGCTCCCTATAACTGCTCCCTCATCCTTTCTGAGACACCTGAGCTCCGAGCAGAGCGTTTCTTTCTGCACTGGCCTTGGAGAGGGAAATCTTGGAAAACTGAACATCCGTGGGAAATGTGGTTTCCCTGCAGCTTCTTCTTTCGTGTCTGGGGGATGGAGGGAGCCCGGGTGGCTGGAGGAGGTGCACTGTGAGGAGCCAAGGCTGGAGCTTTTTCTCCACAAACCCCCGGAGGAGCAGAGATTTCCTGTGTGTGTGTAGATCTGTGCCAGGGGGTCCTCTCTGGACCAGAAGTCAGCTTCTGCATCATCAGGAAGGGATGTGGCTTTTCCCAATGGCACCACATTTGAGATGAAATCGGTCAATTGAGACACTGACGTTTCTTGCTGGGATGGGGACCATGACATGGCTTCCAGGGTCTGCAGGATCCTTCTGTCCTGAAACCTATGGCTGCTTTCAGGAATGCCTGGGAAGGTGGGTCTGGCAAGGTGGCAGATAGATTGAATGTAATCATCACTGGAGTACGAATCTGGGTTGGTTGAAGTGTTTGCAGCATGCTTTAGGTTGCTGTTTAGGTCTTCCGTTGCCTCCTCGTGAGTTTCACAGATGGTTGGGAGAGGTTTTGAAACACACAATCTTACCCTGGGAGCCATGGCTGCAAAGAACAGACAAGGTATGATCAGCATGGGAATCACAGCTGTGGTGAGGACATCCTGGGGTTGCTGCTCTGAAATCCATGCTGCTGAATCCACTCAGTATTTTCTTATGGCCAGGAGTGGTGCTTGCAGAAGCATCACTCTATAATACAGGTAGGAATTTTTTTATCTCTGATTTCCAGAAGAGCCCATGGGTACAAAGGAGGCCATATTGTTAAGTAGAAAATAAAAGGTTCATTACAGATATTTGTGGGGATAAGCAACTGTGCTCTCCTCTGATCTAATGCACATTTACCAGCTACAGCAGTGTTCTGCTTGAGCACCAGCTTGCCTCGTGCCCAGCCTGTAACCCCAAGGACGTCTCTTTGGCTGGTGCTCTCACTGTCCCAGGCTCTGGTTCACACTTGGTCTGGTCCTGCAAGAGCTGATCTCAAAAGGTGCAGAGCTCTGGTGGAGAGCACCACATGGGTGGCACAGCATTGCAGCCGGTCTGCTCAGCAAGGAGGAGGAGGTAACGTACAAAGCTTCAGTTTTGTCTCTACCAGTGGTTCATAAATTTAGCTATGGGTTGCTGGAACCTTACCTGAAAGCTTATGTAGATTCAGGTCCTTTTTAATGCACATAGCAATCCTCCACTCTTCGTAGGCTGGCCTTCCATCACGCCACTCCCATGAGTTAAGTAAACCCCTTTTTATTTTCATTTTTTTTACAAATATTTCCTCTTGCAGTGGATGCTTGCTATAGGGATTATATAATTTATATCAAAATTATCTTTCCTGTGCTTTGTTTAGCTCACATTCTGGCAGAAATGACCACATTGCCTGGACTTTGTTTTTTTGGTTTTTGTTTGTGTTTTTTTTTTTTACACCCCCTCCATCCCCAGTGGAATTCATATGTGAATAATCTGTCAACACCATCCAGCCTGGCTGTGTGACTGAACACGAAAGTGCTCTGCTCGCTCTCTGGATGCTCGCTTGTCACTGCTGGAAAGCCTGGCTTCGCTGAAGCTCCGCAGGGCCACGGCTCCCACGTACACGCAGGGAGCACCCAGGTGCCCAGCCCTACTGCACTGCTGCTGGCTGCTCCTGGCAATGCCAACCAAGGTGAGGTTTGCTGATCTCAGAGTGGGAGATGCCTCTTTTAGATCTCAGGGCCTGTTTACTATCCTTTCTTTATTCTATATAATGCTCTTTTCCTATCATCTCTCTAAGCACCAAGGGGGAAGGCTTGCCCCCCTCCCAGCCCAGCACCAGGCCCTGCAGCACATCATTAGCTCGGCCCCACACAGCTCATTAATGGAGCCCTGCCACCTCCTCCTTCCTGGAGCAAACAGCGACCTATGGATGCTTCCGATGGGGCGGACGAGTTCCAGCCCGGATGCCATCCCCACTGCCCCCACACTGCGTGGAGGTCACCTCCCCATCCCCACCTGCTGTCACCTACCATTGCCCGTCACCCCCTGCCCCCACCCGCGGCCCCCAGCACCTCCCCCCAGCTGCTCCCCGCTCCTTGCCCACCTGCATCCCTCCCAGCCGTGACCTGATGCCCTGCCCTTACCTGAGCCGCAGCCCCTGCGGGTGTCGGGGCACCTCCCAGCTCCGTGCCCTGCTCTCTCTCGCCCCGCTTTCCGCACAGGATACGTGCTGCCTACAACTAACCCGTGCTCGCTGCGCCCAGTCAGCTGATCCCGCTGCCTGTTTTGTTGTTGCAGCTAAATATAGCCTGCCGGAGCCCTTCCCAGCCGAGCCCTGCTGTGATGCACGCAGCTCGGCTCCGCGCTGCATCGCTGCTGCGTGGCAGCAAACGCGCTGCAGAAAACTGCTTTGCGAGGTGGGCTGGCAACGCCTGACCTGCGGGGCTAGCGGGCTCCGCAGTGAGGGCTTGTCTTTGTTTTCTGGCTCTGTGTGCCTCTTGTTTAACTCCAGCATCTCCTCTCGTGTGCCGGGTGGCGAGCCGAGTTGTGATTTTTTGCGGCAGAATCCTCCCTCTGCTTTTATTTCTAATTGCTGTCCTCAGTGACTGCCACGAGTGAGCGGCACTGCAGCATCCCTGTGCTCCCTGACCCTGCTGCTCCTCACCCGGCCTGAGCTGCTGGGAGGAGTGGGGAGAAAGTCAGAAATCCAGAACTGGAAATCGCCATTTCAGCGTTGGTACAGACGCTCTCGGTGTGGTTGGCAGTGAGGCTGGAAGCTGCTCTGGCAGCCACTTTGGGCACCCAAGTCTGTGCCCATCAGTCAGATCCTTTCATTCTCTCCCGTGTGCAGAAATAAGCTGCTCCAAAGCCTCTCCCATCTCTCCAGGCTGTGAATCCAAGCAGAGCTGAGCTGCTCTCTGCAGCTGGCCTTCACTTGGTGTTTGATTGTCAAAGGTGTTCAGCTGTTCGCCCACCTTTCCGATACTGCACTGCTGGAGCAAATCAACCCTCAGCTTTCCTGAACCAATTTCCAGCAGCAGTGCCCAGCTGGGGGTTCTCTGGAGACAGTTCACACCTTTACCTTCTCCTTCTCTTTAGGTTTCTCCGAGAAGAAGTAATTGGGGTCCTCACTGTGTGTGTGTCAGGTGAGGGGCATTTCCCTGCGATACCAGACCAATAATACAGCTTTGCAGTAACGATCTCCTCCACCTCTTCAATTAAGTTTCTACGTCTGTCTGGGGTTACGGTAAGAAAGTCACATTTATTTGAATGCTCATTTGTTTCATCTCACAACTGCCCACGGTTTCCTCCAGCACTGCCAGGTGCTGCTCTGTTGAACCTGCTCCTCCCCAGGTGAGCATCTGTGCTCCTGGTGTGTGAGAACCAAACAGGATGAACAGCGAGGCAGAGGTGAAAGCAGTGCCTGAGCTGCTGAGGGAAACATGAGGTATTAGTTCTGCAAGGCCTGGTTGTGTCCGAGGTCCGGGTGATGTTGTGGCAGTGTTTCTTGTTTGGGTTTCTGCTTGTTTGCTTTATTCCCATGCTCCCAGTCTGGGGGAAAGCTGTCTTAAACTGGTTCAGCAGTATGAGGTGCACGGGGTAACAAGCAGCTCTCCTTGGGGCATCTTTGAGCTTTTTGTTGTGTTTGGATAAACAAAGCAATTCATCATGGGGAGCCCTTTGTGGATGAAAAGCATCAATTCTCACCTCAGGGAAGTACTCAGGGTGCTGCGTGGCTGAGCTGCACTGTGTGGGCTGTGTGCTTCCAGTGCACTTTGATAAATGACTTTTCCTTGAGAATGTGGCAGGGAACTTTTGTTTGGGTGGAGGGATAACATCACTCTGTTTTTCAAAGTAATGAAAGAGGTAAGAAAAGGTAAGAGAGGAGAGGAGAGGAGAGGCCCCTGCAGGCCGGTGCGGCCAAGTGATGTCCCCGTGGGTGCCAGGCAGCTGCACTGCCTGAGGAATGGGCTGCGGGTAAACCTGGGCTGGGGGCTTTGGGCACTCTGCTAAAATCGTGTCAGAGCGTGGGGAAAGGAGCAACCCTCAGCACCCAGAAGCCATGGCACAGACAGCTGCTGCTTTCTTGCGTCTCTGTCATTAATATTTCAAGAAAGAAAAGGAGTTCGACCTGATTTGTGCCAGCTTCCCAATGATTTGTGCTCTCTAATTATATCCCTCAGCCCCTTCACCTCCCGTGCGTTGCAGCAAGCAGTTGCTATGGTTCGCAGTGAAGATTGTCCCATGAAACATTAATGGGCTGTTTTTGTATTAACTTGATGGAGCTGGGTTAGAGATGTCACGCCCGCTGTTGTTGCCTTGGCTGCAGCTCACACAGGAACCAGCAGCGGCTGCTTGTGCAAACACCATAACTGATGCTCAGAGATTGCCTGGAAATGACCAGGTATTTCTTTTTATTTGCAAGCAAGGAACTGGCTGCTGCACAGATGGGGTGCTCACCATTTAGTGCAAGGCTGAGCTCGCTGTCCACTTGGAAACGTGGGCACGCTCCTTTCGGAAGACCTCGCAATGGCTGTGGGCAGTGCAGGTGCACACCTTCCCTGGGATTTTGGCTCAGCCTGGGAAGTGCCCCCAGGGATCCCCCTCAGAGCACTCTGACCTCACACCTGGCTGTGGTTCACCTGCCCAGCACAGAGCTCAGTGCTGCTGCACACACCTGGGTGCAGCGCCCGACCTCTTCAAGGTGCTTTGGTGATTTGCAGAGTGCAAACTCCCACTTCCCCTGGAAATCCAGCACAGGATATTCATTTCATCTTGTTCCTTTGTATGTACGTGTTTTTCCACACCTCGTTTAAGTTTTATACGTGTATCCCCAGCCCCCACACAGTGTCAGTTGTTTCTCCCAAACTCAACAGACCAGGGAGCGGTTCCTGCACGGGCTGTGAGGTGTCCCCTCTGCACAGCATCAGCCACAGAAGGCAGTGTTTGCACGGATCTGTGACCCTGCTTTGCAGTGTGGTGCACAGTCCAGACACAGAGCTTACAGCTTGCTTTCCATGCACCTATCACACGTGCTGGGTTTGCCTTTGTGCAGATTTGTGGAGCTGGACGTGACTTTGTGGTCAGAAACAGGCAATGCACCAGTATTTGTGGGTGCTGTGGGAGTAGGATCCTGTAAGGACAGCTCATTTTTTACATGCTTTTTCCAAACTAACAGTTACCTGTGAGCAACGTTTCTGCATTCAAACTGAAACCCAATTAAATATAATTTTAACTGCAGCTGTAAATTAGATACTGTATGAATTGTCACATGAAATGAAACCCGTGTTTTGTCTGGCCCGCTCTCTTACCAGGGCATTTAAATAACTGAATGCTTTTCCCACACTGGAAATCTGAGGTGGTTTGTCACTTGTTGGACTTGGGTGCACTGCATGGTGCTAACGGGATAACCAAGGCAAGCAGGGATCTTACAAGTCCTCAAGCAACAAAGTTCAATTAGATGGAAAAGATTCAATTATGCTTAAAAGGGAACCTGGCTATGAGCATGCAGGACAGGGCAGGAAGATGTATGCAAAGGGATTTCATGGAAAGGAGCAATTATTTTATCAATAGGACTTGCAAAGCAAAATGGGCTCATCAGTCCCACGTGGAAGTCCCAATGACTGTGTGGTTAAGATGATGTGTGGACCAGAATGGATTTCAGCAGAAAGCAAAGGATGAGAGCCTTGAGCAGCTGTAAGTTTGATCCATCTCCATACGGTTTTAGAAATCAAATTGCTTTGGGGTCTGCAGATGCTGGTTCCTCCTCCCCCAGCATCTCTGCACTTCAGTGACAAAAAGCACAGGGAAAAGTCAAACGCTTTGCAAAAGAACAGACATTTAAATTTAATAAATTATAAAATTAGAGATTCTAATTTGTATATACATTTTTAATATACAAAAAATGGCTATTTATTGCAATTTGCTGTTAAGGTATATGTAAGTGAATGGAAGTTGCATATAGATACTCAGATGAACATAGCTAATACTGCATTGTAGGTGAGTAAATACGACATTAAATGTGTTACGTACTAAAATAAAACATAAAACCCTTTGAGTACCAGTAAAGCACCACTCATTACATTCTCAAAATATCTGAAAGCATTCTATGGAGGCGTTGTGAGATTCTAAATACTGAGTGGATATACGAATATAAAAAGTGATGCGTTCATAATAGATGACAGACAATTTTAAAGGAATGTCGGTGGAAGAATGGCAGTAGATTGGGACCCAGGGAACCAGAATTGGTTTGAGATTGTATTGTTTCTGTGAGGAGGTGACCCTCGGATTTTAAGCTTAGACAAGGAGAATAATGGTAGCTTGGAGAGCTGTGTACTGTATGGTTAGGCAAACGGATGTCAGAAATCACGTGGCTTAATGGGAGTATGTTTGCTTCAGCCCTCAGAGTTCTGAGACAGTCTCTGCAGGAATATAAGCCAGTTTACTCCTACGTTTGATCTCTAGTTTCTGGGGAACATGTTAAAGGAAAATACTGATCTGTTCATTACGTGTCAAAATGCTGCACTCAGGCAACAGCAGAATGGGGCACGGTGACATACACTGATGATGCTCTTTGCCAATCACAGCATTGTAGGATACAGTTGTCAAAGTTCAACCAACCAGTAAACGACCAAGATTTCCACTGCAAGACAGGAAAAAATATCAGCTTACCCAACCCACTGCCGTGTGCTGCTCTTTCTTTCTCAAATGAGCTCTGAGCTCTGCTTTCCAGTAAAGCGTGGTACAGGTTCTCAGGAAACTGCCATGGGAGGGAATTGCTGAAAAACATCTTCTGAGATGTGCACGTCAGCCTGAAAAGAGGGCATCTTTCCCAGTATGCAGATTTGTTTCCTCGTTCAGCAAGACTGTAAAGAGGAGGCAGCTGGTGCTCCTGCTCCAGGAGGAGATGGGTCAGCCTGTGTCTGGGCCGTCTAGACTGAAGCTGCTCCTACAAATGTCATTTCAGCATTCCCCAAATAGCAGCTAGAAAATTATTCAACAGAATTAAAAATAGCAAGGAATAAAAAGGTGAGATTGAAAGAGGAGCAAACCCTTTGTGACTGCAGGCCACATCAGGCATGGCATGGAGTCCCCAGCGAGCACCAGGGGGAGTGCAGCACTGCACCACCTTTTGGGAGGCTGCTCCCCATTCAGAACACAGCTGAAGTTTCCACCTTATCTGCAAAATTGCCTTTGGTCTCTTTGCTTGAGAACAGAGAAGGCAAAACAGTCAAGTTCCTGAATTTGAATCAGCTTTCTGAGTCCTCATTGTCTTTGCAGAAATGTCACCTGAATTGCACCAAGTAAACTTCTGCTGTGCTTGCTCCTGGGATGCAACTGGAAAGTGCTTTGGAGGGAAGAGGCTATTTGTAAGGCAGCATCTGAGCTGTGGCCACTTCCCCACGTGCCATTTCTTCACCCTGCCTGGCTCATGCTAAGGAAGACCAGAAGCTATGAGGTGCATTACCTCAGGCTTCTGCAGGCTGGCAACGTGGGTCTCCACAAAGTCACAGAGGGAAACAGGCAGCAGTCAGGGAGCAGACTCCTACCTCCATTCCGAGTTAAGTCCAAGCCCCAACCCTTCTCCATCCCTGGGTTTGGTGGGGCTCTTTCCAAAGTTTATCGTATGGTCGGACGTGCTTTTAGGCTATGACAAAGCCTGGGTTTGCTGTGTTTTTTGTTTTAATTTTCTATGGCTCTAATAGCAGGATAACAACAAGAAGGGAAAGAGATGAGTTTATCTGCATCCATGTAACAGAAATATGAAATGCAAGAAATACTACGGCCACCAGCTGTCAGCCCAACTACAGCATGCTCCTCTTGGGGCACGTGGGGGGAAGGATCACATCAGCCCTGCAGTGCTTCCTGGCCGCTGTGTCCTTCCATGTAACTCCCACCTCTGCACCACCTGAGCTGCTCCTGAACACTCACCTGAGTGCACCACCACAGTCCTCATCCCAAGGGACTCAACGTCACACATGCTGCAAACTCCCCTTCTCTGCTTCGGACACCTCCTCCAGGCTCTTTTCCTAAACCATCCTCCTGGCCTCCCAAGCCTCCTGAAGACAACCAGCACTGCAAAATCTGCTTTCTCTTGACCCTTTTCCAGCACATTCGGCCACAGTGGTTGGATGTAGGAGGGCTGCCCCAGGCAGGCTGCAGTGTGTGCAATGCTTCTGAAGTACTTCAGCAGCAGTAGAGCTTTACAGACTGCTGGAAATCTGGTGTGTCCGATGTCCACGTGGCTGCATACAGGCTTAGAGCTGCCTTTACCTCCAACCTTGAGCAGCTGTAGCTGGTGTGATAGCTGGAGGACGGGGTCTTATTCTCAGACTGGAAAACCTGACCCAGAGCAGAGCAGTAAGGGAGGATTTGGGGGAAGCTGGAGCTCTGCGGGAAGCTGACCAGCAAAGAGGAAATGAATGGAAAGAGTCCAAGCCAGGAGACAGAAGAAAAGCTGAGCTGCCCTCTGCGGAGCGAAGGGCAGCAGTGCACGGTGCCGTTACCGGGAGAGTCCCAGGCTGTGAAGAAAGGACTGTTTCCTCATCTATTTGCAGAGACCTGCTAAAACTCACACCCACTTCTGCCCTCCACAGACTGCATGGGGCCTTCAGTGCCTGATTTCCTCCCTTGCTACTTTGTCGGGATGGCAGAAATAGTTCTGACTTTAAATGCTGAAGTCCAGCTCACACCGACCTCCCCATCACCCAGAGCGATCCCAAAACCAAACAACTGATCTGAATTTGTCTTCTGATCTCTAACCAGGAATCTGAAATGACTGATGAAAACTACGATGACCCTGAGAGGAAAAGCAGCACTCAAAGGGTTGTCAGGTTCCTCGTCTCAACATTCTCAGCAGACCTGGTGCTGTACACGTGTGCATGCACATCTTGACGTAGGACACAGGGAACAATTGTTCACTTCTGTGCCCATAACGCTGTCCTCAGGAAAGGAAGAGAATGAAAAAAAAACCAAGTTCCCCAGAAATAACCTTGTGCTACGGGAGAAAAAAACCCAACATGTTTTCTTAGTAAAGCACCAAAGAAAAGGCAACAAGAATCCAGTCATCTTTGACTTAAACAGCATGTGGGTAGAAAAAGTCAGGTAACAAAAAAAAAAGCACCAACCAAGATCACTGAGGCTGTTGGGTGATATGAATGGATACCTGTAAACACAAAGACTGGGCTGTCACCAGTCCAAGTTGGCCGGACCTGCCCTAACACGAAACACCTTGCATATATATTCCAACTTTTTTAGGAGAATCCTTTGAAATGTTTATGGATACACGTAAGCTGCTGGTTGCCAGTTTTTAATTTACACATAAATATATGGCTACAGAATTCTCTATATCTTTTCTTACACCGTCCTGGTTAGGAAGGCTACATAAGCACGTGCCTAGCTGCAGCTCCACTGAAGGCAGCTAAGCGTGGTCTGGCTCGTCCTTAAGCACCTTCCCGAACCGTGGCTGGCTAGCACCTGGCTCTACTCAATGCACAGAAGCATCACAGGATTGCTGACCACCTGCTTGTCAGGAGTAAAGGGGTTCTTAACAACTCGGGACCATTTTCCTCCATCATAAATGTAACTCGCATCACCGCTCCCAAGAAGCTTTACACAGCTGTAGAAGACTTAAAGGAGCCCATAAACAAAAATCCTGCTAACCTGGCTTAGGTATTAAGGTTTGCTTGGATTCAGTGAAATGCCGTCATGATATTGCACTAATACTCTACTGTACCCTGAAAACCTAGCCGTCGAAGTGTTCAGATTAGCACTCACAAAACAAGCTGTCGTTTCCATTTCTAGTAGGCTTTAGACTTTGGCATCTCTGCCATAGCACCACTTTGATTTTTCCCCATTTTCAGTCTCTACGACATGGGCAATACTACGATGTTGGTAACATCTCTATAAGAGAAAAATGTTGTTTGTGCCATATTTCCATTTCAGTTTATTTTTCTGAGAGTCTCTCTTTTCCTTTTCTCAGCAATCAGCTCCTGGATCCTTTGATTCCTTGTCCTTTCGTAAGGTATCCTCCTCTGTGTGATGATGTTGTGCTGCGAGACTTCGTTATCCAGCCCCTCGATTTTATAGGGTACGTCCACCGCGTTAATTTCGGGGTGCTCATCGGTGGCATTGGAAGGAGGCACGTGGGGTCTGGAAACAGGAGGAGGTCTGGTGGTGGCAGGTTGTGTGGTGGAAACTCCCATGAGAGGGCTGAGGGTTGTCTGGAGCTCTTCCTCAATGACATTATTCTTATTTACGTGAGCGTTGGTTGCATTGCCTTCCTCTGTGACGTTGTTGTACGTATTACAGGACTTGCAACAGAGCTTATTGTAACCGGGAATTGAACAGTACCGAGAGAGAACTTCCATGCGGCAAAACATTGACTTGTCTCCTTGACAATGATCTTCTGAAAGAGAAAAAGGGAACAGATAAATAAAGAGCATTTTCACATTAATTGGTGAAAGAAACACAGCTGAAGCTTTGGCAGTGGGCTGAGGGTTTGATATTTAACGTGGGATGGGAAACTGGCAAATGAGCCTTCTATCAGGAAAAGCAGACTTTTGCTAAACCTAAAGCTCAACTCGTTTTCAGGGAAGCAAAACCTGATTTGAACTCTGTTCCCATCCACAGCATAGACCCGAGTGCTAATTGCTGACTTTGTGTCCTGAAAGTGCTACCCTAAAGACCACTGGCAGCGGTGCTGAGCATGTTCCACGCTTGAAAAAGAAGTGGTGCACTTAGCATAAGGTTTTTCTCCTCTTCCTAGAAAGGAGTTGCCAACAAACTCCAGCAGGATGGAGCCAAGCCAGCCCATTGGCAACTGGGAGACTCGATAAAAAGCTCTGATATTTGTGTGTCTCTGAGTGAAAAATAAAACATAATGAAAGAGAAAGAACTGCAGGTGGCATGCTGTAGGTTAAGGAGTTAAAGGGAAAGAGATCATACTATTTTCTGTCTATAAGACCCCCAATGGAAGTCTACTCAGAGATTGCTCAAGCCCACGTGGTTTCTGCTCAGATGAAGATTGTGTGGATTGACAGAGGATGGATGGGGAAGGGTGAGAAGGCTCCATGTCAGGAAAGCACCCTGTGCTCTGTCCTACACACACGCTCTGTATCTCCTGTGCCTCTAGGGTGAGGTGACGGAGCCAGGAACTACTGGGAACTGCAGGGAAGGAAAATCCCAACTTGCAGCCCAAGTGGAAAGAAAGAGGAACTAAGAGAGGACAGAGCTAAGGAGAAAGCCAGCCAGACCAAGACTTGGCATAATCAATAACCAAGTATGTTCTCTGTGACCACAGTGCTGAGACAGATGAACTCACTTCTGCCTCTCTCCCTGCTCTTACTGCATCTCTACCAACTCTTATAGTAAAAGATGAGTAACTGCAATTACTTGCCTTTATTCAGAGCACATGTGGTCGCTCAACACGTTTCTGGAACTGGCACTTTGCCATCGTGCTTGGAGTACTGACTTATCCTGCCAGCCACCTTACAGCAAAGTAGAGAACTACAGCAGATGCAGAGATACCAAGTGAACCCCAAAAGTGTTGGCGCCGGCTCTTCACTCATCCTCACTTAACAAAATAGGGCGTTATAGGTGTTTAATTGGCAAACATATCAGTCTAAAATAAGCTGATAATAATTGCTGCTGCTTTAAAATTCCACTATGGACTGAGGCTGAAAATACCTCTCTTGCATTGTATTTATGCCCCGATTGTTGCGTTTGTTGCAAGAAAAACAACACTCTCATTCCTGTTTTCAAATGCATCCATTCATAATTTTAAAATTCTAAACTGAATATGAAAAATATATATATATATATACAAAAACCCTATGCCTTCCTTAGGAACCTAAGAATAGTACTTCGTTTTTGGACACGTTTCCAAACCTGTTGATATGTTCTCAAACATGTTTCCAGCCTTTAAGAACTGCAGCAGTCACTATCCACAGGCATTACTGTGCTTAAAGGACTGCACGTGCCCGTACAGCTGTACGTATTTTATTACGTACCAATACAGAGCTCCCTCTGAACACTCTGCCTTGTGTCACACCACTTTGATGCAAACATGCATCAGAAGAAATGCATGAAAATAATGCATGAAATCTGCATTAAGTACTCTGTTTAGTGGCATCTAACAAGTTATGTAAATAAACTTGGCATCTTATGACTGTTAGAATGAAATTGTCATCCACTATCCAAACCCAAATATCCAGATTTGCTGAACTTTTATTTATTTTTACTCGCAGTATGCATGACAGACTGGAAGTATATCTCCAAAACATCAGTAAGAAAAAAATAAATCAGTTTCACAGTCACTTTGGTACACATTAGTCTCATAAAAAATATTGAAAAGCAAACTGAATTGGCACATCTTTAATATTATGTTAAATACATACAAAACACTAATAAAATATCCCTGATAAACCAAAGTGCATATAGACATAGTGCACAATGCCCAGATACCTTATTGCACCATTCTCTATAGCCATCCATCTCTTGAAACATCACTAAACATTGTCTATTTAAAGGTAACAGTCATGAATATATTTATACAGTTAAACACCAAATTATTTTACATAACAGTATTCAGTGCCAGATACGTGTCTTTGCTTTTTCACCTTGTCATGTAAATTTTTAACATGTTTCAAGAAATTATCATATTAACAGCAAAATTTAAGTATGTGATCACATGATAATGACAAGTTGGAAGTGCTACACTGTTGAAGATCCAAAGATTCAGAAATGCCACTTTTCTAAAGAGCATGAGCACTGCAATAAGGTAGCAATTTGCTCCACAACTACAGATTTAAAGTTGATATGCTTCGACTATTATTACTGTCACAAACAGTTTTATGACTTGTGAATTCGAAATCTTCAACACAAACACATACAGTGAAGCAACAATGCCACTTAAATCTCAGTAAGTCAGGTAACAGTCCTGTCCTTGTGAAGGTATGGATATGCACTGTGCAAATTAACCTCGGATTAAATTTACTGCCTTCTAGTAGTCATCGTTCAAGTACAAACCCTCCATATGAAGATCAACTCAAGATCATCTGTTTATATTTAAAGCTGGATCTGGTAAATTAATGCCATTTACATTTCAACATTAAGGCATTTTTCTAAAATTCTTCTAAGCAAAAAAAAGCAATAAAAATTGAGGTAATTCTGTAGTAGTTCACACTGTTATGTTTGCCAGTTGACACGTCTATAGAGCACACACGCACGCACAACCGTACCACTCACATCAGACATGCACATGGTGAAAAAAGACCACAGAAGTAATGAGTATAAATGCTCTTTGCTGAGCAGCTGGAGATGCCAGAGTCAATGAAAACGCCCTACTGCCTCTGCCAGGTAAACGAAACCAACACCACACAACCTTCAACGCAGACCGTGCCCGTCTCGCTTTGTTTCTGTTTCTAAAGTGAACAAAACCTGCAAAAATTGTGTGATGGGAAAATGTATGCAGCTTTCCACGAGGAAAAACATGTCAAACCACCAACAGGAGGTCAGCGACAGCGCCAGAGCAGCACCCAGGGACCAGCAGAAAACAAACTCCTGGTACCGGGACCAGCATCCACAGGGCACAAACACAGATGTTGGGGACGGGAACAAAAAAAAGGGGCAGCAAAGGTGAGTGAAGCAATGGCATCACAAAGGAAAATGGAATGGATAAATTCTTTCATTCAACAGGCTACCCCATCAGAAAACTGAAAGTACAGAGTTATGAGATTTAGGGTCTTCAGACAAAGGAGAACTTCAGCACTACAAGGTGTCATTATTGTGATGTGATCACATTCACAATAAGTTCTCAGTTTTGCTATCAAACTGAACATCATGAACCAGTAAGAGCCTTTTTTCACCATCACCAAGCAACAAGCAAACTGATCCCAGCTCCCCTTCAGAGGACTGCGACATACCTTGGAGATCCAACTTCACACATCCAACACTTCAAGACCTCCACCACCAGTGCTACACAAGCTCCAGAGAAGAAAGACACCGAGCACCAAGTGCCTGGTGTGAAAAAAAGATTCAGCCCAAGATTTAAACTCGGCAAAGTCAAGGGAACTTTCCGCATAGAGAGAAGAAGAGAGCAAAAGGCAAAGTCCACATTCGATGTGGCATGCATTTAAGGGCAAAGGCAGAATTATAAATGGGTCTTTTACTTGAAGATATTTTCTGGATAGGGTAGTCTGGATCAGGTCTCGACAGCCATTGTATCATGTAGGTTTTCTTTGAAGGATCAGAAACATTTCCTAGAATAGAGGAAAAAAAGACACAACACAGTATACATTAGCACTAAGAAGCTGACTTGTCACAGAGGGACAAACTAAGAGAGTGAGCATGCTCAGGCAGTAGAGGAGCCAAAGTGTGATGGCCAGGCTGTGTGGTTTTGAGTACGGGGTTGCTCTTTCAGTTTGCTACAACTTGTGCCCAATACCTGACAAGGTACACTGACAGCAGCCTGAAGGACAGTTTTCCAGAGCAGTACTTCTGACAGCACCATAAGTATCTCCTAAGATACATCCAGTTTAGTCTCCTTATGCCATCTGTTTAAAAACTGTGTAGTGGAGATTGTACTTGGCAGCTTGGTCCTTAATTAGGTATCAAAAGCTACCCCAAAGAACACATCAGGAATAAGGGAAAAACACGAACTGTTTAATAACAGGAGCACACAGAACATTCTCACAGGTGTCGTTTGCAAACAGCTGAAAAAGCTGAGAAGGCAGAAAGGCTAGAAGAGTCAAGTGCTTACTTGGACAAGGAGGTAGTCTGCAAATCCTTACGTTCTCTGGTTTAGCTTCTTTGCAAAGGCCAATGGCATTGTCCCTGGTCCGGCACAGGACTGGGCGATCCTGTGTGCCATTGCCACAGCTGACGGAGCACTGAAAGGACATGCACCACTCAGACCCCAATCAGACTTTGTAAACAACGGATCAGAAATTATTTTTTATATTTTAAACCACTGCACTCGATTTGAGTCAACGTGGTATGTTATCTGAACCAGTGCAGACACTTCCATAACTACACAAGAGGGAGCATCCTTGATTTTCGTGGCATGCCACCATCCAGCTCACTTTCTGTGGCATTAGCAGCAGTGGAAGCCATAGATCCTCTGCACAGGTATCAATTTACCACCTTAAAGCACTTGAATATTAAGCACAGAAGAAACTCACCACGATCTCCTCCCTTGCTTCTGAAGAAATTAGCTGCTTGAGACCCCCAGGAAGAGACTGACCTGTGACCAGGGTCCTATCCTCCACTGTGCTGGACAAAGCTCCCGGTTGCAAGGCCTCCTGCCCTCGGGGCGGTCGTTGTTGCAGTACTTGGTGTGAACAGACCGGTTGGTGTTGTCGTGCAGGGGTTGGATGCATCGCACAGATCGCACCTGGTATCCCGTTTTCCCACAGCTTTTGCTGCAAGGCTCCCATTCTCCTGTAACCCATCTGGGTGAGGGAAAAGAGAGGAAGTTCAGTAAGATTCTCTGTCTCTTCTCATTTTTTTTTATACTGCAGTCAAAGCTGTTTACCACAAAATTGTAATAGGCTCATTTACCAAGTGAATTCCATCACCTTTGATTGAATGCTACAGCAGATTTAGCCATAAAATACCTTGAAAAAAACTCACATAAGATGAAGTTTGTATTTTTTTTAATGTAAAGGAAGCCTAAATGGCCTCAGACTGAATATAAATGGCCTCCCTTACTAAGTCTGAAAATACATTAATCCTGTTGGTTTGAACTGAATGCAATGTTGCTGAACGTTTATGAAACCTTCAGCCTCACACTATTTTTGCCTTTCTTTCAGTCACTCAAATGCATTTTCCCAAACACAAATTTAATACTGTTTAATTCCTAACAGAGAATGGCACAGCCTATTTTTGGAAAGGAAAAGTAAGGAAGCATTAAAAAACCACAAGGAGCCAGAGCTTTGAATTTACCCACTATGAAATTTCAGCTCTGTACGACTGAGTCACCATTCTAAAATATCACATTTATGCTGAAATTAGATCCAACTCAACGAGAGGTTTTTTTGCCTTAAGAGCATCTGGTAGAAAATGTCTCCAGTTTTGATGTTACATAGGTAAGGCTGGAGTTTGGGCATGGCTATATAGTGCTCTCTAGCAATAAGTTCTTCTCATTTTCCCCTTCTTTCCTTTTCTTGCATACAGTTTTATGTTTTTTGTTCTACAACTGTGACAGCATGGCATTCAGTCACTACTATAATTATGTTAGATGGTCCCTGTGAGCATCTGTAAAATCAAAGCTCTGCTGAAGTACCACAGTGCAGATGAAGCCTCTGCTCATTTACGTCTGAGATAAGCATTACATTTGCTTTGCTTCATCTACTTTCATTTTAAGCTGGCCCCTCCAAGACTGCATATGAAAATGTAGTCTGATCTGTTATGTCAGGAGCAGCCAACCCAAGGGTGCTGCTGAGCTCCTGGCAAAGTCGCGAGCTGTGCACCAGCCATCCCTGCTGCTTGCTCCCCATAGGGACCCATGGGAGTGAATCCCAGCATCAAAAATGCCTGGTTTTGGGGAAGGAGTTCAATAACCATAACAATTTGGACACGGGAAAATGTCCCCTACAGTTCATAGTGTGGTACAGATGAACACTTCACTGATTATTGAAACTGGCTTAAGAATTCAGCTGCATATTTTAAGAAACTTATAGCAGGGAGAAACGAGGACAGACAGGGACTAGAGGAAATTCAGGAAGCAGACTGAAGGCTTGGTTACAAGCAAGTGCAGGAAGATATACAGCATTCTGTAAATATTTACAGAATGCAGATATCCACAAGACAGAAATATGGTTCAGTGTAAACAGGATCCGTGGGATAAACTTCATAAAAAATATATGTAGTATGAAGAGATCCCGAGTTCGAAGAGATTGTCCTAAAGAATTCATAAAATCCTAGTGTTATAAATAGTCAAAACACCACAGGCACAATGAAATGCACGAAATTCCCAAGTTAAGCAAAGAAGGGAAGTGGCAATTTCATCCAAGTTTCTCTTTGTAACCAACTGAAGTTTCACAAGCTGTGGAGCCCAAAGCATGAATTCAAAGATGATTTCTGAGTCAAAGGTGATTTTTTTTTCCAATTAGCAGTGAAAAAGCAGCAGATTAGTGTGGCTCTGGGTGTTGCAGAGCTTCACAAAATCTCTTAAATAATTCCCCCTCCTGTGAGCAAAATGCTTCAATGCCATTCTGTGGAAACAGGTGACAGAAACATTCAGGAATCCAAGTGCAATTTAGGATCCCATTGAGTCTTCGTGGTTCCTGGGTCCAATTATATTTGTAGCTGAAAGAAGAGTACAGTCCTTTCCAGAGAGTCTGAGATATGGTCGTTAGGTCATTACTTCAAGTTCCAAAAAGATAAATGTTCAACCCTGACCCATGCTGAGTTTATAGGACATCGTTTCTTGACTTTTCTCCTCTTTCTATCTATTTTGAAAGGAAGTTAGGAAATACTGAGTGATACGTTCTACTGATTTGCTGTGCTTCCTGGCATCCAGACCGAGTCCCCAGAGGTAAAAGCTGAGATCAACACACTCCTTCCTTGTTGCAGTAGCAACAAGAGGAATACGGATCCTTCGTATAGCAGAATAACCTGCTGCCAGTCAAAAAGCACATGAAGTTTGTGAATAAAGATACTCATAACAACTGGAGGTACACCAGGTGTACCAGAGTACCACGCTGTATGAGGACAACCTGAGAAATCAACCAGGCCAAATATTTTTCCCTGTGTTTACGTGTCTGAAAATATGCTGCCAGCTTAAGGAAGATTTGGGTTTGATGGGATGCATGACTTTGGTTTTCTTATGTAGCACTCTATAAACTTGTTCTTACACGATAAATTCACACTGCATAAAATCAACTGGAATCAACTGAATTTATGTCAATTTTTTACTACCTCCCAGGAACACAAATGTCTGGATGGAAACTGTGCTTTTTTTTCTAATCCAACGTATCTCAGAAGTAATAGGAACCAGCAGTTCCAGAAATGGTGTTTCTGCTGGCAGAACACAGCATGACATCCTCACAGCCCCGGGTCTCTGTAACCATGTGCAGAGGTTTGTAAGAGCCCTTACGTTAAAGCAGCCATGCATCAAACTGGAAAACAGAGACCACGCTGAAGTCACCTTCTTTCAGCTGACAAGAGCCAGCTGGGCACAGCACCTCCAGCAGCTGCCCCAGGGCACCCAGCAATGCTTACATGGGCTGTGAGCACTCCTGGAGGTTGCACACCCTGCGGATGGGCTTCGGCTTCTGGATCAGCTCGCAGTAACTCCGATGAACCATCTTGTGGTCTGTCTTCCTCCGGCAGCCGTATTTTGTGAACTGGAAGCCTGAAGAAAGACACTCCTCTTATTTTTAGGGCTGGCAGCTCTTACACGGGTCCTGCCAATCCCACTGAATAAACACTTGAATTTATGTAGACTTAGCACCAAGAGTCGTTCAGTTTCTTTGTTGTTCACTAAGGCTGTAATGCAGCAAAACACCACCTGGTGTTTCAAGCCACCTTAAGGGGCTGAAGCCCACCCATCATGTCAGTGGACATCGTCAGAGCCCACATCTGATGCCCAAAGCAGGGATCTTCACACTGTGAGGTGCACATCCCAGGGGGCAGACTCACTGAAGGTGTGGTCCCAACACACCTTGACGTTTGGCGGCCCTATGCCTCAGAGACCCTCACCCAATTCCTGCACATTTGGACAAGTCTTCCAGTTTCATTAAAATAAGTTAGAAATGAGCCGTCCCAGATCTGCCCCAGGAGCCATTTCAATTTTCTCTTAAACAACTCTGAATGTGATTTGGGTTGGTTTTTTTTATTATTATTACTTTTATTTTTTACCTCCTCCACAAGGTCTCGAACATTGGGACCACTTCTTCAGAGCCCACTCATACGATACTGAGTCCACTTCCAAAACATTATTGTTATCTACATTCAAGGAATCTTCATGGATCATGTACTTGTAAGTCAGAGATATCTTGGCTCCACCGTGAGGAATCACCTAGGAAGCAAAACAGATGTAGGGGAGAAAAGACTTGAAGACTGATATCAGAAGCTATGGGAGATGACAGGAAATAGCAATCATCATGGTTCAGATCTAAAAACATCCCCAGAGGGATTTAAACCTTCTAGCTGCACTCAACACGTTTTTGTTTTGTTTTTTTTTCCCTGATGAAAAAGTATCTCTCTCCCTGTGACACAGAGTTTATAAACTGCATATTAAAGACTGTTGTTGATTTAGACTGATTTTTCTTGCCAGCACTGGACTGACTTCACAACAGTAAATTTTTTCCATATCCCATCATAAAGGAAGGAAACGTTCTACTAAAACGATGATGGATAGTTCCACTAAAAGAAAAGGCAAATTCAAATGCAACGATATCTGAGGTGCAACAAGGTGAAGCAAATTGCTTATACTTCTGATAAAACACAAGTATTCTTGTGATAATTCTGGGAATTTTGTAAGGCTTATTACTTAATCCTGACAGAAGTATAAATCGTTTAGAGTTTTATGCTATCTCACTGCACCGAGACAAATGCAATAGAACATGACTCAATATGAATAAAGCGTAAAAGAGTGGTCCTTGGAAAACAATTTTCATTCCTCCTGCAGTGTCCAGCTGGTATAGACTAACACATTACAGCTGCTTTAAGAGAGATTCTGAATCAGTCCACTCCTACTTATGGCAGTCATTTGCTATTCTGCAGTGAAAAAAGAACACAGACACAAGGGTTTTGGAAGTGCAGAACTGGCTGTGCCTTAACAAACTGAGCCTGGAAGTACACAGGTCCTGCACTGGACTTGCAGGATATATTTTCAAAGCATGGACAGAAGGAGGAGTTCTTAGATCTATGAACCACTTTACTTGTAACTGATGCTCCCATGACAGATACGTTAAGTAGGCTGGAGAGTCTTTAGACAGGGACTATTTTCTTGTCCAGCTGTAGGAAATGATCAGGAGAAATGGCTGCCCAATACATTACCCCGAGTTATAACAATTCATGTACACAGCAGTGAACTAGGAGAAAGGAATTAAAATACACCTTCTATCGTCTTACAAGTGAAGCAGATGTCTTCTTTTAACTCACAAGAGGAATCTAAAATACACTGTAGTACATTATGACTCTGTAATCCTGACACTGTGTTCCGTGGAAGATGGTTTTCATTTGACTTACCAGAATAACTATTCCGTTACGCAGGGGCCCCATGGTCTGCACGGTTTCTCTGTTATCGTCGTTCCGATACTCCCACTCCACACCCATGTCAATAAATACTTTAGAGTCTGGCACGTAGTTGTCTTCACTTAGAATGAATCTTCCCGTTTCACGATTTTTAATTGCTAGAAACAACACAAGGTATGTGAACAGTGGAGGTTTGCTTCTCATCTCTGGGTTTGTTCTGCTCCTGTCCCGTTGGGAGGAGCAGAAAAGGCCAGGCACAGCGGTGTGCATTTCCCTCTGTTCTCTCACAGGTTTGGAAAACTTTTTCAGGTGTTTCACTGAACTGCCAGCTCTTTCTTGCTCAGCTCCAGGAACGTCAATTGTTCTTTTTTTTTCCTTTTCCATAGCGTGCCCTGTCAGAAATGAGGCCAGCGACACCACAGTGTGTCTGCCTGTTCTCAGCTGCTTCTCTTCCCAGTGGCCAAACCCAAGTCAACCTGATGGCGAGCTTGGGGTCCCATGGCTCTCAGCTCTTTCACATTTAGTATTACTGCTCCATGGGGGAAAGCCTACTGGGCTAACCCACAGTACTCATCACTGCAAGAAAGAGGGAGGCTGGAATTTGTATTCCTTCTGCTCAGGTACAGCCTGATGGCTGTCTAGAGAGGTTGAGGGTCCCTGGAGGTGCTCAAGGCCAGGTTGGATGGAGCCCTGGAAAGCTTGAGTTGGTCAGGGGCAACCCTGCCCATGGCAGGGATGGAACAGGAAGGACTTAAAGAAATCTTTCCAACCCAGCTATTCCGTGATCCTATGAAGAACCTTGTCTGGCTCTGCGAGCAATGGCTCACATCCCACAGGACAGGATGGGAAGCATTCACTGGTGAGAAATTCGACCAAGTCACAGTGCAATTAGTGGGCCATTTGCTGCAAATCTACTTCCAATTAATAACAGCCCAGCAGGCACTGCTTCTCATCAATTACACAGCACTGCAAGGAGAGGATTTCAATTACCTCCTAAGCTGTGTGATTGGTTGGGCAGCCTTGCATCAATACTGCTAGCTGTGGGGCAGGATCTGAAAAAGAGTGAATGCACCCTTTGCTCTTGGATTGAGCTGGGTAACAACAGGATGGAAAGCACATTGGAGGATAATGCACAGCAGAAGATAAAGTAATTCAGCTCCTCTATCAGCAGCTTTCACACGTGCAGGGATGTTCTCACTAGGACTCCAGGGAACACAGCACAGGGAAACTGAATTGCCAAACAAGTTTCCTAATTTAACATACTTGAAGGAGGTATGTGGTGTGGGAGGATAATGGGTAAACAAATGCATAAACATATTGTGAGGCTCCAAAAATAAAACAAACAGCTGAAAAAATATTCTGACTGAAAATTTGTCCTACTTGATGCACACTTACCAAGATGATGACTCGTGGCGTCTGATTCCTGTATAAGTAAATGTCTTGCCCCAGCAGGAATTTCAAACATCTTAATATGTCCTTTGTTGTAGCATTTAAAAAGATAACAACTGGTTAGTATACATCAAACAGGAAGAATATAGCTTAGGTTTTAAATAAACATTGTTTTCTAAAACCAGGGTGTACCGGAGAAGCTGAACCTAATCCAGCATCACTCCCACTCCTGTTTCTGTGCCAGGTGATGGAGTGCAGCAGGGACAAAGAGCTTGAGGTCAGAAGAAAAATGCCTTATATGCCATTTGCTTCAGACTAAATTGTGCTTCAAGTGCCATACACACCCACAGACACTGTGAGGGCTTGCATGTGACAGTGAACAACAATGACATATTTCTGCAGCACTCAGATGGAGCAGCAAATGACATCAGCAGAGCCCACAGCCATCCAATAAGGACCACTGAAGACCTCTACTTTGCATGTGCAGGCCCTGATATCATCAGACATGCATAATCACTGGACATTTTTGAACTCTAGGTATGTCTCAAAGTTCAGAGAGTGTTGGAATTAGAGGTGCCGTGAATTACTTGTGATTTTTCAGGAAACTTTAGGTATCAGGAGAAATCCGATGAAAACAACCTGAATCCCCCAGGACGGAACAATGAATGAACTGACCTTGTTTCTTTGGTACTCTTGAAAACGTCCCTTTCACCACTTTGCAGTGGGAATTATCTCCTCCACAAACACCGCACTTATCTTCCTGCTTTGTGGATCCTATGACTCTGTCACACCCAACTTTCTGTGCACAAAGGAGAAAAACAGTCACTTTTACTTATCCAAGCTTCAATTCAAATGAGCCTTCACCTCAGATACCAAAACCAAAACTTCAGTGAAGTCCAAACTGTAGTATTTTCCTGGAAGTTCAGTATCCAAACAGATTTTAATACCTGCACTTCCAGTTTTCACAGAGCTGTCAGGCAGGTAATTCGATTTTGATACTGCACTTCAAAGTGGTCCCCATACCAAAGGAAAGCAGCACTGTGAAGTAAAACTTTTCAGCCTCAGCTTATCCTAAAGCAGAAGGTTAAATTCTGGGAGAATCAAAGTGTCAGTGGGAGGGTAGGGCCCTCCAGCAGTACTTTGCTCAGTCAGAGCCTCGAGCAATGCTGAAAGATGACCCGAGGCAGATCCCAGCTTGGAGGAACTGCTATTGTTTTTTTTAAAACAGCCTGATCAATTAAGGAGAGAATGCACATCAGCTGCACCTTAGCTTTCCATCAGAGCTACAGCAGGTTCATGTGCTGTGTATTCTGCCCACACTAAACCTGAGCAGGAAAAGCTTTCGATGAAAGTTAATTGTAATAGTTCTTAAAACACTGTGTGAAATGTTCCTTGTGTAGGTAGGTGCTGTTGGAATTGAATCACATGCAGCGTGATGGCAACTGTGAATATCACACACAATATTGTGACAATAAGCCTAATGAAATCTCCTTAATGCCCGAAGCGTTATTATATCTGCTTAAACACACATTCTTGGAGAGAAAAACTCAAGCCATCATTTTAATTGTTCCCACAATGCTAAGCTCTGAACCAAGGCATCAAAGCTTACCAAGCAGTCTCCCCGCACACAGATGCTGTAGGCATCTTTGTAGGAGCAGCGGGTCCCATCGTGGACCATCCTCTTCATGTACACAACGTCCCCTGTTTCCTTGGATTCACAATACAGGTGGCACCTTTCCTTGGCTGCAAAAGAAAAGAGTCCTTGGTCAGCTCTAACAGCTCATTTGCTGACCTGATAGGTGACGCTATGCTTTTTGAGGCAGAGAAGAGCAGACGACCATTCTATTAGATGAAACAAAGATTCTGCTGGTTTAACATGATTAGATCTTAGGACACTTTTCCCACCATTTAGAGCAGTAATGAGCTCACAGTTGTAGTAGTTTGATTAAAATAAATCTTCACAGGGCTGTTGCATTCTTCCCTTGTACAGATCTGTGGCCTCTGACCTCTTTAAATAAAGTTCTTGTTATTGCTCTTGGTGTCTTCATGGCCACAGGGCATCAATACATCGGAGACCTTTGCTACTGCTGAGCAATGCAGATACAGCATGCAAAAAATGCAGTGTCTGGACTATTAAAATGGGTAATTTACTTTTCTCGTGCAGATCCTTAATACAGAAATCCTAAGTTTAAGACAGTAATGTCAGATCTAATGCACCTGCATATATTAGGAACATTACACTACACACAAGGCATAGATGTGTACACACACCATGCCTCACCCCATCATACCATACATTCAGTGCAGGAGATAAAAAGGGAACACCCAAAGGTCTGAGTGGATGCCACTGGCTCTGCACAAGGACTTTATTCCCACAGCTTCACGAGAATGGTGAATTTGCAGCTGCCATTAATTGGGATTAAATGCTCCCTCCAGTCCCCACCAGAGAAAAAATGTACCACATGTGCCTGACAGAGCTGCCTGTCAAGTGCGTGGATTTATGTTGCTTCTGAGTCAGGGCTGTGTTATCTGCACAAAGTATGTCTCTGCTATGCCTTGCCCGTATGAAAGGTGGTTTTAAACAGCTTTAAACACAAAAGGCTCTATAACACAGATAATATGGAAACCCAGCAGTGGCCAGTGATCAGTGCTCAGAGCAGTGAGCCTGTTTCTGACCCAGAAGCCATTGAATTTAATAGAAAAAAGCTGATTAGTTTCAGCATTCTCTGTGGCAGACAGCTCCAGAGGCAAAGTGAAGGTCTGAGCAGAAGCAAAGGTCTCTGGGCCATGGCGTTCCTCCCCTCTCCCTGTGCCAGCAAAACTGTTTCATGAAATTGAGCTGCAAGGCTGCATCTGCTCCTCTGAAAATCCCAGATTGCACAAGATGGCATGAGAAGAATGAGGGGACCCTGAGAACTGTTTAGGAAAAAAGTCAGACAAATTAATAACAAGCAATTTGCGATTAACTTCTGGCAGTACCTCCTCTCTGGAATGTGAGAGGATTCACCGAGGTGACCCTTCCCCTTCCTGAGACCTGTGCTGGGCTGAGCACAGCTCAGGGACATGGGACATGTCACTTATTCCCTGCCATGCCAGCCCTGTCCTCCATGCAAACTGATCTGGCTTAAAAACAGTGAGCAGTTCTGCATTGCTTGTCAAACAAGTGGGGACTTGTTGCCATCTGCCTTCTTGTCAGTTAAAAGCAAGGTTTCAGCACAACACGGCAATAGCATGGCAACAGTCTTCATGCCCCAAACCAATTAGCTGCACTTCTGTTGGCAGTTAAAGCAGAAAAGTTAGCAGTAAAGCTAATATTTTTGTTCTCAGAGGCAATCTCTGCCAAGATGCTGGAACACCACGATGATCATGCTGGTTCTCACCCAGCTCCCATTCAAACAGTGCCCGTCCCCAACAGTGCCCAACAACGTTTGCAGGAAGATGGAAGAACAAAACAAAACTAACACTTTCCTGAGTATGTTCTTCAAGGAAAACTGCAGTTCAGGGATCCCCAGGTCATGGCTGGATCTTGGTGTTTAGCAGCTTTTGATGGATTATAAACCTTTCATACATTTCCCTAAATCACTCTTAAAACTTCTGGCATCTGAAACACCCCGTGGCAATGAATTCCCATTTAATATGTGCTGTGTGGGAAAGTACTTCCTCTTGTTTGTTTTAAATCTGTTTTAAATCTGTCACCTGATAATTCTATTTGATGTTCTTAGGCTTGTGTTACGAGAAACAGTGAACAATCATTCTGAGTGCAGTGTTTGGTGCCAGAACCTCCAACTTGGCCATGCCAATGGCCACACCATGACCCTATAGGTCCCCAGCTCCAGGCTCCCATTCCAGCACTGCCCACGCTGAGGACAAGAAGTGGGACTGCTCACCATCAGCATGCTCATAGGGCAGCCAGTGGTGCTTTGTGTTCTGGTACTCGAAGTATGGATCCCACTGCCTGCACTGCTCCTCTCTGAAATCCTCAAAGTCCTTGGGGCAATCCTGAGTGTTGCAGAGCTGGAACTCATAGCTCGGACCCACACATGTGCGGCCTCCATTGGCTGGACTGCAGAGGACAGAAAACAATGTTTAGTTTGGTCATTAACGCATGAACTGAGCATCTAACAACCCCTCTGAGACACAATCTAACTCCCAGCCATGTCAATAGGAACTTGAAACCAGTGATGTATTTCCAGTACTTCCTTCTCACATTTTATCAGGACTTCATCTAGTTTAATGACTGCCCTGGTGTTTGCTTTCTGCTGGGAGGTGCCCCGGAAAGGCTTCTCTCAATCTATGCAATTACAGCTAGAATAAAAAAAGCAATCATTTAAAAACTCGCTGCCACTATTTCTCTCTCACAGTGCAGTTTCTGCAGGTTGTGCCTCCAAGTACTTGAAATACACAACAAAAGTAATTTTCTTGGTGTAGCTGGGGGGAGGAAAGCACAAGCAGGTGAAGCAACTCATTCACATTCTTTCCTAAACCAGCAGCAAACTCAGCCTTCCCTATGTGTAAACAGATTTTACAACTAAAACAGAGCCCACAGTCGTAAAGGTCACTTCATGTTGCCAATGGAATAAAGGCTGAAATTAGAACTGACAATTATTTTCTTAACACAAAAATTTCCATCAGAAAACGTGGCTTCATCATCAATAACGTTATTTTCAGTGCTAAAGTCAGGTTCAATGGCTTCATCCTGTCAAAACACGTTCAGAAATTCTGTTTGGTGAAATCATTTAAGTCTGCCCACTGCTTCACTTCTTGCTGCCGTGACCCTGACACTTCACAATACAGGGATAATCACATGTGTAATATCACTTGCACATACCTATCTACAGTAAATGTATCATAGTTTCAGTGTTACTGAAATTAAGTCATTTTACATTATTTCAATGTCATCAGAGCAAAGCAATTCAATGTTCTTAGGATTAAAATTGGGGAGGGTTCTGCTCTCTGAAGCTTTGCTCCAACTTGGAATGAAAACCATCTGAAGATGTCAGTATCTTCCATGCTGTAAAACTTTGTTTTTGAAATACTAAAATAATTGGATTAATTAAAAAACAATTATTTTGTTATACAATCCAGCAAATTATTGACATTATTTCACACTCATGCTAGAACATGACACATAATACTCTGAAGTATTACTTTTGCAATAACGTAATGGCACTTTCAAGATCCTTTTAATGACATAAGCAGCTCAGTGGATAGATAAACTAGCAGATAAACGTGGCTAACATCTTGCTAAAGGGCCCAGAGCAGAAATTCTGGCAACATACACTATAGGTGAGACCTAAGAAGCACTGCTCAGCAACATGTACTGTATTACTGTGGCAGTAATTCTGCAAAGATTCTCACCATTCATTCACTCCACGTTAGAAAAACACAAGGGAGTCACAAACTTACTGTGGATTGTCACACTGCCGTGTCCTGTACTTCACCCCTGTGCCACACGTGCGAGAGCAGGAGCCAAATTTACTCCATGCCCCCCAATGCCCATCCTGTTTCAAGATGTCGGGTGTCAGCCAGATGCAGTGACCCTTAAAGCAGTGCTAGGAGAGAGAATTGGACAGGTACAAGAATGAGTAGATGGGAGTTGGACTAGATGACCTTCAGAGGTTCCCTTCCAACTCTAAGGATTGTATGATTCTGAATTGTACCACTGGTGCACTAGATTTCATTTTGGGCACAAATGCTGGATTTTTTCACTTCTCCAGGAGAAGGCAGTAAGAATCAGTGCTGTACTGTGCCCATGACTCCCAACTCCTTTAGATTTGACAAACTTAAAACTTTTTCAGTATGTCCACTTATGCTCATAGGATTAGAGACTGCCCAGTGTGCTAACCCACTCTCAGCACCGCACATCTCCATTAGCGTGGCAGGGAGTTCACCCTAACTGGTAGAAGTTCATCTAACAGAAGTAGCAGAGTCCCAAACCTTGCAGGGTAAAAGGGTTAAACACAAAGTTTTCTAGATTCCTCAAACCCACACTTCTTTATAAGTCTTTGAAGCCTCTATGATTATATTTGTCAATTTTAATGAGAACTCGCAGGATACAAGGCAAAAAAAAAAAAAAGCAAGTGAAGGCATAATAGTTTGCTTTCTCTCAGATATACAATCTGATTTTTGGGTGGACTTGCCTGGAGCCCAAAGTTGGACTCGATGGACCTTATGGGTCCCTTCCAGCATACTCTATGACTCTACGACCCTCTCTACTGTCTCCTCCCATTAAAGACATCTGCCACTGCCCTTCCACCAGTCTCTCATGAAAGAAGTCTTCCTTAGCTGAAGTCAGGATGAATTCTTCTCAAGGATCATGGTCTTGGGCTGCTCCTGCTATTGCTGCTGCCTACATAGAAGTCTAGTAATGAAAAACACTGCCAGCACTACCAACAGCTCCACACGAGGCCATCGTGTGCTGCCCGTGCTGGTGGCTGCCGACACAGGGCTCCGGCTCACACACAGATGGCCACAACAACAAGTGCAATCAGTCGCTTGCTTTCCTTAACATTCAAGTCAATAACAACATTTTATGCAGCTTAACGAGCCCTGGAATTTGGGAATTTGGCAGGCAGCACCAGCTGAGCATATGGCTGAATGCATGCTGCCAGCAAAAACAAAACCAGAAGATATATAACCGGAGAGCATTAGTAAGCGTGGAGCGATTAATGAGCTGGAAGATGAATTTAAAAGGGACGGATAATCATTAATAATGCTGAATGCAAAGAGAGAACCATCAGTAAAATGGTGACAAGACACAGGTTTCCGAATTGCTAATCCGCTCAACGATTGGCCCTTTATTCATGCAATTTATTTTGCTGCTGATTTGGTTGGACAAGAAGCAGAAAACAGAGCAGAAATTAGGTTTCAGCTACTCGTTATTTCTCATGACTTCAAATATCCAAAGTCAAAACACATGAAGAAGATGAGTTACCACAAAGTCAATTTACAACAATCCTGCTCCGGAGCTGCAGTGGGCAGACTTTTCTCAGCTGTTTGACAGAATAAGAGATAATTCAGCAAACATAAAAGAAACACGAAATGCTCACATGCTAATTCTGAGATTTGGTGCTGTACCCTTCAGGGATGGTGCACTCCTAGCTTTGTAGAGGTTTGAGCAAACACTGAGCAATCAGCCCTGAGTGGGAATGGGACCACTGGGGCAATGTAGGGGAATATGTCTGCCTGGTGGGTCAGACTGCAGCTGGGCTTGGAGGAAGATGAGCCACAATGGCTCCTGATCCCTGCTCGATTCAGCTTCCTTTTGTCAGAGTTCTGCATCCTTCAGGTCTAAAATCCACAGGACTCTGCTTCAAGAGCCACGTAGCAATGCTCCGGGATCCAGCACTCAGCAGAGAGGAGAGGGAGAGACATGTGATGCTGTGTTTGCTGTCTCTTTCCCCTTCTTTAGCCAGAAGCAAGGGGATGTGGTTTGCAATAACCATGAACAAACCACCTGTTTGACACTGTGACTTGTTCCTGAACTGGAAAGCAAATGTGGAAAGTGTTACTGACTTTGCTGTGTAAAGAAAGGAGCAGGATGGGTTTTTGCTGGAGAAGTTGGTCCTGGGCTGCCTGCTGGGAGGCAGAGAGCTAAGTTTGTGTGCAGTGAGTCACCCCCAGGCTGCGTCCCGGCTGTGGACTCAAAGAAAGTAGTCTACACACAATGAAACGATTCACAACAGTGTTACATGATGTTGATCTGTGCAAGAAGAGCACACGGAGCATAAAGCAGAGATGGATCCGTCTGCAGTGCGATAAAGGATGCGAGAGCTGCCCCTGCCCACTGCCACTGCATTAACTGTGAAACGAAGTGGGAACGAGACAATTCTGACTGCTAGCCCCTTCACAAGCAAGGCTTCCATTTAAAGTGTGAAGCATATTAAAGCAATCTTTCTTTTTTAATGAGGAGAAAAAAAATGGGAAAGGGCGAATTGTTTTCTTACTGGAAGAGAAGATGACTTCTTGTGGTCTCGCCAGTTTTTCTGGCAAACAGAGCAGTCCAAAACAAGTGCAATTTCCAGGAGAGGAAGCTTAAATCTCGCGCAGTAAAACATTCCACTGCTGTTTTCAGTGAGGTTCTTTGAGACAACTGCTGCAAGGGCCAAAAAAAAAAAAAAAAGCCTGTGTGTGTTCCTGTGGGCTTCCCACAGCTGCACGATCATTTGTCACAAAAAGATCTGCAGATTTCCTTCAGTCTCTCTACCTGTCCTTCTCACCTCCCAGCCCAGCTTTGCTGGGTAACCCCTGCTCCGTGTCAGGATGGGGCTGCCCACTCTGCTCCATCCATTTGAGAAAACAGTTGTAGGGGATAACCCCAGAGCTGTAGCACTGAGCTGTCCTGAGGGCAGTGGTGGGTCCCTGGTGCAGAATGTGCCCCTCTTTGGTGCTTCTCTGGTGGCTGACCCAGTGCTCACCCACCTGTCTCCTGTGGGGTCTGCATCACAGTAGGAAACCATCCGGATTGCTTTGAGCACACATCGGTGCTTTCAGAAACCCTTTTTTCTTCTGAGTAATACCTTTTTATTTCAATAATCGTTCTCTTCCTGATAGACCAAACACTGCAAATCTCACCCACGTGGTGTGAGTGCAGGAGTACCAGCTCGGTTGGCACAGGAGGGTACCAGGGTACCTCTCTCCAAAGAAAGAAATCAGGAATGTGGGCGCTTCAACCCTCTGTGCTCCTCTCAGCAGTGAGCAGATGGACTCGAGCATGCTATCATCCCCTGCATGAGCAACTTTGCTTTTTATTTCTGCCTTCTGGAGGGCAGTCACCTGCTTCAGCTGATACACATCTCTCCCCAGAAGAGTAATAGCTTTAAAAAAATGGAACAAGGAAAACTGATGATGGATTAGAAATCATCATCCAGGGAAGCTCCGCTTACAAACACTGGGGCTACCGGTGGAGCTGACAGAATTGTATGCAAGTAAATAAATGATCAGCTTGAAAGCGTATGTGCTTTATTTTCCTAAACTGCAGAATGCTGTGTAGTTAAGCTCTGCATAATTACCTCTTGCCTGCATGTTTAACCACGGCAATTCACAGAGCATCTTTGGCTCCACATTAAGACTCCACTCCTCACACCACACTCATTTCGTTGGAGCTAACGTGGCTGCTCAGAAGTGCAAGGTGCCACACCACTGAAGCTTTAGGAAATCAATTCTGTCTTCCCCCTCCTGATCCACTTAAAAATACTGGGTTGAGAGCTACACAAAGTATTCTATTTCCTTTAAAATTCTATAAAAATAGAATTTTTGCTTCTAGCTGTGAAGCCTTATAAGAATATTATATATTTTTATCACTAAACCCACCAAACTATTAGATTGCTGCCAATTAACATAATGCCAGTGGATTTTCAATGACTCCATTTGTTCAAGGAAACTCACTTAAAAATTCTTTTTCAGTAGCACAGCCTCATTCTTTTGGCAACTTCCTTCAAATGAACACACACAGAGAAAAGCTTACAAATATTTACATACATTAAATGCGCATCTATATGAGTGCATACACACACATATACATCCAGCACTACAAAGTCTAATCTCCCTTCCACCTCTAAGCTGCAGTCCCTCACTCCAAGACAGGCTGGGCACGCAGTGTGGCTTGCTGACCATGTGCTACAGATCTCCCATCTGCTCTAGGTGTTCTTGGCCCTGGGCCATCAGAGAAGAAGGAAGCAGCTGGACTTCATCCTCCTCAACAGCATCTGCTGAGTTTGGCAAAGCCATCAGCTGTGGGCAGTCTGCACAGCAGGCTCAGGGCAACACCTGAGCTTCGTACGCCCTTTCAGTCTCCTGAACATCACTTCCATTTCTGGCATGGGGACCTCCCAGCTGCTGCAAAGGCACAATGTTTCTTCAACACATCAGCGCTCCGACTGCTCCTTATTTTTCTGGCATTAGCCCAAAAAACACAGCAGTCTGAGTCTGAAGTTATTTTCCTCTTCCTCATACGCTGGTGAGGCACCATGGGAGGTGCTTCTTGGAGCCACACTGCAACCGAGTCCCAGCTTCAGGCAGTGGCTGTGCTTTAGTCACGTTGCTTTCCGCTAAGAGCCTCTGGTTCTGCCCAAATTGATGAAGACAGCAAACAGAGAAAGGCCAAATCAAAGGCAGGGATGAAAAGGATAGGAAAAAATGGAAAAGGACCACTCTGATGTGCCTCTGTCAAAACACCATCAGCTCCTAATAAGAACACTGGTCAAATGCTGAGCTGAGAAGCAAGAAGTTCATTGTAACGCTCTCATAATGTACCGCTCAGGCTACAGGGCCTTATCTAACCAAATGGTTTTCATTTCATATCATTTTCTCAGGTTCTGCTGGAAGGCTGCAATAACTTTATTTATCAAAAAAAAAAAAAAAAAGCAAAAAGAACCAACTGGGACAGCTACTCTGGGAGTAAAACATTTACACTCCTATCACCTACAGAATGCACACATCCCCTCTTGCATCTCCACTGAACTACAACCCGGCCGTCTGGGCAGCTCACAGGAGCCTTGGATCCTAAGTCCCAGTCCAGAGCAAAAAGTTACAGCTGAGTTGCATAATATCCTGACAAACTGTTTATAATGGAAGCACTGCACTGATTGTTAACTGTGTGATTACAAGTTCCTTTTTTAATTCTTATTTCTGTCCAAACACTGATGAATGAGCAGGTTGGGGAAGTAAGGGAAGCAACAAGCTGGAATACTGCTGTGGATTTTGGGGGGATTTTCATGCATTTATTTAACATAAAATCGAGTTGTGGAAAAATAGGTGAACCTGAAGAAGCTGCCTGAGATTGTGTATTGTGATTTAAAAATATACGTACTTTCAAACATGAAACAAGGGTGGTATGAGATAAATAAAGAACAGAAGACCAAAAGGGAGTGGCTCATATAGAGCATGGCTTGCTAGGGAAGGAATTTAGCATTGCATTATTATTTCATGAAAAAGACGTTTCAAACCACAACAGCAGTTGCTAATACAGTTCATTTATCACATAAATGAAGTCATCCATTGGCTTTTGCAAACACCCTTCCAAGTAGCAACAACATCTCCCCCTCAGACCCTGCAGCCTCAGCCCAGTGAAGGCAGGCTTTTACAGCAGACTTCAAAGGAGTTCAGATCTGCTCTGAGCACAGCGTGACCTTCACAGAGGGGCAACTGAGAGCTGGAGCAGGCGGAGGCTTTCAGGGCAGGAGCTGTCTGAGCCCTTGGCACTTTGCTCCTTCCCTTCACAGCTCCTCACACCTCCCTTGACTCTCATCAAGCAAATCCACCTACGCAGATCTGCCCCTTCTCTGCTGCTCATCGCTCTTCATGGTCATGCTGGCTCTCTCCAGCTCTCACTCAACTCCCACATCCATCCCTTCCCTTGGGGTAGGCACTGCAGCCTTAGCAGGGCTGCAATCTCCAGGACCACATAGCTCTCAGCCCCCTCACCACCACGGAGGCCAACTGGCACTGCTACATCACTGACACAAACACAACATCTCAACCAAGTCAAGTGCAAGTGCAAGTGATTTTTTCCCCCTTTTTGGCTCTACAATGACTTGCCAAGAAGCCAAGGGCAATTCATAAATGTGTAGACACTGCTGTGCTTTGCCTGAAGACTGGGTTTGATAGAGATGCCACACAACACACAGCAGCCCTGGCCCCCGCCTTCTTACTTCCATTCAGGAGTTTGCCCCACATCTCAGCTGATTTCAAGTCCACAAGGTTTTTCCTTTGTTAAACCAACCCCATTTTTGGCCAAACTGAGACTTGGGAACTGATGGCTTACAATGCATCTCACACCCAGACCCAGCTTTATGGAGGGGACAAAGAAAAGTCATGAGGTTCTCTCTTTACACCTTTCCCATTATATTCTCCAGTCTTCCGTTCCCTATATTTGTAAAAACCAAATCGGGAAGAGAAAAACCTGCCATTTCTGTACTGGTCTTAAGGATAACATCCCCAGCTGCACACACACAGACTCCAACATGCACAGCACACACTCCCACCTTTCCTGGTGCACACATGGTCCCGTCCAGCGGAGGCCCTTTCTTTGTTTTGCAGAAGTAGGGGTTCTCAGGGTGGCTACACCACAACTGCTTACAGGGATCAAATGTACGAAACTGAAACACACAAAAAAATCAGAGTGGGTGATACTGTGATGGAGCTCTAACTTCAAACAAAAATGCAACATGGGGTTGGATTTTCCTTAACCAGCTATCAAGTGTCAGCTATGCTCACTGATTCCTGAGGAACACTGTGGAGTAAGTATGTCTGAATTTGCAAAATAGTCAGTGATTCTGAGGTGAGGTCCTGACTGCAGTCAGAATAATACTGGGCAAAAACTGCTTGATACCAGTGACCAAAGGCAGACCAAGCAAGGGGGAAACCAGTTTCCCTGCCTGATAAGGAACATGCTGCCTTTTCCTACAGTTTCTCCAAATGCTACGGCTTCATTTGACAAAAAGAGCAAACAATCCTTGAGTACCCATGGGACAGGGATGCAAGCTGCTCCTCTTAGGAGGGCTCCAGTCTGACCTCAGGCTCAATGAGTAACTCATCGTTTCACCTACATCACAAGTGCTTGTAATGCAGAGAATGAGAGCCACCCACCACAAAATAATAAAGTATGGACGTGCTCTTGGCTGTTCTGAACCAAGAACAGAAAGCCTGGAAGGCTCTGGAAAACAGCTATAAGGAAAGACCCTCTTTGGCAGGGACATTCCTCCAAGGCAACATCAGTGGGAACGTGTCAAAACACAAAACTACAGCTGATGCTTAAAAGGTTTTCATCCATTATCTGGAGACACTGCTCAGCACACGTAATCCTGCAGATGGGAATGAAAGCAGCAATGTTCTGCATTAGCAGCTGCCACACCAGCTGAAAACATGTCATTCCTTTTGATATTTGTGTCCTGCTCAAGGAGCTGGAGGTGGGAGACAGTCCTGCTGCGGAGGCCGAGGCACTGCAAATTGCACCAGTCTTGCCTTGCTTATATAAATTTGGGCTTTGTCTCTTGTTTTCCCAGTACAACAGAGCCAACTGTAGCATCAGGAGTCCTTGCAAGTTGTTCTCTTTGCTGTCATGCTTATTTTCACATGCTAGGCATCAAAATCCATCATGCTTTCCACAGAACTGGAACATAAAAGCATACTGCCCTGCTTTAGCCCTACAAGATGTGACACCAAATCCACCTCCTTCTCATTGGGGTGGGAGTTTTGTAACAAAATGACTAGCTGCCAGCAATAGGAGGCTCCACAATACAGCAAGCTTGTTTGCTTCAAGTCTAGAGCTGTTCATGAAACTACAGTGTGACCATTTCTGTAAGCTCTGGTTTTTTAAAAGAAAGCACAGAGGTTCTTAAAATAATGTATTTGTCAACATTAAGTTGTTATTTCTTGCTCACAGCTAATTGGGCACAACATCCTTCCTCCACGTGCTGTCCCTATTCGGGACATTTCAGAGACACTTACAGCACTCCTGGATGAGAAAGAGCAGAGGCTGAACTTAAGTACTCACAGCTGTGCACATCATGTAGCCCAAACCAAAATCAAAACGACACTGCTCATTCATGGAGTAGTGAATTCCTGGCAGCTGTGGAAGGGAAGGCCAGTCATGTTCGAAGGGATCATCGCGCAGACAATCATAGGAACTGCAACAGGCAAAAATTACAGTAACAGATGGGGCTGTGAGACTCACAGAGTGTTTGTGGTTTCAGTGCCTTCCTGCTCCAAACAAAATAGAGCCTACTATTTCTCAGACTCTGGTGATGAAGAGCACCTAATAGTGAAATTACGCTCACGTAAACTTTAACATGTTGTATCCACCTCTACCATATTCTGTGTTGGGTCTTTTATTTCTTTTTTGTTTTGTTTGTGGGGAAGGCGAGGTTTGAAAATCTTTCCATTGTAACTTCCACGCAACTTGCAGGTAAATTCCCATCGGTTCCCAGGTTCCCCATGAAAAAGGAACCAAAGGAAGAATCCACATGGGACCAAGAATTAAATACTCAGTTACTTTTCCATTTGTGGAATTCCTTATTACCTGCTTTCAAGTGCAGCTTTAGAAGCAGAAGCCCGGGTAACCACCCCGGGGCAGTGCACAGCTTGCCAAACTGCTGTCCCTGCTGAGAAGCTGTGACTCATTTATAACCATGAGTACCTTCCAGCCCACATTAAAGGCTCAGGATTGTTCCCTCTCTGTTTCTCCTGATACCTCTCATCCCCATCCATAACCTGTACAAAGTTTCCTTTCCACGTGATGAATTTGGGAGACTTTCCCACACGACATGCTAGGATCATGTCTGATTAAAGTGCATGGAAAATAAAGGAGAGTATCATGGAACGGTTAACTCAGTACAATCACTGCTTCGTTCACAAGGCCAACACAGAAGGCAGTGTCTCTGAATTGTCTCCAAGTATTTAACAGACATGAGGACACCATACCCGACTCTATTCCAGCAATCATGCAGTTGCCCTCAAGATACCGATGGCTGAAAGCAGAATGTTGAGGTTTGATTTACTTCAAAGCAAATCACAGCTCTGCTTTGTTCTATTTCAAAGTAGCTGTATTTAAAATAATGTAAAGCAGCCATCTAAGCCAGATGATTTCCATTTAATGCTCTAAAGGATTTGCTAATTGAAACAACCACACCACTCTCACAATACTTCCTTTCCTTATTGCCATACCTAAGGTACCTCAGATAATAAAAACATTGACAAAAAGACTGACTTTTGGTTATTTTGTTAATTTTGCTGCCATCTTTACTACTTATTTTCAGTTCTTGCTGTGTATCCTAGTTTCATTGTATTTTTCCTATACACCTTGCACATAACAATAAGGGGGAGATCTTTTCTATAAGGGATCATAAATGTCAGAGTTTGTCAGGGAACCTGGGTGCAGCCCTAATGCATGAAGTTCCAAAGAGAAGGCAAGGGAAATGAATGAGCTGTTAAAAGAACTGGAGCATAAAACAGCTTTTGTATTTTGGATATTTAAATGAAAGACACCAATGAAAAATTAATTCGAGAATCATGTTCCTTCCTTAGAAATCTATTAAGATCCAGAAGACCTCTAAGAACTCATAAAGGGCAGAACTTCATTTTTAAAGAGCACCATCTCATCATTCATTGCCAGTTATCATAAGCAACCAGCAGCTCTTGAAGCTAAATCTGATATCTGTATGATAGCAGAGGCATTCCTGCAGCAAGAGCTTACGTGAGGGAGGAAGGAAAGTCAGCAAGGAGGTGAGCACCAGTGTCTCCCACACACTATCAACATTCTGGAAATGAATATAGATGTAAACTAAATGAACTGAGAGCTACTCAAGATGAACTGAAACCAAACCCATTGACAGTTTGCTTTATTATTTGCAATCCATGGGAGCCATCTGGTTCCCAGTAGTCTGGGGGTGGGTTTCTTTGTTTTATTCAACTCTACTCGAGTAACTAATAAAAGAATAAAGCACAAATGCTGCACAAATGCTAAAAGCAGAGTTGTTCTTAGACATTTGCTAATCAGAGGAGAGAGGCTGCTGAGCAGCTACTCACTGGAGGTATCGATTCAGCTCCTGCTGGCTGCAGCGGGACCAGTGGAAGCGGTGGAAGGCAGCTTGCACAAGGGGGGCCATGATGCTCCCCAGGCGGACTTCATCCCCACATCTGTTTCCTTGGCCGTCGTGCTCCATGCCTAAACTGCCCCAGCACAGGAGAGAGCAAGCACAGTCACAATGAACTCCAAGTGTCCAAAAAGTTTCATATCCCAAATGTTGCCAGTGGGTGATTGATTCATCTCTGCATTAAGGATACGTTCTCCTCTCCAGGAGCATTAAATGAAATTTCTCCTTACTCCTATCTGGAGCTCTTTGGACGTTGCTTAATTGGAATTAATCTGCAATTGTAGCTAAGTGGGGCTAAAAGCCCACACTGCAGCCTAGGTTAGACTAGCTGCTGCCACCCACTCCAGCAGTTCCACATTGTTTGTGCATCAAATAGCCTGGAAACTGTTGGGTGCTTTCAAGAAAATTTCCCCCAGTTGCAGACGTTTTAAAAAACTACCTTGGCACTAGAATGAACATACTCTCTCCTTCTCTTTGCTAGGATCTTGGATTGTGTTTTTCTGTGCACACTGTTTGATTAACGTGGGCACTATCTGTATGCAAATGAAGCCAAATTAACAGATTAGGGCTGAATGTGATTTCATGCAACACAGTCACTTTTCTAAATCTCAGTGTACTCTTTACAATCCTAACTCAAAAATCCTGGATCCAAATAGCAGATGGGCATTAATTCTATCTCCCTGTCTAATTAAGACATTTACAGTGAGATTCAATGAACTTCGGTGATTTTTTTTCTTTTGAAGCCCTCAGTAATTTCTGATACGACAGACAGAACAGGACCTGGAGGCTCTCTTAGGGAAAACATAATAGATTGAGACTGTTCAGAAAAAGCCTTCTGGGAAGTGTTGTTCTTCCAGAGAGAATATGGGCAATCAGTGGGTGTCCTCTGCAAACTGCAAAACTGAAATGCTCTGGGAGAAACCAAATCATAATCACATCAATAAAATGATTGCATTTCTATATTTTTATGTAGTTGCAATTTCAGTGCTTAGCACTGTTTCTATGCAGTATTTTGTCCTTTGCCAGCAGTAACATAGGATGTGCTGATTTAATGTGGACTGTGCTTGAGAATCATGTATTCCATTAACTTAAAGAATTCATATTTCACCCTAATGAATATTTTACATTTCCACCAGGAGACTATAATGCATCATTCAATCTGGTTTCACAGCAGCCCTGGGAGGTATTGTGGTATTAGTTCTTTTTTCCATTTGAAAAAATACCTGAGTATAAAACTTAAGATCATAAATAAAGCCTTTACAGAGCTGAGATCTGAAGCCAGAGCTAATCCTGGACCTGATTTCTTAACGTAAACTTCATCCTCCCTATGTCGTAGCTCTCTCTCAGCAACAAAGACATTATAAGGTGGGGCATGGGATGTGCACAGTTCTACTCACACATGTCCAGTTTCATGAGCCACCACGAATGCAGATGAAAAACCATCTTCATGATTGAGAGTGCAGCTTCGAACAGGATGACACATCCCAGTGACTGGAGCATAGCCTGCGAGAAACACCACGTTTCAGGAAAGGTGCATGTAGGGAAAGGTGACGTGTGGTGAGAAGCTCTAGGAAAACAGCTTTCCCCATTGCAACACAAATACAGTTGAGGTGGTCCTCTCACAGATAACAAGATATCTCTGCCCCCAGACACTTAATGATGTGCTCTCTCATCCATGAAACAGATGAGATCAGCCTGTTAACAAACCAAAGCTGTATTTCTAGCTCACTCAGAAGGCTGCTATCACACCTAGGACCATTCTGCAATCACTGCCTCCAAGTACACGAGGCAAGAGAAGAAATGGATACTACACACTTCTGTGCTGCAGCTCATGAGCTTGGTACATTTCCAGCCTTCAGGAATACACGAGCAAAGCCCCAACCCTGTGCTGACAAAAGATCCAGTCAACCCAAAACGAACGAGAGATTTATCCCCTCTGCTGAACAAACCTGATCTTGAAATGGGCAGAACCATGAAAGAAAGGAAAAAGCACACAATACTTGGTCTGCTGTTTCAGGTCTTTTGGTAATAGCATTTCTTGGCAATCCTTACAGCAACAACTTTTTAAACACAAAATCTATTTCTTATCTTTGGGCATTTTCAGGATTGTTTACATAGGGATCTCATTTGTTTGGCTTCAGCTGGAGCAAAAAAACGACCCAATAAGTAATCCCATCAGTTAGAAAGGATGCAATACATGAAAGAGTTACAACTGAAAATGGACATATGCAGAGCATTTGGGGAAAGAAAGCATTGACCAAAACTAAGCAAAATACACACAATTAAAGTGCACGATTAGCTTTGCACAGTGATAAACACAAATGCTGCTCAGAAGTCCTGCCATTTACCAAACAAAACCCAACACTCCTCTTACCCTGCATGCCAGATGGACCAAAATCCTGCCTTGTCAGGAAGATAGCGTGGTCGTGATATTCTGCATGCCCGGTGTCTGGCTTCTGTTGCAAGTAGGCCCAGCGACATACGTTCTCCAGGCTTTGAGAAGGGTTCCCAATCTCTATCAGACTCATGGACTGAGCATGCCCAGAAGAAAAGAAGGCAGTGGTTATTTCCCAACCTATTCAAGCACTTGAACAAATTTTCCACTTCCATTAAAACTCTTCGTAAAGAGTTGATTATGCTTTACAAACAAATGTTACTGGGTCAAGAGAGTAAGAAAACTGTTAATGTTCACAGTTAGATCAAATATGATTTCTGTGACATATGTATAAGGCATAAGATATGACAAGAAAAAAAACAAACAGGTATTTTCAATACTGTATTGTGCAATGTGCATTAAAATCTCTATGCCAACCTGGCACCAGCTGACACCATCACTTCAAGCCTGGATATATTGTTTCCAACCCAGCACTATGGGATCCTTATAGGATCTACAGCGATGTCAGGCCAGCAGGGCCCAAACCAGTGTGAGTGGGGCAGAGCCCACAAGCAGCAGCAAGGGCAGACTACCAACACCCAGCCCTGGCTCATCAGCCACTTTTGCCATGCACCCAAGACTCCTGAACATCACTGGATGCTCTACTGAGTGTAAACACAAAGTGTACTCTGTCCAGATGTACTTGAGTCATAACACTGAGAAACAGATGTTCCCTAAGACTGTATTTTAAAGCACTTTTTCTTTAACCCATTCTCTTCTTCATTCAGAAAGTAGACTCCATCTTCCCAGTGTGGTACATCTTTATTCTGCCTATAAGCCACACATTTCGTCACTGCTGTGCTATCATGACTTGGCTGACTTGAGTGAGCTGACATGTATTAGGTGGGTGAAAAGAAATATTCCATCAAATGATAAAGAAAAAGGTGTTTTAAAATCCAGCTACTGCATTTACCTTCTTTTTTTTTCCAATAGTACTCAATTTCCAGCTAACTCTTGTGAATATTGCACACTAAGACTTAAAAAAGCATATTGTATGTGGGATGTTACATTATAAAATATATGACTAATTGACCTGCTCCAGGCCTTCCAGGACTTGTAAGAACTACATATGTGAACCCTGGCTTCTTATTTTCAAAAATTATACTACCATGACAACACTGTAACCATAACACAAACCACCACAATTTAGACACTACACTGTACTGTAAGCATTTCTAATTCTCAGATACATAGATTACAGCAAAAATAGCCAGGGCCAAAAATAAGAGAGAAGTAACGTAGTTCCTGTTTAAATACAGATGTGTTTGACATGCCCTCTCATTGAACGCACGATGGAATGCACAGAGTATTGACTGCATGAAAAAGAAAATCCTCAAGGGTTGTGGAAGAACAACTGGAGTTGATAAAAGAAAAGCCTGCCAAACTGAGGTCTGATTTTGGCAAAAATGGGATATTACAGTTTTGCAAATGTTCAGAAAAACAAATTAATAAACCAAATCGAGGTACAGTTTAGATTCTGATACCACTTTGGAATGAAAAGGTTGTAATATAATCCCAGGCTAGATCATGCTGCTTCCAGACATAATTCCCTTGGAAAAAAGAATAATAACCATGCTGAAATGGTGAAAGAGTTGTGACGCCTCTACTGCATCTTCGTATGTTTATTAGAATGGACATGAACGAACTTTGAGTGACTAATACAAGGCAAGATCCTGTCTCTTCAACAGAAATCCTATTCAGTTAAACTGTGACTGTCAGTGAGGTCTTGGGTAGCATGCATCAGCAGTTTAAGAAAACAAACCAACAAAAAAAACTATCTACATCATCTGCACCTTGATCTCATTTCTCCAAAACTTCAGAAGAGAAATCTGTCCTATTAAGAAGTCGAGTGAGAAATCTTAGTGAGATTCAAAAAGCAAAGAACATTGGTACTGTGAAGTAGAAAAAGCTTAAGCCATGCATGTGATGGAAAAATCATTTACTTTGTGAACTGTCATTCTTTGTCTCATAACGATCTCTTTCTATACCTGCTATGAAATGAAAGTAATTTTGTTATATAGAAGACAGATCAGAAAATAAACAAGAAGTATGAATTATCAACATGTGCTTTGTTTGAAGTTATCTCAGTATTTACAAAGGAATCTCTGCATGATCAGCAAACAAGTGAGGGGTATGAAAAAGGCAGTCACTTCTGAATAAGCAGTTCACAGTTTTCTTCTGTCTTGAGTCACCTCCTCCCTACCTTCTCAACTGCAACCTTTGCCAAAGAATCCCAGTACAAAAGCAAAATGCTGGTGTGAGCTAACAGCAGGACTTCTTGAGCCCTCTCTTCTGATGAAGACTTTGTCTGGCACAGACCAGATCAGCTTACTGCAGCAGCTCCCATGGTTTGGGCACTGTGTTGGCTTCTGGCATGAGTCAACAATGGTTTTCTTTGTATACAGAAACCCACCCTGGAGAGCAAAATCGCTGCCTTAGGCCAAGAGCATCTCTATGCCTATTTGCAACAACAGAGATTTTAGAGTTTCTCTTCAAGCAAATGAAAGGGGAAAGCGACTGGCTAATGTCAAGAATTTCTTTCTGTTGTTGTTGCAACAAACACACACTGGGCAAACTGAAGGAAAACCTTCTGGCATAAAAGGGGAAACAGAATATGCAGTTCTGGAAACGTGTTTCAGCTGACAGCCCAACTTCTTTTCCAATGACACGACTTCTGCATCAGAAATGTGGCACATGTAAAACTGACTTGCTTACTTTAAGGTAGGAAATGAGGCATCCATTAGGAAATCCATTCTTTTAGGGGTCTATGCGTCTTGCCACATTTGCTCGTGCTCAAGAATTCTCACAAAAACAACAGTTCACTATTTCTTTATCCAGTGCTAGCAACTGATGGCAATGGATAAATGGAACGTCAGTGTTTGCAGTTGAATCTCCCAGCTCCATCTTGAGTCATGGTTCATTTGGAATTTGTGTGATCCCAAAGTAGGAAATATTGCATGGTCGAGCAAACAGTGATTTGGGATCTCATTCATTTCAATTGCTATGCAATTACACTGGTTCAGATCTAAGGCCCATGGAAGCTGTGTCCTCTCCTGATGGCAGATGACAGAATGCCTATGGAGGATACTTACAATACCCAAGCATGGTTTGGTACTTTCCTGAGATAATCTCCAATCGTCCAATGGTTTTTGGATCAGAGATTTCCTGAGACAGACGTGGCTTTATACTGAATTTTTATTCTCTTGCTCAGTCACTCTGCCTCCAAACGTAAGTGCTGCTGTCCTGCAAGAAAGGTGCTTAGGAAATCAGGGATGAGTCTCAGCTAACAGGGGCAGAAGTAGTATGTTTTGGAAGGGTGTAGTCTGAGAACTTACTCTTGCAGAGATATTAGATAACAATACATTCTCTTGTAAGTCAGTGGGGAACTTTCATCAAACTCAGAAAATCGCAAGCCCTTATTAAATAAACAAAGTGAGGGAAAACGAGCAAAAGAGACGAACAGCATGCAGCAATGAGGATTGCAATTAAAGCCAAATTCCTTCTCTGTCACATGGCAAACAGTCCATGGGCAGCAGGCTGGCTGTGCAGAGGAGGTGGAGGTGTTACTGTTGGCCCGCAATGGGCCTGCACTGCCAGGAACACGAGAGCTCCGCAGCTGGCGGAGGAGCAGGCCTGGCCGGGAAGGACCTCTTTCCAAAGAGGACAGCAGGCCTGTGGAGAGCATTACTCAGCTGATCAGCAGGAAAGCTGCCAGTGGAAAGAGAAACTTTCCTTCTCACTGCATGAAAAGCAAGAGATCTGTGGGCATTTCAGAGAGCTGCTGATGGAAACAGATGGACGTGTTTGCCAAGAAGTGGCAAGGCCTTGGCTGGGAGCACAATCCCATGTGGGGAGACACCATGGAGGGCTGTGAGACGGCCGGGATCCCTGCTCTCACAAACCCAGCATCTGCTGACGCCTTCCAGTTGCCTTCTTTTCTGATTCTGACTGCACATCTTTTCTACTTTTCTTCTTTTTTAGAAAGAGGTGGCAGAAAATAACCACGAATAGAAGAGGACAGAGTTGCAACAACCATGAGTACAAGGAGTCAAAGGAGGCAATAAGAAATGACTCCGAGGTCATTGCTACATAGATCCTGATGCCATTGAGCCTTCTTTGCTATTTGCCTTGTCTTTCAGGGAGTTAGCAGTGTGATGTTCAGTTCTCTGTTATTAAGACAACAAAGAACAAGTCAACCTCTACTACAAGCCCCTTCAAATACTTTTGGAAGGAATTTGGAAACTGAGAAAGACATCAAATGATTATTCTATGAGAATTTCAAATACAAGGTTTTCATTGAAGAAAACTGCAAATTTAGTCTATATTCTACCCAAACTTTTCCAGAGCTTTCATCTTGCTAATACATGTAAAGAACACGCTGGTATCACCCATACAGTGGCAGATTTCATTAACCAGGTACTTTATTTATCTGCCATTTGCAATAACTGAATACAACTTTGCAGTAGGTGCTCCCAGGGACACAAGAACAGGTCAGAAGCTTGCTGGAAAAGCACCTTCCCAGCTCATCCATTAGGTGGTGCTCCAAGAGAACCAACGGAGAGGGCTCTGCAGCTCCTCAGCAGCTCCAGAAGGAGCAGAAATAGGCTTCAACTTGTCAGACTCCAAACTATGGCAGAAAAGTTGGAGCGTTCTTGGGAGACAATTTAATGTATGACTTTCCCTTCTTGAACGTGTAACATCTCTGCAAAACACACCACTTACATTCCTTCTACTTGGCACTTCTACTGTTCATTGTATATTGGATTAGATCTTTTATATTCTTTACTTACCCTGAACAAGACAAGCAAAAAATAAATAAAAAGAATTATCTAGTGTCCATGGTAACCAAACTAACAAAAATAGCTCATTCAGCAAACTGTCATTTTGCATTCAAAGGATTTGTAAAGCTTTCTTATGGCAGCAGTTTTGTAAACATTTTTCAGTCTCTAATTCTGAATAAATGTAAGCAGATCAGGAATACAAAGTACTATTTATGCTATCAGCCAACTTTATACTCTTCGAGGTTCCAACAAATCACCCTGGGAAATTATATGCTATGTGTCTAGTATCTAAATAAGGCAATTCATCAATTCACACAGATAAAATTAAGAGGGGCAGTATTTTCTCTCATCTTCACCCCTGCACTGATAAAAACAATGCAAAAATAAGAACAGCAGCCAAACTCATAAATAACATGGAAATTCTTGCCATGCCATTAAGCCTGTGCAGAATCAGTCACTGGAAATGGACAGAGACTGGGATGAGAACTCCACCCTCATCCATGATTGTAGAGCACATTGCAAGATCCAGGCTCGATCCCTGCTGACACTGCCAGTTGTTCCACAGTATACATAATAAATATCATTCATAAACAAGAAAACGCACATAACTGGGTTATCATTCTCAACCAGCAAATATCCATCAGTTCTTCAGACTCTCTCCAAGGATTATCTGCACATGGGTTTATTCAAAACTCAACCAACAGGGGCACAAGCCTGCTGCTCTAAGTGACCCTGCTCTGAGCAGTGGTTTTGGACTGTACTAAGTCCAGAGGGACCCCTCCTGGTTCAGCTGTTCTTTGACTACCGTTAACAAACCTGGTGCCTTGCTGGGCACAGCTGCTCTCAGACTGAGCCTTCATCTCTCCCAAGGACAAACAGGGAGGAGGGGAGCTCCGAGCCTTTCTAGCCCAGGTCAGCTGCAGAATGGTGAGGTCAAACACCTGAGTTAAGGGAGAGTGCAGGCTTGTCCTTCCATCCCAGTTACACCACCTGTGCCACTCTCTGGGAAACAGAGAGAAAAGCCTGGCTCAGGCTAGACCACTGCTTTCTGGCCCAGCTAAACCAAGAGCATCTTGCCTGCTCACACTGAGCTTGGCCACATAAAGGTCAGATGGCAGAGAGAGAGAACACCTTTTTATGAAAAGATCTAAGGTAAACTCTTGTCCCAGATGAAGGCAGCAGGAGCCCTGAATAACTCAGACACGCAACTGAAAAACCCTTCTCAGTTAACAGTCCTGTCCTGTGAGATTTCAGGAAGCCATCTCATATGATGCTCTTACTTACCATCTTAAAACCATTCGGTTTTTTTCTCTCAATCTTTCTGGAACACTTTCTGCCCTGGTTGGTCAGGTTCCTCTTTCAATTTGACCAAGTTCACATGGCCAACAACCACTGTTCTGGTGCCAAAACTGATCTGAGGCTAACAGGGGTCCTCCCCCAAGGATTCCAGCCCAGCTTAGCACAGAGCAGCACTCCCTAGCCCATCTCACACTGTGCCAGTCTGCATCCCAGTGACCATAGCTGTGCATGCTGCTCCAGAGGAGAGCTCAGAGGTGTTCTGCATGGCCACATTCAGATTTCCCAAGAAATAACTCTCATAAATCCTCAGGTAGCTGCATTAATTCAAAATTCATGCTGTTCCTATGAAGTCTTAATGAATTTTTTTTCCAGCATTAACTGCCTTAATCACTCCCTTTGCAGCACATGTGTGCTATTCTCTGCTGTTGTCTAAGGGAGGATCATCTGCACACAAAGTCACCATTGTGGATGGCCAGAGCATGGGGCTGGAGCCAGGAATTTATGAGCTCCTATCCCCAGACTGCCAGTGACCTTCCGTGTGGCCTCCAGAATAACGCTCAACATCTTTGTTTTTTTAGCTGTAAAGTGGGAAAAATAATCTTTATTCATCCACCTCAAAGAGGTGATGAGAGGATTTTATGCAGTGCTCAGGGTTGAAAAGTTTCAAAACAAATTTTATAATAGCCATTCGGGGCTTCCAAGTCCATTCTCAGCTCATCTCTTACCAACTCCTCCTCACTTGGTGATCGTGGTTCTTTGGCTGTTACCCTGCATGCTGTACAGCTTACCAGACTACAGAACTTTTACAGTCAACATAGATCTTAATGGAAGAATTTGTGAAAACATTGAATAATAATTCTTCTCAGGTGAGTCTGTATTTTCCAAAATTTGGAACTTATCTTCCTCCTACCAAATTCAAAAAGGAATAAACAAGCCAGCTCTTCTTTTTCCCTTTTGAAGACAAACACACAGCATGTGCCCTGTTTACTGATTTGCAGCATCCCATCCCATCACAAAGCCTCAGGAAGTCAATGGAAAGAAAATGCAGACAAGTGCATAGTAGCTCCCAGATCTACCACAGATATGGGGCAGGATGTAAAACTTGTCCCAGTAGCTTCAGCCTATGTCCAGAAGTGATAACAAAGACAAAAACATACTTCAGTGAAACAGTCCTTTGAATTTGCCCATGGAGTAATTTTAACGTGTTGTCACCAGGGAACACCTATTTCTTCATCTTATCAAAACCATTAATGCACTTAATAAAATTACTGAAACTTTGGAATGTACAGCTCTGTTTGGCTGAAAATATAAAGAAGTATGCTTCAAGGCATGGAGTACCTCCTAGCAAGAGCCACAGAAAAGCCCGTTGCTATGCAACTCAAGTATTGTCCACATTATTCTTATCAAAAGATGACATTGTATAAAATAATATAATTATCTTCTTCAAAAAAAAAAAAATCCAACACAAAAAACATACACAAAAAACCCAACCACGATGCAGTGAAAGGCTGCTGAGGGGTTGAGAATTGGCAATAGCTCAAAGTGCTGTCAGAAATCTGACACTGATGGTACATACTTCATCAGTTCCAGAACCATAATGTAATTATTATGATTATTTAAATGGCACCCTTGATAATATATATAAATTGCTTTCAATAAAGCGAGTGAATCTGAAGGTATCTGCTACATGCTTGGAAAATAAATGCTTACTCTAGAAAGACTGGGATAATATTTTCATCTCGCGAAGCCAAGCAGGCTGCTTTATGCATGCACTGCCTCAACTTGTCCATGTACCGTTGCTTTCACTATGTACACTGAATATATACTTTAGAAAAATGCTAGTGCTGGTGTGTTTTAGCAGGCAAATAAAATACTGAGGGCTTTGTTGTAATTACTCAAGAACATGTTCAGAAAATAGGAACTGTCCAACTTCTCCCTCCGCGCAAAGAAATTTTCTTTATGGTTATTTGGGTTAACTTATTTGATATTGTGTTCTGCTGAATCCCACAGGATAATTAAAACATTGCTCACTGTGAATTATGGGTTTAGAACCCATTAATGGATGATCCATAAGCAGATCATACAGTGCTACCTGCAGCTATTCAGTGATGTGGCCAAAGGCCCACCAGGAAGGGAAGGTGCCCATACTCTATCAACTCCACTCAATGAAACAGATTAAAGTGAGATCAGTAACTTTCAAATTATCAATTCATAATGCTTTATTCTACTCAAGAAAATAAAGACTCCCAAGTTGAAATGAGGCCCGATGCACCTTTTCCATCAGAAAACACAGCAGAAGCTATCTGAATTCACACTACAACCAATGCAGATTGATTAAGCTCAAGATGCACATGCATAGCAGCTATGAAATACTTGTGAAACAAGGACAGCAAGGAAGCGACCAGTCCATGTGGTAATTCCACTGGCTTCTACAACTGCTGCAATATCAGATATTTTTGAGAATTGTTATTCGATCTGCAATCCCACAATTGCTGTCATTACAACAATCATGAGGATATTTCATTTATTTCATAATTTAATGTAATTAGACACCCACAAACTTTTGATCACAAAACAGAAAACGTGACCTCTTTTACCTTTTATTTTAGGACACGCAGCTGAGTGAGCTTACCCAAAACACTTACTGACATGGTTGTCTATCTCTGCAAGAAGAGCAGAGATGGATTGGCATGTTTAGTTGAGCAGGGTAAGCAGTGACCATCAGAGGAGCCTCCCCACTGACACTCAGCTGACTCCTGACTTTCAGCAACTTGCATGAATATACATGGAGTCTTCCAGCCCTCAGGTTTATTACATGAGCATGCAAATACCACCAACCCCCATCACAGCAGCTGGACATGCAGTCCTTAAAAAGCTTATCAATGTATTTCAAACACACTCTTCCAGCTAACGTGGAATCTGATGTTGATTTAGCACATGTGGGACATAGGTACTAAAGAGATTAAAGCTTTTAAAAGCCATGTAGCATTTCCTCTTTAAGCACATTCTGGCCGCAGAGCAGTCCCTCCTTTAGAAACAGCAAGAAAACACTTGGAATTCTTGATTACAGACTCAATCTGCAGAGCTCTTACCTCGTGGCCCCTATCTCTTAACTTTAAGCACACGCAGTCGAACCTATGTTAAGCACAAGTTGAAGTGAGTTCTTGGAATGGGCATCCTGCAGAACTGATCCAGCATGTGTTCACTGATACTTAGGTATTTCTCCACCACAAAACTTGACATTTTTCTCAGGAACCAAGATGTCCATAACATTCCATGGATTATTTCTAACAAGTCTGAGAAGACAGACTGCCAGAGCTAAGTAGTAAGTTAAAATGATACAGGGAAAGCCCAGAATAAATCATGGTTATTTTCCTACTGTGAAGTTCAGATTGTAAAGAACACTTATCTCTATAGGTATTTCCTTGCATTCATACACTGTGAATCTAGTTCACAGACCTCCATCTCCTCCATTCAACACAACCCCTCCTTACCTTGCCATAGCTGAGCAGGATTATCCTCACCAGCACAACATTGATGTGAGCACCCAGGGATTCATCATGATAAATTTCGTTAACCTGAAAAAGAGGTCAAAGCTTCAGCTGCAGTGCTGACAACAGGTAACTGAAAGCAAATGCTACAGCAGCACCTTTGCTATGCTGTTATTAAGACAAAGATCACTTGTGATTATACATAAAAAGGGCAAAATTCCACTGATGCTAGAAGGAAATTTTCTATTTTCTAGCCTTGGAACAAGCTAGAATTCATTTAAAATAATTTAAAATCACCGTAACATCAGAGACCTCATGTTAGTGGGAATTTAAATGCCAACCTAAATAGACTTACACATATGAGCACTGTGGTGGACTCCATGACAAAGCTCCTGCCACTGAAGGAGAGCCCCCAGTCCCTGCCCTGCTGTACTGTGCATGCCTCCCCAATCCTGAGCACACACACTGAAACACAAAGCAGAGGAGCTCTCTTCTGGGTGAGACCACTCATGGGAAGAGGTCTCAGGAGCAGAGGGGCAGACCCTGGGGCTGCCTCTCTCCCGAGAGGGATGTGCTAGATCAGCTCAGCTGCACCCTGTAACTCCTCCATCTGGGACTCATCAAATGCCATTCTGACAAGAGGATATACCTCCCCCAAAAAGCCTGGTCAGCCACATGGGCTAACTAGATTGTATGTCACAACCAATCAGTGTTAAACTCTGCAAGCAGAACGAAAGCTAAAAAAACACCAGCAAAAAACTCTCTTGTTTATTTATTTTTTTACAACAGCTATGTAACCCAATGCACACGCTGTTACAAATCACCCTACAAACACCGAAAAGAGAATGGTAAATATTTACAGTGCAAAACAAAACGTGGACGTATAAAGATGACTTAGGAAACACCGCCACAAGCGAGCCAGGCAAATATCAGCTGTTAAAGAGGCTGATCTGGATACTCCATGATGAGCGGATGCAGGAGAGCAGACCATCCAATGGCACTGCTGTGCTGTGCCACACAGCAGGGGGCTGGCTTCACAAATCAGAAGAGGCAGATGAGATTCCCTGCAGGCAAGTGTCTTCTTGGTAAGGATTACACCAAACTGGTTGGCTCCAGAGATGGAAGCAAACCTCATTTCTTCCTAATACACAGATTCCTTACTACAGTCTGATAAGTAACATTCAGAGTAACTTTCATTAGAAGCACAACAATAAAGAATGTACTGTGTCTTCAATCAGCTCTACTTCCAATGGCTCGTCCTTTATCTCTGTATAAACAATTAAAACTGAATACAATGATGTCGATTTCACCAAGTAATTCCTACTGACATTTTGAAGTGAGTTTTAATCCATTTTATCAGTATTTTTAATGTAACAGCCTGATGTTATGGCTAGTAAGAGGGCAGGTTTCACGTCCTGAGCATCACTGGCTGTGAGCAGCAGCAGCACACCCTGCTCATCTGCTTTGTAAGCAGCAGCCCTGGAAATTACACCAGGTATTTGTGGGTGTAAATATTACTTCAGAAGACTAACTTTATATTCCTGTAGCTAAAAGATTTTTACTTCGAGAACCATTACTGAACACGGATTGTAAAGACTTGAGATATGAGCACGCATTCCGCATTGCAAACATTCTTTCACCCAGGAAAAAGACCCTCACACACTGTCAAGGGAGGCAGGGATATTAATTTGCCTCGTTCTTTGTGCACAGGGAAGACTGCACACATCAGTGATGTGAGGCTGAAATACGCTGTAAATTACCTATACGTGAAATGAGTACTGAACAAGAACTCCTCTGTAGAAGACAGTAAGCACAGCATGTAAATAAGAATTTAATTAGTTCATAACGCATAATCCAAATTGCTGCACACCACTCTCTCATTAACTCCCAGAATTTAACCTAAGCCTCTTCTAACAATGGCTGAGTAACAGAACAACCGTATCACTGTTGCGTGCCAAAATGAAACTTGGCATGAAAACATTGATGGAACAGAACTGAAACACTGTTTGACTGTTCATGCAAATGACATCTAACAAACAAACTGTGAATGAACAGAAAAGCACAAGCACTGTAAAAAAAGCTGCTCGGTTCTCTCGGGATAGTGGATTTTCTGCAGGACAGTGGGTCAATTCAGAACTCCAGATCTTAGTTTCATTAAAAAGGACAAATCCGACCCCTCCTCACCCAGAGCTGAATGAAACCCTCTGCTCCTTTGGAGGAGCTGCACCGTGGCTTTCCCAGCAGTGTCTTGCTGCACACAGATAATGCACTGAAACGGATGCTTCACCTTTTCCTCAGTCTGACCTAAATTGCACCTATTTGTTTCAGGAAGTTATTAAAGAAATGAGATCCAAGAGACTGAATGCTGTGCTTTCATGCACTGACAGGGCTCTCCACAAACCCACGCTCAGCTTCACTAGGCATCCACCTGCCAACCCCACAGGAGAGCAGTGGGAAGCAAACACAGCCCATCACTCGGGGCACAAAGCAACCTAGCACCCCACGGGCCCTGAGCCCCTGTCCAGCACAGCTGCTTCAGGTGCTGAAGTGCTTGTTCTGAGCACAGATCGTCAGACAACAGACACAGAATAGGTTTGGATGCCTATATAATAAACACAGACAGATGTGAAAATGGTTGCACAGTACTTCCGTGGTGCTTTTACTTTATTCTCATGTATTTCTGCAGGGCATCCTGATTTATATCGAACAAAAATCAGAACAGATCTCTTGCCCTTAGATCAGTAAGGGTCGCAGGCTAAAACTGTGCTGCTGCATAGGAAAAAGAGAGTGCACAAAGCTCATCTCAAAATGACAGCCCCTGGACTGAAGGCAAAAAAGATTTTTGCACTAAATCTCGTTAGATGTCCACAGTGATTCAGCGTTTACAGAGGGCGATAAAGAAGGTTGGGTAAATCTGAAGGAATTCAAAGCACAGTGAAACATTGTAAAGGCACTTTCACTAAACTATTGTAGCTCACAAGCTATTTTGGGATAACTATCATGGTTTATTTTTGTGGGACATCTCAATCAAAGCAAAGTATGCATTTCTATTTCTGTTCCTGTTTAGAAACCAGGTTGGCACAGATTGGTGTTGCTTAAGAAAACAAGCACTTGATTTATTATTTTTCCTTCTGTACTTCTCTGCTCATTTTATAAGTCTTCTGCCCTAAGCAAGTTTGAAGCCAGCAGAGTTAGTAAGTAGAACACGATAAAACAGAAAAACCATGAAAAAAAAAAAACAACACAAAACCCAACAACTCAAGTAAAGCTAAGCTTTTGTAGATGCATCAAGCTTCGTTAAAGAATCTCTGCAAGTTTTTATTATTCAGCAAAATGGCTGAATAATATTCAGCCCAATTCTGTAAGGGAAATCTTAAAACTGCTGCAGCTCTGCTGGTCTTGATGCAGTGCAGGTTACTCACAGCTGGCAGGATTTGTAGGGGAAATCCAGAGGCTCCCCGAGTCTCCAATTAAATTGACGTGCAGAAAGAGAACAACAATCTGCATATTTTGGCAAGTCATCAGGAAACTCATTCATGCAGTTTGAAGGAGTTCTCTGCTCTGCAGGGTTTATCAGAGATCTCAGTCCCACTGAACCATGAACCGTCTCGGACGAGCTCATCCCCAGGCACGTCCCTGCAGCCCCACGCTGCATCGCTCGCTCGGGTGAGCACTGCGGCCTTGGGCTCACAAGCACACAGCCCCAGCAGAAATTGGATTGCTTCAGCCTCTGAGGGATGTGACCCAGCTTTAGCAGCCAACAGAGCTGCATCCAACCATTTGCAGAGGGCACCATACGAGATGCAGCTCGCTCATCTAGCTTTCCAGCCACCACAAACTGCTGACCCATCCAACCCAATTAGATGGCCATTGGATGGCCTTTACATCCTTGCATGGGCACTGTTGCAGAAATATCCCATGGCTACGTGCCACGGGGCAGAGCAGGAGCATGCGTGTGGGACAGCACAGCTCCTGGCAAGCCATCGCTCGAGCCCAGCCTGAGTTGCAGCTCATTCATCAGATCTTAATTATCTGCAGTAAAGCCTTGGTGCCTGGTGGGCATCCAGCGATTGTCTGTCTCTGTAAGAGATGGCTGGTTTGAATTACAGGCGAGGAACCAGAAATGTCATAGTGGATACCGAGCACAAATGTTTGTAATCTGACCCCTCCCAAAAGCACTCTCCTCCCGCTTTATTTTTATGTGTTCTCACTTCAAACACCACTATCCTCTTTGGTTTTCATCACCTCCTTTATGCTTTTGAAGTTCCCAAAGTAACATTTCTAACATTCCCAAAGCTTCACTTAATCCCACAGGAATAACACTACACCAACTTTTCTGGTGGATAAACTACGGTCACAGAAACTCATCAGGCAAAATCCAGGGCTCTCAGTCTCCCTTTTTAGGCATTTCCTCACTTCCTCAGAGAGGAACTCTTCTTTTTTTATTCTCCTGCAAATCGTTGTTGAGCATCACAAGGAAAAAGGAACAATGAAAGCACACAACACTTATGCAACTTAAAGGTTAAACTGTGACCTCAAATTTGGAAAAACACAATTCTGCTCAAAAACATAGGCAACAGGGAGTTTGAGGAGTGCCTGGCAATGAGCACTATGAAACAGAGATAAGCATCTGATGTTTGGTATTTGAATCTGTGTCTGAGTCCTGATTTACCTTCACTGGTGTAAGAGTTGGGAGATGGTACCAAGTCCAAGTTCACTGCATCTGATCAAAATGAAAAACACTCCCCAGAGCAGATGTGCTGGCAAGACTCAAGGTAGCTCTGTGTTACGGGTCTCTATCTCGTCTTTGACTGTAAGGTCGGCTTTAGAAAGGTCATAGACTTTGTTTTCTGACTGTACAACTAATTTATTTTTCTCAGTTCCTCCCTCAGGCTCTTGGAACTCCTCATTTTTTGCCCACAAACCACTTGGGAAGTTTCTCCAAACACCGTAAATTACATTTAAGCCAAAAGACGCAGAATTTGTTCGAGTTACTGTCTCAAGATTACTCTAAGAGAATCAAATCTAGTACCATAAAATAATTAAGCAGATTAATGTATTATTTTACTACAAGGCAAGGGTGTGGTGTCAGTGCAATAAGTGCAGTGAACTATTTAAGTAATATGGTTAAGGAAAGCACCCAACATTTGAAAGCTGATCCTAATTATCCATGCTCCGTCACACAAACCACACTGTCACATCTCTGAAGTCCTTGGCTGCAACCTTTATGGCTAAAGCTTATGTTGGTATTTGGACTACAGGAAAATATATCTTTAAACAGTAATTATTCTCTACCACAAGAATACTACCAAAATCTGAGTGCTGGATGTAGCACAGAACATCAAAACAGCAAGGTACAGTTCACTTAATCTTGATGAGAAATGCTCACCTAATTGACACTGGAAATAATCCCTACGGAAATGAATAAACTCTGAAGGGGTTCAGAAGGACTGCTTGGTACAGGGCCTCCCAGTGCCCACTCACATCTACAACTCCCACTGTACTGCAGCAATCAAGATAATGAATAAAAATAATCTGAGGTTTCATCAGAAACTTTCTTCCTTGCAAGTTGCAGCTACTGCTTTGTAATGAACAGTGTGGAGTTAACTCTCACACGTTTACATTTTCAATTGAGCTGCCAATCAGCCATTGACAACTGAAGTCCTTCAGATGAATAGATCTGGACCTACATTTGTCGTTCAGGGAATTTCTTAGAGTCAGTTCAGATCTGAAGTCTGCACATTGAAGTAAACTGATTAGAAATAATGAGTATTGGTGTTTAATTAAACTGCATTCGTTTTTACAAACCCAGTAAAGTCTTATTAATAAAGACACCCTTCCTGTCTAGAAAATGCTTTCTAGTTTAAAAAGCGTGATCCTGAATACAGATTGCACCATTATTTCAAAGCATTCAATCATCACTTTCTGTTTAACAGCTTGAATTAGACATGCTTTCAGGTTTCATCCAACTGCCAGTTAGAAACCAGCAGCACTTCTGCCCTTTTCTCTCATTAGGGACTGTTCTGTACCTGGAAATCTTCATCCCTCATCAGCCAAAGACACGAAAGCAGAAATCTCACATATAATAGTAGTATCATGGACACCCTATTAAAGAGGATGGATAACATATTCAGGAGTGCCCCAGGGCTGCAATTTCAAAGGGATGTGTAGTGCAGAAAGACACAGGTGAAAGACTCCTGGGACTTTCCAAAGCCCCAGCTGCAGAAGTCCCATTGATTTCGGTTGCTCAAATGAAAACTTGTTAAATTTATAGGTTCTGGAGTGGAATGTTCACTTGAAGTTTGGGAGAAACATAATCCTATGAGCTAACTTCTAAAACTGACTCTCATGGATTTTGAAGGCACACAAATAACTAAATATTCAGATAAATCTTGTTATAAGTGAGGCATTAATCCTATTTAGAGCCTGTATCTCCTTGAAATAACGGCAGGAACTGCACTTTGAGGAGCTGCTTTTCAGCATCACAAACATTTTGACCACATATCCATTACATGGATGTCACATAGGCTAACCACTACATGTGGCACTGTCACATCTTTTGCAGTAAAGGAATAAAAAGCATATTTAAAGATTTTCTCCCCCCCTCCAAATATTCCAGAATTCAAAGAATAAGCAGCTCTTAGGCAAACTCTTCCAGAACACACGTAAGGATGACAATTGCCAGCATTAAAAAATGAGGTGCTTGAGGTAAGGCCCAAAAATACTGACTTGGTAATAGGGGAAGAAGGACAAAATAAGAAAGAAAAGGTTAAAGCATAGGGCCTTACTGGGGAAAAAAAGAAAACAATGCAAAGAGGGGTGTGAAAGCTGAAGACCTGAAGACAGATGGAGCCAAAATGTTGAGTACTATCTGGAAGTGAGCTTATGACGAGACTCTGCTGTTTCAAAAAGCAGAAATACTTTAAGTGAATACACTCCAACTCCACCTCTTAGGAAGTCCTGTCATCCATATTCTCATCCTGGATGTGACTCTTAATGCAGGGTTCTGGAGGCTGAAATCCTCACCCCGACCACTAGCTCAGCCCAGACACATGAACGGTCACTGCCAGCTCTGCTTCTTTTCTGCAGCAGCAGAAGGTCTGATTAATACTGAGAACTATTTTAAAAGGGTTATGAAACAATCTGAGAATTTTAGCCCCGGGCTGGCTAGCACTAATACCCACTGCAGCTCAGCACCCTACTCCTCCCACAGCATCCAGCTGTGAGAAATCCTTTTGTTTCCCCAAGAACAAGATAATTCTCCAATGCTACTTCTGGCCAAGTGTTTTTTAATATTTCCCATACACATGTAGGAGCAGATAAAATCTCTGACTCCTTTGCCACTTTCTTGCAGAAATTGAATTACCTTCCACATTCTTGAGTAAACAATAAAGCTGCAAGATAGCTCCCAAATCTCTTACCCCCTTCCTTGCAATGGCCCTGCATGCTAAAAATACAAAGATAACCTGTGCAATGGGTGGGTTTATACTTGGAAATACAGAGGACTGTGCAAGCAACTATATTTCCCAGGAAGAAACGCACCATGATGCATAAAAGAAAAAGGTGTGAGAGGCAGCTGAGGGTCTCCAAAGTGAAAACAACAGCATTTCTTTTCAAAGACAGAAGAAATGTCCCCACGGTGCAGAGCAGAGAGGAAGGGATGTCAAGAGAAACCCCAGTTTCTGTATGAGGAATGATGGGAGGGTAAAGGCGGGTGACAGGAGGCCTGGCTCGTGGCGGTGACATGGCTGGCAGACAGACAGGGATGCGTGGCTGCAGCCCAAAGCGTTAAAAACCCTCTGGTGCGTCTCTCACCATTCGTTTGGGGCCATGAGTTCATTTCCAAATGTTGGGATAAATATTAGCACTGCTATTCAAGATAGCCAGGACACACGGCCTCTGTTTTTTCTCACTTTATGGCTTTTAGGTGTGGACTGTAACACATCACTTAAGCAGCACAAAACAGATTGCCTGAATAAGTCATCACGCAGGGCTTGAAAAAAATATATATTGTTTTGATTGGGTTGGTGGTAGGGTTCCACCCAAGATCCCTGGGAAAAGTTAATTAAGGACAACTGCTCACACCATCACGCACAGCAAAAGCAGGCAGAGCAGGGAGAGCAGCCACGCTGTGAGCTGGGCACTGCTTCTGGGAAAGCGATTACGCCTCCGGGAGTCTGGGCACGAGGGACACTTCACCTGGAATTTATTTTATTTCTGGAACCAGAGAATCTCAGCCCTCTCAATCACCCTTTTATCTCCAGCAAAGACTTGCATTATTGTTTTTGTTTATTTACTTACTATGCACACTTGGATTCTATCCTTAATGCCTTCTTACTGTATGAGGCTAATTGATTTTATGCTTAACGCCTTGTTAGAGTACAAAGCTAATTGATTGCTCCCATAAAATCAGCAGGGTACACACAATGTGATGGTTTCAGTGGGATCTTCCAGCAGACTTTTTTCGCAGCCATCCCTCCTCTTTCAGCTCCCCTTGGGCCTACGTACCTCGCCATGCCCAGACTGTAAACATGCTTTCCCTACCAGCTGGTATCTGCCTCCCCACAGCAGAGCAAGTCTTGGAGAGAAAGATGCAGAGGACTGGTCAGCACCATCCCTATCCCTTGTCTAAAACACAGACTACAGAAACTGGCTGAGTTTTGGTGAAAGAAAGACCCAGGACAATGCTGTGGCTGCTAAAGATGTCCCAGCACCAACTCGAGTGGCTCCTCGCAGCCTGGACACAAAGGGAAGGGACACATCCTCCATCCCCAGAGGACATGTTTCTGCCTCAGACCTCCCAACAGAACAGCTGCTGCCCGTGCCAGGAGCTGTTACAGCCCCGGGATATGGTTCCACAGACTGCACTTTCTAAACCACTTGCAGAGACAGCATGTTTAAGAACTGTTATTTCTTACAATTTGTGTGTTGGATGGTTTGCTAAAATTAGGAGCAAGTGTATTCCAGAGTTGGAACATTTATGGCTCCTTTACCATTACTGTATATTTTAATTCTTAAAAATAGTTTTAAGTGACATGATAAGTAGAGTCCTGCTTAATCTATTTCAGCCCATTTGCCACATTCCTGGTTTGGCCTCTTTGGCTTGTTAATTTAGAGATATATAAAACCATCTGTTTCACTGTAGACTTTGTTTTAAGCCTCAGAGGAAACAAACCACACAAACAAATGAAATCCACTATGTCATTTCTGTTAAAATGTACATATTTACAGCCATCAGAGCATACACCAAGTACCCAATAACTCTAATGTCAGTACAGATTTTTAACTATTGACCTACTGCTCTGATATTTAGAAAGAAAAGACAATTCCTTCAAACATTCTCTAATGTCTGCTTTCCTCACTACCACATTATATAGTCTACTGCAAAATGGTTTGAAGGATTCAATATTTAACGAAGGAAACCTAAAGGTGTCAGCTATGGACTAAATACTAAATCAATCTAAGAAAGTTCAGTGATTGACTGCATAGCATTTTACTGCAGTGCGAATGAGGAGTAGGCAGGTGGCCTGGGACTTTAAGTGATTCCTAAGGAATCAAAGAGTTTAACTGAGCAGTTTTAAAAATGTATAAGCCAATCGAAGTTTCTAATTTCTTCCTTATTTGAAGACAGTTCTCCAAACCATGTTATTCAGCAGGGAGCTTAGGTTAAGGGAATATACATCTAAAACATAACGACTTCCAAGGACCCGAGGCCCTGACCCTATGCCCCCATCCATCAAAGCACATAAGCAGAACTTTGTGTGTTTTAATGGTCCCGCTGTCAGCCTCTTCCTTGGCCCCTTTTTCTTTTGCCTCTTCTACAAGCAGCCTGGATTTTGCTCCTAGAATTATTTCACCTCCTGCTACGAGAAAAATCTATGATGTATTAAACGGCAAAACCAACATCCATCCGCCCTCCTCTCACTGCCATCTCACCGTGCTGCTAGCAGGGCTGTACTCACAATGTTCATCAGGGTCAGCAGGTACTTCTGAACGTGTTCTTTCCCATGGAACTGAACAACTGAGTCATCGACCCCCAGAAGGACTTCAATGTTGTAATCATCATCCGTCGCGTGCCTCCGGCGGCGCTGCCTTGATCCGCGCACCCGATCTTCAATAAGGCCCAGTGCACCAGCGAGTCCATCCAAGTTAGTGAGGTTAGGTGCTGCAATTAGACAAACAAACACGTTAGCAACCGACAGCAGTTCAGGCTCAGGTCTCAGCTAAGCTGGGATAAATTTGATGCAGCAGCTTTGGTTATGTTCTGTATGTTGTGTAATAGCATAACTTTCCTTCAATGTCAATTAAAGGTGACCTAGATGAGAGAGAAATCTGACCTTTGCAAAGTAAAAACAATACTTTCTAAAAAGTAATCCTGTGGTATAATGGCAAGGCCAAAATGATAGATACCAAGGCCTTGACGAGGAGAACAGAGCTGTCTGCAGTAAAATACCTGTTGCTTGAAAGTACTTAGAATCATGGAATAATTAAAGTTAGAAAAGACCACTAAGATCATGCAGTCCAGCCCATTCCTACCATGGTTTAGGCATCTCTCACTGCCACACCTAAGCAGTGCACCATTCCAGAATCTACTAAGGGTATCCTTGATTTCAGAACCATAGGCAAAGGCCAACACCATGCTTTGAATCTGGTCTTACTGCCCACAGCCATTTCTCCAGGCAAGTGCAGTTGCCAGCAAAACCTGTTTACACTCAGCATGTAGTAACAACTCAGCATCCTCCCTCAATGCATTAGCTCCTTTCCTCAATATATTCATATTGTTTTGCAGCAGTGACACAGATTCTCTTTATCGTTACAAATCAGGAACTTTTGATATGAGATGAATTCATTTTTAGCTACATTCAAGATTCTTTAACAGCTTTTCATTTTTTGTTCCTAATTTGTCATGTCACTTTGCATTATTGCACGTCAAAGACCACTCCATCAGGCACAATAGCAGCCAACATTATTATCAACCATTTCAAACAGCACCCGTGATAGAAAAAGCTTGTATTTTAGCAGGATGGGATATACTTCATGTAGAATATATGCACTAAAAATTAACGTGAAGCTGTGGAATATCGACATTTCACCCTACAGAATAACAATTATTCACGTTAATATCATTACTATCATTTGTATTAAAAGAGCCTTAGGAGTTCCCCCCCAAGAATCTCTTGATTTCAGAAAATGTCAGAAGAAAGAATCGGACAGGCAGAGTGAATTGATTAAAGCCTTCCAGCACTCAGCTCAGCGTGGCTTTATAGGAAGCAGAGGGAGGAGGCTAAAGGCATCACCTTCAAAGGTGAAATATGAAACAACTCTTGGAAATGTTACTAAAGAATGTGGATTCTCCATCTTCATTTACTGAAATTTTTACATCAAAACTGGCTGCTTGGGATGAGATGTGTGAGGCTACTGGGCTCACTGCAGGAATGTCTGGAGAGCTTTTTGCCATTTCTCCATGGAACTTCAAGGACATGAGACTCAGATAAACAAGGAACACCCCATGCAGTGTTCCTGTGTCCCCACAGAGCCATGATCTTCTCCCTAGGCTCTGTCAGGGCTCAAAACCCACCGGAAGCCAGCACCAGCCCCATCTCCTGTTTTGCTCATTGGGAAAGCCTCAGTGTTAATCCTTGTTGGTGCCCAGAAGTAATTACTGAGTTATCACAGCGGGTTCAGGAGATCTGCTATAGGATCATGCTGCAATCATATATTCATGATCTGTAAGGCAAACGTACAATTTGACAGTAACTGTTATAAGCTCTCTAGAAAAGTAAGACTGAGCTGGCAGGGGCTGCAGGTCATGTCCTCTCCCCATCACTCACAAAAATACAACACAGCAATAAGCAGCAAGGCTAGAGCTATCAGAGGTGATGCTGCAAACCAGCAGTGCGGTGTCTTCATCCCTACTGCACCAGAGGCACAGTGTGATCCTGGCATCCTACACTCACATCCCGCAGGGTAGGCTGCCTGCTCCCTCCCTGCCCTGCTGCAGCCCTGGCAGCCCTTCTGGCTCCTGAGAAGAGCATTTGTATTTTCCACATTACCTTTCCCCTGTGCTTTGCACAGTAATGCTCCGAGAGTCAACTGCACTGTATTTTACTAAGTCATCCCAAGACCCCTCCACCATTGGTTCGTTTTCAGCAACTTTTGCCAAATCAGTACTTCAGCTGCTAATTATTGGTGCCAACTTTGTTCTCCATCTCCCATGAGCAGACACTTGGCATTTGCAGGGCTAACAATAGCCTCTGTTGAAACCTTCTGTGCTCCCACCAGGAAAAATTCACATTTCTGAAAATTAAACGCTGAGAAACTGGGTTGCATTTTTCTCTTGTGCTAATCATCCAGACTAAACTGAAGGACAGCACCACTCTAACAGTTCACCCACAAATACCTCAAAAAAAAAAAAAACAACCACCTCTTTTCTTTTTTAAGACAACAAAAAAGTGATCATCCAGTGAATTTTTTTTTCTAATCCTGAGGACCTTCTTCCAGTTCAGTGTAAAAGCTGCTGATAGAAGGAAAACTGTGCTTCTGGCATAAGCCCTGCAGCCTGGGCCGTGCTCCTGCCTCTGGCAGAGCCCTCCCTGCAGTGCTGCAAGGGGCAGAAGGCAGCTGGGAGCTGGGCAGCAGAGCCTGCCCAGAGGAAGCATGTGCACAGCCCAGCACGGTTCTGCACATGGATGTTTTTCAGGTGTCCTCCACTTTTGCTTGCAGTTAATGCAGGCAAGCGGTCCTGGCTTATCCCAGGCAGCAAAGTCCTAGCTGTTTGCTGAGTCAAGAGCCAAACAATGTCCCCAGCTGTGACAATTCATTAATATACAGAGAGCACATCAACGCCTAAAGGGGAAAGGTCTTTATACTGTGTTTGTGCAAACTGCTTACAGCATTACATATCATGCAAGATCTTGCTATAGTGTTTCCATTTTCTAAGCAACTTGCAGTACCCCAAGCTTTTCTATAACCTGTTGCAGTTTTCAAACTGGTACTTTACCCCTTGGTGTTTGGGTTCTGAGTGGGCTCGTTGAGTCTGAGCACCCAGCTGCATGCAGCTTCGTGCTCTGAGGCAGGCAAAATCCCCACTGACACAAACATCACTTTGACCTTTGCAGCACTACCGCCACTACCAGCCACAGCATCGCAGCCTCAGTGCTGGAAGCCCCCAAGACAGCACGCTTGTCCCATACAAGGATTTTCCAGCAGTGACCATTCAGAATTTCCACAAGCCACTTATTTGTGGGAACTTTTGCCCTGCTCATTAAACTTTGATATCACGTGCTTTATGGAAACCTAATAAGATGACATCTTCAGATTCTGCCTTACCCATTGTGGCAGTCAAACTCTAACAGATGCTGTGAGTTACTGAAGCATGAACATGCTGCTGCCATGAAACTGCCTCTCCCTGTGTTTGTTTCTTTTAGGACACGTACCAAAAGTACAGTTGCTGGCTTGCAACCTTACTTTGTTTTTTCATTACGACTTTCAAGAAGGCTCAGGAAAATACAGTTGTACCTACAGTTCTTATGAGTCCTTTATGAACTGTTGCACTTTAAAAATAGTATCAGCTTTAGGGTCCCCCAGTTTCATAGCAGTGATACTGTCCTAATAAAACACTTCCTCATTTTTTACCTTCTCTTTCTGGCAGGGGGAGGGAGACCTTCTGGAAAGCCCAGTACAGGGACCAGGGCAGGCAGATGGGTGACTGAACTGCATGACTTGTTCACAGCCATCATCTGTGGTTTGTCAGCAGAGCAGCCCACTGGAATTTCTCTTTAAATACAAGCATACAGTGTGCAGGCAGACCAGCCACCGTATTCAATGCAGCTTGTTTGCTCTGCGGACACTTCATCTGTCACTGCAGAGCAGGCAAACACCTGAGCCGAATGCTGAGCACCACATCCTCTGCTTGATGTTGACATGCTGATGTGCTGCTGAGCTCCATTCCCAAGACACACTTCTGAGCGGCCTCCCAGCTTCCCCATTCCTTCATGCGTGTTGCTGCAAATCATCTCTTTTTCATTTTTATTTTTTTTTACCCTTTCTCTTTAACCACAATGACTCAGCCTGAAGTCCAGCTGGAGCCCACACTGCTGTGGGGTAGGCAGGGCCACAATGGCCACCCTGGGCTTCACACCACGCACAGCCACTGACAACGTGATGCCAAGCCTGGGCCCTGCCCTCACCGTGTGGGCAGGAGGCCATCTATCACCTACAATGGCAGAGTCATTAAGGCAGGAAAAGACTTCTAAGATCATCTCGACCACCAATACTGAGCACGTCCCCTCTGTGCCACATCTCCACAGTTCTTGGACACCTCCAGGGACAGTGGCCACACCACCTCCCTGGGCAGCCCGTGCTAACGCATCGCCGCTTGGTACTGTGAGCACAAACAAAGCAGGCCCCGTGGCAGGGATGCACAAGCAGGCAGGATGGGCTTGCTCTGGATCTCAGCTTCCTACTGCTCAAATCCATCTGCACCTCTGGAAAAGTACCAAACCCCTCGACAGCTCAACAAAGAATTGCTCTTTGGGGAATAGCACGTTAAATCACAAGTCATCTCCCTGCAGCACTCCCTGCCACCCGCACGCTGAGGGCTTCTGTCGCGTCTGTCCCCCGTGATCAGCTCACTCCCCAGCTAGCCCCCCTAAGCCCCTTCATGTATACTAACCAAATCCTCATTTGTCTTCCATGCTAAATTGAAGCTTGAACCTCGAAGGTCAGAGGCAAAGAGCAGCCAACAAATCTTTTTTATTCCTTGCATTTTTTTCTCCCATTTTTAAGTTTCTCAGCATACGTTTTCACTATTCCTTGCCACTGTATGCATTTGTGATGTGTCTTGTTCATCTGTTAATCAATAGTTTCTCTGAATTATTTTTTTCACTTATTTCCTCCATCTATACAGCTCTGCTCATCTTCTCTTTTTACTTTGTTTTCCAAATGTCCTCTATTTGTCTTTCTTCTCTCCCATGCCATCGTGCTCAGCTACATTTGCCTTCCATAATTTATAAATCCCTTTTTCATACTACTGTCTGCATTTGGACCTTTCTGCTATATGTCATTCATACAAACCCAGGGTAAATCCAACAAGGTGAATTAAAATGGATGAGAGCTCCTGTGAGGTGAAAGCAAATTGAAAACGGTCTAAACAAGAAGCGAATCGAGCACAGCATGCTGAGCACAAGACACAAAGCTGGTCCTGTTTAGAAGAGAAGTCCCAAGAGAATATTGCCTCAACACAACTTTAATTTGGAACTCAATTTCCAGAGGATTCGTAGGATTCCTTGAATCACAGGCTAACACTGTGGCTGCATCCTGGCACATCCTTACCCAAGAGCAATTATCACAGAACTCATTGGGTGCATGTTCAGATTCCTTTTCTTCCACTTCTTTATGTAAATGCAAAGCAAGACCAGAGTAGTGTGGAGTAGTGTGGAGAGAGTAGTGTGGAGACCAGGCATGCACCAGGCATCCTCACAGAGGTTATGAGCCCCAGTACTGCCTTTATCCACAAAGAACAGTAATTCACATGGAAAGTTTTAGGCTGCATGCCCTGCTAACCATATGATCTCATTAGGAGCTCCTTGCCTCTTCATCTACAGCAATGTCATTTCTGGTTGAACCACATTTTAGCACAGACACTGCTCCACCCTCCATCCATTGGCGTGAACTTCCCCACCGGGCTCAAAGCAGGTCCCAGCTGCAAGGAGGGCAGAGGGTATGGCAGCTAAAGTCCACCTGCAGTGACCTGCTCCCAGCATGGGAAATCAGTCCAAGTTCTACGCATTTAAAATATGGTATATGTGGGCAATATCAAAAGCTTCTGTATACCTCCTGGGTTAGGACAACCAACTCATATCTGCAAAATGAATGCATATTAGTGGTGTTGTACAGCATATTGCACACAGGTGGACTGCAAACAGGCAAACAGAGCCAAACTCTCTGTCTTCTTTTTTTCTTTTCACCTATACAACAGTGCAGTAACTTCAAATCTGGGACATGCTCAAGAGTCTGCCTGAATCAGAGTTACAAAGAATAACGAAGTTGAAGCCTACCGAAGTGGCATAATGCGGGAGAACTTTTAAAACTGGGAAAGAAAAAGTCTTTTGCAAAGGACAAACCAATTAGCACAGTGACAATGGCCAGGTGGACATGGTGGCAAACGGCCAGGCAAGAGTCACTAAGAATAACCACAGCGAGTTGTTGCCAGGGAGACTTTTTTGGCATGTCACAACAAAGAGAAAAGGTATTACAATGCTAAAAAGAAAAGTTGAAAATAAATTGATCTCATCAGGGCCAGAGTCACACAATGAATAACACAAAGAGGAGAGATAATTGCTCTGCTAAAAGATTAAGTGAAAGCCGGGTAATGTAATATCGCGGCCTAAAATATTTTTTGCAAAGTGGTGCAACATCTTGTGTTATAATTTCAACTTTCATATTACAACATAATAGTCAAGAATGTGAAATGAAAAGAACTGCAAATCAACCAGGCAAACAAAACAGTGTGACCTTGTTGAAGTGGAGCGTTTTGAGAACTGAACATAAAGTTTTCCCAGCAGTAAAACTCATCCTTCAGAACATTTTCAGCTGTCAGCCTAACGACAGCAAATACAGGTTTCACAATGCAGCACCAAGCAATGAATAAGCAAAATGTTTGTAACTTGGTGCTTAAAATTAAGATCAAAAAGGGCAAAAAAGCTACTCTGTAGAAGATTAATTGATGGGCCAACCTTTAAGTTTCACTGACTTGACTGCATCTGGAAAATGCTTATCTTGTAAGAATTTTGGCAAGTCATTGCAAACTGGCCGTGACTTGCAGAGTGCATGGTGACTGACCTCCTACATCCCACTGGTTTGAACAGCCCCATCCCTCCTGAGCATCCCAGAGCATGCAGATGCACAAAGCGGGCTTTGCTGTAAACAAATCCCACTGAGCTACAGAAAGAAGCTGAGAGCTGTCAATCTCATTTACAGCTAATGCATAATTAGCCAGAACACAAAATTAAGACACATGAGAAGGATTTCCACGGGCTCCTCACATCCTCCCAAACAGTAATGCAGCATTTGTGGGCTACTGGAGTCCAACCTACCTCCAAGATATGCAATGTATGATCCTTATTCCAAGCATGACTAAATTACAGCAAATTAACACATTAAATGAGGTGCCTCACTGACCTCTGGCTTCGCAGGTGACACATCTAACAATCCCACTTGCATTTTTAACAGAAAGAAATGCCAAAGCACGGTGAAGGACTTGAATAACAACAGGTTACAGGAGGTGGCAGCTGTCTTTCCACAAGCCAACTGTTCAGCAAGAAGGGGAAATTAAGTTTGATTACAGTTTAACGAACAAACATGAAAAAAACAGGTTAAAAGTAAAATTCCTACCCAGGGTGGGGTGAGAAGAGGCGGGAAAAAAATTAAGAAATATGTATAATATAAAAAACAAACATTATTGGAAATAACACCTGAAGCCAATATACATCGTCTCAGCACTTTTGGCCATAACCACTGACCAACAAACTTTGCCTTTTGGTAAGGTCTCCATGTAGGACTCCACCATCCTTTCAAAAGGAAGCTCCTGGGTGAGGCATGAAGTCTCACAAAGCTGTAAGTGATCCAACCAAATGTTTTCAATGTCAAGTATAACAAACACAGTACAAATCTCATCAGTGCAAATAATGAATCACACAAAGAATGCAAACAGGCCCCTGTTCTTCTACATAATCATAATGATCTTTTAATTAGACAAAGCAAACGGTCTGCAGTGCTCTCCTTGTGGAAAAAAGCAGATGAACAAAGTTTTCCAAATTCAAAGGTGAAAAGCACACATAACTGGAACTACCCTTAAGTTCTACCCACTACTTCTATTTCTGAGAATATTATACCAAAAACCATGAGCCAGTCAGGAAAGAAAAATGATAATTTAATGAGAAGAAAACATCACTCAGGCAGTTTGAGCAATGGCACTGGGATGTATGGTGCCTTGGCTAACGACACTGGCAGGACTTGAATCAGAGTGAGGAGGAGTTACAATTTTACGTATGTTTTGAAAATACTCTTGTTGCTAAATCTGCTGGAGCTTTCCGTAATAACAATACCAGCTGCATTTGATTAAAGGCTGTAAGAAAGACAAAACTTACATGGAGGAAGCAGGCATTCCTTAAGCTTAAAAACGCCAGTAAAAGCCCTGAGAGACAGAATCGGTCTCTGTCCTAGTGAAAGCACAAGAGCTTCATTCCCAGGACATTTCAAAATGAAGGGCAAAGGCTTCTTTTGTCATTCGTACACAGAGCTCTGGATCTGTCAGGTCCTACCAAAGGCAAACTGCTAAACACTGCCTCTTCCTATTGCAGTGTGTGGGTGTGAGATGGGGTCCAAAGGCAAAAGCTGAGAAGAGTCTTTCAAATGCAGCCCTTCCCTAGAGGATGTGTTGGGAAAGGAGGCAGGTGGGGGGAAGGAAGGGAGGAAAGGAAAAAGCGAGGAAGGAAAGAAGATGGACGTACGCACGGGGAGAAGGCAAATCAAGAGGCACAAGCTGGAATAACACCCTGCAAGAGAGGAAAGTGAAAAGAAACCATGGCCAGTTGTCCTGATGCTGTTCCCCATTGGCTCCAGGGTTGGATTAGGGCTCACTGCTCTCTCCCTGTGCTGAGCTCCAGCAGGAATGGAGGCAGAAGGCAGTACCCTGGTGTGCATAAGCAGGGCAGGGTAAATTTAGCATTAATATCTATGGGCTTTGGAGGGATTAGAGCCAGGTCAACACTGTTGTTTAGTTTTCTGGCAGCTCCAAGTTATTTTTAATTTATTTGCAGGTAAATGGAGTTGAATACCAAAACTTTAAAAAAGAAAAGGAAACAAATCAATTCAGTTGATCTGAAATGATATTTTTACTCATTTGATATAAAAATCAAGCAGCTCATTTCGAGCCTTGCTTCAGAGGATCATTCAAAAATATAAAATATTTCAAAGGAGAGGAAGAAAACAGCTTGTTTTAAACTCACTACCATGAAATCTGTCAACAACCTTAGGGTTCTGCATTCTCTATCTTTATGAAGTTTGAGGAAAATTCAACAATTTTTATCACTAAAAAGAAAAAAAAAATCACCCAACTCAATTGTAAGTGCCAGAACTACAGGGGGTTCCCATTTGCCCCTTTCTGCTATCTATTACCCCTCTCCCAAAGGATTGATCAGCATTACAGGACCTCCATACCTTCACCAGGATATTTAACTTCTCTTGATAAGCAGTTACACTCAGTGCAGTCTCATTTGTCCTTCAGATTGGCTCGCAGCCCATCAAAATGAGGACATTTGCCTGTCGAATAAGATGTAGCTGGTAGGATGTAATGCTCCTTGGCAGGCTCTGCAGAGCTTCTCCAATAGGGACAAATAAGATCCACTGCACCTCAAAATGAAAGGCTATCAAGGATTACATAGCAAGGAATTTATCTCCTACATTAAGACAGTATCATCTTTGCCAGTGTAAATAAGGCTTAGAATGGTCAGAAATTGCATTTGTATCCACTTTGCAAAGCATTACAAAATTGCTTTAGTATTAACGATGATTCTACTCTTACTGCAGAAAACGAAATCAGACTTTGGAAAATGAATGGACAATGTCCTAGGAGAAGGGCTGGAAAGTCTTTTACACACACCATGATAGCCAAAAGGAAAGAACTCTGTCTTCACAAGGCATCGGTGTGGTGGCAGGGCTGGTGGGCAATTCTTTTCAGCTAGCAATTCTATTCAAACTGTTTTAATAGGAGAAATACATTGGAAAACTATCAGAAACAATGGCAAATTGAGGTATTCAATTCGCAGACATTCATTAAACTATCTTTAAGTGTACCTTTGTTAATTCACGTTGATGTTTAAAAGGTAAACAACTCAACAGCTCCTGGAGAATTGGTAGAAGCTGTTAAAAATGATAAGATACAGCTGCTCCAAAGTTTCAGCTAGATTCTGCCTGCTGAACTACAGCAGCACGTAACTGCTTAGCCCCTAACCTGTTACTTTTGCACAGTAAAGTGGAAATGTCAAAGCCAACAACAACAAACACACTTCAAAGCACCTTAGAAAGCGGTTGGAGGAGTACTCAAGAAGTAGCAGAGAGCTCTGCTGACACAAGTAGTAAAAGCCCCAGTAATTAACACTTTCCATCTGAGACTGGTAAAAACTGAGTTGCTCAAGCTTCTGCAGCAAGCTGTGGGGTTTGTCCAAACACTCCAAATAGTAGTACCCAGCAGAACTTGGTCATCTGTTTCTGTCTAGTTACAGGAGTTGTCAACCAAACTGCTCTTGGTTTACTTGATGCCAAAACAATCTGTGATCAGTTAAACAATGAAAATCAAAGGCAACAAACACAACAACTTTCCACAAATCATCAGTCCTGACACCATCGTTTATGTTTAACTTCAGGCACCAAAAGGTAAAAATGCTATTTGCAAGTACAGCCATCTTCTTTATTCTTTCAGAAGGCCAAATGCTCAAAAAAAAAAAAAAAAAAAGCACTGATCATACAAACACTGGAAATATAAATTATTAATGCATACAGTGCTAACAGAAATAGTAATGTGTTCCCCCTTAAGTCAGAACAGAATGTATTCTCAGTTCTCGCTGAGTAAGAAATATTTCTTCAGTTGTTCAAGAAAGAAATTTACATTTTCCCATTACCTCAATAGAGAAGGCTATGCAGCTAAACCTACTCAGCTAAACAAACTGAAGCAGTAACAGAGTATACTTTAAAAAGATAAAGAGATATCTTAGAGGAAGCAACTGGAGGGAAAACTAACATCTTTCGGTAGCTGAAAAAGGCATCAAGGCCTCTTCAATAGATTATTGTATCCTAAGCATACTTTTATATATATCTCTTCTGTAAAACCAGTGCCACAAATACCATCTCCTTAGTCCACCTATACTCTTTGTTCACACAGACCTGAGACCACAAACAGTGCTCAAAAGTAATACTTTTAAAAGTTGAACAAAATAGCATTTACTTGGCCAACGATAGTTCCACTGAATTGCATGACAACAAAAAGACACTGAAGTACCACAGTCAATAAAAGCTGCTTGGCTTTGATGCCCCCAAAGCCCCCACAAGTCCCAAACAATTATTGTGGACCTTCCAAACTCTGCATGATCTTCTGCAGCGAGGGAGCTGGACGTGCAAGCATTGAAGCTGATACTAATCAATACCCGTCTCTTTCTCCCTGGCTTCAGCTTTATTAGAAAAAAAAAAATGATATCAGCAGCTGCCACTGTCCCACAGAGCTTCAAAAGAAAGCAAAGCTCTGCTGGCATCTCGCTGCCTGCTCCTCCTGCGTGTTTCCATCTCAGCTCTGGGCTGCCTTTAGTGCAAAGTTCTACTTCTGACCTTTGCTATATTTCTCATAACATGGGAGAATTTTAATTTATCACTTTTTCACTCTTCCCAATCTATTTCTAGCTAATCTTCTCTAAATTTTCTGGAGCTTTCAGAGAGATTTCTTGCATTCTGGTTTTGGTCCAAGCTGTCTTACTCTGAAATGCCACAGTGCAGCTGAGCAACTCCAATCTCTTCCTGAATAACTAGCTCTCCAAAAAACAAGCTTTGATTGCTTTGGAATGACTTTCAAACCTAACTTTTTGAGAGATAATAAGTAGACAAATACAGTGGAGCAGAGACTCAGACTTCATTTCAGTGCACATATATTTCAGCAATAGGAGTGCCCCACCAGCTCAGGGTGCAACAGGAGGAGGCCATGCAAGCATGCAAGGCCCTGGATGCTAATCTTCAAATGGCAGAAGCTAGCTCTAGCGTGTAAGGTTGCAAATGCTCAAAGTTAAGTCTGTGTCTTCATTCATTTCAGTATAACATGCATTAAAGGGGTTGATTCACAGGAAGAGCCAAAGGGCAGAGGGCAAAGGAGGGCTGGACCTTAAGAGGGAGATGTGGGTAATGTCTGTCCTACAGGGAAGACCTGCATTTCAGACAGAAGATTGCAGACAGTACTTGAGATACAGGTAAATACTGCCTTTTATTCCCCAAAAACACGGACCTGAAATGAACTTAGGGTCTCCTCGTTTCATACCTTCCTCCCTCCTTGCAACAACAAATTCATGCTAACACAGAAACAAGTGAAGAAAGAAAATCTCTGATGGAGGATTAGATTTTTTATGTTCATGGATGAATAATTTCAGATAAATACTCTAAAATTATGTTTAAAAACTTATCTGGAAACCCAAGGGAGACAAAAGAGAACATAAGTATTTGGATCATCTGAAATAAGAAGAAAGTAAGTGAGGAACAAAATGTCTGAATCATAAACCTGCCATGATTTTTTCTAACCGCTGCAAATTTCAGGTCCATTTGAAGTCCCACAACAGAGAAACTAAGGCAACTGATTGAACTTCCTTGTGAAAAGGCTGGAAAAAAAATCCTATAGAGTACAGCATGGGGTCTTGCAGAAATGTCCTGAATTCAGCCAGCAAGACCGATGCTTGTTGTTAGAAACCCTCTGCGTTAGACAAGGCAGAGAGAGGGTATAAATGCACATTCTCATCCTGCTGCACACACAGCTCTACACCCTTTATCTCCTGGTCCTAACAGCCTGGACCCAGCTCAGCCCAGTTATCACCAGGAGCTCTCCCAGCCAAACCAAAGATGTGCCCAGGAGCCATGGTTAGCATTATGCCTCACTGACTCCCAGCAGCTTAACTCAGCAGAGCCATGTTTGCATGTTCCCCTTGTGACTCAGAATAAGGTCCAGAAAACCAACACTCTTCCCCAAATACAAGCATGGTCAAATTCCAGCTGGTTCTCTGGGACAGGTGAACAGATCAAGGCAAAGTGTGCATGGGATGTGGAAGAAGGGTGCTATGGGCTTGAGAAGGAGAGCTGCTGTTTGGCAGATATACTTAGAATAAGGTGATGCATCCAGAGGGCTGTGGGAAGAGATATTCAGTCTGCTGCCATGTGCTGGGCTGGGGAAGGAAATGCCAGTGAAGATCATGGAATGGTTTGCATTGGAAAGGACCTTAATGATCATCCAATTTCAACTGCCAAGATCTGCAAGGGAAGAGGAAAAGAGGAGTGCTGATGGCACAGAAGCGTAGAGGTCTGAAAAAGAAATGTATTTGGGAGGCAAAGTGGACTGATGAGAGAAAAGGAACCAAATGGCAAAGAAGAAAAACCCAGCTTGGCGAGGTTGGGCTGATTACTGCCAGAGGCTTCATGTTCTCCTGCACAAGCAGTGCATCTCCTGCCAGCTCTGGGTAATGCTGCAGGAAGGTGGCTGAACAGCTGTCTCTGCCAGGCGTGCAACTTTCATATAGGAAACCTCCATAGTCAGTGAAATGAGAGTTAACTGTAAAGGGAGGAGCTGTGTTAAACCTGACAAGGCCGAACAGAATGGTTTCGCATGTGGCACTGTCTCTAGACCATGGCTATTTTGTGCAAAGGGCACCAGCACAGCCTTTTGTCTGCTTCTTCCTTCCTGAAGAACGTTGCTTGGAATAACACTCACACGGTGACACTAGCCCATGGCTTGCTGAGCCTCCCCATGCTCAGTGCTCCCAGGGAAAGACAGTCACTACAGGAGCATGGACCCCAGCTGGGATCCTCTGCTTCCCTGCTCCCAGGCCTGGCTGCCCTTCTGCAATGGAAGCAGCTGGAAGCAACAAAACCATCTCCTCCTGGAGACAACTGTATTCCCTAACTTCTGTACATGCCTGCTTCCTAATGTGAAGAGAGATGTATAATTATGGATGTAGCACAAGGAGCAGACAAGCTGAATTAAGCTTCCGATCGCATGTCTCATTTATGTACAACTGCAGCAATTACAGATGCAAATTAAATAACTGTGCAGAAAATGGGTTTTATTAGCCAGAACTAAAGCCCCGTAAAACTCACTACCTCATGCACATCTCTGCACTGAATGTGCCCCTTTAGAATGTCAATTAGAAATGTGAGAAACAACCAGGATTTTCTATTTCCTGATCTGAAAAAAGGGAGGCTGTCAGAGCACGTCTTTCTTCCACCACAAAATGAATAGGAGCTCTAATTGACAATTTCAGAGCAACACATTGTTTCACAGACAGTAGTTTGATGCAACTTTTAAACACGTTATTTATACTCGGTCTTTCCTGCCTGACATGGCTGAGAAAAGTTTCATCTAATAACACCATATGCTTGATGCAACTCAGATTCAGGAGACCTTTGGAATTAAAAAGTTTAAACTCAGAGCTGAGGAGCACCATGCTTATTAACATTGGAGCTCTTCTGAGATTTGGGATGTTGGGGATCTCTTATCGTTGTGCCTACTGGGTCCAGGGCACTCCTCTCTTGATGTTTTAATGCTGAAACCCCTAAAACCTTCTGCCACTCAGATTTAGCATGGAGTGCTGCCACGACTAAGGAGCCAGTGCAAGCCTGACAATTTGTTTAAAAGCAATAAAATACACTGTTCCTATTAAATCACACTTAATCCTGCTGCATAGTTCTTACACAATTCCCTGTTATGTGTGATTAAGCCTTCTATATATAAATATATACGTATGTAACATGAGCACCTGGACAAGTTTATATATACTGTTGTACCTACGCTCCCTGCCTACTTCATTTGTTCTTTGGCAGCAGGAAGGGATTTTCCCAGCTGCCCCCATTGAATCCATCTGCGTTAACCACTCTGGGGCTGACCTGGAGTGACTGCTGGCTCTGGGCAGGGGAATCCTTGCATGCCCCTGCTCAGCTACCCATACTCAGCAGGTCAGAGCACAGATATGAGCCAGGGTGCCCAGCCACAGTATGGTCAATTCCCAGCCCACATCTTCACCCAGATGCAAGCAGGGCCTGAGGAAGGCGACCTGCATGTGCCCCAGGTGGGGTGGAATTGCCCCGTGCCCTTCCCCAGGGGGTTCTGCTCTGCTGTAAAATACACAGGTTCGTTTCCATTTGCACACTGACTCCCAGCAGACCTGCTCCTGCATGCTGTCCCTGCCCCGACCCCACGCTTCTCCTGCCAGCCCCACAATGTGGATGCTCCTTCTGGATTCAGAAACCTTCAGAACCTAAACATACCACATTCACTGACTTCCCCTTATCTCTTGTGGCAGTTATATCCTCAAACAACTCCAGCAAATTACTTCAGCATGACCTCCCTTGTCTGAATGTCTGCCAGGTAGTCTTAATTAAACTGTGCATTCCCATCCACACTCTCCACAACACCCTGAGGAGAAGTTTCCAAGATTTCCTCATTTTGTATATTCCCTTGGATCATCTTTCATTAAACAGCAATAATGATAAGCAAAATGGAAAAGACAAGAATAGTTTTGTATCTGCACAAAAGTAGCACACAAAACAAAATAACCAGCAACTGGTTATCAGGATCGACCACCCACAGTGGGATCCCGAGTTCTGAGCACTGCCTACAGCTGCTGAGTGGAAGTGGAAGGTCTTCATGCATTGTGCTGATGAACACCTGAGTAAAATCCAAAGCTTTGTTCAGAACAGGGTTATAATGGGATTATCTAAATTGCTAGAAGAGTATGCCCCCAAGCACTGATTGAGCTCATGATTTAACTAATAGGAGCGTATACATGGAATCACTTCCAGCTTTCATAACTAAGAAACTCATACCGAAGGCATTACTATTTGATAGTTCATTTTTTACGTTGCAGTTTTAGATTCAGAAGTTCTCCATAAAAAGTTTTAGATTCAGACTCCATAAAAAGCTTTAAGAAGCACAACCTCCTGTGAGCTCACTCCACTTCTCACACTGGTTCCCTCCCCTGAGAAATCAGTGCTACATCTCTACAGTCTGAGCCAGGCAGGAGCTCCCCAACAGCCCCTATGGCCCAGCACATCACCAAGACTGGAGCAGAACAGCAGCAGAAGCCTGCTCCATAGCACACAACATCCAGGCAAGGGGAACATGGCAATGGAAGGCACAGGTTTAATAATCCTGTCAAAAAACAATTTAAGGAGATTTAGGATTTGCTTTTATCCCTTGATTTAAAAAAGATATTTTAAGTCCTGCCTTTGTTTCTCCTTGTATTTTGTAGCTGACCTATTTCTGTTCTTAATTAACATCGGAGTTTAGTTTTATTCCAGGATTGGGATAGCTACAGAAAAATGATCTGAGTTATATTGGGACTGATGCAACAAGATTGTTATTTAAATGCTGACTACAAGGCTGCTGTATATCACAGAATCAGGAATGGCGTGGGCTGGACAGGACCTGAAAGCCCCTCTGGTACAACTCCTGCTCCAGATCAGGTTGCTCTGACTGCAGGGCATCCACAGCTTCTCTGGGCAACTTGTGCCAGTGCATCACCACTTCAGCATACAAGTGAGCAACAGAAAAATCAACTCAATTCTGTGATCCAAGCTCAACTTTGTACAGCTCAGCACACAAAGAAGTACTATATTTGCAACAGCACAATGACATCTGGCAGCAATTCCACAGCAATGCATATGGAAGGCCACAATGTCATTTCTGCAAAGTAATTTTTACAAAAGAAGTTTCTCACATCTACAACTGAACTATGCCATCAAAAAATCCCTTCCCTACAACCTAACCCAGGGAACTCCAGGCAAATAACAGCCCAGCATGTCACACCACAGTTACCTCATCCCTAGAGCAGCTGTGGGGAGAAAAAATATGCTTTTTATTAATGTTTTAACAATTCGGGAGACCACTCACATAACACTATCTGCTCTTACCCCCGCAGCTGATGGTTAGTTAGTGAGCACACTAATGTGGGGCAGAGGGTTGGGGTGTTTTGGGTAGAAAGAGAAAAAACATGAGAAAATGGGAAGAAGGGCCTTCTACACGTGGCCAAAATTTGCCTCCTTAAAACAGAAAAAAAAAAAATCAGAGGATGCTCTTTTATGAAACAGTACACCTAAAAGGGGAGCTGCAGTCATTCTCAGTGGCCTAGAGAACAGGAAGCTCTATGAATTACACCACTAAATGCATGGGTACATCCATTTGGGATTTAGACCTTCTATGTGCAGCTGGTGTGAAACCACCAACAGGACACAGCATTGACATCTGTGGTTTGTGGGCAGCACTTGCAGTACATGGGCAGGATACAGACTCACTGTAGCCAGGGGCCTACTGAGACCATCTAGCTAGAAGACATTTTCTTACATTGCACACAGTGCATCTATATTAAAAATTAATGAAAGTACAGCTATCAATAAAGACAGACAGAAATAAATACTATGTGCAAGAGGTTTTCTGTGCACCTGAGGAAAAGAATCACTTTCAGAATTCAAAGCAGAATATCACACAATTACTTTGTTAGTGCAGAATCCCAGAAAGTCAGTGCACCATCAGATGCCATCAATCCATGCAAATTACACAAGCTTTGGAGCACACTTCCTACAGAAATCCACCAAAACAGAAATCCCTTAAGTATTTAAGTTGAATTTTGTTATGGTTCATTTAATCTGCCTTCTTAAAGCACATCTCCAAAAGCAAAAATGATCAATAATTCCACCATTAAATTGCATTATGTTGCAAAAAGTAAAGTGAGACAATATGTTAAGTAAATGAATGAATAATCCTTGAAATCTCCATACAGTAGGACAACAGCTTTAATAGAAGGGCTTTGCTGAAATAAAACCCATCAATTCAGACTACTCAGCCCATCTACAAGGCAACCTTAGAAAACAAAACCAATTTCACACTGGAAGCAACTGGAGTAACTTTAAGAGATGCCAGCGTGACAATTTATAGCTATTGCAATTTTTTTTGACAACACATTTCCATTTTCAACAGTCAGAATAGGTGAAGCTCTAAGTACAAAGAGCTCATTGATTCAATACATCTCTACAGTTTTATTCTGAAAAATCGATCATCATACATTTCCTCCAACTCTTTATTTGGAGCATCCTCTCATAGAATTTATTATTATTACTTTCTGCTGAAATAAAAAGGGTGATTCCACCATTAACAGTGCTACTGAATCATGATTTAATATTGCATGCCTGACTTCCCTACATAGAGGGATAGCTTGGCTTCTTATGAAGAACATTATTATTAAGCATTTCTCAGCCATGTTTATATTTGGTGGCTATTATTTTAAGAATTGTTTTCTTTGAACAGATTTTCCTTGCCCCACCTATGTCATGTTGAACTCTTGGAATTACCTCTAAGGGAAAGGTCACTTTCAGCTTATAAAGTATCCATGGGCAAAAGCCAGAAGCTATGAACATGAATTTTTCATTATATTAATTGTCCTAGTTTGACTATAGAACACGACTCTTCAACAGATAGAGAATTTTAATTGTGTGTGAAATATTCAGTCTTCATAAGCCCCCTTCCTAACCTTTGTTATACTGCAGGGAGCTTCTGCCAACAAACACTGCCTCTTAGCTAATGTTCAACTTTCTTTGTAATTCACTTCCTTGACCTTTTATTTTGACATTTTCACCCCATATATTAATTTCTGCCTTCACTGACTACTGCAGCATTATAATCACTTGGATATAAACCTTTCATCACAACTTTCGACTTTGTTGGAAAACGCCGTGTATCAAATAACAGCAAATTTCCCATTAATCAGCTGGCCTTTCAGAGCAACAGGATGCACCACAAATGGGAATGCCCCAGAGCCCCACACCGCCCTGCATGGGTCAGCAGGACCTCGGGCCTGGAGAGCAACACAGGGTGGTACCCAGGAGCAGGATGGCCCTTCCCAACCCAACCCCAGCGCCAGGGGATGTGCCCCCAGCCTTGCCCTCACACAGCTCTGGGACAGCCATGAATTAGGCAGAAGCATAAGGATGCTGGCAGCAAAGCATGGTGATGAATCTCTCAGGGATACATGGTCCTGGGGAGGAAGGCTCCCTTGTTCCAGTTTTGTGATGCTCGAGACGAGCCACAGGCTCAAAATGTATGAATCACACAGGTTTCATTGTATATTTTTTATCTACAGCATACCTGCACACAATTTATTACAAATGGGTGAGATACAGTGCCATACTGAAGCAGTCCCATTCAATACACAGTTTTCTCACCTGATTTCTATGTTCAATACAAGGAACAGAAACCACACAAGTCACCATTCAGGTGACCACTGGCCATGATGCTTCCCACCCAAAGCTGTCCCAGCTGCCCACTCAAGGCCTGCCACAGCAAGGTGGCACAGAGCTTGGAGGGCTTTGCACCCCATGTGGGTCACAATGCCCCAAAATGGGGGGGCAAACCTCCCTTCAAGGAGAGGAGAGCTCTGCATGTAATGAGCACTGGGTTCAGCTGCACTCCACATCTCATCTCTTTGGGACAGAGATAAAAGCCAACAAGCTGACCGCGCACCCACATGCACCAATGTGGATTTCAACCCCTGTCACCTCTGCTGGTGATTCTTCCCACAGCACAATTTCTCCTGAAGTAGCATCATTAAAGGGACAGGCAGGTGTTGGGATGACAACCCCCATTGCAATCAAGGGAGATTTAAGTTTTCAAAGTGCCAGTCTAAGGGGATTTAACTAATTTCCTTCCAGTTCTGTTCCACAAAATACCATAAAAAGTATTTAAACATTTCCACAGCAGCCGCCTCCAGAAATTCTCTTGGAAGTGATTGCTGTAAATGCAATTCCTGCCTATCGGGGTTTTTCATCTTTTAGCAGCACTGGAGGAATTGAAGGAACTTCACAGCTGTCACAGATTTTTGATACCTGGACAGAAGAAATTTTCAAATAATGTGTGAAAGGAGCACAGATGTTCTCGCATTGTTCTTCCAGCCTCCCTTCTTCCAAGGCTCCTAGTTCTGTTATTTACCATGGAGACTGGTGAAAAGCTAATCAAAACACATGGGTGAATTGAAGTAACCTTGTCAATAATTCTGAGAAGTGGGTATGTGTGCAGCCGAGCAGAAGACACAGAAAAACACAGCAAAGCCATTTCAAACATCATAAAATGTGAGCTGCAGTTGCACTGTGAAACTGTATGTCAGAGGAAAACACCCACAATTCTATTACCCATCCTTTTCTTTTACAAGCTAATAAAGATGCAACCTGATTGTTTGCAGGCCGGCACCGCCGAGTATTCTTCATGTGGAGATCCAAGCTATCATCTAGCATCATAAACATTAAACAGGCTGCAATTCTGGAGCAATGTTTGATGTGTAGGATGAAGCAGCACAAGAGAGAAAAAGAAAGGCCCAATACCTGATTATGTACAAGTACCATATTTCTGATGCATTTGCTGTAGTGAGAAGTATACAAGACAACATTACAGAGATACTCATGGGCTCTCCTAATCCATAAGACACTTTGTGTTTCTTCTCCTTCTTCTTGTCAAGGCACTGCCTTGAGCTGTTTGATGCTCATCCTTAAACAGAACCTCCTCAGCACTAAACTTCACAAGCACGTGTCCAACTCCTGATACAATAGAGACTCTTCCCATTAATTTAGCCACAGTTTCATTCTAATATTAGCAAAATAACCAGAACTATGAACACAAGCATTACTAAGCAGGCACAATCTATGCCAAAGATAATCCTGTCACTGATAGGAGTGTGAGGCATTTATCCCCACATCTTGGCTTTCCCAGACCACCAAGATAATGTTTGTTAGTGCACTTGGGTATATCATGAGCTCAACTGATATTTTATTGGCCTCAGCTCAAGAACTCCAACTATAATCTTTTCTTCTAACTTGCTAGAAGAAGCAGAGAGCTCACAACCAATGCCCCACTATCTTCTAAATACCATTTCAAAGCTGAGTGCAGATTATTTCAAAGCTTGATTCCAGCTCACTGCAGAGTAATGTTATTGTGAAACTTTTGGTAATAAGAAATAAGAGAGCAACATAATGATTATTTATTAGAGCACATTGTAGGAAAGAACTTTGTGCCCATAAAAGCACAGTCAGGCCCCATGGCTCTGTCCAGACACCAGCACTGCTGTTGAATCACTGGAGGATATTCACAACCCTGGAACTCAAGTTAGTAAATGAAACAAGGGAAGCTTCTCTCCTCTTTAACTGTTAGAAAGAATTTTCAGAAAAATTCTGAAAGCCAGGTAATACACATGCTTCATTCCCATATAATAACAAACCTTCCAAGGCTTGGCAAAGGGTGAATGAACTAATGGTTCCTGCGCTCAGTGCCTACCTGAACAGCCTGAGGGATGTTACAGGAGGCAAAGCTTAGGCTGAGCCAAGCCTCCCGCTCAGAGCAAAGCTCTGGCCATTTTCCTATGAAGGATGTAGTATGCCACACCTAAAGTTACAGAACTTCATCTCTAAGAATAGCATCCTGTCCTGAGAATGTAGAAGCAAATACATTTTTAACTTGAAATTTCATGTTTTTCAAGAACGAGGGCCCTCTGAGACCCTTGGGCACCGTGTATCACCCTGGACATCTGCTCTTCATGACCAGACAATGGAACTGTTCTCTTCAGCTTCCCATTTACACAGAACACTCATCACATGCCATTTTCTATTATTTTGTTTAATCCATATGTATTGACACCATCCATTACTCCTCAAAGATAAAAGTCTCTCCAAAGAAGAACAAAAGCAAGCACTTCTGATCACACTCCTACATAAAGTTGGACATACACTGCTTAGCAGTGCTAGGAGTAGTTTCAGTACAGCTGCCACAGCTCCAGGGCAAACTTGCATCCTTTGGAAACTGTGTTCCTCTATGGCATGGAAATTCCTGACACATCCCTAGATGCAAAGTGGTCCATCATGCTTCCTGCCTGCTCCTACCGCACTCTGTTCTGTGCTCCCAAGTATTACAGGGAAAAAGGATGCTTTAGGTTTCCTTTACATTCCTATATCTTCATTTGCTTGTATTTCTTTGAAATACTGGATTTACCTCATTTTTGTTATTTCTAATTTAGGAATAACTGTGTTTCCCCTAAAATATATTATTGTCTTAGGTTACTCCCAATAGTAATTTCAAATGCATATGGTTATTTTTGTCAGTGTGTCATTAGCATTCAAAAAAGTACTCCGATTCATTTGCACCGGAGTTGGGAGTAACAGAAGTCAGTTAAACTAGTGTTAGGGAAGAACAAGGTTAAACTTATCTAACCTGAAACTCAAAAAGATGCTGTCTGCATGGTTAAGGAGATGCTATTTAAAATCAGAATTATACCATGTGCTGAGCCAACCTCAAACATTAACTAAAAGTTGGCTCAGTAATAGCATGAGCGTTTTGTTTACAATGTGAGCAGCCTTCAGTTAAGTGCAGTAACAGAGATTGCATTTTGCACAGAGGGTGATGAGCCCTGAGAGAGGTATGCACACAGTCATCTCCATAAAGCAAAACTGTCTGCACTACAGTTTGTTAATCTCCTCTATGAGATCTTTCCATTAAAACACGTTTCATAAAGCCACAGGTTCGTCCTGCCAAACCCATGCAGCGAGGCTGACTCGTCAGCAAGCACAGCTCTGTTAGACCTCAGTCTGTTTAATGACCACATTAACAGAACCTGCATTTACCCAAAGGCCAATAGCAAATCGTACTCTGCATGGTTTCCCAAGAAAGATACTTGAATGGGAAACCATACATATGAATATCTGTGCCCACGCAGAGACATCTCTTTATTTTGCCTGGGGATAAATTCAGTTAGTGTGAATCCCATCCTTCGGTGATCTAGACAGTCACGTATTAGTTAGGAAGGGGACTCCAAAGCAACTGACCTCTGTGTTTGTCATAATATCCAACAAGATCCTGAAATTGTCTGTACAGTAGGAGATAACATAAATTTAAGAGACTGAGTTAAGCTAAGGAGTGAACAAGACAGAAGAGAAGGATAAAGTAATTTATTACAAATACACAAAAGAAACATCACTACAACTCCTAGATACAATAGGTTGTTTTTCTATGGGCCTGAAGGTCAGTGGATTTCAGTGACTGTGGAAAAAGGGAACACGTTAAGTCTGAAGCTGAAAATCCACCACAGAGAATGTCTAGACACCAAGCCTTAAATCTCACTCCTAAATCAGCTGAGCTGCAGCTACACTGTCCCTGCCATGCCGTCATGCTGGGTGCCAGACAAGGCTCAGACAAGGAGTCCCCAAACACCACCATGAAGATTAAATCTGAGCACCTAGGGCAGTGCCCCAGGGACAGGTTGTCTGACAGCTGGTCCCACTTCAGGCAGAGATGCTCCACACTAGCAGCAGTGTCTCTTTCATTTTTTAGAGGTGTCAGTAACATTCTGCCTGAGCTTTCAGGTGGATTTAACAAGTACATCTGCAGCAGCAGTGAAAGAAAATGCAGCAGCCAACCTTTATGCTTTCAAACGACAGTTCTCCAAACACTTAAAAAAACAACTCATACTGTTACACAACAGTACCGCAAAGGAGAGTGAGGCACAGGGCAGAGAGGGAACTCACCTGAGAGCATACTGCCCAGCTCTGTGCCACATCCACAACTCTGCATGTCCATAGGATCACCAAGATTGGAAAAGACCTCTGAGATCCAAGTCCAACCCCAGCCCACCCCCCCAATGCTCACTGACCACATCCCTTAGTGCCACATCTCCACAGTTCTGGAACACCTCCAGGGACAATGAACCCTCCACCTGCCCAGGCAGCCTGTGCCAGTGTGTCACCACTCATCTGGAGAAGAAACTGTTCCTAACATCCAACCTGAACCTTCCTTGGCCCTCCAACATTTGCCCTCCAAGCATTTCCACTAGCTAGTCTCCACTTTTAATACCAGCAGCTCTTCCAGCTCTTATTAAATTCAAGTATGCTCTGAAAGCACTAACTCAACATCATCAAAAGTTGGGTGTATGTTTTCCTCCACAGAAAAGAAAGTAAAACTCATTTTAGTAATTTCTAATTGCACTGGCTGTACAGATTCAAAGACTTAGATACAAAGCCATGCCGTATTTTTATACATCAGAGAGTAAAAATCTGTTCATGGTGCCACTTTGGGTGATGTGTTCCTCAAACACAATCCATCAGGGCTCGTTCAGTGTGAGGAATGGGATGCAGAGAAGGAGTGATAAATGCCATTAATGCCCGGCCTAAGAACATGCGGGGAAGAGATGACAGTACAACTAATTCTGTGGGAACACCACCTTCTAGCTATGGCTCCCAATCATTAAACAAAGATCCTGTGTTATGCTACATAAGGTTTAGATGAGCTTTTGCTTAATCCATGAAAAAATAAATTTAGCAGATAAAAAGACGTGGCAACTTGCTTTACCTCCCTTTCCTCCCTCAAAGCATATCCTTTTTTGTTCCTGGGTAGAGACAGAAGTCATCCCATTATGACTGAGCTTTACTCTTTGCCAGCCCTTAGTTTGATTACAGTGAAGATCCCAGAGCTAATAAACAATTAAAGCACAGAGGAAAGCCACCTGGAAGATGTACAGCAGAAGGAATTAAAGAAAGGCAGGGCTGGAGGTTTTTTTTGTTTTTTTTTTTTTTCAGGATAAGCAAGAAAATACAAAAACATTCTGAGCAGGCCAAGGGCCATGGGATTCATGATGTGTGATTTAGAAATTTAGTAGCAATTGTATATGTGAACATCAATAATTTTACACAGTTGTTCCAATGAGGAAAATAAGACATAAATGATTATTAAAAAAAGAATAAATGGGAAGAGAGAAACTCAGGGGTGATGCAGAAATCGAAATGTCAGAGAACGTTGCAGGCAGAGGGTAGGTATGGGAATAACAGATCCAGAGCAAATCTGCTGAAGATGTTAAGAGCTGAAAAAAGATCAAAGTGATAAGAAACAGGAACGGAAATAACCTTTAATTCTGTGCCTGTAAGAGGATGTGAAAAGAACGCTGCAGCAAAGGCCAGCCAAGGTAACATGGACAGGGGTCTCGCCGTGCGTCGGGAGCTGTGCTTATGTCAATGGAAACCTGAGGGGTTGTCCTACTTTAAGGAGCACTCTGCTAAAAACACAGCACAGAAGATCTCTGCAACAAAGCGGGAAGATCTTCTTGGAGCTTTAGCAGTTTTCTTACTCTTCAGACATATTCACCACTGTGAATGTGCATTTTCACTCTTCTTGTAGATATGGATCGTGGCACAGCCTGCCTCCACAAGTCTATTTATGGCACTCCTTTTAATTGGCTGACACAACAGAGGGACAAAAGACAAAAGTCCTGCTTAACACCCAGCACCCTGTTCCTCCTGCTCTCCAGGTGAGACACTTGGAAGTAGTTCCTCACCAGGCTCCAAATATTCACCAGGACTGTCCCAGCCTTGGCTGGCCACTGCTCCCCCATCCTCAGAAAATAAGCAATTAATAAGCAATTAGATTGCTTTTTAACTGGAAGTCTTCAAATTGTTCCCTTGCTACAGAACAGGTACAAACGTGCCCAGGCATTCCACCAGCATCTTTGAAAACACCTATTTCTATCCTGTTTCAGACTGAATATTAGGAATAATTCCTTCTCAGAAGAAGAGTGGTGATGCAGTAGCACAGGTTGCCCAGGGAGGTGGTGGGGTCACCGTCCCTGGAGGTGTTCAGAACATGAAGAAATGGCACTGATCAGTGGACATGGTTGGGGTGGGCTCGGGATCTTAGGGATCTTTTCCAACTTTAATGATTTTATGATTCTATCCCTCATCCCACAGTCCCAAAGATTGGTTGAAGAATTTGTAGCTTGGTGCTGATCTAGAAATCCCAGAAAAGTTTATCTTTATTAAAGTTAACAAACCCTGTTTTGCAAAACTTGAGATTCAGAAACCTTGGCTAAAACCTAGAGAATAGCTGAGCTTTGAGCAGTATCTGAAATGAACCACAGGAAAAAAATAAGGCTCATTCATCACTAATTAAGGGCTTAACTGACATTACCAATGCTTAGCATATGTTCTTCCCTATTAGCTTCCAAGAAAAACAACAGGCCCACGAGATTATTTTGAGCATGAGTTGAAATAAGGTGAACTATACCTTACGCCAATAAACTTTTCCAGAGGAACAAATATTTTGTTTACTCTGAAGTCAATTCTAAGACAAGACATTTACCCAGCTTCAGCACATGGTGCTACCAGCAGCCACATTTCCAGCAAACTGAACTCAGCTTTATTCTTCTTCAGAAATCTCAATCTGCTTATATAAAAGCTGATCTACAATAAAAGATATTCCAGTAGCATCGATTCCGTTAAACGAGCACACTTCCCCAAAGTTGCAAGTCCTTTCCATGAGATAATTTTACAGTACTTCACTGGCTATGAATGGGGCTGAAATCCCCCACACCTGGTGATATAAATGGGGCTGAAATCCCACATACTTGTACAGTGTTTTCTCTAATGCGCATAAATGCGTTTCATATTTCACTCATTTCTGCTGGGATCTACACCAACCCACATCTCAGTCCTCAGAAAGCCTAAAATGGTGCACTGCAGAGCACAGAATTTCCTGCACCAAGGAAAAAATTAATCCTAAAGTGGATTTCTTGCCATATTAGAGTCTACGACTGCACAGTGCTCACTAACTTCCTTATCTGCAGGCACATATGGAGTTCCACAGAACTTGCTGGGATGCTTTTATATGTAAAGGTTTATACGGTCAGAGGCTTGGATGTAATTATTCATGAGTAAATAAAATTTCTGAAAGGCAAGGCATTATGGAAAACATCAAATGCAGTTCATCTCATTTTCACATAAGTTTTCATCATCATCCCATCAACATCATCGTTTCATCAACAAAAGCAATGCTATTGTTTGTTAAACAGAAAAAAAAAAATCACTTTTTTAAAATGGAACACCCAGTTAATAAAACTGGGTGCTTATGTATTAAGTTTTAAAAGTCAGTGTGGTTCCTACTAAAGCCAGCAGAAAACTCTATTGATTCCACAGGGATAGAGTTCAGGCTTTAAATATGTGCCTAAAAAAGTAAGTTTTTCTACAAACGTAGAATACTTATACCATCGAAAGGCCAAAAGGTGTCAGGTGCCAGCTGTCACAGGACACCATGTAGGAGGGGCAGCTTCTCCTGGCTGGTTGGGATCACCCAATATCAGTGCAAGGGAAGAGCTCAGCACAGATTTAGCACCTGTACCTGGAGTGACAGCAAGCAAAAATCTTAACACTTTTGTTCCTTGAAGATAAGTGCATCACCCCAAATCATCACAACTTGTTTTTCAGTGTCCTGCCATGGAATGGTTTAACAGGCTTACGGCCTGAATGCAGTTGGGACTCCTCACCAGCACCATGTTACCTTTTGCTAGAAGCCCACTATCTTTAGGATAAACAAATAGCTTGCACCAGGCAGATTTCCACGCACTGTGAAGAGGTTAGACGCATCCAAGCCTATTTTTAGCGTGTATTTACTGCCTATTGCAGCCTGATTTATACCTCCTTTTAAATTAGGGAGTTATGAATAGCATAAAGTTACAGTACTATAAAACTCATTTATGAAACATCTAAATGGAAAACCTAACGATCTTCCAGTGACCCAAGACAGATTTAAGTGTGATTAGTAACCAAAATGAAAACTCACCCTCTCGTGATGAAGGATCATTGGCTTAATCATTATGATACTATAATTTAGTCTTAAACCAATTATATTTATAGCCTTGCTGGTGTCTTACACCGTGTCTGGGAAAATAGTTTTATCTATCAAAACGCAAACAAAGCATCAGCAGATGATATCTTCGCAGACAAATCATCGCATCCTGGTGCTCAACTGAATTGCTGCAGGAAGCCCGGCTTCTGCCAGAAGCATTGCTGAGCAGTTTTCAAGAAATTAAGCCTTGATAAAGTATGAACAACTGTAGCTTAACAGCTACCTTCAAACATTTAGGCCACCTGTTTGCATTCAGTGGGAAAATAATCAGGATGTTTGTTCTCAAATCTTCAAGCCAGCCCAACTTGCCATACAATACTATTTACCCTCCACGGAGTGTCAGAGTCAACTTCTTGGCGTAAGAGATGCTCAGTGTTGAAGCTGTTCCTGTGGAGAAAGGCTGTGTGCTAAGAAGAGCTGAAAGGGACTCAACCACAAGAGCATCCCAGGACATCTCAGCTTTGGGAAACAGCAAGGTGCATTGTAAAGTTGTTTTGCTTGAGTTCAGAACATTGAATGCCTCTGTAGATATTTCAGAGGTAGAAGAAGGAGGAAAGAAGCTTAAGTGAGGCAGTGTGCCATTTTGTAGCAGCATATGAAATAGAAAACAGAATCAGTATATACACTTTGAAGTACTGTAATGAAATCCTGATCACATAACTCTTAAATAATGGTTGTCTAGCTTAGAGTATGCAGTCCAAGTAAGATTTGGGAGTGCTGTCCTCTCAGCTCTCCCACAGAGCACAGGAGGAATACTGGCTGTCATACCGGAAGCCATGCTTGCAGCTTGGCTCGTGTCTTACGCATAAAAGATGTGGGATAGCAAAGTAAAAGTGGTGTACACAGCCAAAAAATCCTGGAGCTCCTCAGCACCTGAAAGTTTCCATTCCCATGGATCACATTCTAAAGAGATTCTAACAAAGAACAGGAGAAAAAAAATAATCTTATTCGTACTCTATAGTGGGCAGGGTGGAGAAAGACTAGAAAAAAGTTCAGATTTTGTCCCTGAATGGCAGCTACCACACTAAGAACTGAGCAGCCACAAATGGCCATAATAAGGGGAGCCAAAGTAGTCATTTATCTCTTCTGGCAGTCCATTTGTGCATTCACCTCTCTCTGAAAAGGTTCACTTTATTCTGTGCATGTGTCCAGGGAAGGGTCTTTCATCCATCCAATGCCAATAACCTAAAATTCTGCCACTGGAGACTTTACCTGTCTCTCAGAAACTATAATTGCTTTCTTGGTATCACTAATGAGCTGAAACTGTAACCTACATTCAAGCTGTCAAATCTTGAAGCATACTAACGCTTATGAAAACCAACATATCTCTTTTCCCTGCATGTAACATACACTATTTTCACTAATTAAACTGTAGATAAATAGAGGCATTTCAATTGCCTTTTCACTTCTTAGACACATGTTGCTTTATTTGACAAAAATATGTTTTATTTGAAAAACTAGATTAACTTTAGGAAAAAGACCATGAAAACAGACGGGCTAATTTATACAACGGAACACAGATGAGACCTTTATTAAAAATAGCACTTCTAGCAATGAAGCAAAAAAATAATAATCAAAACTTATTCTTCCTATGGGTGTGTGAAAACAACTATACTGCCTTCCCCAGCTTCCACATGTCCTCTTGCCACACATACAACAGTCACTCAAACAACTTTACTGAATTCAAAGCAAAACAATAAGCCAAACACTACCCACTTATTTGGAGCCCTACATGAGTTTACTTTATTGTCTCATTAAGTTCACACACACAGGGAAAGATATGGGGATACAGCAATCATATTCTCCATTTTCCAAACTGGTGGTCTGATGGCCTCAGAAATAACTTCTGCTTAGGAAGCTGCAGTGCAAGTAGAGAGAAAAGTAACGCCAATGAAGTGAATTTCTTGCAAAATGAAATGGAAGGTAAGGGCTTAGCTGGCTCCTGCCATTTGTTAACTGGCTGTTTCACCAGGAGGCACACAGGAGAGCAGAGCTGTAAAATTAATTGGACAGCATGGCAGGTGAGCTATGCTTTGAGCAGGTCTTTAAAAGCAAGCTGGTGCCAGGCTAAGGAGCCTCTTCACTTTCATTCATCTTCAACTAATGGTTGCACATTGCGTTACTAGATACACAAAAAGACACTCAGCAGTCGGTGCTTTAATAGCTCTTTACAGGTAAATATGACAGGCATTTAGAAAGCTACCTTCTTGGCTATGTAATTTTTAATAATTCAGGAGTATTAGCTGTGTGAAATAAGAAGAGAAGCTGTTTTTTTTTTAACTCAGAAAATGAGACAGGATGGTTTGCCTCTATTCCTTTCTAAATAGAAGTAATTTCTGCTCAACTTCTCTCTTTTCAGTAATCAATAGTCTTCACTCAGCAGCTCCAGCCCTCAGCCCTGCACAAACCTCACACATCCAACCTAAGGGGAAACCCTTTAAATATCTGTGCCCACAGATTTGTCGCACAATCCACATTTTAGGGTCATCCACTCAGTACCTCCAGTAGGAATACCACGTCGGTCACAGGCAGTTTGTGAAACCTTGGGTTTGACAGACTACTTTCCATCCTGGAATCCATCACACTTCAAGGTGTGTCCTAGAAAAATACTATGTAGATATAGTAGAATTTCCCTGAGGCGCTGCTGCTGTTACTCTTACAACACACTGTACAGCTCACACACCTTCCCTACAGACAGCTCAAACTAGGTCACTATCTGTGGCAGTGAGTCACCGTCTAACTATAGCATCTGATGCAGCGAGCTGTTTAGGAATCTGCTCACCTTACACCCTATAAATAGAGAAAAAAGCATCTCCAGACAGTGATTCAGAAAAAGACACCAACCTAAACGCCCTGTGTCCTTCTCCAGCAGAAATTCCCTGTGCCTGATGACTGCATGGGAGATGCGGCGCGGGTGGCTGTGTCATAGCTGAGCACTTTCATCTTACTGTAATACCAAAACCTGGTGTTAACCCCCATTTAAAGCTGTAGCTACTTCGCTACGAAACAGAACTCAGAGGGTGATGCTTTACTCAGGCCAGTGCCACTGCCAGATGCTCACACACCACTCTGTGCAGAACGTGCTCCTGTGGCCACAGCAGCTGTCCCTGAACAGGACCAGTTCCCCACAGACCCCTCACTCTCACTTACTGCCCTTGTTTTCTCCAGGAACAAAGGCAAAGCTCAATTTTTTTTTTTAACTAAGAGCTCCAAAACCTAAAGGATGCCCGGTTTTTATAAGGAACAAAACAGGATGCAAAAGGGAATAAATGGGAATGGATGATCTCTGCCCAGCCCACGTTTGCTTTCACTGGATAGATGTTAGTACTTTGCAATTGTTTTTATTCACAAGTGTGACTGAGGGCCAATTTTGACGGTCCTTAATCAAGTAAGCCTTCTAGCAATTTCAACAGAAGCTTTATCCAATTGAAAACTGCAGAATTTGGCTAGAAAGAATGAGAAAGGAAAAATCTGTATCATACAAGGCCACATTCCAATGCAATGCCTTGTCTCACATCTCTGGTTACCAGGTGTTGTATTCTGAAAGCAAAATTTGTCCCTTTCAGCAAGCCAACACATTCTAAAACATTTTCAAAAAACAGAACATTCAGTGAGATTCAAATATCCCTGCTCCTCAGACAGGTCCTGGATTTCTGCTTTTAGTGGTTCCACAATCTCAGCTACAGCAAAATTTTTACAGCCACTGCTGTAAAACCACTGCTTCAGCAATGGCACGCAGTCATCACCTGAGTGCAATGTTACCACGCCTTGCTCTGTCCAGCACAACACACACTGTTCATTTCTTTCAGTCCATCCTCCCCACAATACTCAAAGTAAAGGCCATACAGAGAAAGTGCTGACTTATGGCACATTCTAAATTCCAGTAAATCTGTGGCAGTTTTATACAAACAGATATAATTCGAAGTCTCAGAAGATAAACACAAATACCTGCCATACCATAGCACTGCCATAGTTGTCACCAACTAGATACCTAGAAACTTCTCAGAGTAAAGAAAAATCTCAATGACTAAATATATTTCTGCATAGTCTCTTGATGTTACCTTTACAAAAACGGATTTTTCTTATTCCAGGAAACATAAAGAATCTTAGACTAGCATTTATTACATACATACCACTTATCTGTAGACGAGTTAGGCCTTTGCTAGCAGTCTGATGCTAAAGAACCCCAATGACTTCCCTAAGCTCTGAACTAACTCCCATTGGAAGCACTTCAGGAATCAATCACCACCCAATTATCCATCAGAAAATACTTCGGAATGTATCAGGTCCAGTAGGTAACAGCAATAAGCACGGGCTGTCCTTCAGCTCTCATACAGAATCTCACCTTTAAATAGCATTTCTGAAGCAGGCAAGTGTTAAAGGTTGCCTTAGCTGTGAAGGTTGCGTACTGGGAAACAGCATAATTAGTGTCTTCACTACCTTAACCCCACTCCCCCATGCACATGCATTATCATATGGATCTTAACGAGGTGCTCACTCGCAACTTTTTTGCAGTGAAATCCCTGATGGTGTAAACTGCAAGCATACGTAGAGATGAATCAGGAGAACCTAGTGAATAATTGTCTATGGAAGTTAGTACATGTGGTAGAAGATTAAAAGCGTGTTCAGAAACATCACGAGAAGGAATGTCTGAAGGAGAACTGAACTCCCTTCTATCACAGACACCACAAAGACATTGCTCTGCAGATACTACTAAATAGGTGTTCTCTATTTAGTAGCCATCTGGCTTGAAACAGCAGCCTTCCATTTCCAAAAGACTCAAATATTTCTATCTGCAACTCAGCACTACAGGAGATGTTGTTCTGAATGTTCAAATCACTGAAAAGAAACCAGAGGTGCCTCCAGTGGGCCAGGCAGAATAGAAGGAAGTTTTAAGCTCTAACCACTGGTCACTCAGTTCCCTCCTCTGTTAGAGGTGGAAAAAACATTATCCTCTTGCAGAGGGCTATGAAAATAAATGCGTTAATGGCTGGAGATTTTCAGACAGAGCAGTGCTCAGTGTCAGGGAAACACTCCAGGGGAAATGCAGTCACAGGGGAGGATCAAGAACAAAGGCATGAAGGGGGTACCCCAGACAGCAAAAAGCAAACAAAACCCCAATTAGATGCCCCATTGGAGGGCTTGTTTACTGTACTCATCAAGTAAGAACTGAATATTACTGACATGATCTTCCTGTTGAGCAGCCTGACCAAAGCTTTCTCTGTAACTTGGGCAGGTATCTGACACAAAGAACCGCAGCCCAAAGCAGTGAAGTTTGGGAACATTTTAGCAAAATAAAAACAGTTTAACCAGAGGAAACATGTAAACTCAACAGTAGGTGATACTACCCACTCCGCTGCCAATTCAGCCATCTCCAGAGCTGAACTGCCAGCTCCAAGCTGCCCACACGGAGATTCATTGAGAAGCCAGAAGGAAAGTGCCACGTTGTTTTGTTCAGTGCAAAGTGTGAAGTTTATCATATGCCTTTTTTTTTTAATGCTTTTCCTTTCCCCCTTACTTCAGACTGACAAGTGCAAATTAAAATTTCTCACTCAGACTCAAACAGAGAACATGAAATCCTGATTTCAGGGATTGGGGCAGATTTCTCCAGAATTACATGGAAGGCAGCTGTCCACGCCAGCACCCCTGAGACAGCCCTGGCCAGAGTGGCTGTAGGAACTTCTTGGTGCACGTGGTTAATGGGGACAAAGGACAGATGTAGAAATATCAATGTTGTTAAACAGTTTTTTTTCTTATTGATAATTATCACTGCTTATACCCTCAGATGAGTCAACTCAAGGCCAGAGGCACCAAACAAATGGACAGCTGGTTCTCAGCGTCAGCGCAATAAAGCCAACTTACTGAGTAGTCCAAGAGGAACAGAAGGTACTTACATCAAAACATATCAAACTTAATAGATGATTAGTACCAAGCACCATGATTCTTATTGGGCCATTTTTGGAAACAAGAAAGGATTTATCACTCAAGATTATTTTTCAGTACTCCCTGTCATTAGAAGCATATTGCTGTTTTCTCTGTTTCTGGAGACCCCACTAATCCACTCTGGGAGTGGCTGAGGACAATAAAATTATTGTTGAGATGCAGATCTGGATCTTTCAGGCACAGTGATCCCATGCCAACATCAAGAACACTTGGCATTGCTAACGACAAACCACAGAAAGAAACAAATGACAATTTTGGCAATGTGAAGTACTCAGTATATGCAACTCCTTCATTACTGTCTGCCCTTACTGCCTTAGCCCCAAGAATGAGCATCATCTCCCAGCCTTCTGTTTGCTTCTCAGTTCCTGGGCAGTCCTGTGCCTCATCGAGAGCCACCACCACTTCAGTACCAACAAAGAGCAGCACATAAGGGAAAAGCTTAGCAAAATTCAGGAGAGGTTTTTCCCATGCTAAAAACAATGTACAACAGTCTACCAAATGGGAGCCCCTGGGAAAAACCTGCAGCAGCCACAGTTCTGCTCAGGCTTGATCATCCTGAATTGCATATTATCTGTTAAGTGCTGTTGTGGTTCTACTCTTGATCACCAATTTTGGACTTTCAAATGATTTCATTGAGCAAAACATAGATTTCCAAAGCATTTGGGTAAACAATACTCATGCTTTGAGCTTCACATAGATTCAGTCTTATCCCTATTGCCAAACTGCTGCAACGCTGCAGTGTTGGATGAGGGAGAACACGTGTGGATGTTAGTAAGTGTCACTCACTTCTGGATTTTTCATTACCTTAAGCACCAGACTTATATTTTTATTGAGTTAAATTCCCACCAGTTCCTGCTGACATTCATGATTTAACTGGCAAGCACTGTGGGGAACTGCTGAGCAATCCATTTAAAGAAATAGGTTGGATATATTAGCTAGGAATTTTCTGGCACCCATTTCTATGTTTTGGTTAGTACATAGCACAGCACAGACATTCAGTGATCTATTCTCCCCTTTGCAGAGCACAACATTCTCACCATTTCTGGAACATAGCTAGCACATGTTAAATAAAGAGGTGGAACAAGAGTCAGCTCACAGTTGTGCTGGTAGACATTCAGCACGATCTCAATGAAGCTAGCAGCTTTGCAGAGTTTTGGACCATCACTAGTATAGTTGAGAGAAATTATTGACTCGGGAACTCTTAAAAATCCTCTGAATGACACTTGAAATTCAACACCTGCATTACTTACGTTTTATTTGTGACTACATTTAACTGTATTTAAGACATTTAATTCAGAATTGGGATATGATGTCACTCCAAAAATCAAACATTCACAACACTTCTGCAGAAGTGTCCTGTAAGTAAAAAAGAACTGCAAGCCTAAGAACAGCACTGCAGAATTACCTATGTCGCCTACATCTGAATATTACTTTGCTCCAACATTGAGCCTAATAAAAAAAATCCTTGCTCAGACAGGATTTTTTAATCACTAAGAGTTATTTGGGAATATGAATGTATGAATAAGAGTCATTCCTCCTTCCAAACACCACCAAACCACAGAATATGAACTCTGCTCGAGGACACACATTTGCTCAGCTGATCACTATGTTGCTAAGCTGCCTACCCATTTGTTTTGTTTTTCTTTTTTTTTTAAAAGGGTGTGGAATCATCTTGTTTGTTCACTTCAAGCCACACTTCTGGTGTCCTGCCCCAGATCACTTACCTTCTGGCTGAGGGTTATCAGTAAAGGCAATAGCATGGCTATGGGGATAAAGGAGCCTTCTCCTGAACAGACTTTGTCTTGCCATAGAGATTAGTTACACAACCACACAAGTGAGGTTGCATCATTTTAACTGCAGGAGGTTACATTAGTACGATTTTTGTATTTACATAAAGATGAAGACGAAGGAAAAAATAATCATCCACGGGAACAAAAAAGTACATCTTGATTGAAGGATGGCTAAGACAATCTGATAACAGCGTATGTGTCTAGAAAACATTGGCACATGGAAGGGAAGGATTTTTTTTATATAAGAAGAAAGTGGAGGAGGGCTACAAAGGATAGATTGTGAAAAATTATTAAACCTAGACCCAAGAAAACATTTTTCAGCAGTGAGATCATTTAGGCTACAATGTAGGCTCCGAGTGCAAACTGCTGCATTTCTTTCTCTGGAATTTTTATGTAAGTCAGAGAAACGTAAAACGGGAACTTGTGGTACATGGGGCACGCTCAAGGACATGAGAGATTATTTCCATAGTAGATAAATGATACTAACAGTACTAACCAATGACCTCAGAGATCTGAAGATTTGGCTTCTGAATTGTAAGAGACAAACATCTCACATCCTAACCGCATCTGTAAGGTTTTACTTACAGAAGAAATCATAGTTCAGATGGTATGCAAAGCAACACAGGGCAGAGAGTAAAGAGGAATCATTTGTAACCATCACAAAGCATGGGAATCTACAGGGAATCCTGGGTTTCTCTTGGTTACACAGGAATTATTAAGTACATTTCCTGCCTATTTGGTAAAAGAAGTGAATTTGCAGAGCAGAAAGAAACAGGCTCTCAAGATGAGTAAAAGCTGAAAATACCAATCATCATGAAATAGATTGGGAGCACCAAGTGAAAACTGAACTTGTCTCTTGATTCAGCAAACCACTGTCTCAAAGCTAGGAACAAGTGCAGCCAAAACCAACTATTAGCAAAGAAAATGCCTTCACCCAAACTGAAGGCTTCTCAATGCTCACAGAGAGCAAGGCCAGTATGCCTATCTCCCTGATCAGGAACTCAGAGCCCTCACCATAATGCGTTTGCACCCAGCATTTGACATTGCATTTTCAATTGGTTTGTTTTTTTTTCCCCCCAGTTAACCCCAGGTAACTGTAGGTCATTTTATTCAAAAAGTCTCGAACTATATTTCATTCCTGTTTTGATAAGAATAGTAATAAAGTCAGAATAGGCTCTGATTTTGGCCAAAATGTATTGTACTTTTCCAGATTAAAAAAAAATAAAATAAAAGCAGAAGCAGCCAAGAAGATATACCTTTGTGGGTGGTCTCCTGCAAAACCAGGATAAAATAAAAACACTCTCCTTTCCAGTTACATGTCTATATTCAGTCATGTTTGCATAACTTTTGCATTTGGAAAGGATCTTTCATATTTCAGGAGAAGATAGCTCTAGTGAGGAAAAAATTCCCATACCCAATAACAAGTTCCTTTTGTATTCTTTGTTTTTAAGTTTTGAACAGAAAGCTTTATCTTGTTCAACAACACAATCCAAAAGCCACTGCAACTTGACTCTTATCAAACACAGTCCTAACAAAGCTCTTGAGAACAGTACATCCTTGAGACAACAGCTTTGGCAGTTCTTGTTCAGCCAGGCTCCCTCCTGCTTCTGTTCTTTATCTTCCAGTTTTGACCAGGTGGAATTTGATAACAGCCTGCTTGTTTTACATTTCTAGACAGCCAGAGGTCTCAACAACCCACTGGTGTTTTGGACCACTCCTTCATGGAAGAGCACTGGTCATAAGGTAGTCAGCACAATAAGCAGAATAAATCCATAGCAGCTGCCATGTACTGGAACAAGTGAGTCTGGGTATGTGCATGGCATCTCTAATAAGTTTGAGATATCCTTCAGTGCCATCCCACATCTGCAGAGCATGCCATAGGCTCCTCTGAGTGCTCTCTGTAAGCAGAAGATGGTGGGGTTGCAGTGTGAAGGCAGGTGAGCAGTGCAGTGCACAGAGTTCCACGTACCCAGCACACCATGGCCGGCACTGCTTGGACACTGCAGATTCCCTCCAGTCAAAGCCCACACTGAGATCTTTCTTTGGAAAATTCCAGACAGAATGACTCCCACAGCCAGATTTGTCCAAGTCCCATTAAAATGCATTAAAAAACCCAGACAATACTGAAAATCTTCATGAAACTTGATCATTTTGCCATAAAGATATGGACATCTTACAAGATATAGCTAAATCAGCAGAGAACAACACTTCAGATTGGAAGGCAGATTGAAAGAATCGAGTTTTTTGACACTGCTTAATTAAGCTATGCTGCTTTTCACACCAGGACTGCCAGCAGAAGGAAAAACATATTGTGTGCACGCAGTTCTCTCTACAAGCAGACACTAAATGGCACTCCTTCCTTGCTGCCTCTCTCTGCTTCCTGCATCCCACCCTGCCCATCCACCTCCCCAGCAAGAAGTCACAGCATGCCCCAATCCCTGGAGCTGCTTCTCCTCAGCTGAGAGGCGAGTTGGGCTCCATCCCCACCCAGCCCATAGGACTCCAATGGAGCATGACAGCCCCAAGGACAGGGCACCACGCATCCCTGTACTAAGCAGGAAAGTTTTCTCTTGGCAAAGGCTTTGTGGAGCACCTAGCAGTGGAAGTCATGTGTCTTGCCTCTGTTCTGCCTAATAAGAACAAATCTTGGTGTGGGTTTGCATGGCACTCCAAGCCCAGCTCAGTGCTTCCAAAGGGAGTAAATCCACCCGGAGCACTTGGAAGGATTTCAGATTCACCCTGTTAATCACTTGGTGGTTTTAAGTAGTAAAACGTGAAATGAACAGAGCCCAAGGGCTTTCCCTGACTTTGTAATTAAGGCAACAGAGAGGGGAGAAGCAAGAGAGGACAGCAACCACGAGCACACAGGGGTCAGCCTGGGAGCTCTCATGCATTCAAGTGCCTTATTGGTTCCCCTCTCAGATCCTTGAAACCTATAAAATTACCTTCCTGAGATACTATCCATAGAGATAGAAAACACTGCTGTCTCCTTGGCACCTCCAGAACTTGAAGCTTGCTTTGAAAAACTTGAATATTTTACACTCATTGTAAAGGAAGCAAAAAATGTTGTTACATACAGCAATGATTTCTGAAAGAACGGGAAGAGAGACCCATGATGCTTTGGGCATCGGCACACAATGAATGTACCTCTTTTCAGCACTAAGAGAACTCTCAGGTTCTTCACCTGGGTTTAACATATTTTAGAATTGGTGGAACAAGGCCTTTTGTTCTTGTGTTTCAAGGCAAACCAGTCCATGGATGTGAAATACTCAAACCTGCTAACAAAACAGTAATATTGTCACAGCAATTTTGCTGTAAAATGATCATAAATAGAAAGAAAAATAAAATGAGAGCAGCAAAGGCCTCATGAAACACAGCCACTTGGTACAGTGGTCAAAAGACTGAGGAGTCATGACTGGTTCTGTGATAACTGTGGATGAGAGACCTCAGATTCCTGGCAAAGATGGAAGTCCAAGATATCCCTTGGAGATGAAATTCCAAGTCTTGGTTGTTAAAAAAAATAAATAAACTGAATAAGGCAGAGGAGAAGAAATGAAAGCACAAAATGGTAACAAAAGAGATGAGAAGTAAGAAATTTGGACTACTTTAATTTACACTATTAAGTTACGCTAAAAAAGATGAAGTAGGTTTTATCAATTAAAGAAACATACAGCATATAATTTTTGAAATCAGTTGAGCAGATTTTCAGAGAACTGAAGCAGAGGGATGAGAAGAAAACACTGCTACATGAACACAGCAGTGAGTTTTGGAAAGTACTGTGGGAAAGGAAGACACTGTGTATGTCCTGCAAATTGGATTAAAAACAAAGTATGAACGAATAATGAGATCGAGGACAGTGAAGTTCATCCCTCGAAATAGGGCTGGACAAGGGAAACTTAGAAAATAACTTAATTAGGGAGCATCAGGAAGGAATGGAGGCATGATTATTACTGATAAAGCTTAAAGTGACATTCCAGCTCCAAATGCATCTGTACCAAAGGCTGGATGAAGGCACACCTGCCCAGGTGATTAAAAGAAAGGCAGCACTCATTAAAAGGAGTGAGGAATAGCCTGCACTGAAGACCCAAAGCCTGTAACTAGGTCACTTATGATCAGGAAGCTTCTATCAAATTCACAACAAACTGGTCAATCTCCTTAAAACTAAATACGTGTTTCTTGAGATGAGAAAGAGTACTGACAAAGGGAGAAGAAACATCTTATGGAGTCCACACTGCAACAAGGCAGAATAAGACTGCAAAGCATACAACAGCCACAAGCCCACGTGCTACGTGAGGAAAGCACATCTGTTGTGACTGTAAGGTCTGCAGAAAAGTACATGAAGGCACATAACGTGAAAGGAAAAGAGGGGTAAAACTACTCAAAGTATCAGTGTCTTCCAGCAGGCTGCAATCATTTGTCATAAGCCATGAACAACGTGTCTGCCTCCCAATGGACATAAAAGCGGTCTCAGAAAGAGGAAGTGCATGTGGTGGTTTTGCTGGGAAGGCACACAGCCAGGTCCTCTGTTTGATGCTCAATTATCAATGCAACTTCAGATTATGTATCAGTTCTGTTGTGCACAAATGAATCTCTAAGTAAATCATGAAACCCCACTGGTACAGACTGAGGCAACCAACAGAAGCAGACAAACATTCTGCAATTCCCCAGTATTTAGTCGCCACATTTTCCATGGCACTGCACTGGGTCAGCTCTCACTGGAAAATTCCCCATTAAAAAAAAATAAAATCAGAGCAACTGGGCTCAAGTGCATGGTTCAGCTGAATGCTACACATTGAGTGACCAATAATTTATTATTACAAAGGCAGTTCCCAGAAAATATATTGATTTAAGGTCTGGGAGAGGTAGCTATCAAATAACAAGCATTGCTTATAGCAAGTTCAAAAGAGACACTAATTTATTTGGTGGGAATATGGTTCCACCTCACACTGCAAAGTGTCTGAGTACTTCTTTAAAGGAAAAATCAAAAAACATCTTTAAGGGAGAAGCGTGGCCTTTTATCTCAGGGATCCTTCAGGAAGTGCCCGCCCATCACTTCAGAGGTAATCAGGCTTTCCAGTTGTCTGACCTGAGACCCACGAGGACAGTAAATCCTACCAGCACAATCAATCTTATCCACTGCAAATCTTCAAGGTTCAGACATGCTGGTTTTCTCGAAAGAAACTCTGCCCCTTGCCAGTCCTTTCCAGCAGGATTTCAGCAGCATCAAATATCACCCATTCCTCCTCAGGCAGTCAGATAAGTGGATCCCAGATGGAGCAGTGTCAATTGGTTACTACGAACCAAATCAAAGGCTCTATGCATTCAGACAGAGTACTCTTCCACACGTCCCATCACCACCCTATTGAAATCCATCAGCACCTCTAAGGAAAGTGGAATAGGAGTTGCTATGACATTCTTCCAACCATCCTACGTGTACCACGCAGACAGGTAACATAATCCACAGCTTACAAAAAAAGTCAAAATTTACCCTTAAGGGCTTATAAAATCCCCTGTTAGTTTTCAGCACAGACTTTATCCTGTGTTTTCTCATCTGCATTTAGTAGCTGTGCTGTCATTCTTAAGTTTTGCAGCAAAGATGCAGATTTCAGCAGCGTTCCAAAAAATATTCTGCTTCAGCAATTTGTGACCTCCAGGTCAATATCTGAAATGCTACAATGGGTTGTCATGGAAATGTCAATACAATCAGTTTCTCCACACGCGTGATTGTGATGTCCAAGAAAACACCTGGATATTTAGAAATTATTCACCTTGCAGTGACTAAAAATCAGATTTCCCTCTTTTGTTGTACTTTACACTGGAGTGTTGCAGGGCTGCCTGGGTCATTCACTACCCTAGAGCCATTGGGCTGCCCTTTTCTAACTATCTCAGAGCTTAACAAGTCTCCAGAGGCTTAAAGAAAAACAAAGCAAAAAACACTTCAACTTGAAAGAACATAAAATTAAAATAAATGATTTTCAGCCTGCTTTTTATCATCACCTCCTTAACAGAGGTTGGGTAATGGCTAGGTGTCCTGGCAGGAAGAGTGGCCAGTCTGTGAACAAGGATTCAAGCCCAGATCAAACCCATGGCTTTCAGTAATAAGGCATTTTAAGCTCACATCCTGAAAGAACTGACCCCTCAATCTTCATACAATTCATTTTATAATGTGTTAAAATTAAGACACCTGTTTAAAAAAATCCACCTAACAAGCATCTTCAAGCTCCAGATAGGAGAGGCTTGGCACAGCCATCCTCAGACAGGAGTGAATACATAACTGCAGGACTGAGACCACTGTGAAGTGGGGATCAAACCACTGTCCAACTGCACCAGCCAACAAATGACTGCAACACATTCATTGCTGTAATAGCAGCGGTCACCTACAGAAGGAGAGCCCTAGAAAGAAACCCAAGAGGATGAATGAATTCTGAATCATAATATAGTAACATTCGATCAGACAACCAGGATTGCTGCCCACTCAGCAATGCAAAATACAGCTCCTAGGATGCAGTTCTCAGTGCCTATTAACTCCATCCATATTAATAGTGAGTCAAGGGCAATCACTCATGTCACCATTCAACCACTGATGCTACCAGTTACATCAGATGCTTCCACATGAAGCGACCTGGATGTGCTCACCTATGAGAGAAGGATGTTTTCAAAATGTGAACTGCTTGCCACGTGCAAAGACCTGTTCAAAACCCCATGGCAATTTAAAGGGCACAGTCATTGAGATTCTTCAGGAGATGAACAACAGCAGAGGGAAGAGAAATCAGGTAGAGGAAACAAGATTGAGATGATGGAAGATAACAGCTCATATTTCTTTCAAAATTTAAAAAGGCCTACATCACCAAGTGAACCTTCTCTCCCTCTCCTGATTTTCCTGGGGGTAGTGGAGGAGAGGTACAGGGATGTGTATTCCAGCAGAGGAGCTGCTTCAGGGCATACCACATTTCTGAGTCACACTGACACAGCAGACACCTGAAGCACCTTGAACAACTGGTATGTCCCTTCACTACAACAGAGAAAAAAACCTCTTGACAGGAAAACAGACAGACACAAAGTACACAGATACCTGGTACTGTAAATCTAAAAATGGCAGTAAATAGAAGCTACAAGCTGTTTCTTTTCAGGTTACTTTTAGGACTGAGCAAGTCTCACGTGTGACTCATACTTCAGATAAAAGAACCCTTCCTAAAATATTTAAGTCATCACCTCAATTTTTACAAAGCTATGATTGTTGAAGGAATGTTAAACTACTGCAGTTACCAGAAAGTAAAAGTTTACGTTAAACCTGACAACCTGTAGTGGCCGAACTCTGCCCTACAGAGCAAAGCCCAGGAAATGCATCTTGTTCCAAGGACAACTTGCCTGAAGCCCAGAAGTGCTGGGGCAAGCAGCCCACACCCTGCCAGGCTCTGCAAGCAGGAGGCACTGCAGAGGATGAGCTCCAAGGGCAGTTGCTTCCACCTCCTCCCACTGCTGGGTCCCCCTGCACTGCTGGCCTACCCTCCATGCACACCCATCCAGCGGCACCACAGTGATTTGCTGGGAAGCATTCTGCCTGCAGAACTGCCAGCTCTGGGGTGACATGAAACCCATCCCTAACCCCCACACCATCCAGATTGTGATTAATAATTCTTCCCCTTGAAAGCACTGCACATTGCTGGGCAGGCAAGCCATGCCAGATGGTCTGTGCGCACACAGAGAGCTGGAACAAGTAAGTGACTGCACAAAAAACTCACAGATAAAAGGAAAAGCAGAGATGCAAACCAGGCTTTTAATCAAAGAACCTGTAGGAAAAAAAATATAGAGCACAGTATTTAACCCATTAACAAGCACTGCAGTTCTAAGAGCAGAGAGTTTATACCCTTTGTACAGGATGGGGGGGGTCCCTGAACACACAGACAGCGGAGGGCAGGATCCCCACAGCCATTGAGGGAAGCAATGAAATTGTTCAGTTGCTTGCCCATCACACAGCCTCCAGCTGCAGTGCATCCCTTGTAGCAAAGGCTCCCTGAAATGCAAGAGAGGTGACAACCCCTCGGACAACAAAACCCCAGGGCAGTGAAATTCATATGCAAATTTTCACATGGGACTTCATGCCCCACTCCCCATTTGGGAGTAAATACTTGGAAAAATAACTATAGATCATTTGTAATATGATCATTTAGAGGGATCAGCCTGAGCTCAGAGTCTGCAGTAAGCTGCTTCTACTGCCTTTAACTTATTCCATTGTTTCAAAATAGCATTTCTGTACTTTATAGAAAAAATGCACGTTTTCAAGAAGAAACAAGTTTACTACTGAGCAGGAGCACACATCTCAGAAGTTTTGCATCTGAAGCCTTACCAGCTTTTTCTTGGGCTGAGATCCTTTCGCCTTTTGTAATTTCAGGAAAGCACTGGGGAAAGGAGACTTGCACAAACTGAAATGAAAGTTGTGCTCCTAGTGCTTATTTTTCAAGTGAAAGTTATTTTTACCTAAGAAGCCCAAGCAGCCCCAGGCATTGCTTATGGAATTCAAAACAGAAGATGTAAATAAATAAGCAAAAGTTAGAAAATGGCTGGAGAAAGTTGTTACCTAACACCAGCTAGCAGCGTGGCCCTGCACAGCAGGCACCCAACCCACACTGACTATTGGATCACTGCAGGTGCATCCCTGGCCTCTGCAGCTTTGACACGTTGAAATTCTCTGCCTTTAACTGGGCATTGTGGCCACCACGTAATTTAATCACCACAGAGAAAGCCAAAACAATAGTTCAATTTCTTCCATTGGTTCTAGCATCATCACAGTGACCCTTCCAGCAGCACCCTTCAGTCATCAGCCACCAAGCAGCTGAGTTCACACAGCTGAGAGCAGTCAGAACCAGCTGGAATACTTTCTTAATCCTTGGACCACTTCATGAGGCCTCACATGCAACTATTCTGTTGCAAGACAGAAATGTCAACATCTGAAGGATATCCATCTCCCTCACAACTCTGGGCTTGCCCATTGCTTTCATTTGATGACGCCTGGAGCTTTTTGCCTCATCAAGCCACTTTATCATCGTTATCATGGACAGCAGACAAGATTTATGCCACTTTCAGTCTACAGCAAATGTTTCAGCATTTTGTACTCGAGCTGACTTCAGTGACGCACACCAGATGCTATTTTGCATATTGTTATTAAACAGAGTTTGAATAATTCCATCATACAAAACACCAAGCAGTACATGCTACCCATGCTTTTGGATTCTCAGCTTCAGAATCCATCCCCCAAGCAGAGATACAGCCTGCAGAAGGCATTCAGTTGTCAGGATTAAGGTCTTTCTGTGAACCAGTTTCCCCCTTCGTGCCTGGCAGAGGCGTCAGAACATGCTGGATTATTGCCACGCTCTGTCTTCCTCAGCAGGTTGGACAACATGAATGTAGCTGGTAAATAAACAATCCCCAGAAGGATGACACTTCGTGGAAAAACCTCACAATCCATGCAAAACTGCAGAAGTGTGTGGGTGTGCACATGCATTTCCATAAGCAAAAGCTCCACACACACATCAGTACTCGCATTGGAAGGCGAGGTTTGACTTATGAACCACCGCTCCCACGAACTCTGGTCTATTACCAGCAAAAGACAATATCAGCTTTCAGTAAAAACAAGGTTGATGTTACCCTCATCCAAAAGGACAGTGTTTTGTTCTCTCCTTACTCCCATGAGGTTGTAAGGCTAAAGTTATTATGTCCTGAGAGATCAATGGGCATTTAAAAATAAGCAGCAGAATAAAGCGAACACTAATGAAATCTGTTAGGTGTTTTGTCTCTATAAACATCTATAAACAAATGAGTTTTGACTAAGAATAAATACAAATAAGTGATTAGTCGAGCTTAATTTCATACATCCCTCGTGCTGAATTAATTAATAGAAATGTGCAAAAATAAGTACTTTCCCAACATTTTCAACAGGTTCTCACAAATTTGTTAGAATAGTTTCTATAAGATGGCTTATTTTTGTGGACCAATATCAGCTTTATCATCATTTCCTTATATCCAGCAACACTCAGTACATTTGGTAATATTCAGCTCCAGCTGTAAGCTGCTTACAGCAGTCACTCAGAGCCTTCTCATGTTGTTTCAGTTTAGCAGAGAAGCTAAAATGAGTGTCAGTTGAGAATGAACTGAATATTATTTAATTGGAAAACAATACAAGTGAATCACTGATATTTAAAGAAGTACAAACAAGCAAGTTGATCACATTTAATTCACGCGTCATTGATCAGAAGTAGAAAGCACTGGCAACAAGTTACATCACCAGCTCCACTCAGAAAACGTTTGGCCTATGGTACATATGTATACAAAAAGCTACTGCAGTCAGTTTTACTTCAGTACCTGCTTAAAGCTAAGCATGCAGGAAAATGCTTCCTCAAAGTCTACATGCATCTCAAACTGCCTTGTGAGGATGGGGAGCGATGAATATAGAAACGGAGGTCCTTAATATAATATCATTGTGTTCCTGTATTCCATGTTTAGAAGCCATTTATTAAAGGAACAACTGTGGTTTGGTTGAGTGCATTGAAGAGGGGCCAGGAAACCACAGCCAGCACACATGGCAGCATTCTGCTCTGGCCCCTCTGCATCCCCCACCACATGCAGCATCCCTGAGCAGCTCTGCACATGACTGTGTTGCCCCACCAATTTCACCTACGCACAACAGAGTTTCATTCCTGGTGAAAGTAAGCAGTGCTGCAGCAACCCCAGCACTTGATAACACAGCACAATCAACCATTTGGAAAGTGATTTTTAGCATCTGGAAAAAGAAGGGTCGGTATTGTTTTGTTTTAATTAACAGCAAAAAATTATTTGAAGCCACAACACAATTTCCAAAGCACTCAAACTCAAAAAAAGCCCACTGTAAAAGTACCTGACGGTATTATGGTGGTCCTGATTCACATACAACATCAGCACACACTGCATGGGCACTTCCCTTCTGTCCCCCGAGAAGAAAAACAACATCAGTCTTCTCTGACAAGCGTTCAAGTAGTGTTCAGAAAGTAAGATGTAAAAGTATTATGTTCAATGATCTCCATTACATGTTTATTCCCAGCCAAAAGAACAGCTGCATAGAATAGCTTGGGATGACATGCTGGGTACAGTGCAAATCCACTATGGGGTAATCTGTGCATCTACAGTAGAAAGTTCTATCGACTGCAAAAAAAACTCTACTCCTAATATTTCTTGCCAAGCATATATGAATGTATTGCTCATCAGCATTCAAGTAATCATCCCAGATGATTTATTGCACATTTATGAAAAATGAATTCTTCAGATTTACCCAAGAGTTTCACATTAGTGCCTTATTTGTCTGTCCTAGCAAAAAACAGCTTCATCAGCCACATCTGGGGTTGGGAAGGGTGACATCCAATGGCCTAATAACCCTCTGGGGACTTGCTTTTTCATAAGTGCATAACCTCGCTGCTTATTCAAGACCTGAATCACAACTAAATTCTTCATCTTTCTCTTCCCAGAAAAGCCCCATGAATCTGCAATGTGCAATTCAGAGAAGACCCAAGGCAGGAGGAGACAGATGTATTTATCATGCACAGATGATGTAGGAAGGAAAAAAGAAAAAAATACTGTCATCAGTGCCTTACTGACTACAAAATAAGGAACAGTAATTAATCAGCAGGAGTACACTCTGAGAGGAAATATCGATTGAATTTGGAGAAACTTCGGTTTGCTGAAGGAACAGTTCCTCTGCAAAGGTAACCAGAAAAGTTTCTGTAAATTAGAATGGCACCCAGCCAGCCCGCAGCCGATCTGAGTGCTGCTTCAGGCAACCCAGCAGAAATGTGCAACGGACTCACGCTGGTTTCTAAAGAGTAATTTAAATACATTAGTAAATCAATGGCATTGGCAGTTTGATGGACTATGATGGAGGAGCCTTCCTCTGAAACATCATCTTTAAAACCTGCATAGCTCTGGCAACTGAGCCGTTTCAACTTCACCATGTTTTTATCATTCTTTCCCCTCCCAATAGCTTCTAGTGTTTGGTTATTTCAGCTCACACTGACATGAGTTTCTCTGGCTCCCAATCTCTCAGGACTCCCTAAAGTCCCATTATCATGAGGAATAGGAAAGGCTTTATTTAGCCCTTCCAGGCCAAGGAGAGGCAGGAGGTGTTGTAACAGGGCTGAGGAGAAGCTGTGCTCTGACAACATACAGACACAGGCTCAGAAATGAGCTGGTTGCTTCTGTGAAGTAAAAGCAGTAACTTCTAATTTCTTCCCTTTTACCTGACTGGCGTGCACTTACGGCTGGTGAGATGCTAGCCACCCTGAACTTAAAATAGGAAACAGTGCTTGACATTTAGAGAAATGCAAGACATTCCCACTCCAGGAAGTGCACCACAGGGTCATACAAAATGATCACATCTTTCAGCACCAAGTCCTGTCTCCCTGAAGATCTGACCTCAGGCAAACCCAAGCACTGCTATGGAAGGAGCTGTGATCCACCAGGCTATGTGCAAGTCTGCCCAGCCTGTCAGCTCAGAGTACATTCTTGATGGGACTTCTGTCAGGTTGGGCTTGGCCACTCCAGGGTTTTTAAACTGGCATTTAAAGAAAGAACAGTCTCCCTGCTTCAAGAACATTTTGAGAGTTACCTTGTTGTCTTCAGTAATAAACTGATCTTGGCTAAGGTCATCTTTCATCTACACAGTAAATAAAACTGTCAACTGAAGCAAGTTCCTGTTTCTCATCAGTCAAGCAATACAATAAAACTCAAAGTAGTGTATTTAAACAATGATTTTGAGAGAGAATGCAAACCTTACAGATGTTTTCATATAATCATTTCCTCTCAGTTGTCAACACAACAGACAGTGATTTAGCTGGACATAGAGTTTAGAAGGCTGATACTCAGATTGCCTTTAGAGACAAAAGAAAATACCAAGACCTCATCATAATAATTAATTGACTACTTCTCACTTAACACCTAAAGAACATCTCCAAGTGAAAATCGCAGATTCAAGAAACCAAAACAATCCTCAAGTTTGCCTATTTAATTTCAGTTCTGCTACGCAGGAAATCTTTCTGCTGTCAAGCAATATTTCTTATCTATTTAAGAAGGAATTCAACTGGAAATATTTAGATATTTACAGCACGTTGACTATTTTTATCTAGAGGAAGATAAACTATTATATGCATGCAAACAGTAAAAACATACTTGCTAGAAAAAGCTGGGTTTATTTCCACCATTCCTGCCATACATCAACCAGGACAAGATAACATCTTTCTAGAACAATTAGCCCAACTGAGACAGCTGTAGTGAGCTCACATGGATTTTTATAGTATACCTCCATAGTTACTTGCCTAAAATACAAGGCTGGAGTTTCTCCAACATGTTGACACAAGAACAAACCCCATGTTGTCTGAAATCAAACTCCAGCTCTGCCATATACACAAGGGCACGCCCCAAATCTCACCCATCTGACCCACTCAGCTCCACGTCCATAGGAGTTCCTTTACCTCATTTCTCACTGAAGTACTCACAGCTTCTCCCATTTCTGGGAGAAAGAGCGATAGAGATCAAAGCATTTACAAGAAGCTCATATCTTTCTAAACGCAAGCATTCAAAAATCACAACTTCCAACTCTCCCCCAGATCATGAGATTCTGAAAGATGTTATCTTCAAAATCATGGAATATTATGTACCATATTGTTCTTTATTTTGAAATATTTACATAGAACATCAAGTTTTTATCAACATTTGAGGAGGTTCTGTCTCTTTTTAGTGGAAAAAAAAATCATCCCTTATTTATATGATTCCTGGAGGCTTAACTTTAAAAATAGTCCAACCATCACGATTCATCACATGTAAATTTATGGGACTTGGCAACTATGTCAATGTCTCCAGGGATGATGGAAGAGGAGGAGTGCTCTTGGCTAAATGGGTTAAACGTTTTTATCTTTATTTATTATTTCTTTATCAAATAAAAGGAGCATGCTGAAAGTGTGAAGTATTTCTTAAAGGAGCCCATCAGTTCATTCAGTGTGATGGGGACATGTGGCACACTGTGCTTATCAGTACCCCATATTAAGTATCCTGACACTCGTTGAACAGAACTACATGCATTCTGCAGAAAGAAACTAGAAAATAAAAGATTTTTTTTTTCCTGAAAAACACATCCTTTCTAAGACTATTGCCAAAAGCAAACCAGGAGTGAAAAGCCAGGCTTAATAAGTGTACAGGAGAAAAAACCCAGTTTCAGAGTGGCTGTTCATTTTCTTGTTTTGTTAAAGGCAGAGAGAATCCCATGGGGGCAAAAATAAATAAACAGATGCGTAGTACTTTGTGGTTTCATTCTGTTTTCCCAAACAGAAAAACTAATCTTTCATCAATTTTACAAATCAAGAGAGGATAGGGGGAAGGAAGGTACTTTTTGCATTTTTTTCCTTAATTTAAAGGTAAAAGATAGGAGAAATCACAACAGTTTCTACCCAACCCAGACACGGTCAGTGCTACAGCTCAGCCTTGCCCAAGGGAGTTCAGCCATATCTCTGCTCTGTAATTCCATGCTGCTGGCTGACAGCTACTATTATTTTGTGCCTTTGCACCAGAGCATACAAAGCTCGGTCTCTCCGCAGGCACACACTGCAGCGAGGCCCTGAGGAGGCCCAGCAGCAGCAGGTCACCAGCATGGTGCACAGCCCTGCAGCACAGCTTAGCTGTCGGTCACACCTGGCAGTCCACGTGCAGCCCCACGAGGAGCTGTGTGTTCCACAGATGCTTTCAGGCTGTCAGAAGAGCCTTCCTCTCGCATGCCAGTAACTGGAGCTGATCTACAATTTACGCTTCGCTGTGTACCAGACTCCTACTCCTGAGGAATATTTACCATCCAAAAACAAAAATACTGCCATAAGGTGTGAATAACATCGAGTCCTTTGTTTAAGAGGAAATACGGTGACTGGTTGATATTTTCCAACACTGCAATAATTTTATAAACACCTACTAACAGAGCAACTTCCACCATATGACTCTGGAACTGCAGCGCTCAGGCCTGCCACCCCCAGCTCTGCCCCAGGATGAACGTGAGGGCCATCAGGAGAAGCCAGCACAGCCCTGCATTGGTCACAGCATTCTTGGGTCATTTCAGGGGCCAAACTGGAAAAAAGTCAGATGGCTACAATTGTTTGCTTCCCTTTTTGTCTCCAGTCTAGCTTGTATTCTGAGAAATCTACACTATTGCAGATGTCCCTGTTCACTGCAGGGCAGCTGGTCTTTAAGAGTCCCATCCAACCCAATTCTACGATTCTATGACTTACTTCTTTCCCTGATCTCTGTGACTGTTCCTTCATGTGCTCAGGGGAATTAATGCATGCAAGAGTGATAGCAGAGTCATCAAGATACAACACCTATCTTTTGCAACCATATTCAAGAGAGAGAGTGATCATCCAGCATATTTCTACAAAGGTTAAGCTAATATGCTGTATTACACCTAAAACATTTTGCAAGAGGATAACGCTAGGGTGTAGTGGCAAATAACTCTGCTGTTTGGTACACATACTTGGAATCAAAATGTAGATAGCTTTTTTGTTTCCAGTCAAACAACCCAGTTAATCTCAGGATTAAAGCCAGCTATCTTAACATCCACTTACAAGGTTTGCATCCATTATTTATACTGCAAAAGAGGAAATTTAACCAAATAGAAATTGAAAATACTATGTAGAAAGGGTGATTATGCTTAGATCCTCTTACTGCACTTGCAACATGATGGAAAGCATAATAAAATGGCAGAGTAGCAAGTTCTTAAACAAAAGAATAAGGGTCTGTTTAAATATAATAGCAGAAGGCACAGAAATAAAGGAAAAAAAAGCTGCTTACCCTTGGAAGACCTCAGGTACACAGGAATCTCCAGAGAGATCTCTTTGCTTCTACTACCAGCGCTTAAATGAAGTCTGGGAAGGGGTGGATCCTGGTTCCACCCCTTCTGGTCACTCAGGTACACTGCATGCACCTGAGCTCCCCTTTGCTGGCTCTGCCTTCCTACCAGGTGCTCCATCACAGCTTCAAACCGGGACTTAGCATTTCCACTACACTACTACTGTCTACTTCATACACATTATGTTAAATTCCACAATCAGAAGCACAAATAAATCCAGGAAGTTTGTGTTCATATCAGAAGATGCTGTTCTTTCACCACTGGAACAAGTTTAGCCCAGTGAGACACTGACAACAAGAAGCCCGTGTACCATGTCAATGTTAGGGTCCCTGCTGCAGCCTTCCACGCAGCCTTTGCAAAGACAGCACTGCTACCTGGCTGAGAAGATGGAGCACCTATGCAGTGCTGCTCTGTCCACCATCTACTTCCTCTGCTCTGCCACAGAGACAATGACTTCCTACCTTTCTACCTACAGAGGAAGCTACACTTTGAGGATAGCAAAAACAGTCAGCAAGCCACATTGGCTACGTGCCTTTACACTTTATACGTCCTCTGGTATTCACACTTCTTCCTTACCTTTATACAGGGTATCTGCATCCTCAATAGGAAGTTGCTTCTTGGCCGCCCTGCGATAGACCACGTGTGTTCTGCCTCCTTCCTCCTCCTCCTCGCGTGTCCCCTTCTCCAGAGGTTCAATGAAGAACTCGTCCTTGTCCGTGCGAATCATGCCAGCCTGGAGGAGCAGGGCAAAGATGGGACATTTTGTGTTACTGCACACACAGCTGACACTGTGAGTAAACAGTTACAATATGCTTAAGCACACATTAGAGTCCTCTAGAGAGCAATTAGGATTCAGAGAGGAAGCCAGGTGAATTCTTTATTAGAGCAAAATGAAGTACCATTTCCCCAGTTTGACAGGAAAGGACAAAAGGTAAAACCCTGAACCAAAGGGATTTCTCCTTAAACCAAATGAGCAAAGCACAGGTCTGAGAACCTGTCTAGGAAATACCATCTCAATTAGAAACCAGCTACAATGCAAGTTAATACGACCTTGGCTATCTGTCAGAAACAGACTGCCCCAGTGCCTCCTATCTGCTAAGCAGAGGATCAGGTCAATGCCATGAGCTGGTTCTGATGGGCAGCTCCACAGCTAAAAACTGTAGAGTCAGCTGCTCAGAAGCAGAAGTCCTACAGCTTATGTGCAGGCAAATAAGAGCAGTGATTATTTTCCCCTTGACACAAAGGGTTGCACTGACAAAAAAAAAAAAAAAAAAAGGATCTCTTTCAAGAATTAGCCACAGCTCATTTTAAGAAAGCTGCCAGTGGTGCATAGCTAAGAGAGGAAAGCTTTTCCAGCCTGAGCAGCCACTCTGGTATGAAAAACTGAGATGTTTACACTGCTACAGAGCACCTCAGAGGAACATCACCTGAACGATCCTCACAGTGCTGAACACAGCAGGGAAACCACCACAGAGTGAACATTTTTAAGAGGTATATTCACTATTTTCACGCAGGTGGAACTTCTGGACATGATGACGCCTCTTGGGACCTGTGCTTCTGGGACCCCCTCCCTGCTGGGAGAAGCCTGACCTCAAGCTTCCAGCAGAAGCAGTCTGGCTGCCTCAAACTCAGTACCCTGACTTGAAACAAGCATCATCTAAACCACTCTTACCATATCCCAGCAGTAAAGTTCTCCTACAACCCATATTTTTCCTTCTACAAGCAGCAAACTGCATTTCTACCACTATCAATTCAGTATTCTTCGGTTCACTCCTTGGAAAAACATCGGGTTCATTTGTTACATCTTAACTCAGGCAAGATTTCCAGTCCCAGATTTCACGTATGTAATGTATACAGATTATATATAATATAATTCAGTAACAGATTGAAGGGGAAGGATTTAAGAAGCAAAATTTTATCGAAGCAATTTAAACCGATGCCATCCTGCCTGTATAGAGAGGAAACTGAATTTGAAATCCTGTCCTGTTTCTTCTTATCTGATTTAGATTCTACATGAGGCACAAAAGAAATGGTGAGACAGGCTCAGCAGCTCAAGGAAGCTAAGACAGGCAAGCAAGTGCTGAACCCAGAGAGACAGCCACTGATATTCTGGAGTGTTTTAAGGAATACATGACAAATTCAGAACTGAGTTATCCTTTATCCTCCTTTATTCTCCTTTTAGAATTTATTTTACTTGTATATGCACACACATTTCTTCTGGTATTGAATATTATATCCAGAACTTTTAAAGCCTTTTTATGAGAAATACACAACTAAAGATCAGGAAGGAACAGGCATTTGCATGCTCAGCTGCACAGGATACAACACATGTGCCATACACACACCCAGGAGAAGCACACAGACAGCCTGACTGCCAATGAAGGAATAGGATTTTGCTTTTGGCAAGTATGCTGCATTGTTGCAAACATGTTTACTTATATTTCTGGACTTATTAAACCTACTATTAACTTAGCAGCTAATGCTGGTTCTTAATTGTTCATGCACTGTTTAAAAAGCAGCCCATACCTGTGGGATACGGGCATGCAGAGGGACGTGCCAAGGAGAGCCTGGAGGAGTTCAAACCTTCCAAGAAAATCACCAGGTAGACAACTTCTGTCAGATCAGTTCTGCCACTGGTTTTAGAAGAACAACTTTAATAAATGAAATTTAGATTCCAGGTGTGTTTTGGAAAAAATAACTTTGATTCTGATCAGACTGAAGACTCCCCTCTGAGAGGGAGGACAGGCTACAAGACTTGACAAAGGAGAAAGCTGAAGGCTGGTTCCCAAGACATAAAACCAGTCATCAAGCACTGCCACTTCGTGCAGATGACTGTGGCTGGTGCTGGCCATTTGTATGCAGGGGTTTACGTAGCACTGAATGCTGCCAAATAGCTGCCCATCCACCAGGTGCCCACACTTCATACTCTGCTTCTCGGATAGATGCAACTCAAGGCTATATAACACCATGACAGTATTCTCTCTAATCCCATTGGAGTGTAGAAAGGGAGAAAATTTATATATATATATACGTATATATATTTTTTTCCTCCGATTTTTAGCTTGGATTTTCTGTCTTATACTGGAAATTTTCCTTTAGACCTGAGAAACACATCCATTATTTTTGGTCAGGAGTACTCAGAAACTGTGTATTTGGACTGTAAAAGAATGACATATAGATTCTGTATTCTACACAGTCTATCAATTAGCCAGCTTATTCTCATGTCTTAAGTGGAATTAAATAAGAAGATAGTCTTGCTTTAAGAATTCAGGAAGGAAATTCATTGAGGCTGCATGGCAGAGTTCCTACAGCAATCCAATGTTCAAGCCATCTGCCTAAGAACATACCCACAAGTATGCAAGACCCACTGAGAAATATATGGCACTCCTTCATTTCTCCACCATGCACTTCCTCTCCAGTTCAAGCAAGACATTTAATCTCTTTACCTTCATTTCTCTACTTCTTAAACACCATAACAACAGTCTTCTAAGTTAATTAAAAAGGCTGACTTGTGTTTTTTGCCAAGTGCTTTGAATTTGAAAAGCTCAGGATGAATTGAATCATGATTTTTTTCTGATACTCCTCGGAACATCTCAAAACAAGTCACCAGGAAATTGAGATTGCTTGCAGGCACCAGGTGTTGTATTGTTTGAGCAAATTTGTGCCTTCCTTTTGACACTGGTTTGACTAAGAAGACTTGAGAACAATCTTGGGTTATCCTCCATTTACTTCAGGCAGTGTGCAAGCAGAATTAAGCCTTATAGTTCTGAGTCTCTCCGAGTTCTTGGCAGAGGAGCTGTAGCTGCTCCCAGGAGCTAGGAGCTTACAAGGAAGTGATACCAGCAGTGCCCCATTGCATTTTGCCCATTGCCAGTCCTGGCAGTGGTGTTCTTGCAGGGCTCAGGGACACACACATGATGGCCCCTTGCAGCCACAAACACACTGTTAACACAGCCAGGAGCAGGACCCCCAAGCCCTCCTAGTTCTGGGAGCTGATACCTCTTCCTCTTCTGGAGCTTCTAAGTTCAAACTGAAGTGAATATGAGAATATTGCAAAGTAATGATGGCAGCTGTGACTAAAAAAATACAATTGAAAATGCATTTGTCTTTGGAATGCACTGAACTGTAGCACAGCCTATAATATCCCACTATTTCCCAAAGCAGGACATCCCCAGGCCTTCCATCCAAGGGTTCCCAGAACAAATTACTCTAGTCAAGCACTGCTTAGCACTCATTAATATGCATTAAAACCAGAAGACACTTAATCAAAAGGAAGCTGCAGTTCAAAGAATCAAAACCTCTGCTAAGGTTAGCAAGGCAGTTATTTAGAAGTGAAAGCCACTCAGGAAAAAAACTTGTAAAGATGGCAGAGACCAACTGCCCTGTCTAATTAAGACAAAGATTATATTGATAATCCACAAATGAGTCCGTAGCAAGTCACAGGGCTGGGATTAGGGCTCCACTAATCTCTTCCAGGAGCAATAGAGCTCCCGTGCCGCTGAATACCTACCAGCCTTTCAAGGAGCACAGGATCTACAGATACCAATAAGCATAAGGATGGCAGACACCCTTCCCTATCTGCCCAGCTATACATAATGAGGCCACATACCATCAGGCCACACCTCCCCGTGGGACCTGCAGCCCCATCGCCATGCTGGGTACGTCCTGACCGGCCAGACCTCCCAGCTGCTCACCCCACACAGCTCTGCCTCACCTCCTCAACACCCCAACCCCGCTCACATTTCTAAAGGCATTCTTTAAAAGTCTAATTTGACAGAAAAACTGCCTGACATATTTAGGATCGACAGAAAACCCCGAGTTTTAGAGCTTTACCTCCTGTGGCTAATTAAATGTGCACTCAGTGAGCAACTTAATTGTCTCCTCATTCCCATTCCCATCACAGCTCCTGTTCTAGGCTGTAATGAAGCAACCCATCTAGCTGCTGCTTCAGGACTCCAGAGCTTCAGCCCATCCTGTAACTGCAAGTTTAATTAATGTTCATTTTCTTCCTCATTAGTACTGCTTTACAAAGTTTCTCATTGCCATATAAAGGCAGATTTACTTCCCAAGCACACGATTCAGATAGGAAGCTAAAATTAAATGTGAGCAAACCTGAAATTAATAATAAATTCTAAAAAATCTAAGTGCCTGCTTATTTAATTAAGTCCATTAGCTACAAATCCAGAGTGCTTCGTAGACTCTTCGAAAAAGCATTTCTATAAATAGAGAGTTCTGGGTTTTGGGGGCTGGTTTTTTGGAGTATTTGATTCTGAAGAAGGTTACTGCCACATAAGGCAGAATTTGGTTCTACCTGTGCAGAACCAAATCCTAAATAGAGCCCTGAACTTCATGGAATCCTCCCTGACACCAAGGGGAGGATTGGACTAGCTGACCTAACTTAAGCTGAGTGCCTGGGATAGCAGCCTGCACTCCCTATGATGTCAGTGAATCCTCCAGAGGGGAATTTGCAGTATGGTATCCTCCCAGCAATCGATTCGCAGAGAAGCAGGGACAGGAGATTTGCATTTCACTGTACAGTTGCCAGAAAACATTCTGTAGATGACTCAAAAGAGAAAATATTTATATTTGCAGGACAACAGATCAGGCAGGGACTTATTCTACTTCTGTATCAATGTGTCTGTACTCTAGATATACTTCATTGCTTTACATTTGACTAAAACTGGAACTAATATGGCACTTTCAGCAGACAATCTGAAAGCAAATTGAATATGTTGTTTTTATTTATGATCCTTCTCCAGGTCTCAGAGCCGCAGGAATGGGCTTTTTTTCAAACAGTACCAGATGTGTCCTCCCATCACTACAGGCAAGTACAGAAATGTTATTAGTTCAATTACATTACAACAGAATCGATGCACAAAGATCTCAGATGACTGCAGCAAGAGCACCGAGGAAGCCTGGGTATGACCAAGGGCACAGCATAGACCTTTCAGACTCATTTCAGCCCATGTGGGACTTCTCAACATTTTCAGCTCTGCAGTTGGTTTACTCTCCATCATGAAGTGTGTTGATTCAGGAGCAGGAATGCTTGGCATTTTATTTCCAATTAGCTTCATTCATATAAACAGTAATTAAACAAACAAACAAACAAACAACTTAATGTCATATTTACATTGGATTCTCTGAGAATATGACTTGACTTATTGGAGCACTGCACAGCTAATCCACTTCTTTCTGAGGTTATGAGTAGAGGTTCTGGAGGAGTTGCACCGCAGCCTTGGAAGATGGTGCCCTCGCTGTGCTGTGTGCTGCTGCTCTCCTACACTGCACTGATTTGTTCAGGCAGGACATGGAAGGGCATAAAAAGGAAAAGGTTTAACTGAGCATGTTTTTCTTACTGAAAGACTATTTTTCAGCTTTTATTTCCAAGTCAACTTTTGATTGAGTTGCTTTATTTTCCACATCTCCTCTGAATAATTATGTATACAAATGGGAATTACATAGATAGCTTGATAGAGAAGCAGAGCTGTATGAAAGCTGCGTGTTTCTTAGTGCCCCTATTCATCCTCTTCAGAATGGAGCTAAGGTCACAGTTGCAATGGACTTTGGGAACTACTAATGAAAAGCAGCACACATAACAGCTATTTGTACTGAGTGCTTTCATGACTGTCTGCTTTCTCACAGTCCTCATAGCACAAGGGAGAAGCATAGGGGCATACAGAATATAGAAATACAGAAATATGTGTCTATATGCTTCCATTGCTACTGAAAATAAAGTTTTGCCCAGCTCAGTCCCCACACTACTCCAGGTGTGATTAATAGCAGCAGTGAGACAAATCTGCAGCCAATATAACCCGATGCTAACAGACACGCATTAGTTTACAGTAGATGAGAATCCAGACTCAAATCCTGCACATAAAAGGCATAACTCAATTTGAGTTTTTAAAAGGAGGGTTTGTGGTTTTTTAAAGAGACGCAGCAGTGAGACAGACACTGCCCCACAGCCTCTGCCCCTGTGCTGCCAGCTGCTGCCCTCTGAATGCTGGCAACCAGGGAGGGTGGCTGCATTTCCAAAAGCTTAACCCAGGTAAACACGGCTTCTGCAAAGCGAGTGTCTGAAGCAGACACAGCCTGCAAAAACGCAACAGAGCCTCGGATGCCCAGCAGGATCCTGCAGCTGTGCAGTGACACAGCATTGCTCCTTTGGCACGTTTGGTTCAACCTTTCTTATGCTTCCAGGACCAACAGTGGGAACCTCATCTCCAAAGAGCTAAGCTGCCAGACCTGCTAGAAATCTGGAGCTTTTTCTTTCTTATTTATTTTATTTTTGTTTTTGTAACAGAGAGCAGTTTTTAGCTAAAATAATGTTCCAGCAAGAGCATTTAGGAAAAGTCTCTAGGTCTGAGGTCCCCAGGTACATGTAATTCCAAACGGGAAAGAGGTGAGTTATTAAATAGCTGTTAAGAATGAAAATGATAAATGTGGCAGATCTTGCTGACTCAGGGGATTGTAAACTTGATTGCTGTTGTTGCAAGCAGGGAATAGTAAGTGCAGTTCCCTGCAACAGAGTTTCTCAATTTTAATCTTTCAGAGGGGAAGAGCGTGAATATTGAGTCCACGAATTTGCTAACAGCAAAATCCAAACGGATTAACTTTTCCACTTCAACACAAGGAATCATTTGAAATAAAGCATTTCTGAGGTCACTCTGACAAAACGCACAGTTGAGTTCTACCCTTGGCAATAAAAATGAATTGCCATTCGTCAAGAAAACAAAACCAATCTGACTGGAGAGCTCTTCAACTCAAATTCTCATGAAATGGGGTGGCTGCTACACAAGTTTCTTTTCAAAAATATATTTCCTTAAGGCACAAATCACCATGCACTGAAGCCAATGGGTGTCACATCCATAAATCTCAAGGCCAGGATTCATAAATGTGTTCATAAATATTCAAGCAGTTTAGTCTGACCTTCTGTGTGAGACAGGCCAAAGACTTTCACCAGAGCCTCACTGCAGCCTCCCAAAACCAGACACCATCCGGAATGCAGCAGGGCTGGATCGGGTCCATTAATGGGTGGGAAACAGAGTCTAAGTCTTTGCTATGGTAAACAAGATAAAAGACCAAACACTGGAGGGAAAGGATTTAATGTATTTAAATATATATTTATTATATATGTATATATATATAGTTTCAAATTTATATATATAATTCATTTGAGTAGCATTTAAAATAAGGTAACTTTAATGCTTTTAAATAATATAAATCTTGACTCTTTCCTGTAGGAGATGCCACTGCAGCACCATTTTGCATTCCAAGGAAGTACCCCAAGCTGCAGAAAGCCAACTCCAGGGCAGCACAAGCTGCTGAGTCAAAGTCACCCAATCTCCTCCACCTCTGCTCTGCTCACTCCAGAGAAAGCATGGCCAGGAAGATCTACCCCTACATCATCGCCCTATAAAGATGTCCATTTTGACAGACCCAGCTCTCCTTGGTCCCCGATTTCTGATATCAACCAACACAATGAAAACTTAATCCCTCACAAGTATAAAACTACACTGAGGTGAGAATTTGCACGCCCTATTGGCTCTGCTCAGCCCCACAGTTCAAATCCCAAATCTGGCCATAGAAGTGGCCTGTGCACCTCCACATGGCTCAGGAATCTGGCAGCCTCAACCTGCTAAAGGTCATTTTTTCTTAAAGTGATGCCTATGAGGGTGAAAGAAAACAAAAACTCCGAAGAGTTTACTGTATCAGGGACTTGTTTGCCTTCCCACATCCCTCAGACATGCTTATTTAACCTTCCTGCTCTTCTCCATATTGAAGAGATAAACCTGAGAACCAGTTATCCAAATGAGAGCTTGAAAACTAATGAGAGATGAGCTTTCAATTTTATCCTGTGCTCAGTTCTAGGCTTCCAGTACAAGATGTCAACAAAGTGCAAGATTCAGTACAGAAACTGAAATAATTAATCCCTGGAGGAACATGCTTATTAAGAAGGATTAAATCAAAAAACTAATGTGCACTATTTGCCCATATGACAGAGGAAAGGAGGCATATGATAACTCTCCAGCATTTGAAAGCACAGAGAGAATAAGGATTGCTGATAGAGGAAAAACTTGGACGTATTAGGAAAGAAACAAAATAGAAACTCCAACAGAAATTTCAGGCTGAAATATTGTGGACAATCTCATGCAGTTTAGGAAGAAAAAACAAACACATCAAAAGCTTGTCTGTAAGAATCTTTAAATTAATATTTCACCTTCCTTGCATTGAATTAGAACCTAGAGATTAAGGAGCAATGTTTAGATATTGTATGGTGAGAAATACTATAAATGCAGAGGAAGAAATGAAGAGCATCAGCTGAGAGCAAACTGGGCTCAGGTAGCTGGGCAGCAGCTGGTAGCACATGTCCTTAGAAATGCAAAATCATGAACATGAGCTGGACCTCTTCTGAGAGCCCATTCTCTGAGCCAAAGGAACCCAGCTCCTTCTAGGGCTTTGCTTCGTCCCCCGCCAGCAAGGCAGAGGGCAGCTTCGGGGCAGCTGGCTGTGGCTGGAAGGAAGCTGGAGGCTCTCCATCCCTCCCGTGATGGGCCAGCCACAAAAACTGATGCCAGACAGACCACCTAGAGACAGCCTGAAGCAAGCTCCTGGCTGCTGCAAGTGAAATAACTGCAGGTGGAAGTCCTGCAGAGGGGCAGGGTTTATTTGCACGCTCATATAACAGAGCAATGAATCCACATGGAGAGCTGAATGTAGAGGGCCTCTTAGGAAACAGTGGGAGGACATGGTGCTCCTGGTCATTGTGGACATGTTCTGGATGTCAGCTTGCAAGCTGAAAACAGTTTTGTCACGGCACTGCTCTAAGCATTCCCAGCCCCATGAAAAGGCAGGTAAGATGCACAGCTGAGAACAAAAGCCATGGGTTCAGGGGGAATGGAAACAGTTTGGATTCACCAGGCACTGAGAAGACTTGGGAATACATGCAGTCTGCACAATAGAGATCAGTTTCTCCCATGGCATCGTATTAAGTACTGAACAGGCAGTAAATAATGTTTTAAATAATAGGAGAGGAAGGTGCAGAAGGGTAAACGCTGACGTGTACTGATATAAAAACATACCAAACACTCAGTGGAAAGAGGACAGTATGGGGACACTAACAGCAGGATAGGAAGCACATTGAAACAGCAGCCTGACAGTGGAGAATAGAGTCCAGAATTAACTCAGAGTAACCATAACAAAAAGCATACAGCTTCTCTCTAGATTAATGTTCTAGCTATAAATAGGAAAATAGCAATATAGGGTGATACTGTCACCTGCTTGATCGGGACAGCAACAGAGGGAGTGCAAACAGTGAGGGAGAGCAAAAGGGCTATGAGGACAGGAAGCACACCATAATGGGAGATATCCAGCACCCCGTGAGGACTGGGCAAATACCATCCTGGGGAGTGCTGCTCAGCACAGGTCTTAAGTATCATTAATGACTGCTTTATGAAGCTCTGAGACCAACTCTTTGACTGCGTGAGAAGAGCAGCTGAACTGCTGCTATTGGTATTGAAAATACTACCACAACGTGCTTGTGTTCAATGAGAGGAGGCAAGAGCAACAAAACCTGCAATATTTCTACTGAAATTCTCAGTTCCAGAAAGGATTACAATGTAAGAGTAAAGGAAGTGTTAAAGACGAATTGAATGGGCATCTAAAAGAAAAGCTCATTGTAGGTACCACTGAACTATATAAAGAGTCTTGAAAACTCAGAGCAAACATATACCATCTATCCATCAAATGAGTTCAGAAAGAGCAAGTGAAAGTCAGCATTGCTAAACAACACGAGATGGTTATTTGAAGCATACAGCCATCCTTAAAATAATGAAAATAAAAATTAGTAAAATTGAAATGATCAAAGTGGCAGATTAAATGTAAAAACACAATGAAGGTAAAAAAGGATCTGAGGAATAACTTCCAAAAGCATAAAAACCTTATCCTAGAAACTTCCTCAAATAGATCAGGAGCTGAAAACTCATCAGGGAATCTAAATGCAGCAGATTATCAAGATGTAAAGAAGCACTCAGAGAAAGCAAGCAAATTAAATGAGGTTCTTCAAAACAAGCTCACCTTGGAGAACCTGAAGGAGGACCCTGTGTAGAAACTCTCTCCATCTAAGGTTGTGCTGAGAAATTCATCTCAAACTGAAAGATCCAAAGAGTTTATAAAATAGAATCTACATTAAAGAGGTTATAGGGCTACATGTTGAAAAAAAAAAAACAACAGATGAAATGGGCTAGCTACTGCCTGTGTCATAGCTTGCTCAAACCTGCTTCAGAACCAGGGGACTGAGTGCAACTGAAATACAAAGGCAGCTTTTGAGAAGAACTTTAAGAGCAATCTTGGGTACAAAGACCATAAATCCTGATGGACAGTGGGGTACTGCTTTGTGCAACACAACTGAATTGAAGAACAAGAACGTTCCTTAAAGCTATGGCTCCAGTAACCATTACGTTTTCACCAAACTTCATGCTGCAGAACTTACAATATTCACATGCACAGACAAAAGTCTAAAGGATCGAACCACAGCTAGATACTAACTGCAGAGACACGAGAAATCAGCGGGTGTGGAAGCAGAAGGTAGTTTGCAATCCCTGAAAATAACAAGAGTGCAGAAAATAAATGTAAATACCGAAGCATAAATCAGTCTGCATAACTTTCAGCACTACAAGAAATCAAATAGTATATCACATCTTGCTGGACTAACGTATTCATACCAGTAGAGCTAGGTTAGGGCCAACACCCTTTCTGATGAGTATGCAAATGCCCTGTGTTTATTTGGGCATTGTTATTACAACTAACAAATTTTAGGGAAGTTCTCAAGGAAGTGCTCTCCATACTTTATATGTCATCTATAAGGTACTGTGGCTTTGTTGCCTGTAATTCTCAAGAGATTGCTTTATAATTAAACAGACATCATTAATTTAGACTACTAAGCACAGAGAAAAAACATTTGCAGCTTTTGAACCAAGAACGCTAACAAACTTCTCAAACTTGATTGCAATCCTCCCTCTAAGTCCTGCCTAGAGCAACAACAGACACCCAGCAAAGGACAAAACAGAGCTGCCCTGAGGGCATCCCAATGCTGCTGAGGCCCATGGTGACATGGTCCATGAAGAACCTGCTGGTGACACATCGCTAATGCACCCAACCCAACTGCAGCACAGGAAGATGAGCACCATGGAGGAAAAACATGGCTATGTGATTACAGAGCCACAGAGGTTCACAGATGTCAACTAACAACACTTCTGAAAAACTGTGAAGGGAACGAATGGCATCTTGACTTCTCCCACTCAATTGGGCACCGACTACATGATATAGGTTAGAGAAAGCCCCATCAGGAGCCCAAGAGACAAAATCAGGAAGATCATGGAATGAATGCATAGGAAACTGTCAAATGGAAGATAACATTGACCAAAAAAAAAAAAAAAAGCCTAAAAGGCTTTGGCAGGAGCATTTAACCAACCCACATATCTTATAAAGCCTTAAATTAGCTCCTGCCAACTCATGTGAGGAATGGATGACTATTGCTGCAAGTTCAGTGAAGATTTCCTCTCCCTCTCCAGAGAAAGTAAACCAGCACATCTGGAGGAAAAAAAAGTAAGGGGGGGGGGGATTGATGTTTGAAGATGGGATAAAAAAAGACAAGACAGATGGCATTGTTATTCTGTTATACAAGTCAGTGGCATAGCTGCATTGAAAACACTGGATTCAGGACGCCTGCAAATACAACCAAACTGGAATGTTCCCATAAAAGTTGAGTGTGAATGATCAGGACCTCTAAAAGAACTCTAATTTCAGCAGAGAGATTGAAGGCGTGAAATATTAATGTCCTAATATGAATGAGAAAGACATAGGAAAACAATGGTGTGGTAAGGAGCATCTGAAAGTTGTCTCTTCATTTCATAATGAAGAGTAAGAGAGGACTATCAATTAAATTAAAGCATGATTTTCCCTGCCTCCCTCTGCCTACAACGGATTGCAGTATAACTCCATATTTTTCCTTCTCCAGCTGACATCTCATAGCAAATTAAAGACCTTTAATACAAACACAGAGGAGCCTCAGAAACCCCAGGGTGCCCCAGAAAGAACAGAAGCAGGTCTGGACTTCTTGGTTTTGGACTCCTGCCAGACCAAAAGACTTTGTCAAATTAAAATGCCCAGATGATCCTGAAGAGAAAATCTCTTTTAGTTTATTTTTTAACTAGTGATATTACTTTATATTTACAGGTTGAGTTTATATTGGTACGTTTTTTGTTTTTACAAGTCCGTATTCCAACTGACCCTGGTTTCACAGTGCTTACACCTACTGTGACAGTTTTACAACCTGTTGTAGCTGCCCCACGCAATATGGTCAGAGCCAAGCTGTTCTTTTGGTAACACCATCAGGTTTCATAGCTCTCCTTCAACAGGTCTGAAATTCTATTTAGGTTCCTCATCTCTATGGTAACTGCAAACCCTACAGAGCCTCACAGCACTGTGCTGGAGGAAAGCAATCCCTGCTTCCTTACAGGATAATTGGGGCGCAGGAAAACTGGATGACTTGCCAGGGGACAAGCAGGAGCTCTGAGGCAGAGATAGGAAGTTGTCTCCTAGCCTCCCAAAGGCCAAACCAGGAGATCTCAAAGCAGGAGTCACGAGATACCCTTCCTCCCCTACCAGCACAACCTTACGCTCCAAGCAGCTCTCACTTCCGACCACACTGCCGTTCTCAGCTTACAAAGCAGAAGCCTGAAGGGATACATCCCTACATAGTCTACTGCCTTACTGCAGTGATTGCAGCAATGAATAATCTTCCATCCTGCTGCTTCCCCGGAGCCCCCTGTGCCCACTGCCAGCCCTGCCATCAGCCCATGCCCGTGGCTGCATGGCCACGAGGCACTCAAAGCAGTCCGAGTTCTGCGGGGGCTCATCCGGACTCCGGGGAAGCAGGAATTTCACGAAGCTATAAAAGTTGTTTTAAAAACTTTCCCAGATTTTATCATTTTTCACAGAGTCTGCAGTTCTCCTTCCTGGCGTTTGAAAAACGACGCCCAGCTGTGCACTGGCTCGCAGCTGGGGCTCTTGGCAGCAGGCGGGTGTGCTGAGCGGGCAGGCCTCGCCCCACGGCCCGGCTTCACCGAGTGGGACTGGGCCACCACGGCCAGTGCAACCACGCAGGGTCATGCCGCACCTATTAAGCTATGAAGTGCTCTCCTGAGCAAGATCAGTGTGAAGAAGTGAACGCATGGAAGAACCTGGGGATGACATGAGAGAAACAAGATCTATTGAGTGCTGCATTTGACTCCCTGCATTAAAGCAGTTGTCTTTCTCACATTTTTTACTTTTTCTGTTGGTTTTTTGTTTGTTTGTTTTGCTATTTTTGGTTTGTTCTGGTGTTATCCAAGCACCTGACAATTTTCAGGAACTTGTTTTCACATCCCTCTTTTCCTCAGATTCTGAACATATTTTCTGCCTTTTCCAAAGAGCTCATCGGGCTTCACGTAGCTGCAGAACAGATGGCACAATTCTTAGATTTTCTTTAGCAAATGGACAAATGCAATCGCTTTGTTCTTTTCCTTTTGCATCTGCTCTCAGGAGAGATGCTGGTAGCCACGGGCCAGGCACAGCAATGCAGCCATGGGCACCCACAGTGGTGTGGGACATTATGCTGTCCTCATTCCAGGAGCACAAACACATAGGCAGCACGGGAACCAAACACAAACACCCAGCTTCTCTGCAGATCTACAGGAAAAACAAGCCTTGGGGAAACACAGAAGCTCAAGGGGAGGTAGGGGGAATGAGGAGCACAAAGCCCACATGAAAGCTCACGTGGAAGAGCCTGGGGACAAGTGCTGTAATTTTTAGCTGTATTTCAACCACTTAGAGCAGCCTTCAATCAGTCAGAATTATAATATGTTGAAGGAACCTGTTTCATCTTGGAAAGCCAGAGGCCACTTAGTCTTGTGACAGCAGACTGATCAGAGCTAGGTTCTTGCACAGTGCAGCCGGAATTAACCCCTGGCCTGCTACCTGCTCTCCCTTGCTGGCAGACAAACACAGTGTATACTCTGAAAGTTTGGACCAGTTGATGAAACAATCATCCTTTTCTCTGAAAATCCAGGTGTGACTAGGCCATGCCATGCCTACACAGAGGACCCTCCTTACATGTGAAGCACAAACATACAGGAGCATCTCTTGGGGAGGTTCCTCAGTGAGGCACCCGGAGGAAATCTGGACCAGGGGGCCTCACAAGTGAGCACAAAATGATGAGTCAGTGTTTGCAGCTGATCACAGCAGCAGCAGATGCATGTCTGCAAGATGTTCAAGCTACACGAACATTTCCGATCGCTCTGCTTGGTCTTGCTAAAAAGGTTTAACAGTAGATGGTAACCCTTTAAGCCTTCACACGGGATACTTGCTTTCCTCCCACTCCGAAGTATAAGCCTTCCCGCCTCCACAGTCACCAGCTCGTTTCAGAGAGACCACAGTAAAGTACTTCAACACACCTTGATTCATTAAAGAATTTTACAATAGCCCTAAAACACGTTTACAAGTCTGTGAGTTACCAGGAGGAAATGTCATTCTTCGACCCATAGGGATGACCTCAGAGGAGAAGAGAAGTTGTAAAAGGAAGGTTAGCTAGCCCTGAGGTCCAGCTTAGGGAAGAAAGTAGCCTATGAAAAGAGGAATTATAAAAACACCTGTGTGCTCCCAGAGCTCAGGCTGCCATTGGTTTTGCAGTAAGGTTCGTGATCCTCAGTGTGCTACTTCTGGAATGCCTTTGCTTTAACAGCCAACATGACAACAGACAAAATTTTAAACATATTAACATATCCTTGCTTATAAATGCATCATTATGCTCATGGGCACCAAATGCTTTTAGCAAGAAGCAACTTGTTCATCCACTCACTACCTGCAACATTTCCATGCGTGTTTTGGCTCTAACACTGGTGTATAGGTAATGAAACTGAGCTCCCCATGACTGTTTCTCTCTGAGCTGTAGTTACCTTAGGGAAAGAGAAGGAGAAAAAGAGGGTGAATCAAACTTTTTCATTCAAATCTTTCTTAAAGGTTTTCTTACAGTTTTTCCTATGAAATTTTATAGTTCCTCACTGGAAAGGAAAAAGTAACGTAGCTCCATCTCTTAGAAATTGAAAAACAATTTTTAATTTGATTCTCTCCAAGACTCAACGTGCATCTCAAGAGTGAACAAAATGTTGCTTTTTTCCACAATTTAAAGCATTGCTTTAAAATAAGCACAATACATTAAAATTAATTGCATTTGAAAGAACAGACGTAACTTCAGCTTTCTTGCAAGCACCTACTGGAGCGTACACATGGTTAATCAAACCACAACCAAGATTTTGGTGCCAAAATTACAGCTCATCTGAGAGGTGTATAAATACTGTTTAAAGCTTGGAAAATAGAGGTTACACAGGTGGACAACAGAATTTTCCCTTCCTTTCAGCAGCTATTTACACTTCTTTTTAATTTCCTTGGAAAGGAATCAATTAAGGAACAAACATTTCTTCAGCTTCTGCACCATCCTTTTTATTGTTCCTGTCTTACAGAGGAAACTAAATCACACCTTAAAAATCCTCCGAATTTCAGAAAGCAAAGTCACCTGGTATGGCCAGGGCTCCGTGCTGACTCAGCTCCTGTGCCCAAGCCTGTTATAAAAGCAAAACAAGAAGTACAAACTTCAGGTAGCAGCATTCGGACTTTTGGACTCTTTTGTTCCCTGAGAGGCCAGCACCCAGGACACTTGGCACAAGTGAAGAGTGAGTGCAGAATGGGGGTTTTCCTACTTCTCTAAGTGTTTCATTTTCACAGGGGAAAACCTACTGAAACACCTGTTTATTTTTCAGTTCCTTTTTGTGCTCTGCCAAGGGAAACAAAGCACTTGTAAATTTCTGCTCAGTACTCGTACAACTTTTGTAGATGGTTAAAATTAACAAGCAGGGACTCTTAGTTCCACCTCATTAAAAAGAGCTGATTTTATTTTTAAATATTTGCATGCATAAGTACGTAAACTCGCTTTTCAAACATGTAAGAAGGCATGCATTAAAGAAGTACATTTTTGTCTTTGCATGCATTTCAGACACAATGTGCCTCACCTACACACCTCATTTAAGTATGTATAACATTAAATAAAACAGGTTAAGTTAATATCCTCTTATTAACCAAGAATCTTCAGTACAGATTTGAATGTTTACTCTGTCAAAACCTACATATTGCGATCTACAGTTAAGAGCAGTACTCAACACCTACATAAATGGAGAAAAAGCAGGAAGAGGGTTCTGCAAAGCAAATGAGCAAATGCTAAATAGATCCCATTAAATTGCTCCGACTCTGTTGCAGAGCAAAAGGGAGAATAAATATTGAATAAATAGTATTACCATTTATTTTTGTTGAAGGAGCTCAGGACTAAACAGTTAGGTATTACACAGGTATGCAGCCCACAGAGAGCTTCCAGTCAAGCTACAAAACTGAGTACATGAACTAAATACAGAGAAACACAAGTAGGGTAAATATCAGGTTACCAGAAAGAATTACAGTCTGACAATAAGCAACTGGAGCTTTTATGGTCACAAAAGTCTAGGCATACAAGTGCATGCAGCGGGATGGCTCAGCTGCTGTGACAGCCCAGCTCAGGCACCTGCCTTGCAATGGCTGCATGTTGCATGGGCACAAGCCAGGGCACAGAGCTCCAGGGGATGGCTCCATGTGGGAGGCACGTGGACACACACAACATGACAGAAAAGCATCACAGGCCACAACAGATTGTCTGCTATCATTTCAAATGTGACAAACGATCCCTGTGGGCAGTGCTATTTCAAGAAGTCTACCTGGCATGGGAACGTGTTCTGCTAGTTTGCGTCTTCCTCAAGCTGCACTTCCACTGCTGATCCAGCAACATAAAGTGTCACTGGGGTAACTGGCAAAGATGTCTTGAAGATCTTGATGGATTTAGTTTTATAATAATAATTTCATCCCTGCATCAGACTGGGAAGAGGGGCAACATAGGATGCTTCATAAGGTCACCATTGCTTACCACAGTCACCAGCCTCAGCACAAAGTAACATCTACAACCAGAGCTCCTACAGCCAGCAAACCTCATGTAAGCAATACCATCAAATGAGCAGGAGTATACATGTCTAATGCCTTTTATTTTCTATTCACAATCTGGTACATTAATAAAGCCCATTATAATAGGTAAAAGAAAGATTGAAGCTATTTCTACACATTAGTGTGCTTAGAAGCATGGTATGAGCTTCTAGTTTTGAACAAGTGCAAAGATGCATTGCTCTCATTAGCTGCGGAGTTCTGTGAGAATTACAAAAAATATTTGGAGGCAGTTAATTCTTGCTGTTGTGACTTTGTTTAAAAAAAAAAGACAAAAATCAAAATAGAAATCTACTGAGATAAAATCTGATGATCGACAGATGTGGCATGGGCTTTTCCTGACTCATTATTGGGATGGAAAAAAAGCCAGATCTCCTCTTTGTTCATTCTAAAAGCTTAGGCTAAAAGGAGTAAATAACAAGTTATTTCCCAATGGTGGAAACAGCCTTTGTATCTCAGTTACTCTGAAAATCAAAAGTTAAGTTCCAGAGTAGGTGGAATACAGGAAAAAAAAAAAAGCTACTGCTTATGTTTGTCTTCTAACACAAAGTACAGCTCTAGCAGAACAGCTGGCCAGAGCAGGAAATTCTGGCAAATACTGCAATGTTCTCACAGACTGATGAATTAGAATACCCTCAAATCTTAAGTAATTCTTTCAACAAATGAAAAAAAAAAGTAGACAAGTTATGATATTCTAATCACAAAATGGAAAAATAATCCCTGGAATTTCTGTGGCTAGCGTCACAGCTAAGCTTATGACTATCAACTGTCTGCAAGAAATTGCTTTTCTATGAGCTACAAAGCAAGGATTCCCAACAGAAATTATTTGGTGCATAATTTCAATCAACAACAAAATTCAGGCAAAAAATTCAGACAAGTTATACCTTATTTGCAGGCAGTTTGAGGTAAGGTGGGATAAGATGCCGGGCAACCTGATCTAGCTGTGCTGTCCCTGCTCATTGCAGGGGAGTTGAACCCAATGGCCTTCAGAGGCCCCTTCCGACTCTAAGGATTCTATGATTCTATGAATTCACAAAAAGAAGAAGGTGACATTCATAAAATAAGTACTTTTTATGAATTATTCACCCTATTCTAATATCTTCTTCAGAATTTCCAATCTGTTCACTAAGCACTACTGTGAAAAGTTCAAGACCATACTCAATATGGTATGACCATGGCAATAAAGGGATCAGACCCAGCCAGCACGGGTTCACCAGGGGCAGGTCGTGCTTGTCCAACCTCATCTCCTTCTATGACTGGGTGACCAGACAGGTAGATGAGGGAAAGGCTGTTGATGTAGTCTACCTGGACTTCAGCAAGGCCTTTGACACGGTCTCCCACAGTATTCTCCTAAGGAAACTGGCAGCCCGTGGTGTGGACAGGTTCACTCTTCTCTGGGTGGAGAACTGGCTGGAGGGCCGTGCCCAGAGGGTAGTGGTTAATGGAGTTAAGTCCAGCTGGCGTCCTGTAACGAGTGGTGTCCCCCAAGGGTCAGTTTTGGGGCCCATCTTGTTTAATATCTTTATTGATGACCTAGACGAGGGAATTGAGTGTACCCTCAGTAAGTTTGCAGATGACACAAAGCTGGGAGGATGTGTCAAACTGCCTGAGGGTAGGGAGGCCCTTCAGAGGGATTTGGATAGGCTGAACAGCTGGGCTGAGCAAAATGGGATGAGGTTCAATAAGACCAAGTGCCGGGTCCTGCACTTTGGCCACAATAACCCCATGCAATGCTATAGGCTTGGGGCAGAATGGCTTGAAGAATGTAGAGAGGAAAAGGACCTGGGGGTGTTGGTTGATGCTCGGCTCAACATGAGCCGGCAGTGTGCACAGGTGGCTAAGAAGGCCAACAGCATCCTGGCCTGTATTAGAAATAGTGTAGCCAGCAGGAGCAGGGAGGTGATCATCCCCCTGTACTCAGCTCTGGTGCGGCCGCACCTCGAGTACTGTGTTCAGTTTTGGGCCCCTCGCTACAAGAAGGACATTGAGGCCCTGGAGCGTGTTCAGAGAAGGGCAACAAAACTGGTGAGGGGCCTGGAGCACAAGTCTTATGAGGAGCGGCTGAGGGAGCTGGGATTGTTTAGTCTGGAGAAGAGGAGGCTCAGAGGAGACCTTATAGCACTCTACCACTTCCTGAAGGGGGGTTGTGGTGAGGAGGGGGTAGGCCTCTTCTCCCTGATAAGTAATGACAGGACGAGAGGGAATGGCCACAAGTTGCGCCAGGGAAGATTTAGATTAGACCTCAGGAAGCATTTCTTTTCTGAAAGAGTGGTCAGGCACTGGAATGGCCTGCCTAGGGAGGTGGTTGAGGCACCATCCCTAGCGCTGTTCAAGAAGCGTTTAGATGAGGTGCTAAAGGACTTAATTTAGTAGTTGGGTAGAGATAGTGATAGGAGGATGGTTGGACTAGATGATCTTATAGGTCCTTTCCAACCTTATGAACTTATGAACTTATGAACTTATACTCATAAAAATAAACTTAATATAACTCAATCCTCAAAGAACGCATACAGGGATCAGTCATTATAACCAACTGCACCCAAAATCTCCATTTTACACAAATGCTGAGTGTGGTTTTGAACTTTCCTGGATACCAAGCTACTTCAGAACAACCACAAGTTGCCTGGAAAGACATCCTCTCTCTTCCACCAGTGGCCAGCTGACATACATCTCAGGATGAGTCTTTGATCTTAAACCTTTCCCTTTGCAATGTGGAAGAGGTTGACTAAAGTAAAGTGAGTCACAGCCATGATGGAGCAAATCTTCCATCTCCTGATCCTGCCCTTGCTCCAGAACTCATTCTTTTCTCCGGCAAGAGCAGGGAAGAGGTGAACAGGCTCCTGAAACAGCCCCTTGGGCCGCACTGCCAGGATACAATTGCAGACCCTCCAGTGACTCATGAATGTAAACTCCACTACAGAGAAAAGAAGCCAAGTATTCACTGACCTTTGCTTGGGGAAAGCAATATAGTGATGAATGAAGAGAAACTGGAGCCGCTGCTATCTGTATTACTCACCATGGAGAGTTCACTTCTCTCCTATTAGTAAATAAGAAAATATGTAGTTTTATTGGCAGCCAAATAGCCAGGCTGTAGTCCTTAGAGGATAATCTGGCACTCACTTCTGCAAAGTTTCTCCATTTGGTTTGATATTAAATTAAATAAGATGTCTCACATCTCTCTTGTAACAGTCATCTGGTGTGTTCTCTCTCATGCATATTGGGAAGGTTGTTTTCTCTGTATCACTGTAACTAGCATATGTCAGGGAATTGCAAATCAGCCGATTGCAGTGCATCACTGCAGTCCCAGCCCTGAGAACAAAATGCAGGATGTCACTGAGGACAATGCAGTGCATCAGCAGAGACATGTGCTGCCCCAGACATACCAGGAGTCCCAAAGGGCAGGCGAGGAATTGACCCCATACAAAAACATCTAATATTATGATACTTTCCCGGAATCTTAGCAAGATTATCAAATAAACTAATAAATAAAGTATACGACAGCAGGAAAAGAAACATGATGCAGCGCTCACATTGAGCATCACCTGAGAATAAACAAGAGAGCCACGGTAGGAATCCCCAGGTTGTGATGTCTGAAAGAGCCACTTCTGTCCCCCAGGCCACCAGGAAGGAGGGATGTGCATCTTCGGAGAGGGAGAACAAGCAACAGTGCTACACTGGTGTTTTGCCCCATATGTGGCACAGCAATGCTAGTTGGAGTTGGAGGGGTGGCCCTCAAAGGCTGCAAAGTGGTTCTCATCCACATCCTGAATAGTGTGCCAGCATACATAGATGATTCTTGTCATCAATTAAATAAACACACTTTCCGTGTCTGTGTTCTCTATGAATCTCAATGAAGTTGCTGTTTATCACTTCTTAAGGAAAATATAAACTTTGCATAGATTTTTTTTCCAAGCAAATTTAGGATTTGTTGTGAGAAAAAGTATTCTTTTCAGAGAGAGAGTTGACCAAGAACTTCCAGCTAAAACGAACTGTCCTCCAGCCCTCTGCCACATCACCACCACCAGTCTCACACAGCCCCAACCACAGCCGAGGAACATGACTCACGTGCTGGGGTAGCCACTGATGACACACAGTTCTGGACACTGACCTCTCAGGGCAGCATGGTGTGTCATGTACACAACACTTCCTCCCAGTTCTTACCGCATTTGCACCATGAACAAGGGCGGGCAGCAGAGGGAACCAGTGGAGCAACGGGGAACTGACCCCATAAGGTGCTGACCTACTCCCTGCTTCTCTGACATTTTCTATGGCATCTCAATAGACCCGAAACTGAAAACTGCTTAGGATAAATGCTCTACGACAGGAAGGGAAGATAGGATGGGAAAGTCTATAAGCAACAAGGGGAGGAAAGAAAAGATGAGAAAGGTGGAATGGGAGAGCAGAACATGAAGGAAGAAGCAAGAAGATCCTGCAGAAAAGACCAGAGTGGCACAGAGGAGAGCAAGGATTCATCTGGCATAGCATAAATGGTTTGACATTCAGCTGCCACCAATGGGATTGGGAAACTTTAACCACAGGAAATATAAAGTGAGTAAACTTATGAGTAAAGCCAAAAATATCATTCTGAGTTTCTTATTTACCACAAATATTCTAAAGGAGTAGAGACAGAGTCAGAATACCACCTGTATTCTAGAGGAGAGGGGAGTAGACCCACACCCATTGCACCGTGCTCTGAGATATTCACCACTGCCTGGTGCAGCGATACAACACGCTCATCTGGAATGGCCTGCAGCAAGCCAAAGCTCATACACAGTTCAACAGCTGCACATTGTTTTAAGGATGAGCAGAAACAGACAACATGCATTTTGTGTTATTTTAATATCTGCATATATAAATATCTCTAGTAGGTAAAGGAAATCAAAATCCAAAGCACCAGTAGACTGCCAGAAAAAAAAAGAAAAAAAGAAGCATTGCTGCTGGCTCCAAACAGAATGGTTTGTTTACGGTCTTCCAAGAACTATAAAAGATAGTGGTGGAAAGCAAAAGGAGAAGAGAAAAATATACATAAAACCAAGAAAATTAGCATATAAATTGAAATAACATATGAGACCTGATCTGTATATCACGTACTCCTATTCACGGTACATCTGCCCTGTAGCTCACAACTTCAGGGCAATACACTCCATTGCCACAGTTCACCCTTAGAAATGGCACAGCTCATCTTATCAGTGAACTTCTGTACCAGAGTCACCAATACCTTTGGGGTCACCAACCAGTCATAGCCCCAGACCTGCCTGCCTCAGTGCAAGCTTTCAGCTCTTCTGCTGCCTCCTGGAGCCAGGGGCAATCCCACTGCCACCAGTGCTTCTGCACCACTCTACTGCAGCACTTGGGCACTGCTCCAACTGGTTGAAAAATAGGCCTCCTGCCACACAAAAAGACAGTGCAAGCCAGTGCTAGATGAATGAGAAGAGCAGGCAGAGGTAAAAGCATTAACTAGTGCCACAAAGTTGATCCACATAAATTAAAGCTCATTAAGTCCTGGGGAATGTGCTTGTCTGGAACAGGCATTTGTTTGTCATAATTTAATCCCACCCGAAGATGAACGTTGAGCAGCTCTGCCCACTTCACTGCCTGAAGAGGCCATTCCAATAGAGGATTGATCTGCTTTTGCTGAAACTCAGTAATATTTAGTTTTAGTGAATTTTTATCTTTTTTTTCCTTCTTCTTTTTGGTTCTGCAAATAAGCAGCCCTCAAGCACGGTTAAATAAATCTTAAGGTCACAGTGCCAAGTAAATTAATCAGCATATCTCAGGGCAAAAAGCATCTGTTCAGGGTTTCAAGTTGGAATTACTTTATGTCTGCTATTAACTTTCATGTACCTATGACTGGGACATTTGGCTTTGGCCATTTTCAGGACAGAAAGACTGACTAATGGGAGAACAGATGTTAGCTGATATGATCAAGCACTTATTCCCGACACGCAGTAACTGCACCAGCTCATTTCCATACAGTGCAGCCCAGCTCCCCCTGCGACCCACAGCGGTGTGCTGCAACAAAGGCTCATGCTCCACAGCTGTGTTTCTTCAAGGAAGAGGAGAAGGATCAAGAATGTGAGTGTGCAGAATTCCTGTTGGTAGAGAGGCAACAACAACAAGATTGTACAGTCTGTGTATTCAGACTGATAAGTTTTTGGAACCACTTTTCCTCTCTTTGCACCACCAAAATTAAATGAACCTGAACACAGTTATAAATTGACCTTTATGAAAACAGGATGTGTTTTCTTTAAATGCACACAGCTCTGCCATCTTGCAATACATGGAATCTGCAGCCTCTGCAATTTAAGGGACATTAATTCAGATGAATGCAGAAGCATACCACTACCACATATTACCCTCTGTTTTTACAGATGTACATAGTTTTCAAGTCCAAAGATAAAACAATGCAAACCTAGCTGGGAGAATTAGGCGTACAGGCAAAGTCTATGTAAGGTACGAAATATAAAGTAGGACTGGCATGGTGACAGGACTTTCCCCATGCCCTAGGGAAAACTAACATTATAAGAGGGTAGAATGTGTGGCTTAAGAACATCTGAATGGCTGCACACTGTTTCCTGTTTACATAAATTAATAGATTTGTCTTTTCCAAGCTTTGGATTCAGTAAGTGATGTGCAAATGCCATGTGAGTCACAAATCTTTTGCAAATGACCAAAGAACACAGGATTTTCCATCCCAGATCAGAACTCGAGCCTAGCACTGTCATGTAATGTTCATTTCTGAGAAGGGGAACAGAAACTCTCAGCCACTGCAGTCTTCATCTGGAACTATCTGCCTTGACAGCTTTTTTTTGCAGGAGTAAGCTTGGGAAAATGCAGATGGAAACACACAGTTCTTATGGACCACCCTAGGCAACAGACCGAATCTTCTGTCTGAGGGCAATGACCTTGCCATATAGCACTGATTACTCCTGTAGCACTGTGGATGGTCTTATCCACTCTGTTCACAGCGTAGGGGTTGAATAACAGTGGGAGGACTCCTCCATCAGTGGTAAATAGTCCATGCTTGTTACAGTTGTGAGATGGTAGGAAGGATGGGAAGCAGACTCTTGAGCATGTTGAGAACTGCATCTAAGATCCTTATTCCTCAAGGAAAATGCTCATATCCATGTCTGCTGAAACGTCAAGCCTTGTGCATACCAAGAAAAATAGTTTGATTAGAAAGGCCTCATGCCTTCATTTTGCAGAGGCCAAGCACTATTTACTATAAACAGGGACTCTCTGATGATTGCCCCTTTGCCAGAGTGGAAAAGGCAGGCTCCCAGCAAGGACGGGCATCGCACTCACTAAGCACTAATTGGAGGAATCCTCTGCTGGCTGTGTTAGTTGGCCTCGCAACCTCTTCGCACGCAGTCCAAACACTCCTTGCAGGAAAGCTGGCAAAAGCCCCAGAGAATTACAAAATGATGAATTTTGCTTGGACAAGAGAGATTGCCAGAGTTAATTATGAACCATTATTTAGACATATTGGTGAGGAAGACATAACAATCCTCAATCCTCAGACTTATTATCAGGCCTGCCAAATTCAAGTCTCTGGGTACAACACTGCACGTAGACCAAGAAATTTCTTCAGAAATTGGCATTGATTAAATTTTATGAATAAGCAAAACATCCCATTAGCAAGGGGTCTATGAACACCCATTGCTCAGAGCAGAAATAAAAGCATGGGATGGAGCAGCCCGCGTGGTCACTTTTTGCCCTGTCCCAATGACATGGATCGTGAGAAACAGACTTTCAGCCGCAAGAAAACTGAAGAATGTTGATAGCTTGGGAATAAGCATGCATTTTGCACTGTTAACCAGCGAGACCTGGGAAATGATTCTGCACATTGCCAAGAAATTAAATCAAATTGAATTTCCCATCTTGGGGTTTTTTTGTGTCTTCCCGACTTCTTGCAAATCAGTCAATGTGCCAAGAAAATATCTTAAAAATATAACAGTGAACACAAAAGCCATTCTGCTAAAGCAAATGGCAAGTTGGAAAAACATTTTCTACAATGTCTGAAAAGTTTTAGCGCCAACTTAAAGAAAATGGGAGAAGCAGCATAATGAGAAGCTACAAAAGGTTAATACATGGAGAGTGATGGGATAGTCTGACCATGTAATAAAGGAAAGCTACTGGGAATGGCATTAACAACAAAGATCTGAGACGCTCCTAACAGCAATAATGGGGTGTAAATGCGACTGTGGAGAAGCACACTGTGTTTTTCATACTATGTGATGAGTAAAATCAAGCCTGTGCTCACTGGGTCAAAGACAGACCCAGAGTTTGCAGGGATGTGAGTGCTAGAGAGAGACATAGCAGCAGTGTACATTAACCTGCTGATTGCTTGTGAAGCTCCAACGGTGCTCAGCCACGAAAACATAACAAATACTTCCAGTACACTGAGACACGGAGGGGAAAAAAAAGCCCTCAGTATCTGTTTCCTGTAAGTGCTTCTTAAGAAACTCCACGAGTATAAGTCTGGAAAGCAGCAATGTTTTTCAGAATACACTTCCCACCTCAAAGCACTATCCAGAGCTCTCCTGCAGAGCAGGAGATGACTGGCCACTTATCAGTCCTTCCAGTCATTTTTTCTCACATGAACTGCCCTCAAAGAAGACAGGTATGTGGTAGTCTCAGGCAGTCCAAGAACACCATTTCATTTAGTTCCCACACTGCTGCAACAAGTCATGCCTTCCAAAGGCTCAGATGAGAAAAAGGGCTCACGTGGGCTATGCTACCTAACACAACTCACTAGCCATTCCTCTCCAATCGCCAAGATATGAAATAATTTTGCATTTCAGCCTTTCTTTTGTATTATTTGCAGTTATCAGTCATATTTCCTCCATCCAAACAGACTGCAAAGATTCCGTCCACTTGTGTAGTCCCAACTCAAGGTTAAGCCCTGGTTAGAATACAAGATTTGCAAGTCCTAATTCAAGGTGACACGACGCTGCAGTTGATGAAAAGCAACAGGCTACAAAATAAGTGGTTTACCCTACAACCACAGTCTCTTCTACCCTAGTGAAGTCTTTTTTCTAGCACTATAAAGATCAAGCAATTTGTACTTAGAGGAAAGAGCTCATTCCACAACTTTATCACTGTTGTTATGATACCAGCAGGGCTTTCTTTTAAAGCCTACCCTGGCAAGAGCATGGCTCCCTAGGATTCTCGCCCTGCATTTAAAACGAAACAGCTCTAGCTGTTGTGGTTGCAAAGAAATGTTTGAACTTCAGTGCAATCTTAGAAGTTCAGAGAAGGGAACAGATATAAACTCAAACATGATGAGAAACAACAAATCTGAGGATTTTTAACCAAATATCGTTTTCTGAGCAATCGGATTTGTTGCAAAAACCTCCCTCTGTACTCTGCCTGCTTCCCAAAGTTGTGCCTATGGCTCACGTGGGGTATGAGTGAGCAAGTTTAAAATAGATTCCTTCGATATTCGTTTCATTGAGAAGCTCAGCATTTTGGGGAGCTGCAGCCTATCCATCAAGCTCTTGCTTCCTCAGCAATACTGACACCAGAATTAAAGCAAGTGCATGGAGTCCGGACAAGCTGTAATCAGAGCTTTGACTTGAGGGTAATACACCTGAATTGAGTTCAGGAGTACATCAGATTGGATTTGTCATTCAGCTTCCTTCCACTGTCTTCTGTGGATCCAAAGTGGAAGCATCTTTTGATTGCTGTGACTCTGCACATCAAACCAAGTTACAAAAGTAAATTCACATGTATTCGGAAATTCATGCTGTGGTTTGTATCAACAGCCATATATTCAAGCTTCTTCATATGAAGTTTTTTCATAAATAAAGGCTTTGCATTAGACTGGAGTCTAGAAGTGGTAAGAGCTGGTCTAGGAATTTGGTATTCATTTACGTTTGTTGCAGAACTTTCCTGAAAAGCTTCCCTGAATTATACCTTTATACAGATTTTATACAACATTGAAAACATACACTTCATTTCATGAAAAACATGGAGAACATTTTACGTCTTGAAAACTTAATTACAGACTAAGTTAGAGTCAGATTTCCCCAATCAGCTTCTCCATTTGAGAATACGGAGTGGCAACATTCGCTCATTTGCACAGAAGCCACCCAGATGCGTGCTGAGCTGAAGCACGCGTTTACCGGACAATCTCCACTGGTTTCAACACGAACAGCTTCCACCATTCCCTGTTATAAAACCAATCCACGATTGCACTAAGCAAAATCAGCTGCATGTGTACCAGCTCTTGCACCCAACACTGGGAATGACCTTACCCATCTCTCTTGATTTGTTCTTGGCTTATGACTGCAGGCTCGCAGCCCGTTGCTTACTTTGACACATGCTGACACACTTCCCTCCGTGCTGCAGTCAGGCCTCAGCAGTTTCCAGCCCCATGCAAACACATTAACAAACACCACTGGGAAATTCCCTCCGACGTTTCAAGGTAGCTGCCTGAGGAAAATACTCCAGCCATGAGATGGCTTTTTAGATCACATTACATCGCTCCCACACTGTTTATTTTATTCACCTCCCTCCTCTAGATACACTGCGGCTTGGCAGAAGAAGGCTGTCCAGCTCCCGTTGCTCTCTGGGCTTTCACCTTCCACACATGCCACCAAAAACAAGGGCACCTTTTTTTCCATGGTCATGGCATACCCCAACTCATACTATCACCAAGTCTTGAAATGATTAAAAGGACAGATGTACGGTAAGTATTCACTGCAGTAGGTTTTGTTTGGGTGCCTCCCTGCAGGACAGGGCAGCTCACCACAGCTGTCCTCTGCAACCCCTCCCATAGGAGGGGGTCCACAAAACATAGAGGTGTTTTGTGGGATGGAAAGAGGGAAAATGGTGTCTGGAAAGATGGGTCTGTTCTCCAGTTTGGCCACTTAACAGCCTGCTCTGAGGGGGAATGCAATGTTCATAGATTTGCTGGGTAGCAAAGGATGAAGACGTGTTTATAGTTTTCTGTAGATGTACTGGTGCAACTTTCTGAACCCGTGAGGAGGAAGAGGAGCTCTGTCACCCAGCCTCCCCAAGCGTCAGCACTCCTGTTAGTTAGCAGTGTGGTGTAAGTGCCAACAGATTGTCAGCTAAACGCTTCAAGGAGTTCCATGAGCTGCAGCCTAAGGAACCTGGATATCTGTCCAGAGCAGACAGATATGAGTTACGATCCCTGACAGTTTCTATTCATTTACATGAAGAGTCTGTAAGAAAATAATAATATGCCTTCAGAATCAGCCAAAAAGACGAGACATGCTATACCCCATTCATCTGGAGGAGTTGACAACTCCTGACACGTAAAGCTGGACCTCCTAATCCAGCCAATTTGTAAAACTACAGGAATTCATTCCAATGCTACACAGCAGGCACGCTCCAGCAGAAAATCAATTCCAGTGAGCAAAGGACTGCAGAAAGCACAGAATATTTATTTAAGTGTTTGGTGAAGGCTGAAGTGGTTATTAATTTTTGTTTGACACCATTGTCAGTATATTTCTGATGTGTGCACCTAAAATTTCCAGGGAGACAGAGGGGCAAATGACACAGAACTAAGCTTCCTGCCCAGAGGTTTACTGGTACCAGTGCCTCCACAAACCTCATCCAAACAGCTCAGAGATCCCAATGGATGATGGTCTGCACAAAGACTTGTCCAGTGCATTCACTAAACCACACAATTCTTCCAGACACAAAGTCTAACTCCTAATTACCATGCAGCTCCTTTCTATTTACTCTAAATAGCTTTTATAATGGCAATACTTATTAGTATAAAAAAAACCAACCAAACAAAAACAGGCTCCTTTGTGTGGTAGAACCATGCATGTAGCCATTCAATTTTCCTATCATTAATTTAGGTTACAGTGCTTAATGCACAGCTATTTCTCAGCACTCCAAGTTTTACAAGATCTTTTGCTTCCTACAGAATGAATCAGAGCCCCATATCCCCAAGCCCCAGATCCTGAAGACTGGATTCTCACCTTGAGCTCACTATGTAAAGCAAAACATTGACATTCACAACGAGATAATTCTTCCCCCTCATTAAGTATTGAAACAACATAATATCTATAACAAATACTGATTGCTCAAATTGCAGCAGTACTTACAGCAGTATTTTGAGGAACTGAGGGCCAGAGTACATGCTCCTCTTGTCTCCTATATACAGCACAGAAAGAACCTATTTCCCAGACCTGAAATCAATCTACCACCCTTTACTAAAGTACTTGGAATCTGTTATCCTTTTAATTGTGAGAAACTACACACTTATTCTCCTGGTTTTATCTGAAGTCTCTCAAGATGATGCTTCAGTGTCCCTCTTTAAACATATGTGATCATCTTTGTACAGTGGGCTTTTCTTAAACAAATAATAGGTTAAGAAGAAAACTTTTAGTTCTCACAGTAAGTAGACAAAAATTTGAAAATAGAAAATGTACATTCAGCCAAAAAGTAAACGTGAACAAAAAATGACTCTCAAAAATGACTTTTTTTTTTTTCCATGTGACCCTGTAATTGGGAGGTGATACTGAGTCAGAAAGCTTTAAATTGGCTTTTATTCCAACACAGCTTCCAGGATTTAAGCAAAGCCAAAGTGAGCAGAGAGCCTCAGTGCTCAGCCCAAGTGTCTGGAGCAGAGGAACAGAGATGCCAGAAGGCCCAAGGAGTGTTCACACTCTGACATGCAGAGCTCACCTACAATTGGTTTCCCCCAAATTCTCTGCAAAGTATCTGAACAGTAATGTTATCTATAAAATGTGTTTTAATGGAACGCTATGGCAGATTTTTCCACTTCTTCAAATGGATTAGTGATTCCACACTGTGCCAGAAAAGCAGAGAAATCTTAATCTTTCCATTTGTTTTGCAACCAAATAATGACTGCTTATAAGTATTTTTTTCCTTTATTCATTGCTTGACATACTGGGATATTTGATGGCCTTGAAATCAGATCCTGCCTAGGATCCCTGTTATCCTATGCAAACCACATGCTTTAAAAGAATATTTAATAAAAGGTGAAATAATACCAGGACAGCACAATGTGCTTATTTCACAACAGCCATTTGTTTCAGTTGTGATCAGATATTTTTCACCCTTGCTTGGTGACAGCGTTACAACACAGGACTCCATCAGATATATACCTGCAGGAGCACGTCAAAGTGCAGTAAGAGGGGGGCTGACATCAGACATCCTGTTTAGAGCACTAAGTAGTTAATTTTATGGAGCCTGAGTGGCAAAGCATCATTTCTTCCACATCCTTCCCTATAAAGGAAGGTAAGTGTTACGAGCAGTGCATTTGTCTAGTAGTGGAACACACATTTTGTTACAGCAGCTTACCTCCAATTCAAGCTTTCAACCTTTAGAGGTAAATAGTCAGTGTGGGGATTGGAGAGTAAATCTCAGTGAAACACATGGCAGATTTATGACAAACTATTTGAAAAAATAAAAAAAAAAAACCATTATGACAGAGAATGATTTAGGTCAGTGGGTCAATTCATTGTGTTAGCCCTAGGATTTACAGTGCCACTTGCTGTATTGTAACATACGCTTTATCATTTATATATAATCTTGTATCACAATTCTGATATAGGTACTAAACAAACTCTTCTATATTCAGTAAAGACCTTTATACTGATACAACCACATCCATTTTTTTACCCTCTGTGCTTCTCAGGTAGGCTGCCCCTAACTCTCTTCTTATATCTGAAATAAAGCATCACACAGTTCATTCTGTGTGCTGCTTTTGCTGATCTACCCTAAGCTGGAACTCTCAAATTCCCAACATACAGCAAAGATTTCCAAAGGACTCTGTGTCCCAGAGGGACACATAAAATAAAAAACAACTGGCAAGTGAAATCAGATCATGGAAAAGAGTTCAAATGAAGAGATTTTCATGGAACACTGCACTCTCTTGTAGCTGACAGAAAGCATATGTTGGTGTACACTCAGAGCAGGATATACACAGATGTCACAAGCATCATCTCTGGTTCACGTGCCACCAATAAACTGTCTCCTTATGGTGGCATGGCCAATGGCATTGTATTCACTCCTCAAACCAAAGCAACAACATTACAAACATAGCTAAGAATTATCTTTAAAGCCTGAGCAGGCTGCATAAGCCCAGAGCCCTGACCATAGGTGCTACTGCACTTCTCAGCTCTGTACCTGATTCAAAGTCACATCCTGACATTAGTCTGCTTACTGGATCCAAATACCACATACTATCAGTTACACTAGTGATCTTGTGTACTTGTCTTAGCACGGTTAGATCAGCCCTACGAAAAACATTTTTTCTGTTTTCTTAAGGGCCAGTGAACTCGTCTTTTTTCCCCCATCATTTTTAGTTCTGATGAATGAAAACACAATGGCTTCCAAACTCTCTATGAAATTAGATGCATAGCCCTTCTACAAAGAAAAGGCCAAACACCTTTTAGAACTTTTAATTCTTCATTTACCTTCTATCTCCTGGCCACACAAAATGCTCTCATTCCTCAGTACCAGTTCCATCTTACCTAAGTGGATTTCAAGAGCCACGGTTTTCATCACATCTTCAACTCTGATACTTTGAGAGCAAGTGGAGCATGTCACGGTGACACCTGAAAAGGCATCTTGCTGCTAATATGGAAACACTGGGGACCACACTGCCTTCTGCCTGCTGGCCCTACTTCCCATCAGCTCCACAAAACTCCCACAGAGCAAGGTCTTCAGAAAGAGATTTTGTTCCATGTTTTTTCCATTAACATCCATGGGATTTCAGAGTGCTTCACACTTCCTAAAACCAGGTCCAACGTCAACATTCAGACATTTGGAGACAAAGGAAATTCCTCTGGCCTGTTCCATGCTCAAGTGCTGTGTCGAGAGGTGATTAATCCACTCGAAGTCCCAAATCAGGACAACAACCCTTCACAAGTTCTACCAGTAATTTTGACAGCTTTCTGTTTCAAGAGCGCATACATACTGGTAAACGAGCTGCGAGAAGAAAGCTGTTCTGAGAAATGACTTACTAAATGCTTTGCAAAGATTTATCGTAACTTTCAACTGGTTTCCAAAAAACTCTTGTAAATGAGCAAATGAACTACGAAAAATTACTCTTAGCTCCCCCTTCCTTCGCACTAAATTTTTGTAATTATCTCCCAGACTGAGAGTCAGCTGTCTAATTAGGAAGTAAATCTCTGAGCTTGAAAGGACACCAGTCAGTAATTACTACTGCATGTTCATTTCCATTCTCTGCTTTTCCATGATGTTTGTCAACAGCTCCTTTGCCTTTGGATATTCATTCCTTCCTACTTTCTTAATGCTGCTTTACCTGTAAGGAGAATGGAAGCCACGTGCAATCTTCTTTCTTTTAGTCTTACAAGATTTTGCAAAATATCTGCAAAATCAACAGTGCTGCAAGTAGTGGGTTTCAGTCAGTTACTGCAGTCACTGAATGAGCAGGAAGCTCATAATGACTTGTGGCTTCACGTCTATGAAGACAGAACTCAATCCTCAGATTCAGCAGCCTTTCTAGGCAGACATGAGATCATAAAACGTGCCCTCAGGCTCTTTATGTTCATGTAACCATTTCTTTGACTACAGAAGTTACTGCCTATTTTTTGCATGGCGGGGAGATGTACTTTCTAGTGTCTTTGCCCTAAAATACTGAATAATGTTTCCAGATTAAAATTCTTTGTAACAAATATATGCATCACAAAGAGATTTTCAGCCCAATTTTTCTATTTGCTTGAGGAATTTACACAAGGAGAAATTATTGACAAAATTAAATCCCATTCCATTTGTAACCTCAACGGTCAGAATGGACATTTAATGACAGAAAGCAAAAGTTTCCTGTTTCTCTACAACAGAGATTTCCGCAGTCAGTAAATAAGCTACCTGTTCTTACAAGTGGTGTAACTGCAGCACAGCTCTGGCTTTGTCCTGGCCTTGCCACAGACCCACCTACACAAGTACCACGGATTGCTGACTTTTAAGATGGATATGGAAAGAGAGACAACCTGGAAGGAAAGGCGTCACAAAAAGTGACCAGCACGGGCAGCAGGAGGCATGGAGCAGCCCAGGAGACCCCTTCCATTTCCTGTTCTTAGAAGTAATGTATCCTGATCACCTTCTCTGAGGTCCTTAAAATAACAATACCCTGATCTGACTAGGGTTCTTACTGTTTCAACTTTATGCAGGTTCATCTTGTTCAGAGCAAACCAACAAACTGTGCATTCTGCAGCAGTGGAGGCAAACAAAAGCTGTAACTACAAATTTTAAGTATTAAAAATAAAACCAAAAGCCATTTCCACCTGCAGCCTGCTGTTACTGCAGGTACCACACCAAAACATTCAGAAGCCTTTCTGACCATCAGCACTTTTCCAGTAAAGTTCCATCTCAGTAAACTACACGGATCATTTAAAATTTAGAAAAAGTGATATACACTGTCCTTAGCTTCTTTCCTTTAAGGGTCAACTTCAGTTTGGGATAATCCCGTCCCAGAAGTTCATGCAGTTTACAAGCAAACTTCCCATGCAAGCTGGGCTGCGTGCGTCATGCGGAAGGACATCACCAGATGTGAGAGTACATTCTGTGCAGTGTGAGTGATCTGCACGGGCAGGATGTCAGCCCTGAGATATGCAGTGTTTGGTCCTAATCACAGTAATTTCAGAATTCAGAAGCTAGGAAAAATACTTCAAGGAGAAAAGCTCAGCAGGTAATGCTTGAGGTGGTGATTCCTCTATCTGTAAGGATCACAATTTGAGGTAAGTTATTACAAGCTGATTACAAGCATGGTTCTCTTACTTACTTACTTACATTTATGCTATTGGAGAAGGATCGAAGGAGGAGGAACCAGAATGAGAAACTGCCTGAAAATCTCAGTGCAACGGGAGAGGGGAGGGAAAAAAAGGAAAAAGAAAAAAAGAAAAAGCCATGCAAAGCCAAGAAATAAATGGGTAACTAGAGAGAGGAATCCCTCCCTCTTTCATCATCCTCTTCTGAGTTCTTCTGAGTTGCAGGCAGACTTTCTCTCCAGCTGTAAACTGACAGAGCAGTGAAAACAAAATGGTGCATTTGTAGGCATGCTGGAAGCAACAGAATGTGCCTGAGCAGCTGTAGGCACCAATGTGTTAGCTGGGACAGTAAGCCTAAGCTTAGAACCACAACTGCCTGCCCCAGCCATAAGTCAGCCTCTCAACACAACAGATTTTCAGTTCCCATACTGCTGCGTTGCTGCCAGGTCCCATTCTGTTCACATCTATCTGCAGGGCACACAGATACACTCAAGGTGCAAATGGTTCTCATCTGCTTGTGGCATTGACAATGGGAGGCACCACCATCACAGAAAGGCCAGCCTTGCTTCTGGAAGCCAGAAGGTAAAACCAAAAGGAGAGAGGAGAAGTTCCAGCACGGCTCTCCTGTGATGCTCTGCTGCTGGAGCTCCACGCATGGCACCGAGCCTGGGCTGTCCTGCTCCTCATGCTCATGGCATGGATGCTTCACAAGGCTCCAGGCAAGGCAGGGACATGGGTCTGCCAGCTCATCATTGTGGTCACTCTAATAGCATTTATTTAAAGCCTCTCTGAAGCCTACTTCCCAGCTACAGCAGAGCAAGAGAAGGGTAATTAAGAATAAAAGGATGTTTTCATCAGTTTCATCGTGATCAAAAGAGGAGGTAAAGGAGTGTGTGTGTCCTACGGGACCCATGTTCCCCACCACTGCACAGTCAGCTATTGTAGTGAAACAAGGATCTGTATTTTGTTCTGCAAGTTTTGCTTGACAGGATATTTTAAGATGCAACATCTCATTTTCATGAGAGCCCTCAGGAGACAGAGTGAAAACACCCATCATGACCAAAGTAAAGAGCATTTAAATATCAAAGTAAGAAGGAAAAAAAAAGGTAGAGAGAAAGCTTGGTCCAGCTACAGAGATTAATGAATGATGACCCAGGTTCATTTGCCATCAGCTAGCTGAACTTTCTTAGTGTAAGCAGGGCCTGAGATAAATTGGAACATTTATTCCAGATGACAGGACTAAAGTAAACAAATAGATGCTCTTTAATTTCCCCTTTCTCTTAGGGGGCCATAAAAATTCAACGGCAAAGACCCTGCAAAGGGATAGACATACAAGAAAATATAACATTATTTCTGAGCAAAGGTTTGCATTAAGAAAGGACCGGGAGGGCTCGTCCTTAGAGAAAAGCACAGATCTCACCCTGCCCACTGGATTGCCCTTACACCTCTCTGCTCCCCCTGCTCCTGCTGGCGTGCTGCTGTCCTGGGCGTGCCTCACCCTTAGCTATGCAAAACCTTCTCAGATCTTAGAGAAAACCAGAACACCACCCAACCCTAATTAAAGCAAAACAGAAACCCTGCGTTGTATAAGCAGGCTCTTCAAATCCCTCTTTAAGCACTTAAAAATGACCTGGTTTTAAAGCTGCCTGAGTAGCCAACTTGCTTTCATTTAATTGAAATGGCAGCGCTGGCTTAGACATTGGATTTACTGCAGCTACTGGTGTCAGCCTGAGAGCACTACAGACCTGATGTCAGGTTTGAGGCAGCACTTGGAATTAAAGACAATTAAAAAAGAGATTAATAATACATCGGACACTTTATCCCTGAGTAAAACAGCGCCACCCAATCTCACTTGGCAAAGCAGGAGCAGTTCTGTGTGCCGTGCACGAGTGCATCTAAGGAGGATCCCCAGAACATCTCAAAGCTCCAACCCATCATCACTTAGGAAGAAGAAAATTAAAACCAACATGGGCACAGAGAGCCAAGACACACTGCCTATAGGAACTGCTTCCCTTGGTAGGGGCAAAGTCTGCTTTAAACACATGGTTCCCATGAGTTATCTAAATTTTTCATAAATCTCCATCTCACCTTATACTGTTGTCATTTAAACCTTGGAAATCAAAGCTTTTAAAAAACACCTCTAACTCAGAAAAGCGTCAAAAGCCTTCAGGGTCTATTGCTTACTGTACTCTCCTTGCAGCTAACACTTCTGAAGCTTTATTTTTTTAATTACAAAAGGAAAATGGCTTTGGGAAGGCACAGGAGTGGTTCAGCGAATTATTACCCAAAGCAAAGCACAAAATCCAATGCCAAGGAGAGGGCACGCTCAGAACGCTGGTCCTGAGGTCAGAAGTACTAGCTGTAATGAATGATGGCTGTACTTCAGAGCGCCAAGCGGCAGCTGTGGCCCTGAGCTTTTCATCACAGACTCCAAGAGTGGAGAAATGAGTGTGTGCACATTTGAGAGAACAGCATCCAGCCATTTACTGTGGGATGACAGTTCCATAGCTTTTAAGGCAAAATATAATTGGGCACGCCTGGCCAAGGTTTTAAAAGGCATCATCCAAAATGTCCTTAAAAAGAGGCATCATACATATGAAAGCTCTTTATATATACAAAACCTCTATAGAAACACCTACAGCATGCACTGTCGTGTTTCTGGAGCCAGTCCAAAGCCTGTGGGCATCCTCACTCCACCTCACAAGGTCTGAAGAGCCACGGTGGAAAGAAGGGCAGGCATGCTGTCCTCAGCAAACATTCAGATACGTAGATTTAAGTTCTATTTTTCACATTGGAGGAGGGGCAGGAGCTCCATCACTCTGGAAGAATGTGAGTCAAAGGTAAATAAAAGAGCAATAATAATGTGTGTGATTGCTCCTGCTAAATTCCACTCATCACAAAGATAATAAGAACGAAAAACTTCAGGAGGTCAACAGCATAACTTTCTTTTCAGACATTATTTTTTGATCATTTCTCCTGATCAGACATACAAAGTCCTCCTGATAAATGCAAAGTGATTTTTTTCAAATTAAAAGGTTTTGTTCTAGATCCAACCCAGCATACGTTTTGTGTCAAAAAATGCTGCCAAATTTTGTAACTTTTTTGAGAAAGAAAAAAATAAATAAATCTTTCCTTAGTCTACAAATTGCTGCATTCCCAGCACATCCTACACAGCCTGGCCAGGCTAACACAATCTAATGAGGCTTTAAAGATACTGTTTGCCCTTGTTCTGGAAACCCAATAGCACAAGAATGAATGTTGCCTAAGTTTGCCCTTAGAAATATTTACAAATTATGCTACAAAACGTGGGCATGAGTTACTCAGCGGAAGTAAACTCAGCAGTACAGGACATGTCACTGTTTGTCCCATGAAATCATCTCCTTGGACACTGTTCTCCAACGTCAGAGCCTATTGTCCAACGGATTACTTGTTATTTAGACATTTAATTACAATTTAATTACAAGCTTGTCTCTTTTGCATTTTAAACCTATAGTATTTCAAGGAGTTCTGCTCCAGTCTCTCCTCATCATGGTGTACATGCTGTTGCATAATGCAACCTTATTAAAGATTACAATCTGCTGTAAAATGCTTTCTTCTGCCTGGAACTACAGGCAGAACCCAAGGAAGGCTGGCATCATTTCAGCAGCAAGTCAGACTATCTCCAGCAAAGCAAACTAAATAATTTTCTGTCCTAATTACACTGGAGAAACTTGTACCTAGTCTTATGCCATCTCTCCGTGTAGTATTTTGCCATAGCTGGAGACTCACTAACACCCCCTGACCTGCTTAGTTGGAAGCTGAATCGTAATTGATACCAAAACAGATATTGGAGCACAACATTAGCCAGTTCACCACATTTCTCCTCCCTTCTCTTCCCCTTGAAAAATCTTCAGCTGACTCATTAAGAAATTACTTCTAGAAATGAAATATGGAAGAGAAGCTCTATCCTAATTAAAAGAAGCACATGACAAGAAAGAGAATCATTTTGTCTGGTGGGTGCACTGTCGGATCTGCTAAGCCAGCCAGGCAAACGCTGTGCTCATACCCAAACATTTCCTGCCCTGATGTTGGGTTTTCTCAGTACCACACATTACTGTGAGTGTAAATAAACCTGCCCCATGAGCAAGCCTTGCCAACCTGTGTACCAAGGGACGTCTGCTTAAAGGACATTCAAAGTCATCTCTTAATCTCATCACTGAAGATTATAACCTTCTTCTATCCAAGATTTTTTTTAAAAAGCAGTTTTGCTCCATTGCAGAGGAATGTATTATACCTAGAAATAGGCCAAGATGAGAGCGTTGCTTCCAAGGCCCTAACGATTCAGGTGGGGCACCCATCCAAATCTGCTCTGGATGCAAGTCAGCTCCAAAGCTGCAGAGAAACTGTTTTCCTGTTCCAGTTCAAATATGGACAAAATCTCAAAATCTCTCTTGAGACAATGAACATACGCCTCAGATGAAATATGATTAAAAATACTGTTCTTCCTTCATGTCCTGGTTTAATTCCGAGTCGATGGTCCCACTCTTCCCTCTTGCAACATAACACCCAGCTCTGCTGTCAGTCCACGTGACATCGAACAAAAGCTATCTCCTTTTGCCAGCTGCTTTTCTCCACTTTCTCTTCTTCCAACCCAGATTTAACACTTTAACAAAATATTCTGTCCTTTCCATTTCCAAAGTCAGTTCCCACAGACTAACAATGTGCGTTTATGAATCAGCACACAGGATGCTGAAGTTCAGTTCCTCCCTTTCTGCACCTTTTCTGTGACCACACTCCATATTCGAATTAGAATGGTCACTCCCAAACTCATTATTCAGCACCTTGATCCATCCTGCAGGAGAGCATTTTTTTTCCTGCAAAATCCTGCTGCTAAGGAAGGCTGCTCTGCACTAACCCCATGTTTAAAACCAGCAGCCTTTCCTCTTTCTACCTCAGATATATATATATATCTTCATCAAAAGAAAAAAACAATTCAGGAAAAAAGAAAAAAAGCCCTCTCCCTGGCACAACTCTGAGGGACGGCTCACACTGGCTACATCTTGCAGCCAAACACTTATGTGGGATACCATACACCTGTTCAGCTTCTGGGCACAGCCCTGACTTCTTCACTAACCCAGGTATACAATGGCCACTCTGAAAGTAGTGCCTCCTCTGTTATTTTGTTGGCCCAGGACATCAAAGGTGGATGTTGGTGGGACAGCAGCAAGGGCTGAACCTTCCCACCAATATCCTGTTCCATTTTGTTGCTGTATGACAGAGGGCAGCAGAGGGGCAGCCTGACAGAAGGGATCTGATGTGGAAGTGCATATGGAGCAAAGGTGCAGAAGTGAACTCCTCCCTGCAGAAATAACTGCACTTATTGACATTCATTGATGTCTGGCAAATGTTTATGGAGACCAAACACTGTGGCACGCAGACTCTTGTTCATTGCTGGCAAAAATGCATAGTTAATGGTGTTGACAATGTTGGAAAATAGTATATTGTAGCTGAGAATTTGCTCTATCAAAAAGTGTTACTGTGCTCTTTATAGCTCTTGTAGTTTCTGGTGAAATAAATGGGAGGCATTAATTTCGGAGCAACCTATTTATTTGCAGCACTCCAGCGCTGCTTAGCATCTTGTTATTTGGCTGGTTGCTCCCTGCTCCTTTAATGTTATAGGGAAAATGAGTTAGCCCAATTCCTGAGAAGCTTAAGAGTTCAGCATAACATATAAGAAACACTTTTTTTCCTCCAACAATCTGCTCTTTGGCACAGCCTCAGAATACTTTACTGCCACGTCTTACTTTGAAATGGGCGGATGCCAAGAATGAGATAAGTGCAGACATCCATGACTGGGAAACACAAGTAGAAGGCCTTCTCCAGAGCCAACTGCAGCCCTTAGCAGACAAGAGCTTCAAAGGCAAAAAAATCCCTAAAACTAAACAAACAAGAAAGAAACAACAGTGAATTTCTCTCTCTGTATTCAACAAGCAGAAGCACAGCGTTTACTTCTGTAGAGGAAAAGGTTCTCCTTTAAAAAATAAAAATAAAAAAAAATGGAAGACCTCTGAAATATCCACCAAATTGCAATAGAGCTTTTGTTTCTTCAAAGTTTGAGAAGTCTGGCTCTGTGACTCTCACATGTGAATGCCCACAGTGTTACATGAAAGAGGACACGATTGGCTTTTGGCTGTTATCAATTCAATGAATGCACACCAAGATTACAGCATAGGCTTGCCATGAGATATAACTGGTTTTAAAGGCCAGATCTGTCTCCCACCAACTCCATTTGGTTTGGTCTTCCTTAAAAGCCCGATAGCACTTTTCACCATATAGTTTTATCACCAGTTTTTCCACTACTACATGTTGTAAGCAAGATGAAGGGAAAATGCCTATGTGACTGTGGTCTTCATTTGAAATCCCATAGTCTTATTTTTCCATTTCAAATAAGGAAGTTTTAATTTAAATCAATTAGACAAAACATATTGTGAATATCTTGTAAAACATTCAGGAAGAAATGAAAAAAGAATCCAACAAAAGGGAAAATAAGCCACCAAGTGTGAAAGTAAATAAAGGCAGAGCAAGAAGCTGAAGTTCAAGTCGCCCCAAAAAGAAAGAACTGCATTGAGAATAGCTGAGATCTCCAGCATCTCTAACCTCAGGGAAGATCACAAGGGAGCATGTTCCAACCTGGTAAGGCATAATGAAACTGAAAATTACCTTTAAACAGCACTAGAAGAGAAATTTGGCTGCTTTTCAGTTGCCTGCTCTGTTCACGTGGTGATGTTTTGGCCACTTCCAACCCTTTGTTCCACACCTCCCTGTTTGCTACAACACTGACGCTCATCAGTGCTATTGCGAAGGATATACGTCTATTTCTTTTCCACCGAGTGCCACAAACCTTTCAAAGTTCCCCATGTAACTCTACAAAGACTTGCTTTTTGGACTGGATTACAGAGAGGGCAAATGCACACAGAGTGGCCTGTAGTATCACTGAAAGGTTGGTGTGGGGCTCGAGCACTTTGTCGGGCTGGGTACAGGTGAGCCTGGCGGAGGCACTGTGGTTTGTGTCATACAAGGGATCAAACATCATGGTCACAAACATTATTGCAAATAAAGGGCAAGGGACCACAGCAACATCTTTGTGAACGTGTGCAAAAATAATCATTGCTGACAATTTAAGCTTCAGCTAACTTCAGCTGGCCCCCACCAGCACGGGAAGAGGCCGACGAGCAGCATCCCCTGCCAGCTGCTGGGTCCCACACACCGCCCGAAAGCGGAAGGAGCGCTGAGGGGAGAGAGAACGGGAGAAGTGATGGAATGGGTTTTGTTGGAAGTTTCCACGTACATGAGAATTTACCTTTGGCCTAAGACCAGGAATGAAAAACCGTCAGTCCAAAAAGAATGCTTTGGCCAAGGCGACGTACGGCTTAAAAGGGGGCTTTCGTGACAGCTCGAGTGTTGTGGTCAGTCTGGCATCTGCTATCACATGTTTTACATTTTCTTTTCCTAATGATATTAAGCTCCCTGTAAGTACTGAAACTAAGAGAGATTTACTTATTTTACCAATTTCTCCCATATGCTCTAGAGAAGCATTAGCACCACTTGCCAACTTATTCCATTTTTTAAGTAATTTAGAGACTTAAAATGTACAATAGTATAACCTATCCAACCCAGATTTCACTTAATCAGTATTTGTCTTCTGTTTCTGTGAGCTCCATAAGAAGGATCAACTGTCTTTTACAAAAGGTGGCATTTGGGATATCCTGAGTATACAATATAACGTTACAAGTATGGTGCAATATAATGGTATACACAGACTCCTCCAGGAAACCTCATTTTTCAAGTAGTTTCCATAAATCTGAATCCAGAAATGAGGGCCATTTTTTTAATTTTTGACCTCTTTTCCAGAGAAAAGAGCAGTGCATTCTTGAGAAGGTAACTATGCAATCCAAAAGACTGAAAGAAGGAAATACCGCAATTTAGGGATACTCTGCATGGCTGAGTTGCAGATTTTACACTCTCTTAATGTGTGAATATTCTGTAGCATGCTCAAAAAAGCAATTAAGTAGTAGTGAGCCAAGGCAGCCACAAATATCAACACCAGAACCTGATTCTTGATTAAAAAAAAAACATTATTATTACATTCACTTTCATTTCTTATTTTTCCATCATATCAGCCCAAGCAATTGAACAGTTCTCATTTTCAGAGTCGGTACAAATTCTCCTTTGTGTAAGTGTGATTGGGTTGTACCGCTGTAAGCAAAAGAGGCAGAAAAGCAATAAAAGAGGGCAATGTATATATTTACACACCTCGGTTTCGAGAGAACCAGCTGTCTTTTGCAAGGGAGAAAAGCCATTCCTCATGTCTACAATTTGATTTCAGAACAAGGATAAAGCTTTGTGTTATCTATATTAAATGTTTGGTTGGTTCAGAAGCAAAACGCAAATTAATTATCTGAAAAGCAATGTCTGCAAAGTGACTAGAAGGCTTTTATTTTTCCTAAAGGAATCTTGTTATATGAACTATCTCATTTCCTGATTAGCAAAGTAAAAGCATGAAATTATTCTCACCCTGGCTACCTCCCAGCTGGATCAAAGCATGGCCCGGAACGTATGGCACCAGTTTCCTTGTTGAAAAAGTCCAGGAGAAACTCAAGCACCCACATCTCATCTCTTCTGATAAAGATATCGGCCCAAGAATGTGAAGGCAGGGCTGGCTGTGCAATGTATAGCTATACACCTGCCTGGAGAGCTTTGTACCTGGTTTTGTTGCACCATTACTCCTTCAGCACAAAGAGTCCTGTTCTGCTTCTGGAGTGCAGTCCAAGCCCAGCCCCAGATGACAAGACACCAATGTTCGTAACTCTTCTCTCTTCCCAGGTGCTGTGGGGAAAGGTCTGCCCCAGTCCCAGAAGTACCAGATCTCTGATGGGGGCTGGGGGGCCCAGCTCGCACAGGAGCTCAGAGTACTGATGAGGCCGTGCATTCACGTGGGAGCAGGACATGGGTCGGGTGCCCAAGAGCAGCTCCTAGTGAATACTTCACTGCAATATCTGGCTTCAGTGAATGCAGAGGAAAGAACCCACGCTCACATCTTCCCTGTGCATGCTGCCATTCCTGGAAGGCATCTCCTGCTCCAAGCCATGAAGTCACAGATCAAAACAAAACAAGCGGTTAACCTGTTTTTATTTTAATGTGGAGATACTGCATCTGAGTGAGGGCTTAAGGCCATGACAAGTACCTCTGGGTAAGTCAGCCCTCTCCTATCTCATGAAAGATAAATTCAAACACACACTGACAGCCAAAATAGGAGAGCGAGTACTCTTTTCCCACATCTCTTCTGTTTGGAACAAATCGAGCTCTCCTCCAAAGGTGTCTGAATAAATACTACAGTAAGGGGGAATCGATTGGTGTATTCCAAACAGCAGTGTTAAAAAACTTTTAAAAAAGATCAATAGGCATTGCTCTATTAGTCACATTTTTGGCAGCTTGCCTATAACTCCAAATATATCTTAGGAGCTCAATTCAGCAGCCAAACTATGTCACAGGAGAAGGAAGACAGTAAAAGCACATCTCACAGAATCACGAGTGCTCCCTCCTACCTACAAGAGAAAGTTTTACAGTTAATCCTGGCCAACCAAACAAACCCCACTTTACTGCCCACTGTAATACCTCCCCTTCAAGTCCCTCCTAGATAACTAGGTTTTTTCCATTCCCCTTCCTCATTTTTTTTTATTTCATAAATGCTTTTTAAACCGATTGTCAGTTAGATTAGACCATACTTGATCTGAAATGGCGTCACCGCTCCCAGGTTTAAAGGTAAGAACCGACACAACAGTACTGGGCAGAAGAGGGAGATCTGGAATTGGTTTTGCTGCTAGATTTGTTCTGAGGTCAGGGAAACAGGACTTCCCACATCCTTTGCAAATAAGCAGCATGTATGTTGCTTGCTCCAAAAGAAATGCCTCCTGTTTATTTCCACGGAAACTACAGCAGATACAAATTGCACAAGAACACTCTTGATAGAGCAAATCTCAATGACAAAACACTCAGCACAACATCCTTCTCTGATGTAATGGGCCAACATAATGAAATGGGAAGCATTCCCTTCGGAGCAGCCCTCATGTGGCATTTCGAATCTGACTCCATCACGTTACCATAACTTCAGCTCTCTGCAAGAATGCAGGTTTGGGCAAGTCTCACTCATGGCCAAAGAGGCAGCAGTGCACGTAAATGCTTCAGAGTTTAAAATGTCACCTATTGGTTCTGGCAGGTCCAAGAGGTTGCTGCGGAAACACACGCTGTATTGCACAAACAGGAGGCAAAGTTTTCCGTTCACAGGCAAAGAAACTTGGACCAATAGTCGACAAATCAGGTTTGGGGTGAGGGAAAATTTGTTATTTGTTCTTAGACAGACACATTTTAATTTAGAAATGATGAAGCTAATAGTGATGAAATCATTTACATTCCATTTTAGATTGCTTCCCCCTCCTCAGAAGAAATGGTATTATATGGAAAGACCTTATTGTGCAGTCCATATGCAGCACATCCACCTCTGTATTCCCACACACTGGTGTCTCCATCTGATTATACTTCTATAATTAATGAAATTACTTTAATGGCCAGCCATGTTCTCTGAAAACGTAGTCCAGTAATTTTTCTGTAACCTTTCTTAACCTGTGTACAGGTTGCTGCCCAACACAACTCTGCAACAAGAAAGAAGGGGACAGACTCTTCAGCAGAGTCTGCTGTGACAGGACAAGGGGAAGTGGGGAAGTGGTTTCAAACTAAAAGAGGAGAAATTTAGATTGGATATAAGGGAAAAGGTTTTACAATAAGGGCAGTGAGGCACTGGCACAGGTTGCCCAGAGAGGTGGTGCCCCATCCCTGCAGACACCCAAGGTCAGGCTGGAGGGGCTCTGAGCACTGATGGAGCTGTGGGTGTCCCTTCTTGTGGCAGGGGAGTCAGACCAGATGGCCTTTAATGGTCGCTTCCAACTCAAACAATTCTATGATGCTATGAACTCCTGTGGGAAAAAAATTGGTCAGAAATGTGCAAAATTTCATCCTTGAAGAGTCAAGTGGGACTCGGTTGCTGCTAGGAACCACCCAGTCCCCTTCTACAATCCATCCCTTCTGTAAGAGGATGGGTGCCCCTGAGGCATCACTGAGCAGTGACAACCTCTGCCTCTTCGCTCTCCTTCCCCCTCAGAAAGCAGCGTGAAGTTCCCCAGCAGCAGCTTTGCCCTGCGGGCTCCATCACATGCAATTCCCACACACTCCTATTTCCTCAAAAGAATTCTTTCCAATTAATCTTTCTCACATAAAACGTATAGCTGGAAGGATTTTTCTGGAAACTTTCTATTAAGTAACCGCTGGGTCTGAAAGACAAGATTTATTTTAGAAAAGGGAGGTGGGGCTCTGCTTCGAGCACTTCATTTTTGGAAGCACAGAAGAAAGCTGGAATTGTTCAGCACGAGTCCACTTCTTTCATCCTTTCCTATTGGACTTGACTTCACTGGGGAATGTACCTCTTCCAGGTCTTTGGCTATCCCCAAAGTGGCAAATTTACAGACCTACAATTCAACTTAACTGCCTCTGCTCTGCACCTGGAGACGTAAGGCATCCATGATTTGTGCCAACGGGAGGCCAGGATGTGCTTGTAGAAATTACATTATGATATCTTGGTGTCATGATCAATGTTTCTGCTGAAAAAGTTTAATAAAAATCTTAAAAAAAAAAATTAGTCAATATTTTTTCATAAATTCTGATCATGAACACCACTGGGCAGCACAGCAGGAAAATCTCTTTTTGCTAACTAGGGAGGGCTGAGGATGCTCAGTATGCACTAGCAAGCCTGAAGACAAACATCAGAAATGGAAATAACCTTCTGAGCCATAGCAAATCTCAAGCTGGAAGGACTTGTAAGGATCATCGAAGTGCTGCTCACTGTAAATGCTATGAGCAAGCCAGCAGTGCTAGAAAGACAGAAAACCTCTATCTTTTAGAAACCTCATTTAGGGCTATTTTTGAAGATGTGGATGCAGCTAGCTGACATGCAGACATAGACAGGCAGAAACTTCAGCTTACGTGGTTACAAGTGAAATCCAACACATCCAACTGGCTAAAGTATATTTCTTCCGACCATCTTGCTGCCATAACATGAGACCCCATAAGTGCTTTCTGTGTGAAACTGCTGACCTCAGTGTCTCAGCAGCACTGGAGGCCACAGAATCCACTCAGGCAAAATGGATCACAGCAAAAGGAGCAAGAGACAGACAGAGCTGTTTGTTGTCAGATCATTTTCGCATCCATCCAGCATTCATTGTTTACTACTGTGATTTCAGTTGGTCTGTACAAGATCGATTCTGTGTCTTGTTCCACAACTGCTTGTTTTTTCACTTTTTTAAATTGATCCAGACCACTTTTTGCACAGACCCTCCTCCCACCTTCTACTTTTAGCACCAGATCTGGAAAACTCGTTTCAGAAGCTTTTCTTTGGAATTTGGAGCTCAGTGCATTCCTTAAAAGCCTGACAAGGATATTCAAGCAAAGGAAGTGTGCACTACTGGTATCTATCTCTGGCACTGCTTAAAGCCTAACTTTTTTTCTATTATACCTCAATTCCCATGTTTTTTCTCCTTATTGCCTTCACTGAATAAATGTATCTACTGAAACCTGTAAACAAGCAGGAGAAATGTGTGGATTTTTATCAGTTTGTTTTCCTTAAAAATCCACAGTTATATCTGTTTCCAAATGACTGAGGCAGAGAAACATGGAAAAGCTCAGCCGTGAAGATATGGAGACTTTGGCTGCAGTTCATTCAGCTTCACAGGGTTCATCACAACAGTCTTTGGCTCTCCTCTCTTCTGTTTTCCTCTCCGCTAATGGACACTTTACTATTCAATTAGTGCTGCATGATCCAAATCCCATCAAAGTCAATAAAACTCTTTTCATTTATGTTAATGGGCTTTGGACCAATTCCTGAATTAGAACCAGAATCAAATAAAACACTCTTAAGGAAAAGATGCACTGAGCTTTCACTTTAAAGCGCAGTCTCAAAACCTTCTTTCCAAAGGTTTTCGCTCGCTTCAAAGAAAATTTCATTATTGTCCAACTCATAGAAACAGCTGGACAGACCTCATTTCCCAGTCTGATTAAAGTGTGAAAACAAATCTCAATGCAGCCTCTGCTTCCCCATGAAAAACCTTCCCATGATGAGGGCAGCAAACCTGACCCTGAGGTTACATCCTCCTGAAGCTGCTCCTGCGTTGCACAGGTCTGGGAGGCCTCCACCCTGCTGGAAGAGGAATGTGGTAATACAAACACCTTTAGAAGGTCCTGCCCCCAGACACTTGCTATTCCTCTGGCCCTGAAGCTCAGCACAGCTCAGTTGTGCCAGCAAGGCTATCTGCTGGGCTGGGCTGAGGGAAACTTCACCCATGGGACTAACTTGGGAAGGCAATTTAGCCAAGCAACATCCAAACCTGACCAAGAGGGATTATGACAGACAACTCTGTGCAGTGGAGCAGTCACCATTACATACAACAGAGGTGATTTTCCATTGCCACTTCAATCAAATTAGCTAGTGAGAGCACCAGCTACTGCTATAACTCAGAGCATGGAGGCTTCCTGCTATGAGGCCACAGCCTGGTTGCTGCAGGAATTAATGAACCACACGACAGGCAAAACTATGTTATGTAAACAGGGACATTAAGCCTTCTTCTGATACTTTTGGTCTGCTTTGGCAATGCCAGCTGAGCTGTACAATGCCACTGTATCACTTCTCACAGAGCAGCCTGTTTTAATTGACTGGCACATTAAACATTAAAGTGGTTTGCGATGTTTGACCACAGAAATCACATCCAGAAATCGTATCCATCCAGTGCTGACTCCACTGCAGGGTCACAGAATATTTCTTTAGATTCCCCAAAGCTCAAATAAAAGAAACAAATTCCTGTTGTCGATTTGGGTGGGGTGTTATTTCACACCAGCCCAGGCTGGCAGCACAACAGACTGGAGACAACTTCCCCGAGAGCAGCTTTGGCAGGATGTTAACAGAGAGGAGGATGAGAGGTGCTGCAGTCCCTCCTGGCTGTGCCCACGACCCCTTCCCATGGAATCAGTCAGTGCAGCCCCGGAGGGGACAGTCCTGCAGACACAGCAGTGACACCAGCACGTGGCTCCAGAGCTCCGTTCCCATCTCTCTGCACTCACATGCACCTGATGGTGAGTCGCACCAAGCTCCATTTGCTCTTAAGTGCACTAATTGCTCCAGCCTTGCCCTGCAGATGCAATTGGGATAAATAGGAACATGGCTTGTTGCTTCATTCCCCCTTCTGGATGGACTTGTTGGAGGTGCATATTTGCTCAGCAAGGATTTTGTTCTAAATAGCCAAAAAACAGCAGTTTTTTCTGCCTGTTCCTGAAGCATGGGCTCCTTATAAGTTATTCTCATCACCTCAGCACTCCAGTGCCAGGCTCAGCATCTCCCCTGCTAACTCTGACCTGCTGCCTCTGCCTGTGCTTCCTTTGGCCTGTGCTGTTCCCCAGCGCTCCTCCTCACCACAGCACACACAGGGACTTGGCCTTCTTGCTGTTCCTAGGGCCACACTCCTCCACAGGAACAACAGAATATTTTTTTCTCCATTGAAGGAAATATTTCCAGCCACGAAAGGGCGAGCAGCATAGTGCACCAGCTCTGCACAGTCGGCAGGGAGCAAGGCCTTCAGACAACCTGTGCAGCTCTGGAATCCCAACCCTTTTGCCATGGTGGAGCACACTCACCACCCCTTGGCTGCAGTTTCAAAGATGTCCATTTGATGTGCATTCCTCTGCAGAGCGATGCTGAGAAGGTCCCTGGCTCCGTGAAGGGGATGAGAATCCGTCTCAAGGAGAAAGCTGCTTCCACACCCAAGAGAAATTAGGGCTAGTTGAGCCACTGCAGAGTGCTGCCCGCTGGCACTGCCTTCTGCTTTAATGTTTCAAGAAGTGCCAAAAATTATAAATAGTATATTGGATTACCCTTACAGAGTGAGTCCACTCCCAGAATGAACCGTATTGTTCTGCGGAGCTGTCCTCTGGAGCCGTGGCCAAATGCAGCAGGAATAGGAACAGAAAAATAAATCTCTTTATGGAGGACTCAGCCAGGTTCCTGGTGATATTCGAGCTATAATCAGTACCTGAGTGGTCTGAACCAAAGGGACCTGCCTGCCCACTTCTGTCTCTCTGCCTTGACCCCGCTACCACCACTTTATGAAACCGGGAAGCACGGGCAGAGCCTCCTCGCACAGATGCTAAGGAAGCTGCTAAGAAGAGGATAGGTCTCTAATAAGTGACAAATGATCTGAATATAGACAAATTTAAAACAAAAAGAGAAAAAACAAAACCAAAAATAACAGTCTCCCATAGTGGGATAGCTAGGGCATACCATAGCACTTGCAGGCAGTGATTCGCTATTTCTAAGTTAAATCCTTGGGGTAAAGGTGACACTGAGTCTGTTCTGCAAACACACTATAAAAGGCTTACCTCAGCAGACACCTCTTTCCAAAGGAGCACAACAATGCCAGAAGCATTCAAAGACCCAACTGGATTAATCACACATGAATTTCACGTTATTAACACCACAGTTATCCAGCAGCTCTGCTGGTGGTGCCATAATTTTTACAGGCTTGCATGATAACACAAAAATGTCACCAAAATTACATCAGTGTGGTAATGCAGAGCCAGGAAGCCATTAGACCTGTGAGCCCAAACATTTGTGTGATAACCCCCAGCATGTGCAGCTGAGCCTTTAACCCATCTGCCCTTTGTGACCAAGGACTCTGAGAGCCCTCAGGATCACCGCTCTCTTCTCCCAATGCATTTTTGCTATTTCCAAGTATGTGAGCAAATTCCAAATGCATTCCTTTACCAAATCTCATTTTAATAGCACACATGCAGTCTGATTCTGTGCATCCTTCTGCCTCTCAGGAAGGAGTGTATCTCTTTACAAACCATGATAGCCTGTAATGCAGGCTGTCGGAGGAGGGCATGTCACCAGGAGAGTGTGAAAACATCTAATTACATAAGGCCAGGTCCTCAGCTAATGCAAAGTGACAGAGCGCCCAAAAGCCCATGGAGAAATGATGCCACGTATTAGCAAAGGTCTGGCTCATTATAATTGAATAGACCCAATGTCTGATTTCCACTCCTACTGGCAGACTGTTGGCCTCAAGACCATCAGGATCTCAAAGAGGGCACTGGGGAGCTGGAAGAAGACTGCACCAAAGAAAGCAAACTCCTGTTTGGCTGGATGCATGTTTAGGATCCAGCTATTCCCAAGCTACCAGATCAGCCTGTTGAACAGATATGCAGTTGGAGTTTTTCTCATGTTTCTTTTTTGGGTATTTGGGTATTTTTGATTGAGAGGCTGGGTTTGGTATTTGGGGAGTTTTCTATGACAGCTGCTAGTGTTATGAGGTCAGAGCTGACCTCAGGCGGGGACAGGAATCTCTCCACCTCAGGGGCTTCAGCCCGACCCATGGAAGGTCCACTCCACATGGCTTCCCCCAGCATACCTCCAGCAGTGACAGAGCAAAGAGGGGCAGATGCAGAAAGCAGGAAAATCTTTCTCCTTCCTGGCTCCATCCTCATAGAAGAAAGAGGCTTCTAGAAGAGCCATCAGAATAAGTCTGCAAAGTCAAGGCAGCTGGAATTGGCTTATCCTCCTGGCATGGGCAAGAGTAGGGTTTCCCCTGGTCCCTCCACCTCACTTACTGCATCACCTCTTCTGTGTCAGGGATGTGGTGTGAGGCAAAAGGGGAAGAAACTGTAGCAGAGCTATTTCTGTTTTAGGAGCATGCAGTTCTACCCTGTTCCATTCAGCATGTGGGATATAAGCAGCAATGGAAGAGCTGCATTCGAGCACCTGGTCCTCAGCCCCCTCACCACCACCACACCAGGGGACAGAGAACAAAGTGGAAGACAAGGCTGTGATCTGATTTTGCCCCAGAATGAATGTTCCCTTGCTAATCAATCTGCCCAGGCAGAGCCAAACGAACCCAGTGAAACCAGAGTGACTTCAGCAGCTTTGGAACAAGCCCAGATATCAGCTGCTTACAGTGGGACCTTCCAGTCCTTTATGCAATATGATGATGGACCGTGACGTAAAAATTGACATGGATCTATTTTTACAGTGCAATTTTCTGCTTATCCTGTATTTTCATAGGTCCGGCACTTTGACCACGATTTACAGGATGTATGTACTTACTGTTGGCCTTAACTGGACTGCAGTGAACTACCTAGTAACTTTATTGTAATTTATTTATAAATCCTACAAGAGAGTCTCAAAGAAGGCAAAACATCACACAAGTTCTCTTTTCTTTCTTTGCTTGTCCATTAATTACTCAGCCTGAGTTTCATATTTCTCTTTCAGAATGGTAAACCATCCTTTAATTAATCACAATTTTACACTTACTGCTTATGTCAGTCTTAATGTGCCTTAAGTCTTGCAAATATTTAGTGCTGACAGACATCACTAGTCCTTATTTATTCAGCACTTTGGTTCACTGATGAATGCCGGATCTGCCATTTTCACAGTGAAACCTAAAACTATTAGGAAACTCTGAGTTCAAGCTTTATTATAAACCTGAAAGCAATCCAAATTCATCCCCACAGTTTTGTCATCCTTAAGCCCTTATTCATTTTGCACTGAAGTGACATAAAATTTGCACTTCTGGGTATTTTGGGATGGGTTTGGGGTTTTTTTGACTTCACAGCAGGATTGTGACCTTGGTTAGATTCACCGTGCACTACAGAGGAGATGTTCTCAAAAGTTTCAAGGCCATATTTTTATCTTCCTATTACTTTGCATAAGAAAATATTTCAGCATTTTCAGCCTTGCAAGCAGCACAGGCTGTCAGCTTCCAATATAGCTCGTGTCACGTGAGAGAGAGTTGGCACATGAAAGGCTCTTGGCCCCGCTCAGCTGTCTTCATCATCAGGTAGTGATTTATTTCTCAGAGACTGTTTTTTAAATACATTCTGGTTTGCAGAATGCTTTCCAAACAACATCTTTCACATTCCTTCCACAGTTCCTCTGCTTGGGGAAAGAAAAAAGCCTATCAGGTTTAACACTCCGGAGAATCAAGAAGTTTATTATCCTGCATATGAGTTGGTTGATTGTGATTTACCCAAAAGTCATGCTTCAGAACAAATAAACCCACTACTAAAACAGTAACCACAGCCTGTGCTGCCACCTATCCTTAGTTAATCTCGGCGTTTTCTTCAGACTTTTTCTCCTTCAGAGCTCCAGGCTCTGCCCTGCATGCAGGTCTCTCTTTCAGCTGATGAAGGGCCGCAGACGCTGCTCCTCGCAGCAGATGTGCACACACCATTCCTGGCAGGGCACACAGCATGTGTCTGCATTGGGCAGCACTGGCTGCTAGCTCTGCTCTATGCACATGCATGAAATGGTAGCAAGATTAGCAAGTCTTTGGGCTCAAGCCTATGCTTTCCCCCCCGTATTCTAAATTCTGTCATTTTTCCATATTTTCATTAAAACATCAGTGGGTTATTGTTATGTTAGCTCTTGAAATACTTTGACTCCCAAGAAAATAGGCCTTTTCTTTCCTGTTGAACTGGACATATTACTTTGACTTTCTCCATTCCATACTGAGGACAGTATGCATTGCATGATGTCACAAAGCCCATGTTCACCTCCACTGCTTGAAGCAGAAACTCCTCCCATCTGTTCAACGCCGCACTGACCCTGGAGCCCCTGCCCCTCCTGGCGTGCCCTGTCTACCAGGATACCACTGATACTCATGAGTCTTTCTCATTGCAGCATAGTAGGTTTCATGCTTAATTTCAGTAGAAGTGAGTTGTAATTTCTCCCCTGAGGTCTACCAAACTACAGGTTAAATGCTGGAAAAAAACTGATCTGGCCATGCAATGAAATTCAAACACAGAGGTGAAAATACAGCAAAAGTTAAGTAATGGGAAAAAAAAAACCAATAATATCGTACTTGGAAGGTGTAAGATTCAGAAAGTACCGCTGACCCTGGGCAGGTTCGACCTTTGAATTGTCCGTGGAGAGATACACACGTGAAGAATTGTTATTATTTATTTATTTTGAAGATCAAGGTGACTAATGCAACAAAAATAAAAATAAAAAAACGTAAAATTTTATGTAAGCTAAGGGAGAAGAAAGAATATAGATGTAAAGCAAAAGCTGAACAACAGAATATGCCCAGGACACTAAGAATATACCCAGGCTGACTTTCACTGGCCTGGTGGGTTTTGAGACTGCAAGAAACACAATTTATTTTTCTCTGTCTTTTCCTTGAGAAAAACTCTTACTTAAAGCACTTGTTTTAAATAGAAAAGAGATCCTCAGACAAAAAAAATGTTTAAAAAACAATGGTGAAATTCACATTTGTCACTCCAAGAACTTCAGGTCTGGGGAAAGTACCCAACATTTTGAGGTCTGGGAATAACTCAGAAGATCTATAATGGAGACTGTAGAGGAAGTATGAGGAAGCAACACTCTTCAGCACTTGAGGAGGATGCTCTTCTTTTCAGTGTTACCATTTAATGGAACAATGCTGAAAATAGTGTGTGAAATGTAGGCCTTTCACTTTGCAGACTATTAAAACTGGAACCTGCTGTGTCAAAACTCTGCAAATAAAGATGAATTTAAAGCACACACACAGATAAAGGGGCTAAAGAAACCAGATGTGATGCGTTAAAGAACTTATTGAAACTTCGGAAGAACGAAAGCAATAAAAGGAGACAGCAATCTGAAAAAACAGGGTGTGCACAGCAGAGCTGATCCCAGGGGGAAAAAAAACCAATGCAATTTTGTGCACTTTCCTACAGGAGACAGAAGACCTGCTCCCTGATTCTCTGTTTTAATCAGACCTGGTATGAGAAACGTCCTGGCTGAATGTGCAATTAAGTAATGGCATGACCTGCTTACAAAGCAACAGCCACTGTGAATAAGCAGTGCTCAGAAATGGGTCAAATAAAATACGTGTGTGACTCATGAAGAAGAGGTTCTGCTCCACGCAACCGCTGCACTTCTGGTTGATGCAGCTTCCTATAGCAACAAGGTATATGCGTATGTTTCACTCCAGTAGTGGGGATGTCTTGCTACTGAAAGAAATCCAGACTGCCAGATTCTCTGCAACACCTTTCCACGCCACAAGGAAGCAGTGAGGCAGTGGGTCAGCCTGCAGCCTTTTGGAAGGACACGCCTCTGGATGCTGAACAGGGACAGACTTCTCAAAACAGTCGTTCTGTTTGCTCTGAAAAGTAATTATGACCTTCTCAAAATCAGTTATTCTATTTGGGTCTCTGGAGATGGGAAGTGGAAGGAGCCATTAGGCGATGTTCTCGAGTGCACATGGTTTAATACTCTGAATGGAAAACTAGTTCTAGTATCATCAAAGAGAGCAGTTCAGCTGAGATACTCCCACAGGGAGGACAATCCAAGATCAAATCAGACACAAAGAAATACCTGTCTTTTGTCCACAGGCCTATAGCGTACCACAGAAACACAGGTTAGATTGCCCAAGGATTTTCTGTCCACCTGTATGGTGTCAGAAATTACACTGCTCTCAAATAAACGTATTCCATGCAGAAGATGCAAAGGAAAAAAAATAGTACTTGCTGATGAGAGATTCTCTTCTAAGGAGAGCAAAATGAGGATAATTTACTCGAGTTAGAGGCTGAATCATAGTGTTTACACTCTCAGTGTTTCAGGCTATAACTCTTACAAGGAAAAGTCTCTGCAATTTACAAAGCAGAAAGGGCTGACTAATTAGGCTGGTGCTAGCTGGGGACATGAACCCAGAGGATGGATTATGAACTAAAGTTTTTGTCTTGTGAAAATATCTGGACATTCTTGAGTATTAGGGACCAAATCAGCTCTGCTGCTTTCCGTCAGCTGATGCAGATCTTCCTTATAATGCATATGAACGGCAATGAGCAGATTCTCATTCTGCTCCAAGCTGACATACATGCTTGGCTTAAACAAGTGGAAAAGACAAATGAATTTGAAAGACCATATGTGTTAATAGAGATCTCACTCGAATCATCTGCAGAGGAAGGAATTATTTGCATTTCTCCTGTCACTGTATCACTCCTGCTTATCGGAGAAGCAAAAGGTGCACAGGTGTTGGCCACTGCACACAGAAAGAGATGGCAACTTTGGTTTGATTTCTTCTATTATTAAGGGAAAGCCCCTAAATGAAGAGATCCACTAAAAATGTATGCAACACAATCACAGTATAAATGCTAAGAACTTGAAATACAAAAAGAACTACTGGAATTATTTGCAGCAGGCATCTGTTTTAGCCATCAGGTACTGGACCTGAGCAGAGTTTGAAGACAATACTGTGCTACCTTGAGTTCTGCTTTTTTGCTCCATCCCAAACCAGTGAAATCCAAAAACCAGATAAAGCAGAAACAAAACTAAATTGTAAATCCATACGAAAGCAGGAGATGGATATCTAAATGGAAAAATAACAGTTATATAAGCATGTTTGTCTTCCCTGTTGTGTTCATTGTGAGCAGATCCTTCACCCTTTTGCCCAGATGAGTTACAGGACCTAGCTGAGTTCGACCCAACGTCAGCCCTGTGGCCAGTTTCAGGAAGGCATCTCTATCTGGAAGGTGTTTAAGAATACAACCTTAAAGCTCACTGACTTCAAAGAGCCCAAGCACATGCTCAAAGTTAAGCAGGATTATACTGAACAAGGGCAGATTTTGCAATGTGTTGAAATGTCTTCAGGAATGCAGGGAACACAGCAGGAAGGGCAGAAGGAATATCATCTAGAGACAGAAAAGGTGGGCATTTCACATGGGTAATGTGAATTGCTCTTGGGAAAGCTATTTGAATTAATCTGGAATTGGGGCTCCTACATTTACAATTTACATTACGTGTCTAAAATTAGATCATATGAATAGTCCCTTTCAAATAGAGGAGAGAAAATAAATGTATTCCAATCACTTGATTTTAAAACAGGAAATAAAATACTAATAACACAGATAATGTCTTGGGGCAATTGACAGACACACACGTAAGTTAACAACAGCCAAAGCACCAGCCAGTTCCTGAAGATTCATGACTGTTTAGTGAAGGGAACGCATCGCCAGGAACCCACCCAGGTCAGCTCAGTACTACAGTTACAATTAGTTTTGGGCAACAATCTAAAAAGTACTGCTGGCTTCCCAAGCGTTTCTAGAAGAAATAGCATCTGGGCAGGCAGCCAGCTAACAGGCTTCTCTCAAACAGTTATTACAGCATCCAGGAGAGACTGAAATGCTGTAGGGCAAACCCTGACTATTTCATCCCATAAGAAGAAATACTTGTGTCAGTTACAGTAGTAAATCTTCTATAGCTTGGTACCCCAAAACAAAGAGCATGAAATGTAATGCTCATAGCTCCATAACAAAGCTCACAACTATAAATGTCCTCAGTAGCTTACTCGCTGTATGTCCATTTCTAATAACTTCCCGTTTTCATAGCAATGTAAATGGAGTCTTCAAACAGCTGTTTTTTTTTTTTTTTTGTATACTAATTAAGATAATTATTAAAATCACACTAATGAAGCAAAGCTAAGACATCATATTCCCATATTGAAGCCAATATTCCTCCAGCTGCTTCAGAGAGTGCAAGATTGTACCGACTCCCCAACATGAAGCTGTGATCCTCAGGCTTTTAGAAGCCCCTATAAATTTGACAATAAATTTGATTACGAGGCTTAAGGCAATTATATGCTCATTACCCACACCACTATGTTGTTCATACTGTGATCCTCCTGCATTTGCCTGTGCTTAAGCACATGTTCTGCCTCACAAACCATGAATGTTATGAGGAGATTGGGAGAGAGTTTATTCCTCTTAGGTTTCACAACCAAGTAGTACACGTCTGCTTCAAGCATTGCATGGGTATTTATTAAAATAAGGAACCCAGATGCATGAAGAGTTTGTCCACAGCAGCAGGCTCATCAGATGGGGTTAAGGAAAGGACTCAGAACCAAATTCTGTGACTCTTTATTATTATATGGCACTTTTACAGCCCCAAATCAGCCCGCTCCCTCATCTCCAAGCACGTCCCCAGTAAGGACCTGGCCAAGGACCAAGACCATACCAAGACCATACACTGTCTGCTGTGATGTCTTACAGGCCACAGTTGACCGTGGTGGCTTTGCTCAGTTAGATGAAGATCAGTTTGTGTTCAGTCACACCAATCGAGGTGACACCCCATTGTCCATAATGTTTATATTCTAAGGCGGAAAGCTTTCAGAAAAATTTTGTAAGACAAAACTCATCTATAATTCAAAAAAAAAAAAACCACCCTATCAATGAGCTTTAACTGTCCTGTGTTTTGTAAAGATCCATCTGAACTCTGAAAACACACCTAGACTGCATACTTCAGACGTTCTCTTCATCTGTCTCCGATTTGATTTTTAAGTCAACAGAAGTAGTTTTATCATTGATTTCTGTTACAGAAAACAAAGAGGCTCCAAACTAAATATTTATCCCCTCAGTTAGAGCAGCAGATAATTCTGCATTCACTGTACCTTTTAATTTCTTTAAACGATTGCAGATTAAAAACCTTTGCCATTTATAGTACAGTTCAAAAATCTGTTCGCAGATCTACTATTTACATATAAATCCATTCCAACAGCCTCTCATTTTGGCAACACCAGCAACACCAGACAGACTCCTCTCAGACAATAATTGGAAAATAAGACACATTTGGCAGTTAAGTGCAAAGGGGATGTTCTGAGGAAATAACATCAGAAGTTGGCAAGATGGCGAATGCATTCACTTACTTGAACTAAATTCAGTCAACAGATTTTGCAATGTAAAGATCAAACTTTGAAACTTAATTCAAATATTATTTCCACCTTAGTATCCGATTGCAAAAGCTGGAAGCCCACCAAAATCACAAGCAGATGTCAAACCACTTTCAATAGCAGGCATTTGGAGGCATTGGTGGAAACAAGTTTGCAACAAACAACTCCAGCACTTGTCAGTTGACATCCCAGTTTTAAGAAAGTACCATCCCTAGAAAGGAGTTGGAAATAGTAGAGGTGTGTTAAGAAGTCTGGCCACAGGATGTATACCACTAGGCAGCTGCAGGAAAATGCAGGAGTTTGTTGACTTTCTTCACTGAAGTAATGAAACAAGATATGAAGTGAAATGGGGACACAAAACCAAGTGAGAATAACCTTCCTGATGAGTTCACTCCCATTCAAAATCCCAATGAATCTGAGAGCAACATACAGCCCAGTGGTCTTTAAGGATGTCTCGTCAGCAACATGTTGTTCCAGAGATTCTTTAATACTCTTTGCAAACGCAAGAAATGAAAGGGTAAATTGAGAGAGTTAAGTGCACTCAGCTTCAGTGCTTGGGCCACGGACTGCTGGGGAATCACTACTATCATTTCTTGGAGTTTCAATAACTCTAATGATATCTGTTTTAAACTCTCCCCTCAAAAGAAAGAGAGAACCTTAGGATAGAATGGGTAGAGATGGAACACAGTACCCAAGGGATCAGAGTTCAATTTGTTGTTCCAAACAGATTTAGTGCACAATCTCAGGGAAATCATTAAAGCCAGATGCTTAAAGATATTGAGGTAATGCTTCCTGCAGTATGGTTCAAGGACATGGGCGATAACAAACGCGCTCCCACACCAGACCAAATCTTCTCCTGCTTCTTCTAATGGGCAACGAAACCAAGACTACTGGAATCAGACACGCAGGCTGTGGATGCACGTTGCAGAACGAGGCTCCACCCCTGTCCTGCAATGCCCCAAGCAAGAAGAATTTGCCATATACAAAGTGTCGCTTGCTAGGTACAAGGAGAGCAAAGTACTCCTGCTTCCTAGGACAGACAGGCCTCCAGGCTCACGTCCTGCTTTCTGAATTGCTCTTCTTGCACAACACTGCTGTTCCTCTTGCCCTTGTACAGCCGTGCACAGCAAACAGAACATTAAAACCTGTTTCTCCAAGCAGGAGCACACGCAGCTAGGAGAAACCACAGGAAAGGAAAGAGTCAAGGCAAAAGTATTTGACTCCTTTCCATTCTCAGATAGCCAACATGCTATCCCCATGCATGTTATCATCCTGGCACAGCAAGCGAGCGACTTTCTATGATTAAATAAACAGAAACACAACTGACTCATACTGGCTTTTTTTTAATGCAGAGAACAGAATGCATTAAAATACAGTAATCTCAAAATTACAAACTCTAAAGGAAATGGCAAGAAAATATTGGTGGTTCATTATCAAAATATAGCTTTTTTCTCAGTTAACGAATTTCTATGCAGTAATTACCATTTGAGTGATAGTGCAATGGTTTAGGATGTCAGGTACAAGCAGTTACGATTTGACTGCTGAACAAGCACTCCAGAACAGAAAGCTGCAGCAAGTTTTAAAACACACAGCCTTGTGGAATGAATCACAGGGAGCTGCTTCACTTGTGGAACTCAGACTCTTCTGAGAGTTCCCATCAATCACTTGATTAGGCAGTAAAACTCACTGAGCGAACGATCTATGAAAAAAGACTGAATAAATTGAACTTTTCCAGGGCAGAAGCGCATCTTACCTATCAAATTTGTCTACAGGGCAGTCCAGCCCATTATTCAGGATCAAGTCTTCTAAAATTTCCCTTTGCAGACTGGAAGTGAAAAGAGGAAGAGGATTTCCAGAACATGACATTTCATCCTGCTGCCAAGGTGTCAGGTGCCTCAAGTAACTTGACCACAAATCAACATAAATCTTGGCTTCAGCTGCTCTGTTACCGAGCAGCTACCGCAGAGCACGTGCTCCAACTTCCAGTGCCACTGTCTGCACAGCAGTGCCTGGTGCAGCACAGCCATTCCCACACAAGGGAACGTTAGTTAATTTGCATTCACAGTTACCATATGAGGTGTGAGTTTATGGCAGTCCACACATTTTATATTTAGAAAATTAATGTAATTATCTGAGATATAATAACAAAAGTAACTCACCAACCCATCGCAATTGCTGATAGCAACTGAAGCATTTGGCAGATCAGTGATATCCCCAACATAGAGGCAATTCCCATAGAGAGGTTCGATGCGAGTCTCGTCCGAGTCCTCCTGCCATTCAACTGTTGCTCCAGGGGCAACGAGCCGGGAGTTTGGCCGCAACCTGAAGTGAAACTCTCTTCCAAAAACAGTGACATTGTAAAATATTTGCTCATTTGCTGCTTCGTGTTGCAAATCGTCTGCAGCTCTCCTGAAGCGTGCTTTCGGCGGTCCGGACACCAGGTGGGATAGGAACCTGCCCTCAGAGTCGGTGCTGGTGGGGATGACAAGGCTGTACTCCTCTATATTCCTCAGAATGGGATCTTTGCAGGGAGAGATGCGAGAGGAGAGAGACACTGGACCTAAACACGTCTTGATGCCGCTGGGTTTTTATTCCATTATTCATTAGCACAGCAGACACTTACATAAGGCAAACGGACACTGCCCCGTACAAGCACTCGGTTCACCAGCACCCAGCGTGCAGAGTTCATTCAAACTTGCCTTTGCTCCCCAAAGCCGCGGACAGCTGCCCGAGCCCGCCCGCCCGCGGGACCCCGCGCTCCCGGCCATACAGCGGAGCCCCGGAACCCCCAGCCCATCCCCCGGGGAGCAGCGCGGCTTCCCGGCACGGCGGCGATGCTCAGAGGGCGCGGAGCCGTATCGGGAGTACTCGGAGGGTCAGGGGAAGGACCCGGCGTGCGGGCTGCAAACCCCTAAGGGCTGCGCGTCGCTCGAAATCCCCGCGGCGCGGCGGGGATGGGCCGGCTGGGGACGGGGACGCCGCGGGCAGCAACCGGCAACAGTGTCAGCGGTCGCCCGGGGACTTCGGGACGGCCGAGGCAGCGAGAGGAGGAGCAGGCAGAGGAGCTGCCATGTGCTTCGTTCCGCACCGGGAACTCCGGGACCGAGCCCTGCCCTGTGCAGGGCGGGCAGGGGCGGCTGCGGGCACGGCGCGGTGCTGCCGGCGATGCTCCGCGCCTCCGTCCTCGTCCCCGTCCCAGTCCCCGTCCTCGCCCGCCGCTCGCAACTGGAAACCGGGCAAAAGCGCCCGCAGAAGTTCAAGCGGAGCAGCAAACCGCGGGGCTCGCAGCCGCGACTTGAGACGGGCGGGCTGCCCGGCACCGGCCGGCGGAGGCAGGGCGAAGCGAGCGGCCCTGAGGCGGCGGACGGCCGCGGGACCCGGCGCGCACCTACCTCCGTGCCCGGGACGCCGCGGGGCAGCGGCGGGCAGGCAGAGCGCGCAGCAGAGCAGGACGCAGGCGAGCCCCGCGGGAGGCTCCATCGCGGCGCTCCCGGGCCGAGGCGGGGAGCGGCCCCGGGGCTGCCCGCAGCCGGGGCGGGCGGGCGGGAGGCGGCCCCGCTCCGCTCCTCTCCGCTCCTCTCCGCGCCGCTCAGCGCTGCCCCGCGCCCCGCCGCCCGCGCATTCGCCCAGCCGCAGCCGCAGCGGCAGTGACGGCCGCGCTCCCGGCTCGCAGCGAAGCAGAGACACCAGGAGGCGGCGGGGGTATAATACTGGAAGCACAGGGCGTGCGGGAGTGAAGTCAGGCTGATTGACAGAGGAGCTGCCACACGGCGCAGCCGGCCCGAGGGGAGCGGGGACTGCCCGCCCTGCCCGGCCCCGCGGCTCCGAGCCGCCCCGCTCCGCCCGCTTCGGGATTCGGGGCGCGGGGCTCGCGGGTGCCCCGGGGCGGCGGGGCTGGGGCGGTCCCGCCCGGGGCGGGCTGCGCTCGGGGAATTCACGTGGGAACGGGAGCCGGGAGAAGCGAAGTTCGGGCATCCCGAGGGAGTTGCCCCGGAGGCGCGGGGACACGTCGGAAGCGAGCAGCAGCCGGAGCAAGTGCCGGCGGCCCAGGGAAACCACATCACGGGGCTTCTCTCGGAGAATAAATTGCCCTAAGTAGCAGTTTCACGGGGAAAATTAGTTGGGCTGTTTGCTTGGAAGGCTAAAAATGAGTTGCTGCAAAGCCATCCTACCATCTTATCTCAAATATCTGCAAAATGGAGAGAGAGACTCTGGAAGCGTTCAGGAATACTATAAATACAATATAGAAGAAGATTTTTAAAAATAATTAAATAATGAGGAGCGGCCTTTATGGAAAAAAACAAGTTATATTTGTTTCCATATGGCCAGGATAAATGCCATACCGCTTATTCCTTTCAGATAATGTATGTATTTACTCAGCTGCTGCATTATCAGGATCACATGCTGTTTTCATCATTTTACTCTTTAACCTTGCAGAATCCTAACAGCCCTTCCTGTGCTCTTGCTGTCCTCTCCAGCCCGTGGCCTCCACCGCCGCGCACACGTTTGCAGAGTATCTGCATCTATCAAACCCTCCACATTTGCATGCAGTGGCTTCCTGCAGGAAGCTGGTACTCTGCCAAGGAATTTTCCGGGTATCCTTGACTATTCTTGCTCCTCCTATATGGCTACGGGTCCAATTAGTACTTTTAATCCCCATATTCTGAACGCAAATGAAGGGTACGGTGGAGAAATACCGGCGCTGCTCAGTGCCTAGGTCTGGTGGACCCCCGGGTCTGAGCAGATATGGCAGCACATGGTATTCTCCCTGCTTGGTTTGGTGCTCTTGTTCGATTTTCTAATTTTTTAGGTTAAGGACAAAAAGGGAAAGATTATTCTGAATAATGGAGCAGATCAATTTGTGCATTACTCTCAAAGATCCCTTTATCTTTTTAAATGACCTCTGCTTGGGATGGCTGTGCTGGGCTTCTCCCAGTTCTTCCTTTTGGTTTGTTTGTCTGTTGGCTCATTTTTTGTTTTGTTTTGTTTGCGAGTCCATATTGAGCAGTTTCTCCTACTTAAAATCTCGTATACTTTCATCAGTACACAGCTGGAAACGTTCCAGCTTCATTTTTATTGGCCTTGTATTTTAAGCTGATGATGTGGCTTTTTTGTGTTCCATCCATCCCATCCTGCTCAAATTGAAATAACTTCTGCTCACAAACTTGAAAGGGAGAGGGATTGGCCGTATATTTGAAATCAAAGTTCCAGTTTCTATATGATGCATCCAGAAAAAAATGAGACGGGGTAGGTGACAGAAAAAAATCCCACAACACAGCCAATAGTTGTACTAATTAAGATGGGTTTTAGTTCCTGAAAAAATTGGAGATTAGAAAATGTGCTTTAATATGGGTAACAGCTGCCCTGCAAAGTAATGATATAAACAAAAGGAATCAGTAACTGCCTCTGTATAGAAGTTTATTTCTACACAGAAACCAAGTCCTGTGTGCAGACCTGGCTGTCGTAATGCACGTGACCCACAGCCAGGAACTCTGCAGCTCTGTGGGTTGATGGAACTATTTTACAACTTGCTTTATAATTTTCTCTCAATCCCAAACTGAGAAGTCCTCTCAGACAACGGGGGCAGACCTGCAGTTGGTAAGAGATGTGTTTCCACTGAGCTCACCGGGCTAAATCCTGGTCCCTCACTGAAGTCGGTGACTTTTGCCACTGACTCCAATGGAGTCAGGATTTCATGCAGTAGATAAATTTTATGCAGTGCCAGCTCAGACCAAGTGAGGATGCGCCACATGGCGCTGCAGTGAGCCCGTAATCCTTCCAGAAAAAAATGAATCCAAGTTTGATCCAGAGGAGGAGGCCCAAAGCTTGCCAGGCACCGCAGAGCCTGAGTGGGTGAAATTCCAGAAGAAAAGAGCAGTTCTTATACCCTCACTCTGCTCTTACAGCACTGCAGCAGAGAAGCTCAGGGAATACCCCTCAGGTCTCATTCTCCACTTTCTTAACTGTTCACCCAGAATTCTTGACGTAGGCAATGGAGGTCGCAGCCTGGCTTTCCGTGGCACGGCCTTGCCAGGATGCTTCACATTTTTTTAGAATGAACCAGGAAAACTCAGCATGAAATGTATGTACTCCTGCATTACTCATACTTCACAAACCTCTCCATTAATTGGTGTGAATGGAGTCACATCATATTTATTTTCCTGGAACGAAGGGAAGAGAACCAGATACCAAGACTGTGCTCTGACAGTTGGAGCTGAGGGCACACATCTGCTGCTGCCAAACGTGACTACAGTCACACAGACATTTGCCTTTGCTGGAGACAGGCGTGCAGAAAGGAAAAAATGATGCGCTGCGTCCTGAATGAATACCTAGTCTGAAGGAAAGGGCTTCTAGCAGCTTATGCCAGCACTCCCAAAGCAGCTTTAAACAACCCAGCTGAGCCATGAACAGCCGTGTGACTCAAACAATACGGAGTTCAGCGCTGCCTGCCTGAATATTTACTTGGATTTGCGGATTCTGTCTGCTCTGGGTTTGTGCAGTCGGTCCCTGTTCCAACTTGGGCACACGCGTACAAACTGCAGTCAGGCCTTTCCTGTGGAGGTGTTCTCTCAACATTTAGTTCTGCTTGGTAAAATGAGAAGATCCTCAGCATACATCACCAGCTGCTGCTATGGGAGTGTCTCGGATACACATAACTGCACCGCATGCCTGGCATTTCTAACTTCTCCTGCTGTTTTCAAGGGAGAAGCCTCAGCTAGTTGGGTTGCAAGAGGAGCTGATCAGCTCAACGTGGGCAGGTAACCCGGAGTCTGCTACAGCCTCCGTGATCCAAACCAGCCCATGGTCTCCCTCGAGAGGTTCCCCAAAAGGATTTCTAATTGCTGACCTCCTTAGTGGGAGCACAGTGCCATTCTACAGAAGGAGTGTACACTGCCTGCTGTTTCTAGCACAGATTGCTCATTGTGTTCACCCTTATCTCATGTATATACTTCGTGGCTATGTAATACTATAAAGCTTAATAAAAATGAAGGAACATTAATATAGCATGCCAGTTCATTTCCTCCACACTTGACATTTTCAGGCTGTATATTGTTTGAAACCTTTTCCCACTACGTGGCAGAATTATATACTGCCTACAGAAAACACATGTCAGTGCTGATGTTGGAGCAGCGGATGCTTAAGAGCAGTAACCACAACTGCAGCAGTCCTGTCCTCGTTCCCCTTTACCTGAGCACAGTAATGAAATGAAATATCACAAAATAATAATAATAATAATATAGTAATAAAGGTAACAATAAAATTATCAAGGTATTTTTGATGATTTCATTTCTGCTCTTTTTTAAATAAAGGTAAAAGATTATTTCTGGCACCAAAGAAATATTGTAAGAAAAGTAAAGTGACAAGAAACTAGATTAAGGCAGTAACACCAACGCTAGACGTTTTGATTCCTGAAGTAAGAAAGGAGGTAACATCACCAAAATATATATGTATATCTTGTGCTGGTAACCAGCAAAGTGCTGCCTCCAGCATAAGCTGCTGGCTGACTGTACAAAAGGGGCCATCTCCTCTTCCCACTCCTCTAGAGGTTGTCCTGCAGCCAGCCCCATGACTCCCCCAGACTTGGGGTGGCTGCTGACACGGGAGCAGCACAGGACATGCGGCAGCATTTGGAGCTGCCTGCAAATCACACGGGCAAGAAATTCATCTGGCCACGTCGGGACAAGCTGCAGATGCCTTCTCAGGCCTATGCTCATTGCTAACACAGGTGCAGATTTATTCTGCATGTCACACAAAGCTCCTGCCTGTCCGTGGCTGTGCAGCTGAACCACACACACACCACTGCGCATTCAGGTACGGGGCAGAACGTAGCACAGCTAGGAGCTTGGATCCAGTTTCCAGCAGTTTCTTCTGTGTTTGGTTGAGCCGCTCTGTCCTGACGTCGTGGCTCACAGTAAATGTTCCATCTTAATTCTCCTTCACATTTTCTCTGTCGTCATAACTCGTAACATTTCATTGTTAACATTTTTTTTTAACTAACCACCTGTATTTAACTGCTGGTGAAAACGCCTTGTGAGAAGTACAGTCCCTCTCCTGTGTTTTCACCTTGATTCTTTCTGTGCAGATTTACTGCCTCGCTATTAATATTCCAGCCATGTGATTTATCCCAGCAGGTTCCCAGAATACTTGCCTTCCCTATATAAATATTTGAATGATCTTAATTTCAACTAATTAGTACTGGGACATTTGATTTCCCTCCTGAAGAATTCTCATTTGTTCCTAACCAGCTCCTTTCTGGTTTATGAGATCTATACTGAAGGGAGAAAACAGAGTTCCTGAAAGAGCCACTCGCTATTGTAATACTGTTCTAGCTTTCTTTGTACATTTCATGTCAGCCTGGTACCAAAACAGCTCTCCTAGGTCTAACATCTCAGAAACAGCAGGTACAACAGGCAGTGACAGTAAAGCATCCCTCCCTGCCCACCAACACGTGTCAATCCCACAGAATGACAGAGCTGAGGAAGAGCTGAGGAAGAGCATCGGCCGTGATCTTGGAGGCGAACTCCTTGGGCACCGCAATGTGCAGCACACGTGGGTAGGTCGCCAGCTTCAGGTTCATGCTGGGAGTTCACTGGCCTTGTGTCACCCTCTGGGTTACCCCCTTTGCTATCAGCTTCAGCTACGAAGGAGGCTTATAGCAGCCAGGCCCCAGCCAACAGTTTGCCTTTTTTCCCCAGTGAAAATCTAGCTATATATGACTTTCCTTGAACGACACTGGGCAAGTTGGGCTGAAATAGTTTGACTATGTAGCATTGTCAACAGACTTTTTTTGAAAGGGAAGAATCAGCATCTTCCAGCAGAGAAATGTCTGGGAGGAAAAAAGTATTCCTAGTCAATGTAATAATTTACTGTTGAAAAACAATTTTGACAAAGCAGTTTCAACCAGCCGTACTTACAATTCATTCTGCTGAACAAAGTCTTCTCAGAAGCATTGCTGCCATGCAGATTCCTCTGCTCTCCCAAAAAACCACACCATTCATTTCTCTGATTTACCCCCAAAGCCATGAAGTGGCTGTTGAGCCCAGGCATCTTCTTAGTGAGTAAGGGTACTTATAAAGAGCGTAGATTAAGAATCAAAGCAAAAGTTCAGATTCAGATCCCTCTTCAAATAAAACAAATTCTGCTTTCCAGTTGCCTGTTTCACAGCTGCACCTCTGGTAATAGGACATCTCTGTAATTTATATCTTCACAAAAAACAAATACCCATTCAAAATGGGAGAATTTCCAGCCTTAAAATCATTATTTGTGTATTTATATTGAATGAATGCCTAGAAGGCCCAACAGAGACTGAGGTCTATTGAGTTAGGAAGACAGTGAGGAAAGTGACCTGCCTAAGTGCAAAGTTCAATGCAGCTGTTCAGTAAAACAAGTACAAAAATAAGGATTTCCATCCTGAAATCTTCCAAAAACTCACCCCTGCAATCCTTATCTATTACTTGTTGACACACTTTTTTAAACAGTATTAATTCTTTTTAATTTACAAACAATTTCTCTGAATAATTATTTCCTTTAACAACAGAAGTCTCAAGCTATTTCCCTTCTCCGTTCTCACCGCCTACACTACCACCTTGAGAGATCTGGTGCATTTGCAACTTAGCCTTTTTTTTTTCCTTCTCTTAATCAGGCTTCCTGGGAGCCAGAAAGCTGGAGGAGAGAAAACCGTAAATAATTGTGTCTTCAGAGAAGAGTTTAAGCTTTAAGCAGTGGCAGAGACACTGAGTTCATATGCCAGCACCAAACTTGATCAGAAAAGTCCTTACAAATCAGGTTAAGGAAAATTTACTACTATCCAGGATCCTTAATTTGAGAAGGTTTTTCATCAGTCACAGGAATGATATCATTTCTGTAGCTGCCGTTTAAGGATATAAGGAGCACAGAAGGAAAAGCACAGCAGATTACTGGGATCGTGTCCAATGTGGAATATCTGCAACCTCAAGTCAAACAAGCTCAGAAGGTTCATGGAATTTGACTCAGTGGGAACTGCCAACTCGGGGAAGGTCACAATCACAGCACTCAAAAGATAAAGGAAAACACTTCTCAGTCAATCAGGGGATGCAAAACTTTGCAAATGTGCGTTTTCCACCTTACAAAAGGAGATTTTTGTTGAAATTGTGAATTGTGTATTTCCTTTAGCTCCAGAGTCCCAACCTGTGAAATTCTGTGGCATTGCTCATGGACACTGCGCCTAACCCTTCACTCATTCAAGTGAAGGAATGAGGGCAGAGTTTCTTCAGAGATATTTGAAAGCAAGCCTCTTGCTTGCATCATTTGTCCTGAAAATTAAAAAAAAGTCGAGAATAATTCCTCTTCACTACCATAGCACAGAATTTAAATCCCATCCCTGCCTTCTTGATAACCCAGAACAGAACTTGGGTGTGAGCTGGTACTCTTAGAGTGCATTATAAATTGTGTCAAACTGGCATCAAAGGAAAATAGCACAGAAAATCTCAGTAAGCCCAGGGCTATTATTGAAATGCATGCAGTAAAGCAATCAAATGTTTCTGGCTGCTTGTCGGCTCATTCTCCAAATGACCCGTTGGGGTCTACTCTGTAGTGTGAATGGCTCTAATGGGCAGCGTGGCAGTGGATGTTGGCCTTCTAAGCTAAAAAAACCTGGGCTACACAGAACATTTTGCAGCCTTTGAAAGTCCAGTTTACTAGAAATAATAAAGGACATTTGCAGAAATTGAAATTTAAGGAAACATGTTCGGAAAGCACAGGAACAGTTTGCATTTGAAAATTCCAAGCTGTAGAAAGCTGGTTTGTTGCAGCAAATGCAAATCATGCATTAGGCATTTCAGTGCCCCAAGGGAACAAAGGAAAAATGTGGATGTTTTTAATGACCTTCTTCATTTTGCAAATGTAATAAAATCACTTGCAAGGAGATACCTAATGTTTAGCAAATTTATAGCTGGTTTTTGCTCCACTTTCAACCAATGGCGGACAAGCTGACTGCAGTTGCTCTGTCCATGACCTGAAAGCTTGTTAGCAGCCTTCCTTGTTCTTTGTATTGATTTCAGAGTATCACAGGGAGTATCTTATGATTGTTCTTGTCCTTTATAGACATATAAATCAAGAGCAAATTCACTGAACTCAGAGCTGTGACCCTCATGTGAAATGGATGTTAATACAATCAGAACCACCTACTGGCAATGCATTTTTGAATTATTTCAGCCTGCTGTGCTAATAGTGTCCCAGGCCCTAACATGCAGTTTTTGACAATTATTCAAAGTACATTTCATACTCAGAGAGCAAAGAATCCCTAGACGCTGAAGCAGGTGAAAAGCACGCGGTACGTCTCCTAAATGTGATACCCTACCATTTATTTCCTCAGACATCATGCGGTAATTTGTGGGTTTGGGGACTGCTTGAGTTTCAAAATCATTAACCAGCTGCAATGTAGGACTTTATTGATCTGTTTTCACACTCACAGTAACGATGTGGTACTGCATAAGAGATACTGCATTAACCATAGAAGTACATATGTTTCACATTCTCTGACAAACTTTTCTACTTATAATAATCTTTGGGCTTTGTCTTCTTTCAGCAGTAATGGCTCATATATCTTGTGTACGTCCAAGACAAATTTTGTAAGAGGAGGAACTACTCTAATTTCTGATCTGTCTGCACTGAGTGCAAGGCCTGTTTCTCCAAAGCCTTTCTGAACATATCCCAGCAGACCTGCAGGACTCCCCGCAGCTTTCTCCAGCTCGAAGGCATGTTTTGGTTGAGTGGACAGAGCTATCAGCCACCAGAAATAGCTACGCCTTTCACTTGGCATATTTGCTTCAAGCATTGTGTTTACAAAAGGACAAGGAATGTTGCACACAGTTCTGCCAGAGCAGTGACTGAGTACAGAAATGTTCAAAGTCTCCCAATGAAACAGTAGTAAAATGGCACATGTTTCTTAATACTGCTGATGCAACTCCTGATAGAGCACATTTGCTTAATGTTTTACAGTTTAATAAAACTGCATAAACGTCCTCATTAGATGGCATGTTGCAAAATACTTTGACAGGACCAAATTCTAAATAATCTTTCTGTACAGACCTACAGTGCGACTTCCACTGGATGGAGTACAGAGTAACACAGCTCCTGCCTAACCGTGGCTGGTTTCCTGCTGCTGCTCAGACTGAGAACACCAAAGCAGAGTGATGCATCAGTGAGACTCCACCTGATCTGTAGACTCCCGGCTTCTGGCCCTCTCTAGAAACATTCTGCTCACTACCACAGAGAATTAAGTTGTTTTTCTTTCTAAATCAAACCTACACAGGCTCATAATCCACCGGGCAACTTCACAGCGTATACACAACTGCATAATCCTCCTGAAGTTGCGTAACTCTCCAGCTGTCCTCATAAAGAGGGATTTCGATCTGTGCCTGGCAGGTTTTGCAAGTACATGTTCTGTAGAGTATGCAGGTAATGATGTGTATGATATTGGGGCCGTTTCTTAAAACTAATCAGTTTTTAATCTCTGTCCTTTTCTTTTGTAAAACCTGCCTTCCCCATGGTTGCTCGCACACAAATACAGATGCACAAAATAAGGAACAGATGTCAGCTCCTCTGATCCTAAAAGTGACTCCAGCTAAATATTTTAACAAGAGCCAAATATTCTTCTAAATTTTCTCTCTTAGAATGAGTCTTCTATAGATATGTCACTTTTCCTATGTCAACTGGCAGTAGTTGAATTAATAATTTAGTGAGACAGCAACCACGGGACTTCTCATATGCATATACAGTGCTAAAATGTATGTAGGATCTTGTTAGTTTTTGAGAGGGTAGCCATTTTCTAATAATGTTAAATCCCAAACTCTGTTCTATTTTACAGAATTTAGCCAAAGCATACACTTGCATAAATCTTCTCCATAGCTTATTTTAGTTCAGGGAACTCACAGGTCATTCAGGCACTGCCACTGGTACCAGCTTCTTTCTTATCCCCAGAGTCATAGTATTTGTGATTGCCAAACAGTTTTAGGCTGCTGACCTTCTGTCTTAACAAGAAATTACTCCAACCATAAATAATCCAGATGAAGCATGCTGGATCAAAAGCAAAGTGGAAATGTAACTGTAGCACAAAACAAACACCACTTCGACTTTGTCCACATGGAAAAATTATCTCTTCCCAGAGAACTTCAGGCAGCAGCTCCATGATTCCTTTGTCTCTTTACTCTCAGTCTTCACTTAAACATTACTTTTGTGTTTTACTTGTATAATGTCTATCTGTTGCTGGATATACACAGATAGGAAATAGGAGAAATTCTGACCTTGAGGATCATGGGAAAAACAGTTGTTTTTTTCTTGATATTCAAGAAATCTACAATATTTCTTCCTCTAATTGGCATGATCTCACAGTTAGTAGCAGCCATGTTCCATGGCAGAAAAGAACAAATGCTCCTTATGGCAGATTAAGTATTTCCAGAACAGAACAGGATCTTTTCCAAGCCTCCTAAGATTAGAGGTTCATTCTTTTCTAGGCTTGTTTAGAAATTTCCCTTCTCCAGTATTACAGCTGTCATGCTTCCTGAGGATGTTCTACCTAGCTTTGTTTTTAAATATAATTTTAGGACAGGCATTGGTGTGATGCAATACAAGAAAGAAGCTTCTCTCAAAGCTGAAATTCTCCTATTTGTAGTTGGACATTGAAAGCAGGAGGGATAAAAAATAACCTTCGAGACAAAATGCAGATCTGATGGCAACTCAAGAGTGGGCAGTATCAGTCAAGTTCTTAAAGTACTGGCCTTCAAACTGAAGTGCCACCTGAGCTATCTGTGACCAGAGCTACTGCAAGAACTGCTGTCTTCATTCCTCCAACCCAAGGAGGCTAAGCCAAATAGCTCTCTGACTCTTGAAGCCATTAAATATCTAGATGGAGATTTTGCTCTTAAAACTATAACATCATTTTGAGAAAATCATGAAAGAGAGGATAAATGTATAGATTTCCTAAAGAATTTGCTATCAGTGAGTGCTGTGAATTAAGAGCCATGATTATATGTAATTGTTAAAATCACTATTATGCCAAACAGATTCAAAGAAGACAGATCATACTGTGCTGAATCCTATTATGTACAGCAAATGACTTGCTGTTTTGTAAAGATCTTATGTTTTACATAAATGAGATATGAAAAACCTGGTAAGGAAAGCACAGACAGGGAGCAAGAACCTAACTTGTCTTCTGTCATGCAGCAGGTCAGGTGAAAAATCAAGAATAAAGCCCAAGTCTCAGTGGACATGTAATTGCTACCTCAGAACATAACCAAGCATCACCATAAGAAAACTGCATTACAGTTGGATAAACAGTTGTTCTTCGTTAGAGGGTCTGGAAATTTGGTCCATCAGAACAGTGAGAGAACGACCAGTGTTAAAGATCCGCATTCAGCATTCTTAGATACATCTCACATTAGATGTTGATCAAGAAGCATTTCAGTGATGCAAGAAATGAAGAAGGGAATGCGTACACTTCATATGCTATATACTTACACACTGAGAAAAGCAAAATATCGACTCCTGTTCCAAGGTCAGTCGTGTGCATGTCTTCACTCTAATTGGGCTAATTATGAGAGAAAGTTGGTCCCTGCTGTTATAATCATTAAATATTGCTTAGATAAACTGCCACTTACATCTTAGCAAAAAGAAATTCATTTTGCTTTCAGTCATATTTAAGTTATCTCAGAATATCCTGATAATACCATTTTATGTATAATGCTCCCATATTTTACAAGGGTTTCTCTTCAAAACAGTAGAGCAGTTTCACCTTGTGGATCAGCAGTCTGAAACTATAGGCACTCATATCACATTATATCACATTAACCTGACCTGGTATTTTCAGGCAAAGATTATCTGCTCCTCAGCACCACCTCCATCTCATTCAATGGGCTTCTGAAGCTACAACTTCACTCTTCTTCCTAGAAACTCTTCTTAGCTGTTCTCTTTGGTTTATTTGTTCCTGATACGACATTTTCAAATGTTTAAATGGAGGGATGAAAGAGATTATTACTGTGGCCAACCTGCTGCTATTGAGACCTCTCCCACATGCACCACGTGGCTGCTGGGAACATCATGGCACCAGCAGTAATAGGAGGCTGGATAATACTAATGAAAACAAATGCATATTTATTTCAAAATGTGACATCAAGGGAAATTAAAATTGAACTGCAAGTTTAGCAGTCAATTTGGTTTTGAATACCAGATTGTTTGGAGGCTCATCCTCTTTTCTCTCTGCAAGCTGACCTCGCACCTGCCTGGTCTTTCTCTGTACACAGTTGCAGCCATTGAGACAAAGGTGCAGCACACTGTGAGCAACAGACTATGATGTGCACTGCTCTCCAAAGGAACTGGAGGAAAATGTTTTTTTTTTTAATTAAGACAGAGGAGCAGACATTTCCGACTGAGATACAGCAGATGGCTGCCAGAAAATGGTAAAGAATTCGGGCAGATGAAGGGCAAAGCAGCCTGGGGGCTTCAGAAAAGAGACAGGAACCCAAGACCAAATACAGTGCTCTGTATATGTGGGGCAGAAAAGTTTGGAGTGGCAGAAGTGTGTAAGAGTATCCCTCCATGCACTCTTGCTGGCATCATTCTGGTCCTGCTGCAGTAAGCTTTGCATTGCAAATTCAATTCTAAACACAAGGCCTGCACGTCAGCAAGAATTCAGCATTCCGCATATGACGAGGAAATGTGCCTCTAAGTGCTCTGCTCTGGCCTTTTTGGCCCTTTTTCAATGAAACTGTAACTGGAGCTGTATTTCCTGGGAAAGGTGGCCTTATTCCGGGGCAACAGTTCTTCAAATACTTTTCTTAATATTGAAAACAGTTAGCATTGGAAGGGTTTAGACAATTCCACAGGAAATCCATCTAGCTGTGGAGCTCAAAAAACATTTTATTAGGGGTACTAACAACCTTTAGAATAATAATAGGGAAAGTCAGTGTTTCCGTCAGTTTATGTTAGGAGGTGTTGATACAGATGCTTTCTTTTTGCAATATATGTTATTGTAATGATCACATTTCAGGAGGGTGGAGCAGGAATTTCTTTTGTAAGTATCTGAAATGAAGTGTTGAGATATCCCTTATACAAGCATTTTTAGCTTCTCGTTTTAAATTGTTCAGTGATTGCTTATCTGAAGCCTCAAAAGAAAATGCCATCGGGTGCATGGGATAACACAAATGAGTTCTGAAGTGTGGGATTTTTTATCACAGCTGGGGTTCCGTGTATGAATGTCACTCCATTCTGGAGACTGTTTTGGCTCTGATTTCTAGGAGTTGGTAGCACCTACAAGGGAAGGTAGGCTCTCAGCAGAGTTCAGCTCCTGTTTCAGAGCCTCAGCAGAATGTTCCTGTTTTCTGAAGAGCCCAGCACGCAGACACGCTCAGCCTTCTCCAAGGCAATGGCAAACTGCTTTGCAGTCCAATCCACTTCAGTAAAAGTACACATTCAAAGGATTTGACTGCATGAAAAGTAATTGTTTCCTCCCTGATCCATCTGAAAATGTAAGGTGATTATCTCAAAATTAAGGATAAGTGCTATGAATGCAAAATACAAAATTCAACAGCTCTATGAGCTGCTTATTAAACAAGGCCCCCGCTTACCGTGCACCAAATGCAGAGGAGGGCTGTTGCAGGAGGGAACACTCATCCTTACAATAATGAGTACGTGTGAGGTTTCACAGTCTCCACAAGGTCTCATTAGTATTCACAATTCTATTTAAGGTAATTTGGTACCTCTCTTTGGAGTATACACAAATAAAATTACTGTAGCAAGTGAAGAAAACAGATCATCCCATGTGGGCACGTGTACATCCTCCATACATAAGTTAGTAGCTGATGCTTATGACACACTCAGCCAGCCCTCTGCAGGTAGCTCATATCTATGGCACAATCCCCTTCCAGGCACACAGCCACACGAGATAGGTTTGGGGCAGCTCAGCGGCACATCTGCTTTTGCATATTAACTAGAGGAAGTTCTTCTTTAGCTCAAGGAAAGTGGGCACAGAGCAGGGGGTGAGAACAGCCATGCTCACCACACAGTTGTGGGCTCTGAATGGCATTCGACCAAATTGTAATTAATTCTCTGTATTGGCTACGCTGCGACATTTACAGAAATATTTGTTCATTGGGTTTTACTGCTTGTTGGAAAACTACTGATATAATAATTATTCTACTATGAAGGTTGCTAGACAACATCTATAATGCAAAACAGGCCACATTACAAACCCAGATCCTGTGTACCTCAGCAGCATTTCCCAAGTTTCCTCACCTATGGGGGTCTGCTCTAGGCCTTCACAACATGACTGTGAAGACGATTTATGTTTTTATAATAGGAGAAACCAGGGGAGAACTAGTTAAAAACATGCACTCATCCTCAAGATTTTTAGGTGCATTACACTAGAGTTTCTTCCTTCTGCACTACAGCATTTCCCTTTAATCATCAGGTCTGTGCCTCGTTCCATTGCAGGCTGGCAGAGCAACAGCATGAGACACAGTTCTACCAACTTCACAGAGCAATGCACAGAAAACTTCACAAAGTCTGCTCCCACCTCCCACTGTTGCACAGCCTGGATCTGGAGTCCTGTTTTTATTGGCGTCTGTTAATTCTACAGAGCAATCAAAGTAATTTGTTCCAACTGTTTTCTTCCAAAACAACTCAAATTCACTGCCACACCTCCAACAAAAAAACAAATTGTTAACAAATGGCTGAAGTCTAAGTCACAATTAAAGCAACAGTTGTGAAGAGGAAATCATGATAATGCAAGCACAGCCCTATCCAGTTCTTGCTGGGGTAAGTCATCCCCGCAGAGATGTGGAATTATCATCCAAACGCATGCGATGGCTTTTTGTTGTTTGGCCATTGATCTCTCACAGGCTGAGAAGTATTCGTGCAGAGTAGTGTCACTGATGTTTATTGGAAGCAATGCCCTCTAACAGCTGGTGTACAGACAGTGGTATAATGCCATTCCTGAGTTCTACCTTAACTCCACAGGCTTCTCCTGTTCAGTTCAAAGCACATATGACATAGAGTGGGTTCTTATCCTCACTGCAGCATTATGGATACTGGTGAGCACTTCGTGGCAGCTGGCATGATAGACCTGTGGGAAAAGATTTTAAAACAGATACGCTCGTGTTTCAAACACTTGTGTGCACTTGCTTCTCCAAGGATGTCTTTGGCCTCATCCACACTGAGACATAGCCAAGCATCAAACAAGAAGTCTTTGAACAGACACACTGCCTTCCTGACATTACCAGATTAGCTGCCATCCTGCTCACCTACAGAGCAGATGTTCAGCTTCCTAGTCACCTAACATCATCCTCCAGGAATCCGTAATATACATCTAGCTGCCTGTATTTAAAACTTTATGTATGGACAAGGCAGTCATGAACAGATTCTGACACTTCACAACACACAAAATACTGCTGATGTATACAAGTGGTATTCAATGACAAGGGACAAAACCAAATGTTAATACAATTGCTACTGAAAATACTTTGAAGGTACCAGCTGCAAATGACTTCACTGCAAAATGAAATACCTTGCAAGGCTCAAGTGTCCCAGAAAATGTCATTTTTCAAGTGTTTGACTTGAGCTGGAAAACAACCGTGACAATTTTCTACTGTACAAATGCATTCTTACCATCTAGGGAATTAGTCTGTATAAAAATTGTGAGAATGTTCATTGTGCTTATTTTTATTAAGCATTTTATAAAGGTAGTCTAGTTGTAATGTGAATGATCTGAATTAATGTATGGATTTTTAATGAGAGATCATAGATCTACATAGTAATTTCTTTACACCAGTTCACATACACCTTGCAGGAGAATCTTCTACCATCAGTTTCAGTACCCCACTCTTCCTTTACATTCTCTTACCCAAGAACTTTCAATCCTTCATCTCCACAACCACTTGAAACAAAGGCATTTCTAAGAAATAAACACACAAGTGGCCCAAACATCTATGGACTAAAAAATTAGTGCTCAAATGCTCTGTTTTCCTTTCAAGACTGTCTCAACACCAATGCAGACTTGTTCCACAGGGAATACTGTGTTTCCCATGGCTTCCTGTACTTGAGTTTGGTTATTCCTATCTTTCAACCTTCTTTTCCTTTGGGTTAGCTATCATTACCTGTTCAGCTGAACCTTAGTGTTTTTATTTTCTGGGCTGAAACTGGAAGCTGATCCTAGAATGCCACAGGCACCTAACACAGGCTGTACAGAGGTTTCAGGAGCACCCACTCAGTTCTATACCTCTTTCTGCAGAAGTTACCCTGCCCTGACTTCTGATCATTTCTGCTGGTTATCTCCAAATTTCTTTCATATTCCACACTTCTGCTATTGACCTATCCAGAACTGATTTATTTTCTCCAGATATATTCTTTGCACTTCTCCGGTTCAAAGCAGATTTTGTTTCCTGCACATATTTCGGAGCTCTTTAGATCCCTTTTTATTATTTATCCTTGCTCACTTAGTTTGCAACACCTGTCAGTTTGAGTATGATGCACCATAAAAAAGCAGGGCAGCTGCAGGGCAAGCAATGCCACAGTGCCTGGAAAGGCTCCAAGCGGCAATGGGACTCAAACTTTTGGAAATTTACCCATGGCAAAGAGAAAGGATCAGGAACAGGTGTAGCTGAACTGGTGATGAAAACAACCTGCCTGAAAGCACAAGGAAGACACAAAGGGCAACAAGTGTATTTTCAGAGGGACACAGTGTCTGCTGCCATCATTTTGTCTGCAGTAGCTGCTGACCCTCAGCGTGATTTTACCTGGCTACGAAGTATCTGAAACCTCCCTGTCACCTTGGGAACACTGCCAGGTGTGGGTGCATGCGCGCACCCATAGGTGTGCCTCTGCATCCTCCCACTGCCTCCTCCTTGGGCAGCACTGAGCCACCAAGCAGTGCTTGAAGTCATGACTCCAGAACACCTTTCTTTTTTTCCAGTGGCTGATCTGTAATGCACTAAGACATTTCAGAACTTAGGCTTGAAAGATGGAGCTGCCTGCAAGTTGGTACTGATACTTGGTATCTAAGTGCTATTTAATTTTGAAATGGAAGCACGGGGATTAAAAGTTTGGACGACAGCATTCACACTGAGTACAGTCGTTAATTCACTTTCTGAATTTTCAACTTCTATCCGGAGCCTGATGTTCCGTTTTTCCATGACATTTTACACAGAATTAACTATTCTCCTCATGCCTTATTATTTCCCATGGTGGATCCCAGTGTGATTAAATTATAATACTGATAGCTCCCTCCAGGGAGCACTATACATGGGACTAACTGGGTACTTTTTCTAACTGGCTGCATCACGCAGCAGCCCACCTGGCAGTGCAGAGATTTTGCTTACCTTTGAGGAAAATCAGACAATTTAAAACATGCACGTTAGCTCTCTCTAAAGAGAAGGAGCTGTTCAGTGAATTCACAATAGTGCCTTGAGCTAATGTCTCTCCAAAAATTCTCATCTGTCCATTTCCTTCGGAATATGAACAGGGTTATTTTTGTGTCATTTTTTCTGTATTTTACTAATCTAAACAGGAATATAAACTACTGAATGAGTATCATCAATTGTAATCTTGCCTACCATTTCCTCCATAATAAAACCTTAGATTTATAAAAAGCAAATGTTAGCTTAGGAATTTTTGGTAAGTAATGCCTGTCAGGAGCTCTTTTCAGACCCGTGTAATTATGATGGACAACCTGCACCCTGCCCTTCCACAGCCCTGCAATAAGCAGTCAGGGTTCCACCCATATCCTGTACACGGGCTGCAATTATGGTCTGAGTAAGTAAGTCAAAGATGTTGATCTACTGACAACAATGAGCTTAGAATCAGGCTATTAAAGAATGGAGGAGTATGTGGAAAATGCCCTTTTCATGTCAAAACAGAGGAAATTATACCATTCCTTAACAGCAGGGTACTCATTCAAAAACATATCTTCTAAGGAACATCGAAAGAAAGTTCTAAATGTTCGTGTCTTTCTTTTCTCAGAATTCGGATAACAACCTTTATAAACAAATCACTTAATTGAATTACCTATCCCAATTAAAGTACAGTACATGCTCTGACATACTTGCGCATAAATACAGTGAATAGAGCTCATATCTGAAAATAATGCATCAGTACCAAATTTATGTCTTTGTATATAAGACTAAATGTCTTCGTCATATTCTAAAGGGTGTCCCTGAGCTTTACACATCCTTTGTGTTCTACCACAGATACTCCCTGTGACCTTAGGCAAGTCCCTCAGAGCAAGATTTGAATGGGCAGCTGGATATCTGTTTCCAGTAGGTTTTAACTGAGTAACTCTGAAAATCTAGCCACTGAGGTCTGGTCTGCAATTTTCTATTTGCAAAATGTACGTAGGGGTACTTCCTCTCTTACATTTTACCCACAAAGGTTCTAAGTGGAAATCTCTGATAAAATAATGAGAGAAAACACATTATGACAAAGCATTCCACTACTTTAAAATATTCTCTAAACAGATTATGATTCTCTCTAACACACTATTTATAAGTTTTGGGGATAATATTCTGATTCCCTACAGCTGAATATTTGAAGTTTCTTCACAGATATTTGGTACCTCCGTCTGACCGTCTGAAAGGAAAACAGCTATCAGTAAAGCAGTCAGGTGAACTTATATACTATTGTTTCTATTCCCAAAATAGAGTGCAAATATTTGCAATTCAAATATCTGCTTATGTAAATTTGAAATCTAGTTTCAAAGATCTGCCAGCTAGTCTAATTTGGAGGAGAAGCCTTACACTGAGATTCTCCCACAGTTAGGGCAACTCTTCAAGCAGCAGCACTGCAGCCCCTCCCCCACCCTCCAACCCCACATATCCCCTATCTGGCAGGCTCTGTACAAACAGGGACACAGAACTGAACACATCACTGCAGTTTCCATTGGAACAACTTCTTCAAATGGTCTTGCTAGATGACCTAGAAAGGTTGTGCACAGCATTATACCCATGTCACACATAGTGATATTCCCGATAGGTTTCCCATGCTGCAGCTCAGAGCTGCACAGTTTCAGAGGCCAAAGATAAGAAAACTCTGAAGGTTTCCATTAATGCTTGTCTGTGCTGCTTTGTTTCACTTTCTGCAGACACCTTGCCAAAGAAATACAACACAAGCCAGATTTGCTCTTGCTGTACTTTCTAACAAGCAGATGACTATGGGATATGTCATTCAACTGGGTTTTCACCTGGAAGGATGAGGCACACTGCCTGCTGTGAAGTGACTTGCTACTGGCTTTAGTTGGCACGCACCTCTTTTTGCATCATCCTGTGCTCATAGGCATGTCTTGGTGGAATCCAACAGAATATATTTTACATGTATTAGCACTTCCAACATACTGAACTCTTGCAATACATATGTTGGGCCTCTATCCAGATATGTATGACCTCATAACATTTCATGAATTTTGGACATAAGCCTATTTTGCACTTGTTCCTGTACACAGATGTGGAAACTCTGAGAAAGAGTATCTATACTAGTACACGGTTTAGCAGTGGGTTGTTAGACGTAGGGTGGTATGGTTTGGTTGTGGTTGGACTTGGTGATTTTGAAGGTCTTCTCCAACCTGAGCAATTCTATGATTCTAATTCTATGATTAGCTACAGTCATATTCATAAATACACCAAGAGGATCATAGAAACTGTGATAATGAATCAAAAGTGAAGCTCAAAATGCAGAATGATTTCTTACAAAAATGTCATCAACCCTTGAACAAGTTAAAAAAGACCCCAGAAATGGTTCCTAAACTTGTTTAACATGCTAGTGCATTATGTTGAGCAGTACCTTGCCCTTTGAATTGTCCTATTGATTTTAGTTCAGAATAAGGTTGGCAGGATGGGACTTAGCAACTGCAGATGGACAGCAGTTCCTTCCTTAATTTATATTCACTTGGCCACGTTTTGCAGCCATTTATTTTTTTTTCCCTAAGGAGATTCTATCTCTTCTCAGAGCAAATATAAATCTCATCAGTGCGTCTAATCAGGACATCTCTTCTGGATATTTCCCACCGACTTCTGCTGGAAGATGTTGATGCCACTTAATCAATAGCAAAAGTTCATTGGTTTCCATGCAGCAGGGTTTTGCCTTAATTCTTTGGGTATTATTGTCTAATATTGTCATCTTCAGCATATTTCTCAGCATCTCTGCCCTGGATTTAGATTAATGAAATACTTCCTTATAATAATGCTCTGCAGTATAGAACATAGCACATTTCCAGGCCATATTTCTTCTTTTCCAAGTTCAACATGTTGGCAGAGAAATTCTCACTTTCATTTTTGTTTTTGTCCCAAATCCATCGCTGCTATGACCCTTGCTTTAATGATTCCTGTTATATAATCAGTTTTGTCTCCAATATAACTTAATACTATATCTAGAAGCGTATTCATCTTTATCATCAGATGCACATCTGCATTTAGAAACAATTCTAAATCAGTTTCATTGTCATTCCCTCAATTTCCAATAACAATTACATAGTTCAGTGTATACCTCTTACCCAGCACCATATTTTATCCGTTGGCATAAATACTGTCTCAGGTCGTTTGACCATAGCAGTGGGTTACAGCAGGCACCTTACCCCAAACTACACACTAAGTGGACCCTTACTTTACACAGACCAGCTTCACATGGCATAAAAAGGAGAGCTGGGTTCAGATGGATTTGTCTGAGTTTAGTGCTCTCCCTAATGTTTTTCTTGAAGTCCAGTGAAAGATGAACATTACCAGCTTGTTCCTGGCTAGAACAAGTCACACTATCTTGGATAACACATTTCGTATGTTTAAAAGAACCACTTTGTCCTATCCCATTGCAATAACCACTGTTTTTATTTAGTTTATTCTCACTTATATCAGATTTTACTCTAATATTAATGAATCTCAGCCAGAGAAGTGTATTTAGTGAGAGCAGCTATTGGACTGTAATGCAAATTAAAAAGCCTCTTTATTATGCCCATAAAAAGTCTTCAATTTTATTATATTTGTGTAGAGTGACAGTGACTTTTATCATCTTATGTAAAACCTTAATCAAGTCTGAGTGTAAAATGAGATCAGACAGATTTTTACTCTATCTCTTTTTTCCTTTTCTTTTTCTGACCAGAGTGGTCCTGATAGATACGGCATACTGATTTAGCTGTTACCTTTCCTCTTATTTTATTGAAAGATCTCTGCAGGGATAAACATGCCCTTCTGGAGCTTTTTTAATTTTTTTATTTTTTAATTAAAAGTGAATAATAAAGTGGAATGATCTGATAATGATATGGACATAATTCACACTTCTCACTCTGAAATTTATATGAAGTTATGTTATGATGGAGTTTTATGAAGACAAGCATATTCTTCCATCTTTCTATCTTCATTTTGCATGAATTCAGCATCACTGTCATTTTTTAACTCCTTTTTTTCCTCCTCTTTTATCCCCAGGAGTATCAGAAACTTTCTTCATTACTGTTGTGAAAAAACATATAATAGCAATAGTTGGAGTGCAAGGAAAGATTACTCCTGTGCTATGCAAATGCAGAATAAAACCCAGTCTTGCCCCAAAAGATTTTAGTGTGGAAGCAGGCACAAGGTGAGACCGCGTGGGCAAATGAACAGCATGAAATATTTGAGTATATTTGTAAGAAATACACTTCTCGTTCTGTTAGGTTTTATCCACTTCCTTAATAGGGATTACTACAAATAGTTGGCATGGGGAACAAGGTGCTAGATCATATGAGGTAAGAATAAAAGAAAGAAGAATGAATAGCACAGTCAAAGCTCATCACCTGGCCCTCGTTTCCCCTAAGGATAACAGCAAGGCTAAAAAGAAACTGGGAGATTTGAGAGGGAAGATGGCAGATGTAACAGTGTGGCTTTGTTTTTTATAGTACGATTTCCCCACCATAAAGGTTATGAGAGAATGCAGGAAAGCATTCTTTAAAATAGCACTGCATACAACATCATATGTTCCAACATGGAGAAAAAACCTCCTAAGATCAGATATACAAGACAGTTCAAACCAAGGAAACTCCTCTGGCTTTTCCACACAGTTTAAAATTTTGTCTGCATAGTTATACTGACGTGGCTAACTACAGAACAAGTGTCAGACCCCAGGTACTGCCATGTATCTCCTTTCTGCAGACACTCTTGTTTTAGAATAAAGGATTTAAAGGATTATTCTGGAACAGAGCATTCCCACAGGAAAGCAGAGATATACTGGCATCATTATAGAGGAATAATAACGTCCTGTAAACATGACCTACGTTTTACCCCACCTTATGTCAAGGCATTCAAAGTCCCTGTAGCAACATTCAGGTGCTCAGCTGCCAAGCAGTTACACTCTTGATCTCTTCAGTGCCGTGTTCTTCAGGAAGGCCTTTGCTGCTGCAGTCAAGCACTACACCCTCTGGAAACCCAATGAAAAGAAAGGATGCTTGTAGCAGGAATCTGTCAGCTGGGATTCTCAGACTGGGCACACAATAAGATGGGGCAAGAAAATGGATGGTGCAAACAATAAAAAGCAGGAAAAAATAACAGAACTGCTTCAAAGATGCTCCAACTGGCTTCTGCAAATTATTTATTTTTTTTAATCCAGATCAGTGCTGCTTAGCTGGAGCTACTCCAACTGACACTGAAGTGTGGGAAGAACTTCGTCTTTTACCTTACAGGAATCATTTTCAGTTCATAAATGGTCAGTTGTGGTCTCTAAGATCAAGATGCCATTTGGCAGTTTGCTTCCTCTGCTTCACTTTTATCATCCATAACTCTACTAAAGTAAAACACACGCAATGGAGAAAACTATCACGGTCGGGACAACCAGCCAAGACATAAAACAACACCTTTTATTCCTCCCTCAGTGCAAAGAGAACACTATGTACGGACTGAGTCCCAAATCATAAAGCCCTAAATTCTATAAATCTTCCCCAATAGAATTAGAAGTGACAAATGTATTATGTAACTCAGCTGATATATCTGCCCCTGTGGTTAGGGATCAGCCTATTTGGGTCCAAAGCAAAAATAACCACATACCTCTCCAAGGAATTGTCAGTGCCCGCTTTCCCTTTTACATTAGTCTTCTAAATTAATTTGCAGGAAAGATCACAGTCAACTAGATAGCACACATTGAATACTGTCTGAAATAAAAGTCTGACTGACAACCTGTAACAGCTCCATCCAGGAACTGAACAATGGTGATGATTATGTGGGTGTACTGAACATGCAGATACCAAAATGAGCTTACCACTGCAAATAAAAATGAAAGAAAACTGTATCCACACCTGAAAAGATTTAGCAGTAATTAGGAATTCCTTGAGGGAACTTACACCTACTATTCTGAGTGATGAGCTGGTAGGAAAGGATAACTTGAGGTTAAAGCATACTTTTTCCTAATCCAATATGGAGGTCTTTCAGTTAAAAGTCAAGTTTTATTATGCGTCTTTACTGAGTGGGATGTTGGGACCGCTGCTGGAATTCTGCAGTGGTGAATGTTAGGTTCCAGTGCATGGAAAGATGCATACTACAGACAGACCTTATGAAACAGAATTTGCTCATTCATATAAAACTCTCTGCATCCCTATTATCCTGCCACTGCTGTGTAAGGATGTGGTTTCATAATCAATTGGAGCCCATCTAAAATTGCATTGTCACTGAAAAGGGCTGTCCCACCTTCAGCCCTGGGCTGGCTGAAGGGTAAGTCAGATCAGTGGCAATCCATCTTTGGTCACCTCAACCTCAATGTGGGAACACATCTTCAGTAAAATGTTGGGGTTTATATGACCCTGCTAATTTTTATGGGTTTTATGTCACATTTGGTCATAAAATATGTGTTTGCATGGATGTGCATAAGTTTCTGAACCAGCTACAAACAGTGCGATCCATTTACAGCCACCAACTCACCGTGTAACCTGCCTTTCTCTATGGATCAGCAGCCTTGGTTTCTGCTGCTATCAGTCTGATACTGTCACAGGCAATGCTTAATAACACTAAGTAGCTTTAAATTCTTGGCTACAGAGGTGGTTTAGGAAAATGCTGCTGCTCTCTCTCTTTGAGGAAAGAAATAAGAAGAGCACCACAGAACAGCCATAAATATGCATAGACTACAGTAAGAACATCTTTTCTCTGGTTAAGTCTGCCCGACTGTATGGTTGAGATGTTCCCAAGCTGCCAGATACTGTCTGAATTTGCCCACAGTGAGTTTTGAAGAGTAATTTGCATATTGAAACCAAAAATAAAGAGTGGTTTGGGGATACAATACCTCTTATTTCTGTCAAACACGCTGCCCAGGGGTTTAGATGTAAAATTTTCAGCTGTAGTTGGATATTATAATACTTAGTTCCTTAGCCTGTATTTATTACAGCAGGAATCAGCATATAAAAGGAAGTGCTATTCTTTACCCTTTTTACTCATTTTCCTGTACAGCCTGTTTTAAAGTACAGCTGTCTACCAGATGCAAGAAAATTAAGTCATTTAATTTCCTCTCCCTGTGCATAACTCCCCTTAATGTTAATGGCATTTAGGTATGAAAGTAGGAAGAGTGCTACCACAAACAGATTGAGTATAACAGCTTACCCATACCAAGTGAATCTGATTGCCTCAAAGAAAAAGGCAAAGGAAGAGTCACATCCCATCCCATCTTTCAGAATAAAACCTACAAATTCATACTTGACTTCAGAGCCACAATAAACATTACATGCTGAATTGTTAACCATTCAGTACATACCTCCACATTCAATATGACTTCAATGTTAAGGCGTATAAAAATGGAATTGACTGTATATATTCTAAACTGCAGCTCCTAGGGTGGCATGCTGTTCCTTCCATTCCTAGATCTTATTCACCAACTATGGGCATTGTCCCATGAATGCAGCCAGTCAAGACAATCCAGAATCTTCTGGGACCAAAGTTCTGCTATGTGCAGAGTGCCATTATATTTGTACTTAAGCTGCCTTATCTGAACAACACAGCTTCATTTCAGAAATGCACAGAGAGACTTTGGAACATCTTTGTTAGCTGCTTACTTCATGCAGAATCACATTAATGCCTCTACTTCAGCGTTATCCTTTGTGTTTTACACTCAGCTTCATCCCACGTTGCATCTAGGTGTCGCTAATGAAAGCTTTGTTCTGTGCACATTCATATCAAACAAACTTTTCAGTTATGGAATAGGAACAAATGTCCCCAGTCATCATCCCAGAATTTATGTTACTATGGGGAGCAAAATAGTTACTCCCTCCTTTGGGAATCACTATTAATTTCCTGAGAAATGGCTGAAGTGGGGACAGTGCAGTATGCATAACTACTCCATAGATGGCAAATCAAGTTCCTTCTCCAGCAACAACTGAGATTCTGAAGCATGCTCTGATGGGTAAAAAATCTGGATTGCAGTGCTTTTGACAAACGTTTGTTAGCGGCTCTGTAATAACCCATTATTAGCATATTGCTTTTTGTTCCTTGTACTGAAGTGTTTCTAAATGATTTATGCTTGTAAACAAAACATTTCTGTCCAATTTATTTGATGCAAATTTTGAACGGATTAAAAATATCTTGGAGATCATTTACTGTGACCTGCAGATTCAAACTTGTGTCACATACTGGAATTACAGGATTAAAACTGCTGTTACAAATATGCTGAGAATCCAACTCGTGGCTGTGTTGAAATCTTCCACTCTGGTTCAGTGCACTGTGCTGTTCACTCCTGTTTGACTGAGACACAAAACAGATTAACTTGCAGTTCTGCAGAGGCAGATTTTAAGGGCAATTGCAGAATTTCATTGTATCCAGATCACTTAAACCTCCAGTGGCTGGTGTCCTAAATTTGAACTCGGTTTCCTTTCACAGAAAAAAGTGTATGTGGTCCTCAGAAGCTGCGGTTCAAGGTATAAACCACACAAAGGTTTTAGCACAGATTAATTTTCTGTCTTTTAAGTGGTGCATTATAGAAGACTTTCAAATTCAGAAATGTAAAAGCCGAACTCATACTGCCTAAATAATCCTGTGTCACTGCTTGGTGTCTTCAGGTGTTGTATAACTCAATGGCTACAAATACACTTTTCAAGTCGCCTTTCTTAGTGAGTTTTAAAGCTTTAGAAGGTACCTTCTGTGAAAATTCAAGTCCTGCGTTATAAAGCCTTTACAGGAGACCATCATCTATCACAAAATCAAGGACACCTGTTGGAGTTCTTCTAGTATTAACAGAACTAATGCAGACTTGGTTTCCTCTGCTACGTTTCTTTACAGCAAAGTTTTTTAAAAAACAAGGCTCGCCAGGGCTCTGATTTCCACAAAAGACAAACTTAAAAGCTTCGTTCAAAGGATTCTTCTGGAAATACTGGTCTCAAAATCCTGGCACAGAACGTGGAAAAAGCAGCTGGATCATACGTGGCTCAGTGAGCGTTGTAAGAAGGAAAGCAATTTTCAGTCACACTGAAATAAACACAGGATCCCACAAGGAACAGCTGTGTGTACGGAGGTCTGTCCAGCAAGCAGAGTGAAGGGGAGATGCAGCGGGCACCTATGGGCCAAACCATCCTACAAGGCTATTTGGAAGAGCAGCCTTGACACAACCTGAGAAGAAATTGTATACTGTTTTGTACAGCTCATTATGTAGCAGTTCCTTATCTGTCACTACTGCTTAAGATTATATAATCTGAAGAGGAACCAGAGTAGGGTCCCCAGAAGGGAATGGAAGAAGCCCATGGGTACTTTACAAATCTTCAATTCATTATGAAGTTGAAAACACACTAGCAACCTCTTATTTCAGATTGTTCATTCATTGCTGTTTCATAACAAAGGTGAAATATATTATTGTTTATTATTATGTTTCAATAGAATGCAATAATTTCTAATTTGCAGAGATGTGAGTACACAAATCTGTAATATATGCTTGCGACATCTGAAAAAAAAAATACCAAAACTTTACACTGTTTATTAAACTCAGAATTATTCTCAATATCTCCCTGTGTGTAGACCAGGAGTCGGGGAATATTAAATACAAAATGACCAAAAAAATCACGGAAGAAATACACATAATATTTTCAAATATAATTATTCCCCCTTCTACATTTTACATATATCTAATACATAAATATACTTTACTGAAAGATGGAAAGCTGCAGGCAAAAAACATCCAGCAGGAAATTACTAGGAACTGTATTGTAACAGCTGAGCAATAGCAAATATTTCTGCCTTCATTTACTGTTTGTATAAGAGCACTCAATGTAATTGCTCACATTAAAGCAGAAACTCCACTTCACTGTCTGACAACCAAACACTGACATTTTTTTACATTTTTTATAAACCAGTAATTGGATTTGTTAATGTTTGGGATCTGACACAAAGTGTTTATTTGTTAAAATTTAAATTAAGCCCTCCAGTAACTTTCAGGAAGAAAACGGATGTGTGAGACTTAATTATTATATCCAACAACTTTAGTTCTATCCCAAATTGATCCACTTAACGTAGATCAGGAGCCTCAGAGATGATCACTCTCATTTGATATGCTTGCACCAAGACAAATGAAGATGCTACAACCCTCCTTGTGGTTCCTTAACTCAGCTTAGTTTATAATGGTATCCTGATGTGGGATGAAGTGTGACTGCAGTGATGACAAAAAGAAATCCTCCAGTTATCAGTTACAAAAAATTCCTCCTGTAATCTCTATCCATCCCTATGATTTTGTTCATCTCTTGTGGTCTGCTGCCCAATGCTCAGTACAGTTCAAATCTATTCTGTAATACCATAATATCTTCAAATATTTTACCTTTTGCCTTCACAAAGAAGTGTATTTCAGAACCAATAAATCAATTATGAATCAATTATTTAAGGATAGACTTGAGATTTTAGGATTGACTTTGGAAAATCTCACGATATTAAATGTCAGCAATTGGTTGCAATTGCATTCCCTGTATTAAATACAAGCAAAACAAATGTTAATACTATGAAAACACAATTACAATAATAAAGTAATACCTAAGTGTGAAAAAAGCTAATTCCTGAATGCCCACTTGCCTTCAGAATCTCTGTCCCATGTCTATGGAATACTTAAAACCTGCACCAGTTGTAAGAATAATCAAGATGTGAATTGTAGCAAATTATAATAAAAAAGAAGAAATTCCTGAAAGACACTGCATGTTTCAGAGAAGAAACTAAAGAGCAGTACTGTTTAGGCTGTTCTGGGAAATTTCCTGGTGAAACAGTTTCCTTCTCAGATAAAAGTGAAAAATGGTGTTGCTCAGAAAGCTAAGGATACACTGGGGAAGTAATGTACTAGTTTACTTTGATCTGATTTCACCTTATCACGTTATGTTTCTGCTCTTGACCTGACGACGATGCCCCAGCAAGCCCAAATCAGACACTGCACTAGCACTGGCACCACTGAATACTCCACAGCAGATTGCAATTGGTGCTGAAAAATGCACACATAGTATCTCTGCACGTGATCTGCCTTAACAACATCACCTCCTTTCACATAGCAATAGATATCTTGTTTAGTATTACCCTGTACTATGAAGACTACAGGGAAATACTACATAGAAAGTTCCAAGCTGTCTCTGTGCATAAGATTCAGAGCTGAATTTGTGTAAACAAAGGTATTTACCTAGAAGATGGTGAACACATTGCTCTTATGGCTTCAGTGTCCATAATACTTGCTGCCCTCCCCACGGGCAGCAGCACGAGCAGGCTTGGCAGTGCCCTGTAGGGGCCCCTCACTGTCCTGCTCTCTGAGGGGACGACTGCTCAGCCCATGCCTAGTGTGGGCCCTGAAGAAAGGTACTGCAAATGCAGCTTTGTTACAGTTGTAATGAGAAAAGTCACGGCAATTCATCATGTGAGTTGCTTGTTTACCATTAGAGGTCACTGTCCTGCTTATGACATAACCATTAGTTACATTCCACTTTATGAAGATGTATGTAATTAAGGTAGGCACTGTAAAGGCTAACAAACAGTAAGGACAGAGGCCATTATGTAAAGTAACCTTAATTTTTTTTTTATGTATGTCCTGTAGAAAATGAAATAATAATTAAGAAAAATAAAGAAAACATCTTTTAGGAAAATATATTAGAATTGTCTGTTTTTCAGGGTTCAATAAGGTATTGAGTAAACAGCCTTACAATTAATGAAACTACTTAACCAAGCCAAAGAAATACCATTTTAAAAGTGCTTCCCTGTTTTAAAAACACTGCATTTTTTTTTCTTGACTTATGATCATTTTTCTTCAATGCATTCATGCTTCTCCAAATGACTTCATCATCCCACAACATGGTTCTCCTGAAACAGGAAGGTAAGCTTGTATGCACTGCCTGGTGGAGAACTAAAGACAGTTAAGAAGCCCATCAGTCCGATAGCAATGCCTTAAACAAACAAATAAAGGGGAGGTAATGACAATGACTTTTGGTATTTTACGTTTTGACTCCACCCAATTAAATTCAATGGGAAAATGGAAATGTGGAAGAATTTTGAACCAAACAGAAGAGCATTTGTTACTGAGTTTGGTCATCTGCACCAGAGACGGGGGATAAAGAAATTACATTTCTGGTAAGGCCTCGCTATGGAATTTCCTGTAACTCATTCTTCCAAGTCAAACTGAGCTGGTTTGCTCAGTTCCACCACACTTCACTCCAAAAGATGCCATTTCCTGAGAAATGTTGGGTGAGCATCCTTTTTCTAGACTCAGAGTCAAATGATGTAGCCCCTCAATCAGTCTCTGTCCTTTTACATCTGTTTGGAAAACCATGCCACCATGCTGCTCCTGCAGTTAGAACTAAATCTAAGTGACGTTTCTTTGAGGTCATAAGAAGCTGGAAAGACACCAGAGTTGAAACTTTTGGATCTCTGAATTGATTTCTCTTACGAACAAAGAGCAGTCAGGTCAGGAAAAACAAATGGATGAAGACGTGTGAACACTAACTCCTTCTGTTCACTAAAGCCCTGATAAAAGGATTCTGTAGTTACTGTGGCTTGTATGCAATTTCTCACAAGTAAAACAATATGGAAGAGACTCAGTATTTGTTAACATGAAGAACCATTTAATGTTTTAAAATACACTTTGGATTAAAGCCAATGTTACTGAAAGGAATTGTCTGCAATTCATCATAACTACAGTGAAACAGTGTCATGGGTTTATAATCCAAGGAGCACCATTTCTGCCATTCAACTTTAAGTTATATATTCCTTAATGAACTTTACTGAAGCAGAAATGCACATCATATAGGTTAAGAGAATGAGAACACGAAGACAGCAAAGACGGCGTTCACTGTGATTCCCACTTTTAATTAGGCCAACTGGGAGTATTTTAGCATAACATATTTCAGCTGTAAAAAATACCACCTTTACAGATGCACCTCCCCTGCCAGGCATTTGCAATACTTTATCATCATGCTCAGGACTGTTAATCAGTGCTGAATACTTCATCACTGGAAGAAACTCAAAGCATTTCTTAAAGCACAGGTCATGGGCCCTGCACACTAAGTCCTTATTACAGACTGATGATCTTTGTAAAACAATAGTCACTCACTCTAGCAGGGATTAAAATCTAGGGAGGAAGAGCCATTTCCCAGCCATAGAGCAGCACGCTCTTCTGCTCATATTCTGATGCCTTACCTGATTCACTATCTGCAGTACACTTTCATCACAGATGCTGGTGTGGTTATGATAAAGGAAATTCATGTTACACAGTAACATTCCTTTGCCCATAATTTTCAGAAAGAGACACCAACTAGGGGGTCTTTCTTTGGGAAAAGAGAATCACAGACTGCCACAATGGCCCTAAGTGCTTTTGGAATATAGAAAAGGCAGTTCTATGAAGATGATAATGTTAATGCTTTCATTATTCTTCAAGCCCTACTGATGAATTCATCCCTGCATACGTATTAAATAACACTCTTACAATAATCATAATAAGTAGTTGTAACTCCTACCACTTAATCTACTACTCTAACCCCATAATGGAGACCGAGCTATAAAAAGGTTGGCAAACTTGCTGTAGAACTTAGTTACAGATGATAGATTTTTTTTCCAGGACTTTTTGGGTGGACCTGTGTATTAACCACACATTTCCATTGAACACCGCCATTGTGACCATCTGTTCAAAAGACTATCACAAATGAACACTAAGGTGATTCTGCAGAGAATTCAAGAAGCCAAGGAATAAATATTACCATCACATTACCAAGTCCCTAAGAGTGAGGAGAGAGAATAGATTCAATTTTCTTATCCTTTGATGTTATACTTTGTGTTGAATTACAGAATCTTGCAGGAGGAGAAAAAGAAAAAAAGAAAACTTTTGGAAATTGAGCCCTTTATTTATCTTTTTTGCAGTGTAACAGACAAACACTTGCCAGACTCTACCCTTATTACTCATACTAGGAGGAATTCAAAATGTCATTCCAGTTTAAAACAACTTTGAAAAATGAGAGCCTTGCGAGGATAGGCCAAAGCATTTAGATAAGTCAACTATGTAAAGATCATACATTTTTGTAAATCACTACTGGATTTGTATGATGTTTTTCAGATGAATTTAAGAATAATAAATGACTTGGAAATCTTAGGTCCAATTCTCCTGAGGGAATTTTGCCACTGAGCTAGTGGGCAAAAGGTCATATCCTTCATATATTTCCATAATCTGTGTGTTAAAGATCATGTAAGTCTCTGTGTTAGGAACTACATCTCCCAGCTACCCCAGCAAAACCAAAGAATATGCAGCAACCAAACACACTGATTTATTCTTTGGATATCCCTCTGACTTTTGGGGAGAAGCATTAACTGCTGCATTCCTGAGGACTCCTGTCCCATATAGCTACGAGCAGTGGGTGCTGGCATGAAAGTCCGACCAGCCAGTGCTAAGCTGCTGTGAGCTGCCTCACTTAAACAACTTGCAGTACGAAGGAGTGCTGTCGCACAGGTCTACTGCTGAAGAGTTACTGACAGATGCAGACAAACACGCACACAGCCCCATGGGGTGATGGAATGGTGATGTTGCTGAGGAAGTACCACAACCAACAGATTTCAACCTGCCTCTCTGTGATCTGCTGCCATTTTTAATTAGATAAATGTCCCAAACATTCCACATTAAGACAAAACCAATGCAAGCAGTAGTTCCATATTTTGAAGCTTTTGTTATTGTTTCCTGTGCTCCCTTTTAAGTGCTATTAAACATACACTTTTATGTGTTCAAGCTGTACCTACATCTGAAGAAGGGGAGCAGGTAAAGAGTTGAAGGCAGTTGTAGCAGAGTGCTAAAGCAAATGCAGAAGAGGAGACAGAAGTGGAGGCAGAACACATTTGTCCTAACAGCTCCCCTTGTCTACAAGAGCTGTTCATCTTGTTTTAAAAAATTCCATTTTCAGTGTTAGCAGAAAGAAACTCTGCACGTGCTTCATTACTATGGGAAGAAATGTAGAAAAAAGATCTGAGTTTAATGAGATTTCAGAAAATAAATATACATCTCGAGTTGTCTGTGTGGTGGTGCCTTTTAATGACTAACTTTTGGTGTATAAATATATATTGTGTTAGATACCATCTGAATAATGCACAAATTAAAAGAGGCAGAGGGTAAGTGCTTCACTGCAAAATTTCATTCTTCCTACAGTATAATATTTGTTGTTTGTTATCTTCTGTAGGCAGCAACTGATCATTATTTCCAGGATGTGCTCTGGGAAATCACGAAGTGTTTGTTTTAGATAATGATGTTTTGCATTCATAGCTACTTGTGACTTTCAGAAACTGAAATTAAAGATTCTGAAATATCTGGTATATCATTTTACAAAAATCTTTCATCACTAAGGCTTTTGCTAGCTTCAGTTTCATGTAATTGAACAAAATGTTCTGTTGAATACCTTGCAATATGGTTTAAGTTAAGCAGAGGATCACTTAGCTGAGTGGATGCAATCTTGTTTCATAACAGTCGAAGTACACTAACGACCTGCTCTCCTGACCTACTGAAGGTTGTATACTCACATAACTGAAGCTCCAAATCCCCTTAATAACTGAGAACAACAGCCTCATTTATCAAAAAACACTTGTGCAATTCCCAGTTCACTCTTCCAGTTAATAAATTGCTAATGAACTGACCACAGTCTTCCTTTAAGACTCTGTAGGATGACATTGTCCAAATGTAAACCATGAAAAATGGCAGCTTCTGGAAGGAGTTCATGGAGATTTTGGCCACATACAAGAGGCTCAATGCTTTCAAAAGAACAATACTGAATACAGGTTGGCTTCTAAAAACCCTTCTAGAACTTAGAGATCATTGCATCCTAAGAAGATGGCCAATCTCACTTTGTAGGTCCACTGCAAGGATTTATGCTCCTATTTTTTGTAATTTCACCTTGCCCTGATTTAGAAAAGCGTGCAACTTTTATCTTTAATAGCTTACATAGAGATAAACTTAATTCATTAGGTTTTGTTTTTTTCTCCAGTCATAAATAATGTGTTTTTTTCATTTTATGTCTCCATCTGGGGTCTTCATAGTTCACATTTTAGTCTATTTCTCCTCCATAGGTGGCTATTCAGCTTAGTGGAATTAGTGTCACTCAGTTCAAAAAGTTTGGTCAGTGAGGGTCAGGAGTCCAAAGCAGATAAACTCAGCCCAGAAGTGGCAGCAGAAACTCACTGTAATGGGCACAGGTCTGAGATCATAAGGCTCCAAAATGTGACAAAGTTTAGTGGTATTCAAATGACATTATCTTTGTTATGCCACTAAGAATATGTGTGTATATATATACACACACACACACAGTACACGTAGCAGCCCAGAATCAAAAAGTGGTCTCTGCCCAGGGAGGTTACCTTCCATACAAATAGATGAGGAGACAGGTAAATGCAAGAAGACCACAGGCAGACAAAGGTGCTACCTGCTGTATCATAAACTGTGATGTATTTACACTAGTGTAACTGCAGCCAAGTTATTTTGCAAGCATCACTGGAAATTAGAATTTTAAATATAAAAGCGTATTGTGAAGGCAGCCTTCTGAGACCTGATTAATGAAAAGTGCTCTCCCAAATATACCGGAATCACAAAATTTTAATACAATGTTTTTTCCCCTTGGGGGAGTTTTCAAAGTGCTATTCAAAAGTAGGCTCATTTTCCATAAATTCATAAAGGAACACGTGGACTTAATTCTTTCATCCTTTGCGCATTATCTTAGTACTTTCCCCTGATACACTTTTTGACTTGCTGCTTGGATTTATTAGCTCCTAATTAATTACATCTTGTTTCTCTGAGGTGTAATCATTGCTTGGGTCAACATTTTCAAGGGGATCTCACAGCTTTATAAGAGCAGTAGCCAACATGTTCTGATCATTACTTGCTTTGCTCTCCCCTTCCTTGCCAAGACATTTCTAGCTTTCTGCATTTTGCAAGTTAATTCAGGCACAGTGTGTTTCACCTTTTTTTTCCCCATCATCTGGGGATTGCTATATTCTCTCCTTTTAATTTAAAGCCAATCTCTAATCTTTATATTGACTTGAGCACACAAGAAGAGAGTCAATAAGGAAGTGGTGATGAAGAATAGGTGAGATTTTTCCACTTATGCGTTCAGCTAGTGGCTACACAGTTGGTCTATACAAAGATATCTCCCCAGAACTCCCCCTTCTTTCACCATACAAGCAATGAAAAAGGCCTGTAAACCTGCCGAAGTTCACACACCAGGTTCCTGCAGCATCTTCCTTTGCAAAGCAGATATTTACAAGCGTTGCAGAAAAGCACAGAAGGCAACTGTAAAACCCTCCAGCTATCCTAGGAGATCTGTGGCCATGGTTACACAGCTGCTTTAATCCAGCATAAATCTAGTCTGCCAATGAAATGGGGTACTTCTAAATTCACCTTTCGATTAAACAACTCCTCCTCATTGCCTCTCCAATGCTGGCTGTAGCTGTCCCAGGGTTGCACAGTGAGTATGACAAGGGAACCAGTACAGCTGCAAAGTAACAGCAAATGAAGAATATTCACTTTTGGTCAAATTATATCCCTGATCTAAATCACTGCATAGCTCCAGAAGCACTACTGCTGGAGAATATTGGGTATATGCAGCTGACATTGAAGAGCAGGGGCTGAAGATACCACTGGATTTAGCAACAACAAGCTGAAAATGATCTGAAAACAGGTATGAAGCTGCCTGGTCTTCTGCTTCCAGGGAGAGACTTGATAGCTTTGACATTTGCATTAACTTCTCATGTTTTATTTGCTATTTTCCCAACAAAATGAAGACACTACTAAGTACATGACCTGAGCAAGTGCCTAACACTGATCCATAAGAAAGTTATTCAGTTCCAATGACATTATATTACTTTTGTTGCCTTTGTGGCCTAGAAAAGGAACAGAAACCACTGGCTTTAGTTGCAACAAATATACCTCTTTCCCAAATGAGAAACTGCAAGTGGTCAACTAGCAGTAACCAGTCATCAGCAAACTCATCTACTGCAAACAATAGTGGACAACAGAAATCTCTAATAGCCACAATGAACCCCTGTTGGTTTCCACAAAAATCAATAGAATCCCACTTTCAAAGGATCAGAGCACAGGATTTGACACCAAAGGATAACCCATAATCTCATATTGACTAGAAGTTACTTTAAAAATGGCATCAATCATTCACTCTACCAAAATTAGCAAGTAATACCATTAAGGTGTCTTTGACCTTGCTCCCATTACTGACAATGAAAACATTTGCTCTAAGTCTCTGTCTGCCACCGTGGTGCAACATCGAGCACACAATAACAAATACTGCAAAAATCTTAGATCCAGTTAAAAAGAGCTTAATTTGTTGCTTTCGCATATGCATCACTATCAAAAAACTCAAGTCCAAAAATGTTAAAGGTACCTCCACCATGTGAGCTCAGAACCTCAAAGCTCCAATACACCTTTACTGATTCAAGGGGCAGTAAAGTCTACTGGTGTTATGTGAGAGTCTTACACAAACTATTTAACACCTTGCTGGAATATGACCACATTATTCACAAAATTGATTTATTCAAAGAAAATATTACAAGCGAAAGCTTTTGCTGTTGTCATTAAAAATTGACACTGAAAATAAAACATTTGGGACTTACAAGGTCCCATGATCTAGGCTTAAAATTGTAACCCATGCTGAAATAATTAACTCTTAGCCCACAGGAAAATAATTCCTATATTCTCAATTTAAATATCAGGGAGAAATATTTTGTCAGCTTTCATGATCTCTAGACAGTTAGGGTACACAGTGTTAAGGAGCAGGGTGAATCTTTTTCAAGCTCCAGGATAAAGAATCAGCACTCAAACAGAATTCAGAAGGAAGCAGTGTATATGCTTCCAGTAGAAAAAATCTAATATAATTTTCTTCCATAGGCGTATGTTTTAATTTTGTTCTCTTCTTGTGCCTATGTACAAGGAGTTAATGTTACACAAGTACAGTTACATAATTAAAAATATTAACAAAGCAGAATTTTATAAAATGATATGAAAATGCCTTAAAGTGTATAGCCACAAATGTATAGCCACAAAGGCACAAACACAAGAAATAATAAATAATTTGAATTAAAACTGCATATATTTTAAAGCATTGAGATGTTACTGCTTCCCTACTGCACCAACTCACAAAGCTGGCTAAAGAAACCTGGATAATTTTAAAGAGCAAATCTGGTGTTGCCCAGCAACAGCACACCCTGTTAGAAAGGATGCAGGATGTTGGAAGATTTAATATTAGGGAATTGTGCTTGCAAGGGGAAGAAGAAGAACAAATACAATTTATTCATACAACATCCATAAAATTGGAACAGCTTAAAAAATAATAATCAGATGGAGTGATCATCCTAATATTAATCTTTGTATAGTAGAGCTAAGTAAAAAGTTATTGCCTGGAACCAATGAGTTAGCATTACAGTTCATTAAATGACACTGATGTTTGCACTGCCCCAACATGATATGATGAGAAAAGAAGGCAGTGCATTTTATGAGAATTTGAGAGCAATCTCACAGCTGAAGACTTCACTTCTGGAACTGACCTGGATCTTGCTAACGTGACAACTGCATAAGAACGAAGGCCTTCATGCTTCCCCCTGAGCTGGAGAAAACCTGACATCCTCTGAGAAAGTTCCTTAGGCAATACACGCTTCACCTCTGCTTTGGTTGCAAAGAAGCACCTCTCCTATTTCATTTATTCTCAGAGTAGCAAGTTCTTTTTTGGGTTAAAGGATAAGTCGTGTGATTTCTTTCCACTCTGGATAAGTCTTCCATAACATTCTTTTCGGGACAATACAGGACAAATTGTGCAAAGATACTTCTACTCACAACCCCCAAAAAAGAGCTGAGGACACGAGGCTGACCACAAGGCCTTTCTTCCTTCAACTGCTCTGAAATGTGCTGTCTTTAGTCACTGCCTTCTACGTAGAAACTCTTCTTGCTCCCCCTAGACATAGGATTAAGTAGATATTTGAAATGGGCTATAAAGTCATAACTGTGTGGCATTTTATCAGCTCAGTTAGAAAACAGAGGAGAGATTTTCTTAGAAATAAACTATCAGACTGTAAAAAGTACTCCTGAGGAGATGGACATGAACTTCTGCTTGTCAACGCGCTGTTGAAACTGAATCATTAGGACTTATAGAATGGTTTGGGTTGGAAGGACCTTTAAGGTCATCTAGTTCCAACTTCCATGCTATGGGCAGGGACACCTCCCTCAGTAACAGGTTACTCAAAGCTCAATGCAAAAACTGTTGCTATAATGTTTGATTCTTGGATTCCTACTCCCAAAGATAGAAAAATTTGGCAACTGCTTTGATCTTCTCTATGTTCTAAAGGAGAATGTAAAAATACTCTGTTGCTTTTGCAATATAAAACTCAACGTATTAAACAGGAGTGATATCTTCTTGCCTATTAAGCAATTGGTTGCATGAGAAACCCGTCTGACAGCACTTCTCAGAGAAGCTGTTCTCTGGGTGACTACCTTCGGTATGACCCAGCTAAACCCTCAGGTTGTCAGAAGCTATTTACATCAAAAGACATCAAACTTCAGTTGAAAATACAAAACAAAAACCCTTCAAGAGCCTGCTATCCCAAAATGACAAGGGAAAAAAATGTAGACTAGAATAAAAAAGTATAAATATTTCATAAAAATAAACATTTCATTAAAAATTCATACTCATAATTCCTCTTCCATCCTGGGAAAGGGGTTTTAATTAAAATCTATAAAGCACAAGTGTAAGGTGAAAGCCAGAACTGGTATTCCTGGGAGCAAAAATAAAACAAGGGCTATAAGGAAAAAATTCCCAGGGAAAACATACGATCAAAGTAATGCCATGGTGAGGATTTGACCTCTCTGATTCCCCCCTTTAAAAATTAAGAGAACCTACATTTTCACTCTCAAAAGTCACAAGAATTCAGCACATTCCTCTAGGTGGTGTTAGGATTTCACTGAATCCTTATTTTCCAAGTGCTGGGATGGCTGCTGGAAGGAAGGCTTCCTTACACCAGAGTAGTACCAGGCACTTGACTGCGTGCTCAGCTACATAGATCAAGGGGAAATTGTGCTTCATAGAATGCTGATCAGTGCTGATATTTACAAAAGGGATCGTGAGGACACAGAGCTATGTCATAATCCAGACTAAATCTTTTGAGAGAAAGCAGGAGAAACTAAAATACAACAATACTGGAAAATATTAGTCTTCACTGTAAGTAGAGATGTTTACTATCCATTTCTTGGCCCCAGCTTCAAAAAGTGTATTTACTTCGTAGAAATGTATTAAAAACATTTATTCTACAAGTTCTTGCAATGGTTCTCAGCTACATAGTTCTGGAAAGAAAACTGCATGGTGTCTTTATGACCATGTCTTCCTGACCTGTGTCAGAGATGGTAAGAACTGAGATGAAGGCACTGCAGAAGATGTGAGGTTTTCCACAGATGATACCATGCTAATTTCCAGCTGTTCAGAGTCTGATTCTGGCTCTTATGAAAAACAAACAATTTCTTTTTGGATGAGAAAAACTTCTCTGGAAATGTAGAATAGAGTTGCTGCAAATTATATAAACCACAAAATAAACAACTGGCTTAAGACTATTCCAAAACTACAATCTTTGCTAGAAAGCTTTTGAGCAATCATAATCTCTTTGAATATGTCACTAAACCAAAGACTTGGAAGTCTACCCATGGCAGAGTATTTTAAATAGTGCACATGGATTACAGTTTAGAAATTCATAATAATACATTAAAAGTATTTTCCAAATTTATTTTAGTTGCAAATGTGGAACATATCTCCAAAATGAAATACGTAAACGATGGGGAAAGGTTAGATGTGTTCTACAACAGGCTCCTCAGAAAAGCAGAAATAGGAAACCTAGCATCACTTCCTTCAACAGGAGTGGACTTTCGAAAGTATCTGCACATGGGAACTTCTGAGTCACTGCCTGAACACCTGGAGTAAAGACCAGGTGAGCCCTGGAAGCACAGATGAGGGTGATTTACCCATGCAACAAGGCAGGTAGTCTGAGCCCACCCCTCTTAGACCTCATTTTAAGGGCCAACTACCACAGGAGGATCTCTTACTGGAGATCCCTGCTTTGTGAAATCTTTCTACAAGCCTAGATCTTTACCCATGCAACAAGGCAGGTAGTCTGAGCCCACCCCTCTTAGACCTCATTTTAAGGGCCAACTACCACAGGAGGATCTCTTACTGGAGATCCCTGCTTTGTGAAATCTTTCTACAAGCCTAGATCTTCAGATACTGGTGAGTTGCGTTGGTTTTTTTTGTAAGACCTTCTCATTTGCACATGTCCAAGACTGGTCCTGCTGCCTTTACAATTAAATTGATGCAGAAGATACCCATAGAAAGAAACTAAAAAGAGCTGTTTCAAAGTAACTATTACATGATGTATCAAAGATATTCTATTCCTCAGCCATATAGCAGGCTGGCAAACCAGAACATGCAACTTTTGTCAGATACCTTAACTTGTGCTACCACAGGGAGTGACTGATGTCAGCTATCTGCTTCATGAGTCCACCATTATCATTAAACCAATCCAGCAAAATCTTACCAGATACTCTGAGAAACACCCTAACCCTAATCCAATTTACCTAACAGGCCAGCTCACATTCTCCTGATCATTCAGCAGAGACTAAAGGATGTTTTAGCTACAATTCTGAACACATTCTAAATTTTAATCTCCTTCAGAGAGATCTGTGTGCGATGAAAAAGGAGCTTGTTGCCCTTTTCAGTTTATAATGTCACCAGAAATTAGGTCTATTTAACAGATGTGGAATTCATCATTTCAGCCTTTAACTTGCATTAGAAAGTCACCTTTCTGATGACTGATCCCACTGCGTGTTGTATTCGCTGCAAGTACCAAGGGAAAACATAAAAACAATTTTTCTCTGAAGAAAGTCTCACCTTCTTTATAACTAGAGAAAGAAGTCTCTGAAATTATGAAGAATATATAATATTATATATAATAATCATATTAAATAGGTATAAATAAAATGTTTATAAGCAGTTTAGCAGAACTTTTCTAAGCAATATAAAGTTAAAGTGCAACTGTTTTCTAATTCAAAACCCAGACCATCAGCTGAACTGCTTTATCTGACTGATCCCTGCTCACTGGAGCCAGCAGCAACCAGCCACCTCTCATCACTGCCAGAGCCCATCTAACCATTTTAAGAGAGATGCCTCATTTGTCTGTTCCACACTATCCAAGTTCCTTTTATGCTGAGAAACATCATGCTCGATGACTGAACAGAGGACAGTTAAATCATCACTTCCTGATAAGCAGGTAAACTACAAACCAACTCCCATCACTTCTCTACCTAAGTTTCCCCATCTATGAATTAGGAAAAATAGGAAGGAAACAAATTATGCACAGTATTCTCAATTAGCCAAGAACTTGATCCACACGCATTTTTTTGTGAAAATGATATTTAATGCCCTTACTTAAACCTGTTACCAGCACCACTGAATTTGATATGATCCCAGGAAGTTTTTCCTCTCTTAGACTGCTAAGTTGAAGTGCTGCCCCATGAATTCTTGCTGTTCAGTTTCTTGCTACTTGCCCCAACACAATGGGAAAACTGTAGAAGATTCTTTAAGAAGGACATGTACTCCTCTGTAGACAAAGGCAGGTCTAGACTAGGCAATAATCCAATTTTTTGTTTCAGAGGGGAGTCTGAAAATATGCAGTCATTACTCACTGACAGCAAGAACTATTGTTTCCCTAGATTCCTCAAAAGTAAGGCAAACTCAAGCTAAACTTCTTGTAGCTGAGAGTATTTCAGTAACATGTAAGGTGACCATAATTAAACCAATTTTGATTTCCTCATATTCCCTTACACAAATGTAAAGCACAAAAATTCATTAGACATGAGGGAAACAAGTCTGATATATGAAATATTTACATGAAAGCTTTGGCCAAAATAATATATCCCCAATTTCCAAAAGCAAATTAGTTCTTCTCCATTATTGCACTGCATTTCATTTACATATATACCAGGTCTTTGCAAAATAATCACAACAATCCCCTCAGCTTTGTGAAATAAACATTAACTAAACAGAAATAACATCAACCTGCAACCTCAAACTGAACAGGAGAAAGAACAAAATTTAGTGAAAGTCAATTCTGATACACTTACAAACTTCCAGGTACCTAACAAGTTTCTACATTCATGAAGTTGTGATTAGTCATGCAAAAAACTAAAATTAAACAATTTCAAGTTTTGCAGCAAATCAGGAAGCAACTGAAATCAGTGGGCTAGATCTCTGGGTGACATGAATCAACTTGGGACTAACTTCTAACTGAAGTTAAAAAAGAGACCACCAGCTGAAATAAATTCACATACTACTATTAACAAAAACCAGTGGTGTTACTCTGATTTACACGCACTGAATAACTGTTCCCATGTTATATACCAAATAAAATAAGAACAATATTCGGATATATTTCTAGGAAACCACTAGTGATGAGCCAAAGAGCTTTATTTTTCAACACAGTCTAAAACTGCTCTAGCTGTTTGAAATGCAGCAGGGCCTTGATTTTGACATTGCCTTTTTCCCAAGCTCAAGTATCATTGACTTGATGAGGCTTTTTGCCTAGATCTGTCTCCAAAGTCAGTGTCTGCATAACATGAAGATACCAGTTGCATTCATATCACATTTGTATCAGCTCTGTACTAAGCTAGGAGGTCAGTCTCTGCTGAACACATGTAATTATTTAAGAGGGAGAGGAAGCAAAGTCCTGAGGGTAGATCAGACCAGGAGTGTGGTGCTAACTCACCATTAACCCTCTGGAGGAGGAGATGGCTCTTTCTTTCCCAGCTCCTTTTTCATTTGTAAGATTGTAAAAGCACATGAAAGCTACCCCTGAGCTTCAGGGTGCACACCTCTATGACCTTCCTAGTTGTCCAGCCTTCATGAAAGTAAAATAACTTATGTTGAATAAGAGACTTTAACTTGCAAGCCTAAAGAACATGTTAGAGAGTTCATAATGATTTTTCATAGTCCAGTAGCTTAATGGAGAAAGGAAACTGCATGATGCAGCTGTATTCATTAGAAATGAATTTGGGGTCTCCTCAGACTCTCACATTGCTTCATCCAGGCCCTTTCAGCTCAGTAAAAAAAAAAAAACAAACAACAACCATCCTTCCATCTCATTGCCCACCTGTCACATCCCTTCACTTCTGCCAAAAGGGCAAAGGGAGAAAAGCTGCTTTTAGCAGTGAAACTGCCCCCTTTTTTCATTCCAGCTAGGCCTTTTTATACCTGCTGCCAGGACTGTTACTCTGACTTTTTTTGTGCCTAGTATAGACAAAAATAAATTTATAGTCCTGTAAGATATCTTTCCTCAAGGGTTTCCTTTTTCTGATTCATAGGAGTATTTTCAGACTCCCAGAAATTGCTACAATGATTGGGACCCCAGGCAAAAACTCAGTATTTCCTTGACAATTTACCTTTCATATCTTTTGATCTTCGCTTTTTTGGAAAAAGAAGAAAGTATGATTGTGTTCATGTTACCAGTTAAAAAAAGGCACTTATTTTCCCTCTTATCCTGTCTGAGAAGATATCTCTTCTTATAAAAATCAAGCTCTACTTGAATCTCTCTTCCAGAATAGCAGTGAGGTTTGTATATACACATTACTGTAATAATGTCAAAGTTCAATCATACGCAGAGTTTATTAGATTTTCTTTTATTCATTCCCTTGAATTATTCATTGACTAGCTATAATTTCCCAAAGAATAATTTCATAAAGTGCTGCAGCAATAAAACTCTCCATATATAGCACACCAATGTGGATGGTATTTATGATGTACTCAAAGAAAGATCAGCTTGTTACATTAATCATGTAAAAGTATTGAAAAATTATATTTAATTATTTCTATTTGAAAATAAAACCTGCACAGAGCATTAAAGCTTGCATGAAATCTAGAATTAAACTTCATACAACATTTCCTGCAACAATATACATAATTATTCAGTACTTCCAGAGCTTTGTCTGGTGTACTGTAATCTCTCATCTCATTTTCTCTGAATTGTGTTTTAATCTTTTTCATTTTGTACATTTTGCATAGTACATTCCAGATTTAAGGAGGAGGAACTGGAAGACATAAAAGCCCTACTTTTTGATCAGTATGATTCAAATAGCAAGATAGCTCCTTCCTGAATCCCATTTCTGATTCTGGAAACCCTCAGAACCCCTGGAATATCAACACAGTTTCAAGTACTTCTTGTACTTATCATAGCCTCTGCAATGATAAGTTACGCATGCTGAACACTGATGTTGGCAAAACAGGGTGCAAACACAGCAAGTTCTTCAAGAGTTCCACAGATATCCTTCAGGGCTACCTGCAATGCTTCCTGTCCATTCAGGAACTGCACGAAGGCAGCAAAGATGGGATCTACTGCAGTTTGCCACTAGAACTCTATTGGCATAGAATGTAAGCAGCAGTAGAAAGATTGGTAAATCCTTTTGAGAGATACTCACTTAGAGAATGAGTGTTCTCCTATATTCGACACTGCAGAGCACCAAATTACAAATGCATTTCAATTTGACCTTCCCAACAATTACACTTTCCAGGCTATACTATCCTCTGCCTGAAAAGAAAAGGGATGATCAAGTCTGAACTTACTCTACAATCAGCCAAAATGCAGAAGCTCTGCTTAGTACTTCTGGAGGGCTCACATATACTGTGAGCCAAATCATGCTTTCGGGGGCTTGAAAAGCTAAATACAGGGTACAAACGTAACCAGCATTTCATTAATGTGAAATGGAAAATGAATGACTGTGATCCTTGATGAATCAGAGCATAGTGCCATAAAGCTTTACCTGTGCCAGGGCTGCAGGATCATTTCGTATAGTCAGTTCTTGAAAAGCTGGAACCTGCAAATAAATAAATGTTTTCAACTTAAAAATAAATCTATGAAGAGATAATGTCATTATCAACTCTAACAATCCAAGTACATGCATTTATAGAATATATAAGCCCACAGATACATAAATGAAGTTTTTTTATCATTAGTTTAGGGTCACTATGAAGGATTCAAAGAAAAAATAGTTGGTATAATACCACCATGCTCACATTTCAGCTTTGAGATTAATAACTTACTTGAAAATGCTCAGCCTACTGTATATGATCCACCCTGTAGTGTTTCAGATGATTTTGATTCTCTTCATGCAGAAACCTTTTAGCTAATCATTTTCATCTCTGTGTGTCAATAAATCTTGCATCTCTAGGGCAATGACTTTTACTCAGCAAATGTTAAGCAGAAATAAAACTGCCCAGAACACTCTAAGCATGAGAATTTCAATAAGAATTTAGCAATATATTGATCTACTTCTCCCCCTTCTGACTTTTCATTACTATGCCACTTTCACCTCCTGAATTCAATAAGATAAAAAAGCTAAAACAACATGTGACTTATAGGCTTTGGCTACTCAAATGATTTTTGAATGGCTTCTTCTCCAACAGCAAGCTAAAAAAAACCCTTCCATAACACTAGAAGTACTAGAAATGGTCAGTCTACTCTCTCATAGAAAAGTTGGCAGTCACAGTGAGCAACCTTAGATAGAGACAAAAAAAGGAAAAATTAGACTGAATAAATGAACAAAAAAAGTCATGAAAAGACATGTTCCTATGGTTTAAGTGTAACACTTTAGTGCCCTGCACTTCCTCATAGAAGAAATTCTGTTGCCTTAACTTCCTCTGACATCTGTTGCATTCTCCTGTTTACTTCCTTCTGTGGAACAGGGAACTGATGACATATCAGTAGATTAATTTCTCTAATATGCTCTTTCAGTTCTACCAAGTAACAATATTGAAGACAGCACCACCGCAGATGTATGTTCAGAAGCATTATTGTGATTCTAGCAATATTATGACAGCAAGAAGAGTACTTGAAGAAAATGAAAATACCTTAGTATTCAAAGTCAAAAGGGAATCACCTATGCTTTCACAGAAGGATTGGCATCTCGTGTAAGACTTATTTTCATGTGATGAAAAACATCCGAGGCCCATTCTTTACAGATTCCATCCAAATAACTTTATTTGCAACTGCCTGCAATTAAGAAATGCATGACTGACTGTAACAAGACCTTCTCCACATAACTCAAGGTAGACAGCAGAACAGATACACACCTTCCTTTGATAATCACTCTCAGTTATATTTCTGATTTACGCTGTTCAAAGTGCCTTTGAAAAATTTGTTATGGAATTACTGCAAAAAAATCAAGTATTATAACTAATCTAATAATATTAAATATTGTACTGGCAGTGCCTCAGGCATTTTTATAACTCCCCTGTGAGTTCATTCTGTTCAGCTAGTGACAAAAAACTAAGCCAGGTTAAAAGAAACAGTTGTGAAAGCCATCAGTAAGAGAAAGGACAAAAGCATCAAATTCCACACAATGTTAAGAGCCATGCTTTCTACTGGAGGACAACTGAATAGCTGGTGCCATTGCTTGGGGGCACTGAACATCACATACAGGGCGTTAAGAGACTTCCAGGCTAAAATTCAAGACTGTTTATTTGGCCGATGAGTTGAAAAAACATCAGAATTCCTTGTGCTGCTTGTCCTCCTGGTGCCCCCTTAGTTACCTGGTCCTGCAGTACCAACCAATGGTGTTTTGTTTTACTTTTTAATGTAAGCCACTGTAACAGAGCAAGGTTAGAAGGTTGCTATGCATTCTGTTTGAATCTGTGAATCCTTCCTCCAAGCTTTTCTCAGTGTGACTACCAGCTTCGTGTCTAAGAAGTTTTATCTTTCCATTCATTTACATACTCTTTTCTCCTCTTTCTTATTCCATACAACACTCCTCTCTTCCCAACACTCCCTTCACACTGATAACACTAATATCAATTTATTATAATGGTTTCCAGCTTTTTTTCCATGCATGGAAATATTCTACACCAGGGATGTAGACTCCAATAAAGTTTTGGCATAACTCGAAGAGGCTTTATGCTTTAGTTGGCCCTTAGAATAATTCACAGATAACAGAGCCCACACACTGCCAAGTGAAACTATTGACCTATATTACTGACACTGTACAATAAATACCTACCATGTTTTTGCAACTCAATCTCAGTTTACCATCAAGAACTAATTCACTTCCCTTGCTATCTTCCCTGCTTGCCTCTCCCCCTGCCAGAAGAGATGGCCAAGGTCTCCAAATGCTTAGAGATGACTGAATTATCTTCTTCCAGAATCTCCTGGAGTTAGTTAGCTGGAAAACAACTAATACCTACTAATGGTTTACAGAAAGCTTTATGTTAGACTTCTCCAGAGGCCTTTGGATTATCCAATGTTTGCTCACATATGAATGAAATGTACGCCTTCCATACTTATTTCTACTTACTCCTCCACCTTTCTTCAAACCACAAAAGCTGCAACAGGCATCTTAGTTACAGAATGGCTATGCAGGATAGTATATCAGAGATGCACAAGGGGGGCAAGGAGTGGTTTTCAGACAGATTTACAGATAAACAACTGAGCCCAGACAAAAGTTGATAACCTATAAATCCACCTAAGCTGTAACAGGAACAGTATGACTGATCATTCTCTGCCACAAAAAAAAAAAAAGGTTTTGGGAGAAGATCCATTTTCTGTTTCAGGGCAGACTTACCCGAGCAGGTCAAGATCCAAGATTTACACTCTTATGGTAAATATAAACTTCAGTGTGACAAAATAAAAAATGAAACCAACAGAAAAAAAAACACTCCTTAAAGATAAGTGATTCTTGGAAGAAATCAGCTTTCAGAACCCAGTGGATGTTAACCCTGTTTGTCCTAACACAACGGCAGGACATGTACCAACAGGGTCACCACGTAAAGATTCACAAAGGTTCCCCCAAGCACTCTTCCAGCAGTGCTTCATGCAAACCTGTACACTAGTTCATAAACTTTGTAAGTTACCTGCTTAGGAAAGACCAGCAATGCTCTTTCTTTGTTCTAGTTAGAAATGAGAAAATGAGCTTAGAGTTGTTTTAACTGCATTTAAAGAAAAACTTGAGTATGTTTTCTAGCTTATCTGATAAGAGATTTCAGCTGTCATTTTCATAATAATGAAGATGTCCAAATAAAAGAAACAGATTTTGGTACACCAATATTTTTTTATAAGAGGTGATACAGTGTGAATAAATCCAAGTGATAATACTTAACATGTCTATCTCAAATAGAAGGTAAACTCTTCAGAGTTCCAGGTGCACTGAGGATTTTTCAAGGTTACACTGTAAATTCTGAAACTTCACCAGAATAAAAATGCAAATAATTTAAAATTCGATGCAGAGTCATTCACAGATTACTCTCATAATATCTAACAAATGGAAATCATGTAAATGGCCGTGACAGTGGACTTCTTAAAAATGTAAATTTAGGTACAGTTTTAGCAAGATTGATTGTGCTTTACTTAGCTACAAAGTCTAGTTGTTCCCCATGTGCATCCCTTCTACAATTAGGGAGAGGAACATCCTAATTAGAAATAACCCTGCCAAGGGCAAGTGTCAAAGAAAAGCAGGAAGAAAAAGCTCCACCCCTCATCCCCCAGTTGCCATGAGTCAGTTAGCAATGACATAGACCATTTTCTTATGTCAAGACAGAATGCTAATCTTCTCCACACCTGTTTGTTTATCATCAGTTACAAGTGACACAATTCCCTAAGCACACTGTCACTGCACAAAACCTGCTGGCTGTTAAACCAGGATACTGCTTCAGCTCACAGGATACACTTCACACTGACTGAGCTGCAAAGAAACAAGCTTTGGATCATGTAATGTTGCCTAACCTCACACTCTCTTAGTGGAAAATCATAGAATCATATAGGGGTTGGAAGGGACCTCAAGAGATCAGAGTCCAACCCCAATGGAGTTCTTTGGTAATAAAGGCCTACAGGCAAATACCTGGAGCCAAACAGAGAAAGCCAGGATTGTGCTCTTAGCACATAGAAGCTTCTGTGCTTTATTTGGTCTCCTTGATAATTATAATGCAATGTATCAGTTAGGTGTGATCCCTGGTGTCTTCTGCACCTGAAGAATATTTTCTGACATTTAAGTCAAGCTAAATATGAGTGTGTTAGTGACAGTAATGAACTCTATGCTCAGAACTATATTAAAAGCAGGTTTCCTAGGTTGGGTTTTATAAATTCCATTGCAAATGTGGACCTAGCAACAGAATTGGATCTTTTTAAGTTAACACCATACCTGGTGACAACATTTCAAGACCAGAATAAAAAAACTCAAAGGCATCAGGGTAAAAAAAAAGTAAAAACTTGCACTTTACATGCTACTTCACAACACAGCGTTTTGTGAGAAGTACAAAATAAGTTCTGCCATCTACAAGACAAAGCTTTGGGAATTTCAAGTTCTTATTTCCTAATATTTCTTAGTACTTTTTTTCCCCCTCCTTGTTGTGATAGTTTCTCTTGTCCTCTACAAAAGAAAAGACACCAGAAACCAAGCAGTTCACCGCTCTACTTTGGATCTAAAACTGAATCTGAATGGAGGTTGGTGGTCCAGGAAGCTCTTCACAGCATCACAGTCAAATGGAGATGTTTGAGAAACTATTTTTAAAGATAGTTCTTCCCACCTAGATCCCACAGTCACAATATTTTGGATGTGTATTAACCAGGGACTGGTTTGAAAATAAAGTGGTCTAATTCTAAATGATGTATATTGGGAATTAAACTGTTTTTTGTTGGATTTTTTTATAACTTGGATTTTATAAAACACGAGCACAATGGTGAGAAACAATTAAATCAATCACACATAAAAAAAGATTAAAACTTCTCTCTATTGTACAGTGCTCTACTGCAGTCCTCTATTGTTCTATGACTGCTCTGTCACAAGTCTGGAATATGTTCAGCATCCCACCAGAGCCAGTCTGATCAGGTCAGATTCTTGCTGTCCTTCTCCTTGTTCTTCCCTACCTTGGGACTGACCACACCTATGCTATTCCCCAGACTCTCGTGATTTTGCTGCTCAAGCTGGATGAATAACTAGGATCCTTGTTAGAAGCCTGGGGAAAATTAATTTGCTTTTGTTAACAGAACAAAACATTTTCAGTATGATCATGTTCAGATAACCTTAGCTAGAAGCACTCCAATTTATCAGCAGCATTTTACAATCTATATTTTTTCCACAACAGTAGCATTAAATATACGTGTACTCATCCAAACCACATTAGCCCAGGCTGTGCCAGGCATAATATATCCATTCAGTAACAAAATAAAGTCCCTGTTCCAAAGAGCCTACAGTCTAAGCAGACATGAGAGAAGATAATGACACTTCTGCAGAAAGAAAATGAAGCTGAAATTCATAACTGTACACAACTGGTGTTAAGATATAAATAAGCTATCACAGGTATGGAAATAGACAAAGATCTTCAAAGCCCCCCTCCAGCCTCGGCCACAAGGCTTTTCCTTGTGAGTAAACTGCACTATGGTTTACTAAATTGCACTGTGACATTTTTAAATCAAGTTATATTTCAATCACACACAAGCATAACATTTTCTCCAAAAGCAAAACCAACTGTTCTTCTGACAACACACTATTCTTTAATGACAATTTAAAGCTGAACTGCAACAATCCAGGGCTGCCTTGATATCCCATTTACTCATCTTTTCCAAAAGCAATCCAGACTTCCTCCTTCAGCTGAAACTGCTGGTGGATTTCTCAGAAACAAAATAAAATGTTGACATTCAAACTGAGATCTGCTCATCCTGAAAGTAGGCATGAACTAACAGCTCCAGAATATTTGGAGATGTGCCTGAAAACTTTGCTCAGGAGCTCCAAGACAGCAATGCTAACATGCCAATATGATACCGTGAGGGGAAACAGTTTTTATTTCATCGTTATTTACAAATTGACTGTGCCAACTCCAAGTCTGTTGAAGAAGTAAAGGAAGGTCTCAGCATTATGTGAAACACGGTGCCTGGAGTGGCCTTACACCCAACTGCTATAAGGCATTAACTCAAGGGAGATCAGTAACAACATACCCTGACAGCACTGGAGTCTGGAGCTTATAAAACCCACCAAAATGACAGCCTGAAACCATAACTGGCAGAGAATAACAAAGGTTATGTTACTCTTATTACAATTTAAAAATAAACTTGTTTGGTTTACGTTTATTGGAAAAACAATGATACTTTATTTATTACTATTTTAAGGACTTGCATCTCTCTTTGCTTCAGTCAATAGGGCTACATTCAGATGAGAATTTGTGGGTTTCTTTTGGTTTTTAAAAGGGGGAAATTATTCACGTGCCGGATGAGAAAGCGTACAGCAGCCACTGCAACATGTAAAGCCTTCGGAAATTAACAGAAGACAAAAGGGAAAGACAGCACAACGCTGTATTTTAACAGTGGGAGGTCAATTACTGCTTCCTGTTAACAAAACATCTTCTGGAGGTGTCTTTGTCTCCTCACGCGCACACGGTAGCTGCCCAGTTTCAGGTCTCTTTCCCTTTCATGCAGCTCAGAATTTCAAACAAAGCTCACCTGGAAAGATGAATGATCTCTATTTCATAGAATTAAAGGCATTAATACATTTTTTCACTACCATCTTTGTTATTATTAATTAGGGTTCCTTCACTATTCAGCAAATTCTGCAGCTTTCATCTGTGCATGTTTTAAAGTTCATCTCTGAGAAAGAAGGCTTCTTTATGTAAAGGAACTCCCTTTTAAAGTGGTTTGAAGAAATACATATTACATGTGGCACAGCATCAACAAATTTGCTGAGGTATACACTGCTAGCTCATGCCATCTGTAAAACACCAAGTACATTTGGCATTATTAGACTCAAAGATTGCTTTCCCCTAGCTGAAAAACTTGAAGTTCTCCCCTGGTTGCTCTGTTTGTCAGAACCCCTGAAGGTTGCATATGGCCATACAACAGTACCACCAGCATTCAACATTAAAACTGTGAGCCAGAAATTGTGAAAACAGAGGCTCTGAGTAAGTGCTAAAGAACACTCAATTGAAAACTTCAGGGAAGTCTTGTTTTTGGGTACATGTAATGAAACAGAAACCACAACAATGACAGCAGAGTACCAAGGTCTCAGGCTACAGCAAGTGCAGATTTGCCAAAGCACAACATCCATATGCACAGAAAAAAGGAAAGAATCTGCTTACCTTCAGAAGGCCTTAGGTACATTGGGATCTCCACCAAGATCCCCTTGTCTCCACTGCCAACCCTTAAATGAGGCCTGGGAAGGGGTGGATCCTAGTTCCACCCCTTCCAGTCACTCAGGTGCATTGCATGTGCCTGAGCTCCCCTGGGTTGGCCCTGCCTTCCCACCAGGTGCTCCATCATTGCTTCAGGCTGTGACTTAGCATTTCCACTATAGCATGCAAGGATTCAGTTTGCACACAGATCGTATTTTCCTTTTCTTCTCTTTTACTAAGAGGCTACTTTGGATGCAATGCATAATCACAAAATCCCTACTCTGTTTGCTACTAGAAACCCTTAGGATTTATTAAGACAATGTCTCTACTTTCTACTTATGGTTCTTTTTTTCTCCTTACACATTTACATCTGGTATGATGCCAGGAGCCTCTGTGATTGCCAAAAGATGGGAGGAAGGATGTTTAAGGTAAAGCACTCCATTAGTAAGTCTGTCATCTGCTTTGCTAATCTGCCATGTGGAGTCTCCACAGAGAGCTCAGGTCAGGCAGAAAACTTGGGGTTGAACAGGACATGCATATCGTGAGTAACTCTTCCGACATACCATCTGGAAAATATGAGATGTTTCAGTACATTAAATCAGTGGGGAAACTATTTACTTCTGTTTTATTAGATTTCTGCCAACTCAGGGCACTGTAGTAGTTCAGCAATCCAATGGCCAAGGGGCTCGGGGAAAGGGTTTGGTCAGAGGCAAAAGACAGCAGCAAGGCAGCCAGCAGCTGGATTGCCTTTGGCTGCTAGAAAGCTACAGTTCCAAATTCCTGCCATTTTTTACCTTTGATTGGCTTATCAAGAGGTCAGACAAGGAGCAGTGCTGTTGTAAGGAACAAGAAGTAACTGAAGTTCCCATCTTAATCTTGAAGCAGGGAAAGGCCTTCAGTGAAATTAGCCCAACTTGTAAATTGAGGAGAAACAGTGAAGGTAACAGCATCACATACTTTTGTTACCCAAAAGCTTATGTTTCTCCTTGATTCTTGCAGTAAATAAGGTGCTTTTGCACATCTGTTAAGCACTTCATTTTTTCATCTCCCACCAGAAAAAAAAAATCCCTACTGAATCAAAGGGATTGGGAGTTAGCCCTAAGTGTGGCAAAGAAGCAGCTAGCTGAAACTCTGCAAGGATAAAAGAAAGGAAAGGGTAGATAAAAGAGACTGTTTTTGTTGCTTGTTTGTTTTTTAAATAAAAATCAAGCCAAAGATGTATGGAATTCCCTTTTTTTTTTAGGCTCCCCAGCATCTTACCAATCAACATGCAGTGACATTCACAAAACAAGCATAAAACTGAGGAAATCAAAGACAAAAGAAAGGCAAGAAATCACACTTCCTAAGGCCTCCTGCAACTTCTTTTAATAGTTTGTTTACTGCATCTAAGATGTGATTTAGTTACAAGATCTTTACTATTTGCAAAGATGTAACTATAAGCAGCCTGTGCCACATCCTGCCCTCGGGTGAACAAGCGCAATCACCAGGACTGTACTCGAGCATTTGAATGTACTTTGGTATACTATGTGAAAAAAAATATAATAAATAATTGTTTCTATTGAAGAAGCATCACTTCAATGTATTTTAGGTAACTTAAAATCCCTCGTCTAAATTCTCTTTCTTCTTTTTTTACTGAAGCAGCAAAGAAGTCTGATGTGCACAGTACCTTGCAAAAAGGAAAACTCCTGTACAACACCACCATTTTTGTCATACCACTATTTAGTAATATTAAAATAAGTTTCTGTACATTTATATTGCTTCCAGTGAAGTCACAAATATACACAACATTTCATAAAATGACTCTGGCCTGGAACGTTGCCTCCTAACTCCTGCAGACCTCCATGAGAGATCGGAAGGCACAGTTGAGGGTGACCTGGAGCACCTCAAGGGATGGAGCACTCACTCTGGGCAGGTGCTCCAGTGCCTCAGCTCCCCAAAGGTGAAAAATTCCCTCCAAATATCTGATCTAAATCTCCCTTCTTTCAGCTGAAAATTGCTCCACTTGTTCCATCACTATCAAACCATGTGTATACAGTAGACAAGGGCCAGCACAAAAATTCCAGTATTTATATGCCCTGATGGGAAGGTGACACCTTGAGAGCTGTCTGCATTTCCTAGGTAGCCTCACAACGTGATATTTGCTCACAGTGTGTCCTTGCTGTATGTTAGATGCTGCTCCGTGGATACAGAAGTGCCGTAGTGTCACCTAGTGGGGAGCTCTCCTTGTTGCCCATTTTCACAGTACCAATAAATAATGCGTTAAATAACAAAAAGCTAAATTTGTGTGTTCTTCTTAACTGCTTCCTGACATCCCAGATTGCAGTCCACTGCATTCCTGCTACAGGTCTTTTATTTTCTTCACTTCACTAAAAAGCAGGTAATAGTTTAAAGTAGAACAAGGGCTGGACTAGTGATCTGTAAAGCACAGTGGTGAAATATCAGTATCTGCAGAAGTGAAAAATAGAAATGAACCCACTTTCAGAGCTAAAATTGTGCAGTGTTAGTCAAGCATAGTGCCTGACTTTCATTCAAGACAAAAATAATGAACTTCCTTTTTATCACTGTGCTTAAAGCTCTATTCTATGTAGACTAAATCCTCCGTGGATATTTCTTTACCACATATATTGAACTTTTTTAATAGTAACATGCAGAAAGATGATCTTTCATGTATTGTTTTTTCCGAAGAAGTTAATTGTAAGGCAGTACAGGGAAATCTGATGCATCATTACATTATTGGAGCAACATAATGAGAGGTGAACAGTGGTCTTGAGTTGCTTTTATTTCCAGTCACAAAACTTTTATGTCCTAAGTCCTATTTTTCAGCTGTACTGAATAATAAAATTTCAAAGCTCACAATTCTGTTCTGCTCCTCTGGCTATACTATCCTCAGTCTTAATACTGCATAAACAGTGAAGGCAGAAAATCAATATCAGGTCTTGCTCAAGTCAAGCAGAATACTCATGTAAGCAACAGCAAGGTAAGGACCGGTAGAGCTACTGGGACACAGTGGTCACATGAACCCACGGTTAAATACCGCGGGAGTCCACGAGATGGAGTCAAATTTAGCCCTGCAGCCTTCCGGCAGAACAGCTCAGTGCTCACACTCGGCTCGCGTGGGTCACGGCTGAGTAAGAGGCTGCTGAGCTTCGAAATCTCAGCAAGAGTACACCAGCTTCTTTGTGCGTTGTGGAGCAGGAGCTGTTAAACTTTAAGTACCTGAGAAGCCAAGAGGACAGAATTAAACTGGCTTAAAGTGGGAGGATAAATAAGATACAGATATAAAGATCTGCAACAATCTCCAGCTTTCCTATTCCCTCTCCCCTTCTCTTTTTTCTTAGGTAGGGAAGAAAACAAAGAAATTGGTGTAGCAGAAAAGCTAACACACATCATCTGACTGAGTAAGCAATTTCTCTATCTGCCTCACATCACAAAATGAGCGATAAAAGTTGGGTACATTTCTGGAAGGAAAAAAATGGATGATAAACCACCAATATTCAGGACACCCCCTAAGGCTGAACGTTCATATCGGGGTTATTTCAGTCCCCCTTTGCTATAAATCTCTTCTAGCAAGCGCAGTCCAAGCACATTAATGAATAGCTTGATTGTGCACAGCTGCTTTGTAACAGCAGTGACGGGGGCACGCACTTGTCACAAGAGCAAGCTGCCATTCCTATCCATTGCTTGAATCAAGCTAGGATAGCTTCACTTATAGTGTGCATCACTACACAGTAATAAAAGTAATTAATATCTCTCCTGCTCCTGGGCGGGACGGGGCGGGCCGAGCGCTGCCGGCCGGGGTGAGCGGAGTCACGTGACACGCCGAAGATGGCTGACGGGGAGCGGTGCTCCGCCGGCGCTGCGGGGCTGAAGGAGGACTTTGAGATCATTGACAGAAGGCATGTGCCCCCCGCGGCCGAGCTGAAAGGCGTGGACAAAGAGAAGGCGGCGGAGGAAGCGAAGTGGTCCGCTCCCATCTTGTCGCTGGCAAAGAAAGCCTCCGAAAACCTGGCGCTGAGCTATGGCAGCGCTCTGAAGTCTGCGGCTTCGGTAGGACTCATATCCAAAGCAGTCAGCAATGACAGCACAGCAAAGACAAGTATGGCTATGTCTATTCAGTAAACTTGCTTTTATGCGGCACAAATAAGTTTAGCTCCCGTAAGTGGCGTTAATTAGCGCGATGCTTTAGTATTACTTTAATTTTAGAGGGTGTTTTTTTAATCTCATGCTGCGCTTGTTTATTTCAGCAAGAGCACAGACGGGGAGTTAACAAAGTGTAACCGGAGGAGTCCTGAGCTCTTGTCAGCATCCTCCGGTGCTTTTCTTTGTGGTGCAGGTGGCTTCTCGTGGTTCCCGTGCTGCCTGGAAGCTGTGCTGAGCAGCCCGGGTCCGCAGCGTGCCGTCCTGCACTGCTCCCCACAGCTGCCACGCAGATAGCAGGCGGATGGACTGAGAAACAGATTTGCTACAAACTAATCCTTAACTGCGCTAAAAAACGTTTTAATCACAGCTTGCTTAATGAAACATTGCATTCGTGGGTGTAGGAGCCAGGGGGCTGTGGAAGAGCCCTCTTAAGACTGAATTAAGAGGGATCCTTCTGGAAGTTAAACCTCGGAGTATGGAAACGAACCCATCTGAATGCAGGAGCAGTGAGAGCGCGGTGGATGTGTGCTGCAGGCTCCCACACTACTGCCTGATGGCTTTGGAGCAGCAGAGCTCAGTTATGCTGCCCCGTTCTGATCTGATTGTTTCAAATATTACATATTCAAGCTGCATTTCTCTGGGGATGAATCATAGCTGCATAGTGAAATAAGTTTCTGTTGCTAGAATATTGTTTTGCATGAAAATTCCTCAGTGTTGCACAGTCAGAGCTCAAGATTAACCCTGTCCTGAAAACAACCTAGATTCTTACCTTTGTCTGCACCTGGAGGCTCACACCAAACTTAACGTGGTGATTCAGTGTCTGCTCACATCTCGTAGCTATTCTGCCCTCCCACATAAAGCACTTTCCTGTTAACTGTGACCAAGCGCTGTGTGCTCCATTCAAACGAGGTCTATCTTAAGAAATAACCTGTGGCCTGCAAGGCTGCTTGTGGAAAAGTGACAGCTTGATCCCTGCTGCCATCTATTTGTGTGGATTTCATAACCTCCCCCTCCTTCAGATCTGATGATCACACAAAAATTCTGCTGCACGCTCTGCTGTCAGCTGCACAGAGGTTCCCACTGCATAGACCCACTTTCTGCCATTGAAGGAACTGTTCTGGCTGGCTGGGAAGGCAGGAGATGCAAACTGAAAGAATGCAAATCAAGAAAGGTTGCCTTAAAGACCAAAAGATGCAGAACTGTCACCTTTTCTTCATGGGCCACAACAGTGTATGGGAAACAAAGCACAGAGCTGCAAAATGATATTTACACAAAAACAGAACCGAGTAAGACAGTGTGAGAACAGGTTTTAAAGATTGCAGCGTAATACCTGGGATCTTTAGTAATTCAGTTTCTGATCTTTGAGGGCTGACTTGGATAATTTGCCTAACACCTGACTTACTTTGCATGTAGCAACTTGTACGTGGTTCTGCCAGAGGTGTATGGGACTGTGTTCAACAGACTGAACAATGCTTGAGTTATTACTTAAACTGAATGCAAACCCTCAGGACAGTGCTGCTTAGTTGACACTTATGTTCATAAAGAGCATTTCACTCATAGTATTCAGTTTTATAAAGTCTTGTGAATAATGTGTATCTCTTCAGAAAGGCTTACAAGCAAAATATCCCTGATAAGTAGAAGTTCAAGTTTAGGAAACAGCATAACAATATGAGTTGCTACTGAACAGCTCAGTATCTAAACAGAGCCACAGATTTCCTATTTCTAGTCAGGCATTTTTTTTCTGTTCTTGATATCTCACCTGACATCAAATCCAAAATGCTCCAGCCCTTGTAATCCTCAGTCTCAGGCGTTACGAGGTTTGGTACTGATGTGACAGAGCTAAGCTGCTGTGGGGCCGGGACGTGGTGTGCTGCGATTGGCTTAGGGTAACCTTCTTTACACTCTTCTCATAGGGAAAAGTTACGCTCAGTTTTAATCCTACACTGCCGGTTCTGTGTGCAAGATGAAAGTTACTCCGCAGACAGCCTGCGCGGAGCTGCTGACAGTCCTGGCCCTGTCCCGCGTGGCTGACACGGGTTATGTACCTCGTACTGCTGTAACCGCCGTTCCTTGAGGAGCGCGGCCGCTTCCAAAGCAGGGCTGGCAGCCACACTGCCTGCCGCCGTCTGGGCTTTCTGTTTTCGGTTGGTTGTGGTGGGTTTTGTTTCTTTTTTGCCTCCGCCCCGCGTTCAGGTGAGGAGCACCGTTTCCCGCCCCTTTCAGAGAGCTATTTCTAAAATGGCGCCCGGCCCGCGCGAGCCACGCTCGATCTCGCGAGAGTTCGGGAATGTTGGGGGCTGCTGTTGCCATGGTAACGCGGGAGCGGAGGGGCCTGGCCTCAGACGGCCCCAGGTGGGGCCGGGCCGCGGGAGGTGCTGCGCTGCGCTGCTCTGGGGGGGGGGCGACAGAAGCGCCCTTCTAAAACCTTCTGAAAAGTGCCGTTCTGTTTTTGCCGTCCCCGCCGCACAGCCGCGCGCTGCCACGCCATGGAGGAGCGCGCCAACCTCATGAACATGATGAAGCTGAGCATCAAAACCCTGATCCAGTCGGCGCTGAGCCTGGGCCGCACCCTGGACTCCGACTTCCCTCCTCTGCAGCAGTTCTTCGTGGTGCTGGAGCACTGCCTCAAGCACGGCCTCAAAGGTGAGCTCTGCTCCGGCTGCGTGCCGAGGGGATGCGGGCAGCCATGTCCGCGTTGTGCTTGGCCGTGACACGGTGAGCTGTGTGTGGTGCTGGTGTCGGCTGTGCCATGCCAATGGGGCTGCTCTGAATGACATCTGCATCCTTAGCTGTCCGTGCTGGTGTGCTGGGGGCTGGCACGGTGGGGGCAAGGATTGCTGGTTGTGGAGTGGGAGATGGGAGCCTGTCCCTTGTCATCACAAGCTTCTCTGTGTGCTCCCTGCAGTGAAGAAGACCTTTATTGGACAGAACAAGTCGTTCTTTGGTCCTCTGGAGCTGGTGGAAAAGCTTTGTCCTGAAGCATCAGATATAGCAATGAGTGTTAAAAATCTGCCAGAGCTGAAGTAAGTTCCTTGTTGGGCATTACACGTTTCACTTACGCTGCTGGGAAATACCGTCAGAGATTTCTTCAGGTGGTTTCTTGGCTTCGTGAATGAGATCTCCTTCCAGAAGGAAAAAAGAGTACACAGGAGTCACTGACTGCTCCCAGAGATAAGGAGTCTCAAAATACTCCATGCTTCTGTTTCAAACAGTGCGGTCACATTTAAAAACAGCATTGCAAAACTTCTGTAAGCTTGCTGAAAGGGACTGCAGCATCTTCACGGGTGTGTCCTTTCCCCTTGCTTCCTCCCCTTTTTCTAACTGTGTATATGTGTGTACTTCATTTGAGACCTCCAGATAACGAAGAGACTGCTTTTACCCCTAGAATGCACGAATGGTTGGGTTCTGGTGTTAGCTGGAAGTACGTAGGGCTTTCTGACTTAAGAAGATTTTACAGCATACTTTCCTGATACTGAAGCAACAGAATGTAGTTAAATGCTTCTCTTGCTCTGGCCACAAAACTGTGTTCCTTTGGGATTTAATTAATTTAGTAAATAATTGCCTTCATTTCCCTTTGTGGAGAGAGAATTTTCAATTCCACAGATCTACCTAAATGTTTTGGCTTTACCGAAACCTTAATGTTTCATTTTAGGACTGCTGTAGGAAGAGGAAGGGCTTGGCTTTATCTGGCACTCATGCAAAAGAAACTGGCAGATTATCTTAAAGTGCTTTTGGACCATAAACATCTATTAAGGTAACAATGCCAATACCTTGCATTCACTGAATCCTTCCATTGCTCAAATAAAAGGTCATTCATTGACCCGGTTAACTTCGTGCTTGTTCTTGCAGTTTGCAAGGGAGCAAGTTGTTCATTGTTCTTGCAGTGAACTTAGGGTCAGGAGAATTTTCTGTGAGTGTTTTGCCTCTTCTGCCTCGTGCAGTAGGTTAGGGAGGGGGGACTGATCAGCAGAGCTTCATAAGCACGTTACTATTTAAATTAGTTCAGTGATAGAGGTAATTATAATTATGATGTTCAGTGATGCCATATCTTATTTCTTCTAGTGAATTTTACGAGCCTGATGCACTGATGATGGAGGAGGAGGGAGCAGTCATTGTGGGTCTCTTAGTTGGACTGAATGTTATTGATGCCAACCTTTGCTTGAAAGGAGAAGACCTGGATTCTCAGGTGAAGATTATGTTTAAATATGATCAGTCCTTAAAATACTTGAGATAAATTAAGCATTTCCATAAATACTTTGCACAGATGGGCCTAGAATTCCTAAATCTGTTATGTAGATAGGGATTGTCATTGCTTTTGTAAGTGCACATTTGAATTCCTTGTGTAAGAAACCAAACCTTAGATGAACTGAGCTAAATACAGGAGATATGTCACTATCAGTCTATTGAGGACCTATGGGGTCTCTTGTTTTGAGGGTGAGTGGTGGTTTTCCTTAGGTTAGGGGGAAGGAGAGTGGAGGAATGTCCCATATAGAAGCTTGTCATGTTTCCTCACTGACAAGTATGAAAGTATCCATCTCCTTCAGGAGCAGTTTATGGAAATGCTGTCAAAAATAATAACTTTGGGGAAACTGAGTGCACTGAATATGGTTGTTTTAATGTTGACAGATACTGGCTTGCAAGTTTGCTTTCTTTGTGGAGGATATAGGTGTTACCTGTCTTTCTGAATCTTGGCTTTTAGATTTTTACTTTCTTTCCAGATAAAAAGAAATGTCTGCTGCTGCTCAGAGGTGCACTGTGAAAGCATGTTAATTTCTTAATTATGTTTTTCAGGTTGGAGTGATTGATTTTTCTTTGTACCTCAAGGAAACACAAGACAGTGATGGCAAACAGTATGTATGGTGAATTCGTGAACTAAATTCTTTGTTTTGTTTTTTTTTTGTTTTGTTTTTGGTGGTTTTTTTTTAAGAACAAACCCATCATATGATCTGTAGGAGCACATCAGTGCTACAGATATCAAACTCTCTTATTAACTGAAAAAAGAGAATCCTAAATACAGTTACTAGCTAAACAAAAGTGCAACAAAAGTTGACCCCGTGGCAGTTCTAACAGTGGAGAGTCTGTCCCGAGCCAGCACAGAGTTAATAACACTCAAAATGTGGACATTTTCAGGAGACAGGATCTGCCAGGGCACCTGTGTTAAGTCACTGCTTGGTTTCTAAGCACTGTTTCAGAAATAGGCTCAGTTAAGGAGCTGTTTCTGTGGGAGAGATCAGTTATGGAGAACAGAAGTTTTTGCACTGGAAGTGTTAAGTGATGGTGTTACTGCTTCCTGGCCTTGCTCAAACACGTGTAGTTCTATGACAGAAAAAGATTTGCAAGTCCATGCTGAAAACCCTCAGACAGATTAATGCTTTCAAATGAGGAGAAGTTTCATCTCAATCAATGAATTCTTGCTTTACAATTAGAGATGGAGGGATTACTGCTGTCCTTGACCAGAAGCATTATGTAGAAGAGCTGAACCGGCATCTCAGGTAAAACTTTCCCTGTTCTGATGTTCACTCACAGTGACAGTGACAGTAAAGTCACTTTTCCCTTATAGCTTTAAATGTCTTTGCTATCATTCTCACAGACTTTTGTCTATTGATGAAATTTCATTTCTGATTCTTCGCCAAAAACTTAGTTTTGTTTTGTAATCTCACTCTTCTCAAGGCAGATGCTAGCAGAAAACAAGCTCTGTATTAATAGCTGACTGTTTTGAGACTTACTGATGGTCAGCAGAAGATTTTGGAGATGGATTTGTGATAGTTTTCTCTTGAAAAAGCATCTCAAAGCTCATCCTTTAGGTGGAGATGTGTCCTTATAAACTATTTCATTGTTAGCCAACACCAGGTGGTAAAAGCATGGTTGTAGACAGGAATAAATGTTGAACATTGACACTTGTGCTGTTTCCATGCATTTATGTTTTTTTCTCATTGCAGCTGCACGGTCACAGATCTTCAGAACAAAATAGACTGCTTAGAGAAGACCAACTCAAAGCTGCAGGAGGAGGTTTGTGTCAGGCTGCTAAGTGTTTCTTAGCTTTCTTCTGTCAGAGACAAAACACCTAAAGAATTCACCACAGACTTGCACTGAGTTGATAATAGTGAAGAATGGAGTTTGTGTTTGGCCTTTTACACTGTGACACATTGCTTTGAGCAGCAATTACTCAGAAATAGGTGATGAGGGCATGAAGCAGGGGCACATTAATAAATGTTGCTAATAAAAAGCAAATAAGTAAGGCTGTGTAGTGAGTATGGCTGCAAAATGGCCTGGCAGCTTCTGGGAAGAATGAAAGAGCCAAGAGTGAAATGAGCTACAGACTTGAGAATTTCTTCTGTTTCATGTTTTGCAGTGATAAAGTATAGATATGTTCTTTCCATAGCTTGCAGCAGCAACTGACCGAATTGGATCACTTCAGGAAGAGCAGCAGCAGTTAAAACAACAAAATGAATTAATTCGTGAACGGAGTGAGAAAAGTGTTGAGGTAGGACAGTGATTTGAAGGTGGGGATCCTTGAAATAAGCAAGCGCTCCTGTTCAGCTCGAGTTAGCACTCTTGAGACAGCTTTGAACTGGAATGCTCTGGAGCACAGTTTAACACAGCCCTGTAGATCACTATTAATGTCTACTACTTTTTTAATTGCAAACTGATAGGATTTTGCTTGAAGTTGCAGGAAACCCTTCTGTGAAACAGTATTTCTCAGTTCCTGCTAAATTGTAGCGTCGTGGTCTCATGAGGCCTCTGCAATTGTTTCCTCTAGGTAACAAAAGAGGATACAAAAGTGGAATTGGATACTTACCGGCAGTCCCGGCAGGGTCTGGATGAGATGTACAGCGATGTCTGGAAGCAGTTGAAAGAAGAAAAAAAAATTAGGCTGGTAAGGAAACTCACCTTTTGTTTTACACTCTGTAGGTACGGGACTGCCTGCTCCAGGCTGCAATTACAGGCATGTGTTGTATGCCTGTTGTATGCTCAGAACCATGCAGAATTCATGGTGGATTTGAAGGAAGATGCTGCTCAAGGTTGTGTACAGTGTCAGTAAAGAAGTGGAATTCTGGGCCTTTCCCTGGCTCACAGTGTACCAGGATTACCAGAAACTTAAGCTAAGAACACAGGAAAGGCAGCTGTCCTTATGGAGTGCCAGCAGTCACTGCCATGGTTACCTGCAAAGCAGTGACTGGTAAATGAGTGCCAGGGCTTGCTGAAGCTTGTCTTGCCATGTCAAACCATCTCCAGCTTGCAGGAGATTGGGCAGCTGTCATGCACACCAAGCTCTACATTTTAGAGGGAGAGCTCAGATCTGCTGGCATGATCCAGAGAGCTGAAATAGTCTTTTGCTGTCGTTAACTTACTGTGTTATTTGAGATCTAACCTCTGTAAAACTGTAGGTCTGTACCTGAAGGAGTAGTGCACAGTTTCTGTCTGCCTTTATGTGAGTCTGGGAAATACTTATCCCTGGTGTGATTACCCAGCAGTAACTGGAAATCTCTTTGTAAGGAACTAGAGAAGGAGTTGGAGCTACAGATTGGAATGAAAACAGAAATGGAAATAGCCATGAAACTCCTGGAAAAAGATACTCATGAAAAACAAGATACGCTGGTTGCACTTCGCCAGCAGTTGGAAGAAGTGAAAGCCATTAACCTGCAGATGTTTCACAAATCTCAGGTACGTGTGGCAGAGAATACACAGAGCTGCAGTGGTGGCCCTGACGTGATGGTAACGCACACTGTGTGTCTGCAGTCATCAGAAAACTACAGCATATCCTGCTGCAGTGTTTGCTTTATTCCTGCAGAATGCAGAGTGTTCCTTGCAGCAGAAAACAGAAGTGATATCTTCGTTTGAAGGAAAAACGAACGAGATGATGTCTTCTATGAAACACATGGAGGAGAGGTAATCACTGGAAGCTCAGCACCACTGGTCAGTAGAAGGGTTCTGACTGAGGCTATCATAGAGTGGCTTTCTGTTCCTCAGTACAACACTCTGAAATGTCTCCTACAGATACTCAGGCATGCCTGCCAGCCTGATGCTCTTGTTCCCTCTCTCCCTCTTACCACGCCCTGTGCTTGTCTGTTCCCTTTTCCCAAGCAAACTCACACACTGTTGACTTGTGTGAAAAGTGCAGCTCTTACTGTGGGCAGACTGTTCAAACAATGTGTTGATGTTAATTCAAGAGCAAGGGTGACTTCTGAGTTTTACACAAACAGTTTCTAGAACTTCTCTCTTCTCCACCAGAATCTTCAGGTCTTAGCTTTCTGTAAAGAGCTATGTGGAAAATGTGAAAGAACAAAATGACAGTGAGTAGATGAGGGAAAATGTGATTGCCAGCAAATCTGTATGTTCCTTACTTTGCAGATTGCAGCATGCAGAAAAGGCAAGGCAAGCTGCAGAGGAAAGATGCAACAAGATGAAGCAAGAGCTCGCCTGCAGACTTGACACTTATCGGCAGCAGATGTCCCAACTGGACAGCAAATGGTATTTCATCTCATGGCTTTTCCTTTATTTTCTCTTCATTTAAACAAATGGCAGAAGAAATGCTTTCAGTGCTCAGTCTGGCATTTCTGGAAGGGGGCCTGGGGATTGGTGTTCTTATCCTCTTAGGCTTATAATACATCAAGTGTTTCTTCCATTGTTTGCACTTTAGGGGAGCGTGTCACTTCAGAAATGGCTGCTGGCACTCATGCAGTCCAATACATATTTGTGGAGACAGTGTTTTGTTGCTTTTTTCCCTTCCAGCAATTCACGTTTACTGCTTGTTTTCTGTAACCTCTAAATACTGGCATGGCTTTTTGTCTGCTGCTGTAACATCTCTGTTCTTTCCTTTGGCAGAGTACTCATGTAGGTTTTGTCCTCTTTAGGACAAGTTTTCTTCTCACGTTGTTGGTATCCATAAATGCCATAGGATGTTTTTCTGCTGTAGAATCTGACTCAATTATTTTAAATAGCTCAACGCTGGAAAAGGAATTAAAATCTGAAAAGGAGCAGAGACAAACTTTGCAAAGAGAACTTCACCAGGAGAAGGATGCTGCCTCTCTGCTGAAAACAGAATTGGAACAAATGGAAGGACTGAAGAAGGTACACATGGAGCAGACATGCATGGTGTTGAGAATTAAAGCTGACTCGAAACATGTTCAAGCACTGAGAACAAATGAGTTCAGATGAGCTTTTCTTAGCGTGCCTGTGGGCATAGGACTGCCACATTTCTCAAAGATGGTGAAAGACTGAAAATCTTTGTTTTCTGGTAAATATGGTTATAGGACATTTTTGTTTGGGCACTGTAAGAATCCCTGGATAGCTCCCCCAGCTAACACTAAAAATGAGCCCTTGGAGATAGGTGGCTTTGTGAGGAAGCTTATGCTTGTGAAATGCCCACATATTTTAGATGGACTGCATCTCAGATCACACTTAGCACACAAACCTGATTTTTATGTTTCATTTTACAGGAACTGAGAAAATTGCAAGAGGAGAAGCAGCAGCTGGAGAAGGTCTGCGAGGAGCAGGAGCAAGCTCTTCAAGAAATGGGGCTTCATCTCAGCCAGTGAGTTCCAGGAGCTGAACTGGGGGTGGCGTGACTCGGGGAACAGAGCATCCAACTAATTACAGAGAAGTTTAAAATGCATCTACTCGTGCAATAAGCAGTGTGAGAATTTTAGGAGGCAGTTACTGCACATGGCAAAGCCAACAGCCATCCTTGCGTGGGTAAAGGGGCAGGGATGAGAAACAATCCAGTAAATGCTTAGTTCATAAAAGGGAACTCTGCTTTGCCACATCACTTCTGAATATATGGAAAGGAGGGCAGCCCCTGAGGTGGCAGTGTTTCCTGGTGATACTGTGTTCAGAATGGGAGCTGAGTGAACAGGTTCAGTGCCTGGACAGGTAGAACTGGACACGACAACATGCACAGCTGTGCACAGGGAGTCACTCCTCTTTTTTTTTCCTCCAGATCTAAACTGAAGATGGAAGACATTAAAGAAGTAAATAAAGCACTAAAGGTACTGTATTACTTCATGGATGTTTTAGCTTAGACGTGCATTTCACCTGACACCTGCGAAGTTCCCCGTGGTCAACCCCTCATTTATTTTACCCTACTTTAAGACGTCTTCTGGAAAAACAATTACACACAACGTGGATTAATTGCTTCTGAGCCTCATGAATTTACTTCTCCCTAACGTGAGCACTCTGTTCTGGTTTGTTAGGGTCACACCTGGCTGAAAGATGACGAAGCCACGCACTGCAAACAGTGTGAGAAGGAGTTCTCTATCTCAAGAAGAAAGGTACCGTCGCTCACCGGATTCCTTCTTTTTCTCTCAGGAAAGCAAAGTTGTGCTGTTTTATCATTTGCTGACACTGCCTCAGTTTTAAGAACTTGTGGCTGCGATAAGTAAATAGAGAAACAGTTCACTATTTCCCATTCTCAGAACGGTGTATTATAGTTTTAAGAGCTGTGTTCTGCTGGGGCAGTCCCTGGTGTGCTGGCAGGCTGTGCAGGGCCTTGCAGTCCCGGGATGGGGGCAGCTCCGTGTGCCCGCAGGGATCGGGGCGGGGTCAGCTGCTGGGCGGCCCCACACGGCCGCGGCTGGGCCGGCTCGGGGGGAGGGCAGCTCGAGGCAGCTGGGGAAGCTGTGCTGCTTTGTGCTGAGCGCTCTGCGCAGAGGAAATGGTGCTGTAAGGGGTGTGGGTGTATGGAACTTGAGGATGAGATAGGAGGGCTTTTGTCGTAGCACCTCAGTACGCTTCATTTGGGGGCAGTTGTTCTTACTTCAGCTCTGTTTGTAGCATCACTGCAGGAACTGTGGGGACATCTTCTGCAACACTTGCTCCAGCAATGAGCTTGCACTGCCGTCGTACCCTAAGCCTGTCCGTGTCTGCGACACCTGTCACACTTTGTTACTTCAGCGGTGCTCATCTAATTCCTCCTGAGCCTTTGGGGACCTCCAGGGGACCAACTCAGCACTGGAAAAGCAGCCATGGTTAGCTCTCAGATCCAGGCACCTTCACAGCAGTGTCTGCTGTCCATCTCTATTTTCTGTACGGATCAGTATGAAAGAATGGTGGGGGTAATGCAAGTGGGATGACTGAAACTGTATCACCTGATTTCCATTCAAGTTCTGTTTGAAACTAAAATGCAAACCCACTTTGATTTTTTTTTTATACACGAGGTATTTGTATTAATATTTGTATATGGGGTTTCTAGTTACTCAGTCCCTCTGAGTTCACTCCTGTACATTAACTCCAGTTCCTCTGTACCCTCACTGTAGGTGTTCACGTGCAGTTCTGTATTTGAGCCAAGGAATGTTCACTTACAATTGTCTGCAGGAGGAGCTTGATGAGTGTTGATGAATGTGCCTTCCATGTCATTCGGAGTACAGAAGTGTAACTGAGCTCCTGCTCTGAGTGTAGCTGCACAATAAAGTCTTTTGCAATAAGAATCACTCAAGTTCTGGTTCCTTAAAGCCCAGCTGGTCCCAGGTCCTGGAAGCATGCTATGGTTAAGGCTTAAAATACAAACTGAGATGTGTCTCCAGTACTGCATGGGGAGCTTTGCATTTCCCAGAGGAAGCTCGGCTCAGAGCAGCTGGTTCCTGTGAGAGGCACAAGGTGCAGTTTGAGCACACAGTGCTGCATGAGTGTGAGCCCAAAACCAGAGCTCCTTCACTGCAGGCTGCCACCAGGCAAGGCTTCCCATAGAGCAGACACCAAACTGGCTTCAGAGCTTTTAAACTCTACTGCTGCGTTTCTACCCCTGTAAGATAGCCCAGCCATTCTCCCTTCCACCACAGGTTGGACCAATTTCATTAGAAAGGGACAAGCTGAGCACGGTGACTGCAGGAAACCGCTGCCCTCCCCCTGCAGAGGAAGCTTCAGCCACCACTTGGCTCCAACTGTTCATAAAACCACCTCTGTAAGCACGACCTTCAGCAGATGGAATTTACTGACACGCAGCTGCACTAAGCTGCCAAGACCACAGCCCCAGCGCTTGGCTCTGAAGCACAGACAGCTGCAGCTGCAGTTATCCCCAGCTCTCATCTGGGCCTTAACCACAGCAGGCCCTGCCACGCCGCAGCCGCGGTGCCTTGCATTACAGCCTCTGAGCCCCACCCCATCAGGTACAGCAGGAAGCTGTTTCCTTCCCCAGCTTTGGGCTGAAACGATCACCACTGCGACACAGCAGTTCCACAGCACACAGAGCACCACTGACTGCACAGCACCGTCACGTCTCACTTCCGAGGTACAGACACAAGTTCAAGAAGAAGTGAGTTCCAGTTTTTAAAAGGAAGATTTATTTAACAAGTTTCACTTAGCGCAATACACCTAAAAAGGAAATCACAATACAATGAAAGATTAAATCAAGGCCTCAGAATTGTATACGAACACCAAGACCGAAATCCTAACGTAGCCGTATTGCGTCAACGTTTCCCCCATTAACTTAAAAAAAAAAAACCAAAGCTTTAACGTGCCTTACAGGATATTAAAAGAAAGAAACTAGAACTAACATGCCAAATGTTCACTTGGAATTCCAGACACAGCTCCTATATTGTTTCTTTACAAAAAAGCATGTTTTCTTCAACATGTATTCAAAACAGTGTCAGATGTAATGTGGTATAAGAGCAACATTTAACGTAATTCCAACAGCTTTAACCTAAATACGCTTACTGCTTAAATACACTCCTACAACAAAACTAAGCAGAACGCCCGAGTCGTTCAACAGTTCTAGTCTCTGCTCAACTGGGTTATGACGTCCTAGATGAAAGGTCATTCTGTATGTTCAAAAATACTCAACCCGAAAGGTTTAAAATAACAATCCTGATTCCACTTACAGTAAAGCATAAATCACAAGCTCGTATTGCAAAACTGTTAAACTTCGTTTTTTGTTTTTTTGTTTTTTAAAAAAGATTTGACCAAAAGTCACCCTCCGGTTACATCCCCCAGCCACCGCTCATGTTGGACATGTTGGACATCCCTCCCATGCCGTTCACGCCCATGGATGCGCGGTTCCCACTGCTGTAGTAACTGCTGTTCATGGCGCCCTGACTCCCGGGGTCTGGGGTGGAAATCGAACAGCGTCACCACACACACACAGCACCAAAAGCTCACCCATCCCTGCTGGGAACGCCACCTCCTCTGCCCCATACTGAGCACTGCAGGTTAAGGCTCCATAACCAACATCTGTCTGCTCACCCCTTCCCATTCCCAAGGCCTCAGCGTTCTATTACCCTTCTGAGGGCAGTGCCCATCCTCCCCCCGGCAATTCACCCAGGTGAGCCTCCAAACCCACAGAGAAGGTCAGACAGGCACTCCCTTATCCACCTCAGGATAATGACTTCCCCCAGCAATAGATTCCTGCTTCCAACTTATCTCCCTCTTGTTCTCAATTCACCCTGGGGCTTGTGCCCTTCGACACCCGCGGGGCAGGGCCTCACGCTGGAGCCGGGTGCAGACCCCCAGAGGCAGCGAGCACTCGGCCTTACCGTATCCACTCATGCTGCTCTGGCCGCCATATCCGCCCCCGTAACCCCCGCTCAGCTGCTGGTTAGCTGGGCCACCGTAGCTGGATTGGCTTCCTTCCAAGGAAAGGACACAAACATTACAAACTGGTCGGTCTGCGAGTCCACCCCTCAGCAACAGCCCCCTCCAGACTCTGGAAACAGCTCACTGTTTACCCTGGGTAACCTTCCTCCCACGTAGATAACATAGCAAGCTTGAAACAAGCTGGGGAAAAAATCCCCATCATCAAGCAGCAACAGGAGCTTCTGGAAGTATGGAAAGCACTTGTTGCTTTCAGGCACAAGAGGCTTTATTTTTGCAGCTTCTACTGCCTGACAAACCTGCATGATCACATCTGAGGGGATGTACAGACCCAGCTCCTGGGCTTTAGTGTACAATGCTGACAGACCTCCCCTTGAGCTTACTAACCATGGCTCTTCACCTATTTCTTGCACGCACTCCCACTGAACCTTCCCAAGGCTAAAATATCTGCATTACTTTTAAAACATTTTGTAATTGAAATACTATAAATGCAGCAATATATCCCCACAGAAACCCTGCCGCCACCCTCACAGAAACCCCCAAACACCAGCCACCATTTTAAGGCCTAAGAAACCAGAAAAGCAAGGTAAAAAAGAAGGGTGTATCTGCTTTAAAGCAACTGAGTATTATTTAAGACTTGCCTTGCAAATGCACATTTCAGTTTTTGAAACAATGCTGGAGCTCAGAAAATCAATTCAAACGCTTCCCCCAAATATGAAGCAGATTCCCATGCCACCAAGACCACGCCCGAGTGGCAGAGCACACAAAACAGATACACCTTTCATCACCAAACTATTTTCTGGTCTCCAGAAAAGAAAGGGAGTGGAATAGAAAGGACAGGCATCTCACTATGCTTCCACACCACCACACTCCCATACACATCGACAAGCACCCATTTCTTCAGCCTCATAATCGTTGAAGTGGGAACACCCTGAAGCTTTACATACCTGCCAACGTGCTGGTGTTCCAATCCTGAACCACCCCTTCAGATTCCTTGACTGCGTGATTAAGACAAAATGCTGTATTTCAATTTATATGCCAGGTAAAGAATAAGCAGAAGCTGAGCAAAATTACCAGCTTCATTAAACATTAAGCACTTATTTAACAAGGACAGTAAGAATGCTCACACATACCCATTGCTCCCATCATCTGACTGCCATAGGCACCGCCGGTTCCTCCTGCTGTAGAGTTCAGGAAGAGTTCTACATATCTGTGCTCTGAAAGGAAAGTCGGAGAGGACTTCACACCCAATTCCCAGTCTCACTGCAAGGCAGGCTCCAACAGAACGTGTCCCACTTGCAGCAGGCATGTCCCACAGAGCAGAGCAGACACACTTACGCATGTTCGCTTTGTCTTTGGACATGGCGGCCACGGCGTCCTCGTGAGTCGCAAACTCAACATCCGCCTCCCCGGTCACTCTGCCATCTGGTCCGATTTCAATGTGTACTCTTACAGGGTTCAGAGGTGAGAAGAACTACACACGAAATACACAGAGATTAAAATGCACCAATATAGCAGTTTGGCTTCACAGCAAGTTGTTCTCTGCGCGGGAGCACTTGCTGAGCAGCAGCAGTTACCACTTCCAGCAAGCATCACAGCATGCTCAGTACTGAAGGGAGCAGACGTGGCACTCACGTTGTAGATGTCGTTCTCCGTCGCTCTGTAGGGCAGACCTCTCATGTGGACACAGTGGCCAGTGGTGCTCTGGAAGGTGGACGTCCCGTCGCCGTATCTGTGGTCCGACATTCCTGCAGAGAAGAGAGTCCATTCTAGGTCTTTCAGATGTATTTAAGTTTCTGTTCTATATGTATTGAAGGTTAGTTACAATTCCTATTAGAGATAGCTTACCTCTCCCAAATCTATCAGAACCAAAACCATAGCCATCGTTATACCCATTGTAGTCATCATAACCTCCATAACCTGTAAGCAGACAGGACAACATGATCATTTCAACTGCAGGAAGGTCCAACGTACACACGCTGCTCACAGCAGCACCACAGAGCTCTACCTCCCCCAGACGTAGGTCGGACACGTATACAAACCAGATCACGTGCTCCAAGCGATGCCGCCTCCGGCCGAGCAGCTCGCTCTCGGACCTCACATACTCACCTCCCCCGTACGCACCACGCCTCATCCTCTCCAAGCCACTTCCTCTGCCCAGACTGTTATATCCACGGGTAAGACCAGGTCTGTCGTAAGGACCTGGCCTCTGCATTGCCATCAGCTTGCGTGGAGGGTCGTAGTGAGTGCGCACCTCTGCTCGGCTGCTCTTGAAGATCTCAATGTACCTAAAAACCGTGCCCACAGGAAGCAGTCAGGCTCTAAGTGCTGCCACAGAGCACCTTAACAATTTCACAGTAAAGCAAGACATTCAGTCAGAGCCTTGAAACTGGCAGCGTACTTTAAGCCAGGTTTCTTTACGTTATGCAGGCAATGACATACTACTAAAAATAAAAAATAAAAAAATAAAACTACATTACTTTTAAATCAGTGTATTTTCAAGAAATTACGATTACTGAAGGGTTTACATGCTCCTCATACCTCTCAGTATCCCACCATTAAGGGCGGGGGAGCAAGACTGATTCCCCACCCCCCTCCCCCAAATTTCAAGTGTTAGTCAAGAAAAAACAGGAGGGACTGATGTCCACTCAACTCGGCACTGTTTTGCTCATGTGGCAATACAAGCAGAGGGTTAAAAACCTGATCTCCACCACGATTTTAACCCATCAGGACACTACAAAAAGCTCTGCATGTACTAATGAACCCAGCCTATGCTTCAGTGATTCAGCGTAGGCAAGAAGTGCATGCTTCAATAAAAAATAGTCACAAGTAATGTAGAATAAAAACCCTTTGTGACAATTTCTTGAAAGCTATGCTTATCACATGGAAGATTAATACAGCAGGAAAATTCGTTACATTTCAATTTATAAAACAAGTTTAGAAATTATCACATTTTCTTATGGTAATAAGAGTGCTGTGCATGTCTTTAGAGCTAAAGGCATAATTGGTGCTATTTGAGAAGTTAAAGCCATAGTCTCTCAACTTTGCCACTTTCAAGCTATCCATTTTGCACTCCTCCAGAATGACCACATTTTCAAAGCATACAAACTGAGCCCAATTTCATGTTTGCAGTCAATGCAGACAGCCTGTGCCATACTGCACAGAAGTTATAGTACCTTTAACTGATGACCAAGTTAGAGACCAAAATACCGTATTTATTTGGACATGAACATTTTCAGAAGAGAGAATATGGATTTAATTGGTTACCATAAGAAAAGCGACATATCCAACCAACCATCCATCCCCACCTGTGCCCTATTCTTTCCTTGTGTTTCTTTAGAGCCTTTTCAGCTATTTCCTGTGAAGCAAACTGCACGAAGGCCTCCCCCGTACTCCTCCCCTGGAAGTCCACCGGCAATGTTATCCCATTTGGCACGATTTCCAACCCTTCAACCCAAGGACAAATAACCCCAGTAGGGGGCAATATTAACATCACAAGCCCAGTCATGAGTTTTCTTATAGCTTTAAATACACCAGAAGTTTAGTATTCGTACATGAATGGTATGTTGATTCTAGAACACTAGAGGAAAAAGCACGTAAACAAATTTATCATCACATACCATTCTGTTTATGTTCTTAATCCACCCTGCAGAGCACAGACATGTTCTGAGTGTCAAAAATAACCCCTCAGAAAAGGCATCTAACACAGGGTGCATTAAGAAGGTTACATGTTAAAAATCTTTTCAATTCTGTGAAAGTATTTGATTTAAGATGAACTTTTCAACGTGACAGATTCAAACACATCAAGTTAAACAACTTCACATATAACAATTTCTACTAGCAGTCAAAACAATCACGCAAATGTTAAGTTTCAGTATTAAGTTTTTATCTATAGAAGTGCTTAATTAAGAAAAACCATGAATTTCAGAAGTATTAGCTAATGAACACACGAGGCACATCTTATATATTGAGCACATTTAACAGTCTTTAAAGATTAAACCATTTAACCATAGCAAAGTCAAGTAAAAGTGCACACTTTGGAACTGCTCGTTTGCAAAATGCATTACTAATTCAGAATACACAAAAAGCATTCTGAGCTCGTAGGATTAGAAGGACTTTGAATATTTTAAAAGAAAAACGATAGGCTGCATCATCTCAAGGCTGCTAGCAACACAACAGTCTAGCCAACTTTAACACTTAGATAGTAGATAGTTACTACTCCAAAAATCCTGACAAGTTCAATCACAATAGTGAATGGATTTCATTCTTTCCATTTACAACAGCACTCCCATCGCTAAGAAAATATGAATATATATACAACAGCTGCAAGAAAGTGAGAATTAGAGTCAGCAAGACATTAGCTCTCCATCCAAAATGACTAAGCAATTCAACACCAAGGGGAAGTGGGATGGGAATGGGAAAGGGAAACCTGTACTTCAGCAGAGTTCAGCAGGATGGTTTTCCTGGTGGCTTTTTGTTTGTTTTTACCTGGGGCATTACTCAGTAGCAAATCCATATTTTTAAGAAGTCACAAATCTGGCACAATGCAGTGCTTTCCTGCATCCTCCACAGAAGAAGGTAAGAACTAGCCACATGAACTAGCTAAGTCTGAGAGGAGATATCCTCCCACTGGAATTGTTTATTTGTGATTTAGAAAGCAAAACTTTTTTTTCTGCTATCTTCCCTTGGAACAGTGTGCACCACACCAACTATACATTAGGACAGCTTCTGGAAGATTCCGCAGTTATTTAGTAAAATAAATACCTAAGAAACTATCTAATGAGTCCAGATAATTAATTGACAACTGCTTATTTGTTTTTAATACAGATCAGCAAACTGCTGGAAGTATTACTGGGCAGCCAGGGGTGTGCTTTGCTGTGGGGGGTGCTTCTTTTATGGTTGCCACTCTCGTTAGTCGTTTTCTTTTTTCCTTTTAGCATTAACCATTACTGCTACAGCTAGTATTTTTACCCCACATACCTGAAAAAAACTGTACAATTTCTTCTTTACTACAGCCAAATGGAAGTCCTCTAAGACGTACAAAACCATCATTAGCCGTATCAGGGCTGTTGGGACCAGTATGCTTCAGAACCCAATCCATTTCAACGTTGTTTGACTTGAAAACTGTAAAAGGCACTTAGAATTAATGCACTGAGGAATGCTCAGCTCTTCTTAAAGCCCTCTGCCTTCAAACTAGTCAACTTATGATAAGACAGAAGTCCATTTGTCCTATCACATGCATTCAGGGACAAACAACAGTTACTAAAACCCACCAAATACCAAATACATCTAGTCAGTTACTAGACCAAATCAAACCTTCAACATATCTGTGTCCCATTGTTTCTCTGTCTTTTTTCAGTGCCAGTTTCACATCCTCTTCTGATTCAAGTTCAGCAAATGCTTCTCCACTTGGTCTGCCCTCCCTCGTGTAGATGAAACGGATACCCAAAGCTCCATTCAGAATTTTGCAGTCTGAAAAACAGAAACAAGCAGCTCCATTTAGTTGTTAGAGGAATGTGGCAGCTTTAGAAGCTTCAGATATCCTGTAAGGAAAAAAATAACTGAAATTGTTCAAGACAAAGATAGTGGTGCTCCTGATGAAACAGGCTTTTATTTATTTATTTAAAAGAGAGCCTAACTAAAATCAACTTATTCTTCTGTTTGAAACTAAAGATTAACAAAACATTGTGGATAAATGCAAACAAGCCTTTTTTAAAAAAAAAAAAAGTTTTGCTGCCTCAAGTCAAGTTAAATGCGCAACACAGCTGGCTGACTTTCTTGAACTAAGTCAGGATGAGATCTAATGCATCAGATTCCTGAAATAGTTACTCAGTTACAATGGTATCAAATACTATATTAATTAAGCTTTAAATAAGGAATTTTCATTCTAACAGAAGATCCTCTGCCCTGGCTGCTCAAGAAGAGATTTTATTCTTCCAGCAACTCTTTTGTTCATCCAATCCCTGCTTGAGAAGTGTGGCTAACCACACTGCATTCTGGCTGGGGCACTTGCTTTATGAACTATGCTGGCTACTGAAGAACCCTGAACTTCATTCAACCGCTTGCTGCAGCACTCCTGGAGAAAGCCTGAAGAATCCCAGCCCCCAGCCCCAATCCCCTCAGTTCTGCTTACCAGAGAAAAACCTCTGCACCTCCTCGGTGGAGCAGGACCAGGGCAGCCCCCTCACTTTCACCACATATCCCTCGCTGCTCTCCGTGTTCAGCATTACATTGGAGGTCAGATTCGGTTCGGCCTCGGTCTCAGTGGTGGCTGCAGAAGACCAAAGAAGCCCCTTTGAGCCAAGTGAAGCATGCCCACCACCCGCACCCCTCAGAGCGCCCGGCGGACCCCCGGCCCAGCCCACCCACCCGAGCCTCCTCTACCTCGGACCACTGCCCGCCTCACACACACAGAGCCGCTCCCGCCCCCCTGCCCGCGCCCAGCCCCCGTCCCCGCACGCACACATGGTGGGGCTCCGCGGTGGTTCTAGGGCTCCGAGCCTGATCCGCTGTCCAGAGAGCGCCTAGTCCCGGTCAGGCGGCAGCAAGCGGGCGAGCCTGTGGCGAGAGCGCGCTAGGAAATGGCGGCGGGTACTCCCGCTTCCGCTGGGCCGGGCCTTCCGCCGCACAAAGAACCCCGACCCCACGCACCGCCCGGGTAGGCCCGACGACCGGCAGCCCCCGCCGACGCTCACCGCACCGTTCTCCGGCCCGGAGCTCACCGCAACCTCGGCGTGGCCGGGGCGGCGCGAACCGGGGAGCCTGACCACCCCCCGCAGGCCCCGCCTGCGCATGCTCCGTAGCGCCACCGCGCTCGGCCGCCCCAGGACACGCACCCCCTAACGCAATCGCTCCCCGCGCCGCTCCCGCCAAGTTGCGCATGCGTCCTCGCTAATCTACGCTCCCCCTCCCGCCTCCCTCCCCCCACCCCATTCGCGATGGTTTGTGCGCATGCGTCGCCTGCCTACTGCGCTGAACAAAGCCGAGGCTCGCTCTCCCGCGCGGGGCGCGGGCCGGGCCTGCACGCATGCGCCTGTGAGCGCCGCTCTGCACACCGCGCATGCCCCGCGGGGCCGCACCGCCGCCATCCGCACCGACACGGCGTATGGAGAGCTCTGACTGAGCGGACGTGCGCGGGAACTGGCACTTACCAGCTTCAAATGCTGACGCTACACCACGTGAAACAATCTGCTCGCTTCGGTCACTGAAGCCTGGTGTGTTTGTAGGAGACGGGGAAAGAAGAGACACGGGTCACAATTATCATAACACAAAGGAAAACACTGATCCCTCCCATCTCCTCCAAACACACCGGCACTAAGCTACGTTTCACCCCGCATCTCACCGCTGGATACCACAGAGCTACCGGCACTCGCTACAGCACCCACACAAAACGCAACTCTGAGCGGGAAAAGCAAGGGGAGGAGGAGGAGGGGGGGGGGAGCGGCCGCGGCTGTGCGGGGAGGGGCGGGGACCAGGGTCTGGGCGCCCGCCCAGCGCTCGGCGGGAGCCTTAAAGCGGGCAGCATCCGCAGCACCACACATTCCCGCCATGTCCACCCCCGCCAAGAGGTGCTGCCGCGGCCCCGGGCTGGACTGCAGCTTCCAGAAGCGGCTCAGGAAGGTCTCCATTGAAGGCAATATCGGTGAGCGGGGGCTGCTGAGGGGACGCGTGGGTGGGAGCGCTTTTTACCCCCGTCCTTACGGCACGGAACGGAGGGGCGGACCGCGCTGCGAAGCGCGGGTCCCGGCGGGTGAGCCCTGCCGCCCTATGAGCGCTATCCGGCGGCGTGGCCGGGAGTGGAGGCACAGCGTTACACCAGCCCGTCCGGGACGGATACATCCCACCCGTGCTGCGTACCTCAGTCGCACCGCTGGGCATTAAGACACGCGCCAGATCGTTCCGCGCGGCCGCATCCGCCTGGAAGCAGCCGCGCTCCTCCCGTTACCGCGCTCAGAGTTCCCGCCCGCAGTCGGCGCTGCAGAACGCCAGCTGGACCTCGGCACCGCGCATGCGCGGCGGCCCCGCTCTCCCCGCCAGCCCGCGAACAATGCGGCACTGCTGCTCCTAAAATGGCGGCCCCGCCAACTCCTTATCGCCCGGCCGCCGCAGATAAATGCCACTTTCTGAGAGCCTCCTCGGGCACGGTGCGGGCGGCCCCCAGCCCGCGCCCCGCCCCGAGCCCCTTCCGAGATGCAGAGCCGGGGTCCGGTCCTTCAGCACCGCACAAACACACCCTGCGTCCTCATAAGAAACCTCACTGCTGCCACTACCTCGTTATCCGCCAGCCCGCACTAACACTCTGAATTCGACCAATTTTTTGCAGCAGCTGGAAAGTCCACGCTTGTCAAGCTGCTCGAGAAGCACAGCGATGAGTGGGAGGTGATCCCCGAGCCCATCGCCAAGTGGTGCAACATCCAGAGCTGCGAGGAGCACTGCGAGGTGCGTGTGCCATGCCTGGCAGCCCCGGGAAGGGGCCACAGCAGGAAAACTGCAGCGACTGGACAAGGAAATCATGCCAAATTCACCTATATAGTCTAGAGATACCATTTCCCCCCCAAGACCATTCAGTCATCCCCACTGTGCTTTTCTTCACAGGAATAAAACCCTATGAAACAGTTAAATCTCTCTTCTCCCCTAGGAGCTTTCAACATCTCAGAAGAGTGGAGGAAACCTACTTGAAATGCTGTATGATAAACCTACAAGATGGGCTTACACTTTTCAGACTTACGCCTGCTTGAGCAGAGTGAGGGCACAGCTGAAGCCCCCCTCAGCCAAGCTGTGTGAAGCAGAACACCCCGTGCAATTCTTTGAAAGATCTGTGTACAGTGACAGGTAATGATTCAATGCAACAAGAGCTCTGAGTAACAGCTCCAACACTTAAACTAACACCTGCAAGCAGCAATTTTAACCACCGGGCATGAGTTGAATGATGCAAAGGGCATACAGATGTATGACTATGTCATTACTGCTCCCAGCACTGTTTCTGATGGCTAGTATTTAAGAATTTCACTTGCATTAATCCTACCATGACACTAGCATCTTTCATTTCAGGTATGTGTTTGCTTCTAACCTGTTTGAATCTGGAAACATCAATGAAACAGAGTGGGCTATCTATCAGGACTGGCACACGTGGCTTTTAAACCAGTTTCAATCTGAAATAGAACTGGATGGCATGATCTACCTAAGAACCACACCTCAGGTATGTGGAAGTATTTATGACATACGGCAGTAACTTACACACTGAACCAGCATTTTCTTCTCCAAAGCAATGGGAAGCCTGTAGTAAACTCAGATTTGATTCAGAGACCAAATTCAACGCCTCCCTTTCTGAGCTGCTATTCTGATGCCTGCAAATGCTGCTGTTGCTGATGTATCCTAGTCACTAAGCATCAAAATGATGATTTTTGAAGTTGTACTTCAACACCAGAGTATATGGGAAAGAAAAGAATCTTTCAATAAGAACTGCTGACTTCTGACTCATCCAAGCATTCAAATTAACACTCACTGATGTCTAATACTTTTGAAACCTTCATGATTTTCACCTGCTACACATTGTTTCCTTTAATGACTACTGTGTAGCTGATTTGGCTTTTAATATATTAACATCTGTGCTTGTGCTTTTTCAGAAATGCATGGAAAGACTACAGAAGAGGGGGAGAAAAGAAGAGGAAGGAATTGACCTCGAGTATTTGGAAAACCTTCACTATAAACACGAGACCTGGCTTTATGAAAGAACTTTGAGGTATGAATCTGTTTCCCCTACACCACTGACGAGGACAAAATAGCTTAAATAACCTGTTGCCATGAGGAACCAGCCAACTACCAGCTCATTTCAACATTTAGGCAAGGCTCTTTTCTACTTCCTGATAAAGTTGGTCAGGGATAAAATAAGATCCAACTCTAGTTTCACTCAGGCATAGTTAAAACTACTTGCTTAACCATTAAAAAAAAAACCTGAAAAGCTATGCAGATTCTTCCTCCAGCAATTACTTAAATTCAGAACTGGAAAATTCAGAACTTGAAATTGCACTCAGTGAGCAGTTCTTTACTAAGCAATTTCCAGTGTAAGGGAAGGTAAGGTCCTGATTACCTTAAAACTAGGATGACTGTGTTCAGCAAGGCTTAAATATTAATCCTAGCTTCAAAATAAGCAATTACCAGGCTTCTGGCAGTCACTTACACAAAGGAAGTGTGCCAGTGACTAAGCTATCTCTGCATGCCTTTTTTTCCCTCTAGACTCTCACTGAGAGATGTTTATTAGCTTTCCTCACACAGGAATTAGCTAGATGTGAAGGCTAACTTCAAGTTTTCCCTACAAGAACCTGGACTACTCTACTGAATGCAAAGCAGGAGGTTAAATATTTATTACTAACTGCAGCAGTAATAAATGACATCACCATATTAAGTCACTGCAACAACAAAAAGCTCATAAAAGTGTTCAGGATATTCTTAGTAGGCAAGCATGCCTCTTCAGCTGAAATAAACAAAACTGCTTCCAGATGGTGTACTAACAGATTCAAAACAATTCCAGGAAAAGTATATTAGACTGAACAGTCACATCTGCTTTTACTAAGTCTAGAATTCATGTAGGATGACCCAAGAGTTCAGGAGACAAGAATATTGCAGTGTTGTGGAATTATAACATTTACATTGTGTACTCAATTCCAAACTCATGAGCAAACGTTTCCTGTATTTTTGCTGCAAGTTAGAATGCTGCTCAACACCCTTCACTGCATTTCAGAAATTGTTTTTAAACACAGACAGTTTTCTTAAATCAGACTTTTTAAGTGACACGTAGTTGCCTAGACCTGAGAAAAGTTTGTTACAGTGATGCAATGCTGATGAGTGACTAAAGACAGACTTGAACTGGGCTTTATACCAAAGTCATCAACATCCCCAGTGTACGTTGTAACCTGAGATGCCTTGGAAAGCAATTAAAACATAATGGAAGTAGAACTTCTATGAAGTAATTTGTAAAACAATGTTTATATCTCTTAACAGAGTTGATTTTGAGAACCTTAAAGAGATTCCCGTTCTAGTTTTGGATGTTAATGAAGATTTTAAAAATGATAAAATTAAACAGGAGTACCTGATTGATGAGGTAAGAAATGTTTTCCTGCAGTAAACTGCAAGTTACTGATTTTATGATTTTAATATATTACCTTAAAAACTAAGAGTATAGAATGCTGTAGTAGTAATGCTGTAATGTAATAATAAGTAATGTAGTAGTGCTGGGGCGTGTGCGATTGGCCCCTTCATCACAGGGATGCAGAAGAGGCATTTCCTTCTCCTCCACAAAACTATTTAATCCCTCACCTGAAGGGGTTCAAGAGATAAGCTACTATTTTTAAAGAGGGGCAGTTGCAGAGGAAAAAAAGAGAGCACAGCAGCTGGACTAGTCAGACTGCTCCCTGCCAAGTCTGAACTGCCATACTACTCATTAGTTTACACAGTGGTGCCATCCAATTCATGTCATCCATGATTTCTTTAGAAAACTCTAAGTCAGATCAGAGCTAGTTATGCTTCTTCAAATTCTCATGATCAAGGCTTTCTGGACAGAGAATGAATCTGACAAATGTAAAGAAAGCATATGCAGCTCTAAGTGCACGATGTGACACTTTGAGCAAAAGAGAAATACGACATCCATCAGAAGAAGCATGACACTTGTCACAAGACAAAGTGGTGTTTGCTGGTTCTGTGGGAAGATCAGGGAGTAAATGCTCCAAATAAGTCTCTCTGCTGTAGCTAACTGCTGTGTACCCACTGCACAGCAAAATAAATTCTAGAAACTTTTTTTGTCTTATTCTGGTCACCAATACTGAAAAACAGTGTTTAAATCTAGTCTCATGCTTGGGTGCCTGATATTAAGTCAACATCACATGGTGGTGGTTGCTATAGAGCTGCATCTTCCACTGTGGAAAATGAAGTAGAATTTCAGCTCAATTTTCAGACATTACATTTCTTCATAAGGAAAAGCTACTTAGTGAAGGCACATCCATCTTCCTTCCATGAAACCGTATACCGTGAAGCATTCTGAAAGCCACCCTTCCCTATCTTTCTGATAAATTATTTAAGTTACTCAAGTCTACCTAGTACTAATTATAGTAAAAGGCATTTCAGATCATGAATTATATGTAGATGTAAAACAGCACTGGAGAAAGTACTGTAACAACTCCTTTGTTCCTCCAGAAAAGCGAAAACTTTTACACATTGTCATTTCTTTTTTATATATGTTAAATAAACACTTTGTTTTCACAGATCACATCTTTCCTGACTTCCTAAAAATACAAGAATCAAGATTAACATGAAGTGCTTTGAACTCAAGAGTTAAACGTTAGACATAGCTAAACTAGACCTAGATGTATTGTCACTGTAACTTAATCTCAGACAAGTAGTTTTTTGTTTGGCTGAACTGTGGTTTTTTTATAGACTTCACTGTATATGTAAAAAAATATATTCGGAGTGCCTTGAAAATGTATTTCACTTTGTTTATGTTCTCTACTGTTTAATAAAGATTTTAAAATAACATGGGCTGGTAACTGGCTCCAACCACGGAGGAGTTAAGCAGTTATCAGCAACTGACAACCGGTAAATATAGATACGAGGCGCTGGGGCAGGGTTGTTTTGCAATAATTGGCATAGATCACCATTTTAAGAGGAGACTGTTATGGCGTCCAGAGCCCTTCCTTTCAACTTCTGCTTCATTAAATGGTTGTTTTCAAGGGATTTACACTACTTAAGGCCGGGCATTACAGGAGTCAGAAGGATTACACCTGGAACAAACTCATTTAAGGGTACCTTGTTTACGACCCTCCCCAGCCAACGGAATTCCCCTTCCCCAACTTCTCACCCCCCCCCCCGCCATTCCCACGAGGCCGACAGCGATCGGAGCCATCGGCGGGACAACAAACCCGCAGCAGCCCGCCCACAACACACTATTCTAACCCCAACCCCCCTCAATGCCGCCCAGCTCACCCCGCACCCCCCGCCCGGAGCTCAGCGGCCGCCACGACACACGCGGCGGGGGGAGGGGAGGAGGAAGCAGGAAGGGAGGGAGCGGCGCACGCGGCCGGGCCGGGCCCAAAGCAACGTACGTGCCCCGCCGCCCGCAAGGGCCAACACGGGGGGGGGAGGGGGAGCCGCAACGGCACTGGGGCCCCGGAACGCCCCTCCCCCATCCACCGCCCCACCCCCGCCGGTTTTCCCTCACGCGACATCGCTCCCGCCGCCGCGCGGCCTTACCCAAGCCAGGGATCTCGCCCTCGGTCTCCTCGGTGTGACAGGGGTCCATCTCGGCCGCGCCTTCCCCGACAGGGCCCGGGAGAACACAAAAGCACGGCGGGGGCGCTCGAGCGCTGCACAGACGGAGACAAAAGCTCAGCGAGCGCCGAAAAGAGACCTCGGCGGAGGCGGATCGCGGCTTTCCGTCCTGTTTTTCCCTACTCCCGCGGGGATGAGGCGCGATGAAAGCTGCGGCCTGCCCGGGCCCGACCCGCCTGCTCGCTCCTGCGCAGCGCCGCTCCCCTCCTATAAATAGCCGCCGGCCGCGCCGCGCTGCGCGCTGACGTCACACTCCGCCCGCTCCCACCCCCTCTCCGGCCGCCGACCAATGGCAGCGCGACAAATTAAAACCGACCAATCACGTCCCGCCGCTCGGGGAGCGAAGATGGAGGAGGGAGGGGGAGAAAAGAGCGGGGGACGATTTCTTAGCGGTCCCCGCAGCGGTTTCAACCGCCGCCGCCCGCGCGCCCCCGCTCACGCGCTTCGCCTCACGGAGCCGGGTGGGGATCACGGGGCGCTCGGCCCCGCGCACCCGTTCCTCCGCCGCCGTCCACCCGCAGACCTAAGATGGCGGCCGCTTTGTCCCCGCCGCCCGCCTCGCACCGGTAAGCCCCGCCCCGCGCCCTCACCACGTGACCGCGCAGCTCCGGGCGCACTGCGGCCGTCAGCGGCCCCGCCCCCCCCTCGGCGAGGAGAGACGGGCGGGGCTCCGCTCCGCCGCCGCACAGCGCTCCGCCGGGAACCGCGGCCCTCGTGGGAGCGGTGGCTGAGAGGCGGCAGAGGGACGGGGCAGATAAGGGCTGACCTTAGGACTGCGGAGGTGCGCCATCTCCTCGCAGCTTTCCCGGCTGAGCTGAAGCGTTTTCATTTCTCACCGCCATTTTGGCCTTCCTTTAATTAATATTAACAGACACAGACGGAGGTTCGTTTGCGAAGTGGCACTTCATTGCTCTGTCTTTTCAACCTCCGTTACGGTAATTGAACTGTGGGGTTGGTTCTCTGTTGTTGTGCTGTTGCAGTTCGCAGCTTTGCAGTGGGCTGTGCTGTCTGCTCTGTTGCCCTCTGATTCGCAGTGATAAATAAAGCTCGGAAGTCCACATTCTGACTTTTCTCTTTGGAGGTCACCTAGGAAATGGAAATCTGCTGTTTGCACAGGGAAGCAGTTCTGCTACTCGGATATTCTCCCAGTGTTACAATAGAGGTCGCATGACTTCTTTGTAAATGTGTAACTGCTATTAAGCACAGGCACAACGCTTGCTGGGCTGACGCATCCCTACACAGCCACTGCTGCGGGAGGAACGTACAGTGAACAGCAGCTACAGATCTAAGCACAGATCTAAGCAGTTATCAGAAGAGTTGCCAACATATATGTGGTGTTTGAAAGGTGAAAGCAATTGACAAACTTTAGTTGTTAACAGCGACAGCTCTTTGATGCCGTGTCTTGGAAGCGCCTTTGCTCTTGGATAGAAACCCACTGGAGAAATGAGTTGAACAATAGTCTCATGGCCCTGTGTGACATGCCCAGTGGAGATCAGGGTGAATGGGGATGGGAGCAGAGACCTGCACAGCTACACGAACTCTGTACCAACCTGCACAAGGCTGAGCAGAAATGTTAAGTATTAAGTTAGACCAGAAGACCAAAGTAAAGCTCTTCCTTGAACCTTGCTACCTGCTCTGGACATTTCTGCTTGGAACTAGCCATACACTGCAGTTCCTGAGCAGGAAAATGGTGGAGGAACTCTACAGCTCTGGTTCAAGGGTTGTATAGACATCTAAGCAAATGGAGACACATTGCATGCCTGGAAGCGATGCAGATGCTGATCCCCAACTAAACTTTGAAGATACCATTGGAGTGCAAAAAGCAATCTCCAATAATTCTATTACAGGTTGTCTGCCATTTCAGAGAAGAAAAGACAAAAAAAAAAAAAACAGTGATCAGAACCTAAATACCTGTCCTAAAGGATTATAAAATTCATACTGGTCCAACTGCTGCATGGTCTGTACCTTTCCTTCTTTCCAAGCTTTCCATTTGTTATTCTGTAAGCTTAATCCTTCACGTCTCAGCCACAGCTCAGTAGTCTAGACGTGCTGCATATTCCTTGTGTTTGCATATAAGCATGTATAATTCAGGATCTAACAGTTAATCTGCAAACCTGATTATCTCCCAACAAATGCTGCTAGCAGCTGACTTGGTGGTCTGAAAAAGGGAGATGTGTGAAAGTGCCATGCTACTAACAGTTTCTGCATGAGACTCAGAAGCCCCAGAGTTCAGTTATAACCTTCCTGCCCCCGCCCGTAGCACTAGAAGCAGCTGTGACAAATACAAGCTAAACAATACTATTCAATATGCATGCTGCGGGTTCCACCCTATAGATAACGCGACCACGTTCATGATCTGCTAATTTCTTCAGTTTGCTGCTTTGTTATTCCAGCCTCCAACTCCCTTTAGCATCTGGCAAATCCAGAAGCTTTTTGGTTAAGCTTCATCTTTCCTCCCTCCCTTTTCACCCCTTCCGTCCCTATTCATTACACTGAATACAGTGCTCTGTAGCAGAGGCTGAGCAGGAGCTTATGTTTCTGTTTTCCTTATCAGATTCACTGAAGAGTCAAGCCTGTTTGGAAGCCAATTTGAGAAACTGCTACACGTTGCTGAAGACAGAGACAGATACCAAGTCTTTCCTTCTCTCTGTGACTGCTGTCCTGTTTGAATCTATCACCCTTGCCTTTATACTACAAGGTTATCCACAGCTTATGCTCAGGGCAGCCTTCATCTCTGGTAACGTGGAAGAACTGCCTGTGTGCTCGCATCCTCTGGGAATGCAAGGAGGGTCCTCTCCCAGCACACCTCAGCTATCTGCATGCTTCTCCTGACTGATCGTGGTGGGCATGAGTCAGCTCTGAATCAGAAGCCATCTGGCCATGCTGGGTGAGCTGAAAAGGCCAGTGTCTGGGAAGGCTGCTGGGCTCAGGCAGAGCGTTTGCAGCTCTTTGGCACTTTGGCATTGCACCTGCCAGGAGGGAAGTGGGCAAGCATCCATCTGCATCCACTGCAATTAGCCTTGTCTGCATTTCTTTATTCCCTCCCAGAAGCAGAATGAGCTGGAAAGCTGTAAATACAGTGGGGTACCTGAGTGATTCCTAGCAGAGTGTGCTGCATTATCTATGTAGCAGGACAGATAACTGCAGTTCTAGCACACAGCCCATGCAGAGCTCCTTACTCCTGGGAGCATCGGGACCACCATGGAACAGCTTCCAGGGCTGCGGGCAGGGAGGGCTGCCAGGCACTGGGGCAGAGGAGCCACGAGGAGCCCAGTGCAGTCAGTGAGCTGTAGATCTGAGTACGACGTGCAGTCACGAGATGGAGCCTGTCTAAGTCCAGGAGTGGTGACCACCGGAGATCAGTGTTCTCCTGTTTGCTGGCATAGTCATCCCCACCTCCTGTCACACGCACTAACACTGCTCTGCCTGCGTAGGGTCACTGTTTTCTCCTTTTGAGTGATGCAGTGCCCACAAGACACAGCTGATGCACAGACTGGAGTGCTCGGTGCATCTTTCTGAGTGCTGGCTCTGCTTTTGCTCTTCCTACCTACCTCCTACTGTTGGTTTTAGACCTGGCAAAAAAAAAAAAAAAAAAAGCCATGATCTTCCCTAATCCACTGCAGCATGTGTCCATGCTCTCCTCCAGAGGCTGCGTTAGGTCCCACCTACCTCATGTATATTATGGCTCTGTCCTAACCAGGAAAATATGTATGACTGAGTGCTGACTGAGAAAGTTTTTTACTGGGATGTATAAAACTGGTGAAGATTAGGTAAATTTAACCTTTACACGTGGATTTTCCAGGCCTCCCTGTCTTGGCTGCTGCTAACGAAACAGCAAACAGCTTTGGTTTTGCTTGAGCTTTAGCACAGTATCTAATCTAGGAATGTTCGTTCGCTGCAGGGAGGATTCGTGTGCCCTCCCCGACCCGCAGGAACATCCACACCTCCCCGCAGCCCCGCTCTGCATCCCCACACCAACACAACATCCTCCCCTCGCTCCCCCTCCGCCAGCACTGTGCCAGCCTCTGGATTTCTGCTGGTGCATGTGCACTCCTCGATTTCCTCGGAGCGAAGCACTCCTTGCTCTGACGCACACTGCTACAGCCCCTGCAGCCTCTGCGCATAGCGTGAGCCGCTACAGTGGTTATTTCTGTTGCACAACTCCGGCGTGACTTCCTTCCCTTTTCTTTGCCCTCCAATGTCAACAAGTAAAACCGAGATGAGCCGATAACAGCGTCGGGGTGAGGGAAGGAGGGAAAGGGAAGCTTCTCCGGGCCGCTGCCGAGCTTCCCCCATTGGCCGGCCTGCCGGCCGCCGGAGCTGCGGGAATAAAGGCCCATTGAGGAGCTCAGCTCCAAATTAGCATCTGAATTCCGCCGCAGCTCGTTGTCAGATGGGCAGGAGTTGGGCGCTGGCCTTGGTCTCTCGGTACTGATACACAAAGGTGGCTTTAAGAGGTTTTCCTCTTTTTTTATTTTTTTTTTATTTTCCCCTAAGTGAAAGAAATGAGCTGTTAGAACTATGGAAGCTTTGTGTTTCCCTTTTTTCATTCTTCAGCAGTCCCCTTCCCCTCTCCTTTTCTCCTCTGCTTCATCCCCTTTCCTGCATCAGCCCAAGCCCTGTCTGGGTACTGTTGCCCACTTTGACCTTCTTCCCTCCCTCTCCTTGTCCCGTGCTATAGGATGCTGGTGCTATAGGAATGTGGGTGCCATGCCAGCACCACAATGCCAGGCCACCTGCTGCACCGCTTCCCCTCCCCAGCTCAGCAGGGCTGCAGGTGCAGCACCCCGAGGAGATACTCCTCTGGTCACAGGTTGTTCCTCCTGCTGCCAGCTGCACTGCCTCCCCTGGCCCCGGGCACAGCACTGGGGTGCTGCAGGCTGTGTGCAGTCCTGTCATGTCCCGTACACCAGAGCTCTCTGTGCATGTGTCCTGCACAGCTGTCACACGTCGGGTAGGAAACAATGTGTGCACACCCTTGACGTTTTCAAGATAACGTGCTTTGAATTTCTTCAGTGGAGCATGAAAGCCCTCCGGGGGCCTCAGTTCATGCACGTGCACATGAATCCAAGCGTGCATGCACATGGCAATCCCTGCAGCAGTGGCAGTGGCTTGGCTGGTGGGCAGAGCTCTGTGTCTCCGCTTCCTCACCGTGCAGTGAGACCTGCAGGAGGGAGGCCTGGTGTTGAGCTTTGCTCAGCATAGAGGGATTCTCACCCCCCTCCCGGTCCCGCTGTCCCGGCAGCCGCGTGCTACCGACGCCCCCTGGTGCCCCCAGCGGGGCCAACCGGGGCTCACTCGCTGCGGGTGTGGATGGGCGGTGAATCGCCTCACCCACTCGTTCCTCAGCTCTTGAACTTGATAAATCCCAAACATAGAGCGTGGAGCCAAGGTCCCAAGCGAGGTGTTTTTGTTTTGCTGTCCTGGTGCTGGAGGAGCAGAGCCTGAGCGAGGAGAGCAGCTCTCCTCTTGCTGCAGGACCCCACCTGCCCTGCCTGGGCTGGAAGGGTTGGGACTTCACATCCAGGGGGTTCCTGATACGGTGAAGCTGTGCTGGAAACTTCGCACAGATGAGTGCTGTTACTTTTGTTTGGATTTGAGCCTTTCCCTGAAGTGTTTGCACTGATCCAAGAGGCTGAAAGGGAAACAGGCCGTTGCTCTGCTGGACAAAGCAATTAAACTGCAGGGAAGGAAATGAAGCAATTTGCAAAGTTCCTAACTTCCCCAAAAAGTGCCTTGTGTTCTTCAAATGTAAGATATGCCTGTCACTGGGGAAGGAGGGAGCATGATAGGGTTTATAACCCAGTTAATCCAGCCAGCAGCATGCTGATGTAGTTCTTCTTGCTGCGTTTGGTGAGAAGCCCTGGTTCTGGGGGCTCAGAGCACCTCTGCTGCTCCCAGAGCTGTGCACTGCCAGCCCATAGGATTGGCATTTCCCAGAGCACCCAGCAGAGCTGAGCATCTGCTGCCAGGAGCTTTAGCCCCAAGCCTGAGAGCTCTGCACTGTTGAAAACTAGCACCACTGCTGTCCCCACCCCCACAGGGAAACCAAGCAGCCCCGCAGCCCAAACAGGCACGTTTTGCCCTGTGCCAAATGCGACCCACGAGAAGATGCACAGCTCAGCAAGCCCAGCACCCTTTTATTAGCAGTGGCTCCTGCTCACATTGCGTGCGGCAGCACTCACACAGCACTGCTCCTCATCGCTCCTCACCTCTGTCCTGCCCCGGCCCATGGGTGCTTCCTCAGAAATTCCCCTCCTGGGTGTGCTCCGTGGGAGGCTGTGCTGACCCCACGGTGCCTGGGCTGGATGCAGGGGCTGAGAAGAGCTTACTTCCATGTCCTGTGCTCCAAAAATTCTCACTGATTTGGAGAAGCTTCAGCCATCAGTCATACAGAGCAGATATGCATGGAGTGCTGGGCACAGGGAGTGGGGAAAACTCCTTCAGAATGGCCCCGTGGCCCTGCCAGCTTTGCAAGTGTTTGAAGCGTGGAGAGGTGGGCTTGCAGGTCGGGGCAGATACGGAGTGGTGATGCTAATGATGGCCAGGAGCATCATGCCGTGAGCAGCTGGAGGGCATTCAGCCCCAAGTAGTGAGAGAGGAAGAAATGCAGGAGGCCCAGGGCTGCTGCTGCAACGAGCACCCACAGAACACCCGTGCTGAAGTAGATGGGAGCGAGCCTGGAGGGGAAGAGAGAGAGCATTGCTGTGCTGCTGTGGGAATGCCCCAATTCCAACAAGGGCTGTGAGAGGCAGCCCTGGCTCCAGCACCACCCCACAGCTTGTGCCCATATTGTGCCTGGCACTCATTCACCCAGCAGCCCCAAAGCAGCTTGTGGAGCCAAGCACATTGTGGCCCAGTGGCCAGCACTGGCTGGAGGTGTTACCTGTCTAAGGATGATGTTCTGTATCCCATAAAGTAGCAGTAGCGGGCATAGAGATAGAGCAGGCCCAGGGCTGCAGCCAGACCTGTGGTTGAGAGATCACAGTGACAGCTCCAGAGGATTTACAAAGCTCCCAGGAATAGAGGTGGTGCCCACTGGCTCTGCACTCCTATCAGACAGGATTGCTGCCTAACTCATTGCTCAGAGAGCGAGCAGGACCCGAGGATGGAGGCAGCACTGCTGACCTGGCACCCAAGCAGGTACAGGGCTGCTCTCACCTTGGTGGAAGAAGAGTCCAGCCTGCCACAGGAGTGCCAAGAAAATGGGAAAATACTCTGAGGAGTTCACCCTAGTGGGAAAGAGGAAAGTTATAAACAAGGGAAAGGAGGAAGATCACACTGGGCACAGGACTGATGGCACAGACACTGAACTTGGGCAGTCCCCCTCCTATCCCCACTCAAAGCTCTACATTTACGAAGTGCTGACTGTTATATTTATTAACTGGACCCCAGGGAAGGTGGGCACCTGCCAAAGTGCAGAAACTGAACAGCAAAGTGAGGGAAGGGCAGTGCTACTGAACAGGAGTGCTGCAAGACAACTTGTGAGAGGAGTTTCTTACTGTGCTCGAAAGATCCGCTCAAATTCAGGTGGGCCTGAGATGCTGGGAGGAGAAATGCCAAACGTGCGCCTGGCGTGGATCACCTGGAGGAAGAAGTAAGCTGCAGCAAAGGAGAGAAAAGTGGCATGGGTCAGTCATCAGGATGGGCCTGGTGGCCAGGAAGCTGCTGGGGGAGGGGGGGGAATGTCCTGCAGCCTCCTCCTGACCTCACATCCCCACATCAGCTGGACACATTCAGACAAGGTAAAGGAATGAGTCAGTGCAATGGTGAAGCAAGCAGTAGGCAGTTGCATACAACCAGCGGATATCTGGTTTCTCTCTTCCATAATTAACAAATCATCTGTCATCAATACAAAATAATATAGAGTTCAGCTGCACTTCCTTGCTGCCATTTCTAATTTTTTTTCCCCTTCTAAATTCTGATAGCCAAGCAGAGAGGGAACTGATGCCACAGATAAGCCACCCAGATGCTGAGGTCTATAGTTATGCAGCAAGGAACCCTGGTTGAGGGAGATTCCGTGCAACCCACCTCATCCTGTATGCTTTATGCTACAGTCTACACCAATTTCAGGAGCTACTGCAAACCTGTGTTTAAAATAAGGAAATTCTACAGGTTTACAGAGATCAACCAAGAGATATCTAGGCAAAGGAGGTGTGTTAGTTCTGGGGAAGGGATTTTTGGAGGCTGGTGTGCTAGGCACTCTTTTAATCTTTGAAAACCACACAGAATATCACTCACTGAAAGCAGCAAAGTGGCAGCATGACAGCAGAAACACAGCATGGAAATGAAAGGAAACAATGGAGGCATGGTAGACCAACACAGGTGGTATCTGGGCATGGGTATAGTATATGATGGTCCCTACCTTGCTCCAGGACCCCAAGAACCGTCACGGCAGCCAGCAGATGGATGTGCTCCAACATAGCGACACTATAAAACCTGATTTCCTGAGCAGAAGCTCCTCTGGCCAGGTGCAGTCCTTGCTGACGTTTTGGTTGGTAGTGGTGTGGGCAACACGGTCTTGCTCTAAGTGAGAAGTTCTGTATGCAGTGCTACAGACCAGGACTGCAGCTTGCCTGCTACCTTGTGCACAGCGGCAGAGAAAGGTCTGATGGAGAATTCCACTCCCACCCTCCCTTTTCCAGGAATACAATATGAGGAAGTGGGAAAGCCAGCAGAACCTCACAGGAGAGATAAGAGAGGAGAATAATGGGACGGATCTCAGCAGTCTAGTCAGCTCTTCCCTGGAGTAATGGGTCTAGCTAAGGTCAATGCATGTCCCTTCCTTCAATGCAGCACAAGAAACTGCAGCCCTGCTTGGCTGCTCTGCACTGCTCACAGCACACATCACCACATTTGGGGCATGCAAAGCCTGTGCTCAAGTGCACATGTTGGCACAGAGCACAACTGCTGCACAGGTACAGCACCAAATAAAGCCCCACTTGAAAAACCTACTGCAGATGTAGGACAGGGTGTGAGCAAGTGCAAATGGTACAGATCTGCTTTGCATAGACCTGGGGTGAGTCCTGTACAATGGTCAGACACCAAGGGAGGGCTTTGAATCTCTTCCCTGAGCTGGGAAGGCTGGGAGCTGGGCACTTATGCCTCCTGCTCAGTCCTCAGCCAAGAGAGCGCCCACATGATACACATCAGTGAGGGATCTGTGGGAGTAAAATCCAGCACAATCCATCAGGATGTAGCAACAACAGACCGAGGGCATCATGTGCGTGTGTCCGCAGCAGCGCTCACCGGGCCCTGCCCCGTGTTGGCATGGCTGCCGCCGGGCCTCAGCTTTGTGTCCTTCCTTTCCATCACTCAAAGAATTTCCCTTTGGCCCAGAGAAAGGTGAATGAGGTTTAGGACAAAGCACTCATTAAACTCAGAAAACAAAATTAGACAGATGCAAGAGGAATTGCACTGTACATCCGATGTCCTCAATGGACTTTCTAAGGAACAATGAGCAGGCTCCAGCTTTGTACCTCTCTAGAGGATGAAGGCACTCAAAGAGGCGACACCAGCTTGTTTCTCAAAATACCAAACAACATTTTTCAAGCTTCAGCTGAAAGACCATTTTATATCAGAGCTGATCCCTTCCCATCCCACCAACTGCTTAGAACTATGAGGGAGGTGGTGGTTTGTTTTCTTAGCTCAGCTGTCTAAGGAATGAAGGACCTTTCCTGTGCCAACTCAGAAAGGGGAGAGGTATCAGTGCTCAGTGCAGTCTGCTCTTCCCCCAGCTCCTGGCTGATTACAGCCTGCTAGCAAAAGAATATACAAAGCACAACGACAGCACAAGATCTGCGTTCACACCTCAGCAGTGCAGCATGACCAGTGCAGTAGGAAGGCTCAGCCAGGAGCTGTTTCTAAGGACCATACAGAGCACTCCCATTCCTCAAATCATCACAGTAAAACACTTCTGATATCTGGTGTATCCAAAATATATCGAAGGTTAGCAGAAATATGAATGAATAAACAAGCACAGGCATCTCTCCCCTCCTCCCTCCCACATAACCAATATTTCTCAAGCTGACTTTACCTCCTGTGGGCCACCATGTTTTTCACACTGCTGTTTGCCACTACCACAACTCCGTATTTTCCACCCTCACTCAGTGCTGGGAGGGGGAACCAGCACTCCCTGTAGCCACTAAATGCCACCAGAGGGGACTGGCCCCGATGCCCAGCATCCCACAGACCACAGCAGCCACCAGCAGCCGCATGTGCAAGGTCCAAGCTGGGCCAGCAGGCAGAGTTCCCCTCCCTCCACCACCATCCCACTAAGTGCTCACACCCGACCCTGTGGCCCCATGGTGGCTCACCCCACGCTCTCAGTTGGACAGGAGGCTCACAAGGCTGCAAGCACAGGGCTTGGTGCTTGTGGGCGGCCGAGCCAGCCACCGCATCCCCAGGAACGAGAGGGGCAGGAGACATGGTGCGATGTCACCAGCCACATGCAATGACACTGGAAGAAGCATACTGCAAAACCTCACCCTCCAAGGCTGGCACGGCTGAGTTTCCTCCTAACTGATGATAATGCCGCTGTTGCAGGTCCAGGACGGGCATGGATTTGTCAGGTTGGGAGCTAAAGGAATGCTGCCTGCTCCTCACTTGAATGTGACACAACGCAGAATCGCTGTGCCTCCCACTGACTCATCACAGGATGAATTGCTGTTTGCCCACGCCAGGGCTTCTGCCATCTCTTCCTGCACCCATTAATCCCTTCTGCCTCCTGATTTCCACTTCAAAGCAGCACTGCAGGATGGATCGCAATGCTGATCTGAATTAAAAGTGATCTTGGAGGGAAAACAAGCCCGGGGCGGTTTGCAGCAGCTTTGCTATACCTGTTTCTCCCTGGCAGCAGCAGGGCAAGGAGAAGCCAGCAGAGCCCAGCGATGTCACATGCAGCAAGATTGCCCTGGAAATGCATTCCAGAAAACTGACAGGCCAAGAGCTCTGCTAGCGGAAAAGGAAACAACTTGCATCTGAGAAACTCACCCTTCAGCTGTGAAGCACAGCAGCTCCTTGACCTCCCAAAAATCACAAAAACACAGAAGTATTTTCTAAAACTTGGCACTTGTGCTTCCTTTTGCTTCTGCTCCTTCTGCAGCTGCTGAGTAGATCCAAACCCAAGATGTTTGAACTGCATGTGGGAACAGTCAGTGCCTTTCTAGCAGCCACGTGGAGAGCAATTTTAGTTCAAAAGAATTAAAAGCCACATGTAAAAAAAAAAAAAAAAGGAAAGAAAGAAAGAAAATGCTTTCAGTTCAAAAGAATTCAAAGCCCCACAGGAAAAAAAACCAAACCAACCAACAGAAAAACATACCCCAAAAGAAAAAAGAGGCTTTTGGGTTCAGAAGATGAGTTCCCATGCCTCGGTGGGGTTGAGGGGGACAAACAACCAGCAGCTTCTATCTGCGATCAGCATCTGTAGAGGTTTCTTCTGAATTCCTGGATTTTGCAGCTGCAAAAGGAAGTGCAGGAAAAAAAATATGTGGCATGAAGGCAGTAATTCATAATTTCATCCCTTGATAACAGAGCATTGGCCAAACTTGGCCATTCCTAAGAAGTCGGGTTGGCCGCAATTTCTGCTCTGCAGATGTCACCAAGACTTCCAGGAGGTTCAGATATCAGTGTGATGTGTGCCCAGCCTGGGCATTTTGCAACAGCTTTTGAGGGCAAATTCTGTCTTCTATTGAGTGCTTGAACTGTGCCCCAGCAGTCCTAATGACAGTAGTGTTCATGTCAGGAGGGGCCTGAGGGCAGTGGAGGTGGCTGTGGGGGTGGCTGTGGGGGAACTGGGACATGGCACAAGTGGGATGGACATCTGCTTCCCGCAGAGAAAGGCACTGAAGGTGACAGCACGGCACCTCCTGGGCCTGCAGACATGGTCCTGGGGAGCATGCTGCAGTCAGATGTCACAAGGGCAAGGTGTGAGCCGAGGGGGAATGAGTTTCTGTTGGCGCCTGTGACTCCTTTGTTCAGCTGCGCCTGGCCGAGGCTGAGGTGACCCGAGTGCAGGGGGCAACCACGTATGCCACACACCAAGGGCAGGACCTGCCTGCCAGCAGCAGGCTGTCCCCACAACAGCACAGTTCAAAATATTGGCAGTGGAGGGCTCTGGGCCCTTCTGTCCCACTCCAGCCTTGCCAAGCAGAGCTGCAGAGCTGCCAGGGACCGGCTCCAGTGCTGCTTTTCCCCTACACTGCATCGTGCCCTCCAGCTCAGGGTGCTGCCTCACAGCAGCTGCATTTCAGGACAGCACAGCAAAAGCCCAGGCTGTGAGTTAGGAAACTGTGCTCTTTCCAGAAGCATTTGAGGTGCAGCTAACAAGCCATCCAGCACCAGGAGCTTTCAAAAAAGATGAGGAGCTGCCCCTCAAAGACCAGTCACACCATGGGACAGGAATTGCTTTAAAAACAGCTGGGTTTGCTTTTTGGGTATGTAAAAGAATAGAACAGCCAGAAACTGTGCAAAATGCCCAACCTTCCTCCACACCCTCTCCCTCAGCTGCATGCAGGCTGTGTGGCAGTGGTGGTGCAGTGCAGGGCATCCAGCTCTGCTCTCTGCCATAGGCTGCTGCCCGTGGTGGGTTTGGTGGGCAGATCTGATTGCAAGAACCACCACTGAAACTTCCCCTCTCAACCTCACCATGCCACTCTAGGAAAAAATGTTTAAGTTAAACTCCCAAGCCATCACACTTTCAACACATTGTTTAGGAAACATGGAGACATCAGTCCTGTGACTTGTGCACACGATGTCAACAAGCAGGACGGGCAGTACCAGCACGTGGATGTGCCTGCACCACACCTAAGGTGTGGCTCCACAGCAGCCACCTGCCTGCTGCACACTGCACAGAACTGGGATGATGCCCAGGAGCTTCGTGCTTTGTCCTGGTGGTGGCCACCTCCATGAACAAAATTCTCAATGACAAAGTTACAGCCTGTGCCCCCCCACTATGCAGGCAAGATGGGAGCATCCCCTGCCTCCTACATCCAGCATGGCAAAGCAGGACCAGACACAGCACACAGGAGCTCAGCTCTCTGCACAGGGAAGCTCTGGTGCTGCTCATACAGTTTCCTTTTCTTCAGTGCCAGCAGAGATCACAGAGGATGCTATGACCCATGCAGTTTCAGAGATTACTTGTAACAGCTTGCTCGCTTTGTTCACTGTCTTGGTCTTCTCATCCTGAATGCACCTCTTAATTTTTTGGCTGTTGCTATAGTTCTGCAAATACCAAAGAATAATTTTCCCTGCCTTCTGAATAGGCAATAGATCTCCAGTATCTGTGCAACAATTGAGCTCTTGGCAGCAGGAATAACTGCACTAGAAAATAAAAAGAAAAGTGGATTATATGAGAAAGGGATTTAAGGGAACTCAATCCCACATTCCTGCAATTGCACAAGAGGAGCAGTGGAGTTTCTCACATTGTGAGAAAGATCTTTCACAAGGCCATGTACCTCTGAAAAAGAATTAACATTAATCCATATGCTTGCTCATCATTTGCTGATACAATCCAATTCCATAAGGATGTTGCCTGGGCAGAAGCAGCCAAACAGGACTTTAATGCTCTGGCATCCTCAAACTGGTAATTGCTTGATGGGGGTGGATGCCAGGCTCTGCAGCACAGGGCTGCACGGAGAGAGACTGGATGACTTGTGGGATGGTCACAGCCCCTCTGAGTGGGGATTCTGTGAGATAAAAGAACGCTATGGGAGTCGATCAGACACTCTTACAGAGTTATCTTTAATTTGAGTGTTGTATGGAAGTGTGATTAGGAAACTACTAGTCTGTAATTGTTAACATCTATCAAAGAAGGAAGTGGCTACTCAAGAATACAGTGCTGACTGTTGTACAGCCCTTAGTGGCAGCCTCTTCATAAACTGTCACTAAAACAAGCAGAAAATTCTAATTTCTAAGAGGTTGGATGTTTACAATAGGTTAACACAGTCAGCTGTTATCTGCAGAATACTTTTTCCTCCAGTGAAAATGAATTCAAATTCCTCCCAAAGTGCTCTAAAGATCACCGTTTCATCTACCAGTGACTTTCTTAGCCCTAAATACAGGGATTATTAACTATATGCATACATGTATATTAGATATTTTTAATTATATATTATTTATATATATCGTGAAAATCAATTTCAGCTATATGTACATTATATATATATATTCAAAACCCTATGAAGACCTCTAAAGCAGGCACTGGTTCAGCAAGCAGTGATAAAATAAGTAAGCCATCAGAAAGAGGCTCCATTTATCACAGGGATTTTGCTGAGCTTGCACCACATCTGCATCTTTACATTCTTAAAGGAGGATCTGCTGGATCTATGTGAGTGGCCCAAGGTAAGAAAGGGAGCTATGGATAGCAGTGACCAATTCAAGCTCGGTGAACAGATGCTTGCCAAGCAGGGGTGCCTCATAGAGCATATATTTAGAATATATGTAAGGGATAAGCTGGAAATGCAAAAACAGTGACGTGCACTGGATTGTTACAGTGCAGTTTCTAGGAAGGCAGGCAGTGCCAGCCCACTCCTCCCAGCATGGGGACCTCTCATCTCACCTGGCCCCTCGTTGGAAAAGCAAACCTCTGTATCTTTGAATCTGTCTGAGAACAGCACCGCTCCCTGAGGCATAGATGATATTTTTAATACAGCCTTAATCAGATACCACTTTTCATTCCTCCTCATTCTTTCATTTCCAATTAGCTGAGTAGCAGCATGCCCTAACAGTTTGATCTATTTCTTTAAGTTATAACGTTCAGCCCATGATTAATTCACCTCTCGGGTGGTAAGATCTAACCCCGAGCTATCTGACTTGATAAGGAGAGCAAAGGCAGTCACGTTTCACTCGTGTAACCCTACCCATTCCTCTCCCTTCCGCTGCAAGCAGACACCTCCTGACCCCAGCCCATCATTTCCCTATCAGCAGCGCACCCGAGGGGGCCACTCCTTCCCCGAGCTCTGTTTGCTCTGACAGCAGTCAGTTCTCTGAGGTCTGTGCCTCCACACCCGCTCAGGTTTCTACATAAAAAAGCTTCTGCGTCCTCCAACCCTGCAGAGAACACCACGCTGTTTGTTTCAGTGCACGCTGCTGCAGTGCTGCTCTTCAGCCTGTGACTCACCCTATTCCCCGACGTGCCTGTAGCTGTGCCGCATTTAGGATTTTTAACACTTTCCCACTGTGCTACCTGCAAGAGCAGGGCACGCTCAGCTCTCCTCACTCGAACCAGAAGAAACTGCTCCACGCTCTCATTTCGCTCACGTGCTCTGCTTTGGAAAACCCTCTGACTTCAGAAACACCAGCGAGCATCCATTCCTCGAGCATCCCATTCATCCCAGCAGCAGCAAGATCCAACCCCCGCAGCAAACCTCGGGGAGGGGCTCCGCTGTTCCCTCGCGCAGAGCGGAGCCTTTTTGTAGGGAAAACGCCGGGAATTCCAGCGATGCTCCCGGAGGTGCGGGGCCCCACCGCAGCCGTAGGGCCGGGCACGGCTCGGGACGCGGAGGGAGAGCTGGATGCATTCCTGCCGCCAGAAGGCGGTGGGGAGCTGCGGATGTCGGCAGCCTGGAGCCTGCTCCCACCCTCGGGAGGGCTGCGGCTCACCGAGAGCACTGCTGTCATTTTCGTCACAGCAAAACACGCATCTCAGCTCCTTTCTGAGTAATAGCTGCATGGGACAGGGAGCTGACACCATGAGAGCGGAGGCTGGGACGGGCCCCTGAGCTCGAGCTGCACCAGCACAGCAGTGTGTCTTCACAGTGCTCTCCTGCCTGTGCCAGGAACCGCAGCTGGGAGAATGGGATGGAGACCATTGTTATTTTGGGGAGGTGCAAAGCCACTGTGCCTCGCTGCTCCGTGGCACGTGGCCAGTGCTGCCAGGAAAGCTTCATACAATAAGCGTGTGAGGTCCTGACTGGCTACTTGCAGCTGCCATGTCCACATGCAGCTGTGTGGTCACTGTCCCTCTGAGCATGTGCTCTGCCCTGCATTGCAGGAGGATGAGCTGCTCCTAGAGAGAGTTTTCCCTTGTTTCTCAGCACCAAGTCCCTCCTGCACGCTGCTGACTTACAGAGCTCTTGGTGTTGGTTTAAAGGGTTCCAAGCTCACCTGTCCACCCGGGCCATGCTTCAGAAGGTGTGACTCCACAGCAGGGACATCTGAACAAGGCATACATCCCACCTCAGCCACTGTGATTCAGAGAAGTACTTCAGCACAAACTCACCTTCATCAGCAATTAAATCAGGCATTAGAGATTCCACGTCACAAGTTGTCCCGAGTTTACCACCATCTGGGTGCTCCTGTAAAAGACAATCTCACCAGATCTACTGAAATCAAACCAAGTGGGCTCTGCAGGATGTTTTTGGCTGGGACAGGTGCCCGCTCCATCCACAGAGCAGGAGGAGGAACCAGCATGGAGGTGGTGTGTGGTAACAGGGAGAAACGGGCTCAGCATGAAACCACACGTGAGATTTAAGTGAAAACAAGAAGTCAAGTGTATAAACAATGCTCAGATACCAGGGGGAGCCACACCTGGGTTTCTGTCTGCTCCAAAAAGGTGGTGGTATTTTTTTGGTCAGACATGGATACAGGCCCACAGAAATGACAGATGTCCTTCTCCTGCAGCTCCAGCAGTGCTGTGAGCAGGAGAGCGGTGGCCCTGCGGAGGTCACCGAGTTAAGTGCTGCTAATTCCCTGTTTGTCAACCTCAGCAAGGCAGGATTAGGACAGGCCAGCAGTGCAAGGTGGCCGTGTGCTGCCTGCATGGCACACCAGGAATGTGCTTGTTGGAGCACTGGGTCTGCCTGGGTTTGAAGGGGCTGTGTGGAGCAGTGTAGGGCTGCATGCAGCTGTGCTGGTCCTTGGTGCCCCATTCCTCATGCAGAGCTGAAGACTAAGAGTTGCCCTGGGTGCTGTCCTGACTGTGGGGCCTGTCTGTGTGGGAGAAGAATGGCTTCCTGCCCCCCACTTACCCAACTAATAAATGCCATTTAACTGTTTTCTTATTCCTTGTGATGGAATTTTGGTTTCCTTTAACTGGGTTCAAATGCTGTCAAAACTGAAGGTGTTTGGAAACTTGAGGTTGAGAATGATAAATATTTTTGTTCTCCAATAAACAAACAGCTTTCTTGGCAAAACAACCACTCCTAAATAAAAGAAGCAAACATCATCTTTGAGCTGACAGCCCATCCTACAGCCAAACCCCAGGAGGTCCAATTCTGCTGCCTGTGCCCAGCCAAGCTCACAGAAAAAGGCCTCCAGTGTGAGGCCCTCAGGGCAAACACAGCCCTGGGGCCACCTTGAAGCAAATCATATCTACTCTCTGAGAGAAGTGGTGGAAAAGGGCACAGCCAGGACTGAACTGTGCCAAGCAGACTGGTGCAGTGCCTACAGGAGCTACCAAGCCTGACCACAACCCAAGTGAACCATCAGGAGTTTGCTACCTACATCCAGACCAAACTTGCACCTGCTGTCTTGCAGAATTCTGAGCTTCTGGGTCCCAGGAGTTTTCCATAATGTTCCCATTGCATGGGCACTTCCTAGCTCCTGCACTTATACTACCAGAGGAATTGTTTATCTTCTTCCACTTCATTCTGTGCCTCCCCATCTCCTCTCATCCATCTGCTAGAGCTCTGTTTCTTGCTCTCTGGTGCATCTTCCTTTCACCACTTCTCCTCCCCTTGTTACAATTAATTCATAACATCTCTTACACTCACATTTATTACCTCTGAAAATGGCAGTCCTTTATTTTTAGCTTCAGACACTTAGACCCTGTAGGATAAATAATCCCCAAGGATGGTTCTCAAAAATAAAATGGAAGATGGTATATTTCAGTAGGTCTATATAGATGGTACACAGATAGCAAGCAAAAGAGGGTAGCTCACCTTTAGGATGATAAAGGCTCACTGTGGACTCCACACAGAAAGGATCTCCAAGAAAAGGTCCTTCCCTGGTGGTGGTCAGCTCTTAAATGGGGTTTGGGAGAGGTGGAGCCAGGCTCCACCCCTTCCAATCACACAGGTAAATTACCTTCACCTGTAGCCCTTGTGGCTGACTCGGTGCTCACCTCAGGTGACCAATCAGTGGTTCAGGCCGTGGTTCAACAGTTCCCATACAGACCCTCTGTTTTGATAAAGTCAGTCTATCTTTCCCTGCCCCTTTCTCAGGAGCGATCTCCAGAGATGTCATTGTAAAGAAATGGTTTCCATCAAAGCATACCAGGGTGCGTGGATATTGCCCCATAGAGATGTGAGCTGGTCTTTCCTCCCGCAGTGCAAAGTTTGAAAGAGCAAAAGTCAGTGTTCTCCTGCTGGTCATCTGCCTTTACTGCCTGTTATCTGCCAGCACAGTCCCACTGATGTCCTGCTGCCCTGGCCTGCCTGATTTTCCACTCACTTCTTATCAGCCTTCCAGGGGAGAAAGAGATCTGAGATCTCCAGCTAATTCCTGAAATGCAAGGAGGGAACTATGGCAGCAGGAATTCTTCAGAGATCAAGGTTAGAGGGAATTAAGAGCAGAAAGTAAAAGCTGAAAGTGCAGCACGTTTCTCTGTGCTAACAGGGCAGAAAAGTTGCCCAAAGCCATGATTTTGCCCATAAACAGAGGATTCTCCTCTTTCCTCTGAGTTCTACCTGTTCTGGATGGGGGACTCCAGGCTTTTCCAGCCTCTCCACACTGCCCACTTTTTGCCTTTTAGAATTTACCTCTAAAATCAGACACAACACAGCATGCTCCGCATGCACTCATTGGTGGAAACTGACAGAGGTTCAAGGCCTGAACAAACATAAATGAAAACCACTGAAAGCCAATGAAAATCTCAGCAATTTCATCTTTGCAGTGTAGTATCTGCCATCCTTCTTTCTTCCACTGCCCTGCCCTGGCACATCATAGCCTGGCCTAAAAATACCACCTGCTTGTCTGCCAGAGCACTTAAACCTCTGTGCATGGTCCTTCTGTTCCCTTCAGTCCTCTTTTTCCTTTTCTCCTCTTTTTCTTCTGGACCATCTGTCTCTCTTGCATGGATTTTGTATGATTTAATCTGAGTTTAAACATCTCAAAAATATCAGAGCAGGGCACACTTTTAGCAGCTTGTTTTTGTTTTTTTTTACTGACTCTTTTTTTTCCCCAGATGACAAAGCAGCACAAGCAGCAACGGGCTTCAGGGCTGCCTGCCTGTGCCATGATTCAGCAGTTGTAAAAGGAAGGAATGCCTTCTTTTTTGGGAGAGGGTGGGGGAGAGTGGGAAGGCATGTGTGACTGGCATGTGTGTGCGCATTGACTTCCCAGAGCTCGTGTGATTGGAGCATAGCGTTCAGCTATCCTGCAAGTTATGCTGGAGGTAATAACCTGTTTCAAAAGAGGGACTTGGAAGGTATTTGGCACAAAACTGCATTTTGCCCAGAGAGAAGAGGGAGCCTGCTAAATTAAACACCTTTGTTACCATTTAGAGTATGTTTCTTATTTAAGACACTTGGTGTCTCACTCACATGCTGCCTGTTGTTTGGGGCTGTTTCCCTGCCTGTCTCTCTGCATCCTGCATTTGGGCTGGGTGTAGCTCAGTCAACAGTGAGGCATAGGAAGCAGCTTGGTGGCTTTGGGGAAAACTGTGGCCATTGGATCCCAAACTTCAGCATAAGCAGGGATTTGCTGATTTATTTCATTTACACTGAGCCTTATTTCTGAGCACTGGGCCCCTGCTTGCATTGTCCGAACACAGTGAAATTTTCTCTGTGAGGATATTTATGCTGCTGACTCACTGTGTCGACTCAAAACAGATTCATATTTGCAAAGAAAACCCCTTTTCCCCCCTCCCCTCCCAGCAATACCAAACGTGGCCAGGCCGTGTACCAGGCCACCCCAAGCACTGCTCACACAGCCCATCCTTCCACCACCACCGCAGGGACCGTTCCTCCTGCATTCCCCCACCCTCCTTTCTCATAGGGCCATATAAACACCGAGTCCTTCATCTGTACAGAAGTACATTGCTTATTTAAGAAACAGAGCGTTGCTTAAAGCTCCCGGCGTTACGCAAGGCCTTGAAGCAGGGCGCAGGTTGGGCGCACGTGCGCATCCTCTGCGCTTCATGTGCTGCGTTTTGTGGTCTTCCTAAAGCCCTCAGCCCGGGACTGAGATACCGGCTACGCTCGTTTTTCCTAACTAGGCCGAAAACCCTTTCCAAGCGGTTAAAGAAACGCGAAGGGGCAACGAAGGTGAATCGGCTGTTTAATACAACGGTGCCCAGGCCGCCGGCAGCGCACTGCCTGAGTCCGCAGCTGTACATGCAGCGCTCGATGACCGTCGGGACGGTTAAGGACGGAGCGGAGCACCCCCCGCAGGGCCGGGCCCTCAGCAACGAGGGGTCCGCTGCGTCCCCGCCCACATCTCCACGGCCTCCCCTCGGCCAGCCAATCGCCACGCACTTCCTGCAACCCCACCAGCCAATAGAAGCGCTCCACGAAGGGCAGCGCCGTTGGGGCGTGTTTAAAGGCGGGCGGGCCCTTGAGCGGCGGCGCTGTCAACCAATCGAAGCGCAGTACTGGCGGAGGGGCGGGCGGGCGGGCGCGCCGTTTGCCAATGGGAGAAGAGAAGAGAGGTGGGCCGGGGGGCGGAGCCGGCGCGCAATAGATAGGCGGGTGACGGAGGCGCTGCGCGCCTGGACACGTGACGGAGGTGAGGGCCGGGGGCGGCGAGCGGGGGCTGCGGCGCTGCTGGGGGCGCGCGGTGAGTGCCCCTTCCCCATCCCACGCACCGCGGGGTTCGGACCGCGCCCGGCGGGCACCGGGCCGTGGGGCACCGCGGGGATCGGCCGCGCGAGGCGGGCGGGGGGCACGGCGGCGAGCCGGGCCTCGGGCGTGGGCCCCGCGGGGGGCGGGGGGGGAGTCCCGGAGGCGTTGAGGAGCGGGTGGTTGTGGCCGAGGGGCGCGGCGCCGTTGGCCGTTCCTCGTAGGCCCGGCGGCTTCTGGTAGGTTCTGCGGCCTGTGCGGGGCCGGCTGGCACTGGGGCGGAGGGAGACGTCGGTGTGAGGCTGCGAGAAGGCTCTGGAACGGGACACAGCGGGGCCCAACAGGTGGGGGTGCGCCTGATGGAGCCTGGGGGGCATAGAGCCGCGGGGCTGGGCTGCTTTCAGCACGGGGCTCGAGGGCCTCAGCCGCGTGCTTTTAAATTTAAGCAGTGAAGTAAAGCGAGCCTCGCCCCGGCGTGCGTGTGTGCTCTGTTCTTAAAGGAAGGGCTTTCACGTGCCGTCCCGCGCTTCAGAACTTTCTAGGCGGTGGAAAGAGAAACGCTGCGGGTGATGTCATTGGGAAGGGAAGCTGCCATGGGGTGGTGGTGGTAGTTAGGGTAGGGCTCCGGGCTTCAGCGGTTGTGGGGTTAATTAACGCTGCAGCGTTTCTGCACGGCGCTGTGTAGTGCTGAGTTTGTTTGGGGTACGTTGGGTGCCTGTGGTCCGGCCTTTGGGAAGGAGGTGTTTGTTGAAATTCAGTGTGTTACTAATGCTTGTCGAGTAAACTTAACCCATGTGTATTACTAGGAGATAATAGAGCTGCAATAGTGTGTGAGATAAGAGTTAAAAATACTGACTAAATGGGAGTTAAAATATATTACTCCCAAAGCACTTCAAGTGCGTGAGAGTGACTATACATCCCTGCTGTTGCTTTGATCGCCTTATGTGGCTTTATCCAGAACAGTTAACTCTTCTTGTGAGTTAAACTTAGTGTTTAAGTCTCAATGTTTCCACTTACTTCAGTATATATATATAATATAGAGAATGCTTCTACGTACTACTTGACGAGCTGCTGTAAGGTGTTAACTGTTTCCTGGTGTGGGCTGCCCTCCTAGGAAGAGAAGCCTAGTGCAAAACAGCAAGAAAGCTTGCAGCTTCTGCTAGATTGCCTTTCATTTGATGTGTTGTAGCACTTCCTCCTAAGTAAATGAATAAATCCTTCACTGAGTGCACCCTGAAACTTGTACTTAGTCCTTGCTTTTATTTCCTTCTCTTGCCTTTCATTTTTCTGCCTCTTGCAGTGAACAAAATGGCAGCCTGTTCTTGCTGAAATCAATTATATAGCTAGGCAAACTTGAATGGATTTCTAGGCATGATCTCAAAGATCTTGGGGCACCTCCAGATCTCTCCCCACCTACCATCATCTCCCTTGCAGGCCATCTGTTTTATGGCCAAGAAGCCTTGCAGTTCTGCCTTTGTCCTCCAAGGACTTCCAGTTCTGCAGGGATCTCTGTGCTGACAAACAGTACATGGTGTTTTCTCCCTTGCTGTTTTTGCAATGTTGTACATTATTTTTAGAAACTGGCGTATTTGGAGTGCTTATTAAAGTTGAGCTTTGCTGTCACCTTTCACACCTAATCTCTTGGTTTGTGTTCCTTTCAGCCCAACCACAGCAGCTTTTCCTGTCGTGTGTAGGGGCTTCAGGTTTGGCTAATTCCTTCTCAAACCTGAAGTAGCAGTGTGTCCTACCCACTGCCTCCTTTTTGAGGGGAAGGAAAAAAATGAACCAACAAAACCACCCACGTACAGTGCTCTGGCCTGTTGAAAGCAAGGCAGGGGAGTATGGGAGTCTGTGTGACTTCAGAAATAAGTACTTAAGGGGAAAATAATTTTGTCTGCTTCATATGAGCTGCTGTGTATCTGAACATAATTTTATTATATCCCTCTCAGAGGAGCAGTGAGATACCGGTTGCTGAAATCACAGTGTTTGGCAGTGAAGCTTGTTGTCCACCTTTGCTGTGGAGTGTAGATCTCCCAAGTCTCCCTAATGAGAGGTCTGTCTGGCAGGTGTGGATGACTGCAGTGTACCTGATACCATGACTCTAAGCTGATTCTGCTGCTAGCAGCTTAATTTCCTTTATCCTTGGCTTCTTGTCCTGCTACAACACCTTTTGCCTTTGCGTACTGGACTGGAGAATTGATGGCTTAAAATGGTGTGCCAGAAGGGTTTTTAGCCATTTAAATTGCCTGTCCTGCTCACTGTCACAGTGTGGTGACACAGCAGTGGAGGCAGGATGTGGAAGGTGAAAGCATCTCGTGGTGTCCGTGAGATGCCTCTGCTCTTCAGTGGTTTGAACTTTAAGTATCTCAGGCTACCATGTAGAGTAGCTGATTCTTACTCAGAAATAATGAAAATGTAGTTTGGAGAGGAGTGAGGGTGAGGCTGCAGCAGATGTCTCTCTTCCTTTTGGTCTTGTGGCAATGTTTGTGTGCTGGGGTGAATGTATTTACTTGTGACTGTACAGTTTTCTTCCGTGGCCCTTGTCTTGCATGAAGGTGTTGTGCTTATTTTTGCAGGTGTGCTACTGCAAATACAGTAGCAGTGTGTGGTTCTGAACATGGCTTTGCTGGTTAATCTTGTTTATATGTGCTCAATTCTCAACTGTTGATTGAGATGCTGCTGCAATAGGAGCTGATAATGCTCTTTCAGTTACGTTTCTGAAGGGTAGTTGTGTTAACTTGTATGGTAATGACACTTCCCTTCAATGCTTAGCTCTGCTGTACCTTGCTTCAAAAGACTTCTTTCATCTGACAGGGTTTTTTTAAGAGTTTCATTAAACTGTATATCTAGTAGCAATTGAGCTGTAGTTACATTTGTGCAATATGCAGTGTTAAGGACTGGCTCGATGAACCACTCAAATAGATGTGTAACCAAGGAGATGATTAAACTGGTTTTGCAGGCTCTGCTTAAACTGTCAGGGAAATAACTCTGAAGAGTATGTTCTGGAAGTATGATAGCAGGGAACTTAGGCATCCTCTGGGGGCCCTCTCCACTGTGTCCTTCCTGCTGCATGTTGTGATCACTGATGTGCTGATCAAGTCTCTGCAGTGTCATGCCATTAATTAAGAAAATTAGTCTGTATGCCCAATAAAATAGGATAAGTCTGTGAAGCTGTATCATTTCTTGATTTCAAGGCCTTGAAATCCAAAGCTGACAGTCACTCGGTCCTGCGTTGTAAGCGTGCTGCTCCTTTGGCAGGAAGCTGATGCTGTCTCTTCACGTCCTGTTCAATTTAGTTTTCACTGCTGTAAAACTTAACTCTGCAGTGCAGCTGTTCCAGGTGTCTGTTTTGAGTGACCCTACAAATTCCAGGAGGAAATACTTCATCCCCTCCAGCAGGAGTTGGTGGGAAGTGCTCAGGTGGCAGCAGGCTTTCTCCTGGAAGCTGCCTGAGGGTGGGCACAGGGTGAGTGATTTGATGGCACTGATGGTCTTGAACTCACTTCCTGGTTAGTGCTCGTGATACTGTACTGCAGCACTTCTCCCCTCTATGCAAACAGTGTGCTGATGTCTGAGATCGTCTGAAGACCTTATTGAGTAAGTTTTAACCTCTGGCTTGGGATGGTGGTGTGCTTTAGGTGACCACATCTGTAGTTGTGAGTGACTCAAAGATGTGCTGGAAATGTCTTTTAAGACTGTCTAGTGTGAAAACCAATTCCTTTTCCATTGCCTGTAGTTCAGGAGTAGCCTGATTTACTGAAGTGTAATCATCTTCGTTGTGACCCCAAGGATTGTGTGAAGTTGAAACTTTCTCCTTTAGCAGTACGTCTATTATGGATGGAGCTTTTTAACATCAAAAATCTGTGCTTTGCTTTGGTTGTTCTCAGGACTGTCTTTATTTTGTACAGTTTAGTGTGGGTGCTGTTGCAGTTTGTGTTGTTGCAGATGAGCAGAGTGAGGAGCTTGGGCTGATGAGTGCCTGTGGTGGGGGGTGTGAATGATCTTGTGCAGAATTGGGAGTATTTTGTACATGGTAGAGAGCTGTTCAGGGCACCTCTTATAGGGGAATGAACTTGTGGGAGCTGCTTTCCAGTCATAATAAAGGAGCAAAGATAGTAAAGTGAATTAGCATCTCTTCAAGGTTTTAGCTTTTTTAATTAGAAGAAAGTTATGGGAAATTGGAGTAGATTGTAGCCTTGAAGTGAGCCTCCAACTCAGCCAGGGTTGGCTGGGAAATGGAGAGCTCTGGGGTGGGTCCCCATGGTTGCATCAGAGCACTGATGAGCAGAGCAGAAGAGCTTCTGCCTGTGCTTCCTGGTGCACTGGTGGACCTGACTGGGTTCATCCTGGATGCTGTGCTTGAACTTCTTGAGCAACCTTGCATGCAATATCAGGTTGTGTAGCCTTGTCACTTAGCCAAGCAAGAAGCGCTTTTACCAAAGTCCTTTGGCTACAGACTATTCCTTCTCAAGCGTTGGGATGGGATTATGAAGTAGGTAATAACTGCATGGAGCATGTACTGCCATGAACCTCTAGGGACTGATCTGTATCTTTAACCAAAACTTCCAGTGCAGGTGGGGAGCTGACCACGAGGACTGCTGTGTGCAGAACAGCTCTCAGCCTTTGCACAGGCTTGGGAGGAGAGGAGGCATGCCAAAAAGGACATCACTGTCTTAGCTTTAACCTCGCTGTATTTTGAAGAAGCATTTTCTCATATTCTGACCAGTGCAATGGTTGTTCCATTTTCATGATAGAATTTGAAAGCAGTTACAGGACATGGAGTTAAGTTCTACCAAGTCTAGAATGCTAAGAATGTGTTGGGTAAGGCAAGGCAGAACCCAGCCTTTCCTTGGAAGGGCATCCCTGTGCCACCGCGTCCAGAGTCGCTTCAGTTGTGCAGGGCACATCCAGAGCTTTAACAATTGCTTCTTCAGTGGATGTTTCAGGCTCTTGGTTTTTTTCCCTCTCTGTACCCATGGGCACGGCCCTGCTCAGAGCACGTTGTCTGTGCAGGAGGATTTCAACTTCTGTTGATTTTGATGTTTACTTGACAGCTTTTGATTTTTGGCTTTGTATTGTGGTTCCTACGTTTGTGGTAAGGTCTGCATCCCTCTGTGTGGTTAGAGTTACCTCGTCTCCATTCTGGCTGTACCCTGTGCATTAAAAAACAAAACAGGCTTTACTTATATGTAGGAGCACTAGAAGTTTTTGTCAGCTGTTGATGCTGTGAGTCGGTTCCTTTCGACCCTGAGCTGTTGTGGTGCAGTTGCCTGAGCTGTGAGGGGGAGGGCTGTGGGCATGGATTGAGACCGTAATCCTCGAGGCCATCACTATTGTTAGGGAGCAGGCTGTGGCTGCATGTTGCTGTAGTGACAAACTGGGTGACCTCAACACGACTCTCTAAAATGCATTTGGGTTGGAGTTGTAAAGCATCCCCTCTGCCATTAGAAGCAAGTTAAAGAATAATCAAAGAGTGGTAGATCTGGTATGCAGTGGAGCTCTGCTATACTGGATAGTGCTGATAAGCTGCTAAGACTGTAAATGCTTTCAGTTGCCTAACATGCTTTGTAAAGTAGGAAAATTGTTTTCTAGTGTGAACTTATGCCCCTACAGGCCTTATTAACTCTACTTGAGCTATATGTGTAAGTCTGTGGGACTGCAGCCTGGGGCAGGAATGTACGGGAAGGAGAGAATGTTTAGTTTCATAATCCCTTTCCAGAAGGAATTAGTCTCAGCTACAACTCTGTGGAGTAACAAAATATTCGGAATGTAATTGAGAGGAGCAGATCTCCTGCTTTCTGTGAGCATTGCACATCTGTCTTGGGAGCAGATAAAATTCTGAGCAGCATGGTAGGAGCCTTGCTTCCTACATCCACCTAAAGGTGCAGTAATTGAATCATTCTTTTTATTTATCATTTCACTTTGAGATCTTTTGAGCCTGAGTTTGTCAAGATCCATTATGTTTTAGCTAGGGTAATACGCTGGGCATCCCGTGAATTAATTGGTGTGAGGTTTTGTTTCTATGAGACTGCTGTATTAATTTTTTCTTTGATTGTCCTGTTAAATTAGAGATGAAATTAGCTGTCCCTTAAACAGTGGGAATTCTTCTGGGTCTGCTTTGGTATCCAGCTGCTCGTAGACATCTGCTGAGTAGTGTCAGTGACTGCTGGCAGTCAGTCTGTAAGGAAGCATGGGGAAGGGACTGATGCAGATGCTGGTGTCCCCATGTATGAAATCAAGAAAATTACTGAACAGGCAGTAGTTGGTTGAAGGAGTTATTTCTATTCAGTTCATAAATATTAGCTACTAGTGTCAGTGTGTTGCCTTTAGAGTTCCTCACAAGCAAGTAGTAGGTTTTTCTGTTCAGACCTTTTAGATATATAAGTTGTGTTGTAGACAAGTACGTCTGTTCACTTCCTCCACTGTGGCAGTGGAGGAACAATGCTGACACTCCAGCACCATCTGCAGAACTTGCCTGCGTGTTTCTCCACTACATTAGCATCTGTTCTTTAAGTTGCATTTCTTTCCCACCTTTTGAGCTGTTTTAACCAGCCAGAAGCAATAAATGGCAGAGCTGAGAAGGTAAGCTTGTACCTGTCTTTCAGTGGCATGACTTGGCACTTCACCTGTTGTCAGAAAAGCTTTTTCTCAACTGAGGAGCAGTGTGTTGCTCTGTGTGTGGTGCTGGCTTAACCTCTTTCCCTTTTTTATTTATTCAGATAATGGAGATGAAATGGATGCTGTGTGTGACCCTGCTAGCTCTTGGGGCTCTTGCTTCCCAGGAGCATGATGTGGGTGAAGATGATGGTGATGATGTCATTGATATTGAGGATGACTTGGATGATGGTGTTGAGGATGTAGAAGACTCAAATCCTGAAAGCAGTGCTCCTCCTCCAGCTCCAAAGGTTTGGCATAGGTGTTATTGAAAATTTAATTGCTGCTTGTTTTGGCTGTTGTCAGTCTGTTCAGAGTTGTTTCAGCAAAGTAAAAACTTAATGCGTAGTGTTGCTATTAAAGATCTCTAGCTGGGAGTAAGGTTTGGAGTTAAGCTTAGCTGCTTCCTTGTTATTCTCATGTGACCTGCATCTTCTTCCTCGAAGACTACAATAAATATTTGAAAATTGAGGTGTAATTTTTAGGAAGTAATGCTAAAGTTTCCAGCTGGGTAAAATCTTCAGTTTTTGTTGCAGAAGAGACCACAGGGGCTCAGCATAAGCAGCAATGATTGTCATTTCTGTATTTATGCTGCCAGAATGTTCTAGGTGCTGTAGTACATAGATGTGGAATGTGAACTATATATGCCTGTATTACTTTAGAGTAGAGATTGTTCTTTGAAAGGTGCATAAATGCCTCTCTTCTTCCATAGGTTACTTACAGAGCTCCGGTGCCAACTGGTGAGGTGTATTTTGTAGAGTCCTTTGATAAAGGAACTCTGGATGGGTGAGTATAATCTGAAGGGATGATTGAACAGATAAAATCAAATTTTCACATGGAAGGGAATTAAACCCTCCCTAGTGCCTATTGATTTCCAGCAACAGGCAGCATGTGGGGAGGATTACAGCAGTGACTACATGATCCTGATTGTTAAAGTGATGAGGTGAACTATTTTTTTACTTAGGTATTACTAATAACAGGGAGAGAAGTCATATTTTATGTAATGCTTTAATCTTTCTCATCTGATTTTGTGTACTTGCTTCAGGTAATGTAAGCATAATAATGAAGTATTAGAAACTTGAATATTTGAGCTTTCACAAAAGTGACTCTTGAGGCAGTGATCCTACATAAGGATGGGCTGGGAAGTGACAAACACTGGGGTAGAACTCAGGGGATCAAGACACTGGGGTTTAGTTATAGGACACCAAAAGCTCTTTTAAGAATTTGTGTGGTGAAAAAGGATGTATTTCTGATCATTGTGTTCTAGATGGATCCTTTCCAAAGCCAAAAAAGATGATACAGATGATGAAATTGCCAAATATGATGGTGAGTCCTACCTATGATCTGACTGATGTTTCTGGTGTCATTTTGTCTTGCATAAAGAAGGTGGTACAAGTCTGTTCTCTTCTTGCTTCCTGAAATTAAGTTCACTGAAGAAAATGGGAGAATGTATACACAGTTAACAATGTAAAGCATGATCCAAATTCAGATAAGATTCAGATGAAGTTTTGAGTTCTTTTGAGTTTTTAACACTTTTGAGTTTTTAAAATTATTTTTAGTGAAGATGTTAAGCCCAGTAACTGGAAGGCACCCTGTAGGAAGTCAGTGCTGACTTTCTTATTAGGACTGGGCTAAGACAAGATTGTTATCAAAGGGGTTTTGATAATGTTTGCTTACTGTCCCTCCAGGTAAATGGGAAGTCCAGGACATGAAGGACACTAAGCTTCCAGGAGACAAAGGGCTTGTATTGGTAACACGAGCTAAACATCATGCAATTTCATCCAAGCTTTCAAAGCCTTTTGTGTTTGATACCAAGCCCCTTATTATACAGTAAGTAAAAGATAATGTAGTGTTCTGTCAAGAGTGACATGATAGCAGGCTGGGGTTTATTCTGTAACTGGGCTTTTGTTGACTGGAGGGAGGGTCTAGATGACACAAGAGACTGCAACCTATTATTATACAATTTGAGTAGGAGTAAATTAGCAATCTGGATTCTTCAGGTGAGATGTTAGGAGCATAATGGGCCCCTATGAAGCCTGAGAAGAAAAGTGGTCTCTGAAAAAGAGAGTTGGTACTAAGTCTCTAGACTTCAGTTTCTTTTACTCACCAGAACAAACAACTCATTTGTATACTGTTAATTGTAGAAGTCCATGTCCACTTGGACAAGACCTTGCCTGTAAGTTTGTCAGTGTATTTACTGAGTGAGCTGTCCCATTTGGAAGGTGGAGTGGGCAGAGTGTTAAGGGTGCACTGTTGGCTCCTTCCTTTGTTTTAGTGCATCGTTTGTGGAAGATTAACAACTTGTATAGATCTGGGTGATGAGGGATGTAGAGGAGTGTGCTTGCATGCATGTTAGACTCGTAAGAAAAGAATCTTTCTGTGACAGTAATTGAATTGTGGGATGTTATCTACTTTATCAGTTTTAAATGGCAAGTGAGCTAGTTTGTGTTTGTACAAGATAATGAATTGGTCACTTTCCTTTGCATTACAGTTTAGTTTTGGCTCAAAATGCATGCTAAAAATAAGTTGAAGTGGTCACTCACTTCAGCTGCTAGCATTGAGAGGGGATCAGGCATGCTTAGCCTATTCCTGACAGACATGCTTTGCCTTTTTCAGACTCCTTGGCATCTCTAAATATACTATTGTGTGCCTACAACCCTGAAGGGAGTTCTCCTAGAATCTAACTGCTCACTTTAGTCATCTTACAAATTGAGTTGTCTGTCTGCCATAGTGGTTATATGGGAAATAATTGGTTCCCCTTAATCTCTGTTGCTTTCTCTTACATACTTGAAAAACCTTTTCTTCCCTCTGCTTCTGGATCATAATCTTCTAGACTAGTACTCAATTATTTTAATCTTTCTGCCAGGTTAAGTCTTCTAAATCCTTGATTCTCTTCTTTTCTCAGGCTCTCTTGAACATCTGCTTAGTCTCTAGAGTGCAGCATGTGTTTTTCATATTCACTCTTGATTTGAAACAAAACCAAAATAGTCTTACTCTGCAATTTTCAAGTATAAATTCAGTCATGTATGATGAAGGTAAATGTTGCTTGTGTTTAACGTGTTCTTCACTTCTGTCCAAAACCAAATAAGGTATGAAGTAAATTTCCAAAATGGAATAGAGTGTGGCGGGGCCTATGTGAAATTGCTTTCAAAAACACCTGAGTTGAACCTGGTGAGTGCTGCTAATGTTGAGTGTTATCCATGAAGCAAAGTTGTTTGTCTTTCCACTTCTTTCTAGAGAAATCATTTTGGTGAAGGCGGTGGGGCCTGATCTACGAAGTACTTAGTGTTCTTCACTTTCCTAATATTTTCAGTTGGGGACGAGAAATACTGAAATTTTCTGGCCTCTTGACTGTATGTAATGTAATTTTAGAAAGAAACCCAGAGGACCACTTGGCTATCTAGCTGGTTTCACGTGGGCACTGAATATCAAGATAGCACTAACCAGAACAAATAGACTTTCAATGATTATATTCAGTTAAGTCTGATATTGAGACAGCATATTCCAGCTTAGGTGTGTAAACTAAATACAACTAAAGTTTACTTTTAGTGGTGCTTATTATTTATGTGAAAGAAAGTCTGGCTAATAGTATCTGACAGTTCTATGTTACTGGCTTTTTAAAGTCATTTTTGTAGTGTAGATATTTGCTTAAAAACACTCACGTACGTATATATGTAGTTGTCACTGTAATGATTTACTTATCTTGCTGATAATGCTCAAACAGCAGTTGTTTTACCTCTGGCAAATAGAGACCAAAGGTGCAATGTGAGTAGGCCAGTCTTAATTCTGGTCTTCTCTCTAGAAGCTTGTAATTGTGATGTAAGTTTTCGTCTGGGAATATCAGTGCCTTTGTATCAAATTTGTGGAAAGCTTCCTAGTGAACTGGGGGTGAGCATTCGCTGAAGTTGTATTTCAAATTACTGACATTGTTTTGCATTTTTTTAAAGGATCAGTTCCATGACAAAACTCCATACACAATCATGTTTGGCCCTGACAAGTGTGGAGAGGACTATAAATTACACTTTATTTTCCGGCACAAAAACCCTAAGACTGGCAGGTACGAGGAGAAGCACGCGAAGCGTCCAGATGCGGACTTGAAGACCTACTTTACTGATAAGAAGACACACCTTTATACTCTGGGTATGTTGACTGCTACCTGCTATTCATGTTAATGACTACTACTGTGTTTTCTAAATCAAAAACTCAGAGTGAGCTGAGGAACAAACAGGTCTTTGTGTCAATATACCGTGAAGCTAAAAACCACTTGAAAGCTGTGAATGCAAAAACTAGTCCTCGTACATAAAGGCTTGCTTCTTTTTTTTGTAAGTTTTGATTCACTTAAAGTCATGAGATCTTGAACTGAACAGATAAAGGAGAACTGTATTTCAGAATAGTTCTGGGTAACTTGATGCAAGTATTTCCATCACTGATTATACTTAGACAACATGGGAAGGGTTCTTAGCAATTCTTAAACAGTAGTTGCTAGGGGGACAGTAGCTGGGGTGGATGAAGTTTGAATTGTACAGCAGGAGTCAGTGATACTTTGAAACGCTGTCTCCTCTCTGCAATGGCCGTTTTTACTTTCTCTTTCCAGTACTGAATCCTGATAATAGCTTTGAAATTCTGGTTGATCAAATGGTTGTCAACAGTGGAAATCTGCTAAATGATATGTCTCCTCCTGTGAATCCGCCCCGAGAGATTGAGGACCCGAATGACCAGAAGCCTGAGGATTGGGATGAGAGACCCAAAATCCCAGATCCAGATGCTGTTAAACCAGATGACTGGTAAGGTGGTGGAAGAGAGGGACGTCTTGGCTGGTAACTTCAGCATATCAAAATGTCCTTCTCAAATGTAATTTGGAGTCTTGAGTCTCCCACTTGTATATATAATAGAATGTACCCTTTCTATATCGGTATTAAAAAAATACTATGTATTAGCTGGAGCTATTGCCTGTGCTACAGTGTATCTGCCTGTAGCTGACTGTGGGTTAAAACCTGGTGTATGTCAGAAGTGAAGCTGGCTGATGAATCAGTGGGATTGCTGAATCTTGCTTTAGGGTTGAGAATTTATTGCTGTATTGTTAATACATTAAATTCCATCTTCAAGGGACGAAGATGCTCCTGCAAAGATAGCAGATGAAAATGCTGTGAAACCAGAGGGCTGGCTGGATGATGAGCCAGAATATGTAGCAGACCCTGATGCTGAGAAGCCTGAAGATTGGTATGTTTTCTACTTTATATGAGTGTGACAGGTGTTCCAGCACTGGTTTTGACAAATACAAGAACTGATTTATTGTTTGCTAAGATAGTTGTCAATTCAGGCATCTTGCTTCGGAAGTGTAAGATGGAATTAGTCTGGGGAATTATGTATGCTGCCACTCATCTGCGCACTGGTCAACTGTTTTGTTCAGATTCCAAGCTGAACGGGACATGGGTGGTCACTTTCCAGTTGTACCATGCTGGAAGGTGTCTGTGCTCAGGAGCTAGCTTTCTGTGAGCTTCCATGCTTTCAAGCTATTTCTGGAAATACTTCTGCAGAATTATCTTTGGACATATTCTATACTTAGTTTCAGTATCTGTATTTTAAAGTAAGAATTAAATTTTCCCAGAAATTCTATATGTTCTAAGCTTTAGTCTATATAAAGACAAGGAGCAGACTTCAAGACTGGGTTTCCCTTTCAGGGATGAGGATATGGATGGTGAATGGGAGGCACCTCAGATTGCAAATCCTAAATGTGAATCAGCTCCTGGCTGTGGTACCTGGCAGCGACCAATGATTGACAATCCGAACTACAAGGGCAAATGGAAACCTCCTATGATTGATAATGTGAACTATCAGGTTGGTTTTGTCATTTTGTGAAGTTCTGGCCCATGCAGCATTTCTTATCCAGAAGTCAGAATGGTTTAAATTCAGCAGATGTCAATAGTAAAAATACTGTCATGGTGTCACTGTTTTTTAAGAGGACAATTTCAAAGTGCTTGCTTTCTTGTCTTTGCTTTTTTGTGGCACTCGTGAAATTTGATTTCCTGAACCTATAAACATTATAATTTAATGTGATGAATTGTTCTTCTTACCTGAAATAGACTGAAAACCGAAAGTGCAAACTGTATGCCAGTAGGGAAGGCTTTGTCATGGTCTGCAAACCACTGACAGGCTTTAATATTTTATCTTTCTTAGGGGATATGGAAACCCAGGAAGATCCCCAACCCAGATTTCTTTGAAGACTTGGAGCCTTTTAAGATGACTCCCTTCAGTGCTGTGGGACTTGAGCTGTGGTCAATGACTTCTGACATCTTTTTTGACAACTTCATCATCTGTACTGAAAGAGCTGTGGCTGATGATTGGGCTAATGATGGATGGGGACTGAAAAAGGCAGCTGATGGTGCTGCAGAGGTGAGAAAGACTTAATTGTGTTTTACTGAAACAGCACAGCTGCTATTCTTATCCAGACTTGATTAATATGTATCTTTAGGTACCAAGACCAGGGATTGATAAACCTAATTAGAACCTTTATTGTAATTATGTGGTAATAGTTGCTATTAATGGTAATGACTGTTCACTATTTTTGAAGCTTCTGCTCTGACACTTGTACTAGGAGCTGTATGCTAGCATACGTGGGCTAGTTTAAGTATGAAATGTCACGTTCACAGTTGCAGAGAGCATATTTGAAAATATGTGATTCAAACTTAACTGCTGTGACTTCCTGGATTTTTAATGGTTCACTGTATCTTACAGCCTGGTGTTGTAGGCCAGATGATGGCAGCTGCTGAAGAGCGTCCTTGGCTTTGGGTAGTGTACATCCTCATCGTGGCTTTCCCGGTGTTCCTTGTTGTCCTTTTCTGCTGCTCTGGGAAGGTATGCATTTCCTCTGATAAAAATTATAGTATTTAAGGAGAGAATTCAGTGTAATGTGCCTTAGCTTCACAACTAGCACTTTTTTTTTTAGAAGCAGCCGAGTGCTGCAGAGTACAAAAAGACTGATGCTCCTCAGCCTGATGTGGTGAGTGATGAGAGAGAGGAAGAAAAAGACAAAGGAGACAAGGAAGAAGAGGAGGAAGCAAATGAGGAGAAGCTAGGTAAGCAAAATAGACAGTGGCAAAACAGATGGAGTTCTCTAACTGAAAGAACAAAAGTGTGGGATTGGCAAACATAGTATCAAGCCAAAGGTGAACTGAAGGTGCAAATCATTAGGACAAGAGAATGAATTAATTTTTTTCCCCTTAGAAGAGAAGCAGAAAAATGATGCTGATATAGGAAGTGCTAGTCAAGAGGAAGAGGAAGAAGAAGAGGAGGAGGAGGACAGGAAACATGCATCAGAGGTAAGAAAACAATTTTAGAGGAAGGTCTTTTTCTATATCAAGAAAAAATTCACAGGCTTGGCAAACCTGGTTCATGTGGTTCTCCTTTCCAGTGTCAGGACTCATAGAATTTAATTCCCCTGCAGAATAGGAATTGCTGTGGCCTACCTCAGCAGATCAGGGAACTTTGCTAAGGGCACTTGCCATAGACCCTGCATTGTGGAAAGAGTTGGATTGTGTGGAATGCATCTTCTTGATTGCAAAAAGCTCATTCAGCTTTGTGTGCAGTCAGGATGTGACCTTTTAAGTGCTCCACACTGACATAATGGCTGACTTAAAAATGGGTGGGGTTTTGCTTGAAGTTAATGGGATTTGTGCAGCTGCAGCAGTGCTCTCAGCAGATAACAAATCCGCTGTGAAAATAAGGATTTGTCTAACCTGCATGGAAAGGAAGGTGTAGTAACAGCAAGAGGTCCTTCTAAAAATCAAATTGTAATGTAGAGTTGCAAAAGTTGTTTGTAGGTTTGTTTTAAATGGCATTTAGGGATTAATTTAGATTTTCTTAATGTTTACACACTTCACTTTCTTACAGGAGGAGGAAACTGTGAATAGATCACCCAGAAACAGAAAGCCAAGGAAAGATTGAAAAAATATATATATAAGAACTTAATCTGTGTGAATTTTTTTTTCCAAAACGTGGTTCTGGGAGAGGACCTTGGACACCTTACATTGAAACTTGGACAAACCTCAAGATTTTCACCATCCACAGGTTCCAGTCACACTATCCAATGTAACGGAGTGTCTAGCAGTAAAATACTTGCAATCCATCTGTTCTAAAGAACATCATTCCTGTAGAAAGAATGCATTTAATATAATGGGCTGTGGATTTTGGAATGTAACATGACTAACCTTTTCACTTTTGGTTTTAAATATTGTTTTGTTTTTATGTAGATTGGTAGAATTTTACCAGTCTTGTACCTTGGCTTAATTTAATATGTTAATTAGTGAAGAATAACAATGAATCTTTAAATGCTAAATGATAAAAAATGCAGTTTTATAACTAGCTCTTTTTTTTAACAAATGCGCAAACTCCTCTGTGGTGTCTTTCTATCCCTTAAAATTTGATAATTATTTGAAGAAAAGTTGTCAGTGTATTTGACAATGCCTCTTCCCTCAAAGGGAAAAAAGAAAAGAAAGGGGGAGAGGGAATCATACGTAGGGGAACCCAGTAGTTAAAGTTTTTGTTCCTGGGGGGGTTGGGGGGGAAGAGGAAGGGGTTAGTTGCTCTATGGAATAGGCACTCTGTGCGCTGCTAAAGCCCAATGAAGTGTTGACAAATGATGTAGGATTTGGAGTGGGTTGTCTTAATGTGGCATTTAATCCTGCAGACCTTACAGTTAATGGATTTTTGTTAGTTCTCCAGCTCTTTGTAAAATGAGCAGGTTTTTGGGGGGCGGAGGGATAATGTTAGACTACCTTCCCTTTTCCCCTCTCTTCAGCCACTGATACTTTCCTTTCTCTGTGACTGTACAGCTTTTTCTGAGTGCAGCTTTGCCTCAATTGCTGGAAGTGCTTCATGTTCAGCTCATTGTCAAACTCCTTATTTGTATGGCTAGGCCTACTCCAGGGTCCAAGCACTGGACAGGACAGTGTCCCATATCCTCACTGTTATCACTGTATGTATCCCTATAGGAATGGGAAAAGTGGTGGGATAGACAAGTTGAACTTGAGTATTTCACAAGGAAAAAAAACCAAGATATCAGTATTTGTAGGTGGGGGAAGAAGCATGGAATATCTTAAGTGGTATGTGAAACTGTTTCAGTCTTTCATCTGCTTTTCATGTAACAAATGCATCCTAAATTATATTGTGAATGTTAGGGAGTTTCAATTCCAGCTGAATAAATTTTTTTAAAGCGTTGAGTCTACCATATTATACTGTTTCAAACACTTGTGGAGTGCTGGTGGTCACTACAAGAGCATACCTCTGAGGGTGAGATCTATGTAACTTCATTACACTGTACCAAATACATTGGGGTTCAGATGTCTATACAGATAAGCTTTTCTTTGTTTAGAGTGAAATTAAATGTCCTGAAATTACTTCTCTTGCACTGAATTTTAAACACTCCAGTGTTGTTTGGTCATAGGTATAGTATGGGGAACAATTCCCAGGGGTTGAGGGGAGGGGTGGTGTTCCAACCCTTGCAAGTCGAACCAATTAACTAAAGGCTTGGGTTTTTTGTTTGTTGGTTTTCTTTTGTACAAATACCTTTTGCTGCCTGTCCTTATGTTGTATCCCTTGTTTGTTGTGTTTGAAATATTAGTGACCACAAATGCATAGCAGGATTTCTTTAATTTTTTTCAGCAGTGTGCAAATAAACTATTGTAAGCAAGATACTGGAAGTAATTTCAGACTTCTGTTGGGAGCATTTGCATGTTTAGAATGCCTTTGCCTGTTGAACACCTGGTAAATACTGCTCCTAACTGCCAAAATAGCTTATACTCTGACATGGGAGATGTCACAGCTTAAGCGTTGCTATTAGCTTGTTCTCAGGACTGTACTTCTATCAAGGAGCAGCTGCTATTTATGACTCAGTCCGTTGAGATGAAGTATATGTAAATGGTTTTGATTCAGCTAATGTTTTGAGCACAACATAATTCTACTAATCCAATGGTTTTTATCTTAATATGCAAATTGCCTTAAACTCCTGAACGATTCATGTGCATACGTGTTCTTTCCTAGCATCACAACGGAACTTGAGATCTGCTGTCAGCTTTTAAGTAATACTAAGGCAAAATGTAAGTCTACCTTTTGTTTTGCTAAATCTCCTGAAGAGGTCTGTCTGCATGCTATGGCTTTTTTTTTTTTAATACCATAGTGTATGCTTAAATAATCACTAAAATAAATTAAGACTTTGAAACAGCTAGAAAATGCAGAAGTTACTTCTTCTCCTGCCTTCTGCCTGGGCTGGCTCTGTTCAATCTCAGCATCACTCTTAAAGCGGGGAAGGAGAAAATAGGTGTGTAAGCTGAACTGGTGTGTGGGCTGGGGCTGAGGGAGGGGTTTGAGATGTGCTTCATCACAGGGGCTGTAGTCCTATAGGAGAACTGAAACGCTAAAATGGTTTTTCTCCTTGAAAGAATGGAGTTGATAAAGATGTGAACGGTAAGTTACTGCTCTGGGTGGGCAGCTGGCAGTGTAGCATAGCAGCAAGCCAGGCTCCATTCAAGTGCAGTCGCATCGTTTGCTTTAAGGTGGGCACTGCTGACATTCCTTGAGCCTAGGTGTGCTGGGGTCCTGTGGGGCTCGAGGTGAGTCCAAGCTACCCCCGGTACCGCAGTGGGGGCCCGTGGGTGCTGATTGCGGTTCACCCCACATCACGTCAGGTGCTTCCTCTGTTAACCTGGATGAAGTTTCATCCCCGCCCGTCCCGAGCCCCCTGAGGGCCGGCGGCGCCCCGCTCCCTGTCAATCACCACATGCTCCATCCCCCGCCGCCCCCATTGGCTGCGGCGCCTTGGCCCCGCCCCTTTCCTCCCCGTGCCTTTTAAACGCGCCGCAGCCCGCCCCCTGCCAGACGCTCTCCACGCCCACGCGTCGGCAGCTTCCCTTCGCGCCTCCGCGCCTCCCCATTGGCTGAGAGCGCTGTCCGTCACGCCTCGTGACGCGCGGCACGCCGTGACGTCGCCCACCACCCAGGAAGCTCCGCCTATTTATTCTCAACTCGGCTCTTGAGGGGAAAAACAATTTCAAGATGGCGGCGGCGCGGATAACAATGGGGACTCGGGGCTTCGGGCCGGCCCGTGCCTGAGAGCGGCGGCCGCGCCGCGCCGGGGAGGGAGCGGAGCGGGCTCCGGCCGGGCCCCGGGAGCGGCGTGCAGAGCTGAGGGGAGAGCGGGGGCGAGCGCCTCGGCACCGGCCTCGGGAGAGAAGGAGGAAGTGGGGAGGGGGGGGAGCGCGGCGGGCGCCGGGCCGGGGGCAGGAGGAGGAACCGGGCCGCGGGGGCCCAGGTAAGGCCGGCGGGCGGGGGAGGAGCGGCGAGGCCTCGAGGAGAGGGCCATGGCGAGGCCCGGCGCGCGGAGCCGCTGAGCGGCGGTCCCCTCCTCGTCCCTCTGGTCCATGGTGCTGCCCCCCTGCCCCATGGCGGAGTTCGTGGTGCCGCGGCACAGCGCGGTGATGGAGCGGCTCCGCCGGCGCATCGAGCTCTGCCGGCGGCACCACAGCGCCTGCGAGTCCCGCTACCAGGCCGTGTCCCCGGAGCGCCTGGAGCTGGAGCGCCAGCAAACCTTCGCTCTGCACCAGCGCTGCCTGCAGGCCAAGGCCAAGCGGGCCGGCAAGCACCGCCAGCCGCCCCCGGCCCCGCCGCCCCCCGCGCCCCCTCCGCCCGCAGCCGCCGTCGCGGGGAGCGCCGAGAGGAGCGGAGCCAACGGCCTGGACGGCGAGGCGGCGAGCGGCGAGCAGCACGGCCGCAGCAGCACGCTGATCGCGGTAAGGTGCTGCCCGTGCCGCGGGTGGGGCTGTCAGCGTGTCACCGGGTCGCTTGATAAGGGCACGCGCATAGCTGAGGGGAACTCTAACAGCGTGGGCTTTACTGTGCTTTGGAAAGAGTTTCAGCCGAAGCGGAGAGGCAGCGCTTGTTTGCCACTCGCTGCAGTGGGTGTGAGCGCTGTGGGAGTCCCACTCCACCCATTACAGACTGGCTGAGCACAGAACGCGAGTATTCCCCTGGCTTCGCCGTCGCTGCTGGCTGTCAGGGCATGTGCGTGCGGCCACGGCTGCTCGTGTATCTGGAGGGGCTGCTGCTTGGCTTGCCCCGACCTCTTTAAACGTAGTGACCCTTTAAGTGTGTCAGCAGTGCAGGTTAGTAGGCTAACACTGCACTGGCTGCCTGTCCTCCAGAACACCCATTGCTAAACGTTGACCTTTGTGAAAATGATACGGTGCTGCTTAGAGTTTCTTTATAGTGGGTTAATCTGATTGATTTTCAAGTTACCGCATCGGTAAATCCTGTTTTTAAGATGGTCTCTAGTAAAAGAGGAGAACGTGGTTCTGTGCTGCCTTGGGCTTCACTTAGTTACAGTTTTTAAAAGAGGATCGTGACAGAGCTCGGTGATGTTTGGGTATGACTGTGCATGACGTGAGATTGTGAAACATGGCACGCAGATGTCAGCTTTCGTGTAGCACTGGGCAGCACGTACCTGGATGTGGGCTTTGCAGCATGAGCTGAAAAATGTTACTCAGCTGAATTGGTGTTCAAGTAGTATGAATCTAGGATGCTGGCTGTTCTGAAGGCTGAAATGCTCGTGTTAGTTTGAGCACTTCAGGTGGTTGTTAAAGAACCTTTGATGTTGAGAGGAAACTTTCAGCCTTCCTGGCAGTGATTCTGTAGCACTTCCCTGGTGCTGCTCTTTGCTGGGCTGATCCTGAGTGTAACCTGGTGTCAGAACACAAATGGCTCAACTTTCTATTTCGTTTTCCAATGATTTGATGGGATTTCTGTTTGTTTCCTGTCTGGGCTGTGAAGCATACTGCGTCTGGGGCTCTATCCATTAATGATGCATATTTGTGCAGCATGCTCAGCAGACCTCTTTAGCATGTCAAATCCTGTTGCTTAAAGTGCCACCATGCTCCTTCATATTGATCCTTGAAAAGAAAGACGCCTTTGATTTGTTGGTGTTGTTTCTTTTAAATTGCTTTGGATGTGGATTTGATCTAATTAGCATCCATTATAATGAGGGCTCTCAGCAGCAGTGTGGTTTTGAAATACAGTGCACATCTGGGGAAGCCCTTCTTGTTCAGGAAGCTGCTGCCAGTGGCCAATTTACACAACAGAAGAGGGTTTTAGTGTATGAATGACTCCTCCTCGTGCTGGCCTGCTGTTTCCTTCCTAGGATACATGACTGCAAGCTTAATTGCAGCTGCTGATTCATCATCTCGTTACTAGGGCATAAAGTTAGTTAACGCTTTGAAACAAAAACAGCCCCCAAAACTAGAAACCAACAAGAAACCTCTGCTGCTGGTTTGGATCTTTTGGCATAAGATGTCTCTCCCTAAGTCAGTGTTTTACCTCTGGCTGTACCTTTGTCTGAGCTGCAGCTCTTACCTGGAATGCGTTGCTCTTACCGAGACCAACTGTGTGCTCTTCCTGGGAAGCACATGGCTACAGTTTAAAGTATTCAGCAGACTTTGGATTAACACCAGAATTGTGCTTTAAAACATCCTGAGCACATTCCTTTCAAAGGAATGCAGTTAGGTCAGTGAAACATACATTACATTGGTGTAAACGGTGTTACAGTGTGGAGTTTTGTAGCTGCTATGAACCTTCTCTTGGAGACCAGTAGCTGCATTCAGAGTTAATGAGGCGTTTATTTTGATCCTTGGGAGAAAAGCGACTTGTGGAAGTGTAAAGGGCACAGGATCTGGCATCCTTGAGCTGCTGGCAGGACCTACAGCTGCTGTGCCACTCGTGTGCCCAGGTGCTGTCCTGGCAGACTCAGAGTAGCCCTGGGTAGAGGGTGAGCACCACCCTGTCACATCCTGTATGACTTGTTCACGTGGCCGAAGTCTGAAGTTATGTTTCCCTTCCATTAGTCTCTTTCTGGTTTTTATGCTTTGGCTGAGCAGAAGCCAGGGCAGTGCCGTCCTTCGTTTTCTTGCTGGGCAGTGCTGTCGTGTGAGCACACACAAACCAAGACCCGATACTGATGCAGAGATTCTTCTGGATGATGTGTGTGCTGAGTAGGCCTGTCTTTGTTTGAGGAACAAGGTGAAAATACTGGCTCTAATCTAAAGGAAAATTCAAACGTTTGAGTTTATGTTGTTTCTTTTGCTTAGGGTGACGTTAAAACTTGTTCAAAGTAGAGGATGCTTAGTGCTTGAGTAACGCTTCTTGTGTTGATCTTCTATTTTTGAGAAACAGAGAAGTTGGGAAAGGAAAGGAGCTGCCATTGAGCGTGTTTTTTCCTCTTTACCAGTTTCTGTTTTGAGATAGTTCACTTAATAGCATTTAAATTCTGCCTACTGGAAAGGTCGCCCTGCATTTCTGACAGCCCGCGATGTGGTGTATCCCTGAGCTGTACAGAGTGCTCCCTCAGCATGGACGAGGAGTGTGCTGGGGTCGGTGTGTTCGGCTCCTTGTGGAGGAGGCTGCATAGTGCTTCTCACTGTTCCCACCTGAGAGTGGGGATTGTGTAGGTGCTTTGCTTTGTCTTGGATGGCTCTGGATGGTGTTTCTGGAACGGGCAGAGATGTGCTCGGCCCTGGGAGTGCTCTGTGTGAAGGGTGAGGAGCAGAGCAGCATTTGCTGGGGAGAGATAGAGGTTTTTTATGGTGAAGACTGCAAAGTGCTGGTTGAAGCACAGCACCAAGTGAAACACTGGAAAAGAAGGCTAAGGAGAATAAGAGAATGTGATTTCTGTGATTGAAAGGAGCTAACGTAGCAAGTTAAAGGGAATAAGATTGCCTGGGTTGTAACGACAAACATGATTGCATTCTCCTGAGGGAGCTCAGGCTGGTACGCTCACAACTCAGGAGACCTCACTTCGGGGTAAGCTGTGGTGAACGGGTGTTAAATTGTGAAATTATGTTTTACCACAAAAATAGCAAATAATTTCCACATTATTTATACATAACTTCAGTGCAGTGTACTCTTGCTGCCATTGTTTGGTTTTGCTGACAAGTCTGATAGCTTGTTGCACAACAACTCCGACAGGTTTTTCTTTGTCTCCTTTTGATTCTGTGTGAGGTATTGTTGCGTGTTTGAAGCACTTCCCCTCGCAGATTGGTTAGATAAGCAGCGATGCTCCGGATCTGGGAGGGACTGATGTGCTGCTGAAGTTCAGGCGAGGTGGGCGATCCGGCCGAAGGCTCAGCAGGGCTTTTTGATTCAGCAGAACAATTCCTGCAGCAGAAGCTGCCCCTTGTGACTAATGCAGGCTGGGCTATTTATAGCATACATATCCACAGCCCTTCTCCACTCCAGCAGGCAGTCACCCAAATACAAAAGACTTCTGGAATTAAAGTAACAGTCAAAATTAAAGTTAGCGCAGCAGTTTTCGTTCTGACAACGCACTGGAAAGCAGGAACACATTCAGTTATCAAATGCTCTCCTTGCATGGAGAGTGCAACTTAGGAAGCTGTGTGTAGATGCTCAGTAAGTAGAGAGTATGTTGCAGGGACAAAATGTTATTTTTTTCTATTCAAAATTCATGTATACTGCAATTCCTGATGTTTGCATTGATCTTCTTCCTTGAGATGGTCGACCTTGTTGGTTCTGTCCTCAGCCAGGTGGGGAAGGAGAATCTGTCCGCACTGCTCCGTGGAGCTGGTGTGTGCTCCAGTGCTGCCACTTCTGCTGGAGGCAAACTGTGTTCCCCTGTAGGTGAGGGTGCTGGCATCTCGCTGGAGGGCATCTTGGAGCTGGAGTTTTATTGCATCTGTGGAGTAACACGGGATTTCTTCTTTGAAAATGGCCAGTATTTTCTCATGCTGTTATTTTATGACAAATCATTGTAGATATAACTTAAGACTGAAACTAAGCTTACTTGAAACAAGATACAAAATGTAAAGCTCTGTTGAATCCTCTAAGAAGAACTTAATATCCGAAACATGTCATTAAGAAGACTAAAAGACACAACATATGAGCTAGGATTTTAAGGTTTTATTTCTCCCATTTTTACTAGACATTCTCAGAGAAAAATAAAACAAAGCACAGTCTTGCTTTCAGTTTCTCTAACTATAAACTTATAAATATTTACCAACTATAAACATTAATTACTCTCTTGGAAGCCCCTTTCTTCCCAGTGCAACAGAAGAGTCCTGAAGCCATGAACTCTGCTGGTGAATTTGCAGGCAGAAAGCTGGAGATAAATGTTAGAGCATTCCCAGTTTCTTCTGTTGGCTTCCTTGTTAGTGTGTGGCCAGCTCCTGCAAAGTCTGCCAACACACCTTTGCTGCAGTACAGCTGAGCATCGTCGTGGTACATCGTACTCGGGTTTTGTGATCAGAGTGTTTGGGATGGACACCCCCTTGTGTGGAGGGATGGTACCTGACTTCTGTCTGTTCACCTGGGTCAGGTGGGGAAGCCATGGTTATGTCCTGACTGCATGCATACTGCTGCCAAGCAGACATACTATGTTGGTTTAAATGCCTCAGATAAATGCTTTTGGGGTAAGTCTTAGACAGAGCGTGATAGACTCGTTGCAAAGAGCTTGCAGGTTCATGTGCTGCTGGGAGGTTGGGCAGGCTGAGAAAATGGGAACACGTTTCTGTTTCTGATCTTGTGACAATGGAAAGAATTGACTCGTGTTCTAAATAAAAGTGATTGATTCTCCTAAGGAAACCTTGAACAGCATACCAGAAAGCAGCTGTGCTTTGCAAAATCATAGTAGACAAAAAAGAAATGCTAAAGGGATTTTCTTAGTGAGTTGCAAGCTACACTTTATTCTTGTCAGCTTGGATTTTTTTTTGCCTTTGGAGTTTTGGCAGAAGAGAACAGGTTTTTCTTGCCTTGAGAACTCTGTTGGGGCAGCTCGATATGCAGATAACTTGCTGTCTAACTTGTATCTCATGTGTGCTATGTGTTGGTTTTTTTCCTCCTGAAAAAAGGTCTAATTATATAGAAATAGTCGAACAAGAAGAGCCAAATTCAGCATTTCTTCTGTTGGGAAACCAAGAGCCGAGGTACTATATGAGAAATGGTATTTCACAAGAGAAGGTTATGTTCTGTGCATGTCAGTTGTGTGAATGTAGTCAGTGTGAGAATTTCAGGTTTTATTGCTTAGGAGGTCAAACATGAGTGAGTGTAAGTTGTGGGGTTATGTTAGTAATGAAGTGGAGAAGTAACTGTTGGCACCTGCATCTCCTGGTAGCACCATCCTTCCTTGGGTGAGGAATGGAGCTGGAACATGGGGGCTGGCTTATTGTGGGTTACCTGGATGATGGCTGCAGCAGCATAACCTCAGTGTAGACTTAATGCCACGATGCCCAAGTGTGTTTTGTGCTTCTTTTCCTCTTAAAAGTGAGCTAAGATTCAAGTGCAGTAGGTAAATTGCTTCTAAATTTCAGGGATTAAATAGACTTGTGAATCAGGCTGTCTTTTCTGGTACAGATAAGAGATAAGCAGATTTTCTTCTTTCCTGTGTCTGCTGGCTGCTGTGTACAGATAGGATATATTTCAATTAACAGTACATTTAAATGAGGTAAAGGCAGACACCTCCAAATTTTACCTCATAAAATCTCTATTTTTATAGTGCTTTTTTTTTTTTATACAAAGGAATATAGTATGAGGTAAAAGAGGGGCTCTGTGAAGAACGAATGCCAGGGAATTAAGACTGGGTATCTGTGTGTTTTGATGACTGTTAAAAGCCATTCCGGTGTGGAAGACCCTGGGTTTTTGTGGGGGAAGATGCCTGTGATGGACACTGAGGGTCTGTGCCTGTATCTGGACTCCATTAAGTTTAGTTTAGAAGCACAAGTGATTTAATCTTCCGTATATTACAAGCGGTGTAGTACAACAGCAAGGACCTAAGCACGAACCAACTTCTGGAGTATTCCTCCCATCAACCTGAGTGAGTTTGGAGCCCACAGAGACCTGGCCCTACCCAAGCCCTAAGCTGCCTTGGGTTGTCTGTGGCAGTTCCGGTTACAGCAGTGGTTCCAATGGGCCTTGGTTCTGTTCTAATACAGAAATCCTCTTCAATCTTGAGAAGAATATGTTTAGTGTATAAAAAAACTAAGTTATTACTTGTACGGTATTTTTCAGGGAGTGTTTTTTCCTTAATGATTTGGAATTTAGCAGGATCCATCCCAATCTGTGATTGACTCATCACATGACCTTGGGCAAGTTACTCATCCACCTTGAGCTTCAGTTTTCCCAGTTGGAGTATTAAGTAAACAACAGGAAACTTGCCGAAAGCCAAGTGTTGGGATTGAGTTGAAGCTTCCTTGCTTTCTCTTGTTTTCTGCTTTTATGAAAAATCAGATCTGCTTTATTCTCTTACGTCAGTAATTGAAAAAGTTGCTCTAGGTCTGCTACTGGAGCTGTAGATGGAATGTTGAGATTTAGAGAATTGAAGTTCCAGTTTCCACCCCAAACGTACCTCCTCTACCAGCTCTGCTGCTCCTCTCTCTGCTGCTGTTTCCATGAGACATCCAAAAGATCATGGTCTCCTGGAAACTGCAGTCCATCCCTCGTGTAAAAATGTGAAGTTGCTGTTACGTATGCAAGTGTGAAGCGGTGTTTGTTTCCAAAGATCAGCTAGCTGTGGACAATTAACAAGAAAGCAGCCACTGTGATCCAGTCCTTCTATCCTTAAATCAAAGGGCGCTGTTGCCCAGGCAAGTGCTGTGAAATTCTTGATAATTTATGCTGGCTCTACACACAACCTTTTTCTTCAGTGCCGAGATCTTGAAGTTTCCCCCGTTTGTTCTTGGGTGAGGCGGTTTTTCCCCAAGGGTGAGTGGACTGCATTATGGAGACTGTGTATTAAAATAAGTGTGCTTGTTTTGAGGTTTGTTTAATGAGTTTCTTTTCTGCCATCTGAGAGGACTATTGTTCAGTGAACCACACTTGAGACGAGCGGCTTTTTGTGGGGATTCTCCTCATGTGTCCTGCTGGGACACACAAAGGCATCTTTTCCAGGTCAGGGGAGTTTTCCCTCTTCAGATGCGCTGCTCTGAGCCGTGCTGCTGCCCTGCAGGTTTGTCTGTCTTGGTGTAGTGATGCCAGTACAGCAGAGCCTATCTGTTTGGCGAGTTTACCTGAGGGGAGGAAAAAATCACTGTCATCTTTGAGGTGTGCGTGTGTTCTGTTTTCTGCTATTTTTGAGGTCGCTGGAAAGAAGTTAAGATTTGAAAGAACGCTGTCAGAAAGAGAAGCTGAACTAAGGGTCCCGCGCTCTGCTTTGTACAACTGAGGTGCTGTTGCTGTACCCTCTACTTGCTTCTAGATGGCACTGCAAGAGAAAGAATGTGCATATTCACTGGCTGTACACTAGCCAGCTGTTGAGCTGGTTTGTGCTTTAAGGGGCCATAGAGCAGAGAGTAGCAGGGGGAAAATACTTCGGGAGAAAAGTGGAAAGGAGTAAACTTAATCTGCATGGTGGAATTGAGCTCCTAATTGCAGTTATGTATGAATGGAGCTGTGGTCATTTGATGACAGACTGGTTGTGCTTAATGCCAAAAACGTGATGGTGTACAAAAATTACATATTTATCCTCCAGTAATTAAAATCACAAGAGAAATGATCCTCTTTTTTTTTTTTTTTTTTTAATTCTTTTAATGCTTTACAAAGCAGTCTTGCTGGAAAATTACAGTGTGTACGTAGACTAAATAAATACAGGTTGTTAGTCTCAATTTGAATCTTAATGTTCTTCAGTGCTATTGCATTTTGAACAGGAAAGATCATAATATGTTCCAATTCAAAGTCATTTCTCGACTTTTTGTTGTCAAAAAGCTGACAGTTTTCATCTTTGATTTAGCACTTGCTTTGGAAGGTTTATCCTATCAAATTTTAGCAAGGAAGTCATCTTATGTGATGACTTGTAAAAAGCAAAGGCCTACCACTTTTTTTTTTCCCCTAAAATATTTTATTCCTGTTTTTATTTATTTATGTTTTTAATCATATTCAGAGCTAGACAGTGTTCTGGTAAGAAATAATCCAACACATGAAACTAAATAACTCAAATATTGCCTTTATTTTTATTTTTAGCAGCTCCATGAGACTGTGAAAAGAAAGCTCGATAGTGCTTCTTCCCCTCAGAATGGAGACCAGCAGAATGGCTTTGGTGATGTATTTTCTGTTTCCAAGAAGCTGCGTCGTGATGATGGTCTTGGTGGAGTGAGTGGTTCTTCCAATGGAATGCCCCCTGTATCTCCACTCCATCATCTTGACAAGAAATCTGGCAGTGGAGATACCTTGCAGCTTAATGGAAAACACCCAATGGGGCTCGATGGCATCAGCAAGAAGTGTCTTCCAGATTCCAGCCTGCAGCTGAATGGAGGTGGTGATGCTGATGATTCATTTCCTCTGAGTTTGAACAAAGAGCTGAAGCAGGAGCCTGTAGATGATCTTCCATGTATGATTGCTGGAGCAGGGGGTTCTATTTCTCAGAACAACTTGATGCCTGATCTTAATCTTAACGAGCAAGAATGGAAGGAGCTTATTGAGGAGCTTAATAGGTCAGTGCCTGATGAAGACATGAAGGATCTCTTTAATGAAGACTTTGAAGAGAAAAAAGATGTGGATTCTTCAAATTCAGCTGCACAGACTCCATTGCCACAAGATATTAACATAAAGACTGAGTTTTCCCCAGCACCCTTTGAACAGGAGCAGATGGGATCTCCGCAGGTTAGATCTACTTCTTCAGGTTCAGCATTTATTGGTGCTGCCTCTGTTCCTGTAAGTGCCGCTTCTTCGGTGGTCGGTAGTTCTCAGGCTATGTTCCAGCCTTCTAATCAGTCAATGACTGAAAACCCTAATCAGTCCATGATGCAGGCATCAAACCACTCTCAGAACGTCCAGAGACCTCTCCCTAATGTGCTGTTACCTGGGAAGGGGGCAGGAAGTGCCAAAGAAATGTCCTCTGCTCATCAACTCCAGCAGATTGCTGCCAAGCAGAAGAGAGACCAGATGTTGCAGAACCAGCAGCAGGCTTCCCAAGTCCACCAAACAAATCAGATGTCTACCTGGCAGTCTGGGCCTTCTCATAGCCCACTGGCTGTTCCATATACCATGGAAAATCCCACCAGCCCTTCAGTTTACCAGCCAGACTTCAACAATCAGAAGCTCATGATGCCTAATATAGGAAATAAAAGCTCCCCGAGAGCTGGAGGCAATTACCATGTGAACATATTGGGTCATCAGCAAAACAACATGAACCAGAACCCTGTGAATAGTCAGGGCTCAATGCTGGACTACGGGAACACCAAACCTCTTTCTCATTACAAAGCAGAATGTGAACAGGGCGTTGCAGTACCTGGTCAGAGTAAGACTCCCATGTTGGCTTACATACAGCAGCGCCAGCAGCAGCCACTGTCCCATGTGAGTGATGACCAGAATGGAATGATCCTGTTGAAACCCAAGTCTGGAAACATTACCTACCGACTGCCACACAGTCAGGTATGTTTTCTGATCTTTGTTACTTCCGTTTAGTAACAGATTTAAGGTTTTGCAAGAGGCTGGTGGACAGGTAAGAATGGAGTATGGCTTGCTTGGTGGTTTTTCAGATCAGTTGCTGCATGTTTTTAAAGAGGAATATGGTAGTACGCAGTGTGCTGAGGCAAGAGTCAAGCACTGTGTTTTCCACTGAGTACAGTTTTTAATATGCAGTTTTAGGTCACGTTGGTAACGTGTGGTTTCCAGCTTAATATACCACATGGGCAACAAATTATGTCACACTTCACAGAAGGTTCTCCTTATAGAGATAAATAGATGCTTTGTAAACTTTTGCCTGAAATAGCTCATAGAACTGCAGTGTTAAATAGTGTTGTAGCAGAAGCTTTGCTTTCTTTACCTTCTCCTTCATCCCTGACTTCTGTAGGAGTTGGCTCACTATAAACAGCTACGCCTTTGGTTGCTGCTTTTTCAAGAGAGATGGGGATGGGGGCTGTGTTCTTGGTTTCAGATCTAAGAATTTGTTACTTGTTATGAGTGAATGGGAATGTATCTTTAACAGGTAATATTTGTCTGCTTGAAGCAGTGTGCTTCAGGCTTTCCTATGAAGGAGAACCCGTTGTGCTGCTTTGCCTTACGAGGTATAATACATTTGTAATATACAGCTAACAATATATAGCTGTTATTACAGATGTGCAGCAGGTAGAAATGTATATAGCAGGTGGAGGAGAACAGACTTGTAGGCACACACTACTGAATCCCAGCAATGCATGCATTGGAGGACTTGCTGACAAAAAAAGGGATTTTTTATAAGGATTAAAACTCCTGCAAAAGCTGTTGGAGCTCCAGCTCTTGTAGCGTGTTCCTTCACTAAAGCAAAACACAAAATACATGGCATAAAGGCCTGATTAGTCTGTGGTGAGGACCACAGTGATGTAAAAATAAAAATGAGATCAATAATACATGCTTCATAAGGCACAAGGAAAATTAATGTCTTTAAAAGCTAGCGGAAGTAACGATCTAATGATATTTTTGGTGGAGGAAGGAGGGAAGGGTGAGGATGATTGTGTGTGTCACATCTATCTCTTGCTGAAAAACTTGAAGGTGACCTTGCATCTTGCTGCCATGCTTTCATTGAAATAACAGAAATCCCAATGAATACTTCTGGAGAATTTCTAGCAAGCTTGCTTACAGAACAACTTAGCACAGCATTACCTATATTTGGCTCATGATTTCTTACAAAACTGCAGCAAGTGAGAAACAACAGCCCAGACCATTAGCTGAATTCTGAATGTGAAAATAAATTTGTTTGCATAATTAGAAATGAGGCTGAACTGTACTTAAAGATGATAACAAATGTCAAATTTCAAATGGATTCTCAAGTACAAAGAGCTCAGTGTCAGGTCTTGATGGATAATCATTCCATATTACTTTTGCTTTTCCTGAGTTCCTATCTCCAGAACAGAAACAGAAAAACAGGCTGAGGAAAAAACGAATACAAGCAGTTAACCACAGTAGTGGTTTTTTTCTGTGTAATATGATGAAGGCCAGATTGCTGACCAAAAGTTAGGAGTCTTCGTTTTGGTCAGTGATGTTTCTTCCCCTTCACCTTTAAACTCTTGATACTGAAAAAAAGTCAGCATTAGGAAGAGAGGCATAAACTTGCAGAACTGAATGTGGACAGGAGAAGCAGAACATAACTGTATGGTGAAATTCCAAAACCAGTTGGGAAGCTGCAGCTAAAGGTAACTGAAGTTGGTGCATTTGAAGTGCTGTTTGTAATGGCACAATTCCTCTGGCTGAGCAGAAGCACGCAAAGCTTCATTCCCCTTTTTGAGCTGGAATTTGGGAAGTACTTTAAGTGAAGCTTTAAGCCTTTGTTCCGGAATGTGCTGGAGCTTCAACTCCTCATTTCTGTGTCTTTACTTATAAAAATCCTGTATCATTTACAAGAGATGATAGAACTTTTGGTCATCATTGTGAAAACACCTTTCTTCATTTCTGTGATTGCTCAAAGTTGCTAAGCTCTGCAGGGCTAAACCTCCTTCTGTAACTCACATTGTTGTTTTTCTGTTCTGCAGGATCAAACAGCATCTCCTAATGTTCCTCGTGTTCCTGTTTCTGTCCCGGGCTCTGGTGTTGGTGCCCAGGCTCCCAATGTCACCATGGCAGGGAACCACAGCAACCAGTCATATCTTAGCAATCAGCAGCAAGCAGCAGTGATGAAGCAGCACCAAATGCTGATGGACCAGCAGAAGCAGAGGGAGCAGCAACAAAAGCACTTGCTCATGGAGCAACAGAAGCAGCAATTCCTAATGGAGCAGAGACAGCAACATCTATTAGCTGAGCAGGTAAAGAGAGGCCAGCAGTCTTTTTTCTTCCTTTTTGCTTACTTGCTTTGGTTTGCTTGAAGGCGTTTGAAATGTTACAGAACTATTAGCACCTTACAAAATAGGGGATGTAAACTTCAGGATGTTTGGGTATAAATTGGTGTTCTGTTTTATATAAAAACAACAACAAAATGTAACATTGGTTGTCGAGATCTCTTTTCTGTTACAAAGCACAGTTGTGAATTAAAGGAATGAAACAGCTAGAATTTAATAGTGTGGAAATACAAGCTGATATCTACAGGAAGAGAAGATATACCAGTGATGATGTAATTATTTGTCTTCCTTCTTTCACAAAGGAAATGAGAGCAAAATAGTAAAAGATCAGGATATCCTTGATGTTTTGGAGAGCTATAAGCAAGGGACTCTGTAAGCTGGTTGTGTTCTGCCTTTCTTCTCTGTGAGTGCCACAACAGTTCATGTTTCAAATTTTAAATCATCTTTCATTTGTTTATTTGGGGAAAATAATTAGACATCTGCATCCAACTTGCATCTTATCCTGCCAAAAGAATTTAACTCTGCTGTCCATCAGACTGTGCAGAAAGCTGCTTTAGTCTCTCTCAGGGAAATGGGCTCCTTGCGTGAACCTTTCTAAGCTTTAAACCTTTTGCAAGTCTTGCAGCTGGGAATTGGTCCAAAGGGCCTCACTCCTGTCAGCTGTGCTTTTCTGCATTTTTGAGTAGTCCATGCTGGCATGTTCTACTCATTGTTACTGTACAAATGGAACAAATCTCTGCACTGGATATGGAGGAAGGGGAAGGGGAATTTTCAAAGGTTTTATATCCAGGGAGAACTTAGTATTCAGATCTTAGTTTTGTCTTTCAGGATAATGGATGAGGGGCAGGGGGGAAGAAAAATATTATCTTTGGGGATAATATGGGGAAAAGGGCTGTTAATTTATAGAAAAAAAAAAAAAAACTGAGCTGCATATGTCCCTGAATTAAAAGGCAAAACAGAAAGTCATAGAAATGCATAATTGGGTAATAGTTTTGGGTAGCCTCCCTCCTCTGACACTGTGAGCTTTCTTTACATTTGATATTCTGAGTCTTTCTTATTCTGTTTTTTTTGCTGAGCCAGCCTTCTGCAGCTCTTGGTTCATTGTACTGCTATGGCATCCTTCCCTGGCTTCTGTGGTCAGCCCCTTTCAGGTCTGACTGGTCCTGCAAGCAGCAGGTCCCTTCTGTGAAACAGCCTGCCCTCTTCATTCCTCTACATGTCTCAACAGCTTCTCAGTTGCAGACATTTCAAAACAATGGTAGTAATGTGTACCTGCCTACTTTCCACACTGCACTCATCTCTTCTTGAAGGGCTTACTGCTTGTGTCTTTGACCCAGGACTCTTGAAAGGGAATTTCTGTCCCTGTCTGTGCCCTGTGCATGTTTTTACATAAGTGAGTAGTTGTGTGTGGTTTCACTTCTTTATGCCCTTAGAATTCCAGCCTGGTTGAAAATAACTGTGGGTGTAGGGCCAGAAATGTTGTCTGAGATGTGTTTCATGGTGTAAAAGCAGCCCTTTGGCTCTTTACATTGTCAGAATCATGTGTTAGTGCATGTACTTACACACCTTCTTCCATTTCCCCATGGCTTTAAATTCCCTTTAAATTTGGATTTGTCATAAAGTACGTTCAGATTGGATACTCTTTTTAAAGAGGCAAGCTGATTTCAAACCACTAGTAGGGCTTGTTACAATAAACAAGTGAATTATTGAGAAAATGGTTTGGAACAGTGGTTGTAAAACTTGCATAGCTCCTGTTGTAACCTTAGTTTTGTAGTTTTCCATGATCTTCTAGGACATCCAATCATTTGGGTCTGTATATGTTACTGTTTTTGCAAACTAGACCTAGAAAACATTTATTTATGTGTTTTTACTTTCCTGTGCAACACTGGTATTTATGACTTGTACTTTTAATTCAGACTGTTTTAATAAATTGATCTAGGGGCAAAGAGTAAAAGTGATACATGGAGTTTTAGATATTCTTGCTTTTTCTCTTTTTATTCTTGTTAGACTATTGCACCTTTAGGATATTGCTGAAAATGTATGAATGTTTCACTGATTAAAAGACTAACACCTGTAACTTCTAGTTATTTAGATGAGAACAAAGGCCTGAAATTTAAGCTTGCAGAAGCCCCTATGATTACCATCTCCATGTAAAAGTATGCAGATAGCTTGATTTTTATCCCAGATAGTCACTCCTGGAGAAGCCTTGATTTGCTTCCTAATTGTCGTGCCTTGGACCTTTCCTAGGAGAAACAGCGACAGCAGCAAGAGCAGCAGCTGCAGCGACACCTGACCCGACCTCCCCCCCAGTACCAGGACCAGCCACAGAACCCCTACCAGCAGCAGGTTGGGCAGTTCACAGGTGAGCAGCATGGGCACTGAAGCAATGCAGAAGTCCCAGGAATAAAACAGGGTGCCTCCAGAGTTCCTGGACTGGAGAGCTTATCATTAATTTATTGCAACATCTTCCTATGTTACGGTGCTTTTAAACTTTTAGAGCTAGACTCTGGTACATTTGAAAAAATAACAGCTTCCTCTGACCTAAATATTTGAAACAGTGCATGCTTCTGATTCTGTAACATTGCTCTAGAAATGGATAAAACTTGGCCTGTAGAACAATGAAGGTATTTCATTTTTATACTCCCATTTTCTTTTACAGATGTTAAATTCTCCTTTAACTTTTGTGTGTGTGATACTGTTCTAATCTTCCTTTTGGCATCCTGAGTGGTTTAGTTTTGTTTCACAGGAGAAGCTTGGTATGTCTCAATTGTACTGACACTGATAAATAAAAGGGGTTTTTTGCCATCAAGTTGGAATGACACCGTGAATGGGGAAGAAGTAGAGAGCATTAAAAGATTGTTTCCCTTACACACAAACCTTCCCCTACCATGGCAATAAGGAGATACTTGCCTTTTTTTATAAACTTGGAATATGCAAAATGTGCTTCTTCTCTTCTTTCTGATTCCTTACTCTCTCTGTTCCCACAGAAGTAAACACCAAATGGAGAAGATGCAAATAGAAATATAATACCCTCATTCTTAGTGTCTGTGTAGAGCTAGGGCTGAGTTTTGTTACTTAACTGAAAAACTTGATCCCAGTGCAGAAAGCTGGTGTTAACAGTGGGCAGTACAGACTTCAGATACTGAAGTGTGATATTTTTCCTCCTGCCATGTTTCTCCAGAAGTAGTGCAGTACCTCTGTTAAAAGTAGAGTATGTGTTGCTATAATGAACGTCAGCATTATTTTTTTCCTTGTTTTGATAACTGCAAGTGCTTTCTGCATCTTAAGTGCTGGTATGCGCACTGCCTCTTCCTGTAAGACCTCCCACTTTGATCTCTGTCACTGGTTAATTAATTGTTAATTCAGTGGAGAACCTTTGTTACTCATCTGTCTTGAATTATCGTTTAAATAAGCGTCCATAGTTTTTTTTGTTTGAAAGTAGAGGAAGTCATGGTGTAGGCAGGTTTCCCTTGGCTGGCTAAGTGTGGGGAGCGAGTGGATGGTATATGCACTATACTTCACAGTGCTGTTCTAATTATTTTCTTGTTTTAAGTAACAGGGATGTTTCTTTGACAGGGAAATGCTTTTTCTTTCCTTTTTGCTCTTTACAGAGGTGAGAAGAAAATACCCATTGCTTATTGAGAACACTCATTTTTGCTAATCATCTTTGTTATCAGGATTGCATATTAATGTAGTGAATACTTCACCGTGGGAATCCAAAAGATGTTTAACTAAACATTTGTGAAAGATACCTAAAAGAAAAGACATTCCTGGAACTATAAAAGCACAGGAGTGTAAATCCTGCAGTTCTTGCTGTGAGGGACTCGGTTCATACACACAGAGTTACTGACAGTGTGTGAATGCAGTAGGTGGTATTTTTTAACAGACTGGAAATCGTGTGTGTGCATACTTCTGATCACAAAGGAGCATCACAGTCCTGCCCCTAAAGCCTCATTTTTTAATGTTGGTGATGCTGAACTCTTAGGAGTGTCTTTTTAGAAAATTGGCATACCAGGTTTGGTGTTGAATGCAGATATGAGTACTGCTGTCTGTGCTGGTTGCTCAGATTGCTTCATACAAATGTAGCTGCCCCTCATTTCTGGCTTGTGGGGTCAACAGGCCCAGATTGGCTCTGGTTGGATTGAGGTAGTTAATGTACAAAATACTTCTTTGTGTTTCAGGATCATCTTCAGCCATGCCTGGGGTCAGTAATTTAGGACAGTCCAGCTCTGGTAGCCCACGGATGTTTCCTCAGACCCAGAACATGATTCAGATGGGACCTGGGCACACTTCTGTCGCACCGCTGCAGTCCGGCTCCAGCCAGCAGGACCGGGGGGTGACTCAGTACCCCAACATGCAGAACATTCAGCGAGGGGGGCTGTACAGCATGCCGTCAGGCATGACACAGATGGTTCCCCAGCACGCAACTCAGAGTGCCAATGGACAGCCCCAGATGCAGAGACAAGGCAGCTTGGGCCAGGGTGCTGCTGTCCCTGCTGCGTACGGGCAGAACACCTTAGCAAACTCAAGTATTTCTCAACAGCACAATAAAGGCGCACTGAATCCGACCTTATCTAAGCCACAGATGGCAAGAGTACCAGCTGCTATGGGGGCTCAAAATCCATCTTGGCAACACCAAGGTATCCCTAACATTAATAACCAGACACAAGGAAGCAGTGGCTTAGGACCATTTTCTGCCAGCTCCTCTTTCCACATGCAGCAGACTCATCTAAAGATGGCCAACCAGCAGTTTGCTCAAGGAATGCCTCAGGTAAGCCTCAGCACCAGCAGGCCCATGGCCTCCATGAATGCTGCCGTGTCGGGGCAGATGCTGTCATCGTCTTTGGGCACGCAGCAGCGGACAAACCCACCTGCACAGCAGCAGGTTCCCTCGCAGCAAGTCTTGCCTGGCATCACCCAGACTGTTCCGGATCTGAACGCTTTCAACCAGAATCCAAATCAACAAATGCCCAACAGAGGTAATATGCACTGTAGTCAGGGGTACCCTGTGAGGACAACCAGTCAAGAGCTGCCTTTTGCCTACAGCAGCCAGTCGGGCAATAACGGACTTCAGAGTGACACAGATCTGATAGACTCTTTGCTGAAAAACAGGACTTCGGAGGAGTGGATGAATGATTTGGATGAGTTGTTGGGAACTCATTAAAACAGGGCTGGGGGTGGGGGGGTTCTACTTTTTTTAATTATTTCATGAAATATAAACAACACTTGGACCAAAAAACCTGTGGCATTGAGGAGACTTGCAGGCATTAGAGGTAAATGGTTGGGAAAGGGACTGGAGCTGCTTCTCAGTGAGTGCTGCCACGTGGTAATGGCACACCAGGCAGGTCTGCAGGAGTAGTGCACGTTGTCCCAGTGTCTCTAGGGAGTTGCACCTTTAAGCAGGTCAAACAAAACTGTGTCCCAGCCAGCCTTTCAGAAATCTCACTTGCAGTGTTCTAAAATGAAAAATTTTAATTATTTAAAAATAGAACTGTTTCACAGAAATAGTGCAGAAAGAAAGCAGAAAGTTTGGGCTTAGTTCTCTGCAGCTATTACTTGCAGTCGTTGTCCGTAGCTCGACGTGCTGTTACAGCACTGTCATCAGATGTCTGACTTCATTTGAGAAGAGGCTGTATGCACCCGAGTACACTTGCAAGATGTGAACTTTTTCCACTGCTCTAGCATGTGCCTGTACTCTGAATAAGCAAGTGATATTTCACAGTAAGTGTTTCTAGATGCTGGTTATAGATGAAAGAAAGTATTAAAACCTGGCCAGTTAGTCAAGGTAGTCTTCTTAATAGATTGTAGTCTTTTAAGCTGCAGTTTGCACTCTGCTGTAGAGAGGCACAGTTCTTGGCTTATACCTTGCTGTGTTTAAAGGGGGAATTTCTTATGGGAGAACTTTTAAACTATAGTAGGTTTAACATGAGTTGTAAAGCCATTTACTTTGCACCTGTTTCTTCATAACTTATTTCCAAAGGTAGTTGTATTTAAATGAAGGCTTTGCTTCGTGACAGCTCATTTAGTTTTCTTTGTTGTAAAAAGTAAAACTAACGTTTTGAGATCAGTTCATCCCCCAAAGCTAGCAGTGACACAATGAGCACAAGACTTTGTCACTTCAGGGTAAAATGAGGAAAAAAGAACTTGGCTGAGAGGTGAAAAGTCCTTATCAGCAGCAATAGCACAAGCAGCCTGGGAGGATGCTTGCATCAGGGTTGCTCCAATACTGAAGTCTCCCCCTTTAAATACTTCTGTTTTTAATACCGGGTTATGAGTTCGGTCATCCTTCTGTAGACAGGTGGGTTTATTCCTGTAATATCCCTTGAAGCAGATACTGGTTCTTTAGCTCAGCCCATTGAGACCTCCCATCCGTGTTGGGACTACTCAGAAAGGACAGAAAACCGCAGTGGCAACGGACAGTGTTCCAAAGTCCTTACTCTTACCAAAAAGATCCCTTACCCACCAACAAGCCACCTTGCCTTAACCTTTACTTTAAAATGAAAATAGAGTGGAAAGCTTTTGTTTTAAATGCACAAATACCTCTTCCCTTTCTAAATCCACTTCTTTTGGAAAACTCCTTTAAACTTTTTAACCAAACCCAGCGTTGTGATGTAAAAGCAGTTTCCTTCCACAGACTGTCTTCTCCAGGAGTTTTCCACGCTGCAGAACGTGTGAGAGGGATTTATTCCAGTGGGTGAGGGGAAGCGAAGGATAACATGGAATTCAAAGAAGGAAGATGTGTTCCTATCTCTGCAGCTCCTTTGTCAGACAATTTGCACTTTTAAAAACTGCTTTTTTTTTTTAACACTAATACGTTAACCCTTTCCAAATACGCATGGAACGTGGTTTGTCCGACACGCTCACCTGGTGTGGATGAATTGTGCTCTGCTGAGCAGGTCTGACGCTGTGTCGCGTTGAACCGTTGGCAAAAGATGTGCAGTGATCAGTGGATCCCACCGTGGAGCAGTGCATAGGACTTCACTGAAGCAGACCTAATCCCTCGTAGAGCTTTTGAAGAGGTAACTGAGATTGTCTTTGGATGGGAAGACGAAGGTGTTAGTTGCTTTGGTTGTTGACACTTATGATACTTGCTAGAATAAGTAGTTGAGATGCAAATAACTGATGCTGACTTTTCTTATACTGGCAGTCTAAGGAAAGAGCTAGTGGGTGGTTTAGTATTAAACCAAAAACTGGTCCAAGGTAAGCGTCGTTAGCGTATATAGATAAACTAGCAATGGCAGGGGAAGAAGTGTTTGCTGTATTTTTGTTTTTAAAAGGTTAACTTTGCACCAGTGTGCCTTCCCTTCCTGCTGGGGGTGTTTGGGACCTCAGAATTTCAGGTGACACCCTTCAGTGTCACTATTTCCACTCCCCCATTCCGCCCCTCCCCCCTTACAAACACTTGAGAGAAATAACAGGGTCGTAGGATTCAGCTTTTCTTCCTTCCCTGTTCACTGTGGTGAAATCTGCGACATTCTCCGGTAGATTTTGCACACAGCCTTTGTTCTGAATAAGTGAAAAAAACAACAAAAATCCATCCGGTTTCAATTTCTTAATCAGAGGAAAAGAGCATCTGCTGTTTGCATTACTGCTACCAAAAAGGCAATCCAGCAGTGTCCCGTGACGTGCAGATGTGCTCTCTCCTCCACTGTTTCTGGAAGCTAAGGTGGATATTGCCCTGTTTGAGCATTGGGTTTGTTCAGGAAGGTATGGAGTTGTGATGGTGGGGCCTTTTCATGGTACTGTTGAACTGAGATGAAGTGTGGCTCTTGGCAGCCTGGCTTGTGGTGCCCGTTGGCTTTCATATGTGAGCGGGATCCGAACACCACTTGTCCTGGTAGGAGGAAACAGCCCTTGCTTCTGTTCTGGGGCCCTGTCCACGTCAGACTGTTACAGCATCACTGTAACAATGCTGGAACAGCTCGGTTGAGATGTCTGTAGGTGCATGGGTAGGGCTGGGCTTCGCCTTCACGCCCTTTAACATGTAGCTGTCTGTATATGCACTTGGGCTTTCCATTTGCTGCAGCTTCAGAGCAATAAAACGTAGCTCCCCTGGACTGCACCCAGCCGGCCGCTCGTGGCTTTATTTATGAACTGCGGTTCTGGTTGGGTGGGAAAGGTGAGAGTGTCACTGTGCAACATCCACTGCCTTCCAAAAACCACGACTCGATTGAAAAGGGTGCTCAAAATTTTGTTATACACATTTCCTTTGTGTAAATAAATGTTTACAATTTTATATTAAAGATTTGAATAAGAGTTAGATCTTCTGACTGTATATTTTTTACTTTTTATAGATTTTAAAACTATAATTCTTTATATATGTGTTTGGGGGGGGTATTGTGGTAAGTTTTATGCTTGTAAATGGAGAACGGTTGAATCTGATGCTAACCTTAATGGATTTTTGTCATTGAAATGTATAAAGAGCCCATTAATCCCCTTATTCTTTTACTACGATAACTGGTGCACACCAAAAAGAAATCCCTCACTTCTGTTTTACCATTACGAAATAAATATTTTGCTAGCGTATCAACCGCGCACGGTGTGGAGTTATGAGTGTGTGTGAGCTGAGCAGCACAGGGCTCAATGTCCTGCACTGCCGTGGTTCCCCTCCCCCAGCACGCAGCTCAGACCTGATGCTCAGGGTCACATCCTTCTGCCGTGCCATACCCGACCCTCCCTGCTCCTGAAGGGCAGCTCCGGCCGGCGCTGCGCTCCCAGCAGCGCGTGCCCCCCCAGCATCCGCGCAGTGGTGTAAGTGGAGGTGTTCATGCTGACCAGCTGTTACTGATGGATGGCTCAGCCGTTCCGGAGCAGCTCTCCCACACACCAACCATGCTGCTTGCAGTCAGGCCGCAGATTCAGTTATTTGTGTATTGTTTCCTGTTTAAGTGCAGCTTTTAACTGATCGCATCTAATCTAGAGTTCCAAACTAATACCTCACGTCTCTCTCCCCGACCACAGATGATGCAGAAGTGATAAGGAAGGCTTGGTGAAGTGTGACAGCTGTGTTTCTTAAGGCCACGTTCCCAGCATCCCCCTGCGTAGTCAGAACTTTAATCAGCTCCTGAAGGACAGCTCTCCACACGTCTGGGTCTCATTATTTGGCCACAAGTGTTGTACGGCCTCGGAGTGGTGTAAGCAAAAGCAGTGCAGTGACGTCTGAGTTTTGGGGTGGGCACCCCATGCGAAGCTGTGGGTCACCAACGGGTTCTGTTAAGTGGAAATAGGACAATGAAGCTTCAGTCTGTGCTTGTGAGCAGCGTGCAGCAGCCCTGCTCCTGCTGTGCTCTGAGGGGATGGGAGCTGTGCGCTCAGTAAGGTAATGGTGAAGCTGTCAGCTCGATGAACTGCTGCAGGGGGGGGTTGAGAAGCTGAGGATTGAAAACAGAAGTGAGAACTTGCAGCTCGGGGTGAGCAGCAGCTCCGTTCACCCCTCGGTGCCGTGCACGAGCTGTGTGCATCTGCACAGGGAGAGATGCAGTAGCTCAGCCCTGTCCTGCAGCTGCTCTCTGTCAGCATTGGGTGAAAACTTTTCTCTCCCATTTTTGCTTTGGAGATCTTGGAAGTGAGAGCACGCTCTTATTTAATTCTCCCGTTGTTCCAGAGCTGGTCCATAACTTCTTGAGCCAATGCATATTTGGTTTTTGTGACGAAGGGACGATGTCACTGAGGGCTGTGGAGCACTGCTGCTCTTTCCATTTCACCCTTCCAATTCTGATGGCACTGTTGTGTTTCTGAGCCCCCTCTTTCCCCTGTGCTGCTGCCCTGTTGGAAGGGCAAGCCTTTGGCTCCTGGTGGTAGTGGCTGCGTTTGAAGGCTGAGCGGTGTGGGGAGTTAATAGAGGAAACACGTGTTAGTGCAGGGGAATAGGGCTGTGCTGTGGGGAGGGAAGGCTGGAGAGCTGCTCTGCTTGCTGTGCTTCACTGGGGCGTTGGTTCATGGAGGGGAACGTGAGGAGCGAGGTGGACCTGCTGGCTGCTGTCACTGTACTGGGAGTCCTGGAGCAAGGTAAATGGCCTTTGTGTCAGCTGCTTTGCTAATTAGCCTAATTGCATCAAACAACACGGAGCTGGCTCCTGTGTTCTGCTCGCTGTGCCTGTGGGATGGAAGTTGCTGCCCTCTGTGACGATGAGCAGCTGCACCGTGGTGGCTGCTCCAGGTTGGAGGCATTATGCTTTGAGATGTCACTGGGCACGGGGCACTGAGAGGTGTGTGAGCCTGAACCTCTGTCCTGGAGGGAAACAAGACTGAAGTTTCACTTCTAACCTTAGAACGCCATCAACGCTAGAATGTTCGAAAGAACAGTGTTTTTTTGGTAGGGTTTCAGGAGGTTGCTTGTGGCTTGGCATGGTTGGAAGCAGCTGAAAAGTGGGCTCATGTGGATGCTGCTGAAAAACCCAAATGCACAGCAGAGGTGTATGGAAGGAGCTGTGTTCAGTCCGTGCCTCGTGCTCAGCCCTCACCCCGCAGTGGGACACAGCACTCTGTCCCATTCTGCAGGACAGGATTTCCTGTGCTCATCCCCACGGAGCTGTCAGCCCCTTGCCCACAGCCCTGGATGTGGCTCTGTGTTGCTTTCAGCCATCAGGTGGTGCAGCTCAGCCCCAGGGTCACCTCAAACCCCAGAGTGCTGCTTGGAGAAGGGGATTCACAACTCCAGGGGTATCAGTCATTTTCCTCAGACAATTTACTGAGAAACTGATGGAAGGGAGTTTTCTCTTATGCGTCTTTGGTTATTAATGTAAGTGGGGATGGAAGGAGTGCTCAGTGTGCAGGGAAGGAAGGACGAACGCTTGCAATGAATCAAGGAAGCATTGCAGAGCCCTTTCCATTGGGAAACCCTCATCAGCTCATCCCCAAACAGCACCTTCACCCCAACGTGTTTGTTTGGGGCGATCCTCCAGCGTTCCATACAGGCTGTGAGCAGAACACCACTGCTGGGGTTGGTTCTTCTTTCTCCTTTTAGTGTGGCTTCACAGGAAACACTCTGTGCAATGTCACTGCCTGCCGGTCCCCACCGAGAGGTTTGCCAGGAGCGTCCAGCCCTGGTGATGCTGGGTGGTTCTGTGGGGAATGGAGGTGGTGCTGATGTTCCTCAGAGGGAATAACGCACGGAGAGGGCTCAGCCCCTATGGGGGCATCCACTCGAGTTCAACCTCGAGGCGTGGAATCAGTAAGGTTGGAAAAGGCTGCTGAGATCATCTCATCTGACCGTCCACCTGCCACCAACACTGCCCATTGAGCCTGTCCCTCAGTGCCACAGCTCCACGCTTCTGGAGCACCCCCAGGGCACGGGAAGCTGATCTGGAGCATCCTGCAGAGCAGACTGAACTCTGAGAACCTCTTTTGGAGGGTGTTCCCTCTGGCCCAGCCAGGCTGCAGGGCACTGCCCGAAACCCGTTTCTGGGGAGGTGTGTAGGATCTGGCATGGGAAGCGTTCAGCCCTCCCCAGAGGGGTAATTGTCTTCATCTCCTCTGCCTCCCCTGTGCCTGGGGCTGTGTGCAGGGCACTAGCACATGCGCATGTCATCTTCAGTTCATTTCTGTTGATGTTTAAGTGGATAACGTTGTGTAATAGGTCACGTAGCACCAGATTATTTACATTTCTAATTCCCTTTCCCTCTACGCCTGTTTTATTGCTTTTCTGCAGGCGTGCGTGGCTCTCTCTCGTCTTTAATCTTGCAACATCTGTCTCCTCTCTCCATCCCACTGCTCTGCTCTTATCCTCTGTCTTAGGACAGTCACAGCGTGGTCCTCGTGGGCTCCTCATCTCTGCCTCTCAGTGCTGTACAGCTGCATGTGGCTCAGCACCTCGCTGACCCCAACCACAGCACTGCCACAGCGACCACAGCCTGGTTCATAGTTCCATGTTCTCCGTTTTCAGCAAAAGCAAAAAAAAATCACTTAAATGTCATCAGCAGTCCCCTGTGGGAGTAATGATCACTCAACAGATGATGGAACGGTCCAAATCCTTCAGCTCTGTGGAGTGACCTATCCAGGCCTGAGCCCCTCAGCCCCTCCTCGAGCTGCTCCAGTGAGAGTGCAGTGTCAGAGATCAATGCCACCATCACAATGCTGTCAGTGTGGGCATCTCTAATTGACCTAATGGCATCGCAGTGCTTGGGTGCTGCTGTGTGGTGTGATGCCATCCTTGTGCAAAGGCCCGCCAGGTGTAGTGGGAGGCATTAACTGCTCTGGTAGGGCTGAGGGCATATAAGTACTCCAGGTGCAGAGGGAAGGCCTAAAGGAGTAGTTCAGTGATGGGGATGCGGCCTTCCCACAGTGCCAGGCTGGCCACGATCCCACACACACTTACTGTGAGTAACCAAATCCATGTTAGATCTGCTGGGAGCGCATTTATTCGTGGCTGTGACGGCCCAGGGACCGCCAACCTCAGTGCTGCTCTCCTCCAACGCTGTGCTTGACTCTGAACCGGGTAATGCTCTGCAGGGCAGTCACCCTCTGTCTGTTCTCTTTCAGCCTATTTTGCACTGCAGGTGATCCGCGCCCGGCGGAAGTACAAGATCTCTCCCCCAGAGACAATGGGTCACCCCGACTTCGAGCGGATCTTCAGGGCTCAGTAAGGTTTGGCTGTTTGCAGTGGGTTGAATGTCTCTATCAGGAAAGAGCTGCAGTCGTTTTCACCTCTTTCTGCTGATCCTGGATTTCTTCTCACACTTTGCATACAGACACAGAGGTGTGAGAGCCAAAGCAGTGAGCAGCCACGTCCCGCGCTCTGACTTCTCGTTCTGAGCACTTTGGCTGCAGCGCTCCTGTCCTTCCATCAGTCCTTCTGCCATCAGCAGACGCAGCCAAATTAATAATTAGCGGCCGCACAGGAGAGGCACTGAGCATTAATGCTTTAGAATCCTCACATTTCATATTAACGTGGCCTCCAAAATGAGAACAGCTGAAGCCGTATTGATAACCCCATGTTTTTATGTCTGTTTTCGCTGTCGAACTGAAGGGCTTTGCTGGCAGAGCCACGAGGGGTTCTTCATCTTTTTTCAAGTCGTGGTACCGTGAGAGCACTGCTGGGCCCACACTGAGTGCTGCTCCTTCTTCCTCTGCTCCCACGCAGTGAGGAGTGCTGGGGCTAAACTGGAAATGCCTCCAGGTCCCTCTGTGGCTTCCAGCGTGCACCGGTGTCCTTCTTGCATCTGGGCCACGCTGCTCCATCGGCAGCCAAAGGGAATGGCTGAGTGGTGGTGCACCGAGAGCGAGGGGGAAGGAGTGCATGTGTGGCTGTGGAAAGCTGGCGGCCTCCCTCGCTCAGACTTTCCAGCTCCCGCTCTGGCTGTGTTCCCTGAGCTTCGGAGACTTCACAGCCAAACTGAATTGCTCAGGGCTCTGTAGTCACTGTCCCGAGCAGCGCAGCCCTGGGCCGTCCCCGTGAGAACCCACCGGCTGTGGCTTTCATTCCTCTGTGCTTCTCACAGGGCGAACTGCTCCGAGTACTTCCCCATCTTCCTCTCGCTCCTCTGGGTTGCCGGGATCTTCTTCCACCAAGGTAAGGGGCAGCATGACGAAACGTGCACCGGGACGGCTGTGCCCGTCTGCATCCTGCTCCTGCAGACCCCGTCTGCTCAGTGCAGGTCCCGCTGTCCCCGCAGGTGCAGCTGCAGGCTGCGGTGTGCTGTACCTCCACGCGCGCTTCCGCTACTTCCAGGGCTACACACGGACCGCACAGGGACGGTGAGTGCCCGAAGCACGGCCCGCAGCAGGACACGGCCCACGGGTCACACGGGGAGCCAGCTCCCCTCCCCACCCACATATGGGATGCTCATCCCCACAGCTGATGGGTTTCCTCACAGGTTGGGGCCGCTGTACACCAGTGCCCGGCTGCTGTGGCTGCTGCTGGGGCTGGCGGTGGCCGGGCTGGTGGCACACTTCCTGCTGTCCCCATCCTGCCCGTGGGTGCTGGCGTGGCTCCTCCAGCTGCTCCGTGCCCCCTGAGCACCCCGCTCAGCTCAGCCCTCTGTGGGACCGGCAGCTTCCCGTCCCCACAGCGCCCACCTCATCCCTGCTGGAGCGTCACGTGGTGCAGATGCAAGAAATAAATGCCTTTTCTCAACAGGTATCATCCCTCATTGCCAGGAGGGATTGGGGACCGAGGGGTGAGCACGTCACAGGTTGATGGGTCCAGTGGGAAAGGCTGCTGTGATCAGAACTTGAATGTGGGTACGAGCTTGTCTGAAACCTCACCAAAACTTACAGGGTCAAAAGCCTTGCCGTACCCAAATGGCAACGCCTGTGCTCGTCCCTGCCTTTATCACACAATCACTGAGGATGGAACAGAGTCCAACCCCAGCCCATCCCACCGTGCCCATAACCACGTCCCTCAGTGCCACATCTCCACAGTTCTGGAACAACCCCAGGGACAGTGACCCCCCCACCTCCCTGGGCAGCCCCAGGTGCTGCTGAGCTCCCCATCCAGCAGAGAGCTCTTGCAAATCCACAACACCATCTCACAACTGCACTTTGTCCGTGTGGGTGCATTCCCTGCTCCCAGCTGAGCAACGAGCAGCTGAGTGCTTCCTTCTTCCCAGGGAGGAACACCAGCCCACCCCAAGTGCCTCTCACAGCTGCGGCAAAGGTTTAAAGTTTGCTTTTATTACAGTGCACATTATTTTATATATTTATATATAGAGATGTACTTGAAAAATCAAATGTATCCAATAATAAAAAATACAGCACGTTAAAGTAGTATAATGCATTCCAGTGTATAGCAGAAGAGACATTGGGATTTACACTAATCCCTACTATTTTTGAACTGGGCTACTTCTGAATATTTTTTTTTTCCCCAAAAAATTCACACCAACCAGTAATAGTTATTTCAAAAGCTGTTTCCTGCACTCCATCTCAAGGCATGAAGACACTGGAGACTTCACCATGAGTTACGGGGCTGCGTTCAATGCTGGCAGGCACAGTGTGGCGTTTCTTTCTTTTTCCCTGCCATACTCAGAGCTCCAACCCCAATTTGGATTTGTCCCTCCTCCACCACGGGAGGATCAGTCCTCGCCCTCACGGGATCCACAGCCGTGGTCAGGCTCAGTGCCTGTCCCACAGCGACGCATACGTTGATCCCTGGCTGTTCCCATCCCAGCCATCCCGCACCCGCACATCAGCCCGCAAAGCATGGGCGGGGTGAAACTGCCCGAACCAAACACAGCCACCATTCCCTTTCCCGGGCTGAAGGTGCTTTTAGTCCCCGTGATTGCTAAAGCTCATCCTGACACCGCAGGGCCCCGCCCGCTGCCCACGGAGCGCCTGGGTCTTGCCTAGGGGAGCAGAGCCGCCCCTCTGCAGGGCAGCTCGGCTTTTGCTTTAGCTCTTCTTCCAGAGGAAGGTCTGTCCCAGCCCCGCAGCACCAGTGCTGGCCTCGAGGCCAAAGTGCTGAGGGCCGTCCGGCGCCCGCAGGTCAGTGTCGCTCCTCCTGAGGCGCCGCCCCGCTGGCATCGCGGTCCCCGCGTCTCGGCCGGCTCAGGGACGAGGAAGAGTGGGGGGAGTGAGAAGGACCCGGGCGTACATGTGTCCATCCTTCATCCGTGCCTGCTTCACTCTGCTTTTTTGATAAAAATCTGGAAGGAGAGGAGGGAAGAAAGCAGCCACGTGTCAGTGCAGTTGTGGAGCACCGCGGGACGCCGGACAACGTAAGGTTGGGGCGCACCTCGCTCAGGATGATCCACACCGGGGAGTCCGTCTGGATGGACAGGCGGATGGCTTCCAGCGGCCCGAAGGACGGGTCCACCTCACCCTCTGCAACGCCCTTGGAGAAGGAGCCTGGTGGGAGAGCACAGGTGAGGAGGGGCTGGCAGAGCAGGGGCAGCGAGGGGACCGTGCACACGGGGCCCAGGCAGCACTCGGTGCCTTTTTTCCAAACAAAGAATGGCTCTGAGCCGTGTGAAGATGAGCACAGGGGACGGATGCAGGGTCTCCTCCCGTACCTATCTGGATGTAGCCGTCGGCCGTCCTGTGGTATCTGACAGCTGTACCCCTTCCCTCCTGCAAGGTTTCCTTGTCTGACTGCAGGCTCTGCAGGACGGAGAGGAGCTCTCAGCTCAGGACTGTCAGTGAGAGTCACCCCGAAGCCCCACGAATAGCAGCAACCCCAGAGCCACCCCCACAGCACCCCTGGGCATTTGCAGATCTCAGCACTCTGTGGCACCTCGTTCCCCTGCCCAGCACAGGGAGCAGCACATCCTGCCCTGGCCCTTCCTTTGCAGCTGCCCCATCCATTTGGGCATCCTCTGTAGGTGGCCCCGTCCCAGCTCCCAGGGTGATCCCACACCAGGGGTGACCCCTTGCTCATGCTGCCAGCACCTCCCAGAGGCACTCAGGGTTACTCCTGACAGCTTTCAGTGGTTTCCCTTTCCCCGTCCTCTTAATCTTCCCACTCCACCTGCGTCTCAGCTTTCCTAAAACACTTACATCAAACGGCAAAACCTCCACAGTGGTATTGAAGAGTTTGTCTTCTGGGTGCTCGATGTTCCCGCTGCGGAAGAAGAACCTGTGACAGAGACCAGAAGCACAGAAAACCACATTGAGCACTGAGACGTGATGACTTCTACCCAAGTGAGCCTTCCAACTTCTCAACCCGAGAGGTGCCTTCCCAGAAAGCAGCTGGTTGGTAAGGATATCTGTGCTAGATGGGCAAACTATGGGTTGTTCCTAAGTGCAGGAAAGCAAAGGGTCCCTGCACACACGGACCCACCCAGAAGGGTCAAATCACATTCCCCCTGGCAGAGCACTGCTCCCTCCTCCCCAGGAGCTATAATGGGGATGGGCAAAGAATTCTGAGAGCCATGAGAACACGAGAGAAGTATCATCTCCTCGTGCTCTGTGCCCACCCGGTATCCCCACCCGTGCAGCCCCTGGGCACTGGCCTTTCAATGCGGAGTGGTTTGAAGAATCTGAATCTGATGAAGTCTCCAGCAGTGGGTGTGAAGGCCCAGAAGAAGTCCTCTCGCAGGTAAGCCTTCTCCAGGGTGAAGTGCTGGTAGGTTTTCAGGCTGGTGCTCACCTCTGCAGGAGGGTTGACGTGCTCCTTCCGCAGGGCATGCTTGCCAAAGTCCTTGTCCTTGATGGAGGCAAAGCAAGAAGGCAGAAAAGGGTCACGAGCTGCTCTCAGCCTCGAGGAACGGGGTTTCCAGCAAGGCAGTGTGAATTAAAAGCTCTTGATTTGCACACTGGAGAATGGAGCACTGCTGCTCCCTGCGTCTCAGCCAGCAGCTTGAACACAGCTTCCAAACGCCACAGAACTCCTCACACCAGCTCTCTGTCAGGTGAGGGGCAGCTTATCAAAGGCCTCAGGCCATTGAATTCATCTGCAGCAGCAGAGGGGTGTCAGAGACCACTCAGTACTCACCTTCAGCTTCTGGATCTTCCCAGCCAAAGAGGAGTGGGTTCCCACATGCTGGAAGAGTGAGGGCTTGAAGCGGATCCTGAGGTTCGCCTTCTGCCGGTCACAGTGTTTCTGAAACAGGAAGATCCCCCACGTCACTGCCCCACGTGCCAGCTTCCAGCACCAACAGAGGAACCCCTGAGGGCACGACTGGACACCACCACCACTGGACACCACCACCCAGGTCTGGTGAGCAGCCAGGGCTCACGGCTCATGGTTACGTTTCTCATTGCTACGCTCATCCTGGATAAAGATGAGCAAATCTCTGAGTGCTGTGAGGTAGGGAAGGCAGAGAATTCAGTTTCTTTTGTCCTTGGCTTATCTGGAAAGCCCTTTCCCTATGACTCAGCTCAGGATCTCTTACTTCTGAAGTGACAGTAAGTTCTGGGATATTTAGAGCCTAAGCTCACGGGCAGCAGTCACAGCCTCTCATCACTGGGCAGTTTTCAGTCTGCTGATGGATTCTGGTGGGTGCTGCCAAAGCTGCTGGCTGCCTCATGCCCATCCCACCACCTAAATGAAGCTGGACATGCAGCTCTGCTGCAGCCAATGCCCTCCATGGGGAGAGAGATGATGGGAAGGGACTACGGGAGAAAGGATAAAAGCCCTGAGAGCACAGAGCAGAGCCATGACGAGGGGCACAGCAGCAGTGGGCCTGGGCTTTCTGTGTTTTTTTTTTCCAATTCTCTGTCTCACCTGCCTGGCACCACTGGGCACAGTGTAAAGGGGGGATGACATCAAGCACTGCCACCGTCCCCGAGCCATGAAATCCAAGGTACGACCCTGTGAGCTGCCAGCAGATAATCCCTTAATCAGCTCACATTACATTAGAAAATTAAAAGCAGCCCCGCTCATTGCCAGTGACAACAAACGCAGCCCCGCAGAGCAACCGTCAGTTCTCATCTCTGGGTGGGCAGAGAAGTGGGAAGGGGAGAGGAGGGGGCTCTGACTTCTCCTGGTTTCTCCTTCTCCCTTTTACTACTTCTGTTAAAGCAGAATTTGCTGACAGCAACACCGACCCAGCGAAGCCAGGACTGGGCTCAGCTGGTGGTAACAAGGCCATCCTTTCACACAGCTCTGCCCCAGGTAAACCTAAAATTAGTTGAAAAAGCAGGCTACATCCAGAGCAGACAAAGCACCCAGCAAAAGCTCAGGTCAAACAAACTTTCAGTCAAAAAGACAAATCCTCACTGCTACCGATTTGGTTCTGCTCAGCAGGGTTTACAAGTGGGAGTCGTGTCTGAAAAGGAGCGGTGCAGAGTTAATCATGCAAACAGTAGGGAAAAGAAGCCAGAAATCCACACGGAAAGTGGGTTAATTTTTAAAAAGGAAACACACTGAAGAGGTTTGTAGGTTCCCCTGGGAAGCCCTCGCAAAGGCTCCACCAGGCAGGAGCTGAGCAGAGCTGACGGGGCTGCGTGGGGGGATCTGTGCTGAACCAAATCTCGGGCTGAAGGCTGAAGGGAGAAGGCATGGGGAGGGGGGCACAGAGAGCAGCACCATTCCCCACTCCATCCCCGCAGCCCAAACCCTGCCCGTGGCTGAGAGCTCATGGGGGCCCAGCAGAGATGCTCTGCCACCCAGCCCTGACCCTCAGGCAGAAATGGAGTATTAGCCCCAGTGTGACTGCTTGCACTGGCACGTGCCATCAGGTCCTTTGCGGCCACCAGGTCCCTCCCAGGCTGCTGGCTCTGAGCATGCAGCTATTCTGGGCCACCGGGACTCAGCTGCTCACTGTCTGTCAGGAGAATGCAAGCAGAGCATGAGTAAATACAGTATGCTCAGGAAGGAGAGTGGGGAGATGGCGGTGAGCTCATCTCACTCGTGCTCACTCCCACTCCTTCTCTGCCCATCCCACTCAGTTTAGTCCGCTGCTGCTGTTGCTACGACTTAAAAACACAGCCCGTGGAAGCAGGGGTTTCTGCTGCTGACTCTGTGAGGCAGGGAGGGGCAGCTGAGGGCAGCCCATGCAGGCTCCTGGTGGGGATGCTACGTGAGCACCAGCTGAGGGGTATTCTGGGGTGTGGTGTGGGGACAGCTGCTGTGCTGCAGGCACGGCCTGCTGCTGCTCAGACAGATGCAGAAAGAATGCTTTTTCTGGCAGATGCAGGAAGGGCTGAACTCCCCCATCCTGCACTGTCCATAAGGAAACCCACAGGAGCAGCAAGGCTCGGTGCAAAGTCAGCTAGAGCCAGAGCCTGCAGAAATGACCCTCTGAAGCCTCTGCAGGTGCAGGTGCAGACCAACCATGTTTCTTCCTGCTCACAGAAGGAACTTTCTCTTCAGTGCAGGTTCTGTACGTACCGCATCCTTCTCAGGGTTGCAGACTTTCACCCAAAGGATGTGATCCAGCAGCCAGTCAATGGGTTTGTCCTTATAGAACATCAGGATGAACTCCACGATCAAGCTCAGATCCAGAGACTTGAACATTTTTCCTACAACACAAAGAAAGGGGAAAGAGAGCAGCTATTGCAGGACATTGTCTAGAATGAGAGCTGGGAAGAAAAAACTTGTGAGACTGAGCTGTGGAGATCAGATGTGTCCCTTTCTGCATGTAAATGGAATAACATGCAGCTCTGTTATATGTACCAGTGCTGTTGGCACCACTAATACAGCTCTGGATTTAATATTCACAGCAGAATTAGAAAGCATTAGTGTCTTACAGGTCACAGCAGTACCAAAAGGTCTAAAACTCTTCCATTCAGCAGACAGAAAGAAGGTTGAAAAACACTCAGCCAGCTGCACGACAGATCGTTTCCTGCCCTGGAAACTGGAAGCTTTAAGCCAGTCATACCAGTATCCAGAATAACAGATCTAGCTGCTACTGCAGCCATGTACTGCTGTTCCCAAAATAGTTCTGTGCTGATGTAAACTTCCTTTTGTACACTGTTAGGCAACACCAGAGCCAATCCAGCCTAAAAGCTACTGGTTGTGTCCAAGCCATCAGGCTGTCTGGTGGGCCTCCAACCAGGTTTGTTTTTATTAAAAGCCAATGTCAGCTGGGACTTGGAGGAACCCTTTTCCCTATGCAAACACAGGGGTCGTTGCAAAAAATAAGGAGGAACAGAGTCCAAGGTTTTGACCATCTCATGGAGACGTGTTGTTGGACAAGAGCTGACCTGCTTACAGGACCCTGCAGGTGTTTGTGCTTGTTGGGACAGGGGTGAGACTTTACCAATAAACCCCAGCTGAGAGAACTCCAGGATCATCCACTCCTCGGAGGGCTGCTGCAAGGCAAAGTTCTTCATTGTGCTGAGATAGTTTGGTTTGGCCACAATATCGTCCTCCAGCTGCAACAGGAAGGGACATTCAGTGCCAATGACACATGCAGGTTCCAGTAAGAGCCTCTCTGCAGAGCAATCATGCTGTTGAGCGGAGGAAAGCTTTGGCACGGACTTAGTTTACACTGGAAGATGCTCCAAGCAGATCCTCACAGGTAAATAAAGCAGGGGCTCCTGCACTGACTGGGAAAGATGCCTCCAATTCTGAAGCATCTTAAAAACCACCTGGCCACCCCCACCCACACTGAGCAGCCACAGCTGCCAAGCCGTGCTTCACACGCAGCAGAACTCTACTCCCATCAGCTGGAGGGCTGGCACTTTGCCATCACTGGAGGAGGTGATGGTTACACGATCAAGCTGTGACACCACGCGCAAGCAGGCTCTGGAAGTACTTGCCCCCTGCAGCCAAACGTGGGCCATTTGCTCCCCTATAGAGTGAGCAGTCTCTGGGGTTGGCACAGCCCAGCCATGCACTGAAGTGAAACACAAAGAAAAATGACAGATTACCATCTCCTCTCCATCCCCAGCACCAAACCTACCTGCACGTAATAAATGCCTTTGGACTGGGCATACATCATTAAAAAGCAGTAGTCGAGGTTCTGCTTGGTTCTCCACCTGCAACAGACAAAGGCAATGACAGCGCCCATCCTGCCCAGCACATTATTGCTCCTTTTGGTCCTTGAGTGATCCACTGAGAGCTGCTGCACAACTGGAGGGCTTTCAGAATGAGCAAACCTGGGTTAAAGCCAGCACCACGCTCTGCTGATGGGAATAGGGCACACAAGGCAGACCCTGCAAGGCTGGCACCAGCTCACAGCCCGACACCGCACCCCTTCAGCTCCTGGATAAAGTGAGTTTTGGGGCCTTGTGTGGGCCTGCAGGAAAGCTTTCTCTCTGCTGGAGTTGGAGGGGGAGATATCACAATTAATTAAGGGTTTGCTTGCTTCTAAGTTCAGCTGATCCTTACCTGACTCTTTCCTTGGGGTCTCCAAAGGATTCCCGCAGGTGGGAGAAATCAGGGTAGAAATGTGGAGAGGGGGAAATCACCTCCAGGAGACCTGAGTGGATTTCCTTTGGGAATCTGAGGGAGAAAGGTGGCAGTAAATAAAGGCATGCCTCCATGCCAGACATACCACTTCACAGACCACTTCAAGCCACAGAATCAAACAGAAAACACAGCCTCTAAGATGAGACCTCCCCTAGTGCATCCCTGTCCTCATCAAAGGGCTCTGGTGGGGACTGGCACCCAGAGGGCACCGTCCCATATTTATGGCACTTAGAAAACGCACAGGTCAGCTTCAGAGAGAAGGTGCTCTCCCACCAGCTGCTCTGAGGATTCAATGGCCCTGCAGACTGGCACAGCAAAGGTAGGCCTTGCTGACACCACTGGCGTTCAGAGATTTTCCAAATGTGTCTGTAATTAAGAGTCGTTTTGCAGAGATTATGTTATGCATTTCTGATGTTACTTAAAGCGCCGTGCTGTGCTGCAGTTAGGACAGCCAGCAGGAGTTCCACCTCGTTTCCTCATGCTGATAACACTGGCATGTATTTTTTCCTGTAATGTGGTTTAGAAGCCTTTAAAGAGTCAAACTCAAACAAGAAAATCTCACTCATCTGAAAAATATGTACCTACAGAAGTGCTGCAAGCAATACCCAGAGATTGCTGAAAGTGCCAGAGATAAGTGGGAAACCCAGTTGTTTTTACACCGCCCTTTTTGAGAACATTTGGTGCAAGGTTGATTTCCTTTGTTTGTGCGGAGCCTGGAGGATGGGAGATGAGGCAGAGGGAAACAGAGCAGCGACAATGCCAAAAACTTCTCACTTAGTTTTCCCTCCCCTATTCCCTCCTGGGACTGCCAAGATTTCCAACTATTTTCAGCAGTGAAACAGAGCTGATCAAACCTGCAACGAGGCAGCGACCGCCTTCACCTCCTGCAACACGAGCTCAGTGCTCCCTGTCCCCACGCCACCTCCATTCCATTTGGAAGAAAAAGAAGTGAACGGGGGTGGGGACAGAAATAAAATCATGAGGCCAATTAAAGTTGCAGGCCATCGGCACAGAGCTCGCTGCAGCAGCGGCCAGCAATCCCATCAGGATGCAGCAGACAATCGGCCCATTATCCCCGCTGCGTGCATCCTGCAGCCAGCAGGCAGGAGGAGGGAGTGCTGCCAGCTCCTGCACAGCAAGATGGAGGGCTCTGTTTCAGCTCTGCTCCCAGGGCCCGGCACACAGCCCTCTGGCTCCGGGCGCTCATCCCAGCCCGTCGTTGGCTCGGGGATACGCTGCCCTGCAGAGCCTCCTTCTTGTGGTTGCTGCCATCCTTTGGAAACGTGCAGGCGCAGGAGCCGGACCACAGGCAGAGCCTCCTTGTTCACCATCTTTTCCTCAACCTCTGAGCTCTGGCTGGCAATGATCCGCCGGCTCCTGCCCTGATAGTGCTAAGGCTCCAGGACGTAAATAGCAGTTAGGGAGAGAAAAATGTAACCATCGCCTAGGACATGGGGAAAACAAATCAAAGGGAGCAGGAGGAAAACCAAACATGGATTTTGTAGGCACGAGCATGTGGATGTGCACACTGCACTGCTCTGCACTCACAGAGCAGGCAGAGGGCCGCCCCAGGTACAGCAACAATTGCCAGGATTACTGTAAATCTAAATAATCCCTCTTCTTGCAATGCCAGAGCACAGAAAGAGCAAAAGCAGAACGGCGTGGCTATGCGTGTTGAACACTGCAAGCACAAAGCAGTCCACTGGAAGCTACAGATGGGATACATTTTGGAACAAGCAGAACTGGAAGCAGAGAAAGCAAAGACAGTGCAGAACTGAAGAACAGCAAACAGAGCAGAAAGCAGCATGAAAGGGGCACAGAACAGCACGTATTCCCCCTTGAAGCCACCCCTGCCCCGAGGCACAGCCCAGGCCCATGCAGTCAAAGTGCTTACAAGTTTTTGATATTTTCTGCCACTCCAGCTGTGTACTGCGTGTCCGTCTGAAAACACAAGTTACGCAGCGTTAGATCACTCAGCCCCAGCCTGTGCTGCCCCGTGCTTCAGAAATCTCCTTGCATACACCCTGAGCACGCTGTCAGCTCCTCCACGTCATCCTCCTTCACCACACATCGCCCCACCTCGCACCCAATGCTCTTCCCCGCTCTGGTGAAGCCCTCTGAGGTGAACCCAAGCCATGACAGCCAGCAGGGCAGACCCTGAGCCCTGTGCCTCCCACTGATGCCAGCACCTGCCCCGTGCCTCTGCACAAAGTGTTAACTGCTGGGCTATCTGCTTCTTGTTTCATACACGCCGGCTTTCATCCAAACAACACTCTCGGCACAGAAGGATCCCCACCCCTCTTGTGAAAAACACGGGCTCACTGACGTGCTTGCAGTTCCATTTCAAGTTCAATTTACACTTTTCTCCCCAGACCAACAGTTTGTTCCCAGAGCTCGCCCCACAACCTGCAGTGGTGGAGGCAAAGGTCAGCGGCACTGCAGGGCTCTATCTGCGAGCGAGATAAGTGCTAAGCAGGGACAGGCACGAGACAAAAAACATCTGACCAAGAAAACACCACCAGGAGCAAAGGGCACGAGACCCAGGAGCAGAAATGTGTTTCCTGGTGCCTGCATTGTTCTGGATGATCACATGCTCTGCAGGACCGGGATGGGGGTGCGGGTGGATGTGTGGATGCAGCACCGGGACCAATGCCTCAGTGCCAGGAGGAGGTGACAGGAGCAATGTGGGGATGTGTCACCAGCAAGGCTGTGCTGGAATGGGGACATGGGAGGGTTTTCTCGAGGGAACAAAGGTCCCATTCCCAAAAAGTGCTCCATCTCTGTTCTGGAATTACCAGCCAGGGGGCCCAAAAGCCAAGTGCTACTCAAAATGTCAAACCGTGGGGAAAGAGGCATCAAAACCAGGCGTTCATCTGTGAGCTGCTCCCGTGCCACTGAGGTTTACCATCCTCAGTGGATTTCTGAAAATTAAGACAAATGCATTTGGGGCTCACAAAAATAATCCCGAGGGGAAAGCCAGGGAGAAAAATAACCATCTAAGCCCAAAGATAAAAGCAGCTCCTGTGGATTAACGTATCAAGGCTTTTTAGCCCCTGGATTCAGCAACTGATTCTGGGCTCCAGACATGAGTACAGAGCAGCATATTAGTCTCAGATGCAAGTAAGTGGGCTCTTGGGTCTGGAGCCATTTTCAAAGAATGTCTGAGAAACAAAGCTGCTGCAGGGAGGGCTGAGAGCCCCTGAGATGCTGCCATGGGGCTGCTCCAGCTCAGTTTGGGAACAATCACTCCAGCTCTCCTCCAGAGGAAGCATGGTATAGACAACCATAAAATCACACATCACACCATCAGCTGCTGACGTGAGACAATGGTGTGCTCACACCCCAGCCTTCCTAGCACTTAATTTTGGGCAGGATGCATCTTATGATCCTGGAAAAGGCTGGGTTCATCTGCTTTGGCCAGAAGCAGACCAGGCCCGTGGTACTGTGTAGCACCACGTGGGACCAACAGGCCAAGCTCCACCTTACCTCAGCGATGAGGACAACGATGACCGAGTCCTCCTTCTCCTGCTGTGTGAGCTCAGAGATGAGGGAGCTGAGGGTGTCCGTAAGGTACGAATGCACCTCCCGCTTTACGCTGGGGATTCCCATCACGACAGACACTGCCCAGGGCCAAGAAGAGATTTTAGAGAGGGGCTACGCTGGGACAAGATGTTCCTCTCAATTCCCATGACCACCCCACCGGGCCAGCAGCAGCCCAGCGTGACTGTGGCAGGGCACCCACTGCAGTCAGTGCTTGCACACTGGCTGGGACTGCTGTCTTCATGCTGCCTGGACTCTGCAGGCAACTGTGGGGATGGTGAGCTGAGGACACAGACTGTGCTGAGCCTCAGCTTTGGAGATTTGGGGCACCAAGGTGGACACAGCCACAAGCAGCCTAGCTGTCCCTAAGGCTGGGCAGGTTCCATCAGCCAGTAAACTTGGCTTTGTGCTGTCTTATGAAAAGTAGAAAGGAATTAGAGACTCTCTTTTTTCTCCCACAAAGACTTAGGGAATACCCCCACCCCCCTCTGCCCATGTTCCTTTCTGGTACATGAATGGCAACTTCAAGAATACCCTTGTTCTCCAAAGCCCTCCCATGGCTGGAAGCACCTTGGTTTAAGAGGTACTTAACTCACTCAGCTGCTTGGCTTTGGGTTGGGATTTGGGAGCAGGGGAGGAAATGTTTAAGAACCCAAGTCCTGCTCTGGATGGGATTTGCGTCTTAACACAGTTTAGAGCCTCCACAAACTGTGCTTTCATCTGACCACCTTGTAGGCAAAGTCTAGAGCGCTCTGGAGATGGAAAGCAGCAAAAACCATCTGAGAGAAGCACTGAGAACACTTCATGAGCACGGACATCCCCATGACACCCTGGCACGCAGATGCTCTGTGGCTTACCCACCCCATGTGCTGCAGCACCAAGGAAGCTCACATGATACAAGCAGCCATTCCTCCAGTCCTGCTCATCTCCACAGCGCAGCCAGGCCCGGAGGAAAGGGCAGGGACAGGCACCAGGTGAGAGGAAGAGCACTAAAGCAGCACTAATTCCCATTTACCTCCAGTGCGCCCCTGTCCCACATGCACGGCTGGCTGCAGACTGTTCTCCTTTGACAGCAAATGTGGCAAATGATGGAAGATGGTGGGAAGGTGCAGCACATTCTTGTTGGTGATATTCCACAGTTTTAACTTGGTTTCGTCTTAAAAAGGAAAAGGGAATCAATATGCAGGGAACGGAATGTAGGAAGAGACTGCAAGGCAAAAAGCCTTTTCAGAGCAGCCTGGCCACCCGAGACTACTGCTGGGTTATAAAAAATGAGGCCAACCTTTAACATGCTACCACAAACCCAATTAAAGTTCAGCAGGAGCCAGGAGGGCCTTGAAGAACTCCCAAAATATTTGGGAAGGAAGGGGGAGAATGAAGATCAAATGAAGGCCAAATCGGATCCTTCCGGAGAGATCCAATTTTCTTCAACTGAGCAACTTAAAAAAAAAATGAACAAAAAAATTGGCAGGGGGTGCTCGGCCAGTCTAACTCCTTCCTCTTCCCTGTCTCCAGATACCCACTTTCCATATGCATTCAGTACAGCCATAGGAAATGGCACGTGTGACTTGCAAGAAAAAGAACTTAGAAGCAAGCAAGTTGGCAAATATCACTGGCAGAGGCAATCACAATGTTCAATGATGCATATGTACCTGCAGTTAAACAGGAGTTGAAGAGTCCCCAGGTCTGTTGCATTAAATAACTATAAAAACCAACAAACACTGCTGAACTCCACCGTTTGCTGGTGCCAGGAGGGAGAAGAGCACCATCCTACCTGCACACACACCTCTACCTCCTCACTAGCAACCTCCAAACCATGTGCTCTGCTCCTGCTATTCACCAGATAGGCTGCTCCAGGTGCGGTTGATGTCCCGCAGGGCCTGCTTCTCCGAGACAGCTCTCTTGATCTCCTCCAGGACCAGGTTCAGCTCCTTGGAGCGCTTCAGGCTCTCCTGCTCAGCCGCGTGCAGTCGGTCCCGGAGAGCCAGGAACTCCCGCTGGTAGATGTCCACAACGTCACCTGTGGGGACAAAGAGAGCACTGTGTTTCCTCTGGAAAACCTCTGGAGGGTTTCAAGGTACAAATGCAACAGCAGTCATCCTTTCCCTACGTCCGTAATCCTGAAACTTGGATTTATGGAGCTGTGGTCTATCACACACTGAGAAGATATGGTGGAGAGAGCTGGTTGATATACAAACCATGGTTGATCCATGCACCAGAAATGTGTTTCTGATTCATGAAACAGTGTTTTATGACATCTGCTTTGTGCTACCATGTCAGGCATGAGAGCTCTGACAGCCCGTGGGAACCTCCAGCTGCAGAACCACAATGTAAAAGCTGCCTCCCTTTCTCTCTTTAACTTGGGCTCTGGGCCATAGAGAACAATGACCAAAGCACACAGCAAAAATACGATGCATGTTAGTCCTTCTTTGCTCTACTCTCAGCTGCTTGCATTAGTTTTAAGAACAGTATCATGCATCTCTGCAGTGTCAGAAGTTGGGGTGTGCCAGCTGGCAACCACAGGAGTGAGCAGCAAGGACCCAGAATCGAGTGAAAAAGAACTGGAAGCACAGGTGTTGGTGACTGGGTAGAACAGCAACAAAACCACGAAACACAGATATTTCCAGTCTCCCTGCTCCTAGCTTGGGTTCCCTTATTGTAGAAAAATATGAGTTTAAGAGCGGAGGCCTTGGGCACGAGGTGCAAGCTGCTCTCCAAGAGAGGACACGACCAGGAACCTTCGATTGCCAGCCCTGATACTACAGCAGATGGCACCCCAGGAAAGACCCCAAAATTCCCTCACAAGAACTGCTCCAAAGGACCATCTATCAGCAGGGTGAGCAGACGCCAAATCTTGGGCTCACAGGGAGGAAACCAGCACTGCACACCCAGCTGTGCCGGGAACACGGCTGCTACAGATGGCCTGGCATGAATAACTGGGGCAAAGGCAGCGGCCCCACAGGGGACCCCTCCAGATGGCACACAGCATCTCCAGGGAGAGGGAGCTGCCAAGGCTCCATCGAGTGGATTTTATGTTGCTAGGACATAGCGGCTGTGTATAGGATGCTTGTCATGGTGGGAATGGCAGGCACAGGCATACCACAAAGTCTTGCCCTCAGCACGGAGAGAACAGATAGCTGCTCCCGTACTCACGGGGTTTCTTTCAGCCCTCCCCATCTTCGTGCCACCCGCAGCCAGCCTCGAGCTCTGGCATCCCTCCCATGGTGTGCATGAGCCACGGTGACGCTGGCAGGTGAGCAACCAGAGTTCTGCAGCTTCTCTGGACAAGGGGAACTATAGGAGGAGCACAGCCCGACACAAGAAACCCACTGCCCAGCCCCATGCTGGTGCTTGCCAAGGCTGCCTCAAGGCAGAGTCCCAAAGGGATCCTAAGGACAAAACCAATTACAGTCATCTTACTGCTCCTAAATGAGGCAGAACAAAGCCTATCACATGGCAGTGGTGGCTGGGATGCTTATATCAATGCAAGTGTTTGGATACGCACTTAAGGAACCATAATAAAAGTAATATATATAAATGAGTAACTTCTCATAGGGTAATAAAGCTTTTTATTTCAAAACAGCATCTTACCAGCATGCCCTTTTTAAACAATAGAACTACTGAGTGCCTCCATCCATAACTAACTATACAACAGCTGTCAGTGGAGTTGGTTAGCTATTAATGTACTTTTCTAGGCCATTTTTTACCCCATTATTAATGTGACTTGTGTGCTCAGTACACATATGCTTTCACATCCAGTCATTCCTATGTTGTTAGTAAGGTTAGATTTTACAGAACTACACCATAACACAGCCAGAACAGCTAACACAACCAAAAGCACTACGCTGGAGCTTCCAAGCTGGGGCTAAACATAAATGAAAACAGCTACACCAAGTGCACTGAGGATTTCTACTTTGGGGTCCACAAGCAAGTAAAAAAGGGTGTTTTGAAGATCAAATATGCCCAGCTCCAAAGCACAGGGTTTCCAAGACAACAACACTTCCAAGTCAACTTCTCTTCAATGTTTTGCCTACAGGAAGCTTCCCCCATGGGGTCTCTTCCCCACAGACAACCCTTACAGACTCACTGCCTGTCCTCAGGCAGCACACCCATACAAGGCTCTGTTGCCTCTGACCTCCAGGGCTCTCTACATTACAGCAAAGCGGATGGGCGATGGAGAGGGAGGAGAGGAAGGCACTCCCATCTGGTCGCTGCTTGGACTGACAGGGGCAACGTGCAAGGCACAAACAGCACCAGTCCTTCCTTTTTCCTGCACGGTACTGCTCCCAGAGACAAAACATTTAAGGGTTTGCAGAAACAACAGAGTAACCCATAGCACGAGGGTCTGCCAAAGGAATTCAAATTCACTCCACAACAAGGGAGACCTTAACCTGACAGTAGCTCTCCTTTGTAAGAACACACCTCTAAGCTCCCACATTGTCCAGGTTAGGGGTTTTCATGCTCGGATCTTTTAATACAAGGAACAAACCTTGCTTCCCCTCCTCACTCGATGCCGGGCTACTCTGCACTACCTGGAGCAGAGCATGGGGCTTTGTGCTTAATGGCTTTTTCCAGAGTGCTGCACATCGTTTGTGTCAGACTGCGAAGGGAAATGTCACTGATTATTCAGGCACTAATGACCTGCCCACTGATGCCAAGAGCTGTACTTTTCATTAGGCTGCGATGGTGATGTGCAGTCAACCATTTGCTGCTTTTCTGGCTAATGGTTGGAAGTGAAATTGTATTTGTTTCCAGTGCTCTTGTCCTATGATGTGTTAGCAGGCTTTCCATTCTTTAATTAAAATTTCATGAAATTTAAAAGCTGATCGATTGTGACCAGTTACAGCGACAGCTTGAGACAAAGCCTGCAGTGGGCACACAGCTTGCACAGATTCCCAGTAACACCATTTTGCACTTAGAATCATCAAATCAGTAAGGCTGGAAAGACCTCTAAGATCATCTACCCCAATTGTCCACCTACCACCAACACTGCCCGCCAACCACATCCTTCAGTGCCACATCTCCACGATTGTTGAACATCTCCAGGAATGGTGACTCCACCACCTCCCTGAGCAGCATGTTACAATGCATTACTACTCCTTTGGCGAATAATTTTTTTCCTAATATCCAACCTGAACCTCCTCTGGAGCAACTCAAAGGCATCACCTCTTGCCCTGTTGCAGGACAGACCTGGCAGACCCAGCTCTTTCAAAGCAGGACTTCCAGTGCTTACCAGTGCTTGCTTGACACTGTGCCAACCCAGTGCCCCACAAACAACACTTTTCACACTGCACCACACTCAGCATTTGCACGCAGTGATCCTCCAAAAGCAGTTTTCAGGCACAGGCTGCCAGGCCATTCACCAACTGGCTGCATGCATGGCAGCACACAGCCCTCTGCGCAGCCGCTGGCAGTGCCTTGCCAATGGCTGCACCCTGGGCTCAATTTTCTCTCTAAGGTTTGGTTTTGATCTAGGGCAGCACTCCCAGAGGTTTGGTTTTGATGCAGGGCCCCCAGCTGATATGCTGTTGCCTTCCCAAAGGCTACTGTCCATCCAAGATGGCGCCCACCTCTTTCCATCCAAGATGGCTCCCGCTGCCACAGAGGAATTCTCTGCTTTGGGGCTCTGTCCATGCTGACGTGATGAGGAGACAAAGCAGCCCCACCTGCAGAGGTGGGGGCTGATTGTCCACCCTGCTTATCCACTTTCAGTTTCACAATCAAAGCAAAAAGCCTAATCTGGGCCTGAAGCAGCAGATGGGCACAAAATGAGGCCAATGCCGTAAAGCCGCCACTTTGCAAACTCTCCGGGTCACTCATTCATGTGCACACAGATACAGTCAGGAGTTCTGTAATCCTGAATGCCGTGCTAGCCTCTGAAATCTTTGCGAGCTGGATTCGCCTCTCACTAGGAAGACCTTTGAGAGACTTTGTTTGAAAACTAGAAACAACTCCCAGCCTCTAATCTGTTTATCTCTGTGAAATCTTGGCTTCGAGAGCACAACGGCTCATTTTGACCCTTCTGCTGCAAGTGCTGCGATCAACATACACGTCAGAGTTTCCAGGCATGGAACAGCCAAAAGAAAGCACAGTCCTGGGCTCACAACACAGAGAGAGAAAGAGCAGAAAGCCAACCTTTCCATGTAAAAACCATCAGGCACAGCGAGCAGCCGGCCTCGGCGGAGTGCCCTCAGCCCTCGATGATGATGGAAGGAGATTTGATGTTTTGATGTTTAATGATTTATATAATGCTGGCACCGCTCCATGCATTACACTCTAGATTGCCCCGAATGAATCGCAATGTTCATGAGGTATTTGCTGAGGGAACGCCACCGGACTGTTAACGTGGATACAAGGAGATGCTGTGCTGTATCACTGAGTTTGCTTCAGCTCCTGGGATGCGGGCGAGGCTGCGGCAGCACACGGGGACCAGCAATAATTCCACAATAAACATTTCATACACTGGAAAGCTAAATTTTGCCATTTGGCTGTGGAAGGAAGAAACCATCAACAGAACCCCGAAGTGACCTCAAAAGCCACAGGGAAGCGACTGCTGGGCTGTGTGGAGCTGCAGGTGACAGCTGTGATAGCCCACAGAGAAGGACGGCAAAAATACTGACTTGGGCAGTGGGGAGGGAAAGAGAGAGTTCAGCATCCCAAATACTCCTGGCTCCATCCTGGAAAGAAGAACGAGCATCCCAGCATCCTCACATTGCAAACACAAGCGCATCATTCAGCAAATCTGACACCTGCAGCACCGCTGTGCACCGAATCACCGGGGCACTGAGTCACAGTGGGCATTTCCAGCAACCGCTTATAAAAATGCACTTCAACTTTCTTCATCCATTTTACATTAGCACAATTGGAATTTGTGGTTAATGCGAAGACACAATGCACCATAGAAAGTCATTAGTACCACTAGAAAGCTCGTTATTATTATTGGGAAAACAGTTGCAGGTGCAGAGGAGGAAGAACTGCTCACATTTCGGATCCTGCTCTGAAAACAAACAGCTCCTTCCACAACTAAGTTTTTTTTTTGCTTTCAAAGTCCTAAGCACTAAGACTTCAGGGATGGGCAGGTTCTCTGCTACAGGAACAGTGACCCACGATCCGGATGGTGAACCCTGAAATCCTGCTACCAAAGAGATGCACACCCCTGGAGGGATGCAGAAGTTCAGCACTAACGAACCACACAGGGATGCACCCATCACCTGTGGGCACCAGCAGCCATCAGACCGCTCTCAGGCACCTGCAGAGCCCTTCTGTCCCTGCTGCACAGCCCTGTGGGTGAGCCACACTGAAAGAGACAAAGAACTGCACAAACAGCACAGGTCCCCTGGGTTTTGTCATGAGGCAAAGCAAGGAAATCTCTGGCAGGAATAAGCCAGCAACAGTTTCTGCAGAAGAAAGCAGCCCCTTGGTTGGTCCGGGATTTTATCAACTTGTCCAAGGGATTTAATGAGACGGATGCATCAGCTGGCAATTTGTTTCGCTGCAAAACAGCTGAGGAAGAGAAGGGAAGAGGCAAATAGTGCTACTGATCAGAAGAGAAAGAACACAGTGTTTAGGTAGTGAATTTTCATCACAGCAGAAGGTTCAAGAGGAGGCCATAAGGTCTGGTATTAAATCTTCTGTCTTGTAGATTTAGTACGGATCTGGAGAAAGAGATGAATTTGCAGAGTAGGGAAATACAGAGATGACAGAGAGATAAGTTCCTCAAAGCCCCAAGCCAACCAAATAACGGGGAGAAAAGGCAACAAAATGGAAAATTAACACCAAAGCTGACAGATGCAAATTAATCAGGGAGGAGAACGGAATCGTGGTATTTTTCATGCAGTTCTTAATTAATGGTATTAACTGAGAGGGAGACCAGAGCTTGGGAGCATCTTGGTGCTGCTCTGCAGGTAGCAGCAACCCAGGGAGAGAAGGGATGGAGGAGGCAAGGAAGATGCTGGTCTGCTCAGAGAACAGGATGGGGAATAACAGCGCAAAGATTATAACATTATTAAAATGATGCTGCCTAATCCCAGAATAGCCTTTACCCTCCTTGGAAAAAGAGTATTATTACAGACTTAAAAGGGGCTTTAGACGGTGGTGATGAAAATGATCAAAGGACTGAAAAAAAAAACCCTGCTCTGCAAGGAAAGAAAAAATATATGAGATTATTCATCTTGCAATTGTCATAATAATAGGGCTCATGATGAAAAGCATATAAAATAGAGTGATATAATGAAAATATATCACACAGACTTTCATTCTCTGTGTCTCAAACTACAGGAAAAAGCAGTCATTCGATTCAAATACTGTTAATTTCGAATTGATAAAAAGGAAATGTTTTGTGGAAAAATAAAAAAAGTATATTGTATCTCCAAACTCACTGCCATGGAAAAACACCAAAGAGGGGGAATTCAAACAAAGTGCCAGACCTGGCAGTGCCCTTCATCATCCCACAGCATGGGGAGATGGCTCCAAACTGCTGCACCTCTCCTCCTATACCACAACTTAATTAGGAACACTGCAGTTTTCTTCTTCAAAGTGAAGCTAATTCATTAGCAATCTAATTATTTACCTGTGTAGCACAAATACAGCTTTCGAAGCATTTTCTCTCAAATGGAAAGCAAGGGCTTTGTTCTCGTTTTTTTTAATACTCTATTTGACTGGGGAATAAAAACATGCTGAAAGTGAACAAAATGAGGCATTACAGAAATCATGGGTCATTAAACCTCCAAATAATTGCGGCTCCGCAGGATTTTTAAGAGGACACATCACACTTGGGCACGGAAGGCAATCCAAAGGGTTCTCAGAATGCCCTTCCCTCTGCATGGCACAGCCAGCACAGAGGATGCCCTGGGACGTGCCCAATGGCAGCACAAAGGATGCTGCTCCCATGCATAGGAGTCCACTTGCAGAAACCCACACAGCCACCTCACATACAGCAGAAGCCCCAGCATGTGGAGGATGGCAAATACTGCATGCAGGAGATACCTGCTTTGCTCCCGCTGCATGCAACCTCCGGGCTGCACTTCTGCCCCTCCTGCCCTGATCTCACTGCAGTGCCAAAGCCACGGAGTGCAATCCCACGAGACAGCCCCAAAGAGTCGATGTGCAAGCACGCAGGGCTGCGTTCCCATAGCTGCTCCTGAGGCCAATCCCTGATGCCATAAGGAAACAGAAAAAACACGAAGCAGAGCAAAGCAAAGCCTCGCAGTCTAACAGGAAACCCCGATTTAATACAACCTAATTGTGTTATTAATGAAACACAGACCTCTCCCCAAACCCACGCAGCCCGCTCGGTGCCGCAGTGCTAATGGCTCCGCTTCCCATGCAAGTCCATCCGACAGGAATGCCTCCGAGAAGGCAAGCTGATCTTTGCAAAGGTCACTGTGTTAATCATCGTGCCCTTTCTCTAGCAGCAGCTGTCGCTAATTGCCTGTGAAGGAGTCGAGATGAAATTCTTGTTAATCCTCCTCCCAACATCACTACAACCCAACATCATCATTCCCTTGAAACAACTGTGTGCAGCTGATGGGCCCGAGAGACACGTCCGAAGAGGGTGGAAAAAGCAGCTCCTCTCTGCAGACTGAAGGCTAATGTGGTGATAAGCAGCAGGAAGCACAGGGACGTTTCCCCAGCTCCTGCTAAGAAGGAGCATCACAGCCATGGCTGTGCACCGCAGCCTCAGAACAGCCGAGATCCTGGAGCACGGGGAGTTTGTTTAATCAATAACATATGAAGCTTCTGGCACAGCCGAGCGTATGAAAGAATTTTACAACAGCAAAATAAAGTACTGCTGCGTTATAAATCAGAGAGCACATACGGAAAAGTTAAAGGGATGTACTAAGTCGCAGAGATATCAAGGAAATCACAGAAGTTCTGGCTGCAGTCCCTGGCTCCATTTGTGCTAAGAGCAGTGAACTTCAATGCAAGTCAGGTTTTACTGCTTTTTTCCAGAAGAGTAACTCATTTGCAATGCGTGCAACCGTATTAGAGTGAAAGGATACTGAGAGAGCTCCCTTTGCTCTGCTCTCTGCCCACGTACGTTGAACCTCTTGTCCACCTATGGACGTGCAAACGGATCAGTTTCCTTCCTGTACCAGCCTGCACACAGCACTGTGCCTGTGGGCAGGAGCGGATTTTAAAGCCTCCCATCCTGATCACGCAATGCTGATCTGCAGTGTATTTTGTTTCAGCGCCCTTCAATAATTTGTGGAATGCTTCAAATAAAACTCATAGAGAGCCTCTTAAAAATTATTCAGCACCAATATATGAAATATTTATCCCCCGGGGTGCAGGCTCATAACATGAGCACATAATGGGGTGCATTTTCCTCTCTCTAGAGGCAAAACAAGGCACTGCCATTAAATAGCATGCTTAGCACAGCTGTAAGCATCGATGCTATCTGAGGGCTCTTGTTTCATCTCATAAGCGAGGATAATTCCTGGGAAGAACAACATACCACTAAGGGAAGAGGAAGACCTGCTGCTCCCTCTCCACATTCAGCAGCCAAGAGAACACGAGGAGGGGTTATCCAGCAATTCTGGGACCCACCCCACAAAGCCACAGCAGCCAGAACAGAGTGCAAAACGCCTTTGGTAACCAACTCCCAGAGCTGCGACCTGCAGAAATTCAGTTCTCCCTTACAACCACGCCAAGACAGGTATGCTTCCTGAAGCCCCAGACTGCAAGACCACAGTATCACAACTATCCCTACAGTGCTGTTCAGCCCCGGCTTTTGTAAGCAGCCACCTCGTGGTCTCTGTGAGCAGAGATGCAGTTTAGGTATCTCATTTCTTTACAACACCTCTATTTAAATGCATCTGTTTTTTCAGCATTTCACACACGGTTACCTTAACTGGTAACTAATTGCTGTGTGGGCTGCTGTGGCTCAGCTTTCCAGACTTTACACCCAGAGGGAAGCTGTGCTGCAGAAAGACTCAGTTTGATATGTTTAGCTGGTGCAAGGATGCCCCATCTCAAGGAGGAAAGCCCCATCCCCTTGCAAGAAACTGTGCCCGAGTCCAGGGGGGTAATTTTCCACAACAAAATCATTGCACCCTATGGCTGCAGTTGGCAAACATGAGCACTGGAAGCTCAGTTCAAGCCCATTTCCTCTTCCCAAAGAGGTTCAGTGTTGCTAAGATGCCTGGAAGGCAATTCTGCACTTGTATCCTTTAGGGACCCCAGGTACATCCCGATGCTGCTGCAGCAATGGTCCCTCAGCTCCGTTTCTGGTGCTGCCAGCTGTCAGCTGAGCATACAGAAATGTTTAACAGATGCTCCATCCTCTGGAGGCATCCATCAGGAACTCACCCCAGGTTCACGACTCCCCCTCATGCCCAGCTTCCCAGATAGGCTTTGTCACCCGGCATTGCTGACTGCAGTGTGCCGCTGTGAAAAAAACAATCTGATTTTCTCAAACCTTGAGACTGGGCAGTGGAGGTCGTGCTGGCGGAGCTGCAGGACCAGCACCAGGGCAGCAGGCAGGTGAGCTCAATCCCTGCAGGGTGAGGAGCAACCTGTGGCCACCGGGAACAACTGAGGCAGGACAGCCTCCCAAAGGATTTCATTCCTTAGCCAGAGAACCTTGGAAAAGCAAAATGTAGGAACTGTAACAGCACGAGGATGTACACAGCTACGGATGGATGGCCACGTCCAAAGCCTGCTCAGAGCAGTGCCATTCTGGCAGCCTCATAAATCACTGTCCCTAAAGGAGTGCCTTGGTTTTCCACAGGGAGCAAGAGAGAGCCTGCAGCTCATTCCCTGGACCTGCCTTCTCCTGTCATGTTCGGGGGTGGCACACAGCAGCCAGCAGGGCACCAGGGTGCTGCGACAGCCTCACACACCTGCAAAGACAAATATATTCTTTAACATCAGACAGAAGGCTGAGGAATGAAGCTATACAAGTGCATCGCTGCACACGAAGGGACATTCATTCTGCTGCTGATGCCTGTAACTTCTCCACTGAGAGCAATGGGCATCGCCGCGAGGACAGGCAGCTCTCCAGTGTGTGCTGACTGATCCCTGAGCCTGTGCTGGGTGCATGGCTGGCAATACAGAGCTCTTCATCCTCCCCAGGCCTCAAATGACACAAAATGACCATGTTTAAGTGACTGATGAACTGTCAGCACAAATTACCTGGATAGCAATGAATTTCCCCCAAAAAGAGCTGCGCAGCAGCTGCTCCCAGATGTATTTCAGTGGGAACACCCCAGGCACGCTGTGCAACCCACACTCAGGCTGCATTTTTTGTTACAGACACCAAAGAGATCCATTAGCATGGGACCAACCCAGCCCAGCTGAGCTTCCTGCTTCCATGCAGCAAGGCTGGGAACTTCAGAGCAGTTTCACAGTCACATCTCCAGCACTACTGAATTTGCCTGCTCCTGGACTGCTCTGAACTTGACAATAGACATCTTTTATTCTTTTTTTTTTCTTTTGAAGGGATGAACAGGAGGCAATAAATAAATTAAAGGGTTCATAAAGCCACACCGTCCTCCCTCTCTCCCTCAATGCTTTTTTAAGCCTCCTGTCCCCTTACAGAAGGGCGTATTTGATAGAGGTATGCTCTCCTATTTAACAAGCAATTAAAAAAGAATGCAACAAGCATTCAGGCAACACAAGCATTTCCTCTGCACACTCACAAGCATTTCCTGACCGAGCAGCCTCACAACATGGAACACATCTAGCAACTGCCTTTTCCCACAATAATGTTTTTCCCACCCGTTGGCTGTTGCTGCTTTCCATTTAAGGTCATAATCCCATTGTGGGATAACCCAGAGCAGCGGATCTTCAGCGATGTAATAATATGGGCAAAGTTCTGAAACAGAAAAGCACCACAACTATCCCTGGGAAGAAATCAGGAATGACAAGAGAGAAAAGCTGAAGTTCCCAAGCACTGTCACTACGGTGTGCCAGGATGGCCAGGCTCCTTTGGTTTCCAATAGGACTGGATGGGTTCATCAGGAGTGAACCTGAGCACACACACCATGCTCTGGACGTGCACGCTGGGGAGCTGCTGGAACCCTCTGCCACGAGGCCCTGGGGGGACTTCATTTGGCTTCACCAGCAATAAAAAGGACTGACATTCAGCTCTGCAGCACTCCCATACAGAGATGCTCCCATATGGTACATGAGCCATACAGTTCGTGCTGCACTTCGGCAACGTAAATCAAAATTCAAGCCATGTTTACAGCACTCTCGTTGTCCCTTAAAGTTTATTTTTCTTTACTGCATGCATTCAGTGCCTGGGGTGAGATGTTGTATCAAGTTCTGTGCTGCCAAATGGGAAGCAGAAAGATGGAAAGATCCTCACTGGGCGTCCCAGACTCATACCTCCATTAACTGCATTAAGAGCTTCAACAAATGTGTGCATTCACGGTGTTACAGGAACGGATTTCAACTGAGATGAGTCCCTGGCAGGCCTACACAAGTGGAAAAGCACATGCACATAAAAACTGGGAGTCCTGCATGAGCTAATGGAGCAAGCAGCAGATAACTGGGCATGCTCTCTGGGCTCAGGGATGGTCTCCTTTATGAGAGACAGTAATGCCTCGTTACGGGAGAAACAAATACAATAAAGATGAATATTCCATCTTCCCCTGGCTGCAGTTTAAGTGTTAAGCCAATACAAATTCTCAGGTTATATTTCACGAAAACAGCACCGCCAAAAAACTGCTGGTGGTGCAGCAAAGCACGTCTCGTTTCGAAGATAAATCCTGCAGCCTTCACGGGCAGATGTTAAAACACATCAGGCTCTATCCAACAGCCCAAAGGAAGGCACAGAGTGAATTTATAACCAAAACGTTCCTTCTTCTGCCACATCAGTTAGCCCAGAGGTTTATGAAAAGATGCTGCACGCCTTCACGTGTGCTGTAGGGCTCCACAGGACCACTGGTTTTTCCTGTGCTTTCTCCCTGTAATCTCCCCTTGCCTTGCATCTCCATTTTGAATTATTTATCATCAGGTATCACATTCATTTGCATACTCTATGAGGTGCAAAATAAATGATTAGTCATTACATATCAGACTCTTCCAAACCATCTGTGCTGGGCTCTGCAGCAGTTTTGTTTTGCTTTCCTCTAATTCTTGGGAGGAAAAAAGTAATCCAAGGGGAGATATGGATTTGCTGGAAGCACACAGCAAAGCAGTCCACAAGCTTGCTGAGAGCAAAGGTTTACTGCTCTGTTAGAGCTGTGCTCCACACTGAACACACAGGCTATCATCTTCAGTGTAATTTAACCAGCGGTACAAATTGCAAGTAGTATTATTTCAAAGACCTTTATTTATTGATTAGAAACAAAGTCCTTATTCTCTTCCTGTTCCCTCCTTGAGTCATGCTGATTGCATACAATGGAGAGCCATCACTTAAAGAGCCAATTAAGTCAGCTTCTGAAAGGTAATTGAATAGCTGAAGTTCTTAGTGCAATATTGTACTGCATTTCTTGATTGCAGTAAAGGAAAACAAAGCAGTCAGAGCAATGAAAATTAGAGAATGAGGCATTAGGTATAGGTGGGAACAGCAACATGGACGGAGCCCATACCAATGAAAGAGACTGTTTTCCTTCCATGGTGGCTTGCTATGGGGGCGAGGAGGAGAAATCAGATGTGGTCTTGTTTGCTGTGCTGGGGGCAGCTGGTGCTCAGTGTCCAACCAAAAGCTCCAATTAACAGAGTTCTTGTATTGGAGGCTTAACGAAGAAAACATCTTCTGCATGGATTTACTGAAGCCTGGTAAGGAGCTCATTCCCTTCTCTGGCAAAGCCACCAGCAGACTCTCTCTTCTGTCCTCCTGGCTACCTCCAAAAATAAGATTTCTGGTCCAAGGATTTTCTATCTCCCATGGAGACTCCCAGACCACTGCCCCATTTGGCTAAAGTGAGACTGGGAGATTAGCAAGAAGGACATAAGCTTTACTCTCTTAGAAAAATTTGGCCAGAAAACAAAGGATAAAGGAACTGTTAGCCTGCTACTACTCCAAAGTTATATAAGGTCTTTGATTTAAATGCAGGAGAAAACACATCACAAACAGAGAGCAGAATCCTCAAGAACCCGAAGACACTGGCTGCACATGGCCAAAGCCCCAACCATTTCCTAGAAGCCACCCAGCCACAGCTCTCTGGCCATGAAGTGTTCACACAGCCACATAAAGGATCTGCAAAGGGCTTTGCTTTCCACCAGCGCTGTTCCATTTGAGGTGGCACCACTGTCACCTCTCAGCACCCACAAATCCAACCTGAATTCAGCACTACCATGTAACACCACCTGAAACACACGGGGCCGCAGCATCTGCCACCACGCATCAGGAACGTGGCACCAGCACACACTGCTGAGTCCTGCTCAAGCCTGGGTGCTGTTACTTTTGTCAACAGCTTCTGTTCAAAAGCGGGCAGCTGTGCCACTGCATCACCCAGATGGACCCGGTCAGTGGGCACGCTGGGGTGGGCTGACAGTTGGATTTGATGATCTCAGCGCTCTTTTCCAACCTTACTGATTCTGTGATTGTATGAAGACCCCTTAACAGCCACAGAATTGAAAAATCTGCGAGGACCTTATCCCAAACAGCTCTCCAAAGGGTCCGTGCTTCCACAGGAGCTCATGGCAACGTGTCGGAGAGAGGAGATGAAAGCAGAGCTGCGTGTAAATACTGCCCCGCGATACCCAGCTTCAGTACAGTCACATCCACTCATCAGTTACTGGAGCACTTCAGGAACACTGCTAATAAAAGACAAACGAGTAAAGGAGAGCTTCAACTAAGAAAGCATTTGCCGTTCTCGGGAGCTGCTTCATGGAAAGCCGTTACTCCCGAGATGTGTCAGGCTGGTTCGTATTCCAACAACACACTCCAGGAACTGCACAGGTACAAGAGGAGCGTACGAATCACAGCTCACACACAACTGCTGCAACGAGCAGGATCTGCGTGCCCATCACTCACCCCTGAGCGGTTACACACACCTTAATTCCGACCTCAAACACAACCGGGACCGTGGCAGACATCCTCTGGAAGGGAGCTAAATCAGTTTGACCGCGACAGCGACGGAGAAAGGGATTTAAGCATCTGCTTTCTGCTTACACTCAAAGCTCAGTACCGGTGAGGCAGAAAGGAGGGAGCAGCAAACAGATGAGCGGGCCCAGCACCTGAATCCCAACTGTCAGCACAACAGTCCCTGTGTCAGGCAGCTTCTAAACAGAACCACGCTGCTTTCACGAGGTTCCTCCAGACGCACACGGATGGAACTGAGAGCAGAACACAGCTCCTGTTATTACACTTCACCAAAAAGAGGGCATGCCCCACTGCCGAAATGCCCTCCGTCCCTTTTGCCACCCAGATTTCTCCTGTTGCTGAGCAGCCAGACAGGGATCGTTACTTCACCAGCTGCAATCAAAACTGCGTAACACGGGATCCAGTTGCAACCGTACACCTACGTGGTTGTCCATCCTGCAGAGCCCTGGGAGGCTTTTAATGAGCTGTCTGCACAGCTCGTCACCGCACCTCGAGTGAAATGGGTTCGGGAGTGACAGCTGTTTAAACAGCACTCACACGGTGGAGTAGCTGAAGGGAGAAAGAAATACTAAAAATAATTGAAACTGCAGCATGGAACGTAGGCAGGGCAGGGGGAGAGAGGACAGCCCAGAGGAAGCTGGCTGTAAGAGATGTGATAAGGACTGCTGGAAGCCAAAACAAACAGGAATACACACCTGCACATCACACACCAGCAAACAGCAGCTCCTGGCCTGCCTGCCAGCCCCTCTGCAGGCACCCACCAACCTGCTCCTCCTGCAGCGAGCAGCTCCAGGTGGAAGTCCAGCATCAGCACAGGGCTGAGGGAGACTCCAGTGACGCCTTTAGCGATGAGTAATGAGATACTGAGGAGCAGTGCACTGAAAGGGCCCGCGGCGGTAGTAAGAACCAGTAAAAATCCCCACTGAGACTTCAGGGCAATCCAAGGGCACGTAGAAGAGCTGGTGTTCTCGGAGATAAGATGGGAATCTCTCCTTACGCTGCCATCAGCTGACTTTTAGAGGTTATATCAGCAGACTCCTTGCAGAATGCCAGTGGGGTGGGGCACAGCCTGTGCCAGGCACAACTGCTCCAGGTCAGCCCATCTCCTACAGCCACAAGGAGCAGGAACCTCGCACCTTCTGGAGGAACAATTCAGCTCATGAACTCACGCTCAAGCAGAACGTCACCACGAGGAGACTACATTTCTTGTTCCTTCGAGCCCTTCTGCCCTTCCAAAAGCCACCAGACCCTAACAGCACTGCCATACTGATGCAAAAAGATGGGAAAGTCTGTGACTGAAGGTCTTATAGCCTGGAACGGTGCCCAGGGCACCAGTAGCTGGTCCAAATGCACCCAAATGTCCTGGCTGCTGATAACAAAGCTGTTTCCTTCTGCCATCCTCTGCTTCATCCGTGGGGCATCCATTAGGTTCAGACACAACGGGAGCAAAGAGCCAGCAACAAGAGCCTCATTAACCGACTGCAGCCGGATTTGTTTTGGAGCACAGCGCGGTCCCTGTGCTGCAAGACAGAGCTCTTGCTGGGGGAAAAAATAGATCCAATTTAAGGATGTCCTGCATACTGTAATATTGTAAGCAGCTCCACAGTTAGATTTAAAACAACAGCATTACCAGCTGAAAAAAGGAAAAGAAAAAACCAAACCGACACCAAACAACAAGAACTCTCCCCAGACCAGAACAATGAAAAAAGAAAAGGGATGAAGAAGGCTTCAAATCTGCCCTGGACAGAATGTGTCACTGCTGCAAGCTGCTGCAGGGAGAGGAAAAAAGGAGAAATGAGATTTGTTAGGATCAGCCAGGTAGATAAAAGACAGCTGAGCACCAAGCAACGATGTCTTTGTTTTGGGATGAGCTGGCTTCTGAAAATGTCTGGTCAGCTTTAGCATTTTGTACACGTGAAATGAGTGTCCACAAGAGTACTCTCCTGAAACGACAGGACTTAATGCAGCCGAGATAATTATCTAGATCCTTCTTTATCCCATTAGTGGTTTTCATTCGCGTCCTGGAACACCATAAGCGGATTGCCCGAGAATTATTTGCCATCCACTGCTTCAATCCCGATCGGAATTATCTTTATACCGCGGTACGAAGAAAAGAGATTACCTCCCTGCCAGGGCTTGCTGCAATGCCCTCTTTTCTGAGGCTCATTTTATCATTTTGCTCTGTGAGGTAATGAAAAGAATCAGAAAACAATAGTCACGGACACCGCTTTCCCTCTTCCACTGTGTGCATGGGGACAAGGCGGAGCCCAGCACGGTCATCCAGCGACACACGACGGGATCCAAACTGCTCCCTGCTTCTCTTTGCATCACGATTCACTAATAAAAGAACGAAGGCCAAGCTGTTAAAAGCAATTAGCCACATCACGGAGTGCAGCAGAACAAAGTGGGATTTGCTGCAACGAGAGGTCCCAGGGGCGGGCGCTAAATGCCACAGCTCCCTGGCAATGCAAGGCAGCAGCACTCAAACAGCCTGCACGATCCTTGCCTCCAGGCCTAACACAACAAGAACTGCCCTCCCAGCCGTGCTGGCTGCCACTAGGGTTGGTGCTGGTAGAGGAACAGCATCTGCTGCCCAGAGCAGCCAGGACGCGCTCAGAGCAGTGAGGAGATCCCTGGATGAGACAAAAGCTGTCCTTCCTCTGGTAGAAACAGAAGGAAGTACGAACGCAGATCCAACAGGAATAAGAATACATGCATTGTTTTGTTGCCTTTTTTTTTTTTAACATGTTTTACAGCTTTGTAATGAGATCTGTAGGAGAGTCACCCTTATAAACACGTTATTAAAAGAGGGAGGAGGGATGCAATAATAGCAGGTGCTGATTACTCAGCTCCCAGCAGAGACTTTCCAATTTCTCACCTTCCCCCAAAGCAAGATGCGCTTTGCAGCACATTTGCTTGCGAGTGCAACACCCCTGCAGAGCACCACAAAGGAGAGGGGCACTGCTGCTGCACCGGGCAGCTGCTCCCCCCCAACCCCATGCCAGAGAAGGGACCGACACAGCACCGTGTTATCTGGCAGCACATAGCAAACAAACCCCAACCATCTTCATATTTGACTAAGGCCTGACCACTCCTCCTGCCAACAGGAGCAGCATGTTTATAGGCTAACCGTGGCTGCCAGGTTTGCCTCTCTGCAAATATCTGCTCCGTTTCAGGAACAAAACCCCAGTAACGATTTTGTTATTTTAAGACAGCAGCTTAGTTTCAAGGCAGTAAATGTTCACACTGCAACCGGAGCCGTGGAGATCCCATCCTCCGAGGCAGAGCACCGCAGTAATGATTAATATTGCAAATGTAATCCAATCCTTTCAAATGATTATTTCCAAAACCAGCAAATAATTACCAAGGCCTTCAGCAATCAATACTTGAGATAAATAGACAATTAAATTGCAAAAAGAAACAGAAGAAAGTAGCTCATGTTTGCCAAAGATGTGCCAAATACACTTTTTCATGGTAACCAAATACTTCCACTAAACAGATATTTTAGTTCGCTGGAGACACGCTTTCAGAAAGTAATAAATTAATCTAATAAAACCGACAGACAGGGTGGAACCAGACGTTAATGAAACACAAACTGATCTATATGGAGCCAGCCCACAATCCATGTCCCAGTTACACTCAAATGCCATTCTGGTCGCTTATCCCCTCCCTCGTCACAGCCTTCCAGCCCAGGGAAGAGCCACATTTCATTCGTCTTCACCAGAACGATGGCACGACGAAGAATTAATTTCAGCCATCAAACCAAGACATTTGTGCCCAGCTTGAATTCGAGTTTCCAGCTCTTCCTTTTTTTTTTCCTAAAATATCTCCCTAACGTCAGCAAATGAACCAACTTTGAAACACGACACTCCATTCTCCTTCGTTCAGGATGGTTGGTAGGAAACTTTTCTTCTCAGAAAGAGCGGTGATGCAGTGGCACAGGGAGGTGGGGGGGTCACTGTCCCTGGAGGTGTTTGAGAACCGTGGAGATGCGGCACTGAGGGACGTGGGCATGGTGGGATGGGGCTGAGGTTGGACTTTGGGATCGCAACCACTCTCAACTAACCACCTGAAGAGGTAAAGTGCTGGGGTGCCTTGAGGCAGAAGCCATGAACCCATGGGACCAGCCAGCCCCTTGTTGTTGAGGAAGCCACAGTGGGTAGGGTAAGCATTTGGGAAAGGTACTTGAATGGTAGGTAAGTCAAATTAGACAAGATTAAGAGAAGGAGAGACACGGAAGAAGTCCATCCTGGTCATTTTCTACAAAATCAAAGTAAGAAGGAAGAGAGGAAATTGAGAGAAATGGAAGACAAAGGGGAAAAGATATCAAAAACAACTCCAAAGGAAGCACAGTGAGACACAACACCAAGAAGGCATTGTTAAAACAGGAAAGATAAGATCAAACAGAAGCGTGAGATCAGAGTCTGAGCATTGGCAGGAGGGAGAGGAGGCCACCACACCGCTTCTGCCAGCATTAACTGAGTAATAAACTCATTGGGCACTTCCACAGGGGAGCTGTCAATATCACGAGAGCCAAACCCTACCCAAGCCCATTCACCCACCAGGCACCCAATGCAGGCAAGTTCTTGCTTATATGGAGATGTGCAATGGGAATGCTGTGTGTCTCCTGCTTCCAGAAAGCTCTCAACGTCACAGGGAGAAAAGAACAAACTATCATCGTGTCCTTCAGGGCAGATCCATGCCATAAGGAACAAGTGGGTCCAAAACCTCCTGGAGGGACAGGTGAGGTGGCAGGCAGTGGCACTGCTACCAGTGCAGTGCTCTTCACTACAGCAAACCCTAAACCACCAGCACCATGGTCATGGATAAAAGCAAATGGACAATGCAGCTCAGTTAAACTCGTAAGGAAAAAAAGAACATGACTCGATGGCAGGACAGAAGCACATGGAAAAGCAGCCAATGCTGTGATGAAAGGAGATGGTTTAGAACAGAAACCTGCCCTTCTTGGGCTGCCTCACTGATGCCAGAGAAGCTTGAGTGAGCTGTTCTATTGCAAACAAAACAAAGGTCATCACTGAACAAAAAGTCTGTACACCTCAATTACAATAAGAAAGGCAGGAAAACACATTTTCCTCAGTCAAAGACAACAATCCTCTCCCCAAGCCAGGAAGCTATTAAGCAGATGCTCAATCAGCAATCCCTGAAAAGCCTCTCCTTCTAGCAGCCCCAACCTTCGAGCCCCAGCTAAAGCCCTGCCTTTATTTTAATAGTTTTCATAATCCCTTAATTTGGCAGCGACTTCTGCCTGCATGCACTGAGCCCTGCTGACCTCACGGGCTTCCACTTGGGAAAAAACAAGAGGCCACCTCAGAACCAGCGTGGGAAAGGCGGTGTCAGATCCTGCAGGTGAGCAGGGATGCTCGTCCCCATGGGCACGGTGCTGACGGCTCAGCGGACGGACTTGGTGCTCTTTTCCAACCTCGGTGACTCGGTGATCCCGAAAGCCGTGCAAAGGTTTTCCGCCATTCCGCCCCAAAACGGATTTCAGCTCTGCCCTTCACCTCAGCTCTTCCCTCCTGCTCATCAGGAGCAGCATTCAGTGGGACTTCTCCATGGCTTTAACCAAAGACAGCTGCTTCTCTGGGTTTCTGCAGGCACGGATGCGGGCACCGTGCCTACTGCAGCGATACCGGGGCTGGTCAGGCACAGTGGCTGTGCCCAATTTATCACTGAAGCAATTTCTTCATAATTTAACAGGCTTCAAAGGCTTCCGGAGATGAGTGGCAGCTTCACTTAAACTAGCAAGCTGTAGATGGGCTTTACCTTACACACTAAGTGAATAATCAATGAACATTCAGGATGTAAGCACAAATCAATTATTTCTTTCAGATGAATCAAAGGGAATCGCAAAGCAGAAATGGTTTTGTTCTGCATGAGAAGTAAACCACAGGACACACTGTATAAATGGGGGTGTGCACCAACCTGCTCTGCTCCTGTCCTTAACTCCATCCCATAAGCGCACACGCAGCGAGAACCTGGTGTGAAAACCCAGCAACCAACTGCCAAGTGATACAAGCACAAATACGGTCGGCTCCGGGCAGTGAAAGATTTATTTTGATAAAGACACATCAGCAGTGCCACTCATTCTCAGGTTGAATTTGGTCAGATCATAAGCAAGATCATCTTGCACACGCTGCCGCACTCCGTGCAGTCACAGCTGCTGGTGAGCACCGCACACACCCAGCAGGGGCTCTCAGAAACACTCCTGCACACCCTTGTTATTTGTCGTGCATTGTAATGACAGATTCCCAACCTCTGCAGCTCCTCTGTCGGGCCCCCACCTGCACCACCCCACCCTCCACACGTTGGTACACGGGTCACATACACCGCTGGAGTCACACACGCAGGGACAGCCCCAGCCCTGCAGAGCACTGCCCCACACCTCCAAAGGGAGCTGCACAACTCTGGGTGCAGGAGCAGGGAACAGGAAGGACAGCACGATGGGAAGCCCTGCAACAGCTGAACCGTCCTCGTTTCGAAGGAGGAAACCCAACAGCTCACTAGCATCTCACTGGAACTTGTTCTCGTCCCTTCTGCTGCTCACCTGAGGGCAGGAAAGCTGCAGGGTGCTGCTCCCAGGGGCTGCCAACCTGCAACACAACACGGTGCTCAGCCCTAAGGTCAAGGAGAGAGCATCGTGCCCAGCAAGGAGGGCACCATCGGCCCTGTGCTGCCTGCAGGGGGTAAGCAAACCCTGAGCAGCTGTGTAAGGGCAGCTCTGGAGCTGGTCAGACCTGTTCCAATGTCTTTCACTTAGCTGTTTTGTCCTCCCTACAAAGAGCAGGTGACAGAGGCAAGCAGGCTCTGCGATGCTTTCTGTGTTTTAGCATCCACACGTTCCTGCAGAGCCACCGGAGCTGTCCCCAGGTGCTGGCAGGGTACCCAGCCTGGGGATGGGAAGACCTGGGATATTACAGATTAATCAGCTGAACTTCAATGAAGTATTTAGACAACAATGAGGACTCGAGCAAGAGTAACCCCTCTTTATCAAACCCAAATCACAGCAAACGCATCGTGTTTCTGCAGCAGGGAATGGCATTCTGTATCAGAGCTGGGCCTGGCTGCTGCAGGGTGGGTGACCCAGAGGGCACAAAATGGTGTGAATGGGGTTTGCCCTTAGAGCAAGGGCTGGGAGGACCCGGCTGAGGGATGGCCCAGGGAAGCCAGCCCAAAAAGGGGGACTCCCATCCGTGAGCAGGATGTTGGAACAGAAAATGCACCAATGGCATACAGAGGCCACCCCGATCCGAGGGGACTGGCAGCACATGAGCAGGATTCAGAACCATCCCGACCCCCTGCACCCCTCTGTAAGAACAAGGAGGGCACAGTTCAGCCAGGACGAGTGTGATGTAATGGGATTCAGTGAGAACAATTAACCAGGTGATGAAGGGAGAGCAGGAAAAGTTCTGGAGGAGCAGGGCTGAAGGGCGGACAGACGGGCTAAAAAGCCATTAAATGCACGTCATCTGTGGCAGAAGTACAGAGAGACAAAAGTACACAGTACGAGCTGCAGTGAGCCCTGCTCTCTGAGCACAGCACTGCCTCAGCCCTGTGCTGGGTGTCAGCTCAGCATGACGGCCCCAGGGGAGCAGCAGAGCCAGCACAGACCGAAGAGCTCCTGCAGCGAGGGAAGGAACTTCCCCGCGTACCCTAAAAATGGAAAAGGAGCAACATTTCTGCTTAGACCGTGTGACGAGCCCGGCGGTAGGGCTGTTAAATGTCCAGCAGTGTCCGGGGAGCTCAGGCATCTCCGTCAGCAGACGTTATTAGGAGTCAATAGGGCAGGGTATGTACACACCAATCCCGTGTAGGGGCAGAGGTGGACTGTATGACCTCTGAGGGCTGACAACGGTCCCGGTACAGCCACGCGGGCCGGAAACCCGCTGCGCTGGCACGCAACCCATGCTACCTGTAACCTGTGAAACCACCGCTGCTCGTCAGCAACCGGTGCCAGAGGGAATCAGGGCTGCGAGCAAGGGCCCTACCAGAAGGACGCGGAGGGGGGCCCGTAGGGGTCACGCCCCATATTTCTCCTGCAGGATGAGCAGAGGCTGCAGCTCCCAGCAGCGGATGGGGCACCGTCCCGAACAGATCACCCAGCACGGGGCCGCCCCAAAGCCCCAGCACGGCAGCGGGGTGCTCGGCTCCCCCCTCCTCCTGGTCCCCCAGCGCCCTGGAGCCACGAGGCCCCCATCTCTCCGTAGGGATTAAAACCCCATAGGATTTAAAGGCTGCGCCCTCGAGCATCGCAACCCACAGCAGCTCCGGGTCAGCCCCAGCCCTCCCCCCCCCACCCCGGCAGCCGCGGGACCCCAGCGGGGCGCGTCAGGATGCTGCCAGCCGGGACACCGCGGACCCCACCGGATCGCCCCGAGATCCCACGGCGCCCTACAACCCCGGGCCCGGTCCCCGACACCGGAGCCGCCCCTTACCTTTGTGCCCGCCGAAGGCTCCGTACCACGAAAGCGAGAGCAAGGCGCAGAGGCAGCCGAGCAGCAGCGTGAGCGCCGTGCCGCTGCGGAGCCTCATCGCCTCCTCCCCGCCGGCGGCGGCCGCATGGCCCGAGCGCGGCGCGGCCTCGGCGGCCCCGGGGGCCCCGGAGAGCGCGGAGCGGAGCGCGGCGCCCGCCCGCCCGCATGCAGGGACCGCGCCGCGCCGGGCCGGGCGGGGCGGGGCGGGGCCGGGCGGGGCGGGGCCGGGATGGGTGCGAGCGGAGAGCGCCCCCGTGCGGCTGAACGCGGCGCTGCAGCGGGGACGGAGCGTGCGCGTGTGCACGTGTGTGTGTGTACATACAGGCGCGTTTGCGCGCGTGCATGTCGTGCGTGTACCTGTGCGCTCGCGGCTTGCATGCGTTAAGGGGTTTATCTCTGTGCTCGGTGGAATGCACACATCCAAGTGTGCCTGCACGGGGCTGTGTGTATGTGTGCGTACCAAAGGGAGTGCCTGGGTACATACACCTGGCTATGTCTCTCTCTGTATGTAGGCGTGTATTGGGTACACACGTGTGTACGCAGTGCTGTGGGTGCACCCTGCACGGAGTCCACCTTCAGCTGCTGGCCAGAAGAAATCAGATGTATCTGTTACTTTGCTCGTGCTGTCTTCTGCTGATGGGCCCAGCTGCATTTCCTCGTGGGCTGCACAGTGAGGCTGGGTTGGAAATGCAGAGCACCGTGGGCTCCCAGAGCTGCAGCACCGCTGTGTTACGAGCAGCTGTGAGCATGGGGTAGCACGGGGCAGCCCTGCTTCCCTTCCCCATTTCGGGCAATAAATTGCTTTTTGAAACCTTGACCTGCACAGTGGGAGCTGCAGTTTGTGGGGGAATCCCTCCAGAGAGCTGCTGTATTGCCCTTATTTTGCCATTTCTTTTCTTTTTTTTTTTTTTTTAGCAAAGTTTGAATTGTGAAACCCTGCAAACACTCAAAGACCCAAACAGAGAATGGACAGAGGCCGGTGACCTCACGACCTTCATCCTGTCAGGGCTGGCAGAGCTGAGCACGCTGCAGGGGCTCGGGCTGCTCACTGTGAGCACACAGACGGCAGCCCACAGCCAAGGCTGATACAGAAATTAGAAGGAGAAATGCCTGTTAGGCTTTGATATAGAACGAGGTGTGTATTGATAGCTGATTTTATCTGGCTCCCTGAAGAGTCCTTCACCCCCAGCTTGACTCTGGCCCAGCTGCTCTGCACCAGCACGCTGCTATTTCATCAGCAACAAAGTGACTTCATCGCCAGGTGCCCATAGGCTGCCGTGTTCAGACATCATTGCTTTAAGGCTCTAATTCGGGGCAAAAGCCACAAAGTGCACTCTGTACGCAGTGCTCACTCCAGGCAATGGATGTAGGTTGGAAAAAGTGCCATGTCACCCTTTGCAAACACGGAGTTCTGATGTACACTCATGGCACAGGTTCTGTGCCTGCCCTCCTCACCTTTTCCTGTCTTCTGCCCTTGAAAAAAAAAAGAAGTGTTGTGTTACACCAATCACAAACGGTGCTGATCCCGTGTAAACACCACGAGGTTCAGAGCTCAGCTTCAGGAAAACCAAGCCTCGAAACTGAGACAGCAAAAAGACAGCTTGGCTTCCCCTTCCACCCGCGCAGTTTTCCGAAGCAACGTTTCTCACTACTGAACCTACCACCAAAAAAAGAGACGTATTTCTGTATTCATCATGTATGCACATAAACGTGTGCACGTGTGTGTACGTGTAAGTATTTGTGACACCCCGGGAGCAGGATGGATGTGAGGCGTCATGACGGTGGACCCCCAGAGCCGCCCCAGGGCTGGGTGGGGGCCCGGCCCCACGCAGCACTCTGCCACGGAGGTGGGAGGGCAGCTCTTCTGCAGGGCTGGAGGGGGAAGCAGTCACGGGGCAGGGTGAGTCACCAGCATCTGACCTCGCACACGCGGAGGATCCCTCTCCAGAAGCCTCTGGAAAGCACCAGCACCTGCTCGCTGCGGCTCTGCACCGGGAGCCAACCCTCCCCTCCCACCCACCTGCAGCCCCTTGGGTCGTGGTGGGGTGGTGATTCGGAGAACGATTCCCTCTGGAGTAGCACCAGCAGCCTCTGCTGTGGTCTGTGAGGATGGGAGCTGCACCCCAGCAGGGCTTTGCTGTGACAACGCAGAGCTGGGGCAGGAGGAGCTCGGTTGGCGATCGGGCCCTCCGAGCAGCCATCTCCGCAAATATTTTTAGACACTTTCCAGCAGAAGGTGGGTGGAGGGAGGAAGCAGAGCTGCAGGGGGGCTGACTGCTCCTTTCTGAGCCCTTCCTCTGCAACTTGGAAATGTGAAACTGGAGCAGTATTTATTCCCATCCCCTTTGCTGTCCTTCTGCGCTGTCCATCTGGGAGCTGCTCAGAAGCTGGAGTTGCCAAGTGGTTTTTTGAGCAAGGGTTGTTCTGACTGAATGTGATGGATTCCTAAAGAACAGCAAGAAAACATTCAGTGCTGCCAAATGAATGCCAAGCCCGGGTCCTCCAGGTCAGTGCAGGCTCAAGTTAACACAAGCTCAAGCCAAATCTCAGGCTGTGGAGCTGTGTGCAGGTGGAGTTTGGTGGGGAGACATCTGCCTGTCTGTCCAACTGTGGGGTTGCAGTGAGTGCTATGGGAATACATGGGACCACAGCAGGGCCCCAGTGCTGGGCTACAGGGAAACACCTTCATCAGGGCTGGGAGAAGGAAATCCCCACCTCGAGGAGGAGGAGGAGGAGGGGATGCTGAGTCACCCCATCCCGTGACTGAGCTGAGCTCACTGCAGCCCGGTTGAGGCCTTGTTTTCTTTGTTTTGAGAAAGTGCATGATGTCACGGCCGCAGAGCCCAGCGTGACTCAGCAGGCAGCGCGGGGATGGGATGCTCTCCATGTTTTCTGGATTAAAGTTCACGTGGAGGAGAGCAAGGATTGCTGGTGTTAATGCCCAGAGCACAGCTCACATTAAGCTTTCACTTGTCACCTCGTGGCGTGGTAATGGCCGTGTCACGGAGAGGAGATTCCTGGAAACGTTTAAGGTGAGAGGGGCCAACCCTCTGCAGCATGAGTGCTGCTTTCCAGAGAAGTGCTGCTATCTCGAAGCTGCCACGTGGGCTGAAGACGGATCCACGTGGCACGCGGAAACCAGCTCTGCGTGGCAGCGGGAACGCTCGCCCCGCTCTTGGTTGCATGCAGGCTCTTGTTCATTGCAGGTGAAAACACACAGCTGGTGGTGGCGACAACGTTAAAAAATAGCGTGTTGCAGCTGAGAACCTGCGCTGTCGAGCGGTGTCACTGTGCTCTCTGTATCTGTTGTAGTTTCCGCGGACATAAATAGGAGGCATTACTTTCGGGGCTGAATAACGCATCTCTATTTACCGCCCTCGGACGGCGCGGGCCGCAGGCGCCGCCAGGCCGGGGGGCGTGGCCTGGAGAGGGGCGTGGCCTATTACAGCCCCTCCCCCGCAGCGCTGCGCTATAAAAGCTCTGTGGCGTAGCGCTTCCGTTGCATAGTGCCGCTCCTGCCCCGTCCGGCGCAGTTCCGCCTGCGCGAGCTCCGCGTCCCGCCGGCAATTCCTGCTGCGCCACAGCCATGGCGGCGCTGACGGTGAAAGCCTACCTGCTGGGCAAGGAGGATGCGACCCGCGAGATCCGCCGCTTCTCTCTGCCGCCGCCCGTCCGCTACCAGGCCGTCCACGACCGCGTCGCCGAGCTCTTCCAGGGGCTGCTGCGGGCCGGGCCGCCGCCCGTCTTCCGTATGCACTATAAGGGTGAGCGGAGCGGGGGGGGCTCTCCCCGCGGGTCGGGGCCTTCGGGACTCTCTAGGGCGGGAGGTGGGTGAGGGCCGAGCGCCTGACGGTGCCCTCCGCTCTGTCCAGATGAAGACGGGGACCTGATCGCGTTCTCCACCGACGAGGAGCTGGACATGGCCATGCCTTATGTGCGCGACGGGGTCTTCCGTGTGTACATCAAAGGTAAGGCCCCGCAGTCCCGTTGGCACCGAGAGCTCCGGCCCGCTGTGCTGCTGGCGGGGCTCCGAGGTTGGGAAAATCCCTGTCCCTCCGGCATCCTCACGCCGCAGCTCAGGGGGGAGGTTAAATGAAGGGTGAGGTGAGGACGGGGCACGAACGCACCCTGCCGGGCTCTCTCCTGGCTCCACAGCCTCGGCCGGCAGTGAGAACTGCTGCGTTCAGGTTGGTTCTGGGATCCCTGCACGGCAGGAGCCATGATGTGCTAAGGAGCCCCAAATCCAGCTTGTTCCTAAGCACATCATTCCTCAGCCCCTTCTGTTCGCTTGGATACCTGCAGAGCTTTCACTGCAGTCCAGGCAGTGACTCACGTAAGCCACCCTCTCGCTTCAGCTCTCATCTGCTGTGTCTCCTGGCACTGCTGAGCTGTCCCCCGATTGTTCCATTCTTGCAGCACTATGCAAGGTGGGACGACATGTCGAACAGGCTGGTGCAGCACTAATCTAAAACAAACAGGTGGAGTGCTAGGGGTAAGGAGTGCTGTTAGAGGAGCAGGCATCCTTGTGACACCCCTCTGCACTGGGTCTGTGTTCTTATGTGCCCCCTGCTTGTGTTTGGCAGCCAGTGTAAAAATAAAACTGACCTAGTAAGCCTATACGGCTGTGACAAGGACTGTTTGTGTTTCCTTCTCCTGTGCCCGATTTCCAGCCTTAAAATAGTACCCTCGTTCTTGATGCAAGGTTCTCTTTCCTTAATAGAGAAAAAGGAGTGCAGGCGTGAACATCGCCCTCAGTGCAGCCAGGATCCTCCCCGTGACATGGTGCACCCCAACGTGATCTGTGATGGCTGCGAGGGGCCGGTGGTGGGTGCTCGCTTCAAGTGCACCGTCTGCCCAGACTATGACCTGTGCAGCACCTGCGAGGGTAAAGGCATCCACAAGGAGCACAACCTGGTGATGTTTCAAAGCCCGCTGCCGAATCTGTTTGAGGTGAGCAAAACCGGTGCAGTGGAAGCAGTGAGTGGGATCTCACCCAGCCGTGAGCTCTGAGTTTCACTCTGTGACCGTTTCCCTTCACAGTGGTTTCCCCGAGGGCGCTGGCTCCGTAAGATGCGGCACGGTGTGCCTCCCTTCCCCTGGATGCACTGCTGGTGGTATCCTGGGCCTGCAGCTCCATGCCACAACTCGGAACAGGCCCAAGCCAGCGCTGCTGCCTCCAGTCCACCTGCTGCTGAAGGTAAGGGGAGGTGCTCTGGTAAAGGGGAGCGGTGGTGGAGGAGCTGGAGAAGTTGGAACTCTGCAGTACAGAGCGGAGTCTGGGTGGGAAAACATAGGGGAGCTAACTAATTTGCGTGAAGTAATTAGTCCCTTTGAGGACACTTTTGAGTATGTCTGGTGGCCACACAGTGTAGGAGGCTACAGAGACTACTTGGAACCAAACCAAGCAGAGCTATTAGGTCAGGCAGGTCAGTGCTCTGCTCTAGATGTGCCTTTCAGCATGGCTGATGAGCCTTAACGAAGCAATGCCGCTGGTTCCCTGTTCCAGCTGTGGTTTTGGTCTCTCTGCTGCCTTTGTGCTGTGCAGGAGTGACACAAAACAAGACCCGGCATTCCTGGGAATATGCTCTTTCCCTGTGGGCTGATATGTGTACTAACACAAATTGTTCTTCTAGAAGCTTCTACTAACAGCCAGCCCCAGGACCCCAACGTCAGCTTCCTAAAGAATGTTGGGGAGAGTGTGGCAGCTTTTCTGAGCCCCCTGGGTAAGTGACTTACCGTGTGTCATCCCCCTCCCTGAGACTGCCAGGAGCAGCAGCCAGCTGTTGTGGCTGATACTGGAACTGCTTTGTGCTGCAAGTCTCAAAGCCTTCAGTTACTGGGTACTAAAATTGCTTAGGTATAGGCCATCCACTCAGTGCCTTTTAGGAGACCTTTGTAAGGAGCTGAGGAAGGATTTAATTACTGGTGACTTGGGGCTGTATGACTTCAAGGCATATTACAGCGATATTTTGCTTAGGGCAGGCATACTTCTGCCATGACCCTCTAAACAGCCAGTCTGTCTAGTGGAAGATGACTACTTGGTGCTTCAGAGCTCACTGAAAGAAAGCTTCACTTGAATTCATACACATTATGTGGGGAAACTGTAGGGTTGCAGTAATGCTACAGCACTTAGTCCAGGGTTGGTGTGTATTTTTTCTTTGGACTGTGCTTTCAAAAATCTAATGTTTCTTCTTGGTCTCATGTGTGTTCCTAGGTATTGATGTTGATATTGATGTGGAACATGGAGGACAGAGAAGCAAAGTGACTCCTGCTTCTCCTAATCAAGAGAATAGCAATGCTGAGTCAAACAGCAGTACTCTAAACCAGAACAGTCAGACCGAACCGTACTGGAATAGCCCAGATTCTGCAACGGTAGTAAGTAATGTGGCAGAGCAGATCCAAGACATGGTGATAGACCCTGTGCCCACACAAATGGAAGATGGCAGCGTCCAGACCCAGGTACAAGAAACTGTATTGACATGTGTGTTTGCTGAGGCTTTACTGAAAAGGAAGTAATTCAGTATGTGTTGTGGGGTTGGTGACTCGGTTGTTAGCAGATAGGTAATATGTGGCACCCTTGCTTTACTGGTTTACAGCAAAAGTGGGGATTTGTGAAGGTAATTCTTCCTATTAAAAGCAGACAGTAAGAGCATGCATCCTACCTGGAAAGCACTGCAGCACCTGGACCTCCTTTCTTTCCATTTCAGGAACACAGTGAGTCAAGCAGTTCATCAGGGAGTGACGAGGACTGGACCCACTTATCTTCCAAAGAAGTGGATCCTTCCACAGGTGAACTGCAGTCTCTGCAAATGCCAGAGACAGATGATCCCAGCTCCCTAGATGTAGCTCAGGAAGCTCCCCAGGCAGGACCTACAGGGCTGAGAGAGGCTGCACTCTACCCACATCTCCCACCAGGTATGAGAATGCATGTAGGTTTCATGTGAGTGAAAGTTGCTGTCAGTTATTGCCAACTTACCCAGTATAAGCAAACCTGCTTAGGAAGTAACCTCCCCTAATGTACAATTGGACTCTTCCTTAACTTTGGCAGCTGTTCTGGCAGCACTTTGCATGCTGTTAGGAACAGGCATGTTTTGTGCATGAATGTGGGCAGTGAGTCTTAAAGACCTTGGACTTAACTAGTGCTAATACACCATTGAGCAAAGGTATCCTCCTAAACAGTGCCCTTGCTGTGTACTCTGACAGCCCTTTAATGCAGGCTGTAGACAATACATCCTGTGACTCAAGACACTTTTCTGGCAAGAGCTAGTTACGAGCGTGCCAGGTCACTTAACTGAAACCACTAGCACTGAGGTTTTCAGCAAGGACAGGCTGATCTAACTCAGCTGTTTCTGTAGCAGGCTGCGTATGCTGTATCTCAAAATGTCTGCCTGATAGGATACAGAGGAGAGTATGTCTTCCAACACTTGTCAGCTATGCTCAAGCTGCTAGGATTAGTGCCAGCCTACCCTGAGATACTGCAGCCTCTGCTGCTTTGCTAATAACATGAAGCATCTTAACTTTAAACCATCATTCTCTCAACAGAAGCAGACCCTCGCTTGATTGAATCCCTGTCCCAGATGCTCTCTATGGGCTTCTCTGATGAGGGTGGATGGCTCACTCGACTCCTGCAGACGAAGAACTGTGACATTGGGGCAGCACTCGATGCCATCCAGTATTCCAAGCAGCCTCCCAGCCTGTAGTCCATGTAACAAAAAGCAGTTTCCTTCTAACTGAAAGAAGGCAGTGTGCTACAGTTAACTAGCAAATACATCTGTTAAAGTTCGTTTCATGTTCCCAAGTGGTTGTAGTATGGAGAAAGAATAAATACTGCCACTTTCTCACTGGTAATAAGTTGGTGGGTGTTTAATTATAACTATTATAATGTTCACAGGAACTCGATTAAAAGATTGGAGAAGGTCCAGACCAAGAGCATGTGATTTCCACATCAAGTGGTGCTGACTGTAAGGGAGACAGCCCAGGACTGTAGTGGTCTGTTGATGGCACATAACTGGGGCTTTGAGCAGACCCTTAGGGCCATTCACTTCTGAAGCCTGCACAGAGTAGCTTTGGAAGAAAGAGCTGCTATGGGCAATGTAAACAAAGAGCTAGAACAAGGGAGAAGAGTTGCAAGTTGCAGTTTCTAATGGGGACTGAATCACAGGACTTAATTGTACTGATCAGATACCCTTAAAGCCTCCCTCCCAGCTGACCTACTTCTTTCTTCTAATATACTTGCTAGACACTGCTGTGCAAACCTAGCACTTGCCCCTTGGAGCAGTCTTTTCCAACAGCACACAGCTCGATAGCATTTAAACAACTTTAATAGCACTCTCAAAACCCATCTCCTTTCAAAACCTTGCTTCACTGCTCAATGTACAAACCAAATACACAACTGACAGACAGAAAAGCAATGGTGAAGAGACCCAAGTCTTTCAGAAATCATCATCAAACTCATCTCCTGTGCAGAAGAGGCGCTGACAGGAAGTGGTGTGAGGTGTGGGCCCCACAAGGGTGGGTGCAGGAGGTCTGCTACTGGTCTTGAAGGCACCAGCTCCAGCCCATAGCACCTGGCTTTGAGGTTCTTTGGCCAATGCATCTGTCTCACCTGAGCAACTGATGCTGGGCAGGATGCTGCCAGGCAGTTTTAAGGCAAGTTGCTCAGTGTTAGCCACGCACTTTTTAAATTCAAAATCTGTACCCAGAGGTAGAGTACTTTGAGCCTGTTCTGAATGCCTAATGTCCATACTTACTGCAATGGTGCTGTGTGGTCCCAACGTTCCACTGCCATCCTGTGGTGACAAGGTGGCCACGACAGCATTTTCACTACAGTTACCAGAACAGGAGAGGTACTTTTCCCACTTGGAGGGTTTGGTACAAGCAGCTGGGGGTTGGTTGTTCTGCTGTGGCACTATAGACTCAAAGATAGTGGGCACTACATTGTCTGCAGAAACAGCATCTCCATCATCTTCATCAGTCACCACTGCTGAACATTTCTTGTGCTGTAACAAGAAAGAGCTTGGTTGTAAATACAGCACATGTACCAAGAAACAGGCAAAGAAGGAGCCCTCCTGTCCTTGACATACACTTTAGTTTTCACTAGAAATCTGAAGCAGAGCTGAGGTTGATGCTGTGGTGGATCTATGAACTCCAGGCTGTGAAGACTCAATTTAACTAGCAGGGCAGATAGATAATCACAGTAACCCTAATAGCTCTATCTTATGCAAGGTGCTACTGCTCACCAACACCAAACCAGAACTGACAACAATCACACTGATGGAGGAATCTGGCTCAACCACTCTTACCTTACACCAGATGGCATTTGCTCATACCTGACTAAAACCCTTCAGAGAGAGAGAAGCTCACAACACAATTTGCATTCAAATGGAAGAGCAGAGGAAGACTGTAACTTCAAAGTTACAATGACATAAAAGCAATCAGGAAAACACTGTTTTGTTTTACTTGTAGGGAGCATCTTCTACAGCTAAAAATACTCGAGGTTCCAACCTTTTTGGCTTGGCAGGCAAGCTGGAAAACGTCATTTTCCTCTGAGCTATCCTGAACATCACTGTAGAGGAAGCTCTTCTGCTTTTTCCTGACCAAAAGAACCATACAAAAAGGCACCTGATTAGCTCCACTGTCATTTTTATCACAAACAAGTCACTATAATTGCTCATAAAAAGCAAACTTCTCGCAATAGTCCAGCCATGCTGTTCACTGCAGCCTGTACTTCGTGCAGCTATCAGAGATAAAATACCTCCCACACTCCTTTCACAAATGGTCACCACTTAAAGGCAGGAATTACAAAAAAAAAAACAACACCAAAGTTCTTTCTGTTGTCATCTGAAATGCCATTTCTGCATCACTGTACCTTCGTTCTTCCACAGCATTCTTCCTCTGGGGACAGAACTGCTGCCTTTCTGTAATTCCCTCCTCTTCTTCCTCTTCTTGATCTTCACTTCTCTTGTCCAGATACTTACTCCAGCGACTGACTTCTGCCCCTCCCCCCTACAACATCAGAGAATTACTGAAAACAGCAAAGTACAAGGTTCTCAATTCTGGCACTGTCACGTCTGTGCTGAATGCCTCCAGCAACAAGTCAGTTTAGGACACGTTCCTCTATCTTCTTCCCAGGTTCAGTATCCCAGTAGCACAGAGTTTCTGTATATACCACACTCTGCCTCTTCCCTGGAGCCTGTATATACACTATCATCTCAACTGTTAATGAAGGGATCACTGGTTTCACTTTGGTTCCCCAGGGTCGGCATGGAGAGGTATTTACTTCAGCTTTGAGGTATCTCACCTGCTGCACAGAACTGTTCTCACGGAGGACTGCTGCATTTCTGTTGTTTCCAGATTCTCCTATGTACCTACAACAGATGTATACGCTGGATTTCCCAGTCCAGTGTGCAAATAAAGTAGTCTGTTTATAATATATTGGAGGTTAGTCTGCTTTCCTCCTACACTAATAGATAAATGAGACTGATCTAAAGCCACTAATCACAAAATGACAGTTTTTATTTGATCATAGTTAGGGATAGAAGAGCATATCTTTTGGGACAACAGCTTAAAACCACTCATTATGCCCTAAGCAAGCAAAGAAACGGAAGTTATTTCATTATGTTTTGGGAACAGCAACTTTTTTTTTTTTTATAAGGTGAACAAACACCAAAGTTTTCCTCCCAAAACTTAACCCTGAAGCACTGCATTGCATAACGAAGTTATCTAACTGCCTCTGACTCATTTCTGAGGATAACCTTGAGTGCAGAGGAAGCTCCACCAGTTCACAATCAGGCAATTAATAAACAGACTCCGGGACGAAATAAACAGGAAAGTCTTACTCAGATTTTCCAGCCCAGGAGGAATCACACACCGATTTTTTTTTGCACTAATGCAGTTCTGCCGATAAAAGGGATTATCCAAACAAATGGAAACGCTGTTCCACGTATTTTAAAGAAGCCCACGTTCAAAGGAGCATGCCAGGAAACGGATACCGAGAGGTGACACGAGTCCTGCGCGTTTGGGCTTTACCACAGGGCAGAACCGCGCCCGGAGCAGCCCACCGCGGTACAGCCCCTACCGAGCCGCGCTGGCAGCGGCCTCCTCCGCCTCACCCTGCAGCAAGTTCAGCTTCTGGACGTGCAGCCTGCAGTCCCGGCCCGAGCCCTGCCCGTAAACCTGCAGAAGTAACGCAAACGCACCCATAGGGAAACGGTGCAGCCTCAGACCAACGGCAAACCGCCTCCCAGCGCGCGCTGCCCGGCCCCGCGGGCCCCTCACCTTCTGCAGGGCCTGCCGCTGCCCGCACACGCAGCAGCTCCACTTCCCGCTCCGCTTGGCCTAGGAGGGGCACAAGGGGGAGGAGGGGCTGTTCAGGCGCGGCCCGCAGCGCGCTCCCGGCCCACGGCCCACGGCCCACGGCCCACGGCCCACGGCCCACGGCCCACGGCCCACGGCCCGCGCTCCACCTGCTGCGCCTGGAAGCGGCGGCACGAGCAGCACCGTAGCACCCAGCACGGCGCCGCCATCACTCTCTCGCCATGGTAATTCGCGCCTTCCGCTCACGTGACTCCACGCCCAGCCAATCCTCGCCTCTCCCCTCCCCTCCTCCTAAGCCCCGCCCCCGCGTAATAATAACGAAATAGAAACGTTAAACGTAACCAATAGTTATTAGTAATAAATAATAATTACAAAATCAAGCATCCTGAGCCCGGCTACGCCAACCTGGCGCTTTCAGCTACCTGCCGTGCCCACAGTAGTTGTGGAACTCCGAGAAATAAAAGGCAGCCAGGGTGGCCTGGTGGTTCTGGTTCGTTTATTGAGTACAATGACAGACAGACAGTGTAAAATCACATGTAGTATTGGTACTTTAAAAAAATTACAATAAATTATTGAATAATTAGTAAAAGCAGTTTTACTAGGCTGCTCTCCAGCTACAGTGCAGAGGAGGCAGAAAAGACAAGAAATATGTACCAGCTGTGAATACATACAGGTAACATTGCAAGGGAACTCAGACGGAGCACATGGAGCAGTGTTAATGGGAACACAGAACTGCTGGGGTCCTTCCCCTCCTCTACATGCCAAATGCCGGCCTGAACCTGCAGCAATCCTTGCCTTCAGTGCGGGATCTGCTCCTGCTGAGCACCAGCACCTCCCCCTCCGCCCTGTGAGGCAGGTGCCTGTGCACTGAGATGAGTTTATCTGCTCCAACAGCATTCATTCCCCTTCCTCGGAGCGGATGCCTGCCACCAGAAGGTTGACTCTCTTCTCTCACCGAGCAGTCACTCGGTGTTCCAGTTATTTCATCTCTTTAACTGGAATGAGATCTGCTCTGCTCAGGTTTCTCATAATGGACTGATGGCAGAGCACCACTGATTCTCCCTCGTTGGGTGTAAATACCTTCTGATGTACAGTAGTTTCTAAAAGCACAACCGTGGCTGGACACTTCATACAGGAGATGTTCAGAAAGGACACACTGAGCAGCTGCAGGTGGCACAGCACTCCCACACATCTTCCTGACCCATACACAAGGGCAGACTGAGCATTCTTAGGGGTCTTACTGAAATTGGACCTATCACTGCTTAGCAAAAACAGAGAATCAGCGAGGAAATAAATGCATTCCGTACCAAGAGGGAAAGTCCAGCAGCACAGTGTGCCACTATGCTGAAATGCTGAGGCTGAGTCACTGTTCAGGAGCACACTCCCTTCTTACAACCATCACAAACCCAATGATTGGCCTAATACTACTGCTGCACTGAAGTCAAGGAGCTCGCTGCTTCTGAGAGAAACTAGAAACAGTGGCTTTCAAAGACCTGCAAAAGCTAGAAAACCAGGCCTGTCTGAAAAATGTCTCCTGAATGATGGAGAAAAAAGTGTTTGCGCTATGAAAACACCTAATCTCATCTGAAAGAAACCTGTAGATCTGAGAAATGTCTGTGTTTAGATCTTAGGGCGCTGGGAGCAGCGGCGAACATCTGCATTGTAGCTGCTGAGTCACAGAACAGCACTGAAGAACTTACAAGACTATTTATAGGTCAAGGTCCTATAGCACTTGAGAACACTGGGTAAGCTCTCAGATCGGCAGCCAGAGATGAACATGGTTTCAAGCCAGGCCGCATCTGCTGTGCAAATTACCCAGGAATCTACAGCAAATAAGGGCAGGCAAGGAGCAGTTACTGTCTGAAATAAAACTTCATTAAAATAAAAGATAGCAGAAGTCAGACATGCATAATTTATGGTGGCAATATCGTATGTCAGGGGCTATTAGGTTCTAATGGCTCTTGAGAATGTAAATCTAATTCTGTCAACCCCAGGAGGAAAAAAAGCACCTACACAGAACAGTCACTGTCTGATGCCCCTTACCAAATGGAATCTACTGCAGTTGTGTAGTTACTGGTCTCTGAATAAACAAAAAACCAACCCTGAACACAAAATACCAAACCATCCTGCCATCTGCCACATCATCTCCCTGTTTTATTCCCCAAAGACAGCAACCCCTTTGAGTTCACCCTGACACAGATGAAAGCTCATAGTCACTGGATGAACTGAACTGCCTCTCTACCTTCTTCTGCTCTTTGATCTTTTGGAGAATGTTGACTTTTTTCTCAAAGTAGTTTACAAGGGCTGTCTCAGTCAGCATGGAAGCCAAGATCTGCTCAAAGGAAATAGACCAGTCAGTATCAATGGTACTGCCATACCTGGCAGCTGAACTACCTCCTTCACAGCCAACTAGGACCGTGTCATCTGCAATGTCTTCACACTGCAGGGAGCCTGTGCTGACCATGGAGTAGGAAGACATGGACATATCATCTTTGGTTTCATCATCCGATAGCAGCTGTAAAGGAGAGCCTTGTCCTTCCCCTGAACCATCTCCTAGGGTTTGGTTCTCCTGCTCAGTTTTTTCAGGCTGAACATCTCTGCAGGTTTTGTCTTCACCGTCAGCTTGGGGATGCTGCTCCACTGCTGAGTTCTGACTCTGTTCAGATGTAGGTGACTCCTCTTCACTCACGGGATCTTGGCTACTGTTTGTTTTGCAGTCCTCAGACTTCCTCGTGGGTCTGTTGGAGAACTTCTTTCCAACCTCCCCGATTCGCAGAAGGAGGCTGGCAACAGTGGCAATAGCATGATACAGCTCTTGCTCTATGGGATCCTCACTGAACATGTTGTAAAGGGTCTTGCATAACTCTATGAATTGTTCCTTTCAAAGACAAAGATCAAAATCATATTTAAAGCTGCAAAAATTGACAGTGGTAAATGAAGCAGCAGGTTCCACCTTGACTGACTCCTACTTTATTTGCCTCCCCACGAAGTGACGACTTATTTTACTGATTCAGAACAATCCCAAATCAGGTAAACTCTGCTCTCTGCTGTAGAAGCTAAATTGAGAGACAACTAGGAACTTGACAGTGACAGTACTTTCACTAACAGGTGGATAGAATGCTAACCATGCACTCCTGAGAAAAACTGAGGTTTTACTTCTGCACTGCTACTCTTCTGTGGCCAGCTTATACGTATTTCCACAGTGGTATAAGGAGCACCCACAAGGGGAATTAAGAGAAAGAAGAGCTCACAGTAGTTGTAGGACTCTCTTTCCTGTAACCAGATTCTTTGCTCTCCACCAATAAGCCTCAGGTTGAGGCAATGCAAAAAAGTGAAACAAAAAAGCCAAGCAGGCTTACATGAGTGATGGCAGATTTCAAACACATACTGCTCTGGAGGGAAAACGAAGACTGCAAGTCTTACAGGAAGAGCTGATCTGAGAGGCATAGAATCAAACATATTTGACTAATGAGAACAAAGCAGTCTGACAACCAGCTGCAAGTCTGCTGAAGAATTTGACACAATCATGTAGAATGAGAAGCTTCTAAAGCTCTCTACACCAGAACAACAGGGCAACCTACTGCACGGGTTGCTCTTGCTCCATTTTGCTACTGCTAACAAAATGGGTGCCACAGTTCTCCAACAAGCTGCTAGTCATCTGAATGGAAACCTTCAGGTTCACTTCTTACCTGGCTCATTTTGGGGAGATCTTTAATAGTTTCTTTCTTGGATTCTTTTTCCTTGGCCCACATTCTTAGGTAGTATCTATAGTCCTGTGGGCTGGTACCTTTCTCCTCTGCAAAATGTGACCAAGCCATAGTGGTTAATGTTTCAGACTTCGTGTGAGCACCATGGCAGCAAAATTCACATTGGAAGTAGGTTTTATTGACAGTTCAGGAAAGCATCTAGCAGGGAGGCTGCATTGTTTGCTGCTGGTTTATCTGATAAAGTTCAGTAGAGCAAAAATTTTAATGCTCCCAAATGCGTTTGATTTCTAATAAATGAATTCTATCAGTCAATAACTCACCAAACATGATTTTCAAATGTTATGACCTTGGTACATTAGAGAGTCAGAGCAGTAAGGCATGAGAGAGAGCTGGTTTGCAGCTCACATCCCTCTTTACCAATGTGGACATTGCTAAAGGGACACTCTGAAAGGTCTTCTTGATACAGCAAAGGAAAATGAAGTTGGTAATTCTAAAAAGACAAGACTGGAATTTGGTCTATTTATGATGAAATTACCTTTTTCTTGACCACTGTCATTTCTCCTTCCTTTCTCTTCTTGGGTTTCTAAAAACAGTAAAATTATAAACATTAATATCTGATTTTCAAGAACACAACACGTGAAGAACATAAGACAACTCATATCCAAATTAAAATGACGGGCGAATATATTTAATGTATCTCACACCCCCACTTCACGTTTGGAGCAGTGAACAGAACAGGACAGAAGCAAGAGGTGCTGGGATAAACAGAGAAAAAAGTCACACTGAGAAAGCAGTGAAGAGCTGCAGCAGGGGGCAGAACTACAAAAGAAATGGTGAAACAAACATGAAATACATTGCTACATTAACGCCACGGCTTAAAGACAAAGAAGTTCACAGCAAGTTCAAAGCAAGATAATGGATAGAAAAAAACAACACTGAGCATATAGGATAAGTGACCATTATCTCTACTGACCATTAGTCAGTGACTGAACAGACATTTTGAGACTGATGTGCAGAGTCTAACTTCATGGATTTCACTTCTGCTTCCCTATACTGTTGCTAAACTAAATAGGAAGTCTTGTCTTAGCTTAGCGTTCAGATGACCACCTAGCACCAAGCAGTGCAATTACTACTTGTATCTTTTTTTTAATCATTATTCTATTTTTGTAAACATTAAGCAAAAATGCAAACTTTGCTTTCCTATTTGACAGTTCCTATTTTCATTAAGGTTGAAACACAATAGTGAAAACATAGTTGAACTGCCATGAGAGAGGAGAAGCAGCGATCTGAGTATTTAAAATAGCATGCTGGTGCTCATAGATAATATCAGCCTTATAACCATGCTCAGTATGTGCACATAATCCATGGACTGACCTTGAGACTCACAGTGCAGGCAGAAATCCAGCTCTGAGACAAAAGGAGATACTGGAGCAGCAGAAAGAGGGGTTGAGGAGACAATATCCCAGATAAAAGAGAAGAAAAGCCACACAGAGACAGGGAAGGAAACAAAAACAAGAAGAGACAATGAGATTTGCATGAAAAACCCAAGTTGAGGTGAGAGACAGGAACTGGTAAAAGCACACTGCTCCTCTTCAACAGCCTATGATTGTGCTTCAGAAGCATGAAATGGGTGCTGAGAAGTTTAAGCTCCAAACTTCTTTCCCATCATGCAATAATGACAGCTGACTCAAACACACTGGCAGCCTTAACATATTGCCCCCATGAGACCATGCCTTGCAAAATCACCTATCACAGCACATAGGTTTGTGTTGGGACTCGTATCTAAACTGAGAGGTAAGGACAGCAAGCGTTGCATTACCTTCTGTTGTAACATCCTCTGTGAAATAACTTGTAGCCTCCAAAGCAGACTCTGTCTCCTCTGGATTCAGAGCTGTGCTTACAGAGAAAGAAATGTTAAGATCTCTGAGGTAATTAATTAACAACAGTATTACTCATTTTACTAGCACAACGTATGAAGCATCTCTTTTCAGCTGTGTGTTAGAGCACACCACACTCATTACTGGCAGCTTATGGAAGCACTCACCAGGAGGCAGATGCAGTTTGTAAAGCACTTTAAGCTTTTCAGTGAGGTCACCATGGTACATCCCACCTGCAAGTAAAAAAAATAAACAAAAACGAACAGATAAGAAAAACAGCATTTAGGATTAAGAATCACTCTAGACACAAGCTCAAAATAAAGTTTCCAAGCAGTGAGGAGCTGCTAAACTGTACAAAGCCCTCTGCAGAAGTCATAAAGAAATTCACAGCAAAGCTTCACCTTACAGGTTTATCACCTACTGTTTCCCAAAATGAGAGACTGCCTAGCAGCAAAAACGTATCTTTAGTTCTGCTTCAAGAACCAAATCCCGTAGGGCTGCCACCCTCCCTTCATAACAGTTCAACCATCAGCATCTCCTTTTAGTTCTTTGCTAGAAAGAAGACAGAAACATTTTTTGTAATATATCATCTCCAGAAATGCCACTTACTCATCCCTGTCACAAACTCCTTGAAGTTAATGAGAGAATCCCTGTTCTCATCCAGAAGCCGGAACAAGCGCGCTGCGAGCACAGGTGTATGAGCACCACAGGACCAAGGGGTCAGTGTGATGAAGAGCTCTTTGAACTGCTCCATGTCTATGCGATACTGCTCCAGGTAGGGCAGGCTCTGATCTCGGCGGGCAGCTGCAGCACGATTATTTCCCCAGTAGCAGCTCATCAGATATTTCGCCTTTGGAGGGAAAGGATGGGTAGGTCAGGTTGTATTAAGCTACCATCCATGAGAGTGGAGTCCTTCACAAAGCTCATAAACAGCACCAAATAAGCAGAGAAGAGACATTTCAAGACACACTCATTATCTTGCCTATGTATTACTTCAGTACAAAGTAGTACAAAATGGAGGAAGAGACACAGATCGCACTAAAAATGAAGAACAAGTGAAAAATACAAAGATTGTTTTTCGTTTGAGTGAAATGAAACAGGTTTTATGCAAGGGGAGCATGCAGATTTTAGAACTAAGCCTCTCTGAGTCTATACCATCATGCAATTGAGCTTGCAAGCAAGTGAGCACAGTGCAACTGAGCTTGAGTGACTTTGGGAAATGCATCCAGGTGAATTTAACAACACTTATACTGACAAACAGAGGCAAAGCACTTAAGTAATTGTGTTACAATCAGAGCAGGTTCATGGTAAACTTGAGAATAAAAACTGAGATACAAGTCAACCTAGATTGATGTTCCAAGTACTACATGTTACTTCTTTCCCTTGACTCTGAGCTCTCTTTCTGAATGAAAATAATTCAAATATTGTGAACGAGCTCTGACCATTTTTACCAAAAACTCTGTTCAATAATAGAGCCAGTCTCATTGGCAGTACAAATAACAGAATCCCATATCTGCCTCTGATAGGTTGTATTAAGAATAAAACAAGCTGTTACTTCCCTTTTGACTTGTTTTCATGTTCATTTTTTGGTGTCAGAACACATTTCTATTCACTCTAGCTTCTTACCTTGAACACTACATACAGCTCTTCTAGTTCTTCAATAGAGAAACCAATGTCACCAGACACAGCACGGACCTAGTTAGGGGGGAAACAGAGTGAGTAATTTGTTTCAAAGCTACCCAAATTAAATACGACTCACTGAAAAATCTGTGAACATAGAAGCTAAGAAAATATTTGCAAGGAGATATGACACAGGAGAGGAGAGAAAACATAACAGCTCCAATACCTCCCATTGCTGTGAATTACAGGCCAGGAAGACAGCTTCTAGTCAAGCAGAAACTGCTGACGTTTGAGCAGTTGGTAAAAAAACCTACTGTTATAACTTCCTTTTTCTGCAGCCCACAGAACACTGTGCTGTCCTTTCCTTTTGTTTTTATCTTCAGATTCAGATGCACAAAAAAACAACAGTGAAAGAAGTGGACTAAATTCTCCACTTATGACATGGGAGATAGTTGCAATAGATGTGGACACTCCTTTTTAGTCATGAAGCTTTCTACAGAAGTCCCAAACATGCTAGCATACTTTCTACATGACATTTTGTAGCAAATTTAATCTGGGAATCACATACCACACTCTTCTTGGCTGTATCCTCCAGAGACTGGATCACCTTCAGCCTTTGTTTAAAACGCATTTGTTCAATGTCATCTGCCTTCAAATTGCTAAATTTCTAGGAGAAAAGAAGCAGACACGGTCAGCAACATCTCCTGAAGAATGAATTACTTCCTGTTCAATCATGTGGTTTTTACAAAGTGTACTGTCCCCTCAAAGAAAAATCCTAGAATACTTCCACCAGCATTGAAAAATTGGAAAAAAACCCCACCTTCTCTCTATTAAACCCTGTCCCCCAAAAGAAGTAATTTAGAATTAATGAGAAATCCAACACCAGAGGTTTCCAAAGAACAGCTGGAAAGGCCTATATCAGGACACAACTGCAGATCCTGCAGCGTGGCACAGAGAAGCAGCTTGCTGTTCTTTCCAGCCCTGTTTTATTGTAGGACCCAAATGAGTTTCTGCTGGAAACAGCAAAGTTAAAAACCTTTTCCACTGACAATGTCAGCCAAGTAAAATGAACTTGGTGACATTCTTTTAAAAAAGAAAGGAAGAACAGAGGTGGAAGATTTGAATAAATAAATAAATAAGATAGCTGTGTGACCATTAAGTGGCTGGAAGGGGACATGACAAAAGAGGAGCTGAAATGGGAAATTAATCCAACTGTATCACAGATATATGAGAATAACTGTCAAAGACAAGGTGGCTTGTCTGTACACTTCCCATCGTTCAGATACAAATTTCTAATGTCTTTGCTCTCAGTCTGAGTAATGAGATGCATGTCCACTAGGGCAAGGTATTTCAACAGCATGGGTACTGCTCTCAGGTCACCTTCCTAAGGGTATCACCTTCTGATTCTGTGATTCCTATCACCAGAGCATGAGCTACAGAACACAATTATCATGTATACAAACTGGGATGTTTTCATGTTGGGGGGTTGGACTTGATGATCTCTTGAGGTCCCTTCCAACCCCTATGATTCTATGATTCTGTCCTGCAGCAACCCCATGACTCTTACTCGTCTCTCCTGATGCTGGAAAAACAATCTGGAATTCAATATAGCTGAACGAGTTAGGCTCTACTTATACCAAACAGGAGGATGAATGGATTGAGCCTGCACTCCCTGAGCACTTCAAACTAATAATACAGTTTAAGTTCTGTCTGCGTAAGCATAAAGTGGGATTATTAGGAGAGAAAAATAAGTTGGGTAAATACTAAGCCAGAACCTGACCTCATAGGATGTTTTGATGAGGTCAAAGATGTCAATTTCAAGTGGTGGGTCATCCCCACTCGTCAATAAGGCATGCAGGTGGGGAATAGGAGGAGAGACACTCTGCCTGTTAACTACATTGTCCAAATACCTGTGGAGAAAAAACAAAACAAGCAACACACAGAGAACAGATGCAAGACTCCTGGATTAACATCAAGGAAGGAAAAGCAGTAATATCCTAAACACATAACTTGCTGCTCCTCTATATTATTAATCTAAACACGTAGAAAAAAATTCCCAGCAAACCTACAACACTGTCCTCAACATCTTCCATGCAAAGGTGATTTTCATTCTACTTTTGGGATATCTGTTCTTTTCAAAGGCAGGCTCCCAGAGGTACTCTGAAGATCTTGCAGAACATAGGTTAGATTCACATTTGAAACAAGAAAATCTTCCATTTACTATAATTGGGAAGTATCTGCTTGAAACAGTTGTACGTTACTAGAAGGCTATTCCTGCCAGGACTTGTTCTTGATCATGGATTAGAATTCTTCTGTGTATTTTGGATAAGTAACCTCATGGAGTTCAAATTCACACTGAGAAACAGGAATGCAGTAAGCCACAAAGCAAACAACTCTGGATTCCTCCATACTTGAGCCAAAAATTTGTTTCAGCTGTTGCAGAAATTAACAACAATCCTCTCTGGTGCTCAAGTTTCATCCTAGATTGGTATCTGTGACCTGCTACGTAACGGAATTCAGGGGAATGACAGAAGAGTCTCTCTCTTATCAGACAGAAAGGAATGATAACTAAAAGGGGTACTATCAGCATTCATTTATAAATAAGAATGGTACCTGCCCAGAATAGTCATTGCTTCACCTTCATCACAGCACTGCAGCAACTTCTCCATGTTGGCATCAAGAATGGCCAATGACACCTGCAAGATAAACTTGATGCCTTCATAGAAAAAGCAGTCAACAATGACGACAGCACTTTCGAAGGGCATGACACTGAGGAAGAGTGTGAGAAACCAAGAAAGGGATATGGTGGAAATCACTCCCAGCTCCTGCATCTTTTCTGACAGCTGTGGAAGATACTCTCGTGTAAGTTCTTCAAAGATGCCTTGGTCCACCAATGCACCTGGGAAAAGAAACAAGAACAATGGCAGGACTCAAATTTGTTGGTCTCATAACTGGTACCATAACTGAGTGAATTAATTACTAAGCAAAACAGCGTTAGTTCACTTTAATTTCAGCTTCTTAAACTAAACTAAAACTAACATGTTTATTACCCTATTCTCAATAAGTATTATATATAGAGATTACTCCTCACTCCATCTTCTTTGTTCAGCATGGTAGCCTACAGTATCTCCTGTGCCTCCATCATATGCATGCAGCTTAAAAGGGAAGAAGCTTGTCCTTCATTATCTTTAAAATGCACCACATTTAACTAATTCTGAAGAAACAAAGTATTCCTGAGATGCTGATGGAACTGTAGGTGAAAATCTGTGCTCCAGCATGAACTTGACACTCACCCACTACTCTTGTGTTGTAGTAATCTGGCAACATTCGCTCACATAAAGCCACCAGGAGCCAGAAGGCCTCTTCCTCATTGCAGTATAACAGCAGCACTGATGTAACAATGTTCATTGCCTATATTCCAGCAGCATTAAATATACAGAGAGAAACATGAAGATGGCCATGAAAACTCTGTCACTACAGAGAAGTTGAACTTAAAAACCGTGATTCCAGCAGAGCAGTCTCATGGGACTGAGAGTCAGATCTATTTCCAGCTTTTACTGGTATCTGAGTCACTAGGTGACCTTGAGCCAACTTATCTTCCTGTTTCAGTTCCTCTGTGAGGCAGCAGATAATATAACTACTCTTTGTCAAGCACTTTTGTTAATCAATGTGATAAATATGATTTTCAAAGTTTTCAGAAAAAGCTTTGATTACAACAGAGTGATACAATAAGAACCTCTATCTCCAGAGCAACACACAAAATGAAATTAATTTCTACCAAGTTGTTTCACAAAACAGCAACTGCCTTCATCTGTGATATACTGCAATATATGAATCACCTATCACTTTTTTCATTTAAGTGCTCATTTCAGAGAAACCAGGAGATGCTTTTCTCAAACTAGGGAAAGCTTGAGCAGGAAAACTGCTAAAAGAATCTGTCACTACACATAACAGAAATGAGCAAAGTCTATATACATAAAAGATCCTTACAACATCACTGCTTACTGGCAAATGGACAGCACGAAGGAAAAGCATGAAATTAAACAAAGAATTGCTGAAAAGCTCTAACACAGTCACAGTCACCACGGAGAGCTAACAAGTCTAAGAATTCCTTCTTACCTGACAGTATCCAATTGTTGGATTCCTGAATGCATAAGCTGTTAAGACTCTCCGGAGAGCAGCAATTCCCAGCTCATTCTGGAAGGCAGGATGTTCTGGCATAGAACGGTGCAGATCTCTCTCAATTTCTTCTGTAGCAAGATTGTATTTTCCCATTGACTTTTCCACAAGATCTGCATAGTAACCAGGATGAGTGACCATTTCATTCCAAGCCCCTGTAATGACAAACAAACACTGCTTCACTTCTTGAGCTTTAAAATACAGACTTTATGCCCACAGCTTCAGAGAAGAAGCATTACATGAACTCAGTAACCACAAACAGATATGGAAGTATAGCAACAAACTCAGTGTTGGAGCCTAGGTCCCAAAACTGAAATCCACACAAAGGCAATGAAAGAGTTACTATACTCATAAAGTCACGTCAGGAATGCAATCACTGCATTTTTGTCCAATAACATCACAAAGTATAATTCATGTGGAGTTAGCCTGTGATTTATTTCTTCCAAAACGAGCTGTGATTTATACCTTTTCCTCTGAGACATGCAAAAGCTTATTTCTGCAAGCTGCCAAAGTATCCTGCACAATTTCCTACCTGAGAAAAGGAGCCACAGTTCTCCACGAAGATTCTCTGGGATTCCTTTCTGTACCAGCTCCCTAGTCTTGGTAGTACGATACATACACATCCCTCTCCCGTATTCAAAGAAATGAATGTTCCAAGACTCTTCCTTCATCTTCTCCTTTGCCTTCACAAGAACAAATATGGCCATTTTAGGAGATCAAAGCGTTTTCATGCTTGCAGGACAGGTGATTTCTGGGTACTCAGACCTACACTTCACAAAATAAATGCACTATGATATTTAAAGGTTTTATTCTTCCTGCTGAGTAAAAAGGCTGCATGCTAATCTATGCTGTTCTGAATCTCCTTGAAGTCTTCACAATGGTAACACAGGCTGTGCAGTGGCAACACATTTACACAAATGCAAGCAGAGCCATGGTTTAAGATGACTGCCCAGGAAGCAGAGAGATCAGTTCTCTGCTGCTCTGATATGAAGGAAAACTCTTCACAGATAGCAACTCCATCCCAGAAGCACAGTAACACAAATTGCTCAGCCTCTACTCATGTATCCCTATACTGATAAGTAAGCTGATGGTCAGGTTACATCTACACAGCACTATCACAGTGACAGTGATACTGCAGTGTTGACAGAAGCCAGGGAGAATATGCACTTACAAAGCCTCAGAGCAAGACAGGAAATCTGCTACCGACTACCAATTACTTACAGTTAACCTCTTTAAGTTAAAATATCATTTACCCCTTTGGGTCCCAAAAGCTCCTCCGAATTTCTTCTGAAAAGTTTGAGCAGTCCCTGGGATGCCGTTGGCACATCATCAGCACAGAAGTTGACCGGTCGACTGTTGAGGGCAGATGTGGGGCTAACTGCAAGAGGGCTGCTGGAACGCAACTCTGGAACTTCCTGGAAAATAAATACACTTACTGTGATAACAAACAAACAAAAAAAGAAACAACACCAAAATGTATTCCTACAGTTGTAAAGTTAGTCATACATAATGTATCTGCCAGACTGGAGGCAGAGCTGGTAGAGAAGAGGGGGCAACCATTCTGGCTTTTCCATGATGTTTCTTTAGCATCCACTGAGAACCATACCAGTATTCCAACCTCTCACTGAATTTCAAGACAACTTATGCTATTAATAGTAATGACCCTATGGGAAAATGATTCAGTATTGCTCAAGACAGTAGGTAAACCTAAGCAGTGATCTCATTATGTAAATTAACCTCCAGAGCAGAACAGCAAAGCAATTGAGAAAATGAACAACAAAGCGTTTGAGCTGAGGCAGGCTCCCTCCTCTGCTCATAGCCCAACAAAGAGAAATGATCTGCTGCTAGGAGCACTGTAACACACTGTAAGAAGCATTACTTTGAAAGATGGCCAAATGCTCCTCCCAGCTACTTCCTTAGTACCTCACATCCAGCATCGCCCAAACTCCACTTCCATTCCCTGTCACTGCTGAGTGGTTTCTTGGATGGTGTTCTCTGCAAGAAGTCAGAGATTCTCTGCACCAAGAAATCTCGGTCCTTCAGATTGGCAAAGAAGAAAGTCATTTTACTTTTCGTGCTGATGGACAGAGGGCTGGGCAAGACACTGGAGCTATCTGCCTTCTCAACTATTGTCACCTAGAAGACAAGGAGAAGGGTCATTTGGATCTAACAGATTCTCCATTATCTGCAAAGTACTACAAAAAGCATCAGAAAGAGAAGAAAAGCCTGTAGTCTTAATTACAGCTAATCCCCACCTCCCTGAGAGGAATGATGAGATGACAGGCCTCCTCTGCCTTGCTGGCAAAGCAGATGTAATTGTTGGAAACAAACATCTGACCAGGAATGTGCATCTTGTTGAACGGTGTCCACAACGTGCAGTCTGTGTGTCCATCCAGGCACTCATCCTTGGGCAGCCGGAAAGTGGCACGGTAGCATTCATTTTTCGCTCGAGCATCAAGGTCTCTGGGGAAAAGTAAAGCATAGTCCTCAGGGCTTTTTTCTCACTTGAAAAAAAAAAACAGCACTCAAACAGAAACATTAGGCATCCATTCTAATCAGATTATTCCAGCCTGTGCTTTACTTCTTACTATTCGCTTCCCTAACTGAGATGCCACCTCTTATCTGACTCCTTTCAGCCTTCAGACATGCCTCACTGACACAGTATGTCCTGCAATATGAGATCAAATACGCAGGAACGGAAATCTGGGAAACTTCCATGTTACACTGGATCCTAAAACTGAAACTGTAAAAAACAGGATTTTCAAGAGTTTCTATTGAAAATTCCTTCTAAGAACTCCTTGTCTGTATCACCATGCATGAGAAAGATACGAGGGCTTGTGTAAGTTAAGTATCAACTTGGGATGGAAAAAAGCACTAGGCAGAAGGCTAATGACTGAAATAAGTGATGCAGCCCCTAGTGGGGGCACCTTGAAGCTATGTAGTAATGCAGATTTATTACTACAATTCCTGTTTCTCTGTCTTCTCCTTGCTGAAAACACACACCTTTTCAGTGCTGAGATGTTCTTCAAAGGCTTCCTGGGCTTTGGGAGAGACTTGTCCTGTAGGAAGCTCTCGTTATCCAGTAGCTGCCGCATAGCAATGTTAGCCAGCTGCTCCATCAACTTGAAGGTCTCATTGATGTTAAGAAACATGGAAAAATAAAGTTCGCTGTCCCTTGTGCTCACTTTAATGCACTCAGGGAACAGCAGTGTAGCATTTTTTTCTAGCTGGGTTACATCCACCCACTGAATCACCAGTGTCACTAGGGGAAAAAAAGTTACAAACAGCCACTATTACAATTTGAGGCAAAAAAAAAGTATCAGAAACAAAGTTCACACAACAAATGTGCTCAAAAAGTTCACACAACAAATGTTCACACAATAAATGTGTTTATGTATTGGTATTTTTCTCCCCTTACACATGGGCAACTCCTTTCTTCATGCTTTTACTGATTTGTCAAAAAATACTTGGAAATAACGTTTGGGAGTGACCAGAAATAACGCAGTTCCAAAAGGACTCTCCTCCATCCAGCAAATGCTTTCAATTACAATTACTAATGCTTTCATTCTATCTTTCGAGCAAGTTAATTTTGGACTCTGGAGTTCAAGCTCTGTAAATACTAGGTGGTGGTTCCAAGCAAAACTCACCAAAGTCAAAACATTGCTTGGCTCTCCAATTCAGTGGAAGTAAAAACCCAGGTGTGCAACCTGAGAATGTAAGGCATGTGTTGAAAAATGACTCAGGCATTCATTTCAAACTTCACTTAGTGCCTGTAAGAGAAAGGACTGATCTACTTGTTGACCTAGAGCTCAAAAGGATCTTCAAAAGAAAAAAATCCTATCAGCTTAAAACAAAACAAAACAAAACCAAGTCACATAAAAGATCAACTATATCAAACAGATCATGGAACACTGCAGAAAAAACAAATTTATAACTCACCCTCTTTACCCAGCAGGAAGGAATAGAAACAGAGGTGATTGACAGTGAGGTACAGCCAGCCCTGCCTGGGTACACGTCCCTTCCAGTAGCTGCAGGAATAGTAATTGACCAACTTCTCCACCTCTGGCATCCCAAACTGCTTCCGCATCTTCAGTTCAGCCTCCTTGAATTTACCTGGATCCTCTTCACTCTGAGGCTGCTGATTCTTGTTCTCTTCAGCTATAATTCCCTAAAGGACATGGGAGGAGAGGCACAGAGATGAGAGATGGAAGGAGATGCCTGCTGACAGATATAATGTACACTAAGAGGTGATGGCAGCCCTCCAGAAGACAGAAAGAAGAAATGTGACACAGCAGTTATCATTTTTCCCATCAAGTTGGAGCAATAGTAAAGACGTGTAGAATGAGCAGATAAGTCTGCTGGGAGCCTATAAGCTGATTTACTCCTGAACACACACAGCTAATGTTCACGTTTAACATCTGAGTTTCCCACAGCTGGTCTGTAACGCCTTGAATGCCCTGCAGGAGAACTGAAGTCTATTTTCACTTGTGTGTGTGCTTCCACAACAGGAAGATCACCTGCCAGAAAGGGCAGAACTCTGCACGTGGTCAGACCCTGACTGGCCAGAAGGAAGAACAGATCTCTCTCACACAGACACACAACCAATAAAGAGAATCTGACAGGAGTACTGGAAGAGCCTCATATTGCTGCTGTCCAATAAAAAAATGGCATGTGTGAACTTCTACTCTGGAAAATGCACAGGCTGGGAATCTGAAGTGCACTATCTGTGCAACAAACAGAGTCACTTGTCTGAATACAAAATCAGTGGAAGTTAGGGAGCTGTTCCTTTATACCCAGACCATCACGGGAGTGCAAGTTCATTGCTTGCAAACTAGAATTCTCTCCCCCACGTTTGCTGACAGGCCAGCCTCGGTTTAACACTCGTGTCAGAGGCACAACTTGCAATGACTGGAATGAGACAGCAGATTTCAGTTAGTTACTATCCTAAGCAGGCTGTACCTCGAGATCTACTGCTGCTAACCTCCCCCCCTCTACCCCTCCGATGTTTGTCTGGTGTTACGGCCGTAAAGTCATTGTGGTAACACCGTATGCATTTTGAGATCATTCCAAATGTGTTCATTTCTGAAGAGGGAGCAGAGAGAAGTGTTGTGATGAAGCTCTTGCTCCTCCCCTTCCAAGAGGAAAAGGAATTCTTAATACCACCTCCCCGTCCTTCATCAGGTTCTGAAGTCTTTCGGGGAAACAACACTCCTTACATGTATCTTGCCCTTGACAAAGGTGGTGATATCTTCTTCATTATCAAAGATGGACAGAGTCTGCAGTAAGTTATTCTCCAGCCATTCCCAGTGCTTCGTGATCTCCTTACGAGATGATCCTAATTGATGGGGTGAAAGGCACAGGGAAAAGCAAAGAAGAAAACATCAGAACGAGCTCCTGTTCTTCTCCAAGTTAACAGCAGGAAACTAACAAGTACCAAACAGAGATCAGATGTGAAACACACCAACTGCCTGCACGTCAAGAATATTTTACACACACCAACATTATCTATCTAATGAAACGTTTCCATTGCCATTGAGGATAACAGGCACACCAAGATGTCATTCCATTCACCAGTGCACAGCAAACAGCTTGTTTTCCCCCCAGAATAAAGCATTCTCATGCTCCAGACAAGAAGTACTACTTTAATTCCTTATATTCTATGAGAAAACTAACAAACTTTCAGAAGAAATTCGAAATTTCAGAACAATTAAACTTCTCACATTTAGAAAGGAGTTGCATTTTGCATGGGCAACTGTCAGCACAGAACACAAAAACAAGAAAAGCAACTCAAGCATGCCAGTTTCAGACCCTACGTTCTTTGCTTTCTTAGCAAAGAAAAACAAAACCTAGGCAGAACTTGTATCAAACATTAGTTGTCATTAACCACGCAGTCCTCAAGTTTCACAGGGGATGATTTAAGGAACTTTGCTGTGAAAATTTGCTTTCATTACATGTTTAAGTCCCTCAAATGTTTCAGAGACTTGCATTTACTAGAAGTTCTCTTCCTCTCTGACAACAGTTATTACTATGCTCTCTTACAGACAGAAAAAAAAAAGCAGAAGAAATAAAAAGCAAGTCAGCTTTTAACTGTTATGGCTCTACCTGACTTTTTAAGAAGCAGCTTAAGCAAAGAAAGTGTCTTTGTCTATTTGCAGTTGGATACCTAACCACAAAACACAACCTCAGTGAATGTGTGGTTTCATAAGCAAAAATAACTCCAGGACCTGAAATCTCAAAGGACTCGCAGGGCTATGAATTTGGCTTCTGTGTACAGGTCAATGGATTAAACAGCAAATATATACATATATATAGCTTCTGTAAGTTTACTTGATGTCTATTCGAGCCATTTGGCATTGTTCTTAAAGCACAAATGACTTTGGATGATACGAAATGGCTGTCAGTACGTACCACATGCCACTGCCCAATACACCTGAGAGTCCTGAGTCTGGTGCAGGATACGGTACGGGGCAACTCTGGCACTGGAATCCAAAACTACGTCTAAAGTTCCCACAAGGAGACCTGGAAAGCAAAGGGACAGAAATTAAAGTAATGTAATAGCAAAGCGAAGAACTGGGTTAAGCAAAAATGCAGCACTGTTACTGCAATAAAAACAAATGAAAAACTCAGTCTTATTATGCAGCCTATGCATTATAATTACATAATAAACAAGAATCAGCACTGACACTTTGTCAAGAAAACAAAGACATAAATCCTGTCACTGCATGGAAATTACCTATGAACCACCTACAGGCAATCCCACTGCTAATGGCTGACATTTAGAGGCAATTAAACTGCCACAACAGCTCACTGTGATCCTCTGCCTTCCTAGGAAAGTTTCATAACAGAAGCAAATGTATTTTTCTCCATGGCGTCCAGAGATATTGGAGAGGCACTTAAAGTGGGATGTCTTCAGATTAACACTGTCTGACATTCCATAGAACAGAGCTTTGTCCCCAGCGTGGACAACACTCCATCCATCTCTTAAGGACTTCCATCACTGTATCCAAACGACTGCAACAAGAATGTGAAGTCTCTGGGATCTCCACGCTTCTGTTGTTTACAGTGACTTTTAAGTGACCAAACTAAATACAAGAGCTCTCAGAGCTGTATCTTTCAGCATCACCTATACATGCAGTACATAAGGTAATGCAGCCAAAACGGACTCCACCAGTCCTGGAGAAGCTGGCACTCCCAGGTTTCCGTGACATTCCTGCACATGCTTCAGTTAAACAAAGAGAACAGGAAGAGAACCCAGATGTGGTTAATTTTAAACTCACATTAAATAAAGGCAGGCACTCTCAGAACAAAATGCTGAGCGCCGTTAGCATCTGTGAGCATTATTTCAACCTCCTGTTTATTAGTTAGCTCGAATATTTAAGATGACACTTGGTGATGCTAGATAATGTCCAACGAGCACCTTCGATGTAAACCATCGCGATTTAACATTTTGTGACATTCGGACCTGGAGGAGGAGCACATCCATCCCCCTGTGCCTGGGGAACATCAGAGAGCACTGCCCCACCCACATCGTTCCGCGGCCGCTTCTTCCTCCCCTCCTCCTGAGGGGATGTGGTCCAAGAGGAGCTCCCCATCCAGCAGGCTCCTGTGCGGCCGTCGGTGGAAGGGTTAAGAACTCGTCCTGCGTACTCCCCGTAGCAGTGGACGTGCCACGCACTGACACACGAAGCCACCTGGAGCGGAAAGCTCCAGCTGCTTCACAACACGCACAGCAGCACCAGGGCCGCCTCCTCCTTGCCTTAAAACCCGGGCAACCCCAGAACCCGTCTCCTGCTGCCTCTCTGGGGGGGGGAGGGGGAGAGGGAATTAAAAGCGCTCCGTGGGCCGACGCGGCTCTTCCCTCCGCAGCGCTGCCAGCGCCGGCACAGAGCCCGCCCCGCCCCGCCGGGGCCGCTCTCAGCGCCCCGTGCCGCTCCGCGCCGGGCCCCGGTCGGCCGCAGCCCCCACCCCATCCCCGCCGCGGCTTACCCGTGAGGCCGCCCCCTTTGCCGTGTCCTCGCCGGCGCTGAAGCAAGAAGAAGGGGTTGGCCCGCTCCGTCACCCACAGCGCGCCGGCCAGCAGCACCTCCTCGGGCCCCAGCCACATGGCGGCGGGACCCGGGGCCGCCACAGCGGCTCCCTTGGCCGCCACCCGGCCCGGCCCGGCCCGGCTCCACTCGGCCGCACAGCGCAGGGCGGCGCCGCGGGGTCACGGCAGCCACAGCGCCCCCTGGCGACCCGGCCCCCTCACGGCAGCGGGGCGGCGCCGCGGCTCTGCTGCGCGGAGGTCGCGAGTTCGAGTCCCTCTCTCGCGTCAAAGCCGTTACGGCTCTCTCCTGAGATGATTTCTCGCTATAATATGAAATAGGTACGGGCTCGGCCAAGCTGCAGAGACCCTGCCGTCATCTTGGTGGCTTGGCTTTGTTCTGAGCAGTGAAGGGAAATGAGGAGAGGACAGGGGCACGAGAGATGGAGAGACATCTCCTTCACTCCTGCGTGGTCCGTGTCGTCGTTTAGGTGGCCAGCACCTTGGGCACATGCACTGCAGTCTCCTATATATCAATGGGCCCCCTTGGACCACAGCTAAATAGCCTGACGCTTCCAGGCACTGATATGGCAAAATAAAACGATGTTTTCTATACAGTCAGAAAAACAGGATTTGGAAAGTGACCTTTCATCAGTGTGCCACAGCACCCTCAGAGCACAGCATTTAAAGACACCAAGCTTGCAAACCACGTACTTTTAAATTGCTTTTTATTGAAATGTAGTACATTAGCAAACCCTAATAGGTATACACTATTAACATATTGGCATATACCACGTAACTACGATACAGTGTTATACTTACATCGAAATAGGTCAGGGAGTTCCAAGTGACCCTCCCAAGGGCCGAGCATCCCCCCGCAGCGACCAGCCCAGCATGCTGCTGTTTTGCACACACACCAGCAGTGTTTGTGATTTCGTTCCCCGTTTGCTGCTGTGCCCCAGTCCCAACAGCAGCCCCGGATTTCTCTGCCCTGTTCCAGTGGATGTGGTGCATAGTCGGAGCCGTGGCCAAAAGCAGGTGCTCCTGGGGAGGGCCTTTGGGACGTGTTTTTGGGCTGCAAAATCTCCCTCCAGTTACACCTCAGCTTTGCAGTGAAAACACTCTAAACAGCTCTAACTTTTAACAAAACCCTACACACTTCTTGCTTTGCAGGAATATGAATGCTTAATTATTAATCTCTGGGGAAGGAACTATTTGAGGGCAACGCTTTATGCCATTGGGCCTCCACACCTGGAGACTGTGGGTGTTATTGTATAAAGAACCAGCAGGCAGCCCTCAGTGCACAGCCCCAGCACCCAGCTCCATGCAGGCAGTGCCAAATGTGCACCTGAGCAGCAGCCCCCACCCCACGCATTCCCTTTGCCCATTTTGGAGGCGAATCCAAGAGCAGGCATCACTTTTTTCTTGATTATTTCCAAGATCTTTCCAAGCAGTTTTCTCCTGATTTTCCCCCAGTGCAGGTAACTGGAGCATCTCTCAGCCCTCCCCTGCAGCCAGGCAGGGAAGGAAAAGGAGCAATGGGATTTTAAATTTAACAACACGTGTGCAAGCTGTCATAGCACAGCATGCACCCTTCTGCATGGCTAAGGCTGGAAAATGAGGCCACACAGATGTGCAGCAAGGGGTGATAAGGAGCTGAGCACTGCCTTGGGGAGATGAGGACCTTGCGGCTGGGAGCAGCACGGCAGTCCCACCTTAGTGCCTTAGTGTGTGTGGTGCCATGCAACTTCCCTTGTTGTGAAAACCAGATGATTATTATTGGAGCAAAAAGATGTGTTCTGAGCAGTTTAGCTAATGCTGTAAGTCAGCTCAGCCCTGCTGCCCCATCCTCCCTGTCCAAACAAAAACAGATGCGCAGAAACCCCATAGGATAGCCCTAATCACATGTACTTAACTATTTGTCTGTCTTTGGCTTATGTAGGATAGCTGGCTATTCCTAAATCACCCTCACATGCCAAGGCAAGCATCCTAGAAGCAATGGGGCAGCGCAAACAGGCACCAACACATGAGCAGGGAGTACTCGTGAGTGGCATTAAGTAAATTTTACCATGCTTCAAATGTAATATTTAATGTTAGTAGTATAGATAAAAAAGCACACTTACAGTCTTTTTTGCCAGTTTTTTTACTGGCAGTTATCCTCTAAGAACACAAGCAAACCTCAACTTTACAAATGTCTTATGGGAACATGCAGAACTTCCAAAAACAGGAGATGTGGAAAAGGGAAAGGGACAGTGCAGTTTGGGTTTAGATTGCTTAGGGAAACATAAAAGGGTTTTTTGTACGTAGAAGTCATAAAATTAATGTCTTCTGATAAAAAACAATTTTTTTTTAACCTTAGAAAACCATTTCCCAAGATACTGGCACTACAGTTCATGGTAGACTGCCATCTACCTTACATCTATGAAGTGACTCCACCATACAAAGCACCACTGCAGTAGAACAAGAACAACGATGCTCACCAAGCTTTTTTTTTTTTTTAAATGTACTGATTAATATTAAAAGGAACATCTCAAACTTACCAGCACAGCTCAGAAAAATCTCCCATGCTGCTGTGCTGCCTCTTTCCCATCCTAAATACAGCGCCAGGCACGGCGCGTCCCAGCACGCACGAAGGGATCGGTTGCTTCAACCAGACTTAACGTTTCCAGTGTTGCAAGAACTTCCAAATCCACAACGTCCATTACACAACCGTCAGCCCCAGCTGCCTCTCAGGGAATCACTCAGGTTGGAAAAGATCATCTATAGTCAACTGAAAGATGAGACCTTCACATCAGCACGTCAGAATCCCGTCAGCACCATTGGGAGGCAATCCTTATCCCCCATTCCTCTGAAAAGGTACTTTAGAAGTAGGGAGATTTCATCAAATATAGATGACGTTATTTATTAATTTGCCATTTGAGGCTCTGTAGTTGCTAACATTCATTTTAATTTCCATTGGCTTTTGAGCTGTCCTCCTCCACTCTGGTGCAAAGCTGTGTGCTTCGTTCAAAACAAACCCAACCCCATGCTGAGGGAAGCCAAGCAAAACAGGAAACAGCACGGGGAACTTCCCAACACAGCCCCAGCACCGGAGCAGTGCCCAGCAGGGCAGCACCCAGGGGTGCCCAGCACAGTGCACCCCGAGTGGCCGGCAGCGCTCCCACAGCTCGCTCCTTGTGCCTTGCTGGTCTTAATGCCAGGGCTGCGACCACCCTGCTGTGGCACAACGCACCTCTTGGGTGCTTCTGCGTAGGGAAAATGCACCATGGTGAAGTCCTCTGTGGCCTTGGGCAGAGCACAGAGTATCGCATCCCACCAAGCCCAGCTAAAGCAGGAGCCACAACACTTCACTCTGTTTAACTGCAAACCCCTGGGCACGGCTTTTTGCAAACCAGCTGCTCAACACTGACAAAAACAAGCCCTAAAACACCCTAGAGCAACGGTGCTTTTGATTCCGGATGTTTCTGTTCGGAAGCACCCTGCCTGCTGCTGCCTGGCAGATGCAATGACGGAGTCAGGGCTGCTCAACCCGCACCCCTGCTCCATGCACACAGCAACAAAGCAATGCCTGCTGCCAACCAGACTGCTCCCCCGGCAATGGGGCTCCACATCCTCGCTGCTTGGGTGGGGAAGGCGGCACTGAAGTTGTGCTCTTGAAAAGCCTGGGGTGTGAGCACCCTTCTAAAGTTGGCTGGATCACAAGGAAAGTGCACGTGGTAAATGGAAACGTGGGCATCATGAGAAAAGCCTCTCTGAACTTCATACCACCCCTCCTCGAATTACCAGGTTAAATGAAGCTGACACACAGCAACAGAAGTCAAAGCACTCTCTGTGAATAGGATGGTTTCCTCATTTTGCAGAGCCATGTTTTCCTTTTTCTCCTAAACCTCTGTGTTAAAGACACAGCTGAACCACACTTCAGGCAAGGATGCACATTAAACAGGCCATTATACAGTAAAAACAAAAAAAAAAAGAGCAGGGGAAGATCCTCTGCTTGTAGCAAAAGCTGACAACGCACGGCAGGGAATGCCTTACCTACCTTTCTTTTTGACTTACAGATTTCTCAGGTTTCCTGTATAGATGAAGCTATGTTTCATACTACAAGGACACAAACGCATTTCTACATCTACAGTAACTGAGACTGCAATGGAGAAAATGTTAACGTTCATCAAACAGCTCCGCACTGTCCAGGAGGAGCTCTATGGATGTCTAAACTCAGCTTTCCATCTCCACGTTACACACTTGGAAGCTTAAAACCAATCTTTATTTCCCCATTGCTTCCAGCACGCTCCGGTAAAAATGGATTTTTCCCGTTCAGTCCCAAAGCAGTCGCTGCTTTCCTTTATTCCTCTGCTTTCTGCATTCACATTATTGATGTCAGTGGGAAAGGGCAAAGCTGAGAGAACCTGTTTGTTGGTTAACTGCTGCAGATCTCTGTGTAAGAAGAGGATAAGAAGCTTACCTCTTTTCTTCTCTGCGTAATGCCAACATGCTGGCTCTTTTAAAAAATCCCAGTGAAAAATTTGGTCGATTATTTTTTTTAAACCCCTCCAAAGAAAAAAAAAAAGTGAGAAAGAAAGTGAATTAGATTCCTGCATATTTCAGAAAGTCTAACGGTTTTAAGGTAGATCAAGTGCTGGTTCTGTGAACGTCCTCTCTGCAGAAAGAGACTCATGTGACTGGAGCACACGGAAGGACCAAAAATGTATTCTGTGTAGGCCACTTTTCTCCTGCTTCAATAGAAATGGAGAAAAAAAAACCCTCAAAAAGCGGAAGCATCAAGTTCCTTGAAATCTGTCTGCAAACACGGGGCCTCTCTGCTGCACGACATCAGATCGGCGTGCTGTCGCCCAGGGGTGAGCAGGTCGTTGGAAACTCAGCGCACTTGGAAGGTCCCTCTTGGAAGGGGATGTCTCACAGTAAGGTTATGGGTTGACCAAGCTATGTGGAGTGCTTTTACCAGTCACTGGCCAGCTCCTTTCACAACTAGTTCCCTTTCTGACGCTGCCCAACAATTTGGACCGTTAAAACCAGCATACGCCTATGGAGGAGACGCAATTGCAGTACAAAACAAACTCTCAGGACCACCACAAAGCCTCTCTGCACCACCGAGGCTGGGTCCACGCAGCTCCCATGCTGTTACTCAGCAACTTCCATCAGACAACCTTGCTTGTGCTCAGAGGTGCCACCCGCAGAAACCGCCACAGCTGTCTTCATCTCCGTGACCTAGAAGGCAGGCTCGTGTTCTGGAAAAAGCAGCTCTTCTTCAGACAAAGGAGATCCATGGAAAGAGTACACAACAATAGGAATGAGAAATGAAAACAACAGAAAGAGGGCCAGGAAGGAATGCGGATTCCTTTCAGGTTTTGTTCTCATCATACATGTCCAAAGCGGGCTCGATGGTGGAAAATTCGCTCTCGTAGACCAGACTTCGAGGGGACAGAGAATTGCGATGAAAGAAGTGGCTGCCTACAAGAGGGAGAACAAAACCTGGTTAGGGACAGGCATAAGAACCAAGCAAAGCATCCTTGTGTGTGCGTTCTGACCACAAACACTGAATGTGTGGACAACACCGACCCCTCCTAACACAAAGCAACAACAGTTGTGGGGGGCAGATGGTAAAGGAGAAAGCATAGCCTGCAAGCTGTGAAAATGCAGGAAAATCACCATCTACTTCAGTACCACCAGGCACTGAGGTGCACCAGGCTCTGATGGCAGGGCCAGGCCTACTGCTGCCTCCTGTCACATCCCTGCTCAGTGACAAAAATTGGCTGCCGAAGGCCTGGATGAGGCCACACGTTGTCTTCTTCCACAGATTAAATATGCTCCATCCACTGTGCCACGCTGAAGGCCTGGCCATGGGGCTGCAAGGTCCCACAAGCCCACCAGGCCTGGCACTGCAGTACACCTCATCTCTGTCCCAATGTCTTCGCAACACATAGCTGATGTTTCAGACCCCTCCCACCCATCTGGAGGTGCTGCAGGGCTTTGCCTCCATCGTGCTTCTTCCAAGCACTGCTTTTCATATGCATGAGCAACCCCTCCATCAGCAGTGCTCCAAGATAACACAGATCAAGTCAGAGCAAGGCTGGGGCAAGCCCGAGGTTCACACTGCGCCTTGCTGTTGCTTTACAGCCTCACAGAGCCAGAAACTTTGCTGGGTGCCCTGTGTCCTGCACTATGCACGGCAGCAATCATCTGGAAAGAGGCACCAATGCATTTGCTTACTAAGAACCATAAAGACCTCTTCTCTTGGCAACAGCAGTGACACTCAAAGCGAGCACACATTGCTGCTGACAGAAGCTTGCTCTTCAAGTCCACGTGTGTTTTGTGAGGAAACAGCCCTGCTGGCGTACACAAGGTTCCCTCTGGAAACATCTATCAGATCAGGCCCTCAGCCAAGGTATGTCATTAGCTGGTTTCTCGATCCCAGCAGGGATCAGCTGGGAGCAAAGCTGTTTAGATTACAATACACCCAGCACCCACATGAGCCAAACTCAAGGCAACTGAAGAGCTTCCAAGTTCATCGAGGAGGCACTCAGCAAACTGGGTACCTCCACCTCCAGGCATCCGTGGAGGAAGGAGCTTAGGGGCTTTCAGTTGGGAGAATTAAGGTGCTTAACTCCTCCCTTCTCTGACAAATTCTGGGTGCAGCCCACGCCATTCTAGAACAAAGAGCTTACAAAAGGTACAAGGGAAGAATCCAGATACCACGGTCCTCAACACAGCTCTTCCTTCTTTCCCACTCACCGCAAAGAGGCTCAGAAAAGACAAAGTCATTCCTCCGCCATTCTCACTGAGAACTGAAAGTTCTCAGAAGTAAATGAATTCATTTTTGATCACACAGTTGACAGAAAAGAAATGAGCAGTTACACTGTGCAAGAGCACACGTGCAGGTGTTTGGAAGAGGAGTACTACGTTGGCACACACTTTGTAGAAACGCTCACTGGGGTATCACCAAAACCCACCTTTTAGATCTGAAACTTGTCCCAAAGCTAAAGGTTTCAATTGGGCTGTGCTTAAATGGAAAAAATAAAGCGTTGTTTGTTTTTGCTTTTTGTTTTTTAAATATTGACTTGGAACGATGACCTCCAGGTGGATCATCCTCTTCAAACAAACAATATCAAACAAACAATAAGCAACCCTACTGCAGAACTACAGCAGATAAAACTGATTTTGATTTGGCTCTGTGTTGCAGGTGAAGACCATCTAATTGGTGATGGCCGAGTTGAAATAAGCTCTGGGTACTGCTTGTTTCAAACCCTTCTCCACCCACTGAAACCTTTCACACTGAACAGCCAATGCTGAAACAAAAGGGGTTCTGAAAGCTCGGCGCTGCTTTTGTTTTCAGTACGCAGAAATCAAACAACGGATAAGGAAGCAGATAGCAGCACTCATTTCCTCTGCACGGGGACACTTCCACTCCAACTGCTCCAAGGGAGAGGTTTCACCAACAGGCAGGCAGGTCATCTGACAACAACTTAAAATTATTCTGAAAAAGAGTCCTCTATGTCCAACACCTCTGAAATTCCTTATTGCAATGGTTTTTTTGCTTCTTGGCAGCAGAACTGTAGCCCACCCACCTCCAGGAGGCTGCACACAGACTCAGGCTGCTTTGCTTTCGTACCACACGCGGGACACATCATTCAGCCTTTCTCTAAATGCATCTCTCCCCATTATTTTTTGTTCCATGTAATCTTTTTGACGTTACTCCTTTCACCAGGATTATGGGCGTGCTAGACCACACCTCTCAACCCTTTAAAGAAAAAGGGAAGTATGTAATCTACCTACCTACCTGTAGATGAAAGACATTCACGAAACAGAACATGTCTCTTTGCTCAGTTTGCTGAATCAGATATACTTTTCTTAATGCTTAAGTCAGATCATGATCAGTTTCCATCATGACCAGCACCATATGGCCAACCAGCAACGAGCAGGGCTGTTCCCATACAATGCTTCCTGACCTCCACAAGGAGGGCAGCATGGGCAAGACACCAGAGCACGCCACAGCTCCCATCAGCCTGCCAAGGCTCAAATTCCAGCTGCGGTTCGGTGCTTTTTTTTGATCAGTATCATCACCCACATTTTTCAGAGGGGGAAGTGGAGTCAGCAGGGCAAAGTGACCCAGCTATGCTCTTCTTGTAACCGAAGACAGAAGGCTCAGTGTGCACTGCCCACAGCCACCACTGCCATCCCTCTTTGCTGCCTGCCTGGAAGAGCCCAGCAGCACAGGCTAGCTCATTTGCTGGCTGGGACATGCCCAGTGTTCAAAAACATGGCATTAGTCTAGTTAGATTTACTGAATAAATGTTCTTTAAGGTCAAGCAGAAACATCCACAGCTCCAAATTCAGCTTCTGAATCTGTTCTCCCATTGTACACTTACAAAGGCAGATTAAGATTTATCCCTTGAGCACGGAGAAAACAAACAGGAGGTCTGCGATCAACTCTGATGAACTGAAAATGAACTCCCTGATGTCCTTCACCACTATCCCTCATTATATAGTTGGATGAACTTTCCAGATAACTGAAGTTTGAAAACAAGCCCACTAGCCTGGAATTCATCCCTGTCCTAAGAGGCTACAGAAGCAGGCATAGCTGAAAGGCCAAGAATTGCAGACAGCACTGCAGATGCATGGGTAGGAAGCATCAGCTGATATTACCTTTCTATCCTGAAATGCTCAGACACTCTCAGGATGGAGAATAAGGGCCACCCAGCCATAAGCTGTGGTGGCTCTGCAGCCCTGGCACAACTTCTCATGCAGAAATACAACCAGAACACTCCATCCCAAACAGTTCAACACGCTCTCGGTTAAGGCCAAACTCACCAATCATACTGCTGGTGTGAAAGAGCTGAAAATACACAGCTCTTATTTCACGGCCTGTACCCTAAACCACGCTCTCCCCTTTTCCCTCCATGCTTTGGCAACAAGCTCAGGTGACAGAACACTGCATTTTCAAGGAGACAGTCTTCAGACACCATATGGCTGAGGCTTCTCCATTCATCTGTGACTACAACAGGGTTTTCCAGGCTTTCAGTACACACTTATTGCACTGCTGTCTTCACGTTTCTTTCCAACTTTCACAAGGACACAATGAGAAATAATTGTATTAAATGTACTGAAGCTATCACATACTTCATTTCCAATTATAAAAGCTGCCTTCTCAGCCGCAACCTGCTGGACAAATAAGAATTAAGCAACTAGTTTAATGTATACTTTGGCTGCATTCCTAAATCCTAAAAGTGCCTATACATAAAAAATAAAATTAAATTCTGTATTTCCCAGTGCATAAAAAAAATTAAATTTTACAGCAAAATTGGTTCTCTGTGTTCATTTAATTAAATTAGAAAGTATTACAAATACTTACACCAGAAAAACAAACAAAACCCACTTTCAGGCTTTAACTGTATCAGCGCTGTTGTCCTCACCCATCTCTTACCTTCCCCCCACCTCATTAACCCCAGCATCTGGCTGAGCAGCAGATGTGCATGCTTTGACTGTTGGGAAATTACTCATACACCGATTGCTTAAGTGAACTTGTGTGAAACAGCCTGAGTGAGGACAGCAGATGAGGGATGCTTTCCTCACCAGTTAAAAGAAGTGGCAAGAAGAGACAAGTCTGCATAGAGTTTCTGTCTTATGGTAAAGACCACTATCAGTGCTTCACACCCTAAACTGATCAGCAGTTAACACCACAGTGGTATGTGAGGGCTTCAAAGACAACAGGGGAGGAAGCATTACTTTTTCACTAAGTATTAGGAAGGAAGAAGTGGTTCAGATTAGCTTCACTTTTAGCAGAAAAAGGGTGGGGCGTAAGTAGCAGACAGAGAAGGTTTATGATTTGGTTGTCAGGAAAATCTATTGCCAACCTTCAGCAGTGACTGAAGACAGAAATGGTACTGCAGTCCTCCAGTGTGGCACGGGAGAGTTTCAGGATAAAAATGTTATTTCATATCAAATTCCAGCTGTAGTGAAGGTAGGTCCATCACACACCTTTTCCCCCTCCTAAGCTGGCATCGAGCGATCGCCGGTTATACCAGTTGGTCAATCCAGTGCTGGGTAAGAATGACACTGTGTGAGATTTCCACTTGTTAACATTTCCCAAAAGGAAAGATGATTACAGATCTGCAGAGATGAAATCATGTAGAAGACAAAACAGAATTTGCAAGAGTCTGTCAAACAGGACTGACGCAATGGCCGTGAAAAATAAAACTCTCAGAATTAAGATTTCATTATTAAAGTTCATTTATTTCTTCACTTTTTTCCTTAATACAAAGCTTTGGCATCAGCAAATTTTATGAAAAATAGGTACTAAATAAACGCTTGTGCTGCACGATCGATAAATGAAGCATAAAAATAGGTGTCTCTCCCCAGGGCAACGATCCGGAAAGCCTCTTCAATACCATTCTGCTCTGCGGGGCACAAAAAAAGGTACAGAATATTTATGTTACAGTTAGCACTGCCAATACTCAAAAAATAAAATCCTGCAAGAGGAAGTTAGTGAGAAATGGCTAATTACACAGGGCTGGAGCACTTAAAGAGACCTACTCCATTTTGCAAAGCTTGCCCTTCCCATAAAGAGCCCATCAAGCAACAGGCAACAAAAGGATTTGTGACAGAAAGTAGAAATGCACCTCCCACAGGTACCACATTTAGTGGATACTACAGACTATAATCCCTATATCAGCAGAACAGATTTATGCTTGCCCACACAGCACTATGGAAGACAACTGAAAAATCACACGACAGTCATTTCTGGTCCAGCTTGTCTGAAGGGAAGCACCAATGAGAAAACTAAGAAACTAAGAAAGAATGAGTGTCCTCAAGCAGTCTGTTGAGTGCAATTCTCAAGCATTTAAAATGAGAAGTCAGAAGACTGGTCAGCTCTATCCACACAAGAAGCAGTTGCAAATCATTGCCTACATCTCTCTTTCTCTCTCCCCCTCTCCTAACAGAAAAAGTAATAAAACCATCTAGATATCTTCTTTTCTCACTTTTGGAAGAGTGCTCACAAAAAATCATTTATTTATTCTCTAAATAAGAAATGACTCAGAAATAGAGGCAGGAACTGTCAGAGGTGATGGATGGCAGCAATTCCTGCTTCTGCTGGGTGAATTCTGAACATGGGGATTTAATGACAGACCCAACGCTTACTCAGACCAGTGATTAGAAAAACAAATCTACACATTCTCATTCCACCCTCCCGCACCTGTACCTTGTGAGATTTCCTTACACCATTCAGCTAACTACACGTTAAGGAGTTCAGATGTTACCTTGGAACCTACTGCTGAAGGCTCACATTTGAGAAAGGCAGAAAAGGCATTTGTCATTTTGAAAGCTGCATATATATATTAATTATATATATAAACTATATCATTATATGTATAATATATATTAATTCCTTGTCCTGTTCTCATGCTATTTCTCCCCAACATCACCCATGACACACACCCACCAGAAACGTATAGAAACAGCCAATGTTTACTTACTCATTAGCATTCAAGCTAGCTGTGGCTTTGATGATCATGTAGCAGAGTGTAAGGGCACTGAGGAGGCCAAAACTGGCAATAATAAACCATTCTTCTGTTGACAAAGGAAAGGGAGGAAATCACTCGTGGGAGAAGGCTTATGTCAAAGCGATGCCAACATTCCCCTCAAACACCAGTGGTGGAAGGCAAGGGGCTTCTAAGCCACGAGTGGCACTCGGAAGCGAAGCAGAAGGAGGTTAGCCACAGAGCTACTGACGGGAGAAGGCTAGCAAAGAAGAAGTGGAGAAAGGTGTGGAAAACAAGCACGGCACAACATCATCTCCTGGCTGAGCCCCAGGATTAGTGATAAAGAACCATTACTTTACAGCGTGAAATACAGGAACGAGGGAAACGTAATGAAATCTCAGTTCACCCCCAGGTCAGGAAGAAGACTGTCATGGTTGGCTGGGGTTTGCTGAGATGTGTCTCTTCACAAAGGTATACCCCATATACTTTCACACTTTACTTGTGTCTTCACCCCCCTCCTTCCTCAACAAATGTCATATTACTTTTAAAATAAGATAAGATCACTTATTCCACAGTAAATCAACTAAAATTTTCCGTGTGATAGACAGAAAGGCAACAGGAAAAATAATTTCAATGTTAGTATGTAAGCACAGACATTAAAAATATAAAGATGACTATTAAAGAATGTTCACTATTCAAAGTTCTCTCTCCTGGAGATCAATTTAGCACACAGTAATACGGTGGAATACAAACACCTTTGCTGAATATGGCTTTTGGTTTCACTCATACGCATCGAAGAATGCATGTGTCATCCACAGAGTCTAAACATCTCAACAGCCTTTCCTAAAGCTTTATTTGATAAACATTCTCAGCATGAGCTCTTGCTGGTATTTCTTATTTTAGCCTGGCACCCCATCTGTCAAGGTAAGCGCTATGGTTGGGAACAGAGAGCAAAAGCACCTTCTGTAAAACCAAGCAGTTGAAATTGCAGTTGAACTACAGAGCTTCCCATCCGTGACAACGAAAAGAGCATACACACAGCCCTGGTGTCTGTTCAGTACAACTGAAAACACACTGAATGAGAAGCTGCACACTGCAGGCCAATGTGATACACTGGTTTGGCAAAGAGTCTAGATTTCATGTTTGGATTATTCCTTCTCCCATCTAGACATTTCTGGTCATGGGCTCTGTGCTTTGTGAGAAGTTATTTTAGCAACATTTACTTTGCTCAAGTGTCTGAAGAGACACTCTGTAATGGACTGCATCAGTTACACTGCTTTCACTAGCAGCAAACAGTGACACTAGCTTCAAATCTAGATTTTAGATGCACATAAGGGAAATACAAGGAGAAAATAAGACTGAATGAATTCTATTTTTGCAGTTCAGACAGAACAACAACTACTCGTGCATCAAATCAGGATTCCACTGCATGCAGAAAAATGACGTAATTCCACAACGTACTTGTTACAGAGCCATTATACAATAAAAACTGCAGGTAAAATCCAGTCAGTGTGTATTTCCCACGCTGTAAACTCTTATCCATAAAAACAAGAACCACAGGAACAGTGTCCCGAGGTCCTAAGACATTTGGGCAATACTCAAATGTTGGAATATCCAATACACGGTTTTTCTTTAATGCAAAAATGTTGTGAGGACTGCAGAAGTAGTAACTGGTGAAAATGTTTACGTGTGTATAAATTACTGGGTGTAAAGTACTTTGGAAATGGTTTTGGCCATCCAGCTTACAGCAGTCACTGAATTCAGGAGGGCTGCTCTGCTGCTGTTTTAGTTCACCCACTGTTCTCTGTGTGCGTTTCTAAATGGATTCTCGATTAATAATGGAAGTGCTGGCACTGCTGCAGGCAGTTTTTCGTTTCGATACGCAGTGCCCAAAAGACACTGAGGTCGCCTCTGTTTCTGCAGGAAGACCTTTTATCACAGCCCTGCAGCACAGGGGAGTGCAAAGCAAGAGCCTCATCCCAGGAAAGCCATAGAACTGAAACGGAAGCCAAAGAAAACTTACTTGTCACAGCAATGTTGATCTCTCCTGACCTCGGAGTGAGCTCCCCATCCTGGGGAAGCTGTGACATCCCGGAGGAGCGCAGGGGCTCCAGGCTCAGGGAGCTGTCGTTGGTGAAGTCGCCGAGTGCCGAGCGCCTGCTGGCAGGCTGGCTTCTGCTGAGCCTCTCCATGTCAAAGGCCACATTATCTGTGCATGGCATGTTTGGCTGAAAGAAAAAAAAACAGCAATCCCACGTTACAGAGTGGAATACTCTGCACGGAATGAACCCGTATACTGAGGAATACACTTTGTTCTGCTGCAGCAGCTCAGCTACCTTTGGATCACATTGTAGAAATGGGAATGAGTGTGCTCCTCTCTTTTGCCTTTACTTCTTTCCTCAAAAAAAAAAAAAAAAAAAAAAACCCACTGCTCCTACCTGACTGTTTTTACTTATATAGGAAAGACAGGAAAAATCCTCTTTAAGTCTATCCCCTTGTGAATCAGTCAACAAAAGCAGTCCTCTGAATTTCTATAAGCCAAGGGCTGGGTAAGGCACAGCCAAGGAAAGGCTGCCAGCCTCAGCCATGGCATTCTGCAGCTCTGGGCATGGCTTCAACATGCCAGCAGATCTACAGGAAACCACAGTAAGAACAAGAGCTTAGAGAGAAAACAAAGGAAGGCTGAAAGAGCTGAGAAAAGGGAAGATTATAGAGAAACGCAGCAGACTTGCAATAGATTAAGAAAAATGTTATAAATAGGAACACAATAGAATATTTTTAATGGTCATCCAGGGAAAGAAACAACCACCCAAAAACTAACTGTATTAGTAGCACAAAAAGCCTGGTAACAAATGACAACACAGCCCCACACCCTTTTGACTAGGAGCAGTGGAACACCCTTCATCCTTTCACCCCTACAATTATTCCTTCTGCTCCAAATCTCAGAGATGGAAGGGAAAAGAGCTTGTCCAGTCCAACTTACCACAATTCCCAGGGCCTTCAAAATGTTCAGTTTACACATTGGACACGTACAGTGCTCACTCAGCCACGGGTCCACACAGGCTTTGTGGAAAACATGCCTAGGAGAACAGACGAGGCACATATATAACTTGCAAACCAGCATACTGTGTCACAAGGACTACTTCAGTGCACTTCTAGATTGTTTCTGTAAGTCAGCAGGACACACTCTAGGATTACCAGCACATTGTAAACTGCAGTAAGAAAAAGAAATAAAAATCTGAAGCTCTTGCCACCAGTTACAATCTCAGTTTCAAGGCAGAACCTGGTCCTGAATCAGGGAGGAGGATCACGGATCCACCAGAAGTCATTTCCATTTAAAAGTCACCACAGACATACTTAGGTTTGATTTTGTAAGTGCTTTATAATTAGCACGTCTAAGTGAAAAGAACAAGGTTTTGAAAGGCTTTTGCCTACCATTAGCATTGCTTGATATCTGTAAGGAAAGCATGTCCATCATATGCTGGTCTCAGGAAGCCAAAACCTTTCAGAAATAGAAATGGCAAAAGGAGCTTCTGTTTGCACAGCAGGAAGCTCCACACTACACAGCACTCTGAATTGGTTCACACCACCTCAGTCACATACATGAATACAGATGTAACTGCACTGGGATGGATATAACCCAACGGAACACAGAAGGACTATGCAGACTGCACCATACCTACACTAAAGAAGTTATATCTTTCATCCTTCTGGCTTTTCAAGGTGCACAGAACGCTTCAGCACTTACTCAAGAATAGAGTATACACTGGTAGACTTTCAGTGTGATTCAGACTTAGAAAATGCTCATGGCCATCCAGGGTAAACAGCTGCCTATGATAAGAACAGGCACTGCAGAACACGTTGGACTGCTCTGCCAAGCAAATTTAGCAATGTATCCTATGGCAGTGCAGCAATCACAAAGAACAGGAGAGGTGCACTGCTTACAGTTCAAAAACTTGCATAAAATTATATTTTATTTTTCCCATTATTAGCTCTTAGCACATTCCTTTTATTACTCACAAAACTTCAACCTGTGTTTAGAAGCCCTGGGTGACAGAAAATGGTTTTAAATCTTCTGAAACACACAATGATGTCATTTCTCCATGTTGGGCACATTGTGGCTTTCAGTTGTTTATGTTTCCTTTTAAAATTCGCAAAGGCTGTTTCTGAGAGCAGGACAAAACTGAGAACAGCAGACATCAGGACTCCACCGAGCACGAGAACAGCTTTAATATACTGTTATCAGCTCATCAGTGCTGCAGAAGCACTCAGATCAAGGGAAGCAGGACGCTGATATGGATGCCAACATGCATCCACTAAATGTTACAAGTTCTCTTCAAGTCATTAGCAGTTTGACAGAGTTCAGTGCACCAGGACAGTTCAACTCTTTTGGCAATGTCTTTGTTCTTTGCTTTTAGCTCCTAAACCTTCAAGGACGTTTATTAATGCGTCTCCAAAAAGAGCAGTGCCCCCAAGGTTATTTATTGATTTAGATCAGCGTGGCTCTGCCTACTGCTTATGCTGTATATCTATTGCTTAAGCAGCTTGCTGATACCATCATCGTGGCTCAGGCTTTGTCTGGCTTTCTCTTACAAGAGTTAAAGCAGTTATGCAGCAACTAAGAAAATAAACACACAAATTATTGTTAAAATTAGTCTGACAAAGCAAGCCCTTGCATTTTCTGCCATTGTAAACCTCCATCTTCATCCCTCTGTCACTTGGTCAATAGCAAGTGACCCAAGACCATAAATATACCCAGCTCCCAGCGAGCTGCCCTCGGTCACAGTGGTGGATGATGCTCCTGTGGGAGCCATGAGTCTGGGAGCAGAGTGTGACACAGCTGCAGCCCCAGAGCTGTACTACCTGGCCAGCAGCAGGGCTGGCAGCACTGCAGAAGCCTCCCATGCGGGCAGGGCACCCACCAAGTGAGCTGCAGGTATTTTTCCACTCTGTCAGCATGCCCAGGAAACACCATAACCCTCTGAGTTCTGCTGTGAAGCCTCACAAATGCTTGGGATCACAAGGGGCACAGGGACAGCCATTGTCACTGGCAGCAGAAACACTGCTGGAAGGACAGCAGTGAGTGTCTCTTTGCTCTGTTTAAGGAACAGATTTTGCAGCAGCACAGAATCAGACACATGTGAATCTGGCTGAGTCACTTCTACCACTCACTGCCCCCTTTTTGCCCAGTGCAGGAAATACTAAGAATCTAGCTTAACACTCATTTATTTTAACATAGTCAACATTCAGCCTTGTCCAACCAGCTTGCTGCTTTTTGCCAGATGTTCTCTACCTTGTTAATTCTTTCTGCACTGCAGTCTTCCTTCCCAAACCATCTCTTGCCCTTTCCAATGCCCTTCTCTGTGCTTTTCTCCAGCTCATCACTTTGTTGTCCCCCTCCCTTATCTCTCATCGCTATCTTTCCTTCACACTGCCTCTTTCCTGATCGCTCTCTACCCGGTGCTCCATCTCCCAGATGCAGTGTGATGCTGAAGTGGAACAATCTGATTAAAGAACACTAGCCAGGAGGATTGACTTCTGCTAGATTCCTTCCAGTGCTTGCATAGACTCACATTATTTTAACTAACATAATGACATCCACAGAAGACAGAGCTGCTTTTCAGGACTGCAAGTCCAGGGAAGAAGGCTGCCTCATCCCCATGCACTAAAAGCTGTAGGCAAGGATGTGATGATCCTTTCAGGTCCCTTCCAATTCAGGATGTTCTGCACCTATAAGCTGCTTGTACTGAGCATATTTCTTTCTGAAGAACAACATGAATGATTGCAAATTCTGCAGCTGAGTTTCTGTCATTCTCATCAGCTGTACATTTGCCCAAACCAGACATCTCTCTGTAGAGATAGCATGACAGACTGTACTTAACTGGAGAGAACAATTCTTGTATCAAAGGGAAACACTGCTTTTCAGCCAACATGTCCGTGATTCCTACTGTCTGATGATAATAGTGTCCTCAAAACACACAGTAAGAAGGACTGCTAACCGCCCATTTGCTTCCTCTTGGTTGAGCCCTTCTCTTCATGAGAAATTTATTTTCTTATCCATCTTTGAGATTCTCCTGTACTGTTTTTTTTTCTAGTTATTATTTTTACACTACCTTTGCGTGTTGTACCAAAAAGGAGAGGTTGAAATGTCAGGAAGTAGAAAGGCCTTAAATCTCTGAAACATGACTTAAGGAGAGGCACCTCAGCACACTGAAAAGCTCTGTACGCAATCTGAAATTCATCTAGCTCATATCTGCAGGCACTGGTTGCCCCTTCACTCATTCTACAAGTATAAAAACACCTTTTAGAAAGTATCCATCTCAATGTTCCATCTAACCAAGACAGGTTTGCGCTTAACTCAAAGCTGAAGTGAAACAGATGAAAAGTGAGATTTCAAAAAGAGAACTAGAAAGTGAACATGAAAGTCACCGTACAGCCTTCAGCAGGAATGCAGTCAGAGCCTTCCCTGACCTTAGATTCCTTTGAAAAACAGAATGGAAAAGGATCTGTGGAAAAGGCTTGATGGGGCACTGCAGAGAGGGAAGCTGTGCATGGGCAGCAGCCAGGCACAACCCCCAGCTGTGAGCAGGGGGCTCTGCCTGCAGCACCATGGCTTGCAGCAGGCGTCTGAAGGAAACGGACTTGTAAAATAAATACAGAAACATCCTGGTCAGAAGGTCTGTGTCATATCTGCTGATGCTAGCAAGAAATCTGCTGCTTGGGTAGTGCTGGGCACTCATCTAGTGAAGCAGCCTTCAGCCCCCATTTTGCCCTGTGCTCAGTGGTAGCAGATGGTTCCCCATCAGCTGGGGGCTCTCCATGGGCAAGGACCCCTCGCTGACTTCTCATCAGCACCAGAGAAGACAGAGGAGTGAGATTTGTGTGCTCTCACTGCAAACCCTTAAGCCTGACAGTACTACCCCCAGTTCCAGAAGAAATGCAGCTTTTTTCAAGAGGCAATTCATCCATTAGCCTCATGGTTCAGAGCTGGTAAACAGTTCCCAGAAGATTCTCCTCTAATTTCCAAATCTTCCTCATAAATGAAGGACTAGGGCGTAACTCACACACACTTTACTTGAGATCACAATATATGACATAACTGTCTGAAAACTCAACAATTAGGGTATATTTTAACGGGCAGAAGGATAAGCACTTACAGCATCTCTCGAAGAGCAAATATCCTATAATTCAAGAACAGAAATGAACTGAAAACCTGTAGACATCAAAAGAAGGGCATAAAAGAAATCGCTAGGTTTTAAGCACCAGTACAGAGTATGCAGCAAGTAGCAGTAGTCTTCAGGCCAAGAATCCATTTCACTGGAGAGACCAAAGACAGATTACACAGTAGCTGATCGATGTCAAATGAGGTATGAAGGTTGGAAAGACTGCATTTGCCCCTTGCACCATTTCAGAAAGCCACAGCAGCACTGCACAGACACTGTACATAATGCTGCTGCACCTTGCTGGTCACACTTGAGTTTGTCTGCCTGCTGTTCAACCCTTAAACCTGACCCAACCCCCAGATACAAACAGTTTCACTGCCAACACCTGAACCACTCATCTTCAGACCCGGTTTCATACAGTCTAAAATAAAATGGCTGTTATTAAGACAGGAAATATCTAACATATACAGTGCATGTTTAACATGAAATGAAGCAAAGGAGCAAGAAGAAAAGAACAGTTTGCAAACAAAGCAACTCTACTAGCTTACTTGCATGGTAAAATGCGAACAACATCATTCTGCTTGTAACTCTCAATGCAGACAGCACAATGATCAAAGTCTGGGTCTGTCTCCTAAAATGAACAGAATGAAAATCCAAGTCAAGAGCTTAGTCTGAGACAAAGGTGAAAGTAATTGTAATCAGTACAAGAACCACGTTGTGTCAGAGAGGATATTACCAAGAAGGTACAGAAATGATGACAGGGTGGTTACATCCCAACACGGCTCAGAGATGAGAAGCATCTCACACGTACAAAACCATTCCCCTTCATTTGGAGCAGGAAACTGATCATTTGAAGCATCAGCTAAGGCCTAAGATATTTACAATATCCAGTTGTATTCTAAATTGCAGGGATTTTCCTAAAGGAATCACCACCTCAGCTCTGAGGTAGAAAGAAAACGGCTTTTTTGTTTTTGTGGATTAGCTTTTTGGGAATGCCGTGTGCCAGCAAGCACACAAAACCACTCAGTCACAGTTGCCAGATGGAGCACAAGAAGTAGTTAAGTGAGAACCCCCCTGAAATGTACAGACTTGCAGCACACAGCAATACTACCAGTTACACAAAACACCGTGCCGTGCGATAAGCAGCCTCCAACAAGGAAGGCAAGGTCGTAATACCAGAGGAGAAGGAAAAAACTGAGAAGTAAACTGCTTCCTCTGACTAAAACAAAACACGATGCCCACATTTATCACGTTGAAATATCATTATACCTTATCACCCTTCTTTACTGTCCTGGTTGTCAATTTACCGACAGCTTTCTTGGCAGCATCTCCAAGGCGACGCTAATGAAGTGACAAAGAAGAGAACACAAATTAGCTCTGATAATCAAGCTTCATTACTGCCCTTTATAATGACTTATTTGGGCTCGATACTGCCTCAGCAATACACACTGACAGTGGGCCAACACTGCAGACAACAGCGTAAACAGCAAAGCCCACAGTTAGTGATTTGTCAGGAAACAAAAAAATCCAACAGCAGAGCACAGGAACGCACTCAGGGTGTGGGCATACAGCTCCACAACACTCACCCAGCACGTGTGATGAAGCTAACCAAACCCAGCCTGCAGTACAGGAGATGAAGCAACGTGCCCCCCAGGGATTTCTGTCATCTTCTTTTCCTAGTGCTTTTTATTCAATGTGCTGGAACATATTCTGTTCTCTTAGGCTTGAATTTTTCCCCTCCCCGAGCACAAGCTGATCTCGTTCTGAGACCAAACACATCCTCAGTGTAACCTAGTTCCTGTGCCCTTACCCGAAACCAGAGCTACCAGACAAAGCAAAAATCTGTGGGTCACGAAATCCGAAAGATTTGATTCAGACTTGAATAAAGCTGAAATGAACGCTGCTTTCAATATTAACCTCACTCTGACTGCAAAGGCCAAGCCATTTTTTGCTGTTTACACAATGACCACTGCTGGGTGCACGTTGCCCCTCTGTGTGCCCACTGCCCAGGCACTGAGCAGCACAATGCTCACACCTCCTCATGTCAGGATCTCAACATCGGGTTTACATTTACTGGAAGAAAGGAAGTTCCCCTATTTCAGCACAGGAGGGGTGAAGGATGAATAGTCTGCTTTTGAGAGAGCTTGATTCTAAGAACACAAAACACGCATAGCAGAACCCCCCGTGCAGCTCAGAACAAGCACACACTTCTTGTGCCCACATACCTCCCATACACTTGAAAAACCAAGTTCTTCAACCACCCTGCTCCAAATCACACGCCTCCTTTCTTTCCATATAAGCTAAGAAGGCTGTTATTATTTGAGAAACACAGAGGCCTCTGAGGGTCACTAGAATTGGGTGTATTGAATTGAGGTCACCAACTGTACTAACATTATCCTGGAATTACATAAGAATTCAATTTTTGTTGTTATCTCCACAGAAAAAAAACAGCTCCTTTATTTTATGCTTTCCTTTTAGGACACCAGTTTGAAAAACACACACATTGTGTGTCAACCACCACACTGTACCATCCAGAACGGAGGTGGGGTGGGGAAACTCTATGCCTCCTCAAAGGAGCATCCTAACTTCCACACGTGAGAAAGCAGTCAATATAAGCAAATCTAAGCTGTGCATCCCAGAACAAGCACGTGAGCTTGAGTACTTAATGACACAACATGACACACCAGAACACCACTGAAGCAATTCTCACTGCACAGCCAAAACGTGACTGCCAAGAAGGCGTGGTGGGGGCTTTACCCACCTAAGTCACTAAGGGTGGCACGTATAATGAGCCATACTGCTTATGTTTGTACTAGGTGAAGTCTTAGAAAATATGCTCCTCCTGAGAAAGGATTCATCTCAGCAAAGCTCTTCCAAAACACATATTCTCATATGGAAGGAAATCTGCTAAACAGCAACTTTCATCTCCATTTAAGAGATCCACCTTTTCCACCTTCTAATTTTAACAAGTGTTTTGAAATGCTAACCTTGGGGATGCCAAGGATTTGCTATTTTGTTAAGTTAGGGCACAGGCACGCAGCCCACGCTTGCTTTAAAACCCACATCCACCTCAGTGGAAAAAGTGCACCAGTATATTCAAAAGGGTTTCATACCTCTGGTGGAAATGCACAAGAGTAACCATGTGAAATACCCATCTCTACAAAACACAGCATGTTTTGGATGTTTTTTAATCATTTCTTTTTTAAACAGGTGCCTCTAGCCATAAGCTATGATCTTGTTTTTCAGTTAAAACAAGTTATTTCCCCACTAACGGCACAGCCTTCTTTCTGAGGGAGCTTTCAAAGCTCTTCAAAAAACAAACCAGGGCTGTCGCCACCTCCTCATTCAAGTTTAATAAGCTCAGCTTTTTAAACCGCATCAAATTTTCATCGAGTTTCTCCTGACCTTTTGTAAAAATCTAAAGAAAGAAGGAAGGTCTCAAAAAAACCCCTCCCCACAGAGCAGCTGCTTTGAAATGTTTGGAAGAAGCCCTGGACCACGCAGGGGACCCAGCAGGCACAGCTCAGCACTGCACAGATGCCCGTTGAGTAACAGTTATACTTCAGTGTTTACCACCCCATGGGACTGCACTAAGTACCAGCCATAGGTTGGTCACTTCAGAATGACATCCTTAGGAAAGTCTAACAGGACCGACAGCATCAGATGCTATTTCTAGAAACTAGAAAGGAAATCCTTTGTTGCAGTTGAGGGTTTGTAAGTCTGCGTTTGTCTTAGGTTTGACAAAGCACTGTCAAGGGCCAATAGTGCTGCCCCACAGTCTGCCCTTAAGGGTCGGTCCTAAATCGGAGGAAGGGGGATGCTGGCTGGAGGTCAGCAGCTTTGTAAAGCTCCCTTAACAGAGATGCACAGAGGCAAAGAGAACACAACAATTTTCGTGCTCCTTAGCAATAAAAGCCAGGGCACACTACTGAGACTGCAGGTCACTGAGTCCACGTTAGAAGTAAATGTTTTACGAAAGCTTAAGCCGTATTTAAATCGATGACTTTGTTTATTCAAGACCTTTGAGTACGGGTGCAATTAACTCAGATCTAAGTTCGTACAATAAAGGTGAAAAAGAAAGAAGATCAGAAAGTCATGCTGGACAGAATATTACTCCATATGTATGACCAGGAGAATCAGACAGTCCTTATCAAGTATCATCTTAAAGTTAAACTTAGTGCAGATCTGTATCTTAGTCTTCTTACTCTAACATTCATTAATTTACAGCTTGGGAACATCATCTGAATTGCCTTGCTTATTACTAAAGCTATCCTTACTAACATAGATGGAATTAATAACATTAGCTCCTTGCTTTGCCACACCACATAATCTCATGCACAATTTAACCTCATCCCCCATTCCCAATGTCTTTTCCAAGAAAGGAAATCTCCACAGAATACTTTATACAGCAATATCACGTCCTGAATTTGGAGAGGAAAAGAAAAACATGCTCTTACCTGATTCCTATCACGTGCACTCGTGTACCTGATCTTCTGGATGAAGTAAAATATTAACCACGCTGAAGAAATTATCATCAAAACAATGAAAGATATTGACACAAAGACTAGGGAGCCCCGACTGAAGTTTTTTAGAGGAACGCGGGAACCCACTGCTATGGCCATCAGGACAGAGATGTTCTTTTCCAAATAATTCAGGATCTCCTTCACTTTTGATTCTGTAATCATCACAGCAACGATGTCTCCAGTTCCTATAAAAAAAAAAAGAGAATAAAAATTAACATCTAAAATAATTAAGATTTTCCATATGCAAAACCATTTGAAAATAATTTCATGTCATGTATGGCATTCTGGGCACTCAGCTCAAGGCTCATCCTTCCACCCAAGTTTTCCACGCAGGGCACTGACATGCCAACTGTTTGCAGCTGCACACATCCTAACAGGTAACGGTGCTCTCCACGTGGTAACCACTGTGTGCAGTCTGAACAGATCTTAAACAGTACCTTTGCTCCAGACTGGGAGCTGTGATTACTTGAATAGGGAACTTAGAGTAAAAACACATTTGGAAGTGGAGTGGTGTCAGTGTACACAGAGCAAAGCTGAGGGAGCTCAGTAAGTTCCCCAATGTGGTTATGAGGATTTCACGCGCACAAAGACTGCCAAGGACCTACAAATCACAATTCCAAAGAAGTAACAAAGCCACAGCTTCTACCCCCACCACTTCCCATAGAGGTGGAAGTAAAGCAAGCAAACCTAGCTAGAAAGTGGAACAGAAATTAAAAACTGAGGCAGAAATGTGAGTGCTGGTTCTATCATCCATCCAAAGACACGCTTAATAAAGTAGCAAAAAGCTCCTAACAACAACAAAAAAAATAATGGCATGCCATTCTTCATCCAGATCTGTACTGAAACCCCTTCTCAAGATCTATTTTCAAGATGCTGGTGAAGCCTGCTCATCTGCTCCCACCATCTGTTTGCTCCAATTCACATTCTCTTAAAGAGGAACAGTCAAACGTGGGTGACTTCAGCACTGTGGTTCTGGCTTTGAAGCAGATCTGAGTCGGAGAACTTGGTTTGACAGCGAACAGAAAACATGAGACCCTATGTTAACAGAGGGGATTTCTTCTAAGCCCTTTAATCAGAATCCTATTTCTAAGAAGTTACTGTACCCAGAATATGAAGTAGAAGACTAAAAAGAACAGAATCTTTGAAACTGAGGGCACAGTAAGGCAGGGTGACAAGTCCAAAGGTGCACATTTCCCAAGAGGGGGCTTTGCTAGAGCTGCATAAGTCATTTAGGTGTTACTTCATTGCTCCTCAGTCCCTGCCCCCAGTTCTCAGAGAGCACTTCCCAACATTTGCCTTAGAGCTGCCAGAACACTCCTGACTTGTCCAGCTGGAAAGGCTCTGCACTTAATGACAGACAGGACAATATCTTTCTTTTTTGCTGTTTTGAGGTGCTGTATGTAGATGCAGCAAGTGCTCCTGCAGCTCAGATGATTCAAGATCAACCCAGAGCCCATAATTCAACCCTGCCCGATGCTCTCCCCAGGCGTCACTTCATTTCCTCTCATCTCCTGATAGCGAAGACTGGTGGAGAGATTGTTTTCCCCAGAGCATATGTTGCACTATGCTCCCCCAGGAGGTATTATTTGGCCCACGGCACGACGTTCCCATCCAAGTATCAGTCAGGAGCTCTCAGTGCAGCATCCTGACGCGACTCACACAGCCACCCGAGGAGCAAAGCTGACTAAGATTTTCTGATACCCGTCCAGTTCTGTCTGAATTAAAAGCTGAAGCCTCCACCTATTCTCTGCTGCCCAGGGAACGTGACAAAGCTGACAACCTGCCACACGTTTTATATAAGGCCTGGTGGACAGGGAACCTCTGGCATCACTGCAAAGCCACTTGCATTCCAAATGACTCAACAGCCAGCAGCCCAAGTGCTACTGCTGCTCCTGACCCTGTGAGAGCCAAGGAGAATGGCACAGAAGGAAAATAAATTGCACCTGCTTAACATCCTGACGCTCAGTGGAAACTGGGACTTGGTTCATCCATATTTCTGTCAGGGGCATCACCCTAAATAATTATAGCAGGAGTTCCCTGCTTGAGAAGAATTGGGGGCAGGAGGAGGCACTGACTTATTTTCAGCACCCTGAAACCTTGCATTTCTGAAACCTAAACAGAAAAGAAAAATATCCTCAGGTGAATACAGAAAGACTAACAGCACTTACAGAAGTTAGAGTACGGTCTTTATATAAATATTCTGAAAAGCAACGCTCTCCTGAGCAAAGAACAGCATCCAGCAAAACAGAGCTGCAACGCTACAGTCAGTGAACTACACACCCAACCAGGGAGAAGCTCAGTCAGTACACCCAAGATAAATGTTGACACCTGTACATATAAATCATCACCCAAGCCCAAACAGCCCTGACTTGGAATTTTACTATGTGCATACTTACTGGGATACCTGCACAACTGTACGTATGGAAAGGAAGCTGCAATAAGTCGTGAAGCCTGTGGAGTATGACATCTGGGCAGGAGATGAGAGAAGGATGTAGGTGAGGAGACACTAGGTACAGTGCAATGGGAACAAAGCAACAGCCAGAAGTCTCCTGTGGAGCTCTACAGAAGTTGCTTTGGTGGCTCACCGTAGCTTCTAGCACATTTAGAAAGTCAGCTGAAAGTTGTCCCAAAGGAAGATCCCCAGTCTCACCACCAGCAAACAGCTGGTCCTGCCAATTTTTCTTTATGTTGATTCTTGACTGCCAGACACTTTTCTGAAGCTCCAAATACAGACAGCTGTGGGAAGGACACCAAGCTGAAGACAGACATGGCTCAAAGAGCAGACCTCAGGCACCTTACACCCAGCTACCACCCCGGGAGCAGACAAAACACAACTGCTGAGCAGCAGATATTTGCTTTTCTCCTGGTTCCCAAGCAGCTGCTTGGTCAGTGCTGTGGGAAAAGGGATGGTGACAACTGCTGAGCTGCTGCCAGCACTGCAGTGCTGCAAAGAACCTCCTTGCAGACAGGGAGAGCAAACTTAAAACCCCAGCTCGAGAGTAGTGTGTACAGGACCGTCTCTAAGAGGCACAAAATGGTTTTGATGGGCTAAAAAAAAAAAAAAAAGTTTGCTGAAAGCTGAGAATTAATCCTCTAGCACCAAAGGTGAGCACTTTTCTGAGGGCTAATGTTTTCAACTGGAGTCCTTGCAACTTCCTTAGCCTTTGACTGCACTTGCTGATGCATGTTGCAGGCAGGGCACAAAGCACAGACCACACTCAGCTCACACTTGCAAAAGAATATTGTTCTCTCTTTAAATAGCAAGCATTTAATTGTAACTGAAGTGTTTCATCACTTTATTCTGAAAAAACACAAACTTAACACACATTTATCTGATGCATTTTGCAGATGGCAGTTATAAAGGCATGCAAAATCCCCAACTTTCTAATAAAAATAAAGAACAGTGCAGACAGTTGCTTGCTGGCTGGATTCAGGGCATGACTCAGACACTAGAAGACAAATCACAATGATGGAGACATCATAATGATCATGTAATCGGGAACTGCCTGTCTCCACAAACCATTAACATTCAGTACCTTTTAAAGCATTTCTGAACATGTGTCAGAAATGAGCACATGCACACCGTTCAGCGTGCAGGGAAGTGATCCATCAGTGCCACATTTCTTGGATGAACTAAGAGAGACCACCACAGCCAGCAGTTACCCATCGGGTCTGGTGGAACACACCTGACCACGTGCCTTCAGGCCTCCAGGAGCCCTTCCAAGCCGTGTTCAGTGATGTTTTACTAAAGACATACTTGCACTAGAATTAAGACTGAGCGTACTTGTGAAGTCCACTGATCTGCATGGAAAACACTTCCACCGTGGTCAAGCTTTTGGCTATTACAAGCAGTGAGTTAATGAACAGTTACAAGATTCCTGTGCAACGACCTTGCAGAGGCAAGCACAAAAACAGGAACTTATAAACAAAGGAAGAATATAACTGCTTCCACCCCCCACCCCCCCCGTAGGAGAGAAGCTCAAGGTAGTTTTTGGTTTGAAGAAGGCTCATTCCTCCTCTGTCCCCAAGGAACAGAATATGACCATCAGAGAATGTTATCTAAAAAGACCCATCTGCAAGGAGGATGACAACTGTGGAAATTAATGCAACTCTGACAACTCGTTGGCCAACAATAATAGAATCTGGGGGCCCAAAAAACATCAAAGAAGAAAACAGGAAACACAGAGAAAGTGCTGTTGTTATTAATGAAGTTTTGAGAGACTGAGTGGGAGTTTTGTGAACACCCCAGAAGACATCTGCACTGAGATGGAAAAAGGAAAGGAGAGAACATTGCTCTGAAGACAGCAAAGGGCACATGGAAAGGGTGGTCAGAAATAAATGAAAAGCAGGAACAAGAAATCCAACTACAAGTCAGAGGAAAAGCAATTAAAGAAAACTAGAAAGTAATGACAAAGGTGACACAGGGTGATTTGCTGATAGCCACAGAAAGGTCTCACCGCTCATTTAAGGATGATACTTCCAAGCTCGGGTTTATATCTGTGTTAGAAAGTCAACCTTACCATAATGAAGGTAACTCTACGTCTGCACTGCTAGAAAAGATGGGCTCTGAGAATGCACATCAGTTCCACTGCACTTCCCAACAATGGGGAACACAAATTCTGCAGATTTTTGATTATTATTATTTTTTTTTTTACATTTTAGCCCGATACAAACCAGAAATTCATTGTAAGAATGAAGTCTCCTACTCCTAAAACAGTCCCTGTAAAAACAGACAGTAAAAAAGAAGAGTCTTGGCACATGGTCAGAGTGATTAAAGCAGGTCTAGCCACACAGGTTTTTATTTTGATCTAATCAAAAAGGAAGCAAGAGCACACCCACACTGGCAGCACCACTGCGATCTCAACGGTAATATGTTGTTTGAGATGCCCCAAATCAAATACTTCTGAAAGCAGAAGCATAGTATTTGTCAGTTCTTAGTTCTGCTCCTCTCAGAGCAGCGTACAACTGAGGCACGTAACCAGAAAACCAGGAAAGGCAAGAGCAGCTTCCCAAGGGTGTCTGTGACAGAGTTAACTTCCAAACATACAGAGCCCAATCAGGTTCTTGTTCTGCTAACATGTAACGCGTTAAATAATGAATCCATAGGTGATAAACAGCAATCTCAGAAGTAGGAAGGAGCCTCCCTATGCTCATCCTCCCGCACTGAATAACAAACCATGCTTCGGTACAACGTTGTTGCCATACTTGGAGATCAGCCCTACAATCTGACACCTCCTGGAGTTTGTCAAGGAGAGCTATGCAGCAGGACCCACTGAGGAAGCTGTTGGGCAGCTGCTGACGCATGATTCCATAACCCAGCTGCCCTGTTCAGACACTCAGTGAGAGGCTTCCTAAGGATAAATCTGCAGAAAAAGCCAAGTGACAGCCACCACCTCTCCAAGAATCAAAACAGCATCAGTGGGTGAAGAAAGGCACTGCACTTGGGCCTCACCACGGATCCTTTTTCAGGAAAAGGGCAGATGTGGCACTGAGGGACACAGCTGGTGGGCACGGTGGGGATGGGCTGACAGTTGGACTGGATGATCTTAGTGGTCTTTTCCAACCTTAAAGGTTCCATGATTCTATCATTCCTCCCTGTCGGTCTCACCCAGAACCTGTTTACATACCTTAAGTCATGTAACACAATTAAAAGAATTATGTCCTACTAAGACCCAAGATGCACCCAGAAGAGACTTTCTGAAGATACTCAATGCTTAATTGAAAACGGACTGTCTTCACATATGCTTCTGGAACAACTGCTGCATTATACCTGGAATTAATACCCAAATGCTGACTGCAGTGTCATATTTTTGACTAATGAAAAAAATATTACTGTAATGTAGACCTTACAGGTCTGCATCAATTTAAGATGCACTTGGGTATTGATATCTAAAAGTCTCTATACTCTTGCAGCCAGCCTCCATTTCTTGGAGAGCATTTTCTATTCCCACTAACGTATGCTGGAACTCAAAAAACCAGAGATACCTAATGAGAGCACACTGTCAGGGGCTGGTGTTCTGTCTACACACAGCCTCAGTTCAGATCCATCAATCTGGACAGCGTTTCCAGACAAGACCAGCAATCCCCTAGGACACGTGGTGACAGAACCATACCCAAGGACACTACGAAGAGTTTTTAGAACTCACAAAGAGCACATTCATAGATTTACGTAACGAATTTGATTTCACAGAATCCACGGACTTCAAGAATTACTCTGCTGCTTGAACACAGTCTTCGGCTAAGAAAAAAAAATGTAATTACTTACAGCCACTAACGGTCCCACGGGCCTTTTTGCAGTCACAGAACTAATTACCCTTTCAGCTGGATAAGGAGAAATGAGCCCAACTCGCATCATTCCAGCTGTGGATGAGCACACAGCACGCAGGAACACAGCAAAGAGGAAGTTCTGCACAGCCCTGAGCGTTGTGCAGGGGTTTCCCTGCCTCGCCTTGAGGAGACATTCGTTTTCCTGTGGTGCAGAGTGCACGTTTCCAACACCTCTCCCCACATCCTGCAAAGTGTCAGACAACTCCATCTACTGCATGACACATTTTCCTGAGACACCTCCAGGAAATGCAGCAGGAAACAGATCAACCGTACCATTGTTGACGTATGCTCCAAAGTTTTCAATTAGCAAATATGAACAATGAACAACATAAAATGATCAAAGATACACAACCACGGAGAGACTATGGAAGATTATTTATCCTTTCTTAGGATCTCCAAATACAATGAGTCATTTTTCCTTGGTTTTTTTTTTTTTTTTTGGCACTAATATTCCAGGGAAAAATTGATAGTAAGAACAAACCTGTAACACAATGAAATTAATTTTGAGCTGTGGATTACGAGTCCAGAAGTGCAATAAAGATTTATCTGATGAGATGTCTGCAACTTTGCACTACAGGCTGTAAAAGATATAGCAATGACAACAAGGCATTCTAGTAGGACTTGTTTAAATAGTGCCAAGAAGTTCCTCCAGCTCTACTTTTGGAACCCAGCAGCTTTAACGTGACGCTTTCTTTTGTGTTTGTTGATCTTTTTCTGTTTAAATCTCATACATAAATTCTGAGTACCACATTTTAATTTTAGAGGGTTCTGCAGCTTGCACTTTTTTTCTACAAATCCAAATAAAAACCTGGATTTTAAACAGAGCTCATGATAAATTTAAAGTATTCTGTTCTTAACAGGGTTGTCTCCATCACATAGAGAAATCAAGAGGAATTAAAAAGCTGTTTTACATGCATTTCCTTCCTATCCCCATCATTGATTATCCAGAAGTCTGCTACTAAATATTTTCTCCACCGCATCAGCTCTTTCTACATTAGACAATATTTGTTCTAACTTCTAATAGAAGTAGCAGGCAAAACCACTCATAAAAACTGCCTTCCTGCCACTGATATCACAGCCCAACACAATCTGTGCTGGGAAAAGGTGTCCTCTATCAGCCAAAGTGAAGGACATCTGCAAGAATAACTCAAGTTGGTTTATTTTACACGAACAGTAACACATACAAAGATACACAGAGAGAAAATGTTGCTATTAGATCAGCAGAAATATATACTGGAAGTTTTACCAATTCCTTTAGGTCAATACCTCCTCTGAACCTCAACTTGAAGGGACAGAGATGTAGCAGACTGCCACATGGGAAAACCAGACTTTGATGCTAGCAATAGAAACAGTTCAATTAATATGGTGATGAAAGACTGATTTAAGAGTGACAGCTGCTATCTGGCCACCAGCAGGAATTCATGCTCTGTTAAGCCATATGTTGAGTATGAACAAGTTTCCACAAGATTAAAATTTTTAAGTGTGTGTTCAAGCATAAAATAACTTGGATAAAATATTAATCCCATCGCTGAGAACTGCTTACTGAGCTGTTTTCATAGGGAATCACCTCCCAGCAGGTTCAAGATGGGCAGCATATGTAAATCTATATAATATTTTCATTATTTTTAGCACAGACTTGGCCAAAGCTGACAATTGGAAATTATGCAAAGATCAAAGCAGGGAAGCAAGCAGCTCACTGGGTGTGCTATCAGCACCTGCTGTTCTCCTCCCTGCTCGACCACGAAGACAGAGTACTCCTAAGGCTCTGCACCTAACAGTATAAGAACTACAGTGCAGAGATACAAAGTGATGTAAGGCCTATTTTTATCTGTTTGTGGGAAGAAAATAGACAGCCATGAACATCATAAGACAGTTGCACAACTACACAGTGAAGAATGCATTTTTTAAGGAGGCCTTGACTGTGTGTCAGTACCCTACACACACCATTAGCCCAAACGTAGAATCATAGAACTGTTAAGGATGCAAAAGCCCTCTAAGATCTCAAAATGCAACCCCAGCCCACTGACTACATCCCTCAGTGCCACATCTCCACGGTTCTCAAACACCTCCAGGGATGGTGACCTCTGCACCTCCCTGGGCATCCTGCACCAGTACAGCAGCACTCTTTCTGAGAAGGAATTGTTCCTAATATCCAACTCGAGACTCATTTAACACACTCATCCTTCAAGCATAGGTTCATGAATCGATATCACTCTTGAACAATGATTAGAGAGTTAATGGAACACTGGATTCCAAACCTCCACTGTGCTGAAGCTAACAACAAAGGAGCAGTCTGCATTTCACAATGGCACGTGCCTGCAGTTCACTGGGTGAACAGGAAGGTCCTGATGGAAGCCCAGCAAGGCACAGATTGCTACACAACCCCCAGACACGATCAGCACACTGCCAAACTAAGAACTGTGGAGCAGCACTCCTCCATCACAGCCTGACAGTGGTGACACTGCCTCACAACTCAATGACAGCTCAGTTCTAGACAGCTGCTTGCAGTCTGTCACATCGTTCGAACGCTTCCAATCCAATATTAATTTTGAGATAATGTCTACAGGCCCAAATCCATGACAGACTCCAGTCCACCATGGACCGAGTACATGCAGATAAAACCAAACATCTGAAAGATGCAAAAATAAAGAAAGCATCATGTCCAGATACTATTTTCTTTTTTTAAAGCTTGTCACGAGTAAATACTTGGAATTAACTCTGCCACGATACAACATTCCAAGCCAGAGAAGTCACAAATTGTTAACAAGAGATTGCAGACCTTCATACAGATACTTCAAAGAGAAAGTAGAGCTGAAGGCTTTGGAAGTAGGGCTTTTACTTGCCAAGTAGCTGTGGAAGGGTCTAGGGAGGATAGATAAGTTAGAAATGGTATGTCAACAGCCTTAGGATCTCCCTAGAAAACTCCTGTGGTGGACAAAATAGGGATGGACAAACCCCACTGAATCAGAAGTCATGAGGCATTTCCCATGGATGAGGTCTGGATGGAGAGATGCAACCACAGCACCTCTTTAAAACAAAGAGCTCTACATATTGTCACACAACTAGAACATCACTCAATTCTAGCTTCCAAGCAATTCCCTGCATTATAGGGAGAAGACTGAAAGCCTCTAGAACACCACAATAAACCACAACATCAGCAATACAGCAGCAAGCACAGAAATACTTGTTCTGAATAAGCTAAGTAGTTCTGAAGTGAGAAAACCTAGGAAAACAAAAAAAAGTCATTATTAGAGCTGTGAAAAATCATTCCCAATCATGGATTTATTGCAAGTATGAAAGACTCACCTGCTACACTAACTCACTGGTAGTGGCACCATTTTTCACACGAATAGACCTTAGAAAAGAAGTAGAAGCTAACAGAAAACCACACAGTGTTCTAGACCAGCAACAGTCTGATTCCAGAGCACTTAACACCGGACAACTGCTCTCTGCTGTACGGTGCTCAAAGCTTAATGATTCAATCAACAAAAATGCATCATAGGAAAGAACAGTCTGAAGTGTTGTACATGAGCACGTAAGCTCAGATTTGGATCTAATGTTTGAAAGCCCACAGCCAGATAGAGCCATGCTACCACAAAAGCTCCCCACTTGTAGGTGCACGGTGGGAATGCCAGGCCTGATGTTATATCATGCCCGCTCTCCATCTCAGCAAGGTTAGAAAAGCTGACTGCTAAGGTCCTGCAGGTATCTCCTTATGCCCTGACACCCATCAGAAGCACACCTCATTGGATAAAGCATGCAGCAAAGCACAATAATCTCTTCCACAATTACTGGCTTACTTCTCCGCACTGCACACATGAAAACAGCCATCATTAGAGGGCAGGCTGCTTCCCACAGCATCCCTGCGCTGCCAGGAGCACTTCAGCAACAGTTCACGTGGCAGAGCAGGCAGTGAAAGAGCCTGTACTTGTGTTTACCTTGATGAGTCATGGTGACGGGTTCCTCGCTGGATATATTGTTGTAGATGACCACGGCGGTGGCATTGTGCGAAGCTGCCCGCAGGATCTTCTCTCGGAAGGTACAGTTTCCTCTCTGCAGCAAAGCAATCCACTGCTTGGTGTTGGGAGGGACTTGGAAACGTGTCCGAGGGTCACAGCCCAGGCGATCTGCAACTGGAGTTGGACACACGTTCAGACCAACAGCAATTTGCTCAAACAGGAAAGAGAGAGGAAAACAGCGCTCAATTAATGGTTATGCACTAGGAAGCTGCTGCCCTCAGGTTAATACAGCCCAGCACTAACTGCACCCTTCAAGTTTAAAAACAGTCTCCTCTATAAAGCTCAGTCTCCCCACTGGAGCTATAACTGTACGCCCAAGAATTAGGCTCGCCAACAGACTCTATTTTTAAGCCCGGTGCAGCGAGAACAATGAATTTCCATTTGAATCAATACCTGCCTGCAGGCTGAGAAACACAGGGATACGGTTCATGAGCTGCGGGCACTTACCCAGCAGCCATTTATCACTCATTCTGGGCAGCATAACTCCTTTTTTCCTTTCTAATGCAGTCACATATCTCTGCAGTGGGAAGGATAACTAAACAAGAAGATTTTGGAGCAGTTATCTGCTGCGTGCGTGCTGCTGCAAGGATGAGAGCAGCAGCCAACGTGAGCTTTTACACTGCATGCTTTGCTGGCAAAGCAGTGCATTCCAACTCATGAAGAAACACGCTCTTGCAAACATGACATGCTCCTGTTGCTAAACAGATATTGGTGCTATGAAGGAGAAGTAACCCACATGGCAAAGGCTGTATCTGAGCCCAATAGCATATAGAGACTTTTTTTTTGGTCTTTTTTTGATGCTGTAATACATCCTGGAGCAGCTGAAGCTCACACAGAGCTACATACAGAAGGCACAAGAGTGCAACTGGTTTTCTAGTAAGTCAGAGCCAACAGCAACTTGTAGTGCACAAGTATTTACCCTTTCAAATGCCACAGGTAAAAGCACCTTCGGATACTGAATGTGGATGGGACAAACAGAGAGGCAAAAAATCAGGCAAACAATTCATGTGGGTCGTAGATCTGAAAACTGCCACAGTTCCCAAGAGCCATTCAGACAAAGTGCCCCATACAATTTTCCTTTCTACAAAGAGAGCTCTTCTGCACCAACTCAGAGCAGATGCTGTAGGCAGGAGACCCCGTACGGGAGGATGAAGAGCAGTGGATGGCAAACAGTTTGCTTCAGTCGTGCTCAAGGCACACCAAGTAACCTAGATAACAGGTTACTCACTAGAATGGAAGAGCATCTTGAAATGGAGGAAGCTGCTGAAAAGCCCTCCATGCAGCTCAGCTCCACGAAGCCCTGCAAAGGCACTTATCAACTCCCAAGTTTGAGCCGTACAAATTTAAACACTGACAGAGAAAGTGGCATGAGACAGCAAACAGCCTCTGTGGGAAAAGTAGCACAGATTTTCCACTACAGTAGAGATGAAAGCCTCTCGTGGCAGCGGGGAGAGCTACAGAATGCTGTTGGACCAACAGGATTAGGAGCTGATTTGTGCTGATACGTGAGCTTCCAGCTGCACAGCAGCGAGCGCAGCATCACTTCTGATGGGGAGAGTCAGTGTGTCCCAACTACACTACTTCAGCCTTATTTAAATAAGGCAACAACACGAAGGAAAACCTGGTTGGGTCCTACCAGCCTGCAGACTGCCAGAGATTTAATGCAAAGTCTCGCTTCTCTTCAGGTCAGCACCCTATTTACCCCACACAAACGTTAAGTAATCCTTCTGCTTTTAACTAAACGAAACACAGGAACAACAGCAGAAAGTTTTTCCTGCTCTGGCCTCTGCTCAGCAGCACCTCCACCCCACAGCCCACACCGCCAGCCCCATAAGGGACAGGTGATCAAAAGCTGTCAGTGAGAACCACGGCAATAGCTCCCCACCACGGCATCGCCTACGCTCCACTGTCCAAAGTGCTGTCAGGCTGTCAAGGACTCAGACTTGCAAATCCGGGATGGTGGCTGTGCCAGAATGAGACTTCAGATTATATCAGCGCTGTTCTGAAAGAAACCACTTGTGTGTAAAAAGGTACGACCAGAAAAATCAGTCAGTTTCACAACAGCAGAAAATATAGGTGTACAGAAAGCTGCCTCCCTATAGGTGTGCTACTGTCCTACCAACCTGAAAAATATGGGACCACCTCTGTCCCTCCTTTCTTCATGTCTATGCACCATGCATACGGTGGCAAAAAAACTGACTTTATGCTGAGGTGTCGACCTGCTGGTCCTCACCTCTTCCAATCACTCACCAGGCCCCTTAGCTTTCCCCAGTAAGAGGGAGGACCATTTTGTGGTGGCAAAAAGTGAAATGAGTAGCTCAGCTTCAGAGCAACAAAGGCTCCATCAGCACCCTGCACGCACCGGGCTAGCTGCAGGCTGCTCCCTGTGCCCCACGCTTCCATTGCACACCCTCTAATCCGAGCAGGGCACTGAGGCTGTGCCTGCGAGCGAGGATTTTGCCTCCTTCCCCCACAAAAAGAGCAGCGCCAGCATCCCACAGCCCACTCACAGTATTGCATTATGCTTTGCTGCCCCCCTCCCTTTTTCAGGTCAGATACCCCGATCGATCGCCTCTCAGCTAACACTCCATTCTCTCAGACCAGCAGAGCCACAGAAATCCTTTCCCTCTCTGACCTTCAGGGCTGCACCACACCCGGTGGAGGGAGCAGCACAAAGGACGGAGCAGCACCGAGCTGCAGCCCTGCTTGCATGGCACACCTGAGCACACCCCCCCATCCCTTTTTGTTCTGCAGAACTGGAGCCCCCAGGGCAGGAATTCAGCTGGGAAACCTACAAAAGCAGCACATCCATCCCTGTTTCAAGGACGGCTTTCTAACCAAGTGTGTATATGACATACGTGATATTAAACAGTATTTTCCTCTGACATATTGGCACTTACACTGTTACCAGTTGGGTGCTCACCCACACTGCACCAAGGAGTGACGTGGGGCAACACCTCACCTCCGAGAGCCTCGCTCCAGAATTGCTCCAGATGCACTTGGCTTTAGTGCCAGGGGGGACACTTTGAATGAGAGCCATCTCGTTTTGGTTAAACAAAAGGAAATCAGGCAAGCATTCAGTGCTGTAATAGTTAAGATTTAATCTCATTAGCTCAATAGTGTACCGCAATTACAGCTATAAACTCAGATAACCACCAGTTTTGTTATCACTCAAGGACCGCAATTAAGCTGGATGCTGAGATGAGTGGCAGAGGATGGATGCACAGTACAACACTGTCCCTCCACAAAGCTGCACCTTTTGATGCATTTCCCTGCTGCACTTTCCATTTTTGAATCCCAGAAAGGAACACCAAATTCTGCCCAAATATCACCCGAAGTTCTGCAGCTCCCTAAGAACTGCCATTTCAATCCTCCTGCAGCTAATCCCCCTTTGCATCACACTTAACAAAACCCCGGAGTGCTGTGCACGAGCTGCACCTCCACTTGTCACCTCGAGCATCTGTTCCCCACCTCCACCTTCCCCCCAGACAGCTTCTTCCTTTCCATTTCATACATGGCTCTAAAAGCACAGGGAAAGCTTTGGTACGTCTTTTAGCCTAACCACGGTGAATTCAATCTAAGAGATTCTGCTAAAGGAACAGGGGACCGAATTTATTGGGCGCTGACATTTAAAGGGTGGGTAATCAAAGGGAGTGATGACTTCAAAAATTGAACATAAAGCAATAGGAACATTCACAAACACGACCTGACCATCACCACCACCCAGCACAGCACCCCGCACCCCAGGCTGTGCATCACACACACAGCTGCTGGCCACGGCCCTAAGCTGGTAAATTCATACCTCTGCTTGCACGCAAAGGACGGGAACCCAGCACACGGAATGGGACACTTCTAACATTCCAGCTGTAACAGCTGGGGGGCAAACACACAAACCCCAAGCAAACCCCAAGCAACGGCCCACAGTGCTGGACACCAGCACCAAGTGACAGCACCTCCAGGCAGCGGCAGCCACTGGGACGCATGAGAGCTGGGCACTGGGCAGAGCACTACTGCCCCAGCAGCAGAGGCTGGCACTAGCTGCTCGTGTTAAGAGCTATTACAACAAATCCATCGCAAACAAGTGCTACAGCAATACAGGGCAGCTGATAAAGAGGCATTACAGCAGTCACAGACAGCAGCGCCGTGCTGTTATCGGAGCCAGATAAAATAAAGCAGAATATCATCACAAGGCCCTTAGGTGTTCGGGAGCATCTTAACTAAAAGCATAACATACTCCCATCTCTTTCCTACTAAGCACAGGGTTTTTAAGCCACGTGAAGAGTCTCAACAGAATTAAAATAAAATGCCTACTGAAAGGCTATCTGTGCAGAACAATTCAGAGCAGCTCTGCAGGAAGACCATCACTGCAGTGTTTGCTCTAAGTGCCTTCTGTTGACACGCGGAAGGAGGACACCTCCCAGCAACCCGGAGCAAAGTTTGGATGACTGCAGCATGCTGAACCCACAGAATTCAGGCCTGCAGCTCCACGATCCCTGCTCTGCTTTCCCTCTCAAATCCTTCACCACGTTACATTCAGCAGCAAGGCAGGAAATGCTCCTTAGGGCACACAGAGCGTTGTGCTCAGCTCTCCTCTCACTGCTTCTGGTGACAATGCTGTCGGGCTCCCTCATTGCTTTCATCACACTTTAGTGAAGATCACGCTGGAAGAGACCAGGAAAAGCTATGGAGGAAAATTAAGAAGTAATTAACACCAGAAGTTTGGTTTTCGACCAGCAAAGCAGCTGCTAAAGGAACCAAAGACAGCCTGCATGAGAAAAGGCAGCAGGGTTAACCCTACCCCCAAACATCCCTTAGGACAACAGTGCCCAGTGCTTCCAGGACAGCTGCCAGCTCACAAAGCACTGCACGTTTAAACAAGCAACACCAGGGAGCAGTGGAAACGAAAGGCTGAGCACATCTGGGAACAGATGGCAAAACCTGGTGAAAGGCAGGATTTAAGATCAAAAGGAAAGCCCTTCAGCAGTCAGCTCGCTCCGAGGGCTGTCTCTCCAGCCTTCCTCACGAGCACGCTATGTTAATACACTCTAATTAACACTTTGTAAAGCGAACGAAGCTCGGTGCAACCAGCAAGCGTGCACTGCCGGATGCTGAACGAGCATCAACATATCGTCCTGACCTTGGTTTGTTAAATCCTCGAGGGGTTTTAATAACACAGCAGGCCCCTTCAGGAAAACACAACAAAACAAAACCTAGCAAAATAACAAAACGTCTTAACATTCACCGCTCGCGCTCCGGGTTTCATTGATTGCGTTGCCTCACGGAACGCATTATTCAGAGGCTGCTGCCCAGAGAGGCTGAGGGCACCGAGATCCATCCGGGCCCCATTTCTGGAGGAGAGCAGTTCGGGTACAGCACCGTCACGGACGGATCTCAAAACAAGGAGCGATTAAAACCGCACCGCTGTGACCGAAGCGCCCGCTCTCATTTCGGACCGAAATCAAGACGACACCCCGAGCCTCGTTTTTTAGGGGAACAATCCGCCACAAAGCAAGCATCAGCCGCGCCTATCGGCGACGCAGCCCGTCCGGAAGCACTGCAGCGCTCAGCACCACGGACCGGGGCACGGCTCCGAGGGGCGGCCGCGGCAATAGCGGCCCCGACGGCGCTCCCGAAGGCACGCGTGCAGCACGGCCTCCAGCGCAGCCCCGTCCCGGAGCACGGGGCTTTTCGCTCCCCCTCGCACACACGTTCCGTCTCCTCCTGTCCCAGCTCCCCCGGATGCCCGCACGCCGCGTTTACCTCCGTTGATGGGCACCGGGGTCACCAGCAGGCCCTTCACCTCCACCTTGGGCGAATCCTGCCCGTAGCGGCCGCGGTCGATCCGGAGCAGCGTGGGGCCGCCCCGCTCGGGGCTCAGCACCGTCACGTTGATGAGGGCCGTGTAGTACGACAGCTGGCTGCCGTTGTCGTCGGCGCCGGCCGCCCACAGCCAGCAGTGCCCCAGCAGCAGCAGCAGCGCGGAGCCTCCGCCGCTCCGCCGCCGCCGAGCCCAGCGCGGGCCCATCTTCGCGTCCCGGCGGCCGCGCGTTATCCCATCTGACAGCCCAGGAAAGGACAGAGACCGCGAACGGGCGGCGAGGGGAGGAGGAGAGCCCGGGCTCATGCCATGGGAGGAGCCAGGGAAGCGGCGGCACGTCCCAGCCGAGCGCGGCCCGCCGGCGGCTGCAGGAGCTCGGGGCGCTCGGAGCCGCTCAGGGCCCCGCGTTCATAGCGCTCGCAGCCCGCACCGGCCGAGGGAGGAGGAGGAGGAGGAGGAGGAGGAGAACGCAGAGGCGGCCCCTTCGCTCCGCACGGCTCCGAGGAGGCGCCGCCGCTCAGCACTCCGGCTCCGCCGCCCCGGCCGAGGGCCGCTGCTCCATGCCCCGCTCGGTACCGAAGCGGCCGCACCGCGCTCCGCTGCCGGCGCCTCGACTGCAGCCCGGCGCGGCCCGCACTGCGCAGGCGCGCTACGCCCCGCCCGGCGCCACGAGGGCGAGAGGCGGGGCTGTGAAATGTCACGCCCACAAGGAGGCGGGGCTAGATGGGGGCGGGGCCTCAGTAGGTGACGTCACTCCGGGCGTGGCTGGGCGCGGGAGGGCATAGGGGTGTGGGGTGGGGTGGGTCCCCGTGTCCCTGGGTCGGGGCCGCCCCACATTGCGTCCGGAGCTGTGTTGGGCTGCTCGATGGGGCCGTAGGGGATGCATGCGGTGCTAGGGACAGGCAGCGCATCCCGCAGCTCCCTAGCGCAGATGCCAGGTCTACAGCGTTGGCCATCTGGAAACACGCAACGTGGTTTAAAAGCACGTGCGAATGGTGCCGAGTGCGTGGGGCTGGGTTCGGGCTGCCCGCCCGGTGCTAAAGGGACAGCTCAGCAGCAGCACGGCTCCTGCGTCAGGATGTGGCTGCCACCGCCTCGTTCGGAGTTACTCATTTTCGGTGTGCTAAAATGGGAGATGTTACTGAGATGTTAATAAATACAAATCCTCTGAGATGCTGTGCAACAGGATGTGAGGCGTGACACTTCAACATCACTCTTACAAAAGGTTTGAGCTTCTTTGTGACCAGGAAAGCAACAACAGAACGCAACAGCCTTCGCAGGTTTTGAAAGGCAAATCATCTGAAAATTATTTATGGCAAAGAAAAAGCAGGCTGCGGGGCTGTGCGTTAGGACACGCTCCGAATTCCTGAACAAATAACCGTGCTGCTGTTCTTCTGAGATACAGTCTCCCTGGTGACTTCCCAGCTGCTCTGAGAAGCGCTGTGCTGTTCCCTTTGGAGGTTCTGTGGCACATCCCCTTGTGCAGCACTTAGCAGCATACGTGTGTAAGATAACACTCTAAAAGCACATTCTGTTTACTTCATTTAGCTGCGAGCAGCAGGTCTGAGCCTGTCCTTGGAGAGCCCTGTGTGGGTGCCAAGGCAGGCAGGACGGCCCGCCAGGCTGCGGCGGAGCTGTGGGATACACTACAGCCTGTGGTGCTGCAGAATCCTCCCAGATCTGCTCAAGAAAAGCTCTGTAGAAATGTCAGTACAATCCAGGAAGTGTTTCTGAAGCAGCAGCCGAACGTTCTGCTTCCACTTCTTTTTAATGTTGATGTTGGCAAATGTTGGGTGAGGAGCCACACATCACAACGGCCCCGCAGCATTGCACCAAACCTTTCCCCCCAGCTAGAGGAGCAACCGGAGTGCTGCCGGCATAGGGGCAGAGGCATGGCATGGGGACACCTCCCTTTCCCCACAGCATTCCTGTGCCAGCCCATGAACACTGGGACCATAGAATCATAGAACCATGGGTTGAAAAGGACCTCAAAGATGATCTACTTTCAGAGTGCAGGGCTGCCAACCACTAGGCCAGGCTGCCCAGAGCCACATCCAACCTTGCCTCGAATGCCTCCAGGGATGGGGCATCCACAACCTCTCTGGGCAATCTGTTCCAGTGCATCACCGCCCTCTGGGTGAAAAATTTCTTCCTAACATCTAAACTAAATCTCCCCTGTCTTAGTTTAAAGCCACACGTCCACCTGCATGGCATCCAGCACTCCCACGGGACTGTGCAGAGCACTTCCCCAGTCCCCGTGTTCCCATGGCTGCTCCAGGAGCTCTCAGCCATGCTGCCATCTTCCCGCCCCACGAGAGGGTCCACAGGGCGAGGTGTGTCCCCAGGGTGCTGAGCAGGACTGGGAGAGATGGTAACCAACGTGTGTCCGGCTTCGTCACGAGGAAAGGCTGAGTTTCATCCTGGATGGAAATGCCACAAAGCCCAGCTGTTTCCTTGAGGATGTGGCACACGCAAGGGGATGCAAAAGTAAAAATAATAAAGCCAAAATGAAGTTAATAGCGTGGGGCTGGCTGGCTGGAGTCAGGCCCAGCAGCACCCGCGGGCAGCGGCCTCCACAAAGCACAGCACGGCGCCAGTTATGACTTTATTCATGTTCACATTTAGATATTACAACAGAACTCTTAATGACAAAGGATAACGAGTACGATAGGAGGAGAGGAAAGAAAGCAGTGTTCTAACTGGTTTGATATATAACCGCCAGCTTCCAGACACGGGACTCAACAGGAGCTATGAGAACTCACATACACTCACCAGTAAGAGAAATTCGCACATGCAACACCCAAACACTCACCCACAACACACACAAACCACACTGCTGTACTCACACACAGCCCATGCTGTAAGCTACTTGCTCGGAGGCCAGCCCACTGAAACATCCAATGCTGCTGCAGTGACGACAGGTACCAGGATAAAATATCGTGCTATAGATGAAGCAGTACTTGATACACAGGTTTTTCTTCAGAGACACATGTGCATTTGCAAGTAGGGGCGAGATGCTTTGTTTTCACGAAGGAGGAATGTCCTCTCAACACCAACACTTTGTAGCGCAGACCCAGAACGGTCATTTTAAACTCAAAGGATGGTAAATAGCTTCAGCTGTGAGTTCCAGTAAAAGGCCCAAACCAAAGCAGTGTGCACCGTGCACTGAGCAGGCACAAACACTGAACCTGGCTTTTAGAAGGTGAAATATTTTCTCGTTGCTGTGGAAGGACAGACAACACCACGGCCTCACCTCAAACCAGAACAAACCCACTTCGTTTTGTGCTCACATTTATCCGAAGGCTGTACAAAGATGCCAGGAATAATGCAAGAGCGTGGGGAAGAGTTTCAGATTTGTACACTCCCATTTCAGTGTTGTTTTAAGAGATCAGAAGTACAATTGTCTCAACAGCTCTTCAGTATCCCACACTGCAGTTGTTGTTCATCACTGGAGTGTCTGAAGAGGATCCAGCGTGTGCTTGTGTTAAGCTGCGTTGTTCATGCAAGGCTGCTGGCACCAATACAACAGGATTTGATTCTTCCCCCCCCATACACACCTCAAGATGGTGTAAAATAGAGAAAATAAACTCCTATGGGGCTGAATGATTTGAATATTTAGAATCAGATGTCACTTCAGCTCTTTCCCCAGCATGAAGCAGGGGATCTTTAACAGCAGCTCTAATGAAGTAGCACTTCTCCACAGTGATGCTCGTGTGCAATTTGCACAGAACCTAAAGCCCTGGTGCAGCTGTCCCAGGGGGCTGGGGGTGCTGACAGGTCCGGAGAGCTGAGCCAGGATGCACGGGAACCTCCATCTCATTTCTGCTGCAGAACCCTGCCAGTGCCTTGCAAGCACTAGTACGTTTTTAACCCTCATCTGCAGCTTCTTTGGAATACTACTTTTCAGATTAATTCACAGACATTTCTTGAGCCTCCTCTCAGCTGGGGCAGTGTTTCTGGGCAGAGAACTATTTATGAAGCACTGGAAACAAGAGAATGGGGGTTTTGTGGTGGCACATCACCCAGAGAGCAGCCTGAATTTAGCTCTGCGGTCTGTCACCTTCCACCCGTGTAAGTCCCCAGCACAGGGCACAGCCTTCCTTCTGCCAAGGGAACCACCGATGAGAAAATACAGGGCAAGATGAGGTCAGGAGAATTTGGCCTGGCCTGCACCCTGCTGGCTGTCCTGCTTCCCTGGCCTGGCTCTCCCGCATCTCCTGCCAGAAGCATTCTTACTGAGTCATAACAATTACTTAAAGATGCTTAAATTCCTGGCAACTTTGGGGGCACCAGTAGAAGTCGGGGAATCAACTGTCACACACAGTTTCAAATTCCATATCCTGAGCCAGCTTGGCTCCAGCTAGTCCAGTTTTGTGCCTCTAATTGCCATGGAAATCACAGCCACGTCCTCCTGCTGACACGGGATGGGAGGGGAACATCAGATGCTCTGCAGACGTTAGGGAATCTGAATGACAGCCATGCGTTTCCCATGAGCTAAATAAATCTCCCCCATTACACTTGTGCAGACAACTATAATTACGATTTGAGAAAGTCATCTGTAACGACTCGTCCTGACACGTCAGGAAACACATAATACCTTCTGTAAGAGAAATACGGTTTTGGAAAGCAGTACATCTGATAGAAAACACGATTTTAAAAGTCCAAACTCTCGCCTCTGTGCAGAGGTGTGGCCTGCGTGCAGAAACTTCCCAGTGCTGAAATGTCCCCATGCAAGGAGCTCTGCCAGCCACTGGCGTGTGGGGGAAGACGACAAGCTGTTCAGACAGCCTCTGCACCCAGACTCCTCTGGTGGTGATGTAACAGCTCTGTGGCTGAGCTCTTGGATTACAAACAGGATGGAAAGAAGCAGGTGGAAAGCAGTGAGGCAGCAGCACAGAAATGATGAGAGGGGCTGTGGAGGTTCCCCAGAGCCTGTGGTATCTTTTAGAAACAAAGGGCCCAAGTGATGAGATGGCTCCTTAGCAAATAAATGTTATTCAGTTGTCCAGAGACAGCTGCACCGTGCCAGCAGCTCTGCAATATAAACTGGAGAAGACTCTATGGGGCAGAGAGTGCCTCCTCTGAGCCAGGGTGGCAGGAAAGGTCATGGTGCAGAGTGGTCCATCCAGGAGAATGAGGGCTTGGGCCCCAGCCAGGTGCTGCCCTGAGTGTGCTCAGTGATGGCAGCACACCAGGGGATGCAGCCCAGGGCACCTCATTGCTGGAGCTTTGTTCCTTCCATTGTTTCCAAAACTCTCACAGCAACTTGAAAATAAACATTTCACTCCCTACCACTTAGATCCTTTTCCTTTCAGCAAACAACACATTTTCACTCTATGTTCAGAGGCCAGCTGAAATTAACACAGCTTTGCTTTAATTCCTTATTTGAACAACAGATGATTTCAGTGCTGCTCTGGGAGAAGGGGAAGGCAAGAGCAGCAGACCTGTGAGCACAAAGCTCCCAGCACAATGAATATAAAGCCCTGCTTCACACAGGGCCTGTAAAGAGAGTTGCTGCTCATCTCACTGGGAAGACTCCAACCATCAGCTGACGCCTTGATGGCTGTGTTGACATGGCTAAAAAATCCCTGTGATAAGGCAGAGTGACAGGTCCCCCTCCAGCAGAGATGAAAGGGGCATGGGTGTTGCTTGCAGAGGAGATGGAGAGGCAGGTGTACGCTGCCACCTACCCACTATGAAGTGTGCACAAACCTTTACAAAGATCCCTTGGGATCTCTCCATACACCTCTTCAGAATGTCCTGCTCTTGCTGCTAATACCACCAGGGATTTCTTGTCTTTGATTCTGCTCTGCAATTCAGCAGCTGACATCATGAGGAGAGGAGGAGGAAGTGATCCAAGGAAAAACAGTCAGGCTGCACACCAGGAAGAAACTTGAGACTAAGACAGATCTATTTATATCTGACCTGAAATGGGCTTTCTGAATGGGAAGCTGATCTGAGCGGAGGCTGGATGCTAGGCAGAAGGTGCTGTAGTGCTGAACACAGGCACACAGTTGCCAGCACAATGAATCTGTTTGAGCCACAGAAATAAAAGAAACCCGAGGGATCAGCAAGGCACTCTGTCCAGTCCCAGCACACAGAAGTTGCAGCTGGAGGTGCTGTGTGGGCCATCGCGCTGCGGTTCCGAGGACATTGGTGTTCCCCATCTGTTCGGGGTGGGTTCGCTGCTGGGGTTGGGTGTAGGTTGGTGGAGAAGCTCTGAGTGACCCTGATGATGTGCCTGCAGGGTGAGAGAGGGGCTGCCTCGGCAGGGTGCCTCCAGGGCCTGGTGCCATTAGTACTGCTCGGAGAAGAAGGAAGTGTGGAGAGTGGGGGGACTGGCCCCCTCTCCAGGTGGGGTGCAGCTGCCGTCCTCAGAGTGTTCTGACAGCTCCCCGTATTCACTGTTGTAAAAAGTCTGGCCTCCAACCTGGGATCCATACGACGGCCGACATCTGCCCCGCAGCTCTGACTGTTCCGCCGACAGCTCTGCAGTTCGGCCGGGCCCTTTACTGCTGTGAGGGAGAGACACAGAAGGTCAGTCTGAGCCCTCCTGGAAACCTCCATCCTGCTCAGAGAAAACCCGTCTGCAGGAAACATCATCTGCTAATGCACGGGACAGTGGTGGGGTCAGGAGTGGATCTACATCTCTGGTTCAAGGCACAATAAATGATCTTGCTCTAAACCTAAGCACAGCCCATATATGCATTGTGACAACTCTGTACGTAACCCAGCCGCAGTTATTTCACCTCTTCTAGATAGCTCTGGAAAGCCCAGGAAAGGGTTGGTACCCCAGTGAGCAGGTAGAGATGAGAGACATCACCTCAATTTCTCCTAGACCTGGCAGGAGTAACAGGAGCTGATACAAACCAACAGCCAGGATGAGGGAAAAAGAAATCAAGGAAGGTGACATGGAAGGGAAGCAGCAATCCCATCTCTGTGCCTGCCAATACCAAGTGACTGGCAAGAAGTCACAAGAGCAAGGGCAGGGACATATTCAGGGAGAGGCTTAAGGGCATTGTTTCCTAGAGGATGGGACATTAGGTAGCCCACAGTGTAGGAGACAACAGGGAAATGCCTCAGGGAAAAGAGGACAAGGACAAGAAGCAGGAGATGGTCTGATGCAACAGAGAGGCCACAGGGATACAGGTAAGGGCAAGGAAAATGACTGGCCCGATCTGATGTTGGAAGGGAGAGAGAGAGAGGAAGAGGTCTGGGACTGCATTAGCCTGCACATGTGCTGACACAGCCCACACAACACACTGTCAAAGATCCCAGACTGCTCTGGCACCAAGCAAAGATGAGCAGGATGTGTTCTCACTCAGAATCTAAGCTTGGTCAAGCACATAACCACCCATAACATCCTCAGCCCTGAGAGTTCCAGGCTTAGCATCAGTATGCAGGATGTCCTAAGGCCTGCACCATGCCTGCCATGCCACATCTGTAGCACGTGGATCAGAGATGAAGGAACCTTGGCAGGGCTGGGGAGAACCCCATGGAGGTGGCAGCCACAAGGCTTCAGTGTGCCCCATGTGCCACTGCACCAGAAAATTTCAATAAGCAATGAAAGCCCTTTTAATACCATAATTCCACTAAACCTTGTTATCTTAGTGGACACCTTTTCCAGCCTTATGTAATAAGTGTTTGTCTGTTGAACGGGCATAGTTTGTATTTTTAAAACCTAAGCAGGCTGCAGGTCTGTTCTTTATGCATTTTGCCTCTCAATAATGAGTGTGCAGGGATTTCTCTGGCTCTGAGCCCACAGTCCTGCTGCCGCTGAGAGCCCCAAGAGGCATACCCTACAGGGAGACAAGAGCTTTCTCCTTGCCTTGCTGTGTTTGGCAGCAGAGAGATCTGAGTGGCTAGACTTAAGGAGTACCTGAATCCACCTTCTTTTCTGTGTCGGTTTTCTATCCTCTCAAATTCCTCAGATGCCAGAACCATCCCACTGTCTGTCTGATTGTCCTGCAAGGAAGAAACAGGAGTTATCAGTAACATCCCTGTCAACTGATCAGACAGGGAAGGGAGGAGGAATCGTTCAGGAGATGAGATCATATCTATCTGTGATGGGAAAAAAAGGGAGTATGGGCATTTTACTTCCAGCAAGAAGCTGGAGCATGCTGGTGATATTTTTAGGTGCCTTTTAAAAACAGCACATTCAAAGGTAGGATTTGTGTGTGCAGTTCAGCATTACTTTGGGGAAAAACAGAGCGCTCTCTGTCCGGAAGGTGCAGTACCACGAAATCTGAGAGGTGAGATTTTCCTCTGAGACTACTAGTAATGATTTAAGTTCTGCCACCATAGGAGATGTAAGGACCAGACCAGTTCACAGAGGCTCCTGCTGCATACTGCGGTGTAGGTCAGCACAGAGGAGCTCCAGGACAAGCACTTTGGACTTATCTAGTCATGGCTGGATTTCAGTATGCTTAACCCAGCTATGTTTACAGATTTGAGAAGGGTGAAAAGCAGACTCAGATTCTCTGAGATCCTTTACAGACCTCACTTGCAGGTCTATCTCACAGTCAGACAAGCTGTGCTATAGAGAAACTTCCATCTGCCAGGTGGGGAAATGCATGTATGTAGGACTGGATGGACTGAACAGAACAGCACAGAGAGGCTGACATTAGAAGAGGTCTTCCTTCCATGACCTTAACAGCAAAGGTGTCAGGAAACAGCTGAACGTTTCTTTGCCCCCTGCCCAGCCCCACTCAGGTGCCACTCACCGGGTGTGCCTTGTACATTGTATGTGTCATGGGAAACTCTTCAAATGTCTTTATCCTGGATGAACACCTGATCTGATTTCCTCCCGTCAAACAACCAGGGAACGAGACGCAGTTGTAATATCTACTGACAGAAGCACATGGTATTCAGTAAAGCCAACAGAGCCAACGTCCTGAATAAACAGGAGCTGAACTCAGCTTCCTGCCCCTGCAACCTCAGTGTGCAGGGAGGTAGGTGAACCAAATGGTGGGTGTGGGGAGGAGGGTGGTGACACCTTAGGCCTCTTCTCCCCTTACTCCTGCAGTGGGGAGCACCCAGACTGGGCGATGGCCATGATGACTTTGGTGGGATGTGATGCTGTGACAGTTTAGCTGGAAGCAGGAGGAATGCCATAGGCTAAGACATCAGGGGCTGCTATTCACCAGTACAGGAAAGTAATTTTGCTTTTATAAGCATGATGCTACAGCCTAAGTGCTTGGATCACACCTGATCATCTGGGACTTTTCCAGCTTCTCGCTACTGGGTTCTCCCCATATCCCTCAGGCTCCCTTATAGCTCATGCCAATAGCTGCTACTGGGCTCCTTCAGCCCTTTTCAGAGGGGATTCACCTTGCTGCTAGGTTGTGGCAACGTATCCTCATGTCAAAGTCCTCTTCATCTGAATTTTGCTGGGCAGAGGAAGGCACCTGGGAGAAACCATCATCTTCTGAGCTGTGAGAGTCATTCAGAGGGATGTAATCCTTCCCTTCCTGGTAGGAAGAACAGTGAGTGGCTTTACAAGGAGGGGAGGTCTTTCCTGCAAAAAAGGGCTCTACACAAACAGAAGCTGTCAGAGCTGGGCAGGAACATTCCTATTAGGTCTCTTGTTTCTCTCAAGCAAAATATTTGACTAGAGATTTCTGTGCCCTCTGAGTTATGAGGCTGCAAGTGCTGCAGTTGCACGGAGGTGTGGGTGAGTAGGAAAACAACTCAGACTGACAATACCTACAGTTCTCTAGCCAACATGGACAGAGCACCGTGCTCTGTGGGAACAAACAACTGGCTTAGTTTTGCCTGTGCTGGGATACGGTGCTGAAAGGTTAACATCAGAGGAATAGGATGGGACAGTACTCATTTTTAAGCATTTGGTAATCTTCTGAAATGGAACATCCAGAAAAAAAATTAAAAGCAGAGCTGCACACTTGTCACAGGTAAAAGAGCTGGCAAGTTGCCACACGGTGGTAATTAGTGAGAGTTTCTGAGAATTATGTATATCTGATTTCTGTAATGGAACAGTTATTTGGTTCGTATGGCCCTGACATTTAGATCAGAAGATAGAGTTTCAGAAGCCCTGGTGAAGCCCTGGTTTTCATTATGCAGCCATGTGGGAGGCAGGAGTGCCAGGGCCTTGAGTCAGCTGAAACATTTCAAATAATCATCTGGAGATTAGGATGGAAATACCAGAATGATGACTGAGAGGACACTTGCTCTGCAAGGATTGGAACTATATTAGGATGCAGTGAGAAGGCTACTGCAGAATTGTTATCTCCAGCACCCCTGAGTGACAGACCTGGAAACACTGTGTTAAGCCTTGGCCTTCACAAAGACTTTACACTGGCTAGAGAGTCAGGGAAGGGCACAGTATGGGAGCTAGCTGTCCAGAACTGAGCAGAGACACAGAGAGGTTTTCACCTGTTGGACATTCTCCTGAAGAAGGTTCCCCAGTATCTCCACCAGGTCCGAGAAAGTTGGTCTCTCCTTGGGATCACCATGCCAGCAGCTCAGCATTATACGGTAACTGACAAGAAGAGGTGATGGTTTTATGTTACAGAAATCCCCTTTTACCTCACTCTGCAGCTTCCACCCACGTGGTTCCTGCTGGAACAGTGTGTATCTGCACTGTGAAGAAAAGCTTGGTATGCAGCACATTGGGCATGGGCCCTGTAGACCTACTAGAAGGGGATTCATGTGTGTTGAATACAACTGCAAGCTCAGACAGAGCCAATTTAGACACCTCAGATACACTCAAGAGTGGGAAAGCACACTACCCATTTACAAAGTGATCCCATTGTGGTTATGCAAGGAGTTTGGTGTTCCTAGATAGCTCTGTCCTGCATATGCACCCATCTGGATTACCCTCCAGGCAGCCACCAGGTCTCTTCACTGGGTGAAAGATCTCTGCAGTTGCCTGCCCTGCCCTGAGATCCACGAGGTTTCTGACTCACATTTCTGCAGTAGCATACTCTGGAGCCCTCATCCTGGTACCGTCTTTGAGCCTCTGGCAGAACTCCTCATTGATCTGGACTCCAGGGTATGGAGATGCCCCTAAAAGAGGTTTGAAGAAGGGTGAGAAAGTGGGAACATGAAGTGTGCCATCAGGAAACAGTCCTTGTCCCGAGACAAGGACTTCCTCCTAAAATGCACAGCCCACATCTTGGATGCTGTCCAAGACAGGTTCTTCTGCCTCAGTAATAAGGAAGCTGCCTCCCACCACCCTGTTCCTTGGTGGATATGGCTTCTGTATTTCTTTTGCCCACACTGAAGTCCTTCCCATCACACCGGAGACATGCTTCAGAGACAAGGGCCTCATGCACAGACTCATCCACCACGATGCTAGGTGGCACAAAAGCCCCTGTCTGCTTCACCACCACATGGTCCTCATTAGCACTCACCCAGTGAGAAGATTTCCCAGAGGAGGACCCCAAAGGACCAGACGTCGCTCTGGGTAGTGTAGACCTTGTCAAAAATGCTCTCTGGAGCCATCCACTTCAGTGGGAGACGGGCCTGCAGGAGGGAGAGGCAAGGCACAACTGTTCATTCACCAACCAGAGACAACAGCCCTGATCCTCTCTCCATGGAAGAGTGGAGGTTTGGTGAGACCAGAGGAGGGATAAAGACAGTGGAAGCATACAAAGACAGAGGAATGCTGATGGGCTGAGAAGCAGAAGGAAGGAGACAAATCTGGAGGTGGTGAAGGACTGCACCTCCACCATTGGACCAATGGTCCCTGTTCCCAGACACACATATGGTTCCACTCCTGCCTTTTTCTATTTTCTTTAGTTTAGTCCATCCCCAAGATGGTACTCACACTGCCTTTCCTGACATAGTCAGGGTCCTTGTAGATGTCTCGGGCCAAGCCAAAGTCACAGATCTTTACCACATTGTTCTCTGACAGCAGGATGTTGCGAGCTGCTAGATCTCTGTGGATGCACTGAAGGCACACGAAGAGGAAGAGGCAAAATCAGAAGGACAGGAACCACCATCATAAAGTGAAGCATATTCCCTTCCCCTATTCTTCCCTTGCCAACCTGAGTTGTAATGGGGAAACTAGGGAGGTGAGGAGGAACTAAAAATGCAAATTTTAAAAGGAGATAAATAAGGAGAAGATGGAATGCAAGACAGCCAAGTTCCCATCTTTGTATGTCTGTGGGCAGCCCAACTGGGTCCAGGGTTTCATAGTAAATCACAAAATGAGCTCACAAAGAGGTATGTGAAACTGGAAACAGCAAGTTGAAGAGACTGGTTATCCATGGGAGCCTGTATATATACATACACACATGCTCTATGGCTCTGTGATTACACCAACAGATCACACCAGGCCTTCTCCTGTCAGGCACAAAAGAAGAATAGAGAATGGGAAAGGGTGTGCTCACCTTTCGGGATGCCAGAAACTCCATGCCACGTGCTACCTGGAAGCTGTAGCAGATCAGATCTTCCATTGTCAAGGGACTTTGCCACAAATCATCCACTGTCCAGGAGTACAAGAACACAGTTAGATATTGAGTTGTCTTGTGTCATCCTTTCCTCTCTCTAGGATTGCAGGATACAAACAGCCCCTGGGTGAGATACAGCTAGATAGTTCTGTAGGGATGGAAGGGACTCTGAAGGCCAGATCAACATTCCTGCCCTAGGTAGGACCCACTGAGAAACCCCTTCAGTTCATCTTTCTTTAAGTAAAAAAAAAAATCTGAAGTAACTTAGTCATTCCTTTAGAGTTTCTAAAGGCCATTAGAAGAGACAACAGATGAATATAATAGCCCTGTTGAGGGAATTGCCACACAACAGTGGAGTGATTAGCTCTGAGGATGAGTCCCAGCTGCCTAATGCTGTACCCTAACCCATCACCCAGTTTAAGCAAGTCTAACATCTTCTTGTCAAGCTAGGTGAGGTATTACCTTCCTGGATTGGCTGTGCTGTCTGGCCCTTGTGCATCAGAAAGCGGTTGAAGATAGCACTGTCACTGGTCCCAGATCGACTCCTTCTGTCTGCTCTCACTGCCTCCACAATGGACTGGACCTGAATACGCAGCCTGGGAGACTTCTCCTGGCAAGAAGATCACAACAAAGACCTCAGCAGACAACACACACTGCAGCCCCTGTACCCACGAGCTGCACACTCTTATCCTGCTCTTAGACTGTAATTCTGGCCTGGAAGCATCTATCTTCCTCTGCAGAAAGAAATTTCTTCCCTGATGTTGCATGTGAACCAGCATCACTGAGTAACATACTGCTACACAGAGGGTGCCTTTTCCTCGCTGCTAGATTATGCTCCTGAATGCATGTCTTCCTCCCCTAGCCATGGGGCTGTTCCTAGGGATAAAGGAGGTTACTTACCCTGTAAGGACTGAATCCTTCTCGCTTGGTCCGCAGGTAATTGGAGAGGTTGCCATACTTGCAGAACTCAACAATAACCATGAGTGGACCTAATGAGAAGAAGCCAAAGGTCAGGGGAAGAGATAAGGATTTGGAACAGTCAGAATTTGCCCTGATTCATGTTATATCAGTCTTGCTGTGGCACCAGGGCTAGGCACACACATCCCCACGTTTCCCCACAGTCACAGATATGTCCAGAAAAAATGGCACAGGGGATGAGCAGTGATCTCTGGGAGGAGGCTCAGCCTGTTTCCCTGTGATATTTACCATTGGGTTTGGTACAGGCACCCAGCAAATTCACCACATTGAGGTGGTTCCCGATGTGAATGAGGATTTTCAGCTCTGACATCAGTGCCTTGTGCTCACTTGCAGTAGCTCCTTCTGGAAACACACAAATCACATCATGATGATGGCTCCTCACAGATTTTTCTCTTCCCCTTGTCACCCCCTCTTAGCACAGTGATAATGTGTGTCTTGCTGGAGACTGCAATCCCCAAGCCTCAGTACATTTTGTTATTGAATATTTACAAATTAAATGGCAGAGCCTTGTCTGGAGCTCCCAAGATCCCTGCTGTAATGCAGGAGCAGGGGTACAAAACAAAAACACAACCTGCATCCAGCACATTTTTCCTTCTGATAGCTGTGCAGGTAAAAAGATCACTTGAGGGTTACATACAGATGCACATGTTTGAATCTCTGCCCTTTTGGCCTCCAAGCAGGGATAACGAGCTGTAAAACTGTTTGAAGGAAAATTAGAAACAAAAAGACATTTAAGTCTTTTGATTGTGACCGAAGAGAGGCCTATCTCAGCTCAAGCACAGGAGGTCTTATAATTCCTTTCCAATAGCAAGTACAGGGTTGTGCTCCTGCCAGCTCTCTACTGCATTTTCTCTCTGAGCATCTAATTCACACCAATTCTTGCTCCTCTGTTTCACCCTCAAGATGCATTCTCTGGTTTTATGTGCATTTTTCATATTTTCCTCGTATACATTTTACTTTATTTGGAGTTTGCAAATCTAGTCGGACAAAGAGAGAAGCATCTTCCTGAGCAGCAGCTGATGTAAGAGTCATGCCTCAAAGGACTGTAAAACAACCTAGTATGACCAGGCTTCCCTCTGCTACTGCTGTGCTGATCACCTGTACACTTGCAGTGTAAGTGCTGCTGAGCCATGCCTCATTCAATTTCTACATACAGGTCACCACAAACTGCCTTGACATTTTCTTGGTTGCTAAATTACAGGATAATGTTCTGGATGCCTGTTCAAAAGCATGGCTATGTTTAAAATCTCACTCTGGACTGACCAGAGCTCAGCGTGCTTCCCTACTCAGCTGAACCTTGCCCATAAACACAGGAATGTTTAGAAGGCAATAAGGAGCAACACTTCCTTTAGTGGCTTAGCAGAATGGGTCTCTGGATTCTTTTTCATCCACTGAGACAGATCTCATTCTTTGCCTTTTCAGGCAGCTAAATTCCCTTGAAAGCTGAATTTCCTAAGTTCCTGCTCTACCACTTGCCTCCCAGTGCAGCTGAGTGAGGCTAAAGCATCCCCGAGGGAAGGCCATGAGGATCATCTGTGTTGAGGCCAAGAAGCCATATATTAAAAGACTGGCACCAGCTCCTCTCCCTTTGCTCAGTGCTGGCTCAGGCAGAAGCACCAGTGCTTGTGGGAGAGAAGGCATTTGCTGAGGCTCTGGAAAATATTTTATGCCAAAGGGCAATCGTTTACAAGGTAGACTTTCCTTGGCATCCCTTGCATTCACATGGACTGCGTATTCTACTTGGCTCTCCACATACCTTTCAGCATTTTGACTGCTACGGTCTCACAGCTGTTACTTTTATTGATCCCAAATGCTGAAGCTTCCACCACCTTCCCAAAGGCACCATGACCCAGGACTTTACCTATGAGCAAAGAGAAAGGCACTGTGAAGGAAGGCAGGTGCAGCATGGAGAATGGGGCAAAAAAGCCTTACAGGAAACCAGAGGAAGAAGAAAGAAAAAGAATCATAGAGGAAAAGGAAGGAGTGCAGTATGTGCCCTTCCCAGGTGGCTGCTTGCTTTGGTGGTGAGAATAACAGAAAGGATGAAGGGAGGAACTGAGACAGAGCTGGCATGGACAAAGTGGAGGAAGGAAATGGCCCTGCTGCAAGGAGGGGCTGTTTGTTGCCCTCAAACAGAACAAATGGGAAAGGTAAATACAACACCTTGCAGAAGAACAGACAGGGGTCAGGTCACTGCTCTGTGCCTCAGAGGCAGCTTGCAGCCCCTATAATCTTCCCAGACAGAGGGAAGAGATTGCAGGTGGGTGTCACAGCATGGGGGTATCCTGGTCCTAAACTCAGGGTATTTCCTGTGAATTGGGCTGTTTTGCCCTCATTGTGTAAGAAATCTGGAGGGTGAGTTCCAAGGGCCAGTGGGAAGCCCTGCATGCATGACACGGTGGCAGGGATGGGGCTCAGCTCACCCAGGCGCAGGCGGTCTCGTGGGAATTCCCACTTGCTGGAATCATAGGGCAGGTACTCGCACTGCTCCTCCAAGGGCACCTCACCAGGGTCCATGATGATGGAGAGGTAGCCGGTCTTGATGTCTGCATGGGCAGGCTGCAGGAATCACCAAACACAGTGGGTGAGAAGATATCTCCTTTGCCTGCCTCGACCTGCTTTCCCCTCGCAAAGGCTTTCCCATGTCCCCATCTTTACTGCAGCCCTTACGTACCCTGTCTTTGGTTGACTGTCAGAGTACTTGGAGCACTACTCAATGACTTACTCTCAGCAGGCTCTGTCACACAGCCCCATACAACAGCAATGGGGCTGCCCCAAGCCCCACCGAGCCCTCTCCCCTACCCCAGAACAGAGACAACCACATACCCTTTTGATGTTACAGAAGATGAGGATAAGGAGGATCCAGAAGAAAACAGCGATGACCCCAGTCCCAATCAGGATGACAATCTCCACATTGGTCTTGTCATCAGAGCCTGTAAGATGGGAGGGAAATTGCAGACTGAGAAAAGGATTGGCTATTTCTTGGGACCTGCTTCGTGATGTGGGGAGACAAAGGAGCTGCGGGTTGACACTCTCCAAACAAAACGTGCTCTGGATTACAGATGCTCTCAGGGCTTTCCCTGACACCCTGCAGCCTGGCATCACAGGGAAGAGGCATGGGACTTCAGACACACTCCTACTCGGATGCTTCCATCCCTAAAGTGTGTTGTGGCTGCTGGTACCTTCTACAGAGACACTAGCCGAGGAGTTCACACAGCCCTTGGCATTGCAGACACTGCACAGGTAGAGTCCAGCATCCTCCTCCCTCACTCTCTGAATGCTCAACCTCTGGTTGAAGTCTGCCAGATCGATTCCTGTAAGGAAAGAAGGGTTATGGTGGTCACTCACAAGGAAAGGGGATTGAACTCATTCAGGAAAAAAAATAAGGCTCCTATTTTTTAGCCTGTTCATTTTAGATGGCAGAATTAAACTGCACCAGTGAGTGGAGGCTCTGCCCTTTGGCTTAAGCCTCCAGAACTACTGTGGAAGGGCCTTCCTCAGGTAGTGCATGGAGGGAACAAAACCCCACAGACAAGGAAACAGTTCCTGGGCAGTCCAGCTGGTGTACCAAGCTCTGCTTGCCTCGAGGACCTGTTCCTTTTCCCTCTGCCATGTGCCTAGATCCTTCCCATATTCCCATATAATGGGATCTGGGTCAGTCCCCACATTAGCAGAGATGCCTGGCACTGAGCTGAATACAAGAAGAAAAAGGATACAGCTCTCCTTGCTGTTCACATGAATGTATATATGCACACAATGTTGGTCCAGTCCCTAGGGCACAGGCTTGTCCAGTGAGAGCACATCAAACCAGGGCAGAACATGATTAAAACCAGAATTGAGGCAATTCAGAGAACGGGCTCCTTTGCCTGGACACAGCAACTCCCAGCACCCAGCAGCACTCAGCTCACTATTCGCCAGACATGATCCATCTTTGATCCATCCCCAGCCCATTGTACCTGACACTTCTTCCACCAGTTTCTCATCTTTGTACCAGCTGATGTCAGGGACGTGGTTGCCATCCACCTTACAGCGCATCTCTATGGAATCGCTGACGTTCACCCAAATGTCTGTCAGGTTCTGCTTGAGGCGGGGGATCTCCAGGGCTGGAGGAGCAGCACAAAACGGATTGATCAAAAGAATATCTGCATTCGTGGGGGACTTTGGGTCTCTAACCCTTGCTGGAGGGTGTCTTGGGACCCAGCTGCCTTTGCCACCTTGAGTTTAGCTTGCATGGCTTCCCCCAGGGATGGACTGGAAAGCTGACTGCAGCAAGAGTACCAGCAGCAAGTCACTCCCACCTGCCCTGCTGACCCTCACCCTGCACAGAGATGTATTTCTTGTGGCAGTGCTTCTCCCGGGTCTTCCTGTTCTGCACCTCACACACGTAGTCTCCCTCCTCGCCCAGGGAGATGCTGGGGATGGTGAGCAGCAAGGTGGCGTCATTGGAGTCAGGCTGAAAGCGGAGCTCGCCCTGCATCTTGGTTGCATAGTGGTGGACATTCTTGCAGTCCAGCACCAGGGGGTTGCCCTCCTCATCGTGGAGCTTGGAGAGGTTCAGACGATACCACTGCAGATTCTCATAAGTGTAGTTGTCCGCATTGCAGCTCAGCTGTAGGTCCTGCCCCTCTATGGGCTCTTCTGAGGGCTGGGATTCGATCTCAAATCCATCTGGAATGGCTTTTGGGAAGGAAATGAACATGTGAATGACTTTTCTTGGCTCAGCTGCCAGATACAATGAAGTTGCCTCCCTGGGCTCAGCTCTCTGTCCACTGTCCTCTGCCAGGGTAAATGAAATCCACACTAGAGCCTGTAACGTGCAAGCTGCAAGCAACTGACAGCTGCAGCTGAGCAGGCACTAATGGCTGTGTTGAAGCCTCAGGGTCAAATTAAGATGGGTCACAAGTGAAACAAGTCTAGGAGGTCTGAATGTGGCTGTTCTCAGTCCACTTTGCTGGGCTCTGGCTTCTCAAAATCTGGCTTTCTCCCGACATCAAAATCCAGCAGGGGCCATGCCCAGGGCTGGGGCCAGAAGGACCCTGCCTGGGAGCAGGGCTGGCAGTGCCACTAGAGGATGCTCTTGGACCAGGCTCGTCCCCAGCCCAGCATGCTGCCTGGGCCAGCAGGACCTGTCACAGCCACACCAGCTTATCTCCACATCTGTCTGCACTATTTGCCGCCAGAACTCCAAGCTCTTGTCACTCAGCAGAAATCTAGGGCAGCCCTGATTTCCTGATGGCTTCCTGGTCACTGTTCAAGGTGCTGTGTGTGAATGATGACACCTGGCAGATCTAGGAGCTGCTTGTTTCAGGCAAAGGGCCCAGGTGGCACTGGTAGAGGGGATGTCCTCAGTACTCACTTGTCACATAGAAGTAGATCAGCCTCTCATCTCGACCCACTTTGTTAGAGGCAATACACTTGTACATGGCTGAGACGTTGGCCTCCTGGATGGCCAGCTTGCTGACTGTCTGGTGGGAGAAAAGAGAAGTAGAAGAAGTTAGGAAGGGTGAGAGAGAAAAGTAGGCTTGGTGCTGCTCTCTGGCAGACAGCCCTGTGCAGTGAGATGCCTGCTCCGTGGGCTCAGATGACCTGCTAGCACTCCTTTTATCCATAAGTGGAAATCAGACTCAAGAAAGCATCCCAGCTTTCACTACTTCATCCTATTATCTTCTCCCTTTAAATTCCAAGTGTATATAGACATGATCCTAAAAGCTTTCTCATCTTTCCTTCCAGCAAGACTTGTCTAAGACTGGGCACGCAGCCTGGCTGCTGCCCTGGGAGCACAGCTCCAGGAGATGCTGCCTCCAAAGGAGCCAGGAAAGGCAGCTGGGGAGCATGGCTGCTCTCCTCCCAGCTCACACTGCACACACATGAGCTGCCAAGGGTGTTCCAAGCACTCCCCTTAGAGGAGATCTGCAGCTTGAAGCATGAGTTTCTTCTCCCTCCCTGTTAAATGGCAAGGTAATTACATGCAAAGATCCATCTAATGAGGCAATGCTTAAAAATGCAAAAAAATTGAGCCCCTACAGGGAAACAACTTTGTCTTTACTGTTCATCCCATACACACTGGGATGCATTTCAGTTCTAAGTGGCAATATATTAGCTCGTGTTAATCAGAAGGAACAGTCCTTCATTCAGTGCATATTCATTACAGCTGAAGTGACCTAATTACCAGTACTTTTGAATGCTGCCTTTCCTGTTTCTTGTGGATATTCAATAGAGCTGAAGTGACCCTACTGGTGGCACTTCAGTGCGCTGCCTTCCTGCTCTCTTGGGGATTTTCCCTCCAATCTGTGTGGATTTCTGTGTTTGACATCATCCTGCACTACACATGCGGTGGCTCATTCCAGCCCTCATGGACAGAATAAAAACCAGACAGAGATGATAAGAAAAGACAGTCAGAAAGGAGGAAAGGGAAAGAAAGCAGATCCCTGCCTTTCCCTTCGGCTGCTTGGGGAGGAGCAGCATCTGCCTCTGCCACCCCCTTGGCAGAGTGACGAACTGCTGGCGGTGCTGGGGAACGGGAAGTGCCTTTGGAGGTGTGTAGGAAAACAGGAAGTGACTTTCGGAAGCGGGGGCCCATTTGTTTGTTCTGCATCCCTCTGCAAACAGCCGGTGCCCAGCACCAGCGGGAACAGGAACCGCAGCGCAGCGCAGACCTTGCAGCTACCAGAAAGAAACAGGCAGTGAGCACTGCCCAGCTGCCTGCAGGTCACACACCAACAAGGGAGAGATGTTCCCTGCAGTGGTACCGGCTCTCCAGTATGACCAGCCCCAGGCCGGTTTTTGCTGGCTGATCCCTGTTTCCCACTCCCTGCTTTAAGAATGGTTTGGGGCTACGGCCTCACCTTGTTCCGTCCCTCCACGAACTCCACCCAGGTGTCAATGCTCTCAATGGGGTTCACTGCGTCCTGCTGTGACACGTCCTTCCAGTCCTTGCACTCGGGCATGCGATCTCGCTGATGGCGCCTTGCTGCCCGGTGCCTGCTATTGCTAAGCCAGCAAGAGCAGAGAGAGATGGAGAGAGGGTCAGTTGGGAAGGAGGCAACAAAACTGGCTTTATGTCTGAGAACTGATGCTCCTAGCTCTGACTGCAAAAATTCCTGGGGCTCTGGATTACATAGTACTCAGGTACTCCAGAAGGGTGGTCTGCAACCACTAGTGAGGCAAACATGATCTACAGATGTGAAAACTGAAGCAGGAAACAAAATGGTGTCCCAGGCAGTATCTTCACCCCCAGGCCTGTGTTTTCATAATTCACTACTAAGGATGGAGAAGAAAGGAGTGAAAACTTTTGGTGTGTGTCTGGGGCAGTTCTTGATATAGCTCTGCTCAACAATGACTGTCCCCTCAGGACTGTGAGTTGGAGATGTCACAGCCTGGCTGGGTGATGACTTGGAGAGCAGAGGGTGCAGCACCAAAGGATGCAACTGCTGTCCCTGATCCCACAAAAGCCAGGAGGGAAACATCCCAAGTAAAGATGCTGCTGGCAATCCCCCAGAGTCACGGTGGCACTTTTCTGGGGCTCATGATGGCAACTGGGGTGAAAAGCCTAAAAACCTGAGATGTTGCAGCTTGCAGGATGCTACTGAAATACAGGTAGAGAAGGGAGGGGGAGAGTCTGCCCAAGATCCAGGGTGGCAGAGGCAGGGGGAAGCTGAACAGCTAGCTCAGGGGTGAGGACACACGCTGGCAGTGCCGGCAGAGCACTTGGCAGGACGAGCACACTGGTGAGCTATGTAAACAACAGGAAGCCAGAAAGAAGCCTCCTGCATCCTCTGGAGCTCTGCTAGGCAGAAACACAGCGGCCTTGGGAGACAGTGCCCATAATTCATGGGCCCCTCTGCTTCCTGACAGGGCCACGGTGCACTTGCATGCAATGGAGAGCATTTTGGTGTCTCAGGCTTGGCAACAGCCTATCCAGGGCTGCAGGACCTGGCTTCCTCCAGGGACCCTGATGTCCTTCACCCTGACTACTCTGCCTATGACTCCCCAGCATCCCTTTTCCTTCTTCCTGCAAATCCACGGCTAAAAAATGCCACTGCAGCCCTGCCTGCTGCTGCCCCCACTTCCTCAGGCACAGGCAGCGGGCACGCACCCTTCCTGCCCATCCATCCTGCCTGCACAAACACCCTCCAGGCAACCTCCCCAGCAGCTGGAGCTTTCCTTGCATTCAGCAGCTCCTCCTCATGTGCCGCAGCTCCGCTCCCCTCCCCGCCAGCACACACTTCCACCATCACCTACCAGATGGGTGGACTTCTGAGCAGGAGTGGAGTGAGCCCCAGCTGCTGTCTCAGGGTCTCACCAAGGGGCACTCAAAACAGAGACAGGATCTGGGACACAGCCATAGTCATAAGGAGCCCTCAGCACCACACTGGTGGAGTGGCAGGATGTGGGCACTGGGAGGGATGGCACTTACAGGCTGCGTCGAGAGAACATCCGACAGGGCATCCATGGCCTCCACTGCCACTGGATCACCTCCGGTGCTGGGATACCATAGACTGTGCAGGTGAGGGCCTGGGGGCTCCTCCGTGAGTAGATGCTCGGGGAAGAGGTTTCCTTCTCATGGATGCGTGGAGGAACTGCAAGTACCAGAATGACACTGTGAGCGGCCCTGGGCTCAGCTGCTGCATCCCTAGGCCTGGCACAGCCCTCCCCAGGTTGTCTATAGAGACTGGGCTCTACAGCACTTTGGCTCCCAGGGCAGCTCCTGGGGAGCTCAGGCCCACAGAGCAGGGCGGGTTATACTTAGGCAGATTCAAGTGATGACATTTCTCTTTCCTCTGCTGGGTATGGCTGTCTGGATGCTGCAGCCCCCAGCACAAGGTTACAGAGTCTGCTGGAGACAAATCCCCAAGCAGCAGTGTCCTTCTACTGCTTCTTGTGCTGGCACCTGATTTCTTCATGACATGGGGCACCCAGAGAACTGCTCCAGCCCCAGGCTCCATGTGTGCTGCAGCTGCTGTGCTCTCAAGTCTCCATCAGTTAAGATCACTCTCAGCAGCATCCTCAGCAGCAGCTGGGAAACAGCCCCTGAGCAGGGGTGTGTTCTGCACAGAGCAGCGGAGCCAGGAACAAAACTTCAGTGTCCCGATCCCACTCCCATGGCATACTGTCCATGTCACAAGCAACTAGCCTTGCTGTAAACAGAGCAGCTCTCAGCATTAGGCTAAAGGAGGTGATGTAGGTACCAACTGCTCTAGGAAAGCACCAGGAGCTTGGTTGCACAGCAGCCCAAAGGTCAGGGCTGTATGCTCAGTGCTCTCCCCCTGGCCACAGCCCCTCCCTTACCATTGACAATTAACTGGAGGCTGATGCGCTTCTCCAGCCCCACCAGCCTGTTCCTCAGAACCAGCGTGTACATCCCAGCATGATGCTCTGCCACATCCTTGATCTGCATTGAAGATTGAGATTGCTTGGGAATTAGCTTCCCATCCTTGTACCTGTGGGGAGGCAGAGAGAAAATGCAGCCACGGGGAGGAAGTGTCTCACCAAACCACGGTCCTCTCTGCAGGGACCCCTGGGCTTTCCCCAGACCTCAGCTACAGGTCTGCACACTGCTGTGAGGATGTGAGTTTAGGGGTGTCATGTCTGTGCTCTGAGCAGGGTTTATATGCAAAGCTCCCAACTAGCTCTGGTGGGAGTGCAGCATGATGCAGTGCATAACCTGACCCTAACCACAGACTTCCCCTCCTCCCCTCCCCTGCTGCTGACCCACGGGGGAACACCGCAGGAACATGGGCAGCCCTTCCACAGGTGGGAGAAGGTGACATCCGGGACAATCTTGGCCACAGAGGGACCTAGCAAGGAGGCTGGCCTGGTTTTCCTCTTTGGATGGGGGATGGAGGAGAGGAGAGGATGGCTTGGGCCAAGAAAGGTGCGTTACCACTGGAAATCTGGTGGGGGGTAAGCCACGACTTTCACCGGCAGCTTCACAGCTTCATCTCCGGCAGTGGCTTCTATCACCGGCCCCTTCCGCCACTCCACGTTGATGAAGGGCTTTTCTGCAAGAGAAGAGGTGAGCGTGAAGGGGAGCACGAGGAGTCGGGCTGCGGTTCCACGAGGGAGCAGAGGGTGTCTTACCATGCACAATGACATCGGTGCTCTCCTCCAGCATCTGCGCGCCGTTGGTGGCTGTGCACGTGTACCCTCCCAGGTCCTGCTGGCTGACGTTGTGCAGGGTCAGGATGCTGGAGAGCTCTGTGTGTGTCTGCAGGGACCGCCGCTCGGACTCTATCACCGCTCGCTGCATCTGGTGGCAGAGAACAGGGCAAGAAAGGCATCAGAGGGATGGAGTTGTGCAGATGGGCTCCTTGCGTCTGCGTTACTTGCTACCTCCTTCCAGGAGGCATCTCCACCACGCTGACTGGGAAGGCGAGGAGCCTTGTGTGATGACTGGCCAAAGCTGGGGTAAGAGTTTAGCACTGGTTTGCTTTGGTCTGCATTGCAGTCACTAAACTGGAGCCCTGTAGGTATGTGAACACCATAATGCTCTCAGAAAACTCCAATGTTTCACTGTTTGTGAGAGCCAGACTACCACAGGGAGGAAATACAGAGGGAAGGAATTCCCTTGCAGGCCCTTGTTAACTTGGGCTGTGAGGGTGGAACAGCTCCTGTCAAATCAAGGACATTTGGTCTGTATTTGTACTGGTGGAAGTGAAGCCAGTGCTTGCCCAGAAGTTCCACAGAGAAATAATGGCTGAGGAAGGAAGATGATTTCTGCCAATAGAAGGAGCCTTCCCTCTGCCCGCCTCCTGCTGCAGGAGAGCAAGGTGGAAAAGCTCTCTGAGATGGCCAGAGCACAGCATGGTTATGATGCTGAAGCAGAGCACTGCCAATGCTGCCAAGAGCAGTGAATGGGCAGGATGGGATGTCTCAGAGAACAGCAGTACCTGTTTGCCAGGGTACGTCCACTGGAAGCGGACACCGGAGTTGAACTCGGCCCACACCGTGCAGTTCAAGACCAGCTTCTCTCCCACTAGCAGCTCCATGGCTTTCCTGGGGTACAGCTGGATGTCATACAGTTCAATCCCTGATGCAGAAGAGGTAAGTAAAAGACATTTCTGACCTACTGATTCTTTGAAGCTGGGGTGTGGGTCTCAGAAAAGCAGATCAAAGCGGAAAAGCTTGGAATCTGCAGCTCTGATTGTGCAGTTACAGGAGGTTTGGGTATGAACCGCTGCTGCTGAGGATACCTCAGCATGGCACACAGATGGAGGAGAGGGCTGTAACAACCTCATGAACTACACCAGAACACTGCACACTGTCCCCTAGTGCTTCCCCAAACCTTCACCTGCTATGTGGATGATGAAGAAATTGGATTTGAAGACCTTCTTGTCAATGACAGTCTCACACTGGACGAACAAGGAGTCTCTGATCAACTGAGTGGGTACCTGCATTCCCTTCTTGTTGTCCCAGAAAATGGCTTTCCTGTCGGGGTGGATGAGGGAATTTTGCTGGAAAAAACAACATTTTCCCAAGTGAAATGAGAGGATAACGACATTCCCACCCTTCATGATGGCTCTCTCTCTTCTGTGGGAAGAAACGATGCAGCATCATGCTATGCTGGCCTCCTGCTCTCTCCCCCCTGTTTGTCATCTAGGAATCGCAGCCCCTGCTATACCCTGAGTGTCCGTATCCTGCACTGCGAGCCTCCCCATCCTCAGAGCAGGCCAGAGACTTCCAGGAATGGAAACTGATAGTGATAGCTAAGGAAACTGATGCTGATGTCCCAAACATCAGCCCCACCGGGATGGGGACTGACCTTGGATAGTGTCCTTCCCGGGCAAGGGAAAGGCCCCTGGCCCCTGGAGTGTCCCTGGAGGGCTTTGTACAATAGTAACACTCATCCTGGAAGGATGTATTTGCATTGTAGAAAAAAAAAAAAGAAAGAAAGAAAAAAAAAAGGCATAAGCAAGCTGATAATAGAGTTGTTTTGAGTAGTATTTAGTGCTCAGCCCCAGAGCTGCAGCCTCCTTCCCCGTGGGGTTGCATACCACCTAGAGAATTTTTAGCTCAAGAGACCAGAGCAAGCAGGGGATGCTATGGGATCAGAGCAAAGTCTTATTTTGTTTCAGAGAGATAGGGAAGAGGTGCAAAGTTGGCAGGAAACCTGCAGGGTTTGCCCAAGGGAACTGACAACACAACCTCAACCAGCAAATAAAACAAGGAAGCCAGTGGCTTGTACTTTCCATGGAAAATGTATCTCATGTATTTTCCTTTCCTGGCAGTGCCTGTACTTGTCCCACTCAGGCAATTACAAATGCACAACAAATGCAACGTGTGTTGGTCTTCAGCATCCCACTGGTGGAGCTCTCACCGAGATGAGCGTGACGTTGAGGTCTGGGATGGACACAAGGCATGGCACCCAAGTGTTCTCCTTCTTGCTGATGAGGAGTGTCTCTGGCTTGTTGATAAACGGCTGCTCAAAATCTGAGGAAGGGATACAAAGAGAAGAACAACTAAACAGAAGCAATAGGAGAAGTGGAAGGAACCAGAAGAATGGGAAGCTTTCTGGCTCTCTTCAACACCTTGTGAGTTTGCTAGAGGGAGCGATGCTGGGCTGATCAGCCCCATCTATGATGTGCCACAGCAGCAGAGACACCTTGAATGCAAAGGGTGAGTGCTGGGCTGGCCAGCTCCTGCAACATTTGGGCAGTGCTGGGAATGACCTTCCCTTTCCTGGTCCCTTGAAGGTCTCTGCCTGGGCTTGACCCTGTGAGAAACCATTGGGTTTCATGCTGGGCTCCACGCCTGCCCAGCTGGTGCCAGTGCTGGAGCAGCAGCAGGCAGAGCAACCTTCCAGGGTGAGGAAGTGAGCTGCAGTGCAATGGTATGCAGATGTCATCCTGCAGCCGGCCTGGGCGGCAGATAAACAGATGAGCTGAGATTTCCAGGACTGCCACTCCACTGCCTCCCAACTGCTGCAAGCACAAATATTGACAGGAAGAGTAAAACTACCCCAAATTAATCAGTGAAATGACTTAGAGAGGCCAGGGGCGGTACGCTGTGCTCTTCCACATGGAGCCCCTGCCATGACAAAGTACTGGCAGGAGGGGCTGTCCTGTCCTGCTCAGCACCTTGTGTGTGTCAAACCTGATGAACCCAATTGGGATCCATTGTGGAGGGGATTCATTGGCAGCATGCAGACACCTACCGTGGTCCCGAGCCATTGTGCTGGGCACCAAACAAATCACAGAATCACAGGTTGGCTTGGGTTGGAAGGGACTCTTTTCCCCCGGTAGACAACCCCCCAAAGCCATCCATCTAAAATGATAAGTCCAAGATATAAGAAGTAATGATCCCCACCTGGGAACCCTGCTACTCCAATCACAGTGGCCACAACCCATTCCAACTCACTGCTGAGCGCATAAGGATATCTCTACATGAAGTGTTTTCTTCTACAGCTTAGGGGAAAGAAACCATGACCAGGAAACATAATGGTGAGCTCTTCTTGAAAAGACGTATGCCTCTATTTCCTTGAGTCCTGGCACAGGATTGCTGCCTTCTGAAATCCCAGGCTTGTTTCAAAGCGTGAACATGTTCCTCATTCCCTTCCCAAGCCCTGGGCACACTTTAGGGAGGAGGCACACAGCTGGCAGAGGTGAGAGACTACCAGGTCCTCTCCAAGCTCAGAGGGCAGCCAAGAATGCACTGATTTACTGGGCAGCCCCAGCTGCCAACGAGTTTGTGATTCATGCATTAACTCCCCTCTCTGATCCCATCCTGTATTTTCTGTAAGGCTGTCTTAATGGGTCAGATGGGAATAATTTAGTATCTTCCTCATTAATATATGCTAAGCCTGATGAGATGGGGGCTGTATGTATCCTATTTCACTCTGATGAGGCATTCTGCATGTTTACAGCACTAACTGTAGATCTAACAAAACACACACCAAACCAGACATGTTAGAAATAAGACGTGTGAAGCTGCAGGTAAAATACAGAAGAACCCATGTTTCCAGCCAAGTACGGATATTTTGTTTCTGGCAATTCCACCAAGCTCTTAACATGACAAACGAGACTGGTGGATAAATCTGTGGCTTGACCATGCTGTCTCCAAACATCCCTGACACTTACATCAGCCCTTCCAAACTCTCCAGGGACAGTTTCACATTGCAGCCCAGTTCAGTGGGAACAGGCAGGGTTTTATCTGGAAGTTTTGCAGTGACCACAATTCTTGTCTTCCTAGGTTTTCCTCGACATGCCCTTCTCCTGCCTAGAAAGTCTGTACAGAAGGATCCAGAGGTTTCCTGGCTGTTTGACAGCCATAAGAGGGCACAGCCTGATTGGAATGAGTATGAACACATGCTGTGTAGCCATGTGCAAAGCAATGCTACGAGGTGTTGTGTCGATTTGTTGCACTGCTGTCTGCAGGCACTGTGAGTCCCCTGCACCCTGACAGCATGGGATTTATTGCCCCTAAGCTCCATCACACGTGCACGCTGCTGCTCCCTGCTAAACAGCAGAACCATTACTGAGCTGTAGATGAGGCCAAAGGTGAAAAGAGGTGAACAAGGGGACAAAGTGGCATTTGCTGGATCTCACAGCCATGCCTGACTATTCCAGGAGGTTCGAAATCCAAAATTTTAAAAAGGTAAATCCATACCCACAGACAAACCAGGCTGTTGCAGAAGCACACTCTGCGTGTAAGCCTGTTAGGCTGTACTTTCAGCTGCATGCATTAGCAGCTCTCTGCCTGATACAATGCTCAAGAGCACTGAATATCCCTGTCCAGCTCACAGACACCTCCTCCCAACATTCCTGAGACCAAGAGAAGCTCTGTCCTGCTCTAGGAAGGGCAACATCACCCACGTGAAGAGGAGGCAATTGCCCAGACAGACCCCGATTCCTGTCCAGCAGCTGCTCAGCTTTTTCTGATTTGCCTCTACATTTTTCTTTGCACAGTTGCAGAGGTAAATTTGGCTTTGCCCTGGGACTTCTGAAAAATGCATTTTGTATGTCATGACCTGCCTGGCTCGTGACAACTGCACCAGCTCTAAGAAATGGGGGCGGAAAGAGAAATAGCTCGGCCAACTGCTTCCAGGGGACAGCACTCATTTATCTCGCTGGATCCTGCTGCAGGGGGTGGGGGGACAGGGAAGCTGAGAATGGGCCCCCGCAGCCCCTTGCTGCACTGAGGTCGCGGCTCCAAGCTTGGCAGGCACCCTTCCTCCTCCAAAACACTCCTCATAATGCTGCCTGCATGGCAGCCCCTGCACAGACTGCATACAGGGCTCCAGGGCCAGCCCAGCCTGGGCACAGGAGGAGGCTGCACACAACGGTTCTGAGCTACTCGTCCTCTCCATTTATCATCTCTTGCCCTGTTCTGCCTCTGGCATCTTTGAGAGTCCCTCCCAGCTGACCAGAAGCTAAATCCTGTGCTTTTTTTAGCATTGGAGCATCTCTGAGGCTCAGCTCTCACTCCTTAAATTCCTGCATTCCAGCCCTGCTGGAGTGATGCCCCCAGGCCGGGACATAATTGAATCCCAGGTGCTGCTGCCATCCCCCAGAAATGGACGGATATTGCTTCCTGCATGAGGAGCAGCCCTCGGTCCTTTCCCCAGCCCTGCAGCCCCCGGGGAGTAAAGGGGGGGTTGAAGGGGGCATGTTGGGGTTTTTAATCTGTCTGATTTTGTGCTGGCGTGCAGGCTGGCCCTGAGCCCCCCACCCACCCCGCCAGCTGCCTCTTACCTCTCACAAAGACATAGGCACTGACCGCAGTGGTGCCCTCGATTTTGGCATCGATGTACTTGTAATAGCAGCGGTAGTAACCCGTGTCATTGGCCTGGCTCTCCGTCAGCACCAGCACTTTGCAGTAGGGCTTCGTGCCAGTCCCCTCGCAGTCCTCTTCCCGGATAGCCCGGCCCCCACTGGGCGCTGCTGAGGCCATGAACTCTGTCTCCTTCTCCTTCCCACTGGGCTCCACCTTGCCTCCAGGCCACGACCACTCCAAAGGATGCTGGCCTCTGGATACGGGCAAAAAATGGAGCATTAGCTTTGGGGCAATTAGAGTGAACATGGTGGGGGATTTAACAGCCCTCTGCTCATCTCCCACGTGCATGCATGGCCCTGCATGTGTCCCAAATAGCCATGGCTCTCAGACTAGGGCAAGGAGGAACAGCTTTCTTCCGCAGAGGGAAACAGGTGCAAGGAGAGGGCAAGCAGCTTCCCTAATCACCCGGCAAGCAGAGGCCGGTCCCATTCCCCAGGTCATCTCCTGGGCATGCCAGGCTGTAAGATATCAGACCCTCCCATGACTTTGTCCTGCTGCTGTTGATGCCAGGACAGGGCATCATACAGTGCCCTGAGGGAAATAATCCGTTTATTCTCTATTCCCCCCTCATTATTAAAAGGGTTCAGAGCTATTAAGAATGCGCACGGACACGATGAGTTCCTCTGGCTCAGCACAGCTGCTGACGGGGACATGCTTGGTGAATGGAGTGGGAAAGAGAAGGAGGGAAGGAAAGCAGATTGGAGAGAAACAAGAGAAAAGCAGGAAGGAGTCAGGGACAGAAAAGAATCCTCCAGCTCGAGCATACACGTGTGTGTTTATATATAGCCAAGGATGCCCAGCATGGGAGGTGTATGCACACATCCACACAGGCACTCTACCACAGCTTGCTCTGACTGCTCTTGTTTACTACTAACAAACCAAGCTTTTATGACATGCTGGAAGTTTCCTTCCGTGAAATCAGAGCCCCTTTCAGAGCACAGCCCAGTCCACACTTGAATGTTTGCCAACGTAGTTGAAAGTCACTGAAAAATGTGCAAAAGAGAGATGGGGAAAAAAAAGAAGACATCACAAGAGACAGCCGTGGGACAAAAATGGCTTTTGGTCAGCACTGTTTGTGCTGTTAGGGGAAACTGGAGTCACCTCTTATGCCATTTGGGAATAGGCACACGGGCACAGGCAGCTCCTCAGCCTGGGGACCGCTGTGGCAGGGCTGGGGCAGATGCTTCTGAGCACAGCCAGTTCACAAGTGGCACCACAGCTGGATCCCGACTGCAAAGGACAGCGTGGCCCTTCCTGCTGCACCCACAGGCCCACTGCACCAAGTGCAGAGCGGTACCTGGCCCCATCCCCAGGCAGAGCTGAGAGCTCCAACCCCCAGCTGAGCAAAGAAGCCCCGAAGCCCTTTGCATTTGCTCAGGCATTTTTGGCACTCGGTGTGGAGCAGGGTAATTGTACAAGTCTCCAGTGTTTCCGCTTTCTGTTTGTTTACCCGCTGGGATTTTCACGCATTATCAGACCCACTTGTTTTATTAACCATCAAGGCCAGCAGTAGCTGAGTGACACGTATTTATATAAACACGGATGGGCCAGTGCAAACAGCCCTGACAACCAGCCTGTGGGCTGAACTAAAACATTCTTTGCATCATTTGCTGCTTGACCAGACCCAGCAGGGACACAGAAGGTAAAGGCATTAATGCGAGTCCAAGTTAGTGTCTCTGGTGCATCAAGAGGATCGGAAGAAGGCAGGAACGAGGCCAGGCTCACCTGGATTTCTCTCTGAGGCTGCCCTGTGCATCTGGGAAAAGGTCCAGGCTGCACTTTGGGACTGCTCTCCCTCCCCACCTATCTGTCATCTTTGAAGATTTGTTCCCAAGTTGTTTTCTTTCAGCTCTGTGATAACGTGTCTCTGGGCAACGGAGCCTGCTGATGCCAGCTGGAAACAGATGCACTGCAGGCTTCTCTGCAGCTGTTTTCCTAAGTCTTTTCAGGACAGATGCTCTTCAAGGGAGTCGTTGCAATTGGCATTGCTTTTCTTCAATCCTCTTTGAAGCTCCCACATGCAGTATGATCGGCAAAGCTGGCTGTGGCTTCGGGCTTAGGTGGGATAAGGCAGATTCCCCCCTCAGCAGCACAAAGGATGCTCACAGCAGTCGCACACCCGTAGGAAGGAGCAGCAGGTGTGGCATGTGCCCAGACAGCACTGCGGAACTGTTGTGGCAGGGCATTGCCTTGTCCTCAGGCTCCTCCATCTCCGCCGCAGTCCTCATTTCCTCTGCAGAAGCCACGAGGGCTCCGGGGTCAAATACTTCCTTTCTGCCACAGTAGGGTTTGTGCATTCACAAACATCTGTGAGTCAGCTCTATGAAGAAGTCACTGGGCAGCAAAGGACACCCTTGCTCTTCCCTCTCTAAACACCACGGCTGAGTGATGCTCCCTCTCCCACCTGTGGGGTGGGATGTGGCTGGCATGGCCAGGACCAGCTCGATCCCTCCACAGGTTTCTGCTGTAGTGCTGCCAGCTCCTGCAGGCTCAGCTCCAACATTCATGAGTTGGAAGGGCACAGGCTCTCCGCTTCTCCCCAGTGCAGGCTCACAAAAGCATGAATGCAGAGATTCACAATGTTTTTTCCTTCCTTCTCGGGATGGGAGCTAATGAAAGACATACTGTCCATCAGCCTCTTCACCCTGCTGTGCCACATGCCTTGATCAAAACATCACTGTGGCTTCCAGCCAGCCCTGGCATGATCTATGTTTGGAGGAATGCTCCTTCACAGGTCCCCTGCTCTGCCTGGAGGAGTGCACTGTGTCAGGCGATGGGGGAAACTGCAGAACCTCAGCACCCACTGACTCCTTGTGGGTGTGCTGTGTCTTTGGGCCTCTGTGAAGCATGCCCAGCTCCAGAGACATCGCTCATCCCATGACCTGGCATGGATCTGGTCACTTCTGGGGCAAGAAGGAGCAGGAGGGGGGTGCTGAGCTGCAAGTGTGGGAGATCCAGGCTGAGCTGTGAGGGAGCCTGAGAGCACAGCTGGCTGTGGGACTCTCACGCTTAGTGGGTGAAGCTGGGAAGGCCTGTGGGGAGCCTCATGCGGGGGGATTTGGGCTCAGTTTTCTGCTGCAGGGCTGCTTTGAACAGGCCTGTGCTCCTGGCTCCAGGGCAGCTTGAAGAGCAGCCAGAGGACACTGTTCTCAAGGGAAGAACCAGGGTCAAACCAAAGCCACCTCCAACATGATGCTCAGCGAAGAATCTTTGGATCCCGGATTTGATTTTGTACTTGTTTCTGCCCTACCCTGCCCCATCACCCTCTCCTTCGCCTGTTCTCTTGGTGGTCTGTGTGTTTTTCCCTTCAGCTCCCATTAACTCAAGCCAGGTCTTCCCAGGGTGGGCCATAGTCCAGAGAAGAGGTTGGAGTAGCAGCTGGGTGTAATTAGAGATCCAGGGACCAGGAAAGATTTACTTTTCATTCGAACAAAGTAATAGTGTCCCAGAGGCAAAACCTTCTCCTCAAAGCATGAGGCAAACACGAGTTTGAGATCTCACAGGGAGAAGGGGAATTTTGGAGCCATGCTGAGACTTGTCACCCGTGCATGGTGTGAAGAACACCGCACAACCCCAGAGAGGCACATCTTGGGCAGCAGGATGCAGAGGCAGGGGACAACAAGGGAGCATATGGGATGAGAGAGCATGGGTTTTAATAGTGCTTGCTGATGGCCCAAATGGCCATTTCAGTCCCACATAGCACCTGGGAGGCAACGGTAGGGATGTTCCTTGTTTATCTCAGCCGTGTCCATGCCATCACACCGTACTGATGCTGCCTAGTGAACCTGAAAGACAAGCCCTGGCACTGCAGCTGGAAGCAGGGAGCTTGCTGCCGCTTGGAGGGCCTCTGCCGTTTGTACAATGCTCCCTGCAAGGGCAGGCCATGCCGAGTCTGCACTGGAAATAAGATTTTTTTCCGCTGTAATTTTCCTTCATACTAATTGACAACTAGCATGTGCACAAGGAAAGGGCAATCTCATCCTTCCCATCCAGGAAAAGAAAGGCTTTCCGCTTCATGGTGCTAAATAGGTATGTTCATGCTTGACCGCAAAAGACACTCTCTTTAACCACACCTCCAACTTCAGAATGTCCTTTTAGCCTTGGGTCAATCTGCAGGCAACAAAGGGCTGTCTCTGCAGGTCCCAATTACTCATCGGCTTCCCTGTCTGAAGCAGCAGCAAGAACACAGGTCTGCTTCTCTGTGTGTGTTACTCACAGCCAATGTGTGGCGGGAGTTGGTGGCCAAACATGTCCAGGGTGACCTGGGAAAGCCTTGCTGGGTGTGCAGAGAGTCAGCACCGCAAGAGCCAGAACCTCCAGAGTCCCTCTCCACCTTCTTCATGGCAGCTTGTGGCTGACCACAGCCCAGTCATGCACTTCCTACAGCCTAGCACACACCACGGCTCCTTAGGACACTCTATGAACAAGCCCACAAACACTTGGCTTCCCAGACCGTGAGGACTCAGCTCAGTATGAGCATCAACAGCTTTTCTTCTATCTCTATTCCCTGGCAATGAACTGATTCACAAAGTAAGAGTAATGCCATCTGTTCCAGAAAAAGTTAAATATGTTTGTGACAAGACGTGAACACAATACAAGCCAAGTGTTTGTAGTAATTGCTTAGTAGTTATAAATAACACTGAGAAATACCCATTTGAGGCCCATGCTGAATTTATACCCCTACTGAGCCCTAGTGCTCAGATCCCAGGCACGGATCTGCTTTCAGCTGCTGGAGGGAAACTCCAGCTCTGCTTTTTTTTTCTCTCTCTGATATGTTTTCTAAGATAAGGAGTAGCACTGAGAACACATACAGCCAAATGCCCCAGGATGGGACAAATCAGTTCAGACACAACACCTTCTCAGAGCCACAGACTCCTCCCTACGAGTTATTCACCCAGCCTGGCTTGGGCTTCTCTTTCTTCACCTTCAAATGTGCAAAGCAGAGAATAAAATCTCAGCTTTCTAGAAAAGCTGGCAGCTGCTCATAACCACCACCAAGTGCAGCCTTGCCTTCTCCCATGACATTTCTCCACGTCCCACAAATAATCTGCCAAACTTGGAAACCAGAACTACAACTCCAGCATCCTGATGAGGTGAGAACAAACATCAGAGACAAGACCAGGAGAGTTAGGAACCCCTAAAGAGCTTACAAGGATCTTACTATCAGATCGTGCCAAGTGTTTCTCTTTCTTCTGCCAGCAAGACTCCAGCAGAGGTTATCACTGTCTCCTTTGAGATGCCTCCAGCTTCTTTTTCAATTAATTGATTAGATTAATTCATACTTGGTTCATGCAGCAGATTTCTAACCAGCCACGCTTATCTGTAGGTATGCTGCAGCTAACATCCCCCTGACAGGCTCTCCTTGCCAGGTCCTCCAGCACCTACCAGCTATGAGTGGCCATGGGCAGAGCCATGCTTGCCTGTACTGTACCTGCAGGTGATGGTCAGCGTGTCCTTGGCGCTGATGACGTGTTCCTCCTCAGTGATGCTAAGAGTAGGGGGGGTCATAGAATAGCTGCTCACCAGATCTGTGAAGAGAAAGGAGATAGGGAGTGATGCAGACACCTGCTAGTGCAGATCCACTGATGAGGGCAGCAGCTGGGAAGCAAACATCTCATAGAAACATACAATCATTAAGGTCAGAAAAGACAACTAACATCACCTAGTCCAACCATCAGTCCATCACCACCATGCCCACGAACCATGTACCTCAGAGTCTCCATCTCTTAGGATTCTGCACTTACAAAAGGAGTTCAGTGCAAGCTCAATGGGACACGAGTGGTTCATTCACAGCTCTTCAGCACCATCTCTAGAGCTGGGGCTTGACACCCCCTGGGTCCAAATGGACAGACTAGAACAGATGAGAGCCAGAGAAAGAATGGAAGATCGGAGATCAGGGTGTTCCTTACCAGGTGATTTAAGCTGAGCTCACCTGCAGTACTGATAAATGATATATGCTAACTAGAGTCTTGCTGATTTTTCTGTACTAGTGTAATCGAGGCTACAAAACTCCACCTGCTCAGGTACCACAAACACAACACTCGGATTTGTGCAAAGGCTGTCAGGGGCCAGCAGGCCCTTCTGCCTTTGGGCACAGACACTCACCCAAAGTGGACTGAACCTTTGGGGGTCACAGCAGCGCCCTTCCCTTAGCACCACGGGGGACAGGAATTCCAGGAGTGAAACTATCCAGGCTCACAGGGGACGCAGATAAACACGTTATCACACACTTCTCCCTGCTTTAGTCTGGGAGAGTCCCACTCCTGTTGGGCTCACATCTCTGCCACGCAGTGCAGGACGCGCACTGTGTGAGCTGCTCACGGACAAACATCCCGAAGTACCGGTTACTCTCAGAGCTGTTTTCCATTAGCACGGTGCTTCTAACTGTCACTGCGTCACGATCTTTATCTTAAAACCCCAGCTTCTGGGGATACGAGATAATTCAGAAGAAAAGCTTTGATGACTCCAAGACGAGTGAGCGAACTAACCAGAAAGAGAGGGGAAAAAACAGAGTTGTGAAATGTGAAAACGTGACTCAGGTAGATGCTAAATGCTAAGGAAGAAAGGAATGCAATAAATATGTTGCTAGCTTGATTTTTATAGACGTGTGAGGTTTGTGCAATTGCAGTCTGCTCAGGTCTGTCTCCTTCCTTCGTACCATTTAAACCCATTTATCAATCACAGAGAAACCTGGCAGAGCAGCAGCAATGCCATGTGAGGCCTCTCCTCCAACAGCACAGCCTGCAGATAAAAGCCTCCAAACAGGAGAGCCACTCACGCTCTGCATTTGGTCCCAGGGCCACCAAATGGCCGCCAGTCCCCTGGCAGCACCAGGCCTCGGAGGAGCAGCAGGGGAAGCCATGGCCACTGCAGGGGCTGCAGAGGGACGTGCCGAGCAGCACTGCCAGGCTGAGCCTGCCGGCCTTGTTCTGCCCAATTGTTCTCCATTTCCTTCCCGCCCGCGCGTGGCTCCGCAGCGGCCATCCCCATGGCTGCCCCCATGGCAACGGCGGGACGCAGGCCACCGCCGCCCGCCATCACCTCCCTCAGCCCGGCCCTCCTCCACCTGTGTGGAGCCCCGCTCGCCATGGCCGGTCCCACAGACACCCCTCGGTGTCAGCACTGAGCCAGCCACCACAGCAGCCATTGCTTGGTGTTCAACCAGTCTGTGGGGTCGGTGTCATGGAGGGCGCTCTGCCTCCACCTCCCCTTCCCCAGTGCAGGGGCCTGGGGATGTCCCACACAAAAATGTGCCCCGTGGGCTGTGAAAATAAACAAGCGCATTTTTTGGACAAATCCCTCCAAAATGTGATGAGGTTTATTAAAAAAGGCAGGGAGGAATCCGACCACTAAGCTGCACTTCCTATGAATGCCGGACACGCTTATCCCCCTGCAAACACCGCTCTCCAGATGGCCGCGGCCTGCAAATCCCCCTCACCAGCGAGCGGGTGACAGACCCAGGCTCGCCGGGGGGCTGGCTGGTTCCCTGAAAGCTCATCCCAAAACCCTGGCACCTCTCAAAGCCCTAAACCTGCAACCAGGGTTGGTGGGACCCTCCCATGGCTGATGCTCGGAGAAGTAACCCCTGCACGCCTTCACGTGCCATGGGGTGACCTGCCGCAACCAGCGCCGGGGGGTGGAGGGGAAGGGATCTGTGCAGGTTGAGGCTGTGGGATTCCTGCAGATGCATCCTGTCTGCGGCACTCCACAAGTACAACAGGAAAAGGAACTACAGCTCCCTCTGAAAGTACCGCAGTGTGGGGTTGGGGATGCTCTTATGGCCACCCAGCCCCCCCCCACTGAGAGCCTCCATGGCCATCCAGTCCCCTCACTGGCCTCTGGCTGATGGCAGCTATGGGGACTCCCTGTGCGGGTGCCCACAGCCACCTGTGGCACCCAGCACAGGCAAGGGATGCATAGAGCTACCCATCTGCAAAAGCATCTTTGAGGCCACCAACTTTCCCCCAAATCACCCTCCATCCCTCAAGCTGGATCCACCCCCTGCTGCCCCATCCCTCCCTATGGGAGGAGGTGCTCTACCAGCGCTGATCTCGGCCATTGCATCTCCTCTGATCGACACACAGATGGTTTGTGTCTCTGGCAAATCCCAGGGAGCGAGGGAGATGTCTCCAGAGCACTGAGAGTCTCCTCTTCTCCCAGAACCTCCCTCCCCACCTCCAGCCCCAGTGATGCTTTATCTCCTCAGCCCGCGGGTGCACACTGAATCGTGCCCTTACGCGGGGAGAGCATTAATGTAATTAAAAAGGCATGCGGCAGCCCCGGCAGGCTTTGTTTTTTCAAGATGGTTTCCAAGCAAGTTGGCAGTGGGATATTAAAATAAACAGAAGGGGGATTGATGGGACGCAGGGAGAGGAATCAGGATCCCACAGCCGCTCACACCTTGTCTAATTTCAGAGAAGTGCACTTCCCAGCAGTTTTTCTAGCCTTGATCTCTCAGTATATGTCTCCAAATGGGGCAAGGCTGAATCTTCTCCTTATCACTGGCAGCTCCATTGTTTTCCCCAGCCCCTTCCACCCCTCTTCCCACAGCCTGAAACCACCGCAGCTCACAGCACAATGCCAGGGCTGCTTCTATGGTCTGCAGCAATGTCCCGCATCCTAGGGCCTGGCTGGGAAGCCATACTCCCCTAGGAAGAGTTATCCACCCTAGAGTGCCCCGCAGAGACTGAGCAGCCTGCAGGAAGCCCTGTGCCGGATCCTGCCTCCGAGCCCCCGCACACCCCACAGCCCCTCTGTGCTTCCCCTTCCCTCCCTCTCTGCTGAGTCGGCCCTGCTGACTGATTAACGGGCGCCTTTCCGGAGAGGAGTTTTGTTCACACTCTGTCCTTCTCTCTGACTTCCTTCCCCGGTGCTGGGCTGGATTGCTCTTGTTGCAGCCACCGTGGGTCCCCAGCTAAACCAACACATCTTGTGCTCCTGCCACCAAAGTCAGTGCCTGATGGTTTTGTGATCAGAGCCGGACAATAGCACGCACGCAGCAAAGCTCCCCTAGACACACTGTCTGTGTGCTTTTGGCCCTAATCCCTCCAGCTCTCCCTTTTTGCTCAATTCCTCTTCCCCTCTCCCCTTTGCTCAAGCAAAGCCACCCTGATCCTGCTACTGCTCCATCTTCACTCTGGGCCTGAAGCTAGCAGACAGCCTGATGTGGCTTCTCTTGCACAGCATCTCCCATTTCCCTCGGGTCTTCCCCCCAGCCCAAACCCCCAGTTGCCCCAAGCTCACACCCACTAGGGAGGCTCTCCCTGCACAAGCAGAGCAAGGCACGCACTTAGCAGCTATGGTGCACAATGACACATCTATGTCAGCAAATACCTGCTCCTGGCAAGTCAATGACAAAATACCAGTACCTTGCTGGCAGCTGGGGAAACAGACTGAACAAATCCCTTTTTGAAGCAGAAGAGTGGCAAACGCTGGCCCTGGGGAAGAGGGGAAAATCTCTTGTCTGGGTTTTCAGGCTGGGGTCATCAGAATTAGCAGCATTTGCCTTCAAAACTCCATGTGGACCATTTCCCCCTTCCCTGCAGAACCTAACCCCAGCACACGCAGATGCAAACCCCCATTCTGCTCCAGGCACCCCTTCCCCACACAACTGTCTGGGGACAGGGGACCCGTGCCCACACGCAGACATACAGACAGCCCATGAGCCAGGGGCAGAACCACACCGCTGTCCTCCTGCAGGGCTGAAGCTCCCACGGGGAGCAGCTCCTGCCCACACCCAAGGCAGGCATCCAGCATGGGCTGGAGCAGCAAAGCACAAACATCATGCACATGAGGAGCAGGGAGCTGGCAGGGCAGCAAGAGGGGAGGATGGATGCACGGCTGGCATCTCTTCCTCTTGTATTGCAGAGAGGTGTTATATCACATACAGATGAGAAATGAACGGCTGTGGGGATGAAGCATTGGGTGCCTTCTCTCCAACCTGACAGTGGGCAGGGAGAGTCCTAAAGCATGGTGAGAATGGACACCAAAACAGGGCAGCCTCTGCCCCAGGATTGTGAGCAGGGTGCTGCTCCCTTGGCCACGGACATTTACATCCATGGACCTCACCTCCTGAAATGCCATCGAACACACAGGGGTGGTGGAGCCGTGCCCCTGCCACTCTGAGGATATTCACAAAGCATGAGGTGCTCCTTTGCTCCAAACGAGGAGCAAAGACATGAAGGGATCCCTGCAGGGATCTCCTTGAAGGGAGGCAGATTAATAAGTACAGGAATTCAATCAGCGCTCGCAGTGTATTGGGTTGATCATCATTAGCGGGTGCCGGAGCCTTCGTGTCCAACACTACAGCACAGCAACCCAACGTCTGCCACGGCCACAGTGCTAGCACCCCAGGGTCTGCTTCGCCCCTCACTGCTCATAGGCTTTAAGTCACTGGTTACTTTTTATTGGCAAGGCACAAAATCCCATAACCCCTGCACTGATGGGGAAGGAGGCAAAGTTGTGCGCCCTCTGGGTTCCTCCAGCTTTCAGACTTGCAAGCTGGCGACCCCATCAGGAGACAGAAACAGAGGAGATCAACGCAGAGCACAGCGTGGAAGCACCAAACCGCCGTGCACTGCTGCTTCAGGCACCCGGCACTGGCACAGCCCCCCACGTGCCAGGAGCGGCCGCCACGCTGTGCCCTGCAGCATCCCCATCACACACACTGTTTATCTGTCTGCCTCTCTCCTCTCCCCCCGCAGGAAGCACTATCTCACCATCGCCCTGCTCGCTCCAGCCCGGTTTCCTGCTCCATCCTGCCAGGTTTACCCTGCTTTTTCCTCTCCCCCCTCCCCCTGCCCCATAGCTCTCAGGCCGTGTTTGCATTTCTGTCTCCTGCCGTCTTTCCTCTCCCTCCCCCCGGCGCTCGCTCCCCACTCCATCCTCCCCGAGAGGCTGCGTCCTGAGCCAAAGTTAGCCTCTGTCAGGTACCCCGCGTCCGGCCCGGGGCAGCGGGTCAGCCGGGGCCACCCTGCAGACCTCCTCCAGGATCTGTGCTGTCAGCAGCCTCCTCGTGCCCCGGGGGAGCGGCTGTTTGCTGCTCTCGCCGGGCCAGGGATGCTCCCGCACATCACAGCCCGTTTCCCCACCAAGCCCGCCCTTCGCTGCTGGCCAGACACCGCTTTGTTTGGTCCCTCGCTCCCTGGATTGCTCCGGGTTTGCTGGCCGCCTGCTCCTGCCTGGAGAATCCTTTTCCTGCTTTTGAGATAGAGGATGCTTCAGCCATCTGTGTGTTTTATTTCCTTCTAGAAACTAACAAGCTGAGGATTGCTTCCTCTCCCTGACATTTCGGAGGGCAGCTCCGGCGCAGCGGGATGCACAGTGCCTGCAGACAGGAACAGCCCCATTCCGTCTGCAGGATTCACTCCCCAAGGGCCAGAAAGCCCCAAACGGGTCGGAACGGACAGCTCCCACCCTGCCACTGCCTCTGCACAGCCCTGCTTAGCACACACAGCCACCCCTCTTCCTGCAGCCCCTATTAACTGCATGGCTAAACCCTCGCAGAACTCAATTAAAACTACCCTCCCACACCCTAAGGACTGTCAAGTTGCTTCTCTTCCTATTTCAATTTACTTCTTTCCAAATCTCACCCTGCTCGTGTTCTCTGCCCCCGCAGGACGTGATTAGTGTGGCACAGGAAGAGTAGAGGGATTGGACAGCTTTAGGAGACTGGTGACAGAACCAGCATTGTGTGCTGCACCTCTTACCTGAAGGGATACGATGGATAGACCATGAGTGCGGGACCAGACTTGGTACCTGGTGGACCACCACGGCCAGCACAAGCTGTGAGACAGACAGCAAGGACCCACTACACGTAGAAGGGGAGACCTGGGAAGTGGTGCTGACAGGACCGAGGTTTCCATGCACACTTGGCTTTGCCACCGTTACCCACATCCCTGCCACCAGCTGACCCCTGAGCTGTGCTCACAGAGAGCTGGAACTGTGCCAGTGGGAGAGCAGAGTTCAGCGAGGTGGCATCCACCTCTCCGTGGGAGATGCATCTAACTGGGAAGTCAGAGGGATCCCCAGGGCCACTACTAAGTGCAGAGAGAAAAGGGCAGTGGCATTTGGGAAGAAAAATCCAAGTTGAATGTTTGCTTTTGCTCAATCTGCGTGGGTTTAATTTCTGTCCTTCGGAGTTTGGCTCTTCCCAAGACTTTTGGCTCATGGATGGGCTGAGCAGCTCAGCGAAGCAATGCCCAGAACGCATCAGAGTGGTTTATCTGGGCACCTGCAAGGCAGGCAGCTGGGCTGGGAGGCACCATGCCAATAGGAGAAGCCCTGCTGGTCCATCTCCCCATCCCTGGGGTTTGCATCCAGATGTTTGCTACTTGGCTGTCAACAGAAATCAGCACAGAGCCCTCCAACCACACAGCTGCCCGGAGCTGGCAGTGCACACTCTGCTCCACAGCACGACCCATCCTTGAGTGCAGGAGAAGCTGATGAACAGGGTGAGTTGGGGAAAAAACAGTTCTAATTATGGTGATTACCATGGCCTTGGAAAACCTGGATTCAATTCTCCATCTGCTCCTGGCTCCCCATAATGCAGCCTCTGTGCACCTCTAGCCCTACCTCTGAGGAGGGCAGAGCAGCAGGAACTGGGCTGCTTTAGCTTGGGAAAAAAATATACTCAAGGAAGAAAGGAGGAATCTTTATGGTTCCTGATGAAAGATAAAATGGAACAAAGAAAATAGGTTCATCCCAGAGTCAGTGCAACATTAAAAAGCTCCATTAGATGAAGACGGGTCCAGAAGGTAGGAACCACAAGCAAAGGGCAGGAGGAACATTAACTTCCTGATCATCAAAGCCAGGTTCTCAAGCAACAAGTATAACCTAAAAATAATCCTAATGAAAAAGCAAAGGGAAGAGTGGTCACGGGCTCGAGAGCACGCTGCTGCCTGGGGAGCCCGAGCGCACGGAGCCCTCCACGTGCAGTCTCTGCGTGCACACCCGCACGTGTGCACAGCGCATCCGCACGGCCCCTTCTGCTGCCGCCACCAGGGTGGGCACGGGGGGAGGCAGGAAGATCACAGGGATCTGCTTCAAAGGAGAGTTCGTCATTGGGAGCAGAGGAAGGAAACCTCAGGTACGAGGTCAGCCACGTGAGTGGGGAGCGCTGCGGGAAGAGCTGAGTGATCATCGCAGACACGAGAGCATCCCTGGCACCCAAAGGCAGGGAGATAAGGAGTCTCAGCCTGAAAAACACTGCAGCACAGTGGGCTTTCTGCCATCCCTGAAAGCAGCTGGAGCTGGCCAAAACCAGAGTCCTCCCTGATGCAGTTAATAAAAATCTGATGACTCTCTGTGGGATCCCCGAGAGGGACAAGATTGGAGAGGAGTGCAGCGATGGTCTACCCGCACGCAGGGCTCTGCTGGGCTGCTCCTCATCCCAATGAGCCAGCAGGTCCTGCCTTCTCCCTGCCAGCCCCACAGGGTGCCTGGGGCACGGAGCGGACACGCTCTGGGTTTCTCTTGGCACACAGCTGCACCCATGAGCCTGGACCCGTTGCAGTGGGAGATGATAATCATCAGCTCCGAGAGCCAAAGTGCACTGGGGCATGTGCGTCACTCAAGATTAGCTGGCTGGTGAACATCTGCACAGCTCTCTCTCCCCACCTCCTCATAACACCCCTCACGCAGATATGAAACTCATCTAACCGCCTTCCAAGAGAGGATGACTTTGAAATGTCACACTGTAGATCACAGCAGGATTCCTACGATGGAACACCCAGCCCAAATGGTAGCATTGGGCTGTGATGCTATTTGAAGGCCAGAAAGCTACACCACCTTATGCTGCACTTAAAAACAGCTTTCAGTGGCATAACCAAGCTCCATAACGACCCGATTACAAAGCTCATACCCAGAGGCTGACAGTTGTTTTCCCATTCAAAGGTGCTTCCCTTCCGCGCAGCCCAGCGGGCAGAGCACGCAAGCAGCCCGATGGGAAGGAAGCGTTGACACATGTGAACGATTTCCACTGGAGGAGCAGAGTACTGACAGGGGGAATGGTGCTAAGGAGACCACACATCACTTCTGCTGCCTGGTCACCAGCCAGTGCCTGCAGCCTCACCATGTGATGGGAAGTTTGGGACCATTTTGCCAAAGCACTGGACCAAGTAATGATGTGGGCAGAGGACCAGAGCCCCTCCACTGTCTCACCACGGGCATCTCTTCTCACTCATACAACTCTCCTAAGTTCACATGGGGCCCTGTTTGTTTATCTTTCTTTCTTTTTTTTTTTTAACCTACTATTGTACTAAGAAGTGTTTTTCTTTTGGAAAAGGTGACTGTGAGGCCAACACCGCACAGAGTCTCCGCTGCCTTTCATCACCCCCGTAACCCCATGGCCAACGCTGTGCCAAAGGCAGCTTTGTGCTCCTGCTGCCATATAAAATGAGACCCTGGCTCTCCCCTCCACCCCATACATCCTTTGAAATGCCACACAGGCCTTGCTAGCGCCCCGACAAAAAGGATCCTCTGTTTTGCACACTGGGGACATCCCATGGGGAATAGAGGATGGACAGCATACGCCCAGATCCCATCCCAACACGGAGTCCGTGGGCCACATATCCCACAGAGCATCACTGGGTGATTCCATTGCAGCACAGCATTACCTCCCCATCATTCCATCCCAGCACAGCGGACCTGTACTGCTCGTCCATCATCTCGGGGGTACCTGTGGCTGTGAGCATCTCTCATTAGGACACCCCACACCACAGCCACTCCCACCACTGAACCGCTGCCATTCACTTCCCGAGGGCCAAGTGCTGCAGCACCACAATGGGATGAGGGCCACGCAGAGGAGATCACACCAGGGACAGCCCATGGTGAAGGGATGGATTTCTGCGGGTGCTCAGTGCTGTCACCTCTGCTGGATGCTGTTTCGTTCTCTGTCATCACTCTGAGCTGGCAGTTCCAAGATACAAACCACAGTTTGTGCCCAACCTTCTGCCTTGGTAGATATCAAGATTTACTGCTGTCCAAGGAAACTATTGACTTTACCCTTACTTTCGCCAGTATTTATTTTTTTAGGTCACCACATCCAACATCCATCTCAGCAGACGGCAGTATTTCAGAGCGAGAGAAAACAAGTGACAGGCCGAGGGCTGAGCCCTGGAGCCAGCCCACAGCACACACACACACATCTGCACGGCCACGCTTCCCCAGCCAACACGGGTCCTATGCACCTCTCCCACACAGGGAAACCACGCTGGGTTCGGGGTGCTCCTTTGCTTCACCCTGCCCATCCCCGGGCAGCTCCACAACAAAAGCCCTTCAACACTTCTTGGAGCTTGGCACGGAGTGTCCCCAAGAGACGCCTTTCTCCCCCGCTGGCTGCAGGCCATGGGGTAGGCAGTATCCTCAGCTTTGCTGTGACTGTGGCCGGGTGAGGTGACGGCCGTGGCAGGAAGGTGCCGTGGGAAGTTAGCTCATGGGATTTAGCTCACACTGCTGCGATGTGAGCGTGCATCACGCGGGGAAGTGACGCCAGGAGCAGCGTGTGTAACTTCAAACAAACAACTTGCGCTGTGCACTCTGCTGCTTTTTCTGCCCTGGAACAGTCAGGGACGATGCCAAGGCCCTGTTATCCCTGTGGGGATCGAGCTGAGCCCTGGTCTGGGGGCAGGGGCTCCTGCTGCCTCCCCCATCCACCAGGCCTGCGTGAATCTGTGGCACTGGTTGTGGATGATGGGGTCAGAGAGGGCAATGCTCAGAGGGCACAGAATTTTAATACTTTTAATATTGCTCAGCTAAAGCAGAATCGGCCAGACACATATCTTAGAGCTCCCAGTGCCCCAGGGAACGCAGCACATCCCGGGTAGCAAAGGAGCAGTGATCCCTTCTTATGAGCAATGTGCACCTCATGCCCATGATGTCAATCTGTGTACCACACAGAGTCGAACCCAGAGTCCAACAGCCACATGGGGGGTAAGGGCTGCTCTGCTTAGGGCTCGCTCTTTAAAAAATACAGTCTCTCTGTACATTCTGCCCTTTTAAAATACATTAATTGCCATGGAAACAATGCTCTTATTGGTATGGGAGCAGCCTGGTGGCCTCCACAGATGCAAGATAAAAATCAATGAATACATTGAAATCCAGGCTGCATTTCGGGACCTTTTGTGGTTTTGGGGCTGGTCACTGTGGGCACACGCATCAGAAGCAAGCAGGATGCCATCTCCTACGGAGAGAAAGCAGAATGCAACATGCAGTGACATCTGTGCTCGGTTGGAGCAGCCCTGCATGGACGGTGGTCCCAGTGCTGATGTCTGTGCTTGACCACAGCTCCTGGTGCTGCTCACGCCCACATTGCCAGCAAGCAGAAAACCTTGCCTGAGCACCAAGCAGCACCCAGGGAAGGGCTGTGGGTGCCTTCCCTGCCCACGGCTGTCCCAGCACAGGGTCAGAACTGCCCTGCTCCCCACTGTGCCGCCCAGCGCAGAGCTCACCGCGCTGTTATCAGGCAGTGACAGTTTCCGCCATCAGATTCCTCCTGTCCGTCAGGAAAGCTAAATAAGGAACATCGTTCAGGCGGCTGCAGGAAGAGGGGAAATGCAGGGACATCCGGCCCAGCTGCCAATTTTTCCTTTCCCATGAACCACCGCTGACCTCCACCAGGGAGAACCTGGACACCGAGCCTGGCACCGGCACCGCGCGGTTTTGCTTCACCTGACCCCGCGCAGGCACCACGTTCACCCAGCTGTGGGCAGAGAACTGCTGTGCATGGGATCTAGATGCACCAAAGGTCTCAAGAGCATCACTCTGCTGCTCGGGTCACTCCCTGCATGCATAGGCAGGTCAAGTCCCACCTTTCCCCTCCGCCTCTGCTCACCACACAGCTCTGTCCATTGGCAACAGAGGATGAGACCAAGAGGGTCTGCAGCCCTTTTCACGCCTCATTTGGGGGTACCCCTGGTTTCTTGCTGCCTTTCCCTCCACAGAAGGCTTCGTTTGGTCACACTGCACCCAGACAGAGGAGAGCGCACTCGGATGTCTCACAGCATTCCCCACAGCCCTGTCCCATCGCCTGAAGCCTTTCCAGGACCCCCTGAGCTGATCCTCCCCATTACACATGACGTCCGTCCCACGGCACCTCCAAGCTTGGCCCGAACGGTGCTCACGCTGGGAGGCGGGGGCAGAACTGCAGCAAGAAAAACAATTAGCACGTGGGAGAAGCTGTAAGGTGAAACACAAGTCACTGCCTCAGACCTGTTTCTGATCCCTCAGCATGGAAAGAACTCCAGGACAGATGTGTGCCTGTAAAACCGAGGGGACTTTCACCGGGAGCCTCCTCGCCCACTTGAGCGCCGGCCATCTCCGTGCTAACAATGAGCACCGCAGATGGGCAATAACACTTTGTGCCGAAAACATCACAACTATTCCGACCAGAGAGAAAAAGCCCCCCTGGGGCCCGGTGAACCCTCCCTTCCAACAACATGAAACAAGAAACAAAGGTCTGGGATAGCCAGAGGCAATAAAACCCTGGAATTAATTTAACTAGTCACTAGATGCCAGGGCAGCTGTGGCAGCATTTCTTTTGCTGATGAAGGTCTCGGGATAAGCTCAGCTCTGGTGCAGAGCATGCTCCTGGGTTCCTTCACAGTACCCTGCTGGGGCAGCATCCCTTTGCCCAGGAGGGGATGTGCAGGAGCTGAGATGACACCATGCTCCTCATGCCCTCACCACAGCCACCCACAGGGAGCCACCACACTGTGATTTTGCCTAGCGGAAAAGCTCTGTGGTGTTGGGTTGTTTCTCATAAGGAAACCACCATAACCACTCCTGGGGCAGTGAGATCTGGCTGGCACAGGGCTCAGCGCTTCTCCCTGTGCCCACAGGACCCCCTGGGCATGGTGCAGCTTTTGAGTGGGATGAGCACAGAGTAAACATGCATCCCCCAAAACCACGGGCCCTAAACCTTGCCCCCATTGCTTTGGACTGTTCGATCCAGCATCCTGAATGCAAAGATGCAGGTGATGCTCACTCTGTGGGTGCACCCTGCAGGGCTCATGCTTCTCCTCAAGCCACTGAGGGCTGAGCACCCACTAAGGGCCCCCACCTCTTTGGCACAGCAGTGCTGCAGGTGCCTCACACAGTGCTGGAGCAGTGTCTGCCTGGCCCCGACCTGGCTGCTGTTCCCGTGGGATCCCGTTCTCCCTTTCCCTCCCCAGGAACTGCCCCGAGAACAGCCTGTTCCCTCCTGGAGCACCTGCCCTTCCCACGCCTGCCCTGGAAAATGCTGCTGGGCTGAGACCCCCCCAGGGACAGGGATCTCACGTGGAGCAGAGGGGCAGCATGGAGGTGGGTGGGTCCCTCCTGGTTGGGGTCATTGTGCTGCTGGGGGTGTGCCCCCCTCAGCCAAATGTCAAACTGAGCTCAGCCGCTGATCTCCCTGTGGCAGTTTAGTTTGCACAGGCAGTGAGCTGTGGGCTGGAATGCCCAAACCAAACCCCAGGGCAGGGAAAGCAGCCCATTCCCCCTAAGGATTTCCTTATGCAAACGCTGAGGTCACGGGTGCCCCCAACCCAGCCCTGCTGTCCCAGTCCTAGCACTGCTTCACCACCAAGCCACTGGGCTGAACCAGAGCGCGGCTTGCTGTGCGCTCTTGGGTTTTTGCATGAAAGGGTGTTGCTGAAACAGCCCATGTTTATTGCTCGCCATAAAACAAGTGCTCCAAATCCCATCTGCGAGTGCAAATGTTGCTGCTGGCAGGGGCTGGCCTCGCACCCGGCCAGGAGGTCCGTGTGCTCTGAGGAGGGCAGCAGCAGTCGCCAGCACCATCGGCTCACGTCCTACACAAGCACGGGCCCTTCCTTCGCACCATGGGGTCACGCTGCAGGAACCAGGCAGGGTGTGAGCAATCCCACTGCTGTGCATGGAGGCTGACCCTGGGATGCTCCATCCTGGGGTCACCATGCAGCTGGGGCACAGCGAAAGCCCACCTCCTCCCACTGAGCAGGGCAACGGGGCGCAGGGACAAGCAGGATGCAGCACTGGGATGGGCCCTCTGCGGTCGCAAACCGAACTATTCCACCATCCCCACACGGAACAATCTCACGCTCACATCCCAGTTTCTGAGGGGAGCAAATGCTGGCACGCAGTTGGGAGCACTGCAAAACTGCTCTCAGGTAAAGCTGGACAGAAGGCAGAGGCAGCAGATAACCTTTAAGGTCCCTTCCAACCCACATGTGAGCGGGGCTATGGTCCCCTGCTTGAGCTCCACATCACCCTTCCGTGCTGCACTCACCAGGCAGCACAGCACAGCTCCAGGGCGGTGCTGAGCCCCACATGAGATCCACACAGAGCCCTCTCTGCACCTCAGGGGGATGGATGGACGTGGCACAGCCACGCACCACTTTGCAGACTGCTAACAAGAACGCCGTGAGCAGCTGCAGCTCTCGCACTGCAGCAAGTCCCTTCGTGGAACTGGAGCATCGTGTCACCGTGGGCACAGCGTGCTGCCCACAGCCCGCTCTGCACCGCCACACCCAGACCCTCAGCCCTGCCGGTAAGCCAACGCTGACAGCGATTCACTGAGCTGAAGGCTACAAAAATTCTGTTTGAGCCCCCAAATTTGTCTCCCTGCCTTCCTCCTGCATTACCAACTTCCCATTGGTCTCGCTTCCATCTGTAGCACTCGGCTCACACCAGCTTCCCGGGGTTCTGCTGCCCCATCTCTGGCGGTGCCCCCCCTCCCCCGGGTCTGCACTCCACAGTCAGAGGGGAACAGCATCCACCTGCCCCACGCCACAGCTGCGGGGCTCAGCTCGCTGCCTTCAGCCTCTCGCCAACTCCCCGTCCTGGGGGGTCCCGGGTGAACCACAGTGACCACCAAGGGCTGGGTGGGCAGCGGGCAGAGCAGTGCAAGGAGCCCCTCTTCCTCCTGCCCTCCTCCCACACGACGCCCGCCGCTCGGAGCGATGCCTCTGCCTACGAACAATAACGGAGCGGATCGCGGGCTGCCCTGCGGCCGCCAAGAAATTCCCACCCTAACACTCCGCGGACGTTTCCCCCCGCGCACACCCGCGGCCCCGCGCGGCCGTCACAGCCGTCGGGGACAGCCGCGGTGCGCCCCGTCGGGGCTGGGGACAGCGGCGGGACGCTGCGGGGCGCGGGGCAGCCCGACGAGCTGTGCCCTCCCCGTATCTCCTCGGGACACCCCCGGAGCGGCCCCGTCCGGGCAGCCGCACCTCCCGCACCGCCGCAGGTGCCCGGGTCGGCCCCGCAGCGCTCACCTGCTTCCGAGACAATGCCGAGCCACAGCCAGAGGGGCAGCGTGCAAACTCTCTTCATCTCCGGGGCTGCGGGCGGCTCGGAGCGGTGCGGAACGCCCCGCGCCCGAGCTGTGCTCCCGGCGCTCCCCAGCTGCGGCGACGCGCGGCGGCGGGCGGGGAGGGAGAACCGGGGCCGCTTCCTTTTCCTCCGCCCGCCCGGGCAGCCCGCCGCCCTCCGCCGAACCCCGCGGGGCGCCGGGCGGGTACGGGGCGGGGCGGGGCGGGGCGGGGCGGGCGGTGGGCTGGGGGGAGTCGGGGAGGGCGGGGGGCTGCACCTGCGATCCGGGCAGCGGCGAGGACTCGTGGCCGCGGGCATTGCCCCGAGCGCGCGTCCCACCCCCCCCCCCGAGCTCCGGTGCATCGCCCCGCTTGTGCCTCCCAGCCCCGGGGATGCGCGCAGCTCTTATCCCCGCGCGTCTGTGCGCTCGCTGGACGCTCACACCTATGCACCGAGGACATAGCAGCGCGCACACACACACAGCTGTTCCTTTAGGGACTACGGACCACCCTCCCGCAGCCCATCCACGCACACCGGCAGCAGCTTTGCTGCTCTCGGCGCGCACACAACGCTAGCAGGCACACTCCTAAACACGTCCGAGAAATCCTACTGCTGGCCGTGCACCCCGTAGCCCACACGCTTCTCTCCTTTCGCTCGCTCTCCCAAAGCCATCTTTCGCACCCCGGGGCACGGCGGGTGGATGGCAGCAGCAGAGGGATGCCGGCAGGGTGCTGGCAGCGGGACGACGCGGCTGTGGTCACGGAGGTGATGCTGGAGCTCCAGGAGCACATTGCAGCCCACGCTCCCACCGAGCGGCGAATGGATAAAGAGACACAGCCCCGCGGGGTTGTTGGTTATGCACGCTTGCAGACACCGAAGAGAGAAAAAGAGCTTGAATGAGAACCATGTGCTCGTGGCTTCTAAAAGGCATGAAAACATCTCGTGTGCTCGGCTGCACTCGCTGCCAAACCTGGGGAAGAAATCACCCCGTCCCTTCCCTGGAGCTGTCAGAGGGAATCCAACCGCAGCCGCGATTTCATCCCAGCGCCCTCGGCCCAGTGAGGGAGAATTTAACCCTGACAGAGCTGGATCATAGAACCACCGCATCGTTACGGTTGGGAATACCTCCAGGTCCAACCCCAACCCATCCCCGCTGACCGTGTCCCTCAGTGCCACACGTCCACGGTTCCCACACACCTCCAAGGACAGCGAACCCCCCCATCCCTGGGCAGCCCGTGCCAGTGCAGCATCGCTCTTTCAGAGAAGGAAGAGCAGAGGGTGCGACCCTCGAAGTGAGCTCCTGGGAATCCTCCTGCTCCCAAAGATGACAGGTTTTGGCTCCCGCACCTCCTCCCCCCCTGCAGTCCCGGCACGACGTGGCCCGTCGCCTAACGGCAGGACACGGGGAGGGCTCACCCCGCCGCGACGGGGAATTTTCCATCACAAACACACGGTGACCGCGCGGCTGGTGGGACCTTTCCATTGTTGTCGCCCTGGGAAACAAAAGGATCCGATTTGAACGGTCCGCCTCCCTCCCGCACGCAGGGAAGGGCACCCGAGGGAGCAAAGCCTTCCCCAAAGCGCGGGGTAAACACTCAGGCCAGAGCTCGAGGCACAACCACACACCAGCGTGGCTCTGAGGACACGCGGGGACAGCACAAGGTAGCCCAGGAGGAAAACAGAACAGAGACGGGCGCTTCCCCACAGCTTACATAGGGCTGCCCCCATCCCCAGCTCCTCATGCCCAAACCCAGGGCCAGGTTGAAAGATGTCACTGCTCTCACACGGTCTGTGGTTTTGCTCCATGGTTTATTAGCAAAATGCATTTTTGAGATAGCATTTAGAGGCAGGCAGCATTCACACCCAGGGCTGAGGCTGCACGTACAGCAGCTCAGAGCAGCAGTCCTCCTGCACGTAGGAGCACCACACACATACCTGGGAGGGCAGGGGCTCTCCCCTCCAGGCAGGACCGGGTAAGGACATCACATCCCAAAGCACAGTTGTGCCAGGGAGCAGCACGCTGTGGTTCCCACATTCAGCACAGCACAGGGAGTGCTATCTCAGAAGCCTGCTCAGGGCAGGCAGTGGGGACAAGCAGGTTTTGCTGCTCACCAGCTCCACTTTTGGCAATAGGAAGGTGTAGGAGGTGGCAGCTACGGCACACTGCAGCAGTGAGCTGCTCACAGCTCGTGCCACCACAGCTACCCACACGAAGCATGGGCAGCAGCAGAGCTGGCTGCCTCCTCCCCACCACACTCATTGCCTGCCAGCTCTTCTGTCACCACACCTCAGGGACAGCTGCCACTCTGCCTGTGGTGTTCAGGGAGGTGACAGATTGCAGCAGCACCTGGGCATCTGTCCTGCACAGGCACAGAAAGCTGAGCCTCACCGAGGAGGAATTCACAGGCTCCAGCCAGCACCTCAGGATGCACTGTGCCTCTGCTGTGACCCTTTAGAGGGACACACACACACAACAACCCCACACATCCCAGGCCCAAATCACAGCAGCCCAATCTGCTGAGCATCCCCGCACTCTGGAAGCCCAAGGATGCTCACGCGCCAAGCTGTGCTGCATCCCATTCCGGCTGAACCCCACAGCCTCCAGCCCAGGAGCAGCACTACAAAGCAGGAGCCTTTCTAACAAGCCTTAACGTCGACCAAAAGCAGCAGAGATGAGCTGCGCCGCTGCCGGCCCTGAGCCGCGCACAGAGCTCCCTCTGCTGCCGGCAGACAGCACCTGCTAACAGCTCTTCCACAGCTCAGCAGCGCGCGAGGAAAGCTTTTGCACGCTTGAAACACGGGAGTGGAGGCAGGAAAGGGCAGGCAGCCCTGGTGCCACACTGAGGGGGATGCCGCAGGGGCACAGCAGCCCGCTCCCTCCTGCACTCACAGGGCCAGGTGGCAGATGCGCATGGGCTCCACGTTGTCCCTGCCATCGCTGAAGCAGGTGCTGAAGAAGGGGCAGTACCTCTCTGCTGAGACCCCGTGGAAGGTGAAGAGATGGGACATGTCCTTCGCATCAAAGAAGGCCACGGTGCCCTCCTGGCAGTCTAGAAAGACCCCCACTTTGCGGGGGGGCTGCTGGGGAAACAGGCGCACCCAGGGGGTGGCAGTGGCCCAGTATTCTGTCTTGTTCCTCAGGCGAAGCGTCCAGTAGCCGTTCTCTGGGCACAGCTTCACCTTTGCTGCCCGGTTCACAGCCTCAGCAGCCACCCCCAAGTCCCACTTGGTTTTGTTGCCCACCCACACCTCCCAGTAGTGCTGGCCGCTGTCAAAGGAGCGCGAGGCCATGACGTTGACACACTGCTGGAAGCGCCGGGGGCTCCTGGGGACGGGCTGGGCTCGCTCCCGCTCTGTCACTGCTGTCAGGTCCCTGGAGAAGACCAGGTTGGGGTGGGCTGACTCAGGGTCAAAGGTGAGCGAGGCTGGAACTGTGGAGAAGCCAAGGACAGCACTTATGGGTTACACATTTCCCCTGCAGAGCACCTCCAGCCCTCTGGCTGCACCCCACTGCCCCAGCACATCCATCCCTTGCACCCGTTTGCTCACCAGGGCAGATGGACCGCAGCATCTGCCTCCAGAAGATGTACTGCAAGGGACCACCATGGCTGTCCCAGTAGTGCTGCAGGTCAAAGGCAGGCGAGGGCTTGACACTCACTGAGGGCCTGAGCAGAGAGAGCAGTGGTCAGTCCTAATGCTGAGCTGCTGGCAAATGCACAAGAACACCACTCAGGAGTGCAGCAGATCATGCACAAATCTGAACACAAGCCTCTGTAACAGAGACTTGCTCCACTGGCACAGAGCTATCACAGCACACAGCTCAGGGGTAGATGTGTGACAGACTGAGTGGACAGAGCCGGAATCAGCAACGCTGCTTGCAGAGCACTGACCCACAGCAGTTAGCACCCAGCACACCCACAGCCACACACAGGCCAGGCTGCATCGCCAGGCAGAGAAGGGATTGGGATGTGCTTCTTTATAGCAGCACTGGTTTAGGAAGCACTACCCTCTCAGCTACTCTCACTGCTCACACAAACCTGCCCCTCAGTTTTGCAGACTCTCGAGCTGTGAGAGGGCACAGAGAAGTCGAAGCACCCATGTGAAGTCTGCAGTGCTGCCCTGCTCCCATATGCAGCACACAAAATTGCTCATGCACTCATCCCAAGCAGCACACCTCCTGCACACTCTCCTCCAGCCAGGCTGTCTCAGCACGACTGTTCCCCATGGAGAGCATCTACGGTGTGCTGGGGACCAGCCCCCACCTGGCACAGCACCAGCTGTCTGCTGAGCAGCTTGTGATGCTTTCACAAGTCAAGATAAGAGCCCTCCCTCGCACAGTCCCAGCCAGAGACAGAGATAAGCAGAGAAATCAGCTTCTTTCATGCCAGACACGTACCTGATATCCAGGCTCTCCACCTGCAGTGAGGACCAAAGAGAATTAGCAGTCATTGTCTGTAATTCATGCAGCTGCACAAATAAACTCCCTGTCCTGACTCCTGCTGTCACGTAGCAGAGGAAAGCAATCCACCAGGGCTCCCCCTAAACCCTGAGGAAAACTGGCTGTGCACTGAGGCTTGGGAGATTTCACAGGAGTGGCAGAAGGAGGGCTCCAAGACCCATTACATCCTAAGGATTGCTGTGTCCCTTGGTAGCTAAAGCCTCCAGACTCAAAGGAATCAGGCAGACAATCCAGAGGGACAGCAGCAAGAGTAACTTCCAGCTACAGCCTGGTGCATCATTTAGGACTCTTCATCCCAGAAGAATGTCTGGAAACAATCCTCTGCCTCCTGCCAGAGCCAGCCAAGCACTTACCTCCAACAATGACACCTCTTCCATATTGCTCAGCGTCTGCTCTATGTGCTCCATGTCTCTCCGCAGCACTGCCATCCCTTCCTCCAGCTGCTGGACATCCCCATGCAGCCGAGCCAGCACCTGCTCCTCCTCCTTGCCCAGCTCTGCCAGCACAGCTCTCTCTTCTTCCTCCAGGATCTGATGCAGGCGAGTGAACTCTGCTCGGATCTTGAAGTTCAGCTCCCCAGATGCTTTCTGAGCAGAAGACAACAGTAATGAGCCTGGCAGTTAAAACACACGGACACGTGAGACAGCTGGGCACATTGCTCACGGAGTCCCACAAATCAGTTTCAGACATACCCTCAACTTTTGGAAAGAAGAATGAGACACGGACAACTTTCGAGGCTGCATACAGCCATAGTGAAAACCCAAGCTCTACTGGCAGTTCTGTTGCCTTAACTAAAAAATCCTTGCATGCAGGTGGAAGCTCAGAGCCCTCCCCCACATCATCAGGAATTTGCTTACGTTTTATACTGGAGATGTTTTGGCTTTCTGGAGCTGCTGACTTCATGGTTCAGGTTGGGATTCACTTCACATCATGCCAGACCGCAAGCAGAGATGCCTGACACTAGTAACTTGCTGCTCTTCTCCAAATAGCTCAGTTTCAGGGGGCCCTTTTTTGTACTGAAAAAAGCTGTGCCAACTAATCTCTGTAGTTAAGGTTGATAAAATTCTGCTACACTCTCCTCAGAGAGCATTTCCCCTCTCTAAGTTGTTTGATTGGCCAGTCAACCTTGTGGTGCTCTCACTACCTTCCTTTACAAGACATAGCCAATGTCTTTTTCTTGCCTCTTGAAGCTTTTAATCTCTAAGAGCAATCTTAGTGCTCATTATCTTCTAGCTGAGTTTGCCAAAATGCACATCCTGTACCATGATACCGATCTCACTCAGTGGATGCCTCTAGCTTTACCAGCCAGCTATGCACCCCAGCCTCTTTTTTGCTTTAGCAGATGTATGTGCTGACACTCCAGATCAGACTTTAATCTGAAGACCTTCCACCATCAGTTTAGTTGTACCTCTGAACTCCTCATTCTTTCCTTAAACTCTCTTTTCTTGGCTTTCAGTACTTCCATGCCACTCAACAAGGAAGCTTAGCCAGCCTGTGGCTGTTCTTGTTTCAGAGATCAATGACAAGCAGGCAGCCCAGCACTACTGAAGCATGGAGAGAAACACTAGAGAAACACTTAGACGCATCACATCCTCTCAGAGCTGCACAGTAAATCTAAATAGTCCTTGTAGCAAGGCCACTGCTCTCTGCAGTACTGCTGGTACTGCTGATCCAGCCCCTTCAGCTTTGCTGCCTGCCCTCCAGACACATAAGAGGTTTCTACAGCTCTCAGGCATTAACTCTTCTCAAAGAACCAGCTGGATGAAGAGGGGCTGCTCAAACAGCAACACAGGGACACACAGCTCCTTTGTGAATGTTAACCCAGGGGCTTATGACAGAGCAGGGGTGCCACCTAACCTCAAACTTTACTCCACAACTCAAGCACAGAACAGATGAAAGAAAAAAAGGCAGTGAGGTTCAGGAAGCTTCCGTGGGCTCCACTCCTTGCTCACTCTGTCTTTACCAGTACTGGGATTACAGACGGTCACCTTCCCTTCTGGAAAGGCATCTCAGCCACTGACCAAATATCTGTGCAACTGCCGTGGCAGCCCAGCAGGGCTCCCTCAGGGAAGCACCCATCACCACCCAGGAGGCCACAGGATGAGTGCTGGCTCAGGCAGTTACCGTCAGCCCGCAGATATCTTCCTGCACCGCACGCTTCTGCTGCACGAATTTCTCCATCTCCTTCTGATGGGTTTGTAAAGCTTCTTCCAGGCGCTTCTGTGGGAACAAGGAAAAGATGATGATACCATTTCACCTTTTTCGCTGCAACTCAGGAGGAAACTGAACTCAAGGCCAGCACCGAAGGGAGGACACAACTGGACTTCCCAAAAAAGCAGCAGGGGAAGAGGACAGACTTCTAAACAGTGTATGTTGTGATTGGACAAGAGGAATTGGTTTCAAACAAAAAAGATGGGTGATTCAGACTGGATATAAGGAGTTTTTTTTTATGATGGGGTGGTGAGGCACTGGCACAGGTTGCCCAGAGAGGTGGTGGGTGCTGCAGCCCTGCACACACCCAAGGTCAGGCTGGAGGGGCTCTGAGCACTGACGGAGCTGCGGGAGCCCCCTTTCATCGCAGGGGAGTTGGACCAGATGACATCTAAAGATCTTTCCCAACTCAAACGATCCTGTAAACAAGCACTCAAGGCAGAGCTTTAGAGCTAGAAGTGCACCTACAGCAAAATAAAATAAAATAAAAAGTAAAATAAAAAATAATAAAATAAAATATTAAAAAATGTGTAAAATGTGTGCCCTATTTTTAAGACTCGGACCTCCAGACCGTGGCCGGGATACCTGTTTGCAATAGGTTTGAAACCGGCCTGCTGGGAACTGACCCACGCAGAGCCCAGCTTCCCATGCTGCTCATCCCCAACCCCACGCAGCCAGGCCCCCGTGCGAGCAGCAGGCGGAACGCCAGCAAAGAAAGCCTGGATTAAAAAAAAACCCAAACCAACCAGAAAGAGGGAACGAAACGCGAGGAGCACGCAGCACCCGGGGCGCGAGGAGGAGCAGCAGGGCGCCCTGCAGCACCCGCCCCCTCCTCCCCTCCTCGGGGCTCACCTGCACCCGCTGGCGGTGCTCCTGGGAGCCGCAGCGCCGCAGTTTCTCCACCAGCCCGGCCAGCAGATGGTGGCTGCGGAACGCGGGCCGGGGGAACTGCCGGCGGCACTGCGGGCACGAGGCGACGCGGGGCCCGCTGGCCCAGTAGCGCTCGATGCAGGCCCTGCAGTAGTGGTGCATGCAGTCCAGCATGACGGGCTGGCTGAACAGCTCGCAGCAGATGGCACACGTCAGCTCCTCCCGCAGGCTGTGCTCCCGCCCGCCCGCTGCCATCGCCGCCGACCGCGGGACGCTCTCCTCCTCCTCCTCCCCCCCCCGCCGCAGGGTCCCGGGATCACACGGCCGGGAGGGGACGGCCGAGCAGCGCTCCGGGACGGCCCGAGCCCCGCACGGCACCGGCACGCTGCCCTTGAACTTTGAGCCCTCGGCCCCGCCCCTCCCGCGGATTGACGTCCGCCTCGACCAATCGCTGTGCGAACGCTCCGCCCGCCCCTCCATTCATTGGTCGGGAGCTGAGGCCGGGAATGGGGTCGGGCTCCGGCATGTGACGCGGTCACGTGTGGGGCGCGGCGTGGGCTGTGCTGTGCTTCTCGCAGCTGCCCCACTGCATTGCGCGGCGGTGCCCTCTGCACACACACACCGCTGCAAGCGCACTGCATTGCACTGCGCGGAGCTGGTGCTGCACTCAGCAGTGGGAATGTGGAAACGAGCACTGGGGAAGCCGTGCCTTTTGCTCAGCGTGCTTCCCCTTCCCTGGTTTCCCTCGGCCCGGTTTTGCAGCTCTGGGAGCTGGCCAGCTCCCCAGGTCCCAGTGCTGGGACCCCACCAGCGTCCGGCTGCCAGTGTGACAGAACCTCACTTACCGTCATCCTTTGGACCCAGCCCACCAGGCAATTGCTCACGGCTCCCATCTGCCGACTGAAAGCACACAGCCAAGAGTCCCCCGATCTCCAGTTCTTGTTCCAGCGCTCCTGGCATCTCCCTCCTGTCAGCACCTCCATCAGCTGGCACCTCTGAGCAGCCCAGCCCTGAACCCCCAGGTTGGGCCCCAACTGCAGTCATGGCAGTGAGCCCCTCTTTGTGGAGCTCAGCCCCGCAGGGACCACTGGCAGCAGCACCATGAAGGATGTGGCCCTATGGATGGAGGGAGGGGGAGGGCTGAGGTTCCCAGTGTATGCATTTCCCCGTTTTGCTTTGTTTTGGCATTGGGCAGATGGTGGCTGTGGGGTGGCCCTAAGAAGTTGGGCTGTCCTCAGCTCGTGGGAAAAGACACAGGGTAGAGAGCAGGCAGTGAGAAGGGAAAAGAGAAAGAAGGAGAGAGGAGGTAAAGCGAGGTAACAGCCACATCCCCATTAATGCATCCCTCCATGCCCTCAGCGATGGGGACATGATTTAAAGGGCTGGAAAAGCAAGCAGGAAATGAAGCAATGCTCAGAGATAACATATCTTTGTATAAATAGCTGGAGGAGGAGGAGGGTGCCCAAGGGGTGGGCCATTATTTGCCAATATTTTTTCTTCCCGGACCCAAATCGTAGAATCATAGAACTGCTGAGTTGGAAGGGCCCTTAAAGACTGTCCATCCAACTCCCCTGCAGCAAACACAGTCACCCACAGCTCCTTCAGGTGCTCAGAGCTTGGTCCAGTCTGACACTGAATGTCTCCATGGATGGGGCATCCACCACCACGTGACTACCCACCACCCAAATGATGCCACTGCTTGCCAAGACCCGGAATTGTGTGTACTGCAGGTGTCCCACTGGACCCAAGCACTGGGTGAACCCACACTGTGGTCCTGGTGAGCACCAGGTGGATGTGCTGAGAGGTGCTGAACAGGCTCAAACCATCCCAGTCATGCTTGGCACTGTGGGAGCGGGGTTCCTCTGAGCTGCTGGACTCTGGGAGAGCTGAGCTCACAGCCCAGTGGTGATGGCATGTGGGAAGGAGGTCCTGCAGCAGGCATGGGAGGATGAGCGCTGCCTCATGATGTTTCCCCCAGGAACACTCAAATAATTCAGTCCTAGGGGCCAGATCCACACGGCTGCTGAGCTCCCCGGCCCAGCCTTGTGCAAACCATCCCAAACCAGGCTGCCAGGCGTGCTGCCACGCTGCGATATGACATTCCCCATGCCTGCATTCCACCCCCACCCTCCAGCTCCCCACACCTAGGCGCCATCCACCAGGAGATTTCTGCAAATATTAACATTTCTGGCTGCTGCTTGTTTGCCTGTTTATTCTGAGCTGTGCATGAAAGCCCTCTGATGTTCTGCACGCAGCGCAAAGCAGCTTTCCCTCCCTGCCATGGGTTGTGCCTGAGCCACCCAGCCAGCCCCCTGCCTGGCCCCCAGGTGATGCTCTGCAATGTTCCCGTGCTGTTTTTGGTGTTTCTGACCTCAGGGATGAGGGGAAGGTCATCCTGAGCTCACCTTGCAAAATTGGCTGGACAGGCTTGGCTGCTCAAGGTGCTCGAGTGCTTTGTGGGTTATCAGCCCTCTGCTGCCCACTCAAAGTTCACCATCTGATGTATGTGCAACGGGAGCAGTGCAGGTTCCTTTTCCAGGGGAATAAGCCAGCGCTCTGCCTTGGGCACCCTGCAGAGCCCTCCCTTCTCTCCCACCCCCAGGGCTGGCCCTGCATATGGTGTCACCCCAGGTGTCACCCCATAATGATGTCACCCCAGGTGTCCCGGGAGGCTGTGTGTCTCTTGTCCAGGGCAGATGTCACCCCGAAAGAGCAATGTTTTTCCCTCGGGTAGCTCAGTGCCACAGGCTGCAGCGGCTGGAAGTGCAAAGCTGGATGCCCCCTGGCACCTTAAGTACCTCTAAAGCCCAAAGGAGAAATACACCTCCTCTCCCCCATCCCCAGGTGGGTTTCCAAACAGATCTGGGGCTCCAGACCTCTCGTGTCTGCCCTGAACTCCTCTGCCGAGGCAGAGGAAACGCTGCTCAGCGCATAATGAATTGCAGGCACGCGCTCCCATGAGCGGCTGTTTGGAAAGTGTCCCACGCTGCTCGTGCCAAGTGTGCTGGCCAGGGAAGCTCAGCGGTATTAGCGTGTCCCGGCTAATTAGGGCTGTGAGCTGTCCTTTTCATCGCCTCCGAGAGCTGAAAGGAGGACAGACGCAGAGCTCTGCCTTTATATGGCTTTGTGCACTACAGCACAGCCTGTGCGTGCTCCGCTCGTGCCCTGGGGACACCGATATTGCTCGGGGGGGTGGGGGGGCTCGGTGACAGCCCCATCCTGCGGTGCCAGACTTGTGAGTCACGTTTCTGGGGAGCACGGAGCCAAGAGGACTCCTGGCCAAACGCCGGGGCTGGACCTGCCCTGCACGCCAGGGTCCCATTCTCACTGCGGCAGGGTTCCCCAAAGGAGCAGGAGAGATGCACGCAAGGTCCAAAGCCTTCAGTCTTGATGCTTAGGGGACTACCACCAGCCCATCCAGCACGCATGTCATGCCACTGCTGGAGTGACGGGCTGCCTGCAAATCTGTGACCTCACTGTGGTCCCGTGGAAGGAGGAGCATCCAGCCTGGGAGGGCAAGGCCCTGGCAGCAGCACTGTGACATGGGGTGACATGGACCACTAGGAAAGAAATCCCATAAATAAGAGGAGTACTTCAGGGCTGTCCCGGCAGGGCTGTTCCTGCTGCTCCCACAGGCACCCCGTCCCCTGGAGCATGTCACCCACTGCTGTCACCTCTGATCCTTGCAGGGAGCCAGGCAGTGATTGCCCAAAGTCCGTGCAGCCTGGGAATCACGCTCCCACCCCCGAACTCCGCCAGATTTCTGGTTTATGTGGACTATGGCTTGTGTACAGTGTATCATATTTTTGCAATCCCGGCTCTGAAGAGCTTATCTGACTGCAATTATCCTCTTCTGCAGAAGCTGTTTTCTAGCTGGCTCGGTACACAAACAACAAGCAACATCCCTCTAATAAATGAGGCGAGCTCTGAGCGCAGTGACTTGCAGAAACAGCAGCTGAAGGCACCGTGGGGCTGCTCAGTACTCCACTTTCCCACTTTTCTGCCTGCACATGGGCTGGGAAGGGGTGGCTGGGCAGACCCTCTGTGTCAGCCCCACGAGTCCTGTCTGCCTGTCCCAGGAGCTGAAGCACTGTCTCAGGGCACAAACCCCGTTAACTGTTTCCATGTGTTCTCCTCTTCCTTCTCCCTGACCCTCGTCCTGGTGACACCTGCAATGTCCCCATCCCGTCCTGCCACAGAGCAGGAATTTCAGCAAAACCTCATCCCCACTGCTGCTCCTCCGCTAATTCCAGAGACATTCAGATGGGGACAAAAAGCAGCTACAAAATGAGAACCTGCTTTTAAATTCAGAAAGGGTGCAGACAGCTTTCTATCCTCCCTCCCACCTCTGAGCAGCTTTGTGGTTCATTTTGTTCCCAAATGCATCGCAGATTCCCAGATCCACTGCATCCGTGAACTCCGGGGCTCAAATGGAAAAGTGGATTTTGTGTAACCACAACACGCTGCTGCTCCCGCGGCTGTTCGGCAAACACCCGCTCGACACCGCAGGAAGGAGCAGTGGAAATATTTGGGTTTCGTGCAGGTGGGATTAAACAGATGCTTGAAAAATGAAAAGCCGCTTCTTTAAGTATGTCAGTGTTGCAGCTCCAGATGAAGCGGGTTGAACTGGAGCATCTGGAAGCCTTGGTAACAGATTTCTCAGCGATTTCTCCCCAGGAGTGATCAGATAATGTGCCTTTCATGACAGCAGCGGAGCTACAGAGTGCAGCTGGCTGCAAGGTGTGCGGTGTGAGGACCTGCCTGCTCGCAGAGACATGGCACATTGTGGGCCGATGAAAAGTGTCCCTCTCCTCTGCCCCATTTCTCAGCTTTTTGACATCATTTCCACTCCCTGGAGCACAACGTTCATTGTCAGATTCTCAAATGAGCCTGCGAGCAGACTCGCTTTTGCCTAATCAAAGCTTGCAGCTGCTGGGAAAGGCTTTGGGGCTGCAGGGATGGTTTAGGCAAACTCAGTGTGCTCAGAAGGACATAAGGCTTCTGGGACACTCGTGTATACAAACCCAGGGGCACGAGGCTGCAGTCCCAGCAGCAATGCTCAGTGTGATGGAGCCCCAGGCCAAGCAGGGGAGCATTGTCTGTGGCTCACTGACTACTCTCCCTGCCACATCCAGGCCCACCAAGCACTGCTGCTGACCAAGTGGTCTGCATGCAGGTTGGAGAGGTGATGCTCGGCCTCACTGTGGGTTTTGGTGCTAACCCCTCTGCTGAGACCATGGGAGAGGACAGGGCTGGGGATTTGCACTAATCTGTGATTTAAGAGCTTGCCTTTGCCTTTGCCTCCAGCAGCCACCACGTGCCAAAAATGACTGGAATTCACCCCTGGTCCTGATGAGGGTTCACAGCTCCAAGCTGAGCAGTTTCTCTGCTGTCCATCAGTGCTTCTCACTTTACTGCATCCCCAGGAAGGGAAGAGCAGAGAGCTGGAGCAAAGGACTCTGGGGAGCAGACCAGAAAATTTTTTTCCACAAGAGAAGGGAGGGGAAAATCTCTCACTCGTGCAGAAATCAGCCGCATGCTGCTGTGGACACTGGAGATGAGGAGAACCCATCCATCAGGAACACAGGGTCCCCTCTGCCTTCCAGAGCAGCTCAGCCAAAACTCGCTGGGGGAGAAGGCACAGAACTCCAGGCAAGGATGGCTCAGGCAGCGCAGCAGTGTTTGCCTGGGAAGATGGGTGAGGAAGAAGAAGGAGGGGACTCGCAGGGACCATGGTCTGAGTCCTTGGTTGAAGAGCTGCTTGCAGAGGGACTCATTTCAGGACTGTTCTCAGTCTCCTTTTTCTGCTGAGCCGCTGCAGCTTTTACTTTTTCCTGCTGCATCATGACTTTCGTGGCACGAGATGGCAGTTGAAATCCCTCCTGGTTTGTGTTCTCATAAAGAAAAGGAGAACAAGTCCCAATGTGTGCACAAAAAGCAAAACTCCCCTGATGACCCTGTGTTGTTACTGGGAGCTGAGGGGGCTGTCCTCCCCCCAGCATCTGGGTTTGTCTTCTTGCACAGGTGAAATGAAAACCCCAACACACTGTCCAAGCTGGAAATCCTGCACTGGAAACAAGCCCAACTTCTTCTCTGCAAAGGAGAAAACTGGCAAGTTAGGGAGCCTTGCTCCTTTTGTATCCCTGTGCTGGCTGCAGGGTGCTTTCCTGGGCTCCTGCAAGCCAGCATTCTGCAGATTTAGATGTGCTGCTGTTCTGGGGCCTCTCTCCCTCCATGTGTGTGGGCACCCTAAAATAAAGTTGTGCTGGAATGCAGGACCTGCAGACCCGCTGCTTGCCCACCCTGGCTGAGACCCCATCCCCAAGCCCTATCCCAGCCCAGCCATATGGGAGCTGTGGGGTGGGGTGGGGTGGATGGATGCTCGCCGGTGGCACAGCCTGATCCCAAAGCTGTCCCTGGAGAGGGAGCTGGATGTGGAGAAAAAGCTCCTGTCTCCTCGATGCAAGAAGCCCCTCAGTGGCTGAGCACTGTATAAACAGCAGCAGCAGGCTCCCTCCCCCTTTCCATATCTGTTTGTTAAACACACGCTCCCTGCCTTTCTCTCATTCAGGAGCTAACACGACATCCAGCTCTGTGAGACGGGGGCTGTCAGTCACCCCGCAGAGGTGGCAGGACACCGAGGCTTCCCCGGGTGATGGAGCACCACGCAGCAGCCCTGAACCCCCTCTGACTTCCTCGCTGTTCCGAAGGCAGTTGCAGAAAAGTGCTTTCCACCCTCTGACCACAGGTTGATTCCTGGAGAGAAGAGAGGACGGGTCCCAGCCCGCGATGAGGCCGTAGCACGAGGCGAGCGGATCCAAACGAGGACACAGGTGGGTCAGGGAGGGGTGAGATCGGGCTGGGTCTTGGCTGTGCTGCGTGGTTCAAGCATCCCAGCATCCCTGGCAGAGATAATCCAGGGATCCTGAGAGCTTGAAGAGAGTGAAAGTGAATCAGAAATACTGTCAGGTGAGTTTTGGACAGTCCCCAAGCAGAAGCACGGAGCCTGGGAAGCGGGATGCTGAGCCGGAGCAGAGCAGGGGGCTGTGGAAACCAGGCAGGTCCAGCTACCCAGTGCTGCTGAGATGCTGAGAAACCCCTCTCTCCTTCACTCAGCTCCTCGTGGCTTGCTGCAAGCCTCTTCCCAGTGCTGCTGCTGGGGCTGCTCACGCTGCTGGCACTCAGCTCACTGCCAGGGATCGCTGCCCTCAGGGACAGAGGAGCACAAGAAAATAGAGGGCTGCAGCAGGGAAATTGATGCTTGCTTGCTTGATGCTCTGCTTGCATGTTGGTTGTGGAAAAAACTGAGTTTCTGGTCCGTCCCAAAGCAGAATAGCAGGTTTGCTCCCTGTTTGTTCTGTTAGTGGGGTTGCTGTCTCTCTCCCCTCCCTTGTCTCATCTACCGCAGACTCCCGAACTTTCTCAAGGCAGCAGAACAACCCCAGGGCAGCAGAACAACCCCAGGGCAGCAGAACAACCCCAGGGCAGCTGGGTTACTTCTGCAGGGCTGTCTCTTCCCTCTGCAGCCCTCACAAGGTGCACGGCCCCATTGCAGTGTCACGCTGCGCTGCCTCAGGACAGCATCGCTCTGCCCTCACAGTCCTGCAGCACTGTGTCCCTCTCTGCCATAATGCTGTAGTGGGACAGTTATCCTTTCACTGGAGATGCAAGGCCCCAGGATGATTTCTACCTGCTCTTTAGCTTCAAGGTATAATTCCAGAGCTGCTGCTTGCCCTCAAACCAGCACATCACACACAGAGGGCGAAGCCCCCACCCCTCCATCACACACATTTGCAACTCTTCCCATCTCTTTTTGGCCACTCTAGTTATCCCGAGAGATGCTGCCTCCTCTCTGGTGGTGTGAGGGAACCTGGGCTGCATTCCCAGCCTGATGTGGACGTGCTGTGTGGCCTCAGACTGGCTGGTTAATCTCTGTATCCCATTGCATTGTGTTTTCTTCCCTTATGTGCTGTGATGAAGCTCAGGCAGAAGGGAGCTTCACCTGCCTGTTGCTGAGATGAGGATGAGATGAGTGCTCCAGAGCAAGCTGCTGGAGATGAGGGGATTTGATGGAGATGAGCTGCTTTGGAGAAAGGACACAGCATGGAACAAATCCATGAGCCAAACCGTGAAACATCCATCAGCCTCAGCCCTCACGCTCCAGTGCTGCTGTAGAAAGAGATCGTGGCTGTCATCCGCCAGGTTGGGAGCAGAAAGCAGGGCATGCCTGAGTGCCTTCACTCCCCCCTTCCCAATCAAGGACGGCCATGACAGGATCATGACTCCTGGCCATCCTCTGTGCCATTTTTGTCCCTACCTCCCTCTCTTCTGTGCCCTTTGTTCCCACGCAGCATGCCTGCTGGCGACCCAGTCCTGCTGCTGGGGAGACAAAAAGGGATTTCTATCAGCCAGCTCTGGTTTAGGTGGTATTTCTGCCTCCTCCTGGCCTTGCTCTGCTGTTTTCTTCTCCCAAAAGCAGTTGGCTCTCAGCTCCAAGGATTTTTACATCTTGCCTGGCAGGCCTGCTGAGCACGGGCAGCAGCATACACATATGCCAGGACTTCCATTACTTACTGGCACAGATCTCAGTCCACTCCAGCAGCATCCCTGCGACCTCCAGGCAGCCCTTGGAGGAGGAACACTTATTATTACCATTTTGCCTCTTAATTAAAATGCCTTAATTGATTTTTAATAGCTCCCCTTCAGAAAAAAAAGAAAAAAAAACACCAAAAAACACAAAGCAAAGCAAATCAAATAATAGCTCCATTAAGGCTGTTTTGTTAGGAAGCGAAGCTGCTCCAGTAACCGTGATGCTCCTGGCTCCTTGCTGATGGGGGCAGCTGGCAGTCTGCAGCAAAAGGAAACAGCCCCAGATGTGGCCATGGGATGTGGCAGTACGCTGGTGGTGAGATGGGGAGGAAGGAAGGAAGGAAGGGAGGGAGTGTGCACTGGTGTCGTGCCAGGACGTGGGCACTGAAGGTAAATGGGCAGGCAAAAAATGGAGGTAACAAGTGGCAGTGATGAAGTGAGGCAAGGCAGTCTGGGAGGTGCACAAACCCAACAGGGAAAGTGCAGCCCCTGGTAGCCCTGTGGCCCCAGGGCCACCCAAGGGTGCAGAAGAAAGCTGGTGTGCAGGCAGGGACAGGCAGCTTCCTTTGTTTAAACCCTGTGTCTTTCCCTCCGTGGTAGTGTTGTCCCCTTCTGAAGCCAGGTCACAGAAGGCACGGTGCTCTGCAAACAGCCCCGTTTGGGCAGGGCAATGACTTTTGCTCCCTTGGTGTAAGTAAGGGAAGGAAAGGGTGTTAGGGGCCACTACACTCCTCTGCACACACGCCAGCAGCACTTCAGAGACACAGGCACTGGGAGTGGAGCTAGTGACAGACCTGGCTTTCCTCCCACTGCGTTTGGACCGCACAGAAGTCCCTCTGTGCCAACACCTGGCAGTTCTGATGGCACCAAACGCCAACCGCAGGTTCCAGGCTGAGCCACTCCTGGCTCACCCGTGGGGTCCCCGCTCCCACAGCCAGATTGTCACAGACACTTGCACATGGCATGGTGGAGGCTCGCTGACACTGGGGCTTTGGCTCTCAGCAGCAGCTCTGCGGGATGCTTGTTCACAGCTCCGGCTGTTTGCCCGTGCACATGCGCTTCCCAGCAGGAGCTCAGCGATGCCAGCCACCGCCTGGAGATGCTCTGGTGGTGGCATCTGTTGTGGGAGCAGCACGGGATGCTCCTGCAGAGACAGGGGGACTGACATTATCACCTGAAGGTGACTGATGCCATCACTGATTTCTTCTGTCAGCCCCAGAAGGTCCCACGTTTTTGCTTTGTTTAAAAACAGTCTCCCTGACTGAGATTTTGCCTTGTACAATTGAAAAACAGAATCCCAGAAACTCACGGAAAGCAGCATGAGCCCTGATTTCCTTGGGGGACTGGCATTCACCTGATCATAAGCTCTAACTAAAGGGGCAAGGGGGAAGGCAGGAGGGTGTCACCATCTGGAATGCCACATGGGACACATCCATTAAGTCTCAGCTCTTGCAGATGCTCTATTGTCTCCCATGCTCTCAATTCTGCTGTATCTGTATTCCAGAATTTCTGCTCCCATCTGAGGGTGCCAGGCCAGGCATGGGACTGCTGGAGGGAGCCAACAGCACCCTCACCATGGAGAAGCTGGCTTTGGATGAGAAGCTGCCACAGGGGTGGCACATCAAGGACTTTGTCACTCCCAGCCTGGATCTCTCTGGGTCCCACAGCGTTATGATGGACAGCACCAAGATCCTGGGGGTGCAGGTGGTTCTGATCGCTGCCTACTCCCTCATCATCCTCCTGGGGTTCATCGGCAACTCCTTGGTCATCTACATCATAGTGAAGTACAAAACCATGAGGACTGTGACCAACCTCTTCATAGCTAACCTGGCCCTGGCAGATCTGATGGTGGACACTCTCTGTCTGCCATTCACCCTGGTGTACACGCTGCTGGACGAGTGGAAGTTTGGAGCTGTTCTTTGCCACCTGGTCCCCTACGCTCAAGCTCTGAGCGTCCACGTGTCCACTCTCACCCTGACTGTGATTGCTCTGGATAGGTATCGGTGTATTGTGTTCCACCTGGACAGCAGGATCTCCAGGAGGCTGAGCTTCACCATCATAGCCATCATGTGGCTGGCAGCAGCCATCCTAGCAGGTCCTCTGGCCATCTTCAGAGAGTTCCGCTACGAGGAAATCCCATCCATCAACCTCAGAATGGCTGTCTGCTCTGAAAAGTGGCCTTCTGGTAACAACAGAGATGCCACTATCTACAGTCTGTCCATGCTCCTCCTGCAGTATGTTTTTCCTCTTGCAGTTATTTGTTACGCTTATACCAGGATCTGGTTCAAGCTGAAAAACCACGTCAGTCCCACATCTCGGAATGAAAACCAGTGCAGGAGGAGGAAGACCACCAAAATGCTGGTGATGGTAGTTGTGGTCTTCGCAGTCTGTTGGCTACCCTTCCACATATTCCAGCTTGCCATTGATCTTGATCTGGTTCTTATCTTCCACGAATACAAACTGCTGTACACCGTGTTCCACGTGGGGGCCATGTGCTCCACCTTTGTCAACCCCCTGCTCTACGGATGGATGAACAAGAACTATCGGAACGGCTTCCTCATGTTCTTCCGCTGCCAGAACAAGCCAGAAAGCATCCACACTGAGGGCTCAGTAAGAGGGAGGTCGTACATCTTCAGAGCCAACACCCTAAATGGGAGCATCAAGCACGCTGCTGGCGACGGACCGCAGCCCACAGAGGTTTAGGGACGGGATGTCCACCTCCAGGACTGAGCCTGACTGAGCGGAGACATTCTTGGTGAATGGCTTTTTTGGGAAACGTGATGTAGCTACTGCAGCTGCAGAGGAATGCCTCTTGTATCTCTCAGTGTAATAAATCTGGTGTATTTCTCTCTGACCACACTAGTGAATTTTTCCTTTCTCCGTGTTTAAGTGATGCAGGCAGAATCACCATGAATCATGGACGGGGCTTCCACGTAGTCAGCTAAATGTGCCCTTTCAGACATTTGGGTCTATCCATCTTTTACCTCCTGACACATGACACATCAACACAGAACCAATACTGTGTGTGTTTGTTTGTCTGCACGGCCCCTACCAAAAGCATTACTTAGCTAATGCCTGCAAGGGGAAGGACACCTGGGAGCACGGCTGGTCAGTGCTAGTGCTCCGTGGGCCGTGGCAGGGGAGCAGGTTTGTTGAAGCCAATTATTCTTGCACAGTGCTGGTGTGAATCTGCATTCACAGCTCATGGGAGAAGCTCCTGTCCCCAGAAGGCCCAGGAGGTGGCAGTGACACTGTTCATCACTGTTTCTTTTACAGATGCCAAAGCGAGGCTTTGGGGACACCTCTGGTGTGACAATTCATAGCACACAAGCTGCCTTTCGTTAGCCAGGGAGCTTGCAAGCTAACGCCCTGGATTTAGCAAAGTGAAACTGAGCTAGGGTACTGGCCAAGGCCTTTCCTCCAACCCCTGGGGTGTAGCTGCTGCTATGCAATATCAGTGAGTGCTGGAATGACCACAGAGGTAAAACTGCCAGTGACACCATTCTCCAAAGTGCTCACAGGGTTTTAAAGCTTTTCTCATAGTGGGGTTGGAGGTAGTACAGGTCTGTACATGGGTGCTTCCGTTTGGAAGTGGCTCACTTGCATGTTTGTAACAGAGGGGATGTCCTCTGTGCATGGATGCAAAGGAAGAAGTACCCTTTCAAACCAAACTTTATGTTCTTCTCCCCGAGGCTCTGTCAGCTGGTAACATATTTTTAGCTCTGCCATCAAAGGAAGCTTGATTGCTGCTGTGATCTCAGCAGCTTGTCATTGGTGCCATCTCCAAAGTCAGCGTTCATCAGATTGGAAAGTAACTCCCAGATGCAGGAGAGGGACTCAGCAGACTTCCTTATTAAAGATAAAAAGAAAAGAAAAACTTTGATTTTAGGTGTTCAGAGGAGCAAGAATCAGTCGTAAGAGCACTGAGTATTCCCTCGTGGGTCAGCTGCAGGGCTGTCACACCGGAGTCCTCGAGAGGTAACTCCCGATGGACATGCACGTGAACTCTGCACTCTGCACCCCTACTGCCCCAGGCTGACCTGCCCCCGGCCTTTGCTCTTCACATTGGCTCCTGGCTGTAACGCTGGGTGAATTTAATCTTTCTGCTATTTCTGTCCTCTGATCTCCTCCTCCGCTTTCCTAAATAGGTACAAGAAAGCAACCCCTGCTTCCTTCCAGGGAGACACCATCCTGACAGGAAGAGGAGGACACTCTCCTCCACAGCACTGGTAAATTCCATCCCGACCTCATGAACCGGTCATATCTCCAACCCAAGGATCTCTCCCTGTGTTTCCATCAAACTCCAAGACACAAGGGAATGTTTATTTTTCAAAAGCAGCTTAAATGAGCGGAAAGAATTCAACTATTACCAATAAACACTCCAGAAAGTGATTTACCATGCCTTGATAGATGTCAGAGTAAAGCAACACACTCAGCAATGCAAGCCTGGGAGCCCATCATGCTGCCAGATGAGATGGATGAGGAGCTAAAGTGCTCCTCCAGGGCCTTGCCAAAGGTTTTGTCCTGTGACACTGCACACAGCACCTCACTGCAGAGCAGGGCAGATAATGACATTATGAATGGCTGTTTAATTTTGAGCCCAGGCTTTTAAACTAAATATGGATAAATAAGTAAATAGATCCCAGCTCTTCTCAAATAAATACCGGCGATGGCATTTATAGAGCAGAGGGAGAAAACTGAGAAGGAGAAACTATTTACTTGAGTGTAACAGTGAAGTTCCATTTGCTTTATTTAATACACTCATGCAGCTTTGCTAATGGATTTCTGCCTATGAGCTTGCTGTTTCTTCCCTGCTATTTGGAAAAGTTACATCCTTCCATATCCAGGCAGGGAAATAGCTCTCAGCTGTGTACATGGCCAGGTGGAAGGCTGCAATGCCCCTCGTGATGGGAAGCAGCCCTGTGCCAGCTGCCAAACAGAAGAGAAGGCAGAGACCAAGGGAGCAAGACTTCTTTGCAAAGGCTGCTAGGGGCAAATAAAATGCTACAGGCCGTCTCGATCGCCTCTGACCATCCCGCACAGTGATTGCTCATCTGCCAGAAGAACACAAGAAGAGCTGGGACATGGCAACATCTTCATTTCAAAGAGCGGTGCGGGTACCTGTTGGTCCTCCTCACAGGCTGCTGGAGGAGCTCTCGGAAGTCCCAGAGCCTCGAAAGGAATTGCAGGCTTGACAAAGCACGCTGATGTCCGCAGAGCAGAGGCTGTGCTTGAAGCTCTCCGAGCACTGGAAATTCTACCTCGGCAAGACATGGTTTGCTCTGACAATTCCTTCCCCTTTGATTACCCAGGTAGCTATGTCTATGACAAGCTCATGCTCACACAGAGAGCAAAGGTTTGGGGCTTTTATTTTCCCTTGTTTTGAGGCAATACATGCAGCAGGCATTTAGATCAATGCAGGGTGAGCGGGGTTCTTTGCTCAGGGCATTGTTGGAATTAAAGACACGACACTCCTGCATGTCCCCGTGCCTCATCCCGCTACCATAAAGGCCAGATCCATCCCCTCGTGGCTCCGTGCCCTGCAGGAACACGTGCCCTCTCCCATTACCCACGGAAGCCCAAGCAAACAATGTCAAATGGCACATGTTTTATCCAACATGTCCCCAGATGTGTTGGCAGAAGCACTGCTCTGAGCCTTTCACAAAGGCCCTGCAGGGTCTGTGTGGAGGAGAAGCTCCTCTAATGTATGCTAATAAAAGATCAGCTGGAATGCCACTCTGCTGGAGGAGGTCACACACAGCTCAGTGTTTCCTTATCATTTTTACAGCGAACTGTGTCTGAAACCAAATTAGCCCTTTGTTTGGGCAGGAGCCATAGAGTTGGCGCTGCCTTCGCGTGCCTTTGTCTCTCAGCTCCATTATTGTGCGATTTCAGCCAGGCTCTGAATGTGCTGGATTTGAAATAAAGCCTCAGGATCGACTAATGTGAAAGTCAGAAATCACTGCAGTAATCCAGAAAAGGAAAGGGCTGTGTTTCCAAATGTGTGATCGGAATTTGGTCCTTTGCGTTTGGAAAAAAGCAAAACAAAACAAAAAAGCTCTGTCTTTCTTTCAGCCTTCCCTTATCTAGCATGAGACTCTTCAAGTGCCAAAAATAATACTGTGCATTACTGCCAGAACATTTATCTCCGTGTTGAGCTCATTTCAGCCAAGGGATTTGTTAAGGAGAGCCTGGGAGGGGAAGAAGGGCAGGTTTGTAAAGTCATCGTTATCTCTGGCCTCAGTGTTGTCTAAGTTAGAAGACAAATCCAGGGAAGACAAAGTCACTCACACACGCCAAGGGAGGTACCAGTTTATCTTCAGACTGCACAACCTCTGTTTAATTTTCTACCCAGACACCACAGCACCCTTAGCTGGAGTGCTATGGGGCTGAAGGAGAAAAGCATTTTTCCAGTGCTAATAGCAATACCTTAGTGTCACTCATGATTTATTGCCAGCAAAGAATGCTTTTTCTGGTCTATGATCTGCTCAGTGTAGTGAGTACAGAGGGAAAGGTTCCTCATGTTGTTCACAGGAGGAGATCTTCATTAGTTCAGTGTGTCAGCAAAGACTGGGAACATTAGAGGAAGAAACCTTTTGCTTAAAACCAGCTCACTGAAGTGCATGGACATGGAGTTGTCCCTGTGTCATTCTGTTGTGTCAGTTGTTCTCCTAATGTGCCACAAACTCTGATACCATTTGCATTGAGGATGTGTTTTTAAGGTGCTTCTCCTTGCTGCTGCACAGGAGGAAGAGGACTAATGGGTCCAAAGGAGATTTCAAGACATTAAGAAGAGGATGTGCCCCTGGATGGAATTTGGAGGTTAATTTATCTTTCCCTATAAGACATGGGGTAGATTATTGGCTCAGCTGGGACCAGGATGAGTAGCATGAAAAGGGACTGAACTCGGCCATGGCACAGGAAGAGAAGGACCTCTATTAAGATAGACAAGAAAGAACAGAAAATCTGGATTCATCACGCCCAGTGTTCTGTCACAGAGCAATGCAGTGGCAGATGTTTAGGGAACACATGCTAGCTTTGCCACTTAGGTGGCTCGTACTCCTAGCAACCACAATGGTTGTATTAGAGATCTTGGAGGGAACTCTCTGTCCGGACCATTTAGCATCCATTTCTAGGCTTTTCATTCACCAATTGATCTTATCCCTCCCTGACCATTCTGACTGTTCCCACAGCCTCTGGTGACCGCCAGTTCCAGAAACTCACTCCCCACTTTGTACAGAAGCACTTTTGTTTGTCTGTTAGGACAAATCCCCTACAAGTTTCAGCAAATGCCATCTTGTTCCAGCACTGGCTGGAACCCTATCCACTGCATTCTTCATGACATCATCCTTCTCTTTGTCCTCAGCTCAGCACATCTCCTCCTAAGGCATCTACTCCATTCCTGATCACATTATTTGCTCTTCTTGTCCAGTCCCACAGGTATCAAAAGGGCTGAATTTTGCTCCTAATTCCTGTGAAGGGGTGGGGTCTATCAGCTTTAAATGAGAACTCTGCTTGGTGCCTGATGTTCCAACTTTACTAGAGATCAGCTGATGGGGGCTTTGAGGTGCGTGTTGGGGAAGAACACCTCTTGAAGGAATGCTAGGCAGCCTCTCCATGGCCACAGCATCACAGCCAATATTTCATTACTTTGGTCACTGAGTCAGTTCAGTGAATCATGAAAGGCATCCCCAGCGCAGGTTATGAAGTCCAGAGGCACACAGGCAGTCAGATCCCTTCCTCTCTTTGAACTCTGACCCAACAGATCTATGCAGGGGCAAGGCTGAGATCTGAGCTATCCAGATCCTAGTCTGGTGCCCAAGTCACAGCTTCATCTACCCACTGTACAAAACAGAAACGTGAGGGATTGAGCATTTCAGGAAAAGAGTGACGAGTTTTTGTTACTTGGCAACTGTCACTCCCACATATTTTGGAAGAATCTGAGAACATCTTGCACCTTCGAGAAATCAGAGGAGGAAGAGAACTGGCAGCAGATCCTCAGAACTTTGAGATGGGAGGATCTCTTGGGGCTCCTGAAAGAAAAAGGCGCTTTATGTCTGCATGCTCCTCAGCTTGTCTCCTCAGCATGACTGTCTGCATCAGTTTCTGGGCTCCTCATGGTGAAATAATCCACTGTTCCTCCAGTTCTGTCTCACAGAGGCATTTCACAGCCATCTGAATGTGCTCTAATCCACCTGCCAGCTGCACACGGCACAGCTGCACCGCTGCCAGCCGAGATGTGAGCACCAGGAACAAAAGCGTTCCAAGGGGAATCAGCAAGAGATCTGTGTGCAAACAGTGGGGAGGAGGCAGGCACACCTGTGGGCTTGGTGGAGGTACAGTGACACCATGCTGGGCAGTGCAGCCAGGGTAAACTCTGACTTGTTTTCTGCAGTGGTGGTTGGCTGACTTCAGAAAGGAATTCAGTTGCAATTATCAAACCAATTAATTGGGGCTTCAGATGCAGATGGCTCTGTAAGTGGACCCCACTAACGCATTTGTGGTCCAGTTTTGTTAGTGGTAACTTTGCCATGTGAAATCCCATTTCTGTTTCCTAGGTTAGGCAAAAGAATCGAGTGGTTTCAAAGTGGAGATCTCAACTCTCCAACACAAGCCTGTACCACCCAATTAAGCAAAGCTAACGTAGCAAAACTGGCATGGCAAGAACTGGCTGGAACTGTCTGCTGCTCGAAGGAGTGCAATCACATGAGATGGCCACAAACACATCCTCCTGAAGCACGGGGCTCGTTGGCCTACACCAAGTCTGCCTGGCACTGCAGGCCTTCATTGTGATTGACCCCAATTGGCTTTGTGCAAACTCAGTGGGAGCTGGGTCAGTAATACCCAGTGGTTTGTTTGGAAGTCCTGGTCTTTGCAATTATGATATTAAAAGGTCATGAGCTACTCTGTGCAGCCCAAGCAGCTAGAGCAGCTGGAAAGAACTCTGAAACACAGCTATTAAAGTACTTCTCGTGATTTCCCAGAGAGCAGGGAAACATTCTGTGGTTGTTTAATCAGGTACATGCTGCAAGAAAAGTGTAAGAAAAGATCACAGGAAATAAATGGAAGGGACCTGAACTCCTCTGCCTGAGCCGTTCTTGATGCCTCTCCTCTCCTGGCGCTCCTGTGCTGTGACACACTCCTTGCACACTCTATTCCAAGCCCTTCCTAATGTCTAACCAATAGATCTCCCTCAGTAAGATCTATTTCTTCTCGTATCTTGATCAAAGAATCATAGAATATGCCAAGCTGGAAAGGACCCACAAGGACTATTGGGTCTGGCTCCTGGCTCCACACAGCACCACCCAAGAGTTTGTCACCTTCTATACAACACCTTTACATATTTAAAGACTATTATCACGCATCTCTTCTACATTCACTAGACTAAACCAACCCATTTTTTTTCCTGTTCTTCCTAACAGCATTCGTTTGCTGTACCTCTCTTTGTTCTTGCTGCTCTCCTCTGGACTTTCTGTGCTCCACAGCGAGCAGTTTTGGCAAACAAAAGGATTGAAGGCAGTAAAAGAGTTCTGCAGAAACGTTCGGTTCTCAGAGCAATCATGTATACTGGAATGCATAATTGGGAACTGCTCCTTTCCAAACACAGTGAGGGCAGGAGCCCAGGGTCTTTGTGTGGCTGACAGCAGAGCTGTTCCCGTGCTCTGACTCATCAATGGCTGTTTCTACATGAGTGAAAGCAGCTGCACTCTGCAGCACTACTCTAAGCCTCTGAGGTGAAAACAACCACGAGGCAAATGTCACCCTACAAGCTGCATCCATCCTGTAGAGTTCTGCCCCTTGTGTCCCCATGCCTGCAGCTCGGGGGATGTCCATAGCATCGCTGTGCGTGTGGCTCCAGGACATGGTGACACAAAGGACTGCAGATGGCCTTTCCCAAGGAATCTGGTGCCTCATAGATGGGCCTCTCTCTGAGTCAACCTCAGAACTGTATCTTGTGCTCCCACATCTTTCTGCAACCCCACTCCTGGCACCTCCTGTTGTCCCTGGCATCCCCTGTTCAGGAGGCCTCTAATTGCTACCTTGCCCCAAAGCTCTTACACTGTACTTCCTTGTACTGTGTCACACTCTATTTCCTCGTATTGTGGACAGAAAGTTAAAACAAAGCAACTGATTCTCTCTACCAGCTTTCTCAAATCCTAGACAAGCTGATCATAAACTGCTGATGCTTGCTTTCCTCTTCTGTGGAACGAGACAATGACAGCAGCTGGAGGCTTGTGAAACATGTCATATCTGCTGGCCAAATAGTGCTACTGCAGGAAAAAGCACTGTAGTTGTACACTTAATAATTAGTTTCCATCAGCTGTGTATTAAGAAGGCAGACCCTCCTCAGGAAGTGCTGTTATATACTCAGAGAAAAGCAGATTTTGGATTCTCACAGGCAAATACTTACTCCAGATTCTCAAAAAAAAAAACCCAAAACAACCAATGATCTGTGCACTCAGGTGTGGGAAGGATATTAATGGCCATGGTGCCTGGAACTTTCCAGCAGCATCTGCTGCTTTCAGTACAGAGCATGGATGTTACTGGAGGATGACCACAGGCTTAGCTCCACTGCTCACGAGCATTTCTGAATGGTTTGGACAAGAATGATTCTAAAGAAATACCATCCCTTTATTATTTTACACTCCAAGGAAGGCAATTAAAAAAGCACATTTTTTAGCCAATTTGTATCGTTTTATGCTGTCTTGTATTCCCTTCCCTGACAACTGCTAAGAGATGCCATTGGAGGAAGGGGTTTCCTCTGCAGAAGCCACTTTGGAAGATGACAAAACCCGGGCTGCAGCACCAGTGAGCAGCCAGGAGACAGAGGCAGGGCAGCCTGGCCACAGAGCAGATTTACAACATCACGTGCACACCTTAGCAATCAGCAAATAAAACTCTGGGACAGCGTGGAGGTGACCTCCAGAGACAGAGCATCTATCACCAGCAGATTAGGAAGGTGGAGAGCAGCCTGCTGTGCGGGCTGTTATGGTCGGGTCATGTTTCACTGACCTGTGGTCCATGTTGCATCCATCAATTACCAGTGGAGACATTTATTTTTCCTTCTTCTTTATTTCTCTTTGTCCCACGGGCACTTCCTGAAATCATGCTCTGTGGGGTGACGGGGTAACTGGATCTCCAGAGAACCATCTTAAAGTCACCCTCCCTCAAAGGACACCCCAAAAAGTGTCAGCTGTTATGTGAGTGCTAGCAGCCCATCCTGTCCTTTTTCCTTAGGTGTTCTTGTCCCCCCTTGGAATTTTTAACCTACTTCTCCACTGTTAAAGACAAACCACAAGTCTGAGCTCTGTCTCACTTCTCATTAACAAGCACTAATGGGCATGGCTCCAGCTGCCATGAGAGCCCTGTCAAATGGCAGAGCTGGAGCAGAACCTCCTCCTTCTCTCCAATGCACTCATTAACGCTTTGTCTCTTCGAGCTCTGTTTCCCAGAGCCCAAGCCACATGTTCCCCCTGGTTTCTTATCGGGCTGCTGCACAGATGAATGGATCCTGCTCTGGGAAGCAGGTTTCTGTTTCTCAGCTTGCATTTTCCCTTTGTTAGTCTTCTTATCACGTCTGGTCGTACACCCCTACTTCTGATATGCTGCACTGTCCCAGGAGAAATAAAAGAATCAACTCCTTCCTCATGTGCACGCTTCTCACTGGGCCAGCTCAAAAAGCAGAATGCCAGTTCTGCAGCAAAATCCCTCCGTGATGCACTCAGATGACTGGTGATTTATATAAGCAAGTAAAATGTGGCTCCTAAACAATATGTAATAATCTTCTGTTGTTCAGTGTTTATAACTCTGTGCCTATCTGATGTTTGCAATCCAGAAGTGCAAGAATATGCACTTTTAATCAATCTGTTTTGATTTGAGATGTTTTATCCCTGTAGAACTGTTGTCAATAGGCTAGCACAACGTGGTATTAATAACTTCTCTGGGATATTTGTAGCTCTTTTGTAACAGCCAGGAGTTGTTGAGCTTTACAGTTAACACCATGCTAGAGAGAGGTTATTCCTTTTATTCCCACGTGCTGGTGCTAATCAGTGTGAGACAGATGCCTTTTGGCATTAACAAACAGGTGCAGCCCCTCCAGTGTGACAAAGCATTGACTTTGGCTGGCACTTGGTAGTGGTATATTTTAGGAAGGGACTGCAGAAGCATGCCAGCACTTGTTCAAACAAGCTTGGGAGTGTGACTTCAGTCCTGGATCCCATCCCACTTTGTAGTCCACAGAGCCACTGTAAGGCACTGGGGCTGAGGGCTGGAGGCAGCTGGCTGTGTCTCTCTGTGTGCGCTGCCCAGGAACTCTTCAGAGAGATGAATGTGCCAACGTACCTCACTGTGAGGTACACTGTGAAAAGAGGCACTGGCACCAAGTTCTGCTTGCCAGGGACTTGCAGCCACTTAGCAATGCTCTGCTGTGCATGGCTCACTGTTCTTTTGATTCTTGAAATCAACAGGCAACTGCTGGATGTGATAAGGGAGGGTTGGAGCTCAAGACAGAGCAGAGAACTGCCAAGAGGAGGGGAGAGAGCAGGCAGATCCCAGGCCGGAGGTGCAGGTGTGAGAGCTTTGGTGTTCTCCTCTTCAGTGGAAATAGTGGAGAGGACATTAACAGTATTGCACTGGGACGTGGCATTATGCTGTTGCAAACACCAGGAGATGCAGCTGTTCCGAATGTCACTGTAGAAAAGTGAACCATCATGGTACTTGATTTCTCTCTCAGTTGCTCTATTTGAAACTAGATTAACATCACAGAGACCAGAATTGCACCTTTAGTACCTGACAGCTGGAGCTGCTTTTTATGTGCAGGAAAACTGCAGCCCTCCACTGGGCTGTGTGGCACATCAGCCCATGCTACAGATCACCACTGTGGCATAAGCTGCTGGGTACTGCTGATGGTAAGTGGGCATGCCATGCCAGGAGAGATGCTGGGGTTCCGCAGCCTTTTCGTGCACATCCACACTGCAATGAGAAGTGTGGCCTTACCTTCTGTCAGCTTTCCCACGTCAGCTTTAATCCAGCAGGGAGAGGGACAGCACTGCTGTGATACAGTGGGGCTTGGCCCTGAGTTTCAGTAGCTATACAGGAACCAGACCTCTCCCTGCACCAAATCATTTACAGCCTTGCGTGTGCCACATAGGTCTTTTATCTGCATTGCTGGCAAAGGTGAGATCTATTCAACCAGAAAATGTGGACTAAGACCACAACTGGAATTTGTGAAAGATTCCCTTTCCTTGCTGGCTGAGCATTCCTAAGACAGAATCTGTGTAGGGCCACCCTGGATTCCTGCTGCTCTGGTGACTGCTGTGGCTGTGGGTAACGATGCTGTATGCTGCAGTTCCACTGGGATAGGAATAGATGTCTGTGTGAATCCAGTTCACTGGTCTTGAGCTGAGAATCACAGAATCATTATAGAATCAGAGAACTATTAGGCTTGGAGAAGATCACCATGATCATCTAGTCCAACCACCAACCCACAGTCCAACTGCTGACCCATGATGTTAATTCATTTGTCAGCTTGGTAGGGATGAGAGTAGGTTTGTCTTTGCCTTATGTCTCAGATATTTTGCTTGTTATTGGTGCCAACAAGACTTTAGGGACAGCCAGTCTGGGTCAGTCTGAAGGTTCCCCCCATTGCAATCTTGCATCCTGTGGGGACAGTGCAAGAGCCCTCCCAATGAGGCTCACTTTTTAAGGCACCTTAAATGCTTAAATGAAAACACAGGAATGCCTCAATCTCTCAGGGATGCAAGCACACTGACAGCTGTAGGACATAGAGAAAGTCTTTAGAAATCTCATTATTGCATGGCTGTTAACCTGGCACCACTTCCTCACCCCGCTCCCTTCCCAAACAGAGATATGATTAGAATCAATACTCTGTGTCAAACGGTGAGCGATTTCAATAGGATCATGAGGTACTGACCTTCAGCTGTTCTTTTTGTCTCTCTGTGTTTCATTTTTCCATCATTAAAATGGGGAATGAGAAGCACTGTTTACCTGCCTCATACACCGTATTTAATTACTGTCGTAGAGTAAATTTCTCTACCGTTGCTGCTGGAGTGTCATACTGGAGCTGCAGCCCCAAATGCCAAGGCTTCAAGTAGCTTTTCATTCGAGGGCCACAAAGACAAAGTCAAGCTTATCACACTTAACAGGCTGGGCACAAAGGACACCCTAATTCCCCAAGGTGATGACGTTGTAAGTGGCAGCTCCTTCCTAACGAATGTATTTACCACTCACTGAAACACATTTCTGTACTTCACAAGCTGTGAAAGGATCTGGGCAAACACACTGCTCCGGGAACAGCGGACAAAAAAACACAACATGGATCAAACTCATTACCGTGTTCAACAAAGAACGGAGGCAGTTACCTTGACTTATGTCAGAAGAGTCTTACATGCTACTTAACCCAATTGTAAAGAAATAAAGCAATACGTTCCATCAGAGAGAGCAGCACAGCACGAATAGTGGAAAATAATAACACTTCCCAGCTGCTAACTGCCAGAAGGACAGAATTCATGTGCCTTCTGGGGGGCGAGCTGTCAGGCCCTGTGCTGGCTCTGTCTCGTCCTCTCATCTATTACCCTGAAGATAACGACTCTGTGCTGTTTGCTGTTACACAAGCACACCCTCAGCTCGGTTTCTCTTCTTCATAAACTCCCTAGACAATATTAGTCTTTTTAACTGTGCCTCTTATTATTTTCATCACCGAACACATAATGCTGTTGTACCTCGTTTTGTAGAAGATTGGGTAGAGATCAAATTTTACTTTAAAATACGAAGGGCACCTCTAAGCCTTGGTAACAATTTTACTGAAATAACTAGAATAGAGAAGGAATGTGAATCATTGTTCCGATTTTATTGTTTAGGAAAATTTAAGTGAATGTCACAGAAATGCTTTATGTAACCTCTTTGAAAGAAATGCATTTCACTTACTGTGAAATATGTGTTAGGTTGGCATTGAATAGATTTGGCTAAAGGTGACTTGGAAACCAAAGAAGAGGAACAGATTCTGCCTTATAAATGCAGAAACCCCAAGCATTATGTGAGGCTACAGCAGCCTCACTGAGAGAATGAGGTTTTTAGGATCCTGGAAGATTCAGTGAGAGGCTGGTACGGTATCTCTCTCAGTTTAACAGTTACTTTGATTTGGGCAATACAAGAAGATACTTTTTCCTACCTAATTTGAATGAAGCCCTACCACTTTTGGTCCCTTATTTTGTTTGATGATTTTGTGCTGGGAGTTACCTGTTTAAAAAGACAAAGGCAAGCACGTTCCAGAGCCAGAAACTTGTGTATATAAATAGCAGCTTTGCAAATGTTAACATTTCTGAGATCCCTGATGTTTGTCCTTCCGAACATACCAGAATTCATCAGAAATATAACAAATCCGCTTTTGCTTTTTCACTGGTGCCATTTCAAAAATAGTAGCATCTTAATTGCAACATTTCTGATGGAACAGGGGCTCCTTTACCTTTATCTGGGCAGCCAGATGCTCCTTCCTTCTTTGCCTCTGTTCCTCCAAGTGCTGCTCTGCCATGTTGTTGCAGTTACCATCAGCACAGAGGCCGAGTGATGTGGTGGGCTGGGAGCTGCAGCAGATGTGTGAAGAGCTCTCATCATCATGCATCTCAGGGAGCTTTAAAATGGCTTAGAAGAGTGAACAAAAACTGCCCCTGGTGAGCAGAGCAGACAACATGCCCACATGGATGTGGATAGAGCTGTTCTTGGTGGTGTTTTGTGCTGTCCACTGTGGAACAGAACTCAGAGTTCAAGGAAGGTTTTTGTCCTCACTGCTGTGCCAGGTGCAAATTGTTTTAGTTTCAGGGGTGGGTGTCATGAGAGCATCTTGGAAAGCAGTGCTGCTTGAGAGCTGACGTGGAGATGATGTCCAATTGCACATAACTCAGTGGGAAAAGGTGCCTCAGCTGCATGATGTGATGCTGGTTGAGCAGAAGATGGGATTGAGCTTTGCAAGGCTTCACAGATGTGAGAGCTGCAGGTGGATAAGAGTAATAATAATGTGCTACAATATCTCATTTGTCTAAGCAGACTCTGAAATCAGTTGTCTCTGAAGTCAACTCAAGATGAAGTACTGGTACCTGCTGTAGTTCAGTGCAGCTGGGTGTCTTTAGAACTCCTTCAAAACAGCCCTTGTACTTTATCAGTGAAACTAATCGGGAGTTTAATCTCCAGTCCTTAATTTCTCAAGGTAATGGTGCACAGGGTGCCCTGGTGGCAGAATGCTGTTTCCCCCTGCAGCAGTGGGCACTCCTTTGGAACTCAGGCTCACAACACATGTGGCTGCACAGCAGCTTCCTCTGTTCCTCACAGTACTATTGCAGCACAGTTACAACAATTCACGTGCTGATAATATCGCTTTTCTGAGATGAAGCTGTGTGTCCATGGAAGAGTCAAAATGCCCAAGTTAGGAAGCAGTTTGAGTTTCTAATTCAACCGACAAGACACACACAGTGAGAAGCTCCTCTATGAAGAGCAAGGCAAGCACGGCTGCTTTCCTTCACGCTTTTTCTCTTATTTATTTATTTTTCCAGTTCATTGGTCCTGTGAAGCCAAGCAGCCTCTTCTTTCAAAAATTTGGCTAGGTAATAACTCCAACAAAGCTCCAGCGGCCGCTTATTGATCTGGATTAAAATACAGAGCTTTGGAAAAGTACCGGTTTGGATTAAGCTGCCCAGTGTTTGACACAGAACAGACAATTTGCCACCAGTTATCACACATAAACACGAGCAGACCACATAAATGGTTGCAGAACATCAGGAAGATAAATAACCAGTTGCAGATTGAATACTGGCTGCCATATCACTACTTTGCGGGCTTTACTAATGACTTACTAGACAAGAGGAGCCCGTATTCTCTGAAATCTAAGGCAGAAGACAGATGTGGTTTACATTTCTCTAAAGTTAGAACTCATGATGTGAAACACAGAAATAGATGTGCACAGAAAAAAAATAAAAAGAAGTGTAATAAAAAAAATGTGTTGGAACAATAGCTGCATGATAGCTGTGGAGCCAGGAGTTGGACTCAGTGATTGTAGGGGGCTCTTCCAACTTGGGATGCTCTATAATATACTGTATGTTCTATACAATAACACTTTTCCAAATGTTGGAAGAGGAGGGTGAGTGCTTACAGCCCTATAAGGCTATTTGTTCCCTGGAGAGTGAAACGCTTATTTCTCAGCGCTCATGAAAAGCAAGAAAACAACTGCGTCGGGTGCACACCGACCTCTCTTCAAATCCGAAGGAGAAACACTGCTAGAGTAACGCCGGGACCCGAAGATCCCACGGGAGGTCGGTGTGGGGGCTGTCCCACGTGACCGCCGCCCGCCAAACCCCAACCCGACAGACACCGACCCCGCCCCCTCTCCCCGCGACCCGGAAGCGGTTCCCGCAGCACTTCCGGTGGCGCCGGGTGGCCGCGGAGCCCCCCGGGCGGCCCGGCATGCGCGGCCTGCCCTCCCCGCCCCCACCCCGGCCCACAGCTCCGCCGCTTCCCGCCCCGCTCCGCTGCACCCCGGCTGGGATGTGACCGCCGCTGCGTCCCGGTGAGTGGCCGCGGAGCCGAGGCCTCGTGCCGCTGGGCCCCGGGGTGGGCTCCGCGCTGCTCGTGTCGCTGCCTGCCCCCCCCTGCTGGCACCTGGGGATGGGGCTCCTCCTGCGGTCAGAGCTGTTCTGGAGGTTCCCGGGGCGCTGCAGTGCGTCGAGCTGCACAGAGCTCTGTCAAAGGCGCGATCTTGTGAAAGTGGACGAGATGCTAACGTGTCATTATCTTAATTAATTAACGTCAACCCCGCCGGTGACGCTGTAATTTTGCAAGGGTGATAATGGGCAGTCTGTGCGCGTAGGAAAGTTCTGTAGCTTGGGGAATGCCTAACACAAAGTGCATGTCAGTTCTGTGTCTTAGCAATGGAGGCTCCGTATGATGGCACTGAAGTAACTGTGGTCATGGAGGAAATAGAGGACACCTACACTTACACATCACCGGTGCCTTCCAAGAAGAAAAAGAAATACGAAAGTCCTGGGGATCATGGAGAAAAAGCCAAAAAGCCCAGGTGAGTTCCTTCTGTCTTCATTTCTTTTTGATCTTGAGTTGGGGACAGTTTTTTTTTTATCAGTTGATACCAGTAAACTTCGCAACACACTTGGAACATGTCAGTGTAGAACATGTGTAAGGAGGCACCCCTGGGCTCCCGCAGGCACGCCTTCATGAGTGCCGCCATTGCTTCTTCTTAAGTCTGAATAATCTGACGTAGAGTCTTGCTCCTTCTTGCAGAGGTTCTCTTCAGAATCTTCATTTGGTTTTAAAAATGCATTTACAAGTAGAAACGAACCTAATGTGCTTATAGTTTGACCTTGAACCAGCAGAAAAACTTATGCTTTTCTTTTCATAAGTAGTCGCTGTAGAATGATGTTAATGTTTCAGTCTCTGTTGCATTTCAGATCTGCCTACCTCCTCTACTATTATGATATTTACCTGAAAGTGCAGCAAGAGCTTCCCCACCTCCCTCAATCTGAAATCAACAAAAAGATCAGTGAGAGCTGGAGGCTGCTCAGCGTGGCTGAAAAAAGCTATTACTTGGAGAAAGCCAAGCTGGAGAAAGAGGGACTGGACCCAGTAAGTCACCTTCTCTGTCATTCTTTGCCACGTGTAGGGAGAGGCCAATGGCTTTATTTGTTTTGGTACTTAAATGCTTACTTCTCACTGTGGAGAATTGTTTAATAGCAGATTGCAGTTTGTATTTCTGTTTTGGACTGCCTGTGTGGAAGCAGTGTGTGAGGCAGTGGGTTTATCTTGCTTTTGCCTTCTCTTCAGTCAAGGTATGCCATCAGTGTGATTGATGGTGAAGTGGATGATAAAACGAGGGCTGGGAAGGACTCTGGGCTGTCACATGGAGAACTCCCTAGCAGAAGACTTGAGGGAGCCATTTGAGTTTTAAGCACTAAAATACTCGAGCAGGACTGAGAACAGAATCCCTTTTTTTCCTCTCATCCATTTGTTTCCTCCTCTGTTTTTGCCAGCAGAACTCCAAGGTGTCCTCTCGAACTACGGTCGTTGCAGACATCCCAGGTTTCCGCAAGATTCTTCCTCGCTCAGATTATATCATTATTCCCAAAACCACTCTCCAAGAGGACAGGAGCAGGCAGTCACTGGAGCTGCACGTGACGCAGGGTCAGGCAGCACCTGAAGGGACAGCTGCTGCCAATACCAACAGTGTCTCCCGTGACACTGTGCAGAATGTCCTTCCTGTGGACTCGAGCCACGTCAGCATTTCTGAGCAGTGCATTGCCATCGAAGGGCTGTCAGAAGAGAATGCTTCCTTCAGTCAGGCAGAGGCCGTGGAAGAAGTGGTGGCATCGGAGGTGCTCTCTCACTGTGCTGGGCCTGTGACAGATAAAGTGGCTGGAGACGTGCTCTTGGACGAGGCTTCTTTGGAAATAGAAGGGCAGCCATTCCAGACAACTCGGGTTGTTATTGAGGAGACTCTAGTCAGTGGCTCTGCAGACATCTCCAACGGGAGCATCGCTGTGGCCCGGCCTCAGGTTTCCGATGGTGTGTCTGTGGTGACTGTGGTGACTGGGAGGGTGAGTTACTCTAGTGATGCTCTGAATCCTGTCAGCTTCTCACCAGGAACGCCTGACCGCTGTTTGTATCATGTTTTACTTGAGTTCTTGGTGCCTGCAGGAGGTCCTGTATTCCTCAGTAGTGTGGCAAGGAGCAGCTTTTCTAACTCAGCGTTTACTGCATCTCTGCCTGAAGGCTCTCTGCTCCGTGCTGCTATCACTCACTTTTTGAGATGTAGAAGACTGATTTTTTTAATAAACTACTTACTTTAACTGTACCTGAGGTGGCTTCCATGGTGGTATTACAGGCTGTTTTCTTGGTTGCAGAGAAAAGGTAGTCTGTTTAATTTGAGGTGATAGGGACCTGTTACAGAAAATGTTATTCTGTGAAGTTCTGGGTCTGCTGATTTCAACAGTTTCAAGGTGTAAAGAAATAATTTACAGAGGAGAGGGTAAGGCAGTTGCACTTGAAATGGTCACTTTTTTTCCCTTGCTTTCTGGTCTCATATTTCCTCCATGTGTACATTCAATTGTAGTGTTTGTGAAAGGGTGGGACACAGACCACCTTGTATCTTGTTTTCTGCATGTAATTTCCCTTTGACTTCATTTTAGGATACTGAAGAGAGCACCTCTTCCACACCTGCTACACAGTTCATTATGTTACCTTTGCCAGCTCATTCTGTTGTGGAGAACCCAACATCAATTAAACTGGTAAGAAACTCAGTCTTATATCTGTACCTTGAAGTACCATACATTTCTGTGGGGTTGCCTTCTGCTAGAGCAGGAGAGGTTTGATCAGAATGCAATTTGAAGTCGTCACATCAGTTCATTTCTTATCACTGGCTTTGTGCCTTGTGCAGGCAGATGGAGGTTTCCAATCTCCCAGAGTGTTTTATAGTTCAGTTGCCTTCATCCTCAAGTTCTCAGGAGCATACAGAGTACATAATGCTATCGTAACCCATCTGGTCAACTGCAGTTTCTGAGAGCAAAAGCCTGCTCTTGTGACAGGAACATGTGAGTTCCCTGGTCATTTGGGTGGCTGTCAGTTTGGCCATGTGATGGGAGAGGAACAGTGACCCAAGGTTTCAAAAACTCATTTAAAAAAGTGTTTGGATTATTGCACAGGGAAGAGCAGTGTTATTTCCATAATTTTGTCCCTCTACCCACCTGTATTTTTGTAGCCACTGGGAAACTCCATGGTGTAGTCAGCACAGCAGCTCCTTGTGTTGTATAAGTTCCTATTTTCTTGCTTCCCTGTGCTTCTAGAAGGTGAAACATTGCAGATACTTGTAGAAGAGCCTAGTATGATGTTTGCCCAAGTGTCTCAGAGAAGGTGGAGATACCTCAGGGATCTGTTCCTGAGAAGCACCTTGCTTAAATGGTCTGTTTCCCTGAATGGCAGCACTTGCATTTCTAGGAAAAAGACCTAGTTACAGACTGACAGCACAACAGCTCCCTCCAGAGTGGCAGTAGGGAATCCTGAAAAATGATGTGCTGACAAACTCCACGCATAGATTTAGTGTTCTTGGCAAAAATGAAAGACCCTGGTTGAGTTGTCTTTGTAAATAGTGCCTAGTGGTGCTCTTGGTATTACAAAAGCTTATAGTGAGCGACAGTAAAGCACCAGGGAGTATTGTAGCACCACATACAGCAGCAGATTACCTTCCTGATGAAAGCTGTCTCCACATCATGAACACTTACTGTCTTCAAACACTGTCAGTCCAATGTGAGTGCATCTTGTCTGACTGTGGCCTGCTGTTTAAATCATTTCTGTACCATTATGACTCCCAAATTCATTGTTGGAAATGCAAGGTTTGCTTCACCTATGGGTTATCTGCTTACCTCTGCTCTGAAAGTTAATCAAAATTCTGCTAACACTGAACACTTCTGTATGGACAGTACGCTTAACACAGCATAATTACGGTGCTGGGTCACTGACAAATGCTGGCTGATCATAACATGAGGAATTCTGAAGAGCAGGCCATTCACTAGATAATGTTTGTAAAGTGCTTCATAGCAAAGAGAGCTATGTGCACAGCTCAGTGTCTTTTGAACTCTGTAGAGAAATTCTTGACAACTCTTGTTTCAGACAACCACCTATACTCGCAGGGGACACGGAAATTGTACCAATCCTCGCTGTTCTTTCACTTATGTCACCAGGCATAAGCCACCAAAATGCCCCAAATGTGGAAACTTCCTTGGAGGGAAATGGATCCCAAAGGTAAATTTGCTTATCCTTCTTTTTGATTTCAGACAAAAACTGCTGTTTTTGTGAACGCCTCTAGTATTTCTAGACCTGTAAATCTAGTACAGGAGGTCAGACATGCCAGAACTGATCCATGCACTTGTGTTCCAATGCTTGTAACTGAAGCAAGCCACCACTACAGAGAGCATAAAGCTAAAGTGAGACTGAACCAGAATCACCTCACTCTGGTGAAAGATACCACTTGTAATGGCATCAATTAGCATAGATGGAGCTAGGCTTGTTGACACTGACTTACCCATTGAGAGACAAATTCTTCTGACTCCCTGTCTGCACTGTAGTTCTGTGACTAGAAGGTATTGTCCTTCCTATATATATACACTGTCCTTCCTATTGCAGCCCTTACTAAGCTCAGAAACTTGACTGAAACGCTTTCCTATGGCTCTACTTTTGAAGTTATTCTACAAATTGAGATCTTGTGCTGATCCTTCAGCCTCGTTACAGCAACAGGAAAAAAAATAAAAACCACATCTGAGATGCAGTAAGTGTGTGATCATTTGTGTGCCAGGTGATAGTTACTCCAGGGGCAGCTGAAATGCTGCTGTGTATCATTGGTTCACAGCTGTGTGATCATTGATGATCCTCTGGTGTTTAGCTGGAAGGTTTCTAGAGGTTGACAGAGTTGTGCTCAGTTATTGAATGGAAAAGTATTTCCCCACATGATATCCAAGTTGCTGGCATCTCTTCTAGCCACACTTTTAAGTACTTGCTCCTTAAACCTTGGCAGTGTAAGCATAATTACACAGCTCTTTCCAGAGGTTCAATACATCATCCTGAATTAAGACCCCTTAGTCCCAAGTTTAAGGATATGCTCAGTGTAAAAACTTGCATGGCTTTCTATGAGTTTGTCCTGATCTTGCTTTGTTTTATAACACAATGAAAAGCACAGCAGTGAAGCAAAGTCCTAGGCTGTAGCAAATGAGGACTTGCTCAAATGCAACAGCTAAGGCCATAGAAATAAAGAAAATAGTCTGCTTACCTTCAGAAGGCCTCAGGTACACACAGATCTCCACCAAGATCCCCTTGTCTCCACTGCCAACCCTTAAATGAGGTCTGGGAAGGGGTGGATCCTGGCTCCAGCCCTTCTGGTCACTCAGGAACATTGTATGCACCTGAGCTCCCCTGGGTTGGCCCTGCCCCCCCACCAGGTGCTCCATCTTCAAGCCATGACTTAGCATTTGTGAAGTCAGCACATCTGTGAAGTTTTTAGGGACTGTTCTTCAGACAGATTACAAACTCTGTAGTGTCTGAGCTGATGGCCGGGCTTCCCATGTGCTAGGAAACAAACAGTGATGACAGTTTATTATCTTTGGTGCTGTAAACATGCTGAAGAGAATAGGTGGCTAACTGCAAAAACATGTTTCTGCCTCAATATGTTATGCCTGTTGTGTTAAATCCTACACTGATTAGAAGTGAGATGAGGGAAGTCTTCCTTCTCTTTTTCAGTTTTATTCTGCTCTTCTGGGAACATGTTTGTGTAAACAGTTCCACTTACAGTGTCATATCTTGGAGAAAAGTATGCATCAGCATTTTTTTCTTAGACTGGTAATAACATCAGTAAAATAGAAACTAAACGTATACACACTTTCCTGTTCCTTAGATAAAAGATTAGGTTAGAAGACTTCTGTTTGTAAAAACCTGACATGTTCTCCTGAGCATGGCCTCTGCAGAAAGCTTGGAATCCATACGTTTATCATGCCAAACACTCTTGACTCTATTTCTCTGATAGCATTTGTGGATTGCCAGCTCAGTGCTCCATCTTCATTGACCCCAGCACATGACTTCTGTAGCTTTAATCTTGAAGATAAAGCTTCACTTAAAATTGAAAATCTTTCCTGTGTAATTCTGTGTTTCCTGACTCCCTCAGATGCATGCTTTTCTGTACTACAGTGCAATTCCAAGCTGCTTGTTCTGTGTCTAGGGACCTTTTAGCTCTCCAGCAGCATGGAAGAACAGGCAGCATAAGAGAGCTGAAGGTAGGAGAGGAGAGCGTGCCAGGTGGATGTGTGGTATCAATGCTAATGGTGATATCTGAGAGAGTTTAAGGATGATTCGTTTTTCAAGTGTCTAAAAATAAAACTAGGGGCTCGACAGAATATTAAGAGGGACTTTCCAATTGTAAAATATATTATTTGTGATTCATTGCTCAGGCACTCCTGATATTACTGTTTTGATCCAGCATTGGATAGGGCACGGACAAACCAGATTGTGTGAAGGGACCCTGCTTACCCACAAAAGCTTAAACCTCTGAAACGTGATCATCTCTTCGTTTCCAGGAAAAGCAACCAAAAAGCAAACCTGAGCCTAATTCAAGCACTTCTCTGAAAACCCCCTCAGCTAAAAGAGGTCAGCAGTCAGCGTTCTCAGAACCAGCAGCTGTTGGTGAGAGTACCTCCAAGTGTGCCCTGGAAAGCTCTGAAGCTGTCAGCCAGCTGCTGAGTGCTGTGCCTGATGGGGGGCAGATGGAGGAGACCGAGTGGGAGGAAGTAATCATCTCCGACGCTCACATTCTTGCAAACAATGTGCTTGCTGAAGATGGAGGGAGTGCTGCTGGAGTGACACTGGGTCAAGGGAGCCAACTGCGAGGAGACTCTTCTGCAGAGCAGGCAGAAAAAGACAGCACAGGGCTGGGGATGCCGCCGTCTTCTGAGGTGCTGAGTCCAAGTGCCTCTGCAAAAAAGCCTGTGGTGTGAGTCAGTTTTCCATACGTTCAGGAGCGTGTGATGTGTGTCGTGTATTGATGGGGCTAATCCAAGAAGTGCAAGGCTGTTGGCAGTGCTTTGTACGAGACCCATTCTGTGTTCCGTCTGCTTTCTGCCAGTTCAGGATTGTTCCTTTGAGATGGTTTCGTCCATCAAAGCTATTTTTTTCTTTTAAGTGACAGTTAAATTGTTGTAGTAGTCTCAGGGCAGGTGTATCTTGAGCGCTATTTTCCTTTCTACTACAACAGCAATCGTGATAGTGCTAATAAAGCACAGCTCAAGAAAGAGACGAAAATTGAGGGTGAGAAGGAAGCCGTGGAATTTTTTTCCAATTGTAGCTCTTGTCTTTTAGAATTGATGCTCCAGCTGCTGCACACAAAGGGCAAGAAGTAAAGAGTAAACCAAGACCGAAGCCCTCCTTGCTGGCTGCAGCAAGGCCCATGCGAGCAATTCTGCCCGCACCAGCCAGCGTGGGGAGAGAAGCCAGCACTGAGCAGGCTAGCAAGAGGCAGGCGTTTGCGAATACTGGTAAAATCCTGGGTCTCTGGTATGCTTTGGGAGTGATTGTCTTTCCTCACCATATTGAAGTGGTCTTTGTCAAATAATAAGACATGTCTGAAGGGAGACAGTGAGCTATCCTAGGTAAAAAAAAAAAAAATTCCCTCTGTTTCTTTCTAACCAGGAGGGCAGGTGTATGGTGCATGAAACACCTGCTTGGATCATTTCCAGTTCAGAGGAAAAAATCTCATGTGGCTGTGGTGTCATTCACCAAAGATGTCAGAGCAAAACAGGGCCCGCTTTCCCATATCTAACCTGCTGTGCTCTTTTCCTTCTTCAAGACAAACATCCTCCTGTGAGAACGTCAGGCTTGAAGCCCAGTACACTGAAGCAATTGGGCCAGTCAGTTCTGCAGCCACCGAGTGCTGAGGAGCGAAAGGTACCTATGGCTTGTTCTTCAAATGCACGTTCTTTTCTTTGGGATCTTTTTCCCCAGGCAAGGGATCTGACCTGACAGATGGGAAATAGAATATGACAGTGTAGCAGCCTCATGATGGTGGAATCTGTGGCTGGTTTTTATGAGGTGGCTTTGAAGTGCTGTGAATTCAGTCTGGCTGAGACTAGGAACTGAGCTGCTGTTGCTATTGGATAATCCTTTGCTTGGTTGCTTTGATAATCTGAAATGTAATACTGACCTTATCCTGAGGGAGTCTGTGAAAGATGATTGAGTAAAGAAGCAAAGCTTGCAAATATGCTCAAATATTTCCGTTTGAATTTTAAAGCCTTGGTATGCAAAACAGTGTTTTGTAATCCACTGATATTAATGAACGTTTTCAGATTTCTTGAAGGCGGGGAGGGGAATAAAAAGGTAATATGTGTTTGCTTACAGGATGTGAGTGTTCTGTTGTAGGTATCTTACAGGTGTTTTTTTCTGCTTTCACTCCAGCTCCACAGTCCTTTGACCAACAGGGCATCACAGGTTAAAGTAGTGGAGGTCAAACCAGACGTCTTCCCTTCCTACAAGTACAGCTGCACTGTAACTTTGGTGAGAATCTTTCAGATGGTCTGAGTTAATGCTGTGGGATTTGTTATCTCTGGGATGAGGCCACACTCTTCAACCCAAAGCTGTTGGCTGCCAGCTATAAGATTATGTACAAAGTGATAGGGCCCATTGCATAACTTTCACACTAGGTGCTGGGGACAAGCATATAATATTCAAGCAAACTGTTCTACAGTCTTGTTAGGATCTAAGAGTCAGGGTCAGCAAATGTGATTTTTATGTCATTCCAGGATTTGGGATTGGCAACGTCACGTGGCAGAGGGAAATGCAAGAACCCATCTTGTAGTTACGTGTATACAAACAGGCACAAGCCACGAATCTGCCCAAAATGTGGCTATAATCTTGCCAAAGACAGAGCTGAGAAAACAGGAAAATCTCTGGTAAGGTTTGATCTTTCGAAGGCATGTTGTGGAGTGGATGAGGAAGTTTGCAAGTTCCCGTGAGAATGCGTTAATTTTTTTCCCCCCATTTGGTAAGTCTGTTTCTAACAGGGTAATGTACTACTGAAACAGTTGTGATGATGGCTTTTCCTGTTCAGCTTCTGCAGCAATGCTGCTTCAGGCTCACACTGAGACTGACAGCACTCCGTTCTACCACTGGATGTCTCTGTAGCTTAAAAATGTTTACAACACATTGGTACGTGCTTGGGAAACCATCCCTGAAGTCACAGTTGTGTCAGCTTAGTGGAAGTTCAGACTTCATCAAAAAACTCCCAAGCGTGGTCTGCTTTGTGAGCAGTTTGTGCCAAATGTACATGTTGTAATAGAGCTTCCTATTTTTAGGGGTCTGTAGTGCAGCTTTACTTCCAGCCTGCATTTATTTCTGGGTGTAGTATTGGTTTCTTTCTGTTCTGGGAAGATGTTGTTCAAGATGCTCTTGTACACAGGTGTAAATAGTGACTTATTGGCTTTGTTTGTTTTTGTGGGTTTGGTTTTTTTTCTGCATTTGAAGTTTCAAAATTTGGCTTTTCTCACAGAGAGTTGTTATGTTAAAAGCCAGCATTTTAGTCTGCATGATGATTTGACTCTTCCACTTCTTATAAAGCCTGTTCTGGAGACTGTAACTTTATGCATTGTTTAAAACCAAACAAAAAAAGCAAAAGAAAACCCCCAAAACCCAACAAACTGAAGTGGCCTGTGTGAAACCCACGCATAAGCAGATGTGTAAGGAACAGCAGCACACTTAGCTCAGCCTGTGTTCTGTGAGGCATGTGGCTTGTCTCTTCCTCATTTATTTTGTGTTTTTTTTTTCTCTTTAACTTTCTGCTTTAGTTGTGCTCAGTGTTTCAGTTGCATGGCTCAGTGTTATCTCTGTGCTTTTGGACCAGTTGTTTATCAGACCAGACAGGAAGACAGGTTGAAGTCAGGCAGAAAGGTTGGTGTGATTAAAGTCGACCAGTCCGTTTGTGTTCTCTGAGTCACCTAGAGTTTGATCCTGTGGCTGTGCTTTTGACTTGGTAGGGGGCATTTGTCTGAGGGAAAGGACTGCAGCAGACTGGGTGGAATTGATCAGTGTGCAGCACTTGGTTCCTGTGTAACACTTCTCTGGCTTCTGTGGCAGTGTGCAGACTGCTGTAGCATGGTATGGAGGAAAATGTGGCTGACAGCTGTGGAGACAGGTGGTGATATTTGACAGGAGTAATGAGGGGTTTGTTTCCCTGTTGATGGTTGGCCTCGCCGTCCCAATCCTGAGTCCCTGCAGTAGGTTTAGTGCTAAGCCTGGGATGAGCTGATGGTACAACAGGAGCTCCCCAAAAGGCCGTGCTGTAGTGAAGTGTTTTGGGTGAAGTAACTTAGGCCTGAAACTACTATCTGTGGTCAGTGGAGTGCAGTGGAGTAGAAGTCAAGTCATCTGGGAACAAAGGTCACTGTGCTGCTGCCACCTTTTGTGACTTCTCTGGGCTTCCTATTTCATCCCTACGCTTGCCTAGTTGAAATGTATTCTGTGTGCTTTCTAGGAGGCCAGTCCAGGTCAGCCTGATGTGCTGAACACCAGTGAGCCCCTAACCCCATCCCAGAGGGAGATCCAGCGTCAATCCACCCTCCAATTGCTGCGCAAAGTAATGCAGATCCCAGAGAACGAATCGGAGCTGGCTGAGGTCTTCACGCTCATCCACGACCTGAACAGCTCTCGGCTCATCCTGTCCAACGTGAGTGAGGAGGCAGTCACCATAGAGCAGACCTCCTGGTCAAACTACTACGAGTCTCCATCTGCACAGTGCCTCCTCTGTAACAGCCCTCTGTTCAAAGGGGGACAGAAGTAAGATTCTCTTTTAGACTTGTGACTCTTTCAACCCTGTGCTGATGTTCTCTGTTACCAGTATGCATGAAATAATGTTTGCTGGAACTCCAGTACTGAAGCTGTTGTAAGTAGCTTCCTGTCTGTGGGAAGGGCTTCTCTGGGTAACTCCAAGCTGTTTCTGTTTCTCTTGTAGTGTTCACTTTGTCTTGGTTGCTATTACAGCAGGGGAGCTTCATCAAAGTGTGACTGCTAAAGTCTAGATGTAAATTTTTCTTTTGGAATGAAGTCTTCATTACTCATCCCCTCTTTGTTTCCCATTCTGATGTTTTGAGGCTGACAGGCAAAACTGTGGGATTATAGATGCGTGTGATGTGATTTCCCTTTTTCTTTCTCTTCTCAGTCTGAGTGTTTGCAGTGTGGATCATTTTGCTTATGATGTTTCCATTCTTTTTATAGCCTAGCATGGGCTTGAGCGAAGCCTTTCTTGGAGCCAGTACCCAAACTGAAACCTGGAAGACTCTCTGCAGCTACCAATGCATAGGCTAGATTGCCTTACCTAGTTCTGTTTAAAAGCCCACAGGATATCTCCTCCCTGCCTGCATTCAACTGCTGCCAGTGGAAGGGAGCTAGCTTTCAATTTAATTCCTATTTTCTTGGGTGGACAGCTGCATTTCTGCCACTAGGGTGCAACTGGCATTTGAGCTCTGCAGTCTGAGCTCCTCCCTTGGATCTCTGCGATAAGGGAATGGGCTTTTCTGAATCTTTCTGGAACAACCTTGGGCAGAACTTGTTCCTAGTGTCTGTTTGCAGCTCTGTGGCAGCATCTCGGGGCAGCTGGGGCTGTATGTTTTCTACATCTCTCCAATCCTATGCACTCAATTCGTGGAGCTGTAAGTGCTGTGTAAAGAATGTGAACAGTGACCTGACTGCCAGGGAAATCTATTTAAAAATTAAAATTTTCTGTCTGTTGTGAATTTATGTGAACTGGTTGAGAATGACACGAGTGGACCGATCTGTTACTGCAGAGCTGGACTGAAAAACTTGTTGGCCTAACTCTGATCTGTCTTTTGCTTGTCTGTTACAGTTCCCTTGCTGGTCCTCAGGAGTGCTGGCTGCTGACAGCTAATAGATTACAGGTGGTTACAGCTCAGGTCAAAGTGTGCTTGAACCTGCAGTGTCTGGCTCTCCACAGCTTCACTGATATTTACACAGGTAGGAAAAGAAGGAATGCAGAAGCTTACAGCATGAGTGCAGACTGACACCACCAGGAGCCTTGGGGCTGTGTCAGTGCATTGTCTGCACATAAAAGCCTCTAATGTGCCCCCACTGTATTGAATGTTATTATTTTTTACTTGAATTACTCTCCTGTTTCTGTAAGCAAACCTGTATTTATGTGAATACATACTCTGGGGATGCCTGGCTTCACTGTTGTAGATCCCCTCTGTCTAAGTGGTAAATGCTGGGAACAGCTCTGTAATCGCTATCCAGCTGTTTCCATTGGTCCTCGGAGCTGTACCTGTATGAGTGTTTGTGTATCAGTAAGAGAGGAGCGTATTTCACTGTGAGGGACATCTGGAACCATACAGGCAATAACTGTCTGTTTTAACTGCAGGCCTTTTCAATGTGGGTAACAAGTTGCTAGTGAGCCTGGATCTCCTGTTTGCAATCCGGAACTACATCAAACTTGGAGAGGATCCCAGGGTGGCTGTTAGCAATATTCTCAACTCTGTTCAGGAGCAAACTGGTGAGTTTTCCCCCTTCTTTTTTTTTTTTTTTTGCCATAACACACTAAATTCTGTGACCTGTTCAAGTCTGTCAAGTTGTAAAAAGGGAAAACCCACCTCTTCTGGTATGGTAGGTTTCTGTTAAATCACTTCCTAAACCCAGCAGTACCTCTGTGACCAGTTCTCCTTAGCATTTCTCTGGAGGACAGGTTTGTTTTTCTCCTGCGTAGGAGAGTTCTACTACCTCTCTGCTGACTTTAGGAAGTGAAAGCTGGAACGGTGGCATGTTCTCCTTTCAGAAAAAAGCCTGAGCCCAGATGAGCAGGTTCAGCTCCAGGAACTGCTGTGCAATGGCTACTGGGCCTTTGAATGCCTCACTGTCCGGGATTACAATGATATGATCTGTGGAATCTGTGGCATAGCCCCCAAGGTGGAAATAGCCCAGAGGAACGTAGAAAATGTCCTGGCACTGAAAAACATAGAGGTAAGCTTTTCAGGCACTTTGCATCCTGTTCATGTTCAAAGCAAATTGTAAAGAGTTTTGCTGAGTCTGGTCTTTGCAATGCACAATAATTACATGAAGTCTTTGTGAGCAGTTTTCTGCTGATGCTTGGCAAGAGGATGTGGCTGGAATGGTGATGTCTGCACTTCCTCTTAGAGCTGTTTGGAGAAAACAAAATCTTTGGTGCCTGGACCACAGCTTTAGTCCAGCAGCCTGACAGTAGGGACCTTGGATGAAATTTGCTGGATTTGGCCTTCTTCCTGTGATACAAAGTAATATATATATTTTTTAACTTTTTTTTCCCCCCAGCAGCAGTTTCCTGGAGCTGCTGTCTTCCCAAATGGAGAAAAGTGCCCTTGTAGCACTATACAGCACATCTGGTTTTATGTCAAATAAATGGTTTTGACTTTCACCCAAGGAAAAGTGATTGTGGGGAGCTCCAGGACAGGAAAGGAGCCTGATGTCATCCTGCTGTACTTGGGATGACCACTCTTCTGGGTAGTCTTTGTGCCCTGAGCGAGTCTGGCCCAAACTACCAGATGAGCTGTGGTTGTTGGTTTAACCAGTTTGTTTTATTGCTCTTTCTAGTTTACTTGGCCAGAATTCTTGGCATCAAGTGAAGTGAATGTGGAAGACTTCTGGTCCACAATGGAGACAGAGGTGATTGAGCAGGTGGCTTTTCCTTCTAGCATCCCCATCACAAAGTTTGATGCTTCTATTGTTGCTCCTTTCTTCCCTCCGTTGATGAGAGGAGCAGTGGTCATCAATACTGAGAAGGACAAGAACGTGGATGCACAGCCAGTGCCAGGTAACGGCTGAGGTGCTCATTAGGAACTTGATGTGAAGATGATTTCCCTTCCTGAGAACGAATGTTTCCTGCTTTTGCAGGTAATGGGAGTGCCTTGGTGAGGCTCCTTCAGGAAGAAACCTTCAGGCTTGAGCTGATAAGCTCTTACAGTGAGGAAGAGCTGCGGAGCTTTTTGACACAGTGCAGCATCCCCTGGGAGGCCTCAGATACAAAGGTAATGGCTTGTTTGCCCATCACCAGTCTGCATGATTGGAGCCATTTGTCACTGCCTTTCCCTAAATTGCACTTGCCAGCTTAGATAATAAACTTCTTATCTGACTACCAGGGGCAGGAGCAGGTGCCTGCAGATTATAGGATTACTTACACATTGTAAAAGAAATCAAACTTTGGGGGCTGGAAAAAAAGAAGCTTGTAATTACCTTGTCACATATTCCACATCATGTAATTGCTTAACATCCTCGTGGTGCTGACTGGAATTAGGAAGTTATTGGACAGTGTGCAAATGAGCATTTGGAAGACCTTGTCTGCAGCCTGCTCCATCTTTGGGACCAGAGTCCAATAGTTTGTCATGTCCAGACTGTCTCTGGTGCCTGTTTTTTCTAGGACCAGCTCTGTTACTCCCTCCTGGCTCTCTATGACTTTGTGCAGAATGGGACAAGCATCAGGCAAACTTCTGCTCACCACACAGGAGGAAAAATCTACAAAGTCTGTCCACATCAGGTAAGGAATGCTGGAGTCATCAGCAGTTAACCCGAGTTACCAGTGTTCCCTTATTAAATAAAATCAGTAGAATGGGTCTCTCTGAGCCTCAGGCATGAAACGTGCTGCCTCAGGGGCCTGGAGGGCGAGCAGTCCTGCAGGAGATCCTCAGGCTGACCAGTGATGGGAAAGCTGTCAGCTGCTGCTGCTGAGGTAAAGTTCTGCACACCATAAAGTATTATGCACGATGATAAAGTGGTGATGTATGAGGAAACAATATCTTCAGAGAAAATTGCTGTCTGGTTACTATATTGTCTGGAATTACCTGCAAAGAAAATAGATTTATTTTTCTTCAGTTTCTATTAAGATTTCAGTTTTATTGCCCTGCTTTGTACTAATCCTTTTCTTTCCAGGTTGTTTGTGGCTCAAAGTACATAGTGAGAGGAGAAAATGCTCGGGATCACGTGGACCTGCTGGTTTCCTCACGTCACTGGCCTCCAGTGTATGTTGTCGACACGGCCTCTTCAGTGGCACTGTGTGCAGACGTGTACTGTCCTGACTTGACTTCCCAGCTGTGGGGCAAAAACCAAGGCTGCTTCTCTGACCCTATGGATCCTCCAGCGGTTAGTTATGTCCACCTGCAAAGATCTACAATGAAACTAATTTATATGTAGTGTATAGATACAGGGGGAGGTGCCCCGTAGCAGTTCAACTCACAAACTTTGGAGCATGTAGCTTGTTTTGAATCACTGCTCTCAAATTACTGCTATTACTTGAGGAGTGGGATAGGAAGAGGGCTCCTGGTGCCCTGGGATTGTCCTTAAGGGCATTATAGAACCAGCCACATTCATGCTAAGGGCATTATAGAACCAGCCACATTCGTGCCATTCAGGAGAAGCATGACTGAGGTTGTAGGTCTGATTGGGCTTCAGGTGAGTGGTAGTTTTATCTTCATCATGGGGAGGTTTGTTCTGGTTCTACCTGGTGTGTGTCTCTCCTTCCCAGTACGTCTCCTGCCCTGAACTGCTGGACCAGCACTACAGTGTAGACATGACTGTGGCTGAGCACTCGGTTCAGCACCCCGTCACCAAGTCAGCAGCACGCCGGATTGTTCACGCCGGATCGGAGCAGAACAGTCCCCACGATCCAACAGCTCAGCACCACTGCATCTCCCTGTGCCACGAGCTGCAGCCTTACAGCACCGCCATCGCTGCCATCGCTGGCAGCAGACCTAGCAGCATCCGCCAAAGGCCCATCACCTTTGAGAACGCCACCCACTATTACCTCTACAACCGCCTTATGGACTTCCTCAGCAGCAGGGAGATCGTGAACCGGCAGATCCAGGAGATCGTCCAGAGCTGCCAGCCTGGGGAGGTGGTGATTCGCGATGCTCTCTACCGGCTCGGAGTGGCACAGATTAAAACAGAAACAGAAGAGGATGAAGAGGAGAAGCAGGAAGATGATAAAGACGTTGCTGAGTAACAAACCGACTTGCTGGTTTCTCTTTCTGGCCGTGGGCTGGGCCAGCTTCTGCGAGGTTTGGGTGGCTGTCCGGCTCGAGAAGGTCTTTTTTACAGGTTGGAGGTGTGGTAGTGGTGGCTTTGAGTGCTGTTAATGACCAAAGAGCTGTGTGCTTCCAGAGTGTCACAAACGCTGCTGTGAGTGGGTCTGCCACGCTCCGTGCTGAAGGCTGCAGCTCCCTCCGAGGTGTGCAGCACACCCACTCTGAGCTGTGTGCAGCGATGCCCTCCCTGCAGTTGGCAGGTGGTGTTCTGGTAGCAGGGGGCATGCACGGTCAAGTTGCTTCATTCTGAATCTTGCTTGCTGACTTCTTTGTGCATATTGGTGGCAGGGCTTGAGGATGTGGGAGCAGGCACAAAAGGCAGATTCTTAGGAATTCTTCCCAAACTGTTCCAGACAGATTAGGTTAGGACACTAAGCTAGCTCCTGCTTGGAAGTCCTGCAGAGCTCTCACGCGTTGGTTTCAGAGAGTCCATGGCTGAAGAGGAGGAGCCATGCAGCTCTAAGGTGTCCTGTCTGAGAGCCTCCCTGGAGGCTGCAATCCTGAGCCCAGGATGGAGTGTACTTAGGCTGCTGAAGTTGCCTGGAATTATTTGCCCCCTCACATGAGCAGTAATAATTTAGAAGCTGAAACACATAGTGAAAAGCATTTGTACGTTAAGAGTGTACCTGTCAGGCCCTGGGGAACCAAGTTCACTAGGGGGCTGTATGAGGTGATAGCTGTGAAAATAGGGAGGACACTCCCATTTCTGTGCTGTCCTCTTGAATGGTTTCTGTTGTTTTCATTAAGGACTTGAGTTTCTGACACTGTGCCCTTAGAACTGAATCACAAAGAGCGGCTCTGGGATCAAGGAGAAGCAGTGCAGGATCACCAGCGTGAGCAGAGTTCTGAGGTCCTCCCCCAGAGCGGGCACTGGAGAGCTGCATCCACAGGAGCAGTCTCAGCACTCTGCTGTGTTCACCTTGCTCGTGTCCCACAGCACTTGTGAGTTAGAGGAGCCTCTTGCTTTCTCAGCTCGTAAAGCACGTCTAAGGAACACCTCAGGCTCTGTAAAGCTGTGTGTTGCTTGCTGTCAAGTCCCTTTGGTTGTTGCTGGCACCAAAGCTGAAGGTTTTTTTTGCTGTGCTGCAGAGGAGAGGGGGTGGTGGTGGACTGTGAAGGGATGTTATTTTGTCTGAGTGAGCAGGAGGAAGATTCAGAGGCTTGTGGTGTGGTTGAAAATTCCCTTCTGTGAAGGGGAACCTATTGAATACCGTACTGTAAAAGTAAATGTATCAAGTCTGAGCACACACAGTAATTATGGCTTGGGGTTTTTCTGTTAAGAACATTAACTTATTATAAGAGATGCTAGTGACTTTTTTCAGTCAGTGATAAAATTTAATAAACTATCTCCAATTCTGGGGGTGAAACCGTGTCTGAGTGGGTTGTGTTTTGCCTCCAAGACCTGAAAGACTGCAGTGGGAAAGGACACAGACACTGTGTGTGTAAACCACGTTTCCAGTGTGCACAGACCATTCTTTCATGTCCAGCAGAGTTCAGATGGAATTAACAAGGGTTGTGGAGCAATGGCAGGTGTATGAGAATGAGATGGCCAGCTCCCCTGGTCAGCTTGCTCTCATGCTGTGATCCCCGCTGCCTCTGCAGCAGGGGACAGTGACTGCTCTTCCTTTTTATTCTGAATTACAGGCAGGCCAGTCCGAGCAAAGCAATTTAAGATCTCAGTTTTAATGTGTTTTTCTTTTTTCCTCTCATTACACAAGACTAAATGGTTCTGAGAACTGATAATGAGAATTGTGTGTGATGAACTGGAGCAGAGCTGCAGGGTATGAGAGGATGGGCCGGTGGATTTGTTACCCATGCTCTGAGCCACTCACCCTGAGAACAGCCCTCGAAGCCCTGGGGAAGACTTGTTTTGTTTAACATTTTATTCTTTATAATGCTGACAGATGGAAATAACATTAGCTTTTTATTTAGTAAGGAGGAATGAATCACTTGGTGTTAGCATAAAAACAGGTTTAATACAATCAGAAATGGCCCAACATTATGGTCTGATGAAGGCCACACAGTAGGTTTGTCATGCTGTAGTTTTCCTAAGCCATGTCAGTGCTTGTGCCTGTAATGCTGATCCTCTACCACCCAAGTCAGGTGAAGCTAAGAAGCTTTATTAGCTACTTCTGATAGCTACACAGGACCACGTGGCTGAAGCATTAGTAACCCTGAACAAAAATGAGATGAGGAAAAAAATTTAAGGGCATTAGGCCCTAGCTTATAGGGGAAAAAAATTATCTCAGCTCTATTATTAAAATACATTCAAGAAAATATATACAAGAGCACGTCTGCAATCAGGAAGAAGGCAGTGAATTGCTACATGTTTAATAATGCAGAAGTTTTGTAAGATGTGTTACGTTGAACACTTCCAGGTCTGTTTAAGCTGCCATTCTTGCCTACAGTGGGACTGTGTTCAGTGCTCGTGTGGAAGAGCACTTCTCACCTTTTTATTTTGCCTGAGATATAACTGCCCCACTCCTGTTCCTGGGGCACGTGCAGGTTCACAGAGCCCTGGGATTGGCTCCTTCTTCACCCACCAATCTCTGCAGAAGCACCAGCTGCAGAGGGGCAGAGTGCATGAGGAAATCTAGAGGTTAATGCATCTTTAATGCTTGGTGGAGACTTCACCTACATCTAACCACTCATTCTGCAGCATCCAGAGTCAGACTGACAAAGGGAAGAGAGCAGGGCCACCGAGGCAGTGGGCTGCTCTGGGTGGTTCCCACTTCAGGACCCATTTCAAGAGGTACTTACAAAGCAAGGTTCATTCGTGTGAGTGACTTTTGGAAATATCCTACTTGGCTGCAACTAGGATTTAAAAAATAACAAAAACCATCTCACAGTCCCCTTCAGGGGTGCAGGGGAGGGGCAGGAGGGATGGGACCTCTGTGCCCTGTAGAGATGGAGATAAGACTTCAGGGCCCCCATGGTGAGTGGTTGGTTTTGAGTCACTCCAGCACTGTTCTTTCAGTGAGGGAGTCAGTAACGTTCCTACTCTCATTCTTCAGAAAGCACAGAGAGGAGAGCCAAAGCTGAAGGCATCCATGCAGAATCATGCACTCTGCAGAGGGAGGACAGCGATCCAACCCAGGGCAATGGCACCAGCTAACAGAACTGATAGTTGTTGCCTTTGAGAAGGGGCTGCCCACTCTCCTCTTGTTCACAGGACTCCTCACAGCAACCAGAGGTATCACAGCCACTGTCTTCCTCAGCTGTGGATGGGAGGTTTGTGTAGTCCTTGAAAGCAGGAAGAAAAAACAAAAAAGGCATGTTTCAGACTGCTCTGTGTTTGCACTTGTGTTGCTGCCCATGAAGGATGCTGCAAAGTAACTGCATTTCTGTGTCCAGCCTGCTTTTGTTACCCTTCACCATCTGGATGCCTCTCTTCACTTCTACAGACGCTGAACTGTTCCCATCAATTAAAGGTGTTGGGGAAAGCACCAGGAAAACTGCCCAGAAGCAATGCTGAAGTAGGGAGAAAGGAGGCCTGAGATGTGCTTTCTCCTCTCCAAAGGTTCTTACCTGTTCCTTGTGCAAATCCAGTTCTTTCTGAATGAAGCAGCAGATCTGGTCAAAAGTAGGTCTCTGTGTGGGCTCCAGGCTCCAGCACGCCTGCATGATGCTGTACCTGCAAATTAGAGAGGGACAGAGTTGTCGTGCTGTACTTCTGCAAAGCTGCTGGGGAGCCTCTGGCTCCTTGCAGCAGCACTGCACAGTAATTCACACTGTTTGTACACACAGTCCTGTGTGTACAGGTCCTCAGACTTGTCTTCTCACATTCCTAGAGTTAAAAGTAGCTGACAGAAAAAGGAAAAAAAACCAACAAAACTGTCATGTTCGGGAATGTAGAGAAAATGTGAGCTCTCCCACCTTCCTGTCTGGAAGCTGGGGGATACTGGGCAGGCTGCCCTGGTTCCTGCTTTCCTACTTGAGCCTGGAGAAGCCCTGAGCCTCATGCCCAACCCGTAGCAGCCCACAGACCTGTGACCGACATCCCTGTGCCAACTTCACCACCCACTCCACATGAAGCAGCTCCAGTTCCCCCTCCACCTGCTGCACGTCTCAATGCACCACTCACATTTCCAAGGGAGCGAAGTCAGGCCTGGCCATCTGGTAGCCCCTCTTCACCATGCTGTAGAACTTGCTGTTCACTGCCATGCCAGGATAGGGGCTTTTACCTGTGACAGGAACACTCGGGTCAGAGGCCTCAGCACCCTGCCCAAGGCGGGGAGGGGGGGTGGTAAGAGGCAGTTTGGAGCCAGTGCCACTCCTCAGAGAGCTCTGAGTTACAGCAAATCTTCCAAGACCCAATTATTTCTAATGATCCCTGAGGAAGCAACGCAGTGTTCTGCAGCTTCAGTATATACTATATTTTTCCAGCCTCCCTCCTTTCTTGGAAGATTTTCTGCAAAGTGTTGGTCAGCCATGGAAAACAAAAGGGCTGCAAGCTTCCCCCTTCCTTACCAAGGGAGAAGATCTCCCAGAGAAGAATGCCGTAAGACCACACATCACTCTGCACTGTATAAATGCAGTCAAAGATGCTTTCTGGGGCCATCCACTTCACGGGCAGGCGGGCCTGGAAGAGGAGAGAGTCCTGCAGCCTGGGACAAGCAGGCAGCCTATGCTGCACCCTGTCCTTCATGCTCTGGCTGCACCTCACCCTTGTACATTCTCCAGTCCCCACTCCAATTACTTACATTGCCTTTTACAACGTAGTTTGAGTCATTCATGATGTCACGGGCCAGGCCGAAGTCACAAATCTTGGCCACCCGACCGTCTGATACGAGCACGTTCCTGGCTGCTAAGTCACGGTGGATGCACTGGGGGGAAGAGAGCATAACAGGGGCTGCTCACAGTGTCCCATGTGAAGCCATAATACAATTGCCCTCTGCCACTGAGACAGCTCAACGGCCACTTTCAGTTCCTTGTCCCTGGGGCTTCAGGAAGCTGCCAGTGCGAGAAAGCTCTGCATCGAGGTTCCTGACCTCATGTAAAAGCTGTGCAGAAAACATCGAGGCAGACTCGCATGATGGGCAGCCCTGGGTGCCCCCGTTAACTTTGTCTTGCTGTGATGGCCTGTCTGAATCCCAAGCTCTGAAGGAAGCACTGGGCACTGAAGCCTAGTGTGTGTGAACCCAGCAGGTGGAGGAGAGAGGCCTGTTTCCAGCAGCACAGTTGGGTTTGACCCTCTGAAAACCTCCCAAGCCTTAAGCAGACAGGATAGCTGGCTGATGCTGGTGGAGAGGTGCTGCCTGCTGGGATGCAGCGGTCCTCTTGGCACTCACGTTCTTTGATGCGAGGAATGCCATGCCCTGTGCCACCTGGCTGGAGAACTGGAGCAGGTCAGAGAGGTTAAGGGGCCGGAGATCCTCCCTGGTTTCATCTTCTTCCTCTGAGCTTTTCCCTGAAATTCAAACAGAAACTTTAGGGCTGCTGTGAAGATGGTAAGTAGTGCAAACCATGTTGTATCCCAGTTTCTAGAGCTAAGCCAGACCGGATGGTCAGTCTGAAGAAATGATGCAAATACAAAAATGGACCTTTAACTCACCCCTGGATTGCGCAGAATCCGATGATGCTGAAGATGATGATGATATGGGCCTCATTTCAACATAAGTTTCCAAACCCTGGCTCGCAAAACCACTGTCACTGAGTCAGAGAGCAACAAAGAGAGGCAGGCTGTCAGCAGCATCTTAGCAGTGCCTTCTGCCCCTCTCCATGCCCACTGAGTGCAGAAACCACATCCATGCCTACTTTTGCACCCTGGTCTTCTTCAAGTTCCCTATCTTTGGCCTTAATCTCTCCCCAGCGTGCCTTTCGTTGCTCAGCCCTGTGGCCAGCAGGGTCCTGCTCTCACCTGCGGATGTATTTTTTCTCCAGGTCAATGTTTTTGTAATCAGCAGTGCTGTCCAAAGAGGTGTCCAGGGCTGAGTCCTGGATAATTATGTATTCAGCCTTCTTCCGCAGGAAATTCAGCAGATCTCCATAGCGACAGTACTCGGTGATGACAAGAATTGGGCCTGGGAGAAAGGCAGGAGTTTGTTAAGAAGGGAGTTTAGAGTGTCCAAAGGAAACCAGTCCCTGGAACTGTCTGGGGTGTGGAAGGAGGAACAGCAAAACCCACCCATCATGTAAGCATGGCTGGAAATAGCCAGCCCACAACCCCAGGCCGTGAGAGAGTTCTGCTGGGGGAAGCAGGTTTATGGGATCCTACCTCCATAGGTACACGCTCCCAGCAGGTTAACAATGTTCTCATGGTGTCCCAAATGACTCATGATCTTCAACTCAGACATGAGAGCCTCCTGCTCATCTGTGTCTGCAGTTGCTGCAAGATGAGGACAATATGGGGGAGTCAGGGAAGGGCAAGAAAGAGATGATGAGGATAACAACGGTATAGTCAGATGAACAAGAGTGGAAGGAGAGAGGAATCTACATCCTCTGCCTGTGCCTCTGGCCATGTGTCCACAAATAATGGCACACCACAAGTCCAACACCTAGCACTTATCACAGGAACATCTGAACACCCAGTCTGGTGAACACACGCTACGTGCAGCCCAATGGAACTTGGGGGATTTCAGCCTCTGCAGGTTGGCCCAGGCTTACATTTCAGCATCTTCACAGCCACTTTGAGGACTGAATCTTCTTTTCCCAGCCCAAAAGCAGTGGCTTCTACCACTTTTCCAAAAGCTCCAGCTCCAAGAGTTTTTCCTGCAGTGGGAAAAAATAAAAGTACTTAAAAGATGCTCTCTAAAAAGATGTTGAGCACTTGTCTGCACACAGCCAGGAGGGGATTCCTGCTGAGCCCAGACAAGATGACAGACTAACTCTTAGTCAGAAGGTGGTGAGCATCTATGGGGAACTCTGCAGTGAGCAAAGATGTTATGAAAGAGGTCAAGACCAAACACGGGCTCACAAGCTGTACACGTTAAGGGATGACCTCAGATGCATGAAGAGGAACACAATCCTCTCAATCTTCTTTGCAGCAATAGAGAGTTGGAGGGAGGTTGCACCCTAGCATTTGGCACTGTGTAGAAGAGGGCAGCAAGGCCTGGTTGAGGCTGTAGCTGCCATGTCTGGATGCAGCTTTGGATGCTGCCTATTTGCTTTGACTTTGTTTTTTGGAGTATTTCAGCTCTGTGGCAAGCTTCGTGTCACAAGGCAAGCAGCAGGGAATGTTTCTTACCAAACTGGAGGTTATTCCTGGGAAACTCCCATTTCTCGTTGTATGGCAGCTGAGTGGGATCAATAAAGATGTAGTTATTCCCTTCACAGGCCTCAATGATCTTCCACCGCACCTGGTACTTAGGTTTCTGTGGGGAAGAGACTCCAGTTAGTCACTGCTGCTTGAGTCCTGAGAGTTACCCTCCCTCAGCAAGTGCTCTGACTCTTGCCCTGCAGGCACAGCGAGAAGACTTGGGTTTAACTCCACTAAATATATTTTGCTTTGAGTGCGAGATGTTCAGTTTGGACAGCCTGGTCCAAACAAAGTCCCTCCCAGTCCTTGGAGGCCCTCTTGCCTCTGTCACTGTAGCTATCACTTGGCACTGGGTGCATGTCCCACCAGAGCGTGGCTAAGCAGTGCCCAGATGGTGCCAGAGAGAGATGTCTCCACTGTGCCTCCTTCCTCAGAACCCTGGGCAGCTGAGCACAGCAGAACAGAGGAGCTGGCTCAACCTAGCTTCCCTTCCAGGGGAAAAAAATGGAGAAACCAAACTAAGAATTTCTTCTCTTTTCCACATATCTCATGGTAGAAGTAACCACATGAGGTCAGAGAGAAGCAGCACCAGCACCTGCTGGCAGAAGCTTTGGCCAGATTGTGCTGAGTGCTGTCATTGCTGTTGTATGGCCTGTGGACCCATCCTGGAGGCACAAACAATGAACAGCTCAGCTTGGGAATACTGTGAGTGGCCTTTGCTCACACAAGGGGATGCATGCCTGAATAGCAACAGTGGTCTCAAGCCCATCAAGGCAGGCACAGCTAAGTGTGGGTGGAGTAACTGTGACCACAGTGAGTCCAGATGGAATATCCCAAGTACTGGGAGGTGTGCTCCAAAGTGCTTCTCCTCACCACTTCCACCAGATAGCTGCAGAGAAGGGCATGCTCTGACTGTGAGCACTGTTACTTTCTGCTCCATAATTCATCTGGCACTTCAACAACCAACCAGCCCTAGCTCAAGAGGCCCACATCTGAGATAATATTATTTACAAACACATTCTCCTTCTTCTGGGCTTGCAAGGCCTTCCTGAGAGCTTCTCTTCAGGGCTGCACTTACACATCCCAAAGGCAGCTTTAGTTTTGCTTGAGAAACTGTGGGTGCTTGTTTGTGAGCAGGCTCTGCTGCATCTTGTGACAGTCAGCACTAGAACTCTGCAAAATCTGCAGCCATGGTGGGCTGTCAAAGGCAAAGTGCCAAATGGAGAACTGAAAACCAGGAGATTTTCACCCACCCATGAAGCAGAAGTGATTGGAGCAGTTTATGAGAAGAAATTCAATGCTGAAGATAAGTCTTGCAGAGAAAATAGGGCAAGTTCTTGTATAAAAATAGTGAGCTAGTCTTCCTGGAGACAAACACCTACTAATATCAACCTGCTTCCTCACAAAGGCAGCTTTTTGTAAAGCAGGATGGAGAAACATTTAGATGCAGATTGCCAACCACTTTTTTTCTAGTTAATTAAGTCTGTATACTTAGTGACCAGAGCAAAACCAGCTGCAGCTGAAGCATATAATGAGCACTTCTGTCTGGCACTAGGCACTGTCTGCACTGATCTCTGGGCTATGAGTCTGAGGGACGGGTAGGGAAAGGTGCTAACACACATCTTGGTTTTGGTGCATGGATTTTGGCTGTGGTTGCCACTGAGGCAGTGTGAGCTCTGAGGCTGGGCAGACCTTGCAGCCCTTGCTGTGCAACAGGGAGGCTGACCTGGTTGTACTTGTAGAGGAGGAAGAGGAGCAGCAGGAGCAGCAAGACTGATGTGCACATGCAGGTGGTGAGAATGGGACTGAAGAGCTGGTTTGGGGGAGCCATGACACTTCCTGGAGGAGAAATAAATGGGGGTAAGTAAATACTCCCTGGATAATGCAATGCAACCCTGCAGTGGTCTTAGAGAGTGGCCAAAAGAGCTGCTGCACTCCTATTACCATACCACCAGGTGCAGAGCAGGAGCTGGTCAGGCTGTGCGCAGACAGACCAAGATCAGCAAGAACAGACCCAGCAAAAGATGCACCTCCTGAGGCTGAACATCAATCAGCTGTCTGTGCTGAGCACTGTAGCTAGGTCTTGCAGATAACAAGGGGCTCATGGCAGAGCTCAGTCTTTGACATCAGGCTCTCCCCAGCCAGCAATTCCCACATGGCTTGTAGGAGTGCCAAAGCCTCCCAACCTCTGTGGTGACACAGGGCCTATGAAATCTATTTCACCTCTTCTGCAGTGGAAAATCCATATAGGCAGACAGACCCCAAAAGCCAAATACTCCCCCACTCCACCAAGCTGCAAGTTGGTATCTTACTGAAGACTGAGTGAAGGATATCATAGGTGCTCCCCTTGTTGTTAACAGCCACGCAGCAGAAGGTGAAATTGGCCCCCAGATCCTGGAACGGGAAGATGCTCTCCACTTCCACCTCTTGGAAGGGCAGCGTGTTCACCACACGGGGACTGGAGTCATTCAGAAGCAGAATATAGTCCTCGTATCTGCAGGGATGCAAAGCAGGACAGAATGAGCGTTTCTCTGCAGTGCTGTTGCTCATAGTGAGTTAATGCTTGCCTCAGGTGAGAGAGGAGACACTGAGAATTAGGCTGAATTGCCTGTAAGCAAGCCCACGTTGTGCTGCTCAGCAAGCGCTAACATTGCGAGTTCAAGCACTCTCTTTGGAGTTAGAGGTGCTTGATGGTGCCCAGTCCTAGGTAGTTCTTACCTGTTAGAGTGAGTGGGGCACTGGTACCACTCAATGTGTGGGGCAGGGAAGCCGATGGCCGTGCAGAGAAGCTTATTGGAGTCATTGGCTGACACCATGACACTGCACACCCTTGGAGAAGCTGTTGGGGAAAGCAGAGGAAGTGCCATGACCAGAGGAAGAGTGCTCTGATTTACCTCCATCTATGGAACAACAGAACTTCAGCAGAGATTTGAGATGGGTTCCAGGAGTAGCATGTCAGTGTCCTGTGGGCACTGGGCTGGAAGTGCCCTGGTCCACTAGCCCTGCACTCTGCCTGCTGGGCAGCAGCCCCTGGGCAAGCTGGGTTTAGGAAGGAGCAGTGCCAAGACTTACATTTCACAGATACACTGAAGGCAACCGATGAGTTGGTCTCACTGTTGCCAGCATAAAATGTGTAGAGACCTCTCTCTCCTCCCTCCAGATGATCCAGGAAGAGCGTGTTGTTATACCTGCACCCACAGGGAGAATAAACACCATGAAGAAAACTGTGCTGAGGGAACTCAGGCACGCACACAGTCTTTGCTCAGCAATATGCAGCTGTTTCCTGTGCCCTGGACTGGGTGAACACTTCCCAGCTTAGTGCTGCTAACCCAGCAGCTTGCTTCTCTGGGGAAGCAGGGAGTGGCTGGTCCTACTGGGCTGCTGGAAGAATCCTTGCTGTATGAGAGCACTGTGCCACTAAGTGCAGTAATACTGAAAGGCTGTGGTGGGTGAATGCTCAGAAAGAAGAGTTTAACATCTAAGTCATTGTGCTGGAAGAGCCAGGAGACTCTGATCCTCCTGCATCTGAGTGAATGAGTTCTCCCAAGAAAACAAAAAGAGAATTGCCCAAGCTCCTCAGTTTGGCTGTGGGCTTTGAAAGAGCATGACTGTGTCCTCCTATATACGAGATCATGTCCTCAAAATGAAGTTTCTGTCTTCTCCTGACATGGGACATACAGCACCTGCTGGTATTATACCCTGCAGACAGTGGAACACAGGACAGGACTGAGGAGCAGCTTGGGAACCTGTTTGTGCTGTCTCTCTCCAGATTCTTCCTGTGGGAGAGTGCCAACTTGAAAAAGACTGCAAAATGTAACAGAGACTTCTACAAAGGTTTTGAAAGGGAAAACTGCCAAATTTGACAGAGGTGGTATCCTCCTTGACCTGATCAGCCCTTCTCACTGTGGTTTGCTAGTAATGCTGGAAATAGAAGTCAGAGAGGCAAAACAGTTCCCCTCTTTAAAATCAGACTTCTCTGTCAGCCTGCAGCATGGGATCTATCTGTCTTACAACAAAAGCAGTTTTGAAAATATGCCATATCCAGCATAGAAGAGGGACAGCACATACCAGTTGTTTTTAGGGACCATTTCGTTACTGAGTTTGTTGCTTCCAGAGTTCTTCAACGAGTCTGTGTGCTCCCAGTGCCAGTGGAGAAGTTTTGGATATGCTTCAATATGGACCTGGAGTTTCAGACTCTCTCCTTCAGCAACTTCTTGGTTCGTGGCTTGCACTGGGGTCAGGACCACATAACCTCTTTCTGTAGGATGAAGGAGAGCATGACCATCAGCAGGCATGTCCACAGAGACCTGAGACAAGCTTACACCAGCTTTGTAAATTGAACATTACTGGAAAGAGCAGCCTCAGCTGTGAGACTGTAGGAGGGAATGAGGCATTACACAGACTGCACGTTGCATGTTGACAAAGAAGTACTTTTAAGGAGCTGTTACTTGCTCATGATGGCTTGGATCAAGCTCTGCATCTGTAAGAGGTTTTATACACTATCCTAACAAATAATAAGGCTAAAACTGTATCTTGTGATCTATACAAGACAAGCCCCTTTAGCTGAACTCCTGGCTTCTCGCCTGGAAATCTCTCAGAACAAGCCCCCTTTCTGAGCTGGAATGCAGTGGCTTTGGGTCATCAGCAAACCTAAGCCTGCGAAGTGCAGGAGTGAAGTTTCCCTGTTTTGAAGCAGAAGCAACAAACACTCAAGGCCAGGCATGCTTCAGTCCACAGCTTCCTGGTCTGCTGGGAAAGTACCCACCTACCACCCGCAGCATTGTGGAGGCATTCCTGAATCCTGCTGAATTGTTAGCCATGCAGGTGTATTTCCCACTGTCTTCCATGGTCACTGCTGGAATGGACAGGGTGTCATTGATGATGTAGTTCTCATTTTTCATGTCAACCTTCCCATTACTCCTGACCTGTCAGGGAGGAAGCATCAATCACTCGTTTGGAAGCTCAGAGGATTCAACTGAATTATATTTATAATAAAAATACTCACTACCCTCTGTTCTGTGCTACTGTGCCCCGTTACTGAAAGTCTCCTGCTTGAGACCAAGAGGCATGTTAAACCCAAGTATTAGAGGCAGATATTCCACTGCAGTTAGGGCCACACCTATTGTGGCTGCTAGCTGTCCTTACATGCTGCAATCCAAACACATATCATATAGATTTCTATTTCAACTCCTTTGGGAACGTGGTGGATATAAGGACTTCTAGCAAATCTTATCTAAGCCTGCAGCAGTTAAGCATCAGCACAACAGAGATTTCAAAATTTTGAGATGCTTTCCCTTTTTTCACCCATATTTTTACTCTGGGAAGCTGTTTGTTCTGACCTTTTGCTGCTTTATAAGCCTTGGCAGAGAAGGGTGAAGAAGTGTCACATTAATGGGTACTATGGCTGCTGCTCAGTGAGCTCAGGTGAAACAGTGTCCTTTTCTGCTCTCTCAAACCAAGATCCTGACAACGGGCAGCTGTTCCTTAACTCTGTATCATCCAAAGGAAGGATTTTTGGATCTGTATGGCTTGTTTGAATAGCTACTTTGGGCAAGCAGTTCAAGGCTTTTCTGAAGAAAAGTCTTAAATGCAGGCCACACTTGGTACCCTATACCTCCTGGCTTCCAGAAAAGTACCATAACCCCTCGAAGCTGCACACTTTAACTTACACTGTTTGTTGCTGTCAACCATTGGATATCATACTTGTAGGAAGGAGCAGTTACTACACAAGTGACATCAAAAGGTTCACCCACAATCCGCACGTGGTCTACAGGTTCCACCATCACCTGTACAGGCTTCTCTGGTCCTACACAAAGACAAACAGGAAAAGATGCATCACCAGTTGGCTCAATGGCACCACGCACTTTGGAGCCTCCCTAGGGCCCGGACACCTTCTCCTTTCCACTCTGTCCATTCTTTTTACCCATGCCCTTCTCCTTCCCTTGAGATTCTCACTCCTTTTTATACACAGGAAGCAGTACAAGTTTGGAAGAGCAGAGCAGCCATCACTGTGGTTTATAGGTCCTCGTGGCATAGTCTCATCCCTAGAAGTCTTTTGGGACATCATAAATGAACTCTGTGGCAGTACCTGTGATAAGCTGCACACTGCAGACACACCCAGAGGAAACAAGTTTTCAAAAGCCAATGGAATTTTACCTCCTTTTAAGTACCTCTAAACGACTGCAGGTTCAGAAAGTCTTTCCAGCTGTTGGCTAAGAACTTTTCCTTAATGATCTATTGTGACCAAATACTGCTGTCCCCCTGTGGTAGTAGCAATCCCAGTCCTTTACCTTCATCCACAATCAGTCTTATTCTTGATGACTTCTCTGTTTTTCCATTTACCAATGTTTGGCACTGGTAATAGCCCTTCTGCTGGTGTTGCACATGATAAAGTGTTATTCCCCTCTCAGCACTGAAAGAATAGTTGGTACCAGGTGAGAGCTTAGAGCCGTCGTGCCTTATCAGGGTCACATTGGATCCATACTCAGGGGCAGTGATGAAGCAGGGGAACTCAGCATTACCACCTTTGGTCACAGAGATCCGGAAGTATGGGATGTACCACACATTATTGGGATCTGTGGAGGAGATGAGGTAAACCAGAGAACAGGATCAGAAAAACAGGCACTGAGCTGAGAGAGATGTTCCAGCAAAGGCAAGTATCCAGCCCTGCTGCCCAGTGGGAGTTCAGTGTTGGGGCAACCTGGCTCAGTGCTTGCCTGACTCAGCCTCCAAAAACTCACATGACAAGCCTGATTCCAGCTAAGGCATTTGAGGAGAGCAGAGCAAGCAACTCACAGCTGTATGTAGGCAAGAGACACTGAGAAGCGCGCTTAGCTCAAATTCGACTTTTCATTACAGTGTTATTTTTGTTTATTAGACCTCCAGCTTCCCTGTCCATGACAGTATCTCTGTACAAAGGAAGGGGTAAACTCAAATGGTGGGGATACCATGGCATACTTGAGCTTTGGCTCACACTGTGAGGACACGATTCCTGTGATTCTTCCTTATTGAGGATACTAGCCATACAGTTCTCTGATCTCCAAATCTCACTGTGTATTACAACACCAAACAGGCTTTCATCACTGCTTTTTAAGGAAGGGAAGCCAAGGTAGATGGAGGAAGAGGTCCAGGCCATTCACAGGTACACATGAGATACAGATGCTCTGTACTGTAGTGCCACAGGTCCCATAGTATGTGGGTTTATGTGGTTGTGGGTGGGCAGCTGCTCCCAGCAGGAGCCTGTCCTGCTCTCCCATCACTAACACAGCCATGGATCTAGAGAGGAGCTGTCTAATGGCTGTGCTCCCTGAAAAGAGGTCATTCTGCCAGCATACATGGAAGGAATGAAGAATGGTTACCTCTCACGTACAGATGCACAGATGCAACACTCTTGTCACTGCTGTTGACGTAAGCACACTTATAGGTGCCTGTGTCTCTGTGAGTGGTCCTAGGAATACTGAGTGTGCTGCTGGTATGGTTGGTGAACTTTTCAGGGTACCATTTAACTTCTGACTCTCCTGAGCAGCGCAGGAGGACTGGATCACCCACATTGACAACCAGAACAGAGATATCAGGGCTGATCACAGGGGATGCTGAGCCTGCAAAGGAAAGAGAAAGAGCAAGGATGAAAAAATGATCAATTTCAGGAAGGTCTGCTGGAGTTCACAGTGTTGAGGATGGGCTTAGGATGCAGGCTTACATCATTCTGCATCCCAGCAAAGCATAGCCTGGTACTCCAAGGAACAATCTTCAGGGTAGGAAAAAAAACAAACCCACATAACTGAAATTCAGAACACTGGGAGAGGAATAGCAATCATCTGGAGCAGATTAGGCCAAATGCTAGCCTAGAAATAGCTCCTGTTGGGTTTTGCCTGTTTTTGTAGTTGTTTTCCTTTTGTGGCAGAGATGGAGCTATAATATGAACATGGTTACCCCATAGCATCAGTTGGTGAAGTTTAGCTCCATGGCTGGGAGCTAAAAGCTCCATAGCATTAATGCTATGATGAGCTGAAACAGGCTTGGAAAGCTGCAGAGCAGGAGCTCAGCACATGCATTTTTTTGGCTGCTTGGCAGTGGATTTTGAAGTACACTTACTTATGACTTACCATGAAATCAAACAATGCATCTTTCCAGCTACCATCAAAACAACATGGACTGAGTCAGCATTATAATTCATATTCGGTGGTGGGAAACTGAGGGTAAGGAAAGCCAACACCTCACGCAGTCCTGCAGCTGCACTCATGCACAATGCACGCCAGGCTGTGCTGACACCAGCATTGCAACCCAGCAGCATTTCTGATACCATCACTGCCGTGAAGATGGCTTCTCCACTGGTCAAACAAAGGGGAACCAGGGTCCCACTCCAGCCACTTGTGGCAAAGGGAAATATATATATATTTTTCCCCGTTTTGCCACATCAGCGAGTTCTTTGAATCACCTCCTATATTTAGGGTGGGGGGAAGTGAGAAATGAATCAGTGCCACAGGGCTGGGGAAGAAGCAGTACTGCCACCCCCACGCCAGCCCTTCAGGGAGGACAGGAAACACATTGCAAATGGCTATCTGTGCTCAGGGGGCTGTTCACCCCCCTCCAGTCCCTTTCCAGGGCTATTCTCCCACTTCTGCTTTCCTTTCCAGTTGCTAACCCATCCTCACATCTTAAAGGGATACACACCAGGGTTCAAATAATAGCAAGTGCAAAGATAGCTGCCCAGTTTATTAGTCTGCTGCTCTTGGTGAAGGAGGGCACTGCAAGCCCTTCATTGTCCCAACTTACAGGAGGAGATCTAGGGAAGGCTTCTTACGAGCACAGCCATTCTCTGGTGCTGTCTTGTACATCCTTCCAGTAACACAACTAGAAATGTACACACCCATGCTTGCAGCTTTCCCTTGGTTAGGAAGACGATGTCCAAATCATTAATATGTGTCCTATTAACTATGCCCAGGGCTTTGGTGCCAGAGCCCATCTACCAGAACTCAAAGAGCATCACTTAAGCCATCTTGTGCTGATGCCTTCCTCCAGGCAAGGAAGGGTCAATTGTATGGGACTCATCCCTGGAGAGCTTTGCTGTTGTGTGACCATGAAGCAGTGGCCCAGGGGAAACCCAAACAAGACCTGAATCAAACTTGCTGGCCCAGCAGGAAGAAACAGAGGGCATGAAAAATTGAATATTTGACTTTTTTTTCTCCCTATATATTTGTGTGTGTGCGTGCAATGCTTTTATTTTTCTATGGAAACAGGAAAAGCCTCATTTATTCCCAAAGTGGAAAAGCAACTTCCCATCATCCTTTACAAAGCCACATTTTCCAGTTACCTAAAGTACAACATTCCTCTCTCTTTGCTAAGCTTTGTTTTCTACCAGGCTTGATACATTCCTCCTGCTTTTACTGTCACTGGACATTCATGTCTCTCCTATTCTCTGCAACCCAGGCTTCAGCACAGTGTGGTGGTAGAGCCAATCTCTGCAACTCAGAGCTGCCTTCAGACTGGCTCAGAGAAATTTCACATTGTAACTGGTCATTGGGTGACCACAGCAGGAGGACAAAAGCAAGAGTTGGGTCATGCAGCATCCTTGCTGTCACTGCACAGTGAAGAAGTCAGCAATGGCACAACCACATCAGTGGAGTGGGGATGGATGCGACAGAGATGCAGGACACTGCCAGGTGAAGGCAACCAGAGCATCTGCTCCTTCGTGTGCGATGGAGAACAAGTCACATCAGTGTGTCCTTTCCCGGAATGGGGAAGCAAGGCTGCTGTGGAAGGCTTGCTCCCTGCTGACCACTGTGCAATCTTGCACGAAGCCCGAGGATGTCTCTGCTGCTCCTCAGCAGCTTCCGCAGCACTGTCGGTAACTGCTGGCCAAAGGTTTTACCACAGGTTGTGTAACCATGACCTCCAGTTACAGCTGCAGGCTCCATCCTTGCCTCTCCTATCCTAGCCAAAACATTACATTACTCAGCTGAGGCACTGGGAAGGATGAGGTAGGCGGAGCAGAGGACCTAGAGGCTCAGGAATCCCACCACGGAGACCAGCTATCAGGACCTTGACCTGCTACTGAGGGTCTCAGGACCAGGGGAGGGACCTATGCTAGGCCAGAGCTCCCCTTGCTCTCCCTTCACTGATGGGAGCAAGGAAGATAGAGCTTCACCTCTGAGGACACCTCTCCTGGGGTCAACCAGAGTATCTGGGCAGGGGGATGCTCAATATGCCCCTCTGCCTGGGGCTTCTTCAGAGGTTTATATTTATCCACAGCAAGAAAGCAAAAGAAACCACAGGAGGATCTCTCTAGATGGCCAAGAAGACAGATATAAACTGCTCAGCTTTCAGATTCTTCCTTTACTTGAAGTAAAACTGGAATTGAAGCCTATGACCTATCCCCAGCAAGTACCCAGATCACAGTGGTTGCACATCTGCCCTGGATTTACTCAGAAGATGCACTTGTGATCCAAAAGGCAGGAGAAGGAAGTCAGGCTCTAGCTTGAAGCTGTTGTTTTGAACAGTCTTTGCATGCTGCAGATGGCCAGCAGCCATTGCATTCCGACAGATGTGTGTCTAACACCCTGCCATGCAGACAGTGCCTGATGAGGGTGTCACAGCTGGTGACCTGCTTTACCCAGTACCTCAAAGAACCTTTGAAGACATCATGCCAGATATTGTGATCTTTCACCAGCATACATCAGAAGTAACCAGTCCCTGTTCTCTAAAAACAAAATAAAAATCAAACGAAAAGCAAAAAACCCACACATAATAAATTAATTGCCTCTATGTCTGGGACGGGAAGATAAAGTCTGAAGCAAGAAACGCTCACATAATTTGGGCCAGTCTCCCCGAACCAGATTTATGACATTACTCTGCAGCCTTCAAAACCCATCTTCCAGAGCAGCAGACCAGGAAAAAGCCTGCACATCATGACTTGATGTGAAACACCATGCAGCATAACAGTTAGAGGGATATGTGGTTCCTGGGCTGAAAATATGAATCTGTTCTAATCCAGAATGTTTTTCCCCTGGGCCACTCCCCACTTTCCCATCTGAGTCTCAACAGTAAAGGAAGCAAGCTCAAGAGGAAAACAAGGGAAGAGCCACAATTTTGTGTGTTTGGTTGCAAACCTCAGAACAGGTTTAGTGACTCTTTCTTGAGGTTGATGGGTTATTGCCTCTTGGCCATCTCCGTAGCCTCAAAAACCAGCTGCATCCACCTTCCCCTTCTGTGGGGATTGTGTTGTCTGTTTCCATAACACCCAGCTCCTCAGCCCTTTTATGTGGGCCAGCACCACCAGAGAACAGCAACCCCAGACATCTTCAACTAGGCGCAGCGTTCAATGGAAGGTGCCAATATAGCTGACGTTCCTGACTCTCCCACCAAGCACCAGCTCTTGTCCAGTTTGGGCAAAGGCTTATTTCAGAGTTCCCTCAGAACGCACTTTCTGCTGAGTCTCATCTTCCTCCTAGCCCATGCCAAGACTCAAAATGAGGCAAATTTCCATTCGTACTCCACTTACATCTTTCCATACAACTTGGCCATACCTGGGCAGTGCCACAGGGAGCCAAGAGTAAGCAGTCAGCACAGCTGGGCTCCACAGTCACAGGCTAGCAGCACACTCTTTCTCTCCCACTGTCCTCCCTCTGGCACAGCAGCGAGCTCTAACAGACCTTGCCACAAAGCAGACACATTCCCTTGCCTGCTCTCTGCCGTACTGATGCTCCTTGAACCTACGTGCAAAGCCACAGCTTTCAGAGGCTGGGAACTTCCCACCCTAATGCAGGCTTTTGGTAGAAGCAGCTGGGAGCCCAAACCCTCTCCCAGCCCAGCTGGGTCCACCACCCCACCTCAGCCACGGAGCACTCACAAGAAGCCCTCATGGCATCCCAAAGCTGCCCCAGAGAGACGTGGCGGCCACAAAGGGCTTTCAGACCTACCACGCCAGGCAGCAGGTGTGGTCAGCAGCAGCAGCAGGAGGCCAGGGCCCATGTCCCCACGTCCCATGATGTCCCCACGCAGGGCAAGGATGCGTCCGTGGGATCCGTGTGAGCAGCAGTGCCTCTTCTCACAGCACCATCCCCAGCGCTCCCTCAGCAGGAGCTTCTCCTTTCTGAGTTGACCACAAGTGAAGAAATTCCTTTTTTGTGTGTGTGTGTCTGTGTGTTTGTTTTTGAAATGGGAGGGGAAGAAAAAAAAAAAAGATTTGCAACATCACCAGTGACGAAGGCGCTTGGCCGAGGTGGGGCCGGGCACTGCAGACCCCAGGACACACACCCACAGGGCCTCCACCTGCTCTAGGCCCACGCTGGCCCAGCACCAAACCAAACCCAGGGCACAGGAGTTGGGGACAACCCTTGCCATAGCCGCCCGTGGGGTCAGCTGCAGTTTGACCTCTTGCCTGGGATGAAGGAGGCACCATTTTACCTCAGGAGGACAAGCATTAACCCAGGCCTGGTGACTCTTGCCAGCTTCGTGCCCATACAGGAATGTAGTGAACACCACAGAAAGGATTCAGGGTGGGGAGAGATCCCAGGTGGGAGAACGCCTTCAAAGATGATGAATTAAACTGTTATAAGGAAAAATGCAAGCCTCAGTGCAGAGATGCCTGTAGCCACATGAGCTCTCCTCAAGCCCCACAGCAACATCACACTGGGACAGCATTGCACGGATTGCGCTCCCCAGCGAGGAGAGCAGTAGGGTCCCACCCTGTAGCCCTTTCTCCACACCTGAGGCCAGGCAGGCCCCTCCTCACCCTTCTCCTAGTACTTCCATACCCAGCCCCAAACTGGTGATGGAGCACCTCTAGCACCAAGAGGCAAACAGAGACCCCCCCCCTTCCCTAGAACCTTCCCTAGAACCTTCCCTCCCTATTCCTGGGAAGGCTTTTTGAAGCTGTTTTCTAATTAATGGCCTGGGAAACAGCTGGAACCAGTAATTAGGCACTTAGTTAACCCTCCCCTGGGCTGCCCACGTGAAATAGCAGGTGAGAGTAGGATTGAAACAAAACAACTAGGGATAGTTAGGGCAGTAGGATGTTTGGCAGGTCAAGTGCTCTGCAGTGCTCTGTTCTAGTGCACTACAAGTTTGCAGCTGTTTGTGGCATTGTTGGGCTGGGAAGTGGCAGCCACCATTTGACAGCACTGAGTAGCACAGCACAGGAAGGTCTTCTTGTCTCCAAAATCAGAGAACAGGCTCAGGAGTCTCTGGTCAGAGAGGTGCCAGGAGGACAAAGCACTGGGGCCAAGAGATGAGAGCATGGCCATGCTGAAAGTGACTAAGAGTCATGGGAGCACGGAGAAAGCTCTGGGTTTTGGCTAGAGGGAAGGCTGGAGAGCATAAGGGAGCCTGAAGAGAAGAAATAGCAGTGCTTGGCCAGGGAAGGTTTCCTCTCAGCAGTTTTTCCTGGCAGGACATGGAGCAAGAGAATGTGAAGTGGAGGCACTTTGCTGTGCTGGGGGGGATCCTGCCCAGAGCTAGGGGTTTGTTGAGCTGCAGGACACATCTGCCTGATTACTCTTTCCTCCTTTTGAGCCAAAGGGGCTTTTAAAAGGATGTTTGTTTCCCTCCTTCTTCTGTTATTTTTTTTTTCCAGGAACAAATGCCAGCTCATAGAGAACTGACTCACCAGTGTGAATAAGTAGTAATCCAGACAGGTTTAATATAGAGAAGGGAAACAACCTCTTATCCTCCCTTCTGCTCTTTGAAGAGGCTTCTTTGGAACCCTGCCAGGCAGAAACTGGGCAGTGGGAGCTGGCTGGGGTCTGCCCCCTCTCTGCTCCCCCACGAGCCTGAGCTGCAGCCTCTCTGCAGACAAGGTGATTTTTTCCCCCTGCTGATTCAGCCTCTGGGGGAAAAATATCCAGTCTGGATGTCAGGGCTGAGCTGTGCCAGGTGACTCAGATCAGATCTGGAGAGAATTGACCTGAGCTGGTCAGGAGTCTGCAATCCTCTCTGGCAAACTGAGCAGGGATGAGAGCCTGGGTCAAGCCGTGCCGGAAAGGGGAACTTTGCTGGGACTTGGTCTCTTGAAGTCCATGCACAAATCACCTGTGCTGTGGTGTCCCCCACCAAGCACTGTTCTGGCTGGCACGTCCTGCATCCCTCCCTGATCTAAGCACAGTGCCAGCGATGGAGAACGGTGAGGCAGTGCTGGTGGCTGCTGCCTGAACCTCAGGGAATGCATATGGGAACTGTTCCCGGTGGCCTTCCCTCTGCTTGCCTCCCACCATTACAGAACAACCCACGGGCTGACTGGAACAGTGGGAGATCTGCCCTTTTTGCAGCCCCTTTTCCTTACCACGTTTCTGGGCTCAGCTGTTGCCTTGCTTCTTTCTGCCTGGCTCCCAGCTTCTCTTTTGCTAAACACTAGGGTCATGCACAACGTATTAACTCGCTTAGCCTTCACCCACAGCATAGTTAAGCTGTATTCCCAACCCCACTGCAGTGGGAGCAAGGGGCAGTGAGCAAAATCAGGCAAACTAAATAAATAAATAAAGAGAAGATGGCACTCTGCAAAAAGAAAAACACCTTTATTTTTAAACTCTTTCTTTAAAAATGTATTTGTAAAAGTTTATGGCATAAAAATAATATCTCATGGCTATAGATGTGACATAGTACAAGTCCTACAAATATATCTGTAAACCTAGTAAAATGTTAACTCTTTGGTACCTTAGTCTGAACTCTGTTGTTTTTTTTTCCCTTGCCTTCAGGATGTTTTCTGGCAGATGGTGTGGAGGTGCAGTGCAGTTCAGAGAGTTGCGGAGTGACAACGTGAATCCCCTTCTTCAGATCTGCCCAGCTTTATGCAGACAGACCTCAGGCGTTCCTGCAGGCAAAACCCAGAGCCCTGTGCCTGTGGGGCTGCCCACCACCCCAGCCCCAAGCCCTGGATGGGAAGAAGGGGAAGAGCCATTTCTCCCTTCTGGCCCACTTCCCCTGGCTGCATGTCTGCACTGCACTTCTGCCTCCCACACTGTGGGGCTCCTCCGCAGTCCCGCAGACAGGTGAACAGAGACAAGTGAGTTACATTAAAGTCCGCTGTGCTCTAGGACTCTTAACACGACACGAACAAACACTAAACGTGACACCCTCACTTTAAAAAAATAATAACACGCTCAAACCGAGAAGGACAAGAGGCTTAGAACCTGTGCACACATCAGTCTGAGAAGCATCTTAAACACAAAAAGAGACTCTGGAGTGTTGCATTAGTTTTTGGGATACACTTAGGTATGTATGAAATAGTGACTGGCAGTAGGATTATGTGTATACTGGTGCTGATAACAATTGACAGCTGCAGAGTAAAATACAATCTACAAATAAAAGATATTGCACTAGAGATGGGCCCAAGCTGTGGCATGTCCCCCTTTTTGGGGCACCCAGTTTGGGTCCACCTCTAAACACATCCAAACAAAATTACTGATCGTCAAAAGTAAAAACCCAGAAGGACCAGAAGGGCTGGTTCCCTTCAGAATCCTATCAGAGAAATCATGGCTGCAAAACTGCTGGGCTCAGAACAGCCAACATTTCTGCTGGCCCTGTTCCCCTGGGTCATGCCAGGACTAGTGTTGGCAGTAGAGAGAGGGAATGGGGGCTGAAGCCAGGTCCCCATGTGGGGTGAGCTCACCCTTTTTAAGCCATCCTTGAGGAGAGTTTGCCCAGCTCAGGCCGCAGGCTTGCTTAGTGAACTACACTGGCAGGGTGGTGGGAATAGTCAAGTAAGGATAGGAAAGTACCACAAAGTGCAAGAGCTGGCCCTTGGCATCATGGGGCCAATGACAACTAGTTGGTCATACTTCTCTGGAGCAAGGAATGGTACCATTGTGACGTACCTGTTTTAAGAAGAAAGAGGAGGTGGGTTTTGCTGACAAGCCTGATCCCTTAAACAGACAGAACATGTTTTGATGTAAAGAATAATTGAAATGAATGTACATATGGGATAAAATGCAATAGGCATCCAAGTGTAGCTAATGCCCAGCTAATAGGACAGGATACCTGAGATTCCCCATCAAGGACAAGAATTAGATGTTCAATTTCAGGACTGTGGAATAGTGTTTAATAGTGGGAAATTAGCAATTCATCTGCACAAGATGGAGTTTAGTACAGGTTTTGTGAATGGCCAAAGGGAATATGAGAGGGGTTTTATTAATGGGAAAATCTTTGAGCTGGATGGAGGTAGTAAAAGTAGCTCTCTAGGGTTGCTCTTGATGCCTGAAGTATTTAATATTTTTATTAGTAGATCCAGCCCAAAAATAACAGTTTGTTAATGAAATGTGCTGATGGCCCAATGTCTAGAACAGCAGGGAGAATTTTGGTTAGAAATGCTGGAAGAGTAGAAAGATGTAGGTGTTAAGATTGGTTAGAGGATGATACCAAACTACCCCTATGTTGTGGCTGGGAAAAGGGCAGCACTATCCGAAGCTACACCAGGTAAATAAAATCCAGTACAGATCAGAAGGTATTAATGCCCTGTGTGAGGTCTAGACTTGACCCAATCTGGAGTACTGGATACTTCTGGTCACACTTGGCAGAGAAAGACAAATTAAAAATGGAGCTGGTGTGGACAAGGGTGATCAGGGTGATTTGATGTGCCATCCTATGGGCTCAAGTTGCAGTGACATGCATCCTACCAAGCACCTTGCATGTTAGAAAAATACAGTGGTCTGACTCCAAGGATCTCAGAAATTATCGCTTCTCCACAGTTAGGATCACTTCTGGAACCTTAGAAGATGTCTCCTTCCCTACAGTCAGGAGAATTTAGTATGGAAGAACAGTTGTCATTCACAGTGTGTTTCCTATAGATGATGGGGAATCTGACCACAAGGACTGAAATACTCCTCCACTGGCTGCCAACGAAAGTGCTTTTCCTTAGGTTCACGTTACCAAGGGCATCAACCTACGAAAAATCTACACCTCTTGTAGTTGCATAAATGGCAGTATTGCAACGACAGACAAGACAGAAGCTCGTTTTCTGGTTTTTTTTTTTTTTTTTTTTTTTTTTTGTCAGAAGAATCAGATTAAAAGAAAAAAACAATCAGTGGATTTGTGGTGGCTGAAATCCAAAAGATGCTGACTCAATTTTCAAATTTGCTCGTGCAGGATCTATGAGATGCACAGAGAGATGTGCATGAGTAGGGCAGCACGAGAGTTACTGGGAATGGGGGACATGCTGCAGGGTTCTGCAAGGCGAAACTTCTCCTTTTGAGAAAAAAAAAACCCTCCCAATCTCTGTGGGGTCAGAGCTGTAGTTTTGAGGTCTAGCTTTTCTAGCCCTGGCAGGCTGACTGGCTGTGCCCAGTCCCTAAAACGTAGCAAGATGTCACGGCAAACAGCTTCCCAGCCTCTCCTCCTCTCTGGCTTTTGAGATGTCCCTGGGCTGGTGTTCTGGCATCATTATGCTCCCCATAGTCGTGCTATGACTCAGGAGGGACTGCTGAGATCCACCATCCTGAGAAATATGGTGTTTGGGTGAACAGTCTTTCACAAGGGAGTCTTTATTTTCCGAAGATAAGACATCAATTTTTGCAGCCATGGGGGTTTGATTTGCCATATGATTTCCCAGTAGATGATCTGGGCTTAGTGGCAGTAGATAGCTATATTGCTTCCTTATACTGGCCCTGGCTAGTGGATTAATATATTTGTTCCCTTAAAATCATCACTGGAGAATAATTAGCTTAGTGCCCACACAGACAACAACACTGAACTGCCCTCTTTGCTACTACAACAGAGTCATTATGAGAGCATTTTGTGTTCCTGGCCCTTGCGACTCCTGGCTGGATGGGCAGAGCTGTGCCCCAGAGCCATAGGTACCAGAGCTTGCAATGCTCTGTCCACTGATAGGAAAATAGTGATTCAGTATCTGTGAGACGCTGGCTGGTCTTTCCAGGCCTTGGCTGTGCTTGGAGGAGAATCCACCCAACAGCTGGAGTCGGGTACTGCAGCTTCTCTACCCTCCAGCAAAGGGTTCCAAGGAAACCATCTGTCCTGGTGGCATTTCACAGGACCACGGTGTGGCTGGAGCTGAGACCACCAGAGAAGTGCTGGTGCGGAGGAGCTGGAACTCACTGCCGTCTAAAGAGCGTGGAAGGAGAAGAGGCAGGAGCATCTTAGCAATGCAGAAAGTGGTGTCTCTTGTGGAGATCTAGCCCACGCTTTCCAATTAAGAAGATGGTGGTCTGTGAGATGTCTCCTTCCCACAGCGGTTTGACGGCTGAGGAGGATGTGGCAGTGATCTGGAAGATGAGCCACCTCTTCGTGAGGGGGGAAGGGGATGGCAATAGGAGAAATGTCTCTAACACCCGACTCTTGGAGACGGGAGAGAGGGAGGAATGCCGGGACAAGCAGCGATGTCCCAATCAACTAGAGGAAAGTGTGGTTCTCTGTGACGCCTGGCTCAGCCCCACACCTGCCTTCACCGTGGGGAGATGCCACCAGCCCAGCTCTGCCTACAGGAAGCTCTCCTCCACCTCGTGGTGCCCTGGGGACAGCTCCTGGCAGCCCAGCTGCAGGTCAGATTCCGGTTCCTCGTCCTGCCGGGGGCCCAGGGGGCTGTCACAGGATATTGTAGATGATGTGTTGGCTTCATTCAGCATAGAGCTGAAGGGAGACAAGGGTAAAAGAAATGAGTGCCTATCCCGAGTTTCCTGGTAAGACAGGATTCCCAATGAATGAGAAGCACATTGAGCTCCTGGTCAATCTCAGCAACTTTCCAGAGCTCTGTGTGCCCTCTCCTGTCCCCAGCTGTGCTGGCTGACATATGGGGATGAGACAAGACACCATTTTGCTCACAGCCCTCTGGTTCACCTCCATCCCTAGAAGTTCATGGGGGTGACACTGCCCCTCTTTCCTAGTAAACCCATCCCTGAGTAGAGCACCCCTATTTGCCCTTGAAGCCCCCTTCTTCAGTTCTGGGCAACCCTGGGAAGAGACAGCATTTAGAAGTGACTTTTCTACCTGGCACGGCTGACGGAGGCCTCTTGTGGGAGGTCACACATTGCCTCAGGCTTGGGGTCGGGAAGAGGGATGATGTAGTCATTCTCACCCCCATTCTGGTGCACAGCTGTGTAGAGGGTGGGGGAGCTGGGGGGGAGCCTGGCATTGTTCAGCCCAGGGATGGTGGGTCTTGTGCGAACAACAGCGGGGTGGTCACTCTTCATGAACTCTTCATCCACCTGCTGGTACCTCTGCTCTCACAAGTGACCAGAGAAACAGAAAGGTCTTATGAGCAGAAAAAGTACACAGATGTGTTTTCTTTCCCTGACTGCTAAGCTTCCTTCCCTGGGGGCTGACATCTAGCTGTGTCCAGCTACTCGGATTCCAACACAGACATGTCATGAATGTTTCCTATATGAGAGATCAGCAGCACAATTCCACGGTTCCAAGTATCAGTCAGCAGCAGGCTTCTGATCTTCAGCAAGTTCTGATTTTTGCTGTTGCTGAGAAACCAGCTGCCTGGTAATGACAGCTGTCTCGCCATGTCCCCAGGATTCCCAAATGAACTACGCTGGCTGTTCAAATTAATGCAGCCCAAATCACAGCAAAATCCTCTAGCAGAGCAGCTACTAATTATTAATTAGGGTCTCCAAACCTTAATCAAGTGCTGTAACTAAGGTGGCATCCTTCAAAGAGCACTGTCCCTTCTCTGGCCCACAGCACACAGTCCCTTGCACATACCTTTCTGTAGCAATCCACCAAGAGGTTTCCCATAAGCACCACCAGCTGTGAGAAGGATGGTCTGATCTCAAACTTCTCCTCCCAGCACTTCTGCATGATATCGTAGCTAACAACAAGGAAGAACGGGAACGCTGGTGACTCAGCAGGAAAACAGGAAAAACTGCTCCTGTCATTTCTACAGAGCAGGCCCAGGGTTAACAGGTGCAGGCAGCACTTACATTTCATCAGAAGCATGAGTGGGTTTGGACATCCGATAGCCACGTTTGATGGCATTGTAGAACTGTTCGTTCATAGGGAGTTCAGGGTAAGGAGTCCCTCCTGGTGTAAAGGGGGAGCAGGGAATCAGGCTGGTGCAGAGCCTGCCACCCCACGCCATCATGCTTTTCACACCAAAGTTTCCTGTTTGGTTTTTGTTTTGTTTTTTAATTTACCTTTCCTGTTTCATTTTGCTTCCAAGTGTCCACGTCAGCATGGGAAAGAAGGAGACACTGAGTGAAGTGCTACTCTGATGCTGGTAGAGTTGGGATTTGGGGACTTAGAATGGATTTCTACCCTCTGGGTTTGGGAAAGGATCCTGCTGAAGTGCATCTATTTCTGTGGACACAACCGTGGTCTCCAGGACACTTACCTAGAGTGAATATCTCCCACAGAAGAATCCCAAAGGACCACACGTCACTCAGGGTGGTGTAGAGGTTGTTGAAGATGCTCTCTGGGGCCATCCACTTAAGAGGCAAGAAAGTCTAAGAGGAAAAACTGAAATAAGCAGAGAGCCAAGCTTCATCTACAGCATTTGTTTCAATGAGGAAGACTTTGACACTCAGTTTACAAGCAGAGAAGACCCCTTGGAGCTGCTTGACAACTCCAAATATCTGCTGACTGGCACTTCTTGGAGGAACCAATTTTCTCTTTCTATTGCAGGATGAACCCAGCAAGCAGGAGGAAATAACAGGTGTGCTACATCCATTTCCATCAAGGACAACAGCCTGAGTGCCATAATGAGCTGTCACAGTGCATATCTCTGTTCCCTAGTCCTTGGGATGAGTCCATTGATTGCACAGCATGCCCACAGAACTACCAGAGGAATCCAGAACTATCTGCATTTTGGAGACCTAAGGCTAAACTGGAGAGGGCTACAGGATGACCAGGAAAGAGCAGCAGCTCCACCTTTTCCTGTTCCTCCTCACATGGTGATACACTAAAAGGAGCCTCACTCAATCAGTGTGTGCAGCACTGGCTGTGCTGTTCCAAAGATTGGCTTACACAATAAATACCAAAATACTCTCCAGGAAAGAGCTGCAAAGAGGCCTGGTTTCATTTCTCATTTCATAAGGAAAAGCAGCTGTATCAAGGCTGGACTGGAAAATCACAGCCTCTCTGCAGAGGGGTCCCCTGGCCAGCATGCTCAGCACCTAGCTGTCATGCCATGCAAATGGGGCAAATCAGGGGGGAAACTGATTAGTTCATTGAGAGTAGATAAAGATGAGTTTGAAGAGGCTGGCAGCACCTCTGAGCTCCCTCAGACTCAGTTTCCTTGTCTGCCAAATGGAGCCAGTTACGTGCCCTGCTTTGCTTAGGGCTGTACATACCAAGATGCTCAGCACTGGAGCAGACACACTGTTGCTGAGACAGGGAAGGTGTCAGGGAAGCTCAGTAATAGCCCCATTCTCTCTTGCCTTGAAAGACTGGAGATATCTTTCTGGAAAGTAGCTGCTTGCAGGAAAGCACTTCCTTTTGCCCTGTGGTCTAGTGGTTAGAGCAGAACTCTGTGGACCTCTTCCCAGAGTGGCCAGTGCCTTGCACCACTGTCAAGCTGCCTAACTTTGCAATCCTGCTGCCTGCAGGCCAGGACCAGGCTCAGCACCACGCAGGGAAGGGACACAGCTCTGCTGCCACTGATTGGTTGTGCAGGGCACAGTCCAACAGTTTTGCTCTTGCAACCTGAGTTATTCTATAACAACTTGGAGATACAACCATACAATACTGCTACTTCACTGTGTGCAGAGCACATCAGATGCACAACGGTTGGCTGGTGATGGTTTACACCATCAGCTGGGAGTGCTGCCATGTCACCACCCCTGAGCACAGCAATAGAGAGGGGGCTTGCAGGAGAGCGTGCTGCCAGGCCCAGTCCTATGAAGAAGGGGATGGCATGGCTCCTGGTACTCACGCTGCCTTTGGAGATGTAGTTGGAATCCCTCATGATGTCCCTTGCCAGACCAAAGTCACAGATCTTCACCAGCTTCCCCTCGCAGATGAGGACGTTCCTGGCAGCCAGGTCGCGATGCACACACTGCAGGGAGGCATGGCAGTGTCACTGGGAGGAGCCCCAAATGGCACAGAGTAGAAGCCCAGCTTCAGCACTAGCCCACTTCTTTTGCTGCAGAGTCAGGAGTCATCTCCTCCACCTTTACAGACCTATATAGCTCAAAGCTGCTACAAGGACTACCTCAACTTTGCTGCTTATTGGCCCCTACATTTTCCAGACACTACCAGTTAGAATGGTGATGTTACATCACTGCAAAGTAAGATTGTGGGAATTTGGAGTTCCTCTTCTATGCTCCGTGGGATAGCAACGACTGTATACTTTTGGAGATCACACTTTCTGGCTGGAGGCAAAGAGCCAGAATTTTCTCTCAGCACAACATTCATACCATCCCCACCCTGTCTCTCATCCCTGGCCTGTACGATGTTTCACTGAGATACTACGTTACTGCCTGTCCTAGGCTAAGCCAGATCTGAGGAAGCCTCCATAGCCTGGGTCCTCTCCATTACCACTGAACAAGCACTTCTTCAGAGACTTGGGGAGCTTAGAGCATGTGGAGCAATGTGAATGCCCGTGGTGAGTTGCAGCTCTGCTCTGGCATGCCCTGTGTTTAGCACGGCAAGGCTGTTTGCAGTCAGCCATCCCAGTAGAGGATGACATAACATTGCAGCTGTGCTGCACAGAGCTTCAGAGGAGGTCAAAGTCATGGAATTTGAGGTGAAGCTTGGTCTGTGTCAGGGTTAGCTGGCATGCAAGTCCAATCACACTGATCCTCAGGGCTGTGTTTCCAAAGGAAAGTTGTTGGCAGCCTGTCCATTGCATGGCCACTTGTCCCTCAAGGAGGTCAGCATGGACAGAGGGACAGTGAGAGGAAGATAAGCATGGACATTTTTTGCATCTATGGGCCAGTCTGCATACATACATTTTTGGAAGCCAGGAACTCCATCCCATTGGCCACCTGGAAGCTGAAGCCCACCAAGTCCATGTAGCTGAGGAGTGGAGATTCATTTATCAGTGTCACCCGGTCTGTTCTTTCAGGAGCTGGAAGACAGGCAGACAGAGGTTGGTGTGATAGGGCACACTTAAAGACTGCAGCTGGTAGAAGGAACCAGCTCAATGGGGATTGCTCTGCCTCCATCAACACCAGGACAGAGAACAGGGCTCCCAGCACGAGGCAAAATTAGTCTCAAAGGTGACCTCTGCAATATGACCCATCCAGTTCTGCACCCCAAATGCAAGCTCCTTTCCCTTCCACTACAGCTGAGCCTACCTGATGGGGAATAGCTGTCCAGCTCATATGGGGTGCCATAGTTAGAGGACTCGATGTCAGCGTACTTGACTTCACCCTTCATGTCAGACATGGGCACATAATCCAGAGACTCATCCTTACTCATGTCCATGTAGCCCCCATCGCTCTCGACAGACAAAGAGAGGTGACTGGAGGGGGAAAAAGAGACTATTCAGACACAGAGGAGGGCAGGAGACACAGGGAAGGGGGGAAATGATCTGAAGGACTGCAGCTCCTGAACCCTGAGCCCCAGCACTGAAATGTCTCATAGAGGGGAAAGAAACTCTGTGGCATACAAATGGCACTGGGGATCTTCTTCCAGGAGAAAGCTTGAGAGGCTGTGCTCTGTGCTCAGGAGGATCTCAGTTGCCTTCAAGTGCAGGAGGCAGCTGTGATAATGTCCTAACACTGCTCTATTTTACTATTGCTTTTGTGTGCTGGAAGGAAGTGCTGCTTTCTAGTTTCCCATGGGAGTGTTTCTCTGCACTGATGTGTCTGTACCTCTTACAACTGGCAGCTGGATGAAGGACTGTTTCCCTTTCTTAGCACCTCTTGTGCAACTGCACTCCTTCTAGCACTTCTCCCTTAGGCACAGTAGCAACACAACCTGCACTGAAAATGCACAGCTGAGGTCTCCAGAGGCTAAGATGTGCTGAGAAACTCCTCTCTGTACTCAGTGAATAGCTATGGTTATGCTAGTAAAATTAATGCTGCCAGGGAATATTCCCAGTTGGCATGGAGCAGCCAGGGTATGTGTTAGCATCAGCCTCCAGGACACACAAATTGCCTCTGCTAAATCCCTGCCTGCCAAGAGCTATCTGGAGGTGGCTGTTTGGCTAAAGGTATCCCTAGGCAACAGGCACCCTTGCTAGGCCAGCATTTATTCTACTGGTCTGGAGGAAATGAAGGCATCCTCCCTGGCACTGCCAATCTCACTCATTGGTGTGGGCTAAGATGGAGTAGGAAGCAGGGGAGGAGGAGAAGGCTGCTGTCCAGGCACCTCTGCACGTGGTCCTCCTTGATGGTGTTCCCATACAGCTCTGCCTCCCGACGGGCCTTCTCGCCATAGGACTGCAGGAAGGTGTGCTTGTTGCGGTGCAGGTAGTCCACCAGGTCCCCGTAACGGCAGTACTCGGTGATGATATAGATGGGCCCTGGGGGAAAAGAGCACTCATATCATCTTTACTTGTCCCTGTTTTGGCCCTTGGGAATGTTATCAGATTGCAGGGCTGTGAGGAAAAGCCTTCTTTCGGGGACTGAGCATTTTCAGCATGTGAAATTTATGTTTTGGAAGGTGGGGGGGGTTAGCAGAAACATGCCTTCTCAGTTTCAAGCTGGCTGGAAGGAGAGGTTTTCAGAGTCCCCTGAGGCTTTCCCAGGGGAAGGGTGAGTCATTTGGAACCAGAAAACTGCAATTATTCCCTCTGAGGACAATTCTCACCCTGCAGCACAACGCAAGATAGCAGGAAGCAGATAGGGCACCTGGCATTAGGTTACCTCCTTTGGTGCAGGCCCCCAGCAAGTTGACAATGTTGAGGTGAGGTCCCAGGTGGCTCATGATCTTCAGCTCGGACATGAGGGCTTGCTTCTCACTGCTCCGGGCGGTGGCTGTTGGGGACAGTCATTGTGAGTGGCAAGGCGAGGAGCAAGCACCTGGGCATCATCCAGCCTTGTGCTGTTGGGGTGGGAGAAAGGGACAGTGTGAGACTTACACTTGAGCATCTTGACTGCCACTTTCATGGTGGACTGTGAATGGCTCAAGCCATGTGCTGTTGCCTCCACCACACGTCCAAAAGCGCCGGAGCCAAGAGTACGTCCTGCAGAGACAGGTGAGATTGGTATGGTCATTGAGGATAGGAAAGAACAGGAGAGGACCTTGGAAAAGTGGCATGTGCCTTGTGCCAAAGGGAGCAGCCAGTTTCCCATTGTGCTGCAGGGCCACAACATATCCCAGGAATCCCTGTGCTCTACTTGGGTTGCTCTCTTCTTGAGATCCCAGACCCAAACCATCACCCCCAGACAGACAGGGTTCATCACAGGGACCTGCAGGACCTTTACCTAACACCAGCTTGTCCCTGGGCACCTCCCAGGTAGAGTCATAAGGGAGCTGCATGGGATCCACATAGATGTACTCGTGCCCATCGGAGCTCACTGACTCGATCACCTTCCAGCGGATTTCATAGCGAGGTTTCTGGAGAGGGGAGCAAAGAGACAAACCTGAGAAGCTGGGGGACAGGGAGAGCATGGGGACTGTGAATGGGTTTTGTTAGGGAGTGTTTGGCCTTGGCAATCATTGCCAATGGAGGCCTGTGATCTCTGACATGGATGGAACATCAGGCAGAAGCTCACAGCTTTGCTCTCCCCATCCACCCTGGCACATGGGTACCACTGCAGCAGCCTGCAAATGCTGTCCTTTTTTACCTTCTGCCACAGGACAATCAGGATGATCAGGGAGATGACAGTGAGGACGAGCAGAGCCAGGATGACAGAGATGATGACCACTTTGAACGGCAAGGCTACAACAATAAGTACAGGGTCAGCAGTCAGACTCCCACCCCTGCATAGTCTGGGCAACCTAGGAAGAGGGGTTATCAGCACAGAGGGCTCCCTTCTTCCTCTATCCAGTGTCCCCTTCCTGCTGCATGGCTCCCCAACAAACAGCAAGCCCAAGGGGTGATGATGGACTGACGACCCATCACGGACCTTAAATCAGATCCACATATCCATCCCAGGCTCTCCTCTGGGCTGAAGCCAGATTGGGAACAGTCCTGTCCTCTCCTCCAGGTCAGACCTTCCCAGCTGAGATCGTACTTTCTGATATTTGGGAAAGTATGTGGTTGTTAGGGTCTGTGGCACCATCTAGTGACCCTCGGGCTAATAACAGGACACTAGGGACCTGATCAGTTCTTAAGTCCCTAGAGGGATAACCCTCCTCAGGGGTGGGAGGAGAATGGCTATGGCCAGTGGGCACAAGGGCTATAGATTGCTCCTGGAGCAGCCATTCCTGCTCAGCACAAAGGAGGCTTAATTTGGGGCAGAAATATCCAGGCTTTCTGCCTGTAGACTGCAGCTGTCAGACGACACAGCTGGCTTCCAGCACCTCCAGGCTGGAGGCAGGGAGAGGAAAGCCCATCTCCCCACCTCCAGCTTGAACACCTCCTGCCGTACTCACCATTTGGGACCAGAGTGATGTCTTGAGAGTTGGAGCCCAGGAAGTTTTGCACAGTGCATCTCAGGAGCAGGGGTTCATCCACCCTGTGCAGCTGCAGGGTGCTGTTCACGCGGTACACCTGCAGCTCTGCGTGGTACGTGGCATTGGTGTGCAGGCCAATCTCTGCAGAGTTGTTCCCCAGCAGCTGGGTGGGCTGCCCCTGGTTTCCACACCTGGTCCAGAGGAGGATAAAGGTACCTAAGAGGCAGCCAGACCCACGCACCACTGTGGGATGTCTGGCTGTGTGGACCAGCAGAATGCAATAACAGTCTATTATTTCTAAAAATGCATGAGCCCTGTCATTCCCATGGACCCCATCTCTCTGCTTACCATTTGATGTTGCTGCACGTGGACCAGCTGATCTCTGGCTGGGGCATCCCTTCAGCAGAGCACGTTACAGTCTGCTCCCCGCTGCTGGCACTGCTGTTTTCCTTGAGATCCACCACTTTGGCTGGCACTGAAACCAGAAGACACTGGTGAGAATTAATCTTCAGCTTTGAATGCAGATGGGGAAGGGAAATAAGTCCCCCTGGATCCTCATTGTGGCACCGGGTTGATGTGACAGTGAGGCAGGCCTTACAGCAGTTGTGCCTTATTTTTGAAACTAAAAGCAAAACCAGAAAGGTTTGAGGTGGTCATGGAAGAGACCTGCCCCATCTACTCTGCTTGTATAGCAGAGGGGCTACAGAGGGACATCTGTAGATGCAGATGTATCTACATCCTTGGGACAATACTTGAAGGCCATGCTGCTGGTGTCTGCACTGCCTCCTTGTCCCCCTTGCTCTAAGACCAAACATGAGACATTTCAGGTGTTCTTTTTCCTCACTTTAATGCTATTCTTTTGACCAAAACCACCCTGGATCTGTAGTCATAGGTGTAAAGGCTTCAGGCTGAGAATCCTAGAGCAAAGGATGGTGCCATCCCCTGGGACTGCACTCCTTGGCCCCATGCCTGCATGCACATCCTCACCATTTATCTGCAGATGGAAGGACAGCTCTTGCACATCATCCTCATTGGAAGCTCTGATGGTGTAAAATCCTCCTTCCTCTTGCTTCACACGCACCAGGACCAGAGATGTCTGGTACCTGGAGAAGAAACAACCATGGAGGGCATGTAGGAAGGTACCTGGTGACTGACACTGCTTGGAAGGGAGTGGCTCCCACCCAACTGAGGAATGCACAGAATTCACTAACAGAAAGGTCAGCATTCAGCCACCATCCCTTGCCCAACATCCATCCCATGCCCAACAAGCCTGCACTGTGAATCATCCCCTCCCTGTCTCCTGGTGAGGAGTGATGTGCCCTCACCTGGTTTCTGAAAGGTTTCTGTTGGTGATGGTGAACTCGCTGCTGCCCTCCATGGTCAGTGTCTTGTTGTTCTTCAGCCACACGATGTTTGGCTGAGGGTAGGCCTCCACATCCACCTGGATGATGTGGCTCTTGTGGACCTCAGCGTACACCGTGCTGGCCAGATGGGTGTGGAAGCGCACAAAGCCACGCTCTGAGAAAAGGCAAGAATGAAACAGGCTTCAGGGAGAGACACGGTCACCTCTTCACCCATGGGCTATCACGGATACGGGATAGAACAGCTAAAGTGATGGAGGTTCATCACTCAAAGTCTCAGGTCTGTACCCAAGAAGAGCATGGGTGTGAGCTCATAGGCCAGGTAACAGGCAACGAAAGGGCTGTCACCTTTCAGAGATGGACAGTCTCCCTCAAATGACATGAAAACAGTGCAGGTGTAGGAGGGAGACTGACCTAAGAACACATTGACACTGCACAGTACAAAAGAGCTCTCACACAAACTCTCAAATATATTAAAGAGTCCCAGAAGCTGTGATGGGGGAGTTGGGATGTGTTGAAGCCAAGAAGTGGGCAGGGATGCCATGGGGTAAGGGCTGTTTTTTTGCCATAGTTAATGAGGGCAGGGGAGGGAGCTGGAGGGTCCCAGAGAGAGCCATTATGTGCCATTATGGAGCAACACCCATCTGGGTGGCAGCACGGTCAGTGACACACCGATCACTTGGATCACGATGTCTTTCCTGTCTGTTTTCTCATGGTAGCCCTCAGAGACATTGCAGACGTAGGTCCCACTGTCCTCTAGCTCTGCATTCTGGATGATGAGGATGGAGCGGATATCATGGGTGGATCCAGGCAGGAAGTCAGTCACCAGCTCCACAGCCTTCCCTGCCTGCACAATGGGGACAAGAGATACTGTGTGTGAAGTCAAGAGCACGCCATGCCAACAGAGCTACAGAGCCAGGCTCGTGGGGAGGGAGGAGGAGACGGCAGAGGACCTTGGTCTGTCTACAGTGGGGATGGGGAACATGAACCACCAGAAGACCCTGAGATAGACAGCCTTCATCCAAGGATCTCCCCACTGAGCCTCCTTGAATGGCAGCAGCATCTTCATGCCATGGCATGAAGCTTCCTGAATGTTTCTATGATACCTGGTGTAGGGAATCTGCTTTGGCAGGGATGTTAGACTTGATGATCTCTTGAGGTCCCTTCCAACCCCTATGATTCTATGATACTGATGAGTGTTTGCCATGGGACACCTTGGCAAAGGCTGGGGCTGGTGCACTCACCTGCTTGCGGGGATAATCCCAGTTGAAGTTGACCAGCTCATTGCCACTGACAGTGCACATCAGGGTAACGTTTTCTCCTTGACGCACTACGGTCTGCACGGCACTGATGGAGACATTCACAGATGAGACTATGGGAAGTGTCAAAGAAAGGGATGGTTAATAAAGGGAGAGATGAGTAGACACCTGGTTCATTTATCTTAGGTGGACTTATTCACTTGAAAGTCTTTCCCATGAGGTATAGAGCTGACACTTCAGCAGAATCTATTCTTTAATGGAGATAGGGCTAAATCCAGCCCCTAAATTGATCAGGGATATCACTAAGGAGAGGGGGAAAGTTTTTCTGTCCCACTCCTGTTGTTTTGAAGGAAAGGACACAACAGCTAGAGATATGCCAAGATAAGGGCAGCTCACCTTGGATCCTGTAGACATAGAAGGTGTCTGAATCCACCTCTTGGTCATCCACGATTGCCTGGCAGTAGTAGGTCTTGTCCTCAAAGAAGCCTTTGAAGCCCTGTTGTGGGTCATAAGCAGCTGGAATGGGATTCTCCACTTTCTTTTCATAGAGGGTCACCTGCAGCTCTGGGTTGGTCACACGGCACGGGATGATGGCCTCTGTGTAGCCCGTGATGAAGATGAAGAGCTCTTCAGAAGTGATTGCGGGGAGAAAAACTAAAGAGGGGTCTACAGGAGAGAGAGGCACACTGGTTACACCACTGCTTCCCCCACTACTTGCTCCAGTATGCCTTTCCATGCAGAGACAAGGATGTGCTGTCCCTTACCTGGAACATAGATGTAAAGAGCTTTCCTCTCGGCTCGCTCTGGAGCCTGGTCGGAGCTGTAGAAACATGCATACTCCCCTGTGTGACGGCCTGTCACGTTCCTGAGGGTGAGGTTGCTGACAAAGACCCCGTCCCTCTGCTCCAGCAAGGCAGTGAGAGGCTGACCATCCCGCTCCCAGACCAGCGTGCTGTCCCCATAGCACATGAGGGAGAAGGTGCTGTGGAGCCTAAGGACAAGCTCAGCATCTTCAGGTTCAATGTGCAGCCCGCTACCCCCAGACGTCACCTCAAGCAAACCTGCAACCGGGGAAGAGGTGAGACCACATTGGACATCTCTGAAATCTAAGGACCAGTAATGCCCAGTGTCCTCAGAAGGTGAGGGGGAGGGATTCAGGCATGTGCTGAAACAGAGGGTGCAGACAGGGCTGCTGTGATTCTGCTACAGCATTGCAAGATACAGCCTTGGTGAGGACAGGGCTGGAAGCAGGAGTGACCTAGACATCTCCCAGACATTTGCTTGTATGAATCCCTTGCACTGGGCCCGAGGAGCTGACAGTGTATAGTACTGCTGACCTAAAAATGAGCCAGCCTCATAAAGCAGAGTCTCAGCTGCACCTTCCAAAGCTCAGAAAGGTCACTTCCTTGGTGGGCATGGGGAAAGGAGATGAAGGAATTAAATCCCTGCTCTGCTGGCTGCCTCTCCACAGAGACAGTGCTAGTAGTGACACAAGCTGGGCTGAAACAATGTCAGTCTAAAATGAAAAAGGAATGAAAGCAAAGCCTTGCAGGAAATCCTATGGAAGCAATAGAGAAGGCAAGGTCTTCCTGAATAGCTTCCCAGGTCTCCTGGCCTCTTTGCTGCACCCAGATGTCCCAGTGGGGCTGGGAAAGTGCATGTGCTCTCCTAAGGTGCCCCTGTGGGTGAGGTTAGGGTTAGAGTAAGGCTTAGAGCTAGGACTGGGTTAGCAGAGACAGCAGACCCAGGCCATCAGGAAGGATGGATGCAAGCAGCACACCACTGTGTCTCCCTGTGCCATCACCCATCTCCTCATCACCCCAGTGATGGCAGCATCCCCAGACAGCACCTCCATGCAGGGCCCAGTTGTGCTCCCATCTCCCTGGGCCACCACTCACCAGTGAGGATGAGGAGCTGCAGCAATGCCTTCACAGAGGGACAGCACATGGTGGGCTGCACGGCCCAGAGGCTGAATCCTGTTAGGAAGAAAGCAGGATTTAGTGCAGCACCTCTGGGCTGAGGATCCCCTTTCAACTTCTCCTCTCTCCAGTTTTCAGCCTTTCCCTCCTGCTGCTGACCTGCCTCTCCCTCTTGCTGGATCTGCTGAAGGAGCAGATCTGAGGCATCTCCTGCTGGGAAACAGGGACCGGGCTGGAGGCTCCAGGGGCTGTGTCAGCTCTTGCTCATCACAGCTCAAAATGCCTCTCCCCAACTGCAGAGCACTGCCCTTCTCCCTCCCTCCGCCTTTTTTCCCTGTTAGTTTTCGCTTCCCTCAGTCCCAGTGAGATAAAACTTGCTAAAAAACATACACCCCTCCTCCCCACAGCCCTCCCACATTTTCTGCTTCTTTCAACAAAAGAAAACAAATCCAAAAGCTTTCCCCACAAAAAAAAAGAGAATTTCTTGTGTTTCACTTTCAAAAAAATATGCATCTCCAGGGAATAATTTTGTTTTAAAAATCCCTTTTATCAACATTTCTCAAGAAGTCCTTTCCACAAAGCACATCCAGCCCTCCCTGATGCAAACTGATAGCCCAAAAGAGATGGGGCCAGAGCTCCCTAACAGCAGTGGGGCCATCCCCTACATGACAGGGTGACAGGCGCAGAGTGGGCTGAGATTTGGGGACCCCAGAGCCAAAGCTGAGGTTCAGAGCTCTCACAGCTCCATCCTGAAGCTGCTCCCAAGGCAGACCCCCAGGTGAAGCTCCGGGGAGCCCCCACGTGAGTCTGGTGGCAATCTGAGCTTGCTGGCCCAGCCCCAGGCACTGCCTCTTACTGAGTGGGTCTGCTGCCTCTTGGCCCTGAAGTGCCGTCTCTGTTTGCTTGATGCTGGGAGGAAATGGTTTTTAAGTGACGTGCACTTGTCAGATGTTTTTCTCCCTCCAAAAATTAAAAAAAAAAAAGAGAGAGAGAAAGCCTGATCTATCAGCAAAACTCTCCAGGTCTTCAGCTTACTCAGCAGCTTGCCTCTCCCCCCCCATAAAGCCCCTTGGTGACTCCTCTCTTTTGCATTTGCTGGAGAGGAAGAGAGCACTTACAGGGAGGACCTGGGGGTGGAGGGAATGAAAGAACGGAGGGGAAATTCAGGCTGCCAGTGGACACAAGCTGCCTGTCTGAGAGGTCTGGTCCCACCAGCAGCACCCTGCTCTCTGCAGGATCGCTGCCAAGCAAACCAGTGCTCTGCTGGATCCAGGCTGCAGCGAGAACCAAGAGCCCTGCAGCCTCCGCCTGCTGCCTCTGGCTGCAACCCCGGCATTCATGGCTGGTTTTAATAAAAACGCTGGTTTTGCAGAAAGCCTTCTCTCTTGGAGATGCTTCCCGAGCAGAGTGGGAGGGTGGCAACGACTCGAGAATAGCTGTGACCTCTCCCTTGTTTGTCTGCTCTGGCTGGGGCGAGAGACACGCTTGGAAATGCCGAGCTCTGCTTGTTCTGCAGAGCCTGCCCAGCAGATAGACAGACCTTCCTCTCCTCCTCACCGCACTGTGTGCTTGCACATGTGCACAAACAGCCATTTCACAAGGGATGTAAACGCACCAAGATCTTTGCCAGTCTCGAGGACATTTGTTTCAATCCTCAATCTCAGATTCTGTTCTCAGCAAGAGCACCAAGATGCACCCTATGAGTGCCAGACAACGAGATGAGGTGAGGGTGACCCTGCCCAGCAGCCCAGAATCAGGCACACAGATGTTATCCCAACTGTGGACCCAAACACTGACACCTACACAGTACTCAGCCACCATGGATCATCTCCTCACAGCCCTATGGGTGAAAATGGGGTCAGAGACCACTCAGATTTGCACCAGCAGCTGAGCAACCTCAACCATGGGGTGTCCCGTGGGCAAAGTCCCTGCCCTGCAACAATGCCACCTCCTTGGCACAGTCCTGGCAGGCACCAAGGTGACATCTCAGCTCCCATCACTATGCTGAGACCCCCCCCCCAACCCCTTCTCCCTGCTGCAGTCCCTGAGTGCTTGCACAGAACCTCCCCCTGCCCCTCTCCAGCGCTGTGACACGAGGGCAAGCCGGCCATTTTCTCTCGAGCTGTGTTGTTTATTATTCTAAGAGAGGAATTTGGCTGGGAGAGGAGGGGGTGGGCAGCAGGCTGCATTTAAAGAGCATGAGGTGTGAGGGATGGCTAGGCCCCTTGGTTTGTTTAGCCAGGAGCAGAGGAGGCTGCAGGGATGCCTTGTGGTGGCCCGCAGCTCCTCATGGCTGCCTCAAGGATGCTGGACATGGAGAAGGGCCACATCCAACCTCTGCTGGGGACGGTTCCACCCCTACATAGGGAGGGCCGTTCCTTCACCATCTCTCCCACTCCACCCCATAGCAGTGCCTTACTGAGGACCTCAAGCTTCACCAAACCCCGTTCACCTATCACAGTTCCTCCGTTCCAGACCCCTGCGTTGTCTGAACAGGAGTGCCCGAAGCATTTTGTGTGGCCTCAGTCTTGAAACATTCTTGGTATTTGATAGGACAAATTTTCAAGCTAAAAGAGGGAAAGATTTAGGCTGGACATAAGGAAAAGGTATTTTTTAAAGTAATGGTGGTGAGGCCCTGGCACAGGTTGCCCAGAGAGGTGGTGGATTCCCTGTCCCTGGAGACACTCAGGGACCAAGCTCCGAGCCTCTGATGGAGCTGTGGGAGTCCCTGTTCGCTGTGGAGGGACAGGCCAGATGAGCACCAGGCATCCCTTCCAACACAAATGATTCTACGATGAAGGCAGAAACACGTCCTGACAGTGCTCAGTGTGCCCGGCCCACCTCTGAGCCCCCTTGCTTCTGTGTTGTGCCCATTTCTAGCCCTTCGACAGCCTTAAACCATCAACACAGGTGGGCACCAGCACCAAGCAGCACCCTTGCCATCTGCTGCCCACTGCCAAAGCACACCTTGACCACATCACTTCCCTCTCACTCACAACCAAGCAGAGAAACAGCACGGGGATCCTACAAGCACTCTGCACACCCTGCAACCCACAGAGCACCAGCAGGACACGCTGAGTGCTGGAGCTCGGGGTGCACAGCCCCTTCCCAGCACATCCTGCTGCCCTTTGCTTTTCCTCTGCCTTTCCATTTCCATCCGGGCTGCGATCCCCGGCGCTCCCGCTGCGCTCGCTGGCCCCGCGGTCCCGCCAAGCAGGAGAAGGACATCTGGTGCGAATTAGCGGGAAGTAAAATACACTTTATTTTTTCTTTGTCTGAACTCATCTGAGTCATTAAGTGAGATCATGGGTGCCCGTGCATGATGAGAAAGCCCTGCATGGATCCCAGGATGGATGTCCCGCACAGCCACGGTGCGGGGGCTCCTCCTGGCAGCGTCCCACCCCGTTTAGAAGGAGAACAGCTCCCCAAGCAAAGGCTGCTGAGACCCCAGCCTTGCTCGTCTGCCAGTGAAACTCCTCAGCCTGTCCTGTTTCCCCCTGCCACCCTCCCCCCTGCCTCTGTGACTGCTTCTTTCCCACCCTTTAATCTAAATAAAACCAAGCTTTTTTTTTTCCTTTTTCCCTTGGCTGGAACTGGCTGGAGTTGCAACATCGCTCCTCTGGGGTCCCTCGGCTCCCATGACACCGCATTTACTCACAGGCCAGATTATCATCACAGAGCCCTTTTTCTTTTTTCCCAGCACATGGCTAGAATTAGGCAGCACACACACAGGGAACCCATCGTCCCCAGGCTGTAAACAGCTGATGATAAAACACAGAGGTTGGAAACCTGAAACTGGAGGGACTGGGAAGTCCTTGGGGTCTCACCAGCCATCCCTGGAGCATAAACCTCCTTTTGCACATCAGCTTGCAGATGCAAACGGGGTCCTGATGCTTTCCCCTCGTGCTGATGACACCAAGGGATGCTCAGCCCTAATCCCCCCACTTTCCCCCTCTGATTTAAGCCCATGGGAGACAGAGGAAATGAGCGACCCATCGAGCGCAAGTTCAAAATAAAATGAAACATCTGTTCGGAGCGGGGCCAGCGTTATAAATAATCCCCCAGCCTTGAGTGTTGGTATTCGTGGCCCTTTGGGTTGCGCATGCTCCCCCGCTTCCGCTCGTGGAAAGAAGGCCGGGCACGGGGCTGCTCCCTGGAGCCGAGCAGCCTGGCGCAGGCTGTGGGAAAACCCTGGGAGCGGAGCAAGGGGCTCACTTGCGGTCAGGAAGGAGGGATGGGGTGCCTTGCTCTTTGCCCCTTGGTCACCTGAACCAAGCTGTGGCATTGCACATAACGTGGGATGTGGGCAGTGGGATGTGCTCAGCCCCAGAGCTCATCCCCTGCAGGGCAATGACCCCAGCGGGGGTACAAATGCGCCTCGTGGGAGTGTTTCATGCTTTCCTGGTGTCCCTCTCCACCAAGCTGCCCACGGTCATCCTCCAACTTCTCCAGCATCCCTCACAGTAAAGACATCTTGGGGACCAAACACCACAAGCACACGAGCAATGTGAGTAATGAGCACGGGTGCAGTGCCCCCAGCACAGCACCCACGTGGCTCCCAGCCCCAGGAAGAGGTGGCTGCAACCATGCAGCAAAAGCTGCATGTCCCCATCCTGATGCTTTTCCAGCTGTGTGGAGAGGATCAGTGGACGATGCAGGGAAGAGGGCACCACAGGGCTTTCCTCGTTCCCTTCCTTCAGCAAGGAAAGCCAAGTGCTTTGCTAAGGTACGTGCCCCCTGCACATCTGAGTCGCCCACTGTGCGGAGCTGGGACCACAGGTCCTGGATGGCCCTAATGAACCACTCATCAAGGGAACAGCAATGGAAATAGAGACATCTCCCTGCGTTCTGCCTCCCAGCAGGACGTGAGGCTTTGCATTGCTGTATCCCCAGCTCCCTGTGAAGGGAGAGCAACCTGATCCTCGCCTGCAAATGTCCGTGAGATGCGGGTGCTGCCAGGGAGGAAGAAATAATTCCCAAGGATGCATCGGCCCTTCTCTTCTCGGCTGCCTGCGAGGGACCCGAGCTTAATCGCTTTGTTCTGGGGTTTTAGGCTCTCATGGCTGGGATTAGCCACACAGCAGCTCTGTGGTCAGGGATGAGGAGCAGGACCTGGTGTGCCAGAGGTAGCAGCACACTTGAGGGACGGGACCTGACGCAGTGCCCTGATGCTGGAGCTGATCCTGCACCTCCCACCTCATACCCAATGCCACATTCCCTTTCCTTGCTGCAAAGCAGGGACAAGCTGCCAGCTCCCTGTGCTGCAAGCTGGGGCCAGGTCCTATCTCCATAGGACAACAGAGAAAACCCCAGCTTCTCTCTGCACTGATGCTCTACAAACACCTCCAAAACCCGATGAATCCCACAGACTCACCACCTGCTCTCCCCAAACCCGGGCTTTAAAATCACGGAGTCCTACGCCTGCCAGAATTTGCCTTGCCAAATCAGACCATATTCTCCCCATCCGCTCCCAGACTGGAGAAAGAAACTTGGCAGGAGAGGAGGGGACCCTCTCGAGGAGCACCCTGAGCAGAGTGGGGCTCTGTTCTGCTGCCATTTGCTCAGCAAACCCTGAAACGAAGGTGACTTTCAGACTGCAAGTAGAGAATGTGCTTTCAGAGAGCAGAGCTTGAAATGGTTTATTTTCTGCTGGCCCCGGTTCAGACAAACCCACAAGCAAACATATTTTTTTGTATAAATAAGACAGTGTGTCTCGCCAGTTAAAGCAATTCAAACATGAATGTAGCAATTTAATTGGTGCCAATTACTGTGTCTCGGTAGCATTAAGATTTCAGTCACAACCTCCTTTGCATGGCAGACGGGGCAGGAGGGGGAAGGCAGAAGGGAGAGCAGGATGGGGCCCTGCTCATTGCCATAGCCCACAGGGGACAGAGAAGTCCCTTTCCTTAATGGGGAAGGCACCTTCTGCCCATCCATCCCTGCTTTGCAGCTGCACCACACACCTCCTGCTTGCTTGGCAACATCATTTCTTGGGGAGATATCACGAGGAACATTGAAATGTGGGCACAGTTGTTCCATAGCCTGTGCCCCAGGGATGAGGAGAAAGCAGGGAGTAAGGGTCAGGACATCGCTGCATCACAGCATCCCCTGCTACAAGGCCAGGAAAGGGCCAGACCCATGGGACCACCCTGACCTGTCCCAGTGCCCCTCTGTTCATCCCTGGCATGTGTCCCCATCCCTGTCCCAGTCGGCTCTGCTCCAGGAAAGTGCTGAGCTTCCAGGAAGGGCCGTCCTTGCAGAGTGGAACGGGGCAGAGGTGTGCTTGGCTCAGGGGAACCTAATTAGGCAACCTCTAAAACAAGCCTCGTTACGTCCAATCTGCCTGGCAGAGCGGAAGGAGCCTTCTGGAGCCACTCCAGCCCCCCAGGGAACAATCCCTGACCTATACCCTCCCCTCACAGCTCCTCTCCAGGGGATTTCTTCCCTTCACTTCAAGCACAAGCAAACAAAACTGCACCAAGTGCCCCAGCCTGAGGGATGCATCCAGCCTACCCATCCCCATCGAGTCCCCAGCTCTGGGCCAAAGGCAGCACCAGCACTGTCACCGGTGGCTGTGGGCCAGCAGCGTTCAGCCACCACTGCTCCTCTGCTCCCTGCCCTTTGCTGCTGCATCCAGGGAGATGCTCGGCCACCAAACACCCGTCCTGCTTCAATTTGGCATCTGCTGCTGGAAGGCATCTCCTCGTCTCTGGTGCTCACAGACATTTCTTCTTGCCCTAGTCCAGGTATGCTTTTCCTCTCTGTAATGCTGTTGTTTTGGATACCTCAGGATCCCACTAAACTGCAGCCTGAAGGAGATCAGGAACTCATCACCCTGCTGCCCACGTCCCCCAGAGCATTTGTCCACTGAAACCTGCAGTGCTGAGGGTGCCCTGCTCACCACAAGTTAGTCTTCCACCCCACTCCACAGTCACCCTTTCCTTTACACTTCCCAATGCATGAAAACTTCATGTTACCACCCCAGCAGCCAGTGAGCACCCAACCCCATCTATCAGCCCCCTCTGTCAGCCCCCTGCAGCCTTTTTTTTTTTTTTGTAGGCTCTGAACCCCCCTCCATGCTTTCCCCAAGCCTTTCCCTCCGCGTCCATCCCTCAAGCTGGCTTTGCCCCCGGTCCTGCTCCTTCCAGTCCCACAGGAAGCATTGCTGGTTTCCCCATGCTGTGCTTGCAATCTGGTTTGTGTCCAGCACAGCCTCCAGATCCTTTCCCACAGCACGGGCTGCCTGGGCTCTTCTCTCCCAAGACATTTAATGGCTCCTCCTGAAGCATGGTGAGCTGCTGCTCCCAGCCTCCTCCTCCCTGAGGATGCATCCATCCCCCTCCTCATGGGTGATGCACGGGATCCAGCCCTGTGGGACCCCCCCCCGGAAGCACCCAGGATATTTGGTGGCTTCTCCCACCAGTACTGCAGCCCACAGTGCCAAACCCACTGCTTTCAGCTCTTCACATCCTGCTTTAGGAGAAACCCTAAGTGCTTCAGGGCAAGGACGGAGCAACACAATGCTCCCTTGCACCTCCAGCTCCACTCCCTGTTGGCATATAAGCACAGGAGCAGGATGCCCCGTTCCTGCAACGTCCCCAGAAGTCCTGGTGTGACTGTCACAGCAGTGCAGGACATGCAGACCCCTGTCCCCAGGCTTTGCTTCAGACCTGCCACCACCTGTTGGGTTTGGAGGCCTCTGGGACAGCTGAGTGGCTGCCCCCATTCATGCCCCTTGGGGGGTGGGCACAGGCACAGAGCAGGGCCTGCAAATGTCCCCTGCATGCTGGCCTGGCCCACAGGGACAGGAGGGCCACCAAGAGCAAGGACTGGAAGGGGGCAGCCCCAGCTGTGTTTGGGTGCTTTATTGCTGCTCTGCCCGGTGCAAGCACGGGGCAAAGCTGAACACTGCTGCATGCAGCAAGGACCCACATCTCCTACAAACACACCCTGGAGCGGCATGGAGGTCAGCAGAGACCCCTCCCGCCCCCTGCAAAGCTCTGTACCAGACTTCCCATGGGTCCTGGATGGGGCAGTCAGGCCCTGCAGCCTGCATCCTCTGCAGCCAGCTCTGCTTGCAGCCTCGGCCTGTGACAGCACAGCAGCATCTGACTGGGGACGGAGAGCTGCCCTCTGGCAGCCCAGCGCAGCACAGGGAAGGACTTGGGGCTCCCCAGGGAAAAGCAGAGGTCCTCCAGGTCCTGCCACAGCCACAGCATCCCTTGGGGCATCACCCAGCACAGCTTTACCCACAGGACACCACAGCACACCCAAACCCCCACGCTCCCAGAGCTGGCGGGACACTTCAAGGTGCCATTCCCCACATTATCCCCATTAGCAAAGCCCCTCCTGGGGGCCCACATCCCACCCCGGCTCCGGCCCTTACCTCGCGTGGGGTCTCAGCGGGTGAGCGCTGCTCCGCGCGTCCGCAGCCGGTCCGGATTCCTTTCTCTCCTCCTCCGCTCCCTTTATCTGCAGCCTGCGGAGGCTCTGTGCCCTCCCAGCCTTCCCCAGCTGGCAAGGCTTTCCCCACATAGAGGAGAAAGATGAAGCGGGGGGGGGGGAGGGAGGGAGGAGGGGAGAGAGAGGAGAAAAATAAAATAAAAAGGGGTGGGGAGGCTGTGCCAGCGCTGGGGCAGAGCCAGACGCCCTCAGACCATCGCAGCCCACCCCGAGGTGCAGCGGAGCGGTGCGCGGGGATAAATAGCGCAGCTCGGGAGGAGGGGGAGGAGCAGCGGGGCTGCCCCGCAGCGGAGCGCCGGCACTTCCTCCCTCCGCCTCCTGCGGGACCGCTCCGAGCCAAACTTTCGCTTAAAGGCCGACAGAGCGGCGCGATGGGGAGGGATTAAAACCAAATCGATCAATAAATAGGAAAAAAAAAAAACGAATCCAGGAAAACAAACAAACAAACAAACTAAACGAGGAGGAGATCCAGCGGTGCGGACAGAAGGGAGCCGGGGCTCCGCTAACGAGGGACAACGGGAGCCCTGAGCAGCCCAGCCCGGCTCTCCGCTTCAAGCGGAGGGAAGGGTGCTGCTCTCTGTCTCTCCGTGCCTGCTTTCAGCTCTGGCCTTTCTCCCTGCTTTCTTTCTATTCTTCTTCTTTTTCCCTTTCTCAACACCCCCCACCTCAAACCCCATCCCCTCCCGTTTTCTTTTATTTATTTATTTATTTTTCTTTCCCTTTCTCAGGATATGAGGGGATGTTTAGAAAATCTGCTGCCCACGCCAGCAGCTGACTCATGTTTTTATTAAAGAGGGCCTGTGCCGAACTGACTCCGTGTATTCCCTGTGGATGCCTGCCCCGGCTGGGCCAGCACTGCTCCCCCCCCCCGGCCCCACAGCCCCCAGCCAGGCACTGGGACCACCAATGCATGCCCACAATGCTCCTGGGTGAGCATCCTCTGGGGGACTTTGGAGTGATGGGTTGTTTGTTTTTGGAAAGGGGAATAAAGGATAACGTGCAACTGGGATGCCCTGGTATGGGATGCTGGGGACGTGGGGATGGTGGTGGCTGGATGGGGCTCATTTGGGTGTTCAGGGGCATAGAGCTGTCCTGTGCTGCTCCATGCCCCAGGAAGGAACCCAGTCACCTTGGCATCTCCCTGCTGTACCTAGCAGCTCCCACCTCTGCCTCAGCCACGCTGTCCCATCAGCACTCTTGTGCTGAATGCCCATGGGGTGCACGGTAATGCATCTGCACAGATTTCCCCCACACACACACTCTGATGAGCTCAAATCATTTTTCAGGGAATCTCTTGATGGACACAACTGTAGTTTCCTGCACTGGGATATTTAGTGGTTTGTTTTGCCTTTATGATACAGTACAGTGACCCTCTGGATGGAAAGTGTCTTCTGAACCATTCGTTACTCTTCGTTCCTGTCTTTCTGCTTTGTGGATGTGCTTCAGTCTGATCCAAGTATCAAAACACTGTGAAAACGCAGCATCTCTCATGAAAGAGCTTTCATGAGAAGATGCCCTTCTGTCTCCTTTTTTTTTTCTTCCAAGAATGAAAAGCCCTTCCTGTAAAGACAGCACTGCTGAGATCTGAGGTTGGATTGTTTGCCAGGCACCATCCCCTCCCATCCTGCTGGGCCAACGCGGCACAATGGGAGCAGCTAATGATTGCCCAGCCCAGGAGATTGCTGCTTATCTCCACTTATCTCAGCACTCACTGTTCACCGATGAGCAACCGAAGTGGAAGGGTTTTCTTTGGAGACCTCTTTCACTTGGCAGAGGGCAAAGAGATCCAGGCTGGTGGTACCTGAGTTGTTGTTCAATGGAGATCTGTCTTCAGTTATCAGCATTCAATGGGGATCCACGTTCTGGTGGGGCTCAGAGTGCATGCTGGCACTTCACTGCACAGAAGAGTGCCCAAGAGATGGCTCATAAGGGCACGTGGCTCTTTATGAGGCTCTTCTCAAGGGATAAGGACATGCTGGGTGGGTCCCTACGTGTGAGGCGTGTGTTGTGCTGGGAATAGCTCAGCAGAGCCATTTCCCGACAGCATCCCCCTTCTGAGGACAGAACGAGGGAAAACCCTGATGGTGCAATCCTGCTGGGTCCTTTGAGCTGAGGATGGGCTCCAGGCAGTGCAGTGCAGTGCAGCCTGCTGTCTAGGTCACACAGATCCCCCTTCTCCTCCCTGCCAATGGATGACCCCATGAACAATATGGACACCCAATATTACCAGGAATCTGCCAGGGTCGAAGAGCGATGCTCTGGGATGCTGCAAGCACGCAGCACTGCACGTCCCCAGCCAGCAGCCGGGGCCGGTGCTGGGTTTGGGGTCACAGCAGCTCCTGGGAAAGGCCAACCCAAAGGAAGCCCCAACGCCGGAGGGAATCGCGCCTGCGAGCATGTGGGCGGAGGGGAGCGGCTCGCTGACCCCTGCCTCTTCTCCCTGCTTTGCTCACCTCTATTTTGGGCTCCTGCACCTCCGTTCGTGGCACTTGTGGGACTTAGTGGTTCCCCCGGGGCTGGGACAGCTGCAGGGGAGGCTGCCAGAGTTGCTCTGTGCGGGGGTTTGCAGACTGCAGCGCGGCCAAATAAGCAGTGTTAGTGCTAACGAGGGCTCGGGGTATGGCAGCACTGCGCTTCTGGTGGGGACAGCGGGGGGAGGAATGCTGCGGGGTGTTTGCACTGCTCAGACATCACCAGGATCTCAGCATCTTTGTGACCTCCATCACGGGTTGAGGTGGAAACCCAACAAGGGTCACATGAGCCAGGGGAGTCAGCAGTGAGTCCCCTGTGCCCACAGGTGGGAGGCAGGAAGGGAAGAAGCAGCTGATGATAGGATCATAGAATGGTTTGAGGTGGAAGGAACCTCCAAAGGCCGTCTGCTCTGACTGCCCTGCCGTGAGCAGGGACACCCACAGCTCCATCAGGTGCCCAGAGCCCCATCCTTGAGAGACACTCAGTGTCAGGCTGGCTGGGCCATAGGTGTCCCTGCTCACTGCGGGGGAGTCAGACCAGATAGACTTCAAAGGTCCCTTCCAACCCGAGCCATTCTATGATTCTACGACTGATGCAGCGGAGATGCAGTGCTGTGTTCCTACAGCCACTGCCTATCGCCTCCCCAGGCTTCAGGGACAGCGGCAGAGGATGCTGCCCCACTGCTTCCCCCCCTCGCAGCCTTTCCGCCCCCATCCCACACACTTTCCTCACCCCCATGATGAGCCCCGGCATTAAATGTGCAGCACAGAGCGCGGGAGGCAGCGGCGGGCCAGGGGGTGAATACTAATAGCGGTGCCTCCGCTCGCCCCAGACTTTCCCACACATCTGCAGCCACTTAATGTGGGAATCGTTAACCCTCTGCTGACAGCCTGAACCAGGAGGAAGGAGCCGGGTTCCCCCAGCTCCAACCACCGCTGGGACACTACGTTTCCTCTGCGGGCATCTCCCCATCATGATGAAACCACAGCGGAGATTCTGAACAAGCCAGGTACAATGCGGGGCTTGGCTTCCCTTGGGGATCACCTCCTTCCTGGAGCAGAGGCCGTACTCTGATCTGCAGAGCTCTGTCCCTGTGAGCCTGGCCCTGGGAACCTCCCTTCCTGGCCCTCCTGCTTCCAGGAGATGGCATCACTCGATCACGGATAGCAGTGCTGAGCCCTGGGGAAATCCTGGCTGCTTTTCTTCTACCCATGTCAGTTTGGTTTCCACCAGGAATCTCAGGTGGGGAGGGCTGGAAGGAGCTCCCCAGGCTGGGTGGGTGGTGGGGGTCTCTGGGGTTTGCTCTGCAGACCCTGACCTGCTCTCCCACAGGACCTCAGTGTGGGTGAAGTCCCAACAAGCTGAGCACCAAAGGGCCCCCATGCTGGGGGCAGTGGTCACAGGGTCTCTGCAGGGCCACCCTCCACTCACAGCCACAAAAACCTCTTCCCTGGCACCAAGTTTTCCAGCCACAATCCCCTCTGGAAATACATGGGCCAAAGAGGAGGGAAAGAGGGAGATTATCACCTGTGGATCTTTACGGTCCACTTGTCATCCCTTGTCCACCCTGGAGCTGGTGGCATGCTGCTAGCAGGCACCTGGCTGTGCTGCTCTGTGCTCAACCCTTCACCTGCTGCAGGAGGGTGCAGGCAGGGTGCTCATGGACCCGTGCAGCCCTGCACCCCCAGCCCAGCTATGGCAGGGACATGCCCGGAGGCAGCAGGGTCACAGATGGAAGTGCTCATCTGCCACATGCACTGAGCTCCTCAAACACAGTGGCTTTGCTGGCTTTGTTACCATTTTCCTTTTAACGCCATAAAGCTGGAAAGCAATCCCACCTTCAATCCTCTTCAGAGATTCATAGCTACATTTGCAAAAAACTCTGGAAGTCTGCTGTTTTATCCTCTTCTCTCCATTGCATCCTAAATCCTCTTTTTCTTCCTTTCCCTTCCCTTCTTCCCTTCCCTTCCCTTCCCTTCCCTTCCCTTCCCTTCCCTTCCCTTCCCTTCCCTTCCCTTCCCTTCCCTTCCCTTCCCTTCCCTTCCCTTCCCTTCCCTTCCCTTCCCTTCCCTTCCCTTCCCTTCCCTTCCCTTCCCTTCCCTTCCCTTCCCTTCCCTTCCCTTCCCTTCCCTTCCCTTCCCTTCCCTTCCCTTCCCTTCCCAACACTGTGACCATGAGGAGGTGACCAGTGATGTGCTGCAATGGCACAGAAGTGACCTCAATCCCTCATCCCCTTTGGAGCAGAGGTGCATCTGGCCTGGCTGGTGATGAGTGGGTGGTCTCTGCTTGGGGACAGAGTTCTGTTTTTGGGGCATGCATCCATAGAATCATAGAACATCCCAATGGAAGAGACCCCCAAGGATCATCGTGCGCGTCTCGGTCCATCCTGCTCTCTGGGGCTGGGCTGAACTTGGCTATGAGGCTTGAGGGATGGGTTTACCCCCAGGTGCTATAAATGGAGGGGGACCCAGAACCACCCCTTCTCACTGTTTCCAAAGCAGGCAGATGCAGTGGAAAGCATTGCTGGGTTTGGTGTCCCCATCAGGGGTGATGGGGCAGTTGCTTTGGGCAGTTCATGGGTGATTGGATCCTTCAGCCAGGATTTGATGTGAGGGCTCAGCCCAAGCTTGCCCTTCTCCTGGAGCACGAATGGCTTTAGGGACAGGGTGACCTCCTTCGGGGCATCCTCAAGCACAAAGGCAGCAGTGCAAAGGGCCCGTGGTGACTACGGAGGGAACGCGGGGTGGTGGGAGGTTCGGATTGCCCCGCACCGCCGGGGTTCCTGCACTTTGAAATGCAAGCCTGCCTTTCAATGCAAATGCTGCGAGAGGTTGGGCCCAATAAAAGCCTGTGGGCAGGGAGGTGCCTGGCCCCGGGACACAGCTCCCCAAGGCACCCAGGTGAGTGCAGCGAAGGAGGGGCGGCCGCTGCGTGACACCCGTCCGCTTCGGCACAGAGCGGCGCATCGGCACAGCATGAGCGAGGAGCCAGGTGGAGAAGATGTATGTAGGCTATCTTTTGGATAAGGACACCAACATGTATCCCAGTCCCGTCCGGCATCCCAGCCTCAACCTCAACCCCCAGAACTACGTGCCGGGGCCGCCGCAGTACTCGGACTTCGCCAGCTACCACCATGTGCCGGGGATTAACAACGACCCGCACCACGGGCAGCCGGCGGCCGCCTGGGGCTCACCCTACACCCCTGCCAAGGAGGACTGGCACTCCTATGGCACCGCCGCCGCCTCCGCCACCACCAACCCGGGGCAGTTCGGATTTAGCCCCCCGGATTTTAACCCCATGCAGCCCCATGCGGGCTCAGGACTCCTGCCTCCAGCCATCAGCAGCTCGGTCCCACAGCTGTCCCCTAACGCACAGAGGCGCACCCCATACGAGTGGATGAGGCGCAGTATTCCCAGCACCAGCAGCAGCGGTAAGGAAACCCCCCAGCTCTACACTTGGGCTCTTTCCTCCCCATGGGAGCCCTCAGCTTGGAGTCCTGCAAGGCCGGATCCTGCTCTGGATCCAATGGGGACAGCTGTGGGGCCAGCAAGGTGGCACGGACCAAGGATGGGCGTGGAGAACATTGGTGTGCGGGTGACCCCGTTCTGCTAGCTGTCAGAATGAGAGCTCTGCTCTGCATATGGGAAGTCCTTCTCATGGCCAGTCCAGGGTAGTGCAGGCTCATCATCATGGTGGTTGGGTGCTCCTTCTGGAGCTGTGCTGTGTGTGTGCAGGGTGCTGCAAGCAGTGCGTGTGCACATCACTCACTGCACAGTCAGTGAGTGCTGCACGCTCGGGGTGCGTGCAAGGTGCAGTGTGTCGGGGGCAGTGCCACGTGCAGGGTGTGTGTGGTTGCTCTGGGTGTTGCATGGCATCCAGCATATGCACAGCTCCTGTGCCTGGCACTGGGCAGCCATACTGTCCCCGTGTCTTGTCCCCTGCCCCCTGTCCCCGTGCTCTATCTCCTGTCCCCATGCTCTGTTCCCTGTCCCTGTGCCCTATCCCCTGTCCTCTGTCCCTGTATCCTGTCCCCTGACCCCGGGGTCTTGTCCCTTCTGAACTTCTGACCCTGGTGGGGGTTGGGGGGGGGGGGGTGGAAGTGTCTGTGCCCCACAGCCCTCCGCCCGTGGCCACCCCACTGCCCACTTCAAAGGCAGTGGTCAGTCCCCCTCGGGGCCAACCCAAATTGACACGGGCTTCCCTTTGTCATGGAGATGCGCCGGCTCCTTTGGCGTTGAGGTGAGGTGCGGGGAGGGCTTCTGTCCTGCCCTCTCGTGCCCTTTCATGTTCCTCTCCGGGGTTCCCAGCCCCACCGCCGTCCTCTCCCCATTGTGCAGGGCTCCCTGTTTGAAAATGGTGTAAAATGCCTCATTTGTTGGCTTGCTTCGGCTTTCCTGCCATCACTGCATTGGTTGTCCCCATGCATGGCACTGGGATGTGATAGCCAAGGGTCACACAAGAGGCTGTGTGGTGCGGGGGGGTCTGGGCACGGTGCTGCACAGCATTGCCCATGTCCTCATTGTCCGAACCCTTGCTCCTCTGCCCCATCCCCTGGACTCATGCTCTGGAAATGGAGTGGGAATTGCTGTGAGGCTGCGCTGGATGTTGGGGTTGGGGTCATCCAGGTGGGAGCAGGGCATCCCAGGATGTGGAAAGCAGTGAGCTCTGCTCTGTGAGGAGGAAGGAGAGGCAGGATGGCATTTTCTGGCCCATTTTCAGTGCTGAATGTTACTCTTCAGGGATATTGCTCCCTTCCTCATACACACTGAATGGAAGCTCACAGCTTCTGCAGGATTTGTTGGTTCAAACGTCTCAGTTTCTTCTGGGAGAGGTGAGGGGGGAAGATGAAAGAGAGGAGGAAGGCACGAGGACACCTCTGGATGAAGGGAGTGAGATACAGCAAAGGCCGGAAGGTTCTCCTGATTGAATCACACAGCAACGGGGTGATTGAATTCTGGAAAAATCAGCCGTTGTGCAGTTTGTATCTCTTAGATTAAAAGCACACAAAGGGACAAATGAGCCAGCTGTTGTCCCCTGCACGTGGAGGCAGAGAGGGCTGGGAGGAGCAAAACCTCCTCGGTTATGTGGGACAGCTCTGCAAACCCCCCCAGCCCCGGGGGTTTCTGCCCACAGGACTGTGCAGCTGAATGCAAACCCACAGTGCCTGCCCAGGCTGCCTTTACATCAACCAAGAGGTGGGTTTGACATAGATAAGGGCGAAATGTTTTATTGGAATCAATAAACTGTGCATTAATCAGCCTGGATGGGTTATACCCCTCTCCACGCTGTGGGAATAGGAAATGAATACACGGGCTGTAAATACAGAGAGCTTCATTGCGAGCGCTGTAAATCATCAGAGGGCTGTAAATTAAGGTTCCCTCTGTCTTCCCTTGTATAAACAGCCATCGGCTGCGGTGTGAAGGTGCTCAGAAGGAGCCGTGCTGTGCTCGGAGGCAGAGTTACACAGGGACGGAGCGTGCTGGGGGGTTCTGCTGGCATGATGCAGAGCTGGGAGAAATCGATGAGAAATCTCCCGGTGACTCAGTGCAGAGTCAGACCTCGTGGGGAGATGAGCTGATGTACCTGCTGCTAAGAACGAGCATGCCTCACCCTGCAGGGCCAGCCACGGCACAGGGCAAAGCTCAGCCCAGGAAAAGGATGCTAAGTGCCCCAAATTGGGGAACAGAAGGAACGAGATGTCCCCGTGCCTCTTTTCTTCCCAAACATCAGCCCTTTTTCTGTCCATGAAATCTTCACGAGTGCAGTGTCAAACCCTCACGCTTCTTCCTTCTTCGTAATTATTTGCAAACTTCCTTGTGAATGGCACCCCTGCTCTATAAAAAGCTCAGGGAGGCTCTGGAAACGGCAGCGTGATGAACTTCGAAGTTCACTCCCCTGCTCGTTAGCTATGTAAATGCTGTGTACAGCCTCCAGGTCACTAATGGACCCTGCTGCAGAGCTCTGTATGGCAAGGGAAAGTGTGGCCTGACATCCCTGGGGAGGTGAATGTGCATAGGGCAGTGCTGGGTGAGCAGCTGTGGGGTGAGCATCCTGGGGTGTGGATGCCTCAAGCACGGGCAGAAGGCAATGCAGTGAGTGAGCAGCTCTCTGCTCTGTCTCAGCTCTGTTTTCACTGTTTCTGGCTCAATTTTCCAGCTCTGCTTGTTCAACCCTTGGAGGAAACATGAAATCCCCATTAATGAAGCACATCACTCCAGGAGAGCTTCAAGATGGGTGATGGGGGTGGCTGGGGGACCTGGTCCTGTTTTTGGGACACAACTGCTCCCAAGAAACCCTCTGCTCCCCTGGGTCACCCAGAGTGCTGCATGCCACCAGGGGCCTTATTGGTCCCCTCCCCTTGAATTATTAACCCACAGCCTGCTCCTGGCCTCTGCTGGGGTTTGCTGAGCGCTTATCCTGCTGGCCAAGGTACAGGTGGTTCAAACTTTCTTAGAATTGACTTTCTTTGAACAAAAAAGGGCTTCCCTGGAGGTACGTACGTGATGGGCTTGGCTGGCTAATACCCCGGGATTAGCTGAGGGACACTTAATGCCAATGGCCGGTGTTTCCTGCAGGAGACCCCTCAAGGACACCCACCTCGGTGCTGTTAGCTTTGTGATTCTCCTGGATAAGGGGATGGATCCTTCCCCTGCACGGAGCCCCATGGGGCTGTGAAGGGGCAGAGAGTCCCAGTGCCCACCTGGGACCCCCGCTGTGCCACTCTCTTAATCTGGAGCGGGGTGTCAGCTCTGTGCCCTGGCTCTGGCTGTGGATCCACACCACGCAGGCAGTGCTCTGTGCTTGCAGCCTGCATGTCCCTGCATTGTGCTCTTTGACCCAGCGCTGGAGCCCGGCTGGCGGCACTTGGCGAGGTGCTCATAAAACCAAGGAGCAGCCCCAGGAATGCACTGGTTGCCAAAATAAAGGCTTGAATCACTGCTCTGCTGGGAAACACACGTCTCAACACCCAGCCTGGGGCTGCTGCTCCTTGGCCGGGGAGTGGGACTGAGATGGAGAAGCTGGACAGGGCCAGATTGTGCTCCCTGGCCCTGGTCTGCAGTCTGTGGGCCCAGCTCTTCCCTGCCTGCTCTGTTTCTTCCCAATCACTGCAGCCCTAGGTGCTGGTGTCCTGGTCCATGCTTTTTGGATTTGCCCTCCAGCATGTGGGCCCTGCTCTTACCAATAGCAGAGCCACGGGGCTTCAGAAGACTATAAAAGCACTGGAATCTGTGGTGTGGTTTTGTAACTGAAACATTCCCAGTGTGTGACATATCAAAGCCAAAGGAGGTTTTATTGCCTGTGGGGTGGCACTGCTGCTTCCTCTGAGATCTTTGGCACCAGGAAAGTCTCCCTGGCTTGGTTTGGTGTTGGCTGACAGCCCTGCAAGGAGCTGCCCTGGGGGCTGCAGGGCTGCCTGGGGGTGGTGGGCACGGTGAGCCCTTCCTGTAACCCAGCATCTCAGCAATGCCTATTTGTGCCACCTGGAGCAGGAGCCAGGGCAGCCTGGACAGGGCCACGGGGTGAGGGCTCAGCCAGCATCCCCTCCTTCCACAGTGCAAACAGAGAGGGGTTGGGGTAGGTCCTCTCACACGGTTTTGGAAACCCAGCAGTTGCCTAAATCCAAGGGAATACCTCTTGGCAGAAATCTCATGGAGGTGGGATGTCCTCTGGTTGACAACAGTAAGGGGGTCCATGTGGCCGCAGCCCTTCGTGCCGCGTTGATTGCCCCATCCATCACACCACGCTTCCTGAAGTGGATGGGAAAGAGCTGAAAATATTGCATGGGAAGGGGAAGTGAAAACAGTTCCCAGCAGAAAGGGGGAGTGGTGGGGCTTAGCCCCCAGCGAAGGAGTGAGCATATTGGAGATGGATCCCGGGGGGTCAGAGGGTGTGTAGGGGGCTCAGGCTTTGGGTTGCTATTTCCAGAAGGTTTGGGAACAGTAACTTGTTCTGGGTTGTCTGAGCTGAGCATCAGCACGGTGTGGCTGTGGTCCCCTCTGCTCAGCAGAGGGAGCATCAACCTCTCTGTGCAGGCACAGCTGGAGCACATCTGGCTGCCAGATGATGGTGACCCAGCTAGGAGGGTGCTGGGAGCAGACCCCAGTCCTCCTTGTAGGGTCTGCACCGTGCAGCATCAGTCTGCTGGCTGCCCTCCTCTTTTCAGTGGGAACTGTGGGACAGTGGAGTGGGAGTTGGGGTGCCCATGGCTCTGACCCTGAGGCTCCACTCTGATTTGGTATTATTCCCTACCCATAGCAATGCCCAGACTACACTGGGATAGAAGGAAAGATTTCACTGAGGCTTCCCCTAGGAAGAAATGGCAAACAGGACTCTCATCCACAATGTATTTCATGAACTGCTCCCAGGCAGCTCGGGGCAGCCCAATCTTTCCGTGCCGGTCATGCGAAGAGCTGCTGGGCAGTGGGGCGTGCAGAGCCTCAGCTCCATCCCCACCAACACCTCCTGTGCTAAGTGCCCTGCACGGTGCCTGGCGCCCAGTCTGCCACGTGCCCGTGCCCCCAGACCTGGGTACCTCTGCAGCTGGCAGCGGTGTGGCTCTCATCTCCCCAGCTCTGCAGCCCCACTTGCTGTGCTCCGACCTGATCGGAGCCCTGATGGCTGCGGTGCTGCTCAGATTGGAGCCAGGGCTTGCAGCTGCTGTAATTTTGAGCTGCTTTGACCTGTGAAATGGAGACCTTTGGGGAACAGCATAGGATTATGCTCTTGCCTGGTTTGGTCCTAGTGTTTGCTAGAGCTGCCCTGTACCAGCCTCAAAATATCCCAACACTCCACTGCCCATCTCTTAAGGGATTTGTGTCTTCTTGAAAGCCATCTTTAAGGCAGGCTAGGGCTGGTGAATTACACCCTAAGTCTCCTCATCCCGTGGTGCCTTCCTGTGCCTGCTTATGACAGTAACTCTTTGGGTGCAGAGCTGGAGACAGAGAGCACAGAGCTGGAGTTGAGTTTGCCTTTCTCTGCCTCTGTTCTGGAGGGAGGGAAGAAATACTGCTGTGTCACTCAGGCTGCGTGACCCCAGCCTGGACATCCCAGAGATGCTGCAGTGCTGTGGTCAAGGGCAGGGAATTCCTGCCTCCTTATCCCTGTCCCCATTCCCATCCCTATCCCCAGGGCTGCCATGTGGAGCAGATCAGGGTGGGGGGGTCTCCCCTAACGTGTTTGCAAGTGCGTGTGCGTGCACACTCAGGAGTGTGTCCTTTGGGGCCTGTGCAGCACATTGAAGCTATTCCCTTATCTAATCATGGCTCAGGTGAGTGCTATTAGGGTTATACATTAACAGTGGTAACGATGCCCTCTCCCCAAGCTTTGGGCCCTGCCTTGATCCCAACACTGGAATCCTTCCTTCTGGCCCCATGGATGGCTCAGTTTGGCTGCTCGAGCTGTTCCTTTTGTTTTCTGGGGACAAGAAGGAAAGAGTTTGAATGTGAGTTGGGGCTGGATGGTGCTGGCAGCAGGAGGACCCCCTGTCCCATCCATGCTCCCACCCATGGCCCCTCCAACAGCCATGGGCCATGCCAGGAACCTAGCACAGCCCCATCCCCATATTGCCCCATCCCACTGCTCCTCAAGATCCCTGCAGGCACTGGGGTCTTCCCCTCAGGTATGAGGGGTCTCCTTGAGGAGCCATGACGGCTCATCCCAAATATCCTCTTTCCTTTCCCAGAGCCATAAAAGGGCCACCAAGGGTGAGTTAAGTGTAACCCAGCATTGATATTCAAGGTGGCCGCATTATTCATTGTCAACAGCATTTCTTGCAAGTCCCTTTCTTCTCCTTGTGAATCGCCCACAATACATTCCTGAATTCAGCAAACATGGCAGAAAACTGCAATTAGTCAAGGCGAGGAAATCTCCTTCTCTGGGTTGGTGGCGAGCAGGGCCTTTGCTCCCTGATATTTGCAATGAGCACCCAGGGCTGAGCCAGAGATCACTGAGGATGAGCAGCAAGGAGAGAACAACAAAGCACAGGCAGTGATGGATCTATTTACGGCTGCAGCAGGAAATAATAATTCCTGCTAACATTCCTGGCAGATGCGGTATCCACAAACCGCCTTGTCTCATTGCTCTTTAATTCTTTTTAATGTTAGCTGTCAGTTCCAGCGCGTTCCAGCTGTTTCTTCCTTCACCACACAGTGGCATTTAAATAGTAGTATCGCAAATAAGATCACTTTTTAGTCATTATCTCTTCAGAAACTATTGCTTTCAAATGAAAAAAAAAAAAGAATAAAAAGAATTCATATTTGAAAGAAGATAATCTGGAGCCCTGGTACTGGGGGATGCAGTTTCTATCCCTGTCTGTGCAGCCCTGCCTTATCCCACCTCCTCAAGTCATGGGAATATGCACTGCTCTGGGGGCATGGTCAGGGCTGGGCCGCTGCTGTTTGGTGCTGTTGTCCAGTGTGTTCTCTAATAGGAAGCAGTGTTTGTGGGGCCATGTTTTGGCTAAGTTCTTGCACGGGTGAAATGGAGGCACAGTGGAGCTCCGCTTATACCTAGGGAGACCCAAGAACAGGTTTGGGTCTTCCCTCTTTTCCTGCCCTGATCCGTGTGCCTTCATTTGATGGCACTGTGGGTTTGGCTCCGTGGCATAGAACTGGGCTTCCTGCAGCCCTCTGTGCTGGACTTGTGCAGGCAGCGTGCCCTCTGCATGGGCTGCAGCTCTGCTGTTCTTGAGGTGATGATCATAGGGCATGGGATGTGGAGCCCACCGTCTGGGATGTAATGGAATGCCCCCTTCCCTTCCTACCACAAACTGCTCCTATCCCCCAGTGCTTTCCAGCATGGAGAAGAACCCTGGTGTGACTCAGGGTGGTCACACCAGGGTTGTTTGTTTGTCACCAAACCCCACAGGAGCCAAGGATTCCTATCCTCCAGTCCCATGTTCCTCCAGAGCAGTCTGTTTGCTTATGCAGATCCTCCATGCCATCAGGGATGCTCCTGTCCCCTAGCCCCTGTCATCTCACTCTCACTTTGCTCTCTCTGCCAGGCAAGACGAGGACAAAGGACAAGTACCGGGTGGTGTACACGGACCACCAGCGCCTGGAGCTGGAGAAGGAATTCCACTACAGCCGCTACATCACCATCCGCCGTAAGGCTGAGCTGGCTGCTGCCCTGGGGCTCACTGAACGGCAGGTGAGTGCTGGAGATGGGACTGAGAGAGAGCAATGCCATTCACATTCCACGGTGCCCCTGAGGTGCTCTTCCTTGTCCACATCCCATTCTCTGCATGGCGATCTGTGTCTTTCCACAGGTGAAAATCTGGTTTCAGAACCGGAGGGCGAAGGAGAGGAAGGTGAATAAAAAGAAGCTGCAGCAGCAGAGCCAGCCCACCAGCACCACCACGCCAACCCCCCCAGCCGTGGGCACACCAGGGCCCATGGGGACCCTCTGTGGTGGCAGTGCCCCAAGCCTTGTCTCCTCGTCTCCGCTCACCATCAAGGAGGAGTTCATGCCTTAACCCCCTCCGCCATCCACAGACACTGAGAGATAAGCACTACGTGGCAGAGCTGGTCGCTGAGTGCCCAAAGATACCACGTCCCCCTGAGACGAGGTGCTTCTGTCACCTTTCCAAGGGGCTGATGAGCTCTGTCCTACACAAAACCCATACGTTAGGTAGTGCTGTTCTTGTAGGAAACACGCGCTGGTCTCTGGTGTTGGCAGCCCCAAACCAGTGGGATGGGTCTTTAGGTGGTGGTGGAGGATCCTTTCTGTGGCACATCAGATGGAGCTGGTGGGATGCTTCCTGCACCGTCTTCCTGGTGATCCAGCTGCCTGCTGCTTTGGGGCAGTGAGGCTGAACTAGGGAAAAGACTTGGCTGGGCTCAAGGCAGAACAAATCTCAGCTGAGACTGTCTGCAGGGTTTGCCACGCCTGGAGTGAGATGGGCAGCGGGAGCTGGGTAGAACCCTCAGCAGTGGGGCTGGAGGGGGAATGGGGGCTCCTTAAACTGGGACAGTGAGCATCCCCTATATCCCCCAGCCATCATGTCTGCATCCCCAGCTCCATCTCTGCAACCAAAAAGGGACATCATGAGACCTGCAGACCTCTGTCTCCCAGAGGGAATGCCCTGTGGAGGACTGAGACCACCTTCCAGCATGGAGGAACAAGAACAAGGTTTGCAATTAGGACGTTGGACAGCTCCAGGTTGCCCCGAGGGGCCACTCGCCTGCCCATAGCATCGCAGAAATGGGGGGATGGGACGTGTCCTGGCACAAGGTGATGGATAGCTGGCTTCCAAAGAAAGAGAGGGGTGGGTTTGTGCTGTTTTCTCCAAAACTCTCTGGGTTTTGCCCATTTTGTACACCTCCATGGGCTGCACCATTGGTAACCAATGGCCTTTTTTTCCTGCTGGAAATCCACAGTTAAAATGCCTCTTAATCCTGCTGACTCCTGGGATCTCTACTAACACAGCTACCTTACAGCCTAGTTTTGAGTGCCCCAGAGGGCATGCTGGGACACGGGAGGGTTTGAGGTTCCTGCTTGGGGCTGTGGCTTCCCAAGACCAAGGTGAGGGTGCAGTGGCTCTGATGGTCCTTTCCTAGCACCATCACTCTGAGCCTGAGCAGGAACAAGAAGTGGAGATGTCCCCATTGCCTGCAGAGCCCCTTTTGCCCAGTCCCAGCCCATCCTGGCTCAAAACTCACAGTGTTTGGGGCTTGGTGCTGCACAGATCCTTGTTTCCCACTGCACCTACAGCCTCTTAATAGGGTCTGTGTACCCCACCATGGGGACTGGTGACCAGGGGCTAACACTGCTCCTTTGCAGCAAGAGCAGACACTGGTGTTGGGTCAGGGCTTGCGTACAGAAGGCAGAACATTTTATTTTCTAGGCTTTGGTAAAAATAAAAGTGAGCAGGAGCCCTGTGAGCTCTGGGTCTATTGCTATCTCTCCCTCATGTGCCCACATCGATGTCCCCAAGTGTGATCAGACCAGTTCCATCAGGAGGGCATGGACAGACATCTGTACATGGCAGCCTGGCCCCACAGCCTGGTTGGAGCGTGCTGTGTGCCCCTCTCATGAGGGCAGCATGGCTGCAGTGGGGTACAGTGGGGATGGCCTTTGGGTACAGTGGGGATGGCCAAGGGATGGATGGTTTCCCAGGGACAACCAGGGAAAGGGTGAGGCTGGGCTTTGCTGGTGCTGGAGGCCAAAGAACAAGGCCAGCTGCCCACCGACGTGGCTGCCGCCGATTGGCGCCTGCTGGCCTCTAATCTCATTTTATGGCTGTTGATGGGCTGAATATCCTCCTTGTCCAAGAAGAGCAAACAGAGAATGAGGATGTGAGATAGGGCTTGGGACAGCTGGCATCAGTGCCTAGCTGTGATGGAGCGGGCACAGGTGGGTCCCACTGCTCGTGCTGTCCTCTCCCTCATCTTGTCATTGCCTATCTCCACCCCAGCAGCATCAGATATGGGGCAGCCCTCAAATCCCTGTCCAAAACAGCTCCTCCATCCCCAAACACATGAGGATATGCAGGTGGGGCTGGTTGAAGCAAGGCGAAGTCCTCTTGTGTGGAGGTGATGGAGGAGCAGAGGAGGGTTGGGGCAGATAGAGGGGCAGAGCAATGGGTTTTTTCCTGACCTTACATGGCCCAGTGCTGTGCCCTGCTGAGCGTGATATATGGCACAGAGGGGCATCAGTGGCTAAAACAGAACAGGGAGGCAATGGGAATGGAGCTGGTGCCGTAAGAGGAAAAGTGCTCGGATGGATGGGTCTCCTGTCCAAAGAGCAGTGTGTCAGTGGGCACTCAGGTGTCTGCAGAAAGCTGAGGGCCGCACAGAGGGAAGATGCTCTGCCACCGCCCTGGAGAAGCTCCCATTGACAGCATGAAATTCCAACCGATACCCTAATCAGGCGCCTGCTTGTTTGCACAGTGGGGTAAAAGTCCAGCAAGCTGTGGGCTGTGCCCTTGGGTTGCTGCTGCCTGTGTGTGCACAGGGAGCAGGCGCTGGCGGGAAGAGGCTATAAATGCACCCACACACCCAGCACCCCTTCCCCCAACACACACACACCCCTCGGCCCCCCTGACAAAATGCATCTGCTGCGTCCCCGCTCCCATGTCCTCCCCTGACTCTCTGCCATCTTTCTGGCAGCTCCGTGTCCCCGCTGGCTTTGGCACCCACACCTCCTGGCTGTGCCATACCCATGTTTTCACCCATGGTGGGTGACAGTCACTCATTTTTAGCACCTATGGCATCTGCCCGTGGAGTTGCACAGCCCCATATTGCACCATGGCCGTATGGGGATGCTGGGTGGCATGGACAGGGGACCCTGAGGGCTGTCTCCTTCAACCCTCTGTGCTTTCTGCCCATTCCTTCCCCTGTGCTCACACTGCCTGCTTGCACCCTCCTTGAAGAGAAATCTTGAAATAATCATCAAAATAAGGCCATGCACAGCAGGTGGCCGACAGCATGGCAGCCTCTGGCATGGCACAATTCCCAGCAGCGATGAACCAGAGCGCAGTGATGGCTGCTGCCTTCCCAGCATCCCATGGAGCAGAGCTGGGCACAGTCCCATCCTGCTGTTGGGTAACTCCCTGCCTGCCCCAGTGGAGGGCTGGGCTGTTTGTGTAGGGCTCGGTCCGTGCTGGTGATACAGGGCTGGGGCTGTACCACACGCTGCCAGCAGCCTCCCACCATGAGACACTTTTCTCTAGGTGGATCCCAAGGGAAAAAAAAAAAACCCAACGGGCATGTTCAGATCACACAGGCACGAAAAGCAAACAAAGCATCCCTGCCCCAGCAGGAAGGGTGAGGCTGGGACAGCACGCCATGCCATCCCAGGCAGCTCAGCACAGCATTCCCCACAGCATCCCAGGAGAGGGAGAAGCAGTGGATCACCTAGAGGGAAGTAAAAGCTTGGAGACTTCCCAAAAGCTATGTAAAAAGAAAAAGAAAAAAAAAAAAAAAGAGATGTTTGTTGGATGATGTATTTTGCTCCTTCCTCCTTTCCCGCTGGGAAACCCAGGTAAATGTTAGCTCTGAAAGACCCACTGTGCAATCTCGGAGGCAATTCATCAGAGCTGGGTTTTGCAGAAATGTATTTTCGTGCTCACAGTCTGATTCCTTTGGGGAAATTTTTACTCAAGTTCTTGGAGGACTGTAGGAACACGATTCCTGTTAGATAGCAGGGAGTTCTGGGGGTTTGGACCCAGCTCTGTCCCTCTGCATAGTTCCAGCATCACCTGCTCAGCCTTAAAGTGGTTGGGGACAAGTTTGGGTCAGGCTGGAGCACCACAAAGCAGAGGAAGGGGGCACGCACACACTGATGGGCACAGCATGGGGAAAGCAAAGCACAAGAAGGAAAGAGGCATTGCCCTGAGGCAGACAGCAGCTCTCCTGGTGGCCCCAGAGCATGTGAGATAGACCCCTCCTGCAGACCTGCTGGGGACATTACACACCACAGAAGGGGGAGGAATATACAGAGACCAGCTGCTTGCCTCCTCATCTGGGGTTTGACTGAGCACAAAGGGGAAAATTCCCAATCCCCTGAGCTCTGGGACTGTCAGATCCCACCAAACACTCAGAGTGAACACCCAAATTCTGGGGAGATGACCTGTCCCAGGATGACTCCAGCCCCCAACACTGAGCACTGATCCTGCCCAAAGGGACGGAGGGCTGCCTTGGGCTGGGGGCTCCAGCTGTGCCCTGCCTGGGGGGAAAATCAGTGCAGGGCTGGCCAGAAAGCTGCTGGGAGCTGCTGCTGCACTTGCCCTGCTGCCACCACCCCTTGGGACACGTGGGAGCCCCGCGTTCCCAGCAGAAGGGTGTCTGAGACCTGACGCATTCATGGCACACATAAAACAGCATCCTCTCCTCCTCGCTGCCCTGCTTGGGGCCGAGGCCCCGGGTCCCCCTCCAGCAGGGGTACGTTTGTCAGACAGCCCTCCTGCTGCCTGCCCAGAGCCGTCCCCTCCCTCCCTCCCCTCTCAGCGCGCAGCCAGCCTCAATTCCAGGCAGAGCTTTCTGCCAGGCTGTGCCCCCCCGTGCCCCCTACCTCCATCCACCCCGGCACCCCTCTCTGCCCGCCTGCTCTGCTCCCCCTTCTCCCTCCCTGCCTCCGTCTGCGGAGCGAGAGAACAAGTGTTGGAGCGGGGAGCGCATAGCAACAGGATTCTGGGATGAAGAAGATTCGGCAGCAGCAGCTCCGCAAGGTGAGAGCCGATGTGGGAGCGTGGGGACATCGCATGCCATCGCCCCGTGGGGTGCACGGCTGGGGGCACAGATTGCAGATCAGGCAGGGGGCATTTGGAGATGGGGGAGCTCATTTTGTAGGGACTTGGTGGAGGGATGCGTCCTCAGCCCCTGCCCGCAGGCAGGTGCTGCTGGCAGTGATCTGTGCCAGAGATGTCCGGGTGTGTGGGCACAAGGTGCTCAGTCCCACAGCTTGTGGGGATGCTGCCCCCTGATGCTGAGGGCTTGGGGGCTCCAGGTTCCCCTGTGGGATTGGGACACTGCTGGGCTGCTGCTTCCACACCCATGGTTGGGATTGTAGGGTCACAGGGGGCTCAGGTAGTGCTGGACCCTGAGCTCCCCTTGTGCCCTTTGGAGGCCAGCAGAGCTAGGAATCCTGCTGGGAGCACTTTGAGACACAGCTCTCACAGCTTCCCCATCCCAGACTCACCCTGCTTTGCTGCTTTGGGTCCCCATCTCCCCTTGCACCCGGGACAGAGCCCCTTCCAGTGCCTTTCCCACATGGGTCCAGGTGTTGCAGGGTGGCTGAGCAGCAATCCCAGCTCCCACGCTGCTGTTCCTGCATGTAGGCACTGCCTGGAGCACTCCTGGGCACTGCCCTTCATTTTTGCTCTTCCTGCTAACTGCAGGGTGAGGATGGCTCCAGCCTGTGCCCGGCCTCCAGCTGCAGGAATGAAAACCTCGAGAGTTTTGTCCACGACAGGAAATTCCTAGGATGCTGGGACATGATGTAAAAACCCAGTGCTGGCCTGGCTCAAGGTGGCAGCTCTCTGGTGGCCCTCTGCCTTGCTCCGTGCTGCTGGGAGGCAGCTCTGTCTTCTCCCATTTCCTACAAATCGCTTTTTCAGATCACTCAGAGGCTGCAAGATCCATTCAAAGTTCTCCTTGTCCCTCCAAAGCCTTTCTGAGACACATGAAGGAATGTCAGCGGTCCCGTTTAACATTTAGTCAGGAATTCATTTAGTCCCACAGCAATCAGCCTGAATGAAAAGCAGATGTCTCCAGAGTTATTTCCCCCATCTCCAGTGCTGCTCGGGGCCCTTCACCATCCCAACCACTCAGAGCCTAGGGTGGAGGGGGTGTCCTCTCAGGTGGCAGGATGCCATGCCTGACCCCGAGCTGGGGCGTCCCTGGAGCTGCTGGAACCACTCACACAGCCCCTGACCTCAGCAGCCCCTCCTCACCTGCATCCTCTTCCCATCTGCCAGCCAGGAGTTTCAAGCCTTTCTACCAGACGTGTGGAAATTCCTCCTTAATAGAGATCTTTCTCAGGCTCTAAGGATTTTTTGCTTTTGCGTAACAGTGTTCCTGCAAGAGCTGAGTGTGTTTGTTTTTTTCTATATGGGATTGCTTTTATGTTTCGGGGATTGTTTTGTGCAAGGGTGGGAGCCTGGCACTGGGATGTCCCCATGCCACCAGGTGCTGTGGGGCAGAGCCTCCTCGTGCCATGCCACAGCCCGACCCAGCACAGCCAGTGGGTTTGGTTTTTTTTCTGCAAGAGATTAACGAGCAATTCAAACTGATCTGGAGTGACTCACATGGCACAGACACGCTGTGCTCACGGCACAGAAATCTGCCTTTGGGTGACATTTCCCCAGGCAGACGCCATGGTTAGCACACAGAATGCTCAAGAAATCATGGACAAAACAACACCACGATGCCAAAAGTGTGAACTGAGGCAAAACGTGATGAAAAGTCAGCTTGGAGCTGGCTGGCTTCTCGCGGCTCCAGCTCCGTGCCTGCTGAGCTTTGGAGAGGTTTAAGTAAAGCAGTTTGCTGGTAATAATTAGCACAGGACAGTTTCATTGTGGAAGCCAGAATCTCAAACACTCCTTCTTCTTGGCTCCCTTTACTTTGCTGACCTCTTTGGGAGCATCTCCTGGTGCACGATGCACTGGTGCTGTGCTCAAGGATGGCAGTGCCAAGGGAGTGGATGGTCTCGGTCTGTCTGTAACCGGACTGAAAGATGGCAGCTCTGCGTGCACAACACCAGAGCAGAGCTGTGTCAGCCTCTGCTGGGAGAGGGAAGCCCTGTTATGGCAGAAGCTGAAAGAGAGCATGACTTCAACATAAATAAATAAATAAAAAGGGCTGAAAGAGAACCGCAGCATGCGATCTGCACCTGGCTCAGTGAGGTGTGCAGCTCTCTGTTGTTAGGGACAAAGGTGGTCTGGAATCCTTAAATACTGCTTTTTGCAATTGGTTTTCATTCGGATTATCAGCTCAGGCTTTGTGTGGTGGGTGAGGATCTGTGTGATGTGGATCTGTGGCTCACCTACCCTGTGCTCCCACTGGCCCACCTGGCAGAGACCTCAGTGAGCTCAGCTGGGGTCTCAGTGGGGGATGCTGAAGCACTGTCTGTCCACCATCTGCAAACACGGGTCACTGTGGGTCACTGGGTTAACTGGTGGGTACGGCCACGTTTGAGAGGAATTGCTAATTGGGAGAGCTCAGTTAAGGAGCTGCAGGAGGGCTGCCAGGTGGCAGTGGTGTTTTGTAGTGGTGGTATTATATTTAGGTTGTGGATTTACATTGCAGCCTGAAGCTTTTCCTGCAGCCTGTGCGCTGTGGTGGTGGCATACAGCAGGGATGGGCTTTTAGGGGTGGCTGCTGCTGCCAGGGTTGGGTTTTGATGCCAGCCCTTTGCTCAGGTGAGTGTCTCATGTTGGCTCTGGTGGGTGCACTTGGTGCTTGTGGGCAGGAGCAGGGTGAGAGCATGCAGCCGTCACAGAATGGCTCCTGGTCTCCATGGGAACTGGCAGCAGGATCAGCCCAGGCTGGCCAGAGAGGAGGAGAAAGATGAGGGGGAAGGGAGAGTGGCACCACGTACAGCACACTCTGCATCCCAGTGGTAAGTGGGACCCACAGCTCTGATCCCAACAAATCCACATCTGGTTCTGTGTGGTCTATGAACTCAGAGACGCAGAGATGGTTGTTTTTCCCTTTTGAGACTCCAGAAGAAGGGGGCTGTTCTGGCCTGGGAGTCCTTCTGCCCTGCTCCTGGTGTCCTGTCAGCAGGGACACCTCTATCTTGCTGGAGTTGAACCCAGTGCACCCCAGATGGAGAGCGCTCTTCCCATGCCATCCTCATGCCTGTGTTTTGGAAATGAGAAAACCTTATTGTGGCCCCTTGAGTTGATTTCTTGTGAAACCACCTTTCCCAGGGGGCTCTGGCTGTGTGGGTGGATTTGATCCCCTTTCAAAGGATGTCAGCTTGCTTTAAAGCCACGTGGGCTTGGTGATGCACAGAGAACTGCTAGAAAGTGGGCAAGCATCATCACTGTGACTTGGTGGTCATAAATTTATACCTCTCAGAGACCCTTCTCTCTCTTCTCTTGCTTTATCTCTTCCATACCTGGCTGCCCTCTCCTATTCCTGCACCCTCTCTCGCTCAGCCGGTGACACCCGAGCTCCTGGTGAGCCCCAGCAGCCAGGACGGGGACCTGGGCTCCCAGTGCCCAGAAGACAGAGGGAACTGGACAGGACGCCTGGATTTCCTTCTCTCCTGCATTGGGTACTGCGTGGGCCTGGGAAACGTCTGGAGGTTCCCCTACAGGGCTTACACCAATGGAGGAGGTACTCATGCATCCTTGCAGCCACGTTCCCATATCACTGAGTTGGGCAGGTTCCTGAATAGACACCCATTCCCCACCTCAGGGCTGAGGAGCAGAGGAGCAGTGATAACTGGAGAAGATCACAGTGTTTGTGAAAGACTTGAGAAAAAATTCTGTGCGTGTGGGCAAAGCAAAGCAAGGTGCGAATCACAGCCCTTCCTCTGCACTAGGGGCACATTGCCCTCTGGGATCTGTGGTGGGTGATAGTGTGGGGAGCTGCTGCTGCCCCTTTCTGCTGAGTTAATATTCTGGCCCCTTCCTGGGAAGGCAGTGGGAGGTTGTGGTAAGGATATTTTCCTTTTCTTAAGCAGGCTTTAGCTGTTCACTCCCCATTAATTTCAGAGTTGTTTTCCTTTTTGCTTCCTGTAGGAGCTTTCTTGGTTCCTTACTTCATCATGCTGGCCATCTGTGGGATACCCATCTTCTTCATGGAGCTGTCCCTCGGGCAGTTCTCCAGCCTGGGGCCACTTGCTGTCTGGAAGATCAGCCCTCTCTTTAAAGGTGCGTGAGTGAAACCTCGTTCCACAATCCTCAAAGGCTAAATGCTGGGGGAAAATGGAGCTGGCTGGGCTGCTGGGTCAGACATTTGGGTAACTGCAAGATATGTATGAGATCTACCCATCTTCAGAGTGAGTCTCTGCATGTCCTGATCAGCTCTAGAAATTATATAAAATTATATGAAAAACTGAGTCAGACAGTGTACAAAAAACAGCACCGAAGCTGAACAAGAGCTGTTAAAAAGGTAAGAACAAAGTGTTCAAAAGAAGGTCAGACCAAACACTCTCAACACTGAGCTGGAGTAAAATCCTCCTAAAAGAAGGTTGTAGTGATGTAGGGGCTGATCTCTTCTCTCAGGTAACTAGTGATAGGACGAGATGGAATGGCCTTGAGCTGCTCCAGGGGAGGTTCAGGTTGGATATTAGGAAACATTTCTTCTCAGAAGGAGTGGTGATGCAGTGGCACAGCTGCCCAGGGAGGTAGGGGGAGTCACTGTCCCTGGAGGTGTTTGAGAACCATGGAATGTGGCACTGAGGGATGTGGTTATGGGCAGGGTGGGATGGGTTGGGGTTGGACTTGGGGATCTTAAAGGTCCTTTCCAACCTTAATGATTCTATGATTGTATGGAATAGATCATCAATTCACATGGAAAGAGAGGTCAATAAAGGGGTTTCCCCAGCAGGTGAACCTCTGCCTTGGAGCCGGTTAACCATGTGACTGCTGAACCCCAGTGTCTGACCCTCGATGTGGATGCACTGTGCTCCAGAGAGATGGCTCACTCCTTCTTTACCCTCTCCTTCCTCCAGGCATTGGCATGGGCACGATCCTCATCGTCTCCCTGGTGGCCATTTACTACAATATGATCATTGCTTACGTTCTCTTCTACCTCTTTGCATCCCTCACAAGCGACTTGCCCTGGCAGCACTGTGGCAACTGGTGGAACACTGACCTGTGCCTGGATCACCGTGTCATCAAGGCGGGGAACACCACCCTCCCCGTCAACATCTCCAACACCGTCAGCCCCAGCGAGGAGTACTGGAGGTGAGGAGGAAGGACAAAGTGGGCACTCATACTGTGGGTGCAGTGATGAGCTCATTGTCAGCACTGGGTGATATCCCAGTTCAGCCACTGGCACTGTGTCTCTGGGCTGTGGGACGTGTCCATTACCAAGTGTTGCTTTGATGGCCTGGAAATGCTTCAGAAGGAAATGCATCCCACAGCTGGACTGGCCAGAGCTCTCAGCCAGCCCAGCTTCCCTCACAGCTCGTCAGTGCATTGTGGAGAAGTCCCACTGGCTGCTCACCAGCCCTTCTCCTTTCGCCCCTAGCCGCTACGTTCTGCACATCCAAGGGAGCTCTGGGATTGGGGATCCTGGGAGGATCCGCTGGAACCTGTGTCTGTGCCTGCTCCTTTCTTGGATCATTGTGTACCTGTGCATCTTGAAGGGAGTCAAATCCTCTGGCAAGGTAAGGGCTGGATGGTCTCTTCAGGGATCTACAGGGATGCTCTCCTGTGTCTGCTTTTCTCCTTGCATCGGGGGAAGTGAGATCCATAAACATTAGCTAGACACAGGCTATCTGAGGGTGGCTTGCACCAATGCCATTGGCCATGCTGCACCCCTGCTCTGCAGGGCGATGCTGGGTGACCCAGTGTCCCATTCCAGGATGTGTCATATGGGATGAGGTGCACTGCCCCAGCTCTACAGCCAGCTCTGCCCTCCCACAGGTCGTGTACTTCACTGCCACCTTCCCATACCTCATCCTGGTGATGCTGCTCATCCGTGGTGTGACACTGGAAGGGGCCTGGAAGGGAATCCGCTTTTACCTCACGCCCCAGTTTGACCACTTGCTGTCTTCCAAGGTGAGCAGGGCTTTCAGCAATTTGTCCAAGACACAAAAATGAATATTCTCTTGTCATCTCCAGCATGCAGCAGAGGCAGCTCCCATTCTTGGGAGTCTTTTCTGGCCAGCTTCAGGCCCCAGATTTTCCACCAGCCTCAAACCATTTCTATTCAGCAGCTTGTCTCTGCTCTACACTTTACCTGTGCTGTGTTTCCCACCCCTATCTCTCCAGGGGGTTTCCAAACCCTGACTCCCCTACGCTCTGTTTTCTCTCCAGGTGTGGATCGAAGCAGCCCTGCAGATTTTCTACTCCCTTGGGGTAGGCTTTGGGGGCCTCCTCACCTTTGCCTCGTACAACACCTTCCATCAGAACATCTACAGGTGGGAGCCTGATACCATCTCCTAAAAATCATAGGTGGGGAGCCACGAAAGTCTTGGCTGTTCCCCAGCACCCACTGCAGGCACAAGCAGAGAGGGGACTCTGGGTGCTGGGCTGATCCCCTCCACAGGGGAAAGCAAGCTTGGGAGAAACCCCACAGCGTGACCCATGTCATTAGATACAGGTTCTTTGTACCTCTGGAAAGTACCCAGTGAGGGAGGCCCTTGGGAGAGTCACATTACGGTGAAACCAGGGCTGGCAAGGACACCCCAGCACGGGGCTGCTATGTTCAGAGCATTTGCTTTCTCCTCTGTAGGGACACCTTCATAGTCACCCTGGGCAATGCCATCACCAGCATTTTGGCGGGGTTTGCCATCTTCTCCGTTTTGGGATACATGTCCCAGGAGCTCGGGGTCCCTGTCAACCAAGTGGCCAAAGCAGGTGAGGTCAAACAAGGACCCATTTTCCCAGACTCTCTGCCAGGGCACAGCAAGGAACCGGGAAGGGGAGGTGTGGGGCAGCTCCTTCATTCTCTGTAACACCTTCAGCTGGGATAGGGATGGTGGGAGACTCCCGCCTCATCCCACCCTACCCAGGCACAGGGATGGAAGGCAGCTGAGGGATGGATTTTCCAGGTCAGGAAAAGGAAAGAAGACTGTTTCAAGCCATGCAAATCTTAAGCAACATTAAGTGATGCCTAGCCATGGCATGAGCAAGAAACAGGCTAATTCTGTGCCTTGATGCCTCCTGCCCACCTTGCAGGGCTGTGGGCATGTCCCCATGCAGTGCCATGCTGGTTGGGCCTTCTTTCCTCCGTGCCCTGCTCTGTCACCCCTTTTTCACCCTGTTGTCCTCTGCCTCCCTAGGTCCTGGCCTGGCTTTTGTGGTGTACCCCCAGGCCATGACAATGCTCCCCCTTTCTCCATTCTGGTCTTTCCTCTTCTTCTTCATGCTGTTAACCTTGGGCCTGGATAGCCAGGTAAGGACAGAGCCCACCAAGCCAGCAGCAGTGCCAGGCAGCCCAGGGGCATCAGGGGATCCTCTTTTCCTTCCCATGCAGTTTGCCTTTATGGAGACTATCGTGACAGCAGTGACAGATGAATTTCCCTACTACCTGCGACCGAAGAAAGCTTTTTTCTCAGCTGTCATCTGCATTGGCCTCTTCCTGATGGGACTGATCCTCACAACAGAGGTAAGGTCAGGAGATGAATGTACTAGGGACTGGCCAGGGGCTCATTCTAGGAAGACAGAGACAAATATATTCATGTCAGCTAAAAAGGTGGGAAAGAGATGACTGATGGGACTGGGTTCCCTGGGGATGTGAAGTCCCATGGGGAGCAACACAGCATTACTGTCCTTGTACCAACCCCAGAAGAGAAGTGATGTCTCTCGAGGCTGCCATGTGGTGAGCATTATCTAACCCCACCAGTGGGAGGATGTAGATAGGAGTTTATTGGGGTGCTGGTCCCAGAGATGCTGCTCACTGTGCTTTGACTCCTCAGGGCGGGATGTACTGGCTGGTCCTGCTCGATGACTACAGTGCTGGCTTTGGTCTCATGGTAGTGGTGATCTCTACCTGTCTCGTGGTGACACGTGTCTATGGTAAGAGGGTCTGTCCCATGGGGGCATGGGGAAGAGCAGATATGACAAAGAGGGTGGGGTGGGGGTGACAAAGAGGTATTTGGAGGGAGCATGAGGGGAGCCAGCAGCCTCACAGTGCAGCATGAAGTATCACAGCTCCAAACTCATTTCTTCTTGTTTCTCCATCACTGGATTCACTTCCCAGAGATATCTTGGGACTGAGCCTGGTGCCTAGGCCAGCTGGGTCCTCCTTCCTGCATTTCCAGCTGGGAGGAGAGATGCTTCTTTGCTGTGATAGGAAACTCACTGCTCTTGCCACTCAGGTCCTGGGAAATGACAGCTGCTGAATTCTTGTCCCTGTCCCTCCTCTAGGCATGAAGAGGTTCTGCAGAGACATTCACATGATGCTGGGCTTCCAACCAGGGCCCTACTTCAGAGCCTGTTGGATGGTCCTGTCCCCAGCTACGATGATGGTAACCACTGGGCTAGATGGTGCTAGCATCCCTGGTGACCTCCCCTTGTCACAAGTTGCTCTACTGGCCTCTCACGGGACCCACTCTGGTTCTGCTGGGAGGTTTTCTTGTGCCTTGTTTAAGAACTCTGGTGAGCTCTGGGCTGACTTGGCTTTCCTTCTGCCCCACAGGCACTGCTGGTATACAACATCATCAAGTATCAGCCCTCTGAGTATGGCAGCTACCGCTTCCCTGCCTGGGCCGAGGCCCTGGGCATCCTCATGGGGCTCTGCTCCTGCCTGATGATTCCTGCGGGCATGCTCATGGCTGTGCTGCAAGAAGAAGGGACACTGTGGGAGGTAGGAGGCCCTGAAGCACCCCAAAAATGTGAGCAGTTGATCCTGAACCCCCGCCCATCATGTGTTATCTGGTGATTTGCTGCTGGTGGGATGCACGGAGTTCTGTCCCTTTCATGTGCTGGGTACAGACATGCAGGATTTTGCAACCATTTTGCAGTAGAAAAGGCAAAACAAGGAGGCAGTGGTGTGGAAAGGCTTTGCGCAGGGCTGACTGTAGCTGCTTGCAGCATCCCAGCCTGGTTTTTGCTTTGCTGCTCTCCCCTGGCTGGTATGAGCAGAGCTGCAGCTCTTGCTGCCCTCCCCAGGCTGCAGCCTTTGGAGGCAGGAGCCTTACCCTGGGCATAGTGACGTGGCCAGGAGCCTCTCTGATGGATACTAACCCATTACCCAGGGGTCTCTAATCCTATACCACGGGGCCATAGCCCTGCACTAACTCCCAGTCCCCACAGAACTTCCCCACCACCCCATGCAGACCAGCAGACTGCCCCAAAGCACTGCAGGGCAGTGAGACAGTGCTGCCTTCCCCAAATGCTTCAGGACGAGCTTTTGGCTCCTTCCCACCCACAGAGGGTCTCATCCCATCGAGGATATGAATGCCAGAAGGGAGCATAGCAGGTGCCATGCCACAGTGAGCACCCACATCCCTCTACCCATCCCTTCACAGCGCTTCCAGCAAGCCAGCCGTCCCACCATGGATTGGGGCCCATCACTGGAAGAGAACCGGACTGGTACCTACGTGGCCAGCCTGGCTGGCAGCCAGTCCCCCAAACCACTGATGGTCCACATGAGGAAATACGGGGGCATCACCAGCTATGAGAACACGGCCATCGAGGTGGACCGGGAGATTGAAGAGGAAGAGGAGGAGTCCATGATGTGAGGGGATGAGCCAATCCCCCCCTCCCTTTACACTTAGTCACTTTCAGCTCTCACAGGGCTGGGGAGGCTTTTGGGATCTGCTGGACCCCTCACCAGCACCCCGGCCCTGCCAGGGCAGAGATGCTGCCTGTCCTGTCACCCCCAAGGTGTTTGTGTTCAGTGTGGCAATCTGTGCAATAAGTCCATATGTTCGTGTGACAATGTCTGTGCAAGTGTCTGGGCTGCCCTAAGCCCTCGGTCCCAGCCCAGGGATGATTGGTGCAGAAGGAGGCAGCCCTCTGAGTTCGTGTGTTCTCTAACAATATGTGTTTAACTCCAGCAACCCATAAACAAATGTGAGAAAGGATTTTAATATCCTACATGCCCTGAGGAAGGTGCATGACAGTGCCCTTCAGGTACCCCAGCAAAACCAGGGTGCATTGGCATCCTGCTGAAATCTGACCTATAAATGAGCAGTCAGTAAGAGAAAGAAGGAAAAAAAAGTGCTTTATAAATAAACTGGCCTGGGACGGCCTGAGATTGTAGGGCCCTGCAGGGGCGGGGCTGGGGCAAGATGAAGAATGGGAAGAGGTTGGATCACTGGCTCCCTGTAAATGCAGGAGACCATGGGCAGGTCTCAACCGGACCCAGCACCAACGCATGTAAGTGTGGCTGCCCCAGGATGCCTCCTGCCTGGGCAGAGGAAGAAAGACAAGGTCACACTGTGTACATAAGGGCACATCCAAGGGGGTTCCAGGCACGTGGGGCACAGACCCCCGACGTATTGTCCAGTGCAACTCTGTTCTGCTCAGATAATCAAGAATAAACAGAAAAGTGAGGGCTTATGCCTGGATTATGCATGCAGCCCTTATGCACTGGGTTATTATCTCCAGGGCAAACCTGGCATGGAGCTTTTCTCTTCAGGGGAGAAACCAGCCACCCCTCCAGCAGCAGCCAGCAGCAATCTGCGCTGCTCCTCAGTGACCCTTCCCCAGCGGTGTGGGGGATTTAATTATATCCTTTGCACCTCTCAATCCGTGGGGATGTTCTCCAACATGTCCTTCTCCTGCTGCCGTCCTCCCCACGCTGGAGGCATGGAGCATACTCCAGCTTGCTTCCCAGCTGGCACTGACCTTTCTTCTTCTTCATCAGACCCCTTCCCTGGGGCCATGGGGCCCTGGCAGCACGACCATGCCACAAAGCACCTCCGTCCGCTGGCCCCTGGGTTAATCATTAGAGGCCGGCCATAAAAGTGTCGCTGATGGAAAGTTCAGGCTGTGGCGGCTGGGGAGTGGGGAGGGCCTGCCATAAACGTTTATGGCCCCAATGAATCCTCGCTCTAACCTTGACACTATTTGCTGAGCGGGAGGCCTTGGGAGGTCATGGTGCTGCCCAGCCACTGTGGTGTGTGGGCTGGGGGACCCCGGCCGGCCTGGCCCCACTGGGACACGGATAGGATGTGATGGAGCAGGTGGGCTCGAGCACTTCGTGGTGTCTCTGCTGGCTACCATGCACTGGAGGCATTCAGGACACCCTCACAGGCTCTGCAGATGGAGGATTTTGAAGCTGGCCACTCTGCTCCAGCCTTAGCATGCATGACTCCATGGGGTCCTGGCCACGGGGCCCACATTCCCCCAAGAATCCCACAGGCGCTTTGGCTGGGCTCACTGCTGCGTGGCGGTTGCAGGTGCAGTGTGAAGGACAGGGCAGGGACACACGCAGCACTGCATCCACCCCTACACCTCCATGCCTTCCACCCTCTGGGGAACACCCTGCTCTGCCACGCCATGACCTTGTAGCAACGCTTTTTGGCACGGAGTGACAAGAACACAGCCAAGGGGCACTGGTTGGCCTTGGAACAGGCATCTCCCCGCTTCCCCCCAGCACAGCCTTCTGCTGACACCTCGTGGGGCCACAGTACCACTGCAGGCCCGGAGCCCTGCCCTGCCAGGTCACCCCCAAGTTCTTCTTGCTGCTCAGAGCATCCCAGCACTGTGCTCCTGCCATCCTGCACTGGGGACAGCCAGGGCTGGGGGTGACATGAAGCTCTCAGGGTGAGCCCAGGCCACGCTGCTTTCGAGGGCAGCGATGGAGCGATGCAGACGGTCCGAGTCACTGCAGTGACGGAGAATCATCCGTTTCCATGCTCAGAAGTTGTCAGCTATTTATTGCACTTGAACACCAAGAATAAAACGGACAGTCGCCCTCCCGCCCCGCACCCGGTCCCCCTGCTGCCCTCCCCACGTATCGCATCCGAGTTGAGCAGTGATCGTTCTGTTCGCAGCCACAGGTTTTGAAAACAAAGGAAAAGGAAACTACACCAACCCTTCCCCTCCCCTCCCCTGGCATTGAGTGCCCACTGAACCCAACGTGGTAGCACCACTCGAAGGATTGAGCGAGCGTACAAAAAGAGAAAGGCTTCAGCTGCAACTGTACGGACTTACAGACACAGGGGAAGGGCAGCCACCCCTCCCCAGGGCCTGGTTTGTGTTGCTCGACAAAGCTTGCTATACTCTTAATTAGTACATATATTTTTCGCAGTCATCTTAAATAAATATTTCCATAGAGAATTCCTTTATGTATGTATATATATATATATATTTATATATATATTATATAAGAGAGATCTCTTTTTTTTTCTTAAACCACTGTTAATGTATTTTCCCTGCTTGTCCAAAAAAAAAAAAAAAAAAAAAAGTAATGTTACAAAAACCCTAAAATTGTGCAACAGTTAGAAAAAGGGGACAACAACTCAAAGAAGGAAGGAGCCACTCAATACAGCCCCCTCCATGCCCCCTCTTCTGGGCCTAAGGGCAGAAAGGACTGTCAGCTGAGGGTGGTGGCCTCTGGGGGACAGATGGCACAGAGGCCAATGTCCCCTGCTTTGATGTGCCCACAGCCTGTTCAAAATCCGAGTTTCCCCGTCTGGAACAAAAGGGCCTACACTTTTGGAAATGGGCAATGGGAAAGCCTTTGTCCAGCTAGCAGGAGTGTGTCATTTGCATCAAGAGAGTTCTGTAGAACATGAGAAGTGTCCCATGATGGAAGATCAAGGGTTAGCCTAGCTCCTGGGGTGATCAGAGGATTTGGTTGTGGGATTTTCTGCTGGCAGAGAGCTCTTGGTCCATGTGGTGTTTCCCAGCTGTCCATGAGCTCCAAGCGCTGCCAGCTCCATCCTCTGTGCCTCTATGGGGTCATAAACTGATTTTGGATGAAGGGAGAAGAGGCAAGTTTGTGGAGTTTGGTGCCTGGCAGATGGAGTATTTATTTGGGAAGGGGAGAGAGCTGTCCTGGCTGTCCTGAAGTAGGACATTAAGTGATCTCTGGCCTTGAGGATAATGGGGACAGAAGGCCCATGGCGGTAAACTCCAACCCAAGAAGGTAGCCTCATCCACACTGCATATCGGGGACATCTCCTGGACCTTGTCACCACTTGGTGACAAAACTGGGGGGATTGCTGAGACAGTACCAGATAGCATGCAATACTAAGTTGGTGCCAACAGCACGAACACTCTCTAGCAAGAACATCTGGTATAGGTGTAACTGCAGCATCCCTTGCTCTGCAAGCCAAAAAAAGGCTGTAACAGTTGATTATGTTGATTTTTTTAATTAAGTTTTCCTGCAAGTTCAGGCAAAATCAAGAAATGCAAAGGAAGACAGACAAGATTTTTTTCACCATGGCTACTAAAAGAAAAGATGTTGGTTTATCAGTGCTTGTTCAGAGATGCTCTGGGGATACAGAAACATGCTCTGGAGAACCAGGGCAAGGTGGGGAGAGAAACCAGGCAGAACAGACCTCTAAAGTGCAGGTGCTTAACGCTGCCAACTTGGGCAGGTTGGGAAGTTGGGTCTTCCTTGGTCAGGCTTTGGCTTGACAGGAAGACTAGAAAGAGTTGGAAACTCTAGTTCCCTTTGAAGAATTGGGAGCATTTTGGGTGTTGCAAAGACATCCAGGTGCCTCACAAAGAACCTGTCCCTGAAGAGATGGTGGTAGGGAAGCCTCAAGGAGGAGAAACCACCTCCAAAAAAAACAGCTCAAAGCCTCTCTGGTAACCAAGATGTTCTCAACTAGCAACCACCTAAAGTGGGCTCCCAGTAAAAGGTCACTGCATCTACACCACCATTCCATCTGTCAGACCCAACAACACAGCCCCTGTCCCAGCCCTTTCTCCAGCAGTAGCTGCTGGAGCAGCTATGCCATCAGGGCCCAAAGCTGTTGGCAGCTCCAAAACTAGGCTAAGCCCCTCAGCCTTCTCCTTTCTTGCCAGTTTCTTGCCAACACCAGTCTGCAATAAAGCTCTGACATCAGGAGGTGGACAAGACCCTTGCCCTGGCTGGCTTCAGAGCCAATGCTGGAGAGAAGGAGGGAGAACTGTGAAAGAGCTGAATCCTTCCTTTAAAAATGAAAATAATATATATTTGTCAGCACTACACAACTACAGGAAAAAACACGGGTCTGTGAAAACACCCCAACTCTACCTTAAAAGCTTATTCTCTCCCTGAATAGATGTCCCCACTCTGGGGGCAATTCTTGCAAGCCAACATAGCTCCATGGTCAACCAGCAGAGGTCCACCAAAGACAAGAGGACACATACTTGCATCTGAAGAGGACCTGTGAGATATCTTCCCAAAAAGACATCTCCTATACACAATGCCAGCAACAGTCACAGCCCCTGCACAGTGGGATGCAACAAAAACTTCTCACAGCCTCTTAATACCCCAACGGTTTGGATTTCTGCCCCTCCATCCAATAGGAAAATATTTTTGCAGTCTGCAAGGACACGGCTGCATTTGGCGAGGCAGCCACCCCTGCCAAGACAAAGAGCAAAGCATTCAAAACCACAGAAAAGGCAAAATGCACACCCAGAATTTACATGGAGAAAACAGTTCCTTTTTTTTTTTTCTTTTTTTTTTTTCCATGGATTTTTTTAATGTCCAAAACAAGTGTTTGGTTTTTGTGTTTTGTTTTTTTTTTGTTAATTTCTTCATTTTTCAACACACGCACCGTCTAGAAAGTTAAACGCCATGCAGATGAAGAGAGTGCAGCTAGAAAGTCCTCGGGGCAGCAGCACTGCAGGAGCCCCCTGTCAACGAGCAAAGGGCTTCCATTGGAAAAAGACAACAAGAAGCGGAAGCATTGCTGGAAAATCCACCGCCCTTGCGTCTCTCAGACCTCTACCTGATGGCAGAGGGGCAAGACCAAAACTCCCTGTCCTGGCCCTGCCTTCCATCCTAAAAACCAAACCCTGGTGGCTCAGAAGAGTCCCCTTCTGGGTTTGCCATGCAAGCGGTCCCCTGGGTACAGAAGCCTGGGGACGTTGTTGTCCCAGGGACATGGCTGCCCTGGGGACAGGGTGCCCTGGTGTCTTTGCCTGCTGGCAGCCCTGGTGGGAGTGGCGCGGTGTTGCAACCCCTCTCCAAATGTAAACGCAACGAAAAACAGCAACCCCCCAAAAACCCCCCCACCCCCTGACCCCAAACAGTTGAATGTTTCTAGTTATTACATAAAGATCCATTTCAGCAAATACTCAAAATCAAGTTACGAAATACACGGTAGGTTGTTTTCTTTTTCCTATAAAAAGGCATGCGCTGAAAGTAGAAGATAGCTAAAGGCTTGTTTGTTTCTTCAAAGCACAACCAGATTCTGCAGAGTTTTGTCACTAAAGCTTGCATTCCTCATCTTTGCTGGAAGGTGTCATGTGGGCAATGGTGTCTGTGTCTCCAATCAGTGGCCAGCTCGGCTACCTTGGCCTTGGTGCCATGGGGAGCTGCAGATGCTGCATGCGAGGGGCTGGGGGACAGGATCCAATGGGATGGGAGCAGGGTGTGGGACAGTTGTGTTGCCCCAAGCCCAACTGGGGCTGGGAGAGCTCTCTGGGCTGTGTCGGTGTGGTTATAAATAGTGGTCACCTTTCTCCTCTTTTTCCCCAGTTTTGTCAGTCCCTGCTCCCAGGAGAGAAGGGAAGAAGGAGGGAGAGCATCCTGGTAGCTTGCTGAGGCGCAAATCTACTTACCCTCCTGGGAAGAGAAAACACCAGGACACCTTTACTCACTCATCCACGCATTCCCCTCCTCACCCAAGATGCACAGAAGTTGAATTTTGCAAATGGTTTAAAACCCAGGTTCCCTGGCCAAGGCTTCTGGGATGTGTGAGCTCAGGGCAGCGGGGCAGGGACCTTGATAGCAGCAAGGCAAAATCCATCAGTGTGCGGAGGGTGTGCAGCACAGAGCAGCTCTCCACGACCTCCTCTTCTTTGGGGAGCCGTCAGCAGAAGTGGGGATGGAGGTGGATGATGAGTCCTATCCCAATTCGTGGGATGTAAGGGACTGCAGGGCTGTATGGGGGCCATGCAGCCCAGGGTGAAGGTTTTTTGCCACGGCAGGCATCAAGTGCTCAGATTTAGGTTCACATTTTTTCTTTTCTTCATTCATGCAAAAGGAGGGGGCCTGGTGAAAGGAGATGGAGATGGGATGCTTGAAAGTGCCATTGAGGCCGTTGCACGTGTGCAGTGAGAAGCGAGGGACTATTCCAGCAGGAACCAAGCAGCAGAGCCAACAGCCAAAGTCCTGTAGGTGAAGAGTTGGAGGGGTCTCCCCTGGCAGTCAGTCAGTGACAAACCCAGCACAGGCCTGACCACGCTTCAGCTGCAAAACACCAACGGGCGGAGCAGGATGTTGCTTCAGCCATCACTCCAGCACACCATCCCTCTCCCTCTGCCCTCTCGTGACCACTGCCCACCTCCTCCCCACCACAAATCCTACAGGTGTGCTCCTTGGGACAGGAACCCAACCCCATTTTCACCCCCTCCTCCCCCTCCACACCCCTTTCCGGGTCGCAGTCCCTGGAGGCTCACAGGGCTTACTGCGGTAGGACAGAGGGTGCGCCGGATCTGTGGAAGTGGACGATCTGCCATTTGCCATCCCGGCGGTGCCAGATGCGGGTCTCTTCAGACTGGGCAGTGCGGGGGATGCCCCCTGCGTCCACGTACTGCGTGATGCGGATGTAGGCGATGCAGGCGGACTCGTCTCCCATCAGGTGAATGTGGGGGTTCAGGATCGTCGTGTGCACAGGCTTGCTGTTTCGGGACCACACTGGAAAGGGGATAATTGGGGTGGCCTGAGGCAGGGGAAGGACTTTGGGTGGCTTCTCAATGTGGAAGGGGAGATCCTGGGGTTAGAAGACTGAGGACACAATGGGCTCAGGATGGGTGCATCTAGAGAGCTACAAGAGGTAACGGCCATAAGTTGCACCGGGTTGGATATTATGAAAATTTCTTCTTAGAAGGAGTGATGGTGCATTGGAATAGGCTGCACAGGGAGGTGGTGGAGTCACGATCCCTGGAGATGTGCTATAATTATGGAGATGTGGCACTGAGGCATGGTGGTCAGTGGGAACAGTGAGGGTGTGTTGGGGTTGGATTTGGTGATCTTAGAGGTCTTTTCCCAACTTAACGATTCTATGATTCTAACCAAACAGCTCTTTATTCACCGTCTGGGATCTTGCAGCCCAGCTAAAATGCTCCCAAAGCCACCCTTTCCCTCCTCTCTTCAGCAAGCTGTTGGAGGTAGGGACATAGCTGGGTGGTGGGAGGTGGGAAGGGTCCCTCAGGAGGCAAGGGGTCAGCTTACGGTTTTCAAAGTAGAATCGGTGGAAATCCAGGCCTTCCACGAGGTTCCCCAAAGCCTCAGGCTCGAAAGCAGTCATCCCAGGGTCACACATCTTCCTGGGGAGGTGGAAAGGAGAGGGAAGGGAGAGATCATCTCACTGTTTCCAGCAAGATAGTCTATCTTCAAGCAGAAGCCTGGCCTGGTCCTGCAGGAAGCCAACACACTGCTCCCAGCCCAACTTCAGCTGGATGCAGATCCCTCCATCACTCACCACCTCCCTTTAAATCTTCCTAAGTACTGCCGGCTTCTTTGTAAGAGATAAGAGAAAAGCAGCAGGGAAAAATGAATTCTCTCTGCTCTGCATCAAAATATCCCTGCTGCTGTCCTCTGGGGCAGGCAAGCAGACCTGCACTCACTCAGATGCACTAATTAAATAGGCCTTGGACACAGAAAGAGCGCATTCTGAGGAGCTTCAGCTCAGTAAGTAGAGAGCAGTTCTGCTTCCAAGCAGCCTGAGGCGGTCTGGGTGTAACGATACCACAGATGTAATGTTCCTTCTTCCACCATAAATCACACTCGCAGTTATTCATCTTTCTGAAAACCCAGAAAATTGGGCACATCCATGCTAATGAGATCAGAGAGATGTGGTCATCTCAGTGTGACAAATCATGGGGCTGGGAAACTGATGTCCCCTGTGTCTCTTGGATGGTGTCCACGTCCCTCTGCCACGTCACCCTGCCCTTGGCAGCAAAGTCCTTTGGCACTCGCCCAGGGATACTGAGCCTGGCCCAGAACTGAGCACACTCACGTGTAGGACTCGAAGTCACCGTTGCTTATTGCTTCAATCAGCTGCTCTGTCACCTTAATGATTTCTTGCTTCCGTACTGTTGGTTTAAAGAAAAATAAAAAATGAAAATTAAAAATTAAATGAAAAACTGTTTTGTTCATTTGTTTGTTTTTGCTGTGGCTATTGAAAAGACACATGAAAGCCATTTCTAATAGGAAGGAAGACTGCCCTGCACAGAGCATCAGTGGGAACCCCTGCCCTGGGAGGACACACATCCAACTAACACATCTGGCTAACTACTAGCTACTAGTACTGTAGTACTAACTACAACTAGCACATCCTGTGCTACGCCGACATCGCTTAGTTAAGCGACTTTGCAAATTAGCACTGGTAAATTATTCCCTGGGTTATTCTTAGAAAGCTGGTTCTGGCAGGTGGGCAAAAGAGATTTCCCCTGGAAGCTTTTCTCCGAGGGATGTTGGTCTCAAAGGAGTTCAGACCTCAGCAAGAATGCAGTAAGGGAAGGGTATCATCCATTTCCATTCTCGTGAGCCTTTTCTCCTTGCCAGCAGTGTTACAGATACACTGGTGGCGACCCACGGGTGAAGCCACCTATGCTGGCAGTGCACTCTTAAGGACCCCCAAGGCACCATTAGGGGCTGCTAGGCTGATGACCCTGGGGTACCCCCATACCTTTGGTGTCTTCATCCTCAATGGTGGTGTTGGTGCTCTCCGATGATTCCTGAGCAAAGAACAGAGAGGAGACAGCACGGTGAGCCCAGTCTTCTCCCCACGCCAGGAGGAGCTTGTGTGTCCGACAGCCCCCCGAGTCCGACCCCACAGCACTCAGCTGTGCGACTGAACGGCAGCCGAGGAAAACGCCGGCAGGTCCAACCCGTCCTCCACCACAGCTTGAGCGCAGCAGAGCTGGCCAAGCCCCCCAGGCCGTGTGCCAAGGGAACGTGGACTGGGCTGGGGAGGGTCTTGCAGGCCCGGCGCTGCCTGTCCTACTGACGCCTGCAGGGACACAGAGATGGGGCAGGTCCGGGGCAGCTCGGCAGGGTGCTAGGAGGGCAGGGGAAGGGCTGCGCAGGGGTGGAAGACACCATGTTGACTGTACGATAGAGAGAGATGTACAAATTAACAGCGAGGAGGAGCTGGGATGAGAAAGAGGGGACTGTGCAGGAGTGAGAGAGACCACACTGACCGCAGAGTAGGGAAAGAAATGTACAATACAACAGAGTGCTTCCAAGACCCACATGGACCACCGAAGGCTGAGACACAGCTCTTTCCATCAACAGCTGAGCACTAGACAGATTTTCGGGGGGGGGGGGGGGGGGTCTGACCCCCTCCCCATCTCTCTCCAGGAGCCCCATCAAGGCGACTCTGCTAGCGGAGCTAGAGCAATGGCTCAGCTAGCTCTTCCCAGCAGAGCCTTGCTGATGTATTACCCATAATACCCCGATGTAGGTTGGCAAGGTGTCCCATGACCATACAGTCCCCGCAGAGGCATGGAAGGTGTTTCTCCAAGGCTCCTTGGACCGATGCAGCCTGCAGACCTGAGTCAGGAGAACTGGGAGAAACGGCATGAGAACCCATCAGCAAGAACCAGGGCTGGCTTCCCACCAGCCGGTGGCCAGCAAGTGCCTGCACCAACCCTGTGAGTGGGGATTGTGGGTGATACGGCTTTGAGGATGTTCCCTCCAACCCCGGTGGCCCTTCTTCCCTACCCCGAGGTAACTTCCAAAAATGGGGGAAGGCTGGAACATGTGGAAAGGCCCAGCAATATCGGCATTGAGGAAGACGAAGGACACTCACCATTAACTGAACGCTGGAACTGGACTTTCTTTTCTGGAAAAACAAGGAGAAGAGATGGAACAGGAAGAGAGACAGAGTGAGAAAGGCAGAGAGCAGCACGAGAAAGGCAGCAGCTCCTGAGTCAGCCTTCATGGTCCTTGTGGAGGGGCAAGCAAAAGGCACAAGGCCAACTTGGTGCTTGCAGAAGGACGTGCCACCATGCTGCGGGGCCGTGCCAGCTCCCGCCCGCTGTGACCTCACAATCCCTGTTGTTGCTCACCCCAAGGACCTGCCTAACCCAAAGGTCTTACAGGAGTAGGTGACCCTTCTGTTGGCTTTGTGTTCAGGCCTCCAAGCCAACAGGAGCAACATGAGGTGCCTAAACTTTGCTCTGGCAGCTTCGCCACTTGCACAACCTTGTGCTTGGCTGTGAGCACCAAAATGAAGTTGTACAGACTCTACCCATGCGGATCACCAGTGTGGAGACACTCAATTGTCATCTTGGACCTAGACTTGTCTCCAGCACAGAGTTGGCTAGCTTAGAGCCAGCGTGGCTATCACTTCCTGACCCTGCAAGGCAGACACATCATAGGAAGCTGTCCTGGCACAGCTCTGCTGCTCTGAACCAAATTTCCTCCCAAGAGGCAGTCTTACACATCCACACATTCATCTCCATCCTTGACCACTACCACCAGGCTTTAAGGCTTTGAATAAGACCCCATTGCTGCATGTCTGCTTGCAATCCCAAACTACTTCTGGATCCTCCTTCCTTTCCATGCCAAGGACATGCATGCTGGCCTTTCTTCACCTCCAGCTCTCAGGGTACAAATCACATCTGGTGATAGGAAGCATCAGTGCAGGAATTAGGAGCTGCAGTGCCAAATAAGCAGCAGTTTTACCATCATATTTAACAAGGCACCATTTCTGCCTGTCCCATAGGGGGAAAAGAAGCATGCACTGTGCCAAACTCTTGGAAAAATCCATGCAGCAATACATTAGGGTGGATGAACAAGCTGCAGTAGGAAAACTAACATCCAAGACTAACATCTTTCCTCTTCACTTCCTAAATGGCTCCTGCCAGCATCATCGCTGAGTTTCCCCCAAACCGTGTTCTCTTTCACTGAGTCCTTTTTCACTCCTAACCCCTTCTTCCCTGGGACAACAGATGTCCCTGGGGCAGGACAAGCTGCTGTGCTTCAGGAGAATCCTCAGGGGGACGTGCAGCTCCCAGCCTCTGCTAACCAAGGACAGGACACGGGGCAGTAAACTGCAGAAATTTCAGACGCAACAGAATGCAACACAAAGCAGTGACTGCATCGAGTCGGGACATACAGTAACAGGATGCAACATGGGGCAGTGAGCTCATTAATTTTGGACGGGACAGGATGCGACACGGGGCAGTGATTTCATTAGTTTACGATGTGACGAGATGGGACACTACACAGGGCAGTGAAGGTATCATGGCTGCTGGGACCAGAACACCTCCTGGAGACACCAGAACAGGGGCGGAGAGGAATTTGATCCTGGGAGCGCCTTTGTAGGGGAAACCTCCTTGGGAGGGTGCTTTGGGCTCTCCAAGCCTGGGCTAGCACCCTCCTGGTGCCTCAGGCTGTCCCAGGTGGTGTCTCCAGGTGCAGGCAACTCTTCCGACGACAAATCATGCTGCGTGGCCTGGCCCCCAGCCCTCTCCCCACCTGCCCACCCACCCATGCAGGATTCCAGCTCCCTGCCTCACTTTCCCAGTGAGATGGAAGGAAGTGACAAGCTCCCAGCAATGCCCTGCTGTATGCCAGGTGTCTGTGGTGGGCCACCAAAGCTTTGGCCGCAGCAGCCAGCTTCCCAGGCTAACATTCACCCTCAGACTACTTGCAAAGCCAAGAGGGATCTCTGTTAGGAAGCTGGACCAGCAAATAGTCTTCTATCACGGCACCTAGAGATGAAATCAAGGCAATTCCTTTCTGCTGGAAAACACAATTCAGGGCTGTGCATGGTGATGCCTCTCCAGCCACTAATACTTTAAAAAGCATCTCCTGGTTGCAGTCAGCTATGCTCCAGCAACTCGTACTCTGGCACCTCTATGTGGGACTGCAGCTCAGGTGTTTGCAGAAGTAGCAGACGAGGGCTGGCAGGCAGCTTGCTGGGACTCCCGTGGGGCTGTGCAAAGCCAGCAGTCCTGTCCTGGGATTGACATCCCACTGCTCAAGGCAGTTTCCTCTCATGGCAATGCAGTCCATCAGCTTCATGTTGCAGAACAATATCGTGCAGCCAGAATGTTTGATGCTGTGGAGCTGCGTGCAGATTTTGTGTGGTCTCAAACCTTTCAGGTTTGGCATGCCGCGGCCACTTGGTACAATGAGAGGGGAGCAAAAAGCCATCCCAGCCCTTTTGGGCAAAGGAAGAAACCAGCTGAGCACACTGCTCTTCCAAACCCTGCTACTCTCACAGCCCCGTCGCAGGGTCCCTGCAAAAGGACCAGTGGAAGAAAAGAATCTGTGCTGCAGTCGGAGTCCCAGAGCTCTGCCTCACACCTTGCATCCCTGCACTAGAGCAGAGGAATGTGATCATGCAAGTTCTCCACTGCTGAGCCATAGTCTGTGTCCAAAAGGACAAGAGAGAGACTTTAGCATGGGCCAATCTTCCTGCAGCCCTCCAAGCACCAGCTCGTTCCCAGCATATCGCCAAGTCAGAGTGCTCGTATTTTCTGTTTACAGCGAGCACAGGAGATGGGAATGGGATGAGAGGGTTAAACACCTCCACGTACCATTGTGGGGACAGGATGGTGCTGGGGGACCCTGGAGCAGCAGGACTGCACTGGGGTGCATGAGCCCACCACCAGCCTGAAGCCTCAGCTCTGGGTTGCAAAGCCACCTCCGTGGCCCCTTTCCCCCCACTCCATAGCGTGGAACGAGCATGATTTTGGGGCAACGAAGCAGCGGCAAGACCCCACCATGCTCCCTTGCTGCTGGCAGCAGCACCAACCCCTTCCCTCACCACGCTGAAAAGCTGCCGCGGTGGCCCAGGAACATGCTGGTGGCCCGGGGACACACCAGGAAAGCTGTGCCAACAACTACCCTTCAAAGCACAGGGTGTCACAGGGAGCACTGGCATAGCACCAGGACCCCACAGCCAGCACCGGGGAGCGGAGAGTCAGGCGGGAGGGGGCTTACCTTCACGCCGTCATTCTTCTTGTTGCCACCACTTTTGCCTCCTGGAGAGAGGAGGAAGGAGGTGAGCAGAGCCAGGCAGGGCACCAGGACCAGGAGGCCAAGGATCAGCAGCATGATGCCGGGCAGCAGAGCCGTGTGGTGGCTCTCGTCCTCTCGCAGCCCCTCCAGCACAACCCTGTGAGCTCAGGGATGACCTCGCCAGCACCGGCCCGTCCCACCAGAGTGGCTCTCCATGAGCGTCCCCGAACGTCACGGCGAGGCGGTGGGGTGCCCCATAGGGAGCCCTCTGGCCTCGGGTGCTGTCGGCACGGCGCTGGAATGGGCCGCCCGCCTGCCGCCCCTCTAATTTTAGCCCCATGCTGCTGGGATCATGTGCTCCCGGCCCGCCGGCCCGACAGCTGCAGCCCACATTTTGACAATGATGAAAAGCAGATGCCTTTCCCGTGCCCACCTCCGGCTGCTGGCCAAGCTCCAGACCCCTGGGCTGCACCAGGGACCCCACATCCTGGGGTGCCTGTGGGAGCAGTCCCATGCTGATCCTGTTGCCTGCTGGGGTGGGCAGGGGGTACAGGCAACCCCTGGGCTGTGTGGGATGGGAAGCGCTAGGAGAGAAGCTTTTGGGTTTCCTGCTCTTTGATGCTTTGCGCCTTCTGTAACCGGATCCACGCCAGCTGCTGGACTCCTCCAACCCTGCACACGCTGCCCACAAGTGCTAAATATGTCAGCATGATCCCCCCACACCTCCCCATGACAAATGCTGATACCAATCCTGGCTGTGGCCATTAGCACGGCTCCTGGCTGTGCCAGCTGCCCCCAGCTCCGCCTGCCCACCCCAAAACCCAGCTCCTGGGGTGTCTCAGCAAAGCACTCCAAAATTCCCATTTAAAACCAAGACATGCTGTGCTGAGAAACCTGCAGACTGCCATGCTCTGTCCCTGCTCCTGCCTCTCAGTGCAGCCCTGGGGATACAGTGATGTGGGAAGGGAGCAGCATCGCTGCAGGGTCAGCACCTCAAGGTGGGTGAGGTAGGGGGATCCTGCACTGCTGGGGCACCTGGAGGCTCATCCAATGCCTGTTCTGTGCAGAGGATCCAAATCACAAACATCTCCAGGGGGCAGAGCCCAAAAGCACCACCGCCCTGGAGCACCAGGCTGGGCTGCAGCCTCAGCCACACTGTATCTGGGGTGAAGCCCAGGTGCCCCCCAGCTCTGCACCAAGGAGAGGAACCCGGGGACGGCACCTACCGGAGAAGTTCCTGGTGGCCAGCATGGTGGTGAGGATGGCTCCCTGCAACACACAGAAGGCAGAAAGGAAGGGAGTGTGCAGGGCCACCAGGTCCCCATGCTCCCTGTTTGTCACCTGTCCCCCGCACCCCTTGCTGGAAGGAAACTGGCCCACGGGCTGACCCAACCCCTTATCCCTGTCACCAGGGCATTGGGTTGCAGGCTCCGAATCTTCCCTCCGAGATTAAAGAGATATTCAATAACCTGGGGCACATTTTGGTCCTATTCTTTGCTGGCTGGGGCCGGCAGCTGGTGGCAAGGGGCAGCAGAAATGGATGTGATTGCAATGAAAGGGATGGGGATTTTTCACGGTAGCCACCCATAGAGCAACACTGCAAAATAACACCCGCAAAAATGCTGCCCCTTCTCTGTCTGACTCTACTAACTAGTTGCTCAGCGTGTAATGAGATTACTTAGGACTAATTGCCTGCAGTAATGGATTACCATTTTGAAGTGCATGCCTGAACTAATTCGATTACTTGTCTGGCTGAAAAGTAATAACAGTTCATAGCCAGTTTCTTTTCTTGATAATCATGTTAGTAGCCTGCAGCTGCCCTGCTCTGTGCCACACTGTGTTCAGCCTGGAATACTGTGGCTCTGTCTTGTGCAGATCCACACAAATCCTGACCCTCCCCACTCAGTGACCAGCCCCCACAGACCCCACGAAGCATTCTCCACCAGCCTGGGGAGGACAGTGTGCAAATTACCTTTAGCTTTCTCCGGGCATTGAACTTCTTCAGGCAATCCACCGTCTCCTGTCTATGCATGCACGAGGCCACGGTGGCACGGTGCTGGGAGGAGAGAGAGCTGGTTCAGGGCACACGTGTGCGGGATCCCAATGCAAACCCCGGTGCCCCCACAGCTCAGGTCCCTCACCGATATCCAGGGGTGCTTCAGAGCCTCTGCTGCCGTGATGCGCTTGGACGGGTTGATGGTCAGCATCTTGTTGATGAGATCTTTCGCTTCGGGAGTGACGGTGTCCCACTCAGGGGAGGGGAACTGCCAACAGAGGGATTGGGTGAGGAGCAGCAGTCCTTGGTGATAGGGCTGGCTCTCCTCCAGCCCCAGGCAGGAGCAGGCAGAGGGACTCATGGTAGCAAATGGGAAGAGCTGTCAGTTGGAGAGCAGGGCTGGAGAGAGGATAAGCCCCAGGATGAGACCCATCTGTTCTGCAAAGTGGATTGAAAGGTGCCAGTGTGTGCACCTGGGCACGGCATCTCAGTCAGCCCTCTGCAACCAGGGCAGGGGAAGGAAACTCATTCCCATCTGACTCATCCCAGTCACTCTTCTGGAGCAGCAGACTATAATGAGGGGACAGCAGGAGGAAGGGGTGACAGTGGGGGGGACAGCAAGAGAAATGCACTCACGTCATAGGCCCCGGCCTTGATCTGCTGGTAGAGGCGGTGCTGGTCTTCATCCCAGAAGGGCGGGTACCCGACCAGCAGGATGTAGAGGATGACACCTGTGCAGGAGGAGACATGGGGTCAGCAGGTGAGTGAGAGGCACTGCGCTGCTGGATGCGTGAGCAGATCCATGCTAGGGATCAGCCCAAGTCAGGGAGAGAAACTGAGAACATTCTGGAGATTGACTCCCCTTACCACAAGCCCAGAGGTCCACGGCTTTGCCATAGGGATCCTTGCGGAGCACCTCAGGAGAGAGATATCCCGGAGTGCCGGCAAAACCTGCGACAGAGAGCCCATCATACACCCTGCATGCTCCCAGCATCCCCATGCAGTTGGCTTAGGGGTGTTCAGTCCTTCAAGGCCATCCCTGGGGGTGCTCAGTCCTCCAGCCTGATACCATCAGCCCAGCCTAAGCTGTGCCCGGTGGATAACCCACTGTGCACTCACCAAACCAGGCTTGCTGGTCTCCCTCCACCTCAATGGCAAGGCCAAAGTCAGCCAGCTTGACAGCAGCTCCCTTCAGCTTGGAGGCCAGCAGCAGGTTCTCAGGCTGCAGAAGGAGGAGAGGGTGTCAGAGGGGATCTATGGGCTCTTCCAAACCCAGCTGGAGGAAGGATGGATGTGGCCACACCCTCCCACAGACCCATCCCTGCAACCCATACCTTCAGGTCCCGATGGACCACCCCCATCTGGTGGCAGTGCAGGACTGCTTCCAGGATCTGCTGGATGCAGTGGCTGCAAAGAGAGGAGAAATCTCACACCAGTGCCTTAGTCACATTCACATGGCTGCATCTCACGCCCCTGCCCTTCTCCCCATCACCACATCCCACTGCTTCACGATGTCTCTCTCCACCACATGTCACATGATGGTGGTGACCCAACTGCTGGCCACCAACAGGTGAGCACAGAGCTGGCACCAGGAGCTGGAGACTGATGCTGAGGTCACAGTGCCAGCCCAGGTTTGGTCTCTAAAGGAGAACAGAGCAGCTGTGCCCACTGGCCATGCAGCTGATGCTCCAGTCCCATTTTCCCAGCCCTGTCTAACGTGAGTGGCTCTCGTTGTGTCCGTTTGCTTTATGTCAAGTTCATTAAACTCCAGCCCTACTGCGTGCATGGAGAAAGGAAGGGAAAAAGAATGAGGCAATGATAACTTTTGTTCCAAAACAGCTGTCTGCGAGGCAGGTCTTTATTTACATTTATGCTATTTGTATGACGCTAATAAGAGGATGCGTTGGAAGTGGATTCTGTGTAAGCAATCCATTAATTAAAGCTGCTTTTTGTCTAGAAATAAGGGATAGAAGTACCCAGCAACCCCTTGGGTATTTGTATGGACTATGCCCTACACACGGGGCAAAGCCAAGAGGCACAGAGATACCTGGAGACTGCACCCTCAGCCATCCTGCCCCAGACAACCCTCCTTCGGTGAATGTCAGAGCAAGAGCTTGTACTGCAGAAAGCAGAGTGCATAGAGCCCTGGGAAGCTGTGGGGACGTGGGACACTTCTCATCCTTCCCTGCCCAGATCCTTGCTCACCTGGCATCCGCTTCACTGTAGTATTCTCTGGCCACGATGTCCTCAAACAGCTCCCCACCAGTGACCCTGGGACAGAACCGAGGGGTCACACTGGGCATGCAGCAGGGCTGGGGCTGTTCACAGCATGCTCAGCCCTAGTAACCCCCCCAGATATGTTGCCATGCACAAGGTAGTGGGGCAGGGATGGATTGTCATCTGCCTGGCACAGAATAGGATGTGATGGGATATGGGATGGAGAGAACTGATGATGATCAAGTCCAGCTGCCAACTTTAGGGTCACCAAGCCTGGCAGTTCCCTCTCCATGCAGAGAAGAACTCCAAGGCAGCCCAAAGAAGGGCACGGATGAGATGGGAGAGGCCATGGGGCACACTGCCTTGGGGGGAGCATGCAGAGGATTGGAAGATGAGTTTAAATGACACTCACAGGTCAAATATCAGGTAGTGGTGACCCTCTTCAGAGATGCTGTCATGGAGCCTCACTGTGGCAGAGACAGGAGGTTATGGGGTGCCTGGCTCCTTCCATGCTGCCTGGAGAGCCTGGGCACCCATTGGCAGAGCAGGGATACCTGCTGGGAGCTCATCCTCCCCCGCTGCCACTGGCTGGCAGGAGACTCACTCAGCCAAGGGCCTCCGTGAGCCACGGCTCAGAAGTCACATCTAAACTGGGGACAGCCAGGGGTTGGCTGAACTCCCAATTCAGGTCAGGAAAGTGCCAAGCTGCCAACCCAGCCCTGACTCTGACCTGACTCTGTAGTTATTTTTTCCCTCCTGTTCATGACCTTCCTTCTCTCCTTGGGAGCACTCCTGCTGGGGATGCCCAGGAATCATCACGGGAAGAGATTCCCTGAGCAGAAGAGCTCTGTCCCATCCCCCTGCCTGGCTCCTCGCCCTGCTCCAAGGGATGCCCTGCGAGAGCACGTTGCCCTTCAGCAAAGTTCCCACAGCTCAGCAGTCAGACACATAGCAAAGGTGCAGAAATAGGTGGGACAGAGTCTGGTGTGCAAGTCACAGTCTGGCATCGTCTGCCCACATCTCACCTCACTCTGATTTCTCTGGAGCTGTGTGTGTTTAACCCTTTCTCACTGCTCACCTGATACCACTTTCAGCCCATTTCTCCACAGTACACCAGCTGTGCCCTGAGTGGAAACATCCCTCTTGGGCTGTGAATGTTGCTGTAAATGATACAAATCCCATTCCCTGCTCCTTCTTCCCTATGGATGGACTCCACTCTCCCACACTCCATCACCTGTATTTGCTCAGCACTTCTCTCCAACACATAATCTCAGCTTTTCTGCCTCCCTCTGTTGAAAGAATCACATTTCCTCCTGTTTCATCTCATCTGAGAAGGATGTGGGGGGATATTGTGCTGGGATCTTGCTGAATCCAACCGTGTTCAAAAGGGGATTAGGCAAATTCGTTGCGGATGGGGCGGTGTAACTGCAAGCAGATGGTCCGGATACATCCCCTGCTTGGGGAAGTCCCAGCTCCCGTGGCTGCCAGGAGCCAAGGGTATAATGAGGAGCAGCTGCTCTAAGTATATGCGAGAATCTGCTGCTGGCCATAGGCTGAGCACAGCGGCAGCATCAAACTGCTCCGTGCTCAGTGCCAAGAGCTTTGCACACAGCATTGGTACCCACAGTCACAGGGTGGTGGGTGCTCAGAGCTCAAGCTCCAGGACTGGGTGTAGCCAGAATGTCCTGCTCTAGCAAGCCTCCACGGTAATGCAACCTGGTGAAACTGCACTGTTCCTTGCCGAGTGCTGTGCCACAGGGCTGCGGGTGCAGCTGCTTGGTGCAGCCCCTAATGCATGCATGGTGCAAAGCAGAAGCTGGTGCCCGCAGGTTCACGTCTGTGCAAGCCCCATCTGCACAGCCCAGCGTTCCTATGGGAGAAGAGTGCTGGGGAAGCACTGTGGGAAATCGGAGAGAGCTGCACGGCCCCTCGGTGATCACAGCATTCCAGTTTCCCCATGCCCCCGACGGCACCGGCTCTTCTCCCTCTGCTCTCTTCTTACCCCCAGATGCCTTCCATAGGGCTGCAGAATCCCCCTGGGATCTGCATGTCCCACGCTGCTGCAAGGGGACAGCTACTTTGTCCCCCTACCAGCCCTGGACACAGGCAGCCTGCATCAGCATCACTGTCGAGGCTAAGCTTGGGGATTTTTTGCTGCAATTTTCCCCCCTCCCTTCTCTCTCCTCCTGGCCTATTTTTGTCTTTTGCAGGGGCTCAGGAGTTTTCCTGAAACAGCTTTTCCGAAGGAGGCTACTCTCAGATGGACGGCCGGTGGGAAAGTCTTCGCTTCCCCCCCGCCATCGCCTCTCCCACGCCGCACTCTGCTGCTGCTCGGAGCTGGAGCCGCTTTTTGGAGCATGCAGAGGAACACAGCATCCGAGGAGTAAAAATAGTCCCCATGCAGCCCCGCTCCTCCCGCAGGGACGTGCAGCCAACTGGGTTAGTTGGGACCTACTTAGATCCCCCCTGTGCTTAGTGGGGGCCTTTCTGTGCATGACCCCATTTGGAGAAGCTTCTCCCTGGTGAGGAAGAGGACGGAGCCCCGGTGCCCACCCCGCAGCCCCACATTAGGGGTGGTGGGGATGGGGCAGGCAGTGGTGTGGGGTGAGCTTACCAATGTTGGGGTGCTTCAGGAGGCGGCAGATCCGAGCCTCTCGTTCCAGCTTCTGATGGTCTGAAAGAGATAATGGCCCCAAATTAGGGTCTGCTTCCATGCCATAACTGCTTGCTGTCCCCTCCTGCACTATGCCCCACTGTGACCAGCAGCCGTCCCACACAGGTGCTGCATCACTGCAGCCCTGTCTTGGAGACATTTGGTGATAGCAGGAACTCAGCACTGGGAGAGGTGAGGATATAATTAGGGTCGCTGTTTCTCGGCACCGTTGCTGCTACCTTGTGAGTTCACACCCCGCTGTCTCTCACTGCATCAAACCAAATCTGCAACCACTGAGATGTGGGGCAGCCCACTCTGCCTTTAACATGCCTTGGGGGATACTTCCCCTTTCAGAAACCCTTCTTGGGTTTGCTTTTCCTCCACCGGAGACCACATCTGCATGTGGAGAGGGGGAGCGTGTGGCTTAGGCTGTTCTTTCCGCAGCCAAAGTCTACTGTGAGAAGAGGATGGAGGTGTGGGGGGAAAGCGCTTCTCCAGGAGACAGGGGAGCTGCTTTCTGCCCCAGCCACACGGTGACATCGGGCAAGTCACCTTTCCCTGCTCTCTGCCTCAGTTTCCCCATCTGCAGAGATTGGTACTAACCAGCCAAGGGAAAGTGCAGCATTGCTGCTTTCCAGCAAAGCAAAGTGGTTTGCTGAGAAGAAGACAATGGTCACAGAAAGGAGGTGGGGTCAGCAGGGAGGACCCAGCTGCACCTGGCCACAGGTCTGTCTCCCCCACAAATCCAACTGCAGTCTGCACCCAAAAATCATTTATCCTCCTTAATCTGTAGTTTCTCTCCTGCTGGCTCCTCGTTTTGGTAGCCAGGGATGCCCGAAGGCACCCCGGGGTGTCCTGCAGCACCACTCCACCCTGCACACCTCTCCTCCTGACCTTCCACAGCTGAAGGCATATCTCAATGGCACACAGCACTGTGAGATACATCCCTGTGGGGCACATTCTCATGGGAAATATCTTCATGGGATATGTTCCCGTGGGCCATCAGCCCAATGTGTCCCTCTGGGAACAGCTTGCAGCCCAGGGAATGGCCAATCCCATGCCACAGCACTGCACAATGGGGGAGAGCACAGGTCTGTTACCACCAGAAGCCACTGTTTCCAACCAGAAGAGCAGCTAAAATAACCCTGAGGCTCTCTCCAGCCGACAGATGGTGGAAACCTGAGGAGAGGATGGAGAGCAGCAAGCTGTGGGGGATTTCCACCTCCAAACAGGGGTTTGGAGCTGAGCTTCCCAGTTAGGTGTCAGCGCCGCACTGCTTTGGCATGTGCTGGTTTGATTTGAGGTCAGACAGCAGTTTGTCACCATTTTCTGTGCTTCATTTTTGCTTTCAGAGGTGAGTGGTGGCGTCAGAGAGAGCAGCAGGGGCAGGGAATTAATTACAGCCTCGCAGCAGGGCTCCCACTGGCAACGTCTGTGCATTTAATGGCCATCCATGGAGGAGCTCGGGATGGACCACAGTGAGGATGGGGTGGGACAAAGGTCTTCCCTGCCACCAAACCATGCCTTGAGCACCCCCAGCACCTACCTCGGGCAGACAGCTTCTTGGTGTTGATGATTTTGGCTGCATACTCTTGTCCTGCCAACACCTTCACACATCTCCGGACAATGGAGAAAGCACCCCTAGGAAGACAAGGAGCAGAGGGAGGTGAAGGGCTCAGCGTGGGCAAGGACACAGCTCAGTCCTAATGTGCTGGGGAGCAGTGGTGGGGATGGGATGGGGTTGGATGGGATGGGATAGAATGAGATGGGATGGTGTGGGGTGGGATGGCATGGCATGGGTATCAAATGAGGAAGGGCTTTTGAGAGTTGGGGGAAGCAAAGTGAGTAGACCCTGGCACTGCTGTCCCTGGGGACATGGGAAGGCAGAGATAGCCCCGGGGATGGCTGCAGGATTCACCCCTCAGTGCTCTCTTCTCCCTTCCAGCTCTGCTTTACCCAACTACAGGCAGAAAAAGGGCAGAGATTTACCAGGAGCTCCTTGGGGACGCTGGGAATGGACATAGCTGTTGCACAGCACTCAACCACTTCACTCCATGCGTATGAGTGCCTTTGCCTGCTTCAGACCTCACAATCACTGCAGCAATTTGCAGAACCAGCTATGAGCACTCATCATGGCTGCAGGCGACCGGTGCAAGGCCCCTGTGGCTGCAAACTCACTGCTGCAGCAGCACACTGCCCTGCTGAGCACAACCTTTGTACCAGGCTCCCTTTGCTGCCAAACCCCTCCGATCGCTGAAATAACAACTATCAAAAGCAATGCCACCTCCTGCTCCATCTTCCCCCGCTCCTGCTCCATGGCGAGGAATAAAAGGCCGCAGCTCGCGAGCACGCTGCCAAGCAGCAGTGGATAATTGATTGTAGTGGTGGAGGTGGGTGGAGATGGGCAATTTGGGGCTGAGTGAGATCTTTAGCAGAGCAGGCGAGCAGTGGGGTGCAGGAGCCCCGGCAGAGTTGCCAGCCTGTGCAGCATCACCTGCGGCACGTGTCAGAGCAGAGCTGAGGAGGAGAAGGAGTGGAAGGAGCTTGATGCTCCCCATCCTGCAGTTTGATCCTGGCCTCTGGAATAGCTGGGCTGTTCCTATTCCCACAGCCTGGAGGGGTTTGATTGGAAAGGGGGTAAGAAATGCTTCTTATTCCGCTTGCCATGGTGAGGAGGTTGGAGCTGTGCTGGCCCCAGTTCTGCTCACTCTCCCACTGAGAGCCCCATGAGCTCCAGGTGTGGAGGCTCCTTCCCTCCCTGTGACCCATCTTTGCTCTTTTCCTAAAGATTCCCCTTTGCTTTGTGGCAATGCAGTGATGCTCACAGCAGAGAGGACCCAGGTACTCAGCCCAGCTCCAAACCCACTGCAGGGCTCTGCTGCATGATCCTACTGTAGGGCTGGAGGGATGTGGGTGCCCCAAAGCTGGGCCAGAGGCTGGAGGTGCAGGTCTGGGCTATGTCCACACCCCTGGTTAGCAAGAGGGTAACAATAGTCCCTTGTTCTGCATTACTCCTGGATATTCTCAGCCACGAAGGTCCAAGCACTCACAGCTACTCACCCATTCATTTGAGCCCAACCGAGCTATGGGATTAGGGACAGATGCAGTGCAAAGGCACAGGTTGCACACCCTCAGTTGGACCTCGACCCTGCCAGCTCCTACCATTGGGTCCCAGCCCCACAGCCAGTGCCAGTGTCCCCTAGTCCAGGTGTGACCCCCATGCCCTGTCCCCAAGGCCATGTCACCCCCACAGTGGCTCTGACACGGGGATGCTCTGCTCCCCCTCCTTCACACCTTCCCTGCCAGCTCCAGGCTGCGCTGCTGCCGCCCTCCCTCTCTTCAACACCTCCGCCTCCTCCGAGGCATTTTATCTCCTTTCTAGAGAGAAGAGTGTGGGCTGGGGATTTTTTGTTCCTCCGTATCTTTTTATTTTATTTTATTTTATTTTAATGAAAACCCTCTCCTGCAGCTCTGGGAGTGAAGGGGCTGAGTGCACGCTAATTGCCGCCAGCCTCTCCCTGAACCTGCTGCGGGGGTGGATTTGGAGGCACCCGAGGAGCTGCTCTTGCTGTTTGTCCTACTGGGGTGGCTGTGGGCAGGATCCTCTCCCTGCTGCCCCTGTGCTGCCCCCCTCCTTGTCCCATCCCTCATCCTGTGGGCTGCAAGGGTTGGGAGGGAGGGCAGAGGGGGCATGGCAACCCCTTGCCAGCTTGGTGTCAAGCAGGGATGCTGCAGGTGTGGATATCCCCAACAGGGATGTGGCACTGGGTCTGTGTTCCGTGTTTGGGACAGCCCATGGGATGAATATCAGGGTGGTTGGTTGGAAGCTAAAGGGACAGCAAAGGGGTTGGGAACAGCCATCTGGCACCTAATAGCTTTCCCTGGACTTTTTTTGGTGGGTATAAGTCATCCCTGAGAAACACAAGCAGATTGAGGAGGGTGGAGGGGAAGTACTGATCCCCCAGCACATGGCACCAGCTCCTTGGGGTCGTGCATTGGGAATGGCATCACCCTCACTGGCTTCATGGGCAGCCACTGCCGCAACGAGCCGTGCAGTGCTCCATCCTGATTTCCCTTCTTGAGCTCACAGAGCGGAAATTTCCCCCTGGGAAACCACTGATTGTTGAAAGTGTGGGATGCACTGGAAACCATCCCAGTGGAAAATTCCCAACCAGCTCTACAGTACGCTGACAGCCCAGTGAGGTCCCTGACTTGGGAACGTTTCTCAGCCCCATACCTGCTTTTGCTGAACCAAGGGGAGGTGTAGTGGGATGCACGGAGCTGCAGGAGCTGCTGGGCTGAGCTGCTCTGCCTCTGTGTCAGGGAATGCTGGGTGCTCCAGGCTGGCTGGGGTGCAAGCTACCGCTGCAGGCTTTGCTCATTAATTAGTGAAGATGGAGAAACACATCTGTCCATCTGTCTTACCAGGTCTGAGTGCTCACCCCATCTGGCAAAGCCTCACTCCTATCCCAGTCCTCCTCCATCACACACAGCCCAAAAGCTCCTCTCAGTGTTCCTTGCACCGCACCGGGCCCAGCAGCATCCCCACGGGCATGGCTGATCTCCTGACCACCCTCAGAGCCTAGAAAAGCTGGGAAACCTCTGGAAAACCAGGTCTCAAGCCATACCATGCCCCAGGTCCTGGGCACGCCACCTGCAACACCAGCAGGGCTCTCTCCACAGTGCAGAGCTGCTCCCCAGTCACTGCTCCGAAGTCACAGCTGCCCATGGCCCCCAGCACCTGCCCCAACTGCACGTAGATATCTGTGTCCATCAGCACACCCCAGGACCAGTGCTTTGCTCTGCACCACTTTGCAGCAGCAACCTGCTCTCCCATCTGAACGGGGAGCACCAGCTGCATCCCGCCTGGCACGGCGTCCTCCCCTGTGTCAGCCTCTTGATTTTCTCCATCTTGGTCCTCTCCCTTCTCCCTCGCCCCCGTTCTGCACACCCTCTTGCGTGTGGGTGCACATTTCGGCGCAGGCTGCCCGGCGATGCAGGGATGCAGGGCTAGAGCAAGTTTCCATGCCTACAGACAGCCACAGCCACGCATCTGTCTGATCTATCTGACAACGGGCACCTCGCCGGGCAGCATGGGCACCCCGCGCCGAAAAGAGGCACCAAAACCCAACCAAAGCAAAAAGAGGCACACGCCTGCTTCCTTCTGCACTCATTTTACAGCCACCCTCTCCACACTGTGACACGGAGCATCCACCTGCCTAGCACTGAGGACATGTGTGTTGCTGGGACAAACTCCCCATTCTGCCTTGGGGTGCTCAGTGCCCCCCCCAGCACTGCCCCAACTGCCATTCTCTGCACCCACACACGCGTGGATCTGCAGCACGTGGTGCCACGCGGACCCACTGAGCCTTCCCCGCAGCAAAGCAGGGACTGAGGCACAATGTGGGGGCACTCACACATGCGGAAGGGACGGGGAATAGGGTGGGCAGCCCCCTCAGCTCTGAGTGGGGTTGCCACAAGGGCTACCCTGCAGGTTGAGTATCCCGCGGGATGACTCAAACCGGGGGAATCTGCGCAGAGAAATTCCCTAAAGGAACCGGAGTGCGCCCACCGCTGGGCTTTCCCCCTCGCTGTCCCATCCCTCCTCCCGGCAGGGGAAGTTACTGGGGGAGCCGGCAGCATCCTCTTCCAGGAGTGCTTTTTTTTTTTTTTACCATATAAAGGGCAGCTACCCCCTCCCCAGCCACAGAACGAGGTGCATGGGGGCTGTGCCTATTGGCATGCACCCAAACTCAGAAGGAGATGGAACCGGGACTGGCAGACCCCATCCCGACCCCACCGCTCCCCAGTGCTCTGTGCCCATTGCTTTTCCCCATATCTGCTATTCCCAGCCCTGCTGAAGCACTTCCCCAGCCCCGTTCCTGCTCCGAGTGGTGGGGGTACATCCAAGCCCCTCTCCAACTTACTTGCCCAGTTCCTCAAAGAGCTGGTACTCCTCAGTGAAGCGGTTGCAGGTGATGGTGGCCATCCCAAGGGGCTGGCAATGCTCCCTCCCCGGTGCGGAGTTTGGGGCAAGCAGCTCTCCTCTCAATCCCTCCCTCTCCGTGTGCTCCTGGGGCTCTCTCCTCGCCGAGGTAAATAAGGGAATATGTTTGATTGACAAGCCTGGAGATAATGATGAGGGCAATTTGTCTTCTCAGCCTCACAAGCCTTCGTCAGCATCCCCATCCCCATGGTGACCACCGCTGCCAGAAACGCCCTGTTTCTGTTGCCGAGGCAACCGCTTCCCAAACCCATCGCCCGCCCTGGGGACCGCGGCCCTGCTGGGGACCCGGCCCTGGGGGCTGCCTGGGGGTCTCCCAGCCACCACAGGGAGGGGGGCAATTCTGAAATGCAAATCTTAAAGGCACATTAAAGGATGTGGCGGTGGCAGGATAACTGGGGCAAAAAGGGTTTCCATGGAAACCGTGGTTTCTATGTTGCAGGAGGATGCTGTCGCCCTGGCAACTGGTCCGTTTCTACCCCCTCCCTCCCCCCCCCCCCCACCTCCAACTGCAGGCCCTGCTGGTACCCTGCACCAGCGTCCCTGGGGGGCTGCGGGGTGGGGGACGGGCTGCTGCAGAGCGGGGCGGGTGGCAGCAGATGGAGCAAAGTGTGTCAAGAGAAGGCAGCGAAACGATGGCAGCTCCCCAGGTCCCTGAAGCACCCTGCCAGCAGCTGGGCTCCCTCAGTGGGGCTGGCCCCAATTGCTGGCACCCAGAGGTGGCTTGGCCTCAACCGAAGCCAGAAGGGGAGCAAAAAGGGAAGAAAGCAAAAAGTGCTGAATAAAACAGGGTTTTCAGCTAAAAATAAAAAACAAACAAACAAAAGAACAGGAAAAGGGCACTAAAAGTGGTACTCAGAGGCCTCAAAGGAAGGGTTTCCCCCTAAGCCTGCCTCGCTGCCAGCACCCCACCTCCAGCAGGCATCTTGCCTTGCACCCTATGGACTCCTGACCCTCTTGTCCCATTTCTGGTTGTTTTTGTAGCAGGAAAAGGATCGCCAGTGCCCCAGCAGCAGGGACTCTCAGCAGAAGGCATTGCTTTGGGCAGATGAGGTTGGTTTAGTTCTCTTCCAGGCTGCCATGGAAGGGTTAATAGGAAAAGAAAAGGCTCTAACCAGACAAAAATAGGGAGAAATCTTCGAGAGGAGGGAGAGAGAGAGAAGGAGGAGCGGAGAGAGGGAGAGAAGAAAGGAGGTGGAAGTGGAGGAGGACAGCAAGTGGCGGAGTGAGGAAGAGGAGGGGGAGGAGGAGAAAGGTCTAATGGTTTTTCCATTAATTCCATTACCTGTTTTCATCCCCATACCAAGCTGTGAGGGCAGGGGCCCAATTCCCACCCATGGGTGGGGCACAGCATGGGGTCCCCAATAGCAGTGGGAAGGGGAAAGCACTGTCCCCGATGCCTCTGTGCTGGTGCTGTTGTCCTCAGTTGGAGTTTTTGTCTCCGAGCTGACTGATGGGTGCTGTATCCCCTTATTTGAAATCTCTTCTCCCATCCTAAAATCTGCTCCTTCACGGCTCTGGGGATGCAGGCACCAGCAGTGCTTGTGTCTGGCCACCTGATGGAGACCTTCCTCCCCTCCTCTCCATTACCCGCCTGCCTTTCCCAAAATGCCTCCATACTCTGTATGCAGATATTTCCTTTCTGCAGCCTGGCACGGGCTCCCCTCTGCCTGCCCAAGGAAGGATGTTCTGACTCAGGATTGCACACATAGGGCTGGCAGGCAGCTGTCCCAAGGGGCTCAGGAGGACCCAGTGTGTCCCTGAGGGGCTGCAGCATGCCTCCCTCCCCAACCCCCCCAGCACAGGCTTTGTATGGGCTGACAGAGCCTGCAGCCATGTCTCACAGTCATGGCAAGCATGGCTGTGAGTTACATATTGCACAGATCCCAAAATTACTGGGACAGTTTCACATGCAATCTGGGGTCTGGGGGATGCTCAGTTGCTGTCCTCCAGGAAGCTGAATTCTTGGTTATTTTTAGGTGAGGATTATAAATACCTGGGTAAGGCAAGCAGATTTACATTTAAGGTTGTGTTTGCAAATGGCCTGTGAGCCCCAGCACTTGTGCCAGCAGTAATGGAGAAACTGCTTTCGTTGAGACAGGAGGGCCCAGGGCCACCTTTTTCCTAATCCAAGGGTCTGGAATGAGATGCAGCCCCTTGTCCGTGCTTCTCCCTACATTAAGGTGCCCAGGGTGCCCTGCTGTACTCCCAGATGGCAGTTTGCTGGGAGATGTCCATTCTCATTCCTGCTTCTTGCCTGACCCATCATGTGTCCATTAACATCTTCATACCTGCCTCCTTCCCACCTCCACCCTCATCCCTATTCCATTCTATCCCATCTCTAATGTCATCTCTATCCCATCACAACCCCTTTCCCATCCTCATCCCAGTTCCCCTCTCTGTCCCTTTTCCCAGCTCCATTCCCATCCCATCCCATCTCCAACACCTTCTGTATCCCATCTCATCCCATCTCTATTCCTATCCCCATTTCCACCCCCATCCCCATCTCCTTCCCACCTCCACTCACACCCCTGTCCCATTCCATCCTATCTCATCCCATTTCCAACATCATCTCCATCCTCTGTCATCACCGTCCTCATCCCCATCCCACCCCAAACCCATTTCCATCCCCTTCCCCATGCCAATCCTCAACCATATCCCATTCCCTCCCCTGCCCACCCCTCCAAAGGGCCGTACTGTGCCCCAGCTCCCGGCGTGGGGCTCGCACCACTCTCCTAGAAGTGGGACAGCGAGCTCTCAGCTTCCCTATGTAAACAGATCTCCGTGCTGCAGCATCACAGCGAGAGGAAGAGCTCTCCAAAGCCACTTCAGCAGCGTCTCGCCCATCGGCTGCATTAACCCTTTCCCACCTAGAGCCCACGGGCTCTCCCGGGGGGGGGGTTGAACGGTGTGAAAACACGTGATTTTGGCACACTGCTGTGTTTCTCTCCACCAGATCCAAACCAACTGGGACCACTCAGGAGCGGCGGTGGGACAGGCTCTGCATTTCCCAACAACCAGAGGCATCTCTGCCCACTCTTTCTCTTTTCAGGAACTGACACGTTGGGTTTTTTTATTATTTTTTTTAAATTTCTTTCCTCCTTCTAGAATTCAGAATGCTGTTTATTCATTTTTTTATTTATTTTTACAGGGAGAACTCAGACCCCAGGCTCTGGCTAGACAGACTGTGCAAAACCAGCATTGACCCCAGAGATCAGAGCCGGAGATGAGACAAGACAAACATTTTCAGGGAGATACAATTCAAACCATTGGGAGAAATATCAAAAATGTTTTCAAGGAAATTCCCATTTTTGAAAGAATAATTAAAAATATAAAATAAAAAAATAAAAGAAGGATTAAACATGGATGCATTTATATAAATATGGAAATGAAAACCGTGCTCCTTCCTGCTGCCCCGCGGACAGCCCCACTCCCTCTGCCCACCCCAGGATCTCGGGTGGGTCTCAGCCCACATGCTGATGTGTAGATGTGGCACTGAGGGACATTGCTTACTGGGCTTACTGGGACATGCCCTCGTGCCAGCAGCGTGCCGATGGACGGATGGAGCAGCAGCACCAGCTGTGCCAGCAGCCAAGCCCCAGCATCGCGCACTCCTTCCCATCTCTTCAAGAAGAGGCTCTCCTGTAGGATGCCTTGCTGTCAGCTCTTTCTTTTTTTCTTTCTTTCTTTTTTATTTTTTTTTCTCTTTGTTTCTACAGAAAATCCCAATTCCCCCAAATAATCCAGCTCAGAGTAAAAAAAAAAAAAAGATTACAAACGTGTCAATGCATTCTCTTCCCATCCCCGTCCCTCTCACACACGGGGCTTGAAAGCACACTGAAAGGTATTCAGTGTGCACGCTGCCAATTGTCACATCTTTCAATGACAGATTTTAAATGAATGTTATTTTGCAAAGGAAAGAGAGAGGGAAAAAAGAAAAAAAAAAAAGAAGAAAAAAGCCCACACTGCTCATCCAAGAGCTGACAAGTCCTAACGGGCCTCATTTTCCAGAGACAAAAATAACTATTTTCAAAATTCACAGCAGGGCCTTCGCCTACACGCGCTGCACCAAGAGAAACCTGTGGGGAGAAATGTAAAACACATTGTGTAAATGGAAATGCACCGTGCATCCAAAATGCTTTTAAAGCTATTTACCCTCTTTCATCCTCGTCAGCTCCCATCGGAGCGCGGGGGCACAGCTCTGTGTGCTGTGTCCGTGCAGAGGGGACGTGGTGGCACCTCCTGCCCACCTCCTGCAGGAAAGAGGAGGGCGAAGGGATACATCTCCCCCTGACCCCAGGGCTCCATGTCCTGCAGTGATGAAGCAGATCCATGAGATCTTCCTGAGGTCTTCTGTCTGTCCTGGGCTTGGTTGGAGGATGCACAGAGAGGAGTGCAGGGATCTGAGCAGGCAGAGCTGGGGATGAACTCACTGGGATCTTTGAAACAAAGCTGCCTCCTGTGTGTAGGGCTGTCCAGAACCATTTGTCCTCTGCACGCATCAGGGGATTGCTTCCAACCGTGTCCTTACAGGCTCAGCCCCTGGCTGCCCCAAGCCAGCGCAGAGGATAAGTCATGGCCAAAGGTGAGAACCTCATCACACTGAGTCCACAGCCAGGAAGCCATCCTCCTATAGGGAAGTATAATGGGGCAGTAGCATTGTCTTGGATGTGGGGAAACCCTCAAGTTCCTGGATCAAGAGCAAACCAGGCAGCTGCTCAGCAGCATGTAGCAAGTCAGCAACATATACCTACAGAGAAACACCAAGGGAAAAAGTGCAGCCAGAGCAGCTGAGGCTGGCTGGGTGCTCCGCACCCCCACCCTCGCGCTGCTGCCATGGTTGGTGCTCACAGCCTGCATGCTCCTCAAGAAGAACGTGTCTGGCTCAAGGGGGCTGTTCAGTGCCATGAGCCTGCAGTGCCCATTCTTGTCCACTGGTCTGTCTGCCCTCCCTGAGGCTGCTGGTCCAGCCAGGTGTTTGGAGTGAAACCCTGTCCATCCCTCTCCCTCCATCCCACCCCACAGCGCTGCCTTCTCTATCTCCACCCTGTCCAGGCTGCGTCGGTGCTGGGGAAGCTCCACTCAGATGCGGTTGGACATGAGCCTGGTGTTCAGCTTGCGGAAGAAGGAGCGCAGTTTGCAGATCTTGCACTTCTTCTTCTTGCCCCGACTCTTGGGAGGGTCCCTGCCGCCCCCTTCCCATTCCTCCGCCTCGTCCTCGCTGGCCCAAGGCCCCCATGCACCTCCGTTGAAGTCGGGGTGGGCGCGGGGGTTCTCGGCGGGGTAGCGCACCGGGATGGCCGTCCTGTTGTAGTGCACCAGGCGGGTCAGCAGGGCTCGGACGACATCGGGGCGCTGCTCCGAGAGGTCGTAGCGCTCATAGGGGTCGGCAGTGATGTTGAAGAGCCACACGGATTTTCTCAAGCCGTCGGTCAGCCGCTCCAGGTTCCACCAGCTGCCGGGGAAGTTGGTCAGCGTCTGCGGGGGGATCCAGTCGCTGTAACCCGGGTCCCCGGTGAGGAGCTTCCACTCCCCGACGCGGATGGAGGCCTGCACCGCCGTGTTCCAGATACCGAAGCCATCCTCCAAGGAGCCGTACTTGGCGTGGTTGTAGAGGGGGTCAATGTTATGCAGGATTTCAGTTCGCGGTGACTCCTTCCCCTCGCTGATGGCGGGCCACACGTTGTAGCCATCCAGGCCTGGGACGCTGCTCAGGTTGCCCTTGGCCAGACTCACCAGGGTCGGGTACCAGTCTGTGATGTGCACCAGTGCCCAGCTGGTCCGTCGCTTGCGCTTGATCAAAGGACTGTGGACAAAACCGATGCCACGCACGCCCCCTTCCCAGTACGTCCCTTTGCGGCCCCGTAGCGGCCAGTTGCTTCCCCCAGAGAACGTCTGCCCGCCATTGTCCGTGGAGAAGACGATCACGCTGTTATCATAATAACCATACTTCTTGAGGGCCCAGGTGATGTTCTTCACCGCCTCATCCATGCATGTCACCATGGCCGCGTACTTGCGGCGAGCGACGTTGCCCATGGAGCGGTAGCGGTAGATGTACTCCTTGGGCGACTGCAGCGGTGTGTGCACTGCCTGGAAGGCCACGTAGATGAAGATGGGCTCCTTGGGGCTGTGGGATGCCAGGATCTTGCTGACACGCTGGGCATAGAGGAAGGTGGAGTACTTCCCACTCTGGTCCCACGCCACGTTCTCCCCTTCGTGCAGGTCGTAGCCGCAGACTCCTGGCCCGTCACAGTTGTCATAGGTGTAGTAGTCCACGTTGCCCGTCAGGGAGCCCAGGAAGGTGTCGAAGCCCCTGCGGGTGGGCAGGCACTCCTTCTTGTAGAAGCCAAGATGCCATTTGCCCACCATGTGTGTGGAGTAGCCGGCTTCCTGCAGCTTCTGGGGCAGGGTGACCTGGTCGAGGGGCAGGCAGTTGGGCTGCCGGGGACGGATGATGGAATGCTGCAGCCCTGTGTGGATCTGGTACCTGTGGGGAAGAGCCAAATCAGTAGTGATGGGAGCAGTGCTGACTGGTGGCAGTTTGTATTCTGGAAACCCCAGTAATGTGCAGCTCTCTGTGTCACCCAGCCCAACCCCACGGAGCAAGCTCTGTGCCAGCTACAGGGGGCTCCTTAGCACAGGATCATAGAAGGGTGCTGGCTCTGGAAGGAGGTGGCTCCATGTGTTCCTCTGCTTTTCCCCATGGAGTCCTATGGTTGGCAAAGTGCTTTAAGATGACCTAGTCCAACTGTCAACCCACCACCCCCACCGTGCCCATAGCCATGTCCCTCAGTGCCACATCTCCACGGTTCTCAGACTCCTTCATGGACGGTGACCCCTCCACCTCCCTGGGCAGCTGTGCCAGCGCAGCAGCACTCTTAATGAGAAGAAATTGTTCCTAATAGCCAACCTGAACCTCCCCTGGTGCAACTTGAGGCCTGAGTGCAGATGTATCCTCATCCTCCTTTGCATGCCATGGAGATGCCTGAGCTCCCTCTGGAGCCACCAGGAGAGAGGAGGGAGCTTTGTCTGGACCCCATGGAGCTCCACCACCCCAGGCAGTAAGTGACCACATCCACAGCCACCACATCAATGAGGAATGCTGACAAATCTGCCTCCTACAGAATGTGCTGGGAAATCATCCCAGGGCAGGGAAATAATCCCAATCCTACTCCAGGGAAAGCCCCATCAGTCCCAGGAGGCTGCAGGGCCCATGACTAGGAGTTCAGGATGTGCCCAACAGGATGGATCAGTCTCCCACCCACCCTGCCCTGCTCAAGTATAGTTCTGAGTGAGCAGCAGGAAAAGGAGCAAGCAGTGCAGGGGAGCATCCTTCCATGCTACAGCCCAGCAGCCAATTCCCATGTGAGAAAAAAAAACAACCTGAAGTCTGCCCTAACATCCACGTGGAGACACCTCTCCCCACCACCAGAGGACCTCACGGGCAGGAATTGCCTTTTCCCAAAGTGACTTCGGTTGCACAACAACATCTGAATTTTCACCATTAGTGACGTGCCACGTGCTATTACAAAACCACACAAAAATCAACCCTTAATCCAACAGAGCCTCTTTTCTCTAGGGGATTTCCAGCACAGAATCATAGAATAACCCAAGTTGGGAGGGAACCATCAGGATCACTGAGTCCAACTTCAGCAGTGATGAAGCATCTACCAACACTCTGGGACATCTACCTTGCGATGAGCGGGGCTTGAGCCTTGCAGAGCTAAGGGAGAGGGGAGGTCCCGTATAGGAATGAGCTGTGTGTGCTTACCGGCCGGTGATGAGCTGGCTGCGGGACGGCGTGCAGATGGGCTGGATGTAGTAGTTCTCCAGCTTCACACCCTCAGCTGCCAACCTGTCCAGGGTGGGCGTCTGGATGTCAGAACCATGGTACCCCACATCGTGGTAGCCCTGGTCATCAGTCAGGATGAAGATGATGTGCGGCGGGCGGTTGAAGGCAGGAGGCAGCGATTTCTCCATGGGGCTTGTAGGCACGTCGGCCACCAAGCCTGGCTTCATCCAGTCCCAGGATAAGTAGCCAAAGCTGAGCAGGCTGACCAGCGAGAAGCCAGTGAGTGCATACACAGCCATCCCGAGAGGTGTGCACTGCCCACAGAGCGAGCTACAGCTGCGGCATCACGGTGACACGTGGGGGTGTCCCGTCCTCGGACAGCCCCCAGCTCAGGGGATGGCTGCTGTGAGCTCAGTGGGACGAGCTCCCATCGAGGCACGCTCACACTCATACAAAGAGCCCGGCACGGCGGGGCTGGGTTGTGATCAGTCAAAAGAAAACACGCAGCGTGCCGCCCCAATCAAACCCACACGCACGACTGCGCGGCCTTCCTTCCTTTTTCCTTTCCTTCCTTTTTCCTTTCCTTCCTTCCTTTTTCCTTCCTTTTTCCTTTCTTTCCTTCCTTTTTCCTTCCTTTTTCCTTCCTTTTTCCTTCCTTTTTCCTTCCTTTTTCCTTTCCTTTCCTTTCCTTTCCTTTCCTTTCCTTTCCTTTCCTTTCCTTTCCTTTCCTTTCCTTTCCTTTCCTTTCCTTTCCTTTCCTTTCCTTTCCTTTCCTTTCCTTTCTTTCGCGGTGATTTGGAACAGCCCCAAGGCAACTCACAAAGAGCTACAAGCACTCTTTGGCCCCTCAACGCGTTTCTTTCTTTCTCTTTTTTTCTCCCCAGTTATTTCTTTCTAAAGCAGCACAGAAAACCCACTCGGCAGCGAGCGGCCGCCTTCTCCTCCGCCCCAGCGCCGTGCTGGCTCAGGAGGAGCCGGTCCTTTTACTTACACTCCCGCAGAAGAGGGTGCTAAAGTTCAAGCCCAGCGGTGCCGCGCTCCCGTCGTCACCCCGCGGGGAACAGCCGCCGTGTCCTTTTCTCACCGTCCGCTCCCGAAGAATTTCCCGACCGTCCCACATCACCATGGCTTTTTTTTTTTTCCCCCTCTTTTTTTTTTTTTTTTTTCCCTTTTTCTCTCTTTTCCCAAAGTCTTTCCCCAGTCCGCAAACTCAGTGCTCAGAGGGAGGGAGCGCTGCCCAGAGCCACGCGTGGAGCGAGGACACGGGGACGCAGCCTCCGAGGGACACCGTGATTCCACGCATCTGCCCGGACCGTGGGCGCAGCAGCGTCCAGGTTTATGGGGAGCCGCAAGCTCGGCCCCTCCCCGCTCTCTCAACGACTCCAGGAAAAAAAAAAAAGCAAAAAAAAAAAAGCTGGGAAAACCCAAAGCGTGCAGGGTCCTAAGCGGGGCTGCCCAGCACGGCCCCCGCGGGGCGATGCTCAGCCCCGACCCACAGCCCCCAGCACCCACACAGCCCCACGCGGGCAAAGGGGAGCTGCACAGAAGTGTTGGGATGTCTCCGGTGTCGAAGCAGGCCACTGCAGGGCGTGCTGACAGTGATGTATATGTGTGTATGATGGGATGGGGACTGCTGCACCCTTTTTGTAAGTGGGGAAATTGAGGCAAGGAGGGACTGCGATTGCCGTGGTCACAGCCAGCCCAGGGCAGGGTTTGATGTAACGCAGGGGTCCGTGCCCATACAAAAGTGCTGAACTGGGCACAGGGCACTGGGACAAGGGGCCACATTGCTGCCTCAGTGCTTTGGGGGAGTTTTGGGAGAGCAGAGAGAGATGCTGTTGTGTAAATCCTTTTGCAGGGTCTGCATCCACGAGGGATAAGGAAAACACTGTGTGTGGCATACACCTCTGTCCTTGACTTTCCTTAGGACAGGACTTGGCACAGGACAGGGGGTGGGGAGCACACAACCCCACAGAACCCAGGAGGTCCAGGTGAGCATTCAGCACCATTATGTCCCTTGTTTGGATGGCTGCAGAGGGCTCCCAACACACAGTATAACCCAACACGTCCCCTCCAGCCCATGCACCCCTGATGTCTGACTTTAGGACCGCAGGGCTGCAGAGGCGTGGGCTCGGTGGGGGCTTCGGGATGGCTCTGCAGAGTGTTAGCTCTGAGGAGCAGCTGAGCCAGATGGCTCCCCTCTGTGGGGCCCCCTGTCCCCTTCCCTCCCCCCCCCTCCCCATGCCCTCCCTTCCACTCCCCACCATGGGCCCCCCACTCACTCCCCCCTCCCCCAGGCTTCCCTCTGCCAGGTCCCTCCACCATCTGCGCATCCTCTCCCCTGGGCCTCCCCCTTCTTGGTCTCCCCTTGGGCTCTGCTCTCTTGGCCCCTCCACATCCCCTCCCCCTCACATCCCTTTCTTTGAGCTCTCCTCCTCCACATTCCCTCCCTGGGCTGTCCCCACATTCTCTGCTCCAGACACTGTCCTCTCCCATGGTCCTCCTGTCCCATGTCACCCCACCACCCCGCATTGGGCACGCTGGGGCACAGAAGCAGGGATGTTCAGCACTTGGTTGTGCCTTTCCCTGCAACCCTTCAGCAAGGTTTGATTAATCCCCGAGGGTTCATCAGTTCATCTTCCTTTCCTTACGCTGCTTTTCTCCTCCCTTCCCCACTCTCCTTCACACTGCTCTCCTCCTGCACGTCTCTCTGCTCTCCCATGAATTCCTCAGTTTTGAATAATTCCTTCTTTGTAGAAAACAACTGGACTTGATGGAAGGGTACTAGTAGCTCAGGAAAGACGTGTCCCCACGCACTTCTCTACTTTTCCCCACGGAGCCCTATGGATGAAAAAGACCTCTAAGATCCCCAAATCCAACCCCAACCCATCCCACCATGCCCACTGACCACATCCCTCGGTGCCACACCTCCATATCCCTTGAACACCTCCAGAGACAGTGACTCCCCCCCAACTCCCTGGGCAGCCTGTGCCTAATACCTAACATGGGTAGATGGTGTTCTCAGAGCAGCCCTGCTGGGATTGCTGTAGGAAGGACATGGGAGCAGCCAGGAGGGAGCAGGAAGAGGAAGAAATGAGAGCTTGAAGGTTCAGGTCAGGACGATTGCAGCCGACAGCAACACTGCTCTGGGGGTGATTAATGCATCACAAGGTCCACACATGGAAAAACTGTTCAGGGCCTCTAGCCACCCCCTCTCACCACCAGGAATTCACAGCAGTCACTTGCCTGGTCTCACTCTGAGATGTCTCAAGAGCTGGGAGCCTCCTTGGAGAGCTTCGGCATTGCACAATGGGGAGGATTCCCCTGGCAGCCCGCCTGGCTGCAGCTGCTGATGTTGGCATTGTCAGTCCAAGCCCTCAGCTGCTTCAGTCCTGCATCTGCTGGGACAGTTCTGCCAGCCCACAGCAACGGGGAGCCCTGTGGGGTGAGAGCTGCAGCACACAGAGCATCCCCCAGCTCTGCCCACCAGGTCGGGCATCTATGTACACTTCCCAGTTGTGACCATACCTCCACAGCAGCAATGGGAGAAGCCATCAGACAAAGGCTCTGGGGCTCCTTTTGGTGCTTTCCAGCCCCGAGCAGTGTGCAGGATGCTCTCCTGCCATCAGCACAAGGCAGTGAGCATTGGCTGATGTCCCTGCAGCTGGCAAAGCAGCTCACATTTGCACAGCTGATTCTCTAAACAAATATTTGAATATTAGCTCTTTTTTTTTTTTTTAATTTTTCATTATTAATTTAATGTGGCCTGGGGCAAGAATTAAAATAATCACAGCCCTTCCTGCTTTCTCTCCCCGCCACCTCCAGCTCCGGCCGCACTTGTGTTTTGGCTCCAAGAGCGTTTGCTGCACACCAGGTTATGCAAACAGCTCTCTGCATACTTCTCAGCGGCCACGATTTACCATAAGGGCCACACAGCAAAGTTTAAAACTAAGCCTCAAATCTCAAATCTTTTTTTTTTTTCCCTTTTCTTTATTTTTTAACCCTTTTCGGGGCCGGAGCCCCTTCAGCCCTCAATACTGCCTTTCTCTTGCTGTCAATGGGGCATTATGAGCAGGGGAATTATTGAAAGCAGAACTCCCAGGCTGTACAATGGGAGCTCTGTGCAAGGCAAATATTGCACAATCTGTTTGCACGCCGCGGGCTTGCTGCCCTGCCCCCCCCCCCCCCACCGGCAGCCCCACTCCCAGCTCACGCCTCAGCCTCTGGACAACTGAAATAGGATCTCAGACCGAGAAAAAGGAAAGGTTTTAACAAGTCCCCTCTCTCCTCCTTCAGAGCAGGAGACATCTGACCCAACGGGGGCAGTGGGGGCCTTGCAAATCACTGTGCCTCACTCCCAGCTCTCAGATGTTTAAAGGTTTCCGCTCTCCGAGGCCAACGTGTGATGCATTGGCTTTTTTTTTTTTTTTTGGCTTTATTGGTGTGATGAAAGAGTTGAGGCAAGTCTGGAAAAGGAGTGAGCGGTCCTGAGAAAGGAGAGAGCTTGTTATTTTGTCTAGAGGGAGAAAAGGGATCACAGGACAGCATGGGGCCAGGGGGGATCTGAATGCAGAGATCTCCTGACAGCTGTTCTGCAAAGGGAAAAGCTCACAAGCGCTCCGCTGTTGGGAGAGGGGTGTCAAGAGAGCTTCAAAACACACCATCCTTTGCTCCCTGGAAACTGGAATCAAGGGAGGAGAAAACAGTGAATTGACACTGAGTCCTGCTTATGCAACCCTCATCATTGCCCAAACAGCAAGGACGATTCCAGCGGTGGGGAGCAGCGTGCTATCAGGGCAGGGAGCAGTCCCTGCAGCGCAGCAGCAGTCCCTCTGGCAGGGGCTCAGCAGCACCACTGGATGTTCTCAGAGCCAAACAGTCCTTTCCAACACCCTGCCTGTGCTCCTGCCATTTGTGCAGTTGAAAATAATCATCATCATCATAAAAACCCACTTAGAGGCCATCGCGCTGTACTAGAGCCTTCTCTAATGTAAACCATCGCCTCTCACAGCACGGGGCTTGGCCAGGGTTCATTCCTAATGCTGCTGCTCCCCTTGCTCCTCTCCTGGCTGCCTGGCACCACCAAAACAAGTAACATCCTTCAATAAGAGTCACTTTGTCTCAGGGTAAGTAATTTTTCTTCTGTTCTTGAACCCCGATGATACATCTCAATGATTCTGCGGATTCTCCTGTGAAATCAATTAAACATTCCTGCTCACGTTTGTTTTCCTCCTTCCTCTGACAGACCCTCAGCCCATTGGCCCCACTCCCCTCGCAGCATCCCTCCCTTCACCCAGCTCTGTGTGCGGCCGCTCATTGCCTTCTCCTTCCCTCCCCTCTGTAATGACTGGCATGCTCACTTTGAAGAGCTGATGAGCCTATGGGTTTGGCGTGGCTCCTTCCTTCCAAGCCTTACAGCAAGCTTTCCACTCCACTTAGGTGCTCTCCCTCCTCCTCCTGCCCCAGGCATGGGTTTCCAAATCCCAAATCCAACTCTGCACAAGCCAGGCTCTCCCTTGTGCTGGATGCGTCCCAACTGATGCAAGTTGGGGATGCACTGGGATACAAATCACCGTGGGGTGTGAGGGCAGCAGGCTTTGCAAGAGGGATGGGTTAGGTGTGAGGAATCCCCCTGCATAGGGCAGCTTTGAGTGGGAAGATGGAGGACACTGTGGACAGATGGTTTGTGCCTTGTCCCATCCATTCTCACTAAGTTCCTTGAGTGGATATGGCATTGCCCTCCACCCTACCAGAAAGTCAAACTATAAAAAAACAAAACCCAGCAGTTCCCTTGCCTCCAAGCCCCCATTCGAAGCAGAGAAGGACCCAAAGTGGCGGAAGGAAGGAATTAAGCATTTAGCACAGTCGCTTTCCGGCCCTGCTGCAGTGTGACCTGGCACTGGCTTCCCCCACCTATTGGTTTTGGACTCCACACCCTCATTCCTAAGGGAGTTTATCATAGGATATGCAGCACCCCCGACTCCTCAAAGCATGCAGGGTGTGGGCATTGCTTCCAGCCTCACCCAGCTCCATGAAAAGGTACAATTCTTCCCAGCACTACCTGGGCACAGCTTCAGTCCCACGGTGCCATGCTCCCTCCCACATCTGTGGGCACCCCCAACTCCCTCCAGCCCTTTCCATCTTTCCTTCCAGGTGCAACTTCTTCAAAGAGCTGGGTTATGGCTGGCAGGGATGCAAGGCCCAGCAGCACGATGCCTTCCTAACACACGGGAAAGGAGAGGAATAAAACCCCCATGCTTCCTCCAGCTTGGCACAAGTGCCTACTGCACACAAGGAGCCCTTTCTTGCTCAGGGATTGCCTGCTTGTTTATAGCCCTGGCCGGGATCAGAGCAAGGAAAACACACCTGTGTGCGCCAGCCGGGCTTGCACCTGCGAGCCACTAGGGGAGTGGTGCCTGTTTGCCCAGACGTGCTTTCTTCGTGCCCTGCTTCTCCCCATAGCACCACGGGCTGCTTTATGCTGCAGGTTCTGCTTGCTGGAAGTGCTTTGGAATAGGCAAAGAGCCCAATTAGGCACTGTGCTGCTCCATACAAAAGGTATCAATAACCCAGTAGAAGAGCTGAGAGTCGCACTTGCTGGAGATGCCAAGAGCACAAATTGCTTGCTTGTAAGTGAAAGGCTTAATTTCCATAGAACATGACAGATTAAAGCGAGAGTGGGTGGGTCCATTCTATTATTCATCAGCACTCCCTGCTAGCAGGAGGTGCCGTGCTGCTGCTTTGAAGTTTCTTCGAAGGCACAGGGTGCTCAGGGCCGTCCTGTTGGGGTGGAAGGCACAGTACCCAGAGGTGGAGCTCCCCCCACCCCAGCACTGCGACACAGCCTCATTGCTGAGGATGATGATTCCCAGGCACGAGTCAGAGCAGAAGGTCCTCACTGAAACCCGGAGACCTGGCAGAGCTCTGGACCCTGACCAAGGGATTGCTGTGCTGAGCTGTTAGGTATGCCCAATCTGCGGTGAAGCTCTGTAAGCCCAGAGCACATTCTGGAGATTGGATTCCTCCCTCTTGAATGGGAAACAGAGCAAAACAATGAGGAGAAACCAAGTTTCCATCAGCTACGTTTCCCAGGGAGCATTTCACTTGAGTGGAAGGCTCAGGGTGTGATTCTTCGGCGCTCTTCTTTTGCAGCAAAACCCTGCAGGAGGAGGAGGTTTGGACACTAAAAGGATGTTTGTGGGGCAGCACAGCAGGGTGGGAGAGGCATATTTACCCCCATGTGGTAGCAGGGAAAGCACCTTGTCCTGCACAGAGCCATGGTGACTGAGCAGAAGGCAGCGAACCCAACCATGGTGGTCTGCCAACATTAAGGAGGTAAGGGATACATCATCTCCTGCACTGCTGCAGGTAGAAAACTCTCATTCGTAGCCCTTGGGTATGTTTTCCTGAATGTTTCTACTAGAAACAAATCCCTTCTTGGGCTGTGGGTGCGGGATCAGCAGCGCCGTGCCCGTATCTCCATCCCACCCATTGCCAATGGGGGTTTTCTGCTCCCTGTCACGTGCAGGGTGGTTGTGTTGGGAAGCTGAGAGTACCTATATCAACGCTGCAAAGGGTGATTCACTGCAATCTGCAGTAATCCTGAAGCTATACAAAATCTCTAATAATAGGGCTTCGAAAGCGACATGTTAGCCGAGATAAAAACTGCCTGCAGCCAAACCCAATCCTGCTCTGCTGAAACTATAAATAAAAAGGTATAGCCCATACTCAGCTCCCAGGAATGAGAGCAGAGGGTGCAGCTCAGCCCAGGATCTGAGCCTGGGATTGGGATCCTGCCCCAGGAATGCACACACGGGAGAGGCAGATGCCTTCTGTTGGTTCTGGAGCAGGCAGAACAGCAGTCCCGCCGCCGCTGAGGCCCCGAAAATCTCTTTGCCATTAACACCGCGCGCTGCAATGGAGCGCGGCGCTGGCGCGGCCAAAGTCAACAAGAACTTCGCAGGGATTTTAGCAGTGTCAGGGGCAGCTCCACGGCTGGAGCCAGCTGAGGATTTACTGTCACCATTTTCACCGAGGGCTGTAAAATGCAGCGTGTCACAACTCGGTCATTAACGTTAGCCATAGTGCTCTTTTCTTTCATCCCTATGGCTCTGCCCGCAGACCCACGTGATGCTTTCTTCCCTGGGGAAGCCTTTCTAGTGCATCCAGGGCACAGGTTGGGGAAGGAGCAGGTCTGCCCCACCTCTGCCCACTTCCCACCGCGGCTCCAGGGAGGCTCAAAGGAGCCCTTCTTAGGTTTTTGTCCAAACAAATCGTGCGGCGTTTCACACCAACCACTTTAAACGAAACCAGACTGTTTAGTCCAAGTGATTACTCATAAGCAGCATCTAATTACTTCTAGTATTTGAAGAGAAAATAGAAAAATCTCCTTGGAGTATACACTGCAGCTTCGAGGAGAGCCCGTGCCCCTGGATGCACGTCCTCCTTCCCCATTACAGCCATACACCATTACACCCCATGTCCCTGCAGTCCCTGGATCCCATGCACACCCCAAAGCTCCCAGGGGTGCAACTGGCCCCCTCTCCATCTGAGCAAATGCTCCTGATGTGCAGTTCTCCCTCCCAGTATCCCTACCGGTGCAAGCACTGCAGCAGATCTCCCTCCTGATATGCACTATTGGTACATGCACCTGTACAGATCTCCCTCCTGCTATGCCCTACTGGTGCATGCCCTGGTGCATGCATCAGGGTGAGATCCAACCCCACTCTGTGGGAAAGCAGCTGATCCCAGTGACACAGTGAGCTCCCATCCAGCAGCAGATAGATGAGGGCTGCCCTCCTGTCTGCTGCTCTGCAGGCGTTTCCATGGGGTTGAGAGGGAGCTGGCTGGAGCTCAGCGACGGAGATGTTGTCAAGCCCACACCCACTGCCCCGGCCTCCTGGGATGGTGGAGGATGAGATTCAGCCTTGGAAGGATCCCAGAGCACTTTAATCTTCTGTCTCAGATGTGGCTGCTGTAGAAGCAGAAATGTGGAGATCGCTGTGCAAGAAGCCCCCTGATCATGCTGCTCACAGGGGATGCCCTGGCTGGAAGGCAGAAGAGGGGACACGGGTGGGCAGTGGAAACTGCTACTTCCCCTAAGGAAGGCAACAGAGGCTGGGATCTGTCCTGGACTCTCCATGGGGACAAAATACTATGGGAATATCAAACACAGGGGCTTTGCAGGATGCGCCTGGAATGAGCCACCTGGACAGCAGGAGCTTGACAGGGATCCACGGAGCAACTTCCAGCCCCAAGGCCACAGCCAGCAGTAGGTCGGCAGCATGGGTGGGCAATGTGGGAAAAAAACAAAGGCCATTGCCTCCTCCCTAAGCACCTCCCTCTCCTCTTTTCCCTTCATCCAAAGACAGGGCATGTCCCCATGCCCCAGCATCCAGGAGGAGCAGGGCAGCATCGCTTTTCCTTTGGATGTTTACTGAGTTCTCTGTTTTTCCAGAATTACTCTGAAACGTGGGATTTGCATTAGACCACCAATAGGGAGCAAGGGTGAGGTTTCTTTCCTTGCCTGCTGCAGCAATGGTTGAGAATTCTCCCCTCTTTTGGCAAGGGGAACATGTTGCTGATGCCAGCACCAACGCTAACAGAAACCAGGTGGAAAAAAAGTCCTCAGCTTCCCAGCACCAGGATCCCATTTCCAGCCAGCGAGGCCTCCAGCAAGGATTTCCAAGAGCCTCTGGTCACCCAAGGGCAGCTCGGTCCCCATTGGGCTGTGTCCCGTGCCAGCTGGGGACATCCTTGCATTTGTCCAAAGCCACCACTGCGCAATGGGACTTTGTCACCCTCTTGTGGCTACAAGGGCTGACGTTGGCTGGAAATGTCCCACCCAATTCCCATCCCACTCAGATCTCAGGGAGGAAATCAAAGGCAGAGGGAGGTTCAATCAGCTCTATCTGAAAGTCACTGTGATGATGTCCAAGTTTCTAAAGAAACTTGGATAAAACCCCAGAGATTAACAACAGCTCAGGGCTTTTCTCTGTACTGGAGTTTTGTCTGCTTCCAAGAGAAACATATATATGTGCTTTGGTGGAATCTCTGTACATTTTTTTGGTGGAGTGGCCGCAATAAATCCCTTTATTGCAATAACCCTCGAGCAAGATAAGGCAAGGATCTCTCTGCAGCTCCCCAGGAGAGGCTGGAGATGGCTGTCTGACCCATGTGTATGTGTTGCTCCTGAGTGAAGCTTGAGCTTTTCAGGTACACAGAAATCCATCTGGACAACGCAGATGGAGGCAGCATGGACTACGTCCCAGTGGAGCTGCTCTCCACCCCGTGTTTCTCCTTCCATCCCCTCCTTTTCCTGCCGCACGGCTTTTGACATGAGTTAAAGCAGCACAGGAACGCCTGGCGGGGGAAAAATAATCCCCCAAAGCTTTGGCTTCGGGAACGCAAACACAGCCCCTGTCCCACTCCTTCCAGGTAGAGCTCCTGCAATCTGGGTAAACACGACGGGGCTGACCCGAGTGTTGGTGTTGGCTGCACTCACCTCAGGGCTGCCAGGGGGGCTACGCTTAAAGCTGGCCCCGAGCAGGGCTGGGAGGGGGGAGTTAATCATAACAGCCCTTCTGCTTGCTCCATCCACATAGATCTGATACAGAAACAAGGAGCTGAATGGTTTAATGCTGCCGTGCCTGTAGACACGCAGGCAGTTGGATATACCCAGAAACATATTTCCCATCTAGATTAAGATTAAGCATTCTGTGAGCAAATTTTCATGCCACGTCTTCTACTCACTGGAGTTGTCAAATCTGTTCTTCCAGCTACCCAAACTAAAAGACTGCTTTATATTCTGTAGGTTTAGAGGTGACTTTTTTCCACAGTTAATTAGTTTGAAGCTAACAGGGCTGGGTCTATCGGTTCCAGTAATGGAGCCATTGGGATAGGCGTAGATATAGATATATTTTTTCACTTCTGAACTGCTGTTTCTCATCTGGCAGCAACTGAGTCAATATTATTTGATGCTGGTCTGCTTGCTTAGGCAAAATGACCCGACCATCCCCAGAAACCCCAGCGGCAGGAGACCACATCACAGCCCCCGGGTTTGGCTCTGCGTTCCCATTCCTGCAGCACGGTCATGAGGCCAAGGGACAGGCATGGGGACACGGCCCCACTCCCCAAAGGGACTGTGGGTGAAGCTGGAGCTGGCAGGGGTGGCTCTGCTATGCCAATCTCATTCCTGGGGACAGAGTTCCTTCACCTTGTGTGAAAATCCTATAAACACAACACGGGAATGGAGCATAATGTACAAACCCTGTGTAACCAAAGGCAACGTGGAGTAGATGTTTCAGCGGGTGCAACTTTGCCTTCACAAATGTGCCTGGTTAGTTAGCTGATGTCACTTGGACAGCCAGGTCCTGAAGGGCACCTGCTTCTGTTGGATGCCTAAAATGACCCTAATTGTATTTGGGAAGCATGAGGCAGAGATTTGCTTGAGCGAGGCCGAGCCACAGCGGGGCCATGTACACAAAACAATGCCATGATTCATCTGAGATTGCCATAACCCATCACATTTCATCAGGATGCTGTGGCATTTAAAATGGCATTTCCTCCCATCTGTTGTGCATTAGCAGACAAAGAAAAGGAGGAGGGGGAAGAGAACAGCTGAATAAGGGGGGCGGGGGGAGGGTGTGAAACGAGATTCTGGAGTGAGGCTGTTCCTGTGGCAGCTCCTTGAAAAGCTGTGGGTCGAGGGAGGGGAACTCACTGCAGATCCTCAGCCCCACACTGCTCCCCCAGGCACACAGCAAGGGATGGAGGGATGCTGATGGCCTGGGTGACTCAAAGCCTCACAGAGCAGCACCTGGCAACCCACTGTGCACACAGAGCTGTACAATGCTGGCTGAGGGCTGGTAAGATGGGGGCAGTGAGGAGTAAAGCAAGTTCCCCAGGCCCACCACAGTGGCCATTTCCTTTTCTTCTCCTCTACTGATTTCCCATTGCCTACTCCCTTCCCTCTCTGATTTTCCCTTGAAAATAAGCACCTCTTCCCCCATCCCCATTTTTCCCTTCCCACCACCCCTTTCCCTCTCACCCTTTCACTCCTGTGCTCTCACCTTCTCTCCCCTGTGTCCCTTTGCAATTCCCTGCCATCCTCCTTCTACCTCCATCCATCTCTCTTACACTCCCCCTATCCTGCTCCATCCCCATTTCCCCACAGGGAGCATCCCAGCAGCAGGACACCAGAAAAGCCATAGAACAGCTGCCCTAGAGATGCTGTGTGAAGCATCCTGATGATCTTGCCTATAATGGGGTACATTATGGGTCAGATTTTTGGTCAGGGCCAGCAATCTGATGCTAAGACCCACCAGAGTCAACTGCTGGTGGTGATAATGCTCCTGTTCCCAGGCAGCCATCCTACCCTTTAGATGGGGGATCCTGCAGAGGCAGGGTGAGCAGTTGGAGGCAGAAACTTCCTCAGGCAAACAGCTGTGACCACCCAGTATCCTGACTCCATAGATGTAGCACATCCATAAAGATCCAGACCCCATAGATGCTGAGTACCATGCCATAATCCCTAAGGATCAAAATGTCTCTTAGCTTTGTTTCATGCAGCCTTCATTCCCCAAAGCAACAACAGGCAGAATCAGCTCCGCACCTGAAAACTGCACCCAGCTTAGCAGCACCAAATAAAAATGTCCATGCATGGCAGAGGATATGTTCCCTGTGGCTGCATCACACTAATCCTGCAGACTTGTAAGTGGACAAATACATAAAAAAGATGCTTGTAGCTTCATGAACAGAGAGCAGAGAAATGTCCCTGCAAGCCCAAGGGTCCAGCAGGCGTGCTTAAGAGCCTGTCAGCTTCCATAGGGAACAGAGGAAGAATGACGGTGCCGTGCAGCTGCTAGCAGCCCCCCGAGCCTGGGTTTGGCCAGGACACAAACGGTCATTCAGAATGGAATAGGTGTGGACAAGTTTTACCCCAAGCAATAAGCAAATAGCATGTGAAAGTGGCAGCGAGCAAAGCTCTCAGCTTGTGAGGCTGAGGGCACGGAGCGGGCTGTGCGGTTATTAGCAGACTGAGCTGGCTACTAAATCACAGCTGTGTTATCCCCTGTCTGGGTTTGACACTTCTTCCTCCAATCTATTCGTGACTCAGTGTCTTGGCATGGAAAACGCATACCCAAGAGGTTAGCTTTTGAAATCCACCAGGGACATTTCACCTTCCTAAAATAAAGAGTGGGCAAAATATTTTCAACGTCCCTCCAAAAAAAAAAAAATGCAGGAAAAAAAAATCACTCCTTCATAAGTGTATGTTGTTGGGTCTCAGCTGGCTTCAGGCTGAGGTCAGTTTTCCTATTTATAATCATGCAGCTGTTTGCTGACTGACTGAGTAACCGTATTTATTATCTGGAATGTTTACCAAACGCCTCAAACACCTTCTCTACCTGTAATTGTGGTGCAGAATATATATCTATGTTTTCAGATTAGTTCATTCAAGTGGCTTGTTACTACCAGGCCCTGCTCTGTGGTTTCCTACAGGTATTCGTGTGTTGAAGGTATGAAACTTTGGACTCGGGTGACCCTGAACTGCAGTAGACACTTGAGGAAAAAATGGAGTACGTTTCTAAAGTCATTTGTCCATGGGCACTCCAGGCTTCAATATTAAGAAATGTGTAGATGTGGTACTTAGGGACATGGCTTAGTGGGCAGTACTGGTGGTAGGAGGAGAGTTGGACTAGATGGCCTTAGAGCTCTTCTCCAAACTTAATGGTTCTATGATCCTATACTCGCCTTTCTTGCAAGCAGCACCTTCTAAACATGTTTTCTCTCCATCTGTGTTCAACTTCGTCTTCTTCCTCTCCACATTCTACTGGAATTGACCAAAACCAAATCGAACTCCTTTTTCATGTGGCATTAGTTAGGATAGCTTTGTTGCTTTGCAGAGATCCTCTCCTTTCTGCCCAAAGCCTGGGCAACCCTTCCTATTCATCAGTAGACTCTCGTGGAGTATGCAGGGATAGAGGTGGAAGAGGTTGGGTTGGCTTTTCCTTTTCCAGAGGCCCCTAAAGTCATCTTCTCCAGGCAGTTGCTCCAGGATGTGTTAGCTCCATATGCTCTGTCCTGGTCAGTCCATGTCAGGATGCACACTTTCTGCCATAGAATGTTTTCCTTATCTGGCTCTTCCTCTTCTTAGCTGGAGAATAGGGTCTCCAAAGCAGACGATGGCTTGTAAGTCCCATAGCCTTTGTGCAAGGTCATCCCAGAGCAAGGGAATGCTGTCCTGGTCAAGCACAGTGTCACCTTTGCAGAGATCATGGCCACATTTACAGCGAGCTTCAATGACCATCTGTGCTGGGGGTGTGACCTCTAGAAATGCCTAACCAAGTCTGTGCTTCATTTACAGGAGCTGTAAACCTGCCACCTGGCTGGTGTTTTTTTTTTTTTTTTGCTTTGGATGATGCTGGTGTCAAAGAAATTTGGTGCAGGAGCCAGCTGGAGCACAGTCAGTTTTATATTTAATCCTTGCTATAAACGCAAATAAAGGTACTGCATTTTGTGTGAGTGACAGACACACCATGGTCATTATTAAACCTTCTAAAAATAAACCTCTGCCAAAGTGACAGGAGCCAGATTTTTCCTGGAAAGTATCAGCATGGGGAGGGGGGTAACGGGGCAGCCCTTCTGCCATGCAGCCTGTCTCCAACAGCTGCACTGTGTCAGGAACTCCTTCTCATTGTTTGCTTTGTCTTGCCCAAAAAATGCCTGAGCAGCTCCTTGCAGCAGTTTCATGTCTATCCAACAGTAAATCAGTCCAGAGCAGTGAGCTCCAGAGTGCTCTAGGAGTGAGGCCTCCATCCCCACAGGACAAAAATTTAGTGGCTGTTACTGCAATAATCACTGCCCTGCCCACACGCCGTCGGTTATCAGCCTGTCCTCTTTGCAGGAGGTGTCTGATCTCCTGCTGGAATGCAGTAATGTAAGAAGCATCAGTACACATCTCAAATATCCCTTGAGCTCCCCAGGCCCAGACGGTGCCTAGGTTTGTTTCACTGGGCACATCTCTGTTTGCCACAGAGGTTCCCCATCAGCCTGGGGCTGCCTGGAGCTGCTCAGCAGAGGCTTGGTGCCTGGTCTGGGCTCCCCTCAGCCAGCCCAGTTCCCTTCTGGGTTTGGCTTCAGGTCTCAGCTATGCTTCCTATCATGTCACGGCTTTCCAGGGCTACCCCCGCTCAGCTCAGTGACCACACCGAGCAAGACTCCAACCAACACATCCCAATCCCAACGCGATCCAAACGCAACGCGCCCCCACCTCAACCCTAAATCCAAACCCAACGCCGACATAACCCCACCCTCACCCCCCCCACAGCCCCAGCGGACACTTCCGGAACTACGATTCCCAGGAGGCCGCGCGACCGGAGGCGGATGTGACGTCACCCAGCGCGGCACGCGGCGCCCGGGGTAGCGCGGAGCTGGGCCGCGCTATGGCGGCGGGGGATTGCGGGAGGCGGGAGCTGCTGGCCCTCATCCACCAGCACCTCCTGCGTTCCGGTTACTCGCGGGCCGCCCGCGAGCTGCAGGCGCAGCTCGGACAGGTAACGGGAACCAAGTCGGCTTCGGTTGGGCTGCGCTCGCGGGGTGAGGGCCTGAGGGGCGGCTCGGCGCGGGGCCCGCGCGAGTAGGGTCGGGCCCGTGGGCAGGGTCTGCGCGCGGTGCTCCCGTGGCCTGGTGCGGCCTCCTGAGCGCAGGGAGCGCAGCTCGGGTGCTGACGCGTGTTCTCTGACCTCCAGAAGTTGCTGCCGTCTCTGGCGACGTCGCTGGAGGAGATCTTCACGCACTGGGAGAAGTGAGTTGGACGCGTTTGGGCTGGGGCCGGGCAGGGGGACGCGTGTGGCCGTGATATGCGGGGTTTCCTCTTTGTGTGGTGGCTGTACTCTGCAGCCTTCTTCCTGCCCTGGTTTCAGATGGCAACGATCTCTTTTTGTTCACGTTTCCTTAGCTTTGGGATTATCGTTGATTAGTTTTGAGATGCTAATGCTGTTGATGTTGGGGTCTGAAGGATGCTTTGTTGTTTCGCTTTCCTTGCCAAGCCACGTGTTTTATTTATACTGTTGCCTGGCTGCAGCCTGTGCGAGCTGCACGTGGAGAATGGGCAGAGGCTGAGGTGTCACACCCCTCCCAGCGCCCTAAACAAAGCACAGGTAGCACATCTCCCCGCAGTAAGGATCATCGAATCGTTTGAGTTGGAAGAAACCCTAGAAGACTATTTGGTCCAACTCCCCTGCAATGAACAGGGACGCCCACAGCTCGATCAGGTTGCTCGGAGCTTGATCCAGCTTGGTGGAAAGTCTCCAGGGATGCCTCTCTGGGCAGTGTGTTCCAGAATTCTCCTGTTTCCAGCCAACCCTGTCATGCCCGTACTTGTCCAGTCCCAGAGACCTCGCACATCGTTATCCCACTGAGTGCTCCACCTGAACATTTGCAGCACAAAGCCTCCAGCTGTGTGCAGTGAGACATTATTTGTTCTCACCCTCTGCACTTTGATGCAGAGCCTGGTGGAAGCTGCAGGGCTGGGGTTGTGGGGTGTCAGTGGAGCTGAGTCTTGGTGCCTGAGCTGAGAAGTGCTTGAATGGAAGCATTCCTTTGGCTGTGCACCCAGCCTTGGGAAGGTGTTTGCTGCAGATGCATCTCCTTCTAGAACACTTGGTGCCTTGGCCTTGCTCCTGCAGGAGAAAGCCTGGATCTCCTTAAAAATGGAGTCGTATAAGAACCAGGTTTTTCCAGTTCCTGCCTCTAACGTTGTATTGTTTTCCTGGGAGTTGATGCTGACCTTCTTCTGTGCCTGTTGTCCTATTACTTTTAAACCTAAGGAACAACATGACACTCATGCTGTCTGATTCCTCTGGTGTCACCCTTACCTTGTGATTCCACCCCACAAGTATGCAAGTTCTTCCTTGCCTGCCCTCACTACATCTGGTTTGGAGTTAATGTGAGGGATTCATTCATTTAGGTTTGATTTATCCAGAAAGTGTCCTGCTTGGCCGAAATGCTCACGTCTGGGTGATCTGTGATCCTCTAGTCTTGTCACTTCGTGGGCTTGAAAATACCTTTCCTCAGACTGCTGCAGCTCCTTCCCATCTGACTGAGACCACCCTTGGGGCTGTGTTCCAGAAACTCTCTTGCAATGAACCTAGCAGTTGGGATTTGGAGTTTTTTAGGAGTGGCCTCCTTGCTGGACTGTATTTATTGTTAGGGGATGCTGGGTGGGTGAGGAAGGCTGCAAAGGTGCTGTAGTGGTGGGAATGCTGGACAGGTTCAGCCCTGTGTGCAGCAGCAGGAACACTCAGAGCACTTGCAGCCCTCAAAGGTTGCTGCAGGATGAGCACCTGAGATCATCTCTGCTCCCCTGCATGTGATGTACAGAACCTCTGGCAAATTCTTGGCATTACTTCTATTGTATTACCAGCTGCTGATGAATTGGGGAGGCATTCCTCCCCTCCCTGGGAGCTGTAGAGGAATGACACTTATTTGTCCTCAGGCTTAAGCCTGGCCTGAGAGTGGATGATGTTAAATTTTTCAATTTGTTCTTTCATATTTCCTTTTTTTGACACAAAATCCTTTCCTCTCAGAACTCCCTCGAAAACCCGGAGAAGAAAGCTGAGCGATGAGGAGGCAGCCATCCCAGAAAAGATCAGAGTTCCTGATCCTGTGAGCAGCTCTGAGAGCTCAGAGAAAGAAGAGGATGAGAAAGAGAAGACGAAAACTGGAAATGGTAAGAGTCTGTGATCTCCCTGGATTTCACAGAGTAGCAGCGAGGGATTGTGTAGGAGCAGTTCAGTTTGCTTGGCTAGAGAGAATGCTTGAAAATCAGTGGCTCTTCCCTCATGCTCTTAGGACAACAGTTTTATCAAATTTATCTCTTGTAGAGTTCTTGAGGAGCGCAGATGTATGCTGAGGCCAACAGAATCCTTTTATGATTCAGTGGGGAGGGAAGGGGTTGGGTAACGTAGCTTGGGTGAAGCCTTAGGAAGTGAGCCCCAGCTGTCTGTTGGGACAGCAAAGAAGGGTGTTCTCACAGATGAGGGAAGGACATTTTTATGTGGTCTGGACAGCCCTGGTAGTGTTGATGTGGGAGGCATTGGCTTGTGCAGCCTAACAAAAGCCCATGTGCCTAAGGTGTTTTAGCTCATTCTCATCTGCTGTACTGCATCCCCTGGAAATGTGCAGATCATGTCTTGGCTGTGGAGAGGAGGATGGGGTGGAATCGAGGCACCTATATTTTGCAAGTGTAGTGGTTGTGGTATTGAGGCAGGTGTAAAGATGGGGCCCTGCCCTGTCTGCTGGGGGCCTTCTGCAGACCAGGGACTGTTTTGATGTGAGAAAGTCTGTCTGATTTCTCTGTGGCTTTCCTGTGCAGCAACCAGCCTTTCCCCAGTCACGAACTCAGCAGTGAATGTAGATAGTAGTGAAGATGATGATGACTCCTCATCAGAAGAGGAAACGCCAAGTGGAAAAGGTGCAATTACGGTAAGGGGGTACTGTCTCCTAAGCATTATGACTTGTCTGTGTGCAAAATTGCTGCTAAAGGTAATGCTTAAGGTCTAGTTTTGCCCTTCATTTTTCTACAGGGTTCTAATTTTGTTTGTTTTCTATAGGTGACACCAGCTGTAGTGAGTGGCAAAGCTGCAAACTCTTTGCATTCTCCTGTTAGACCCACTGCTCCAGGAAGTAAAGTAGCAGTGCCCTCTGCTGCAAACAGAACTGTTCTCTCAAATAAGCAGCAGCCCAATGCATCAGGTGTGGCCTCAGCCAAGGCTGGCCAGAAACTGCCTGGTCCTGGAAAGCCTGGACAAGCTGTGAGCCAAGCAGGACAAAGCAAAGCTCCAGTAATGACCAAAGCAGCAGAAAGCTCCAGCAGCAGCAGCAGCAGCAGCTCATCAGAGAGCGAGGACGAGAAGGAGACGCCGACTGTGAAGGCCCCAGTCCCCAAAGTGGGTAAGGAGCCTGCAGGGCAGAGTGAATGCATGTGTGTGTGCTCTGGCTTCACTGCAGATCAGGTCCAAACCATGCCATTAGCATGTTGCTTTCAGTTCCCTTGCTGGAAAGCTCAAAGCAATCGTTGCTCCTGGGGAGACTGCGAGAATGCTGGAAAGCAGGCAGCTCTGAAGCTCTGTGGGATGAATCCAGCATGCTTGCTTCCATTTTGAGCAGCAGATGTTGTGTTAAGGAGACTGTCTGCATCTCTGGCAGCATTGTGCTCTGCAGGGCTGAGGATGAGCGTTGAATATCTGGAGGAGATGCAGCACTAATACAGTTGATGCTTTCAGCTTTCTAGATAGGCACATCAGCATCTTTGGTTGCAATTGCAAAGTGATGATTATTTTAGTGTGTTATGTGGTCTTTATGGAAATATCTTTTACTGCTTTTTTTGTTGGGGGTGAGGAATACATTGCAAAAGCATTGAAAATTGTTCCCTTGACTTTTTCATAGGAGGTTCAACCAGGCTGGGGTGACCCTTCAGGGAGCTGTTTGTAAATGGACAGTTCCCTGCATGGTCAGAGAGAGGCCAGAAAAGGATTTCTTATCTGCGTGTACTTGGGGGAGTTGTGTTTGTGGGTAGATGTTTGTGTGGAGAAGCAGTTCCTAGCAGGCAGCTGATGCTTTTGGAAAGACCAGGCTCTCTTCCCTGCAAATCCTGTTAGCCACTCTCTGCTGCTTGTTTTGTTTTCTTGACTTCAAAAGCTTCATTAGCATCATGCTCAGGGAGCTGAGAGCAGGCAGCAGCTGTGTAGTCTCCTTTCTCATGTTTCAGAGCTGAAGCAGGCAACTGGGGCTGCTGAGAGCAGCAGTGAGGATTCAAGTGATGAGACATCGTCTGAGGAGGATCTTGTGGCCACGTCAGTCCAGGTAACCTCTCAAACCCAGGGTTCTCATCCCCAGGAAATCACTTCTCTTCCCTTGAAAGAGAGAGAAAGTGCTGCAGTGCTATAATCTGAGAACATCCCTTTCAACCCTGGGTGCGTGAAATCTCCAAATCCGAGACCACGGGAACGTGCTGTACAGCTGAGAGCTCCACTAACCTTTGCCAGCAGCAAACACTTCTGTCCAGTTCCTCCCGGTACCTGAAATGGAAGGAGATCCTTCGATCTGTACGAAGTGATTAAACACAACTGTACAGATGTGACATGCAAAAGGAGGGCAGGTTGGCCAGGCTGCCTGTGGACAAGTGACTTGCTTCTAGTGCTCAGCCTTTCCTGATCAAAGTCAGCATGGTGACCTTGCTTAAAACAGACTCTGCAGTTGTGACTGAGCCAGTTTCTTCTCTGCTAAGTGTGTAAAATCCTCCTGTTCTTCCTCCTGTTCCCAGGCAAAACCAGCTGTTACAGCAGTGCAGGTTAATTCAGCACCTGTGAGAAGTGCACCTCCTACTCCAGTGTCCACCAAGAAGAGCACAGTGAAGCAAAGAGCAGTGACACCAAACCAGGCCAAGCATGGCTCAGTAACGGTTCCAGTGGCTGCAAAGCCTGATGACAGCTCAGAGAGCAGCGACTCATCAGACAGTGGAAATGAGGAGCCTCCATCAGTAATCCAGGTGCATCTATCTGTCTGACACTGTCCTTGCATGCCTCTCCAAGGCTGGGAATTGCCCTGGTTGGATTTGTCTCGGCTATAAATTAAAATGGCGTATAATTTGGCAAACTGTAGTGCAGCTTCCCTCCTGTCGAGAGATCTCCAACTCGCCTCTGGAGGTGACTGGTAATATCAGAAGGCTGATGAAGAATGTCTGGTCTTATTTCCTTTTCTTGGGGGACTATCCCCAGGCAGCTGGATGAAAGGGACTCCTTGTCTTTTCTTCCAGCTGCTGATCTTCCTTCAGCATTTACCCAGGGAGCTCTAAAATCTTCCCTTGTTTACAGTCTGAGGAAATTAATTATGCTACTGTGGAATTTGCCTTCTTTCACACTGTTCTTTCTTGTCTTGTCCAGACAAAGCTATCTTCAAAAACCTCCCAGGCCATGCCATCCCCAGTGAGAACCACACCAGCAGCATGCCTCTCTAGCAAAGCAGCTCCAGCAAAAACACTTCCACTGTCCCAAGGGAAGCCAGCACTGAAACCAACAGTGCTGAAGCAGGCTAAAGCCACACCAGGAAGGACTGCTGCTCCTGCAAAGCCTGCTGAAAGTACAAACCCGGCAGAGAGCACTGACTCTTCAGGCAGTGAGGAGGATGATCTCCCCATGCCCGTCAGCCAGAAGGTAGGTGATGTTCCTCAGTGAGCTGAATGCACTGATGTCCCAGCAGCAGCATCTTCTCTGTGTAGGAAATAGATGCCAAGTGCCTCCTGTGAACTAGTCTGATTCTGACTGATTCATTTCATTTGTGCCTTCCCCCTCTGGAGTGTGGAGTTGTCATTGGTTTGGTCTTGCTTGACTCCCCTGTACACAGTTGTTGTAAGCTTGCTCGCTCTCTCAGGGCCACTCAGACTAGAGGCAGATCCCTTTGTGAAAGCATCCTCAAGTCCATTGTATGGACACCTGCTGCATTGAGTCTGAGCTGCAGAGCCTTTTGGAAAGCGCCCTGAAAACAATGTTTTGGAGATGGCAGTTATTATCTGCTGGGGAGGAAGGGAATCCAGGGGCAGAGCCTCACGTGTCCTTGCAAGGAGGCTCTTTGTCAACGCGTCCTTTCAGTATTGACAGGCAGGAGCCAGGGAGGCTCTGCATTTTTGTCTTTATAGCATTGGTCCGCTGATGTGGGTGGAGGGGGATGCTTTTCTAACAGTTGGCTCTGTGCTGCTCTCTTCCTGCATTATTATACGTAAAGATGCAGCTCTCTGTGGCAGGAGCAGCTATTCTGTTAGCTGTGCCGTGGGGGATTCATTGTAAATCTATTGAGACTCATCCATTCTAGCAGGGTTGCAGTTGAAGGACATAGTAAGGTGGGTTTATTTTCCCCCAGTGCCGATTTGAAGCTGGCAGCAGCAAGTAGCTGTCTTGCCAGTGGCTGTTTAACCACTTCAGCATCTTCCCTTTTGCAAACTGGCAATTACCCTTCACTAAATGTAGTTAGCAAAGAAGAGCTTGTCATCGAGGGAGCTCTATTTTTGCCAAACAGGCTGTTCCTTCTTTTGTTAGTAGCCTGCAGGCTGGGACCTCAAGTGAAGCCTGAAGATTAAACCATTAGGCTTAGCTCTGTCCACAGTCCTGTCCTCCCAGTCAAACTCTTAGCTCATCCTCACCATCTGCTACTTGGGCATATGCTAACCACTGACTTGCTGTATCCTGCAACTTCCTCTGGCTTCTGTGCAAGATCCAAACAGATACAGAGCGTTGGAAGCTGCTTCATCTTTCCCTGTGGGGGTGGATTAGCACAATTAAAATGAACATCATGCCTAAATTGAACTGCTTAATTGGTGTGTTTACCCCTGAAGACTCAGGAATATTTAGTCAAAGAAGGTGACAAGGTGTTGGCTTATTTTTGGAGGGGAGGTTAGTGGTTGGGGGACAGATTGACCTTAAAGACCCCATGAGCTGCCTTTCTTTTGGAAATGTCTGTTCTGCTCTGCTTCGTCTCTTCTTAATGTTGTGGGCCAAAGATGACACCCAAGCCCACTGCAGACTGGCTTCTGTTTCTGCTTACCAGGACTGGGTGTAAGCTGCATAAATGCACATGCTGGGAACTTGTGTCATCCCAGAACGTCCCAGGAAAACCCACACAGGCTGTGCTGCTGGAAGTTGTGCCTGCAAGTTTTTGTCCTAGACTGCAGGTCCTGTGGGGAGAGGCCAAATCTCCCAGGAGATGGAAAGTCTCTGCCCCTCCCTCCCCAGATCCAGTCCCTATTCTCACGTGCAGGTGGCAGTACTACCTTCACTGTGTCGTGATACAGCTGAGCTATTGATTTCATTCCTGTTATCCTGTGCTGAACAGACAGCAGCAGAATGTGATTGTTACAGTTTGCTCATTGCACGTGGCTTGGTGTTGCTTCCCCCTCTTGTCATGCAGCGCTGCATGATGCAAATGGACCCAGCGGAGTGACAGATGGGTTGTGCAGGAGCTGAGTCATCACTCGTACTGATCCTCAGGCAGCTCCTCGTTTGGGGACTGAAGAAGCAGGAAAAATGATTTCCTCTCGAGTTATTTTCCTCTTCTCTGAGTTACTGCAGTACCTGTGACTCTAAGCTGTCAGAACCCCCCGCCTGTGTTACCCTGCTCAGCCACACTGCTGGCCTGATTCTGTCTGGAGCCATGCCATGGGACGTGGTGGCCATCAGCCATCTGGCAGTGACAGGGATCAGGTGGATGGAGGGACCTTGGCCTCTGCTCAGGAATATCTGAGGAATCCCAAGGCTGTATAAAAGCTTATGGTGGTTTCTCTGTGGATGCTGTGATGTTTGTTCTTTGCCAGGATTCCTCAGTCTAGTTCTTCCACAGGTCTTTTCCAATCTCTTCTTAAGTTAGAAAGCAAAGCAGCCTTCCTGCCGTGCATCCAGGCAGGGGGGTAAGCCAGTGCTGGTGCTGTGAAGGTCTTAAAAGGGAGCAAGTGGGGTTTGATCTCGATAGATTTTCGCCTTGCACAGCACTGCCTGGGAAGGAAAGGGAACGCAGCTAGCACATTCATGTAGGCCATGTGAATCCTAGTGCTGGCTTCAAGCATTTCTCTCTTCAGCACTGCAAATCTGGCCTCTCTCCTGGAGATAGTGACTCACTGAAATCAAAACAAAACAGACAAGTGAGACTTGCTGCCCCCCCTCCCAAGTTCTTTCAGAGGTTTCTGTTTCTCTAAGCAGAGTCAAAATGTGCTTGGCTTGTTCCGAGTGCTGTTCTGTAATGGGATAAACATGCAGATGCTGTTGTCTGTTTAGTGTTTGGCTTGGAGATGATAAACACTGCCCCAGTGGCAGCCCTCTGTGGGGCCGTGCCAGGAAGCACGGTAGGATCCATCCTCCTGCGAGGCGGCCGGGCTGCTGGCCAGGGCTGGTGGAGGGCTGAGAGCAGGCAGGGCTGGGTTTGCAGTATTGCAGGGCTGGAAAATGGGGATGGCGGGAGCTGTGAGCAGGGCAGGAGTCTGTCTTACCCTCTTGCAGCAGACCCTGAGGCACCAAGCAGCCTGTCAGCATGCAGGTTGCACGGGGGCTGCCTGTCCTGGAAAGCTGATGCTGCTCTTTGGCAGAACAGCCCAAAGATGAGCGGTGAGTGGAGTAAACTGAGTGGGTGCAGAGCACTGCGAGCTCAGAGAATATCTGCGGGTAGTGAAGCTACTAGATCTCTCAGCAGGCACTCTCCCTCTGTCACTGCTAGCCTTCAGCAGTGTGCAGGAGGGATGTCTGCAGCCTTCTGCCCAAGCTGTGAGAGCACGTCCCAGTTGAGTTGCAGGGTTCTTTCTTTTGTACTAACATCACATTCCTGGGCCTGTGTTGCTTTTTGTTGTTCAGAGGTTACCAGAACAGCCTGGGCCTGTTCCCAGCCTGAGCCAGGCTGCTAAAGCTGCAGCTCCTGAAAAGGCAGTGGAAAACACCTTGAAGAATGAGACCTCAGAAAGTGGAAGCAGTGACTCGTCTGACAGTGAAGAGGAGACACAGCCTGCACTGCCTGCTGGTGAGTCTTGTGTTAGTGACCAGGGCCCCTTGCCTTGATCCTCATGGTTTCCTTCTCTCCCCTGTAAACAGAACCACACAGCCTGTTGGTGATAACCTGGATAGCCAAGGAGAGCAACTCTTTTTCAAAGTAACAATCTCTTGTGCTTCTTCTGCAGCGAAAAGCAATGCTATGCCCCAGCCAACAAGTGTGAAGAAAGTACCAGCTCCCACGCCAGCCCCAGCACCTCTGCTGCATATGGACAGCAGTGATGACTCCAGTGAGGAGTCGGATTCAGATGAGGAAGTAGTCCCCCCCACACAGGTAAAGAGCTCCTGGGTGTGCTGGTGCTGAGGAGATATCTCAGGACTGTAGAATGTAGTTGAGTGGGTGATGGATGGTGCAAAGAGAAGCCCTCCTTTCAGCTGGATCAAGGTTTCTTTGCAGCATCTCTGGTCTTAGTGACCCCATCTCTGGGTGTGCTTTTCAGCAAGCTTGGTGTACGTGAGAGCAGTGAAGGGTGTGAATAATTTGCCAGGAACATGACTAGATGTGTGAGCCCAGAGCTCCTCTGGGTCTCCATTCCCTCTGCCCTACTCCAGGGACTTAAACAGGCTGGAAAGGCAGCCAAGTCTTTGCAGGCAGAGATTTTCCATGAGCTGGGTAGCTGGTTTCCCCCACCCCGTTTCCTCCCAGACTCGTTGCAGGGGGATGCAGCTGGAGCTTTTTGCTGCTTACCATGCCTCAGGAGGCTGGCTGGATCTGTGCTGGGGGGGGCGAGGGGGTGGGCACAGTGCTCTTGCTGCCTTTCAGCCAGAGGAAGACTCAGACCCCCTATTTTAGAGAGTGGAGATGGCCCCATATCTGTTGTGAAGGCTCTCCTGAGTGTTCATGAAGCTGATCCCAGCTCCCTCGGCCAAGTCTCATTCATACTGCATCTTTGTCTCTCCATGCTGGTACTATAGGGCCATAGCTGAGCTCTACAGGGCTTGAGCTGCCTCTGCACGAGAGTATCTTGGGTGTCTCTGCACCCCTGCTGTAGCTTGAGCCCAAGAAAAATGTCACACGAGGAAGCCTTGACTGTGAAGTGCGGTTGTCATTCCTGTATGGTGGGGGCTTGGATGCTGCAAATGGGCTGGAGCCCAGGGCTGAGCACCCAAGTGCACTTCTTGTCCTACTTGTCTACGCATACGTGTCCCATTTCTGGCCAGCACCCTTGCTGGGAGAGGGGGATGATGAGCATTCAAGGCAATCCTTCCCCATGCTGGCTATTACTATGGCCAGTGGAAAGGCTGCCTTCTCCCCAGCTGGTGGGCAAGCAGCCAGCCTGAACAGTCCTTGATTAAAGCTTATTTATAATAACAAGACTGTATAAAATAATGCAGTTGCTGTAACTTGAGCTTCGTGCAAGACGGCTCAGAGCTCTCCTCAGCTTGGCAGTTCTCTGTATTGTGCAGTGTTGCCTTCTTTTTCGAAAGCCAGATGTTGTGTGAGAAATGTCAGCCCACAAAGACCCAGCTTGTCAGAGATGGTGAGAGGGAGGGCTGCTCACGTAGCCTTGTTTGTAACACAAACCAGGAGGCTGAGAGTTCCTTTGCTGCCCCTGCTACCTCCTCTGCTGGTGTTTGTGTCTTGGACCTGATGTCAGTGTCTGGTTTCCATGCCCGTGGCTCTTCTATTTTTAACCTCTCTTACATTAAGTTTGATGAGAAGCTTCAAGTGTGAGGAAACACAACTGCTTCTTGTTAATTTGCTCTTTAATCCGTGACTTGCTTGTGGACCTGAAGGCAGATTTGACCTGGAGTTGGTGTCCTTGCTTTATCTCTGTTGCCAATTAACCCTGAATGTGTATGTAAGAGAATCCAGCTTGCCCTGAAAATACACTCTGCAGTAACAATCTTGCCAGTGCTGCCATGGATAGATATCTCTTGTCCTGCAAGCACATCATGCTCTGTCTGTGGGCCCTCGGTATGGTCGCTTTTTGGGCAGTGAGCTAATGCAGTAGGCATGTGCAGGGTGCTGGCCATGCATGAGAGATCACAGTTGACGAAGCTGACCAGTGAGGGAAACAGAATAAGAGCATTGAGCTGTGCTGAAAATGAAGGATGTAGCAGTGGATTGGTGTGTGCTTCTGTCTGTTTTCTCTCCAAGTGGTGCTCTGTCCTAATTTTCTTTCATATCTATTTTAGACTCTGTCCCAGCAGAACATCAAACCAACCAAGGCTTCAAGCACAGTGGCTGCCAAGGCTAATGCCACACCACCTTCAGGGAAGGGGATAAAAGCACCTCCTATCCCTCCAATTTCCAGAGTGTCTGAGAGCTCAAACAGTGATTCCTCAGAGAGCAGCGCAGTGGTGGGAGAGGTAAAGATGGAGGAGGTGAATATGGGAAGCTTCCCTGGGGAGAGTGGGCAGAGGGGGGGGGTGAGTGAACTGAAGCCTGGGGCTGGTACATTGTCTCCTTCTGTGGGAGCATGCTCGGGAAGGGGAGAGATTGCTCTATTAAGATAGAGAACCACTGTTACTGCACTCATATGGCCAAGCCCAACTGTTCTAGGCTGCTTTGTCCAGTCGTGGGCATGAGCAACTGTTCCTTTTTCCATTTGCATTTCATCTTTCTCTCCTTAGGCTGTTCCTCCTGCTTGCCTAAAGCAGACAGCTCCCACAGGGAAAGCTCCTTCAGCCAGCCCTGCTGCCCCGCAGGCTGCTTCCATCCTGAGAAGTGCCACTGCCAAGTTGAAGAAGCCAGGCCCACATCCAGCACAGGATGCCAGGCTGAGCCAGACTGCACCACTCACCCAGGCAGAGAGCTCGGACAGCAGCAGTTCCTATGACAGTGACAAGGAAACACCCAAGCAGCCCCCCAAACTGGGTCAGTTCTCCCAAGAAGATGCTCTCAGTGCTGTGGGTCAGCATTTTGTTCCCCTGTGGGAGGTGTGTCTCTTTCACATAGTGGTTGGAGAGTGGTTTATTCTCTCCAGCTCTGCAGGATGCTCCCCTTCGGAGGGAGGTGGCCTGTTGGTGGCAATTCTCACGTGCTAGGTAGATGAACTCAGCCCCAAATCAGCAGTGGTGGGTTTAATGAGATGAACTGTGCTCCTCCAGCAGGCATGCTGCAGAAACCAGGAGGGACTGAGCCAGATGACAGCTCTTCATCGGATTCCAGTGAGGATGAGGAGGCAGTATCACAGGTATCATACCTGAGCAGGCTGGGATCCATCTTGCAGCTTGATCCTAAGTAGGAGATAAAAGGTTTAGTTTTCCACCATAGCAAATGGAGAGCTGGGTTATGTTTCCTAGCAGGAAAGTGAGGGCTCCCCAGCACAGTGCTGTGAGCAGGGCCTTCTGGAGTGGGAAGGCACAGGCTTTGCAATCTGGAATGCTTCCCCAGGCAGCGAGGCCTTAGGTTCAGAGCTCATGATGCCTTTCCCTGCAGATGGTAGGTGCTGGTGCCTTGCAAGGGTTAAATGAGGAGGGAGAACTGGTGTGTAGTGCCAATAGCAGCAGGATTTCTCTCCCCTTTTATTTGTAACTTAACCCGCATCCAAGCCATTAAATTCCCTCTGTAAGTAATGTGCAGGGTGTGCAGACATCTGCAGTGCATTAACTGTGCGTGGGTGCACGCTAATGGCCAGGAGCCTCCCCCAAGCATGCTTTACTGGGTGAGAACAAAGGAGAGACCCTACCACCATTAGCTCTTGCTGTTGCAAGCTCAGGGTCTGTCTGTGCTAGCTCCCCCTCCTGACAGCCCTACCTTGCCATGGCCTCTCTGCCGTGCTGGCTGAACCATGCGTTATCACTCTGTAGGTGGTCAAAGTGGGGGCCCTCTACTTGGAGTATGGGGGCAATATCAGCAGAGAGAGATCTGTGTACCTGGTGCGAGGGAGGCTGCCCTGCTGTGCTGTCTCCTCAGTGTGTCTGTGCTGTTTCAGTCCCTCCTCGCAGGTTATTTGAGCCTCTCCAAGAGCCCAGCAGCACCTCAGGCACCAAAGACTGTTCCCCTCCAGCCTGCAGGCAATGCAGGGCAAGGGAAAGCAGCTAGCTCCCTTGCCAAAGTCCCCGTGAAAGCAGCTCCAGCTGACAGCTCCAGCAGTGACAGCAGTGACTCTGACACAGACGTCGAGCTGGTGTCTGCAAACCACAAAGCAGGTGGGTCCTTTGGCAAGGCTGGGAATCTGCCTGGCTCAGGAGCAGAGCTGTGTTGGCACAGGAGTATGTGACACTGGGACCAGGGCCTGTTCTCCTTGTGTCTCCACTACAAAACCCAGCGTGGTGTGCTGCTGCCGTCTGCTGGCTTCCCCTGGCCATGACACAGCTGTCTCTGCTGTAGCTGGGATGGCCAGCAGATTTTTGCTTTGTAGGGAGAACTGGGTATTTTTCTTCAAATGCATGTTCTTCTCCTCTGCCAACTGTGGGAACACTCCTGGAGTCGTCATCTCTCTCTTGTCACTGTTTCCACAGACAACAAACCCTCTCCAGGCCAGGAAGCCACAGGAGCCTCCAACAAAGTGGCAGGAAAAATTGATGCAAGTCATGCCAACCCCAAACCTTCCCCAGTCAAGAAAGCTCTGGCTGTGAAAGAGAATGACGTTGAGGCAAAAGGGACACAAGGGACCCCATTGCCATCTGTGCTGCTTTCCACCCCACAGCCTGCAGAGCCGAGCTTGGGGAGCAAAAGGGAGGTCACCACTGCTGCCGGAGTCCCTGCAGTGCAAACACCTGGGTTGGAAGAGAAGAAGAAGAAAAAAAAGGAGAAAAAAGAGAAGAAGGAAAAGAAGAAATCTTCCACAGCAGACAAAGCTGTGAAAACCTCTAAGGGCAAAGACAAAGAGAACAAAAAACAGAAAGCATCTCAGAAACGGAAGCGGCCAGGAGAAGATGGGGCTGTTGGGCAGCCCAAGGAAAAGAAGCGGAAAGGGCAGGCTAATGAGGAGGTGCCCAAAAAGAAGAAAAAGAAAGCAGCTAATGATCCAGAGAAGCTGCCAGGCAGCAAGGAAAAGAAAAAATCAAGTAAAAGTAAGTTTCTGTGCAGTGTCGTGTGGGGCTGCATTCGTGGTAGGTTCTTGCAGCTGATGTGTGCTCAGCCTCTGCTGCAGAGCAAGCACCTTCCCATTAGCCTTGTCTCCTTCCTTTCTGGCCCTCCCAAAGCCAGTGCCAGATTTTTAACTCCCCACTTTAGTATTTTTTCTGCATCTTCAGCATCAGGTCATACTGCAGGCAGCCAACTGGGCTCTCCTGCCTCTGTCCCACATCCAGCACGCACAGCAGGAACCACTTGGACTGATCCTTGCTGCTTGCAGAACAAGCTGATGTCCCTGTGCAGATGTCATGAGATGACCTGCCCCATGGTTTTCTCCTTTCCTGGCCTTAGCCAGGGCTGGAAGTATCCAGCTCAGGGCTGGCAGAGGGATGAGGTGTGTGTGTGCTGAACTGCCTGAGGCCTCAGTGTGCACCTTGTGATGCCTGCCCACCTGCACTGGGCTAACACAAAGGCATTTTTTTTTTATCCTTCGCAGCTCAGAATGTATTTGCAAATCATAGCTGTTGTATGCTTCTTCATGAGAGTGAGAGAGAGAGAGAGAGAGAGAGAGAGAGAGAAGAGGGAATGGGTGGGCCAGATCTGCTGAGCTGTCTGTTCTGCATAGATGCATCCCTTCGTTTTGGAGGAGACAGCCTTGCCTGTCAGCCTCTGTGTGGGCTGTTGCACAGACATGCACTGGAGCTTCTTGGTACAGTCGTGCTCAGCTGAAACTTGTGTCCATCTGGTGTTGGTAGCTCCCTTTGCTTTGGTTTCTGGTGTGTGCTCAGCTGCTCCAGTACTGAAACAGTTCCTCAGGCTGGTTGGGCAGCAGCAGGTGAGAAGAAGGGCATCCTGCCTAATTCTGCCCACACACACGCACAGATCAAACTACTCAGTCCTGAAGGTACTGGAGAAACAGCCGTGGGCACAGTGTCCTTGTGGCACAGCTCTGCCCTCACCCAGAGGTGCTCCTGTGGGCTGAATGTGATCAGAAACTCACCTCCTCCTCAACCTGCTGCTCCTGCTTCTCTTTGTGTCCCCTCACAGAGGTCATAGTTGACTTTTCTTTTCCAGAGAAAAAGTCAGGAAAAGAAAAGAAGAACAAAAAGATGCCCACAGAAGGGGAGCCGACAGCAGATGGCTCTGCTGAAGTTCACAAGAAGAAGAAGAAGGTATGTGGGAGACCTGGGGGCAGAGTGCCATGGGGACAGCCATTCTGAGGAGCACTTGTGACACTCATTCCTGCAGCACGTGAGGCTGGAGGGGAACAGAGCCACGTGCTGGCCTTGCTGACAGTACAGAGCCTCAGGACACTAAACCCTGACCTTTGGTTGTTTGGGACTGGGGTGGCTTGAAGAAGGGCTTTTTCCTGTATCCCCTAGAGAAGATGCCTTCCCTTTAAGTGAGCAAACACTGAGGCCCTTTTGTTTTCAGGGAACTTGTCTGAGGAGTAAGTGCTCTCTCTCCCTTTCCCTGTCTGTTCATCTAGCTGTTTTCAGCAGGAACGAGCTCTGAGTGCTTTGCAGGCTGTTGCATCCCACACCAATGGCTAGGAAGGGGTGGCAGAGAGAGACAGGGTGTTCCTTGTTATGGATCTGTCCTTGTAGAGATGACATCTGAGAAGCATCTGTGGCTCACAGCGCTGCTCGGTACTCCGTGTCTGCGATGCAGAAATACTGATTTATTTTTCACCCTTTCCTTTTTAGAAGAAGAAAACAGCTGAGCTGGAAGGATTGTTGTGAGAAGGTACATGGCCCCGTGGGAGCTCTCAGTTGGTACCTCTGAGCAGCGGTAACCTTGGCCAAATTCAGTGCTCCTGAGCCAGTCTTGGGAAGACATTGTGCCCTCTAAACCACCCACTGTGTGAGGCAGCCTGGCCCTATGTTAGAGAGCCAGGGAGTGGAACAGAATAAGGAAAGTCCTACAGAAGTGTGCTGGCTTCTCTGGATGTTTGACCTCAACTCTTTAGCTGCAGAAATCCGGATGCCCAGCCCAGATGTTGCTGTCCTCTGTCACCAGCAGAGATAAGCGGCCTCTGGCAGTGTCTGTCTGTCCTGGCTGACCACAGGGAGCTTGGAAAAGTCGTGTGGATTAGCTGGTGAAGTTCTAGCCACCTGGAAGTGGACCAGATGAATCTGCCTCCACTCTGCTCAGCTGTATGGCTGTTCAGTCTCTTCACTATCCCTAATTCTCTTAACTCCTCTCCCCAAAGGTACTGCATCCCTGTGATTAAGGATTTATGGGTGAAGATCAAACGGAAGAGTGGAAAAGGAACCTCATCAGCAGAATTCCAACTTCTTTTTCTTTTATAAATAATAATTTATATCTTCTTTTAACTGTGACTTTTAGAGCAGAGTGATGTAACTTTCTGCCTCCTGTCCTGCTGGGGCCCAGAGCTGTGTTTATTGCCCTCCCTGACAGCTCCTGTGCTGCACTAGAACTGAACTGAGGGAGAGGAGCCAAGTGTGCAGAAACTGCTTTCCTCCTAGCTGATGCCCAGCCACCCTTTTTCTCTTCACAGAGCTATATTTTTAAGAGAAAACTTTTACTCTTTTTTTTTTTTCTCCTTCTGTGATTTGTGGTGTCAGACCTTTTGCTACCTACGGAAGAGAGCTCTTTGGGTTTAGTTTTTATTCTAACAAACACTGATGGCAGTGGTTATTGTGTCCCTGGAGTTGCACTGAGCAGCTGTGTCCAGCAGCTGTTCTCAGCCAAGGCTGCATTTTTTTTTGTTTCTGTTTTTTGGTTTTTTTTTTTTTATGGAATACAGAATAAAAGAGGAACGGTGAGACTTTGCTTCAGTGGGGGATGGGGTGAGGAGCCCTCTGCTCTGGGTCAGGGCTGTGGGGCTGAGCTGACTCCAGAGGATACTGCAGGTAGGAGGGGGAGTACCCAGCATCTTACCCAGGTTCTTGGGCACAGTTTTAGCTCCTGGGGCTATCTGAATTGCTTTCTGCTACCTCAGTGGTGAGGAAGAAGGGACCAGGCTGTTCTGGTTGAGGCCAGGAGCATGGTAACGGAACAGGTGGCTGAAGAGCTCAGCTGTTTTCTTCCCTTTTTATCCCAGGATAGTTGCAACCCAGTTGGCATCACTGCTCAGCTTGAGTTGCTTACAAGGCTTTCATGTCAAAAAGTTTATTTGAAATAATTAACTTGATTTCATTCATAAAGGAGGAAGTTCTGGATAGGTGCAGAAAACCTCAAAGCCCCCCGCCCGCCTCCAAGGTTAGCTTCCCTTCCCCCCATGGCTGTTCCCTAGCCTGAAGTTAAGCATCTATCCCTACTGCAGTCTTAAAAAAAGAAAAAAGAAATGAAACACCTCAAGAAAGATGAAGGTTCAGTACTCTTAACAGGGCTCCAACCTCCAGCAGTCAGTTAAGCTCGTGGAGGTCGTTTTGCTGCTTTTAATGTTTGTTCAGTGAAAGAAAGCACGAGGGGCTCATTCTTCAGCACAGGTGATGTCTGCATCGCTGCTGGGAGAGGTGTCCTGGGGGACAGGAGGCTGGAACCAGGTGGAGTCCCTCACACAGCATCAGTGTTGCAGCCCTCGGTCCATTAGCAAAAAGAGTGGGGCTGCCAGAGCTGAAATCATCTTCCAGCTCTACTCCGGTCAGCAAACAGCAGTCGTGTTGCTATAGGGGGAGGGGGCAGCCCCAGGTCCTATCCTGCAGCAGGGGGAGGGGTGTAACTGAGGTCAGGGCACAGAGTGCTCTGTTAATTGTCTTCAGGAAAGCAAGGTGAGAGCAGAAAAATGGAGCAAAGAAAGGTGGGCCGGGATGCTGAAGGCCGGATGGGCATCCACAGGCGTCCTCTTCTACTTAACTGCTTTGAAGGGAAGAGAGGAGGGAGGGAGTCAGCAACCTGTGTGCCCCCATCCAGCACACTGCCACCAGCTCTGCTGTGGGAAGTGGACAGAGCACAGCTCCTCCAGCCCCAGGGCTTCTCACCTTTCAGCATGTCCACCCCGGAGAAGATCTCCTCGGGCTCTGTCGGGGCGGGCGCTGCAAAGAGAGCACAGCTCAGTGCCACGGCCTCGTCCCTCACCCGGGATGGATTCGGGCAGTGAGTTTTGCCCCTCCTTGGCTCTCCCTGCCTGCTGCTGCTCCTGCCACCTACCCGAGCAGTCCAGCTCTCCCCGGGTGGCAGTGCCCTCAATCCTGGTGCCATTTTTGTAGCAGCACCAGCAGTAGCCCGTGCTGGCAGAGCACTGCTTGGGCAGGTAGTCGCCGTTCTCATCGCACTCGGGGCGGAAGCGACCTGGCTGCACACCACTGAAACTGGCCTCTGCCTGGCACTTAGTTTGCACTAGGGCAATAAGAACAAAGGGACAGTGTGAGCACCCAGGACCCTCGGGGCATGTGGGAGATTCTGTTAGGGAAACCAGAATGCTGCCATGCTGAGGAATGTCACCTCATTGGATTTACCCGAGGAAACCCATCTGCCCTAATGAGAGCCAAGGGTAATAGGGACACAGCGGACTGATGCTTTGGGTTTTGGGATGTGGCTGCTTCCAGAAGCCCCCAGAGGGAGGCTCAAGGGAGAGGAAGCCATGAGGAGCCAGAGGCCAGGGCAGGGAGCAGCAGTGGCACTGCCTTGGGTGCACTGCTCCCAGAGGCTCAGCCCTGACTTCCAGCACCCACACCCCATACCTTTCTCCGCAGGGATTTCACTCTGCTCCTCTCCCTTGGGGCCTTTGGCCATTTCGAAGAGCAGCCACTTGTGCATCCAGGACTCAAAATCCTGAGAGGGAGGGAAGCAGAGGGTAAACAGAGTGGTCCCGAGCTCCACTACTGACCCTACAATGGGCATCCAACCCATGAAGGGCCAATAGGACTTGCGGAAGGGATGGGTAGGAGAGCACCAGCACTGACCTGCCAGTCCATAGTGCTCATGGTCTTCTTCAGCCTCTTCAGGTTGCCCAGCATGTCATCCTTCAGCTCCGGGAACATCTTCCTGGGGTCTGCTTTCTGCAGGGCAAGCATCACAGAGAGAGGCAGCAAAGGAGAAAAGGAGATAGTGTGGGGAGGGAACACTACTTCTACAGGCACTGCTGGGACCAGAGCACCAGCACTTGAGAGCCCAAGGGAGCTCCAAGCTTGTGGTCTCATCACCTCCTGCAGTGCAGAGGGCGGCTGTGGGGCTCAGTGAGGTGGGTGGAAGAGCTTACCAGCAGCAGGTGCCTAACTTGGTCCTCAGTCTTGTTGCTTCGGGGTCTCACGGCCTCCACGGGCTGTAAAGAAAACCACAGAATGGTTGGGTTGGAGGGGACCTCGTAGACCATCCAGCTTCAGTTCCACCCCCCTGCTGAGGCAGCAGTGGGCACCTCTTACCATGTCACCAATAGAGGGGGCAAGAGGCAGCACCTTCACGGCCATGGGCATGTTCATCACAGACATGGACATCTTGCTTGCTGGCTGAGAGCCTGCCAAGGACACAGCAGCGTGAGGGGTACGACCCAGCAGTGCAGCCCCAGCTGCCTCCAAACCCACAGTATCTCCCAGGTCTGTTGTTCCAGTGCCCATCCCCAGCCCCGGTGATGCTACTGACTGGTGGGCATCCTCCTCTGCAGCGCCTCCAGCTTCAGGCTCTGCGAGGTCTTGGTCAGCTTGCTGATCTGCCCGCTCTGCTGGTACACGTAGTAGATGGTGACGGCCTGGCCAGCAATCAGCAGTGCCACCAGGATGGAGAGCGCTGACAGCACGCTCCTGCGCCCCAGCACAGACCTGAGGACAGGAGAAGGAGTGCTCGTGGTGCTGCTCCAGCTGCCCAACACCGAAAGGAGGTGCCCTGTGGTTCCCAAAGTGCCACTGAACCCAGCCTGCTCCGAGCGCCCAGAGGGACACAAATCTCTTGTGAATGATGAGTGTGATGTCAGTGCTCAGGTGGCTGCCACGCACCGGGAACCGAAACCACGGCTGAGAGCATGGGGGCTCAGCCATGTGAGCAGGGCTTAGGGGTGCGACTGCGCACAGACACCAAAGAAAAGCAAATGAAATAGAAAATGTCTCCCTGGTACAGCTCTGAGCCGTGTCCTGCCCCCGGGAGCCAGCCCTGCACCATGGGACAGGGCACCTATGGGTGCTGCTCTGCAGAGTCCAGACTTGGCCACGCTGCCAGGATGTCTGCCCAGAGACTGATGATGTCAGCGCTTCTGGGATTTTTGATTGGCTGGAAGTGTTCGGGGTGACTCCCCCCCACCCATCCCCAGCACAAAGTTTGGGACACGGGGTTGGTTGGGACATGGGGGTGCCCTGGAGTGCCGGCAGGACCCTGCAGCCATGCTGCATCCCCACCTGCCCCACAGTCAGGGTGGCAGCTTGTCAGAGGGGCTGCACCCCCCACCCATGCTGAGTGAGCCCCTATCCACCCCATAACCACGACATGAAACAGCCTACCCCACAGCCACACCATGCCCCAGTCACCCTATAACCACTCTGTGACCCCCTTGACCCCACAGCCAAGCTCTGGCCCTTTCTGCCCCATAGACACGCAGCGTCCACTCCCACTCGGCCCCACACAGCACGACTCCTCTGCCCCACAGTCACACCGTGTCCTCCCCACACCCCCCACTCATGTCCCTGCAGTGGCACCTTTGGCTGTTCCCATTGGGGAGCACCGCACTGCTGCCATCGGAGGAGATGAGGTCCCTCTGCTCCTCAGCCATTGCTGCACCGCTGCTGCCCAATGGGGAAATGAGAGCCCCACACACTGCTGCTGGAAATACCCCAACGAGGCACCCCCCGCCCTGCCACCCTCTGGGGTGGGGTGGTAAAATAAAAGCCCCATTGGCTGCTGACCCTGCATCACCTGTTGCCAGGCAGAGCTCTGAGCCGAAGGTCTTCAGTCCACAGTTGATGCCAGGTCCCATCCCGAGCGCTGAGCACCGCTGCTCTGTGCTGCAGCCTGTGACATGGGAAGCATCTGCTGGTGTCACTGGTTACTGGGCAGACTGCCCCGCTGTGCTCCATGAAGTTTTAAGGCACGAGAAGGCTTCTTGAGCAAAGCAATCCCCTTTCCTGGGGCAGCACCTGCAAGGATTGATCAGCAAAGAGAGCTCTTGTTGGCTGATATCTGCTTGAGGAACAACTGCAACTCACCCACAGCGAACAGGGCAGGGTCCCACACAAGACCCCTGAGCACTGAGTTCTGCAGGCACTCGCACCTCACACCCCCAAAACCAGCAATGCACCCTTGGCATTTAAAAACCAAAGAAAGCCATAAAACCACACTGCACCATTTCCAGCCCTCCCTCTGCCAGCTGGGGCACAGGACCAGCTCACACTCAGCTCCTCGCAGGGGTCGGGGACAGAGGGCTGAGTGCCCCCGGAGCTCAGCCTCAGCCCAAGGGGAGCTGGGAAAAGCAAAGGGGAACTCAGCAAGTGAAAGCAGCACGGCTTACACGAGCTCTGCTCCAGGCATGGATTTTTCTGCTTCTTCAGAATGTGTGGGGTTTTTTTAAAGCCATCTTTGCACAGGCCTGTGGCATTTAAAGTTTGATGTCACTAAGTCCTTGGTTTTCCCAGGAAGACACTGACCTTTGCACGTCAGCCTTCCTTTTACTCCTCCATCTCCTCCACCCCACAGCAGCTGTGCCCTCTGGAGCACACGGAGTTGTGTCCTGGTCCCGAGGTTCTGCTTTATGCCTCTGCTTTATGCTGCCCATGAACTCATGCTGATAGGCACTGTTACAGGGGGAGCCAGCTGTCTTGTTAGGACAAGCCAAGCCCCCTTATGAAATGAAGAGCAGTTTTAGGGCTGAGTTCTGACTCCCGTGTTACCTGCAGGGCTTCACCTGAGCACAGCAATTATTTCAGGCACGGAGGAGGTAACAGCCCTGCGGACACTTGCCTCACAGCATGAGAGCAGCTCAGGCTGGGACAGACCCTGCAGAGCTCCTGCTCCTGGGGAGTAAAGGCCAGCAAAGCACTTCATCTTCCTGCAGAGGGCAAACCTTCCTGTGGGGAGAAAGAGCGATGCCAAGAGGGGTGGTGGGGCCAGACTCACTCTGCCTTGGGTTCAAAACAAGAGCTACACTGCTTCAGCACAAAGCCACACAGGATGCTGCCCACCAGCCCCGAGCCTCTGTGTGAGCGGGATCAGCCATGCACACAGAGCTGCTTCCCCTCGTGTACTCTGCAGAGCTAGACACCTTCCCTTCTCTGGGCCTGCCTCAAGAACAGCAGGGGTCAATTAGATGTGACACGGTGCTTGTGCTCTGCCACGGTTTCCAGCTGCTCTTCACCGAGCAGCAGGGAGCTGGAATCAATCAGAAAGTGACAGCTCTGCCTCAAGAGAGTGTCTGTTAACTCACACTGAGCAGTACATCAGAATGTCTCAGCCTGACGTCCCACCAAGACCTCCCCCGTCCCACGGGCAGCACAGCTGCTGAGAAAGCTGCCTGCACCAAGAGGGCAGCCTGCCTGCCATCCACACCCCCACAGAGCCTTCCCCAGAGAGACACCCTGAGAAGTGGCCCCATTAAAGTCACTTGGGACAAAGGAACACCAGAACAAGGTCTGCCTGTGTGTGAGCAGCGACAAGGCACAAGGCTCAACCCTTCTTGGGGCTTGAACACTCCAAATACAGGAAAATGGATATTTACATAGCTGGGATAACGCACTTTGAAGGCAGAAAGGGAAAATTATTTCTAAAGCTTTCCACAGCCACAGATAAAATTACAAATCAAACACGATGCCCACGCCAAGAGAAACACTGGCTTAGGAACACGAGCCCAGGCAGAGAGATTTTCTACCACAAAAAGGGGAAGTCATGTATCGAACAACAGCCTGCAGAAAACCCAGCCCTGGTTAGCTCGCTCCCAGGCACAGCTTTCTTTCCCACAGCAAGGACAACTCAAAAAGATCACGACCAACTCGGAAACCACAGCCATCCAAGCAGTCCTGGCTATGAAAGTTAAGATGCACCATGGTTTCAGACCAGCCTCGTTTCCCCTGCTGTGAAACGCAGCCCCTCCCACAGCCAGGGCGCCGTGCTGCAGCTGGAGGCCAGGCCTGACAGGAGCAACACGCCCTGGGTCGCATTCAGGCTGGGCAGCTCTGCTAGCACAGAGCCTGCTTTGAGAGCACAACAGAGCTGTTAGTCACAGCAGCCTTTCTGGTAACGAGGAGGGTAGGTAAAGGAATCCCACCAAGAATTTTATGGTGCAAAGGTGCTGGAAAGACTCGATGCTATGAGCATAAAGGAACTCAGCTAGCTGAAGCTGTTCTGCTCAAACAGCACATGCCAGTAGTATTCCCTCATTATATAATCTTACTAAAGCCACAGAAGTGACAAAAAACAAGTGATTTCAAAGCTTGGAGAGCTAAGAAAAGGACATTCAGACAGGTGGAAATGGGCATTTACTCCAGGTGACGGCAGCACGTTCTGTGGAGAGTAAACATCCGTGCAGGAAGCAGGGCACAACCAGGAAGAGGACTCCCTTCTCTTAAACACATCTGGAAGCATAGAGATACAGAGCAGCTGGGAGAGCTGCAATGCCAGCACCTTCCTAGTGCAAAGTCCCAACACAGCACCTCTGCTGGGGCACACCAACAACCTCACCAGACAGGAAGCCCCACTGCAGAGGGCAATTCGTGAATGCAACAGAACTAAAGCTGCTCAACCTCCGTTCAGTAACAAACCCACACACCACGTTTATAAGAGAGCTTTAATGGCAAAAGGTGCAGTGCTGTTCACAGACGACGTCCACGGCGACCACCCTTCCTGCGAGTACTGTCAGAGGGGATGGGGGTGACATCCTCTGTGGGAGAAAGAAACCAAGAAAACCCACTGTTACCTGACAGAGGCACTCCAAGAAACCCACTGGGCAGATCCACATCTGTGAACTCACCAAACAAGCCCTTCCCCTTCCCCCTTCCCCTCCCCTCAAGGCTTTTAATGCCTGCGGTGCAAACATCCCCATCTCCCCACCCACTTAAATGAAGCAGCCACAGCATTTCTAAAGAAACAGACTGCATTATGTAACTTTGAGGGCAGCCAATGCCACTACGCCTCACAACTTCCCTGCCAAGTTCAGTGATGTCCCTCAAAAAGTTCGAGGAACTGTTATTTCTGAGCCACGGTCTTAAACTGAGACCAGCACGACCCTTCTAGGTAACTAAACTGTGGCTGTGGAAAAAGAGAAATTGAAAGGAGTTACACAAGAGGCCCGTGAGCATCCCAGCACGCAGCTGAGCTTTACTATGCAGCCAAAAACTTGCTATCTGGAGTCAACCGACACCACCTTCTGGTTAACCCTCGATTAAAGAAGATGCATCTCCCTACACTTTACCTACAGCAACACATTCCCAAGTCAATCTGTCACAGCAAGCACAAGAATCCCATGGCACACATGCCCACAGAGCTCCTTCTACCTAACAATCCCTCAAAACCTCTTCAGTGTAGCAAGGCTCTGCACTGATACACAGAGACACTCGTGCCCCATTACTCACCAATGCGGCCAATCTTCATCCCGGATCGGGCCAGAGCTCTCAGAGCTGACTGAGCTCCAGGGCCAGGAGTCTTGGTCCTGGAGGAAAGAATCACAACTAATCATCCCTTAAAAGACTCATCAGTTTCCCCACTCCAAAACACCCAGATACCAAATCCACCCTCTTCCTCTTCCAGATCCAAACCATTCACGTGCTGTCAGGCACGCTTTACTGTCACTCTGTGGTAATGCATCTTCAAGTTTAACAGCATCTCCCTTGCTACTGCCACAAATAAGTAAGGACCTCAGTAACAGCACTCCCAAGTCCATCCAACTGCAGGTGCCACTTCAGAACAGATTCCAAGCAACGTGAGCCAGTCACTGCACAGCACGAGACACCCTGTGCCAAAGCCAAACTCACAGGGTGCATTTACACTGCCAACTCAGGCAGGGCAAGAGCAGAAGGACCAGAGGATGGTGAGATGCAATCTGTTCTTGTTCTAAAACCAAGCATACTGTCTCTCTGACATACCTATTCCCTCCAGTAGCCCTCAGCTTGATGTGCAGAGCAGTGATGCCCAGCTCCTTGCACCTCTGGGCGACATCCTGGGCTGCCAGCATGGCTGCGTAGGGAGAAGATTCATCTCTGTCAGCCTTCACCTTCATGCCACCAGTCACACGGCAGATGGTTTCCCTGCAAAAGGAGGAGAACACCTTCAGAGAAAACCTGTGCCCCTTTCCTTCCTGAAGAACAGCTTCAAGGTACTGACAGAACCAGGTGTCTTGACACAGCATTCATCACTAAGGAACACGACAAACTGCCCGGCCCACTAACACATTTCATCAACTCAGTAGAGGCTCAAAGATTTCTGTGGACATTCACATCAAATGTAATTTCTCTTCTCAGAAGTGAAGGAGCCAGCTATGCAGTGAGGTGACCAGTGTGCAATACTCACTTGCCAGAGAGATCAGTCACGTGGACAAAAGTATCATTGAAGGAAGCAAAAATATGGCAGACGCCGAACACGTTTTCTCCTTCAGCAACTTGAGGTCCCAAGCTGATGACCTGCTCTTCCTTCTTCTCCTTGCCCTTACGGGGTGCCATTTCTGAACAAAAAGCAGAAATATTTCACACTTGTATCTTTGCTGAATGCTGGCAAGCTACAGCTCACAGCTGCTTAGCAGGGCCTTAAGCTGCACTTCACAGAGGGAACTAAGATGTGCTTTATCTCTAGTGCTTTCTGCATGCAGTACCACAGCAGAACATGAGAGAACCCTTTCCATGATGATCAGCAGCAACGAAGACTTTCCCTCACTCATTTACTTAATAGAACTCAAGACAACATAAAAATAAAGCATTTATTAAAGACCCAGATACCATCACAAAGCTTGCTTGCTCTCCAGAGCTTCTGAGTACCACCAGGGGCTCTTAGGTGTCATTAGTCAGCATCCCTGCATCTAGCTCAAGTGGTGCTTCTGCCTCTAAAGCCTTCACTGATGTGGAAGCAACCCAAACAGTTTGGGGGTAGGTGCCCACACAACTACTCCTACTGCACTCTCTCATTAGATGCAAGCCCTGATGCCTTCTACCAGAAAAAAAAAAAAAAAGTAACATCATTAAAGAACTCCGCTCAAAGCATGAACTACTTTCATCCCAAAGCCTCAGCCTTACAGCCCCCCCTCTACAGAGAGCAGCACTTAAACCTAACTGCTAAAACGGGGCCCACACAGCCACTCCAACAAAGCTCCATTCCCTTCCTGTCATGCTTGGTGAAAGGCTCCACCACCATTACTGCCCTGAAGTACCCCTGAAGCTCACACACCCACATAACTCAGCCACATTCACTTCGCTAACCGATCAAAGCAAACGCTGAGCCATAAGCTCTGTAGTACAAGCTAGAGAGCGAGGAACCCGCTTCCCTCCGGCCGCCGCCCCCTACCCCCGCCGGGATGCCGGCCCCTTCCGGGCACACATCTACGCCAGCCCCCGGCTCGGCCGAGGCCTAACGCCGCGCTCCGCCAGCCGCGCTCCGCCAGCCGCGCTCCGCAGGCACTGAACGCGCTGCTCCGCACAGCCACGAGCCCGGAGAGGCGGGCGGCGGACAGAGCCGGCACAGCGAGACGGGAACGCAGGGATGGCGGCGGATACAGCGGCACACCGCGCTCACCTGCGCGTCTGCTCCGGCGGCCGCCGCTGGAAAGGAAGCGGAAGCGGCCAGAGGGCGGGGCTACCGCGTTTACCCGGAAGTGATGGCCGCAGAGGGCGGTTTCCGCCGGCGCAGTGATGTTTTCGGTATAGATAGCTCAGCGATTTGCTGTTCTCTGAGTAGAGCCCTACAGGCCTCGTTAAAATTATAAACAACGCTATGGAGCAGAACCGGCCGCCTTCCCGTCGTGTGTTCCCTCCCCAAGATGGCGGCGCCCCCCCCCCCCCCCCCCCCCATGTTCCCTCCCCAAGATGGCGGCGCTCCCCCCTCACGTGTTCCCTTCCCAAGATGGCGCCCCCCCTTTCCCCACCCCCCCCCCCACCCCCCACGTGTTCCCTCCCCAAGATGGCGGTGCCATTCTTTGCAACCTATCCTGTTGAATCACAACAGCTTCTCTATAGTAAAGACAACTGCATATCATCTAGGTGCCCCAGTGTCTCTGTTTATGGTTGTAAAGATAAGCAGATATATGGGCAAGGAGTCTTTTTTGGGGTATGGCTTGGAGAAGCTGATCACCGCGCAGGACAATAATACTTGTGCACGGTAACAAAGGTGCTACTCCCTGCTGATTTATCCGTTGGGCCAGATATGTTACACAGAGAACAAAACTTACAAATGGGGGTGGGCATAAATCAAACTAATACAAGAACAAGGAGGCTGCTAGACTAAAGCAGGACAGACATTCTGTTGTACCAGCAAGATAACCAAACAGATGTCTCTCTTAAACAAAACACCACAGGAATGGTGAGGAGCTCTCCCCTTTCTAGGTTTGAATATTTACAGCAAAATTGACACTTAGGTTTAATCCCCTCGATAACCAGAGTTTGGAATGTGATGAATATGCATGTGCTATACCTATAAATATGTATTCATTTCTCTCTTTGGGGTGCATGTTTGGTGGAGAGATCCCCCATGCACCCAGCACTGTAATAAAGGGAATACCTGCTTGACATATTTCATTGGTGTGTCAAGTTACTTTGTCAGATTTCTCAGCATCACCATCCCCTGAGGGGAGTCTTTCCTGAGAGCTTTTTTCTTTCCTCTTAGAAGGGGCTGTGCTATGTACCTAAAGGGATCCTTCTAAATGCTGCTTAGTGATGCTGCGTGCCATGTCCGTGAGGCATAAGTCCTCATTCCAGTGGGACACTGCCCCAGGTGCCCCACACATGAGGGCTGCTCTCCTGGGTGCTGCTTTAGCTTCATGTTCTCTGTCTCATTGCCACAAAAGACCATCAGGTGACTCCTGCTCTAACCTGGTAACTGCTGATTCCAGTTCAGTGAAGCAAAATGAGACTGGGAGAAAACATCATACAGGATCACTACGTCTACCCCAGTACTTTCTTCAGCTTCATTACATCTGTGCTCCTGATAAAGGTGTGCTGTGAGAGCTGCAGAAACGTAGGCCTGAGCTGGTTTCACAGATAAGTGGGAGGGGATGGGTGCAGACAGCCCCAGGTTGGCCCAGCACAGCAGCTTTGGATGCCCAGCCTCGGGCTGGACTGGCATCAGGCCTGGAGGTCCCAGCAGAGCTGGGAACCAGCTGCTCCTCTTGCACTGCTGGCAGATGGCCGAGCACAACTGTATCTCTGCACCTCGTAGGGATCCAACTCATCTCCCAGAAGTTCGGACAGGAGCATTTACTCCAGTCCCATTCTAAGGCCTGGAATAATTCTACATGACAGCACTGTTTCTCCACTAAGATTTCATTAAGCCACTACCCGAGTGGCCATAAAGACTTCTAAGGGTATGAGGATGCCTCTGTTGAAGCCAACAAAATCTCACGCTGTGCAAGAAGAGGCTTGAGTGGAGAATGGGAGATTCTGCTTCACTCCTAACCCATCGTGCTGTCAGGTGCAGCCTTCCTATTGACAGCACCGGGTTTGAGCTTAATGTCTTCATCCAGGAGAACAGCTACCACTCTGTTCAAGGCTTTTGATTAAGACCTTAAAGCCCAAGCTTAATGTGCAGTGACCTTGCCTGACCCATTAGAGTAAACCAAACAGACAGACTCTACAATCAACATCTCTGTTGACATTGTAGACCTTCAGCTCCTTTGTTCAGCTGTCTGATGCCAGGAGGCTCGTGGATGAGGCTTACCTGCTAATGTAGCCCAGCTGTATGCACTGCTTTGTGCTAAGACATTTCTGTGGAAATCAAGTAGGTTTCTAATGGTGTTAACGACTACCTTTAGCCTCCTCCAAGAGCTGGATGCATAGCATTTTCTGTCATTCTCACTGAAGATTTCTAAGACTATGAGGAGGTATTTTGGAATTTTACCCATAAGGGATGTACCTAGAGATTTTAATATGTGGAAGTCTTCAGAGCATTTTCTCTTAAGGAGCTAGTGGGAGAGATTTAAATACACATAATTCTCGGTTGGAAAGGCTGATGTAAGTGACACAGGCTCTGCAGCTGTGAAACGATGGTGTGGGGACTCCCTCCTAGAGCAATTATTATGGGAGATTTCTTCCACCTCCACAGCAAATAGAATGTAAATGTGTAAAGTTTTACATTAAGGCAACCCAGCAAGTGAATATTTAAATCAGTTCCTTCTGATTTAAATAGGGCTCAGGAGAGAGATGGGAAACATCATAGACCTTTGGAAAAAAAAAAAAAAGATAGATCTAACCTGTCGTAATAGCACTTGCAATATGCTTTCTGGGCCTGATCCTGCCCTGCTTTTGCCTCCTCAATTAAACCAGAGGAGAAGCAGATGGTGGCAGATGAGGTATGAGGGAGGCTCCATATAATTGTTCCACTATAAGGACTGCACAATCTCAAAGCCTGAAAATGCTTCTGCAGGGAGAGTCTAACACCTCTGCTCAGACAACAGAACTTGCTCCTGGCTGGTGGGAAACTTCTGAACCCCTCTAGTGCTTGGTGCTTTTTTGCTCAGGCATGAAAAGAGGTCAGTGCAATGAACGACTGCTGCTGAGCCCCCTTGGACAGCACAGCCTTCTGCTTCTGATGCTGTTGCTGCACCAGGTGTCCCAGAGGAGCAGCTTCCATGTGCACAGCAAGGCTGGTGTCTTTCAGAGTGTTTTTTCCCTTCTCTAGCCAAGCATGCAAGGTCCCTCCTGGATGCAGCCCTCCCTGTGCTGGGCATCCCCTTCCTGTACCCACAGATGTCATGATAACACCCACTTGACCCGGGGGGCCACCCTGCCTGCTCCTCTCTTCATTAGCAGCTTGCTGCTGCATCAGGGATCTTCCTGTTTAAATATTGGATGAGAGTCTTTTAAAATATACATCGTCAGGGCTGCTGTAATTCCAGACAGGGGCTCCAGTGACAAGGGCTGTGGGCTGATTTGGCTGAAGAGGGAATGAAGGAGCTGTTGGCCTGAACAAGACTGATCCCCCTGCCACCACTGCACTTAGCCTGCCTTCTGCTCTCACACAAGTCTTAAGGACAGGAGCTCTTCCACATCCCATTTTAGCTCTGATACGAGTGACTGTTTCCCTCTCTTTTGCCTTTCTTCCCTCGCATCCCACCTCCGCAAGGAGTTTTCCATCCCTTTTAGCTGTTTCTGAGCTTCTCCAGCACAGCCCTGTGTGCGTGTGCAGGGCAGACAGCAATGATCTTCCCTGGGGCTCGTGCCCGCTCGCAGATGTCCTTGTGGAACAGATGCAAGCCAGAGGCATGGAAATGGGCAAGCCTCCGCTGACAGGGTAACAAGCTGAAACCAGGGCTCCAGATGAACTTCTGAAACAATCCAACAACCCAGCAGTTTGAAATGCTGCTCTGCCCACAGCCCCAAAGCAGCTGGGAGGCAGTCTGCATCAAGTCCCTTAAGGCACTGTGTGGGCTGGGGTTTTTCCACTCTTAGGGATGAATTCTCAATTCTCCCTCCACCATAGGCACTGCATGAGTCCTGGTGTTTCTGCAAGGGAGCTTCCTGCCTTTCAGAGCACTCACAGGTCCTGAATGTTGCCCATGACAATATGCTATAGTTTCCAGGACCAGCTCTGAAGACCTCCCCAGACTGTGATGAATCAAAAGTGGAGCACCCAGCCTGAGCTGCAAGGACTGCACTCCAGCCTGGACGGAAGGATGCTCAGGCCATGGTGGGGTCAATGGCAGAGATGATGTGTATTTGCTTTGAGAAATCCCCAAGATTTAGTTCTTTAATGGGTAATTAAAATTCCAGCTGCTCCTTGTGTAAAAGCCCATGGGAAACCACAAACATAGCGATGCTGCAAGCAGATTTCATAACTCAGCCAGTGACTAAACAAAACGGGGGCCTGAGAGCCAACAAAAATAGAAATGCTGCTCTCGACCCTTCATTCTGCCCAGGTCCTGGCATAAACCAGTCCCAGCTGGGGTGAGGGCAGTGGGGAGCCCTGGCCTGACCCATGAAGCACCCGGCTCGGGGCTTTCCACAAGTGGGAGTGTTTGGCTGTTGCTCCCAGGGATGTGTCGTTCCCACGAGCCACTTGCTGAGTGCTGCCACTGCACTGATGGCCTCACTGGTGGCCTTCAAACAGATGGGAGAGGCCAAAACTCTTCCTGGAGGCTGAATGTGCCACGTGCCTATGGAGCAGGGTCTGCACGTGGGGCTGGTGGGCAGCAGCTCTGGGCACCTCACAATGGCATTGTTCCCCCAATGACACCGATAATGAGAAATTCAGATCCTGAGCACGGCCGTTCTTAGGTGAAGAGAAACAAAGAAGTATTTCCTTTCAATTAAGGCTGTCGGGCTTTTTGGTATTAGAAATGCAGTTTGTGCATGCACACTGTGAAATGATGTGTCAGAAACAGGCATAAGAAGATGAAAAAAAAAGAAATCTCCAATGCTGAATTTAAAGCACTTAAAGAATTGGCAGGGACTTCAAGAGCCAGTTTTGGTCCTAATGAAGTCAGTGGAAGTGCTGCTGTGGACTTCAAGGGGGCCGTAACTCGGCTGTAACTCAGTAGGAAGCTGGAGGTGTTGATTAATAAATTGAAGACAATGCAGAGGAAAACTGCTCAACTTCTTGCTAACAGATGTGCTGAAGAAGAGCCTTTATGCCAAAGTACTCAGGGGAGGAACTGCTTTTCTCTTGCATTTGCAAACAGAAGATAGGAAAAACAAATACAAAGCTGTCTGATATTCATGTAAAATGGTAGAACTGGTATTAATAAATAGAAATGTATTTCTAAGCAGCTTCCTGCCCCCGGCGAATAGGTCATGCTTCTGAAAAAATGCATTAGCAGATGCCTGAGCAAGTGTTCAACAAATTCCTCTTTCTCAAAAGTCAGTACTCAGTGGAAAAAGTGACCACTGGAGATTGTGGATTCCGGAGGTTGTCCTCGGTTTGGTGTGTGCCTTTCATTACTCATCGTTGGCTTTTTGCTCCATGGTTTGTATGTGAGTCGCTGCTGTTAGAAATCTGACAGAGGTTCGCTTGGCCTCACCAAGCTGTTCCTAGCACACATCCATTTTCAGGCTGAGTTTGCAAAACATTTAAGGCCGAAAAGATTCCTTTAACGTAATCTACATCATCTCGCAGTTGAAAAGTTTCCTGTTTGTCCCTTTTTACTTTCTGAACTTTCAAGTAACTTCGGCTTAGGAAAGGTATTCTGAGATCTTCAGAGACTGTGAGGAAAGTGAAATGTTTTAGGATGAGAAGCCTTTGACTTCAGTGAACACTTTGAAGCGCATCAGAAAATTTGCAGCCATAATTGTCTGTGATTCTTTTTGTCTTCTTCCCTATTATTTCCTTTTTTTTTATTTATTTTTGAGGGTTTTTGGTTGTTTGTTTATCTGCTGCTGGCATTTGATTGAAATTGCTTCCTCGCCTCCTGTCAAGGAGGAAGCTCTCCTGGAGTGCACTGCCAAAGCCCAGCTCCGGACAAACCTGCTGTATCCCATCCCCATGGGCTGGACCTGGGCCTCCTGGGGTCATCTTCATGCCCTGCAGGGCACATCCAACCCTTCCTGCTGCCCTGGGGTTCGGTAATGCTGCACAGAGCCAGGCTGGGAGCACAGACAGCCCTGCAGGTGCAGCACGAGTTTGTCATGCCTTGGAACGGATGTAAGGAGATCTCAGGGAAGATGTTGTTCTCAGTGCTGCTTTGAAATGCCTTGGCAAGGCATTCCCCTGTCATTCACAAGCACGTCAAAATCCAAGATGGGATCTCAGAGCCTTGGGGATAGGTCAAGTGGGTGCGGAGCCCCCAGCTGTTCCTTCCTCTGTTATGTCTCAGTTCTCCATTTCCGAATCAGCTCATCCAGCCTCACGCATTTCCTCTCATCTGAGAGGAGCCCACATTGCTCTGTGCCCTTCTGCATCACCCCTCCAGCCCCAGAGATGCCCCTCAGAGATGCACCCAGACCTGGGAGCAGGCTCCTCCCTCTGCAAACTGGCACACAGAACACGGGCAGCCGATGGCTATCACACGATGTGTGCTGGTGAGCCCAACCTGGGCATCTCACATCGATGATCTGCCAGGCTCCCTTCCTCTGAGGAGGGGGAAGCATAGGGGTTGGAAGGCAGCTCTGGGGACCATCAAATCCAACTGCACTGCTAAAGCAGGTTGCCTGTAGGAGCAGGTGAGCTGTGTGAAGCCTGTTATTCCCCTCTCTGAGGAATGAAGGGAATCCTGTGTATGTGCACGTAGGTCTGGGATGCAGCCAGCCCTTCACTCAGATGTGTACCTTGAGCTTGTCTTGGAGTCAGAGTGGAAGAGCTTTGTGATGAACCAGCACTTCATCATCCAGCCTGAGTTCTGCAGCCGGGGAGGAGGATGGGGACGACCTCAGATTTAATTGGCTTCAAAAATCTGACACGCGCACCAGGAGAGAGATAAAAGGATGCTTTGTAGGAGACAGCAGCCTGACATTGCCAATTACACCGAGCGCACTGCCAGGGCTGCACCCTTTAAGACACCCCATCATGTGGGGAGGGAAGGACCAGGTACATCAAACACATCCCGGGCTCGGGGAGCTGCTAGGGACCTTTGGTTGGTAGATTATCACACAGCTGATTAAAAAAAAATAACAATAATAATAAAAAAACAGCCCTGTACTCCGACATCGAATCATAGCGTGGCTTAGGTTGGACAGGACCTTCCTGATCACCACCCCGCTCCGTGGGCAGGGCTGCCATCCACCAGGCCTCGAACGCCCCCACGGACGGGGGGCACCCGCAGCTTCCCTGGGCAGCAGTGCCATCTCCTCCCCGCCCAGCGCGATGAGCACGGCCCCTCCTTCCCGTCCCCGGGATCCAGCAGCGACCACCCCCATCACGACCGCCCCCATCCCGCCGTGCCGCCGCCGGGCGCCGCGTGCGAGGCCGAGCCCGCTCCCGCTGCCGGGGGCGGAGTGCCGGGCGGACCCGGGGGCGGTGCCCGGCGGCGGGGCGGAGTGCCGGGCCGGGCCGGGCCGAGCGGCGGCGGCCTGGCGGAGCGGAGCCGGAGCGGGGCCCTCGGCGGGGCATGCAGGTAGGGGCCGAGCGGAGGGCTGAGCGAGGCGGGGCGGCGGAGCGGGGCCGCAGACAAAGGGCGGCGGCGCGGCTCGGGGGATGCCGAGCTCCGGCCTGGTGCTGCTGGGGGGGGGGTGGACTCGGAGCCGGCGAGGCCGAGCCCGGCTGACCGCGGGAGGCCGAGGGCCGGGCCGCTCCGTGCCACCTGCCCGCGGGCGAGGTGCTGGGCTCCGTCTCGTTTGGGCGTGCTGCGGGAGCCGTGCCCCGAGCCCCGTGCTTGTCCTGGGGTGTGCCGGGGTCACCTGCACGGCCGGGCACGGCTGCTGCTCTGCCCGCACTCCCGCGCTGCTGGCACGCCGTGCCCGGTGCCCTCCTGGCTGCCCGAGCCGTGCCGCCTATTGGGAACCGCGGGGCTCCCGTCAAGATGCTCCCGTCGCCTTGCTGCCGTCCCCGAGGTCTCGTCGGATCTTCCCTGGATGTCCAGAGTGAGTCAGCTGCTTGCCAGGGGTGTTAGCAACGCTGTGGGGCTTCACCGCTCTGTCTAACCCTCATCTCCATCAAGCTCGTGGTCCGTCGAGCCAGCCGCAGGTTCCTCGGTACCTTTCCAGCTTTGTCCCCCCCTGCAAGCTACACTGGGGGCTCTGGGAGAGAAGGAGAAGGAGTACATGCCATGCAGCTGCCCGGTGTAGTGCACTGAAAGCTCCCAGGCTCTGAGTACTGCACTCCGCGGGCGCAGATGGGCTCTGGAAGTCAGAGCTGAGCTCGGTGTGGGGGTAGGTTGCAGTGGTTGCAGGTTGCTCACAAGGATCATAAATGACGTTAATTAAAAATAATAAAGGATTAAAGGAGGTCCCAACAGCGCAGCCAAGAGCTGCTGTAATGGTCCGCTCCTTGGTGTGTCGAGTCTCCATAAAGCACCTTATAATCCCATCTAGAAGAAATCCTTGCAACTTAGCCGTGAGCAAACTCCTGGAGCTTTAATGTATAGCTGTATCCACCTCCCGGCCCAAGTCTTTTGTTTTTTGACTCCACCTTTGCCTTTGTGCAGGCAGGTTGTCCCCTGCCTGGCATTCCAGCAGTGTCACCAGGAAAGCTCATGCTCCCTTGTGGACTGAATCCCATCATCGCAGCCTCCTGCGAGCAGGGATTTTCCCTTCCCACACTCCCACTGGTGCTGCTGCGTGGCTGGTGCTCCCTGTGCTTGGCAGCACCACACTGTCACCAACAGCCTTCACACAGCAGCTCTTCCTGTGACAGAGCAGCATCTTTGTTACTTTAATCTCTAGAGTGTCGTGTTGTTTTTTTTAACTGGGGCTGGGCTGGCTCACTCAGGGCTGAGGTGCAAACCAGGAGATGAGCACTGTGCCCACTCCATCAGCTGCACACGGGGCTGCAGCAGAGGAAGTCCTTGTTTTCCAAATAAAACAACCAGCATGGATTCAATAGGAAATAAGTTCCTTGCTTCTGAGTGAACTTGCCGTGGGTGGAGAAGAAGGAAATTAAACAATAGAAAAAAACGTGCGTGGCTTGATAAGACAGGAAAAAAACCTTCTTGGCCTTTGGTGGGGCAGCCAAGCATCTTCCCTCTGTGTCAGAGCTCATTTTAGGAATGACCAAGAAGGACGCAGTGATGCTTGTAGTTCTGGATGCCCATGTGTCTCTGGGAGCACACGAGCTCACCCCAAAGCTCCCATCCTGCCCATCCTGCCCTTGGCTGTGCCATCCCACCTGTGGGCTGCAGCCAGCAAAGCTGTAGAAAATTCCCCTGTTGTGCATCCCCAGGGCCAGAAAGCTCAGGCACGCAAAGCCTTTCCCGTTCTCTTTGGGAAGCTGGTGGGGCTGCTTTGTTTTTGTTTTGGTGGGGATGGGAAGGCCGTCCCTGTTAAGCAGACTGTCTGTCAGAGGCTGCTTCGTTGTTTTTTTTCCCCTCCTCTTTCTGCATCGAGCTGTCAGTACTTTAAAACAGGATGTATGTTAATGCTCTGTTGGTGGTAATTTAAACAGAAGAAAAAACGATGCCTCGCAAGTCAGAAACTAGGCTGGAGCCTGGAGAATGATTAATATCTTTTTCAGGAACACATCGTGGTGAAATACCACACAGCCGAGCGCGTCCCTGCTGCAGCGGTGTCACCAGCAGCACCCGCCTCCTCTGCCTGCAGATTCCTTCTCTCTGCTTTTGGGGACATCTCTGGTTGCCCAAACCCCCATAGGGGACAGAGGGCTGCAGTCCTGGTGAGCTGAGGGCTGTGCCGGGTATCAGGTCTTCCCCTGTGCAGTTGCTCTTTGGCTGTGCCAGGCTGGGGTCGGTGAGTGGGGTCAGTTGTAACGTGTCGGTTGGTTGTGGGGTTTTACCTCGTACGTGGGCTTCATTATTTTCTTTTCTCTCTTTTAGCTTTGATTGTTGACTTAAGTCTTGCTAGGATTACGTTATGGCTCAAAGCAGAGAGAAACAAGTTATTAAGGTCCTATATCTTGCAATTGCTTTACGATCATGAAGGGCTATGGTTTCCAGTCTATCTAACGTACGTTCCTCGCCCTGCTTGGATGGACTGTTTGGAGCTCAGACCCTCAGGCTCCTTGGCTAATGGGATATTTCTGGCTGAGGTGTTGCTTTTTGCTTTTCTACAGTGGGCTGTCCCACTGTTGGCTTTAGAACCAGAGATGGGGGCAGGAGGATGTGTCTACGGGGTCTGGGAGGAGGCAGTGAACGATGCTGCTTCCTTGGGGACTGTTGCAGATTTTGGGGCCGGGGGGCTGTGCACACTTGGTCCACAAGTGAGCGTGCTCCAAGCACCCTGCACCCATCTTTGTGGAGCAGCAGAGCAGCCGTCTCTGCAGGACCCCTGGAAATGTCGGGTGAGTCACACAGCATGGATGTAGGGAGAGGGCAGCCCATAGCTTATGATTCATATTGTTTTCCTGCAAAAGCCATCGACTGTAATGGCAGGGCTTGCAGCAGATGAATCAATACTGAGCCGTAAATCCTGCGTGTGGCTGCGGGCAGGGGCTGGAGCTGCTCGGCTGGGACATGTCCTCCCCATAGGGGTCAGCTCCTTCCTGCCTTGCCCCAGTGGGGGGCATTGGAAGCAGAAGGGAGCATTGCAGCCCGCAAGCATCTCCCGTGCTCTGCACCTGCTGCCTGTGCTTCAGCGGGGCCGGGGAGCATGACAGCCTCGGGTGCTTCTGAAGGGTGGCAAAGTTTGCTGGGAGAGGTAATATCTTTTATTAGCCCAGCTAATACCTTTAGGAAAAAACAGATGTGCTCTGGGGCCTGAGGAGTGCCGCCTGCCTGGGTTGTGCCAGGTTTTCCAATTGCATCCATTGATCTAAGAAAAGATCTGACCTCTGCCTGGCCTGGCCCTGTCCTTGGATGCAGCATCCCCAAGCACCAGCCATCAGGAGCTGACACTGGGGCATGCCAAGCAGGATGGATGGGAGCAGAGGGAGCATCTCCAGAGCCCCTGCAAGGAGGGGGCAGCTTGCACGGCGCCCTGGAAACCATTGCTTTCAGTCCTGGGCACTGAGGGGTTCATTGCAGCCCTGAGAGGTTCCCAGGCATGCTTTCAGTTAGTTTGTGCCACGGTGTTATGGACTCTCATTTGTGTAAGTGACATTTTGGGGCCAGAGTAGTGTAGAGCAAGGAGGCCTGCTCTCCCCTGAACAGCTGGTGGTTCTTCTGCAACTGGCTGAGGCTGGACTCCTGCAGATGTCAAATTCCTCGTCATGGGAAGATGTCAAGAAAAGGAAGCAGCTGCTGTGTACCGCAGGGCTCCAGTGGTGCTGCATGGGCAGCAGCAACAGCCTGGGGATGTTGCTTGGCCAAGGGGCTGTAGCTTCTTTGAGGGGATGCAGCTGAGCTCAGCCCTCCCTCGCCTTCCATTTGCAACAGGTCTGTCACAAATCTGAATGAGCGAAGTGTTGCAAGTAGCAAAAGGTGGCAACAGGACCTTCTCAAGAGGGTGTATATTTGGGTTGGTGTCCCCACGCAGCAAGCAGGTGCCACTGCAGGCTGTGGCTCCTTGCCTACCCCTGTGTATCAGACTTCAGGTAAAATTCCCTTCCTCCAGTCCTTTTTCTTTCTGACAGTGCTCAAACTTCAGACCTTGCTTATCCAGAATGGCTCTTGGACGCTTGGAGAACCGCAAGGATTGTCATGGCACATTTCAAAGCAGTAAAATCTGATTCATTGAGGGGATTGTTTTTCCCCTCTGTGAACCCACTTAAAATTCACGGCGAGTTTTGTCAGTTAGAACCTGTTTCAATTAACAGACAAAAGAAACTCTCCTCGTTAAGCGTCTCTTTCAATTAAGGTTCGGGAGAATTCCCCAAGCTCCACTTCCCAACTCCTCATGAACGAGGGTGTTCCCGAGGCTTCAAGGGCAAAAAGCACCACACCAAAACCTGCCTTTCCCTTCCCTCTCTGAGAAAAGGAACATTTTCACAACTGGTTTTGTAGAAAACCTGAGCAAAACGCTACTTTTATCTTTTCCAGTAAAACCCACGCGTTAACGGGGCTGTCTGGGTGAAAAACGTCTCTTTCAGAGCCAGACACCGTGGCCAAAAATAACTTCTTTATGGGAAGAACTTCGGCCATTGCTACCTGGCACATGGTTCATCTCACAGCTCGGGTGGGAGGGAGGGAGGGCTTGGGCTGTAGCAGTTCCCCTCGATGGTCCTGATGGTCTGGGATGTGTTTTCCCAGTGCTCGCTTGTTTGCTGCGTCCATCCTTCTTTATTTCATTTCTTTTGGGCACTGAGATGGGGAAAGCTGTGCCGCTGTCCTAAGGATAGCCAGGCTGGGGCTGTGCTCCGGCCTGTAAGCACTTTGTTTTTATCCCTGGCGTGGTGTAACTACTGTTTGCTAAGCACTTAAGAAGCCCATGTAATCTACGGCTAAGGCATTCCTTATCCAGCATTATAAAACTGCCCCGATAGCGAGCGGCCGTGCAGGTCGCCTTGGGAAGAGCCAGGGCCAGGTTGGCCAAGATGAAACTGTTTGTACCAGAAGAGGCATGGGGCTGGTGGAGCAGCTTCCCCACGGCCAGCATCCTGCCCAGATGGGGGGAAGCCTTCGGGCTGATAAAGCAGTGATGCAGAAGTGAGTGTTTTAAGGGAGATTTCTCACGCTGGGTACTTCTTCATTTCTAATGCGTGCTCCCCTGTCTTAAGCTCGCGGTTGTGTCTCGAATAATATGGTGGCATTAATCTCCTCTCTAAGGATGTGATTAATTCAATGGTTTTAGATCTAAATATTACCAACAGAGTGAAGGGAAATTCCCTGTAGAGGGAATTGAAACCTATTAATAATCATTTAGGCTGGCTTTATGCTTCTTCTGCAGGTAGCCCACGATTCCCAGGGCTGCAGGGGCAGCGACCGCTCAGGATGCTGGTGAGGATGTGTGAGATGCAGGAGAGATGGGGCACGGCCAGGATGGTGTTGTGATCCCACTGGGGATGGGCATCCCAGGGTGGCCAAAGCAAGGCATCTGCCCTGCTTGTCTGTTGGCCACAGCCTGGATGTGCGAAGAAGGGAAGTGTTGGAGCAAGCAGAAGTGATTGTGAATCGCTGAGCTAAGCAATGCAATCTAACGTCGTGCCTCTAAATCCTCATCCATCTGGGCTTAACCCTGCTGGCTTGCTTACGCACAGGAGCTCTCCACCAAGCAGGACTGTGGCTCTCAGGGGCACATCCCCATCTCAGGCTCTCCCCGTTGCAGAGAGATGTAGCCCTGCTGGGTAAGCAGCTGTCCAGTGCCCCATAACTTCAGCAGCCCCGCTGCTCGGGCTGGCTCTCCGCATGTCTCTGAGCATTTCAGGACAGGGGATGATTGCAGCATCCAGCTTCCCATGGCCATGTCACATCAACGATTTGAGCTTGTATCCCATGCTGGGACGGATGATTTATTTGACTTGTGAACCACCTTGGTCTTTGGTGCTTTCACTTGTGGCTGCACTTGTTGTACTGCTGATAAATCAGCCCTGCTGTGCATGTCTGCTGGGGCTGATCAGCTCTTCTCTTTCCTCCGAATCTATTTGCACATCCTTGCTTATATTTAATCTTCCCATTTCATTCCTGCAAAATCCCACTGGGGCTTTAAGGGAGAGCACTGTGTGCTGGTGATGGAGGTGGCTTCAGCCCCCTCCACCCTCCCATCCCTCTCTGGTTTACCATCTGGGAGGTACCAGCATCTCCATCCCTGGGCTGTCCAGCTGACCATGGGAAGCTTCCCTTCCCTGTGCTCTGCTTTCTAACAGCATTTCTCCCCTTTTCTACCCAGGAGAAAAGAATAACCAAACCTCAGGTGACCAGTGAGCTCAGGCAGGGCTGTGCCACCACCCTGCCCAGCAGGTACAGCCGTGGCAGGCAGGAGCGTGTTCTGCTGCAGGAGGTGGTAGCAGGGGTTGTGCTGGAGGAAAGCAAAGCTTTGGAGTGCTTGTCCTGTGCTGCATGGCTGTGGCTTGGGCAGGCACATGGCCGTGCTGGAGAAGCCTCTATGATGCTGATACTGTTTGTCAGCCTCCCGGATTACAACTGCTGGCCTTAAGCCGGCCGGCAGCCCGAGGCGGGGTGCTCCTCATGGCGGGGCAGTGCCTTCCTCCCCATGCCCTCACCCTTCCTCCTTCATAGACCCTTTTAATACCTTGCTGTGTTAGCACTGAGGGAGCAGAGCTCAGCTGTGCTGCAGAAGCTGCACTTTGAGGCTGGGAAGGCGAGAGGTTTGCTGCACACAGCGAGCGGAGGTGGGTTTGCCGAGCACGCGGGCACAATGTGGAGCATGGCAGGCTGTGCTTCAGAAACATGGGCCTCCAGGAGAGCCCGTGTGGGGAGAAATGGGCAGAAATCAAAGAGGAAAGGGTGTTTGTAGCAGCTCTCCTGGGATCCTTCCTGTGGTGCTCTGGTTTTGGGCTGGTCACGGTGTTTCTGGGACTTGAGGGCTGCTCGTGGGGCTCCAGCTGTATTTTCAGCCGTCTTTTCAGTAACCACTGCGGTTTTAAGAGGCACCTGAGCAGCTTCTGAAAATCAGGTTAAAAGGAAGTTTGGCTCCTGCTGCCACTTTGTCAGCCCTCGTGGAGGCTTTTATTTTTTGTTTCCTGTTTCATTACCACGTTTGCATTTTTTGTTTCAGAAAAAAAAAAAAACAACATAATCGTTGGTCCCTGGGACTGCTGTTCTCAGACCTGAACCTGTGAGCCCCCAAACACATCAGCCTGGCTGCTGGCAGGTGGTGATGGATGGATGCACAGCCCCAGCCGCTGTCACCGGGCAGTGATGCTCCATCCACCGGCTGTCACTTCACTGCCGGTAGCCATGGGAACACAGCAGCACCGGTGCTCGCCTTGCCCTCCTGATAGAGGAAAGCAGTTGATGGGGAATGGGGTGCTGTGTTCAGGATGTGATGCTCAGAGGTGTGTTCCCAGCTCTCCCCAGTTTGTCAGGGAGGATGGATGTTCCCTGAGGGTTTCCCTTAACGTGCACACAGTGATTTTTTGGCTTTTTTTCATTTATTCTGCTGTGCTGGGAGGTTTGGAAGGAAGGGTACAGCACGGGCGTGGGGCAGACCTTGCTGCAGGTAGGGGCAGGAATGACAGGATTACCCCGCAGAGTAGCAGCCTGTAATCCACGTTACTCCTCAGCCACGTTAATCCCGTTGTTGTCTGGATTCTGTTTGTCCGGACACTGCGCACTTGTGCAGCACTCCACAGCCATGCTCCCAGCCCAGACCTTTGGGGAAGGGCTCCCAAGGGAGCTATGAATAGCCCCAGCACTCTGCAAGGTGTGAAAGCAAGAGGCTGGGCTGCCCTTTCGAGCTGTCTCTGGGTAGGGTTGAGCCATGCCAAGGGCAGGGGTGAGGGACAGATCCCTTCTCTTATGTCTGCCGCTGCAGCCGATATGCCGGGGCTCTATTTTTATCTCTCTTCCAATCCCCTATAATGCTTTGATTGCACAAACCCCTTCCCACATCACCCAGGGGCTGTGTGCAGAGAGCTCTGCCCAGCCAGGAGCGGGCTGGTGCCCCACGAGGATCCACCCACTGGCAAGCCATGTCTGCCCTTTTTTCTCCCGTTTTCAAATCGGCCTTAACAGAGAAAGGAAAAACAATCCCAAGGTCCTTCTGGCTTCACATGGGCACTCTGGCTGGCCTTGGTCTTTCCCTCAGAAAGGCTTTGTCACGCTGACCTTGGCTGGCCGCCTGCCCGCCGCCCTCCCATGTCACCAGCCATGTCCCACGAGTGCACTGTGCCGGGTGGGATCGTGGTTCAGGGACGCTGTGCCCCCGAGGGCCTTCATCACAGCATGAACTGATGTGCTCTGGCCCAATGCTGCTCATGGTGAATACATATGGAAAGCATTGGAGCCAGTGCAAAAGAAAAGGGTGCGGGCTGCATGCTTGCAGGGAAGGGAGGAGCTGAGAGAGTTGTCAGCCGAGCCGTGGCTGTGCTGTGCTCACCTCCCCTCTCTCTTACAGGGCTGCACGTGGAGCCGCAGGAGCAAGGCTCCCCGGGGAGCAGCCATGCCTGCACGCCTGCCCAGACCCACACCGAGCCCACCCACTGCCCCCTCGCCCCACTGAGGACATGGGATTTCGGCTGGGGACGGGGACTCTCAGTGCGTTTGCCATGGTGACATGAAGCATTCAGCGAGGGACACCGGACTGCTGGAGGGGAGAGTCCCTGCGTGCATGCAGGCGCCCTGCTAGTGTTTTAATTTATTATCAGTAGTATTATTCCAGTTTATTTTACCTTTTTTTTTTTTTTTTTTTGGGGTGGTGGTGGTCTTTTTTTCCCCTCCCCCGGGGCTCGAGAGGGCAGGGGAGGGGGCCCCAACTTGCCTGTGGATGCAAGGATGACTGTGCTGGCGAGGGCCCGGAGGGGTATCCGACAGGTATCTCCCCAGGTTGTGCTGCTCCTGCTCTTTGCCTTCTGCCTGCTCAGTGTTTTTATCTCAGCATATTATTTATATGGGTGGAAAAGGGGCTTGGAGCCCTCCGGGGATGTGCCAGGGCCAGACTGTGATGAACCCAAGGTCGCCCCTTCCCGTTTGCTCCCACTGAAGGCCCTCAAAGTGGCCGATTCCTCCCGCACAGACCCCTTGGTGCTGGTGTTTGTGGAGAGCCTCTACTCCCAGCTGGGCCAGGAGATTGTGGCCATTCTGGAGTCGAGCCGCTTCAAGTACAGGACAGAGATCGCCCCGGGAAAGGGGGACATGCCCACATTGACTGACAAAGACCGGGGACGCTTTGCACTCATCATTTACGAGAACATCCTCAAGTACGTCAACCTGGACGCCTGGAACCGGGAGCTGCTGGACAAGTACTGCGTGGAGTACGGCGTGGGCATCATTGGCTTCTTCAAGGTATGGGGGCGTGTGGGATGAGCTGAGCCCAAGTGGCAGGGGCTGAGGTTGAGGAGAGCCCGTGTGGCCACAGGTGTTGATGCAGGGAGGAGTTTGGCCCAGGGCTGTTCCTCTGCAGGTTCTCCTAGCCTGTCTCGTCCTGTTAGAACGCTGCAGGGGGATAGCAGGAAGTGGAAATGCAGATTTGCAGGTGACTGTGGGTGGGGGTCCCGTGTTTGGGCAATGAAGAAGAGAGGGACCCAGCCCAGGGTGAGGGCTGCAGCCTGAGGTGGGCTGGAGCTGTTTGTGAAGAGGTGGTGGGCTGCTCCCTTCCCCTGTCTGTTCAGCCCCGCAACGGAGCTGCTGTCCTGTCTCATTTAACCTTTTTCTTCCCTCTCAGGCCAACGAGAACAGCCTGCTGAGCGCACAGCTGAAGGGCTTCCCCCTCTTCCTCCACTCCAACCTGGCACTGAAGGACTGCAGCATCAACCCCAAGTCGCCCCTCCTGTACATCACCCGACCCAGTGAGGTGGAGAAGGGTGTGCTCCCCGGTGAGGACTGGACTGTTTTCCAGTCCAACCACTCCACCTATGAGCCCGTCCTGCTGGCCAAGACTAAGTCAGCTGAGTCGATCCCACACATGAGCGTGGATGCTGCACTGCACACCACAGTGATGCAGGACCTGGGCCTCCACGATGGCATCCAGAGGGTGCTTTTTGGCAACAACCTCAACTTCTGGCTGCACAAGTTGGTCTTCGTGGACGCCGTCTCCTTCCTGACAGGGAAGAGGCTCTCCCTGCCCCTCGATCGTTACATCCTGGTGGACATTGATGATATATTCGTGGGCAAGGAGGGCACTCGCATGAAGGTGGAAGATGTCAAGGTGCTGCTGTTACAGCCTGGCTGGGTGGGCAGGGGGTACCTGGGACCAGGGTGATGGTTGGGGTGTTTTTTAACTGCAGGGGCGAGTTTCCCTGTCCTCCTTATGGAAGTCCCTTCTCCAAAGCACTTAAGGGCATGGGTTCTTTCCCTGGTATGGGCTCTGCTAGAGGCCTGGTTATGAAGCAGTTCCCTGCTGCCACTGGCTGAGGACGTTTTGCTTTCTCTTTCCCTCTCTCAGGCACTGTTTGACACACAGAACGAGCTGCGCACCCACATCCCAAATTTCACTTTCAATCTGGGATACTCAGGGAAATTCTTCCACACAGGTGAGGAGGGTAAGGGCATCGCTTCATGCATCAGTGCGTGACTGATGTTAGGGCAAGAACTGATGCTTAAGCAGTCAGGGCTGCAGGAGAGTTCCCAGCCCAGGCTATGCTGTGAAGCAATCTGCCTGGCCAGCAGAGGTGAGGTGTCCATGGGCAGCTCACTTCCAGGAGCTTTCCCACACCCCTGAGAGAGCCCCTTGGAGCAGGCACCCCATGCTAGGATGTTGTACCTGTCCCCATACCCTGTGGTAACAGCAAGGGTTGTCCCTGCAGGTACCGATGCCGAGGATGAAGGTGACGATCTGCTGCTGTCCTACGTGAGGGAGTTCTGGTGGTTCCCACACATGTGGAGCCACATGCAGCCTCACCTCTTCCACAACCAGTCGGTTCTCGCCGAGCAGATGACCTTAAACAAGAAATTCGCTGTCGTGAGTAAGATGCTGCCCGTGGGGATGCTTGTGGTGGGGGGAGGATGGAGCGAGGGGGCACGAATAGACCTTTGTAGGCTGGGGAATCAAAGGGGATGGCCTTGGCTTCCTGCAGCCCCTAGGCTGATCTCCTGCCTCCTTGGACAGAGCTCTGATTCCCAGGGTGACAATCTCTGTTTGCTGGAGCAGAGGGATTTGATGACAGTGACCCCCAGGAGCCCCCTCTCCTGTCTGCTGGGTGTAAACTTGGGATGAGCATCTCCTGAGGCTTGGCACCCTGCCTTTGTAACATGGCTGTTAAATCCATTTGTGCACTTGTACTCGGAGCAAAAATACCCACATCAGCCAGTGTGCCTCTGTTGCAGTGAACTGCCCCGGTGTCTACTGATGGGGAAATGCTGTCCATGCAGTGTTCCTCTCCAGCTGTGCCAGTGCTGCTGCCTACTCTAGGGCAGCATTCATGGGATTGCAGAGGTTGAACTCACAGAGTTACAGAAGGCAGCAATCGCTTGGGTTTGTGTGCTGGATTTTAACCAAGCCTGAGGTTTATGTTTAGCACGCTGTGGTTTGGTGTTGCACTGAAGCTGGCCCGTGTGGCATCCTGGAGCGGGGTCAGAGAGGCTGTGCCTGCAAGGATCTCACTGCTGGAAACTCCCTCTGCAGGCTGAGTTATCGAGGGACTCATTTGCTTTGTAAGGGCAAGCTCTGACCTTTGGCTTGGTTGGATATTGTCCATCCTCTTGGAAAGTCCTTTATCTGGCCTACATAAGGTCAGCATTGACACCAAGTCATGCTGTGATCAACTGATTTGTTCACAGCTGCCTTGAATCCAAATCCAGTAAAGCCAGGCCTAGCAATAATAATTGGATCTAGTAGCCTGAGAGATGGCTCTTCATGCTAACTTGGATTCATTCTCTGTTAATTAGAGATGCTTAATTAAAGAGAGAGACTGGAGCATTTCTGCTTGTGCTGGAAGAGATGGGCAGGTGTCCAGCTGAAAGTTTCCAAGTTGCTTTGTATCATTTCTGGGGAGCAGAAATGACTCCAAGAGGAGTGAGTGTCCATGCAGCACATCTACTATTGAACTCCTTTTTCTGGAGGCAGCCTTGGTTTGGGGAAGATGCATGAGAACAGCCCAACTCTTATTGCTCTTCAAGACACAAGTAAACTGTTTATGGCTGGGAAAGGACAGTCCTTGGGGGAGGTTGTGTTGAGCTGGCAGGTTGTGGTTCCCAAGTCTCCTTGGTCACCCAATCTCTTCCCTGCAGGAGCATGGCATCCCCACTGACATGGGGTATGCAGTGGCCCCCCATCACTCGGGTGTCTACCCTGTCCATGTGCAGTTGTATGAAGCTTGGAAGCAGGTTTGGTCTATCAAAGTCACGAGCACAGAGGAATACCCCCACCTGAAACCTGCTCGCTATCGCCGTGGCTTCATCCACAACGGCATCATGGTAGGTGGCCAGCTGTTATCTCTGATGCTTTTCTTCTCTGCCTCCTCCACCAAAACTTTGGTGGGTGGCTTCTGGATGGCTTGTCTGCTTTGGCTCCAGCCGAAGGAGAGTGTGGATTTGATGGGGTTGTGTTCCCCTTCATGTTTGCTAGTTCTGCACGGTAGAACTTCTTAGGAGGATGCTTTGTGGCCTCCCCATCTGTTCTCCACATCCCTTGAGGGTAGCAGAATTCAAATCAAGGCAGTGGAGCTGATCCTGACCTCTGAGAGGTTGAGAACCTCTTCTGAATCTGGGAGAAGGGCTGTGTGGCTTTTTCATTGCCCTGGTTCCTCCACATGTCCCAGGCACATCTTTCTCTCACCCCAGGTCCTCCCCCGGCAAACCTGTGGCCTCTTCACTCACACCATCTTCTACAATGAATACCCTGGTGGCTCCAGTGAGCTGGACAAGATCATCAACGGAGGCGAACTGTTCCTGACGGTGCTCCTTAACCCTGTGAGTACTGCTGCCTGGGTGGCACCTCTTGTAGAGCTGTCCTCTGCTGCTGCTGCATGCAGTGTTCCCAGTGCACTCAGCCAGAGCGGAGAGCTGTTTGTGCAGGATGGCAGCTGGGTGAGGTCCTGCTAATCCCTTCTCAATCCTTTACCTCAGATCAGCATCTTCATGACCCATTTGTCCAATTATGGCAATGACCGCCTGGGCCTGTACACCTTTAAGCACCTGGTCCGCTTCCTCAACTCCTGGACCAACCTGAAGCTGCAGACACTGCCCCCTGTGCAGCTGGCACAGAAATACTTCCAGATTTTCTCTGAGGAGAAGGACCCTCTGTGGCAGGTATGCCCCGTGCCTCGTGCAGAGGGAGAGCGGTGCAGTTTCCTGTCTGTGCTGGGGAGAGGGAAGCGGGATAAAGCTGGCCTTGCTCTGAGCAGCAGGTTGGACTGAATAACCTCTTCAGATCCTTTCTGACCTGAATTTTCCTGTGATCCTGTGGAAGAGCAGTGTTTTTTTCACCACTTTATGTTTCTGCGGATGGTGCTAGGATAGAATTTGCTTCATGGACTTGGAAATAAACCCAGATCTTTGCCATGGCCACCCTGCACATCTGCTCTGGCTCAGGGAAGCTGAGCAACCGCGCAGCTTCCTTCTCAGACTGCCCTGCCTCCAACCATCCTGCTCTGTGTTTCAGGATCCCTGTGAAGACAAGCGTCACAAAGACATTTGGTCCAAAGAAAAGACCTGTGACCGATTCCCAAAGCTCCTCATCATTGGGCCTCAAAAAACAGGTACATCCCTTCACCCTCAGTGCTGTGAGCACGATGAGAGGATTGCCTGGTTCCACACATCCTCAAGAAGCCTTTCTCAGCCCTGCTGATGCAAAGCAGGGGGGGAAATTAGGCCTAATTAGCTCTTGTTTTCTCTGTCTGAAGGAACAACTGCCCTTTATCTCTTCTTGGGGATGCACCCGGACCTGAGCAGCAACTACCCCAGCTCAGAGACCTTCGAGGAGATACAGTTCTTCAATGGACACAACTATCACAAGGGCATTGACTGGTAGGTCAGCCTGCATCTCGCTGCCATGAGGACAGAACTGAGAGCACCAGTTTCTTGGGGAGCACGTGCAAGGCTGCCTTGAGGCTGTTGACCTCATGTTTAAGGAGCTGGGGGCTGCTGCATGCTCTGCTCCATGCATGGTCGTGCTCATGACAGCAACAGTTCTGTCTGTGGGATGGAGTTTGCCTTACCCTGGATGTCTGCAGTGCTTGGTACAAAGTGTTGGAGACTGCTACCTGCAGAGAGGGTTTCTGGGGATATTTCGTGATGCCTGTCCACTTCCCTCACACTGTGCCTTCCCTCAGGTACATGGAGTTCTTCCCCATCCCCTCCAACACCACCTCTGACTTCTACTTTGAAAAAAGTGCCAACTACTTTGACTCAGAAGTGGCTCCCCGGCGAGCTGCAGCCCTGCTCTCTAAGGCCAAAGTCATCACGATCCTCATCAACCCCGCAGATCGAGCCTACTCCTGGTATCAGGTGAGCCACCCAACCCTCTTCTCACCCGGCTCCTTGCTGGGTTTGATCTCCCTTGATCCCTTGGGAGGCTGTAGTGCTTCCCAGGCAGCCTGGAGTTTGGGTCTAGTTGGTGTCCACTCCTGGCTGCCTCAGCAATGTGCTTCGCTCATGTTTGATAGCATCAGCGAGCCCACGATGACCCGGTCGCCCTGAAATACACCTTCCATGAGGTGATCACAGCTGGGCCTGAGGCTGCTGCGAAGCTGCGGACCCTGCAGAACCGCTGCCTGGTGCCAGGCTGGTACGCTACCCACATCGAGCGCTGGCTGAACAGCTACCACGCCAACCAGGTAGGGATGGCAGCCCCAGCACCTCACTCCCCTGAGCTGCATCACTGCAGCATCAGAGCAGGACAAAAATAGCAGGCCAAGCTGTCCCCGGCTTCGAGCTGCCTGTAGGGGAGATCAGGGTTAGATCTCAGCCTCGCTGTGACCTGCGTGGTGGGGAGGAGAGTGTGCTGCAGGCAGGGTGTGAGCTACGTTGGGTGATTCTGTTCAGCTGAATGATTTTTCCATCATCACTCAACCTTATAAAGTCTATTAATTGTGTGGTTCTGGCATAATTGCTGTAATATAATCCTAGCTCTCTGTGGGTTAGACAGCCCTGTGCTGAAGCTTTGATTCTGTCCTGGATCTGACTTTAATTTGCATTCAGTTTTCCAACACCTAGTGTAAGTGAACACCTGGACACATGTTCACTGTTGGCATTAAAAAGGGGACCTTCCACAAGCTCGTGACAAATTTAGCTCTGAGATGGCAAAACGTGCAGAGAAGGTGTTGTTATGCCCCAGGAGAGCAGGGCTGAAAGCCAGCAGGAGGTGAGAGTCACAGTCCTGCTTTCCTCCTTGCAGATTCTTGTCCTGGATGGCAAGCTGCTCCGAACAGAACCTGCCAAAGTGATGGAAACGGTCCAGAAGTTCCTAGGTGTGACCAACTTCATCGATTACCACAAAACCTTGGCGTGAGTCTCACTCCAAGCTTTCCTTTCTCCTCAGCCTGGAAAGCACCAGCTATCCCCCAGGGCACAGAGCAGGGGTTGCTCCCTTTGGGGGAAACTCAGGGGCACAAAACTGTCCAGGACAGGACCCTGAGACCTGCTTTTGCTGCTTACTGTATGGCACCCACACAGGTGCTACTCCACCCTGAACATTTCAGACAATAAAGCCCACCATATGGAGCAGAAGCCTTCAGAGCTCCTGGTAAAAACATAGTTTACTTCTGAGCCTGTCTTGCCTGTGTGTTTGGTCACTCTAAATTTGTGCCCAGGTGATGTGGGGCTCCTGAAAATATCCCAAGCTGAAGGTGTCGCAGAAGGCAATAACAAAAGCCCATGCAGGCTCCCATGCTTTCTCATAGCAGGGCAGTGTCAGGAATAAATAAATGAATTTTGTCAGGCTGCTTATTGTGTGCCTGTATGGTAAACCTGTTGTACAAGTTGGTTGATAATGAGATGTTAGCTGGGCTGCAAATTATAAATAGGCTCCAGAGCAGCACCCATGCAGTGGGTGCCAGCCAGCCTGCTTGCATACCTTGGGGAAGTGCATTGCTGTTGATCAGGACTGGGGCTGGGAGCCCTGGCTTGGCCAGGAGGGTAATGCAGAGCTGTCTCTTTACAGGTTTGACCCAAAGAAAGGATTCTGGTGTCAGCTTCTGGAAGGAGGCAAAACCAAATGCTTGGGGAAGAGCAAAGGGAGGAAGTACCCTGAGATGGATTCAGACGTAAGTACGCAGTGGGGCAGTGGCTTTGCTGGCATGGTGTCCTAGACACAGAGTGGGGCCATAGTGAGGGAGGGCTGGGGGGCAGGCTTGGATCTGGATGCAGCAGTCTGTCCCATTAACCCTTGTCTCTGTTCTCCCATTGCAGTCACGAGCCTTCCTGCGGGACTATTACAGGGACCATAACATCGAGCTCTCCAAGCTCCTGTACAAAATGGGGCAGACGCTGCCCACCTGGCTGCGGGAGGAGCTGCAGAGCACCAGGTAGCTGCTGCCTTCTGATCACGTCCCTAAGCAATATCCAGCTGCAGCCTTCAAGGGGATGCTGGAGCCCTCGAGCAGGACGGCTGCGTTAAGGCTGCTGGGTGCTGGCCTGACCCGGTGGTCCCAGCACTGCGACCTCTCCTCCTGCCCCACGTCCGTTCTGTTTTGTTTTCTTCTTTTTTCATTCCCAAGCCTGGTGGTGAGGTCCTTTCCTGTCCTGCTCTGATGGAGGAAACAGGGAATTGGTGCAAATTCTCTCTTTCTCTGCCCAAAACAGACCCTAAGTTCCCTGGGCTGTGAGCAACGTCGGAGCCGTTCTGCACCTCCTCTGCAGGTGATGGAGGAGCAGCTTTGGGTGTGCTGGAGGTGATTTGTGCAGAGCTGTAGCAGAGGAGAGGAGCTGGTGGAGAGCACAGAGTGTCCCAGACCTCATCCCTCCACCCAGCCCAGCAGCACCAAGTGGGAGTTGGCTGGATTCCCCCAAAACCCAGCTCTGAAAACACCCGGAAAGAAAAAGAAAGAAGGTGTCCTTTTGTTGCAAAGACTTGGATGCTATTTCTTTGCTCATCTTCGTTCGTTTTCAACCTTGGGACCGCTGTCAAGTAGGAGAAGGGGACGGGGTGCTCCCGGACCCACACCTGCTCTGCAATGTTTTACAATCGTGGTGTTTCCTGTGGTAAAGCCTGGAGGTGCCTGGAGGCCTCCAGCACGCACCCAGCCCAGCTCGCAGGAGCGTGAGCCCTCGGGGACGAGGCAGACTTTGGGCTATTGGCAGTTGAAAGGATGCTGAGAACTTCAAACCTCTTGAATATTAAAAGCTAAAGTATTTTAATAATGTCGGGGTGCGGGGGGAGGGTTTGTTGCCTTCTGATTTTGGAGGGGGGTTGTTTTTTGTTTTTGTTTTTGTTTTTTTTCTCCTTCGGTGCCAGAATTTGTACCTAAACCCTGAGGGTTTTACGTGGTCTGTTTGGCTGTTACATGGGAGGGGTGGACAAAGCTCAGTGAGGGAATAATGGGAGTTTTCCCCACTGGAGATGTGTCTTTCTGTTTGTCATGGTGACGTGCAGGGGCTGCCTCCTTTCACGTGGGCTTCGTGGGCACTCTCCCATCCCTGGCTCTGGCTGTGCTGGCAGTGAGTGTGCACGAGTGTGTGTGTGTGTGTGTGTGTGTGTGTGAGCATCCTTGTATGTAGCAGTGCCAACACTGAGCTGTCGTGGATCTACGTGGGTAAGGGCCCGGATTTCCTCGTGGATGGAGCTGCTGCTGCTTGTGCTGGAGGCTGGGGAAGGGCAGAGCCCTGGTGGTGCACGGGGATGGCTGGGAGGACGTTGGGAAGGGCGCCCTGTTTCCATTTGTGCCCCCAAGGCGCCTGCAGCACCACTGGGGAGGCGGCCTGATGGTACAGTGGTGGAAGGAGGCGGAGCGAGGACACATGCTTTCTCCAATCCCAGGGATACTTTTGATCCCTTCGTGTTTTATGTTTGGAGGAGGGAAGCTGGAGTCCCCCCCCGACTGACCCTCCTGCAGTGCCCTGGCAGTGCCTGGACGTGGAGCAGTGCCAGAGCAGTGCAGAGGGAGAGTGGCAGCGATGTGGGGCTCTGCCCCATCACTCCATCTAGTTCTGGATGGCAGTGGTGCTTCCCAACCTTCGGGTTTTGCATGAACCTCTGTAGCCATGTGCCTGCAGGGTGGGGGCTGCCCTTCCCCTCTGCCCCCTTGGCTCCGTCCGAGCCCATCCGTGGGGCTGTGTTCAGAGGGTGTCCTGCTCACTAATGTAAGGTCCTGTTGAACTAACTGCTAATAAAATGGGGTTCGCTGGTTTTACCTGCTGTGCTTTTGCCTCTTTTCCTGCTCTTCTCCCCGGGGTTCTGCACACCCACTCAGTGTTTTGCACCCAAGATGTGGGCTGTGTTGCGGTCTCAATTTGGGAGCTGTCACCTGTGCCATATGGGTGCACACTGGGACACGACCCACGCGTGCACAGCCAGGCTGTCCCATACCTGCACGTGTGCCAGCATCCCCCTGGCTGCTCCCATCCCCGTGGGCTCACGTCCTTTGGGGCGGGGTTGGGAAGGATGGAGGCTCCGTGGGAGCAACCCCACAGCTCAGCTCCGTGCACGAGGTGGCAGCAGCCATCCAGCTCTGGATCTGACCGTGCTGCGCATGGCCCTCTCGGCACCCGCAGCCCCTTGGGCCCCAAAACCCGCCTGGCTGCTGCCTTCCCCCTCCCTCCCGGCCCCTGCACAGTGCAGGAGGAAACGAAGCCCAGGCCTAATGAATCCCAGCCGGGCAGCGGCGGGCTCTGCTCGAACCTGTCCGAGTGACAAACGATGTGCGGGGCTGCGTGGGGGGATGCTGGCTGCAGTGCTGCTGCCCGCCGGGTTGGGGGGTGGGGACTGTTTTGGGTTGTGCTGGAGCAAATCCCAAAGCCCCTGTTCCCATCCAACCCAGGGGTGTGCACCCCCAGCTCGGTCAGCTGCCGCAGGTGGTACCAGCTGCTGCATGGTGTTAGTGGCTTAATTAGCAGGGTCAGGAGGGACGGGGACACGGGGAGTTTGTGCTGAGGGAGTAAAGGGATGTGCCCGTGGGGTTCAGCCCTGGGGGGGTTCCCACTGCCCCGTCCCCTCGCCCCAGCCCTTGGCACCGATGGTGTTTTCCAGCTCCTGTGTGTGCAGAAAATGTGCAAACGAAGCGAAATCTGGGCTGGGCAAGGGCCAGGAGCGGCTGCGGCCAGCTGGGCGCTGGCAGGGACACAGGGAGCCCTGGTTTGGTGCCTCCCTGAGCACCTCCACATCCCAATCCCTGTGTCTTGCCACATCCCACGTCCTTCCCAGGGCATGGAGTGATGCTGGCAGTCCCGCACAAAGCCAGCGTGTGATGCCCATGGCTGTGGCACTCGGAGCATTGCAGCCCAGAGGACCAGCTCCTGTTTGGCCTCAGGCTCAGCACTGCGGGATCAGGGCTCGCTCGCACCCCATAAATAACAAAAAGCACTGAACACAGAGCAGCCCTGGGAGAACAGCATCTCAGCACCATATGGCAGCAGGCGAAATCCAGATGATGCAAATATTTCACACTGCTGCAGGATGGTGAAGGCTCCGGTGGCAATGGGATGCACATGGGGCATTGCAACGGGGGCAGCTCCATCCCAAAGTCTTCATGCCCGGTGCTGGGAGTGGGAAGTGTCCCATCTGCTGTCCTGGGGACCCATGGTGCAGCCGTGTTTGTTTTCAAAGAGTAATTAAAGAAGAGCCTCTCCTTGAACGAGGGCCATGCAAAATATTTCTTCTGCCGTCTCGTGATTTGCAGTGACGTATTTACATTTTCTGATAAAATAAAGCCCAACTGTGGCATCTGAAAAATGTCAGCGTGTTTTTATTACGAGTGCATCCATCCCCAGACTGTAGGAAACCCCTCACTCCGTGAGCAGGCCTTGCTCAGAGGACGCGTGCTTTGCCTTAGGAGCTGTTCACAAAATGGATCACGTATTTACGGCGCCTCGGACCGTTAATGCGAATTGCCCGTGTCAGTGTCACAGGCTGAACCAGGAAACCGTGCGGGAGTAAAACAGACTTTAAAACGTGGTGCCCGTGGATTTTTGCAGGGTGTTGTGGAGCAATAGAGGAGAAAAGCCAGCAGGATCCCAGGCTGCGAGGCGAATCCCAGCTGTAGGAGGGCGATGCGGTGCTGTCCCGACAGTGCACATCTGGCTTCAGTTTCCCCATACATACACTGCGGGGGCTCAGTGAGCTGTGGGGCCCCATCCTGATGGGGGGTGGGAGATATCCCCCATCCTCCAGCCCATCTCCAGGCACAGCCCGGCCCTGTGACCACCCAGGAACCTTCACTGCCTATGTCCCTGTGACCTCCCCCCGAGAGGGGGTCCCAGCTCTGTGCAGGTGAGTTGGCCCCTATGGGATGGCTGTGGGTGCTGGGGAGGGGGCACGGGGTGAGACAGAGAACCAGACCCCACTCTGGGCTGCTGCCAGGGGTCTCTCCTGGGGACCACGTGCATCCCATTGGTAGAGGATGGGGAAAGAGAGCACCCAGCCCTGCACAGCCCCCACCCGCAGACCCAACACGATTCAAATGCTTTGGAATGAGCCAGAATAAATATCTTACGGTAAATTACCAGGACTAATAATTATAAAAATCTGTACTTCTGACCCACCGCCAGGGAAGGCTTTCCAAGCAGCTGGCGGCCACATGAGCACCCCCAGCCTGGCTGGGGGCCCCTACAATCCAGGGACTTGGGGTCTCCCCGCCGTGCTGGGGAGGCTCTGAAGCCCCATGGTGGGACCTCTCACCCTGCTCCCCATAGGGCTGTTGGGTGTGCGGGTGATGCAAGCAGCCTGCCCCACTGAGTGTGATCCCCTTCCCCCAACCTTTTTCCATCCTCTTCTCACAGACTCTGAGAAAAATAGGGCAGATCTCAGACCCGACCGACTGTGGCTGATGACTCAGGGAGCAAACAGCATCCACAGCTCAGCACTGCTCCTGCCCTCAGCATGTCCTGGGTGCTGCACTGTGAGTCCAGGGGGGCCCGGTGCTGCTGGAGTGTTGCTCTGTCCCTCGGCACGGGGTGCTTGCAGCCCCAGGGTGGGGGCCTGTGCTGCCCCACTCTCTGCTGCCTGCATCCCGTTCCCATTCTGTTTGGCCAAGCACAGTGCTTGGCTTGCAGTGATCAACAGGAAATGGGAGATGGATTTCTTGCTCACCTCGGGCTTTGCCATAAACACTGCGGGGCCGACAGGAGCAGCACTGTGCCGGGGTTGGTTATCGCTGTTTTGTGCTCTACTTCCTCCTGGCGCTGGAGCTGAGCCTGACGCCAACCCCTTGCTCCCCCATTATTTCCCATTAACAGCCCCAGACATTACTATAAATCATCCATCCCTCCCCATAGGTGCACATCATACCCTCCCCAAGCACCCAGAGATGACAGCGGGGCTGCCCCAACCCTGCACCCCGTTGGCTGTGTTTTGGGGCGCTGGGGTCAGGGGGTCCTCCAGCCATGTGGGCACTGTTTGCAGAGCTGAACAAAGGGGCTTTCTTCCATCTCCAGCTCTGAGAAAGCGAGGACTGTCTGGAAATGTGGCTGTGACACAGCCTCAGAGCCACTGTGGGACTCAGTCGGGACAGGACTGGGGACACTGTCACCCTGAACCCCAAGATCCCATGAGCGGGGGGATGCTGGGGTATACATCCAACCATAGCTATGCCCAGCAGCCCCTCAGCAGGGCCAGACCCTTCCAACAAAAGTCACTTGTGCGAACCAGGGAAACACAGGCGGCTCTGTGCAGCAGCACAGACGTTTCTGGCATGTGTGCCTGTGCATGTTTTGGCACCGAAACGCACATCCTATTTCCACACGCCGGCTGGGCCTGCGTTTCCCTGCAGAGATGGGGGATGCAGAGGTTTAGGACGGAGCTGGAGGGGATGTGGGGTGGTGGCAAGGCATCTCCCTTAGGCACAGCACGGTCCGAGGGGCTGCAGTGCTGGGATAGGGCACAACAGGGGCACAGTGCTGCTGGGGAGGGGGTGGCACGTGGCAGTGCTGTGTGTGCAGAGCTCCCACCCAGGACGCCCTTGGGCTGATCCCGGCCGGGGCACGGCCCCGTCTCGGCCATTTCCCAGCCCCAACCCCACTCTGATTAGAGCCGTTTCACATTCCTCCCAGTGCCAAAAGGATATTTTATCAGCGAGCAATTTTTTTTTTTCCTGCAGACTATTTTCTTTTCATGAAAACATGAAATGGTCTGAAAGATAAGGAGCAAATTTATAGCAGTTCACACCAAAGCAGCCAAGACGCTGGCAAGGAAAAATGCCTTTCCCTGCTGCCCGCCTCTCCTGCATGGTCCCCACCCCACGGCTTCCTCCCATTCTCTCCCAATTCTCGTGGCTCCCACGGCTGCCCCACTTCCAGCTCTTCCTGCCCAGTGCTGGGATTGCAGTGGGGATGCTCATCAGACCCATGGAGGTCCATGCAGCTTTGGTCCAGGGTTGTACAGCCTGGATCTATCCCATTGCCTTGGGAAGCATCCCCATGCAAAGTCCATCTGCTGTTAGAAGACTCTCAGAGGAGGTTTGGAGGAATCCTTTGGGGCATCTGGGTTGATGAGGAATGAGGACAGTCCCTGAGAGGCACATCCCCACCCCAAGAAAGCCCCCTTGTTTGGCTCCTGCCTGACACACCGGCCCCGCAGAGCTGTGGTGCTGAACTCACCCAAACCTGCCATAAATTTCCCCGTCTGCCCCCAGCCCGCCGGCCCCTTACCGCAGCTTTACGAGCTCTGAAGAGCCATAAAGGCCCTTTACTGGCTGCGTTATTTTTTATTTTTTTTATTTCAAATTAGAGTGTGCCTGGATCAACACTGCACAAAGTACCAATTTACTGTGGGCTGGCGTCCCGTGGGCTGACACCTCCTGGAGGGGAAGAGGGAGCGATGCGCCATGCCGGGGTCTGCCAGTGTCACTCCAGTTTATGGACACAGGGTCCCATGGAGGGGGAAAGGGAACAGGGGCACCCACCGGGGGTGTCCTCCAGCCTTGCTGCTCCCGGGGATGGTTTTGTGCCATGGGGTGTGTGGGGGGGGGGATGGGGCACAGGAGTCACAGTGCTGAGGGATTGAGTGTCCCCCCTGTCTTCACAAGGCAGGAGGGCAATGGGCTGGGGGTGTCTCACACCCTCTGTTCTCATCCCTTCTTACAGTGTGTCTTGAAAATGGGGAGCTGCAATTGGGTTCCCCCCCCAACGCTGGAGGAAAGGATGTGGGGGACAGGGGCCGCCTCCAGCTGTACCGCGCTCCCCGCTGCCGCCAGCCCTGGAAGCACATAGGTGGTTAATGCCTTCAGCATGTATGAAATATCCCATATGCCGGGAAACAAAAGGGGCTCTGTGCTATTAAAGTTTCATTTCCCCGCTCCCCTCCTCCCGCCCCTCTCCCCCCTTTTCTCCCTGCCCTCCGCGGCAGCTGGAGGAGAGTGGGAGAGGAGAACCGATCCGAGCTGCTGGAGGGGACTGGGGACGGGCACAACGGGGACACAGGTACAGGCATGGTGTGTGTGGGGGGGTGGGGGGGCAGCCACAGCGCCCGGGTGGATGGCCATGGGGCTGTGGAGAGGGCAGTTTGCTCCTCAGAGGGAGAATGGGGATGGTGGGGATGGGGGGGAAGAGATGAGCGCAGTGAGCCTGGGTGTCACCGGGCTGTCCCCGTGGGATGGAGGTACCATGAGTTACTAAAGGGTGGGATAGATTTTGGAGGGGGGGAAAGCAGGGAGAGCAGTGCTAGGAAGCTTCCAGGCAGCAGAGACACCCATGGGATCGGTGGTATCCCTGTCTCAGTCCCCATCCTCGTCCCCATTCCCATCCCTATCCTGTCCCCATTCCTGTCCCAGTGTCCCCATCCTTCCCCCCGCTCCCATCCCCACCTCCATCCCCAGACCCCAGAGCTATGAAGGAGCTGCGCAGTCCCACTGTGCCAATCCCGCAGGATCCTGAAGGGGTTAAGGGAGAAAAGCAGAGAAAGAAAGCAGAGCACAGGGGGAGCAGGGCTGGGCCAGGGGCTGTCCACGCTGCCGGGATGTGTCCTCGGGGCTTCGTTCCTACTGCACAGAGGTTTTGCCAGGATGAGGGCTGAGTGCACACACTCAGCTGCTATATGTCTCACACACATGCACGGCCCAAACCTCATATGCTCCCAGCTGTGCTCACAGCCACCCACCTCTGCAGCACCTCGGTCTCAGCTTGGTGGCACAGGAGCTCTGGTGGTGGCACCGAAGGTCTCCACCAAACCCGATGCTTTCTGCCCTGAGATTGCCCCGAGAATGCCCCCTGACAGCTGCGGTGGGGCAGTGCTCACCTCCAGGAGGCGTGGGGGACAAAGTGAGGTTGGGATCTGCCCCAGCAGGGTCCCCAGGGAAGCAGGGTGTGGGACAGACTGCCACCTGCCCAGCACTCAGCAGCTCCTGCCCTCCCTGCTGTCATGGACACAGTGCTGTGAATGGCATCAGCAGCTCCGGTGGCCCTACTGAAGAGGAGAGGAGCAGAGGGACCTGTTCTGGAGCATCCTCCAACCCCGATGCCCACACAACCCCGTGCAGTGCTTGGGGGCACTGTTGTAGGGTCTTGGGGTGGAAGGAAGGCGCTGGCAGCTCCCGGCAGTGAGGGACCGCAGGGAGATGGGGGTGGTGTTGAGTTGCAGCAGAGGTGACAGCAGCCGGGCACAGGGCGGCCCAGGCACGGCTCCAAGTGACAGCCACACCGCGGGGACATCGCCGTATCAGTTGTGGGGGGTGGCGCTCCCTTAAAGAAATAGGGTCCAATAGGGTCCTGCAGGGGTTTGTCCTTTGGGGGTGCATCCCATCCTGTCCTTCTGCTGCACTGGGATGGTGCCAAAGGGCCCCTGAGAAATGTCCCATCGCGACACAGAGCAGCAGGTTTGGGGGCTCTCTATTTCATGGCTCATGCAAACAGGGCAGGAATGATGCAGGAACCCCTGCCTCGGGGTCCCCAGTGCCAGGAACCGCGGCGTTGGAGAGGAGATGCTGTGCCAAGCTGCCCCTGTGGGACATTCAGCTGCTGGCACGGGGAAGGTGCAAAAATCCCCCGATGTATGGGTCTATTTTGGAAAGGGAAGGCGCTGATCTTGTGACCGGAGCTGGGGACTGAAAGTCTGGGCAGCGGGGTCCTGCCTGAGTGACAGCGACCCGCTGTGTGACCCGGGGAAACCCGAGAGCCTGCACACCCCAACCCCCCTCCACCCCCCTGGGCTCGTTGAGAGATGATGGAAACCAAGCAGAGGGTGGCGATGGGGACACAGGAACAGCATCCTTGAGGTGGGGGACCCCCCCATTGGGGCACAGCTTCTTCCCACACACCTGGGCTGGAATGGGGGCAGGATGGGTCCCCCATGCCCCCCACGTCCCCTTGTTGGGTGTGTGGGGGTTCAGAGCTGGGAGGAGGGCTCTCTGCAGTGCTGGCAGCCCGAATGCCAGCAACGCTTGCCAAAAATCTGTGTGTGGGAGGTGGAAAGTTAACTTTAGTTTTCCTTTTCGGATGGGGAGGGGCGGCAGGTTGTGAGGAAGGCAGAGGGGGGTGCAGTCAGACCCCGCTGAGTGGGCGGGGAGAGAGCAAGAGGTGTTCCTGCCGCCAGATTTGGTGAACGTAGGGATATTTCCACGTATTTTTCACTCTTCCCTCCCCCGGTTAGGAGCAGCACAGGCTCCTCTTGCAGGGTTTTGCTGCAGGAGGGGCTTCAAAGCCACACGGCACTCATCTGCGTGGACCCCCCTCGGCAGCCCCCCCCTCCCCCCAAGCCTCTGTGCCCATAACTGTGTGCCTGTGTCCCACCTGAGCACCCTTTGCTGCAGCAGCACGTCAGTGCCCCGCAGAGCCCAGCACAGCCCCCGAGAGAGAGTGGGGATCAGTGCGGGTGGTGGGAACTGCCCACCTGGGATCCCTCTGCAAATCCACACTGAATAGCGGCAGGAGGAGAGAATCCAGAAGAGAAAAGTGCAGCATGCGATCTTGAGCTGGACACGCAATGCAGAGCATCACTTCCCTGCTGGCATCACCCAGGGGCAGGCAGTGGGGTGGGCTTTGGGTCACGCAGAGCCCTTCTTTCCTCCTGGACTCAGCGCGCAGGAATTTCCCCGCTGTGCCGAGCAGCATCCTGTCCCTGCTCACCTCTCCCTGCCCGTACCTTTCCTCTTGGCCGCGGTGCACTCATCACTCAGCGGTATTTTTGCTCGGCAGAACAGGGGGAAGTGACTGTGCCGGAGCTTGTCCCGGAGCTGTGAGTCACGCAATGGTTAAACACGGCCCGGCTTTGTGAGCTGGGTGCAGGATGGAGCTGGGAGCTGGGGATCCTGCCTTGAGCAAGCACCAACGTGAGCCAAGCACAGCCCCCCGGTGCCCCTGGGTGGGGTTGGAGGGGTGAGTGCCCCATCCTTCACCTGGGGAACTGCAAGCGGATCGCTCAGCGTTTCTCTTCTCTTCGTACAGGTCCTCTGCTGGGCTGGAAAAGAGAAAACCTTGCACAGCTCTCTTTGGTGACATCGCCCTGAAGGCGCAGAGCGTGGGGCTGCTTTCTCCTCGGATGGAAGGGGACGCTCCCAGAGCAGAGCCAGCCCTCGGGCTGTGAGCAGCTGATCGGAGCTTCAGTGACACTGAGCATCTTCCCTGAAGGTGGAGAAAGGAAGCCGGCAGCATGCTGAAGGCACCGCTGCGGCAGGAGGGAGGCAGCAGGGATGTCCCGGACCCTGAGCTCCCCAGAAGCAGCATGAACGCTGAGTCTGCAGCCTCCCCAAATCGCTGTGCCCCCAGCCCTCCCACACAGCTGCCCCCGACAGCAGCCAGCCCCATGGATGACCCCAACCAGGAGTGGAGGTTGGTGAAGATCAAGCGCGTCCTCATCGCTCCCTCCAGCGAGCCCAGGAAAGCAAGTAAGGACCTCCTTACCCCCCTGTGAAGCATCCCAGCACCACGGGGCTGCAGCACAGACAATGGGGTTGGGGTTCCTACCATTACAGGGCAGTGGGTGCCTGGTCCCAGCCGTGCTGTGGGGCTTTTTTAGCTCCAGATGATCTCAGTGCCCTCAAAAATCAGAGGAATCTGTGCTTTCCCTGGGGAGGGGCAGGGAACAGCAGATGAATTCCCACAGTTGCTGAGAGCTGAGTGGGGTGTAGGGGTGCCCTGGGGTCAGGGGCAGATTCTGGGGTGCTCTATGGGATTTGGGCATCTCTCCCCACCCAAGGCACGGCACAGCTGTGCTGTGTATGGGATAGATGAGTCCGCATGGATGCTCCTGCTATGTGGCTTTAGGCCATCTCTATTTCAGGCCCCCATTTAGAAATTAAGCACTTTATTTCAGGCTGGTTGCTCCCTGCAATGCTCCCTGACACTGCTTTGCTCCAGAGCCCTGTTTCACAGCCTGTCTTCCATGGGGATCCCAGCATGGGCACGCAGATGGGGTTACAGCAGCCCCAGGGAGAGATGCTGGCTCCCACCCCTCCCTGTATCCGTGGGACCCAGCTTTAAACCCATGCTTTCACAGCTCTATTTCCCCCCACCAGCTGTCATCTCAGCTGCCAGGGCGGGTGTGCCACGTCCCCACTGGGAATGAGCCCTCGGGTGATGCTGTGGAGTGGTTTTCCCAAAGCAGCCCCTTCACCCTGGGGACTCCAAACAGGTTTTCCCCAAACCACCCATCTCAGGGCACTGCTCACCCTCACACCAGCAACCCTCGGGATGGGATGAGTGTTTGTAGGTGGGAACCTCGGCCAAGCTCTTGGCTCAGTGCAGCCGTGCAGCATCGTGTTTCAGGGCTGCAGACGGACTCGGGGAGTTTCTCATTTCTCACTCTGTTTGGGACGGTGGATCTGTAGCAGGAAAGGTCAGGCCCAGCTCTGTCCAGGCTCAGCATTTTCCTATCCCGAGCCACGATCCAGCAGTTCTGCTGCCAGCCTGGAATTTAAAGTAACTCAACAGGTTTGCTGGAAAGCATTTGTCTGCCCCGCTTCCTCCTCCCCCCTGAGTGAGATCACTGCCATCCGCTGCCTGCGTGACTGTCAGACTTTCCAGAGCTGCTGGGCAGGATGTCACCGAGGGTCCTGAGCCCTGGCAGCAGCCCTACAATAACACTACGGGTCGGTGGTGCCGGGCTGGCTCTGGTGCTGGGGTAGAGGCCGGGCATCAGGGCTGCCTCTGCACTGGGGTATTTGCAAGAGCATCCCCAGGAGGTGTTGGGGATCTGCTCCTTTTCCCTTCATCTGGCAATTTCTGATGTTGGTGCGTCTGTCCCCATTTCAGGGATGGCACAGGGAGTGCATCCATGAGCAGTGTGCACCCACCCTGCAGGGTCAGTAGCCCCATCCAGCCCCATCTCATGGCTGTGATCCGGCCCGGCGGCCCCAACGGGTTGGCACCTCTCGGGGAGCCCCGGGTAGAGGCCCCGATGAGATGCAGGAGGCAGGACTGGTTTCTCTGTCTGGTGTGCAAATAAACAGAAGGTTTCACTCCCCGGGGGATGCTGAGCTAGCGCCGGGCTCCCTCAAAAACCAGAAAAGCACAGAAAAGCAAAGAGCAGCAGGAGGAAAGGAAATTAGAAAGGCAAAAATACGAGGCCAGGAGCTCATCCGGGGGTGCAGACGACGAGGGGAGGGTGAGCAGCAGCATTCAGGGCTCTGGCTGCTGCAGACAGGTCCCAGCACTGTCACCGTCGTGCCGGGGGGGGGGTTCAGGCTCAGCGTGACCCCACTGTGCTCCTGGTGAGGAGGGCAGGAGGTAACGGGGTGCTCGGGGCTGGGTAAAGGGATGCCCTTGCTGCTCTCTCGGTTGCTCGGGGCCGACCCAGCCGGGCTGGGACGAGCAGTGCAGAGCCGTCGGGGCTGCCCGCACCTCCTGGATGGCGGCCCCACCCCGTCGCATCCCGAGCGGTGCGGTGCGGTCCGCTGTACCGGGGCGGGCACGAGCACGAGCAGCGGCACCCCCGGCCGCCCCGGCCCGCCCGGCCCCCGCCCGCCACCCCCCCGGGCCCGCTCCGAGGGCGGAGCCGATGCAACTTTCCTGCCCGCAGCCTCCTCCCCTGGTGCAGTCGAGCGGCGGCGGCACCGGCACCGGCACCGCGGGTAGGAGCGGGGAGAGGAAGAGCCCGGGGAGAGGGAGCCGGGAAGAGGGGAGGGGTCCGGAGGGGTGATGGGTTGGGGGGTGGGAGAGGGAGTGGGGTTATGAGGGATCGGAGGGTGAGGGAGCTGGGGGTGCCCGGCGCTGCATGGTGCTGGGGGTGTCCCCCTGTTGCGGGGGAGCACTGCGGGGTGAGGGGCTGCGCTGCGTTTGTCTCTATAGAAATGAGTCCCACGCGTGTTCGTGTGAGTGGGTTGGAGTGGCTGTGAGGTGGTGAGGATCGCATCTCCCAGCTCTGCCTCGCTCCTTCTGCGCTGTCCCCTCCTTGGGCAGTGGACACACCGGGGCCACCACTCTGCCCCGGTCCCCTCCCCGCTTCGTTTTGTGGACATGCGGTGCCCGATGACATTCCCAGCCATCCCATCCCCGACCTCTTCTCCTCTTTCCCTCCACTGGGAGATGGCAGCGCCAGGACGTGCTGCCCCACACTTGTGGGGTGATTTTAGGCAGAAGTGGGGCGAGTTCAACTGCTGAGGGCCGGGCAGAGCCGAGGGCACGGCCGGGAGCCAGGAGCAGCCCTGGGCAGCAGGGAGCAACCAGCTCCAAATCCAGCAAAGCCCTCGTGAACGGAGCACAGGGAGAACTTGCAAGCGAATCGAATTTTCTCGCTGTGCCAGATTTTGTCGCTGGCAGAGGGGAGGCCCCGTGCTCTGACACTGCCTGGCAGCATGGGGCTGCTCCACTGCTTGAGTCGGGGATTTTAGGGTGCGCAGGGCCGGCACTGATGGAAACTTCGTGGAGTTTTTATGCCGGGAGTGCTGGAAGCTGGGAATGAGGCAGAAAATTGTCGTGTTTTTATCTCTGCGTGTTAATTGTTCCTAGCCAGCCAGACTGCCTGCCTGCGCTACCCTTCTTGTTTTCCTGGCAGCAGATTATTTGGGATAACCGAGAGCTGGAGGGAAGAGCAGACTGAAATGTGTGCGTTTGTGTGCGCTGCTCAAAGCCCCGCACAGCTGTAGTTCGGGCAGAGGGCCAGCTGGCTTCCCTGCCCCAAACCTGCTCCGTGTCCAAAGCCCTCAGCATTTGGGTGTAAACAGAGGGTTCCCCATCCCTGGTGCTGCCCCGGGGGAAGCTGTGGGTCTGTGCAGAGCTGGTGGAGGTGAGGTTGGTCATTTTTCTCTTCTTGGCCTTGGATGCCCCTCAGCTCCCTTAGGGCCGGTGCTGGGCACGGGGTGACATCCTCTGGTGCATCCTGAGCATCCTGTGTGAGCAGGGAGTGGGGCTGGGGTGCAATTCCCCCAATTCTGCCAGGATATCTCACTGTCATGCCCAGACCTGCAAGGGGACAGCTCCCAACTCACTGTCTATGTTCTGTCATTGCTGCGTAATTCCATGGATGTGTTTCACCCTTCAGCCCTCTGCAAGGAGACCCAGTGATGGCATGGAGAGCTGGGCTGGAAGGAGGGATTTTCCCATCTGGCCAGGAAGGGAGGACAACAGAAATGCCTTTCATTGCCCTCATCACCCTCACTCTGGAGGAGAGAGCAGAGGGAAAGCTGACAGACTGGGAAGAGGTTAAGCCCTGAGCTTTGGGGCTGTTACTGGAAATGTAAGGAGCAAGGGCCTATGCAGGTCAATAGGTACAGGTAAATATAGGACTGTGCCTATTGGTAGAGAGCTACAGGCTCATCTGGCCAGGATAAAGTGCCCTGCACTGTAATGATGCTCAGGGATTGCACATGCAGGATCCCAGCGATGCTGCACCTCTTTGTGCAGCATCCCAGGACCATGGGGCTCGGGGACATCCTTGCCATGGGGTCGGAGTGCTGGCAGGGCTGATTCATTGCTCTTGGAAGAAGCTGGGACACTCGGGGACAGGAGACGTTTCCTTCCCCAACGCCAGCCCGATGGCTAGCAGCGTGGGAAGAAAGGAAGAGCCACTCAGCCCTTGGACCCGAGCTTTGGCCCGGGCTCCAGCGGTGGCTCCATGCAGGACCACAGGCGATGGGGTCCCAGCGCTCAGCCAGCAGGTATCCCACGTAGGCATCACTGGCCAAAGTCTGAGTCATCCCTCCAGCTCCGAGGACATCCCCACACCCCCTGGGCAGCTCTTAGAAGGCAGCAGCGAGAGCGAGAGGCTCCGCTGAGAGCTCCGCTGGGAGCTCTGCTTCATAGGCGGCCGCGGCCTCCAAGGATGCTTGGGTCGGAGCGTGAAATGCGCAGACATCTGGAGCCTGCGGCTTGTTTCCCAACAGCTCCCCGGCCCCAGAAACGCGGTGAGGGGGAGCTGCGGAGCGGGAGCCGCGGGGCTGGCGGCCCTCCAGGCAGCCCGGCCACAGGAAGCCGCTTCCCCGCTCTGTGCCGCCGCCAAAGCAAACAGAAATGCCGCGTTCAACAATGCCGGCTGCGGCCGGGGCGAGCTGGGACGCCCGCTGAGGATGGGCTTCATCGCTTCCATGATGGTTTGCTATGGTGTTTCTGCCCTTTTTCTTCTCTTGGCGTGGCTAAATCCCACTGCTGGGCTGCCCTAAAGGTTGGTCCGTCCGTCCTTCTCCTCCTCTCGGGTTGGTTCCTCCGTGCCAGCCAAGGGTTCAAGTGGCTGCAAACATCTGTACAGATGTGGCTACGAGAGATGGGTGGATGGGATGGAGGGTGATGGGGAGGGGATGCCCAGCTCGCAGCAGCCTTCTCGCTGCACCATGAGCTCTCTGGAAGGATTTGGCTTAGTCATTCATCCCTTCCTTCGCTGGTAGGCTGAACCACTGCTTAAAATATCCTGGAAGGCTCCCAAGCAGCACAGAAGGCAAGAAAATGAAAAACACATGAAGGGAAGGGGAGTGGACGCTGCCTGCGCCCGGAGGAGCTGGGATCGGCCACCCACCTCTGTCCGGGGGTGGATGGGGCCCTCGTGGCAGCATTCCTGGGTGCAATGCACGAACCCCATAGTGAAGAAGGGGCCTGGGGGCTGCTTGGTGGCACTGCCCTTCCCGGTGGCCATGGGCGTTTCAGGGCACGCTCATAGGAAATGGCTCACCCCAAGAAAATGCGTTCCCGGCAGCTCCACATCCTCTCTGCGTTTGGGAAGGGCTTTGGCCCTGACCTTTTGGCCAGGGCTGGAGGAGCCCGGCGGCGCTCAGAGGGCTTTCAGCGGGGTTAGCAGGCGCACGGCTGCTTGGAGCACTTTTATAGGCTCCGAAGGAATGGGGCTGGCGCGTTGCTGCGTGTCGGGTCGGGATCTTGCCCAGCTCCTGTCGGCTGCTGCCATCTCGTGTCGCTGCACACGTACGTGCCGGGTACATACACACCGGTCCTATGGCGAAGTGATGGGGTCGGGTTCGCTCGCCTGCATTTGTGGGGCTGTGCGTCATGATTTGGGGAGAGGGATGGGGGGGGGACGCCTTCCCTGCCCCATGTGTGTTTGAGCCAGGGGCTGAAATCCTGTGAGCTGCAACCTGAAACCTCCTGAAGCCTTTGAAGAAATTCCTTTCCCATACGGTCACTGGGATCAGTGCACAGAGCCCGGAGAGATAAACTGTCCTGCAGAGTGAGACGCAGGGACGCTCCCATCTGCCCTGCTGGGTGGGAGGAAGGGTCACATCTGCCCCATGGTGGCTGTCTTCTGGGCTTCAGGGGTTACTCCCAGCAGGAATAAGTCTGTGAAGCATTGGGCAGTGCAACAAGGTTGGGCTGAGGAGGAATCATCCCTGAGTTTGGGGTGCTGGGGGTACTCCAAGGAGGGGCTGAGCCCCGTTAACCCCCCACTCCTCTCCTCTCTCCCCACCCAGGTCTCTCCCGCAGCTCCAGCCTCTCCGAGAAGGAGCTGAAGGAGGCGAAGGCGCGGAGCCGCAGGATCGTGGCTCAGCTCACCACGGCACCAGGCCCCAGCTCCAAGGGCGTGCTGCTCTTCCACCGCCGCAGGCAGCGTGTCGACGGGCTCACCGGGACCAGCACAGGGCATGGCACGGAGCTGCCACTGAGCCTGGGGACACAGCGAGGAGACATGGAGGAGGGTGAGGGGCATGGCACCCGGGGAGCACCCGGGGAGCAGGAGGACGTGGTACCTCACCGGGAGTCCCCTACTGAGGCTCAGCAAGTCCCATTGAGCATCTACCTGAAGGAGAACATGGCACTGGCTGCTGCCAATGGTGTGCACAAGGAGAAGGTGGAGAGCGAAGTGGGAGGGGTCCAGGGGATGCACGACAGCTCGGGGACAAGCGTGGCCACTCCTGCTCCACTGGAGAGCGTGTGCATTCCTGAGCAGAAGGATGGTGAGGTGCCCAGTGTGCCCGTGGTGACAGCCAGTGCATCCACGGGGGCAGTCAGCACATCCTTAGGGACAGCCAGCATGACCGTGGGGACAGCTGGTACACCTCTGGGGACAGACAGCACACCCATGGGGACAGCCAACATGACCATGAGGAGAGCTAGCACGCCCATAGAGGTGGCTAGTACACCTGTGGTGAGAGCCAGTGCACCCATGGTGACAGCCAGCGTACCTACTGGTATGGCAATGGCCAACACAGCTACAGGGACAGCCAGCACGCCCATGGTGACAGCCAGTGTGCCCACTGGGACAGCCAGCATGCCCATTGGGACAGCCAGCACCCATACAGTGACAACCAGTGTGCCCATGGGGACAGCCAGCATACCAATGGGGATGGCCGACGCACCCGTGGGAATGGCCAACGCATCCATGGGGACAGCAAGTCCTCCCACGCTGACACCCAACGCACCCGTGGTGGCATCCAATATACCCACAGTGGCATCCAGCACACCCCATGGGACAGCCCCCCCAGCTACGCAGGCGCAGAGTGGGGCTCAGGGCAGGCAGTACTACGAGGTCCACCTCACCCTGGCCAAGCCCAAGCCGGTGAAGAACCGCACAGCACGGCCATTCGGCACCCAGACACCCCCTGGTGTCCTGAGCCAGCCCCAGGAGCGACCCCCCGGCACCGAGCCCCCGCCACCCACCTATGCAGAGACACTGGGCAGCCCACCCCCGCTCAGCAGGGTCCGCTCCCCCCCTGCCTACTCGGCCCTGTACCCCCCCGGGGAGCAGAAGGCATTGCTGGGCCCCAGCTATGGGCTGGCAGCAGTGGTCCCCTTGCCCAAAACGGGCATCCTGGAGGAGTCGGCGGCACGCAGGGGCCACAAGAAGTCCATGTTCACCTTCGTAGAGAAGCCCAAGCTGGGTCCCAACCCCGACCTGCTGGATTTGGTGCAGAGTTCGGACATCAGGAAGAAGCAGAAGGAGCATGGGGAGCCCGGTGCTGAGGATGAGCCCTTTGCTTTAGGGGCTGAAGCCGCCAATTTTGTCCCCACCAGCGCATCCAGGGCTGCGCAGCCCCTCCCGGTGCCCGACGATGCCCCAGCATGGTCCTCCTGCCTCAAGTCCCCCACAGTGCAGCCGAAGCCGAAGCCGCAGCCCAGCCACAACCTGAGCGAGGCCAGGGGGAAGGGGGCCGAGCTCTTTGCCCGCCGGCAGTCCCGCATGGAGAAGTTCATCATCGAGGCTCCCACCCAGCCCGAGCTGCTGCGCTCCCCATCGCCCACCATGTCGCTGCCTCCCTCCTGGAAGTATGATGCCAACGCTTGCCTGTCACCCATGGTCTCCAGACACCCCACCAGGAGCCCCTCCCAACCCTCCAAAACCCCTCCTGCCTCTCTCTACGGCAACAACCCAACGGAGAACGAGGTGGAGCTCTCCAAGCACCAGCCCTACCAGCTCCAGCCTTCGCTCTTCATCCTCTCCCCATCCAAATCTCCAGTGAGGTCCATGCCACCACCGAGACCCTCACCTCCCAGCGCCTATCCCTACCCACAGCACACCTCCTGCCCCACCTCCCCACTGCCTCCATCCCCCATTTGGCAACCTCCCACCGCACACGGGGCCGCTTCCAGCCCTTTCCCCGCTGCCTCCGGGGCTCTGCCCATGACTCACAGTGCTGGAGGTGGTGGTGGTGCAGAGCTGCTGCTGGCATCACCGTGCCACGGGCGCTCCCCTCGAGCCAAGGTTGGCTTCCAGGCACCTCGACCCTCCTACTCCACCAGGAACGCGGGGATCGAGCCGCAGGTGTGGAAGCCTTCTTTTTACTACAAGTAGAGAGTGAACGCGGGCAGATGTTGGGCTCCCCTCTGGCTGGCCAAACCCTCGTGTACTGCTCGGGGTTGGGTGCAAAAAGCCAAACCGACCTTTAACAGGGGGACAAAAAAAATTGAGAGACAAAATGAAGTAGCGCAGAGGCTCCCGGTGCCCAACCCTAGGGCGGTGCTATGGGGTGAGGACACAGTGCTGAGCCCCTCTGGGGCAATGGGGCTGTGTGTCTGTGCTGAACAGGGCCGAGTCTGCAAAGCAAAGTGCATGGACAGAGCACGGCCAGCCCGCAGCACCTCTGCTGCTTTCTCTCTTCTCTTGCCTGGAAACTTTACAGAGCACTGTGGCTCTCCCTTGGTCCTTTTCTTGCCTTCTGCACTTCCAGCTCTCCGTACCAAAGCGTGGCCAAAGGGACGTGCCGCCCTCCCACCGCACTGTGCCTGCTCCTGTCTCTTCTGCTGCTCCTTTGGGATCTGTCTCTGTTTGCTCCCACACCACGGAGAGAAGCCTCCTCCCCACCATGGGGTGGCACTGGGGACACACTGTGGTCCCTGTTCCTCCCGGTGCTCCCTCATCTCCCTCCTGCTCCAGGGAGGTGATGCATTGCTCAGACTGATGCTGCTGTGCTGTGCCAGGCTCTCAGCTGCTCTGCCCAGATTCAGCCTGGCAGCAGCCAGGTGACAAATGCTGTTGCAGCTGGGCAGCTTGGTGCCAGAGCGAGCTGCTAGCAGGGCTGGCAAAGCCAGGAAATGGGGAGGCATCTCCAGGGCCTGACAGCTCGAGGGACACACCATCCTGTACAGCAAGGGGACAGGGTTGGGGCAGGAAGGTGCCCACTGGGGACAGAGGGTACCACGGGCTCCTGCTGATCTCTGCATTAGCAAGTTGCCTTTTGACTGTGCTTTTATTTCTCCTGCCTTTTTTCCATCCCTCTTCTTTCCCAATACACTCACGTGCACTGTCAAACCCGTCTCTCCTCTTTCCTGCCGGCTCAGGAGGAGCTGCGGGGCGGCAAAGCTCAGCACCGGGGGCTCCAGTGCATCAGCACAGTGACAGCACGGATTACACATGGAAACAGATGATCTTTAAGGTCCCAAGACAAGCCATTCTGTGTCTACATTTGGGGTAAGAGTGATGGGCTGTGGCTTGGCCTGCCCTCTGTGGGTCAGTAATGGCCCCATACGTGAGGGCAGCAGCAGCACCGCAGGGCAGAGATGCCCCCATGTGCCCACACCAACGGAACGTCACTTCTGCCTCCAAAAAAGGCCCCTCGGGAGGGAACATGGGAGTTGCTCCCCTCTCGCCCTTTTCCCCACCACCACTGCCGGGTCTCCAAGCAATGCCATCGTGGGACACCACACTAACGCGCTCTCTGTCCCCGCAGGAAAGGCGGCCGTCCCTCCCCGCCTCACCCACCTGGACCCCGCGGCTGGCGCGGCACCAGGGCAGCCAGGACGGCTGGGCCAGCCCCCCCTCGGTGCCCGAGCTGGAGCAGGGGCCGCCCCGCTCCCCGCCGTGGAGCGAGCGCTCACTGTCCCCGCAGCGGCAGGACACCGAGCCCCGCGCCAGCAGGCAGATGCAAGCGCGGCTCGCCAGGAACATCATCAACGCAGCGCGCAGGAAGAGCTCCTCTCCCAAACCTCTGGGGCCGGACGGCTCCCGGCCCTTCTCCCCCCAGCCCGTGGGTCCCCCCAATTTGCCGCAGGGGTGCAAAACCGCGGCCCCGCAGCGTGCCCGCAGCGTGCTGGCTGCGCCGGGCAGCCCCTCGCCGTCGCACAAACCGCCCCTAACGGAGGGGCCCTGTGCTTCCCCCGGGGTGTCCCGAGCCACCTGGGCAGAGGGCCGTCGGCTCCTGCTGCCACCCAGCCCGGCCGGGCCGTCCCCCACCCCAAAAAGCCCTCTGCCATCGCCGGTGGTGGGCGCACGCTCCCCGGCCAAGCGCTACAGCTCCCGGTCCCCGACGGACTCGGACGTCTCCATCGACTCCGAAGATTCGGGGACCAAAAGCCCGGGCATCCACAGTTTCAACCTGTGTCCTCGGGGCTGGAGCGGGAGCCTGCGGCTGAAGGCGGGGGGGATACCTTCGGGGGCCCCCTGCACCTCCTAGAGCAGCCCCAGCCACGTGCACCGCTTGGGGACAGGGCATCTCCTGCGGTGCCACCCGTAGGGTGGGTGACGACGCCCTCAGTGTGGGTCCCCAGGCAGGGGGAAGCACTGGGAGCACTGGGCTGGGGGTGCACGGGGGGGCCCCGTCCCTGTCAGTGCACCACCGGGGTCAGCCACCTCCTGCCCACCCGCGGCCCCGTGGCCCAGCACTATTTTTACCACCCTAACCTTTCGGGGCAGGACTGCGTGCTCAGCAGCGAGTGCGGGGCAGCTGGCAGCAGGACCATCCCTGTGCCCAGTGCTGGGGGGGGGGACGGGGACACACAGTCCAGCACCCCACGGCTCAGCTTTCTGGGGGTGGCACGGCACTGCTGTGCCGTGGTTGGGGGCACCCTGCCCAGCCCTGCTTGACAGCCCAGCTGCTTTCAATTGAAACCAGATCTGGGGGAGGAGAAGTGAATATTTTATCCCCCCCCCCCCCACCCTTCCAAATCTTCCTTGCTTTTGTCGGGTTTTTTTTTTTTTTCCTTTTACTTTTAATCCCTCCTGAAAGAATTTCCCCTTATTTCTTCCCTAGCAACAATGTGGATATCCAGAGTTATTTATTGCCATGCGAAGGGGACATGTTACCTGCCACTGCCCGGGCAGAGGGAGATAGACCCAGCCCCTGTCACTGTCCCCATCCCCATGGAGGGATGTAGCAGGGATGGAGGGCAATGCAATGTGGGGAGATGGGGACATGCAGAAGGCAACAGTGCAGGTTGCAGAGGGCTGGGAGGAGGTCTGGATGCAGGTGTGAGGGTCTGGGGACAGGCTGGTGTCTCCACAGGAGCTCCCTGCAAGGAGCTGAGCTCCCTGGAGGACAGCAGCAACGCTAGGTGATGGGGGGTGATGGGGAGAGGGGGCAACAGAGTGGGCACAGCTATAGGGCAGAGCCTGGGGAGTGATGCAGGGAGAGCTAAGGCAGCAACTTCAGGGAACCGGGAGGGTTACAGCCCTGGTGCCAGCAAAGGAAAGAAGGGTCCTACCAGGGCACAGTTCCTCTTAGGGGAGACCCTGTCCCCGTGTCCCTTTCACTGGGACACACTGTGGTAGCAAGCATCCTTGTCCCCTGGGTTCTGCAGCCACTGCGCCATGCACGTGTATTTCCAGCTCAGAAATAAACTGCCGCTATCCCACCCGCCTGCCTGCCTGCTTCCGACCGTCCCCGGGTGCCTGGGCACGTGCAGACACCTCCTGCTCACAGCCACCGCCCCTGGGGGTCGGCCCCAAGGGTCAGCCCCGCTCAGTGCTGGGGTGGCACCGTCCCTGCCCCACGGGTCAGCCCCGCTCCGCCCCTTTCTCAGCCAGAAATAACCACTGCCCCACAGCCGGACCTCGGCATCCCAGCCAGAGCCCAGCAGGGACTGGGGCGAGCAGCAGGAGCTCGGGGTGCCAGCTGGGGCCACCCAACGCTGCTGGCTGAAGCCACACTGTGTCTTTGTGCCCAGCGCAGACACAGGGCATCCTCAACCCCTGCTATCACAAGGAATCCCCTGGACAGGTAGGGAATTGAGGTGTCTCGCTTGGGCCAAGGGACGGGTGGGTGCACAGGGCTTGGGGACAGCCCAGCCTTGGGGGGGGTCCCCCAATGGGACACAGCAGACAGAGCCAGGAAAAGGTTTGCAGAGGAGTGAGCTGTTCCCCATCCCTCCGTGCTCCTGCCAGATGAGAATGGGCAACATTGGAGCCAGAGCTGGCAAAGAAACATGTGCCATGCTCCATGCAGCCACAGCCTGGGGGAACCGGAGCTGCCCAGGGCTCCTAGGGGAAGGTGACAGCCTCAATTCCCACTCACCCCACGGGTTGGGCTCCTCGGCTCCTCACCCTGCGGGGTCAGGGTTGCAGCTCCTGTGGGCAGCAGCTGAAAATAACTCTGCTGAGGTGGATGGTGGAAGCAGCCAGGGCCCACAGTGCTGCTCCTAGTGGGGTGAGGACACCTCGCTGCAGGCAGCGCTGGGCTTAGTTCTGCCCTAAAGGAAGATAAAAAGGAAACCAGGCACGGGATGGCTCCAGGCTTCCCAAGGGGGGCCTGGCTGGGGGGAGAGAGAGTGGTGACAGATGCAAAGATTGGGGTGGGCACACAAAAATGCAGCTCTACTCACACACTGGGCATCTCCAGGGCTCTGAGCATCCCCAGTGCTGCTGTGGGGAGCAGCTCCCCATGCCCAGCCATCACCCAGGGCCACCTTTCTCTTACAGCCATCCCCACCCCCCCAGCTCTGCCCCAGGAGTGCGGCAGCAGGCGATGACCATCATGAAACCGGATCCTGGAGACGGTAAGCAGAGGGCACAGGTACCACCAAGCACCAATAGCGACCCCCACCCTCTCACCAAAGCCCTCATCCGTGCTCTCCCCTCACATCCTCAGCTCCCCAGCTGGACCTGGGCAAGAAGATGAGCACGCCGCAGGACGTGATGCTGGAGGAGCTCTCCCTGAGTACCAACCGTGGCTCCCAGCTCTTCCAGCAGCGGCAGAAGCGGATGCAGCGCTTTGTCTTTGAGCACCCCAGCGGTTACAGGAAGGTGTGTGCCCAGCTCTGTGCAGGCTGGTGTCCCCCATTTCTTGCAGCCTTTGCAGGAGGCAGCTCAGTGAGCTGGGACTGCAGCGTGGTCCAGCATCCCGCCCACAGTAAGGGGCTGGTAGTGCAGCCCTGAGCCCTGTCCTCTGCTTCTTGCAGCCCCCGGGACCAGCTGGCTCACACGGCACTGAGAGAGGAGAAGGAGCAGCCAATGAGTGGACAGTGAGTAGACAGCATCAAAGTGCTCCTGCTTGCATCCCTCACTGCCCCATTTTGGGCAGCTGGGCAGGCTGAGCCCCCAACCCTTCCACCCACAGGCTGGGAACGCTGAGGGCCATCAGAGCTTTCATTCTGAGCTGCACGTGGCAGTGTCACCCCACGGTGGCCCTCCCGAAGTGCCCAAGAAGACAGAGAAAGTCTTGCATATGATCAAAGTCCTCAATCCAGATTCTCTGGCACCAGGTAAGCTTGCACTCCAAATCTGACCCTGTTGTGATCTCCTTGCAGCACTACAGGAGGCAGTGCACCCTGGTCTGTCCCTTTCCATCCCCTCCCTCCCTCCCTGCCCAGGGGGGACAGCCCCCACCCAGGAGTGAAGAGGTTCTCCTCATCCCAGAGATCACAAAAGCTCTGAACGTGCCCTGGGGGCTGCAGAGCAAGAGGAAAGGCAGTGATGCCACACAGCCCCCTCGGGTTTATAGATATATAAACATAGCAATGTTTTTATACATACGTAACCCCCTCTCCTCAGGGTACTCAAGCCCCCTCAAAGAAGTGCCCCCAGAGAAGTTCAATGTCACAGCCATTCCCAAAGGCTACCGCTCCCCGTGGCATGGACACATCGGTGACAAGGACAAGGCTGTGGGCAGAGAGAACCAGCTGCCCTTGAAACTCCCTCATGGGGATTTTGTGAACTTCAACAGGTAAGGCTGGCTGAGGCGTGCACACCCCCAGCCTGGGTCACCCCCATCCATCCATCCATCCATCCATCCATCCATCCATCCATCCATCCATCCATCCATCCATCCATCCATCCATCCATCCATCCATCCACCCATCCAGCCATCCATCCCACTGGGTACCAGGGTATCTCAGGGTCACCTGCTGAACCCTGGGAGGACTTATTCCTGGAGAAGAGTTCACTGATGTTCTCCTCCAGACTCAGCCCTGGGCTGGGTGGAGGAGTGGCACAGGCAGCACCAAGTCTCTCTCCTCGTTTCCTTAAGGTAGTCAAACAGCTGCTGGAAGCACAGGGGTGCTAAGGTTAATCTTCTCACAAGGTGCTAAGAGAGGTCACCAGCTCCTTTCCAAACACCTGTCTGGGACTGTGAAGGCTGTGGGCATGCTGCTGGTGGCTCAGCCTGGCGACCTCTGTGCCCTGTAGCTGATTCCAGCAAAGCTCGGCTGCTGTGCCCCACACGTGCCTCCCACTTAGAGCAAGGCAAGGTCAGCACCATGGAATTGGCACTGCCAAGGAAAAACTCTCAGGAAAGGCATTCGGTGGGGATTCAGGAGACAGAGATCTGGTGGTAGGAGCAACCCAGAGCAGAGCAATGAGAACCGAAAGCTGAGTACCATACCCCAGGGCCTCCTTCCCCCATTCATCTCCAGCACCGTGGAGCTGCTGTAGGTGGAGAGCATGGAGCTGCTGTAGAGAGCTTGGCTCTTTCCTTTCAGCATTTACCCATCTTTCTGCCTCAGTATTTATTTATGGACGGAGGCTCGAGCAAGGGCATGTTTCTGAATGATGCTTTACCCTGCAACATTTCTCCCCTCTCACACGCTGCCTTTCTATTTAAAGTCCCGAACTGTTATTTAATACAGATGGATGCTAATTTAACACCGAGCCTCTCGCCACCTCCTCTAATTCTTCACTGAGGCATGAAGACTCAGAGAGCCAATCTGCTTTCAACTTGGGCTCGTCATGATCTTCCAAGCTGTTGGCTTTTAAATCACTTCTCAGTTCATCAAACACAGAACTGCAGAAAAACACGCTTTTTGGAACAGAGCAGCTAGTGAGAAGCCAGCAGCCTTGCCTCGAGCTAGGTGAATCCCAGCACAGCTTGCTTGTGTCACGGGGCAAGGGAAAGTTCACCATCTCAACAGCAACTGCTTTAAAGCAGACTGATTTCTTCTCAGCTTTCGGGCTGCGAAGCACAGACCTTCAGCCAGCTTGCTGAGGTCTGCTACCTTAAGAGAGAGTGAAAACAGAGCTCTGAAAATGACTGCCTTTTAACGGGAGGGAGGCAGCTTCCGAACGAGCCTCTCACTTACCTTTCCCCTCTTCTCTCTAGGACGCTGTTGCAAAACAGTGCCACGTTGCTCATGTTTGCACAGCACTGCCCAAAGCAAAGCTCTGCTGCACTGACACATTACCCCCACGCTGCTCCAAACCCAGCATTCTTGGCTTCCTGGGGGCTGGCACTGCTCACCCCAGTCCCTTTCGACATTTCCCCAGAAAGGGATGACAGCTCTTGCCCCCGCACTGCTCCTCCTGTTAGTCATAGTCCAAGAGCTGTCCCTAAAGGCAGGCTGGAACGAGGGCCAGCTGAAAGACGTTTGCCTGAACACGCGTTAGAGCGATCAGGAGGGGGCACCAGGAGCCTCAGCCTCTGCAGGACACATCAGCGGTGAACAGCCCTCTGTCTGCAGCCCAGAGGGTTTGCCACCATCCCCTGCTCTCTTAATCTAACCCCTTTCACATCTCATGAAAGCAGACTGAGCTAAATGCACCAGCAGGATTCCTCCCTCCCCAGTACAGCCACGAGCTCTCAGGCACCGAGAAGCACTACCCTGGCCTGCCCAAACTTGAACGGAGCTTCACTCTGTACAGAAGTACACCCTGGGAAGCTATTGCTGGTTGCTGCTTGTTGAATTAAAGCTTCCAGACCTGCTTCACCCATCGCTTTCAAACACACATACTGTGCTAAGTTCACCCTCTCTTGTGCCACAGGACCCCTGCCCCGTTTGACAAAGCCCAGCTCAGCGACCTCTTCTACGTGCCTCCTGCAGAGCTGGACCTGAGCGTTCTGGAGGTCATCTCCCGCAGACCCAACTTCAACAGAGTCCCACAAGGTTGGGCACGGGTTCTGCCTGAGAGCGACGAGCTGTAGCACCCACGCTCCCTTCCCCATCGCCACGGATGCTTTTCTTGCTAGAGTTAACTGTACTTTGCACAGCAGGGCACAGGGGATGAAGTATTCCTGCCTAGCACTTCGTGAAAGTCAAGCTAGTGCTCTGGGGTTGCCATCCTTTTCCATGGGATGTGAAGGAGCTCAGGTCTGGGACCATTCTGAATTCCCCCTGTGCCTGTCACTGTCACAGGGACGCTGAGCTCTGACCAGCCAAGTTCCCATCGCTAACACAAGGAGACCCCAGCAAGCTCCCACCACCACCACCACCCCCCACAAGTCCCCAGCAAGCCGTCCTCCTCTCCCCCGTGCTGTGGGACGTGGCAGGACCACCAGCTGCAGAGCTGCAGCCTCACTGCTGCTGCTGCCACGCAGCTCCTGCTCTGATGGGCCGTGTCTTCGCAGAGGACATCTTAAGGACAGCTCTCCATCTGCAGTTCTGGGCAGTGAGAGGAGCTGAGTGCTGAGGATTGCAGCAGAACAAGTCACTGGGGGCAGTGGCACGTTACATGCAGTTACCTGGGGCTTGGCTGGACAGCAAAAGCTAACGATGAACTGATCACCTGCTTGTTTACCAACACATACACAGCACATCCTGGAGACAAGAGAGGAAAAGGTCAAGTGTTGGAAACGTGTGCCTTTTCCTTAAGCTACTGGCTAGCTACAGCTGTTATTTTCTCCTCCTTACTCCTATCTGCATGCCTTAAGATCAACCTAAGCCCTACGATCAACTTACATCAGCTTGGCTTCATACAGTTGGTCAGCCTGGACCAGAGCTGCGTGGGTCACGGATGTCTGAATGCTGCAGCCAGGTGAGCAGCCGTGGGAAGGAAAAGCAGCACAGCCGTGGCCCTGGGGCTGTAAGGCAATTACCAGCGGTGAGGATTTGACTACACGAACCTTTCCAGCACCGACAGACAGTGGGACATGCAGCTAGAGCAGTACCCAGCACAGAGCATCTGAAAAGCCCTGCTGAGCGCTAACAAAAAGCTCTAATGCTTCCTCACAACTGCTTTTGTCAAGTTCTCAATGCCACCTTTATTTAACCCCGTGAAAGAAAGGAGCACTGGGATAAAAGTTTGCTTTTTACACCGCTGTGGTTAAACCAGACAAGTAAACTTTGTTGTAAAATGCAGCACAGCTGCCTCGCTTACCAAGTGTGTCTGATACACGTGGGGCACAGAGGAAATCCCAAACAGGGATTCTGCCGCAGCACCATCCAGGCAGGAAACTTGCACTCCTCTGTTCTTCCCACAGAAGCACGGGGGGGGGATAAGCAAAGGGGAAGAAAGAAAAGTCTATTCCTTTAATGCTAACCATGTACGACGCACAACTTCTGACCTGTTCTAAGCCCACCTCGCTCCCCTTTCTCCATCAGCTGAAGAAAACGTGCACCTCTGAGGATTTGGTTAGGAAATAAATAAATTGCCATCACGTGAAGCTTGCCTGAGTTGTGTCTGCAGTGCCCCGACTGGAATCCTGGGGCGGGGGCAGCAGTGAGCAGTGCAGCTCCGCTGATCCACCAGCGTGTCCAGCCTCCCCAGCACTGCCTTGTGCTGCCCCTCACCTGATGAGAGCCAAACTCCTCACCCGAGAGCCCAAAGCTCAGCCCTCACTCCAGGGAAGGGTGGTCCGTGCCCCCAGCTGTGCCCCTGGGGCCGTGCCACTGACAGCACCACACATCCACGGCTCCGTATGGAGATCAGAGGTGCACTCAGTCACAGCCCACGCCGTAGCTGCTCTGGTGGCAGCTGAATAAAATGAAAGTCCCCAGGCACCCTGCTGCAGGAAGCAGGGTCAAAGCAAGGTACTGAAAAATTCACATCTTTTAATGTGTTGTTTTCTTTTTAAACAAGCAAATGAGGCTTCAGAACAGGTCCCATCATGTTTTGCTTTACAGAAGATGTCCACAGATCAATTACACAAAAGCAGCAGACATACACATAATGTTAAAACTCTCTAGCCGTGTGCTCACACATCTTACTCAGCTGCAGGCTCCATGGAAGACACAGTTGCTCCTAGACAAATGCTACAGTTGGAGGGAAAAAAAAGCAAGGTTTCATGTCTTATCAAACGAGAAACTTAACGGATCCATCTCACAGTTCAAGACTGCACCCAGAGGCCTTGGAAGCCTGAAGCATGCTCTGAGAACACACAGGGCAAGCTTGCAGCTGTGCTGCACGGCTGACAGCTGCAGGGGGAGCACAAGGCCAACCTCCAGGGACCTTCACCAGGTTAGAAGTGCTAACCTGGCACTCCAGGTCACACTGCACTCCCAGCAGGACGCGTGCATCAAGTAACACTTATCCTGCTCAGGACATGTAGGATTAGAAAAGAAAGAAAGCACTGAAAGCTTCTTTCTGTTAAAAGTCATAAAAAGAAAGGGAGCAATTCTGTGGCACTTGTAAGGCAAAGCCATGAGTTTGGCACGTGTGATAAGCTTGTTTTTTCAGCTCATATTCAGTCCTGGCTTAATACTACAAGATTAATACCTAATTAGAATAACAAGACATTAGTTAACTGACATAGAGAAGTCTCTCATCCCATTTAAATAGTCCATAGTGTTCAGACTGAGGATACCAAATGGGCTTGAAAAGGGTTTGGTTTGTTTTTTCCAGAAGTTTATTTCAAAAGTGTGCAAATGAGATACACTAACAGCACTGTAATTCTGGTACACCTGACCCCCAGATCCACCTGACAGTCCTTTCTGTCCCCCCCCCCCCCCCCAACCCTACACAATAAATGGAAGATCTGGGATGTCTTAACAACTGGATTAGCTAATGGTGACACAGAGCTCAGCTTGCCCAGTGTCTGCAAGCAGGGAAATAAGGCTTCTCTAGTTCACCCACAGCTCAACATACGGCACTACCATGGTAACTAGAAAATAACATTTACTTAAATGACAAGGGTGGCACGACGTGCTAGGGGCTGCTGTGCTTTCCTGCGTGGGCTCCCATCCTCTGGGGATCTTGAGATGGGTAGTGAATGGGGCCTGGGGCTCTCATGAAGGGAGGAGGTGGCCCCATGGCGTGGAACATGTGTGGTCCAAAACCTGCAGAAACAAAGTTGTCACGTTCAGAGAAGCAACAGAGCACCCAATGTGGATGGAGCACTGTTTGAAAGTACCGATGGATAACACCTGGCTGACAGCTGCGTGTCAGAGAGGTCCCACGATTCCTCAAATCCCCTCCTTTCCTTTCAGTAAAACTAGGAGCAATCCTTAAATACATCCTTAGAGATAAAAGCTGGCGGGGGCCTGGCATGCATGTCTAAGCCCAATCTCAATTGCTTACACAAGATCTGATGCCCCACAAGAAGATCCATCTTCAGACAGATACAGACATACAGCCAAACACAGGCTGGCATTCAACTGCAGAATTACCCTTTGAAGTTCAGGTTAATGCACCATGTACACAGTCAGCAAATGCCCTGAGTACACCAGTAACAGGGATCTCTGACACGCCTGAAGATTTGAAAGTGAATACATACCACAACAGGCAGCTCAGTTTAATCAAACTGTGCTGACAGCTTATTTTACACAACGGTTTTAGACTGCATGATCAGGGATGAGGAAAATCAATATAGGGCATGCACCAGTGTTACAGCCCAGCTCAGCAAGGAGGATTACACCTCCAGCCCTCCGTGCTGGAACACCAATGAGAACTTCTCCATTTGATGAAGAAAATTAAGTACCTGGAGGTGGTGGTGGAGCAATGCCAGGAGGCGGTGGCAAGGCGATGTTAACCACAGCTGGGGGACCACTTGGAGGTAGATTGAAGTAATTTGCAGAAGCCTCCTCTTCTGCAGCTGGAGGAGGTGGGAGGGCTGCAGGGAAACAACAACAAAACCAAACACAGTGTGGTTGTGGAAATCCCAAACACTCAGTCAAGAAGTGCAGATGCACCTTCCTTCAGGAAGGAACAACCAGCTCTCCCACAAGGGCAGACTGCTGCTCCTATTGCACACCTGACCTGCAGTGAGAAGTGGGGCTCCACTAACCTCCTGAACAACCCCATTTTTATCCACCAGAAACCAGCTCTGTTTTTGCCTTCACACAACACTCAACAGATCACAAAAAAAAAATGAACCAAGCCTTGAACAGTCTGGGTTGCCAGAACCTTGGAGCTGTTAATTCACCCATCACATGACAACCTTTCTTTTCAGCAAGAATTTGCTTCCAGACAAAGCTCCCTTCCCATTCCAGATTGATCTGCTTCAAACCCACTGTCAGTAACTGTTCTGGGCTCACCAGTGCCTCTACTGTCCTGAGCTGATATTGCTGGCAGAGATTTAACCCTAGTCCTTCTCATCTCTGAAGCATTTGGTGCTGATCTGCTTCCATGAGAACTACTCCCTTACCTCCAGGAAGTCCTGGAACTGGCTCCAGCTTTATCCCGGATTCTGTGGTACCTTCCTTGTCCTTTTCTTTACCTCTTGCTGCCTGGGACCTGAAAAACAGATAAAAGTTCGAGGACAAGGATGAGAAAAAGCAGGGTAAGGAGCTACATTGCAATAGTTCCACGTTTCATCATCCAGATCCGCTGCAGCAGGCCAAAAATGAAAAACAATGAAGTCTCAGAAATGGCTGGTACCAAGTGTGCACGTAGTGTTTAAAGGATGTAGAGAGGAAGCACAGTCACAGAAACTCATCTGTGACCTTCAACCAGCAAACTCTTTCCATAATTTGTGTTACCTCCAACCCAGATCCTATTGCTGAAATAAAACCACCAAAACCAAACCAGACTGTAAGAGAATCCCAGCTACATAACGGCTCATTACTTACTTCAGCTTAATAGCCAATCCAGCTCTCAAGACTACATAAACTAAATAAAGATCCACACGCTTCTATCCATTTGACAACCAAGCCCCTGAGGACAGCACACACATGGCAAGTGAGAAAGTGATAATGTGTCCCCATGTCACCCCCACCACTCACCTTCCCCATTTGACATTGAGCCTGCGACCGTTGACAATGAGTTTGTTGAAGGATTTCTCAGCTGCCACTTCTGCAGCTTGCCGGGTGGCAAACTGGATGAAAGCACACTGCTGCCTCTGCACCACTGTTATTGTCCGAATCTCCCCGAACTGGTAGAAGTGATTTCTGTGTGGAAGATAACAGCCGTTACATGTGACAAAATAAGAACGTCTGGATCCTTTCTTTTCTCCATCACCAGTTCAGAGCAATGACTATAAATCAAGCCACTTGCTCCTCCGTGTAATTATGGAGCAATAAAATAAACACAGTAGCTTTTCTCAGCAGCTAGCCAGAGAGAAGATTCAGAATTTGATGTGAAGTGTAACACAGTACCCCCAAGAGCTCAGAAAGATGACTCATCTTGGAAGATTTCTCTCTTAATCAAAGCTCTTGAAATATGCTTGTTTATTTGTTCTCCAACAAGCTGGTACTCCTCTGCACTTGCCCACGAACAAGTTCCCCATTAAAGAAAAGTGAAAGCCAGATTTTTTCCCTCTTGAAGATGAGCAGCACTCAAAGCATAAAATATACAAGCAAATGCACCGACACACCTGAGATCTGATTCACTGATAGTATCTCCAAGCCCTCCAACATACAGCGTAGTGATAGTTTTGTCATCAGGAGGGTCCAGTCGAGGCATGGTTGATGCTCGTTTCAGAAGTTTATCAGCTACAGGATCATTAATTCCATAGTAACGATCTTTGATATTCTGATCAGCCAGAGGATCGTCTGGATCCGTAGGTTTCTCATGCCTAAGGTTCAGCAAACAAAGTGTTTCTTAATACCAGCCACAGCTGCAGCTTACATGACTTCATCCACTACTTTCCCCTCTAAACACCATCTGGTTGCTTATATGCTTTACCCTGCTCACAGAAAGATGTCAACATGGAACAAAAAGCCTGAAGTCATCAGACTGTGGCCATCAACATGCTATTGGCAGAGCTGCCTTGACATCTGAATGAACAGCACTTCTGACAGCCAAGCATTCAGTACTACAAACCCCAAGAGCTGGATTTCAAATGGGCTCTTGTTCAAATACAAAGACCTCTGATTGTGGGGACTGACGCCACGAAGGGAAGAAATGAACTATGCAAGAGAAGAGCTGCAGTCACTGCTTTGGCAAAACACTACAAACCTACACAACAAATTCCTCACCAATGAGCCTGTCACAACAAAGGTTTATTCATGGTTGCTGCACACCACCTTACTGCAAATTTCACACTAGCTCCAATCACAGCATTGCACCTCCTGCCCACTGCAGCATTTTCTCTTCTTCAGTCCCTAAGGGGAGGTGTATCTGACCACAGTAAACAGAAACTATTTAAGATGCGTGTGTACCTGTAAGGACATTCTTCTCCTCTCTTGCATTCCCCTTTTACCCAGAAGGAACAGATGTGAGGACGATTGCGTTTATAGTAAGGAGTGGTCCGAGCCAGCTTCAGCAGCATGTCACTGGTAGAAGTAGCTTTTCCTAGTGCACCAACTGGTCTAGTGCCATCAGAGTTGGCTATCTACATAGCAGTTGAAAGGCAGGCAAATTACTACACACACACACACATATATATCAGTACTGCCAAGTAATGCAGACTGAAAGCAAACGTGATTCTAGAATGACTCACGTCATCTTTGTTCAGAGAAAGTGTGTTTGACCCCTTCTCTCCCCTGTACACATCCATACACAGACACTGTAATTAGAACAACACTTTCTTACCTCTCGTTCCATGTTCTGGGTGTAGTACTCTTTATTGACATCAGATTTAGGCATTTCATCCTTAAGGGACAGTCCTGCATCCCGGACTTGAATAGGCAAACCTAGAATTAAACAAACAAAAAACCCCTGTGAAGCACGAGCTGAATGAGCAAAACAGTAGTTACTACAACCCACATTAACCAGAGATAACTTGTCCCCTGCTCAAACACTCCAAGCTCAGAAGAGATTTGATCACAAAGACTTGCTCTTCTCAAAGTCTGTCTGGAAACACCTACACCAACTCCAAGCACACACTTAAAGAAGCTTTCACTTCAGAAGCAAGCACAACTGCTGCTGCTCTTAGTTTACCCTTTTTGGTACACACCATATTCCAGGTCAAGGAGACAGGTCTGACAGACATTCTTCAACTTGCTGCAGGTCTGGCATACTTCTGTTTTCTTGAAACGCATACGAACACCAGGACACCAGCGAAACACTGTGAAAGGCCTGGCACAAATCTGGCAGACAGGAAGCAGACAACTGGATCACTACCACACAGCAGTGAAGATACTGTTTGAGCTACTGCATGGAAATGTTAAACCTGAACATGTCTTGCCTCATGAAACCTAAGCTGAACTTCATCATCTCAGAGTAAAGCTCTGGACAGAAAACATTCAAGAGCTGAAGATAACACTGCTTCCTTGACTTACTGTGACAGGAGGAAGCTTTGGGAAGGTCTGGGAAAGGTTTTGAGTTATTAAAGTAACCTGAAGGCTGAAAGCAGATCTACTCAAAGGAAAGAATTCATTTTTTTATTCTAGGAGATGTCAGCGTGGACCTATTAGAGATAAATTACTAATTATATGTAAATTGAGCAGTCACTGAAATAGCAGCAAACCCAGCGAGGTTACTGACAAAAAAAATACTGCCCATTGTGTTATGTGTTGGAAAGATGCTTCTGTTCCTTAAATATATGTGCAGCAGAAACAGATGCAAGACCTCAACACATTTCCTGTCCCTACCTTGAATGACAACTGATAAAGGGGGCAGAGGGACAACTCGAGTCAAGACAATACTACATATTTCTTGCTGTCTCGGATACAAACCTGCCTTGTTCCTTACAATAGCTGACACAAATTACCAGTTGGCAAAAAATAACAGATTCATAGCAAAACCTAAATTCCAGTCACTTATGCACTGCTTAGCAGTAAAAGCAAACTTGCAACAGAGAACATGAGATTATTTCAAATGCTGAACTACTACAGCAAAATCTAATAATTTTGATAAATGTGAGCAAAACTGTCTGAACAATGTTCAGTAATTTTACCACTGCAAGAATAACTAACACAGAGATGACTGATCTAAAACGTTATGCAGTTATGTACACGTTAAGTTCTTAACCAAAATAGCACTCTCCAGAAAACAGCAGATATTTTCAAAAACATTAAAACACATTCCTCCCAGATGCACACCAATTCAGAAGTTCATTCTTCAAAAGACAACAAACATACCTTGCATTCTTTGCCATATTTCTCTTTGGTCTGAAATATAACAAAAAAAAAAGATATGAAATACCACAATATCATTCATGAATGATGAAACATACCACTGAACTCACAGCACAGTGTTCTTGCTCTTGTTATACTGCATTTAGACTCGCTCACCTCTACTTTTTGTGCTTAAGTAGAATCATCTTTGCCTGGCAAGCAGGACCAAAAATATTCTAAGAAATCCTCACCCTATTTTTGTTTTAGAAGCACTCAGTAAAACAAAGTGTTATGAGCTCCACTTTATGTACCAAGGAGAGATGATCCTGAAACAGATAATTAATAGCTAATTTTTAAGGAAATATAATGTAACTGCATAGAACAAATGCACAAAACCAAACTGTTTCTCACATATTCATACTGGCAATAAAGTCACATTTCATAAAAATGTAACTTGGTGAAAAGGAAACACGAGGGAAAGAAAATCTAAAGGTATGTCCTCTGTAATTGGATGGAGCACTGAGAAAAGCAGCATGGAACAGCCTGACTCATCCTGAACAGATGAAACCAAGGTCAACAAAAACAAGATTTGAATTCCTGTCAGCAGCCTTTGTAAGACAGTTTTAGCTCATTTTCATGTACGTGTGTTATGCATGTTACAGAAATGGTGTTAACCTACTTAATATTTCACCAGCCCATTGCTTCCCACGTCACGTGATTTACTGGTACAAAAGCTTTGTTGGTATTTCCTGCACTCCAGACACTCAACTATGACATCCTGCTCTGCTTTTTGACCGAGTTATTGTTAAATCCTGTATAGGTCACCATGATGTGATACACTAACAAAGGCACGAACTAAACCCTGCAGTGCACTGCCAACCAAGCAGCCAGGAGTGCATCTCCTCAGCATCCCCTCCTGCCCCAGGCTCACATGAGCCCTCCAAACCGAACAGTTGTATGGCCATCAGCACCCAACAAAGAGCACAGGGCTGTGCTGTCCAACTGGCACGTACCATGCGGATGTATGGGTTTTCTCCAAGACATGTCTGGCACAGAATGGGGAAGTCCTGAGTGGAGCAAGAAGAAAGAAAATGTGCACCGAGCAATCAAACCATCACAACAGCATCGCCCTCTGTGCTCACCCTGCAGAGCTGACTTAGCAAGGTGCTACCAAGGCCCGCTCACAGGAGGCCGTCTGAGAAGCTGCAACCCACGCCCTGGTTATAAAAGGCTCAGCCACTCCTATCCTCACAACCCACCCCACATACACCCACCCCACGGGACGTTCCCGAGGCCTGGGCTCCCCAGCTCTGCAGCAAAGGCCACCTCCGGACCTGTGGGCCCAACAGCGCCGGCCCAGCTCCGCCCAGGCCCAGCCCCCACGCGGCTCGCAGCCCCCCACTCCCGGCCGGATCCCCCCGGGCTCACCGCATCCTCCCAATTCTGCCGGTTGTAAGTGTTGGAGCCCAACGACGTCGACATGGCTGCCCCGCGCCGCTCCGCCTCGCTCCCGGCAAGCGCCGGGGCCGGAAGTAACGTCACTTCCGGTATCGGGCGCGCCGGAAGAGAGGCGGGGGCGCTCTGGTCACGGCTGACCATAGAGCTGAGCGGGCGCGGCGGACGTTCAGCTTTTCATTTATCAGTCGTTGCTATTTCCCCATTAACGGCGGCGTAAATAACACCGCCGAGCCTGAGAGCCAAGGTCGCTTTATTGAAGATCACTACATGAAGTTAAGCAGTAAGGCAACAGTCGCCTGTCATGAACGGGTAACACCGACGGGCAGCAGCTCCTGCTCCCCGGGAGCGAGGACGGACGGACGGACACAGCTCGCGGCATTCCTATCAGCTACAAAGCACCTAACGGGGAGGAGCATCTCACCGAGTGCATCAGACTGCTCGGATAGCTGCTGATCCAGCAGCTTTCAGTGAGGCACAGGGCTCCGCCAGCCTGCAGCATCCCAAAAGCTGCTTCCATAGGTAGTAGTGTTGTGGCTAGTTTGGCTAAGGAGAGAACTCACGGCCAAGGCTTAAGTGTTCTGTTATCTGGCAGGTAAAACAGCAGCAAACACTAGCGCTATACATGAATAAATACAAACTACACTTCTTAAACTCATGCTGTACACCTGTGTGTAACCTAGGCGTTGTAAACGTGCTGACTTGCTGCTCTGGGAGGGCTGGAAGGATGCTTCCCTTCCAGGCACAGGGAAACCACCCCTCTGGGCACGCTAAGGCAGGCTGCTTGGTTTGTGGGACGTGTGGCCTTATCCCTCCCTCCCACACAGAGATTTGCAGCTCTGGGTTGGCAGAACCACAGCACAGGCATGGTGAGCAACAAAGCTGTCCTTGGCTGATACACAACCTTCTCCCAAAGCCAGCACATCAAAGCCCCTCTGAAACATAATGAAGGTAAACAAACATTGAACTGGGAATGAAACTGAAGTCTCCCAAGGACGAGCAATCTCACCTACTTGCAGTATACTCCTGCAGTGAACTGGCATTCGGTATCCTGCACACACTCTTCTTAATTAAAGTTTCAGTTTGGTCTACAGCCAAATTACACCCCCAGATACATATATTTTTATGATAAACAGTACTACAGTGTATGCTAGTTACAGTATAACTGCCCTTCCTCCTTTACACCCCCCCTCCCACAGCTGGAAAAGACAGTACGAACTTGGACAGCCTCTGCAGCTTTTTGTATGCTAAAGCTTATCTTAATTCCCCAAGTTTAGTACTGATTGCTACCCCTATTAACACACATTTATTAATACAAAGACTGACAGGCAGCCTCTCAGGACCACTCTCACCTTAGTAAAGAAATGTAGCACAATGTGATTTCCCAGCTTCTAACAATTCACACTACCACATCCACCTTGCAACACAACGAGCTTACAGTGCAGTTGGTGGCCATTCAGAACACTGCAGTAATTCATGTTTTGGGACTGAAGACAAGCTGATAGTTTCCTTTGCGAAAATATTTACCACTTTGGCTAAGGAAACTACATATGCCAGAGTGTTTTTTCACAATAACATAAAGGGTTGTACATCTGCGTGCCCCACAGTTATTTGAAGTATCCTAACAGGAAGCAGAAAACAAAGAAAAGAAAGCATCACGTTGCAGCAACAGACTTGCCAGTAACACAGCAGACAGTGCCACCTCCTAAAATGTTTGTTTGAGAAGGGCATAGTTCTGTGTGGCAAAAAAAAAAAAAAAAAGTTCACTTTTGTGTATGTAGTATTAGGTTCGTGGGCTGTCATGAAACAAGAAGAAAAACAATCGGGTTTCTTTTTTGTTGATAAAGCCAAATTCAGCCAGGAGTAGTGCAAATCTGGAGAAAGCTAGCTCTATCTGTGTGCTGAAACACGTGCTGCGAGTTAAACTAGCATGTGGCAGTGTGGGGAAGCAGAGCTTCAGTTAGTGGGCACTACGATATGAAGAGAGAACAAACCATCCCAAACCACAGCACCCTCACCCACGCAGCCTCCTCCTGATGGCCTGGCTGCACATCACACAGGAACTTTCACAGGAGGTTTCACCAGGGTGCATTCTTTCACTGCCAGTCCATCCTGTGGCCAGCCATGGGGACACAAGCGTTGGGAGCTTTTAGGGGAGCACTGGACCAAGGTTGAGCTCTACGTGGTGGGTAAGCCAGATGACCTCTGAGACCTGATCGCATTCCTCACTGGGCCGGATTGGAGCAGCAAGGTTTTTAAACTCGTGCTTCATCTTAAAACTCACGGTCACTTCGCCCTCCTCTTTCTGTGGGGTAACCTTGATGAAAACTCCTACCTTATTGGCTTTTCTGAAGGCAATAACGCTGCAAAACAGAAAACAAAAGAACTGGGTCAGCCGAGTTCTCAATCTATTGTTCTGAGAGATTTATTCTGACACTAAGTAAGAGCACCGCTCAGTTTACAGCCCACGGGCTGAACATGCCTCACTAGAACAATTGCTCTGGTTTGTGGCTGTTGCTCTTTTTCCAGGGGACTCACAGCCTCTCCTGCCTGAAGATCAGAATGTGGTATCCTCCTCTAAGCTGGCAGCTGCTGGCAAATCCATCAACAGAATATGCGTGCTTTGGCCATGAAGAATATGTATACAGTTGTGCAACAGAGTTCAAGCTGCTTTGTAAGAGGCTGTAGAATGTATTTCAATTTGAAAGCTGTGTCGTACACCCTACCATGTGGTTCCCACTTTTTGAACCCTCAGCTTGCAAAGGAAAGGATTACATAGAGCATTCATGGAGAGAATCAGTACCACCACCTATAACTCAACTGCTCTAACAGCACACTTGCTTTAAAGGGATAAAATGTCTCCCGAACAGCAAACAAAAAAACACAACATGCTGAATAAAGAGAGCATATAGCAAGTTAATTGGTTAAAGTGCCAAGCATTTAAGGGACAGGATCCCTACAGGACAGCCAGCACTCACTCAGGATCATCCTGGAAGTCTTGAGGCTCTGCCAGCTCATCATATTCTGCTGCAGCATCTTTGCCAGCCAGAATAAGCTCCTTGGGAGGAACTATCACCTGAAACAAAATACCAAGAGAAGAAACCTTTCAGTACTGACCACCATCTACAATACAAACAGTACAAAGTAATTCCCTTCTGAGGGCTGCTCTACTACAGCTTAAGGGAACAATGATTCATCCTTGGCTTCTCCCTCCTCTGGCACTGTCTAGTTACAACCCTGTCTGTGAAGTCGTGCATTTCTCCCGTGGGCTCTGGATCTCAATGATCAGGCAGAATTTTAAAATACTTTTGGAGCTGATGTTTAAATTGATGGTGGTAATTTAAGCCTCCCGGGAAAAAAAGGAAACACAGTCAGTATGGACTAAAGGTGTGACCTGAGGAAAGATAAATGGGAGCAGAAAGCCTTGGAAGAAGCCTGGCTCACACAGAAGAAACAATACCTTGGCAGTGCTGTTAATGTTGTCAGGGTCTCCTTCCTCACACTCCAGCAGTGTGACATGTGTGATATTCTCCACTGGATTGGTCAGAGTCAGAAGAACTTGGCTTTCCTGGAAAAAAAAAAACAAAAAAAAAACCCTGCAAGTCAAGAAGCAATTATGCTAAAAGTCATCTTCACTGTTAGCACCTCCTTACTCTGTGACTGATCAACACCTTCAAAACTCACACTGCTTACTCAAAGGAATGAAAGCAAACATCCCTGTTCCTTCAGAATGCTGGCAACATCAAGCAACATCAAGCACTCCACACCTTTTATTCTTCAGATATCAGCATGTACTTGCTATGCCAGACATCAGACTGCACTGTAATCTACTCACACCGTGTGACAAGTGCAGACAGTGCTATTTTGACCACTCCCTTAAGCCCAGCACTCTCTCGGAACGAAGCAAGCAGAGCCCTCAGGAAACAGTCCAACATCCACACCTCTTCAGTTATGTCTTACCCTAAAACGTTTCTGGAAAAACCACTGACCTTCATGTAGCGCAGGTTGGGAATAGACATAATTCTCACTTCGGGGATGTAGTTACTGAAACAACAACAAGCAAATGACCATGATAAACCACACTGCTGTCTGTGACCTACCTGCTCAAGTAAGCATTCACAGGCATCTGGCTGGCACGTTCAATGTGAGTAGAGCTTTGCTTACATCAAGCAAATGAATGAAGAGCCTTTTTGCTATACAAGGCTAATCCTACAATTCCTGCTACTACATAGCATGCATTGCCTTTTTCAGACAGCTGAGGTCCTCAGCAAACTTTCAACACACCAGGGAGCAAACTTACTACACATTACTCAAATAAATAAACTGATCACGTCGTTTTAACAGATTACACAATTATAAAAGAGGTCAAATCAAGAGCACAAAAGAAGGAAAATATAAGGCTCTAAGTATTGGTAGGCAGTTGCTAGCCCCACCCCCCACATCTTACTTACACAGCAACCATCTGGATCTTGAATTTGATAGATGTTGGATTGAATTCTGGTTTACTCAGGTTATGTTCACATTTCTAGACACAAAGATATCTTCGTTAGCACCAAAAGATAGAGTACACTCACAAATAGAAGAATCAGAGCTGCAGACACAGAGCCACTAGCCACAGCATTATCAACCTCTAACACAGCTCACACAAAGCTATCTTGGAGTGCACACAGCCACAATGGTGGCAAGTTATTGATACTTTGAAAATATCTTATCAGTGTTGTAAGTGCAATCTCAGAAATACAACTTGGAACTGAGCTTGAAAATACTCAGACACTGACTGCAGCAGGATGAAGGCACAAATAATCCAAGACTGCTGACCTTGTAGGCTACTCTTTAAATACAGACATGAATATTCCTAAGACAACATTCTGAAACTGGATTTAATTCTTGCCTGTCTTTGCTTTCCAGCTCCCTGCTTTTCTTCTCTTTCTGACCTCATTCTAGAAACAGCTTTATTATTCTACTCTGCCTTTCACTAATACTTTGTGTATTGACTTGACTTTTGAATTAAGTAATAGAAGAATTTCATAATGCCAGCTGCACTGGCAGCCTCCTCGTAGGCAGGACACACAGGCTCTTCTGCAAATCCACATTTGTGTCTCGACGTGGCTTTTAACAATATGAAGGGCTAGCTGCATTGTCATCACATCAGAGATGTGACAGCCTCCCTCACCTCCTCATGCTGCTTCCAGTAACTTGGCTGAAGAGTTTCAACAACTAGAAGTGTTGGAGCAATTTCTTTTAAAAAGAAATGCACAGTCCCTTTCCCACAATCCAAGCCCTGTGAGCCTAGAAGTGATGTAGTTATTACCCACCCGACAGCGCAGTGAACGTTTGATCAGGAGGTGCTTATGACGTGGGTAGAGCTGGGAAGCACAGATGGGCTGGAAGTCAGGCTGCAGCAAGCGCTGATGCAGTGTCGTCACTGGGTGACAGAAAGAAGACCAAATCTACAACTTACCCAGGCACTGAAACTCAAGCCAGGCTGTACATACACACTGGCCTAACAGCGAGTGTGAAAAGGCCAAATCAGTTCTCATAGCTTTGTTACTGTCACAGCTGGGTGCTGCTGGAGTAGAATACAATGTTTTGCAGCAAGGAGTTTGTTTAATTCAGACTCACACAAAGAATTAGTGACTGCAGAGTTACACAGGCAAGGAACTCCAGCAGCCAAACTCCCCATGGTATTCTGACATAAAAAAGGCTCCTCAGCACTGTCTAACAGGCAGCGAGCCACGTAGCAGCCCTTTCCTCAATGCAGAAGTTGTCTTCCTCACCAGCATCCTAATTTCTCAACCCTGACACAGTCTCAAGAGGAAAGGAGACAAAGACCACCCATGCCTTCCCAAAAAAGCTCTTATGAATTAATTAAAGCGTGGAATTTGTGGGCCTGAAGAACTGAGGACATCTGTCCTGCTTAGAATCACCTCAGCAGGAAATTCACATTGTTTCCTGTACCTGCTGTTTTATCCCATTTACTCCTACAATTCTTGGACCAATCTACAATATGTGCTGACTAAATCATGAGTCAACTAAGTACCTCACAAGCATACGTAAGCTGCTCCAAACTGATGTCAAAACAATGCACAACTGTTACTTAACAGGTCAGTTAAGGTGCCAGCTCCCCAGCAGCACAGCTACTTCCTTCTCATCTGCTATTATTTGAAAAGGGAAGTCAAGCCTTTTCTTCACCCAAATGTCATATATAGAAAAATCAAAATCAGTGAAAATAATGAAACAACACTAAAGAGGTCTGTTGGTTTTGGCTCTGAGCATTCTTTTTTTTTTTTTTCCTTTTGCTGAGCTTCAATAAAACTTCTCATTAAAAAGTCACAAATCTCACACCATTTAAATCCCAACAAACTACAACCCGGAACCATTAGGAACCCATTGACAAGTTTCCAAACACTATCCATGTTATAAAATGAATGGCAAAAGTGACAGAATATTCAGGCATTACCTTCAGTCAGATTGATTGGTCTTGTGTAGTAATCCTCAGGAAGAGGTTCCACTTCTTCCACTGCATCAGCTGGCTCAATCTTGACCTCCTTTTGGTCCTCTCCTTCTTTCAGACTGAGGCAAAATAATTGGAAATTTAGTCAGAAAACAGCACAGGTGCTCTGACAGACAGCAGAATAGCACTGTGTTGTACCACAGAAGGCAGGAGATGTTAGGAAAGGCAAGACAAGAGTAACTGCACAAGAATAGGAAAATTTACTTGTTTCTATTAGGTGACACTCACGAGAGTCCAGCAAGAGCACTGATGGGAGCACCGGGCCTCTGGCGCTGAAGCCTGGTTCCCAGCCCGTATTTGTCCTACAGGAAAAAAAGGCACTGTCAGCTCGAGGTTTGCTTCCTTCCAGGGCAAAAAGACCTACTGCAAACTCATTCTTTGAGCTGCATGACAAGCATAGGGAAACAAGCAAATTAAAGCAAAAAGGGAAAGGTATTCATGGCTTCTCAAGGTTTTTTCCTGAGCAAACTGTGAGTGAGAAAATAATTACCACAGCACTGCAGACTGGAAGGGACAAATGTCTGTGGATACTGCTCATAAATTTTTTGTTGTATTTAAATCATCAGCCTACGCACTACTAACATGACCTCCCTTCAACTGCTTGTCAAGTAGTGCAGAATGACAGTTCAACTGCATGAGAACTAGGCAGACACAGCTACGTGTCCATGTGAAACGCTCTCCCTGCAGCACTCCTAAAGCATCTGGGATGTTCTGTTTCCTATGAGCTTTGTTACCTAAAGGTGTGTCTCTCTCACCAGGCACAACCACTTGGCAGGAACTGCTGAGCTACTCCTCTGCTTTCTGCAGCTGAACTGCACACAGGATGTTTGGAAGCAGAAATCTTTCTGGGCAGAATTCTTACCAAATGAGAAACGTGAGCATCAGCCTACCCTGGTGGTTCTTCAAGGAAGATGTTAGTACCATTTCCCTCAGGTAAGCTAAGATGGACACCTCTTGGCTGAGATTTGTGAAGAAATGCCTTTCCAGTGTATGTTACTTACCCAAAGGCAATTCCCTGTTCCCAAACTAGCAAAAGCCATTTTTTTTTAAGACATTACCCTCTAACTAGTAAGCCTTCAGGTGCTTTTGCTCTATACACATTCAAGTCAGAGGCCCTAAGGAAAGGTGAAGAGCAGAATGTGACTGCCCTTCAGTTGGTACCATGAGAGCTTTAACACCAGCAGAAACGGTGAAAAGACTTACCACTACATGTATAGTGTGTTGCTGTGGAGAGCCCCCAAAATAGCAGCAGGTAGCAACGGAGACAAAAAATGCAGCCATAAGACACAAGCAAGGGCACAGAGCAGGCACAGTTAATTGAGAAGTAGCAAGCATATGCGGAGTCATCCAGCTGAACAAGGTAAGCATCTACCTGACAGTTACAATGAACAAGTAATTCAGGCCACAGTCAAGTGTTAATATCAATTTCAGTTGAGTTTTCATGCAGCAAAGTGCAGGACAATCCTGATTTGGTACTGAGCAGCAGTACAAAACTGTTCTGAGACAGCCTACCACCATTACTGTAACTACAGCTGTAACACATTTCACTTCTGGATAGGTACTCCTTTGTCTGGCAAGTACAAACCCTTCTGGCTCTATTGGAGAGGAGTATTAAAGAAAAACTCTTTAATAATAAACAGAATATAAATTAAAGGGTGCAAAACTACTTGTTCCTAAAGAAATCCTAGCACGTTTTCTTCATGTTATTCTCAATTAAAAATAAGAAAAGAAAGCGGAGTAGCCCTATCATGCTGCCCCTGTACCCTGTCATTTTCCAAGCTGAGGCTGCTGTGCATCACTTAGCCTGCTCTGAGAGCACAGTCCTCCCAGCTCACCGAAAAGGCCAGGGGCATGTAGTTTCGGCGTCGCACCAGCTTCTTCCGGTCCCGCTCGATCTTCTCTTTCTGAGCCAACTGCTGGTAGTACTCAACCAGCTTGTTAATCTGGAGGGAAGAAGAGGTACAGATAACCAGTGAAGGAAGAACAACTATCACACCTATTGCAAATATTTCCTTGTGAACAAGCTGGGATTCCTGCTACTTGTTTCATTCCGCTCCTAGTACCAGCTGTAGTTCACAGGATATACATCAAAGAAGCTTCTGTGTCTTACAATTTCTTAATGCACTAACAAACAGACATTCCTCTGGGAATGGGGCCTACCAGAAAACAGCATCCTGTTCTTATTTTCCAGTTAGTAACTGTCACCATTTAGATTCATACTTGAGCTCTTCCCAAGCAGAACATGCTTTCTTCCACATGCTTTCAAACTTTATTAAGAGTTTTAAAGGGAGACCAGTGAGGCAAAACTTGATGCGCTCTGTCAAAAGTTAAAAACACTTCCCATTAGAAAGCAGACTTCCTCAGACACACACAGACACCATGCTCGTGAAGTGTAATTTTAACAGTGCCCCTAGTTACTATGTTTGCAGTGGAGATCCTCGTAAACAAGCGATTTCATACTATGACATCCATGGGAGAGCCTCAAAGAGGCCTCCCTTCCACTGAATTCAGTCAAGGCAGAGATTATGAACTGGACCTGGCACCTGAAGAATTGTGTAGGTGCAGAAAAGAAGGTCAAGGGGTCTGGCACAGCCCTCTTTAGCTGATGCCATCTCAGCCTAAGGGTGGCCTTCCCCTTCACTCACCCTCTGCGTGTGAGGATTCTCTGGTTCCTGCCAGCCACCGCTAGCTGCAAGAGAATAGAACGAAGTCCTCAGGAGATTTCCAGACTGCACACAGAAATCACGCTGTAAACCCACCTGCCTCAGTCCTAGCTGTGAAATATGGCTTTCCCTATGTCCACTACACTTACCATCACAGTTCCTCAAGTTTGTACCTGCACAAATAGATACCCCTGTGAGCTTTTCACAGGTGGGTTTGGGTTGAAATCACTCACCCAGCTTTTACACTGTGTTTCTAAACCACTGCTGCTTGAGGAATACTCAGAACAGCACCCAGAAGTGACTATGCATCAGTTTATAAAAACTTTTTCTTATTAACAGCTGCCCATGTCTCTGTACCTTCACCTCTAAGTCTTCAGCCATATGAACACTAGAAGTCAAAGAGAACCTGCTTGTTCTACTCAGCCTCATTCCTGGAGACAGATATTATGCACTGAGAAATAGATAAAATCTTCATTCCACTTCTGTCATGAAGAGAAAACAACAGGTGCACACACTGACTAATACTTCTGGAATAAGCCTAAACACACAGAAGTGACAAGAAATGAGTTAGATTTCTGTGCTGTTAGACTGAATGACTCCAAAGACTGAAGCAAGCTCTCAGCCAGGAGGAAAGCACACCTACTGGCAAAGACCCACATTTGACAGCTTTCTGACAAGTCAGGTAACAAGAACAGAAGTGGGTCAGATGTTACACTAACTCAGGTCTTCAAATGAGATTTCACCAGCAAAGCATTTTGTTGTCAATTTCCCAAATCAGCTCAGAATCTAGACAAACATACAGCCCAAAACTAGGCTGCTTGTATTCTGCCTTCACCAGACACAGTGGACTGCTATTTGCCTTGCATCTTTGCACCTCACTTACCGACAGACTTGTCTGCCATGCCCACATCCCGGGAAGTCCAGCGACAAAACCCACAGGCCAAGTAATATGCTTTCTTCATGGTAGTTTTGGCTGGGTCATCAGGGAGTGGAGCAGGAATGCTAGTGGCCCGGGTGGAAAGGGTGTGCATGCAGCAGGGGCAGTCAAAGCAGTTAGCACACCTGGAGAGAGAAAGGCCTTAGAATCATGGAATCAAAAAGGCTCAAAAAGACCACTAAGATCATCTGGTTCAACTGCTACCCTCATCACAGTGCTCTAACGCAGCCCACAGGCACAGGAAAATGCACTCAATGAGCAAAGTAAGATTAAACCAACATCACGGGAGAACACTCATTCCCCAGGACAAACTAACGTGTGATGTAACTTTTAAAGGGAGCTTCAGGTCCATGGGTTTGGGCACTCATAACGTAAGGACAAAGCTGCTCTAAATGGTGACCCTTGATGGCAGATGAACCTTACCGATTCTTCTTCAGCTTGGCCTCAGCTGATGGCATGTTTTCCAGGCAGCTGGGGCAGTAATGGGAGTCCACCTGAGGGACAACACAGACATGTCACGGTTCTGCCAGACTGCAGCACACAGGCAGCACCTGGAAACTGCTGTGCTACTCATGAGGCTTCGCCTGCAGACAGGTGAAGACAGCGAAGACTTGAGGTGTTTTCTGGTATCCGAAACCTCAGGCTGTCTCAGCCAAAAGTTGATGTTTAATGTCAGGAGGATTCTGAAGATACTTAGAGCATTCTGCCTGGCACATGGCAAAGGCACAGCAGGGATTGGATGATTGTAGATCCCACAGTGTCAATTCTGAGCCCGGAAAGCAGGCTATGGAATGAACTATTTGCCACTTAAACATACATTTATTCTGCTTTGCACCTACGCCGGGCACAGAGCCATGTGTTTCAGGAAACGTTTCGCTGCCACAAACTAACACTGCCCTTCAGCACAATGGTAACAGGGAGGAGACCCTTCCCCGAGAAGGGCACATCGGCACGGTTGGGGCCAGGCCCGAGGCCTCCCCGAGAGCACCGCGATGGAGGCAGGCGGTGACACATCTGTTTTCTGCTCCTGGCGGCTTTACGGTTTGCACAGACGCCTCTTCAAAGAGCCTAACGCTTTTCCTAAGGCTTCCTTAGCATATAACGCTTTCCTAATTCACAATGTAACCGCGCAATTGAGTTACGGGACCACCAGAGCCAGGACAAGGCCGCGCCGCTCAAGCAAAGGCTCGGCCCCCTACACACAGTCCCGTGCGCTTCCGCCAATCACAGCCCGAGCTCCGCAGATGGACAGGATCATTGAGCCAATCCATCGCGACGCACCGCCTCCCCCGTCAAGGGCAGCCAATCGCATCGCTCGGCCTGCCACAGCTGTGCCCACCCCCGGCCGGCGTCGCGAGCCAATGACGAGGCAGGCTGCGAGTAAGCGGCAGGCGAGGCGGCCAATAGGTGCGAGCGGAGGGCAGCGCCCCGTTCCGTACGGCGGCGCGGCGCGGCCGTTACCTCGTGCGAGACGCACTCCAGGGAGCGGAGCTCGCTGCAGTAGCGGCAGAAGTAGAGCTGCGATAGCGGCGCCCGCATCTCCTTGTCGCCGCGCACCAGGTACAGCACCCGCTCCGACTGCAGCAGCGACGCCATCTTGGGAGGGGACGGCCGCCACGCGCGCGTCACCGCGCTGCACCGCCCCGGTGGGAGGCGGAAACCACGTGACCCGAGACTTTAACCCTCGCGGCGCCGGGCGGGATGTGTGCTATGTGCTGTGCCACGTGGTCCCAGCGGTCACCCGTGGCCCCAGTGCCCCCTGCAGTCGGATGTTTTGTGCAGCGTTGCAGCGCTGCGCTCAGCTGTGTGTCCCCGTGCAGGGCTCGGTCACGGCCACTCTTTACTGAGAAGGGAGCAGCGCAGAACAACGCAGCGATCTGCAGACACGTGTCAGTTCCGGGTGCTTCGCTTTGCTGCAGTGTGCGTGGTGTCAGCTCCCGGGCATGGCACTGAGGTCCCTCTGTGTGAACCCTGCGGTGTCATGCAGCTCCTGCCCTTCCTGTGCGGATGTGGAGGAAAACCGCGGCTGTGATGCTTCCTCTGTTTGACGATAAGATCCCGTGTAGTTTTATCCCAAACTGCAGCCGGAGGCTGATGAGGGTCGAGGAGCTGTGGGCTCCTGCCTGGCTCTGAGTGTGGGGCTGCTGGGCTGGAGGAAGCGATCTGTGATGGTGCTCAGCCATGAAATGTCAATAGAATACAATGGTCAATAGAATACAATGGGAGAGCGTCCCGACCCGGGAGGGATCCACAGGGATCATCGAACCCAACTGCATACAGGAGCACACAAATCCTATGCCTGAGAGCGGTGCCCAAGTGTTTCCTGAGCTCCCCCTGCCCTGGCGAGCTGTTCCGTGCCCACCGCCCTTTGGTGCAGAACCTTTTCCTGACCCTCGGCTGACGCAGCACCGTGCCGTTCCCTTGAATCCTATCGCTGGCCCCACGGCGCATCCATCCCACACCCACCCCACACCCTCCCCGCATCCCGCAGCAGGGGCCGCGTTACCCCATCCCATCTGTGCTCCCGCACACAGCGAGCTGCAGGGGCTCGGACTTCTTCCTGAGGCGCTCCCTGCCCTCTCTTCTCATTTCTCTCCCCTCCGGTCCTCCCCCCCTTCTCCCTTTTCTCCCCTCCCTCCCCCGCCCGGCTCCTCTTCCCCTCCCCGCCCCGTCCCTCCCCCGACGTCCGCCCCGGCTCCGCGCTCCGTGCCGGGTCCGTGCTCGGTGGGACGCTGCCTCCGCTCCGCTCCGCTCCGCAGGTAGGGGACCGGCCCCGGGATTGGCTGTGGGAACCGGCGTGGGACTCTCTTCGTGCCCCGCGGTGGTGTTTCTCACTCCGAGCCACGCGTGGACGTGGGCACCGCGCTGGGTCCCGGGGAGTTCGGAGCGTACCAACCGGAACCCACCCGTGGGACCCCTTTCCCGTCGAGGAGGCGCTGGGAGCGCAGCCCACGCGTGTTTTCTTGGAGAGAGGTGGGGGGAGGCACTGCAGTGGTGGTGCCCACCGTGCAGTGCCAGGGCAGTGCTGCTAATTGAGCTGTTAATTGCGTGACTCAGCGGGAGCCGGGGGGTGCGGGGAGCTGTGACCATGGGCTGCGTGGCACCACGCGTCCCAGGGCTCTGCTTCCCCACAGAGCTGCTTTGGGGCTGGGCACCCCCTGGCTACCCCCAGCACCTCACTGCAGCATCGCTGTGCACTGCCAGCAGACCCCAAAGTGAGCAGGCAGTCGGTGGGATGCCTGCTTGCAGCTTCATTCCATCAGCTCCCTTAATTGCAGCAGCAATTAACAGGGAATATTTTTTCCCCGGGCTTCCATCCAGCTGCATCAAAGCACGCTGTAAATCCCACAGCATCTCTAAGGAGCTTTGGCCAAAGCCCATTTGCTCTGCGAGGAGCACATGGCCAAGGCTGGATGTGTTCTCCCTACAGAGGCTTTGGGCTCTACAGCCCCATCACCACTCTGTGTCTCCCTTTTAGGATGGACCTCCCTGTCCCTGCTGGTCCTGATGCCCTCCCCAAGCACATCTTGGACATCTGGGTCATCGTCCTTATCATCCTGGCCACCATCCTTGTCATGACAGCCCTGGTGCTCTGCCCAGCCACCGCTGTCATCATCTACCGGGTACGGACTCACCCCACACGCAACGGCATCGTGTGAAGGGGGGACAGCAGGGCTCCCACCACAGGACACCCCGAGAGTGGGGAGAGGATGGGACTGGAGCTGGGGTGAAGCCACCGTGCTGCCAGGGAACACAGTGGGGTGTGGCTGTGTAGCACAGAGGACATGGAGGTGATGCCCAGCTGGAAGTGACTTGTTCCTGTAAGATCGCTTGCCTCTGCTGTCTTGCAGCCACATTATCCCCTTGAGACTTTCCCAGCCCCAGCAGCAAGGACCGTAAATGCCTGGCATAGTTATTTCTCCAGCTGCTGGGGTAGCTGGAAAAATTGAAGCTGGATGATGGATGTGGCTTCTGGTTGTGCATCCACACTGCTTGAAGCATTGCTGCAGGAGCTCATCCCAGCAGGAATGCAGCTGGCACCAGTGGTTTCAGGTGTCAGATATTGGCTGGAATTGCAGGAAACCCCACTGGGTTCAGATCCTATGGCCCCAGTGGGACAGAGGAGTGTGGGCAACCCCTGCCTGCATGGTGACAGGGCTGCATTCCTTCCCTGTGCCTTCCTATCCAACAGGCAGCAGAGGTTCCTCCACAGGTGCTGCCAGACCAAATAAGCTCATAGAAAATAAATTGACTTTATTCTATATACATGCAGCTCTGTCTATGTGATCAGTGTCGGGGCGCACCGCTTTGCCACAGCTTCCCAAATCCTTTCCTGCCCACGCTCCCATAGGCACAGCCCTGTCCTGCAGTGCACCCCCTGTGCTGGGTGCAATGTAGGGCTGTCGTGTGTGGGACAGGAGCCCTGCAGCCAGACCAGCATCCTGGCGTGACTCAGTGTGAGAAAGTACGTAAGCAGCGAGCTGAATCAGGCTGCGATGTGGGAACGGTTGCTTAAACGCTACGTTCACCGCTGCGGAGGAACATCCTCTTGGTTTGGGCAGAGTTTGCTTTGGGGCTGGGGGAAAGTGCAGACCCCAGGGTGCAAAAAGCTGTTCTCCTTTCGAGCTGTCCTATTACTCTACCCTCTCCAGTTGCCGAAGTGGAGCAAATAAGCAGATTTCCTTCTCCTTTGTTCCTCCTCTCCCCCTCGCTTGCTGGCAGTCACGGTGTGCAGCAGCCAGCTGCCTGTGACATCTGCAGGCCGGCTGCGGTGTGTGGAACAGAGCAGCGTTACTGGAGGTGGATAGGGACAGAGCCACAGCTGTGTCAGTGGTTTGAGAAGGAAGCCTGGCTTGAGGTAAGGGATTAAAAAACACAGCCGTTCCCACCTCCCCGAGCGCTTTTCTCCTGGGCCAGGGGTGCGAGAGGGATTTCCTTTTGCGGCAGAGGAGATTTCTGGGAAGATTCGATCCTATTGCAAACATTTCCAGGAAAGGCATTGTGGAGCGTTGCAAAGAAGGCTTTGTGAGCAGCAACAGCCCGGAGCCACGTGAAGCAAAATGGCAGCAGAGGGGAGAGCAGGGGGGATCGGGGGCACTTCCAAAGCATGACAAGGGGAGATTGCACAGCTGGAACAAAAGTTCACATGTTTTGTTATGCCTGTGTGCTGGCTCCCAGGGTGCAGCAGGAGTGCACATGGTCCTCGTCCCTTGCTGTGGTCTCTGCAGCTCCTGATGTGCAGAAGGGACGAGTGAGAATGGGTTTGGAGTGCCTGGCGCTGACCCAGAGCTATGCAGGGCAGGATGCTGCTGTCCCACTGCGGCCCCAAAGGAGGTGGTAGCGGATCAGGGCTGGATGCATTGCTGGCTGCCTGCTTCCAGCCCCTGCCAAACATCTGCAGCAGGCGGGGCTGGCTCCAGCAGAAAAACACCCGAGGAGGGAGGCTGATGGGCGGTCAGCCCGTCCCACGCTCCCCTTGTTGGGGTGGGGGACCCTGCTCCAGCCTTGGCATGGATTTGGGGTGACACACGCAGGGTCCCACTGAACTCAGCCGTGGGGATGGGGATCCATTGACCACGGTTTGTTCAATCCCTCCCTGTGGCTCAGTGCTGTCCCCAGGGAGGCTGACCTGGCGTCAGGACCCGAGGAGCAATTTATTTTTGTTTTGGTTGAGGAAAAAAAAGCAGTTCAGGAGCAGGTCAGCCCTCTCATGCATGAGGAGGCGATTTAGGGACGTGTGGAAGGGACGTGTCCACTGCCACAGCACAGCCCCAAGTCCCTGAGCACAGCTGGAAACCCACCAGAGCCCCACACTGACAACTAGGGGATAAATATAAGGATGGTAGGAAATAGCAGGGAGGGAGTGCACCTCGAGCAGTCTCACTGCTCTGTGTCCAGAGCATCCTCTGCCAAGGGGGACTGAAAAAGAGCTCAGCCACCTCCCCATGTGCTTAAAGCTTTGGGGAACACTGTGACCGAGGAACACAGAGGGACCTGTGGGACACTGCCCCATAGCCAGGCTGTAGGATTCCCTGCATTGCGTTGTGCGGGGAGCAGACCCCACACCAGCTGTCCTCTGCTGCAGGCTTGACCTATCCACTCTGTTCCTAGGACCAGAGGTTCACTGCTCTGAACCTTGTATCCTCAGTTAAGCATTCCCAGCTGTGTTCCATCAGCCTGTGACACTCCTCATCACTGACCCCAAGCACAGCCTGGGGCCTCCAGGACATTGTGTCTCTGCCATGGGATGGGGATTGCTCCCCTGAGCCCACAGTATTGCTGCCCTTCCCCTTTGCTGTTCTGGGTTCAGGAAAAAGCCCAGGTCTGGCCAGTACTGCTGCCTAGCCAAGGTAAACTCCAGCACTGGTGCTGGTGGATGGACATTCCTTGTGTCCCAGGGCTCATTTGCTGTCACATTTTGTCCTAGGTCAGTGACCCCTTGGCCACAGCCTCCCTCCAGCTCCCACAGACCGGTTCATCAGGCTATTTGGAGGGATTGAAGGGAATTTACACCTCATTGCGGATATTTCCCTTGGAGCCAACCCAGGGTAAATGTCTGCACTCCCTGAATGTGCCCTGGAAATTCCTGTCCCTGAGGATAAAAGGATAAAGGACTGCAGGGTCCTGCCCTCAGCTGGTGACGACATCATCACAGCAGGGGCACTGCGGGGTCACCCCATAGAGCCCAACACAATCTCCTGAAGGATGCTGATGGAGTGCTTTGGTCCCTGCACTCTCCCATCCCCACCCAGGGATGGCAGCAGGGTGTCACCTTGCCCAGGTTCTCCTTGCCAGGGTGGGGATTTGAAACCCGACTGTACAAACAAGGATTTTTAATCCCCAGGGGCTCATCCCGAGGGTCACACCTCGTCGACGATCAGCCAGCAGTCCCCAGTACCGCCTCTCCAACATAAACAAACAAAAAAAAGAATATAATAATAATAAAAAAAGACAAACACTAAACCTCAAAACAAAACAAAAGCACGATAGGTCGAAGAAAAAGAAAAAAGAATAAAAAAAAAAGAAAAGAAAAACCACGGAGCCCCTCCGGCTGCAGGGCGCACACACGGTTAACGGCACGCCCCCTCCCCCTCCTCCCCCCCACCGGAGCTTGGCCCGGCCCCGCGGCCCCGCCGCTATTTCCCCGGCGCCGGGCCGGGTGCGGGCAGAAGGCGGTGAGCCCGAGCCCCTCCGTACCTCTGTCCCGGGGGTCCCCGCACCCCCCGCCCGCCCCCGACATGGGGTGCCGAGCCGCCTGCGTGCTGGCCGTGCTGCTGGCCGGGCTCGTCCCGCTGGGGCAGGGCCAGGAGAGAGAGAAGGTAAGGAGTGGTGGGGGGCCGGGGGTGGGTGCGTGGGGGCAGTGTCAGAGAGGTTTTCGGGGTGGGGGGGAGCGGGCAGAGCGTTGTGCCCCCATGGTGCTGCCCGGGCTGGGCGATGCTCCCAGCGCTGGGTGCGCAGAGGGCTGCAGGATACGGCCCCGAGGGGGGGGGGGGCGGGGGGGTGGGCTGCGTTGCTCCCCGTGACTCCGTTCCCTGCCAGCTCCCAAAAGAGCCCCCTACGGTGGCGGGCACTGCGGCGGGCACAGCCGCCCGCTCCCCCCGTTAAGCCCCGCACCGCGCGGCTCCGAGCGCGGCCGTGTCCCGGTCACTGCGATGCGTCCGTCCCCGGGGGGGCCGTTGTCCTCCCCGCGCTGGCACGCCCTGCTGCCGCCGGCCCTCTCGCCTTCCCGGGGCTCCGCAGGCGGATAAACATCCCCTCCGCTGCAGCAGCCGCTCCCGTGCGATGGGACCGCACACATCTGCACGCGTGCGTGTGCCTCCATACGGCGCCCACCCTGCTGCCGCCGCACGTCCCTCGTGTCCTGCGTGGTGGCCCACGCTGTCACGGCGCCGTGTCAGCCCACAGCACGTTCCCACAGCTCGCTCCCTATAGGTGAAATGCTACGACTCCGTGCGGGGCACCATCTATGACTACGGGGCACTGACCATTGATGGGGACGAGTACATCCCCTTCCGAAAGTACGCGGGGAAGATGGTGCTCTTTGTCAACGTGGCCACGTACTGAGGGCTCACCCTGCAGTACCTCGGTAAGGTCCCAATGCCTGTCCTGCCCTGGGGGTGGGGTGACACCGATGCGTTCCCCTAACCTATCCCCGGCTCTTTGGATGCAGAACTGAATGCACTACAAAAGGAGCTGGGGCCCTATGGACTCGTTGTCCTGGGCTTCCCCTCCAACCAATTCGGGAAGCAGGAGCCCGGCCAGAACTCTGAGATCCTCCCAGCACTGAAGTGAGTACTGGGGATGATGAAGGTGGGGTGTGAAAAGGCTGTAGCAACACGGGAGGGCTCATCCCCGGCTGGGGGATGAGCTTTTGGGGTCCCCATGTGTCACATCTCCACCTGTTTCCCCCTTGTTCCCCCACAGATACGTGAGGCCAGGAGGTGGCTTTGTCCCCAACTTCCAACTCTTCCAGAAAGGGGATGTGAACGGGGCCAAGGAGCAGAAGGTCTACAGCTTCCTGAAGGTGGGTGCTGTGCCAAGGGTAGGGGGCAGCGCCCAGATGTTGGGGTCACGCAGCACCGATGCATCCCCTCTGCTTTGCAGAACTCCTGCCCTCCGGTGGCGGAGGAGTTTGGCAACCCCAAGAACCTCTTCTGGGAACCACTGAGGAACCACGACATCAAGTGGAACTTCGAGAAGTTCCTGGTGGGCCCGGACGGCGTGCCCGTCATGCGCTGGTACCACCGTGCCAACATTGCCACCGTCAAGAACGACATCATTGCCTACATGCAGCAGCAGCGGGGCCAGTAGCCCCCCAGCTCACCCCCCCTGCAGCCTCGACCCGGCCCTGGGGAGCAGAGGACCACATCTCCATGAAGGCCTGGCCTGAAAGCCCCGACCATGGGGTGGGCTTGGCCTGATCCTGCCCGGGTGTGGTGCAGCCCTTTGGTGCATTCAGGCTGCCCGTGCTGTGCAGGGATGTGCTCCTCTCCCAGCCTCTCTCACTGGTCGGCCCCCAGTGCTCCAACCCCACAGCAATGCCAAATAAAGGCTCTGCAACCGCGCTGCCCTGCTTCTTGTCACCTCCACTGTGCATTATGGGATGGGGTCAGCGCCTCTCAAAGGAATGACGACTGCACCTCCCCCCAAGCCAGAGTGGAGTGTCTCCAGCTGGAAATCTCCGTGTGTTTATTAATTACAGCACACACACATTTATCACTACGGCTCCGAGCGCCGATGGCTGAGCTCAGTCTCCTCCCAGCTGCCCTCGTGCTGGGTCATGGAGCAGGGCGAGCGCTCGGGTTTCAGTCCAGAGCACAGAAGGAAAAAATAACAGGCAGCAGCCAGGCAGGAGGAGCACTGCCAAGCAGCACCTAGAAACAAGCACAGCTGCTGCTGGCAAGCACGACACCAACAGTTGTATTTTTTCCCCTCCAGCTTTGTTTTCCTGGAGTGGAATTGGCCCCAGGGAGCTGGGAGATGTGTGGGGCTGGCTGAGCCCAGGGCTGGGCAGGGCTCAGAGAAATGAATGTTGACTGCTTGTGCAGCGACTGGCTTCATGTTTTGCTCTGGACACGTGGCTACATCTGAACAAATCTGGGCAAACAGTCTGAGACAATTCCCACCTCGAGTCCTGCACCGAGGCTCTTCCGGCAAAAAAAACCACACTTTTAGGATGAAAACAGATTCAGTTCCAGTCCTTAAATAAATTACACCACCAAGCACCCTCAGTGCGGGATCCATCTGGCCACGGGTGCTCCCAGCTCCAGGAGGGGACCGCTGGTGGGGATGCTCCGGGAACAGGCTCAAGATCCCAATCCCAATCCTTCAGGAGGAAGGAGATGGCCATGCCACCCCGCAGTCCCTCTGCCACCACCACGCCCTCTCCGGCCCCAGGCGTGCATCCACCATGTGCAGACACAGCAGGCAATCAGCCAGAGGAAGGTCCTAGCTCTACGTACACGGGCACACACACACATCCTGCTTCTCTTCTGCCGTCAGCCCGCCTCGCAGCACAGCGACGCCGCTCCTCAGCATCATGGCAGCGCAGGACCTGCCTGGTCTGGGACACGAGGGACACGGTGTGGCATCAGCACCACTCCTCAGCCACCGCTCTGGCTGTGTGACACGGGGACAGGAGGCTGGGACATGCTGCAGGCCCCAGGTGGATGTGGGGCAGGACAGCAGGGGGATGCCACCCTCAGGGTCAAACCCCTCCCCCAACCCCTTCCTACTCCCCTTTATGGCACTGGATGCCCAAACCCATGGGATCTGAAGGGAACCCCTCCAGCTAACCTGTCCCATCCCTGCTCAGCCTTACCCATGTCCTTAGGGACGGGTTTCACCCCGGGCACTGCCGTGGCATTCTGGCTGCGGGTCATAGCGCAGGGCGGGCGCCAGGGGTATTCCGGCTGGAAGAGATGGGAATGGGAACGATGAATGAGCGTGCATGTGCATCACGAGCCCCAGGTCTGCCCCGTGCTCCCCACTGTGCTCACCGGGGGATAATGGTGGAAGTTCTGTCCCGGTGCATGCTCGCCCTGCAGTGCCGGTGGGTAGCGGATCTGCTGCCACTCATCGTAGCCATGGTACATGGGGTGATGCACGGGAGGGCTGTACTGGTACTGGTACATGGGACATGTGGGGCCCAGTGGTCCTGGCACTGGGTCAGGGTGCAGCCGCTCTCCAGAAGCCTGTGAGCCAGGAGAGATGCTGAGAGCCTGGGGACAGCCCAGAGCAGTCCCAACCCCTCTCCTGTGCCAGCCCCTCCACTGGGAAGTGCTTTTCCCCATCTCACCTGTTTGTGCTGTTTCAGCATCTTCTTCAGCTTCTCCTTCTCCTCCTTCTCCCTCTGGCAGTCATCCTTGGAGGCACGCAGCTGGGGGTAGGGAGGGGTTAGTGTACAGCATGGCACATGGGATACTGCCATGCCCCAGAGCGGACCCACAGGGAAAGTGCAGGGGGCAGAGAGGAGAGCCCTAAGCTCCCTATAGTACAGCAGGGCTGGAGAGATCTTTGTGCCACACAAGATGGAAGGCTAGTGCCACCCACCCAACAAACTTCAGCCTCTGCACTGGGCTCCAGCAGGGACAAGTGGCAGCAAAACCACCACTCCATCCCCTCTGTTTGTCCTCATCTCCTGCTCTGAGGTGTGTGACTGGGCTGTGACACTGGAGATAAGCATCTCCAACTTGTCCATCAAGGGTGCAGTACTGCTCACCTGGTTGTTGGACACAACCAGCTGCTTCTGCAACTTCTCCAGCTGCTGTTTCAGCTCCTCCTTCTCCTCATTCATCCTCTCCCTGTCGCTCCGCTCCCGCTGAAAGTCCTCCTCAAAGATTTTCACCTGGTGGAAGGCAGGTGGATGCACCTGGTCACTGCATTATGAACCCCAACCCAAGCAGCTGTGCCAAGCTGTGTGCACCTATGCTGCCATCACAGTCCCTCTGGTGAAGGACTGCAGGATGCTGTGCTCTGCTCTCCTTCCCACCTCTCCAGCCCTACCTGCTGCTTGAGCAGCTCGTTCTGGGTCAGCAGCTCCTGCGGTGGCATCTTCCCAGCTGGCTCCAGAGTGCCAGCAAAGATGGGTGGGGGGGAGGCCTGAACATTCAGGGCCTCCTCCAGTGCCTGGAGAGGGGTGTGAGTTAAAAGTGAGTGACATCTCTATGGCTGCATCGCTAGAGAGCCCATGGGGATGGGGTGGGCATCGTCTGACGCCATCACTCCACAACAAAACAGTAGCAGGGCCCATCCTGAAGCTCCCGACCTTGTTGAGCCGCTGGATCTCCTTCTCCTGGTACTCCCTCTGTCTGGTGACCGGTGCCAGCTGCTCCTGCAGGAAGCGCATCCTCTGCTGCAGGTCCCGCACCTCCATGCCCAGCCGGTCCTTCTCTGCCTGCAGGGATGGGGTCAGCCAGGGAAGGGCGATGGGTTTGGCAGCTCCCCACTGCCCTTCCCAGGGGACTCGCCTCCTCTGTTTCAATCCGGGATTTGGCCAGCAGCAGTTTGCGGTCAAAATCCCTCTGCTTCTGCTCCCGCTCTGACTCCAGCTCAGTCAGCGCCCGTCGTGCCTCAGCCAGCTCCTGGTGTAGGTCTGTCATCTGCCAGCAGGGAATGGAGATGTTGGGGGTGGCCCTAAGCCCCTTCCTCACTCTGGGCCGCATCTGACGTGCATCTGTGCCCGGCAGATGCGTGCACCCTGAGCACAGTCCCTACCTTCTGCTCATACTTCTGTTTCATGGCTCGGAAGTGCTGGTCCCACTGCTTGTTCACCTCCAGCAGCTGTGGGCATAGAGTGCTGTTTGCAGGAGCGCACCCTGTGCCCCCATAGCCCAAATCCTGCGCCTCCTATGGGCTGTGCCTCAGTGCCAGCCTCATCCTCACCTCCCGGCGCTGGTGCTCCAGGATCTTCACCTTCTTCTCCTTGGCCTCCAGCTCTCCTCTGCCCGCTGCCTTCTCCACCACCACCCCACTCTGCTGCAAGTGCACACACAGGAACCTCAAGGCTTCCACAAACCATTTCCCATTCCATCACCAACCCCTCCCCTCTACACCCTGAGGAGTTGCACCAGTCCTTCTGGGACAAGCTGAAGAGAACTAAGACAAAGCCATGGGGATTTCTGTCCACTCCCTGCCCACCCCTGCCTGAGGTCCATGCTCTCCCCACACCTGCTGCTGCTCGGCTGCCTCCCTCTTTGCGCTCTCCTGGTTGCTAAGAGTCACCATCCTCCGCAGCTCCTGGTTCTCACACCTGCAGGCAGAAAGCCCTGGGGTCAGCAGGGAGAAACTCCCAGGGTGCCCCATCCACCCCCCTCCCATGCTGGCTGCCTTCACCTGAGCTTCTCCAGCGCCTGGTTTCTCTGCTCCAGGTCCCTCTCCAGCTTGGTTCGCAGCTCCTTATTCTCTGTGTGCAGCGTCTCGCACAGCGTCTGTGAGGTCAATGATGGCAGTGTGTTGATCCCCCAGCACCCAGCTTTTACTGCAGCTGCCACCCCTTGGAGCCCCCCTGGATGCCCACCAGGCACAAGAACTTTCATCACTCCCAACTGCAGGTGGGGCCCAACTCCACAGAGTGAAAAAAAAGGGAGAAAGGTGGAAAAAACACACATCTCCTCCCCTCACCCACCTGCAGGAAGGACGTCCTCTGCTCGTTCTTGTGCACCTTGGAGGCCAGGCGCTTCAGCTCGGAGGCCATGTAGCCCATGCGCACGAAGACCTGGTCCTTGCTGGCCTCACGGGCGCAGCCGCTCAGCGTGCTCTCCAGCTGCTGCAGCTGTGGCAGCAGGTTGGCATCCTCGTGGGGCAGCGGCTCCAGCTCCTGCACGAAGCTCTGCATCACCCCCTGCTCAGGGTGCCTGCTCTTCCCCTCATCCTCCCAGCACGGCGCACCGTGGGATTTAACACTGCCTTGGGGAGTGTGCATCGGGCGCACCCTGCAGCGTCACGGCACACCCCCACCTATGCACACGGGGTGTCCCCAGTGGGCTCATCCTCCTTTTTTGGTGGCATCACCTAGGAGACCTGTGGCAGCGCTGGCACAACACGGCCTGACCTGGCTGACTCTGCGCTGGGAACAGGTTGGCACACCTTCACTGCACCACTCCCAGCCCGCTGACTCACCCCTGCCCTTGGGAACTCCCCGGGCATCCCCTCCTGTCACAGCCTGTCCCTGTGCCCTGTGCCCAGGGATATCTGCCCTGAAACTGCCCCAAGAGGGTGTGCTGCAGGGCATGGCTCTGGGCCAGCATGGCATGGCTGTGATGCTGGAGCCACTGTCCCTGCCCTTGTCCCTTCCAGAGCACACAAAGAGGCAGCAGATGGAGGGGACAGTGCTAGCTGAGGGGACATTCAGCAAACAGCATACAATATGCAAAGGTTGGGGCAGGACCTGCCAGTAGTGGTGCACAGTGTTGGTCCTCCCACCAGCTCTAATTGCATCCAGCTCCTTGGACTGTTATTGTCACAGCACTCAGACACACTGGTGTCCCCCTGGCCCCTGAGCCCACTGTGCACTGCGAGAAGCCTTGGGCTGTGCAGCTCCTCCTGCCCACATCCCAGCACTCACCGCTCTGCCACTGTCCTGAGGACAACCCTGTGCTTCCAAAGCCACCACCTCAAACTCCGACGAGATGCCCTGCAATGGGAGCAGCACGGTCAGCCCTGGCTGGGAGCAGCACAGTCCTCAGTGCATCCCCCCTTCTGCTCAGCCCCACTTTAACCACTCACACTCGGGGATTTCTGTGTTCCTGTGTCCGGCTGAGCACTGCCTGGGGCAGCCAGGGCAGAGCTGGGCTCGGGGCCGGCAGCTGCAAGGAAGGGAGAATGGGCACATGTCAGACCCACTTCACACCCTCTGCCTTGCTCCAAGCTCAGGTTGTCAGGTTCCCCCCCCTCAGCAAGTTCCCATCTCCAACCTCCAGTTTCCACCAGCTCCTCCAGCATCTTATTGTCCTTCACGAGGTCCTCCGCCTTCTGCCGCAGCTTGGATGCTTCCACCTGGGACTCCTCCAGCAGCTCTCCTGGGGGCAGCAGAAGGATGCTCACCAAGGGTACTCCTCACCGAGGATGCTCCCCCCTACACTTCTGCAGCCCCCAGCCATCAGCACCAATCCCCCTACTTAAGGTCCATTTTCACCCAGGAACATCTCCTCCTGACCACATCCCAGGACCAAGCTGTTTTTGTGGCTCACAGTTGCAGGTTCCTCATACTGATGAATGGAGGATTGGTTCCAGGAGGTGGAACAGCAGCACTTCATTTCTATACCTCCCACAAGAGCCCAATTTAAGCCTGAGTAATGTACAGTCAAGGCTGTAAGCCTCAGGGCAGCAAACAGCGTGAGCTCCAGGCAGGGACACGGCAGTCACAGAGATCAGGAGAGAGGTGGAAATTTGGCTGCCAAAGCAGAAGGACTTGAAAGCAGAAGCTGGGTCATGGGACTGAAAGCAAAACACGGGGTGGATGGGAGAAGGGGGACAAAGAGGAAAAAGGGGGGTAGCACAACTGCGAAACACCCCAGGAGCTCAGAAAAGTTTCAGGCCCCCCCACATCCCATGGTGAAAAGGCCCACGGACCCCACACAGGCTGCAAAGCTGAGGATTCCCAGAAACCAAACCCCATCCTCTGCATCTGGTATCCACCAAGCAGTGATTACCAATGGACTTGATCCCCTGCATCTTCTCCTTCAGCCGGGCATTCTCCTCCATCAGCCGCTCGAAAGCTGTGGATCCATTTTCCTCCGTGCCCCCACCGGGGTCATAGATGCGGTACGGTCCCCTCCCTTCCATGGCCGCCATTCAGCCGCCCACCTCCCAGCCCGGCATCCCTGCAAGGAACAGCACGTCACCCTCCTGCCCTGGCTGGCACCACAGTCCCCACTGCAGCACTGCACCAGGTGAAGGCACTGCCCTCTGCACACCCCGCTCGTGCCTGCCCCATGTGAGTGACAGCAGGGGTGACTCAGGGCCACAAGAGCTGTCACATGCAGTGGCACTGTCAGCACTCCTCATGCTATGGGGATCACAGCCCAGCAGATGCTGGGGTCCCCACGCAGCCCCATTGCTATGGGGATGGAGGATCCAGTGGGTGCCACTGGTCAAGAAAAACATCTGGATTCAGGCTTTTGTTTTCCTGCAGGAAGCTTTTTCCTGTCAGGTTTGAAAGTGGTTCAAGTGATGGAGCCTTACAATGAAGTCACCATTTCTATCCACGCAGCAGGGCAATCAGTGAACCAAAGGAACACACAGAGCCTGACAACGCCATACTGGAAAGCCCCTTTAGACAGATTTCTGCAAACAACAGTCGTCAAAACAGAGGGGAACGAGAGAAAAAAAAAACAACAAAGAACAAATCCTTCCACTCTGCTCCCCAGCACTACACATGTTGCAAATGAAAAGCTGTGCATGTGTGGGTGTCCCACACTCCTTGCATTGGTGGCAGTGGGAGCGGGCTCCCAGCCCTGGTGTTGCCCTGGGGGGAAATGGCACTGCAGGTACCCCAGTGGGCAGTGTGAAGGATGGGGACAGCAGCACACACAGGATGGGGACCTGGAGCTGTCTGGTCACCATGTGCTGCTCCAGGTGCAAGTGTGGGGCTTTTAGAGCAGCTGGCCAGCACTGTGCTCCTGTAGTCAGCACCTCACTGGGCACACACACCATGTCCCCTGCCCTCCTAACCCTGTACACAAAGGGATATGACATGAAGCATCCCAATATGACCCACTAAATCCAACTAAGGCCAAGCATGCAAACAAAAGCCTCCAGCCTCTGCTCATCCTCAATTTCCACAGTTCTATCACAGATTTCCCTACCCGAGGGCCAGACCAAAGACTGCAACAGCCATATCAAAACGACAGCAATGAAGACTTACAATGAAAATCCCACATTTCACTAAAAACGGAGGAGGAGAGAGATTAAAATAGACATGCCAACAGCCAACCCATGCAAAGCTGCTGGGTTTCGGGTCGGTTGGATGTTTTGTTCTTACTCAAACCACAGAGGCCCTTCCATGACTCCTGGCTGGCCACAGGATGCTCACCACGAGGGGAGGCAGAAAGCCCTTTGGCGGAGGTGTCAGGAGGTGTGGGCAGAGGCTGTGAGACACTGCGGTCACCGCTGGGATTTCGGTGCCCGTGGGTGGGCGCTGGGTGTACATGGGGCAGAGGGACCTTGGGGTGGTAGATTTTGGTGACAGCTCAGCAAAAGGAGAGAATGACAGAGCGGGTGGGCAGGGAAGCAGCCAGGTGTTTATGTAGCTTGCGAGGCAGCACTGCAGCCATGGGCTGGTTGTGGTGCTGCAAGGTCACCATGCAATGGAAGAGGACACAAAGCATGTCCCCTCTGTGATGTCCCAGTGCTCGGAAGGATGCTGGCCTGCATCCCCATCTCCGTGGCAAAGCAAGGCTTGCTGCAGCAGTATCTTGGTGCTGCCTGCTCTGTTCCTCTCCCCAGAGGCTGGAGGCTGTCACACATGGCTGTGTCACGGCTGTCACCACGCTTGGAAGCCAGCAATGCTCAGCACTGCCATCCTCTCTGCTCTGCACAGCACTGGGGCAAAGCACACTGCTCCCATGCAACCAGTGCCAGCAGCACAAGGCTGTAAAGCTGTGCTAGCAAAGTTGTCCCCCCCGGCACCCAGAGCGAAGGGATTGCTGCTCTCAGAGCACTGAGATCTGCAGTGCTACAAGAGATGGTTCAGCTGCCTCCACCCACGATGTTTTGCACCAGCTGTTGGCAAGCAGCAGCCCACAGCTCCATGCCAAACGAGTCGGGCTAAAAGGGCATCCTGCACAGCCAGGAAGGATGTCAAAGGATACCAACCCTCCCCCCCCCCCCCCTTCTCCTTTGATTGCACACTTTGCAGAGCCACACAGCCGGCTCCCAAGGACGCACCTTGCTGGAACCTTCCTGCCTCCACAATTTGCTCTGTGCTCAAGGTCTGTACTTGCAGCCCAGCTGTCATTCCGTAAACAAACGCTGCGCACTGGGGAAGCAACGATGTGCACAGCGCAAATCCGGAATCGGGACACGCGTGGCACAGCATCCCAGCGGAGCACGGCACCTGCTCGTATCCCAACCCCTAAAGGGCCGTAACTGCGAGCGGAGCCGTGGGGTGCGGGAAAACCCGGGGTTGTGCAACCCAGAGCCGGGCTGGGGTGCGCTCCGCGATGGGGCAACGCGCGGCACGCAGCCACGGCGAGCACGGAGCCCTCGGCCACGGACACGCGGGGGTGATCGGCGGCGAGGAGCAGCCCAGCATCACTCCGCCCCGAAGGGAAACCGGGGCACGGCGTCACCGCGCGACGGACGCGCTCAAAGCCGCCGACCCCAAAAGCAAACCCGCAAGAGGGCAGCCCCGGGGACCCTCTGGTACCGCCAACCCCGCCCGACCCCACCGAGGGTCCGAACCCCCCCGGGCCCACCTGCAGCCGCGGGACTCCCGCCGCCGATCCGCGGCGCTCCGCCACCAGCGCGGGACGAGGAAGAGGCGCGGCAGCGTTGGGCCCGCCCCCGGGAAAGTCCCCACATGATGGACATGCGTCGCAGCCAATCGGAGAGGGCGGCGAGGTTTATAAGGAAGGAGGGCGCGGTGGTCGGGGCAGTGTAATGGCGGCTGGCGCGGTGTTGGTGGTGTGGGCTGTGGGCGCTGCTCGTGCTCGCTCTTGGGGGCTCTGAGGGATGCGGGGTGCCCGCCTTACTCCCTCTGAGAGGGCTGACTGTGAGGGGAGAGGCGGGCCCGGGGCAGCCAGCCCTTCAGCTGGCTTACAGGGAGACAAAATGGCTCCTCGCTGCCTTGGTGCTGGCATCGGGGCCGGAGCTGTGCGGCTCGCCCCATCCCATCCAGCAGGGCAGGGAGAACGTGCTCCTGGGGTGACCTCCGTTTGGAGCTGTTTTCCAGCTGTCCCGCTCCTGGCTTCCTAGCCTCATTGCTGTCCCATTGTTTCCCAACAATTTGAGGTTTTTGGGGGTGCTGACTGGGTTATAAAAAGTAAAAGAAAACAAATTCTGTTCCCACCGAAATCAATGCCCTGCTTGTTTTCCTCTCTGAGGACGTTGCCCTTGGAGCCTGGCTGGGTTAACAGGGGGAGCCTGATATGCTGTGTGTGTGTGTGCTGCATCCAAGGCCTCATCGGGGACGGGATGAAGAGCTGAGCAAGCGACATTCCCCTTTTTCTCCATCAAATTCCTTGTTTTCCCCCAGAGACCCTATTCTGTAAACCCTCAGAAAACTCAGCTTCTGAGATAATTCTGCACAGACCCAGAAAACATCTTGTTTAGAAAACAGCGTCCCAGCCTGCAGCGAATAGCCAAGCCCCCTTCCATTTGTCTGAGAGCAGTGGAGATGGCACAGCTCTGAGCTGACAGCCAGGAGCTGCCTGCCTGCCTTCCCTTCCACTCCATCCCAAGAAAAGCATCCTGCTACTCACCTGGCTGGGCACGAGGGGCTCGGGGAGTGAGAGCCTGTCGGTCCCGGGTGCTGTGATCCCCAACTACAGGAAGACTGGCCCAGCTGAGTTTACTTTTAGGCATGGAGAAGGGGAATTCCCCGTGATGGAGGCCCCAGACAGCCTCTGTGTGGTTTTGATAGGCAGCCAGGCACCACTTAAAGGGCTCTCCTGTGCCATTCCTTCCACGCTGAGGGGCCACTGAGCAGGGTCAGGTATTAGTCAGCAGAAGGGGGGTGCCACGGGGGCTGTGATTCACTTTGAGACTACTGGAGAAGCTGCTTACATCATTATCATCGTTTGATTTCTGAGCGATTTCAACAGGTTTGCAGATAGTGAGGGCTTCTCCCCATGATACCTGCTGCATACTGTGGTGATGCTATAGTGCCACATGCATTTCTGTCCTGTTTTTGCCGATCTCTGGAGCCAAAACGGGAGGATAGCTCTGTCTGGGAGAGCAGGGAAGAGCTGTCTCTGCTGGGGAAGCCAGACAGTGTCAGAACTGCAGGGAGTCCTCAGTGACCATGCACTGAGACGGTCAGAACCAAGGCTGGAGCTGGCCGGTGCTGGAGTAGATGCTGAAGATTTGTGTTTCTGTTTTAGAAGCTGAATTCAGCTTCTGAACCTCATTGTACCTGTGTGCTGTCGGGGCAGGAGCTGGCTTACTGATCTCCCAGTGGTCCTGAAAGCAGAGGGGTGTTCACCAGCACTGTGCTGCTGTGTGCATGCCCATGGGCTTCATTGGTGTTTTCACCAGCTGCTCTATGTCCTTCTGCCTGAGGTCACCAACCCAGGTTGGCCTAGAACGAATTTCATTCTAAAAACAGTGATCGGGACAGGGCTGCTCCCAGAGGCTTGTGGTCCTGCTGGTTCTTCCTCATTCCCTCAGTTCCTCTGTGCTCACAAGAGAGAAAACTCATAGTATCATATTGGGTTGGAAGGGACCTTTAAGATTATCTAGTTCACCTGTAGGTGGGGACACCTCCCTCTAGCCCAGGTTGCTCACAGCCCCATCCAGCCTGGCCTCGACTGCTTCCAGGGAGGGAGCATCCACAACCTTGCTGGGCAACCAGTCTCACCACCACCCACACAGTAAAGAATTTCTCCCTAATGTCTAGTCTCTATCTATCCTCTTCTAGTTTAAAGCTGTTTCCCCTCATCCTGTCACTACAAGCCCTTATGAAAAGTCCCTCCCTGGCTTTCCTGTACATCCCCTACAGGTCCTGGAAGGCCACTGTAGGTTCCCCCCAGAGCCTTCTTTTCTCTGTCCTGGTAGGGGATGTGCTCCAGCCCTCTGATCATCAAACTCACCTGATAGCAAATGTGGCTCACAAGCATGCAAGCGTGGCTGTGAAATCAAGTTTTTGCCTGCTAGGGTTTTAGGTGGGGAAGACTGGGCTCAGTACTTTTAGCTGAGGTTCATTCACATGAGGGCACCATCATTGCTTCTGTGCTCTCCTCCTACCCCGTGTTCCTGCTCATTTCAGTTCAAGACTACTTTCCTTTGGGTTGTCCCTGCTCATCTGGGAACATGTGGATATCCCAGCCTGAGTGGCACTGACCCAGCAGCCGAAGGTGTCCTCCGATAAATCCACCTGTCCTAAATGCTTCTAGGCATTGCAGCTCAAAGAGTGATTGCCTTTTGGACTTCAGCAAAGTTGAGTGAACTTCAGTGAACCCCAGCAAAGACCAACAAACCTAAGTGGACTTAGCAAACCCCAGCGCAGACCTGCAGGTTAACATCCCCTGCTTTCATGGGCTTCCTGTGGCTGTGGAGCTGCTTTTGTGCTTCAAACTCACACGTGCTGAGAGCTCCCAATATTTGCTTGGGTGCTTTAAGCTTTGAGTTATTTGGAATCTCAATTTGCAAGGTTAGCAACCCGCACAAAGGGGATTTTCCCCTCTTCTGCTCTCCCCAGGCCATGGCTCATCCAGTTGCAATGCCTGAGGAGAAGCAGATGTGTCAACACCCAGCATGTCCTGGGAAGCCAGCAAGGCTGGCTGTGTGTGCAGAGCTCGGCCATTCCCCATCCTCTTCTCACCATGGGGAACGCTGCTTCTTCCTCCTTTGGCTTGGGAAGAAGGAAAGCCAGGCCCTGGCTGGGTTTCTCCCTGGGCTGCACTGCATGGGAGGTGGAAGTGTCTTGCTGAAATTGCAGTGTGCGGTGCTGGGCCAGGAACCGAGACCAGCATCTGTAGGTGGTGCACAGACATGGTGTCTCCCAGTGGGCTCTCAGAGCCAAGAGGCTCTATGGTGGCTGCAGGAGCTGACTCAGAGGCAGAGGTCCGGCCCTCTGCACGCAGAACACAAGCTTGCGGGGTTTTTTGGATGTCGCAACTTGTGAAATCTAGCATTGGTTTGCCTGGAAGTGAGCCTTTGCACCCAGTGCTGCTGGTCAGCATGCGCAGCAGACGGGTGCTGGGGTGAGTCCCTGACCCTGGCAGCTGCAGCTCTAAATGCCTGCAGTGTGGGTGGCTGGTGGGTACCTGCCTCTGGACAGTGCCCTGCTCACAGCTCTCCTGCTTTTACCCTTCTCTGTGCCTGTGGGTTTGGGCACTGGCAGCAATCTGCTGGGCTCAGTCCTGTTTGCAGCCCTCCCTCAGAGAGCAGCCTGCTGTGAGGAGCCCCAGGTGTGCTGCTGGCCACAGCGATGTGAAGGCTGAGCGTTTAAATATCTCATGCTTAAATAGGATATTAACTAGGCCCAAGTATTTCCATCAATTCAAATGCTGCTGACTGCTTTCTGCTCCAGCTGCAGCAACAGATGCTGCAAATGGATTGCTGCAACTGTGGGTGCAGGAAGCAGGACAAAGGCTCGTTGGTAGCAGGAGCTGCCCAGAGCTCTTCCAAAGGAGGGTGTTCCTCTGAGGAGGAAATCCCATCCTGCTCTCCCTCCCTGTCCCCAAACACTGTGTGACTCTGGTATCTCATTCTTTTGGCAGCTGGTGCCAGGGAAATTCCTGGCATGGAGAAATGGGATGTGGGGATCAGGTGGGCTTCCTGGGTGGGTGCTGGCAGTGGCACAGCTCCAGCAGGGCTGGAGGAAGCCCTGAGGCTCACACACGGCCCTGTGCTGCTTGGAGCCACTGGGTGATGGAGTGGTTGGTCACAGGGTTTTACAGCAGTCTGTGGGATGGGGGTCCGCCCCTATACATGGAAAGACAAGGCCAAGGGAGGAGTTGGACTCGATGGTCCTTAAGGGTCCCTTCCAACTCAGGGTGTTCTATGAAGTCTCTCTCAGAGGGTAAAATGGTTTTGTGGTTGTTCACCCACGAGAAAAGCATGTTTGTCACAGGGGGTGTTTTACAGGAACACATCAAGGGAACTGCTCAGCGCAGTAACCCCAAACCAAGGCATGTCAGCTTCCGTGGTTTGCCTCTGCATGTTGCTGCTGCTTGACCTCAGCTGGGTTTGAAGCACTGTAATAATGTTGTGTTATTATTCCTAATGCTGCTTTGATATTTTGAAGGTGAGCCTTTCCTCATCAGGCTGTTCTGAGGAAAACGTGGGTATTTAAGACTTTTTGTTCTGACTTGGAAACAATTGAAAGTGCTGGAATTTCCCACTTTTGGAAATTCCAGTTCTTTCCTCCTGGGAGCTGGGGGAAGTGCAAACATAAACTCTTTGGGGGTGTAGACTGCGTGGCATGTGCGTTTCAACTGCTGTTTTGGCAACTTGAAAGCACAGGAAACTGCGTGCGAGGACGGCTGGGTGCCATCGAGCCCGATGTGTATCTCTGGTTTATAAAAGCCCCATCTGCACGAGATCCAGCCCTGACTGCAGCACAGAGGGGAACGGTGCAGAACCTGCCAGGGGCTTTCAGAGGCGCAGGGAGAGCTTTCAGAGGCTCTGGGTGACATCCATGCACTGCTGCAGCCTTGGAGTGGTTCACAGCCCTTTCATGATAAGCGTGGTGAGGCACTGGCACTGGTTGCCTTGAGTGGTGGTGGATGCCCCGTCCCTGGAGGCACCCAAGGTCAGGCTGGATGGGGCTCTGAGCACTGATAGAGCTGTTAGGTGTCCCTATTCATTGCAGGGGAGTTGGATCAGATGACCTTTAAGGGTCTCTTCCAACTCAAATGATTCCATGAACAAACGAACATGTCTCACCCTAAGGTCAGCAACAGTAAGGTTTTATTCATGAGATTTAAAACCATCTTTCTGATATGGATAAATTCCTGGGCTAGTGGCCCATTTGTGTACGCATTTGCATTGAGACAGACAGTAACCCCCCCACACAGTTCCCTCCCCATGTGCCCCCCTCCCGCAATGCAGTGCCGCTCTCCGATGCGAAGTGCGCTGTGCTCCACAGAACTCCCGCACCCCCCAAAGCCCCCAAAGCTGCAGTGACATCCAGGTGTGCACGTGCTGGCTCAGACACGACGTCAAGGCTGGCATGGCTGCCTAGTCGTCCCCCCCACACAGGGCCAGCAGAGCGCTGCGATAGTCACCAGAGGTGTCCTTCTGCAAGGGGACATCTGGCTCAGTGCTCTCTGTCCCTGGATCCCCAGCTAATGGCTCAGCCAGAGAAGGTGCTGAGCCAAAGTGGGGTGCCCCCGTCCGCTTACCTCGATCATATGGTACAGAGATTTGTCAAACAGGTCTATAAACTCTCCCCGAATGTTGAGCAGGTCGATCTCGCTCCGAGAAATCATGATCCGAGTGAGGGTCCTCTCATCTGTGCCGGCACCCTGCGAAGGGGAGCTTGAACAAATAACCCCAAAAACGGGCACGGGAGCCTCTCAGCATACCCAGCACAGCCCAAGTTGGAGGTCATCACTTGGGCATATGCAGGGCTAGCTGCTGGCATGCCATGAGCCTCCTGTGACCCTGCTAATCCAGAATTGGTTTGAGCTCAGCCCTGCTCCCTTGGGGATGGCTGGAGGTCAAACCCCATGGGATGAAATCAGAGTCCCAGAGGGTCCCATAGCCCGGTCCCCTGTGAGAGCCCATCTCTACCTTCATGGACTTGTAGAGCTTGTCAGCAAAGAAGGCTGGCTTGTTCTTCACACTCCGCACTGCAACACAGAAGGGAGAGAAGCTGAGTGCAGGCATAGCCCCATAGGATGCCCTATAAACGTCCCAACCCCACACTGTGCTGTGAGCCCCTCTGCGAGCAGGCAAAGGGGATGCTGCCTGGTGCCCTGCACTGACCGATGGCCACAAAGGCGTCCCTCACGTCTCCTGACATCCGCTTCCTGATGGCGTGCTCCACGTCGTGGTTGGTCATTTTGATGAACTCCTGGAACACTTGGGGTGAGGAGAAGAAAGATCATCACCAAAGTGCTCATCCCAGCCCCAGGAGACCCAAGCCTCAAATGTAGAGGTTTCTGGCAAGCTTCGGTGACCCCAATCAACCACCCTAAATGGGGGGCTGTGCTATCTTCTCCCACTGCCTTGTCCCCATCAGTGTTGGAGACATGAGGGCACCCAACTCATGCCACAGGTGTGATCCAGCCCAGAATGACAAGATCATAGAATCACACAATAGTTAAGGTTCGAAAAGACCACGAAGGTCATCAAGTCCCACCACAGACCCATCACTGCCGTGCCCACTAAACCGTGTCCCTCAGTGCCACATCTCCCCCAGCGGGGAGGAGCGGGGTGGTCCTACCTCTGCGGAGGTGTGGGTAGCTGCGGGTGCAGAGGATGCTGAGGAATCGGGTCTCCAGGGATTCACTGGAGTCATTGCTGGCAACGTCAGCAAGTTTCTACGGGAGGAATTGACAGTGAGGAGGGGGATGGGGGAGGGATGTCAGACAGGTCTTCCTGGATGTGAAGGTTCACAGCTGCACAACCACATGTTATGTCTGAGAAAAGGAGATGTTCTCCAGTTTTTATGAAAAAATGCTTGTCGTTAGGGTATTTTTTTTCCATCTTTTGAGGTGGATGGCCAATAGTCCACAGGGAACTCAGAGCTGCCAGACACAGGAACCCCCAGCCCCAGCCCTGCACCCGCAGGCTGCAGCTCTCAGAAATGTGCACAAGGCTGAGCAGCAATAGGGCAGGCACTCACCAGGGTCTCAGCAACAACCTGGTGGAGAGAAAGAGAGAGACAGGAAGACAACAGGATCAGAAGGTGCTGCACAACCTTTCGCTTTCCTTTGACAAAGTGAGGGAAAGGTATCAAAAGCCCACTAAACGACCTGTCCCCTGCTTCCCCAGGGCTGAGCTGATCTTGGAGCTCCCGCCCCCCAACTCCTCCTCCAGTTTGGCCCCAGGCTGATGGGGACTAAAGACAATGGAGAATGAGCTGGGGCCGGGTGTGAGCAACCCAAATCCGGCACACACCAGCTTGCTCAGAGCAGCTCTGCTTTGCATCAGAACACCACTCGGCGCCGGGACAGCTGCTGCCCAGCTGCAATCCCTGTGCTCCTCATCCCTGGCTCTCTCTTTCTCCGCAGCAACAGCAGCAGCAGCTCATGCAGAAGCGAAGCACCCGCTCCCTCTGCTGGCAGCAGCTCCGCTGTCCCCATGTTCATGGCATGCACTGGGGCGGGACAGGGATGCGAGGTTGGGGAGAGGTGTCCCAAGGAGCTCTGTAGTCCCAAGGAGCGATGCCTGCCCCAGGAAGAGGCCCCTCCCTATCCTTCACCACATGCCAAAGGAAGCCAAAGGGAAGGAAAGGAAGAGAAGCGCTCTGCCCCATCCTGCAGAGTGAGAATGCAGCCCCAGGGAGCAGGACAGTGCAGGGCATGCACCCATCAAACTCTCCATCATCTTTGGAGAAGACTTGACTTGAAAGAACAGGAGCCCTGGGTGCTCAGCCTGAGGGTCAGAGCCCTCCTCAGACCAGGAGCTGGGCCAAGTGTTGGGCCCAGCATTCCAATTCTTCTCTCCCAGCCTTCCCCATCTGGTCTTGACTCATCACCACACAGTGAAGACGAGGGAATGGTTTGGGGTGGCATCCTAAACAACGGTGAGGTGCAAAGCAGCGTAAGCTTCGTGGCTTCCCCATGCACAAGGCAAAGAGGTGAGGGCTTCCTGCAGGCCAACCCAAAGCTGCTTTTGGAGCTGAGGATCCACACTTCAGTATTGCTGGGTTGTGGGATCCCAAAGCAGCCACTCTGCACAAGGAACAGTGCAGCTCTGCCTGGGCATTCCCTGGGGCTGCTGCATGTGCATGGAGTGGCATCACCCAGGGTGTTAGGCAGGGCTGCAGAAGTCTGTCCTGAGAGATGATGTCCCCTCACTTGGCATTTCTCCCTGCAGCTTGCAAAGACCCAACCCCAGCACCACGTAGTGCCCTGAGGATGCAATGCCCTCGATCCTATACAGCTTGTAAGGTTCTCACCTTAGCATCTTCGTGTGCCTGCGTGAGGTTTGCTGGTCCCTCATCGCGGTTGCCCTGTGGTTCAATACAAAAATCGTGGAGATCTGGGGAAGTCCCAGGTGAGGGGAAGGACAGACAGGGCACTCCCAGCCCACAGCCACCTCCCCACAACCCACAGCAGAATCATGCCCTGCACGAGAGCTGCCCATACCAGAGCCAGGGAGACGAGGATCCTCTTGAAGTGCCCCGATGTGTCAGAACTCAGGTCATCCTCCAGGCTCTTGTGGTAGGCTGAGGGTAAAGGGGACAGCTGAGCCCTGCCACCCACCAGCACCCGCTGTCCCCGTCACCCACCCATGGGGTCTCTTTGTGCCTGGGGTTGGTGGTGGTCATCCTCCAGATGCCTCCATGGCTGGAGGTGGGGAGCAGCCCAGCAGCTCTGCTGGGACCACAGAGCTGTCTGCTTTAAACCAGAGGGCTCTGGGGCAGAAGGGGCTGTGGACTGAACCTAACTCTTGCTGCTCTTGTTCCCTAAGGAGTTGGGGGCTTGGGTGGAAGGCAGACAAATGCATGGCCTTCCATGCTCCCTGCACTCCCTCCCATCCCATACCCTGCTGGTATGCCTCGTTGATCGCTGCGATCTCCTGGTTGTTCCGCGTGGCCATGATCTCGATGAGGGTGCTCTCGTCCGTGCCAGCCCCCTGCAAGAGAGCATCCCTCAATGCCACGCCTTCATCCTGGCCATGCTGCAATACCTGCACTGTTTGTGTATGTGGAAGCTGATGGCATCACTCTGGCACCAACCTCCACTGCCTTCCTCAGCTGCTTGGCATCATACTGCGCCGGTGTCAGCATGAGCCCGAGGATCAGCTTGGCCAGGCTGCCTGACAGCTCTGATTTCAGGTCTGCCATCAGGTCCTGCAAAAGCAATGGGATGTTTGGTGTGCCAGCTCCTTCCACACGTACAGCCCAATGCAGCAGCAGGGAGAAAAGTGTGGAGGAGGGAAGGTGGCAGCTGGGAAGGCCCAAGCAGGATTTCTTGTGGCGAGGGAATGCTATTGAGGAGGGAAGGACACAGGTAGAGCAATGGATCAAGATGGGAGAAGCCAGTGGTACCCTGCCATAGTGAGCCTTGTACGCCTTCAGAATCTGCTGCCTCTGAGCGTTGCTCCTCTGTGTGAGCACCTCAATGATGGCCCCTTCATCTGTGCCTGCAAGGACAGCAGCAATGTGGCTGAGAGGCTCCAGTGGTCCAATAGAGCCATGCACATTGTTACCCCCTGCAAGCTGGTGCAAGGGGAGTGGGAGCTTACATAGCTACAAAGCTCATACTTTATTCCCCCAGGGCTATTCTGCAGCCCTGCATGGGTTGTCTGCCCTGTGATCTGTCGGGGAGCATGTCCCCGCGGGGTCAGCATGGGGCTGGGTGCACTTACCCAGGCCCTTCATCGCCTTCCGCAGCACCTGCGCGTCACCGTCGTCGTTGAAGCTGCCTGCAGGCTGCACGGTTCCTCGCAGCTGTGGAGACACAGAGTGTGTGGATTCGCCCCAAGGCAGCAGGATGGGAGGAAGGAGGGATGGAGGGAGGGACGGTGCCACCCAGCAAGCCCATGCCAAAGCAGGTGGTGGGTTAGTGCGAGCACCTGGAGCTGGGTGAGGATGTCCCCAGTACTGTCACCCCTTCCATCTGAGGGCAAACCATAGCCAGGCAGCAGAGAGAGGGGAGCAGGTGGCAGGCAGCCCCCCGTGTCTCCGTGTGCTGCTTGGTGTCATCCCCTAGCACTCAGACCCCATCAGCTGAGAGCCAGGAGAAGGGCATGGAAAGGAATCGTGCCCTGTGTCCTTACACAACTCCCAGCACAGCACCGGGACTCCCAGCCCTCCGGGCATCAATCTGCCCATCCAAAAGCACTGTCCCCTAGGTACCTCCGGCCACATGCAGGTCCCACCGACTATGCCCTGGATACCCTTCCTTTGGGATAAGTGCCCCAGGGCTGTGCGGGCTGCATCACACAGACATGCAGGAGCTGCTGCCTCAGTGAGAGAGGCTTCTGAAAGAGGGGTTAGTGGGGCCAGGACCAGCTATCCCTGCAGGGTGACACTGATCTGACCTTGTGCCCAAAAACCAAAGAGCCAAAAGAGTTGAAAGAAGGCACACAGCAAGAGGTAGAGAGGGGACACGGGGTTGTGTCCCGTGACAGAAGAGAGCAGGCGGTTCCCAAGCTGGCGGCGAGCAGAGGAGGCTAAGGGTGGGGGGCTGAGGGTGCTGACCTCCACTGTGGCCACCGCGCTAAGCTCCCACATCCGATAGGCCACCTGCGCTGCCTCGGGGAAGAACTCACCTGCAGCACTGCAAGGGGATGGCAAGGACAGGCAGACTGTGAGTTACACCCTGCCCTGCAGCCGCCCCGTCCTGCACATCCCCAAGGTTCCACAGATGCCATGCACTGGGCATGGGGCAAATGGAAGGGACTGTGGCATCGTTGGTGGCAGTGTTAAGGGACCACAGGGTCACCAGACCCAGCTGGGTGCTCCGCAGGGAACCAAACCATAGGTTTGTACCCAGCCCCAGGGGGACAAGGATGGATGGAAAAGGGGGTGACAGGTGTTCTTACTCATCATCCCCTCCACACAGCTTCAGCAGAGCCTTCTTGTACTCTCCAGAGGTGTCCTCCTGGAAGGATGGGTAGAGATGGAGGATGGTCCATGGCAGGGACGCACCGTGGTCACAGGATGGTGCCATAGAAATGGCACAGGGAGAAGGACTCCCTGAGCTGTCCGCTCAAGCTGAAGGCCTGGCACCTGGGCTGCCCCATGCCCAGCACTGGGAGGAAGGCAGCACTGGGAGAGTGGGACCCCCCAGCCCTCACCTTTATCATGTTGTGAAGAGATTTCTCATACTTGGTCCTGAACACCTCCCGGATGTCCAGCATGTCAATCTCGCTGCGTGACACCATGATGCGGATCAGTGTGTTGTCCCTTGTGCCCATCCCCTGCAATGGAGCATCCCTTGTGTCAAGCCCTGGAACTGCAAACCCACTCAGACTGGGAAGGATGCTTGGATTTGGGACTTTCTTCCGTCCCAGGTCTGGGTGGGAGAGTCCTCTGGAGGGAAAAGCTGGGATGCAAGGACGTAAGTCCTGGCTTCACAGCCACTCATTGGCATGGTGAGGGGAGATTTCCTTGGGCTGGGGTGATGCACACACCTTCATGGCTTTGTAGAGCCTTTCAGCAAAATACTCTGCTGTGCTTCTGACGCACTTCACTGCAGGGGGAAATGGACAAAGTGGGGGGGGGACAATGGCAGCCTGCCCTGCACAGCCACCCCCCCCCCCGCCCTTGACCTCACTGATCCTTGTGCTGCACCATGCAGCCCCAGCAATGCCACCCACCCACACCACCGTACCCACTGCCAGCATCAGCTTCTCGAAGTCACCAGAGAGCTCTCCCCGGATGCTCCTCTCGATTGGCTTCCCCGAAATCTTCAGGTATTCATCAAAGACTGTTATGAGAGTAGAGTGTTGGATGCTGAGCCCTTCTGGGGCTATCAGGAGTGGAGCAGCATCCCTTTGAGGCATTAGCCACTCTGTGGGTAGGGTGCTCCAGTGGCTTGGGTGTCCCCATTCCTCCTGTGGGTCAGCCCAGTCCCTTCTGGGGCATTCAGGATGCTCCAGTAGAAGATAGATCCCACAGAACCATGCAGGTGGCCTTGGCAGGAGGTGCCTAAGCCCTGTAGGTGCTCACCCATACGGAGGTGCTGCTTGCTCCTCCGGCCCAGGATGTAGATGAACTGAGCTTCATCAGTGCCCCACTTCAGCTCACCAGCTTCCAGCAGGTCCTTATGAAATGGGGAAGGGGGCAGAGAGCCTGAATCAGAGTGCTGCTTGCACCCTTTCCAGCCCCAGGTCTGGCTCATCCCGATGCCACCCTACTCAGATGCCACTCATGAGCCTCACCTTGGCGTCCTGCTCCACCAAGTCCTCGCTTACCACATCGTCCTCCTCCCTGGCGCCCTGTGGGGTGGCCATGGGCTCAGCCCTGCTGGGTGAGGCACCCACTGCCAGCTGAGGATGGACAGACAGACAGACATACCTGGAGCAGGACAACAAGCATCTTCTTGAAGTGGCCCGATGTGTCCCCAACGATGTCAGCCTCCAGGTCCCTCTCATATGCTAATGGAAGATGAAAAATTCAGAGCTGGGGGAGCTGAGATCCCCTTAACTCTGACCCCGGCCTTCCTCAGCCCTCACCATCCTTGTAGGCAGCCACCAGGTCATGGATCTCCTGGTTGGTGCGGGAGGCCAGGATCTCGATGAGGCACTTCTCATCTGTGCCAGCGCCCTTCGAGCAAAGACACACAGCCCTGTGAGCAGCAGGAAGAGCCAGGGGCATCCTCAAAGGGCTCCCAGAGGCTGCCCAGCCCTTACTGCGATGGCATCTTTGATCTCCTTGGCATCACTGTAAGGTGGAGGCCGCATCAGGCTCACGATCAGCCGCTCAAACTTGCCTGTCAGCTCGTACTTGAGGTCTGCAATGAGGTCCTGGGGGATGATGAGGAAGGGGCTGAGATGCCTCTGACCTCACATCATCCCCTGAGGGTGCAGGAAGCAGTATTTAGAGTTTGGATAGGGGCTCATTTCTGCTGTTACCTTCCCATATTGGGACTTGTAGGCTTGGCAGATCTCCACGCGCTGCTTGTTGCTCCGGGATGTGATGAGGTCAAGGATGGCATCCTTATCGCTGCCTGTGGGGAGAGTCAGGCAGTCATGTCTAGCCCCATGGCTGGGTCCCACCCCTCTCTGGGCTCACCATCACCATCCCACCATGCCCAAAGCTGCTGCTGGCCTGGGACAGGAGGAGAAGCAGAGCCATGGGGAGGAAGGGGAGAGGGAGCTGGGAGCAATCCTGGAATGCTGCTGAACCAAGCAGCTGGAAGGGATGCGATGCGGGGTGCCCAGCATGCAGTTGGCAACCAAAGGACATGGGGACATCAGGGTTGTCCTGGGGTGACACAGCCTCGAGGAGCATCCATACCAAATCCCTTCATGGCATTGTACAAGGCGTCTGCATCCTGGCTGGCATTGAAATCTGGGAAATCCTTCACAGAGCCCCTGTAAACCTGGGAGGGAGGAAGCAAGGAGATGCAGAGGGAGGGCAGCCCCTGCCCTGTGCTGCAGCAGGAGGGGAAAAGGAACTGAAGGCTGAGGGACAGCAGAGTGAGCCTGGCTCTTGCCTGGAGCTGGGAGAGCTGAGCTCAGCTCAAACCCAAACACTGTTCTTCTTTCCAGTTGCTTCCTTTCCTGTTTGCTCTCTATGCTGCATAAATTGTTTGTGTCTCATGTCCCTGCAGGCCGTGACCTTCCCACTTGTATTTTGCTGGCACCACTCTCCGTTTGCCCAAGGTTAAGCTGAACACAGCCCTCCCTAACCCAGGTGTTCAAATGAGCAGCCCCGCTGGCTCTCCTGGGGGCTGCTCAGGAGGTTTGGGCAGCTGAAAGGGGAGGCTCCATGGAGACCCCTGTATGCAGGGACCTCTGCAAGGCAGCAGGGCTTCAGGAAATTAACAGTCCAGACTCAAAGCAAACAAAAGGAAGTCATTTTCTCTGCCTCCTGTTGTGAGTTGAGAAGCCCTCCAGATGCTGAGGATGCCCACGCCCTGCATGGAGTCTTAAGTGATGAGGCAGGGACTGGGAAGAGCAGGGGCTGGGGTTTCTGTCCCCAGGTGAACTTTGGCTGGGGTCAGTCACCCCAGCAGAGCTCAGACCCCACACATTGTCAGCACAAGCCTGGGGTGGAAGCAGATCTGAAACCTACACAATGCTGTGGTATAAGGAACTGGACACATCCCTGCTGTGGGAAGAGCCGAGCAGTGGAATTCCTGTTGCAGTTTCATAGGGGAAAGGGACTGGGGCCGGGGACCAAAGCTTGCAGAGAGGAGATGCTTTCCCACAGGGAGGCGTGCAGGCATGGGTGCAGATCGTGTTGCAGCTGATTCATCCGAGAGCTGCATTTAGCCCCGCTTCCCGGCAGCTCCAGACTCTGCTGCTGCCAGCACACACACAGGACATTGACAAGGAGCTGGCGGGGAAGGGGAGGTGCCCAGAGGCAGCAGGAGGGGACAAGGGTGGCTGGAGGGGTGCTGGGATCTCATGGGTGGGTTACATGGAGCTGGCGAGTGAGGCTGGCACCTCGCTGAGGTGGGGGTCAGGGAAACTGAGGCAGGCGGTCAATGCATCACCCCTGCTCCCTGCAGGGCCCCAAGGAGGTGCAGAACATCGCTGGGGAGGGAAGCAACATCCATCCCGCTGTGCCCCCCTCCCCCACCTCCAGGTCCTCTGTCCCCCTGCTCCAGCAGCTCGGGGCCCCCCACCTCCCCTCCTCCAGCCTCTGACTCATCTCAGAGCTAAAAATAAGCCAGGCTGGGGCTGGTGGGGCGGAGGCAAAATTCCCAGCGTGTCTCCGCTCCCACCCGCAGCAGCTGCATGGGCTCTGGACCACCGATGCTCACATGTGCTGTGCCTCAGTTTTCCAGCTCAGAAGCAATCACTAAGTGAGATGTTGTGGTATGCTGGGCTTGAGGCAATAACTGTGTGTTTTCTAAAGGGAATGGCCAGCAGCAGAGCAGCCAGCCGCTTCTCTCCCCCATCCCACTGTGTTCCCAAAGGGATTTTTGCCCCTGGCTGCCCTCATCTCCTCCCACCACCATTACCCCTGTCTGTGGGTGTTTCCTGGAGAGATGAATGCACACAGACCCTGCACCATGCAGCTGCTGTCCCAGCCCTGGGGACAGCACTCACATTGCTCCCCAGAACCCATCCCACCCAAGCACCCAACTTGGTGCAGTCACCATACCTTTCCTTTGGGTGCCATGGCTTCCCCAGCTGGGAATCACAGGGGTGGGGGCACGGAGGAGCTGCAAGAGGGAGCAGAAAAGCAGATGTGAGCCAAAGCATCCTCTGGCATCCTGCAACCATCTCTCAGTACAGACAGCTGGGTGTCCCCTGTCCCCTCTAGGGCTCTGCAGAGTGACCATGGGGTGACCACAGCTGAGCTCCTTTGCCACCTGGCAGCAAGACAGGAGCAGTGGAGATGATGCGTGCCTGCACAGCTTCCTGCTGCTGCAGAAAGAAGCCGGGAGGGGAAGAAAATGCTGAATATGTGGAAATGGGCTGAGCATCCTCTGGGGAGCACACTGCAGTGCTGACCCCACCTCCTCACCATGCCCTGTGATGCTCCCATGCTGCTGGTTTGCCATCGTGCATCCCAGTGGCTGCAGGGATGTCTGGGGAATCCCCCGCTGTGGTATGGGGCCAGGCAGCACATGGGTTTCTGCACACCAAATCAGCACTGCCATCAGCCCAGTGCAGAGCAGAGCTCAGGAAACCCAGGCGAGTTTCTGGGGTTTCTAGGGTAACTTGTGTCTTGTTTTCTAACAGTCAGCACCATTTATAGCTTCAGGCTGTCTTGATGTAAGCTTTCCCCACCCCCACGGAGAAAGTCCCCGGGCAACTCTGAGAAAGCTGCCGGAGGGAGAAGAACAGCTGGAAAATGGAGGGCTCCCTGAGCACCATCTGAGCCTCTGCGCCCAGAGCCGTTCCCATCACGCTCCGCCAGAGCCGGCCTCCCTCAGCGACACGTTGCACAGAAGCACAAGACACAGCCCGGCCTCTCCTGGACTCCAGCCGGGCAGCAAGCAAAGGGAAAGCACACAAATTCACCCTGCTTCACCCCACATCTCTGTAAGGGCAGACAGCAGAGGAAGGAGGGGCCCTGCCTGTGCCGCAGGGCACCTTCTGGCACCGAACATTTCCGCAAGCATCCTCCCCAGGGCAGATAGTCTTGCAGAAAAGCTCAGCTGCTTCCTTCTCTTTTCAGCCCCAGCATCGCAGCAGGGCTGCAGTGTGCCACTGAGTGCCAGGGATCCCAGCCCTCAGCCTGTGCATCTTTCCAGTGCTTTTCAGAACCCACTGTGTCGTGGGGGATGTGGGCTTCATCCCCTCCGGGCACAGAGGAAGCCCTGCAGCACTGTGCTCCCTCCTGCACGCAGCAGATGGGATGAGGCTGCCCCACTCATCACAGCAGTGAGTGCCGTGCCACACCCAGTGCCTGCAGTGTGCCTCTTGTCCCCCATTACAGGGCTCACCGTGGGGCTAACACCTCTCTGGGAACCCAGAGATTGGCCCCAGCTCTTAACCAAGTGACTGAAGCTCCGTGCAGCCCCCAACCCAACCTGATGGAGAGCTCCGTGCCCCTGGGCAAAAAGTGCTGCAGGCAGCCCTAAAGGATGCACACACCCCATCCGTGCCATCCGCATCACTCCTGCTTCCCTGCTGCTCTCAGCGCTTTGCAAACCCTTGCCAAAAATACTCTTTCCCCCATCGAGGAAAGGGGAAGGGGGGGGGAGGGGTCCCCGAGGTCCCCTGCCCCACCCTAGAGCCAGAAGTCCCCTGCACTGAGGTGCGTTTGGGGCACATTGGTAATGAAATAAATGGGATTTCCCCCCGTGGAGGGCAGGTGTGCCTGTGCCGGGGCACGGCGATGGGTGTTTGTGCGGCACAGAGTGCACAAAGCCACATCCCCAGCGCCGGACACACCCATGGGCCCTGGCCCCGCTGCAACGTCCGTTCCCTCTACAAGTACCCCCAAACCCCTCCATCCCTACAGCAGCGCAGCCCCAGCTTTTGTTAGAAAGGAATGACTTTGCAAATAGTGTTAACAAAAAATAAATAGAAGAAAAAAAAAAAAGAGAGAAAAAAAGGGGCTGGTTGCCAGCCTCTCCTCCCCCCCCCCTCTCCTCTGCTCTCATCCCTCACCCCTCGGCACCGCTTCCCCCTCCCTCCCCTCTCCCTTTGCACTGCACCGTGCTGCCTTTGCTTTGCACGCCCCTTGCACACTCACCACGCGGCCGAGGCCTGTTGGGCAGCGGAGCAGCCAGGCGCTGCGGGCGTTCTGGTGGCCGTGTGCCCGTCCTTGCTGTGCAGCTGTTCCTTCCCTCCTGACAACGTCACCGCTGCCGGCCCCAATCCCCGCCTGCCGCGGCTCTGGGGTCAGAGCTGTGCTCCCACCCTCCCCACCCCAATCCGTGATTTTGAATGAGCGTTATGTAGGGGGGGACGCGGTGCTGCCCGTCCTTGCCATGGCTTGGGGATGGGGACGGGAGACCCCCATGGGGTGTGAGGCTGTGGGGTTGCGGGGGGGTTACAGGGATAGTGTTTCAGCTGTGGAGGTGCCATTGCTGCCACTTTGCAGGGTAACACCAGGGTGTCCCACTGCTTGCTCCTTCTGCAGGGCATGTCCACCTGCAGTGCTCAGCCCCCTCCTGCACAGAGCAGGCAGCACCCGTCCCTCTGCCAAACCCTCTGATGCCCTCTGCCAAAGCCAAGGGAAGCTTTTCCCCCCTTCTGCTAGCGGAAGATGCTGAGCAAGCTGCAAGATGCTGAGCTGTATGCTGCAGGCAGGAGCTGGGTGCTGCAGGAGAGCCGCTCTGTCCCCCTGCAAACACAGAGCAAAGACCTTGCAGCAAAGCCATGGGTGGAGCTGCAGGCTGAGCATCCACACCGTGCTCCTTTTCTGAGCCCCCACCACCACCTTTCCCCAACCAGCACAGGGCTGCAGTGGTGTCCCTGCTGTGACAGCAGCACAAGGAAAGCTGGGACACTTCAGGATGCATGGTGCTGACCTCTAACCCTTGGCATCCCACGGGCTCTAGCACTGACCCCAGGTGGGCTGTGATATGCCCCATGGCCAGCACGGGACAGGGCAGCCCACAGGGAACCACAGGCACCCTATTGTCAGGGGCTCCTCATGCTGCTCCCCCCTGACCCTGTTGTTCCCCCTCCAGGGCAGTGTTCCCTGGGGAAGGCGTTGGTGGCTGGAGACCTCGCTCATGTGAGGCTGCGTGGGTGACAAATGTGGCTTTGTTCAGCCTATGCTGTGCTGCTGGACGATGGCCCTGCTCTCCTCCCGGTGCCATGCTGTGCTCAGTGCCCCAGAGGTGCTCAGGGGGTGCACCAGGGATGTGGGTCTTAGAGCATGCCCCTGTGCTTCGGATGCTCTGTGTCCTTCCTTGCTTTATCCCCTCCCTGCTGAAGTCCCCTTCTGATGCAGGTCTCACTGCCTGAGTACAGCTCCAGGGCTCAGCTGGTATAAGCACCCCGCAAATCTGGATGGGTGCTGCTGCTGCAGGGACCTTGGAAAGGGAGAGGGAGGGAAGGGCTTCCACCTGCCCCACCAGCTTTGAAACAACAGGAACCCCTCACTGACATCCCTGAGCCCATTAGTATTGTGTGCTCGTGTGTATGGTTTGGAAGGCATTATGGGAAAAATATTTCTGCATAGATTTCCCATTGTACTGCCAGAGCGGTGGTCGGCGGAGGGCAGGGGTGGTGGGCAGAGGGAGGGTCAGGGTGTTCCCAAAGGGATTTAAGCACAAGGAGTGAGCACAGATGCTGCTGGGGCTGTCCGAGGCTCACTTTGCAGCTGGAGAAGTTTGCCTCAAGGATTGCCAGGGTGAGTAGTTGGTCTTACCAGGAAGATCTTTTAGGTTTTGATAACCTTCTGATGAAAACAAAATGGTCAGGGAAAAGTGGTCTGAGTGGGATTGGTGGTGTGCAATGGGGAAATGCAGCTGGGAATGGGGTGGGAAGGCAGGCAGCCATGTGCTGCTGGGTGTTCAGCTGAGCTCATGGCCCTTGAAGAGCAGATGATGGGACCAAAGTCCATGTATGTTGTAGCATTGCAGGGATGTGAAAGCACAATGTCCCTTGCTGTGCTCCTGGGAGCTCCCAGGGGAAGGAACGCAGATTCCAGCATCTCATCTCCCAACATGTTGATGTCCACCAGTGTGGGGCTGCTGTAGGGCTGACATCCTTTCTGGTGTAGTTAGCAAGCCACAGAAACACTGTGCAGGCTCATGTTCCCCTACATGAGCTGCCATGGTGTGGTTATGGTGCAGTGGGAGCATTCCTGTGGCAGCCAGGGGTGCCCCCGTGTGCTCTCTGAGGCCACCCCTGATGCTGCATCCTCACGCTGCTGTCCTTTGCTGTCCTGCAGATGCCATGCTGGGGCTGCCTGCTTTCCACCTGGACACTGCTGTCCCGCAGGAAGCAAACCCCGGGCGGCTCGGTGCCCTCCAGCCTCCGCCGCTGCCTCTCCCCCTCTGATCTGGTTGCTCTGGGAGTGGGCAGCACGCTGGGGGCTGGTGTCTATGTGCTGGTGGGGGATGTGGCTAAGACCACGTCTGGCCCCAGTGTCGTTGTTTCTTTCCTGATAGCAGCTGTTGTGTCCATCCTGGCTGGGTTGTGCTACGCCGAGTTCGGGGCGCGTGTGCCCATGGCTGGCTCTGCTTATCTCTACTGCTATGTGACAGTGGGAGAGCTGTGGGCGTTTGTCGCTGGGTGGAATCTGCTGCTGTCCTATGTCATTGGTATAGTGCACTTCTGACCCTTCCAGTCCTTGGTGGCTGTGGGTTTGCCTGGCTCCATTGGGAGCATCCCCAACAATGTCCAAGCCAACGCCATCACCTCTGCCCAGGTACTGCCAGTGTCGCTCGAGCCTGGAGTGCTACCTTGGATGAGCTCCTCGGCAAGAGGATGGGCAGGTTTTTGGATGCCCATGCCCCCATCAACTCGGCAGGGCTGGCGGAGCACCCTGATGTCCTTGCTGCATGCCTGGTGGTGCTGCTGGCAGGTAGTATGCTTGACTCACACCCCCCATAGTGCAGGAGGATCTCACTGCTGTCTCTCATTTCCACCATCCCTAGTGATGTCTGCCGTGGTGTCACCCCAAGGGCACAGACAGCTTTGTGCTCTTCTCCCCAGGGCTGCTTTCCTTTGGAGTGAAGGAGTCTACCACTGTCAACAAAGCTTTCACTGCCCTAAATGTGCTCGTCCTTCTCTTCGTCACAGCCAGTGGATTCATCAAGGGTGACCTGAGCAACTGGCAGCTGCAGGGGGAGGACCTGCCCTGGGCAGCCCACAGGGCTGGGTATGAGTGGCTCTGCTCACCCTGTGCTACCTTCATAGGGGTGTGGATGGATGGTTGGGCCCCTAAAGCTCTATCCTAGGAGATCCCACTTTCCCCTTCATTTCTCCGTGCCTTATTGACAATGTGCCTCAGAGCTGAAGTGCTGAAGTCCCATCCTGGGACCCCTTTGTGCAGTCTGATTCTTCCTCCTCTTCTTCCTCACAGCAACCAGTCCATGGCTGACAACACAACCAGTGCCTTTGGGATGGGAGGCTTCATGCCATATGGTTTCACTGGGACCTTGGCTGGAGCTGCGACCTGTTTCTATGCTTTTGTTGGGTTTGACTGTATTGCTACCACAGGTGAGCCAGGGGAGATAAAAATGTGATCTCCACTGTGGTGGTGAATCTCACGCAACCACGAGAATGCTGCAGATCCACTCCCCAGCCTCACCTTGTCCTCCCCAGGGGAAGAAGTAAGGGACCCACAGAGATCCATCCCCATGGGCATCATCCTTTCCCTCCTCATCTGCTTTGCGGTGTACTTTGGCGTGTCCGCCGCACTCACCCTGATGATGCCCTACCACCTCCTGGACACCACCAGCCCCTTCCCGGTGGCTTTTGACTATGTTGGCTGGGGCAGTGCAAAGCATGCTGTGGCTGTAGGCTCCCTGTGTGCCCTCATCACCAGGTGAGTGGGTGTCCTGGTGTGCACAGGTGACCTGTGGACACCACATCTGTGATGCTGGCCCTCATCTGATGGTAAGGGAGGTGACAGCCATGCCAGTGTGGTCTTGAAGAGGTCATGGATGGTACAGAAGAATGGGAGCACCCTTGAGTGCAGGGTGGCACCTCCTGAGTGCCCTTTTCTCCCCTCTCTGCAGCCTCCTGGGCTCCATGTTCCCCATGCCAAGGATCCTGTATGCTATGGCTCAAGATGGGCTCCTCTTCAGTCCTCTGGCCAAAGTCAGCCGCCGTCAGTGCCCGGTGGTGGCCACACTGGTGTCTGGAGCAGTGGCAGGTGGGCAAGCAGCTGGGCTAGCTGCTATCTACCAAGATTGTTTTCATTCAGCAGAGCCCCTGTAGCTTGCCTATGGGTATTTGAGCAACATCTGAGGGTAAAACACATGGGGGGAAACAAGCAGAACCAGGAACCCTAAAGTAACATGTTGTGAAGTAGCTATGGAGAGTCTCTTGGAGACTCAGAAAGGGGTCTGTCAAAGGCTGGTGCTGTGCCCAGGGACCGAAGCACCCTCAGCTATGGGTGCTTGAATTGCTGCAGCAGTGGCACAGGGAGAGCATGGCCCACGGTGTGCTCCTCATCCCTGCAGCTCTCCTGGCTCTCCTCCTCGACTTGAAGGCCCTGGTGGACACCATGTCCCTCGGCACGCTGCTGGCCTACTCACTGGTGGCTGGCTGCGTGCTCCTGCTCAGGTGTGGCTGCAGGGTGGGTGGGGGGTGATGGGGGCACGCAGCATCACTGCCTGATCCTGAACATCCGCACAGGTACCGCCCTGAGCCCTGCAGCCACGATGTTCCTGCAAAGAAGGTCCCGGTGGCACAGCCCTGGTGGCACGCTGTGCTGTGGCCACCCCCCCGTCCCACCCCACGCTCCTACACCGTGGTGTCCTGGGCTCTGGTGGCCATCGGTATGCGTGGGGGATGTAAGGAAGCTGGCGTGGGTGGACCCACGGCGGGGCGGGCAGGATCACACCCCGCAGCCTTGCTGAGCTCCCTCCTGCCCTCTCCTGGAGCCTTACTCCCTCTTTTTGCTTTTCATGCTAAAAGCTAAACAGACAGCCCCGAGCTGTCAGCTCCCACCCCGGCTCCGTGTCCCTTGTCACCCCAGGGAGCTGCTCTTAGGGCACTGCCCCGTATCCCCACAGCTGCACTGCTCGGCGCCGTCAGTGGAGTGAGTGGTGCTGCATTGCCCTGCCTGCATGCCCGTGGGTCCGGCTGCAGGGCTGCCCTGGTTCTGCTGCTGCTGGGGATCCTAGTGGCTGCTCTCATTGTCTGGAGGCAGCCTCAGAGCCAGGAGAGAGCGTCCTTCATGGTGAGCAAAGTGGCTTTGGGGACCTCCTCTAGAGAAAGGGACCTGGGGGATGGAGCATCTGCAACACCTCCTGCCCCAGTGCAGCACCCATTGGCCAAACCACCCCATGAGCAGGGCCTGTGTGGCAGCACCCCTCTCAGCCCCATATCCCAGCGGTGGGGTTGGGCTTCCCCTTGCCACAGAGACAGCGGAAAGAGCCCAGATGGGCTGCAGCTCCCCCCCAAGGGGTGCAGGGTGACCCCATGATCTGGTGGATGCAGGTTCCCTGCCTGCCCTTCCTGCCACTGCTCAGCATCGCTGCCAACAGCTGCCTGATGGCACGGCTGGGTGCGGCCGCCTGGCTGCGGTACCTGCTCTGGATGGCCCTTGGTAAGCCCCGAGCCCAACTTCGCTCTGCTGGTGGGGGGTGGGGGGGTGGAAAGATGCCTGCTCTGATAGGAAAGGGCAATGGGAGCCCCCAGACCTCTGATTCATGGCCCAAAGGGTTTGGAGGAGAGGGCAGAGAGCCCCCCCACTCTATTCTGCCCACTCCCAGGTTTCCTCATTTACTTTGGCTATGGGATCTGGCACAGTGCTGAGAACCACCAGCCCCAGGAGCTGCAGGGGGACAGAGCTGGGGATGCAGTGCCCATGTGCCTGGGGAGGGCTGGAGGGGATGGCCCGGTCCCCAGTGCCTGGCTCCATCCACCCCGTGTGCAGGGAGCTGCAGTTCCTGAGCAGCCCCAACCCTCAAGGCAAGCCCCTGCCAAAGGAGCTTTGATTGGAGAGGATAAAGCAGTCAAGTTTTTGTGCTGGTTTTGTTATTTTTCTGCCTCCCTACCAGTCCCCCAAAATACTGCCACAGGTTCTCAAAGCTGCTGCTTCTCGTCGACTTGTCATTGTTACAGCCAGTAGCACGTTGGCCTGGTGCACAACTCATATACACGCACACAAAAGCACACACTGACACCTGCACCCCAGCTACACAACCCCAGGGAGGGGACAGACCGATGGCAGCCTCTAGAGAGGTGACTGCTCCACCACACCTGTGTGTGCCCAGGGGAAAGTGCTGTGTGCATCCAGCCCATACTCGTGTCCACCCATGTGCGGTGGCCCCGCAGCCCTGCTGGTGTCCCCTGGGTGGGAGCAGGGGGATGTGACCTCCTGGCATCCATCCTGTGGGAGGATGCTCTGCTCCCAGATGTGCACCTCTACTCAGCATTGGATGAGAAGATGAGGGTGGTGGTGCCAGCTGATGGCAGCAGAGACAGGCAGGGCTCAGCTGTAGCGTGGCAGTGAGCAGAGTATGACCCGGACTGTGGGAAAAGTCCCTGGGACCTGATGTTGGAGATGGAGGAGGCAGCAGGGAGCTCTGCCCGCCTGCCCCAGGGAATGGGACCAACACATCCCATGCCCACTCCACCTCCAGGCAGTACTGATGCTGGATACTCTCGGAGCCAAGCGCTAGGTCAGATCCAACCCCCATGCATGTCTGTGTGTTCCAGCTGACCCCGTTCATCCCCAGAAAAGGGGTGTGGGGATAGCACGGTGCGGGCCCCCCTGCAGCAGAGGCCAGGGAAAGGCAGGCACAGGTGTCCTGGGAAGTGCTCCATTGGACAGGGCCACCATGGGGACCTGGTCACCCTGAGGGCCAGCCCTGGAGGGCGAGGGCACTTGCAGCCATGCCACCCCCTGGGCTGTGTGCTACGTGGCAATGAGGGGCACATCACCAGCAGCAATGGGGAAGGGGAGGCCATCCCCCCCATTGAGCACACGGTACAGCAGCTCCTCCTTCTCCCGGTGAGCCTGCTCTCGCAGCTTTGACTCCTTCTCCAGCTCTCCACGGGTGGCCAGTAACTCCTCTGACAGCTGCCTGTGGGCAAAGGGCAATGCTGTGAGACCCACGTTCCCATCACTGTCCCCTCTGCCCTCTCAGGTGTCACCCTCGGCCATGGAGATGTGGATGTGCACTTACCTTGTCATCACCAGGTGGTTCTGGGTGCGCACCTGCAGGTCCTCGTTCTCTTGCTGCAAGGTCTTCACCTTTTCCTCTAGCAGAAGGTTCCTCTCTGCCTGCAAGGGGAACATCAGGGTGAGGAAGGGGCTGGGGAACATCCATTTGTGCCCCCCCAGTGCTGCACTCAGTGAGAAATCATCTCCATGGCACCTCCCTGCCCCAAGGGAGGAACGAGGCTCCATCCAGCTCCACTCAGACACAGATTCTGATTAGTATTCAGATGGAGAGAAGAGATGCATTCAGGAGAATAACAAGAGATAGAAAGAGCAAAACCCATCCGCACCCTCCTTGAACCCACCACACTCTCCAGGTTCAGCAGCTTCTTGTCCAGGCCGTGGATGTGCTCATTCTTCATCTCGATGACAAAGTGCAGGCTCTCCAGCTCCTGCTCCCAGAAGGGACTGGGGCTCCCATGCTCCTGGAGGGCACAGGGGGGGTCAGAACTGCATTGGGGTGGGTGTTTGGTGCCTCAGCCTTGGCTCATTTGCCCACACGTGACCCCACTGGGACGGTGCTTGCAGCCAGGGTCCTTCATACCCACGATGGGTTTGCGCACTCAGTGTGCCAAGATTTGCTCTTTGCTCACATTCAAGAGACCCAAACAGCCCACAGACCTCACAGGAATGGGGTTTTACCCCTTCAGCTCTCCCAGTGCCCCCTATGCATCCATTGCTGGGGCCAATCAGTGAAGCTTTGTGACAACCTCGCAGGGACAGGACACTTCCCTGTCACCAATATGGGCCCTAGGCAGCCTGATCCAGTGGGTGGCAGCCCATCCTTGGCAGGGGGGTGGAAATGGATGGGCTTTAAGGCCTCTTCCAACCCAAGCCATTCTGCAATTCTATGGATATTTGCACCCTGACCATCTAGCAGAGGCCACCATCCACATGCATCCCAGCACCTCGATGTGCTTCTTGTAGTCCCTGCTCAGCAGTGACTCCTCCACCCGCTTCATCCTGTCCTGGAAAGACTGCAGCTGGGACTTCAGCATGGCAATGGTCTCCTGGGCAGCAGGGGAAGAAGCAAGAAACAGCTGGGATTTCTTCTCCAGTAGGGGCACCCCAGTAACACCAGGGTTGCATGGCACACTGGAGATCCTAAGTTCTTCTAGGGATGAGGATTTCCCCATGGGTACCTGTAAGGCCTCCTGGGACCTGTGGTGGGTCTCTGCCAGCAGCAGCTTCTCCTGCTCATGCACTCTTTGGAGCTCTGTAGGGGGAGTATGAACTGAGTGTCACTGGTGTGAGACACCAGTGGTGGCATCCCAATGTTTTACAGCCAGAGGGGCTGTAGGGAGTGGGTGGGGTCTGCAGGGAGCATCACTCTGCCCAGGCATTGCACCTTTCAGGGTCTCCTCATGCTCTCTCCTCAGGGCATCGAACCTCTCCTTCAGCTCCAGGTCCTTTTCCTTTTCCACCTGGAGATGACAGACCCTGAATGTCACATAGGCTGTCCCCGCCAGCCAAGTGCTGTACCCCACAGCACCCCAATTCCTGACCCACCTGGGCGCTGACACCTCGCAGTCCCGCATCCTCTGCCCCCTGGGCTCCTTGCAGCCTCTCCTCCTCCTCCTGTCCTTGGAGCAGTTTCACAGCCTCTGCACTGCGCTCCTCCCCCAGTGCAGCCAGCTCCTTCCCAGCTCCATTGGCTGCAAAGCAAATGGGGCTGAAACCAGGTGCATCTTGCTGGTGTCAGCCCCTTCAGCCCCTCTGTGATTTTCCACTGGACAAATCCCTCCTCCCAACACCCTCAGTGCAAATTAGCACTAATTGGGACGGCGTTGGCAGGCTGTGAGAAGAGGTAACCCCAATGCCTCCTGCCCTGGGGATGGCCCATCTGCCCAAGATGATGGGATGACACTACGACGCCACTGGGATGCCATTGGGATGCCATCAGCCCTTCCCATGCTGCAGCTGGAGCACCACCCCTGTCCCCCCATCAGTCCGTTCCATAGCAGTGCCCCGAGCTCGTTGATGGAGACAGACATTTCCCTCTCACCGTTCTCTGTCCTCCAGGCACTGAGCTCCTGGCCAGGCACTCCCTGCTGTTGCTGAGCTTTGTGCTGCCTCTGGCCAAGAAAAACATGACATGCACAATAGGGTAGGACATCAAAACTTTTGGCTACCCTCCTCCGTCCCTACTTCCCGGGGATGCACCGTGATCAAATACAAACCCCATTAGGGAGCCTGGCTGGGGGAAAAAAAAGCAAAGCAAAGCAAACAGGCACAGTGCTGCTCCGCTCCCCGGCTGCCCTCCTTTTGCAGCTGCAGGGAAGCACACTGCCAGTGAGCCCGGAATGCTGAGCCTCTGGGAAGCCCCGGCTGCATCTGTCCTTCTATGGCGTTGGTGCAGTGTGAATCCGGCACGCGGAGGTTGGGCTGTGCCCTGCCTGCAGCTCAGCTCCAGCCCGGAGCTGCTTCTTCGGGGCACTGAGATGGGAAATGGGGATTTAAGTGCTGTATGTGCCCTGCTGAGGGGTTCCTTGTGCCTGAGCTGTGGAAAGGGTGCATGCTGGAAAAGCTGCAGCATGTTCTGTGCCTTGCTTGGCTGCACAGTGGCCACAGAGACCTCTGCTGTGGCACAGCCAGGGGGACAGAGCCCAGGATGCTCCTGCCCTCATCCAAAGAACCACGAAGGTGTTGCCCAGGGACCAGCTGCGCGCCAGCAATGTCCCCAGCATGGCCCCGTGGCACTTTTCCCTCTCTCCTGTGCCCTCATCCAGTGGGATGGAGCCTCAGAGCCCCTCCACTGCCCATCAAGTTGGATTTCAGGCAACTGTATCAGCTCTGAAACCATTGCCTGGTGTGAGTAGTGTGTCAGCCTCGCCAGATCTGAATTCCCACCTTAATGCTGCAGGTGACAGCACCTCTAGCAGCAATAAGAAGAGTGACTGCAGCTCATTGAGCTCTTGAGTGCTCCTCTCTCTTGGAGAAGAGCTTCACCACAAAACCCAAAACCAACTGGCTGTAAGCTAACCACATGTACAGCAGCCCCAGAGCTGCACTGGCCATGGGAGAAGCACGTGAGATGCCCTGCAGGTTCTGCCCTTCTGGTTCTGTGATGGTTCTGCATGAAGATGCCTGCATTCAGGTTTGGGGAGGCTCGTGCTTATCTATACCCACACAAACTATTTCTAACGTGGAGCAGAACTGGTTGGGGTCAGTTTCATTTCCCCCTGAACTTGCAGCATCTCGAGGTGTGCACCCATGCACCTGCAGGCGGTGGTGGGCCTCTGCCTCAGCTCTCAGCTCTTTTCTGCACTGTGTTTTCTTCCTCTTTTCCTGCTTTACACTACGCAGCGTTGCGGTAAGCGAATGAAATCACACAGAGGCAGGAAACGAACATTCAAATCCCAGCTCGGCTCCTGGGTATTGCTCTGCGGCTGTGGAGAGCGGGGACGGGGTTTGGCTGACGGCCCTATAGCACCTCCCCGGGGCACAGCGGATGCTCGGTGCAGGGTGCACGGGACCTGCTTTCTGCTGCTCTGCAGTGGTTGTTTCAGGATGACTCTCACCCCCGTACGGTCGGATCTGCCTGCCCCACAGCCCCACATTTTGCATTCTGACCTTTCCCTGCCTCCCGCTGCTACATATAGTTCCTATATCTCCAAAACAAACTCACCCCGGTCCTGGAAAGCATCCAAGCCTCAGCCCTGATCTCTCTGAAAGGCATCCAACCAAGCAGCGAGCACGCATGGAGGGGAAGGGGCCCCTGGGGCCGGGCTCCCACCTGCCCCCACTGCCTTATCACAGAATCACAGAACTGTAGGTTATCAGCCGCTGCTGCTGGGGAGGATGTGGCTGCTCAACGGTGCTGCTGTACCCCAAAGTCACCTCTGCCATCAGGACCCCTCTGTCCCGTGGGATTTCTGGAGTCCCCCACCCCAGGGGACGGGCTGCACTCCATAAGTGTGAGGATGGAGGTCTCACACTGCATGCTGCAGTACCCTGGGCAGGAGGACATAGGTAGCAGTGCTGCGTGCCCTTCTTTACCTCTTTTGGCCATAAAGGGGATTTTCAGTGCTGCTTTCGGGATTAATGAACCTGAGTCATAGCAGTGGGGACGATGTGTGGGGTGCAAACTGCCGCAAGCTGAGCAGATGAGCAGAAGGATTATAGAGAGGGTGCAGGAAGGGAGGTGCCTGCGGGCTGAAATTTCCGCATTTCAGTACATGTGTCCCTCTCAGCACCTGGGGCCGTGGGGCCGTGGGTTCTCCCTGCCCTGTGCCCCCTTCCCTCAAGCTCTCAGTGTCACCAACCAGCCCAGAAGCATCTGGTCTCATGACACAGAGAAGAGCAGTTTTTTCCATGATACAGAGAAGCAGCCAAGCTCGCGAGTGCTGTAAATAAGACACTTGCTGGCTGCGGGGCCGTGCCTGCTCCCCCCACACATCCCTCGGTGCTTCAGCCGTGAGTACCCACTGCCCCTCATGCACAGGGCCATGGGGGCACTGCGGGGCTGTGCCAGCTTCCTTACTGTCCCATCCAGTGCCCGCAGCCCAACAGCACACAGCACATCCAACCTTACAAACAGCCCTGAGGCCAATGGTGGGGGGTGAAGGAGTGTGAGCGTGGCAAAAAAACAAAAACAAAAACAAAAAGGATGATAATTTCTAGGGTTTAACTTGCAGAAGACCTCACCCGTGCACTGGAGGACTCAGAGTGTTTCCCTGCAGGAGTGTAACTGTGGGCAGAATGGGTACATTGGGACAAGGGGGGGAGAGGGGGGAGGGGACCACTCTTGGGACATAGGGGGATGCTACGGGAGGATAATAGTTGACCATCTGGGGGATGTACCCGATGTGGAATGAGCACTTCCAACAGGAGTGATCACCCCGGATGCTGCACCCCCTCGGTACGAACTTCCATGGCTGCAGGGCTTCTCCCTGACGTGGGTGCAGCAGGGCAGGTGTCTGCTCCCTGCTCCCTCCCGCTGCCTAGCTCTCTGCCACCACTGCCGGACGGGTGGGGGGGGAAACGACAACACAGCCCCCAGCACATCTCCACAACCCCCCTCAACAACACCGCAAAGAGGGGCTCCGCTCTACCCATCAACCCCCAGCTCTACTCAAACCGGGACCCCGCGCGAAACCGAACTCCGTGCCAGCTCCCAGCCCTACCCAAACCCCATCTCCACGCCAACTCCCACCTCCCGCAAACCCGCACCCCACGCAACCCCAGCCCCGCTCCCGGCGGACCCGGCTCCGCTACCTTGCAGCCGGCGGGGCAGCAGCGCAGGGCGCTGCCGGAGCCGCCCATGGAGCCCCGGAGGCGCTCAGGCGCGGGGCGCGGGGCGCGCCGTCATCCCCCGACGGGAGGAGGCTTCCGCGGAGCGGCGGCACCGGAGGGGACGGGACGGGTCGGGCAGGGACGAGCCGCCCCAGCGGGGAAGGCAGAAGGAAAATTAAAAAAGACTAAGAATTAATAAAGTCCCGAATCGCCGTGGCTGCTCGCAGGCGGTGCCGGGAGAGGGTGCTCTGCACTCCCCCCCCCCCCAGCAGCGGGCGGCCCCCCTCTCCTTCCTTCCCTCCCTCCCCCCCCCCCCCCCGCAGCTGCTTGCCCGCCCCTGGGGCTGTCTCTGGGTGCACGGCGGGGAGGATCCGGCTCCGGTAAACCCCCCTCCATGTGCTCGGGGTGCTCCTGTGTGGGGGAAGTCCTGCGCGGGGCTGGGATGCGGCAGGAGGTGGGGGAGTCACTTCTGGGGAAGTGATGGGTTGGGATTTGTTGTTACTGTGGGGCACTGGGAGGAAGGTGATAGTTTGAGGGTGGTTTGGAAAGCACTGCTCCGGGGAGGCTGTGCTCCCGGTGTTGTCTGCAATGCCCTGGGGGGGCCGCATCCTGCTCACCCCTTCCTGAGCACTCCCAGGGTGCAGTGTTCCAGCAGGAAACCCTGAGGTTTGGAAATGGGTTCTGAGCAGGAGGGGTTGGAGTGTCCTGTCCCACAGCTACTGCCAAGGAGGGCAGGTTCCTCTGCACTTTTTGGTTGTGATGGTGTTTTAAAAGGCTCTAAAATAGATAGAAAGAAAAGGGAAAGGGAAAGGGAAAGGGAAAGGGAAAGGGAAAGGGAAAGGGAAAGGGAAAGATAAAAGAAAAAAGAAAAAGAAAAAAAAGAAAAAAAAAGAAAGAGTCCTGATCTGAAAAAAAACCTCTCCAACTTCATACTCAGCACTGCTGAAATAAGTGTCCCAACCGGATCACGAGGCTGTGTCTGTATGGAAACACCGCCAGTTTTTGTCAACAAGTTTCTATTCTGACATTGTCCAAACAGCCCCTGGGAGCCGTCCCAGCACTGGAGGTGACGGAGGTGCTGGAGGTGCTCCGTCACTGCACTCCCTGGCGGTGTTCCTGGTAACACCTCTCTTCCCAGTGGAATTGTGAAATGTCACTGGGATCAGAGGGTGGGGACCAGTGGGACCAGATGCCACGTCCTCCCTGGGTAGATGCTGCTTCACCTGGGTGAAGTTTGTGAGTCAGAGCTGCTTCCTGGCATCAGCCCTATGCTTGGAACCACCGGGAGCGTCCCTGCTCTTATCTCCCCGCAGCAACGCACGGGGCAGGTCTCCATACCCATGGAGAGCACTTATTTGGCAGGCCGAGCAGATCGCTGCTGGGATAAAAGGCTGCGAAGAGTCTGTCTCCACCTCTCCGGGGTTGGTTTAAAATCCCGGTCCAGATTTCAGAGGTGAGCACAAAAGGATGTGTGTATTTCTGGGCTTGAAGTCACACTGCTGTGAACAGAAGCAGCCACGCACACAGTGTCCAGCTGGCATCGTGCCTTGCACACATCCTGTCAGGAACTTGGGGTGGTTGTGGGGTGCAGAGGGGATGTGCTGAGACACCCCTGTGTCACAGAGCCTGGATGTAGACGGGGCTTCTCTTGGCTGTGAAGCATTGCAGGAGGTGTGGGGGCAGAGCTGGGGCTCGGGAAGGGGGCCATGCATTGAGCCCAGCACCCCACTTCTGTAGCCCCGGTGTGACCCCACACTCAGTGTCTGGGCAGCTCCAAAGCTCTCTGACTTTAACCTCATTTTTAGCAGTTTCTCTGTTCCTCCAGTCTTTCCTGCTCAGGCTGCATGGGATGTGCCCTGCTGGAGGCTTCCCTTGCAGCCCTGCTGCCTCTGCCCCTAGGCACGATTTGCTCCCTTTGCAGGGTTTTTCTGGAGTTGGTCCCAATGCCTTTTTACCTCTGAACACCTTTCCAGCTTGGCACCGGGCGTTGGAAGGACAGTCAACACAATGTCCCCCTGTTGAGTGCAGGGGAGTTGGGCAAGGTGGACTTTAAGGGTCCTTCCGACTCCAATAGCTCTGAGATTGTACGAGTTGGTGTTCCCAGGAACGGCAGCACGTGGAGGCATCTCAAGGGCTTTACCTGGAAAAGGGAACCTGGGAGGGTTTGTCTCACTCTCAGCTGAATTCACATAAGCAGGGCGGCTGCTGACCCAGCGCGGAGTTAATTTGTACCAATGGTGCTTTCAAGTGTTTGCCAAAGCTGATGGATAAGAGAAGCACTTAACGCAAGCTGCTGAAGTGCCCCTGCCCTCCCTCCAGCCCCAGCTGCAGTGGGGTGGGTGCAGGGGGTGCCAGCACGGGATTTTGAACCTGGAACCCTGGCGTGGTGTGAGGTTGTGCCCTTTGGTCCCCACGCTTTGCACGGGGATTGCTGCTGCAAACAAGCCATGAAGTCTCCAGCCCCGCTGTCTGTCCGTCGGCTCATTTCTTTCTATGCAAATCAAAGATGTTTGGCCAGAACTGGGCAGACCTCGTGACTCTGGTGCTGCACGGGTGGGAGAGCTATGCAGCTTGTCTCATTCGGGGCCCTGAAAGCGTCTCCTTCCGTGCAGATCTGGGTCACACCTGCTGCTGCCCCGGGGAAAAAGCAGCGATTTCGCAGCATTCCTTCCTCTGCAGATTTCCTACCAGGGAGATGTGCTTAACCTGCCATTAAAACGCTTTCTTCTCTTTTTGTTGTTGCTGTTTTTAAATTCTCACGTGGAAAAAAAAAATGCAATGGGGAAAGGATGGCGATGGAGGACAAAACCTTCTCCTGCCATGGAAACTAAGGGATGCGGTGCAGAGGTTCTCCCCACACATCCCCACCCCCGTCGCTGTGCTCTGGGGCCCCACAGTGAAAACCAATCCCGGGGATAACTTTCCCTCCCCCCCCCAGCTCCCGAGGAGGAGGAGGTCGGGCAGGAATGGGGCTATTTATTCCCGGCCCTTAAGCCCGAGCCGGGATCAGTGCAGTTGTCGTTGATGGTGGGAGCAGCATCCATCCATCCTTGCACGCTCCCCGCATGCTGCCGGCCGGTCGCGCTGCTAAATAAGGATGGAAAGCTAAAAATAGAGCTCAGCAGGGGCTGGGATGAGCCCAGGGCTGGGAGCGGGGCGGGGAGGTCAGAGGGTGTCTGAGTGAGGGGGAGGGTGGTGGGGGGGACGAATGGCTGTGAGCGGCCTCACTCGTATCCCCCCCTGCCCCCGCTGCCAACAGGAGGAGGCAGAACAGCTGGGAAGCGGCACCCGGAGGGGGAATAATGGGACGGGGCGGGGGGGGTTAAATGCTGAAGTGATAGGCGGGGGGAGGTGGGTGGCGAACCCCCAGCTGCGTGCCCCCACCCCACTGCAGCACGCACGGCATCGGCTTCTGAGGTTGCCCCGATCCCGGGGATATGGGGTCTGAGCCCCACCGCACGGCTGCGGGTGGCTGTGAGGTGGGGGTGGGGGGAGCCGGGTGCCCCTCCGTGCTGCTTGGGAACCGCTTCCCGTCCCAGCATCTCCGAGCTCCAGTCCTCCTCTTTGCAAATAATAATAATAAAAAACAACAACAACAACAAAACCAAACCGACCCACATCAGGGAAGAATTAATCGGAAAAAAAAAAAAAAAAAGAAAAAAAAAAAAAAAAGAGGAGGGCAGAACAGCGTGTGAGCACGCACGGGCGGAGGGAGGGGAGTCAGGAGATGGGCCGGGCGTGCAGATAGCAGGGTGCAAGCCAGCACTGCGCTGCCAGCCGCGCTGCTTTCCTGCGCGCTCTCCTTCTGCATCACCCCCCCGTGCCCCCCCTCGGACGATGCTGCTGCTGGGGCTGCTCCTGGCGCTCTGCGCGCTGCCCCTGTGCCCGGCGCTGCTCGGTGCTGCGCGGCCGCAGCTGCTGGTGGAGAGGAGCGGCTCCAGGATGCTGCGGGAGGTGAGAGGAACCGGCCCTGCATCGCTGCTGCGGGGAAAGGGGACGTGGGGAGGGGATGAGGAGGGAGCTCACGACATCCCCGCACACACGCTTTGGGGACAGGGCTGCGGCTTCGGGCTCGGCCTCGGCCCGTCTCCCAGCGGAGAGGAATTTCAGTGCGGCCGCATCCCTTCGGCAGGAGCCCGGCGGTTTCATTTCTCTGGGCCCTATCCCTCCCGTCTTTGCGCTTTTCCCACGGCGCAGCGCTGGTTCCCACGCGCAGCACTGCGGGTGGGGGCACCCACACGCACCGCCTGGAGCACACGGAGGGAAACGCTCCGGCAGCTTTGGGGAACCCCTGCGTGACTTTCACGTGGTGTGCAGGGAAAAATGTCTTTTTTTTTCTTTTCCCGAGAAGCTCACATCGCTTGGGGAGGGGGTCCCGCGGGTCAGGTGGAGCACTGAGAAGCAGCAGGAGGGGCTGTGTGTAGTTCCGTGCCCCCACGCTGCACCATTCCCCTCCCGTGGAGCCTCTCTGCCTGCAGACCCACGAGAGGGGCGGAGCGGGGGCTCCGGGCTCTTGCGAAAGTCGGGATGCGCTGCTGCCCCGTGCCCCGGCTTGCCCTGCACGCAGGCTGTGTGGGCAGCAGTGCCTCCGGGGCAGCAGGAATGCATCAGGGCACACGGCCTCACCAGGACACACGGCCTCAGAAGGACATGCAGCCTCACTGGGACACGCAGCTACCACCAGTTCCAGGGCAGCCACAGCCAAACCTGCTCGGCGTGCGCGGCTCAGCCATCCTCCCACCTCGGCCCCATCTGTCTGATCTTCCCTCTGTAGTTTCCGTACCCACTGTGCTCTACCAGCTCCCCCTGTCCTGGAAGCTGGAGCTGCCCCAAGTGCAGCCGGTGGGGCTGGAGCTGCTGGCACTGTTGATGCTGAGCACCGCTTTGCTCCACATTTTGCATCCCGAGCCCTCAGCCCGTGGAGCCGCTCAGCAGAGTGTCCCCCACCTGAGTGACATCCCATGGGTTTCCATTACCCCACGGGACTTGCCAGGCTCCCTCAGCCGGTCTCCGAACTGGCTCAGCGTCAGAACCACGAGGTGTCTGGAGGAGCAGTGAGCAGCGGGATGAGTCAGGCTCGGCAGCCTCCCTCGAGCACCAGAGAGTATGGGAACATTAAACCCCATTTGAAGTGCAAAGTGTGAAACAGTTCCCAGGACAGAGGTCGCCTGGGGGCTGCTCCAACCCCTGCACCCCGAGAGCATGCAGCTCCCTCCGCGCTGCCGGCTCTTGCCTTTGCTTTCACAACCCCTGCTCTGAGACTGAAGCTGGCGTGAAAAACAATGTTCACCTTCTTTGCATGCAAAGCGTTTCCAGGCCGGGGTGGAAATTGCAGCCTGGAAACGCTGTTTTGAAGAAAATGAGCACAAAGAGGGGTTGTTATAATTGCTTTCTGATGGAGAGCTCCTGAAACGTCCCGAGGCTCATGGAGTTGTAAGTTTGAGAAGTGTAGAGTGGAAGTGTCATTGGATTTTTTTTTGAGTGGATGAAGGGCATCTTCTGTTTGCAGTGACCCCCCCCCCCCTCCCCCATAAATCCAGGGCAAAGTTTAGGACCTGCCTTTCCTGTTCCCGATGCTGCAGGTTGGTGGCTTTTCCTGGGAGGACTGCGGTGAGGGGCGGGATCCTGTTGTGCTCCAGAGCCTCTCGGTGGCACCAGACCCCATCAGCATCCCGGGGACGCTGCGCATCAGCGCGGCCGTGAGCAGCAGCAAGGCCATGGCCTCCCCCCTGAAGGTGGGTATGGGGATGAGGGAGGGCAGCAAGCTTCACCACCCTCCAGGAGCCAGGAAATGCCCAGGGATGGGTATGGGAAGGATCAGCCCTTGGGAATGTCACAGCACGGTGCCATCTCTGAGCCAGATGGTATGGGGCAGCAAGAAGAGGGAAGGACCTGGGGTTTGCTCAGGGTCAGGCTGGGAGAAGAGGAACCAATGGGAGGGGAGGAACTGAAAGCAGAAATAGGGCTCCGTAGGTCAGGAGGGCAGGGCTGGATGCTCAGTGCTCTTCCTTGCAGGCAGTGCTGGTGGTGGAGAAGGCCCTGGGTGATCTCTGGATCCAGCTGCCCTGCATCGACCAGCTGGGCAGCTGCACCTACGATGATGTGTGCGCCGTCCTTGACAACCTCATCCCGCCCGGCACGCCCTGCCCAGAGCCGCTGCTCACCTACGGCATCCCCTGCCACTGCCCCTTCAAGGCGGTACGTCCCACAGCCGGGTGCCCCGGTGCTGTGGGGTTGGTGTCTGGCTCACACAGCCTTTCTCTCTGCAGGGCTCCTACTCACTGCCCTCTAGCGACTTCGCCCTGCCCGACGTCGAGCTGCCCTCCTGGATGACCAACGGGAACTACCGCGTGCGGGCGGTCGTCAGCAGCAAGGGGCAGGAGCTCGCCTGCATCAAGCTGGGCTTCTCTCTGCAGTCCCAGTGAGGGGCTGGGGGCATCCCTCCTCTCCACACTGCCTTTTTAATTCATCTCATCCCACCCTACACCATCCCAACACGTCCATTTCTCATCCCTTCCCCATCCCATCCCAGGTCCATCCCACATCTGCTGCCCTGTCTGTCCGTACACCTCCACCACCCTGTCCCTCGCTGTGGTTTCAGACTGACACTTGAAGCAGGAGGAGAGGAAATCTTTGACCCCGTCCCTGCAGGGTCAGTGGCTCTGCTGCCAGGAGGAGGTCCTGCTGTATAACCGCTCGGTGATTGCCCCCCTGCCAAACACAGAAGGTCCCCCCTTGCTGTCCCTCTGTCTTCAACCCCACCGCCAGTGTCCCCAGCCAGGAACGGGGTGGCTTTGGAGCCTACCTCCAGCCTTTTGTGGTAACATTTCTTTTTTTTTTTTACTCTTCTGCCCCTCTGCTATTTTTTTTTTCCCCAACTTTTCTTAATCCGATCAGGAAAGTTTCAGACAAAAACATTCCAGGGAAAAGCAATATTTCTTGAAGATAGAAAGGAGGGAGCACGTGGGGAGTGCGTGGGATGGAGGGGTGCAGAGTGAGCTGTGCATCCACCTCTACTGAAGCACAGATGCTGGTCCCACTCATCTCATTTTGCCTCTGGGACTGAGCTGGGGCAGGGTGCTGCACTCCAGCATAGGATCAGCAGCCCAGGTCCTATCTGGGGACCCCTCAGCTGCAGCCTGTCTGACACTGGTGTGACCCCTCCATACCGTTACCAGCTCTGGAAGTGCAGGTGACCCATGACCACCACATCCATCACTCCCTGCCCTACGCCTCGTAGGGTTGCTCTTTCTCCCAGTGCTGTGTGTGCCTTAATTCCAGCACGGAGCAGTGGAAGGTACTTTCCCTGCAGCTGTGCTTCCCCTGCTCCGTGCCCTGAGCTCATCTCACCCTGCTGCTGCTGTCGTGGTGTGGGGTTGCTCTGCTTGGAGGAGCTCTCATCCTCCCCCCCCCCTCCCCCACTCCTGCTGCTTTACTGCTCACAGCCCATGCCCCGATGGCACCCTCCTTTCAGACAGATTCTTAATAAATCTTTTTACCAGAAAGTGGAGCTGGTGCCTTGTGGTGCTGGGGGGGGCAGGGTTGGGGCGATGTGGGCACTGGTGTTGTGTGGGGGCAGTGGCATAGGGCGCTGTAGCCTGACTGTAAGTCCGGCTCCTGTGCAAGGATGACACCGGGGGGGGGGGTGCATACTGATGGGACATACTAGTACGATTCACTTGTGGGATGTGTCGGTGCGGCACTGGTGGGGCGTACTGGTGAAGCACTGATGGGACACACTGGTGGGACCCGCTGCAGTGACACGCTGCTCACGCCAGAGGGCGCCGGAAGTCCCGCCCCCGTCCGCGCAGCTCCGTGCTGCTGTTCCGCCTCACGCCCACGAGGGGGCGCCACGATGCCCAGCTCGCCCCGCTCCTCTCTTTTCGCCTTCAATTCTCCCAGCGCGCATGCGCCGGCCGGGCTTGGTCAGCTGACCGGGCTGTCACGTGACAGCGCGGCCGAAGGAGCGGGGCCGGCCGGGGCGGCGGCGAGGTGCGGGATCGGGACCGGGATAGGGACCGGGGCTGTGCGGGGTGCGGCGGCGGCTTATGGGGCCCGGGGTGCCGGCGGCTCGTGGGGATGCGGCCTCCGGGTGAGGCTGGTTGTGGGCTGTCTCCGCCCGTGAGGAGGCGATCTCCGGCGTGCGTGGGTCAGAAACGCGCGTGGAAGCAGCACGGTGCTGAGCGATGCCCGAGCGTCCCCGGTGCCCTCGTCCCGGTGCCAGCAGCCGGGCTGGCTGCGAGTAGATCCCCGCGTGGGGAGCGGGGAACGGGGAACGGATGGGATGGACGGGAGGAGGTTATTTGGGCAGGGTATCCCCAAGCGTGGCCCCTCCCGTGTCGCTTCCCTGCCCGTCACCGGTGACGAACAGCTCTCTGTGTAAACTCCGGCCGCAGCCCTCACCTGCTCGCATGGCACAGCTGGCCCTGGGCACCCGTGACGTGGCCACGCTGTGATTTATGGCGTTGCTGGGTTGCCCTGAGCCTGGGAGTGCTGCTCCGCGTGCTGGTTGCTGCACGCAGCTCTGGCCTCGGGTGAAGTAGTGGTGCTGTGTTGAGGCACTGCGGAGCAGCGTGTTCGGGGTGATGATGGGGTCTGTGCTGTGCAGCCCTTCTGGGGGCCCTTGAAATGATGGCGTTAAGGGGTGCTTGCTGCTTGCTGTCCCCTTTAGCATGGGGACAAATGTGTCTCTGTGCCCTGGAGTATCCTTTGGAACCTGGGTGAGGGCTGCAGGAGTGAAATTCTGCAGGGGAAGGCAGGAAGGGGAGGTCAGGAGGAGGATTGGGGCCATGGAAACACACCTTTGTGGGATGTGGGCCATTTCCTTGTGGGCGTCTGCGAAGGGACACCCCGTGGGTGTGCCTGTAAAGGGGCAGCAGTCCGGGGTAAAGTGCCTAGGGCCTTTGACCTGGGGCCACGTGGCTGGCTGCCGGGGCGGGCACGCTGCCCTATAAATGCCCGTGGCACTGCCTGCTCCAGTACCAGCAACTGGTCCGTCCTGCCATGGCCAGTGTCAAAGAGCCCGGGGTGGCAGAGCCAGCTGTCCCCATGGGGACCCCTGTCCCCACAGTGCCGGGTGTCTCCACTAATGCTGCTCCATCCTCAGGGACCATGTCCACGCGGCGGCTGCGCAGCGAGGACTACAATGACTACAGCTCCACCGACGTGACACCGGAGGGCAGCCCACCTGCAGGCATCAATGGCTTCGCCCGGCCCGAGTCCTACCAGCGCTTCGGGGAGAGCAATGGGACCACGTGAGTGTGCATCTGGGCTGGGGGAGAGCTGGGGGCTGCATGCAAAGCAGCACGGCCAGCCCCTGTGGTGATGATCCTGGCCCTCTGTGCTGGTGGGGCCTCACCTGGGGTGCTCACCAGAGGAGAGTGGAGCAGCTCCCCTGGATGGGTGGGCTGAGAGCTGGGGCTGTGATTCTATGATCCCTGTACCTTCTGTCCCGCAGGTGGTACCAGACCCTGATCCACCTCCTGAAGGGGAACATTGGCACCGGGCTGCTGGGACTGCCTCTGGCTCTGAAAAATGCTGGCATCCTGGTAAGACAGCTCCTCACCTTGTGGCAGTGGGGTTGCTGTGTGCTCCTTGTGCTGTGCTCTTCACAGAAATAGAAAGGATTAAGTAAACCAGAAAGCTTTTTTTTTTTTATCCAGCCCGTGCCCCCTTTGCTACCTCTGTAACAGCAGTGCACAAGTTAGCTTGAAAAACAGTTCTTATTAGTGTTTTGCTATGTCCTAACTGCCCCAACGTGCTTGTTCCTGCCATGTCTGGGACTTCCTGTGGGGTTATTCTCCCCTCTCTCCCCTGCAGCTGGGTCCCCTGAGCCTGCTGGTGATGGGTGTTGTGGCTGTGCACTGCATGAGCATCCTGGTGAAATGTGCCCACCACTTCTGCTACAGGTAAGGAGCAGCACCTGTCCTCCTGCAGCTCTTCCATCCCCTGGGGTTTTCCTGAAGCCACCCAGCAGTGGGCTGCCCACGTGAAGCCTCAGCCAGGAATCATTTCTAGGGCTTTATCACTCATGAATGCCACTGTGGGAGCCAGCAGATGGGAACAGGGTGACATCCCTTCTCTCTCCCTGCTCCGGACAGGTTCCAGAAGCAGTTTGTGGACTACGGGGGGGCTGTGATGTATGGGCTGGAGTCAACACCCAGCGCCTGGCTGCGGAGACACGCCATCTGGGGAAGGTACTGCTGCCCTCAGGGAAGGACTTGGCTGTAGCTGGTGTCAGGGCAGTGCTAGCAAACAGCACTGGGAGGAAAGGAGGGTAATGCTAGGATCTTTAACTTAAGCAGATGTGACCTTAGTTCAGTGTAATACTGAAAGGGTGGGAGAAGCATCTGCTGTGTTGATGGGATGAGAGATAATGGCTTTACATTGTTCCAGGGGAGGTTCAGGATGGTGATGAGGCAACATTTCTTTTCGGAAGGAATGGTGATGCAGTGGCACAGGTTGCCCAGGGAGGTGGAGGGGTCACTGTCCCTGGAGGTGTTTGAGAACTGTGGAAATGTGTCACTGAGAGACATGGACAGTGAGCATGGAGGGGATAGGCTGGGGTTGGGCTTGGGGATCTTAGGGGGCCTTTTTCATTCTTGATGATTCCACAGATCTCTAATTAAAAACGAGGAAATAATGCACATGGCAGTGTTGGCTGGTGCTGACCCCACTGAGGGGTGGGAGTGGGGACAGGGGAGCCTGAAGTCTGCAGGGCTGCATGAGGGTATGTTCACTTTTCCAAGCTGGGAAGAGGAGTGACCTGCAAGTCTCAGCCTTTGAGGAAAGGAGCGTTACTGCTGGGTTTGAGCTAACCCAGGCATGCCCCTATTTCCAAATGGCCCCCTTAATGAGTGCCCTTTTCCCTTCCTAGGCGTGTGGTGGGACTCTTCCTGATCCTCACCCAGTTGGGTTTCTGCTGCGTGTACTTTGTCTTTCTGGCTGACAATCTGAGGCAGGTGAGGCTCCCACTGTGTCCCAACCCTTCCCTCAACAAAGCTGTGATTTCTGTGGTGGGTGCTGCATCAGAAGGCACAAATCCTGCACCTGAATATTTCTGAGATTCCCTGCAGTTTTGCAAAGAGGGCTCAGAGCCTCCTGTATTAGCCAAGAGGAGCAGAGGCTCCTTCCTGGGGAGGGGAGGCAGGAATGGGGTCACTGAGGAGGCATTGTGCCTCTGATGTGCTGCCCAGCTCATCGATTGCTTTATTGATACTCCGTATGGATGGTAGTACGCAATGGCACCAGGGCCTGGCACGAACCTCCCTTGGTCTTGTTTGCATTCCGTTTTTTTGCCTCATCCCATGGCCCTGGAGCTTAATTACAGGTTGTGTTGGAAGAGTTTCCTTCTGCCAAGTGTTGGGAGAAAATAAACAGAAACCCTGAACCTGCCCAGCTCCTGCGCTGCAGGAAGCTGCCAGCACATCCCTCCCTGTTCACAGCCCCTGCGTGGCTCAGGGTGTCACAGATGCTACTGAGCATCGCTCCCCCTGCGTGCTCCTACAGCCTGGTCCTTCCCACCACTGCAGTGCTCTCAGGTGGGGCTGCTCTCAGCTATGGGTGGTGGGCAGCACACCTGTGCTCTGGGGAGGCTCAGCCACGTGGGGCAGAGCCCTCTGTGGAGCTGAGAGCACAGCCCGGAGCATCTTTGGGGTGAAAGAGCCTAAGGGATGAATGACTTCCATTGGGAGAAGCAGAGTTAGTCTGACTGGCCTGGGGTGGGCTTCCAGCATCCCTCAGGCCACGATGGGTTCAACCAGGCATTCCTGTGCTTCCCCAGGTCGTATCAGCTGCCAATGGCACCACCACTGACTGCCAGTCCAACAGGACAGTGACCCTCACTCCCACCATGGACTCCCGGCTCTACATGCTCTCCCTGCTGCCCTTCCTGGTGCTGCTGTCTTTCATCCAGAATCTCAAGGTCCTGTCCATCTTTTCCATGCTGGCCAACGTGGCCATGCTCGTCAGCCTTGTTATGATCTACCAGTACATTGTCAGGGTACGTGCACTTGTTTTTGGGATGCCCTGAGTGTTGGCAGAGCTCGGTGGTGGGGTTGAGGTGCCGATGGTGTAACGTGGATCGTGGACGTGGGGTGGCTTTTCCCTCTGCTCCATGGGGATGAGCTGTGCACTGAGCTGGGTGTGGGCTGTTTTCCAGGACATCCCGGACCCCAGCACCCTGCCTCTCGCCGCAGCCTGGAAGACCTACCCTCTGTTTTTTGGCACGGCCATCTTTGCTTTTGAAGGCATCGGGGTGGTAAGTCCTGGTGTGTGGCTCAGCCCCCGCTCGGGCTGGCAGTCAGCACCTGCTCCACACCGCAGCTGTATTTGCAGATGGATTTTTCAGGCTGTAGCCCAGCTTCTGGGTGATGCTGTTGGCTCCAGGCTGTCTCCTGGGTCAAACCTCAGCAGGCTGGGAGCTGCTGTCTCCAGGAGCTTCACAAAGCCTTTTGCTCCCTTCCAGCGGAGCCATCAGAGCCAGATCCTGGCACTAGGTACCAGCCTGGATCCTGAAGTCTGGGGGCAAAAGTGTGGCACCACAACGTGTGATCCATTCCCCTCTCTGCTGGCATCACCTTCCTTTAGCCACACGGCCCCAGCCTGCACAGTGCCAGCTTGGCACATGCTTTGCACATGAGAGGCTGTAAATATGTGCATCCAAACTCCTGGCTGGTCTGCGCCGCACCGAGCGAGTTGTCCTGGGCTGCACATAAAGTACACCGTATAGTTAATGTATATAAGTAGCAAAGCTCCTTTTTATTTCTTTATAATTTTTATTAAAACATAAAAAGAAAAGAGGGCAACAAAAAGATAAAAGGAGCGGGTTGGCCCTGTCTGCTGTAAACAGAGGAGCTGGGAAGGAGGCGGGGGGGGTGGGAAGTGCAATGGCTCGCTGAGATGCTGTAGGTTGTTTCCAGAGCTCCCTTCAAAGGAGGAAGAGGTGTTTTCATCTTGTAATATGAGATAAATGTAAACATGGGGCTGCAGCGTGCCAGGTCCCTGCAGGAGACGTATTTGCAGATTGCTGTGCCCAGGACAGAGGGCTCATGCTGGAGCATCACACACACACACACACACACACACACACACACACACACACACACACACACACACACACACACTTTCACACAGCTGGGAGGTGGGGCAGCACATAAAACCTATTCTGGTCCTGCTACATCAGCAGCTGTGCCACTGTTCCTTTCCTTGAAATGCCCATCACCCAAGGATGGCTGTAAAAAAAAGAAAAATAAAAATAGTTGCTGAAATACATGAAGTAAATAGTAGTATAAAGGTGGGGGTTGTCCCTGCTGTTTTTTTTTTTTTAATCCTCTTTTTTATTGCCTTACCTATTTGCAGTGTGCCCATACGTACTTGTAGGGAGAGGAAAATGGGTTTCAGCCTTTCCTGTCGGTGCTGTGAGTAATAAGTGTAAGGCACTGTCCCAGTGGGCTGGGAGCGGAGCATTCACATCTCTGTGGCAGCAGCTTGTGGGGTCTCCAGGTTCCTTGCATGCCCCTGGGTGCAGAGGGCAGTCCTTATCCTCGGGACTGCCCCACAGGGCTGGGAATGCAGAGGAATGGGAAGGACCCCCTGTTCCTTCCTTCTCTTCCTCCTGCCCCTCTCCTAGGTGCTGCCTCTGGAAAACAAGATGAAGAACCCACGGCAGTTCCCTGTGATCCTCTACGTGGGGATGACAATTGTCACCATCCTGTACATCAGCCTGGCTGTGCTGGGCTACCTGCGCTTCGGGGCGGCCATCGAGGCCAGCATAACACTCAACCTGCCCAACTGCTGGTGAGTGCTGCCCAGGGACGTTGTCCTTACCTTACCTGGGTGAGCCTGGAGGGGGACAGAAGTACCCAGAGGAGCTGTCACCAATGTCCCTTTGGATTTTTCCCTTGAGGCTGGGAAGTTGCATGGTGTAGGGCTCTGTATTTCTCCTTGAGGAGGAATGCTAGCAGCTCCTCTGCCTCTGGGACAAGAAGCGTGGAGGCTCTTAGCATTCAAATGTTGGTCAGGACTCAGGGTTTTGAGTTCCTGAGGCTTTATGGTCACGCTGTGGGGCTGGAAGCCCTTCCAAATGGGGTCTCAGGCTGTGCTGGTGCTGGGACATGCTGCCAGCCCCTACTCACAGCTGCTGACCCATAGTGCTGGCAGCCTCAGCTGTGCCTGCTCCAAAGGACCACGTTCCCTTTAGAAGAGGGTAAAGCTGTGTCTCAGGCTACAGGAAGATCCTATGTCACATCTGTGTTTCTAGGAGCACCCCCACTTTCTGGCTGGGGGTGGGCAAAGGGGGGCTGTCAGGCAGGGCAGAGCAGCACGGCCGTTTGGCAGCAGGGCACGGGGAAGCCCGGCAGCGCAGGGCAGGAGTGCTGCATCCACAGTGACTCAGAGCGTGGAACGCTTTGCTGTCAGTGCACGTTTCTTCCTGGCAGAACACCTAATGTAGGCTGTAGACACTGAACTTGGAAATGCGTTATCTTTCTTGTTAAAAGCAAGTAACTGGGACAGAGGCTGGGAAACTCAGGCTGAAGCCTCGAGCACTTTTTCCCAGGCGTGCGTTGCCCAGGAGGTGATGGGTGAAGGTTTGCTTTGGGAACAAGTGCTTTGCCAGCAGGTTTTCTCCTTGACAGCACAAGGCAGCAGCTGCAGAAGGGTCAGAAGGGTTTGAGGTGAGAGATCCCTCAGTGTGGGGACAGGTTAGGGCTGAGCAGAGGATGCTGCACCCTTCCCTCCTTGCAGCTGCTGCCTGGAGGTCTCCAGGAACGCATTTAGCGAATGTGTTCTGGAATCGTTGAGATAGAGGGTGACTCAGGGCTTTCCAGCCTCGTTGCTCCGTAACCACAGCTTCCTTGAGCAAGGAGTGTTGGTGCCCAGGGCTGACCACAGCCTCCTGAAATACCGTGCTGCTCTGCAGAAACCCCTCCTTGCAGCCTCCGGAGTTGCTTCACCCTGAAAGGTGCCATCCTGAAAGGGAAGGATGGGGAGGTGTTGGCTGCGTGCAGTGACAAAACTTACAGCCAAGGGACCGTGTGGCCTTGGGTTTTCTGTTGGTCAGAACTGGTTCCTGAGCTCTCTCATTTCTCAGTATTTAAACTGCCCTTTGTCCTTGCCCGACCTGTACACAACTGAGACCCAGCCTTATTCTGAACCTTTTCTTAAAATTCTATTTTAATAACATCTCTTAAAACATAGATTGCCTTCGAGCACTTAATTGCTTTATGACATTTCCTTAATCAAGCAGTAGGAGGTGCAGAGTGTAGGATAGGTGGCTCAAGGCTACTGTGCCCCCGGGCTGGGAGCATGGTGTGCTGGGCTGAGCACTGCCCTCTGGACTCTGTTGATAGCTCTGCCCTTCGTTTGCCTGTGGAATCGCTGGGTAATGTGGTTTGGAGAGAGTACAGAGAGATCCTTGGGTCTGACCACCTGCTCAAAGCAGAACCCGCTTAAACATTGAGTGTCTGTAAGGGTGGAGATTCCCAGCCTCCCTCTGCCCCTGTCCTGGTGCTGACCGACCTTTCTGGATGCAGCTCTGCTGCTTCTGGGATTTCTGCTTCCCTTTTTCCTTTGCTCAACCCAGGAGTGGAATTTTCCCAGTGAAGCTTAAGGTGACCACCACCTCTGGGGGTGGGTGATGGACGCAGCTCCATTCTGGGTCAGGGGCTGAGATCAGGCACTGCAGGCCGAGGGCAGTATCAGTGCTGCTGCCCATGTCTGTGCTCAGGGTGTTTCCTAACACTTGAGGATCTGGGTGTTGTTCGTGTGTGGTCACTGCAGACCTTGACCTGGTTGGATCCTGCACCCCTCTGTGTGCAGTGCTGACCCTGCAGGATGCATTGCTTTGTGCAGTGCTGCACACGTGAGTGTCTGGAAATGCAGATGGGTGCCTTGTGTCAAGGAGCGTGTTGGGCTCCTGCCCCTTGTTCAGGGGCATAGCAACCGTCTCTGTGCCCTTGGGAGGAATTAGGAGCAGAACACCATTCTGTGTGATTTGCTTTTATTGTGAAGCAGCATCTGTGTCTACGTTTCCCCAATGAAAGCAGTGCCCAGGAGGCTGCTGGCCCCACTGCTGACCTGCTGCTCCTTACACAGGGCCAGAGCCTCTAATTCGGTGTGGGCATGTTGCAATGGGTTGGATGTTGTGCTATCTCCTTGCTGCCTCTTGCACAAGGGGTATCTCAGTGGCCTGAGTGCATTACCCCTTAATGTGTCAGAAGGGGGAAAGAGCTGGGACACAGAAGTCCTGGTAGGCAGAGTGCTCCTGCTCTGCTCTGTGGGTTGGAATCATAGAATATTCCAGGTTGGAAGGGCTCCATAAGGACCATCGAGTCCAACTCCTGGAGTGGCACAGAAATGCATCTCACTGCTCCCTCCTTCTCATTTGCAGGCTGTACCAAGCTGTCAAGCTGCTCTTCTCCTTTGGGATTTTCTTCACCTATGCTGTGCAGTTCTATGTCCCTGCTGAGATCATCATCCCACCTCTGGTTGCCCGTGTGCCGGAGCGCTGGGGCTGGGTGGTCAACCTGCTGCTGCGGATGGTCCTGGTGGGCATCACCTGTGAGTAGAAAGCAGCCTGTCCCAGGGCTTTTGTCTGACTGTCTGGGTCCCATTGAATTTAGAGGAACCATCAAGTCCTGCTGAATTTTGTAGGATGCGTCCCGGCAGCTGATCTGCTGTTTGGGTAGCTCACATTGGAGCCTTGGAAGGCTGCAGAGGTGGCAAGAGTGAGCTCCTTTCACCCAAACCTGGCTGGTTTGGAGAACCTGGAGGTGGCTTTTAGTGGCTGTAGGAGCTCAGAGACCTCCTGTGATCTGCCCCAGTTCTGCATTAAGGTGCAAGCGGACACTTGCTGTAGAAGTCCTTTGTTATGTGCAGCTGCTCCCATGAGTTTGAATGTTTGCAATTAGTAAGGAGGTTTGACCTATCTGCCTTCTTAAAGGGGAAAATCTGAGCTGGGAAAAACAAGTTTGTGTAATCTTAAGGGAGACCAGGTCAGTGACGCACAGGGGTCTCTGATTTTGGCTGGCTTTGATTTCTGTAAACTAAATCCTTGCTGTTGTCAGCACAGCTGAGACGCTTCACTGAGCTTCCAGGCATCACCCCCTGAAGCACAGTGTTCCTGCATGGCGTGGTGCTGCTGTGCATCAGAGCTGAGCATCACAGACCTGACCCTGTGTCCCAGCAGCTCTGCTTTGGGCTTGGCTGCGTCGTGGCCAGGAGCTGTGTGTCCATGTCTGCTCTGCGGCCAAAGTAACTTCTCCCCATCCCATTATTACTCAGTGCATGAGAAGAGGAAGCTTTGATCTTGCTGCCTTTCATTTCCTCAAAGCAAGAGGAGAAAAACCTCTCTGTCCATTCTGCCGTCTCCCACCCTCACGTGGCAGAGCTTCAGGAGCCTTTGGTCTTGGGCCCTGCCCCACAAAACTGAGATCCCATTTGGCTGTGATGCTTGGGAGGGGGGCTCAGAATTTGGGGTGCACCATGCTGGGGAGCAGGACTGACAGCAGCACTCGTGCCCTCTGGTTTGGGATAGAAAGGCACTGCTGCCTTTGTACCTCCTCCCCTTATCTTTCCACGTAAGAAATTGCTGTTGGCAAGGCTAAAAACAATCGGGGGGCTGCATGAATATTCATGGTGTGAGCGTGTGGCCACAGAACATCGTGGCTTTGGCTTCCAAAGAGAGGATGCAATTTGGTGTATGGGTGTCTTTCAAGCTCAGACTTCAAACCCAGTGCCCTTAAAACCCCCTTGGAATGAATCCCTGTGGGAAGCACGGCCGTTCCCCCGGAGGCGGAGGGCTGCAGCTGGCACAGCTCTGTTTTAGGGAGAGGGGGCTCATTCTGTTTGCTGGGAGCCCACAGAGCACTGTGGGGTGGGCTGAGGGCGTGCTGCCCAAAGCCCTGTGCTGCAGGTGCTTTTGGTGCACAAATGCTGCGGGTTTTGCAGCCACTCATTGGAGGCTGGAAGAAAGCTCCTGGGGGTTTTTCCTTTGCTGCTAATGTTCCCCCCCACCCTGAGCTATGCTGTGGGAGTGGAGGGGCTCTGACTGCTTACCAACCACACATGTTCATTCAGGGTGGGCTTTTCCCCCACACCTCCTCTTTTTGTGGGCTCCCTGAGGTTTTACAGCTCCCCAGGTGCGAGGCAGACTCGGGTGGTGTGGGGGAAATGGGGCTGGGGATGCTTCTGTGAGCACCACCCTTCTCCTGCAGCACTGCCCAGCCCTCTGCAGCCACACGTGGGGAACTTCATTAGCTCCATGAAAAGCTGTAGTTGCTTGGGGGGGGGCGTGCTGCTGGAAGCATGCAGCCTTCCCTTCAGAGCTCAGTGAAAACTGCAGGGTCACTGTGGAATTGATGGCATGGGACAGCTTCTCTTCAACAGCTCCCAGCTCTGAGCAGGGCCCAGCTCCTGGAGCACCGTGTCCAGATGCGGAGTGCTCAGTACAAGAGAGATGTGGACCTGTAGGAGCGAGTCCAGAGAAAGGTGCCACAAGGGATGGAACACCTCCCCACAGAGGACAGGCTGAGAAGGGATGGCTTTAGGGAGATTTTTATGATGAGTGGTGAGGCACTGGCGTACAGATTGCCCAGAGACAGCTGAGGTCAGGCGAGGGGCTCTGAGCACTGCAGGAGCTGTGGGTGTCCCTGCTCGTTGCAGGGGAGTTGGACCAGATAGCCTTTAGAGATTGCTTCCACCTCGAATGATTCTATGAGCTCCTGACTGTGCCGTGTTGCCCTCTCCCCCCAGGCGTGCTGGCCATCCTTATCCCACGCCTGGACATCGTCATCTCGCTGGTGGGCTCGGTCAGCAGCAGCGCGCTGGCTCTCATCTTCCCTCCTCTGCTGGAGATTGCCACCTACTACACAGAGGGCATGCACCCACTGCTCATCGTCAAGGACGTGCTCATCAGCCTCTTCGGCTTCGTGGGCTTCGTGGTGGGCACCTACGAGGCGCTGGTGGAGCTGGCTACGCCCGCTGCTGTCATCAATGGCACCAGCACCTCAGGGCAGTGACAGTCCCCATCAGGTGCTGGTGGCACACACACACACATGCACACATGGGCTGGGTGCTCGGCCTTCTCCTGCAGGATGCAGTGTGGGTCTGGGCTGTGAGGGGTGGCACAGCACTCAGCCCCTCCGCACTCCTGTGTATAGTCACTTCGGGGAGGGGGAGGGGGGATCCTGGGGATGCGGACTTTATTTTTATTTCATTTTTATTTCATTTTTGAATCCTTGTGTTTTCCCCCCTCACCCCATCCCATCACTCTGGGACTGCTCCGTGCCAGTTTGTTGGTTTGTTGTTGTCGTCGTTCTTGTTTTTCATTTTTATTTTTTCCCCCTTTTTCCCTCCCCCCACCCCTCAGCACTTTATTTTACAGCAACGAAGAAACCTCAGCTCAGCTTGGAGGCACAGAGCTGCCTCCTCACCCCCGCCCTGGGGGGTGCAGAGCAGCACTGGGTGTGAGCATCGCTGGTGCAGGTCCTGCTGTGCTCCAGTTTCCAGCCCTTTTGTGCAGAGAGAGCTGGCATGGAAGGTTCTGTTTGTTCTTTATTTTTTCTCCTTGCACACATACCCCACACACGGTTCTTGGCATTAGGAATTCAGGTGTGCAGAGCCCACGCTCTGCAGAAACACAGCGCCTTGTTTGCTGCGCTCTGGCTGCGTCTGCAGTCCCCAACTGAATGTCACAGCCCAACAAAAACATCGATAGCGTTGTTTTCTCTCCCAGCCCTGGTGGCAGCTCCCAGCAGGAGGCACTGCTCCCTCTGCTCCTCCTGCTGCCGCCGCTGGGGACACACACTCTGGCCTTGCCATACTTTGCCTTTCTGCTGCTTCTTTTAATTGTGAAGGCAGATGAGAACGCATGCACCCTCCGTTGGGTGTTTCTTACTGCTGGTGCTGCAGCACCCAGGAGGGGAAGGGCATGCAGAGCAGTGTGCATGCAGCCAGCTGGCTCCCAGCAGCTGGGAAAGGTGCAGTATGTGTGCCCAGCACTGGCACTGCTGTCCCCTGGCAGGGGACATCAGAAGGGATGGCCCTGTTCTGGGGTACAGCTGTGTGATGCGGTTTGTCCCCAGCACTGGGGTCAGTGTGTTTGCTGGAGCAGGGCATAGCACCGAGCTCACTTTGCACTCACGGGGCACCATGGCAGTGTTTGGTGGATTTTTTTTGGCTTTATCAGACACTGAGCTGGTGGGAGGCACGTGGGATACTGGGAGGACCCGGTATGGGACCAGTGGGACACAAAAATGTGATGCTTGTGTGTGTTGTAGCTGCTCTGTGACCAGGGGAATTGTGTATATATGGAGGTGATTAATGTCTGTGTCGTGTGCCTATGGATATTGTCAGCGTGGGTTGCTGCCCACTGCTGCAGCACCTGAATCATGTATCTCACTTTAATCAATAAATAAGAGTTCTTTTTTACGTGGGAAGGCTCTGGGATGAGGTGGGGCTTCTTTTCCTGACATCCAGGAGGGCTGGGAGATGTGAGGGGAGATGTGTGCTGTCAGCACTGGTGATTCCCTATGGCTTTGGAGAACTCAGCTTTGCCTGCAGGTGCTGCACCAGTGCAGTGCTGGGATGCTGCTGTGGGGCACGAGGTGGTGCTCTCAGGGCTGCCCTTCACTGGAGCCACGTCCTAGTCACAAAGGAATCGGAGTTATCCGATGAAATGGTAATGGTAAAAAACAAAGAACAAACCAACTCTTTTAATACTTTGCCAAAAAAAAAAAAAATCAACAAAACAACAACACCAAAAGTATTACATCCAACAACCGACCGAAGTAAACCTCTCACAAGAAACGATACAATCCCAAGCACGAGGACGGGTGGGCCAACCTGTGGGCAGCACCTGGTGCCTGGGCACACGGACACAGTTCGTTTAATCCATTTTGGGATACATCAGACCTGGGACCCCTTGCAAGGGGGTGGAAGGGCTGAGTGCTGCCGTCCCAAGCTGGGGACCACGAGAGCTGTGGGCATGGCTCTGTGCCAGTGTCTGTGCCCACAGTCACGGGGCTGGGTGCCCTGGCCCCTGCAGCAGGTTTCAGTCTAGTCCTCGGTGCTTAGTTCTCCTGTAGAAATGGATTTAAGTTTGTTTTCTTGGACTTCTTTGTGCCAGGTGAGGCTGTGCTGGTGGCACTGGCTGCACATCCCCATCTCTCACACTGAGGAACTGATGGAGAAGAGGCTGTGCACCAACTGCACCGTCCCACCGATGCAAACAGTGCTGGAAACCTGGGTGCCACCTGAGCTCGGGCATTGCTGGTCCTTCCGTGCCTCCTCCACCACTGCTGCTCCTGCAGTGCTGCTCTGCTCCTCCCCACGGCTGGGCAGTGTGGGGTGGGAGACGTGTGGTGCCCACGAGGTGCGTTAGTCATTGGCATCCCAGGAGCATCCTCCACGTCCTGGATGTGGCTGGAGCATTTCCCTTCTGTCTGCAGCGCGGGGACAAGGATCCAGCCAAATTACAGCCCAGCCATGCAGGGGGAGGTGCTGCAAGCTGGGGCAGGGGAATTGCAAATCCCCTGGTACCACGTGCCAGCTCTGGCGCTTCACATCTCATCCCGAGGACGAGTCCCTCTGTTAGAACATCACCTCCTCGCAGCTGCCGTAGTCGCTCTCCACCATGTCGGAGCCCTCGTAGTTGGGGGGAGGAGGGGGCTGTGTGCGCAGGGCAGGCGGGTGGGCCCCCACCTCGCAGTCGGCGTAGGAAGGTTGGGCCACGCTCAGCCGCATGCTCACCCGCTTGTAGCCGGGGTCGGGTGGGTATGGGGCACCTTCTCCCTGCACCAGCTGGGCTGGGTAATAGCTGATGGCCGTGTACTCGTTCTGGCACTGGGATGCTGCCATCTCCACGGGGCCCAAGGGTAAGAGGTCCTCCAGATTCTGGTTGCTGTAGCGGGGAGGGATGGGCGCCCGCTTGTTGCTTTGGTCCAGTGGGAAAGGGAAACCCCCATAGAGAGTGACTGGCTCCGGGTCTGCTGGTGGAGGGGGTGGGGGGGGGAGAGGAGGGTGGGAGGAGGGCACGGCAGGGGGGCCTTGGATGATCTCATAGTGGGAGTATTCCTGGACGTCGGAGGACAGGTAGCGTGGTGGCCAGTAGGTTGTTTCTGCTGGGTACACTGGAAGGAAACAGAGCTATGTTAGCTGCATGCCAGGGGGGCTGCTTTCCCTCTCCCACTAATTCCTGCTGTATGAGCCTGAGCTGCAGGAGATGCAGCGGACAAAGAGAGGAGCGATGGGAAGTGGGCGGTTGTAGTGTCTGCTTTGGGAACGGAATGAGCTTTGGGGCTCTCATGGGACCTAAAAGGCACACTTCATTGTACCACATGGGTACAAGAAGTGGGCACAGTGACAGGATGGAGCACAGCAAGCAACCCACTGGAGCTCTCTCCCTGTACCTCTCTTTCTCTGTACCTTTGATGTAGTCTGATTTTTGGGTGGCCCTGTGTGGACCAGGAGTTGGACTTCGTGATCCTCGTGGGTCCCTTACAACTCAGGATAATCTATGATGCTCAGAACTGTGCTTGTCCTTCTGGCAGCAGTCCTTGATGCTGCTGAGCTCCTGGTGAGCTCTGGGGCAGGCTGAGCAGGGCTGTTTCCCTCTGTTGTGATCCCTCTGGCATCTGATGCAGGGGATGCCACTAAAACTCAAACTGAATTTTAGCATCTCAATTTCCACTTCCCTCAGCATCACTATTCTCTTTTATAGGGACTTTTCAGCCTGGGTGTGTGGGAATCCAGGCCATGCGTTAATGCATTTCTGGTTGATTTTGTAGAGAACTGAACAAGCTGAAGTTGAATACTGGGATTTACGAGTGGGGGAAGAGCCAGTGAAGGCAGTTGGGCAGCACTGGCCCATGTTTTCCTCGTCTTTACCCAACACTGTTGGTCTTACATGTCAGCAAACCTTCCATCCGCCCCCCTAGGGAGAATAGCAAGAGCCAGCTGTGGCTACTGACCCATCTCCTCCCTGGCCCAGGTGCACTTGACGAAGGACTCATTGTCGGAGTTGGACGGGGGGGCCGGGGGCAGGTTGGGTGCCACGCTGCACACGATGGTGCCGCGGTGCTTGGGCCCGTTGGCCGAGTTGAAGGTGACAAACTCGGGGGTACCGCCAGCTTTGCGCTGCTCTGGTGCTGCCCGGTCCAAGTTGTTGTGGGCCGCATCGCTGAGGATGTTGAGCTCGATGGGCGGCACTGCTTGGGTGCCCACACCCACGCTCTTGGAGAACTCGCTCTTGGACAGCAGGTCGGGGTCCTCTCGTGCCACCGGCTTGTGGGCCTTGGCCCGATGCCGGTAGCGCTTGCGGATGAGCACGAAGGCCACGGCCAGGATGGCTGCCCCCAGCACGCCGGCCGCGATCTCGGCGATCTCCTCAGGGCCCACGGCCCAGTGCGTGGGCACGATGGCGGGCGTGATGATGGGCTGCGTGCAGTAGTCCCCCTGGTAGTCCGATGGGCAGATGCAGTGGACGGAGCCCTGGGTGCTCACGCAGCGCCCGGCATTGCGGCACGGGTTGTCCTGGCATTCCTCAGCCAGCTTCTCGCACCTGGGGGGATGGAGGCAGAGGCATCAGCCTGGGGGTGAGCCCCAACCCACGGCATCCTGCTCAGTGCTCTGCGTTATGCCAGCTGGGATGCTCCACCCTGGCACAGAATGCCACCCCATACACGCTAAGTATTCCCCTTTCCCACTCCCCAGCAGGACAGCACCTTCCTTCCATCCCTTCCAGCAGCAATGACCTCCCCATATTAGGAGGGATATTGCAATAGCTGTTTTTTTTTCTTTCTCCTTCCTTTCTTTATCCCCCCCCCCCCCCATGTTACTGTTACTGAAGAGCCCCTGCGAGTTTTTTCACTCTTTTATTCCTCAGGATGCGTGAGCTGGTCCGTGCAACGCGTACCCGACGGGAGTGCTGGTGACCGCAGTGTCACACTGCCGCCTAACGCCCGGAGCTGCACTCCTGATTTCTCGCTTGGCATTGTTTCAGAGCACCGGTTTCCACCCTGGCCAAGCGACCCGGGCGGGGGGAGGAGCCGGCTGCGATGCTGCTGCGCTCGCAGTGGGTGACACGGAGCTCGGAGCAGCTCCTGGGCGTGGTTGCTTCCTCAGCTGCAGGCATTTGGCACGCACTCACCCACGTTTCAGGGAAGGAGATATATCCACGCTTTTCACCACTGCTGGTGAAAACTCCAGTGTGGTGTTAACCATAAGGCTCCAGGCCAAAGCCAAGCACCGTGCTGCCCAGCAATCGGGGGATCAGCAGGACAGCTGGCAGCATCCTACACCTGCTATTGCATTGCATTGCTCCCAGGTGGATGCAATGAGCTCCAGAAGCACACAGTGCTCGTTGCAGAGGATAAGTTTTCCTTTCAGCCCTCCCTGAGAGCTCTCTGTCCCTATCAGCCCTTACCTGTCACCCAGGTACCACTCGGGGCAGTGGCAGGAGTACCCAGTGCCGGAGAGGATGCAGGTGCCACCGTGCAGGCAGGGCTTGGACTCGCAGGGGCTGTCCCCCAGCTCACAGTGCTCACCAGAAAACAGCCCGGGGCAGATGCAGGTGTAACCTGGAGAGGTGAGAGGGTACAGTGAGGACACGGAGGGGATGCTGCTGGGTGGGATTTCAGCTGCTGGTTCGTGCAGCTCTAAGCTGGCGGTGCTGTGTGGGACATTCTGGCTTTCTGCCCTGCAGCACTCTCTAAAAGCCTTCACTGCTCATCCGTAGCTCAGTTTTAGAGTGATGTGAACAGGGCAGACCTGTTGCCACATGCGTGCAGTGTTGTGCAGCTGGGACGTGCTGGTGCTTGCAGGGCAGGTGCTGGACATGGCCTGTGGGGCTGCAAGCACGCGTGTTCACATGGCTTTGTGCCTGTGGTTCTGGTTGATGTGGTGCTGGGTTTGTCTGTGACCCTCTTGGTGTTCTCATGTGGCCCCTGGCCCACCCGGGCCTGCTCACACAGACATGTCTGTGCATGTGTGTGCAATCCCATGTCTGAGGTCCCCAGGCAGAGATTTGCACAAACTCATGCTGTGTGGCTGTGGTCTACAGGAGTGCTGCAGGAAGGCAGGCACCCGACACTGCTACAGCCCTCCATCAACCCCTGCCCTGCCGAAGTGTCCTGCATGCTCCGAGTGGGGCCACAGCTGGAGGGGTACACCTCTGGTGGGTGGGATGGGGCAGTGCTGGGGGTGTGTCTGGCCGAGCTCCTGCTGGGGACTCGTGCCTCGTGTTAAGCTGCACCGCTCCTGTGCGAGCTTACAGTTTTCCCATGTGCCTTCCCATAGCCCCAGGGAGTCACCGACTGCAGTGGGAATAGATGAAGATCTTGGCTCGTTTCTGCCCAGATACCATCACTGCATGATCCTGTCTTGCCCAATTCCAACTCTGCTAATGGCTTCTTAAGCAAAGAGGATGTAGAGGGGAGGGCGGAATTTCTATTTGCGCTTGCATTTTTTGGCAAAGGTGCTCACTCCTAGGTCACACCCACTCCATAGAAATGCTCCTGCCCCGAGGGCCGTGGTCTGATGCTGAGAGCCAAGATGATCTCATGCCCCCAGCTGCTCCTGCACTGAGTCAGCCACCGCCTGAACCCCTTGGATGGGGCACATCTCCTTCTTGCATAGGGATGCATCAAGGAGTTGTGGCTTTCCCTTCCCTTTTGCCCCACTATACGTGGGATATTCACGTACCTCCTCCGTGAGTTTCGGAGCACATCCCGTTGTTCAGGCACGGATTGCTGCTGCAGGCACCAGTCGGGGAACAGCACTGCTTGATCCCCACCTCCTCCATCACCTCCTTGGATTGTCCCTTCCCAGGCAGGAGAACCACCTCTCTGCCATTGATGGCAATCACATCCAGGCAGCCCCTGAACCCCCGTGTGACTCTCTGGGACTGGAGTGGATGCCGGAGGCCCCCAAAAAGCAGGTCTCTTCTGCCCTGGGATGTGCTGCAGGTTCCTGGCAGCTGGAGGGAGGTGTTTCCTAGGCCATCGACCAGCAGACGGACTGACACATTTTTCACCTCCAGGAAGACTGAGTGCCACTCCCCATCGCTCACAAAACGAGAGGAGGAAAGGTTCCCGGTGTAGTTTCCCCAGCAGCTGTACCCCAGGTGAAGCACCCCATGAACCATCTGCAAAACATGTCCCAGAAGTCATGGTTAGTACAGAGGCCTTGGGCAATTCTTTACCACCCCAGCTCTGTCCCTGCCTGAGTGTTTTGCTGCCTTTTCACCAGCTTGGGAGATAAATCCTCTTTTAGCCATGCATAAGCTTTGTGTGGGTCAAGTAAAGCCTAAGAGACTGCATTTTTCTTTATGCTGCCCTCATTTCATGAAATCAAATTCATCCATGGCCCTTTCCAACCACTGACAGCGTGAGAGGGGTTTTCACGAAACAAGATTCAGAGATGCAATGCAGTCCTTGCTCTCCAGCAGATAGGATGGAGACCACCAAGTTACTGATCTCCTAAAAGCAAAGCACACCAGTGCTCTCTGTGTGGAACTAGGCCCTGTCTGTGGCCCAAGATTCCTCTAAAACTCAAATGGAGAAAGTTTAGCTTTCAGCAACAGCTGCAAGAGTGTGAGGATGGCAGAGGGAAGGAAGAACCAGGTGCAGCTGGCCTGCACTTAGTAAGGCCTTGGGGCAATGTGTGTGTAAATCCCTTTGCACAGTTGGCAAGTGCACTAGAGAGCTTTGTCACTTGGCTTTATCCAAAGGAACGTGATCTCACTTCAGATGGGTCTGTAGATTGGGCTTATCAGCTTCTGGAGCTGGGAGACAGCTGAAAACTCGATTCCCTGCAAGAGCTGCCAGCTCCTTCCCAGCGTGCCTGACTTGCCATCCTCTTGCTGCTTCCTATTTCTGAATAGCAGATCAGCTTAGCAATTGGGAGAACCTATCCTCTTTAGCAAATCTACAAACCAGAGGAGTGCTGATTTCCTTCCACTGACAAAATGGAAAAGGGAAATGGTTTTTGAATGCTGGGTGGATTCAGTGTGCAAATGAGGAAAACAGAGTGAAATGTTTGTGGCTCGGCCAGTTCCTTAAACAAGGAAACCACCTGGAAGATGTGAGTGAAAAGACTGGGAGCTGAAAAATAGCATTTAAGACTCCAGTTTTATCCGTTCTGTGCACCTGATAAATACTTTATCCCACAGATGCGATGTAAGAGAGGGAAAAAAAAGCAAGCCACGGGGCAAAAAGTTGATGTAGGTCTATGATATGGGCATATGCTACCTTTACACCGGAGAACAGCACAGTCACTCAATAATGGAAGAATAAATGATTCACCAGATGCAGCTGCAGCCATTGCCAAACTGTGCTCAGCTCTCACATGGTCTTCCCAAGTCATATGTGTTCACTAGATCGATTACTGAAGATACAAACCACTGCACCTTCTATCTGTGATTCCCTTCCTCAAAACAATTAATGTTTTTTTACACTAAAAAGAAACCTTTGCGTGTTGCAGTGCATACCTCCAGCGTGGCGTGGTCGGTGCCATTGGCATAGAACATGACAGCATGCAGCTGGTGCGTCTTCAGGCGGAAATGCATGTGCCAGGACCCCACCTGGGAGCGCTGGTACCAGACGTAGCTGTGGCCCCCAAACCTCACAGCTGTTCCTGGAAGTGGAATGAAAAAAAGTTCTCATATTTGTCATGCTTTGAGGCTGTACCTAGCCTTGCCTCTTTTCTAGCTGATGCCATAACTCTCCAGGATCAAGCCTGTCCCATAGCACCTTTTAGGTGCTCACAGCACGGTCTACAACATCCTTCAACTTCCTCATCCTTTACTATGTCTTCACCTTAGTCTACAGTATCCCCTTACCATCCCTGCCCAAGTGCTATTAACCTCTGCCCCCGCTGCCTTGGCTTGTTTCTTGAAATACTCTGAAGTGAACAGAATGAATATACTCTACTTGCCTTCCCTGGAGTTTATCTGTTAGTCTGCATTTTGCTGAACCTAAAATGAACACAGGAACTCAAAGGTCAAGTACCTAATCACTGAGCTTCTTCAGCTATTAAGTATGAATGACTTTCCCAATTAGATATTCGTGGAATGGCTTGAGGTGGAGGGGACCTTAAAGATCACCAAGTTCCAATCCGTGTATTGATGGTATATAATTGACTGCTACAGAAGATTGACTAAATAAATAAATGAAGACTAAGTGAAATTTTCAAGCTCTACGAGGTCTATATCGTGCAATGCTACCAAGGATTGCTCACCATTACAAGAGCAGATTTGCTCCAAACTGTGTCGTGGGGTGAGGACGCTGAGTCGGGCAGTGCTGTAAGTGGACATCATGCCTGGGTCCAGTTGGATGGTTTCCTTGCAGACACGGTGGGCGCAGTCTGACCCATGACACGGCACATGAATCGCTTTCTTCATCCGGAGTCCGACGAGCTGGTCCATCTCCCCAGCTGAGACAGTGATCTTGTTGGCGAGGACCCGAGGCTCGTACAAGGACCCATGTGGCTCGCCAACAGCCAAGAGCAGATCCACTCCGTCAGAGGTAGCTGCAGGCTGTAAGCTGGCCATGTGGATGTTTTGGCGCCGGGTGATGAGGATGTTTCCCAAAAACCTCTGCAGGTTGCGCCAGTGGTCCCCCACAAACTCCTCGGGGGACAGGTGGCGGAAGTGCAGCACCACTGCTCTGTCCAACGCCTCCTGCGTGAAGCACCACACGTGGATGTTGACACTGGTGGTGGCCATGAATGTGCCGTCGCTGACCGTCACGTTCAGGAGATAATGGCCATGGGGCAGCTTATCCCCAGCAATGATCTTTCCATCCGCAGCCCCGACGGAGAAGCGTCCCTCTTGGGGCACCTCTGCCACCAAAGTGTACAGCAGCGTGTCGTGGGGGTCTCGGTCTGTGGCGTGGATCTTGCCCAGAACACCGCCTCTGAACGCTTCCTCATTTGTGGTGATGAATATCTCCAGGGGAAGTGCTGAGGGGGCATACTGGCTCTGCTCGGTCACTTGGATGTTTACAAATGCTGACGAGGACAGAGGAGGGATACCGCTGTCAGAGACCTGCAAAGAAGAGAGAAGACTTCATTGTGGCTGCATACTGGCTTAAGACCATCCCTCAGTGGTGGGACACTCATCCCCCCATGCACCTGCACTATGCGGCTCTGATTTCCTGAGAATTAATTATCTGTAGAGATGCTGCCAGTCTAAGGGTTTCTGTTCGTAACTGGGTGTACAAAGATAAAAGCAGTTATGCACACATTTGCTCAGATTCCAGAATATTTAAGCCTAACTTCCACCTCTGACAATGTCTTTCTAGCACAAGCCAAGGAAACTCAAAGCCAAAAAATGTGAATGATCAGTTTTTAGGATAAGGCTCTCCCATTCTCAGGCAGTTAGTGGTTGAGGTTTATAGAAACAATAGTACCTAGCTCCTTCTGTACTGAAGATGTACTTGTTAATATTCTGCTGTTTGTAACTGCCTATCCTTACTGATGACATTGATAATTATTAAATTTAACCTGCAACAACAGGCATCTTAAAAAAGGAGAATAAATCACTTCTGGAATTGATTTCAAGACACAGCCAGATCTCACTTATAATTGGAAGTTGCTTGAATTATGCTGGGAAAAGCATCTGTCTAAGGAAAACACTGACAGAGCATTTCTTGTGATCGTATTATCTGATTTCATCAATGCAGAGGCTGATTTACAGCTTCCAGTGGGCAGGCTTGGTGGAAAAGCAAGCTCTGAACTTGGCTCCAGGATTTTTCCCTGGATTGGATTTCTCCAGTACCAGACAACTTCCCATCCAGCTATGCCATCCTAATCTCATTTTGTCACTCCTAAACCCAGCTGTGAGATCAGATCCCAGGACAGAAAGCCAGGCTTCACCTGGACTTGTAGTAGGTACTGCTCTTTCATTCTTCTGCTCAGGATGGATGATGTCACCAGCAGACCGTTCTGTGTGACATCGAACGCCTTTCCGTCGTTGCCCTGGGTGATCTGGAATGAATATGGTGGTCCATTTTCTGGTGAGTCTCTGTCACTCATAATCAGCTCCAGGACGCTGGTACCCACTGGGGCATTCTCCTGCAATGCAGAAAGACACCAGTAGAGAACAGCAGGCAAAGAGAAAGGGCCCAGGAGAACTCATATTGCTCCTGGGCCTTATGCATAAAGGATAGGGAGCCAAATCCCACACCCTGTGTGGAGCTCTTGCCAGCAATAGCAGACAGTGCCTTTCATGGCATTACACCTGTGGTAGAGACAAACAGCTAAAAGCAAACAGTTGTGCTGATGCCCTTGTTTTCCCCTCGAGTCACGTCCACACAGGAGCAGATGAAAGCATGTTTTGGGTCTGCTTCTTTTCGAGTACCCATAGGTATTTTGAGTCCAAGCAACAACTGGTCTGCATCCAGCAGAGGTGGTGATGCTTGACCACGTGCTTAAGTCTGCTCTTTATTTTGTGGTGCACGCATGGTCAAATGCAACAGAAAAAGATGCTGCTGGTCAGGCTTGAAAAATGTGAAAGGAGAAAGAACAGGAGGTGCTTGGAGCTATTGGTAGGAGAAAATGGCATCTGCTGGCAGAGCAACTGCCTCTGTGGATCCCAACAGTATTTTGTGGCTGTGAGCACAAAGCAACTGTGTGCTTCATTGCTGTCTCACCCCTGTGCTCCAGCAACAGCCCGTGCATGAGAACCCTGGCACCTGGTGAGGCAGACTGAGATAACAGACAGCCTCCTGGCTTACCTGCACCACCACACTGTAGTTGAGCTGGAAAAACCGAGGTGGGTTGTCATTGACATCCGACACGTGGACACGCACAGCGACATCGCTGAACTGAGCAGGGTGGCCGTTGTCTGTGGCTCGAACTGTCAGGGAGTAGCTGGAGATCTGGGGGGATTTATAGTGTGTGATCACTTGGAGAAGTGGAAGGATGGTCGCTTTTTCACGTTCATATTTTACTCTGTTGCAGCTCGTTAAAACACTTAAGGTTACACACTGCATTGTAGCAGTAAGTTTTCTCCTGCTCATGCCTGTTTTCTATCTTCCCTGATGCAGAGGAACATAAATCAACCATGCTGGTTTCCACACTGGGGTCAACTCTTGCCCAGCCAGCTTAGAGCACCAGTAGAGCAGAACCACAGCACAGAGTTGGGATCAATGAAGACTATATTGTCTGCTCTAAAGCCCTACTTTTCTACAGAAGTTATCCTTGGGTTTAGAAAATGAATGACTTGCCTTTTGTTTACAGTATTACTAGCAGATCATTCAGAAAACAGCAAGCAGCTGAATGTAATCTACTCCCTCCAGCATAACACCACAACTGTTTTAGCTTTCTCATTTCCAATTCCTTGAGCTCACCTCCTCCCTGTCCAGGTGCTTGGCAATGCTGATCTGCCCACTTTTGGGTTGGATGGCAAAATGTCCCAGCGGATTCCCTTCCACAATTGAATATGTGATCTGATTGTTCATTGCTCCATCCAAGTCATCAGCTGACACCTGTTAGAAGGAAAAACACATAGGACTGACTTCTGGCCCAAAGAGCTTTGCCACGGAGGAATCCCCAGGAACAAGACCTCACTGTTTTCTAAGGGCTTGAGCTTGCTTTAAATGAGGAGGAGGAAGGAAGGTGGTTTACATTAATGTAATTCACTGTCATCCTTGCCAGTGTGCTGTCAGGAATTCTGGCAATCATCCTTTTTATAGTCACGCCTCAATTTTAGGTGCCAAATGACACAAACCCACTAGAATGGTTGTTCCCAAGGAAGAAAAAAGTGCAAAGAGAGTAAATAATGCATAGCACAAGTAAGAAAATGAGGTAAAAAATGTGGTTTTGTCCGCAATCATACCGTGAGGATGATTTCTCCAACTGCAGCATCCTCCCGGATATCAGCAAAGTAAGGGTCTTGGATGAACTCTGGAGCATGGTCATTAATATCAGTTATGTTGATCACCACCATGGTGACATCGCTGAGAGAAGCTGAGCCCTTCCTTGTGCCCTCAATGGATAAGTAATACTCATGACTCGCTTCGAAGTCCAAGCTCCCATTTATGTATAAGGCACCTGCAAGGGCAGATGGACAGAAAAGTACAGGAGATGTTTTAAATGTCTTTTAAGATAGGCATTCCAGTGGGAAGATCGATGTGGAAAAATTAGCAAGAGCCTTGAGGACGGAGAAACTGAGGAAGACGTACATGAGGATGGTACAGACAGAAGCAGGAGGCCGTTGAGGTGCAGCCAATGCTTGTTCCAGGGAGCTAACATTGGCCTTGAGATAACAGCTCTTATCAGATGCTGTGCAAATATAGCAGTGCTTTATTTGGCAAGAAAGCCTACCTCAGCACCTGCTTGTGGTTAATAGATTGGTAGTAGCTACATTCACTGAGTACTACTTAACAGAACTGTTAGTTTGGGCTACAGGTTCCTTCTGACATCAGGATGGGGAGACTTTTTAAAGGAAATAATCTTCTCTCATATTTTGAAGTGGAACTTTTCTTCCTATCCTCTTCTGCACATACTCCTCTTTGTCACGGATCCATCTCAGATCCCAGACACATAACAGGAATCTTTCTATACATTTCAGCAAGATTTGGATCACACCCTAGGTGACTTAGCTGACTAAATTTAGGGTACAAGCGAAGACTGTATTCTCTGCCCCCATACTGTACTCTGTATAGGAGCAGAAGAGAACTGACTGCTTGGAAAAAAGCAGAAGAGGAATCTGTTTTAGAAAATGAAGCATGTGAGATCAACCTGGACTGGCTTGGCCACGAGACCGTCGTACCTGTGTTTGAGTTGAGCTGAAATTTGCCGTGGTCATTGCCGTTCACAATTTCGTACTTGATTTCTGTGTTCTCTGTGTTGTCTCTTGTCAAAGCTGACAAATTGAGGACCTCTGTACCCACAGCCACGTCTTCCTTCACCATGGTCACATATTCAGGGGCCAGGAAGACGGGCAGGTATTCATTCAGATCCACGACAGAGACGGTGACAGTGCCGAGAGCAGAGAGGGGCTGTGGGGTGCCCTGGTCGGTGGCACAGACCGTCAGCTCGAAGGCCGAGTGCTGCGAGTCCTTCAGGGGCTTTTCCAGACGGATCACCCCTGTGGTTTCCTCAATGGAAAAGTGTCCGTTGGCAGAGTCAGAGAGGGAATAGACCACCTCGGCATTGAGACCTGGAAGGGTAAGGGACAGGCATAAATTCGTGGTTAGGAATGTTGTTGGTTTTAATTATTTTATCCATATATGCCTAAGAAAGATAAAATTGCTAGGAAAATAAGGGATTGTATGGACATCTTCATGTGTACCTCTGTCTACCCACATCCCCATGTTTTTAAATGTCATTTTCCTTCATCTCTGCTTCCAAAGTAGATCATGCTTTTATGTCACTGTAAGTTAAGTCTCTGCTCAGCACCGTTCTTGGGAGCCTTATGTCCATATCTGAGAATCTTTTGCTTTCCAAGGACTTCTCCACCTATTCTGGATGGTCTGGTGGATCCAGAGTTTGGACTCAGTGATTCTTATGGGTCCATTCCAACTCGGGCTGTTCTATGGTTCTGTGATATCACCTACCCCCTCCAGACACACAGCTCCTTTTTTTCCTTATTATGCCCATTTTGTTTCCTTTTTTTTTTTTCCATATGATCTCTGTCCAGTCTGGAGCTGCATGTCATTGTTTATGCTGTGCATCACTGTTACAGTTTCTGAGCTTTTCCTTGAATTCTGTGCATGTTTCTACAGATACCGCACTTCCTTCAGCATCACAAAAGTGCTGATGCCAGCCTGCTAGTCAAGAACACACCAGTGACGAGATCCAGGCAGGTTCTTGCCAAGATTCACTCATCTATGCTCGTTGGCTGCAGCCCTTCCCTAGCTCTTAAAGGTTTCTATTGAGGTTGAAAGATGGACTTTGAATGCAGATCTTGCCCTGACTCACCTTCATCAAGGTCCCTGGCGGCAACCACAGCGATGGGTGTCTTTGTGGTGGTGTTGTCAAAAACGGCGACGGCGCAGTGGCTGGGGAAGAATCTTGGTGCGTTGTCATTGGTGTCCTCTACGGTCACCGTTATGTCTGCCTGGCACGAGCGGCCACCACCGTCGGTAGCTTTGGCAACCAGGTGGTAGGTGGGCTTCTGCTCCCGGTCGAGAGGTGCAGAGGTGGTCAGTTCCCCTGTGGGAAAGAATGGGAAATGGTCTCGTGTCCAGCAAATGCAAACCCTACTGCATTAAGCCTCCTGCAATGTAGTGAGCCCCAAGTGTGGAAAGGAGGAAAGCACTGTGGGTCCTGAGCTCACCTGTGTGGGGGCCGAGGCGGAACTCCTCTGCGCCGGGGCCATGCAGGCTGTACGTGATCTGAGCGTTGCTGCCAACATCGGGGTCAGTTGCAGATATTTTCAAAATGAATTGACCTGGCTGAGCATCTTCGGAGACTCTTCCGGTGTAGAATATCTGGCAAGGAGAGAAGGTGTCATTGGCATCATCTGATCTGTCTCCAAAACATCTTTATGCCGTATGAGGAGGCATGGACTAGGAGAATCTTTGTAGAAACAGGTTAAGCATGTGGTTTGTAAGAAAACACAAGGTGCCTAATGTCTTGGTGCTGAGGAAGGTGGCCACAACACCAGGGTATATGAGCCCAGTCTGGAGGATAGGCCTGTTACATTTGGCACTTCTGTGGCCCCAGCTGGAACAGCAGCCAACAGTGAAAATCACAGCTTGGGAAGGACATAGACCTCTGGGAGAGAGGCTTGGAGATACAGAAAATATGACCTGTGATAAAACTAATGATTGCTGTCTAGCTTTATGATATTAAAAAGAAATGTCAGTTAATTGGTTTAACTATGATGTACATAATAGGTTGTTGCACAGGGTAAAGCAGCAGCCCTGTTACCAGTGCAACAGGACAAGAGGTAGTTGTCTTAAGTTGTGCCAGGGGAGGTTCAGGTTGGATATTAGGAAATATTTCTTCATAGAAAGAGTAGTTAGGCACTGGAATGGGCTGCCCACAGAGGTGGTGGGGACACTTTCCCTGGAGGTGTTTAAGTACTGTGGAGATGTGGGGCTGAGGGATGTGGTTAGTGGGGGTGGTTTAACATCTGGACTTGGTGATCTTAGAGGTCTCTTCCAACTTTAATGATTCCATAATTCACTTTTGGCACTTGGACTGACAGATGATGTAGTGAAGCTCAGGAACAGACTATGAAGGGTAGCTGCAAACCTCCATCTCTACCTCTAAGAACAGACTAGGCAGTTTTAGTAAAATGGACCTTGTTTGCAACCAGGTTCTCTGTATGACACCTTTAAGTTCTTTTAAAGCCTAGATTTCTTCGTTAGCACTACATAATAGATGTAATTTCTTTTATCCTCCCTCTTACATCAGGCTGTGAAAGTTGCTGTGGGGGCATTCCAGCACCTACTGCTGGTCAGTACTTCACATCATGCCTTTGTACAGAGGGCAGTTGGTTCCAGGGTGTGAACTGGGATCAGTGAGCTCATTTCACCCAAGTGTCTGAATCTCCTTTGGGAAAAAACCTCTTCTGTTCTTTCTCACCATGAGTAAAATCCATACCAGTGATCAGCTCTCCACAGTAACAGCTCTGCTGATGGGAATCTTTCAACTTAGCAGGATATAAAACTTGGTAATTTACATGCCCCTACCCAGGAGGCTTCCTGGCATTGTTTATCTCCAAAAATTATCCTTCATAATGCTTAGGTGTTCACTTACTGCTGGCAAACATGCTTGGAGGCTAAATTTAATGTTCTCGCTTGACTTGCACCTTAATTAAAATTGCTAAGTATAGTCAAAACAACAGGACTGTGTGAGAAACATTACAAGCCAAACCCTCACAGCATGTGCTCTTTCTGCCTTTTCTTCCCTTCATGCCCCCTGACATACAGGACAGCTGCCTTACCTGTCCACACTCAGGGCTGTTGTCATTGATATCCAGAACAAAAATTTCCACTTCAGTGGTAGCCTGAAATTTTCCATCAGAAGCCATCACCTTGAGGAGATATTTTTCTGTATCTTCTCTGTCCAGAGGCTTCTTGGAAGAAATTGTCCATTCTCCTTCAATTTGGTCAACTGTGAACTGTCCCAGCACATCTCCTTCTAGAAGGGAGAAGAAGAAAATAGACATTTACTGAGTGCTAAAAATCTGGAGTAGTAAGAGAGCAGTGGCACAGGTTGCCCAAGAGGTGGTGGACACTCCATCCTTGCAGACATCCATGGTCAGGCTGGAGGGGCTCTGGGCACCTGATAGAGCTGTGGGTGTCCCTGTTCATTGCAGGGGAGTTGGACCAGATGGCTTTTTAATCAAGTTTGAATGGTCCCAAGGGAGATATAGATATAGCTACTGCTTGTACCATAGGAGAGCTGGAAGACTTGCGCTGGTGACACAAAAAGGACACTGGAATCATACCAGTCCCATGGGGTGTGGTTGGTCTACTGCACAGCTCAGAAATACCCTGTGTGTTTCTGCTGTTCACTGAATACTATGCTGGGGAGATGAATGGGGTGGAAAGAGGAAACAATTCACAATTGCAAAAAGGTCTTTATAATGTTCTGCAGATATGCATATTCATTGCTGCAAAACCACATTGTCTCACTCTCCTAAAATGTGTCAGACTTTCTTGGTGTATGTTCCTAAAGGGATCTGAGAGTTGCAGATACCTTGGAGACAGTGGTTAGGCTTTCTTGATATATAACACATAATCTTTAGATGCATTTAAATCTGGAGCTGCTTTTCACTCTGTAAGACCCAGTTGATGGGAGACACAGGTAAATTGAGACCTGGGCAGGCTCTTCAGTCCACCAGATGCATGTCTCTCCTGCTATTGTCATACAAAGGGGATTTTTAAAGGTGCAGAACTGCCCCTGACACATCCCTCTCCTCTGGCAAGGAGCTCATGTCCTCTGCTGAACCCAACCCAAGACACAGGAAAGAGGAGAGAGCAGGTTAGGTAATGGGAGGCAATGTAGAGAGCTGGCTGCAGGGCTTGTTTGCTTGGGCTCTGAAGGGCTCACACAGCCAGGTAAATTAAATTTGCTCTTTCTTCTTTCATGTACACTATGGAGATGTGGTGTTGAATCTGGAGGCTCAGTGAGACATCTGCTGGCCTTTCTGATGCTGCCACACTGCAGCCCTTGCTCAGATTTAAGGTCCCGTGAGCTTGAAATCAACGTGCATGTGGGTAGTGGGAAGTTTGGCTGTGTTCACCCCTCATTTCTTTTGCTATTGAGTTATGCTGTGCTTGTATTTATACAGTTATGTGTAAAGTCTGACCTGAGCTTTGAAGTACAAAGCAGCAAGAATTTAAGGTATCCACCACTGATACAAGTGTGAATTATCTCAGGTTTAAAACTACTGCCTTAAAAGTGGCAGAAACAGTAATACAGAAATTGATTGACTATTGTCTTCCAAAGGCTTGCAAATAGCTAGGTACCATAGACAATCCAAAAGTGCCAGCATTCCTCTTTTGTTTTGAATGTTTACTGCAACAGATAACAGGCTACAATGTGAACTTAAATGCTTTGACCCTGTAGGGTCTTCATTTGAGTCTGAATGAAAATTTTAATTTGAGGTATCTGTTCCAGGACCCCTTTGGGGTAAAAAAATACTATAAAATCAAGCTGCTACTTGTGCAGATGCACAACATTCCACAATAAACTTTTGTAGGTTTACAGCAGTGGTCAGTTTTACTTGGCACTACTGACATTGTGTAGAGTCATCTTCCATGCCTTCTGTTAGCCAAAACTCTCCCAGAGGTTGACATGATAGTCTCAAATATCTGCCAGTATGCACAGTGATTAGCTGCAGTCTTATCTAATCTTTTGATAAGTTAAAGTGGCATCAGAAGAAATACATTTAATGCCAGAAACTTATGTCCATATATGTACTGATTAAAATATACAGTCAGACTGCATATTTGTGTGATGTGTAAACTTCACTGCTTGTAGGAAAAACATACAGTTCTCTATGTGAGAAAACCCTCCTCTGGCTTCTGTCCTTGCACTAGATATTACCATTGCATTGTTATAATTATTTATCTAGTTAAAAAAAAAAGTTAAAATAGTGGAAGAGATAGCTATTTTAATGATAATTCCACTCAGCTGGATTTGGGAATGTCACTGAAATCAGTTTCTAGAGTTTTGCATACCCTAGGCTCAGTTAACTGATGAGTTAGGCCTCATCTCCTATTTCAGATAGGACTGTCAGGGTAAAGTTCTTTCTGTATCAGTACTTTACAAGACAATATACAAAGACTTATGTTGACATGATTCTCGAATTGCTCTTGCCTACTTAAAATATGTAAAGTCATGAAAACTCACCAGTTATGTAGCAAGTGACCCGACGATTCTGCTCAGAGATGTCTGCATCAATGGTGCTCAGTGTGACAATGACCTGCCCTGGCTCAGCATTCTCAATTACTGACCCTTTGTAGAAGTCTGAGGTGAACTGGGGAGCATTATCATTTTCATCAGAGATGGTGACTTCCACCAGGGTTTGGGAAGAGAGCTGGACTTTTCTGCCATGGTCGGTGGCCACCACATAGAAACGATAGGTCTCCTGAGTTTCACAGTCCAGCTCCTTCAGTGTAGTGATCCATCCAGTCTCTCCATCAATGGTGAAGAGTCCTCTGAGATTGCCAGACTCTGCTTCTAAGCTGTAGGTCACCTGTCCATCACTTCCTGTGTCCTGGTCATTTGCCGTCACTTGAATGACTGTGGTTCCTGATGGCATGTTCTCCATGACAAAAGCTTTGTAAGGATTTGCCTCAAAAACAGGCTTGTTGTCATTGATGTCTTGTACTTGGATGTTCACAGAGACCAGGGAGACCAGCTCAGTGTCTTGATGTGAGCAGTGAGCCATAACATCTATCTGGTACCACTTGGTGGTCTCATGATCCACCGCCTTTTTGATTTTCAAAGCTCCCGTTTGTTCATCCAGGGTGAACACTTCATCCTTGTTACTTTCGGCAGTGGTTCCCTTCACCAGACTGTATATGATGGGATCCTCAGCAAAAGCTTTGACTGACCCTATTTCTGAACCTTCTGGAAGGTCCTCTGATGCTGAGAATGTATAAAGGGGCTCAGAAAACCTTGGCAACGTCACTTCCCTGGGGACAATCTGAAGATTCACTGGGACAAGGGAGTTCCAGTGAGGAGGTCTACCATCTTCAGCTTTCACTTTGAAGTTAAAGGCTCTGTTTTCCAAACCTACAAGGCTCTCCTTGACCTTAACAACCCCGGTGGCAGCATTGATCTCAACAATGTCTTCTGATACATCTTCCACAGAGTCAACAGAGTAAATGACATCTGCATTTGCACCTTCATCAGCATCATAAGCCAGTACCTGAATGACGGGGGAGCCTTTGCTTACATTGGACTGGATGGACAGTGTGTATTCAGTGGCTTTGAACTGAGGAGGGTTGTCATTCTCATCTGTAAGGATTATTTTGACAGTGCAGAACGCTACTTTCCCACCCCCGTCCTTAGCCATGACCTTAATGGCAATGACTCTCTCTGTAGAATTTTCCCTGTCCAATTTTTGCAGTGTGGTAATATGACCTTTGTTATCTATGGAGAACTTCTCATTGGCAAGTTTATTGATGATGGTGTAGTCTATGGTACCATATGGGCCACCGTCTGGGTCAATGGCCAGCAGCTCAATCACTTTGGTACCTATCTCAGCGTTTTCTGCCAGCTCTGCCTCGTACATGTTCTGCTGAAAAGAAGGGCTGTATTTGTTGGCATTTGTGGTGTTGATATACACAGGCACAGTGCTCTTGAAAACTCCATCTGAAGCAGAAACTCGCAGACTGTAAGATGACTCCAAGTCCTTTTTGCAGCGGTTGAACATGGATATTATCCCAGAAGTGCTGTTGATGGTGAAATGCCTGTGGTCGTTGCCTGAGAGAATCACATACTCCAGTCGGGTGGTGTCTCCGCTGTCAGGATCCAGGGCCTGGACTTTTATCACAATGTGCCCACATGTCGCCATTTCGCTTACCTTAGCTTCATACTGAAGCTGGCTGAACTCTGGAGGATTGTCATTGATGTCTGTCACATCTACAATTACCAGGGCATCGCTGCTGAGTGGAGGCATCCCATGATCTGCAGCTCTCACTTTCATGCGAAACTGCTGAGTTTTTTCATAATCAAGCACTTGAGCTGTTGTTATTTGCCCCGTGCTGGTGTCAATATTAAAGAACTTAGTAGCATCTGAGCCATCATCCAAAATCTGATAGGAGACCACTTTGTTTCTGCCTGAGTCTTTATCAGAAGCAAAGATCTGGACAACAGGGGTATGTGCTGGCATGCTCTCTGAGACAGACGCTGTGTAGATCATCTCAGAAAATACAGGTGGGTTGTCGTTAATGTCTTCTACCTCCACCTCTACCCTGGCTTCTGAAAATGATCCTAGCGCTGTGTCTGTGGCCCTAACAGTGAACGAGTGCTTCGTCTCCAGCTCATAGTCCAGCTGCCCCGTGACAGTAAGGACACCAGTTTTGAAGTCGGTGCTGAACAGTTTCAGGGAGTCTTCTTCCACTATGTTGTAGATGAGGCGCAAGCCTTCGGGGCTGCGGGCCTGGATGTGGAGGATGGATGTGTATGGGGGAATATTTTCTGGTACCTTTACTCGATAGTACAAGCTTTGAAACAGAGGGTTGGATTTGTTTCTCACACTGATAACAACATCTTCTTCAGCAAGGAGCGGAGGCTCTCCTTTGTCCTTAGCAATGACTCGGAGACTGTATTTGTTTAAGGCATGATAGTCAAGAGGCTTCTTAAGTGAGATGTCTCCTAGGTAGGGGTCAATCCAAAAATACTTATAATCCTCTGCAAATGAGTAGGTAATGGCTGCATTATTCCCTATGTCTTTGTCTGTTGCTGAAACCTGAAAAAGTACATCACCAGGCTCTGTGCCGTCCTGAACTGAGGTGTAGTATGGTACGTTCTCAAACTGAGGTGGGTTGTCATTGACATCTTCTACATAAACTTTGACAGTGGCTTGGGACACTCTTGGGGGTTTTCTGTTGTCCTTCACTTCCACTGCTACCTCGTGCACGTCTTGTACTTCGCGGTCAAATTTCACTCCTGTGGTCTGGAGTACTCCAGATGCCTGAATCATTTTAAATTTTTCCTTCCCATTCAAAAGTGAATAGAAGAGTGGTTCATTTAGCTGATATCCTTTGACCCCCAGAATAGTGATAGTCTTCTCATCTGTGGAGTTCTCCATCACAGTTGCTGTGTATACATCTTGATCAAATTTTAAGCCACTACCCTGTGCTTGAGTTAAATTTAGTTTAACCAGACAAGTACTCTTATATAAACCATCGTCAGCTCTGACTGTGAGTTCATGATGATTTCTTAAGCCAGTGGGATTAAGAATGGAGATGAGGCCAGTGTGTGGATGAATGTAGAAAGCATTATCGAGGTTTCCTTCCACGATGCTGTAGGTCACCTCCGAATCAGCATCTTTTGCCTGCACTGACAAAAGCTCCATCCCTGGATGGCCTGGTAACAGCACAGAAAGCTCATAAGTGTCTTTGGCAAAGACTGGAGGTGAATCATTCGTATCTTTAACATGGATTGTGACCTTGGCTGGCTTGGATGCAAACAGACTGGGATTTCCGCTGTCATGTGCATGTACACTGAAGTGAAAAACTGAGGTGAACTCATAGTCTATATCAGTACGACTGGTAAGTGTCCCTGTGCTGGGATCTATTGTAAAATATTTTAGTGCTTCCGGTTCCAAAATCTCGTAGACCAGCAAAGCATTGGAGTCTTGATCAGCATCTGTTGCATGGGTCACCAGAGGAGCATTGCTTTCATCTAGAACCATGCTTTGTGGGGGAGCATTCTCCATGATCCAGCCAATGAAGGTGGGCTTAACAAAGACAGGCACATTGTCATTCTCATCTATGACATAGATAAGCACCATCGTGTCCATAAATGCTCCAGCCATGTTGGTGCCACGAACTTTCAGCTGGTAAAAAGACACCTGCTCAAAATCTAAGCTCTTCTGAGTGGAAATAAGGCCTGACTGATAGTTCATGGAGAACACTCCATCTCCATTTCCATCTTTTATTTCGTAGCTGACTGGTGACAAGCTCGAGGCCAAAATCTGGATCAAAGGAGAGCCAACAGCAGCAGATTCACCGATCTCTGTGATGTATTCAGCTTCTGGAAATTTTGGAGGGGTCTGATCAGAGGGTCTAACACGGACGTGTACTGTAGCAGAATCTTTAAGCTGGGGGAACCCTTGATCTTCTGCCTTTACAATAAGAGTAAATCTCTCTTGCTTGGAGGAGTCCAATTTCTGTGCAACTGTAATAATACCAGAACGTGGGTCGATGCTAAAGAAACCTTCCCCATTACCTGCAAGAAGAGAAATGCAAAGTGAAGAATGCAAACACCCTCTTGCTCTTGGTTTTCTGTGTGTCTTTTCTATAGTGCTCCCAATTTCAGACCTAATTAACATCTTTTTTTTTTTTTTAATTACGAGACTATAATCTTCTTCATTTATTTCTTAATAATTTTCATTCTAAGAACAATGAATCCATTGAAATCTATGGGGTAACTTTTAAATCAATCAAAATGTAAATTAGAAGATAAATACTCTTCTAATTTGAGCATATTTAGTGGAGGCAGAGTATGTGTTTGAAACTTCTGCCTTGTGTGCAGAACAAGGTAGCACAGACTGTACTAGTCGCTTCAAGCCCTGTCATGCTTATAATTACCAATACTTCAGGAGCAATTAAATTCCTCAGTCCTTGATCTCAATTGCAGTGAGAAAGATGTAGCAAAGGATGGCTTGTCTCCTGCAAAGAATTTACCTGCTAAATAGGCAGTGTGGGACAGCCATAGGTATTTAGATTTTAACCTTCAAAGTGAATGATAAAATACTTGCCCAACAAGTTTGTATCACCCACAGAGACCCACCAACCAAAGCTGAGAGGGTGCTCCCCTTTCCACAAGGATGTATTTCTTGGTAGAACTAGTGGAAGGGATGGTGGTGGCTGTGTAAAGGGAGTACTTTTGTCTAAGGAGGATAGAGATCCCTCTCTCTGTTGCCAAGGGTGGGAAGATCAGATCATAAGTTGTTCTGACTTGTCCATTCATATTTTTCCTTAGAACAGTGACTCAACATTGTACTGTCTTTCTGAGGAAGGATGGTTAACATTTCAAAACATGAAAATTTCTTACTAGCTCTAGTTTTTCTCTGGATAGGAAGGAAATCACAGTTGAGAAGTGGGCAGCCTTTTACCACTCTTTGCAACAACAAGCAAAGGCTGGGTGGCAGTCTGGTCACCAGCCAGGGGATATAAATTCATGCATGCTCCTAGCCAGACCACCTTGCAGCATGGCCCTCACCTGCCTGCAGAGAGTAGTGGATGTCAGCATTGGCTCCTTGGTCCTGATCGAGGGCTCTGACTTGTACAATCTCTGTACCCACCACTGCTGAGTCCAGTGCTTCTGCTTCGTAATGGATGCTGCTGAACTGGGGAGGGTGAATGTTGCAGTTCTCCACGTGGATGATGACCCGAACAAAGTTCCTCTTGATGGGGACCTCCTGGTCCCGTACCTGAGTGACAGAGAAAGGGCAGGTAGGTCACACTCTAGGAGCAGGCAGGCTTTCCAGGGCAGGGCTTCCAGAATTTCATCAGGCCTCTTACAAAGGGTGATATGTTTCATTGCTATCCACCCTTTGGATGGAAACTTGGCCTGCAAGTTTCAGATGCAAAGCACAGCCTTGGAGGAGAGTGCAAAAACTAACAAATATTCACTGTGGGTTCTTGTACAAGAATTCAGTAGCCCTCTGATGAAATTAGCCAGGTGATGTTCTCAGACTGCTACCTGGATTTATCCAGGATTTGGTAAAAGTTAACATCTCTTCCCTGTCACTCCAGACAAATTCTGTTTGAAAGACTAGAATTAGACTAAATTTCTTAAGTATCTGATACATCCTGGTGAAGCTGGCAGATTTGTCAGGGTTTGGCTAGGACTCACCATCACTGTTAGGGTGTGCTGAGGCATCGGCTGGGAACTGAAGCCTTCTGCTGTTGTGAGGACCCCTCTGCTAGGATCCAACTGGAAAAGTCTCGTGCTTTTTGGGTCCATGCTACCATGGATGGTGTAGATGAGACCTTTGCCTTTGTCTTTGTCTGTTGCACTGACTTGAAGGATCTCCCTCCCTGAGGGGGTATCTTCAGGAATCCACACCTCATAATGGCTCTCCAGAAACTGGGGACGGTGCTGGTTGATGTCAATCACATGGATAAATGCCTGTTGGGAAGTCAGCTCAGTAAGGGCAACATAACCTTGAGTGCTACCTGACTTATGGAGCCCTGCAAAACCTCAGCTCCTAATCCCTCTTGACTGGGACTCTGAACCCTGTGACTGTCACAGCTCCTCCAGCACTTGGGCCATCCATCCATGGTGACTAGGACTCGTACTCTGACTGTCCCCGACCACCATACTGACACTGACTGCATCTGAGGAAGTTCCAACCACGTGTAATAGTTCACTTCCTTCAACAAACCTGAACATGCTGTGGGTGTTTTGCTCAAGCAGGTTTCTTGACATCTGCCAGTGGCGTTGAGTGCCAAAATAAACTTGGGGATGAGATGCAAGGTGGCAGGGAATGCACAGCAGGGAAGGCGGGGCCTTGTTTGTTTATTTGGAAAAATGCTTGAAGATAGCAGAGATACCATCCATTAGCACTGCATTTACAGGTACTGTAGTGTTCCTCACTCATCATCCACAAACCTTCACTGTGAATTTCCCACAGTAAGAATCACTGGTGGGTGACTCATGTTCTTGGCCTTTGTGTGTAAAGAGGATTTTTGGCTGGTTTTTATACATGGAGAAAATGGCTGATGAAAGATCAAGCTCTGAACACCCCCTCCTGACAGTAGCTAAAGATGGGTGAACCTCAGCAGCTGCAGGAATGTGCTTGAAAGCAGTGAAGTCAGAAGATTCCCTTTGGCATACACTGACTCTACATGGGATTTCTACTACAGCATAAAGCATTACCTGAGTTTTGATGGTAGTGGACCCATCAGTGACTTCTACTGTCAGGTTATAGCTTGACTTCTTCCTTGCATCAAGGGCTCTTGCAATGACCATACTGCCTGTACTCTTTTCAATATCAAAATCCATGTCATCGTCACCACCTGGAATAAGAGAAAAATGAAAAAAGGGGAACAGTGAGACAGTTATGGCTAGATTTGTCTGGAGCAAGCTGCGAGCACCTGCAAGGCAAACAGATTCCAGGAGCTGCCTGAAGATCTGAAGGATGAGGATCTCCCCTGCAGACAGCATACGCAAACCACACATCAAGCTCGCCCCCAGCCACAGAGAAATGTGGCATGCCAGGCAATACACCTGGAATGGGGATATGTAGGCACTCACCCTAGGCATTCAGCTTGTCTGGGGGCAGTGCCAGAGGCAAGGCTTCCTCCAGACTTAGAAAGTCAACGCTAAATGTGACGGATGGACACAGGAGACAGGGAGCACATGGAGAAGCTGGGCAAAAAGTTAGTAGGACATGATGACAAAGGAGTGTGAAAGGAACAACAAGGGGATGTAGAGAAAACGAAGAGGGGGAGAGGAGAATGGATGCATGGATGCACTTGATTTCCTGGCTAGATTTGCAAGGGGCTCATCTGAGCACTGATTGATTTGCACAAGGCCTCCAGCTATGCACCATCATGGGCTTAGCATGGATCAGCAGCCTGCAGGGCTGACCCACAGTCCTACTGGCCTCCAACTCAAGGTCACACCGTGGGCATGTCAGCAGTGGTCTTCATGGCCAAGGCCAGAAGCCTGTGCTCTACCTCAGCAACCCAGCTCCTGAACAGTTGGAGAGGCAGATGGTGCTTCCAGGGTGAGCAGAGCCATCCCAGATGGCCATGGAGTGCTGGAACTGCAGGCCCAAGCAGCAGAAGCTGTCTCTCATGCTGTTGCTGCTCAGCTCTAGTGTGGCAGCCCCTTTCTCATGCTTCGCTTGTTGATGGTCTTTCTCTGTCATGCATGAAGCACCATGACATTGTTATGGGATTTGGCTAAAGAGAAGTAGTGCTCCGCAGTTGTATCCTAGCTCTCAGCTCCTCCGTTCTTGGCTACCAGATGCTCTGGATTCTGTTTTGTGCTCTTACCAGCTGGGAAAATATTAGCTGGTTGTTAAATTACATACCTTCCCTTGCAGGTAAAGTGCAGTGGTTGCCGTTCATCTGGACCAGCACTTTCCTGCTGGGAAGAAGACAGAAGGAAGCAGAAAAGAGGAAAAGAGAGGAAGCAAGGGATGCCTTTCCCTGACAGAAGAGAGGAGGGCTCCCTTTGTGTGCTGCCAAAGGGAAAGAGGAAGCCCAGGAATGGAGAGACAAGAAAGATGCTGCTTTGTCAGAGTTTTTGCATGATTCTGAGCATGCAGGCAAATGCTCAGCAGGCACATTGTGGGGTGGCATTCAGAGGAAGACCCTGTTATTGCTGTGAGCTTGTGCAGACTCTGCTGATACCAGACAAGACTTGCACTCGTACACGGCCTCTTGTAGCGCTGCATTTCTTGTTGCTTAGTTATATTTATACACCATTATCCCTGCCCTGACATTCTAATGGGGAAAGCTACTCACTCACCCAATTAAGGCTTTGTCTGACGAGGGCTGGCCCTGCAGGCAGTGTCAGGAAGAGGCTGTGCAAGGCAAATTGGGGCAACACTTCAAAACACCAGATTACAGGAGTGCAATTGGCCCTCGTTCCAAACACCGTGCACCGCTTTAATTTCTGCATCTCACCTGTGATATTAAACCACACTTGGCTGGGACCCATCTCGGTGCTGATCACTCCCACCATATGATTTACAGGATCTGTTTCCATGACGGCGAAGTTAAAGTGGGGCTCATCGAATGCTAATGGCTCTGAGGAGGGTCCGGGCCGTGCCACCCAGCTGATGTGGAGCCGCACGTGGGAGGAGAGCGGGGGGCTGCCGCCGTCTGTCGCCTTGACCTGCCAGGAGATGTGGGGTGAGGGTCTTCCAACTCAAACAGTTCTATGATTCTGTGCTTTAGTGGTGTACTGGATGAATTGGGGCTGGTAGAGTGTACAAGGCCCTGTGGAAAGCTGCTTCTCTCACCCACACGCTGGGAGCTTTGGGCCCTGCGTGTGCCCAAAATCACACAAGACAAATCTTGTCTTAAAAGACCATGTGTCCTAGGTGGAGTCATGCAACCTAAATTATTCTTGGGCACTGAGGAACTCTGCTGGATCCACAGCAGAGAGATGGGTCACAGCCCTTGTGAAGGCCCACAGGGTGTGGGTGAGCTGCAAGCCTGAAGCTCAGAGACTGTTCAGGTTCAGGCCCACTTCTGAATGGGATGTGGATCACTGTGCCCATCACTGAGGATGCATTGGACAGTCCATTTTAAATTTCTCCTCCGTTTTTAATAGCTTCTTACCTTCCACACTGCCTCTCCTGCCCTTTTCTCCCAGTTTCTGTAGCCCAGCCTTATCTGATTCAAGATCTCCCACTCCTGCATTTCACCCATCTCTTTTATCTTTCCTGTCTCAGCAGCCTTTCCTCTACACCCACTCTGTTTCCCTCTCCTCTCACCGTGAGTATGTTGTATTCAGAGGCAGGAAAAGCCTTCTTGGAGAGCACCATGCCAGTTGTGGGGTTGATGGTAAAAATCCCTTCCTCCTCCTCCTCGATGGTGTAGGTGACCTGGCTGTTCTGGCCCTGGTCCCGGTCTGAAGCAATCAGTCTGTAGACTGGCAGTGGTGTCTCTGAGGCTGCTCTCTCTGGGAGCTGTACCATGAAGAGCTTGTGGGGAAAACTGGGAGGGTTGTCATTGGCATCCAGGACTTGTATCACCACTCTGCTGGTGGACTTCAGGGCTGGGTCTCCATTGTCAGAAACAGCCACCTGCCAGCAAGCAAAGGGACAGAGCTCCTTGTTGTGACCTAGGATGTGAGTAGCCAGCTTTCATCCTGAATGATAATGGATGTTGCCTACTACACTTTATCCTGAGGATAATAAGGTTTCCACGTGAATCTATCTTTGTATCTCAGAATTTTCAGAGATGTTGTTCCTTTCTACAAAGCTAAACCTGGTGACTGACGCTTGCACTGCCCAGTGCTTGCACAAGGACAGGGCAATGTCCCTGCAGGGCTCCTGCTTGCAGCAGCTCAGGGCAGTGGGTCAGGCACTGGTCATTAGGAGCTGCACACCTGAAAACACTTATATTCCTTTGGCTGAGCAAGTTATCACCTACCCTCTCTTTGCTGTGCCTGTGCATGCTCCCAGCATGTTGCACTGCAGAGAAATTGATATCCTCAACCACTTTGATAGACAGAAACACCGTAAGGTCTCCATAATGTAAATGCACGTATCTCAGAGCAGCTAGGGATGAAGGCAAACCTACAGAACAATGTACGGTACAATGAGATAAATGAGGGTGGATTTCTCTGGCTTGCTCTTTCTCTGGTAATTTATTATCCAACCTGCTAGAGGACAATTCCAGTCTTCTTACATTCCCACAGCTTCCAGAACAGGCCTTTTGCTCCAGTGTTCAGCAAGGAAATAATAAACCCCACAGTACTGCTGCAGCTGTCTCTTAGGGCAACATACATCGTTTAATTAAGTTTCCCAGCAGTTAGGAGCTGATGGGATGAGATTCTTTCTCTGTGCTCCAACATGCAAGGAAAGTTCTTTGAGGACTTAATACACTTGTAAGTAAATAAAGCTAATTACAATCATCATTACCCACCTCTAGGATATGTTCAGCCTTGTATTCTCGGTCCAGCTGCCGTGAAGTTGTAGAAATCAGACCTGCCAAGAAAGAAAGAGCCTTTGAGCTAAAAGACTCAGTATCCAGGGAAATCAAAGGCTGACCCACCGTACCCATGTGTATGGTGGGTTTGTTTCAGGTTCCCATTGTAATCAGAGACAGATCCCCCAAAGAGCAATTTGTCCATTGCAAATGACTGAGTGAAGGGCCCTCTCCTTTGAGTGCAGAGACCATGGAGGATGGTCTCTGATCCCAGCACATCCCATGTTCTACACCTCCCAGAACCCATCACAGCTGAGGATTGTGGAGACCTTGTGGTGAGGCACTTGGTGAGAAAGGCTGCAGAACCAAGAAAACAAAACCTTTCTTATGCCTCTAAGTAAGAAACATTCTGCATGTGCTGGCAGAAGTTCTGCCTCTTAACGTGTCTCGACTCCTATTTCCCCCCTGTTGAACCTTGCTCCTTGTAATTTACAGTGTTTTGACAAAACTTTGCCTTCTGTCTTGGGAAATACCCTTTCTCCTACCACTAGAAACTGAGTCTAAAAATAAGGCACACTGTTGATAATAATGTTGGCACATAGTTTGAGCCTTGTCTGATAGATGGGGTGAATCCCCCAAGACCTGCAAGATTTGAGGTGTTTCTAAAAAATAGATATTGGTTTAACTGCAAGGAACAGACTGGATGCAGAAGGGAACAAGATGGCTTTTATGAAATGCTTTAAACCAAAGACATCATAATTGCCTCTTTTTGGCCTGGGCTGAGTAGATGCAAGTCTGGAAAGGATGGAGCTGTGGTCTGAGTTTTCATGTCTTGTTTGGGAATAGTCCTTAACATGTGCCTTGACTCCTCACTTTTGGTGAATAGAAACTCCAGGCCATTTTTACAACTACTTTACAGCACTCTTCTGGCCCAAAGCCAGCAAGTTTTAATTAATAACATTGTTTTGGGTTGTATCGGGGCTCTTTGGTATATTGCTGCTCAGGCATGATAGGCAGGAGAGAATTTCCAGTGGCTGCAGGAAACACCAGGCTACTGAAGGAGGAGCGCAGAGCAGCTGCTTGGAACAAGGCTGTCATTAACTGTTTCCACTCCTTCTCTTGGATTCCTTGTATTTGGCACCAGGCACTGTGCTAAACATTTATTTGATGCCTTTACAATCATAAATCAACACTCTTTAATGCATTATGACAAGATGATTTGGAAGACTCTGGCTACACGTATGTCATGGATTTTTTTCCTCCCTAATCCTCCTATTGACATCTCAGCAGGTGAAGAAGGCTCAGCAGTGGGCAGGGAGCACACTGGCTGAGGAGCTTTTGAATTCTTCACTGTAGGGCTCTGACATCTGCCAAATGCTCGACATGCATGGAAATATTCTCTTAGTGGGGGTCTAAACAGAGAATCACAGCATCTGTTCAGTGAGATCTCCAGTGCTGTGCTTTGCGTTGTCAGTGGGATGAAGAGGACATGGAGTAAAGTCAGAAACTCAGCAACTTCATGGCATGATTCATAATTTTGGTCTAACAAGTCCATGGGGCATGCTGGATATTAATAACAGAGACAACCAATGCCCACGAGTACACTGTGGATACTTCCAGTTTATCCCATTGCAAAATTCAGTTGCAACAGACAAACACTCTGTGTGCACTTGGCTGCTGCATGCCGGCTGTTGGAAGGTAACTTCAACCACTCTAAAGAGATTACTTGGATCTGCCTGAGCACACCCTGAAATTCTTCTGTGACCTCATGATAAAAATGAAAGAAACAAGCTCATAGCTGAGATTCTTCCAACCGGAGAAGGACTGTAGTGGTGGCATAGGAGCTGGGACTTAATGATTGTCCTAAACGTTTGTAGAAGATGCTCCTGAGGAACTGTCCCTCTCTTCTTTGTGCTGCTCCATACAATTGAAAGTGCCCATTTAGTTTTTAATGAGAGTGTTTTGTGTGCACATGCATGTGTGTGCTATTGTGCCTTCTGTGCACCTCTGGAAAACACCAGCCAGCCCATCTAACACAGGGAGATGGTCACAGAGATGGCCCTGAAAGCTTCCTCTAGAGGCTGAACAAAAGTGTCGAAGGTCCTGGCTGCATTTGACCAGCTACCTGAGCTCAGTGTTCACCTGAAGGTCCAGAAATGATCCCTTCTGTCACTTACCCAAGTCCTGCCCTTGCAGCCTGGCTACATGCAGTAATGGGAAGGGTTTGTCTGTGATTCTCCCGCTCGCTGCCTTGAAAGGGGAGAGAGGAAAGCTGGTCGTGTTGGAACAGGAGCAGCAAAATTAACAGTGCGTTGTTGTCAGGGAATAAAGAAGAGTAATAACTTCTGCTGGCAAGAGCAGGGCTGGGGTGGAGGTTGCTAGCCCCCCACCCTGGCTGCAGGGAGGAAAATCTAAAATAGTTAAAATAGCCAGAATCAGGATTCCAAGCAATTGAGCTTTCGCAAGAGCTGGAGAAGGGAAGAGGCTGTTCCCCTGAAATTCTCATTCTCTTGTCCCGCTGTTGTTTCCACAACACCCTCTCCTCTCTCATACCATCTCCTCTTCTGTTCTGCCTCGTGCTCAGCTTGTGACACATTGCCCAGGGAGCAGCAGTGTCACTTTTCCTCGGGCTCAAAGAGCTGTGTCTGGATGCTCTTCCATGCAGAGAAATGCAGGGAACAACAGGCATCTATGGGAAGCCTGTGAGCACTGACTCAGCAAGAGAATCACCAGAATAGGAAGGAGCTGGAGCTGGATCCTCTGGACATCCTCCCAGCAGGATGGATGGCTCTGTCCTGACTCTTCCTGCCACAGTCTCCTAGTTCTTCTCAGTCTTGCTTGGACTGGAACTTGCTTCACGTCAGTGACTTCAACTCAACACAAAACAAGCTGAAAACTCTTCCAGCACAAGAATCCCCCAAACCCAACTCTCTCCCCATCTCTCTATCTCTCTATCTATCTCCCATAAATACTGCTCTGCACCAGCTGCCAGCTTGGGCTGGAGAGATTCCATTGCCCATGGCAGAAAGCTTTCATCTCACTACACAGTTTTATTCCGTCTTCTCATTAGCCTTTCATTTATTTTCCCTCTTTTTTCTCCACCCTCTTGAGAGCTGGAAGAGCTTAGAGCTCTTCTGTGGTAGTTCAGAGCTGCTGGAGGAGCCAAGCTCTGCTGAGGGATCATTGTCATGGCCATTCTTGTCTCCTTTTAAGACCTCAAGAGGACAAGTCAAGGGGCTTTGCTGGGATTGTGTCCACAAGTCAGCCTACACTTGACTCAAGATACTGAATCAAATGCAGAACAAACTGGCTCTAAGAACAGAAATAAGTTTCTTGCATGGGTGCCACCATGCCCACAATAACTGTCCAGGGCTATTCTGCAGGATTATTCCTGGTGTAGATATTCCTGTTGTAAGAGTCAGTCAGTTCCCTAATTCCTGTTAGTGCACACAAGGAGAACAAGTCACATCCCTCCTTTTCCTCTGGCAGGGGGCTCCCACCAGCAGAGCCCTGCCCAGGAGCCATGGATGCTCACTGAGCTGACCCCTGGCCCCTGTGTGCCTGAGTACTGGCGAGATGGATCACATAGATCTCAAGAGCTGAAACATGATTGGGTCTTTTAATGATGATTTCCTCTAGATAATAAGGGAAGTATGCATTTATTGCATTTGAACAACAGAAAACGTGTCTTAACTAAATGAATGAAAATATCTCATGGTTTCTGATAAACTGCCTGCAGCTCAGAGATTCAGACAAGCTGTGATATTTTTCCTGGCAGCAGTAGAAGATGACTTCTCTTCCGATACTGTAAGCACAAGGATATAAACTGCACAGTTTGTGCCAACGTTTGCAGGTAATCATTTGTTCTTTTGCATAACACGCATGTAAGGAAAGGAGAACTGAATCCTCATCAGGCTGGGAGGCAGGTCTTCAAACAACCTCACACTCAGGGTTTAAAGAAGAGACCTCCAGCAACTGGCCAGGAGATAAGATCATCTCACGAGCTTCTTACAGGACTCACAAACATATCACTCTTCACATGCAAATTGTCTGACTGTAGAGGGAGATGAATAGGAGATGACTCACACTCGAAAGAGCTTTTTTTTTTTTTTTTTTGTCTAAGATGGGAATTAAAGCATTGGCTTAGAGGTGAAGTACCTCATTAGTAAACGTTTGGATTTGGCCAGTCTTTCTTGTTTTAGCATAAAACACAGTGACCTTGGAGTCCAGCTTTGTAGGGCTGCAGTCACACTGGAGTGAGCTGTAAGGTAATGTCACTGCCTCAGCCTTTTTCTGCACATCCTGATTGTTCCCCATCTGAGTGCAGGCTCCTCTCCCGCTGCAATAGGTGAACTGCTTTTATCACCCACAGGAGATCAAAGTCATACAATTAATCCTCTCCCAAACCCAGGCTGTGTGCCCTCCCTTCCCTCTCCTCCCAGGAGCTGACAGAGCGAAGGGCACAGAGCAGCTTTCCCTGCCAGACTGGCCCGATGTCAGCGCTCTGGGATAGTCAGAGGAAGCTGTTTACACTAAACACCAACGGGTTTTTGATGGTTCTGAAAGATCTGGTAATTAATCCCCAGATGAAAGATACAGTCTAGGAAGATGGCAGCAGAGGCTTGCTGCACTGGCTGCACTAATGGTACAGGGGGATGGGTGGAACCTTAAAAGGTAATGGGATTAATTTTTATTAATCCTGCCTTGCTGGCTGTCAGGAGCAAATAGTCACCTCCAGCAGGGTGTTTCCTGGCTCAGGCTGTGCAATAGCCTGGTTGTTTGTAAGGGGGAAGAACAAATACAACCCCTCAACTCTATAAAGGGCTTTGAACACAACACATTTTAGCCACTCTAAGAGCCATCCAGCTGAAAACAGCAGCCTCCAGGTGGAGGGTTTGAATGTCAGCCTCCACACAGCCTATTTGGAGATGGACTTTTGCTACCGAAGGAAGTTGTGTCAATGCAGCTGTGTGAGCTGTTTCTTTTGAGCACATAGCATCTGGGTGTTTGAAGGCCTCAAAAATCAACATGGAGTTGTGTCAGTCTTACCTGTCACAAGGTTAATGGTGAAGAGTCCTTGAGGATTTCCAGTTAGGATGTGAAAAGTCAGTTTTCCCTCTGAGCTGGAGTCTGGGTCTAAGGCATCGAGCTGCAGGACAGATGTGTTTGGTGGGGAATTCTCCATCACGGAGGCATAATAAACAGGTCTGGACATCTGAGGTGGGTTGTCATTGGTATCGGTGACTTCAATATAAATTTCAGTTGCAGAAGACAGAGGAACTGTTCCCAGATCTACAGCTAGCACTGTCAGCCAGTAGTGAGATGTCCCTTCTCGGTCCAGTGGTCCAATGGTCCTGATGGTGCCTATAATGGAAGAGAATGCTTGTGAGGAATCTAGGGAACACAGACCACTCTGTCTTCATTGCTACACCGGTCTGTATTCCTGGTCTGCTTACTGTATTTCATGGAGATATAAACATTGGCAGCAGCCTTGCATGGCTGTGACATTGTGCGAAAGGCAGGGGCTTGCTTTTGTTGGAGGTAATTTGGTACAAATGTGACAGGGAAGGCCTGGGAATTTTGGGTGAGGGTTGACATGGATTTTCATGCAGTTTAAAGGAGACAAACCCTGCTTGCTCGTCCCCATATACAGTGATGCACATTGTAAACCCCTGAAGAAAAACAGGGGATTTGAACGCATTGGGTCAAGAAATCAGGCAAAACACACACAGCACGTTGTTTCAGCCTTTGAGATAAATATTTAAATAAAGCTGTAATTACCTGTGTCCTTCTCAATACTGAAGGTGGACAGCCCAGTGCCCTCTCGGAGGAAATACTGAACCTCTCCATCTTTCCCCTTATCAATATCCTTTGCTGTGACCATCATCACGGACGTGCCCTCAGGGCTGTTCTCCTGCACCCAGCCTTTGAAGACAAAGGAGGCAAAGCGCGGTGGGTACAAGTTCTCATTGACATCAAGGACGTTCAGTTCCAGGTGGCAGAGGGAAGAGCGAGAGACGGGCTTCCCACTGTCACTGACCTGCACGGTTAGATTGTAAGAGTCCTTCTTCTCATAGTCCAGCTCTTTCTCTAACCGCAGTGCCCCAGTCAGCTTATCTACATGGAACATCATCTCCTCATCATTAACAAGGCTGTACCTCACCTCTCCCCCAGAGCCAGCATCGGGGTCAAAAGCCTCCAGAAAGAGGAGGATGGTTCCTACAGGCAGGTCCTCTGGGACCTTCACACTGTTCAGGGCAGGGAGGCAGTGTGGGTCGTTGTCATTTATATCCTCCAGAGTAACAGTGAGATCTGTAACGGAGAACAGCTGGTAGCCTGTTTTGGGCTGGTCCCCAGCTTGTATTTTCAGCACATAGCAAGGCCACAATTCTCTATCCAGGGCACCTGTAACTGTCACTTCTCCAGTGACACTGTTGATGGCAAACTTGCTGGTGGGGGTTAGGAGAGAATATTTTACTCTCCCATTATCATCTGTATCAGCATCTTCTGCTTTCAACTGAGCTATTGTTGTTCCTATTGCTACATTTTCAGGTATCGACACCCAGTAGGCACCTTGTGGGAATCTGGGAGTATTATCGTTGGTATCCAACACATTCACAGCCAGGAGTTTCCAAGATGATTTCTGTGGTGTGCCAAGGTCATACACAGTAATGTTAAGAATGTAGAAACTGGTTCGTTCATGATCTAAAGGAGAAAGGACTTGAAGGAGACCTAGTTCCAGGTCAATGGAAAAACAGCTGTCAATATTTCCATCCGAGATCACATAGACCAGTTTCCCATTAAAACCAGTATCAGGATCAACAGCTGAAAGGTCAGCAATAGTTGAGTTGATGGGAATATTCTCCATGATATCAATAGATCGTGGAAAGCTGTCATCAAATTTTGGAGTGTTATGGTTTACAAGGTGCAAATTTAGAGTTGTTTCATCATCCTGCCCATGGCCTTGGGACTGAGACTCAATTGAGTGTATGATGGTTTCTGTCAGTTGTTTCAATACTCCTGTTTCCTCACACTGCATTTTAACAGGGAGACCTTGGCTGACCACAGTGATATTTACAGATGTTGGCAAAGCATAGTTCTCTCCATCTGTTGCAGTTATTTTCAAAGAGTAGAAGAGTGGCTGCTCAGATGGAAGATCTCTCAGAGATATTCTAAGAGATATTACTCCAGAGATGGGATTCAGTTCAAAATGCTGTAACTCGTTGCCAGACTTGATTTCGTACTTGATATGCTGCAGCTCATCACTGTCGATTGCAGACACTGTGGCCACAGGGTTCCCAACAGGAAAGTCCCGTGGGATGCTTCCACTGCAGCTCGCCTTCTCAAACACAGGAGCATTGTCGTTGACATTGCTGAGCATGAGGGAGACGTACACCTCCGTTTCATGGCGGAAGGGTGAGCCCCAGTCTGATGCCCACACTCGCAGGTGATACCATCTCTGCATCAACTCATAATCCATTGACTTGGAGGTGGAAATTATGCCAGAATATGGGTCAATGACAAAGGGAACTGATTTCTGGTTGGCTATGGTGTAGGTTACAAAGCCATTGTCCCCTTCATCTTCATCTGTAGCTCTCACTGTTAAGACACTGGTGCCAGGAGGAACATTCTCATCAAAGGCTCCACGGTATGAAGACTGACTAAAACTTGGAGCATGGTTGTTGCAGTCAATGATGTCAATGACAACAGTTGCAGATGCATGACTGTTAGCAGTTGCAACTTCAAGTTGAAAATTCGATTGCTCATGGAAATCCATTGCTCTGACAGTAGTAATCAATCCAGTGTGAGGATTGATTTTAAAATATGTGCTGTCAGGAGTAGATCTCAAAACATATTTAAGATTTGGGAGGACTGGTGTAATCTTCACCATAGCAACTTGGCTTCCAGGTGGGGAGAATTCACTGAGCTGAACTCGGTAGACTTCTTTCTCAAATCTGACAGAGGCATACTTGGACGGAGGTATATGTATAACTCTAACAGGAGAGAAAAGGGGTGGTTTACTCTTGTCCTTGGCTTGCAGACTGAGGTTGAAACCAAAAGGGTGAAGTAGCCAGTCGATCTCTTTTATTGCCACAATCATGAACTCCGTGCTTCCAAAGTAGGATCTGATGACTGCAAAATGCCTTCCTGGATCTCCATCTACAAAGTCTACCGAATCTATCCCTGCTTCTGAGTCACCATTTTCTACAGACAGGCTTGCATAGAGTAGGTCTACAGCCAAGTCAGGTGGTGTCACCCTCACTGAGGAGATAGAGGGGGGTTTCCTGGCTGAGGGCTCCACTTGGATCATGAGACTAGCCTCGTTCCCAAAGCCATTCCCCTCCATGATCTTTCTCATTCTGTCCACAGCTAAAACTTGCAGGTGGTGCCGGCCTCGATGGGTGCTGTTCAGCCTAACAGTGGTCATAACTGCTCCGGTGGTGGGGTGGATGGTGAATAGGTCTGACTTTGTGTTCAGGGCGTAGTAGAACTCTGAGTTCTGGCCAGCATCAGCATCCGTGGCACTGAGCGTGCTGACCACTGTTTTCAGAGGAGTGTCTTCCCTGATGGACACTTTGTAGGAGGGGGGTGAAAAGAGAGGTTTCAAGTCATTTCTGTCAAGAATGTGGATCAAAACTTTGGCCCAAGCTTCATAGGAAAAGGTGCTCTCTGTGGCCTTGATTATTAACATATAACTATCTTTGACCTCTCGGTTTAAAAGTGCTGTGTTGCTGCTCCTAGTTCTTATTCTCAAGAAGCAGAAGTCCCCGATGACATGCTCCTCTGTTTTAAAGAGACCACTGCTGTCTCCAGAGGCTATTCTGTATCTGATGTCCCACTCGGGGTCTGTCTTGTAAATACCCATTTTGACATAGCTCTCCACATATGTCTTGGGAGCTGAGTTCTCGTAGATAGTGGTATTGTAGAAGAAGTGGGTGAAGTGCAGAGGGGAAGTGCTGCTTTTCTCACAGTTTGCATCATGGATTGTGCAGTGCGCCAGTAAAACAGCAAAACTCAGGAAGTTTCTCCTGGTGATGATTTCCATGGTGTGGTGTCCCATCAGGTCCTGCAAAGATTAAAGGAAGAGCATCATGAATTCTGGCATGTATGGAAGAGGGCCATATTTATTAAAGCCAATGTGCTAGAGGAATAGTCATAGAATCATAAAATGACTTAGGTTGGAGAGGGTATTAAAGATTACTGAGCTCTAAGCCCTTCTGCCATGGGCAGGGTTACCTGCTACTAGGTCAGGCTGCACAGGATCCCTTGAGCACCTCCAGGCATGGGGCAGCCACAACTCCCCATGGGCTCAGTCCCAATGAGCACAGTCTTTACCCCAAGATTTGTTGATGTGTTTGTTATCTCAGCTCTTTTTCCACTCCTTTCCCCACATCCCCATACTGCCTTGGGTCCATTCAATGTCTCTCTTCAAGTTTTTGCCATGTGATTGATGTCTCTCCCTGTGGCTTGTATTCCCTTTTCTCACCCACTCCTACGGCAGCCTTTTTTCCTTTTCCTCTACCCCGCTACACTGTGCAAATGTCTTCTGAACATCCAACTTTAGAACAAGGTGACTGCCCTATTACAGGTTCTCAGTTACCAAACAGTTTTATAATTCTCAGGGATGCCTCTCTTGTGCTGCTTGAAAGAACAGGTCTCTAGAAAGACACTTTCACCACGTTGCCCATGGTTGAGTAACTCCCCTGGTTCCTCTTTCTCACGGCAAAGCCCCAGGCTCAGGATTCCTGCCACCCATGACCACCTGCCATCTGCTTCCTTCTCCAACAACTCGTGAAAATCTGTGGTTTTGCGATTTACTTCTACAAATATGTGTATCAGAAACATGAGTTTGATGTCACAGAAGGAACTGCGGAGCGCACCCATGATTAACAAGGATGGAGCTTTATTAGGCAGCTTTGCAGGGATAGTTAAAGGATCAAGACCTGCTCTTTTCAAAAGCTCAGTGTGTGCTGCTGTGTGTGCATGTAGAGGTTGAAGCCAGGGATGAGCTAAATATAGGTGCATATATATCCCATAGATATCCCAGAAGATCTTTATCTAGAGCTGTTTCTTCCTCTTTTAAATTTAAATTACATATCAAGTACCTGCCAGTCATTTGGCACATTCCTATTTTAAACAGGGAAGACTTGTTTTTCCAGACACTTTTTCAAGACTCATCTCTTTAAAAGCCAGAACTAGTTCAGTTTATAAGTCAATTCGAATGTTAGGAATAAATTACTGGAGCCTAACTAGCAACGTGTGTCACATTCTCTCACTGAGATGACTAACTACTGATAAACACGAAGCCATAAATTCGATGCTCCATTCAAACCCGTTTTTCCATAGTAAGCAGGTGCCAATCACCCAACAATCTTGCTGCTGCAGTCATTGAGAGAAATGGTCTCAAACTGAATGCAGCAAGTCACTATGAAGTGAAAATATCAGAGTAAATTAATGCAATTTAGACTTTCCATAAATGACAAAATTCAGGCTCCTTTATGGCAACATCATTTCACTTCTAGAAAACACACCATAGTAAAAAATGGACAGTATATGAAAGAAGATCGTGGAGGACAAGGGTACAAAAAGGCACGTTGTTCCTTCTGAGGAGCTGAAAACTATGTTCTGAAACAATCTGCTCATTACTTAGCAGCGTCTAAGAGTTTGGCAGCATGTAGGGACTTGCCTAGAGCTGCTTCCTTCCAACATTTTCAACTGCTGAACCTGGAAATAAAATGTATGCATGCTGTGTGCGCGTGTGTCTGCTAGGACTGGGAAGCAGGAAAAGTCACATACAATTCAGTAGAATAAGACAGCAGTATAAAACAGCAACAAAAATACAGTGCTGTTTCATGAACAACAGAATTAATGAAGCCAATCGTTTTGTATCTGGGCTAATTGACTTTTTAATTCAATTGTACTGAACTGGCAATGTGAACTCATCTCTTATAAGACATCAGAGAACCCACAAGGCAGAGACGTTATGAACTCCACAACCACAAGAAGAGCCAGAGCTGGAGAACATGCCTTCTTGAACACCAACAATCCCATATGGGAGGATAACCTTGAGCAAGGAGTGGGTTTTATGGCATTTAACAAGATGCAAACACTCTTCTGAAACTCTCCTGGAATGTCCTGAACCTGGTTGTTGCCTGTAGACTTCCTGACATCTAAGATGGTCTCAGCTCGTGTTGGTGTTTTTCCTCCATGGGGGCATTAGCAGGGTTATGCTCCTCTGTCCAGTTAATTGTTTTGCAAAACCAGTTATGATCTCATGTTTCTGAGAGCTTTGCTCTCAATTACAAGCTCGGCTGAAGGCAGTCAATGGCTTCAGCTCTTATTATGGGGGATGGAGAGCAACAACACAGCCAGGGTGTGAGGCAGAAGCCTTGTTTCCACTGGAAATAATCTGAATAAGCGAAAGGCACAGCCAAAGTTTAGGGAAATTTTTTTAGGAGGCAGCACTATCAGCTCTTGATATCTAATAATTTCTCTCCAATGCAGGACCTGTGCCCAAAGCCCCAACATTAGCCTTAGCCTACACCTCCTGTGCTTTGAGACATGACATTTTACCAGCTCTACCTGGAATACAAGCTCAGTCATCAGACTTATTTTCTAGGCTCAGAAAGCTGAGTGGTCATTAAATCAAGGTTCCACCAGCATCTTTTCCCTGCCCACTGCTTCTTAACAGATGGAGATGACCTTGCAGATCCCCTTCTCCTTTCCCATACATCAACTTTCAGCTCTCCCAGCTTCACATTCATTTGGACCTGGAGATTAGAAAGACATCTTTGTGTCGCTGAGGGACATGGTTTGGTAGGTGTGGTGGTGGTAGTTGGATGGTTGGGCTAAATGATCTTAATGGTCTTTTCCAGTGTTAAAAATGCTATGATTCTTCTGATCTTTTAAAGATTAGAGAGAGAGCTGCTGGTGTATAGATTGTTTTTGTTGTGGGAGGAAAATGGAAAGAGAAAAGAATCAGTCCTGTGGGAATTATTAGAAAAATACAGAAAACTACTTATTTTCTATGGTCTGGCCCACTGCATCAAAGCTCTTATCTGTCAAGCTCATGAGATTTTAGGACAATTGCTAGAAAACCCTCTGATGTGAGTGTTGTACCAATTGCCTTTGATTTGTCTATGCATCATGATATTATGAGAGAAAACTGAATTTGAGTTTGCAAGCATCAAAACTGGGTGAAACAAGCTGAAATATCCTCCCCAGGCCCAGACCATTATCTCAGGGGATTGTATATTTCCACTCTTGCTTCTTGCCCTGGAATGAGAGGTCCTTACTTCTCTCTCACCCAGCTCCCTTGGGCACAGACATCCTCCTGGAACTGGGTGCTTGGAGAAAGCCCCTCCCTGGAATGGAGACAGGCAGGGAGGGCATGCTCCCGACTAGGGGAGATAGCAAAGCCTTGCTGGTAGTGATTCTGCCTCCTCCTAATCACCAGGCGACGATCTGAGAGCCTCGAGGGGCTTCGACCTCAGCCCTGTAGATGCAAAGTACCCACAGAGCCAGTAAACACGCGCTGTATCTCTGATCGCAGCCTAAGCACGCGTCTAAATTTAACATCCAAATTGTAATTCTCTGACAAAGACATGCCCAAATCTGTCGGTTTGAAATGAAGGAACAAACACTGCACTGAGGTTCAAAGTGTGTGTGGGGGGGAAATGGTGGGGACGGGCACTGGGGGTGGGGGCTCAGGGCAGGGCATGGCCCCACCAACCAGGGTGAGTGGATGGTGCTGGGGAATGGACCCTGGGGACCCCTGGGGGCTGCTGCGGGGTTTGGCCATGCTGCAGACTAGTGCTGCAGCCTGCCAGCAAGCAGGCGTGGCCCCAGACCCACATTCTGATCCCCTTCAAGAGGAGCATTTGAAAACAAGCAAAACCTCAAACACAAAACAAGCCACACACACGAAGAACAGCATTCCCCTTCGCTGGCTGCAGTCAGAGCTTGGCCCAAACGTTTGGGATCGGAAGAGTAAAGAAAATAATATTTTTTCTTCCCTCAATTCCTTCCTTTGTTTCCTCATTACAAGAAACAACCTCTCATCTCAAACAAATACCCATCAAAACCATCCCTGAGCACACCAGTGCCTCGGAGGCTGCCAGCACTAGGAGCAGAGGGTGAAGGGAGATTGCTCAAATGGCCAATGCTGGGGCAGTCCAGAGCTGGGTGTGGAATTTGGTGGTCACAGGGGAATAGAAATGGAGAGCAGAGGAAGCACGTCCTGTAGTGTGATGGGGACGAGGCTTTGGGAAAGCGAAGAGGCAGTGGACTTGTGTTAGGTGGATCATCAGATTCGATGATCTTAGAAGGCCTTTGCAACATGGCTCTATGATTTTAGGAGTTGGGGCACTGTCTTCTTCTGGACTGGGAGGTAATGGAGCAGAAGGGGTTCACTGATGGTCAGAGCAGACTGAATTATGGCTGACTGCTGAGTAGATTCAATTAGAAAGCAGCTGATGGGGTTTCTTTGTTGGAAAGGCACAGGTTGTAAAACCTGCTAGTTGTATGGGTGGTGATCCATGTCCATTAGATGTTCTGATTCCCAACATCAAAATAATCCACGTATACACTGCTCCTGGACTGATGCTTGGCTAATGCTTGCTGTTTTCTTGCAATAGCAATGATAGAAATATATAGGAATAGAAGTACACAGGGTGAGAAAACTAAGGAAGTCTGGCTCTGAATTAAAAATGTTCCTTTCCTCAGTGTACCTCAGGGTTCTCCAGTGCCCATGAATGACTTTGGAAGGACTGCCATTGGCAGGACAGTTCTGCAGCAGCATGCTCAGGGACCATGCTCATGTGGGGAGAGCTTTTTCCTGCACTTACAGATTTCACCAGGGTGTAGTCGGGCTGTTCCTTCCCCATCTCACCTTTCCAATCTCCAAAAACCAAATGTTGGTCTCCCTTAGTGGGATGCTCAGATCCAAGCTGGTTCTGAGGGCCTTTTCCTGCAGGGTGCCTCCTCAAGCCAGAGCCACTTGTCCCCTTCCACCTCAAACATCTCACCCACTGCCCCATCCTTGTAGCTTTGGCTGTGTCCTGCTGCTCTTCCTGCCGCTTTTTACTGAAGCAAGAAGGTCCCTTGTGTCTTCAGCTCCAAGCCATCCTCTGTCCATGAACAAGACAACAGCTTGCTATGGAGCCAAAGGCTTTCTCTTGTCCCCTTTCCACCTGCAATGTGTGTTTTCCAGCCAGTGCTCTGTGAGAAACCCAGGGAGAGCCTGATTTTGCAGTGCTGTCAGCACTATGCCAGGTAATGCCTGGCTTTGACATGTCATACAGCTGAGGTTTCTCTGTCATTGCTATAAACCTCCAGGAGCTCATCTGTTAGGCACAGGACTTGAACAGGCTTGAGCTTTCCATGGAGTTATAAGGGTCACTGATCTTTATCTGCTTTGGCATTGCAACATCGCTCCAGAGCAGGAGTTAATCGCACAGCTCCAGAGACATGCAGCCCTCAGTGAAGGTCTGGGATTCCTGGAGGAGGGCTAAGGGGTGAGGGAACCTTGCACTCTCTTGGGAACAGGACATGGGGAGGCTCTGCCTGGGACTGCTGTAAGTGACTGGGAGCCCTGGAGGTGCTCATTCCCAAATGGGGTTCTTGTTCGGAGTCATGGATCACAGCTGACTGCAACCCTGTGGCTGGTGGCACCCCAACTGCTGGGTCCAGATGAGAAGTCCATGCATCCCAAGGCAGCTCCTTACCTGTCCCCTTCCCAGGCTGGCCTATGGTCCCTGTAATCTACCAACATCCTCCAGCCACAGTGAGTGCCCTGGTCATTCCTGTCCCTGGAGTTGGAGCTGAGCTCCCTTGGCCCTCACCTTGATGCATTTCCTCATGCCCAGCAAGTTGACCACCCAGCCCTTGCCAAGGGCTGGCATTGCTTTTCTTCTGGCTGCTGTCCCTCAGAAAGCAAGACACTGGCAAGGATGACCTGTGTGTGCCATGGACATGGGGGAAGCATTCTCATGCATTAATCCTAATCCCTTCCTTTTATACTCCTACCCTGACCAGTTACCTGCAGCAGGAGTAAACTCTACCCACAGCCCAGAAGCTGCCAGCACATGGACAGACAGGAGGATGCTGGGTGGTGACTCCTTGCCCAGGGACAGCCATGCAATGGGGAGGGCATGGCAGATCCCACTGGTGGATCCAATGGGGACTGCTGTGGCTGATGCAGTGGCTGGGAGGTGGGATGGGCTGAGCAGGGAGCACAGCCCAGGCGTGTTGGCACATGAGGCAGCCACATCCTGCCAGGCACTCGCGTGAGCGTGCCCTGACCTCTCTGGAGCTGGGACCGTGCAGCTCTCAGGGATTCAGTTCCCATGGAGGCTGTTAACCACGCACCTCAGACACTGCCAATGAGTTGCCCCAGCAGATGTGCTGTGACCATCAGCACAGGTTGAGAGACACCAGGGATCCTGGTCTCGCTTTTAAATGCCAGCTCCTGACAAAACCCATTCTGAACCTTTCACATTTTCCTCATGCTTGGGATGCAAATAATCTTGCACTGATAATCATTCCCTTGCCTTCAGAGTGCTGAGGCAAGCAGCCATAGGAGGCCACATCATCGGTTCTCCCTGAAGCTTTCTAGATCCACTGGCCAGCTTCAGCCATGGTTAACAGATAGGTAAAGATGTGAAAGGAGCTGGGTTTGCACAAGCTTGTGAAAATCGGCAGGAGAGAGGAGAGAAATCCGAATTAGGACTCCCAGCTGGAAGAAAAGGCTCTAATGTGAGCCCAACCCCATTATTAGACATCAGAGAATCCACACAAGAGCAAGTGCCCCAGGCAACCAAGCTGCATGAATTCTGCTGCTCACAAAACAGCTGTTTATTTAGGTGCTGCAAAGCTTGTGAGATCCTTTCTAGGATCCCAGCATACTGATCCAATCTGACCCACCGGAGATGTGGGTCTGGGTTGGGCACAGCTCCCACCTCAGCCTATGTTTGAGAGGTCCAGCCCTGAACTGTTTGACCCTGGGACACCTCACACAACCTGCCAAGGACACAGGCTGCATCACCTGAATGCCAGCAGTCCTCCAATGACCTTTCCACTGTTCCCCATTCTCATGGTCAATGTTCCCCATTCATATGGTCAATGAAACATGTAGGGAAGGAATCAGAGCATCTTGGCACCAAGAGCCAGGTGAGGACCGTGTGCCCACATGACTCAGGTCAGGAGCCCAGCACTCAGTGGGACCGCTGTGCTCTGCCCCGTGGCACAGCCATGGCCACTGCCCCTCCTTCTCACCTCCTTCTCTCCTCCTGGGCAATTCTCTCACAAACCAACCCTGCTCCGATGCAGAGATCTGCTCTTTCCCCTGCCCAGCACCCTGCTGCTTCTTCCCTTCTGGTGCCTAGAGGAGAGCAGGGGGAGCAGCTTTCTGCTCTGCCTGCAGCATCCTCAGCTCCATTGCCATCTGTTTGCCTTGAGCTGCTCATTCTCTCTTGTGTCTTCAGAGGCAGCATAAGGACACAGGACAGAATGAATGAGCTGATCAGGGCACGATCTCTGCTTGTAAAAGGATGCTGGTGGCTATGCCACAGAATTTCTCTGCAGCAGACATAGACTGAATGCAATGGGATCCTCCCACACCGGTAAAACCCATTCAATGGCTGCCCCTGGCCCAGAGAGCTTGGGCTCTCAGCAGAGGAAAGATTAACCCCTTGATGAGCATGTTTGCCCAGGCTGCTCTCATTGCCACAGCGTGTCCTTGTCAGCTCTCACTGCTCCGGACTGTGTCAGAAACACATTTCTGAAAGATCTCGTCATCTCAGCACCTCTGCAGAGCCCTGCACAGACACAATAGGACCTGTGACACCAGCACCTGGTGCCACCTGCACAGCGCAGGTCTTGGATAGCCTGAGCCATCCCAAGCACCTATTCATAGCACACCAGCACACTGCAAGCTGCCTGAGTCACAGCATCTACCTGAGGTCCAAAATAGCCCTGCTACACAGGAAAGGCCAACCAGTCGTCTGCTTGGCCATCTCTCTAATTTCTCCCCCAAAACAAAACCAGTTTTGGTGGTGTCGTGTGGGAGCCTGAGATACAAGGTGTGTGCAATGCAGTCTTTCTGTTCTCTAGCACCAGCATAGGAGTACCACTGGAGCAGCTGTTGTTCTTGGGCTGCTGTGTTGAACAGAGTCCACTGGAACTACTCATCCCTGGAGGTGTTGCCCCAAGGCAAGGCTGGATGCACCCTGGGTCTTATCTGATAGGGGGCAGCCAGCCCATGGCAGAGGGCTTGGGACTGATGGCTTCTGGGGTCCCTTCCAACCCCAACCACTCTATGATTCCATGACCCCAAATGGATCAAAATCTTGTCTGAAGCCAAGATGCCCTCTATGTGGAAGAAAACACTACACCGCTTGGTTTGCTTCAAACCTTGTTCACTTCTGAGCTACAACCCTTCCTAGCAGCCCTTGCAGCCTGCCCCTCCCTGGAGCTCCTTCTTCCAAGAATTAGGAAACGAAGTTTCTTTGCTCATAAACCAGTACCTGCCCCATTGCCAAGGAAAAACTGTGGTTGAGGGAAAAATCACTTGCTCAGCAGATCACCTTGCTAATAGACAATGGAGCACCATTGCTGCCAACCCAGGGAAAAAAAAAAGTAGCAGAGGGTATTTAATCCTCTTATGCTTGTGCATGATACAGAAGAGAGCCCACTGCTTCAGGCTGAGCTCCACTGGCATGCTCCACACGTGGCAAAAAACAAAGGGAGGTGCACTGAGCAGGGAATGCCATTTCTGCAGCATGGAGGTGGCTGGAATGATCCTTTAGGACTTGCCTGGAAGCAGTTGGCAGGAGCGTAGGATGCAAAGCACATTCGTTTCTAACAGATGTTTGATTCCAGGTGTTACACCTCCTTTGAACTCTCCCTTTGCTAAGAATGATGTTTGTTTGGAGGGCCGGGAGACGGTTCCTGCGAGCGTTCGGATTTGAAATGCGCTCGTGGAGTAGGGCTGGAGGAGGGAAAGGGCTCAGGGAGGGCAGATCCTGCTCGTGCCTGCGGTGTTCGGGGCAGGGGCTGAGCCTGGGGCTGGGTTATAGAAGCTGAGGAACCCCAGCACTTATCAGACAGGCGGATGTCCCTGAACTGACCCAGATAAGGAAAGGTGCGCTGCACATTAGGAAGAGATAAGGGCGCACCGTACAAAGCCCGGTGTTTTTTGCCTCCCTGAATACCGCGACAGCCCAGCCTTCCCCAGCAGCCCCACAGCCTGTTTGCTCTCTGCCCGGAGGCTCCGATAACCCCCCAGCTCCGTGGTGCTGCAACAGCTCCCACCATGTCCCATGGGCATGGATAGAGGGGCTTCAGGCTCCATCCAGGGCACGCCAACCTGCTGGCCTGGGCACTCCCTGAGCCCTGCAGCCCCGCTGCCCCCTACGCACTTTTTGGTTGGCTCCAACTTTTTAAAGAGGGTTTTATCTGGAGTTATATCTTGACTGCTGATCTTTGCCCCTGCACAGCATTGCACTCTACCAAGTCTGCCTCTAACTCTTGCAGGGGGGTGATTTGCCGATAAGTGCCCTTTGGAAGGGCCCGGTTTGCCCCAGGCTCCCAGCTCTCCCTCCCTTTTCACTTCTTTTCTCAACATCACATACATACAGTGGACATAATTCTTGCACAGCTGGAGTTGGGATTGGATCTGCAGGGGTTTCTCTGCTTGCCATCGCTGATGGCGAACAAAATTGTCTTGATGCAAAATGCCCATTCCAGCATGCACGCTCCCAGGTGAGGCTGGAGTAGAGCCTGGCGTGCATGAGGCTCTCATTTCACCTCCCAGGCTCTGCTGCTCATTGTGGGGGACCAGGGCTGGCTTGGGAAACATCAGCACTGTGCCTGCCCCCGGGGATCCTCCAGGATCCTCCTGGTGTGAGCCGGCTCAGTGGGGAACACAGGGCAGGAGGAGCTCCCCAGTGGGTGAGGTTGTGTGCAACCAGGAGCCGAGCCCACAGCTGGGCGCCATCGCACTTCTGCAGAGCTCGTCCCTCAGCTCCTGTAGCAGCCCTGCCTCCTGCACACACCTGGGCACTTCTGTGGTCAGGTCTCCTTGCCCACTCAGCTTGGTGATGAGGTTTTTGTGCTCTCTGCTCACAACCCACCTGCCTGCAGTGTGCTCATGTCTCCCACATAAGCCCAGGCACGAACTCGAACAAACACACCTGAAGACTTCCTGGCTCTGCCCGTAACACCCCATGCTACAGCTGCCAGATGAAAAGCTCTCCCTTTCCATCCCAAAGCATGATTCTTAGGAAGGAGCAATTTCCAGCCAAAGTTACTCACATGCAAAAGCAGTTTCACAGCTAAACCTCTCCATCCTCCATGCCCTCCTCCATCCCTGAGTCATTTCGACTTCCCACACCGGCGTGCCTTACCTGTTGCAACAGGAGAGACCTCTCCTGAAGTTTACAGCCTCTCTGCCCTTGCTGCTGAAATCCCCCTTCCGCAGCAGCACCCTGCCAGCTGCTGGGGGTCCATGGTGCTCACAGAGCCGAGGAGAGAGCTGGGAGAAATTCCTGCAAGAAGGGATTTTTCTGGTTGAAACTCCGTCAACGCAGGTTGAGAGCAGCGAGGGAGAAAGTTGGAGGAGGTGGAACTGCCTGGCTGGAGAGCCAGCCCTTCTGTGACGGGCTGGAGGAGGAGGGAAAGGAGAGGCATCACTTGCGCCCTCGCTGTAGAGTGAACTTGTGTGTGCGTGCGTGTGTGTGTGTGTGTGTGTGTGTGTGTCAGAGCTGGGCAAGCACCCAAACCTTAGAGCCAAATAATTGCAGAGCTTTCTACTCTTAGCTTATCCCATCGCCATGAAATCAAGGACCTCAGCAAAAGGAGGGGGGAGGAGGGGGGGGAAGGGAGGAGTATGTCAGGTAACTCCAACACACCTGAAAAAGCCAAAGAGTGTTTTTAACTATCTTCCAGGTGGGTGTTGCAGGAGGGATGGGGAGAAGGGGGTGGGGGAAACCTGAACCTGTCCTCGGAGCAGCTGCGTGCGGAGAGGCACTTTGAATGTTGTTGTTGTTTGCGTTGGGGGAGCCCCCAGAAAGCCCAGATGCCGCCAAAAAGCCCCCGGGTGCTCAGCGGGAATGGAGAGGTGGTCCCTGTCCTGAAATGGCAGGAGGCAGAGAGAGAGGGAGGCAGCAGAGAGACGGCAGCGCAGGGAGAGCAGAAGCAGAGATGAGGCTGTTGCATCCCAACCCAGTTTGCTGGCTTGTCAACTGGAGCACGGGCAGCTTCAGCCCTCTTTGCCTCAGTCCCTCTCCTTTCCCTTCCTGCTCTCAGCCCCATCAATGCTCAGAAAATACTGATGTGTCCTCTTTAGATTGCAATGGGGTCGTGAATCCTCTGTCCACGTGCATGGCTTTGTCTGGGACTTGTTTCGACATAGACACTGGCAGATTAAATCACAGAACACAAAAGCATGGAAAAATCCATGGGATTTCATGGTCATAATCCTAAAAGACAGGAAGGGTGAACACGTGGTATTGGATATTTGGGGTTAGCAGTGAAGGTGAGTCAGAAAAATCTGCTGAAATTGCAGAAAATGGTTTTAAGGTTGACAAAATTCTTCAGAATCTTTAATCTAGTGAATAGTTTGGACCATGAATTAGAGAGGAAATATCTCCCCAAAGTGTAGAAGTGGGTTGTGTTGGTTGGGAACTGATCTGCCTTCTTGTTCCTCATCTCGTGCTGCAGGCTTAGCTGGGTGCTCTCCTTACAGCATCTTATCTCCACTTGAAAAGCAATTTTGGTTTCAAGCTGACTGTGCCCCCTCAGAAACAGTTCAGGTTGAATGAGAAGAGGCACAAATTCTGTTGGTTTTACGTGCTCAGCTTCTTCATTTTTCCAGCTGGTATAGTCAGCTGACTTGGAGCAAACTTGAAGAAGCTTTCAAGGATTGTGAAAGTGATAGTGGATGTAATAGTAGCTTGAATGTGCCAGTCAGCTCCTCTTCATGACAATGGGCACCCCATAGTGGGTAGTGCATTTCAGATGAATGAAAGGAAAAGTTCCTCCATGTGGTTGTGTCTTGCAGCCATGGAAGGCAAGAAAATCAGGTATTGGTGGGTAGATTCCAATGGGGCTGAGGCAGGGCTCAGAACAATGCATGTATTATATTTAGACACACCAAGATACAAGGGAGCAAACCTCCAGCTTCAGGGCATCAGCTGATTGCTGCAAGGATTGTCTGCACTTGGAGCCTTTCACAACTGACCATGTGCACCGCTCCTTTCCACTGCATCTGGGGCAGCAACTCACTCCAGAGACCACAGATGTGGGGGCTTGGTCTCATCTTGTGAAGCAAGTTAGGAGCTATCAGCTAGCAAATATGCAGCACTGTTTTTCATTGAGGCAGGAGGTTATTGTGCCACCCATAAGAAAGATCTCCTTTTTGCATGCTTTGTTCTTTCACTTGGTGACAAAAAGCCTTCTTCCATCCCCTTTTCTTTACTGTGCTTCACTGCAGTGAGGTTGATAGAGGATGCTGGTGCTCATGGAAGAGCCACGTATCTGGCAGAACCTGAAGAGTGGTTGAGCAGAAGGTTAGTGTGTCTTTGAGATGGGCCACAACCCACAAATACCTAGCTAATAAAAGCTTTGACAGCTCCACCTCATGGCCAACAGACTGGGAACACTGGGTTTTCCTTTCCACAGCGGTGGCAGAGCCCGTTAACAGATTAGTTTGCTGCAGAAGGCTGCAGGGAACTTGGTTCCCCTCCTCGGAGAGGTGCTCCGTGGTTACAGAGCAGAGAAACATCAAAATACATGATGTCAAGTTGGGGAAAAAAAATAATAGATTGACATTTGGGCGTGCAAATTCTGAATGGAGGAAGGACTTGTGCCATGAGGAAAAAAGACAGAAGGATGGAGCTATGCATGATGCCTGGCTTTGCCCTGAGTGCTGCTACATGCTGCTCAGACAGTGAATCAAACAAGCCAACAGAAGCCCCAGAAGTGATGTCAACATCGCACTCTGCCACGGCTGTCAGCTGGGAGCTCATCCTGGTGGAGGCCATGGGCATGGGGATGTCTGGGCTCTGCCACCTCGCTGCCGAGGTGCTCCTCTCCCTCTAAGCACAGCAAGAGATTTTGTTTCCTGGTTCCTCCCAAGATCTTCAGCTGATAACGCTAAGACTTTCTGCTGTGGGTTGGATGCATGCAAGGCATTGTGCAGATAAGCAGCATGTTGGGACTGGGTAAGGAAAATCACCACGAGCCTCTCAGGACCAACAGGAAACTTTTATGGCGTCCTTGTTGTCAATGGCTATGCCTACTGGATGCCCAGAAGATCAGACCTGCGACCTCTTAAATGTGTGCTGTCCTCTGTGTGGCCTCCATGGACCTGGGGATCAGGGCAGTGCCACTGAGACGTGGCACTAGTTTGCTTCTCCAGACCCCCATCCCTCAGAAACAAACCTGAGGGTAAAATCCTCTTATCATACGAAGTGCTTTCTAGATGGATCCAGATCCCATTGCTCTTCCACAGTGCCTGGTTTGTTCAGGTCACCTCTAGATCTACACCAAATGTCCTTTCACTGTGTGCCAGGATCGGAGGGCTCAAGGTGAGCTGTTTCCTGAAGGGACAAACACCTTTTGTTTCCCCTTTCCAGAAGGAGATCCAGTCTGTGGGTCTGGCCTTCGAGCCTCGGCATCTGCTGTGCTGAAACGCTCTGTGGGTATGTTTGCAGGGGAGCGTGCAGGGACTTGCAAGGGAAGGGGCGATTATCTGCCTGGAACAACAGCAGTCTTTTCCCCAACAAGTGGGAGCTTGTGGGTGGGGAGGATCCAGACCTGAACAGGAATTGGCTGCCTGTGTCTGTGTGTGTGCTGAATCCCCACTGACCAGCAGTGACCGTAACCCTCAGGAAGCTGCTGCCAGTAGCTGGGATGGGTCCCTTGCAGCTGCAAACCCAGAGGTTTCTTACTGGGAGTCCTTCTTCATCGCATAGGGAAGATTTAAAGGACAGAGGTGTCCACTTTCCTGACTGAAAGCCCGCTAAAGGGTGGGAGTCGATTAAATGGCCTGGTTTTGTTTAGCTGGATGTCTCTGGGGCCCAACATTGAGCTCTTCAGGTATGCTTGATAAAGCCTACCATGGGGCATGGGATGGATGCTTTACTCCCTTTGCAGCTGCTCCTCTGAGTGGTACCCAGAGGTTCTGTGCCACAAACTTGATTCTCACTCATCATCTTTTTTAGCTGATACAAATTTTAGGTGGAATTTCCATAGAGCATCTCCAGGTTACATTGACCTGAGGTCTGAGAGGAGCCTATTTATGGATAGTTGGAGTCAAACCCATCATATGTTGTTTTTGGGATAGAAGTTGGTGCAATGTAGACAAATATGGACAGTGTCAATCAGTCACTTCTGGTCTCCTTAACACTCAGTGCAGGTGACACATCTTCGGTTTTTTGAGGCTTAATTGTAGGCAGTCCTGGCCCTTACATCCACAGCAGTGCATTGCCGCAGAGCTCACACTACAACTGGTCCCTTTTCCCAGTAGGATTGCACAGAGCCATCATGTAGGACAAATCCAACAGATTGTGGAAGGTGAGGGTCATTGGGTTGGTGTTGATCTTGGACAGGAGTTCAGGTTTCTTCAAGCCTTCTGCGGGGTTGCAGCCACTGCTGTGCTATCCTCCCATTGTTGGCTTCACCATCAAGGACGATACGCACTGATTCCTACAGGTGCTGCTGACAGATCCATTGCCCCTTTAAAAGGAATGAAGTCATCTGCCTCTGAAGCCATCTGGCACCACGACAAAGTCAGGAGCTCAGCACAACAGAAGGCTGGGATGCCAGCCCGTGGAGGGGATGTCATCACTCAACAAACAGATGGGACCCTTATGGGATGGGATGAGGTACTGTGAAAGACCCCAGGAGAACGCAATTGAGACCTTCTGGCAGAGTGCACCAGAGTGTGTTGCAGCCCTACTTTCATCATGTAAGCCAAGTGGAACCCCGTACCCATTCACTGTCCTCCTGGAATGGCACGGGCTAGATCATGGTTCTTGTCATGGGATGAGCAAGTGATCAGCGTGCCTCCCTCCTCCCACTCTGTCTGCACAGAGCAGCATTAGCTCATCCTGAGCCAATCGGCCTGCACCATGTGCCGGATGGCTGATCTCATCGTTGGCGGTGGTGGCAGGGACTGAATCCGGCACAGTGTGTGCCTGTGGTCCCTGCAGGGTGGCCGTCAGTCCACCATGGTCCTGCAAGGCACGGGGAAGGGACCACCAGCAGATCTGCCACTGGATCAAGAGGGTGATCTAATCAGAACAAATGCTGTTGTGCATGAGAAGTGTTTGTGGAGCTCCCACACTGGACACCCTTCTCCCCACCATGCACTGTAAGCCGTGGTGGTTTCCAGATAAGTCAGGAATGCCCAAGTCTTTCCTCAAGGACATGTAGGGAACTCCATTGTCCTAGCTGAGAAAGCAAGCTGCAGTTCAGGGTTTGTGCAGAAGAAAGAGCTTGGTGGGGGTAGAAGTAAAGGAGAAGGGAGAGGAGAACATGGGAAATGATTGGGTCTTTAGAGAGTAGTGGGGAAAGAGGACAGAGAGCTAAAATTATGTGGAGGGTAAAGAAGTGACAAAGGGTTAAACTACAAATCCATGAGTCTGAGTGTCCATAAAAGGGGAATGGTCTGTTCAAGGAGATTCCTCTCTGTCCTTACTGACCCTTAGACAGGGTGTTTAACTTCTATAGTTCGGTGCATTGGGTCTTATGTTAGGGATTGTACAGGTGCTGGGAGACCAGGACGGGCAGAGCAGGGACTGCCCATTCCCTTGTTTCACTCTGAGGTCCTCATTACTCAACCAGAAAACTCATTCAAAGTAGATTTCAGTTTTCAGATACTGAAATAGCTTGTGTTCATTTTGGTTTAGATGTCAAAATACAGGACCACCAACCTTTTGATTTTGGAAACACCATTCCTCTCCTGCTTCGTCTAGCTTTGGAAAAAAATTATACTCCAGCCCGTTGTCTAGATCCATTTCTCCCTTGGCATATCAGTCTGTCTTCATTAGAAACATTAGAAACAACTCAGCCCCAGACTTCCCTGCTCCTATTTCAATCCACACTGTCTCCTGCTTCTCCTTCGGCTTGGTGCTGAGACCTGATGCCCAGTCACACCTGCAGAAAGCAAGCCTTGCTCCAAGGACATCATAAAGAGGTGCCATTGTGCAACGGAGCCTTGTACCAGGAATATGATCTGTGTGATGATTATCTTGATACCATCCTCACGGAACCAGGGAGCCCAAGCCAAAAGAAAAATTTAGAGCTAAACAGCTCTTGTTTACAGGAAGCCAGAGCACAGTGTCTGGGCTTGTACCAGTGTAGCAGGAGATGTTGCTTTTGTCTCACACTGCAAAATATTTTGCTGGTATTGATGGATGGTGTGTCCCTGAGATTTCCCAGGGACACTGTAGGAGCAGTTTCCCTCATTTCTGAAGCATCTTGTGCAGCAGCCCAAGGAGAAGAGTGTTTGCTTTGGTTGAACTGGACAATCAAGCAAAGGTCACTGGCTTTATTGACTGCTATTTTTGGCCACAATCATTACAGGCTTTGCAACCTACACACCACGACTTGTGTTCTACAGATGAAAGTAGAGTCTTGGCCATGTTGTAAAGGGTGATGTTCACCAATGGGGGTGGTACCAGTAGCCTAAATCTCTTTAAATTTGTACTAGTGAACGAACCTACAATCCAAACTCCCACCAATTTCTCACAGGCTATAAAAGAAGGGAGAAATTTCTCTCCCAGCAGTGAAGCTGTTTTTCTATGGGTGTCATTACCTTCCATCTGAGTTTACAAAACTGTAGGCCCACGGGCAAAATTTGGTAAACTGCTCTGCAGAAGTGCGTGAAGAACATGATTTCCAAGGCTTGCCCTGCTCTGGGGCAAGGCAACAACAGAGAGGCAATCGAAATGGCTGACTGCTGTCCAGATGTGGGGGAGGGCTTGCCCACATCTGGCAGGGAGTGTTTTGCAGTGGGAACAGTTTTTCTTTGCCCTCAGCACACAGCTTGGGGCAGCTGTTGTGCCCACAAACAGGACGGTCCAGTTCCTGTGGAGGCAGAAAATCTGTTGGGTCAGCTCCATGAGTCAGAGAACGCTTAGCAAGATATTACAGTGATGGGAAATATATTTGGATCAAACCAGGAGAAAGTTAAAAAACAAACAAAAAAAAAAGCCTTGAAAAGTGAGAGAAATGCAGATTACAGAGGCATTGATCCAGACCTAACAGTGTGTCATAGTTCTGAGGGCACCATCCAGCCCAGTGGGGCACCAGCCCAGTGAGATCCACCAGCCCAGAGGGATACAAAGGAAACTTTCAACCTCTAGGGGACACCTCTATGCCTGCAGCTTCTCCCAGATGTTTGGTAACTCCCAGTGCCTGCATTCTCTGAAGGATGCGGCAGGTCTGGTTAACCTGCTTTATATAGGAGGGGAAACTGAGGCATGCAGATGTTCATCTATGCTTGTTAAGCCAAACAGGGATAATGTGGCTGAGGGGAAGCAGAGGGGTGGAGGAAAGTGAGATCTGGGTTTGATGGGGCCAGAAGGTACAGCCACCAAAAGGCTGCCTTGGGAAGGCAAGCCTGCTCAGCCCTTTTTGCAGAACTGAAGTCTCTGCTTTGCTTTGTACTTTGTCACTTTGTTCAGCAGATCCTCTCCCAGCCATCAACTCAGATTCTTGAGGTGGAGGTTAGATAATGTTACTGGGTAGCAAGAAGAGTGTCTCTTCAGCATCCCCTCTAACCATGGCTTCCCTGGTTTGCTCTGTAGCTATGGAAGATGTGTATAATGTGGCCAAGTGTGTGAGCTGGATAATGGCAACAAGCATCTCTTTCTGCCTTGCAGCAAGTCAGTGAGGCTTTGAGAGGGCTGCAGAGCATCCCATCGTCCCAGGGTTTGCTCACAATACTGACCCTGCCCCAAGCTCAGAGTGCATTCCAAATCTGGGGGTTTCTCCATTTTTCTGCAATGACAAAGGTCTGTACCATTGATGCTGGTTTGAGGCTTTTGCTCCGAAGCAGCTTTGAGCCTCCACCCCCACCTCCTCCCCCTGTTTCGTGAAGTTTTGGGTAGAGCAAGAAGAAGGGGCGACCTTCGTTAGGATAAATATGTGAGGCAGTCTGCCAGAAAGATAAATAGAAAAAGGGCTGGGCAAAGGTGTGGAGCTGAGGGGCTTTGCATTTATTATCATATTAAGTGCCCTGAACAGCCAAAATAACCATCTCCATTTTAAGGCACGTACACTTAAAAAAAAAAACAAAAAAAACCACCTTCTTTAATTGCTACACTTAATTCATTAAAGGATTACAGTGAAGGCTAAAGGAAAAAAGTGAAGTATGATGGGTAGTTTGGCATCCAAAGCATCTATGTATGTTTTGGACGTTGCACAGACTCAAACGTGACTCCCTCGCCTGGCGCTCCTAATGCTGTTCCCAGCAGTGCCCCAGAACTTGGACTGCTGGGAGCAATGGGTGTGAGGAGCACGGCCCCATGCCCTGACTGCCCTGCTCAGCACCAATTCTTCCTTCCCTTCCTCTTCCCCTTCCCATACTGCAACAGGAAATGTTGGTTTATTTTTATCTATTTATTTATTTTATTCAAAATTGTCTGTCTTGATATGGATTGAGCTATAAAAATGAACCCAGGAAGCTGGTTTAGCCTTCTGTCCCATTTTTCATTTGGGTTCCCAAAGTTTGGAAGTAAGGTTGATGTATTTCACGCTGATGTACTGGTTGAGAAAGGGTTATGGGAAGTGGTGCTGGTGGCTGGTGCAGGTGGGGCAATTGGGACCTGATAAATGGGAGGGGAGGTGGTTCTGGCTGTTTTGTGACTGAAAGGTTATAAGGACTAAGGGAGGGCAGCCTGCATCTCTGAGAGCTTTTTTTTTAATCTCACTCAAGCTATGGTTGGGGTGGTGGCTTTGGAGCAGGAGCAGGAGATGCAGAGGGGTAAGTCCACTTTGGCGGAGACATTTATTTGCTGACTAAATGGAGGCTGGCTTCTGCAGCTGGGTTCAGTGATCCTTATGGGTCCCTTCCAACTCTGTTCTATGATTCTGAGCTGCCCCTCAGGGCTCAATGGAGCCTTGGTCATGGGAGATGGAGCTGTGCTCAAGGAGATCAGGGCAGCGTGACAGTCTCCAGTGAGGCTGTCCTATGGTGTGTGAAGTGTATCGCCTTCCCAAATCAGGGTGGGCTGGGGAGAGGTATTGCAACCAGTTTCCTCAGTGACTGAGTGCAGGTTAGTCCTGAGGGAACAGGGCTGTCCTGAGGCCACAGCTCGGCTTACAAGGGGACCTGAGCATCTCCTGCTCTGGGAAGTTCCTGTGAAGCTTCACTTTCCTTACTGCTGTCAGTCAGCATCTTAACAACATCAAGAGGTATCTGCTATGGTGGGTGACCCGAGGTGGGGCTCCTGTGGCTGCTGGTTGCCCTGAAGAAGGCTGGGAGGACAGGCAGTGGTGTGTTTGGATGGCCATAGGAGGAGACAATGTGACTGCTCTTCGGAGCCATCTGCAATGCTGCTGCCCAGGTTACAGGGGCATTAAGTGGGGATTTAATTTTGGGAGTTGCCAGCAATGCATGCTCACTGGGGACTTCTTTTTGCAAGTGAAGTTCTTGCAGCTTTGGGTGTAATGTTCATTGTTTGAAACGCCCCCTCCATCAGAGATTTTCCCCTACAAACTTTTATCTGTCTCCGCCATCATAAATATCATCTCATTTTCTCTCTTTCAAATGGGTCCTGGAATGAATGCTGTGGGCTGTCTTGTACCCCAGCCTGGGGAATTTGGATTTTTATTTTATGTGCCAGGGAATTTTGCTTGCCAGTAATGACTTGTGCTGTAATTGTGAACTTCCTCTTACAGCAGAGCTCTATCTCTTTGCTTCTCCAGTGAATACTTGCTTTGAGAACAGAGGCTGGAGTTGCACTGGTGTCTTTCATTGTTCTTTTTGGAAGACCCCTTGAATTTCCCAAAGCTGCCTAGGTCTTGGGCATTTTTTGCTGCACAGTATCTGGAAGGAGAGAGTTAGGAAGTGCCATTGCAGCTAAACTTGCCCTGCAGGATGCGGGGGAAGGCAGGGCCCCCTCTTACCCCCTCCGTTCCCCCACAGCTGCACGCCTGCTCCTGTTTTCCATTGCCTTCGCCTCCTCTCCAAGCTCTGCCCCACAACCTGGCCCTGGGCCACCTCCTCCGAATCAGGGCTGGGAGCCAAGCTCACACCCGGGGCAGCAGCGGGAGTGCAGCGCACACCGCCCTGCTTGTGCCTGCCAGTGTCGTCTGACGGCTGCAATTAGGGCAGGAGGAGAGAGTTTACTTAGCCGGCTTCTGCCAGACCCCAGGGTGATGAAAGTTGGTTTTAAAGGCCCTGAGATAGGGCCGGGGAGGGGATCAAAGCGCCCTGCCCGCCTGCAGCCGCAGCGAGCCATGTGCAGTGCTGGTGGAGGCGATGCTCAGCCTGCGAGGCTGCAGGAATTGCATTTCCATTCAAATGCAGCTTGTGCTGCCTGGTGAGTGGGGAGCTGCCTCTGTTCCCACGGACTTATTTACCTGCTTGGAAGTGGAAAGTGTTCAGTACCTGGCGGGCTCTGCTGGGCTAATTAATTTATTTAATAACGATGCTTAGCTGCTCTCCAGGCCTGACTGCTTTGCATCCCAAAGGCTGATGACTTTTATTTTGTTGTGTTTTTGGTGTTTTTTTTTTTTTTTTAGAAATTCCCACTGGAGATGCACCCAGTTGATTTATATACGTGTTTCTTTTTGTTCTCCATTTTGTATAACACCTTGTCCAACAGGGCTCTGACATGTTGCTGTCATCCCAACGTGCATCCCCATGCTCTGGGGAGCCTCCAGGAATGCAACGTCCGCAGAACGAGTCCTAGGGCTCTGTGAATCCACTGAGTTAAATGATGCAGTCCAGTTAGACTGAAAGCAGGAGGAGGCTCCGAAAGCTGCAGTCACTAGAGGGAGACAGGGGAGCCCCTGCTGCTTGCCTGGCTGGGAGGGATTCATGGGTACCCTTCCCCTTGCAGTCGCTGGGAAGATATCCAGCTGGCTTGGAGAGAGTGGGATGCCCTGCCTGCTTCCCACCATGGCTCTTGTCATTTTCACCTCCTTGCTTCCTGCAGACACTGGCTGCTGGAAGTGGGTAGCAGGCTGTGCCCCCAGACAAGGGGCACACAAGGCTTTCCCAATACCTGCTACCTTACAGGGAACATCTGCTCACTTTTCCTGCTGCCCCTGGCAAAGCTGTTGGGACAGCTGATTTCAGGGAGCCCGTGTCTTATTGCAACACTCAGTGGAAATGTTGTTCGAGGTTGGCTTGCCTTCAGGGACAAGCAAGAAAAAAAATGGGGTGTGGGAAAAACTCTGTTATCCTGTAGGGTAGGTGCAGTGCATGCAACTGGTATTACCCAAAGCAGCGCCTATGGAGGTATGCAAGTGTTGGGGACATTGGTTTCCTGCCAGGACACGAGTGCAAGTCCTCCCCCGGGACTGAGGAGGGGAGGAGGAGGTGATGTTGGTTGGGTTGCCATAGCTCTGCCTGGTGTGGGAGCACCTTGTCAGAGCCTGGGTTTGCAGCACAGCTCTGCAGGATGTGCTCCAGCATCATCCAGCCCGAATGTGGGTGACCATCCTGTTTGTGTGTGGGGTTTATATGGGCAGAGCACGCCCTGAAAAAGCTCCCAGCACCCTGGTGGGATGGAGATCTGCCTGAGCACAGCTCAGCAGCCCCATCAGCATAATGAGGTGCTGGTGTGCAGCTGTCACCCTGCTGCTCTCCACGTTTGCTCTCCTTTTCACCCTGAGCCAGTCCTGGGTGTTTCCGTGACTTGCACCCCAGGTTTGTGCCCCAGCGGGTTGTTCTCCTCCTTGCCTTAGCGATTCATACCCCAAACTGCATTTTTCTCTGCGGGTGAGTCACGCATTGTGCTGTTGCAACACTCACCTTGCTGCGACCTCCATGGGAGCTGTGTCCCTGCACGCCAGAGCTCATTTGGGGCACAGTGATTCAGCTCAGCTTGCCCTGTGCCTCCTTGCTATGCCCAGCTGTGTGTACCCAGGAGAGCACTTCTGCCTGGTGGGGAGTGAATCACCCAGGAGCGGCTCGCCCTGCCCCCTGCCAGCAGGAAGGGGAATGGAGGGAGATTGTGGCTGGGAATGCACTGGTGCAGAAACCTTCCTCCAGACCTTGGGTTTGGGGCAGCCTTGCAATGCAGTGCTTGGGTTTGGGGTGTGGAGGAGGTAGAGTTAAGTGAAGATGTGGCATTGTTGGCAGACCGGTGCTCTGCGGGCGCTTTGGGCAGGTTGGGACAAGGCCACCATCGTGCAGGGGACGCTGCTTTGTCACGCTGAGCTCTCTGTACGTTCCCACAGCTGGTGGCCAGAGCTGGAGGCAGGGGGTTTTCCATGGGGGGGTGGAGGGGGAAGCTTGGATGAGGCCGTGCTGCTCAGCTGCCACCTCCAGCAGATGTGGGTGGCATTTTGACTGAGCCTCCATTGTGTTTTCTTTCAGCTGTATTAATTTGCTGTGGTTTCAATTTTCTGTAAGCTGATGCTTACAGTAAGGGTGTCTAATTGAAGAACTGCCAGGGGATATGTGCTGTTGTGGCACTGACAGCAGGCCTAAAGGACACCCACTTGGTGAGTCTCACTTTTTGGCCTTTCCCAATTGTACCATTGGGACCATGATCAGTTGGGAAGGATTCTGGGAGAAAAGAGCTGGAAGCTGAGGGCGAGTATAACAAGCATGCACTCAGATGAGATCCTTTGTTGGATACCAGGTGGAGGGCTGTTGCTTCCTAGGGTGGGGAAGAGGGCACACAACCTTCCCCCACACCATGTCACTGTCCTTCGTGCACCTTCATGCTGGCACTGCTGCCATACAAGTACATCCATGCTGCAGGACAAGGGGCTCTGTGGTGGTACAGACGCATGCCATCAATAGCTACAGGGGGTGGATCTCAGGTGCACATCTCTAGGGTAAGTCAGGAGATTCACAGCTTCTGCATTTCTTCTGCAACCAAATGTTCTGATAAAATCACTGCTTCTGACCCCTTGAACACTCAGAGACTGCTGTGACACTTCAGCTGTGGGTAGGGAGTTGCCTGCAGACTGCTGACTATTAATGCAGCCATTAATATTCATCTGAGGTGATTTTGTTCGTGATGTATTGCAGAGCAGGCCCGTGGAAATGTAGAGGATACATCAGGTGAAAGCCCTTGGTATGGTTCAGTCCTGCAGCCCCGTGGGATCCTGGAGCTTGCAGTCTGCAGCTCAGGGAAGATGGAGGTGGCACACAGGGAGCTTGCTCCCTTCAGGGAGCTGAACTGGGTGCTCTTCAGTGGCTGCACAATGTGTCTGGCTTTTGCTCAACGCCTTTTGGAGGAGGATGAGGGGGAAGGTGGGTGCAGGGTAGCAGGGGTACCTGGGGGAGCTGCTACACTGTGCTGATGCAGGCTCTTCTCCTTAGCCCTAGGAAATTCTCTAGCAGCAACTATCTCCTGAGGGTGCCACCCAGAGTGAAGCTTTCACTGGGTTTTGTTTCCCAAATATCTAAAGACTTGTCTGGAAAAAAAAGCATCCCACTGAAAAGCTTGCATCATTCCTGTTTGTGCATTGGAGTGAGGGTATGCAGCTGGAAGCAGACCTGTGACAGAAAACACACTTTGCAGAGGGCACAGAAGCAGCACAGGGGTATCTGCATGGGTTCCAAAACATCGTGGCTATGGGATTAGGGAGATGTGTGTGACTTATGCACCAGCATAAGCTGCAGTCCCTGCCCTGGTCTGGCTGAGAGCAGAGAGATGCTTCTAGAGGTTTTGGAGAGGCTTCTGGGTGTCAGGCAGCCTTATTAATGCCCTAATGTCAGGGCATTAACCTAAGTGCATGCCCACGGGCTGCTGGTGGGGATGCCCATGCTTTGGGTTGCAGAGCTGATGCCTGTGTTCTGCCTTCAGAGGGGTTTTCCAGAGGAGCATCTCCCACCAAGTCTATTTCCTTTGTTATTACTTACCCATATTGAAGTATCAGTAATTCTGGGGGCACGCTGAGCTGGGAAGGAAAGGAAGACAAAGCTAAGTTTGCACTCATGACAAATCAGTACCGTGTGCCTTCAGAGCATGAGGTTATTTTTTACCACTGGGGTCTGAGCATGTCTCATCTTTGGCAAGGAACTAAATGACATCGTTATTGGATGTATATCTGCAGGCAGGCAGCTTGGATATTCTGGCTATTGAACTGAAGGGGCAGAGTCATTGAAATGAGTAATTCCAAGCACCAATAGAGCAGGAATCGACAAATAGCAGCATGTTCCTTGGCCAGTCATGGGAGACCTGGTGGCTGTGGTCTTCTGTTCTTCAGTGGCAAACCCTGACGTGGGAGTTTGATGTGTATGTGTGTAGGATGACTCCGAGCAACCTAAACATGACTGTTGGGCAACAGTTTGCTGTTATGCAAATCACATGGACATTTCACAATGCGAGAAGGGTGATTCAAGTGTCCCAGTGCCTCAGCTGTGGCTCTGCTCAGCCCAGAGCCTCACTTCAGCAATGCTGCAGTGCAGGCAAGGTGGTGATGCTCGATGTGACCTCTTGTTCTGAGCCTGGGGGACACATCCTGAGCCTCTTTTTGTCACTACTGTTATAGCAGATGTGATAGGAGTGCCTGGCAGTCATTCAGTGGCACAGCTGGTGGAGGTCAGGGTCCCTCTGCCCATCAGCCACTCCTGGTCCTTTCATCTAGGAGCTGTGTAAGGGCATGGGAGATGTGGCTGTTACACTGACATCAGACACAGGTCTGCTATCAGTTTGGGGCCATGCTCTGACCCAGTTTTAAGCTTGGAGAACCTCATGCTTACAGTCCAGGGGTGTGAGGAACCTGGAGCAGCTGCAGCTCACTGCACCAATGCACTTGGGCTCTGCTGCTTGGAGCTAATGTGTGATCTGCTCTGTGATGTGCTCAGATGTAGCTCAGTGCTGACTGATCCCCAGTCAAGCCTGGATTGATATGACTGTTGTCTTAATAGTCCCTGATCGGATAGTAGATGAAATGCAGAGAGCTCATGGCACAGCCTAAAACAGCCAATCCCCACCACAGCTTGCTGTAGCATTGATTTTTAGCAATGTACTGGCTTCCCAAATTAATAGAAAATAATGGTTCTTGGCCTTGTTAGATACTTGGGAGGGATTCTCTTCTGTAAGAGCAGAATGCTGCATTAATGGGAAAGAAATAAAGAGAATAGGAGTGTGGATACAGACAATCCAAGGGGTTTAAGGTGAGTAGAAACTGCCTGCTGAGTGTGTCCCCTGCTGGGTGTGGACGTGTGGTGTTGGAGAAAACCCAGTGCTTGATGGCTGTGCTGAGGTCCTGCTGTCCTGGGAAGGAGGACATCTGTCTGAGCAGGGAGGTTTGCTGCTCAGCTACAGGGTCTGCAGTTCTCCTACTCTTTGTACGCTGGAAGAATGGGAGGGTATGTGGATCCTGATGAGCACTGATATCTCTGACTTATCTATGTACTCTAAATGCCTGAGATCGTTTAGGACTGGGGAAAGAAAGCCTCTTATCTGACTGCCAGCAGTGCTGAAAGGGCCCTCTATGTTACTTTGTAGTTTATAATTTCACGAGTCTTTCGGTCCAGATTTACCAGCAGGCAGAATGGCTGTCGGGAGCATGGAAACAATAACAGCACAGACACAGCTTGCTCTTGCTCGTATGTGAGCACGAACTTTCATCAAGATGTCTGTGCAAGGTGCTAAAGCAGAAGTTTATGCAGAGTGTATCTATGTGGAAGTGTATCTTGTATTAGTAAACACCAGTTTGTGCTCTTCTCCACGGATGTGCACAAATGCCTTTCATGGCATAGTATCAATATGGCTAAGGGTGAATATTCCTGCTTATCTAGATGAGAAAAGATATGGAAACACATAAAAGAGGGAGATTACATGTTCTTGTAAAGCCTTCAAAGACGAATGCATGCACTGGTATACAAACACACAGGGGGGAAGGGATGTACCCAAACACATCAATGGCGAGTTATACCCACGGAGAGCCCAGAAGTCCCCCTTCTTTTTGGATGGCTGTTTAATGCTTTTGCAGTGATAACGAATGCCCTGTTTGGGTGTTATGTCTTGTGATTTGCTGTGGTTTTATAAATCCTTAAGCAATTTGAAATCTGCAGTGAACAAAGGTATTGTGAAGGATTGGAAGAGAAACAAAGTGTGTGCTGCACCTCAGTCAGAGGATGCACTGGAGTCTCCAGAGAGAGTAGGAGGGGCCCAGGGCTCTCCATCCCCATTGTTAGGGACCCCAGTTCCTCCCACTCAAGGGAGGTACCCATATCCAGTACCTCACCCCCCTTGCAGCCATGGGAAGGTGACCTTGGGCAGGTTGATCTTTTTCAAAAGAGGAAACTTTTGGATGGAAGGAAGCCTCAAAAGCCAGCTGTGAGGCAGGCGGTGTTGTCAGAAGCTGGGGTGGAGGTGGGTAGGGATGTGGCTGGGAGCAGACAGAGGGTGTTGGAGGTGGAACTGGAAGGGGAAGTGGATCCTGATGAGGGATGTGACTGAGCAATGGAGAAGTGGGGCAAAAGGAACTAGGTGAGATGTGTAATGAGTGGCTGCAGCAAGAGGTGCTGAATGGAGAAGGATAAAAGAATATGAGATCCAGTCTGAATGGGGGAGCTGGAAGTCTGAAGGACTGGGTGAATACAGAAAGGTGAGAAGGAAAAGAGAAGGTCATAAGCATACAGAAGAATGAGGAACACATCTCTCTGGGAGGCTGAACATGTGTGAGAGGTGAAAAGGAGACCACAGACAATCTACAGAGAGTACAGGCTTTTCCTTGCCATCAGCGGTGAACACCATGCTTTGCCAGTGGAGAGGGTGACTTCTAGCTTCTTTTCTAGGATGAGATCATTCATTGGATTCCCACCAAGAAATCAGCACTCACTTCCACAAACAGTTCAACCCTGCTGAGGGCATCTGTGCTGATTATCACTGTAGATGAGTCCCCAAGAATGCCAAGGGGCTGATCCTTCAGAGAGCTGAAATCTGGCTACTTGTAGGTGGATAGGAAAGTAAATAAATGAAAGGATGTGGGTCTTGGTCAACAAATACCTGTCTGTGCTAGAAGGGCTCTTCTCTTCACCAGGGTCAGGAGCAATGGGAGGCACTGAGAACAAGCAAAACTCTGAGTGTAGAAGTCAATGGGAAGAGGTGGCCTAAAGGTGCCTGAGAAGTGGGGGAATTGGAGGCTCTGGTTTAATTCTGGGGGAAGGCAAGTGCCACTCCTGAGACGGGGTAGCTGTGCTGGGTGGCTGCTGGCCATGGCCCATCCCTGGTGATTCAGATCTGGAGATATGGGGGAGGCTGTTCTAGCTCCCGGAAACTCCAGCAGAAAGAAGCAGAGAAATGCCCTGCAGCACTTCCTTGGAAGATGTGTGGGCTCAGAGTAGACATGCAGGGAAGTGGGCATAGGAGTCAGGTGTCCAACCCTGCAGAGCTTGAGGCTGGAGCCTTATGTGATCTGGGGTAGCTGCCCTCTCCAGCCCTGGGTGATCAGCTTATATCAGGCTGGAAGGAATCAGAACAAAGCAAGGATGCATGGTGCTGGGCACCAGCTGTGGTGGCAGCTGGGCCAACCTGCACACTTGTAGCTTGGGTTAAGAAGCCTGGCTGCTGCCCTCCATAGGGCTGGTGGGGGGGATTCACAGCTGCCTGGAAACTTTAGTATGGTGTAACAGCAACTGGGGACCAAAGAGGGGGATATGCAAGGACAGGTTGAGCCCAGGGAGGGTGCAGAACAATTTAGGAGGAGAGGAAGCTTGGCAGATACACCAGGAACCCATGTTTGTTTGTGCAAAAGTGTGCTCTGCTGTGTGGTTTCTGTTGTCTGCACAAAAGGTAAAGATTTTTCATCTTCCTGGAAGGAAAGAAGAGACTTTTTGAAAAGCAGTGGCAGAAGGGAAGCCAAGGTGTGTGTGTGTGGGGGGGGGGGGGGAAGGGGAGTTCATTTGATCTTTTCACTGCTCAGATCCTTTGGCACCCTTGTGGAAGAGGAACCCTTTGCAGAATGGGTCTTGACCCTGGCCATTTACCAACCCGCTCCTCCCTAGGTTAGCTCAGCAGCCTCTGAGATGTGACCAACTGGGAAGCCAGGCTTCTCCCAGCCCTGGCAGCCCAAGGCTGGCCATTCCCCAGCAACTCAACCATTCCTCCTCTCAGAGAGGAACGTGCCCCGACACCTTTGCCTTGAACTGAATTGCGTTCAGGAGCCTGGGTTTGCCCACACATGTTAAAGGTACGGCTGGAGGCAAAAAGAAAGGAAGGCTCCAGCACAGAGGAAAAAGGGAGCCATTAGCAGAGCCCAGAGCTCAGCACTTGCATCCAGTGATGATGAGGGAGGGAACCTGGCTATCCCAGCAGTGGGAACAGCAGAATAGTCCCTTCCCATCTAACATTTGGCTTTTCAAGCCAGGATTCATCATCCTTGGGTGAATGACCAATCCCAAAGATGCTGGCTCTATCAGCTAGGGACTCCATGCCATGGCTCTGCAGCTGCTTGGACTGGAGGTGATGAGGTCTGGGGAGAAGGGAGAAGGAGGGCTAGGCACTGTGCTGTGGGCTGAGCACAGTGGCTCTGGGGATGCAGAGCTGCTTGGCACCTGGGTTTGCATGTGTGGAATATGCACAGGGCACATTTACCTTGCCAGCTTTTAGGCAAAGAGACAGCTGAGGAGAGGTGCATGGGCTTCTTCTGCAAATCTCTTTCATTCTTTGCTCAACTGAGGGGGAATATCTTGGTGCTCCTTTCTGCTTGCCCACAGTGTGCCTGGATCTCCAGGGAAATGAGTTTCCACAGCTAAGGATGAAGTTTGCCAGCATTGGAGGGCATTTGTACACACAGGCCCTGTATTATGGTAAATGTGTGAGGGATGTGGGCATCTGCCTCTGAGGAGTGAACCAGAGCCCTCCAGATTTGCCCTCTGATTATGGCAGCATGTTTCTTCCTGCCACAGGTTGCTCATCAGATGCCAGCTGCCGGCCTGAGGAGTGAGATGCAAAGAAGGCATGCAAGTAACATGCTCCAGCATCCAGTGTGTGCTCCAAATAGCTGTACAGGAAAAGGAAATATTCCAGTGGAACAGGGTCACCTGCATGTGGGTAGTGCTCAGGATAGGGAACAGCTCTTTGAAGGGCATGAAAATCTGCACTGAGGCTTCACCTTGCAGCTGGATTCCCAGGTGCTGAGGGTCTGCCTGATGTGATACTGTAAGGAATTCACTGGGGGCACCGTGACCAAGAGGAAATGAGGAATACCACAGGATGCACCCTGTTCAAGCCCAGGCAGCCAGTCCATGACTGTGGTGTAATTAGTGTAGGACGATGGCAGGACCAAGACCTGCCTTAACCAGTCTCTGCACCCAGCAGCAGTTGCTTCAGGAAGAGAGACCATGGCAAATGTAGTGAGGTTACCACAGCCTCCATCAGTGCTCAGCTCAGGTGCTTGCAGGGCAATATAACTCGTGCGAGGACATGAGCACTGAGGAAGGCTTGGCACAGTGCATGGGGAATTTCAGCCCCAAACCCAATAGCAACAAAGCTCCAGAACCCAGGCAGAAAAGGCAATCAGTGAGGTGTTCAGGCAAGAAGTAACAAGAGATCTGTATAGCTGCTCTAGTCCAAGTGAAGGAGTGATCAAAAGGAATATGAAATTAAGAAAAATGTAGGGAATGCACGTAAAGATGCGACCCGGGGCAAGCCATTTCCTAAGGAACCCTGAAACAGAGTTTCTGTGATTGCTGGATGTGCAACACTAAGGCTGAAAGTGGAAAATAGCCATGACATATGTGGTAGGCTATGAAATAAAGTAGTGTAACCTCTCTGAGAGAGTGTGATGCAGTGGCACAGGCTGCTCAGGGTGGGGCGGCTGTGCCTGGAGGTGTTCAAGGAATGTGGAATGTGGCACTGAGGGACGTGCTCAGTGGGCAGTGTTGGTGGCAGGTGGATGATTGGACTTGATCTTTTCTAGTCTTGATTATTCTATGATTCTCTGTGGTCAGTGCAGAGACACCACAGTCCCTTACACAAATAATTGCCCACTGTGCCATTGCCTTGCACCTGAGAGCTGGGAGGCAGCATTAGCCTAGCTCCTGTCAGTCCACACTCGTGTCCTCCCTCTGCCTGCTCTGAACTTGGAGGAACATAACGTCTTGGAGCTTTGATGCCCCACTGAATCAAGTGAAAACCAATCGGTAGGTCCAGAAATTAGAGGGAGAGTGTTCAGGTGCTCCCCCTCTAGGTCTGAAGGTTTTCCTCATGCGTTCTCTCTGCTGGAGGCATGGCTGTCACTCCCATCCCATCCTCTCTGGTGAATGCAGGCAGGAAGATGCTCAGTGAACTGCTCTCTGGCACTGCCCTGAGGACCATAACCAACCCACAAATTGAACGAGCTCTGCCTGTGAGTGCTCTGCAGCACTTGGGCCAGATTGCGCTTGTGTCATGCTGGCTTTGGATCCAGAGGTTGACGTTATTTTTCTGTTTTCCTTTTTTCTGCGTTTGCAAACCATGTCCTCAGTCAGTACTAACCACAGGGAGAATTTCCACGTGGAAAGTACAGTCGTGCTCCTTTACTGCTGAGCGAGCACTGAAGGGCTCCACTTCAGCTGTAACAGGGAGATGGCTGTTCTCATCCTCCATCTGGCTCTGAAAGCTTAAAAAGGCCAATTTATTCCTCAAGTCCTGATGTAACCCCGTGTATGGCGTTTGCCCCAAGGCAGTGAAATTCCAGCAACCTGATACTTCAAGCCGTGAGCTTTTAAGGGTTAAGAGCAGCCCAGCTGCAACCTCCTGTGGTGGCTTTGATGCTGCCTTGCAGCCAGGACAGCTGTGCTGAGTCGGATCCTTTGGGCTCTGCCAAACTGCTGGGACATGAGCATCACCCCCTCAGATGGGACACTGCTCTGACGATGGATCCCTGCTCCTCCCTGAGTGCTGATAACTGGTTCTGCTGGTGGAGCTGCTGACATACCCAGCTCGCTGTGATTTTGGAAGGAGGGATGGGATGCCTTCCCTTGCACGGGAGCTGCATCTCGGTGGAGCAGGAGCTCCTGGCTGAGCGGGCAGCTGTCCCCACCTGCATGCTGACCCTACAGCACCTGCCTGAGTGCCTAGTGCTCGGGGTTGAGATGCACAGGGACGTCATGGCTGAACTCTCTGCCACTTGGATATTTTTAGCCCCTGCAATTGGCCGTGTTTATTTTCTACTGTTGTGCCTCTCCACTTTTCTCAGCAGCTGGAGCGTCAATTTCCAGGAGGATCTGTTTCGGTTTCCCGTGGTTACATACACAGCCAGCAGGGGTGTAGCTTATCCCAGGCACGACTATTTGGCAATTACTTGGCGCCTCCCGAAGTCCTCTGTTAACGTTGCACTCCGCGAAGCTCCCTGATGGTGCAGCCCTTCGGCTCCGTGCAGCTGCATGCCACGGCCCGTACGCAGCTCTCAGCCGTGGTACGAAGTGTGGGACTGAGCACATCTGCCCTCCCGAAGTGCCATCTTCACATTGATGCCTTTGTGGATATTGTTGGGTTGAGGGGACTGAGTATTCACCGTAAGTATTCCAAATCATGCAATCATGAAGGTTGGTGGGACCACTAAGATCATCAGGTCCAATCATCTGACACTGCTCCGGACCACGTCCTGCAGTGCCACCTCAAACACCCCTGGGACAGTGACCCAGCACCTCCCCGTGCAGCCTGTGCCAATGCATCACCACTCTTTCTGAGAAGAAATGTTTCCAAACCACCAACCTGAAGCTCCCTACGTGAAGCTTAAGGCCGTTCCCTCTTGTCCTATTGCTGTCTTGATGAAGACCTTGAATATTCAGCCTTTGGGATCACAGGGCTCAAACCTGAGGGGTGTGGAAGTGTTGTCTCTGTAGGCTCCGTGTGTCATCCCTCCCCCAGCTCCCAACTCAGGGTGGGAAGAAACAGAGGAACACCGCAAGCTCGTTCAGTGTCAGTGTTTCAAATCAGTATTTTTTTTTATTATGGAGACTCATTGGGTTGCTCACACTGTGGCAGAAATGTAATAATATAGGGCACAGGGGACATTCAGAGGTTGAAAATAAAGAGCTCTCAGCCTGTGAGACTTCACCACCCCTTTGCTCCCATCAGAATGCTTTCAATAAATCAAAATCCAAATACCTCCTCCTTTCCCTCCCTCCCATCTCTTAACCCAGAAATGCACACCAGGAGGGAATAGTGCACGGTGCGTGTGGCACACACAGCTCCTCTGCGAGGACAGGGCTGGAATTTAAATATGAGCAAAACAGAGGTGGGAAGTGCTCAAGGACACTGTGATGTGGGGGTGCAGAGTGCCTTACTTCAGCTGCAGCAGAGTTACAGGAGCAATGACAGCTGTGAGCATCCATGTCCTCAGCACAGAAAACACAACTGCAGTACAACTGGTGAGTGATGGTAAAGCACATAGCACTTTCAAACCTTTATTTTTTGAGGGGGTTTTACAGGATGTATTCATTTCATTTGTTGTCGTTTCTGTGCTCTTTCCTGCTTGATTCTTGGATTAGCCCTTTGTTTTGGTGCCCAGTGATTAATTTCAAGCCCTGGGAATGATACTTATAGAGGGGAGGGGGTAAAAATAAAAGGCTCCAAAAAGCAAAACAACATCCCGCCTTTCTACACCTTCCTTACCTCTCCCCATCCCCTATACCATGAGCTGGGTGGCCACAGTGTCACCCGCAGCTGCTCTGCTCAGAAAGCCCCATTTCCCACATCCTCTGGCTCTGCCTTCCCTGCACGCGGGCGGTCTGTGCCGTCACTCAGGAGTTAACAGGAGTCTGTCCGAGAGCGGATCCGGACATGAGCGGATATTTAGGACAGGAACAGGGTTCGGTCAATTGTGAAGACACGTTGGAGAGAGAGAGGGCTGGTAAGAGCAGGTGGAAACAGCCGGTGGGTAATCTAGTGGTAACAGGTTAGGCTATGAAGGACTGTTATTTCTCTTAGCACCGATACTACATACGTTTAGACCTATATTAGCACCTTGTTCCCAGGGAAAACAAAACAGAACAAAAGCGGTTCAAAAACCGAAGGAAGTGGGAAGGTTAAAACAAGACAAAGTTGGCAGCAAAGGAGGAAGCTGGGGCTTTAGATCACCAGATCCTTGTCTATGTCCTCTGTGGAAGGAAAAGAGAGAATCCAAGTTAGAAGGCAATGCTGCCCTGCAGCCCTATGCCTCAGGAGTCACTCCTGCACCCCCTCCCCACTTCTCCCCTGTGTTCCACCCCCAGGGACCATTGCTTTGTCCCACTGGGGGCTTTTGGAAGGGGTCCACAGTTGGGTACTTACGCTCCTTAATGCCGAAGCAGCTGGCCCACTCCTCCAGGGCGATGTACTTATCATTGTCCAAGTCACAGGCCTCAAAGAAGCGGGTAGTGCAGTGCTCCATGGGGATGAGTGGGGCACGGAGCGGGGCCAGCTCGGTGTGGGACAGGTACCTGCCAAGGTTCCCAAGCTGTCAGCATCTTGCTGCTGGCTGTGGGAGCCACAGTGGGACCCCAGCCCTCCCTCTGCTTCAGGCCACACTCCCAGCACCCTCCCAGTATCCACCACCGAGCACAGTGGTCACAGGTGTGTGTCTGGTTTTGCAGCCGGCTGTGCTTGTCGTTAAAGAACCTGTGATGGAGGTGCTCACTGGCTGCCCTTTCCACAGGGCTGTGTGTGCAATCACCCCATCCATACACACATCCAGCTCAGAGCTAAGCCAGCTCTTTCAGATGTTGGTGTTTTAGGGAACTGTCACCTGGCAGTAAATCTGAGAATGCAGTAACTCTGCCCAAGGGAGGTGGGAGCAGCTGAGGCCCCTCTTTCTGCAGCAGAGCTGTTGGCAGAAGGTGAAGGTGCCTCTTCCCCAGCTTCACCCCAGCCCTTCCAGGTGTACACATCATACTCATGTCACACCTCCAGCTTGCCCCGACTCCTGCTGCCACCAAACCACCTCAGGCAGGGAGAGGTGCTGGTGCCCATCCTGCTCTGCTGACACTCACCCATCGATGGGGTGCTGGTCCAGCTGCCCAAACTGCCAGTGCACGGGGAAGATGTACATGTTGTAGTTCTTCTCAAAGTCGCGGGCCAGCAGCTCCACGGTGTGGTCACCGGCCTCCAGGCGCTTCTCGTTCTCGTGGATCTTCTTCACCTGTCATAGGAGAGATGGAGGGCCTTTGTCAGCAGGGAGTGGGGCACGAGAGGGTTCTCAAGTGGGGCTGCACGTGGGGTGCCAACTTTTGGAGAGAGAGCTCTCTGGGAGCGTGGAGGGAGCTGCAGGGCTTGGTTCAGTGTTTGGGAACAATGCTGTGGTTTTGGTGCACAGGTGCATGTGGATGTGGAGTCCCCCACTGAGCTAGGCTCCATTAGTGGGGTGAACTCCTGGGTTCCCTCCCCAAGCCCTCACCTTGAGCTTCTGCTTCTCTGTCAGCAGGTTGTTGTCCTCATCACGCTCGTACAGGGTGATCAGTACATTCTTCAGCCAGTCCCTCATGCGCAGGGGGAACTCTGTCAGCTCAGTGTCCAGGCAGGCAGGGATGACTGGAAGCCATACACAGTGGTCAGCATCCTCCCTCCCTATCCCTGAGCCCACTTGGACATCTACTCTCCCTTAACCACTGCTCTAAGGGGGTATGCTCAGCTTACCCATCCCCTTGCCTAAGGCAATGTCTCTGCTTACATTTGCAAGGCCCAATGTAGTCCAGGTGCAGCTTGTGTCCCTTCTTGGTTCCCTCCAAGGTACACTTGGTGGCAAAGAAGTGGCAGGAGGAGTCATAGGTCTTGTTGTCGGTGCCACAGACCTGCACAAGATGGGGAGATGCTGCATGAGAGCCTCCAAGAGAGGCACGTGACTCCTTCCCTGGGATGGACAATGAGACCTGCCACCTCTGGAGCCAGCTGTGCCCACCATCCTCCTCCACCCATCACACAGCTCCTGCCCTCACCTTCTCGAAGACTCCGGAGGTGGCCGGGCAGCTGGAGGGGTCCTGGCACACACACATGGGTGAGTTGTTGTCGTCTACCTCACACACCTTGCCATGCTTGCAGTGATGGTTCTGGCAGGGATCTGAGACAAGTCAGGGAGTGAAGTCAGAACCTGCCCTGTGCTCCCCCATGGGGAAAGAGAGCCTCTCCCTCGGGCTTTTCCTGGGCTTCTTTGGAGTGGTTGTGTGTCTCCTGCCCCAGAAGGGCAAAAGCTGTGGGGCATGGGAATAGTGACTCACTCTCTGCGACGATCTCCTCTACATCCTCTGTAGGTTCCTCAAACTCTCCCACCTCCACCTGGACAGGGTTGGCCCCCACAGGCTCCTGCAAAAGAAGGCAGTGTGTCCATGGGATGTGCACAGCCCCCACTGCCCTGTGCTTTGGAAGAGCTGATGCAAGAACTTCTTCCAGGCAAAAACATTGATGCCTGGAGGAAGAAAGCCGAGAAACATCACTCGTTTCTACCAAGGGGAATTTCCACAGTACAAGGGAGAGGACCCCAAGGAAAGGTTTCTGAGCCCTTTGCTCTTTCCAGGGCAGTGTGGGAAGAGCAATCACCATCCATGAGGGATGGGTGATGAGGAGCAGCACGGTCACCTACCTCTGTGGTGAGATCTTCAATCACCTCCGTCTCATCAGGCAGAGCCTCTTGCTGCAGAGAAAAAGGACCATGAGCTGGGGACCCTGGGGACAATGATCCCAAGGGGGTGACACCGCAGGGCAGGGTCACCCTTGGATTTCCACCTCCCCTGCTCTGTGTTTCCCATAAGGGTGTCCCAATTTTATTCATTGTAAAAGAAAATCCCCATTGGATGCACTGGGAGTCAGACACATCCCTGTTAGGCGCAGCAGAGGGAGAGTTTCCACTACTCACCGGTGCTGCCAGGGCTTTGCCTGCCAGGCAGACAAGGAAGAAAATCCAGGCTCTCATCTTTCAGCAAACCCTGAATAAAGGAGAGGAAGAAGAGGGATGAGCAAGGAGGACACTGCAGCTCCCTGTGCCTCTCAGCTCTGGGCTGAGTCACAGCTGGCACTCAGATACACAGAGAAGGGTGCTTGCTCCATTTCCTGCCTTGTCTGGTCAGTGCTGCAGCCCCACACACTGGCTTTTCTAGCTGAAACCTTAAGCCAAATACTGTTTCCAAGATAAATTCTTTTTGTTTTGCAAAGTTAGAAGGTGAGGGTTTAGATTTCCACCAGTTTCCAGGATGCATTAGAAGAATTGCACCAAGATGGCTGTTCCCCTTTCCCTCACAGGAATTACTTCAGACTAAAAATAAAATAAAATAAAATAAAATAAAATAAAATAAAATAAAATAAAATAAAATAAAATAAAATAAAATAAAATAAAATAAAATAAAATAAAATAAAAAAATAAAATAAATAAAGTGCTAAAAGCCTCTGATGAGAGCCTGAGAACAGGCAGTGACACTTTCCATGATTTTGATTGTCATTCAGAGTAAAGGGGAGGAAGAGGGAACAGAGGGACAGAGCGGCAGGCTGCTAGAGGACTAAATCCCTTAGAAAAGCACTTCCTATTTGGACTCAGACATCTATAGAGGTGGCAAGGATCAGGTATCTATCTCTAGCACCCCAAACACTAGCTTCGATGTGATCCAGGAGGAGAGCTGCAGCTGTGAGCTCATCCCATGTGCACCCCGGTTCCTGCTTGGCAGGATAAAGCCCCTCAGCTGGGTGCTTGATAAGCCAGCAGCATCCCATGCCCCACAGCAGAATGCCCACTCCCTTCTACACACTGGGGTGATGCTCCCACCACCACTGAGGTCAGTCCTCCTGCCACAGCCCTCACTGACACCTTTTGCTCAGCCCCCTCAACTCCACCTGCGTGGATGGGACTGGGAACTGTCCCCTGCCTTTATTTGCTGGGGAGGCTGCTGAGAGCTCTGCCAGGACCTGGCTGAGGTGGCTGGCTCTGCCCTCCTGGTGAGGTGGCCTTGGAGAGGGTGAGAGGGGATGTGGAAAAGTACTGAATGTGGCTGTTTCCTCCCTTGCTGCATCCACTGGCTTGTGAAGGCTGCTCCTGGGCTTCTCCCAAGGGGCTTGTTTGCCTTGGAAGGTGCTCTGAGGTTCAGTGATGCTCCGAGGACAGAGCCCAGCCTGGAGGAGAGGCCATGGCATGTGCACATGGAAGAAGAACCCATCCCCAGACCAAGACTCTCTCAGATCATTTCCACAAGCTCCTAAAACACTGAGTTTCAAAGTCTGGGTATGCAGTGAGCTGGGGTCAGGGAATTACTTTCTTGCTAGGAGCCAGCAGACAGCTGGAGCTGCCGGTGTTGTGTTTGGAGGAAGAAGGAGCATGAAGGAGTCTGAGCAAACAACTTGCCAAGCCGTCCCATGCCAGAGATAGGAAAACAAGTTTATTTGAAAAACAACATCTTCCTGGACTCAGAGGCTGCACACAGAGGACATTGCAGCGTTTGTGAGACCCTGACTGTTTTGCAAAGGCATGGCCTTTCCTGAGTGCCTGGTGGCCAAAACTCCTGAAATAACAGCTTAGGAGCCTTTGACATCACTCAGGCACAAAAGCATGGCTCACTGTGCAAATCAATGAGCAAGTGTCCCTCCCTGTGGGCCTGCCATGGTCCTGCTGTCCAAGAGGATGCTACCAGCCAACAGGTTCCAACAGGAGGCAGTGCTTTCTAAGAAGCCAGAGCCTCCTAGGCACGGGGAATATGCCAGGCAGAAAGTGCTCCAAGCCAATGATGGCACACGAGGACTGATGCAAGAGTGGGGTTAGCACAGCAGCCAGGCTGCTCCCTGGTAGATGGAACCACGATGAGCTCGGAGCTGTGTGCAGGGGCTATGGAGCAATATTCTTTCTGCTCTGATTGAGTTTTATGGGGAAAGCAAGGGGGACAGTACACAGTCTGCATGGCCCAGACAACACTTGACCCCACTTGCATCCTAAGTGGGGCCTTCAGCTCCAGGTTGCTGTGTAAACATGGTCTTGTGGCTCCCATAAATGCCTCTCGATGGGTTTGCTCAGTCCTATTTGTCTCCTCCCAACCCACCTCTGTGCCTCTGTGGGTGGAGGAGGACAGAGGATGGAGGAACGTGGTCCATGTGGCACTGGCGGTGGCCAGGGTTGCATAAGCCCCACAGGATGCCACGTTAGCGTGGGGAGGAGCCTCTGCCTGGCCACTTTGACAGCTCCTCCCCGAGGCACAGGCCAGGCAAGGACCTCAGGCCCATTGCCACCTCCCAGCACTGTGAGCAGGGGTGGGTGATGGCGGGGCGAGAACCCTCCCACATCTTGTTTGGTGACAAAGTGTGACCACTGCAGAGGGTTCCCTTACACACATGCTCACAGGGCCAAGAGAAATTCCCTTCAGCCCCTGCACACGCTTGCACGCACCCTGCCCACCACATCACCCCACGCAGCCACCCACGGCTGCACTGACCCATAAGCCTTACAGACGGTTATTAAGGTGCTGCAACTGCACTTAGAAACGCAGCAGACCTTTGCAGAGCTCACTGCTAACGGGGTGAGGGCCCTCATGCCCACGCAGCCGTGCCAGCCTGAAGCTGTCACAGCTCACCTTGGTTGCAAATGGCATCCAGAGTGGGAAAGAGTTAAAGCAGCACCAAGAGAAGAGCGTGGATGAGCCCTTTGCAGACTGTGCTTGGGAAGAGGAGCTAATGCAGCTTTTGGCTGTCCTGCCTGAGCTTCTTTTGCTGGAGAGTGCTGTGCCAGGTGCGAGCGGGTCCCTCCGGCTCCCGGGGAGCACGGAAAGCCGATCTCTCACTCTTGCGCAGCTCCATAAAGCAGAGAGAGAAAAAACCCTCTGCTAAATACGCTGCAAACACGCGAACCATCTTCAAAGCATTCCCTGGGCTCTCCCTGCCACGGCCGCTGCCGCGATAACAGCCCCGACATCCATCCGAGCAGCGGACCCAGGAGGGGTTTCCATGGGAGCCGACATTCCTCCGGGGCTGAGTCATGGAAGAGCAGAGAGCTGAGGAAGGAGGGGCTTTGCAGAAAGTTTGAAAAGTTTATTTCTGCTCTTCCCCCTCCCATCGCTGCCCGCATCCCCGCTCCTGCCGATGTGGCAGACAATAGCCGGGCTGCAGCAGCTGCGCACTACGCAGACAGCCTTTAATCGCCACGTAAAACCCATCCGGCCCACCCTGCCGGGCTGCCGACGATTACTGCTGCCCGTGGAGGGGTCGGTGGAGCGATTGAGGCTGTTCCGAGCTGGGGGTGCCCGGTGGCCCCGCTTTCCCTGCAGCTCAAAGCTCCGCGCCTCCCTGGGGTGGGGGCTGAGCCCCCCGTCCCGCACAGTGTCCTCTGTCGGGGACACAAAGCGGACTTCGGGCTGCGGGGCACGTCACCGCACGCAGAGCCCGGCTGCTGCCTTTAAAGGAAGCGAGCTCTCGGCTCTTCTGCCTGGACGGGAGTTGGGGCTGGCCGACCCCAAACCATCAAAGCCTTTTATTTATTATTATTAGGAAAAAAAAACAATCAAATAAAAAGCTTTGTCCCTCCTTCCCCGCCTCTCCCTCCGACAGCTGAGCAGCTGGAGCTAAGCAAAGCGGGGCGGTCAGCAGGACCTGACACGCTCTCAAAGCCTGCTCGGAACAAAATCTGAGTGTCTCGTTTTGTTGTTACTGCAGGAGAAACGAGAGCGGCCGCGCTGAGATAAAGCCGAGAGCTTTTGTTCGTCCCTCGCATCTCCCGGTGAGTAACATCGCTGCCTCAGCCCGGACCGCTGCTGCAGGTCGGTTATCCTCATGGACATATTCTGTATGCCTGGACCTCGGTCCTGCGCATCTCAGTAAGGAAACAACCCGCAGCCCAGAGGGGAAAAAGGGATAAGGTCCAGCAATTAAGGACGGCCTGAGCTGAGCAGCCAGGTGACGCCAAAGCTGGGGGGGTCTGGCGGTGAAACTGAGCGACAGTTTAAGAGCTGAGATGCTGCAAAGAGAAGCGAGAGAAGGGGCAGGAGGGGTCCCCGAAGGCATCGCACGGCGGTGGTCGGGGCTGAGTGCCGCGGGGTGGGGGGGGGAAGGAGCGGAGCTCCGGCCGTACCTCGTAGTCCCGAGCAGGGCTGAGGGAACTCCAGGCGCTGGGAAGGACTGCAGGAGTCTGCAGTTTTTAGAAGGAGGCAGCAGGAAGGCGAAGTGTGGGCTGGGTTTCCTCTCCTCCTCCTCCTCCTCCTCGCTATCTTTCCAAATCGGTCTCTTCCTCTCCCTCTCCCCGCGGTGGGCTGTCCCAGCCGCCTCTCGCTGCTCCCAGCCCCAAGTGCGGGCAGAGAGGCACAGCCCCGAGCACAGCGCAGGCCAGAGAAGTCAAACAGATGGAGGGGTTGGAGGGGACCCTGAGCCCCCCCACGCGCGGCTGCTGGCACGCTGTGATGAGTTTATCAGTTCTCTGGGAGGAAAGCCATGTCACTGCTCTGTTTGTGCAGCTCCTAGCACCACGGTTTGCATTAAAACATGTCATACTGTTGTTTTGCAGTAGTTTGGTCTCTGAGCTGCTGCGTTCTATCTTCAGGAGGATGCAGAAGAAAAGAGAAGTGACCTCGCTCCTCTGATCCCTGCTGCCAAAAGGAAAGGCCTTGTGGGAATGGGGAGGAAAAAGTGATCCCCATTTTCCAGAGTGCAGAGAGTTATGGCATATCTGAGACATGCTCGGGAGAAGAGCAAAACCCCTGTCCTAGAAATCTGCGTGCCAGTTCAGTCTGATGTCACTTGGTATTCTGACCTTACAGACCATAACTCAGCCCAAGCAGCTGCCCAGCCAAAGGCAGCCAAACAGCCAAACCTTTTGGAGCTGTCTTTGCCCTTCTGTTCTTTCTGCTGAGGGTGTCATCCCCAGCACCGCACTCCTTGCATTTCACAGCAGACAGCATGGCCGTGGTGCTGCACTGCACAGCAAAAGCAGCAGCCAAGAAGGGAAGCTGCTGGAGTTAGGGTATCCCTGAACTGTGTCTCTGCTCCCAGTGCTGGGTCCTGGCTCTGCAGTGTGCCTGCTACTCTGTGATTTAATCATTCACTGTCAGCACAGCCCTCGCAGCACTGCTGCTGCATGTGAAAGGAGCAGATGTCAGCACAAACATCTGTACGGCCAAAGAGAAGCAAAAAGTAAACAGAACAAAAAGGAAAAGGAGAGGGGGAATAAGAGATAGTGGAGGGGGCTGTGTCACCACTGCCACTTCCCAGTGAGATGGGGAATATCTGCAGTTGGGACACCGGGAAGATGGTAGAGAAGAACACAGGGATCCTGCTTCATGTGTCTGCATGCAGCCCAAAGTCTTCCCTGGCTGCTGCAAGGATGCTGCTGCCACCTACATGGACATCCCAAAAGGGACCACCTCTGTGCTCATGGGGGACGCTTGGTGATGCTGTCTAACACCACATGGGTTCTCCCAATAGGGGCAAGCACATTTGGAGCACCTCCTGCTCCTCAGCTCAGTGCCACTCCTAGGTTCTACAACCCCAGAGGTCACATATCCTTAGGATCCAAGTTTCGTTTGGCTGATCCATGCCCGAGGAGTTGAATGCTTTCTGTGCTGGATTAGTCACGGCTCGCATTGAAGTCATGCAGCTGTTGGTAGTTCTGCAAGGGAAGAGAAAAAGAAAAAGAGACATCTGGAAAGAATTTTAGGGAGGGGAAAAAAAAAAAAAGAGAAAAGAAACCACGTCTTTGTAACTGACAACGTGGCAATTGCTCAGCGCGCTTTGCTCAGTGCAAAGCCCTCTTCTAATAGCTAAGACAAATGGCAGTGCCAGGAAGATAATTATAACAGGGATCAGAGATTTCTGTACATACGTGGCGGCTTAAACCCTGGGTTTGGGAGAAAGCAATGAGAAGCCTGGTGCAGCAGTGCAGCCACTTCTGGAGATGCTATGTGCTGCCATGAGGGGTCCTGATGTCCTCCTGGCTATGGGGAGGAATGGGACCCCCACTCTGTGCACATGATGTGAGCTCCTATGTGGGGCACGCTGCCCAGCCTGAGGGGATGGTGGGGACTGGGAGGCAGAGCTGGAGCAGCTGGCTGGCACTGCAACCTCAGGCTTTAAGGAACTGTTGAGGAATGTCAGAGAACTTGCAAAAAGAACAAGCCCTCTCTGCATTCACGAGGCTTAACAGGGATGTCAGAGAGGAGATGGAGATGTCAGACTGCCAGAAGTGTGAACCTCACACATCTTGAGGGTCACTGCATGTGCCTGAAACTCAGGTGCCAGGCAGAAGTTGGCCCAGGGTTCTCATCATCTTTGCAGTGCTCGTGGTGCTTTGCCCAGCTCACGGTCCTGCTCAGTGTTTCCTGCACACCATGGCACCCTGACACTCACTCCACTGGAAATGCAAACAGGAGCAGACCCCGTGTCTTGAGCCATGTCACTGCAGGTTTTCAGCTGGAGGCCTGTGGGAGGGGAGGAGAAGCCCAGCTGTGCGTGGCTCTGCAGTGACTCACAGCCCGGCAGCAGCTCTGTGTTCCCTCTGTGTGCGTGGGCTCCCCCATGGGAAGGAGCCTTCCACCCCTTGCTCAATGTACCCCTGCGATGAGCTCAGGATCTCCAGTACCTGAAGGGCCTCGTTGCCTTTCCTAAAAGGACTTTCTTGCTGCAGGGGACTGTTCCTGTGTTCATCTCTTCACGAACACGGGAGTTCTGTGTGCCTGAGTTGCGGGCTGAAGGTTCAGCTCAGCTTCTTGGCTCCGTACCTGTGTTGTGCAGAATGTGCCATAAAGCTTCTGAAGAAACAATGCAGCGAATGCTGGAGGCTGCAATCAGTCCCACCTTGCTTCAAATGTTTACCTAAGGTGCACTCCTGGGTCCTCCTGGGGATGGCAGATGTGGCTTGGCATCTCCTCAAGCTATGAATAGAGCTACTTGAGGGAATACACAGGAATCCACCTTCCGGCCCCTGGGACACAGAGGGAGAGAAGCTGCTGGGCTGCAGGGCAGCTCCTTGGCTTGAAAACACAGCACAGAGCCCCTAAAAGCTGCCCTTGAAGGGTTCAGGAAGGTCTGTGGGATCATTTGCCTCAGTGTTGGCACCTCCTGATGGGGCTCTGCAAGACACACAGGGGGTTCTGGGGTACCCCATGCACATGTACACACTCTGGGAAGGTGCAGCTTTATATCCGTTGCTCTGACACTTTCTGCTGGAGTCGAGCAAGCCCTGGCTTGAGATGTCCCAGATGATCATGCTGGGTTGCCAGGTGTAGGAAGCTCCATAAACCTCCTAAAGCAGGAGACAAAATGGAGTTGGTTTTGGCAGTACATACCTGGGAGGATCCTGTACAGAGGGAAAAGGCAGTCACAGGTGGGCTCCGAAACAGGCAAAGATAGTGTAGGAGATAGAAAGATATACTTTCTGACAGCGGGGATGTCATCTGTCCCAAGCTGATTTGTAAGGATTTCACTTTTCAGTGTGAAAACAAAAAACAGAGAGGACACAACCTCCTCCACTGGCTGAAAACACAGCAGGACGCTGTGTTCTGCATAGGAGGGCATATGCAGAAAATACCTCATCACTGCTCCAGTGTGATGAGTTCTGGGGAGCTCAGTTTAGCCCTGAAACCTGTTTACTTCCCTTTGAAAACCACTGCCCAGCTCAGCTGGGTTTGGCAGCAGCAGTGGGGCTGTGGGAGGACCCGGGGCTGCTCTGTGCCTGTGGGCTCGGGCAAGGTAGGATTTGGTCAGCCCCAAAATAGCAGTGGGGTTGTGGGTGAGCGCTGTGACTTTCCATCCCCTGCCCAGCCCTGGGCTGCCTCCCTCTCTTGGGATCTTCTGCTAAAATTAACAGTGCTGCCCTGTGCCCTGTGCTGCTCTATCAGCAGCTGTCTGAGGGAATGTGGAGGAAAGAACACTTAAAAAAATAAAAAGTTAGATATGGATAATTCCCCTTCAAATTTCTTGCTTATGGGGAAAAAAGAAATGAAAAAAAAAACTAATGGAAAAATGTCTTTACTTGCAGTAGGAACCCCAGGGAGGTCCCTAGGCTCTTTCCTTTGTGATGCTGTAACTGCAAACCAACATTAATCATATCAAGAGCCTGCAAAGAGCAATGAGAAAATGACAGAGGAGTGAAAGGAGCACTGATGATGTCACACCCCCAGTCCCTTAATTTTACAACTGTTCTTCATCCACAGACTTAGAAACAGGGAGTGTTATGGAGAATGTTGCAGCTCCCCCACTGGGATTGTAAATCTGGAAATAAGAGTTGGAGGCTTTCTGCCTCTTCCACCTCTGGGGTGAATTTTGAAACCCTCCTGGGTTGGGTTGCCCATTGTTTTGCGGGGTGATGATGAGTGATATTGGTTCCTGAGCAGCTCCCTTGGTCTGAATGTGGCCCTTCCAGAATCTGTCCCAGGGCTCCTGCTGTCCCCGGGAGGTTTGTTGAGGGGGTGGCCCTGGGTGACCCCTATCTGGGGTGCATGGTGCTGTCATCATGCATGAGCCCTTGGTGAGGAGCCTTAAGGAGTCAGAGCCTCTTGGCCTCTTGGCTTCTTCAGCTTCGTGTTCCGACCATCACTTTGACATATGCCAACCTCAGGGCAGGGCAAGCTTGGAGGGCTGCTCCTGAAACTGGAAAGCTGAAAATCCCCCAGTGGTTGGAAGGACACAGGGAGGGCTCTGGATGTGCCACATCTCTGCTTTCTTGGCTTCTCCCCTGGCAGAGGAAAAGCTGAATTAAGGAAGCAAACGGAGAGGAAACCAGGGAGGAATAACGGCGGCACTGTGTGTTGAAGACAGCTCTGGACTCGGTCCTGTACTGGTTGCCCTGGAAATTGGATGCTTCCCACTGAGCTGCCCACTTTGCTGGCTGATGCTGGGAGGGGAGCAGTGTCCAGCACCACTGGGAAAGAAAAAACAAAGGAGAATATGGATGCAAATGATGGTATGGGGGTTTTCTCCATTAAGGGAGACTCCAAGCTCTTTTCCCTATGCCTTTTTGGAGACAAAGACGTAAACCCCACCAGCTCAGCTAACAAACAAAGTGAGGCAAAATCCGAGGACCCTGGGGCTAGTTGTGCAGTGGGGCTCATTCACCAAACCTGGGATCCAGCATGGTGCTCAGCACAGAAACACCAGCCCCAGGGCTGCAGCATCCCTTGGAAGAAGCAATGGACTGAAGCTTCAGTCCAACCAGGCAGGAAAAGAACCCCTGTCATCAGTGCCCAGCCCCACCTCTGTGGGCCCTGCAGTGAGTGCCCCCTGCAGCACCCTGTCCCACGCAGCCTTCTGATGCCAGCACTGCACTATTATTATTATTATTTAAAGTTATGCACAAGAGATTAAGCCAGAAGTCCCTGTTATGATTGCTGGGCATTGTGCTCCATGCTGACGCTGGCTTCTGTGGGCCAAGCTCCATCCATGGCTGAGCAGCAGCTTCAGAGGGGGGGATTTAGCTCAGCTGAGTGCACTCAGACACAGTGGATTCCTGCTGCATTCAAAAGTCTCCTTTTGCTCACCAGGGAACGGGCTGCATTTGTTGTTTCAACATTTTCTCACCCATCTGCTGGAAATGGGTGAGCTGGTCCCTGATGGGCTGAGAGATGGCCGTGTCCTGGGAATTCCCTAACAGCTGCGTTCCGTGGGAAACTCGGATGTGCTGCAGCATCTCAACACAGCACTACTGCTCTGGACCAGTGAGGACAAGGCTGGGCCACAGCCAGCAGCACCCAGCAGCCCTTCGGGAGGAGTCAGGAGGGGGCAACAGCAGGACAGGACAGCAAACTGGGGACCTTGCATTGTGCCCCGTGCACTGCTTCCCTACCTGCTCCCCACCACTGCCTCCATTGACACCACCTGCAACAGCTGCAGGGCTGGGAAACTCCGCTCGCCAGAGCCCAATAAATTATACCTTAGTCCTAAAGGGGCTCGGGCTGTTTCTTTGCAAACACATGCAGCACAAAAGCTGCCTTTCTCCCTCCCATTTGACTTTGTTTTCTCTCCCTCCTCATCTGCTTTCAGCCAAGTGGGTGAATAGCTTCAGTATATACTGTGGGAGGATAAAGCCAAGGCTGGAGCAGCGGGAAGGATGCAGAACAGCAGTGCCCTGTGCCCGCTGCCTTCCGGAGGGGTGGGCACTGTTTGCCATCCTTGCTCTGTAACCCAGCCTCCCTCGCCTTGCTGAACCCTTTGAGACAGCAGCACTGAAAGAAAATATTTGTGCTCTGGCTAGCACACATGTGCACGCTTCCTGCCCTTGAAATCCCTAATTAAGCTTGGTTTTTTAATTGTTTTTTATTTGTTTTCTTTTCCTTTTTGTTTAGAAAATCCCTGTTTTTCAGGACAGGGATGTTTTTTTTCTTTTTCAAACCATCAGGGATCACCATGTACAGGAACCAAGGGGGAATCTCCCATCCCTTGCCTGCTCTCTGCAGCCTGTGGGGCTATTTTGGAGATTCTCTCATTTACTGGGTGGTTCAGCTGGGTCTTCTTCATCTCCTTGGGCTAAAATCATCTCCTGTCAGTCAGCTGGTAATTAGAAAGCACCAAAAAGCCAGTGGTGCTTTAAGGCAGTGCTGGGGTAACCAAGGCAGCTTCTACTTCTGTGGATAAAGGACTGTGTTTGGAAGCTGTAGACATTTCCACTGAAATCAGATTTTGTTTTAAAAAGGGAAAAGAAGGTAACGTGGGGTGAAAAATGCCTCCCAGGAGCACAGCAGCACTACAGCTCTGCTGCAGCCCATCTCTCTTGATCTGCCCAGCTCTTACTGGTGCCGTGGTTAGAGACGTCCACTGCATATCCAAGCAAGGTGACACAGCATTATCATCCATCTCTAGCTGCATGCTCGTGGCCTTGGAGATTCACACTGCACACCCTGGAGGCAGGACACCAGCAGGTAATCTTCCTGCAGACGCATTATCTTATCCCAGTGAGATGAAGGAAGGCAGAGAGCATTCTGCAGACCGCTTGGCCTGGCTGAAACACCCTGTTCCCTGATAAGCTTGCAAGGTTGATGCGGGAACACAGGAGATGCTATTCTGCTGGGCTGTGATGGAGTAAACAATCAGCAGCTTGTGCTCATCCACCAGCCCTGGTGTAACAGAAGTCACTGTTGTTCGGTGTTCTCTGTAATGTACCTGTTTGGAACAGGGCCAGTGCAGCAAGGACAGCAAACACCATGAGCCATCAGCTGTGGAAGCCCCAAAACCATGCACACACATGCAGAATTTCCATAGGAAAGCAAGGTCATCCCTGGGGAGGTCTGGGAGGTTGCAGTCCTGCCGAAGGATGCTGAAGCTTGGGGCATCCGGAGGAGCCTCTCTGCTGGTGGAGAGCAGAAACCTCTGCTTGTCTGACTCAGAGATAAGCAAGCTTCAAGCAAAACAGCCAATTCAGCAGCGGGGAGAACAAAAAGTCAAGGGAGTAATGACAGCATAAGCTGCAGCACAGACATCAAGGACGAGCAGCCTGGTTTCCAGACTGGGAGTTACTCCCCTGCGTGCACAAGGATGGCTGGCTCCAGGCACAGCGGTGCCACAGCGTGCCACTCAGTCAAGCTAATAGCATGCACCCTGCCCCTGCTCACGGCCACCAGAGCAGAGCCACTGCCAGTGATGGGCTGTCCACATCTGGGAGGAAGCTGAAAGCAATAATTACTGATGTTGGCAGAAACCTGCTCAGAAAATGCAAGAAAACAATGCAGTGATGTTACTTTTATCATTGAGCTTCTCTTATAAGATAAGTAATAAAAAGGGTCTGCAATGCGTTCCTTGAAGCATCTGCAGACTCTGGAAGTGCATCTACAGCAGTTAATTGTGCTTTAGATCAATGGTCAAGGACTTCTTAGTACTGAAGCTCTCCAAGAAAAGGTCAAGTTGCAACAGCGTCAAATGGAACCTCAATGGACAAAAGTAACCACTTCCTTCCAACTTGGCTGGTTTTCCTGTCTGCAGATCAAGCCACAGATAACTGAATAGACATGGAAGACATCCTCTGAGTGACAGTGGCCAATCCTTTCAGTGGGCTGAAAGACCTGAATTAAATAGATGGAAGCTGGACCAAGTATAGCCCATAAGAGAGAGTACAATATCCCCCTGCTTACTCCATCCCTTCTGCACTTTTCACTAGCATGAGCATTCTCCAGCCATGCCTGTTGCACTTGGGGATCCTGCCCAGCATCAGGGCCCTGTGGTGCTGTCATCTGTTTGGTAAGTAGGTACAGAAGGAGGCAAGGTAAAGGGATTGATTCAGGTGTGCTGAGCTGGGCCCAGGATAAAGAATGATTCCTCACATTCCCATGCGAATGTATTGACCTAAAAAGCACTGCACTAGTGCTGAGTCTGTGTGCCTGCTTCTACCTGCAACGTGGTTGGCCTGTCCGTTGAATCATAGTGCTGGGGTCCAGTGACTTCTGCCTAGTGGCCTCCTGCAGCCCAAAAGCACCCTTGGTTATCCCTGTCTGACAGCACCCACTCTGCTAAAGTTCCTTCTTCTCATTCTGAATGGAAAGTTAGCACGTTCTGTAACAGAAACAAACATCCTCCACAGATTCCCTGAATCTAAGTGACCTTCAGCTCAGTTTTCCTGAGGCATGTCCCACAGGTTGCAGTCAGCTTCTAAAGATAGGTGCAATTTCCTCAGACCTGCCTTGCACGTGATGGGTAGTTTCCCATCATTGAAAGCCATTTGTACAGAAAACCACATAAAGACACACAAGACACACAGACACATGCTGAAAGATAGAAGCAGCACCTCGATTTACTGTGGGACTAGAAACAGCATATAACCTCCTTCTCTACATCTGTCCACTTTAAAGCTCAAAAGCAGCTGTCTCCTCCTGCCAGCCCTCTCCTCTCCGACATCTGGCAGGGTAGCAAAGGTCAAATGGCAGAACAAGGTGAGAGATATGCAAACAGTTTAAGCCACCTTTTTGCTGGTCAGGTTTTGAGCTCCTGCAAGGAATGAATAAAGAAATAAATAAATGGGGGAGGGGAGGGTGGAAAAAAAAAAAAGCAGAGGCACAAAGTTATGCAAAGATGCCCTCTGCTGGTCACAAGTCAAAGGAAAAGGTAATGGTTAATCTGCAGCTATTTCAGACGTAGTTCACAGGTCCCCCTGCACACTGACAATGGCTCCTGCAGTCAGCACCATGAGCTGGAAACTATCTGAGGTGCCAATCAATTCAGAGTGTGCTTCCTTCTCTCTCTTTTAAATAGTAGTGTTATTTGATTAAAGTTAGGATTAAGAAAAACAAACAGATCTATTGTAAGCATGTTCATATGATACAAACTGCATATTTTTTACAGTTAATTCAATCTACTAAACAGTGCAGATACACTGCACGCACACATTACTATCAGTTCAACTTCTTCTTACATCATTTTAATTCCTGCTGGTTTCAACTTCCACCTGAACTTACTGATTGAATCAGCATGAAGTGATTTTGGTGCATCCGTGCTGGATATTTGTGAAGTTCAAGCTAGATCACTTTAAAACAAACTAGACCATTTGAAAACAATCCTATTGCATTACAAAGGTCCAATACAGAACCAAGTTTTTAGGAGACGCTGCATAATAACCATGGACACTAAAGAGCAGCACATGCAGTGAGTGGGCAACCCTCTCCTCCCATTTCATTCTTTTCCACTGAAATTAAATTCTGTCCGCAAAAACCTTTCAGAGTAAGGAGGCTGCGTTGTGCTGGGGCTCTAGGGAAATCCACAGGCTGCAACGATCAGGTTGAATTGGCCATGGGCTGAAAGAGTTGGGAACCAATCTGGAAACCAGCATTTCATGCCTGTAGGAGAAGCAGTGCTGCTCCTTTCTATCTTTGTTTACTGGAGGATGTAACTGCAATATCAATAGGATCAGATGCTGAAGGTTCCTCTGCTAACAGACAACCCCCTGCAGCCCCTGCTCACAGGTGTCTTTCTGTCTTATCATTGTCCCTAGCCTTTTTGGTCACTCTCTCTGGTCATTTCACCCATGTCTTTGGGGTTTGTTTCCATTCATGATATGCTCTGGCAAACTCTAGGTTCACCTAGTAATTGCACAGAGGCTGTGTTCGACCTCTTCACACAATTAGACCATACAAGTATCAGTCAAAACCTCTCAAATTATCAGATGCCATAGTTCTCCTTCGTCTGCAGATACTACAGCCATAGTTGGGATCCTACAGGCTTTGCAGAGCAGCTAAGGAGTCACAAACGGAAATGGTGCTGGCTGTATGTGCTCCAGCTGCTTCTCCAATATGAGGGGATTGCTGAAGCTAGACCTGCAAGTCTCTCCTCTGTGCTTCCCAGGAAACAGTCTGGTTTACTGAGGGCTGGAACAAGCTCAGACCTCTTCAGTGTTTCATACACCTAGTATGTACCTAGCCTCCTCACAGCAGGCTACTGCACAGACTTCTCCCCCAGGTAGGATGCACTCTTTCCAGTTTTCTTTAGGGTTTCCAACAGGGTGTCAACATTGTGCTCTGACTCAATGTACACCTTCTTGTTGGGCAGGTCAATATCAAACTGGACACCTAGAAGGAAAAGAAAAACATTTTGCTTAGAAGCAACCAAATGGTACGACAGCAGGAAAAAGCTCATTTTCATGCATTTGTGCTCCCAAATCAATTGTAGATGCCTCTTGTCAGCAAGCTTCTATTCTGTGACCAGCCAGCACAATCAGAGTGGGGTCCCATACAAAGGAAACCAGATTGCCTATGGATGTGTATTAGCACCACAGCTTCTGGGGGCCTTTATTAGACTAGCACCATCACAAGCATTAACCAGAGTGAGCAGAGTTTAAACCAACCACTATCATCTCCAGCCAGCTCACTGTGTGCTGAGATTTGGCATGGATGGGCACTAAGCAGATGGCACAGAGGTTAAGATGGGGTCGGCGCAAGTTTTATCAGTGGCAGTACCAGTAAGCAGTTGTAAGCAGGAGGAAGCCCAAAACCTTTCCATGCGGATGTTCCAGTGGAAAATAAAGGTCAGCCACTCTCAAAACAGTGAGAAGAGCTCGACAAAGCTTCTACCCAAACATATAATGTCACAAAACTTGTAGGTGTGTAATAAGATTTGGCAGCTCTGCTGCTCCATCCCATGAAGCTGAATTTGGCCAGCATGTCAAAGAGTGATGGGAGGACACAGGTGCTGAAAACCACACATAGAGGAACTGGAATCACCACAAACTAGTAATGGGGTCCTGAAGAATTCTCACAGCCTTCAGCTTGGTGACTGAGAGCTGTTCCAACTCAGTGAGGATGGGTAAGCAGTCTGTCAAGTCCTCATAACTAGTGAGTGCAGGCCAGATCCTGCCCTCCTGCTGATCTCAGCACAAAGGAGACACAAGTTATAATTTTCAAAGTTGTATAAAAAAAAACCAGGCTGCGCAACCAACCACCAAATCCTCTGCTCAGCAGCTCTTCACCATGACTGTTCTGCATTTGGGTGCTGATGACACATCCAGGGAAGCAGCACAGGTACCAGCAGCCTCCTAAGGAATGGCACCTGGCAGTAGATCTGCCTCCTCTTCTTCTGCCCAGCCATCTTGAGAGGGAGGGGTGCAGATCCTGGCAGGTTCAGGATGAGGCCCTAGTGCTGCACAGAGCCACCTGATGCCTGCAGCCTCCTGCATCCCCAGCACCTCCTCCTTCCCATACCATTTCTCCAAGGGTCACGTCAGCCGTGCCAGCAATCAGCTACCAGCAGCTCAAAGCAGAGAGATGAGGTGCAGAGATTTCTAACCAGACACTTCTTTCCAGCTGTTACCCACATCACTTCCTGCTCAAAAGGGAGGACCTCAAGGCAGTGATGTTTGGCCTCAGAGTCATCATGCACCCAGCAGCTCCACTCACCTCCCAGTCTGTGCAGGACACGGGTGACTGCATTGGAGCAGCCTTTGCAGGTCATGTCCACGAAGAACTCGTGTTTCTACAAAAAGACAGATGAGGGGTCAGGAGCATTCTCCTTTGTCCTCGAGGATGACAGCTCCAATCTTCCTCAGCCAAAATGCCCAAACGGGCCACGATAGATTCCAAAACTGAGAGCTCTCAGTGCTTCGCCCTGTGGTGCTTGAGGGCCTCTCCCCAGCACTACCCGCAGTGCTTGGGAAGCAAAGCGCAACACAGACGCGCTTGGCCCTAACACCGACCATCGCGCTCCGCCTTCAGCACCGTACGGACCCTAATCTTAACAAAAAAATTAAAAAAAAAACATAAGCAAGGCTGCTTTCTCCTTCCTACCCGCAACTCTTCCAAACCACCAAACTGAGCAGGAGCACGGCTCTCAGCGTCACCATTTATCACCATTTTCAAGCGGAATTGGCATTATTCCCCGCTCCCCACCCCCATTCCCCCTTCCCCAGCCCACGCCGCCCGCCCGGCCCGCACCCACCGGCATGGCGCGGCGCGGCTTCCGGCTTCCGGCTTCCGGCACGGAAGAAGGGGCGGGGCGTGCTCGGAGCTCAGCTCCGCACAGCGCCCCCCGGGCCCGGGGAGGTTCCGTCGGCTGCGCGCATTCCCGTGCCCGCCCCGGTTGCTTTGGCTCACGGTGGGTGGGGTGTGGAAGCCCTTCGGTGTGTTCTTAACGCTGAGCAAAGCGGTTTGAGTGGCGTTTTCGGGACTTGCTAGTGTTCAGTTTTAGGGCGGGTGCTTTTGTTCTGAGAAGGGCAGCTTGGTTAAGTTTCTCTTCCCATTTTTTTTTCTGATATCTGACAGTGCTGATCCTTGCTGAGGCTGAATGATGGCTCTCCGGGTCACAGCGAAGCAGAATTTCAGCTGAAAGCCCTCGTTCTGCTCATCCAGGATGGGAGCAAGGCTGATCCTTAACCCAGGAGGGTTAAGGAGAAGGTGGTTTTTGAGATGTGCTGTGGGGTTATTGAAAGATAGAGGAATTGAGGGTCATCTCTACTTCAGAGCACACTGAGCGAGGGGATGCTGGTCCCTGAGGATGGTTCTGTGAGCTTTGCTTGGTTTCTCCTCGGCTGTTTGTCCCTTTGGAGGAAGGTGGGCTCCTTTCCTACACACAGCAGCAAGGTGGAGGAGCTGGGGCAGAGCCCAGCAGCATTGTTTCTGCAGCTCAGGTGCACCAGGGGATGAGGCGGGTACTGAGGAGCACTGTGTGGGTGTGAGCACGTGCTGGGTTTCACGCTCCTCCTGTTCAGGACCTGAACGTGTAGCTGGAAGGATAACGGGAATGCATCTGGTTATTTGTTCACACACCGAGTGGGGCTTTCAGTAGGCCTTGGCTACACTGAGTTTATACCCTCCAGGCTGAGCCTTGCTGGGGGGCTGAGCAGAAGAGGACGTGGATGCATTTTCCAGCACGCTGCTGTGGGGACGTTCATTTTGATGTGCACAGGACCTCGCTGTTGTGCTTCTTTACCCAAACATGAGTTCCCCATCCCTCAAGGGCCACTGCGGTCCCAGCAACGTTTGTTTCAGCCTTCGCTCCAGGTCATGGGTCTCACGCTGAGCTCTGCAGTGGCTGCACCGTGATTTATGCACTGGCAGATCACAGTACAGCTCTGCCTATAAATAGCGGTGGTGGGGGAGAAGGGTATTAACGCAGAGCCCAGCACCAGCATCTGCCGGGCACTGGATTTGGGCAGCAGGGAGGAAGTCAGTTTGATAGCGTCACAGATACGTTGTGGATGGGATATAAACGCAACCATTGGGCAGCGGGGCTGCCCGCTTCTCGCCCAGCCCCGCGATTCAGATGGGGCTCCATGGGCGAGAGGAGGCCCAGAGTTTCTATGCTCGTGCCGCCATCTTGGCTACTGCCGCCGTCCGCTGTCCTCCAGCAGGGGGTGGTGCGGGGCACCCAGTGCCTCCCCTCTCGCGGGCTGCCTGTCCCTTTAAGGACGCCGGGGTCTTGCCTGTCCATCAGAGCCCGCCGCGCTCTCCTATTGGTCACCGTGCCCCGTGCCGCACGGGGGTTCCGCCCCTATCTATAACGGGGTTTACCAGTACCTTCTCAAGGGCGCTGCTGTGCGCCTCAACCACACTACCGCGTCGCGCCTGCCCCGCCCTTAGCGCCTGGTCACTCTGGCAGCGTCTTCCTATTGGCCACAATAGAAATCCATGGGCTCTCGTCCCGCCTCAGCAGAGAAAGATTCGCCGCCTATTGGTTCACTTGGATGTCAGTCAATCTCCCCGCTCCGCGGAGCCAAGCCGCGTGGTTGTTGGAGCGAGCTGCCATTCAGTTCTCCGCCCGCCTCCTTTCCCCTCTCTGGGCCAACCGGCGTCCGAGTGAAGGCGAGCGGCGCCCTCTGATTGGCGGAGCCGCCTCCCGCCGAGCTAGGCTGCGCGCCGGATATATGTAGCCGGCGGCAGAGCACGCCGTTGCGTGAGGTGCTTCTCGTCCGCCGGGCCGGCCTGTGCTGAAGCGACGCCTCCCGCTCCCGTCCCGCTCCGCCCGCAGGTGAGGGGGAGGGCCCGCGGTGGGCGGCAGGGTGCTGGCGGCGGGGCCGGTGCGCCGCGGAGGGATCCCAATCTCCCCGCACCACGTTACCCCTCCCCCCCAGCCCCTGGGGTAGGCCGTGGTCTGGAAGGGGGGGGGGGGGGGTAGCGCTGCGGCCTCGGCGCGCTCCGGGCCCGGCGCGGCTTTGTGGGCATTGCGGTGGGGAGGGTTTCTCCGTGGGGGCTCCGGGCGGGGGGTGCGGGCCCGCGGAGCCCGGTGGGGAGGGCGCGGGGTTGATGGGTACCGCGCGGGAGTGGTTGTGGGGTGGGCGCCCGCGTTGTGCGGGTCGGGATGCGGTGCTTCGAGGAGCTTTGTTCTCGGTTCCACGCGCTGCGTGCTTTTCTTTTTATTATTATTATTTCTGTTGATGGTTTTTGGAAGGAGGGAGGGGCGGTGCGGGGTAACCCAGCTCTTGGAGCGGGGTTGGACGAGCAGTGCGGTGCCACATGCGCTGTGCTGATGAGGCCGTGCCCGTTCCCGGCGCTGGGACCGCAGGGATGGAGGAGCGCGGCGCAGCCCCGCTGCCCGCATGACCTTGGCTGGGCGGGATCAGGCCAAGATTTAAAGCAGTGTTGCAGCGAAGGCTGCGAGGCCTCTTACGAGGCCTTAAAATGCGCCTGGTTGGAGGGAGGGGGGTGAAACAACGGCGGAAGGGTTTTGTTATCATCCACGTGTGCTTCGCTCTTGGTCCGGATCGTCCGATGAGTTCCCGATTTTAACGGCGATACCTGATGGCCTCTTTTGTTAAGGTTTGCATACGTATAGCGAGCATTCACTGCAAAAACAATGACTTTTTGTCGTCCCCCCCCCCCCCCCGCAATTGGCTGAATTTGAGCAAGCCGCCATGTTTCCAGGGTACGCTATTTTTGTGCAGCCTGCCCTCCCCAGGGTGAGGAGGCATCTTTTAAGAAACGTGGACAGCGCTATTGAGCTCTGGAAGCTCGTGCTTTCAGGTGCCCTGAATTGAATGTGCTGCGTGTGTGTGTTGGGTTGTTTTCAGCCAACAAGGCTGTATGGGCAGGCATCAAAAAGAGAAGGGTGTGCAGAAGCTGATGGGTGAAAACTGTACTTGAATTCTTTTCTGAAGTCTTCGTTTTGTCCTGATTTTCACTTTTTAATAGAAACTTCCCTTTCTGTGAAGAGTAAGCCTAATCATTTTGTGAAAAGATAGTTCCATGGTAATTCTGTGGTGCTGTTATAAGCATGTGTGCATCCTGTGAGCTGGGCTCACCTCTTCCAGAGTTGTTGGAATCAGTGAAGTCTTCATTTAGTACATTTACTTCAGTCAGTATTTTTGGAGAAGTGCAATATCTCGCTTTTGAGATTAAAAAAGTGGCTTTGTAGACCTTATAACAAAATCTAAGGTTAGTTCTTAGTATTTAGGGGCCTTGTGCTCCAGAAGTCACGGAGCATCTTTGTGATAAGAATCTCTAGGGTTTTCTTTTATAGTAATGTCTATTCCACGGGTTAGTTTGCCTGAAAGGCAGTGTTAGAGCACTCTGTGGAGTGGGATCCTGCAGAGTTCTAGTAGAAGAATCACATCTGCTTTGGAACTTGAGTGAATGTTTATCTTATTTTCAAGCATAAATCATCTTTTAAAAAGGATCTTGTATACACCAAATCCAGCTGTACAATGGTTTCAGTTTCTCGAGTTGTTGAAAACAGACAATTGCCTTTTTTAAAATGTATTTTGTAAATGTGAATCCATTTGGTTGAAGTTAGAGAACATAGTTAAAGTAAAGGAGAAGACCTGGCAGATGGGATTTCCTGTGTGTGCTGGTCAGGTTAACCATCAGGTTCTTCTGTAGGGCTCCGTTACTTTTTTTTCTTGTGACACTCTAAGAACCTTAAACAAAGTATAGGAAGGACTTCTTACCTCCTGATCATAGAAGCCACCTTTCCTCTTCTGCTCTGCCACTTATTTTTCTGTTGACACAACAGCATCAGCTGCATTTGTTGTCCAAATCCCAACCATAATCAGTGGTACATGTGTTTTTTGTTATTTGTTTAATTTTAAACAGATCTTTGCTTTAGTCCTGTTTTCTGTGTGTTTATCTGTGGTCTTTTGAGAACATGTTGCTGGAGTTTGATTTTGGTGTCATGGTTTACACTTTATAGAAACAGTTAAGTCAGGAAGAGCCAAACTGCTAACATTTTTTGGTAGATTCTCATTTACTTTCTGTAGTGGCTGAGGGCACATCTGAAAGCTGGTTCAGAAAGCCAGCAGGTTGCTTTTTCTCCCTGAAAATGGTGCGTTCTGAGGAGCATGCTTTAATGAAAGAAAACAAAAATAGCCTTGATGTATGTACGTATTGATAGTTATTTGTCTGTTCTGAGAGAGCATTCATGAGATTAACATAAATGACCTGCTGGGAAACAACTTGAATTATTGTGGTTTAATATTAAACCTGAGCCTTTTTGCCCGTCTAAGCAATGCAACAAAGGAAAAATCAAAGAGGAAATCAAAGTAGAGTAGGGCTTTGGGTGGTGTTAGTTGTTAGCTGTAGTCTGCTGTATTTGAAATGGACCAAAGGGGGGAAGTGGTAGTTTGGCTTAGAAGAGTGGATCCTTTTTTTGGATGCCTGTGTAAAATAGCCAGATTTGATGTGAAGCAACTGGTGACTAATTTCTTAGGGGAACTGATGGACCTGGTAGTCTTAAGCTGCCCTCATGGAGTAATTAAAACTAGAGAAGTTTTACCCCCAACAAAAAAAAAAACTTGTGGTTGTTTTTGTTATCTCCGACTACTCTAAGAATGCCTAGAATTTTGCAGGCAGTGAATATTCTTCTGCTCTGGAGTCCTGGTATTGCTATATTAAGACTGGATCTCTTCCAGAAAGGCATAGCTGGTGGAGTACTTGCGTTGAGGGCTAGAAGATGGTGAGCTGTCAGTTATGGAGCTCTTCACAGATCTGTGCATTCCTTACTGAGGCAAATGTGAAATACTGAATTTCAAAGCATTGGTGGCCATTTTCCACTTCCTTCTGTGTTGCCTCATACTGTCTGCTTCAACTTATGGTTGTTTATTATGCTGATTATTTTTATTTTGTTTATAAATGTCTTAAAGTATCTAGAATGGATGAGTTGACTGATACGTGTATCTGAGAATTAACAGCCTTTCAGTGGCAAAATGGACAGCAGTGCAGTAGTTGGCTCATGCAGAAAGCATTTTGTTAAACCTCCGTTCTTGTGATTTAAATCCAAATGGGAGTGAGCTTGAATTTTGCAGTAATATCTGTATAGTCAGGTGTTCTAATCTGCTTCATCTGGCTACTCGTGAGTAACTTTTTCTTTTTTACTTTGAGAAGCAGCAGTGGAGCCAAATGGAAAAATCACAGAGCTAAGAGAAGAGGACTGGGCCTGCTGCCAGCTTATTGGGTTGTTGGAGCAGCTCTTGGATGTCAAAACAAAACCTGTTCTAATGGCAAAATCATAGGGTTTAAGTTGCTGCTTTACAGAGGAGCAGTTTAGAGAGCAGTATGGACTCGAAGCTGACTGTAACTTTTCGTTAAGAAAATACTTAATAAACAATTCAGATTATCCCAGTCCCTTAAGGATTAAACTTTCATGGCTAAAATGAGTGGAAAAACAGTTCTTCTTGTCATAGACTAAGTGAAATTGGGATGTTTCCAGCTAGATATGGAAATCCTTCACCCTGGTTGAGGAGAATAGCCTCTTTGGGAGGTTCTGATTTTTTGGACTAGAAGTATAGAAATATTTCCTTGAATTTTCAAGGCTTTGGAGTTTGAGAGAACTTTTTCAAGAGGAATTAATTTTGGATTTCTGTCAAATCACAAGGGCTGTTTTCTGTAATGCTTAATGCAGTGTAGCTAAACTGTGATCATCTGAAGTGTACTAGTTGTGCTCAAGGCAGATTATCACAGAACTGTAGGGGTTGGAAGGGATCTCTAGAGATCATCGAGCCCAACACCCCTGCCAAAGCAGGTTCCCTACTCCAGGTCACACAGGTAGGTGTCCAGGTGGGTCTTGAATATCTCCAGAGAAGGAGACCCCACAGACCCCTGGGCAGCCTGTTCCTGTGTCACACGTGTAACTTCAGGCTATCATTTTGCAAACACTTTTCTTGGGCTTCTGCTTAGATATCCGTTAACTCAGATAAACCTAAACCTATTATCTTAGTTTCTTGCATCGAGTCCCTGTACAGCAGCCTTCCTTAGCTTGTTTTATTCTGGTATTAGGACAATTCCAGTTTCCTCCGCCAAAGTAAAGCAGGATATAAGCAGTCTGAGAAGTGTTCTAGTGCTAAGAGGAAATGGAATGAGGCAAGTCCCACTTGTATTGGAGCTGTTTGTCTAACATTGCTTCCCTGGTTACAGCTTCTCAGTAGTAAAGCTGTATATTCAGGTATGCATGAAGGATTCCAAAGGATTTAGTGTATGTGAAGGTGGTTGTGATTATCTTGAGGGGACTCCTGATTGTCTCAGGTTGCTCTTAAAAACTGGCTATTTACAGACCAGAACTTTAAGTTGTGTGCTGCCTGGAGCTTCTCCCTTACCTATTTTGTCTCTTGTGCAGCTTCTGGTAACTGGTTGAGAGATGTTACTGAAATGAAAGTAAATAATATGCCTGTGGAAGTCAGTGTTTTTATCTTTTGGTAACATAAGAAATAACTTAGCTATCTGTCTAAGTTGGAGTATCTTTCTCCAGTGGTACAGAACAGCAGTACTTTCTAAAAGGTAATGCTAAATAGTGGCAGTGTGAAGTGAGCTTCTCAAATAGTTGGATGTAAAACGTGACCTGTCATGGGTGTAAGGCAGCTGTTGTATGCTGCTCTACAATAAAAGCTACCTTTAAGCAGGAACACATGCTTCTGCTGGAGTGTTGTCCTTCTGTGTATAGAAAATGTTACAGGTTTTGCTGAATAAAAGGAGTGACTGTATGATATAAAGTAGGAAATTGGAAGCCACTTGAAAAAGTTATAAGAAGGAGTGGGGAAAATACTACTTTAATGTATTTTTCCTTTTGCTTAATGTAGACCCTATATTAAGGAAAAGGAAAATGTTTTGTGGGTGAAGGCTAAGAAAATTGGTGAGAAACACTTCTGATATCACTTACTTGTAAATTATCATTTAGATTCTAAGTTAGGTCGTTTTTTTTCTCCTCCTTACCCTTTTAAACAGAAACTAATTTGCTGTCTGTTTTGACTGTAAGAGGGCCTTAATGCTCCTAGCTATGAGGATATGTATGTATTTTATCTTCCTGGTTCACCGTTCCTTAGGTACAGATGCTGCTCTCAACCTTCAGTTATTCTTTGGGTGGTCTTTGTATTTTTTCTCTGCTTTTGATCTTAATGTTCCTGAAGTTGTGTTCCTTGGAAAGTTTCACTGTTCATTGTGATTCAGTCTAATAGTAAAAATCCTGTTTGTCTCTTCCTTGCTTGACAGAGCAGGACGTGATGAGAAATGCTGACTGGAAGCTGTCAGACTGTCACATCCGTGTACTTGTGGCTCACACTTAGCTTTGTTAGCAAAAACACAGGCTGACTTCTAGAATGACAGCTCTCCTGCAGCAATTCATGGCTTATTTGTATTCTTGGGGTGTTTGAGGGGTTGTGCAGTGCCCCTGGGTGAGGTTTCCATCTGTACCTGGCGGGCAGGGGCTTTTCAGCACTGGCATGGCTAGTGTTGAATGTAATCCTAAACAACATTTTTCTTTATTTTTGTAATAAAAACACTTGAACTGCAGGTAGCATTGGGTACTTTGTTAACCTGATAGTTTGGGTAGCCTGAATAGAGAAGGATTAAGCTTTGTTTTGGAGTTTTTCATGATGATTTGTCTTACAGGTGGTACAGTGTCTTGAGTTTCCTGTAGTGTCCTTCATTGCTGTGTATCAAGGATTCTTGGAAGATGGCTCAGATACTGCTTTGTCTTCCTGTGATGTGATGTTAACAAAGCACATAGGAAGATGTTTGCCTGAGGGTGGTGCATTCTGGTTCTGGAATGATTTTTACATTTCAGGGCTTACAAAGACTTGAATGCTGTGAATTTCACGAAAATTTGTTCTTTAAATGTTTTCTTATTCTTTAGACAAGTTAACCTGTCACTGGACTTTCAGCAGTTGCCTTCTGTGATGTAGTGCTACCTTCTGAGATGATTTTCCAGGCAGAATGTTTCCTCTGACTGTGTCAAAGTATAAAAAACCAGGAGTAGTTGTGGCAGGTATTCAGTGGCCTCTATGTAAAATGCAGGCTGTACAGCTGTACTACTGCTCCTTGTGCCACTGTTATGAATTCTGTGTGACAGTAATGGGACTCTGATCTTCTAAAGGAAATCACTGTTTTGGAACTTGTTGCCTACTTATTTGAATTGTTTTTTCAGTACTTAATCATTTGTCTTGAACAGCAATAGGTTGTTCTTTCTTCCTTTTCTCCCTCAGATAGTTAAGACTGTTTTAAAATAAGAACACATCTCAATGTATGTGATAGCTTGTTTTTAAATATGTGTTTCCTTGGAAGGACTTGTATTATCCTTCTTACTTGAGGAAGCTGGTGCAATGATACAAATCCCTGGATGAGGCAGGCTCTGGAATTTGCTTGGTGATGCAAGTTTAGCTTGTTTGTGTTTCATTGTTCACTCTCGTGTTTTGTATCTCAGTTCAAACAGGTACTGCCTTTTTTTCTTAATCAGCAGCAATAGCAAACACTTCATATAAAATGATAGAGAGGGGAATTAACTGGAGTTCTTTGATCCATTTCTATTGTAGCTCATGCCTGCTGGAAGCATACTGGGGAACTTTCATTATTTGTACTGCTTTTTTTCTTGTCCAGAGCAGCAATCTTATCCATTTCTAATGCTGCTTTGAACACACTCGCCTAAGCATTTTAAGAAATCATAAATGATACTTAACACAGCCTTATTAACTGTTGATGAAACCTTTTAAAGTCAAGCAAAACTGCAGTTTGCCAGCTTTGTGCTGGGATGTGCCTTGATGCAGACACCTCTCTTCCATGTGGGCTCCTCTGGGTATATCTTAACTCTTTATGTGAAGGAATTAATTGATATATAAAATAAGGGGTTAGAGTTGCATGAGGAGTTTGGCATTCCTGGTTTAAAGGAGGAAAAATGCCTGTATAGGGGTCAAGGCAGTTATTCATCCGAGTTACCTTTCTATATAAGGTAAAGTTGCAGAAGTGAAGGATGTGAATTCTACTTAGAAGTTGATGACAGTGTTGGAAGCAGTGTAGCAGCTCTGATAGTAGCTTAGTCAGCTAAACCTGTAATTAAAAGCTTGGGGGGGGGAACTGTTTTGGTGCTCTGTAAAATGCACTGGTTTGTTGAGGTAGGCTCATTTGATACTCTGTTCTTGCTTATGTGGCACACCAACAGCCTAAAAGAGCCTAAAGACATCAGGTTGATATGAAAAACAAACTGTGTGGCCTGTTCAGAGTAGGTTCCAGCTTAAACGTTTAACTTGTCAATGAAAGTGACTGTACTAACAAAGACAGAAGATAATTAAAATCACAGTGTGCTTTAGGAATTGAAACTCGTTTTATTCTAGCCTGCAAGATTTATTTCAGTGGAGTTTGGTCACACATCAAATTGAGTGCATCCTGTAGTAGTCCCTGGTTGTCCTGAGAACCTGAACACTGGAGTGTTAGAGATGTTTGTAGTATATGAGCAGGACTTGAGTTTTTCTAAATGCAGACAGCCAGTGGTCAGTTGGTTTATTTTTTCCTTTCCAGTTTTCTTGCCCAATTCCTGTACACGAACTAGCTATCTAGCTGTTCTTGGACACTATTAATTTTGTGGATGCTAATGGGTTCTGTGGGCCTAAATCTAAATTTAATACACCATTTGCATAAATGGCTCTACTTTACATAACTGTACTTTAGAAATTCAGTGCCTAGCATTGATTTTCTGCCAAGTAGGAGCACTGTAACAGATGGTGGAATTTTCCACCAGCCAGGTGATAACCACTGTAAAGGAGGTATTTGTCTTCCCCTAAGTCTCTTGGCTTAAGGAGTGGGATCAGTTACGCTGTGGAGTTGTTCTGATCCATTTGCTATAATTTACTTTGTCCTTTACATATATGAAGTAATATGAATCTGTGTTTCTGAATGAATCATCACATTTTCAGCTTCTCCTGTTAAGGCTCTTTCATCTCAATTGGCAAAAATGTGTGGATAAGCTTCTATCAAGAGTAGTACAGTGATAGCCCAGACATCTGGTCCTGTCACGTCTGTGCAGTGTAAGATATTTGCTGTTATTTGTAGGTCAACGAATAGAGAAGCAGTAAAAATTGCTTGGAGAAGTAGGGAGCAAATAATATCTGGAGGTGCTTGGCGTGTGTCATTCAGGTTGTGCTGGCTGGAGATCAGGAGCAGATGGCTGCTGGCAGGATAGCAGCAGGTGCAGCAGGAGTCAAAACAGATTGCTGTCCCCTGGTCAGGTCATACAAAGAAAAGAAATGGGAAAAGCCTTTTGGATCTTAATGAGAACTGGGCACTCTGCTATTCTTCCTACTATGGTAAGAGTCAGTTCTGAGTGGACTTCATGTGCCTTTTTCTTGATTTTCAGGAGGGAGATCCTTTGGATACATTTTTGTCTCTGAAATATGAGGTGTAATCACAAGCCTATGCCTTCAGTGCAGTGCTGGAGTAAGTCAGGTCAGCACTGGAGATGGGAGTGCTGGCGGGTTCATTGAGATCTGAGCAGCTCACCTGTGTGCTGCAGGTAATGGTTCTGCATCAGGTGAGGAGGGCAAGCTTTGTACATTCATTTGAGAAGAAATCTGAAAGTAATTCTCAGAAATCTGGTGTAATGTGTAAGTCAGAACTAAGATCTAAGATCTCTTTGGGCATAAGTGAGAATGAGCTTGGCTTCTGGAGGGGTCTTTGTAAAGGAGCGATGCATTCCTCATACCCTCACCTTTGCCCAGAAAAAAGAAGTAACAAGCAGCTCATGTGTGTCCTTTTATATGGGGCTCTTGTGCTTGGTCTGAGGGGGTGTTGTAGGACTGTTCTCAAGGGCACAGGGGCAAGTTTCTAAGCTGTGAAGCGGTTCAGTTTTGTATTGCCAGTTAAACTGTGCGAGTCTAAAAGTGAAGGTGTTGTCTGCAGCTTCCTCCCACTCCATCAGGGTTGTTCTGCTGCTTGCCATGACAGTGTTTCAGAAATGATTTGCAGGGAATGGTGACATGAGGAGATCAGCTATGGTTCTCACTGCTTACTCTTACTTTCCCTGTGTGGTAATGCCTGATATTTTATAAGGATCTTACTTAAAGTGTGCTTGAAGGCAATCCGTTTCATATATTTTAGATTTAGTTACTGCAGTCCATGCCTAGTCTTGGACATCTGCATATGCAGTATACTGTGCTTACAATTGAAAGGTTTCTTTGAAGCCACAGATACTGAGAATTCCTAAAATGAAAGTGGTCTGCAGAATCTGAGCATCTCCTGCAGGCAGACCCAGCTGTGGCATATCACTTGCTTTGTGATTAGCTCATGAATACAGTGAAACAATGCACAGCTTCTTAATGTATTGAAAAGCCATCTTCAGTTCCAGGTAATCCTTGGTCTTCCCTGCTCTGTGCACTGTCCTGTAAATGCAGTTTCCTTGTCTTTGTGTTTTAAAAGCAGAGCAATACGTGTCAATGAATGCGCAGCTCTACCCAACTTTGTTGGCTTAGTAATAGCATGCTAGTATCTTCAGTTTAAACCTTCAACTACATAGCAGTTCCTGTCTCAGGTGTACTGTATCACTGCATGGACAGTTCATGCTGATTTGCTGGCAGTCAGGAGTCACATCCTCAAATTTGTTGTTTTGCCTCTGTATCACCTTGTCTTTTATTTACGTTATGTATGGTGTCAGTCTGTGGTTTGATATGAAAGAAGGGTGCCAGACTTAATTGGATTCAGCTTTATGTGGCATCCCACGCTCTGGGTCTTTTTCTTTTGGGATTTGAAGCTTCTGGTTCGTGTTTCTGATAGGTCTGGCAGTGTGATTGCTTCCTTTGCAGACCTATACATGACAATAGACTTCCCTGGTAGGTCACCTCCCTGCTGAAGCTTTAATTTGTCATTGGTTCTTAGCACTTAAGGGACTTCTGGTATGATGCTTTCATTTCAGACAGGATTCTGGAGTGAACTAGAACAAGGCTTAAAGCAGAACAGAGGAAAGGCAGTCTGAATGAACCAGGAACAGATGAGAACTGTGGGCCACTATTTACCCAGGGTAAAGGATGCTGTCTTGTGCAGTGACCAGAGAGCTTCTTCCAGCATAAGTGCCAAGGCTTGTGCTTTGCAGACTACATCAGGTTTGGACTGTGTTAGCTTAGCTTGGCTTCTTATTTCTAGATAGCACTGCTACTTCTTGAAGCTACCTGCAGCTGTAGTAGTAAATAAAAGCAGATAAACACAAGTTTAGGAGTCATTACTGACTTAGAGGGCTCAAGTCAGTCATGTATTAGCTTGGATTTGCAGCGTGCTCCTGAAGTGTGTGCATACTGCATTTTGTGTTCTGTTTGTATGGGAAGTGTTGTGTAGAGGAAGGGTTCTGTAGGTCAGTAGCAGGGAAAAAATTCTGTTTTTAGATCTAGATTTTGATGTCCTTTTGATAGCATCTGCTCGACATGTTGCAGGTACCATTGCAAACTCTTCACTCTCAGTATTACAAAGCCAGAATAGTTTCAGGAAAACTGCCATGTAGTCTGTGAGACATCAACAGCATAACCTGTGTAACAGGTAGCAGAACATGAAGCAGAAGACCTAATTCTGCTTGTATTAGGAATAATGTGTTGGTTTTTTTTTTAACAGCTTGTATGAATACATGAACAGAAGGAGGCATAGAGATGTATGCTATGTAATCTTTCTACAAAGACTTCTTTCTTACAGTTTAGGCCTATGGAAATTATATAGGAGGTACCTAGATCAATCTGTTGCTTGGCCTGGAAATGGTGCTGCTCATCTGACCTACTGTTTTTAAGTGGTAGTGGACTTGAGTACAGGAGAAATAAGGGAAGAGCAGCCTGCATTAATGTTTGTAGTGCAGTAACTTTGATATAATCCGATATTCTTCCAGTGCTCTCTGCTCCCGAGCAGAGTGCTGCACTGCTGACAAAAATAGATTGGACTTTTTCTGACCTTTTATAAATGCCCTTAATACAGTAGCACAGGCTTTACTTTGAAACATATGACTTTTAATTCTGATTGTGAAGTCAAGTGAGGTAAGTAGAACTTGGATCAACTGTAAATGACTTAGCGACTTAGCAAATCCTCCTGGAGAACCATACTTGTTTGGTACCTGCGTTTTGCTGAGGGTATGTGGGATGACTAAATGCTGGAATGCTGTGAGGTAATGTCCCTTGCCTGTGCAGCCTCTCCCACCGCTGTTTGCTCTCCAGCAGTCCTCTCCCTCTCTTCAGCACCAAAGATTGATGACTCTGAAAATACATTGGTTAAACTGCTTACTGTGTAAAACTGCTAATAGGTTTTGGTGTGTGCTTTCCACTGTGATTATGTGGCTTACGCTGTCTGTATGAGAACAGCAACACAAAAATGCTGCTGTTTGATAGAGCTTTTGCTTTTCTTTAGTTTTCAGTTGACCAAAGAAATGGTGATGGAGAAGCCAAGTCCCCTGCTGGTCGGGCGGGAGTTTGTGAGGCAGTACTATACTCTGCTGAACCAGGCACCTGACTATTTGCACAGGTAAAGCTCTTCACTTCACATTCTGTTTTTCTGGGTGGGTTTATTAATGTATGTGTTAAAAATCAGTAAACAAACTTATTCCCATTTTTGAAGATAGTTCTGTTATTTCATAGGACTTTGAGATGGTATTCAAACCTTTTTTTTTTTTGAAACGTGCCTTCTAAACTCAGGAACTCTTAAGACTGTTCAGACCTCTTTTTTTTTTTCCCTCTTAAGTGGACTGCTGACCTTTGAGTGAGAGAAAAGCTTAGGACATGTCATGAGCTTGAGTTCTAGATTTTATCTGCTGTCAGAATGTAGTTCCATGGTGTTTGGCTTCCGCTTGTAATCCCTAGTTATAAAATGGGTTAGCTTACCTGTGGTGCTTTAATTTCTGTAGATGAGCATTGCTTCTTGCCTCAAACTTCTAAGCCAGAGCTTGAGGGAAGCCTCCAGTGCCCTGTGTGATCAGGGTACTATGTTTCTTTATAGCAGGATAAGGAGAACAAGGAGGGGCTTGAATCTTGGCTGTTAACTGCTTGAGTAGCTAGCATATCTGAGCACCAAAACTTACACAGGAGGACTTTCTTTCCAACAGGTTTTATGGAAAAAACTCTTCCTATGTCCATGGTGGCTTGGATTCCAATGGAAAACCAGCTGATGCAGTCTATGGGCAGTCTGTAAGTTATCTGGAAAAACTTCCTGTCATTTACTTTTCTCCTTTGTGGTTGAGACAAATCACACTGTGATTCATCCTCTTGTAAAGTGGCTTTCTGTTGAGAAAGGGGAGCACTACTACTTGATTTTACACAGCACTAGTTAATCAAAGTGTGCTTCCTTTTGAAGTTCACAGCTTGTAGTGCTTGCTGCCAAACTTTCTTGCTTGAGTTTGGAAATATAAGTGTTTCGTTTCTTCTTTCTTTAGAAGCTGCTAATTTAGCAGTAATGACTTTTGCAGTGTAACCTATATTCTGTCCTTTCTAGGATATCCACAAGAAGGTGCTGTCATTAAACTTCAAGGACTGCCACACCAAGATCCGTCACGTGGATGCCCATGCTACTCTCAACGATGGTGTTGTCGTGCAGGTGATGGGAGAGCTCTCCAATAACATGCAGCCAGTGCGCAGGTTCATGCAGACGTTTGTACTTGCACCTGAGGTATGCTACATTGAGTGCTAGCATTACTGTGGTGCTTATACCACCGTGCCAAGGTTCAAGGCCTGGTTCACTGCTGGAATCTCTAGTGTTGTACTGGGAAGGTAGTTTACCATGCAGTTGGGTAGGAGTACTCTGCAAATTCGTAGGGATTTTGTGCTGCTTCCATGTGTTCATCAATTAACCTTGCGTATCATAATTACAGATGTAAATGCCCTGACTTGTGGCTTCTTGGTATCTACAACATTTTTATGCATTCTTTAAAGTTGTTCCATCTGTAGTTTGCTTTCCTAGCTACTTGTATTGAAAAAAGTGGAAAGAGGAAAATGCTTCCTGTCCCTTAAAAAGACAGGATTTAGGTTGTCGTTTGGTAAAGTGCTTACATGGTGGTTGAGGTAGCTTTAAAAACCAGACACTTTTGAACAAAATGATAATGGAGAAGGTTGGGATTGCAAGTTCATTTTATTTTTCAGTTTGACTTAGGGCTAAGAATTAGTACCTTGAATCACAGACTGCTCTGTTGCTGCCTCATTGGCTGTAAGAGTAAAAGCATTAAGCTTCCTGTTGATTCATGCATTTTTGACTTCTTACTGTGATGCTATCTTTTTATCTGCCTAGTGCCCTTTTTTTTTTTTAAAGGAGGCAAGTTTGGATTCATCTTTGATATAAAAGGGGGGGAAAGGATGACTTGCTTTAGCTGTTCTTGTTTTGTTACTTCAGTTTTTGGTACTGCAGTTGATGTAATTGAATTATTTCCCCCCTTTTTCTTCTAGGGTTCTGTTGCAAACAAATTTTATGTCCACAATGATATCTTCCGCTACCAAGATGAAGTTTTTGGGGACTCTGACACTGAGCCTCCTGAAGGTAAGTCCCAGCAGACTGTGTGATTCTCTTGGTGTTTGTTCTGGGTCTGTTTCTGTGCTTTGTTTCCTGACTAGAGGAAGTCTCTACAGCATTGATCTTTATGGTGTTTGGGTCTTTTCCTTGCCCATGGTTATATCCTTATATCACTGTGTTGTCTGTAGTTATTTTTCTGGTATTTTCTTTTTGAAGGAACTGCAAGACCTTTATTGAGCAGTAGGAATTGGGTTTGTAGGCAACAATTGTTTTTTGAAGTACTTAGAAGACGTTCCTTGATGTCAGACAAAATAAGTAACTCCAGTGAAAGTGTTTAGTTCATGTTTTGATGGTGCTTCCTTGTTTGTGCTCCTCAGCAAACTTCAAATGTGTGTTGGTGGGAGATGAGTGGGAATTGAGTACTGAAGTATGTGGTGTTTTTTCTTCTAACTTCATTTAGAATCAGAGGAAGAAGGGGAGGAACCTGAGGAAAGACAGCAAACACCTGAAGCTGTTCCTGATGATACTGGTGCTTATTATGAGCAGACTGTCAGGTAATAGTTTTGTTAGATGGTAATATTGACTACTCATAGAACAAGTTGTATGAATATGCTGCTACACCTGATTTTTTTTCCCCCCTTTTGGCAGCTGAAAAAAACTGAAACTTAAATGCTGTTAGGCTTAGTGCAGACTCCAGATTTATTAGAAGATGCACTGCTTTGGTCAGTAGTGTAATAATGAATGAAGCTGGCATGCGTATACAGTGTAGCTTTATTTAGTTTACCTTTGTTCTTCATCTTTAATGAAATGTGGTTGGCTTCTGTATTGAACAAGTAGCATTCTTTACTACCCAGTAGTCTAATCAGATGCAATAAATGCTTGCTTTTCTTGTGGTGCCAATAGCAATGACATTGAAGAGCACCTGGAAGAGACGCCTGCTGAGGCAGAGCCTGAGCCAGAACCAGAACCTGAGCAGGAACCTGAGCCAGAGGTGCAGGAAGAAAAATCTGAGCCAGTATTGGAGGAGTCTGCTCCAGAGGAAGCTGCAGAGAAGAGCCCTTCTCCAGCTCCTGCTGATCCAGCTCCTGCAGTTCAGGAGGACTCCAGGGTAATAACACTGTGTGACTCTTATTATGTTGTTTCATCAGAAAGTTTAACGTTCTGCTTGTTTTATTCCTCACTTTGGTGTAGGAAGTATCTGGAATTAGATACAAGTGCTTAAATGCTGGATAGCTCTGTCCTGATTGTTCTCTTCGTGACCTTTTTCCCATTGGCTTTTGTACAGTTTTTTGTACCTACAGTAGTAGGTAGCTAATTTCTAGGTAGTAACTACTTGTCTAAATTACTCTGATCTAAAGGAAGGCTTTGTAAGCTTTGTAGGTGTTGAAACTGTGGTAACAGCGAGAAGCTCAATTTCTTAGATTCTTATCTTCCAAACAGAGCTTCTGAAATTCTTTACAGGCTGTAGGCAAGATGCCAAACTGGGAAAATGGTTGAGATGTGACTTTATTCCTACCTGGTGATTTTTTTTATTACTCTGTAACATCGAGGGAGTTGAAAGTTGATAAATGACTATTCCAGAAAGCCATACTTGAATTTACCTTGCTGTGGTACTTGGTGCTAGGCTGTTGCTGTCTCATGGTTCAATTCTACTTGGATTTCAGAAATTGGTTAGAAGTGGGATTCTGTCATCCTGGTACTATGTCTTCTGAACTGGGGTGATTTGAAGAGGGTTGTGGGGAAACTTCTAGTGGTTGAATCCGTAATGTCACAGATCACTTTAAACTGTTACCATTACCATCTGTGTGTTAGCTGTATCTTCAGAAATATGGAGTTAAATCTTTGTTTCTTTAGACATTTTCATGGGCGTCGGTAACCAGTAAGAACCTCCCTCCCAGTGGAGCTGTTCCAGTATCAGGAATACCACCTCATGTTGTGAAAGTACCAGTCTCACAGGTAGGAATTCAGCACCTAAAGCTGTTTCAGTGCTAAACTGGCTGGCAGGAAGCTGAGATGGGGGGAGAAGTGGTGAAATCAACGTGTGATGATGAGTTGAGTTCTTAGAGAGGCTCTGAGGTCTGATTCAGTGTTGCATGGTGGATGTCATAAATGTTATTGCTTGGTTTTTTGGACTGAGGAGTAATTCCTTGTGGGGAAAAAGGTCATGACTGCTGATGATAACTTTCCCTATTGATGAACAAGGTCTTGTCAAGGTATGTGTATTGTAATATAACCATACTTCAGGCAGTCACTTCTTATGCAGCTTTGGAGATGTTAACTTCATGAGTGCCACAGCCTAATGTGTTTAGTCACAGGTGAAAGGAACGGAATTCAGGCTTTTGACTCAATTTTCAAAAGTATTGATGAATTACTTGATAGTGAGCTCTTGAACGCTTTACTGTTCTATTCTAGCATGATGATTCTCTTTTGAATTTACACAGCCCCGTCCTGAGGCAAAGCCTGAATCTCAGACCCCACCACAGAGGCCTCAGAGGGATCAGAGGGTGAGGGAGCAGCGAACGAGCATCCCACCACAGAGGGGTCCTAGGCCAAGTAAGAGAAGCTACAGATGTGAAACTTTTCTGTTCTTTGATTTGATGGTTTTGGGGAATCAGTAAGACAAGAGTTTTGAAAGTCTCATTGGCAGTGAGTCTTTCTACTTACCTGGATATTGAACGTGTTTGGTCTGGATGTCTGCCAAGCTCTAAAGGTTTTTTTAGCTTTCTCTGGAGTATCCAGGTTTTTATTCAGTGTTTGCTTTCTGTCAGATGACAAAGCAAGCAGTTACCAAAATTCCTAGTGTAGAGTGCTTACCTTACTGTGTATAAATGGGCAGGCAGTTTGAATTTGGATTCTTTCATAGGGTGCTAATTCAGTGATGCTGTTCTTGTTTATTTGTGGGAACTGGCTTTTCTTAAACTTTTACTCTTACCTTCAAGTTCGTGAGGGTGAGCAAGGTGATGTGGAAACGAGGCGGATTGTGAGGTACCCGGACAGTCACCAGCTCTTTGTTGGGAACCTTCCCCATGATGTGGATAAAAGTGAACTAAAAGACTTTTTCCAAAGTAAGTTGGTAGCTCTACTCTACTTCCTGGGGTTTGGGGTTGCAGCCATTGGTGTGGTCAACAGAACATTCTAATGTATGACCCAAGAACTTGGCTCTTCTCTTGCAGGCTATGGCAATGTTGTTGAACTGCGCATCAACAGTGGTGGGAAGCTCCCTAATTTTGGGTTTGTGGTGTTTGATGATCCTGAACCAGTTCAGAAGATCCTTAGCAACAGGGTAAATAACTTTGTCAGTGGCTTGTTGCTCTGCTAGTAACAGGTGATGTTTTCCAGGTGCTCCTAACACAAAAAGGTATTCTTCTGAATAACTTTCTAATTTTACATGTGTTCTCAAGTAAGTAGAGTGTCTTTCTTTCCTGCAACTGAGACCTGTACAGACCTTTTGTTGTCAGAGTAGTTTGTAATGACTTAAGTGGATGTGAACTTAACTTATTACAGAGGCTTTTTTTCAAGGGAAGTTGTCCTACATAGGAAGCAGTTAAATAGCTTTCATGGAGACAAGGTAGAGTCTGATCCTGTGGACAAGAATCTTTCCTTACTCAGTTGTTGACAAAAGGGGTTAAGAGGGAGAAGCTGTACTAGTGTTCAGGTTGAAAAGAGTTTCTTGTAACAGCAGAGAAGTACTTGCTTAGTTTATCAGCAGTGTTTGTTCATGGAAGATGTACATCCCATGGATGTATGGGATGATGGTAGGCAGTGAATCTGGATGCACCTGATCTGTGCAGTGTGCTCCCTTACACTGTGGTTTTTCAGCAGATAGTGGCATCTTTTCTTCATTACTGTATGACAGTATTACCCCTGCATTTCTGGCCTTAAATTGAAAGGTAGCTTATCACAAAATGGCTTAGGTTGGGAGGGACCTTAAAGATCATCCAGTTCCAACCTCCTTGCTGTGGATGGTGTTGCCAGCTATACTAGATCAGGCCCCCTTTCAACCTGGCCCTGAATGCCTCCAGGGATGGGGCTTCAGCAACTTTTCTAGGCAGACTTTTGTTCCTTGAGATTCAGTTTGAGATTAAGATACTTTGTGTGGTTAGGCACCTTTAGGTGTAGAGTGCCAGCAGCATTTCTAGCAATATTTGAATTAGTATTGTTGGGCTTCATATGATTGTAGAAGCTCTTGGAGGGAGATAGTAACTTAAGGTCTTGTTGCTGATGGAGTTGCTTCCAGTTGTTGTGGACAGAGCAGTTCCAGTGTGGTCTAGGATAAAATCTGAAATGGGTGACTTGAAACCATTGCTAAAAGTAGGCTGAGTCAATCTGACTTTGACCTGAATTGGTTTGGAAGCAATTAGTTCAGTGGCAGTGGATCCTGAAGATGTTACTTATCCACAACCAGTGTGTACAAATGTCACCTTTAGTAGTGACTTAAACTTGCATGTTTGAGCTCTTGATTTTTAAAACCAGAGAAGTCCACTTCTGAGTCCTTTTGCAGTGGCAGAGGTAGCTAAGGGCTGAGTGCTGGACTTTGTGTGCAGAGACTACAGTATCAGGTGTGTTCACATGTGGAATTTGTGGCCTTGTGTACCTGCTCAAACTGTTCCACTCTAACTTGAACCGGAGAACAAAGTGGATGCTGATTTTATATCATGTTTTCAAGTGTCACTTCTCCATGTCGTTCCATCTTCTCTAGCCAAGCATCAGACTGGTTATGCAGTTTGGCCACAGCTGTTTTCTAATAATCAGTTATGAGTGCTTTGCATCCAAGGAAAGAAAAGGAGAGGGTGAGAGAAGGTTGTGGAAATCTGCTTGACTTCGGAGACTTCTGGATGAATTCTTAACGAAAACGTTTTTTCTCTTCCAGCCCATCATGTTCAGGGGAGAGGTGCGTTTGAACGTGGAGGAGAAGAAAACACGAGCTGCCAGGGAGGGTGACCGCAGAGATAACAGACCACGTGGACCTGGAGGCACTCGTGGGGGGCTGGGAGGTGGGATTCGAGGGCCTCCACGTGGAGGGATGTCCCAGAAGCCAGGATTTGGAGCTGGAAGGGGGATCGGGCAGCGCCAGTGAAGGCATCGTGGATGTTGGCACAGTGGTGCAAACCCTTTTTACCTGCAGATTTGTGAATTTCAGCCTTGGGTATCTTGGAATGTGGCCCTAGCCTGTTATAGACTGCTACGTTTGATACTATTTTGGCCCCTTTTTGTTTGTGTTATGGTTTTGTGATTTTTTTTTTCTAGTCCTTGTCCCAGATTCCAGCTTTGTGGAACAACGCTTTAGGAAAAGTGGATTTTAAAAGAACTGAATTTCCTTGCTCACCTCAAACTTACGGACTGGATTTTTTTTTGGTACCAGTGGTCTTTCCTAGAAGAATGTCTTTTTGTTTCTTTTTTTTTCCTCCCCTCTCTACTGAATTTGGGTGCATTTCAGTCAGTGGAATAATATTTCACATGCATGCGTTCAAGAGCCTATAGGAAAACATAGTACATGGCAAATATTTCAAGGGCAGGAAAATAAAACTTCTGCTTTATCCCTTGAGGGTCATACGAACATCATCTGATCTGGAGATAATGCCACTTGAAAAATTGACGTTCACTTTTGTGGCGCTGTAAAAGTGGAATGAGAATCCATAGAATCTTTTTTTTTCTTTTGATACATGATCATGGGAAAGAATTATAACTGCTGTTTTACCACTTTGAAATTTTGGATTGTGGGATAGGTTTTAAATGTCTAGAACTTGACTCTCAAAACACTTTTCCTGAACTTGTGAAATTTTTTTATTGAAATAGGGAGGTTTTTTTCATGTTTAGTTAGTATTTGTATAAAAAAAAAGCAAAATTGTTGTGCCTTCTATTTATCTCTCATTCCAGTCTTGGCGAATTGTTTAAAAAAATAATAAAAATAAAAAAGGTCTAGATTTGCTTTATCAAGTCAAGAGTACGTTGGAGTTCTTCCAAAGGGGAAGATGTACTTCTTTCTGTCACTAAGTTTGCCAGGTAGAGGTGCTGATAGCTGAAGTCTTTAATGCTGTCTGTTCTTCATCAGTTTGGTGGCATTTGAGTAATTAAAACAAATACTTTGTGAATGCAGAATTAAAAAAAATCAGCTTTTGAGGCTGGGCAGTTCCCATTACTGATGCAGAACTACTTGTTACATTCTTTAAGTTTCTCTCTGCTCTGAGCAATAGTTATTTTTGCCATGTAGGCATTAATTTAATTCCTTGCTTCTGCCAGGCCTGATGGATGGCATAAGCACAGAAGGTGCCTCTCTGTCCTGGAATTGAACACTCTGCAGTACTCCTAAAGAAGTTGAAACTGATAAAAAAAAAAATTCAATGAAGGGGATTTTAAGATCGTCCTATACAAAACAACACTGTGTGTGTGTAAATATCTGGATAGAAATGGCAGTCTTGAGTTTACACCAGACCTCAGAGTTCTTGATTAATATACAAGAACTGTGTAGTAAGCTTCCTTACCTGTGTTAGGGTTTTATCCTTCCCATGTTTCCTTGCTTTATTAATAGAACCTCTGTGTGTGTGCAGTGCAGGCTTCTTGAGCTTTGTTTGCTCTGAAGCTAGAGACAACCTGCCCTACTCTGAAGGGCAGGTGGGTGTTACCTGTGACAGCAGTAACCCACTGTAGCTTACTTGCCAGACGTAGTGGTTGAACCTGGTTGTACTGAATGTCAGTGCAGTGTTGGGTTTTGTTCTGTTTTGGTTTCATCTTTAGTGCTGCATCATTTCCCTCCTTAGGAATGGCTCTCAGATGTCTTGGTGGAGGAGAGCTGAAGTGCAGCAACAATAGCTGTGATGTGTCCTCACAGCCAGAAGTGCTAGCAATGCATACTGCTTCCTCTTGTGGTGGTAACTGGTATTTATTTTTTCTTAAAAAAAAAAAAGTTTCTCATTAGGAATGACCATCAGGTGAAGGTGTGCAACACAGTTGTTTCACTGAACTGTCCTTTATTTGTCACTTATTTTAATTCTCATATGTTGTTTCTGGTGTTCTCAATGTTAAATCCAAGACTGCAGTAACAGATTGCACTTCAAGCTGTGGAGGTGCTATTAATAAAAGTTTCTATTGCTCTTAAAATCAGTGAAAGCATCCATAAACCTGGAAAAAACAGACTGTGCAGTGGCGTTGGGCAGTTGTGGCTCATGTCTAAGTTGAGAAATGACTGAGGTCACTCGGTGAAGTGAAGAAGTGTGTGCTTGGTTCTGTATTAATCATACTCTGTTAAACAGTAAGACCAGGAGGAGGTCTTGTCAGAAGATGACAGGTAAAACAAACCATTTACAGAAACCTTTCTCCCGGGGGTATCCTGTGCAGAGACATTTCTCAGAAGCAAGTTGTGCTGACAGCATCTCTGACAAAACATGGAGTGACGCTTAAGGATGCCTTTATTTGTGGTTCTGTGCTTACCAAAAAACAAACTGCTGGAGAGACCTCTGCAGTTTCACACTGGCTTCTTTCTTTGAAGCCCCGTGGCCTCCTGCCCTTCTGGTTTGTGCATTGGCTGTGCTGTTGAAACCTCTGTTGTCTGAAGTCGTCAGTGCACTGTGTGTTGTAATGGTGAAGGTGTGATTTGGCTTTCTTTGCAAAGGCTGGAGCACCTACAACAAAGACAGTGTCTGATATTTAAAGCCCAGTAACATTTCTGGGACAGAAAGTGCCACAGGGACATCTCAAGTGAGCAAACTCCCACGTTCCCTGCTAGCACTTCTGGTTTAATCTGAATGGTGGATCTTGGGTGGCTTGAAGTGTCCTTGATGCCTGGTGTGCTGCAGAATAAGGGATGTTAGTGAAAGTTGCTCAGTCCTGTGTGAAGGCTGCTTGCTCACCCATCACAGTGTGCACAGTGCCAAGCCCTCCTCACAGTCCTCACCTTGATGATCTCCTGAGGGTGCTGTGCTTCTGTATCTTGCTGGTGAGATCTGCCCTGGTCTCTTCTGACTGATGTTAATGGTGTAGGATAAGATGTGTAGAAATGAGTTGTGTGTTCAGCCGTCCTTACTGCCACGCAGAGCTGTTCTGCCTGTGCTGCAGTGTTACTTGTGCCAGGCCCTTCACCACTTTAACCCCTTCTCTTGTGCAGGGGAAGCCTGGACTAGCTTTAAGCCCCAGCTTACGTGTGTGGGGTTGTTGTGTAAAGCCAAGCTGAAATTCCTGATGGGGGTTATGGTGTTTGCCCTGCAGTCAGGGTCGGGCAGGGATCACACAGCAGTGCTGCGGGGCCCTGTGTGCACACAGGTGAGATGGTGAGCATGGCATCGGGAGTAGGACTTTACAGGGAGGACTTAATGGAGGAGGAAACAGCCTGTGTGCTGTGTGCAGCAAGCTCTGGTTTGAATCTGGAGGAGAAACTTCAGTATTCCTCAGCAATGGCAGGGATACACGTGGGAGCCTGCTGTCCTTGTGGAGAAGGATGGTTCTCAGTGCGGGCGTGAAGTCTCAGCAGTGTCTGATTCTGCATCTGACAATCTTTTTGATCAGACTGATTTTAGTCCTTTCTGTACGTGCTGCCTGGAGCTAAGAGCAAATGACACACTGGCAATTTCCCTAATTGCTTCCTGCTAAAGCGTGCACAGATTATCTCGGTGATTATTTCATTTCCATGCAGTGCCATTCTTCCCTTGGCTGGTAACGTGGAGAAACTGCTCTCAAGATCTTGATGATCTTGTTTGCCCGTTGTGTGGGAGATGGGTTAAGGGGGTGTGTGAGTGGTGAGGCAGCGATAGCTTTTCTTGAGAGAGAGTCTGAACACGTTTAGATTGTTTTCTGTTAAGAAAAATAAGACTGTGAGCTACTGATGTGCTCCCAGGGAGGAGCTGAGGGGCAGAGCGTTGTCCTTCTGTGCTGCACCACGAAGTGCTGCTGCACTGATGGTTTCACACGTGGTGGAGCACCTGACTGTTAAAGGCAGAACACTTCCTCTTGTCTGTCTGCTCGATTCAGTGTCAGTGGTGATCTGCTGACGTCCCAAAGTGTCCCTTCGGGCGTCTGCACCACAGCAGGTTCGTTTCCCAAAGGACTTTAAGGCGATGTGTGAAGGAAGCAGTGTGGGAGCTTGCAGGAAGGCATGGGGAAATCACCCCTTCTTTTATGTGACTCCTGGCCCTGTGAGCTGAGCTCGCCAGGACCTGCTGAGCTTGTGTGAGAAGTGAAGGCCTGGTTGGGCTGTGCAGAAGGGACTGCTGTTAGGAGGCTTGCTTTAAAGTTCAGGATACTGTGAGGATGGATCGTGAAGGTCTCTTCCAAGCTGAGGATGTAGCAGAGTGGCCTTAAATGGGGTGCAGTGCCTGCCAGCCTCGTGTGTGTAGATGTACTGAATGCACATAGAAGAGGAAGGCTTAATTTGAAGGTGGGTAGGGAGAAGATGTGGACATGAAGCTCTTACTCTCTTGGGAAATACTGTTGTCTTAAGTTTTAAGATTGTCTGTATTTTCCCTCTCTTGAGGGGAAAGCGATGTGAATATTGATCAGTGGGCTCTGATGGGTGGGAATGTTGGGGGGGTGACCCCCAGGTGTCTGCCTTGCCCCTCGGCAGGACAATGATCCCACAGCTCTGCTCTTGATCTGTATCGACAAACAATGTTTTCATGCTGAGCTCCAGCAGAGAGTGGAGGATGACTTCTGGCCCAGGGATGGGACTGCCAGTAACATCTTAACGCTGCAGCTGCTAAATCCAGCCCCGCTCATCTGTCAGAGCCCTGGGCTGTCCTGGTATCAACAGTATCAAGGCTCTGTTGTGCTTTGGAACAAATGAGCTTTAAGTCAAGCAAGCTTTTGAAACAAAGCATTTCTTCATGCGAATGGCTTACAGATGGGAGAGAGACAGAAAGCAGGACGAAATGCAACTACCTCACTGGCTTCCTTTGTTCTTAAGTTTGGGGGAGGTATCCTTCAGAGACAGGAGGTGCCCTCACCTGTGAGGTGCGTGCTTTGGGGAACTGAGGTGGCATTTGTGAAGGACACAATGAAAACACACTGTCTGAACTGTTCCCACTCTGTTTATTTCATATGTTTTCAATTAGAAAGTATTCCTGCTGTGTGTTTGTATTTCCCCTCCAAAGTAAAACCAAATGTGCAATGGTTGTCTCGAACAGAAATATCTTTAAGTAATTTTTATTTTTTTTCTGCTAAAGATAAATTCATTTACAAAACCATGTACATGGGTGTGCGTTTGTAGGTGGGGAAGGAGAAACTCCTGGGTCCTCCCCTCCGTTTTTACATCGCTTATGCATCAGTTTGTCATTGCTCTTCACCTCAGTTTTAATACAGTAAGCATGAGATGCTGTACAGCGTGGGGAATGTGAGGAGGCGCCGCCTGCCTGTGGCTGCTGTTCTGGGGCGGGCAGCTGGGGGCTGCTTGGGCTCTGTGCACCTTTCAGCTTTCCAGGGCTGCTTCCAGATTGGCCCTCCCTGATGCTGCAGGGGTGGTGAAATGTGCTGTGACCTTTGCGTGTCAGGCCATTTTTGGTGAAGTCTGCAGTGTCTGCTTCATCCCTGCGTTGCTCCGTGGGTCTCTGGCTTCGCTGAAGTTTTCCTGTCGCTCCAACGCACGCGTGGATGGCTTTTAGCACAGTGGCCTTCCGAGTTCTGTTGGGGAAGTCCTCTCTTTCCTGCAGCTCAGGAAGCCCATGAATGAAGAGGTGAGCTCTATGAGCTCTATGATCGTTGCTGTCGGGGGAGCACAAGCTTTGATCTTCTGCATCTCAGTCCCATTTCCCAGGAGGGATGGGGTGCTCCGAGCAGTGCATTTCAGCATCGCTTACTCCATGTGCGCGTGCTCAGGTGTCACATGGCCTTTGTGCCTCAGTGTCTGTCACCTCGCGTGGCTCTGGAGGTGGCTGAGTGCTGCTTTAACAGCCTCAGTCTCAGCCTGCACTGAGCAGCAGGATGGGCTCAGGCAGAGTTCAAGCCCAACACGTTGCTCTTCCCCATCAGGGGAAGGTGCGTTTCGTACCTGCCGTTCAGATTCTCACAGAACATTGGTTTGCACGTTATGCTTTTTATTTATATATTTTTTAACAAGGACATTTCCAATGAATTCCAGAGCTGCCACATCCCTGTGTTAACCTGCTGATCTAAGGAGGGATGCCTAGGATTTGAAAGGCGTGTGTTTTTTCACCTGCGCAGCTCAGTGCTGGAGGACTGCAGAGGGGCACTGCCCTGGGGGTGTGGGCACAGCTTTTGCAGTCCTCTGCTTTGAGTTGGTGAACATTGGGCTTGGTCAGCTTGGCCTGTGCTGTTCTGAGCAACTTTTCACTGTTCACCTCTGAACAGACCTTGGCATTAGAGGAACACGGGTGTTCTGGACAGAAATGTACTCGGGTTTGGGAATAGCAGGAGAGAAAGGAAGCAGTGCAAGTTCAATGTAGACAAAGGCAGGAGAGCATCTCAAAGCCCTTGTTTGGTTGTTCCCCAGCCTAGGTGAGCACAAGGGAAAAGAAATTGTGCTCCCTTCTGTGAAGGTGCAGTGCACCTGGCCTGGAGCAGAGTACTGCTCATAGAGCTGAGCTCTACTACTGTGGCTGTGGCACGTAGTGCTGACCAGTGGTTACTTAAACAAAATAACAAATGAGGATGTAGTGATAGCTCATTTGTGTTAGTGTTTTTTTTCCCCATACACAAAGGACTTGCCAGGAGCATTCATTTCACTCCTGCTTGTGAAGGATGTACCATTGTCCCTCACCTTAGGTTGCAGTTGATCAAGGAGATGTTTCCAGCCCATTTATTACACTTCCTGCTGTTGCCCCTCCTCCTCAGCTTCCTTTCATTAATCGTTGGTTTGTCAAGGTTTGGTTTCAGAGCTGATGCTGCCCATGGGACACGCCAAGTCTTGTGGATTCTCACCCTGACCCCTTGAGAAATGATCAGCCCCAGCCCTCAGAGGGACCACATGGTTATGCTTAGTGAGGAGAAAGTGCTAGGAGCTCCTGGCCAGCTCGAGTCCTACTCTGCTCATCCTTGCATCCCCCAATCCCTGCTCTTGCTCCTCTCTTTGGCAATGAGCTGAGCTTGGGATCCTCGGCTCAGTTCTCACTGCAGCCTTTCATGAACAGCTGTGCTCATCACACTCCTGTTCAGCTATGGCATATCACAAACCCCAGAGCTGCTTCTGCCCTATGGGCTCGTGTTGCTTCTTTCCCACTTCACAAGTAACAGTGATGAGGATAGTCCTAAAAATGTCTACGTGCATATGCAGAAGACGTGGCTAAATTACCTCCTTGACCCAATCTGTTTAACGTTGCATAGTTTTGCTTCGATAAGGGTTATTCATGGATTACATGTCAAGCAATGACCCCTGAAGCCCAAGCCCTGACAGTGCTACTGCTGGAAGTCAGAGCCTGTTGCTCTCAGCAGGACTGTGGCAGGGCAATACTGTTTAAGCCAATTCTGCTATCAGGTTTCCACCTTCATCATGAAGGCATCCTCACTGCAAGGGTGAATCAGGCTCCTACCTGCTCTGTACCTGCAGCTATAATTTAGTGCCCAAATGCTGTGGTGTGTTAACCCTTGCCAGCTGGCTCAGCTGGTCTGCAGCACAAAGCTTGCTTCATGCGTGCTTTGTGGTGAGGACATGGTGAAGCCACTGAGGAGTTGACAGTGCCCCAGTATCTGGGTGCCTAAATAAGCCAGACCTGTCTTCCCTTAGGGAAGGCCTTTCCATCCTGCTATAGTGCTACCTGTCTGTGACCCAGCTCCCAAAGCTGCAGCAGCACGAGGTGCTGAGCTCTGTGCCCTTCAGCCCTGGCAGTTCCGGGCTGACTCTACCTGTCCCTGCTTGTGCCAAGCTTGACTCACCTGCAGCAATAAAGGCATGCTTGCAGTGTGAAGCCGTGGCATGCAGTCAGTGACAGTGCCTTGTGCCCCAACTGTGTGTAGCTGAATTCTTTCTGCAAGTGACCTTGTTTGACATGAGCTACTTCTACATTATGAGTGGCAAATCTATTAATCTACATTCAAGCCAGACATTATCTTTTTTCTTGGTGGTATCATTCCATGCCCAGTAAAAGATGACTGGTTTTAATAGTGACAGCACTGATGTCCTTGAACCTCAGGCTGGGAACCGGTGGTGGGATTTTGTATCCTCTCCTCTTGCTGAGTTCTTGCCCTAAATGCAAGTGGCTGAGGTCCCTCTTCCTTGTGCTTTATGTATCTCACTGCTGGTCGCAGTGGTGCCAGCACTAAGAACAGCCTTCAGATCCCAGCAGCACTGCTTTGGGTGCTGATGGGATCCCTGTTCTGCTGTGAGGCCATCCCAAACAGCAGTGTCCCGTTGTGCTGAGGCTATTCCCAGCGTGTGCTGGGTCAAGCCCTGGCTTCTCCATCCCCATTGCTGCTGGGAGCTGGCTGTGTCTCAGAGCGGCCTTCAGGGCCCTGTCTGCAATAGACCCAGGAGATGCAATGCCACGATGCTAAGACACTGTTATCACTTCTGTTGGGAAGCCTGACGCTGGAGTGCATGAGGGCTGTGACTTTGCTTCTCAGTGCTTCCTCTTCGTTCAGTGCGATCTAATTTCTGTTGACAGCTTTGATGATGGCAAATACACGTTGTCACTTTCTGCCTTAAATGACAAGATGCTGATGAGCCATGCAAACGCGGGAGATTCCAGGCAGGATTTCTCACCCTGTGATGAGCAAACTCCAGCGTCACCAGTCTGGGCTGTGTCCTTCAGTGCTCCCTGTGCTGGCATCGTCCATCCCCTAGGGCTGCACATCCCTGTGCTTCTGGGGGATGACTTGGTGTGAGCACCAGCATCTCCCCACCAGCTCAAGGCAGTGCCTGGCATAGCTGCCAGCTGATGCCCTGTGCACAACGTCCTCGTGTGCTGGTGGCAGGAAACTGGGAAGATGAGAACTCAATTTCTGGTGGATTGCTGCCTCACTGAATAACGTGGAGCTGCACAAGGCGGACGGCCGCAGCTCTGCCTGCTGTCTGCTCTCCTCTTTTACACCACTTTGCTCTCATGCAGGGTGCAGTCAGAAGGATGCTGCTGACCCACCCTCGTGCTTTCCACGTGCACTCTGCTGCAGGAGCGCCTTCCTGGCTGCTGCTGCACTGTCTGTTTGGAGGAATGCTGTTCTGTTTCTTTGTGTTTCCCAAGATGCCAACCCATGCCAGGTCCTTCAAAGGCTGCAGAGCAGGGGAACGTGTCCCCGCAGAAATGAAAGTCCAGGGGAAAGAAGAAGGGAGAATGCAGAAGAAAGTGATACTTCTGAATGAGGTAAGAGACTTATGGCCTGGGTTCACTGAGATGTGAAACTGCCATTAAGAAATACTCACTTGAGTGAAGGAGAGAAGAGTGAAGATTGTATTGTGAAGATGCAAAGTACCTGAAGTAAATTCAGAGATGAATTAATGAATGTTAGCTTCTGCTTTGGTGCTCATCTCGGCACTTGAAGGAGCAATCAGGTGGCTAATCTTCTATTAAATAGAGCACTGCCACTACAGAAACGATGGGAATGCATTGAGAAGCAGCGACTTCAGAAGGTACCATCCACATTTCCCTCGAACAGGACTGGAGAGAGCAAGGTGCTGTCCAGCAGGGCTCAGCTGCTCCCAGATGCTGGCTCAGTGGGAGAGATGAAGCCAGCGTTATTTGGCACGGGGATAGGAGCTGTGGTTTTTTTAGGAATGGCACTGAAGTACAAAAATAGGATTGTAGAAAATGTGTGAAAAATGATGCCACTGAAAATACTCTTTCCTCCTGTCATACATTTCTTTCTTTAAATAAATAATCTCTTCCAACCAGCACCAAAGGTAATCTGGTGCTGGCCAGCTCAGCACTGAGCCTGGCAGCTGCAGCAGCCCACGCTGCCCTCTGTGCCCTGGGCTCTCTCCAGCCACACTCCTGGCTGTCCATGGCACTGGGATCCTGGCTGGAAAGCTGCTTTTGCTGGGTATTAAAGTGTGAAAACCCATCTACCTGAGCAAAAAATAATGAGTTTATTCTACCGTACTCTGCTTATGGTGTGAGACATCTTCAGCAACATCTGGAAGTGATGTTTTTCTGGGATAAGGCTGTGTTTTTCCAAAGAGTCCAAGCGAGGTAGGACCTCGCTGCCAGACTGATCGCTGTTGATTTTATGCAGAGGTTTTGCCTCTGAGCCCAGTGTTTAAAGAAAGCTAACAACTGCTGAGTTAAATTGCATCAATATGCCTGGAAGCTGCCCTGCAATATCAAAATCCTATACCTTTTGCTGATAAATACAATTGTTGGCACTGGTGAAGCAGCCTGCTTTGGAGACGAGATAGGTTATCAAAGCAAGTTCTATTGCAGTGCAGAAACTAAATGCAAGAAAGTGCAGATGAAGGAAAACGTTTCACTCTGAAAATCCCACGGATTTTCCAGGACCTCCTAGGACAATCCCAGGCTCTTGTCTACGTGGTGAAGCGATGTGGCAGAACGTCTGTGGGACAGCTGTCGGCCCTCTGCCAAAACCACAGTGTGTTCCGTGTCTGCTGTGAGCTCTCCCTTACACTGTGCAGCCTCAGGGCTGGAAGATGGCCCGAATGGAAACTGGCTGCTTAATGAAGAGAAAGTAATACTGCTCACGGTGAGCATCGAGTGCTGAGCGGTTGGCAGCGTTGCAGTGGATGCAGAAGCTAGCAGGTAAGTGTGTTAATTCTTATTTCTGTCCCTGAACGACCACGGGCTCCACTATCAGCTATAGTACTTCTGTAGGAACAGAATACACAGGCACTCTGATGATGATGATGATGATGATTTCCAGTCCTGTATTCGCCTTCCTTTGGCCTTGCCTAGTGCCAAGAAGTGACCGGGAGCTTATCCCCATCTCCAAGTGGCAGATCTAGGGCAAGCATGGGGTTGCCCTTCAGTCTCCTGACCCATCTCTAAGCCCGAGCAGAACAATGGTTGTTCCTCTGCTGCCAGGCAGGTGGGGGAACTCCCTGGTTTAGCTCACTGTCTCTCAGATGAGGATGAGCTGCTTAAAGCGACTGCACAACTGTGGTTGGCACACCCAGCCACCGTGCACGCAGAGAGAGTTCAATAATTCAGCAAGCAAAACCAGAGCCAGCAGCAGGCTTGGGCTGTGGCCAAGGCTCAGAAGGTTGTCCTAGCATCAGATAGCAGCTCTGCTCCACAGCTTGAGATCTCTCCCTCCTTGGGAAAGCACTGTCTGCCAGGGGAAGAAGGAATCCTCAGCCTGCAGGTTTTCTGTGGCCCGAATAGAGGAAAGGGGCCGTTGTGGTTCACACTGCTATCGCGTGTCCGTTCCCTATCCCAGCCGTGCCAAGGGAGATAGAGATAGGTGGCCTTTGCCAAAATATTAGGAAATATTGCCATTTGCCCTAGTCCACACAGTGACAGTTACTTTTTTGTTCCTCTTATTTATCCCTTCTTGTTCTTTTGTTTCTTTCTTTTTGTTTCATTTGTTTATTTTCTTTCTTTTGCTTTTTTTTTTTTTGCTTTTTTTTTTTGCTTTTCCTTTTCTTTCTTTCTTTCTTTTTTTTTTTTTTTTTTTTAAGTAAGGTGAATTTAGTGCTGGTGAAAGGTGCTGAATTGGCAGCACTGGAGATGGGTGTCCATTTGCCCAGCCCGGGAGAGTCTTGGTGCTCTCCTATTCTCTCCTCTCAGCTCTGACCCTGTGCTGGGACAGCTGGCAGGTCCCTGTGCTCACTGAGCTGTCCCATAGCTGCCTGTTGCTGCACTGGCTGGAACATAGGCAGCTGTACATAGGATCCCACCTCCCATCCCGTGCTTGGGTGCTGCAGACCTGGGGATAGCAGAGCCTGGGTATGCTTTGCTATGAGATGCTGTAGGTGCTATGGGGGTGCAGCTTTTGCAAACAGCAGTCAGTGTGCTCCCAGTGTGGGCATCAGACCTGCAGCCCAGGCCAGCAGTCCTGAGCGTGAGATGGAGGAAGAGTGGGAGCATCTCTGGGTGCCACTCATCTCCCTGCCTTTATTTAATACCTAATCCAGACCTTACGCCAAGTGCTTCAGTGCAGACTGATTGTCTCTTCCTTTCCTTTCCCTTTTACCTGACTTGCTAAAGTGCAAACAAACAAGACCAAATCACCCTTACCCATGCCTGTCCCAAGCCAGGCCTTCTAAATAACACGTCAGAATCATCTGGCATGTCCTCCCCACCCCAAACACCGATGCCAACCTGTGCCAACACTTGGCCAAAGGAAGACCTCTTTGTTTCCCCATAAGGGCCCCATCCCACCTGCCCTCCCCTCCTTCCCCCTCCCCAGCACACTCTGCCAGCCTCCCTGGGGAAGAGAGGGGCAAAGCAGCCTGCTCCATCGTCCCATCCACATTAAAGCTAAATACAGCACCAAAATAGTTACAAAAATAGAGCGTTGGGTCCATTGACCCAACTTCACTATTAACATCACTGCTATGAAATGTCTGAAAATAACAGCCACTCTCTGTACACACCCTTCCCCCCACCCCCCTCACTGAGAATATTGCCGTTCGCCCATTCCTGTTGTGACAAGGCATCCAAGTGCCCACATTTTAAGTAGAATTTCTGCTTCAACTCATCCAACTCTTCTATCTTCCACACTGTAAACAATCATGGCAGAACAGGGATCGGAAAACAAAAAGTGCAATTTGAAAAACCCTTCATCATTTCTAGTGATCTGAATAGTATTTCTGATCTTGCCGGGTTGTTTAAAAGGACAGAAGGTACCTGTGACTTCTGATGAAGGCCCTGATGTCCTTCTTGGATTTTCCTTTGGATGCTCTCTGATGGGGATGAGAGAGAGAATGTATTTGTTTTCCTCTATCCAAAAGTCATAAAGTTTGATCGGCAAGCCCGTGGCTAAAAAAGTAAATATATAAAATAAACAACAAGCCACAGCCTCTTTCTTAAGTTTCCCCATCTATCCAGTTTTTAAAGTGTGAAACCTAGAGAAGCTTAGAATGATTTTCTTGCCTTTTTTTCCTCTGTTGTTAGGGCTCTTTTCCCCCACGTGCTTTACTGGTATGGCCTTTCTGTAGCAAAAGTCAGATAAAGCATGATTGTGGTCATTTCTGCACATGGAATTATGGATCATTCCAGTGACTTGAGAATCTAAGCTGTTAATAGGCTTTAAAAAAAGGATTTTTTTTATCTTTTTTTTGATCGTTTTCTTTTGCATTATAATTAAGCATGAATATATATTAATATATTACAGTGCTTGGATTGCAGCTGGAGCAATCCAAATCTTCCTACGCTGTAAAACTAAACCCCACCCTTGCACTCCCCAACTCAAGAGTTTGTTTTCTCCTCCCTGTGCCTCTTATCCTTGGTTCACATGATTAAAAGTCCCTCCCAGCCCCCTCCCCCCCCCTTTTTTTTGTAGATATTGCCACATTCTTAAATTCATGCATTGCTGCATTGCTATTGCACATATATAAAGGGTTGCTCTCTCCCTCCCAGCTGCACTCCTTCCCTCACTGATTGTGCACGTCCTCTCTGCGGACGATCTTGTAGATGATCCAGTAGAAAATGTTGAAGATGAGGAACGCCATGGGGAAGCCGATGCGTGAGATCTTGTCGATCTTCTTTGCTCTCTGGATGAAGAGCTTTCGCATCTCCTCGGGGGAGCGGGACGGCGGGGGGACCGGGTTGGCTGTGTTGTTGTTGTTGGCACCCTTGACAGAGATGCCATCCTTGGCTTGTAGGCAGGCTGGCCCCATCCCGTAGGCAGTGAAATTGAACCTGCCTTCACTGGCTTCATCCTCCTGAAACAGATTCAGCATGGGACTCTACTTAAAATGAGATATAGACAGTGCACCCTCGCTATAAGGCTCTCCACTGACTGCTCCCTGCTCTACCAGGGCGAAATGCCCCCGTCACACCCCAGCCTCAGCTCTGTCATACAACCCCTCAGGAGTTCAGCCTTATAGAGGGGTGCCAACTGCATGATGCACAGATGCAAATCAGGGGATCCAGACAACCAGTGGGAAACAGCACTGGTTCCAACTCATTGGTATCTTTGCCATGGTTGAATGGCTCACAGTACTGCATTTATTTTCTAATTGCATCCCCTGGTTTGCTTCTGCCCCTCCCTCCCCCCGCTGCCATCAGCACCTTCTTTGCATTGCCCATGAGGTACCAGCATGCCCAGAAGGAGTGGGCTCCATGTAACTCACGCAGCTGAAGCGAGGCTTCCCACAGAGTTACATGGATGTGCAGGCACTGAGACCTGTCCAGGAAAAGACCTCTGCAGGCAGCACGCAACCAGCCCTCAGCCTGCCTGCCTGCAGGATGTCCCTTACCCCCAGCCCCTCTCCACCCAGCCTCTGCCAGGCAAGGAGCAGATATGCCCCTTCTATTTGCCAGTGGTGAAATGTGGCTTGCTGTGTTCATTCCAATTTTTGAGCATAAAAAATCCTTTATTTGCCAATCTAAAATCAAACGCTACTACTGCTTTTGGGTGGGTGCCTTGCAGGTTTCTCAGAGCCCTGTTTAATTGCATATAGAGATGTAGTCATAAGGAAAATCAAGTTTGGTAACACAACCTGCCCATCTGCTGCTGAGGCAGGGTCAGAAACCCCAGGTGACCACAGGTCACTAGGGCTAATTGCTATACCAATGGCACTAACTACCCACCACTTTGGCTGATGCATGCTGTGTTCCCCAGCACAGACTGGTGTCCTAGCACTGACCTACTGGCCCCTTCCCTTAGACATCCCAGCTCTACATGCCTTTCTGTCCTCTCCTTTTTCTTTGCAGAGTGTCTTTTCTGGATGGCCCCTGCACCGAGCGGGTAGCTGCGTGGGATGGAGGCACTGTGCTGAGGTGGGCAAGCAGAGGGTGAAGCTGGTGTTATCTAAGCAAAACCAAACAAAATGAAGCTTTTTTTTTTTGTTTCTTTTCTTGTCAGGGTGGCAGGTTGTTGAGCTACGTGTCCTATCAGCAGGTCTTCTTGTTTCAGAGTTCTTGCTCAGACAATTTGTGTAGGGTACAGATAGCTCTTGCCTGCTCCGGTTGTGCCCCAGCATCTCGCTGGTGTCTGAGACAATCCTTCCATATCTTTGCCTCCATACAGTGAAGGACTTGTCAAGGCACTACAGATCAGAATCCAGATGCTCTTGGGGTTGAGTGATCCTAGGTGCTGAGCACCTAGCTATAACAAGAGCTGCTGAGAGCTTATGGACCTCCTCTTAAACACCGCATCTCTTTTTGCAGTTTAAAGTGAAATTTGCCTCTGCTGCTCTCATTGCCCTAACACAGATGCACTGACACAAAGATAGCTCAGCTTTATCTCCCCGGCCATCACAGTCACTGCAGCTCCCACAAGGCCTATCACCCAGTAAATATGGACATAGTTCAGGGTTCAGAGAGAGCTGCCTAGTCAGAGTTTCTAGTCTCCCTCCCAAGAGAAGGAGATAAGAGGTGGAAAGGGCCAACTAAAACCTGACAGCAGCTGTTAGTCATTTGATTTTGATTTTTTAAAAGAGGAAAAAATCTCTTATGAACCAGTACCTTGAGTCTGACTCCGAAGAAAGTAAAGAAGAAACATGCCTGGATTCACTTGTGTTAATGCCAGACTGTAACTTGTGGTCTGGGGTGTTTTGCTGGGAAGAGTGACCAGTAGGTTTTGTTTGGGGCAGATCTAATAAATGTGATCTCTGCCAGGATGAACACTGCAATATCTCATTTGTTTTCAGCCTGGCATGCCATGTCTGACCCAGGCAGAACCACCCAGACACATCAGGATGCAGAGATGGAGCAATTAGGCTCTCTGGCAGCTGTACTAATCCATTTACATATCTGCAGTCAGCTCCTAGTTTTCTGATGAGCCTGCAAACCTTGTTCATTTTGCTTTTTCAAGTGTTTTTGTTTATGCTTTGTTCCAATTAAAAGCACTGTGAGATTAGGCAGGGATTGCAATAGCAGCCTTATGTTCAGTGGAACAACTCTGGGAAATATCTTTTAAACTCCTCAGTATACTGGTGTATCCTTTCCTCCTTATTGTTTTATCAAGAGCAGTCTGGAGTGATCTGCTTAAAATAGCATAGCTTAAGAGAGAGAGGATGCTTGAATCTGGGTGAAGATACAAAAGCACTATGGGGCACGCATGATGAGTGGTTTTAGCTTTGGTTCTAGTAAGTGGTCTACATCTTCTGACCCAAAGCAGCTGATTAGAGATGGCAGAATCTTGCTCTGGGCTGACAAAATTAATGGCTGCCAATGGTCCTATCTGTTACTTCATTTCCCTTGGTTTTGTGCAATACTTTACCCCTGGTCCTGGATAGACTAGGGCTGGCAAGAAAAACTGATACTGCCACCTGATTCTACTGGTTAATTAAAGGCAGTTTTTAATTGAGCTCAGCCACCTTCATGTTTCCTTTTAATGCATCCTTTGAAATGAGTTTTTTTTTTGCTGTGCTACCTCAGCCCAAAAGCTGGCAGAGCCCAGGCTGCAGGGGGTGAATGTCTCTGACATGTGCATGCTCAGGTTGGGGTCAGTCAGAGCAAATGAGCATGGAGCAAGGCTAAGGCTGTGAAAAGTGCTTCTTTCTTCCTAGAGGAATTTGCAGTCAGTCTGAGCAGAAGATGCTTTTTCAGTTGCAGATAATAGAGACAAAAGTGGTGTCACTTACCTCCAGACTAAAGTAGACTGACTTCTTGGGAGGGGTGCTGTGTCATCCCTTACACCTCCTCACCTGCCTCCCTCCCCAGCCATCACTGTGTCTTATGAAGAAGACTCAGAACAGAACATCTGTTTTCTGATGAGAACAACCCTTTTGGCTTAGACTGCTTGACTAGCTAACAAAACCCAGCTTGCTAGATCCCTGGGGTCAGCAGACTGTTAGAAGAGATAAAATTTATGAGCTTGCCCTTCTTCTTGGTGCATGGCCCTCCTTACTATCATAGTCAGGGGACTTCCCTGGACAGTTGGCCATGTTGTGATGTTCTGCTAGGAGAGGTTCCAGTCGTGTCCTTCATGCCTTATGTATTACCTTATGATGCCTCCTCTTCCTTCTGAACCTGAGAAGCTCTTTGTGCTGCCGGGACACGAAGTTGACAGCAGCATACTCTAGAAGTGCAGAGAACACAAACAGCAAGCACACGGCCATCCAGATGTCTATGGCTTTCACATAAGACACCTATGAGTCAGAAGGAGACACAAGGATGTGACAGCTTGTTCATCCCACAGCCTTTTAGCTTGACATTCTTTCCTGTTACTCCCAGAGTCTTCAGAAGGATTTGGCCAAACTATGATATGGTTAACAACCACTCTTGGGTGCTAAAATCTATCTCATTTAATTTATATTATCTCATTTATATTAACAGGTCACTGAAATTTCTTGTGCATTATCCAGTAGTAGTACTTCTACGGTTTACAATTTGTCCATGTCTTCACTGTGATGGCTTACACGCAGGGAAAACAGTAACACAAACAAATAACAAATCTTTTTAAGAGTTAAATTCAGTGCTATTGTGGAAGTGCTATGATCAGATGAGTTAAAGCTAGACTGCAGCATGCATATCCATGTCTGCTTGTTGCAAGTGTAAGGTGCAGAGCTCCTGGCTACTGAGACCTGCAATGGATCTTGGGATGAGCGTTGAGTCTTCAGGGAAGGTCTACTGCTTGTCATTGAACGTAAGTCAAAGTTTTTGTAGGAAGGGACTGGAATTTGTTTGGCACCCCCTTGAACTGGAATACAGTGCAATGGCAGCAGAGCACCTCTTGTGTTAAGCAGGAGGATCTGTGTTGTTGCTTACACGTGTACTGCCCCAAACAGTAATCATTTTCTCCACTTACCTTGGGCAGTGATGCTCGGGAACCAGAGCTCTGAGTGGTCATAGTGAGCACAGTGGTGATCCCCAGGCCAACACGAGCGGGTGCAGCATCCATATTGATCCAGAAGGAGATCCAGGACAGAATGACAATGAGGAGGCTGGGAATGTACATCTGGATCAAATAATAACCCATCTGCCGCTCCAGGTGGAAACGAGCCTCTATACAGGTGAATTTGCCTGGTAAGGACAGGAGATACATGGAAGGTTTCTGGTAAGGCAAAGTGAGACTCTTGTTCTCAGCTCTTTTCTGGGGACCTTCTTCATGCTGCCCAGAACCAGAATCTTTTTAGAGGAGGAAATAAACAGCTGTTGACCTGTTCTAAACAACTTGTGTAGAACGTCAACATAGCCAAGAAAGATTTTGGCAGCATATCACTTTTCATGCAAGTTTCATCTGTTTCCTCACTTTAAAGGCAAAGGAAGATGGTGGGAGAAAAGGCCCAGACCAAGCACCATTTAACTGATACAGGTGTTACTGTGGACAAGAACATTCCACAGATTTGCTTTCTATTGGTTCTTTCTATATGTTTTTATTGGCAATATATCTATATTTCTATATTTTATTTCCATGTTTCTGTATTATATTTCTATATTTTATTCTATATAATCTCTAACAAAGCTGGTGTTACCAGACCGTTATCAGACATAGCAAGAGATTCTGGTACATGCACAGTCTTGAGTTCATTTCTAATGAATCCATGAGCTAAGGTTAAACAGCACTGACCTGTGTTGTAGTGTTTTGTGCAGTATCTCAAGTCTTTTTCTTCTTTTAGGATAAACTGAGGCAATGTCAGCCCATCAGCAACTTGTACGGCTCCTTTTTCTTGCCATTCAAATATTAGATCATTCATTGTGTAGCCAACTGTTGAGAGGAGAGAACAAATATCATGTGAAATGCATACTAAACACTCATCTGGAAAGGGTCGGACTTGTAGAAGGGAGCTTGGAGGCAGGGTCTTAACCTGATGTTTTGGCAGTGCTGTGACGTGTGGGATTTAGGCTGAAGCAGAGCTGCTCATGTGTATGGTAAAAGCTAGGGTAATGACCAGCTCGGGAGCTGAGGGGATGTTCAATATATTGTCTGCAATAAGTCATATTTTTCACTTGAAAAAGTGCTTGTTGAGCTGTTATTTTCTCAAACCTGACCTCTTTCTCTGAAAGAAGTTATTCATATCTTTCCCTCCTCTGGGATAAACATCATGTACAAGGGGCAAATGTTCATCCAGAGAGAAAAACATCCCATCTGCAGCGGAGAGCACTTTCACCTTTCTCCTCCAAACTGAAAGGCCAATGTAAATACAAGCAAGCCAGGCATCTCTCATGGGCATTTTTGAGGTTTAGTTTGTCTAGGAAAAGTTACATGCTGAATGAATTGAAAATCCTGCACAGTCACTTATTGGGATGGGATGAAAAGTGGTCAACCCAAGAGTAGGAGTCTCGAATCACACACTGGCTTGAGGCAGTTTAGAGGTTGGCTCTTGTTTTGGTGGTGTCTGAACTGGCTGTGTCCTCATCTGTTCTAAGTTTACTGTCTCTGATGGCAAATCTTATTGCTAACATTGGCTGAAGATGGAAATGCAGGTGATGATGTGGGTTTTGTGGAGGGGATGCTGACAGGGAAACTTGAGAGAAGCAAATCTGAGAGAGAGCAGCCCCAGGAACACACAGAGAGCAAGCTTGTCCCAGCTGCTCACCCCCCTTTCTCTTCCAAACAGGGAGAGTCCAGTGAAGACTGAACAGGGAAATGGGGATGGAGAAGGCATGGAAAGGGGAGAAGAGAAGCACATCATCTCCTCCTGAAATGGAGAGGTGCACAGAACTCACAGCTTTCTAACTGCATAATGCATGTCTGAACATCCATGGGGAAGTTCTTCAGGTCCATGGGACAGGCCAAAGTTAGCGTGATTCTGAGGAGAGAAGACAGCAAAGGACAATGATGTACAACTTGTGGTACTGATGAGGGAATGAACCCTCTCAAACACCAAATGTTGCATACAGGCTGGTAACTTGTCTGGTGTGATGTAGGGAATGACTGATTATTCACTCCTTCCCTGCCTATGCTTTCACACGTGCTATTGGAAAGCATCAGAAATGACAAAAACTTGGGTCTATGAAATAATTCCTGGCAGGGACTGGAGAAACAGCAGGTGCCATTTCATTGTAATATTGTCTTAGACAGTGCAGAAGAGAGTGGCATCAAAGTTTTGCCGCCTCTGCCTTCATTTCTTGCCTCAGGCTCACAACAGTCTGGATTAGCAGGAAGCCCAAACCTATCCCTTGCACTCCCCAGATACATTTATAGAGACTGACTGTGTTTGGAAATCTATGAACAGAACTTCTCTGTATCAGAATAAACAAGAACTTTGGTCAAGATCACACGTTTCTGTGGGAGGAATTGGTGATTTGGGTGCAATTTTCTGCAAGGAAAATGCCCTTTGGTAAGTCAGTGTGGCTGTATCTTTCTGAACTCCCACTGTACCTCTTGAGACCTCTACCTTAGTCTTTTCCCTAGGTGCTGGCTGCGTTGCCATGGTAAGCTGAGATGCTGTCCTGTACCGAACTCCATGTTCAAAATGTTTGCTTAGTTCAACAAGCTGATGTTAAATGATTGCATTCAGATAGCTGGACTTGTGTTATTTGGTTTGGTAATACTGAAAATGCCGTGCCCTAAAGCATTTAGATTTTACAGCTTTTCGATGTAGAAATAGCAGAATTTTCTGGAGGATAGGGATTGGATTTTTCTATCAGATGTACAAGGGACTTAGCAGGATATTTTAACCCAAATCTTTATGTTAGAAGAAATTCTCTGCTTGAGTTTAGAGACATATTGTGACAAAAGATGTGGCAGAAGAAGGGATCGACTTGTTCATGAGTTCTTTTTATGAAAACAACTGCATCTTCTGTATTTAAACCAACATCTGCATGGAAAAGAGCCACCACTAACCTTTGCCCTCATTGTTTTTTTGTTGCATCTTTGGCAGAGGGCTCCACCTCTGATCAATGTGATATAAGCCTTGAGTTATGTCTTTAAACAAGCTTCTTTGTAAGAATTAATGTTAAATATCTACCAGACATGAAATGAGTGACCGTGGCTGCAGCAGTGTCATAAGATGGGCAGCACACACATGCTGGACAAGTGTGTTCTGAGTAAGGATCAGGGAGCAAAATCCCCAGGGGTGTTTTTAGGTGAACTCAGTACTGAGCCTGATAAGCTTTGAGTCTGTGAGGCAAAGTCTACCATCTTTCAAGAGCCTTGACAATTGTGAATAGTCATATTCCTGGCAGGAGGTTGCGTGGAAGGCGGCCTCCAGCGGTCCCTTCTCACCGCACTTTGACACTGTTAGTGGATGTTGTCCTTTAAATATTGCAGCTCAATTCCTTTCACCAAAAGACTTGCCCATTTTAGGCTAGAACAGCAGAAATTTAGCTCTGCTCTCCCCTGCCTTTGTGAATCTCTCCTCATTCAGTCAGCTCACCTGATGCTATAGAGGACATTCCCATTTCTGGAGATCCTCAGCAGCTTGTTGTCTGTGGTAATCTCATGGAAATGGGCCCCCTTCTCATTTGCGAAAAACAAGTCAGGCTTCCAGATGGAGTCTAGCATAGAAGGGTCCAGGTCCAGGGAGTCATCTGGGTATTCATTGTATGCCAGCCGTGGATCATTCCATTGCTGTCGCAAGAAGATGTTCACCCTGTAATCCTGCACAGTGCAATCAGGGAGCAGAAAAACACAATTAGTGCTCAGGGCAAGCTAAAAATGCTGAGAAATGGGGAGGATGTGCTAAAATTGCTCTCAAAAGCAAATCCCACCTAGACCTAAGTTCCCAAGATAAGGCAGGCCTTCTTTGCACTATTTCTCAGGGAACTGCTGATATTTTTAGCTCTGTAGCTTATAGCTATCTCATAGTACGAGCAGCTGTCTAACTCTGCATCCCTCTACCACAGAAATCTACTATGTGTGAAGTGTCAGGACCTCTAGTCTTAACCTCAGGGCTGTAGAGACACTGTTCAGTTGCAGTTGTCATAAGGGCTGGTGTTAGCAAGACAACTGTTGCAGAGGACTGAGGGAGAAGGATACTGAAGCCAACTTCCTTTCAGCGTTGAACCATCCTGTATTGTGACTATCTATGATTCCTTCAGTCTTGTTAAGGAAAAAAAGGACAGTGACACAGGCAGTCCATGGAAGAGAAATGCCCTGTGTGTACATTGATACAAGTAACTCAGCTGAACTGATGGGAGCAGATGCCCTTGATGAGAATATGAACACAGAAGGGATGTGCATGGTACCTTCTCTCTTCATCATGAGCATTCCATTTTCCCCTATCTAATATCAAAATGCCATAAACGCTGCAGATTTTATGGGCTAGCCATCTTTAACTGTAGCTGGTCCCCCAGCACTACACTGAATGACATCTGCCTTGCACCCTTGTGTCTTACAGCTCTCCTGAGCTCTCCAGGCCAAGGCTGGCTGCTGAGGTCTGGCTCATATGTCCTGGATGCTCTTGTGGACGATTAAACACAGTTTCTGTTCTCCTGGGGTGAACTGTATGTCCCTTTTCTGCTGAATTTCACTAAAGAAAGTGAGCCAAGAAACTGAAATGGGGAGAGGACATGCCAGCTATCAGGAGAGCTCCATGTTCATAAATTAATTGACATTTGTAAGTATAGAGGCAAGCTACATCTAAAAAAGCAACACATACTAAAGCAATTTCACTGCCCTATTCCAAACTAGTAGTTCCTATCATGATTAAGTGCTTCTTTGGTGCCTTTCTTATACAGATGTACTTTGAAGACTTGCGTTAAGAGATGGGTCATGGAAGGGCTCTGATGTGCTTGCCAGTGTCTAATACCTACTGCAGGCACTAGGATCTTTCTTTCAGTGAGACAATACATGGCATCTGTGAGGGGCTTTCTGATGCTGCCATCAGATCTGTTCTTTCCATCTGGAGAACACAGGGCTCTGGATTTGAAGAGTTCATTTGGAGTATAGTCTGGCTGATACTGCAGTTTCATGTGCTCACTCAGCTATGAACTTCCCTCTTGTGTGGGAGGATGGAGTCTCGCAGATCCTGTCACACTGGAGGGTAGGGAGAGGATTGTGTATTGGGTGATTTGCTGTTTTGGATAGGGTAGTTCATAGCCTATGTTCTGGAACTCTGTTTCAGACCAGTTAGTGGCATCTGCATCCTCGGAGCAGAGAAGCTGGTAATGACATTAGTGATTGTGACAACAGCAAATGGACCAAGGACTTGATGCTAAAAGGAACAGACTTCTGAACATGTAAAGAGCTGCAACACTTCCTCCTTCTGCTGACATTCCAAATGTCACCTTCATGAGTCCTAGTGGCTCCCTCTGACTTAATTATTCATCTCTGTCCCCTCCCCTCACCCCTATATAACGTGCCTTGAGCTGTGGACAGCTAGGAACTGAGATCTTAGTACAATCACGCAAACCTGAAAGAGAAAAACAACCCTGAATCTCCACTTCCCACACAGCAGCTCCTGGAACAACCTACATACTTTCAATTCTCCCTTTTCTGTGTGTAAAGACCTGCAGCCACAGCAGTCAGGGGAAATCAGTGTCACTGACCTAATAGGTAGAAAGCAAAAGGTTGTTTTGCTTATTCAGCTACAAATAAGCTAGATGCAGGCAGGTCAGCTCTAGATGCGGGTTTATGTCATGTACAACACAAATTAAACTCATGTTTGGAAGGAACTTCAGTGTGAGCTGCCCAGAAGTGTTCTCAGCCTGATGGAGTGTTGGAAGGGGGGGAAAGGAGCCAATCTCTCTGCAGCGGTCTGCGTTACCGCAGACAAGCTTTGTTGCTGGAGTAAAAATCACTGCTCCAGCTGCAGAGCTTCCCACAAGAAAAGGAAAGGGTGAGAGAAGAGGTGCAGTGTGGTTCACTTGGCCACTACAGCAGTTGTGAGACCATAAACGACATCTGCAGCGTGTCTTCTGGTTGTGTCCTAAATGGAAACACTCCAGAGGCATGTTGTGAATGTGACAACTGCACCGTGTCCTTCCAGAGGCTGTTCAGTTGTGTGTGTGTGTGTGTATGAAGATCTTTATTTTCATTAGTTTTATTCCACAACCCTGGCCTGGCCATGGAGAATGGTTTTCTCCTCACAGACTGTTTTCCCTAATGATAGGTAGCTGAACTGCACAGTAGTAGTGGAGATGCTGAGCTGCCTTTTAGATTGCTTACATCCAGGCTTATTTAAACACAATGTGAAAACACGTTCTGTGATTGCACACTGGACATGACACTGCCTGAGGGTCCACCATAAGGCATGGAGAGAAAATCTGCCATGCCTGAGGCTGTGATGCGGGCAGAAAAACGGGCTGCAGCATCCTGTACCAGCTAAAGGATCCTGTGTGTTTACAGCTTTGTGCCTACGCACTGCAGTCAAGCTGAGAGGTGATGGGCTGAATAATGCTTATTTTTTGTCTACCTGGAATTAGACAGAACTTCTCCTAGATGCTATTGTTTGAGATCTTAGTTAGCAGCACCAAGAAGTCCACAGTGTTAGATGTCGGACAGAGCGAACCAATTTCTGATGTGAACTTTCAAGCAGAAAAGGATTGAACTGGGGATGCAAACTCAGCAATAAATTAAAAAAATTCAAAAAATCTCAATCTCCATTTCCTTATCACTTGAGCTCCTCATTTGTGTGCTGATCACATCCAGGCATTGATTACCTCGTGCAGCCTGCTCCTCTGGCTGGCTGGGGAGCAGCAAGCCTGGGTTGTGATGGCATCCAGTTCTGCAATTCGGCACAAAGGCCTTTTGCTTCCAAGGGGGAAATGCCACAGAGCAGAAAGGAAATAATAGAAGTGATCAAGATATTCAATTTGATAATGCTGAAATGAAATTCTCTGTAGCATCCAAGGAAACAGGAGGTTGTTTGAGACCACTCCTTCCCCAGGTACCATGACCATGGGACATGGGCAGTGTGTTGTAGGAGCAGCAGGAGGATGGGGAAGGGCTGTGAGTCAGGGGGGCACAGGCTGCCAGGGAACCCAAAAGCTTTCAGTCCCTGACTCAAACTCTGCATTTTGCTGATGGAAGAAGAAAGGCAGAGACTGAACTCCCTCAGGTGGATGTCCCACCTGGCTGGAGGAGCACAGGGCCTGCAGTCACACTGAGTTAATTCTCTACAATAGGAGAGAACAAAAACATTTTTTTCTCCCCACCCCCCTTTTTTTTTTTTTTAATTACAGACCCCCACCAGGTGCAGACTGCAGTAGGGTTTATGGGACCCTGGTAGCCCCACACAGCTGCAGCTGGTTCCAGGTCTGTGGTGGGAGCTGCTGTGGGAGGCTCTGCTGAGGAGGAACTGCTGCTCGATGGAAAGTAAGTGTGTGGTGAGGGGAGAAATCACGACTTGGTGTTTAGTAGGGGCATTTTTAGTGCTGGAAGCTTTACTGGGCTTCCCTAGAGGGAAGAAGAACCTCCACACTGGGGCCGCAGCTTGTGCTGGGCCTTGGCTGCTGTGAGGAGAAGTGGGGCTGTGTGCTCTGCTGTGGGACCATGCCCTGCTGGCCCTGCCCGGGGATCCCTGGTCCTGCTGGGTTGGTCCCTGGCACTGAACTGGCTCACAGCTCCTGTTTCCTTGAGAGCTGAGCATTGTGTAACTCGCTTGGTAAACTCAGTCCTAAATGCTGTCCAGCGGAGGCCTCAAACTGTTGTCTCCATCCTAAAACGTGTCTGTCTCCGTGCTACTTTCCATTGCTGGTTGTGTTAGGTGTTGCTGCAATATCCTGTTTTCCAAGGTGCTTCCAGTATGCTTTGACAGCTGCGTGATGGTATATGGAGCTGAGAAGTCCTTGATTTGCCTTGCCTGGTCTACCTCGTGCTTTTAGACATTTAGCTTTCATCTCCTATTTCTCCAGCTTGCAAAAGTGATGCTCTGTGACCATTTTGAGGGAAGAGAAGGCTATTTCCTTCTTTCCCTCTTAGCACTGGCTCATTACTCTGTCTGTAAACTGAAACTGCCTGAGGTTTGCCACGTAAGACTTCTGTGTCATTTGTGATAACTAATGAATGAGTAGATGAACCTATCTTTACTAGTAAAATCCTTGCTCTACAGCATAGTAGTGTATCACTGTAAGGGAACTGTGAGCAAAGAGCTGGAGGAACATTGCATCCAGGGAAAAAATCATTTGAAATGCCAGGATATAAAATATGAAAGTTCATCAGTAGAGTGTATGCAAATGCTCTCTGAATTCATAAATGATGTTTGTGAATACCACGCCTGCAGAATTGCAGAACCACTGGCCTGCAGTGCATTGGGAATATCAGGAAGTCATGCTATCTGGGTGCACAGGGAAGACTTTGTGACTTCTCCATCGCTTCCTGGCAAAAACATGCTGATTTCCAGGGCAAAACCCTCTCTGTCGTTGCAGTAGCCATCCTGAATTTCAAATTTAAGGATTTAGTAATCAAGTCTTCAGCTTGTGTATGCGTCACTGTATTTAAGTTGCTGCACGCTCTTGTTTTGTTTACTTGTTTTCCCTCTCTTGTGCACTCAATGCAACAACAAATTCCAACTACAGAAAGGGCCAAAACATTGCATGTCTAAGACTGAAACTGTTAGATGCTGGGAAAACCTTTTCATTTTGCATTGGGCGATGTTATGTATCTGTCATCTCTGTAGGGCTTGATAGTTCTAAGAACGACTGACATGGCTGTATCAGTCATGTTTGCTGCTTGCTGCCCTGTGGTTTGTGAGGCTGGAGTGAATTGCTCAGCCTGTTTTGCAAGAATGGTTAGTTATCTGATTGGAAAGCTTATGTGCAGATGTCTCTGAACAAGTATTTTGCATTTGGATGGTCGCAGCCTATAGCTTCTCCTGTCCTTAGGAGATGCTGGGAGAGCAAATGTGGCTGTGCTGCAGCTGTCTGGAAGGTTATGTCTGGTTTGTCCTTTTCAGATTGGATGACTATGGCATGAAATCAGCAAGGATAAATTTGCATATATATGTGTCTGAAGGAATCTGTGCTGATAGTTTTGTAGACAATTGTGAGCCCTTTCAAAAACATGGGGTTGGGAGGAGTTGCATTGAGTACTGAGTCCAGCTCCTGGCAACTTGAGATGATGATATCCAAGAATATTTCTCCTTCATTATGTGCCTTCATTGTAGAGAAAATACTTCCAGCTGCTTAAGCCAGCTAGACATCTATGACCAAAGGTAAGCTTCCACAGGAAGAGAGATCAAGGGTATTGCTTTATTCCAACACTTTTGTTATAGGAGGAAATTTGTTAGATGAAGTGCTCAGATAATCCTATTAATTGTTTATTCACTGAAGAACAAGACTGTTCCTGGGTGCTTGGGTTCTGTTTCATTTTTGAACCTTTTTTTTTTTTTTTTGTAGCTTTGCTGTGGGTTTCCTACTCTGGTAAGGCTGGGGGAAAAGTGTTTTTTGTTTTGTTTATAATTTTTCTTTTTTTTTTATAAAATAGAAGTAAGCTGATAGAGTGGATGCATCCTCTGTTTGTCATCTGGAGTACCCTGCTGTTGGATGCACAATTGTAGTAATGCTTTGGGACAGAAAGAGGCTGTCTGGACCCATATGGCTTCTATATCTGGTAGTGTCTTTCCAATAGAAGCACTTGCTGGCTTCAGGGAGATGTTCCCAATTGCATGTTCCCTTGTCCTTAGAGTTGCATGCAAGCAAGGCTGATGAGTATACTATATGAGCCACAATCTAACGTAGATGTCCCATCAATTATGAGCATCACTGAAGGCTTTCAGGATGGGTCTCCAGCTCTTCAGGATGCTGAAAGGAGTTTACTTCCCTTGCTCTAATACAGCTCTCTTTTGGGGATTTCAATACGGTGGATGAAAGTCTCTTTTCTTTTTTTTTTTTTGGTTGAATGTATTTTCTCCTTTCCTTGCAGAGTTTCTAAGACTCAATTTCTTGCCTGGCTCCTTTTGGACTTTCATGAAACAGAGACCAGATTTCTGTATATGTTGGGAGCTCTGTGCCTTAGTTGCAACCCATTATCTCCCTTCTGAGGTGTGTAGACCCTAAGCATTGGGTTGTTTGCCCACTAATAGGGGACGTGAGCTGTAGTTAAAATGTCCTGAGACAGGTTAGTTTCACCCTACTCATGATGTGCTGTTGCACAAGTAGACCTTGGTGGCTGTGTCAAATCCTCATTTCATTCTCTGTTCTGGTATTTTCTCCTCTTCCTCAATCTTTCACAATACTTTGAGCTGCAAGGGAACCTTCATCTCCATTCTCTCTAACCCTAACTTGACGACCTCGTGATTTGGAAGATTCATTTGCTATGAACTCAAATACCAATATAGTGTTTTGGATAGGAGCTAGCAGTGCTGTTACAGATTATTTTTAAAGGCTTCTCTAATAACATCTGTGGTGTCAATAAAAATCTGTCTCTTCCTGAATCTGCTAGTGAGGTTACAGGATGGTGCAGTACTCCTGGACCTGGAAGTAGGCAGCATTAGGGTGCCTGACGGCTGTGATTTTTAGACCACAAAGCTGTTCCTGCCCTTGTGGTCACCAAAGCAGTTGGTGGAGCATTACTGTGATAAATCCTGCAAGTCAGTGATGGACTCGTCCTTCTTTACACACTCAGACTTATTTTTCCTCCTGTAATTTGATCACTTGTTCCAATTCAAGTGCTCCACAAGAGGACCTTCTTCCCTTCTCAAAAATGTTGGTGGGGAGTTGACTTTACCTGTTGGACCTGTGGCAAAGAGAGCCTGGCTTCTCTGCAGGGTAAATCCCAAATTAGCAAATCCCAAAGACTGCACTTACTTGCTGGGTCCTCATTTTTAAATGCTTCCGTACGTGTGTTGCCCGTGTCCTTGCCAGCATTTACTAGAGAAAACTCAGTCCCCAGAGAAGTGCATTATATTAGGTTGTGTGCAATGTTGTGTCAGCCTGACATCTGGACTAGCTTGTCAGAGCTGGCTTGGGTATTTCTAGACAAAGCAATGTGCCCAGGGGGTGCTCTTGGGTTCCCATGGGAATTTCTTTTTACGGAAGATAGAATATGAAATGGAGGGCATCTGGAGAGGATAGCAAGTCCCTGCAGCATGTCTGGGAGGTGAACTGCGTTTTTTTTCTTGTGCTACTTTATGCTAATTTGATGAATCATCCTTCTTACAGGGATGCTGTGGCATCTTTGTGTGACTGCTCCAATGCATCTTGAGGTGTAGGACAGATATATTAAAGAACGTGTGTAATGTGCTCTGTATGTTGCACAGGGATCCCTTGTGGGCCTGCCACTCTCTCTTGCAGTCTGTGGGTTTTCCCTGCCGAATTGTGAAGGATTGCCTGCAACATCATAGGATGTATCTAATACAACAGTAAACTGGGAACAGAGGTGTATTTAGGTTCTAGTTCCTTCTCTTACTTTATATACAAATCTATGAGTGCTATTTCCCATCTAAAAACTCTTAACGTTCTGCAACCCACCTATGAAATGAATTTCTTTTTGCTTGGACAGAGTCACAGCTATTTTATACTCCTGGAAGTGAACACCCCCCACCCCAATTGCTGCCAGAAGAAGAGCATGGAGAGCAGTGTTAGAATGCTCATAATTCTGTGTATATACATCTGTGTATGTACAGCTGTTGATCTCCCCTGACAGTGGTGTGCTTTACAAGCAATGTGTAGAGTCGGGGTGTGACCCGTACGTAAGGTCCATAACATCTAAGTGAATGCACAGAACTCCTGAAACTGGGATCTTGCGCTCTTCATACAACACCTTCCTAGGAAAAGAATTATCAAAGTGTAATTAAACACCATATTTCTGGATTATCTTTAATTAGCACGGAGCTAAAGTACTGCACCTCCAGAGCTTTTGTTTGCTGTTCACTGATCACGTCACAACCAATCTTTAATAGTTTTCAGATGGAGCAATTATCTCCTGTTCTCCTGATTCTCTCCTCCTCGTGCCTTGCCAATTAGATCAAGCTCTTAGCCATGTTCAGTAATTTTGTCTGAAGTTGGCCTTGCAAATATTGATTCAAAAGAAAAAAAAGTTTCTACTAGGCAATGATTTTTTCCAGTGTCTTCAAGAAAATCCAAATCTAGTGATTCTCCTAATCATTGCAAACATGGAATCTGTTGCAGGCTGGATTTGAATCTGTTCTCCTCTTTCATTTAAGTGATTTGAATCAATGTTCTGTGATCTAAATGCCCTTCAATAGAAAGCAACTGCAGCTGCCTCTTGAGCTTGGAGTCTTGATCAAGTTTTTAGGAAAGGCTTTGTTCCCTTTGTTGACCTCTGCACTTTGCCTGTGCAGTGTTTTCATAGAGTTGCAAATGAATAGTGATCTTAACTTGTGAGTCGTGTGTGATGGCCAGGAATTTACTCAAATCTCAGGTAAATTTGGGAATACAGAGACATTTTTCTCTGGTGACACTAAAGCAGAGGATGCTGCTTTGGCTGGGAGTGCAATGAGGCCGAGCCTGTAGCAGAACAGCTGTGCTGTGATTTTTACTTACCATAGTCGTTTCTGCAATCGAACCAAAGCTGTTGATGAAAATGTTGCAGCTGACATTCACTGGTGGGCCTGCATGACAAATACAGATTGGAACAGCACTTCACCGTGTGCTTACGAGACAAAATATTTCCATTCTGCAATATTGAAGCCTGCTGTGGCCACAGTGGGGCTGAGAGGTGAGACTGGGAGTGCTGTCTGGACGACCCAGCTGAGCTTGCCTTGGAACAGACGCCAGTTTGACGTCAGACAGTGCTCTTGCTTCACCTCTGCTCCACTGTTTGAGTGTTTATATACCTCTCCTGTAAACTGTTTTGATGAAAATGAATAGATCACAGCCAGGCAGGACTGCTTTTTCGATATTTCAATGTTATTGTGTGGGCGCCACGCTCACCTTGAACATGATGGCATTGGGAAGAACCAAAAGACTACTGAAGGGCTCTGGTGTTTACAGCTTTATTTTTCTTCTTCTTTTTTTTTTTTTTTTGAGCCTCTGGATGTCTGGATTAGGTCCCTATGCTCCTTACAGACCTGGTGTGGGATTAAGCATAGGGATAAGCTGGTGCAGTGGAGCTAATATCCCATGTGGTAATTGTTATGTTTGCTGATGCTCGCAGCTGGATGGGAGATTGCCAGGATGTGCCAGCAGAAATTTTCTGGCTGTCCTTTTCTTTTGGGAGAAGGTAATGCCAGCTTTTGGGCCGTGCCTCTCAAGTTTTCTTTGTTTTTAGAATAAAGCTTTGCTTAACCTGTTCACGCTGGAAAGTTAAGGGGCCAGTTAAGGGATTTAAAAGATGAAAACACTGTGGTTAGAAAGGGATTGGGGGATATCAGTCCATTTGGTATTGGTATTAATGGATGCAAAGGCCTGGTGAGCCTGAGGTGGAAATCCTGCATTTGGACCTAGGAACACACAGAGCTGTGATGCACTGCAAAGCAGAAGAGCTGGAGAGTACCTTGAAACCAGAGCATTATTTTGCCTCTTGTGCCTGGAACACTGGTGATGTACCCACATGGCAGGATTTCTGTAGAGTTTCAACAAGGGGAGGGGTGAAGCAAAAAGGGTTCCTGCCCTGAGTGCTCCCTGGGGAGCTGCTCTGTGCATGGTGGGGAAAGCTGCCTTCATGTAGAGCAGAGGACACCCCAGGAATAGAAGTCCCCATTTAAGGCTGGGTGAATTAATCTTGCATTGTCCCTGTGATGTGCTTCAAGGAAGAAATAGATCTGTGGAAGTTGCAAGTGTGGATTTTTAGATTCTTCCATCCTTTACTGAGATGGTGTCTGCATCTCAAACGCTGCCTGATGGCTCTGCAGTGCTCGGGGAGTGATGCCTGCCTTCTGAGGCCACATCTGCAGTCTGGCAGCTGCTGTCAGGGGAATTACTTTTGGGGAGTGGGAGGGCAGTTTTATCAAGAAGTTTGTGCCCGTAATCAGTGCAAACTTCCTCCTGCATGGAAATGAATGGCAATCTTGGAGCTTGGTTTGCTCCTCTGTTTCCCTTCCCTCATCCCCTGCTTTGAGCTTGTTTAAAACTGTCCATTCTCTGTAGGACTGAGGCTGCAGCCATGTTACAGCAATGCTTTTCATGGCCTGGGATTTTCTTGATATGAGTCCCAGGCAATCTGAGCAGGTTTCTGTCTAACCAGCTCCTAGACAGTCCATTGCCAGCTCAGCAGCAGTTCCCAGGCTTGCAATCTGCTCAGCTCTTTCTCCAGATGTTTAAACACAAGCATGGGCTAAAATATCAGATACAAAATGGTGCCTGTTTCTTCTATCCCTCCTATCCAACTGGCCTGTGGCTCACAGGCCTGGTTTTAATGAGCTGGTGTAATACGGTTCTGGAGCTAATCAACTCTTCTGCTGGCGGCTTTTCCAGCAGCTGAAAGTGAACATCTGACCAGGATTTAGCACTTGTCGTATGCCTTCTCTAATGCTCAGGAGGAAGAGGTTGCTTCTCCACATGCAGCTTGTGAGCTATAGAAAGTCAGCATACATGTGGTTTCCCTTCCTAAAGGCCACAGCATGGAAAAAAAACCAACGAACTAACATCTTAAACCAATGCATATGCTTGCGCCTCTGATGTGCACAGAAGATTTTGGTCGTGCTCATCCTGATCCTTTGCTGGCATGCTTCGGTGAGTCTGACCATGGGCTGAGCTCAGCCCAGTGTACGGATATTAGGAAAATTTTTTTCTCAGGGAGAGTGGTGATGCACTGGCATGGGCTGCCCAGGGAAGAGATGGAGTCACTGTCCCTGGAGGTGTGTTTGAGAACTGTGGAGATGTGGCACTGAGAGATGTGGTCAGTGGGGTTGGGTTGGGGTAGGACTTCGTGATCTTAGTGGTCTTCTCAAGCCTTTTGATTCTATGGATCTGACTCCTTTCTTGGGGCTGTACAACTGAGCATCGTGCTTATTATGCTGCATTCACTGCAGGGTCAACTATTCCTCTGTTGTTTTTTGTTTTGTTTTTAACAGGTTTTTATTAGGCTCTAGAAGCTTCCCTGTCTGAAACTGAAACACACCCCCTGTGCAGTGGGATGTGGCTGTGGAGGCATCCACATTTCCAGCAGTGGGGTTTAGACTATTACAGCCCTTGTCCTTTGTCCCACAATCCCTTGGTCCAGCTCTGTCTCTGCCTGAGTCACAGACTTAGAATCGTAGAATCACCACAGTTGGAAAAGACCTCCAAGGTCATCCAGTCCAACCGTCTGTTTACCACCAATGTTTCCCCACTGAACCATGTCCCTTAGTACCACATCTAAATGATTTTTGAACACTCACAGCATCAGTGACTCCCCCACCTCCCCAGGCAGCCCATTCCAGTGTCTGCTCTTATGGTGAAGAAATTTTTCCTAACATCCAAGGTGAATCTCTCCTGGCACAACTTGAGACTGTTCCCTCTAGTCCTATTGCTAGGGAGAAGAGGCTGACCCCACCTCATCACAACCTCCTTTCAGATAGCTGTAGAGGGCTATAGGGTCTCCCCTGAGCCTTGTCTAGGACTTCATCCTCTATCTTAACAAGAAGCCTGGATGCTCTTTCCTTAGTTCTCAAAATGTTAATCCACAGCTAAATTCAGCCTTTACAGCACTTATGGAAAGCACAATCTATTTGTTAATCTTCCTCTCCCCAAAAATCAATCTGATAGGGATCTTTGGCTTAGATCTAAATGAAAATAATACCATTAAGATGCCTGTATGAGTTATTGATAGTTAATTTTAATGACATGCTTTGAGAGCTGCAACCCCAAGCTCTGTAAAACACCTCCTATATGTCCCATATAAATTGGAGCTTGATTTATGTGTAGGAGGCTAAGCCAGCAAAACTGCCCTGTAGGGAAGGCGTAGTTCACAGAAATAAAACTGAAATTAAATTATCTCAAATAAAATTGCAGTACAGATGCCTTCAGTGAGAAGATAATGTACACATTTCATTAAATATTAAAGTTTAATTTCTTTTGTATGTGTGCATATTTTAGTAATAGGATGGCTTTTGAAATATTTTTAACTCTCTGTTCCAGACAATGCTTTCTGTTGCCTGGTTGGTCACTAGGGCATGAGCTTCCCATCCTGCTTTGGGTTTGAAAGCTCAGGCTAGGGCTTATTGTTTGAAGCTGGATGGCAGGTGTTGTCACTATGATTAATGGTTCCTGGGAATCCTGTGTTAGCATGGCCAATGATTCCTCTGAAGGAGGAGGCTTTGGTGGTAAGAAAATGAAAGAAATGAGCATTGAGAGTGCTGTCCCTGAAATCTGGCTGAATTCCTCTGGAGTAGGTGGGAGGGGTTCCTTCTGGCTTCAGTAGGTGTCAGAAGGGGACATCATAGAAGGTGCTAGTTCTTCTCCTGACCTGCAAGAGGTTCCTCTCCCTGCTGGACACTGCTTGGCAGGATCCCTGGTCTCTTTCTGCACTGATATCTGAGTTCTTATTGCATTTAAAGTTGTTAAAAGATTGTTTTAATTCTGAGTGGAAATAAGGAGATACCTTTCCAAACATCCACAGGACATCAGTGTGTCAAATCTCATTATCATGCTTATTCCATATCAACATAAAAATACATCATGTTCCTTATTCAATTAATGAGGTATTCATGCAGTCTGCAGTCACAAAATGAAACAAATCCACAAAAGAAATGTTGTTTTGTTGTTGGGTTTGTTTGTGGGGTTTTTTTTTGCATACCTTTGAAATTTGGCCTGATCCTGGCATCGTATCCTGAAGTCCGTCCCATCAGCTTATCCAAGAAATCAGAAGGAGACATGGGCTTGGGGGAAGATCGTGCTGCTGCTTCAGCTTCTTTGGAGGCTGCCAGGCTGTGTGAATAGAAAGAGAGAGGAGACTTTAAGGAATATCCCATACTGGGTAGGGTTTAGGGTCCAGAAACAGAGCAGTCAGTATCTTACTCCTGTAGTGAGGCAGGATGGGTACCCAGATGGATTCCTAACGAGGCTGGTCTCTGCTGATTTGTTTGCCCAGCCCAAACATCTCTGAATAGAGAATCCCAGCTGCCACCAAAGTAGGAGAGAGATGATGAATGGAGAAAATCCTTTTGTGAGTTTAGGTACAGTTTCTTGGCGTGCCACTAAATTACAAATGTGAACTCTGGCACTGAGCTCCACAGGAAAAATACACTCTGAGATTAGCCTTAGGCAGCAATTACTGCTTAATTACACTGCAAATAGCAAGGAGCATATTTGTTACCCAGTCTAATTTTCCAAAGGCAAGTAGGATTGTAGCAATCTGGAATTTGAAGCAGAAATGAATATCGATTTATACAATTTCATAATGCTCCTGCGGAGCATTTGGGACCGTAAGGGGATGATAGGTGTGTTTGCCTCCTGTTTGGGTCAGTGTTTGCAGTTGGATACAGAAACAGCCTCTGGTATGGGAGTTGTACAGAATCTAATTCTGAAGCTGTGCTTATTTTGGGCAAAGGATGGAAGGGAACAAAGTCTTTTGGGAAGTTATGTGCCCTCTAGAGCAGAAAGAGAGGAGTAACTGATTGATCTCTAAAAGGCGAAAATCTTCCCCTCAAGAAGCCTGACGAAGGCTGCCCACGTGTCTTCAGACTATGTGGGGGTCTGCAGGACCTGCAAGGTGGTGATTTTGGCTTAGGAAGCCTCCTACACAGGAACAAGTGACCCTTGGTACTAGATGTCTGTCCTCCATTTTTCCAGGTTTGACTTCCAAGACAGGAATAGACAGCATTCCATTCCTTCCCTGCAGATATATGGCATCTATGCAAACGTAGATCTCTTCCCAGGCTGAAACTATGGTGTAAAATTACCAGATTATCAAACAAACAAATAAAACTCCAACTAAACAAACAACAACCAAATGAAGAAGTGACTTGCCAGGTGCTTAAGACAAGATTTGTCTCTGCTTGTTGGTTCGGATGCCTACTGCTGGCTGAAGCCTACAAGAAGTATTGCAGTGCACATATGTAGTAAGCCACAGAGAGCTGCTCTGTAGGAAAAACAGTTCATTGTTTCATCCTTTTCAGAGTTCCCAGTTCTTGAGATATTAAAGCTGTTTGGGAACTGCTGTGGCTGAGCAGCTGAGAGGCCTAAGCACGGTTGCAACAGGCACAGGGTATTAAGCTGCGTCATCTTACAGTCCTCTGGCAGCATGAGAGCATTGCTTTGGGAGATTTTGTTTTCTTTTTCACTAAGGAGACTGAGGAAGTCAGACCCACTGCTTCTCAGTAGCATAGTGCTAAGTACTGGCATGAGATCCACCAGAAGAATTTGGAGATGGTTTCCATGTATGGCATTGATATGACTCAGCTCTCAGACCTGTTGGTACAGTGCCAAAGAGCTTAGGCTCAGGGCAAGGATATTAGGGCTAGGGTGAGCCTTGACAAGAGCATTTTGAACCAGCAAGTTCTAAATCAGGAACCAGTAATGGTATGTGTTGCATTGACTCTCTTTTCCAGTATTAGCAGGTGATGACTTGCCAACCCACAAATGCAGGCTGACTTCTTGCAAGCAGCTGATGTGTTAGGGTTCTCTGACTTTCTACCCTTTTCACTATTCTCTGCTACAAAGGGAGATAAATTCCAGACAATTTTCAGTGAGACTCTGAAGCTAGGATGTCGTTTACTCTCGTGTCTTCACAAACTTGTGTAGTCCCAAACTGAACCTTGTCTGAACTTAGCTCCTGCACTCATGCTGGGAGTTGATGTGACAAAGAGGGTAGCTAGCTTTTACTATAGCTATGTGATGTTTCTTGTCCCTGCTTCTGCTTTAAAGGCTGATGCAAAGCCCAAGTAGTGCATTCCAGGGATAAATGGGTGACTGATTATTTTATTTTTATTTAAATATATATATTTATTTGGAAGAAGGAAAACAATCTGATGCAATTGATTTGCAAACATATAGGAGGAAAGCTGGGAGTGGGAGGACGATCAATACCAGGCTTGAATGCTGCATTCCAATAGAGTGCCTGCATGGCAATGAGTCCAGAGAAAAGATTTCAATTAAGCAGCAAATGACTCGGTAACCAAAGAGTCCCGCCACTTCAGCAGCAAGATGCCAGATAGTGCAATACGCTGATTTCTTCTCATTAACTCTAGGCTAGAGGAATGATGGAAGTGGAAAAATGGGGATGGGGAGCAGAAAGAGACAATACAGATCTAATAACCTTTAAGTGCAAAAAGATAATTAAAACCTGCAATTTGCCTGGCACTTGTTTAAAAAAAAAAAAAAAAAAAAAAAAAGGTGAGATGAGATGGAAAAGCATAGAAATGGGTGTTCAGCTCTCCTGTAAAAATCAGTGTGAGAGCCCATGCTGGATGTGTTGATGCTGCTTCCAATGAGCAATGCTGGTACTTCTTGGGTGCCATTTTCTGATTCTTTCTGCAAGCTGCAGGTAAAATTAATTTCACAAGTTCCTTTACTGCGTAGAAATATATGTCTAATAAATTAGATGCCTGGGTGAGGATTGCTCTCTCATACCCTCACTGCTTTTTGCAGCTTTGTGCCCACCCTCAAGAGCAGTCTCTGGGAGCACCACTGGAGATGTGCTGGAACTGCTAGGAATGGCTTCACGTCTCCTGGTGTGTGGTTTAGGAGCTCTGTTGACTTGTGTGTGTTGTTCCAGGGTGACCTAGGAATGATAATCCTGAGTTTTGTCCGGTTTGTATTTAATTACTTAATGTTTACTAGGGGTAACAACTTCCCCTCAGACTTGACCAAAAAAAAAAAAAAAGGATGAGGAAATAACAAAACAGTTTGAGCAGCAGGTAGGTGCATCTATGTTCTAGGTTAACAATAATGATATAAAGCAGAGAGGCTGGCCCACCCCACCATGATTTGTAGGGATGAGATGTACCTAACATAGCCCTGAAACTTTCACTCTGGCTGTATTAGTTGAGATTTACAGCTTTGCTGTGACAGCACAGCTCAGACTGCACCCAAAAAGCCTTCAGTTTCTCTCCTCCAGCTCTGTCCTGGCTCCGTGCTCTCCTGGGAGCTTTCTGGGATTTTTTCCTTCTGTTAGTTGTGTAGAAGTGCCCTTGGAAGTCCCACAGGGCTGCTCATCTCCTGACCCGAGCGCGATGAGGAGATGGAAATCTCAGTGATGAGAAAATTACTGATGATGAAAGAGAACTGGGACTTTAGGATGGCTTGTTGTGTTCAGAGAGGAAAACATATTCTCCACATAAACAAAAAGAGGCAAAATGGAGTGAAAACACAGAGGAAGAAGCTTGCATTGGTGCAGGAGTGTTGCCTGAGCTGAATGTCTTGGTGCATTTTATCAGCAGCCAGGCAGCAGATAATCTTATTTACAGTGGTGCAATCCCTAGTGGGTCTGGCTGAGGCACTGCCATCATGCAATCACCACAGTAACAACAGAAAGGATTGCATTGCGGGAAATAGGAGCAGGCATGATGTCTGTGGTGTGAGCGTGGGTGCACAAGCCCCCAGGAGCTCTGCCCACCAGCATGCACGTGAGGGTGGAAGCTGGTGGTTGTGCCACTGAGCTGCACAGGATGTTGTAGAATTGCATTCCTTAAATTGGAGCAGTCAAGCTCTGCAGGAAACCTGTTACTGGTTTCTCCCAGCCTATGCAAGCACTGTTTGCTTTGTCTCCCTATGTTATTGTTTCAGCTAAACAGACAAAATATTCTTATAAACAGATATTTGGGCTTAGGAGGTGGGCCTGCTGCAGTCTGGTGTGTCAATTTGCTCAGCTCCCAGCTCCCCAGTTGGCTGTTTGCTTCTTTCCCCCCAACATTTGTATGTCCCTCGTGAAATATATATATTTTTTAATTTATTTAAACTATGCTTGTGGACGCCCATCTAATTAACTCTGACATCACACACTGCCCTGTTCTGGTTGAATGCTGATACTGAGAGCTGTCCTTTTTTTTTTTTTTTTTTCTTCTTCTGCAAAGAGAAGAGACCAAAGAATTTAATTAGCACAGGGCCTCTATTCCCCTTGTCAAATAATTTAATTGTTAATCTTTAATTCTGGGGGAGGAGGTGTGGAGGGAATCACAAACCATCTGGTCTGTGGCTCAGGACACCAGTACTGGTGTCTCCCCTCTCCCAGGATGAGGGGGGTTCATTATGATGAGGATGAGGCAGTCCCTATCCTGGGCATCAAAGAAGAAAAAGAGTGGGATGGATGGGCTGCACCAGTGGTGGCCACACTGTGTACTGGGAGGGTAAAACAGAGCACCCATCTGCTGTTGTGCCACGTGCTGTTGGTAGTGCATCTTTTCTTCTCTTTTTTGTTTTTTGTCCACTTTACATGCGAACAGTGTCACCCCTCTGTAAGATGAAGTAGCCGAGTTGGGCCAGCTAAGCTCCTGATGGAAACTGATCTCTTGGGATTTTAATTCAAAGCAATTTCCTCCTGTGCTTCAGTTGATGCTACCTGCTGGATCTGAGTGCTCTCAGCAGTGCAGCTGAAGCTGGGGAGAGGTGGAGGAGCAGTCCCCCAGTACCCTGTGGAGCAGAGGTGGAAAGGCAGAAAGATGTTGATGATGCAGTTTGGATGCGTTTGGTCTTGCAAAGAGAACTCGGGGTAGTCCTGATGACACGTGGAAGTAGTGGGTGCTCAGATCGGGTGCTGCAGAGGGGGACAACAACTTCCACCTGCATCACGGCCCAGGAACTCAGCGGTTTTATTGACTCTGGCAGGCGCTGCGGAGAGGCACAGCCGCAAGGAGAACGTCAGGCGGTTGGGCACAGCAATGCGGTGCCTTGTCCGTGATTAACTAGCGAGAGCTGCCGTACCCATGGCAACTCTCCCGTGGGAAGGGGCTTTGCGGGAACTCGGTGAGGCCAGGCACCAGCACGACCACCAGCGCTTCCCATCCCACTCTGCTCCCTTGGGCTTCCCAAGCTGTCTCCCCACCCCTGAGACCTCTTAGGCCACAGAAGCTGGAGCCCAGCACAGCCCAACCTGTGTTCTGCTTGCCTCTGGGGCTGCTTATCTTGTCCTCAGCAGCTGGAGGGAGTGGGGAAGGACAGACAGAGAGAGGAGAGCTTTCCCGGCAAGGGGTGGAAGGGGCTGCCCTAAACCCTGCACCCAGACTGCTATTTCTGACTGCACGTCGACACGTTATCTTGAGGGAAATGCTGCCAGACAGCGGCCTGGGAGTGCTTGCCAGAGACTGCAAGCTGACTTTTTAAAAATAATTAGATTTACTATCGAAATGAATAGCACAATCAATATTGATATACAATTCAATTAAAAAGGATGAATCTCATTTTCTGCATGTTTTTCTCTGTCACGTTGCCTCTGAATTTCTGGTCTGCAGTGCTAGAGGTGGGCAGGGATGGAAGGAGAGGAGGTGTGGGGGGGAGAAATGAGCCCTGGTGCTGGGTTTTGGTGTGATGTGGTGCAGAGCTGAAGGAGCTCTGAGCACTACAGATGTGCTAATTGCAACCCATGTGGCCATGTTCAGCTGCTGGAAGTTAGAGCCATGTAGTACAGATGTGGGATGTGCTGCAGGGATTGAGGGGGGGAAAGAGCTGGGATTTTATTTATTTTGGGGGGGAAAAGGGTGACTGCTATTTGAGAATCTCTTTGCAATAGGAGCACAGAACAGACTTGGACCTTAGGGCAGGACAGGAAGATGCTAGTGTACAGTGAGACTGGTGAGATATGGAATTTGAGAACATAGGAGGAGAGATTTCACCCTGAAAAAGAAAGGGGCAGTAAGCTCTGCAGTGATCTATTCAGTTAGTACTGTTTACTTAATATTATTTTTCACTGGGAAAAGAAGGAAGCAGGAAAGAGAAAGAAAGCTTGTAAAATATTGCTGTCTCTGTCCTGGGTGGATGTACTTGGTTGCTGTGAGCTGTTTAAACCAATTCCAGCTTTTGCACCAGAAGTAGCTGCATTGCAGTAGCCGCAGGATGCAATCAGTTAAAGTTTTGTGAGTGTTTTGGGATCCTCTGGGTTAAGGGTCCCACACACTATTTTACCACTTGTCTCTGTGGCTGTACAGAAGCAGAGGAGCTGGGAGACACTTTTCCACAGCCTTTGACAAATTAACCCTTGACGATCATTCCCAGCCAAGGGAATCTGCAACAACTTTAGTGGAGTCAGAGAATCTTTGTCAGACTGCAGCATTCATATGTCTCCATATCCTACTGCTTCTTTCCTGCAGCCCATGGCTCCTACCCCATATGGCAAAACATCCTGTCTAGAGCTATAAAGCATCCCAATTACACTGATTAACTCTATGGAAAGACACCAGCACTTGGAACAATTGCTGACGCTGCCTGGACAGAGCAATAATAATGAAAAATAATAAATGACTATGCAACCAGCTAGGGGGCAAAAGAAAACTGTGCTCTAGACAGTTGGGGTGGAATGAGCTTGGTGAGACCGAACATTTGCATGGGAATGAAGTTCAGTTGCATGCAAGATCCCTGCTCTTCTAAGGACTGCTGTTCAAACTCTCTTGTGCTCAATTCCTTCCATGTGTCACAGAGCATCTGCCCCTGCACCCTTCCAGCACTGCTTACCCTGCTATCTCCTGGTTTCCAGACATGCCACGAGGTGTCATCAGGGAAGGTTCCTTCAGCCTTTGATTTATTACAGATATATCTTTCAGTGGCTAGTATTTCAAGCTAAGCCCATTTTCTTTATACTGCTTTATGGAGGTGTGGGTATTTTCTTTCTTTTTTTTTTCCCCTCCTTCTCTCTTCCCTCTCCCTCAAGGAGTACATTAAATTCATCGTTTTGAAACCAGAGACATCTCTCTGGTGACACTCTCAACGAAAATCTCTTCCAGAAGAGAGCGTATCTCTTAGAGCACAAGTACCGAGTTTCTGGAAATGTATAAACCTAAAACACTGAAGACAGGTTTGAAAATATAACTCATAAAGAGTGGAGGATCACAAATCAATGCTCTGATTTTAACAATGCAAAATAAACCTGGAAAACAACAACACTGAATTTTGCGTGTGCGTATACTGAAGAGTTTTAAAAAAAGACCTTTAATTGCAGTTTCATAAAAAAACAAAGGAAAAAAGACTCTGTGAAGACAAAAGCATGTGTCTAGCCTCATACGCACTGAATATTCTCTTTAAAGTCAAGGGAACTAATCAGAAGTATAAAGCTATGCATAAGCCACCATCCTGAATGTGGTAAATAAAGGAGAGAAGTGTCTTTGCAAGAAAAGCTTTCACATTCTAGGTGGTAATTCTCACTTCGTTGATGTGTTCTTGATGTAACGTTCGGATGGAGAGCTGCAGTGGGAACCTCTATTGACGTCAGAAGGTTTTTAGATCACAGACCAGATGAGTGTCAGAGAACTACGAGAAGTCGTGGATGCTCTTCTATCTATAGCTCTGCAGTCGTGCTATCAGTCGCGTTTTCATCAGTTCAAATACTTTGCTACGGCAGCTTGTTAAAAATTAGTTTTAGTTTAAGGATTTGTGCTGCTTCTTATGAGCGAGTGAGAATGTTGCAAGTGTCTTTTTCATTTATAATAAATTGGAGGTGGTATGAATAGAACTCTATATAAAGGGATTTAACATCCCATGCTGAGTGTTGGGGGGCTGTATTTTCTGAAACTTTATTACAGATCTTTTGCAGAGGAAACCTAAACTTACACATGACCTACCTACAAAGCTGCGTGCACTGCAGTACAGCTTAGGTTCTCTGAATCTTCTATTGTATAAGATGTGTGAGAAGAGAACTTGTTTTGTCACTTTCTGATATAATTAATTGTTGTTGTATCCAAAAACACTAGGCAAAGTGTGGTTTGATTGGCATAGCTTTGGCTACACATACAGGAAGCAAATGCTGTACCTTGTAAGGACATTGGGAGATAAACTTTCCCTCTATGCCATCTTTGATTTTTGGTGTAATTTATCAGCTTATTCATGATCTATGATGAAATGTAACTTCAGGAACAAACAGCTAAGCTCTGGGACTCCAGCCCAGGGGGGGTCTTCTTCCTTTCTGGCCACCCTCTGTCTGTGTTCTTCACCTCCCTGACCAAAAAAGCCTACATTTCTAGTCCTGGCAGTGCTTCAGGGCCCACATGGGTGCAAGAGAACAAGCCATATTTGATGGGGTTTGTACTTTGTCAGCAGCTGATTTCTGAACACACGGCCCTGTGTCATGGTGTGATGGATGGGGAGGGAAGCTGGAGAACGCTTGTGATTCACAGCTGCATGGGGCAGCAGAAGGGGTGGGGTGCATGTATTTTGATTTGCATATCAGATCTTGGGAGCTCTGCTGCAGGAAAATTATCTCTGTGTGTGGGGGGTGTGCCGGGAACAGTTGTCCAGCTCAGCAGTATTTCTACCAGGGGAAAGCAGTGGGAATCAACAGAGAGACAAGATTATAAAGATAACCCATGAAAAGTCCACAGTTTCTTGTCCACAGTCTTTCTTTGCAATTCTTTCTAGATAAGACAAAGCTGTCTCACCTTGGAATTCAGAGCATCTTACTTTCCTGCTTCCAGCTGCAGTAATTAATGTGTACGTTGCACAGATCTTACTGTGTTGGCTAGATTTCTACCCATCATACATAAGGGTTCTTGGCACCAAAGAGGATATTTAGAGCTAAGAATTGTTTTAAACACTGCTGATAGCAGCTGACTTTTATGTGCCTTCAGGTTTATACCTCCTCAGTAAGTGAGGGGAGGAGGTGCTTGCACTCCTTGGGGCTTTGCACAAAGCACCTCTTTACCCATACCATCCAAAATGAAACAAAACAAAACAAACAAACAAACAAAAAAACCCACAAAGAAACTTCCAAAGGAAATGGAGTAAAGAGTGATGGATTCCATTGGATTTCCTGTCCCCTTTCTGGCTCACTGATTTCACTGCTGAAATAGACGCATGTGATAGCAGTGCGATCCACCATTGATCACAACTATTACACATTGATTTGTGTGTTTGTTTGCTTCAGCCTTGCCTAGGCTGGGAGATGGGACCTGCATTTTGGGTACGTGGTCGGAGGGCAGGCGTGCTGGGAGCTGCTGTGGGCGTTCAGCTGAAGGCAGCACAGGCAATGATTGATTGCACTGCAAGCAATGCTGTTCTGTGCATGCGGCACTCCTTGTCTTGGCAACCTCTTAGAGGCTTTCCCCACCTTTTTGCCCACCCTACAATGAGGCACTGATAAAAACAACAGAGTTCCTTGGCTGTCTGCTAAGGCATTTGTTTTCTTTTTTTCCTTTTCCTTTTTTTTTTCTTCCACTAGCGAGCTGTGAGCCACAGTGAAAGGATGGTAAAGGGAAAAAGCAAAAGGACAGCAGGTGCAGAACACTTTTGTTTTCCTCCTCCCTCTCAAAATCATGGGGTTTGTTAAATTAAGATTTCTCCAGTTTTTCTCAGCTAGTACTTAAATCCAACAGAGATGTATTTACAGAATGCCAACTGTGTCTATGTAGCAGCCAGATGTGGTGCAGTCCCCAAATCAGCAGCTTACCATGGTGCATTATATGGATGAAATAATTGTCTGCATAATGGGGTGTGCTCAGCACGTGTAAATGATGGGTGCATCTGTCTCCATCTATTTCTGTTCTCTGTGAGATTTTTCTGTGCTTTGGCCCTATTGAGAAGCATAAACACTACGTTTCTCTTCATTTTATTTGGAGCAATAGTCTCCTGAAGTATCTGTAGAGATTTAGTAGCAGCTGGGATGTGTATATCTAATCTGTAGCACCGCTGGGATTGAAGCACACAGACCTCCAAGACCAGATCAGCTAGAGCAAAGAGGCAGCTTCCCAAGAGGTTATGGGGGCTAAATTATTTTGTACCATGCAGTTATCATAGCTGAGCTAATAATGAAAATCTTTTCCCCTCAAGGGAAATGCCCTCTGTTGTCTGGCTTCATAAATGCAAATGTAAATTGTTTGGAAAATTTGGGGAAAGGAAGAGGAGGGGATAGGTGAATCCTTTCTTGCTGCTTTGTGGGAGAAGTGACCTGCTGAATTAGCAGTATTTGAGTGCAATGGAAAAGTTGCTCTTTTCTGAGCTGTACAAGTAAATCTAGAAGGCAGCAGCAAGGCAGTGTCCTGATGAAATCTCTCTGCTCATGGCTGCTAATGATCCTTCCTGTGCCTCACATCAGAGCACCTTTCACTGCTTTCTTTGGGCTCCATTTATCCCAAGACCACCAGTGTTGGCAGTTTTCCCTCTCCCTCCAAAATGAGGTTCTCAGTAGCATTTGGATTTTTTTTTTTCTGTCAAAGCTGGTGAACCAAAACATGGTGGAGAGGATTTGGAGAAATCATTATCTTTTTCTTAGGGTGTCTTATGTCAGAACATAATGAACCATTTTTCTCAAAAGGTAGTGTGGAGTGCACAAGTGTAACCATACTCTTCATAAGAATAGAAATCATTCTGCCTTTGCTGATAGGCAAAGGTCAATATGCAAGACAATAGCCAACCAAAAGGGTAATTTACTGAAAATAGAGATGTCCTGATATAATGTGCCACAACATCAAGAGCTGATACAGACAAATAAAATAATCTGGTAGTGCCTTTTGATTTCTATCTACCTTAACACTAGTCATTCCAGCATTCTCAGAGAAACTCTGCAGTTAAAGAAAATGAGCAAGTGAAACTCTGTGAATGGACTTATGTCATTTGCCATACTTAGGCGCTGTGTTTGTGATTTAGATTTTGTGATTTTAAAGCATGATTTCTTTCTTAAAACCTTTGTAGTTCATCTGTAACTAGACAGCATTTATATTCATTAGGTGGTCTGACATCTTGTTCTTAATACTGAAATTTGGAGAGCCTTTTTAACCTGCATATTCAAATGAAACGAGAACAGACTTCTCTGCTGGTTTCCTATCACAGATGAATGATCATTGGTCAGTGTTGGGATAAAAAAGTAATTTAATTCTGGACACTGATTAACATCCTAATTTGGATGCTGGAGTCCTTTTCTGCTCAGATTATCTTCTAAGAATGAAATTCATCTCACTAATGGAAGTGGTTGCTCAAGAACAGGAGAATTGCAGCATGCTGCTTCTTAAAGTGCTTTCCTTTATGTCTTGAGTCACTTGGCGGGTAGCAGAATGAAGGTGTTAGCCTTTAGTCTCTGCTATCAAATCTGAGACACTTGAAAGTGTCGAAGGACCTTTACTGACTTGCTTCATACAAGCAAGCTGTCCCCTACATTTATTTCATGAGAGGAGTAAGAGGAGGGCCAAAATTGCATGGCCGAAGCCTTGTTCTTGAAGGAATTCCTTACAGAATGTTCATAGGATGGAATGCTCCAATGTGTACTTTTCGCTCTACCTATAGATTTCTTTCCAGAAGCAGCTTCCATCATTTGAAGAGTAAATTTATGTTCTGCCAGTGAGACTCTTTGCAGTGCTCAGCAGGAGTAGGAGTGGACAGCTAGTCCACATTATCTAAATTCTGCACCGCACCAGTGCCCCACAGTTGTAGGATATTTTGTTAATGCATGTGAGACAGCAGCTTTCTTTGGTGATACTTTTGCTAATCACCTTGGTTATCTACTGGCCTCCTACTCATTCTGTCTAATGTAAACGTTTCTGTTCACACGTGTGGAGTCTTTCTTTTGTGCTGAGAGTAGGACTTGGGTTCTTTAAGCCAGCTGATTAGAAAGAAAAATTAAGACCAGACTGCAAGTTAGAAAATATTTTATGTATTTTAATTAGTCTTACTTGCCTAAATTGTAAGTGAATGTCTATGGAAGGATGGAAGTGTGTATAAAATCCCTGCAGAAGGCAGAGTCCCAAATATTTCGTACCTATTGTGAGATGACAACAAATTAATCTTCCTTTCTTGAATGATTCATAAGATCTTCTAGGTGGAATTGTCTACCTCTTTGTTTTTTCCAGCACTGAATAGGTAACTGTTTTAGTGGAGTCTATGATGGAGCTATCACAGGTTGCAGATCTAAGAAGCTAAAGAGTATCCTTAGAGCTGCCTAGTCTAAAGTTCTGCTAAATCATTTTTATTTCATGGAGGAGCTGACAGGCTCAGAGTAGAGGCACAACAGGTCAAAAGCACATCTTCTAGGAGATTTTAGCGTGAGTAAACTGCTCTTTAGTTACCAACAATATTTGTTACGTTGCTTAGCTTGCAGTACTGTCAGTTTCTGGTTAATGTTTCATTCACAGATATTTCTGCAATGCTATCTAACACTGCGGAGGTTTAACAGTAGGTTTGGAAAGGCATACACTTACTGCCCTTTTCCTTCTCCTGCTTTCCATTTTGCTGCATTTTCAAGGAGCTGAAATCAGGAGATCTCAAATTACCTATTTTACTTGAAAGTCTATTTTGTGAAAAGCAAAATGGTGTCTTTTTTTTCCTTCTAAAGTCAAGAACAGTATCACAATAGTATCTTCTTTTAAAAGCTGAAATTGAAGAGCTCTGTTACTGACCAAAGGGAATAGGAAAAGGCGAGTAGTGCAATCCAATAGTGTCTGAGCCTATGAATCACTCCTGCTAGCTGATAGATCCCTGTTCAGAGGGAGCTAACTCATTTTGGTTTGATGAAGGTCATGCTTCTGGTTCCTGACATACAGAAGAGTGATAAGGGTAAGAATGAGACACAAACCACTTCAGAGCCTTGCAGGACAATGTCCTCTTGAGTGAAGTGCAAATTCTAGGCTATCTTTTAACTTCCAGTCCTCAGACTTCTGCAGCAATGTTTCTGGATCACAACAGCCATTAGAAGTCTATCATAGAGCTGAAAGTCCAAGCAAAATCATCACAGGGCATGGACAGTGTTTGCTCTACATGAAGAAATTCCCAACTGAACTGGGGTACAAAGATGTAGTGTACGTACTTAGACTTAGGGAGAATTTCCACAGATAAAAGGAAGGCATACAGAAGAACCTGTGTAAATATTGTCCAATCCATTATGATTTTAAAGAAATAGCATTTTGTCTTCCAGAGATGTGTAAGGAAGAATTGATAAAGCAGTCTGACTGTCAGAAGACCCATTTCTCCTCCCACTCCAACCCAGCTTCCATCCCATTCTCTACCCAGGTCCTCTGTAAATCTCTTAGTCATAGCTAAGTGGCTGCAGTCTGGGGAGACAGGTAGCAAAAGGGGAAATGTTCTCCATAAAGGAAGGCATGTTGGAATAAGCTGCTTATGGCAAATTCCTTCTAAAACACCCCGGCTATAGCAGAAACAAATATTACATTGGCAATACCATAATGTTTGCAGTCACACACCAGCTGTTACTCTTTCCCACGGGGTCTTGTTTTTTAAAAGGCTGGCAAAGGACACTTTTGTTAAGCAACAGATCTGAAGACCTAGTCCTGCTTCTTGTATTGTCTGTATTACATTTTCCTTTGTGACTTTGGATTTTTCTTTTATTATTTTTGTAGTGCATGTACTAGCACGGATTTTCTTTCCAGAATATTTTCAACAGGCTGGCAATGAAGTGTGATACACTCTGTAATTTAAAGCAACGTATACTTCTATTATAGATTATCGGTTTGTCAGCTTGTCTGTGTGGTGTTGGTTGGTTGGTTTTGTTGGGTTTTTTTTACATTATGCATGACTGAATGCTTGAGTAATTGGCGCACAAGTTTATGAATGACTATTAGTGAATAAACTTCTCTTACTGAAACTGAAATTAGCAAAGCTATTCCCAGTCTAGAAAGGCTGGTAGACATTTGGCCTGCAATTAATGGAAGGCATAAAATCAAGGAGGGTGCAGGGTGGGAAGAGAAGCATTGTTTAGAGCCAGTTTCAAGCAGGAATTGTTGAATCAGATCTCGTTTGGAAAATGATTGCAATACAGAGAACAATTTGGTTTCATAACTTCCTGCAATTAAATGCTTTCAGATTTTCTTAAATACTTATTTCAAGAATACTTGACTTGATACTGCATACCTTTGATAATCAAAGAGTGCTTCATTTTGCATACCTTTTGTATGTAATATCACATAATCAAATGCAGACCATATGCATACATTTATGCATATACATGATTTATAACAGTGTAAACATTTACATTAGAACCTGAATGTCCTGTTTTACTGAGGTTTTGAAAGTCTGGAGCCTCAACTGATGAACTGAGTATCTGTAGGTACTCAGATGCGTAGTGTGATGAATAACAGTGTGCATCATAGAACAGGATTGGCGAGACAGCTGTGTACCAATTTCACTTGTTCAGGTGATTCAAGGGAAGTATGGCTTTAATATTACAGCCATAGGAAACCCAAGCCTGGAAATGCACTCTTTTCTTCCGTCTCCACTTCCTCCCTCTTTTGTCTTCTAGCTTTTCTGGAGAGCATTCCAGAGTACTTGTGCTGATTAACCTTGCTTTTTATCTCTGCTTCATTGTTGTATGTTAATCAAGAGTTTTTATTGTGCATAGCTATGCGTCTTCTTATTTCACCACACTATGTTTTGTAGTGCTGCTTATACACTTGTGACTACATAACACAGGAAAGAATGGCTCTGAAATACTCAGTGCTGTGCACTGCTTTTCCGATATCCCCAATAATAAATGACATGAGGAGGTATAAGTGAATATACCTTCACTTACTTCCAGAACTTCTTTCTTGGTTCAACAGATAGATTTTGTTAAGGGATTTGAATGCACGCTGTCTTTGATTTTCTATGGAATTATGAAGAGATATCCCAATTTCTACCTGTGGAAACACTTTAGTGTTCTTAAAGAAATGGAGCACTAGCTAGAAAGCTCTGTCCAGTGTCAGGAGGAATGATACTGTTATCTGTTGAATAAGAAGTATTACCCCAGTGCTATATACACAAATAATGTCTCTTCTTGCCCTTTTACAACTGCAAGATGAGACTAAGAAAAAAGTTAGAAATGCAGAAGCAAGAGTCATGTAACTGAAACGGAATCTAAGAGTAGTTCAGATCATGAAAGCTTTTTTTTTTAGTTGCATGTATCTGGCACCTATCACTTGCTATACAGCAGGCTGCACCATCCATGCAGATGGGAAGAGTTTTCTCCCTTCCAGTATCTTCCCTTATCTGTTGAATAAAAGCATTGCAAGGAGAGCAGGAGTGGAAACAATTCCTGAAGGGTAAAACAGCTCCTTCTGCTACCTTACTCCTTATGTGAGTAATGGAATGCATCTAAAACAAAGTCAAAATACAGCTACTCAGTAATAGATATCATTGCAAAAAACCTCCCGTTGACCTCTCTGGCTTTTGATTAGTTTCTGCATGTGAAAGTGCTCAAAAACAACGTGAAAGAAAAACAAAGTAGAGGAAGGAAGGAGATTTTTTCTTTGCTTTCAGTAACTGTAGGCAGAGCAAGCTGACGCAATAGGGTGAGCTCCCCTTGAAAGGGAAGCCCACGATATCTCAAGGTATCAGAGCTGAGGAGCAAAAGCATCCCACGGAACTCACCTGAACCCGCAATCTTAGGATGGGGAAGGGGTGAGGTGGGGATATTTACCCGGGCAAATTCAAGTGCAGCATTCCCATCCACCACTAGTTGTCACTTTGCAACCAGCCGGGGTTGGTGTTTTCAGCACTGCGGTTAGCGAGATTGCGGTGCTAATTAAACAGAGAAACTCGCAAAGCTACGGAAAGTCCCGAACTCGAGGAGGTGCGATAGCTAATCTCGGGGAACAGAGAGGGGAGGAAAAGACAACTCGAGAATGGCGTAACGCTTCTGTCTTAAGGCCGAAACCGTGCTGGGGTGCGTGCCCCAGCCTCGAGGTGGGCACTTAAGTCCAGCCCGGTGTGCACACACTCCTCCCGCAAAGCCGAGCCTTACCTGAAGAAAACGATCGTCTCCCACACGTAGACTCCGAGCGCGTTGACGTTGCACATTTTTCCAGCTCCCACTGAGATGTTTATTTTGTACTCCGCGAGGGGTGGGCCGGTGGGGTTGGCCAATAAAGTAGCCCGGCACTTGGGGAGAATTGCTGAGGGATGCGAGCCACCCCTCCCGAGACGGGCTGGGCCGGGGGGCAAGGCCGGGGCGGCTCCCTCAGCACCCCGCACAGCAGCAGAGACAGCGGCCCCGCTCAGCACCGAGGACAGCGTCCGGCAGGAGCGCGGCTCAGCACCCCGGACAGCGGCGGCGATCGGCGCTCCGCGGCCGCCTGCGGATCGGCCGGCGGCTCCGTTCCGCTCCGCTCCTCTCCGCTCCGGCGCTGCCTTGGCTTAGCTTGGCCCGCCTCTCCGCTGTGCCCCGCCACTGCAGTGCTGCTCGGGGCCGGAGGACCAGGCTTCCCGCGCTGAGGTCTCCCTTCAGCGGGATTTCGCTCCGGACATCAGGCTGGCGAGTGGGAGGGATGCAGGGGGTGTAGATTTGCCATCGGGGTGGTGGGGTTGGGTGGGAGGGGGGGCGACCCTCGATAGCCAGGGGTTTTAATCTCTGCTGCTAGCCGGGGTGTCTTCCTAATTAAATCCACAGGAATTTGTCAGTGTGAAGCCGTGCTGCAGTCCCGGTCGTGTTGCTTTCCTGCTCGCTGTTTGGCTGCTGTTGATTCCAGCTTCCTGGGTTATTTTCCTCCCGAATAAGTTATTGCTGCTGTAGGGAAGATGTCCCATTGCTCAGGGCTAGAGTGGAGGGGAGTGAAGGGGAAGTTTCTTGGGAAGCACTCCCATTGCGATCAGAAAGGAAGTGGCTCAGTGTCCTCCTAATGCATTTCATTTCCCCTCTGCCCTCTCTCCCCTCCTAGGGCTTGCCAGATCTTGGGAGTTTCTTGCTGCATTAATTTACTAAACTAAAAAAAAAAAAAAAGAAAAAAGAAAAAGGGGTGGTGGTGGAGAAGAGGCAAACCAGAAAGGAGGGGGTAACTCAGCCTCTCCACTATCCCAAGGCCCTCCTCTTAGCTGTGCTCATTGGTCTCAGGGTTGAAAAAACTACTCTACGATGTGGTTGGATAAACGCATGTTGTTCAGCAGAGGATGTTAACCTTTAAAGCGCTGATAAGTTTTGTTTTATTTCCATTTTTTTAACTCAAATCACTGTCTTTTTAAGAAGTCTCTGAAATCATCTCCCTTGACATGGCAAGCATAACGTGCCTTAAGTCTCCATCTCGTGGAAGATCTACTTGAGTAGCAGTTGCTATGTGTTGCTGTTGGCTTGTAAGGATCATCTCTGTTGTTTCTCTTTTTTTTTTTTTTTTCCTTTTTCCTTGTCTCTTTTTTTTTTCTTCTCGCATGTCGTTTTTCAAAGAGGTTTGGCAAACACCAGAGCTGTCAAGGCTGGGGCAGGTAAGGAGCATTTAGCAGTTTCATATCAAAGCTCTGGTACCCTGGGCTCCTGCTGTGCTCTCAGGGTGCTCAGTGTGGTTGTTCGGGAGGGAGGAATGGGCTCCTTAGACTTAATGTAAGGCACCAACTCTGCTCTGCTTCTCATTTATTTCTCAATATTTAAATAAAAACTTAGCTCTCCTACATCACATAGGATATTTTTTCCGTTCTGTTTTTGTTTTTTCTTTTTTTCTCATAGCATAAGGAGATTTTTCTTCTTTGAGTTCTACTTTGTCCTGCGCTTTGTAAAACTCCAAGTGGAAAAGAAAGAGTCACTTTTAACCCCTTTATAGCCTTTTATTTTCTCTTTTTTCCAGTGTGTTCAAAGAATTGTTCCATCCTCAAGGTGGGGTGGGGGTGTGTGAAATGGACTGCTTGCTTCACCAGTACTGTAACCCCCCAGGCTACTACCCAAGTCTCTCCTCTCAAATCGTATCACAAAGGATGTTATTCAATGCCAAAATTAACCTGATGTTTTTGATCTCCTGTTTCTATTTGTTTTAAGCCGGTATGTTTGCTCAGCCAAACAGACAAAAATATCCCCTGGGTTGTCATTCAAAAGAGAAGGGGAAGAAAAGAATCTGCTTGGCTCCTATTCAATGAAGAGAAGGAGCTTAATCTGATTTACTACAGCTACTGGGTCTCAGTGTCTAGCTAGATTAATAACAGGCTCTGATTTCAGTTCATGGTTACTCCTGGGGAAATGGTTCTGTGCAGTTCTGTGCAGTAGCATTCTCCCTGCTGCTTGCTGGCTCTTTGCTGTACTTTCTCTACTGATATTTATCCCCACATGGGCAAGCTTCTTCTCACTGTTCTTTTCCAGCCCCCACTGTGTTGAGAGCCAAGAGGAGGAGCTGCAGACTGGGGATGCTAATAGGACCCACAGATTAGGAGAGAAATGATGTTTCCCTGTACTTTCTATTGAAAAGCAAGACCAAGGGCAGAAGGCAAAAACATCTCTTGGCAGCTGTGACTTAAATCTTGAGGTTAGTCAGCCCCCTGGTTCCTTTAGAAATCAGCTCTGTAAGAGGTGGATCAGCTCATGGAATTTCTCCCTTGGTTGCAAGTTTTATCTTTATAACAAAGGAATTTAGACCCCTTCTTTTCTCCCAGACGCCTGCTCTCCTTGCACTGGCTTGGGTTGGGGAGTAGGGGTGGCTATGCATAAGATGAGAAAGCAGATGTGTGTGTGTGCATAAAACAAGGTTGCTTCGCAGCTGTTCCTGCTGAAGGAATAAAAACTGCTTTTCTTTTCCCAGGGGAAGAATTTACCTGCTTTGCTGTCCTCAGTCCTGGTGATGTTAGTTGGCAGACTTGAGAGATTTGTTCAAGTCTGGAGACTTTTCTGCTGGTTGTTGAACATTTCTTTTTACTGGAGAGAAATAAGAGTATTATTTGCTTTTTCTGGCATTTGGTGAAACTAAGGCAAAAAAAAAAAAGAGGATTACAACAGATGTTTTGAAGGTTTAGGCATTCAGACGACTTGTATCAGGGAACAAAATCAAGAGATGTGGATTTAAGAGATGTGAATTTTGCATGACTTTTTATAGAGGCCCCAAATGTACCTGAATTTCCTGTATTACATTTTTTTTTGCTGTTATCCAAAGTATCTTCTGGATTTATTTGTTTATTTATTTTGACTAGGAGATCTCCCTCTGGATTATATACTCTTGTATCTCCTCTTGGAGCCAAGGCAATTGTTACTTGCTTGTCTTGGTACAATGTGCTGCTTACATATGTGATTAGGGCTGGTTCCTGCTTTTTGGAGCTTCCATTCCCAGTTTTAACACAGTTGACTCAAAAGACAGGCAATTAATCCCCACTGAAACCCTTCTACGAGGACTCCCATGGTACTGGTTGGCAGGACTTTTCTCCCTGGCTTGTTCATAGACTGGGTTTTAGCTTTCTGCTTGATATTGCTGCAGTGTTTTGTGATGTTTAGTAGGGTTTACTTGCCAGGTTTCTTATTTTTCGAGTAGAGTCCAAATGGTTTTGAAAGGCATTTATAAAATGCCTTTCCCTTATGGCACTCATTCAAACAGGATAAAAGTTAACTCAACATAATCTCAGTGAGGCTTTTAAAGCCAGAATTACCTGCTGTGTAACTTGTATATTTTGAAACAAATAAAAACAATAACAATCCTGTAAAATTCATTCTGGATAAAGTTGTCTGGGAAACTTCTGTATCATCATCTTTCTGGTTTGTGACTAGGGATTCTTTTCATCATAAGATACCATTAAAAATTGCAGCTGCTGACAGTGGAGTGTCTCCATTGCAGTAATCAACAGGTGGGTCTTTGTTCTGTGCAGTTCTAGGCTTACCTCAATAAAAAAAGAAGTTGCTGGTGTTGCATGGCTGGGATTGTGGTTGCTTGTTCTACAGAGAGCTAGATCTTCCTGTTCTATCATCACAATCCCCATAGTATCTTCACCACAGGTGAATTTGATTGTTATCTTTCCTTCTGGTGATTCAAACCTTTCAGTTAAGATTGATGACTGAGGGCTCCATGGTCCAGTCAGTACATCTGGTGCTTTTCTGTTTTTCTCCATTTTTTTCATTGCTGTTTAGGGTTAACTGGCTTCTGATGTTTGTTTTCTATACAAGATATTAATCTTCAGTGCTGTGTTTGTCTGTTCTACAAATGGTGATTGCCAGGAATAGCATATGACTGTAATGAAGGCTGGGCCCTCATTAGTGGTGCAATGAATGGCAGCTGTTGAAGGAAATGGAAAGAGGAACATGGCAAAGAACTTGTGAAATAACTCTTTTGCCTTCTCTTGTTACTTCAACTCATCCCTTTCATGAGTCTAGGTCAGGGTGACTAGATCAACTGTATGAGGCAATTGTACAAGAAAATATCTTCTGGTCTATTTTCTCTCACAAAAGCTCAGTTCCTGTGTCTGAAATCTTCAGAATTTTACTTGTCAGAATGAGGCTTTTAATAAACAAAAACCAGTGTATTTTCCTTTTGTATATATTGTCAATGAAAGGCCTAATCTGATCCAGAATGGAGTTGCTGAAATGCACCTAAAGCAGTAAGCCTGTTTCTATATCTCTTTTCCTGATCCCTTGTGCAGTAGGAGCAGATCAGGCCTTTTTGGTAGGATGCTATGGGGAATGTACAGAACACAGGTAACTTGCTTAAATTTGTACACACATCTACAGAAACGGGTGTACATACATTCAGGTGATATATCTATCAGTAGGTCCAAAAAAAAGTCGCTGAAAAAAGAAACCAATTCCTAACTGTCTCCTCTTCCTTCATTCTTTTTCTAGCTGTGAGAGTCAGGGAGTACCTACTCCCTCAGATTCCTTTAGAGTCTATTCTTCCTTCAAATAGCTACTCACTGATTCTTTCCCCCAGAGTATGTAAGTAAATCTCTTCTCTGTGAAGAAAATGAATCTTTCAATGCTCCTGGAAGTCTGTGAGTTCATTTTTGTTTTGACAGTTGACCTTTGTTACCATTTTAAGAAAAGGGAAAAGCTGTAAGGCCATGGAAATCACTCTGTGACTAAATGAAAATACACCCCGTTTGGATAATTCACCCAAAGTCTCATTTGCAACAGCAGGTTGTCAGTTGGACGAGATGATCTTGTAGGTCTTTTCCAACCTTGGTGATTCTGTGATAAGTTGGTTCTGTTTGCGATCTGATTTTCATGTCTGGATTTTACAGCAGAGCCATTTTCAGTTCTTCTCTTTTCTTTGTTAAAATTCTGATACTAAATCCATATATGATGGTAAGCTCCTTCAAGCTGAAAACAGAACATTGACGCACTCTGCCTTCTTTCCCCAGATACATTACAGCATTTTCAGTGAAAAAGTGGCTAGCATAACAGTAAAATACAGTCAGGGTATCTTGGGAATACTAAATCTGTTATCATCAGTTTGTTCCCTGGAGAATAGCTAATGAAGAAACAATGCCCCAAGTATTTTCATTGTGTTTCTCAAGGCAGAGGTTCAAATTGCTACAGTAGTAATGCTTGCCTTTATGATGCTGAGAAATGAAGAACAGTTTTGAAATTTAAGTTCACCGATTTTTACAAAGAATTCTAATAAGTACATTCATTTCCTGTTTATTTCCTTGTATAGTAAACTATTTGTATATAATTCGGTGCAACTAAATAAAAATTTCCTAGAAACTCAAAAGCCTGTGGCATTTTTTTTTCACAATTACTGGTAAAATAACACGCTAGAATGTTCCAGCAGTGTTTTCTAAAGTGATTAGTCAAGAATTTTGATGAAAAGATATCCAGGTGAAAGAGAAGCCACTGGAACTAATTTCAAGGTCTGCCCTATCTATAATTCGAAAAATACATTTAAAGTTGAATGCTGGTAAAATGTTTGATAAGGTCTGTTATGATATGCAGAAGATCTCTAGAAAACATCCAATGGAGACCTCTGCATAGGAAATTCAGCAGAAATTGCAGAGTAAAGTTAGAAACCATTATGTGTGGAAGTGAGGGATTTGTGGGGTGAGTGAGTGACTTTTGGCTGAAATTCAGATCATGTATCATGTGACAATTTGTTTAAAAAATGAGAGGTCTAATCAGAGAAACAGAGTTTTTATTGGTCACTATGCTAGAGCTTATTGGTTATTAAGCACTCCATCATGTGTGGTGTACCCTTATAAAATTATCTCCTGATTTCTGTATGACTCTTTATTGGGAGCTGCACCTCAGGATGACCAGTGTGTTCAAAGTAGAAATGGTCTGTTCAGAGAGGCTGCATTGCCTTGCTCCAGCCCTGCAGGCTGTGCAGGCAGTCATTCAAAGTGTCTGTGCGGTGTATCTGATGTCTGTCCTGTTTCAACCAATGCATGTATGCATTCCCTTCTTGTAAGGCCACGTATAAACTTTAGTTCAATATCTTAAATGTGAAGACCCCCTATCCTACATCATTCTCTGCGTTTATATAGATTGTTCTTGACCTTCACTCTCCTGAGCAATGTGTTTATTGACAGAAAGATTAGGGGCTGTGTTGGTTTATCATCGGGTGAAAGTCTCCATGGAAAGTTTAGTCATAGCCTATCTGTGACTGTAGAGTCCTGGGAAGCAGCACAAAGCCCTTGGTTAGATGACTGCATGACAGATTGTATGCAGGCAGAAGGCTGTGTGAAGAGCTTGTTGAGTGAAGCATTCAGGTCTACTTGTGAGTATATTTGATGCCTGTGTCAGGTGTGTGAATGAGGTTAAGGCAGTAATCCCTGAAGAAGAGGAATTAAAAAAGCCTGGATGGTCTCTTTTCCCCCAATAGTGCTGATTCAATAATATTTTTCAATGTCTTGTGTTTTATTTAAGGATACCTGACCTGAGCTGTGAGCTGTCTTGCTGCATTTCATGGTCTTGTCACTATTACAATTTATGTAGTACTGGGAGGGTAACTATTAAGATGCAGCATGGGCCTTGTAGTCCTGGAGAAAATACATTGCTACTTCCATAGGTAGTTTGAGTCAAAGGTCAGAAGTTAATTATCTACTGACCTGTACAGAATAATTACCAGGCGATCCCTGAGAACCCAGAACTACTATTTCTTTCCAAGGTCTTGGCCTATAAAACATCTTTGATTACAATACCATGTGCATAAGAAATAAACCAGAGTTGCTTCTAGAGCCAGTCTTGCCAGAACTTTTATTTCTTGGTGCTGAACATCGCACAATTGTTGAGAATATTATCTTGACCTCTAGTTTTGTGCAGCTCCCTGTTCCTGCCTCAGCATCACTCAGGTGCTGCAGGAAATAAAACTTTTCTACCCTATGTCTTGCTTGTAAAAGAAAGAAGCCATTTATTTTGAGGTGAGAGGGCACCAGGTTTTGAGAGAGACTTACACAGAAGCATGCGTGTCAGACCAAGGGCTATTCATCCCACCCTCTTCATTCCTCTTGTCATGGTTTAAAAATAAATACATAAAAACCGTAAGAGGGAAACAAATGTTACTTACCTCCAATATTTCATATGTCTACTGAGTTCAATGGTGTGTGGAGGGGACACCAGGAAGCAGAACCCTTCAGAGGAAAATTCTGACTGCGAGCAGTTGGTCGAGGAGGAAATGAGGAGGTGACATCCTGCAGTGCTGAAGTGGCCCCTCAGTGTCCACACATTCAGATACTGAAGCATCCTCTTACATGCACAGATTTGCTCACAGGACCAAGTAAAATAATCTATCTTCTGGATTGAAAGAAGCAAGCTGCTGTTGTTTTCTGGTATTTTTTGTTGTTGTTGTTATTTGTTTGTTTGTTTTTGTTTTTGTTTTTTTTTTTCTTAAGGCTTTTCTTATCTTGCTTTATACCGTTATTTGAGATGAAAAGCTGCTGTTAGGTTACTAAGAGTGCTTCTGTATTAGGACTGCATGTAACTGTTTCCAGAAATCCATCTTCAGGTGAAAGGTGTAATTTGAAAATCGTGGCTGGGTTGTGTGCAAGTCAGGATGCTCACCTCACCTAAATCCTCACTGCCCCTCATGGCTCAGGTGCCCTACTCACAAAGACTGGGGAAAACTGGGATTTCAACATGCTTGCCAAGTAGCTTGTAATTGCCTTGGGCGATATTTTCCCTTACAACTTGTGGAGTTAAATCCTACTACAGTACAAGTCTGCTTTCATGCCATCTCTCAGTCTGCTGTTTGCTCTGGGCTCAGGCAAAATTTTGCCCCCATAAGATGTTTGTGAAGTTTATTGAGTGTACTCTCCATATTCTACTTTTTGTGTGATGCAATCAGTTCTCCACTGGGAAAAAGGTGTTAGACAACATGGACTATTTCATTAGGTTTAGCAAAGGGAATCTGGCATAGTTATTTTTGCTGACATGCTCTCTGTGAAATATGAATGGAAGGAACACTCCCCTTCAATGACAGCTTGTGCATGGCCTCTTTGATCACAGCAGTTGACGAGGCTCCTCCTCCAAATGACTGCCACTGTCAATGAACAGAATCTCTTGATGACCCTAAGATACTGACGGATAATGACCTTCCTTCTACAGTGAGTATTCTTAAGTCAAGCTCTGGGGAATTACACCAAATCTTCTCATACTTTTTCAAAATATTTAAATAGCTATGGGTTTGAGAAACTCTGAAGGCAGGCAGCTTCTGCATCTGCAGCTTGGCTACCACAAAGGCACTAGAGTGCTGTTAAGTACAAGTGTTGTGATGCTATCCTGTTGCTGCCTTCACCTGCTCCATGGTAAAAAAGCGAAAATTACAAAATCTCTGCAAATTCCCACAAAGCATCAGTGACCATTACATATTAAGAGGAATGGAAGCATAAAACCCAGGATATAAACAGTGTGAATTTCCTGGGTGGAGGGGAGAAAGGGGGAAATGCTCTGATTTCTTCCAATCATCAATACAGTGCTTTATGGTGAAAACTGGAATGTTATCATGCATTTCCTTTGGACAAATCAGAGAGAAAAAATTGCAGTCCATTCATGATGTTGCAACATGACAGCATTTTTCTTTTATATAGCTTTCCCTTCCTGTGTAGATAGTTCACTACCAAGGCAATTGAATTAGACAAAAATGATTTATGTAGTCTGTGCAGAGAGAAAAGGCTTTGTTAGGTTTCAGGGAAGATTTGGAACACTGAGGGTGAGAAACAGCTTGGCTGAGACATGGGGAATCACAATCCTCTCATTAAATCTCCATGCCTATGACCAGACGTGGCCTCACTTTGCATTTGCTGCTTGGTTACTGAATCTATGAAGCTGTTGTCTGGGAACAAAAGCCATTAAATCAAATCAATGTTCATCTTTCAGTGGGAACCAAAGAAGATTGTGATGTTGTATTGTCCCTTGGCTTACTCTCCGAATGTAGCAGATGCTATAACATATCTGTGCACGTTTCTGCCTGCATATGGTACTGCAAATCGAACTTTTTATCTTTCCATGTAATACATCATGGTTTAGGAGAGGTTTTTCGTAACTGGAAAGAAAATCTGCCCCTCTTCCAAGATAATATATCTGTAGGATAATCAACACTTTCAACTAGTGAAGAATTTTATTTTATTTTTATTTGCTTTTGCTTAAAACTTCCTGGGCTGTGGTGACAAGTATAAAGCAGGAATTAGTGTTGGTTCAAAGCAATCTTATATGCTGTAAGGGAGAAACAGTTCATTGGTGACTAATACCTGACTTTTAAGTGGACAAAAAATGTTAGAGATATTTCTGATGTTTCACTCTTTGTGTTCATATTACTGGAAGTGAAAGAATTCTGTCAAAGAGAAGTTAGGTATGGATTCAATTTTTAAGAGAGCTTTCTTCCATAGAGACAACCTACTCAGATGCACTTTTCTTGGTATTTGAGAGCTGGCAGATTTGTTTGTGAAGAAACACTTGCATGGACTTTCTGTGTGGGAAATATGAGTCAAAACAGTAACATATTTTCTTCTAAAAGTCTGTATTATTTTGGCGGAAGGTTTAAGAGAAGACTGGTTTAGAAAATGTTGGAACTAATAGCAGAAGGTGGTCAAAGTAACAAAGGAATGACGGTGCTCCAATGAACTTCAGGCACTGGTCTCTGCCCTGGCACCGATTAACATGATGTATTGTCTTGTAAATTCCAGTCAACATTACATCAGCTTTCTACAGAGGGTGTGTCTATGCTCCTGTGAAAATCAGAGACCTCTGGGGCCTTGTCCGTTAAACGGTTTGTTGGCTCAATAAAGTGGCTCACATGGCAGAAATGTATATTAGAAATCAATACAGCTTCACTTTCCTTCCCTCGCAGAAGAAGGGAAAGCTCAAGGGACTAATTAAGTCCTCTTTGAAAGAGCTGCCACATCTTGAAACATTTTAAATAAATGCCATGTGTGTACAGGTAGATCTGAATTTAACTCAGATTTTGTATTTGTACATTAAAAAATGTATCTTGATTATAAATAGCTTATTCATTTAAACAAGCATTTTACTTCATAGATGTTAAATCTTATGATAGTATTGATTTGCAATTAGTATGATGAGCTGTCATAGTGAATTCTCATTGGGCAGGTTTTCTTGGTGACACTATGAGTGTCAAAATTCAGTTATCCATTTATCATGACAGCCCTAGAAATAGTAATTTATTTATGGTCTTCTAATAAACCAGATAATGTGCATGCTCCTCTTCATTTGGCTAGAAAGATTCGAGATTGTTTTGCTTTCTATAGAAAGCCCTCAATGACACTGGCTGGTCGATCTCCCCTGGGATTGGTGTTTTTAGGAAGGAGAAGCTCAGGTGTCTCCCGTTGATTCCAGGAAACCACACATGATGTGGCTGTGGGGTATATTTCACAAGTCACAGAATTTGCAGGTGGCCAAAGACTTTGGTGACAAATTCCCAAATTCTTATTGGGCACTAATACTTGCTCTTTTGGACTTGCAGTATCTCTGGAAACTGCTGGTAGGAAGGAGCCCCAGGGGGAACTTGGAAGAGTTTGTCTGTGCTGATGCATGGGTTCTAGTAGGGTGTGGGCTGCTTCTGGAAGTATGGGTACTTTCTGCCAGCCCTTGTGATGCTGAATGAAGGTGACGCTCTCTGATGAGTCAGGTCTGTCCCTAAATGCCTCTTTAAAATTCAAGCTAAAATATCAGAAAGGACCTAGCTGGAAAGGCAACTAGACCTGCCTCAGTGCCAGTATCTGTTTCTTTTCTATCCAAGAACCAAACTGGAGGGATCACAAAGAGGAATGCATGTGCACCTCTACATTTCCATGCCCAGTGAGCATGCAAGTATTTTATATGCATTTATTTCTTACCCACAACAAAAAATAAAGAAATGGAGAGAGAGAGAGGAAAAGAAAGAAAGAGTGTTGAATTATGCTGCCCAGTAAATTAGTTAGGTGAAAATATGCATGTGATTTATGTGACTCCAAATTGTTATTCCAATAGGAAGAACAGAAGGAGGAAGTAAAGGGGAACCTGCCATGATAGTAAGATAGAAGTTAATCAACAGTTTAATTCATAATCTCCGGCTTTTGGAAGGAGTTGCTAATAAGTGTTTGTCTTCTTTTTCCCTCCCACTCCTTCTCCCTAGGAGCTAGTAAGAGACAGTCAGCACCGATCTCAGAAGCCAAATTGTTAAGAAGAGGAGAAATCCCCGATGACAACCCTTTAATCTGCCTCTGGAAAGGACAGTTTGTGTTAATAGGACAAAACTGTAAAATTTAATATTAATTATAGGGATTCAGGTAGGAACACATGAAGGATGGAGGCAGAGGATAGGCTGGAGGGAGAGATCTGATTGCAACAGTCTGTTGCTGCAGAAGGAAATGGAGCAGCCAAAGGAGTTAAATCTCTTGTGTGGTCCTGGGAGAATTTATGGTTGATGGGTGACATCCAGTTTCTATGGCCTCAGGCAAGAACCTGATCAGGAACCTACCCAAGCTTTAGATGAGAAAAGGAAAGGTGTAAAGAAAACAGACATTGGGCTTCAAGATCAAGATTCAATCTGTGTGGCTTGTGGGTCCCATGGCAAATAAAGGGGCACTAGGGGAGGAATGTGACTGTATAGCAGTAGCTTGACTCATAGTCATCTCTTGCATGCTTGAATTAATGCACCCCTATCATTTTCAGCTCTTCCTTCTGCTGCTTTTGTGAATGCTACATTTGGCTCCCTATTCTTTCCTCCAAAGTGTGATAAAAAGATGATAGGAGATTTAATTTCCAGAAAAGAACACCCAGGCAGGCAGCAGGATGCCAGCTGTTGGGTAGATTAATGTGGGAAGGTTTCCTATCAGGCGTTTGGTGTCTCTGTTACAGATAAACAATTTTTCTTAAAAATTAAAAATACATATAAATGCCCCTTAGCAGATGAAGCATCTCGGTGATGTTCCATTATAAAGCAGGATGAACATGAGCTGGATTTCATCTGACCTTTAAATTACCTCCGTTTTATCAGTTCCATTTTATCAGCAGCTCTTTAGAGAATGAGTCCTTCCTCTGAATTAATAGATTCTTTCATTGCAGGCCTGTGAATAGGCCAGCCAAGAGAGCGCTTCCCCAGAAAAGATTGCATCTGGAGCAGAAGAGTACACTAGTATGTAGGGAGTATGCTTAGTAGGGTTGGTCTTGCCCTGTTTTTACCTGTGTTCCACATAAAAGAAAGCTCATCACAGACAACAAATGATGGGGGGGGGTATAAATCCAATTCTTTCTAATCTCCGTGCTTCAGAGCTGTGGGGACAGAAGGTGGCTCATCTCCTTAGCATCCACGAATGAATGAAAATCACTTCTTAAGCTCTGGAGATAGAAACTGAGTAACTAGGTGTGTGGAGATTGGCTCTGGTGGTTGGTATGGAATGATACTGGAATTTTTTTTTTTTTTTTTTTGTGGTACCCAGTGCTGGCTGACTTCTCTAATGCTCTACCAAGGCTGAATTCTGCAGCAAAGATGGTTGAATGCAGGAAGAAAGGCAGGTAGGCCAGCACAACCCTTGCAGTGATATGGCATGACTCGTGCATGGGCAGTTCTGGAGGCATAAACAGCTCCCAGGACACACTGAGGCTTTTCCCACTGCCCTCCTGTAGTAGATCAGATCCTAGGGTTGCAATGAGTGCAATTTTACTTTCACAGAGAGATAGCAGCCAGGGAATTAAGCTTGAAGGAAATGTTTGCTTGGCCACAGTGGTGCTGAAAATATGCTCTGTGCTCATGCTTGTGTTAACTTCCACTGCTCTCTTGAAGGATAGCACCCAGGACCTGTGCAACACACAAATGATACAGGAGGCTGGCCTCATTTGCCCCATTTTCCAGTACAAAGATGCTTCATGTTTAGTTTGATTGCTTTTCCTGACTGACTTTTTGTTGTGTGATTAAATGTTGGTGTATGCATGGAGAGATGGCTTTTATTATCTAAATCGTGTTTTGTCATGTCAGTTCCTGGAAACTCAAACTTATTATTTTTTTCTTTCAATTATTCTGTTAGAAAGATCCAAACTGAATATTGGCTGTAATGCCACGTTTTCTTTCACTGTCACTTTTAGATTGATCTACCTATTTACATAGCAGCATGCCACCGCTCTGGCTGTCCCTCCTGCCTCACCTTGTCTTAGGGCTGCTTTAAACAATGCATTTGGTGAGGAAGATGGAATTTTATAATGGAGATATATCCTGTTGATAGTAGTTAATCTCCTTGTTAAAAAAAAATAGACCCATTTCATCTTCTAATTTAATGATAAATTGCATTCATTCATCAGGGAACGAAGGTTTATTAATAGAGAGGATAATAAATGGGCTGCAGAGAGATACGAGAAAATAGTTTTGTCAAATAAGGGACTTAGGGGAAAGTAGGAGCACGAAGGAAAAACTGAAATCTCCAGAATCATCAGCATCTCTCATTGTACCCCAAACATCGCTACCAGGACCTTCACTCCTTGTCGCAGACTTGCTAATTCAGTTTAGATTTATACTGTAAAAGATTTCCAAGAAGAGAAATACCTAGGGACACAATGTTTGTTCCTCAGGTCAGTGGGCACATCTTCAGATCCAGAGCGGGCATGAAAATGCCCTCAGAGTAGTGTGAGTGAGGGCAACTGATGCTGAACTTGGGTTGAATTAGTGGAATTGTTTCTGGAGAAGAAACTTGAAACTAGAAGTTGAAAGATACCAAATGCTTCATTTCATGGGGAAAATGGAACCTGGAATTCCAGGGTCTGCACTGTGCTTTGCAGGGACAATGCAGATGAGGCTGCCTATGCAGTGATTTTCTGTCAGTACCTCGGGGGATTCCTCTTAGAGTTGGTTTAATAATAAACTGTCAACTTTAAAAACTGTCATTGGAAATTCTGATTTAATTTCCTTGGGGTAAAAATCAGGGGTGAAATTTTCACAAAGGCCTACCGATGAAGGCCTTGTTGTTAGGAAATTTTTCTTATTGTATTTTTTCTTGCTTTGATTTGAGTGAAAAAGCTAAGTTCTGATAAAAACTGTGAGCTGTCTTTCTCCCATTTGATCTAGCAGCTAAACTGCTCTTTCAGCGCTTAGCTGCCTTCCCAGACCTGTGCTGGATCTGACCTGGCAGGCTGCACTAACCCAGTGTTCGTCTGCCACGTTTGTGAGCTGCTGGCTGATCCTCCTGGTGCTAGTTAACAGAGATATTAATCATGCTTGCTTTCCATCTCTTTTGACAGAAGGAAAAGGTCAGGAGGTGCAGTGCTCTGCTCCTCTTGCTGTCAGGGGAGTGCAGGAGATGTGTTGGGGAGAGACATCACCTGCTGCGGAATGGGAGAGCTCCCCATGTTTGATGCTATTTAAGGAAACACAGATTAAGAGAAGGGAGGGAGAGGGAAAATCCCTCTATTAATGAACTCATTAGTGCTGGGAAAAGTAAAACCAAATTGCCCTTCAGAAAAGCACTATCCAGCTAGATTTATTACCGTCTGTAATTGGGGCCCAAACAGAATGGAGTGGTATAGGTAAGGGTTGAGAGAGGAAAATGTGGTCTATTCACAGCCTAATTATTCAGGTGTAGAAGTGACATTTGCACCAAGAGAGAATAACATGACAACCCTGTCACCTCACCTGCAGAGCCTGGGCTGTCCTTGCGTGCTCTCTGGAGATCAGAAAAATTGGGATGCTGGGGAGAGGAGGGAGAAGGGTTAGAGTAAGGATGCCTGCATTTGTACACTGACCCTCAGTTTGTGCCTGGGCCCACGCTAGTGAGGTCCAATCTGCATGGAGTCATATGGGTCTGGCAGCAACATCAGCTCTAGGAACCCCTTGTAGCTGGCAGTGGGCAGTTAGACATTCTGAAAAAGAAAACGCCTTGTTGTGGAAGTGCTGTGGAGCCTCAGCAGTGGGTGCACTTGGGTATCACGTTACTTTTCTCTGCTGGACAGAACCCAGTGCTTGGTGCTCTATGGGCACTGTCCTAGTGCAGCACAGCAAGGATGGGAGCAGAGTTCCTGTAGCAGGGAGCGTGTTTGGGCTTTTTGCCTCGCAGAGGAGTCCTGGCTGGGCTGCCAACACGGCTGTCCTTTGTAGAAACTGGTAGGGAAGGAAGAAGAAATGGGTTTCCCAGGGACAACTGTGTTTAGTCGCGTGCCCAGGAGAGCTTGTGAAGCCTTCACTAGTTGCAGAAGCTTTTGTCTTTGCTTCTTCAAACACAGCCGCCTGGAGGATTTTCTTTGCAAAAGGCTTTTTGGTGCAGATCTTTCAAGTGGCAGGAGCTATGTGTTTGAGCTGCAGGTGGCCTGCTTGGAGACTGAGCAGTGTGTTTGTAGGGGCTGGGGAATTGAAAACACCCTGACAGGAGGGGATACATCAGAGGTGTTTAAGACTTACCTGTGCCAGGATGTGGCCCAAACTTCTGAACCACTGTGCATGTTTAAATTGCTTTCATTGAAAAAGTACAATCCTCTCTGTGGAGGCTCACAGCTGGCTTTAAAAGTGACTTTTAAAAAATTTAAGTTATTGATCCACTGTTAAATGGACTAAATTTAGCTTAAGTCTTCCCGAGTTTAGCAGTGTCTGTTTAAAATGTATTTAAAGCAAATGAGGTAATAAAAACCTAAACTAGAACCATTCCTTTCCTCCTACCCCTGTTGCACTCTTCACCTTGCTCATTTCACTCACACTGTTCTGTGAAAATTGCTGACCAACCTTGTGTGTTCAGCAAGGAACAAAACCTATCTCTCTGACACCTGCAGTGAAGGCTTGCATGGGGAGTCAGGACAGCCTACTGTGACCCTTCATCTGCCCCTCTTTTGTCACTTTTGGGACCACATGTGCTTCTCTGTGTAGCCTCAGGCCAATGGTACTGTGATCTGAAAGCTTTGCAATTTCCCTCTTTGTGTTGCTTAGTATTATGAATATTACACCTCTGCTCATTTCCACTGTTCTGAGTGTTGGGCTGCTTAGGTATTTCTATATATCACAGACTCAGCAACATTGCAGATAGCAGGCTGGAAAATGGGGCTTGGCCAGAGCCTGTCTCTGGGTGCTCTGCATGGTAGCTAGAAATTTTGTTCTTGCATTTCCTTCTCTTCTAGGGCTCCCTAACCAGGAGCCAGCTGCTGCCTCAGCTGCATAGAGCCTGCATGGTAGCAACTTGCTCTGATGGAGCAGTCGGAAAAGTAAGGGATAATTTCTGTCCAGATGTCACATTGATCTGCATGGAGGGGAAGAAATGTCTCTGTACAGTAAGATGAACCAAGTTCTCTCCCAACTCATTAAAGCTCAGTTTCCCATGAAATGCCAGACACCCGTATGCACTCATTCAGTCACTCATGTTAGATGTCTAAGAAAGAGCAAAGTCCTCATGCTGCTCTCCCTGGCACGGTGACCTGATGTGACACCCTCGCTAAGAGCCTCGTGGGCCTTAATGGATAACATAAATATCCATAAGGCTACTTAATTAGCTCTGTCTCCTGCTTGTGCAGCTCCCATCGCTGTCACAGCTGAATGCCTTCTGCAGTATCTCACAGCAGCATCTGACACAGCCCCTACATAACCCACATCTTCCAGAGGAGCTCCAGAGGAGACCACACCCTGCGGGTAACAGAGCATCTGGTACTATTACAGCTATGGCAAAACTTGGCAGAGGTTGTCTTGTTTGCACTGTTTTTCCAGGGCTGGGGAATATGTTTGTGGTATAGAAGATGTACTGTTTGCTAGCTCACTTCTTCGGGAGTAAAAGGTCAGACCTCTCCAACCAGCCTGGTATCTGAAGAATACCTTTGCTCTGTGTGAGAGATGCTCCTCATACAGAAAAAGAAACCTCATAGTGACAGGTGTCAACTTCAGCTGAGGTGCTGGTGTTTAGCTAGGACCCCAGCAGAGTTCATAAACCTTATTGCTTTTTCTGGTGAAGTTGGATGCATTTTGCCAAACTCCCATGTTTGAAGGTATGTTTCCTGTGTTCGTGGCTCCTGAGCAACCAGGCACTTTTCTAGAGGATTTAGAACACTGTGCCATGTTTTGTTCTTCTACTGGATCTACAGCGTTTGATTTCACAAGCAAGAGTCCTAGCAAATGAATTGGATGATCTCCCATTCCATTCTCTTACTCTGTTGGATAATGTTCTTGGTAGGGCTTCAGAGTGCAGAATCCACCTCATGAAACTGAAACACCAAAGATGTGTAATGTGTGTTGCTATCCTTCTTTCAACTATTTGCTGAATGTGTGAATTCTTCTTTTGAGTCTCAGACCTGCGCAGAAAGGGGACAGCTACTTCACCCTTCACTGTCCTAGCAGATAGTGTCAGTGCTGTGTACATTTCCCTACGATGCCATTTCCCTGGGTACATCTGTGCTGCAGCGTAGACAGCTTTAAATTAACTTGCCTGCATCTTCATAGCTGTCAGATGTTTTGCAGCAGCTCGGCACTGGTCTGATGCTGCCTTAACAGGACTGCTGTTTTGGTTTGACTGGTGTTTTGGTGCCTGAATGCTTCTCCCCTCTAGCAGGCAATAGGACCATGGCACAGACTCATTGGCTGCCAGAGCACAAGCCCTGTGGGAGGTACAGCTGTTCAATGAAACTCTGAAGACATTGTCCAAGTTCTCTTGGGTTCATGTGGCCTGTATGGGAAATGGTAGCAGTGATGTCTTATGCAGCAGGAATTGGCATAACAGAGTGCTGTCAGTTTGCTGGATGATTTTCAAGCATTCAGGCCATGCTTGAAACTGTCCCTGCACTGGCCTCAGATAGTTAACACTGGTGTTGGTCTAGCAGCTTGAGCTGAAATTGAGACCTTTTCTTTTAGAGGATGTTTTGTAGCTTAGAATAGTACAAGCAAGGAAATATGTCTGTCTCTACATTTCAGCCATTTAACTCCAAGAAGAGTTTGTGGGATATAGTCTGCATGGTGGTGGGTGCGTCCTTACCCTGGGAGATGTGTCTGTGCACAGGGTGGCTGGCTGGGCAGAGTGGATTCATAGAATCAGGTTCATAGGATTGCTGTTGTGGATCTCACCTGGCACTTTGCAAGGCACTAACTGCAGGGCTGGCTGCAGCACCAACACTAACATTCCCCTGCATGGTCCCAAGAGCATTCTCTGGCTGCCTCCATCTTCCCCTTGTCATTTCTCCCCATCTTTGATTTACCACAAAACTCTTCTGGTTAATCAACCTGCTCTCTGAAGTCATGTCTCTCTGCAGCTCTGAGCCATTTCCAGAGGTGTTCTGAAATCCACTGAGGATGAAGGTAGATGAGTTTCTTACTGATAAATAGGTATCTTTAACTCTGCAAATATCCCAGTCCCTGGAGTGTGCGAGTGCTGATAGAAGGATGGATTTTATCATTCTAGTTCCTGTGCAACACTTGAAAATTAACAGGAGAGCAGTGCAGAAAGCATCTTCTCTAGGAGAGAAGAGCATGACTCAGGGCTTTCTCATGTTTCCTTCAGGGAAAAGTGGGGTTAAGAGCAGGTCTATACAAAAGGAAAGGAAGACAAAAAGAAGAAAAATATGCAATACAAACAAGTCTCAAGTCCTCAGGTTATGAGAAGGTTGCACGATCTAGGATAAAAGAAATGGGTTGCTGGCCTTCTGCAGAACTGAATGTCTGTCAGACAGCTGCAGGTTTTGATCATGTATCTGCTGGGCTAAGCATCCAGAGGACATGAATGGTAGCTTCAGGGCTGCTGGAAAGTGCAGGTTTTGCAGCTTAAGGCAGAAATGAGAAGGTGCACAGTGTCCTGGGGGCTTGCAGTGCTGACATGGCTGCCATGCAAAGGAACTGTAAAGGACAGAGAAAAGGATAATGGTAGGAAATTTATAGTGATGTTGTTGGGGGAAAGAAGGTGGTTGAGTTCTGATGTATCTTGTCTGCTTTGGCTTCCAGAGATAGGACCCTGAATTAGAATCTTCTGACAGATACTGTGAGACTGCTATTATTTTCTAATCAAGCTCCTACAGCAGCAAATTGGAGACTGATAAACACAGATTCTCTTCAATCTTTGTTCATGTGAGTCATTCCCTTGTACTTGTGTGGATTCTACAGCTATAGATAAGTGCTTTTTGTTGAGGGGGACACTTGTACCTAGTCAGAGTAAAAACAAAATGCACTTGTAGTATCAAATCATGACAGCCTAAAAAATGAATTGAGTTATTCAGTTTTGTAGAGGTAAGTCCTTTTTTTTTTTATCTGTTGATGTACAAAATCATTACAATGCTCCCTGAAATGAGACACAGACCCCCATATGGTTTGCACACTGTTCCCTTTGACCTGGTTTTCTGCTCTCCATTATTCTTGGTGTTTGAGGGGCCGTATAAAACCCATGCTATCATTAGTGAGTCTAGACTGGAAAAAACCCAGACTGAATGATGTCTGAGCTATTACCAAGATGGAGAAAGAAATTAAGCATTTTGATGGTTTCGGAAGCAATCCTAGCATGAAACTCTTCCTGCATGTGCATTTGTGAGATCTCTGCTGCCTGTGAACAAAAAAGCATTTCTGTACATTCATGGGTGCTGTTAAATAATACAGGGCATTTAGACAAGTCTCTGCTTTTATTCCTGTTTTTGAATGTTGTTCTTCCATATTTTTTTCTCAAACCTTTAATTCCAAGGTTTACTGGGTACACATATGGTAAAAGCTCCTTCCTCACTTCATCACAGTGGAAACACTCATTAATGGACTCATTAATAATCTCCAGCCGGACATTACCCAGTGAGGTCTGTGTGCTCTGAGTTAACATGTCTGTGGTTATCTCTGCCAAGTGGAGATCTATTATTTTCTCACCTCAGCCACAGAAATTACTCCCCTGACAGAGGCACTTTGCTATACCACAATACCCAGAGATTGCTGAATATTCATTATATGTGCTCCTGAAAATGCCTTGCCAGCATATGGTATTGGAGCCAAGATGCTTTATTACCTCTTGCCTTTTGCTTTCCTTGGAGAAAGTGTTGTGGCTTATATCATCAGTTCAGTTAACTTTTTCATCTGAGCTCCTTTGCATTGTGCTTTGCTTTGAAAAGGGAAACAGAGGGAAAAACTCTGATTTAGCCCTGGTGCTTTGGTTCTGTGAAAGTGAGATTTACAGCCCTGCTAGTCTGCTGGAAGATTGATTAAAGAAGACAAGCCTTTGAACTTTGTTTCAAACAAGAGGTGGTTGTAATAACTGTAATCTCCTGCTTTATATTTCCTGGAGTGAGGGAGGGAGGATCTCCATTTACCTTGCTGTCACAGGAAAAAATGAAGGATGTAGGTGGCCTGCGTTCAAACAGCTGCAGCTGCAGATCCTCTTTGTATCTTCAAATTACATCTGAGCGCTCCGTGTTGCTTATTGAGACTTAGAACTGCCCACAGCGCTTGGTGTGCTCCCACCCTGAGAAAGGGTGAGTGGCAGAACAGACCCCAGTGGTGCTGTAGAATTGTGGTATATAATCTCCATGTTCCAGATGAAGTGAATTTTAATTCTGGGGTACTTCCCAGCCTGTCATATTTGCTGCAGATATAATAGCACAAGTTAGCAAACGATTTTAAAAGTATGTGAAACTGTATACACAGTGAGCTTTTGTCTGTCCTGTCAGCTCCTAGTATTCAGAAATTAAGGCTTGGAGCTACCACTTGCATCCAAATGATTCCATTTAATGTATTGTCTTTCATGAATTTGTCTAATTCATTTTCTACCCCATTCATAAGTCCTGGTGTTTGGAGCCACGTGGCCACATGAAGCATCTGTACAATGAACATCACACATCTCAAACCTGCTTTTGCATCACATGCTGTATAGATCATCACTGCCACATCCTTGTGGCCAAATAGCTGTGTACTCTTATAGGCCTATGCAGATTTATAGAATTCCAGAATCCTTTTTAACTCACTGACATTCTAAGGGAAAAAGATACAGAAATGAGCTTTTGGTCATTACATATTTATTTGAGAATCTACCATCAGTGCAATGGGAAATCACTTTAAAAACGCCTTTTACCTATGTTTCACCTGTGTTCAATCTGTCCCTCTGTCAGAAAGGGTTCATGTCTGCCCTGTGTAGGAAACCCATACGTTCTGGGCAGACTGGGCACCAGATTTGGTGAGCAGGAGCCCTGAGGAAATAGCAGCAGTATGGTTTGGTTGCATTCTAGAGAAGTGTGAATTTGGACACTGCTGGCTAGAAGAAGGAACTCAATCCCTTTTGTTTACCCGCAGTCTAGGGCATGAAAGAAAACAATGTTATTACCTTCTTGACTGATTTATGCAGTCTTTAATGACCTGAATCATGGCTTGAATCACTGACAAACTGACGGACTGTGCACCCCATCATGTTAATCCTCCTGTCCTTCTTGTGTTGTTAGGAAATTTAAAGATGCGCCCAAGGAATTTTGTATTTACATCTGCTGAAATGCTGAGAAGTGTTTATCTATGCAGTGGCAAAGGCTTCATTGCATTGATCAAAGTATATTTCATTGATTGCAGAATAAAACTTGACATTCTGCTTTCTGTGACTCTACAGCTGATATTCTGCTTCTCAAGAGGAATTTAGAGTGGGAATGGGGCGACAAATGCATTTTATTTTTTGGGTATTCTGCAGAGATCCCTTCATGCTAGATTTCAAGTGCAAGCAATACAGGCAAGTTGATGTAAATAGAAAATAGTACCAGTGGTGGTAGCTGTGTAGAACTACTGCATTATACCAGTTTAGAGTAAGGGTCTCTATTTAAATCCTTTTGTTATTACTTTTGTGAGACACCATTTTGGAACAGCTATACCATATTTTATCCTGCAAGCCCCAAGTCAAACCTCTTCCACTGACAAAAGTAGTTATGCCCCCCAGTTCTCAGCATAGCAGTTATTACTCTATTGTTGGAAACAAGACTATGTGGTGTTTTTAAAACATAGTTTCCCAATGCTAAAAAAGTACCTAACAGGTTGTTTTTGTAGTAGCTGCTCCAGCTAGAAGTGGGACAGGACGAATTGTGTGACTGGCTACAGGCATCCAAACTAACAGCTAAAAATCTGGATTTTCTAGTTACTTTTTCAATATTTACCTTCAATATGTTTGGCCAGACTTTGCAGAATAGTAGGTTCATGTACTGTCTCTATCAACACTATTAATATTTCAACACTGCATATCTAATAGTCTTCTTGAGTTGTCCCAGTATTAATTCTTTTCCTGGAGGTAAACACTGCTCTGTGGCAGTGTGGTGCTGCAGGGTGTGCCTGTGTTTTGGCTTGGTTCAGATTTCATCTCATGTGATGAAAGAAGGGGGTCTGTGCTTTTGCTTTTCAGCCATAAGTGCATTGCAATCATGCCTTCTTTTGCAAGCAGGAGACTTGCCACGTGGAAAACTCCTTCCCTTCTCCAGTTAAATCACCTTGATCATGCTGGTTTTGAAGCCTTTTCCACACCAGGTTTATGGGTCCCATCAACCCTTACAAGGCAGACTTGGGAAAGGCCGAAACAGCAGCCCTGGATAGCTGTGGAACTCAGGATAGGGTTCCTCCATGAAGTAAGATATTGGGAGATGGAGCAGTGTTGTGTGATGGGAGGAACATGTTCTCCATTACTGGGCCAAAGCAAACTTGGAAACAGGCAAGGCTGATAGCAATGTGTGAGCTGTGCTGTCAGAAGGAAGGATTGTGTCTGTGCTGCCTGGGATCAAGCGATGGGAAATAGAGCCAAATTTCAAGTTTCCCTTTTAGACACCCTCCAGCCATTGGAAATTTACTGCTGTTATGTGACTCTTAAATTCCAGAATCCTTTAGAAGTACCCTTTGGATCAAGATATTCTTAGATTCTTTTTTTGTTTCCTGAGAAAATAACATTCATCTTCTGGAAAAGTAATGCCAACCTTATACCTTTTATGAGTCAGTATATGTTTAGCTAAACCACAATGGTTATGCAATTTTTTACATTTTTTTTCATAGCAAATACAGCATCTTTTTCCTTCAAAAAGAATTTTTGTATAAAAGCCATTCTCCTTTATCAGTAAGGAATTAAGCCTTTGTAGGAACCCTTTGATTTCTTCTCTGTCCAAAGGGAGAGTGCAAGGAAGTTCTAATTTTGTGGTTTGCATGGTATTTCTGAGGCAGTGAACAAAGCTTAGATCAGCTGATAGTGAATCAAAAATCACAGCTGTAGCAGAAATGCTAAGTCATGGCTTGAAGCAGTGATGGAGCACCTGGTGGGAGGGCAGGGCCAACCCAGGGGAGCTCAGGTGCATGCAATGTTCCTGAGTGATCAGAAGGGCTGGAGCCAGGATCCACCCCTTCCCAGACCTCATTTAAGGGTTTGCAGTGGAGACAAGGGGATCTTGGTGGAGATCCCAGTGTACCTAAGGCCTTCTGAAGGTAAGCAGCTTCTTTCCTTTATTTCTGTGCCCCTCGCTGTTGCATTCAAGCAAGTCATCACTTGTTGCAGCCTAGGACCTTGCTGCTCTGTTGTCATTGTGGTACAATGTGTTTAGATTCTGTGAAATCCTGAAGTGGCTTTTTTTTTTGACTTAGAAGTTCCTTCTGATCAGATGTTCTTGATACCCTACTTGAGAATAGGGATGAGTCCTCATAAATGACAAATGTACTAGGTCTTAGGTGAAAGACTGGTGAAATCCCTTCAATTTCTGTACTCAGAACAATGTACTGAGCCTGAAAAAATTGGTGTTTTTTTTCAGGACAGGTGCTTCTAAGCCACTTCTCTCCATCTTGTTCTAATCCTCCCTCTCCTTCAGACTAACTGAGGATACAGACCAGGCTGGCACTTTGGAGAAGGATCTTTGTCTACAACTCTGAAGTTGTGGGAACTAAGGTGCCATATCAGATGAAATTGTCCTTGGTGCCATGGAGTGCTTTTAAACACAGCCCACCCTTCTTTGGGATAATCCTGACTTCATCAAGATTGGATGTATAGTGGTTTAAATATGGGGAATTTTAAATGCCCTAAAATGACAAAGAAGAATTGTAGAATCATCAGGGATGGAAAAGTCATCTAAGATGTAGTCCAACCATCTACCTATCTCTGCGTAGCACTAATAAGATTTTTAAAAGGGTAATAATTTTGTGAAGAACTTCAAACTTATGCTGCGTTAGCAGAATCTGATTCTGTTGCAAAATTCTGCAAAACGTTGAGCAAAACAAAAGCTACTGGAAAGGTTTTTGTTTTCAGAAAGTGAATGCATCAAAACAATATTATAACAGTAATTGAAAACTACGAATCATAGAATGAGTCTAGTGAAAGGTATTGGAATCTTGATGATAATTAAAGAAAAAAATGGAGAGTTAATGCAGGGAAAAATTGCCACATTTTCATAGGAACATAACAGAAAACACCTTAAGGATCAGAATGGGTGCACTTGTAATTCAGAAATTTGCACTGAGGCTGTTATTTCACTAAGTGTTCCACTGACTGATGGATATTTAATTACCTTGTGATTACTAAAGCATTTAATTTAGCTTTCTATTCTTTCCTTACTTGAACAAAGGATCCTGGATGCAATAATAGTAATTTCATCTCCTGGTAGCAGTACTCAGTTTGCTTCTTGTATATATGGAAAACCAAACTTGCTCAGTGTTCCTATGTGAAATACAGAACAAATGCTCACTAGGTATTAAAAGCAAGTTCAGAAACTTCTGCTCCTTCTGTCACCGGCTGCTCTAATCGTTCCTCGCCCTGACTTCATGGCTGCGATTTAAGGCGTTGCTCCTCCTTCTGTTCTCGTGGGAGAAGGTGGAAGCTCATTTCTTGCTTGTGCTGGAGGAGGCGCTTTCAGATTCAACCTGAAGTGCTCCTCGGCTCTTTCGAGGCTGAACAATGAGGCAGTGGCATACTCCCAAACCAGTATCTCGCACCAGTGCCGGTGCCAGCCTTCAGACCCACCCGCTGCAGGGCTGCTCATCCTCGTGTATGGGATGCCCAGAAGCTGAGCTCCTGCGGTCTGACCTGCAGGCCGTCCCCGTAGCAGTGTGATTGACACATTGCTAATAGAGGATTATAACTTCAAAATGGGGATAAGCACTAGGAGCAGATGAGTGTTTAAATAACAAAGGGCCTCTTTTTATGTAAATATCCCAAGCAATAAAGAACAAAGGGAGAGGATCTCATCCCTCTCCTGCCCTCTGAGGGCCCGGGAAGTGGAAGCAAATTGCTCCTGCACATCAGTGGAGGGTTTTGTTCCCCGGCAGTTGGGTGGGGGGGACGATTCAGCTCCTTCCAGCCCTCTCTTTCCCCCTTTCCGGGCTCTTCTGTTGATGCGGCACTCGATTTATCCATTTGATAATCGGGAAACGTGCCCCCGCTTAAAGTGGGGGGATGGAAATAATACTTCTCGGAGTGGACTGTCGAAACAGGATTCCCTGCCTATAGCCGGCGCGAGGATGCTGCCCTGTGAATGTTCTTGCTGTTCTGCACGAGTGCATTTGAAATGCTGTTGGAGGGCGAGGAGGGAATCAGAGTTTGACTGAAGTCCATAGGTGAGGAGCTCCAGCGCTGCTTTGTTCCCATGGGTGTCCGAATCCCGTAGGCATCTCTGCTAATCTCAGCCGTAATTATTGTCGGTAAACATTTTCCTGATGGGAGCAGGTGAGTGTTGCTCGAAGGAGCTGGCATATATCCAAGGAATTTAAAGTTACTATGATACTAAGGTGGCATCAGGGAACGGTGTGTTTTCTTGTTGTTTCTCAACTTTGGTGAGTGAGGCACAGACAGGCCCATGACCGATCTTATCCACAGCCTCCAGTGCTTCCCATGCATCCCACCTCTACCACCACAAACCGAGCAGGGTGGGGATGTTTCCAGTAGGTCCTTTTTACCATAGGCAATGTTGCTGACTCATCCTTTTTCTCTCCAAATTCTTACAAAGCATTTTGGTTTTTTTTTTACTTCCTAGAAAATTAGATGTTTTAGAGGTCCATCCTTCTTGTTTTTTCCTTTTTCTTTTGTAGTTGGCTTTTTTTTAACTCTTAAATGGCACTTCCAAATGTGAAGCTTTCATTGTAATTACGGTGTACAGGAAACCTGTGTTTTAACCCAACCTCGTGTTTTGCCCCAAATGTCCATCTTCAAAAGTAATAATTATTTTAAAAAGAAATGAAATTCAAAGGGCAATTGATCTTCATTAAAACTGGTATACCGTTGCCGAAACATGAAGATCAGTTCTGTGTGAACAGTTTTCCCAAAGCAAATGTGCTGAAATGGAGAGGCTGCTAAGCTCTCACCGAGCAGATAGGAAATGTAGCACTGGTGTTTTCAGCTCAGCAGCCAGAAAGTTTCATGCAGACCCTCAGGTATGCACAAGTTCTGAAACGGAGAAAAAGTGAATTTAAACACTGAAACTTGTATGCATTTTTTTTTTTACCTTGTTCTGCCATCCTCTCACCATGTGAAATGCTTTCATCAGACCTCATCCCTTTTGTTTTTGCAGCAGAGAGCCTGGTAGGAAAACAGAATGAAAATTAATGTAATGTAGCACTGTTAATTGTGCCCCATCTCAGTCCCCGCGCTGATCTCAGCCTTGCAGTGTCTGTCTGCCATCCAGAAGCATCTGGCACATGTTTGTTCCCTGCTTCCCTCCTCAAGGGAAATCATTTTCAGTGGAATGATTTGTTTGGAATTTTTAAAAAATAAATGTACACGTGATGTTGAATATTTGTTAGCAAAAGACCAGGCCTCCTCCTAGAATGGAGGAAAACACTGACAGAGATCTGTGACTTCTTGTTCCGTGGCTGCTATTTTATTTTGATTTTTTTGAACTCTTCCATTGTTTCAGGTCATCTTGATCTTTTTACACAAGCCATAGCAATCTATTGCCAGCAGTTACAGGTGGATTTTTTTAGAGTCATCTGAGCACTGGGCTTGATGAGGTGCATATGTTAGCATCTGTTTATCTGGTTTAAACTCCTCTTAACTGGCAGTTCCTGTTGCATGACTCTAGTTACTGATGTTTAGCCAGTAGGAAATGTTGGGCTTGAGGATTTGGAGGGTATTTCATGAAACTACAAAATCATTGAAGATGGAAAAAGCCTCCATGATCCCCCAGCCTACCCCCACTGTGCCCAATGCCACGTCCCTCCGTGCCACATCTCCGTGGTCCTCAAATACCTCCAGGGACAGTGACCCACCCCCACCCTAGGCAGCTCTGCCACTGCATCACTGCTCTTTCTGAGAACAGTTTTCTTCCTGATTGAAGTTTATTTTCAATGGCCTTAGTACTGTTCACACTTTTAAAAGCAATCCTTTAACCAGAATTACAAGTGAATCACTCTTATCCTGTAGTCACTCAGTATTCTTCTGCAGTGTTGCACTGAGGCCTGCTTCTGCTCTCACTGAATAAAATTAATCTCTATGCAGAGGATTTTGCTCCTGTTAAAAGAAAAGCCTATTTCACCTAGGGATTTTGAGGGTATGTTTAAAAAAATAAAGAAAAAAATTACCATTCCTTATTATTTAAAAATATGCAATATGTTTGAATGAGGATTTTTTTTTTTATGTCGCTTATGGAGACATTCAGAGGGGTCAGACTCAAATAATCATATCTGCAAACTGTTTTAGAGTTATCTGGCAGCCCAAAGCCAGCATGCAGATGGGAAGCAGAGGACTCATTTCTCCTGAAATGCCATATCTCCAGGGTGTTCTGGGGCAATGAACACACCTGTGCTCATTTTTTATTTTTAATTTTTTTTTGTTACCACATCTACATCTTTGTCCCCAGCTGCTGCCAGCAACCCAGATGTCAGGAGTCCTCTGCTCTCCCACAGGACTCCTGGCTGTGCTCAGAGCATGATCTTGCTGCTTCTGTGCTTACCCAGGGGGATAAGGGATTTCCTGGCTCCTTTCTCTGTGAACAAAGAGGCAAGGGAGGAGGGCAGCACAGACACCAGATGTGATGATGAGCATCTCTGTGTCTCAGCATCCCTCGCTGTACAACAGGGAATATATCTCCTTCACTGCACTTCAGTGGGCTTCCATTTGTGATTGTTCACAAAAGCAGAAGCAGTAGGAATGGAATATTTTTTTTTTGGAGTATGCTTAATTAATCACTTGAAGATTTATTACTACTCCAAAGGGGTTTCACTCTATGCTCATTTATTTTGTCCCTTATCCCTATGACAACTTCATCTCCCCATCAGAAAAACATTTACAGGCACTTTAAGCATGACTTTTGAGGGCAAAAATTGAAGAAAATGTTTCTGACAAGAAAAATACTTCAACTTATTATAAGAAATATCATTTGGATTTGTTCATATGACAGAGGTTTTTGTGGCTTTGGTGTGTGGTCATCCAAGGGGGGTGTTGGAACTAGATGATCTTTATGGTCTTTTCCAACCAGAGCCATTCTACGAGTCTATGAATTATTGCTTGTTAAGGCTGCAAGGAGATCATGGGGATACTTTATACCAGCATCTCAGTAAGTTTGTACATAGCTGACCCTGTTGGCAATACAGAGTCTTCAGAAAGATGTGAGCCGGGCTGTTTGTCTTCCTGTAACAAGACAAACAAGTAGGTTTAGTAATTCTGGGTGTAAAAATATAAACGAAATGAGGAATATGAGCTCTTATATGTTGCCCTGTTGCTATCCCTGGTCCACCATGCGGCATGCCACGCTCAGCATCCCTATGGCTCCGTATGTTCTTCTGCCCCTGGGCTGGCCCAGCTCTCACAGGAGCGCTGCTTGGGGCTGCTGTGCTGCTTGAGTTGTTTGTTGGTGGTATAGCTAAAATGAGGCCTCTGGTGCTTCCTTTGAGGACGATAAAAGGTTGGGATGAATGGCATGAAGAGGTGGAACCAGCATCCTTGCTGTGCTTCACTTCTTGGAGCCTTGCCTTAGGGCAGGCTCTGTTCCCAGCAGAACTCATGGCTGTGTGCACAATTCTGACTGCTGTGTCTTTGTAAGGCCAAGTGGTTCTCGTGCATGGGGCGGTATGTTTCTCTCCCTTTTGCTCTGCACCTTTTGTGCCTTCACTCTGCCACTTAACCAGCTTCCCCATCTGTTGGAATTAGGATAGAGAGGAAATCAAAATTGGGAGCTTAACCTCAAATGCCCTGCCGGTGTGATACTTTCTGATTAAAGCTCTTACGGATGCTATGAAAAACAATCCATCTTTCTTCAGGCTATTGACTTTCCTATAAAGAGCAGTGCCGAGCAACGTCCTTCCTCCAGAAATCTCAGAGACAGTTTAAATGCTACTCCCTGGGAGGACATTGTTCTCATCTAAATGTGATGGTTTTCTGACTAATTTAAATTTCTCCTTATTCAGCTTCAATGCTGTCAGCTCTGCTACTGAAAATAGAACTTTTCCATAGGTGAAAGTTTCTAAATGCTGGACTGGCAGACTCATGCCAGCTTTCCTTAAATTATGAGTCTATTTAAAATTCCACTTTAAAAATTAATCTGAATTAATTTCAAGATGGTGCTTCCGTGTGAAGTGCCTGGTTCTGTGGCAGTTCTTCCCTCTCCATCTATATTACCCACCCAAGCACACATTGCAGTACAGCATGGCTAGGTAACACACAGTGGTGAGCACTGCTTTCAGGTTGCAGGGCAGGGTGCTGTGGCTCTCCTAGCAGATTTGCTGCCACTTTTCAGCTGTTGCTCAGGTTGTCACCTGTGTGACAATCCGTGCTGGTGAGCTGAGGATGAAGTCAGGGAAGAATGGTATGATTTTACTAAGTTCTTTAAAAGGGTTAAGCTGCTTCCAAGTAGTGATGCCATTATTTCTTTCCTGGTAAACAATTCAAGAGGGATTACTAATCTGCATGTGTTCAGCCACTGGTTTCACTGGGAACCTGAGATAAAAATATATGAAGGTACCAATTTAACTTCTCAGCTGAGACTGTGGCTTGTGCCTTTGAATCTACAGTGCGGTTATTTGAACAGAAGTGTCCTGCTCTTCATTTCTAGGCCCTCTCATTGATACCGTTGACCTGAGTTCCTCAGTTGCTCCTCTCCACACTATCAAGATGCAGAGTTTGACTTGTCTGCTGTCTCTGATTGCAGCTCTGCAACCCTTCTCCTGTCCATGTGATGCTTCCTCCAATGCCACCTGGTAAGTCATCTCCTTTCCAGATTCAAGTCCTTCTTAAAAACATGTAATACTCATGAAAAGTAGATGCAGAGTTCCTAGCGAATTCTGTGCTGGAAATAGTAAATTGACTTATTTTCCCCTTGTTTGCTACTTCTTGCCATAAAGTTGGATGGGGGAAAAAACAATTTAATCTTGAAACAAGCTGAGATGTGTTTTTGCTGTGGACACATGCAGAACAGAAGATTATCTGCACTACCTAACAGATTTTGAAACGCTTTCTTTGTTTTGTTCTACTGATATAGAGTGAAAGTTATATGTTAATTTTGTGTATTAGGTGGGGATCAGAAATGGAGAGATTAACATTTATTGGGCCATTTCTTGCGTTTCAGTGGTACTTCAGCTGGCTCTTCAGTCAGGCTATTGCCTTTGTGAAACTGGCCAAAATGTATTTACTTTGCAAACAGGTTCTTTCTTTTTCCATGTGTGCATGCTATCTTTCAGCTGCCTGGACTTGAACATAATCCTTCTTCCCATTTTGATGTCAAACTTTGCTTGTTTTGTGGCATTTGTTTTGAAGCTAGGGAAGGTTTTTAGTCATGTAAGTAGTGGGGGCTGATGGATGATAGAAGATGCTCCAGTCGGAGATGGTTCTAACATTTGGAGTACTGAAGAAATGGAAAGTGAAGTTAATGTTTCCTACATGTGGCTTGAGGTTTCTGTACGTCAGAAGTGTTTTAGAGAGCCTGATTAAAGTCTAGTGATGACACAACTCTGTTTATATATGAATGATTAAAGTGAATGTGTGAACTGCTTGCAAATCACCCAGTTCCTCTGATCTGGCAAAGCAGCAGTGTGCACTGCCCTAATGCATGTTCTAGTGGAGCCCTGGACAGTCAGAGCTGATTGAAGCATTACTTCCCTCCCCCCCTTACATTACCTTTGTAGGGACCATCTCAGATGGTCACCCAGCAAAGAGCACATGAGTTATACCCCTATCAAAAGCCCACGCATAGACTTTTTCCTGGATGTTGTTTCATCTTGTAGTGTTGAATGCACAAATAGCTGGAATTGCTGAGGAGGATGTTACATGCTTGTTGTCCAAGGTCAGTGTTTGCTTTCCGCACACTTCCTGTTCTGTGGTGCTCAGTTACTAATGTGAGTTGTTGGGATACCTGCTGTTGAGCTCATGCAGCTCTCATAACATCACAGAACTTCTATTTAATACGTCAAAAAAGCAGCATTGAACAAGCTCTGGGCCAGCTCTCAGAGGGACCAGTGCTTTCCCTGGGTCTGGGAGGCAGCTGGGAAGCAGGTTTTGCCCTGCTCGTTTCTGAAGGTGCGAGTGGTGTTTAAGAATTCTCAGCGACATCTGGAGATCTCTTGTGCCCAGGTGAAGTGGAAAAGTTATTAACCTTGAGTGAGCAGAGTTTGCTTTTCGAAAAAATGAATCAAAGGAATGTGTTTTGATACGTTAAAAAATGCATGTCGTATAACTGCTGCTCTATGCCTGCCAAATCTGAGAACCGCTCAAGCGTGGGAAAGAGCAAAGAGGGAAAAAAAACAATAAAAATTATCCAGGCCTAAAGGAAATATTAGGAAAGGAGATAAAAGGTAGCCACCTGAGATGTGCATGCAACAAAGGTTTTTAATCCCCTGCTGGTGTTGCATGCTTGTTCAGGAAGGGAGTACGCAGACAAAAAGGAAAGCTTACATGAATAATATGCGTACCCATAATATGGTCAGTTTGTAACCCCCAGCTTAGGGCCAAAGATTCTCCTTAGAGAAAAATGCACTGCCTTCTTGCAAACAGCAGGAGCTCTCCTATTTTATGGACCTCCTCTGCAGATCTTCTAGTGTGCTAGTGAGGGGATATTGGCCTCCAGTATGCAGTGATGGTTGCAGACAAAAGTGCACAAAGACGTAATGCACTTCTGAAGTGTTATGGTTAGGAGAAATTTCTAACAAGCAGGGTAGCCTAGAAAGAGTTTGGAAATGGTAGCAGCAGCTTTGTGCTGCTGAGGTGATGTTTGCAAGGCAACCAGCTTATTAAAAATGTGAGGGTTTGTCCTTGTGCAGAAGTTATGGGGTTTGAACAGCAGCCAGGATGCCATCTGCATGTGTCCAACGAAAGTCTGAAGCACTTTGTAGAAGAGCTGTTGTGCTCTCCCACCTCAAACCTCCCAACAACTGTTCCAGACAGCTGGGGATGGAGGAATTTTACAAGATTAGCAGGCTATGGGCAATAAGCGAACAGCTAACCTTGTCTGCTTCAAAGCCAGCAATGTGATTTCTAAATTGAATTCATAAGATTGATCACAGCTTTTTCAGTTGATAATGACCAGAAAAGCTAGAAAAGGGATGTGAGGAAACTCCTCTAGTCCAATTGCTTTCTCACAATGATGGTACAATGTGCAGCTCAAACCACAGAGATGGAATTACTAACCGGGTCTCCAAACCAAATTGTTCTAAAAACACTGAGGTGTTTAATACGTTACAATCCAAATGCAATATCTCAGGACAGTGGCTCATCTTTTATCTTGGAGGAATCAGATGGAAAGTACATTAGAAGTTGAAATCTGTCTCCACTGGGGAAACTGTACTGAGTCACGGTGATGTATGGGATCTGTGCAAAGAGAAGGGCGAACATATTCTCCTTATGATTTATCTGTAGCATAAGTTCTTCCACTTTATGCTTTTTCTTTTCTGTTGGCTGCAGTCAACTGCAAAGAAAAGTTCCCATGGGCTCCTTTGCAGTGAGATTGTACTGGGGTGCCAGTGTGGAATAGCTCTGTTAGGGACATGGAAGTGCATTTGAAAAACAAGGGGGAACTAACACAAAAGATACAGACCAAAGCAAGCAGAGCTAGGAGAAGATGTGGTAGATTTGATGCATTCTATTACTCAAATGCTTTGGTGTATAAAGTTAAAAGCAAGGAGGAATGGTTGGATTAAGCTCCTTAAGTATGTTAGTTCTTCACTGCCAGCTTTCAGGGCATCCATGAGATGGCTCTGTACAAATCTAATTCCATGGAGAACTAACAGGGAGTTTGGGTTATGCAAGACCCAGGCTGCTGTTAGAACAGCTTGGGTCCATGACCAGGCTTACATGGAATGCTAATGCCATTTTCATATTAATGCTAGGATCAGAGGTAGGCCTAGAAAAGTTAAGTAAATCTAGTTTCCATAAGTGAAGAATTTAAAGGATAAAGGAAAGCCTGAACATACTTTATCACTGGGCTGTGTCACAGAAGGGGGAAAGGGCAAAGTAAATGTTTTCTTGCATGAGCTCTGAACCCTGCATCACAATGGCAATGCTTTGTTCTTCTAAAACTGCTGAATATTTGGTGCACCCAAGGAATCATATCCTATCTTTCTGCCTGTGATTCCTTACACCATCAGTTTCCACTGATACCCAGCTGCAGAGCTAGCTGGCCTCCATCCAGTTATATGCCCCTGACTTTTATTTGCTGATTCTCAAGTACCATCTATACCTAAGCCAGGAATAAAACTGTACTTTCAAAAATTACCCCACACAATTTGCAAATGGACTGATTAAAGAATTTCATGTTATCCCTAAGAAATCTGGTGTTCTCTTAAGAAAGAGAAGTACACTGTTTTCCTTTAACTGCCAGAATCTTCTTAGAAATTCTATCATATTTCATTTTTATAGTCTGTTGCTAGAACAACCCAGGTGGCACATTAAAGAATACTTGTCAAAAATGTACTGTTGTTCTTTTATCAAGAAAAAATGGTATTTATCTCATAACCCGATCATTTTTTCCTGATATAATTATAGATCTAGGCAAAGAGGAATCAAAGTTAATGCATTTTCTTCATTTATTGCACTAGCATTTGTCATCTTTCCTTGTTTTTTTTTTCACTTTTTTCAGGAAAATAAAACCAACAAAGCACCTTCTTTGGTGATTTATTCTTTTTTTTTTTTTTTGGTGAGAGTTTTGTTGGTTAACTGAAATTGGCAAGGGGCCACATCCAAGCAATCTTTCTTGCAACTTGATGGTGGGGTGCTGCTCCAAGCAAACACCTCATTAATCTCAAGTTGATGAATGCTTGCCACCTTCTCAGGAGTTCAGTGATGATTAAGTTTGGGATTTTTCTCACCCAAACTCATCTCTGAGCATGTTTGAACTCGCTCCTGGATTTCTGTTAGCAGGTGTTTTCACAGATAGAGGGCAATAAATGTTGGCTATCATGGCTTTCTCTTTTTACTTGGAAAGTCTGGATGATAAGACCAGGTTACATACTTCAATTTCAAATGCTTAAAATGAGATGAATTCTATCTTCAAGTTCCTTCGAAGCTATTTATTTGATTATTTTTTTTTTCCTTTGTGGCTTCTGGCAAGCGACTGCTTCAGATCAGCTCTCCCTGCAAGGAGTGATTCTCACTCAGTTCCTCCAAGGCTTGACCTTTCTTCAGCTTTTCCATTTATGCCACCTGCTTTCCACATTTGACACAACCCCAAGCAGTTGTGTATTTTTTTTCTTACCATCCTTTGAGTTCTGTTTCAAATCAGTCACCTTCTCTCCTAGCAAACAGAGGCTGTATTTACCAGCACTTCCATGAGAGGTGCCAAGTTGCTAAAATCGATATTGTGTCACCTAAATACCATCCTCACTGCAGCATCTTCGGGGCCAAAACTATTGCTTGTCCAAGGTGTAAGAGTGTGAGAGAAGAAGGATACAAGGCAGCTCTCTTCCCATATTAGGTATATTTGCCCCTTTACTTCTTTTCTTCCCAACCTACCCTGAAATTCACTTTCCAACAGTGAGGGTTGTCTCTTTAGCCTGGAAATCAGAATACTGTGGAATGAATGGACTTAAAAGCAGCACACAGTTCAGCATTATCTGAATAACACTGTGATAATGCATGCTGCAATTTGTCCACTTTGGGTCTGGCTTTGAGTAATCACTTCCCCAGCATGGTACAGTTATATAAAGTAGAGCTCCTTGATCATATTTCCGTCTTACTGCTTGCTTGAATGTAATTCTGTGCTGTTACCTGCTCTCAGGAGCTTTTAGCTTAGGTGCACACTGAGCCTTGGGACAATGGTGTAAGGAAAGCTTATAAAAGGTAAAGAGATTTTCCTTTTTGTAGGAAAGGGACTGATTAAGATATTCACTTGAAAGGAAGGAGAAACTGATTGATATACTGAGCTTTCTCAGCTGCATCTAGGTAAGCTGGTCTTTCCTCTGGTATAAGAGATGGGATAGCTTAATCCTTTCACCACCATAGCCTGTTCTTGAGGCTGAAGGCCATGGTGCAGCCACCTCATTAGCTCTGCCTCTATTGTGTGCTTGCAACACAGGAATCAGAGGATGTGTCTGGCAGAGCTGGATGTTCATGAACTGGGAGGGGGAAAGCATCTACAGCAAACCTCTTCCAGAACACCACTGAGCTGGAATAATGACTTTCAGGAAGCAGATGAACAGATGATTTATCATAAGGCAGGTTTGACCCTTGTCAGGGTCTTACTAAGCACCATCTTTCCTTACAGCTGAGTCTGCACAACATTCAGAGGCTTTCCACAAGACTTTGATAGACAACTTCACATCTTGCTCCCCATTATCTAAGCCATGGTGAGGGAGCTTCAGTCTTAGAAAAAGGAAAACATGAGAGGAAAGAATACCCTAGTACAAGTATCTTGGACTTTGCTAGTTCAGTGTGTACTATGTGGCTTGTGTCAAATAAAGGAAAGAATTTGCTTGCTCTTTTTGCTCTCCTTATGGAGCAGATACAGCTATGGAGAGCCTGATGGGCTCAACCCTGCTGTACCTTGTCAGCAATGGACCTGTATGTAAGCAAATTCTGATTAGTTCCCTGAAGAGAGGTAAAATACAGTAGTTTTGAATGAGGGGGTAGAGGGGCTTCCCAATCCCTTGGAAACTTTGCTTTGGAAACTGATATCTCTTACCCCTGGCAGAGCCCACCAGACTCTGGTCCTGAATCAGCTGTATTAGGCTTCAAACCACCTCTTTTCACCCTGCCAAGTGTGAAGGGCAAAACACACAGGGTAGAGACCTCAGTTGGGTGAACCACTGAGAACATATCTTCCCTACAGCAAGCACCCAGGGGGACTAGTTACTAATTTCTGATTTCAGCATCATGATAATGTGCCCACTGTCCTGTCAGGTGAAACTGCATCGGGTCCCACAGTTAAACTGCCAGTGTTCAGTGGAGCATGTGGGCTTTCAGGCCTTTTACTGCCCTGGGTGGGAAGATGAAACTGTCAATTTCTACCTCTATGGGAGATTTAGTCTCAAGAGGTGTCCTTTGCCCTGTGTTATCAGGATGACAGTGTACTTTGCACCATTAAAACTGCAAATTCATGGTGGACAAACTAAGCAAACACTTTATTTTTGTTTAAAGGAAGGCTTTGAATCTGCCAAATACTTGTGAGGCCATAAAACTTGCAAAGGGTCTGGAACTGGGCTGATTTACAACTGCTTTGTGGACACAGTTTTCTCTGCTTCCTGGTCCTAAGCTTTATTTGCTTTGACGAATACTGCTGTGCGTGTTTCGGTGTGACATCTACAATCTTCCTCATGCAAATTGGCCCAGCAGCAGCCCAGGGACAGCAGACCATGAACTTATAAGAGTTGGCAGGGAGGTTGTGAGGCAGGGTCAGGACCACCAGGGTGTGATTTCTTCCTCCTGCTAAGAGGGAACTGGATCAGCTGCTGTGGAAGGATGCTTCGGAGAACTGTCTGAGGTGCGGAATTATTTTCTTTTTGCTTCAGTTGCCCTTTATCTCAGCAAAATCAAACTAATAGTTTGAAGTCATGCTGCCGAGCTCCAAGCCTTCAGGCATTTTTTTATTTTTTTACTTATTTTTTTGCTGAATGATGCTATTTGGTGTCCATGACAAGAAGCTGGAATTAGATGATCTCTAAGGTCCCTTCAATCCAAACTGTTCCATGATTATTTATGTCTTTTTGACTGGTTTTAATAAAAGCTCTAAGAATATGCGCAGTTCCTCTCTCCTTCCTCCCCAGGTTCTTTCACAAATGTAAAAATCAGCTGGTAGAATTTTGTTACAAGGAAGAACAAAAAAACCCTCAATTTGGAGTAAAGATTTGATTGTCCATCTTGAAAGGAGTGAAAATGAGGTTCAATAATGGGAATAAGGCTTTTAAGGATTACCATAGGGGGTGCTATCAAGTCCTTGTGGCAGTGTGAGGAAATAAAGTAGGAATGCTGTTAAAATGGTACGGGGCAGTGGAGTCTGGTGGGTGGCTGTAGAGTTATGGGCAACAAACCCACCTTGCAGCTGTGTGGTGCAGCATAAGGTCAGATACTGCAGTGGTCCAAAGAGACAGAGCTGCTGCTTCTGCCAATATCTCAGAGCAATGTAAACTATGCAGCAAGAACTGGCACAGCTTTCCTGTTTGGCTAGATATGGCACTGATTTATATTGGGAAGGCGTTTCATGCAGTGGGACACTGTAGGGAGACAGTTGCTAGTGATTTACACATTGTGCCAAACTTGTTTTGAGCCTTATTTAAAAACAAAAACCTGTGCAGCCTCTTTTCCCTCCCTCCCTCTCCTGTGCTGATCAGCGCTAAATGCTGTTTGCCACTGAGGGACGTTTAAACTAATTTTTCAGAAGTGCTGATGAAGCAGGACACACTTACTGCCATCAGAATATCTCTCAAGCTTGCTTCCTTGGTTGTGCTTGTAAAACACTGACCTTAATGAGTTCAAACCCCACGGAATGGACAATGCAGGCGGTAGTCCCTGAGTGGCAGCCCATCTGCCTGTGTGTCTTGCAGGCCAAAATGACTTCATTACAAAGCAGCACTCAGCTGAGTGCAGAGCAGGCAGGAGAGCTCAGCCTTCCTGCATCTACTGCTTTGCTCTTGCCCCATTTGATCCCGTGGTCTCTGCCAAGGTGATTGGCACGCAGGTGGTGCTCCTCCTGCTGGGAGGCTCTTTCATTACGCAGCATGTTTCCAGCGAGCAGGGAAGCATGGGCTTTGTATGTCAGCACGTTTATGTGCTGGTGTAGGACAGAGCTAGCTGGCCGCTGCCTGATGGAGGGGGCATAGAGTTGGTGACAGATTTTAGATAGCTAAGGAAGGAGGGAGGCAAGGCACAGTGCACAAATGCAAGGAAACTGCTCTCTTCAAAAGATGTTTTTGCCTGCATTGGAGGCTTTTTCCTTCCTGTTCCTCTGTCGTCCACCCTGACTGCCTCTTGCCATCACAGTCCTGCCGTTGTGCCTAATGCCTGCTCTGAAACCTTTTCTGGAGTAGACACACCTCTGTCCAGGATGCTGTGTGACTCCCTCTTCCCTCTTTTGTGCCACATGCAGTAACTTGCTAGATCTCTGTACCTTGCAGCAACAGCTATCAGTGTGACAGCACTATGTGGCTGACCCCTGGTCTTTGTCAGTTGGAGAGGGAGTGGTGGATGGCTCAGCTGAAGTTTCTCCATCCTCCCCAGAGCCCAACTCTTTCCAGCTCTATTTGGCTAAGGAAGCACAGGATCGATATTTTTGACTCGTCAATATTCTGGTCCAGCTCCTTTTTTTTTTATCCTGCTCACTCTTATTGCTCTCTTCTCTGGACTTGTTTTATTTTTTATGTTCTTGATTTCCATCTCAGCTCCTTTGTGGTGTAACCTTTCCACATCTTTAAGTTCATGGCCCTTGTTCTGTGTGTTTGATAGGGTTTTAAATAGCTGTATAGTTTCTTTTCCCTCCTCAGTCCCTCCAGAATTGATATCACTTGGTCAGATCGCAACGTGTTTTTTTTGTCCTATGGACTCCAGCTCCACTTCTCCATCCTTTTGTCGTAGTTAAGGTCCCTTATTCTTAGAACTGTCTTGCTCCATCCCTGTCACATCGTCTGTGTATCTTTGTAATGATCCTTTGTTCAACTGCTGTCAGCATCTGAACGTGGTTTCAAATATATGCTGGAGCATTTCTCCCCGTCCGTGTGTTGTTGAGGTTTTGGTGGTGAATTCTGGATATCTGACCAAGAGGAATGCAGACATTCTCATCCATATGTCTGGTCCCAGCAATCTGGTTTGGTGAAAGATGGAGGTGGGAATTATAGACTGAATTAAGTGCAAACACCGTGACCATGAGACCTCTCCACTGCTTGCAACAGAAGCTCTGGAGATCTTCCAGGCTAACCTCCTTGATCAGAGCAGGGTCAGGACTGTATTAGGGCCATGTCCATTTGGGTTTTCAATATCTCCAAGGACAGGGACTCCACAAACTCTTGAGCAACCTGTTCTAATATTCAATTAAACTTATAGCATGAAAAAAAAAAATCATCTTCTGTTTGGATGGACTTTTCTGTGTTTCAGTTTGAGCCTTCTGCCTCTTGTTCTGACTCTGAGCATCACAGAGACAAGTTTGGCTCTCTCTTCTTTAGTTGTCCCATCAGGTATCTGTGCACACTGATGAGTTCCCCCAAGTTTCTCTCCTCTCGGCTAAGCAATCACATCTCTCTGAGCCTCTCCTCATGCACTAATCCCTTAATGTCCCTTCATTGGGGTTGTTTTGATGTGCCCATGTCTCTCCTGTCCTAGGGAGCCCAGCACTGACCGAGCATTCCAGACGTGTCTCACTAGCTTTGAGCAGAGGGGAAGGACCACCCATTCCTCCCACAGCCCAGGATGCTGCTGGGCTCTGCCATAGGGATGCGTTGCTGGCTCATGTCCAACTTGTCTCAGAGGTCTATGGCTTGCTCTGAGTGTTTCAGCATTTTTCCATTTAATTTGTATCATAGGTGCTTCATCCGGCTGCCGGAGTAACTGCGGAGCCATCTCTGTTTGTGTTAGATTGTTCTAGTTTATACTGAGTATTATCAGATTGAAATTTGATGTGAAATGGGCAGAAGCTGATTGAAGGGCCAAGGCAATTCTCTCCCTCATCATCTTCCAGAATAAGCACTGCTGTTGTAAGCTCAAAAAAAAACTGTGAATGAAAGAATGTTCTTAAATTTTTGGATGACTTCCAGCATCTATCTGTGGGGAGGATAATCTTTCTGTGAAGAAGAGATGGAAGCCTGTGTGTGTACAAGAATGACATTAAACTGAGCTACCTTTCTATTCACATTTGTTAATAATCCACTGCATATGTTTCAGAGATTTAAAGGTCCAGTGTGAACTTCTTGGGTAAAGGAGCCTCTCGCAGTATGATTTTTTGGGCCTTAGAGATGAGCAAATCTTCCCCAAATATTTTGAATCATTGATGGATATTTGTTCCCAGCTTTAATTGTTCCAGCCTTGTTTTTACCTTAGCGTCTGCTGCTTGTGGCAGGAGGGTGGGATAGTGGTGCATCCCTATCAGAACCAAAATGCCTCAGCACAGCTTGCAGCCTCCTGGCTTGTCTGGGAGCAATGTTGATGCTCTGCACAGTGATAGGATCATAGGAGAGCTTGCATCTGAAGCAGCAGAAAGCTGCTTCCCTTTGGAGACCTGCCTGTTCACTCAGTTTATGTGGTTATAGACAATTTCCATGAGCAATGTTTCAGAACTGCAGCCTCTTTGGCAATCCCCTCTCTCCCCTGTCATCATTGATAAGTGGCTGTGCAGCAGATGTGGAAACAACTCCCTAACCTTTCTCCTGCCTGTGGCAGTCCTCAGGTGCTCCCGTGTCCCCCTTCTTCCCACGTCACCAGAAAAAGCCTATTTTGTGCTCAAATAAAAAAAAAAAAATCCCACCCAGCAACATAAAAGTTGCTTTGCTGCGGAGGGTCAGCAGTAGGTGGATTACACCCTGGAAATCCTCCGGCAGTTCTTAGAAAATAGGATTTAAATCTTTGTATAAAGGCAACTTTTATTAAGCAAACTGCTATCCAGTTGGCTCCCTGGAGTGCTGAGCTAGGTGAATTTAGGATGCTCTTAGCAGGGAAATTGGAGGGACACGGTTATCTGTCATAGACTAAAAGCCCTGCCAGCGTCCCCAGGGGTGATGCTTCGATACAGATGCGGGAAAAAATCCTTGTGTAGTTGAAGCAATGAAGAGAGTGTCTTCCAAGTGACAATATTTCCATTTAAAATCAAAAGGGAAGTCACCAAGACTCTTGGACAATCAATGAGGAGTTTTCGATGCCCTTACTTACCTATATGGTGGTTTTATACTTGCAGGTTTCTTTCATTACAGCTGGCAGTAGTGTTTTACAGGCTGATTTAAAAACAAAATGAGCAACAGCCTTGTTTCTGAGAGCAACACTAAAGAAAGGCACAGCCAATGCATTGGGGACCACAGAACAAATGTCTGTGGATGGATGAGTGCACAGAGTTGCTTGGGAAGACCTTGTGAACATGGCCTTTGGGCTTAGTCTGGACTGGCTGTATTCCTCGGAGTAGTGTAAGGAGCCTGAAGGTTGCTGGCTTTTCTGCCAGTTGGTGATAACTTCTGGCTTCGCTGGAGTCCTGATGTCTCTGGGGTATGGCACACATGGTGCTGTTTGCATGATGTTAAATGCTTGCGTTAAATATATGGATTATGGCATGGGGAACTGTTTTGTTGATATAAATCCAATCAGAGATCTCTTTGATGGTAGTGTTTCTCTACCAGAGCTGGGCACCGTTTGAAAAGTCAGTTGAATTGGACCTGGGAAGATGCAGTGCCGTGGTTAAAGGCAGAAGAGAACTGAGGCTTCTCCAGATCTGGAGCCTAAAGTTATCTGAGACAGGGAGATGAGTATTAGCTGCAAGAATAAAGTGTTTCTTTGTTCCCAACTGAACTTGATTTCTTCATGCGTGATTTCTGGGTCTCCATGGCATCTTCCAGAGAGAAGGACACCAGGGACAGACTAGAGCCCACTGGAGAGCATGCTTCATTGCATGGGTGCAGGGACTCCATGACAACACAGGGGCCACAGCAGTGCTGCAGTCACCTCCTTTCTGTTGTGTAGTGGGTGCAGACAGGGACCACGTGGGTCATGAGTGTGTCTCTGAGCTGCAGGGGAGGTGTGCTCTGGATGGTTCCTTGAGAGGCTTGATCTCAAATCTTGTAGCTGGGAAGAACCTGTTTGATCTCTGCGTGGAGTCTGGGGCCTGTTGGGCAGACAATCTTGATTCTGGCAGCTGGGAAATGCCCTTCATTCATGCAGATTGGGATGTCCTGTCTCCTTGCAACCACACACAGACAAGGCTCAGTGGGTCTGTGCGGGGCTCAGCCTCTGTTGCTTTCCCTTCTGGACCCATTGTGCACCCCTACAGCCATTGCAGCTTGCAGGCAATAACTGTGTGTTAGCAACTCCAGCAGAGACTGGATGTTGTCCTTAGTGTTGAAATAAGATGGGTAGCAGGTGATCTTTGAGTTAATGAGACCTTCAGATGTAAGCTCTCTGAGCAAAGATATTTTACCCCCTTCTTCCTTTCCATTCCACATCCCCCAGTGCTCCCTTATTCCTATTGCAGGTGCTTCTGCTTCTGGAACAACATTTATCATTTCTCCATCTTTGACAGCAGAGTTTTTTCCTCTCTTGCTCTCTCATTTTATCTTGCCCAAGGGGTCTGTGCTACCTTTTATTAGCTGACACTTCACTTCTGTAGATGGAAATGACACTAATGGAATGTGGCTGAGGCTTATTACAGAAATGCTGTTTGCATGGCGCAAGCAAACCTCCAAACAATTCCAGAGGAAAGGAATACACCTTGGAAGCAGGTGGGAGAGCTGCAGACAAAAAAGAAGGCAGGCGGCAAGATGAGGTGCTGATAAGATACAGGTCTCTGCCTGGCTGGCACTCCTGACATTGCCTCATATTCTTGTCAAAAGCCTATGCCTGTAAAATAGCTCTGAAGGATGGTGAGTGCTGTTCTGGAAGCTCTTGGGTTGCTTCTGTCAGTAAGCATAGGACTTCCAAGATGAAGCCATGTTTTGCCAAACCTGGCTTTGCTGAACCAAGGAGACAGGGCTGCTGCTTACTGCTTTTCTTGAGTGTGAAAACAAGTCTGTGTCCTTACTTAAAGGAAAGCACTACTGTGTTTCTTCTCTTCCCAATGTTAACAAGGTTGCAGTGTTCCTCTGCACAATGAGAAGGAAACATTAGCATCTTTGCAAACCCCCAGGTACCACTCTTGAATCTTACCTCTTGGCTGTTTTCAACTCCAAGTCCAAGGACATAATGATAACAAAATTATGGCAGAGATAAAATGCTAAGGGAGCCAGAAATCAAGCATCTGGTAAGGGAGGAAGGCAGCTGGCTGGGAAGAGTTTGGGGTACGAGGGAGGTGACATTCGCTGAGCAGCAACCTCTGTGGCTGTTCTTCTGTGTTATTGATGCTTGCTTTTCCCTCCCTCTTTTATTTTCATGGTGTGTCTGTTACATCTACGGCTCATTAGGCAACAAGATGCTAATGCTGTCTGTAAGGCTGCAGGATAGACACCCTCCCTCTCCTCTATTCTTCTGTGCTTTAATAACTATACATATCGGTTTCGTTTTGATTCCATGTCATCATCTTCCACTGTCTCCCTTCATTCACAGTTTAGCTCAAATGAGAATCAGTTCAGGAATTGGAAGCTCTTTGTTCTCTCCCCCTTGTATAAGGAGTCTTTCTTGCATCTTAAAACAATTAACCCTATTTCAACAAAAATTAGTTACATATGTTAAAAGACATGGGGAATAATGCTAGCAGCAGTAGCCTGTGTACTGGCCAGTTTCAATCTGGAAGCTTTAGATGTGGGATGCAAGTTATTTAATTCAATGAATTAAAGCATTGCAGGTGCTGTGGAAGTAGAAAATTCTAGGCCAATCCACAGCCAAAAACAAAAAATCAAAAAAACAACCAACCAACCAAAAGGCAACATGGGCAGTCTACAGCTGGTATTCACTGGTCACTTGTTGACACCTAGCCTGGTTGACTTTTGATGCAGAAAGTTTTGTTATAAGTGTTTTTTGGGCTGACTCATCGTGGGAGCCACCAAATCAAATAGGCATGCCAGAGACCATCAAGCACTGCAGTGCTTCACCTTCCCCAAAGATTCCTCCTCACTGGCAGAGAGGCACAGGAATTGTTTGAAGATTTCAAATCATTACAACTGAGAAGGAACTAAGTTCTGTACAGGAGCACAAGCCAAGTGACTCCCTTGCTTTGAAAAAGAAAATGGGTTGTAGGTTCAATAGTAGTCCTCAAACACATGAACAGGAGCTGCAGCAAGGAAGGTACTATTCCTCACTTCCTCTAGGTGCAGTACAATTAGAAATGAACTGAAAATTGGTACTGTGGGACCAGCTCTGGAGCTTAGCATCCAACAGTGTTGTGCCATCAACTCTGCAAATCTTTAAGGGTAATTTAAAGAAGTGTCTGTGACAGTGGATATTACTTTGTCTTCAGTGGTCTTTCTGACTCCAGTCCACGTGATACTAACTTCCCCAAAACTGACTTATTTTGGAGGTAATCCACTGCTAAATGTCTTCATCTGTCAGTGACCTTGATCCTTTGCAAAGCAGCTACCATCCAACAGAGGAATTACCTGTAGGTACATGTGTGCAGTCACCCACGCACATCCATAATTTATGTGCCTTTGATCGTAGATGAGAATTTTATTTATTGCACAACCTTTCTTTCTTCCTTCACCAAAGCACTTAAGGGTGTTGTACATCATCATAATAAAACACATTCCATTAAAATACTGCCTCTCTAGAAAACCAGGTGGGGAAATTGCAGACAAGGTAGGAAAACAAAGGGGAAAAGGAGAAAATAGGCAGTTCCATGTGTTTCATTTTTCCTTCTCCTTATTTTCTACTTTTTTTTCCATTTCTCTCCATTTTTTTTTTAAACTTTCATGGATAAAAGTCTTTCATATTCTGTTCTTGGAGCCATTCTTGTTAATCCTCTATCGCACATCACGGTAGAGCAACTACGTCTTTGTGCTTCTTGCTTTGTCTCCAAGACCAACAGACTTCTCATCCTCCTTTGGCCTCATCTCCTCTCTTCTCCAGATATGCTTCTCCTCAAAGCCAGCTTGGTTATTTTTGGTAGCCAAAGCTTGGCTGTCCTGTGGCAGGGCTGCATATGTATGACTAGGCTGTACCCACAGCACAGTGCTTGTTCATTGTGCAGTCATGAAGAGACGTAAGAGAACGTGCTGCCCTTGTTATAATTAATTGATAGTAGGGTAATGGTTCTGTGTGACGCATTAGATACAGAAAAGGGATCCAGCACTTCTACATTTAAGGTAATTGAAATTGAGACATTTATTATTTTGGACACTGTACAGTAACTTGGATTTTTAAATGCTAATCTAATTCAGACATTTACAGGAAGAAAACAAGAGGCTGAAGAATAAGGGTGGCTCAAGAAGTCTACTGAGTGGTCAGCCCAAGAATGAGCCTTGCTATTGTATGCTAACCCTTGTCTGAAGGTGAAGGAGAGACCTGGGGATTTAGTGCTGAATCAGTGAACCAGAGACTTGTCTTAAGCATTGGGGTGAGCTGGCCAAAAGCTGCTCAGGCTGTAGATGTTCTTGCTGAACATTTCCTGAGGCTTGTTTGAGCTTGCAGCCACGTTTGGGCTGCCTCTGTCACAATGCCAAGGGCAATCCCTAGTGTAGCTGCTGCATCCCATGCACTGAACACACAGCTCTGCAAACCCTCCCATCGCATCTCGGCACCTTGCAGGGCTTACACAGGTGAGCAAAGCAATTTTCTGTGAGAATAGCTTTGCCAGTTGAGTGCTCTGGATGGTAACAACCTGTCATTACGGGCCTCACCTGTTATTTGTCTATATAGCAGCTTGCACAATTAAGGGGATAGGTATGTAATAACCAACCAGCTAAGTAAAGGGATCAGAAACCAGGCTAATAAAATCCATTTCTCTCAGCTGCTTTGGTACAGAAGTGCCCCAGCAGAAGCATTTGCTACACGCACGCACAAAGGAACCACATTAATTTTCCCCCTATTATTTAAAACACATAGAAATACAGCTACTTGCTTCTGCCATCTCCTCCCACTCATGTGTGAGCAAGGGGAGGGGGTGGCACGGAGTGGTACAAACTAAAAGAAATGGATACAGGAAAAATAAAACAAATCCAGAGGAAATAGAAGAAAGAGCTAAAAGCCTTGAAAGCCTCATGGATGTCTCAGTGGTTTATTTCATTCTCTACACAAAGCTTTAAGTGGTCTTCCAGTAACAAATATCAGAACTATCAGAGCTTCTCACAGCATATGGTTGCTGCTTATTTTTGATGTTTTGATGATGACTTTTATTTCTCCATATGGAAGAGATCCACAGGCTTGAAGGGAGAGTGAGCTCTTTGCTGTTGAGTTGTGGAACCCACTTGTAGAGCATAATGAGGAGCATATTATTTCCTGAGGCTATATATATTTTGATTGGTTTCAGTAATGCTATGGAGTCTTTGGCTGGAGTTTTGGAGGCATCTTTATGAAATATCACATTGCTCTGGGTCCAGAGGGTTTTAGGGACCTGCTGGTTGTGCCTCCGTTCTATTCCATGGGGATTTCATGTAACAGGCCAGAGAAGTGATGTAAGAAGGGAGGAAAAAAAATGAAGAGCTACAGAATGGAGAACATAGAGATGTTTTCCTCTGACCTTCACAGTTTGCTAGGTACGCTGGACTCCTGGTGAGAGTAAGTGTGAATTTTCTTGGATGGAAGAAGAGGAAAAGTTGGCTGATTCTCCATGAGGGGAGAATTCAAGTATCTAACTTCAGAAACCGAAGCAGTTTGCCTGCATCAGGAGCCTAGGCTTTAGTCGTACTTGTATTGATCTCAGGAGGTGTCTTTATCCATTAGCTATAGGGGGAAGAGAAGATTTTTGCTTATAACCTCTGAATGCACAGAGGAGCTCCACCAAAGTTTTATTCTTTAACTTTTTTTCCTGTCTCTTCTTCTTATTCCCTTCGATCCTTTAAAGTATAATCAAGGGACTGCTTGATTTTCCTCCGGCTGGCATGTTTCATTTCTAATTAGAGAGTCTTCTGTTTTCAGCTGCCACAGACCAGATTAAAAATCTCAGCCTTGAAATGAAAGTGGTGGTAAAGGCGGCGGTGTGCTGTCAGAGATGTGTGCTCACTGCCTTTCAGGCTGGCTGGAAACATCAGAGGGAAAACAACAGAAGTAGCAGTGTTGTGGTGTCCTTGATGGGCTGTGCAGGACAGAGCCTTGGCCAGAGCCATTGGCACAGAGGGGTGACAAGAACAAAGCTTTGCTCTGTCACTTCCTTCCCAGTTCATTCACATTTTCTAAGTGGGACTCCCAAATGCTTCCTACAGGGAAGATGTTCTGATGTTTCACGGTCAGTTTTGCCTTGGAATGAGACTGACAGTCATTTTTACTCTGATAGTGCACCACTAGCCTCTATAAAATTGGTGTTATCATTCTAAAGCCACAGTTCTTTTTCTATGCTGATAAAATCCTCACTGAAGTCAGTGCATGCACCTAAAATTTTTCAGACACTTACTAAGCAATTTCTGTCAATAATATTTACGGATTTATAAAATGCAGCAAAAAGTACCATTTCCTTTTTAGTCATAATCTGCCTCTCCCAAGCCACAAGATAAGAAGTCAAGGACGAAGAGACAGATAGTCTGAAGACTGGCTCCATCAGCGCATCTGTACAAAGTGTTCTCACTCCTGCCCAGGAGTGACAGCCCAATTTCACGAATCCAAAGTCTGACACCTCCCACTGGTGTCACAGTGCGTGTTGTTTCTCTCCTTTTGATTTCTCTTTGAAAATCTCAGTTCATTTCATGGTCAGATAACCCCCTCCTCGGTCCCCACTGTTCATCAGAGCCCTTCATAACCTGGCGCTGGATGAAAGGACTGTATAGCTAATTTATGGGAAATCAGTAATTGAATCTTGGCTGCTCTCGTAAATCATATCACCCAGCTATCAAACAGCTGTGAGCAGAGTAACGTATTCCAAAACCTGCATAATTGATGACTCCTTTGCAATAGTCCAGCACGCACGACTGGTGATTTCACTTAGGTTTATTTCTTCCTCCCAACAATGTTTTGAAGTTTCCTCCAATGAGGAAAGCTCAGCTCTCTGATATCTGAGCGGTCAAAGCCATTAAAAAAAGATGCTGATAAAAGGAGAATATAATCCAAATTGATGGGCAAACTGAAGAATCTGTTATGCTTTTGCTTTAAGGGACTGGGAATGATAAAAGCACCTGAGGAGGGAAGCTTTATCTCTGTGGCTAGTTTACAGGTTGTGTTTATGGACTGGAGAAGTGATTATGAAAATGGGGCTGTTGTGAACAGAGCAAGTTATGTGCAGGCTCCTGCTCTCTTAGATGTGCACCTCAGGGCTCTTGATGAGGCATTCCCTGAGCAAAGCCTGGAAGTGTGTGCTCACCAGTTGTGGTTGAGGCCAAGTGCCCATAAGAGTGCTTGAATTTATTCTGTTCGGGGTCTGTTGCGTATTTGAACACTGGTGTCTGCAGAGGCAGCTTCTGCATGTTTACTGCATCCCTTTCCATCCCAGATGCTGTGGGAGCTCTGGTGAGGCCAGGACCTGAATGTCCTGTGCTGAGCAGATGTACGTTTGGCAGTATTGCTCAGGCTGTGATCCTTTAGGAAGTAACTGCTGAATCTATCTGCAGTGGATTTGGAGTTCAACCTGAAGCCCTGACAGCCCCACACTGCCAAGGAAATGAATGTTACAGTGAGAACCTTGCTGCTGATTCTTTGCAAGGGAGAAAAGAGCTCTGGTGCAGCCAAGGGCTGTGTGCTCTATGGCTGAGCCTGCAATGGTGTCTGCAGCTGTCCTAAAAACCTGCAGGCTGCCTTGTGCACTGGAGCTGCTGCAGAAAGCGCTGCTCTGCTGTGGCAGAAAAGAGGTCCAATAAGCTAGGCCAAAAGCACAGCCTCAGTGATGTGTGACTTTTCCTATCCATTTAACAAAGACGCTTGTTGAGTCGTGGTAGAAATGTATGGCAGATTTACAGGATCCAGAGAGACGTGGTAATGCACTGTTCGGTGTACACTGCTGTTAACTGGATGTTTGTTTAAGTCCATAGTAATGCTGCTTACACACAATGAAGCCTGCATAAACTGCCTGCATAAATTTCTTCCCGAGAGAAAAATGATCTTGCTTTTTTGTTCCTCCCAGTTTGCAGTCTACAGGGTCCTCAGGTCCATTTATCTTGAAATTGTCCTTTCAGGGTGTTCCTACGTTCATGTTTTAGTTTGGCTCAGAGTTGTGCTTTGGAGGGACTTCTTGTTGGTCCCCTCCTATGTGCTCTGCTTTTTACTGGGGAGAGGTCAGCATGGGAAGGGGGAAGTGTTGACATCCCACCAGCAGGAATTAGGAGACTTTATTCCAGTGAAATGAGGCTTTGTCTCAGTCAGAGATGCTAACTTTGATAAAGAATAGCTTAAAGGAAAAAAAAAAAAAAGGAAAACATTGTCTGAAAGTTTTATGAAGCATTAAGCAAAAGCAGCTCCCAATCCAAAGAATCGGACTTAGCTGTAATTAAGCCCAAAGTCACATCAGGTTCCAGTCAGTGTGCTGTGAACTCTTGGAGCAGGATGCGGCTGCATCTCAGCTCTGCACCTCTGCCACAGCCTGGGCCACTGGCTCAAGTACGTGTCCTTTCTCCTGGCACTCACCCACTCTTCATGTGGATTCTCAGTTTGTTGTCACTGTCTTCATAGAAGAGAAAATGAAAATCAGAAAGATGCTCTCATGGTTGAGGTTCTGTCCCAACAGAACCTGATTTAATTGCAGTTCTTTTGTAAAAATTTTTATGCTTGAGTCTAAATTGAGATAAATTTCTTAAAGAGAATAAGACTTTCAAATTCTGTCATGACTGTAGAATTTCATACGCTCTGAATTTTGACTTCTGTTTTTAGCATTTACTCTCATTGCAGTGAAGTTATACAGAGATTTTTTGTTCCTCGTGGACATCGGAAAGCATTGCTTTCATCACCCTTGTGAGTGCCACTGCAGAGCTGACCTCATTTGGGACTTTCTGCTTCAGGAAAAATTGGCAAAAGTATGCTGCCCCCCCCCTGCTCCCCAGGGAGCAGCCCTGTGGCCTGCCTTCACCTCACAGCACTGCACGGAAGTGGGATGCCAACCTTAGCAAAGGCATCCTCAAACTTTGCAAAACAAGGTGACTCAACAGAAACAAATGAAGCAGAAAACACCAAGTGACGTGCTGTGGGCAGCTTGTGCATGTTGGTACGAGCTTTAGCTGCTTTAATGTCATCCTTCAAGGCTTTCACGGGGAGACATGGGGAAGGTTTGAAATACAGTAATGAGGGGGAACACCATGTTTCCAGAGAAGAGGGAAACCAGAGATTCTCCTGCTGTCACACAACTCTGCTGAATGGTGAGGAGCAGTGGTAAGCTGCTCCCTGCTGCTAATGTCTTGGCTGTGCTACCCAGGGGAAGCTGCAGCATGCAGAGCAGCTGCAGACCTGGAGATCAGAGAAGGCATGAGCTGGGCTACCTTCAGTATCTTAGACCTTCCCCAGAAAATTAGGTAGAGTTTCATGCTGGCTTAAGTCATTATAATAATTAATTATAAAATCATTTATAACCTGGTTTAATTACAACCTATTTTCTTTGATCACAGTCTAATGTAAAAGATTTCAATTAAGGTTCATTACACAGAAAATCTGAAGTTTATTATTTCACTCTTAAGATCATCCACAACAAATAGCAGACATGCAGATGCTAAGTTTCCTTCGAGGGTTGTATTTTTAATTAATTTCAGCTTCTGAAACAAGTAGCAGATTTACTTGTAGCATCTCATGCAATTCATGCTCATTTCTAGAGAGCCAGTGCCGGGAACTCAGGGAAGATAAGCCGCAATTCTGCGTTAATGGGAACTAAAATCTTGTGTAGGTTGCAGTGTGTAGCTCAGCTTGAATGGAGGACCTGTGGCCATCCACCATGGCAAAGAGCCCCCAACCTGTGGGCAGCAGATAAACACTCTGCATCACCATCCCTGGGTTTCTTTGAGCAGGTGACTTAATCTGCCATTGTTTCCCCTTCCCACTGATAGAAATTGATAGAAATTGTTCTTTTTCTTGAAGCAATATGACTGAGCTTCGGAGAGCAAATTCTTAACGATCGTTTTCCTTTCAGTCCTGCTGAGACTGCTGGGTGAAGTGCTGTAGGAATACAAATGCAAGGGGAGAAGAAAGTGATTTGCCTCATATAATGAGGAAAAACAATGAAAATTCTCTGGCATCAATAACAACGCATAGTTCTGAGAAACTATCTGTAGCTTGATACCTTTCTGAGTTTGTGTTGCTGAGTGGACCTAGCCACAGACTAATGCTGGAGACCAGCAATTTACTTCTGCACTTGAAGATAACCTAAATGGATAATGTCTGTGAGTTGAAGAATGACTTGGAAGGTGTTTATTACTTGTTTCAAAACATTTTATCGTTTCAATTGATGCACATCATGGTTTGCTGGACACTATAGGATTGCCTGTGGCTTGGTGCTTGTAGCATAATGCTTTGCAATAATGTTCGTCCATGGTAGGAGGCTTATAAATCCTGGCTCTTATGTTTTCTCCACAGCACACAACAGAAAAGTCCTGCAGTTCATAGCCATTTACTTGTTCTTGTGTCAAATTAGGGGAGGAAATAAGGGGGCTGATGCAGCTTTGATAGAGGAAGGAAGAAATTTAGCATGATGCTCCCAAATAGAAGACCAGATTGGCATTCTCAGCAGAGCCCTGAAATATTCCCTTGTGTTGACAAGTGGCTGTTGTGGATCAGGCTGGGTTTGGTGAATGGTCAAAAGACAAAACTTGAGGATGGGTTTAGGTCTTAATGTAAACCTTGAAACTGCTGCTCTGGTGTAATTCAGTGTAAGGTAGTTCTCTGTGGTAAGAAACCATTGGAAATTGTACTCTGAAGAGTTGTCCTAAATGAATGCAAATCCAGGAGATTGGGAAAATCTCCAGCACATATGATCAGACAAGGAGCCTGCTCCTCCCTTCTCAAATTTAACCCATGCAGTGATTCAGCTCTTTCTGCCCAATGCCTCATCCATTAGCAGCAGTTTGTTTGGCTGTGCTGACATCTGTGTGGCACAACATCTTTATGGTATATTTTACCGGGGCTGCAGCTTAACCTCCAGCCCCACCTGGCCTGATTTTCTGCAGCACCTAAATGCAGGTTTGAACTCTGGCTTGAATCCAACCAAGCCCATTAGCTTTTCAGCCTGGCATGGCCTGGCTTGGACTCAGTGTCTGCTATGCAAGTCTCAGTGACTCAAACCACTCAGTTTAAACACAGCTATTGAAAAAATAACAAATGTAGATGTGTGGTCTCTGAGCTGTCCTCTAGCCCTCTGAGCTGTCCTCTAGCCCTCTGCTGTTCTCTTCCTGTTTTACAGCCTCCTTTGCTCCTTTCCTGGCTCACCTAGGTTTCCTGCCTCTCTTGGCTACCTGTCTCCTACATAGGTCTCTCCAGTCTCTACTGTTGTCTCTTGAAGTGATTTCCAATTTTGGCTCACCATACCTCTATAAAAATCCCCCACTGCAAGGCCTTCCAACTTCTGTTCATCCTTCTGCTCTCTTCTGGGGTGTTGTTCTTGGAAAAAAAAAAGGTGATATATTAAAAATCATTAAGAAAATCTCTTTTGGTGCAGGATGACGCTTTCAAAAGCACCTCAAGCATGATTTGCCTAAATCACCTAAATGATTTGCCCACCTCATTCCCTCAGCTACCTCTGAAAATGTTGCATGTTTAAACTGACAGCAGCTGCTTGCAGGCAGAAACGCTCCAGCCAGTTCCCTATGCAGGGAACACAGCAGTCTTTGGTCAGACAGTAAGCTGGCTCCCAACAAAACCAAGGAGCCTGGATATTGCTGTAATAGCGCATCAGTTTTACTTTGTCACTGGTTGTTTCCCTTCCCCTTTCAGTGCACAGTGCAGGCAACATGCTTCTCTGGATCTATTTTCAGTTCTTTCCTTCTGAATGATGTAGGATTTAACAGCCAAGGTGGCTGGAGGAAATGCTGGAGAGGGTAACTCTGGCTGAGATCCTCCCCGTTGAGGACAATTTGTCTATGAAAGCTCTAGGGAGAGCTGCAGGTGATGGATGAGGTGCAAGCTGGCAGAAGGCGAGCTTGCCTGTGTGCCTTCCTAGTTCATTAATTTGCTAAAGGCATCAGTCTGTGCTCAGGCTTGGTGGTAGAGTAAGAGCAGAGTTCTGTCTCACCATGTGCAGCCATGTCCTGTGCGATCTGGTTTTCCTCCCCTGTAAACATCTACTGTCGTGCAAACTGGGAGCACATCTATCAATCAAAGAGCAACACATTGCTTGGAGGTATGTGAACAGAAGACTGGTGTGGTTTGCAGGCTGTGCTGTCCAAAAAGACCTGTAATGGGCTGGGATGTATGATGTGTCCCCAGCAGTCCCCAAGTAATGAGAGAAAGTGGCTCAACAGGAATCTGTTAGAGATGAGCTCAAGTCAAATGCTCTTACAGCCCAAGTTGGATGAGAGTCCACCATTAGGGGAGTCCTAATATAACTGTGTGCAGACAAAGTGTTATTTTATACTTATTTCCTTATGATATTTGCTGTGGTTATTACACCTACTCTGAGTAGTATGGGATTGGTTACAGATCATCTAGGCATGCGTATCATATTTGCTCTCTCTGAATAGCACCTCTTTGTACTGGACCCCAATATATACCTGATTTTGGGCACTTTTGTATCAGTTTCACATTACTGCAGCTACAGTGACATCCATTATAATCCTTCACATTTATCACAACCTACTGTAAGAATAGGGCAGAGGCTTTTTTTATCTAGTGATACATATTTATGTTCTGCAACGACGTCTTGCTGTAGGATACCCAACCCAAGATGAATTGTGAGTCTCTTCTTCCCAACTCAGGAAATTACCATCTACAAGGGCACCCTGTCAAAAGGAGGGAGAGAGTTTACCCTGATATGCAAGTTACATTTAAGAAGAACTGAAAATCTCAGGCAGCATAAGGAAAACTCTAGAGCAAGCTGTCAGTACAGTGCAACCTTTAATATTCATATATCTATTCAGGATGCATCACTGCGTAATGCGTATTGCAGGCATCAGATACACATGTTTAGCACTTAGAAACAGTAAAATAACTTGTTAAAGCTAAAATGGAAATTATGAGATTGATTTACCTGTGCACTTCTGGTTGCTTTATGCCAGACTGGTGATATGAAGGAGGCATAAACCTCATATAGCTGGCTGAGTAAATTAGATTAATGTCTTGCTCTCCTTTTTGGAAAGGTCTAAAGCAGACAAAATGTACCCAGAGTCTGTAACTTCTTTTCTTGTACGTCTGTTGCAGCCTTCCTCTGCGGCAGTTTTTATGATCTTTCTGGTTTAGGAAAGACATTTCAGTACTAGCTTGTCCTCCTTCATTGAAGGAGCACTGTAATAAGCTGACAGTTGTGAGAAGCCCACCATCTCAAGTTCACCGCCATCCACTCCTCCTTTCCCTGCAAAGCAGCAGAGCATGTGAAACAGCATTGGTTTGTGGGCCTGCAGTTGGGTGGTGGTGCTGCATGCTCAGATGGGGTTTCCATGATAGGTATGTTTTATGTTGCCAGGCTGTGTAGAACTGTTTCACCCTATGTATAAAAATATGTATCCTCAGGTATATTTTTATCGATAAGTACTCTTTCAGAGAAGGTAAAGATGGAGCTTAGTGTAATCTACTGCGATTACACTTAGCTGCTCTTCTTTATAGATCCATTGAGTAGTTTCTTTGATCTTTCTAGCCCTGCGGAAGTTCTGGGAAAGAGACTCTGCAAATTTAAGAGACTTTGCTAAAGGGAAGTTGTTCAGCTCACTTCTTGGTCCCCCCAACATGATGCTGTCTTCATAAAGCCTCAGTATGCGTTTCATGAGTATTTCCAGTTCCTGTAGAGTTACCTAAGATTTGCATTGTCAGACCCATAGACAGGAAATGTATTCAGACCTCTCATAGAGAAAGCAACTTCTGATACCAAAACCAGGCAGGCTGTTGTTTTACCGCCAGGCCTTTTGAAGCTATGGACCACACACCCAAAATCTAGTTGGAAAAGCATCAGGTGCCTGCTTCATCAGCTCTCGAGTCATGGTTGAAGCAGTAAAGAAACATCTCTGGGCCGGATCCAGCTGTGTCATTAGTGAGCAGGTGGGAGTGTGAATTCCCATAAACATTTGTAGATGATAGGTTGCTTTTCCTGGCATCCATTGTGCACCAAAGCTTTTCTTAAATTTAGTTGGACCAGAGGATCTCAGCAGCTGCACTGTGGGAGGGAAAGATGAGAAGAAAGCAATGCCACAGGCATCTTCCTTTCTCCTCACTCCAACTCAATCCTCTTTGATAGAAATATGGGGCCTCCTTTTGGCTGGCAGTTGAGGAAGAAACCTACGAGCTCAAATAGGATCATTCTATTAAGCAAGATGTTCACGTCTTTTGAGGTCCAGCATAAGTCTGTCATGATTCTGGTTGTCATCAAGATGCCAATTCTCATGGTGTTTATTGAAGCAAAACCACCAAAGAGCCTCATCAATAGGAGACGATGTCAGCTGCTACCACATAAAGCAGCTGGACAGTTAGGGCTCATGATCCAGGAGTGCAACCTATGATTACACACTGCAGTTACAGGGAGCATAAAGGATGTTGTGGTCTAATTTCTGGGGAGACAGAATTGTTTGAGAATTCTGACCTTACCTCCATCCCTTCTGCAGTATCCTGAGAAACTTAACAAGGCATAACAGCCCATAATACTCTCATTTTAGCTGCAATCACAGGTCTAGAACGTCCTCATCTTCACAGTGTTTTGGTCATTATTATTATAATTACATCAGGAGCTTATTTCTGGTTGGGCACTTAACAATCAGAGCGAGCAGAGCCGTAGGCACTCGTTAACTGGGGCTGTGTGATAGCTGAGCCCACGAGGACTGCCCTGGTGGGAGAATGGTGGGAGCCATGCCAGAGGGGCTGCAGCCCCAGCACTGCCCTCCAGGCTGTGTATTAAGCAGCATAATGTAATTAAATCTAATAAGCAATCAGAGCTTGTGTGCAACATGGTTCTGCAGCTTGTTTAACAATGGATTAGTCTATTTATGCTAGACTTTCCGCTTTCAAAGCATTTTACGTTGAGGTTATGAGGCTTTGAGTCAAATTCTCCACATTTGCATCAGTCAGCATTGGGTCAGGAGGGCTAAAGGAGCACTTAGGTGTGTGCCTGTCTACCTGAAACATTCAGCCTTTCCATGTCTTATCTGTGATCTGTTATACCTAAGAGAAAGAAGGAAGATGCGCTATCTGGCTTATGCCTGAAACCAGAAGGAAAAATCTTGGTTGAAATTAATTAATTTTACAATGCCTGGTGACTTCATCAGGTCCAGCCTTTCCTTGAAAAAAACAACTTTTAATTTTGTGTGTCTGCTTCCAAACTTTTCCATCCACTGCACCAGAGAGAAAGTCAATATGAAAAATCCGATACAGACTAAAAGGTCTAAGTGTGTCTGTCTTAGGTCATTTAATTCCTTGGCCTCTTCAGCTTCCCATGGCTCTGGGGCTAAGCAGAAGTTTGCTCATTGCTAGAAACACCAATGTTCTTTGGCTAGCTGTGGCTATTGGCCAACAACATTGGCTTTCTGAGCAGCACTCTTCTGCTTCCAAGTACGTCCGAAGGACACGCTGGGTTGATTTGCAGTGTTCCTGCCAGCAGCCTGGTACGTTAGGTGGTCTGTCTTCTCTATAAATTGAATGGGGCAGGATGCTCAGAGTGGAGTGACATGCTTTCAGACAGCAACGATCCTTAGAGAAATCAGTTGTTATTATACAGCCAGCCTCAAGAAAGCACCTATTTAGGGCAACATGAGGGATAGAGGTAAAGCATTTTGAAGGGTAGGACGGAAAGAGAAAAGGTTATGCAGAGCAGTTGTGCACAAAGTCTGTGAGTTATTTACGAACCTTCCAGACCTGCAGGACCTTACTTTGCAGTTTTCCATATCTTTGGCTAAAAACTCCAGCAGGTGGAGAACTGCCATCCATTTGCCTTAACAAATTGCAGCATCAGAGATAGAAGAGGGCAGGTCTGCCCCTAAGCTTGCCAGGAAGGTTCAAACATCCACCACCCTCTGAGCAGGGTTACCCAGGGCACCACGTTTGCAGTAACTTCTGCAGAGCCTGTGGGATTCACAGAGGGTTTGGTGAAAGAGGGTTTGCTATGGAGTGAAACACGCTCCCCAAATGCTTCCTGATGCTGTGAGGATTAGTAGTGAGCTTCTGAATCTTGTTCTGCAGTAAGCTGTGTGCCAAAGAGATGTTTTGTTTTCCTCAGTCTTTTTCAATAATTTTCCTCATCTCTTTCTGTTTCTGCATCTATTTCTTTTTTCTGGTTGTTGTCCCTCAGGGGAAATGTCCTTCTGAGCCAGAACAAAAGACGGGATGGATTATGAATTTTTGTTATTAGGATCATAAAGGCTTTTTCTTTTATAATTTCCATCTCTCTTCCCTCATGTTTTCATGTCCTTCATTTCCCTGTGTGAGCCTTTGTCAGCAAGAACTACCGAGGCTTTACATCTTTTTCTTCTTTCATTCCATGCAAAATCCTATTCAGAGTTATTCAGTGCCTGCCCAGGAGGTGAAGGAACACAGGGTGAGTTTGAGAAAACCCTTTCATCTCCCGGTGAAAATCCCTGAATTGGATTTTTACTCATGGTTGGCATCCTTGGGGATTACGGTACAATAATGTGGTGGTAGTGATTTTGTTTGAGGAGGCAGCACTTCAGATTTGCCAGGGAGGTTTGATGTCTGAATAAGCCAGCAGAAAGCTGGTATCAGAGATGCTGGAGCACTTCCATCTACAGGGAACAGGACGGGACTCAAAACACAAATGGAGTGGGTGCTCAGGTCAGTGCCCCTGCAGGGTGCTGGCAGTCCAGTTCTGGATTAGTGAAAAACACTCCTGTTGGTATTCCCAAGTGACCTCCCATAATGGTTACACATCAGCACATGCTTATGGGAACTGATGGATGGGGACACTGAGAACTCATTCATATGGGCTTCAATATTTCCAGTTTGGAAAACGTCGCAGCAGGGAATGTACTTCTGTTGGAAGGGCAAGGATGCTTGTGAGAGGGAGAAATTCTTTCTGCAGTTTCACCAAGACTCTTTTGCTAGTGTCCTGCAGGAGCCAGGACGTGTGTTTTCCCATAGGTGAAAGCATTCAGTCACGATCTACCAATGACCAACTGCATCGTCCTTACGATTATTTGAGCTTGAGTTGGTTTGCAAGCCATTTACTGTTTTTGTACTGGAGCCTGTCTCCTTGTATACTTAGTACTGAAAATATTAGGCTGTGCTCCTGCATCCTGCTCGCGCTGCTCTGCTTGTTTCCTAACTGAATGCATGCAACTCAAAAATAACATCTTCAAATGCTGCTGCTGGGACAAGTCCAGAAAGTGCTGTCTGGAAGCTTTCTTTGCTCTGTCTGAAAAGTATCTATCCTCAACACACGTCCATCTGCAGATTTCTTGACTTAGAGTACCTATAAATATGATGGGACACAAAGAGAAATGAATTATATTTAAAAAAGAAAAGAAGGAATTAATATTTTTGCCATGTTTTTGTCGGCTTAGTAACAGAATGTAAAGAGAGATTGATACTGCTGTTTATGCTCATGTTAAACATACACCAGTGCTGGATTTTGGTCTCCAGCATCTTCTTTCAGCAACTGGTTTGCTTTTTTTTTGTGTGTGCAATTTCTGAAAAAATGCAGCGCTGCTTAAGTGTAGTGATTGTTGCTTTGATTCCTCTGGCAGATTTACCTTGGCTCCTTATGGCAACCTGTAGGCATGTGCTTATTTTCTGTTATATATGTCAGTTAATTCATCCCTGGTGCTTTCCTTTCTGCATCCTATTTTTCTAAATCCAAGCAATTTACTCCTGAGGCTTTACAGTGGGGCACTGTAGGCAGGAGCGTGGTAGCTCAGCAGAGACAAGCTAAGTCAGAGTACAGGAGCTTTCTGTCTGTAATTCAAAGCTGAAGGAAGAGGCAAGGTGCAGGGATTGGGATGCACAGTGCAGAGAGAAATGATTTTGAGGAGGGAAATGATCTCTTTCTCTAGCAAAGAGTCCTCTGCTTGTGTTGGTCAGCTGTAATTTCCAGCATACCAAATGAAATTCCTACCAGTCATTCACTTCGTTACTATTAGCAAAGTTAATAACGTAATTTGTTCAACTTAAGGGCTGCAACAGAAATACGTAATAGGGAAAATATAAAAACTGCTCCCTGGAAAGATACAGCAGGTAAAAACAGGCTAATTATACAGGAGCTGATTCATACCAGTGCAGGCACCAAAGGGCAGCGTTCCTGAACTGGCAGCCTTGGATGGGCTTTGCAGCATTTCCGTGCATGGACTCAGTGTGCTCAGAAGTGAACTACTTCAGAGGCACTGTGTGGCTCAAGGGTCCTGAGAAGAGGGACATGCAGCTCATGCAGATGGGGCACAAATCTCTAGGTCCCTCTTCCTGCTCACTTTAATTGCCATTATTCCTACAGTCATGGGATTTTGCCTGGTTCAATCCCACTGTAAGAAATTGTGCATGATCTGCAAATAGAGCATCTCAGCAACATGGATGAGCTTTGCCAATGCGATCCTGTTCACTCAAAAAATAAATCAGGAAGCAACACTGGATTAGTTGTGCATGAAAGGAAGGACCTCCTGAGGTCTGGAGCCATGTGAACCTTTACATTTTCAGAAGCAAAGGCAGGCACGTCCTGACATGGATTCTTCATGTCTTACCTTCAGTCCAGTTACTACAATGAGTGGCTCGTTTTGTCCCTGTGGACTCGAGAACATTTCACCCTCAAAATGCTTCCCAATCATTTATCATCATTGCTAACATCTGCTGTTCTATCCTTTGTGTATATCTTAAATATACTCATCACTACTGAAATACCTGTGTTTAGACCTCCTACCAAGAGTAGCACATGATAAACCAAGGAGAACATGCTGACATGTGAGCAGTATACAGGCCAGGGGTTTTATCTGAGCTCAGAAGCCATCAGCACTGAGCAAGTTGAGAGACAGTGAAATTTTACAGGTTTTATGGATATCTGTACGCAGGCACTTACTGGAAGACAAGCATCATTTTCTGTGTCCTGTGGTTCATCTGTCACAAGTAATTCATTCTATAATGTATTAACTGACCTAAGTCTACTCTTATTGTGCAAGAGACAATCCTTCTTTCTTGCCTTCACTTTCCTATAGTGTGTCAAGGACCTTAACTTGTTCTTATTGGATTTTTATTTTCTTGTGTTTATAAACAGAACGTTTAAGGGCTAGTTTTCACAGCAGCAGAGCATATGCAGCAATAAACATCTTCTCCAGTTGATTAAGCACCATAGCTGAGTCGTTCAGCTTCCACAGAAGCTGTTTATTTTAAGTATCCTCCAACTTGGAGGACATCATTTTAATTACATTGCATGAGAAGGAGAAAAGACAATACACTAGAATGTTAGGAAAAAATTAAAAGATATCATTTTCCTTCCCAGAGAGAAATGTCTCGGTGAAGGTCAGGGTAGATTGTAGGCGTCTGTGTAGATGGGAAGAGCTCTTGAAAAAAACACTTCCCAGGAAGTATTTCGTTTCAGAGGCTGCAGAAGGCATTAAGGATAGGATTGGCCATTTGAACTGATCTTCTGAGGCCAGCCTGTGAAGTTATTGTGGATGATGCTGTAGATTTCAGAGGAATGTACTCTGTGAGCTTGCTGTTTGTCAGTGCAGGCGATGAGTTCCCAGCTTGACCAGCGCACAGCCTAATCTTGATGGGGTGACAGCAGTGTGGGCAGCTTGCTTAGATTGTCTCGCTATTTGCTCTGAAAGATGTGAAAACATTCATTTCTCTTACTGCTGTTCTGAGCCTTTTCACTAGCTCCAGATATCAGCCTGGATATTTGTTTTTCCTACCACTTTTTGAAAGAGGCAGCAAATAACCCTTAGAAGATGTGGTAGCAGGACAGAGATGGGAGGACAATGTCAAAATGAAATTTCTCAAGCACATCAGACTCATATTTCAGGACTGACACTTGTCTTGCATTTCCATTCCACCAGGTAACTGCCAGCACTGCTAACATCTGCAGGTTTCTTGATTGAACTGGTTTGGCCCACAGTCTTCACTTGACAGTCTCTGGGGATCCATACGTGTTACCTCAGAGGGTGATTTTTATTTTTCTGATTCTTCCAATTGTCTTCCCCTTTATTAAACTGTAGGTTTAAATGCCAGTTAAATACCACATAAGTTAAACACTCCCTAATCTTCTAATAAGCCACCACTGTGTGAGCACTGGCAGTGCCCACAGTGGAAGCCTAACCAAAGGGCAAACTCATTGGGTTATTTGTGCAAAGCTTGCTAAAAGGTCTGTGGACTTTCCAGGTAACCAAATTTTGAACAAATCTGTGCTAAGTTAGCCAGGTAGAAGTTTGGCTTCACATTGCTAGCCCTGCTCCCTTCCCCTTCCTTCTCAGCATCCTTCCCCCCCTTCAGGGGTTGCAAGAGGCTAGCATGCATGGGGGAGATACAACAGCTCCAGTTTGGCGTGAGCTGAAATAGTGATATTATTGTCTATACTGCTCTCTTATTCCTGTTTTCAGCAAGTTCAGCAAAAATTCACTCATCTTATCACAGCTACATTGCTTCCAGTATGCGACTGCCAAAAACAATGCTATAGCACCTAATAGCAGAATTTTGTCATAGCCTTTATCTGTGGAAACTATTCCAGTTTAGCATTTTAATAGCAAATGGCGTGTTTTACATAGTTGCCTGATAAAAAGAGATTAAGTCTCTTCTTTCTTTCCCCTCCTCCATCTCTGCCTATGTGTGTGTCCATCTCTTTCCACACTCAGTCATAGCTTTCAGGACACTTATTTCTCCTCACGTCTTTTAAAAACCAAGCTAAATGAAAGATGCTCTGAGACCTCATGTGTCAGACATATGAGGCAGTACTTTCAGACAGAACAATAAAGCTATGTGCAGTGGGACCACAGCCTGACCTCAGTAGTGTCAGGTTAAGACGAAGAAAAGGATGGGTCAGCTCATGAAAGAGTCCTTTGTATGTGCACTGAAGTTCAGACAGGTTCAGCCAGGTTGCAGAGAAGTGGAGAAGTCATGTGCATGACTGTGGTTTGTATCTAATCCAAAATGCCCACTTGACTACCTGGTCTTTATCATTTTGTACCCTTTATGCAATAGAAGACTACTAGAAAGACTTGTGCTACGATGCAAAACATCATTTCAATCTGTATCTAGAGAACAGCAGTGTGAGGGGGTGTCAAGAGAGTGTGGAGTGCCCTGAATGAAACCTTGGATGTGAGCATTGCTTTAGTTCTTGGAATAAAATCTCTGAAGCCACAGGAATGCTGGCTGTGTTGGTGAGAGCTAACCTGCCAGCAGGAGAAGGAAAGAGGGAGGGATTGATGGGCTAAAGGGAGATGCAGTATTGTCTAAAAAAAGGGCTGCACTGCGCATAGGACTTTATGAGTAGCATAATACCTGACTTGGAAAATCATCTTGGCCATGGATTTTTTTTTTTTTTTGGATCTGAAATATTCTTTGGGTTGTTCTTTTTTTGCCTTGTTTCAAATTCAAGATGTGGAAATTCACCTGAAGTAGAAATAGGGGCATATCTTTGTGCTGTGCAAACTAGGACAATAACAACCTCCATGATGACTTTGTGGAGGATCTTGGGCAGCCTGGAGTCTGAAGTTGTTGTCATTGACTTACAAAGTGTGATGTGCTAAAACCCATGTCCTGAAAGTCCTGAAAACCCTGTCTTGGGAGCCTGAGCTCCCGAACATGGGACACAACTGAACGTCTCGTGTGTTTTTTTGCAGTCTGGTACAGAATGAAAAAAAAAAACCAAGAAAGAATGTGCTGTCTAAGAGTTGTTAAAATACACTGAATATTAGTTCTGAATGGATGAGTTAAGTGTTTCCAGCAACAAAGTCTATCCAGATGAAAACATTGCCACTTATTTTTTTTCAGGTTTTGCAAAGGGTGTGTGTTCAGATGAATCTGAAATGCTTCTAATTAATGTTATCAAAAGTGTGACATTTAATTAACTCAATAACATGTTGCGCCTGATGATAACACATTTTGATTCACCACAGGCAGCAATGAGCTCTGCTGAGCAACTCCGAGGGTGGGAAGGACTGGGGGAAGGAGGAGCCCTGTAGTGCACGAGTACACCTTTTGCCAGAGGCAGAGTGGCCAGGGAAGGGATTATGTCATCAATCCTCACATCACATTGATGAAGCATGTATTGCTTCAGAATATTTGTGATCGGATATGTACGATAATGATCTGTTTCTTCCAGTCTTTGTTTTTATAACGTTTATTTGTGTTTGAAAGGAAAAGCAACGGAATGCTTTAGTTTTCATGTTCTTCACTCAGAACTGGTCAATGAGATGATGCCTTTTTGACATTGAAATATGCTACAAACATTATCTGAAACAAAGTCAGCAAATTAATTTTTTTTTTTAATTTGAAATGGAAATTTCTGCTGTGTCATTCAGCCGATCGATAAGAAGTTCTCCAGAAGCAATACAAATGGGAGGTGGGGGAGAATCACACCTCTCCTGTGCTGTTATTGCTTTTTTTTTTTTTTTTTTGCAGTAGTGTGTAACTGATTAGTCAGGTAGCAGCATGAAATTTTCTTCTCCACGATATTCATGTAAATTAAAATGCCTTTCAGAGACATCTTATTTAGTTAAAATAAATAAATAAAAAGAACTAAGATGAGCAGGGAGTACAGTTAGGTTTCCTGAGGGTATCTGATCATGCAGGCTACTTTTGCATCTCAGAAATACAACGGAAATAGGTGATAGGGCCTTTCAGCATTGCAGGGCAGAATTTCACTGACATTCCCATTTTGAATATAGGACAAGCTCCTAAAAAAGAGGAAGTATAACTTGTTCTGCATGCACTCCTGCCTAGTTAGATGAGGTAAAGAAGCCCACGGGTGTAAGAGAGGTTTTGCTGAGGTATTTGTGGTGACTCACCCCTCACTGTTTGAAGGCTTCAGGCAGGAATGTGAGTTGAGGATGCGTATATTAGGACAGTAGCTGTCCAAGAGATCCAAGGACAGAGTGAGGAGAGAAGAAGCAGGACAAGCAACAGGCTTGTGGATGTTGGTTGTGCCTTGAGTGTGTTGGGTAGCGATCATTAATCAGTGCTCTTAGAGATTCAAGCTCCCACCTCATCAGTGGTGTCCTAATTTCAGCTGGGACAGTTAGCAGCTTAAACCAGACACTGTGGCTCAAGGGTCTGAGGGCGAGTAGAGCTAGGAGAAAAGGCTGGCTCCTGCTGCAGGATGTGTCCCTAGCAGCTGAACCAAACCGTGGGCTCCATTATATGGGGTAGATAATGACTTATTGCTCTCTCCAGGAATTTGATTTGCATAGTTATGGGCAGACAAGGACTGCAGGGTCCCTGCAGCACCGCCATCAATGCATTGTACTTCTAGGGTTACATTTTCATAGCAAAAGCATGCATATTTAAAAGGGTGTGCGTGCTTGGGGACGAGGGGAGACAGACACATTCTGACATTTGTGAGATGAGCTGAAGGATTGGAAACAATGGAGACAAGGACCTTTCTCCAAAGATGTACGAGGGGATGTTGGACGCCTGGAACCTCATTGTCTTTGGGGGATTTTGTTCTTTTTCCTCTTTTCCTTGCGTGCGGGCGAGAAAGGGGGCGGGGAGGAAGGCGGTCGCTCTGTTGCTGTGCTGGGTGCCAGGCTTGCTACTGCAGTATCGTACTCAATATTCTGATCACCTTGCAAGTCAAGGAGCCTTGTGGAGCCTGCAGTGGTGTCAGAGTGAAAAACGAGCAACGCCATCACGCTTGGGCAGGCGGTGGCTGCCTGCCCGCACCGAGCACTGGTCTGCAGTGTCTCCCTGCAATAGAAACCCGCTTCGAGCAGGATGCTGGGCTGGTGGCTTGCTTTTCCTTTTGATATGTGTATATAATACTATTTCCTTTTGTGTTAAATAAGAGGTTTCCCTGTAGTGGCTCGCATTACCGGAGGATTCTTTGTCTTTGGGTCTTGGATTTCTCCCACAGTTTGTCAGTCATTGACAAAGATGCAGGAGGGAGCAGGTTTCATTGAATGTGTCTTTGGTTGTTTTTTCTTCTCCTCTCTTTCTCTTTCCTTTACATGGTGAATGAACTGGAAGAGGCAGTTTCCTGCGGTGAAAGGCAGCAGGAATGCACCAGCACTGATGTGTGCCTCTACATGTGTTGAGGGAGAAGCAGGAGTTTTGGTAAGGAGTTACTGCAGCAGTGAGTGCAATACAGACCCCCGAGATTCCGCTGACCCAAACCCATTGTCATTTATTTATTGTATATGGCAAAGGCATTGCCTAGGCAACCATAATGCCTCTCCATTCTTGACTGGCGTATTCTGTGTCATTGGATGGGATGCAGCAAAACAGCAGGAGGAACAAGATGAGAGCTGTTTGGTTCAAGATGCTCAGAAACCAGTGGTGCTAGTTAGAGGCAACTGGCCGTCTGGGAAGTACTGCAAGAGGCTTTTCCCATGTTGCTGCGTCAAGGCACTGGGAAGAGGTCTGCAGCACCCCAAGTACTGCAGCACTGCTGTTGCACTTGGCTCAGCTGAGGAACTTTGGCTGCAGCCTGCTCTTCCCTTGGTGTTTGAGCTGTGCGCTTGAATCAGCCTCTGCTCTGCCAAGATGGGTTTGTGCTGCCTCCAGGGACTGACACAAGGAGGGACCTTGTGTCTCTCAGGTTATGTGATCCAATGTTCCAGTGCGAAGTCTTTTTCTCCCCGTGCAGATGCAGCCCAGATCTGCTAGGGTAGAAATTATTCCAACCCTTATAACTGGAGAACCACCTGGTTGTGAAGGGTGGTGATGTTCAGGTCTGATTTAGAAATAAAATAATCCAGTTGTTCAGACACTACCAGAGAACAAGCATGTAGCACACACCTAGAGATGCATTAACACCAGCCAACACTCTGCGTGGAAGCTCAGTGGTCTTTGCACTGCACTGCATTTAGGAGAAGATTTCCAGTGGCAGGGAAGAAGCCCTCAACCAAAGGGATTTCTGCTGTGACTTGATCAGAGCAGTGCACCTATATGCACAAGGCTCAGACAATTAAATCCTAGATACTGCAGCCAATTAAAAGGTTCTGGGGAAATCAGCTTTGAACTGCATCATTGCAAGAAAGAAAGAAAAGGATGGAATGTCCCAGTTACCAGAGTTATCAGTCTCTCCATCTGCATGTCTATCATCTAGAGGAGGAAAGAAAGCAAGAGAAGAAAAGAGTAGAATCCTGCTATTATTTTCTCTTTAGCTGCAGGCACCTGGAAATCATTCTGCACATTAGTTTATTACAATTGGCTCTGACTAATGGAACTGTGATGATGTATAGTCATGAGACCAGGAATTATTTTAATAAAAGTGCTGGCAGATAGAGCCTACAGTTTAAGCTTGCTAGCCATTTCTGTCTTGGGATAAAAAACACAATGAAAGGTGGCATAAAAGTTTGACTGCTGTGTGTACAGGTCACATGCAAATCCACTTTCTGGCAAAAGAACTTAAAATGTTCCCCAGTGCAGAATTGCTCTCATGAGGTAGTTCTGAGTGTCCCATTCAGATGCATTTCTTCTGAGGAAATCCCCTTGGGTCCAAGCATATAGCTGAAATGTTTTGAATTTTTAAAGCCTTTCCACAGGCTTTTGCTGTGTTTTATTCCAGGTTGGGTTTTTTTGTTTTGTTTTGTTTTGTTTTTTTCTCTCCATTGAGTACTCACTGTTTTTCCACCAACCCATGGTGGTGTCAGCTCAGAAACCCTTCCTGCAGCCTCTTCTCTCTATTGGTATTTCAAAGCTTTTCTTGTCTCCCAGACTGGTGGATACCAATAAATTCATTCCCACCCACCCACCCCCCAACCCCTTTTTTGTTTTCTGTTTATATTTGTTAGGAAACCCTTTCCTAAATATTTGGTTTGATCAATCCGAAACATTGGATTTCACCAAAACTGAAAGCCTATGCTTTGATTTAGAACATTTAATCCTATTTTAAGATTTGAACTCCCATTCTTAAGTTCCAACACATGTATTGTGTCTGCAGTCAGATGAGATGCTGGTGCACCCACGGAGGGAGGACGGGACTGAACTCCATCCTGTAGCAAGTAAAAAGATATTCCTTTTAAGGGTTTTTAGGGTTTGTTTTTCATCTGTTTTTAATCTTCCCTCCTGACAAATGAAGGAAGTGAACTGGAGAGAGAAACCCAAATTAGTAACAGGCTGCAAGTCTGCCCACGGGCAGCAAACAGCCACAGGCATGGGAGAGGGAATGTCGGTCAGTGGCTGCAGGAGCCCAGCTCCCAAGGTGAAGTTGCCCTTCTGAGTGCAGGCAACTTGGGTGAATAGTGCTTTGGTCTTTTTCCAACTCCACCTCTTGTGGTTTTACTTCACTAGTTGTTAGAGATAAAGTCAGGGAAGCGAAGCTAATGAAGAAAGTAAAGCTGAGATACTGACTACTCCAGCACCTCCAAATATACCCAGACTCCTCTGAATACTTGTTCATTTAATTGCTCTTCTCTGGCAGGTGTAAGGACCCCTTGTAGTTACAAATGGTTTACTGACTCATATAACTTGTATTTACTATGTAAGATCAGACCACTGGCTCACCACTATCCTCTAAGCACTGCTCCAGTGATGCAAGGAGGAGACACAGTGGATCTAAAGAATTACAGAGATTTTCTCATAAAAATGAGCAGAAAGCTGGAAGGGAATGCCCAAGCCAGTCTGAAGTCCAATAAATTTGAATGTTGAAAGCTTTGAGCAGCACAAATTACAACAGCCTTATAGCTGCTCTGTGCAGAGTGCCAAGGACAACGGGCAGAGAAGGAGGATGGAAGGGGAGCAAAGGTGACCCAAGAATCACTGTACAGCACCTTTCAAGTTCACATTATCTTTAAAAAGTGTTGTATTTTGTTGTGGCAGGAACTTCACCTCCACTCATCTTACTGCTCAGACCTGGCTCTTCAGGAGAACTGGGAGCTCTAGTAGAGTTGTCTCTATGGGGGAAATCCTATAGCTTTGCATAGGGAAGTGTCTCTTGTTCATTTCTGAGTCATCCTGCTGCAGTACGTAGATCATTAGACGAGGTAGGTAGCTCCAAAGGGCTGTCAGAAAGGATAGTCATGCCTCCCTGACCAAACATGCAGAGGCACACTTCAGAAGCTGATCTAGATGGGGAAAAAACAGCACTGACATTTGGTTGCATTACTTTTAGGACGTGGCAGTGTGCTGCAAGCATTGTTTATGCTGTTCTATCAGGAAACCTGCATCTTAGCTCTGGCATTGCTTTATACTGCCTTTCTCTTGGGAGCCCAGGCCAGCACCAGGCTGCTGTCAGTCTGCCATGGACTGGCACAAGGCATCTCCAGCACATCCATGTGGATGACTGCAGGGAGCAGTGCTTCCAAATCCTCTACCCATATAACTGCAGTCGTTGTGGCCAGCAGCAGCAGCAACCCTGGATCCAAGCTGAGAAGGCTTCTGGGACAGACCCTGCCCTGATCTGAGAGATTAATGCCTGAACAATGTCCTTTCACTTCCAGGGACAGTCAGCATGACAGGTGCATGCTCTATCTGTTGTGACAGCAAAATCTACATCATCTGTGTGAGGGAATTTGAACAGATTGGGGGCTCCGGTTTCATTCCAAATGTGACAGGGCTATGTAAATGAATAATCCCAATCTACATAATTATCTTTTTCTGTAAGTTATCTTGTAATTCAGGCTGATGTCAAGGGATGCTTCATGTGGCCTTCATGCACCCAAGGCTCAGTTCTTCCTGGCCTTAGCGCCTGGGTATTTTGAGAAGGGAGACAATTCTGAGCATTTTTGAACATCACAGGTTTTCTTCAGAGGGAGATCAAATGCTTGTATCATTTTCACCAGAAAAAATGCCATCAAGAGCAGACTTCCATTGGTGTTTGAAAGCGTGAATTCTCATGCAAACTGATTCTTCTGCATATAGTCATCTGGGAATAGGGCCTTTGATTTTCATTTATTATTCTCCCTGGCAGCATGTTCAGTCAGTATGCAAATTTCCTTCTTCATTCAATTTTCAGTGGTTGGGAAGACTACTATTAGTTGTATTATTATCAGCGCAAATAAAAGGGAAACACAGAACTGGATCTTTACGAGACTGCAGTTGCAGCGGGAAGACGTGCATTCATTTCATGCTGGTAGGATGTGAACAAAAGATTCAGGCTGATCAAATTCAGCTCCTCATCATCTTCCTCCTTTGAGGAACTTTCTCTTGCTGCTATTTCAAGCTTCCTTCCTCAACCAGACTACTAGATGGGGAAATTGCTGAGTGGGACAGAGTTGCATCTTGTGGAACTGACAAGGACAAATAAATTAACATAGAGGAAAGCTGGCTGGAGAAGTAGCCAAAAGGCATGCTGAGAGGTTACTGCAGGCTGGGCTGAAGTGTGGTTTTGAAGATGCCTCACAACTAACATAGCCAATATGGCACCCACATGCTAAAGCACATGGCTAAGAAAATGGCTGTTCTACAAGACAGGAGATAAGTACAGAAGGCAAGGGACTCTCCTCTCTTTCCCCAGGAGGATAAATATATTCACTGTGCTAGTGTTTTTTCTAATGGTGGGGTAAGGAACTATATTTAGCTCCCTAAGGGATTTGTTTTGTAGGGTATGGATTGAATTTGGTTTGTTGCCAGGAGGTTTCAGATTGGTGGAGTCTGTCTATCTGCTCCCTTGAATGCTATCAAAGGTAATTTAGGTCTTCATTGTACTGGCTTTGCTCTGAAGCTGTTGGGATCTGCAGGCTTCACATTCACATGTTGGAGATGAGTCTGATTCCTCCCTTGGTTAGAAAAGCTATAATTTCTTCCCGATTTATAACAGCAGAAGGGATTTGGGAATTGACTGTAGTGTTCAGTGACACTTATGTTTCCATACAGTTAATAAATCAGGGCAGAAAAAGATATTAAAGGAAGACATTTTGTGTTGTCTTTATGCTGGAGCATTATTAATTCACCAGAAGGAAATCATTTGGGAGAGCTTGGTAGTTTTGTCAACTTCACGTGTTGACACTTCCATGGCTAAGTAAGTCCTCTGGTAGCAGCATCCTGTGACTTCTATTGTTGGGCATTCCCAAGGTGCAGCTCAGCTGAGTCTCATCTTCTGCGTGAGACCACAGGGATGCAGCATAACTCCCCATAAATCATAACAAAGAAAAGATGTTGTTCCAGAAGAAACCAAATTCAGGAGTGAAATAATCTTACATGACTCTTCTCAAGACTAATGAAGAGTATGAGAGCTGCATGCTCAGTAACCCCACTGTAATCTAGCTGTCCTCTGCATATCCCTGTTTCCCTGTTTTTGCAAAACAAAGAAGAATGCTCCTGTTTTTCAGGCTGTCCCATTACATGGAGATGGGTTGAAATGAACAGACAGAAACAGACACACATACATGCAGCATGACTGAGAAAGTGTTATTTCCTTAGGAAACCAGGCAAGAGAAGAAACCTTACTTCCAGTAGGAAAATTCTGCAGTTGATCTCATGCACTTTGGCTTCACCCATCCTTATTACAGATTTTTCTCCTTCTCCTCTCCAGGATTCTCTCCCACATTCTGTTTTGTTTTTACTCTTCTCCTCTGATGTTTTGGCTTTATGACCATCATATACCCTTCTGTCGTGGCTCATGATCTGCCTAACTGGCAGTGAAGTTTCTCCTCAATTGAGCTCTGTACTGTCTTTTTGCTACCTTAATTCAAGTGCTCTTTGCTACCACCCCTAAGGAATTCTGTAAAATTTGGAATACCATCTCACTAAAACATGACTTTTTAATCGCCGGTATCTTCATCCCTCCCTTTTGCCTTAGCTGGTGATACCTTAAGCTATTTAAGTAGTGCAATTGCAGAGCTATTTTTGAAACTCTACGTGTTCCAATTAATTAATCTGAATATGAGTTATACCAACAAATCACACACATTCTAGTGCTAAGGTATTATAACCTATCAGGAGATTCTCATGGTATATTTCTATTTTAATTTCACATTTGGATAAGTATCAGTCCCCAGATCAACTCTTTGAAGATGAGTCCTGACAAATTTTGCATGTCTGTGTGTGTGTGCATGTGTGTGTCACAATTAACTTGCTCTTTCTCTCCTCAGAGGATTTTTCTCTGCCCCTCAGATAACTGGGGGTAGCCTACTTTTACTCTCGCTACTTGCCAGGGCTTCCAAAATTTTATCACTTGCACTTCCTATTATTCTGACTCTGAGGCACCAAATAGTTGTCCTAAGATTAAATTTTGTGAGATAGGGCATTTTTTCCATCAGATTCCATTGACCAGGCCATGCCAAGTCTCACGACGATGTGGTGAGAGCAATCCCTTCCTCTCGTTAGATCTGAGCCAAGAAAATCATTGCATCAGCACTGATCCATGGTGGATACTCTTTCATCTTCATTGCTTTCTCTTTTTTTCCTATCTAAGGTACTCAGGAGGTACTAATGAATGGGTGATATTTTGCTTGGAGAGGTCTCTCATGCAGATAAGTGCCAGTCCTTTTTGACTCACCAGAGTCACAAGGGGAAATTTAGGTTCAATGTTAAGAAGAAATTTTTTACTCAAAGGATGGTGAAGCCTTGACACCACTGCTCAGAGAAGCTGCCAGTGCCCCATATATAGAGGCATTCAAGGACAGGTTAGATGGGGCCCTGGGCAACCTGATCTGGTGGGTGTGATCCTGCCATGTTCCCAGTCCCGGGCCTGCTGACTCCCTCCTTCCCATCCTCTTTTCTACATCCCCACCTTCTCTGTCCTCCCTGGCTCCGATTGGCCATCCCCACATTCATCAGAGCTGTTGCAGCAGCAGGGTGCCATGTGCCAGGGAAGATTATTCTTGACTGGTTGCCAAATCTTTTGCTTCTGCTCTGGCACATGGATAAAATGTTAATAGGACCAAATGCATTCAACACAAAGGGTGAAACTGTGTGTTCCAGGCACAGAGCCTTTGCCATCCATTTAGCATCAGCATGGTCTGGATCCTTCCAGTTCATTTTTGCTTGCTAAAGAGAAGCTGACCAGGGATTTTCAGGTTTGACAGAACCAGGACAGAGATACACCCACCTTATAACAAGCAGCTTAAGCAATGCTTTCTTCTTTCTCTCAAGTCACAGAACTAGGTGCATACGCAGAAGGCAAGATGCTTCTGTTTGAGCAAGGTAGGTCATGGAGGGCTGGACACACCAAGGAAACTTCACTGTGCTATCAATGCACTGCCAAGCATGCAGAGTGTTGGGTTATAGTTGTGTAAAGGAATCAAACCCCCATGATGTGGGGTTGATTGCAGGTGGACAGAGGTATATGACATGTCTGTGTAACTTAGAGTTGTGGTGATGCCGGATGACCAAAGCTGTGATGAGTTGCAGCAATACAAGCCAATAACAGGTTTATTCTGCAGAATAGCAGATTGTTTTGCCTTGTAGAAGCACTTACTTGACCAGTTTTCATTGAAAATTATCATACTTTATTAAGAAGGGTATTTTTAATAGAGAGGAGCATGTTTCTTCAGACAGCATGCAGTTTCTCTCTTCCCTCCCTCTACAACGTACAATAAACTCATCATAAAATTTATTAATAAACTCTGCTGATGAATATCCTGAATACTTTATTTAGCTGGAAATTACTCTACGGCTTGGACCTAATGTGTGCTGAAATCAGTGGAAAAGAATTTCAACAAGCTGTAGGTAACTTAGGGAAGAGTTGTGACTGTGCCATAGGCCAGGAGCTGAGCATAGTTCCAGCATGGTGATGGGGTAGGAAGAAGCTTGGAGCCTTTTTTTATTATTTGTGTTGTGATCTCCCAGAGGATCCCCTTTCCTGGATCAGGTACAGTGCAGTCATAAAGTGAAAACTCCAAAGAGCTGTGGTTTTAACTTAGAGTGAGCAAATATGTGATGAATACAGAGTGGTGTGTAATAACTTGGAGCAAGTAGGGGTCTTCCATGGGAATACAGCAATTGAAATATTTCTCACTTGGTTCAGGTAAGAAAGAGGCAATATTTAACACGTTAACCTATTAGCATCCACTTAAGCATTGTTAAGGGACAGAGTGAGAACTCAGAGCTCTTAAAATCCTGCCCGGGTTGCATTTGAGCTTTCAGGACTGGTCTGACAAGGTTAGCAGAAATCAGTATCTTAACACTCCTAGCAATTAAAAAGGGTCATCCATCTGGGATTCAGGGAGAATTTGAATGATTTATATATTCAGAAATGAGCTGCAGGAGGTGATGGGAAAGGCAAGTAGGAGCTATAGATGGCAGTAGACTTGGTTGTTTTAAACGCTTTGTCCCTCCCTTCTCCTTGTAATTTATTCAGCAAAGCTAGCCAAATTCTACATTTGAAGAAATTACTTACTGAACATGTACTAACAATATGAATTTGTTACTTAATACTGGGACGATAAGTGGTGCCCCTGCAAGAGTGCTTTTTGCCCTTGTGATTTAGGGTTCCATTTGGCACAGAGTTTCTTCTCTTCAGAGATCGTCAGGATCCATGAAGGAAGACTCAGACCACCAGTATTCTGGGAGGAAGGACACACTCCCTTTCTCACTGTCCTTAGATGTTCTCCAGAATTGGTTTTTGCACTGTGTGTAGGGTGGAGGTGTTTATAGGGAGGCCAATTCCCCATAGTATGGATACCCAATTATTGCTGCTTTATCACCTGGAGTACGTAGGTGTCACGGTAATTACTTCAAAGTGTAATCACTGAGTAATCGACAGGCAATATAATTACTACCTGGATGCAGAATATGCAATTACTGTGTTATGTAGCGATAGGGTATTTGCGAAGCATATCTTTCTTAGTTACCAAGTAATTTAAGAGAATTTACATGGTATTTGTGTCTGAGAGACAGGAAAAAATCACCCAGCTGGGATCTCTGCAGAGGGCTATAAACTTTCTGCCAGCAGGAGTTGAACGCAGTTCCAAGACAAGAAACATTGGAGGAATTTGCTTTGTGCCTTTCTTTTTCTTTACTTTTGTGTTGTTTTTTTTTTTTTTAAGTTTTCTGCCTGTACAGCATTACCAGAGGAAGGGTAATCATTACTGTTTAATTAACCACTTATTAGGGATTCTGGGGAGGTGAAGAGTATTGCCTTATTTCTTGCCATGTGGGACACGTATGACAGCCATGAGAGTATATTCAACCAGAAAGGAGACAAATGTGTTAATAAGAAAAATAAAGAATAGACTTTCCAAGATCTGAATTGCAGCAAACTGCCCCCAGTGTCCATCAGTGCCTGAGCACTGCATGTGGGGTGATGAGTGGAGGACGTGGCCTCAGATTGTGTGTCACCAAGCACATAGGAGGAAACCAGGCATCCATCATGCCCTCGCCCTTTGTCCAAAGCATTGTAAACCCATTTGGAGGATGATTTCAGCAGGATTTCTGCTCTACAAGTGAGAGCTGTCTTGCCGCGGCAGCAGCAGGGAACAACAAAATTTATGGCTGTACCTATGCTAATGACCCACAGTAACAAAGCAGTTTTTTTTTTCATGTAGCCTCTGTTTGAGCACAGCAGTATCTTTCCCCTTTCTCTCCGTAGGAGAGCGGATGGTGTTTACTAACAATCCTTTCCACTCTTAGAAATGCCCTGCTATGGTAAATTACAGAAGGCAGCCTGTTGGAGCTGTGTCCTCATTTACACGGAGATCAGAAGGGTTTTGGGGGGCAGTACCAGACAGCATACATCACCGAGGTAGCTCTTTTCATGATGGTACTTGGCCTTAATTACATTATATCACCCTCTCAAGAGAAATCTCTAACACTTCGGGCTTTCATAAGGCAATACTTTATCTTCTTTTTCATTAAATAGTAACTACTCATTAGGGCAGTTTAACGTTTTGCCTTTCCTTCATCTTGTAAGGCAGCTGTGTTCCTGAATGTTCAGAGTATAAATAGACCAAGGTATTTCAGCTGTGGAAAATTTAAAGGCTTTACCAAACCAAAAAAAAGAAAAAAAAAAAGGAAAAAAAAAAACCCCTAACCAAAAACAAAAGAGCAGTTCCAATATTTAGGTTCTTCTCTGAAAGGTGTTTTGCAGCATTCCCTTTTGGATGCTCCCCTGTAATGATACCATTGCAGGCAGTGCTAAAAAGGTAAACCACAACCACCAAATGCAAAATGAACTTGGCTAAACCCTTGCAATCAAACCATCCCTCTGCTCTCTATTGATAAATACAGCTTATGCTCTCATCCCAGTGAATGCAAATACTATTTGCTGAAAGAGTGCTATCCTGGCTGCTTCTCATTATCATGCTTTCTTTGCCAGGGGTCCTGGAGCTTTTTAGTAGCTACCAAATCAATAATGCTGTGGCATTCATACATTTCTCATTGTTGCTGTGCGTGGTACGGCATGAAAGTCCACGCTTCTTAGAGGCTGTACCTGATACTGATACTTGTGTACTCATACAGTCCCTTCCATCTGCAGTTCACAGATCTTAATTAAGATTTACAATGCTGCTGTGAGATGGGTCCTTGTATCTGGGCAAGGCGAGATGGCCAGATGTTAGAGGGAAAGGTTTCAGGAAAGCTCAGGCTTTCTGTCCAAAAAGCAAAAAATACAGCAGTCAGCTCCTAAAGCAGTGGACTCCCTCTGCCTCGCAGAGCAAACTGCCTTTCTCTGAAGTCACTCCTGGAGCCAGGGACTGCAGCCCAGGGGTTCTAACGCCTGAATCTGATGATATTCTCTTCTTCTGTTGTTCCTTTTTTGGTCTGTTTCCTAAAAATACTGTATTTTAGAGAATCGATTGCCCAAGGCTTTAACTCACCACTGGGGAGGCTTTGTTCACAGGCTTTAAAAATAACTAAATAAATAGCTATTTGCTAAGCAACAAAAAAAAAAAACAGAATAAATACAATCAGTTTGATTCACTCTAAGTTCTAGAGGCACTATGCTGGAGACAAGGAGGCTTCCAATTTCTTACATGAGTCACTATGTTCTTGGATTCAACCTATCAAACTATATCAGCAAATCACATTATATAATGTAATGTAGCAAGACACAACTGCCTGTGTTTAACCTAGAAAAGATTAAAAACACGGCCTACCACGGTCATTGAGCTGTCCTGGCAAAATTGCCATTCTCTTTTCCATCCAGCTGCCCACCCCTGCTGTCCTGCCAGCCTGGTGTGCTGGGAGAAAACCTGTCATTTTTAGGAACAAAGACGTGAGTGGTTCAGCTAACAGGGAAGCAAATGCTGCTCGTGCCACTTCTCTGTTTTGGAGGCTTGTTGTTCTAAGGTCGAGCCCCGGGTGCTTTGTTTTATAGCTATGCAGAACCAATTTTCCCCGGCTGAAAGCTGGAGCACCAACTGCAGCACGGGTGGGAAGGCTGCTTATTGGGGGAGCTGCCTTGTTCTCAGCTCAGTAAAACATATGTGAAGTGGATGAAAATGGGATGCGAGGAGGTGATGAGAGGCCTTTCTCCTTAGCTCTGGCCTGCTGGGGGTGTCAGAGTTATGGTAAACTCTGCAGTGGGGTATGGGGGAAACCCAGTGGATCTTTTGTGTCTGAGGTGTTGACCTTGGCAGAGAACTGCATCATATTTATCTTAGAGGCAGAGCTTGAGCGGGAGGGAGAGTAGCAAAGTGAAGATTTAGGGATGATGGGGAAAATCGTGCCTTAGGAATCTGTTAAAAATGCTACTGAGCAACAGGGACATAACTGCATGGTCTGGTGGGGCAGGAAGGAGTCAATGTGAGGAGCCTGTCCAGGCTGCTTTTAAGCAGACGTTACAATAATGCACCTCTACACAAAGCCATTATGGATAAATGTCTTGGGAGAGGAGCTTTTAATGTGTTTCAGTGTGAGGTAAATGATCCCATGCTGACAGAGGCTGTCATCTCCTCGGTGCCAGCACCCTGCATGAGCAGCCAGTTCCCCAGCAAAGCCATCGCCCATCCTTTATGAGACAGCAGCTGGCATTGATACCGCTTTGCTACCAGTCACATTAAAATAAAAAAGGTGGCAAAAACCACCAAACAAACCCCAAGAACAACAACAGGAAGGAAAAAAAAAAGAGCCTCAAGCTGTGCTGGAACAGAAGTAATTAAGAAATATTTCATATCTCCAAGCGGCCCTGAAATTTTTATTCCTGTACATGAAGCTCCGTAGGCTCCTCACGGGCTTCTGCTGCTGCTGTTTTCAGTGCAATAAATCCTGCTGCCTTTGGAGCCTGACAGCCAGTCCGGATGTGATCGGAAAACCAACGGGTGCTCTCTGTAAGGTTTAGTCCTTGCCTGCATCAAGTCTGCTTGTATCAGTCAAGCTAGGGTGTGCTCCGTGAGCGAGACAGGGTAGCAAAATGCTGACCTTACTTGGAGAAGATGAAGATCAGAAAAGGTGGGGTGAAGGGGAGAGTGGGAGTTGAGTGAAAGAAGCTCCCAGCTGCAGTATTACCATCCAAAACCCAAGAGAACCACTTGGCCCTGTGAGTATTTATGGTCCTGTCAAGGTTGACAGACCCAGAATTGAACTTATCTGGCAATAAATAACGTATGTTTTAATCTCAGTGCGCCGTCTCAGTGCCTCCCCAGAAGCACACAGCTTTGGGCTGTGCTGGGCAGTGGGACCAGGGCTGGGGTTGGGTGTCCCTGGGTGCCCCCAAGGCAGCAGGCAGTGGCTGTCACCCCCCTGTGTAGGACCAAATGCCCTGTGCTGCTGGCAGCTGGTGTGGGAGGGAGGCGGAGATGCAAGCAGGCCGTTTTTTCTCTCTCCTTCTGCTGATCATAAGAGAGAATAGCTATCAAATATAGATATACATACATATTTCTAAGAGCATCATCACTAACTGTGTGAAAACCTTTTGTCCTACCTTTGAGTTTGTATTGGCGTCTACAGATCTAATTCTTCTGGGTTTCAGTCTTATTCTCCCTGTTCCCCTGCATCCGCCCCATAGAGGTAATGGCCTTAAGTTGCGCCAGGAGAGGTTCAGGTTGGATATTAGGAAACATTTCTTCTCAGAAAGAGTGGTGATGCAGTGGCACAGCTGCCCAGGGAGGTGGATGGGGGGGTCACTATCCCTGGAGGTGTTTGAGTACTGTGGAGATGTGGCACTGAGGGATGTGGTTATGGGCACGGTGCAGGTGGGTCGATGGTTGCACTTGGTGATCTTAGTGGTCTTTTCCAACCTTAATGATTTTATGATTCCATCATTCTGCCACCCATCAATCCTTTTGTGTGTAAGGATCAGAGATCCACTGCACTAATTGTGTGCTGCCTTACAGAAACCCAGCAGAGCTGCCTACCCAGCTAGCAGCCAGCGCAGGCAGCTGTTAGCAGCAAAACCCTTCATAACACACACACAGAGTGGGGAAGACACCTCTGGTTCCTCACCCTGCAGGTGCTGGGGATGTGATTTTCTGAGCCAGGCAGGCTTCACCAAGATCTTGGTAATAAGTGAGGTCACAGGTTGTAAGTTCCCTTTTCTTGCTTTCTTCTCACATTTGCCATCAGGCAAAGCAGTTAGGATGCTTCAGTGCAGAGAAGACTCCATCTTTTTTTCTTTTTGGAGGGAAAGTCACCATTCTACCATTTCACTAACAATGCTGGTTTTGGTTGGTTTTGGTCTGTTTTTTAACTTGGGAAACATAGTCAAAACTGAAAGCTTTTCCTTGAGCAGTTTCCAAAGTCTCAAATATCCTGTATTTTTCCCTAAAGCCCTGGAACTGAAGGGCACCCATCTACCTTCACTCTGTGACTAATTTTGGTCCTCTTCAAAGTGCCCATAGCACAGATGAAGTGATTTCGCACTTTGGAAAGGTTTCTCATGAGGTTTTCACTTGAAGGATGTGGAGGAAAGCCAAATCCCCACAGCCTTGGGGGAGGCACAGATGGAAGGGTGCTTCACCTCTGTCTGCTGAAGCCTCAGCTCCTTCCTGCAGTGCCAGCTGCATTACCTGAGCTGCAGCAGCTGCTGCCCATGGCCCAGCCACTATTCCCCAGTAAGCATGAGCAGCTGCTGTGCTTAATGTTTTCCTCTTCCCGTCCCTTCAGAGCACTGATTGGGGGACACCAATTAAGTCCATCTCTGCTGCTGTTTCCATTCCCTCTCTTCTGTTTCCTTCCTCCTCTCTCTCTCTTTTTTCTCTTTGTTTTCTCTCCCCTCTTCCTCCACGCGTGAACTAATTGATGTCTGATCTATTCAGAGGTTTGGCCCTAAAAAGTAACCTTCAGTTAACTGCTCACATAACTTGCCTGTCACTTTTGATAACAGTCAGGGCATCATTTTTGCAAGTGTTCAACAGTAAAATTACTGCTTTGCTCTTGTCAAGCAAATGAGCCCTGAGGCTTGTATGAGAACCATTAATGATCACGCCACAGTGGGACTGGAGCACTGGGCGGCCTGGAGAAGCATCACTTCTCAATTCACTGTGCCCCTGCCGAGCAGTTTAGGTTTAATTAACCTGCATTAATGCCTGCTGGGATAGCATTTTCCATGCCTCCTTTTTCAAGGGGTCAAATGGAGCTGGAGACAGCTGCTGGTGTCTCAGGTGCCCTCTGTACGTGGCTAGGATCCTAGAAATGTTTATGTCTGTGCTGTGGAAATAAACTCTGCTTATTATGCTCATAAAAACTGGTGGCTATAGCCTTGGGCTTTGCCAGCCTTGTGAGCTGCTGGAGAGAATTATTGACAAAACATAAAAATGCTATGGCTCGTGGTGCTGGCTGCATGACTGTGCTCTGTGATGTGCGTTTGTAGGGACAGAATTATGCAGCACTTCTGGATTGTTCTGCAGAGTCTGTGTGTGTGGGTGTTGCAGTTCTCCAGAAGTTATGTTTTCCATTTATATCTATGCAGTAATCTAATTAAGTTTACTTTCTAATGGCAAAGAACCCTGAGGATGTGATTTGCTTTGCTGAGACTGCACCCAGCCAGCACCAGAAGTATGAGCATTAACCACCACAGTAGAATCCTTTCCATGGATGCTGCTGTCACTGCTTGACTGCTGGGTACCAGGCAGAGGGAGGTGACAGCTTCAGTTCTAGAACTGAAGTTCAAGAGGAATCCACAATTTTAATGCAGCTCTTGACTTTGCATACTTCTTGCCACTCTTTCTGAGGATGTTTCCCCACTGTTATATGTTCCTGCCTTTCACTTCCCAACCATTTTCTGGAATTTTCCATACTCTGTTAATTTCTAAGTAATTAAGCAAGAAAATCCCTTGAATTGAAACCCTGCTTAGCAGACAGGGATGTATTCCTGCTGGTGGGAAGCCTGGAGTTTGGCATCCAATGCTTGGATGCCATGGAGGCTGGGTGGGGTGGGGGGCCAAGATCCAGTCTCACATATGGTTTTGAAATATGGAGTGTTAGGTCTGAGTAAGACTTAAGAGCTCAGTCCCCTTTGCAGAGCCCATGCCAGCAGTAAATAAAAGAAAGCTGAAGCAACAGCAGGCTTGGGACTGCACAACCTCAAGTCCTCTTCTCCTTGCGGTTACATCCTTAGAGTAGGTCAGTAAAATGTATAGGAAAGAACTGACATAGCTCATCTGATATGAAACTGTCTCTGAACTGGAACTGTTTCTAGGCAGATAGCAAAACAATAACCTTAGTTCAAAGTCTAACAATGCAATGAGCACTGGGACTCAATGCACTCACGTGCAAATGCCTGCACAAAATACTATGTCACTAAAATCCTATTTCTTAAGGAAATTAAATTTCAGGGGGCTGCTGCTGAGTCCAGTCTTATTCTTTTGCTGCAAAAAGAACACAAAACTTATTTTTCTTCTTGTTGGCTTATGATCTGCCTGTCCTAGAGTAAAACAAACCTCAGAAACAGAAACTGATGCAGATCTCCCTCCATATGGAGTTCAGACTGGCTGTGGATTTTATAATGTGCCCACTAGCCCCTGATTGTTTGCATCAAAGCTCCTTTGGCTTTCTTTGTATTTCTGGAAGGGGCTTTAGGTGATGTATAAAGGTCTCGAGCCTACTGGGACAGGGGCTGATGTGCCAGAACTTCTGGTGCTGTGCAACTGAAATCTGATCCCCTTTTTAGAACACTCAGAAGAGAGGGCAGTTCATGTCCTGGGATGGATGGATGTTAGGGTATGCAGTCACTGTCCTCTGTGGGAACAGGAGCAGCAATGCATCAACAATGTGATAGAAGTGAAGTGAAGGCAAACCAGTGTGGTTTCCTATTTCTGGGATCACCAGCTGGGAATCCTCTGGGCTGCCTTTTAGGCACCATTGCTGCTGCTTTCTTCCTCGTGCACCATCTGCCTGTGCTTTCTTAGCAAGAAATAGGGAGAACTGACTCGTCCACAGAAACACTTGCCTGTCCTTACTTCAACATAGCAGTGTATGATCAGGCAGCCCACCAGCCCCTGCTTCAGAGCAATGAGAAGATGGTTAAGAACAACAGCAAGGGATAAAATGGCTGTGAGAAGTGCTGAGAATCAACTTTTAAAGTCTGTCTGCAGAGAAAGATAAGATGGCTATCATGTCAGTGGTGTTACCCACTGTGTTCCGCCCAGGCTGGAGGGGACTGCTCACCCCTTCTCTGGTGAGAAGGTGCTCTTCTTGTGACTTCTTGTGGTTGGATCAGTGAAGGAACTGTATTGCTACATAAGTGGTCAGTAGCACCTATTTACATAAGTTAATTGCATAGGGTAATGGAGGATCAGTTTGATTTTCAATGGGGCTACTGATGGAGACATCCCTCTGACAGTGCTTCATGACGACACTTTTTCTTGGCATTGAATTATGTTTTTTTCCAGGCTTTAGCAGACTGTAGCGAAGGATTTAGCAAGGTCTCTGGGTCATGTCAAACCTTGCTTTTGGAGTTCTGGGCATGGGATTTGGGTGTGTCACGCACATTGGCTGCATTTATTCAGTTTATCATTGTGGTCCATTTCTAAGGAGGGAAAACACTGTCATTCACACACATGATAGCCACCATTCTAAGTCCCTGCTGAATCACCACTGCAAATTTCCTCCAACAAAGACGAAGAATAGATGGTTCTAGGTTTTTTGAGACCTACAGGTCTCCATTGCTCTCCTATCTGCCAACTACCCCAAACCTCCCCTTGGCTTCAGTCCAGGACCATCACTGGCTTCGCAGATGCCAAAACGCTCCAGTGGCTGCAGGATGGGAATTTAAATAAAATAGAGCACTGATGTGGAGATGAAATTAATTAATGTCCCTGCTATTAAATTGCTGTCACTAAGGGAAGACTTTTGTTTTGCTTCTAGGATGGCAGCGTTTCATTAGGGTGAAAAAAGCTTTGAAACACTTTATCATGTTTATTTATCATAAGTAAGTTACATCATTTTTCTTGTGATGTTAGCAGAACACAGAGCTGTGGCTCGCTACCTTTTGTTAGGATAACTGCTATGAAAAATCTGCTCTCGTGAGCTCCTAGGTTGCACCAGAATCTGTCCATTTCGAAAGCCTCTTCCCCTGACTGCTTTCACAGATCAGCAGCTGAACACCGCAGTGAGGAGCCATTCTTTCACATAGTCATTTATTTCCAAAGATGTATGGGCAAAGTGGCACACACCTTTCAGAGCATATATCAGCTGAAGACTGGTGATGAGTGACTCTAGTGGCAGGTAAATAGCAGTTTGGGGAGAGGAAAGGATCCTTTCCTGTGTTCTACCCTTGTCCTGCTTTAGGAAAAAGCAAATTGCTTTGGTTTCATGTTATTGGAGGCTTGCATGCCCCTTAGCTATGGATATACTGAGAAGCAGAATAAATAAATGAGAAGTAAGGAAGTGTTTTTAGAAAACCTGCTGGAATGTGACTTAGAACACTAGGGAAGGGCTGCAGGGGGACCATCCTGCTGACAACGGCAAACTTCTCTAGCTTGGCATTGCTAGACTAAACTGAACAGCATTCTTGCGTAGGAGTAGAGATGCTATGTTAGAGGTGCTATGGTCAGGAACTTTGGGCAGCAGCTGCCCATATGACTCCTAACTGCAGCCAGGGCTGTCATTTTCTCACTGTCAGAAGCATTAAATTAAATTAAAACAAATAAGTTACCTTCCCTGCCCCCACAGTAGACACCTCTGTTTTTATTATGTGAACTAGGAGAAGAAATGTACCTGGAGGGTACACATAATTTATTTAGAAAAATAGGAAAGGAGAATATCAGCAGTTGATGAAAAAATTCCCCAGTCCTTGGGGTATTTGATCTGTTAATTATCCATACTTCAGAACCCATTATTCACACTTTTCTGTTTTCCTCCAAGAAATCTACTTGACAGATATATATGTACATATATATGTATATTTGTAGTCTTCTCTGAGTTTAGCAGGAACAAAAGAGAAGAAAAATTCAAGTTGTGAACTATTAATAAAATGCAAACACACAACAGCCTTCTTTGTTTGATGTTTCCCAGTAAGCAGACTGAGACAGGGATTTCTATTATGTCAAGGGGTTGAATCACAGAAAAAATGAAGTTTTGCAAACTTGCCTTTGCCCAGCTAAACAACCAAGGACAAACTGCAGCTCCATTTGGAAGCACGTTTGCCTCACGCAGCGGTGGTGACTCATGTATATTAACAGCAGCAGAGATTTGGATCTCTTGCACCTTGTTGCTCTAATGCCAATCTATTCATCAGCATAAGCATTGTCCTGCACACTCTCTTCTGGACAAAAAGTCCAACTAGTGAGGACCTGAGAACTCAGATGTACTCCGTCTTGGTGCAGAGATTTCCTTTGGCTGTGCTGAGTTGTAGAACTACCTGAAATGGCACAGTGCAGGGCAGGTAGGAAGCAGGACCCAAACCTGAGTACCCTGAATGCTTTGCATCAGCATGGAGAAGATCACCTTTGCAATGCAACACTGCTGGTGTGAGACAGCTCAGAGCCATTGAAGGGGCATACAAGCAGGAGATGGAGGGCCCTTATATATGGTCCTGTTTTATTTTTTGCTCCTTTGTTGAGCAGTTTTCTTTCTGCCATTAATGAATTCATGCAGATATAGTTTCTCTGGCATTATAAGGCAACTGCCTTAGCTGTGCCTTGACTCTTTCCTTTGGAAAAAGATGAGTGTCACTCATATTGCCCTGATTATGTGTTGTAGGGACTGTGTTAAAAATGCAACCACTACAATTTATTCTTGGAACACGCACAAATATTCTATCAGGATAAACAATTCCAACAGCACGTGGCCTTTGTGACAGCTACAGGCCTAAAAGGGGCTTAAATGATACACATAGAGCTAGCAGTGACCTTCAGCAGACTGGATTTCACTCTCTGAGCTTGAGAACAGTTTGTTAAATTGGGATTTCTATTGCTTCTCTCTATACATTATAAGATATGTATTGCCTGCTTGGAGCTGTATTTTCTGGGTTCCTTAGAATCCCCTCTTTTCGACTGTGAACTGTGGAGGCAGATGAACTGGTGATATTTGCAGATCCTTCCTATCCCATGGAGAGCATCCCAGGACTAATGGAGCTTTAGTCAGCTCTGGATAGAAAGCTGGGTGACATTTTCAGTGTTCGTCTCTGTCTTCAGAAATATTAGGAACAATTTCCTCTCCAAAAGAGTGGTGATGCAGTGGCACAAACTGCCTTGGATGGAGGTGAGGGGGAGGGGGTCACTGTCCCTGGGAGTATTCAGGAGCTGTGGAGCTTTGGCACTGAGGGACATGAGCAGTGTGGATGGGCTGGTGGGGTTGGACTTGATCTTAGAGCTCTTTCCCAACCTTTTTGATTCTATGATTCTGTCATTCAACACTGCTGTTTTCTTTTGTCCTGTCTTCTTCAGGACAGGAGATCTGTTAGATGTGATTTGCAGAGCTATCAAATGAGAACCAGAGATGCACACATTCCAAGTGATGTGGATGAAAATATTCCATGGCTAGAGCAGATGGTTTGAGGCTGTGAACATTTGTACGATGGATCACCTGAAAGATCACAGTCCAAGACTCCTACTCCAGACTGTGGATGTTTTCTTTTTTACTTTTAGTACATTTTATCTGAATATTCATGCATTTTCAGGAATAGTTATATGATGGGGGCGTGCATACCTTCCTATGGGGTAGGTCTGTCCTCAGAACCCATCAAGGCTCTGACTAAAGGTTCCAATGAGACTGTACTGATCACATGTCCTTGTCCAACACATCAGAGGTAGCTGCATCCGAGGAGCTGAGTTCTGTCCCTCAGACAGATACTGCAGCCAAGCAGGGTGCCAGCCTGGGGACAGTTCACACAAAGGTAGTGAAGCACATGTCTGAACTGAATTCTGTTGTAAATATGAATTTATGTATGCCAGTGAACTGAATGTCAGTCCACGGTGGTCTGGTTATTTCAAGAATAGAACAGACAGCCAACATATATCAGAATATCCCCAGGTTTCCCCAGTCTGACTGCAGGGTGAAACAGGAGACAAAAGTTTTGATTCCAGATGCTGATATTACATTGTGATTTTTTTACTGTAGATCAGAAAGTCACATTAGAGCTGTGCTGCACTTTGTATGTGGTCACAATGTAGACCAGAGAATGAGGGATGCAAACAGTTCACCTCCACTCCAGCCAGCTGGCCAGGACATACCAGCCTCACTGAAACTCAGCTCACAGCCTCATAAAACAGTGGGTAAACTCCAGCTCCAGAACAAGCTGACCTTTCCATAAACCTGCTGTGCTGCTTTATATCAGCTGAGCCTCTGGCTCAATCGTTTTTAAATGCCACTGTTTGCCAACCTTGCATTGTTCCTGCAAACCAACTGAGTGTGTTAAGAGAGGATAATTAAGGAGAACGCAGTAATTAATACCACAGATAATAACCCAGAGGTGTAATTTAGCTGCCTGACTCACACTGAATTCCCTGGGCTGGAGCAGGAGCAGCAGAAGAGGCACCTGCTGGTGCCTGTCCTGCATCCTCAGCTCTCTGCAGGAGGTGATGGCACACTGAGCAAACAGGAGCCCCGAGGTCCCTCCTGAGCCATTAATGAACGCCATGCAGACAGCGACGGCATGTCAGTATTGATTATTTTCCCATTATAAACTTCTTCCTCCTTTCCCTCTTTGCAGTGATCCGTTGGGTAAACACAAGAAATAAGTAGGAGTGGACAAGGTTTGTGCTCAACAGGTGTTTAGATGGGGAAAAGCACTGACTCGACTGGAAGTTGTTTCTTGTTCTGAGGAAGTAGCTGAAGTTAAAAGGGACTCAAAAGGGATGTGGTGGCATATGGATAAAAACATCCTTCAGTTCTGTGAGGGCTTTTCTACACTGACAACAAAGGGAACTTTTTAATGCTGGGCGCTGTCCTCAGTGCAACTGCAAATGGCAAAGCATCTTCCAATGCTTAGACCAGAGCCAGCATTGATTTTGTGCAGTGTGAAGCCCTTCTGTTACCACAGATATTGCCCCATTACTATTTAGACTTATATTTTGCTTAGGCAATGCAGTCATTGATCTGACTTTATGCTTAGGGTTCACATTAAAGCAAGCATCTATTGAAAATCCACAGGATTGGGTTTTCCTACTCCAAACGCTCTCTGGAATGTGGGGGAACTGGCATACTTCACATAAACGAAATTGAGGTTAAATATGCCCATGGAAGGTCACACTTTTCTTCTGATTTATTTATTTATTTACTTACTGCATGTGGGCTTTGAGCTGTTATTTCCTGAAATTCGTTCCTTGCATGATAAATGAACATATTTTATTCAGGACGTATGAGTGTCCTTGAAAGACCTGAGCAGTTCCACTGACCTTCTCAGTGAATTTCAGGAAGTGCTTTCTGTCCCTGGGTCTGTCCTTTCCCACACATTTGAAGCCAAAAAATTGTCACTGGTAACTATTACCAGAAGTTAATCTTTGAACCCATCCTTCCTTGTGCCATGACACTAAGGTTGGGCACACTCACCCTATAACTGTGTATGAGTTGGATATCTGCTCCGTGTTAATCATCTGATCTTCAAACAATGATGTAGTCCAACCCAAAACAGCTTAGTAAAGTAGGTATGGTCAATTATTGTCCTGATTTACTGTTTCTCTCTTTGCTGAGCATGGTGAAAGCCTGGGTGGCTAATGAGGCAGGATGTCTAATTTTCAAGCAAGTCCACCTGTTAAATTACAAAATGCAGAGGTGAGAATTTTAAAGCCTTTCCCTGCTCTCTTCATTGTGTGGTGTTTGGCTTTTGCTGTTGTTCTTTTCTGTCGTTGTGTGACATGCACCCTCATTCATCCACACAGCTTTCCTGATGCAAAGACATGGGTTTCTGCAGTACAACATGATGGAGAAAAGGAAAGAAGGAGGTTTGTGAGAACAGAAAGGCAGTTCAAATCTAAGAAAATGAACCTGACGTTATTTTACAAAGCACTATCAGTGTTTAGCAGGGAAATAGGACAATAAGATTTGTGTCCTGCTAGGATAAGTAACCTTGTTTCTGCCTGGTTAGTGCTTCTTTTTTTGCATGGCAAAGATGGGTCATGCCTGATTGGTCAATCAGTACATTATAACAAGTCTTGTTGCCCGCTATGATGGTTATAAAAAGTGGAGATTTGTTTTCCTTTTCTAAATTTTCTCTCTTGTTTTCCCTTCCCCTTCTGGCTGTCAGAGTGAATTTGTATCTTCTGGCAACACTGGGGAGGTGGGAAAGATGTCAAAAAGAGGATGTAAAATGCATTTTAAAGTGAGCTGTTAGGAATTGGTTTGACATTTCTGACAAAGGGAAAGGTTACTGCACACAGCTTTTCAGCTCCTATCTTCTTATTCCTTTTCTTGTCAATCATAACTGAAGGAGAGAAATTCCTCATCATGACTGCCTTGTTCTATGCGCACAGAATATCTGGCAGCTGGGCTTCACTTAGCACTAGCCACACTGTCCAGGCTGTGTCTGGTGTTTGGGGACATCTCCCCTGAGTGTCCCCTGGGCTTTGGGTGAGCAGGCTGCCTGGGTCAGGGGTAGCCCTGGTCTCCCTCCCCACTGTGTTTCCCATCTCTTTTCAGGAATGAGAAGTATCTGCTCCTTCCCTCTTGAGTCCTGCAAGGAGACCTTGATCCTTAGCTTTTAGACCTCCTATAGCATTTTGAGATCACAAATTCAGAGCTATTTGCATAATCTAATGAACCTAAGCTATTAATAACACCTGGAGTTGTTCCAGAAACATGGAGATGTGACACTGAGGGATGTGGTTTAGTGGGCACTATTGGTGGCAGGTGGATGGTTGGAGGAGATGATTTTAGAGGCCTTTTCCAACGTTAATGATTGTATTCAATGGATTCAATGATTCTATATATACAGGAACTTTGTATAGATACTAAAGGCAGCACGCAAATGGGCATGCTAACACTAAAAGGAGGTGTGTTCAGAAGTAGATTCTCTGGTGAAAAAGTCTGGCTTTTGAGTGCAGAAATGTTTTACTGTTGGTGCTAAAACTGCAATGAGCTGAGCCTGAGACAAGGGAAATCAACGTTTCTGAGCATGTACTTTAACCAGTAGGTGCTTACCTCATGTTCGATTCCCGGATAACTCATGGACAGGAAAAGAATAAGATTATTTGCCAGTTTAGTTCATTATGAAAGCAATAACTAGTTTTAAATGGCTTTTGGTTATTTCTCAAATCCTGTTACAGGACTGACTTGGTTGCTTCAGTTTCCTGCTAAATTAAAGACTGAGGCACTTTCAATATTTTGGTAAAAATATGCAGATTTCAGTGTTTTTCCAAAAGCAACTGAAAACATAAACTTATTTGAGGAAAGTCTCAAGTGTCTGTTCTTTAGCTGAGCGTTAACGTTTTCTGATGCAGACACAGCAAATAAGTTTCATTAATTCTTTTTCTTCTATTCAGAGCTTGCTTAGCAGTTCTGTGTTTTTCACCTAGGTGGGAGGGGGATGATAAGCTGCAGAGTTTCTGTCTTTTCTGGGTTGCAGCTCTTGGTTTTGCTTTTTGTCTTTCTGGACTAAACCCAATGACACTGTTTGCAGAGGCCCAAAGAAGCCTCCAGAGGCAGAGCTTCCCTTGGCAGACAGTAAAGCACAATTGCAAAGCAAAAAAGAAGCGCCTTATTTAGCAAGCAGTTGCTGTTCTCCAAGTTGATGAAACAATTAGCTGGAGATGATGCTCTGTTGCTGTTCTGCTCTTTTAATAGCACAGTGCTCCTTGGCTAGGAAAAGCTCCTTCGTAGCTCAAACAAACCAGGTGGAACCACACAGGAGGCTTTGCTCAACCTCTCCCTGAGCCTCGCAGAGGGGATGTTCAGCTGGCAAAGGGCAGCACGTTCCTCCTGAAGGAGGAAACCAACCTGCCAACAAGAATACCCTCTGCCTATTGAAGCAGCTGATAAAAACTGGAGCAAGCCCTCCTAAAAATGGCTCTAGCAGCCAGACAGCAGATAACATGTTGAGCACAGCCCTTACCCCCCCATGCTGGTATAGAAGGTGCACTGTGTTCCCTAGTGGGCATGGGGTAAGAGCTGCTCTGATTCATACACTTCTCCATACTCCTGACATCCAGTATGAATAACATGGGGAAGGATGAAAAATAGCAGTCCTGCCACAGATCAGACCAATTCAGGCAGCTGCAGGCTTGGAGATCAATTTACTGTTTCTTTCTTTCCCACTACCCCTTCTGGAAGTAAATAGTGTTGTTTGCTGGGCTGCAAACAGCCTGATGCTAAATCTGCTGGAAATGCCAAGCAGTGGATGCCTCCACACTTCCATGCTGCTGCATATGGATTGGATTGACTCCTCCAAGAGTTTCTAATAAACAATTTGATGGCTCGATTTTGTCAGCCACAGAGGAAGGTGAATATAAAGGAACCAAAAAAAAAAAAAAAAAAGAATAAGAAAGAGGAAAGGGGATTAAAATTAACAGTGATCTCAATTCCCCGAGTTTCAGTTAAACAATCTCATTAATCCTGTCTGCAGTGCATGTACTATGTCTGTGCTCCCCGCTCTGACAGGTCCCCAAATCACATTCACTGCCATTCATTATGTGCAATGGGATAAAACATTTATTCAGAGTCATGTTTTATTCCGGGGGGAAAAAAAGCTATTTCTGTAAACTCCAGACATCTGATTAACGGGTGACACTTCCCCTGCTGTCCCTGGGCCCCGTGCCCAGAGCTGGGTCCTGCTGGTCATGCTGGGATCAAGCCACCATGAAGTGGGACGGGCACCAGCTTCACCAGATCTTGTGCTTGGAGGCAGCACAGCCTGGTCTTGAAAATGTAATCATTCTGGAGTGTTTTTGGGTTTTTCCTGATCCCTGTAGTGGTCACATGAACTATCTAAGGAGGAATACGTTATATTTTCATAAGTCTATAGGAGTTCTTGCTTGTTGAAGCTGCCTTTTAGCTCCTGGGAGCTTAATTCATCCAGTAAGTGTGCAGTCTGAATATGAGTGTCTGCAGGTTTAGCCCGTGTAGTTAAAGTAGCAGAGGTCATTTCCAGCAGCCCTTTGCCACTGAAAGCCAGACAAAGCCTGAAGTTTAAGATGAAATCGGGAGCTGAAAGCAGATGGGAAAGCAAACACATAGGAAAGTCAAGTTTTGAACTTCGCAGCCAGCCCACAACTCACCCCACTTACTGGAACGTTCAATAAACCGATGCAGTAAAGGCTTAGGCTGAGGATGATTCACTGGAGATGGGTGACACATTTGCTGTTCAGAGCCTACAGATCACTCAGGATGCCTTGTTCCTCATCTGTAGGTTCCTCATGCCCTAGCACCAGGCAGATGTGCTGCACTCTCTGCTTGTCTCTCTTGCTGAAATTGACTTTTTGTTCCTGTATTGTCAATGGTTATATGTAAAGGGAATGTCACAGAAGCCATGGCTCTAACACAGCTATTTCATAACAATAATTTTTACAAGCAGCACGTCCAATAAAACCTAGATTTCTATGTCTTTCTCATTTGTGACTCAGCCCCACAGTAGAACAGATGTTCTCAGTTTGTCCCTTTGTGATGTGCCCACCAAAGCCAACATTATCTCCAATGCTCAGCCAAAACCTGCTCTGAAAACAAGTAAGAGTAGAGTTTGGCTCCCCACAAAACCTATGAGAATGCTGTAAACCTTGAGAGACCTGCATCAAATCTGCCTGAAAATGGCCAATGCGTTTAAGATTATCAGGGGCGTTAGTCTGTATGCTCTGTTAAGCCTTGTTTCCTAATGAATGCAGGCTAAAATATTGCTCAGCCCTCTTAAGACAGTTATGCTCAAGTGTACATGCTACTTTAAACCAGGAAGCATGAAAATGAAGTAAGGTTTTAAATCACCACAGGTCAATTACCAGGCAGCTACTGCAACCTGCTAGCTCTGCTGAACTACCGTGCGGGCAGGAACATTTAAGTCAGTGCTGTTTAACCCAGAGCTCCCAAAACAATTTATTCAGTGCTGTTGAATCTCACCTCTCTGCAATCATCTTGCTTTCAAATCCCTGTAGGGATAATAAAAAAGAAGCTCTCTCTCCATGAGAAAGGTTCAAGTGTTCTTGTAGCTCTCAATTCTTTTTAGTTGCACAACAAGTATACCCAAACTGGTGCTTCCTTTCCTAGGATACGATGCGTATTTAACTCTTCCAGTATCTTCAAAATACCTTCGCCACCTCCCAACCCAGTTGCTTTCATAACAAGAATTGCTTCTTTCTTGAAAAGCAGCTGTCAAGGGAGTGAGCTGGAGTACTAGGCTGCTTGTATTTCAGGTCCTATCTAGACTAGAGTTACAATGAAGTAAGAGTACAAGGATGATTACCTATCACCTGATTATGAAGCAATGGAATTTCATAAGGCAGAAGGAACCTTAATTTTCTGTTTTTGTAACCCCAAATTGGAGAGCATGCCTTTGGGCTTTTCTGATCTACAGCAGAACAATGTTCCTATAACTAGAAATTGCTCCATTTAGTTCCTAAGGGAAGAATCCATCCAAAATGAATATTGTCAGCAGTAAAACAGCCAACTTTTGGGAAGAAGATAGCACATGCTATAAAAAAACACGACCCCACAAACAACATTTCCCCCTATAGACTGATAATGACTCATTTCAGTGTTGAAAACATAATTGAATTGCTCCTTGCAGCAATTAGGAAAGCTTGTTGATGTGCAGCTACTTAATTGTGTTTTGATACTGTGGACCCTCTGTAGCAAGCTGCAAGCACCATTTTGCCTGTGAAATTTGTTGATCTTTGCCACTTATTTTCTCCCAAACTCCATGCTATTCCAGAATGCACAGAGAAGGGAAAGTGGTAGGAATTTTGGGGAGACTGCAGGTCAGATTCTTTCCCAGCCAGCTGAAATGGCTGCTGCCCAGTGGCACATTAAATGTTTTGTAGCTTGGGCCATTAAACTGTGATTGCTTCTGTCTGCACCATTCCAGGTGAGGATGGTTAGCAAAGACTTCTAGGTTAAATTGTATGTACTAATCTGTTTGTTGTGTCTGAAAGGGATTTGGGAGCAGTCATATATGCAGCTCCTGTAAAACTCAGGCATCCTAAGGGAAGGGGATGTGAGGTATATTTGGGCAGAGTACAACATCTGAAGAGGACCTGTGCTCAGCACCTGGGTCAAAGCTGGTAGGATGGCTAGAAAAATAATAAAAATATTATGTTTTCCATCCCCAATGGCCAAATGTGTAAACGCCTTCAGCATGGCTCATTGCCCCTGGCAGCATCTGGTTTGGATGCTTAAGCAAAGGCACAAATCCTGACAGGGACAGATGTTAAAACAGCAAGGACTGAATTCATCTCCTATGGCATGGAGTTGCTACTCCAGTCCAAGCAAACTTTTGTTTAATAATGATTGCTGATGTATTCATTCCGAGAGACAAGGAAGAATAAAGATTGTTTGCTCTCTGCTAAGGGGAATCTCAGAGATGACCAGAGTCACTGCTTGACGGTGTGTGGGATCCAGGGAATGAAAGCTGTGCCCATGAACATCAGGATTCCTTGTTAAGGGGTTGTGCAGGGAAAAGCCAGCACGTCTCTTTGCTGCTCTGGCTGCCTGCCACGTTCCGAAGTGTGAGCCAGCTCTGTCTGGGCAGCTGGATCTGCTCGAGGACTCTGCCAATGACGAGGCAGGCAGCTTGCGAACATGAGAGGTGGTCAAGCTGTCAGAAAGCATTCCTTCCTCAGAGCTGTTATGGAGAGGATACAAATGCAGAACCAGCTCCTTTGTTTTGGCCAAGACCAGCACCCTGGGTGAAGAGGCATCTCTACCCGCCCATCAGCCTTTGTGATTTGGCATGGCCAAGTGGATGAAGAGATCTGATTCTGGGATGCAGCATTTCAGGAAGGCTGCAGTTCATTTATGTATTTTTTAATCTAGCATGCCTTCATTTAGAGCTGCAAAATTATCCTTTTATCTCAAGTCCTATTGTTAGCCACCTGCAGTAGTCAGAGTCAGCAGTTATGTCAGCAGAGCCAACCTGTGGCATCCCAGTTGGATGCATTAGGAAAGAGTGAAATGATTTGATTCTGCTGCTGAAACATCCTGGAGGACAAGCTGTGCCCTCCGGGTCAGCAGATTTGAAGATAGATCAGACTGTCTCCAAAACACAAAGAGAGTTCAGATCCAGAGCTGCTCTCAGGCCAGAATGAATCACGGCAGGATCTAGGATGCCTCTCTGAAACTGCTGCCATGAACATCAATGAGTGAACCTGGTCGGTTTTTTGCAGTCTGTATCCTGTATGAGTCACGTACTAGTAAATTTTGTTCATAAAATACTGAGTTTCACATATGATGACATTTCTGCAATTATCTTTTTGTTGATATTGTTGTTAGAAAAAGAAAGAACAGAAGGAAGAATGTATATTCAGTCAAAATTGAACAGTTTTCCTGGTCTTGGCTGATTAACATTGATAGTAGACTTGGAGAACCAAGAGAGTTGGGAATTCCCACCAGCTGGCAACTTCATGTTCATTATGAAAGCTTAGCAAGATTTTGTCATTTTGCCTTGCACTTGGAAACTGTTTTGCTCAAGACATTATTGGATTAGTCACAAACATCAGAAAATATGTCTGTGATGCCACTAGGGAGAGATGAGTTCCATGGGTGGTAGGGCTGGGAGGCAGATGAGCCCTTGGAATAGCTCAAAAGAGACATCCCTCTTCTGGAACGGAGGGAGGGAAGACAAAGTTGGGTCATAAAGTGGAACTGTGTGAAGGATGTATTTTGGGAGAGGGCTGGGGAAACCTGGGAAGTGTCTGCAGCTGCTCAAAGTTGAGGGAAATCCAGCAGGGTATGGCTCACATCAGGCATGTGGGTTTGCCGGGGCTGCTGAGTGGCAGAGGGTGTGTTGGGTGCTCCATCATGCATGCCCAGATTGACTGGCACATTCCCCAAGGGAACTTTGTGTTATGTGTCACTGCATGTGCCACACTTCAGCTGGGGCTGGCAGGGGCAGCTGGGAGGTGTCCTCCACTTGTATAAATCTGATTTCTCACTGCTGTAGGTATGTCCCCATATATATATATATAACTGCGTCATTGGAAAGAATAGATACTTATTGTAAAGCATTTTCTTTCCCTTGCTGTGCTATAGACATCAATAGCTGAGTGTACTCCTTCCTGATCTGGGAAAGGAAAAACAAAAAGGGAATGATTCAATGAATCCTGAACAAATTAGTGGTTTTCTTACTGGAGTGAATCCCTTTCTTCCACATTCTTTCTTCCTCTTATTCCCCAGAATAGAACACAGAAATTTAATCTCCCAACTCAAAAGGTTTTTTAATTTTTTTGTCACTTTTCTTACTTAAAAAACAAACAGTGAAAATGAAAACAAGAGCAACCAAATGCCAAAGTGATTCATTTGGACAAATGCACTGGTTCTTCATCTGGGAATGAAATATCAGTAATGGTTTGCTTTTAAACTGGTAAAATAACTCCAGCTGTCATGTCATGAATTCTCTTCAGCTGAAGATTCCAATTCTAGGTCTTTGTATCTCATGGTAAATGCACTACTGGTAGAGTTGAGCACACACACAAAACAAAAAAACAAACAAAAAAACCCCACCTTTTTTTCTAAGCAGTGTGAATGTGGTTTTGTCTATTTCCAAATGTCGTCTATCCCCTTTAAAGGAACCAAACTTTGTTTCTGACAAAGATCTGAAATAAAATGTCATGCTTTGCCTTAGGAAGCTGTGCTGATTGATGGATGGTTTCCAAGCTGTCAGAAAACCCCATGCTGGGATGTTCACAGAGCACTAGGAAATATTCACCTCTACATATGAGGAAACTGAGGCATGGATGGAGATTCCCCTCCCCAAAGTCTGGTGGCTGATTCCCTCTGCTACAGCACTGTGTTGGATGAACCCTATGATCTTCTCTTTTGTAATTATCACACAGACCAGATCTTTCATTTCCACTGGCAGCTGAGCTGGGCTCTGCAGGTTCAACCTGTGCCTCCTGCCCTGCCCACAACATCCCGGTCCTTACCCAGGTGTGCAGCTTTGGGCTGGAGGAACCCGGTACAGCAGCAGGAGATAGGTGATTCTTTTTGAATTGCCCAATCCCCAGTGGCATGGGTTAATTGAATGGACGTATTTCATTAAATACAGCCTTCACCATCTGTTCCATCCCAATTATTAATTAAAAAAAAAAAAAAGAACAGATTTCTCAATTACAGTACTGGAGGTGAGTTATCAGTGGCTTTAAATCCTGTAGGCTTTCCTGTAAGGCAATCTCACAATTAATAAGTTTATTTCTCTTCTTTGGCCCTGTCTCACCACTGCTTGTTTCTCTCCAAAATAGCAGTTTGGAGACTCCTTCAGAGCAGTGTCCCCAGGGCTGTGACAAGGTGTGATGCTGGAACAGAAGAGTTGTTTCCCTGCTCATGCCTACAACCAAGGCAGCAGAGCAAGTGCTTCCATGAGTTGCTGTGGTGTTGTTCCTTCTTACAAGTGATGGGGATCCTACCTGCCTTCAACACTGGGTCCCCAGCTCTCCCTGAAGGAAAGCATCTTCCAAGCTGAACTGAGGTACTGAGTAAAAGATCTCTTAGTCTGTTGATTGATCCAAGGGATGGAACATCTGCCCTGCAAGGACAGGCTGAGAGAGTTAGGGCTGTTCAGCCTGGAGAAGGCTGCAGGGAGACCTGAGAGCAAGGAAGAAAGGGTTAGATTCCTTAGCAGGGTCTGTTGTGATGGGACAAGGGAAAATGGTTTCAAACTAAAAGGGGAGGTATAGACCGGATAAAAGATTTTACAATGAGGGTGGTGAGGCACTGGCACAGGTTGCCCAGTGAGGTGGCAGTGCCCTGTCCCTGGGGACATCCAAGGTCAGGCTGGAGAGGCTCTGAGCACTGATGGAGCTGTGGGTATCCCTGTTCATTGCAGGAGTGTTGGAGCAGATGACTTCTAAGGGTCCCTTCCACCTCAAACAATTCTATGATGCTATGATTGCAAATAACGCTTGATATACAGACAGGCAAAGGTTGCCTTCTGAAATTAGAGAGCTGGTGGTATAAATCACTGCTTCCAATCATGTCCTGCATCTCTGGCTGCTCGCCTGGGGTGTTGGAAATGAGTGCCTATGAGCTGGGAGAGGCAGGAGGTGGATGCCGCAGCAGATGCCTGCTGTTGTCCTAGGAGATGGTTTCCAAATCTGGAGGCAGGTTTGCTCTGACCTTTAGGAGGCAGCGCTGATTTGTTTTGTTGCTGCGCTGTGTTTTTTCTTTGCGGTCCCATTAATCATTTTCATTCAGATGAAACCTGCGAGCGGGCAATGCGCAGGGCTCATTTCGTCAAGCCTGCGTGTTGTGCGTCTTTAAAAAAATACCGCAGCCAATTCTGCTAAATTATTAGTCCTGTATTTCTCAAATTTACTGTCACCCTCAGGTAAAATCGCTGCTGCAACTAAATAAAACCTCTGGAAATGAATTCTGGCTCCTGACAGCCCTTAAGCCCTTGGGGCATTTAAATTCTGGATTTAGCGGCAGGATTATTACTTCAGTGCAGCAGTTAACCATGTCTTTAAGCAGAGTTGCCCATAATAGTCAGTCCTGATTCCGCAGCACTTTTACAATGAGGACAGGGAAATGGCCCTTTTTGTTATGCACTTGTAATGTAAGCGGTGGGATCAAACATCCGCACTGGTTAAAAGACCCACGGTAAAGTTTCAGCCGGAATCGCTTTTTATCCAGCTCCTGCTGCACTGTGAATGTACCTCGTTTCCTGACCGGGACCTTCCCGACAGAAATTTCCATGCATTCCTCCGTTTGTTTGTTGCTGCTGTTGCTTTCCTAATGGCAGCAGCACGGCAGGGGGCTTCATTTCGCTCTCACCGCTTTTTAATGGCTGCAAACTGTCTTTATTGCTGCAGCCAGTTTGTCCATCTGTACCCGTTCCTAATGCGGCCTCGCGTGGCTCAGCTGTATGGTCGTATGGATGGCAGGAGGGGCTGGGGAGCCTGGTGCTGTTCTGGGCACCCACCGGCAAACAGAGGGGTGGTGGAGCACGAAAGGAGAGTGAAGCAAGCCAAGGAATAGGGATATAGGACTTCTTCATTCACGGGGATGTGGTAGTGATGGCCCAGGCTATGCCCTCTGCCTCTTTTATGTTTTGAGACCTGCATCTTGGGCTCCTGCCCTTCTGCAGCAGTGGTGTCAAAGTGTTGCACCACTGCTGCATCAGAGAGGAGCGTTCACAGCCAGGTGACAGCACTAGGGGCATGGCAGTGTGCTGGGGAAGGACATCCAAGCTCAGACCGAGCCAGCAGGTGCTGTGCTGATCCCCCCCTGGAGAGAAATATGTCAGTGGGACAAGTGGTGGAAAGACAGACTGATAATAGCTGAGGTTTGGCAGGCTCTTTTGGGAGCTGGTGTTTAGCAGAAGGTCCTTAGTAGGGGGAGGCAGGATGGAAATGTCACCCTGCTCTTTGTTTTGTGGCTTCTCTGGAAATGATCTTTGCTCTACATTAGCCTGATGAAATCCCTAGTGTGAATGCTGACAAATTAACGAGTTCTTGAACTCGGAGTTTCTGGCCAGCCTCTGCAGAACTCACCATCAGACAGACCCAGTAGTGATGTCTGAGCAATGTAAGGATGCAAAGGTCAGGATTGTCCCTCTCCCACTCTATCCCAATTTTCACAGAATTAAAGACACCATCAGTCTTTGGAGGAAGGGGAAACAAAACTGACTCTATGCAGAGCTGCACACATTAGCACAGAGCCCAGACAGACTTGCATTGCTTGCTGTTTGTGCCCAGCTCCTGATCGGTGCAGCTGCAAGTCTTTATGAACAGAATATAGCCATGCCAGTTGCTGACAGCATTGTGTGAGGACCAAATCCTGAAGTAAATCAAAGTGATTGTGATCCCCAAGCTTCTTAAAGGTGCCTGTTTCTCAGTTCACAGGTGATGTGATCTTGGTCAAGTCCTTAATGGAGAACTCATCATTTAGATCAGCAATGAGACATTGTATTACTAAAGCCTGTGGGACTTTTGCTGGCTTGTCCCTCACCTAGCTTCCCAGAACAGAGGCAGGCAGTGCAGGTGGGCTGTTAGATTTAGGGGATGAAGCCAGCCCTGGTCCAGCTGGGGCTATGGATGTAGGCTTTACAACCCTGGTGATGTATCAGGCATGGCTGAGATGGAGACAGCAGCCCTTGGACCAGCCCGGGGAGGAGGCTGCCTGTGTGCCTTGGCACTCTGGAAAGGTTTATGAGCTGGAGACCAGGGCTGCAGGAGTCAGCCAGGATTCAGTGCAGTGTCCAAGCTCATTAGGCCTGGGGATCCTGTGCTGAGTAACGCTGAGCAGTGCACACAGATGTCTCTGCCCCTCACTCCACTGAGCCGCGTAATGGAGAGCTAACTCTTCATGGCAATTTAGGGCAGTGCTCTGGCTGGAAGGCCACTGTGGATTAGATGGCACAAAGAGAATAGTGAGGACATAACTGAAGGGCTTGGCATTTTCTAGCTGGGAATACACAACTGCCTAAACTTCACAAATTTAAAATGATCAAACAGCATTCTGTCATCTCGTCTGTGTGCTTTTGTACCCACTGACAGACACTAACTCAGTGTTAGAGGCTTGCCAAAACAGCTTTTACAAGCCTGCTGCACAGACTGGTGCTCAGACAGCCTCTTCTGCTTGCAGGCACGTATTTGGTATAGGACAAAATGTCAGAATATGTGCACACCTTAGGAGGAGGTTCACATGCTGCGTGCTGCTGCTGGGTAAACTGAAGAATACGGTCCTGTGAATGTCTATCAGAGCCAAACAAGCTTGTTGGCTGTGCCCAGCTCAGTCCTGTCCTTTCTTTGTCTGCTGCTGGTTGTGGCCAAAGCTTCTGGGTACCACTGTAAACACTAACTTGTTTCCTGGGAGTCAGATTTTACACAAGGACATTTGCCAGCTTCCATGGGGTGCACATAGCAGGATGCAAAGTGAGTCAGTTACAGCCAAGCTGTGCTGTACAGAGGAGGAAAAAGGGAGTCCTGGCATGTAGGGCCTTCATGGTTGTTGAACAAAAGCTGGGCACAGCTGGCATCGTGCTCTGGGATGGGATGAGTTTGCTATTACAGATCTGGGCTGAAATTACATTGTGAAGCTGAGAGTAATGGCTAATTAATCTGCTGAATGATGGGGACAGGGGGCAAAGTCACCCCTCCTGGTCCCAGATCCAGCCACAAGCACTATAAGTCCTGCTCCTTGCAAATATGAAATTGCACAAATAGTGTTCTGCCAAATTCCTGCTCAGGACTGAAAGGCTCTGAGCAGCCTTCCCCTGCTCTCACAACAATGTTAAATAGAAAAAGGGGTAATCTTTCCCTTCCCATCTTCCTTCCTCCTTTCCCAAGTTTAAAATCCAGAGAGCTGCTCCAGAGGTGGTGAAACAAATGGTTCCTATAGTTGTATTCTTCTCCAGAGTTGTAAACTGTGTACTTGTGCGTGTACGTGCACACACGTACACAAGCAAATGATGCATTTTAATTATCATCAAATGATGAGGAATGTGCATCTGGGCATGACTGTGAGCCAGGAACAAGGCATTCCTTCGTTCACCGTTGCATTACCCCTTTTGACCTTAATTTGAATCCCTCCAAGCAGGGTGGATGCATCTGTCAGTATGGCTGTAGCTAACCTGCTGGGACCAAAAGCCTGATGCAGGGAAACTCTGTGCCATCCGTCCCTGCCCGCGGCCTGGCACTACCTGATGTTCTCACAGCCCTCCCCTGCTGCCCAGCCATCTCCTGCTTTGTGCATTCAGTCTGCGTTTGTCCTGATTACTGAGAGCAGAGTGGCTGCGAGCCCATGACCACACAGCCACAGCTTTCAGCTGCCGGGGAGAAGGGTCCCATTAATTCCCCCATCATCTCGCTGGCGTGCAGTGTGCCTGATGAACTTGTCAGTCATCAGGTGACAGCAGGACAGAAGGTCAGTTGTGCTAGCAATGGCCAAGGAGCTCGATCTGAGTAGCGTGACTGTGCTATTGTAGAGGGGCTCTAACTCAGCCTGGTCCTTTGCATAGCTTTGCTACATAACTTTCCATCTTAGCTCCCATCTCCTGCAGATTTTGCCTGCCTTATCTGTCAGATGATCCCCCCCTTCTTCAGCAAGTGTGTTTCCAGCAGTCAGTTACAGTCTGAAGCTCTACAAGCTGCTTATCTTCAGGTGGAAAAGAAGATGGGAAGGGGCTCGGGTGAGGGATGCTCTTTGTGAGGTACAGATGGAAGGTTGGTTCCCAATCCCCATTTCCAAGGAGGGGTCTGCAGAGATTTTTTAAGAACTACTCCAGGCTCAAAGGTAACCAGAGATCCTGTAACTGCATGAGAGACTGTGGGAGGTTTACAGAGACTGGGGGTGCTGATACCACAGCAACATCATCATATTGCGTGCTTGTAAAATCTCAGTATTAATAACTGAAGCAAGCCTTAGACTGCTCTGTGCTTCTTACAATCCAGCTATGATTCTTCAGCCTTACATGCACTCAGAACTTTTCTGCATCTGCGTATTCCTTGTTTCCCTCCTTCCCCTTTCCCCCGACCCTCTCTCCAGAGCAGGGCTGTGCTCAGTGTCTCTTTGTTTGGTGCTGGAGCTGGATGCTGTGTCCCAGCCCTTCTCGCAGAGCTGCTCTTTATGCTCAGCTCTCACTGACACAAATTAGAAGGGCCCACACTGGGATACATCCCCACCTGAAAAAACATAATCATGGTTTTAACAACCCACCCTAAGAACAGATTCTCCCTGCAGTCTCATCCATCTTTCCATGTAGCTAGGGTTTGTGCTTTCTGCAGGCTGGTGCTGCCATGGGGACGGTATCCCACCATATCCTCCCTCCTCTCCAGCAGCACTGACTGCAGAGTACCCCTCAGGGGTGGCCTTTTCTTGTCTCTTTCCCAGCAGCATACCAGTACACAGCTTGCCAGACCACATATGAACCAAGGAGTGATGGCTCCTCTTGCTCCCTGGTTATTTATTTATTTGGAGGAGAGTGGCAGGGAGCCTGGCAGTGTCCATCCTCCTCCTCATGCAGCAGAAGTAGCAGAAGGTCTGCTCAGATGCACAGATGGCTCGAGGTGACCCCCAGGGCAATGCCACCCTGCCTGCCGCTGGGACACGGCCAGGCTGAGTGTGCAGCTCCCATTGGAGCAGCACAGGGCCATCTGAAACGTGTGTCCCAGCTGTGTGGGCCATGCTGGTACTGGGGGGAAGTGGGCACTACTGGGCCTATAGGCTCATCATGCTGCCCTCCCTGGCTGCTGGTAGCCCTGAGAGGTGCTGACTTGCTTGGGGTGCCAGCTGGACTGGGAAAGCCCTAAATATCTTAGTACTGGGAAGGGGATGAATCATAATGGGTGAAAATTCGGGATGGACATTCTCTCTGGAAGTTGGGGGATTGGCAGTGGCTGCAGCACAGCAAAGGCTGCCTAGAACTGAAGGTTGGGTTTTGTTTTTTTTTCCCTTCTCTTTTGCTTATGTGCAATTGCTGCTGCAGCTTTTACAAATTTAAATTCCTCAGCTTGAACCTTACCTCCTGTATCCAGATGCTGCAGTACAGCTGTGGTAAAAAACTAAGAAATGCTACCCTCATACACTTTGTCTTTTGTATTAATGCCCATAACAAACCAGAATGCTTTACTTTGCATGTGAAAAAAGGCACAACAGGTTGTTCTGTATTAAGGAGCACAGTATCTGCTAACACTGCCTGTTCCAAGAGAAGATTGCAGAGATGACTCTTCATGATGCAGAAGGAGTCCAGGTTCCATCAGTATATCTGAATGAGGACTGAGCTGGAATTTGGATTGAGTGGAAGCTCATTTGCTTTTACCACTGTCTATTTTTATCCTTTTCTTGCTTAAAAGGTCTTGTGACTGTCTTGGAAATGACATAGGATAGTGACTGGGGGTAGAACAGTGGTTGAAATTACCTAACTGAGCTATAGGAAAATGTAATTTATGAAAGGAAAAATAATTATCTTAGTTTATTAACTCATGGCATGATTTTTTTAATGGCAGTGTTATAGGTTAATTAGTGTGTGTGCTGTCCTTATGCCTATCAGAGTGATTCACAGGGGATCATGGATCACAGGCTCATTAGATAGGCCTTCCATAAAGGGAATCCTTCTGAAAGTGCTTTAATATCTGTGTGTTTGCCTGGAAGATTTTTGCCCTTATCAGCAGAAAAAGTCAGAGACTAAATGGACAGAAATGGAAATAACTTTCGAGTGGCACAAAACCTGTACAGTATTGAAATTCTGATTGGGTGCTTAGAGAGGAATTATTTTCTCTTGTATCATCCTAGACATTGGATTTTTCAGCCTGGCTGCAAAGCATTTCTCTCTGAAAGACCCTGCTCGCTCTCCTGGCTCTCGTGAATTAGAGGCAGCAGCAGAATGGCAATGATCCACCTTCCTCTGAGCATCCCTGCACGGCGCGGCGGTAAAAGCGGCTTAATGTTCCGTGGGGCTCTGGCTGAGCACAGCAAATAGCAAAGGTAATGCAACGTTCCTGCTTGGGAGGAACATGGAGAGGGGGAAAAATACAGAATGACCTTTTATCTGCGAAAGTGAACGGCAACGGGACGCATGGATAACTGGAACTCAAGAGGCAGAGTGGGCTCAGCCTGGTTACACCTCATGATGCAGAGGGGAAGGCTCATCCATCCCCCCATAGCAGGGCTGAGGTTTGCCTTGTGTCCCTGTCCCCCTGCTCTGCACTGCTAATGTGACTGCACAATTTCTGGAGTGCAGCTAGCTCAGTTTTGGCTATCTCTGCAGGTGGAGTGAATGTGTAATGACTTTGCAGACAGATGGTGAAAAAGAAAAAGAAAAAAAAAAGAAAAAAAAGGCTTGGTTTACTGTTTATCCTGCTAGACTCAGGCTGGGGGTAGAAAGTCATAAACGTCAAAGCTATTTGTCAATCTGTGTTCCTTGGAATGGTGTAGAGGCCACTGAGAAGGGAAAAAGGCAGAGGGAAGTTCACTTAATTTTTTGAGCGCTGCATTCTTCCTCATACAGGATCTCTCGAGGTGAAGAATCCATTGGGGTTTTGGAAACCAGAAGTGAAATCTGCTTTTTACTGTGGTTTTGCTAGGAAGGGACACTTACGAAGATGACAGAGACCATAACTGCACCTTCTTTTGGAAGGTGAAATGCAGTTCGTGGCAAGGCTCAAGAAAACAGTGACCATTTGGATCCTGCAGAGAAGCCCAATTGCTTCATTAAAGAAGAGCTGTCACATGCTTGTTTTTTAAATCCTGCTAAATACCTGCTTAGCAGCATTATTGACAGGCTTTTCTCATGAACACTGAGCTGTTAAGCTGCTCCTAGTTTACAGCAAGAGGTTAAAGGATTTTTCAAAGCTCCCGATGAAAGCCTTACTAACTGGATTAGCTGCTAACATGGATTTAGGCTTTCAGTCAGATTAACCCCAGTTGCTCAAAGTAGGTTCCTCTTGTTCCTCCCTTTTTCCCGTTTTCTTCTCTCTTTTTTTTTTTTCTTTTCCTCTCAGCTTTAACCTCTTTGTTTGTCGGGAATAATGGAAATAAAACAGTCTCCTGTGCTTGTGTTTGAGCAGGGGGTCAGCATGTGCTCCCAGGGCTGGAAGGAGCTGCAGCTCCAGGATGTGAAATAAGACTGAAACAGCAGCTTCACAGAGCAGGTACCTACACTTAATCTCATTTAGGCTGTACTTCAACGTGTATTTCTTCAGCATCGGAGGAGGACTTTTGTGTTATCTGCTCTCTTGCTTCTGGCTGATTGTTTCTGCTATTGTGCTGGTTTCTGTGCTAGGTGTAGCCTAAGCAGGCTACAGTCAGACTATCCACTGCCACCCTTGGAAGTGATTTTTCCCACTCACTACTACTGTGCAAAGACAAGGTCCCAGAGCTGCTTTCTGAAGTCAGAATGTGTGTCAACTCATTCCACAGTAGCTGCAGTGCAGGAATCTGTCAGGAAATGCTAAGGGATAGTGTGGGAAGGAGCAGGGCACACCGTTACAGGCTCTCTTGTCTGACCAAACTGTTGAGCAAATTGATTCCCAGCCCAGAGGAGGGAAGAAACCAGCTCTTCTACTGTTTTTCTATCATCTGCTCACTGCACCATTCAGCCCTCTCAGTCATCTTTTTGTCCCAGCTCACACAGGCTGTGCTGTGACCACCTGAAGCTCAGCACATTGGGATCAGGGCAAGGAGTTGCAGTGCTTGGCTGTTCCTGGGGAATGAGCCTTTGGCTGGGGCACTGGGAGCTCCCAGTGGTGCTGGCATGTCCCCAGGACAGAGCTGTCTGTCTCTTTTAAGACAAAATATAAGACACTCCTGCACAGTGTGCATACTCCATTTAATAGCAGCTGATGGATTTATCACCCTCAAATGCATTGAGGGCCTCCTGCTCTGCTCCGTGGCTATCCGCATCTCACGCTGTTTCAACTCATTGAGCTGACCCTGTTTTCTCATTGCCCTGGAACACTGATCTGCTCTCCTGTGCTTTTTTTTTTGTGCATGCTTCTTAATCTCACATCCTTTGACTCCCTCCCAGCTGCCTTTATCCAGGTCTAATCCATTTTCATCTGAATCGCGGGCCCTCATTGATGTTTTCCCCTCCACCTCTTAACCCCCACCACACATCTCTCTTATCTCCCAGCCCACCATCTCCCTTCCATCCAAGGGGGCAGCTCCTCCTCACCCCACAGCATACCAGGAACCCTTGCTGTGACTCAAAGCTCTCAGCTGCTCAACATCAGCCTGGTCCTGGCTCATTGCTGCCAGGTGATTCCCTCACAGATTTCCTCCTAGCCCTCATTACACATCCCTTAGGGGAATCCGTGTGTTCCTTCTGCAAATACTGATTTCTTCAAAGAGATCACTCCAGGTGTGTGACAAAGTTAACACTGTCACCAGAGGCTCTGCAGGACCTTTTCCAAAGGTACGAGCTGCCAGCACTGCCTGTCTCCCTCTGGCAGGGATTGCCCTAAACACACACAGGGATTTCCCCAGGAGCATTATAAGGCTGGGCACAACCATGCTGGGAAGAAGCACGTTTCTTTCTGCAGTGCTGGTGGACTTAGAGATACACCTGGGAGCCATCCATACTCTGCCTTTCCCCTTTGGACATCCAAACTGTTATTTGTGGGATTCCTTATGGTTTGGCATTTGGCATTTTACAGAATGTGTTTGTCATATCCCTTTTATATCAGATGATAAAAATAAGGTGAACAAGCCCTATGGACTGCAGTGAGTCTGGCTAAAGAAAAGGGAGAAAATAAATTTAAAATCTATGAAATAAAAAGACTGGAAGGAAGGAAAGCAGTTATGGGGTGTGAAGGAAGGTCACCCTCTTGGATTTAGTGCAGTGGTTGGGAAGTATCATGGGCACATGCTCAGGAGTGTGGCAGGATGCTGCCATAACTATTAACCTAGTGCTTCCCTCCCTGTCTCTTTTCTGGGGTATAAACGCACAGCTCCATGGAGAGAAGCTGTGATCTGGTTCTTCGTTTTTATTCTTACAGATACTCCAGAGCTCATCTGAGCTCTCACCTGCCCTCTCCAAGGGAGGCATAGAACAGAGCTGTGCTTTCTGAAATGGGCTGAGGCCATCTCTCTGCCTCTGTATATGGCATGGGGTTGTGAGTTGAGCACTCATTTTCATAAGCAAATGTTGTGTCTGTAGGGTGGGGCATATGGACGTGGAACAGGAATGACTGGCTTCTGGGGTCAGTTTTCTTCTAGTTTGTTTCCCCAAAGCTGGTTTAAATTAGTGCTTTATATAAGTAATTTAGTCAGCTTGTGATATTTAGTAGTTAAGAGATGTCTGTCAGGTATTATTCGTTTGTTTTTCAGCATGTAATGGACAGGTAGCAAGCTCTAATAGATAGCTCTCTCTGACCAATTTCAGCAGTCACCTTGCCTACTCTCGCTGACGCAGTTCTTACAGTAATTAATGAGTTGGCACATTACTGGGAACCTTGTCAATGAATTAATCTCCACGTGGAGGGAGCAGCAGAACACAGGTTCCTCTTGTCTCTGGTAACAGGAGCTGGAGAGCTGCAGACAGGGAGGGGGCTGTGAGAAGAGCCCCTGCTCTGGGAGTGCCTGAAATAACGTGCGTTGTGTATGTTTAGTATACATCTGGTTTTGTCCTTTGAGTTTTCATGTCTGATAAGAGTTTCTGAGGGGATTATTTCGCCTGGTGAAAGAGTGCAATTTGTTATTAACTTGATGCTACAGGAGCAGAGAAGAGGTTCAGCTCCATTAGTTATGTGAAGGCATCTATATGGAAGTATTTTGTCCAAGTAATAGAATAAAGGTGAGCTCTAGAAGGATGATCAGCCCCAGGGGCTTGTTCTTGATAAATTGGATTTCATGTTTGGTCGTACTCTGGGACAGAGGCTAGAAGTGATACAATGAGGTAAAACAGTACTTCTCAGTAGGGCTCCAAACAAGTGCTTTGTCACCAGCAGGGAGCCATGAGAGCAGCAGGGGAACTCGCTTCCTCCTCTCAGGCTCAGCAGGTTGAAGGCAGCCCCATGGCCTCACACTGCTGTCCTTCTGCATCCGTTGTAGTGCTCAGACACTCGTCAGCTTAGGGAGCTCCTGGCTCTCACACACTCAGCTGACCTTGCACTGCTCCTGTTTCGCAGTGTTTTGGGTGTTTGTCGAAGGTCCTCAATGAACTTCATTAGGGGATGGGAGGGATGAAGGAGTGAGGGTCTGTGAAGTTGTCTCCAGTGTGAACAAAGAAGAAAATGTGAACATGAAGCATTTGTGATTGCAGATACAGAGCTCTGCCTCGAGAGCATACTGGGATCTGAGTCTTCATTGCTTTCCTTGAGCTATCTCCTGGCATGTGCATCAGTGGATCGTTATAAATTCAGTTCAGTGTTCACAGAGAAGTCTCTGCTCCTCTGTGTGATACTTCTAGAGGAGAAGGCTTGGCACTTCTGCAATAGAGGTGGGAATTAGTCCATAGAGTGGGTTCCAGGGCAAGCCCAGGATTGGTTATTACTTTTCTGTGGTCAATGTTTTCATTCTAGTGCTTGAAAAGCTGTCAAGAGAGGGAGAGGAACGGCTTCTGAGAAGAAGCCAGCTTGTATTAGAGTGTATTTTGGTTTTATATTGATAAATAAGAGCTAACGTTGTCAAATGCTAACAGATATTTCTTAATCTTCTTAAAGTTTAAATGAACTTTGAAGCATCCAGTGCTGACTCTGTGGTTGTGACTCACCTGGGTGGAAGGATACTTCAACTGCTAGGTTTAGGAGCTGTTCCTTGGTTTAGATAGAGTACTCAACTAGTAAGCTGGTTATATAATGAATGTTGTATGAGAAGTCCCAGGGCAGCTGGTATTGATCCCAGCTCTGACCTTAAGTAACTCATGTTTCTATTAGAAAGATAAATGGCATATTTGCTTGAGGGACAGGGTGGTCTGTGAGAGCCAAGAAATGGGTGTTTCCTTATAGTGCCTAGGAGTGAGGTGTGGGATTTATCATCCTGTTTAGTACTTGCTTCTTCCTCTCTACTTGCTAGTCCCAATAAGCCCTGGGGTAACACCTTAAGGTCTCTGCTTATTTGATTGCCCAAGAGATTGGGGAATGCTCTAAACAAAAGTTGGCTCCATCCACAGGTAAGGAGGGCAAAGGAAGGATAAAACCCAGCTGCAGTTCTGCGCTGAATCCACGAAGCCATCAGGAGACAAGTCCAGTTATTGCCTCCTGGTGGGACAGTGGCACTCCCCAGGACTGTGCATGTTTCACTACCACTGCAGTGGTAAAAAGAAAAGAGAAGTAGCATGACTGATTTTCATAAACATGTATTTCCCTTCTAGGCTGAAAAGGGAATCCCCCACACCTTTCATTTTCTGAGATCATCCAGGTGCATCAGAGCGTTTCCAAGTCAATTTGTCATCATTTCAAGGCCTGACTGCCTGTAGTAACAGTGAGGACAGTGCTGTTGGGTGCTAATCCTTCCATGTACAGGTTTGGTTTGCTCACCTCCAACCCCCAGAATCAGAGACTTCTACAGCATTCCTCCATTTTCAGTGCTTTAGATAGAGTTATTTTCTGCACCAGTTTTTCAGCTGTACTTTTATTAACATAGAATTACACTAGAACGTCAGCTGGAGGAGCACATGAATCCTGCTCTTACACCTAAGGATATTATTATGGTCAGTGATGCAGCTAACACACACATGTCCAGCCCAGCATGGATACGGTGCCTGTGTTGCTCCATTGAACTGCTAAACTATTTTTGGCTCACTGAAGTACTTACAAACTGCTACAATAAACTTACCAGTTTTATTTTTCAGAGCTGAAATGTTTCCCTCCCCAATTCCTTCATGTTGCAGAATCCCTGGAGGTTTGTCATAAAGCATTCTCATTTGTGACCCTCAAGAAAAAGGTGAGTGCAGCCCAATTTCATTGTTGAGCATATTATCCTATTGCATTCCCTTTTCTCTGAGAATATACACACCAGTTGGTGTTAGCCAGCTGATGCAGTTGGGGAAGCTGCTTTTTGGCAAGAGAGAGGCTCCCTCTGTAGTCCTGAGTGGGAGAGCTGTTTCCAGAGTAAAACTCAGAGCAGAGATGTAGTTCAGCTCTTTCTTACAGAGCTTCCTACAAAGATTTCTTATCTGGATCAAATTCACAAAACAAACTTCATCTCTGTGAAGAAGGAAAAAATAACATCCAAAAATGCCAAAAGCCCAACAAATAAAATACAAATGTCATCCCTCATGCTAGATATTGTGTTTCCTGCTGCTTGTACTAAACAGGCCTTTGTAGGTAACAAAAGGCTATTGCTGGCTCCTTCTGTTGTGTCATGAAGCAGCAAATTGCAGTAATTATTTCATTTAAAAACATGGATTTTTTTTCCCTAATAGGTCTTCTCAGCAAGTTCTGTTTTAATTACTCTAATTGTCCCAAACTGCTTTCTGGAAAATCGTAAGTATTTTTATGACCACACCTGTTCTGTATCAACTATCTGTCTGAATTTTCTTCAGTAGCCACCAATTTTGTGACTTTACTGCATGGAGAAAACTCTTTGTTATCCTTTCCAGTCCTTTCTGAAACTGTGTCCCCTTTTTTACCATTTCCTCTTGAATCTGAGCTCACAGTGCTCACTGAAGACAGGACTTCTGCTTTCTGTAGTGCATAACGTGTTGGTATTTTCTGTATCTCAGCGTTTTGGCTCTGGGGCAAATGTTTAAACACCACAGATGCTTTGAGCAGATGTGTCCCAGAGTTTGATCATGCTGAGCTGATTGAAATGACCTGAGTGTTCTCAAGCTTCCTTCTCCTCACCAAATGTTAATGTTTATATCCTCTGGGGCAAATTATTCTGATCAGTACTGGAACTGATGCAATACCAATATCAGAAGCAATACCAACACAGATACCAGCACCAGATCTGATACCAAAACCACTAACAAGGCTGGAAATCCAGGCTGGCAGACTTTTCTCTGCTGATAAACATAAGGACAAGTGCTTCCCATTGCTGATAACCAAGATTTGCTCAAACAGAGAGAAAATGAAGGAAAGGACAGTGTGACTTCACCTGCTTGAAGGACACCTGTGTTGGCTGCACTTGGAAGCTGACATAAACATGGTAATGCCCACAGAAATATTGAGGAAGAACAATTCTAGTCTGAGTCGTGATATCAGCCCTGTGGGCAGATCACTAGATTGTGATTCAAACCCAGCTGCCACATTCCTACCTCTAAAGTGTTGTCAATAAAATCCAAATTGATTATGCTGATATTGCCCCTCCCATGTTGTCATTTTTTAGGTAAAAGAGCTGCTTCTCAGTGCATTGTGAGAATCCCACTAAAAAGGGAACCCCTGACAATGGTGGTCCTTACATCAGACCTCTGATTTTCTCTGAGTGCTCAGGGGAGTTAATACTGAGTAAGTGAAGCTGCCTTCATATCACCTTCCTCAGGTCCTTTTCCTAAGAAACATTAAATTGACTTAAGGAAAAGGAAGATTTTTAATGGGTCAAAAATATATAAGAGAGGGATACTGCAGATGGGATAACAAAGTCTCTGACAGCTCTCAGCCTTGCTTCCACTCAGATTCTCTTGGTTTGTCTCAAATCTGCTGTGGTGACCTTCTAAAGAAGACCTAAAATTGACTCCAGCAACCTTAGCCATTCACAAAGATAGGTCTAAATAAGTCATCTAGGGAGAGATTCAGGTCCTACCCTATTACTGTTATAGGTTGCCGAGGGTACCCATGTAAGATTTCCTGGAGACTCAGCACTTTCAGAAATCTGTTATCTGAAGAGGTACCTAACATCTGCGCTTAGGATCCTGAATTGATCCTGTAAGCTTCCCATGGAAAGATCCAGAATCTCCAAGGACAGTTCAGTCCACCAAAGGTATCTGTAGACAGCTGAATTATGAAAGGACTGAGAGGAAACTCAAAACCCATATGACATTGTTCTTGCATTTGCCTATCATTGCAAGTCTCCTGTGATGTTTATCCAATACCTTGGGGCTCCGAGCCTGCTGGTGAACAGCTGCAAGTGAGCAAGATGGCACAAAACAGGGAGACAACTGTCATGCTTGGAATAAAAACTTGGACCCTTTCAAAATCTTAAAGGAAAATGGGGAGAAACAGAAACATTCACTTTTATTCGAAGGGATGTAATCACACGGTAGAATAAATGAACACTGAAGATTTTTAACTCCCTCAGTTACTCAGGGCACAATCTAATATACTGTGATTCTGATTTGCTATAAAACCTTAGGCCACAATAGAAATGATTATGTTTTATTATGGTCTTTCTTTGTATTTTTAATTTTTTTTCAGATTTTCTTGCTCTAGCAGTAAACACCTGGAAACTCAAGCAGTGTCAGCAAAGCACAGTGCTGTTCTTGTGCTCATCAGCCCATGAGAGAAGCTGTCTGGAGATGATGGTGACTGGACCACATCTGACCCAGTGCATTTAACTTCAAGATGGACTCAGCTGTTTTGTCAGCACCTCTGTGTTCTGTGAGCTGTAGTATGAACTAGCTGGCAGTTGTGCTTCTTGAAATCTCCTTGAGTGGGAGTAGCATGGCTGCCCAATGTGGTCTGGATGTCATGGGTGTGTCAATCAGCCTATAACCAGCACTTCTGTTCTTCATTCTGGGTTGACAGTTGGACTAGATGCTCTTAGAGGTCTTTTCTAGCCTCAGTGATTCTATGACTGTTCCATGATTCTTCCCATAGTTGTGTTGTTTCATTAAGAAATGCAGCGAGGTGTTTCAGGCAGGGGTCGGTTTGTTTTGCCTTATCTTGTGGAATTCCCTTGTTTCGTGGGTTGCATTTCAATTCCAAAATTTTGTCTGGATTCAGCTTTGCAGGGGTTTCATTAGATCTATGGAAAGAATTGAACACTACAAAATGTGTGTTCAGAGATGAGCAGCGATCAGCTTGACAGCTGCATTTGACCTAAAGGACTGAGCCAATCTATTCTTGGTAGTTCAGGTTTTGAGTATCATAGAATTCTCACATAGGACAAGCTTGCTGGCTCATCTTCCCGGTGTATGCAATAAGGATATATGTTTATTTTAGAAAAACACTTAGCCAGAAGGAACACGACATGTAGTGAAAGATAAATTATGCAGATAATGTTCTATTATGCACACAGAGTAAAAAGTACAAGGGACATGAATTTCCCCAGGGAGATACCTCGGAGAGGGGAGGCTGGGACAGCACAAAAAATAAAAGAAAAGAAGGAAAAAGAGGAAGAGGAAAATGAATTGAATGTAGTTAGTTCTGTCAGATTTTGCTTGGAGGAGGAGGAAGACTGAATGAGCAAAAAATTGTACTGGGGGGCAAGTCCCTCTAAAGAAATGACTGTATATTGGCTCTGTCACTTGTCAAGGTCGCTGCTCTTACTCATGAGGACAGGGCTTTGACCCTGCAGGTATTTACGGGGCTTGGAGTGGGTGACTGGGAAGTGTAAAAAGCATCAATGTGGAGAACAGCTGGCAGCTTCTTTTCCCTCCAGGCTTTCCCTGTGCTCTAAGGTGGGGAATGCACAAGCTTTCTGAGTTCTGGTTTGTGCTATGTGACCCAGTGAGGTCTGGCAGCGTGCATTTCTGTGCATTGTGAAGCAATGCAAGATCATTGTAGCAGACAAAGCAGCCCCTGCTCTTCTCAGAGATGGGCAGAAGCCTTGCTGAGAGTGGAATAATAATTGTTTGAGATCATGGAGGAAGTCTGAGTGGGGCAGTAACACTTCATCAGGAACAAGAAGACAGCAGCAAGAAGTTGTTTCTCTCTTGTTCACCCCCAGAGCTATACCTTGCAACAGCAGGTCTCAAAGCTGGCATTTTGAATCTGTCCCTGTTTCTTCTTGTGTTGATGCTCAGTTCCACTGTGGCAGTCCTTCTGACATGTTTGTGCTTCTCTTCACAGTGCAGTAGCCTGAATTGTGCTGAAGTGGGCAAAGGTGATATGTTTTTTTTCCTGTGTTGGGGGCTTCAGACCGTGTGAGAGCTCCATGAAGTGGAAGTCTGCTCCCGTGACTCAGTGCACACAGATTTTCCATAGTTTTCTCAGCCTCTCTGACCCAACTTTTGCAGTCCTTGACATGAGGAACTGAAGGGATGCAACATTTCACCAGGCATGCTATAACCATCAGCAGAAGTATAATTGGCTCTTCCCATGTGGCTGCCATCACAGGCTTCATAGCAGATGGAAAATGAGGAACAAATTCTTGTGCTGGAACCTCTTTGTCTCTACCTTCACTTTTATTTTGGAGGTGACCACTGTGCTTCATGCTGACCTTCTGCATACAGCCATGGTAAGGGATGCTGCCATTCTCTTTGCTTACAATGGTGCAGTCCCACATTAAGGAAAAAAAAAGATTATCAGTCTGTTGGGATTGCATTTATATCTGCAGAGTTAGGGAATTTTCAGGTTTTACTTTCCCTATTATCCTTGGTACATCACTGGCCTGACTCCTCCTGTTATATCTGCCATGTTTTCTACCAGGGGCTCATTTACTGATTCTGAATGGAGAATTTTGTCTCCTGGGGACCTGGCCAATGTGATCAGAAGAACTCATAGGCAGTATTGTACCACAGGTATGTTCAGACAAGTGGCTCTCTCTTTATTTTGACTTGGGTCTTTGCTGCTCCCTTTTCCTTGTCACATCCTCCATCCCCCTTGCTATTTGGATCTGTCTTCTTCTGTCTTTTTGAGTTTCTCACTCCTTGCCTCAGATCTAGAATGCATGTCACGGCATCAGCACCACAGATTATAGAATACAGTAGAGGGTCCTATGTTTTTCTTGTAGCTGATATGACATATCTTACTTTCATTTTCTGCAACCTCCTTCTCACAATACCTGCACCTGTTGTGAAAAACAAAGAAGCAATCCCAAACTTGCCTTCTGCTTACCCTCCCTTTGTCTCAGGCTAGAGATATTGTGAATGTGTATGGACTATTGTTTTTAAAAGAATCTGGTGTTTCTGCCATCTGTGAATTTGTCTAATCTCAACAGAATTTATTGGCCTTGCTTTAAAACGATTCCCTATCCCGTTTGTAACAGCTGCTGGCAAAGCTGCTGTTCTCCTGATGGATTTTGTTGAGTGTAAGTTTGATAGCTCACTCATGACAAAGGCCAGCAGTCTGCTAAGACAGTATCATCTCTGCATTTAATCCTTCTCTGCCTCCCAGCTCACATTTAATCCAAGCATTAACCATCATTCACAGTGTTGCAAAAAGCAGTTACTCTTTGTAATATTAGGAGGAAAAACTCATAGGAAATAATGGATAGAAAAAGGCAAGTGCTGAACATCAGCATCTTTAGTTCTTGTATATCAATAAAGGATAAAATAACTGCTATTTCACCCCTTCCTACTGGAAAAGAAGGTATTCGTCTTCTTGGGAAAGTAACCCATATGATGGTGAATGTCTCTCCATCGTCAGCACCCTGTCTGCACACTCAGATTTTCCCACTTTTGTACTGTTATTTACAAGTAAAATATCTCCAGGTTTTATTCTTGGCTTTTCCTTGTACTGTTTGTATTTTCTAAAGTACAGCTAAATGATAGAAGAAAAGAGCTGGTGCCCTCAGGGTAAACCTTTACAACTATATCCTACTCTGGTCAGCAACCCATGTTGTGCATATTTCTTTCATCGTCTAGCAGATTGCAATTGCAGCATGCCTTTGCATTTAAACAGGGTCTTTCTGACCTATGAGATAGCAAGAATTATATTAGAGAGGGCACGGTAACACAGTGCCCTGACCTGCCCTAAATAGCTGCACTTGTTACACTTGTGCAAATTACGTGTTTATAACAACCCATCATGTTGTCAGAACACTGTCAGAACAGAGATGCTGCAGCTCCTACTTATATGAATATTCTTTCAAAGGGCCAATCTGAAGAGACACACCAGCAAGATTATTCACTTTAAAAATACAGTTCTAGGCAGCAGTGTCCACAACAGGCAGTAATAATTAATCTGTACCGTATAGATCCTTCCTTCTGACAAGTTCTCTATGATCTTAGCTCAGATCAAAGCTAACACAAGTGTTGGAAAATCAAAAACCACTTTCTTTGTCAAATAATATCAATGCTTGTGAGGTTGCTGACCGAAAGCAGTAGGGTTTACTTGAGGATTTCTGCTTAAGTTCATTCTTTAAGCACCTTCCCCAGCCCCATTCTGCCTATTTTTTTTTATTATATGTGTATTTATTATATGTGTAGCTAGCAGAGACTATGTAAGAGACATTAAATGTCTTCACAAGTACTCGTTCTCATTTAAGTAATCTTTGTGCTACAGTGACCAGCTGGTTGTTCCATAATGTCCAGGAGATGAACCAAATAGAAGATTTTGAAGATAAAACAATCTCCACATGCTACTGCTGGAGGAGAAGGCAAGTGCAGTGCATAGTGGTTGCTGTGCTTGGTTCCCCCAGTCTTCCCATTGAGCCTGCTGAAATTCTTTGCTGGGTTGGAAGAAGTGGCTTAGGGACAACGTACTGCATCATGAAACCTGTAGATCCACTGCAACCCATCTTGTTGGGTGAAGATACAGGAGGTCGCAGAAACTGCATGTTGTATGTAACTAAACAAAGAACAAGTTAGGCTTTGTCATGCTTACATCTTCATCTCTAGAAAGAGATGAATGATACATGAGGCAGGAGCATGCATGCTGTATGTCTGCTTGCCAAATACCCTCTGATCTTGAAGTCAGTATGTGTGGGAACTCCCCTTGAGTGGCACTTCTTTCTGGAGAAGGTACATACCTTGTGACACGTATTTGTCAGTCCATGTGTTCAAATGGTTGGGCTGAGGCTCTGCTGCTGGGCCTAGGGCCATTGCTGTTTCAAATCTCTTTGCTCAACTGCTTTGTACTTTTGGAAAGCAGGGGAGAAGTAGCTTAAATTCTGGTTTCTTTCTCCACCCCTTATAACCATGTTTTCATGATCAAATTTGTAACCAGAGCCCAGCGTTTTCAGATTGCCTTTGACAACTTAGAAATGCAGTGTGGGTGCCATCTTAACTTTCCATCCTGCTCCCTTATAAAAGATTTAAGTGCCATGTTATATATTAGGAGCATCATTCATTAGGATAAAAGTAACTGGGTCACTCTGTCTGCTGAGGATATGCATATGACAATTCCTGAACTTCAGCTATTTTTTTTTGTGTGAAATTCTGCTAATGAAAAGCTGGTCATACAGGATGGTTTGTCCTTTCAAATCTGTGGCACAGGGATGGCATTACTGTATTGCTTCCCATCTGCTGTCACTGAGGTCACTGCTCTGGCACAGAGCAGAACAGCTGCAGAGATTGAGTGATGGCTCTGCTGCTGCTTCCTGGAGGGATGAAAGTGGAAATAAACCTCAGGAAAGGGAAATTGTCAGCCACGCTCCCTGTGCTGGCCATCTGAGTGTGGGAAGGGTTTGGCAAGTGTCTCCAGGCAGGATCTTTTTCTCCTGTCTGTTGAGCCACTGCTTAAATAAAACAGCGATAAAGTACTTTCAGTGCTGATTCTTGACCTCATCCCATTTCAGGTGTGGGCCACATCTCACTCCACTGTCCAAGAAGACTGTTAATGTGGTGGACTGTCTCTAGAAGCCACATCTGGAAAGTGTTTCTGCTCCTTTTGCCAGGGAATGAAGGCTGCACATCACAAACCAGGACAATAAGGAGTAACCAGGCTACCTGGCAGCAATGAGAAACATCCCTGATGGTTTCTCCTTTGTCCAAGAGCAGCTAATCACATGCTAGCATTCCTATAACACAGGGAAGATAGGAATGGCACAAGTAGAGCTCATGACCTGAGAAACAGGATATACTTGTAAATTTTGAGGATGAAGGTGACTGCCCATCACCAGCTGTTCTGAGTGGAAATCTAGCACAGCAGAATGCTGGGGCCAGGAGGGACAGCATTTGCACAGTGCACACTGCCCACTGGATAGAGTGCTTTTTCAAAGATGTGTCTTTACACCTTTACAATCCAAGTAAAGTGGAGAAATAAATCATTGTGCACAGCTGTCATCTTTCCCCCGGTAGCACCAGCCAAAGAGTTTAAATATAGCTAAACCACAGCATTTCCCGAGAATAAATGCTCAGATGTTCAGAATAAATTGCCAGGTCCTGGTATCACAGGAATGATTTATAAACCAATTATACTGGAAATTTTATTCTCCATTGTTGCTCTTATAGATTATGGGTCAATTGGTGATTTTACTCCTGTAAGAACACAGCCTTATTCTGTCATAGAATGTTTAAACTTGGCTCTTGGATTGGTTCTGTCCCTCTTGCAAAACATTTCCAGTTTGAGGCAAAACTTCTGGAATCATTCTGCCAGGGGCCAGACAATTTTTGTGTTGTTTTGTCCCTGTTTGTTCCCAAGGACATCGGCAGGAATGAGGAGAGCTTCTTGCTGTTAAATCGCCTTTCTCCACCCAATCTTCTCCTGTCCTGTCTGTTTTTTTGTTAGACTTGGATTATGCAGATGATGTTTGTGGTACAGCTAAGTTTGTAAATAATTAGCCACTGAGCCTCCAGCATTGCTTGACAGCAGGGCTGAAGGGCAACAGCTATGAATTGTCCCTAAAGAAGTGTCTCTCTCCATAGTCAGCCAATGTAAATACTAGGAATATAGGATTAGTCATACTGCTTCAGACTACCAAGGACAGTACCCAGTTTCCAACTGAGGTCATAAGCAGACACCTGGTAGAAAATAAGGACAGAGCAAGCATGCTTTATCTTCCTCTACAATGTTCTCCTCTCTATGAGTATTCAACTCTGACTTTTTCACTCGTGTGATGCTGGGTAAGCCACACTGGGTCTCTCTGGCATCTGCTTATCCAATCTATCCTTGAATATCAATAATTATACCAATTATAGCCACGTTAGCTTTTACTTCTACACCGGTGCAAAATCACAGTTACTCTAAAGCCTTTAGCTGACTCTTTTTTTATTGGTGAAACTTGAACAAGGAAGAGAATTTAACCAAGATGGTTAATGAGCATGGAAGAGGAAATTCAGGGGAAAACAATTTTATGACTATGCCCTTAAAGTTCATAAGTTCATAAGTTCATAAGGTTGGAAAGGACCTATAAGATCATCTAGTCCAACCATCCTCCTATCACTATCTCTACCCAACTACTAAATTAAATCCTTTAGCACCTCATCTAAAGATTTCAGTTGCTTCAGCAATGCAAATTGGTTAGTACATTTTAATTCTCTTTTTATGGACTTATCCATGCTTGTATGTTTTTATGTCTGTATAAGACAGACAGACAATCCAGCCCCACAGTTTTGCATCATCTTTGTATCTTCTCCTCCTCTTTTTGCCGTAGGAAATTTGAAGTTAAAAGAGAATAGAAATGTGATTGGCCATTCCCAGCCATGTTTCAATGACAGTGATGCAAGGCCACATGCAAATGGTTTTGGTATTGATGCAAGGCTCAGCCTGTTTCACATCCTGGATGTGGCTCTTGGCATCCCAGAGTTGTCTGTAGTGAGAAGCATACGTTCAGCCAGATTTTCCTCAGAATATCTGACTCTCCCCATGACTTCTCTCCCCACATCTAGCATACGGATACAGCAAGCACTGCAATTATTAGGGCATCATACCATCATACAGCACTCACAAATCTTTATAGAGCAATTCTGTTCTCAGCATTGACAGAATGGGTAAGTAGTCAGAAACAATGAAGTAGAGTCTTCCTGGTGTGAGCTGAAGATCATTGAAGACAGTGTACTCACATAACAGATAAATACTAAGATATGAGTGTGTACAAACTGGAGCTTTTTTTAGCTCTACTCTCCTTCTGGAAGACATAGCAACATCGGTTAGAAGGGCAAATTACAGAATGGATGCCCTTCATGGCTTACTTCTTTGACAGCAAGCTTTATTATATGCGGCCTCCCCAACCAGGTGAGAAGTTTCCTAATGTCTGCCTGCCTGTTATTGCTATTTACTAGTTGTAACTGTCATCCGAAATCATGAGTACTTACTCTTTTCAGTTATTTGCTACTTCACTGTGGAAAAAAAAATAAGACAGTCATTGGAGCCATTAAGGTCTTCATCAATCCACTATATAATAAAAAGAATCAGGGCCCATATATAAACGATGAGATTTTGCTGACCTGATTGTCAGCTGGGAATGTGAGCAAATCATACCCACTAGACATCATAGTCATGCTAACAAAAGGACTTTAGGCACATGCAGAAATGCAGATAGCCAAATTGTTCTTACGTTGTGTCTCTGGAGAAATAGTACAGCTGGCCTTGGACAAGAGTCTTCCACTGATTTATACTGCATGTCCTTTATGGGTGGTTGCTCACACGCATACAGCAGCAATAATTTTAGTGTAGACAATCCCATTCAGTATTTTCTCCCTGATAATGCATTTCCTTCCAGCTGAAATACTCCAGCTACTTGGATGAAAATTCTCTTTCAAACTTAAATAACTGACTTCCTTCTTTTTTTCCCCTCCCAAACATTTCTAACGGTGGGGATTGGGCACGATGGGAAGGAGCTACAGATGCAAGAACAGATTAGGCAGGGGATGTCAGTGGGTGACCTCCCAGGGTGGCAGCTTCACCACTAGGAGCTCCAGGACACCCTTGCCTTTGTTTCTGCAGAGCAGATGCAAAGTAACCAAACCTCTTTTTTTTTTTTCTTTTTCCTGAGGACAGATCACTTCCAAGTACATCTGGTTGAGCATGAAGAATGAGAATATGAATACAGGCAATTATGATGGAGTAGAGGCCTTGTAAATTTATACTCAAGCTTACCCCCTGGTAGCTCATTCATCTGTGTGTCTTGACAGGATGCATGTGAAATAGTGGGACAATAAAAGCTGTTGTAATGCTGAAAGATGTTAATAGCTGGCCTCGGGGTGAGCTGGGTTTTCAAGACAATCACAGATAATACAGATAACACAGTGGAAGCATTAGACTCAAGAGAATGAGCTCTCAAGCCTTTATTCTGTAAAATAGAGAGACATAGGCTATCTCAAAGCAGGGCTGTCCTAGAGGTGTAGATTTAACATGATCTTATTTTTATGGAGAAGTACTTTGAAGAAATAAGGGCTATCTGAGACTGCTTACACTTATGGAAATGCACAGCAAACAAAGTCGTGACAATTATTCCTCAGCAGGAGTAAGTCTGCAGACATGTCAGAGAGTGCTGGAATTGACCCCTTCAGCCTCTTTTGCAGAAAGTGCCCAGCCTGTCTGCCACAGTGAGAATAAAAAGAGAAAATTGACAGGGAAATATGTCATGTAGCTCCTTTGGCAGCCTTTGAATGGTCAGAGATGTTTCAGAAGAAAAAACTTGTAAAATTCAATATTTCAGAAATTGAGGCTGTAATACAGATCTGTCCCAAGGAACCGGTCAATGATGAAACTCCTTTTCGGTCCTCATTCTGTCTCTTTTCTCTGTCTCACAGGGAAGACACTGTTGTAATGACAGGACTAGCTGGGAGTAAATGTTTATAAGGCTGTGGATGCTTTTGGATATTCCCATAGTCTAACTTTTGGTCAGCTTGGTCCTGTGCAAATATGGGCTCCTTTCCAAGGTGATGCTGTTGTGAGAAATGAGACTCAGAATGAATTCACTCCCAGGTACTGGGACAAATCCACAAAAATGGATTTTGAGGGTATTTCATTTAACCTAAATTTGCAGCAGTGTTGAGAGAAGGTTTGTTTCCTGTCCCTCTGTACACTGTGAGCGAAAAAAGTCCTTTCCAGACCTTACAGCACAGCTGTAAAGCACAATAACCACAACAGTTCTCTGCCTGAGGAAGAACAAAAGGACATCCTAAGGGAAAATGCACAGACAGTCCAAGGAAGTACTTGCACTACAATTTAGGCACATGACTAGAGGCAGAATGCTGGGTGAGAGAGCAAGAAACCTGAAATTTCTAAGGTTTCTCATAGCTGAGACCCACCAATGTGATGGAACAAACTGGTAACACTTAACATATCACAACCTTTGCAGGGCAAGATAAGGTGCCAATCCCAAAAGCTGCACAAGTGACTAACAGATGAGGAACGGAGCACATTTGGGTCTAGGCATTCTTAGTGTGAGTATACTCATTTATTATTTTTAGCTTTTAAGTTCTTGCTGTTCTATCCTCAACAGAAAGCCTAGATCAAGCCACCTAAATCCATGCTGAACCAAAATGAAACTTTATGATTCATACCTATGAAAACTCAGAGTGACATGGTAATGTAACCATAAAGGTTTGGGTTCCTTCAGGGGAATCCAGTTGCACTCACTTTGTTGTCAGAATAACGAGGTCTCAATTTTTGCTGTCATGGAGTTAATGCATTTGATGCAGGTAGAGTCATAGTGACTTTGGAAGGAGACTATAAGTAAAACTTCTTAAAGATGGCTGGTTCCTGGATACGCAGATGACACATCATTATGAACTAAGTGTCCATAAAATGCTGGCACTCTGTAATCCCATGTTATGCCTGAAGAATAGCAAACCATTCCAAGGCAAAGCCCTAAGCCCAGTCCTTTGTAATTACTCCGAATGGAACGTGTAATTTTCTGTAGCATAGGTTAAGAAAACAGTTCAGTGCGTATATTCTTTGAATTGTTGGTCCCTTGAATTGTTGATCCCCTTAGGGTAGATAAGTACATAATTGCTGCCATTAACTCAAGTGTTTGTGTTCTATGTTCCTAGTGATTCTGGCTTCAGTTTTTGTTGCATCTCTTAGTATAGACAGGTGCAAATATTATTTGTAATGAAATACCAACAATATTTAAGCCGAGGTAGTGGTTAGAGAAGGGCTGTGGTCTCCTTATTATTTAACTTTTTGACCCTACTGATAATTGCTTCACTGTTCCAGATATGTAGGAATGGCTGATTTCTAATGGAGAGCTGGGACTGAATGTTGTTGCTTTGAGGGAGAATGCATTCATTTCTGGGCAAAGCAATGACAAAACTGGAGAAATTTAAATATACTGAGTGTTAAAGTTTCAGAGAAGGTAGAGAGTTTGTACTTCAGGAAATTCACTCAATGTTCCTTGTGCTTCAGCTCACCCAGAGGGTAACTTAAGCCACAAGTAGCAGTCACACTGAGAAACAGAGGTCCTTTGCTTGCCCTGCTCTAAAAGCTGGCAACAAACTCAGGATGATATGTGAGAGAGTGTCTAATGGGTGGTAGACAAATGCTTTCAGGATGGTCAAGTGCACATTGCTGTGGGGTTCAGTAACGAGTGGTCTCTTCCTACCACCAAAGTCTGCCATCTGAGGAAGGAGGCACTGTAACATTTACACATCTCTCAAACAACAAACATGAGATGTGTGAGATGCACAAGCAGCGAGTTCAAGTCAGATCGCTGAGTATGCAGCAACTTGCATCGTGCTTGCGTGCTTGTATCTCCTCATACAAGCCGAAGGATGACAGATCCCTTCAGCAAAAAGTGGAGGTCTTTTAGTTTATTCCCACTTTGACCACCACTTCCTTCTTCCCTCACTGCTTATTGGTGGCTCTGAAGTAATTGGGACTGTGTGTAGGAAAGAGATCTATGTTAGGCACCAGGAGATTTGTGGTAGGAACTGCAGAAGGAAGGGAGGAGGGAAGAATACTTGTGGAGCCCACTGAGGAAAGACTGACACACACCAAGAGGCTGCAGAATTTAAGATTACACTGAAAACAAAAGTGGACAAATCAATCTCACATCACTTCAGGTGTTTACTACAGTCACTGGGGATTGAGTTTTGAAATGAACCAAAACCAGGAGGTTTCTAGCAGGAATAGGCCACCCATGGACGTGGTGGGGTCACCATCCCCAGAGGTTTTCCAGAACTGTGGGGATGTGGCACTGTGGGATGTGGTCAGTGGGCATGATTGGGGGGGGTCAGCAGTTGGACTTGGAGATCTTAGTGATCTTTTCCAACCTTAACGATGCTATGATTCTACTACAGATGTCTTTGGTAGTGGGAGGGAGCTACACTCTTGTCAGAGTCATCTGACTGCTCACATGCCCTGATTCAATTTTCTACTTTCAAATAAGATGAATCATAGTCTAGAAACATCCCTTTCTCTCCACTGCAGTCGGTATCTAGTACAGATGAAGTTGTCTGAATTGTATCTATCTGTCTGAGCTGAATCTGGCCCCTGTAATGTGTGCCTGGGCAAATCCCAGTTTGAGCATTTGAGCATTGCTTCCTCTTTCAGCACAGCCTGCCTGTATTGCCATTTCTACACTCCCAGCAGACTAATTATTACAAAAATTCTCTGTCATTGCTTTGCAACAGACCATAGCTTAACTAATTTAAAAATGCAAATGAATGCTAAATTGTGCTTGATTCTGAACTGCCTCCTTCTCCCTCGCTTTTTATTTTTGCTGCACTGGAATAAGAAAGGTAGAGCGGGCATTAAATGCAGATGGTGGAAATCAATCTTTCAAATTTGAGGTAATTTTGAATTTGGTCCTGGTGCCAGGAGTAGTGACATCATCAGAGCTGCTCGACTGATCCATGATTTGAGGAGAAACTGCTTGGACTTGATCCTCCTTTTGTCCTTCCACAGAGAAACAAATGCTGCAGTGTTCAGCTCTTTCACTGGGAAGCTCTCATACTGAAGTGATCTCAAATGTGAGGAAGAGGTGTTCAGGAAGAATGTAAGCAAATATGCGAACTGAAACACAGCCCATTCTATTCCCACTGTCCTAATGTGTCAAGTTAGGGCTCAGTGTTGTAGTCATAGTTGTGTGTCTGAGAGGGACACAACATCTAGCACCACGATTTGTGGTCTTTAGCTGCAGGATGACATAGCTAACAGTAATAACCATTCAGTCTTGTTGCTTTCCTAATGCCAGCACTGCACTGCAGCATCAGCACTGAGATTAAATGCTCAGGAATGGGACTCCTAGGTATTCAGAGAGCAGATCTTGGGACTGCTTCCCTGCATGGACAGTATGGGGTGTGTGAGTGTGGCAGTCCAAACTGCTTAGCACTCTCTTAATGGCAGATCCTCATGTAGTATGGCTGAGTTAGGTACGCAGATGAGAAGACCTGCACCAGGACTCCTTTGTGTTTCAGGGCTGGGGATAATAGACCTCCTTAGGAGTTCATCCTCAGCTCATATATTGCTGACATCTTGCTGACAGAAACATAGCAAATAGCAAGAATGATCCCAGAGGGCATCCGTTGTCAGCTGTATACACAGAACTACACTGGTGTTCACAAAGCATTTTCCCCATTTTGCAAATTGATTCATGGATGAAATTTCATGAGTGTTTGTTGACACTCACACATAGCAGACGGATTTCTAAATGGGCTTTGCACAGATGATTGAAAAATAAACCCCCATCCCTGCTGCATCCATCGGTCTTGCACAATCCCATGGCGTTTTCTGGGCTGACATGTGACAGGAGGTAAGCGTGGCTCTTAGGGGCTGTGAGCCTCCCTGCTCCCCTAAAGCAGATGCTCCCATCAGATCTCAGCCCAGCACAGTGCTGGGACCAAATTTCTGGTTTTCAATTAAGATTCAAACATCACGATGATAGAGTCCTCCTAATCCTTCTACAAAGGTGTGTGTGGTTAATCAAACTGCAATACCATGGGCTCCGGGTGGCTTTGTTTAACATCAGCTTAGTCACAAATCTCTGGGGGACACGTTCACCTGCTCAGCATGTGCAACATGCTTGTAGCCCTTGCAGAGGGACAAGGCTGCTCCTGGTTGGGTTGTAAAGCAGGTGTGCCAGCTGTGCTGCCTAACGTGGCCTTTCAATAGCTACTGGGAGGAAGAGGGGCCTTTGTGCTTTCCTTTTGTGCAGATGGACGTATGTCCTGTCTCTGGGCAGTAATAATGGAAACAAAAACAAACCTAAGGTTCACTTATGGATGAAGGGAAAAATACATCCTTGCAGTAAAAAATTATGAGTAAGAAAAATTGATATCCTACCCCTATCCCTCTGTGTATGGTTTGGGTGTGTGTTTGCACTCATCTGTCTCCATGAGTCACAATAACTCCTCACCACAAGCGCAGCTCCTGTGTGGCTGTGGATGGTAACAGGCCATCAGCATGCACTGAATCTATCACCTAAGCATAAGAGCTTAACTCCCTTATGCCTCAGAGTATGTTTCAGGGGGGTAAGAGTGAAATGCAATCTCCTCTGTGTCCATGTGTCAGAACATACACGCACATATAGCTATTTTTGTGTTCTCATATTACCTCAGAGTGTTTTTATGAGATTCAGGGCAAGTAGGCACAAAAGCAGTTTTGAAGATTAATTTCATTTAATTTTAGCAATAAAGAGCATTGCAGTCACAAGGGGGTTGCCATTCATGTTGGAGGACATTAAGTATTTGGTTGTTTTTTTTTTAGTTGCAAGATAATAATGTTCTGGTGTAAATGTTTTATAATTACCTCATGAATTATTCACACTTTACTTGATAACCCAACATTTTATGGGATGTTGTCTCTAGAGTACAAGGAGGGGGAGGGGGATGGGGAAATTTTAAAATAAATAAATATGAAGATAGGCCCCAGCTGCAACTACCAGAAAGCACTGAGACCTCTGGGTTGCTTTCTGCCTGCACTGAAGAGTGGTTTCATTCTTTCAGTTATATTTTTGTGATGATGAGCCACAGAATGTGAGTAAGTGCATGAGGTTATTTTCTATATATACTAAAGGAAAAGAGAACGCAATCAAACACACTTCACTGTTTGTTTAATCTGGAAGTGGTGCTTGAATTACTTCACCTATTGTTATTGTTGATAACATTTTCCTTTTGTTGAAGCACTAGTGCAAAACGTGTATTTTTCTTTATGCATACTTCTGTGCCTTTCTCCCTCCTTCCTATTCCCTTCTCCTTGTGTCCTCTATTCTTTCATCCTTACTCTCATTCTTTCTCTTTATTTGTTTTCCTTTTTTCCTATTTTCAGTCCTGGTTCTTCTGGGTTTGTTTTTTCCTTACTTTTCTCTTTGCCTTTTTCGTTTATTTTCATCTTTCTGTGTTTTCCTCTGTCTACAGTTTCCTCTTCGTTTTTTCTACTGCTAACAGAGTTTTAATGTCCGCTGAAGCCCACGGGCCTTAACCTAAATAAGCTGCAGAAAAAGCCAGACCCAGAGAAGAGTTGCAGTGATTTAATTAAACTTGGTGACAGCTTCTGGAAGACAGGCGTTGAAGCTGACACCCAGACATCCAATCTGAAAGTCTATCAGCCCTTGATATCCTGGATGGACTAGAAAGAAATGCAGAACTTCACTGACATGTCCCAGAGATAAATGGCATAGAATACTCAGCAAAGATACAGAGAAGAGTCCATAGTGACCATGAGAGCAATGTCTCCTCTATGGAGAACAAAAGCCTATTGCAGATTTCAAGTTCTCTCTCTGGGCAGAGAGAGGGGAGCAATATTACATTTGAGATGGCTAGCCTGAGTCATCTGAGCTAGGTGGCACCCACGTGCTTGCAGCACTGAGGTTTATTGCACAGGTGTATCCATGAAGAGTTTTCATCAGCTGGGAATACATGTATTTTTTTCAAAGAAACTCTGGGGGTATCGGTGTGCTTCTACATTTCAAAGGAAATTTGGAGGGCAGTTTGGAGAGTGGCTGGTGAGACATGAGCCACGGTAGGCAGATGGATTCATAGGCAGGACTTTTAATGGAATGACTTTGAAAGAATGATCCAACCAACTCGCTTCATGCATTTATTTAAATCTATACTACAAATTGAAGAGCAGAAGAAAGCTAAAATTTGCACTGGTTGTTTTTCTTCTTTTCCCCAACCTTATTTTATATATTAAATCACTCTGAATTATGCTTTCCAAAGGACATTTTTCCCCTCTTTGTTTATTATATCTTCATCTGCCTTGAAATGGGAGCTGCAGGCAGCTTGATAAATGGATTGAAAAGCTGCTTCAGCCAGAATCAAACAAATAAAACCCCAATATCCATAAAAGCTTCTGTTTTGGAAATGCTAAAACAAGCACTATTTCCCTCTAAGCTTTGCTAAAGAATGATGTGCCCATATCCCTCAGTGTTCTAGGTTTTTTTCGTCCAGCTGTGCCCAGAGCAGAAGTTCATTAATGTGTCATGCCAAGACTCAGCCTCCAGCAATGGGAACAGGGGCAGCTGGGTTATGATGGAGGAGAGAGAGACAATTCTAGGAAGGCTGAGCAAACCTTGACTTTGACTCTGAAATGCATTGAGCAAATCAATGGAGCAAATCAGCTGATGAACGTGAGATTGGGTCCTACTTCCACATTGTTCCACCATTGGATTGGCCTGGTAACAAACCAGGACTTCACCTACTGTGGTATGTTGGTAAGGTAAGTGATCGGGTCCTGTCTGTGAAGGTAGAAAATGTGAACAGGTAAATGAAGTGGTAATGGACTATCAGCTGCAAAGCATTCAAAAAGCAAAGTGAAAGCATGTTTTGCTTTCTTTAGTAAATAGCATCGATGTTACACTGAAGGATAAGGAGGAAAAAGACAAACCAAACAAAGAAATTGGGCTGAAGATGTCTATTGTGAGAGGAAGGATGGAAATCCTTACTGGTGAATCCTGAGGGCAAAATGGCAGAGGTTTGTACCTCTTTCCTTTCTGTCACCTTTTTCACCTTTACATACAGAGTTGGTTAATACTCAAAGCAAAGGGTGTGAGAGTTGCCTTGGCCCAAGTTTGCTGGTATGTAACTTGCTCATATAGATCTCGTTGAGAACAGTGTATCCTAGTCTCCTAACACAGTGTCCAATATGCAGCAAGAAGGCACACCAAAGGGATGTCTCAGAGATATCTGAAATGGAAATAGATGCTGTCAAGACACCAGTCATGTCTCTTTTCCTACCCATTGCTTGCTTGACTTCAGACTGTGTCATAACACAGATGCAAAGTCCCATGTTGCATCTTCCAAGTAATCATTCCAGTCCAGTCTGGATTTATCACCAAATCATGGAGAACCAACATTACTGCGGTATTGTAGTGACCCACTCTGACTCTCTCCCTTTCTATTTTTTTTTTCCTCATCTATTCCAATTCTTCTTAAGAGCATTCTGGCTTTAGAAAGTCATTTGCTGTTCCTTGAGGTGTGAAGGATGGACAGGCTAAGACTGGCTCTTTCTTACTGAGAAGATGTGGCATGCACAAGGCCACGCAGACAGGAATACTGATGGGAATAGGAGGCAGGAGATCAGAAAGTGTCTTGATTCTCCAGGCATTTGGAATGCATAATTGCAGCTTGTTTAACACCAAAGGATAACTGATCATTCAGAGAGGAGGAAGCCAGTGGTGGGGATCGATATTCTTATTGCTGTGCTAGAAAAATAGCAAAAAAGAATGGCTCTTTATCTCTTACAGCAAAGCAGGAGGAATTTATGCCTACGGCTTCTTGAGATTGTTCTCTTCATGGCTCACAGAGGCTTTGTTCAGTGCTGGCTGTCATTTCAGTTGTGAGCTGCAGTGAGTATGTGTGGATGATGTGCATCCTTCCTTCCAGGCATGGGCTGACTGAAGGCAAGGCAGGACAACTCTGTTTCTTGTTTTAGAGAGAAGTTGTTAGTCACCATGAAGGTGAAACATGGCGAAACTGAGTAACAGACAGTTGGGTGGGATAGTGACCAGAAGAGATGGCAACTGAGCACTCCTATGTCCTTTTTCTGTGTAGGCCATGTCACCAAGAGCTGATTTCACTTGGTAGAGACAGAGCTGGCTTTGCACAGAGTTCTGCAGTAAAAGCATAGATTCTTTTGGATGAAAAATACATTTTCTCAATGTTTAGCTGAAGGAGGAGTTTGTTGAGCTCTGGGAGTGTCTCACAGGGTGGGGGGAGACTGAAATAAATACATCCGGACCTGTATTTGTGTTGGTCCTGCATCAGTATCCTGATCTCTCATCCACTGGCACAAGCTGCCCAGAGAGGCTGTGGAGTCTCCTCTGGAGATGCTCAAGGCTTGCCTGGATGCCTACCTGTGCAACCTGGGCTAGGGAGCAGCTTTGGCAGGGGGTTGGACTTGATCTCTAGAGGTCCCTTCCAACCCTACAATTCTGTGATTCTGTGGCTGGCCAGCCGTGGCGCCATGGCACAAGTTGGCTTGGACCTGAGGAGCACCCTGGGTCTGCATGAGCTGCTCTCTTGGGGCACACTGTGCACCCCACATGCAGGCTTAGGGCCCAGGCTGCTGGAACTGAGTGCACCCCACTGCTTCACTCCCCACGCAGGTTCTTACAGCACAAGGCTGACCTCCAGTGGGCTCTTACCAGAGTAGCTGGTTGTAAATCCGGGGATGGCGTCTGCAAAGGCTCTTTAGAGGCTGCAGCTATCTGCTCCTTGTCTTTTTTAGGCCCTTCTGGCCTAAAGATGGAACTTAGCAGCAGTCTCCTGCTGATAAATGCAATCGCAGCAGCACTGAGGTAGATAATTCTAACCACAGTCGCTCTGCAGTAGATAATTCTGAAAAAACGTCTTTGCAAACAGGGAGAGAATATCTGACATATGTCCCTTCTTCCTGAAAAGCAGAGAGGGACTGTGTAGCAGTGAGCAAGCAAAGCACGTGGGCTTTCGTTTCTTTGCAGAGATCATAGGTGTAATCCCCTAATGGTAGAAACAGCAGGTCCCTGATTCCTCTTGTAACTCCACCAAATTCCCCTGGACATTTATGATGCTGGTGTGAGTTCAGTCCCTGTGCTCTGATTTATTCCTCATGCTCTCAGCAAAGTGTGTTGGTTGCTGCTGTCTAACAACTCTTTCCTGACTGGATAAGTACAAATCTCTCATTCTCAGAGAAACATCTGACTTCTGCCAGTGAGGAATCACTGATGCTGTGACAAATCTCACCAGGAGCAGGTGTCCTGGGTAAGTAGCAGCCACTCAGCCTCAGGCAGAAGGCAGAAGAAATGTTCTTTGCAGCGGGGGACCTTTTGTGAGAGGTAAAGCCATGGTGGTGCAATCTTAGCTGCTAGAAGGTAGGAATATCCACTGCTCTAGTTTGTTCCCAGTTTCCTGAGAAAACCTTGTTATTGCAGACTAAGGAGAGGATAAGGTATGGGGACTGTCCTGGATCCAGTCCAGTCACTGTGTTTTTAACTGAATGGAAATTTTCAACAGGAGAGCTATCATAGGTACATGATTTTTAGCTACATAAATCAAGAGAGGTCTTTGACTGACCAAATGTGCCAATAATTTGAGGTCATCCTGGACAGCGTACACCCAGTATTCAGACTCAGTTAAACTCAGATTTTCACCCGAAGTAGATTCCAATAGGCAATGAAACAAGGTACATTTTATCTATCTGAATCAGGCAAGAAGAGGTGGAAAGCTTGCAGTGCCCATGGCATCTGCTTGAGAAAAACATTAACAGGGCAGTTTATTAAGATGGCTGCTGTGGAGCTCAGTGGTTGTGATGAACTTTGGCTGCAAAATGGGTGGATGGAATGCCTCACTGGAGCAATTGGGAGAGGGCTCTGGAGGGAGCAGGACAAGAACAGACCCATCTAAGCTGCCTTTCCCAGAGCCTACAAAGCATAGTCCAAGGCTCTCATTGCTCTTAACTGGAGGAATGTCCTACATGGGTCCCATTCTGGTTATAAGAGATACGAAATCTGTGTGTAAATAAATTAATTTGGAGTTGTACACGGGCAAAGATAATGAACTGGAAATAACAAAGGAAGAATAAGGAGGGGAAGAGACTGCAGATAAGATGATCTATTTCTCTTAGTTCCCTAACATCCTCTCTTGAAGCACAAAGCTTTTCCATTCCCAAGCATTTGACCCTGGTGAGAGTTCCCACTGGAGTCGAGCTCCAGGGCTAAGACTTAAAACTGCTTCTCCTTGGCTTTTAGAAATGGTATGAAAAACAGCACATTCAAGCCAAAAAGAGGACTGCAGAAGGGACCAGAATACTTAACAGTCAGCAAAGCATAAGTAAATAGACAAGTTATGATCAATGAGTTTGTTTGAATTTGACAGAGCTTTCCTACAAACATGGGGGAGGGAAGGGGAGTGAAACATTCCCCGCCAATGTGAGCTGTAATAAGGGACCTGCTGTTTTCTGATTCTCACTCTCTGTGAAAATTGAAAAGGTTAGCCAGGTAATTGAAATCGGGACTGGAATACAAATACAGTGTGCAAACCCTACAGCTGGTGGGAAAGAGTCGATCCTTGATGGAATCTCTTTGTGGCAAAAAGATGGGGGTTGCATGTTTGGGGTGGGGGAGGGTTGGGGGAAGGATTCTTCAACAGTCCTGTTCCCATGGGAAGGGAGGGAGGAGAAGAAATGAGATCTGAAGCGATCTGATGGAAGCTAACATTTATATGAGTGCTCCTTCCAGTTAATCTGTAAAAAAATAGAGGGAGCTGACTTGTGGATGGCACTCATTGTCGCCTCTTGGAGTAGCATAGTTTTACTGTGATTTGCTGGGTCTATTCCTTGCTATATACACAAGATTCAGCCCCTCATCTTGGAGATGAGGTCCACAAATGAACAAGATGTGACTGGCTCAATGTCAGCTGTCTATTCATCTTTGCTCTGTGCAGGGACAGGGTCAGGTTTGCATTACTGAAGGCCAGGATGGGGAAGTAGATTGTTACTGTGAAGCACCCTAGTGGGGAGGTAGATGATTTCCTTGAAGCACCCCAGTGTGTGTTGCTGTATGTGCCTATGTTGCAGTGCAGGATCCTGGCACTGATTCTGTAATGTAAACCTGTGTTGCTTTAGGTGTGGTCTGTTCTGCAGGAACAGGTAACTTGATCTGGGAGGAAATGCTGCTGGTCTCTGGGGAGCAGAGTAGTGTGGTAGTAGACAAGTTCATTTACACTCAAGGAAACCTTCTGGCTGTATTATTTCCCTAGCAACAAGCCAACTAACAGGAACAGTTAGTTTGTATGTGTTTAAATAAACAATATCTCCAGGTGCCTGCGTTGGTGTTTTATTTCCTTCCTCACAGAAAGACTGGGGAGTGCTTGGTTTCCCAAAACCGTGATGCTCTTCAGAGGTTTTGCTGCAGTTGCTCAGCACTGCCCAACCCAGCTGCACTGCAGTCAACATCATGCTGAAAAGCCTTCCCTTTGGAGGATGTCCATGGAATTTGGGTAGCTACTGAGCATGTTCACTGGCAGGCCAGATATCCTTAGTGCCCTTGTCAGCTCCCACAGAAGTCAGGGAAGGGATATGCAACCTTGGAAACGGAACTGGTTTCTTCTGGAGCACTGGCTATCCATGGACACTCAAAAAACCTTGCAGTCACACCATCAGAGCAGAACTAAACCTGCAAATAGGGTTCTCTTTCATTAGGAGAGAGTACATGTGGCAGAAGGATGGACCTAGATCTTCAGAAGTCCCCAGCTTATGAAAGCATCCCAGAGGCACTGATGAACAAAGTGGTAGGTGGGCCCTCAGAGATGCTGTTCACTTCTCAGTGTTTTGCTGTGACTTCACTGTGAGCCACTTGCTTTGTTCATTTGGAGCATAATTTGCTTAGTGAGTCATTTCTCTTGTGTTATAAACAGTATAACTTTGAAGGGACTGATGAACACACCTGCTCTGCAGCCTTTGAAACAAAGAACATACAGCATTTCAAGATGACCCGTACCTGTACCAGGTAGGTGTCTGAAACAGATCAGATGAATTGATTTTAACACAGCCTTTTTTCCTTCTTGGTTGTAAAGGGAATTCAGGGTTCCTCTGACGGACCTCTTCATGTAGTAGACTTCTGAGATTAAGTTTCTTTTAGAAAACTCATTTCTAGCCAAAAAAAGCAAACAAAAGCCTGTTCCTCTGGGAAGGAGCTTTGCTGCGTCTCACAGCATAATATAAACTGAAGAGGAATGAGAAAATAGTTATTTGGACTCTTATAACAAAGACTTCAGTGTTTCATTAATTAATCAGCTATGCCAGCGGGAAGCAAATTATTTCAACAGCTCTCTTACTCCTAAAAAAGCCCCATCTTTAAAAATTAAGTGGATTTAAGATAATTTCCCTTTAAAAAAGCACCTGCAACTCTCCAGTGCTCTAGACGGTAACAGCCTTCTGCTTCTGGTGGCAACTGGGCCAAACTTTCTGTGTTTGGGCTACAGTCAAAGCCAAAATGTGATCTCAGAGGGAATAAAATGATCCCTGCCTTTTTTTTATGCAAGATTTTACAGTGAGTGTTCCATCCTGACAACCCCAAATGCATTTACTTTCCTGGACATTGAAATCTGCAAGGCCCAAACGGGGTAATTCTCTGCAGAATCTCTTTCCGACCTTTTTTATCCCCTCACTCCCTCTGAAGGACTTTTGCCATCATTACATCTGCTTGGAATTAATTCTAAAACCAAATTTTTGTCCTTGCAGGAGTGACAGGTTATTTCATTTCTTGTACTTTCCTATTATCGCCCTCAGTTTATTGACAAAGGAAAACCCTCATATTATTCTCCTGATTTTGTCACCATGATTTTCCCTAGCTTAATTTACATCTGACTTGGGAATGCTACAGCCCAGCAATTTGCTGTGCATTTACCAGTTAGTGGAACAAGGAATCTCAGTGGAGGAAAACCCAGTGAGTGTCTTAATAAGCAGCAGAGAAAATGAAGCAAATTATTGTAAAGAAGCAGATAGGGAGAGCAAACCTGACTGTCACACAGCCTGGGAAACAGCATTTTTCACTCTGGGACCTTCTCCTGGCTATGACAACCATGCTGTCTAATTTTTAACCTTCTCCACTGATGAAGCAGAGCACTTTGGATGCAACAATCCACCCTGGGATTTGTGCTGTATTTTCATGCATGTAAACCAGCTGAAGTAATTCATTTTTTTTTAACTAGAATTAATGTGATTGGTAGTAAGTCCTAAGAGTCCTGCATCCAGTGCTAACTGAACCGCCAGGAAATGTTCATCTTTTGCCACTCATGTGAAATTAGAGGGACAAGGACCACTGGAGGATGGATCAGATGTCAGAGGAGAGATGTCAGTAAGTTTATTTTCATGTTACACACAGGTGCACGTAACCAACTCTGTGGCTGAAGTGTTATGTTTGATTTTACTGACAAGCCATGGCTTACACGCTGAAAACACTGTAGTTCCCCAAACCTCTTTGTATCATCTTAATAGAGTTGTCTGTCCACTTGGCTGTCAAGCTGTTTTTTTCAGTATTGAACCTGGCGCTGGACCTGGGTATCACTTACAATTCAGGCAATTCTTCTCTCCTTTAAGCACTTCCTCATAACACATTACAAACTGCCCGTGCTTTGCTCACAGTGCTGGAGCATAGCCCCCACACTCCCCTGCTCGTTCACTCCTGTATTTCCCACAGGGGAAGAGAGGCAGAGAAATAAATCAATAGGTGTTTCTGCCTAGGAGGTCATGCTTGACTTCAAATAAATATATTTTCATCACACTTTGGGGGAAAGTGAGTTGTAACTCTTTTTCTTGCAGCAGGAGTTGATCTCAACCATTTACCAGCATTTTTCAGCACTCGGCGATGGAAGTGCTAAACGTACAGGTAAAGGAGTATCATGGGCTTTCATGACACAGCTATCCATCTTCCCAGTATTTTTACATTTGTGACCAGCTTCCAAGCTAGGGTAAATAACAGAGCAGGGTGATAAATAACACTCAGGCACTGACCTCTCGGGAAGAAAAGCCACCAGTGGACATTGAACACTTCTTAGGGACAAAGTGCATTGACTTCTCTTTAGGAACCCTCACTTTGGGTAGAGCTGGGCACTGAGCTGTGCTGTCTTAGAAAAAAGAATTTGGGGTGTTCATCCTCAAACCAGCCCACGTTTTATTCACTGCATGTATTTTATTCACTGCATGTATTTTATTCACTGCATTTATTTTACTTTTTAAAAAAACTTAGCAGATTTTCAGCATGTCCCCCAGTGACATTTTCAAAGAACGCTCACGTTGACACAAGGCTAAATGGTTTCATCTTTACTTTTGATTTTTGGTCAAAAAAGCTCGATAATTTTTGACTTCTGAGTGACGCCCAACTTAATGTGTACAAGGTGCTTTTGGGACAAAAAGAAGATATTTTGTTCAAAACTGAAGTTGTGTTCCTGGCCATTTGATTCTCAGTTCTCTGTTTAAAATTTCCCCCTTCACACACACTTTTTACTCCCACCACTTTCTCCCCTTCCTAAAGCCTTTTCTTCTCCTTAAGAACAAAAATGTGGCCACTTTTTGTAAGATCACACAACATCTTCACCCTACAGCTTCCCATTTTGCCTGCAGGTCTGTGTGCTCACAAGTCAGAGATGCATTTGACATCTCTGAGCTTTGTAGCCAAGGTTGTCATCTTCCATGGAGGGAGGAGAACACGACACTGTCAGGTCCTAAATGAATGAGATGCACTCAGAGAGCTACAAAACCTTGGTAGAGGAGTGTTCTGTCACCATATGATGGATGCGTGAGTATGTTGAGCTACACTCTCTCTTTGCTGCTTTGGGATCTAGGACAGTGCAGAAGACATGCTTTCAGTGGAATGCAGCTCAGGTGGATCCACTGGGATCAGTTAGGGTGATGCACAGGTGCTGCATAAGGTGAGGGAGGAAATCCCAGCCCCTCAATGGGAATAGGAAAACAAATTTCATTTATTCATCGGTAGAGGGAAAAACGATATTGCAAAGCTGGCTACAGCTGGGAAGTGCTTGAGTGTCCACTTGGGGGTGGCAAAGTATTTCAGCTGTGTCTTTAGGGAGAAGGAATTGTCTTTTCACTCCAGAGCCTTGTGTGTGTGTGTGTTACCTTTTCTTTGGCTGTTTCTCAAGACTGCAGCTAGTAAAATGGCTTTGTTAGGAAACATAAGGTAAAATTCCCCAGGCTGCAGGAAAATGGCAGTCATTGGTTATAGTGTGACCCCCAGGTCTCACTGCAACCAGCAAGCAGAAGAAAAGTGAAAGACTTTTGGGGAAACAAGGTAAGAGCTCACCATAGTAGTGTTACAAACCATTCCTCCTATGATGAGTAATATCATCTACATCCCCAATGACTAGACTGGAATAAGCTTTGATGACACATATAGCATGCCATCATTCAGAAGCTGATGTCCTTATCTACTGTGAAACTCTTTACAGAAGTCCCAGCCCCATGATGACACACAGAGGATGATTTTCCATGCCAAGCCTGAGCCAATTGTGCTGGCTAAACCCACTTCTGTGCTGTGATTCACAAGAGAGCTGTTTCTCTGAAACACAGCAAATGTGCTTTGATACTTGAGACACAGCAATGTATGAAGTTCTTTCTCATGTGAAGAATTCAACTTGGCCCCCTTCCCCACATCACCTTAGGGTCCTCACCTCGCATCCAGCAGAGCTCGTGAAGTCATCAGCTCGGATGTAAGTGTGCTGTCTTTTTGCGTGATTAGAGTGGAGAAGAGGTTCACAGATCTTATATTGTTATTTGTGGCAAATCCTGAATTCAGCATATACAGAATCACTGTAAAATACTATTTTTTTTAACTTGCCTTTATGTCAGCTTCTCTGATCTTGCATATTTGCCCTAATTTCATGCTTTTCAGGCTGTTCCCTGGTAGCTACTGAGCTTTCACAGATCTTTGACCTGTGCAGTCCGCCATACCACAAGAAGGTACAGCAGCAATTTCTAGACTTTTAGAAGCAACCCATCTTAGGGTAGCTTTTGACAAAGTGATTTGAGGGATCAGTCGCACACACGCACAATATTTGCCTGGATCAGAAAGCAAAGGCTTGCTTTACGTAATTTTCAGTTCATTTTTCTTTTGGCCCAGAAATAGTGGTTTCTGGATGCTGGTGCCTGACGTTTATCAGCCCAGCCCAGGGCTCATTCACATATACTTGATCATATTGTCAAGAGAGGCTTAAGAAAGCTGCATCTCAAGGTTACAGGAGAGATAAATGAGATCAGCCTTCTTAAGCTAGAAGAGGGCAGGCAAGGCTCGTCCAGAGAGTTGCCCTGGTTTAAGCTGAGCAAGAGCTGGCCTTCAGGCTGGTGCAGAAAAAGGCTATTAGGTAAGATTTGGATAAACTGTGTCTGTCTTGTGCTTGTAGCACTGGGAGTATGTAGTTTTGTAGAATAGGTCTTTGCTGAGGAGTTTGCAGCCAGGAAGCTGGGATTTCCAGCCTTCCTGTTAACTTCAGGATAGGAAAAAAATGTCCCTTCTGACCCAAAGCATTCTATGGTTCTATGATTAATAACTCACTAATGACAGTCTCCTCATTCATTTATTCAACAAGACAGTCTGTGAGCTCCTCTTTCTGAAATCAGTCTTTCAGAAGGCTGTCTTCCCTTTCTATTTCCTGCAGTCATTTTCTTCAGCTCCCCTCTCACTTGAATGCATCACACCATGGCAAATCATAGACCAGTGGAGAGCTGAGTACTGCTGACAGATGTCCTGTTGGTGCCCGGCACACTTGTGTCTTCTGCAGAGTCCATGATATTGTGGTCTTCGACCACGAAGATGCTCTGCTGGGTGGGAGTCTTGCTGGCAGCGTGCTTAGGGGCCCAGTGCTTGCAGCCAGGGGAGATGACACTGAGGAATGCCATCCTGAAGCGCTGGGATAGGAGGTTGTAGATGATGGGGTTCACTGCAGAGCTCAGGTAGAAGAAAACACCTAGGGGGAAAGGAGATAGAGACCTCATTTGTGGGTGGAAAAAAGCAAGAAGAGAAATGAAAGTGGCAGATATTATTAGCTGGAGTTCTCCATTTCCAGCTGTTCTGGAACCAGCTCTCTTGAGCTGTCCTGACCTGCCTGCAGCATAGCCCTCATCCCCACAGTGTGATCTGCACAGCTGGTGCCCCATCACAGCTGCCATGAGATAACTTCCAGACAAGGGGAGCTAATTTCTCGCAGCACCCCAGGACAATCGTATGAGATTGAGTCTGTGTGAGCTGCATAATGGCCACATTCAGTGTTTTCCCATGGCATACTGAAAAGAAGTGTTCTCGAAAAAAAGCTCTCATTTTATTGTTGGGCCATAAATACTTGGTTGTATCACTCAGCTCTGGGCAGGAGGTAAGTCTGCTGTCCTGCCAGTCGGTAAGGTTTCCTGCAGGACAATGCCTGCTGCTGTGTATTCATTAGAAGCAGCTGAATGACAAAAACATTCATTTCTGAACATTTCCAATATGGAAAAACAGCTGGTAATGATGCATAATACCCCTTCTCTCTCTTTTTTTATTTTCTTCATTTATAGCAAATATTCAGACAACTGTATTGGACAACATCCTGAATGCTGCAGAAACTTGCCAGCTGTTTTTATTTAAGGCACATGTCTTGTCACTGTCTACCAAATCCAATAAGCTTTTTCACACACACTTCATGTCACATAACAATAAATGATTATATACTTCAGGTAAAACTCTTATACTGCTTTGTTTTGTTTTGTTTGTTCATTTGTCAGCACCTAAGCAAATGGAAGGAGAAAGCTTTACCTGACACTACATGAATTAAATTGAATATATTAGCCAAAGGCTCAGTCCATTCCACAACAAAGCTGAAGAAGAGACGATCTATATGGAATGGAGCCCAGCAGACAGCAAAAACCATCACAAGGACAACTACCGTGGAGAAAGAGAAGAAAAGTTAGTTATGCAAGGATGCAGCTCAATTGCCAGTACAGAACAAAGCTAGCTGAGAAAGTGGGATGAAAGATTCAGGATGAATGAGAAAGTGTTCTCCATGCAGAACTCGCCCTCTGCTGACTCTAAGGATTCTTGCAAACCTGTTCCAGGTAGGAAATGGGAATATCTGCGGGCACAGTTGTGGGCTGGTTTTGGAGAGCAAGCTTCTAGTCCAGAAGGTGACTTAAGCTGCCTAAAGGAATGCTATGAAATATTGAAGCTGATTTATGTTTTCTGCATAAACGTCATCTCGGTAGCAAGGTGAACTTTGCCTTAATAGCCCTTAATTATAAAGTATTGTGAGTGCTTCAGGGACAGTTGGAACACCATTTCTCCAGAGTGTTGTCCAGTCTGTGAGTTCACCTTTTCCTTGGGAAGGTCTAATGTTTATTTTCACTTCGAGAAAGAAGAAAATTTGATTATGAGACTTTTAATGATCTTTAATGAGCCTTTTTTATGATCATTAGCCATGGTGTGTACATTATGCCCATTGCTATGTAGCTTTCATTTCAGGACTCGGTCACCGAACATTTCAGTAAAAATCCAAAATGTTTTTTTCATATATATGTTCCTCAGCTGTCTGAAGTAAACATGCACACATTTGCCCATGGTAAACAGAAAACAGCAGGACCCACTACTTACACAACATCTTGGTGACGGATTTTCTGGATGGCCTCTGGACATTCACAGATATTTCCTCTGCTTCCAAAGATCTGTCTTCTTTCAGCTGGCAAAGGGAGGGAGGCAGAAGAAGGACTTAGATAGGAGATGACATCCCCATCATGCACTTCACTTTTTGTATTTTGTAGCTGTAGTGTGAGTTTAAGAGGGCAAAATTTGAGACAACTCACGACTCCTTGAAAGAAAGCTGCATTTAAGTTTCAGTTTTAAGTCTGCGTTGAGTGTTGAAGCCTCAGGTTCCAAACAGTGTGCAGATTGTCTATATCTGAGAATGCGTATTAACAGCAAATTGATATTGCAATTCCCTACTCCTTTCTCACTGAGTCAATGTTTGGTTCACAGTCTGTTCAATTTCAACATTATTTTCTCTTCTAGCAAAATATTCTTTGTTTGTTTTCCTAAGAGAGTTCCCCGCAATTAAGCACAAAGCAATGATCCACAAAAAAACAGAGAGGTCTTAGTGAAACACAGCTGTAATCACTGGAAAAAAATTGTGTACGATTCAGAGGAGTTTGTTTCATGCCCTGAGTGTTTGGACTAATTGCTATTCAATCCATCTGATGACAAAGATCCGTGTATGCTCTGTATCAGACAGCACACGTGATCAGCGCAGATTCAACCACACGCTGCTCAATTACAAGATTTTACACTTTTGCTTTGCTTTCTTTGATTTTGTTTGGTTGCTTTTTTTATATACATATCAGTTTTCTAAAAAAAAATAGATCCACAGAACAACATATTATTCCCCCCAAATGATTATGCTTATCCCTCATACGCTTATGGTGAGAGGCACTGATGCTTTGGAGATGAAAAGACAATGGCTATATAATCAGGATGAAAACACAATTTTGCTTTGATTATAAATGGAATCATCTATGGAGACTGTGTAATTGTACCCAGCTTCTTGCAGTGAGAACTGCTGATTATACTACAACTTCAGAGCAATGCCTTTTTTAACAGAGAGAAACTGGAAACAGAACTTTAAATTACATGGGAAAGAATATCAGGAACGAGGGACAAGATAAAAATCAACCTGGACTTGAAAACATGAGAGTTATGCCATTTTTCTTATCTGTTTTGCACAGTGATTTTGTTTCCTGGTGTTTGACTGACAGTATTAATCTGTTATGTTGTTGTTACCCCAATCTAAGAGACCTTCTGCCAATGCTTTATTCATAAAACCAATAAAGGAGAAACACATGCAAATTGAATTATGTTCAATTACAGTGCAATTCAGCTTCCTGTATTTTACATTATTCCCTTTTGTCACTTTAAGTCCTATCCACTGTTGCTTCAGAATAGGATCAGCTGATTTGTAACACATCTGGTGACAAATGTCTATTTGGATTGATTAAAATCCCAACCTTCCCTTCAGAGGTTTTCAGCCTCAATAGTAATTTATCCTGTGAATATTCCAAAGGTAGTATACAGTGCTCTGACACTGAAAACAGAGGCACACATATCTTTATTTTTCACCCTCCTCCTGTCATTTTGATGATGCTTTAAGGCTCCTCTTTAGCCTCAAGTAGTAATACGTGGGGGTGTAACTAGTAAGAACAGTGCAGCAGCTCCAATTTAGTAGAACAGTGAGTCTTGAGAAAGGAAGAACGAAATGAGACCTTGACAAAGCTTGTAGCCTCAGTTCATGCCAGTGGCATAACAGAAGTACTACCAAGGTGGTGGCTCCTGTTACATCACTATGGATGTGTGAGACTGTAAAGAGTTGCCTGGAGATGAATGTTACTCAGTCACTGCAAGAGACTTATAAGTGTCTGGAGCAAGAAGTTGAAAATTGGATTTCCACTTTGACATCTTTATTAGCTACAGCATTTCATGTTATAAGTCACGAGGCAGAGTGAAATTAGGGCCTCACCTATCCCCAGGCAAACATGATGAGTCCACTCAGCAAAAGCAGGACAACATTTTTCTGTAAGTTTCCTGCAAGTTACTGACACAAACAGTGATCAAATGTTCACTCCAGCTGATGGAAAATGTGGTGCTTAGGAGGTACACGCCTTCTGCTAGGGCACACAGTCCAGCCAACCTGAGCGATCTGTCTGGTGCTGTTGGGACCCAGTTGCTGAACTGCCATTGCTGCCCTGTGTGCTCTTACCTCATTTTGCAATGTGGGAATGTGTTAGTGGGTCAGCTGAACAAGCTCCATGTTGAAGGGGACAGACACCCTCCCTTCTCCTCAAACCGTTCTGGGCTCTGCACAGATTAGCCAAAGGTAGCCAACATCACCAAGTGATTCTGGTTTTAACAGCAAGGTATTTGAGGGACAGAACAGGTTTTGATGAGAAAATCGAGACAAACTCCACAGTGGCAAGAATAAGTTGCCTCATGTGACAGTAAGAGAAGTGTTGGACTCCTAGAAGAATTTTGCCTAAGTGTGGTCAGTCTGGTCACATCTGGTCATCTATTTCCCCTTTGTAGGTCTCTCAGGTAGGTGTGTACATAGGTCTCTGGACTCTCTACACTTTTCATTGAATGTCAAAAATCCTAGCTATCTCCAATACTGGAGCTATCTATTGCATTATAGTATTAAACCAGAAAGCTGTAAAATTAAATCCAGGTTAATAATGAGGTGATGACATCACCAACCTGAAGTCTCTGCTGGCCATGAATTACCCTGTGAGGAAGACAAATATATATATATATATATATTTTAAAGTAATAGAATTAAGAATGAAGTCAGCAACCATACGACAGGGTACCCTTTCACAACTGTCTAACATGTCACACATGCTTCCTTCTCTGTTTTATCCTGAGGCATGAACTCTGGAGCCCTGGCAAAGGTTGAAGGAGAAACTGTATCAAGAAGATGCCCCTTCCACAAAGTTTGCTAGAAGTTATGGCTCTGCTTAATGAACTGGAGCTGTTTTGAATTGGAGCTGTTGTATGACCTTCAGATCAACTCTGAGCTTTTCCACTACTCTTTATGAGCAATACACGGCACTCAGAAGACTGTAATGTTGCTGAAGCTTCAAGGTTACATCAGCTGTGAGTAGATAAAATGTGTCTTCTCTTGAAAACGACACACACGCCATTCCCCCATCATTTCTATTCTATGTCTATAGGTCCTTCTGCATCCTATAGATTTCTGGTAGATAATCCCTGTGGCTTTTCCTGGGTAGGGAAAAATTGCTTTTCAGTAGTTGCAGAGAGTAGTAAATACCACAACAATAAGACGGTGTATGAACTAGCACAGATTTGGTAGAATTTCTTGCACGTTATTTGGGAAGTTCATCAATCTTTACAAGCATGTTGCATTCCTTTCTTTCTCTGTGATCAGACACCGCATTTTAAACTCTAAATTACATTCAGTGCAGTGAGACAGGATTCATATTCTTGAAATTTATGTAATGTAAGAGAAGGAAAAAAACACAGACTCTCTATGATTAGAAACACTGGGCTACACAGGTTAATAATACTGTGATGCTGATTATTTTATCCTTCTATTTAAATAATGACATTTGGCAAAACCAGTCTCACTTTCTGAAGAGAGCCCACATGTGAGCTCTAAGGTAACCTTAATCAGTGGTGAAAATGTGCTGTAGTTATCTAAGGAGAAGATTGCTGAAATTGCTGGCTGCAGCAGCAAGGTAGCATTTCAGTTTATGACAGCTTTGTGAGTTTTAACAACTGAATATTAACATCCTCTCCGGGGAAGGAAAAAATAAAGTGGTGTAATGGAAATTCCACAGTCACAAGAAGAGGGAAAACAAATAATATGTACAAGATTCTGTCACCAGCCTACTTCTCATTCTTTTCACATTTTCCTTCTGTTTTATTTCTTTCTCGTCCCTATCACAGAGGTGTAAATCTCCGGGAGGCTGAAATCATCCATCTACAGAGCTAGATGTTTAAATAACATTCAAATGTGAGAAGCAATAGGCTCCTTTTAAAAAAAGGTTGGGCTATATTATTTCAAAGTATAGCTATATTCATTTGAGAGCAGGATTACAGTAAAGAAGGGGTGTTTCCAGGAGTTTCAAATAGATACACACACACACAAAAATAAATAAATATATATATGTATATATACACACACACACACACACATGTATATATGTGCATCTTTTTTTGGCAAGACAGATGGGCAAGAAAAAAGTTGAAATCACAGACACAAACACGTAAGAATGAGTTACAGAAACACTGAGCATTTGAGCAGGACTTACTCTTAGCCCCATCAGATAGTACAGCACACTTATGACCCCCATAGGCAGCACATAGAAGAGGAAGGAAGTAATCTGGACAATCCAGTTGTAGATCCACATGGGTGCGACCACAGTGCAGGTGGCAGAGCCAGGGACCAGAGTGCCATTGGGGAAGTACTGCAGCATGATACCATGGGTGCTCATGTTGGGGAGGGCGAAGAGAACAGAGAGGACCCAGAGCACCACGATGGTCCTCAGGGCACGCTTGCGAGTGCTTTCCAGCTTGGCACGGAAGGGATGGAGGATGGCAAAGTATCTCTCCACGCTGACTGTGGTCACACTGAGGATGGAGGCAAAGCACACCGTCTCAAAGAGAGCTGTCTTGAAGTAGCAGCCGATGGGACCAAACAAGAAGGGGTAGTTGCTCCACATCTCGTAGACTTCCAGTGGCATCCCAAAAAGTAACACAAGCAGGTCTGACACGGCGAGGCTGAAGAGATAGTAGTTGGTTGGGGTCTTCATGTTCCGGTGCTTAAGGATCACCAGGCAAACTAGGAAATTACCAATCACCCCAACAATGAAGATCACAGAGTACACCAGAGCCATGGGCAAGAACAGATGGCTGCGCTTGGGCCCACATAGGAAGGCTAAATAATCCTCCGTGCTGTTTAAGTACCTCCTGAAATGTTCCTGTAGAGCAAGGTGATTAAACCAGGAGGAATTGCCAATCCAGGCCATTACTGGACCTGCTGAAATGTCCCACAGCTGAAATCCAGCCCTCTTTAAGTTCCTCTGTGCTAGTTCACTTACTTTTCGCAGGGAGAGGGAGAGAGGAATTGTCTTGTCAGACCTAGATGCACAAAACCACGGAGAGATGAGTGTTTGCCTGGCTCTGGTTGAAGGTTTGCTGTTGTAACAGCTGTTCCCCTGCGAGGAGTCCCTAAGCCAGAAAGCCCCTCCTTTCACACATATTCATTGGTTCACTAAGTGCATTAGATTATAGAGTAAGAAAAGAGGTTCTGGCTACTTGTATTGCCTCCTGTAGCAGATACATATATGGAAAGAGAAATGTGGGATTCAGAGAGACGGGAACATGAAATATAGGATGAGAATTTTGCTGTGTGCTTGTATTTGTCAGACAGTGGGAAAACAGTCACAAAAGAAATTGTATTCATACTGCATCCTGCTATCCACAAGTGCAAAAAGAAAGTCTGACATGATTTTATTTTTCAGATCTCTGCTGATTTTTATTCTGTTTTCTGCAGCAGTAAGTACTAGGAAACAAAGTGTGACTGGCAGAAAGTCACCCTGTTTTTGTAGTCATTTGTGTGGAATAGATATCCGTACACTTTCAGCCTCTTTCTAAGGACTATTTATTATTTTTCTCCTGAAATCCGACAGGGTTTGAATGGCTTTTCTTATATCACAATATTTTTTACAGCTTTCATAAGGGAGCATTGTGTCAAAGTAGACATGAAATTTGCACTGAGGGTTGGAAAAAGGGGCTGACTGGAGATTTGAGAATGCTGGAATTTGATCTCATTTCAGGACCAGATCAGGAATCTTTCTGAAGATCGTATTACTCCAAAGATGGATTTAATGCCTCTAGAACTAAATATACATGAATTCTCATAAATTGCTTCTTCTTGAATGAAAACCATTCTGTAAATGTACTTTCTGATCTACAAGGAAGATCACTGTGTCACAGTAGATTGAATCCTGATTAATTCTTGATCCCTTGCTGACTTTCTCTAAAACAAGCAAACAGAAAGCTTCACAGTGCATGGATGTCTTCTTTGGAGATTCTGAAAGCTGAGCAGTTTGAAATACAAAATCTGCAAGTGCAGAAGTGTAGCTACGGGCACTTTGTCAGCCTAACGTGCAGTTTGCTCAATACCTCTCTCTAGCTCTCTCTTTTGAGCCCTTGCCCAGTTCCCCTTGCAATCGATGTAAAACTTTACACCCCAACACCCTTTGGCAAGGAGCTCTTTAGGGCCTTTCACCCACATAAACACCTTTTCTGGCCTCAGATTGCACCAGGGAAGGTTCAGGTTGGATATTAGGAAACATTTCTACTCCGAAAGAGTGGTGATGCAGTGGCACAGGCTGCCTGGGGAGGAGGGGGAGGTCACCATCCATGGAGTTGTTCCAGAATCTTTGGGATATGGCACTGAGGAATGTGGTTGGTGGGCATGGTGGGGGTGGGCTGGGGTTGGATTTGGGGATCTTAATTGTCTTTTCTAATCTTAATGATTCTGTGATTCTGTAACAGCAGGAATCACAGTTAAGAGACTTACCACATTCAAAGAATTTCTCTGATTTACTCCTTCCTGCTTCAACTCCTGGACTAGTAGTCCAATAACCTTGGAAGTAAAAGAAAAAATGTTGCAATGAGCCCTGACTGCCTCCAAAAATAGCAGCAGTAGGTAAGGAACAAAGGTCTGGTCCCACTGCAGCATATCTGATGTGTGGAGTGCTGTGAATTTTTTTTGCTTTATGTCTGTGCATTCATTTCAATTGTTACTGGCATTGAACATACCACAAGAGCTATACTAAAAGACAGAAACGCTTCTCTTGTAATACCTTTCAGACTTGCTGAAATTATCTTTCACATAAACTGTCTCCATTAGAAAGAATCAACTGATTGATTCTAGAGTTGCACAGAGACATTTTGTTCAGCATATGGCTGGGTTTAATTGGCTTGGGGAGCTGCAAGTGTGCTCCTTTGACCTGTTCCTGCCCTCCTTAGGGATTCAGCTGAACAAGATTCCTCTGCTTTTTAGCAATGTCAAAATAATGTGAATTTGATCTTCAACTACTGTGAGCACAAAAAAGGAAAATCAACACTAGAGTGTCAGGTTGAGGTTGAGATTGACTGTCTCAGGGTTCTGTAGGAGAGAAACACCTTCTGTACCTCTGCTTAAATTTCAGGGTTTTTCTCACCCCTGGTCTCTCACTGATATTTCATTTATTTCTATTTCTCCTTTTTATTTTATTTATTTTATTTTTCCCTGTAGGTTCCATAGCATCGTAACTGAGGTCAGTAAATACTTCTAAAATAGCCACCAGATTGGTCTGTGTTTTGATTCGCATACATTAACCACCGTAAGGAAACTGAAAAGGAAACCTGTGATCTGGGCATCTTGAACTCAGTCTTACAGTTAAGGAAACAAAATTGGATTGAGCTATTACTAAAATGCCAACAAGGCAGCCAGGCTGGTCTTGAGCTCAGTGAATGGAAAATTATGGGCTATAGAAACACACAAGGGCACTTGAAAGTGTGGATATGCCACCTGCACCTGCTTCTCTCTCCTGGATACCTTCTGATCACGCCAGGGATCAGTGCTGATTGGCTCTAAGTATTGGAGCACCTGAATAAATCAGAGCTATTGGCCTTGCAGTCCACTCCTGGAAGCATGTCACTATGACCGTGATTAAGTGGCAGATGGAGAGGACAAGAAAGGCCAGAAGAGTGAAAAGTGTACTACAGTTCTTTTCTTAAAGCTTTATTCAATGTTCTTATCTGCCCAGATAAGAATAGGAGGATACATCTAGAAACCGGCCCTGCATGATTGGAAATATTTTATTTTTACAGTTGACATGGAAAACTGATATAGATTCCTCCTTTTGAAATTAATACCAAAGCATTTGGGATTTTTCAGCTGAACACACGCTTCATTAGTGTTTGCTGTTCTGCACTAAAGGAGTGTGCATGTCCTGTTTGCTGGCTGTAGAAGTGTGCAGTTTAAAATAAGAATGAGGTAGTTAATGTAATGTAATATTTACATTAATGTGAAGTATGTTATGCAATGTACATGAATGCAGTCTACTATTTGGCAAAATAAAAGCCAGACAAGTTTTTTGGCACAGTTATGTCCCAGCCCTATTCAGAGTGTGCCAGTGCCTCCTCAGCCATTGACTATGCTCTCACTGCTTGTGATATTTCTCTTGCCATATTTACATTATGGAGTCTTTTCCTTAGCTAATGTAATAGCACTACAGCACATTGCTGTGTTCCATTAAGGGCAGCAAACTGCACATTTAAGAACAGGTAAATTCAAGTGCTTCCATGTTTCCCAAAGCCTCTGCAAGGGCACCAATTACCGGGTATATATTAGGTTAGTAAATGATGAGCAATTTTTTATTTCAGGGAAAATTGGACATATTCATCAAAAGCGACAGAGAATGGTAGAGGTAATCAAGAGTATAACAAATGCAGGAATCCTTCATGGGTCATGCTTATGGAGGGATATATTTTGAAGAAATATGGACCATTTTAATGGTCTAATTTGAAGTTACTCATCTCAGAATATAGAAATCTACTCATGCTAAACAAGCTCCTTTAGATATTTACATCTCTGTGGTGAGGCAGAGGTTCCCCATCCATCTGCATACAGTGTGGCTGTGGAACTGGAAGTAATGTCATTGTGCTAATGGTGTGCTGTGCAACACTAATTAATTCTGTTCATTAGCTGAGATGAAGTACTACACCAACATATCTGCTTGGCTTCCAGGACCTGAGCTGGCCACTTTGAGCAGCCCTGGGACATTGCCCAGGGTCTGCACACAGAGCCACTGAGCGATGTAAACCACAGGTTCAAGTTAAGAACTTGTACCAAGAACCTCAGACCTATACAGATGAAAAGAAAGAGATGCAAATTAGAGTGCACAGAGCTGGTAAGCAGAAATATTCAGCTGCACTACTTTGTATGTGTTAACACAATTGTCCCACTCCCCTTACAAATCATGTGTAATTTATAACTCATTGATTTGTCTTTTTTTTTATTTTCTCCTTTGAATGTCTCAGTTCACTGCAGTAGCTAGAACGTGAGTTATTGTTTTCCTGAGTATTCAGTATAACATTCAACATGCCATCAAACGCATAGATATATTTGGTATGTTTTCTCTCTCCCTTCAGGCTGGAGGAGAGAGAAGACATAGTGGAGCTGCACTTTAATAACAGTTGCATCTGCAGTAGTCTTTCTATGCCTTATTGTAAGTTATTTCAAAATTATCTAGGCTCTTTGCAGACAGCTTCTCCATGGTTGTGCATGATATCTGAAGTCCCCAGGATATCAATCAACATGAATAAGAAGAGGATTTCATGACTAAAGTGGAAAATATCAAGGAGCACCTCTCTGCCTGAAGCATCTGGCAATCTTCAGACACTGTAGACTCAGGCCACTTCAGGAGTGGAACCCATTTTACCTAATTTTAGAGGTTAAAGACAGCAAATGAGTCGATACAGATTTTTCATTTTTTTACTTCAGTGAGTAATGCATAAAATGATCTGTCCTAAACCAGAGAACAAGGTATGTAAGAGGTCTAGAAAAGCTTCTTGCTGTTTTCCGTTTGTCTGGAGAGGGAAGGTGGATAACAAGGTTGAACAGAAAGACTGTTAAAAGCCAAGATGGATTTAGACGTGAATGTGCAGTTTTATCCATCTTCCCAGCAGAACCATACCTGGGAGGAAGCTGTGTTCAGACTTGGTCTTGGTGGAGGTGTTGGGGCAGACAAAAACAGAGCCAGCAAGGCAGCAAGGGCAGCCCAATGCTCCCAGCTGCCCCTGGTCATCTCTTGTCTCACAGAGGGGATGGGTTTGCTGAGAGGACTTACAGTGATGGTTTGCTTTGTTAGTGACGTTAGTTAATGAAAATTAATGGGAATTATTTCCTTTATATTAGACATTTTGACTGTTATTTGTATGTGTGTGTATTCTTGCTCTGAATATGCAGTGGGTGGCAGCTACGGATGTGATGCAGGCTTGACAGGCAGATGAACAGCAACAAGAGCTGAAAACAAATACTGATGCAAAAAATCTTGTCATACTGAGTGAGTCCATCATGATGAAGTGATTTGGATTTATATGGGGGAAGACAAAAGGACTGTCATGGCAGAAAATGTATTGAAACTCCAAGAATGACTCAGATTGCTTGAGTCAGGGGGGATCTGGTACAGCAAGACTTTGACTTATGCAGGAAGAATCAAATTATTCAGTCTCTAGCTTTTTGCTTCTAATCACAGTATTGATACTCCATTACAGTTCCTTCCTCCTTTGATTTATATGTTCCTCTGGAGAGCTCGACTCACTCAATTGTCTGACCCACAAGACACCTGTGGCTTTTTTCCCCCCTGAGATGACACATACATTTTATTTTTCATCTCATATCCATTTCACTTTTCCCCTCACCTTGGGATCTTTCTGTAGGATTTTTCTCTACTAGATTGAAAAACATCTGTGTGTCTGTAGAGCCTTGGTTTATATCAGACATATACACAGTATGCTCTTAAGATGAGAGGCAGTGGCCTTAAGTTGGGCCAGGTGAGGTTCAGGTTGGATATTAGGAAATATTTCTTCTCAGAAAGAGTGGTGATGCAGTGGCACAGGGAGGTGGGGGGGGTCACTGTCCCTGGAGGTGTTCGAGAACCGCTGAGATGTGGCACTGAGGGACATGGTCAGTGGGCATGGTGGAGTTGGGCTGAAGAAATGTCTTGTCACATTGAAAGGAACACTATGCAGCGATGCACTGTATAATTAAAGATGGTAAAAAGTATGGCATTTGTTGTAGGAGAGCTGAATCTATCAAATGAACATGCTTAACAGGACACGTGGAATTTATGTAGCACTTACCATCTATAAAGGAAACCATAAATGAATGTCAAGAGACTCCCTTAGCTGAACTAATGTTTTAGGTTTTGTGTGGAGGTACACTTGCTATAAGAATTACAAATTTTATTCTAAAAGTCTTGCTCCTATTGGAAAACTGTGTACCTCCTCTATTTCATTCCTGAAATGCAGTGGTGTTTTATTTTTCACTCTAACAAGCAATTAGATCTGATCTGCTTACGTAATAGTAATGCAACTTACAGTAACTGTAAATGAAACCACATTTTTCCTTGCCTATTTTTAGACAGGACATGTTTAAACTATCTATCCATGTCACAATTTCCAGAAAAATTATGATTCTAATTAGGATACTATTCTGCTCATTAGGGTAACTGTCAAAAATGCTTGTTGAGAGTTTCCATCCCCTTCTTCAGCAGCTGTTTGGATCCCTTTGCGAGGCAGGTTAAGTTTATTGTGATCATCTGCCTTTGTGTCACATTGAGAATCAATATTATTTTACCTGGAATTAATGAAACCATTTCTATGAAGAAGGATGTGCATAATTTGGAACATTAATGTGCTGGCAGATGATGTTCTCCTCCTGCTCATTTCTCCATTACACTATCCCCAGGAGCCAAATCTTGGCTCAGCTAAATGCAGCGAGGGATGGCTCTGCTCTTCTGAATGTCTCCTGTTACAAGGTTAGAGACAAAAAGAAAGCTCTAGACACAACACTGATGAAAAGGATACATGCCAGAGGAATGCTTTACCACAGTTTTCAAATAAACTAACAGGCCTTAGACACACACAGCAAACTGAATCAACTTATTAAAAAGCTTGCTTCAGATTGCTGTGTACATCTCAAAAATGTTCTTGTGGTTTGCAGCCCACTCAGAAGCGAGAGGCAGAGCTCCAAAATAAGGTAAAATAAGACACCAATGTTCTGGAGCTGAGGAGCAGGAATGGTTCCCATGTGATGAGATCAGCCCTTGTGTGCAGGGCTGGCTGGAGCCCCTTTGTGCCCTGGCGAATTTGGATTCGGCAGTTTATTTTTGATCAGTTTTCTACCAGAACTCAGTGCACTCCATGAGCTGGGAGCCTTATTCCCAGTGCTGAAACAGAAGATGAGTGTGAGGCTGCACAAATTCATCTTAGTCTACCCTATTAGGAGACCAGTGCAACATCCAGTCTGATAGATGCTTTGCCTGGCCAAGACACCTTCATTATCTGTGCTCATTTGTGAATGCTGATGCAGAACTGGATCTGAGCTGACCCAGAAATCTATCGATTCACTCTGACTACAGTAAGTGCTAAACATATCTTTTTATTGATGAGCATCTGAACATATTCTACAATACCTTTAATAAAACAAATTTCTGCTGCAAACAGAAATGACTCAAGTATGAGTCAACTTATTGTTCTTACAACACAGCAAGCTGTATTTAAATGGACAAGATTATTAAATCTGAAATGGCATCAGAAATTAAGCAAGGAAAACAGAACTAGGAAGCCTGATGCTTTATTTTTCAGTTTTGTTTGAAGATTGATGGCTCACATTGCTTGGAAGAAGAACTTTGTCCAGAAAAGGATGAAGGAGGGAAGAAAAAAAGGAGGAGGATAATACCTAAGCTTGAAACAATAACCTTTTAGGAAACTAAATGATGATATGCTGGGGATTAGAAGTGAAAGAAATAAACGAAAAACAATGAGGCATAGGCACAGGTTGCCCAGAGAGATGGAGGTGTCCCATCCCTGGAGACACCCAAGGTCAGGCTGGAGGGGCACTGAGCACTGATGGAGCTGTGGAGCAGGAGAGTTGGACCAGATGGTCTTTAAGAGTCCCTTCCAACTCAAAGGATTCTATGAATTGAGGACAGGGAAAAGAAGAGAATATAAAAAATGAAAAATGTAGGGGTAAAGACAGGAGCAACAAAGAATTTGGGAAGAAATAGGAACAAAGCATCATAGGTTAATGCAGCTTGGAAGGAACCTCTGGAGGGCTGTAGTCCAACCTCCTGCTCAGAGCAGGGTCTGCTGTGGACTCAGACCACAAACTGGACCATGGGCTGACCTCCTCATAGGTACTGCTGCTATGAGGTCCCCTGAAGCCTTTTCTTCACCAGGCAGAGCCAGACCTGTTCTTTCAGCATATCTTATTAGGACAAGCACTCCAGCCCCAAACATCATGGTGACTTATGCTAACCTTGCTCCAGTTTATCAACGTCTTCTGCACTGCAGGAGCCAGAATTAGATTCAGGATTCTAGATAAATGCTAGCAAGTTCTTCTGTTAATACACCCTGGGCTGCTGCTGTTCAGATTGCTTCCGACCAACACCCCCAGGTCTGCTTTCAGCCAAGTTACTTCCCAGAGCTTAACTTTAATATGCACTGATCTGCCTTTCCCAGCATTCCCCTGAGTAGAAGCTGTTACTGTTAATGTTTAAGGAATAGCTTTTTTCCATTGCTATTTCCGAGATAACACTGTGTATAAACCCTGATTAGACCTGCATTGTTATTCATTATTCTCTCTTCTGCTGTTTGAAATGATTCAGTCATCCCAGAAGAGAAAGGAAACGGTCTCCACAGCACAGATTTATGTGTCTGGGAGCTGAGGTCTCTCTGGTACTTTTGTGGAAATGCTAAGTCATGGCTTGAAACAGTGATGGAGCACCTGGTGGGAGGGCAGGGCCAGCCCAGGGGAGCTCAGGTGCATGCAGTGTGAGTGACCAGAAGGACTGGAGCCAGGATACATCCCTTCCCAGACCTCATTTAAGTGTTGGCTGTGGAGGAAAGGGGATCATGCTGATGAAGCTTGTGTACCTGAGGCCTTCTAAAGGTAAGCAGCTTGCTGATGTATTTATTTGTGGCTGCTGCACTTGGGCTAGCCCTCGTTTGCTGCATTTAATGTTTTTGCTGCTCTGCTATTATTCTTGTCCTTTCTATCATGTTATAGTGTTACAGGCTCTTGTGAGACTTTGAATCTTAAAGGCTGTTCAGCACTTTGGTTCCTAGCCTTATATTACTGATAACGGAGGAGAAAGACTATAACACAAATTTTCCCAGCACTGGGCATACCTTACTTAAATTAACCTTGCAGTTCCTCTGGAGGATATAACGCAGAATGAGTTGGCCCTGGATAGTCTGCTAGCACTAATAAATGGCTTACATGAATCATTCAGGACTCTTACTCAAGGTTTAAATAAGTTCCAGGGTTAGAAGTGAAGGTTTCCAGGCTCCAAGCCCTGTTGATTGCCCTTGTACTGCCTAGCAGGTCAGTAAGTCCCCTAGATTTCTGGGGTGTATTCCACCTTCCAGAAGATGCAGCCCTTCACATCATCCATAGAGTTTATGCATTCTTTTTTTTGTTGAAAAGCCACATCTTTTAAAATATGTGGTCTTAGTGAAGTCCATTTGAAACAATGTCTAAGAGCTGACAAGCAGTGATTTATCACAAAAACATAACCAAAAGAGGACATACAGGTGATATTTGGTGCATCTCTCATATTTGCTAATAGTTTTATTGGGTCTGTAGAATAGTGAAGGTGATTAGTCAGGCTGACAGCACTGCATGTGCCTCCAAGCAAAGGGCAAACCAGAGAATATTCTCGAATTTGTGAAGGTAAATGACACCAGTCAGAGTAAAGAAGAACCACACTTGCTAGTTATCTGGAAAAAAGGTTCATATCAGAATACAGGGCAGTGACCGGCACATCTCCACTTCCTTTTGAGGAACATTTATTCACAGATCTTTCTTTGATGAGTTGAGTGGCCTTATGCCAAGCAGCTGTTTTTTGGATGAAGTGTACAGGCCTTGATTGTCTTCAAGATGGGAGAATCAAAGCCCATGCATTTTGCTAGTGAGCCTTTCAAAAAGATTCTACAATGCGGTGTAGATGGCTCTTTGCAATGCTAAAAAGACTGTACTCAGGGGGAAAAAAGCTCATCTTCCAAAGCACAGCTACCCTTGCATCTCTATCAAACTTCCTTTAAGATTTTTCAAGTGTTTCATAGGAATGAGTGGCCCAGACCTTCAAAACCAGATTCCCCACCTTTACCAGGGAGATAAAGTGTGAAGTTCTACAGAAACAAAAGCAATTTAAACTTTCCCAGTTCCTGTCTGTAATGTCATACCAGCCAGGGCTAACTCACTGGAGGAAGATCACTGGATATTTTCTGACTCTTTCCAGAAGAAATGTTACCTGTGTTTTCATCCTTCTGAGTGTGTTATGTAGATTCTGCTTTGAGTTCCGTTGTGTCTCTGTCTGATGACAATTGCAATAATGTCAAGAGCCCTGGAGTACTTGGAAGCCCATCTGAATCTGCTGCATGGTACTTTGAATATTTTTAGTTTGCTACCAGGTTTTGTACACATTAATTTGAAGGTTCTTTCTTCACACCTTATGCATATTTATCTGGAAGTGGGTGCTCTTTTTAATGTACTCTTGGCATTTTTAAAAGACAGGCCATGGAAGATGGTTCATCTCCACCTTTTTCTTCAGCATGAAGACACAGGGAGAGAACATTTCCATATTCACATTTGAGTGCTGTTGTAGAAAAGAAACTGATGAATAGTTTTACTGCAGCTAGACTTCTGTGATCTAAAGTCAACTAAGTGAGAAGGAGTGGGCCCAAAAGCCCAGACTGAAAATTATATATGCTCTTTAATGGGGGGAAAAAAAAAGGTGATTTGAATAGCATTGTATTTCACTGAAAAGTGCACACATGGTAGCATTCAAATATAAAGTGCCCAGATTTGAGACACAGAAAGCTAAATATTGTGGAGATGTGGAATTGCTCCATCAAGAGGAGAATGTGAAAAGAAAAAAAAAAAACCAAGCCCGAAGGACTCAACTGCTGAATGAACTTTAGAAGGCATGATATTTTCTCACAGTGCATACATTGATGCCTCTGAATAGATGCTTACCCAGCTAGCTAGGGAAAAACAATTTTTTTCTGCTTTCATTTGCTACTGAGTTCAGATGTGCTCTATACTTGAGTGCTCAAGCTAAAGAAAACAAGAAATCCACTTCAAACAGCTTGACCAAATGAACCTGTGGAATTGCAAAAGGAGCGATCGCAAGGAGTAAGGAGCGCAGCCTCCTTCCCCATTCCTGCTGCAGAAGAATTCCCAGATATGGGGCCTAAGATGCAACTCATCAAAGCTGTTTCCATTGCAAGCTTCAGCGGGACAAGGCTGAGACGTGATGGGTACTGTAGGATATTCCTGTCCCTTTTTGGTGGGCAACACCACATTTCAGTGAATGCACATCAGCATTGCTGGAGAGTGTGCTGCTATGGGTTGCTGTATGTCTATGCCACTCCTGAGCACAAGAGAATCAAACCTTAGTAATGGTGCATCCTTGTCAGTGCATGGAGATATTTCCATCTGCCCGCTTTGTCTGTGCTGTTCTCTTGCCTAAACCTTGTAGCTTGCCAGCTCTGCTCCTGATCTTTTCATCACCCAATTCATTATGAGATAGGCTGGCCCATATTGACTCCATCTTAAAGCCACAAATGGTTGTAAAAGTTAAAATAATGAAATTCTTTGCAAGAATGAACTTCAGTTATAAATTTTGGCTAAGCCAGTTTTCTTTTGGGAAACTTTTGATGAGAATCAGAGTGCTTTTGCACCTCATGACATTCTACTGCTTTTAGTGTAAGCTCTTCCCTACAGGAAACTCCTGAAAAGGAAAGTGTGGTGTTTGGAAATTTCAAAATAAGGTTTAAATATATATGTAATATATATTTATACATACTTATATTATATATATTGTGCTTTTTCATTGACATTGCTTTGAATATTTCTGTATTACTGTTGAGGGCTGTCATATCTATTATTTGATAGACATACAGCCTGACACTTATGTATTCCCTTACGTTTTAAAATAGATTTTAAGGACAGTTACTACTGGGTAGAGATTGAATGACAAAAGTAACATAAAATCTTCCAGTGTTTCTCATTTGACCAGGCGGATAAGAGCAGCACTCTTGTAGCACCCAGGGAATAGACAATGTCAGTAGCCTACCAATTAATCTGGAATGACCGTTGTAATATATAGGAAAAAATTGTTAACAAAAGCTAATGGATTTTTAGAATTGAGTTAATGATTTCAGGGTTTCATCTGTTCCTCCTAATTCAGAAAGAAACTGTTTCCAGTAAACCCAAAGTTCTGGCAAACACTAATGGCCACCAATTCTCTTTACTCAGATTGATTACGTGCACATCTGAAAAGTTCTGCAGTCACTTTCACAAATAGGATCTGAAGATTTTATGTAGGCGAGATTGCATTTACATACAGAGCAAGTGTTGAAGGGGCACAGCATCAGACACTGTTTTTGTGCCTAAGAGACAAGCTGAGAAGCAAGGCCTCAATTGCACACGTAAGAAAGGGCAGGGAAGGATTTTCTTTTGCTTGGTTTATCCTGGCTCTTAGACTTTAAATAAATGAAAAAATAAAAATACAGATAACTTAACCACTATTGCAAGCAATATTATTCTATGCTTAGGAAAACGGTATCTTTTATTCAGCACCTGCACTTCCTTTGTATTTTTAAGTATATGGTATAACATGTATGAAGTTTTCTGGGGATATATCTGCCAGATTTTATTGAATATAACTAAACAATTCAGGGGATTTTGGAAATAATATTTGAAGCACCATTTCTGCAGAGCTCACAATATCTGCTGCTTGAGATTGCAGTCTTAAACCTATTTGGTGTGGGAAAGAAAAGCAATAATCCCTCACATTGCTTGGAGGCAAGTAAATACAAATACTTTTCCCCTTAATAGAATTTTCCAGCTCAATGGGATCCTGGCTGAAGGTTTTGGAACAGTTTTGCTGTCTTGTATAGGTAATAACTGAGGATAGTAATCATTGTATCCCAAAGTGGTGATGTGAAGGGAAAGGACAAAATCTATTATAGGCTTAAGTAGTTAATTTATTCAATCTGTGATTTTTTTTTCAATAGAAAGAGTACAGTTATCATAAAATGTCAAGTTGTTGTGCTCAAAACCTTGTGGAGAAATGAGCAAAGATTTCTCTCTTTCTGAATTGATTTTTAAGCACTTGGGAAGGCTTTGTTCATTCCCAAGAACAGCCAACAGCTCAGTGCTTTGGGTATTACCCCAAGCATGTGGGAGATCATGTTCTGACCTTGTTCCTACACGTTTTCCAAATTAATTCCTCAGTAGCCAGAAGTCTGGCACTTAAACTCTTTCTGTGATGAACAGATTGAGACATCTGACCTGGAGCTGTCAGGGCGGAGCTTTGAGCCTGACCTGAATTTGTCATCATGCTGAGCAAGCACCTACCCATAAGCTGGTACTCACACTGAGTTTTCTCAAAGCAACATTCAAATTGCCTTTGTTTTGGCTAAAAACAGAGCCCAAAGTACTAATGTGATAGCAGAAGAACTTCTTCTCAAGGTTCACCTCAAGGTAGCCAAGATCTGGAAAGATGCTGGTGAGGGTATATAGCCACCAAGCATGAGCCAGTGCAGGGAGAGCTTTGAAGTTATTCCACGGAGCAAGTAAAAACAATTTTTAATCCTTTCTTCTTCCTCTTAGGACAAACAAAGCCCATTAATAATGACAAATGAAATGTGAAAACTTCTGTGACTTGCCTAGGGCTGCAAACCGGGTCAGTAATTCAACTACTGTAAGAATACAATGTTTATGGCTCCCAGCTGCCTCTTAGTCTCCCTGGATGGTGTTATTTGTTTTCCCTTGTAAGCTGAAAATGCCCTGAAGTATAAAGAGGAACTTTTAAGTACTAGATGTGATTACATAATGACAAAAAATGGGATTGTTTAGAATAATTTAGAACTGACAAACTGAGCCATGGATAAAAATTATCTTCTAATTCTGCTGATAGAGTGTGAGTTCAGCAATGTACCTTCAGGAATGGTACTGCTGCAGCTTATGGAGGGAAAACATGATCGTTTCTGCAGAGACAATGTTAAGACAGCTTAAAGCAAATTAAAAAGTGACATCTAATTTAGAACTGCTTTAGACGCAAACCAAATTGTTATAAACCATATTTGTTTTTGCATACTCAGAATTACTAGGATTTATTTTTATTTGGAAATTTAGCTCAAGCAATGAAAAATTAATTAGGTATTAATACCTAATAGCTGTATACTTTTTTAGCACAGCCATTCATATTTTTTAAAAGCACTTACCATTGTTGTAGCTTGGATAGAGCATGATAACAAAAGCCCAATTCACAGAAATAAACTGGCATGTATTTCCAGATCCTTGCTCACATCAGTCAGGTTCATATTTAAGACTCTTCTAAAATCGGATCTTTTCTAGTTCTAGCAGAAAGAGAACCAAAAGAGAAATTATGAAGACCCAACTCTTAGCTTGTTTTTGCCCTTCAGCTGATTGCTTTGCTTCCTGAACTCGGTGACTTTGAGTGCATCTATTTACCTCACAACAGCAAAACCAACGAAAGCGAGGCTCACCACCAAACAGGACTGCTTTTCTGAATAATCACAAATTAGTTAGCAGCATTCTGAAAATGTTAGCAGCAAGGCAGGGCATACAGAGGCACAACAGGACACGGAGCGCTGCACAGAATATTAATACATGACCTGTGACAGGGATGCACTCAGGACTAGTAAAAGCATCAGGATAGGAAAACAAATGCCAGAAGAAGATTAGTTTTTCAAATGACTGTCCTCACTGAGTTATTGTGTAAAGCATCAGGAGTCCAAAAGTCCTGACTACGGAGGAGGTGTCCGTCATTTAGGCACAAAGATGGAAACCTCTGTTTTACTGTATCTGCTCTAAAGCACTGCTGATGGAGCTGATTGTGATATACAAGTGTTAAGCCAAAAGGCATCCCAACGTTTTTGGATGCCTTGAAGAGGAAGGGAACTGGGTATTTCACCACCCACAGGTAGCCAGAAATAATATGGGGAAATGGAACAGATTCTCACATCTACAAAAATAATGGCACTACTTCTTCCTTCCTCTCCCCCTTCTGTATCTATGCTATGCACCTCCAGCATCGCCTGGCTCCCTGAGAGCACCGATGTCCTCTCCACCCCCTGCTCATGCCTTGATTTCCCTTTAATGATGTATTTTAATTCTTTTGACAGAGATCTTATTAGAGAACATGCTCTCACGTCTGAGAGCAGGGAAAACATAGAGGAGCTTTATTTATTTATTTTACATTATGAGGCCATTAGGATAGCCGGATGCTCTGCCTCACCCTCTGCTGCTATTCCTGGGGCTAAAATCTGTGTATGGCTGCTCTGAAGCCACCCATTCCAATTTAAGCTCCTTTTTAATTAATTCTTTTTTTTTTCTTGGATGTTTCTTTGATATCTGCACAGCTTAACTTTCTCAGGTGTTGCTAGATATCAAAGAACACCTGCCACACAAAGTGTGTTAAACACACTTGCTTTTCCAGCATCAATATCTACTTCCCATGCTTGCCTGATGTACTTGTGTGCATGTGGAAAATGTGCTATGAACATTGGGGATCAAAATGGTCCATTTATTGCTTCTGACAAGAAAGGAAGTGGGGCTAAGGGCTGAAAGTGCTGATCCATTGTTGCAAAAAAATAATATTCCAACACATTGGAGCCCTTCTCCTCACCTTCTGAGCATGCACCTCTCGTCTGCTTATTGCAGCACAGATTTCTTCTGTGATTTAATAGCTTTGACAGAAGGATACATGTAGCATTTATTATTAATGTGCGTTGGAAATGCAGATCAGTGTGCCCAGAGCAGAAGTAGTTTGCTATTTAATGGCAGAGTGGTACAATTCCAAAAAGGGCACCTATGTTATTATTTAAAGACAAGCAAAAAGCAGGCAGCAAAGAGGAAGAGCCTATTAGAAATTCAGCACTTTCTATGAGATAGTCACAGCATTCTGCTGTGGTAGTGAAATAGAGGTAATTAACACCTTTAAACTCAGTGACAGCATCAACTTCTTTCCTTTCTCTCCTCTGCTTGCCTCTGAAGAGGCAAAACAAATGTTAACAGTCAAGCTGGGATGGCTTTTACTAATTTAGTGGTTTTGTTTTGTTTTTTTTTAATTTTTGTTTTCTTTTTGAAAGAAAGGCTTTCCTAGCTCTTTGGAGGGAAAACAAATAAATAAATACAAATCCTAGATGGATTATGATTTGCCAGGGAGCTGTAGATGCTATAGAAATAATGAGAGCTTTGTGGACAGTAAATATTTGTGCACAGTCTCTACAGAGATCTACTTGTTTCTTATTGCTCAAAATATTCTCATGATCTGTGCTGCAGTCTCACATCATCTTATAAATAAGGACCAGGACTGTTCAGTAAATTTCTCCCTCTGCTGGACAGAGTATTATAAACAAAGTAATCTTTAGCTGTAAGTGAAGTCCTGGAAAATCCTATTGCTTGGACATGAGTTTCTCTGAGCCATCCTGCACTAGGTTGTGACCTCCATAACCCAGAGGCAGAGTGCTGTACAGTCTCTGAGCGTGCAAACTTTGCAAATATGCTTTCACAATCATCTCCAAGAATGTAGTTCTCACCTTCCCACCATCACTGAAGCAAAACAAACAACAAAAAAGAAGGCTGTCCTTTTTCTACTCAACAATTCAATAGTTTCTCCTCCATCCAATTTTTCTTTAATGTTTGTTGGGAATGAAGTGATATTTTACTTGGGTCTTGGTGAGCAACTTCAGTTCTACCAACTTGTGATAATTTAAACTGAGCAGGCAGTCATTGCACAGACCAGGTACCTTGGATACACAACAAGACAGCTGCTCCTTTGTGGCAGTGTGCTTTTGCATGATGCAAGACACCTGCTCTGCTTTGGTTCATGGGGTGTGTTTCAAAGTTGTCAATTGCTTGGCAGGATACATTGCTGCTATTTGGGCCATTTAGCAGACAGCTCATCATCCAGTCTTTCAAAATGGGGCTATTTTGCTGGAGACATTTGTGAAATAGCACATTTGTGCAATCAGAAGGAAATGGGGCTCATTTCAAACATCCCTATAATTCTCAGTACTGTTCTCATCAGCATAGCATCAGAGCAACTTGTAATCTCTAAGGCCAATAGGCTGGCGTGTAGTTTCCTAGTGAGGTATGCCAGAGGCGTATGAGACATATGTTAAAGCATCTCAGATGCCTTTGGCTAGCAACATTTATCTACAGATGCCCAGAGTTTCACAGAATGAAGGTTTTGCTGCATTTGCACAGATGCAGTGTGTGTAGTGGAGCTGTTTTGCTCCAGTGTTGTTTTGCTGGTGATAGCTATCTCCCACTAAACAAGGAGTAGTGGGTTTAGAACTGATGTTCTGGATACTGGTACATTTTTTTTATATATTCCTAAGAGATGTGCTCACTGTACGTTGCTGTAAGTGGCAGGACCTTGGAAGTAATTTATTGGTTAACAATATAAAATGGCTTTTCATATACAATCTCCCCCTCAGAATATCATGGCTACCAGATATCATCACCAACATCACTTAGCATCAAAAGTTGCACCTAGTTATGAAGGAAAAAGAAGGAAAAGAAACACTCCAGTCTGGAAGGAGAGTAATCATTTAGAATTGGTGTCAGAGAAGAGAGGAAATGAGAACGTACACTTTATCCCTCCGAATTTTCTGTCTAGGTGAGTGAATAATCAACTTTCTCATTATTCATAAACTCTCTGGCAGTGAATTTCAGCCTTGTGAATTCATGCTGTGAGAAAAATACCATAAACAAATTCCCAGCAAAATGGTTTGTTTCCACAGAGAGGCTAGGCCATGGGGAAATATCATAAATGAGACAAAGACGTGGCCTGAACTCTAACAGGCAGATAATTCTCCCAAATTGTCACTGTGAGCCATCAAACAATAACTTCAGATGCTGTTTAAATATGGCAGTATTGATCAGGCCAGTGCTAATCCCACAAATTTGTTCTTCAATTGAATATTGCTTGACAGCTTAGTGTCTCCAAGTCATTTCTTGGCAAGGGGGACTCAAGAAATGACTGTTTCATTGCAGTAAGGTAAAAGATATTGAATGATCCATGGATTGGTTTATGTGAAGCCAGCAAGACTGTGGCAGTCTTGGAGTGCCTGGAAGCCATCCTATCATCTGTGTCCTGCCCCCTACCACTGTGCTTCTTCCCCGGTGCCAGACCAGTGGCCCAGTCTCTGCCACAGCAGTTCTGGGGGATGTTTGTAAGGATTAGCAGTGAACAACGCTGGCAAAACAAGTGGGAATGATTCAGCTTGTTATCTGGACCAGAGTCCCACTGGGGACAGATGGCTGACCCCACACAGCTCTCTGAAAGAGATATGTAATGAAAGGGTCAATTTCTTGGCTCTGAAGTTCCCCTCTCCTACTAGCATCCGTGCAAAAAGAACAGGGGTCTTGTTCTGCACACTGTCACATACAGAGCAAAAATAGTGCTGGGAGAGGCAGGATAACAAGAAGCCCAGCTTAATGCTTTTTCACACACAGATAAAGGGACAGCACAGGCTCAAACCTTGACAAACCCCCATTCTCCAAGACCAATTGGCTCCCTGATGCCAAGATTTTCTTTCTGTATTTACTCTCATTTTTAAAACAGTTTGCAGGTGAAAGAAGAGAGTCAAGTTATTGGTCTCACTGCAGACAGAAGCACACAACTCTGCTGTCCATGAAACATCACCACAGTACTCCTGAAATGGAGGAATAACTGACTGATATATTAGAACATCTGAGATGACAGGCCCAGAGAAGGATTTGCCAAGGGAATCTGGTGGTGACCAGTCAGGTAAATTAGAAAATTTTCCTGTTACTAAGATGTTATTCAGCAAATCATTGCTATATTTTTTCCTGATACCAAACTTTCCTTATAATAGCAGATTTTCAAACAGCATGAGCACATGAAGTTGCTCGTTTAATGAGTTACATGAAGTCAGAACCAACTGGTTGGTCTGATTTTTTGGGTGGTCCTGTTGGACATGATGATCTTAATGGGTCCTTCCAACTCAAGATACTCTATTATTCTATGATGGCTGCCCAGAAGCACACTACCTGGTGACCAGATGGCTCAGGCATAGCCTGTGTCATGGGACGAGTTGGGGGTTACCATCATCTGAATGGAAAATCAGATGTGAAAAGACACAGTTCCACCGCTGTGCAACTTTCATCAGTTTTGCTTTTCTCTGAGCTCCCCTTTTTGGATGGAACAGAACAGTTTGTTGGGTTTGTTGATTACTACTTTTAAGGAGAAAATCTGTTTTGAACACTCCTGAAGAGCTCTTAGTGAGGTATTCAAATGGCATTAAATAAGTTCATTTAAGATGAATCCTGCAGTTCTGTAGTTAAAGATGAATCATTATAGTTTATAATCTGAATAGTTTTAAGCAATAAGAACTTACTTAGGTTATTTTAATTCCTGGTGGGTCATTTGCAGTTCTGCTGTATTTTGTAAGTCCTTTTCATAAAAGATCCTGCTAGCATACATGACAATTTGGGATGATTTGCAGAGGTGGATCTTTTATTCCAGTAGCTTTTTAACTTCTTGTGATACACAATAATTACTGGAAGGAAAAGAGGTTTTAAAATAGGATTTTAGAAGTTATTTTGTTCCTTCTATTTATTTCACATTCACTTCATGGGATATCTATTTATTTATTGAGACTAGTAATTCTGAAGATATTGCATGATCAAATTAACATGACAGCTGGGGTAGGGGAATACAGTTGGAGGGGAGTGGGGCTCTTCCATTGAATTTCTATCCCACATACCACAGAAAATCAAGACTTCCCTAGGAATGGTCACTGCTCTTCATCTGAATTGCTTAAGTGCATTTCAGTTGTCTTTCATTTCACTTAGTCTCACTCTATTATCAGTGCGTTATGCTTTCTTCAAATGCAGCACTTAAATTCTCTTGGGTTGGTTTTAATCAGAATTAACATTATTCTTTCTCCTTCCGTAGTAACCACTCTGTTTGGAGCTAATATATTAATATAGTGTGAAGAAATCGTAATCAATAAACATAGTAGCTACATTAAGCCAAAAGCAATGGAAATGTTTCTTTACCAAATTCAAGTCAGCAATACTGTGTGAAAAGATTTACAGAGCTATAAATTGTTCAGGAAAAAAAAGAGAGAACTTATTTTGCACTTAAGGTGCCGTTACTGTCCCTTGAGAGTGTCTAAAGCCTGAATTTCCTTAGTCAGATTCTTTTCTTAATAACACATTTAAATTTCCTTGGCTTCCAATTAAGACCCATTCCTGTAAACATGGAGAAGGGCAGATCACTGCCCATGCAAAGATAAGCCTCTACCCACAGGAGAGGTTATCAGGTTTTTCGCTGTTACTTTACTTTTGTAGAAGGAACAAATTCATATCTGTCAACTTTCCATTTGTTTTTACCAAAACTTTTATCATTTTTCATTTTGTAGCCTTAAGCAGTTAATAGCTCATCTGTACTCACTGCAATTTACCAACCTCTTCCTGGCAATCACCCCGATTTATTAATAGTGGACAGCTATATACACTCTCAATTAAAAAATTAATAATATTTCACAAACTGGGCAGCAATATCAAAGTAGGAAATGTAGTTTCAGTCATGGAATTTTGCAGTGGTTTATGAATGAACTTTCATGCCTAAATATTGTGTTATGAATTTGATATGCTATACAGTTAACAGGTTAAGAAAATCTGAACTTAATAGCAACACTTACCGTAATAAAAAAAAAAGATCTGAGAAAAGCAGAGGTTTGATCTCCTTGTACTAGATGATTATTTTACCAAGCAAGAGTTTTATCTTGGAGTTTCTAGATTTATGGAAAACCTAAAAAGCGTTGGCTTCATGAAGAGAAAGAAAAAGAAGAGAATTCTTTTTATTGATCTGATCAAGTTACAGCCATGCCTAACCTTGGGGCTTAGTGTTCTCTCACTTGAGATTGACCTCATGTGGTAGGAAAGCACACAAAGCAACTCAAAGAGATGTGAGAGCCTCTCCCTCCTCCTCCTCAACAAAAACAACCAGAAGTCCCAGGGTTAGTCTTGTTAGTTTTGTCTGATTTTTATCTTCAATTGTTCCATTCAGCTTCTTCCTCAAACACTGTTGAAAGTATTGAGGAGTAAAGGATTGTGTCTGCAGTCATAGCAGATAGAATGACTGAAGGGCAATGATCTCTAGGGCTTAATGAATAACCATTCGTAACAGTAGAAAATCCAGAGAGCAAGATCCTTTTGTGATAGCAAAGACCGTGTAGGATTCCGTAGAAAATTCTTACTTGCCCAGTAGGTACACAGAGTACTGAGCACTTTCACAGACAACCTGAAGACTGTGGGATGGAGTTGGCATGGAGGATGTGTCTACTCTCCCATTCATCCTCTGCAGAAAGCAGACAGCTGTTGAACATTTGGCTCCTTCCCTTTCCATCTGTAATGCAAATGAACAAAGAGTTTATCTTGAGCTCTGTATCCTGGCACATCAGAAGTGAAAGGTAATTACCTCAGGATATCAGGAGCCTTACTAAAAGCACTGGCAAACAGTTTACCTGTTTTGTAAACCTTATATGTTCTGAAGAGCCAGTCCAACTACAGAATTAAAAAATAAAAATAGTAACCAGGGGAAAAACAGCAGCATTTTATGAGCTGAAAATGTACAAGTTCCTGCAGAGGTCTACTATCAAAATCAGTCAGCATTACACCTTGCCAAGAGCTGAGCCGTCCCAGAGTTTTCTTGTGCTCTACAGCCCTTTCCATTCATTAAGTTTCCCCAAAGAAGTTCTCCAGGAGGAACAGAAGAGAAAAATACATGACTGTAACCTGTCTTCAGATGATGACTGTTCCCTGGCTGTCTTCAGATGAAAAGAAAATGTGCTTCAAGTTGTAGCTAAATCCATTATTTTTGAAACCGCATTGGCAAGCCTCGGGCAAGCACTGGAGAAATTAAGTGTTAATGAGCACACTGCCCTGAATCATTGCTTCAAATAGACTATGGATCTAACCAGCTGAGGCCTCCTGGGCACACAGCAGGGTGAGCAAGAGAGAGATGCTTGTGGTGCTGGGAGGAACACCAGGAAGGCTGTTACAGGGTTTAGGGCACCCTTTGCAGTTTTAAGATGCATTAGACCAGTTATAAGCAAGGAAAGACCACTGGAAAAAGAAAAAAAAAATATATATATTAATTGTACAAGTAACAAGTGTGAGATGTGCATCTCCAGGTGTGGCAGTGCCCTACAGCAAACACATCTAGTCTTTTCAGTGCAACAGAAGTATCAGGAAATGTTTGGGGCTGCTCCTGTGAAGTTCAATCTTTGGTACCAGCAGTTCTTTTTTCTCCTCATAGATTTGCCAAATTGCAGTGCTGGATCTGAAGAAAACTTTCCTGGCTCTATGTGTATGAACTAAAAATTCAAAGCTTTCAGTCTACGTAATTTATTGATCAACCTGTGCCATTTCTGGCAGAAGTAAAACAAGATCTCATAAAGCCATAGTGATTTAGAGTTGGAATATAGTGAACAATTTCTTTTTCAAGTACAACACCCCCAGACTTACCTATGCAACTTGGAGCAGATGATTGCCTGTATTGCTAATAAACATTGTCCTGTCACTAAGATGAATATCCACCATTAGAGCTAAATCATATAGTGTGTCTTCAGAAAAAGTAATTCCATTAATCTAGTAACTCTTCTCAGAATTTTTGGACATGCAAGCCAACAGATTAACAATTATCCAGGGATCACTGCTTCAGAAGGTATACAAATGTTATTTCTTTTTCACTAGGAACAGCAACAAGAAGGTTTTTCGTATTTTCTAATTTTGCAAGCTTAAAAAACAAAATTAGAGCCAAAGGCACTAGCTCCATTTCAAAGTCAGCAGGAGCTGCTCTGCCTTTCTTCCAGTCAATAGCTCAACACAGAAGGCATTTTCTTAACCCAGTTCAATTCCCATATCTTCCTGGGCCAGCCTGACCCAGTCCCTCCTGCTTCTGCAGCCTATGAGGTATTTGTTAATTAGGCTCTTCCAGTCAAATCTGCTGAAAGTCTCCCACTTTCCATGGACTACTGCAGCAGTATTTGTAATTGGAGCAGGTGCTCCTGGCAGTATATCCCTGCTGAGCAGATGTCTTAATTCTTTGATTGCATAGGCAAAAGTACCTTAAAAAGAAAAAAAATATATCTTTAAAGTAATTAGTTGGAGAACAAGCCATGTTTTTTTCAGGTTTTAAAAATACATATAAGATTCTCAGTTTGCCCGAAATGAGTCCCAAATGTCTTCTTTTTATTTCCAGAAAGAAGAAAAAAAAATCCTTTGTGATTATAGAGATGGACTTTTTGGCAGATCTGGCTCAGGTCAGGGATCAGGTAGCATCAGGCACTCAGGGATGGACCTAAAACCATGTACTCTACCCTTTCCCCACTTCATTCTCAAACCCATAGAAAAGGTTCATCCTTCTGTTTGGGTCTGGGGATTTTTTCAGAGCTCTCAGTCAGGCTGTTATTTCCTCTTGCATCTCACATCCTCCAAAGCTGAACATTTTTGGTCATGTTGATCCTGTCCAATGGCCATTTTAGACCTGAGCTAGATTTTCTCCTGCTCTTGAAATTTACGGTCATTTTTGCCTTATTTGCTACCAAATGGATGTTCGGTCTTCAAAAAGAAGCTTCTAACTCGGATCTTTCTCAGCAAGGCAATATCAGCACACACGGATGTCTATATTATCAACAAGATAAACTGTCTTTCTTTGAAGAAATAACTCCTTTTAAAGGTTTTCCCCTAAGGTGACAAAGTTTCTGGTAGATAAATACTTGAAATGTTTTCTCTTGGAAAATGGAAATTGTTTGATGTTTTCATAAGTAACAAACCCATGGGGCTGTTTAGGACTTCTCAGCAAATCTCCTACCTGCACTCTAGGATGGTGGATTAATTTCAGATTGTGAGTACAGCTGGGAAGAGCAGTGCAGGAAAAGCCAGAGGTTGCTGCCTGGATTTTGTGTAGGTTTTGTTCAGGTATTGTATTCACTGAGCAGCCAAAATAAACCTTCCACAAAACCTGATGTAGCTGATTGCTGAAGAGTGTGGATAATCACAACAGGCAGCTCAACTGCCTTAGCTTGGCTCAACATAAGCATGGAAAAGTGTAAATACATTCAGCCTACAGGGGAGAGAGCAATTCCCTGAATTGGCTGGGGCTACTTCTGGCTTCTCTTTCTCCTGCAGCACTCCAGTGTGTTATCTGTGCTTTCTGATTGCTTCACGCAGTTCCTGCCAAGACCTTTGACTCCTACTCGCTTCTTTTTGACATCATTTGAAAAGTAATAGCTTTCAAAAATTGTATTTCAAGCAATTGACTTTCTGTAGGGCTGAAGAACAGCAACGCTATTGTGCAGTGGTAAGGCCAGGGAGCAGATGGTGACATCAATGCTAGTTACTGAGAGGCAAGAATCTCTCGGTAACTCATAGCTGTGGAGATAAGTGATTTTCTACATAAAATGTCATAGAATTGTTTGAGTTGGAAGGGACCTTTAAAGGTCATCGAGTCCAGCTCTCCATATAACGATCTGTTACCCTTTGACTTCTGCATATTGCTTTAATTCTAGCCAGTATCCAAACCCTTTTCCTGTAGGTTCCTGAATCTTTTAACAGTTATAAAATATTTATTTATATTGTCTCATATCTGTCACTCATAGCTGTGTGCTGTTGGCTGGTGGGAGAAAACAAGCTGAAACATGAAGTATTTCAGTAACACTGACATAAACAATGCACAAATGCCATAGGGGCTGATTTGGGAAGGTCATTATGATACATCTGCCCCAACATTGCTGGTAGCTGTTCCTGGGTGTGAGGTGTTGCAGAAGTGAACATGTGCTAAGGAATGTTGGAGCCACATGTGCAGAGGTGACACATCTGGCTCTACTTTCTCTCCCAGAAAGATGTACTCTTTGGCAGCAGGAGAGAGATGGAACTGGGAACGCCACTGTAGTGACATAGCTCAGCTGTCAGAGCCCTAATCCTGCTCTCGTCTCACTGCATCTCAGGGAGTGAAATGCCACACATGGGAATCATAGAATCGTTTGAATTGGAAGGGACCCTTAAAGGCAATCTGTTCCAACTACCCTAGAATGAACAGGGACACTTACAGCTCCATCAGGTGCCCAGACCCTCTGCCAGTGCCTCACTGCCCGTATAGTAAAAAACTTCCCAAAGAAAATACTTGCAAGATGACTGGAGCCAGACAAGCACCACACTTTCCAATAAACTTGGTTTCAAGTCACACATTTCCTTTGAGAGCACAATAAAACAGGCAGTTTCAATAAAACCAATGCTTTTCAAGAAGAGGAAAAGCATAATCAAATTGAACTTCAGATCAGTTAAAAGATTTTCACTAGACTGTGAAGTAAACATTCAAAGTTTTTTAACCTCTAATTGTAATTGTGTTAAATTTGAATAGAGAACTCTATTTGCAAGAAAATTAAAGAGAACAAACAAAAACATCCCAAGGAAACAAAAATCTCTGCTTTTGATGTTGAAACAAACACTACTGTCTGCCAGTGAAATATGCACTTGCTGACCACAGCCAGGAGGAATGGTGAGAGCATCTGATGTGTAATGGTGCAGAAAGATGTTCACACATATTTAGGGTGTTAAACCATGAAAGAAACGAATGCAGGTCCTGATACCTCAATGTCAGGAAACAACTGCAAATTTAAGCACACAAAGATCTTGCTGATCCTAAGCCATGAACCCACAGTGAATCATGCATTGCAGATCTCAGATATATTTTCAGTGCCAGTAACGAGAAGAAACAGTAGGTTAAACAATATTAAGAAATTTCTGTGATTCTGTGAGTCAACAAGGCATAGAGTATGAACCATGTATGATCCTCACGGGCAGGCCCGTGGCTTCATTTCTGGGGGAAAAATAAGAGAGCACATAATTGTTAGTCCCAGCAAGGAAGGAAAGGAAAAAAAGAGCTGTTGCCAGCAGCAGAGCTATAGGAGTCCCAAATGCATGAGCTGCTGTGCATATACCTTCTCTGGGGGGAGCCTGCACAGCCCTAGAGCATAAACAGCAACAGCTGTTCGCATTCTCAGCCTGCTCTGGGTGAGGGGGTGGTCTGTCTTATTCAGAGGAGAAACACTGAGGAGTATCTTTCCTTCCCCACCCTGGATTTCTCTAAGTATTTAATGGGCCAGAGTGAAAAACAAACAAACCACAAAGCCAGCAATTCTGATTTGGCTTTTGTGAAAACATGAACTGTAGAAAAAAAAATCCCGTTTTCACATGAAGAAAAATCCCGTTTTCACATTTTTCCTGGGGAAAAACAGTTTTGTAGGAAACAAAAGCCACCAATATTGGCGATTAGCAGTTCCCAGAATTAACTAGTGATGTTCCAAAACAGGCATCCACGGGGATCAAGTGGGGAGGTATCACAGCAGAGAATGTAGTTTTAAGTTGGATTAAACCAGTGTTCAGTTTTGCCAGGTGTGAGAGAAAGAATTGGAAGTCCATCCCAAGACAGACACACCCTGACTTTACAACTGAAATGTTGCAGACCAAATCCAACAGTTCTCTGCTATTTTATGAACTTTTTCCCTAGATGCAACTCAATATTTGGTTGGCACTGGTAGCTGCCAGGGCACGCCTCTTTCTTTGCCCATATTACTTTAACAGTAGCTAAAATCCATGAAATTCATTCACATTCCTCCCTCCACACTGCTACTGTCCCCAGCGCTCTGTCCATAAGAACAATCCCAAAAGCAGAAGTGAAGCCCACAAAGCAGGAACCTTGGTCGGCTCGCAAATCTCCGCGATGAGCTGCTGCGTTTGAGAGGAGCATGGCTTGGGTTCCACCTGGTGGCCAGGAGGCAGCCTGTGGTAGCCAAAAGCACCAAGCTCCTGAGTGCCCTTCTTGGTGGCCACGAGGACTTGCACCATCACTCGAGGACCACAAGTCCACTATAACCACAGGGATTGGAGCAGCACTGAGTGGGTGAAGGGCTCTGGTTCCAATTAGGGCAATGCCAAAGCCTGAGCAGCTGCTCTCACTGCACCTTGGAGAGGGCAACAGGCCCACCTGTTTTCTCCTTTGCAGCCATCTCTAGGGAAGATACATCTGAGGGTCATTTGTACCTTCATCTTCTAAGGCTGGTCGGAGGCTGTCTAGGAGGAGTCAAGCAGGGGGACTTGCTCGTGCCCTTGTGAGTCAGTAAATGGAGATATGGGATCAGTGCAGAGCACTCAGCACAGTGATGTTCCATGACTGCTCTGCAAGATGACCCCACACATCTTCCTGATGCCGTGTATGGGTGCTCTGCTGGATGCTTGTCCATCAAATTACTACCAGCAAGAAAACTGTGCAGAACCTGGTCCAATGGAGGGGCTTGGGGCTCTTTTTGACATCAAGGCTCTTATAACTTGTTCAAACATTTGTACTCCTTCACAAAAGGAGAACTGCAGCAAAATTACTGCCTTGGAAATATTTATTTTGTGGCAGTGCTTGACAAGGATACTTCTGCAAGAATTCCCTGTCAAAGAGAAGCAACCACCAGATGTCATTGCAGGATAAATTGTTTCTAGAAAATTGCTGTTCAGAGAGTGCAAAGAAATCTGCTGTTATTTCACTGCTTCTCCAACATGCCCATGCAGGGCATCTTTAGGGCCCAACATCTTTCACTTATAATCAGAGGAGCTGGGGAGCTTGGATCAAAGCTGTAGGCTAGATTTTTCAGTAAGATGAATTTAAGGCAGCAAGTCAGGCACTGTACTTCAAATCATAGTATTGCTGAATCACAAAATCATTAAGGTTGGAGAAGATCTCTAAGGCCACCAAGTTCAAACCCAACCCATGACCAATGACCACATCCCTCAGTTCCACATACATAATTAAAAAACACAAGTAGGGAGCTCCTGTGCTTTTAAGAGGTCTTTCTGCTGGCTTTGCTAGAGCTGGTCCTGCTCCAAATGTGCAGGTGAATTACTGACCACCAGAGGTCTCTTCCAGACAACATTTCTCTGCTTTGGCTTTTTCTCAATCGGTTTGCTTTTGTCCATGGAAAGAAACGGAGAAGATAGGAATGTATATATTTGTGTACATATATACTCATGTGTGTATATATATGTATATACATGTATATGTGTGTGGATATTTTGGCAGAAAAGGAGAATTTTGGTATTTAGGTTTTTATGCATGGTGTTTTGGATTCTTTTGCAGGTTACTGCAAAGCTGCCCACATTTTGAGTGTTGCAGAACACATTGTTTTAGCTCCCAGCTCTCCACCATGTCTGAAACAGGACTGTGGCCATCTCTGAATCACATTCTCAGTGTGTGCAGAGTTCAGTGGAGCTATGCTGACATAAGCAGAGCATCTCTTGAACTCCAAGTCAAGACCTAACCGTGTCATCTTGATGTGTGCTGGTTCCTTTTATCAGGAGGCAACATGTCCTATACAAATGGATGGTCCCCTTGCAGCTCATCACATCTACCACAGAGCTAGGATGAAGGAGTGGACTCTTCTGCCATTTCACAGATGGTAACTTCCCATGGCATCCATGGAATAAAAATATATCCTCTCCATTGGAGCAGCTTTGGATCTAGCCTGACCTTAGGACATTTGTATTTGCATGCCCAAGTTGGAATCAGCTTAGAAATAACATTGTGGTAAATGAATAATACATCTGAGATATAATTACACGCATTTGAAGAAAATTAAAGTTGTAAAATTAAATGTAACAAAATTAGGAAAGGTGGGCCTAAATGAGGCTTTTTGGATCATACTGATATGTATCATCCTTAATTGCATGATCACACACTGTTTCTTCCACTGTCTCATCAGCTCACAGGATGGATGATGTTCACTTAGTAAGCGGCTGTTCCAGATTTTGTTTCCTCTCCGTTTTTCAGCATGCTGCCCTGTGTGTTACTTATTGCAATGCATTACAGATATTTTCTGGAGATGAGGATATATTTTTTTGTTTGTTTAGGCTCATACAGGGAAATGACACATTTAAATGGAGCAACCCTCCCTTTCTTCCCTTTCCCCATCTAAAAGTGAATTATCTAAAAATATAAGTACAGTTCCATGAGACTGCACTCCCTCATGTCTCCTGATATTGTTCCAATATTTCTTTGTCTGTATATACATCTCTATCTGTACCTTGTTTCCTTGCCCAGGCTGTAAATGGCTTGGGATAAAGCATCCTTCTTCTCTCAGCTTGCCAAAATCAAGCAATCATACAGCAACATTTGGTGCTTATAGTTTTCTCTACTAATGTGTATTTTGTCTCCCTTCTTCAGGACATTATTGAGACTTTCCAGAAAGCTTAGAGGAGCTCAGAGTTCTCAGCGGGACATTATGGTGACAGATGACATAGCAAACTCTGAGTCTGATCAGCTTTAATGGAGTACCGGTGTGGTCCAGCAGGCATGGAGCACCCACATCAGTCCTGCATCAAGTGGAATTTCTCCAAGGGCTCCATGGCAGAGTTCAAAACCCACAGTCTTACAGGCTGGAATTGCTTCCATCTTTTTCTGTCTCTGATTTCTGCAATCATCACATTTACCTAATGGATCACCTGAACCAGAAAAGAGAAAACAGCAATGGCAACAAAAATCCTCATTACCCACAATAAACCCCTGTCCTCCTGTGTGTACAGAGGGAACAGAGGTAACAGTTAGCCAGGCTGTGTCCCAGGGCTCCCTGCTGTAGAGAAACATCTACATAAAGTTGCTCTTGCAAACTAATTGCCTTTGCTGACTCATTCACAGAATCATGCAGGCCACAGACTGTAATTATCGTGTCATAATTATCACTTCAACAGCACAAAGAGTGCACTCTTATCTGATATGATAAAATAGTTCAATTAATTTTAAACAGAAGAAAACACTAGTACATCCTTAGAGCCGGGCCAAGAAGACAAAGCAAGCTGTCAGCACTAGATTATTGATTTCATGTTCTCTCCTGGCTTTATTAATTTTCGTTCATGCATTGTAGTTACCATTTTTTATGCACTTAGGAGATTTTAATTTGGCATAGTATAGATGAAAAAGAGGAACATCGGATATAAATTCAGGAGAGAGACTGCAATCACATAAAGAGAGGTAAAGTATGGTGTAGCAGAAATGCTAAGTCACGGCCTACACCAATGATTGAGCACCTGATGGGAAAGCAGGGCCAACCCAGGGGAGCTCAGGTGCATGCAATGTACCTGAGTGACCAGAAGGGGTAAAGCCAGGATCCACCCCTTCCCAGACCTCATTTAAGTGTTGGCAGTGGAGGCAACCTGAGGTTGTTTAAAGGTAAGTAGTTTTTCTTTGTTTCTGTGTCTATGGCTACTGTATTTAGGCTTGTTCTTATCTGCTGCAGCTTGCCATTGTACTACTCCACTGGAATTTCTGTATGTTCCATTATGTTATAGCGTTATGTATGGATAATATCTACAGGGGAGGTTTAAACAAGCAGGAATCTGGTCCCACTGAAGGAACAGGTTGCAGGGTGGAAAGAATTGCTTAGTGTTGTTGATAGCAGGGCTTCTGATTCTCCTTATGATCAAAATAGGTTGCTGTGAAACTAAAGCTTATATCTGAAGCAAGGCAATCCTACAACAGGGTAAAAGTATCCTTCAATGGTAATGCTTCCAGGTTTTTCAGCCAGATGGTTTTCAGAAGGTTTTTCCTTTGGGTTTGTTCCTGCTATTTGCTCCAGAGGTAATTGCTGCACAGCACATCATAGTGATTCCCTATGAATTTACCCCATCAGTCAGTAATTCTGTGCTTTTAAACAACATGGTGAGCCCAGGAATCTCTCAGGAAACCTACTGTGTGTGGTTGTGGTAAACTAATTCTTTTAGCATCTGAGAACTTTCCAATGAGTGCATTGTGTTGCCATGGTTGCAAGACATTTCACAATTCCAGAACTATCGCCTGTCAGCATTGCTCAAAAAAATAATAGAAAAGTCTGAAATAAATAGTTGAGAAAGAAATTGGGGTTAAAGTGTTAAGATTAGGGTTACATTTAGGGTCAGTGATTCTCTGATCTTCTAATGAGAGAGGCAGGAAAAGCCTTATAGGTGGGAAGTTGTATTTAATGAGCACAGCAGGCAGAAGATCCTGGTATATACCTGCAGTGCAGAGCCTGCAGCTCCAGGAGGGAAACATTGCACCCTGCTATGTATTAACAGGGGCTTTGTTAAAGCATGTGCCCACCATGTGAGGGAGTTAAGGTTTCTGCAAAACCCAAACATGAAGCTTTGTTCCTCTGCCGGGCTGTAAGGGCCCAAGGGTGTCTGAAAGGAGGGTGCCCTGGAGGTTTTCAAGAAGAAGGTAGATGTGGCACTTGGGAAGCTGTTGGACGAGATGATCTCAGAGGTCTTTTCCAACTTCAATGATTTTATGAGAGGGTTCTTTGCGGGGTAGTTAGGAGATCATAGTTGTGCAACTCAAGGAAATTTCTGTGGTGCCTACACCCGTCAGAGGGCTTTCAGCAGAGCATAGCCAAATAATATGAGAATTGAGGGTAAAGTAGAGCTGGTCACAAAAGTAAAATTAAGTCCTGCCCTGAGTTTGCGGTGTCTCTTCTTAATATCTCTGAAGTTGAGCCTAAACCACTTAGATGCCTGTGGCAGGCTCTGCTAATCAGGGTCTCAGCAGGGCCTGGAACAAGCCCCAGGAACTCTAGCATTTCCTTCAGAGTATAATGAACTTCAGAGTGGCTTGTTGTCCTCCAGCATTCTTAGTTTTCACCTTAATGCCTCATAATCTTTATTGTGTTTATCCTCATAGCATACCTTACATGGGCATTCTTTCAGTGACTGTAGAGAGGCTGTGCAGCAGTTAGGTTGTTCAGATACCCTGTTATGCATTTAAAATTTTCTTTGAACAATTCAGGTCTGAATGACCCAGATGAGCAAACCTGAACTTCTGTAATATGGAGACTTTGAATTTCTCAAAGCTCCAGCAGTTTATTATCTCCATCCTACAGGGATAGCTAGAAATCTGGTTCAAAAACATACAAGCAAGTTTTACACTTCTCTTTGAAATCTGAACTAAACTTTGGGATGAAACAGTCAATAAAATACAAAACATTTAGTTGAGATACCCATCCCAGCTCTTTCTGCTGATGGAGAATCGTGTTGTGCAATACTACACACACTGGCAGTAATTCCTCATCATTCTTCCCGAGGGGGAAGCTGACAAACAGCAAGGCCAAGAGCTGCCTTCAGCTATAACACAAGCATGTGGTTTGAGACTGCATGGATGCTTGCCAGACAAACAGCCAAAGGCGCTGAGATTCAATGTGGCTGATTCTTCAGATCATAAGAGTTCTGGATTGCCAGGAAGGTAAAAATAGCCCTGTACTTTTTAGCTTGTACTGTGAATTCTCCAAATTTAGATTAGAAGGCAATATCTGGTAAGATTCAGGAAAACAAACGACTCCAAAAGCAACTTAGGGCTTCTGTCTAACCTTTGGCCTCCTCAACAGCCAGGCTTTGCATCCAGTATGTGGCTGTGTGTTGCAGAACTTGTAATCCTTGTAATACAAGATCTGAAAAACTGAACTCTGCCTTCTGTCAACTGAATTATTTTTTTTTACAGTGTATTCTGTGTTAAAGAACGGAGGTTGTATGATGTGACATAGCATAGTAGGACAGAAAGTAGCTTTTGTAAGAAAGCAGAGCCAGTAGGGTTTGCCTTTCTCCAGGTTGATGTCAAGCAGTTATCAACAAATAAACCTATCAAATCTCTGTACACGGCATGAAGAGGAAATTACTGAGTTTTACCTCCTTTGTCCTGCTGGAGAGTCAGATAGGGGCTACGAAGAGTCAGGAGGGCTCTAGAGTGTCAGACAGCCTGACTGTGGAGCTATTTGCTTTTGCAAAGTTTCTAGGAAGATGTGAGAAGACCCAAGCAGATTAGAGTCCTTTCTGGTGCTCTCCACAGCACACCACTTCCCACTCCTCTGTATAGTACAGCACCTCTTGGACCACTGAGCTTCCCCTACTGCCATGCAATGTGTGTGTGCTGTGGACACACACTCACCAGTGAGTATTGCTGTGGGAAATCACAATGTGGGAAGATCGATGCCACAGGATGTTTCATACCAGTTCACTTCTGCAAGCTGCTTGCTCCAAGGGTGCGAGGAAGGGTGGCCTCCATGAAGCTGCTCCTAAATTCAGTCTCATTAAAGCAGGTAGAAGGGAGACCTCATTACTGGATCTGCCAGAAGATAATCTACTAGGGGACAGATCTGGTGCTCAGTACTAAACTGAGCAGTTTAATGGACTCTTGGCTGTTGACAACCACTAGTTATGACTGAACCATAGCAGGGACCAAACACAAAAAATGTTCTGGAATAAAGCGTAAGGATCTGGTTCAACAACATAATTCAATGTTCATTGTAACTGTTGCAGTGTCAGGGGTTGGTTCATGGTGGTTTGAGATAATGCACTTGTTCAACCACATGGAATTAGCTTGGGGTGCCATTGTACCCAGGAAATCAGGGAATTCAGTTCAGTAGCTGGCTCAGTGGATGAAATTCAGTGTTAGCTGAGAATCCGTATTCATGAGAGAAAGTAAACAATAGTGACTTCTTCTCTTTTTCTCCTTCTGGTCCGTGCCATACTGAGTGCATTGTTCATTTTCTCCTCATAGGTGTTGCACACTGTGAGTTACATGATCATTTCATACCCAGAAGGTGGGTGACTCTTCATGCACATTGTGATTACTGAGACTACCTGCTCCTTAAAGAGCAAATGACATCAACATTTAGCAGAAAAACATAAATCACACCACAGTTTGCTCTAATTCTAGGGACCTAGTCAATACTCAGTAGTGCAAGCAGAGTTGATATATCATTTCTCTCTAAATGTAAGAGTCCACCCAATCAATTACTTTTCAGCACGTTGCTTCCTAAGAGTGAACATCACTTAATTAATATAGTAAGTGCACTTTCAAAGCAATTTATATATTCATGGAAAAAAATGACATTTTTCTGAAAGCAAGGATCTAAAATGCATTTATGTATTTATGCATGCCTCACTGACATAAAAAGTGCTTAGCATACTCGATGCTAATAGCGAAGCTTGCGCTGACTACACTGATGTATATATTTTTGACACATGCACAAGTCAGGTAGTGCATTTGCATACCAAGCAGGGAGTTTGAGCTGCAGCTTTCTGGGGCAGAAAGTGCTTTTAATTGGGTGTGATGCATAGAACAGGCAGGCTGACAGTGCTAATCGAAAGTTAACGAGCAGGAAGGATTTGTTCTTTGAAAGCTGAAATTTCCAAGTAACCGTTTGTACTTAATCCAGTTTGAGCTAAGAAGGTTTTCAGCTGGACTTTGTTGACCTCTTCAAAAGATTGTCAGACATGTTTTTGCTCTCCCGGCAAGACAGCCGTAGTTCTGGCCTCGTCAGGGACACAGGCAGAGGAAACATACAGCACAAAAGCAAAGTGGAAAAGTTGTTTCATCCCATTTCTCTAAGCCGACATGTTTTAATGGGTGACTGCCAGCTGCATGCCAGTGCCTCTCTGCGTATTGTTTGGGATTTGCTGCCTTCAGCATAAAGTGAACAGTAATGGAAGCTTTCAGTGTGTTTGAAGATTAATTTCACGTAATCGCAACAAAGCTGAAGTCAACAAGCTGAATTTAATTACTACCCTGACAGCTGGGAGGCAATTAATGCCCTTAAACTTTTGAGATCTCCCTTGCTTGTATTTTTCCCCTTGCCTTATTCCTACTAATTAGAAGCATGCTTCAGGGTATGGCTGACCATGGTGTTAAATTAGCACCTTGTCATCAGAACCACAAAAACTCCCAGTTAGACATCAGTTCTTTCACCAGATCAAAAATCAAGGCCATCTCTGAATGCTATGAGCTGCAGAGTTCTGCTAACCTGTCTGCCTTACGGTATCAGCTCCCACCATATTCATCCTCTGGGGCATGTAACTAAAGGAGTATCCCATTTTGACTGCAGCAGGGATTCTTTTTATCATTTTAAGACCCTTCAGATTTCTGGATTGAGTAATAAAGGGCAAGAAAAGCTTTGCAAAAGGGAATTAATGTGCCAGCAATTTAGATAAGCATTTAAAGAACTTCTGGTACACTTAGTGTAACCCATCTGAAAGGAGGGGGGCTGCATATCTGCAGGGACAGCAAGCACAGAAGTGTTCCCAGTTGTAATGGTATCATTAAGAGTGAGCTGTACACCATGTGCAGCATCAAGACTGTTGTGCTTTACTCCAAAACTAAAACAGATCTTCTGATTCAGCAGAGGAATTTCATCTCTAGGTAAAATCCTAATGTTTAGGTTAACTGTGAATCTGGAAAAAAAAGTCATTTTCACATTTTCAGTGATTACTATGAATCTTTTGGTATTTTCAGCATTACAAACATTGAATTCCTTATTTTAACTTATTGGCATTTATTGGACTGAAGTAAATGTCTTTAATTTGTCTGTATTTTCCTATTGCAGCATGTTCCCTAGCTCACTTAATCTGTCTATCTGCTGATGAGCAAATCACCACATTGCTGCCACAGAGGAGTCCACTATGTACATCTGTATTTACACCCAGTGCACTCCATTACAGAGCCCAGAGAGGACCCTGAAGCAACTCTGGACAAAAAGCATTCCCCACAACAGTATAAGGTAATGCAGTTTATCAATTTTTGAAGAGGTTAACAGGAACAGGGATAGCAACTCGACTGAGCTGTGGGTGCCCAGTTCACTGCAGGGGAGTTGGACCAGTTGGCCTTTAAGCATCCCTTCAAGCAGTTCGATGAGTGTCACAGGTAGGCTACTTCAGCCACACACAGTATTTTGCTTTTAATTTTCTTCCATGGAATGAAAGTAGTTCCCCACACAATTACATCTGTGAAACCACTGGATAATGGAAAAAATCATATTTGTAAGGATTCAGATCAGGATAAATCTAGCTTTTTTTTTTTTTTTTTTTTGAAAACTATCTTCATCATACCAGCAAGGCACTGGTGTGACTGCTGGGGTCCATGTGCTCCTTCTTGATTGCAAAGCTTTGTTGCTGGCAATCCCTTCCATTTCTGTGCGTGTTCAGCCTGGCTACTGCCAGCAGTACAGAATCTGGAAAGCAAACTCTGCCCAATAGTTTTGTTTTATGTCTACATTTCGGTGAATGCTGGCAAGTAATGATCTGTTGGTAAATTAACGCTGTACATGGCAATTGACTGTGGTAATTAAGTTATAGAGTCGTCTTTATGGTTTATTAGTATAATAATAAACCACAGTCAGCGTGTAATAATGGCACACAGTTAAATTAAAGACTTGCTGATGCCTTATAAACCATACTGAGAAACATTCTTGCAGCAATTTGTAATAGTTTTCCCCACGTGCAGGCTTAGCTTTGTATTCTGTGGATACAGGTCTGTCAATATATTTTTCCTATTACTCTTGCATTACCAACAAAGCAGGTCAGATAGCAGAAAAACAAATTGACTGGAACATTTACTTCAAGTTGAACTAATTTTTAAGCACTCTGAGTGAAAAATAAGCCTTGGCTCCTTCAGAATGCATCTATTTATTCTGCTATTACGAAACATAACACTAGAGTTGTTCGTCACTTTTCTCTCAGACAGAGCCACCAGCTGAATATTACAGTGTTTCTTAACACTTGGCAACTTGAATTGTCTATGCAGCGTTTTAAAAAATGAATGGAGGCTAAATCTGTCCTCCCAAGTCAACCAGGCAAAGCACAGTGCTGTGACCAGCTTTCACAACCAGCTTCCCTCAAACTTCCTACTTCATATGTGTCACTGAGGCCCTCCTTGTACAGAGAGAGGCCTGGCCTGATTCCTATCTCCTTTCCCACTACCTGATCCTAAAATTGGTGAGGTGTTCATGCAGAATCTGAGCTCTGTACCATGCACCTACTGAGCCCAAACCATCCAGTGAAGCCTGGTGCCAAAGTACTCTCAGTTCTACTTTATAGCCTCTCCTGAAAAATAGGAGCATTGTTTCCCTCCTTCTGCAGGAGTAGCAAGAGCCCTTTTTTATTCAGCATTGCAATAAAGGATTCATGCTGTGAGTGATCAGGCTCTGAGCAGAGCCACTAATGGCAGCTGTACGCCGAATTTAACAGACAAAAATATCTGGAACTCTCCAGACTTCTGCCTGTAGGATGCCAATGCCTAGGGAAGCTTTTATCATCTAGAAAAACTTTTATTTTATTTTTCCCTTCTAGCTCCCAGTGTACCCAGTTGGCCGCTAGAGGACATCCCAGACCTCACCAAGTGCCCATCCCATACACAAAGCCACACTGATAATACTCGTCCGTCATCTAACATTAGACCTAATTGTTTTTAGGTGAGCTGAACTTTTTTCTTTTCCTGTCTGATAGAGTGAATATAGTTCCTTCCTATTCTTTATCTGTCTTGTTTACTTAAACTGGAAGTTCATTAGGCTATGGCTATCTCTGGTGGGAGGCCTGACTGTAGGCTGAGCTATTATCCACGTGACTGAGACAGGATTTTCTCTTAGATAAAATACTGACATGATGCTGCTGTCAGAGTGTGCAGTGCACTGCCCCAAGGGGAGCAAAGAGTCTTATACAGAAGAAACCTCTTAAGTCAGTGGCAGTGATTTTTTGCTGAACTAAACAAAATGGTCTCTTTGTGCTGCTGTGGACATACTGATGGGGACCTGAAGGGATATCTGGGTTTGCATTGATGGAAGCTGTGATTCAAAGAGCACTTGAGAAGCTGTGGAGTGTATTATTTTCCCTTTATAAAAGCTAGACTACAAACAAGAACAAGGTGACCTCTGCCTTCTTATTAAAGTCATCAGAGGAAGTGGTCAACCCCTAAGAGTGTCATAACTTTGGGGATATGTACAAAGTTTTCTGTAGTCATTGCAGAGAGGCTCAGTCATAGCTCTGAGGAGATCTCAGAACTTTTCTCTGTTGACTGCTATGGGACATTCATCTTCCTAAACCAATGTTCCAGATACTGTGCAGTAGATCTATTTTGCTGCCAACTCTCCTTTCATTTTCATCCCTTAGAAAAGCTTAATTGACATACGTGTTCCTTGCAGCAAAAGCTTTCTTCCTTGTGAGCACTTTTATAACATTACCCTCTTTAAGACTGCTCCCATTAAGGAGCTTACCATCTTCTTCAGGTCTCTAGGCTAACAGCCTTCAAACTGACAGCATTTTCCAGCCACCTCTGACACTTTCACTTCCCTGAGTTGCCAAATTCCCCTCTCTGCTTTTCATACAAGAAGCTTCTTGAGCAATATAAAGAACACCTGACAGATTCTGCTGAAGCTGAATATGTGCACAGGGGAGTAAAGAAGTCAGTGGGGAAGTGGCAAGCAAGCAGCTGTGTCCTGATGCTGTGAGACTGTCTGGTTTAATTTTCATTTGGCTGCTTATAGATGGTCACTTCTGTGCCCGGCTTCAAAATGCTAATTCAGAGCTTCTCATTAATTAATGAGCTTTGCCCAGTGGGAATCTGCTTACTGTGGGATGTCTGTGCCTAAGATGAGCAGCTTCTCTAGAAGTCAAATATTCTCAGCAGGAGGTGCTCAGCAAACTCAAAAGTGTGCACGTGCATTACATTAATATGTAATAAATACACCTATTAATGCCAGGGTTTAAAGATGGGCTCATAAATGCTGACTGGACTCAAAGAACTGTAACAACTCCTAATGAGCAATTATGAATGGCTTTCTTTTTTTTTTGTTTCGTTTTGGAAAATGTCTATCTAGTGATGATGTGCATTAAAGGCTTGCAGGAACAAATGGAGTAGCTCATATTGCATCTCCCCTCTACCAGCTTCCTGGCAATGATTTTCTTGTATCCATTTCACTAAGGGCTTTTTGTGGCTTGTCCCTGGCCTCAATGACTAATGGAACAGTATTTCAGAGGGCTATTAGTCACCACTAGATAGCAATATTTTCCCTTCATTTGCAGCATGGGAAGAATTTCAGCTGCATTATATTATAGTTTGCATCATTTTCTCATGTCAAGAGGTAACCCAAACTCTTTCACTTTCTTTCCATAGAAACCACTGTCGCACCCTCTCTGACCTTTATAAAAACAAGAGGCTACCAATGCTACTCTCTCTTCATTTCAGAAGAACACTACCATCCTCTGCTCAGTGATGGCCAAGTGATCTGAGTGTGAAGGGCCAGCAATCAGCCACTGTGGTATTTAGGTATGGGGCAATGACACATTCTTTTTGCTTCCCAGAGGATGTTTTCCCAGCTCTTCATAGGAGTTGGGAATCACTGACTGTATCAGCAGTTTGCAATCTGGCAGCAAAACTCATCAACTGGACTTTCATAAAGCTTCATCTCAGAAGCATTACACAGGCTAATTTTGCAGTGAGAGATATTCAGATATCTATGTACAGGAGAGGTGAAGCTGGTCGGTGCCTAACCAACTTTTAAACAAGAAAGAACAAAGAGCTTGGAAGTCACTTTTCATCTCCAGGCAACGGAGATTCCCATAATGGCAGCCAGGCTCAGCTCCGGCTGTAAATCACTTCTTGATTACCATATCCAGTGAGAGCTTTTCTACTTGGGTTACTGATGATGATAAAGTAGGTTGTTAACAATGAGCCAGGACAAAGCAAGTGATCTTAATAGTTGAAATGTTATCCTCTCTAAAGAAGTAATAATAATAATACCGTATTATCGAGCCTTTCTAGTCTGAAGGCATCTGTCTGCCTAAGACTGATAGGGCAGAGTGCACTTGAATTTCTTCTGCAGGAAGGAAATGATAAAGCTTTATAATTGCTCTCTTTTTTTTCCCCTCTTTGTTCCTTGAACATGCCAATAACTTGTCTCTTTTCTTTTTTGCTTTTTAAAAAACAAAACAAAAAAAAAAACAAACCCAAAAAACCCTTGCTCTGCATGGGGACTCTGTGCTGCACAATACTGCCCTGTTACTAGAGATTGACTGGCTAGCTTAACATAAATGGAGGGTGATCACAAGTGCACACAGATATTTTCTTATCAGAAATAATAAGAAAAACAGTCTTAGCAAAGGAAAATCTTTATATTCCTGCTTTGTGTTTCCTTTGTGATGTACTAACGGATGTGGTTTGGTGGGGAAGTATTGGTGGTAGGTGGATGGTTGGGCTGTGGATGATCTTGGAGATCTTTTCCTGCCTTGGTGATTCTATGATTCTATCCATTTTCTTGTGAGAAATCCACGTCAGAAAGTCCAGAAGGTGTTGTGTTCCTACTGAACACCGAACAGTGATGTGCCCATTCATGAAAAAAGCACCAGAAGCGTTTCCTTTCCTTTTCAAAGGTCCAGAAAAGATGTAGCCTCCTTAGGCTTTGGTAGGCTCCCTGATTATTCAGCATGTCAGAAATAATGCAGAAAACAGTGGTAAATATTACTTATGCATATGGGTTACCTAATAGCTCCTGAAATAGCACAACAGGTTTTCTTAACCCTTAGACCTGAAATTGCACTACAAGATTTGACAACCCCATGCTCTGCAGCACAGCAACACTGATGCTAATACCTTACTCAGACACAGATTTTGGATGACTCAGGAGATGGAACACATCTAATCTCCAGGTAATCAGATTTAGATCCCAATGGCTCCTAGGTCAGGCAGCAACACAAAATGTTGCTCTAATTGTGTTGATTTGAAGGGACAACCTGCTTATCAAGCTTTATGCCTGCCTACAGTATGTTTATTGATATTTTTATTTTTAATGTGGCATCATCTATTGCTTTGTACACACATGCCTACAAGTATCAGAAACATGACTGAACTGTTCATGTGAGACCACAGTTAAAATGCTCATTGGGCTGCACCCAAAAAGATGTTGCTTGGATCTTTATATAAAAAAAAGGCAAGGCTGATGTTAATATATGCATCTACTTATCCAGCAAATAATTTGATCTACTTTAGAACTAAGTACTGCCTCCATTGTCAGATAGAGTGAATTCTGCTTAATCAACTCCTACTGCTTAATGAGTAGGGTGTTTAGCATACAAGCATAGAATCTGATGTGCAGTATGTCCAGTGTTAGTGGAAGACATGACTTAGTGGAACTTCTCTCTACTTCTCTCCCTTTTCCAAAATGTGAAGTTTCCTGTATGCTAAGCATAATGTCCAAGCTACTATTAATTAGCTTACTATTATAGTCTTTATGGGATTGCTGGATTGCCAAACTTACTAATATAGGAATAGACCAGCCCTAGAACACGATCATACTTGATTGGAAAATGTGTTTTGCCCCCTCCGTGATAACAACTGAAGAACCTTCATATCTACTCCAGTCAGAGGTCACTGAGTATCAGGATTTGTACAAATGCTCCTCTCTCTTCTCCAGATCTCTCCTTTTCTTCAAACAAATACTTCATAGGAAATGCTGGTAAATAAAAAATCAGCCATGCTTGCTGGAGTTGCTGCATGTTGCCCACTGCACAGAATTGTCCTTTTGTTAATTATCATAAACATATTAATCATCACCTGCGTAGTTAAGTGATAGTTATGTGATGATTCTTCCAAGTCATCAGTTCATACTCCGGATAGGGGTGGCAGAATGGTTAGGTGACACAGAAACAAATGAATGGATGTACCACACACAGAAGGCTCTGAGAACTTTCATGGACCCTAACAGAGTTTTTGAAGCTGTAGCCCAAGCTGACTGTTTGTGTGAAGGTTATCCTGGATTACTTTTTGGTTTAGTTTGTACTGGTAGTGCCACATTCCTCACTGTTGCTCTTAAACCAAGTGAGATTCTTGTGATCTTTGTATGCCTCTTGTGATTCCAGTACGTCCCAAGACTTTAACTTTGGTTGTTGGGCTTTTTACAATAGAAGCTTTTTAAAACCTCATTTTTTCCCTCAAGTACTGACTAAATACAGTGCTGTTTCTAAAGCCTGGAGGCAGATGTTTGCATCTGAGGAAAGGCTCTCAAAATGAGTTTGACAGCTGCACTTCTTCTGGAAGAAGTCAGTCATGCAAAGTTATTCCTGCTCATGGATTCTTACCTTCTAAGACCAAAGCAGAATTTACTTTAAACTCAGATCCCCTTTCCTGCTAGGCTTGTGTCACTGCTTCTCCCACATGCCAGCCTTTTTGGAACTGCTTTTAGATTCCTTTAACTAAAGTGCATACTGTAAAGCTGTGTTATTGTTACTCTTCATTTCCCCCTCCTACATACATGAAATCCTAACACGCAATCAAGCAGCCAACCCCAGGACCACTATGCTTAATGCTTTCCTAGTGTGTATCATTAGGAAGTATAAATGCCAGACTGCTATCTAGGTGCCTTATACAGTAAGTACATCTGTCCCTGGAGACAAATTATACCAATGCCCCATTAGCAGAAGAGATTGCACAGCTAGGACTCATGAGGGGAAACTTTGGCCAACACCAGCAAAATGTTCTGCACTACTTGACATACCAAACTGCTTTTATTCTAAATCAGTATTGAAAAACCTCCCATGCAGTGAACTACTCAATACTTCATTTATCTCTTGCGTCTTGAAAAGGTATAGAACTGAGTTAACTATGCCAAGGTTTTCAGTACAGGAGGTTAATATAAACCCAACACGTTTCTTCCAAATCCTATTGTGCTCAACAACTAGAAATAACAGCTTGTCTCCTTCCTGTACAGTAGAAGCAAGGAAATAGTAGGGCCTTTAGAAGGAGAACCTGAATGCAAGCCAGTCATCTTCCTTCTGGCTCCTGCTGGCTCTCGTCTCCAATTACAAAGAAATAATTCACAATCTAAGCTATTTCTACACCATTTCGAACTGGGTACTGAAGTATCAAAAGTTATTGTTAGCCTGTCGTGCTCAAGAGAAGGAAAATAAGGAGGAGATAATAGGAAGACAGAAATGACCCAGATCAGTGAAACGTTCTTTATGGTTTATCACAAAGGAGTTTCCCAAGAGACCTTCATGTCATGCCCCATGCACACATATGCACACACAGCACAACTGAGAAAGATAATGAGGGAGGAAAAACTGCAGTTTGCAGCAGCATGAGCACTGGTTTCTTTCATGACGTTTATTCCCGTGAAAACATTTTCCCTTTATATCTCAATGTGCATGGCCATAGTTTCTCCTCTAGATGACACTGTGTCTGCTCAGAATCCAGAGCTGGAATACCATCAGCCTTTCTGTACTGGAAAAGTCATGTGGAAGAAAACTGCACCAGCACCTGCACAGACTATTCCTGTCCCCTGTGATTTCTGTACCATTCAGAGTGGCCTGCTTAAGCCACTGAATTTCAATATCTCAGCAGTAGCTAGGGTTATGTATGTGCAACTCATGGTGTGAGCAAAGTTGTAGGAAGGCTTTGTGTGGCTATATGTGTAAATATACCCAGTTCCACCTTGCTTGTCTGTCTCTCTTTACAAACATCACATGGCCAAAGGGTTCAAGGCAGTCTGTTCACCAATGGGTAAAATTCAGTGCAGGAGTGGGCTAATGGCACTGGAAAGCTAAAAGAGTAAAGCAGACTGAATCTAGACACTGCAACAAACCCAATACTTAGATTTCAAGCTGCCTGCATGCACTCACTGGATCCCTTCAAGGGAGAGAGATTTCACTGGGGAGGAAGATTTTGTAAATTAGATACACACCCGAACTACCCCAGTTTCCGCAAGGTACTCCCTCTTTATCATGAAGTAATTTGTATCAGTTAAGATTTGTGACAGTTCAAATGTATAAATAGTACAAACAGATTAATTAGCAACAAAGCAGGAAATGAATGCAGATGGTTCTATGGGAATGAACAGAAATACTTTTAGTCTGTACCTGGAAAGTTGACAGCAGGACTCAGAAGCTCATAACTATAAGAAAATAAAGATTAAATTTTCTTCCTGTTTCACTTAACTTCAGGGTAAAATTTTACACCTTTTTCCAGATAAGATGGCTCCAAAAGATCAAGTCAGAATCTGGATAACAGGCACCTAACATGAAGACGTCAAGATTTGGGGATACTTTCCTGCTGATATCATTGATCACCCATTGATTGGGAATGATAAGACAAAGAAGATAGACCATTGGGCTAACATGGGCAGGGAATGAGGGGTTAATATGTCTCCAAGCTCCAAGTGCAATTATTGTCTTCAGGAATCTAGAGAGGCTCCTCTAGAAGTAGGGTGGAGGTGAACTCTGCAGAAGGTTCCTTCATGACTCATCTCCCCCCCAGTGAAAAGAAAGGCACAGCTCAAAATTGATCCCTCCTTTCTTCTTTGTTTGCTCAGAAGATGGAGAAGTGAGATTTCGTAGCTTACTCTGATCGTGGGCTGCCAGTTCCACATTGCAGTGTCAAAAGACCAACATCAGCCCGTCTTTACAAACTGACTCTCAGTTTTGCTCTGTGTAATGAATAAACAAACCTTCCTCTGTAAGATTGAATTAATTTGGATTTATTTGCCTAGGTATAGACATTGCAGATGTTTTAATTTTGGCAGTTTGTACTGTCAAAGCAGCTTGGCTGGCTTAGCCTTCAATTTCTGTTCATGCAGGCAGAATTCAGAGTGGCTGTTGCAGGTTTTTTGACCATGGGAAGGACAAATCCTACTGAATATCATCAGAGGAAAAGAAGTTAAATGAAGTTTAACTGAAGTACATGGAGTGGTTGCCATAGCAAAAGTGATGGAAGCCTCTTTGCTTTAGCTGTTGAGAGCAAGGCTGACAAATGCATGTGATACTATATTCTCAGGAACATTTCCGCAGCTCCGTTGAGATGAATGTGTCCTCTAATTTCCATTTTCCTGACCAAGAATTGAATTGAGAGAGTAAGGAAAAGCTGGGGATGAAAATGTCCCTTCCGATAAGGGATACCAATCTTCCAGAGCTCAGGGGAAGAGGCTGTGGATTCAAGGGGAGCAGACAAGGGACTCCTCCCTCCAGCTGAGTTCTGAGTGCAGTGACCCCAAGAAATGCTCTTTATTTTGGCCTCAGTATCCTATTGCTTGCCAATAGATGTGTTGACCCAACCTCTCAGAAAATCCGCCCTCATTTTCTTGCCTCGGTGAGCACAGAGATCCCAGGAGTGAACGTTGTTGATAATTTACAGTTCTCCATTGAATTTTGAATTTGTTCCATCAGGTCTCACTCCTTTCTGATGCATTTCTTCTGGCATTAGCTGATATTCCAGGGAGGACTTTGGTCCCTCGTTTGTTTATATGCCATGAGGCTAAAAAGATAAGGGCAAAGAAAAAAAAAATATTTCCTTTGCTTTCAATATTCCTTCACTTCCTCAAGGATGTTGTTTTCTTATATCACACCCCATGAAGACTCTGTTTTGTGAGTGACTAATATCTTGTCCTCTGTCCTCTCATCATCCACCCCCACGACTGCTCCTGCCTGCATCCCAGTGCTGTACTATCCTCACATCCGTGGATGGGTGTGCTACAGCTTCTACAGATCAGCAATAATTGGAAAAAACAAAGCTGTGGTTTTGCCTGGGTGAGTCCCTGCTTGGGGAGAGCATGCTGCAGATGATGCAGAGGGATAAAAAAAATGATTCTTAAATCACAGCACACCGGCTACAGTTACCAATATCACACAATGCTTTTGCAAATCATTTACTTTTCATCTTATAAGCTGCTATTCATTTTACGTTACCTCTATTTCTAATAAATACTACAGTGTATTGCTGTGCATAAACACAGATTGTTTCTTCCTTCCCTTGCTACAGCTGGTTTTCAGGGCTAGTATGTTCTGGGCTCCCAGTGAGGATCTCATGATGACACTTTCAATGAATGATATATTTTTGAGGAAAACAAGTTGCTCAACTGTGTGGAGCCAGGTCTCTTGTAAAGCCCTCTCTTTGCTTCTGTCAGTCTTTGCCTCTTAGCAGCATATAATTTGCCCTATAATCAATTTTAGCCTATAAGATCTGCATCTGAGCTCCTGTTCTGTTTCACCGTATCTCCACAGAACACTAGGAACCAAGAGGTGGGCTTGAGTTCTCTTCTTTCAAAGCCTTTCTTTTGCCTCCACTGATTTTTCTCTTGCCGTGTTAATTCTGTTACTACAGCAACCTTGTGTTTCTTGATTTGGCTAAGTTGACATGTTAACATGGAGACACACACAAGGCCTCTCTAATCGGCACTTATGTGGTCTAAAACATTTAGCTCATCTGCTCAGAAGACTTATTAAAATGTTCAACCCATCTGCTGTGGGAGGCTCAAGTGAAACTAGAGCCAATATTTTCTCACTTGGTTTCCTGTCATGCAGCCTGACCAAAGCCTCTCATCTCAGCAATGCACAGCAATGGTGTGCCTCTGCCATAAGGCAGAACCCTTCCTTCCATGTGGTCTTTGGACACTTTTAAAAGGATGTCAGACCAGTCTTCTGCAGTGACTGCTGTACAAAATGCTCTGCTGACATTTGCCTTTTGGAGTGCTAAATGCTAGAAAAGTAAGTTGAGTGCAACAATAGAAATTCAGGGGAACATCTTTCAGAATGTTTCTTTCACCTTCAGATGCTTGAAAGCAGACGTTTGCACCAGCAGTTTTCCACAGAGTTGACACAAGGAATGGGGCCAGTCCCCAGACCACAATGTCTCAAAGGAACTATTTACTCAGGTTGGCAAGATAGTGCTTCGTTGTCCTGCTGCTTAGCACCTAATGGTCTGGAGATGCATGTCACTTGCTTGGTTTCCTTTTGATCTGCTTTGTTGCTCTTGTAGATCCCAGAGGAAACATCACAATTTCTTTAATTCCCTCTGCATCCTCTGATACCATTCAGCCTGCCTGTAACTGATCTATTTTATGTTACCTAGGTCTGCATCTTTCCTGAGGGAGCTGGAAGCAGCGGTGATTTTGCAAGACGTATAGCCCTATCAACTGCCTGGTTGTAGCCATATCCATATCTATGAGAAGCCATATGTGTATATATAATAGCTCATTCACAAAAGCATTCTTCTTCAGCTTACTATGAGTAGTGGACTAATAACAAAATGTGAAGCTTTCTGTTATCTTCACTCAGCAGTTCTTCAGTCCTTCTTGGCCATGACCATGGAATACATTAGGAAGTAGAAGATACTTACCCTACATCTTCTGTGCAGCACACTTGCCCTTGAAAGAGGAGTCGAAGAGGATGTATGGTGAAATTCGGCACATGGAAGATGGATGAGCGTAACTGACAAAGCTAACTTCAACACGAGGATGAACAGCAAACAAAAACACCATCAGCCAACTGTCTGCACAATCACTGCCAATTGACAGAGGCATCTCTGAAAGATTTAATCAAGCAAAGTTTTGCTTGCTCACTTCAACTAATGTAGCTGATGGGTGTTTGTAGTCAAATCCCCTTCATGATGATCCTGTTTAGAAACCAAGTTTCATGGAAGGAAAACCTGCTAAAGAGTCAGTTTGCTCTCCCATTACTGGTGGAATTTACTTCTTTAAGTAGCTCTCAGGATTACTGAGGTATTAAGGACAGTGCTGTGACATTGAATTGTATTTCTTCTGCAAGAGGATGTCAGTGCGTAGTTGTCCTCTGTGGAGACTGTGACAAGGAATCTATCAGTTTTGTCAGGGATTTTTTTTTTGTATGTGATGCTGTTTTACTTTAGTTTTATAATGAGTAAAGGAAAAAATTCTAGTGTCACTGTTTATATCGGGGATACTTAAGGTGTTTTAAAGAACTACGTACCCCTTTAAAATGCAGACCTCACAGTAGAGATAGGACTTCTACCTAGCGATGCTTTGATGCCTTAGATGCATTTGTTTATTTGTTTTAGAGGAGAGAAAAGAATGGTGTGTTCTACTGATACAGCTATTAACCGTCAAGATTGCCCAAAGGCATCAGCAGGTTCATTTAAAATGTAAATGAGTCTTTCCAACGTTCAGTGTTCAGATTCTACAGGCTGCTATTATGTGAAATTGGATGGGGCCTTCACACAGCACAGCTGAACAGTTACGTTGGCCTCCCTCTTCCACACAATTATGACCAATGTGAATGGCCACTCCTGTGGGCCTGGGAGCTTCTCTCCAGATTAGAAGAGTTGTGTTATTATAGGAGACAGGGACAATTAACTGAGACCCTGTGCTGTTACTGAATCATCTCCTTGGGAAATACCACTTAGCATTGCAAACAGCAAGTGGGCATTTATTCATGTCTTTCCTACACCAATTTGGGAACGACCATTCTCTTGAATTAACGCTTGGAGACTAGCAGCTAGGAAAAAGCATAAGCCACAAAATGCAGTTGGACTGAGAAAGGCTTTTTCTTTTTATTCTTAAGCACAGCGTGTCGTGAGCTTTAATGGAGTTGAATTCACCAGTGGGATCCCTCCCCAACAGCACCCTGGCAAAATTCTGGATAACAGCTGAAGGAATACTTTTGCCTCAGAGTGATTTTGCATTAGGGGCATGTTAAAAATGTACATTATCACTTCTGAGAGTTCTCTAATGTTTTTGATCCATAAAGGAAGCATTGGGGAGGCATGTCACCCACTTAATGGGTGAGTTGTGCAGGAGTGGATCATCCTGATCTCCCACAGAAGGGTGGTGGAAAATAGAGAGTTCCACTGAGCAAAGGATGTCAGGGTGTTGCCACTGGGATTTGCGTTGATGTGGAACAAAACATCGTACCATCATCACTGCTGGTTTGGAGATTTGTGGTGGCAGAACTACCTGCAAATGAGCAAGCAGCAAGTGAGCAGCAGCAGCAGCAGAAGGCTCTGAGTGGGAAAGTTTGTGGAAAGGAGACTAAAGGAACCAGAAAGAATAGCAGAGAACTTGTTTAACAAACCAATATGTAAAAATGCATTTTTGTGAGTTAGAAACAGCAATGTGCTTTTCATGATGATGATGATGATTAGCCCCATGCAGCTTTGCAAATGTATCTAGACTGGAAAATGCTCAGAGTTTCACAGAGCTTAATTGTGCGTGACTGTGCACACACACAAGGGATCTGCAAGCTAAAATCTTAGATGTGCTTAGCAGAGAAACTTTAACTGCACAGTTGTTGCAGAAATGCTAAGTCATGGCTTGAAGCAGTGATGGAGCACCTGGTGGGAGGGCAGGGCCAACCCAGGGGAGCTCAGGTGCATGCAATGTACCTGAGTGATCAGAAGGGCTGGAGCCAGGATCCACCCCTTCCCAGACCTCATTTAAGGGTTGGCAGTGGAGGCAAGGGGGTCTTGCTGGAGATCTCTGCCTACCTGAGGCCTTCCAAAGGTAAGCAGTTTTTCTTCCGTTGTTTTTGCGTTCCCCACTACTCTTTTTGGGCTTGTTCTTATTTCCTGTAGCAAATAAGTGCTGCTCCACTGTTATGGTGATACTATTGCATTACAACAGCAAGTAACATTTTTACTGTATTAACTCTGAATTGTTTATTTTTATTTTTTATTTTTATTTTTTGTGGATGTAATAACTGCTGCATTTTTCATAATTTGTTAAAACGCATTGCCCTGTTCAGGAGAAAAAAGGTTTCTTATCTAACAGCAACTTTCTGTTCTGTGTATGTAGATTTAAATGATTAATAACAAAAATGAGCCAAAGCTGTAGCACCAAATGAAATCTTAATTTCTATATCAGTCTTTCAATTACTACTGTGTATTATGGCATGTGTTCCAGCTATTGCATAGGATGTACATGTCCCTATTAAATGTAATCAATCACTTCTGAAACTTATTTCTGTGTATCTAGGATGGAACCGTAATCTGAATATAATTAAAATAAAGGATAAAAAGGACTAATATGATTTTTTTCCACTGATTTTGAACCTCTAAAAGGAGCTCACCATTCTCTTTTAAAAGCAATGCCAGTTATCTTAAATTATGTAGTGTTAATAGTTTCATTAATCATTTGTGCTTAAATTAAGAAGGAAAAAAAAAACACTTTGGGGATACATTCAAAGCTTGAAAAAATAAGGAAACAGAATAATGGGTAAGAAAAATTAATTTCCCTTTTAATGAGAGATTTCAAGGGAGGGAGAGAGAGAAGGGTTTTTGCACTTCCAGTTTATGTGGATCTTGAGCTGAGTTAGGTGCATTGCTGTTTGCAAGCTCTGCTTCTTATGTGGGGTGAAGTCATCTTGACAATCAGTAGCATGCTGTAAATTGTTACTGGATCTCCACCTCCAACCATGCAATGTTATAATGATTTATTGTTACTGAAGCTTTTTGCATAAGGGTCAGAATAATCTATGCATTTGATGCAGATACATTAGGTTCATTTAAAAAAAAATAAATACATGTGATGCTGGCAGTGCCTGAAGCTAAGCTGATCTTATCTCACAACATTAGATTTGGAATTGCAAAACCATCCCTGGCAATGCTTTATGTCTCTGCTTTGCTGAATAGTGGAACAAAACTGAAGAAAAATGATAGGAGTGAAGCTGATGGCAAAAGAATGGAGAGGATGCGTTACACACTTGCAAAAAATGTTTGCCACAGCAGGGCAAAATATGCTGAATTACACTTGAAATCCACACAAAACTTCTGCTACTCCACATTTCTATTATAAGCCCAGCTCTTGTTGAATTTCTTATCCTGAATTTTGCAGTGATCTTAGGTAGGCGTCTAGACAGTTCAGCTCTTTGTGCTGATGGGTTTGTGGAAACTGCCTTCCTCTATAGCTCGGTTTTCTGCACTTAGGGTGTGCAGAAAGTGCACCAGACACCACAGTGACTTGAGCCCTTTAGCCATGCAAAGGGTTATTGGCCTTGCCCAGGTACGGAGGTGTCAAATGGGGATTTCCTCTGATCAGGGAAATGAAGGGGAAGCTTACATTGTAGGCACATTGGTGTCTTCCATTTCTTTCAGTGTGGGATGTTATGTTGATCCAATAAATGATTTTTTTTTATTTATTTTGAGAGGCAATTAAGTCATAATTGCTTGAAGTATCTTTCCCTGACTTTGGACAAGTCCATCTTTTTTGCTGATGTTTGTGGCTGAAGTCATCATATATAATGCACTGTATGCTTGCAATGCCTAAAGGCAAGCTCTGCACACCCTATTGCATAACCTCCCTCATTTCTCAGAGCTTGCAGGGCAAGCCTGGCAGCCTCCTTTCTCCTGTCAGTGCAGTTCCTGCCTCCCCTGCGTGCCCTGAGAGGTGCCATGGGGAATGATCTGCACAGAGCAGAGGGAACAAATCTAGGAGGTGTTGCAGCCTTGCCTGTGCTTCCATGAAATAAAACCTACAGCATGGCTGGCTGCTTTATAGCAAGGTATCTTTCAGTGCATTCTCCTCACGGTGTGGCTGACATTTGATTTTTATTAACAAAACAGAAACTCATGCAGAATTAACACAGGAGAAAGATTAGATTACTGAGTGAACATGACTGGGTGATAAGAGCACAGGTCTGGGAAACTGGGAGCTGGGCTCTGCTGTGCTGTATGGATGGGAACAGATGATTCCTCTCCATGTCTGCTTTCTGGTTTATATTGCCAATAATTTTAACAGCCCCTCTGTAAAGAATGTGATGATATTTCTACATTAGGAAAAGGCATTGAGATCTTGAGATGAGCAAGGCAGAGCACTAATGATATACAGAACCGAACTGCTTGTATTTCTCTACAGTAAGTAGATTCCTTTAAGGCTTAAATTATCACCCTGCGTTTTATACTCCCAGAAAGTTCTAGGTCAGTGCATACAAGAACGCATTGTAGAAACACGGCTGGCTTTGCCATTGGGATGGGGAATCAGCAGATGGCGCTAATAGAAACCGTGCTCAAATGTTCCTTTTTTAGGCAATTAAAGCTTGAAAAAAGGTTTATTTGTGAAATTGTGACTCAGTTCCTTTGGTAAGAAGTATTTGCATCAGCCAAACTTGTTCAATGGTTGAATAGAATAATTCCTCTAATCCAGGGCTAGTGTTCAGGGTCTGCATGTGCACCAGCCAGAGGAAAAACAACGTTGTGTAATGAATTGCTTGCAATAGCTTTTACTGTTCCTGTTAGCTTCATTTCAGTTTTAATCAATATTTGTTTGGATTTGTTAGGCTGCGTGGACAAGTCCTGTGGTCTGTTCTCAGTTCATATCAAAGCACAATGGTTATTAAAGCGAATAAGAAATTTGCCCAAGTGGGAATCGTGAAATATACTGAAGATTTAGTGATCTCAATTTATCACGCTTCTTCACTGCTCTACAAACAGATTGACTTCCCCTTGCAACCCTTCCTGCAGAGAAGTTTGCTCATTTTGGAAGCTGGAGAAGTTCATTTTCAAGTAGGTTAAGCCAAAAGGTGCCAAAAATGCATTTTTCCCTCAGTCTATTATTGTATCTCTCACTGTAAGTGAGAAGTAGCTTCACCAAGGAATTGATTTCTTGCAAAAGAAGCTGAAGCCATGGCTGGAAGATGACTTTTATAACAGATGCAGCCCTTCAGCAGGGATTCTCAGCTTCTTTCACTGCTGGATAGAAGCAGGTCTTGAGTTCAATCCTTCAATTTAAATATTTCATTAAGGGCAGGCTTGTTTCCTACTGTCCTCTTAGGGCTCCAGCTTTCAATTTCTAACTTATCCAAAATCCATCTTCTTTTTATTTTTAAAAGAGCTCTTGTATTGTTTTCCATTTCACCTATCAACTCCCAGAGACAAACAATACTGTAAACCCTGATAACTAATCTGGAGGTTATTTTAGAACTGAGTACTCAAGCTGCAGTTACAGCTCTCTAGGAAAAGGAAAAATTAAAACCTCTTCTGGATAGAAGTTTAGTTACATCTGGGATCCCCTTTATCTCTAAGGATTGAAAACATCCATACAAGGTACTTTGTGGTATGTAACACCTACATATATTAGATACCTAATTCTCATTCATCTGCTGCACTTTCCTATGATTCTATATAGCATACATAACTGTTTGAGTTGGAAGGAACCCTTAAAGGCTGTCTGGTCCAACTCCCCTCTGATGAGCAGGGACACCTAGAGCTCCATCAGGTGTGTATATATCATATATACACGGACTGATATCTCAGCAGATCAGGAAGTTTTACCTGAATTTTGATTTTATGTCCCACTTGGAGGTTTATGAAAAAAATATTTTGGTTCAAGACAGAACAAAGTGCAGTATGTTTTTTTTCTATTCAAGTCAAAAGGTTTTAATCTCTTTGAGTCACTCTGCATTTAAAAGGAAGCCAAAACATGATGCCAGCCAAAAAGAATATCCCAGCAATCTGCTGTGTTGTGCTCATCTTATTAATTTTTTCACAGGCTCTTTTAAAGGTCTAGTATTCATTTTGTTCTAGAATGGAGGCAAATGCTGAAATCTCCTTCCAAACCTTCTCCAACTCCCAAGTGATTGTGTTACCTACCTGTTTCCTTCGACTTGTTCCAGAAAAACTACTTCCCTCCCTTACATGTTCTGTTTTCCACACTTGGTTGACATTTTGCCCCAGGCCTGAGTTAAGTTTCCTATATGGACCAGAGGACATCTGTTACTATTACCTTGACCTCCTTCCTGTTAATTCACATCTGAAGAGTGCAGAAAAGTGCATTTCATGCTTTAGTCATTGCAATTCCATTTTGCTAGCAAAATAGTACTGGGCCATCCTTTTTCCCAAGAGAGCTTTTCCTTTGGTGTCTGTTATGCCTCGTTACACTGAGCAGCACACCTTATGCTAGAAAAATAACAAGCAGAAGAAACAGCAACAAAATGGGCAGTTTCAATGGACTGCAGTCACTGCAGTCTATTGAAACACAGTCATGAAAATGGCACAAATGTGGTTTTTTTTAATAATAGGTTTTGGTTTTACCTTGCCCTGCTCACTATTCATGTTTGCTTGGGAGCTTTAATATCACTATCATCTATTTGTTTAAAAAGTAGCAATGATGGAGAAAACTCCAGGCAATGATCAGTGTAAGCCTCAGTTGTCTATCAAAGACTGTTTTAGCCTCTGTGCAACAGTTCACACAAGTCAGGGTTAATGCACAGCTACAGGGCTGGGATTTCTGCATCAGGGTGATGCATCCAGTTTTCCAGTGGATTTTTTTGTCGAAAGGCTTGAAGTCTGAAAAACAAAACTGATCCATGTAGAAATTTGGATAGAATTCTATTTTATGCCCTTTGATTTGTGAAAGTGATCCAGCACTCCTGCAGTATTGAGAAAGCTCTACTCAGTAAAATGTGGAGGTGTAGTGCTGGACTTCATTCCTTCCTCCTGGAAGAAAGGGACAAGCTCTTCCCATGAATGAGCAGAGAAAAGCAGCTCTCAAGCTGCTGTTGTAGAAACTCAGAGGAAGGGCAGGTTTTTCTGGTTCCAGTAAAAACAGAAAAGTGAATGGAAAGCCACCTGGAAATCCAAACCTGTCTGTCTAAGCCTGCAAGCACTCAGTAACCTAGAAACTGAAAGTGGTCCTTGCTCAGTTACAGCCATGTCTCTGCTCAACATGTAAGCATGTATGTGAGTGTTGAAAGACAGGAGGCACAAACATTAATAATAATTAAAAAACCCACAAATTTATTTTTCTTTTTTTGCCATTTGATCTTTTTCCAACTTAGCATAAAGCTGGTAAAATGAGTGCTTTGTCAGCTTTCTAAGAGTGATTAGCTGAGGAGGTTGGTACCCACAGAGCGTGTGTGAGGCTCTGGGAGCTGTTGTTCACCTGGTGGTTTGATCATCAGCATTTCCAGAATTACAGGCTCTATTCCAGGACAGTTTTTCCATGAGACATGGCTGAGTACTGGGGTCAGCTACGTGCAGCAGCCTGTGTCCAGACCATCTGCAGGGATTCAGGAGGAATTCAGTAGAATGTCATTGGTTAAAGCCCATCAAACAGGTCTCTCCATTATTTTTTTTTTATGAAATTGTTTTTCTGAAAAAACCCTGAGCACGTTTATCTTGCCCCCTGCTATACCCAGCATATATACCTGCCTTCTCCCTCCCCCACTGACTCCATTTGTTTTTGGGTTCTGTGCCCTTTCCCCTTAAAAACTGGTTGCCTGGGAATTGTCAAGTCTCTAGAATCTGACCTGTCCCCCCCACCCCCAGTCAATAATCACATTAGTACATCTGTGTGACAGAAATAATAGCTTTTGTCTACAAAAGCTGCAGAGTCCTGTTGCCAGGCAACTCAGTCCTGAGGCAACAAAACAGAGAGGAGTGGGTGTGTGGGAGGACCAAGCCCGAGTGCAAGAGCTGCTGCTTGTGCTGCTGGTAGCTATAATTGGGGAAAGCTTGGAATATAGTGTTTCCACTGGAGATTTGGGATAACAGAGCTTGCCAGGCTCAGATACTTTCAATTAGGTGGCTACAGGCTACAGTGGTTGGTTCATCTTGTTTTGCTCTGATATTATGGGAAGGCTGTGGGGATGCTGTAGATGACAGAGGTGCAGATGGGGTGTCTTGTACCAGCGATGCTATGCCTGCTCCTGTAGGAAGATAAATGCAGTCACTCTTTCCAGATGTGTGGCAGAGCACAGCCTTAGTGTGCCTCGGTGGTCCATGCTCCTCAGGGGCCAGGTTCTGTTCATCTCTCGTTGTCAGGGAATGTAGCTGCTCTACCATGATTTGTGTGCCATTTTAGCACTGTATGTGGCAATCATCATGTTGTTTAAAATCTCACCTGATACCTAAGCCTTGATTTATCAAATATGACCCCCTTCATCCCAGAGGGAGAGTCATCCTTAAACTAATAAAAGCTGTTGAAATAAATGGGATGTGAATTTCAATCATCTTTTCCCAGTTGAAAGAGAGGAAGGCTGCAGTATGAAAAACCTTAGAGGGGGATGTTCTTTTGGATGCAAAGTAACACTAAGGGACAACAAGGAAGACTGGAAAATTCAAAGTGAGAAATAGATTTATTTCAAGGTCTGATCCACTGTATTCTGTCACCATAAATGTTCTGGCCCACCTCAGGTACAGTGACCCAAATGACCTGAAACTAATAGTTTAAAAATGTTTCTAAATAAATGCCTTAGCATGTTACTACTGCACAACAGTCAGGCACAAAGGAGTCTCTGTGTTTACACAGATATTCATCAACCAAGGGCTACAGGAAAAAAGTTGAGAGCTTCCTTGAATAAATTATTCAGTGGTTGTTATTCAACCTTCTCCACTTACATGTAAGTCACTGTATCCAACTGGGTAAAGAACCATCTTCATAACGTCTTGTACTATAAAGCATCTTTGATACTTTCCACAGAGACATTTGTAGCATATGTAGGATGGCATAAGTATGTTACCCCACCTCAGAAAGCTTTTACTTGCACATGAATGCTTTTTTCCACTGATGCTGTATGGTTGAATGGCTGAATGTACCATTTTCTGGCTTCTGGCTTTCCTACCAGTTATCCCCTGTGCTATGGATGTATTTAAGGTTATTTCTTGTTCTACGCTCCACATACCAATAGAGGGGTAATTGCGCTGGGCTCAGCTGTACCTGGAGAAATTAAACCCTGTTTAAAGCAAGTACCACACTAGATTGGTGTCTTGGACAGCACGGTTACAACTAGCCATAAATCTGTTGGCTTTCCAGTAGATTTTGGTTTATGGTCTGATACATTGGCAAGAAAGTAGGTCGTATTCTTTTAAGGATAGCAACACTTCAAGGGGTTTAGGGCATGGGTGTTGAGAACTCTAGTCTGTAAAAGATGTCCCAAGACACCAGTATCTGCCCAGACCACCTCAACATCTCAATGCTTGAAAAAGAGGAGATGGAAAGGAAGCTAAAGTTAGGGGTCGGGGTAACATCTTGGCAGAGAATCTTTGAAGTACTACAAAGTCTTTAAAAAATATTTAACAGAACAGCTCTATTCTGTATCAGCCACTGTTTGCTCTTTCATAAGTCTGGAAAGAAGTATATGCACACAGATAGCATAAATGTGCACTCAGTTGAAATCACATGCCTCTAGGTCTCGTTATAATAGTGCTGTAGTTATTTGTTAGCTTGAAATGCTTCTCCATGGCAATAGGGGACTTTACTGCTGTATTTAATTTAATCTTTCAATGAATATATTCCCTTGAATATAGTGTATTTTGTTTGACAGTTCTTAGACGCTTGGATGAATCTAAACATTGAAGAACAGGAGTACACACATTATTTTTCTGCAGGTTCATTTAGCAATCCAAGCTAACAGCTGGATTATTAATAATGATCTCAATAAGATACTTTTCTAAGGGTCGATGTGCATTTGAAGTCTGAAAAAGAAAAATATAATATTTGCTACTCAGCTTCCCTCTGGGACAGCACTTTAAAATTACTCAGATCTCCCTCTAGGAAAGGCTATGTATTTTCTCATGGTTGTTCTTACATTGAGCAGAAGGACAAAGGAACTGTGAGGGAGAAATGTGAAAGTGATGCTGCTAACTTTCTTAATGCATGCTTTGCAAAGGCACAGGGCTATTGTTATGCCAAAACCTTGGCAGCAAAACAACAAAGCTTCCCAACCTCTTGGCTGCATTCCTTTAAAAACAACAGCAGCTCTTCAGTATCTTGCAAATATAACAATTGTTGATCTAGATGTACCTAAATTATCATTATGTATTAGCTCTATAGCTACTCTACCAGTGATAGCCAGGTTGCAGAAGCATAGAATCATAGAATGGCCTGGGTTGAGAAGGACCTCAAAGATCATCTGAGTTTCACCCTCCCTACAATGGGTGGGGTCACCAACCAGTAGACCAGGCTGCCCAGAGCCACATCTGCCCTTGTCTTGAATGCCTCCAGGGATGGGGCATCCACAACCTCTCTGGGTAACTTGTTCCAGTGTATCGCCACCCTCTGAGTGAAAGCAAATCCTTCCTAAAAAAACTTTTCCTGTTGGTAGAAGTTATTATTGGGCTATTTTTCTCATCCCTGCAGATCATAGGAGCTCTGCAGTGAACTGAAGTCTATAGTGCTGTGCCCCTGATATCAGACAATGTTTTTTTTATCCTTGCATGCTTGTTCAGACATGTAAAAATGGCACCAGAAGCTCCCACTGAAAATGCTGCAGGAAATGGGCAGCACATTTGAAATCTCCTGGTCTGGATGAGTTGAGAGAAGAAAGGTTTTCCCACACATGTCAATACACACAGAGCTCTCTTTGCCTCTGTCTCTCCCACACTAATATTCTTTCAAACCCGCATTCATGTCAACAAGGGAAGGAATGGTTTGCACACGCAGCCTTCTCCAATGAGCATCATCCTTTGTTAATTAGCAAAGCTTCTCTTCCCCCCCACTTTTATTCAACAGCCTTGTCGGGAGGGTTTGCACCTGTCCTCGCACACTCAACTGCTTTTTTTTATTTTTGCTGAAGACTTTTCCTTTTCAGTACAGGATGTGACAAGCAGAGAGTTTCATTCAGCATTGGCTTGGCAAAAATAATTCCTCTCTAAAACAAAGCTACTAGCAAAGCAGAGAGAAAGCAAAACAGAGCAAGGGAAAGGGAAATAGTGTGCCTGCAGGGAAAGTAGCTTGAGGAGAAGTGTAGGAGGAATACTGATTCTAGACTTGCAGCAGCTCTGTTTTTTATTAAGATAATAATAAAGAATAATAAGGTGTAATTAGGGCATAAAATCACACAAAATTGCGGAGTTCTTGTCTGCACTAGGAGGGAAAGAAACAAGAGGGCTGAACTGCTCCTCCTGAGGTGAGCATGGAGATATATTTCTCCAGACTCACCTAAAGGATGCTGTCAGTTAGACATGGATATTAGAATTTGAGGATCTTTGGTTTGTTTGTTCTCTTTATAAAGGCCCAGTTGGAGAAGTTGAGTGTGTACCAACCAGTACAAAGACATGCCCACTTGGGTGCTGAAAAACAAGGATGTGCTGCTTCCAGAGTCTCTGTGATAAGCCTTCATGGTGAAATGTTTTCTTGTTTTCTGCCTTTATGCTAAGGATGGAGAGCTCTTTTGTTCTTCCATGGTTATGGGTCCTTCTCCTTGCATTATTCTAGGAGCACGTGCTCAATGCTGTATGTGCCCTCGGCTGCCAACACATCACAAGAGCAAACTCCTGTGTTTAAAGAGGGAGGGACACAGTTCATACGCTCTTCTTGGGGGATGAGAACTATTCGTGATTAACAGTGGTTGGTACTGGACTAGTACTGAGCTTCCCTGAGAATCATACAGTGCAGGCCTGCTCTGATCTCATTCAGGTACTGAACAACCAATTGTCAGCAAATTGGATTTATTCCTCGCTGTTTCTTATCCTCTGTTGAGAATTACTTTCACTTTAATTTTCTACACAGTTTTCTTAAATGAGGACATCAGTCTTCCTGAAAGAAAATCTTTGATTCCAAGTTCACAGTTTCAGTTTCTAGCAAGTGAATAGCTATTCTTCTGCTCAGAAGAGATTGTTTTCAGAGTCCTTTAGGACTTTTTACATCCAAAAAGCATACTTCTCCCATATACTAAAAAACTGTCTACCTGAAGAAACCACCAGGTAATCCCTTCCCTTGGGATGTGGTTGGAAACCCAACACAATTAGAAACCATGATGTTCCAGAGATTTCAATGGTTCTGAGTTTTGTGCACAAAATTACTGCAAAGCCTGTATGATTTAGATTATCAGCTTAGGACAGTGTGCACACCAAAGCAACAACTCCTCAGCAGAATCCCTTTTCTTAGCCTTGGACTGAAGGGTACTGGTGGCAATGTGGGAGCGTGCTGCCACACGTGGATGTGAGCCTCCTCACACGGGGAGCTCTGCATTGCCTAGAAGTGGGGAAGTAATATTTGAACTCCGCTGCTTTGCTTTGTTATAGAGGAAAATTATAACATGTAAGATAGCAATGATTCCTTAAGCAAGCTCAGAAAGCTGAATAATGCATTTCTGTAAATCAATGTTTTATCTATTATAATGAACGAACTGTTTTGGGATAGATGTGTTTGTGATGTAAGATGCTCTGGGAAATGATGCAGTGGAAGCTCATATTTTCTATAATTTAAAAAGCTGAAAAGTTTCTTAGAACTTCATCTGGTTATTAGTAACGTAATCTCAGGTAAGTAACCAAATATTTTGTGATGGCATTTATATAGAGAAGCAAGTGAAAAGCAATGGAATATTTGGTCTCAATGATTGACTTAGCTTGCATTCATATTTCCAGGAATTGATACAAAAGCACCAGGTGAGAAAGGAGCATGAAATGTCATTGCTAAACAATTTACTTAAATCAGAAACATCTTTTTTACCTGCCAGATTGTTGCCAAGTTTAAACTGCTGTCTGTGTTTTGAGGCAGTTTCAAACTTGATTGTACTCTTAGGTCTTAAAATCTTCAAACTGAAACTTTTACAACATCCATTTAACAGCAGTTGCGTGATTATTGACTGCTGAATTTGGAAGTTTCAGAAGTCCTCGTGAGCCTCAAATCTCTTGTGTGTATGGATGTGTTCAGCAAAGGACCCTACCAAGGGACATTTGCAGAAAACAAACTTTCATTGTCACTTTACAGAGGATAAACGAAGGAAGAGTGATTAAATGCTTTCTAGTGAGAGCAAATCTTTTTCAGAACCAACACTGAACTCCTATTATTTGATCCCTCTTCAGCACCTGAGCCACAAGATAATTCTGCTCCAGTACTGACATGAATCACAGAACTGTAGGGGTTGGAAAGGACCTCTAGAGATCATCTAGTCCAACCCCCAGGTGAAATAATCATAAATGGGACCATGACAAAACTGCAAAGTTTTCGTGCTTCTAAGATCACATGGAAGTGAATGTGGTGTCTTCCCTTTGGTATCCTCTCTTTTTTCCCTGTTCTGGAAGTGTATAAGGATTAATGAGTTAATCATTTCTGAAGTTTAAGTGAGGGCTGAACTTGTAATCAATAGGCAACCAATGCAATGCAAGGATGTTTGCCTGGCTGCCTGCCTCCCCCTCTGAGCTTAATTAGCAATTATCTCTGCTGGGTGACCTCTGGATCCTACACAGTTTAGCTGAAGGATAAATATATCCAAGTGGTAATTTCACCTTTTCCCTCCATCATTTGGTATTATTCAATCCGTTTATTAAATTCCCAGTCTCTCTAGAGCTTGCAGGATGGGAAGATTTTTAGTTAAACCTGCAATTGCTATAATGAGAAAATATAATGTAGTTATAATTGCAAAAGAGGAGCTATTTCCTTATCTTCTCCTATCTCTTTCTGCATAACCATCTTTTTCTACTTCCTCTCAAACTGAAAAGTGAAGGTTTTTCTAGTAGAAGCCAGCAACAAGAATCTGTCATGACTTCAGTAATCCAATTCATCACGGCTTTGCAAAGGCGTATCTCTGCTTCTGTGTCCTACTGTTGTGTTAACAGATGATCCCATTCACAGTGGAAGGCAGGGGGCATAGATGCAAAACATTGTGTTTTAGTATATGTAAGCACTGCATATTTGTTTCACTCAAAATCTTGTTTCCCCAGCCCTCTCTGAAGTAAAAAGAAGAGCCTATCAGTAGCTGAAAGTGTATGACTAGATGATCAGCCTTAGTTTGAGATTGAAAAGTCTAGAAACAGCCATAAAACACTGAACATTTATAAAACATAAAGACTACCTCTAATATTTGTGTAATTATCTGGAAGCATTATTATAAACACACTAAAAGGAAACAAAAAAGTGTTCCCACGACCTAGGCAGATTCTGTTGGCCAGCTGTTTTTACAGTAGAAGTAAACATAGACATCAGTTAAAGAGATTTAACAACCTGCACTTCAATCTTCAAAAACTTAGACTATTTCTATGATGGAAAATATGTCTTTAATAATTTTACCCACAGATAACTGTATAACTTTGTTAAGCTCAAACCAAAGGTCCCACCAAAAGAATTTAGCTGACAGCCTCAGCAAGATGCTAACTTGTCTAGTATCTAGATTCCTCTATTGCAGCTGAACTGTCTCTGCTGAAAAGATGTACGAAGTGTCAAAGACTTCTTCCAAGTTGGCTCATCTTGTCTTCTAAGAATTTGTTGCAACCCCTGGGTTGCAGATTTGACCTTCTCCTTGTTCTGTGGAGACCAGGTTTTCCTATGCATCTAGGGTGATGTTGAGGACACTGCATCATCAGAGTGGTTTAAAGAGATAAATAGCAGTAATAACACAGCTGTATAAAACTGTCAAAAGTACAATATTCCCACTGGGGAAGTGCATAACATACTGACCTTATGTAATACAACATTCCTTGGAGAAAGTCTCGAAATTATTCCTTGAGGTATCTTTCTGTTACAAATGCATGATGGATGTCCATGCATTAGTGGTGCCATCTCAAGCCAACAGAAGTGTTGGCACAGATGAAACATTCTGATGAAATGATTAAGTTCAGTTTTATATATTAAAAACTGTATTGACTGGAGAAACAGCTTCTCACTGGAACTCTCACCTGTACTGCATCTTTATTTGCATTCTTGAAATCAACAAAAAATAGAATAAAACAACGGGAAAGATAAGACTGATTTCAATACTCAGTCTCAGTGTAGGTGAGACCTTTTGGTGGCTGTAGATTCATTCACTTCTAGGTGTTTTCATCAGTTTCACTGTGAGTGTCTGTTGATGCACTCTTGAGGTCTCAATTACTCTACCCATAATAGACTGTTTGTGCAGGACCTGCCACAGCAGCTGCTGATCCATGTGTAGGTCTCCTAAGATAATAGATACAGATGAAGATGATTCCTTTTATTTTTTTTCCCTACAGACATGACATTTTAGGAGAAAGATATTCAAGCCTGCTAATTAGGAGTGGCTGTTGTTGATTCTTCATTTGCTTCAGAAATTACTGAAGCTCTAATGAAGAGCTTGTGAGGGACTGTTGAATTGCATGATTTCAGGAACTGAACCACAGAAAATTACACAGGTCAGAGTCAGGTATTTACCAGGTTCAAAGAGGGTATTTGCTACTAATTGTGATTTAACAAGAGCAAATAAAATACCCCGGAATAGTACAGATTGGTATCTGGAGCAATGATTGTAATGAGGCAAGAAAGCTAAATTCAATGTCATCAAGCAGGGCAGTATTTTCTGATTTCTGACTTACAAGGATCTGGTTGTACTTTGTTCTGATAGCACTGAAATTGTGGAAAAATGATGGAATATTTTCTGCTGCTGTAATTTTGCAATTAGATGTTGTATTGTCTTTACCTGGAGTAGGATGGGGATGATATAAATTTGGAGATAGTGTAATCTCACCCTTTTAAAATGTAGTAAGAGCTATTACATGCACAAAACATCAAAATATATTTGAACAATTAAACTTGGATTTATATAAAAGATTAAATACTTATTTGGTAAAATAAGCTATTGGCTCTGGTCTACTGATAATAAAGTATATGGTAAAGATAAATCTAAAGTTCAGTGAGTGTAAGAATGTTCTTGATCATAGTTCAGAAAAAAATGCTAAGCAGTTTGCTCTTTCATCATCGAATAGACTAGACATTGCATTGAAATTCAGCATCTGAGCTAGCTGGCTGATTCATTTGGTAAGCCAGGGGAGCAAAGCCTGACTCCAGGTCCCAATCCACAATGGAGGTTAACAGGAGTAGAGAATTACTGGAAACGTGTATATTTGTTGTAAAATAAGGGAAGGTTTTAATGTCTTGTGGATGCTTGGGAGCTCTGGGAACAGGAAATGGGAGGTAGGTTTGGAAGGAGGATGGAAAAATAAAACCAAGAAGGTGGTTCAGGTATCTTTCAGCTATTTTGAGGGTTGATGAAGCTCTGTGCTGTGCCACATTTCAGGCTGCCAACCCATGTTCTTTGACCACCTGTTGTTGCCATTGCTTCTTGCTCCTTATCACCTCCACATGGCCTATCGTCCAGTTCAGAGGATGCAAGTTGCACTGTCAGCTACTCAGTGAGTTGCATGAGCTGCTCAGTCTCTGGGGCTCCCATCTGCATTAGCTGACAGTAGTCCCATTTCACTCCAATGTTATTGTAGGTGAAAGCAGATATCACTTCTCTCCTTTGAATTCTGCTTTTGCAATGGTTATCTCAAAGTGAAAACACTAATGATAACAGCACAAACTTCCTCACCATCTAATGAAATGGCCTGTGTCCTTAAAGGCAGTAAGGATAGTTGGAACTTCCTCTCAATTATTTTTGCAGTCTATTAAATTATATATTTTGAGAAAGTGAAGTTTAGATATAAATAAAAGAAAAACCAGAGAGGATAAATGAAAATTGAGGCCTCTGCTCATCTCATCCAGCATTGTGGTTTATCCACCCCAGGAGATGTCCTCAGTAGCATGGCTTTATGACCATGAGAAAAAATAATGATGCACTGAGGAAACTTACAAATGCACAGCCCCATTGCATGCAAAACGGATCCCCCAAGTGATTTATCGTTACCATTTGCAAAGTAAATAGGGATAAGAGAAAAGGAATGGCTCTGTTTAATTTGGTGTCTTGACACAGCAAGGAGAAGCTATGACTGAAGGTGAAGAAAAAGAGTGAAGGCAGGAGAGAAGAAACAACTACTCTCCTCACAGATTATATATCACATCTGAGGACTGCACTTGCTCTACTAACTGATTGAAAGTGTGCTTTCGATGTATAATGATGTAAACATAAATCAAACAGAAATTTAGATACCCCTGCCTGAATCCTCTTTAGCTTGCTGCCATAGCTTTGAAAAATGTCCCTGTCTGTGTCTGATGCTCTGAGTGTGGATGGGATAGAACCCTGTTATACACAGTCCATTTCAAATGCTGCAGATCATATACATTATTTATGTAGCAGCCTATTGGAATGTATAGGTACTTGTCCATTTTAAGTGAGATACAGTCTCCAAGTTCTGGTTTTCAGCAATTTTTAAGGAAAATAAGGCAAAAGAACAAGGTGCAGTCCTAATTCTCCATCCCCCTCTACTCATTCAGTAGTGTATCCCCATATGTGACCAAGACACCTCTGGTCCCTTGTAATGAGTTGGCGCAGGAAAAAGATTGTAGTATGGCTCAGATAAGATTCCTGCTGATCCCTTCTACCTCCGCTTTCCACTGTGTGCTTGGCTGGGTAGCTGACTCATTAAATAAGGAGCAGAAAGCAGCAATTTACTGTTCTGAGCTTGTCCCCACCTTCTGACAAACACCTGTGCAAGTCACATCTTGCACCGTCTCCCACAGATGGCTTGCAGGCCAGCTCCCTTGTTTGCACAGTGCCAGGTTGACAACTCTATCATATACTAAATGAGATGACTGGAAAACCATATCTTTAGCTACGCTTTCCCATGGGTTCAAGAATCAAATTATGCATTTGTAGCTTTGAAAAGGAATACCAAAAAGCAAAGCAAATAATGCTGAAATAATCTGTCACTTTCTAATCAGTCATTTCACTGAGGAGGGCTGTATTTTAGCTTAAAAATGTTGAAAAGGGGCATAGCATGAATAAATACATACAGAGAAACAATTTATTCTAGTTTTTCCGTTCTCCTCACCATTTTTGTTTGCTGTTCATAGTCTACACAAATCAATTTAAGAGGAGCTTGGGGAATTGGAAAGGGTCATAGCCCATCTGTCTTTCATAATATTAATTGAATGGGTTGGATCTTGAGTTATAGCTCTGCTCATTGGGAGGGATGGAGAAGCTTTTTCCATTCTGCTTGGCTAAAGGAGCTCTGTTTTTTTCTACAGACCTCAGCTCTGCCCTGGTAGTATCCACAGTAAATAGGATATTCTCATGCCTTCTCTGACTCTGGTCAGCAATAAGTGCTTAGGGGAAGGTATGTGCTTATAGTTGGGTAAGGAGAGATGAGCTAATACATCCCTGGAGTATCACACTGGCAGACAGAAACAAGCCTTGCTTGTTAGAGAAGCCTGAATTTTTTGTCTCAGCATTTCCCATTTGGCCTCTTGAGAGAAATCTCAGCAGATAACTCACCAGTCACTAGCTCTGCTCTCCTCCATCACTCTGTCTGGAACTAGTACTAAATTCAAATGCCTATATGTTTAGATGATTCTCATGTAGCTTGCTGAAGAACAAACAATACAGTGAAAATCTTTGAAGTGCATTATGAAATCCAGAAGGCTGAGGTTTAAACAATGCATCTTTTTTCAGCTGCAGCCTCAGGAAATGTGGTCTTGCCCTGAAGTGATCAAAGTGGAAAAAAAAGAGTATGGGAACAAACTTCCATCCTAAAAATGAATTGCCACCCATAGCCTGAAAATTTGGTACAGTCTCCTTCCTCCTCCGTAAAAGGGAAATGTAACAGACTGATACATGATTGAGAGTTTTGTCTCTGCTTAGTAATGAATGTGATGCAGTTTTGAATGGTGAATCCCTTTAAATGTAATCAAGTGTATTAGGAATGTTGTAGGAAATCAGCATCTTGAAATGCATTGCAACACCACTGTTTAGCAAATGTGTTTCCAGGCTTTTCCTGCAGCATTGAGAATGTGAAGATGAGGATGGAGACTTCTTAGGACCTAGTAACTGAATCCTTAGTCCATGGCAGCTGGGGAGTTGATCCAGACCCAGGGAAGGCAGCAGGGAGGCAAGGAAGAAAGTATTGTCAAGAAATTGTTGGAATGATGACACTAATCCTGCTAATGTGGCTGCAGAGACATGCAGCCTATTTATGGTCTGGACTTCTTTGGCAGCTTCAGAGACAACTACTTATAAAAATGTTTCTCTTTTCTAGCAAACCCAGACGCTACCTTGGAAGAGGACAAGTAGCACCTAGTCCTTTACAAGCTCTGGGTTTAAAATCCCATGTCTTAATCGTGAATAAAGGCTGTAAACAACACTGGTCTTTTGAGACAGGTTCCTTCAGAATCCAAGAGCTGCTCTAACCTGGCTCCAAATTTTGGGAGGCAGAAGGTAGGAAGACAGTTTCATTCTCCAGGAAAATTCATGCAGAGATGTTTCTGTGATCTGCTAGAGCAGCACTACAGCAGAGCATCACTGTGCCTGACAAGGGAGCAGCGAGGGCAGTGACACCTGGATGGATGTCCAGAGAGCCTGGGGCTTTTCTGACCATGGAAATACATCAGGCATGGCTGAAAAAGGCCCTGAACTGTCCTTTTTTTCTGTCTGAAAAAGACCTAGTAACTTTAACAATAGATGCAACCTTTAATTTGGCCCTGTTTTGAGCCAGGTCTTGACCCAATGATCTGTAGGCATCTTGTGTCAAACTAAATTATTCTTTGATCCTATGAATCCAGGCAAGGTCAGCAGCAAAGCTACTTTATATTCCTGTACTTCTATTTTGCTCTCTGGCATTGGCTGGTCTATTTTGCTTCATACAGGATATTTCTCACTGCCCACCTCTATCACATCTGACATGATAAATATGACACCTTGACCAGACTCAAGGTGCTGCAGCAGCACTTATATTCCTATGAAAACCAAAGGAATTCCTCAGTTCAAACACCAATCTGAACTGATCTCATCAACATAATGAAACACAAGTATGTGCTCATTTTTTCCTTCTTTTATCATATGAAAAATATCCAGTAATCTGCTCTCATGCAAAAGGATAAAAAATTAATTGCCTCTGAGAACAGCATGGTGGTACCTACAGGAGCATGTTAGGTATGAAAAGGGCTCTGAGCACCTGATGGAGCTGTAGATGTCCCTGTTCATTGCAGTGGAGTTGGACCAGATGGCTTTGAGGGTCCCTTCCAACTGAGAAGAGACTGTGATTCTATGATGCACAGCATGAAGAGACAACTCACTTTCAGAGGAGGTAGCATGAGGAGCTCAGATGAGCTTTCTTGGAGCAGACTTGGCACATTTCACTAACTTGGTCACGGCTCCGGCACTCTCCCAAGTGTACATCTGTCACAGTCTTCTCATGCCAAGTAACACCTTACCCTGCATGTTTTCCTGCAACAAGAAAAAAAAAGAAACATGCCTTTAAATGGCTTTTTACTTTCTCCATGTTTCAAATAACACGAGGATAAATTAATAATAATAATAAAAAAGAAGAGATCCAGAGCCGGGTTGGCAAACATAATCACAAGGTATATTAAAAAGTTAAACATAGCCCAGTGCTTTGAAAACCAAGCACCATGGGAAGCCGAGGATGTGTTGTCCCTTGGCTTTATATCGCTTTTTAAAAGGAACGCTGTAATTGAGTAATCAGCTTGCTGGTTGTCATGGCAATTGCTGCTGGCTGCTGCAGGGAATCGGCCTCCGTGCTTTGTCTGCACTGTGCCAAGGGCTGCCACCCACTGCTGCTGCCTGGGGCTTGGCATCTAGGGGGATAAATATAGCACAGGGGGCCTATGGTCTGGAGCAGGACTTGAGTCAAAAGTCTGTGGTCAACTGGAAGCTTGGGGTGTATTGTTTGGTATTGAGCAGATGGTGGCTGTAGGGAGGTTTGGAGCTCATGCTAGTGGAGGGTGTGGGGGGTTAATTTCAGATTTAAGTGCAGCGTGCAAAGGGAAAAGTATGTGCAGGATCCATACTGGAAGAGCTGTTTGTCAGTGGCCTTTACCTGGTGATTAGTTCAGCTCCTGGGGATCAGCGTTTAAACTCCAGAGGAAGGGCGGCCCTGAGCAATAGGACACGTGCATGTGGTTGAAAGAAGGGAAATAGCTGAGATGTCTAAAATGCACAATGGTAAAAAAACTTCTTTCATTCGCTGTAGGACTTTACCTGCTGTTTCTCCTGGGAAATCCTCTCACTGGAAGTCTGAGAGAAGGTTTTTTTAGAGTGAAATGGCTCTTTCTTTTCTAGAAAGAGACTAAATCATGTGGTAAATGACAGATCTGATTCAAGTGAGAGTAACTCAAAATCTTCCATTTTGCTGGCTCCCTTCATTCCTAGCTGCTGTGTTTTCATCTCCTCTGATATTCCAGCTTCATTTTTCCATGCAAGAATCTCTTGAAGCTTTGGCCTGCAAACTGAACATCTCCTTGATAGGAAAATGGATAATTTGCCTTGATTGGAAAACTGATAATGCATTTATCCTGCTTGAGGCACAGTGATATTGTGGCTAGGATGTGTACAGCGAATCAAGGCAACAACCAAAGTCGTTTAAACATAGATTAGCAAATCCATAGTGGTAATTACAGAGCTACATCTCCACAGAAGCTTTCAAAAAATCAGCACGTTTGTATTAAAAGAACCAAGCACTTACTGCCTTTCATCCTAAAAAAAACAAGCTATGAGAGACCAACCTATGCTTCAGGATGTCTTTAAGATTTTCTTTTTTTCAGTTGTGTAACATCTTAAAGTTTTATAAATAAGGTCTAAAGAAAGTGATATAATAAGTTATTGACATCTCTTCGAAGCTCTAAAAGATTTCTCCCTAATATATCTGGTGGCATCTCAAATTAATATTGTTTCATTTGCTTGCTGTCTTCTGCCTAGCCGAAGCACGCCAACATCATTCTGTAAATTAGTTCTCATTACTTAGCTGCATTTACAACAGCTAGCAAAGACTGTATGCAGCACTGTTGCTTTGAAGAGTTTAAGTAAATATTATTTTTGTTGCTCCTCCATTTTAAGGGTAAAGTGATGTGTGTTTAAAAGCTATCTGAAATTCAGAGACACCTGGCAGCACAGCATAAGAGTGTGAATGTTAAGGCTGATCAAGTTTATATACACGATGATACTTGACATTGCCCTTTAAAAACTGGTCTATGCTTACTGCAAAACATGTTCTGCCATTTGTAATAAACATTTCTCTCATTACTTCTCTGCATTTAACTTACTTTGTTTTGCATTCTGTAATGTCCTTAGCAGAATATGCCATGCTTGCATCTATCTAACAAGTTGGAGCAGTGATAGCAATTTTAATTAATCACTGCGAGGTTCTATTTTGCATGAAGAAGGCTCAGCCTCTTTGACCCATTAATTAAATTGTGGAATTTACAGTTCCTTGAAAATGTTGAAGAAGCAAAGGATTAGACAGATCTGAGCTTTATTTGAAATGGAAATTGAGACACATTGGACTGCAGATAGCGAAGAGAGGAGTGACATGTTAAAAAAGGCTTCTAGTTCAACAGCCATCTACTAAGCCAAAACCAACTAGAGGGATGAATTTTCCGTGACAAAAATAATACAGCAGCAAGAGTCATCAGGTTAGATCTTCAGGGCTAAATCAGCCAAGTTCTTTTAAACCTTGCAGAAACTTCAACTTCTACAACAAGAATTTCGTTATCACTTTTTCTTTTGGTGAGTGAAACAATGTGAATTATTCCTCTTCGGTAAGGAATTAAATCTTAACGTGTTCGGGCAATGCCTTGGGGAAAGTTGAGTGATCAAAAAGACAGAGCAGAGAATTCAGGTCCCTCTCACCCCGCTGAGCTCCTGGCTCAGTGTGTCTGCAGGCGAGTCACTCGCATCCCTTGTGCTGCAAAGCAAACTGCAGAAGTGGGTGGAAGTACCAGCCAGGCGCTTATTGTAATTCAAAAGTCTTTCTGAGTGCTTTGGTAGGAAAAGTAAATATTTTATTGAAAAAGTAGTTGCTTATAATGTTAAATTCATTGATAAGGAGTCTCAGATTCCTTTAAATTCCTTCTGTTGCTTGCTAGCATAAGAATCAGTTCAGTAAAATCAGCAGGTATTTCTTCTGGGAGACTCTCATCGAACATAGTAGAGAACTGTATATATTTCTCTGTTCTGTCTTCTAAAATTGAATTCGTTAGAACAAGGATGTTCTGCAGATCCCTCTCCAACAAACAGCTGGACCTCCGAGTTTGGTAACACACAGAGCAACAGATGTACATGTTTAGAAGCACTGTTACTTGTTTACATTCACAAAGCATTAGACATCTCTGGAATAAACACACAGTAAAAGATGCTTCCTGTCCCAAAGACCTGCAGCCTTTGCTGCAGGAAAATGTCTCAAGTCTGAATTAAGTTAATGTAATTGGGTTCAGCTGGATGTGGGTTTATAACTTGTGCATGGCTGTGTGGGGAGCTGAAAAGGAGGACTGGGGGGGGATTTTGGATATCATGAAGAGTGCTATACACACAAGGTTTGTTGTGTGATTTTGGCTTTCTATTGATTTCCTGAATCTTCAGACCTACTCTAAAGAGAAATATGCTTGATTAAGTATGGCTATTTCTCACCAACAGAAATGGGCATTCAAATTGCAGGTGAGAGACTTCCCATCTAAAGAAGTAATTCACAAGTCGTGACCAATTATTAATGATCATTTAATCACTACCAGTATTTAATATTCATCTATTTGTTTTTCACCTCTCCTGCTTCTTGATTATATTTTTGTCCCATCCACAGGTATGTTCTCTCCTAATCTGACTCCTGCTATCCCCTATTCCCATCCTGTATGCTCAACAACTATTCTGGGGCGTGCATATTTCTCATTTAGGCCAGTGTCCAGACAGTTGAGACACAGTTCAGCTTTCTGCCAATTGGAGATTCAAGCTGTGTATGCATTGGGAAAATCGCTCAAGAAACTTGATTTGGTATATGGATTAAAAATAATTAGAGTGAAATTCTGTTCTGCGTGATTAGATATTTGTTCTCCTAAAACCACACATAAATAAGATTATATTCCTCTTCCCCAGACAGTGATGTTCCTAGAGTTTTTTTTGTTTTGTTTTGTTTTTTGTTTTTTCAGACTGTCATTATGCCTAGGACATGTCTTCGGCCTCCTTACCCTTGGCATGACAGTATTAACAATCTTACAAAAACATTTATCCCTATCTTAAGCCTTTTTGATGGTATTAAATCTTCTGCCATCCCACGTTTCCAAGCTGGCTGATGGATGTATGCAAATGCATAGTGCTAGGGAAAGACATTTTAATATACAGCACCAGTAAATTACTGAGATTATTACAAGATGAGAGAAGGCATGATAAACTGTTCTGTTGTTGACTATATATTCCCAGGATATAATGGTGATAGACAAGCAGACAGGCAAATAGATAGGTGTTTGGTATAGCTATCTATCTGAGAACCTCAAATATAAATAATGTTCTATGTTATCTATTTGCTTTGTCACTTCTCAAGCTGCATGAGCAGCTCCCTCTTTAAGCTTCCAAGATTTTTAATGTAAGTATATGAAGAAGTAAACCTTTCCATCTCTATTTGCCTCCTACAGATAGCTCCCAGCAGGGAGTGTGGCATGCAGGGGCAGGTACTTAATACCTGTGCATGGCTCTTTGCTGTGGCTGCGGCATTCTGCATTGCGACTGGGAAAAACAAAGTGCCCACATGTGCTGGAAAAGTGAGCCTACGGTTTGCAGGACTGCCAGCTCCGTGCTGCAGCTGCACGCAGGGCTTTGCTCCCGTGCCCCCAGGAATCGCCCTTTGCTGACCGCAGTTGCGTTGTAACGGGGAAAGTGGCAGCAGATGGCGCTCAGGAACGCACGGAACAGCTCCGGGTTCCTCGGGGAGAGCGGAGCAGTGCCCGGGATGCTGCGGCTCTACCGCAGCGGTGGGATGCGCAGCACCTCGGGTGCTGCTGACAGGAGGGAAAAGCAGGGGGTAGAGCAGGAGAAGCCCCAGATCCCATTTTGAAGTGCTATTTCAACTTTTGCTCTGGCTTGGCAAGAAATCTGCACGAATCAAAATAAATAGTATTCCTACAGAAGGGAAATAATTTGGCAGTAGGTTCTAGCAGCTTTTAGAAAATGCCACTTAATTTCTACAGAACCTTACTGACTTCTCCATAGGGGAAACACTTCCATGGCTGAGCCAAAAAATGCATTCCTAGAGCTGTAGCAGAGAGGGACAAGAGAGTTAATTTTCAATATCTTCGTTTTGGCTCAGCTTATTTTTCTTATAATTTGCATTCAATTGAGGCTTTTTTTTTCTCTTTTTCTTTCTTTTTTCTTCGAACCACTCAAGGAGTTTTTCTGCTGTTATTATTTTTTTTTTCACTGCCTGCTTTCTGAACCCAAGCACTTGTGGGAGATTTATGGCTCTGAAAGCTGGAGGTTTGTTGTCAATGGGCCTTGCTTTGCCAGCAGAGGCCTGTGCCTGAGCAGGTCAGCAGAATGGATTGTATTAAAGAAAGTAAAATACATTAATTTTGGAAATAAGAAGGACAGTGATATAGGGGGAATGTGCATGCATCTGTTATTTCTACAATTAGAAGCAGACTGTGCTCTGTATTTCAACCAGATAAAAGTCTTCTTTTTAACAGCAACAACAAAATCTACTTACTAGCAGTACTGGATATTATATTAAGACTTGGGATTTTTATTGCCTTTCTTTTTTGGTCACTAAGTGTGCTTTACAAAACAGAATGAAATCTCTTAAGTGACTATCAGAACTTGGCGTCATAAGCACAAAACCACAAATGCTTAGTACATAAGCAGCTTTTGACATGTCAAAGCTTTCTACAAACCTTAAGTACAAAGCCACAGAAGAGTATTCTGCACTGAATACGTAAAGGAAATTGCTGCCCCCCATTTTGGAGATGGGCAGCAATGTGTTCCCAGCTTTGTGTTTCCAGTGTCAGGCTGCTTGCAGGGTGAGTGCTATGAGAAGGGCTACTGAGTAGAGCACGGACACAACTGCTGGCCATGCATCATCCCAGTGCAGATGGCAGGGCTGGCTGGCATCCCGAGCTTTGTCTACATAAACCTGCGTTGCTGGCTTCCAGAAATTGTCTAAAACCTCCTAGGCTTGTAGTTTGACAAACCTTGTTTACCCCTGTGACACATGATATCAGGCCAATCTTGAACTGGCCTGTGGGCTTGGCATCAGTCTGGGCTTCCTGACAAGGAGCAAAACTTCAATAGAAATGATGACTGCATCCTGTGCCCCGGCCATCTGTAAGGTTTTCTCCCTGTGGTGTACCAGCTGCTGCCCATACCTGTGGCCCCAGCTGCAATTAGGATGTGTTGGGGTGATGCATTAGGCCTCAGTTATGCTAGTGAAATGCAGTGCTAGCACAACCCTGCTGTCAGGATTCATTGTCTACTTGAGAACTGTCTGAGGAAGAAAAGGAGTTAAGCTGAGTAAGGCAATGGGGGAAAGGCTTAGATCAATATTTCAGGAAGCCATCTGTGTTGAGGCAGCTGTGCCCAAGACCAGGCAGTTGAGCAGAACTGTGAAAGGCAAAGTAGCTCTGTGATGTTACTGCAAAACAGTCCTCAGTTTGGGTGACACTTCTTGGAAATTTAAGTATGATTATTCCAAAATAAAAGGTCTGTAATACCATTTTCTTTAGATGCATTCTTCCAAAGGTCAAACTCAAGGCAGCAATTTTCAGCTTCAATTTGCATTGATTCCAAGGAGGATTTGGAGTGTTGGTTGCAAGCCCTGTGGTTCAGTTCACAATCAGCAGCCTTAGCAAAGATTTTCCCAGAGCACTTCCAAACTTGTAGTCTGGAGTTGGAATGTTCCATGGCAACTGTCAGAAAACCTTGCTCTTCTCTCATGGAGCAAGTTTTATGTTCCATGACATCTGCCTCACCCTGCAGAATGAAAGCTATTACTACTCTGTAAGATCAATTAGCAGCTTAACACTCAGTACCCAGAAAAGCCAAACAGCTGTTTATGTACTTATCACAATGTATTAAACAATGTTTTAATCAAAGGCTTTTTGCTGGGGTGACCTGCTACCCTTGTTGGGAAAAGGGTGTCCAAGACAGGAAACATATGTGTAACTTTTCCACTGTCAGTATTAATAAGATCAGGCACAGAACGGTATCTGTGTGAGAACAAGAAACAGCAAAATAGCTGCAAAGCTGCTCATTCTCAAATGAAGGTGAAAGATTTTTTCCTTTTTGACTGGAAGACTTCACATTTCTTATTCGCTGACAATATTTTCCAGTTTTCTGGCTCTTGGGAAGGCTCTCTCACATATCCAGTTTGCTATCACCACCTTCAGTAATGTTATTTACTTTATTTTATTGGAAGAATTAGGTGTTCAAAAAACTAAAGTCACAATGAATAACACTTCTTTTTGATCCCTTAAGACGATAACATAGTAAGGTCTTTTTTAAGCCTTATTCTTTAATTGTGAGAAAATATCTGTATACTTTGCACATGCTTCTGTGTGTACACAAATACACACAGAAGGGACTCTGTAGTGTGTGAGTTCTCAAGAGGTGAAAGAGAACCTCTTATTTATTTCTGCTTGCTTGCTAACCTTTTAAATCAGAAGAAATGGCTTAATGACAGCATCATGCTTGAAAGCACTACTCATTCTGCACCCACTAGTTTGACTCATGGCCAGACTGACTCAAATGTTTCAGGGGTTTCCTGGGGTGTGCTGCTATCCAGTGATTAAGCTTTGAAAAGAAACAGAACAAGATCTCTTGATGCTTTCAGTTTGTCTTGACCTGAGCTTTGGTGAGTAGCACCACATCCTTGTGTTGCCTGGACATGGTTTCTTCTAGATGAGGCTGAGAGCAACATTTTCAGAAGTACTTAAATGACTTAAAAACAAAACAGTGAAGGTCAAGATGTTCTGAAGAATGGCTTCTGCATAACTCAGGCAAATCTGAGGCACAGGTTTAGGTGTGAAGCAGTGAAGATGCAGTAGGAGCAATTAGAGCAGGCTGCCAAGCCCACTGATGAGGCAGGATAAATTAGCTGCCTGCTGGGTTTCATGCTGCTGAAGCTTGACTGACTACTCCCTGAGCTAGGCATCATATTTTCAATGCATATCATCTGTGCCTCAGATAACCTGCCTCCCTGAGAAGTGCCTTTACATGCACAGAGTGCCCAGAGAGCTGTGGGTGCTCCATTCCTGGAGCTGTCCAAGGCCACACTGCATGGGGTCCTAGGCAGCCTGCAAGAGGTGGAACCAGATGATCTTCCAACCCAAGTCCCTTCCAACCCAAACCATTCTGATTCAGTAATCCATTGTTTCCATTTCCTATGAATTTAACTACAAGGTTACCTGTCTTGAATATTTCCCTGTAGTTTGAGACCTTATATTCCCCCCTAGGTGTTCCATTATCTAAATACAGACAGTTAGTTGGTGAAAATCAAATCTTCCTTGAAACTGAAACCTCAATTTCAGCAAAACATTTGACAAGTACATAAGCTGTTATAAATTATTCAGTTCTCATAACTTTCCATTGGTACTAATAGATGAAAGATGTTTCTCTTACTTCATGTTTGGAATCCTGTTTTTTCATTCTCAGAGGATTTTGTCGTATGAGTAAAATTACCCATGTGCAGAAGGATCACTTTACTTTTTTCCCCATCATTTTCCATGTAAATTGTTAGACATGCAACAGAAAATCCACGTGGCAACTGAGTGCCATTAATTATTATAGTCTGATTGTCTACCTTCTGCATCCTGCCATCAGGTTTAATCACAGGAATTCTTGGGGAACATGTTCTGTTTTATTGTCTTTACATCTCATTCCTCAGCTGGGGGTTTGGTGTTTGGTTTGTTGGGGTTTTTTCTTCTTTCCTTTCCGTTATGTTTTGAGCCTCATGCTGCATTTTCCTGCATAAATGCAATAAAGAAGGCTAAAAATATATCCATTTACCTACCAAGACACTAATTTTATTTCCATCCACATTTCAAAGGAGAAAATTCATTTTCAGACAGAAGTGATCTATGATGAGTTTTTTTATTAAACTGTGGGTAGTGTAGTTAAAGCTTCACTGGAACTATTGAAAAGATAAACCTGTCTGAAAGCATTAATCTTTACCCTTGATGCAAAAAAAAAAATATATATTTTTTGAATCTATAAATTTCTAGTCTTCTAGCTGGTCATCTTCACCTTTGAGGAACCCAGCAAAGACAGGTAGCAGTGACCACCATGTTAGTCCCAGTGAGGAGGTGGGAATGGGGTATCGTAATGCAACACCAAGGTGCACCTGCCATCCCTACTCTTGCAGAGCTTTCCAAAAGGCTGCTGCAATATGAAGAGCATATCAACAAAATAATAACATAAATGTTTAGTTCTCTTAAAGATAAAAGTTGGTTCCTTCTCTGCTGTTATTTTTCCCCTCTCTAGAACAAAATAATAATTATTATTGTATTTCATTTTTATACGCACTTTGTGACGAGTAATGCATTTCCAAGAAAAGGATTAAATCTCTCAAAGTGAGGTAATAAAACTGAAGCTGTAATGAAACTCACTGGATATACAAGGAGATATTTCACTTAGGCAGTGGAATAAAAATCGTGTTATATTCCTGATCAGAATAATTCACGACCAAAATGGCTCATCCTACTTTTAATTGTCCTTGTTTTTCAAATAAAACTTACAGATGGTTTGGATAAATCACTGTCTGTCAAACCTAGGTTGTGAATGGCTTAGGGAATCTCAAGGGGCACTTTCAGTTTTTAGGACTATTCATTTATTTATTGGACTATACTATTAAAGTGTAAGTCCAGCGATTTACTTTTTTATTCTACTACTTAAAATGTATAAACCAAATAGAAATGACAGCAAGAAATGCCAAATGTGAGCTTGTACAGAAGCTCTGAATGATGTTCCTTTCTTCTTCTTCTATCAAGACTTGGGGAAAAGAAAAAAGAAGTATTTTCCTTAAAATTCTAGGGTAGAATACAGTCACAATTGAGATCCATTCTTGATTTTTGAAAAATATCTGAAGTGCTTGAAAACAAGAGTTGAGATGCTGTAGAACATTTAATCTGATTTGCTAATAATGGTTGAAGTAAGTACATTGTGTTTAGTAGATACACACATAAGCCTTAATTGTGATTACTCTGTTTTATCTGATATCTCTCAATTTGCATGTTCCCATCTCCATTGTACCTTTAATAGTTCTTTTATAAACTGGAAAGAACCAGCTCCTTAGTTTACAGACTTATCCATCACACTTTTAAATGCCCCTTTATAAATGCCCTAAATGTCACTTTAGCTGCATAATTAGAATAAAGGGACTTACTGTTCTTCAATCCTGTGTGGCATTGATTTAGCTACAGATGAAATCAATGTATTTTTTCTCTGGCCTTAAATTTTACAAATATGTAAGTGATACTTTTAATAAATTACAGGTCTGCCCAAGCATATAGGGCCTCATGCAAAAGGTGAAGGAAAATCTTACACTCTAGCTCAGATATCTTCAAACCAGAACACTTCGTTCGCTCTGCAAATATACGTTAATAAAATGTTATGTATATGTACTATAGAGATATAAAAAAAAGTCTTGGTATTTCGTGTGACAGAGACTGATGCTCACCTACACAAACATAATGATTCTAGTTTAGCTGTTACCGGGGAGAAGTGTACTATTGACCTCAGCATGTGGGATATACTCATTTATCTGGCTAAATCTGGAAAAAAAAATGAAAAGGACCATCAAAGAGACACAGATGATGAATGAAATCTTTCTATTTCTGCTCTTCTAAAAGATATTTCTTTAGCAGCTGGACTGTTGCAGAAGATTTGTCATAGAATTTGAGAGCAAATTCCATGTAGTTGTGGTGATGAGAGTACATTTGCTCTTCATTACTCAACATATCTTAAATTGCTTCCTGCTCCTGGTAACTCCGATGGACCATCGTTCAGAACTGTATTGTTATGTATATACTGTCAGCTTGAATAGTGAAAAACTCACAATGGGGCACTGAAGTTACTCTCTTCATAACTATAAAATAACAAGGACAAAAACAAGCTAAAAACAAGTAGCATAATGTACCAGCAAGGATCCAAGAAGACTGATCATTTCAGATGCTAAACATTTTGCCAAACATCTGTTTATCTCAGACTGTGAATGAAAGCAGGGGGAGGTTTGCTCAAGGAATGGCTCTGCCACTGAGCAGAGAAAGCCAACACATCAGCACAAAGTAAATGCAAATCTGTTCCCACTTGACAAATTAATCAAGTTCATGTAATCTTATTTGTCATCTTTTCCAAAGATAAGTTTGTCAGACCGACTGAAGTTAGTGATGACATAGATAAACAGTATCTGGTGAATATAAGGATGCATCCAAAATTAATATGGATAGAGATGGGAATTAAGGAGAGGTGAAGAAAAGTTATATCCCAATTTAGCAGACTGAGAAGAGTGCCCTTTTCGCATAAAGCCAAATATAAAAATATGAGAAGCAGAGAAAATCACCAAACAGACAACTCTGAATATCTAGTGATTTCAAATGTTTGTCTTCTTCTGACTAAGGAATGCAAAAAAAAAAAAAAATTAAAATTAAATATAGGAGTGCAGTTGAATTTGATTGCAGTTTCACACACAGACAACAAAGATATCTGTAGCTTTCCACCTTCACAAATCATATGAATGACAAAGTAAAAAAATTGTTTTTGTTTATCAATTCAGACTTACATTCTTTTGCTAAAGAGCTGAGCCTAGGAAAGGGGAAAATAATGTTAAAGATGGCAATGTTAAACTCCAGCAAAATAGTAACAAATGTACAATATGAATTTTGAGATAAAGGTGGTAAGAATAAGACTGTAAAAGGAAATGAAAATTCATGATGAAGAGGTTCACTGAGCTTCCTCTGGGTCTTTTATCAGCAGAGAACGATCAGTCAGAGGTACTCTGTGGTATGTCATAGCAAATGGGTTCCAGTGAGTTTTAGATAAACTGCAGCTTTCCTGCGTAACCAGCCAGTGCCTAGGCTGCCCTCAACCTGGTTATATTGCTAGGGACTGTAAAGCCAAATGAAATTCCCAAGTTAGGCTGAAGCTAACCAGCACCACCCTCCCTGACCTCGGAGATGGATGAGATGTTTTGTTATTTAAGTTTGGGATGTGGCCAAGCATCAGAATTGCCTTTTTTTTTTTACTGCCATTTGCACAAAAGATTTAAAATATTCCTGTTATGTTGAACAGTTCAGTTTGTAGTGCACACAGACTGCAACAGACTGAAAAATCTGCTCTCCTCCTAGGGAGCATTTGACTTTTCAGTTAGGACACACAAAATCATACATGCAGTTGCCCAGGCTTAAAATTACTCTGATTATCACCTCGGCAGAATTTGCTTTCTGGTTATCACTGTAAGCTTCCAAAAACATCAAAACTCTGAACAAACCCTTTGTTGGCATCTTTGTTGTTGTATGAGGTGTGACTGAAGGGCCTTGGTTTGTTAGGCCCAGAGCAGAGGAGGCTGAGGGGAGGTGTCATGGCGGCTTGCAGCTCCTCACAGTGAGTGGAGGAGCAGCTCCTACAGTATCTAAAACGATGAGTTTTTACCTATATTCTGACAGTTCTGAAATACCTGCACTAATTCTCAGGGTATGCAAGTGGTAGAACAGCAGGAACACATCTATTGTCATATCAACGTGGCCCATTTACTTTGGGCTAAAGTCACAAAACGGTAGGTCATGCCTTTTTATAAAGCTTTTAGCTGTCTGTAAGTTAGATCAGAATAAGCTTAGGATCACTTGATTTCAAAGATCTGACAAATTTATGAGAGACAAGCTCACTAGCAAAGTTGCATGTCAAGAAAAAGCAAAACCCTTGTTCCAAAATGAGGCAGGTTACTAAAATGCTCAGAGCTTGCAGAGCCAGGCTAGCTTGGCCAGCTGTCCTACCCTGCCACTCCACCTCCAGGCCCTTTCTGCTAACCATACATCCAGCTACTTTCTCTTGCAATAGATTCTGGATGTTAAGCTTTGTTCAAACAATACAAATATTCATAATTTGTGTTTCTCTGACTGCATAATGTACTTGAGTTGAGCTGTTCAGCTGGTGGAACAGAGAGAGAAAAAGGATGGAAAGAAAGAAAATCCACACAATAAATGTTTTATTTTCTACACCATTCATCCAGGTTTCAATATGCAGTAGAGAAAGGTGACTTTCAGATTCCTGGAAAAAAAAAATTGAATGCCTTGAAGTGACTCAATTTCTCATTCTCCCACTGTAACTCTGAGCTAGAGCTTTTGATAAGTTAGAATTAAGCTAATCTCCAAGTAGGTGTTGATTGCAGACACCCAGCTATATATTTCTCTAGAAAATATATAGAAAGTGAATTGGATTGTGCTAACCCAGGACACAGTGCTGCACAGACAGGATGTTTTGTTCTACCCACCTGCAATATTTTATCAAACTAAGAGGAAGACAGATGGAAGGACAACTTGCCCATGTTATTGTTATCTCACAGAAAGACAATACTGCAGTTTGTCATCCTCACTTACTACCGGCTGAGCTCTGTCTCCTGAATATTTCCCTGCTCTTAAAATAACTGGAACAGTGAGTAGCTCCCCTCCCCCAAACCAAACTTCCTTTTCTCCCCTCAGTTTCCCAAATAACACTTCCTTTAACCACCATGTTCTGCATAAATGCTTGGCTTGAAATGCCATGAGCTAAAGAGATGAGCAAAGCATTGCCGAACACAGAAAGGAAAAATAGAAATGAGAAGCAACTTGCTATGCTCCATGAGACCCCAGCACATGGGGAAAATAAATGCCATCTCCAGGGCTATCACCAGGGAGGCACCGATGTAGGAAGGAGGAACGTGGGGAGCGCTGGTGCAAACCTCCCCACGCAGCAGAGCCGTTGGCATTGCTAAACAGCCTGAGTGATACCTGGATACTGTCACTCCATTTGTGCAGCACGCAGCTGGACTCTCAGTGCCAAGAAATTAAAAACCAATCAGCTTTATTGGCCTGTCGCTGCCAGGGCAATTAGCACTCATTCCTGACAGCATATGCCCATGCACTGCACTGGCTTGTGGGAGTGCCTCTCACAGCCTTTGCTGCTCTGCTTGCTCGGGGCACATAGCAGAGGTGGCTGCTGCTCCTGAGGGCTCCTCTCTGGTCCCCCCATTTCTCCAAAGCTGTAGGAGCAACATGCTGAGAAGCAGCAGCATTCTCCTTCCTCGTGGAGGAAGAATAAAATACGCTGGTCATTAGTTCCCCTTAGATCTGTAAAAGCAGCAGGACTAAGCTGCTTCCATTCTTAGGCTGAGAAACTAATTTAAAAGGCAGGAATGTATATTTTGGGGAGAAACATAGAAGATCCCCATATGCAGGCTACAGAAGGCTTCCCTGATGCTTTAATTAAGTGTGTATATTTGAGGATGCTAAATAAGTGAATTAAAACCTGGATATTAGTTCTTTAGGAGGAGCTGTGTTTTTGTATCTCAGTTCTGCATTTATAATTGTGCAGATCACATAAAAGCAACATGTATTTAAATCAGAGCATCTTTCTAAATATACCTAACCTCTACACATAAAAACTCTCTGCAGGTGCCTTGTTAAACAATAAGGAACATAGGAGGTAGATTGCTGTTATGAAGCCTTTGGTGAAAACTAACTCTAATTGTGTGCTTGTGTTACTTTATCAGCTGTAATAGTAAATCTCTATGGTACAAAAAGAGTCTTTCACACATCTAGCTAGAAAGCTACACAGTGCAATTTCAACATACCATCTGCCTTACTTTTTAGGGCCTAAAATCTGAAGATATTAATATTTGATTCTGTGAATGCCAGGGTATCTTCGAGAATATTAAGCCAAGCCCCTAAGAGTTCAAGTAACTATTTTTTAAATTGAAATGAAAAGAAACTAGCCATTATTCAGGATGAAGTCTCCCAACTTTTTTGTTATGTTTTACCTAACATGAAAGTACAAAATGCAACAGATGTATTGGATACAGTCTAAATGTTGTTTTAACATTAAAAATAAACAAGCTACTTCCACACACCTTATGGAAAAGATAATAATTATAAGCCTTTCTATTTAGCTTCAGTTTTCTTTCTCCTTTTTACTACAACATTTAATGAAACTTCTAGGGATTTTCAAATATAGATACTAACTCTATTTACAAGTAGAGCCTGTCAAACATATGAGTTGCTGAATCCTTAGCTAGCCCACACCATAATTTGATAGCAGCCTGAAGCAGGAGAGGCACTCACACTTGTTTGAATTCCAGTGAAGCCACAAGCTACAAAGAAATTCTGCTTTTTCACTTCTCCATACTTGAACAGATTCACGAATTGCAATTCAATTCCTATGCTACTAAAGAGAATAAGTCTTACCAACATAAAGACTTCTAAATGATAAAAAATCACTATTTTAAAGTTATTTTATTAATTCCTGGGAGATTTAGAACAACAAATGAGATCACAGGGTCAATAAAAATATAGTGTGACATCTTAGAAGTTGCCTTCCATTTTTTTCCACTAAACAGTTACAAAAGCCTACAAAAGGCCATTGCTACCCTCCAGAATCACCTAAAACTTTCAGCAAGGCACGAAACCTTTTGTGGAAGGAAACGAGGCCACACATTTGATCTGAGACCTGTGACCACTTGGGAAGTGTAGTTTAGGAGCTGTGTACCCCCTTGTTGCAGGCTTAGTTCTCATCACTGAGGAAGTTAAATGAGAGGTTTAATTGTATTTACTTTTTGATCCTTGACATGTCTTCAAACAGTCTCTTTTTACATCTGACATGATTGAGCTTTTTTCTAATGGAAGAGTTTGAATTCTTTGGGTGAGGATTATGGGTAATCTGCTGCTCTGAAAAGGCACAAGTGAGCGCTTTCCTGGTTTAATTGTATGGAGTTTACATGGTAAACTCTTGGGAGAAAAAATTGCTGATGGTGTTTAGGTTAAAAAAAATGGATATTCATTTTTATCAGACCAGAGTGTGTAGATGAAATCTTTTGTTAGGATCTTTTTTTTAAACTGAGCAGTCTGTAAAAATAAGAATAAGAAATCCAGATAATAACAGCTTTTGGCCAAAGCAGAGGGGTAGCTCTGGCAAAGAATGAACAGATACTGCTCAGGTGAGCTAGTGGAATATTTCACTGTTGACTATTTTTTTATTATTATTTTATTTAAGGTTTTCAAGATACTGGACATATTTTCTGTCAGTGTTCTGAACAGTTTCTAAGCATTTGACCTGAATATTTTCTCCGGAGCTACAGAATTACGTACAGAAAAGGTAAGCTTTTGGACTATGGTTGGTCTTCATTGGGTGTCCTTGCTCTGACCTTCACTTTCCCATTGCAAAAGCCCATTCTCTATCCCTTGTTGCTGAAGCACGAAGGGTCTCTATGTTCCTGTCTCATCTGAAAATGCATAAGCTGTCTTCAGTGTTAATATGGTCTCATTAATTTCTCAGCTAACTTGAGTTATCTGTCGAGGCAGAAGATTAGCACTTTCAGAAACAGTGTGGGGGTGTTTCCTTTGCTCAGGAGTCTGCCTGTATTGACTATGCTGTACAACAATTAAGTATGAGAAATCTTGCCTCATCAATGTCTCTTCCATTTTGAGAGGTGCAAACAGGTTTGAATTCTCTATTAACTGACAGACAACTTAATTGGTTCCCCTTCATCTCATTTTAAATGCAATGATGGTCTATGCACAACCTTGAGTAGGTGTAATGGAAAAAGACCTCCCAGCTGCTCCATCCTTAACATAAGAATTTTGGCCCATGGCACTAGGGAATTGAAGGTAAGAAATAGTGTCACCAAGGCACCAGTGTGCTTAGGATACAGATTCAGTGGGGGCTCCATGCTGATCACTCTTACCTCCATGGTTCAGTTTAGTTTTTAAGCAGGAAATTCCCAAATCTCTAATCAGTTCATTTCTTTTTCCTCGGTCTTTTTTGGCTTTTAATTGTTTCTGAACGGAGGAAAGTAGCTAGGTATAGGGCACACAAATCAAATGTTTGTCCCAATTTCACCCTCCTCCTTACAGCACCTTCTGGGAGGCTGAACGAACAGAATGGTAATCTCATTTACTAGGAAACACTAATGAGTGTGTTCAATCTAAAGTGAAGACCCTATTGTGCATAGGTCAGCTGCATTTGAAACCTAAGGAGACCCAGGGAACTGTTTTACTGCATGATGTTAATTAGCTTTATTGAAAACAGCAGCAGCTTAAAAACATAACAAAAATGTTTTTTCTATGGATGTTCTGTTAAGATAAATTTTCAACCGCTGACTGGGAGGGAGGGAAGAGAGAAAAAAGATAAGCACTTGATTGTAAGAGATGGAAATGCTTTACCATGGTTTTTAACAACTTACTATAATAGCCAATGATATCATCTCGATTTCACAGTGAAACTCAATTTTATGTGTCAGCAAAGCAATCATAAACAGCTGAGCAGATGTCAGCTGCATATCTGCCATGTCAGTGATCAGGAAAGATGGTTTTCATGAGCAGCAACAGAGTCATTGCAAGGAATGTTGATTTTTTTCTCTTTTTTTGTATACTTTGCAATGAATGTGGAAAGTTGCAGAACTTAGAAAAAATAATTCCTAATCTCCGCTAGTCATGGATTTTGTTTGTTTATGTGGCTTTATCCAGAATGTTTTCTGCTATTAGGAGGGAAGTGTGAAGCCCAGAAGAAGATATTGAATAAGGGGCTTTTGGAGGACACTTGAATCAGGGCTGGCATTTCAGTTCATTATTTTCAAACTAACTTCTACTTCAAATTGTTACAGCCTTCATAGCATCTGGGTAACTTCCTAAAACTATTTCCTAATATTCTTGCTCAGCCGTTTTTTAGATGAATACAATTCTGCACCTGGGCATCCAATTGCTGTTTCCTCCCTGCTGCGTTACTGTGACTGGAGCTTTTACTGACATGCACAGTTCTTGAAGGAGCAGTTTAAGTTCTAATGTGTGAGTAATAATACTAGAAAGGAGTTTCACCCACTTCTCATTCTTACTAGTGGTGTACTGTTGCTGGAAGCTGTATGAGGCTGTGAAACATCCAACATAAGATGAATGTTGCACTATGCAAGAGATGAAACTATTAGAAACTAAGCAGGGTGGAAGAGTGAAAGTTAAAGCTGGGAGTACTGAGTGCTAGTCAGACAAGCTGCCCACTACCACATAGCAAAATGAATGGGCTGCACACAGTTATGGATCACATACAACCTTGTGTTTTCAATCTGGGTTTCCAGTAGTTGACCAGACACATCTTCCCTTCATCTCCTCCTTGAAAGGACTTGGTCAGTAACCTCACATCTTGCTTGTAGTTATTTTTCCAGAATTCAAGGTTAAACTTTCAATTCCACTTCTTCCACTGAGGTTAGATGCTTCAAAGAACTGAAAAACTGTTGGTCCTCAAGAGAGTGAAGTTGGGGCTAATGGTTGGCCATGAGTTATACTGTGTTACACCTTGTTTGTACTCTTGCTTCTGCCTTAAACTTTGAAATCTGTGAACCTTGCTATAAATTCATTCTCAAAGGACCAAATTAGAAACTGCTTTCCTACATAAAAAAATAATAATAATAATCATGCCTGAAGTTTAATGAATAATGCAAGTGCTTAACTGGACAATGAGATCCCAGTGAGTATGGATAAATACAAGCTGCATTTTCAAAGCAGCTCAGAACTCCCCATGCACTCTATGCTATTCCAGTATTTCAAATTTTGCTAACCTTTTTGCACGTGTGAAATTCTACCCTTATTCAGCAAGTGCTTGCTTACGGGAGTTGCTAAGTAACTGCCTGACCCAATGATTGAACACCTGGCTTAGGGACACAATCAGCCCTGGGAGCACAGGTGAAAGCAATTCACCTGTGTGACCAGAAGGAGTGGAACCTGGTTTCCTCCCTCCCTAAGCCTCATTGAAGGGCTAGTGTCATGAGGGAGGGATCCCGACTTAGAAATCCCTCTTCCTGGAGTATTCCGTGAATTCTGACCTTTGGGACAGGTAAGCACGTCTTCCTTTTTTTAACTGGATTGTGATTATAATGGTTTTTTGGGGGTAATTTAGAACTGGTTATCTGTCATTGCCTTTTCCTGTGGCTTGCAATGTTGTTTTGTGGGGGTTTTTTTGTTTGTTTTTGTTTATTTCAAAGCATGCGATTTCTAACTTTGGCTCATTCAGAAGTTTGTCACGTGCACCCGAGGTTACAACCCTAAGCCACAGAATCACAGAGAACATTTTTAGCTGTGCTTTGCCAGTGGTTTATTACGATCAGTAATTCAACTGCAGAAGATTTTTCACTGTTTTGAGAGCAGATGAAATTATTCCAGTTTTAAAGCTGAGTAATTTAAGTGAACTTCTCTTCTGATGAGTTCTTAAGTGTAGAATGATGGCATCTCTGCTGGGCTTCCTAGTTTTTCCTGTAGTCAGTAGGAAACAAGTTCTGGACAGAACAACAGAATGAGTTGCCTAAATAAGAGACAAATATTGATTTTATTCCAATTACCAAACTTTAGAGGATTTTGAGTTGAGTAGATGTAGTGCTCTGAACTTCTGCATACTGCTGTCCGTTACCATTGCTGTGAATCTTACAGCTTTCTCTGTTTACTTTCTTACATAAAAGAAGGGCTGAAAGGGATGTCAGGTAGGTAATACAAACCCATCTTTCTGTTCCAAAGCAGTGTTATCTCCTCCTGAGTGGTTGCTGCTAGGTGTTGCCCTAATCAGTACTTAAATCTCCTAAGAAGTTATTCTTACAAACTTCCTAGCTGGCCTATGCCTGTGGTTTCACTTGTAGTCATTAAATAATTAGTACCCTGACTTTAATTTGAATGAGTCAGACTTTCTTTCATCCAGTGGTTCTCTCTGTGCCTGTTATATATTGGATAATCATTTACCACTTGATATCTTCTTCTGAATGTATTTATGTGTTGTAGCCAAGCCACTTCTGGGGAACCTAAATAGATTTTGATAAGTCTTTTTGCTGATGCTGAGCTTACAGATTAGATTTGATGTATAATGGTATCACTTGGATCAACCCACAAGGAGGGAAAAACAGTTTTGAGTCAAATGTGGACTTGTGCATTTAGTTCTTGCTACATAAACAGATGTTCCAGGGTCACATCATCTTCTAGGCTTTATATAACCTTTAAAAACAACCTATAATAATAAAAAAATCTTTATCTCCTGTGTTTTGAGCTGAGGTTTGATGAAGTATTGCTTTTATTTCACCCTGATCGCACGTTCTGCTCGGCTCAGCTGACAGGTTATTTCATGGCATAAAAACAGTCTTGATTCCTAAAAGTGTGGCTTAAGACTTTCTCTGTCTGATTTCTGTGTCCATATGGCATAAGCCCTGTGAACTAGACACTCTAGAAAGGTGGTTTATCCATAGCATTGTTTCTGAACCACTACATAAGTCAAGTAGTCTCTCAAGGTTTTCCATCTGAGATGCCTGAAATCTCATTTTGCAGATTTATTACATTGTGTTTCTGTCTTCTGAGGTAATCTCTTGTGAAGCATATGTAATAGCTCATGAAAGCTGTGTATAAGGGAACTAACACCTTGTGCTCTCCTTAGAGGAAAAAGATATGTTAAAAAATATTATTTTAGGATCCTTTAATGCTCTCATTTGAGTTTGGAGAGAGGAAAGTGTGAGATTATAGTTCTTATTTCAAACTTAAATTTTCAATTTACATTTTGTGTAACTGTCAGATGACTTTAAGAAATTGAACTAATTTCAGATGCTTGCAATGCAGAGACCCACCCTGAGTATTTTCACTCTAAGGTGCTCTAAAACAGAAAGAAATTATTCCATGGAAGTAATGCATTTCAATAGTTTTAAATAATTGCAGTTAGTAATAGCACTGCTGCTGATTGCTGCGTTTGGTGGTCAGCTTTCACCTTGAGATAACACTGAGAAAGTAAGCTTCAATTATAACTCCAATCTACAACCCACTTCAAATAATTGAGATATTTCCCTTGACTTGAATAGACTTCACTTTGCCGACAAGCTCCATGCTAATCACTTAGGAGCTATCAGTGCTGAGCTCTGCAGAGGGAGGCTGAAGAATTTAGTTTTTTCCTTGCAGTTCCTGTGAAAAGCATTGCCTTGACAGGTCACAGCATGGGGTACAGTCTCAAAACACAGGTCACAATGGTGTCTAAAGTACTGTAGACTTGGGATACAGATGTAACCAGTGTGCTCATTACTCCCAGTCACGTAGCATCTTGCTCATTCTTCAGTTGTCCGTTTGTGTAATGCCAGTTCATCCTAGTGATGGTGATAATGTTATTGCAAGAGAGATGAGTTAGAAGAAATGGCTGTAGAGGTTGTTAAGCTTTCCATGCAAGAGGAAAGAAAGAAGACTTATTTGGCAATGTTTGAACTGCTGAGCAGTTCATGGGAACGGCAATAGAATGTATAAAAAGAAATATGCCAGGTAGCTCACCAGGTAAACTCGTTGGCTAAGAACATAAGACCTGCAGTAAACTGCCATGTTTCAGGGTTTTTTTTGTTTGGTTTTTTTTTTGCTGCTCTTAATACATAGACTTATCATAGGCTCTAATACTATGCATGTTTTATCAGACTTCCAGTAATGGAAAATATCTGTTTCATATATTTAATGGGGTGTGTGTAACTTCAGCTAAACACTGGGGAAGTGCAGGAAATCAATGGAGTTCTGTTTTGCATAAAATTAACGGGGTGGAATTTAAGTGACTGCCTTCTGTACACAATTTAATTATTGGAAGCATGACCCCCTTTGAAACTGAGCCCAGGAAATATGATTCTCTGTAAATGAATGTGCATTCTATTACAGTGTAATGCTCTGAGAGGACTCCAATAAAATCAACTCTTACCCTAATTTCTGGTTTCTTAAAGTAGTTCCTGTAAGTGAGGAGCACTGGGAATCCTCTTCCAGTAAACTTTGGATTGTATATTGAATGTATACCCTCAGGATATTCTTCTTCACCATTCTGTACCCTGTTGTCCCTATCATTCAAAGGACCTGATGGTTTTGCTTTACTTTTCAGAAATCTTGCGTTCATTTTGGAATAAAAAAAAAAAAGAGGAGGGCGATGTACCTGTGTGGTCAGAAGAAAATTACTTATAATACAATTTCCATTCATGTACTAAAGAAATGAATGCTTAATTTCAAGTAAGTTTCCAGATTCAAACAGAGGATTGTGATTTAGTTAACATAATTCATTCTTTGTCAGTATTTTCTGTGCTTTCTTTTAAGAATTAGTAACATTGTGTTCTCATTTTTCCTAATCTATTTTTGAATATTGAACTTGTCATTATATGCAACTGATTTGCGTGCATTTGAGTTACCCATGAAATCAAAAAGTCATTGAAGTAAAGAAATGGAAAATTCCATTGTTGTTCTCCTTTGATACACTGAAGACACCTACTTCTTGGGTTGCTTTTAAATATTCCCATTAACAGTGATGGAAGCTCTGCCTCTCCTTGGCCTTTAAATCTATTAGTACAGCGCCAAATACTGCTAACACTCATTATACTTACCTGGCATAATGTGTGAAGTAATAACTGATATCCGAACTTAAAATCACAGCAACTATAGTGTGTTGTGCTCATTTGAGGACTGAAGAGCACCTAAGTTGCGTATTTAAGGTGATGCTATTAGAAGCTTCTGCCACTAAAAGTCTTTGTTCAAGTGAAAGATGTGGATCCAGCAAAATCAGAAAATGTCTCCTTTTAGTGGTAAGATTAAAGCTCAAAATGTTCCAGAGATTTGCAAATGGACAACAAAACCAACTGACTGCTCAATTTAGCTGAGCTGTTGCATTCCCTTGGGTGTGCAGAAGGAGAATACAAATTTCTGAAATACTCTGTTCCTCTTAATCAGGTTGTTTGTTGTTTTTTTTCTCCTCCAAATGGGAGAGGCATATGGCAACTTTTAGAATACATCTTTTGGAGCCTTTTAGCTCAAGCCTGGACAAAACTACTTTTTTTTTTTTTTCCGAAGGAGTGAAATTATGAAATAGGTGAAAGACTTTGGATCAATACAAGATGAATGCTTAGTTTGGGCTTTCTTCTGCTGTTTTTTTTTTTTTTTTTCTTTTTTTCTTTCTTTTTCCCTATCAGGAGTAAATCAGAGCTCAGAATGACCGACTGGTACATCGGAATAATAAGCCTAGAATTTAAGGGACCATCTTCAGTTTCTTGCTTTGACTTTTATCCTTTAAAAAAACCTAACCTTTAGCATCTGTCCTTGAGTTTCTCATTTGCCAGCTGTCAATAGCAATTTCCAGGTGTGCTGAGGATGTATATACATTGTGGATTACAGCATGTTATCTGTTATAGAAGCTAGAGGTAAGGAAGGTTACTGGCATTCTGTCACTTCAGTGGTATGCTTTTGCACACTTCCTCTGTAGCACATCCTTCACTAACTGCTTTGCACTCTTTTGTGCTTTGCTACCCCTCTAATTTTACATCCTCTCTGTGCAAGAAGCAGATATGCCATGATGAAATACTGCTGTTTTTCACATGAGGCTCTGGTTAATACAGCCCCTTCTAAAACTTTACCTACCTAGCGGAGGAAGGAGTGCTTTCCAGTGAGACTTCAAACAGCATCATAAACTGTTTCTTTCTCACAATAAGACACCTTCTGCCTTTTGAAAGTTTTGCTATGGATTTTCTATGTTAGTCTTTCCAGATCCCCTACTTGCAGGGAGAGAATGGTTTGCTGTAGCAAACTGTTCAGAGCAAACTTTCCAGTTTTCCTGCAGTTGTTATTGCTTCCTCTGGGGTAACAAGAAATCATCTTTATCCTTTGCCCTGTCTTCTCATTCCCTAGTAGAGAACAGGGAGAGGAAAAAGGCATTATAAACCCCTTATTTTCTTACTGATATTTAGTGGGCTTATCAAGGTTAACAGAAGTCTTTGAACATCTGAGACTTCGGTTTTTCAAAAACCCTCACCCCAGATCATTAAAACATAGGAAGAAACTGAGGTGTTTTTTGACATTAATGAAAAATAGATATTAAAATATTCACAACAGTAAGTGTGTAAGCAGTATTAGCAGCTGTCAAGCTTCAGGCAGACTCCTCCATAGCTCTGGGGATTCAGTAGAAGACTCTGGAGGAAGAGCTCAGCTTGTTGCTGACACTTGGCATTCTCTTCTGGTTATTATTAACAGAAATGTGATTCCTTATTAGAGCCTAGCACTGTGGTAACACGGTAATTCCTTCACATATTTGATTCAGGAGGTAATATAGAGAGAAAATAGGGGCAAAAGCTTTTATGGCTATGTGTAAGAGCACTTAATGTCAGAAAGTAACTCTTCCTTATTGGGAGTTAGGAACAAGTGTGTATGACTCATCTGAATTTTGTGGTATATCAGTGATGATGTTTATTTAGATTCTTTTATTTATTCTATGTGATCTTGGACCTGGTCTCAGAAAGAGGAAACCATTTTCTTTTGCAAGGGCTCCAGCTGCTGGAAGGAGATTTTTAACGGAGGGGCCTGATCCTTTAGTTCAGATTATCCCTAGCTGAGCAACTATGCATAGTCTGCTGCTGATTCTCCTCATTCCTTCTCTTAGAAGCTGGGAGCCTACTCTGTATTTCATCTTCCCTGTTTTTTATTTTTTATTTTTATTTTTTGAGGGGGATAGGCAGTTGTATTTACCTTCATTTCACTTGTATGACAGCCGTGTTTCCTGTAGCTTGCTGAAAGGGTAGAGCTGTTTGTTACCTGCTCTGCAGTCTTCTTACATCAGAATTTCAGTTCCTGTTGGCTTGACAATTTTAAGTTGCATTGTGTGTGAAATTTGGAGTTTTACTGCTTATGGGAAGCTATGATTAGGGAGAGCATTTTGGAATATAAGATGCATCAGAAAAATATCGTTGTTCTGGAGGCACAAGAGAAGTGTTCTGTTTCCAAACCTGGTGTGATAGAGGATGACAGTATAATAAGCGCCCTTCTTTGTATGATTTCATTGCAAGCTCTCAGAAAAACACATTTAATTTCCCCGACCTTTCAAAAGCTCTGCAAACACCTGCCACTGGAGAATAGGCCAGTTCAGCCCTGCTGCTGCTATCCCAGCCTCAAAGAGTTCACAGCAGATGAGCAGAAAGCATCACTATCAATTTCCTGTCTACTGGAGTGCAGCTTTGCTCAGTTTATTATTTTTTTGTAGAGCTGCCCCAGAGGATGCTTTAACCATGAGGTTTGTATCCAGCTGTGACAGGGTAACAAACAAAGAAATAAATAAACATCAAAAGCAATGAATCTGAAGGAAATGACTTGTGAAAGAACTCCTCTAACTTTGCATTCACTGGTAGTAATGTTTCACAACATTTCCTTGGTTTTATGGTTGTTTGTCTTCTAAGTGTAGGAAGACTTGAATTGTGTTTTTTTTTTTTCCAAAGGTCTCTTACAGCACCTCATCATCCCTTGCCAGAGAGCCTGAGTACAGCTTCTACAACATGCTCTGAGTTTTTAGGAATGGCTCATTCAGCAAATACTTGCCAAAAAAGAAGTGCACTACAGAGTCACTTGCTTGTGTACAGCTAAAGCCAGTGGATTAGTGACTTTATCCCTCTTCAGCAAATATCTCCTTGGGTGTGAAATCAGGCTAAATTCAGTCTAACCTCCAAGGTGTATTCCTGAATTGCATAGCTCATAAGGATGACATGTAACCATTAAATTAGCTGCTATGAGAGTAGTAGATCCTGATATTTGTGGTTGTTTTGCTAGTGTTAGGTACCTTTTAGAAATCTGTGCTAGTAAAATAGGTGTATTTCTGGCTGTAGCTTGAGAGGTCTGCAAATTTTGGATGATATTTTCTAAAATAATTCAGAACAGCATATTGCTGGGATGTATACTGTTGGTAGTTGCTAAATGTTTAGAATCAGATTATTGCTAAAGAAGAGGGATAGAAAATGTGCTGTTCTGAGTATGAAGCTGGAAGTTTTTGCTTGTTTTCTAATCTCAGTATAGTGAGAGGAAAAAGGTCTACCATGAGTTACCACAGGAATGACAGACTTTTGTTTTCTTCAAAATGCACATTACTCTTCTGTTTACTGCAGTTTTAGATTGTGTATTCTACAGCCTATGATTAACCTGTAACTGCCATGTCTCTGGTTAACAAAGAGGTAAGGCCAGGTTTTACACTGAATGCTTTGTTAGACACATGTCGACAGACCTCCAACTCATTAAGGTCTCTAAATTAGAGAGGTTTTCTTTGCTAGAGGGTGGTGTGATGAATTTGAGTTCCTATGTTCTACATCACTTTGGCCTGCAAGACAAGATTTCTAAGTTAGTTTTGATGAGTCAGAGACTTCATGGAAGTAAAGGTAGGAAACAAATGGATCACCATCTCCATCAGGTAAATGCAGAACGTAGATGTGAGGCGACATGGTTAATTTGCTTGAGCTAGTTGATTTCTTAAGATATGTTTAAGCTTGTGGAAGAATGCACTACAAATGGTCATTTAAGGTATGGCCTTGAAACAGATGGAGTAACAGGGAGGAGGAAGTGGCACATCACACTGACATCAGTTCAGACTATCTCCCCAGGAGAAAGGATGCGTGAACAAAATCCAACAATCCATGTGTCTAGGTTGTACATCTTTGTGAATATACACAAAAATAGTTCGGTATAGCCTTCAGTATGAGAGTTTAGTTCTTAAATCCTAGGTAGAGGTCAACATTCTCACTTCTGTGGACTATCATTCAGTCACATTTGCCAAACAAAATGCCAGCTTCATGTCACTGGCACCTGTGAGGATTTTTTTAATTCTCCTTCTTCCTATTTTCCTCCAAGAGACTTTTTTTATAATTCAGAATGAAAATATTGCTTAAAATATTTAATGCTTTGTCAGATTGAAGCCTTTCTTTTAAAGTGTGTGTCAAAAGATGCTTCTGTGAGGCGTTTATAACAACTTTATCATCAAAACGAATTTTGCTGACAAATTGATTGCTGCATGTCTGTGAAGTCTAATAGTTGAATTCTTGTTCTTTCCGTGGGATATTCCTTTCTCTGTAGAACACTGACGGTAGCTGCTCTCAGCAGGACCCTGTACTTGTCTCTTTGCTTCAAAATATGCCCCCTTCATTTTTCCTCAGTCCTTCTGCACTTGGAGTTAATAAGAGGGAAAAGGTGTCTTTTCTCCCCCCCCCGAAAGTGTTCTAGGCCATCAGACTGCTATTGATTGGAGCAGCTCTTTCAGTTTCTTCTCCCAGCTGTGTGATAATTCCCTGTGGACTTAACCCCAGTTCCAGATTGCCATATAGCGATAGAAACCAGCAGCATTTTCTCAGACATACTCCTGACCTACCCCCCCCACACACCTTGATCATTATTGATTTCAGAGTGTGATATTTTACTGTCATCTCAAATTGAGGTGATTAAGTCTCTCAATCTTCAGTGTGAAGGAACTGATATGAACTGCTCTGACAGGACAGTGTCTTCCCTCTTCATCTTTCCTGCGTTTCAGAAGGTGCCTGAAATGAGCTGATAAATAGGATTTTTAGATGCTGAGGGAAGCCAGTCAGCAAAGTCTGTCATACCAGATTCCCTGAATCTCAAAGGTTGCGAAGATGCTGACTCCTGGTAAAGTTTTATAGACCTTGGATGACTAAGCAAGCTTCATTAACTCAGATTTGACTAATTGCTTAAGAAAAAACAAATAGAAACAGAAAAACTCAGAGCCTACAAGCTAAATGCTGTGAAGAAAGTATAGTGAAAATTACTTGAAAGCTTGTTTTGGGGGCATGTCTGTGATCCTTTGCTGCTGTTCTCATCTTTTTTGCTACCGCATTTTTGTGAATACTGAAGGCTGCTATTTTGGCCATAATTCTCGTATCTATTCCTTTGTTATCTGCAGCCTGCATACTCTTTCACCTCTGTTTCTATTCATATTTAGCCCATGTCAGTAAAAAAAACAGTGCAACAGGAGGATCTCATACCCCCTGTGAGCAACACCTTATTGGAGTTGGCAAATAATGTAGAGGTCCAAAGTCAAGTGGTCAGTATAACATAGCTGCAATCAGACTTTCCTTTCACTGCTGATCCTCAAACACTGGTGTAAGATGTTTAGGTGTTTTTTTTTTTCCTCAGTTCTCATTCTTACCATCCTTTTCTTCTGGCCTGTAATATTAACCAAGAACATGGGAATCTAGTTTTGACTCAATCTCTGACTCAGCCAGATGCATTGCTTGTCTCAACATGGTTTTTATTGTTGTTTTGTTTGTTTTTGTTTTGTTTTTGTCTTGGAAATCTATCTTATAGGCCTAGAGGAGTTGGGAATGTATCATTTTCTGTTCAGTTTTCCTACAGTCCTTTGCTGAGGCCCTCAGTCCACCTTCAAAGTACTGCAATAACATACCTCACAGGAAATAAAATATCACGTAGGTTACTTCAAGTCACAGAATCGTGGAATATCTCAAGTTGGAAGGGGCCCATAAGGATTGAGACCAAATCCTGGCTCCATGCAGGGCCACAGGTGATATACAGTGAATGGGAATCAACAGATTCATTGAAGTTACATTTAGCACATAAGCAAATGTTGCAAAACAGAAAAACATTGAAAAACAGGAGTCTGTATTCATCTGGTAATTTATTCACAATGAGTAATTTGACATTGTCTCACACACCAGCTTGACTGTCAGGAGTGCTCAGATGGTTTTGTAATGAACTCGTTTGAAAGGTGCTTTATTTAAAGAAAGGCAGTTCTTCATGGGCAAGCCTCATTTCACAATGGGGAAATAAACATGGCTCTTAAAATTATTACTGTGCTATTATTCCTGTTCCCTGGGGTAGCAGAAGGCATCCTGTTTGATCTTCAGCTGTGTGACCAATTGCCTGCCTTCCTTTCTTTGCGTGGGGAAAGATTCCAGCTGGGAAACTGCTGACTGTTGGCTTTACAGAGTCCTGCTAACCTTACAGAAATGCTGTGGTTTTGTACTCACATCCGTAGGCTGTGAGGAGGAACCCTTCTGTCGATAGTTGTCTGGTTCTGTTAGTTGCACACATTTTGCTGTGAATACCTTTGACCAGGCCTTTAACACAAGAATAAAGGTGAAGTTTTTGGAGTGACGTGTGTGGCTTGGGGTCCTGGTAGAGGCGGTCTGGTTTTTCTCCCCTTTCTTGACTTATTTTCCTTTTTAGCACAGAGAAAATGATTTCCTTGTTGGTGTGTCAGGGTACAGCTGTTTGTTTTGCCCTTACCTCAGTTTTATTACATTCCTTATAGCAGAAATAAGCTGATACTTTAAGGTGAAAGTAGTAAACGTGTTCCTTTTTTGTACCTTTATTCAGCATGACTAAGTTGCCTGTGCAAGTTGACCTACAGAAGAAAATTCTGAGTCTTGTGATATCTTGGTGTCACATAGGCATGTGTAACAGTTATTGGAGATGAGCTTTACTTTACTTTATTTATTGGAGATGATCAATTTCTAAGCTCACTGTGGAGGCTTCATATACCTCACAGTGATGGCTGTAACTAATGGATGTTTTGACTCCTGGTGTGGATGATTTGGAGGCAGCTTGTGCCTGCCTCTGTGTTCCCATTGCATGGCTCTGACCCATGGAATATCACACAGTCCTTCAGGCTGTGTTGATGCAATGCTGGGCTTAATCATTAATGTCCATCCTAAATACTTCCATGTCCTTCTTACTCAATTCTTTGACATTCAATATCATTAAGCCGTCTGGTTTTCATTTAGGAGAATGAAATAAATTCCTGTATAGACGAAGCATCTTTTTCTAAGCAGTTTTGGTCTGTGCGTTGTAGATGTCTGTCAATTCATTTCCAGAGTGTTGGTTTTGTTTGCACTTCCAAAACGGTAAGAAAGGGTGACACTTCAAGATGAAGTTTGGTAATTTGCTTTCAGTGGGAATTAAGCCTCTAAATATGTACTGAAGAACAGAAAATTGATCTTTAAGCAGCATGTATCAGTAGTCAAATTCTTAATTTTTGTTTTAAGCTGGGAAATGGTGTTGATTTGCTAGTTCAAGACAATTTCCTTTGAAACTTCCCTTATGTGAGACAACAGGCACAGATCACTTGGTATATGTTGGTAATTCCCCTATTTTTAGAACCAGTGCTTGTACTATGGATTGCTCATATTTTCATTATGTGTATTATTTTTAATGCTCACCCAAATCATTTTCATGGCTCTGAATGGTTTTTTTTTTTTTTTTCAGTCTTTGTGTTGTCAACATCCAAAAAACTAGCTGTTGCTCTGCCTTGTTGTGGGGTTGTTAATGCTGCTGTGCACCTGTCTTTCTGCTTGCTTTTATGTTTTGCTCCTCATTATGAAGTCCAGCGGCTGCCAAGGCAATGGAGGAGGGAGAACAGTTCCATTTGACACCAACTTGTTGAACCATTTGTTCAAAGCTACTACTCCTTTAATTGTACATGCTGCATCTTAATAGAGAGCCTTGTTGAAGTTAATTATTTCTGTTGGCATACCCCAGCACTCAAGATGTTCTGGAGTGAATCATGTTGGTCCCTCTCCTAGACTTCATATAATTTATTAAAAGCTACACTCATCTGAAGGTGAAATGTTGCAATAACCCTTAATTTAAATCATGTAAGGATTTTGTCAGTTCTATGTGCTGCATAGCAGTAAAATTATACTTGGTGTGGGGAGAAGGGAACTTGTCATTGCCATAGGAAGCCCATTGCATGGGAACAGGAGAAATTATTGTGCTGGGGTGAGAATCTGTGGTGTCACTTATGGCTATTTTGGCTGCCTCAGAAAGCTGGAAAACTCAAAATTACTTAAATGTGTCTGAATTTCATAAAGAGCTCTAGAAAACTCTGCCAAACCCAGGCTTACAAGCAGTACAAAAGCAAGTGAAAATTGATTGGAGAATCTAAGGCAATTCATATCGGAAAGAATAATTTATTAAGCAGAGGAAACAGCATGGAGTTCTAGAGGTTAGTGGTGTAGTTGAGATGTAGATTTTTATTTCTTCCTGTTATTCACAGAAACCTGAAAAATGGTCTGGAGGGGGACAGCTGGGAAAACCAAGGGGAAAAAAAAAATCAGTGAAATGGTTCTGATGTTTATTTTACCTTGGCTGTAGCAATACATTTTGCCTGTTTGTAATTTCAGAAAGCTAACAGCCTGATCTGAAACTTCATGTAAAAGATGAACTATAACAGAATTTCTCCCAATGGTTGTCTGACAATGGAAAATGAAGTTTTATCAAGAGAAATGTCAGTCACCCTTATCTGTACATGACATTGCAAACTTCCTCTATTGTAAAGACATTTGTTGGGTTTGGTCCCACAATAATAATAAGTAAATAAATATTGCAAAGTGTCACATGAGGGTTTATGCCACAATTGCAGAAAAGAACAAAGAAATGCTGTTGTATACACAAAATATTTGCCACTTCTCACTTAGCTGGGTCCCAGCTGCCCTAAAGAAAGTTGTGCTCCTCCTGACAAGATAGTCCAAAATGACAGTGTTACTGTGGATGCCGTGCTCCAAAATAAAAGCTATCAATTATAAGAGAAACCATCAAAAGATTAAGTGCCAGAAAGGGAAGAAACTTGATTCCGTTTTGCTTTCTTGTTCCCATAAGGCACATCAAGTGACATTCACAACATAACATACACTCCTAATAAGAGCAATAATAGCAGCAATACATCTTATTGCGTATGGTACCTATAAACAGATGGTGCTCTCAGAGCTTCACAGTAAAATAAAATGATTTTAAAGGCTGTAGTTCCTGCAAGATTAAAACAAGGGACAATTAAAACTAATCCAATACAGAAATAAAATCAGTGTGCCACAAAGAGTATCTTTTTGAAATAAATCTTTAGAAGCTCAATAATAATAATGATATATGAAACTATTTATTTTTGTAGCTCTTCGCAGATTTACTACCCAAATCAGAGGTAATCATATAAAAATATGTATGTCAGCTCTAATCCTGTTTTCCACTTAAACATATAAACAAATGGAAGGGAGCTCCTACTGCAGTGATGTGTGTGTTGAGGGGATGGATGTTAATTTCAGCATGATGCAATTTACAACTCAGGCTCCTTTAATTTCCATAGCAGAAGTTCTGTAACTAGTGCTGTGAGGGAAGAAGAGGGGTGGGAGCAGATTTCCAACTTCCTCCATTTGGTTGAAGTTGAGGAGTTTCTGCTAGCTGCTGCCAGGTCAGGAGCTGGGGCTGCCCAAAAGCTGCCAATGCCCAATGGTCCCTGAGAGGCAGGATGGCCCCCAGTCACACAAGTCTCCAGGTAACCAGCAACTTCCCCACTCATGGGGTTTCTTTCATGGAGAAGCTGCCTCCCTGGCCCTTTGCTTACTTTAGGGGATGTGTTCAGATATGCTGGTCTAAAAACATAGAAACTGAAGAATTTTACTAATTTAGACCCAAAGTGGGGCAGGGCAATCACTGTTAGGGCATTGTGAGGCTCAACAATTAGTCTGATGGTATTAATAAGAAGCACAAAGCTCTTAGCTCTTTTAGCTTTCAGGCAAATAATTATCTTCCTTGTGCTGGAAGTTGATGATAACTGCAGGCGTGCTTTAGAATTACTTTTCTTTCTTTTTTAAAGAAAAGACTTCTAAAGGATTTTATTCACATAGGCCATAGGAATGAGCTCTCTTGAACAGTCAGATTAACTATTTTAAGATGATTTGTTTGCAATGAGTGCAAATACCCATTGTCCATGCTTAATTGTATTTTAAGAGTATCACATTAGTAATGAACTCTGACATCTTGTCTAGATCTTTCTACTAATTCTCAGTTTCATTAAAAAAATAAGACTCAAGTTTAGTTTTCAAATCTGAACTCATATAAAGCTTGTAAATTAGCACTGCAGGAATATCAGCTTGAGAAATTGAGATCTGCAAAGTATTTATTTGTAGAAGTCTGCCTATTTTCAAAAATGAAACAAAAAAAGTTCTAACCCTCTGGGCATTGTTGTTGCCCCTGTGGGTTAGTATCTGTGTTTCCTCTGGTTTTCTCTGCTGAATTTGCTCAGGCACCCACAGCAAGGAGCAGAGGATGTGCTCTGGATGCAGGCATAGTGTGCCCTCAGTGTTGCTCTTAGATTGGGAGTGGCTGATGATCTGTGTGCTTGGGGAGCATCAGTGCTTGGGACACAGAGCTGTGTGCTCCAGCCCACTTGATCAGCTGTGAGATCAAATTCTGCTGTTGTGCAGGCAAATCTCCCTTGCAGCTCAGCGGGTTTTCTCTCCTCCCTCCAAGATGAGTACAGACCCGACTCCCAGAGAGCCCTGGAGGGAGGCTGGCTGATATTTCTATTTCTTTTTCTTTTTTTTTCCTATCCCCAAAGGAGAATTGCTCAGTCTCTTTGTTGGTTCTAGCCATTGAAGCTAAATCCTGTAGATAAGTGATACCAAGTACAGCTCCTGCATAGTGCTGTGGCATAGAAAGATTGGATAAAATCATTATACCATCATGTGTTTTCTCATTTTCTATCTTCTTAGTGACTGGGAATGTTTGTAGTTGCTCTCCATTCTTTTGCATCTCAAAAATTCCTACACCCAGTTGTTCTATTCCTGATCCCAAGTCAGGACTTGGGATGCTTTTGGCCCACTCCTCCTTTTGTTTTCCCCATGATGTTATGACACAGTGTCTCCCTGTCTCATCACACTGTCAAAATACATCTCCAGGTAGTATATCCAAACCTGGGAAGTATTGCTTCTTTTGCTTTTCTTCACTGTGCGAATTGCAAATTCTTAACTATTGTGTGGCAACAGCAATATGAAGGTTACCAGTGAGCATTGTAGGTGTCCGAATGCAGTTGATCTCATGTCCTAGTATATGAGTGATCTGTCAGTGAATGTAAATACTGTTCCTGAGAAGCTGTGTGCTTTAGTGGGTTGAGGATGTACTGAAGTAGGTATAAACCAAGTTGAGTTTGTTACTAACAGCAATGTTGTAAGAGCAGAACACAGCACAGGCAGTATGGCAGTGTTAATCCAGATTCTGGGACTCACTTTCTATGCTCTGTTTGCTCTCAGTGATTTTCTGGATTTTTCACTCTAAGAGCTGCTTGTACTGTCCACATAACAGAACAGATGTACTTTTCTGCTCTAGCTGCCATGCTGTATTTGAAAGCTTTAGCTATTGCATTTAAACTTAATGAGATGGGTACTGTTGCATCTACCCAATGTCAATTGATTGCAGAAAGAGCGTTCAGTCGAAGTTTAATTAGTATGTAACTGATAAGTCCAATTACTCCATAACGATTTGGAAATTACATGAGCTACATATTTTGTGGTTGTGGCCTTATGTAAAACATAAAAGTTCTGAAGAAATTTCAGCTATTTAATGAACACTAAAAAAAACTATTCTGGATTTAATCAGATATCAATTAGTTGGAAAAAGGAAATCTTAAATTAACATGTATTAAGTGTTAATTGGCAGCAGCCTTTCCACAGAGTGAACTGTAGTGTGGATGCCAATTTCTACCACGGTGTGTAATGCGTCACAGAATGAGCAATCTATACAATGCTCCTATTGTGCTGAAATTTTGTAAGAAATTCAATTATTCCCTTATGTTGGGGGTGGATCTGATACATAATTAATTCTGGCTTGTTTTAAGAGATGCCTGTATAATTAGCTATGCGTGGAATATATTATCTCAGGCATATTTTTAAAACTTTAGTGGTTACCCTTTGAAACTAGCCCTTGCTCTGTAATTAACAGACAACATAATGCAATATTAAATTTGAGCTGTTGCCATTTTGGCAGCACTTAAAGGGATGTTATTCAATATGGTTGCCATGGAGCACAATTTTTTAATTTGTGATCGTGTCTCCTTATTAATGGAAGAATGTCTTGGAAATGGAACCCACAGTGTTACTCCAGAAATGCTGTTTTATAGAGTCATAGAATCACTGAGGTTGGAAAAGTCCAACCCCAAAACATTCCCACCATGCCCAATAAACCATATCCCCAAGTGGCACATCACCATGTTTCTTGAACACCTCCAGGGATGGTGATCCTCCCTGCAAGGTAAGGTCTTGATCTGCAAGAGGCAAGCCTGAGACAAATCATTCTATTTGTGCCATTTGCTGTGACAGAGCTCCTTTCCTCAAGTCTTACTTCAATGTGATAGTCCTACAGGTTGAGTAGGACTCTCTTGACTTTGTTCAACAAAGACTCTCTTGACTTTGTTCCACCTGCCATGGTGAGATCTGAGACGTCTTGTTAAAAGCTCAACATGCAGGGCAGCCTTTGCTCTGACAAAGTCATGCTGCCTCACGGCAACTCAGAAGGTTCTGCAGAAGCCTAAAGGAAGCATTGTTTCTTCCCATTTTGTTACTCAAACCCAGAAGAAATGAGAGATCTGTGAGCATGGCTTTAATGAGCTGCAAACGTGGCACAGTGATTCAATACCAGCCAAAAATTAGTCAAGCAGAGTAGCAAAATGACACTTTCTTTTTAAGAACATCACAAAAGCATACTGTAATTTTGTATAATTAGTGATCAACTGCCATTGATTTATGCCCCTCATTTACCGTCAAAGGGCCAACTGGAATTTAACCCGGGCACCAGACACTGATATAATGTACTGAAGAATTATGTAAAATACACCTGGATTTCAGGATTACAGAGATTTCTGTCATGGGAAATTGTAATTTTAGAAAAGCATGAGGCTTTTCTAAAATTATGGGGTCATATGCTATTGCATGTGACTGATGGTTGATTCAATGCTAATTGGTCTATAGTTCATATAACAATCAGGGTCTTACTGCTAGGACTGGAATGTGTCTCCTGTATAACTATACCACAGCTCATACCTGGTGCTGTGGAAGGGCTGGGAGACTGCACAGTGAGAGCACCCCTCTGCTGGCCAGAATGAAAGCTGTGTGGCACTGTTGTGTCCAAATTTGTCTGCTGATGAGGAGATGAGTAATATGTTCAGAGCCTGACCTTTTAGTAGTTAAGTGGAATAATGTAAATCAATACTGCTCTATGACAAATTATAATTTGTCATCTGACACGATGTTCCTGGGGAAAAATTGCTTCTTTGAGGAGCATAATAACGCAATATGGAAACAGCCAAAACTTTGTTTTCCTTTCTTTCTCCCTTGATAGTGAAAGAAGACTGATACCTCAAGAGGGTTGACAAAATGAATCTTAGCACAGCCCTGTGGTTTGAAGTGCCATCGGGGTATGCCTGTGTCTGGGTGTGTACAGTAGCTCTGAGAGTACCACCGCCCTCAAACTCTATGAGAAGGACATGCTTGCATGCACTGAATCTCCCTTTCAGCTGAGCTTATCGAGTTTTTAATTGATTGGTATGAAGGAAGAATTTAAATAAAATGAAAAGCCAGCACTACCACAGTGCGTGCTATTGATTAATGGTTTTCTTTTTGAGCAGAAAGTGGCAAGTTACAGGGCAGAGAAGTACCATGAAAAGTGAAACAATAACAAAGGGATTAGAGAGAAGGGAGGAGAGAGGAGGTTAAAAAGAACACCAGTAGAAAAGGGAGAGATACAACACAGAATAGAGCTTTCAAGAAAGGTATGTCTTCAAGAATAGTTGGAAAAAAATATATTGGTAGGTTAGCAATAGGAAGTATCAATATGGAGACAGGGCAAGCAAGGTAGATAAAGTAATAGGATGAACAATAGGCGGAGAAGAGAAGCTGAACCACTTCTCAGTAGTGAAATCTTTAAACCCTCCCTACTTTCCTGGGCTGCAGCATTACCGTGGAGGCTGTTCTTGCCTTGGCACCGGCTGTGTGTGTTGGGCTGCTCAGACTGACCAGCCCTGGGTCCTACCAGGGTTCCTGATGCACTGTTCTGGGAGATCTTCTCTTGGGCTTGAAAATGTAAATGCCAAAGTTTGATCAAAGAGACAAAACGTCTAACCTGAAATACGCAGCATGGGCTTGCATTATGATTCAAGTAATGATCTAAAAAAACATATTGAAAGCTAAAAAACAACAGCCTATGATATTCATTTTGACCCATAGTTCAGTGTCTCACCTTTAGAGAAATAGCACTTTGGGATATCTTTTCGAAAGATGATGGAGGTTCAGGGTTAAAGGAAATGAACTTTCTTTTGAGGCATATCGGAAGTTAGAGAGGCTGGGAAGGGTGATTCATCACCCGGGATTCTCAGAATAGATTTGCTAAATTTACAAATTCCGCATTAATTCTCATTCTGTTCTCCAGACTTGACTGGCAACAGCTGTTTACTTTGTTCTATGGGCTTCAAAACTCTTTCTGTCCAATTACTTGTTCATGGAATGGTGCTATGAGGTCCTGAATTCTTTTGGAAGATGAAGGCAGAGATGGGATTAGTCAATATAGGAATGAAGGAAAGCAAGAAAATGTTGTTTTTAGTTTCATTTTTACTGCACATTTTCTGTAATTACTCTGGCGAAGTCTGTCAAGTGTATTTCTAAAAAGAACAAAGTTTTGATTGCACATTTGGGTGGTGCAGACTTGCATTTCTTTGAGAATCAGCTTCTTTGCCCTCTCACAAAGCCACAATGCACTGTGACCTTGTTGGGCAATCAAGCAAGGCAAATCAAATTTTAAGTAATTAATACTTGCCACAATGTGCTTGGGAATATGCTAACAGCTAAGAACTATTTGCAGAAAATTAGTTCAGTTAACTGAACTGATAAAATAAAACTAATCAGAAGAATTATTCTTTCTGTTCAGATCTCAAAATAAATATAGTGACAGTTGGCTTTGTTGGCTGTTGCACTGCTGGCGCCTTCATTGATGAATCTTTCCTTATATACTGACACCAAGTCAAGGTGTGATGGTTTATGCCTTGAAACCTGCTATGTGTTATGAGCTACTTCACTGGTGACTTTGAAATGACTCTTATCTGTCATGTCATGGACCACTTCCTTCCATGGGGTGCTTCTGATGTGTCACACCGATCTCGAATGATTTTCCCTTCTGCATCGCTCTTCTCATTTGGTGATGCCCACCTCGAGCATTTTGAGTGGCTATTGAGAACCTTTTCACTTTCAGGGATGTGTGTGTGTATAGAATCACTGAATTGTCGAATCATCTAGGTTGTAAGAGACCACTAAGACCCACAAGTCCAACTCCACCATGCCCACTGACCATGTCCCTCAGTGCCACATCTCCATGGTTCTTGAACACCTCTAGGGACAGTGATCCCACCACCTCCCTGGGCAGCCTGTGCTAATGCCCAATCACTCTTTCTGAGAAATATATGTGCATGTTTGTGTGTGTGTGTGTATATATATATATACACACGTACACATATGACTTCTCAGGGACATCTCCCATGAATTTTGAGGCTGTCTCAGGAACTGTTCTTGCTTAGGCTGCAAGATAGTGGCACAAAGCTGAATGGTACCATAATGTACCCAAGACAAGTTTTGAGACTCCGTATTATCCCAACCAGTACCAACTCCAGAGACCATTGTGTGCATTTATTATACAGTACTGAAGTATGAAAGACTCAATTAAATTTTATTTTATATAAAATTAACGTTCCTTTCTTCCTCTTAACTGTGCTGATTATGTCAAAATGGAACAATGAAGGCAGCTGCAGAGGAACAGCATTGGAGAGATTTCTGTCAGCATTTACTATAGGCAAAATTATAAGGGTAGTTTTTCTCAGCCAGTTCAGTGAGCCAACTGGCTGCACATGTTGCAAATGCTTCTTTATACTATCATGAACTGCAAAAAGTATACATTGAATTTTTCCTGCTTTTTGAAAAGTAAGAGAATGGTATAAACACAGGAAAAATTACCATATTCAGCTCTTGCATTGTGCTTCTCCCCCAGAGCTTTCCAGGGCTCTGATCCAGCAAAGCCCTTCAGTGCTGGTACAACTTGAAGCACCTACGCAGTCCTTTTGAAGTCACTGTGACTCTTCTAAAATGTGGTTAAACACATACCTCACTTGAACTTCAGTTTGATTTGAAAGTCAGTTTTCCAAAAGAAAACGTTTTGTTGTACAATTAATGCAGTTCGTGCAGCTTCAGTACTTGGGGAAAACAGAATAGGAGTGATCACCTTTGAAAATCAGTCAATGGCAATCAATCACAGGAACCACGTTTCTTATACTTCTGCAGTCTGCATTACTTTTCCAGGGTTTTTTAGTGTAATTTCTCTAGAAGCTTTATGGATCTACTCCTATTAAATTTTACAGATTTCTATTCCATGTGAGCAAAAAAAATAATATTTCAAATGACAAGTCTATTGAAACCCTCTTTTTTCCTTTTTAATATATATTACAAGGATTTTCTCTTAAAAAAAAAAAATCCTTCAATCTGTATTTTCCACTATGATGGAGTTGGAATAAGAATAGTAATTTGGTAGTGTACATTTGCATAGCTATGTGCTGCCTAAGAACTTGCTTATTCCACCAGTTATAACTCAAGCAGATATGTAAATGGCCCAAAGGTAAAGCAGAGTTGATGCTGGAATAAAAATGTGCCTGCAACCTTCTATAGGCTTATGTTTGTTAACTTTGTGATTATTTTTTATTTAATGCATCTCCAGATAAATATTAACTTTTTTCCTGGATGCTTACTTCTGGCTCCCTTGTATTGAAGTACAAGAAAGTGCTCTGAATAACATTTGATTTAATTTAGCTGTAGCCCTCCTATTCCTTTCTGAAATTGAGCTTTATATGATTTGGGGTTATTTAGGTTTTTTTCTGTTTTCAGTAAATGTTTTTTTTCTATTTTCTAATGACTCAGAAGGGAGATTCCTACACCAAAAGCAATCACATACTGTAGGTAGCTACTGTAATTTTTCTTCCTTTGCAGTAGTGGATGTGTACTACTTTCTTTGCTTTCAGGTTCATTGAACGTTATGTCAAAAGTGCAGAGTTCTGTTCCCAGTTCTCATATGTTTTTATTTCTTGTTTTTCTTCCTTTTTTCTTTCTTTTTTTCCCCCCCCGCACATATTGCTTTCAGGTTTGGAATTGACAAACCTAATTCACTGTGCATTTTGTTAAAGAATGAAGTGAGAGGCTGGTAAGAGAGAGCAGCAAAAGGTACAACTTCCTAAGCTCACAGAGCTGGCTCATGCCTTGCTGAAAGACCTTGAAAAGTATCTGTGCTCTAAGTGGGCTTGCTAGTCTTGGGATTTCTAGATGTTCTACAAGACTGGAGACAGAAGGAGTATTTTAAAGAGAGTAGAAAAAAAAGGCAATTTTTTTTCTCCTATGATCTGGTTGAACTTTGAGATATGCTTCTAAATGCTGAAGCTGCTTTAGTTTACGATTGTGTGTCTTGTCTGAGATTGCACCCCTTCAACAAAACTGTCATTCTAATTTCTCAAGGAGTTACCAGGGTATAAAATTCCAGTTTTAAGCAGTAATGTTGTATGACATCACTGGGGTTTATTGAGCAGTCTCACTTTTCTAGTCTCTTACTCTCTGTTAATGACAAATGAAAGGAAAAAAAAAGTCAAAATAGATTGTTTCTATAATAGAAACAATAATAACTATTACATGGGTTGTTACAATCATCGTAGACTTGTGGTATTTTTCAGCCAAAAAAGTTGGATGTTATTTTTTTTTTACTGACTAGTGTGGTTTGCTGCTTTAGAAATTAGCCCTGTAATTTTAAATATCTTTTTCTCTCATGTGTTATAGCCATATAAATAAGGGTAATATTTTTCTCCCATTCCTTTATTTAGTTTTCTGACTCCTACCATATTGATTTGTCTCAGTGCTCTGTGAAATTGATTATATTTGTTTCTTTAGAAGTGAGGCTTCTGGAATTCTGCATTATATTTACCACTCAGGAAAAAATGACAACAGAGAAATGGGTTTCTTTTAGGAATGAAACAAAAGCCTCATTTGGATGAGAGTTAATTTAATGAAAGTATTTAATCTTCTCCTCCTCCCTATCCTGAAGCAAGAAGAGATGGCACTTTATTTTAAGATTTCCTTGCCATGTTTATTCTGAGTCATTCTAGGTTTACTGGCAGAAATGAATTTCATTCTGTTGAGGCTGCGGAGATTACCGTGCTCAGTGGCAAGAAGCTGCAGTCCATCTCCTGCTCTGAGCATCCTTGACAGACTGAACTAAAAGACTCATTATAATAGATTCACTTGAATTTAGTACTACTTGTCACGTGTATTCCTGTTCTTTTTTATATGACCAGAACGAATGGAGGGGCAGATGGCAGTTGCTTTCATGACAAGTTCACATTTTGTCAGATTTAATCCAGGGAATTTTGCTCATCTTCTGACCTGTCCAACTGAGGAGTGGTATACCAGTCCCCAGTACACAGCCTGCATCACAGTCAGCAAACAAACCCCTTCCTACCAGCTCAGTAACAAGAAGCAACTCTACAGATTGTACTCAGCAAAACTGTGACTGGGTAACTGTTTTCATGGCAGTCCACCATGGAAAAGCTGATCTCTGAGGCAGGTTAGAGCCTGCCCTGAGCTGGGGTCAAGCTCTGTGTGCTCGCACTGAGGTGGAGAAGAGGAAACCAACTTGGCTCCGTGCTCTGTGCTACTGCAAGGGGAGCTCTGTGGGCTAGAACAGCCTCTGCTGTTTGCAGTGGAGGGGGAATAAAACTCATCTGTTGTCCAAAGACAGCCAAGTACCTTGTTTGGAGACAGAGACCGTCCCAAATTCACCTGAGATCTGTAAAGTATTGCTGGTGAACAGGTTTCTCAGTCCTCATGACAAGAGCTATAGCTCAGCTGTGTGCAAATCTCTCATTGCTACAGGGATGGGATGTGTGGCTGTTTTCTGCCCTCAGTTGTACCTCTGTTGGAGTATCTCACCCTCCTTATGACTTTTCTGATTCTGAGGAGCTTTAAATTGAGAAGTGGTTTTGTATCTATGTGATACAGTTCAGTGTAGTTTCCAAATTACAACTGTGGAAAAAATCAGCTTTTTACCTCATGGAAAGGATCTCCATCTTCACACCGTGTACCACTGTACCAGAATTAGGCCCTTTAAATTCCATGAGGGCAGGCAAGGAGAAGTAGAGGCTTTGAGATCTGAAGGTGAAAGTAGAAACTATATCATCCCTTGGTGTAAAATGTGTCTTCTAGTGAAATTAAGAAATTCCAAAGAGAAATGACCACAACTCAGGCTATTATTTCTCTTTCTCCCACTTCCTGCCAAGATTTTACAGTGATTATTGAACAAAGTCCATGTCACAACAGATTAATCTCTTGAGTGATGCTCCCTACAGAAGGCAGAGGCCTATGGCCGTATGTGAGAGCAATCAGCAAGGTGTTAGGACAGCCTGTTCGTGGGTGTTTGCTAGGATCAGAAGTGAGGGCTTCTCTGAAGCCACTTTGTCCCAGAGGAAAGCTTTTTATGGGACTGCTGAGAGAAGTGAGAGGCTTGAGGTGAGAGAGTACTTCTGTGTGGCATGGTCAGTGCTGAAAGGCTCAGCTGCCCATTTCTGTGAGGATGAAGGTCAGGGAGCCCAAGAAGAGGAGATGCATTGAGTATTGTCATGGTGAGAGGATGCTGAATGGCACAGTTTGAGTCCTTGGTTCAAAGAACTGTGATTACAGTATCTACTATGCAGGCTAGCATAACAGGGAAGGCAAGAGGTGAATGGAGATGAATGGAAATGTCTTCTGAAGTGATCTGTTTGTGTCAGAGACTGATAACGTCAAGCAAAGGCTATCAAACAAATTTTTGTTGACTTTCTGTCTGCTGGGCTGCATTTCAACTAGGGGTGGGATCTAGAAGTAGTTTTGAACACCACAGTATAAGCTAACTCTGTTCCATCACCTACAGTCAGGCTCCAGTTAGAGACTAAGGGTGATGGAGGAATTATTGCAGAACTTATCAACTGGCCACAGTCACCAAATGTTGCATGGCGTTAAGGACTGGCTAATATTTGCTTTGTGGTACTTATGACTTCCACTATGATCATTTATCAGATAATAAATAAAGGCCCAAAAGCAATGGGTTAGAAGAAATATAATTTTGTAGTGAGATTTTTTTTTTTCCAAAGAGCATTTGATCCCACTTGGAGTATTCAAAAAAGGCATATTAAAGAGGGAATGTCTTGATGTCATGAAATGACTTTGGCTAGTGCCTCAAGATCTTTAGAAATTTTCATTAATGAATATAAACATTCAGAATAAATGTTTATCACATTTACACATTACACATCATGCAATTTTTGTTAGTGCTGTGCTATTGACAGGAGAATCCAGAAAGCGTGTCCTCTCCAGTCATTACTATATCGAGAAGTAAATCAATAATGATACCATGTATGTTAAGCCTGTACATTATTTAGACAGCTATAATAGTTCTGATGTTCCAATGAAGGCACGCTCTGAACAGAAGTCACGACACTGTTCACTGCATGCTTAATCAGATTTTTCAGTCTGTGTATTGTGAGATTTTAAACCCCACAGATCTATAGTTTTTGGCAAATTATAATGTTTGACAGGGTGAAAACACACTCCATGTCAGTTTAAGGATGAACTACACTTTGAGAATAGCCGCATGATATAGGAGATAAGCATGTCATTTTGTAGATGAGGAAAAGAGGTTGAAGACAGTAAATGACTTTCTCAAGGTCATGGCAGATATTCTATTTGCTCCTCTCCCTGTATCTAGGTCATGGTAACACAGTCATGTTACACCATTTTTTATCCATGCCAGTGCCTCTCTGTCCTTATCATAAAAAACTTTTTCCTCACGTCCAATCCAAATCTCCTCTCTTTTTGTCTGAAGCCATTTCCCCTTGTCCATCACAACAGATCCTGCTAAGGAGTCTATCCCCTTCACTTTTATATCCTTCCTGTAGATATTGAACAGCTGTTCTCAGGTCTCCCTGGAGCCTTCCCTTCTCCAGACTGAGCAGCCCCATCTCTCTCAGCCTAAAGTAATCTCTGGATTCATTTATTTGAGGTCTTTCTGTCTAACATCCTTTTTCGTCTCACATGCCTTGAAACCTCTCTTTTGTAGAAATGCTATCTCCTGTATCCCTCCATCTGATTTCCTGCTGGAAGTCAGCCAGACTCAAATTAATCTTCTGGATAAATAGCTGGCCCTTCCTGACTGGCTTGATGGGTGACTCATGTCTTCTCTTCTGTCTCCACCCTGAGCATGGCAGCCTGAGTCACCATCCCTCAGCACACCCTTTGTTCACGGAGCTGGAAATTCTCAGCCGATGTGTGCATGGAATGCAGGAGCTGCCAGGCTGTCCCAGCGCACTGGTGTGACCAGGAGCTCCCCACCGTCTCTTGCTGTACAGTCAGGGATAAATGATCTCTTTCCACATCTTCCTGGAAAGGACTAATGTGATGATGGGACCAACTCCCGTGTCATAGTTGGATTCTTTGATCATTTCTGGACATTAGAATTGGAGTTAATCACCTAGTTAATTAAACTATCTCAAATAAATGCCAATATTGGGCTTTGGCACAGACCTTTTACTTAATGTTTCTGATCAACACCAGTTCACTTGGCAATACATCAGAATGTGCAGATGGATCAAAATAGCTCATCATTTCTTAGTCAAATATGATTCTTTGCAAATAGTAACCCAGGCTGTCACAGCTGGTATTCACAGGGCTTGAATTATACAAATGCAAGCTGGGAGCACCTTGAAGACTCAGCCAGCCAGAACAGACACCATGCCACACATCATGCTTCCTAACTCTTATCCTAACCGCTAGTTGAAAAAAGTGCCCTGTGGAAGTGGATGGGAATTCTCTCATCCTTCAGCCAGCTTGCATCAGCCTTGTACAGAGCTCCGCCAACAAATCCCATTGCTGTCAGAGATCTGCTACCAACATCTCTTAGGTAGTGTACAGTCAGTGGAACTGTCTGACATTCAGATATTCAAGTATCTATATTACAGGCTTTGGTCTTCAGTGAGCAGAAAGCATCTAATTTAGGCAGATAAATTATTAATTGTAAGTAATTTGCTCAGCTCCAGTCCCCACCAACAAAAATGTTTATTTCTCCTTTCTTCCCTGCATTTAGGATTCTTTCATCAGCAGTGATAGGGGATACACAGAATGGCAGAACAAGTTGCATATAAGAAAAAAAAAACAAAACCCAAACGTTCTTTAGAAATAACATACAAGTCATATTGGTGTTAGATTCCAGCTCAGAAAGCTGAGAAAAAATATCTTGGAGGCATATACAGCAGCACACATTCCAACAAGAATACATTTTGCAGACCAGTAAGTATTAGAAATTAGAATTTTTGTTTATAGCATTTTCATTTTCATGTGACAGTTTTAGTTTTATGAACTTTCTTCACTGTTTTCCCTAGTTAAGAAAAAAATGTAGTGTAAGAGCTGTGGGCTGAAAGTCCAACTGGTCACATAATTGGCCAACAGCAAGGCAGTCTGTAAGGAAAAGAGTGACAGAGCAGGGCAAATGTCAAGCAGTGGTCTCTCTGCTACCTGAAATTTATAACTTGGGGTCATTTTTAGCCAGGAGGATGTCTTCTGTAATCTCTGGATGTTCCTTTCATTGGTTGCTCTAACTTTTTATGTGTTAATTCATCTGTGGTTTAGGTATCTGAAGCAACAGTAATAATCACTGTGTGTCCACTTAATATTTTGTCAGTCTGATTTTCCATTTCAACTTCTGATGTGCTTGTAGAATTTCTGAGAAAAGAAACATATAGTTCTATACTGTCCAGTCTCCATCATAGCATTAGAAAAAGAACTTGTGATTTACAGGTGATTATGTAGTAAGTCCTGAGACCACACTGGTTTCACCCCTGTTGGTATCTGCTCATCACAGTGGCCATTCCATGAGTTGAGGTACATAAGATTTTTCCTTGTAAATCATTGTACCTTTGGTTGAAAATTTTTCATTCTATATTCTGTTGCTATCATTACTTTCTTGCTTTCCCATTTCTTTTTTTTTTTTTCTTGTTATGCATGTTACTGTTCTTCTGATAGTCTGATCCCAATGGTAGGGGGTGATTTCAGAAGAGAAGCTGATGAATAGGATCAGATTTAGGCTGTGAAAACAGTGTTGAGCTTCAGTCTTTCCTCTATGCAGTGGAGAAGAAAAGGCTGTGTTCAGATAGCCACCTCAGGCTATCCCTTCCTCTCTGAAAGCTTTGCTACAAAGGTTACTCAGAAGGAGAGAGAAGTAAATCTATATTTGTGAATAAGCAGCAGGGAAACAACAAAAAAAAAAGCGTTGGAAGATGCTCATCGGGTGAATAAAGGAGTAGTTAATGAGAGGGAGATACTTTCTTATGTACTAAAAAAGTAAATAAGTCCCATGATACCTATTTTTCAACAGCAAGAAAAAATAATGAACAATTGTTAGGGGTTTGTGTGAAAAAAGCACCAGTGCTTAATCGCTTTTGGAAGACCTCAATTCTCCTCTTAACCAAATGTTCAACCATTGAACATTCTGCTTGGTTTGGAACTGTCAGCAAACTGGAAAAAAATACATTTACTGTCCCAAATCACTCAAGAGTTGAAACTAAAGATGTAAATTTGGGTTACATAGTCCTTCTGATGATGTGGCTATGGATCGTATACATAATTCATGACTTTTAGGACCAGATACTTCATTACTGGATTAAAAGGTTCAGCCTATGTTTGAAACAGGTGGATTCATAGATGGAAGGAATTTAAGAATGAATGATAGTGTTTTGTATTTTGCTGTGCCGTAGTTGCACTGGATTCCTTACAACAAAAAGTTGCACCAGCTCAGCTATGAATCCTCAGATCTGGCTTCAGACTGGCACTCTGGTTCATAACTGATATTCAAATATAAAGATCAATTTCCTATTCAGTTATTCTCTTCTTCCCCTCCCTATTACTATGCACTGTTACTATGAACCATTTTCTAAATGGTTTAAACCTTGGGAAATCATAATATTTACTAGAATCAGCATTTCTGTAAAGAGTTTTGCATTTCATGCGTACACAATGACATCACACCCTGCAATAACTGCCTTGCCTGATTCAGTTCTATTTTCAACAGAGCACTTGAGACTTATGGATCCTGTAACTCCTTTTAATGAGTTTATTTTATTACGTTACTGATCTTACTGCAAACAAATCTTTTGCTCCTATTTCCAGGGTTTTGTTTTGTATTCTTTTCATTCTACATTCAAGGAAAATGCAGGATGTGGGCCAGTTTGGAAGCTGTAACTTGTTAAGAGCTGATAATGGTGTTTGGTTTTTTGTTTTTTTTTTAAGCCTTGAAGTGTAGAATTCCCCAAAATGTCACTGTCTCAGCCAATTCTTCCTTACATTACAATGCAAGTGTGCTCAGACTCTCACTTAGCTGTAATTTCACTTAGTGCGTGTGCAGAAGTGATGTCCAAGCATTTGTTTTCTCAATGAAGTAGAAATCATGCCAAAAGAATAAAAATAAAATTTGTTCTCAGAGCTACTTAGCCACTGCTGCAGGAAGAAGTGCAGTCCAAGAAGCACAGTTGCAAACTGCTTTCTCCATGAGGCTGTCAAACACCACAAATGATGCTTTAGAAAGGGGAAAGAATAACAGAATGAGAGAGACAACTTTGATTGCAAAAACACTTTGTGTTCTCAGCCTGGTCTGCTATGTGCGTAATGACTGAATGTGTCTGGTACTTCAAGATCTGGGAAGTTTGTATCAATGCTCCACCTTTTTTACTGAAACATCAAGCAATAGCAAAATCTATACTACTCCACCTTTCGGAAGAGAAGGTAACTACTGTTTTCTTCATTTAAGCCACATTTTTATGGCAATGGTAGCTATTAGTTCAGCTTAATGCTATGGAAGACATAAAAGGAGGAAATCTTTGCCCTTAAGAGTTGAATAGAAAATGGGTACGAGAAAAGAAGTCAGAAGGGCAAGCAGCATTAACTCCATTGTATAGACACGAAATAGAGAATAAGAAGCGACTGTTTTTGTCAGTGCTTTCTAGAGGAAAATACCAACTGTGCATCAGTGTGACTGTATCACTGGAAACAGTGATAGAAAGATGATGGTGTTAGATTCAGGGAACGTGCAACAACAACATTGGACCGGAGAGGATTCTTTAAATCATCCCAGGAGAAGCTGGTTTGCTTTCTAGTGTGTAGTGGGGCTGAGAATTGTACCCGTCACAGACTTGTTTCTCCATTTGATATGCCAATATTCCTTTTGCTTTTCTGCATCCTTAAATTTTGTGCAACATAGAGTGTTGCTTCCTTATGAATCTGTGCATTGCCCGATGTGTGCAGCATCTTAGAAATTATTTTTTTTAGAGATTTTGCAGTATCCATCTAGAATGATAATAACAAATTAGGTGTTCAGAATCATACAGTTGTTCTGAAGATCATCTTGAAGCTGAATTCATGCCAGTGTGATGGCTCAGTACTTTTCAGCTCAGATTTTCCCCAACTGGTTACCTTCTGCTATGGAAACATCTTTGCTGGAGATGTCACTCACTGCCTTTTATCTTGCAAGTCATGCTCTGTGTATGACAATAGCCGGGGTGCAACATATCTAAATTTACTTTTCCCACGTAGCTTTTTCAAGTCTTAGTTCAAGCTCTGCCCAGATGGCTCCTTCATCAGAATCTTTCAGGCATTCTCTCTTCCATCAGTTACATGGTACTTTCAGAATAGAAGCAAATGCTAGGCAAAGAAATCTTTGTTTTGTTTTGTTTTAATTGCAGGTATTTGTCTCATGGGGTGATCATGTGGGTGGCTTAGAAGTGATCACACATTTGAAACTTTTCTTTAAAATAGTTGGAATCCATTAAAACCCTCCATTTGTATTCAGAGCATTTTGGCACTGAGCAGCATGAAAGGAAGAGATCAATAACCACACTGCAAGACCCAACACTTGCTATGCCAGGCTAACATAAGCTACCACAGTTCCAATACTAAATCCAGTTCTACTGGATTTGTCTTTCAAATTATGTATCCCTCCTTCTTCTTTTTCACCTTTACTGTCCTCTAGGGCTGTTTTCCAGTTCAGCTATGATAACCTTCTTTTACCTGTTTGTAGTTCACTCCTGCATCTATTTTTCTCCTCTTTGACCTGTCATTTAGCAACTAATACTGAAGAGCTCGATAAGTGAGGGGAGAGCAGTGCGTTGTTTAACCACCAAATGTGTATCATAGAATCAAAATGGTTTGAGTTGGAAGGGACATTAAAATCACCTGTTTCCAATCCCTTTGTTATAGGCAGGGGCACCTCCCATAGGCCAGGTTGCTCAAAGCCCCCATCCATTGTGAAGGGAAAGGTGGTAGGAAATCTTTGACGTGTCATGACCCAATAATATGACAAAACTAGTTATTGCTTCCTAAGAGAAAACTGTGAAAATGGTGACTAGGAGGTTGCCTTTTTATTTTTATTGAATGTCTTAGGTTTTAAAACTCATTAGCTTCTTGCATAAGATCTACTAACACTAACATAGTTCCCCTCCTATTCTTCTTCACCTTTTATCTGTCCTCAGGCTTGTACATTGCCCCCAGATCTCAATGGTTTTCTCAAAATATTTGAAGTACATTTCAGGTTTTGTTATCACTGGTTTAAAAGCTATTAAATTTTCCCCAAAGTTAGCTTCTGGTATTACTGGTGCCTTTTCCAGCAACAAAGCAATAGCCAGTAATGCTATCTATGTATTCATTAATGCTCCAAGATGGGAGAATTGGAGTAGACAGGCTCAAAGCCAAAAACCAGAGTTGCCTGGGCACAAAGGGAATGTGTTGTGGGAGGATGGATAGAGAGAGAAAAATCTGAGTGCACAGTCAGTGCCAAAAATGATGAATGCAGGAAAAGAACTAGACAACCAATTTGAGATGCCCTTCTGCATGCCCATGTGCCAAGTCAGGGAGAAGGAGCACAAGGATGTGTCGATGTTTGATTCAGTGCTGGTTTGTGTCGTGCTGAATCTGGCAGCCATATAGTTTCTGCTGTGTGTCACAAAACTCCTGCAGTGAGAAACCACATGAAAAAAAATTACAGAGGAAAAACACTGGCACAAGAATTTCAGACTGTCAGTCCTGAAAGGAAAGTTTGCTTAGGTATAGCAGCAAATCCCTTTGGCCAACCTTTGCTTTTCACCTTATTTATGACTGGATCTCATTTTTCTCTGATTCCAACTTCACAGGTATAAAATAAGCTTTGTATATTGCCGTATGAGAAGTTCTGATTTTGCAGCAGGTCAGACTGAAATCTTGTTTTGCTTTATACAGTGTAAATTAATAAGTAAAACTTAGGACAAAAGATGCCATGAAATATTTATTAAATCTCGGCGCACTGTCTTTGTGGAGCCAGGATTGTGTCAGGTCTGGCATCTCAAGGTATAGAACCATTAGATGCTGTTGTCTGCCTGAGTTTGGAGTCTGAAACAACAGTTTGGAATTTGGAACTGCCTTGCTTGTATGGGAAGACTCAGATCTGGGGCAAAAAACAGAATGGCAGCATTAGAAACAGTTACACTGTATTTTCAGAAATAACCACCAAGTTACGCAGGCTTTTCAGACTTTTCCTAACTGCGGGTAGCTAAAGGATGCAGGTATAAGGGAGGAACTGTCACCCCTTTGTATCTGAAACAAACCAAACCCAGGAGAAGGTAGTGAAGAAAAATCATTTTCCTTCTCTTTTAATTTTCTGTCTTTCAGTTTTGCAGATTTGGATTGGCTCAAAATGAAGGAACCAAAATGTTGTTACAGAAACTGAGTTGTTATAATGTAATTTGAAGGGTAAATGTCAAGATATCTTTGAAACAGCAGTAGGAGGGAAATGGGGAGATTTTATTTTTCTGAGGTTTCAGAACTCTATTTTACCTTCCAGCACAAAGGAAGTGGTATTCACGTCCAGGCTTCCCTTGGCCTGCTCTCCAACTGAATACCCATCTTTTCAAGTTTTAGTCACGTCTTGTTCTTCTACAATCTTCAAATCTGACATTGAATCTTAATACACAAAGGACAGAAAAATTGGATGCTTCAGGTATTTTCAAGACCGATAGTAATACTGGGAGGTAGCCCAGAGTTTTACACTGTTCTTCTCATCACCCTCTTGAACATCCAAGAGCAAAGAATTGTGTTTTGCAAGTACTTAACAGAGTGTTCTGAGGTGAAGTTTCCATCAGTTAAAATGTATTTTTTCAAGTTAAATGGGAAATTCACTTCTTCTGAGCAAATCAAACATATGTTCATCCCATGTGAAAATCTGCCACTCGTACCCACAAGTTTACGCAACATCTATTTTCTTTTGCACTGTGTAATGAAAGAAGTGTAAGAGCCTCCCAGGCACTCCTGCAGCCTCACAGAGCATTGTTCAGGGACCTGGGAACAAGGGCCAGGCAATTCATTCCCTTTAGGAGATTCCCAGTGTCATGCACAGGAATTAAGCTGCACCATGCATACATTTAAAAATTGGCTTTAACCCCACCCCTTCCTCCCCCAACCTATTTTATTTTTATTTTTTGTATCTGCCTGTTTATTTAATCTCTCATGATAAGAAGAGGAAAATCTCCCGTTGGGTTCTGTAGCAATGTTCTGGCCAACATTGTTAACTGTTTTATTTGCTTTTAATGAAACAAACTGCCTTGGGTTGAAGCTATCTCTCTCATAAGCCACACAAGTGAAGATTAAGTTCTTCTTATTCCTCTTTTGCAAAGCTGTCAGAAAAATGTCACTTCACTTCTTACTGCCTCCATTAAAATGTTGTACACATCCCTGCTCAGCATCCTTCAGTCCAGTGCTGGAGAGGCACACAGCAGATTCACAGCTTCATCTGCCTGTACCAATGTGAAGGGACAGAATGTTCTCACTGCATGGATTGCTCTCAAGGTTCACACTTCAACTAGAAAATCCTTTGTTATTTCCAGACAGGAGACAGCAGCAGAACATTTGTTGGGTTGATATCAGGAACTGGTAGCAGTCCCACAGGCTGGTGCTACTGGAGTACAGCCTGTGAAGTCTTCTAACACACTAACATTTGGGTATTTTTGTTTGCTTTTTCTTTTTTTTAAAGCTTCCTCCTATACATCTTTCACTCAGTAGTTCACTGTAAGTTAGGTGGAAAAAATAAAAATAAAAAAAGAGTATTGGGAAGCTCTACAGCAGAAGTGCTAAGAGTCTCTTAGACAGGGCCACATTCAGGCAGATGCCAAGTGAGTTGAAAATAGTATTGCTCACTAAGAAACTTCCATAAAGAGATCAGATTTTGATTGTAAAATAACCTGTGATGTCTCAGAGAGCACTGCTAATATCCTATTATTCTTGTTACGCCTAATATTTGGCTGGTGATAAGCCAATGTTGCTCTTATATTGTGTTCTAGTTGTTGTTGTAGCTTTTCTTTTTGACATAACAGATGCTTTAAGACAATGGAGACCATTTTCTGCATGTTGCCAGTGCTGAGTCCAGTGATTTCATCACAAATATTTCTCCTGGTGAATAAATGTGGAGAACCGCAGAATTATGTGAGAGCAGGTCACATCAAGCAGGGAGAGAGCATTTCTAACCCTGGTGAATTTGAAAAACTCAAAACCTGGGAATGCAATCTAAAAACTGAAAAATTATAGGCCAGTAAGTTCTGTGGGAAGGTTGAGGGTGTTTTTCTCACAATAAGAAAAACTTAAGTGGAATTGAGGTCTGGGAGAAAGCAAAACCAGACAAAATAATAACAACAAAACAAACCAAAGAGAACTAACCGTGTTTCTTCAGAGCTCAGGTAGAACAGTTGTTTTGGAAATCCGATTGCAATTTTGAGTGTGTTGAACGTGTTATGCCATGTGACTCAGCAGGAAGGAGGGGATGAAAACAAACAAAAAAAAGCTTGAATTTTTCCCCTTTCAAGCTACTTACCTTGATTTCCAAAACATGGCTTTTCTTTTTAGAGAGGTGTATTCTGAGGGGAAGAGAAATTCCTTTCCAAGTAGGAACAATGCAAACTACTACCCACTAATTTTGTGCATGGATTTGCAGAGAGACTTCTAGACAGATCCACAGTACCTGTGTGATGGGATCACAGCAGAACTTTTTCCTCTCATCACATGCCCAGATGCAGTGACTCTATGGAGTATTGACAGTCTGAGATGCCTGTTAAGGAGATGAATGTTCCAGGCTTCCACCCTCCTGATGAGTAATTCCTGGCAGTATGGAACCTTCTCTGATCCTCCCTGTCACCCCCACCCCTCTGTTCCCAGCAGCACATTCTGTCTCCTCCAGGAGTCACGCCAGCCTCTCAAACCTAAATGGTACATTATGTTAGATTAATTGGTGAAGAAAACATCCACAGAATGAGGGGAGGTGGGGGAAGAGGAAGGTTTGCTTGTCAGAAATGTCATTTTGTCATAATGAAAATCATAGAAATGGGGGAAAGGAAGGATCCATCTTGTAAGTGAAAACAAAACGCTTGCTTAGAAGTGACTGGCAGTAACTTGGAATGAAGGGGAAGAGAATGAGCTGGAAAAGGCACAAAGTACTGGTGGGTGCATGGCGGCTGTCACTAGTGTGAGGAGGGCTCTGAGGAGACTTCTCTGATCTACACCTCTAGAGCTGGTGGTGATCCTCAGCCGCACATGGGCTCAGGAACAGGTGGAGAATGAAGCCCTGAGGATGCACAGGAAAGCAGGCAAGAAGGCCTAATGCAGCCCAGTGGCAGATCCTTAGCGCCAGCATCGTTACAAACTGAGCTCTATGTTTCTTATTGCAGTGATAACCATATCCTGTAGCATCTCCTGCTGCTTCTCACAGCCAGCTGTAGTAGAACCCATACAAAAGCATTCCCCTGGTTTGGCTTTTTTCCTAATAGTGATGGAAGAGCTCTTCTTTCCCTGAAGCTGAGCTGGAGATGGGTAATTCTTTTGTCACAGCATCTATCTGCAGTCACTGGAATTGCTTGATGGGCTTCTTGCTACCTTGGCCCAAACTATACAGCAAAGCTGGAATTCCAAAGCCCAATGTATTCCTGCAGTTTTTGAGGTCTGCTTTTTCTTTTCCTTTTTTTTTTTGTTTGTTACACTCTACCCAGCATTGTGTTCTCCAGGTGCTGAGCCCTCCCTTGTGCTGCTGGCTCACTGATTCCTTGCTCCTCTTTGGATTTTCACCAATACAGTTTTCTCTTTAGTACCCACAAACAATGTATAGCACTACCACTTTATTTTTTCTTTTTAATTTGAGTTTTAATTCCTTATGCACTTTACATACACAGAATGAGTTTGGTGTATCCTTCTGCCAGGACTATTTTGATAACTGATTTTCAAGAGGAAATTGAACATTTGTATTAACATAAGACCAAGATTCCCCAAACAGGATATCTGGGCTCATTTTGCTACATCCAGAGCCAAAACTATTGGAAGATGTTGCATTATTCTGATTGACCTTGGCAGACACAAAGCTGCTATGCAATAATTAAGAATCTTTATATGAAAACTAATTTTTTAGTAGCCTATGTACCATTCATTCAGTGTGCGAGGAAAGAAAAGTCTTGAATTAATTCCAAATATTTCATGACAAAATTAACACGTGAAGCAAAATGACTTCTTTCACACAGTTTTGCTGATGATTTTGTGTTCTACTCAAGGAACTAGTACTGACTTCATGGGCAGTAATATCTAAATATGTCCAGTAATAGGAATTTGGTATTAGAGAAAAAAACAAAAACATCATTTCATCAGGAAGATTGACTGAGGGTTTGGAGAGTGTGTTGAGTACACAGCTCTGGAAGAACTCAAGATATGCTTCAGCAAGCATTGAATTTCATTTTCACTACATTTTGTGTTTCAGGCAGGAGAAATTACTGTCCTCATGAGGTTCCTCATGTTCCCTCTTTTACACCTCTAGGGTAAACATTTAAGCACAGTGCTAGGAATAGGAGAAACTAACTTCCAGCCTGAATGTGAGACCAGTGTGAAGTTCCTAGACGTGGTAGACTTTGATAGATCTGTAGGCATAGGGGTTTCCTTCAGCCCTCTATAGGATCCTTACTCTCATTTTTTTGTGCTGGTGGTCAGGCATGGGGATGTACTGATTGTGGCAAGTTGTGTGATAAGTGCAGATAGTGTGTTGCAGAACCACCTCCTTTACTGACCTCTGCTGGCAGAACCACTTGCCAAATTGCAGGATGCTCTTTGTTCTATCACTTCGCTGCAACTCGTGGGGAGAAATGTTGCTTCAAAAGAGCTAAGCAAGTACTGTTTGCAAACCGAGATGACAAACTGAAATTTCATCAACTGATGAAATTCCGAGATGGAAGCAACTTCAGAATGGATTTTTTCCTGTGCTTTTTGTTGACTATTAGTTTCCTTCAGTCGGAGTTCGAAGGGACCAGGGATATCCAATGCAATTCCTTAAGCTAAGCACCACCTGCCAGGCAAATAAAGATAACCTATCAGTTACTTTTCCTCTGAGATTGTAAGCTTTCAGAAAGAAATGCTGGCACACACCCACACTATACCCCTCACTGAATTCCCTTCCCATCCAGCCTGCGGTGTGATTAGGAGCAGGAACTACACAGAAAATCCATCTATCTCAATAGTATTTCAAATCTAAATCTTAACCTATGAATAAGTGACTTACCCCTGACACCTCCACAGTAATTGTACTCAATTTTAGATCACTTTCAGTAGTAATACCTGAACAAAAGGGCAGTAGCTATAAATAAATAAGGATGGAAGATATTATTAGAAGTTGTTATTAGAAAGACAAAGGTAGATTAAGTGGAAGGAAGGAAAAAATACTAGCCTAGCCCAGTCACTCCAGCATAAACAAAATAGAGTAAAATTAGAGCTGTAAACAGAGCTTTGAATGACTGAAGAGTGCATTTGCAGCCTGCTGAGCAAAGGCAATTCTGCCCCCACACTGACGTGCAGGAGATCTGGATTAATTTCAGTCCAAAAAGGTAGTACAGCTGCAGTTTGGGGCTGACAGCTTGGTAGGAAGGCAGAATGGGGGACTGCACAGACCTGAATACAATGCACCTGCTGGGTAACAGAGATATAAATGCTAGAATAGGGGCAGCCAAAATGAGTCTCTTAAGCAACACCCAGCTTCTGAAACAGAGAGGTGTGATGTGAAGCTGCTGTGAGGACAAGGTAGTAATCAGTTTTCCCTGTCAGTGAGATTCAAAGGGAAATAAGTTGTAGGAGTGTTTGTGGCGGCTCCAAGAGCAGGTGCATGAGAGCAGGTCTGTCCTCCCTTGGTCGTGGTCAGGAGGACTTTTTTAAGGTGCCCTTATCTTTCTGTGCTGAGACTGAGCTACTGGAAAGCCAAAGTCCTTCTCTGCTGCAGGAGGGTAGGCACCAGGGGATATGAGGGTTGCCATTGGGTTATGAGTGAGCATCACTCTACCACTCTGGGAGGTGGTTGTCATTTCCTGTGTACATACTGTCACTTTGGCTCACTGAGGTGTGCACTGGCCAGCTGGCTTGTGTCCAAGCAGTAGCAGCAAGCATGTTTACCATGACTAGGAGGATGCCTTCCTCTGTTGTCATGGCTTTATTTATGGTTACAAGCCCAAATCTGTTCAGGACCTCATTGTCTTTGTTGTTGTAAAGGTGCATAAAGAAAGTTTTTGTTGGTTTGATGCCACATTCATAATTTGTGGAAATAGAAACTTTTATGGTCAGTGTCATTTGTCTGATGATGTGTTCTATTACAACAACCTCTTTAGAATGCATGTGTTTCAGATGTCAGAAGATTTCCTCTGTGAAGAATACAGAAATAGAGTTCAATGTTAAAATACAGAGAAAATGTCTATGGTGATAAGGGGGTAGGAAAAAGGCATATCTCTGATTTTAAGGTTTCCTCTTGCTAGGAGGTGGGGGGACTGGTGTTGCCCAGCACTTAGAAAATATTGCCGATCATTTCAAGTGAAAATTTTTTAACAAATAAAAACTTTTCTTAAAGCCTTTAAATGCAACAAAAATGTATTTTGGAGAGCATTTTGCACCATATGGGTCAGTTGCTAAAAATATATATCTTAAAGTTGAACTTTCCTTTCTATTTTATACAGTGGCTCAACCAATCACAGTAAATGTTAACCACAAAGTACTCAGTCCCACGTAACCCAGACAGCTCAGTGCTCTGTGAAGAAAAAAGGAAGAAAATTCCTCAAGTTCATTGGGAAGAAGACTTTTTTAACCTTCCTCATTTATTCTGTTTTGGAAATGGGCATTGTTCCACATCTTCCTGGCCTTTGAAATTCGTAGGGAGTGCAGAGACAGGAGGAGGAACGACAGATGTTGTGACCAGTGTTTCCTACTCCATCACCTCTTTGTTTTTCTTATTTGTGTCCCTGTCAGAAAGAGTGCTTCAAGGCACTAGTGAAAAGTTGTACATGAAACTGCAGGACTGCTTTTAGTCATGTGCTCTCAGGCACCTTTGCACGAGGCTGCTACAGATCAAGCTTTTGTTTAATTGGCACATACCACAGCTATTGCAGAAGCCTGTTGCAGGCTTATACCAAAAGAAAAGTAGACAGGATAGGGATCCAAATGAGCCTGGGTTGCAGACCCATAATGTAATATTTATACTGCTGCTAAAATTCCATTAAACATAGTTATCCAGAAAAGCAGATTCACTGTTTCTTGGACTCAAATGCAATTGCAACCTCTATAAGGAATCTCTCCATGTGGGTTGAGAAACAGGTGTAGAACCATTGGACATGTGAGAAAACAACTCTTTCTCATTCACTGTCCATTTTTAGCCACTTTTACTAATCTTCTGTGTATTCTCAAAGCTCTTACTCTCTTTCATATTCAGTCAAGACAGACAGAGAAGTGTAAATAGGTTCACACAACATTCATATCTAGGGAAATATTCACATTAACCTATATATGAACTTTTTTATCTAAGTTAGGTAAATATATATATCTTTTCAGACAGGAAAAGAGAGAACATGAAGATGTCTAGACAACTGAGATCAGGACTAAGCTACCCATAGTCATTTTTAAAATAATGGGAAGACCTGCAAATAAGAGATTGCTATCTTTTGATTGTAAAGGTGCCCTAGCAATGGAAGGATGTAATTGAAGATAATAAATCTAGGTGCACTTAGCAAATGGTTTGGAACTTGTGCAGAGCTGTGTAACTGTGACATATAGAGCTAAAATCGTCATATGAGCACCTTGACTTTGAAAGCATGGTCATACAGACTTGGGCATCAGATATTCATCCTCAGAGAATTCTGCCTATTCTATTAGTGTGATTGGCTTTAATTGGAGTTCTGAGGTGAAATGTTCACAGAGTGTGATGTAGGTTGAACATGGGAGATGCCTGCAGTGCTTGTGAATGTAAGTGAAGAAGGGGCAGGGGGGATACAACAGCTGTGATGTGTGTAGGTGTAGATGGCCAACTGAAGAACCATTCTTCAGGTGTTCTGCCTAATGCCTTGTTTGTAACAACTGTGCCTGCAGACTCAGCTGATGACTCAATGTCTCCGGTTTTAAACCTTTGCTGATATACGGCATCACGTTTCCTGGTGTAATAGTGCAAGGGTAGATCAAGCTAAGAATGGAGTTCATTTCCCTGCCTTCAACACCGAGAGCTCTTCTCTGTGTGACCTGAAAATTACCTCAGCTTAAACGATTACCTGAGATAAATGATTATCTGATTTCACTACCTGAACCCTGAGGATAACAGTGCTCTTCAGAACCTTTGTATATGTTGAGCTCCAATTATCCCAGAGTAGGTTGTTATGCATTTCTATAAGCTTGAATGTATGCGTGAGATTCCCATTACCTTGCTGGCCTTCCTGGTCAGTATTAGAACTTCTGTGACTTCCAGCATCAGTTCTTGGGATAGGAAAAACTTCTTTTGAATTTTTGCAAGGTGTACTGAAGATCCTGACCTCCACACACACCAACACATGCATACATGGACGCATGCACACATTCATCTGAACTGTCTTACTGCTCTATGTTGTATAAGCTTGTTACACAGCCTCTGCATTTCAGAGCAGAGAATCCCCTCATAAATTCCCATGACTCTGTGACAGCAGCCTTCTGACCTCATTTGAATTACAGAATCATTTTGTTTTGAAAGAACACTAGAAAGTGAATTGTTCTGAAGGTGCATTGGTCCAATTCAGCTTGTTAAAAGCACAGCTTTGAGAGTGGGCTGCTTGAACTCATTTCCAGGAATCTCTGTTTGACTGCAAAGTGCTGTTTGCCCAAGTTGTGACCTCATGGGAAGCTTATTTTCCATAGCACACTGAGGCTGACATTGATAACAGTAATGATGCCAGTGACTGTCCCAGACTTAAGTTCTACTTTGTGTATCGATAGGTGTATCTACACTGTGCAGTAAAGGAAAAAACATGAAGAATTGGACAAGGCATGGAAAAATCATCTAATCTCTTATTGTTAGTCACAGAATGAGTATGTAAGATGCTGGATTCAGTTCAGGAGAAAACAGGATGCTGAATGACTAGACAAAAATATTACACCTACTCGCTCTCTCAACAGTCCTAAAATCTAGTCCTAAAAATGGACATTCCTCTCAGAATTCACTCAGCCATTTTTCCAATGAAGAGATGAATAACTTCTGTGTAATCTAATGAGTTAAGAAATATGGCCTGTGTTGTTAAGTGTAGTATTAAAGGCTGGGAAAGGATCTTAGAACCTGCCTAAGCCCTGATAGAGGATTCAAGCCAATGAACAAGTTGCCGTGTACTTATCCAAGGATAAGAACATATAAGACCTATTTCCACGTCGTAGCTTCCTTGTAGCAAATTATTCACTGCCGAAATACAAGGGACCTTTCTTCATCACTGCCACGATGTAGTGAAATCCATGTGTTCTTTAACGGAAACAGAAGCAGGATAGCATTCCTGCATTTCAGTTTGTCCCTGCCAGACCCATACTCTGTAACTTAAACTGATGTTGTCCCATATATTTAGCTGTATTTCAGGGACATGGAACATAATGTCAGAAGGAAGGTTCCTTTCACAAAACCTTTTTTCTACTCTCTCCAGTCTTTTGTAAATAGGTTCCTCAGTTCCACGTGATGTAATTCTAGAGATGCAAACTTTCCCTATGAATTCAGCAGGGAGGTTTATCTCATTTGGATTAAATTGCCATAATAACTTTGTATCAGCAACCAACACCCTAATGAAAAAGGGATTTTAACTCCAACTCGAGGGGCATATCTCCCTGGACTGACTGAAAGGAAAAAAAAAAAGAAAAAAGAAACAACAAAAAGGAGGATTTAGTTGTATAGTATCATTTCAGTGTTATTTTATCTTTTCCATAACCTAGGAGAGTTTAAGTCCAACTCTTGGAGAATGTTCAGTTCTGGGTGTTTTGTTAACTCTTTCATCCATGGGAACCTATATGAACGTAATAGACCCTGTTCACATCAGTGCAAAAGAAAATACTTTCCAAATTAAGTCTTTGAAATCATCTTCTGTCCTGGATGGGTTTTCCTAACTAGGGTTAGAAGGTGGCTTCAAGTGACATCACATCACCTTTATATGGGGAAATGAGGCCAGAAAGCAGTTTTAGAAGGGAGGCTGGAGGTGGAAGCAGTGTCACAAAGCCACAGCCAAAAGTCTTTCACTGATTTAAGGTTGCATGTGCCAACCTTCTGTTACCATCTGGGAAAATAAAAAATGAGAATCATACCATGACAAGAGAGGACAGGGCATATTCCCCACTGCCATCTTACAACTATCTAGGTGAAAAAAATGCAGTAGCAAGGACTGGTGGGAGATGACAGCTAAAGAGTTCCAGATTATACTACAGGGAACAAATGCATTTGAATATACTGTTCACACTGCCTCATATGAAAGTTTAACATTTAATGGGTGCCAGCTCTGTACAACCGTGTGACTCATTTTAATCAAGCCACAAGCAATGGCTATGTGAAAGATCTTGGAAAAGTTTCTTGGCACCTCCAGTGGATGTGTTACAAAGCAATGACCCATTTTTCAGTCACTGGTTTGTATTCAATAATCATGCAGCTCTACAGAGTAGAGAGGGAAAAGAAACGATGTTGCCTGAGCTGGAAAAAATGTCTCTGTGATCCAAACCATTGTGAACATTTATGTCTTGATTGCTTCTCTCTGGAAACCTCTGCCAAGTCTAAAATAATTTCCATAATAGCTTGCATCACTGATACATAACAGACAGAAAATGAAGCATCTCCATTCAACTTGCCTCTACAACACATAAAATTCCTTTCGGATTATAACTAGGACCTGTTCATCACTGAAGAAAAGTGCCCATCTGAGGGTCTTCCTATCAGCACAGGTGGCAGAGACAAGATTTCTAATGAACCATTCAGTACAAGCACTTTGAAACTACCCATTAGCCAACAGATATCACCTGCAGCAGACCTAGGTAAATTCTCAGGTAGGTATTTTCTTAATTATTTTCCCCTATTCTAAATGGATTTTAGTGGCATCTCTTGACTCTTGTTGGCAGGAACTGAGATATTTACCATCTGTTCAAATACACAAAGGTCATGATAAACAGTTCACACTATTCCCTAGGCAATGGGCATGGGGAGGCAACCAGTAATAGATATTGTCTCTTCACACAGCTCAGGTACGGGCAGTGGGTAATGTATTCAAGTTGCTGGCAGCAAATCTAACTTACGCATAGGACATCTCACCTGGATACTTCCAGCAGAAGTTAAATTATGGTAGTGATAACAATCATATCAGAAGATACTTGGCTTTGGCTTAAACAACAGTGTTTTATTTGTTTTAATATGTATGGTGCCCAAGCGCACCTTTCTGGGGAGGTGTAACACAGAATAAAAAGTAAAGAGAATAGCTGTAGGCAAGTAAGCTTCCATTCAGAAGCTCTAAGTTCACATTTGAGCATCTTTTATATGGTGCATGATACATTTTGCTCAGAGAAAGCTGAAAAAGGAATGCATGCACTCTTACATGTGTTTAGCTAAACTTGCTCCTGGGCAACAACTGAAGTCTTCTAGCCATAGACATTGTCAGCCTGTGGAGGCTGTGGTTTGGTTACACTCCCAGCAACCAATTTCTTGACAAACCTGTCACAGTTGGTGGACCTCAATCAGGATTTTCTTGTAAGGATGCCCATGCTGTTAGGAATTGTATTTGCAAGTAAGTGCAGGTGGAGAAATTTGAAGGTTGCTGCTGGGAGAAGTGAGTGTCTCTCAGTGGTGTCTCTCTTTCAGAAATAGCAACTGCAGCCTGAATCTTTTGTGTAGCAGTTTCTCAGATTAAGTCCCTGCCACTCATTGTGTATTTGCTTTCTATTTTGCAGAACTTTCCAGCTGGAGATGCATGGTATGTTTGTTCCCCATAGCATGAGAGCATGACATCTTACTGCTTTTCCCTGGAGTGAAGTAGCACATTCATTTTTAATTGTTGACCACTATATCAGAAATCCTATTTCCCAGAGTTTAATTGTTTTGCATGATGTTTAATTCATAGCTTCCCTACAGAAATCAGCTGTTAACCTTTTTTAAAAAATAATGTATTATTTAGTATTTATTTATTATTTAGCAATAATGTTTTTTAATTTCACAGGACAATATAATTTATTTATACTTTCTTTATAAAATTCAGTGTCCCAGTGTTCCCTACTCCCTCCCATTCTTTTCCTTGCAATTATGAAGAGCTATAAGAGCTGTAGAAGGGCTACTGTAATGGCTTTAAGAACAAGTTTTTGAAATAAGATGCTTCTTACTCAGGAGCATGTTGAAGGCACATTTAAATACTCCTGAAAACTCTAAGCCCATGCTTAAGTCCTTTTCGATATCAGTGCAGATGTGAGTCTAATTTTCATGGATCCTTTCTGAATTTACTCTCTTCCCTTTTCTTGCAAATGAGCTGTCCTGCAGGAAGGTTGGGTGGAATGATAAATCTTAAGCCAAAGTTGGAGAGAATTCATTAGAAACAAGATTTTGGAGTTCAGAGACCTGATGCGATGAGTGGTATTCATCCAACAGGGAGACTGTGCCATGCAGAATGTGTCTAGCTGAATTTCACTCTCAGCAAAGTGTTCTTGGATAGGTTTCAAGACAATAATTACTGGATACCAGGGAGCTGCAAATAAGTGCTAAGGGATTAGGAAGCACAGCACTCACACAGATAACATCCCCCCTTCTAGCTGTCAGAATCTGTTCTCTGCTCTGGCTGCCATGACAAAATCTCCATCTTCTCTTTCTATCCACTAACTGATGCAGAGCAAGATGAAAGGGTTGGATGGTGAATACTACAAAATGTCTTCCAGCAAGTGCTCACACACAAACCCAGAAACTAGGCAGAAGCTTTGGGAGGCATCAGCCACATCTCACTGGAACAAAGTTTTCTAATGAGGACCATGGCTGAAACTCAAACTCAGCTGCCCTATGGCATTGCTATGCACAAAAGACAGAATCCAGCTACACTACTCATGGTGCCAAAGATGGATAAAAGCGTGGTGGGTATATTTACAAGTTCTTCATTATCAACGTATTTATTACTATCTGTAGATGTTGGGACACATATATGATTGGAAGTATTCAACCATCCTTGTCATTTTTGTTGGAAAGTGTGACTAAGTAAATGGTGAAATAAGCACAGAGAGATGAAAGCAAGGTAAGATATGCTGTGCTGGGCTGCTGGACCAGTGTTAATGTCTGGCCAGATGTCAGTCTGGAAAGCACCAAAGCAGAGATTTACCCTTTGTTTGTGTGGGGAAAAACCCATTGAAGTCAGTACTGAAAAATATTGCTGCACTGTCATGCACTTGGGCCTGCTTTTGTGATCCATTTCCTTTGATAGAAACCTTGCTCCTAAAGCAAATCTCCCCATTTTCCTCTTTCCCCAAGGCAAGTGGTAGACCAGGAAAGAAATCCAGGATGAATGTTTCCTTGTATTCACTGAGAACTTCATTTATGACAGATTCCTTGCTCTTCATTTTTTCATATAAAAATTACCCCTTAGCTATCGTTGGCTATGTATCATTTCTTAACTGCTTTGATAAAGTCCTGTAAAGTCAGTGCATCAGCAGAGGAGGATCTGCTACTTCTGGGTAAAATTCAGCTACGATGGAAGAATCACAATGCTAATGATGAAACCAGAAAATAATCTGAAACATTTTGCCAAATATGTTTTTTTTAAAAACAAGATTTCCATCAAATCCTACTGGAGTCAAGCAACAATTCCTCCCCTAAATTTTAATATAAACCTTGGCAGAGTTAAAGTCTGGATGGCTAATGCAAGTACAGAAAAATTCTAATTCACTAAGAGATAGAAAATCAACAACAACAAACTGATGTAATTGCTGAGGGACTGGATATCTGATACAGCCACTGCTCTTTCAAGAACTAGTTAAAAACATGTTGACGACTTTTCTTTGGAAAATATTTCAATGAGAATATATACAAAACTCTTTATCTCCTCTTTCTCCTCCTTCCTTCCTTCTTTCTTTTATCACAATGTTAACCTACCGTAAAAGAATGAAAAAACACAGATGAATCTCACATCAACCAAATACTGTCATAAGCAATTGTGCCTCTCTCTGTTCCTGTTTCAGACATACTGATGTTATGAATGAATTAACCAAGGAACATAATACTTCACTGCCAACTGAGAGCAAATCCTTGAAGTTTAGTGCTATTACACTTAAAATATTCCAGTTGGATGTCAAACCAAGATGTGCCAAAGAATTGTTACCACTGAAGGAGCTGGGTTTTTTGTCAAGAAGTCTCATGATTCCTTTGCTCCAGGGAAATTTAAATGAAGAAAAGTTTTGTTTGGAGGTTTGCCTATTCTTCCTGGAAAACGTTAAAAAATGGGTTGAAGAAAACAAGAGCCAGAAGAGAGTGTGAAGAAAAATTACCATGTTCTTAATCAAGTTTATAAATATTTCCATGGGGCATTTTGACAAATGACAACCCACCCACTTTGTGATGCTTATCCTGAACATTGCTCAGAAACCACTGGCATTTTGCTGTACAGGTTTGCCAGCTAAAATTTCTCAAAATCTGTTTTGTTTTGTTTGGTTTTTTTTCCATGGGAGGAGACTGTCTGTCACACTGAGTGTTAGTGCCTTTTCCATTCAGTCTTTTTTTTTTTTCTTTTTCCTCTAAATACAGACTTGCTTACATTCAGATTAAGTTTGGGCAAGGTCAGTAGTGAAACTGCCCTAAGCATAACTCGGTTGCTGCTATTTTCACAGGCCTTCCCTGAGATCGGCTGAAGTTGCATGTTTTTCTGGCTCTGTTGAGAAGTAATCTGGAAAAGAGCTCCTTTGACTCAAGCATTGAAGCCAGACCTAAATGCTTGAGTGAGATTTCCACATTAGCACAAACTGAAGCACAACCAAACATCTGCTGCTCAACATGTCTGAGTATCCTCCCCCCTGCTGCCAGATTCCTTGGTGCCACATACAGATTTGTATTTCACTCTATGGAATTCTTTTCCTTTTCCTCTCTCATGCCTTTCTGATCATCCTGTAATGGACCTGAACCTCTGTCAAATAAATCTCTTTGACACTGTGGGCAAGGAATTCATTTAGAATGGTATAGATCTGCTGTCTGCTCCCAGAGTACTCACTCATTTAGTACTGGTACATGGTTTCTGCTACTGGAACACATGCAGGACAGTGATGTTCTTGTAGACTGGAGATCAGTGATGATATTGGTTTGTGTTGAACTATGGTAACTGCATTGGGTTTTTGTTCCCAAATCTCAGTGTCTGCATCACTTTGCCCTAAAGAATTGCTGAGACACCCAAGAAAAGAGCACAACTGCTCCAGCCTATCTTTCATAGTCAATGAGGTGAGCAGAACATCACCAGAGAATGGTTTGGAGGTGTCCTGTAGTGCTCTTAGCTGGTTTTGTTGACTTGCCTCCTGATGCAGATGTCTGTGGTAGTTACAGAGATGTGCCAGGGAGTGATGCAGACAGATGAGGCGACTGGCTGAGCAGAGAGCTTCAGATGTGTTGTTTGCATCAAGGAACAGCGAAAATAAAAGGACCTTGTGTCACAGTTCAGGGGCTCTTGAGGTTGCATTATATTGCCACTGTGGATTCTGTGGATGACAGTTGTTTTGCTTTAAAAAAAGGGCAGGGAACAGTTTCGTTTAACTAAGAGGTATAGAGAAACCCAGTATCCATCTGACAACAATCATGGCAAGAGAAAAGGCAGTTATTTTTGCTGCATGAGCTGTATGTGACTGTAGTTCTCTTCTTCCTTTACCTATTGCAGGTAGCACAAGTGTCAGCATGTAGCTTCAAAACCTACTGTCTTCATGAGTGCTTATAGTTATATGCTTATTAAATGATTGTGTGCACTTGTACTCAGACTATTATAAATCCATTACTTTCCTGAGGCCATAGGAAATGGTTTTAAAATGTGAAGCTTTTCTGCAGGGAATTGAGAGAGAGCAATACTAAGGCAATGTACTTGGTTCACACAGATCAATGTAGAGCAATAACTGGGATGAGAAACCAAGCTTGAAACATTACCAATGTGATTGGATAAAAGCTTAACATGACATTGAGTAATGTCTCATTATGATTAAAGTCTCTTAAACCACCTTTGGGGGAAAAAAAAAAAGACAAAGCAGACAGCTTAGCAGCAAATAATGAAAGAGAAATGATTATGCTTGCTCTTGAAACTGAACTCTGGGTAGCAGAAACACAAAGTAGTGAAACTTCAAGTTTGATCTTATTTTCAATATGATGGTGGTGATGTTAGCCCAAGTCTTGGGATAGGAGATATCAGGAGGTTTTGGATATTTTTGATCCTTCCATTAAAACTTCCGCAAAGACATTCTCTTCATCACTAACTTTATTTCTGTGTCAGGGAAAAAGTATTCCAAAACTGACATCTTACTACCTAAGAAGAGAATCAATGGAAGAAAAAAAAAACAAAAAACCAAAAAACAACCTCAAAGAATTTCAAGTATTTCAATTCTGATTCAGAATTAGTAAGTCAAGTTCAGATGTTCAGAGGCAAATGTTTCCCAACATGCCTTGGGGATTTTTAAGACCGTGGTTTAATAGCTCATCCTAGCACAGAAAAGCACACTGTACAGGTTAGAGTCTTCTTAGTTTTTTTACATTAATTTGTATTGAGTTGAAAATAAATACAAATGACAGGAAATGTTACCTTTTCTAAAGTACTGAGCCACTTACTGGAACAATTTTGAGGGAAAGGAGAAGGGAGGGTTTATAATAGCTCAGACGTCTGTCATTATCTAGCTTGTACAGCTGGAAGCTCACTTGTGATTAAATCAGTAAAATGAAGATGGACATCAGTGAAATGGTGGCCATTTATTTGCTCGATTTCAAGAAAATTAGCAATGATTAGCAATGGATAGGAAATTCCTGAAAAGATCCTGTCTGAAGAAGTGGGTTACATCTCCTCCATCACAGGAAGGGCACTGAAGAATGCAGTTTCTTTGAAAAGCATGAATCTGGTTTTTGTTTATTTTTTTAAAATAATAATAATAATTCAAAGAAATTAAATATCATCCACTCTTCAGATCTTCAATCAGCTTTTCAGCACTCCATTTCTTATTATTCACCATCTGCTGCAGCCCCTTATCTCCCAAAGCAACAGGGAATATTCTTCTGGAGCAGGCACACAGCAGTGGCAGTCATATGCTAAGCACTTCTGACTGGCGATCCAAGGGAGCCTGATTGTTTGAGGCAAATCATCTCCCCAGGGACTGCATGATTTATTCCCTGCATTTGGGTTGCAAGTTTTTTTTGTAGAGAAAAAAAATTCTTCCATGTCATTTATAATGGACCTCACTCCAATGAATGAACATCTTCTTGCATAATAGGAGCGCAGCTTATCAAATAATAAAACCCTGCCACTCTAAATTGCTGGGAACGGGAACAATCCAGCCAATGTTGATTGCTATGTCCACTTTGTCATGCCATGAATTCTTCAGTAGTTTTTGTGCGTGTAGAAGTACGGCTGTCAGCAGGGAAGAGCTTTGGTGTGCTACAGGAAAGCTGCAGAGACAAGTGGGTGTGATTTTTCAGTTTCTGCTCCTTAATATGTTATCCAATTTTAAGTGCTACCTAATGTTCATTAGGGACGAACAGAAAGCCATATGGCCTAACAAATGTAATACATAGTTGAGCATATTGGCAGAATGACTCTCTTACTTCTGTCTCCTGTTCCACTCTCTGCCTGGTGCAGAGGATAGTGAGGAGGCTGGTTTCACAATGTTGAGGAGATGACAGACTTGATAACTTTAGTATGGAGTGTTTCCAGAGCTTAACAATGAATGGCACAAGCTTTTTAAGGGGAGAAAAAAATATGCACAGATTTTCAAACACATCAGCAGGTTGCAAAGAATGTGCTGATTAGCCATTTGTATATTTGACTAGGGACAGTTGGAACTTGGGAAATCTCATCTTAATTTCTATCCCTGCAACGTTTTCCCTGTCTGACCCTGGCATGCCATTTTATCTCTCCAGGTTTCTCCCTGGTAAATTCTTGGTGTACATATGCTTAAACAGAGAGGATAATGTTTCAAATGAATGTTTTCTTGGCCATCTAGAGACAGTGACTGCAGATTATCTAATGTGTTAGTGGAGCACCAGGTCCATCCCATGGTGATGGACATGTCTGTCCTGGAGCCTGGCCTCCTCCCTTAGCAAGGCTTGCCCAGCATCCCTCCTGCCCTCGCATCCTGCGCCCATCACAAGCTGTGGCCTTAAACCTCTGATGCAGTGTTTCTTTCTGTGATCCAAGGCGACAAAGTGCCCACTTTCTATATTATGGAAAACCTGACATTAAGATGCATTGGTAAATTTTAGGAATTATTTTTGTCAATACCTAATACATTTTGCTATTATTTTCAACACAGACAAAATGAGGTTGCAGAGAATTAGGGGCGGCTCTTACTTTGCTTAATCCACTGCGTTCGTCTGTATTTTCAAGCCCACTATTTGAACGTGTGCCCTCCACAGCCACCAAGTGCCAGGAGGAGTGCACTTCTTACACTGTTGCATTCCCACAGCAGTAGTGCAGATCAGTAAATTTGAGCAAACGGCCCTTTTGAAACTGAGCCCACAAAAAAAGGAATAAAAATGACATCAGCAACAGTAAACTACTGTTGCAAATAACAGCAACGAAGTCTTAAAGCAAAGGTTGTCTGTGTCTATATAGAGGCAATACTTAGTGTCTGTGTGATATACAAGGCAGCTTATCTCTTTGAGAGCAGGAGACTATAAAAATACAATTGCCAGAACGAAAGAAAATTGAAGCTGATTGCCATAGCAACAAAAGAATTACATTGATGAAACAGAAGCACATAAAACCCTTGTATGCTACATTAAAGACAAAGCAATCTAAAGTAAACAAGAGTGGAATGGAATTTGTTTGGCTAGAGCTGGAAATGACAAATGTATCCAGCTGCGGGAGGAAGAAATGAGCCCACAGGCAGGGAAGGGGTGGCCCTGTGAAGCCAAGGGTTCATCCCCCAGTTTCCTCCAGGACCAAGAAATGAGGGACGTAAGACTGTGAGTGCAGGGGACTTGCCAAGCTCTGAATTTCCTTCCAGTGGAAGGAAATTACCAGTCACGTGGTCAGTAACATCCCACACCTCTCACCTATGCTTTTGTACAGATCTCCTGACTTTCTCCCTGAGCTTGTCTGGTTCCTCTCCCCCCGATGAATTTCTCTCAGCTGCATGAAACAAGCTGCTAGCGTAAAAAGGAGTTTTCCCTTTACAGCTGCTTCTCTTCATAGAGTCATAAAATTGTTGAGGTTTGAAAGACCACTAAGGTCATCTAGTCCAACCATCAACCCATAGCAACACAACAGTAAATGTGTGACATCTTCTCTTTTCTCGAAAACCTCCAGGGATGGTAACTCCACCACCTCCCTGGGCTACCTGTTCCAGGGCATCATATCTTGGAGCATCTTGGTGTAACAGGCGATGAAAACACATATACCATCCTATGCGGCACTGCACTTTTGCCCTTACAATCTAAGCGACATGGTGAGACTGCAAACACTGCATCAGAACCAGCAAGTCTCCAGAATGCACTGAACAAACCACAACTTGAAGCCTATACAGCTATTCATCAGTTTTCTGATGTGAGAAGCTTGTGGGAGCTGAAGGTCCAGACCTCAGCAATTCACACAGCATCAAAACCACAATGGCAGCTGCAGCACAGTGCTGTGATTCCTTGTTGGGATCCATGCCTCTGTTCAGGTATGGATCATTGTGCACCTGCTGGGGACACTTACCTGGATCATACCCACAGGTGTTTGGTCAGATGAATTTACCTCTGACACACGCAGAGACAGAAAACTCAGTTATTGCTGTAGTGTTATGTCAGAAAAGGAGGGAGCTCCTATGTGAGCTCCCATGTACAAGGGATCAAGCACAGCTATCCTTGTTTGGAGAAAGGACACATGTAATCCAGGTCAAGTCCATCTGAAGTAAGAGTCTATGTTCTGTGGCTGGGTCTGGAAGAGTAAAAAAAATAAAAAAGTGAAAAAAAAATAAAAAAAATCCTGTGTTAAATGGAAGATCTTTCCTGAATGCAGTTTTAATTAAAACCTTAATATTTCTTATCATAACAAAGCCTTGAAGTCAGTCCAAATGTTGCAGCTAAGCACAATGCAAGTAATCCAAGTGGTGGACTGACATGTCCTTAAGATACAGGAACATTTAATCTACTAGATCTTAGACAGCAAGAGAGCTGTCTAAGTTAAGAGAAAAAAAATTCTTAAGACTAAAACAAAGTTGACAGTTTCTTTAATTAAACTCATCTTCCTTTCAAAGGAAGTGACAAAAAGAGTTAAGGAAGATTAATTAAGGCTTAAATGCACTAAAACGACTCAAGGCATATTTAAGTAAGACTTAAATTAGTCTTTTATTTGGACATGGGAGATTCCATTAACAATAATGAAATGGAGATAGTCAGATTCTAAACCCTTTGCTCTAAGCTCTGCTTGGAGATTTTTTCCCAAATCCTACCAATCTCCCAGATCTTATGCCAGTCCTGATGGTTGTTTCTTTAATGTTTCTGTCATTCCTTTTTTCATGTTTTATTTTATTTGTTTGTTTCTACTTCTGCTGAACATCAACAAAATACTTAGCCATATTTGAGTTTACTTATTTCCTTACATGACAACATACTTTCCTTTGCAGGACTCTAAATACTAGGATATATCCATCTCCTGGGATTGATGCAGTTTTGGCATTTAGGAAACATTAATTCAGACTGAAATCTTGCTCTCCATCTGGTAAACAAAAGATATCCATGCAGATTTGAGCTCTCTGGTGCACTCTGAAAACCTGGTGCTTAACAGATAACTGCATTTTGCAGCAGTTCCAGCTACTGCATTGAGATGGCCCTGAGTTATGAGGAGAAAAATGCAGATAACAGTTCTCCTGGTTTGCACTGAAGTAAAGGTTTGTAGCATCTTGCCATGCGCAGATGGGCAGGAAAGTCATCCCAGTCACCATGGTAATAAGATAATCAAACCAACCCTTGAATTTTTAGCTCTAGATGATGAACAGCAGAGACAGAGTGTCAGCGCAAAGGGAGAGAAATAAAAGGGCTTGCATGCAAGACATCTGTGAAGGAGAGTGAAGCTGCGTCCACCAAGCATGCACAGGCTCTTATCCACTTCCCAAGAAGACAAAAAACAGATAATTTTAATAAGAAATTCCTACCAAAGTAGGAGAGCAATGGTAGAAGTTTCCCCAAGTGCAAAACAGGATCAAGTGCAAAAGAGGATCACTCCTGTGTCCGGCAGACGCGTGAATTCCTGCTCAGGGTGGCTGCTGTGGGGGCTCTTTGCTTTCCCTGGTGTCTCTGCTCTCCAGGTAGACCCCAGTTTTCTGCCACCATTATCCTCACCTCTGTAGTTCCTTTTCTCCTCACCTCTGCTCCGAATCTGCCCTACAACGGTGTAAACCCATCACTTCCTGCTAAGTGTGGCCTTGGCAAAGGGGCTGTTCCCTGCTTCTATCAAGGAAAACCACTGTTTGACTTTATGACATAATGCTTTCTTCAGGCTAAAACCAGTTCATCTGGTCTTTCCCTGAGGGTCACATTATTCAGACCTTTCATTGCTCTTGTCATTCTCATTTATTTAACTTAACTCACCAGAAATGCATCCTTTTTTTTTTTCTAGGATTACAACAAACAGAGGCCTCTGGTATTTGTCTAGGATTACATTGCACCTTCTGGCTCTCATAGACTTTTTTTTATCTCCACCAAACTAGGCTGTGAAGTCAGGGCGGTGAAGAGCAGGGGAGAATTAACTTTTATTCAGTTTTGTTGGGGTTGCAAATTGGATCCATCCATTTCTCTAAGCAGGAAAACAAATAAAATGTCAATACTCTAGGGAGGACACATAGCAAAACTATGCAACAAGAAAATTTGTAAACCTAGTTTCTCTCTGTGGGTGGCTAAATGGCTGTTTAAAGCCATTTAGCATCACATACACAGTTGAAAAAACAGAATAAGAAAAGAAAGAAAGCTGCCTCTTGCTATTAAATAAACCCTTTGCTTTTCCAAATTTACTGGATTGTTGATTTAGGATTGCAGGGCTGAACTTATTTATGAAGGGGAAAAGAGCTTCATTTGGGCTTGTAATTGCATTAACATGCACTCGTGAATGCATACTCAAGGCAGTGCTGCATGTCCACTGAATTGCTACTTGTGTTGGCCAGAGTCCAAGCACACTCTGGGCACTGTGGAGGGAAATGGGTGCTGCCTTCACGGTTAGTGATTATAGGCATTAGCAAGCACAGCAGTAGGGGCGTGGAGGGACAGCTGATGGAAAGCTCAGGAAATACAGTCTGTTGCTCTCCTTTGTGCACAGCAAGCTGGAGGGATGGTGAATGTGTTCCTGCTGCCTCTGTTCAGGAGCTGGAGTTCTTTTTTATTGTAGGCGTTCCTAAATTTAAGTAACAGATATACTGCAAGTGTCTGCAAATCCTGGAGGAGTCTCGGGGGTTTCTGGCTTTTTAATACCTTGGGTAGGGGTAACACCAGGTCACAGCAATAGAGAGGGAAAATTTACTCTGCTGAACTCCATCCTGCCTTAATTACTCTCTCCTACTAGACCCTAGATCAGTTAAAAACTGCAGTAGACTGCAATAACAGCAGTGTGAAAAGATTTGCTTGCTCCTTATCCTGCAACGCTCGGACAGGGAGTCTCCCCACATGCTTTTGTATGAGCCACAGGTCCTGTAGGAAGATGTAAACAGAAGTGCAGCTGGAATTTGTGTTTCGGGCAGCTTACAGATGACCTGCCATGCAACTTTCCCTGCATAGAAGTCACAGTCTGCCTTGAAGCTGAATAAAGCACAAGAAGAAACTGTTTATTTTTGTTTTATTGATGCCCTGTTCCGTATTGGCAGGACTGAGATCTGTACTTCCTCCATTTCTTGTAATGCAAACCTTGCTCTAGTCTGGGTGAATAATTGCAGGACAGAGCACAGAAGATAGAACAGGTTTTCCTAACCAATGGTACAGTAATCTTTGAGTCTTTATGCTGATTTCAACACACAGGAGAAAAGAGGAAAAAATAAATGTTAAAAACCTCCAAATAGTATAGGAGAGAGGCATAACCACACTCAGTTTTTAAGCCTGGGACACATTAGCTCTCAGCTGAAGATGATTTCCCTGGAGCCACAGTTGATGATGGCTTGCAATTGACACCTTCCCTAAAAGAGAAGAGCTTGATTTCAAAGGACTTGTCTCAGAAGATTGTGGGATTTTTCTGCTGTACATCAGTGTCCATAGAAAAAGAAAGGAGTTTTCAGTCAGGGAGCTGTGTAGTTCAGGCTCAGGTCTGGGGTTATTGAAGTTGGAGTTTCTGGGTTAGAGTTATCTGGGTTGACACATTCTTTTTCCAGTTGGGCTCACATCGTCCTGTTAAAAAGTACCACCATTGTCAGTGTTCAGTTTGGCTACTATATTCAAAACCTCTTCAGTATTTACAATTACACAAAACCTCCAGATTTGTCATGAAATACAATCAGTGTCCTCCAACGAGCTTGATATACTCCATCCTACATCTCTGCTCTCTTAATTCATTCTCTATCATCTCAGGAGTTCCCTTTTGGAGTTTGAAATAGAAATCTAATCCCCACACAATATTGGCAGCCTGCCTTTTGAAAAGAAAAAAAATTAACATATGAAGCTTTTTGTTTGAATTGATTAAGGGGAGGAAGTCAGAAAGGATGCTATGTTTGGATTGGAAATGGAAGTAATGTGACTGTTTGATGACAACCCCGTGTGCCTACCCGCACTACAGAAACCCATGGACTGCTTAAATTTAAATGTTGGAGATCAATTTTACACCTGCACACAAGGTGTAAAAGCAACGAGCCAACCAACCTAAAATTAATCTGTGTGGGACTGTGAGAAATTTTAGGTGTGCTGGGTAATGGGATCCAGCTCATCAGTGCAGCAGACTGGAAAAGGCAGAGGGTGCCCCCAATTTCTTTCTAACCTCTCATTCTTCTCTCCCTTATCATGTTGCAGAGAAGCAACAATTTTGTTCTACATAAATTAAGGGAACAAACACACCTGTGCTGCTCCTAACTTGCCAATGATCTTGGGATTGTGGAGGGGACCTGAAAAACTGTGGAAGCTATGCTGTCAGGGCTGCTAATTAGATAGGAGATAAGTGATGGAGCCCTGAGAGTCTTCAGCTGCCTCAGGAAAAGTCAGAATTTCTGAATGCTGCTCAAACCCTCAGACTTTTGAAATGAGTCACTCAGAGTTATACTGCAATGTTATGGCAGAGATGAACACAAGGTATTCTGAGGCTTTAATGATTGAGATGGAACAATCCTTACACGTAACATAAAAACAGTGGTAGGTAGCCATGAAGATTGCTCATCCCAGGCAGGGATGCATCGAGACGTGGCTAAGTGGTTGGGAATGGGTCTGCGTGGGACACACTCATAGAGGTGCACTCACTAGATTCAAGGCCTAAGCTTTTCTCCTTTATTTAGATTTTTGTCTCTAAAAGGATGCAGAAACCTCTAGTCTAATGGCATCTACTCTGCAACTTCCTTCTGTTCAGGGAAAAAACCAAACCCACGGAGTATGGCTTTTCTGCATATTTGGCAGTGTTGTGCTGAAGTTGTCACTAAGTTAGCAGATCACCCTTGGAGAAGTTGAGGGGGTAATTCCCTCAGAGTGGGGGAAGAAGAGCAGGAAGCATATACAAATGTCTGATCTTATAGCAAGAGAGGAAGGACCTGGAGATGGCTTATTCCTGTAGGAAATACTACAGTCATCCCCCTCCAGGAAAGAGAATTTGCACTCTGCAAGAAGCAAATCATAGTGGTGTAGATGGTATGCAGATTTGATGTGTTGTTGAAGCACAGCTCGGAGAAGAAAGGCAGGCCTGCTGCAGCACCTGGCTTCCAGCCTTCTGTGCCCTATGGTAGCACCCAGGATGGACTGATGCACTCAGACGGACCAAAAAATTTGCACAGGATCACAGACAGATGAGCTGGGCATTGCACGGGTCGAATTAAGACAGTGTCAGATGTATTGCTCACTGCCTTTCCAGAACTGGAATGGCTTCATTTGATGCCTTGTTTCAGAGCAGGAAATGGAAGCCTGCCCTGCAATGGAGCAGGGCCCTGCTCTCTGCTCTGGGCTGCAGCAAGCCCTGAGCAGCAGGACCCACTGAATATAGTCCTCCCTCCCTTCTATCTGCCTTTCATTTTCACCAAAGATTTGACAAGCAATTTATTAACTCCACAAGCCTCCATACAGTCAAGACTAAATTTAGAATTATTATTCATGGAGATGAAAGCTAACAGAATGTCTCCATTACCTCTTGAAATAAGGGGTCTATTAAGGACCAGGGAGAAACTGCTTCTGGGGATGCTGCCTGCCCATCAGGCACACGTAATCTTTCAGTTCCAATTATCCTCAGAGATCTCATTTGTTTCTCGTAACCATGAGTTGATTCCAATTTGAAAACGTGAGATGTTCTTTCACCAGAGTTGATTCCAATTTGAAAACATGAGGTGCTCTCTCACCAGCTATCTCCAGTAACTCCTTGGATCATACTAATTTTGGAAAATGTGGTTTCTTTATTGAGTGCATCTGTCTTCCGTGGCTTGAATTTCTCCCCTGAGAGATCCTGGGCCTAGAAGGTAGCTCGTGGAAAAGTAGGCTAAATCTATTCCTTAATGTCTAATAGCATGAGCTATTGCTAAGTTAAATCATAACCACAGTATTTATATATGGAGTTGCTGTGGCACTGCTTACCTTTTCCTAACATATTACTTTGTATGGCTCTTTGGGATACCTGGAATTGGAAAGGTGGTATATTAAACTGAATTCTATTATATTTTCTATTGCTGTTAGCAACTTCTCTTTTTAGCCTGTTTAAAGGCACCTATGTGTTTGAAGAAATGCATTTCTTCTACTGTGCTCCAGGCTCTTAGATGTCCATTTTAGGTAGTAAAACTGAATATTCAGTAGTACAACTAACAACTTTTCAGAGTACCTCTCTCTGTTCCTGTCAAAAGCACTATATAAGGGGTCTGAAAAGACAAAGATTGGAGAGATACATTCCTCATTCATCACTCCACTGCTGGATAAAATAATATTAAACTCAGTAAAATATCAATCTTCTTACCCTGAAGAAAACTAAGATTTTATTTTCCCATTTCTCAGAAGACATTTCTTTACTATGAGCTACAAATTCTGATATTGTCTTCTTCCAAGAAATTCACAAAACAGAGTTTTCCATTTTTAACATCAACATAATAATTTGGAATGATTACTGTTAGACTGCCCATGAAGAATGGTAACCACACCTATTGACAGGATAACATGACAAACAAACAGCTTAAGCGTACTTCACTCCATGAAATAAGGATATATTGGGATCCCTCACATAGGTCATTCAGATGAAAAATGTGTACAGACTAAGCACTATTGAGGTATGGCATGACAATATGCAGAACTGAGCATTTAGAAATAGATGTATGATTTGCTCCAAATGAGCAAAACTGTCAAAGTATTAATGCTGCATTGAAATGATGAAAAATCTGAACCTACCTGAATTATGGAGTTTCTGCAATAAATACAGGTTAAAACTCAGGTATGCTGGGAAGTAGGCTAGCTATTAATCAAGCATTCTGCGCACGCGTCATAGTGTAGAGTTACAGAAGCCCTGGAATAATTAGTATTACCTTAGAAGTTTGGATGTCCTTGCTAGAAGCTGAAAGATTATCCTTGCTTCCCTTTGTCATTTTTGGAAAGCAAACATTTTGTTTCATAAATGGTTCTTTTGTGCCTTTAGTTCTGCAGAATCATCTTCTTAACAGTCTAGGCACTCGGATCAAAGTGTCTGACTTCTGAGGGATTTGATGGTTATTGTTGCTGTTTTGTGTTTTCCAAATCATTCTTGATGTATCTTGCAGGAAGAAAAAAGAAACTCTCCAAGGGTGGGTAATCTAAACCTAAACTCCCACCTCGGATGGAAGATGCTGCAGTCAGGCGCATCCCATCAGTTCAACACAGCTGTAAATCCAGCTGGGCTACACGTAATGGTCTAAGAAAACAGACGAGCAGCTGAATCCAAATTTTCAAAATAATAAGTTTCCATGGGGGAGGTGGGCTGCATAATTCTTTGAACATCCTTGGAGATGAGAGTGCATTCGACTGTTATTGGAAAGGGGAAAATAGGAAGACAATATCCTCACGTTCAGGAGTTTGTATTTCCCTGAATACATTGATCTTAGAATTATGGCTCTGGGGCTTAATGGTGTTTTGTTTGTTTTTTTGTTTGTTTGTTTGTTGTTTTTAATAATAATATGCATTCTCATTCCCTCTCTTTTCAACTTCCATTCTTTTTAAGTTGCTGGGATTCGAGAGGGACACTGGGGTTACAGAGGAACAAGGAAGTGGGTGGATGGGGCTGCTGTTATTAAGTCAGAGATATTTAAAATCAAAGGCAGCTGAGACACAGATTTATCCTGCTCAATCCTGGACTGTAAAGCCCATGCTCTGACAGTAGGAACTGGGGCTGCCACTTTCAAAAAGCTATTAAGATCAAAGATGAATGAAACGTTTCCAATTAGACATGGCTAATACTAGAGACTGCTGAATCTGGTGAATTTTGTAAGTTCCATCATCTGCTCACAAGCACACATGTACATACACATGCTCCCACACAGTTTGAAGTCCAGAGCTTCTTTGAAAAAGATAATTGATTATTCTGAAAGTCTGACTTTGGAAATAGGTATCAGTTATTTAAAGGCAGATAAGACAGACAGGGAGAACTGAAAAAGATCCATTTTGTTTTTCTTTAATTCATCTTTGCCTCCTGCAATCAGCCTACTCCCAGGCACACTTTTGAGGATCTCCATTTGCATTTAGATGTTACCATGGTGTAGCAGAAATGCTAAGTCATGGCTTGAAGCAGTGATGGAGCACCTGGTGGGAAGGCAGGGACAGCCCAGGGGAGCTCAGGTGCATGCAATGTACCTGAGTGACCAGAAGGGCTGGAGCCAGGATCCACCCCTTCCCAGACCTCATTTAAGGGTTGGCAGTGGAGGTAAGAGGCTCTTGTTGGTGACGTCTGTGTACTGAGGTTGTCTAAAGGTAAGCAGCTTCTTTTCTTTGTTTTGTGTCTGCTATTGCCGTATTTGAGCATATCTTCATTTATTGCAGTTTAGGACTTTGCTACTATGCTGCTATTGAAGTACTTTCCATTGCATTAGTGTTACACATGGCTTTCCAGAATGCTCTTAAGCTTTAATTTATTGTTTTTCTTGTTTTCCTGTTGTGTAGCTGAGATGTGTATGTGTACAGCTAGTACTCTCCACTTATTTAGGTCAATCTAGTAGTGAGTTAACAAAGGCCCCAGATTATTTGTAAAATTCATTTGAATTTATATTAACTTCTTTTTGATCTTGTACTTCTTTTCAAATGATGAAAGAATGAATTTAATTGTCTGGCATGCTCAACTCTGCCACAGTGTGAATGTTTACCGAAGAATAGAGGTGGGAAAAACTTGAGCCATGGTGCTTTTTTTATGCAGTGGTATGCTTAGAGCAGTGACCCAATAGAGGAGAACTCAGCCATGGGTTTAATGGCCTTGTGGTAGATGCAAACTGCTTCCTTTGTAGGATAAACTTTTCACTTAGAGCAGGAAACTCTCCAATAACAGTGATGCATCTGGTCCAGGGAGTTTGAGTTTTGGACACATTGCATTACAGCAGGCTCACTGCTGTGAAACCAGCGTGGTCAGTAGAGATTCACCTCTCTGGTGATACATTAGTGGAAAAATCTCAAAGACAGCAGGGAAAAGGATGAGATGCAAAGTCTCATGGTACCCTAATGAATGCAGTCCCTTGTTCTATTTTTGGGTACTCATAGTTACACCTCTGCAGGTCTGGAGTCAAGTTTTGGTGTCCTCCTGGGACTTTCTATAGTATCCATGGCCTTTTGAAGCCCATGGCTTCTTTCAGGAACTGGTGATGTTGATCTTTGTCATAGATGCTCTGTGCTTATAGTTGATTGCTGTGCTACCCTGGCTCATATTGCACCTGAGCTGTACTACATGAGTTGGATCTTTCTAAAGAGCATTGTGCCATTGCGGCAGAACCTTGGTGTGAATAAGGTTGCTTCCTCAGACAGATCTTGTACTGTACCTGGGAAGAGTTATGTTATGTTCAAAGTTTATAAAAAGGAAATTATTATGAAACTCAGGCAATGATTGAAGCCTCTAGCTAGGAACGAGAGCATGATGCTGTGTGTAGTCAGCAAGTGGCCACATGAGCCATGTGCTGGGTGAATCCAAGGAAAAAGACAACTTCATCTAGTTCTTTGCAATTGAGAAAAAGATGTTGCTGTGGGACTATCAAAACACTCTACTGTAATAAAAATCAAACTGTTTTGTTTTTATTTTTGTTTTTCATGATATAATTACCTCCTTATTGATAATATACTATATATTTGCAATATAAAATGACCTTCCAAACAATCCCCCCAAAAATGTTAGGTCAGAAATAATATTTGAGTATTTTGATTCTGTCAGAATGTTTGTTCTACATTTCTTCAGCTGGAAAACATAATTAACATAAACATAATTGCATGCAAACTTAAAATATTGTTAGAACATAATTTTCTAACAGAAATATGTTCTTCCAAATGAAAAGATAAAAACATTCAGGCAGGTTTTGGCATTGATTGTCTGGGTTAAATGTGACCTTTAATTATTGATTTGTTGACTAAACATGTTAGTTGACTAGTGCTGTTATTTCAGCCTAACAGCAGTGTTTAAATTCTGTGTTTACACAGAGCAGATCATACAGGAGTTTTCTCTGGCTCTGTGGTTCCTTTCTTAGACGACAAATAGGAAATCCCAACAGAAAGGATGTAAGAAAAGGGAGTATAGGGACCCTTCACTTTGCACATCCCCTGCTTCTGACAATGAGAATGCCTGCAATTTCCTCAATCTGGTATAAATATTTCTATATGCAATTTTTGAGAATTTGTGTGATCCTTTTCAGCCCTTTGAAATCTTATTACGCACCCTCCTATGTTTTTTGCCCTGTAATATATAAGAAACATCTTTTTTCTTCCTGTATTTCTCTCCTGCTTTCATTTAAGTTCCTTGATGATTTCAGAAACTTAATCAATAAGACAAAACTAGACAGCTTTCTGATGGTGTCCCAGGCCTGAGCTTGATACTGAGTTGCTTCTATGTGGATGAGGAGTTCAGTCTCTGACTTCTCTCTTCCTTACTGCAATTAATCAGATGACAGATACTTCATGCTCATTAGATGTAGCGTTTTATGGATTGTTCTGCTTTGCAGTGCTATGGTGTCAGCAGTGTTAGAGTTAGAAACTTTGACAAATTTCCTCCTTCAATCTCTCATGCAAGTAAGTATTGGCAATCTATTTCATTCAATTTATTAGTAACTTCTCCCCTGACTTCTCCTCTTTAGTTCTGCTAAGTTTATTAATTTACAAGAAATGTTAGGGAGAATAATATGCAGTCAACAGTTTCTCCAGTGTTCAACCTCCCTGCTTGCAGAACAACATACCAAATGTCCCCAGAGCTCCAGATCCTTTTCTGGAAGGAACAGATAGTTTCCAACCACTGAGTGACCCTTACCTGAATACTTCAGCACAACAGTACATGTAACACGCTTCAATCCAATTATGTGCATTCAAATCAGGATTCTGTTATCTTAAAATCCTTTACTAACACTGGGCCTCGGGTTCATTAGTTATGTCTGGACAGGCAAGCTGTATAGTGTTTTCCTACCTCTTTATTTGGATGAATATGCAAATATCCCCATGACAGATACATGCATAAGTAAACCTAAAACTGAGTATTTGCAAATATGTCTGGTACTCTGAAATTAGCTCTCTACAAACACTCCTGCCAGTAAAACTCAATTGCTAGAGTGTTTGCAGAGAGCTAACGGATGAGAGGGTGGGTATAGCTGGACTGTATTTGTTTAAGTATTCAAGAAAATAGGTTCTGGAATTTTCCATCCTTCATCCCATTTGACTTCAAAAAACTTTGTGAAAGAAATGTGTTTGTCGCCTTCTTAAACTTCTGAGGACAAACAGGAGGATAATCACAGTGTCTCAGGGCCAATCTCATATTTGGTATGCTTGTTTCCTTGTGACGTTTTATAAGATTGAGAGCAGCTCGATAGCCTCAGATGTCATTGAGCTGATGGGGCTGGTGCTCTTGGGGTGCACCAAAACTCCATCCGTACTCATTAGATCTTTCATTCATAACTTGTAGAAGCTAAACACAGCAGAAGCCATTGGTGAGTATCTTCTGTATCCAGTCAGCAGTCTGCCTGCACTGACAAAATGCTCGTTGCTGTTTACTATGGTACCACGAAGTCTTTCAGTAAAACATACCTAAGTTGGTAACAGGAAAAAAAGTTAAAAGGCACCCAGCAGCTACTGCCTGATCTTATGCTGGAGCTCTTTAAGCTCAGATCTGATTTGGATTTCTGTCTCCACGTCTTCTTGCTTTCCATTCTGAATAACTCAGAGGTGCAGGGGAGAATATCTGCAGCCTGGGAATGAATTTTTTAAATGAAATTTGTTACAGCTCATTCAGAATACTCGTGTCCAAGCCCTGCACTGGGGACTGTGGTGCTTTTACTGATCACAGCTGTGATACGTTAGTGGAAGAACAAGCAAAAAGTGTGCACAGCAGCTTTCAACTACACCTTGTGCCAGAGTTAGCAATTCTTGCCATATGCTTGATGAACAGTGAAATGAAAGCAGTCCACCTAAAACTCACAGCAGTTCCAAATATATAGATCTGGTCCAACAATTTCTGTAGACTTGTTGTCTGTTACGCTCAGGTACTTCCAATTATCTTTGGACAGGTCACTCCTTTGGCTGTCTGCTGCTGAACACAGCTCCCCCTTGTATATATTCATCTCCTTTCTTCACTTTGTTCCAATAACTAAAGCGAAGGAACACCATGAAATCATTTCGATACATCACATATCAGAGATGATGCTGCTTTGAAGCTGAAATTAGGAATAAATGACAACTTTAAAATAAATAAATCAAGTTCAGACTAACATCCTCACAGCTAAAACGTGAAGTAGTTTTGATTTATGGGTTATATATTTTTCAAAGTAATTAGTGGTAATGTTTCTTCATATATTATCCTGACTGATTACAGCAGGCAGAAAAGGTGCCTTGAATGAGAGCATCTTCACAGGAATTTCTTTCCAGACCTTCAAATAAGATGTCTTAAATTGCTTGTATCCTTGTGCACACAGTTTCTGCCTTGGATACTCTTATCTTAGGAGGTGGGTGATTTCCTGCCTATCTCCTGCTGACAGGTACATACAGGTAGCACTGGGATCAACAGAGGGTGTCAACCAAACAAAGTCTTTGAAGCCCTCATTCGATGTATGCTGCAACAGATGTTCTGTGATACTGTTGCCTTGAGTGATCATACAGGAATTACATTGTAGTCTTGTGACAGAGGGAGGAAAAGAAAGACTGGATGACACCAAATGGAGCTCAGGGAGTAGATGGTGGAGAGTCTGTTCATGTGTGCCAGACACCAAGAACCGTAGGTTCAGGATCCAGAAATTAATCTCTCTCTAGTCTGAGCAGTTAGTTGTTTCTTCTTTCTTTGAGAAGGAACTTTTCTTGCTGTATTGTATTATTATATTCTCTTAATGTTCCAAGTAGATACATTTAGATAGAGTTTGAGACTCTGATAACTGCTTCATTGGATTTATGCTTAGGCTAAGATAAAGTAAATATTATAATTCAGAATAAAGGGGGGGGGGGGGGGGGGAAGAGGGAGGCAACCCAGACAGACTATTTCTGCCCTTTAAAAACTGTTTGTAGAAATGATCATGTTTTGCATTTTTCCTGATAGTAATGAAAAACAGTCTGTGTTCTGCTCAGGGGGAAGGACAAATTCCTTTTAGATAACCACAATCCCAGTCAAGCTTCCTTGAGTGGGAGGTTTACGTATACTCATTACAGGGTTTGCACATTTGTTGGTGTGTGTGTGAAAGAAGGGAAATTGGAGAAGGAATTAAAAAGGAGGAAACAAAATAGAGGGAATGGAAAAACTCATGGAGAATGTATCAGCAGAAAGGCTTAAAGACTTAACATAGGTAGGAAAATAAGTCTGTATTTTATGGGGAGAGAACCTTTTACTGTCAGCCTACAGCCCTCCTCTAAGATGGGTTAACATATTTCCTCAGTGACAAAAGAAAATATTGAATCTTTAGAGAAAAATAAAAATGATCCTAGTTTAAAGTATGGGGAAAGGTCTATGGGTTCAATCTCATTTCATTATTTTATTACTATCTCAAATAAAATAATTTGAGTGTTTATCAAATATCAATGTTCCTCTGGGTTTGCCCAATCATAGTTCTCCTTTGAATACATCTGTGTGTTTCTAAAATACACTGAGGGGTATGTCTGAGATAAACCACATCAAATAGAAACAACCTCTAGAATCAGAAAATGTGAAGTGAGGAAAGTAGGAAGTAGTGTGATGATCATGTTGAGTTCAGAAACATGAGAATTTGGGGGAGCAATGCACAGTGGGCTGCTTGGTTTACCAGGAAGACAATGCTACATGTTTGCCTGGTATTTTCTTGCTAGGAACGGCCATAATTTATTTCTGTGGATCTCTGGTGGAAATCACTAATGCCCCATCTCTCACTCTCAGGAAATCTCCTTTTTCCCAGACAATGTTAGGCAAGTAGTCAGTAGGATAATGAAGCAGTTGTGTTACTCCCATGGTTTTCATTGTGAGAGGTTGTTAGAAGTAGCTAATGGTTTGCCTGCTTCTCCTGGTGCATGCAACCAGCCCATGGCTTCCGTTTGTGGCGGCAGAAGGGAAAGATGGGATGGACCTTCAGCCTGCAGACATCAATCATGTTTTTGGCATCCCATTTCATTTCAGTTTGCTACTCTTCTTCCACTATTTTTTTTATTGTGGGAATTTAGTACCCCATGCAAAAGGCAGAAAATGAGGATATCAGGCATGCTGCTGCAGACTGAATGAAGGCATGATGTGGGGAAGAATTCACTCTGACATACCCAGATTGTAGGGCCCACAAGGCTCTGGTTGTTTTTTTTTTCCTTTTTCCTTTGTAATTCACATACTGTTTTGCTGTCTGATGACAGGGTGAATAGGGCAAAAACAGTAAGATAAACTGTAAAATATATCAGTTTAAAGCCTCCTTGTTTAATCTGTCTCCTTGGGATACTGGTCAGATGTTATATATTTTTAGGGCTTTTGTAGAGAGATGGTAACACTAAGTAGAACTCTTGAATGACATGAACTACAAGCTACATATGTAATGACATCTGTCCTAGTTCCAGTTAACTTGCATGGTTGTATGTAAAAACATCAGTATTTTCCAGTATTTCTGCTTTCTGTACTGGTAGACCATGTTGGACTTCTTTGATGCTTCAGGCTTGCTGGGATGAAGACGAGTAAAACTAAATAAGAACAGCAGTGGTCATAAAATAGATTAAAAGACATAGAGCATGTGCCTTCCTATGGAGATGTAGTCACAGAATAAATAGGGCTCAGCACTGAGATGGGTGTCAGGGGAGGGAATGTGTAAAGAGCTGTTACCTCCTGTCCCTCTTTTCCTCTGAATTGAAAAATGGTAGAACTGAGATGTTCCCTGTATTTGTAGTCACAAAATAAGCATCCCCAAAGCCTCTGATGCATTTATTTTCCTTGGTGTTGAAAAGATAGAGTTCTATTTACTTTCTTTAATTCACTGACTCCAAGATCTGAGTTAAAGATGATAATTACCTTAAGTGGACACTCAAGTTCTTTCAAAATGAATTAAAAGTTTGGAGTTTATGAGGACAGCATACTTTTGCAAAAATTATCATCCTATCTTGTTTCATTATCACAATTTTAACTAAGAATGTTAATGTTAAGCTGCAATTATTCAAGGAAAAGGTTTCTGGTCTTTCCACGCTGAATTCCTTGCAGTTTTTGTGTCAATAGCTCTTTTCACAGAGCTATTTTGTCCCAGGCTGGAAGAAAATTAAATGCCATCTGCAAGATTTCTTCCTCTTGCTGAGGCAGAAATGCCTTTTTTCTCCAGTAACATCCATCGTTAAGCTGTATCAGGGTGGTGCAGCTGTTTTACAGCTGCCAGCTCATGAAAAGCAGCCATCTTTTCCCAAGGAACAGAAGAAGCTGGGGGGGATTTATGATTGCTCTTTGGTGTTCCTTTCCCAGTTCACCCTTCCTCATATTAGCTGTAATATTTTTGGCAGCATAGTAAGATACTTGCAGCGCAGGTTGGAAAAAATTGTGGATTCAAAGGTAGGTCAGTCATACAGGAGTATTTTAGATGCAGCAGATGGGGTAAAATAAGGCATTTAGCAAACAGGATTAGTAATAAATAAAAAAACTGCTGAGGTCTCTTGAAAATGTGTATCTGTCAGTTCTATAGATCTTGTATCTTTCCCTTAGGCTCCAGCAGAAGATGGGGAATAGTATTGTAGTAACAAATGTAGAAGCAATGTTTAAGAATTATCGACTGGCTAAATGAGCAGTGTGTTGTTCTGCTTTCCTAAAGATAGTATTTTACAGAAAACTTTTTCCTCTTACTTTTGAAAAGCTTATATTTAATCCCACGAAATGTGGGAGGTGCTATAATGGCTCATGTGTAATACGTAGTTCTTTTCAAAACACTTCTGTTCCCAATGTTTTTAGTGAGTTTATGGTGAGACAAGTGCAGGACAACAAAATAGCATCTATACATCAGTGGTCTAGAAGATCTGATGCCATAGCAGTCACCTGTACTATGATCATCATCTGGACCTTATAGTGTAGAGACACATTCATGTCCCTGCCCAAAGGACTGCACCTTTGACCCATATGCATCTTTTTGCAGCTGTTTGTATGCAATGTATGCATCTTACTGCAGCTAATTTGGTTTAGGAGCAAATATTCTCCCAGTCAACTGCAAGCAGGATCCTTCCTGCAGATGAAAGTTCCTTTCTGCAGTTCAGTGAAGTTGTGCCAGGTGAAGCTCATTATAGGAAAGACTTTCTCCTGACCAAAGAGAACAAAGCAACTAGACCATACTGTTAATTAATTTTCCATGCCCAGGTAAGCTTCCAGCCTCTATCTGAACCCATTAGTCCCTTAGGCTGTAACAGCTCTGCACTCTTAGGATTGTTTAGCCCGAAGGGCCATGATAAATAGAGGCAGGTAATAGCAGTGTGGGTAGGCCGTGTTATAGGAAGTCTGCTCTCTATTAGCTGCAGGATGACTCCTGGTAAACCCTAGGTTTAATGGCAAATATCTTTTCTTTGAGCAGCTGTTTCCCCAGACAACTCAAGTACATGCACCCTGAGCTGAATTGCTGGTTTTGTCCTGCTTGTGAATGAGCCTCTGAATAACGTTTGAACAAGAATTAGCTATCATGGGCTTTGACTACTGCTGCTGCTGAGGACTGAACTCTGGAGAAGTTGAACGTTGGCCTCATTTCTGGTACTAGCAATAAATGGGAGCAAGAGCCAAAGGCTTTCAGACAACTTTAAATATTTGTAAACAGCTCCCAGGCTGAATAAGGAAAACCTTAGGATGCACAGAAGCTTTGCAATGTGCAGAGGAAACTGAATTTTAATTCAGTAATTATATCTGGAGCCAGTATCCCCACTTAAAGCAGCTCAGAACTCTCTATTAGAATATCTGCTTTCAGCTATTTACGACTTAAAGAAGTTTTGAGAATTTGAATAGTAGGCTTTTTAAATGCTGCGATTGTGTGTTTCTAGAAAAGTGTCTGTTAAACTGGCGTAAAGCTCAGTCTGCAGATGAGATAAGAAAAACATGTGTTGTTAGAAAAACTCTATTTGCTTTCAAGTTCAAAGGCCAGGACCTGCTGTGTCCCAGGGAGAAGAGGAGGGGTCATTGTCATTTCTCTGCCACTATTTTTTAATTTGTCTTGTTTGTTTGTTTTAGGAAATGTGAACCTCAGGTGTAAAAATAATACTAATAAACCAATTAACAGGACTGCTAGGCTGCTGAGTTTGCTGAAGGGTTCTGTTCTGTCCCCATCTCTCATGCTCTTTGCAGCTGAGGAGGACTTGAGATGGGTCCATTTACCCAGGGTGTTGTGGGCAAAACAGCCTCAGTTTGGGGGATTTTAAGTTGTTTGTACTGACTAGGAATAAAATTTCTTATCAGTGATCTGTGGATGGAGAAAAAGAAAGCATGAATAATTACAAAAAACACTTAAATGTTTCCTTCATCAGTCTCAAATTAAGACAATGTCTATCCTTGTTTCCTAGTCTGACTTTTTTTTCTTGGTTTCACCCCTGGTTACACTCAGTCTATCCCAAACCTTTGGTGACCAATGGCTGATGAAAGGAATGTGTATGTAACAGTTCTCTGTACCATCTCCACTCTGTCATCAGTCATCCACAGCCTTGGCAAGGCAAAGAGGGTCCCATGTCCACTGAAGGATGCAGAAGGGCTGAACAGGGATTTTCTTTCAATTGTGTTGTGCCCTGGATTCAGACAGCAGAAGCAAATGACTCTGATCCCCATTGCCAACATGATGTATGCATTCTCCATATTTATGTGCTGTCAGCAAAAAGCATAAAAAAAAGCCAAGATCATCACCATACAGTACTGGCTGCCACAGAGGATGGCAACTTATTGCCATTGGTTATTCTGTTAATAGAGCTGAAGAAAAGCAGCTTGCAGGTGGGGAAGATGACACAGGGTTAGTCTTTTTTTTTCCCCTCTTTTTCATAGCTCTCACACAATGAAATTGTGTTAGATCTAGGTGTCCCTGTTCAGCACAGGGGAGTTGGACCAGGTGACCTTTAAAGATCCCTTCCAACTCAAGTGATTCTATGACTGTGATCTTTATGTGACTTCCGAGGTGAGATCTGCTTCTATCTTGGCTTTAAACAGACTGCTGTCAACTTTGATCTTTGTCTCTCAAGTGTCGTGATTCCTTATGTGGAGCAGACTCAGAAGCAGTCACGTGCTTTCATTGACACCTGTACAGTCTCAAAGCAGAAGTGGAGATGGAGGGACAAAGGATAAAGTAATGGAGACTATTTTCTGGAACTGGGAAGGGGGATGCATCAGGACTCCATGCTGCAGTGAGACATAGTAATTTTGGAAATGAGCTACCACCACACACCCTATTTTTGAGACTGACAGTTCTCACTGAAAGGTTCTATCGGTGCCGATTTGCATCTCAGCTCAAATCCTGACAGCTCCACCTATTTGGGAGAACCCTACCAAACAGTGCATGTGCAATGGGACATGACAGGCTGTACGTCTGTGGGCGAGTCCCTCAGGGGTTGTTATGAGACTCAGCACCGTGTTCTTTTAACTGCCTGAGAGAGACAATAATCACTCTGCAGTGCCTGTTGCAAAGTGCCTTTCTGTTAATGCAATTTACAAACAAGAATATAGGAGAAGGGATATTGGATGCTCTGGGCGCTGTGCAGGGCCAATTAGAGAGTAGCACTCACTTTAGCCTACAGCTGCAAGTACAGTTTATAATAATTCATTCCAGGTTGTTAGAAAGAAACAATTCTTTGCACATCTGCTTTTCATAGGCACTTACTGGACTATAGAAAATGTAATTAAGCAGAATTCCTGCCTGTTGTTGTTTTCTATCTCAAGATCTTTCCATTCCAGTGCTATTGCTACTTCACCAACAGGAAGGCACAAAATGCAGTGGTAATTACCTGAATTTGTTTTTAAAAAAGGTCGTGCAGTCTGCGAAAGACTTGCTTTTGTATTGCTCCAGTTTCTCAGTGTACCTTCTCCTTCTGTCTCCCTCCTAGTTTCTGGATGCAGTGATTTCTGTGAGCCAGGATTTAACAAAATTCCACTACACCTAAAATGAGAGTGGTGGAGGGGTGGGGATGGATGGCTCTGGGGAGTTGATAATGGCATGCAAAGCCTTTCATCTCTGGGTTTCTAGGCCAAATCAGCTGTGGTGACCCCAACTCCTTTGAAACAAAGCAAATCTCTATAGCACCTTTTTAAAAATTCTTTTTTATTTTATTATTATTTTCACTTATAAGAAGACAATTTGACCTGATTCTTTTTCAAAGGGGTCAGTGTGTATATCTGCTGTTGAGAGTTCCTCTGAAAATCAACAGCTTGTCTGAGTAAAAGAGAGGCAGCTCTCTTCCCGGCTGCCTTTGAAGCTTCCTAGGCAGGGAAGGCAGCCAGGGCATCCCCTCCTTCAAAAGCACCCAGAGTGGTCTCATCCTGGCCCCCTGCTCTCCTCATCCAATCTGCCGACTCCTTCCAGCAGGTTTTCTTAAAAGGAGACGTCTCTAAATATTGACTGACTTCAACAATATGTTTACAGGAGGGATATTTGTAATATCTTGTCATCTAAGCGGGTTTGTCGAGTGTCACACAGTGACAGCGAGCAGAAAGCTTTCTCCCTCTTAGAATAAGTTGAGTTATGTCATTTGTATGTCACTTTGAAGTATGTCATTTAAATAGCTATTCACTGCCAGCAACACCATGGCTTTGTTCAGCTGTTTACAAAAAAAAAAGGAAAAAGCATGGTTGAGCTACATCTGTTTATAACAGTATAAGATGATCGTGACCAATGAAATGCCACATGGTATTTTCAACCGTTTACCTCTGTGTCAGTGTCTTTCTTCCTTCAGACTGTTTTCTTAGGACACCTTCTCCAGGTGAATTAGGGAAAAACTTGTCTTGGTATGTGGGCTATGTTAAATCTCTAGAATTATGGAATATATGGACAAGGAAGAAATAGTGTATTTTTTCCCCCCGGTGGCAGATTGGCAGGATTTCCTTTCCACCTGTCCTACAGCAAGGAAGACTCCTTATCTCAGCAGTTTTGCTGTTAGTAATCATCAGGAAATATTCCCACAATTTTACTGGAGCCTGACAATAGTAGGACATCTGGTATTAACAGAAACCGCTAACCATATGCAGTACCTAACTATAGCATGACAGCGAGGAACTTATATAAGATTACTTGTCACTTTGAGTTGTGAGTATAATACAGTGATGCTTACCCAGTCCTGGCATGCATGCATACGTGTGTGGTTTTTAAGTCTGACCATTGCTCTGCATCAGTCTCCTGCTCATCTCCACACCACGTTGTCTGACCTTTAACTGTTTTCTTCCATGAGCCCTCCTGGCCAGGGAGAGCAGTGGTACCTGTGTTGCCAAGAATGTGTGATGTAGTGAAAGGAACAGCTCAGGGCTGCTTGGTGGGTGAATAACAACAAAGTATGGGGTAAGCTGGGTTCAGCCCTGGGAATGGGTGTGAACAGTACTAGGCAGTGTTTTAAATTAAGGATCTGGAGTTGTCTGTATTTATAAAGCCAGAATAGTTTTTCATATTTTGTACTTCTAATGCTTTTGTACCAAAATTGGAATGTGTATTGTATGCTTTGGGGGAATGCAGTGACAGTATTAAGACGACCTACAGAGCCAAGTTCTCTTCTTGGTTATAGCTGCACCATGTTAATGATTTCTATAATTAAAGGCATAGTTTGAGCCTATGTCTCTCAAGGAGAGGTACAAATTTTCTTCTCACCCACGCAATTAGCACTACTTAAGGCTGTAAGGACAGAATCAAATGGGCAATCTTGGAAATGAAGAGATCTCCACTAGAAATAAAGAGGCAAAGAGAAGGAGATCTCATATCCCATTATCTGAACTTGTTTTATTAAGGGCATATTTGTGCTGTATTTTTAATTCCCTTCGAATTGCTTACCCACTGCCAAGGAACGTCTGCACACAATTACGTTATCACAGATGGTAATGTGACCTTGGGGAGGGAGGGAACTAGAAACTGTGCAGTTGTGAAGAGAAAAATCTCAGATTTTAATGATAGTGAATGCAGAAGCTTGGCATGGCACCTTTGTGCTTCTACCTTTCTTGTGGCAGCTTGTTGCATGTGGAGCTGGCAAATCATTGGGGCTATATGTTCGCCTGCTGGAGAGCTATAATGTTGCAGCTGTTAACAAATGAGTTGTTCTCTACCTATTTAAATTAGCCCTAATCCTCCTTTGTGTTGTCTCTGCCAGGTCTTTCTTTCCTTTTTTTCTTTTTTTGCTGGATCTCAGCTGAAGCTGAGATAAAGGAGACTTGAGGTATTCATGCATTTTTCCCTCCCAAGGTTCTGAAAATTAAAAATGAGTTGTCACTGGCCCAAGCCCCATGAAAGCTGAGAATTTCAATCGATATTTCTGCCCCATTTCACTGCAGAGAGTGGGATGTAATTATTACAAATGTCATGGTAACAAACTTGGTAGTTTTCACAGTGACAGTTGCCACTGCAGAAATAGCGCAACACAGAACAAAAATTACCTGTCAAGCATCTCATTATGTTCATCCAAATCCTACTTGTTCAATTCACCATTGGGCTGCACCTGACATAACACTTCCAAACGCCCTTACAGATTACCCATCTATCTGTCTCAGGCCTTAGACAGCCCCTCACCACACACCTGAGCAGCTGGCATCCAAGTCCCTGAAGTCTAAATGGATTTCAGTGCCTCCACAGACAATGCCTTGCTGTTTGTGCAAGCCCATGTTCTGGATATAGGGACTAGAAAGAGAAAGGTTCTTAAAGTGCCTCCAAGGCTGAGTGGAGCATTGCGTGGAGTTAGGGGAGGTCATAGTGCATCCTGGCCTTCTCTGGAGCTGAAATGTTCTGGGTTATGACCTGCTCTTCACTGCATAGTAGGTTAGACTGCTCTGCTAAAATCCATTCAGAAAGCAGGAAATTTGGGTTAAATTGCCTCCTTCTGATCTAGTGCTTTCTAGCACCTTTGGAAGTACACAGCACTTTTTCCAGGCTGGGGAAAGAAGGAAGCAGATGGCTTCACATGCAGGCAAGCAGACTTCACTACTTCACTACTAGTAAAGTTTTGCTTTTGTACAGAATTCTGTATTCGTTGGGCCAGGGAGACTAAAAAGTAATTTAACACCTGAATATTTTAAGATCACAGAGAGATGACCTGAAGATATGGAGTTACATAGGGATGGTTAGCATGTGCTGTTTTGAACTAAAATGACACTCAGGTCTTAAACCACTGGTGGCATCAAAAATGTTGGTGACAGCACATGATTGGCACATTGGACCCTGAATAGCAGTGCTCTCACCATAGTCATCTGTGCACGTCTCTGGTGCGGGCTTGGATAGCAGAGCCAGCCTGGGAGGAAGAAATGTCCACCAGGGCTAACCTCATTTTCTCTTCTTTTTGGTTTTGGTCCTAAGGCAGAAGTGACATTTCTCTGCCTTTTGGACCTTAAGCTCATGGGATGATTCATCCTGTTCTTTTTATTTCAAAATAGCCCAATAAATATGTTACTGAATAGGCTTTTTATCTGATAATGGATAGGATTCCGATTAGATCACAAAATGCAAGCAAAACACAGCTAGCATCTTTTACTGCTTTTCTGAAGGGAAAGGTTTATGTATGCTTTTGATTAAGCAATCTCTTTTCCAGACCATAACTCACAAGGGGGAGTCATATGTCTACTCTTTGGTTCTTACACAGTTGTCTAATGCTCTGAGCTTCAGCACCTACAGCTGAAGTAATATTTGCTATCATTTACAGCCCACAAAATCAGGAGTATGGAGGAAGCACCAGATTAGCTAAGGTAACAGTTGCAAGTGCAGGGATTCACAGCAAAGTTTTCATTGAGGAAAAACAACAACAAACTGAAATATGGTGCCTTACACTGGTTCGTTCAGAAAAATACCCCTCTGGCAAAAAATTTCAAAACGGTCAAGTGTTTGAGTTTGACCTCACTGATTTCAAGGATTTCTGTAGTTGTGCTTTTTTTGTTTTCTCTTGGACAAGAAAATAAGGAAAGGTCTTTCCCCATGACAAAAGCTTCAATTCCTTCCCTCTTCTACTATCAAGAAGAAGGCAGATGAGGCAAAATCAGCTGGGAAGATGCTCTTGTCACGTTTGATCCACTATCAAGGAAGCCCCTGCAATTTTCCATAGTGGCATTCAGACTTGAAGTCAATATCTCCTATATTTGACAGTCCGAAGTACATATACTATGTTCCAGTATAAATGTATAGCATATGAGAATTTTGTCAGGATATGATTCAAGTACTTAAGAATGAACCAAGTTACCTACACAGTAGCTACTGATTCCCCAAAGGAGTGCTCACAGCAGGAAGTCAGTTGGCAGCATGCAGAATTAAAGCTTTAACTACTCCTATACCAAAATGAAGTGGAACTGTCCTCCCACATTGCTCTTTACCCCTAGAGAAATATCAGGGTATGTACCTACAAATTGGTGCAGCAGATCCCTTTGGCCTGACATACCAAAAGACTGTCCATACCTCAAGAGAGAACATAGGAAAACTGGACTGCATCTTGCTTCTGTCTTTTATGTGCTGACTCAGTATTTTGCCAAGGCTGAACCTGAACAGAGCAAAATTCCACCTGCTCTTCAAAAGGAGCAGCTCTGGATTTTGGTTCACAGCTTTAAAAAAAAAAAAAAAGAATGTGCTTTCATTTGTGAAACACTTTTATTCATGTTTTTATTGACATTTGGAGGTGTGAGATTCACACTGTTATCTGCCTTATTTCTCCTTTTTTGGGGGGGGGAGAGGAGGGGTGTAGGAGCTAAGTAAAAGAGACTGAAAGGAGAAAATTCCAAACACAACATGCTTGCGTTTTTTTTAATTAGTTTGCTATTTTGCTCCTCTCTTCTTTCCAAAATAAAATTTTACAAACAACAGCAACAAAGTTGTTTTTGTTGTTGTTTGAAAAAATTTACTTTTCCTAAGTTGCAATGAGGTTTTTTCATTCTATTTTGTTTACCGAGGTCAAGAATGCACATTTGGTTTTAGGTGGGTCACTGGGCAGATGAAAAATAATATTAATAAATAAAAGGAACTACTGGTAGAAGGGGGGAAAAAATGTTTTAACCTGCTGCAAAACAATTTTCAGCCTTTGACCTTTCAGATCAGAAAACTGAGAAGTAGTCAAAACTAGTTTGTTTTCAGCTTTCTCCATCATTTATACCCAATTTCTTATCCACCCACAAACTCTCCCACTCCACTGCTAATAAAAACAGAGCTCAGTATCTCTCTGTCTTTGCTGTGTCTCTGTGCTGCTGATAGGCTCCTCGTTCTCCTGTAGCCAGAGTGCTTCCTTGTATTCATGGAGATGGGAAAAGGGAATTATTATGCAATGTTGAATTGCCAGCACAAAGAAGGAGAGCTTATTTCCTGAGGTCAGGCAGAAAGAGCAGGTGGTGATTAATGAGTTTGAGGGGGCTGTATTCATCCCCTGATGTACTACCAGCATGAGCTGTGTGCTCCTAGTAACAAGGTGTGGTAGCAGCTATGGGACGGTGTTGCTACTGGTGCTATGGCCCCTTAGAATCTGATTTTTCTACAGATAGAAGATTCAAACTGTGATAGATTGTGTCCTTGGACTCTATTAATAAGAGAAGAAAGATAGGGCGTGAGAGCTGGATGAGTTCTTTTGAAGCTGGAGAAGGCAGATTCACTTTATTTAATGGTTCATTTAAGGTCTTGTCTCAAATCTGTCCTTGGAGTGTGGTGTTACCTGAAGTCACCCTTGGCTGCAGGGCTTTGTCCTCTGAACTCTTTCTGGAGTGTCAATGGCATAATGGGAATATAATGTTACAAACAGAATAGGGAAGCCAACGGGGTTTTTTTTTGAGTGCTCATGACTTTGACCTCAAAGAGAAGAAAATCCAGAGACACAATTCAACCTCAGATCTGCACTCCTCCCTCCATCCTGAAGCCTTTTCTGGGACATTCAGGCCAGGTTCCTGTTGTGATGAGATTCAGAAGTTGTTTTACAAAGCTCAAAAGCCCCCCAGGAGGAAGCTGCTTTCTCTTTCATTCTTATGAAAGCTTTGTGGTGTCTCTCTGATTACTTTCCAGCAGCACCAGTTTCCAAAGACTTCCTTCTGAGCAGAGTGGGTTGTTCTTTCACCTGCCTGTCATCTTATGTTTGGAGAAAGCACTGAAAAGAAGCCACTTGTAGAGTGTGCTTAGTAATAGGATGTGTCTCTCCCTCTTTGTGGTATGTGCTCTATAAATGGCTTTGCTATGGCATTTAATCAATTGTTTCAGCTCTTTATTACCTTGTATATCACAATGCAATGGAGATAGCTGCTTAAGTTACCTTTATTGAATCCGAAGTAAATACTCGAGATCCACTTAAAGGCCCTTTGGAAGGATATGCTTTGAATGCACTGAACTGTAACAGAGGTAGTGAAACTCTTTGCCCTACAGAATGAATCTGCGTATAAAATTTAGTCACTAGGTCTGTGCTCTGAGTATTCTGTACAGCTGCCTTCAAATGCACTGCACGTGAGCATTTCTCAGCAGAGGGAAGGTCTTTATTTTTGCTGTTCATTCTAAAATGGTTCCTGTAAGCCAGTGTTGCTGAAGACAATAATGGGGACCCTGACTTCATCCTATCAGAGTGACTGCTAGGAGTAAGCACAAACAAATCACCCAGAGCTCCTGGAAAGCAGTTAAAGAAGATGGAGTAGCTTGACATAATGGGACCCAGCATCAGCAACCTCACAGGACACAGACAGTACAAGAATGAGGAAGAACAAATATTCCCTTGGCTCCATTGATTAGTCATCAATTTGTCATGATCATTTTTGATTAATGATCCAGTTAACAATGAAGTGTAGGTGTCATCATGCATCTCAAAAAGGGAAGAAACTAGAAAAATCAAAAGGCACGGGGCATTGCTGTTTGTGAAAGCTTCTGAGTAGCTTTGACCCACTGCTTACCCTCCTGGGACAGAAATATCTGCTTGGAGAAGTTGCAATTATGGAGGAGGACTTCACCTAGGGTGCTCTGGAAAAGCAATTTCTTCCTGCTCTTTTAAAGATCAGGTAGTGTTACAAAGGTACACCATCCTCTTGGAGTCTGTAGGATGGCAAATGACCTGATACACTAACAGCTCTGTTCTCTGGGTGAAAACGAGCCTAAAATGAGGAATCAGGGATGCATCTGCTCTGTCTCGAGGAGTCAGATGCAGGCTAACTTCCCCAGGGATTGATCACTGGGGTTCCCAGTGCTCTGCAAGGAGCACTGTTATGTACTGAATACCATCCTGTGGGTTTAGGTTCACAGCAGCCACTATGCAGGTAAAGTGCAAGCCAGGGAAAGTTTTGTGAATTAATCTGTTCCAGGCAGTGAGCAGAAGACATGGGCTGCTCTCCCCTGCTGTTTGCAAAGCCTCTGAAGTGGGCTGAGTGGTTCTGCTGTCAGCTGTGCAGCCTCTCCCCAGCAGCTCTGCTGAGAACTCTTGTCATACTTAGCAGAGCATCTAACGTTTCCTGGCCAGCCAGTACAGTACTGGAGACAGAGATTCTGAGCTGCCTCAAACTCTGGGGAGCACCAGTCAGCAAGCTGCTGTACGACAAGCAGCAGTAATCTGAAATAAATCATGCAAGCCCAGATTTTTCCAGCAGAGGTTTATTATTCTAAAGGAAGAATATATTCAGGCAATGAGACATAGTGTTTCTAAATGGTTGGCTCAACATGGGTGTGAGTAAATACAGTAGAACAAGTCCTGCCTCGCCCAGGAGTGAAAACTGAGCCAAGTTTTTAAGAGGTGAGAGTGCAGGCTCTGTGGATATAGAGAAAGAGTGATTGATTTTCTTTTCTCTGCTGAAATTAGAGAAGACGGTCTCTGTCTGATCCACTCACACACTGTTTGAATGCTGGTTTTGTATCACAACTAGGAATTTTTCAATTTCAAAACCCTACTAGCTCCCATTTATTTCTTTGGAAAAAGCTGCTTCTTTGATACCAGTTTAGTTCAAAATGCAGGTTATGGAAGCCACAACAACTCTGTGAGGATACAGGAGCCACAGGGTATTCAGCAAGGTGGCAGACTTCCTTTCACTTTTTCCTGCAAAGAAGCCTGCCTGAAGCAAGATATTCTGAAGGATTCCAAGCATAAGCCAGTCCCTGATGGAATACGGATTTGTTGAACCTCATTAGGTTCTTCTGGACTCAAACCTGTCTAGGTCCCTGTGGACAGCATCCTGTCTCCCAGCCACGTTGACCCCATCACACACTCTGCAAACTTGCTGAGGTTAAACTTGAAGTTGCACTTCATCCCACTGTCGGTGTCACTGATGAAGATATTACAGAGGATCAGACCCAGTATAGACCCTGGTGGGACACCATTTGTCACTGATCTACATCCGGACATTGAGCCATTGACCACCACGTTCTGGGACAATCTTGCAGGCAGTTCCTCATCCATCAAACAATATCTTTCCAGTGTGGAGAAAAAGATGTTGTGGAGGACTGTGTCAAAGGCCTTACTGAAGTCCAGAAAAATGGCATCAGCAGCATTTTCCTTGTCCACTGAAGCAGTTATGCCATCACAGAAGTCTAGCAGGCTGGCCGGACAGGTCTTGCTCTTAGTGAAGCTATGCTGGTTATGTCACATCCCCTTCCACTCTTCCACATGCCTTAGCTTAGCTTCCAGGAGGATCCGTTCTGTGATACTCCCTGCCATACACTCATAGTTCTCCATGGCAGCTGGATGATTTTTTTCTGTTCATAAAAGACAGTTGGGAAAATTAGTTGGTTTCAGTTTAACAAGGTAATGATCCAATTTAGCAGAGATCAAAGCAAGCAGTGTGGCAAATGCAGAATGGTGAAATTATGTTACTTTATTAATGTACAATGTACTTTTCCATCTTGCAGTAGAATGATTGATTATCCATTAGGTTTACTGAGCTGTAATTAGCAGTCATTAGCAATACCTTCTATCTGTAGGCAAGTAAAGCTCTGGATCTTGTTCATACTTCCAGATCACAACTGTTTCTGCCTTGCGAAATCATATTCAGTGTAAGAGTATGATATAGTGACCAATTATAGAAAGGTCCCCTTCATCACATATCTTCTTTGTCTGTTTGATGCATCTTAATGCAATGAAAGGAATATGTACGTGATAATGATCTTGAGCATTATGTTGATGGGTAGTTTGATGTATGAATGTGCTCTTAAATTTAGAGAAAATCAGAAAAAAAAGCTTTCTCTTTTCCATTTTAGTGATTTGTCTATCAGTCAATAACTTGTCCTCATAAGATGTTGCTGGCAAAATCTACAGCAGCCATTCTGTAAACAGAATGATTAATAGAGGAGGTGGAGTCTTTTGCAAGCTTTAAATGATATCTGACAGCGTGAAAAGGATTTAGATTTAGACTAGTGCTTTATCTGTGTACATTTTCTTGTTCATGAGGCAATGCTATGATCATTAAATTCTTTAATGACAATTATATCACTGTACTCATTTTTTTGTTTCTTTGATCTTCATAAATGCATGAGAATTGGGTCTTTATTTATGTAGTATTCATCTGCTCCCATTCCTTTTTCCTCATTCAGACCAGCAAACCTACAGTCATCTGAAATATGTCAAAGTGTTTCTGTTCCAACAAAGGCTCCATGGATTTTATTCTGCACAGTGGTTTATGTATGTGTGTATTTATCTGTTCATTTCTATGCCTGTCTTCCTTAAATGACTTTTGATCTTCCTGTCCAGCTTAAACCAAATTTGACAGCTGGGAAAATTCTTAAATATATTAAGTTTTTACAAGTCTTTTGAAAGTAGCTTGTCAGAGACAGTGAAGAGATGCTATTAGCAGAGTGAAACTGCCGTTTCAACTCCTACCAGACATCAAACAATCTACAAGAGACAACGATGTAAGAAAAGGTTTAATTTGGCATTTATGTCTTCTTAGACATTACAGAATCTAGAAGACACGTGTCCATAATAGACCAGGCTTCCTACATTCCTTTACAAATGTTATCTAATTCTTATAATCCATCTTGGAAGAAAGAAGCATTGCCTTTGCTGACTGAGAATAATCTGATGGAGAAGAGGGAATAAAAAAAAAAAAAGCTGGCTTAAAATGGGAGGTCATAAGAAGCACAAAGAAAGAAAACACATCGATTCTATGGGCTTCATTCAACTGTCTACGTGTCCTGCACAGGCATCGAGCAAGGGCAGTGGCAACTGACTCCTCCTGCACATTTGGGATTGTGGTTGTTGCTCTCACCATCATTGCTACTGCTCTGGGTGCAAAAGGATTACTACATCGTACCCTAGAGTTGCTTTTTCTCAGTATTCTGTAACACCATATAATAGCTCCACTGAATTCCTCATTAGGAACCAGAGTGCACATCCAGGTTGCTAATTCCTGTCATCCTAAACACCTCTAGTCAGGCTGTCCTGAGGTATTCCTAAATAATGGCTTTAATATTCAATCTCTTCTCTACTTGTTCTCTTGCAAGTGCCAGAGCCCATCTAAGATCTGTCATAATTTATTCTATTTTACCTGTGTATGCACAGACTTTCACTAACAGCAGTATGGCTCATTGAGGAAATGTTTATTTCAGTTTGATTTTGCCATTTTGCTTATGCCAGATTCTGCTCCATACAAAAGACAGCTTGAGATAGCTCTGCAGAAATGCATTGTAAGTTGTAGCTTTGCACATGTGCTATTCCTATGAATTCATACAAGTCTTTCTAGATACAAGACAGACTCCTTCTGAATGAAATTAGGACCACGCATATATATAATGTGTATATGATCTGCCAGTACATTATTTTTGGAAGAAGCATCAAGAAAAAATAATACGAAAAACAAAATCAGTTTTGCTGCTGAATGATGAGCCACAAGCAAAAGCTTGCCAAGTAGAGAGTTACGCTATTTGTTTAACTTGATTTTCCATGCTTGATGACCATATTGATTAGTATTTAGTGAGCTGCATTTGACATCAGGAATGCTATTTGCATTTAGTCAAACAGCTTGAAAGTTACTAAATTGGCCCTGCATCTCAAAAATGTGCATGTCTTTTCCTCACATGCACCTTTCCATCTTACTGATTCTGATATCAGAGCTATTATTGGTTATATCTGCACTCAGAAGCTGTCAGAAGTAGAGTGAGGATATAGAACCTATTCATACTGCCAACATAAACTGAGTGATGTCCCTGTGCATAGGGGTTTTGTCTTCTGGGCAGTGCGGTTTGGGAAATATACGAGCATCTTCCTTTTGTGCTGGAGATACTTCTCTGGTCATCCTTCACCGCTTTCTTGCCAGAGTCACTGGAGAAGGTCCCTGCACTACCATATTTGAGAAGTCTGTCCAGCCTGATCATCATGATGAGAATCATGCGCAGGACCCTGTTAACAGCAGTGAAACTAAAATAAATATGTATTCAAGCAGTGGGATTTGACTCAGACCAAAGATAAAGGAAAATATTCTATGATTTCCCTTTGTGAAGCACTTAATGTATAACAGGGTTCCATAGGATATTTGGGTGGTTGAAGTATCTTTCCTGCTTCTCTCGCAGCTAGTAGGACCACAGATTGTCTGTAACAACACGCAGTTTATTCTCTGATGTCAGACTGAATGAGACAAGTGGTAGTTTAGGCAAGTTCCAGGAGAGCAGGACATAGCTTTAAGTCATGAGAATGAAAAACATTTTTAGCTGGATCTCAATTCACTTCTCATGTACCTTTTAAAACTTTTTTTTAGCATTCAAGGCCAGTGACAATGGACCCACTTATCACACTGAAAATTCTCTAATATGCCTTGCAAGAAAACTAAAAAAAATCCAACGTGCCTTCCTGGGCCATATGTTATCAAAGACATTATCATCTTTTGAAAAAGCAGCAGTCCTCCTCCTCTCTGGAGAGATGGCATTTCAGCTGCAGGTGAAGCAATTACAGAGTTGATTGCAGGGGATGGAAAATGCTGTATCAACTCCCTGATTAAGAATTTGATTTGTATTTACTTATATTTGATATGTGTTTTCTTTAGCTTTCCCTAAACTAAATGCAATTGGTGCTCCATTGGGAGACTTCACACGAACAAACTTTTTCAGTTTTTTTTTCTTGGGTAGATACCATTAATGTGAAATATTCAAACCTTTTGTTTTTCAGCTAGGAACAGGAGTGTGATTTTTAGTGCTGCCTCCTATAAAAATGTCTGTATTTGTTCCCAGGCACAAAAAGATCCTGTGTAAGGAAGCACACAGGAAACTTTGCAGCACTTCTGAAATCTTTGGTATTTTTCCATCCTCAGTGTTGTACCACTGTCACATCCACCCATTACTCATTCCTTGCATAGTTCTTGCTATCACTTTGCTAGCTAAACTTCTGCCCTGCTCATTGCAAAGATCATAGGGCTGACTGGAAAGGTCTCCTCATTACTGCCAACCCTTTTTATCTGCAAATGAGTAACTCCAAGTAAATGGTTAACTGGGCAACAAAGTGTGTCATAAACCCATTCAAAATACTGTCTGAGCATGTCTAGTTTCTGTGTTGGGTTCCCATCCTGTGAGTCTGCCTGTTTTAAGGCTTTCTCATCCTTAGGTGGACACAGCAAGGACCCTGCATGTTTTCTTCTTCACAGTGTTCTGTGGGATGGGTATTCAGTGTTGACATCTCCTTTTTTCTTCCATTGTGTCATGTCTGTGTGCACTGAACAGGTTAGAAACACAAGGAGGGAAGTAGCCAAGAAGAGAGCATGTGTGCTGGGGAAGAGTATATGTGACTTACTCTAATAAATAGACTGATAGGACTAGAAAAATGATAGGTACAGAGAATGTCAGGATGTAGCTGGAGCTGCAAGGACTGAGAGAATTAATTAGCATTCCTTTCAGCTATGGAGATTTAAATCTCTGCTCATGAAGAATGAGTATTGGCGGGTGCTTTATTTACCCACCAACATCTCTGGTGAGCTGTGTGCTTGCTGCAGTGCAAGGGCAGATGCGCTCTACATGGGCATGCACAGATGTCTGTGTCAAAGGTAACGCCTCATTTTTACCAAGCAGGCGTAGAGGTGGAAGTGTGCCAATAATTAGCGTTGGCAATAGGGCTGCATGCTGGCCCTGACTGACTATTTTGGCAGCAAACACAACAGACAGCCTTAACTCTTCATCTAGAGCTGAGAGAAATACAAAACATGCTTACAAGATGGTGATGACAATGATATTTTGTAGGAAAAATGTATGTAGCAGAGTATATTACTTACATTTTTCATGATCACAGATGCCTCAACACCATTAGCTCTGGGAAGCTGTACTGTTTTGAAGCCATTTCTTCTTGCTGTCACTCCTCCTCCTCCATCAGTTCGTCCATTACACTGTCAGTGCTCTGGCATATTTTTCCCTCAGTACTTTAGTCTCCATTAATTCAAAATGTTTCTGTTTTTGTCCCTTGTCTCTTTTTCTGATTTCTACAGATCTTTTGCAATATTTCTGTCATCTCTAAAGTTTGATTGACTTCCAAGCCAGCACCATCTGCCTATTTAACTAATATGCTTCTCATGCCTTCTTCCCGATCACCAAAGGTGATGCTAAATAAGAACAGATAGAGCAGATTCTTCTGCTATCTTTTTTAGCTACAACTGACAATTCGATCCCTCAACAATTTATCGTTACCCACTGTTTACCATCAGTCAGCCAGTGTTCTGCCCAGATATGGTGTGCATATCCAGTTCTGCTGAAACTATTTTTTTTTCTGGGCAATTTATATTCAATACAGAACAAAATTAATCCTGTGGTAAGATAGGCGTGATGAATTGTTCCCTTCTGGTGCTTATCCTCTCCACAGATAATGGAACAAGTTCTGTATCCCACCTTAGCTCCATAACAATTTGTTAGATTAATATAAACTTCTATTACTCTCTTACTTGTCTAAGATACTCCACAGCCATTTTCTTTCTGATTTACTTGCAGCATTCAGTAGTGCAAAACGATGTTATGAGTATCAGGCACTTTAAGTTGAAAGAAATCTCAGCACATTTTATATTAGCAGTAATTTATCAGCAAATGGTTTATAGAGAGTTAATAAATAGTAATGTATATCAAAAGCTCATACAATATTTGTTGCAGATTTGTTGCATCACCAGCAGGCATTACCGAAGTTTGAAAGCGATTTATTGACCTAGATAACAATCTGTGTGTTTAATTGAAATATTTATTGTTCACTTAGTAATCTCCCATGAACTGTTATGAAAAGAAATGGAATGTGAAATGTGGCAACAACTTTCACTAGAAGATTTACAGTAAAAGGACAAAGACACCCTACTCTAATCTCTGCCTCAGGTTGTACATAAAGTCTGTTGAAATAGCACCACTTTCTTATTATCCATACTGCTGGCAGAACACGAGAACCGAGCACGTGGATGGTTTACGTGCATAGCTTGACAATAAAGTAATGTTATCTTTGTGAGCCCTGGGGCTTGAAGGCTCTGATGAAGACCCTATAGTCAACATGCTGTGAAACAGAAAGAGAGAGAGCAAAACAAAATCAACAACAACAATAAAAAAGCCAACACAAAACAAAAAACCCACAACGAAATAAAACCTTGTGATACTTTCTATTTTACTTTCCAGTATCCCCTATTTGAACTAGAATCACACGAATGGTCACATCTAAGGTGGTAAGAAGACCTAAGAGTCTTCTTAGTAGCAGTTTGATTTGAAGTAGACTTTGTCCTGTTCGGGTCAGCCAGTAGAAAGCAACAGAACCTTTCAAAAGGTAAAAGGAAAAAAATGCACAATAGATTTTGTTTTGAATATATGATGGACTCTGCATTGCCATCACTGCTTCCAAGCATGCTTTCACCTGGAGTATTTTATAACCAGAGCTCTCTTGTTTTTGTCATTATACTAGCATCCTCTGTATTTCTTCTGCTTTTGCACACAGAAAGGCAAGAAATCTGTCAGTACAAGTGAAGGAGCTCTGTGTTAAAAATAAATAATTTTTATTCTCGATAATAGTAAGTCTTAAAAGGAATTGAGCAATTGTGGGCTGAAGAGTTAGAGAAATATGTTTTCAAAATAAAATAGTTGACTTTTCCAGGCACGTGACAGTCAGGAAAGATAAAAACTCTTAGTTCTGTGACTGGCATAAACTGGCTGCTGTCATGGGAAGACATACCTCAGAAATGAGGACTAAAAATGTGTACAGACCTTGAAATGGTACTATGCCATTCAAGATCTTCTGAAAGCCAGTAAGGATAGCTACTCATGTTTAAGGTGAGGGGTGTCATAGACTATAGCCCTCGATATTGCTGTTTAAGTCTACCTCCATATACAAAAATGTTAATGAGAAATAGCATCTTGACAGTCATCCTAGCTTTATTATTTGCCAGTTGATTACTTCATAGCCAAGAGATTCATGGCAGCATTACCCAGTGCTTCTTCAAAGGAAGGTCATATCCTCTGCTGCTTGCTGGAGTCGGTGGAGTTTGTAACAGTAAGAAAACACCTTTGTATCATCTTCCTGTAGTGACAAGGGATGAAATGTTGCTAGCATGATGCCAAAGGAGCTGTGACAATGGCTTCCTAGCCAGCAAAGCCAGCCTGCTGCTGTAGAGTATAATCATGTAATGTAACTCCTTCACAAAGACCTCAAGTTCCATTTTAAAATTGCTTCTTGCCCATTTGTTAGTAAAAAAGTTCAAATTAATTTCCAGTTAAAGTCTATCCATGATCAATTTGCGCTTCTTTGCTCCAGTGCCATTGGTTATAGAGTTCTTTTCCTCAGTTCATTCATAAAGGGAAATCGCTTTTCCCCTTTGAATTACTTCTGGTAGACAAATTTCCCAGTCCACAAGTTATCTGACCTGCACATCTCCAACTTGAATAAATCTTCATTGAATGTGAGTGAGCAGAGGTAAGAATCAAGAACCTCATACAATAATACTGATTCTTTTTTATCTCTGCCAGATACGCATGTTCTGCTATCTGCAAAGATTAGGTCTGGATCTTTTTTTATAGCTGCATAACATCACTAGCTCAGAGTCCACTTGCAGTTTGATTCACATTTCAGGTCGTTTTTCACCTCTGCTGAACTCACGCACGACAACAGGAACTCCTGTTATATACTCTTAAATGTGTATAACATATTCATATGTTGCAACAAATAGAGTTACTCTGCAGTTTATACTATTACATTTACTTTCATTTCAGTTATGCCAGTGCCCAAAGTCATCTAGCTCTTAATTTGCTGAGCATCTTCCTCCATGAAGAAAGTTTCTAAACTTTGTGATATTAGCAAATTAAATTTGTAAACTGAAATTTTGTTTGCAGATATGAATGAAAATATTAAATAATATTAGCCCTAAGGATAATCTTGAGTTTTGCTGATAGCATAAAATTATTCAGGGTAGTAAAAAGCAAAACTGATCTTAGGATTCCGAGGGAGCAATAAACTGGCAGATTAAATTCAATGTTGATAAATGCAAAGTAATGCACATGGGGAAAACAACTCTAAATACACATATACAATGATAAGCTCTAAATTAGCCATTATCATTCTGCAAAGAGATCACAGAGTTGCTGCAGATTGCTTAACAAAAACATCTGTTCATTGCCCTGCGGCAGTTTGAAAAGGTAAATAGAATGTAAGGTATTAAAGCAACCAAGAGCAGCAGAGAAAGCAGTGCTGTGCCACTGAATGAGACCAAGATCTCTTACGTACTGCATCAATTGCAGGTGACCACGTATCAAAATGGAATAGAAAAACTAGTGAAGATACCAAGAAGGGCAATGAAGGCAGATGAAGACATAAGATGGTTTCTTCACTAGGAGAGATTAAACAGTCTTCTGCTCTGAGATGAGTTGACTGGAGGAAGATGTGATAGAGCTGTATAAAATGCTGGCTGGAAGGAAAAGGTGAATAAGGAATGAATATTCTCTCTTCTCTCTTAAGAGAAACTTGGGAGCATCAAATGTAATCACGAGGCAGAACTTCTTTAACAGACAAGGACAGAATGTGTGCTCTGTACTGCAGCACGGCTGATAGATGAACTGCCAATATGCATGCGCACGTAAAGTAGGCACCATGGCAGCCTTTTCCAGTTTTATTCAGATAAGTAGAATTCATCAGATGGATAAATGCTTTGTTTTGTGAATATAACCTTCTTGGGCACTACTCATATTAGCATTATTTTAGATAATTAGGCAACATCTCACTTTTTCCTTTTGAAAGGGGATGACTTCATAGAAGTTTTGCAAGCACCGATTTGAATTTAAATGGAGTGCATTCTTACATACTTGTAACTATCCTTTATATTTGAACTATTTCCAGCAAATTCCCAGTGAGCAGTTGTCAATCTGGTCTATGACTTTTGCACAGTACCCACTGACACAAGACACAAATTACAATTAGCAGAACTTTTTCTGATCATCAGGAGATCAATTGTCACTTTCAATGACTGTTGCTGCCACCCTGATCCTTTTGATTTCTTTACAGAGAAGAAAAAAGAAAAAGCCTGGTAAGGTCAGTCCAAGAGAAGTGTTAGTCTGGGATATTTTGGTTTCGGATATATATATATATTTTCATTTGTCAGAAGCAGCTGATTGTTCTAGAATCCCTGGGGAGGCATTAAATCCAATGAAGGCACCACATACACCAACAGTTTGCAGACAGTGTGGACCAGACAACCTGGTGTGTGTCCCACTGTACAGATGAAGAATTCTGAAGACTTACTAAGTATGTGCTATGTCAAAAAGCTTACAGTCTGCCCAGCTGCCTAGAGGCCTCTGGTCAGTCTAAGACAAACACAACAGACACATTTCCCAGTTTGTTAAACAACAAATATGTCTATGCCCCAGACTCCGAGGCAGGAAAATGGTAGGACTGAAAAGTGGAGATGTTACCTAAATTACTGCTTTGTGTTAGAAGAGGCAAGTACACGTAAGGAGTAAAGAGCACTCACATTTCATTTCAAACCCACTTGAAGCCAAATAGGATTTAGTTTGGGGAAATAGTCATCAAAGTTTTACTAAAACTTCATCAGTTTCTTGGAAATTCTGGCATGGTAGTTGTGTAGCTTGCTGGAAAGGTCAACGAGAATCTCATGAATAAAACCTAGCAGTATAATGAAAACACAGTATTTAAAATTTCCCTGGCTCTCCTTGCTTAAAGCTGATTAAGAAGTCCTGTAAATGAGTCATCTTTTCATCAGCAAAGCCCCAAAAGTTCAGATGAAATTGCCTAAGAGAGAACATTTCCAAAACTATGGTGTAGCAGTTGGAAGATGCTGATAACTCCCAATCAGCATGAGGGCCCTGCTAAAAAAACTCAGATGACTTCTCATATAAGGTTATCCCAGCTGATTGATTCAGTAATCACAACAGAAAATTAAAAGGTCACATTTTCTCAAGTGTCGCCGAAAACTCGGTATCTGAGCAATTACATGAGATAAGGATGCAAAACACTGAAGTGCAGTGAGATCGGATCGTCTTCCAATTTTTTTTTTGCTGCCTTCTAAAAAAATAAACATCGTTAAGGAATGCACAGGAGGAGGATTTCATTTTTCAGATGACATTTGCATTTTAGGAAAACCTTATGCCACTCTCAGAAAAAGGAACATACTTTGGTTATTTTGTTGGAGAAGTTGGTCTAATTTCTGTCAGCTAAGAGCACTTTTTAAGGTGGATTGTGAAAGCAGAAGGGTTTCCCTGTGTTTATATTTTCATGAATCTTTTTCAGATATCTCTGAAGGACAAAACTGAAAGTCAAGTTCTGCTGCCTATAGAGCTAACCAAAAAACATGAAAATGAGGTGTTTAGCTCCAGATGATTACAAAAGGATTTTGATCCACATTCAGCAAAATCTCGCTTTTACTATTATAGGGTAATATGTTTAGTTGCTCCTGGTCATAGCATCTGAGAATTGGATTAGTGCCTTATTACAGCAACTAGTAGATCTAAGGGAAAAGAGGAAGCGCCAGAAGGAAAACGTTCTGAATTGGAAGAGATGTGAGGAGGTGCATGTGCTCTCTCTTCTTGGCTTGTTCTTCCTATGCTATTCTGGGTTGTGTTAGAGGGTTTTATAGTCCTTTTCATGGTCACTGACAAAGGAGTATACGTGTCATTGGGGACATTAAGGAGTGGTCATAAGCTCATGATGAAAAAATTGGATTCCTACGAAGTCCAAGTCCAGGATCTAAAGCTTGCCAGGATTTGCAGTCCTTCTCCTGAGAGCCGGGCTCTTGCTGTGCTGTGCTGGGGTATTTGAGCAGGTGGCAATCTGGAGTGACAGATTTACTGGGAGAGCCCCTGGGGAGAAATGTATTTTATACGCAGCGACAGCAAACTTGTGGGACTGAACAGAGCATCACTCTAAGACAAAGACAGGCTCATGAGGAGGCAGTGAACTTCCCACGTTCAGAGAGTTGTACACCTGGTGCTGGAAGAGGTACTTGGACTTCATGCCACCTGCATGTATGATCTGGAACTTTCTGAGAAAGATGGAAGAAGAGGCATAAGCTTGTGAGCATAAAAGAAGGAAGTGTAAGAGGCAAAGAGAAAAATAATTCTCTAATATTAGGAAAAGCATAAGGAGAAATGAAATGGAATTTCCAGGGGTCATTCACGGAGAAGCGTGGCCCAGTGCCCCACAAACTCCAACAGGCATATGATGGTGTGAAGGCTTGTGGTTATCATCATGTCTGGTTGAGGGAAGAAAACCGGTGAGTCAAAATATGTTATAATAAGATGAGAGAGGCGTACTCACATGTGATGGCATCAAGCAGACTTTGAATAGAAGCTGCCTGCCTAAAACTTGTATTGCTCAGATATGGATATGAAATGCAGAGACCACAGTGACAAACACTGCACATGAATGAGTGCAAAGAATTCTGTAATTCTTCCTACTGATCATGTAAATACAAATGAAAGTTGTCAGGAGAACGAGGATAAAAGAATTTGAAACTTTCTGTCTTACAGATTGCAAGACTTTCAGGGGAAGAAAAAATATGCATTATTTTCATCTTCACAGAGTTTATGTTTCACTATGAAATTTCATTTTAAAAAGCGGGCAAGCAAGCAAACAAAATCACCCCCAAATCCCACCTGGATGCTCTGCCCTCATTGGAGTACTGAGATAGTACTTGCTGAATCAGAAGGTAAATCTAAGAACTTATTCTAAGCAGCACCAGAGTTGGTTGTTACTGTTTTAATGTCCCTGGAGCTCATTCATCTCCCTTTGAGAAGTGCTATCTCAAGCCTACAGCACACATTTCACAGCAGGAGAGCATCTCATGAGGAATGCACCCTAGGATACTCTGGGCTCTATCAGAACTGAGAGAAATCACTTACATAAACAATTTTCTTTTGAGATATATATTTTTTAAGTCTTCTTTTTAATCGAGTTTGGAAAAGCTGAGCAGTTTAAATTAAGAAAACAGTTTGACTGCAGGTAGACTGTAAGTCATCTGAAAACTGACATTCATTTCCATAGGATGCATGGATATACTTGTGCAGAGATGGCAGAAGAGTGGGAAATAGAGACCTCCTCAAGAAACAAATGGAGCAAAAAAAAAAAAAAGAAAAAGAAAAAAAAAGCCTTTGGGAGGGGATTAGTGCCCTGGAGCATTTGCCAGCAGTAACAGCATCATTGCACCTATAAGCAGGGCATCCTTAACAGGTGACAGAGTTGAGTTTGATCTTCAAGGTGCATTCTCACCACAGACATCTTGACGTCACTGTTATTTTTTTTTCCACTGGAGAAAACCTGAAATCTTCTTAAACACTAAGAGGACTGAAAGCCAACAGTGTGAAGATTTTGTAAATGTCTGGTGAACCCTGGGACATGAGCAGTGCTGATCTCTTTTGTCTTCAAGTCTGAGCTCAGGCTCTAAGCAAACCATTGGCAGTAGTGAAGCAAGGACAAAAGCAGGAAAGAAATACACCATAAAAAAAAAAAAAAGGAAAGTAGGTGAAGAGTTATGGATACCAACTGAAACCAGAGTTAAGAAATAAATCAAACAGAAAACAGGGTAAGGTTAAAGAACAAGATAAAATTGATTAATTGGCAAGAGGTTAAAACTAAATAAATACTGTTTGCAAGTCCTCCAAAAAACCATAAACATAGCATGTATCGTTCCCATGGCCCCTGCCTAGGTGATGGGGCACGAATCTGTATTTATATGTGGCTGCCTGTAACAGACTGCATATGTGGCCACCGATGCTGTGAGCGTGTGACACTGATGTTGGATACAAGCTCAGATTTACGCTTGTTGTGTAGAATCATAGAGTTGTTTGAGTTGGGAGGGACCTTTAAATGTCACCTGGTCCAACTCCCCTGCAATGAACAGAGACACCTACAGCTCCATCAGAGCTCAAAGCCCTCCAGCCTGACTTTGTCTATCTCCAGGGAAAGGGCACCATCACCTCCCTGGGCAACCTGTGCCAGTGCCTCACCACGCTTACTGTAAAGCACTTCTTCCTTATATCCAGTCCAAATATCCCCTCTTTTAGTTTGAAATCATTTCCCCATGTCCTATCACAACAGATCCTGCTAAAGAGACAGTCTCTTTTTTTCTTACAGCTCTTCTTTAGATATGAAGCCTTGTTTGCCACAGTGTGGGACTTGGTTTGCTTTTTAGTTTCTTTCTACTCCATTGGTCTGTATGGTACTCAGCCCATTTCAGGAAGTATTTGTTTTTGATTTAGGAACAACCAAAGGGAGAGCCTGACAAAGAGCTGAGCCAACAGGACCAGTCCATGTCTCCTGACAACCTGCTTCCAGCTAATCCCTCCTCCACACACAGAACTTGTTCACCTCTGATCCCAACAGACCAACTGTAAAAGCCCACCTCGATAACAAGTGATTACAGGGAAGGCAGGTAGAGAATGATGTCCTCCACCGTATACTTCATCTGCAGGTTTGTTACTTCACCACTATCATATTTAATAGTCCACAGTAGAATCTGTCTGATCACTTTTCATTTTACCCATTTTAGTAATAATAATGTTAATAATAATTATGCTAAGATATTTAAAAGAACAGAAAATGGAAAAGCCATTCAAATTTCTCATTCAAGCAGGTGAAAGAAAGTGAGCAGTAGAAAGAGAAATGCTTCTTTCCCATGAAAAATAGAACAGGAATAATAGCAGCTGGCACAGGTGGACTCGCACAGCTCCTGGGTCAGTGCTGGTGGTGAGAGGTGACCAGCTGCTTCGGTTCCCCAGCATTAAACTGACGGAAAGGATCTGCAGAAGTTGTATGCCGATAGTATGCACATTTCAATATAGCCACATGCATATTCATGAGTGAAAACCACTCTATCTCTTAATAGCAGCTTATAGCCAAATGCCAACATTCTTATCCAGAAAATTCTCTCATTTAGCTGGGTGGGAGATCTGCCCAAATGGAGGCATTCAGGAACTGATTTTAAATGCATGCCACAGAAACCAGTTTCCTGTCCCTCTTTGCCTTCAGCGCTAGATCAGCTCTTGGAAATACCAAAATCCCACAGTGGCAACTGTATTTTTAATACCTCAGGGAGCTGCAAATACTGTGGCCCGGAACAATAAAAGCTCTTCTCCCAGAAAAATCATCTGCTGTCCCACGCAGCCTCCCCAATGGCTTGGTGTCTGATCACATACAACGCACAGGGCTTGCTGTCTGCATACACAGGGCAGAGCTTTGAGGGGGTGGCAGGTGCAAGAAGTGCAGAAGAGCAGAGGATGTATATTTCCTGATTCCTAGCTTGATAGTTTGCAAAGTACTTGGTGATACTGCTGCGTGGAAAAGGGCATTGGAAATTCAAGTCATTGGAAATGCAGGATTTTGCAGCAGTTCCAAAGCAGCATTTCCAAATCGAGCAGCCCTTCTCAGCTCAGCTCTGCTTTTCTTTGTCAGGCAGGGAGAAAGCAAGCCCTTCTTAATCACCCTGAAGTCAATGAGGGGCACTGCCACCCTGTCACCCAGTGATTAATTACAGCATCTGCAGGCAGGGCTGCCAGCAAACAAATGGGCATCATCCATGATGCATCTGCTACCATGTACTTAAAGGGAAATCTGTGCAGCCACACAGCCCCATCTTGCACGGATGGAGAGGGGAAGGGGGAGCTCTGCCCCAGTAAATCCACATCCGCCGTCCAGCAGCTGCATACATCAACAAAGCTCCTTCAGAAGAAAACAAGGAATGCCACTGGAGGAAACTGATAATATGAACCTTCTCCTCAGTGCGAGTATCATTCCACCTCTTCCCCTCCAAATATCCCTAAATCATGAAACTAGGTGCTTCAGGGCCCTGAAACTGGCTTCACAGATGGAAAATCCTCAGATGGAAAAGACACATCTGAGCTTCCTTTATACTGATTCCCGGGGACAACTCTTATTTCTGTGTGGATGTCGAAAGTCACTAGTGATGGAAATTCATGAAAGAAAGGCAATGAGAATCTTATTGCTTCACTGGAGTCTGAGAGCTGGGGCTTTGGGAAAACCTTAAATATCACAACAGTTGGGAATTGTGGATTTATGCAGCTGAGCTTAACTTTCCTGAGGCGTTGGTTCTGGCAGAACTGAAGGGGAAAGGGTCATTAGTCATGAAGGTATGGCATTTATGTGTTCTCACAACCACATGCCCCTTTTGCACACAGAGAGGTGCACAGGAGAGTCACTATAAATAGTAAGGGCCAGGTTAGAATTTCTTTCTTCTTAGCTATTGCAGAACTGCTTGTGCTCAATAGATAAATAAATAAATAATAAATAAGTAGGGAGAGGGGGAAAAAAAGGATTGGATTTGAACAGAGGAGGTCTTAAAGCAAAACTTTCTCATGACTATATCCTCTCCCAGATTGACACACACCAGTGGGTGACATTTCTGTTACATCCACTCCCCTGGGTCTGTCCCTTGTCTTAGAGCACATGTGACATGAATGGGTGACGTTCAGATTCCATTGCTCCTTTGTCCCAAAGCTGGAGGCATCTTTTTGTTTTAGCAGCATATTGTGTTCCTTGACAAGACAGAGCTAATGCCCTGAGCGGGATTCTATTCACACAGTGGCAGTGGATTAGAGATTTGATTTTCATTTTTTACAAATCAGTGTAGCAGATGGGAAAAGAAAATGCATTCACTACAGTGATATGGCAGAGCTTCCCAGATCCCAGCTGCACAGGGGACTGTACTAAAGGGCAGTTATAGGCAGGCAAAGAAATGCTGAATGCTGCCTCCCACTTAGTATTTCCCCTTTCGGAGTAGTGAGACCCAATGCCCCATCCCAATCCTGGTGCTCTCTATACTGACATTTGTCATTAATGCCTGATGAGTTCCTATCATTGTTATTACCTACTACATGCAAAAAAAATGAAGTTACCACATTTGCTAGGGTGTAAGGACTACACTGTACCTGCCAAGATCTTTCTGACCCAGTGAAGTCACAATTCAGGCCTATACCTGAGCTGCTTGTAAAACCATGTGAACAAATATCAGACTTACCTCTGTTATTCACCTTGGTCACTAAGTCATGCTAGACACCTAGCATGTATTCAACCCCAGCTGAGACTGCTTGTCCAAAGGGGCTGCTTGGCATGCTTAACAGGAGGAATATGCTGCTCACAGGGGGAGATCTGTTTGGACATCAAATGAAGGAAAATTGGCACTGTCACCATCCAGTAAGAGCAGTCACAAGCAGTGTGAAAGTGAATGAACTTAGGCCAATATTCCATGTTTCTTGTGCACAGCTTGACAAGAGACAGTGTTTAGAAACAGACATCCCTTTCTTTCTCCATCAGTCCACAGATTTCCTCCTTACTCCCACAAAAGAGAAGGAGTTGAAGGAAACTGCCAACTGTTTCCAGATGAAATAGCATCACAAAATGAATATTTTCACTCTTGGCCGTTGACATCCACTCATCATTATGAACTATTTAATAATTGAAGGAGAGAAAAAATGCTACAGTTCCCTGCACAGTAGCTGTACCTTCTGTCTGGCCTACCCAGCCTTAACTGGATTCCTACAGCTCTATAGTGTCAGGTGGGCTACAGCTGTAGCTGACTTTGTATTAGACAAAGCCATAAACCCATCCAAAAGTCACTGCATGGGTTGATTCTTTTCACTAAATGCATATGTACATCTCAGTGCAGTTCTTTTTTATTAATGCATTTTTAGGCCTTACTGTGCAAGTGTGCTTGACACTTAATCAAAAGTGTCCTTTGAGCTGGCTGCTTCTGGAAATTTTTTCTTTGGAACAGAACTTGTCTCTTCTGGAGAAATAATGGAATTATAGAGACTGAGGGTAACCTTAACACTGTACATTGTCCTTTCTTCTGTGCAAAAGGATGGGGGAAGTCACTCTAAAGGTCTGTACTGGAGGCAAGGTCACCCACTTCCTTCATGGCAGTATCTAATGGAAAATGGATAATTAAATTATATCTGCAAAAATTTTGCAAGCTAGAATGAAGAGGTTTTTCCCCCAGAAAAGTGAACTTGAGGTGCTACAGCAGAGCTGGGTGGTACCACCACACCCTCAGGATCCGATCACCCTGTACCCTCCTCCATGCAAGAGGAAAAGCATGGCTCTGAGTCATTTTCCCATTCTTGTCTGGAAGTGAGCATCTGACAGCCTTCTTCCTGTGGTACATACATGCCTTTTCCCTAACCACCAGCTTGCTGCAGTGATGGACACACAGGTCAGGGCTTCTCCTTACCCACTCCATAGTCTTGCTTTCTCTTTGCCTATGCAGCCTGGTGGTAGGGGAAACAGCAGTTCAGCAGCAAGCATCTTTGCACATGATCAAGTGAAACAAGTGACCCTGCAAATTGAATGAGCAAAGGGAGAGAAACTACCATATACTTACTTACTCCACCAGACCAGTCAGGAGGGCATACTACACCCTGAGCCTTGTGCAGGCAGCAGGAAGATTCATAGTAGCATTCAGAGTCTGTCTCTTTCTCCTGCCTCCCTTTTCTATTACTTTTGTGCTGGAGACAGAGTTTTGTTCCAGACAAGTAATGTATGGCAGGAGGATTGGCCAAGAGGGTGCTTGGCTGGAGTGCATTGCACAGACTATGAGAGACTGGGGTGGGGGTCGGGGTGTGTGTAGGAGAGGGAGGCGTGCAGAAACATACAGCTACAAGAAAAGAGCTCCAGAAATACAATCCAAATATTTCAGCTCTGTTTCAGCAGCTGTCTCAGAAGACTCTGTTAAAGCAAGAATTTTTGCACTGAGGTCATACACACCTTGTTACCTGAAAAATAAATAGGGAACAAGAATAGGAAGCAAAGCACTCAGAATGGTGTATCTGAATAAGACAGCAACCTTTTTACAGAAACAGACATTCAGATTAACAAGGAACTGCTTCTGATGTGTTTTAAGTGTGGCTCCAGGGATTTGCTGGACATGCAGATCTGTGTATTCTCAAGTGCAGACACACCAGGCTGCGCGGGGAGAGGTATTTCACATCTGTAAGAGGAGAAATCCAAGGGTCATTTCTGCAGTTGCTTTGTGCATGCGACTCTCCTTGCTGTTGTCTGTTAGCTTTCCAGAGCTGGATTGAAATTGCTTATTGAAGACAATATAATTGGTGCAATGGATGGCCCTTTTCAGTGCTCACACAAGTGCCTTCTTGACTCATTAGGAAATAATGAAGAAAGTATCCATGATAAGTATTAATACAAGAAGCATTTGAGAACACATGTAAATATTTTGTTGATTTATGCGAGAAACAAGCATCTTTTGGGACAGTAATGTTGCCACCGAGTGCTGGGATTCTCTGAGCTTTACTTTTTATTTCTGGAAGCTTTTTACATGGCCAAAAATAAATGATCGGATGATCTCCTTAACTTCAGACTAGAAGAAATAGAGGCTGTTGTAGTATCTCGTAACTACAGATCATTTCGGAAGCAGTTCTCCTTCCCCTTCATTTCTGAGTATTTAAGGGAAAAAATAGAGAATCCTTTTTAACTAGGAAAGTGCATATACTGGTTGCACTGCAACACAAAATAGACTCTTGCATGAAAATGTCATTTTTTTCCCTGTCAGCTGTGTCCTGGTGTTAAGCAACGAAGTACATACCAGAGACAACAAGACTATAGCACTTCTTCTCATCCTCTTGCTGTAAATAGTGTCCAGTTATTGTTATTATCTCAGACCTTCAGCTCAGCTCTCTAATGAAAGGTTTTGCTTTAACCAATTCAGAATGACCTTGGGAGAATGTTTATTATGAAAATCTTCAGAAGCAGAGAAAGGATTCAGAAAAGGATTTGCTTGGGTGAGTGCTGATTTATGTAATTTCCATGCAAGTAGCAATGAGTGTAGGGTAAAATCTTATCATCTTCTGGACTCAGTGCCTCTGCTTGGTGAGGAGTAGAGTTACTGGCACTCAGGTTGGAAAAGATCTCTAAGATCATCTAGTCCAACTGTCAGTACACCCCCACCATGCCCACTAACCATGTCCCTCAAGTGCCACACCTCCACATTCCTTGAACATCTCCAGGGATGGTGACTCTGACACTGAGCAGTTTGTTCCGATGCTTCAGAGAAGAAATTTGGGTCCTGCCCCAGGCAGCTGCTCAAATAAATAAAGACAGTGGCTGGTGCATTCATACAGAAAGGCATCTGCTAACTGGAGATAGGAAGGCAGCTCAGAGGAAATGGTCATCACAGCCCCATCATTAACGCAGACATAACCTTTCTCAGTCATCTCTGATGCACATTACTGTATCTTTTTCCACCTTATTGTAGTCCACGCTGGGGAATCAGGGTTGTTATTCCTATACCCAACCTGTGTTGTTGTTGTTTTTTATATATATAAAAGCAGGATTCCAGATGGCCAATAATTTTGATTCAGGTGAACAGCTCATTTAGCAGTATTGGGTTGATGATTCGGGGATTTCAAGAGCAAACAGCAACTCAGAAGTAAAAATGAGAGAAAAAGAAAAAAAAAGCATAGGGAGGGAAGCAATAGAATATTGAAATAATGATGGATATGCACCTGAGTCCTGCCTCAGAAAAAAGCTCATGAATTTTAAGGGTCTTCATACCTACCTGGAGGGAACCTTTACTCAGTGTACTACTGCAAGTACCTATGAATTCAAAAAGAACTGGAACAGGCTTTCTAGAATATTTTAATACAATGAAATGTATTTTTCATAGTACATCCTTCATGCAAAATGTCAAATACACTTTGCAGAGAAGATCAAGCAGGAAGCCAAAGAGGAAAAGAAGGTCTGAAGGTGAAGAAGCAAGTACCAGTGAGGACTGACAGAATGTCAAAGAGCAGGGCTCCTCCATGCCTCTGCGTGTTTATTTATTTTTATAGCTGGTAACTGTATATTGCAATAGAGATTTACTTAAATATTTATTTATTTAAACGTTTAGATTATGGAGAAAGAAATGACCCTGAAGTTGTTTATTGGAAACTTTCCTCCTCCTCAAGCTGGAAATTTCATTGCCTTCACTGTGAGCCTGGTAGAGCAGAGAGAGGTATATAAATGTCACTTGAGCTCAGAGAGCTTTCTCTTCTTGGAAATTACTGTGTTTTTTATATAAAGTTTTGCAGATTTGAGGTCTTCGTTTATTTCTTGGTGTTCAAGGCACACATCTTCTCATCTGGCTTTCTTGTACAGTAAATAAACAGATAATCTTTGGCAATAGGAGCTGAGCACGTGTCCCACCCCAGTAGGGTACGCAAAACAGAAGGAAGAAACCCACTTCTCTAGAGCTCCTAAGAGCTCTCCTGTTTTCCACAGCTGCATGTTTAATCACTGAATCCTCTCACTAGAGATCAGAATTTTCCCCCAATATAGATTTACACCAGTAAATATGTAGACTTTCCCCTCCTAATGCTGTTACTCTTAATTAAAACCTATATGGGAGCAGAATGTAACCCAGTATGATCGTTTCCAGGAAGGGCAAATATTAGCTAAGCTCCTAACTCTTGGATGAACTCTTCTTTTTGCATCACTGTGTTATGAAATGGGGTCTCTGAAAAGGTTTATTAGCCTAAATTTAGACCCGGCTGGTTTCATAGTAATGGGTCCCTCTTCGCATCAGCTGTCTTCTCAGAGGGCAAAGGCAATTAGAAAGCAGTGGAAAAGAAACACTACTGCATTTACATTCTTAATAGTGTTGGCTCGATGCCCTGACTTCCCATGAAAACTGCTTTGAGGATGGCTATTAAAAATGCTGGGGTGATTGAGAAAAGAGTGAAAAGTCTTTCAGGTCACAGGTTTGCCCTCACATTGTCCTGGCAATGGTCGGACCCCATCACCTGCAGCTGTGACCATCTCTGCTCACATCTCCATTCAGGATAAGATTTTGCTCTGGGTCTCTGCGTACGACATTGCAGAGGATGAGTGTGGGGAAGCCTGAGTTGTCCCAGAAAAAGGAGGACCAACAATATGCTGCCAAATGCCAGAGGTTCTGTCAAATGGAGGACTATCATTCCCTCACACAAAAGTAGGTACTTTTTAATGTACTGCAATGCTATCCCTTTATTGGCTATGAGAAAGGGGAAAGAAAAGCTCAGTCTGAGTGTTCTCATGGATTAGTTGAGAATGTTGGTTTTGTAGTCTCACATATTTCAGAATGACTTTTCACTGATTTCAGTGTGGTTTTCAGTGATTTCCTACAGGTTTTCCAGCACAAATAATGCCCCAATTATGGGAGTGGCACTTACTTGGTGCAGGGAGAATCAGTTCAATCCGTCATTTTTATAGCAAGAATGTAGAACATATCTGAAAATAAAAAGAAAGATAGCAATGTCCTAATAAAGAATAGCTATGCCATAAACAGAGCAAATTAATCCTGAGGACAAAGAAATATTCATGGGTCATTCTATTATTATTTGTACCTAGGAAATATTCCTGTTTTCTGCCATCTTGAAAATATCTGTTTTCTTTTATGAGAAAAAAAAAAAAAGAATCTGAGTTTTTTTTCCTCCATTCTTCATTTTATAATTATTTTGGTTTTGACACAAATGAGAAATAAAAAGCATCAAAATTTACTACAAATGCAGGCAACTGGGAGATCAACGAACAGTATAGTGGATCTGAGACAGGGCAGACTCGCACCTCCCAAAATGGTGTCCTAATGTTCTATATTAATTAAATAAAAGTTCTCAGAAGACAGTTAGCATAACAGATGCAACCCAGGCAGTCAGAAAAGTTGATTTCTCTTCCTTAATTGTGTTGCGAAGCCACCTCCACAGATAATAGAATAACAAATTAGTGTGGAGGACAAAAGAACTTGGAAATGACATGAATGAATAACAAAAACAAAACAAGAAACAAGAAAGCAGCAAGGAATGAGCCAGCCTCACGTCTCTGCTCCCTCATCCACACTTGCAGACCCAGCCCTGGAGGCTGACTTGGGCTGGCAGATACCTGGGACAAAACAGCAGCCTTCCAGGGTCCCAGTGACCCCCAGCAGCTGCTCACCCTGTGCCACAGCATTGTCTTGGAGCCTGCAGACGTCCTCACTGAGCTATTGATTCTCACCTGCTCCATGCCTTTCCACCATTTGCCACTTTCTCTCACCTAAGACACGGAGCACGCATTCTCAGAGGCTTAAATCTAATTTTTGAGGCAATCAACTTTGATAGAGCTGCTGATTGCAGCAGGACAGGAATTAGCTGCTATGAGATCACCTAAAACAGCAATTATCCACCTTCACCGTACTGCTCCACACACATTGCATTCACTGTGGCTGTTGTTGGTTGTTGGGGGAAGATGGGGCTATATGATTTCAGAGAACATCACAATATGCAGCCACTTTGAGTATATTTTTCTCCACCAACATTGAGTTTTCCCTAAAAGTTCCTACAAAAATCAACATTCAGAAGCTGTCACATAGCTTTGATGCTTCTTTTAATCATCAGTCAAACAGGAAGATGGCAACAGTATGCACTATGTCATGTTTGTGTCATTGTAATGGAAGGCTTCAGGAACGTGTTAAGACTACCTACAATTTTCCAGATTCAATTTGGATAAGCACCTTAAAATAATCCCACTGTACAACTAGAATGGAATCATATAATCATTAAGGTTGGGAAAGACCTCTAAGATTATCTACTCCAACCATCAATGTTCCTAGTTGGACATATTTGGGCACAGCCTTTCCCATAGGATTTCCATTTCAAACAAGCTGAAGGCACTTGAGGAAGGATGACTTTGTGACTCTTTCCCATGGGGCCACTTGAAATGAAAAGTGCATAAAAGTGAGAAGCTTTGGGAAAAGAAACAAACTTTTCCAGCACGTAACAGAGCTTATATCATTTCAAGGCACGGTACAATTTTGAGGAGATTTCTTATTTTACCAGAACAATTTTAACACTCTCTAACGCTGAGAATAAGCAGTGATTGCTCTAGGTTTGCAAAATAACTAAAAATAAAGTTCTTAAGAAAAAACACACTTTGATTAGGCCTGAAAATTGCAGGCCCCTCTTCACTGTGGTGCTCCAGATTAATTCTGATGTAACATCAATTTTTCTCCAGGCTGTGGCTGAGAGTAAAACTGAGCATATATTCGGCTTCCATGATGCGCAAGTTATGCTTGAAAAGTAAACGTGCAAAGAAAGGAAAATTAGGTGGATAACATCTGTGGAAAGAGCACAACACACCACTGCCTTTCTGCAGAGCTAGCAAAGCACTGCTGGTTGGAGAGCTCATTGTTATTGTAACTCTTGTCCTCTAAGGTTCAGTCAGAAACTTTATTCATTGTTCTGTCTTGTGCATAGCTTTCTGTATGCTTTACTCCTACATGCTCTAAATCACATACTCCTTCTGAGATATTAAAGTTATATCTGCATGATGTTTCATTATCTTGCCCAGAGCTTGCTCTGGATTCTCTCAGCCACCTAGAGGCTGGGTATCCACATCTGCCTACATACCTAGACCCAAAATCTCAAAACTGAGTCTCACAGTTGAGGCTTAGTTCTGTGCTTAATGTTATATGCCCACTCTGGAGCACACACAACACAAACCTCCATCAGGCCACAAACCAAACCACCATGGCCTCACTGGGGACACAGGAGTGTCACAGTTCTCCTGTCTAGTTTCATTCCTTTCTTTTTTCCTGTCTATCTTTTCAGCTCCTCACTGCAGCTTGTACATTCTGCTTCCCTCTGTTCTGCAGTTGCTGGTGCAGCCAGCTGGGTGTGCAGGTGCTGCTGGTCCCACTGGGCTGCAGTACAACAGCTGGCAAATCCTCCCAAACTGCTCAGCTGCAGTGCTGGAGTCCACCTGCTCTTCTGCCTCCTACAGGCACCTGTTGTTTTTTTATTTTTTATTTTTTTGGCAAAAAAAATCTGCTAATCCAAAACAGTGCCATGTAAACCTGACTCTCTGGTGTCTGTGCAACTGTGCTCCAGGTCATAAAGAGACAAAACCAGCAGACATGCTGGAGAAGCAATTTCTGTGAGACTCACTGGCTGTGAAAACAGGGGACAGAGGGTACAATAATTGAAGGTTGACTGAGCAGGACATTCACTTCATTACTGCACTGGCAGCCCCCAGCAAGAAATACTGCACTCAAACAACCTGTGAATTTCTATGTAAGGAGTAACTAAAGAAGATAAATGAGCAAAGGGAGGAACATATGTTGTTCTTTCAGGAGTGTCCCAGTGTAACGTGGTTCCAGCAGGAGCTGGCAGGTGCTGTCCTCTCTCCTTTCCCATAAACCTGTTGAGCATGTAGAAGAAAAGACCAGTGCAAAATGGTTTCACAGAAGCATTGAGCATTTGCTCTGCTAATAGTATGTTGAGAATTTTGTTCTAATGCCCCAAGCAACAATGAGTGCATCAAGGTAGGCTGTGCAAGGTGCTGGTAAGAACATTGCAGCCTCTAATACCAGGCAATTAGAGCTCCATTCTTGAAATGCTACCATCTCACAATGCCTGATAAAACTCAGCCAGGGTATATCGGACTGTATCAGCAGAGAACTCAGTGAGCTGATTTCAAAGACCAGCATTAGGAGCAGGGAAGAGCAGAGATTTACCACTGAGGGACTGTGAGCTATTCGTTCGCATGCCTGTGTGCTCTTTACCCTCTGAGGTTTGTTCTTAGCATCTCTCCATTCCCAGTATAACGGGAATGTTCTCGCATGTCACACATAGCACTGCTGTGTTAGTCTGCATAAGTACAGCATTTCAAAAGCTCTGGAGAATTCAGAGATACATCTTGCTAGACTCTTTCCTGACACTTTTCCACGCTGACCCCTGTGTAGCAATGAAAAATTGATTAATTTCTTAACCGTGGAAAAAACCCTCTGATGTGAAATCTGATGACATTTTTTGTAAGGAGCCTTAGCACTGAAAGAGAACGCATGACAAATGCAGTTCCCTTACCTTTCTGTTGTACCTGTTCCTAAAACAGTAATACTCAGTGGGGAGCAGGCATCAGCTGGAGGCCCAGCCTTTCCTTAGCATCCCCAGAATGGTTGAATTAGCCAGAGCCTAAGCAGATCTTGAATGGAAAGCCATCATCTTCAGTATATGGTTATGATCAAAGTGCCAAGCGATGAACCAAAATAGTCCTTCCAAGCTTGGAATATCCTCCTGACCTAAGGTATGAGAATCTAATTTGTTTGATCATCACAATGCAGATGAGCTTGTTGCTGAACTCTCTCAGCACACAGGAAACAAAAGGAGATCCTGAGAGACCGTATCTGCAAAATTTCCCATATGAGTTGAGCTATTTGATAATGAAACTTCCTCGAAGTTAAAGTGTCCGTAATTTCCTCCCAAATGCCTTCTCAAAAACCAAGGAATGAAAATTGCTAAATGAACAGAGGTTTCTTTTTTCCCCAAGCAAAGCACAGGAGCTGACTTAGCAGAAGTTTCTCTTTGTTTCTTAGTGGTGGGGTTTTTGTTTTGCTGTGTTTTTGTTTTGTTTCTAATGGTACCAATCTAGCTGTCCAAACTGTCTCTATTTCCACAGAATAATAATCAACTTCCTAGTTCAACAGCTTTGTGTCATGAATATGAAAAAGAATATCTGAATCATACAGCTCACCAGCATTGTCTTACCCACTCTAAACTCATGAAAGAACTCAGAAAATCAGCAAAAAACAGCCTTCCCAACCACTAAATGTGTGTATCTCAGTGATAAGGATCCTACCCACCTTGCACCTGTCTCTAAGTCCTCATGCTGTTGTTTTAGCTATTGCCAACATGAAACCATGACCCTGGAAGTGGAGCTGCTGCTCCCTCAGCGCTGAGAGCATTGTGCAGAGCAGACTGCATGCTGCAAAGCCCATCAAGCCTTCATTTAACATGATGGAGAGCCTTGCCAAGGAGAAACACTCCCTTATCCATCACTATGTTGCTAACACCCCTCATGGAGACCCAAAATGGCTGCTTGGCGTGAGATAAGGTCTTGCTGGCATTTAACCTTCACTCCTGGGCTGGGGAGGAGGGAAGCTGTGATTAACAGCCATTGCCTTGCTGCACACTGAGGGTCGAGCTCTGCGCTGAAGTGATGTTCGCAGAGCTGAGATACTGTGGTTATTGTGACTCTGGTGCAAAGAAAATAAAAGAAAGGAGTGTTGTGGTGTTGTGTTTTCCACATGCATCACATTTTCTGCCAACAGCTTCCTGGGCTGAAGATGCCCACTGGGCCACCAGAGAGACCAGGGCTTGTCACGATCACACACTGGGTCTGTGTCACAGGGTTAAGCTCAGCATCCTTCCTCCTGCAGCCCAGCACAGGTGGTGAGAGGTTGATTAGAGGTGGGGGAGGTGCTGGGAAAGCTCTAAAAGGCCCCAGGAGAGGCTGAGCAGAGCAGTACCTGCCTGAGTCTTGCTAGGTGCTGATCTACAGCAAACTTCTGATCCTGTGTGGGATAAAGTCGACCCTGCTGAAAACTGCAAGGTAAGACCCAATTATTATTAAATCTAAAGGTCTTACTGATGAATACTGTCCTGAGGCGATTATGAGCTTAAACAAGCTCCTACTTGTTGGTTCTCTGTAAATAAGTAAGTTTTAGTGTTTGTGAGGTCCCTGTGTGGGTTGTGCAGTGGGGAGCGAGGAGCTGGGCCCGCCCCTGAGGAGGGCAGGTACCGAGGGATGCTTTGCTATGCAGTGACTTGGCCTCTGCTTTGACCCCAGAGCAGTGTGAGTGATTTCAGTGATTTGGTTTTTCTGCTTTTTTTATTGTCTGCTGTTTTATTCTATCTTGCTTAGTCTCCTGCAGTGGTAAGGCATGAGCTATCCTGTGGTTTTCTGGTACTGCTGCAAAGAGCTCCTTCTCTTTTATCAGACCAGCCTGGAATTCCTGTTAGCTGAAATCTTGGTAGCTACTAGGCAAGCTGCAAGTGATTTGTTCTGACTCCTTCTCTGCAGGTCCCTGAGGAGAAGCAGGGTAAAGGCTGGTTCTCCTCAGGGCTCTGGGTTTCCCTTGAGGAAGCCTTCAGGCTGTCCATCTCATAACTGGAGAGGTGACAGTAAGAAACCTAGTGTTGTGCCTTGCTAGATTTTTGCTCAAAAGGCAGCTGTGAATTTGTGGCACACTGGCAGTGGTGCTTCCTGCTCAGCTGCCCATTCCTGTCCCTGTAAGACTTTTTGTTCTGCAACTGAGCTGTAATAATACAATTGGTGATGGTGTGTGAATGTAAATATTCCTCAAGAGTAGTTGAAAATCACCTTTGAGTGATGCATTGTCAAACCACAGCTATCAGCCCACTCACATGAGACCTCTGATTCCTTGTGCTGCTGGCTGAATGATGTAGTGATCTGCAATAGCTGCTGCTGGGGAGTGGACATGGATTCCAGTGGACTGTTCTATAGATGGGAAAGTTATTGGTCTAGGATTAGCTTGATGCTGACGAGCCTTTGTCTCCTAAGTGCTGTTTATATCTCTGTTTTAGAAGCCAATAATTTAGTATGAGTTGGCAATAATTGTAGAGCACTATAATGCGTCTCTCAATCTATAATGCTACTAGTCAGTTAATAGCTGCTGAAATTCCTTTCTATACAATGCTGTAGTTGAAATAGATAGTCTTTGTTCTTTATTAAAGCTTGATGGTAAGAGCTTTGTTCTTTGGCTTGAAGCCTGTTTTTTTTGTCACTCTGGTGGAAAAATCTTAAAACTAAGTTTTTTAACGCTGTTTGTGCTTGTGAAAGCATGCTGCAGTGCTGATTTGCATCTCTGAATGTAAGCCTGTTGTGCTATTCTGTTGGTCGTGGCAAGCTTTGTGTCCTACCCACAGTTTCCTCAAGAGGTGTGTGTGTGTAAACCATCTCTCCCTGGTTCATGCTTGCACTTAAGGTTTTGATGTTGTTGTATTGCAGTGCTGTATGGGTGAGAAGCCTCCTGTGGGAGCCTAAGAGTGCATACTGACTTAAAGAGCAAGCTGTATGAGCTTGAAACCATGGTGCTGTATTATGGAGGTAGTGATTCTTATTAGCAGGGTTTGCTAAGCACCACCAGCTTGATGCCACAGTTTTTGATTAGGAACAGTATGCCATACACACTACTTAGCTGGTAGAGATCCCAGGTCTGCCTGTCATGTGGATATGGCTTAGAGCAGTCACTGCTCTTTATTCCAGTACGTTAGTTAAAATAAGAAATATCAGCAAAATGTGCTTTTACCACAAAATCTGTGACTGCTTATTTCTCTGTTCACTATGAAACTTTCCTCCAAATAACTCCTCAAGCTGACACAATCTTAAAAAATAATCAGCAGTGGAGACCCAGCTGAGAAGTTATTTCTTTAGTGGAGTCCAGCTTGGGAATGAGGAGGTGGAGAGGGTGTATCTAACTTGGAGTAACTTACTTCTCAGCACAGTGAGTGGCCTCCTTCCACTGAGGCTTCTGCAATGCTGAGCTGTTTTTCTGGGTGATGCCATAGGGTGGCTTCTTTGACAGATGGCAATGAATTGACAACTTAAAAAGTCTCTTTGCAGAAAAATGTCATGAAGGGGGCTGCTTTCACTGACAGAGGAAATCAGTGTTGCTGAAGTATAGAGTGGATTTTCCAGGCAGGTCTGTTCCTTTGAGTTAGTGTAGAGGAATTGTCTGGAATCCACCTGGTGCTCAAGCTGTGTGTTGGGGGGGGGGTGGGGGTTCAGTTAGTGAGGTTGGATTCCTCCAGAAGTGATGACTTAGCACAGTGAGTGGATGCTCAGAATGATTGCTGAGGAGGCTCATGACAACCCATTAGACATGCAAATGTGACAAGCTAATGCTTTATTCATTTACTGCCTAAATGTTCCTCAATTTGGCCGTACGCTTTTACCCCTTTGAAAGATGGGACGTCACCAAAGCAGGGCATCCAAAGAAATCGTCAATCCTGAGTTCTCTCATATGGCATTGTTCATTGTGGGAGTCTTCCTGGTTATTTGAACTTGGCCCTGAGTGCACTCAGCAGCAATTGGCAAGAGGGTTTTATCCACAGCTATAATCTGTTCCTTGTCACTGGAGCATTAGTAGTCAGAGGGTTTATCTGTTTCTGCTTTGCATAAATGCTTTCTTGGAACTCCTGGAAGAACTTCTTTCACCTCTTGGTATTGTTACTTAGGCGAAGTGTTTGCATATCCCACTGTGGAGATGGGAACAATGACCTCTGCTGGGTTTTGCATGTGCTGCCGTGGTAGATAGGTGTAATTATACCCTGGAGCTTCATGGAGAGATCTTCTTGTGCTGCACGATGGCCAGTAAATAGAAAGAACTTGTGAACTTTTCAGCTGAGAACTGACTGACTTGCAATTTTGGCCTCTGCTGAGATATCTTGTTTCCCTACCTTTTTTCTCCTGTTTGCTATGAAGTCCTGCCCCAGCAAACAAAGGATTTCTGAAGAGGATTTCCCAGTCTCTCCAACAGTAATAAAAGAAGCCAGAGTTCACCTGTGTCATGCCTTACATTGCCATAGTATATTCTCTGAAATTGAACACTAACTCTATACAAAAGAGAAGGAGCAAAACTAAAAGCAGGAACAAACACTTCTATACTCAGTTCTGTAACGTGTATGGCACTGGGTAGAAGGCAGGTGACTTCTAGGGTTCAATGGGCATTGTTTGACAACATAGGATACTTATGTACTTCTGAAACTGCATCAGGACTTCTGTGCTATACCTAGAGCATCTCTTCTATCTTAGTGCAGTGCTTGAACAGCAATAACAAAATAAGAAGCAAAGCAGATGGCAGTATGGAAATATCCTTGATTTATTCACATGAGGCCAGAAGAACGAATATCCCAATGGCTGAGTGATATGTGATATTAATCATGTAAGTTAGTCGCTACTTAGTATTTTGTCTGCTCCATATGTAAACCTTTAAACATAGAACACTATTTTTGCAGATATTTATTCTGAAAGTATCCTGTTGTGAAATGCTTAGAAGCATCCATTAGTAGGTCTGAAATTGATGGGAGATTCTGTTGATGACTGTGCTTTAAAAGAAGCTGCACTCAGCTGGGATTGCTTCAAGGCCATTTTATCTATGCCTCTTTTCCCTCTGTAGAAAACACTTAGCCTGGGCATGATGTGCAAATAGAGCTATCGTGAGGTAGAGAGTGGTCACCTCTTGCAGCTTTCAAATGCATATCTAAGTAGTTTTGCTTGCTACTTGTACTTCATTTGGATGTAAGTTTTTAAAATGTGAGCTCTTCTATTCCAAGAAAAACAGAAAATACTGCAGTTAGTAAAGTGTTCTAAGGTTAAGGATTTCCAGCGAAAATAGTGAGCAAATGAATATTACCATGTACAGGTTCAGGATGTTTCCCTGGCACTGTGCAGGTGATATTACAGATATTCTGAGTTCTCACAAGTGATCTCATACTTGTAGCATGAATGAGTCCTCGGGCAGGAATGGTGTTTGCGGATGAATCAGAAAATAGAATGAAGCTTAATTAAGGGTGGGATCTTTAGGTAGTTCTTTGATCATGTCTCCCAGTCAGGCTACTTAGAGTTTGTACTGAGTGTAAGCCCTGTATGAAGCAAAGGTGTAATCTAACAATAGTGAAAGCTGGTCACCTTCAAGGATAAAAGCCGGTAATGGGCCATTGCTTCACTGGTCAGAGCATTTGAGGTGATATCAGCTTGCACACATCTATATTATTGTATCAGTGCTTAATTAGAAATCATTTGTATGCTCAACTACAGTGTATTTTTGTGTGGTGGCATTGGCACCGTTTTGTTGTGGGTTTTTTTGTGTGGTAAGAGAAAATGGGCTTGTTCTATTCTGCATCCGTTCCCTAATCTAGATCATCATGACTTTTTTCAGTAATATTAGTGCAAATGCATGAATTAGCATGTTGGAAATGCGTTGTCAGAAGTGAGCAATGGGTGGCAAGGGAGCAGGACTGACTTAATTCAGTGTTAGTCTGAGCATTAATCTTTAATAGTGGAACCTAAAAGTTTAAAAGTGTAATGTGGCTGTTACTTTGGCAGAAGATGGCATTCAGGATTAATTGTGATGTGTTGTGAAAGCATTTCTGGGCTATCACCTGCAGCAACTAAACTCTGCTCTGCTATAGGCAGCCATGATGTGGTGTTGCATGGGTGTAATTGGTGGGGGAGCTTTGTCTCCTTGCCTCTATCCAAACTGTAAAAGCCCCATGGGGAAATAAGACTCTGCCTTTGCATGGCTGTTCCCCTGATCTGAAGCATCAGAGTAGCTTGTCTTGCTTTTGTGGTGATGCTCCTCTGCTAATTGTGCTGAGCTATACTCTCTGAAAAGAATAAGAAATATTAGGTCCTATTACCATTCAGTAGGACTAATAACTAAAGAGCATTTCTTATTTGAACTTAAGAGGAAACCACTGAGTGATTTGATAAGCTAACTTCCTCTCAATTTCCTGTAGGAAATACGAGCTTTTCTGGAACTAAATTTTTGACTGTGATTAATATGCTGACGAGCAGAGCACTGAAATACAGACCACTCCCTTCAGTGCTTTCAGCTTAGATTTGTTTGTCACAAAACAATGTTGTAATGGTAATACAGATTCCAAATATCAAGTCAGATCTCACTTAGAACCATGTTTGTGTTGTCTCCAGGCTGTGCCTATGAGTTCATGTCCTAGATTAAAAGAACAGTGACACATGTGCAAGGGTTCTGGGATTAGCAGGATATGTCCTGAGGAATATCACTCTAATAATTTCTTAACTTTCTGCTGAAATGATAATTAAAAAAGCAAAAGAGCTTTTCTGTACTAGTGGTTTTAAACAAAAATACTGATCTTATTGGGGATGGATGTGTTCAGAAGGCTTTCAGACTTGTTTCAAGTTTAAATTGGTTAAATAGGAAGTCTGGACTTCCATGGGGCTGAGTCACCTTGTACATGGGACACCCTTTCCAGTGTGTATTTTTAACGGACAACTGGAGCAACAGAATATACCTCCTCCTTCCTTTGAGTTCTGGAGCACATAGCATGGGTGCTGACGAGATGCAGAAATGGGTCGGGAGTCTTTTGGCTGCTGCTTAGCTTTCTTTCCCTTCTGAATGCATAAGTACTGAAGCTGATTTCCACTGCAATTAGACTTAGGGAATTGGATGCCTTTAGACGTGTGTGCATCTCTAGGAGACACCAGCAATCACTGTTGGCTTTAAATGTGAATGCAAGATTAAATGTTACGGTTGAACTCAGCACTGGAAGTTCTAGTGACTCCATGGGTGCAAGTTTATATTTAGATTGTACTTACAGAAGAGCCCTAAGGCAGCCCTCAAGTCCAAACTCATCCGCTCCACAGTCAAAGAAACTGCAAGCTTGTCCCTTGGCATAGCTGGAGGCCTTCTTTCAAAGCATGTGGGACCCCAAGGATCCAAAACATTCGGTGCCTTTTTATGTTACTGATAATCTCCCTTCTGGCTGCTCCGTCCTCAGTATAAGCAGGGGATGAGCTAATCTGGGAGTGCTAGGCCCTTTAGGAATAATGTTGTCATCCCTTAAGTACTGTGCTTTAACCTCAGGCTCTGTCCATACAAGCAATATTGCCATCCTGCTTCTGTTCCCTTCTGTTGTCAGAGATGCACAAACAAGAGTGTGCAAGGCAGTAATTCATTCGGGGGGACTTTCTGTTTAATGGGAGTCTCTGGAAAGTGTTTACACACAAGATTCTGCTTCCAGGCACAGAGCATGCAGGATGCTGTGAATGTGTAGTGCTGTGGAAGGTAAGCTGAGCATTTCTGAGTCAGATGGCTGCACCAAGCATTGCCAAGTCACTGTGCTGTGAGCAGCCACTGTAGGACTTCGTTATGCTACCATCCAGCTTGTTAACTCTCAGTAGCTCACACATGCTTATTTATATAAATGAAACCTGTGAAAACAAGACAGTATGTCAAAGTCAAATTACTTTGCTGGGGTTCTCCTCCTTTAGCAGGACAAGATGGGGCTACTGTACTCATTTGTCTTCTTTCACTGCAAAGTAACGCAATTAGCAGTGAGGAAGGGCTGCCAATCCAGTGAATAATCTTAGAAATCTCCAAGCAGTTAAGCATGCTAATTAAATTGGCTTTGCAGCAGGAGTTTGAGTTAGCAGAGTTCCAGTGATCTCTTCTAGAAGACTTTTTCTGTACACTTTAAAGCCTTTCCAAGTTTAGGCTGACTTGGCCTGTCTCTTCTCAGCCATGGCTTCCCATTCATTTTCTATATTACTCTAATCAAGGCACATGCTACTTCCCTAAATTGTATTTTTTGCTTACAGGCATATGCTGTATTGAATTTACTGTGTAATATCCTATGTCTTGTTTCTTCTTGTGAATTTCTGCTTTGATAACTGTGAGAATCACTAGATACAACTCAAATTTGGCACTCCTTTTTGCACTCTGATCTTATTTGAAACCCACCATATAGATTATTAATCTCAGCATTAAAATCAACAGAAGTGATGCTGTACAGTGATGGAGAGTTGTGATGTCACCATTCTTGTGTTTGGCTTCTACCTCTAGCTAGATAAAGGCAAATGCCCTTTGGGGCTTTGCTTTAAAGACATTGGTACTTGTATTCTGTGGTGTTTGCAGGAGCTTATATCACTTACTCTTCCTTCAATGAACAAAAACACCTTATCTGGATGTAGGGCTCTATTATGGGTTATGGATGATAAATGCATGTAATTGTGATTCAGCATTATAAATCACAAATAGCTCTGCTGAGGTCAGGTGAGGCACTGAATTTCAGTGCAAGAGAAGGGGGGAAGAAAAGCAGTGAACTTTTACTTCGCAAGGCTCCCTGAGAATAAAATTGCTGTAAGCATTGGCTTCTGTGGGAATTCATTGCAGTAATTCACGGTGTAGTCCCTTTGTTTTGTGTTGGTCCAGAGGCCAGCATCAAGTCCTTGGATCTGCTGCTTTTCTGCCTGGGCGTTGGCACTTTTTCAAGGAGGTTGATGGTGTTCCCACTAGATAGCGTTAGTGAGCATCTCGTTTTTGGGGCATGGAGTACGGATAAGCATAATCACTGCATCCTGAATGATGGCAGAACTCCAAAAGTGTAATACCTCTACGTGAAGTTGTGGCACTACTTTGTCTGCAGGCATCTTGTGTGAGATATCAGGTGAATGCTTAGTGCCTTTTCCTATTCCCTTGCCTATCACTCCCATACAGGGGTCTGTGCACCCCCTGAGCATCTGAGGGTATACCACCTCCTGTCCCATTTCGAATGCTTTGCTTTAAAGGCTGCTGGAACTAGTTCACCGGGAGGGGAGGGTTGGATCTTTTTGCCTCTTTTTCTCTAAAATGGATCTGTAGGAGGTTGGATGTGCTGAACTAGTACATTTCTAAGGACAAAAACTCCTAATGTTTTTGAAGGCTTTTTTTTCCCCCTGTTACCATGTTGCCAAGCAACATTTTTACAGTATCAGCAGCTGGGGAAGCTAAACTCTGAATGTTTGAAAATGAATTAAAGGAGGAGAAAGAAGGCACCTTTGTCCTTTGGCTATACCTTATTACTACTGAGAAGAGGGCATACCCCTCACTCTGCCACTGGACTCCCAAATTATTAAAGTAGAACTTTGGTTTATTCATCTTCATCTGTCTTTCATCATTCACACTTGAGTAATGCTAGATGGAAATGTAAGTCTTTGCTCCTTAGCTAATAGATTCCTAAATAATAGGGCTTGGACACATCTGAAAGGCCCTCCAATGCTTTTTGCTGTGGAAGGTCAGTTGCAGTTATTCCCATCACTTATAATGGAATGGTAGGGTGACACAGGTGTCGAGCTTCTACTTCCAAATCTAGTGTTTGAGCCTGTACTAAAAAATCTCCTCCTAGCCCTACTGCAAGCAATGCTTGTTTACCCATTCAGTATAAATATAGGAGATTAAAAATGATGCAATGCATGATTCCCTCTTTCTGCCACTGCCAGTAGAACCTGGTCTGACTTAATTATGATAGCCTGAGGCATGCAGCATACTCCTGCTCTGGCATTTCTCGGGATGTCTTTTTTGTCTCCTATCACTCCTATGGATAGGACACTGGGGAACCCAGTATGCTGAGTGCTGTTCGAACGCATGGCAACATACTTGTTCTGCAGAGTTTGGTCTACCTGATTTTGAGACTTTAAAGAAACTATATGTATTGTCATAATATCTACAGGTCAACAAAGTTCAGTCCCATTGGGACAGCACTGCGCCATTATGTAATAAGAGATGGTTTCTCCTCTAAGGAATATACATTCTAAGGCATTTCACAGCCAGTTCTCACTGACTCTTCTCAGCTTCTGCTCAACTGTAACACTAAAATATTTTCTAATCAAGTTTTAAAATCCATATATGAGCTTCTGTCTCGGATGACCTTCAACCACTCAAGAACTAATGAGGATGGAAGAAGAGCTGAGCTTCAGAGCTTCTTATTTTGTTTTACAGGCTGAGTGATCTGTGTGCTCCATGCCGGGCGAAGTGAACTTTCCCTTTTTGAGCAAATAAATTGAAAGTAATGGACTTAAAAAAAAGACACTTGGATCAACATGAATGATAGGTCTTTTTTTGTCTTCATTTACAGATTAATAGGATGCAGCAGACAGCAAAATAACCTTTAACAGGTAGAAAGGAAGAAAAACAGGTTCTCTGAGTGAAATCTCTTCAAGGATATGAAATCTCTGCCTTTTAAGTTATCACTGCAAAGATTTTCCTGTTAAAACTAAAGGGTGTCTAAATTCCAAAGCCATAAAGTAAGTTAACCTAGGACGCTGCATGGAGGCTACTAGGTGAAACTTAGTTTGACAGATTTACCTATACAATAAATATTTCCAAGACTTTACAGCCATTTCCCAGTTGCTGAAATGCAGCTAACCTTTCAGCTAGAGATCAAAGATAATTCACAATTATCTCTGGAAGCAGAGTTATGTATAATAAACAGAACTAAGAATTATTTCCTGGAAGAGTTGCTTGCGCAAATTTTTTAGAAATAGAGAATTTATTTCCTTACAGATTTCTAGTGTTGGAAGCTGAGGCTGTAGTAAATGGAGGTAATAAGAACCATTACTGTTTGGCTAGATACTTGAAGATACCTGTTAACCCTTTGTAGTAGTAGCATGTGATATTAGACTTGTGCAGTTAGAATCATAGAATCACAGATTTGGAAATGGAAGAGGTACTTAAATGTCATCTAGTCCAACTCCGCTGCAGCGAAGAGGGACATCTGAAATTTGCAATAGGTTTTCATTTTGGTAGCTTCTCTTTGCATGATTTTTAAAACTTGTTTCTCTTTTGACTTACTGCTTTTTCTTCTGACAGAATTGCATTTTCCTTCTCCGTATTTCTTTCCTTTTGTTCCAACTACATCCAACAATGGAAACATGCTTATTGAAGTGACTAAGGGAAATATAATAGCATTTTCCACCTCAGGGGGAGGGAAGAGGAATGAGCTATCCCTTTTCCCTTTCCTTTTTCTGCAGAGATTTGTTCCTTTAGATGCTGAGGAGCTGTAAATCTAGCACTGCTGCTTCAGAATCTGGCTGTGTTTGTGTCAAATCATGTACTCATGCTTCAGCGAGTTTTCTGTAGGCATTCATTGGCATTTGCCTCTTAATCCAAATTATTATTTTTGATTAAATATTTGCTGACACTTTTCAAGCATGATGGAAACTAATCCCCAGCGAATGTGTCTGGGATGGTAATGGAAGATCATCCATTGCCCATTAACATCAATGGAAGTATTCCTGATTTGGATTTGGCTGGTGCTGAATAATTTGGTAAGAAAGAAAATCTTGTGAAAGAGGTTACCATCTGACAAGTACAACCTTCTCCAGTAATTACACTGTGGGATAGAAATCAGTATAGAGTATAGGTTTTCACTGGACTTCCTGTGCTGGAAACTGCATTCATTATCCACTGTATTTGCACTTGTAATAGCTGTGCAATCCACAGTGACTGCATCTCTAAACTTGGAAAGTGAAATCTATATTCAGAAATGTGGCTGTGGGTACTGTAGAAACAGCTTCCAAATATCTCATCACATAACAGTGATGCTACGTTGTCTTGATGTGCAACCAGGTGAAAACTGGGTCAAGATCTCATGTATTTTTTGGTGACTCACCGTTTACAGGGTATGATGCTCCTGTTCCACATTTGACCTAGACAAGAAAAGGGAAAACACCTCCCACTTACCCATCTGGGCTGGAAATTCAAAATGTCTGTGTTGAAACGTGGAAAACATGAATGAGGCATGAGTGTAAGGCAGATTCCAGTATGTGAGCCCATGACTGCTGAAGTATGGGCTTAACACTTGAGCAGGGCAGCTTCCTCAGCACTCACCTTGGTTAGGCTTAATGCAGCAAAGGGCTTCATGTAGACAGATCTAAGATGTTAAGGTAAGTGCAGTATGTTGACTGAATGTCAGCCCAGATCTTGGGGTGAAGGCAGCAGTATCAGCATATGCCAAATTACTCAGAGCACTTTCCTGGTATATGAAGCTTGGTGTCACACTACACTAGTAAGTGCTTCTACAGCTGCTTAGGAAACAAATGTGAGGTGAGAAGCAAGCTTATGGCATGGAATAGAAAATGGGATCAATACTGGGATCAGTGGGGATTTTAGTGGTGAGGTTTCTAAACTACTTATCTACAGTCTGTAAAGGGGCTGAGCAATGAAGTGGCAACATCTGGAGAGTATATAAAGAAACACTACAAACTAAATCAGCTTGTCAGCAGGGCAGCAAATGCTATCCCTCTGTTGCTGAGACTACTGCTTCAGTGTACCTACCCATTTCCAGCCTGGAATGCATTCATAGCTGCCTTTGTGTTTGGACACTGTGGGACCAGTCAGCAAATATAATTGAAAGTAGAATTTTAAAGGTAAAAGAAAAAGATAAGAAAAGGAAGGGGCTTGAAGGAAAGTTCTGCCTAGAATGGTATTAAATTTTCTTGGTAGTGTTCGGTCTTTTGGTCAGAACATCACAAGTGAGAAAACGACTTACTGTAATTCTACTTCCAGAGCACTGTGGCTTGTTCTTCCTCTGCTGGCTGTTCCATATGGTGTGATTAATCATGGTCACAAATGATAATACTGAATATCACAGGAATGAAATAAGTACCTTTAATGAAAGTAAATCAGCTTATAATGGTTTGCTAAGATGGGGTGATACAGGTTTATGTAGAGATGAATTGTTGCAAATAACTCAGACAGATTTGTTGAATTAATTTTGTAACAGATGCAAAGGCCAAACTTGCAGATGTAAACTGGAGATGAGCTAGCTCAGAGCATCTGGTACAGTTTTGCTATATGCTCAGGGCTGAATTTCTCCAGGCCTTACCTGCTCCCATCTCCACACAGCACTTGTTTACAGTCATTTGTACAGTGCATCTACTTGCCAGTTCACATCATGGGGTTTCAACATCTGTCTTAGATCCTAACACCCTAAACAGCCAACTCCAGAATTTAAGCTAATTTCATGCTTGTGGTCAAGGATAAAATAATCAAATCCCTGCTAAAGCTTTAAAAATAGAATGCAGCAGAACAGCCTCCTTCAGGACCTGCTTTTTTCATTCTGCTTCCTTTTGTGCCCATGTCTGGAGCACAAGCAGTGTTGTGGTCACCTCTATCATATCTGCAGATGGTTGCCTGTCACCTGCTGCTGGGAATAGCACTCTTGAGTTTTGGATAGGGCTGGGAATGAATATGTGTAACTGACATCTGGTGCTGTATAACCTCATTGTTTGCAGCTTTACATGTTGTCATAAAAACATATAAATGATTGAAAAAAATTGGTGAAAACATTCTTTAATACCCAAGCAACATACAGAAATTGACCCCTCTGGAGAAGGCGTAAGGCTTTTGTATTGAGAGGAATCCTGCAGTTTCCTGAGGAAGCCCCTAGCAGTTCCAAAGCTGTTGGATTCCCCACTATCATTACTGTAATTTTATCAGCACACTTCTTGGAAGTGATGTGAGAATTTTACTGAAATGAGAAACTGAGGCAAGTGGTGAGGGCCAGACAACTGCAGTGCATGTGTGTAATACTTTTCCGCTGCCTCATTAAGGAGATGTCTCTTTGTAAAATTAATTGTTTACATAGAGTTAATATTTAGCTGCATGGATCTGCATATAAATGTGTTGCCTCCATTTCTGGAGTGATAGTGAGCAGATAACTTTGCATCTAGAAGGAGTTTTGTTTGGGATTCTGTACTTCATTAATTGTAGAAAACTGATGGTGAAAGGAGTAAGGATCTCCTTCAGTGCTGGCTGTTAGCAGTAGCTGTATCAACACTTATGCCTCTACCCCTGTTCTTGCTTCCATGAGTGCAGATGGAAATAGAATGGAGAAGGCAGCCAGATTCTCTGGAGTAACAATGATTAAGGTCTTTTGTGAGACCTAGTGCATTTTTGTCTAATGGTACCACATAGTTTAATAAAGTGTATAACTTTTCCCTGTAAGTTTTGCCTCTCTTATCCTTAGGCTATGATGATAACATACTTTTTCAATGTTTCTATTATTGCAAAGTATTCAGTATGCAGGGGACAAAATAAGACATCACTGAATAAAATGAATCAACTATCAGAAGGGATAAAACTGGGCCGCTGATGGATTTTTTTAGGCATGTTTCATTTAGTAAATCTCCTTATTTTAAATTTGCATGAGACTGCTGCAGATTTTTCCCCTTCTGCTTTAATACAGTGACAGATTCTAGAGCTGGGAGCAGTTCTGCAGAGTTTGGGGAGCTTTGCATCCAGTAATGGCATCCACCTGAAATGTTTGCTCTGATCCCATTTGTATTTAGTGGTGTTGAAGTGTTATTGCCTGCAATTATTCACAAATGTGAGGCAAAAATTATATCAGTTTCAATGAATCAAAGAATTAATTTTTTGCTCCACACTGGAAAAAAATGACACATTAGCATCACTTAATATGTTGATGGATTAAAATGTGTCTTCCTGAATAAAACATTTCCTTCTTAGGATATTAAATGCTATCTGTGCAAGTGACAACACAGCTAAATGCAGAAGGCAGGGAATGGTTTTGCTTGGTATGCCCTGGGTTTAACAGGAGGAATGCACTGGTTTAAATTATTTTCATACAGAAGCACCTGCAAAATTCTACTTGTTTAGTTTATATATTCTGGTGGTGATAGCAATTTCTACAACAACAGATATGTATATGCAAGTTCATGAACTGTTTTTATTTCCTGGCTATCTGGCAATATTTGCTGTATCTGAAGACAAAAAAGCTTCCTTTGTAAATATAGATGTTTTGTCAAATAATTAAATGTATACCAAATGAAGCAATTTTCTGGGAGCTAGTGGAAATCTTGAGGCTTAGAAATACAAGGTGCAGACACTTAATGCAGCAAGTTTGCTAGACAATGTGCAGATATCAAATGCAGTGCTGAAGTGTTACAGTCAAGGTTGCTGCATGAGACATCAGTTTTGTGGTCTGAATTGTGCACAAATGTGGATGCTGGGTGAGGAGAAGCAAAAAGGTGTGTATTTTAGTCTTTAATATTGTGTGTTAAGGTGTAGAGTACAAATGCAAGACCACTTATTTAACTAGTTCATCTTGCACATAAAGGGTTTAAATGTGGTGATCGTGTCAGGAATGCAGTGCCATTTCAACTAGTTTTTGCAATGCTACCAAACTTCTGTTATTGTGCATATAGAAACGTATTAGTTCCTGTAGCTGTAGGCATCCATGAATTGTACCTGCAGAACAATGAAATGGGTCTTGAGTTGGAACTTCTTACTTCCTTTTTGATGGCTGCAAGTATACTAAAGAGCTCATCCTTAAAATGTATATACATGTATGAATGAAACATTAAGCAAACAGCAGAATATATAAACAAAACCCCTCCAACAGATTGAAAACTGAGTGAGAGCTTAAAAGATGAGCATCATTTGGATCAACTTATGTAGCGTTTTGTGTAGGGTCTAATTGCTCATGGGCTTTCTAATCTGTAAAAGCTCAGTCACCACCCTGTTAAAGTAAGCTTTTTTCCTTCTATATCCGAAAATACCTTTACTAAATATCATGGAAAAAATGTTTTTTGTGAACAGTGGATCTATTTTGCTTTTTATAACTGATCTTCAATAACACAGTTGTGCCAGGTGAGTGGATATGCTGCTTTAGCACCTGCCTGAGTAATTGATTGCTTCTGCCCCACGTCCAATCGATACCAACATAAACTCACATCTTGTTATGACTGCTTTCACACAAAGGAAGTTGTACCCCTTTGCCCATCTCACTGTGGCCAGGCAGTGCATAAGTCATTTTGGGTCTCTGCAGGCTTGTGGCAGCAGATTAAAATTAGATGTGTAAAACTGTTGCCACCCTTATCCATCTGCCTTGCTTCCCTACCAGATGTCAGTGCCCCAGTGATGTACAACCTCCTTGAGAATCAGCCGAGCCACTGCAGTGTTCAGGCTGGCGCATTAAAGTAAAACAAAAGAGGAGTTGGTTGTAACCTAATTAATCAATGTCACAGTATAATTCTGACCTAGGACTGCAAGCCAGAGTTGCACAAGACCTCCAAATTCAAATGCAATCCAAAATTTTTAACATAAAATAACCCTCAAAACTCCTGTTCAGATTCATGACACTCTTCACTGTGCCTGATTTTTAAAAGCAGCACATAAATACCTGTTATCCTGTGAGCTCCTTTCCCTGCTGTTCCAGACAGACTTTGAGAACTGATGCTGTGTTTATTCAGGATAACAAAACGTGTTCTCTGGTGAATAATAAATTGATTTTTTTTTTCCTTGTCCTTTTAGATCACCATGAGTGTTTTTTAAAGGGGGAACAGTTTTTTTTTCTTTTCACTGTTCCTGCTGCAGTAATTTGCTGTCATGTTATGGAATTGAGGGGTTGTGCAAGTGTCTTTTAAACAAACAGTATGATAATTAGCATCACCAAAAGAAAATTAGCAAGAATGATGAGGTGGTACATGCTGAGCTGGTAGAGTGGATTTTTGAAGTTACCAAAACTGCTTTAATGTGTCCATCCTACTGTCAGAAGTGACATGAGAAGCCTGTTTACAAGTGTTATCAGCCCCTTGTTACCCTTCAAAACACTCACCCAAGTACTTATCGAAGCACTTAAACTCTGTGGTTCTCCAGGTGCTTTCACTGCAGGATTTGTGATGGGAGAATGGGTTGTGAGCAGAGGTGTCTGCTGTGCCCAATTTGCCCAGGAGAACTTCCTTCTAATTGCTTTGCAGTGCTAAAAGGCAAAAAGAAAAATCCAAGAAACTCAGATGTGGAAGATCCAATTGACCCCTATGCACCCCCAGTGAGGAGCTGAGACTCCTGCAGTCTATGTGTACATCAGCAGCTGTCAGTCAGAGCTGTCATCCTATCTAATTACTGTGCCTTCACAGCCTGTGTCTCAGAGGGAGTGACAAGGAACTTATTTATTAATGTCTTCACTTATCTTTCCCTTCTCAAACTTCTGTACATTTGGATCAGCCCAAGGATCCTTAAACTTCCTTTAGGGCTTCTATTTTCGTTGAACAGCTGAATTTTCCTGTAACCCATCATCCTGCCTCCATTATTAGTTAAGAAGTTGCATCCTTTTGGCTATGGAGTCCCTCAGAAATGCACGAACCTCCCTTCAACTTTGTGATAGTAGAGTGCTGCCTGTACAGAGCTCTGGAGTCACGATAGCAGGGATGAGATTTCAAGCATGTTTATTAATTATACTTAATCTTTGGCCTTCTGAGCTCTGAAGTTCAGCAGAGCTACACTTTTTTTTTCCTCTTCCTCCTTAACTTTCATTCTGTTTATGAGCGAATGGCAACATCACACAACTTGGACTCTGCATGAACTTCTAACAGAGATTTGGAGGAAAAGCACAGCTATCATAGCTGGTATGATCCAGATTTGGTTGCCCTGTTACTGTTCTATACTTGCTGAGTTCAGTGTCTGTGTTCTGCAAACTAAAGCCTGTAACTTATACTGGGAAACATATTTAATACATACTGTGTGGGAAATAGATACAACACTTGTGCCTTGCATCGAGCATTGTATAGGCTAACAGATCACGAATCAGCTCTCCAACTCTCTGTGCCTGGCCTCCAGGTTTGTCATCTTTGTTTTCTAAAGCTGAGAGTTTGATAGATTATCCCAGGACTCTTATCCTGTTGAGGCTCTTGCTGATCTACATAAGTGTTGTCTGTTCTCTTTTTTAAGACTGTACAACTACATGTTAAGGCAAGGGAACTTAGGCCAGGAAGAAACTATTTCTTAAATACAAGCACTAAATTCAGGAAAGTCATACATTACCTTGTAAATAGTACATCTCTCCCTCTCTTACTTTTTCTCTAACATCCTGACATCAAAGCACAAATTCAGAAGCCCACTGTAGGAGCCCTGGAGGAAAGACTGTCTCTTTCCTCAGCAAGTTATGTTGTTGGAGGTTGTTCTTATGCCTCAAGGAGGATGGAGATGGCCCTGGGGGAGTCTTGCGTCCTTTGGAACAGATCCTGGAAAGTGCTCTGGTGAAGGATAGTTTTTGCTTGCATTTCTCCAGCATCCCATATTTTTCCCAGTGGGAGTCAGTGTGTGCAGTCATTTACAAAACACTGTGCTGCCCTATTTGCTGCCAGCTTTCAGAGGGCTGAGCAAGTGTATCCAAAGACAGGGGAGTTCTCTGACCAGCCTCCCCCAGCAGCTCACCTGGCTGAGCACCACTTGTAGTGCTACCACAGATGTGCATCATTTTTAGAGGGTGGTCTGTTCTGTTCTTGGTGCCTCAGTGATGCACACGAATTTAGCTCCTGGGTCATGTCTGAAGGGTCATGTCTGAAGTCATAAAAATAAAGACTCGCCATCAGTTATATTAAGCTGTCTAATTTTTTTAGATGGGGAGGGATGTTTGAGCTCTTTGCCTTCAGCAGTGTTAGTACTGGTTCCTGCAAGCTGGAAGGAGTGATAGCACCATGTTAAGATGTCTGCCACTTGTGATAGCTTCAGCCTGAGAAATTACTCCAGGTTAACAAAAAGGGGAATAAGCATTACAAGCAAGTTATTTTGACACCTATCTATACTAATTTAGATATGCACAGATAGAAAAGGTTTTGGCTGGGCCTGCCAAGTTAATTCTAGCTTAAAGCTGAGGAAGAGTAGGTGGCTCGTTTGTTAAGATGCAATAGGAGGCACTCTTAGAGGCCATGCTGGGAGAACAAGGCAAGAGATTCTTAGCCCAAAAAAGGTACATAGATTAATCTACTGCTATGTAAATCAACCCAGTGCACTTCAGGAGATATCTCTGAAGATTTTATACGAAGGATATATCTACCAAATACAAAACAGAGGGAGGGCAACAGGGCAGGCTGGTGTGCTGTATAGATCTGTGCTTTCAGTCTTCCCTGGTGCAGTTAGCGTTGCGTGGTCCTGACCTGTGTTCTGCTGTCTGAACACCATTTCCTGCAGATCCAGATTTCTTTCTTCATCTGGACGTGCTACAGAGATCAGTTCTTTGCAGCCCCTTTTTATGTATTTGAGTGTTGCTTCCCATTAGCTTTCTCTTGATTAAGTAGTCTCAAATCTTTGAGGTTTCCTGCTTGTCTGTTTTCTGGGCTAGCAAATACTATTCAGCATCCAGGTGAGTCTTGTGTGTGCATAAGAACTCAGCTTTAGAGAGTGTGGCTGTGTGGGTTTTATAGCTGTATGCCACCAAAGCCTTTTGTGACAGCAAGTGAAGATGCTACATAGCAGAGGCTGGGACAGGTCTGCAGCAGCAGTAAATCAGTGTCATCACTTGTGAGCTTTACACCTGACACCAGCTGCACAGTTACTGTAGGCTTTTCCTAATGGTGAGGCATGACAAGTGCTAGGAAGGAGTACTGAATATATTCTTTAGAAGTGAATTACCTGGGAGAACTGGTAATAAAAGTACCTGAAATGTGTAAGTGAATAGAGCTTCCCAAGGAATTCTAGCTGAAGCTGGTGCCCCTAATTTGTGTTTAAAGCCATGCTTCTTTCTAAAGAGCTTGTTCCTAGCCATAATCTCTAAGGTAGGTCTCTGAACAATTTGGTAAATAACTGAGTAGAAGTATTGGAATGGAAATAAGTCAGCCAGAACCAGTGACTGAGCTGTTAATGTCCTTCTCTGATTTAGATTGATTTTAATTGCAAACATAAGTCAGTTGATTGTATTCAGTCTTTATTTATGATCAGTTCTGACTACACAAATTATGACATATGAATTAGGTTGTAACTAGCCTAGCAATAAGCTCTTTGTTGCTAGGTAACAAGCCAACATTATTCAAACCTCCCAGTCAAGGGGAGGCAACCGAGCTATTGTTCTGTTCTTGCTCCTTGTTTTTTAGGCTTGCTGTTAAGAGCCTCTTAAATGTCTTCATGTTAGTATTTGATTTTCTGGGGGAACGGTAAGACTTTGTTGAATTTCAGGCAGGCGCCTTTGTATAGCTTCCCATTTTGACAAAGGTTTTTGGAGCATGGCTGAGAGCAGCTCTGCTCAAAATCTGCAATTCAGACCTGAGCCAGAGAACTCTGGTGTCATCCAGTTCTACTGCTTGCAATGCTTAACTTGCTGCTGTCTTCAGCGCTGTCACTTTATCTGCTGTCCTTGTGCTGTTGAAATGGAAATGGTATGATGTGTTGTGTTTTGTCCCAGTTCTTTTGTGTTTTTCCGTGAATCCCAAGAACTACTTCTCCTACTAGAAGATATCATTTTAGCGTTGGGAAAGCTGGTTGAAATTAGATGCAATTCAGAAACAGCTGCCAACACTCTAAAAGCTTTTTAGAAATGAGTGTGTCCTGCTCAGTAGAACACAAATCTTGTGTGGGATAGGCAAAATAAGAGATGGAGGCTAGAGTTGAGTAGACTGGCAGAGCCATTGCTGAGTTTAACGACGTGTTTATCTACCGAGCAGTGAGTATCCTAACAAAAGATTTGCCTGAATCAGTGTCCTGGAGGTGATCAAGCCAACAGGCAAACCCCATGCAACCTATTCCCTGCTGAGGGCTGGAGAAGGTAGCTTTTAATCAACCTGAAAATAACCTGAACAGCACACTGAAGCATCTTTGCTTTGGAGATATGTCAGGAACACTTTCAATCTTTTATCTTGCCTAGAACAGCAGGAGAAATGCCACTGAAATAAGCCCTGTAATTTCTCCTCTGTAATTATACCTGTCACCACTTCCGATGGAGCTGATATAAATAGCTGGGTCTGCCTTCTGTTTGCATTGTGCTTTCTTAAATACAAAACAAAAAAGAGAGTCAAACTGTATAGCCCTATCCCTGTAAGATCAGCCTAAGATATATCAAATAAACAGTACATTCACTCACTGCTAATGTGTTCAGTATTGCTAAGCCTGACACAGTCTACAACTCATTACTGTAGTAAGTAATCCTGTTTCCTGAGAATAACTGTCTGAAGGATTCATGTCATGTAAGACTAGGGATGATGAAACAAAAAGGCATATATGTTAATGTGCGCATGTATGCTCATTGCATTTGTTTAATCCACATTTGCCTGGAAACAAAAGACAGGTTTGTGCCATTGTGAAACATAAATAGCCATGCTTTAGTCAACATTCATCTGAAATCCTTCTGCATGCCAAAGGGAATTCGCAGCTCTTCCTTAGAGATGTCACAGTTGATGCATTCCAGCAGAGAAAAGAAATAGCAGTAAATTTTGGATTTTTCCAATTTGAACCCACCGAGTGGAACTGCAAAGTTTACACTCCTATCGAGAGTAGCTGATGTAGCAGTTGAGCACTAATAATTCTACCAGATGATTTTAGACATTGACCCAACAACCAAATAATCATGATTCTCATTGGGGTGCGACAGCCCACTGCCTGGCTTGTCATTACTGACTGTTACTAGGTGCCAGCAGCTCTTCTAGGATCCAGCTTACTGAATTTAAGTGCCTCTGCAATGTGCACCAATAAACTAATTTTCACCTTACCAGTTCCAATGAGAAATGCAAGATGTAGTTGCTGTTAACAAGTGATAAGCAGGCATACAATGTATGTACATACATGCTTCAAAATGAAATCATTCATGAAATATTTGCTCCCTTTAAGTTCTCAAGAGAAGTCATATGGGTGAAAAAATGAACTTGTGTTTATGAAAGCTTATGAAAGCAGTTCAGATACTGTAATGAGTTATGATAACTAGAAGAGACAAGGAAAGAACAGAAAATTGAAAGCAGAATGGCTTGTTCATTCCAAAAGTAAAAGATGTTCCCAAGAGTAAATAGTTTCTAAAATCAATTTTTAAAAAGTTGTTTAAAATATCCTAAACAGCAGCACAAACTCCTGTCTTGGGAACAGAAAGTCAACACAGTGATCAAACCCATGCAGAATGTTGCCCATGGTTTCTTGGGTTCTATTCATATTGATAAACTTATGTTTATTGTCTTCAGGAGTCCCCAGAGTGACTTGAAAACCTGTGATAATCTCTGAACATCCATACTGTGAAGACATTGACACACTCCTTACACAAATATAACAAGGGGAGAGCCAAAGGGATCTCACAGACCTCAGAACAGTTTTGCAACACCTGTACTTTTTCCTCAATATCCACTCAAGCTTCATTGAGCTCCACTGTCTCGCACAACTGTTTTCCATTCTACAAAGTTAAGATGTCATTTTTCTACTTGTGGCTGAGATGGAGGTTGCTAAAATTCAGTTGAGGTGTAATTAGGCATGTTCCTGTATGAATGCTGGAGTACTGAGTGCACCACCAATGGGTTCCCACAGGTGGAACTGCCCCACCTCAGCAGTCACTTCTCAGTCAGCTCTACTGGTGTGATGCAACAGATGTCACAAACCTTTCTGCTCTGCTTCTCTGTTTGGGTATTCTCAGGAAAAGAGCAATGTGGCTCAAAGCTTGATTTGTCTGAACTACTCAGTATCCGTAAAGTCATCACAAAAATCAAGGCAGCATTTGTTATGCTATATAGAGCAAAAGACGGGAAGAAAACGGAGCCATTGTACAAAGTGCCAATTAGGTCTCTTAGTGAGCCATAGAAGTAAAACTCCTCAAAACAAAATTGCATTGCCATGCAATGAATCATGAATGATGTTGTACCAGGTGTCAGAGGAAGGGGGGGAAGTGCAGCAGTGGAAGATTTTTGCTATGCTTTGTTCTGAAGCTGTTAAATGTTGTCATTTTCAAGTAATTGAAACAGTCCTGCTGACTGCTTTGCAGTTTTGTCTAGCAGAACTCTGGGTATCCCAGAAGCAGATTGTAATGTTGTTGATAGGATCTAAGGTGATAAACATGTTAATAAGCTTGGACTCGACTTGAGGTTGGAGAGGCTGCTCTGCATACTAGTGCAAGGGATATTGGATGCAGCAAACCCAGTGCCCAGGAAGGGGAATTCCTCGGTGGTGCGAAATGCTCAGATCTTACCAGTAAATAGAGGCCTGTTATTTGACATAGTAAGATGTTTTCAGTAAAACTGTGTCTCAATCAAAGCTGCTATGGTTGAGATTGTCCTTTTAATTTTCACAAGTCTCCAAATGTTCCTCCTCGCTGTACTTCAGTATTTCTCTGAGATGCTTCCTTTGATGGGTACCCACAAACTCCATCCTGGCCCTTCAAATTACTTGGGAGGTGTGCATTACTTTCTGGGCTACTGCAATACTGACTAGCCTACCTCTGGTCTGTGTATTTGGGAGTCTGCATTTAAAACAAACAAAAAGCTAGCCGTGTTTTACCTATTTCCATCATCAATACCTCATATAAGATAGTATCACTTTTACAAAGAGGTAGAATTTAAAGGACCAGTTTAATAGGGAACTGATAGCAAATTATTTTAGTAATAGCTCATTTTTCTAAAGTATCTGTACTGGAAACTGAAAGGAGGTAGTGAGCAAAACTTCAGGCTACTCATCTGAAGGCACTGTCTTCTCAGTATAAGGAAAAAACACATCCCATTTTTAAGCTTTCCATTAAAACAATAGCATGTGCATGTGAGATAAGGCTTCATTCCTGAGAACTTACTTTGTAAAATCTTCTCACTATCCTTCTCTATTCCCTCTTGTCGCTGGGTGCATCCCTTCATCCAATATCCTGTCCTCTTACATCCTATCTAGCCCAGATTTGCTTCCAAAGGAAAAAGGCTATGTCAGCTGATCAGAGCATGCATGGACCTGAATCCAGCTTGCTCCCCTCTGTGGTGACTGAGAGCTGTCTTTACTCACTCTTCATCTCTTTCCGTTTCTCAGAATGACTTTCTTCATTTGGCAATGAGCTCAGCAGGACTTCAGTTAATAAGATAGGCAGCAAATCTGAGATGTTTAAATGCCACTACCTGCAAGCTACTGTCTGTGATGGAGGTAATAACCTATTGCTGTATCTTCACCCTCCTTTACAAGCAGGTGCCCTTCAACAGTCTCATGTAGCTCGGTTTGGAGGTGCCTCTAGAGTGCTCTCCTTTTTTTTCCCCTCACAATAAAACAGCACATTTCATACATTCTTTTTTTTTTAATCTCACCAGATGATAGAAGTACACTTTGCTGAATGTTCTTTAGGAATCCAACTTGTACAAGTTAGGAAGCTTTTGAAAATATGAAGAAGCCCTGCTGGGTTTGCAGAGCAGAGTCATAAGTGATGAACAATTAATGTATGTAAACGTTAGCTTTTTTCCACAAGAGTTAACTGAAAAAAATATATGGTGAATATTTTTGCTTTGCTGCATCTAAGAGCTCTGAACTCAGAGAGAGGTGAGAGCTCCCTGGCACTGCAGCTTTTACTGGGTTGTTTGAGAAACATAAGCCACTTACAGGACAAACTCATGAAACTTGCAGGCTCTGGCAGTGTTTTGCAAAAAGCTGACAGCCATTTAAATATGCACGGAAAAAGAGCAGTGTGACCCTTGTGAATAGCAGCAAATCAAATCCAAGCTGTGTTTCTGCAAGAACAGAACCAAAAAAAACCCCTGTTTTTCTGTTATTATTATTATTACCCTTTCTAATATTTAGCCACTCTGAAGAGGAAATGGTCCATGAAACTTCCATTTGTACAGTACTGACTTGAAAGTTGAGCCATGTGCATTTTATTTATTACACTGAACGATTATGGTAAAGCTGAGATGTTGTCTATGGTATATTACACAGGAGATCAGATTTGAGGCTTGTAATAATTTCCTCTGACCAGAAGGCTAAAGACTGTATTAATTCAGAGAATTACAGCTCCCAGTGATGAGCATGAAACAGGAGCACAGGGATTCTTGATGAAGATACTGTTAGTGAAATATCCATACCGATAAGGCAAGAGAAAAGTAAAATTCAAGGATTTTTTTTCTTAATGTGAAGGAACTTTCCCTAAATATCATGAGTTCTAGGTGCTCCTATAGGGACTAAGCTGTCCTTCAATTTCTCATTAGTATTTAATTGGTAAAATTAAAGTCTTTCCACTTTGCCAATGGCCAGATTCTTGAACTTCTAAGGTAGAGAAAGCTCCCTTCTGTTTTGTTTGTGGGAATTTTCCCTAGCCAAGGCCAGTGGGTTTTGCCTGCCCTGTTCTAGAGCTCTTAATAGGGGCCAGGAAGATCCTTGTTCAATAAAGAGGTGCAGGTGGCTGATGGCAAATCTCTTGGATGTTTGGCTGGAAAAAGCAACTTGCGTGTTAAAAAAACATATTCTGTTAGCAGCATTTGTGAGCAATAAACCTGGGAGGTTCCTTTGCTCCCGGAGTGCCATGGAGACTGCTTTTACACCGCACTATTTGTCCCTCATAACTCAGTTTTGAATAGCTGTACTCTTACAGCTTTCCTGAACCTTCATAAGCAGGTCTCAGCAGTGGGAGTAGAAGCTTTGGAAAGGGCAAAGCATCTCTTGAAAACAGTCTGTTCTTTGTTACTAAAGATATTTCTGTTAAAAGCTATCAGAGAAAGTGAAGGGCAACGTGAATATGTCTGAAGGAAAAGTAATAATAAATAGGGAAGGCTGTTTGTTTGTCAGTGAAGCATTTTGGAGCGTTTTTTGTCTTGGACATCTGTTTGTCCTGGCAGAGCAGTAGAGGAAAGCTGGGCATATTTTGGACTGGAAGTTGTAACATTAACTGACATGTACAAGTCTTTCTCCGTACTCTGTGCACCCAGTCCTGAATCTGTTTTCGTTTATATATCTTTTAGATACTTCATTCTGTTCATTTTTCCATTTCTTCTTAATAAACTTCTTTATCTGAAACCCAATTTATCTATTAATAAAAGTTGTCAGTAGCCAAACAAATTAATTTATCTTCTTGGAGTGTTAAAAAGGATTTGTATAGCACTTGTCTTCCATTAATGCAGCATTTGAGGAGTCCAGCTGCCTCACCATAAGTCTTCTTTCTGAATCTATTAATGAGCTTAAAAAAAAAGGAAAGAAAATAACTTGCTGAGAGGGAGTTTCTTTTTGTCCTGAACCCTGGTCCTTTCATTTCCAAGAGATTTATGTACCAATGTTCTTTGAGCCCATCTTTCAAAACGTGTGCATATTTGATCATCCGGAGAAGATGTGACTAATGATACAATCAGTGCTATAAATGGTGGCCACACTGAGAAGCACATCTACTGTTCACAGATCTGTTCTATTTACAATTTGTCTTATGTAATCGGGGAGCAATTCTTTTATGTTTCTTTGGGATCCTTTCCAGCAAGCAATTCTTAATGCATCAAGCTTTCCTTATTGCTTTTGGACTAAATGTCTTTTTTATGGCCCTCCTCAAACTTGTCTTCTGTTTGGGTGGTGTTTTGTTTTTTTCTGTTGCCACGTCTCAGCAGCAAGAAGTGTATTAGCTTGCATCTTTTCCCTGAGGATTTGGCCTAACAGCTATTTACTGTTGTAAGTTTCACTAGATAAACTCATAGTGCTGTCGGGTGGTGGTGAGGTGGAAGAGATGCTGCTCTGAATGTGATTGAGAACACTAGAAAAGCATCTAGGACCTATTCCAAAAAACTTCCTGTCAGTCTTTCTGTTCACATGCAGATAGAAACAGGTTCCTCTGACCACAGTGAATCCACTTTAGATTTTGCATGGGCTCCATGGTGCCACACAGAGCCATGAACATGTATCACTACCTATGTTAAAGCCTGATCAACCACGCAGGTCACACAGTGATACCTAAATAGTTGTATGTGCAGGACAGAGATAGCAAGTGCTGGCAGCTGAAATTTGCCTTTGTGGTCCTTGCACTGCAGGTATTTCATCCATGATTTTTCTATCTTGAATACAGCAGGGGATCCCTAAGAATAAGAAATGCTAGAAAAAAATCCTAATTCTTTGTCCTGTGAAGGACAAAATTATTAACTCTACTGGCTTTTTCAATATTCTTGACTGCTTATGCTATTCAGAGTCTGTTTCAGACTTCCTTCAATATTGCTGTCTGCTATGGACATTTGTCCCTTGTGTAAAAAAGATAATATTTTTCACTTAGCAGTGCTAGGAAAATAAATTGCAATAATGCTTACAATGTGGAGGGAGGGAAGGCTGTAAATGGATGACTATGAAATTCTGTTCATAAACTGATGGAATTACAACATAACAGAAGACAACTGATTTGCTTTCTTGCTGTGTTGCCAGATCAAATAGTAATTTTGAGCATACCAGATGTATATTATTTGTCCCATTGTGATTAGAAAAAGTCAATGGCATCTCCTTGGGATGCAATTCGCTTCTGGAATAAATGGCATTTGCTTTACTCAAGCTCTTTGTGACTATTCTTCAAAATGACTTTTTTTTTTTTCATAGCTTCAATCTGCTTAAGTCAGTAGAAATATCTGAATTGCTTCAGTTGGTTAATATGCCTTTTCTGTTAAGGCAGTTTTTGTTAAAATTGTATTAATAGTCTTTACTTTTGAAGCTAAAGGTAAAATGTCCTATGGCTGTCTTCCTTTGAAACCAGATCCCCTTTAAAAGGTTTTAACTGAAGATGGAGTGTTACACTTTCACGGGGGATCCTCTGCTTCTTCTCAAGTCAGTTTAAACAGCTGAAGGGAGTTTGCAGAAGCAAATTTTGCATGCTGCTGCATGAGAAGTGTAGCGCTGCTGAATGGGAGCAGGCGACATCCTGATGCTGTGTCACTTATCAGCAGGAAGGTTCAAGCAGGGAACTCAGTGCTAAGTGCAGTATGGGAATAAAAGCCATGTGGGTGGATGAATAGGTGCACAGGAACAAAACTGTGCCATGTGCTGCTGCGTTAGAGCAATCATTTTATCACTTTATTCTGTACCATCTCTCCCTTGAATGTTTTTCTTTTACCTAATCCAACAAACAGTATTTGTGCCACTCTGGGCCATGGATCCCATTCCATGTGTAAGCACATGGAGGGAAGCTGTGGTGGAGTGCAGGAAGGGTGCATGCAGGTTTTTGGAAACCTCATGAAATCAACTGCCAGGCTTTAAGCATTTTTGAAATTCGGGCCCACTTATGGGTGCTAAGTGCTCAAATGTCTGGCCAGGAATTCCTTTGAAAAATCTGGTCCAGATTTTGCTGTCTACAATTAGTGTGTTGCATCTGTGGTTCCCAGCTGGGGAGTCAGACCACATGGAGAGGTGAAGCACAGAGTCCAGGAAAACAAGATGTGCTGGTTTTGTCCTGGAGGCGCTGAGCTCCCAAAGCCCATAGGACTGAGGATTTTGGAGCAGAGACAGTCGGGTAGATAGGATTACTCATGTCTGTTCCCATCTGGCCATGTAAACATATACATGCAATGGAGGCAGGATATTCCTCGCATATTTTCTTTCTCTTGACCAAGAAGAACCTACATAGCAAAGCTCAAAGAACAGGGATGAATGTTCTGGGTGGCAAAAGGTGGTCTTCACATAGGGCTGTGGAAGGGAAAGGTGGGAAGCTTTTCTTCTGCATACTGGCAGTAATGGAAACAGCTGATAACACATCCAGAGTAATGTCAGAATCTGTCCTCTGCAAATTGGCAGAGAAAGCACTGAATACTGAAATGATGTGTGAAACTGAATCACTGCAGGGATGGGTTCGTGTATTTGGGGCACAAAAGTTTCAGGTTTTGATCCCACTCTGAGAAGGAATGGTAACTCTTTTTCCTCAGTAAATTTGTCAGGAAATGACCATGCTGGGTTTTACTGCGTCATACTATCCTGAAGTACTGAAATGGCAAATTAAAGAGGGTATTCAGGGATCACAAATGGTGAGTGATACAGGACAATTTCCTTACTATTTCCATGGTCGTCGCTATATACAGAACAGCTCTGTAAAACACTAATGCACTGAGGCACGTTGTATGCAGGTCCCTTTAGCCCATGAAGGAACAGAATGGAAACAAAAGTGACAGAGGAGCTTGTTCCCATCATGAGCAACCAACCATTACCATATTATTGCTGTATTTGATTTTCTTCATTTAAATGTGTGATGGCAGCAGTTTACACCAGAAATCAAAGGTGATTATTTTGCTATAGATTTGTCAAGCAGGGCATAAAGTCTCCTGCTTCTGTCCTGACAAATGTGCTTATTACATCAAAATCGCCATTACAACTATGAAATGTATTTTCTCCTGTAAACAAAAGGAACTGATCTTGCAGGAAAAGGTAGTCTTTGCAACATTTCTCTAGTGTTTGCTGGGATAATACTACCACAGAAATTAAATCTGCCCTTCCAGTTAGGGGCTAATTGTGGATGTACATTATGGCTATACACGTATGACAAGCACACACCTTGGGCATGCTGGCTTACTGGATGCTACTCTTGAAGAAAACAAGTTCCATCCTGTTTTATGGCAGAAAAATCTGGGGTAAAGTCTGTGACCATTTAAGTAGGCTACTGTGCTAAATCCCATGCTAGGATGGCTTCTAAATGCATAATTTTATTTAATAGCATGGCTAGCTTTTAATATACAGGGAAAATGCTGCGATGGAAATGAGCTGGGGTTGATCTGGAGTGGGAGCAGGGAACACACAGCCTCACAGACAGTTTCGCATGGCAATTACAGAGGCTACAGCCAGCAATGTAGGATTTGTGCTCTTTCTGAGGGATTTACTACTGGAAATGAAGGCCTCTCCAGCCCCCTTCAAGAGAAGTCTGTTCCCCTTCAATCTTTAGATAGGAAAGAAACTTACCTCCAAAATCCAAGGCCTTTGCAACACAGGAAAAGGCAGGAAAAGAGCAGATGCTCAACCAACCCAGTGATAACTGCTGCAGTGTGTTCAGACTAGATGAGGTGAATGGATTTCAGTTCTGCAATGCAGCCATGCATTTCCTCTGTAGAAACATCCCTGCCAGACTACCCAGGCCAAATGAATTTTACTGCAAATCTCAGAGGAAGGATGGAGGTACATGAGAAAATATTCTAAAGAAATGGAACTGCAGACTTTGGGAGACTGCGGACTTTGATCTGGATGATCCCTATAGACAAGGACACTCAGCAAACTAAAGAAGCATGCCACTTTCTCCCACTTAAAATCTACTCTGAGGAGTCAGTGGAAGGATGTAGGGCCCTCACAAGGACTGGTAGTTACTTATCTCCTGCATAACCTCTGGAGATGCTTATCACATTTCACAGTCCACAGAGGGAGCTGGGGGTAAGCCAGTGTTCTCACCTGAGTGGCTCAAACGTAGCAGTGTGCATTCCCTTCATACTGCAAACTAGTCTGTCTGCAGCCTGCAAGGTCTCAGGGAGGATTTACTGCCTTGCAAACTGTCCTTTGAAAGGACAGGGAAAGTGGAAATAAATTAAAGTCTGCCCCAAAGCATCCTTCCCTATCACAACTGAAGGCTGCTGGTCTCTCTCCCCCTATCAGCACTGTGCAGTTAAAGTTAGTGCTTTTTTACAAATTACTGGCAGCTGTGAATGACTAATGTTTTTAGAATAAAGCCAGTTTCTTTTTTTATTGCACATGGAGTGAGGCTATGCAAAAGGTTTTGGATGTGTGTACAAGTTGAATTGCACTCACCTCTTCAATTAGGCCAAGGGATTTCTATCTCAAGCAGGCAGATAGTGAGTTCATTAAAGCACAGGGTGTGCAAAGATGCATAATTTGCTTAGGGCTACAGTGAATGGTGCTACTGTGAGGGGTTTGGATTTAGTGATGAATGTTTTGTGACATGATCTCTAGAGAATGGGATACTGACCATGTAGCAAGCTGTTGAAACCTGCCCAGGTTCTCTTGGTTGTTTGCCCTGAGCTGTATGCTGCACAGCTCTGACAAGTGCAGCTGCGAATTATAGGACTGTTCTCTGCTTTAAAAAGTGGGTTCTCTGACAAGGCTATTCTTTCTACCAGAATCCATGTTGTACAGTTAAATCCTGCTCTGCAGCCTTTGGTATCATCTGCAAACTTCTTACTAAGAAGTATTAGCAGTCACTGCTGCTCCTTCAGAGTGCTGACCACTCCTTTGTGTTTGGGAGCTTCAAGAGTGCTGTGAGTTTCCACACAGGGAGAGCAGGCTGAAAGCACATCCAGTTTCTTCCTATAAGAATATTGATATGAATGTTAGAGGAGAAGCTTCTTGCCAGGAAGGATGTGAACAAAAACAGTGTAGACACTACAGACTAGATGAGGTATTTTTCTGCCAGCAGAACTATACAAAGAAAAAAATAAAGTCTATCTACACAGTTCAGTGCAGCTGCAGGGGGAAAAACACAGGCTGGCTGTGAACACTTAGAGGTGGTATTGCAATGCTAGGTGGAGCACATGCATGTTGTGGGGGACACAGTGAGCATCATTGAGAAATGATGCATGATGAGGAATGCTAAGAAATGTGGGAAGTAGGTGCAATGGAGAATGCAGCCCAGATAACACTGTGATCCTCTCAGGTGCCTGATCAAAAAGCAAAATGACTTAATGGGCTTTTTTCCCCAACTTTTCCCAGTCCTACTTGTGCAAGGCCTTTGACATGAATATGAGAGATGTGGATTTGAAAGCTGGGTTATTCAGTGGATAAATAATTGGTTGGATGGTCACAGCCCAGAGGTTTGTGATAAATGGATTTGTGTCCAACTGGGGGCCAGTTATGAGTGGTGTCCTACAGGGGTCAGTTTTGCAACTCCAGTACTCTTCAACATGTTTATAAACAGCGTAGTGAGACTGCATATACTCTCAGCAACTCAGCTGAGTGGTGCTGTTGATGCAATAGAAGGGAGCGATGTCATCCAGAAGGTCCTAGACAGGCTTCAAAAATGGCCAACAGGAGCCTAATAAGGTTTAACAAGGCCAAGTGCAAGGTGTTGCAATCCAAAACGTGTACTGACTGAGAGAACACATTGAGAATGGACCCGTGGAGAATGTCTTGGGGGTCCTGGTGGATGAAAGGCTTGACATGAGCCAGCAGTGTGCTTTGAAACACGTTGCCCAGAGGAGTTGTGGTTGCCCAGTCTTTAGAGGCTTTCAAAGCCAGGTTTAATGGGGCTCCAGGCAGCCTGATGTAGTAGTTGGCGTTTCCCTCCATGGCTTAGAGTAAAATGACCTTTAAGATCCCTTCCAACCTAAGCCATTCTATGATTCTTACATGCAATCTGTTTGCTCTCAAGAGTCCCAGTTCTCTCCTCTAGGCTACTCCTCTATGGCTTATATTTGAATCACTTAATTAGTCTTAATTAGCCCTAATGGGGGGGGACATCTGCTGCTTGCTTCAGTTGTCACAATCAAGGAAGGGTCTGCATCATAGGATATCAGAACTGTACTTGTCCTTATAAAACAAGAAACATTTGTCAACCAAACCTCAGAGAATGTCATCTACCAAGCACTTGAGCACAGCTGTATCAGGTTTCTTGTCACTGCCCTGATGATTAGTTACACATCATTTGTTTGCTGCAAAAGGCACCTAAGTTGAGGGAACAAAGCTTGTAATTAGAACAACGTAGCTCAGATGAGATGCATTCTGCCTGAGCATCCAAACCAAACACTTGGCTCAGGTTCTTTGGACGGCATTTCTCTCACACTCACATCAGAACAGCAACTGCCCTAATTTCAGGCCAAAGGAGAAGAGTATACGGGATAGAGAAGGGACATCCTCCTGCTTCATGGTGCTATTCAGTGTTTTATATCCACATCCAGGAGATATTTTGTGAAATGCAAATTTACAGCCATTTCAACTATATAACCTTTGCATCTAGCGTCTACCAAAACTTAAGAAATCTCCAAAAAATGATTCTGAACCCAAGAATATAGCATAAATACAGGGTTTTAAAATGACTAAGTCCCATAGCATGCTCTGAGAAACACCTGCTCTGGGCTTGCTTGAGCCAGGGGAGAAACGAACTGTTAAGCTCAAGAAGCTACTGCAGAATTCCCAGCATCTGCCTTCTCTGGTTCAAAACAGATAACAGTCATTATGATCACTGCAGTTGTAAAAAAAAATCTTTCTATCACAGTAAGCTCTAACAGAGACAAACCTTCACCTGTGCAGATAGATATTTGTTAGTCACAGTCAACATCTGAGCTTTTTCCTAAAGTCATATGGCTATTGGAGCTGAGTGACCTATCGAAAAAGTGTATGATGCTTTCACTGGCTTTTAGCATTAATTGCATCTTCTTCACCACTGTATCTGGCATCTCCATGTACTGGACAACTCCTTGGAAAACAAGTTTTGTTTTTTTTATATATAGCATAAGCCAGAAGAAAAGGACTGTTGCTGCTTTATCTCCTGCTCATGGATTAGAAAATGTTTGTCTAGGTGACAAATATCAGCTGTATTTAAAGGCATTAGTGAGCAAGTCAGAAAGCATGAAGAAACACGTGTCCCTTAAACAGTCAAATTCCTCTGATTATCCTGAAACTCCTAATGAATACAGTGAATGCAGATCTTCAGTGCATAATTGCTATTTAACACCATAGAAATGATCCTCAGGAGACTTAAATGTCCAAGTGAGACCCTGCGTGGACTTGCAGAAATTCCTTCATAGCTGCCAGAATTGTTATCAAAGCAGAGTTTGGTTGCAGACCTTGCTAATCCATATGAACTTTGTGTTTCTGGTTGTGCTAAAGCAGGGAAGGCTGAAACAGGTAATATTCATGCATAATTTTAAGAAGCAATTCATGCAGCAGAGAAGAAAATGGTTATCAGATGAGGATATATATGGAAATATAAACAGAGAAACCAAAAACTATCAGATAGCAGTGTTGCAGTCTGGGAATATCTGAAGCTTTAGTTAGGGGAAAATAAAATAAAATAAAAATGGGATGGTGAGAATGATGAATGGCTAGGGACAGGGAATACAGATTACTGTCAAAGGTGCAGACACTGAAGTGGAGGTTGGGCTGAGAAAGGTAGTAAGTCTGCCTGAACTTGGATGTTCTGTCGCTGACATCCCATAGTTGTACTCGAATCTAAATTCACAGGACTCGTGTTATTTTTGAGAAATCATTGATTGGACAGTTAAGCAAAGCTGGATAAGTGTATCAGCTTGAGCATTGGGCTGATTGAACTGGGAAACTTGGAAAAAAAAAAGTGATTCAAGAGGAATGGAGGAAAGTGAGGCAATTTGTGAGACTGGACGTTTGCAGGAATACAGCTGAAAGATTTCTTAGGTCTATTTTATTATACCAAAATGTGCTTTGCTATAGGGAGATATCTGTACTTCTTTCCATCTGGTGTGCAAAAGAGAAATAGATGAAATCAGAAAAATGCCTAAAAATCTCCCAATAACAGTATATCTAAATGAGATTCTCAGAAACAAGCCTCGACCTTCAACCATTCTCAGTGATCGAAAATATTGGTTTCCAACAGTTCTTATTTGTACTGAATGAATGAGTATATTTGAAGTTCTCCAACTTCACTGAACTTTTTTTGCTTAATCATCAATACAGACCCATTCTCAGCCAAAGTAATGCATTTTGCCACCTAAGAAAGGACAAGCAGCTGCAGTAGACATCATTCGCTACTGCATGCCAGCTCATTATTTTCAGAAGCAAGAGCAGCACTGTGGGATATGGAAGAATCCATTCTTTTCTCTTGAGCATCTGTAAGGACAGGACTTGGCACTGGTGTATCTGTCAGCACGTTCTCTCCTGGCCACAACATGCTGCATCAAAGCTTGCTGAGTTCCCTCCCTGTGATGCTTCATCATTTTATATTTACTGCTGTTCTCCAGGGTTTGGCTGCACTAGAGTAGAAGAGCAACCTCAGGAGTTACTTACAGCCCTGCTTGTTCACTGCCTCAATCTAATGTAAAGAATATTTTGAATGTCAGTAACAGCTGATGATTGAATTCATACCTTTTCACCAACTTTAGCTGTGTTAAAAGCTGATAAGAGGAGCTGGGGGGATCCATTTTATGCTCTGAACAAGACATCAAATCTATGGGCAATGGTATGGCTTTGTGAACTGAGAACAAAACTTAAAATGTGTGCCATTGCTCTCTGGTTCTGATGAAATGTAACTGAGGAAAATCTCTTATTATGATAAGAGAAAAAATGTAGCTGTTCTCCATGCGGTTGAGCCAGCCATCGGAGATTCAGTGTGGTTAGCCAACAAATGTCTAGGTAGATAATCAGTACTAATTTCTTTCATACAGCAAAGAATCTAGAATCCAACTGCAATGATTACTTTTCAATGTCTGTTTCTTTTTGGGGTTTAGTACAACACACAGCTCAGAGTGGCACCTGCAAGGAACACGATTCCCTTTACAGGGAAGAAAGGCTGAGGTTTCACACAGATCTCCCGTAACACCAGAGAAGCTGGCCGTGTTTGCTGCTAGTTGGTAAACTCCATTTTAAGCCTGGCTAGTGACAAACAAGGAACAAGCTCAACAGAACCTGATCAAAATGGGGTGATGTCTATAATTTCAGTTTAGGCTCTTGCATGGGCTGAGGATGAGAGTTTGCTTTCATAAACACTTAGCTTTCCTTTCTGCTTCCTCTTTTTGAAATTCCTCCGTGCCTGAATTACTGCTGCAATTTGTTCTACCTCCTTTCATGTAAGGCTTTGTCTATGAGAGCCCATTGTGAGTGGAGGTAGCTGAGATGCTTTGTTGAAGTAATGATTGGAAAAGAATAGGTATTTAATTACTTGTCCCTTCTCATCTTTTTCTGTAAATTAAGAAAGTAATTAAACATCTTCAAGTTTTTGTGATTTAGAGATTTCTTTTTTAAAATAAAATCTAGTAAAAAAAAATAAGAAAAAAACAACTAACTAAAGGAGCAGTTTTCAAGGCAGTGATTTATTTGCTGTTTTCTCTCACGACTGTTTTCTTTCCTGTTTGTTTTTCCTCATTCCAAAGATGAGGAGGAAATTCCATCTTCCTGGATGGCACGCAAGGATTTGTGTAGATGCTTTTCAGCAAATAACTTCTGGAGATTCCTATCTTTTCACCCCTAAAGATTGAGAGATCTGTGGGAGATGCTCCAGGTTTTAGAATGGATCAGTGGGAGAAAGTGAATGGATGGGGCACCACGTTGAGCCAGTGATTAAACTTCTGGGGTTTGTGCTGCAAATAGCTCCCTGGAAGCCTGTGGACACCCTGCCTGCAGGGCTGCTTGAGCTTAGGCTCAATTTGCTGCAAAGGTCGAATACCTGGAGTGTTTCTTGCCAGGTTCTTTTTCTGGTGAGTCTGTTTTCTCAGGAAGGAAACAAAAGCACCACGGTGTTCTGCCAGGCTTCTGACTCCCATGTCTGTGCTATGCTGCAGCTGCCTCAGGAACAGGCAAGCCAGAAGGGATCCCAACTTTTATTCTGGTATTGTTTTTCCATCTTTTTCCCACTCAGTTTCTTCTTCAGTCCTCTAATTATCTGCCTTTGTCTTTGATTGTGCATAGCAAATTGTACAGGCTTTTGTAGCCAATTTTAAAAATGAGAGGCTACTTTATACATTCTTTCAACGCGGAATCCATTATGTATTTTAAAGTAGAGTGGCAACTTATATCCATTAGCCCTATGTAAATCTGCTCAGCATCATTAAATGGTTGCTATCCCACAAATTAGATGACCATTACTTGTTCTTTAAACAATAATGTTACTCTAATGCACACATTTTTGTAGAAAGCTTTAGCCTATTTTAGATGGAAGAAAAGGATGAATATGTCTTCATCGACACCGCAATAGTAGATTGGGGAACAAATGAAGATTTTGTTTCAGAGCCCTTGTGATAGCACAAATCTAGTGCTAAACGTTACAGTTCCTCTCCAGGAATTTACATTGACTGCTATATGACCATGCAAATAGCTATCAGCTAAGCTCTGTCAGATATTCAGCATTTAATCTTCCACTAGGAGCACTGGGAAGTTTTGTTTGAGGTATGGTAAGATTTGACCCCTGGCATACAAGTGAAAGCAGAGCTTTACTAAGACAAGAGGAACACAGCAGCTGTGAAAAGAGGCCCATTTGAGTTAGAAACCCAATTTGACACTGTCTTGGGTCTGCTGTGGTTGATTCAGATGATTGTTCCAAATGACAGTGATTTCAAGTGAAAACCCACAGTGAGATACTGCCTGAAAAATAATTTGCAGCAGTGACCAGTTCCAGTTGGTCTTTTAACTAAAGTCAAACCCATCTGTTCGTGGGATTCCATTACATGCTGTTAAATTCAGCTATCCTGATAGGTGCTGTGCAGTGACTGGTGTATAAGGAACAATGCTGATAGAAGTTGGCTAAAGAAAGCCGCTGCGCTTTTGCTGTCTGTGTATGGAAGAGCACTTCTGAGTTTGAGTTGAAACCAACCACTGATAGAAGACTGCAGATCTTGGTGAGGATGTGCCCATCTGGCTGCCTTCCCCTGCTGCAGTGAGAGAAGGACTGTTCTCAACTAGGCTTGCAAAAGGGCTCCTGAAGGGCAGACAGAAGGTTCAGGCTAGCTGTGCCATATATCACCACGTAAAGCCAACTGAGAAAGACACCAGGAAGAACTGAGAAAAAAAGCCAAAGGTACAAAAGCAGGATAATGGAAGGGAGCAAATCCTTTACATGTAAAGGTGTCTGGTTTATTAGTCACAAAAGTCAGAGAAATTAATCAAAAACATTGTCAAAAAAAAAAGTTCAGAGATGTTGTGTACCACCCTTCTTTTTCTGATCCAAAAGGACTACGGTGTTGGGAAAATGAAATTGATCAGGTTGATTTGGTGTGAGGTACTCTCATTAAAATCCATGCTGGATGCATCTATTTCCCAATTCAAAAGTAAACTGTACTTACAGTCACTAGCTTAAGTTTGTTCTATAGTCTGGAATATTACTGAGGCTGCTACTGGTTGCAAAGCATGTCTCTTCTGTGTATATATGGGCATTATATTTCTCATTCCCTGGATGGATTTCCTACATCATAGAATCACCAAGGTTGGAAAAAACCTCTAAGGTCACCCAGACAACCATTCACATAATGCCAGTATTTCCCCACTAAACCATGTACCTAGCACATTTAAATGTTTCTTGAACACCTCAACTGCATTCATGGGCAGCCCATTCCTGACCACTCTCTCATAGAAGATGTCTGTGCTTTCAGGCCAGTAATTTTTCTAAAGCTGTTGCATTATTTTTCTGGCTCAAGAAGCATCTCATCTGCTGCTGAGACACTTTTGTCCCAAGTCAACTGTAGGACTTTTGTTTCCAGATTCAGCTCCTCTCTTTTCTGGAAAGATTTTCATCATTATTCTTGGAGGTGCATCTGTATTATCTTTACCTCTAATCCTGTATTTCCCATTCAACATACTTGATTCTGCTGGTCTCATCTGTTCATTCCTGTAGCAAGGAAAATTTAGTGGATTTGTTTCCTTTTCTTGAGAGTTGTGGTATGGGAGAGAGGATCTGCAGTTCATAATTAACCCTACACCAACATAGTTTCCTTCATCCGTAATTGTTGTTTAATAAAAATGAATCAACAAAAAATTATGCAATATGTAGTGCAGAGAACCCAAGCTTTATAACAGCAGCTTTATTCTGCTTTGAATGACAGACTCTGAAATCAACATTTCTGTTACTGTATTTAATTTAAACTTCAGCTATTGCATCTTAAAAAATGATAATTGATTATTGAAAAATACTGCAGTATAACAACCATATAATAATTTTTCATAAATGTCATTGCTGTTGCTCCTCATTTAATATGCTTTTTAAATCAATTGCTATTTAATCAACAAGAGCTACGTTATGAAATCCAAATGAAATTTCATGAAGCATCCTTTCTAAAAGATTGTGGTGCATGTGTAGTGTTGCTGTCACTAATTTAGAAATTCAGACTTACCTACTTTCCTGTTGTAAGCTCAGATGCAGTAAACTGATTTGCAGATAATGTCTTCAGGATGTCATTGGCTTATATCACCCGGGTCATATAGAGAAGTCACTTCGTTCTTGAGTAACCCCAACAAAATCAGTATGTCTGAAAGCATGTGGCAATATGGGAAGATGTAGGACTCAGCGTTGGCAAAATACAGTGGTGCTCCATGCTAACTACACAAGAAGTGGTGCAAACTTTCCAAATTCTTTCTGAAACACAAACAATGAGTACTTTCCTCCTGCAAAGACTTCTCCAGACCGTACAAGTTCTTGCAAGATTTCTAGCTTCAGCAAAGTGCATGCTAATCTTTCATAATTTCCTCAATGAAGTGGGATAATTTGAAGATGTCCGTGAGATTTCAAAGCAGACATCTGTTTTGAAAGCTTTTCTCTTCCTTTTTTTCTTTTTAGCTACATCTTTCAGAAATCAGTTTGAAGATGAGGTCTAATGCAGCTCTTCCCTGATAACAGTGTGACTGCCTTTCATTCTTCAAGTACAAATAATTACTTATGTAACCACAGATACTTGTATAAAAAAAAATCGAAAAGTCTCTGTGTATTTTTAGCTTCTTATTCATAGTTTAAAGCTTATGAGAAGTAGCCATGTTAAAAACTACTGTAAACTACTTATTTAAGTATTCCTAAGTATTTTGTTCAACTTAACCTCTTTTGTTAGCTTTAAACTCCTGAAACTGTCAGTCTTAGACATCCACCCTTCCTCACTCCGTATTGGTCACTTGCAAAGCATAAATATTTCCTTTTTCAAGCTGCTTCTTGCAGAGCACAGGGGTTGATGTCTCCAGGTGTTTTTGTCCCATGGGCAAGCAAGCAGTATTGTGAATATGCTTAAACTCAGCAGAAGCATTCATGGTCCTGAAACATTGCTTGTGTTCGTTACTGATAGAGATGGAGTTGGATAGGAGTGTGCATCTGTGAAAACAGATAACATGATAGGAGGAGTGGAAAAAAAGAATAATAATTGATTCTCATTTCAAGCATTGAAGATGCTCCTGCAGCAACTTTTCAGTCACTTGGACTGGAGTAGTAGTAGATATCTTGTTGTAGCAACTCTCAAGTCAAAAGACTTCAGAATGCACCATGTTTTTCCTCTGTGAAGGAAGGAAGGTTTCTCAGATGTGTGAAGGAATTTCAGGGGTGTGGTTCCCCTTCTTTCTAAAAAAGATCTGGATCACATGGTTTCAGCATTTCCACTCCGTAGTATAAAGAAGGGGAAAGACTGACATGCTGAGCTGAGAAGAGTTGTTTCTGGCTAAGATCTGTCAGTGCAAGTTTTGCTTGGAGTCTAATGGGTAACAAGACAGCATAAACCCAGGTGGACCCCTTACACTTCACTCTGTTGTGTGGAGTGCAGAGTAAATCCTTGATGGGACATATTCTCAGGCTAAGAGAGAATTTCAGGGAGGAAAACAGCTTTCATTAGCTGTCTCTGTTTGTTTAATAGAAGATTATATATATATAAATTATATATATTTGTGTGTGTGTGTGTATATATATATATATATAATCCCAGGATCAATTATGGTAAAAATGCTCTGTAAAAACAAGTAACCAATCTAATTGTCAAAGCCATCATTACATTCAGTAGTTATGGCTTGTCTTATGGCACTTCTCTCTCCCACTGGGTTTCCTAAGGGCAAACATAACAGTATGAGCAGAGCATCAGGTGGCAAACCAGGAAGTTTTTACTCCATGTGGACTGTTTTATGACTTCTGTCCCAGTGCTGCTTTTGTCACAGTGGCTGATGACTCACAAGGATTTCCAGGAGGGGTAATTTGCTGCCTATGAATGCATGAAATGATATTGGTGTTATGCAAAGAACGGTTGCATGAAAGGGTAGGGCCAAATGAAGCTTAGTAGGGATGGCAAGGCTGTGGGATGATATCCTGACCCCAGTCCTCATTGTGTGCTGGATAGTGCAAGAAACTAGGAGTAAACCCAGCACAGGGAACCCAGACAAGACCTGAGACTGCTGCACAGGCTGTTAGAAAATCAATAGATTTCAAATTCAGCCTTTTCATCTCTAGTAGCAACAGACTCCTGAGAAATTGTGATCGTTGATTCCAATGATATTATTCCAGTGGCAGAGAAGGACAGAGCAGTCTGGAGCCCTGAGTCACAACTTTGTAAAATACACCCGACCAAATGCATTAAGAAAGCAGTGTGTCAAGGTCTTTTTCAGTTGTTTATGCTCTGGCTTACTGAAAACAAGTCTTTGTGTGCCTATAAGTCCCCTAGTATTTCCATGTCCCACGCAATTGAGCTGAGGTGGAGGGGGATGTCATTTGATTTTTTTTTTCTTTTTGTCTTCACAGTTAGAGTTCGTTCCTGCTCATTTTACTGAATATTAATATCCATATGGCTGATGTAAGCACAAACATGTAACAAACAGATTAGCATTGCTAGTAATCTCTTGCCTACAAAAAAGCGCAGCAGAAGGTGAAGTCATGGCTTGGGATGTTTCCTTCCTGTTTTCTTTAGATATCAGGTAGGATCATGCAGTTCTTTAGATTCTGCTGCTTGTCCCCAAGATCAGCCCTCTTTGCTACAGTATGCAACCTTTCCCTTAGGGAATAGCCTGTCAAAAGGAGAAAAGACAAGCCAGGGCAACAAGCAGACGCTGTGTTTCCTAAATGAGGTTCCCTATGTTCGCTCAGAGCTGGGCACGTTAATCTCTCACATTCATCAGGTGGCACACTAGATAAAAGAGACCCTGGTGGAGCACAGCCTAGCATGCTGTTCCCAGGTGGGCAGAGAGCTGTGGTTTAGGGATAACAGTTCTAAATAATAATCATCAAACAATTCTGCTTTCAATTTCACATGCAACCTATCTCTGTAAGGAAAGAGACGAAATGGCCTGTTGAGAGGAGCAGAAAATGGAGAGTTATTTTAAACCATATTTAAAAACGTGATTGTTCTGATATTTTTTCTTAACCCTTTAGTCATAAGCAGCTGAAATCAGCTGCAGAAATGCTGGAGCTTCTGAGCCTGAGAATGGGCTGCGACCGGCAACGTCTCATTGTTCTCCATACTTTCCAGTTCATCTTTGCTTCGTTTTTCTTTCTGAATGAAGTGAGGATCAGAGGAACAGAACTTATTCAAAGTAGCCCTGGATAGCAACAGGCTTTTCCCTCTGCAGCCTGCAATTGTCTCAGCATGGCCATGGGAGATCCCTGTAAGTGAGTGCTGCTTTTCGTTTGTCACTGCAGCCTCAGGTCCTGGTGCAGAGGCTGGGAGTCCCACCTGTGCCTCATTTAGGAAGTCAGGAGTCAGGGTCTGCATGTAAGTTCCTCTCATGCAGGGGAAGGAGTTGTTGTGTTCTCCTGCAGCCTCCTTTTGGAGCAACACCCAGCAATCTGAAGGCCCAGCACGATACCCATTCCACAGTGGCATACACACCTTCAACAAATGTCTCAGACTGAAGGGGCCATTGGCTATCAGCAGTCCTGAGCTGCAGCTGAATGCTTCACGATTCCTACAGAGCCTGTCAAATCTCAACAAGAATCGAATGTTCAAGAAATTCCATTACTGCAGGCTGGCTGGAACAATAAGCCCTGAAGGATGTTCAGCAACAGGCAGAGCTTGAGGCGCTGGACTTTTAATCATTTCTCTTGATGTCTGACAACTGCAACAGAACAGATCATGCTGCAGCATTTGTGGGTAGGAGAGGTCATGCTTGTACTGCTTCCCTGGCTGTCTGGGAGCATATCAGAAAGCAGGATTGGAGAAGATGCAAGCAGGAGAGCCGTACTGCAATTCCTTTCTGTAATATGGTAGAGGAGTAAGTCGTCAAGAAACCTAGGGTCTTTATTTATTATTTGTATTACAGTAGCACCTAGAGGCCCCAGGTTGCTAGGGTTTGTAGAGCACTTTATAGGAGACAGCCACTACTCCTATGCTATTGTACAGAGACAGAGGTGGAAAAGGAAGGGAGAAAAGTGACCCCAAGGAGTCTACTAACATAATGAGAAAGTAAAGCTCTCAGAAGATGCTTGTGCTGTCAAGCACTGGGGTCATAGCATTTTGAGAAGCTCGGACACAAGAAATGTCTGCTCACTTCTAGTCGTTCTTTAATGGTGGTGTAAATGAATCACTTTATTTCACGTTGTAGTAGATAAAGTCTGTTGTGACCTAGCTGAGGGCTGGAGGCATCTTGAGTCATGCCCACTTGCCTGCCTGTGACCAGCAGGGCTCTCAACTCACAGCACAATTCAATGGCTGCACTGCAAAATTTACTTGTGCTTTTACATTGGAAATTTGCTTGTTCATTTCTGCCTTGTCAGAATAGCCAGCTCTTCGCTCCAGTTTTAAAATGCTGGAGTCCTGACAATTGCTTTGGTCAGAAAAAAAAAAGAGACTTTTCACACAGTGTAGGAAATAAAGCACCTCCGTGTGACATCTGTACAAGTGAACTTCCTGGTTACATGAACCAGAACAGTTAGATTCTTCTCCCATCAATTGCAAAACTAGCATTTACCCTCTTGAGAGGTGGAATGTGACTTAAATGTACATTTTGATGCGTTTCCTACAACTCTGAAATTCTACTGGCATTTGAGGTAATAGCTGTGTTTCTGATGAAAGAAGTTTTGATGTTATAAAACTGCAATCTCTGCCTTTTAAAAGCAGCTCTTAAAAACTGTGGAGTTCCTTTTTCTTATCTGAAGTTTCACCACCTTGAAAGGAAACATAAGCTTGTAATTTCACTGATTTCTTTCTTTAAGGTGTGTTTTAAAGAGAAATCGGACCTCAGCACATTCTGTAGCTGTTCAGAAGAGTGCAGAACCAGCACTGCAACAATTTGAATGTTGTCTAAAAACCTGACAAGAACAGCAGTGATAAGTGTAAAGCCTCTCTATTTACCTTCAGCTGCCACCAGTGCTGAGTTCACCCCTGCAGCATCCTTATGCAGTGTGGATATAGAACCTCACTGTTTTGTGACTTGGTAACTCAAGGTCCTGTCCACGGCTGCACCAAGGAGCTGCACAGAGCTGGAGGCACCACGATGCTTCTGACCAAGCAGGAAGAGATTTGTGAATGGCACTGGGCACTCAAAGATTTTTTTTCTATCAGTCTTTCCCTATTGTTTTGTGCTAGTCTCGTACAAGACAAGTTCATTAGAGGTGTCCTTAAAGTCATGTATTAGCTCTCAGTTCTCTTCCCACTTCACCCTTGTCTACTCTCCTGAGTCTGCCTAATGCAGAAGCAGCAGTGATGGGGAGAGCCCTAATCTGATTGCCTTGAGAGCAGTGAGATACTTTCAAGAAGTGGAAGCAGAGGAAAGGAAATGTTTTATTCAATGCTAATTTGTAACCTTTTCAAATAGTGGTGGTCTCTGGGCATCCTGGAGCCCCGAGCTCTGGTGTGGCTTTTCTGGGATCAGGGAGCTCTGGGTTACACTCTCCAGGTGCATTTATGTGGTTCTCCAAATAGGGCAAATGAAAACTCATGTTTAATCCCCAAAACACTGAGGTCCAGTTTCCTTTTCCTTCTAAAAGTCATCTCCCCTTTTCTGCCATTTGACCCTCGTTCCTATTTTCTCTTACATAAGTTCTGAGTCCTTCAACCACTTAACCATCTTGCTGCAGCCTCACTGGCAGCCTATGCTAGGGGAGTTCTAACGAACCAACCCCCCACCATTAGCCCACTTTGGTTAGCTGTAGTGTTGCCATAGTGACCTGGTGGGTTTATTAGCATGGCAAACTGATAGAACTGTGTAACTTCTTCTGCGTCCAGGGAATATAAAAAGTTAATCCTGAATTTAATCATGCTTACAGGGTTGACATTCAAATCACAGTTGCGGTATGCTCGGGAAAATGGCTGTCATTCCTCAGCAGTGCTTCACTTCAAGAGGAAAATGGGGTGGGGAGTTGGAAAGAAAAAGCAGGGAGGACAACTTGGAATGCTAAAATGGAAAGGAGTTAAGTAAATTCAGATGTTATTTAAACTAGAGGAAGGGAGAGAAACAACCATCCCTGAAGCAGTCAATATCGGATAAGGACTCTACCTACATTATTTTCTTATTCTGAAGAACAGGTATATTCCCAAGGACTTTCTTATGAGCAGTTTGGAAATATGCAGGAAGTGGCTTCCATCTTTTACTGATATTTCCTTTTTACTACAAAGAGTCAAAATGTGTGTATTCTTGATCCTGAGTGTTGTCATGGTTACACAGCTACTTGGATGCTGCTTTTTGCACCCCACAAAGCTGCTGCACTCAGTGTCTGGCAGGATCAGCTGCCCGTTGGCATGGGGAGGAGTTGGAGATGGTGGGGATCAGAACTGGGCTGGGAGGGTCAAACCTGGAGCAGGGATGGGTTTCAGACTCAGGAGTTGAAAAATGTGATTATTATTTTACAAATGTCTACTAGATAATGCTCTTAAGATCTGCTTGCTCTCCACGTATATCCAGACTGGAATGTTTCTGCTTAGACCACTTTTTCACCCAGAGGTATGACTGTGTCAATAAAAAAACAAACCCACCACCTAATTCCTGTGGATTCCAAGAACAAAACCGTATGTCTGCTTAGATCTCATTTTAAGTCACGATCCAGGATGTTGTACAAACCAAAGCTGTGTGAAAAAGAAAGCTCTGGTGCTGATCTCCATATTGTCAGGTCTGTGCATCTCATGAAAAATCTCCTATCTGCCTGCAATATGAAGTGGCAGATGTACTGTTTACTTTTCTCTGAAAAATAGCAAACAAAATATTTCTAGCTGACCTCCCCCCCCCCCAACTGCTTCTTTTTTCTGTTTGTTTTTTGTTGTCATTCTTTTTTTTTTCCTAGCCAGAGAGATTTCAGCTTTCCAAACCTATACAAAGGAAGCACTAGGAAGAAAATTATTTTCTATCAAATGCAGACAGGCAGAAAATGCCAATTTTCTGAGAGGATTTTGCAATGAAAGGTTGCAATTTTCTGTTGAAGGCATCTTTATTCTTTTACCAACTACACAAAAATGTCATGTCTTAGGTCTCCTAGCACATCCCTCCCTCCAACGCTGCAACTGGGGACTTGTATGATATTAAAATTTGTTTTATTTTGGGATAGAATAAGAACTCCTGTGACCAAAAGGCAGTGCTGTTGGTTGGAAATGAGCAGATCTGTGCTTTTTCTGACTGAATTGCTGCACGGCCTTGTGCAAATGATTTTGTACTAAATCCCCTTTACTCAGTAGGTTGTCAAGTAGTTCAGGTGCGAATGTCTCTACTGAACCTGGGATGCAGTATGATCTGTAAACATGCTCTACACTAATGATAATCTTGGAGGGGGGGAGATGATGAGAAGCATAAATGAAGAGGGAAAACTGTGTGAATGAACAAAACAATATTTTTTCTGGAAGTTTGAAGCACTGAATTTGTAATACACAAGCGCTGTATCTTGACTTGCTGCCCAAAGTAGGAAAACAGTGGGTGGAAGTAGATGGGAAGGAGTAGGGTGCTCAGTTTTGTTGGACATCATCAGGCATGCCTGTGAGATCAACAGCTGGCAGAGGCAAGGTCAGCAGAAATAGCTGTTCCTGCCTTCCCTACCCCTAACAGCACCACCTAGCAACCTCTGCAAGGATGCCTGGAGAGCTCTTCAGGGACCAAAGTGCACTGGAAGGTGAAGGCCTCTTCAGGGCTGGAAATTCATTGGTTCGTGGCCTTTTCTTATCATACATGTGCATGTGACTGGAAAATATCTCTGGATCACCTCTAACAATGAGTATATGAGAAAATGTCTCACTTCAGGGATTCATGCGTGCAGCTCTCAGAGCCCAGCTGCCAGTTTATGAACTGCCTGGGGGATTTTTATATGCAATTGCCATTAATTCAAATTAACAACATACCAATTGATATCTAAATTCCCTACTTGAATTTGAGAACTACACCAGCATTTTCTGTGGGAGAGAGGTCTGTTCAGTATCACTCCCCTGAGTTCAAATTTTCCCTTGGGTTTGCTTGTACTTTCCTTTCAAGAGATGGAGGATTCCTCTGGAATAGCCCTGATCTTTCATAGTGCTGAAGTCATACAAAATAAACATGGAGAGGTGATTATATTCCGGGAGCTCTGAGTTACCATGTGTCATCTCCAAAGTGAACTGACCTTTCCACTCCCAGGTAGACAGTTCTGACCTTTTGTGATGCTGATGAGAAGCGTGGAAGAAATCATGATTAAGGGAAAATCGTGCTTTATTAACATGAGCAGAGCACAAGGCTCATAATCTGACAATTTTCCTCTAGGTGATGGGGTACGAGGGAGAACTTAAGACGTGCATCCATGTTACACTCATTATAACACTAATGGGAGCATGGTAGCTAAGGGGATGACAGAGAGAGGAGATGGGGAATTGTGTTTTTTTTGGTGGTTTTTTTTTTTTTTAGAAGCTTTCTTTCATTGATGGTTACAGCAATGGTAGGCCAGGTTCCTCCTGCTTCAAAGCCTTTCTATAAGGTCATTTCATACAAGTGCTATTATTTGGCAGAGGAAGGCAGGAGGTCTGGTAAATGCAGAAACACTCAGTTGAATTTGGAAGGTTTAGTGTTCCTACCAGGTACCACGAAGCTGTTCATGAATAGGGATGTATTTTGAGGCGCCACAATGCCTGTGAGGCACAGACACTCCTCTTTGCAGGTCTGAGGGGAGGAGGGATGTGAGAAGGGCTTTTCTTGTACAGCAAAGGAGCTTTGGAAAGTGAGGAGGATGGTGGGAGGGGAGGGAGGGTGAGGGGAGAACGAGTGAGCACGTATTATATTCCAACTGTTTCCACGGTGACATTTCATAATCACAACTCTTGGGGGAAAACATTTCATTGCAAAAGCTGGAGGAGGTAGGATGGCTTTGCGGATGCAGCCGGAGAGGGAGAGCTCTCCCAGCACCTGTGGCTCACCATCCGGAGGACTCGGAAGCAGGGACCAGCTGAACTTGTGTGGCTGCAGCATAAGCCTTAAGCGAGGAATTGAAATGCATAGCAATGATCAGCTCCTTCCCTTTACTTCAAGGATGAACGTATATAAATAAGTATGATATCATCACGCCGGATAGGAAGTCTGAATTTCTTCTGTTTCTTGGCAGGAATGAGGAAAAGAGGGTTGTATGTAGGAAAGAGCCCGCAGGATATATCTATCTAAGCATCACTGAATAAATGATAGTCTGTATAGCTAATGAATTAGGTCTCCAGGTCTCTGCACTCCACGCTGTCGCTTTCTTCACTCTCTCTGCCATGGGGTTGTAGCATGAAAGCAAGCTCCTCGCAGACGGAGGCTGGAAAGCCTGTCTTTTCACACTAGGGCTGGTGGTGTGGTACCCAAGCAAAATTATTCATTTTTACAAGGCAGCACCACATTCACCTGAATAGCTTCCAAGTGTCTGTGGTTCCCTGGGTTGTTTTAGGCAGCGTACCATCATGCTGCTACAGATGGCAATAGCTCTTGGGGGCTTTCCTACGAGACGTGGGCAGGGGAGACAAGGGCTGTGACAAGTACACATGGCTTTCATGCTCGGGGACTTTCCTTCAGCTCCTGCTGCACTGAGCTGTGCCATGGATTTCAGTCCCAGCCGTCCTGCAGGTGCCATGAGTTTAAGCAAAATGCTTGCTCTGCCAGCATCTCAGATGGGATAAATGCTCCTTTTTATGTCACTGGCCACTGGTAGCTGGATGATGGAAGCTTTCTGTGGACAAGGTAGAATGAAACTATAAGCTGGGCAGAGCTGCTTCTGCAGAGATTAGTAGAAGCATTAGGTTTCTTGAATTACATGACTCAATGCATTAACAAGATCTTTAGTTGCTAGTTGCCCAATAGTCCTAGGCTGTATCTGAAGCAAGTACACATAGATATACATGATTTCTAAAGTACTTACTGCATTTTTATATTCTCAAAAAGTCTTGTTTACTTTTTTTTTTTTGGTGACTAAATGTATACAGCATTGTGCTTCATCTGTAGGACTGTGTGGAGCTTGCTAATCATCTGCTCCCATTTGATTTCCACTTGTTCTGATTGCCAGCATTGTTACTCTGGGTTGCAAACTTAGTGGAGCACGGGGTGACGTGGTCTTTGTGTTCTGTTCTATTTGTCTGGGTCTGTTAGATTACAGAGGAAGTCTCGCCTTTGTAATTCAGCACTTATCTGTGCTTATGCTGTACAGAAAGTCTTGGGCAAAAATCTTGATGAGCCAAGAAAGTCTCTAAATACTGGACATCTCCAGAAACATGCAGTGAAAAGCTGCCTGTATTATCTTCCTTATCTCTCCCTTCCTGCCTGGAAAACAGGAAGACATTTCTTCCTGATTATATCCTCAGGTCTCTCCTTTCTGCGATGTCTAAAGGATGACAAAGAAATTACAGATAACTCTCAGTTCCTCATCCACCCACGACGCTTTACAGCTCTTTGCCCAAACAGGGCTGCCTGACAATGGGAGCTCAGCTACTGAGTGTCAATAAAACGCAGTTTTCCTGCACAAGGGAGAGCTGCCACTGCTGCCAAATGTGTCCCCTTCCCCTCCAACTGCACATCTGCAGAGCTGGCAGCAGTGTCCTCTGGCAGGTTGCAGTGACACTAAGGAGTCGCAGAGGGCTGGGATGCTCCAGTGGAGTAGCAAAGAGTTGGGGCATCCCACTGCTATGGGACTGCTGCACATTTGTAGAAAATTACTCTGTGGAACTTGAAAAATGTTTTTGGAGCTATTGAAGAGGACCATAGACAGCAGATTGAGTGTCTCTAGGCCAGGCAGTACTTATGCTACCTGGAGCTTCTCATGCCATGATTGTCTTTTCTTTCAGCTAAGTGGTGCCAGTTCTCTCATTCTCTTTTACCAACTCTGATGATTTTCTATATCCTATCCTAAAGCCTGTCTGTTTCTTCTCTGGGCTTTCTCCAGAAATGGATATATTGGATTTTCTGTTTATTCAGAAACTGCAAATCTCAGTTTATCTCTCAAGCTAGAATCAATTTCAATCTACAATTGTTAGAATTAAAAAAAAAAATCTTTCTTTTCTTACAGAATTATATAATGGCATCATATATCACAGTGCCTTCTGGCAACACATGGAGAGTGTTGGGGTTATCTGTGCAGACTCCACACGTGACAATAAAGAAAACCTCTCTTTTAGATTTCCGTGGGTGTATATCTCCTGTCACCTATTAGCCCTTGTGAGCTCCAACCCACCAACTCACACATACTACTGATATGTGAGTGAGATGGGGCAGGGAGAGGGAGGGACTTCTACATGATTGCATGATTTGATCCAACACAGCTATTCCTATTTCCTTCAGAAATGAAGTACGGGTAGTAATTAGGGAGTGAGAAGTGACATGAATATCTGTATTGATTGCAGAAATGAGTGACAACAAAGCACCAATAATTCTGGTGATCTTTTAGGTTCTTTTGTGCATAGCCCTCCCCATCCACCTCTGGGAGGCTGCTACAGTTGGGTGTGCTTCAAGGGCTGGAAATGGGCACTCATTTTTCGACTCCACTGTTGAAGTTCAAAGCTTGGATTCCTCTGAAATTCCAAGATCAGCCACCTTGAAGCTCAGCCCACATGCTTGTTTATCTCTCGTGTTAGCAAAGCAGCCTGGGAAGCGCTGAGCCAGATGGTAATGATGGGATCTTTGCAGGGCTGTTTGAATTGCGGCAATTGCTGCTGCTTCGTTGTTTTTTTCTTCCTAAATCAGCATCCTTTTTTCTTCCTCATTTCGCATTTGTTTTCTGCGTGTCTTGGGTTTCATGCCAGAGATTAAAAATGAGGGTTGATTCATATATCAATATTAAACTGTATAATCACCTCGATCGTTATTTGACTTCATCCGGAGCATTCACGACATCTCAGGAACTTTGGGTGAAAGAAAACTTTTTAGTGTATATGAGTACTTCCCTGAACTGCTGATAACTAGAATGTCTGATTTAGGTTGCATCAGATCTGTCTGGCTTTTCACAATAAGTAATCCCCTTAATGTGTATTTTCAACATCCTTTTTAATAGTTCTAATTAATTTGTTTTTCATTGCAACTGAAAAAGAAAACCACAATAGCACAATCTATGGCAATAATCAGATATTACGTTCTCAAGCAGTACACCTACTGTAACTTTAACACATTACCAGTAATTTCTGCTTCCTCTGGCGAGGCTCACAGAAACATAAGGTGTTTTAATAACAAGCAGGGACCCACCCACAACTCTGATTTATGTTTATGACTCAGCAAAGAATGTAAAATGAGACTAGGGCACAGAGCATTTCCGCAAGTAGTTATAAACCAGCCATTCACCAGAAAAAAGAAAAGAGTAGTGGCAGTCTCCTGTGTGTGAGGAAGAGCGTTTTTGGGGGTTGCAGATGTTCTTTAAGTAAAGGGGTCACTCAGGGTTCGTTGCACTGAGATCTGTTTGCATTTCCACAAGTGCTCTTACAGACCAAGACCCAGCACGGTGCTGTTGGTGTCATTGTCCATTTGAGCTGTCCCTAGCTGAGCCCATCTCATACAAGCACACCTGTTGTCAGTGGGCCAACTGGATGGCAAGACAAAAGCCATGAGGGGTAAGAAAAGCATTGCATGTCTGAATTTGTGGCATTTGATGCTTGTATTTGATGAAAGCTAAGTGCGTAGATTGTGTCCCCATTTGGCTTCAGGAAGGCCACTGCCTTATTGTGCTCCTGTCCACACCCATGTGTGTGACAGTAAAGCCCAGGTCATGCAGCCCCTGGTCCTTGCCATGCTGCTGGTACCCACAGGCGGTCTGAGCCACAGCACAACATCCATTTGCCGGCTGCTGCTCGTGAATTTCCAGCTGAAGGATGCAAAGTATTTTCAGTGCCACTTTGATTGACAGATTTATCTTCCAGTCCATTTACTTACTTAATTATCCCACAGTGAGCAAGGACTCATTTCTTATAAATATGGTAATAAACCGAACAGGATCACAACAGTAACATATTCTTATACAGTTTGTGGAAAAAGTCAGCTTTCCCCAGTTTCAGCACACGTTATGCTTCCCCCATCAGCAGGCAGTAAATTAAGAAACAATATCTGGTGGTGTTTGTCACCAGATATCTGGTGATACCTGAACACCTCCAGGGATGGTGGCCCTACCGCCTTCCTGGGCAGCCTGCACTGATGTATCACCACTCTTCCAGAGAAGATTTCCTAATATCTAACTTACAAATATCCAGCCTACAAAAGCACATCCTCCGTCCTTCATCTTTGTGCTTTGATGCATATGGGAAAGGAGCAAAGATAATGCTTGCTTTAAATTCTGAGTTGCTTCTGGGATCTCAAAGCCTTTTACTTGACAGCTCTGGTGGTTGCCTGCAGAAGAGAGGGATCACTTGTGTCTGAGGCCTGATTCATTGATGGGGGAGGTCTTCTTCCAGAGACGACTTGAGGACATTTGTAGATACGTTTTTTCAGTGGCAGAAATAGTGCCCTCAGGTTTTAAAAGATTGAAGCAAGTGTCCTTTGCCTGTACCTACTGTAGTAATGCTGCCTATGGGGACGGCAGCACTGGGGGAACATGAGGTAGCCTCTCCTCCAGAGGTTCCATTTGTTTCACCATCCTTTCAGCTCCTTTTTCATTATAATCATTTCCAAATTTTCCTCATTTTGAATTTATGGGGTCTGTTTGCTCAGCACCTGCTGTCTGAGCGTTCCTTGAGAGGTATGTTATCCAAAATAACAAAATAGATGTGAACAAGGCAGGGAGAGAAATGCATGCCATTCCTTTGGCATGCATTTATGCCAAGGCTCTGCAAAGCCCATATGAGAGTCTGTGTTGTTTGCACTTTATTTAAATTAATCTCTGTAATTACGTTTATCAAAAGTCTCCTATAGAGATTGTCCAGCTAGAAAATAATAGAAATTCAAAAATAGTAGTGTTTCAATAGCTTCTTTGGAGACATTCAGGAGCATCATGTGATACACAGTGGGCACTGGAGGAAATAACTCTGCTGGGAGGTCTCGGGCAGATGCCGAGTTCAGTTGATTCCCTCATTTTTCAAGGCAGGAGGCTTCTGCATGTGAATGAGTCCTTTGTTTTTCCAAGGATTCTGGTACAGAAATATATCTGCTGCAACAACCACTTATTTCCTATTGTGGAAACAGAAGCTCTGATAGCAAAGACCATTCTGCCGTCACGGCCAACTTGGTGACTTGAAGAGCAAGGAGGAAGGTGGCAGGCAGCCTCCCCAAAGACAAAATTCTCTGGTGTGTGAAACCTCAGAGCAGAAATGGGTGAGAACAAAAGTTCTCACTGCGTGCAGCAAGGTCAGCTGCCAGCAGAGCACAACGAGAACAGGAGCTGTGATGTATTCCTTTTCTTGTCCTTATGTCTGGTGAAGATCTAAAGCAAACGAGCTACGCTCCTTTGAAATTCCTTTACAGCAGTTCCTATGTTAAATTGGAAGGCTTATTGTCTTAGACGTGTCTTTAGCTAATTCATCGTACTCAGTTGCATGGATTAATCTCTCAAGACCTTGTTAGTTGCTCCCTGTTAAGCACCAGATGCCTGCCTGTCACACCTACTTCTTATGGAGCCTTTAAGGCAAAATAGAGTCCTTCCTAATTCCATTCCCTGGTACTTCTAGTTGCCTCCTGATCCAGATAGCACCATGCAATATATGTATATCTAGTGTGTTTTCCTTTGATTTCTGAAATCAGAAGGGATTTTTCATTTGTTTTTGTTTTTTAATAAGAATATAAATAATTTAATTGATGATTTAGTTGGGTTTTTCCCTCAATGAGCCCAGGACAATCTGACAGATGGATTGATCTGTCATTCCGTTGTGACCACTATCGTGATATCTCAGAGGTTCATCAGTTTCCAAAGACTAACTTTGGAAGTTCAGAAGCTGAGCTGTATTGCTTAGATATTGATTTAAATTATCTTCAGAGCAACCAGAGTTAATTCCTAGCATCCTTGTGCTAACAAACGCTGAATAAAATGCTATTATCTATAGGGAAAAAGGGAATTAATACGTTCTTAAAATAATGGTCTTATTACTACTTATCTTGTTACACTGTGGTGTGGTTCTCCTTATTAAGCCACCTGCACTCTGAGAGGTTTATAGACAAAAGCTGCATTATTAATTAATGCAACCGTGCAAGCTTTCTGTGAGCAATTACAATATTTTATTGTTATGGCTACTATTATTATTACCAGACAGCCTGTTTGGGAGTCTTGAAAACACGCTGTCATCTTCCTATTGCATTGGTTATCCTGCAGTACCTTTCATCAGCTTACTAATACAGCTGTTTCTGCTCGATTTTGGATGGAAATCAAGAACCCACGAAACCTACCAGCACGTTATGTTATCCTCAGATCAGCACTGCTTAAGTTACACAAGGAATGAAATGGATGGCTGATGTAGGTGCTGCCTGTCCACTGCAGATGTAGGCGTGATTTACTTGAACATGAACGCTCGTCGCTCAGCCAGAGGGGCAGAGTAGGAGCATCTTCTGGCTGCTGTAACCCACTTCTGAGTGCTCAGATAATTGTTCTAAGGAACCTGCAAGTTTCTGACACTGCGAGTAGATGTCCTGGTTGAGAAAAGCTTGGGGAAAAAAATGAATTTATTCTCCAAGGATGTTTTATTACTCGCCATAGGGACAATATCAGTCTTCTGGTCTGTTTGCAGTGCAGATGTCCTTTCTGTCCTTGTAAGAGGCCACGAAGCTGTAGGCATCAGTACAAATCTGCTCTGATGCAAGCTTTTAGACACAGTGCTGCAGTGACTGCACCTTCCCTGGCATTTATGTGGGTGTTGAAGAGTTTTGTCATCTCAGAAGTCACAGTGAAATCTGTAAAACAATACAGGAAAAGATTAAGTACCTTGAACTTTAATTTGCCGAGATTCCTGATCTGTCCAACAGCTCCTTATGCAGGTGCATATGGAATGTTGGTCACCGCTCTGTGATGCTTTTCCAGCTTGACCATCAGCTTGAGGAGGTACAATCAGTGCAAGGCACCCCAAACCACACCAGGACATGGGGTGTCTGATTCCTCTTTCTAATATTTCTTCATCTGTTTCCTGTTTTCCATTTACTTCTCCTGTGCAGTAAAGATGCAAAGAGTAGAGGCAAAATCTCTCTGTCCAGATATTTGGGCTCTGGCAAAAGGCTCAGAGTTTGGTTTGGGACTTTGTGTTTCAGAGAAGAATGGGTGAATTTTCTGTCCTCTCTGAGACTGTGGCTCTGTGCTCACAACAATTTGATCTCAGATATTTCTAAATCCCAAGTGGTGCCTGAGGGCTGTTCTTTATTGTTGTTACTCCTATTGATTTTTTATTTTTTTTCCCTTTTGCTTTTGAGCTAAGCTGTTTATGGTCAAATAAGCTCCAGCCTCAGCAGAACCACCACAAAACAGCCCCTGCAATGTTTCAGGCTGGAAAAGCCCCTAACTTCAGAAGCCTGCCCAGTCTGATAGTGCTGGTGAAGGTGAGCACAGCAAGTAAGGAGTGTAATGCCTTGCAGGTTAATGGTGCAGCAATGAAGGTGTGCACTGGGGAAGGTGATTTCTTTTTTTTTTTCTTCAGGATCTCTGGTTGTTGCTCTGAATCCAAGGCACGTTTACACGTTGTATCCCTTTTCATTATCCTGTAGAGATGGATTCATGCACCTCTTGGACCCGGGGTTGAAAGCCCTGGCTGGGAAGTGCTGGATGAAGGCAGAGGAGTAGACCTCTCTCTAGAGGAGTTTGCCACCTACTGATTCCCAGGTTTCCGTTAGCTCCTGCCAGGAGAAGTGGAGAGGTTGCATGGGGGGAGCCAGGAACTTGGGGATAGGTAGGAATTGCCCTTAGAGACCTCAACCAGGGTCCTGGGGGATGATCCGGATCGGGGGCAGCCCAGCTGTTGAGCTCCGACTCATCGGAGATGGCAAAGCATCGCGGTGCAGCGCATGGTGTGCATGCGTGCGTGTGTGACGGGGGAGGGATGTGCATGAGGAGCGGGCTCTCTTTCTTTCTCACAGGGCTCAGTTAATCCTGCTATCAGGCGCTGGTAAGCAGCAGTCTCAGCGCTGGATTCCGACAGAAGGAGACGCGCAATCCAGAAGGAGCAGCAGAGGGGAGGCGAGAGAGGCAGCTAAAGAGAGCAGAGCGGGGGAAAAATCAAATCTATGCTCGGAACTGGGCTTCTTTTTCGCCAATGCAAAAGGGAATATGCAGCACATTTTTGCCTTCTTCTGCACCAGTTTCCTAGGGGTGGTGTTAGGGGCCAATTTTCCCAACAATATCCAGATAGGTGAGTGCGGAGCTCGGGGCCGGTCGGGAGCGATGGTCCACGGCGAGACGTGGGGTGGAGTGGGGCCGTGGGGGGGGGCACTGACCTGTTAGTGTGCTTGTAAAGGGGAAAATGCGTGTGTGTGTGAGGGGAACAGCGCGGGCTGGATTTTCGTGTTGATATGAGCTTTGCAAGAGCAGAGATGTACCAATTTTTCTTTGGGGGAGGGGTGGATTGGGAATAAATGCCTGTACACACCAGCACAGAGGGAGAAAAAGTGCCACTGAAATGGAGGAAGCGCGAAAAAACAATTATTCGTTTCTTGCTTTGTGAAATATCTGGGCTGCCATTGTGCGTTGCTGCATTTGCAAAATCAGCGGTTGCATTATACATTTTTGTGAGGATGCTCTCATCTGTGGGTAACTGGGACGAGAGGTAACAAACAGGCGCTCTCTGTTGTTGTTGCTAAAGAATAAGGGCAGAGCTACTGGAGGAAGATTTTGCGTTCAAGTCTCTTTTCATTTCATGCTACTTGCTTCCCCTGTGTGCCAGCGCTGCCTGTTTGATTCCCTCCCTTTCTGCAACTTCTCAGCGATTCTCCCTCCCCAGCCTCAGGTTTATTATTACTCTCCCATTGATCTTTGTTGACGATGATTTGTAACCCAAATTCCCTTCCCTTGCATGCCCGTTCCCTTTCGCACCTCCCTTCTCCTTACAATGCCAATCAATCGCTAAGCCACCAAGTTCAGTCAACTCCTGCTTTAGCCTTGCTGCACAATCGCTGCTTTTATTGCTGTTGATGCTGCATCCCTTCCTCCCTGCCTCCCTTATACCCTAAATGCATGCAGCATCCCAGATTCTCTTCCTTCCCGCAAACACAAATGATAGCCTAACTCTGCTACCAGCGTCCAATTCCTCTGACACTCATGATCAGGATGGAGAAGGGGGGCATGCGGGGGAGTGGGGGATATTCGTGCGCAAATAGCCCATTCCACGCACCAAGGAGATGCCCTCCATACAGAAGATGGGCGATCAAGCATGGGTCTCCTCATACTTTCTTATTCCCAAAGCCACCTTGCCCTGGGGCGGTGGGTAACGATGTTTCCTGGTTCTCTATTTTAATTCCGCCTGCTTTTAAAGTGCTTTGGTTCCCTCCCTGTATAATGCAAATAGCAGTACTCACTGTAAATGCGTGTAGATAGTGAGGCAGTCCTGGAGGCTGCCAAGGGATCTGCCGCAAACCAAGTTTCCTGCTGGAGAAGCAGTGGGAAACTTTTCCCAGGGTTGGGAGAGATGAGCTCTGAGCTGGGTCTAGCCTGGTCCCAGTGTCCATCTGATTTATGTTGTCCCGTGGTTCTGGGCTCTTTTGTGCTTCTGCTCGGGTGGATATTTCTCAGGATCAAGCTTTTGATTTCCTGCCCAATCTGAGTTTGGACACTGACATCTGTTAAATGTAGGGGTTTTCCATGTATCATACTTGGAGCAGCAGCAGGTGTGTGCTGTGGCCCAGGCTCCAGCTCTCACAGTCCTGTCCCCATGTGCCCAGTGTGGGACCAGGCTTGGCAGGGCTGTCTGCACCCCTCAGGAAACAAGCGTGCAGGGCAAGGTTGAAATTGGGCCTCATTGTGAGTGGGAGAAGAGGAAGGAATACTCTGATTCCTCTTTTATAGCACTTTTATGGGGAGCGTGAGGAGGTTAAAAGCTTAACACTGAGCTTCAGCCTGACCCTGTGGGCTGCTGAGCTCAGGGATGCATCAAGGCTCCCGTTTGTGGTCCGGGCACTGCATAATGGTAAGGATTTCTGCTCTCAGCCTGCCTGCAGCAGGCATGAACCCCCTTGGGTCAGGTGTGCTGGAGGATTTAGGGCTGCCGCAGCATCCCTCCAGACCCCGTCTGCAGGCATATTTCAGACCAAAGGGGCTGCTAATACAGGTGTGCTTAAGACTTTTCTTCTCGTTCTGTTTTTCTCCCCAGGGGGGTTATTTCCTAATCAACAATCCCAGGAACATGCGGCTTTTAGGTTTGCGCTGTCTCAGCTCACGGAACCCCCTAAGCTCCTTCCCCAGATCGACATTGTGAACATTAGCGACAGCTTTGAGATGACATACACCTGTAAGTAGCGGCCTTTGCCGTGCTTTCACTTACTTTGCTTTTTTATTTACTCCTGACTTAATTTCCTCAAGGGAACATCTTGCTGCAAATGAGCCATTCTCCTTCAGGGTTCAAGTGAGAAAACCCCAAATACACGGGATTTCTGAATGATTTTGGGGTGTGCTAGGACGCAGGAGTGAGGTGGCACTGCTGTTATTCAGTATGCCTTGCATTTTCTTCCAACGCTTCCTAAGTAGTACAAAACCCTCAGCAACTCATTTCCTCGTGTTTCTCTAACCTCTGCCCAATTCCTCCCGCTGAAGTTTCATTTCCATCTTCCCTATAGCTGTGCTGTACAATGAAGCCACCCCTTCCCACCCACGGGGAGCACAGAAATGTCTGTTTAGCGTGAGCCACTTCCTATCCAGCCCCAATATAGCCATCTGTCCTTGCAGTGTAAGAAAGACTGAGCAGAAAACTGCACCTTGATGCAAGTGGAGTCTGGATGTACTATAAGAGGAATGCCTGCAGAGACAGAGCTAAGAGAGTTCTAGTTTCAAGTACCAGTGAAATTCTTTCCCCTCGTAGAGTGTGTTGGATTGGTATTGGCTTATGTCTGTAGGAGCCTTTAGTTTCACTGAAACATCCTCTTTGCAGTTCTCTTATGGAGAGTGGGATGGATGTGGACAAAAACTGTTGTCTCTGCTAAGAAATACACAGAAAGAAAAATTGCTTTTCTACAGAGAGCACTCAAGAATGTAGAGAAGAAGAATTCATAATACTCTAAAGAAAAATAAGTTGATTTTTTTTTCACACTGGAGGATTTAGAAATACAAGATTGTAGGGATTTCTTGGCCTGTAAGGCATAGAAGAGGGAGGCAATAATTTGACTCTGCTTTCACTGGTCTATCTAATGACATATCTAAAGATTTTCTATTCTCCTTAATATCCCTTTATTCACTATCTACAAGATTTCTATCAAGAAAGAGCAGCTATATCAGCTCCATCCAATGGCAATTCCTTGGCAGAAGAACTAGAAAAATAGGGAAAAATAAAGGCCATATCTATCAAGGGAAAGTGTCACCCACCTGGGGTAGAGTTGCTGACTGTGGCCAGGGATGAGCTATTTCAGTGCTGGTAGCAGGAAGAAAGCAGACACTGCAAGAATATCACTAGAATAAAATTCTCCATCTGCGCGTAGTTGTCCCTCCCTCTCTGTCTGCCTGAGATGATTTTGTTTACAGCATTAGCAACGATAGCAAGGCCACGATATTGGTTATGCTTAAAAAATCTGTCATTAATACCACAGGGGTGGGGGTGGTCTCACTAAAGCTGAATGGAAGCAAGACGGCCTCCCAAAGGGTGTTATATTTGAGCTCTATGTAGGGCACACTGTCCTAGATCAGACCAGCAAAGCACGCTGCACAGTCCAACTTCATTTGTCCTCGTTCTTCTTCTTCTTTTTTTTTTTTAATTAAAAACTTCCTAAGTCCTTCAAGACTATGGAAAGCAGCATTTGTTTTGTGAGTGCAAAAGATTGTTGGTTCATGTACTCTTAGGGTAAACAAAACAAAAACAGCAAAACATGCTGTTGAGAGATACTCTTATGCTAAAACTTTTGCCAGGAACTATCTCTTTCCTCATTTTCCAGCAATTTCCCTCCCCAGTTGCCAAGACTGGATATCAGCAGGAAGATCTGTTTATTTACAGTGAATAAAGCCCTGCCCACACAGAGGTCCTTACCATCTGAGAGAAGGCTGGCCACGCTGCCAGTTATAATACCAGTTTTTGTTCCCATGGAGATAGAGAACACAGCATTTCTCTGCCGTTGGAATTACCTCTTTCCCTGATGGTTTTGGTTGAGGGTGTTTGGACCCTGCAGATAGAATGCTGTCCCTATGCGAGCTCCAGCAGGATGCCTGGTAAAGTCCCAGCCCCAAGGCACGTCCTTCCTTCCCGTAGGAGCCATCCCTGTGTGCTAAATGCCCTCATGGCAAATGCCTGGAGCAGCATTATCCAAAATACAGAATATATGTTAAGAATCGGTGATGATGCAGAAGCAAAAGGCTTGTTGGGCAGCTTGTGGGGCAGTGGCGGAGTGGCAGGATGAACTGCAGCAAAATGACAGCACCTTGTCTAAGGAGATCATACGCAAAATGTATCTCAGTATCGACTGTGACACCATCTACCTCTGCCTGACACGGATCTGCTTGCTTGTTAGGCTGGGTGAGCTTTGGTGTGACAGTGAGGGAATTTGCAGTATGAGATGCTCCCATCTGCGCACAGGTGACAGTAATAGGGAAATGTTAACAATGTGCTAGTGATGATCATAAATTGGTAACAACAATATCCACAGAAGCGAGATATCTGTACAGTGTCAAGGAGGATGCTGTTGTTGCTGTGGCATCACTGTGACAGCCCAACCACTTTAGGATTTCTTATGCTTCCAGTTGTGGTCGTCTTGCTGTTACTCAGTGATTGCGAATGCCTCCTCACAGAGCAGTGTCAGCCTGAGGTTTCTGTGGTCCCTGTGCACAGCAGATGAGCAAATTATGAGTTTAATTGTAATTATAAAGAAAATAAAAAGTAGTAGATAGAAAGTGCGGTGACTTCATATTTCTGATGTGGTTGACGCTGATGTTATTAGCTCTGATACATGGGCACATTTCAATAGCTGAAATATCTTCCTGAATTCACCTCCATCCCACCAAATATATGGCAAGGAGCAGGCTCTGTGTTTGCAGCTGGGCTTAGTGGTCTCTGACATACAACGAATATGCACAGCAGCTGCCTTGAGCATTCTTAAGTAAAGAGTAGAACATTTAACGTTTTGATGTCTTTTCTTTGAAGACTATCACAACTGCATTGTGAAATTGCAGCCCTTTCTTTGAAAGAAGTATTCAGCAGTGCCAGCTGCCTGTAACGGGGAAAATGATGGGGTGGTGTGACTGAAAGGTTTGCACGGCCATGTAGCAGAGCAAAACCATGCTGATCATCTTTAAGGACGTGTTCTCAAATTTTGTCTTCAGCCATTTTTGGAAAAGCATGCTATGACCTCAGCAGTCACCAGCAAACTGCCTTGCTCAGCTTTGCAGAGACTGGCTGTGCTCAGGGCAGCCCCATTGCAGCAGGAGATGCTGTGGGTTGAAGCTAAGAGAAGAGGGATGCTCCGTGCCGACTGCATGGACATGGGACTGAAGCATAGACAGAGCTGTAAATACTTGCTCCTGTGAGGTCTGTGGTGAACAGCAGCACTGTATGCTCTTGGCAACAAGGAGATAAGGAGCTATTTAGAGGAGACATGCAGCACTGGGAAGTTTTCTTATTGTTTGTCTCAGCCTTCATTCATGCACATGCAACATACATCCCATCCTGTGTGTAGGACAGCTCCCTGGGGGATACAAGTTGCTTCAGCCTTAGCTCCTTGGCTTGATTTAGTTTGTGGTGCAGAAACTCTGCTTCCAGCCTTTGGCAGCAGTCCATGGGTGAGCACAGGCAATGATGCTCATTCCAGGTGGGTCACTAACGGGGTGAATCCATCCCTGCAGCACTCATGCCACTTTGCATGAATGAGCAGCTACTAAAACCCCCTGTTCTGCAGTGAGCCCTGTAGCTTTGCTGGGGCATCAGTCAGCTTTTGTGCATGCTGCATGCTGGGCTGCTGAGGTGGGATGTTCAGGATCTGTACATCCAAAGCACAGAGGTCTTCAAAGAAGCGTGATAGGATTTTCCACCTGCATGAAAACTTGCAAAGAGACCATTGCATTAATAATCCCTTTCCCTCCTTGTGTTCATTAGCTGTAAGTAGTGTGGGGTCTTCATGCCAAGGGGGGTCTGTGGATGCTGCTAGCATGTCAATAGTTGAATCCATTCTGTGTATAAGAAAATGGATATGCAGATGGGAGCCTGTTCATATTTTAAGAATGCAAGCCTCCCAGCAGCAATTACAAAGGGATTTGCCATGATCACTTGCTCTGTTCTAATGTTCTTATCAATAGCAGCAAGCTTAGATCCAGATCAGCTATGAAATGAAGTATTTATTTTTGTTCTTCTTCTTGGGCACTTGTGTATATAGATACAGTATTTCTGGAGATTGCTTTTTATCTCCTAAATTACCTCTCAGAGACAGGGAGGAATAGGCAAACATCTGAATGTTCTCAAACGAGGAACTAAATTTGGCTTAATTAAACAATTATTGCATGTTTAATTTAAAGGAATCTACTTTGTTGACAAACATACGGTGGCCGCTATTTCTTGGAAAGGTATTACTGTAATTATTCCAGCAGTAATCAATTAAAATGCAATTTTTATAATTAAACTTCCACAATCTAAGTAAGCCCAGCCCTGTAATAGCATGTAATTGATGTGATGTTGGTATTTATTTTTTCAATATCAGAAATCTCATATAAATGCTTTGGGATGTTTTTCCCTGTAGATCCCAGCATGACTATTTCAAGTAAGCAGTGCCAAAAGAAACCTGGATTTAGTGATCAGACACAATCTGATTAATACAAAATAAGTACTACACATAAATATATCTCCTTAGATTTTGTTCTGGGAAAAGGTCTGATGTAGGCAGATGAATCAGCACATTGATTCTCATTAGATCAAACTGAGGTTAAGGGTGCTCAGCTGCTGGCAGGGGTGGGCTGTAGCTTTCCATTAATTGCACATTTGTGTGGTGAGACCTCCTACCCTACTCTAAGATCCAGCCACAGCGAGGGTGCTGATGGGCATCTCTGCCAAGCAGGAAATCTGTGAGGTGTGGGGAGAGGCTACCAAAAAGTGAGCAGGATCTGGGGTGGATACTGAGTGCTCAGCAGCAACAGCCACCACTGAGGAAGGTGAGAAACCGTCCTATGCACTCTCCTCAATGTTTAAAACATGAGCACCAAACCATTTCCTCAGTTCTGGCTGACAAGGCAGGACGGGCTGTCTGCCTCCATAGGGCTGGCCACTGAGAGACTTGGGTGAATATGGCCTGAAATCAACTGCAGGGATGCTGATGGCAATCTGCTGTCATTTGGTGAGGCAGCCCTGCTGAGGGACTGGCAGGGCATGGAAAGAACAGATTTCTCCCAGTCTTGTATACTCATTTTTCACCCATGGTGATGGGGACACTTATTCTTTGCGCAACTTTCTTATGTATTTATTTTTTTATCCTGAGCTGCGGGAGTGGTGCCTGGGGAGAAAAGCTGATGTGACATAATTAGGAAGAATAGTAGGAATTTCACACCTGTAAATCTATCTGCTCATCTGCAGAGAATCCAAATATTCGTTGTTGACAAGCAAAGGAGAATGAAGAAGGAAAATTTGCGCTTAGCAGCAGCCAAAGAAGGGATTTGAGAAGCAGTAAGCAGCGAAGGGCAGACCTGCTCACTGTGTGACAGTCACAGCTTCCTCTCAAGCTTATCCTTTCTTCTTTAAAATAAAGCGTATTTATGTGATAGGGACAATGCTAAGCTGCAGACACATGGGCTTAATTTTTTTGCATATTAGCAAGGTGAGAGCAGAAACCTTTGTGTGGCTTTAAGGAAGGCAGGATGGGGAAGCGTGCTGTTCCCTTTCTAAACTCCAGTGGAAATTTTAGATACACACACTTACATTTCTCTTAATAGGGTTAGGGCCCCAAAGGCGATAGCTCTTTGCCAGTAGGAATGGAAACCATCCCAGTTAGCTTCGGTAGCACGTAGAGCTCTGAGCAAACACAAAACCAACATGCTCCTTAAAGATGCAATAAGTCAGTGAGACTCTAATATTCTGCTGATCCAAATTCTCCAGGGTGTGGTATTAACACAAGTCTGAAGACAAAGATGCATTTATTTGAACTACGCTCCTTTAAAAAGGGATGAGTTTTACTTCTCTGCTTTCTGTTGTGGAGGATTGGAACAGGCTAACATTTTTCCCAGGGAAAAGTGGCATTTAGTACAGCACAGGATGTCCTCTGGAGGCTGCAAGGGTTCCTCAGGAAGTCAGGTCTTCAGTAACATGAAGATCTGAACTCAGCCGTCAGCAACCCACCATCATCCCAGCAAATAATGTTGCAAAATAAAGCTGGATGATTAACATAACAGCATGCCATCCAGCAGGAGCTGTTCCCTGCTCACCTGCTGAACTGATCGCTCATTAGCTCATGCGGTAATGAGTCTCTAGTTGATTTTCTTCTACTGCCCCTTAGCAGCCAGATCCACTCAGTCCCTCTGGGGTGTTCTTTAAAAAAAAAGATAATAATGTATCTCTGTTGTTTTCCCTATTTTCTGCAAAACTCACCTTTGTCAGCCCCCATCCCAAGTTGCAGCTTTGTGAACAGATGTGCTTATGTACTGCAGCACTGACTGATCTCTTAAGGAAGGAGCAGCGAGAGGCAATGAAGAGGCAAATAGCAGCTACAGATTGCCCTATCTTGGCTTCTTCAAGAGGGCCTTCTCATTCTTTGACTTTATTTGTTTTTGACAGTGTGGAGGAGTGCACAAGGAAACAACTGACATCTAAGAGTGAGATGTAGCGTTTGACTGATGGCAGGATTCTTGTGTGTATAGTGTGTGTCTGCAGCTCTATACTGTGAGAGTTTTCCCTTTGATTTAATAAGTGAGGTCCCCTAAGTGTGCTAATGGAGAAGAAGTGGGAGGGAAATGAAAGCCTGGGGGCTGGAGGGTTGGAGGAGAGGCACAGAAGCCTCTGTAGGTGATAGGGATGAAGTTGGGGGGAGCTCACATGAAGGGAGGGCTATTTCTCCCCTCTCAAACAGTTTGCTAGCAGTAAGCTTTAGTGAGCAAATGACATCAATGCCTACACTGATTCAGATGTGGTTTTACTCCTGCTGGCCTGACAGTATTCTCAAGTGTCTGAGCCTGGTGGCTTTTCTTCCATTCAGCATCAACACCCCACTGAACACTGCCCATGAGTAAGAGGACAGTGTTGCTATTCTGGCATGTAAGCAGCAGCAAAAAAAAAATGTCCAGCATGTCTGGGGCTGTGAGTGAGAGGATGCCAGCAGACAGCACACAGGGGCAGGGGATTGAGAAATGCTGGGTCAGGAGCAGTGCTTGGAGACCCAGTGTGGGTTCTGTTTTCCTTCTCATTTCAACCTTTACCTAAAGTGTCCTTTACTGAATGATGAGCATATAGCATTTATTTATGGCTTGTTATATGATGCTACAAGGTGTAGTGGTGGCCACGTGCTGGTCCTGAGATAGAAGATGCAGACATGTTGGTGCAGCACAGGATGAGGACAGGCCATGGTCATGGAGACACGATGGACAAGAAGGAGGGCAGTTTGGTGAGGGGAAAAAGTAGGGGACAAACTCTGAGGTGCAGACTGTGGTGAGGTAAAGTGGCAGGGGGAGGCTTCAGGACAACCATCCCAGTGGTTTGGGAGCAGGTTGAAAGTGGTAGGGTACAGGTCACCCAGGGGGCAGATCTGAGCTGCCAGCACACTGCTGCAAAGGGGCAAATCATCCCATGGAGCTGCAGCTGAGAACAAGGCCTGGCCTGCAGGGAGTTCAGGACAAATGCTTTTGTGCTGAAGGTGATTAATGCCTTTAATGAACTTCCAAAGGAAGTGATAGAAAGCCAAACTGTGTTGTGTATGGCTGCAGGGCAGTTGCTGTTGCAAGCAAGGGCGGTAGGCGAGCTGCTGCTCATCCTGCCTGTGCAGCGATGCCGTTTTCAGTTCACTGTCCCAGAAACACAGCCAGGCACAGCAGCTGTCCCCAGTCCGTCCTGAGCGAAGGCAGAGCTGAGTGCATTTCATGGATTTAATCAGAGTTAATTTATTCTTGTGGCCTGTCCTAGTTCTGGGGTCTTGTCTGCTTGGATGGTTGTGGCTGTGCCAACCAAACCCTGCTGTCTTCAGCTCTGAGCTGTGGGGATGGCAATCTGGGTGTCTTCAGTGCAAAAATGCTGGAAGAACTGTCTCTCAGCTTTTCTTTACCCTGCAAAGCACCGTGCAAAGCAGAACTTTACCAGCCTCTGTGGAGGGACAGAGGAAGAGAGGGGAAGAATGAACCCAAGCTGCTCCTGCCATGTTGCTGCTCACATGTCTTAGCAGCGTCCTTAAGCAGCAGGTCCCACGTCCTTAAAGCTTGAAGAAGGGAATTTGTCCCCTCTAAATTTTCTTTCTAAAGATTAGTTGCCCTCATCTAAGCTACTGAACAAGGCGACCTCTGTAATCAGCAGAGCCCTCCAGTGTATGATCCTTCTGAACAGTTTTAGACTCCCATCTTAGCAGAGGAGGATTTGCCCTCCAGAGGTGTGTGCTTATCTCCCTTGTCGATACGGGAAGCCAAGATTACAGGCTTGGCTCAGGCAGCTTACCCTGAGACCTTGAGAGGTAGGTGAGAGGAATCCAAACCCAAATGTCTGCAGCTGTATCCTGTTAAGTGCTCAGAACTCTGTGCAGGTAATGTATCAGTGGTACCAAACATTTTCCAGCAAGCAATCTATAAAGCACCGCATCACAAGCAAGCAGTTTGTGGTGGTGCTATTCTGATGTTTCGCTAAGAAGTGAAGAAAACATTTATTCATGGTATAAAAACTGCTCTTCTCAGGTTCCCTGTCCATATTCCAGTGCAGTACTGCAACAGTCCTTCAAGGGCAGGGTTCTGCTGCTGTCTGGGACGTGCTCCCATCCTCAGAACCTCTTCAATTTCTCACTTTTCGTATGCTCGCTGCAGCACTGTTGCAATGCTCTAATGATTTTTTTTCTGTTTGCTTTTCTGTCTTGAAGCAGATCCTTTTCTCCCTTTTTGTCGGCGCTCTCCTAGCTGCCGTTGCCATTCCCTAGGAATAGGCTCAGGGGGGATCCTGGAGACAATATCATCAGGGGAAAAGTGCCTTCAGATGCTAACTGCAGCATTCTACATATAGCACCTGGGGATTTCACTGAGCAATCCCCACTGTTGCTAGTGGGAAAAGCACAGCTAAGCCCCTGCAGCACTTTGGCCAGGTGGGAACAAACAATCTTGTGAGCTTTCTTGGAGAAAAAAATAATGTTGAACATGAAAAAGAAAAAAAAAAGTGATTTCTGAAGTAGCCTATGTCAGCAGTTTTATTTAGCAACACTGTGAGCCAAGTTGGATGTAAACCTCTGGATTAATACAGACGGAATTCACAGGGATGCTTTGAATCACACCCTGCTCTGGTTCTGGCCAGCTGACAGCAATCCCAGATGAGTTTGATAGCAATGTGAGTTTGGGAGTCCTGATTCAAACTTATCTCCAGAGGAAAAGTAAAAGTGTGAATCCAAACTAGTAAAGTGCATAGAGCAACACACACGCACACAAAGGGGAAAAAAATAACGTATATCCCCTTTATATCCCAGGGCAGCATGGTTGACATCTGGAGCAGTGTAGGGGTGACTGAGGGTGAAGGGAATTGGTGTCTGGATAGCTGAAGTGAGGCATCATCCCCTGGTGGGACTGCAGGAGCCTTTAGCAAGGATGTGCTCAGCGCTGTCTGCATGATCCGAGCTGTGCGGGTGTGCTGCTGCGGGCATTTGTAGGGGTGGTTCGTGTCCAGACCTGCAAGAGGTGCTACAGAGGTGTAGTTTGTGGGGGTGAGGCTTGCCGTGTTTTTCTTGGCTATCTTTGCCTGCAGTCAATGCAGGGAGTCGTTCACATTCGACAACAGCAAATTTGCATTTTAAAAAGGCTCCATCAAAAGGAAATCGCGCTTGACAGTCTCTCTTTAGCCACGGGAGAGCAGCAGGCAGACAGGCTCATAGGCTGCCTCCTCTCCCTTGCTGTCTGCGCGTTCTTTGGTTTTGGCATTGCAAAAATGTGCAGCAGCTGTAAGCCCTTTGGATCGCAAATGGATCTGGGAGTCTGCTACCTCTGTTAACAACTCATTTATTATCACGGAGCAGACAGTTTCCTCTGAGCCAGTGCAATCTATCATTTCTTAAAGATGCTGTGTGAGAGTGGAAGAATTGGCTGGCACCTGAAGGCCGGTAATGAACCCACCTTTGGAAGGAAATCTCCTTCCTCGCTGGGTTTTCTTCTTCTCAGGTTCAGTGGGATCAGTCTTTGGTTACCACTGCCCAAGGCTGGCAGGGGGCGGGGTGTGCTCCTGATGCCCTCTTTCCTCTGCAAAGCTTGGGAGTATATCTGCTCCGGACATTTCTTAAGGGAAATGAGTGCTCTTTGCTGCTCTGCATCCAAAGTACTGAAGAGGGAACAGGAAGATATTCCAGCTCCTGTGCACAAATCCCACAGCCAAACAGCTCTGCAAAATGGCACTTCCCCATCATTTCACCTGATGCACCCAACACCTGTGCAGATGTTGAGCTCTCCAAAACCAAACCTCTGAGAGTATTTGCTCTAGAGGCAGGTGATGAGAGCAAGTGTTAATTGTGCTTGTTGCATGAGTTAGGCTCACACCGGTGTTTTTGGCTGCCGTTACATCCTGGCTGCTTAAAATCCAGAGCTCCCAGTGTGCTCCAGGGGAATTTACTCTCAGAGTCAGCAGGGGAAGGGGGAGATGTGTTGGTGTGAGCAATGCGCTGAGCTTGGGATGTGGTGAAGGTGCACAGCAGCAGTGCAGCTGGTTTTGTGGGTTCTCATGGTTAGTTGACTGATGTGCTTCAGTCTGCCTTCCTGTAATTCGCCCTCATGAATTATTCCAAGAGAAAACAGCATTCCTCTTAATTTTGCTTTGTTTATTAATAATCTTACTGGTGAAGAGAAATACATGCGCTTGGTTCTGCACTGTCAGTTTCTGGGATTGCAGATCAAACCTTTCCTACTGAAGCTGCACTTCTTCCGAAGATCTGTTAGGTCCTGTAAAACCTGTTAGATTTTATACTCTGTGATCCCAGCACTTCTGTCTTTCTTTCCTTGGGACTTTAGACAGCAACACTGCCTTCAACCCCAAATTTTGCTGCTTCTCTCGCAGTAGGATTTTCCTCATGGTTGTACTATTTCTCTATCTGCATGCAACTGTTGCAATCCCAAAATGTAAGACAGCACGACCTTGTCTCATCTGGTTTCTGCCTTCATTTATTGCATCTCCCTATTGTTAGGAGTTGTGCAAAGCAGCATTTCATCCTTATATTTGTGTGCTGAAGATTTGGGATGTTGATCGTTGGCTTAGGACTGTAAAATCACTAGAATTAACATCTTTAAGAGCACTTAAATGCATACTGATTTCTTGGTCTCACACTCTGTTTTCTGGTTCTCTAGAGAAATCTCCTGCCAAGATCAAATGACTGAGAAGTCACTTTCTGGAGCTCTAACAGTTTCTTTGCGGCACCTTTTTCCTCAAGAAATGACAGGAAAAGCTTGTGCAAGGGGGTATGCTAAGACATCAGTGGTAAAATTGGGGGAAACAAAAGTGTTGGAAAATATGTCTTAAGGGAAAAAAATAAAAGAGAATTGTGTTTTAGGCAAGTTGTAGAATCAGGGACAAATGATAAATGGGAGCTGAAGGCTTGTTGCAAGTGCATTAGCAGCAGCCTCTAATGTGTTCTTTAAATCAACATTTGTTGCTGTTTGGCCCTATCCACAGCTGTTAAGGCATGCAGTGAAATGCCTCCTCTGATGGTGCTCCCGATCGCTCTAACCACGGAGCTGTCCGATTAGTGCAGGCACCAGAGTGGGTACGGCCGAAGTCTGAGTCCTTAAACAGCAGCACTTGATGTGTTGGGCTGCATAGGCTTTTCTGCAAGGAATGAAAGATTAATCACTTTCCTGATGCCCTGAAATAAATGGAGACTTTGACTTCAAGCCCCGGGTGACCTACTTGTGCCTTTGAGACTTTGTCCGTGTCAACAACTTTCTTTTCTCTTGGGAGAGGTTGCATCCTAAGGACTGTTTGATGCTCTCTCATCCTTGCGGCTTGTTTGTTTGTTTTTAATTTTTCGTACACAGGAAGGGTGTGGAAAGAGCTGGCACTGATAAAGCACCAGTAAAGCTATGTTGTTAATTTCTGAAGCTCCTCCATTTATCTGTAAAGGCTGGGTGCTCAGAAAGGCAGATGTGACTGCTGGGTTGATAAATCAGTGGTGAAAAGTGAGTGATCACTTACCCATAGGACAGCATGGGGCTTTACATTTTGGAACTGTCCCATGTTAGCCTCATCTTTCTGCTTAGGCTCATGTTTGCAGTGTTTATCCTTCAGAATGGACCCGACCCCAGCTGGGAGGGCCTGTAGACCTCCAGGATGCAGGGACAGCCATCTGGCTGGTACCTACACTCTCCCATATCATAGTGCATTGAGCAGTAGGGGATGACATCCGGGAGGTGATGGCAGAACTACGCTGCTTCTTGTGGGAGCACCAGGAAGCATAGGGTTAAGGCCACGCAAGTGATTGTGTGGGTGAACAGAGACTACCTCGGTATGCAGGGTGCTCAGAACAGTTTCTCCCAGGCAGGCATTGCCTCAGAGCAGCACAGCAAAGCGAAAGTGCCAAGGGGCCGTCCTGAGTGGCCACAGCACGTATTACCAACCATCTGTTCTTACGGCACTGTTAATGACAGCCAGAAAATATCCTTTCCATCGGCAGCATAGACTCATTCATCCCTGCTCCCCAAGTGACAGGAGCATGATTCACCTGCTCGTCTCTGCCTTCGCCTTCCTCCTGAGACGGGGTGCTGGGATTGGGCCCATATGGCTGCTTTGTGCCATGCTGCCTTGCCAGAGCTGGGCCAAGCATAAGGCTGGGGATGAATGCTGACATGAATAAGCCACTCTGGAAGAGGAGAGATTGAACCAACTCCTCCACTCCCCCGCTGCCCACAGGGAAGTGTTTAATCTCCTGCGGGGAAGAAACTCAGAGGTGCATCTAAAATACTAACCCTGCAAGGAGGAGAACAGCTTCTCTTGATTTCATTTTTGCATATCAACAGGCATCCTCATGGCGGGTGAAGATTTTCTCTTCAGCTCTGCCAGTGTGCCTTTAGTTTCCCTTTGTGGACTTCAAGGTCTGAAGAAATATTGTAAAAACTCTCAGTTGAGCAAAGCCCTTGTTTTGCTGACAAACTTCCATAGGAAATAAAAAGATTACAAGGGTGTCGGTCCACTTCTTTGAGCCAAGCTTAACACCCTAATAGAATTAGGTCTTTACTGAACCGTTGAATGAATATCTTGTTCCCTCTGCATGTCTTGCAGGCTTTCTTTCTGCTTCCATGTAAGGAAGAGTTTGGGGGCACTTCCCTCCCATCATTACCCAAAGTGCCTGAACTGAGTGCAGCTGGAACCCCCACCAGGCTTTCAAGGAGTGTGTCCATGAACCATGCTTAAGCTAATCAGAGACAAGGACACTGCCATTAAAGCAACTGATAAGTATTCCTTTTAGATTGAGTCTCCAAAAGCAGGACCCTCCATAGCTTAAAGTCTAGATGTAGTCCAGTACAAGTTTCCCAGTGGAGATTAAGCAGATTTGCTGGAGACATGGCAAATGAGGAGAAATGTATGTTTTATTTTATTTTGGCTTGCTGTGACTTAGTAGCAGTGATTATGGCAAGGCCTGGAGTTTTCCAGTCTGAGCTTGGCAGGGAAAAAGAGAAAGCGTCTAACTACTGCAAGAATTACAATTATTGCTAAGCATTTTCATGGCACTATCAGTGTATGCAGAGATTTGCAGAAGAAGAAATTATCATAACTTCAAACCTATTACTTCTTCACAGGAGTTCTGTTCTGCTTTCTGGTTGGGCAATCTTTTCTGGCTGTCACTGAGACTGCACACTTCCCCCCCCCCAACATTCTGCTGCGTTTTGCCAGCACTTGCTGAGTCTGTGCCTTTTGTTCCAGCAGAAGACCTGGGAGCCCATATGACAGTTGCAGCTCCATGCCGGCCCACATCCCAGAATGGCTCCTTTCTGAGTTACAGTCACTACCAGCATGCTGTGGGGACAGCCAGATGCACCAAGAAACACAATGTGCCTGTTAAGTTAGCCTCATCATTTCTATATGGGAAAGCAGACACTCAATACTTACAATACTTTTTGGTTTCTAGTGGTATTAGATGTTGCTGTGTGGAGGGCGCTGGCCTTGTTTAAATACCCAAAATATTTATTGAGGACATGTTTCCTCTCTATTCTCTCATGATAGGATGCCCCAAATCCAGTGACACTAATTAGCTACTTAAACTTTTTTTATTTTTTTCCTCCCTCCCAGCTATGGACAAATCTCTCTGGATTTAGCAGCACAGCAAAGATTTAACAGAAAGTTTAAATGGGAAAAGCATATGAGAGGAGAAATTGTAGGATAAGATTCTGTGCCTGTTAACTGATGGCATTTATAAATTATAGCTGAGAGATGTCATATCTGTGGGAATGGAAAACAGCTTAGTGGATTATAAAAATACCCTCTATAAACCATTTTAATGCCTAATTTTTTTAAATCTCTTATGGTAGGTGTCATAAAAATGAATTCTAGCAGAAAGGAAAAAAATTTTCCTTCGGTAAACTGGCTGGATGATGATTAGAGGCTGTCAAGGAGAACGAACTCTTGATTAAGCTGAGGTGCTGAAGTATGGGTGAATGCAGCAGGATCTCATTTCCAGGGAGGTGAATTCGTCTGTGGGTGAAGCAGATGCAAACACTTCAGTTGCCTGCTGGCCAGTGTTTGCCCACATGTGGTGAGGCAGTAAGGGCAACGTGGCACTGGCACAGGTTGCCTGGAGAGGTGGTGGAAGCCCCATCCTTGGAGGCATTCAAGGTCAGGCTGGATGGGGCTCTGAGCACTGATGGAGCTGTTAGGCGTCCCTGTTCATTGCAGGGGGGTTTGACCAGATGACCTTTAAGGGTCTCTTCCAATTCAAACTATTCTATGATTCTGTGTGTCATTTCAGAGAGGCTGCTACTCCAGATTTCCTTGCTCACCTCTCTGGCCCTTGGGTGCTTTCTTTCCTCTCTCGTGTACCATTTTTAAAAGCACAGCCAATGCTCAATTCTGGGTTAGGATATTTAAGGATGCAGCCGTTTTGCAGTACATTTCCAAGCTGCTTGCATAGGAAAGGGTAACCTACCTCTCCCTGTCCTTTCAGACCTGATTCCTGGGATGCATTCAAAGCACCTATTCTCTCAACACCTTTTGAAGGCTTTGTGTCAGTTCTCCCCACAGATCCTTGCACTGGAGGCCTCTTTTGTGTCTGCACTTATTATTATTTTTTTTTTCCAGCAGAGGAAATCTGCATGTGGGATAGAAATAGTATTAACTTTCCCTATGAGAGCTAACAGCAGAAATGCATTTGCAATGTGTCATTGGGTCTCTGTCAGCCCATTTCCATGGGGAAGCAAGATTTAGTGTATGGACTCCAGCTGAGCACCTTATAACATCAGTGCAGGAAAAGCAATTTAGCAAATGAAGCTGCATTATATAGGATGTCAAGCAGCCTACTTCTGGGTCCTGTTCTCTGCAAGGGACTTCATAGTGACATAAGCTGAAGGCATGATTAACAGCCTTGAAATTGAAAGCACAAGAAAAAAACCTCATGCAAAATAATCCAAAAGCAGCCTGCCCTCAAGTTCCCCGAGCAGCAGTAGGGTTGGGTGTGTTTTCTGTCACGGAGATGAACTGTCCTGCCTATAGACTTTTTTATTTCTCTTGTATAAATCAACTAAGAGCTGACTATAAAATGAATTGGAGGGGAGGGGAGGAAAGGATTTACTTGGCCCCTTACCTTCTTTTCCCATTGCCTTCTTCCTGTAGATGGCACAAGTGTGAGTCTTTTTGTCTGTTCACCTTGCACTGAAGAATGTAGAGGGAAAGACTTCTTAAAGACGCGTGTTTTGTGCATAGGTTTTAGTAGGGAAAATGAAAAGGAAGGAAGGATGGACAAGGTCTTCTGATTATGAAACGTTCTTATTTAAAACCTTGGCTTTTATGCAGAGACAGTGCTGAAGCAGTGGCTTCTGTGATTTTTATTGTCTCACAATATTTGATGTTTTGGCTAGCAACCTACTTCTGTACTCAGGTTATGTTCTGAGAGATTCTAGTTTTGAGAAAAGAGTTTCCAGCCCAGCTCCCTTGAAATCATCAGCACGTTGTACCCTAAACCTTTAAAAACCAAACTGCATATGCGTAGATAATGCAGTTTGTTAGCACTGTTAACCCCATCACTTGTGTATTAAAAATAAGAACCATTCAAATTGTCAGGTAGCATTGCTTTGCCCATGGATACCTCAGCAGAGCATCTCACAATGGAGGTGAATCAGCTGCTGATTAGGTTTTCCACAACTGCTTTTGGCTTGTCATCACTGAGTAATAGTGATAAACACCCACGGTCCCTTTACTTCCAAACTAATACACCCGACACCAACTCCTGCGCGTACTCTCTACTCACTGCCACATGTTCATCAGTGGCAAGTCCTTGCAGTGGGTTGTAAATTCTTCTTTGCATATACCATTAGGTGCCTACCACGTCCAGTGAGAATTCCTTTAGTAGCTGCTTACTGGGAAGGGCTCCAAAATTTTTGCTCTGGGCTGTTTTGGAGGACTGGGAAAAGACAACAGAGCTACACTGGCTGGGGCGGTGTTTTTGGTGTCATTTTTTCTTCATCTTGGTGCGTAGTATTATCATGAGAGGAGTGGTATGAGGTTCCAAGTGGCTCAGTAAATGCAGATATGCATATTATACATATCATACATTAGCACACAGAGGTGCTGCTAGAGGTTCTCCTGAGTGAGGAATAGACACAGGCAGAGAGATGGTTCTTTGGGAGATTTCAGCCAAATGGCATTGGATGCAATTTTCCTTTACAGTGTTGAATCTTGCCCTCACTCTTTGTGTGCAATCATAAGCAAGGATTATTGCTGTTACTGTTCAAACTTGTTCCACATGGAAATAAAGCTGGAGCATATTAAATAGTAGAACCTTACATGGTAATGGCGGAGAAGCTGGTTCCTTGTGTTTTTCAGACATTATGTTTAAATCTTGGTAGAAAAGCTCTCCCACAGGACAGTTCATCCTGTGAAATTCCAAGGGAATTGGAAAGCCATATGAATAGCCCATCTGTTAATTAGGTGGCAGCTGGCTCACCGTATTCCTTGCTTGTAAGGGAAACTTTTTTGGTGAAAGATGGAAAAAATCTCACCTAGATGAGTGAGCAGATTTTGCAGGTGTGAGTGCAAAAGTCTCTCTCTCCCAGATAAACTAGAACAAAACAGAACACCGACAGGTGCTTTGCTGAAGCTCTTTTGAAAGCATCATTGCACCCTGCTCCCTGGGGGAAAGCAGGTAGACAAGGTCTGTATGAAAGTTTGCCTTGAGTTCACTTGTATAAGCTGGAAAGCTGGCTGTGGTAGGGATGCTGTTAGTTATTGATGTCCCAGCTGGTGTGTTACTTGCAGTCTACTGGGGGAAGGGAAAACCTTGCGAGTTTCTATGATGTCACGAGTACAGCAAGCTCAATGGCACAAGTCTGTATGTGTATTTGTCCTAGAGATGTCCAATCTCAGTTAATGTACTTTAATCCTGTTCAGCATTGTGTGCTGCCAATCAGGTGCTGGCTGACTTCTGCAAATTCTGATGCAGTTCAGAATGATCTTGCAGTACTGACTCACAAAGGGAGAAAAGCAGGTAGCCAAAGGTCCTCCTTGTTGAGGCTTTCAGTGTAATGGCCTTTCATTTGATCAATGCTTCAGTCCAACGTTACTTGGACTGCCCTCTGTCTGTCTCCCGCTTAGAAATGTGTTCTCCACAAGAGCTCCAGCAGAAGTAATGTCTGCTGGAGTCTGAAGACAGCCTGAAGGGAAAAAAACCTCTCAAAAGCATGATCCATATCCTATTCCTCCTTCTCCCCACACACTCATCACTGTATCTTCTCCCTGTGGAGCAACGTTGAAGCTGAAGATATTGCTTTAAATGTCAGTCATTTAACTACTAGTTATTTTAGCAAATAAGAGTGGGGCTGTCTCCTTAGGGTTGATTGAAAAAAGTCTTGAAAGAGGTAAAAAAAAAAAAGAAAAAAGAATAAGAGAAAAGGAGAGACAGAGAAAAGGACAGAAAGGACAAAGGGAAGCATTAGGCCAGGATCTGAGTCAGAGGAAGGTGTTCTGGGGACATGCATAGGCTGTTTCCCACTGAGTTCAGACAACAACGATGAGTCCTTTGTAATGTTAACTCAGTGAACGTCAAGGCTGTCTTCTGCTTTGGGTCTGGTCTTGCATTCTCAATCTGATACCAGCCCACTTGTCTGGGAGGAGGCAGCTGGTTAAGAAGACCCATTCCCCCCAGATGAGGGATTCTCCTGTGCTTGGGAGGTGCTTGATTTAGCAATTCACTTTGGCGAAGACTTGAGGGCAGAAAAAACAGTTCTCAAGTCAGAACAGCGGTGCTGATGCTACTGGAGAACACCATAGAGCACAGAATCCCCCCCAAAAATCTTGTTCTCATACAGAATTCATTAGAATGTTTCTTTGAAAATGGGAATTGAATCTGGATATCTTCAGTTACGTCAGCTGATAGTGAGACCCAGAGCTTTGAATGGCACTGTTCCAAGTAAGCAAGAACAGAACTGGTCCTCTGCCTAGGGATCCCAGACCTGACCACAGGCAATCAACATGAGTGCAGTGTTTTTGGGGGGGTAAATTAGAAAAATCTGTGGAAAATAACTAGATAATTTTCAAGATATTTTGTCATGTTTTAGAAGGTACACAAAAATCATAACTAGAAAATAGGGTAAATATTTGTGTTTTATGTGTACATTTAGCATAAGAAGTTATTTCTTGTTAATGTTATGTCTTAAGGATGAAAGAAGGCAGTGAAAATGTATTTGTATGAAGAATCTATGTAGCATTATTAAAAAAAAAAAATGCTTGTCAGTGAAGCGTAGCAGCCCATTAAAAGCCTGATCATTTAAACTGAGTGTAAAAGGAGGAGACCAAACCTTTCATAGAGGCTGAAGGGTCTGGGAAAAAAGAGAGGAAGAAAACTCACAACTTTGTGCGGTTCAAAAGCTGTTCAGTGTAGATGAGAGCAAACTATAGCAACAATCAGATAAGAAGGCAAGTCATGCTGTTGTCCATCAGGGTTTGGTCTTTCAATGTGTTCTTCTAATATCTTTAAAACACTAATTAGTTTCTCCCAGAAAGAATGAAAGAGCTTGTTTACATACTGCTTAAAGATTTAAAAAGAGGCTCAAGTTTGCTCTAAGATTTGCATTTTATTCTGAATACTGTGTATGTGTGCATAAATAACAGATCTAATATAGCTGATTCTGAAATAATCCTTACTCCTCCATCCAATTGTGTCCATCACATTTGAACATACAAAGCATACCTGTAGAGAAATACCAAAATCTCATTCTGTATAACATGAGTGCCAAGTTATAAAAAGTCTTTTTTGCTGTTTTTGCTAATACAGAATTACTACACTGGGCCTAACCAAATACTGAGGTAGTCATTACATTGTCTTTAAGAACTGTGTGTAGCAGATGTTTAAGGGAAGTGTACAAATGACACTTACCTCATTTGGTGCTATCTGGAGTGTAAGGGTTCCCTCTGTTTGGAGTGTGCATCTGGATTATCGTGGTTAACAGCTAGCGGTGGAGCTACCCCTTGAACATTTGTATTGTCTTTTGGGATTCATTTGTCCTGAAAATCAAACTGGCATAGTTGGATATATTGCTGTACCAGATGGAAAAATACCTCTTCTGTCTTAAGCCTACTGCCTGACCACTTCAGTGTGTTCCCCTAATTTTTTCCTGGGAGAAATAAGGTACACTGGTGTCTTATTCACCTTTTCCCAACCATTCCTCTTATTATGGATGTCTGTAAAACCCCTGGAAGTCATTTCCTCTTCAAGCTCCACAGTCCTACTCTACTTATTGTCTGTGTACCTCAAGCCATCCATGACCCAAAATGTTATTTTAACCTTTTTGATGCCTTTGCACATTCTACAACATACTCTGAGATGTGGCCAAGGCTTTCATCTGACCTTTTGGCCTTTCGTGGGTTGTAAACTCTCCTTACAGCTCTCAGGGCTTGCTGGCTGCTACGAGTGGCTTGTGGTCCTTTGATGAGTGCACAATTTGTAGCTGCCGGATCTGTTCAAATGGGGATGTAAATGGAGACAGATGCTTCTCGTGGCACCTGTAATGGATTGTTTCAGCCATTAGATCTGGAGAAAACATTTTTCCAAGGCTCCAGCTCTCCAGGGGCAGAACTGTTGCATTATTCATGGCCAGTGTAAACTCCTGTCTTATGATTACATCCAGTCATGCTCCCTTCCTCACTTCTCTTGTGCTTTCATATTTCTTGTTCCTTTGCAAGTCTAAAGGTGTGTCTCTTTGAAGTCTTCAAGGAGGAACTATTCTGTCATGACAAGAATGTGGAGCACCAACACACCAACGGTGTGTCTGATGAATGAGGATGGTGTTCCCTTTTCTGTGTACACGTTTCATGCCATCAGCAGTGGAGCTGATTTTACTTGGGCGTTAAAAGTGAAGTACCTCCACCCATAACTGCAAGCCAAAGAGAGCAATTTGGTAGATAGTTTAAATAACTTGTACCACAGTAGTTGTTGCTTCAAATTTTATACCACGGGTGTAATTTGGATAGCCCAGACCAACTTCATTCTGGATTTTACAAGAATGGGGACTACATAAACCTCCTCAGCCCATTGCATGTTCTAGTAAGCAATTGCTTTAGAAAATAGTTGGAATGGCAAATTATGCCCCTAATGGGAAGGCATTTCCCATGTCTTGGTTGTAATTTCCGTATATGTTTAAATGAATAGCATCAGCGCAGAACCAAAGACTTATATGGAAAATAAGTGTTTGGGAAATATCTGGTGAATAAAAACAAGAGTAATATGGAGCATTTGACCTTGCAAATATTTAAGCACCAAATTTTGTTCATATCTCTGGTCCGTCCATTTCAGTACTGGGGCTGTGGGACATTGGTAAAGGCCATTAGTTTTCTGTGGTAGCATCCCAAACCTTCCTTCTGATCTTTCCTCAGCCCTGACTCTGCTTTCACAGTGAGATAAATTCAAACATCACTGCAGACAAAAAAGCACTCTTACAGGAAGGAGAAGGGATCAAGAAGTAATTTTCCATCTTCTATTGCAATTCTTACTCTGACATTTCCAGAAACATATGGCCCGTGTACTGCGAACGCTGTGCTAGGATGTGCTGTCCCTCTGCCTTGCTTCCCAGAACGCTCAGTCCCCCCCACACACATGCTGCCACCGATGTGCAATGATGCCTGGCACTGTGCTTCAGCCTGCTGGCAGCAGGGCACGTCTGTGGGACCATCCCATCCTCCCCGTGTCCCTCTGTGCTTCACTCCCCATTGCTTCAGGAGCAGGAGCTCGTGGATGCTCCAACCCTATGTGGCTTAAGCTGGCTGCCACAGGGGAAGTAAATGAGGTAGGAAGTCCAAGTGTAAGCTCTGCACACTGCTATCTGAAGAGCTGCAGTTTTGGTGTTGTGGCAGCCCTCTAGTCTGCACAGGGTTAAGCTCTGCATTGGTCTGAGCAGGCAGAGATGCAGATTCTACATTCTGCTGGTGACAGAGGAGAGGATGAAAGCAGCCGCAGATCCTGCAGCAGGAGCCCTGTTGCTAAGGAGAGCTTTGTGCAAGACTGGAGTTCTGCAAAGTGAACACAAATATCTGGGGTTTCTCCATGAATGGCTCCGTCTGCCTAGAGTTTCCAAAGCTTTTGTCTCTTCCAAAATGAAAGAGATTGCAGGGAAAGACCTGTATGCCAGTAGTGACATCAGGGCCTGCGTGGCTCTGCTTAAGCAGAGAGCGCTTTGGAGAAACCTCTGCTGTGGTGCTGTCCATGTGGGGTTGTCTGCTGGCACCGTGATGCTCTCAGCAAGGATTGCAACTGAAGCCAAAGATTTATTTTTGCTCTGCACTAGACAGGACTGTGCTGCCAAGCAGACAGCTCCTGACCTCCCAGCAGGTATCCCAGGAGAGTGGTTTGCAAACACAGCAGTGACCGGAGGATACTGTTTGCTGTGACACTGTTTCCTCGAAATTCCCCTCCCAGTTCCCAGCAGTACTTCCAGGAACAATCTCTCCATCTCTCTCACGCAATACCAGAAAAGCCCATTTTATTTCTTGATCCCTGAAGATCAGATGGGAGCATCCAACCTCACTATGCAGCTCTGTTAATGAAACTGCCAAGTGCAATTAATCTACAGCAATATCTTCTGTGATATTTAGAAAAAGATATCATCGCACTGCTCAGCTCTTTCTGCATCTTCCCACACGTTGACCTTTGCAGGGCACCACTGTCAGGGTTAAAACAGCATCCTACCTCTCATCTAAAAGAAAACCATGTGACTGTTAGGCAGTCAGGTTCCCACACTGAGATGAGCTTTGAAATTCAGTCTTGGTGCCCTGGACATCCAAGAATGACTTCCGTAGGTGATGGGAGCTGGTGCTGGATATTCAGAGCTCTGCCCAGCACTCTGGTTTAGGGGTGGACTGAACGTGATAGTGGTGAATGGAGAGCTGACAGGCAGGCTGGGGGGATGGCTGCTGGTGATGCTTAGGGCAGAGGTGAGCCAGTTCTGAGGATAACTGGTATCCAAGGTACCTCCTCTCTTGAATCTTTTTTTTTTTTTTTTTTTTTTTTTGTGAAAGGGCTGTTTTGTACAACATCAGCAGAAACCTACTGGATTTTTGCTCAGGGAGAAAAGGGACTTGACTTGGCAGTTATGGGGATCATTAAGGCCTGCATTGCAAGGGCATCTTCCAGGCAAACTGATTTCTTTCACAGGACCACATTACAGTTCAGTGGTTATGTAAATATCCATGTTTTCTTTTCAAGACAGCAAATAATAGCCCCTGGGGGTTCTGTGCAGCTGTATAACTTCTGCGGACTCTCATAGTCCTTTGGAGACTCTTTTTTTCCCCCTGCTCACCTGATTCACTTCTTTTAAATGATATTTACAGTATTTAATAACTAACTTTAAATTGCCTTGATAAAACGCTGTGTTCCTACACATGGCTAAACTGAGTCTCTTTGTTAGTCTGTGTGACTTATCCTCTTCCTACAGTCAATGCAGGTTGTGTGCTTCAGTGCCCAATGTATTCTGTTTTCTGAAATTCCTGAAGGGTTTTTCCTTGCCTACTGAGTTTCATTTCTCTAGGCCAGGTGCTGTCAAAAACTGAAATCTGCTACCCCTTTCATCCTCTCTATGGAAAAAAAATAAATAAATTGTAGAGAAATTCACCCAGCAGGTGCAGGCAAAACATGGATGATAACCTTTCCATCTCACTATGCATCCAGATGTGCATGTGGTTAATTCACAACACCATGATAACTCACGTTCTGACAGTGCAGTCAGGAATGCTGGAAGCCATCAGTAGCTCACTGCTGAGCCAGGACTCAGGCAATGGGATGAGTTCATGGGGATGGATGTGGTTGAGGAGCCTTTTGTGGCCACTGCAACTCTTGTCTATGCTGCCTGAAAGCATTTAGTTAATAACTATCAGGCTTTCAAAACCATAAGCTTGTTTTACAAGTCATGCATATTTAACGCTATATTGAATTGAAGCTCTTTTTTTATTAATCTCCATTTTCTTTAGTACTGGAAACCTGTGTTTTTAGATAAGGTTTTTTTGTTTTTGTTTTTTTTTAACTTTTAAAGTTGAAGGTGTATATCTTACCGAAAAAGCAAAAAATGATCGTGTGACTCAAAAATCAAATAATTCCAGGACCTGGATCTCACTTACTGGGTCTCTTTGTGGATCTCACTCACCTTTGCAAGCCCTGTGCTAAGAACTACCAGAGCCAGGAGAATTGTCTGCCTCCCTGATTCAGTAGTGAAACCCCATGCATTAATTTTCAGAGAGAAAAATCCCCAAGTAACACTGCAGGTGGTTTATGTAAATCTTTTTCCCTCAGTTCTTGCTGCTGTGAATTTGGACCAATGCTTATAAGGCAAATGGAGAGTCTAAATCACTGGAGATGCTCTGTGTCTGTGCAAACACTTTTATGGCCATTTTATCTCCTGCGGTTGCTGTGACTCCACTTTAGGCACAAATCCCACTTAGACAACAGCTGATGGGTGCTGAATCATGTAAATGAAATAGCATCCTGTAAGATCCCAGACACCATTTGGGGACCTCTGTTTTGAAGTGGGCTGCGAAATTACTGTGCTCGTACACACAGACAGTGACTGCAGCCTCCTATCAACTGTGTTTCTCTTTCTTGCTGCCAAGTTGCTCTCCTTTTCATTAATATTTCATCCTGTTGATGCAACTTGTCCACTTATTTTCCCAGTTGTTTGCAGTGCGGATTTCCCAAATTGTTTCCTCGGGGCTCTTGCAAAATGAAGATCTCACATCTGAGGATCTCCTTGCAGCTCAATTATTGAAATTTCTTGCTGGAAAATGTATGCACTTTTAATTAAAAAAATATATATATACAGAAATGCCCAGTAAAATCAGCCGGGAGGTAGTTTGGGGAATACTGTATTAAGAAAAAAGATGAAAAACCACACAGACCTCAAGTGGATTAGCTGTTACAGCACGGTATGTCCAGAAACCTTTCCCCAGTAATGGATGAGGTTTGAACAGAGCTTTATCACCTTATAAAAATGTCAGAAGTTGAAAACACAGGAGATGTCATCTACCTACCCCTTCCCCTGTGAAGTGCCACCCTAACTTCAGCAGTGCTTTGGTGAGGGCTGGCAGCATCCTGGGTGAGCCAGATGTACGCGGGGAGCTGAGCAGGAGGCAGGTGCTTGGTTGTCCTTTTTGCACATAGCAGATTGCTTCCCTGTTCACACAACAGACTGGCAGTGCCTCCTACTCTCTCAGCTGTCACGTACGAGGCTGACAGGGCCCAGTTCAGTCCCAGTGACCCAGCTTGTGACCTCGTTTCTGTCCTTACAGAGACCACTGCAGGGAGGACACTCATGTGCAACTGCCCTATGAGTGTGGGGTTCTGAACACAGACGACAGCTCTGCAAGAGACATTGTCTGTAGTTTTCAAGAAAAGGGTAGATATGGCCTTAGGAACGTGGTTACTAAGTTGGTGGTGGGCTGATGGCTGGATTTGGTAATCTTAGTGGCCTTCTCCAGTCTTAATGATTCTACGAGCGTTGCCTTGTTTATTTATCCAGATGTGGTGTAGAGGAGACACAATTATGTTCTAGGAGCGAATGATGTACAAAGTGTCCCAGGGATGGCCCCATATACCCCAGTCCTGAGGGCCACTTAACCTCTCATGGTAGGTACAAAGGTGGCCACTATGCAGCTCACTAGCACTAGAATTTAATTAATTGAGAAGATACGTGAGGATTTACTTCCTTCTGCCACTGCCTGCTTGGAAGTAGAACTGATATGCTGAGTATTTTTAAGGGGAAGATTTTAATATGTTGTTGAAGAAAAGTTCATAAGAGGGTAGTAAAGGAACAGCAGCAGTAGTTTCTTCTCCTGTCCTCCTGGAGATCAGAGGAAATGAGAGACAAGAAACAGAAAGAAAAGCTGTGAATTGGAAAGTGAGGGCGGAGGACTTGAGAGACGGCACTGGTTGGTGGTTCCTTTTTTGTTTTCAAAGAGAAATTGTCCAAGACTGTCCAGACACGGTGCAAAGGGGGACGCTGTCCACAGCACCTCAGTTTTCCTCCCTGCCACATGTCCTGTCTTCGCAGTGTGAAATGTGGGATTTTGTACACACAGAAAACTGGCTGATCTCAGTCTTCAGTGAAACTCTCATGTTTTCTCTACCAACCTCTCCCTTGAAATGTAAATAAACAAGGTTGGAGACAGATAATGAGGCCCTAGGGTAGGAGACTGAAAATCCAACACCATGTTTCCTGTGGCTGAATTTCTGATGGGGAAAAATAAAAGCTAGATGAGGAATGATATAAAAAGAAATCAGGCCTGTAGTTCACCATGTAGGAAAGCTCAGAGCTGCTGTAGAGAAACAGTGGTATGCAAGCTAATGAATAAACACAAACAGTAGTGAACACTTCCTACAAAAGCTCCTTCCACTTCTTTTTTGAAAGCATTTTTCTTACTGGTGCTTGAACAAAGCCTGCTTGGAAGCTTTGTGCCCCAAACAGTAGTGAACTTGGTGACTGGTAGCCAGGAAAGTTCCCAGTGGTGATTGCGGAGTCTTTCTGAGCTAGATTGGACTAGGACTGCAGTTCTGGGGATGCATCTGCTGACTGGCAGCAGATCTGCAGTCACCATCTTTGAGTTAGAACTAACTCCCAGAGAAAAGGACCAAGAGGAACCCTTTTTACCTTGTGTTTTCCCCGTGAGGATTGATTCCTCAGCACTTGCTACCACCTCTCTCTAGAGCATCCCTTTCTATGAGGCATTGGATCAGTAGGACTAAAGATGGCTTTCCCATCCCACCTACAAGTCAGACTTGCAGGTGAAAAAGTTGTGCTTTAAGGTGTTTAAGAAAAGTTGTCCCTTCTCTCTAAGCAGTTGTGCATTTCTGTAGGAAGCTTTGCTGTTCCCTTGCTGAGCAGTCCTGCAGCGACCATCTCAAATCCTGCAAATGCCCTGATCAGAGGAGGCAGACATTCAATTTCCTTCAGTTTGCTGCTGTGCAATTAACTCCATGGAGCAGAGCTGCCTTGGGAGCAGGCAGGGAATCACTTTGCTATGGCATAGCCATGTCAGCTCAGGCTCAGCTCTGCCCTCCTTCTCCTTGGCACTCGTTCCAAGGTGCCGCAACTCTGCCTGACCCTATTAAGTTAGAAATGTTTTTAAGGCACCAAGCAGCTTATACACTATGGAAGTGATAGCTGCAATTCGGTGTGGTAATACAGAAGCTCCTGCTAGTTAGAAAGAATTCTGAAGCAATCCATGTTTTTCAAAAGGTAAACCTGCAGAAGCAGTTTCTGCATTTCAGAGAAGGTTATGTGTGAATCTGTAACGCTGTGGAATGGCGGTGAAGGGGCCGTATACGTAGCACTTACTACGGAAGATACTGCCCACCAGTCCTGAGTGTTCATACCCTATTTGTTCAAGTTTGAACAGCAAGAAGGCTGCTCATTTTCTTAATTTTTACTTAATTCAGAGGCTACTGGGAGGTAGCTGCCACCTGCACCTGTCCTCACAGTGGAGCAGGACTTTGGGTTTAGGGACAAGGCTCGGAGCCCTGTGTGCCCAGGTGCCACATAGAAAGAGCAGGCAGAAAGCATTGCACACCCAGCTAGGGACTTCTCAGTTTCCACTTAAGTTTAACATTAAGCATGTTTCTAGCTGCTTTGTTGGGCATGGTTAATACTGTGTCTGCATATGTGTGTGGGCAGAGGGCTGAATGGCAGTGATTTGCTGTGAAGCACATGGATAATTGCTCTGGCTTGGTTGAGGCTTTTTTAGAATTGTTTGTAAGGGCTTGAAGAGAAAAGAGAAAAGCCAGACGTGCAGAGGCAGTTTCTTGCAGACAGGACTGTGTGAGTGGGGCACCGTGGGCTCACTTTGGGCATCCTCCTCATGCATCCTCTGTTCCTTCCAGTTTCACACCAAAAATAGGCAGACAGTCTTCAGAGCAATGAAGCATGTCTTTGGCCTTTGCGTGGGAGGGGACCTAGCTGTGTTTGGGATGCAAGGCATTGCCTGTTGAGCCCATTTAGAGATCAAGGTTGTGTGATGCTGCTGTGGTGACAACTTATAAGCATCAAAACTCTCACTGAATTCAGAGCTGAAAAGAGCAGATGTGACTTTTCATACAGCCTTCTGGTTCCTTTTAAGAGAGCACTATAAATGAGATTATTAATTGTATCAACAAGGAGAATAACACCAGCTATTTTCCCTGGTGTTTCACGGCTTGCAGAGTTAGAACAAATCCTCTGTGCCAGCAATCTCCAGTGGATCTGAACACAAGCTTATACATGAGGAATTCTTGATGGTTCTTTCATCAGCTTTGGTACAGACTCAATATTGTGTGACATCCAAGAAGTCCCTTGAAGTTTATATTTAAGGAAGTGCTGTTCTGTACATCTGAAAGCAGACCAGTCTGGTCCAGGTAAAACACAGCCAAAGTCTCCTCTGTGCTCCCAGAATGAAAGGTGTTCATGAATGCAAAGTTTGTTATATGTCTACTGCGTAATGTAATGTGGACTCGTAACGTAGTAGACACTGAAGATATTCCAAGGACATAACATCTTATCTGTAGTAAATAAGTTCTGAAGCTCCTCACTGAATTAATCTGAGCCTCATCCTTCTGCCGATTTTGGTAGAGTTTGGGCCCTTGAAGGTATTTGCTGCCATCTTCCTATTTTATCTGCCAGACCCACCAGTCCCAGGCCCTTCTGTTAACCAACACAGCAGATGCACTTAGAGTTACGAAGCCCAGAGTAAGCAAATCTAAAGTGTTTAATCTATTATTAATCAGTCAGTTGCAGAAATGATAGGGCTCTGGGGGACCTCAGAAAGGCATCAATATTTATGGCCTCGTTAGCAAATGCCACATTTTTATTATTTTTTTAAAGAGACAACTGGATGATGAAGGATGTTTGTGTTTTGAATCATTCCATAAAGAGGCAATGTCATGTTTTAGGACAGGAGGATCCCGAACAAGGTGTTTAATATTTATCAAAATGTTGGGGCTTCCACCATACGCCTGTTCTTCTTTGTCTCTCATTGCAGCTTTCACCTTCTCTAGAAGCAATGACCCAAGCTGCATTCAGAGAGCCCTCGCCGTTCTCATCTGTCACCTAGGGAGTTTTTGAAAATGAAAAGATGAAATCTCTCTAGTTCCATTTGCCAAGATTAATTATGTATATTCCTTAAAAAAAGAAGGAAGAGATGAAGAATGATTTTAGTTCCAAAAGAACTCTATCCACTACAGGTGATTTTTCTGGATTAAGCAAGATGAAACAACTCATCCTGTAATGTTATCCTTTGTCCTTGATACACAACCTTTTCAACTTAATTAGCTTTTGATTTCATGTATTTATATTTATTGTTTTTAAGTACACTACAGTTTTAGTTCAGTTAATTTTTCTTCCCTTAGCCTTTTTATACCAGAACCCACTCCCTTTAGTTCTATTACAGTTTCTAAATGTCTGTAAAAAAATATCTTCCCTGGTATAGAAGAATAATCTCTCTCATCAAAAGATTACTTCAGTGCTCCCATTACTGAAGCAGCCCCTCTGCTGAACATTATTGTTCTCTCTTTGATGCAGGAGTTGAAGGAAGAGCAGAGACTGAAATCCAAATGGGAATGTGAGGATAAGCTGAAGAGTAGTACAGTGAAATAACATGGAGTCAGCAAAAGGGAGAAAGAAAAGAGGAAGAGAGGGGATATGCCATAGAAAAGAAACAGGCCAACCTGAAGCCAGTGTAGAGCTGCCTTTATGTTATTGATCTCATCACTCATGCCTTCTCACGTTTGCTGTCAGTTGACCTAGCTGCTGATTGTCCCTCCTTTTCACCCAGCACAGGCTTTTCTGAGTAGAAAAAGGGTATAGCACATATTAATTCATGCTGTAACGAATGAGCAAGCAGAAAATCCCCCTACTCGGGCCAGAGTCCAGTAGCACAAAGCTGGGAGGGGCCAAGAGAGGATCCCTGCCCATGCAGACTGACTGCACAAAGTCTTCTGGCGTATCCCAATTGTTTTACAGAACCTGGCAGCAATTCCAGAGCTCACTACACCAGGCTTTCCCCTTCTCTAATCTCTCCGTCCAGGGAGTTTGAAGCCTTGTTCTCCACATCCACACGAGACTGATTATCACCAAGGCTGGAGGATGGTTCATCGTGTTTTTATGTGCTGGGAAATGAGATATGGAATCCTTCACTCTTTTTGCTATGCCACATGTTCTGCTCATACCTCCTCCACCATGTGTCTGGCACTGTTTGAACCATTTGTAATCTCAGAGCTCTGCATCCATGGCTGCCATGGAAAAGGAAAGACTCAACTGTGGTTTACTTGGCTGAGCCTTTCGAGTTGTGTAGTATTTGTCCATTTCAGTGACTGCCAGATTGCTGGAAATAACTGCTGTGCTTACATTGAGCCAAGCAGGTCTGCACTGTACCTATAATACCGTGTGCTCCACACTTTGGAAACATCACCTGTGGCATTAATTACTTTTTTTTACTATTTGAGCTTAAAGTACTCAGGGCTTTCCCCAGTTTTCCTCCACCCGTGAATCTGATTTGGTCTGTTTGCTTCTACCCAGGAGTTTTGTGCTCTTTGCACCTGAGCCCAATGTACCAGCTCTCTCTCAACACTTCTTTCCCACTGCTGCACCCCAGTCCATTGCAGGTCATTACAGATTTCTGACTGCAAGCGTGTAGAAAACTTGTAGAAAAGTTCCCAATCAAAACAGGTTTTTGCCACTGAAGATTTTTCCCTCCTCAAGAACGTAGTAGCTTCAATAAATGTTTACTATCTCCTTGCCACTGCAAATCTGAAATAAAAGGTATATGTGGAGATTTCTATGTACGCTGACACTTTTTGCCAGTTTGCCACTACCTCCCACCTACCAGTTGGAGAAGAGAAAAAAAAAACAACAGCATGTGATGCCAATCTCCACCTATTTTCACATTGTACACACACAGGGAGGATAATGACATGCAGCAGCACTTGCAGTCCACTAAATATTCATTTCCCGGTGGTTTTTTGTATCTGTATTACAGATATGTAATTCCTATCAGACGTGTCAGGTGTTCAGTGTCTCTGGAGACAGCCCAACAGTGGAGGCGGGAGACTCTGAGAATGTAAATGTGTGCTGAGGAAATGTGAGAGTGTTTTCTGCATGCCCCAGTGATCAGAATAGATCCCTGGATGCTGCGCCCGCACTTCCTTCTCCGTTTCTGCTTCTCGTTTGCTGCAGTGGCATTGATGCTTCAGTTGTGCAGGAGAAGGCCTGGGCAGTCTTCTTGCAAATGAGTTGCAGGTGTGAGGTTAGTGCTGGGCACAAAGGGAAAGTTTCAGGTTTCTTCTCCTTATGCTGCAGATGGTGAAATAAAACCAAGGAACAGAGTGCTATTGCACTGTTCACGTTTTAGGATGGTGTGTTAGTGTAGGAGGGTGCGACTCGGAGCCTGAATTGCCCAGTGAGTGCAAGAAGGGGCATGTTGTGTGCTCTCACCAAAGTGATGCTCTACACCAAACCAGCACAGCTTCTGCTCCAGTGCTCCCTTCAGAGAGCAATCCCAGAGCTTCTTTCCTGTCGTAGTTACAAATCTTGCCATGCTTCACCTTCTGCATTTATTCATGGTGAGTTTATTGTTAGTTGTCCTCATGCCACTGTTGTCCTTTAGCATCAGTAGCTCTTCTCCAGTGTTTACCCCTCTGATGTTTTTATAGAGAGCAACCCTATCCCCTCTCAGCCTTTGTTTTCCTGCAGGAAGAGTGCCAGACCTTTTAAATTTCTCTTCTTGAGACAAACTCTCCATTTTCCAGGACAGATGCCTTAATATCCAAGGTTTTGCCCCCCTAAACCCCATGTACCTTGGTCTTTCTGGCTAAAAACACGCTGTTTCTACAGTGCTGAAGTCAGGCTTGCATATATGTGCCAAGCTTAGTGTAAAATACTCTCTTTGGGAAAAGGGATAATTGTATGTGTGTGAGACACACAGAGAGGTCCCCATGCCTATGGGATGCTGCATGCATGCTGAGGGACACTGTCAGCAGGATGCTGTGTGCGAGACTCTGAAAGGGATTACTCAGTGTGTGAGGGGGTGTTGTAAGGAGGATTTGGAGGTACGTGACACTGAGAAGGATTAGTCTCTGTGTGAAAAAGTGTGTGCCTGTATAAAAGGGGGAAGATAATAAGCGAGTGGCTGCATGTGGCACATGGAGAGAGATTAGCTCAGCGCATCTGCGAACAGGATGATAAGGAGTGCAGTGTGCGGCACTGTCACAAAGTGGGGTTTGAGCTAATGGAAGGATTTGTGCGTGCACGTGTGTGCATGCATCCAGGTGGAACGTGCTGAGAAGCATCTGGGAGGTGCGTAGCAGAGATCCAGGCTTTCCAGGTGACTGCTTCTGTGGGTGTGCATCATTGTACCGTGGCCTCAGCCATGCTAGATGCGAGCTAAGTGCATTCTAAGTGAGTTTTTCCAGGGAAACAAGATCTGGGAGTGGCCAGGCTTCATGTCCAGCTGAGTGAACCCTGGCAAAATGTCATTAACCCCATATTATACCCTGCTCTCCTCAGATTTATCCATGCTGCTCCACCTGGCTGCCAGCACAGTACCTCTTCCAGGTGTAAAGGAGCTGGCACCAGTCTTGGACCAGCTCCACAATCCAGGGCAGTGGAGGTGGGTTGGTGGCATCTCAATGCTTATTTTTTTAATGCTCTTACTTAACACTGGAACTTTTCTCCCTTATGCTCTCCCATGGGAAAACCAGGGTGTTATGTTAAAATCAGCAACTTCCTACATTTGATCAAACCTCACTTTTCATTCAGAGGGAAAAAAGTGTTGGAGATTTTCAGCTAACTTTATTGTTTGCAATATCTCTGAAATGGGTCTCTTTCTGTCGGCATTAGTTTCAACTCAGGGGTGCTAAAAGTACGGTAGGCTGGACTTTCTGTGGTCAGAATAGTTGGGTATCAAAATAGTTGGGGTACAGAGGGTAAGTTTTCTTCAAAAAATTGATCCTGTACTTGTCCAGCAGACCATTTGAATGTTTGCTTTCTGTTTAGTAATAAAAAAGTCTGGCCAGCTGTGCTGGAGCTTTCACTAATATAGACCCAGAGAAAGGCTCGGGATGGGAATGGATGACAAATATCATCTGGTTCTTTTATAAGGAAGAAGGCTAAAAGCCAAGTAGCTGTAGATTCCTTCTGGTGCAAGATGCTGTACAAATATTAGAATATCTCATAGCTAGAAACTAAGGTAGGAGACTTCCAACCAGAAATTAAGAGCATTTTAGAACAAAGAAATTTCCCATTCCCTTCCTCTTTCCCAGCACTCACATCTCCTGTTTTATTTTTTTATTTGCTTTGAATGATTTTCCAATCAAGATGTTAAGAGATGTTTCTTAAGGGTCTTTTATCACAAATTCCTTCTGGACTCATCTCTAAGGATGCTTGTGAGGAGGACCTTGATGACCTACACACAAGCAGACATGAAGCAAGTAAATTTTACAAGCAATTCATAGCAAACTGCATACACAAATCAGGTCCAGTATCCCTGCAGCCCCATTCAGCAAATATGTTGTATTCCCCAGATGGCAAAAGTAGACCATGTTTAAGCCCATTGTAATTCTGTTGTCCTCAATGTAGTTACCAGGGGGACTGTAATGTAGACAACTCTTCTACACTGAAATTTCTTAGCTGTCTTATTTTGCCCCTACATTGACTGTTGTTTCTAAGCAGACAGAAAGTGGATGATTTTGTCATTACTTCTTGCATTGGAGATTTAAGAATAAAGCTCACAGGATAGTGCCAGTGTGTTACAGCCACACACTGCTGCTCAGCTGTCAGGCTTGCAGAGTGCACATGCACAGAAGACTTCTGTCAACCAAACCTGCCCCTCAGTGCATCCCAATTCTTCCAGTGTAGACCTGTTCCAGAGGCAATGCCACCAAAGCATCCAACCTCAGAGTGCACTGATAAAATCTGTCACAGAAGTCAGTCTGTATAACTCACAGTGTGTGTGAATTAAGGCTTGATTTTCAAAGGTGGCACACACCATATGGCTTCCTTCTGTGTCCTGATCCCAAATCACCTTAGGATTGTCCCAACATTTCTTTAAAAGATGTGGAAGCCATTTAAGCACCTTTCAGAAATGCTGCTGAGGCTCTGCACTGACACCACTCTGCTGTCAGGACCAGCAGAGCGAGGGAATGATCACACCACATGCTTAGGAAATATGACTGCAGATGTTCACTGCCATGTTAAATATAGGCATCCCAAAATAATTTCTCTCACAGGGAAATTAATCTTTTCTCTAACAGGAGGGTCAGGAACTCGAAGTGAAGGATACATGCATTCAGCCTGCCACCCATTCGGTGCCACATTCAGCAGCTGTATAGGATTTTAGTACAGAAAGAAAAAAACACTCCAAAGGTGTAAATCACAGATTTTAAATTACACCCATCAATGTCCATGCCTAGAGACAGAGGGATCTGCCCCAGGAATGTTTCTTTTTGCTTTGGTCCTGTCAGACCAAGTCTTTTTGGGGGGTTTTGAGCCCTGGTGGCAGTAGTCTCTGTCTTTGAAACCTTCTCTTATAGACTCGTCGTTGCCCTTGGAAGCTTTTGGAATAAATGGTGCCTTAATTAGGTTAATTACATCTTTAGCTATCCATGTGCCCATTTCGCATATACTCTTAAGAGTGCATTACACAGTATACTTTCCCCAGTTTTCCTTTTGGGAAGCAAATCGAATACCCGATGTGCAAAGCTTTCCATGGCTGAGTTGTCTCATACAAGGTTTGTTAAATACAAGAACTGTTCCAATTCCTTGAAAATCTGGTGCTCTTGGTGTCTCTCTGCCCAGAGCCTGCCCAGCCCAATGTGGCCAGTGACTCAAAGTTGACAGACAAATGTATGTTATTGGAGACTTCATCCTACAATGTCACCAAATGCTTGTATAACATCTGAGGAATAGTGAAAAAGTCTCTGTGATGCTTGTGAAAAGTGGTACAAATGAGTATCCGTCAGATTCCTGCTGCTTTTCTGTCTAAATAATGCTTTACAGGCAAACTTTCTGCGGAGAGGCAGTGAGGTTTTCTCAGTAGCTGCCCAAATCATGTCGTACTCTTCAGTTTACACTGATTAACTGCATGAGACAGGAGCAGCATCTGTATGTGCAGTGTCACTGCTCCCAAATGACCTGAAGTTTATAACAATTTTCCTTACTGTGCTCTGGCTGGCTTCCCCACAATTTGCATTTATGCAAAATGTTTTACATGATCTTTCTTGCTCCCTGCAGCTCACTAGAGAGCCTCTTGCTTCAGGAGCTTAAAATCTCTCCCAGAATGGAAATCAGCAGAGGAGAAAAGGTGCTGTTTGTATATCATATCAGATGATCAGGTAGACATATCAGCAAGAGATTCGAAAGTTTTCTTAATGGTAGGGGTGCTCACCCATTCTTCTGCCCAAGTCTCATGTCCAATTTTTCCAAACTATTTTCTAAGTCCCATTGGCAGAATAGGATGTTGAGAATATCTGAGTTGCTCCTTGTATCTTCACTGGCCTTGATGTAGAAAAGCTGGCTTAGCATTGCTTTTTTACTAGCAGAAATCTTTGTGAACACACAGAATTGTGAGGTGGCTTGGGCTGGGAGGGACCTCAAAGATCATTTAGTACCAACCCCCATGCCACGATCAGGTTTGCCAACCACCAAATCAGGCTCTAGATCAGGTTGCCATGAGTGAATGTGTTTGCTCTACAAGTGGAACATCTAGTAGACACGCTTTTCCCAAAGCTTTTGTTTCTCAAGGATACACTGTGAGAATGCTTCATGCTTGAGAATTTGATGCTGCCTGTCATTAACATTAATGAAGAATGGTTGTCCAAGGATTTTTTAATCAAAAAGTGTGCATCCAAAGTACTTTTATGTGACGGGTGATATGTTCAGCAACTGCTTCCCCATCCTGGAGCTCTCTTCGGTTCTGTGACATTTATTTCTGCACTAGACCACCTCGATATGGGATCAAATGCAGGTCCAGGAGAAGGTTGTAGCTGTGGATGCCCCCTCTGACATTCTGGTGAAATGGCACAGAAGGGTTGTCAGGATTCCTCTAGCAGCCGGTGGGTTTCCCCCAGCTGCCCCATTTCATTTTGCTCTGCTCAGTGGGACAGATGCCCGCACCTCCCGCAGGAGGGGAGCTGCCCTCTGCAGCTGGTGGCAGTCCCAGTTTAACAAATATCCCCTCTCTGTAGAAGCTCCATCTGGGCAGGTTTGCTAGCTGCACTTCATATCATCTGTTTGTTCCACCACCCACAGGAAACTGTTGGCACAGAAGTTCCACCAGAGACCATAAAATCGCAAACCATAGGTCCAGCTCTCTCCATCTGTCGCAGTTCTGCATTTCTGCTCCCCAGACAACACAGTCTCCCACCAGGATTAAAAGATCCGAAGCTTGAACTTGTTTGTTTGGGATTTTTCAGAAAAGCTGGTGCTCGGAGGCACGGCAGAAATAAAAATCTGGTTGCTATTATCATTTATTGCCCTCGCAATGCAGACAGGATTAAAGCTGTTCTAATGGCAGGGAAGAAATTGTAATATTCCCCCTGACATTAAGTAGGCCTCAAGAAAGCTGCGAGCACAATGGAACGGAACGTTCGAGTGAAAAGGAAAAATAAAAACCCTACAACAAATGACTATAGCAAAGAACCACCAAGGGAGGCACTTCAACCCACAAAAGCCAGCACTCTCAGATGTCAAAGGATCTTGTCATTCTGCACCTAGCTCAGCCCTTGCTGGGGTGTTAAATAGGGTTTCAGAACCGTTTGTGCTTTGGCAGGCCTTAGCTGAGTGCATGTACCACTGGGTATACAAAAGGGTTATGCTCTGGAGTCTTAGCCCTTATCAGTGAGTGTAGCTCACAGGGTTTGTGCATTCGCTGCTCCTCATTGCAGAATGGCTCTGGTTATTGCAGAAAAGATGGCAGTTTTGGAGCAGCGTTAGCACATGTAGGTTTTGGAGCATATGCTCAGCAGATACCTGTAATGTGCCTTGAAAATTTATAGAAAATGTGTAGGTTATATATAACACATCAAGCAGCTGGTGGCTTAGGAACTGATTCCCCATTCAGGTCCCAGGGACGAGATGCTCTGTCAGGTTTGCCAGAGGGTGTGTTTGCTTTGAAGAATGCTTTGTCCTGAGTAAGCACAGAGTTCCTCCTTCTCTGCCAGGTCCAATGAGACCATTCCCATGGAGAAGTGAACCTGGCGGTGCTTTCTGCATGTGATGAGCCCTGTGCTTTTTATCTGCTGCCTTTTATTTTTAAATGAGCTGGGAGTCAAATGGTGTCAGAAAGGCCAACAGCAGCTCACTGAAGGAGAGAGGCAGTCTGGGTGCCCTCTATCAGCCTGCACAGCAAACCTCCCTCCTAGGCTGGGAGGTATTTTAAGGTAGAACACATGCAAGACATCACTACTGAAAAGATAAGTCAGGTTAGGGAAAATTCCTGTGTCTCTCCATTTAGGTCTCTCTTTATCCTCTGCTTTACCTTCTCTTCTTATCCAGCTGCATAGTTTATCTCCTCTCTGCTGGGAAGGTAATTCTCTACTCCAAGGAGGGTACTTGGTGGCTTTCTTTATTGTTATTTAACATGTATATATTGCAGTACCTCACAGAGGCCTCGCAGCATTGTTCCAAGCATCCTACAAACATGCAGAGCAACAGTTGCATCTGCAGCAGTACCTGTGTGTGAGGGATACAAGGTAAGGCTAATTCTGAGCCAATTAGAATTAATAGGAATGCCCACACTTCCTATGGAAGCATCAGATACAGCATATCCATTCTGTTTCTTTGAAGGAATCTGTCCCTGCGAATTTAAAAAGAGCCTTATCTGGAAAATTAATTAAAGACATCACCACTGTGAAAAGGAATCAGTATTTAAGCAAATATAGTGGTCTCTTTTCATTTGCATCCAAGGCAAGCATTAAAATCTAGGCACACCAGGACCATGACCAGTGTGACCTCTCAGGGTTTAACACTGGCTTTGTCTGGCTACAGCATTTAGGATCTGACTCTGCAACCAAGAAATCCAGTGCTCATATCTGAGTACAAGCTGCCAAGAGTACATGGAGGGCTCGTTGCAGAAGCTGTGCATGCATGCGTGTGTGTTTCGTCATGTTCTTTGGCTGCTTTGAAAAGAAGAAGGTGGAGTGTTAATAAATGAGGTTGTTAATTTCCAGTCTGCTATTGAGAAAGCCTTAAAATTAGCTGTGTTAGTTCAGCGGCATGCAAGGATAAGCTTTTATGCACTGTAGCACAAAACAATTAAAAATTGGAAATTTAGAAGCAAGAATGGAAAAAATAGAGGCAGGGAGAAATGAGAAGGGATTAAATCAAAGCTCATCTCTGGCTGTATGGGGAAAAGCAGGCTCAGGGCATGAGACCACAGGGGAGGTTCAGGTTGGATATTGGGAAAAAAATTTATTCTCAGAAAGGGACGATGCAGTGGCACAGGCTGCCCAGGGAGGTGGTGGGGTCACCATCCCTGGAGGGGTTGGAGAACTGCAGAGGTGTGGCACTGAGGGGCATGGTCAGTAGGCATGGTGGATTGGACTTGGGGATCTTGGTCTTTTCCAACCTTAATGATTCTGAGATTCTATGGTCTCTGCCATGAGGACATTTGTGTCTAGTTCTGCGATCAAACCACTGTGCAACTTGTCATTCTCCAGCAGGTTTATGCTCTCAGCACGTATCCTGCATCTTGCTAGAGAAAGCACAGTGTCCGGGAGGAGAAGGGCTGAAAGCCACCAGGAGAACTATGAGAAGCAAAAAGGAGAGTTTTGTATGCAGGTCAGAACTCAGCACTTCTAAACACTGGCTGAGATCTCAAAGCAGATGCTGGGAGCACCACATGTAGACCAGGGCTGGAGGAGGTCTGCAGGTCACCTGCTGTCACTGATCACCAGAGGCTTTCCCACTCAGGCTGCTCTCCAATTGCAGCTGTTCCATTTGCCTGTTTTGCTCAAAATGCATTTTCACATCTCTACCCTGAAATAACCATTCTGAAAGTTACTCAGCTCTTAAGTCACCTGTCAGATCATGAGTGATGTATTTTACAGTGCCCCCCCCCCCCCAAAAAAAAAAAAAAAGCATTAATCATATTGATTAAAAATGGAAAAAGGCTCAGGAGATATGATTGAAATGGAAAATTAACAGGTGTTGAGCTGATGGGCCAGGCAGAGAGGATGACACAGAACTGCAGCCAAAGGTGGTCTCAATTACTGTCCTATTTCAAACCTGGAGATTCATATATATCATAATTGAACTCCATGCCTGGAGCAGACTGAAAGTGCTAAGGGAAACACTATTATGAGCAGGAAGCAATCCTAAGAAGAGCTAACAACATGAGTCTCAGGAATTACACAGAAACTGAGAGACCAGTTTGACTGACACATCTGCAAAAACACAGGACAGAGAAAATCTGGGAGTACCTGTGCACATATTTTAGGAGGCATGGAACATAAGAGCAAAATGTTGGCTAATGGGATGAAGGTTAAGGAAGGAGTGGGTTAGGTGGATGTTAACAGCCTCTTTCCACAGTGGAGTTAAACATTAATGCTGGAATTGCTTTTCCAGTTAATGTCTATAGCCTGGCTTTCACATTGCAACCTGTTGCCACTTTCAAGGCAAGAACTTAGAAAATCCTCACTGCAGCCTGAGGTTAGCATCGAGGACAGTCACAAGCTTAATGTCTAGAAAAACTGCCCTAAGCAAATACAGTGCACTGGAGAAAAAAGAGGGTCTGGTGCTTTGTTCTTTTCCTCTGTTGTTCATGTTCCCCAGCAGAAAGCTGCACCCTGGTACTGTCACTAGTTTTCCTATTATAGCACTACTTGCAGACAGACCATCTAATGAAGCAAAGGAAGCAAAATTAGTTCAATCCTCATCCTTCACTTCCTTTTATAATACAGTTGTCATTTTTTCCATTTTTCCATCTGTAGCAATCTTGCTTTAATATTTATGATTGAGCTTCAGACACTGAGATTTTGATGAGGATGAATTTTGGGATTTCTTTTTCATTGGAAGTGAGAGCGGGATAGCTGGCTGAAATACCCTGTGGCACCAGAAGTCTCAGGTCACAGAAGTTATATGCCTGTACCTCCTTTTTAATGGTTTCTGAGGGCCTTTTAAGGGACCCACCTGATATCTGCATTTCACACAGGAGATTTGCACCTAATGTGTAATCTTCATTCATGTTAAAAGTGCCACCGTTGTTTGAAAATTGATTGAATATTGACTGGGAACTCTTCAGTATATTTAATCCTTAGTTTTCTATAATTCATTTAAATGATACGTTTAAAAACAAGCAAATAAAATACGGAAAAATTATTGATAAATGCAAGTTTGATGACTCAGTTAAGACCTTTGATATTTGGATTTTATCTTCTGTGGTTTTTTTGTTGGGTAAGAGCAAGGCTCTACTAGAACAAGTAAAAGAAATTTCAAGATGTGAAGTACAGGAGTGGAAGAGCAACAGTTTTCAGTTAGTGCCTTTATTACAGAGATTAAAGTCAAGCTCAGACTGCTTTGCCCTCACCTATCACCATGACTCTATTTAAAAAAAAAACAACAAACACTAAATGACAGAGACTCCTTAAGAAGGATTTGTTGTTATATTGTTAACTTTTCGATAACAAAAGCACGGTGCCCTTTCTATTTCCTTAAACTTGGCAGCATACAAGAAAGAAGCATCCCAAATCCATTTTGATCCCAAGGAAAGCATTGTTTGTAGCCAGGCAAAATGTGACTTATTTGTCAGCCCAGTAAACCTAACTAAAAAAGTGGGAAATTGTAAGCATGAACAGTGATGAAGAGCTCTTTGATCAGATTGTTGTTCAAATGTGAAGGAAGGAAAGCAGCTCTTGACTCAGATACCATTGTTGCTTTGCAGCTTCCAAAGTGGTCAGAGTAGCAGTGAGGGAAACTAAGGGGAGGGACTCTGTGTCTTTTATATATTCGAAAGAGAAACATATATTTCTTGTGATATCACATCAGCCCAATTTGCAGTTGACTGACGATTTGGGGCATAATCTGCTGCCAGCTAAATGCAGGCGCAGAGCAATGGAGGAGTGTAGAATCTGTTCAGCTTTCCCGTGCTCGAAAACTCAGTGGGAACATGCTGTCGTTGGGATGTGCTGAAGAGATGCACCCTGGCACCTACGCCACGCTGGAGAACTGTGAGGACAAACATTTGGGAGGAAAGCTGAGCTGATCCTAATTGAAGCAGACACTAGTGCTCTTTCATCGAAATTCCACCGGCTTCACCAACCTGATGTCAGGTTCTCCATCACCGTGTGAGGGTCGCCTCCAGGCAGGGCACACTAAAAATAAATCACACATGCATATCCCCTACTCTATCCCACACACACAAATACTACAAGCGAGCGAAGAAAAGCATGTGGGAACTGCTCCTTGGCACCACTGCTGTCAATTAGTTCATTTTGCTGCATGTGAGGTTCTGCAGGAGTGAGGGTTTTGATTGTGTCCCAGGAGTTTGTCCAAATGAAAGATGTGCTGAAGCTGGTGCTGTGAATGTTGTAGGGCTAGTATTTAGTAATTCACAGAGGACTGAAGTGACTATTTTATTTTACTCAAATTCTGCCCAACTTGCCTTGCGATTTTTAAAACAATGTTTGTTAATTAGGTTTCTGGGGTAATTCCAAGGATTTGCATGTGCTGGATTTGCTGGTTTCAGAAAGAGCTCTTAGGCTCTGGATTTCCAAACTGCCTTTCTCTTCACCTGCTCCCTTGTGCCTTGGATAGATGGTGCAGTTTTCCTTCTTAGAGGTTCATCTGATATGACATCCTACAGGGTTGGGAAGAGCTCTGAGGTCGAGCAAGGACCAGCTGGGTTTTTTGTCTCTTTCTGCAACAGAGAGCATGAATTGTTTGTGGGGAACATCTGGGGATATTTCATCTAATCGTTTTTTTTTACTGCCGTTGTTGCTTTGGGAGCTAACACTGTTTGCTATTCCTGTTCTCTGACAGAGGCACACAGCAGTTGAGTCCCCTGAGAGCTTAAATGCCTTCAACTAAACAATATTGTTGGCTCCCTTCAGGGGTAACTTGGTGAAACTTAATGGTCCATGAGACGTAAAAAGTCAGTAGGAATGATCTAATGTCCCCTCCTAGTCTTAAACCCAGTGAAATGCTGAAAATTCTGCTTCCAAAGGAAATGCCAGATGAGCAGTCTCCAGATCTCCTACCAGGCTTCTCCAGCTGTGCCCATGGGGAGTGGCTTCTGTTTTGTGCTCCCATTTGCAGATCCTCAGCAGAATTGCACCATTCTCACTCTTGGAAACCAAATCTTAATTTCCATCCTTCTGTGCAGCCCCTCTTTGTGGTAACCATTTCTGAAAGAAACTTTTTGGCTTCTGTTCTGCTTTTATCCAAATCCAAATGAAAGTTCCATTGTATTTGTCATCAGCTTCTCAAGGGACTCGGATCAAACCTTTGGTTCCAAAACATCCCCATCCCTCCTGAATGCAGAAATCAGTCTTGTACACCTCCTTTTTGTCTGTCTGCTAGAGAGATTTAGCTAAATAAAATCTCCTCAAAATTTATATAGACTCAAAGCATTTCTTCTGCTTCCCTCCTCTGTAGAGAAAATGTGCAATTTAAAGTACCGGACGTGTATTTTTCTTTTGCTTAAAATCATTTGCAAATGTCACCAGAGTTTCATGTCTTCAGCTGCCAGGCAGGTGTCCCACCCCGCTTTCAATAAAATCAGTGTTCTTCTCTTGGATTTAAAAGCTTTACCTTGAAAATTTCCATATGAAAGGGAAAACTAGAGAGAAATCATAGGACTAGGAATCCTGGATCCTGGGGATTTCAAGCCCAAGCGAAGCATGCGTGTTTCTCCCTGTCAGAATTCAAGGACACACCAATGGTTGCCAATCCCTGGGGGGAGCAGGGAAGCCTCCCCCTTCTCATTCTACCACATCAGTCACTCTTTAACTAGGTAGTGGGAATCTAATGATGTTGTTTTGATTTCTAGTGCAAATAGCAACATCTTTGGAACAATATGAGGAGCTCCATCTCACCTGCTTGCAATAGGCACTGCAGAGTTGTTGCTGGCTTCCAGTGTAATTAACCAGGTGACAGGTTACTGCCTCTGGTTTACCTAACTTTGTTTGTGGAATGGGACTCTGGAAGAAAAGATAGGGAGCTCTCCCAGAATGCCTCAGTGAGAGATTCTGTGCCTGGAGCATGAGGGATCTGGGACGGCGGTGATGCTCAGTGCAGTGCATGCTGGGAATGTCCCAGCAGGAGATCCAACCAGATCAATCACACAGGACTGGTCAGGATGAAGAGTAGTTGCCATGGTTATCAATCACTATGAACTATATTTTCTGAGGGTTTGTTCAGAGGAAATATTTCTGTAATTCACCAGTAATTTGTTGTAAGATGATAGCACAGCTACAGTCCAGAACAAATATTATCTGTCCTTCTTTCCATTTGTGCAAGCCAGAGGCCAAAAATAGCACATGCAAACTGTCAAAAACATCTACACTGGCATCCAAGTAAATGCTCTTCACTCATGCTCACATCCTTTGTTATACAATTTTACTGTTGAATGCTTCCAGATTTCAGCCTACAGGAATGAGCTGAACTGTCCAAATTCAACTGCTAGAGTTAGTTACCAGACTGAGTGCAACTCTGCTCTGTAAGAAGAGCCACTCTGGCCATCTTGCTGTTCACAGGTGGTTACTGTGATGTTTGTAAGGTGTGATGTCATCTCTAACCAGTTGACCAGAGAAGCTCATCTTCTTAGATGTTCCATCACAGTATGAACTTTCTCCCTGTTATGTTTAATGTTGTTGGACGAGTTGGCCAGAGACTTGCTGTGACTGCTGGGGAAGTGATAAGCTTCTTCCTCACTGGGAGAACAAAGTGTAATTTACAATGTCTTCTTCCTCCTGTTATGTTTTGAAGGGAGTTTATAAGCAGGAAGTGGAACAAGATTTTGCTTGATTGAATAATGGTAGGACAAGGGGCTTCAAACTAAAGGGAAGTCCAAGTTAGAAGAAGGAGACGTGAGACCAAAACATTAGGAAGATATTCTTTATCAGAGAGTGGTGAGATGTTGGCGGTGCTGCCCAAGGCCATGGATGGGGCTCTGGGCAGGTTGGGACTGTATAGTCTGTAAGATTTGTTCCAATGTCACCATTCTTTGATTCTATGTTTTATAATTCTTAGACATATTTTATTAGGAAGTTGCAGAGCCATCATATGAGAACATAATCATTCATGCATTTTCTTAATCAAACAAAATAAATCTAAAGAAACTCAAACTACCTCTTTGTGCACTAAATAAATAGCAGTAACTTCTTATTGTTTTGCTGGAAGAATGCATTTGGCATGTCTGTAATTTAAAATAGTCCTGAGATTTAAAGCATTTTGCAGCCACTGCTTTTACATTATGCTAAGTTCCATCTCAGAAAGATGGCTGCGGTTCTTCTGCTTTTCATTTTTCCAGATTAATTGACACAACAGTTTCTTTGCTATTCCTTGGGTGACAACCCCCAGCAAGCCCTTTTTTTTCCAAATTATCATCTTGGTCTGAAAATACAAAGTGAGCTGGGGTTCTTTCCAAACATACTAATGACAAAAAATGTTCGTTCTCCCAGTCGTCTTTGGTGCAATCTGTTTCAAATGCTGGGATTGATGAGTGTCTCAGAACAGTGTAGGAGGGCTGCCTGAGCGTGACTGAGGCACTGAGTTAAAAAAAAAAAAAAAAAGAAAACCTATTAGATTCATTTTCAAATAGAATATAAAAATTCAAGGAAGACACGGCTGGCCTAAAATAAAAACCGAGCCAGCCAAGTTTGTTGTCTGGATTATTAATTGTTCTAGATTTTTTAGCTGTCCTGAGAATGTCACTTTAATCATCCAATGAATCTGAAGCCCAGGTCTCTAGAGATCATGTTCTGATCTCTCACATATGGTATATCGCACTGTTCGTTAAACCCACTGGTCCAGTCACATGGAAACAACGTTCAGACTATTTCTATCCGTATCTGCTACTTTTCTTCCTGAATGTGTCAGTCCCATGATGAGGACAGTGACTCCAGCTGACACAGACACAATTGCTGATTGCTAAGAGAGACACTGCTGTGAAAATAAAGAGAAGAGGGTTTTATTTCTGTCATGGCTCAAACTCCACAAAAAGTCCCTGCCCTGCAGGAATACCAATTCCTTTGGGGGAGGAGAGTGCTGAGACGTGGACGCTGAGCAGTGGAAGGCAGATGGGTAATGCTGGGGACACACTGCCAGGCTGGGCTGCTCCAGACCTACGCTTCTTCCACGAGGAAGGAGAAATACCATGTCATGAGATATGGTTCTCAGCTCAGGTCAGAGCCCAGCTGGGGATGGAGCAAGCTCGTATTCAGGAGCGTGGTCCCAGCCACACGTGCACAGCAGTCAGAACTACTGGCAGAAACCAGGTCAAGGGATTCCCAAGCGGCACAGAGTGCTTGTCGGGGGACCCCATAATGTCACATCCAACTTCTCACCCTGTGCTCTGCTGGGGGAACAGGGGAGTGGGGTGTGAAGTGTTGAGTCAGTATAAGTGTCACAGCCAAAGGTCTTCAAGAGTCATAGCAACAACAGGAGGAGACGCTATGCCAGGAGGTCTGACACGAGGAAAATGCTGTCACTGCCACCACCTCCAGCTTGGAGATTTATTGATATTAAACTGAGATGTGCCATAAACAGGGACGATACTAAACAAGTCCGACTGTCTCAGAGACTAAGTTTTACAACTGAAAGAGTGAGCTTTCTCTGCTTCACTGAGATCCTGAGGCATTTTTTCCAGCAGCTCCCTCCATCTCATTAAGTGCTCTCTGGAGGAGTGCTGAGATTTGAAGGAATCCTTGTACAGCATGTTGCTGACTGCTGAGATCAGGTGCAAATATCCACCAGAGAACCTGGTGTGCACCCTCAGAGCTTAGCTGTGGACACCTCCTGGGCCACCTCCATCACCTCACTGGGTCACAGCCTGCTCTACCACAGCTTTGGAGGAAACCAGAAATCATCACACAGGTAACCCAGGTACCAGCACAATCCTGGTATCAGCACCAGAAGTTCATGCACAGTGTCAAACTTTGCTGTAGCAGTCATATGACAATACTGAACGTACATGAATCTTTGCTGAGATGCCTTTGCAGGGTGGTCTTGGCTTCTTAGGCCAAACCTTCGCTTCCTGCTGAAGTCATTGGTCACAGAGCACTGTGCAGTCATGCAAATGTTTGCTTCCTGCTCAGTGGCTGCATCTGAGGCTGATAGGATGCTCTAGCTGTGTATATGTAGTGAAGCAGCTCCAAGTGCCAGACATTTGCTGTGCCTGGACTTGGTGAGCCCTTTTCTTCTCACGTGTTTCCTTGTTCAGATCTTACACTTTTTCCCAAATTTTCAGCAGAGCTCTGGGGTTAGTGTATTTGCACTCCTACGTCTCTTCTTCCTATCAGAGATGAAGCAGGTCTGTGGAGCTCAAGAAACAGTATCCCATGGCCTCAAGCCCTGTTCTTCACATGGCACAGGTTGCATTCATCAACCACAGGTCTCAAGGAACGTGATTTAGTCCAGATGGGCTGCAGCTTATTTCAGGGAACAGGTGAATTTTGATGATGACCCTGACAGACCTTCTGGTCTTACTGCTCTCTTTCTCTCTCTTCCTCCAGTCTGCTCACAGTTCTCCAAGGGTGTCTATGCCATCTTCGGATTTTATGAGAGGAGGACCGTCAACATGCTCACATCTTTCTGTGGGGCTCTTCATGTCTGTTTCATAACGCCCAGCTTTCCTGTTGAAACATCCAACCAGTTTGTTCTCCAGCTTCGTCCCGAGCTCCAGGATGCTCTCATCAGTGTCATCGAACACTACAGCTGGCAGAAGTTTGTGTACATCTATGATGCTGACCGGGGTAAGTCACAAGTACCCCAGGAGAATTCGTGGGCAGTTAAATGCTGTAGTGTAGATAGTCTTTGGTTTAAGAATTTACTTTAGTTCAGGTTTCTAGAGAAGAAGGTGGCTCGTAGAAGAGACAACCCATGCCTCCCCCATTTTTTATTCTTTTTCTACATATCCATTACTGGCCATTGCTGAAGGTGGGATATTTGTCTGGATGAAGCATTAGTCTGGATGCTGGGTTCCCAGAGTCAGACAAGGAAAATATTTCATTTTGAAAGTTTGGGTTTCAAATGGGGAAATTTTTATGTTTATTCGGTCCCACTTTCAAGTCTGTCCAGCTCAAGGCCACCAAGTCCCACACTTGTGAATGTGAACCAACAGCTGCTAAGGTCTAAGGAGCCCACAGCCTGTGATGATACATGTGTGTGTTTGCAGTGGTAGTTTGGATAACTTCAAGTCCCCCATGTTAGTGAGTATTAGCTGTCTGCTCAAAATGACAAAGCTTTTGTTGGGTTCTTGCAAAATATTGTCTAGCTTTCTAAATCGTGAGCAGGGGCAGTGAGTCATTGCTTTCTGATTCACGTTCTGAAGCTCTTACATGCCTCTAAAGCTCCAGGATTGGATGCTAAGAGCAAAGCAGACTTGTAAAGGGCAGGACAGAAGTAAGGTCATTCACAGCTCTGCCCTGGAAGTTATCATAAGCCCTTGTAGAGACAGGGTGACTTTAAGAGACAAGATGATGTAAAAGCATCACACCCAGCTTTCTTTTGGCTCCAGGGATGGGCACGCTGAGTATGGCAACAGGCCATCTAGCAGGCCCCAGAGCAGTGCTGACTGCGTGTACTCCTCCTGGAAGGCTGTGCATGTAATTTAGGCAAGATCCTTTTAAAAATGATGAAACTTTCTGATGAGGTGCTCTGAGGAGAGGCAGGGATGCTAAATATGATGACGTGTTGTGATTGCTGAGGGAGTCCCTAGCCCTAGGAGCATACAGCCTAAACAGATTGAAGGTGAAAAGGGAACTATGGCCCAGAGAAATGAAGAGATTTGGGTAGTGACAGAGAAGAAGGCAGGATTAGAGCTCTTATCTGAATCCCACAGCAGGGCCTGATCAACAGGACTTATCTGCTGATTACAAAGGAAAACTGGGCTCAGAATCATCCTGTTTTCCTGTGCTAGGACAGAAAAGCCAGGAGTCATTAATTCTAGCCCAGCTGTGTGTAGGTAAATACTAGATGATGATCTGGTCGCTGAGGTTCTTCTGAGCTCTTGCAATGTTGTGCCCAGCCCAGCTTGGGACAGCCATGCAAGCTGTCAGGACAGATAAATACCGTTGTGCAGCTACATCCTTATTCTCCTTCTATTGTCCTCTTCTCCCTCTCTTCCCATCACAGGGCTGTCAGTCCTACAGAAAGTGCTGGACACTGCAGCCGAGAAGAACTGGCAGGTGACAGCTGTCAACATCCTGACGACAACAGAAGAGGGCTACCGCCTGCTCTTCCAGGAGCTGGGCAAGAAGAAGGAGAGACTGGTGGTGGTGGACTGCGAATCTGAGCGGCTGAACATCATCCTTAGCAAGGTTGTGTCAGTGTGGGTCTCCTGGGAGGGGTAGAATGGGGAGGGCTGTTTCTCTCGGAGTTTTTTTCCCCATTTCAGTGTGACCCATGTGTCATTACAGCTCACTGTGGATTTGGTGCATGTGTACTGCAGGCATTTCTCCTTTGTGTTGCTTCTGAAAGCGTAAAGCCATAAAAATACTAGGAGCTCCTGTGTATTTGTGCTGAGCTAGCTCTGTTTCTCTATGTCCCCTACTTGTCTGATTTCTGTCCTGAGCACTGTAACGCCCTTACTTCCCCAAGGAGTTTGCTTTGTGCTAATTCCTCCAAGCGGTGTACACGGGTCGTGTCACTTTGTTATCCTGCTGAGTTTTCTCAGTTTTTCCCACCCCCTGTGAATTGGAGTGGAAGTGTGAATTGGCACTGCCAGACTCTGGGTTTTCTAGACTCTGTGTGTGCAGGATCAGGCATTCCCAGATCCCATAGTGACAGAATATCCCGAGTCGGAAGGGACCCACAGGAATCATCAAGTTCAGCCCCTGGCTTCACACAGGACCAGCCAATATTCCAACCCTAGGGCTGAGAGTGTTGTCCAAACACTCCTAGACAGGATATGTAACAGAGGACTCAGCAGCTCCAGTTGTGTGCCATGCCCCAGCTACAACCAAGACCCTCCCACTGCTGCATATCCCATTCCACGTGGTTTAGGAAGGGCTCAGCAGTGCCAGGCAGCCGGCATGCCGTGTCTCCTGCTGTCTGTCATCCCTCTTATAACCAGCTCACTTCCCTCGTGCTTCACACGTCACTCTGTCTAAGCTACCTGTCATCTCCTGTCTCACACTTCAGCTGCTCGCTGTCTGGGGCAGGGACTGCCATGTCATCAGCCACACGGCTCAGTGACGAGCACAATCCATCCTTGTTGGATGCTTCCGAGTGCTGCTAAGTGATAAATCATAACAAAGCAGGGAGCAAGTTTTAACCTCAAAGTAAAGGTCACACCAAAAAGAGACTAGGTGTTTCCTCGGGCCAAAGTATTCCCCCAGACCATGGAGCTAGGCAGTGAATTTGCCTTTTTTTTTTTTTTTTTTTTTTTTTTGCAAGCTTTTCTGTGGGATATATCAGATTTTTAGGGTTAATAACGTTGTATTTTTAAATCTAGTTTGTCTAATAGAAAGCTAAGTTCTGCAGACAGGCATCGCCTAGTTTGCCTAATGTGAACAGGAAAAGAAGTCTGTATCTCAGACTTCTTCACATAGCAGGAGCAAGAGTTAAACCTACGTCTAACTCAAGCTATTTGCAAGAACATTAAAGAAACAAAGCAAAAAAAAAATTACAATGCCATTAAAAACACATTTCCAGTTAAACTAGTTGGTGATGTGCTTTTGTAAGGGAAAGACAGCAATTTCAACAGCTTTCTGTGCCCAGGGGTTGCTCTCTGATAGGGATAGGGATGCTTTACATTTTTTTTAACCCGTGTAATTCATTTTTATCCTTGTTAGGCTTCTTATGCCAAGTCCACAGGGATTTCTGGAGCAGAGGTAGCCACACCAGTGTAAGCAGGGGGTGCCAGGTGTTTCACAACACACGGATGGCCAAAGAGGGACAAAGTTAGTGCTCAGCTCATTATCTCGAGGAATGCTGCTGGGCCTTAGGCCCGGGCTGGCAGCTGCTCTCCCAGCTCAGTGCACCAGCATGTTGTGTGGCTGTCCCTGTTTTGTTTGCCCTGTCTCTCAGAGCTTCTAAGGTGTTCAAAGAGCTGCCTCAGCCTCTCAGGGATGGTTTGATGTTTGTCTTTTTCCCTGACAAGCCTGTCTCTGTCTTCCGCTGGCTGTGGATCTGTGCTCCCAGTGAGAAGAAGAGCTGGGGTTTGCCTGTTCAATTCCTCACACATCCACACACGTTTAGTTTCTGTTGTACTCCACACCACCGCTGACTCCAGCATGGTGCTCCCCATACCCTGAGGCTGCAGCTGCAGAAGGACACAGCACCCAGAGCATTCATAAAAAATGACTTGATTTCGTTCTCCTCCGTGCCCAGGTCTCAAGGGCATGACTTCTCTCTGCTGAGGTAGCTGTCGTTCATGAGCCTGGCTTTTCAGTTCTGGGTGGGATATCACAGGGCTGCACTGTGCAGCCTTAATGGGATAAATAAGCAGTGGGTTGCATTACATCGAAGCACTATATTGTTTCTTCCTTGTCGCTCATTAGAATGAATAACTGGAATTTCTTCTTTGCTACTGTTTCACTCTGAGAGGATTTCTCTCTAATAGATGTCAAACTGACCCATTAAGAAGTGGGTAATGAAACCTAGGTGGCCCAAGTGAGCTATCAGCATGCAGCCCAGCACATCCTCTCACCACATTCAGCCTAAGTGATAAATGCTATTATAACCTCAGCTTGCTACCACCGTCCAAACACATTAGGACTGAGCAAGCATTTTAAAATAAATTAAGATCACAAATAACTGTGTAAAACACAGGAAGCCAGCCTCATAATTCAGGTGGATGGGCTGCAAGATTAACAGCTCGGGGAAAGCTGGTCAGCAGTCCTCTTGGGTTCATTGGCTCCAACACCTAATGAAATAACAAAGGGAGAGTTCTGGCAGAAGGAGCCAATGCCATCTGTTGTTGACACTGGAGAAACAGGGAATTGGATCATAATTCTTAGGCATTCCAGTGGCCCAGAGATGCCCTTTTCTCCCACAAGTTCAGTCCCAGATGATGAATGAAGAGTTGGGTCTGGTTTTACTTCTCGGATTTGTCAGTGGACCATGCTCCAAAAGGGGACTACCAATAACAGGAAAACGTATCTTATAGCCTTAGGTATAAAAAGAGCTTTTTGGGTTTTTTATCTGAGTGCTCCAGACTCCTTCACAGTAGCCATTTTGAGGCTGCCTGTGGGGAGAACCACGGGTCAGTGAAGCTGGTGGAGCTGAGATTGTGTAAAATACTGAAAGAAGTCCTCATTGGAGTTAATTGCAACTGGTACATTAACGCTGGGAACTAGGTGAGTTTTAGTGCCATGTACAAGAGCACTTCATCAGAGAAAGACTAAGGCAGATGGTCCACTTGCACAGAATAAGTGTTAGCTCATTTATAATCCATTCAGAGATCTCTAAATTGTTGTTCATGTTAATCTGGGAGTGCAGTCCCATGGGAAGGATCACTCTACACATGCATGCCCTGGTCTCCAGTGCTTCCCAGACACCTGCTACCAGCTCGGTATCAGGGAGGAATCCTGGGCAGACTGATCTCTGATTCAATCCAGCTTGGCAGTCCTTCAGTCACTGTTCTGGCTATAAGGATCTTTCTGGTATCACTGCCATTCCTACAGGCTTTTCCTCAGCATCGGCAGTGAAGGCAGTAGTTCAGAATCAGTTTACATGGCAATAGAAATAAGGGGATAGTGTTGCCAGTGAAGAAAAGCTATGGAAGTAGCAATGCTCCATCAGAAAGTGGGGATTCTTTGGTGTTTGTTGTTGTTTTAAAATTTATATGAGTTTTGAGGACATGGATTGGATAAGAGCAGATGATATCTGGTTCTAATAATCAGGAAATAATTTAACAGTGCAGCTGGAAATCAGTGGAGAGCAGTTTCAAAGGAAACACTGAATGTGATTGGGGACTATCTTTGACTGTCTAGTGACTCTTTGCCCCATAATCACAGGCAACCTCACACAGATGCTGCCTTTATACCTAGACATGGGAACTTTCCCAGCTAACACAGAAACTTTCAAGGATTACAGATCTGTAAGCAGTTGCATGGATAAAAGAGGGAAAAAAAAAGAAAAAACTAACTGCTGGCATCAGGGAGAATGAAGTGTGGCAAAGAGCATATGTTGCAACACCGTGAGTACGAAGTTATAAATAATCTCAATGAACATGCAGGGGGAATCCTCTGCTGGGCAACTTGCTCAGGCAGCTTTGTTCTGGAGATGCGGTTTGAAGCTGCCCCACCGCACTAAAGGAGAACAGCTGCTGTAATATAGCTTAAACCTCCTGACATCTCACCCAGCTACGTGTCTGCAGCAGGGACTGTAGACGGATGAATGTGCAAAATAGCTCTTCTAGTTTTGCTCGGTGTTTCAGCTGTGCTCACAGGACAAATGGGCTCCAGCTTTCCACTTTGTTCCTCCAGTGTTTGAAATATAGTATTTAATCTTTTTTCTTTTTTCTTTTTTTTTAATAGTACTGCTTTTCTTTTTTTTTCTCTGAGCCTGTAGAAAACAGGTTGGTTCAGACAATTTACTCTCCTTGCCTATAGAATCTACTTGGGAATCTTACACACTCTAACTTCAGACTTGTTTCTCAAATGTCATGTATGAAAGCTCTGTTCTTCCTCTAACGAGACTGTAAATTTTAATTTGTCTTCCTGTTTACCTTTGAACGGTGCCATTGGAAATAAATAATGGTAGAAAAGGCAGATAAATAAAGCTCTACTTCCTTAGTGGGCCTCTGCTAAATAGCCTTGGTTTCTCTCTTGCAGATCATCAAGCTTGAAAAAAATGGGAACGGGTATCACTACATTTTGGCAAACATGGTGAGTTGAGTACTGTTTATTTTATTTGCCCTCCTTGATGTTTTCATTGTTATCTCATATATTGCAAAGCACAGTATTTATAGTTACTGAGATGGAAGTCATTTTAACACCTTTTGAGTAGAAAGATTATCAAAGCCCTTTGTGGTGTGCTGCGTGTGGTGTTTTCTGTCTCGAGCCAGGAGGATTATTTCTGGGGCATCTCCAATGTTGCTAGGATTCTTTGCCTCCAGATTCAATCTGTGTCTTCTCAAAGCCTGTTAAGGTAACTGTCAATTAATGCCTGTTGTGATAATGATTTTCTTGCATGGTGTGAGCACCTGAACTTCTGGCATTATTCTTCCAGCTCATTTCGGTTGGGCTACCAAGAAACTGTTGGCTATTGCTAACAACATCAGTTCTCTAACTGCTTTCAACCTCATTTTGATGTCCCCCCTACCCCAGGTGAAGTGTTTCACAGCTGCTCTGAGAGCCCCGTACTTGTTAGTGATGATCTACCAAGATCCCTCTGACCTTCCAGTAAACAGAAAATACGTAACTGTCACGTCCCTATGTTCTCTGTTGGTCCTTTACAGCGACTTTTCTGCTTTCTGCTAAATCTGATCTGACTGTAATGGTTCTAAGGAAACCATTGGATTTAAGGATTTCTTTTAGGAATGAATAGTTCCTTTACTCCTGAGGCATCCCCTGAAAGCAGCTGTGCTGCGCAGCAGCAGAGCCATAATTCTGGAGCAGTATGCTGTCTTCTCTTAGAAGGTTGGAAATTCAGAAGTCTTTGTTTATGGAGAGCTGGAAAGAAATGAGAGAGCAGAATAGCCACGGTCCACAGAGCAGCTGGAGGATTTCTGTAGCCCAGCTCCTGCCCTTTCCATCCAGGAGGACATTCAGAGGCTGGTCCTTCTCTCCAAGAGCCAGGGACCTGTGGCATGGTCTGTCCCCAGGCCTGGTCCCACCTATGTCGTGTCTGTGGGACATGATGTCCACGCATAGTCTGGAGCTTTCTTTCCTCCTGCAGCTGCATCTAGGAGGCTCCACGTCAGAGCTAGGATAATTAAACTTTTAACTACCAATTAGTCAAGCAGTTGCTGCTGTTCTCCTTCTCTCAGTCCCAAGATAACTCTGTAATTTACAAGACAAAAATGGACACATAATTACCCTGCAATGCCCTTATACTGACCCTGCACTTCTGTGCTGGGTGCCTACCATGTAATTACAAGGTTAAAAATGTTACACGGTGCAAGGGGAGCCATGCAAGCTGGAAAGCTGCCTATATAACTCCAGGTGATAATTTTAAAAATACATTATAATAAATACGTTTTTTATATTTAAAAGTATAACTATAGTTCTGGCACTCAGATGTTTATGAATGTCCTTTCATTAGAGTTAAGCAGGGAAGCACTCCGAAGGAACTGCAGTGTGCATGTCTGAGTGCTTTTGTGCATACCCGTGCAGAAGGGAAATGAGAATGATGTCACCTCTTATCTCTGCATGGTCTCATAGGGATAAGTACATTAAAAGCATGAGGTGCTCTGATACTCTGGTGATGGAGTCAAGAGGGACACTTCACTCCGACTTAGGATGCTGCTCTCTCCCCATTTTCAGCCTGAGAAAGCAGACTTGTCCAGTCTTAAATTTGTTTCCTTAGCCCTTGCACACAAATGCTGAGAGGACAGAGCTGGCTAGAAGAGGGCTGCATGCTCAACCAGCATGGGTTATAAATAATTAACTTAGAGCAATAGGTTTTCATTTCTTCAGGCCCGCCATAGGAGGGCTGCCTCCCAGACACAGCTCTGCAGGGACTGCTCTGGGTCCCAGGGGCAACAGGGTCTGACAGGGGCCCACAGGGCACTGCTACTGACTGTGCTGCTTGAGATGGAAAAGGACCTTTCAATGGCTGAACAGGCAGGTTCAGGTGCTAAGAGCTGAGTCAGTGCCTGCAGTGTGCTGCACCCACAAGAGAGCTGCTCACTGCTCGGAGGAGGGAAGGCAGAATGGCTGTGATGGTCCCATGTTCTCGAGACTGTTGTGGTGGTGAGGCAGTGCAGCAGCCATGCAGAGATGACCAGGGTTGGTATAAGTGATTAGCAGAACATGGGGAGTCACCGCCTGGGAGAGTTAAACCACAGTGTGTTTCTGAAACCCAAGAGGTAACAATGACTTTTACCCTCTTCTAAGGACGTCTCATTGTTGGATTAGAAACTTCAGAGAGTGTAGGAAGCTCTGATTTATTCACAGTGACTCATACACATAGCAGATAGACCTTAGACACCTCATACTTTCCCTTGTAGTCAGGTTCTTAGAGGATGGGGCATGCACTGCTCTCACACACATTCCCAGGTGCACACACGAACATGGAGAGGACAGCCTGGTTTTGTGGAAGTGCTGGGTCTTAAGAAAATAAATTGAGAACTGAAAACTGCAAGTGCCTGAACATTTCCAAATGGACTATTTCCTGTCCTCTGTGCTGATGGATGGAGTCCTGATTTTAGGACACTCCTCCTGTATAAAGGTAAGGCTGACATCTGGGACAGGCTCTGCCCTGCACAAATCAGGTGAACCCTCAGCTGCTTTACAGCCACCAAGTTACCCACACTGCCTGGAGAGAGTGGGTAGATTTTCAATATCTGTCTTTTTGCTACTACATAACCTTCCCAGGTCCTTCTTTATGGGGAGATTATGATGGAAATCACATTTTTGAAGCAAACCTTGGGAAATATTTATGGATAAAAAAGTCATTCATAGGAGTACATGAAGATGGAGAAATTCCCTATCTGGTCTCAGACAATTCATGAGCAAAGAGGAACTGGCTTGCATTAATCACTCCTTGTTTGCCCAGCGGTTGCTGTCGAATAAGCTGTAGTAAAGCACCAAGCAGAATTTGACAAGTAGCAGCAAATGAAAGCTAGCATTTCCCAGCAGGAACAGCTTTCTTTTTCTCAGTGAAATTGCTGTTACTGAGGTGAGACAATAATATTTCTATGTTCACAAACAAAATGAAACCATTCTGCACCTCAGGCCATGAGCGAACATCCTTGTCCGAGCCTGCTCTCCCTGCCAAAGACAAAACCATCCTGCTCAGCTCTGCCCATCCCACGAAGGTCTGCCTCCAACATCCCTGCTAGGGGGAGCATTCATGTGAGCATTCCTCCCTCTCCTTGGGGCATATCTGCCTCTATCCCTGTTTTTTGCAAACTCATGAAAGCCAGAGTAACTCACCCAGTACCCATGATGTACCTTAGGTATTGCTCACCAGCTGGTTATATGTCAGGTGTACCAGCACAGGGAGGTTGCATTCATCTCTCTCTCTTTTCACCTCTTTTTTCTTTTTTTTCCATTTTTTTTTTCTTTTTGCAAGTCAAAGGGGTTTGGCAACTGTAAGAAGTGTTTGTTTTCATGAGTCGTATTTTCCTAAGCTTTGTTCTCAGCTTTTGAAAGCATCATCTTAACAACCACAAAGAAAAAAAAATACAGTCAATAGTATGAGAGCAGCAAGCTTAGAAACTTCTGGGATTTCTTTCTTTTGATGTTACAGACTCTTTCACCATAACCTTGCCTTCATGTATCTGTTTATCCTGTGCCAGGCAGGTGGGCTGACTACTGCCCATAGTGGGAGAACATGAGCTCCCTTGAGCAGAGGAAAGTTTTTGTCTTAAAATAAGTGACCTTTGTGTGACCTGTCTTTAAAAGAAAAGTATTAAGGACAGCTGCCACACACAGTGTTTTAGCCTTTCCTTTTCCTGGCACATTAGTCCAGGATCTTCTTTTAGCAAATGCTCTTCTTTGAAGTTGAATAGATAAGTGCATGAGATTGCTGATGTGAGGGGTAGCAAAGAAGAATAAAGATACAGAGGTGATTAGAAGAGGTAAGCACCTTTTCCTCTGCCATTTTATATTTATATATGTTAGTGCTGAGTCCAGCCATGAACAGTGTTTCACTTTGCAAGTAGCAGTGATGGATTTGAAGAACACCAGCACAGCAGTTTTGACAGCAGAGAGCCTTGTGCAGCAGTCAGGCAAAGCCTGCTGGCTTGCTTTGTGTCTCCTCTGGTTTCAATGTGCCTCTTCAGTTCATGTTTTTTTACCTCTAGAAGGTGGCTGAAGGTGCAAGCGAGGTCAGCAGTGCTCAGGTTTGCATCAGTAACCGATCTGAAAGTGTTTCGTGGGAGTCAGAAGGATGTGTACAGTACCAGCTTCTTGTGCTGGTAGGATCTCAGGATGCCTGGGCTTGAAAAACTGCTATTCTAGTGCTGGAAAAAGATGTCCTAAGTTATTTTTAAGTCTCTAAAATTATACCATGATGCAGGTAGGCTCACCAGAAAACTTGGTTTTCCAGTTTCAATTCCAACCGTTTTTTTTTCTGTTCTGATTAGAGATTACTAAGCAGAAGAAACTCTAGTAACACTATCTGAGTTATTGATAGTGGAAGACACAGGAGTGCCCTGAATTAATTTTTGTTTGAATTAGGCTGTCTCGTGTAACAGAAAATTGTCTAGTTTTGATATAAAAATTGCCCACAGAGGAGAATACAAGCTGCAGCATTTGGAAGGATTTTTGCATCAGCTAATGAGGGTTCAAAAAATCACTGAGCATCAGGTGAGTAACAAATGGATATATCACAAGTGTTGGAAGTAAGTATGTGTTTGCTTAAATCATAGAAAAGAAAAGTTGATAAACTAACAGGTTTCTCAGCCATTTGCTGTCGTCTAATCCATTACCCAGCTCAGCTGGGTATGTAAATCCATAACAGCTTCCTCTTGGTGACTTCATCGATGCTTCTCTCTGGTCTGAATTTGCCTAGCTTCATTCTCCATCAGATTTATGCTTCTGTTTGTGGAACTTGATATTCCATTACTGAAGTTTTGGTCCTTGTAAACCGTGATCAGGTCAACCCTTAATCATATCTTTGAAAGAAGTCCTGGAGTCTGTCACTACATGGCATGTTTCCCAAGCCTTTAAATCAGTTTTAGCTCTGAAAGCTCTTTGCAGAGCAAACATTCACCTAAAGTGGCTGGAGCCTTCCAGCAAGACCCACAAAGTGGGTGCCAAGCTTCAGGACTGGGACCTTGTCTGACAGTGCTCCTACCTCCTATTTGTATTTTCCTTTTCTTCTTTGCCCTCATGTTATAGTGAGGACTCACATGTTTTGGTGCTATAATGAAATCCGACATATTCATAGTCCTGTAGAGAAGTCCTCTCCGTTGAAGGCATGCTGGAATGAAACAAGCAGCTGGGCTCTTTTTTGATGTACTCTCCTTATTAACACAAAGTGATGGGAGTGAAGAGTGATACTTTACTGGACAAGTCAAGCTTGAAGATAATTTTGTACAGAGAGATGCTCTATCTGGAAATGCTTCCTGCTCCCTGCAGAATGGCATCAGCATACCTTGGAATGACAGGAGCCACTTTGCATTCACTTGGCTGATCCACAGGCATTCAGAAGCAGTTGTTTTCTTTTTGCAGTCTTCCTTATAAAGTCTGGTAGCAGGAGGCAGTCTGGCATCATAGACCATGCAGAGATTGCTTCTAAAGAGAGCTGGGCCAGTTTTCCATTGCTGTCACATGGTTCTGGGTGAGTTTGGGCAAGTTGTTTGAACAGTTTCTGCTTAAGAAGGGATATTGCAATATAGGACTCAAGTGTGAAAGAAGAAAAAGAGGAGAGGAGAAGGAGAAGGATGATGTGCAGAGAGCTGGATGGTGCTGACAGGTCTGAGGAGGGCTGTCATGCAGGTGGGAGCCTTTCCTCCACTGTCTGACAGCAATCTATGCTGCCCACTCACTGCCCTGGCTCCTGGTGATGTTCAGGGTCTAAATAAGGAGTTGGCTAATTTCTGGAGACTTTCTTTTCAAGGCAGATCCTTCTTGGACCGGTTAATCAAGATGGATTCATGAGACGCATTTCAAGTCATCAGTCTTCCTGCATTATGCATTTCCTTTGATGACTGAGCTCACAAGCGGTGGAGGGGAATATAAATGTGTGACTTGCTGACATCTCTCCCAGGAAGCAAGGCAGTGAATGGGACAGTGAGACAACCTTTGGCTGAAAAATGGCTTTAGTTTAAGCACAGCATAAAGAACAGATGAAGCAAGGAAAACAGTATGAGGAAAGAATGCTTCCCAGCACTGCTCTGTTTGCTATTTGAAGATTTGAAGGACTTTACCAGCTGCCTATGTTATTTACTAACAGCAGGGCTTCTCCATGCAATCACTTTGTGAGTTCATTAATGCAGAGAGAACAGTCCATAGTATGGGCTAAACAGCAACTTCCCTGCACTGAACCGAGCCTAGCTGTTGTGTGAACTACACTGCAGACACTGTGAATCAGGGCAGGCATGGAGGAGGAAGGCTGTCAGCGTGGACAGGTTCAGATTCTTGTGGTTTATTGTCAGACTCCTGATTTGATGGCATGCAGAGAAAGCTGAGCATTTTCCCAGTGCACACAAGGCAGAAGGCCACACTCTCTGATTTACAGAGATGACTTTGCAAAGTGAATTTAAATAAAAGGGACAGCTAAGCCTGCTGGAGGGCAGGGCTGAGTTTGCTGCTGCTGCTTTGTCCCTTCCAGTGTAGTTTTGATGGTCCCAAAGAGAACTGTGCTTGCAGGAGTGCTGTCTCCCTTGAGTGCCCATGGGGAGGCTGGGGAGCTTGTGTTCCCCTGGGTGCTGCTCTGCCTGATTGCTCCAGCTGCAGGCACAGCACATGGCTGAGCACAAACTGCTGTGTTCCTCTCCAGGGCACCAGCAGTGCTGAGTAAGAGGGAGAGGCCACGTACCTGCTTGTCCTACAGATATGTCCTGAGTGGTTCAGGTCTATAGATCCTGAAGGCTGAATTCCAGGATGTGAGCTTGTCTCTCTGCACAGCCCAGTGCTCCAGACATGGCTGAAAAGAGAGCTTTTGACAGTATTTGTGGAAAGGTTTTGGCTGACAAGGTCCCATAGAGAGCCTCATTCCAGCCTTTTTCACTTCTTGCTGCATTTTAATTGATGGTGAAAGGAAGCATTTCTGTGCTGATTCTTTTCCAAATGGGTCCATACCAACTGCACTGCTGCAAGCATATCTGCTGCCCCAAAGCAGTGGGCTGCAGTCTCCCCTTAGTCACTTACTGGTGACAGATAGACTTTCTGAGTAAAGGAAGCATGATTCACTTTATATCTTCTTTCCCTTAGAACTTCCTGGCAGTGAGGCTTTGCATAATTAATATTTGTGCTGCCCTGACCAGGGCTGGATGCAGTACGAGCACACACACTGCCTGCAGGCACAGATACATGGGTGGCAACAGGGAACTGCTGCAGCCTTCAGGTTCCCCAGAATTCTTCCCCTGATGTCCTCACGTGGAGCTGAACCATATATTAATTAATACTAGTGGTGTCAGGTTGTATTTATTTCTTAGACAGTGCCACTGTGCTCTGCTGAGTCCACTGGCAGTTAAATAACAGGTGATCACTTATCACACTGGTTTAGATGATTATGTCCCACATAGGACAGCTCTTCTGTTTGCCTCAGTTCCCTTTCTCCTGTGCACTGAGGTTTAGCCCGGACAGTCTCATTTCTTTATTTTCAATTTTCAAAATATGGTCACTTGAAAACTATACAAAAAGGTCCCCTTTTTTTGCAAAGTGTGGCTGTAGGTAGTACAAGATATCAGGTGACTGATGACTTCTTTGCTTTCAAATATTGTGATTCATCTGCTCTAATCGTTCTTACAAGCATGGACTGATCTTTCAGAAAGACAGATAAGTGTATTTAGTTCCTGATCCTGTGTTGCCGATAGAAACATTTCCAAGTGACAGCATGTATAAAATTCAATATATTCTTGTTTCTATGTTAGCTGGCAAGAACTGTCTTCCTCTAGGAACTGCTTTCTAAATGTCTGACCTCTGGTATTCCCCAGTTCATTCGCTGTCATGTCACTCAGAACTGTTCTGAGCAGATTTTGTTGGTGCAGTAAGTAAAATTCCTTTATAATTAGTGCAAGGTTCTGCATTGACCTTGTACTCGGGAACATAGAGGAAGGATAACAGGTGAAAACAGCTTTTTTGCAGCAGTTAATAACACTCAAAATGCAAAGGCGTATCCAAGGTTAATGAAGTTCTCTACAGCCTTAAACAACTGGAAAATCTTTAGATGTCTCCACGCTTTAAGTTACAGAATGGTTTGGCTTGAGGAAAACACTGAAGGACAGTGTTTCCAGCCACTGCTATTCAGTCACTGGTGTCACAATCCTTTCTGAATGTTCTGCTTGTTGAAGGGGTTAAGAACACCAGACATCCTACATTCTGTTGTGAACTTGGACCTTCCTTCATGCCTTTGTGAGCCTTCCAAGGAGGAGCTGGTGGCACACACTTCAACTTGCTATGTGGTAGTTTCTTTTGACAGATCTTTTTCCCCTGAGTACCTCCCAGGAGCAAAATGTCAGTGCAATTTGGTCCTGGCCATGAATAACCAGTTGGCAACCTGTGAGGTCCCTCTTTCTGAACCTTAGGAGCTCTGTGTGTCAAAAAACACTTGGCCTGAAACGCATTAAGATGTCAGAGACAATTACCGTGCTGCATTTCCTATTCATTAATCACAGCTCTGGCTTTCTGAAACCCCTACGCTGGCAATTACATACAAGATTGATGTGGGTTAAACCAGCATTCTGAGAAATACATACTCACGAAGTATCACTGGTTGTTTTTTTTTTTTTTTCTCTATTTTTTTTTAACCTAAATCACCGCACTTTGAAACTAAACAGATCTTCTATTTAGAGCATCTGTACATCTCCATCCAATTCTCAGCCTGTAAGTGGATGCTAAATTGCTTACAAAAAGCAGGAAGAAAAGCTGTGAAAGTCTTTAAAGACATTTTTGAGTCACTTATGACTCTCTTGGTCTGACACTGATGTAAGAGGGCAATTTAGTCTTTTCCTTGCAAGCTGTTTTTTCTCACAACAGGTTTCCATCCGACGGCTTGATTCTGACCTTGGAAATTAATGAGCTAATTAGCTCCCCCAGCCTGCAGAGAGTGAGCACCATTTTGGGAACCTGACCAGTGTCTCGTGGGAGGGATAGCCCTGGCTTTTTTAACTCACACTGACATCATTTATTTGAGAGCAAATGGAGACAGAAGCTCTGCCCAAACACTTGCTTTGGGGAACACCGCAAAGAGTTTTGTATAGCAGTGCTGCTGAACAGATGACACCAAAGATGGGACACCATAAAAATATCCACTTCTCCCCACTGCTTGCAGTTCATCTCCAATATCCAATTCAAAGCCCCTCTGTTGCCTATGAGACAAACTTGCCCTGTGTTTGGGGAGTGGAGCCTCTCAGCCTCAGGCCTTATTTTGCAGAGGGAAGAGATTTCTCCTGTGCTGGCTGTCATATCCATAGGCAGACACGTTTCCTGTTATCCACCCAGAGACGTGCTCATCTGATGAGTGTCTCCTGTTTCTGTCTTGTACCAGGGATTTATGGATATTGATCTGACGAAATTCAGGGAGAGTGGAGCCAACGTCACCGGCTTCCAGTTGGTGAATTACACGGATACTGTTCCAGCCAGGATCATGCAGCAGTGGAGGAATAATGATGCCAGGGAGCTTCCTCGTGTGGACTGGAAGAGGCCAAAGGTAAGTGATATGGAAAACCATTTAATTTAGGGTCTTTCTGGTCCACTTCAAGTCAGTCCCACCCAGTGATAATAAAGCTGTTCCAGATGTTGTTTCTGACCATTTCAAATCAGTGGGTACAATAGAGTCCAAATAGATTTTAATTCCTAACTCAGAGCATAAGACTCTGAATGTGTCGAGGGCAGAGGGAGAGGGTGGTTTTATTTTTCTATCTGACATTTGAAAACAAATACACTTTTGGCAAACACTCAGCAATAGAAATGTCAACTTTGGAAGTATTATTTTTACAGTTTCATATGAATAAATCCGTAGGTAATCACAGGAGAAGGAATTAAAGCCAGTGGTTGTTGTTTACACCAGAGTTTTACCTCTTTGCTACACAAGTTTCAGCTTGAATAAACTCATCCTTCGCAGATTTTTTGCACGTTGCAGCTGAGTTTTCTGGACTCCATCTGTGACCAGAAATAGTGACTCGTTACTTGGATTGGCGTATCTTACAGTCTCACTTTCACACTGTACAATCTTTGCAAGTTCAGGTCAATGATTCTAATTAAACAGAAAGATTTGGGTAACAAGTGAGTGGCTTTGAGGGCTCAGTGCAATCTGAAGGCAGCAGAAGGCGAATCAGGAGTTTCTGCCTCATGCTCTTGTCCTCTGGAAGAGGAAGCACCAACTTCCACAGGTCACCAAGACAGCAGTGATCACAAGGAGCCAAAGGCTCCTTCTGAAGATGGAAGGGTGAAAACAAAGCAGATAATCTGAAAAGTTGTCAAAACAGTGTAGTACACCTGAGGTCAACTCAGGCTAACGAGCCATAATCTTCTTTTTCTAGTACACATCAGCCCTTACGTATGACGGGGTCCGGGTGATGGCCGAGGCGTTCCAGAACCTGCGGAGGCAGCGGATTGACATCTCCCGACGTGGCAATGCTGGGGACTGCCTCGCCAACCCGGCCGTGCCCTGGGGACAGGGCATTGACATTCAGAGAGCACTGCAGCAGGTTCAAAACCCAACCGACGCGTGTGCCGTGGGGTGGCCATACATAGCCCATGGGTAGGGGGAGAGGGGCAACGAGTAGCAGAATTACCTAAATAACTTGCTTGGGTTGAGAAACTGATTCTTCCAGGTAAGAGCCAGGTCTCACAAAGAGTTTGGGCACGGGCTCGGTAAACTGCTTTTCCTGTTGCCATCCAGCTTCTTCTTTTGGAGTTCTGGGATGGAAAAGCCAAACCAACCCATCAATCATGGGTCCCTATTTTTATCTTTCCAAGAGGCAGACAAACTCAGATTGCATTTTCTGAAGCTCCTTCAAATCTCTGTGAACTCAGCTTTAGTTCCAGATTCCTAATGACGTTTGAAATTGTATGGATTTTGCCTTATGTGTTGGTTGGAATCAAAATGTTCCTGAAGATTAAACTGTAGCTTGTTTCGTACTGTGAGGATTGGCAAAAGTCTTAATAACAGCTATTAAGAAACTTTATTCCTTAATAGTCTGAAAATCCTGCTTTTTCATCCTGCATGGAATTTTAGACTTTTAAATAAACAAAATATGCATATATATATTAAACTTACAGCAAGGGAGAAGAATAATAAACTTCTCAAAGACTTAGAAAGGTAGAATATTACAATGCTTACTTAAATTTAAGAACTGACATTCATTTCTAACATTTTTTCTTTTTTCAGACACATTCTCTACTTTCTTACTCATAGTTTGTGCTACATTTGTTTCAAAAATAGATGAATTCCTTGCTTGCAAATACTGCTAGTTCAGTGTTATCCAAATATAGCTTATCCCATCCTCTTTCCTTAAGGCAAGAAGTACAAAATTATTTTGGCTAATTTTCATCTTACATAAATTTTTTACACGTATTTTGATTTGGTGGTAAACAAAAATTTCTCTAAATCAAAATCTTGCATTCAGATTGATTTTATTCCTTATATTTTACTTGTCCCCGAGCCTGTGTCACTGACTTTCCATATGACCTTGGACAAATCACTGTCATAGCTTCTCCAAGCTCCTGTAATGAAATCTGCCTTTTTGATGCATTAGGGAGATCAGTTACCTAATAAACATTAAATACTTGGAAGATATACGATGAGCAAGGGACTCTCCAGCATTTTTCTTTATTGAATTTATGAGAGTAGGATATCAAAATTAGTCTTGGTAATTTTATGTGTGTACTTGATAATCTCCTCTGATTTTTTCTCAGCTCTTCATTAAATGGATTTCAAAACTCTTTTCAACTGCAGTGATTTGGGGCAAAGAACACGTAGAGCTATTTGCCAAAATTGTTTCTTAACCTTTAAAAAATTATAATTTTCAGTAAGTTTAGCCAGTTCAGTTGGGATGGTCAGAAGAAAAGGTTCTGAATCATGCAGTGAAGGAAGGAATACTCAAAGGAGTTTTTAACTATGAATTTAATAGTCCTCCAGCATTTAGTATTTTAGCAATAACTCCATTACAGAAAGAGGAAAATGGAAATGGAAAGAACTTAAGATTAGATTGAAGGTTTGAGTTGTCTTTTCTGTGAAGACTCACAATTACAGCAATTGTTACAGATATTCACAGCGTTCTCTCTCTTCACCTCCCATTTTCTAATGCCTGAAATGTTAAGACCGTTAGAAAGAAAAAAGTCTCTCCACTTATTTCCACTGAAATGTCTTGAATAAGCTCCCAAATTGCCTCATTTCTGTTTAGTGTAGGAAACAGTCGAGGATAGTGGGACCAAAAAAGAGAAAACAATTTGAAAAATGCTGCAGTTTTTTAGAAACAGAAATCTAACACATTTTCACAAAATGCATGCTTTTATTAAAGGGAAGTAAGGGTTGTTTTTTTTTTTTTCCCCCAGGAAATTCTCACAAAACATTGCTTTAAAGCAGTAAATTGAGCTTTCAGTGCTTCAGCAAGATTATTATAATTTTTGACAGGTATTTTTTGTTAATGTTATTTAGTAACCAAGCTTAGCAAGCAGGTAGCTGGTCCCTAACTGCTGAGTAACACTGCAGATCAAACTGCCACAAAAGCATCCTCCTCTTCCAGCAGAGGACCACATGCCTGTATCTCATAAACAAATATATTTAAATTGTCCCTGTCTCCGGTTGAGTGGGTATTTTCTCTCAAGAGAAAGAGAAAAAATCCTTGGATCAGTGACAAAGAGGTAAAGACAGAATGGCTTTGGTCAATGAAACAATAAAAAAGGAACACTTAGAGAGGTCTCAGGATGGTAAATGACAGAAAAAAATATGCTGCAGCCTCAAGCATGGCTGGGAGAGACTTGTCTTGCTATGTCAGTGCTACATGGGTATCACAGAGCTATGATTTTTTTCCTATAGACAGAAGGAATTGCCTTTAGAACACCTGACCTTTAGTGCATATAAAACTACAAAGCACAAGTACCTGTGACTTGAGCTTCAGAGTCGGTCAAAAAATGTAAAAGGGGCCATGGAAAGAAGGAAGCATGGAGTCTATTAGACAGTGATGCATTTCCAGCAGAGCTATCTTTCAGGAGCATGTTGTTTCCTGTCAGGAGGGAAAAGCACTTTTCTCCAAATTTTACCAAGTATAACCTCTTGACTTGAGAAGCTTCAGAAAATAATGGCAGATGTTCATTTTCTTGGCAAACCTGTGTGATAATAGCTGGAAAACAAACAGTTTAGCAGATTAGCAGCTGATGTCATCCATAGTGATATATCCTCATTTCTTTTATCTCTTTTAGTCTTCATTGTGAGATTCACAGGGCATTTTAAAAGCTAATTAAATGCCTGTTCCCATTTTGCATGTGGGAAACATCCATTGCAGATAGTACAGATTCATCCAAAACAAGAGGAAAGGCTGAGACAAACCTTTATTAATCCAGGGGTCTGAGTACTCCTTTTCCCATGTTCCTGGTCATTTGCAACGAGACACATGGAGAGGAAAAACTAAGGAAATATTATGTGGTGGCTGAGCAGTGCTCTTCAGCGTGGCAGGGTTATCAGCTGAGACTTATGATTCAAAATTGCCAATGTAAATCTCATTTACAATACAGAATAGTCAGGTTTAAATAGACTTGTGCAGCAGGTAATTAAATTAAAGCAGGTAAATTAACTGATAGGCTCTTCTCTATCAGAAGGTAACAGCTGGGAGCTGTGGCCACAGTTTCATATTTCCTGTAAATGCAGTTCCTGATTTGCCCTGACAAGTTCTTTACCAAATCTTGATCCCTACTTAGGTTTAGACAACACAAACACAGAGCCTGAGGCATTCAGAGCTGGCTTAGCTGCCTGTTGCATACCAGGAGATGATGGGCTCCCACACGTGATCTGATGCATCACTGAGCTCAGTGATGGACCACTGAGTTTCAAGAGATGGAGTTTGTGTAGGGCTTGGAGTGCTGATCAGTTTGCTTTTCTCACTGATATTTATGTCTTTAAGGTCCGTTTTGAAGGATTGTCTGGCAACGTGCAGTTTAATGAGAAGGGGCGGAGGACCAACTACACCCTCCATGTGATTGAGATGAAACACGACGGGATCAGAAAGGTAATAAAGAAAGTGACTGGAGCTCCTGTATCTGGCATCAACTCTCTGTTCTCGTTATGTTGTAGTTAGATCTCAACAGAAATTTCTTTTCATGGAAGCTTGCATGTGGAGTCACCACAGGCACGTTCCCAGCTCTCTGCATGAGCAAAGCCAAGCACAACAGAGAGCTCACAGTGTATTACTAAAAAATGCAACATATGGAAGGGGTTATCAAGAGTAAGAAAGGCATCTTAGCTGTGGAACAGAGATTTTGAGGAAAGGAAAGCTTGGCCCACTCAGTCTTGCTGTTGGCAAGGGCACATTGGCTCAGGCCCAGCTACACAACTGTTTTTGCTCTCCCAGTTTTCATTTCTAAAAAATGAGCCGAGACAGAGCCAGGAGGAACCTGTCTGCCCTAAGCAGTGCCAGGGAACCCTTTATGTTGATCTAATTCTGCTCTCCTTGAAGCAACAAGTTCTTTACCTACTATGTCTTGATTGTTATGTAGGTATCGCTGGTGTTCTGAGGCCTTTGTACCTTTCAATATCCCAGGCTCTCTGAAAATCTGAATTTTCAGGTGCATTGAGTCCTTGAAACACTGATCCACTTGCCATTCTGACTCCATACACTTACTTCCCTCTCAGATATTACCTATCTGAAGAACAAAGGGTTATTGCATGGATAAAGGAGAGCGGCTAAAGAATTTGGAGTGAAGCATTCACTGGAACCCCTCAGCATCCCCTCACTCCCTGAAGTTTAAAAGACTTGTCTGAAACCAAGACAAACTGCAAATAGTGATAGTTCCGTATGTACAGCTCCCATCTTCCATACCCACTTAAACCTGTGATGAACCAGTGTCAGATCACAGCCCACCACATCCAAGCAGGAACCAGCAGCATCATAAAAGAAAAAATTTCAATTCCTCACAGAGAAATTAAAGAATTATCAGTATAAAAATATTCAAAATGATCTTCCTCCTCTGTTTGGCATTCGTAAGAGGATAAATATGATATTATGTCCTGTTTGGGCTTCTGAGCTTAGGAAAGATGGTGGCAGTCCAGAGGGAATCTAGAGGAGAAGCAGCAGAATGGTTAAATATCTCGATTTTGCTGTGTATTTACTGACAGAAATATTTGTTTAGAAGACACAGAACTGACAGGATAATGCTTTATCTTAGATCCACCAGAATAAAAGTGCAAAGAAAAACCCCATACGTCTCCATTTATGTTGCCCCAGAGCAGAGTTCTGGAAGCTTTCTCCTCACTCTCTTCTCTGTGCAATGAAGACAGATGAGATGCCTGTGTAGAATTTTTTTCCTCCTCTATTGTTATGGTCTGTAATCTGCTATCAGCAACTCCTGGTCATGCCCTGTGTTAATATCCTTCCCCATTTATGTAATAACATTTTCCTTGCACTTGACCAAAGCTCAGGCAATTCCATGTATACATGAGCTGATGGAAAACCCCTTATAAAATAGAAAAGGATAACCTCAGCAATGATCTTCCTGTTGATACTCGTTGGCACAGCGCTTTACTTGCAAGTAGTGGCAGATCAGCCCAAACCCTAATTATTAACAGGCACATTTTAACATACAAATTCTTCTGCTTGCTTTTATTCATAACCTCAAATTATTGGACACTGATCAGGATTGGTTTTGATTCTTTTCCCCTTTGATTTTTTCTTCTGTTGCATTAGATATCCTAAGAGCCAGTTGTATGTTTACACAGACTGGCAGCTGTAGAACAGCATTTTATCACATCTGGGCACGCAGCAGACATGATAGAAAAATATTAAGAATTCACACACGGAAAATGTGACCTCTTGAAGTAGGGATAGGGCAGAGAATTGTGATCTCCTACTGCTGAGCGAGTGCCATTTGTTCTTACATATTTACAAGAGAAACTGTAGTATATCATGCATGTTGTTCTCAAGCTGGAGGCATAGTGGAACAGGAGAGATCCTGATTCTCCCAGAAAAAGGCACCAAGAACTAGAACAGGTGATATTGGCTGAGTACAAACTTGCAGAGAGATCTGACCCTGTTTGGATGATCCTGTTACCATATCTTGGTTAATATTACAAGGAGATATCAATGAGTTGTCCTGAATTTGTATTTGGCAGATTGGTTATTGGAACGAAGATGAAAAGTTAGTTCCAGCAGCCATAGATACGCAAACTGGCAATGAGTCCACGAGCCTCCAGAACAGAACATACATAGTCACAACGATCCTAGTAAGTACTGGGACTTCCAGCCCAGCTCTCCTTCTCCCCCATCTCCCTGATGTGCTGACTGCCTCTTCCCCTTTGCATGCCTTGCTTTGTACTTGATCATTTTTATAATAGCAATAACAATAATAACAATAATAATAACAGCACTTACTGTTTCCTGTCAGGTCCATAAAGGTATCTGAAAATTGCTGTGGCTAATTAAGTAGGTATTAAAGAGCTCTCATGCTTAAGTATAGAAAATACAAAAGATTATGACAAGATAGTAGAGGCATCAGCATAGGTAAATTAGGAACATTATACCTGTGCTTTGTGTTTAGCCCACAGAATGTGGGCTGTAATTTTTGGAAAGATAAGCTGTATTGTGCAGGGAGCCTGAATCATAGCTTTAAAAACAAATCCCCACTATAATCATGAAGGAACAATAAGTACCCCATAATGTATGGTATCATGTAGTGTGTCATTGTATACGATCACCCTGCAGAAACAGATGAAATTTTACTAACTTGTTTGTAGAATGCTTCTTCTAGATCGACAAAGAAGATGCAATACCCAAACTAAATTAAACATCTTTAGGGCTCTCTCATGCCCAGCAGATTTGTCTCTATCTGTGCCCACACAGACAGCCGTTCCTTTAAAAATTCAGAGCTGAAATGTACTAAATAACCCTGACAGAGTCACAATGAAAGGTTTGTCACCCAAATCTCCCCAGGCATCTCCAGTGCCCTGAGGTCTATCACTGCAGAAGCTGCACACTGTTTTTGCATATATGAATAGGAAACACTAGAATAAAAATTACCATTCATACTTCTTAAATTAACACCGTTGTTTGTTGACTGGTATGTGAACTCAAAGTTAGGGCTTTGCAAGCAGACATAAGCCAAGATGTTCTAGTCTGAGTCTCTGGACTGGGGAGGTGGCTCAATGTTGGTGTCCTCTGTGCCAGGAAGACCCATATGTGATGCTCAAGAAGAATGCCAACCAGTTTGAAGGCAATGAGAGGTATGAAGGCTACTGTGTGGAACTTGCTGCTGAGATTGCAAAGCATGTGGGCTACCACTACAGGCTGGAGATTGTCAGAGATGGGAAGTATGGAGCCCGAGACCCTGACACCAAAACGTGGAACGGCATGGTGGGAGAACTTGTTTATGGGGTGAGTTTCCCCCTTGTCCGTTGTTTTCAGGTCTTGTCTTGGGAACAGTCTCAAGCCCTAGAGTAAAAAGGAGCCCTGCCTTCTGTCAGCCTGTGCTATCTTGTGGATTGCAGCTGTGATAATGCAAATAATCAGCCCAAAGAAAATATTTTAATTCAGGGTGGGACAGCACATTTCGTACTCATGAAAATGTCTAAATGTTCTCTTTCAACAGTTGCAGGGATATGTTTTTCTCTCCATTTTTGGAAGAACAGGTATTGAAAGGTCAATCTTTCTCATGAGTAGAATCTCCAAATTTTATTATATTTTGTATTTGATTGATAATGTCAGGATAAAACAAAAATAAGATTTCAAAAATTCAGTATAGATTCATAGAATCATAGAATTGTTTGAATTGGAAGGGACCTTTAGAGGTTATCTGGTCCAACTGCCCCTGCAAAGAGCAAGGACAGCTCCATCAGGGTGCTTGGATTCCCATCCAGCCTGACCTTGAATGTTTGGTGAACCAGACATTTTTGGGCTAGTCACTCATTTCCATCTGCTTAATTGTGTCTCTTCACCCTACACTCCTAAATCTGATTTGCTCTGATAATTCCCCATCTGTAATGTTTCAAGTCACTCTTCAGAGGGATCCAATTTGCCCTTCATAGTGTAGGGAGCATCAGTGCCCAAGTCTGTGTGTTGCCATGCTGGAGCAATGGATGATCTTAGTCCTGCTGAGATCTCGACGGGATATGCTGACAACCATTTCAGTGCATTTTCCTCTCCATTTTCAAGACTGATTATAAAATAAATGGAAAGTGCATGTCAGTGTCACTGGAACTTTCTCCTCTTCTTCATCAGTTATGCCACCAAAAAGCAGTTCCTGATGGAAGTAAACATCCTGGTCTCCTTTTTCAGGCAATTGGCCTTTCCTTGCCTCTTTTGATGTCTGGATGATAAGGCTCTTTTAGCAAAAGTCTTCTGCATCATACTGTGACATCAGTGGATAAATCACACAGGAGCTGGGTGGCTGGAAAAGGAAACTGATTTCAAAGTAGAACTGGTGATCAGTAATGATAAAATGGAAATAATACACCAGTGTTATGGGCTGCTACTTTTTAACATTTCTCTTCAATTGGTTTTGTCTGATTACTTTCAGATAGTAGGGTTAAACAGAGGAAATAAAGGAAAACAAGCTGGAGTTAGTAGATATGTTTTATCCCCAGAATGCAACTCTTTTTTTTTTTTCAGAGGGCTGATGTGGCTGTGGCACCATTAACCATCACTCTGGTTCGAGAAGAAGTTATAGACTTTTCCAAACCTTTTATGAGCTTAGGTATCTCTATAATGATAAAAAAACCTCAGAAGTCCAAACCAGGAGTGTTTTCTTTTCTGGACCCTTTGGCTTATGAAATATGGATGTGCATTGTTTTTGCCTACATTGGCGTGAGCGTTGTCCTCTTCTTGGTGAGTCGGTTCAGCCCTTATGAGTGGCACACTGAGGAGTTTGAGGAAGGACGGGACCAGCCAGCCAATGATCAGACGAACGAGTTCGGGATATTCAACAGTCTCTGGTTCTCCCTGGGAGCTTTTATGCAGCAAGGATGTGATATTTCTCCAAGGTGGGTTGCCTTCCTTCTTCCAGTCCAAGTGATTTGTTCTTTCTACATGCTTTGGAGCTGAACAGGTTCTTTGACTGCCTTCCTGAACTGTAGTTTTCTGAATCAGTTAGTAATTCAGAAGGGGTCCAAGAGTTCATTGGTCTTTCAGCTGTGAACTTGAGACCTCAAACTTGGGACCATAGAAAATAGCATTCTAAATTTATGCTAGTGAGCTCTTTTGGGGAAATTTACAGAAATGCAAACAATTTTCTAAAGCCACCCATCTGGAATCAATTATTGTCAGTCATTACTTTGTCTCTATTAGAAAAAGGTCATTCTAGCATTTTTGGGAAACCATAGAATTCTAGTAAAGTACGAAGAAATAATACAGTAGATGGTTATATAGTCTGTGCCAAACATTGTGGAGAGAACTGTGTGGCTTTAAGTATTATTGGCCTTTAGAAAGGTCAGAGAAGTACAGACTTCCCTTTTGGTTCCCATTTAATTTGATAGTTCTGCTGCTTGAGCATTCAATAGCATCCGAAGTCTAAGGACTTCCTAAAGGGACTCCTGATGGGAATCATTTACTCTCTGTATTCACTGTTGTGATTAATCTTAGGTAAATTTTCTTGGAAAAGCAGGCACAATATAAGGTGGCTGAAAAACTGCAGGAAATACAGAAAATGCAAATCTGTGACAGAGACACAAGCAGAGGTGTACTTGTAAATAAGGTCTGGAAAGAACTGCTTTCTTTTTGAAAGTTTTATGGTAGAGTTTTTGCCTTTTAAGGAGCCCAAGATACACATAGCCTTCGTGTCTTGTTTATACAAAATCAAGAAGAAAAGAAAAAAATCAAAACATAGGAACAAAATAGCTGTGAGAATGTTTATAATAGATTTTGTTATTTATTTGCATGGGTTGTATATCCAGTAAGTAATACCTGTAATGCCTGAGGGATTTTTCTTGTGGCATGGCTGCCTTCATATGAGGCAGGACCAGAGGTGAGCCTGGGATAACACTGTGCTTTGGGTGAATGCAGGTGCTAGGAGTTAATTTCCCAGACTCTGGGATGATATCAGAAATCAGTGGACAAGAGGGAGGCACATCTCTGTTGGAGAGCGAAGATAACATTGTGCAGTTCAGAACTGCTCCCAAGGGATGTTGTGGGGAAGCTGGGCACTGGCTTGTTGGCCACTGGATGTCAATTTGTCCAAATATTAATAAGCTTGGGATAGCAGGGAGATGAGATCTTGTGAGGCAATTTGGGTAGTGACAGCTTTTATGAATATATTTTATCATCTGATCATTTATTAGTGGGAGTCCAGAAGGGCCATTCAGGAAGTCTTCCCTGTTGAGGGAAATTCAACTTCATTCATCCAAGTTTATTATTCAGCTGTGTCTTGTAACACAGCCCCATGTGTTAAGATCAGGTTATGGGCATTTTCATTCTCATTGCTATTTATGTCATCATTATTCTTAGGGAAGAGAATGTCTTCCTCTGGGGACATTTCTACAGCCAGTTGCAGTTCCAAGTAGGAGTGCAGACAGGTAGAAAGCTCAGACTTTGTGGAATAGTGAGTTCTGAAGCATCTTTCCTATAAAAGTGTTGGGGAAAATCAGTGGTTTTGATATATCCAAATAACAAGATCTTACCTTGTTAAACAATATGCTTAGAATCACCATTTCAAAGTGTTTTATTTTGCTTCAACATAGGAAATGAAAACGATTGTATCATTATTATTTTCACGTTATTTTGATCATCTTGACAATGAAAATTACGATTTTACTGGAATCTATCTTTTCCCATTGAGAAAAAGAGGACTTTCTGATTTCAAATATTTGCAAGAACAGAGAACTTGAAAGCATGGGAATTACTGTAACTCCAAGCACACTGAGCACGGCTCCTTGTGATGGATGCAGGTGGAGTGGAATATTTCTGTGAAATGTGAAAGCAAGGAGGAAGCAGAAGGGTGAGAATTTTCGTAGGTTGTTGTTGTACAGAAAGGCTTTGAGCACACTCCGTATTTCACATGTATTTTTCACATGAACCTGGTGCAGGATTTCTGTGACACATCACTTAGAAACGAATACTCAGTACAACGACGTGGTGGGCAGGTGGGGATCTGCTCCATTCCTATATATTTGCTGTACGGTTGCTTCTAAACTTATCACTGCAATCTCTCAGTATCTCCCCAGTAATGTATTAATCAACATAAATAGCTTCTGTTATACATCTGTTCCATCATTCTCTCCCCAGCAGAAAGGAGCAAGTGCAGGGGTGTATCTTGTTTCTGTAGAGGTTTTGGTTTGTTTATTTCAGTTTTGTTTTGGGAAGTAGTAGGGGAAATTTGTCTTTTTTTTTCTTTTTTCTTTTTTCAGAGCATGTTGTTTTCAAGTGCATATGCCACTATGTATTTGTCACGAAAAAAAAAAGGAAGATCAAAACTGCAGACACATCACTCAGCACAGCAGGGAGTGAGGTTTGCAACAACTCCTTGCTCTTGTGAAAGTATGTTCCTCCATCTCAGACCAATCCCCAGGGAACTTCAACCCCCCACAGAGACCAAAATTTGCTTTTGAAAGAGAGTTGTGTCCTTTTAAAGGACAGACTTACTAGCCAGAACTTTAATCAAGCTTTTAAGTATGCTGATCACAAGCTACCCAATACTTCGAAGAAACAGTGTGTATTTAATGACCTGTAGATACTCGAGATAGAGCTTAGGTATGGGCTGTGTGCTCACAGCCTCTTCTCCTGAGGAGTGAAGCTTCTGAGGATGAGGCCAACTGAAGTTCCTTAAGCTCTGAAGCTGTTGTTTCTAAGTGTAGTCTGAACAAGTGTGACAAAGCCCATACTGTAACCAGTCATGGAAGGTCTTGGCCATAACGATGTTATGCCTTCGGAGGCTGCAACATGAGCATGGGCAAGGAATCCAGTCCTCCTATGTCATAAGCTACTCAGGCTTATGTGCATAGTTTTGACCAAAGGAGACTGTGAGCTCCACTAGAGTCTGCTGTCATAGAATCATGGAGTGTCTTTGGTTGGAAGGGGCCTTTGAGACAACGTATCTCCAACCCACTGCCACTGGCTGGCTGTCCCCCACATCAGACTGCCCAGGGCCCCATCCAACCTGGCCTTGAGCACCTCTAGGGATCCCTCTTCTGCACCATCACCGACTCGTGATGTGGTTCAGTCCTTGCTACATGAAGAAAATTGTCCTGTTGAGCTGAGATGGACCCTGTCATTGTCCATGAAATGTGTGTTTTCAAAGTAGTGTTTGAAACCTAGCAGAGTGGGAGGAAAGCAATATTTTTGGGTTGTGAGTTGTTTCATGTACGTAGTAATGGACAGAAATCAGTGAAGTCTGAAACAGGCCATAAACCATGAGGCTATGCAAAGTGCCATCTCAACTTCAGAAAACAGTCATGAAATTGCTAAAGCACTCATTAAATGTGAAATACAGACCCAGAAAGGAGATTCACAGAGCAAGCGTCAGAGGTAATAAATAACTCACAGCCAATAGTGAGAGCCTGCAGCAAGAGAAATGTGAAGTAAATATGACTCATACTGTTCCATTCTTCAGAAATGTTATTTGATAAACTGTGCTCAGAGCTCAAAATAACCCCCATGTGCAGCAACTGTGGAGAGTGGGACCTCTTTACTATCCAGTACCCTGCTGCCATTGCTTGCTTGGACAGACTCAAGGCCATTGAGGAGACCGAGTTGGCATTTGGGCTTCCAGACCTCCTCTGCAGCAGAATGAGGCATCTGGATTTTTTATCTGTCCCATCATTTTCTCTGAAGCCAATGATTTGATTGCAGTGAAAATGATAAAAAAGCAGGGAACAAAAAGTACATTTTTGCTGTCAGCTTCTGAGATTGGTCTTCTTTTTTTTTTTTTTTTATCTCAGAATGTATTTCTTCATATAATTTGTGCCTAAAAGAGACCTCCTATGTCTTAGAGACTATCAAACTGAACCCAGTTACCCTTTCTCTGATTCAGAAAACTTATGTTTGACTAAAGTGAAATACATTCTGATGAAATATACCTCCCAGAATTTATTCTTCCTTTGAAGTTATCATGAGATAGAATATACACACTTTTTCTTGGCTGAGTGGCCACAGGAGCCTTGTCCCCACTGGAGTTTGGCAGGGAGATGAATATCACACCACAGTACCCAGTCAATAAAGTCATCCTTTGTGCCACGTTAGAGGAAAATTAAACAGGCATTTCCAAAAATAAACAGGGCTTCATGGGAGCATCCTATATACTGTGCTGTGGGAATGAAACGTATATATTTTAGGTTCATTTCACAGTATGCCATGAGTAGAAGGGAAATGTGCAGTCGTGTCACGACAAGACAGATTGTATGTAGGAATGAAACTGTTCTCAGTAATTGCTCATTATATAGAGAACAAAGCTGGAGATGCCCTGGTCAGTTGGAAAGGAAATGAAAAATGAAGCTTTCATCACAGCTTGGGGCTGGGAGAGAGCCAGACTTGAGAAGGGACATCTTGAGAGCACCAGTGGGGATGCAGGAACAGAAGAGTTTCTGTGTTGGCTGAGCTGCGCAAGGTGCCAGAAGGGAGCACAGCTGGGAAGTGGTGGGGAGCATGACATTGTGCCCCAAAGCAAGATGTGATCCACCCATTGACTGGCTTGAGACAAAGAGTGAAGTGAGACCCAACTCATCAGCACAGAGCAGTGCTGCAGCCACTGCTGAGCTGCCAAACGAGAGGGACCAAACTGCCATGGGTGGTGAGTGCACACACTCAGATGTGGGGCGGGGAGATAGAAATGCTGGTGGCTACCCAGTCGATAGGTACAATCTATTATTTACATCTACCTTGTGGACGTCGTTATTTGTTTTTAGTGATGTGGAAACAGTGCACCTGACTGATGTATAGCAGCATGCAGCCAGGCTTATATTTCACTGCAGCTTCTTCTGCAGGCACTCTTGTTGAGCTACATCTGTGGAAGAATAAATGCAGTATTTATTATGTACCTGTAATTAATGCTGAGTACTCTCCTCTGCCATTTTTCCTCTATATTTACATTCCTTTTTAGATCAATTGAACAAAACCACAGGAGACTTCAGCCACAGAGCTGGTGGAAATAACAGTAAAATTGCACTACAAGTTGTTGATGCCTTTTCCTAAACTAGCCTCCAGAGATTCTGAAAAATAGCTGCACTTTCAAATTTCTTCAGAATGTTCCTAGCACTGGAAGATTTTATTCAGTTCTGGACAAGATCTATATCAGAAATTGGTTAGGACAAATAATCTTCTTTCATTTTTTGGTGTGGGGTTTGATTTGGGATGTACCAAGGGAATTGTTTCTATTCTGTTCTTCGTTAACTTGCTTTTGCAGGGTGCTCTTTTTTTTTTTTTTTTAAATGGAGAGTTAAGGAAATTAGAACCAAATGCATTTAGCCATCCTTCCTGCAACAAAGGGCCAGGCAATTCTTATTGATCATCTCTGATCCCTCAAGCATCTGCCCATCTTTTTGGCCTGATGCACAGTTCTGATGCTATCTTTGCAGTACCAATACTCAAAGCAAAGGGTGTATTTTTCTTTCATGAAGCAGTTTGTCATTTCTGTGGGGAGCACAGCCAACCTGTGGCTGATCCTGGGGCTGCCCATGGGACAGGATTGGTTTGACATTACCCCCATTGTTGCTCCAGTGTTGGGTGAACCTGGAAGACCTGGAGGCTTGTCCATGGGGGCAAAGCCCAGGACCTTTTATTGTTAGTATTTTGCTTGAACAGATGGGCTCACGTTGGTCTTAAAGAATAAAAGTAAATATATATATATATACACATATATATATATGTAGGATTTGAACTTCTGGAGAAGGCCTCTTCATTTTCAAAAATGTGCCAAATGATTTTGCAATTATCTCTACCTGGCAGAGTTAATTATGTCCAGAGAGAGGGAATTCAGGTCACAGGGTAACAGCAGTGTTAGCAAACCACCAGAACTGATGACCACACTTATTTCTGAAACACACTTTACCAGGGAAAGTGACTCACCAGAGGAGCAGCTTGACAAATTGCACAATATCCAACTAAGCAGAGCCCTTCCGAGCCTGTGCAATGCCATGGCAACCAAAATGTGGCATCTGGGGGAAAATGGAAATTCTCTCACAATAGTCATCCTTGCTATCATCTTTTTCATTTGGCAAAATGTTGAAGGATACAGGAGTCTCAGATGCTTAAGTAACAGAGAGAATGTTGTTGGTAAAATGCTATTTCATCTGCAAAGGGAAAAATGAATCTCTTGGATTTCCATGTTCTTCCCTCTGAGAAGTTCTAAATGTGGCATAGAAAGTGAATGATTTGTTATCCAGTTCATGGAATAGTTTTGCTACCAGGCACATCTAGTTTCTCCTACACAACTCTGACTGCAGGCCTTTAGCACTGGGGTTATTGGAGGATAGCAAGGAATGTGATGAAAGTCCCCTCACTGAGTGATAGGTGTACTAATCTTTTTACCAGCTGTATTTAAAATGAGAATTGAAGCACTTGACTTAAACACATATTTATTAAGCTAAAAATATATTTGCAACCACTTTTTTTTAGGGCTGCATAAATGTTTCTGATATTTTTGTTGAAAACAAAGTTTAAAAAAGTGGAGAATAAAAGCGTCTTGGCAATTTTTTCCTCTGTTGGGAAATGTTATTAGGATATTTGGAATATGGAAATGGAATGTGCTATTTGTGTGCCAAACACTGTGGGTACATGAGATTTTAGCAGTGACTTTAGCAGGAGCCCCTCACAGGCTCCAGGAACTCCCTATTAATCTGAGCTCCATCTTGCTGTGTTTCAATCAGTGGTAGCAGCACACTTTCTCTTTTCATTTTCTTCCCTCTTTGTAACCTGTTATCCCTGAGCAGTCAGCTCAGCTGGGGCCTGACGTTCCCCGAGCCGCAGCCAGGACTGCGCATGGTTGCATCCTCCTAATAGCTAGGTAGGTTGCCAAGTGTTTTTGTCAAAGAATAATGATTGTGAGGAGCTCAGTGACCTCCATCTCCCTGAAGTCATGCCCTGTGCAAGGCACACTGCTGGCACTCCAGAAAAGTATTGTTGCTAAGATGGGAAACCCTGAGCGGGTTTTCACAGGGAAGCCCTGTTTAAATAACTCATCCATATGCTGTACATCACTTTTATCGGCACTAAGATATCATCTGCACACTGTCTGGATACACAGTTGAATGAGCATTGAGCTCCTCAATTGAAATTGTTCTGGCTCACAACACACAGAGCATCTACAGCTGCCCTTTGCTGGTTTGATTCCCCAGAGCTGGCCAAAACATCATAGCCTTCATCTGAGAGGCTCGGAGTACTCACCTTCTTCCACTGAAGTCTGGGATTTTTATCCCTGTTCTGATCTCTAGAACCCGGATTTCATCTCAGCTACTCAGCTGGTTACTGGGGAGCACCAACCCGACCTCCTTTTTGCAATAAGTTTAGATATGTGTATCACCAGGGAGCCAAGTTCTTTGTAACATTCCACAGCAGTGGGCAAGCAAAGAAATCTGAAGAATCACAATAGAGGTGATGATTTATTTATTGGGAAGGACTTGCTGAAGCTGAGTTAACTGGAAAAAGAAAGGAATTTATGGAGGAAAACAAAGAGACAGAAGTAAGAAGGACAATTAAGGACTGATTAAAGCCATGTGGAGTTGACATGGAAAGACATTCCTTGAAATGCTTTTTGCTCAGTTTTCACAGGACAACAGGAATTCTAGTGGAGTTCCCTACTGGGAGTGCTGCAAGCCAGGGTGAATGGGAGTTGTAAGGATGGAGAGAGCTTAAAGCAAATGGGTGTATTCTGAAAACATATCCATATGCAAGCAGATGAGGAACAACACATTCCCTGGGGTCCTAACTGCTTGGGAGCATATGCAAGTTGAATATCAAGAAAAAAACCATCACTCTTTGAAAGCTTTGCTCTCCAAAAGTGAAGTTTCTTCTCTGAAGGTCATGGTTTTGGTGCTAAGGTCTGGGCTGTGCAGAGCAAACAAGGTTACACAGTCTCCTCCCTCCATGTCCTGCACTCTCCTACATTCTGTAATTTCCTCTGTTTCATTCAAAAGCTTCAGTCAAGTAAATGTCTCACCAGGGCGTTCTGAGTTTGTTTTGGTCCAGTGCATATTTCCATGACTGTCATGCTTGGAAGAAGCCTAAATTGCTTTGTCTTCTCTAGGGATCAATGAATGCACTGAGACAGAGCAAGATCTTGAGATGAGATCGCACAGTTCAGAAGGACAAGGCACTAAATATCTCAGAGGGGCTGCACACAGAACTCATCTGAGAGGCCAGCATGGGTCACACAGCTCAAACCATCAGATGTTCAGAGAGGGCATACAGCTCATGGACACACCCCTATCTACAGCATTAACGCACTTTAAGGCATTCAATCAATTTAATAAAACCATCCCGTAATTCTCATTAATGCTTACCCAGAAGAGCTGCTTCTTACCCTTAGATCCAAAGGCTAAGCAGCAATAATCCAGTCATGGTAATGATAACTAACTACTTTGATCTTCAGATAAAAGAGCCTATAGAAGTGAAAAAGTGTAACAGCACCATTATTCGGACAACCTCAAAGCATATTAAAAACACTAATGAATTCTCCCAGTGAAATCTGATGAGAAGTAATAGGAGGCAAATGTGTGAACAGAGAAAGAGGGGAGGTGTCCTCTTATGGTGAAAGGGAAAAGCAACAATAGGTACATGCACAGCGTGGATATGTGGGAGCCATGAAGTCCAGCTGAAGGAGTGTAGCACATGGGGTGCTGTCCCCTAGGAGGAATTTTCTCCTCACTTATTTCTTGAAGCTCTCAATGAGATCTCAGGCTGTACAGAGGCAGGGAGCAGCTTTTCATCTCAGCAGTGCTTCCACAGCCTTCAAAAAAAAAAAATCATCAAATGGATGTTAGAAGGTAAAATAGGGCCAGCAGAAACACTGAGCATGCTTTCCCTTCACAGTTTTGGGGTTTAAACATGAAGAGACAGACATTTCTGTGCAGATAGGGCTCTTCTAAAATGCTTTGACTGAGAAGAGAGTCCAGACTCATTCCCTACCACTCCAACAAGGAATATGCTGTGCTCTTGTAGAAAAAAAGAAAGCCTCAAAATTGAAAATAGAGAAAATTTCTCACCTACTGTCTTGGTCAGGTATCTCATTTTAAATCAAAAATGAAGAGAAATAGAAGTGAAAATTTGGGACTATTGATAACATTGAAAACTTCCAATGCGGAAAATGCTCTCCTAATGAAAAAGGTCTTTCTCTTCTCAAATGGGGAAATCTGAGCAGAAGATAGATAAAAATAAATCAAAAATAAATTCAGGAACCAAGGCATGGGGCATCCTTGGAGAGGCATGAACTAAGTTATTGTAACATTGGCCAGAAATCTTAGGAAAAGAGCTCTAAACTCTGAGCATGTGTAGATGGCTGAAGAAAGATCTTGAGGAAAAAGAAAAAAGAAGAACTGGTAAGATATAAACTGAAATATATTATATCTTTGGGAAAAAAGAAAACAGACTTTCTATCAAGCAGACTTTGCAGAAGATGAGGGAGAGCATACGACATCTAGAAACACAGCAAAGGACATGGGCATAATTGGCCATTGTTTAAGAAGAGGGATGAGTGCTGTTGAATTCAGGGCTACCTGAGGTTGAGGAAGTTCCTTAGTAATGAATCTCCCGGGGCACTCCAGCGAATGCTTCTGACAAAATTTTATGTTTGTCACCTTGTGAATGTTTCTCAGCAAAGCTAACAAATGTCACCAAAGTGAGAAAAATACATGAAGAGCCTTTTTTACAGTGAAATTTTTGCTCAAAGGCATGACGAGAGTTGCTTCTCCTTGTAGCAGTGTCTGGCAAAACTGCAAAGCAGGGGTGACTTTGCCTATCACTGGAGCTGCTGAGCAGCCTGAAGTGGCTGCATTTCTCAGCAAGCCTCTGCCTAAATGTTCACCCCTCGGACTACCTCGGATCATAACACTGAGGAGCACACTGTGGCTATATTTAAGAGGACTTCAGTGTAATTCTTTGGATCTATTTGTTCTGCCTTTCATCCAAACTCTTTTTTTTTTCTCAGAATTTCATGTCATCTCTCTATTGTAGACTTGTCTGTGTTTCTTTAGCAGCTCTCTGGGAGGGTTGGATGTATTATCCTGCAATTTTAGGGATAAATATCTCAGCAGCCAGTTCTGAGTGCTCAAGGATGGCATCTGCTTTAAGTGAAGGACATAACCCAGTTCTGCTCAGTGGGGGTGTTTTTATAGCAAGGGTGGCACATGGATTCTGCTAAAATCTGGAGGGGATGGTTGCCATTTTAGTCCATGCTTATGTGGTGTTAAATGCTTCCAATACCATGCTTGGCTAGTTGAGCAGGTGAGTTGTTGATTGTATGACAGCAGGGTGCATTGCATAGCCATTTAGGACCACAGGAGAACACAGCCTGCAGATGACTATTGAGCTTGTAAATTAGCCACTGCTTAGCTGGTTTTCCACTTGATGTTGATTGAGTGTTTCAGGAAGGGGAAATGTGCACAGAAGAACATCAGAGCCAAATTCTACCTGGTGACCAATGGCTTGTGCCACCCACATGAATGAAGTTTATAAATGTGATTCATCCTCTGTTCTGCAGCTGGAAACTGAGATGTGAAGCAAGCAACTCTGGATCCCATAAAGTGGTAGGGCTTCCCAAGGGACAAAAGAAGAGCCCTTGGCTGCTAGTCCTCTGCTTAGGCCATTAAGTACCTCTTCCCTGTCAAAATGCTAAGTGAATGTCTTGAAAACAGCACATCACTGCTTCATGTAGTCGTGCTAGTACTTAACACCATAGCTATTCTAGCTCCAATGGCAGGAGAACAAGTGACAAGGTGCATTTCTGGCTAATCAGGAATACTGATTTTAGAAAGAAGTTTTACCTGTTAAAGTGAAATTGAAAAAAAAAAATTCCAACATATGCAAAAGAAGAGGTGAAACCGTGGAGGATGGGGAATACACTGATGTCCAAGGCCATTAGCTTAGATGGAAAGAAACAGTAAATAAACTGTGACATAATTAAAGCCTTCTAGAAATGCATGTTCCTGATTGAATATGTAGTATTCTGAGTATTTGCCGACAATATGTTCAGTCACTGCAGTATTTACTTCAGCAAGTTACCCTAAGGCTCCTTTGAGAACTGGCTGCTGCTGAGATTCTGCTTTCCCTGTTGCCTCCTTCCAGCACCTTGGCTTCGGGGGTCAGATATTTCCATCTCCTTTTTTTGATAACAGCACGGGACTCCCAGTACCTGTGGACCCTCAGCTGTCTTTCCCTTCTTCACTGGTTAACCTTACCCACAGATAATTCAGTTTTTCAGCTCCTACCTCTGCAGATCAGTTGTGAGGTGAGATGAGGAAGGAACAGTTGATTTATACCGCTGAGAAAGGTGAATCAGAATGTCAATGGAAAACATTCCCACCTCTGTCTGTATTTGGGTTCTCTGAGCACTCGGAGATAAAATGGTGAGACCAGTGTTTCTAGACGGTCTGTGACACGAGGAAGCTAAGCTCATTTGCACTGATGAAGCTTAATGCTGAAAATTTGCTAAGAGCCACATGGGAGCAAAACATTTGTAACTAATCCACTACCAAGTCAGCCCTCAGACAGACCCGTGAAATTATCTACAGACGGTATCAAATTAGCAAACAGTGTCAGAGATCAGAGGATCTGCGTGGGCAGAAGACCAGAAGTGGATTTGACCCACAGTCAGCAGAACAGGCGTACGAGAGCTTTTCTTTCCACAGTTCTGCATTAATTCATTCAGTGACAAATATGTCAGTTGACTAAGTGAGCTGTTATTAGAATAGAATGTAACAGCAAATCTGGGAAATCCTCCCAAAGCAACCATGGCTTTAGAATCCCAGATTTGCGTTTCTAATTAAAACGCTGTCAGTTTAGGTGTAATTCTCCATGAGAAATGGATTTGGTGAGGGGGAAGGGAGAAGTGGAAGAGGGCTGAGATGCTGCTGGAACAGTTTTCCACCCATGTTTACTTCGTATTTTTCTGATTACATCGTTAATGGTTTTTTGATGGCAATGCAGAGGCAAACTCTTGTCATTTGTTCCTACCTTCTGCAAGGGATGAGATCAAAGAGCAAATTGTTTGATCAAGGGTTATATTTTGTTTAAGAAATAAGAGATTATAGCTGCGTGATTCTCTTTTCCTGTGAAGAATCCATCAATGCTAAGACTGGAACATGATAAAAATGACTGCATGGAAACAAAGGGAATTTACAATTCTTTTTCTGTTTTCTACTGGCAAAATGATGTTGCTTTTGCGAGAAGTGAAAAAAAAAAGCATTTTGCCTAAGTGAGAAAATGAAAATGATTAATTTCATCTTGGCCATTTCCAGTTTTTCCATTACATAGATATAAAATAATACATTGCAGAACTACTTTCTAAATGATATGTGTGGCAGGTAAGAGTTCAGTGTTTTAAAAAGCAGGAAGAAGACTGTGAGTAATGAGAGAGGAGAAACAAAATTGTTTACTATGTCAAAATTATGCCTTTCAGAAATGAAACATTAAGTCATAGAAAAATGTGAAGCTTGGATGGACTCAAACCAACCATTTTCAGAATGCTACTTTTATAGGACATTTGCAGCCATTATCTTTTCATTCTAATTGAGAATATTAAGGTTTAATTTGCCATTTCAGAATTTTCCACTGTACTGAATTTCTGCTTCCCAACCACCTATAATTTTAAGTAGGTTGTGCACTACAGATAATGAGGGCAGAGTATTTACTACCTGTTTCTGCAAGAGTGCTGCTGGAAAAGAGTGTCCCATTCTTGCTATTGGAGGGGCAGGCAGAACCCCAAGTGTATCTGGGAGAGGATGGGGGATGATTTTAGCAAGCACAGGCAGGGCTAGAAGAAGAAACCAAGAGGTCTTCACTGGGACTGTGTAAGAAAGAAGAGTGTGGGTGCAGAAAGAATTATGTAGATGGAAAAATGTACAGCCTAGTCTATCTAGCTGCTTTGTGGCTCTCCACATCCCAAAATTAGCCAATTATTAAAGCTTCTTAACACCATTTTCCATTCTTATTTATTCTGATACTTTTAGATAGTGCTTTTCTTTGGTATTACTATGGTAATGGATGGGAATAAACCCAAAGTTCAAATAGAGAAATTTAAACATCATAGCTGTGGAATATCTTCAAAGTACTAACCAGTATGTTCCATCTCACCTTAGCTCTGCAGAGGACTGAGGCACTAACTCATTCTCACATGGCAGAGAGCCTCCATGTTACCCTTGGATGGGTATGTGGATATGTAAATTCTCAGTGCAAGGGAATTGAAACCCCATACTGCCCGTTAGTGAAGAGAAATGAGCTAGGTCATTTTGTTTCCTTGTTGTGGAGTGAGATGTTTGAACCTTAGAAGTGATGTCAAAGTACAAGGTATATCTCCTCCTCTGTGACTGCTGTTACTAGAGCATAAACATAACGCTAAGTCCCACCTGCTTTCTACTAGATTTTAGCTCCCAAGTGCAGAAGTCACTTCTAAAAATGGAAGATCATCTCTTAAATTACAAAGGCACTTCTGCAAATGTGTCCCAGGATGGAAGTGCTGCTGCAGTGTTTCATTGTGGCTTATATTTCGTCTTGTATTGCACTAGCCTCTTTGAGATTCCCCAGCAGCCAGAGCTCCCTTGTGTTAGATGCTGCATAGCCATGGAGTGAAAGGACAGTGTCCTCAAGAACCCGTATACCAAGTGATTTCTCTTCTGTATGTTTACAGCAGTTTAAATTCACAGTTTCCAGCTTGAAGTCAGTCTAGCAACGAGGGCAAACATTGCCCATTAGCAGTGTATGCAACACACAATTATGCACACGAAGCCTTAGCCATGCCAGCAGTCACAGCAAGCTGTTTATCTCCTCCTCTTTCCTCCACTGTCTATGAAGTTGAGCACTCACATACTCACAGCATCTCATTTAATGAGGAAAAGTGACCAGCACTAGCAGTAGACAGATCTCAAATGAGACAGTGCACGATGGGGCCACACATCCTTTCCTGACTTGCTCCCATGGGAAAGAATCACCTACCCCCACTCCCTGCTTCCTCAGCCCTTCTTGTTGCTCCCCCTCTGAATACCCTATAGTTACTTTTTCATGCTGTCAATGCCAGGTGCCGGGCTGGGAAGCATAAGCCATCTGCAGCTGACAGCAGGCAGCCCCCGTGGGATAAGCCAGTAATGAATACTGCTCGGATGCGGAGGGTCTAGAGGCAGGAATCCGGCTGCCTGCCGCTGAAGGGATTGAAACAAGTCACAGAAATATCCCAGCTTCGTCAGGAAGGAAAGGCTGTATAATTTGCAGCTGGAGATGAATGTGATTATTTGCCATGCAAATGGATTTTGCCAGCTCAAAGTAGCCTTCATCAGCAGAGATTGTTGTATCTGACATTATCCGGTTACTTTTGTTTAATGCCTCTGTGCCTTTTCTGAGCACTTCCTTCCCTATGCACACATCATCCAGACTAATTAGAGACAGGTATTTTTTTCCTCTTAACCATCAATCCTAAGACATGTGAGCTGAATCCATAGCTGCCTCCCTCTGCTATCCCTCTCCAAATACAAAACTCGAGGTAGATATGTTTGCACTGTCAGCCCTGTGCTCTGGGTATTCTCCACAGATGGTGACATTTACTTCACCTAACTTCAGCTCCTTGAAAATTTGCTGTCTCATCCAACCATGAGATTCTGGTTCTTTCAAAGCTCAGTAGACATAGAGGTTTCCAGGGGACTTTCTTCCACCTCGGATATATGGGGTGAATCAAGCCTGGGGATCCCTGTTCATCTTCATGGGTTTTTTGGTGTGTACATCTCCCTTGGAGAGCTGAAGATAGGATGGAAGAACAGTGCCCAGCTTTCTGCCTTTCCATAGTACCCAGCCCTCCCACACCAAACCTCCAATACCACTCTGACAGCAATGGTAAGGCATAATAAGAAATTAATCTGGAATTAGGACTGTCAGACTGCTCAGCCATGTTACTGTGGTTGCCAACAAAGGAGCAGGTTTGCATGAGACACTGCAGGACAGGGTATGCGGCATTGGCGTATAGCTGGAACCGTGCCTGTGGGCTGCAGACCTGAAGAAATGAGTGCTTTCCTCTCTGCCGTGTGAGCTGTGAATGTGTGGGAGCTGACACCTGCTTTCTGCTAGGCAGTGATCTTGAAAAGTTTGGACTAAAGAGCTTTTGGGGTGGGTTGATCTAAGCGAGAGGATCACCTGATGTCTGAAGAATCAGCTCCCAGCACATCGGCAGCGCTTCAAACCAGACAGGACAAACTGGAAGTGTGTGATCTCTGTAAGTCTTGCAGCTGTGGGCTTAGCCTCTTTCCAGCTCAAATTGCAGTGATTAGCAGTACGGGAGTTTTTTCTCGTTGGAGCAGCAGAGCATGCAGGTTTGTCTGTCAAGTTGTGTTAACCCACAGTAAGTCACAGCAGCTTCACTCAGACCTGGGCACAGCATGGCACATGCTGTCATGAGCCAGTTCAGTGCCCTGAGCTGGAATGAGAAATCTCCATTAGCATCTGATAAACCATATTTCTGGGGATTGACTCAAGTCAGCAGAAAACCAACGCTAAGACATGGTCTCCCACAGAGAAATGAAGTGTTTCTCATGGAAATACCTCCTTTATCAGACTGTCTGGCTTTATAAAACAGCATTGAAAGTTATCCTCCATCGGGAATGATGCTTTGCACGTAGAGAAGGAGCATATAAATAATTTAGGCAGAATGCATGAATTGTGACATGGCTCTAAAAATATCTTTTACTCCTAAATATGATTTGAAAAGATTTTAATATAAATTAATGTTTTCTTGACTTATCTTAATAGCTATCAAATGATTACAGATAATTGGGCATTTGATTGCAGCAAGTGCAAGATGCTTAGAATTTAAGGCATTATTAGCAACATCTTATCTGGCCCTCTGCTGAGTACAAACCAGAAAATGTTAGTAGGCAAGTTATTCATTAAGGCTCTAGCTCCTCTCAGAGATTCATCATCTCTTGTAGAAATGTGGAGTTTTGATTTTTAAATTCAGGTGATGAAGGAACTGACCTGGTGATCCCCACTGATCTGTAGATGTGGTCTAACTTCATGATGGTGCATGTTCTGTTGGTGACTGTCCTGCCTAACTAAACCTTCCTGGGAATTGTCTCCACAGTTTATTATTAATGTTACATTTCACTGAAAAGAACTGAAAATCAACAAAAATTTGTTCTCTTTCTTGAGGTTGTTTTTTTTTTTGCTGTGAAAATTTTTGCTTCCTCTAATTATATCAACATCTTGAAAAGTAGATTGAGAACAAGAATCTAAGCCTTGGCTTCCCTGAAAGTAGCTGGAGAACATGACTTAAGGGAGAACACCCGGGTAAATGACAGACCTGCAAGAGCAAGCGGCAGCTTTTGGATCTTCACACCCCTCCTGTCTGCTTCTCCCCTTTGTGTGCAGGTCTCTCTCCGGCCGCATAGTCGGTGGTGTCTGGTGGTTCTTCACCTTGATCATCATATCCTCCTACACAGCTAACCTGGCTGCCTTCCTCACAGTGGAAAGGATGGTTTCTCCCATCGAGAGTGCAGAGGACTTGGCCAAGCAGACGGAAATCGCCTATGGGACCCTGGAAGCTGGCTCCACTAAAGAGTTTTTTAGGGTAAAAAGGAAACTTTAATGCAAACATTTTGCTTAGCTCCTTGTTGGCAAGTCTTCCAGGAATGTCCTCTCTCATCTTCAGCCCAGGTCTGTTTTTCTCTCTTGCTTCCCCTTGCCATGTTAGCACCAGCTGAGCTTGCCCCTAGAACAGTAGAAGTCTGTTTTCCCATGGCTGCTCAGACGGCTGGCAGTTTCTCCAGCACGTGATATTCTGCAACTGTAAATAGAAATGTGGAATATCTGTGTGCTTCCCCACACTACAGACTTCTCCCAGCTTCCAGCTTGGTTAGCCCTTTGTTTGATCAATAAAATCACTTGCCACACACAGATATTCTGCCTTTCCTGCGGCAAGGTGGTAGGGTTGACCTGGGTGCAGAAAATGGCTGGAGGTTCATTAACATCCCGTTACATTGTTTGTCTTCCTTGGTCCATCTGCTCTGTGGGTAAGTGTTCGGTCTCACCTGGAAATCCCAGCTGGCACCCCCAACCTCTGTTAACACTTCTGTTGGGTTTGTGCTGTCCTACGCAGCGATCCAAAATAGCAGTGTTTGAGAAGATGTGGACATACATGAAGTCAGCTGAACCCTCCGTTTTTGTGAGGACAACAGAAGAGGGGATGATCCGGGTGAGGAAGTCGAAAGGAAAGTATGCCTACCTCTTGGAGTCCACCATGAACGAGTACATCGAGCAGCGGAAGCCCTGTGACACCATGAAGGTGGGAGGTAACTTGGACTCCAAAGGCTATGGCATTGCAACACCGAAGGGGTCTGCACTGAGGTAAGTAGCTTAGATTTGCTTTCCTTTGCCAGCCCACCCAGCAAATCAATGTATGCACACAGTTCGACCTCCATTGCCATGTTAATCATGAAAGCTTGGGGCATCAAGGTGGGGGAGGTGTGGGGAAGGGGATACGAAAACTGTGTTAGGTGCAGGGAAGCAATGTGCCACTGCTGCTCAGTGGGAGCACCTAATCATTCAGGCCCTGCATTTAGAAACTGGATCTTGGCAGATCAGCTTGCTATGAATGTGTCTGCTGTATTAGGTGATGGCAGGGGGGCTGTTGCAGTGTACCGACTGGTTTCACAGAGCATTATCTGAATGGGGCACTCATCCCTTGCCATGTGAAGTGCAGAGCTTTGCAGAGAATGGTATAACCCTGGATTGGATCCATGCTTGCAGAGGGAGCTCTGAGGGAAAAATATTTTGGTGTTTCCTAAGAGGAATTGCTATCTGGGAAGAGTGAGAAGCCAGTGTTAAAAACTCTGGCAAATAAAGTGCGCATTTTCATTTACTGAATAATCCAGAGTACAGTTTTGGCAAGCACCAAATTTGAGGCCAAAGAGCACAAACCCTGCATTTCTGAGCCCAGACCTGCAGCTCTCACATGCCTTTGCCCACTGTCATGTGAAAATATCTTCAGAGACTTTCCTTTTAAAAGGAAAAGACTTGAAAAGCACACACACAGATTTAAGTTAATAGCAAAGCTTGGTCACTGCACAGAGCCATACTCCTTGGTGTGAGCTGGCCACCTGCAATGTGCATCTTGCCAACTTACCTGCTCCCAACAGCACTATCACAATCTTGTATGGTGATGTGAGTGGCACTGGAGATGTGGTTCTTTTCAGCAATGCTGTGCAATGCAATGCATTTTATTCATGTTACATTCGTGAGGAATATGAGTCTTAAGGGTTTAGTAGAATTAGTAAATCCTCAGATGTCCTAACACTAAGTACTCTGATAGATGGTCCAACTGTTCTAGTTATTTATTAAATGTATTTTGATCAAAATACTTTGACCAAAATCATATATATGACCTTATGCTTGCTTGTGATGAAACCCAGTGTGGACACACTTTAACCATGATCTCTGGATGATCTCAGCAGTTAGTTGAGACGTCACTGATGAATTTGGCTGTTCTCACAACTCCTGAGCCAAGGCCAGCCCAAAGGTTGAAAGCCATGCCGACTGGTAGTGGATCAAGCCCTAGGATTTGGGCTACTGCATTTAAATCAGGTCAAACTGAAGTCAGCGCTTCCCATACCAGCAATTGCTGGAGGTATCTTCAGGGAAGTTTATGAATGCATTGCAGGTGGTCCAGATGGTGATTCTTGCACCCAGTATGGCTCAGGCTCTGAAGTTCCTTGGAACCATCCAAAGAAAGTGGTTCTCTTTTCATAGTTTTAAGATATTTTCCATCACACTCTTGCCATTGTTTGTTTTCTGTCTTGCAAATATGGAAATAAGGATGCAGATCTCATTATTTTTAAACAGCAATCTTGTAACCTAATTTTTATATTATAAAAACAAACAAGCTGGAACATCTTACCTGTCTTGTAATTGTTGGCATGTGAAGGAGCCATTTATCACAATTCTCAGAGAAATAAGAAGAACAAAAAGGAAAGAAAAGTGCATCAGTTGTAACAATTTTGCAGCTCCAAGCATCCCTCTGCTAGGCATGTTTCCAAAATTTCCTAACATTTCCTCTTGTTTCCTCTTCTTCATCCCAGCTGCATGTAGAATATCTTACGGGCCTAATGGCAAAGGGGAAATGCTTGATTTTCCATTCTATGGTGTTTCTTCAGAAGAGTTGTTGTCAGGTTTTGTCCCATCATGTTCGTTTTGTTCCTGTTGTTTTAACTGTTTTAATCTTAGTAGTTCCATACGGTCTTCATGTAGTGTCTGTTTTCCCTCTGGGCTCCTGCACATGAGAAATTGCCCTGAGCAAGGTGACATTCGTGAAGCATCTGTGTAGCACGGTCAGCATGTCTCTTACTCAGTCTTCATCTTCACCCACATCCATCCACAGAGTGTAAGCTCTGAGCCTAGTTTGGAGGTACATGTGAGCCAGGTCTGTCTTAGGTTGTAGTTTAGAAACTGGTCTGCATTTTGACTTTAGCTGTGACCTTCTGTAGATATGCAGGTTTTCCTGGATTTAGTATAGCTGATTAAGAAAGGCTCCCAGGGAGATGCTAAATGAGAGCTTGTC